>NW_025333921.1:0-5000000 GCF_019186645.2 Phyllostomus hastatus | reverse complement strand
TCTAATAAATCATAAGTAAAATAGTAGTTTCAGAAGGGAGTCTCAGGCCTTCTCCCAGTACAGAAGAAACAAGTGACAAAAGGATACAAGAAAAGAAACAATTCAGGCTACTAGCTCCAGAGTATTGGGGCATGGTATTAGTTCACTCTTTACATAAAGGCAAGTCCCAGGATTTTAGCAAGGCTCCAAGATCCTGAAATTGTTATGGTTCTATTGGTGCTTTTTGAGGTACCTGATACTTCAACCTTTCGGTGAGCTTTTTAAGGGATGATGGGGAAAAGGAGCACAGTCATAGAAATGTCTAGTGTGAATTAGGTTCTACTTGGATTGTGTATGTAACAGCTGAAAGAACTTCTGCATTTACTAGTGATAGAATGCAGCTTTATCTGTTCCTGTGAGCCAGATGGCCTCCATTCGTGGCATATCTCACAAAGCTCTGAGGAAGCACAGCACCACTCTGCCTCTTCTGCCTGGAAATTGTTCAGCATCAATGGGATCCTAATCAATGGGTTCCACTACCAGGCTGCAGGGATATTAGCCATGAGTGTTAAGGACAGAAAGAAAGTTTGTGTCAGACCAGCTGGTGGGTTCACAAATCTCCTAGGACCCCTGAATGAAAGCACATTTGCATAGCTGGTGGAAGAGGCAATAGAGAACTTTGGACTCAAGACACATGGTAATGAGTTCTGACAAAATCTAACAGAGAACATTGCATCTCAGTGTGCTGACCTGGTGGGAAAAAATATTAAGGAAAATATTCTTCTCCAACTTTAGGAAAAATATTCTCTGTAATGAAAGTATATTTCTATGATTTTATATGAAAATAAATGGAAGAGAAAAATTATTCTCTGTAGAAATGCCATTCATTAAAGATCTATATAATTTAAGTTTAAAGCAACTGTCCTTAATAGAGGCCAGTAAAATGAAGAGGTGCCAAAATGAATGCATGAACAGAAACCAAAATCCACTAAAGAGCATTTTTTAAAAAATTACAAGAGCCAAGCCCTCATTGTCATTTTTCCCAGTCCTTAAATCTGGACTAGCCTTTTCAGTCTCCCATTTTAGATGAATGAAACATGAATACATATAGATTAGATTGTTAGCAGTTTCAGGTGAAGGTTGTTTCTTCTTGAAATGGTTTGGCACTTTTAAATGTTTATTAAAATATATATATTTATTGACTATTTTGTATAGTATAGATGTTATCTCACTTGATATTTCCAAGTGTTTTCTAAACTGACATGTTCATTGTTTCATATAGATTCTCTCATATGTTAAGTTAGCTAAATGTACAACCTAGCTAAATCTTAAAGATGGAAGAAGAGGGAAAGTTATAATCAAATATACAGATACTATTATATGACAGAAATGACATTCGCATTTGTATCACATGTATCTTTCCTATGAAATGAGTAAAAAAGAATAAAATAATTTCACATTGATTTTTAAGCTAGCAACAAATTCACAAGTACTCCAGAAGCACAATCCATCTTTGAATAAGTATGAATTATGAATGTAGTTTATTCCATAAGACACAATTTTTAAAAAGCATCAGCAAAAATTACATTATTTAAATTTATTATTACTTTTTATTCTTACTCAAAAAAACTGCCTATTGATTTTAGAAAGAGAGGGAAAGGGAGGGAGAGAGACAGGAGAGAAATATCAAGGTGAAAGGGGAACATTGATTGGTTGCCTCCTGTAGATGCCCTGACTAGGGATGGGACCCACAATCCAGGCATGTGTTCTGACTAGGAATCAAACCCCATGAAATTTCAATTTAGGGGACAATGTTCCAACCAACTGAGCCACACTGGCCAGGGTTTATATTTAATTATAAATGATGGTAGGAGACAAAGATAAATGGCAAATGATTTATTTCATCAAATCCATTTAAATGAATGCAAATCCTCATGAAGAAAGCAAGATACAGTTTATACTCCAATGTAAAATTCTCAAGGTTTTAAAACCAATGTTTTATTCTATCTGTGAAGCATATTATTTTATCTTCCTCATTTCTGCATCCAATGAAGCACTCTAATCTTTTGTGCACTTTACTATTAACACTGCACATAGTTTTCTGCAATGAACTAACAATTTCTACAGAGAAACAGCTGTCAATTCACTAGTTGATGAGCAGGAAGATATAAAGGCTTTCCATCTTCAGTGTTTCCAAGGAAACCCCTCTCTTAGTATACACTCATTCAACATGCAAGCTTTGAAGGAATTGTATTATCTGTGTGTGTGTGAGAAGAAAGCAAAGTAGATGTGTAAGTTAAAAACCCTAGAATGAAGCATGAGTCCATAACAATGAAGAGTATTGAGAGAATCAGCTAAGCATATTGATCCGATGAACACAGCAAGATGACGTTTGAAAAAAGACAAGACTAGAAGAAATGTCTGCCCTGGGGAACCTGGTTAGTGTAGTATTTCAAATGGGAAATGTCATTATAAACAATACTAGAATAACAATATAAAGAGTGTGAGACAAGAAAACAAAATAAAATAATAGCAACAAATATAGAACTGAAACTAAAGATAATAGAAGCAATGAATTAATAAAAGAAGCAAATCTGTTCATCAATATTTTTACAGCAACACTAAGATAAGGAGAACTAGCCAATGTGGTCAATTCTAAAATCAATGGCAGCTATAACATTTTTAAATTAGTAAGAACAATTGATTGCAATATTCTACATGGTAAGTGTTTGATATCTAACCTCTTCAGAGTACTCAGTAAGCATCCACTCTTATCATCTACTTATGAAATTGTGAGGGCCCCTGAAATATTAATTGTGCATAAATATGGGAATACTTCTAAACATAATTTCATCATAATTATTATACTATTTGTTTAACATCAATATTTAATATTAACTTTTTAGTACTTAACATGTTTAATGTTTGATGAAATGAATATGTATATAGACACATTTATTTCATTGAACATCTGAAAATACACACAAACACCACTTGAAAATGGCATGGCTCCACTCACCCTCCTAACACTGCAGAATAACTTTACTAACATTCATACCTCCTACATCATCACAGCATATGCTAGTACCTAATACACTTCCAGTCACTATGTATTTTCTCTTCTTTCATATGATTCTGAAGGACATTCCAGTTTAAGTGCATAAATAATGGATACGATGTTTCTTTTAGCTCATAGATATATCTTCATTATAAAGTAGCTCTATTAGTGAAGTCCATGGCAAGAATTCAAATGAAATTTGTACTGACTTTATTTTCTGAGAAAACCAACCTGCTTGCTTCTTTGTGAACCTATAGCATGGTCATATGAATGTTAATGCTTTTTCTTCTTAAGCTGATAAAGCTTAAAATTTATATACTGATGGAGTAAGTGTTCCTGTCAGTGAGGTTTTAGGCCAATATTTTATCCTTTCCACAGAAAGAATCCAAGAATTTAATTTATGTATGTTGAAACTATGATCTTCAATTTTATTTATTTATTTATTTTTAATTAATTTATTTTTATTGTATTTTTCCATTGCCATGTAGTCTCCTTATACCCCTACCCCCACAGTCATCACACTATTGTCCATGCCTCGAGTCCTTTTTCCATTTTTCTCAATCCCTGCACCCCCTAACTACCCTCCCCCATAGCTGTCAGCCTACTCTACCTATGAGCCTGTCTCTACATTGCCTGTTAATTGAGTTTGTTCTTTAGATTACACATATGTGTGAAATCATTTGGTATTTGTTTTTCTCTGACTTATTTCACTTAGTGCAACATTCTCGAGATCCATCCATCATGTTGCAAAGAGTAAAATTTTATTCTTTTTTAAGGCTAAGTAATATTCCACTGTGTAAATGTCCCATAATTGTTTTATATACTCCTCTGCTGATGGACACTTGGGCTACTTCCATATCTTGGTGATTATAAATAACACTGCAATGAACCTAGGGGTGCTTATGTTCTAACGAATTAGTGTTTTGGGTTCCTTTGAATATATTCCTATCAAAAAGCAGATCCATTTTAATATTTTGAGTTATCTCCATACTGCTTTCCATAGTGGCCGCACCAGTCTTCATTCCTACCAACAATTCAAAAAAAGTTCCCCTTTCTCCACATCCTCACCAGCAGTTGTTGTTTGTTGACTTATTGATAATGGCCATTCTGATAGGTGTAAGATGATATCTCAATGTGGTTTTAATTTGCATTTCTCTGATGATTAGTACCTTGACCATCCTTTCATATGTCTATTGGACATCTGTAGGTCCTCTTTGGAGAAGTGTCTATTGAGCACATTAGCCCATTTTTCAATTGGGTTGTAGGCATTTTTGGTGTTGAGTTTTGTAAGTTCTTCATAAATCAGATATTAGCCTACGATCAGATGTAGGCTAATATCAGATTGGTGAATATGTTCTTCCATCCTGTGTATTTTCTTTTTATTTTGTTGATGTTATCTTTTGGTGTGCAAAAAGTGTTTTAGTTTGATGTAGTCCCCTTGTTTATTTTTTCTTTTGTTTCAATTGCCTGGGGAGATATATCTAATAAACTATTGATATGAGCTATGTCTGAGATTTTGCTTCACACTGGTCAGAACGGCCATCATAAACAAATCAACAAAACAGTGTTGGAGAGGATGTGGAGAAAACGGAACCTTAGTGCACCATTGGTGGGAATGCAGACTGGTGCAGCCACTGTGGAAATCAGTATGGAATTTCCTCAGAAAACTAAAAATGGAACTGCTTTTTGACCCAGCAATTCCACCACTGGCATTATCCTAAGAACCCTGAAACACCAATCCGAAAGAACCTATGGACCCCAATGTCCATAGCAGCACAATTTGCAATAGCCAAGTGTTGGAAACAACCTAAGTGCCCATCAGTAAATGAGTGAATCAAAAAACTATGGTACATTTACACAATGGAATACTTTGCAGCAGAAAGAAAGAAGGAGCTCCTATCCTCTGCAACAGCATGGATGGAACTGGAGAGCATTATGCTGAGTGAAATAGGCCAGGCAGTGAGGGACAAATACCATATGATCTCACATTTAACTGGAACATAATCAACAACAAAAAAATCAAGTAAAATATAACCAGAGACATTGAAAATAAGAACAATCTGACAGAAACCAGAGGGGAGGTGGGAGAGGATAATGGGGAGAAGAGTTTTCAGAAAATACTATAAAGGACACATGGTCAAAACCAAGGGGGTGGGTGGAAGCAAGGGAGGGAGGTAGGTTTGGCTGGGGTTGTGGGGAGTGGTGGGGGGAAAATGCAGACAACTGACGCAGATACTGGTAAGTAGTGTCTGTGGCATTTTGGATGAGACAAGACAAATTCACATGGACTACCAAGTCCTATGGAGGAAAAGGGATGGCACAGCCACTCTCTCAAGGTGAGAGCATGCCAACCCTTGCCTTGACAAGCTTTTATTGCTTTTCTGGGCACATTACATTGAGGATTGTCCTCATTTACTATGCACAGGTTCACTTTAGGTGGTTACCTTTTACAGAAAACAAAGGAGAGGATGTAGCTAATTACATCAAAAAAAGAAGAATATTTGCAAATATAAAGGGAAAAGTGGTTGAACTGGTTACATTCATCCTTGGAAAGTTTAGCACAGATTTTAGGAAGTTGCTTTAAAGATACGCAGTAAACACTTGCTGCCTCAATTCAGGGTGTGGGAGTTTTAGCTAAAAGCAAGTCTCAAAAGCGGCCTAGGTATGATGCAGACCTGATTCCCCCCAGGAGAACCTATCCATGGGTGTATGTCCTGTGTACTGCACTTTACTTTCCACTGGCCTTTCCAGTGTGAGCTGGGTGCACACACACAGAATGGTCTCCTATAGACAACTGTAAATGAACAACAATAAAATAATTTTTTTAAAAAGGCCATAGTAATCAAAACAGCATGGTAATGGCATAAAAACAGACACATAGGTCAATGGAACAGAATACAGAGCTCATAAAATAAACCCAACATTTAGAGTCTATTAATATTCAACAGAGGAAGTAAGCACATACAATGAGCTAAAGATAGTTCACTTAATAAATGGTGTTGGGAAAATTGGACAGATACATGCATAAAATGAAATTTTTTACACCACAGGGAATTCTTACACCACACACAAGAATAAATTCAAAATGGATTAAAGACTTAAACATTAGAGACCAAAACATAAAAAGTCTAGATCTTCAATTATATTTAAATTCAGGATAAAGGTGTCCTCTATGGAGTATATATATGGGTATAACCTCATTATGACTTGACTCATTTATAACATGAACTCATTACTCTAATCCAAAGACAATTATAAAACAAAGAACTAGTATACTAATGTTTGAAAATGACAAATCATCAATTTTTAAAATAAAAAAGATCCTTCAGCTAAAAAGTGATAGGGCTGGGATTCAAACAAATTAGGAGAAATTGATATCTATGCTGCACTAGCATTATGAGATGTATACAACATTTTGGTCATTTAATGTTACATTTCCCCTTTAAAACATTTATAAGTTCTCTATTCAACAATAATAGCAACTAATATCTGCACTTTGCTTTCATTTAACAAAAGCACTTTCCAATGTGGTTAGGTCAGTGTTACAAATGAGACAGTTAAAAAGTGACAGCTCTGAGATTCAAATTTAGATCTTTTCCCTACCCAGTCCAGTGCTTTATTCACTTGACTCAAAGCAACACTCAGCATCCAGACCCACATCCTTTTGTTTCTCATATGCTTAAATGCTGAATTTTAACTTGTCTGGGCTTTAGTGTCCTTATATGAAAATCAAAACAATTAAGTGAACACAAGTTCTATTATAGTGTCTTAAAATTAGAATGTATTTTAAAGTCTATGAATAGATAGAATAACAATAAAAGAGACTGATGAATTATGAAATTATGTACTTAAAATGGAGCCTTGGGATTTGAAAAACATGGCTTTGCTTATAGAACTAAATAAATTTTGCAATATGGCAAACCATTTTGTGAATGTTTCTTAATTCATAACACGTGCTACCCAAACCATAGTCTCACTAGAGGGTCTACGTCAAAATGAAAAAAAAAAAAGGAATAAACACACTTTATAAACTCTTAAAAAGAAAAGCAATATGCAATTTTATTCTAACTTCATTCTGTTTTATAATCTGGTTTTGTTATATAATCTGTTTTATAATAGGCTTATTGAAATATAACTCATGTTCTACAAAATTCATACTCAATGTATATAATTCAACTTTTGGTATATTTAGGGTTTTGCAACCTTTACAACTAATTTTAAAATATTTTCATCTTCCTCAAAACAACCCTTTACCCATTAACAAGCACTCCTCAGTCTCACTTTTCACTTTCCCTGGTAACCACTAGTATAGCTTGTTCCTATGAATTATCTATTCTAGACATTTAATGTTAATGGAATTATACAAACATGCCCTTTTGTGACTGCTTTTACTTATCATATTGTCTTCAAGGTTCATCCATGTTGCAGCGCATTTCAGTAAGTGCTTTCTTTTTATTACCTAATAAATTTTATTATATGGATTTACCAAATTTTATTTATTCATTCATCAGTTGGTGGACATTTAGGTTGTTTTCAATTTTGTGTCATTAATAATGTTGCTGTGAACACTCTTATTCAAGTGTTTGAATGGACACATGTTTTCATTTCTCTTGGGTATCTATCTAGGAGTGGGTTTGCTGGATTATATGGTAAATCTATGTTTAACATTTTTAGGAACATCCAAACCATTTCACAAAGTGGCATTTTCTAGTTTACAAACCCAACAGCAATGCATAAGGACTCCAATTTCTTCTTATCAACATTTTATTGTCTGTTATTTTTAAAATTTTTATTTTAGCAATCCTACTAGGTTTGAAATGGTATTTAAATGTAATTTTAATGATATTTAAATGGTATTTAATTGTAATTTTAATTTTTCTTTTCCTAATGATTAATGATGTTAAATATCTTTTCGTATACTTGTGAGCCACATATTTCCTTTCAGGTAGTATCTATACAAGTCCTTCACTTATTTTTAAATTGGGTTGTTTGCCTTTTTATTGTTGAATTATAAAGGTTTTTGATATATTCTCGACACTTGACCTTAACAGATATATGATTTCTAAATATTTTCTTTCATTCTCTGTTCTGTATTTTCACTTATTTAGTGACACAATCTGAAATATATCATACATATTTCATTTTTCATAAATTCCAATTTGTATATTTTTTTCATCACTTGTGTTTTTGGTATCATAGCTAAAGGACCATATCTTAACTCAAAGATGCAAAAGTTTACTCACATTTTCTTTTGTCATTGTAGTAAGATTTGATATCAAAAAGTGTGAACCCTACAACTTTGTTCTTTTTCAAGGTTATCTGGCTATTCTGAGATGCTTGTATTTCTCTATGAATTTCAATGTCAGCTTGTCAATTTGTGCAAAAATGTTAGTCAAGATTTTGAAAGGAGTTGTTTTAAATCTGTAGGCCAACTTGGGGACCATTACCATTTAAACAATACTAAATCTTCCAATCCAAGATCATAAAATATATTTTCATTTATATAGGTTTTCTTTCATTTCCTTCAATAATGTTTGTAGTTATTAATGTATAAATCTTTCACTTCTTAGTTAATTTTTTTCTTGTGTTTTACCATTTATGATGTCATATTAATTTATATATACTTGGCATTGATTATCAGATTCAAATGGAGTACACTTGGAAACCCAGATGTGGAAAGAAGCAAGACCAATATCCACACAACACTTGTGCCAATCTGTCTAGTAAAACCTGTTTATTCTGGGTCAGAAATTGTGGAGTGGCTATCCCTGCACTGTTATTTTGTTTCTTAAATTCTCCAGATTAATCAGGGTCCTATTAAAGTTCTGCATGTCACAATCTACCCAAAAATAAAACACTTAGGCCAAGACTTAGTCCTTTGAGTGATATCAATCAGCTGAACACTTTATTTTTTCATCCCTGTTCCATAGGTTTTTGTGATAACTGAAAATGACAAAAGAGAGAATGAAAGCAAATGTCAGCCAAACAGGAGCTGAGTTAAGCCAAATGTTCTTTCCTAAGAGAACTTAAAGTGCAGCAATTATAAGACATGAGAGATGAATTGAGTCAGAATTTGTGCTCTGAATCTAACAAGACTTTAACATATTTTTAAACAATGAAGAAAAAGTAGGTTCAATAAAGATAATCAAATACCTGAAAGATTTACTGTTTCCCTCTATGTTTTAGTCTTCTAGATTTTTGTCCCAAATTGTTCTACCTAAACAAACCAAAAATGCAAAGGAGCTGTACGTGTGTGTCTATTATCTGAACTCATTACAGACCGCTTTTTTTACTTCAATGTATGTTTCACTATTAACTATATTTTCCTAAATCTTTCTCTTAATAATTTACTATTAACTATATTTTCCTAAATATTTCTGTATACAGATATAAAATTATATTCTGGAGTTTCTATAATACCTTTGCTTATTACTATAAATCCAATACAGTATGAGAACCCCAAGTACACATTATACTACACATCCATCCATGTATCTTGAATCCATGTTCATAACTTATCTCACTTGTTTTCATTTAAAGATTTTTGTAATTAATGATTGGTGAGCCATTTTAAGAGTTTCTTTCTGGTTGAGCTCACTATGCTCTTCATCTTTAACCATCATTTGTGGGAATGGTAGAAACATATACACAAATAATTGAGCCCATATTTACCAAAATACACAAACAATTGGACTTTCAAAAGGAAGCTGAAAGCTTTTTAACTTTTATTCTAGTTGCCTTTTCAACCTTTAATGCATCTTGTAATATGCATGTGAGCTCAGAAAATATGTCTAAGACAAAACAAAACAAAGACTATTTCCGGGTTAATGACTTTCCAATTAAGGTAGAGAGCAGGACAGTAGTAGAAGTCTTTTTGTGTTCCTCTAGTTAACCATTATTCAGCCTCCTTAACTTGGTTAATGTTAGTTTACCAAATAAAATATTTCTAGAATATTGCCCTATGTTTTGCTAATCCCAATCTACACTAGGTACTCCTCTGGCCTCTCAAAATATCTTGTACTTATTTCTATCAGAGAATTTGTTACATATATACATATGCACATACATAGATATATTTATACTTCTGCACTTGAAATTGTATTATAGATATTTGGTGTGAGGGAAATGGGGGCAAGGAACTTTTTTCATCATTGATTAAATAGATATTTATATACCCTGTTTTTTATTTTTTATTATTTTTTTAAAACACAGAACAAGATGGGAAATATATAAATATCTTATACTTATGTCTATCACAGCATTTGTTTTATATATATGGACATATATACATATATATCTGTGTGTATGTGTGTGTGTATATATATGTACATATACATATGTACATATATATACATATGTACATATATATATTTATATTTATATATTTATATAAAAGGTAAATCTCTGGTTGCAGATCTGCTCCCTAAAGAGTGAGCCTCCTTAGTTCAGGGATCATGCCCTTGAGTTTTGAAACCCTAGTGTCCTATCTTATGTTTAATATATGTTTGATAAATAATAATTAAGAACTATGCAGCAGAGAGAAAGAAGGAGCTCCTACCCTCTGTGACAGCGTGGATGGAGCTAGAGAGCATTATGCTAAGTGAAATAAGCCAGGCAGTGAGGGACAAATACCATATGATCTCACCTTTAACTGGAACATAATCAACAAAAGAAAAAGGCAAACAAAATATAACCAAAGACATTGAAATGAAGAACAACCTAACAATAGCCAGAGGAGAAGGGGGAGGAGGCAATTGGGAGAAGGGTTTTCAGGAACTACTATAAAGGACACATGGACAAAACCAAAGGGGGTGGGGCAGAAGCAAGGGAGGGAAGCAAGGGTTTGGCTGTGGTTGGGGTGAGTGGTGGGGGGAAAATGCAGACAACTGTAACTGAACAACAATAAAATAATTTTTTAAAAAAGAACTTGATTTATTCAAAACCAACAATTCTCTGTCCTCCATTCCATTTTTTTGTCCCTTTAAATCCACTACTACTGATTTCAAATGGATGTGGACCAGGACCCCATATCAGACTGTTTTAATCCTAGTTAGGATTTTCATTTGGCCTTTACCAGTGGATTAGGTGGGATTTCCATTCATCTTCCAGTTTAAGGATCTTCTCTATAGAAAAAATTCACTTTAGATTCTGAGTAATCTCTCTGAATTATGCTGTGATTCACTCAAATTTCAGTTTCAGAAGGGAGGCTACATCTCATGTAGGATTAGATTGATGTCTCGTGGACGACTTTCAGGAGCCCAGGAATGATTCCTACCAGAATCTCTTTCCTGGGAGCCCAACATTGGCCTGTCCTTTTTTTTTTTTTTTGCCTTTATAAATAGAAGTTGAGATACCTAACCTATTGCCAGCTACTAACAATAGAATGTTAGTGTGAATTTAATTTACTGCTCTTTTCTAATACATACCTGAGATCAAGAGCCCTAAAAAGTGAGGTTTTACTAGACCAGAAGCAAAAGATAAAAGGTTCCTTCAGGAGCCTGTGGCACTCCCTTCCTGGAAGAGCAGACAGGGGTGGTAACTCATTAGCCATCTGTTCAAGGCCAGAGAGGAGCAGAGGCTGCAGGGCCCCAGAGGTGAAAAATGGAAATATGTATTGCTTGTAGGAAACTGCAGTTAGCCATTAAAGGAAGACAGAGAAGACAAAAGACAAATTTCCACCTTCTAAATGTGTATGGTTTCTGCAATCTCTCACGCTCTCTTTTTTTAATGGCAATGACAGAGGAGAGAGGAAAAAGTGGCCAATTTTAGTCTTTTGGCTCTGACCTGACATTACTCTGGGATTTTACAAGTAGTCCTATAATGCAGTATTTTGGCAACATGTCTTCATACAGAATAGATGTGCAATCACTTTGGGAATTAATGCAATCACTTTGATTTGATGTGATTCATGCAAAGTGAAAGGCAATTTTGCATTACAGAAATAATCCCTCATATGGCATATCCTCATAAGGATGCTTCAGACTCAAAGTTCACCTGTCACCCTACCAGAGCCTAGCAAAAACTAGTGTCCATACAGTACACCCTCTTAGCTGAAATCACTTAAACAAATATCTACCACTAGCATTCTGATGTTGATACTATTATTTCAGTTTAATCTGACTATAAAAATTCTGCTGGACAGTTTATGATGTGTAATCAAATGAATGTCACCAGATGGATAAGTAACAATTTGTTATTCAAACCCTGGAAAAGGCATGGGGTTGTTTCCAGGTTACACAGGGCTCTAAAAGAAATACTATCAATACTAAACATACAAAGAAGTGCTACCAATAACTAATACACAATCCGTTCCTTTCAGATTACACTGAGAACAAAACTATGCACAATCTAATTACTTATTCAGGTTTCACAACTACCTTGGAAGGTAATCTTAACTGTATTTACTCTAATTGCACAGGGACAAGATGAATGTTACTCAGCTAGTTACAAGGCATCCTAGCACTGACTTTATTTACTATTCCTTTAATTTAGTCCATTGTCCTTCTGCCATATCCTGCTTCACCAGAACCCCTCAACCCTTTTGTTTGATGATCTTGGAATATACAAATACTCTAAATCACAAGCTCCCAAAATGTCAGATATCAAAAACCAATAAAAAATTTTTTAAAGAAAAGAAATTGGACTCACATACAGTTTCTAAAGCTTTATTCTTTTATAAACAAACACTTTCCATAAAAGAAAGGAGAAAGTTTAACTTTCAACAAGTCAGAAGGGCAGCAATCCAAAATAAAAGGCTTTCCTTTAAATTCAATGAAATCATTTTCATAGAAAACTCATGATATTACTTTTATTTTCTCATTTTGTCACATACAAGTAAAAACTCCTTCCCAGCCAAGTGAATCCAGAATCCTTTTTGAAATAACACCAGCTCATTGGTGGCAGAGCATCAATCATGAATAAATGTAATTCATTCATTTTAATCCAATAACCATCTATTGACTACCTCTTATGTGTAAGGCATTGATCCAGATCCCAAATAATATAAGGATCACAACTGTCCAATCCCAGCCTTCAAATAGCTTATGATCTAATAAAGAAGATAAGAAACCCCAACAAAAAGAAAGATTAAGAGAAGTGCCATAAGAAAGGAACAAACCAAACTGTGGATGCTTAAAGAAAAATAGTGTAACATTTTTCTTTAAGGGAATCAGGAAAGACTTCAATGAAAAATTGAAAATGACATGAGTCTTAAAGAGTGGGTAGTATTTCAAGAGACAGAAAGGAGGGTGTGAGTGTGTGTGAGTGTGTGTGTGTGTGTGTGTGTGTGTGTATGTTAGGAGAGAATGGGGAAAGAGCATTCCAGAAAATAACATGCAAGACATGTTCCAGAAAATAAAATAGGAAGGCATGGGGTACTACAATTCTACCATATCTCACCAATAATTAATGTATATCAAAGGCTTTAAGAGGAAAATGTCAAGAATATTTTCAGGAGAACTAGTTTTAAGTTTTTTATTTAATAAAGTTTTGGGGGTATGTATATATTATTTCAAGTGCAAGTTTCACTGATTTTCAATATAATTAATTCCTCTGCATTTCTACAACTTCATTTGAATGTTTAGTAAAATGCTCAAATATAGCATATGCCCAATTGAACTTCTGATCTTCCTTTGTCACATACTCTCTCACTCTTTTCTTTCTCACTCATGTTCCTCTTTATTTGCTCAGGCCCAAAACTGTGGAATCACCTTTGACTCTTGTTTCACACACATTAAACTCAATCTTCTAACAAAAACTGCTATCTTAACATTTAATATATCAATTATCCAACCATAGATCACAGAAATTTTAGTATGTTCTATACTTTTAGCTAACTTAACCAACTTGAAAACTGAACAATTAGTTCAGATGAAAATCAACACAGATTGTTGTGGGTATTTTTAATTAAAATTTTATCTCAAAAAGTTAAATAAATAATATTGTTTTTCTCATCAGAATGTAATGCATGACAAAGGATTTCCTCAAAACCAGTACTGAACAATTTACTAACCATGTAATTAGGGGGTAATATTTAGAAAAGATTTTACTGTCTGTAAGAAACATCAAACTTAGTTTGTATTTGACATTGTGCTTAATCTCTCACTCTGGAGACTACTGGAACAATTGGATTGTGGTAAAATTGGCATTATTCCTAACCAATTTAAAATTTATTATAACAGTATCTACTGAAGTCTTGGGCTTGATCATTAAGCTCAAACTAGGGAAAAAAAGACATAAAATGTAAATATATAGCCCATAAGCCTATTTATAGACTTGATAATATACTCATAAGCAGAACTAAAAACATGCATTAAATGTAATGGCTCAAAATGAGAGAAGTTTGGAAAAAGAAAATATCTGACGAAAATTATAAGGATCTAAAAATGTTGATAGAATCCACATATGGACTTATACAGACTCACTCCTTGTGAGCTCCAGAACCAGAGTAGCAGCTTAAAAGGTATAAGTGGCATACAGGGAGAAACTGAAGTGTCTGGTATCAAAGCAGGAGCTAGGGGATAGCTTTCTCCCAGAGAGAGAGGCAGGCAGAGGAAATTGTCCTCTTTCTGAGCCCTATCCCCACAGAGCCACAGGGCCATCAAATGGGTGCCATATCTGAGACTCCATCAATTTAGCTAACACTCTTTGCCCCACCCTGGAGATCCTTCGAGACTCTGTCCCACCCAATTTATAGGCCCACCCAAACTGTTAACAATAATTTTTCTATATGAATAGCTGGTTTTGATTCATGCTTCACAACTTCTTAAATACTATTAATTAACAACAGTCAGCCTCATTAAACCCCCAACCTCTGTAATGGTTAATAAGTGGCCCCAGGCTTGATACTAGCAGCAACCAGCTGAAGATTCACAGCTTGGCTTCACCTGGGCATCTCCAAGCCCAGCTCAAGTAGCAGCCACCTCAGATTGCTTTATAGTTCATGCATTGTGGTCCTGGGAAGAACAGAGGGCTGGGGGCTGACCTTGGCCTGCACCACCCAGGAAACCCCAGAGCCTGCACATGCAATGAACATCCATAGACTGCATAGGAGCATTACAGCCCTGTTCCTGCACAGCTGATCCTCCACAAGAGCAGAGGTTGGGGGTCAGTGGTCACAGCCAGTCCTTGCAGTTGATTGGCACAGATAAATCTCTCCCATTGACCTGCCAACAGCAATCAAGTTTCAATTATATTAGGAGGATTTTACTCAGCCCATAAAAAAATCAGCCCTACTTGGGTGATAGGAGAGGTTATGCCACTAGACCCTATAGGACACCTACTACATTAGGCCATGATACCAAGACAGGGAGTCATAGCAGCTCTACTCAATACATAGAAACAAATACAGGGAGGCTTCCAAAATGAGGACATGAAGAAACGTAGCCCAAATGAAAGAACAGAACAAAGCTCCAGAAAAAAGAACTAAACAAAGTGGAAATAAGCAATCTATCAGATGCAGAGTTCAAAACACTGCTTATAAGGATGTTTAAGGAACTTAGTGAGGACCTCAACAGCATAAAAAAGATCCAGTCAAAAATGAAGGATACACTAACTGAAATAAAGGACAATTTACAGGGAAACAACAGTAGAGTGGATGAAACCAAGAATCAAATCAATGCTTTAGAACATAAGGAAGCAGAAAACAACCAATCAGAACAACTAGACAAAAGAATCCAAAAGAATCCAAAAGAAGAGGATAGTGTAAGCAACCTCTGGGACAACTTCAAGTGTTCCAACATTTGCATCATGGGGGTGCCAGGAGAAGAGAAAGAACAAGAAATTGGAAATCTAGATGAAAGCACAATGAAATAATACTTCTTTAATTTGGTGAAGGAAATAGACATAGAAGTCCAAGAAGCACAGAGAGTCCCAAACAATAGTAATGTAAAGAAGCCCACTCCAAGACTCATCATAATTAAAATGCCAAATGTTAAAAATTAAGAGAGAATCTTAAAATAAGCAAGGGAAAAGGAATTAGTTACGTCCTACCTCCTATAGGCCATTTGCATAAGACTTATCAGTTGATTTCTCAAAAGAAATTTTGCAGGCTAGAGGGGATTGGCAATATTCAAAGTCATGAAAAGCAGGGACCTACAGCCAAGATTGCTCCTCTAAATAAGCTATTATTTAGAATCAAAGGCCATATAAAGAGCTTCCAAGACAAGAAAAAACTAAAGGAGTTCATCATCACCAAACCATAATTTCATGTAAAAGGGACTCTTTTAGTCTTTTAGTCTTTTTTTTCTTATTTAAGAAAAAGAAGATGAAAACTATGAACAATAAAATGGCAATAAATACATGCCTATCAACAATTGAATTAAAAAAAACTAAGCAAACAAGAATAGAGACAGACTCATGGATATAAAGAACATTTTGATGGTTGCCAGATGGGAGGGCAGTACGAGGAAATATGTGAAGAGGTGAGAGGATTAAGAAGTATAAATAGATAGTTACAGAATGGTCATGAGGATGTAAAGTACAGCATAAGAAATGGAGTAGCCAAAGAATTATACAGATGACATAGATATGAACAATGGTATGGGGGTTGCCTGAAGGACTAGAGGGTGCCGGGTGGAGGGGAGCATAGGGGAAATAATCGGGACAACTGTAATAGAATAATTAATAAAATATAATTTTAAAAAGTTAACTAGTTTAAACTAATGCAGGAAAATTATAGTATTTTTTGAATTTTTAAGTTTATAAATAATTAAATTTCAAAACTATTAATATTTCAAGTTTATAAAACTTTTTAGAAGTTACTTCAACCTTAAAATCTGTCTTAAATTTTAAAATGTTTAAAGAAACATATCATTACATGAAATTTGAAAACCTAAAACATTAGAAATTACCTAGTATTATTTCTACTATATATTTTTGTTGTTGACCTCCAATGAAATTCAGAAAAATGATACTGTGGGGTAATTTCCACCACACTATGCTCTCTCCCAGCCTCTTCAGGACATTGTAATCATCTTCACCAAATGAAATGAGAGGGGTTCATTTGTTGCACTTCCAACTGAACCAGTTGAACCTCTTAGTATCTTCTCATTTTTCCTCATTTCTATTGCATAAATAATTTCAAATAGGTTGATTCAATCTAGTTAAATGTGGCCATTATTAACTGAAATCAATAACACTAGCAAAAATTTGAGTTACAAACTGGGATACCATTTTTCAGTTCAATTCACCAAATAGTTATTAAAAACCTGCAATGTATAAGTCATTAATAATAGAGGTGGAAGTAAAAATATAAATCCTCTGTGTGACAGTCAGCCTCCTGGTATTTGTACCCCTGTGTAATTCACTATTTTTCACTGTGGCCTTAGTGATATGCTTGTAACAAATAGAATATGGCAAAGTGATAGGATGTCACTTCCATGACTAGGTTATACAAGACTGACTTCCCTTTCTGTCTCCCTCTCCCTTCCTTTCTCCCTTCATCTGTTTCTCCTTTCTGTTCCCTTTGCAAAAGAAGCTGTCATGTGGTAAACTATTCTATAGAGAAGCCCATATGGCAAGAAACTAAGGCCAGTCTTGGTCAACAGCAAGTGAGAAATAGAGGCCCTCAGTCTAACAACCTGGGAGAAACTGAATCCTGCAACAGCTACTGACTGAACTCAGAATTAGATTGGATCCCCATTGAACCTTGAGATGACTAGCCTCAGCTGACACCTTGATTGCAGCCAGGGAACCCAGTTAAGCTGTACCTGTGCTAATACCTGAGCTAATAACACCATAAAATAAAAATTGTATGTTATTTCAAGCTGCTGTGGGGGTAATTTTTTACACAGCAATGGGTAATTGAATACACTCTGTTTTCTCAAACTATATAACCTATTAAAAGAATAACATTAAATTTTTATATAGTAATATATGATGCATCAAGAGTTTTTATAAAAAGCATTATGGTAGCCCTAAGAATGATGATTTCTGACAAGGAGTATTTTTTATAAAGGAGACTACAAAAAAAGAGGAAAAAATGAGGGAAATATTTTTATGAAGATCTGCACTTTATTCCATAAGTGAGGAATAAGTAAAGATTTCTGAGCATAGGAATTATGTGATGAGACCCATATTTTTGGAAGAAAACTCTGGAGCTATTATGTACACTGCATTAGAAATGAAATAAAAAAATAAATAGGTGATTTAAAAAGTGACTGCAAAAGTCCAGATGAGAAGGAAGTCCACATAAAACTGGTGGTAGAAACAGAGGTGCGGAAATGGGTGGAAGGTGCTTAGGAGAAAAACTGGTAAGACTGGTAAATCCCCTGTTCAGGGGATTATGGGGAAATTGAAATAATAAGGGAAGTTGAAGATAGCACTGTTCAGTCTAGTTGACTTGGAGAAATGGCAACATGAAACAAAAAAGGGAGCACATATGGAGGGAAAATTTAAAGGAGCAAAGTAAGTTATTTTGAACTGGACTGGTTTGATTAACAGCAGGATAAGAAGTCAGCAGTTTCAAATACAATTATCATGCTCTGGAACAAAGTCAGAACTGTGGGTAAGGACTTCGAAATAACCAATTTAGGGATGCTGGTTAAAGTCATGAAAAGAAATGGGATACTTCACTGAGCAGTTAAAAACCTCTTATTACTCTCCACTACCCACAAGATAAATTATAAAATGATTAGTTTCCCATTTATCCAGCCTTAGCTGCTGCACACTACAATATACTCTCTATATTCCAAACACACAAAATCACTAACAAATCTCCCAAGACACCACGCATTTTCAAACCTATACCTGAACTCTTGTACTTTCATTTGTGAAATGCCCTCTTTCCCAACACTCATTTAGCCTTTCTTCATGGAACATCAAAAGTCACCTCTTTGTTGTTGTTGTTGTTGTTTTCAAAACACAGATTTTGTCACATTATATTATTAGAATTTTTCTTACCTTTCTGTTCTGACACACTAACACTAGGGTAGAGATTATGACTTTTTAATTGTTTATACCCAGTGGTGCTTTGAATGTATGGCATAAACTCCAGGTTTAAAGCCAACATGGATACTAGGAAATAAAGAAGAAAAGGAAGAAGATGGAGAGATTAAGAAAAAAAAAAGTGAGAATGATCCACCTTTAAGAGGCAGGGCAAAGAAAAAGAAATGAGAGAAACTAAGGAAACAAAATTGTTGTTTGTATTTTAGAAGAGTAATATCTCCTAATATTTAATTGAGAGCTTTCATCAGTCACTACACTCGCACTGGTTAAAAATTTCTCAAGTTTAATTTTTAAAAATATTATAAAATTCATCTTTTGTGACATTTGGAAGATTTTTTTAGATAAAAATTAGAGAACTTTACCAAATCCACCAGGAATTGGCACGATCTTTTAAACAATACTTTGCTGTACTTGATAGAGCTGATGATTAATAATTTAACTTCATTCTATCCTTAATGCTTCTCCTACTAAGGCCAGCCATGGCCATGATCCCACACAACTCTTCAGGACTCCTCAATTTGCCTGACTTTATTGCTTAGTATACATATATGCATATTCTCACAGCAACCCTAAAATTGTCCTCAAATATTATCAAAAAGTCCTTTTAGTTAAAACATGATTCTTCTAATTCCAGCCTCCCTCATATCCAAAACTGTTCCCCAAGCACTGCTGCTTTCTTCTCTCCAGCAGTTTCATAAAACTGGATGGAACACAGAATGCTGCCTTAACCATAGCCATTACTTGCCACAGTTGACCATATATGAAATAGGCTATTCTTTACACTTCAGCTAGCACAGGTCAGATTTTTTTTTGCTTGTATTGATTTGCTAGTTCTCTATATTAGATCTGTAAGGGAATACATAATGACTTAGATGTTACTGTAAATCATGATTTTTACATTATTACACTATGCACAATTGTAAACTCAAAATGGATTGAAGACTTAAATGTAAGACACAAAACCTCAAAAATCATAGAAGAAAACATAGATAGTAAAATCTGACAATTCTCATAATAATATTTTTTGAAATATCTCCTCAGGCAAAGAAAACCAAGGAAAAAAATTTAAAATGGCACTCCATCAAACTAAAAAGCTTTTGCACAATAAAGGAAATCATCAAGAAAATGAAAGGACAACCCACTGAATTGGTGAACTTATTTGCCAATGATACATCTATTAAAGAGTTAGTATCCAAAATTTCAAGAGACTTCAAGACACACACACACACAAACATTTCAATTTAAAATGGGCAGAAGGCCTGAATAGACACTTCTCCAAAGAGGGCATGTAGTTGGCCAATAGATATATAAACAGATGCTCAGCATCACTAATCATCAGAGAAATGGAAATCAAAACCGCAATGATATATAACCCCTTACCTGTCAGAATGGCTATCATTAATAAATCAACAAGTAGCATGTGTTGCCAGGGTTTTGCATAAAAGAAAATCCTCATGCACTGTTCTTTTGAATGCAGATTGGTGCCACTGTGTGGAAATGGTATCAAGTCTCATCAAAAAATTTAAAATAGAACTGCCTTATGACCCAGCATTTCCACTTCTGTGAATATATCTGAAGAAATCTGAAACACTGATTCAAAATAATATATGCACCCCTATGTTCATCACAGCGTTACTTACAATAGTCAAGATTTAAAAGCAGCCCAAGTGCCCATCAATAGATGAGTGAATTAAAAAACTGTGGTATATTTATACAATGGAATACTACTTAGCCATAAAAAATATTGTCTTACCTTTTGCAACAGCATGGATAGACCTTGAGAATATTATGCTAAGTGAAATAAGCCATTCAGAGAAAGAAAAATACCATATGGTTTTATCATATGTGGAATGTAGTGAACAAAACAAACAAAAAAATAGAAACAGACTCAAAGATACAAGAGAACAGACTAACTGTCGTCAAAGGGAAGGGGACTTGGGGAGCTAGGTGAAAAAGTGAAGGGATTAAGCAAAACAAAAAAATCTCACAGACACAGACCACAGTATAGTGATTACAGAGAAAAAGTGGGGTAGCAGAGGCAAAAGAGAGTAAAGGGAGAATAAATGACAATGAAAGCAGACTTGACTTTGGGTGCTGAACACACAATACAATCTACTGATGATATATTATAGAATTTACACTTGAAGTCTATATAACATTATTAACCAGTGTTATTCCAATAAATTCAATATTTTTTTAAAAAAATAAACCATGTATTTGAAGATAATACATAATTTTTTATCAGGGTACTCACAACAAGAATAAATTATTCATTTTGCACTGTACTTCTGATTTGGCAAAGCATCTATATTTTGGCAGAATTCATTGCTAAGAACTCTCAGAGTGGTTCAAATATCCAATTAAGGTGATAAACTGTCCACATAGAAAAAGAAGACATTACCTCAGATCCAATATTTTAGTTACATTTGCTAGCCAAGAGGCATTTCTTTCTCTAAATCATCCATTCCAGTAACATGCCTCTAATTCCTCTCCCTTCTAGTTCTAGTTCCTCAAGTTCCTAGAGAGAAAAAGAAACCTTATTATTTATTTAATATATATGGAGCACTTTATGTCAGACAAGGGAATAAAAAGCTGATGGTGTTTATTCTTGAGGGCATCATATTTTAGAGGAGAAAAAAAATGGTCCCCAAAGTCCCCCTTGCATTTCGGTACATAATATGTATTCCATAAGAGGTGGTTGGTGAACACTGGATCCAGATATCTTCCCTAGGCCAACCATATCCTTCCCAGCCCTTTCTCAGTATTTAAAGTGGCCGGATGAAAATTGTATATTTTTTAATGAAGAAGTCAGATTCTGGACTATAATTTTTTGTAATGAAAATTAATTTAAAAACAAGGGATGACACAAAAACAATATATATAGCACAGTTCTCCAGGGGAGAAAATCATTAGTAGGTTTAGATGAGATCTGTGGATTAGACAAAGATTCTTCAAGGAGACTGCAGGATAGCCTGAATCCTGAGGTTCAGATGCAAACCTTCTCTGCTAATGACTAAGCAGGCAATAACCAGGCCAGGTCTTATTTGAAGAACATTCTTCTGCTCAAAACATAACAGGAGATGTGAGAGATCTCCAAAGGCCCTGTGTCTGCAGCTACAAATTTGAAGATGCCTGTATAAGAGTTTTACCAGCTTTCTTGAAAAGTTGCCTATAGTTACAAGACCGTTGAGCCACTTCACCCATTTCACTGTGAACTGAATGTTTCTGAGGGGATTGATTTTAGGAGCCACCAGGCCTCTGTCTTTGCTGTAGTTCTGCTATCTCATTGTCTGCTCAATGAACACAGATGACTTCAAATGAGAAAGCTAATCTTAACGTAGGAGGAAGGGAAATAGAAATGAAAATGGAAATTTTTAATAACTGTTTTCTCTTTCTTTTTCTATCAAAGACATCTAACTGCTAATCAGAGCTTCTGATAGGCATGAGATAGCATTACAGAATTATCAACTGAGTGGATATAATTTCATTATAGAGGAGATATTTGACAGATTGTTAACTCCTGTCACCTTATCATGAGAAGCTATTCAATTTCTGTTAGACTTTTAAAATGTTTGAAATGTCTCAGAGACTCCCTACTCTTAGCATCCCAGGAATTCCAAGCTACCTTCACTAACAGAGTTAGAACAAATCTATAATTAAAATTTCTATTTAAGCTTTTTTAATATAAAATAAGTGACTTTTGCATGGAGATTCAAAGAAACAGCTAAGAAAGTATATATAATCTGTATGTCAGCTATGGTCATACTCTGCTCTACTTCCTATCTCCTGTCCTGAGGAAATACCCTTAGAAATAATTTTGCCCAAATTTGGAAGCTTGCATTTTGTCATTCTTAATTCTGATTTCTTCTTCTGCTACATTCTCAGTGTTACTTGTATTTGACTCAACATCTTTATTATCTTCTCCCTTCTCAATACCATCTCAAGCATACAGACTTTATCTCTGATTTGTCAAAACATCATTCAATCTAGAAATTTGTGTGTATAATAGACACTGCTGAAGGTGTGTGTGATGGAGCAAGATTCTGATGATCAGGGTTCCTGATAACCAGCACTGAAAAACTGAGTGTGGACTGTCCTTTCATCATCCCTCTCCTAGGAATTACTCACTCTTGATATTCTCTGCTGTTCCCTGCTTGCTATTGGGTTTCTGACCCTCTCTTTTTCCTCCCCTGGGTTCACTCCCAGCTTCAAGTAACCATTTATTTCTGATGCTGAGAAGTCCAGCCATCAGTCTCCTTCAAAACCATACCCTGGAGGGCTCTTGCTTTCCAACATAAAGAGGTCTCTCAAGGTGTCTTGTTAAAAAATGTCATGTACTTTAGAAGAGAAATCATGCTACTCCCATAGGGGCAGAACAGTGACCTTCAGGTGTGTTTTTGTAAATAGCTATTTTTCACTCTGTTCTGAAAAGGTTTTGTCATCCAAACAAAACACATGTATTAACAAAAAGTTAATACAAAGTTTTAATATCATTCCATGACAACCATACTATTGCAATATCTGTCTCAGGAAGTATAATGTAAACAACTAAAATAATATATTCAATTATTGTGGTTATTATAATACTATAAACCACAATTAAAGAAGAAATATGACCTACCTATTACTTAACATCTTTATATTCCTATTCTTTTGAACCTTAAAACAAATGGCACATTTACCATTCCCTTAATCAAACATAGATATCCATAATATTCAGGTTAAATGCAAGATGAAGCCATAAGATACCTATAAAAAACAATTTATTTCATTTTTGTCATTAACTAATTAAACCATATTACTAATGGCTACAGAAGCTATATTGAGCTTAATTCCACGAGCTCATGATATGGCTAAATATTCTGGGCATGTGTGTGTATGTGTACATGTGCATGTACATTGAGTTTATTGGTTGTATATTGCAATAATTTAGACTGTTAGCGAAAAGTAGAATTTTTATTTTTTTTAATTTTAGTAAAAGAAAATAACAGGACTATTTTGTGAAGTTTTGCTTCTCACATATATCTGATTTTGCCCAAGACAAGATTCTTCTTAAAGATGCCATTAAAAGATAATAGAACAATTAAATATTGCACCCATATCTAACCTAAACAGAACAGTATTGCAAAACTAGCTGTTACAGAGAACTTAAAAATTTTAGGAATAAAATCAACATTGTTACAGAATAATTATTTGCTCAAACCATAGACATCATAATATCCCTGGACCAGTTTGTATTTCAATAATTATTTTTGAAGTTCTTCTAGTGTGCCTCTTAACTGAACCAAATTTTGCATTCATAATGGCTTCTCACAAAGACCTTGGCTAATACTAAAATATTATATGTCTTAGAATTTAAAGGCATTAACTTAAAATAACTATAGTTTATAACATGCAAACAGATATGGTATACCACCTAGGCCAATATAACCCAGAAAGTTATATCAAGACAGTTATTTGGATACTCAGGGATTTGAAGTACAGAGTATGTGAAAGGAAGAGACAAATGGGTAGCATATTCCTTCAAAACCATTGGTAAAAGTACACACTGTATTCACAGAGTCTAGAAACTGAAACATAGCAATAACTGCAATAACAATGAGCATACATTTTAAGGGTAAGGTGAATATGATGATAATAATATTAGATTAAAATACCTTGCAAAATACTTTTATAATATCCTTTACCAAATGTTTAGTGTAGCTGATTACTATACAAGACTGCATTATTACAAAGAAAATACTATATATTCTATATTCTTAATACATCCTGACTCCATGCATTTCTCACCACTTTAATGATACCACTCTGGACTAAACCATTACCATATGTTTACTGTATAAAACATTTTCTTAGATATTCTATTTCTACTCTTGTACATAACAAGGCAGAAGAAACAGAAAAGTTTACCAATAAATAAATAAATAACAAACAAAAATCCTATCACCAATAGAGCAGGCAAAATGATTCTTTAAAGACAGACAAATCATACAAGCTCACAACTTTGATAAAATACTGAAAATGATTCCTTTTCTCACTACAAAGAAAAGCCAGACAAGACCCTACATAATCTACCTGATCTCAGCCCCTACTTTCCTCCTCCTTGCTTACTCTATTTCCATTCACATAGTCTCCTCCTGACATATGTTGGGCGTGCTCCACCTTGAGCTTTTGCTCTCTTTTTATTGTTCCCTGAATGCTCTTTCTTTAGGTATCCACTTGGTTAATTCCCTCACTTTTTTAAAATATAACATTGGACTTCCCTGGCTGGTGTGGCTCAATGGTTGAGTGCCAACATGTGAATCAAAGGGTTACCAGTTCACTTCTTGGTCTAGAGCACATGCCTGGGTTGTGGGCCAGGTGACCAGTAAGGGGCATGTGAGAGGCACATTTATGTTTCTCTCTCTTCCTCCTTCCCATCTCTAAAATAAATAAATAAAATCTTATATATTTATATATATATAAACATAATATTAGGTCAACCTTACTTTCTCAGTGAAATCCCATGTACATTATTTAATATAGCAACTTATCCATTGTCAAAACTCTTCCTCCCACTACACTCCTGATTTTATATATCTCATTTTAGTTTTTCCATAGTACTTATCATCTTTTATAATATTATGTCTTGATTTCCAGCCAAGATGGAGGCATAGATAGATATACTTTGCCTCCTCGCACAACCAAAAGAAGGACACAAATTAAAAAAAAATCATAACTGCCAGAAAATCAAACTGTATAGAAGTCTGACAACAAAGGAGTTAAAAAAGAAATATTCATCCAGACCTGTAGGAGGGGCAGAGATGGGCAGCTGGGGTGGGGAGGACTCCCGGCAAGGTAGCAGCTAGAGGACAGAGTGGGCCAGGCAACTGCTGATGGAGTGGCTGGTCCCACATTTGAGTGTGGATAAACCAGGAGGATCAACTCGGGAGCAAAACAGACTGGGCAACCCAAGTTTCCATCATGGAGAAATAAAGCCTCAAAACCTCCGACTGAAAAAACCTGTAGGGGGACTTCTGCCAAGATGGAGGCATAGGTAGACACACTGTGCCTCCTCACACAACCAAAAGAAGGACAACAGTTTAAAAACAAAAAACAACCAGAACTGAGAAAATTGAACTGTATGGAAATCTGACAACCAAGAAGTTAGAGAAGAAACATTCATCCAGACCAGTAGGAGGGTGGAGATGGGCAGCCAGGCAGAGAGGACTCGCAGCAAGGCATCAGCTGGTGGACAAAGCGGCAGCTGGTGGAGGGAGCAGTCCCATATTCACGTGCAGATAAAATGGGAGGAACAACTGGGGAGTGAGACAGACCATGCAACCCAGGACACCATGGTAAAAAAAAAACCCTCAAACCTCTGGTTGAAAACACCAGTGGAGGTTGAGGTGGCAGTGGTAGAAACTCCCAGACTCACAGGAGAGTTTGTTGGAGAGACCAACAGGGTCCTAAAACATACACAAACTCACCTACCAGGGAATCAGCACCAGAAGGGTCCACTTTGCTTGTGGGTAACAGGGGAAGTGACTGAAAATTATCAGAGAGTGGAGCAAGCACAATTGTTCCCTCCCAGTCCCCTCCCCTACATACAGCATCAGAACTCAGCAATGTAGTTTCCTGACCCTGGTGAGCACCTAAGGCTCCACTCTTTGCTACCATACCAGGCATGCTGAGACAAAAGAATTGCCCAAGTGAAAGAACAGATCAAAGCTCCAGAAAAAGTACAACTAAGCAATGAAGAGATAGCCCACCTATCAGATGCACATTTCAAAACACTGATAATCAGGAGACTCACAGAACTGGTTGAATATGGTAGCAAATTAGATGAAAAAATAAAGACTATGCTGAGTGAAAAAGAGAAAATGTACAGGAAACCAGCAGTGAAGGAAAGGAAACCAGGACTCAAATCAACAATTTGGAACAAAATGATGAAATAAACATCCAACCAAAACAGAATGAAAAAATTCATGAAAATGAGGAAAGGCTTAGGAACCTCTGGGACAACTTTAAATGTTCAAACATCAGAATCATACATGTGCCAGAAGGAGAAGAGGAAGAGCAAGAAATTGAAAATTTATTTGAAAACATAATGAAGGAGAACTTCCCCATTCTGGCAAAGGAAATAGATTTCTAGGAAGTCCAGGAAGCTCAGAGAGTCCCAAAGAAGTTGGACTCAAGGAGGAACACACTAAGGCACATCATAATTATACTACCCAAGATTAAAGATAGGAGAGAATCTTAAAAGCAGCAAGAGAAAAGGAGACAGTTACCTACAAAGGAGTTCCCATAAGACTATCAGCTGCTTCTCAAGAAAAACTTTTCAGGCAAGAAAGGGCTGGAAAGAAGTACTGGAAGTCATGAAAGGCAAGGACCTACATCCAAGATTACTCCATTCAGCAAAGTTTTCATTTAGAATGGAAGGGCAGATAAAGTGCTTCCCAGGTAAGATCAAGTTAAAGGAGTTCATCATCATCAAGTCCTTATTACATGAAAAGTTAAAGGGACTTATCTAAGAAAGGAAAGATAAAAAATATGAACAGTAAAATAACAAACTCACAACTCTCAACAACCAAACGTAAAAACAAAACAAAAATGAACTAAGCAAACAACTAGAACAGGAACAGAATTACAGAAATGGAGATCACATGGAGGGTTATCAGTGGGGAGGAGAAAGGGTGGAGAATAGGGGAAAAGGTACAAGGAATAAGAGGCATAAATGGTAGGTACAAAATAGACAGGGGTAGGTTAGGAATAGTATGGGAAATGGAGAAGCCAAAGAACTTATATGTCTGACCCATGGACATGAACTAAGGAGGGGGAATGCTGGTGGGAGGTGGGGTACAGGGTATATGGGAATAACAAAGAGAAAAATAATGGGACAACTGTAATAGCATAATCAATAAAATACATTTACAAAATAAAATAAAAAATCTTTAAACAAATTATGTCTTATGTTAATTTTTCATTCTGTCTCTCAAATATTAGCTTCTCCAAGGCAAGGTTTTTGCCTTTTTAGTTCATTAATGTATCTCATCTCTGATGTAGGGTGGGCACTTTCATAAATATTTGTTGCAAGTCACATAAATGCAAACTTGTTGTGAGTGTAACACAAGGAGGCTTCCAGTCACCAACACAGCATAACATCTTGATAAAAAAGAGTTGGTTTATGCTACTAAAGCATTCAACTCTGAGAAAGTAATATTATTAGATGACTCCTCTATAAGCATCAACAGATATCCTGAAACTTGGAATAATTATTCTCAAAGTGCAATTTCTGATGGTCTTAGAATTTATAATTTATCATTCAAAACCATGCCCTAGAATTCCTTGGATACAATCATTTTTTAATGAGTTTCTACTAACTTTATTATCTTCTCTTTTTCTTCCTCTTCAGGTCAGTTTTTATTTTACTTTACTTTCCTCCTTTTCCTGTACCTTAAATGTTAGCAGTATCCTAAGGTCCATCCTTGGTTGTATTCCCTTCTCATTTTATAATTCCTCTGTGCTATCTTGTCTATGCCCGTAAGTTCAATCACCAATTAACTGGAAGTCAAAGCTTCTTCCTCCAGTCTTTTCCCTAATTTCCCACTCTATAGTCTAACTGACCATTACTGAGTTCCACTTGGGTATGCTACAGGCATGTCTGATATATAATATCAAAGACAGAACAAATTACCTCACTACCACTGTAATTTAAAGAATCCTCTACCCCAAATCTTTACTATGACCAATAGGTTCATTACAAGCCTAGTTTGCCTAAACCAGAAACCTGAGATTCCTCTTAGTGATACCTTTTCTCAACTATTTTCACCTCCTGTTACATTTTTTCAGTTCCTACATATTGTCAAATCTATCACATAATTATGACTCAAATCATTCTTATCCCATTTCCCAATCCACTGTGATAGTTTTTCATTTCATTGTGGTTTTGCCAGCATTATTGTGACAACTTCTTATTTGAGGTCCAGTGTCTATTCTCTTCTTGACAGCAATCCTTTCTTATTTGTTCATCTAACAAAATCATACTAAATTTTAAAGTCTCACTAAAGTGTTTTTGTCTTCTCCAATATTCTTTTATGTTCCAAATAATACTTATAAAAATACATAGTTAATTCTTTGTGAGTGTCAGTGAGTCTGGCTTCAGTCAGTGGAGTCACTCAGCCTGCATGGAATGTCAGCACAGCAGGGACTGAGGAAGAGCGAGGCGTCAAGAGTGGCATATGCATGAGACCAAAAAACGTGAGAATGTGAATGCGATCAAACAGTCTGTCTAAGTTACTCATAGGACGACATCTCAAAATTTGCCTAAACCTTTTTTCCTTCCAGGTACCCTTGCCCTGTTTTTTAATTGTTTTTATAATAATGTATTATTATCTGTTTTCCATAGAATAGAGCTAAGGTATTTGCCTGCCTTGTAAAGCATAACCCATCAACTAGACCTAATTTTCCAAGTAAGCAACTCAAAAGCCTATATAAGACCCAGAGCATAGATGAACCAGGCAATATCATAAATTTTGTCAATTGTAAATACTTTTCTCTCAGGATATAGGACCATTTGTTTAAACTTTCTCAGAATTACCTCATATTAGTTTTCAGCTATATTCCTCATAAACATCACACAGATCCACTCAGTATAAAACTATGATAATAAAAATTATCATAAAATCAAACACACCAAAATATTAGGCTATTCAGGGTTATTTACAGTTCCTTATACACTTTTGAAATATTTGTTCTATATCTGTGAAATATGTCATCAGTATTTTGATAGGGCTTGTGTTGAATCTGTAGATTGCTTTGAGTAGTATGGACATTTTAGTGTTGCTAATTTGTCCAATCCATGAACACAGTATATGCTTCCAGTTATTTGTGTCTTCCTTAATTTCTTTCTTCAATGTTGTGTAGTTTTCTGAGTACAGGTGTTTTACCTCCTTGGTTAGCTTTATTCCTAGGTACTTATTTTTCTTGTTGCTATAGTAAATGGGATTTTTTTTACTCATTTTGTTTCTGATATTTCATTGTTGGTACACAAAAATGCTTTGATTTCTGAATATTAACTTTGTATCCTGCAGTTTTGCCAAATTCATATATTAGGCTGAGTAGTTATTTGTTGAACCTATGTCTCTATGTTCAACTAGTACTCAACAAAAGGGACAGAAGCATAAAATAGAGTAAAAATAGCTTCTTCAATAAATGGTGCTGGGAGAGCCAGACAGGTACATGTGAAAAATGAAACTAGACCACAAAGTTACACTATACACAAAAATAAACTCAAGATGGGTAAATGAATTAAATATGTGTCTTGACACCATAAAAGTCCTAAAGAACAACATAGGCAGTAAAATAGATACCCCATGCAGCAATATCTTCACTGGTATATCTTCTAGGGCAAGAAATACAAGAAAGAATGAACAAATGAGATTACATCAAATTAAAAAGCTTCTGCATGGCTAAAGAAAAAATCAGCAAAATGAAAATGGAAACAACTGTATGGGAAAATATATTTGCCAATGACACCTCAGACAAGGGTTTATCTCCAAAATATATAAAGAACTCACATGACTCAACACCAGAAAGACAAACAATCCACTTAAAAAAATGGGCAAAAGACCTGAATAGACACTCGTCAAAGGAGGACATATAGAAGGCCCAGAGACAAATGAAAGGAGGCTGAAAAATCACTAGCCATCACAGAGATGCAAATTAAAACCATAGTGAGATACCACTTCACACCTGTCAGAATGACTGTCATTAATAAATCAACCAACAACAAATGCTGGCAAGGTTGTAGAAAAAAATAAGACCTACTACATTGTTGGTGCGAATGCAGACTAGTGCAGCCACTGTGGAAAACAGCATGGAATTTCCCCAGAAAACTAAAGATGGAAATGCCTTTTGTTCCAGTGATCTCACTGTTGGGATTATACCATAAGAATCCTTAAACACCAGTTCAAACGAACCTGTACACTCCAATGTTCACTGAAGTGCTATTTACAGTAGCCAAGGGCTGGAAACAGCCTAGGTGCCCATCAGTAAATGAGTGGATAGAAAAACAATGGTACATTTACATGATGGAATACTATGCAGCAGAAAGAAAAAAGAAGCTCCTACCTTTTGTGACAGCATGAATGGAACTGGAGAGTATTGTGCTAAGTGATATAAGCCAGGCCATGAAAGACAAACAATATATGATCTCACCTATAAGTAGAACCTAATGAACAAAAGAAACAAATGATCAAAACAGAACCAGAGACATGGAAATTAGGAACAAACTGACAGTGACCAGAGAGAAGGGAAGAGGGATGACAGAGGAAAGAATGGGAAAGATCTTGTCAAGTAACATATATAAAGGACCCATGGAAATGGACCACAAGGTGGGGATTGAGTGAGGAGGTGGGGGTGGTCAGGGCTTGGGAGAGCAATAGGGGGAAATTGGAACAGCTATAATTGAACAACAATTAAAAAGACAATTTTAATCGTCTTACCTATATATTTTACAGTTATTTTTTTACATTGAGCTTATATTCTTATACTAGAAAAAAATTTAACTATAATATCTGATTTTAGGGAGAGAATGGTTTTGTGTATTCTAAAGAGTTCTGTTTTGAAATGGTGTCTCTTCAGTTCATTTTTATTAGTTTCTTGTTCTTTAAGCTTCCAGAGTTAAAAGTAGCAATAATTTGGAATACAGTTCAGAATGCTTCTAGTGACAAGAATGACTAGTCCCTAGAAACCCTGTTCAAATTTTTTCAGTAAATGACCACCCAGCTTGGCAAACCTGACTGCTCCCAGCCCTGGGCCAAACTATGCTGGGAAATGAAGTAAAAAGAACATGGTTTAAAGCATATTTGGTTTTAAAATAATGTATTAATATATCTGTAATCTGATTTGCTAATTAAAAATAAAGTTAAACTTAAAATATTGTTCCAATTTAATCTTTAAAAACATTGTCCCATTTTAGACTGCTATTTATTAGGCCAATAGAGAATTCATGAATAATTTTAGTTTATATTGCTAAAAAAGGAATATGCTCTGCAATGCAAGGGAATCAAGAATAAAAACTGTTTTGTTGACTTGGAATTTTTTATAATGTTTTTTCCAATTGAGATAACATAATCACTCTTCTTTTACTGTAGAACCTCACTAAAAAAAGACATGTAAGGCACTGAGAGGACATCCATTTCAGTCGACTTCAGAAAAAATCTGTTTATAAGCAAAACAGCCATAAACTGAAGAAACTGTAGGTTTGGCATGAATCATATCGTAAGAGACAAAGCAGGGTATGTGTATCACAAACTCTAAAAGACATCAATATTAGCATCCATGCCACCGCCCTCACCAAACACACAGTGTGCTGGGCTTCCCAGAGATGTTTTAATGTGAAGGGCACTGAGTCAATTCCTCGTGCTCAGAGACCTACAAGTACTGGCAGGTGGCATTTCTCATGTACAAAAACACTGTAACACAAGAGCACACTTCTACAGTGAGAAGGATCGGCTTTCAGAGTCAATGTTACCTCTGCTTCCCATGCCATGAATAATCATTAATGACTCTGTGAAACTCTCAGCAGGATTGCAGGTGTGCCTCTGTGTGCTAGTCAGATGTCATATAATCAAAGAGCTGGAAAGACCTTCAGGACTAGCTAATACAACACTTCGTTTTAGAAAATGAGACCCAGGGAGAATAAGTACCTTGTTCCTCAAATGTTCTGTACAGAGAATTCATTACCAATGTACTAAGGTAGTTTGCCTCTTAAACAAATTCCATATGTAATCCTTCAAATCAGAAAATGTTAAAGAACCCTACATAGATGCATATTTGATATTCTCAAAGCCAACACAACTTTATTATATCAGTATCAACTCCAAAACCAATGCATATATCTGAAAACTAAGAATATTTCTTGCTTTTCCTAATTGCTTTGTGAAAATGAAGGCCAACATTATTAATCAATTTGAGAGAAAACTCCTTTTTATACCAATGAAAATCCCCTCTCCCAAAATATTCATCTTCCTTATGAAGTCAAATTTTAGTGTACATACAGACAAGAAGCTTCTGTCCTCACAGTGCCCAATTCTATTTAGTATACATACTAAGCATCACAAATTGGCCAAATTTGAAATTAGCAATTAATGAAGTGGTATGACATTTTCCTCAACTTGTTTTTGCCAATAATCAAAGCTAAAATGAAGGTTATTAGTACTTCCATATCACCATTTCTAGAGCAAAAACATTACATAACAAGCTAGAATTTATTCCAATGAAGCATGTTTTCATTGCACCACAGAATTGAGAATATAAAGTCTCAAGTCTTTGCAAAAAAGACAGACTTGGACTTCTAGCACTTACTAGTTGTGTGGCTCTATGGAAAGTAGTTAACCTCTAATAAACCATGTTATTTTCTGTAAAATGACTAATAATAATAATAATAATAATAATACAAAGATGGTCATTTAAAAGGGATGGCAGTTTAAAGTCCTGGACCCAAACACAGTATTTAATATATGATAAATGCTCTTTCTACATGCTCCAGAGGAGAGACACTGTCTCAGTTTGAAAAGAAAAACTTTATTTGTGTTATATATTTATATAAGTTTTATTGATATATAATTCACACACCATAAAGTTCACTCTTTTAAAGTATACAATTCAGTGGGTTTTAGCATATTCATAGAATTTTGAATCATGACCACAGTCTAATTTTAAAATATTGTTATCACCTCAAAAAGAAATCCCATATCCATTAGGGGTTACTCCCATTGTCTCTCCACCTATGAGGCCTAAGCATTACTAATCTTTCTGGATTTATATATTTGCCTATTCTGGACATTATATATCAATGGAATTATACAATAGTTTTCCATTTTGTTGACTTCTTTCACTTAGAATAAGTTTTCAAATTTCATTCATGCTGTAGTATGTATTAGTACTTTAATATCATTTATTGCTGAATAATATTCCACTGTATTGATATAGTACATTTTAATTATCCATTCATTAGTTGATAGGCATTTGAGTTCTTTGCACTTGAGGTATTATGAATAATGCTGTTGTGAACATCAGTGTACAGGGTTTTATAATGACGTGTGTTCCCTTTGTCTTATTCTTTATTTCAATGACTCTGGTGAAAGACAATACCATATGATCTTACCTATAAGTATAACCAAATCAACAGTCATACCATATGATCTTACCTATAAGTATAACCAAATCAACAGTCATGATTTTTTAATGCAGTCACTGAAGTCTCTGGTTGGTTAGCTTAGTGGTAGGCTAATGATCAAACAAAGATTTCCTTAAATGCCTGTGGAGGGTCTGGCCATTTAAAATTCTACCTTAGTCTTTGCTTCCACCTTGTGTAGAGCTTTAGGTTCAGCTAGATGTGGAAAAACAAGGGCTTTCTCAAGTCATTCCAGCATATGCTTACAGCCCTATATATGTGTGAGGATTTAAAGATCCCCTGTAATATATTAAAGCTTCTAAAAGGCCCCTATGAATATACAACCTCCCTGATTTTCCATTTAAGTTTTGTGTCCAGTGCCTCTTGTATTTCCCCATCTGCTATCATTTTCTCAGGTATCTGTGATGCTAAATAAGCAGGTATTCACTGTCACTGTATTCAACATGGTTTTAACATTGATGAGGTGCAGTAGGAACTTAGCATTTGTTTATATCAGTTAGCCTATGGTAAAACTGGTTCTGTTAAACATCGTTTCACCTAAAGTTGCACAGCCTATTGACAACATTAAATGAGGACTTACTATAACTGATGCTGATGGGTTTTTGACAAACTCCTGGGAAAAAGGCTCCTCTCACTGAGTGAACTCTTAGTCGGGGTAAATATAAACAAATCCTGGGAAGGGCTTTTTCTAGGAATCTGCTAGACAAGACAAGTACAGACAACTGTCCTGGGATGAAGCATTTTGAAGATATTCAAACTCATTCCTTCTCTCTCCAATGATATCTACACTGCTTGATTTCACAACTGTTGTGGCTACAAAGTGGCTGCTTTTCAAAGTACCACGGTGCTAAGAAGATGGGAATGGGAATACAACAAATTCCAATACCACAGCTATGCTATTATTACCAACATTCAGTAATTTTTCTTATATGAACACTTCCCAGATTGCTGCAAACTTTGGTTATTCCTAGAGTTCTGAGGGCATCAATTTTTACCTTTTTTTGCCAGTATTCTCATTGCTTTCATAGAAAAGTAGTTTTTCAGAGATCACGAATGAATATTTTTATTTTATATTTCATAGAGTCTAAACACAGCAGCCAAACCAAGGTTATAATCAATGAGATCTATATTATAATCCTGGATTTGTCATTTATTTACCTTGTGGACACTAAGTTTCTTAAATTATTTTAGCCTCTGTTTATTTATTCTTAAACAATACCTACCTATAAGGGTCACTCTGAGAATTAAGTATAACTACATACATATAAGGACCAGCATCTAATAGACTTCACTAATCATATGTCCTTTTCCTCTTCCCTTCTTTTCTAAACTGTGCATTTGCTAGAAAGAATGCCTGTGCTGTATTGTCTACTTCTTTAGTGTAGTGATGCCATCTGCTGGAAATGCCAACGTGATGACCAAACAAACAAATGGATCTTGGTAACAGAAAAGATATTCTAGTTGAGGCACCATTATTCCCAAACTGTTGAAAAACAGGTCAAATTTCTGACATTTTCTTCAGTATACTTATTTTAAGGTGCCTCAGACCAAACACAAACACACAGGAGTGTTATAATTTTCAGTGCCATAATGACTCCTGATTTTTATGTACCAAAAAGACTAAAGAACAATCTAAGCACAACAGAAAACAACAAAAAAGAAAGCCTAACATTGCTCAGCAAAATGATACAAAGGGGCTTTTTGTCCCATTTGTTAAGGGGTGGTTCTGCAGGATTATAACACAATGGGAATTGTTTCTCTTTGTAACATGGACTTTGGTTTTGCCATTTGCATCTGTGTGTAAACCACTGGACACCAAAAAAATAAGACAGTGATAGGTGCTCCTCATGGGAGGGAATCCTCCAAAGGAACAAGATTTGGTGGGGTGGAGCCAAGTCTCATAGCTTGCTGAGAAATTTTATGTGCCATTATAGGAGCATGGAGAGGAGAGGAGTGTCTGAAGGGAGACAGAGGTTTACATGCAGACATGTTGAGGAATGAAACACTGGGAGCTGGTCCTGAAAGCAGAAGAGTAAGGCTCTGAGGTGCACTTTTGAGATCTGAGGTAGATTTAACCTTTGTGGTTTCTTGCCGTAGTTTATGAATACTGTGATATTTCAAAGTTTGATTCAAAATGCATTTTATGTCTCCAACATAGTAATTTCTATTACATATATTAATTCCCCAGTCAAGTCTGTTATAGCTATCTAGATTTTGTAAATGGTAAAGTAGAAGCAGAAAAGATAAAATACATTAGGGTTTTACCACAGTCATTTTATTAAGAGCCAAAGTGGTAATAAAATCATGAGAGGAAAGACGGTAGTAAAGGAATTCTGAGAAGTTTTTTAGCACTAATCCATATTTTTAGCTTAGGTATAGATCAAAGTACCACACAGAAAGGCAATTGCAGCTTAGAACTAAGTTAGAACTGATCCTAGTGAGAAGTCATCTTTGAAGAAGCTGGAGCAGGAGTGAGGAATCCTGAAATCAGGGTCACATGTACACATTTGAAGGCTAAGTGATCACTTGAAATTCAGTTCAACAGAAATATATTGAATTTCTTCAAGTGGTGAAAAGCACTGTGTAAATGAGAGAAAAATCCTGCCCAAGTTGAAAAATAGATCAAATAAGCTCTTTGATATAAACCACCCAGATTATATCAAAATTATAAAGCTAAAGAGGCCAGGGAGCCTAAATTCAACTTGGGTAGCCAAAATATTTGACTTTGTTTTATTAGTATATTTATGGTAATTAATAACCCATGGTAATTACCCTTATTAGGTAACTTACACAATTATTTTGTTGAAACATCACAAAGCAACAGGTTTTTATTTCCACTTGACAGAAGGTAACAGGGATCAGAGAGATTAAGAAACCCGTCCTCAACCTCAAAGTTTGTAAATGACAGAAGCAAGGTTTTAAATCAGGTCTGCATGACTCCAGATTTTCAAAAATTTGTCAAAGTTTTGTGCTTTGTTTTTACTAAGAGGTCAGTATGATACATTTTGCATGTGAGAAGAAAATAGATCAATTGACTTTAAAGTCTTTTAATATAAGTAGGAGACAAGTGGAAAGAACGCATTAAATAAAATTTTCAGTCTAACATTAGGTGTCACTCATGAGGTCTGTTTTCTGAGGAAATCCAGGTCTAGATATAAGTGCCATAGAAAGAGCAAAAATACAAACCAACCAACATATTCTTCAGGAGCCAGCCAAAAACATTATTACTATTATAAATGAGTACTCATTCACTTAGACAAATAAAAATAACACTAAAAATTAATTGCAAGTAAAGGCCAAAGATAATTAATTGCTAAATAAGTGTTACAGACAAAAAGTAGGGAAGGAGTTCAAAGAAAGGGACATTAACCTACCTGGGTTTGAACAAATAATGTAAGTGGGCGTGACAACAGATAGAGAACTTACTGATGGGAACATGAATTACCACTGGCAAAGGAACTACAAGAGAGCTTTATTAAAATGATAGACCAACTGGGAAACTGCCCTGGTGTCCATCTACAAAAGGCCTTAAGTTATCAACAGAATAAATCATAAATATTATGCCAATATTTTATTTGATGTCTTCACTTAGATGTCTCATAAGAGGCCAGCTGGCAGTCTAATATTGAATCCTTGTTTTTAACCTCAAAATGTATTATTTACCTACTCTTCCTCTCAGTGAATGGTAAACTAAAAACCTGAAAATCTTTTCCTTCCCTCTCTTTCACCTCCCTAATCAGTTCTTCAGTAACTGCTGTTAACTCTTCTTTAAAATTATAGTTTGTCTGTTTCTCTCCTTGTCCACGATCACCACTATAATCCAAAACATCTTTACTTTCTCATGGAATGCCTCCTAACCAATTTCCTGCTCCTTCTGTTGTTCTCTTCTAACCCAGTCTACTCAGAGCATCTGAATAAACTCTTAAAAACTAAAATGTAAACCAAATCTTAACACCTGCTTACTACCCTGCAGCATATCTCATTACAAGTAGAATGAAATCCAAAGGCTGTCCATGCCTTGGCCTCTGAGTCTGTCTTCCCCCACACCTCTCTTCCCATGCACCACACACCAGCTGCACTGGCATTCTTTCAGTTCCTAGAACAGGCCAGCCTCTGGGTTTTGGAGGCTCTTCTCAAGAGTATTTGCATGGCTGGCTGCTTCTCATCCTACTGGTTCTGGCTTAACTCCACCAGTTCAGATAATCCTTTTCTGACCACTCAGTCCTTTTCCCACATTCACACCACTATTTTCTATAGTAGTATATGACTCCTTTCCTTCACAGTACTTTGCAATTTCAATCTTCACATTCAGAATCTCTAATTGGTTTATTTTCCTAATCTCGTCTTCTTATTTCCTTAAAGTGATTACTTCCTTTTATCTCTTAAAGAGACCTCACAATTTATATTGTATTTTATGTTTTAGTTGTGGTAGGCTTTCTTTGTTTATCATTTTTCTTTTTAATTCTTTTCTCCCCATTTCCATCTTTATTCCCTGCTCCATCGAACATCCATTCTAATTTTTAGATACATATCTTTAATTTATATACATATACATATATATATTCTTTTAAATATGCAGTACTATTTCCTGCACATGGATGTGTAATGTGTGTAATTTACATAAATGTTCGTGGTTTGTAGTCTTTATTCTATTTCTTGCTGTTTTTACTCAGTTACATGTTTTAGAAAGCTATGTTGTTGTGTATCCATCTAGCCATTGTTTCCAAGTGCTACATGTTATTCTATCATATTTGATGTATTTGTTGCCTCAAGCTCCCTACTACCACTACAAGGCTGCAACAAATATACTTGTACATATCCTTTATGGAATTGCTTCTCTGAAGAAAAAAGTACAAGGGTTTAAAGGCCATAGGAAGTATCAGTATTGTATTTGACTAAGTGCTGCAGAACTGCCCCCAGCATGCTTGCTACAATCTACATAGTCTCATGGCTGATATTTGGTATTTATCCCATTTTCTAAATTTTTTTTGCTGGTTAGATAAGTATAAAGTGATGTTCCATTATTTTTAATTTGCATTTTCAAATTACTGTATGTTTAAGTATCTCTTCTTATATCTGTTAGCTAAATGAAGTTTCTATCCTTGTCCATTTTTTCCACTGAATTTCAAATATACATACTGAACTTTCTTTTTTGCATTTTTAAAATCAATTTTTACATTCAATATCATTTGTATTAATTTCATGTATACAGCAGAGTGTTTAGATAATAGTACATTTTACAAAGTGTTCCCCTCCCCAATATTGCCAGTATTTATATGGCACTGTGCAGAATTATTAAAATATTATTGACCATATTTCCTATGCTGTACTTTACATCCTTTTGTCAACTTTATAACTACTGATTTTCCCTTAATCTCTTCACCACTTTCACCTGGTCTCCCAATACCCGTAAGCCTCTAGCAGCCATCAGTCTGTTCTCTATTTATAAGTCTCTTTCTGCTTGGTTTGTTTGTTTGTTTGTTTGTTTGTTCTTTTGAACTTTCTTTTAATTCTGATTTCTTAGACCCAAGATCTATCTACAGACTTTGCAATGCACTTTTGGGCATTGATATTCATTATATGTTTGATAATTTGAGGATATGAACTCATATTCCACAACAGAATCTTCCTGAGTATGTCCTAAGCTTTGGTCTTTCACTATAGAGTTTGGCTGCATTGGTTCCTCACAGAGCAGATTTCTGAGGTGTTGTCCTTAGAGTACTCAGAAGTCTCCTCTCTGCTTTATTTTACATGGGTAGTTTTACATTATTCCTACTTCACAGGAAATTCACTTTCTTATTTGGGAGAGTGGCTATGTATTATTTAACTTCCTAAGAAAATTGTTACTATCATTTCTCTGGGTATAAGAAGAGTTTTGAACACTCATACCAATATCTTAAACTGGCCTTCTTTTGGGAAGGCTTTTCTTTTTATTATTTGTTTACTTAAATATTGTCTCTCTGCTTCTCATCTACTAGGTTATTAGTTCTGTGAAGGCATAAAGTATGTATATTCCACACAGAACATCCTCATTTTATTATTAGTTAGAATAATAACTGCCCCTGGTGATAACTAAAAACATATTTCTTAATGAAAGAATGAATGAAACATGTAGCCCAGGGTTTTCTCCAGAGCAGGGATCTCAATTAATGTTAACACATTTACCTTCTCTTCTTCTCCCTGATACTTAGTCAAATTACTACAAAGGTACATAGGGTATATTACAGATATGAGAATCAAAAACATGAACAGAAAAGACAAAATCACATTTAAATAGAAAAGTGGCAATGCAAAGCCTTTCATTGAAATTAGTTGAAAATAAATAAGACAAAACTGAAAATTACAAAAGACTAATAGGACACAGGTAGAAATAACTGTAGGATGATTGGCCTCAATAATAGGATTACCTGGAAAAGAAATAGGAAAGAAATTGTTATCCATGTTGAATCCGATGTACTATGCAAAATCAGAGGTTGTTGAGTAGACTTTGTATATGTAGATAAAGGAAGAGTGGTTATAAATGTATACCTATAAATTATGAAGTTATGCTTATATTGCACACAACTAAAATTATAAGTTAGTGACATTTTTCTGAGGAAAATCATATATATAGACTAAACTAGATGGCTGACAATCAAATCCTATAAATTGCCACGTGGTGAAAGCATGATTACAAAGATAATTTAAAAGATACATGCCACCAAAATTGGTCATAAAAATGTATTTTTCCAAAGAAGAGAGATGCTAGGTGTAAAGGTCTACAGGAAAAAAAATAACACCTTACATTTGTCAAGCATTATAAATTTATCACACACTGTTCTCTGTTTGGAGTTTGACTTGACCAGCTAAGGCTGGTCCAGAATGACCTCAGATGAAAAAATTGGATTTTCTTCCACATAATAGCTTTTAAAATAAATTTTATTTTTAGAGAAGTTTTAGGTTCATGGAAAAACTGAAGAAAAAAGGTCAGACATTTCTCATAATCCCCTTCCTCTCCACATGCACAGCTTCCCTCATTATCAACTTCCACCACCAGAAAGGTGCATTTGTCGCAATTAATGAACCTAATACAGACACAATCACCCAGAGTCCATAGTATACATTACAGTTAATTCTTGGTGTTGTTCATTCTATGGGTTGGACAAGTATATAATGACATGTATCCATCATTGTAGTATCACACAGAATATTGACTTAAATATTTTCATATCAATTTTCATTGACCTAAAAATTCTCTGTGCTCCACATATTCATCTACCTCTTTTCCCCTGGCAACTACTAATCTTTGCATTTTCTCTATAGTTTTGTGTTTTTGGGGGGGGGGGTGTCATATAGTTGAAAGCATACAGTGTGTTGTCTTTTCAGATCAGATTCTCTTGCTTAGTAATATGCATTTTGGGTTCTTCCATGTCTTTTGGTGGCTTAATAGCTCACCCCTTCTTACCACTAATAATATTTTACTGTTCAGATGTACTATGGTTTATTTATCCAGCTACCTAGTAAAGGACATTCATTATTGCTTCCATGTTTCAGCAATTATAAATAAAGACTCTATAAACATCTATGTGCAAGTTTTGTGTGGATATGTTTTTAACTCCTTTGGGTAAATACCAAGCAGTATGACTGCTGGATCATAAGAACATGTTAAGTTTTGTAAGAAACCAACAAACTGTCTTCCACAGTGGCTGCACTGTTTTGCATTTCCACTGACAACAAATGAGAGAATGAGAGAACATCCTTTTGTTCTACATCCTCAGCAGCATTCGTTGTTGACAGTGTTCTGAATTTGGTCATTTTAATAGTTGTGCAGTGGTATTTTATTTTTGTTTTTATTTTCATTTCCCTGATGACATATAATTCAGAGCATCCTTTCTTAGGTTTATTTACCACATACAACATCTTATTATGCTTATTATATATTACATAATATACATTTGGTGAACTGAAGGTTTTGTTAAGGTCTTTGGACCCTTTTTTAACCATTTGTTTCTTTTCTTATTATTAGGTTTTTAGAGTTCTTTGTACATTTTAGATAACAGTCCATCATCAGATGTCCCTTTTGCAAATATCATTTGCAGTCTGTGGCTTACCTTCTCATTCTATTGACAGTTTCTTCTGCAGAGCAGATATTTAATTTTAACAAAGTCCACATTATCACTTATTTCTTTCATGGACCACACCCTTGGTATTGTATCTAAAAAGTCACCATACCCAAACTTGTCTAGATTTTCTCCTGTTATATTCTAGGAGTTTCATCACTTTGTGTTTTACATTTATGTCTATGATACATTTTTACTTACTTTTGTGAATTTTGTAAAGACTCTACCTACATTCATATTTTGCATGTGGATGTCTAGCTATTCCAGCATCATTTGTTGAAAAGACTGTCTTTACCCCATTTCATGGCTTTTACTCTTTGTCAAAGACCAGTTGACAGTATTTATGGAGGTCTATTTATGGGCTTTCCATTATGTTTCATTGAACTATTTGCCTATTCTTTCACCAATACTATACTGTCTTATTTACTATAGTGTAAATACAAAGTCTTGACATTGGATACTGTCAGTCCTCTGACTTTGTTCTTCTCCTTCGATATTATATTGGTTGTTCTGAGTCTTTTGCCTCTCAATATATACTATAAAACAGTTTTTCTATGCTTACAAAGTAATTTGCTGGGATTTTTTAGATGACATTGAATTTATAGGTCAGTTGGAAAGAACTGGCACCTTGACAATATTGAGTCTTCCTATCCATAAACACACAGTATCTCTCCATTTAGTTAGTTCTTTTATTTCATTCATCAGAGTTATGCCACTTTTCTTATATATATATCTTGTACATATTTTGTTAGATTTATACCTAAGTATTCTATTTTGAGATTGCCAATTTAAATAGTACTGTGTGTTTAATTTCAAATTCCATTTGTTTCTTCCTGGTACATAGGAAACAGATTGACTATTATATATTAAACTTTTTAAAATTTTATTTTAACTTTTTTTATTGTTCAAGTACAGTTGCCTCCTATTTCCCCACAACACTCCACCCTGGCCCACTCATTCCCACCTCCCCTCCTTAATTATACCCCCTTTGGCTTTGTCCATGTGTCCTTTATACGAGTTCCTTCATGACCATTCCCAGTTTCCCTCTTCTTACATCCTCCCCCCTACACTCTGGTTACTGTTAATTTGTTCTTTATTTCAGTGTCTCTGGTTCTATTTTGCTTGTTTGTTTGTTTAGTTGATTAGGTTCTACTTATAGGTGAGATCATAATGTTCTCGAGTTCCATCCATGCTATTGCTCACAGTAGGAGCTCCTTCTTTCTTTCTGCTGCATAATATTCCATTGTATAAATGTACCATAGTTTTTTGATCCACTCATTTAATAATGGGAACTTAAGTTGCTTCCAACATTTAGCTATTGTAAATTATGCTTCTATGAACATTGGGGTACATAGGTTCTTTTGAATTGATGTTTCAAGAATCTTAGGGTATAATCCCAGCACAGGCATTGGTGGGACAAAACAGCTCCATTTTTAGTTTTCTGAAGAAATGCCATACTTTTTTCCACATCAGCTGCATCAGTCTGCATTCCCACCAACAGTGTTTTATGGTTCCCTTTTCTCCACAGCCTCACCAACACTTATTGCTTGTCAATTTTTTTTATGATAGCCATTCTGACCAGTGTGAAGTGGTATCACATTGTGGTTTGAATTTGCAACTTTCTGATGGCTAGTGATGCTGAGCATCCTTTCATATCTCTCTGGGCCCTCTATATGTCCTCCTTGGAGAAGTGTCTGTCAGGTCCTTTGCACATTTTTTAATTGGTGTTTGTCTTCCTGGAGTAGAGTCATGTGAGTTCTTTATATGTTTTGAAGATCAAACCCTGGTTAGAAGTATCATTGGCAAATGTGTTTTCCTATACAATTCGTTACCTTTTCATTTTGCTAATATTTTCATTAGCTTTCAGATGCTTTTTGTTTTGATAAAGTCCCACTTATTTATTCTTTCCTTAATGCCCCTTGTTTAGGAGACATATTGGTAAAAATATTCCTGCATTGAATATCTTAAATTTTCCAGCCTATATTCTCTTCTAAGACTTTTGTGGTATCACAATTTATATTTAACTCTTTTATCCATCTTAAGTTTATTTTGGTGAATGTGTAAGTTGGTGGTCAAGTTTCTTTTTTTGCATGTGGCTGAACAGTTCTCCCAAAAACATGTTTTGAACAGGCTACTTTTATTCCATTTCATGCTTCTGCCCCCTTTGTTAAATATTAATTGACCATAGAGACTTGGGTTTATTTCTGGGCTCTCTATTCTGTTCCATTGATCCATGTGCCTGTTGTTATGCCAGTACCAGACTGTTTGACTACCATGGCCTTGTAATATAGTTTGATGTCAGGTATGGCAATCTCTCCTACTCTCTTCTTCTTTCTCAAAATTGCTGAAGCTATTCAAGGTCATTTATGGTTCCATATAAATTTTGGAAATGTTTGTTCTATGTCTGTGAAATGTGTCATTAGTATTTTAATAGGGATTGCATTGAATCTGTACATTGCTTTGGGTAGTATGGTAATTTTGATGATGTTAATTATACCAATCCATGAGCATGGTACATGCTTCCATTTTTTTGTGTCTTCCTTAATTTCTTTCTTCAGTGTTGTGTAGTTTTCTGAGTACAGGTCTTTTTCCTCCTTGGTTAGGTTTATTCCTAGGTACTTTATTTTTCCTGTTGCTATAGCAAATGGGATTTTTTCCCTGATTTTTGTTTCTGATATTTCATTGTTGGTGTACAAAAATGCCTTTGATTTCTGAATACTGACTTTGTATCCCATTGTTTTGGCCAATTGACTGATTAGGTAGAGTAGTTTTTTGATGCAGGCTATAGGATTTTCTATGTACACTATCATGTCATCTGTAAATAATGACAGTTTTACTTCACCTTTTCCAAGTTGGTTGTCTTTATTCTCTTTTTTTGGGGCAGATATCTGTGGCCAGGACTTCTAATACTATGTGAAATAGGAGTGGTGAAAGCAGACATCCTTGCATTGTTCCTGATCTTAGTGGGATAGCTTTTTCTTTTTGTCTGTTGAGTATAATGTTGGCTGTAGGTTTTTTTTATATATCCTCTTTATTATGTTGAGATATGCTCCCTCTATTCCTAATTTGCTGAGTATTTTTATCTTAAATGGGTGCTATATCTTATCAAATGCTTTTTTTGCATCTCCTGATATGATCATGTGATTTCTGTCTTTTCTTTTGTTTATGTGATGTGTTACATTTATTGATTTGCAAAGATTGTACCATCCTCGCATCCCTGGAATGAATCACACTTGATATGGTGTATGATCTTTTTAACATATTTCTGGATTCAGTTTCCCAATATTTTGTTGAGAATTTTAGCACCTATGTTCATCAGTGATATTGGCCTGTAGATCTTTCTTTGTTGTGTTTTTATCTGGTTTTGAGATTAAGATGATGCTTCCTTCATAAGAAGATTTTTGGAGTCTTTCCTCTCTTGGATTTTTTTTAATAATCTGTGAAGGATTGGGGTTAGCTCTCCTTTTAATTTTTTGTAAAATCCTCCTGTGAAACTCTCTGATCTGAGGTCTAACGCTTTTGTGTGCCAGGAGTTTCATTACTGCTTTGATTTCACTATCTGTTCTCAGTCTGTTCAGGCTTTCTGCTTTTTCTTCATTGTGTTTTGGAAGATTATACATTTCTAGAAATTCGTTTCACTCAGGTTTTCAAATTTCTTGCTGTGTAATTGTTCATAGTAATTTCTTGCATTCCTTTGTATTTCTGTGGTATCAATTGTAATCTCTCCTCTTTCATTTCTGATTTTGTCTATTTGGGCCATCTTCTTTTTTCTTAATGAGTCTGCTTAAAGGCTTGTCAAATTTGTTTATCTTTTTTAAAGAATCAGCTCCTAGATTCACTGATCCTTTGAATTGTTCTTTTAGTCACTAGGTCATTTAATTCTGTTCTGATCTTGATTATTTCCTTCCTTGTACCCACTGTGGGCTTTGTCTGTCATTGTTCCTCCAGTTCTTTTAGATGTATGGTTAGACTCTTTATTTGAAATGTTTTTGTCTTTTTTAGGTAGGCCCGTATTGTTATTAACTTCCCTTTCAGGACTGTCTTCTCTGTCTCATAAGTTTTGGACTGTTGTGTTTATTTTCACTTGTTTCCATAAACTTTTGGATTTCTCCTTGATCTCATTATTCACCCATTCAATGTTTAATAGCATGCTATTCAATCTGTATAAATTTGAGTGTTTTAGAGTTTTCCTTGAGGTTGGTTTCTAGTTTCAGACCTTTGCGGTCTAAGAAAATGCTTGATGTGATTTCAATTTTCTTGAATTTGTTGAGGATTGTTTTGTGTCCCATCATGTGGTCTGTCCTTGAAAATGTTCCATGTGCATTTGAAAAGAATATGTATTTTGCTTTTGGGGGGTGGAAGTTTATATATATCAGTTAAGTCTATTTCATCTAGGGTATTGTTCAGTTCCACAATACTGTTGTTGATATTTTGTTTGGAAGATCTGTCCATTGTGGACAGTGGGATGTTAAAATCCCCTAGTATAAGTTTGTTGTCTATATCTTTCTTGAAGTCCTCCAAGATTCTCCTTATATATTTGGGTGCTCCTATGTTGAGTGCACATATGTTTATAAGATTTATATCTTCCTGATGGAGTCTTCCCTTGTATATTAGGAAGTGCCCTTCTCTGTCTCTTTTCATGTCCTTTGTTTTGAAGTCTATTTTGTCTGATATAAGTTTGCTACCCTGGCTTTTTTTTATCCTGCCCATTTGCTTGGACTATTTTTTGCAACCCTTCATTCTCATTACATGTAGGTGTTTTGTTCTGAGGTGAGTATCTTGTAGGCAGTATACACGAGGGTCATGTTTTCTTATCCATTCAGCTACCCTATATCTTTTGATTGGAATATTTAACCCATTTATATCTAAGGTTATTATTGATAGGTACTTATTCATTTCCATTTTACCCCCTTGACCTTATATCCTTCAACCTTGCCATAATCACCTATTAGTTTTAGGAAGATTTTGTCTTCTTTTTTCAGATTTTCTACATAGATATTCATACCATCTGTGAACAAAGATGGTTATATTTCTACCTTACCAATCTCTATAACTTTAATTTCCTTTTCTTGTCTATTATATTAGCTAGAATTTTTACTCTGATATTGAGAAGGAATGGTGAGAGGGTTCCACATGACATTGTGTCCTCTGTCACACCAGCCCTGGCTTGCTCAAAAGGAGATGCCGAATCCTGGAAAAGACAGAAGAGTACATGGTTTTTTTGGACTTAGAATCCAAACTAGCACAAGTATTCTCTTCCTCACTATAGCATCTAAATACTATTGGTAAGATGGCCCTAATATAAGAATAATTAAATAGATCCACTCCTAAAGAAAGGAGTTTTCAAAATCACCTTGCAGAGGCCAAGACTGAAAGGAAGCCACTAATTGAAGCTATTGATACCAAACCACCTCAAAAAGTTAAAAGTGTCTTGTAGATTAAAAATATTTTTTGCAAGAAAAAATTGAGGATTCAACAGGAAGAGAATCACATTACGGGGTTATTTTATTCAAATTAGAATCTGTGCATCAGTATAGAAACTCATTCACTATTGAGTGGAAACTACATATGTAGTATTCTACAATATGCTGGAGACACAGAATAACTAAGCAATACCCCTATTCTCAATGTCCAGTGAAGTATACAGACAGGACAACAAATTTTTATCATAAGATATGGTAAATTTATAATGAATCAACCACAGGGTAAAATGGGATCAGGAAAAGAATAGTCTTGTAACATAAGTAGGTAATGAGGTGATAGTCTCTAGCAGAATAAATAAGCATGCAGAAAGAAATAACATAAGTATCTAGATCCTTCCCCTTTTGTTCTATTCTAATGTCACAGGGTGTGCCTGGGACCATAATTTATTTGAATTAAATGCTGTCACCCTTTTCTTCACTTTCTACTGATTTCTGTTTCAACCTGTCTTTCCATATCCTGGTCACCACAGCACTGGCCACATCCTCTGTAATTTTTATTTAGTATGTACCAACTAGTTAACTAGTTTACCCTCTAACTACCACCTCTCTCTATTCTGCCTCCAACATGCACTACAGTGTTTGTATCTCAGTCACCTGTACCTATTTTAGTTCCACATGTCTTAGGCTTTTTAGAGAGAACAGACTTTTTATTTTCAATAATAATAAGCACACTCCAAATTACTAAGCTTTAAAGCACTAATATTCTAACTTCAAATTCTCACTAACACTGTGATGCCTCTGCCAAAAATAAAAAACAAAAGTTGTAGAAACTAATGCCAAATTTATGTTAGAAAATGCTAGAAAGAAATCCACAGGATACAATTTATTTTGTAACTCTTTAAATAAATGGATTCTTATAAAGGGCCATAGCCAAACAGTCTTAATAACAAAAGGTAAAGTAAAATAAAACATGTAGTAAGTATATGGTATGAAAATATTTGTAGGTGTCTCTAATAACATTTTTGTCTGTAAAGTTGCATAATGAAACACAAACCCTCTGCTAACTTCATTAGGAATCTATTAAGCTAGCAGGACTCTAATACACAAATGGAATAATTGCATTCATCAACAGCGGGAGGACAATTTACCAGAAGAAGAAACCATTTAGACGGCACAATTCAGTCATATTTCTTCTCCTTTTTCTCCAGATAAATTAAAAAGATAAGCATTAATGTTATTTATGGTTTTCAACATTCTCCCATTGTTTCCTTTCTTGCCCAGTTTTACCATCACTTATTGTCAAGCTCCCTCTATGTATCACTTTCAGTTATGCATCCACAGTCATCCACTTCCCTTTCCTCCTTCCTAATGAACTTTGGTGCAAGCCCTAGCACAGAAGTGGAGCTTGAATAATCTAGCCAATCATAGGTGTTCCACTGAAATGGGCATGTACTGTGGTTTTGTCCAGTGAGAAAGAAGAGTAAGGCTACTGGGAAGCTTCTGGAAGAAGTGTCTATGGTCATAAAAAGAGATAAGGAAAAGATGGTTCCACCTCTTCTGGATGTCATTGTATCTCCATGTAATTAATATCTTTCTTTTCTCCACATCTTGTACCATGTGGAGAAATAAAACCACCATAATAAAAACAGCAGAGAGACAAGATAAAAAATCTGGGTCCTTAATGACTTCACTATATTCTCTAATTAACCAACCTTAGAGAAGATTTAACCTACATGACAAAATAAATGTCTGACATTTAAACTTTTTGGTATTGGGACTTTAATGTTGCATATAGCAGAAAGTATTCTAACCAAACAGCATACCCTAAATACAAATTTATTCATTGTGAACTCTTGTAGAAAAGAGTTTGAACAGAGCAGTTATACATCAAACTCTTTAGTATTTATTTAATAGAGGGAAATCAGCACTAAGGAATGGTGAGAACTCTCTAACTAAATTATTTCAGTAGCTATCATGAAATAGACAAATTAAAACCATCAGAATGAAGTGTAAATTTGTCTTAAAATACCGGTGTTACTATACTGAAATGTTTTAATTTTAGTGACTATCGAGACAAAATAATACTATAAAGTTATAATAAATTAATAATTTCTAGAGTCAATAAAATTATTGTTTTTTAAAAATGAAAACAAATATTTCTCTATTGATACTGCACATAAAAAATAAGTGACATAGAAAGAGTGAAACATATTTTGTATTAGAGGCAATGTACTTATGTAGTCATGCTAAGAAATCTGAACTCATTCCCCAGCCCCTAAAGTTTCTGTTGATCATAGCAACACAGGTCACATTCCAGAGGATTCACTGAAAGGAAAGTAAGCAATAATGACAGTTACTCTTTGAAATTTTCACTTGTTCTCCTTACTGCTTCTGACCAAAAATATTGTGACTATAGCTATTGTCATTTATTAAAATACCAATGCTGCCTGTGATGACAAAATATGGGATTCTGAGTTACTTACAGAAAATCTTGCAGAATAAAATAGAAAAAAAATATCATGAGTAGTGATCTGAAAGTGAGCAATGCTCTGCCATCTAACTGTGTGACCTGGAGCACATCCCCTTATATCTCTGATCTTCGTGTAAAATAAAGGTTTGGGGACAGATGACCCTTGCAGTCCTTTCAGCTCTTACATTTCATCCATTATCACTACCACAAATACAGGATACATAGCACATTTTGATTATATCCTAGGAACTGGGCTAAGTGTTTTATGTACTAGATCTAATTTAATTATCCCAATAGCCATATGAGGCAAGTATTCTTTTCTAATCCTTTTAGAAATACCCATTCTAAAAATTAGAAAACTGAAGCTCAGAGAGTTTAAGTGGTTTGCTCAGCACACCAGCTAGATGTCTATAATTTACTGTTCTGGATTATTTATTTCTACTCATGAACAAATGACTAAGGACAGAACAAGTCTGAAACATATTATAATGCACCTTTCTGTGGTACTTTGCTCTAAAAAATTATAGTCACCAGAATTATGTCAATATATGTTTTTTAAAAAACTAGGAAAAAAATTTTCAAGCCATGTTTGTCAAGTTATAAATAAAAAGCGGTAAGATAAATTTTCAATTTTAATTACCCTTTTTAATCAATATATAGTAAGTTTGCTTAACTAATGATAAATGTTTTTCTATCATATTTCAAATGTGTATCTGTCTTTCAATACAATCTCACTATAAATTTCATATATTGCTCTTTATGGTCAACAACAAGAAGGAACTTTTGAAATGAAGAGTATTGAATTTGGTTTTCCGATATGTTTTAAGTTTTTAGTTCACTTAACAGTTGGATATCCAACACATATGCCATTTTATTCTGAAAAACATGAGAGTCTGCTCTAGACACCACCCACTTGCTATTGTAATAGATAGAATTGCTGAGTATATATAACCTTTTAAAAAGGAACACAGGATACACAATTGCCTCCCATGACCATGATAGCAAGACCGCAGTTACAATCAGCACCTAGAGAAACAATACATCCATTAAACTAACGAGAGAGAGAGAGATTGATTAGAGGCATAATAGCCAAAACAGTAGACAGAATAAACAACCTCCAGTCCTTATTTTGAGCAGAAGAGAAAAAAGACAATTTACAGTCAAAAATACTATCTCAAGAGAAAAATCTTTTGTTGAAGGATGACTCATGTCTTTCACAAGTTCCTTTTGCTCATTCTCCAGAAGAAACAAACAAAAATTAGAAGGTGAATATAAAATCAAAAAGCAAAAGAGGTCTAGCTAGCCCCATGCAGCAGGAAAACAAATTATGATGACTTCACCAGTGACAATGATAGAAGAGTTTATATAGAGTGAAGTTTTAGAAAGCAAGACAGGAAATTGATATTTCCTTTGGAAGTTTACTTTTACCTAGAAAATCATATTTATACCCATAGTCAATTATCATATGTTGGTGGGAATTACAAAATATAGATGGTGTCATAATAATATGGGAGCTGGGTTAAAAGCTATTTCAATGTGCAGGTTTTAGGAGATTTTTTAGGAGATTTTTTTCTTTACATTTTGTGCTAATGTTTCATATGTTTAATATAAAGTTGCACCAGCTATACATTTTTGTCATTCAAATTTACCAATACTCAAGAATAAAAAAGAGGAGGGCTGACTTTTCTGTTTTTACTGATAGAAATTTATGTAGATAAAAACATGTGCTCTGAAAGACACAGATGGGGGGTAGAGAGAGAAAGAAAAGGAAGGAGGGAGAGAGAGAAGAAAGAAGGAGAGAGAGGAAAGAAGGAGAAAGAAGAAAGAAGAAAAAGAGAAAAAAGAAAGAAAGGAAGGAAGGAAGGAAGGAAGGAAGGAAGGAAGGAAGGAAGGAAGGAAGGAAGGAAGGAAGAGAAAGAAAGAAAGGAAGAACGGGAGGGAGGGAGGGAGAAAGACTACTGACAGCATTGCAGGAATCAGCCTTAATCAATCAATCTGAACTGGAAAGCATAGATTTTTTTAATAAAAACAAGTAAATATCCACATTTACTGGCTTGTTCCTGTTTAAAAACAAAACAAAACAAAAGCAAACATTTCTGAGTCCCTTGAACATAAAACCCAGCCAATGCATGAGCAGAATTAGGATTAGTATCATAGAGCCATGGAAAAGCTGTGGAAAATATAACCACATAACTTTCTATCTCAGCAGCCTAATCCATAAAAGGTGCAGTCTGCATAGTGTACAGAAGCATGAATTGTGCTATAAGGAAACAGTATTTTTGAAGTTCCAATGTTGTGATGTTTGTGGCAAGTCTGATAGATTGAAAAGTTAGTAAAAGCCCATTAAGGGATAGCAACACTTCTTCTTCTACAAAAGAAAATCTATATAATAAAAGAGACTGTGGTATAATGCATCAAATTCTTAATACTCCAGTGACTATCCCTATTGTAAATTAAAAACAAGTATCTTTGACACATGTTTTCCTGCCTTTGCTTCATGTGTTTAGGGAAAACAAATAGACTGAGGATTCACTCTCCTTACTTAAAATGAAGCTCTTTATGAACTAAGAGTAGAAACAAGCAACAGCAAAATCAATGAGCACAAAGAATTTAAATTTTAAGGTCCTCATCCTATTATATTCTGATATTCCTTTCATTGGAGAAGTTTGATGTCAGAATCCAAAAATTCAATGTTCAATACCACATTACATGTGCAAGTTCCTGAAAGAACTGATAATTTCCCCCAATGAGTCAGTCAGTTTAAATGGTACTAATGACCCCCCCCCAACACACACACACACATTTGTGGACTACTTATGATGTACTAGGCACTATTGTAGAACCTCTAAATGTATGTCCCTTTCATCTAACCTTCACAATAACCCTTTAAAGAGACATATTTTCACAGACAACAATGTGGGGATGGTGGGGTGAGGGGTTGGAGGTGGAAGAGGATATAAGGGGGATAAATAGTAATGGGAAAATATAATGAAAAATAAAAATTATAAAACAGAGACATGGAAATAAAGAACAAACTGACAGTGACTGGAGGGGATGGGGGAGGAAGACACTGAGGAAAAGAAGGGGAAGAGTCAAGGAACATGTGTAAAGGACATATGGGCAAAAACAATGGAGGGGGGAGGATTGAATATGGAAGATGGGGGAGGGGAGAGGAGGGAGAGTAATGGGGGTAAAATGAGGGCAACTGTAACTGAACAACAATTAATAAAAGAAAAAGGAAAGAAACAAAAAGGAGAAACTGAGGCTTAAATAAATTAAGTGATTTTTCCAAGATCACACAACAATTATGAAACAGTCCTATAAAACTCATCAGCTTCTCCACATATGCTGATATTTAAAGTAACCCATTCAGAAAAGAAAATAGATCTCAAGATTCTTCCATCTCATCTGGGCTATGTATGCATTCCCAACATAGTCACCTACATGGTTGCTCAAAAAATGATCCACCAGCATCATTAGCATCTATAAACCAATGTGTTGACAGATGAATCAAAGTAGGCTAATGACATCACATCACTAGCAAATCCACCATGATGCAATATTTTTCAGCTCTTATTGAAACAAAATAAAAGCCATAGCAATATACCTAAGCATTTTTATATTATAAAAGTTTTATCTATGATATGAACCATAATATTTTTAAATGTTCCTTAGAAATCAATTCCTTCTATCTAGGGAAAAATTTTAGATATAATTATTAATGTGAACTTTAATTAGACATTGAAAGTTGCATTGTACAATCTGTTTCTCTGTTTGGCTACCTAGAAGCTAAGAACTAAGATGTCTTACTTAGCAATGTCAACAGCTTTAGTTTAGGTTTTCTAGTATAACATTTTTGTCCTATTATGAGATTATGAGGTTCTAGTGAACTAACAGGATGGACATTCATCTTTACTAGAATTTTCTTATAGTCCACTTGTTAAACAAAATACTGTGTTGGGATTATACATCCTCAAATTCTGACTTAGTTAGGGGTGGACACTAAGCAGTTATAATTTCTAAATGATTCCAAGTGAGTCCAATGTTCATCTAGGACCTAGAAATATTAACAAAGAGCCTCTCAGATTAAGAGTTAAATAGAATGCACAAGGATTGATGTAGGAACAGTTTCAACTGAATACAAAATGTCAGATGCTCACTGTGTTGCTAACTATCTTGTCTTAGGGCTTGCTAAAACAAAGTATTCCAAAATTCTAAATATGAATCTACACATCACCATCCTTTTATATAAGGGGCTAGAGGCAGCTTTTTGGTGTAGCTGAGTGTAAATCATCATCAACTGTCCCTAGTACTCATCTTCCTATGAATAAGGGGCCATTCAACTCATTCCATTAGTGGAGGGGAGGGGAAGCACTTGCATAATTCCCTGCTAATGTGTAAGATGTTAGGGCACTTTTATTGATTTTCTAACTCACTTGCTGAGTCACTAAAGCTGGCAGAAGAGGAAAAACATACAGGTGAAAGCAAGCAGGCATGGCTAACATTTAAGACAGTCTCTTCAATCAAGAGGAAGCAGTGTGGGTGTTCAACAGTGCAAAAGGACCCTAGAAGAAAAGGGTCCATAACTATACTGAAGCTAAGAGTCAGAATAGAGTCTTGTCACTCACAGAATCAACAGTCAATTTCACACAGGTGCAGCAGAAACCAACAGAGAGTAAATAGCAAACACCTTTCACTGATCTCCCATATAGGCAGATACCCCTAGCCATGGCCACCCACACCAACACACAGGCACGCATCATCAGTCTAGGGCAAGGATGGAAAAACAGGCCCAGGAGAAAAGAAAGAGAATGGGTATAGGGGTATAAGCTTCAACCTTGCAGATTTAGCCCTTCAAGAAACTACCCTTTGTATCTAGCTAGACCAGGGGTGTCAAACTCATTTTCACCAGGGCCCACATCAGCCTCAAGGTTGCCTTCAAAGGGCCAAATGTAATTTCAACTCCTTAACAGTCAAGGAGTAGTTACAGTGATACGGTCCTAAAATTATTTCAGCCCTTTGAAGGCAACTGCAAGGCTGATGTGGCCCCTGGTGAAAATGAGTTTGACACCCCTGATCTAGACTATGTTGAAGTTAAGAATGATCTAATAATCTAGGAAGGGGCTGATATTTTGGCTACAAAAAAAAATCAGATTCTGGAGGGGGAGGCAAATGGCAGAGAAGTGAATGGAACTCACACTAACCTCCTCCCAGGACCAATCAGGAATTATGATCCAATTGTGGAGAAACCATCCAGAACAAACAACTGAGCAATAGTGAGAGAGAAGCCTTACAACCCTGGACAGACAGAAGAATCAACTTCAGCACAATCCGTCTGGAAAGAAGTGTGTTAGAGACTCAAGAGGGCTGGCTGGGTGCCCACAGGCAGCAGCGCCAGAGGGATAAATAAGCAGCCTATTGGATCCCTTTGAGTAGAATGGAACCTAAACCATAAGCTAGGATCCCTAGCCTAGAACACCAGAGCCCAAAAACTACACAGATAACAAGCAGCAGCAAAAAGCAGAAGGGTTGCAGAGACAGATGGCTGGAGATGCAAGAGCCATTTAAAGGGCCAACAACACAAATTTTCATCTGCAGCCACACCCCATACCCTGGGATATGGCAAAGGTGGGGGAGAGTGGGCTGGTGACACCTGAGGAGAGACTGAGGATGGAAGCTTTGGGGAGAGAACTGAGAAAGTAGCCACCAGGATCCTGGTGCTGAGTCATCCCCCATACTACAGCAGCCACCATGCTCAGGCAGACCACTTCCCTCTGAACAGTAGCAGCCTGAAGGGAAACAATAGTCTTGACCCCAGAAGGGTCTCTGCCCTGGCCTGTTGTGCTTAAATGTGACTGCTAGAGCAGCATGACTAGATTAACAACTGAAAGAGACAGCCACAGATAGTAGCTTCCTGGCAATCTGGAACAGGCTGCCTAAGGTCAGACTGGGTCAACATCTGACATCACCAGAGGTGGATCCAGAAAGAAAAAAACAGTAGTAAATACTAGATGCTACCAAGATGAAATCCACTGTGGTCTTCTCCATTATTTGAGATATTTTCTTTCCTGCATAGCTTTTTAACATTCACTTCTTGTCCAGCAAGTTTGTACATATTGTCACTAGATTTTATACTATAGTGTATTTCAATTCACATATTTTGCCCCTCTCTTTTCTTATACCATTTTTCCTTCTTCTTTCCTTGCATTATTTTCATTTCAAATTTTGTTTTCCCTCTTGCTACAACTTGTTTCCATTCCACACTCACAATTTTCCTCTGTCCAGACACACAAAACCAAATTTCTTGTCCATGGATATTCCACATCCTTTTTCCCTGCTCTTAAAATGCCCACATTCTCTCTCCACTTTTAGAAATCTTTGCTAGTTGGTTGGGGGTAGGGTAGTTGTTACTGCATTTTTTTTTTCAGTTTTATCTCTAGATCTTCACTGATTTTGTATTTCAAATATCAAATTTTACTGGTCCCATCTGCTACTCTTTTTTTCATCTCAAATTTTTAATTTTGCCTTGTCATAGCCTGTTTTTTTTCTTTTTTTGTCTTTCTCCTATTTCTCCTTCATCCTGCCTTTTATTTTTCTTTGTTCTCCCTTTTTATCTTTTTTCTTTTTCCTTACACTTAAAATTTAAATTTTCCCTGTCTTAGCCTGGTTTTTGTTCCTCATTCTCAGTATTCCCTCTCCCTCTAACCTTTCAAAATGACTTTCCATTCCTCTAGACACTTCTTAAGGTTTTCTTTCTTTATTTTTTCCATCTTCTTCCCATACCACCTATATTAATTTTAGCTCATTTGTTGTTGACAGTACTGTGGTGGACCTTTCTCTCCAATTTGGTTCCTATATTTTTATTAATTATTTACCATTTTCCCTTCTTTTTTTCTCTCTCTCACTTTATTTTATTTTATATTATTTTAATTTTTGTTTAAAACTAATATTATACACTTCCCTTCTCATACTCCATTCGACATTCTTCATTCCCTTTTTTATTCATGATGTAAATTTTACTTTCTCTCTTTACATTGCTCCAACTGCAAACTCTTATTAGTGCTCTTCCTTCTAACTTCTCAAAATCACTTCTCTTTTAGTAGGTCATTTCATATCCACTCTCCTTTCTTATAATAGTCTTAATCTTTTTACACCCTTATTAATACTGGTTCATTCTCTGTTGATAGTGGAATTGCAGCAGTGGGGGTGGGGGCATATTTTTGTGAGTGTGTTTTTTTTTCCTGGATTTTTGTTTTGTTCTGGTAGCACCTACACAACAGCACACAAGATGTGGTGGGCAGAGTGACCCTCAGTCAACAAGGTGGAGGGAAGGGCCCACTAAAGAAAGACCCAACAACAATCAAAACCCAATTACATCCAGAGAACCAACATTAAATGGCATAAAGGGCATCTCAGAACATAGATTTCAGATGATCAAGAAGACTACGCCACTGAATCTCACAGGCCTCCTACCATAGAAGTTCATACCACAAAGTCAGGAAGTCAAAACAAATCAATTTAAGAAGCAGAAGCAAACAAGTACACTCTCACAAATAATGGGAGGACAAAGAAACAATACCAATCAAAAGGAAAGGAGAAATCCTCAGAAAGACTACTAAATGAAATAGAGTAAACCATCAGATATTCAGCTTAAAACAATGGTCATAAGGAAGCTCAAAGAGCTCAGTGCAAATTACCAAAACTACGGAAACTACAAGGAACTTACTGCAAATTATATCAGCATAAAAAAGGACATAGAAACAATCAACAAGGACCAAGAGGAAATGAAAAATATAATTTGTGAACTGAAGAACACAGTAGAAGGCATCTACCTAGTAAAAGCAGGCTAGATGAAAAAGAGGATTGAACCACTCAGCTGGAGGACAAGGTAGAAAAAAAACTACCAGAAATAGCAAGAAAAGGAAAAAAAGACTCAAAAATAATGAAGAGGTGTTAAGAGAACTGCAGGACAACATGAAACATAATAATATCTGCATAACAGGGATGCCAGAAGAAGAAGAAGAGTAAGAGATAGAAAACCAATTTGAAAACATACTGATGGAAAACTTCCATAACTTGATGAGAGAAAAAGCCACAGAAGTCAGACAGAGAAACACAAAGAGGCCCACTCCAAGACACATCATAATTAAAATGGCAAAATTCAAAGGCAAAGAGAGGATCTTAAATGTAACAAGGGATAAACAGGAAGTAACATCAAGGGAGACTCAATAAGGCTAGCAGCTGACTTCTCAATAGAAACATTACAAGCCAGAAGGGAAAGGAAGAAATATTCCAAGTAATAAAAAGCAAAGGCCTGCAACCAAGATTACATTACCCAGCAAGACTCTCAATTAAAATGGAAGGCCACATAAGGTGTTTCCCAGACAAAAGAAGCCTCAAAGTATACACCTCCCCCAAACTAGCTCTACAAGAGATGCTAAAGGGACTGCTTTAAGAAGAAAAGAAAAACAATGAGAGAGAGAGAGGAACAGGTACCAAGGGAGTAAAATGGTAATGAATAAGTAAGTACCTATCAATAATAACCTTAGATGTAAGTGGATTAAATGTTCCAATCAAAAAACATAGGGTAGCTGAATGGATAAGAAAACATGACCCACAGATATGCTGCCTACAAGATATTCACCTTAGAACAAAACACCTACATGTAATGAAAGTGAAGGGTTGGAAAAAATAGTCCAAGCAAATGAACAGGAAAAAAAACAGGGTAGCAATACTTATATCAGACAAAATAAACTTCAAAACGAAGGACATAAAAAGAGACAGAGAAGGACAATTAATAATACTCAAGGGAAGACTCCATCAAGAAGATATAAATCTTATAAACATATGTGCACCCAACATAGGAGCACCTAAATATATAAGGAAAATCTTGGAGGACTTTAAGAAAGATATAGACAACAACAAACTTATACTAGGGGATTTTAACACCCCACTGTCAACAATGGATACATCTTCCAAACAAAATATTAACAATGATGTTGTGAAACTAAATAATGCCCTTGATCAAATGGACTTAATTGATTTTATATATGTGTGTGTATCTGTCTATATCTATATCTATATCTATATCTACATTTTTATCTATCTATAAGCTTCCACCCTAAAGAAGCAAAATACATATTTTTTTTCAAATGCACATGGAACATTTTCAAAGACAGACCACATGATGGGACACAAAACAAGCTTAAAAAATTTTCAAGAAAATTGAAATCACATCAAGCATTTTCTTAGATCACAAGGGCCTGAAACTAGAAACCAACTTCAAGAAAAAAATGCAAAAATATTCAAACTCATGGACACTGAAGAGCATGCAATGAAAACTTGAATGGGTTAATAAAGAGATCAAGGAAGAAATCCAAAACTTCCTGGAAAAAATTGAAAATGAACACACAACAATCCAAAACTTATGGGACATAGCAAAGGCAGTCCTGAGAGGGAAGTTTATAGCAATACAGGCCTACCTAAAAAAGATAGAAATATTTCAAATAAATGGTTTAACCCTACATCTACAAGAACTAGAGGAACAACAACATGGGCAGCCCAGAGTGAGTAGAAGAAAAGAAGTAATCAAGATCAGAGCAGTATTAAATGACATAGAAACTGAAAGAACAATTCAAAGGATCAATGAATCCAGGAGCTAGTTCTTTGAAAACAAAAACAAAATCAACAGGCCTTTGACCAGACTCATCAAGAAAAAAGGGAGAGGACTCAAGTAAATAAAATCAGAAATGAAAGAGGAGAGATTACAATTAATACCACAGAAGGGCAAAGGATTGTAAGAAATTACTACAAAAAAAGTATATGCCAAGAAATTTGAAGACATGAGTGAAATGGACAAATTAATGGAAAAATATAGTCTTCTAAAACTGAATGAAGAAGAAGCAGAAAGCCTAAACAGACAATAACAGCTGGGGAAATTGAAGCAGTAATCAATAAACTCCCATCACACAAAAGCTCTAAACTGACAGTTTCACAGGAGAATTTTACAAAATATTTAAGGGAGAGCCAACCCCTATCCTTCTCAGACTATTCCAAAAAGCCCAAGAAGACAGAAGACTACCAAACTCTTTCTATGAGGCCAGCATGATCCTAATCCTGCAACCAAACAAAGACACAACAAAGAAAGAAAACTACAGACCAATATCACTAATGAATACAAGCACTAAAATCCTCAACAAAATATTGGCAAACAACATCCAGCAATTCATCTAAAAGATCATACACCACGATCAAGTGCAATTTATCCCAGTGATGCAAGGATGGTACAATCTTTGCAAATCAATAAATGCAATACATAACATAAACAAAAAGAAAGACAAAAATCACATGATCATATCAATAGATGTGGAAAAAGCATTTGATAAGGTACAGCACCCATTTATGATAAAAACAGTCAGCAGAGTGGAAATAGACAGAGCATACTTAAACATAATAAAGACCATATATGAAAAAACCTGAAGACAACATCATACTCAGTGGGCAAAAACAAAAAGCTTTCTCACTAAAATGAAAAAGACAAAGATGTCTGCTTTCACCACTTCTATTCAACATGGTATTGGAAGTCCTAGCCACAGTGATCAGTTTACAAACAGAAAAACAAGGCATCTAAATTGGAAAGGAGTAAGCAAAACTGTCATTGTTTATAGATAACGTGATAGTATACAAAGAACACGCTATAGACCACACCAAAAAACTACTTGACCTAATAAGTGAATTTGACAAAACAGCAGGATACAAAGCAAATATTCAGAAATCAAAGACATTTTTGGATACCAACAATGAAATATTAGAACAAAAATCAGGGGAAAAATCCCAGTTGCTTTAGCAACAGGAAAAATAAAGTACCTAGGAATAAACCTAACCAAGGAGATAAAAGACCTATACTCAGAAAACTATACAACACTGAAGAAAGAAATAAAGGAAGACAGAAACAAATGGAAGCATATACCATGTTCAGGGATTGGAATAATTAACATCATCAAAATGATCATTCTACCCAAAGCAATTTATAGATTCAATGCAATCTCTATTAAAATACCAATGACATATTTCACAGATATAGAACAAATATTTTAAAAAATTATATGGAACCATAAATAACCCTGAATAGCCTCAGAAATTTTGAGAAATAAGAATGAAGTAGGAGGGATCTCCATACCTGACATCAATCTATATTACAAGGCCACTATAATCAAAACAGTTTGGTACTGGCATAAGAACACACACATAGATCAATGGAACAGAATAGAAAGCCCAGAAATAAACTCATGTCTCTATGGTCAATGAATATTCAACAAAGGGGGCAGAAGCATAAAATGGAGTAAAAATAGCCTCTTCAACAAATGGTGTTGGGAGATCTGGACAGCTACATGCAAAAGAATGAAACTCAACCACCAACTTATACCATATACAAAATTAAACTTAAGGTGGATAAAAGACTTAAATATAAGTTGCAAAACCATAAAAGTCCTAGAGGAGAACATTTTCCTAGAGGCAGGAAAATCTCAGATATTCCACCCAGTAATATTTTCATGGATAGAGCAAGGGATATAAAGGGAAGTATAAATAAATGGGACTTCATCAAAATAAAAAGCTTCTGCATGGCCAGAGAAAAATCAGCAAAATGAAAAAACAAACCAACTGTATGCAAAAACATATTTGCCACTGATGCCTCTGACCAGGGTTTGATCTCCAAAAATATATAAAAAAACTCACACAACTCCACTCCAGGAAGACAAACAATCCAATTAAAAAATGCGCCAAGGACCTTAACAGACATTTCTCTAAGAAGATACAGAGGGCCCAGAGACATATGAAAGGATGCTCAGCATCACTAGTCATCAGTGAGATGCAAATTAAAACCACAATGAGATACCACTTCACACCAATGAGAATGGCCATCATAACCAAATCAACAACCAATAACTGCTGGCCAGAATATGGAAAAAAGGGAACCCTAGTGCACTGTTGGTAGGATTGCAGACTGGTGCAGCCACTGTGGAAACAGTATGGAATTCCCTCAAAAAAACTAAAAATGGTACTGCCTTTAGACCCAGCAATTCCACTACTGGGATTATACCCTAAAAATCCTGAAACACCAGTTCAAAAGAACATATGCACCCCAATATTCATAGCAGCACAATTTACAGTAGCCAGACACTGGAAGCAACCTAAGTGCCCATCAGTAAATGAGTGGATCAAAAAACTGTAATACATTTACACAATGCAATACTACACAGAAGAAAAAAAGAAAGAAGTTCTTACCCTTTGTGACAGCATAGATGGAACTGGAGAGCATTATGCTAAGTGAAGTTAAGTTGGGTGATGAAAAACCAATACCATATGATCTCACCTATAAGTGGAACCTAATCAACAAAACAAATAAGCAAACAAAATATAACCAGAGACATTGAAATAAAGAGCAAACTGACAGTAACCAGAGGGAAGTGGGGAGAGGAATAATGGGGGTGGGGAAGAGGAGGAAAGATCATCAAGGAACATGTATAAAGGACACATGGACAAAGCCAAAGGGGAGAAAGACGGAGAGTGGAAGGTGGGGTGTGTGGGGCAGGGGAAAGTGGTGGCGGGAAAATGGAGACAACTGTATTTGAACAATAATTTTCAAAAATGATTACAAATTTAAAAAATACAGATTCCTTAGTCCCAAATCCAATGATTCCAAGATCCAGGCTTATGCTTAGAAAGTTGTATTATACTTCTAGTAAGTTCTCTAATTAGTTTAGAGGAACAGAATTTATTCATAAGTAAACTGTGAACAATGGAAATGTTGGATCAAAGAATACATGTATATTAAATTTGGGAAAATATCACAAAATTAGGCTGTTTAAACTGGAATTAAATAAAACATAAACTGTCTTCTTAAGGAAGGTTAGGTAATTCAAGGCCAAGTACAGTTCTTGAAGAGTTTCAAATAAGAACACTTCACATTTGCTCATATCTAAACAGTGACTAATCAACCGAATTTCTCCATAACTGTAACATTCTCCTTCTCCAATTGTGCTTCAAAAATTTCAGAATAGATCATTTTGTTATTCATGTTTCAGAAGTTGGTTTGAATTTTTTTAATTTAATACCTTTTAAGTTAAGGCTGTTTCAAATGAATTTTAGAAGATTATGATATATAAATAACATTCCCACATTTTGATCAGCAATGATTAATATAGCATGTAACTAGAAACCATCTATTGAACATATCAGTCTATTTATTACAAAGTTATGTTATTGTGCTATAACTTGAGATCTTACAGGTAGTAAGACATGTATTTCTCTTTGAATTTCTTAAGTTATCGTAATCTTAAACAGATAAGAACTTATTCTCTATATTTACACTTGGGGATGAAAATAGGGCCACATACCAAACCAGACAAGCTCAGGGGAGGCCTGCATGGTCATCTTGCAAAGTAAACACCTAATGTAACCAAATATGATGGTCTGACATTAAAACTTCCTGACTAAGAGTCATGGTGGGTAGTCATGTCTGAGGCCACTATCTTCCTTGACAAAGGTCAATTTTTACCTTAATTGAGCCCATCTATTGCCATTTTGCATCTAGGATGACATATCTTTGGAATGTCGGGTAATTTCCTTTTTCCAGACCCCTCAGGGCACAATTACTGCACTAGAGCAGAGATCACAAAATCCCTCATTGTTATTGTTACCCTGTTACTGTTAACTATTCTACTGCCACCAACATAAAAGAATTCGGTGTCTGTTCATTTTATTTTTTATCCAATCTCAGAGATTTCTCTGCTTTGCTTTCTCCACTTCCCTAATCTATCACCAAAGGACTTCATTTAACTCCTATATGTCTTCCCCTTTGGTTCTGATGTATAAAAGAAAGTGGTAAAATTGCCATTTTCCAGAGCATTTTCTCAATTTGTTGAGATTTTGCTTCCCAGCATTTGTCATCAGTTTGGCTCAAATAAACAACAACAACAACAAAATTCTCCACAGGTTTGGGAGTTTCTTATATTGACAAGACATATCTGTATCAAATAATTGTCCTACATCAAATTAGCTGAATGATTTGGGGTAAGATATTTAACCTAAGACTTAATTTCTTCACTTGTAATCAGGAACCTGGTAGGTACTAAATAAAGCAACTGGGAAGATCATACATGATAATTAACATAAAAAGTTTAGGACTCTGGGCAGTAGTACTAAGTACTCAATAAAGTCAACTGCGAGTTCTATTATACCTGCCTTTGAGACAGTAATGTTCTGAAATGAGAAAAAATAGGTTTAAAAAATCTGATTGTGACAGGCTTTAATGGTAGAGACTATAAAATCTAAAACATAAGTAGAAGACAAGAAAAATCTTGGGTTCGCTAAACCATGTGACTTTGTTTGAGTCACCTACTACCTCTATGTCTTCGATCCAAGTCTGCAAACTGGGGATGAAATAAAGACTATTATGAGGATGAAATTTTATAGTATTATGGGGGACGAAGAAACTTTACTCTCAAAGTTCTTTTGATGGGTCTAATAGTTAAATTGACATGAGACAGATTAACAAGAGAAAATAACCAAATTTAATACATATGTGTACATGAGAACCCTATATACACGAGGGAGGTCACAAACCCCACATACATGAGAGTTTCAAAGACAGAAAGGGGAAATGACGTATACATAAGCCTCATTTTGAGTTATGGGGCTTTAGAAAGGAGGAAGATCTTTACAGAAAGATAAGAAGAGCAGATGTTAAGTAATTAAAAATTTGTCTTGCCCTATACATAGGTCAAAAAAGTTTATTTCTGATAATCTTTTATTATGAGCAAGTCCTATGACTCAAATTGTTTTAGGTAGTTGAGGGGGTAGGGCACAAGGTTCTTTTGAATCTGCAGGATCTCAGTGGCCTTTAGCTCAAAACAACCCACATACCACAGAGGCACATCTTGGGGTAACCCCTACAATATCTACAAAGTGACTACCATGTGTTTGACACATGGTGTGTCCAGAGAATGATAGCTGCAATTGTTACCTGTTAGAAAAGATCTCTTTCCCTAATAGGGGGAATAGGGCTACCAAGTATCTGGATTAAAATATAAATAGGAAAGTCTTAATTATTTAAACATTCAGAGAAAGTCAATTATATTTCCATTAAAATGCAAATTTGCAAGGAGGAATGGGCTGCAGAGTGCAGGGAGAGCCAAGGTGGGGTCCTTGTGACCAGAAGACAGGAATGAGGATAAGCTATGTCGGTGGGTGTTATACTAAGCTGGTGTGCTTTTTGAGAAGAAAAAAATAAGTAGAAGTTATCAAGGATGTGACCCAACAACCTGGAAATTGACAGGCACTAGAGAGGCAGAGAAAACAGTCTTTCTACAGGGAATTAGATTCTCCAGGAATACCAGATGTTGGCTGCCTCAGAGAGGAGGCCAAGAAGTCAGTTGGATTGTCACCATAATACACCATGGTTGAGAAAGTTTCAGCTCCTCAGAGAAAGAAAGCAGGTTGAGGGTTATAACCTATTTTATGGCACCTCTATTCTTGGGGTGCCATAAAAATTACCACAAATTTGTAGACTTAACATAACAGAAATTTACTTTTTCCTGGTTCTGGAGGTGAGATGCCCAAAATTAAGGCATCAGCAGGGCCATACTTCCTCCGGAGGCTCTAGGAAAGGTACACTCCTTGCCTCTTGCATCTTCTGGTGGATGTTGGTATTCATGGCTTCTGGAAATATCCTTAGATTTAGGGTCTACCTGGATAACACAAGATAATCCCAGCTCAAGATTCTTCAGTGACTCTTTTTCCTCATATTTTCATAAGGTAATATTCACAGGTTCCAGTGATTTGGACATGGACAGATCTTTCTGAGTACTGAAATTTAAACCATGACAGTCTACTTTCTAGCCCCTGATATTCATGTTTGTTACATGTGAGAAGTGCAACATTCCTCCAAATGTCAACCCATTACAGCATCAACAATAAGTATAAAATCCCAGCTAAATATCATGAACTCAACTCACTTGGGGTGGTGAACACACAATACACTGTATAGATGGTGTGTTGTGGAATTGTGCACCTGAAACCTGTATAATTTTGTTAACCAGCATCACCCAATAAATTCAATAAAAAAGGAAAGATTAATTGATTAATTAATCAATATCATGAACTCAAAAGTCACAGTCTCATCTTCCAAACCAGGTATGGATGAAGCTCCAAGTATGATTCATCCTGGGGCAAAATCCTTCCCCCTCTGTGGACCTGTGAAATTTACAAACAAGTTACCTGCTCTCAAAATACAATGATAGAAAAAGAATAGGATAACAATCTTAGACATTTCCATTCTATAAAAGAGAAACTAGAAAGAATGAAGGGGTAGCCTGTCCCAAGAAAGTTGAATGCAGCAGGGGAAATTCCCTGAGATTTCAAGGCTTGAGAATAATCCTCCATGATTCTGCGCTCCATTTGTTATGCCTATAGCTCTGCACTTTTGGCCCACAGCTTCTCAGTAGGCCCCTGTGGCAGCTTGGTAAGCTTTGGGCCTGAAGCTTATTCTTCTGCATCTGGGGCTATGGTACCAGGCTCTGGAATCATAGCTCTTGGAGTTGCAGAGGAAAACAGGGTTCTATGGAGAGTAACCTCACAAGATGATCTTATCATAAAGTCCTAACTGGGCAGGTCATGGTGGGCAGTCATGCCCCTGGCATATAAATTTTTTACTAAAAGGCTTATCTTTGCTTTAAGTAAGCCCTGTCCATTGTTTCTTTGTGTTTAGGTGAACACAACTTTAAAATGCTCCATCAGAACCCTCCTTCTAATACCTGACTATCTCAAAGAGAGCATATTATCTTAACTATCCTGTAAGCCATTCCTACCTTACTTTCTCCCACATTCATGTTATGCCCCTACATAATAACAAATACATAAAAGACACTGCAAACAGTTGTTCTTCAAAGTCTTTGAGATCTTGCTTCCCAGCAATTGTTAGTTTTGGCGCAAATAAAATCATTAAAATTCTTCACAGGTTTGTAGACTTAGGTTGATAGAGTCACCTTCCTTTTTCTTAAGGGTAGCATATATTTGCTGGCAAGCAGCCCTATCAAAACCTTCCTGCCAACACCTCAGAAGTCCAACACTTTTTCTTCATTTTTTCCTGTCTCTGTCCCTTTCAGTCCAGGCTGGCAATGTGTCTCCTGATAGAATATTCTCAAAAATCTGATGTGTCTTTTATGTATGTCGAGAGGATTTATGTCATTGTACAAAACAGTCCTCCCTGGATCTTTCTTGGGTTTCTCCATCTCTACTCCTGACCTCCCTGAGATTATGTGACTCCCTGAGTCACACATTTAGTCACTTCAACAAAAAAAAGTCCAGCCACACCTTTAGCTTCTCTCCAGAGCATGGGTTCCTAACTGGGTATTTCCTAACATTAGCATTTATTCTGCAGTCTGGGTAGGCTGCAAATTTCTAAAATGATCAAGTGCTGGTTTCTTTGCCTTAATTTACCTCTTTCCTCTTATATTTTACTACAATTAGAAAAAAGAAAACAGGCCACACCTTCAACACATTGCTTTGGAAATCTATTCAGCTACATATCAGAAAGTTCTTCACTTACATTTCTGGTATCCATAACTATACAACACAGGTTGGCCAAGTTTCCTTCCATTTACATAACAATCACCTTTCCTCCAGTTTAAAATACATGTTCATTTCCTTCTGAGCTTTTACCAGAAACACTTTTAACATTAACATTTCTCTCCATACTCTGCTCATGACCTTATATGTATTCTCTGTGACAGAATTTTTCTTATTCATGCTTCTCGATTTCTTCTGAGCAATCATTAGAATCTATACTTTTTATACCATGAGTCTCAAAATTCTCCCAGTCTTTACCCATTATCTAATTCTAAAAACTCTTTCATACTTTTAGGCATTAGTTACAGCAATACTCCACTTCCCTGTACCTAAATCTGTATTAGTTTCTTATGGATGCTGCAACAAATCATCACAAACTTGTGGAATTCAAACAACATAACTTTATTCTCTCACAGTTTTGGAGGCCCAAAGTCCAAAATCAAGGTGTCACTCCTCATGGAAGTTCTATGGGAGAATAATTCCTTGCCTTGTCCAGTTCTTGGTGGCTCTTAGTCCTTGACTTTTGACCACATTATTCCTATCTCTGCATTCATCTTTACATTGCCTCATACTCTTCTGCCTGTCAAATCTTCCTTACATGTCTGCAATAAGTATGTATATATGCTTATATGAGTACAGACTAAAATACCTGGAAAAACCACAACTCTAAGGGTCAGGGCCTAGAAGACTGGGGAGGGGGGTAACTTGTAAATAAAAAGGAAATCATAACAGAAAAAACTCTAAAACTTGGGGAAAATGCATATGATGAAGTCTAACCTCATGCCCTGGGATAGTAGGGGGGGAAATAATGGATATTCAAAGAGCTAAAAAGAGGGAAACCACCTGGGTTGACATGCTTTCTTCTCTCCATCATACCACATTAAGTTCCTTGCTGAACTAGAGCTACATCCAAATACACATTCTGTTTCACAGAAGCCATACCTGCTCACAGATTGCTATGCTACTCAGCTTCTCAAGGCCACTGCTCTCCAGAGTTTCCAAAATCAGATTCTTGTGATTCTTCCTCTATTGTCCATGCTTCTCTAACTAATGTTCTATGTTCCTTTACTGGACATTAGAGAATATTATTTTCTCAGAAGGAAAAAACAATAAACTGTAGCAGTCAATAAGAAAATTAATACCCAAATGACCTTGAATCTCATAAATAAATGTTTTAAAATAAAATAAATACTTCTAGTCCCTGAAATTGCTGTCTACAGTGGGTTTTTACAGTCAATTTATAAAGATACTAACACATAGAATTTACCATGAAAGTAACAAAACACAAATTTAATTGAGGTAACACAGTCTTCTCACTCGGTATGTAAAATAAGTACATCACAATGCAACTCGACAGCAAGATTTAACAGTAAGGTCATATCTTTCAAAGGCTAAATTAAGATAAATTTCAAAAGCTCTCTCCTTAACACCTTGCTATAGAAAATTGCATTTCTTTTTACTGTATTTACTTAAGTTGCTGTGCTTCCTGCCTTTAATGACCAACCTCTTTGACCTGGCTTTGCTGAAATCTCATAAAGATGAACTTCAATTATAAGCACAGCACAGTGTCAAGGTTGCATAAGCTGACTACAAACAGCTGTTCGGGATCCAGTACCTATAAGAGGAAGCTACCTCACTATGTTAGCTCTGTTTTAGAACTGCCCTTGATTGAACTGACCAAAGAGTATTATTTTCTATAAAATCCTTCTTTTTATCATTTATATATATATTTTTTCAAAGCATACAGAAAGAAGATCAAAAGAGCTGAGGTTTCTTGTCTACCTGAATTACCGTGAGCATATTAAATGACCTTGACTAGCTGGTGCCTAACGTTTCTGCTGGCTTAGCACAAAATGGACACTAGCTCACTGTACAGTCATTCCCACAGCACCTGAGGAAAGTGAATGGATGTCCCAGTGGGTATTTTATCAGCTGGAATCTTAACAAATTCATCAGTTTTCAAGGATCATATGTGCAACACAAGGTTAAGGTAGACGTCATTACAGAAGTAGATCAGATTCCAAAAAGTCTGTGAGTATAGAACTGGAAGACTTTATTGGGGTCTTTATACATGCATACACACACAAAAGTGAGCCAATAGATATGCCCATGATTGTCAATTATTTGTTATCATTTTAAATCTCAGGGATTATTTCAAATACCTCCCAGTATTGCTTTCCTGTTGCTAAACTACTATTTCAGATTGATATCCCCTATTTCCACATATCACTCCATGCCACTATCCCCTGAAAGGCAGCAGAGCTCTTCACCTATTCCTTAATTTCTTCACATTGTCAGTTTTTAGAGCCAATAGAGTACAAATAACAAAGATCACAAAGTCATCACCAATGGAACAGTGATACTACATATAAACAATGTTGAGGTGTTAGAAACACAAAGATATCTACTTTTTTACATACCCTTCTTTAGTAACTGAGTTATCATAAGTAAAGTTTTGACTAATCCAGTGCACAATAGATCTTCAGTGCGCCCTGATGAGAGCCAGTCCTTTGTCCCTTCTGGTGCTGCTGCCTCTGAACATCACTCCAAACATTTCAAACACATTTAAGGTTTTTTCAAAAACTGCTCCTTTATTATAAAAATTTTATAATGAACTAGCCAGTTTCTATAAATATACTTATTTGAAAAGAATGTTTATTGAAATGAAACATTAGAATTAATGCCATTGTCCACCAAGGAAAAACAGCTTCATTTTAATAAATAGGTACTAAAAAGTAAAGGACTGAATTTATAAAGAAAAAGAAGAGTGTTCTGTACCTTTGTATTTTATTTTCCCTGTTCTGAAATATTTTGAGAATGTGGTTATGTTATTGTACATTTTAGGGTTGTTTTAGCTGAAGTGTAGCCAAATATTGAAAGGGAGAGAGTTGAAACATGTATGTTCATTATCACTTGATGGAAGAACATCCTAGTATCCAGCTTATCCCCCTTCTACATTTACTTGCTGTGATTAAATTAAAATTAGTACAAGCATTGTCAGCAAAAAAGTATAATGGTTCTATAGACAAAAATCAGAGAATTTACTTCTTAAAACTGTTTAACAGAGTAATTATTATCATCCTATAACTAAGCAGTTCCTTGACCTCCAGAGAATATGGTCACATATTTATATTCTGAATTCCTCTTGGTGATAAAAATCTAATGTGATGGTTAACTGTTATTTCCAACATAATCTACTTATGCTAAATGCAGTGTTCCCCAAACTCCATGTTAGATTCCAATGGCTTGCAAAAAGAACATATCCTTATAATTCATATTTAAGCATGGGACCTTATGTGTATTATCAACTGGTGGACAACAGTGAAGTTGGGAATGATATCCTGGACTCTAGGCCACAAACTTGTACTTGGAAGATCAACTTGATAATAATTACAAAGTCTGGCCAACTAGCCATTATAAATTTCATGGGGCTAAAGATAATATCTAACATATATGGCACCAAAAATTACTAATGCAAACAGCTAAGAGTTTTATTTTTCCACCTATGGTGGAATTTATGTTCTATTTCCAGGTTTTTTCTGTGTCTGTACAACAAAATACTTACTGTGGCCTCTTACAAAGTCCTATTTCTATTTCTACAAAGTCTAAAAGATCCTATTTCTACAAAGGCTAATAGATTTTTCAGAGCTGTCCCAGGAAAAGCAATGATACTATATTCTAATTCTCCCAAAGTCACTGCCTAAGAATCTTCATGACTTCTTAATTAATGTGTTTACCTCTTTTACTTACCTTCTGGATAAAATAAAAATGCTTTACAAAAAAATTGAACTGCAAATCTGAAATACATAATCAATCTCAGGAGTTACCAGTTTCTAAGTATATAACTAATGTCTTCTAAATGTCATAAATGTAAATGAGAAAATGGAAGATTAATTATATTTCCATTATATGAAAGTCACTTGAAAAATACACTACATTTAAAACAAAGTACAAGGCTAAATAAATTATTATAAGATAAAATAGAGGATTATAATAATATATTTTACAAAGAAGGCATGGAAGATAAGGATACTGATGATAGATATATTTTAGACAACACAACACAACTAGATGGTCCAATATCTGTGATTTAATGACAATAGACCTCCTTTAAAAAAAATTCTTCATTTCTTCACTGAAAAAGATTTCTAAATATATATAAATATATCAAACAAGGAGGGAGCCAGAATATGAAATCTCTTATCAAAAGAAGATCCATCTTGCACAAAGAGGGCATTTTTATACTTTCCTAAGAAATGTTCATTTCATTCACTATTTTAAATAATATTTTTTCTTACATTAAACTGTAAGGCAACGTTCTAATTAATTTAAGCCCGCAGTAAGAAAATAGGAGAGAAGAGTTTTTGGATGAAAATAACTAGCTTCATCTTCAAAATTCAAGCAAGCTTTTAACATGGGAGACAATCTTATTATTTGTCTAAGAATGCTTAGAGAGGATCCCAGCAAGATGGCAGTGGAGTAGAAGAATCTTTCTCACACCTTCTCCCAGAACCAAACTGGCAATAAAATAATGAGGGGAACAGCCACCTGAAATAAATAACCAAAGACTACCTTAAAAGGGTACTTTTAACCAAGGATATTTTAACCAAGAGCCATAAACCAACTAGAGACCAGTGGGAAGGGCAGGAACGCCAATGGGGACAGCCCATTCCCACAGTCAATGGGAGTTTCTCCCTGAGAGATGAGAAGCCTGGACCCCAGACCAGGTTTCCAAGCACAGAGTACCAGCTCTGGGATCAGCCACACAAATAGCATCCCGGAATGAAAGGCCATAGGGTTATTGTCTGCTGTGGACAGTTGGAGCACACTAGTTTTTTCTTAAAGGGAATGAAGCACAGGTTGTGTGTTTGCAGCCACTCACTTTGGGCTCAGGGGAAGGGAAGGCAGCACAGACTGGAGTCACTCCAGAAGAGTCTGGAGTGGGAAGCATTGAGGAGAGACATGTGGGAGTGGCTGTGGGGATTTCAGTTTGGGGATATACATTGATACCAGCAACCATTTTTCTTGAGAAGAGCTAGCCCCGCCCTCAGTGGAAGAGCAATTACACCAACCTGCAGGATACCATTTGCCCCACCCTCTGGGATCCTACTTGCTTTGCCTTCTGGAATCCTGCACGTCCACACTTCATCTTAAGCCCCACTGATGATGTAGCATGGTGCTGCCAAGAGGGGGGCCCCAAATAGGGATTTGAAATGGAGTCCAGAGCTCAAGGTGTCCAGGAAATAATAGAAATATATATAGGATGTCCTTACCCTCTCTCACAGGTGTGAGTTGGGGGAAGGGACACATGGAGCAGGAACATGGAGAGCTCTTTTGCATAGCAACAGCTTTGCAGCTAACCTCTGGTGTAGTCACTTAACATATCTATAACCTTTAACTGGTTGCATAGATATGTTAAATAGCTGTGGCCCTGCTTTGAGCCAGGGGGATGGAAGTGACTTCTCCCCAAGAGGTAAGTGGGAGGCAACTCCCCCTGGTTACAGCGCCTGTGTGAGAACTTGGAGATGATTGGATCCATGACATGGGGCCATGCCTGCCCAGACCCACTAAGGCAGCCCAATAAAGCTGGAAAGATATGGGAGTCCTGACAAATGTAGCCAGCTGTGGGAGGTGTCAGAAATGGGACTGCAAAGGAAGATTGGCACAGGGATTTAAACCGAGACTTGGAAGCAATGCTGAGGGAGAACCACGTGGTTTTGGCAGAGAGAGAACCACACAGCTTTGGCCAGAGTGGGGACCCACATGGCTTTGGGGTACACCCCTTGGCCACATGGCTTTGGATTAACTGAAGATCCTGGTGGCAACACAGCTGATGGTGCCAAGAGTCTGGATCACAGATCCCTACTTTTCCTGAGATACAGTACCCCAGTTTAGGGCAGAGGGAGAAGGAAGGACTGTGTGTGTGTGTGTGTGTCTGTGGGTATCCTAAAGTACTTTGATATTTTAATGAGGACATTAGGTCACTACTTTATGTCTGTATAGCTTTAAATAAACATTTCCTTTCCTTTTCACAAATCTCTGGCATTGAGAGACTTCCTTCCTCTGGTGGCAGACAAGTGAACCTAGTGGGGTGTCCTTTCCTACCTGCCCTGGTCCCCGTTCTGTAACAATGAGACAAACTGAGAGACTGGCTTTAGGGAACAGCCATTCCATATCTATACACTTTCCCAGGAACTAGACTGGTGCTTCCCTCTTATAGGAGATTCATAGAAATACTCTCCTGTTTTATGGCAGACCCAAAATCTTGACTGGGGGTGGGGGAGTGGGGACCAGGGCAGCTCTACCCACTAGCTTAGTAGGGGCTCCGCCCTGCTGAGAGCAGGGAAATAATCCCCAAGGGACTCAGATGAGTGGTTAGGGGGTGGAGGTACACACCCACCATCTTCCCTGAAGCCTGAAAGGCACCTCCCACAGGAGATACAGGAATCCTATTCCAATGATTCTGAAGAAGCCTTCTCAGAAATGAACCGGTCAGCAACTAGTCTAAGAATGACAGCAGGAGATCAGGCAAAGGCAAGCAGAGGTGAATCTTGCAGTGCCACCCCAGGATGCAGTGCAGATAAAAGTCAGCATTGCAGCACAGCATGGCCCATCCTGTGTATAGACAAACCCAGAAGAAAGAGCCACAACTGTGCATCACTTGTAGCTTTGAACAGGCTATGGAGGGCTAGACGTGGACAGCACCTCACAAGGACTTACACTAGCCTCTGACATCAGAGCCATATCCTAAGGGAGAACCCAGCAGGCAAACAATAAACTCTACTCAGATGGAATCCACTTTCTTCTTTTTCATTAATTTCATTTTTTTCTCTTTCATAGTTTTTTATTTTTGTAATTTTTCTTCTATTTTTGTTTCTCTTTTTTTATTTCCTATCTCTTATTTTAATCTTACTTTTATTTCCCCTGTTTCCCCCTTTTTCTTTTCCTTTTGTTATTTTTGATGTTCTTCCTTTCTGTCACTTTTTCTCATTTTCCTCATTCTATTCATTATTCATATTAGTTCTCTTCCTTCTCTCATAATCACTTTTCTTACCTTTGATTTTCTCTTATTCTTTTTTCTTTTCCCTTTTCCCCTTTCTCTACAATTCTATTTCTCTTTTCACTTTTATTATTCTTTGTTCACTTTTCATTGATTCTGTTGTTGTTATTGGGTTCTCGTCTTCTTTCAGTTTTGTTTTCTGTGTTGTTTTTCTTTGTTCTGTCAGCACCTGTACAACATACAAGAGGTGGTGGGGGTTGAGCCTTTCAGTCAGCCAGCCAAGGGGAGATCACAGCAGTGAATGAGCCAATGACAATAAGGCACCAAAAGTAGCAGGAAAGCCTATGTAACCCATACAAAAAACATTTGTAAAGCATCCAGCTGAGGCCAAATGGACTACACCACTGTATCCCATAGAACTCCTACCACATAATGAAGACAGTGAGTGAAAGCAGATCTCTCTAATACATAAAAACAGAGACAGCTAAAATGGAGACATAAAGAAACAACCTCCAAGTGAAAGAAAAGGAGGAATCACCAGAAAAAGAGCTAAATAAAACTGAAGCAAGCATATTATCACATCTAGAGTTCAAAGTTATGGTTATAAGGATACTCCTGGAACTTAGTGAGAACTACATCAGCATGAAAAAGTATAAACAAAAATCAGTTGGAAATGAAGAATGCAATATCTGACATGAAGAATATATTAGAAAGATTAAAGCAGGCTAGATAAAGCACAAGATTGAATCAGCAATTTAGAAGACAAGGTAGAAAAAAAATACCCAGCCAGAAAAACAAGTAGTAAAAAGGCTTAAAAAGAACAAGGATGGTTTAAGAGAGCTTTGGACAACAAGAAATATGATATTCACATCATAGGGATTTAAGAAGGGGAAGAAAGGGAACAAGGGATAGAAAACCTGCTTGAAAAAATAATAACAGAAAACTTCCCTAACCTGGTGAAGGAAAAAGTCACACAAGTTCACAAAGTACAGAGAGGCCCAATCAAGATACAGCCAAAGAGAACCACACTCAGACAAATCACAATTAAAATGGCAAAGTTCAAAGACAAAGAGAGAACCTAAAGGCAGCAAGAGAGATACAGTTACTTACCTACCAGTGTGCTCTGATAAGGCTGTCAGCTGATTTCTCAACAGAAAAACTTCAGGTCAGAAGGGATTGGCATGAAGTATTCCAAGTAATGAATTGACTACTTGATTGTAGGAAGGACCTACAATCAAGACTACTCTATCCAACAAGGATTTCATTTAAAATGAAAGGTGAAATAAAGACCTTCCAAGGAAGGAAGGAAGAAAAGAAAGAGAAAGGCTAAGGGTTACATTTCCATCAAACCAGCATCGTAAGAGATGAAGTTCATAGCAATATAGACCTACCTAAAGAAGATAGAAAGATCTCAAAAAACCTAACCCTACACCTAAAAGAATTAGAAAAACAATGACAAACAAAGCCCAGAGTTAGTAAAAGCAAGAAAATAATCAAGATCAGAGTAGAAATTGATATAGAGAATTAAAAAAAAATACATCTCAAAAAAACAGTGAATTCAGGAACTCATTCTTTGAAAAGATAAACAATTTTGATGAACCTTTGACCAGAACGATCAAGAAAAAAAGAGATAAGATCCAAATAAAATCATAAATGAAAGAGAAGTAATAACTGATACCACAGAAATACAAAGGAATGAAAGAAAATACTACTAACAACTATATGCCAAGAAAGTGCACAACTGGGTGAAATGGATACACTTTCAGAAACATACAATCTTCTAAAACTGGATCAAAAAGAAGCAGAAAACTGGAATAGACCAATAACAACTAATTAAATCAGAGCAGTAATCAAAAAACTCCCTTAAAGTCCTGGACCAGCTGGCTTCACCAGAAAATTTTACCAATCATTGAAGAACTAATGCCTATCCTTCTCAAAGTAGTCCAAAAATATTGAAAAAGAAGGATGACTTCCAAAATGATTTTATGAGGCCAGTATTATCTTATTCCAAAACCAGGAAGAGACATGAAAGAAAATTACAGGCCAATATCTCTGATGAGCATAGGTGCTAAAATCAACAAAATATTAGCAAACCAGATCCAGCAATACATTAAAAAGATCATACAACATGACAAAGTGGGAGATATCCCATGGATGCAAGGATAATACAATATTTGCAAATCAATTAACCTGATACATCACATAAACAAAATGAAAGACAAAAATCACATGATCATATCAATAAATGCAGAAAAATCATTTGATGAAATCCAGCACTCATTTATGATAAAAACACTCAGCAAAGTGAAAATAGAGGGAGCAAACCTCACTATAATAAAGGCCACATATGAAAAACCTACTGCCAACATCATAGTCAATGGGCAAAAACTAAAAGTGTTTCCCTTACTTTCAGGAACAAGACAGGGGTGTCTGCTTCACTTCTCCAATTCAACATAGTACTGGAAGTCATAGCCACAGCAATCAGACAGGAAGAAAAAAAAAAGACTTCCAAATTGGAATGGAGAAAGTAAAACTGTCATTATTCACAAATAATATATACTGTACATAAAAATCCTTGTAGGTTTTACCAAAAAACTACTTGCTCTAATAAGTGAATCTGACAAAGGAGAGGGATATAAAGTCAATATTCAGATATCAATGGCATTTCTATACACCAATAATGATGAATCAGAAAGAGAAACTGGAAAAAAAGAGAGAAATTAAGATGACTACCCCATTTACTATTGAATCAATAACAACAAAATTAAGTACCTAGGAATAAATTTCACCAAAGAGGTAAAAGACTCAGAAAATTGTTGCACACTGAAGAAAGAAACTGAGGAAGATAGAAATAAGTGGAAGCAAATATCATGTTTATGGATTGGAAGAATTAACATCATAAAATGTAAAAATAAACAAATGGAACTGCATCAAATTAAAAAGCTTCTGCACAAAGAAACCATCATCAAATACAAAGGGAACCAACTGTATGGGAGAACATATTTGCCAATGATAAATCAGGTAATGGTTTAGTCTCCAAAATATTTAAAGAACTCATACAACTCAACACCAAGAAGACAAACAATTCAATTAAAAAGTGAGCAAAGGACATGAATAGACATTTCTCCAAGGAGGACATCCAGAGGGCCCAGAGACATATGAAAAGATGTTCAACATCACTAGCCATCAGACAGATGCAAATTAAAACTACAATGAGATAGCACCTCATACCTGCCAAAATGGCCATCATTAATAAATCAACAAACAACAAGTGCTGACAAGGATGTGGAGAAAAGGGAACTCTAGTGGACTCTTGGTGGAAATGCAGACTGGTGTAGCCACTGTTGAAAGTAGTATGGAATTTTCCTAAAAAATAAAATAAATGGAACCTCCTTTTGACCCAGTGATTCCACTGCTGGGAATATATCCTAAGGATCCCAAACACCTATTCAAAATAATATATGCATCCTTATTTTCATAGCAGCATTGTTTATAATAACCAAGATTTGTAAACAGCTTAAGTGTCTATCACAGTAGATGAGTGGATAAAAACAAAAACAAAAACTGTGGTTCATTTACACAGTTGGATACTATGCAGCAGTAAAAAAGAAGGAATTCTTACCTTTTATGACAGCAAGGATGGACCTGGGTACTATTCTGCTAAGTGAAATAAACCAGTTGGTGTAACACAAATACCACATGATCTCACAGATAAATAGAATCTAATGAACAAAATAAACTAACAAACAAAATAGAACCCGAGACACGGAGACATTGAATAGTCTGACAGCTGTTAAGAGTGATGGGGGAGGTGGGGACAGACTGAAAGAAGGTAAAGGGTTTAGTCAAAGAACATATATGCATGACCTAGGGACATGGACAAAGGTGTGGGGATTGACTGTGGGAATGGGAGGTGGGTTTGGTGAAGAGCAGCAAAGGGGGAAAAATTAGGATAATAGTATAAACAATAAAACACTTAAATTAAAAAAAAATCTTTAGGGAGATGTTAAAAGAAGGTTGAGCAATCCAATGGTGACCAAATCAATTTCTATCCAAACACCATATTGACTGTGTACAAAGGTAAATAGGAAAACATGCTGAAAACATGATTCCAAAGAGAAAGTATATTATTTTATCTCAAGTGTGAGAATCCCAGAGTACCTCAGAGGAAAGAGGTCACCCCTGCAGACCTCTAATAATTATGAGAAATAAAATGTCTTCTTAAAATTGAACAATGTTGCCTTGACTTACCTTATCCAATGTACTTGAACTAAGTCATCATCTAGTTTCATTTTTATATAATTGTTTGCATTCACTTGGAAAAGCTCTATATTTCAGCAAAAGGAGTAATCATTACAAATGTAGGAAGTATCCTTAAATTTAGGGTTGTTCTTAAATTTTCACAGGAAAAATGCATATTTAACATTTTGTCATACCTTTATAGGTCAATTGCATAATGCCTCATGCACATTTCATCAAAGAAGAGCATTTAATGGAATGTGTCAAAAATAAATTCCTTCAGCTTATAGTTAAAGACTCCATCATAACTACAATAATGCCACCATGTGGTAAAACATATGACTTAAAACCTGGACATGTAGCATATTCTAAATACTGCATTAAGAAAATTCATAATTTAGAGGCCATACATAATCAGTGAGATTCTGTTACTTATAAGAATTTATTGTCTGCCTTTGGCTCATTTATGACTCCTTGTTTAATTCATAAGTCTTCTCCAAATTCACCAACAATGTGTCATCCCCTCATTTATTCAAAACATATTGAACACTGAACTCTGCTAGCTAGGGGAACTAATATCTGCAAACATAGGAACGCACAGGACAAATACTGTCTCTGCCTTTCAATGTGCTTAAAGTCTCACAAAGTTTTCACCAAATTTGCTGATTTGGAGTGTAATTTTTTAAAAAAAATCTTTTTAAAGCTATGAAACCCAGTTCTGTGAAAGATTAAGACATCAAATGCATCTTTGAACTCAGTTGAGACATTCATACACATTTAAAGCACTTCTCATTGTGATCTGCAACCTCCTGAAGAATTGCATAGCAGTTCTTTTGTCAGTACTAATGAACCTCGGGGTATTTTTTGTATCACTGTAAGGCAACTAAAAGTACAGCGAATGCTGTGCTTTAAAAAAAATGATCTGTTGCCACCTAATGACATTTCAAAGTGGTATTGATTTCAGGAGAGTAACAAAAATAGGTCATTTTAGCAAAGGAAATTCTGCCATAAGTGGGTCTCACTGAACACTCACCTATTATCTTACGTATCAAAATAACCAATTTCAGGCACTCAATGAATCTTTTTCATTAAAGTAATTCAAAATTCTGCTATTATTAGAGTGCCATTATAAGAAACTCTAAATACCACCATCAATCATCTGAAGTTCAGCAAAGTGGTAGCAACAAAAGAGAATAAAACACATTCACCTTAAAACTCACAACTTTAGCCCTGGCTGGAGTAGCTCAGTGGATTGAGCACAGGCTGGGAACCAAAGTGTCCCAGGTTCGATTCCCAACCAGGGTACATTCCTGGGTTGCAGGCCATAACCCCCAGCAACCGCACATTGATGTTTCTCTCTCTCTCTCTCTCTCTCTCTCTCTCTCTCTCTCTCTCTCTCTTCCTTCCCTCTCTAAAATGAATAAATAAAAAAATCTTTTAAAAAAAAACCTCACAACTTTGATTCACATGGGTGTAGTACAATTAATTCTTAAAATGTTTTTGTGTGCTCAATGTAATACCCCATCAACAAAATGGTTTGAGGAGGAACCAAAAAAATTTCATTGTATGGGACTGACAAATTAAATGCTATGAATAAACACAAAGATACTGGGACATAAAACTCGCATTTTATTTTCTAAGATTAAATTCTTCTCCCCCAAATTATAGGAAAACTTGTTTTCCATGAAGATACTATGAACTATATATTCCAGGAGGCTGAGAAAAGTTGTGAGGTGAAACAATCCCTAAACAACTGGGGCTATACCAAATGTGTATGTAAATTAAATTATAGAAAACAAAAATATATATACATTTTCATAATCTATTAGATAATCTAATAATAAAACAGCCTTCCTTCCTTTTCACTGTTTTGTATCATTATTGTGGCAGTTCTTTCAGTCATACAGGATTAAAACCAAGGAGCCAGCCTTGACCACTGCTTCTTTACCACTTCGATCTAATCTGTTCTGAGTTCTTTCTATTTAGCCTGGAATTGTTTGAGAAGTAGTTACCATAGGAGCATAAGCTATGGAGCTACACTCCCCAGGTTCGAATTCTGCCTCCACTGCTTTCACCCATATGACTTGGGTGACTTACTTTGTATCACAGTTTTCTCATCTATAAAATGAGGATAAGAGTATTTATCTCATAGAGTTGTGAGGATTCAATGAGTGAATGTGAAGGAGGTGCGAAGAACAGTGTCTACCACACAATAATATTTATAAAAACACTGGTTCTGCTGACTGATTATCCCTTAGATTTCTTCTCTTTAGTCTTGGTCACCCCTCCACACACGAGTCCATTCTTCATCACCTTACATTTGTAATTGTCTGCAATTTGTTCCTCCCAAAGCTGTATCTTCCCCTTCCATTACTTCCTGAGTAAGCCCTAGTGCCAATGGATTCTAGCTAAATTATAATTTTTAATCATTTTGCTTAAAACTCTCAATGATATCTCCAAATAGTCCTTATTTTTATATACTGTTGATCATTTAACTAGTACTCAGTGAAATCCATCTTAGCTTTTTCTGCAGTGGGGAAAATGGAGACAACTGTACTTGAACAACAATAATAAATAAATAAATAAATAAATAGATAGATAGATAGATAGATAGATAGATAATAAATAAATAACAAAAAATAAAATCAAGGATGTCAAAACAGAACCTCCATGAAATTTTTGTAAAATTATAATACCAATCTCTTTCTCCCATAAGGGTGATCCTGTATAATACCCCTTGTTCAATTTATAATTTCTAATTCATATTTCTCCATATTCAAAATTTCCCTGTGTGTCTTCATTTTATCTCCCCCAAAGCCTGTAAGCTCTTCTGTAGCAGAGCCATCAACTTTTACAACTCCAACAACAACAATTAGCAGATCCCTAAGAAAAAAAGTCCTGAAATTAAGTATGTAGCAAAATGGAATTCTGAGATGCATATTAATGCCAATTAATACCAAGCTGGCAAATATAAAGCTAAAACTTTTGATAATCAATCAGTGCTCTTTTCTCCAAAATATATTCCTACCCCTGTTTCCTCACTCTTGACTTCAAGAGAATTTTGGAGAAATGAAAAACTACTTGACAGTGTATCTAGATTTTATTTTCAAAAAACACTAAACAGGGAATTTAGATGTTTCAAGAATTGGAATACAGATATATCTGGAGTGCAGAACTATATTTATTTTGTAAAAAACAAACATAGGAGAGATATTCCCAATCTTACCTGACTTGAAGAAGAAATATTCCTATCTCTCATAAGAGAAAAAAGGAAGGAGATAAGGATTGAGAAGGCTGTGAGTTCACAAAAGAAGCCTTTTGCTGAGACAGGCAAGGGGTGCTTCAAGGCCAGACCCAAGAGAGAGAATGGCTGTGTGAATCATAAGCAGATGGAATCACTGACACATTTAGTGTCCTGTGTCACAGGATCTTCAAAGAAGTTGCAGAGATAATGACTGAACCCAAAGGGCCAAAGTAAGCAGAGGGATGGCAACCTGAGTAGATATGGGAGCTAATGATTAAGAAATGTCTTCCCACAGTCTTTTTTATTTATTTGTTTTACAACAATATACATCAAAGGCTTTGTATCATTTTACCTGTTTTCATTTAGTTTTGCTTGGGTCAGACCCTCTGTTTTTTTAACTTTTTTTTTGTTGTATTTTTTCCATTGTCATTTAGTTCCCTTATACTCCCCTCCTGCCCTCAATCACCATACTGTTGCCCATGTCCATGGGTCCTTTTACCTTTTTGCTTGATCTCTCTACCCCCTAAACTATACCCCCCAATATAGCTGTCATCTTATGAATCTGTCTCTATTTTGCTTCTCAGTTCAGGAAGGGAAATCCTTTTGCATTATCGGGAATGCAAATTGGTGCAACCACTGGAAAGCAGTATGGAGATACCTCAAAAAAGTACAAATAGACCTGCCTTATGATCCAGCAATCCCACTTCTGGTAATTTATCTGAAAAAACCCAAAGCACTAACTCAAAAGAGCATAAGCAGCCCTGTGTTCATTGCAGTGTTATTTTCCCATAATCTTGAGACAACCTTTATAATACAGTAAGTAAGGAGTGAAAATCTGGGGTGGGAAAATCTACCATAGTTGACAGGGGTCTGTAGCTAGATTTCAGTGTTTTTTAGAAAAATAAAATTTTTAGATGCAAAATATATCTTTTGCATCTCTAAATTTTGGAGCTTATATTCAATCTTGCCCAATAAGATTTATAGTTGTAGTTGTTGAACATGTTTTATTGTTATTTGCAATGACATTTGTGTGTCGATCAACTCATATTATCTCATTTGATGCCTACAGAAAAGCATGAAGTAATTGTCTGTTATTTTGCCATTTTATAAATGAGGAAATAGACTTAAGAAATTAAGCAACATACCCATCATTATTTACAAGTGGCAGAGTTTGGATTCAAATCTGTCTGCTTTACTTCACAATCTAAACTCTTCACCACCACCCTTGCCTACCTTACATTCCATTGTAAGTTAACTGTGAGAATGAAAGATTTCCCCATTGTTCACCTAGACGTATACATTATTTATTCCTCATTTATAATAAATAAGCCCCTTTTATGGAAGTACCATGACTGTTACTAGTGCATTTGCATCTGGAAAATAGAATATTCTGGTGGGAAGCTACAAAATGAAGCACTTGTAGTAACAATAATTAATATAAGTATTAAATATCTAAATAACAAAATAAATATTTTCATGTTATTAATGGAAAAAATGTATCAGGAGGCATCCTCTCCCATAAAGCATGCTTTTCCAGTGTCTCAGAAAAGTAATATAACACAGACATTGGATGCTTGGACATTCCACTAAACCATAAAAAAAAACTTCAATCTACTTAGAAAACCCCGAGTTGCTGTTGTTTTATCTCAGATTCTTAATTGGCACTCTAATCAGAAATCTCTTACTATAGGCCAAAACAGGTTTGTGGTGTGTTCACAACTGAGATTGCTTTTACCTTTTTTCACAGGCTTATTATGATTTTTTAAAGATTAATTTATAGAAAAAAGAAGGTATGTTAATTTATCTCAGTTTATCTCAACAAACAAATGTTCACCTGAAGTATTCAAGGCAAAGGCACTTAAATTATAAATAAAATCAAATTAAGCACTTGTACTCCCCTACGAGCTTTGCTGAATCAGATCAGGTGACTCAACAATTAACTAGTCCTTCCTCCTTTGTGAGACAGGAATTCCTTTCTATAATATCCTTAACAAATTTTCATCCATTCTCTTCTAAAATACTGCTGGTGATTGTGAACTGATTGCCCTATCAGGACGTAGAAATTATCATTTTTCTTGATACTGTACCAAGAGTCACCTTACCTTAACTTTCTGGTACAGGGAACACTCCAGAAAACCGGTGTTGTCATACAACCACAGCGCCTTGCACAGAGAAGGTACTCAAGAAATATTTATCGGTAAAGTGAACAGATAAACATCAACTGGCTCCTTTCTCACCTCTGGAGCCACACAGAATAAACTTACACAAGTAGTCCTTTAAGTAATTAAAGAGGGAGCTATAAATCTTCACCCTGTGTTTCACATCTGCTTAGACTTTTTGCGGAATGACTCCCAACACTTCAAAATTAAATTTTCTTGGGGGCTCTTTCTCCCACTCAGCTTCTAGCTTAAAGAGTTAATGTTTTATGGGCAAACAATTTAATACCTATGGACCCTGAGAAAAAAAGATTTATTTGATGTGAACATCAAGAAGAAATTTATCTGCTGAGATGGAGTCCCCATGGTCAACCAAGTACCCATGTCTTATGAATAATAAAAGTCTAGTGTCCATTTATTGACACGGGCTTCTCACCTATTCTGTGTACCTGGAATAACCTCAAACAAAAGTCTCAGCTTCCTGTGCTACACCCTGCTTGTTTATATAGTCTTAGTGAACCACTACAGGGAAACCCTGGTTTCGCCTTTTCACAAATGAACTGAGACCTGCCCCATCCAATCAGAATGGCACATTTGGAAATCTTATTTGCATAAAATTGGAACTTGAGTGAGATCTTTCTCTGTAAAATGTGGCCTCTACTTTGTCCATGTGAAACAAAATTTAGGTTGCTCCTTCAATCTGTGTCTCTTGGGCTGCAGATCCTTTTGCTTAAATAAATGAGTTTTGTTCTTTAGTACAGTCTAAAATTAATTTCTGTTTAGAACACTTCAAGAAATGTTTAAATTAAAATTTTTTCTACAGTGAATAATTACTTCTCTTTTTGATTTTTCCATTGTACTAATTCAATAAATTATTACTTCATATTTTTCAGTATATATATTTCAGTATTGATATACATAGGTACATAGGTACATATATGCATAGTTACATGTATACATATATATGTATATACTGAAGAAAAATATGTTTATATGTAAAAAATATAAACAAAAATAAAATTATATATAAATATATATTACATATTACTCAATATACATTATATACATATTACATACTATTTTGTATTATGTTGTACATATGAATCTATAGATAATCATAAATATGAAGTTATATAAATGAAATATTGACCTCAATTATGCTCACAAAAAATAATAAATATTTTAAATAACTAAAAGTCAGATTCCAAATAATTATAATAACCATTGAATTCCCAGTATCTTTTTTTAAAGATTTTATTTATTTATTGTTAGAGAGGGAAAGGAGGGAGATGAGAGAAAGAGAGAGAGAGAGAGAGAGAGAGAGAGAGAGAGAGAGAGAGAGAGAGAAACATCAATGTGCGGTTGCTAGGGGTTATGGCCTGCAACCCAGGCATGTACCCTGACCGGGAATTGAGCCTGCGACACTTTGGTTTGCAGCCTGCACTCAATCCATGAATTCCCAGTATCTTTAACTGGTGATGAATATATCAAGTCAGATCATATTCAAATTAAAGTGAATATTAGAATTTTTGAAGATATTGATTTTATAGATAAAAACAGGGCTCAAAGAGGCTCACTGACAATATTACAAATACTTAGTAACAGAAATGGAATTCAACTCCCAGGCTCATGGCCACCTAGGCCACTAGTATTCCTGCTTGGATATTAATGATTGGAACACAGATATATTTGTAGAATAAAATTCAGTAAATTCAAAATGGCATGGAAGATAACAAGTTGCAAGAAAAATGAGGGCCTGCAAATAAGTTATTTATTCATCTTACTTAATGCCAAAATCATGGAAACAGCAGATAGTGTAATGTGGCATTTACAGCAATCATCTCTAAAGAGTCCTCATTTGTCTTAGCAGGGTGAGATGAAGCACTTTACACAATCTCACTGGAGAAAGAGAAAAATTTCTCACCTGCAGATGATAATACAAGAACAGCGATAACGGGAAAGAAGATATTTTGTGAACAGCTGTAAGAGGAAAAAATTCAGTAGCAGAGTATTAATCAATACTAATTGGATATGGTAAGCCAGTAATGCATACTTTATTTAACCACTTAACATTTGACTCTGACCACAGAGATTCTAACATTAAATAAACTTGGAACACTGAACAGCTCATAAATACGATATTTCCTTGCATGTGCAATAGACTGTTTTAAGTTAATACATTTGCAAGCAACAATCTTTTTCATTTTGCTATGGCATGTTACAAGACAATTCCATGGCATTGATATTCAGCAGTTAAAAGGAAAAACAAAATATGGACAGTTCTAATACCACTCAAGACAGTCAGGCAAATGTGAATACTTGTTTGTAAATAAGAGGAGAGGTTTTGCCTAAACTGCTGATAGTGTAATTTTACAGTCTGAGGTACAAAACAGGGGCCCCATTCACATCTCTAGGTGAAGGGCTCCAACACCTATGTGATAATCAGCTCCAACTCTCTCTCCTTTATACATCCAATGATTCCCTGAGTACTGTAAACATAGCAGGGGGGAAGAAGATAGGGAAGAGATGGACATGCCATGGGGAAAAGAAACACTCTAGTGCATTGCATGCATTAGAGGGGATTGCTCTACAAAGCATTCTACTCCAGAGGTTGGGGCAGTCAGGTTCCACTTCCCCTAGTCAATAGAAAAGACTCTCCCTCAAAAATCTGACCCTTGGAATAAAACTCTTTTCATTTCTGGATTATGAAATTTTACCCTATGTGAAATTGCAGCACTTAGAGGACTGAGTCAGACTAGGTTTTGAGTATCCACCATCTCATACGTTTAAACCTACTTTCATCCTAAGACTCTCTTCATACTAATTCTGGGTTAAGAGTCAGGGCTAGGCCACTAGCCTAGTCAGGTCTAAGTCCAACCACTTTCTTAGCTCACGGTAACATCAGCTGTGACCCTATTATGCTCCGCTACATTGGGATGTGTTCAGAGACTCCCTAAAACATATGGATGGGTGTCCATTATGGCCCCACAGAGATCCAGTAATACATGCAAGAGCTAGTTTCCACAATCTAAAAAGTCTCTTCTCTAGGACAGAGTTTCTAACAGATATATGCTGGCATAACCAAGAGAGATCTTCTCCAAGGAAAAGTTATAATAGTTTAATCACCTTTATTTCTTTTCTCTATCTATATAAGAATAGCTTTTCTTTGTTCTAGAGGGAAAAGAAGTTTAATTTAACAGAATAGCTCCAAACTTTTGATTATATTTGACCCTGCTTTTTTTCTTGTATATTTCTAAACACAATTTTCAACCAAATCCTCACTCAAGCCAATGATACTAATGTCATGTGTGTGTGTTCTGGCTCTTGGTCTTCCCTATACAATAATATTGTGAACAATTCTAAAATCAAAAAGGCTATAGAAACTGAACATTTTTTGCAACTCAAGTGGCAATGAAAACCTGACATAAGCTGGTATGAAGCTATTTATGGTCTTTATCTCAGTATGAATATTCATGTTTCACTGAAGAAGTAGTAATTAATCTACTTAGAGACCCCACTGGGAGCATTAGGTAATATACAGTTATATACCACATTACATTTCAAAAACTTTGAAACACAGCTAGACTGAAGAGTTCCAGATACTCATGGGACTGTAGACCTGTATTTTCTCTGACAATTCTCACCCATCAGGCCAGGTATTCACAAATAGCAGTTCTCCACTAAATTCAAGACACCTATTAAATCTGCCTAAAACTGCATACACAGACTCCATAACCCTGACCTTTAAAATTCCAAAGATAGTTAGTTAACCCACTCTTCATATGGGTTAGAGTCGTTTCTTGTACTATTTTTGTGATTAGGAAATAAAAACACGCTTTCTTTTTTTTAACCTCTCCCCCAATTCTAAGGCTATTAATAATTAGTATAATTAATTTACCTTATAGTGTCAGCCGGGGTACAGGTCTCTAGATTGTATGATTGTCTACGTGGGTCTCCACTGTTGCCAGAATCACTGCCTTGTTTCAGCTCCTGGTTTCTAAAAATACCTGACAAAGGGAGAGCTGACTTCTCAGAATTAGAACAGTTGGTAAGAATCCATTTTCCCAAAATTCAAAAGCAGTTTTATTTTTTATTAAAATCACACATAGATTTTAAACAACTATATTTCAAACTACTTAAGGGGAGAATGATTTGGTCAATACAATTCACTTTAATCCTCCATTTTTCCTTTCTTTCATAGCTCAGTTTATAATTGGTAGAGGGGAACTGACTGTTTTATTAAAAACAAAATAGAACCTCCATGCCCAGTAAGCAAAAGCAACAAGACATAAGGTCGCACATTTTCCCTGCCTCTTGGTATTCTTTCCCATTGACTGCCGTGCCCTGGGTTGTCCCACTCTCACACCGAATCCTTTGCTGAGAGGTGGTGAAAGATCCCTTCTGTGGGTTCCTTCCACCACTGATACACCCAATTGATGCTTCAAAGAGATGCTATTAGATATTACATTAGTTTTTAGTGCTGTCATAACTAAGTACCAAAGGCTGGTATCTTAAACAATAGAAATTGACTTCTCATAGTTATAGAGGTTGGAAGTACAAGATCAGGGTGTCATCTTGTTGGGTTTCTTCTGAGGTCTCTTCCTTTGACTTGCAGATAGACAACTTCACTCCATGTCCCCATATGGTATTTACCTCTAAGCACACACATCCCTGAGTTCCTGGTGTCCCTTTGTGTGTCCACATTTTCTCTTATAAGGACACCAGTCCGATTAATTAGGTTCCATTCTAATTGCCTTGTTTTAACTTAATCACTCTTTTGGAGATCCCATCTCCAAATACAGTCACACTCTAAGGCACTGGTGGTTAGTGTTTCAATATAGGAATCTGTTGGGGGAACACAGTTCAGCCCCTAACAAATACTGAAAAGAAACGGGGGAAATAAGCAAAAATAAGTCAAAGAAATAAAACAGTTCAGCTTCTAAAAAATGTAAGTTATTGTTGAGTTCTTCTATAGCTAGCTTGCTCTTAAAACTTGGCTCTGATCCAGAGAAAAGACAGTATCCATATCTTAGTCTGAAAGGGCTGGTTCAGAGCCACAAAGGCTATGTTATTTTTCTTCCTTCACAGATCTCAGGCTACCTCATGTGCACAATACCTCTAGGACCCAGCAGCCTCACAATCACAGTGATACTTCCATGGTCAAAGAAAGGTTTTAGCTTTAATGTACAATCAATCATGGCCCTCTCATTCCTTTCTAGTGTCTGGCCAGAGAGACAAGCCTTTCTCCTATGTGAACAGCAGCTTATGAAGCCCTTACCATTAGCGTGTGACTCATCCTACCCTGTGGAAGGATGGGTCTGATGGTAATCCCAGACTGAAAAATATAGCAAAAATCCCTTAATTATACAAAAATTATGCATATCAAAGCATCTATGCAAGTGCGGATAGATACAAGCAAGTCAGCCATTTGATTATCACAGTAATGATCAATGTGTGGCCAATGTCACAATACATTTGTTTCACCTTTCTCAAATGATATTTCACATCACATGTAGATGATGTAAAACCTAAAATTTGCAAGTACCATGTGCCTTAAGTTATGCTATTTCTTTACATCATTATAATCAAAACACTGATATTAAGCAATGTTCCCTTTTTATTTTATTTTCTCTTTGGTACATTCAAAAAAGCAAGAAGAAACACCAATTTTTTAAATTATCATAAAGGTTCTCCTAAAGCATCAAGTGTAAAATTACAAACTTGACATAATAAGCAAACGTCCATAGGTATTAAAGTTTATTTTTAAATCCTATGCACTAATAGGAGAATTATTATGGACTTTTAGAACTAAGGGGGCATCTAAATGGAACCTAACAAATATATCCAAATATTGTGTCTTTCAAGATGAAAGGTGATTCTCTTAGACTCAGCCAATGTCTATGTCATATGATTATTGAATCCCTAGAGATGGAAAGCTGCTTAGTTGCTCCAGTTCAGTGTCCAGCACAATACAAAAACCCTCCTGTGGGATCCCTGGCACATTTAATTAAGCAGCTACCTAAACATCACCAATATCAGAGAGCTTGCTCATCCAAAAGCAGCCTGTAACATCACTAGAAAAGAAATAGAAATAGGAAGAAAAAACATTTTGTTGAACACTTACTATGTGCTAATGTGGATTTCAAGAAGGTGTCAGTTTTGCAACCAAAAAGATGGATTTGATGTCGATGTAGGAGATAAATTAAAGAAATAAGGACTTTCAGGTCCAATTAAGAGATTAATACCACAACAAAGTAATGATTCTTTACAAATTTTATTTTAATTGTTGTTCAAGTACAGTTTTCTGCCTTTTACTCCCATCCCAGCCCACCCCCCCAGGCCTCCCCACCTCCCTCCCATTCCCCCCACCCCCGCCCTAGTTTTTGTCCATGTTTTCTTTATACTTGTTCCTGTAAACCCTTCCCCTTTCCCCCTGAAATTCCCTCCCCTCTCCCCTCTGGTCCCTGTCAGCCTGTTCTCTATTTCAGTGTCTTCAATTATATGTTGCTTGTTTGTTTGTTTTGTTGTTAGGTTCCTGTTAAAGGTGAGATCATATGGTATTTGTCCTTTACAACCTGGCTTATTTCACTTTCAAAGTGATGATAGTTTGAACTAAGCACATGATCGGCAAAGATGAAACTTTTGGAGAAGTGACAAACAGCTTAAATGGAATTACAATATTTTGCCATGTATAATGCATATCCACATTTTGGCCCAAACTTTCAGGGAAAAATCTTTTGTTTTAATTTTTAACTCAATTTTTTACTTATTTATATTTAGAAACAAAACTGATTATGGTATTCCAGAGTATTATTTTACATACAGTTATTGTTATTGCTTTCTAAGGTTACCTTTTAATGCATAAACATAAATAAAAGAATTAAAAACATTTATACAGATATGGAATTAGTATCATCCATGTATAATGTGCATCCTTATTTTTCCCTCAAAAATTTGGACCAAAAAGTGTGCATTATACATGGCAAAATACAGTAGCCAGATTTGATGGAGTTCCCATTCAGCACAAGATGAATGATAATTCCAAGCCCTTTTATTTCTGAAAACATATGTGAGTAGCAGATGGGTTGCTCTGACCCTACTACCCTAACTTCAGCACAGAACACAAGTTAACAACAATGACAATAATTATTGTATAATAGCTCACTTTCATTAAATGCCTACAATGTGCTGAACACTCCTCTAATCACCTTACATGGATTTTCTCATTGAATCCTTACAACAACCCCATGAGATAGATCTATTATTATCCCCATTTTATGCCAAAGGATCTGACACACAGAGAGATAAATAACTTACAAGATTATTCTTGAAATTAAATGGCAATTCAGGATTCAAAGACAACTTTTCTAAATCTAGATTCTCAATTCAACCACAGTGAAAGAGAAAATTTCAGGCAGAGACAGAGATAGCAAAAAAGCATACTGAAGAATATGCCATTTACTTCTCATTTCCCCTCCCTTCTATATTCTTCTTAATTTCTAGTTCATTGTCAACACACATGAAGACAGATATCTCACACAACTGAATGATTGGTTTATTGCCAAGAACTTTTCTTTAGGGATTAATGTCTCAAAAGAAACATCACTGCTTATTTTCATTAAAATGCAGCAGGCATAAGTGACTATAGGGTGTGAGAAATGTTAATAACATTTCAAACATGGTGATGTCACTGAAATAAAAATTTAAAAAAATATTGTCAGACATTAAAAGTAAATGGATTTCTAAAATCCCTATTGTTGCCCTGGCTGGCGTAGCTCAGTGGATTGAGCGCGGGCTGGGAACCAAAGTGTCCCAGGTTCGATTCCCAGCCAAGGTACATTCCTGGGTTGCAGGCCATAACCCCCAGCAACCGCACATTGATCTCTCTCTCTCTCTCTCTCTCTCTCTTTCTCTCTCCCACTCCCTCCCTTCCCTCCCTAAAAATAAATAAATAAAATAAAAATAAATAAATAAATAAATAAATAAATAAATAAAAAATAAAATCCCTATTGTTTTCAATTTGTTCATCATGACTTAAGTTATTTAGGTTTGGCTTTGAAGTCCTATACTTCTTTCTAAAGAGACTGAACTCATTTCAACAAACATATCTATTGTTCATGTGGTACTTCATAAAAGTCAAAGAATTCTCAAAATATAAATGATCTTATAGATTATTTAGTGTTCCCTGGTTATGTAGTAAACAAAGAACTGAACAGTTAGGTCAAGGGTTTTATGAACATTTACAGAGAATGGCCGAGGTGGAACAAGGTCCTAGACCCCAGAAATAGCACCCTAGGATGAGAAAGAAAGCTTAATAATGTCATCTGCATCATTCTTTGACAATTTCTCTTCCTGCCCATGCTTAAACATCTCTAGTTATGAACTTATCACCTCTCATCAGAGTCAAGTGTCTACAAATGAAAGGGCCTTCTAAAAGTAAACTTTTCTAGCTTCCCTAGCAAACTACTCACCTTTTGAGCTCTAATTGTTCATTTCAACAAACACTTATTAGATACTTATAAAAATAATAGGACTGCAGAGAGATAAAAACAGTGCTCCTGCTTCGGGTACTGGGTTTCTACTGGGGATGAAACAGATTTATAAAAGTGTGTGGAAAGCGCTATGCTAGATCCATGTAGAAATTATTACAACAGTGCAGGAAGTCCTTTCAATATGCTGGGATAATATTTGAGACTCTTTCTTCATCATCCTAGTTTACTGCTTCTAATTTAAGGAGCTTGTTAGTTTAGTCAAACTGTGTTAATGACTTGAGTGGGTGGGACTGAGAAATGCTACTTAAGTCATAGCAAATGAAATAAGAACAGATGTTTTCTATCCCTGAGTAAAGAATAGTCAAGATCTTTTGCCAAAGTAATTGAACTTTCATTTCATTGCCATTATTAAGGCCCCTTCCCATCATCTACCTGTTGATAATAATGAAAAATCTCAAGTGAAATCTAGCTGTGAATGCACAATTCCTGATTTCATAAAATACTTAGACAAACTTTAGGGAAATTAAAAACATCACAGGTCACAGATGTTGCCTATATGTCCTGGCAAAAGGTCTGAACCAAGAGACAACATTCAGAAATGAATATATGTTTCTATTTTAACAGACTTAGGCAATAGACTGCCTATTATTAAAAATGTCTTTCAACATGTACTATTATGTAAAAATAAAATATTTGATATCAGATAAACAGGATTTTTTTAATCCTCACCTGAATGTGTTTATTGATTTGAGAGAGAGAGGACAGGAGAGAGAGAGAGAGAAACATTGTTCGGTTGCCTCCCATAAACTCCCCACCCCAACTGGGTATTGAAGCCACGACCCAGGTATGTACCCTCACTGGGAACCAAACTTGCAACCTTTTGGTGTATGGGATGATGCTCCGACCAACCAGCCAGGGTCAGATAAACTGGATTTTAATCTCAGATCTACCTACTGCTTATATGACCTTGGGCTATTATTTTTAAATCTATTCAAGCCTCAAGTTTTATTCTTAGCTACAAAATGGACATGATATTATCAAGCCGGGACATTATCTCAAAATTAAAATAAATTATGTATGTAAACGAGGATGGCAAATCAAAATTATTGCTCTTTTCTTTCCTAACCACCCCTCCTTCCTCTATTTGAATTGTGAGATTTACTTTCCCTTGGTTTTATTGATTCATCTTACATACATGATGATTCTGTATCCCTAGAACATATAATCCCCAATATACAAGAAACATTCAACCTCATGAGAACACCGCACTACAGAGACATACGCAGCAATGAGGATTCACGAAACTCAATTCATAGTCCTGGGCTTCTAAATGCCCAGATTTTGATTCTTAGTGCTTCTTCCAGCCAGCACTGGCACTAAAAATCAGGCCTCTGACCACTACTTTAGAATTTATGACCCAGAAATGCTCATCAGGCTGAAGTTAACCTTGAGAAGTTTTGAGTTCCCCCTATTGATTCCCACTACACATTTCTCTTGGAAAACTCATGGCCAACTAACCACAACTTGTTGCAGACTCTCCATACTCTATCACCACACATGCAATCCCCTCCCAGAATTCTCTGGGCTCCCTTACCTTCCCCTTGACTCAACTATTCATTGTATCTTTCTGTCAAAACTTTCCCTTATGACCTCTGGAGCGTTCAATCTATGGTCAACACAACACTTATACATCAGTGAATGTTGATTTCACCTTCTAGACTGATAGGCAACCTGAGCACTTTGCTTCCCAGCAGCACTCCTAAGTGGAAGCTGCTCCTCTCATATCCATGCCCCTGTGTTCGGGAGATGGCTGCAGAGGCTCCTGTCTCCACCTGGGCTTCTAAATGCACTCACACTGAATATGCCACACTGAGAGAGCCATTTAATCTGGGCAAGTCTGTTCTATAATTTGTTAAGGGGAAATGATAATGGCAGTTATCTCTTAGATTGCCATTACTATTAAATGAGATAACATATATGAAGTACTTTAAAAGATAGATGACAGTAAGTAGTCAATAAATTATGGTTATTATCCTCATAATCCACATCATATGGGCCACCATAATTACCCTCTAATCCTCAATTACATTTAAAAGGTGCAGTATTTTTGCATATCTCTGAATTTCCCAGGAGACAATATTCAAATGTAGTGAGAATAAAGTTATTTAATTCCCATATAAAAGCTATAAGAATCTTTATGAAGTTTCATAATATTTTTTCAAAACATTGCAAACTTTATCTATAAAAGGAGGAAAATAGCAGGTTCCAGTTGGGTTAAAAGTCTTTATTATAAGAAAATACATATGGAGGAGGAAAATACATATAGAAGGGAAAATATATAACTTTCTATGGGTCATGAATACAATTAAATTTACTTTCACATTATAAAGCTAAGAGACAAGTATATATTAACAAACTGATGAAAAATATACCCTGCTCTTCAGTTTATATTCTAAGGTACAATCTGCACATGGAGAATAAAGCATGGAACAACAATACTAGCGGCACTCAGAGCAGAGAAAGTGCTCCGGGAACAAGGAAACAGGACAACAGCCTCAGAGCTGTGGTTTCCGTTCAGCCTCCACTGTCAACCACACCAGCTGAAAGCCTTTCACATGACCACCCTAAAGGCCAAGCGTGTAGCTGCTACTGTGTTGGCATGTGAGTGTTTTTCTGAAAATATAAATTTTTATTACTAATCTTATCTAATAGTCCTCTTTCCTTGATCATAACAGCATTCATCACACTCAAGTGGGATAAAACTCTAAAAATAAGTTAGCAAAAAGCCTGCTAGAATACCTTTTGCAGAATAAAATTTCATTAAAACAAAATAACTAGAAAATTATGGAATTTAAACTGGATCTAGAAAACTATAAGTCAATGAAATAAATTCATTGAGACTATGAAGTAACTATGTGTGAAGACAAGATACAAAATGTTTATAATCCACTTGGTATTCAACAGTAGTTAATAGAAAAATGCTGAGGGAAATTATATTATTTAAAAACATTAATAGCCAAAATACTGCAATTTTATATCCAGTATTAACTAAGCTTTATGGATTATGCTTTTTTTGGCTTATTTCAAAATTTTTAAAAATTTTTCAACTAATCTAGGTGATAAACATCTTATACATGAGGGATTAGTTATTGTTAGCACTAGGCCCGGAATTAATAAAAAAAGTACATAAGAAAACTCCCTCCCTTTATTATAAAATTAACAGAGAAGGGGGGAAAAATCGAAGGAGAGGGTGAAGAGAGGGGTAATACAGTACATACAGATTTTCATAGAGATTCTCTTGGCTACTATGCATTACAACATAAACTAAAAGTCTCACATCCTAGGACAGTACTCATTTCTAACCCAAACTGAGATGGTTAGTCATATATAATGAGACATTTATTAAAATAATAGGCTCTTGATTACCCTTGAGCATCTAGTTGTGTGATTTTCTTTTCTGTAAATTAATATAAGGCATCTAATATTTTGAGAAAGTATAATTGTACTTGTGCTTAACCCCTGATGAAATTCTGCCTTGTTCAAAGTGTCCAATTTCATTTCAAATCAAGCCCTGATTGTAAATAGACTTGCCTAATCTCATTAGTTTGCTCTGCAGAATTTGGGAGCTTTGAAGTGGTAACTAGTAAGTTCTATTACTATTTCAACTTAATTTAAGACTGTTGAACATAGAATGTTTCAAGAGTGTGTCTTCCAGTAAAGAACTTCACATGTTGACACAATCACTTCTAAAACGACATTCACTTCCCCATTTGTTGAATATCCCTGTAATAGTGTGAGGCCAAAGCAGATGTTTGATTAACCAAGAATGCAAGCAACATTTACCTCTATATCATTACCGAATCACATAGAACATCCAGTCACGGACTACAGAATTGTTTTTTCTAATTTTAATGTAAAATGGTCGTCTAGTTCCTTCAATTACCATTCATCAAATTTAAAAGAGTTTTTGGTAGCTTGGTATAAAATCATTGAAATATAGAAAAGTGACCAGTCTTAAAGTACTTCATCCAAAATATGCATAATTGAATATTTACAATTTTTCCAATCACTCCCTCTTAAAGGGTACTAGAAAAAATAATTAGGTTCAAAGTCCTAGGCATCTTAAGATTTGGGTTCCCAATCTCTGAGTATAACATTTTTATCATCTGCCAATATTCTACCCTTTTAGTATGCCAGTAAAATGATTTTTGCCAATTACTGAAAAATGAACTTTAGTAGCTCCAGTGGCTTAAAAGGGAAATTATGACCAATGAGCATCATAATTAGCTCAATCTTTAGAGTTATAACATAGTAATTGAACAATATAAGTGGTTAAATATCCAGGCTCTAAAACTTGATTGCCTGGGTTGGAATCTTGCTTTTATTGCTTACTCTCTATGTAACATTGGAAAGTTAATTAAATTTTTTGTGCTTTATTTTTCTTATCTGTAAATTAGAAATAATGATAGTACCTAGGTAGTGCTGTGAGGGATAATTTAGTTACTACATGCAAAACTCTTAGAAGAATACATAATCCATAGTAAGCTCTCATAAATGTTTGTTTTATTATCATTATTTTTATGGAATATTTAATATTTTGCCTTACTAATTAAATTGTATTTTCTTAGTAGTAAAAGAAAAGAGTGCTTTGATTACAGATATTAGTTCAAATTTAATTTTTTTCTATTTTTATTGTTGTTCTATTACAGTTGTCCCAATTTTTCCTTTTTGCTCTCCTTGCCCTGTCCACCTCCCCACCCCCACTCCCACAGTTAATCCCCACCCTGTTTTCCTTGACCATGAGTCATTTACACTTGTTATTTAACTAGACCTTTCCCTTTCAAAAAAATACACATTTCAGACACATTAAGAATTAAAGACATAAATACAATGGACCTTGGTCATGAACTATATTGGGAATTAGAAAAAAATTGCTGCATTAATATAAAAAAGCTAATACAGTCAACTACCTTGATGCTGTGGGTAGACATTTAATTTATGAAAACAGAATCACCAAAACAATTTAAATTCACCTTTCTTCACCCTCACAGAGAAATTACTCATGTTTTACAAAGTTTTCCAATTCAAAATTAGCATTGTTAAAACAAGCAAATGAAAACTCATCAGCATATTGAAGAGTTTTTAAGTCAGATATGTATCTTAGGTTCACATATTGGATAGGCTTTACAGGTTATGCTGAACAGTTTTGGTTACCACCCATTCCTACCAAGTAGAATTGCTTCTTATAGTGATATAAAAATGTGGAAATATCTTCTGAGTATAAATTATTTGGAAGAGACACTCTTTGGTGGCTATTCTTGAAGAAAACAAATTTCTCAGGAGCTTTTACAAAAGAAAAGAGGGGCTAACTGGTCCTTTTCTCCAAAAAGAAAATATATGAGCTGATCATATTTGGGATTTATAAGTAAATAATTCATTTGTATTTTGAAGCAATCTTTTAGAAACAGCAAGACTAGCTCAAGGAGAGTCAAACTAAAACCTTTCACCTAGTATTTATGCCAGGTGAACTGAGACTGAGAAACCTTAAGAAAAAGCTAAAGACTGAATGAGTGATGATAAAAAATTGTTACTGAAAAAGTCACATTAATAAGTATCAATACTCAAGAATAATGTTAAAAATGTTGAGAGAAAATTACACATACTCACATTTTTGTAATTACAATAATATACCAAAAAAAGGCAATTCAATACTCAGTGGCTTACAACCACAGGGATGTATTCCCACCTGCATAGGTCTGAGAGTCAACTGTGCCTTCATTGACTTGAGCTAGGCTCAGCTGGTTGAGCACATTTGCTGATGCCGTTGGTTAGTTAGCCTTAGCCCCAAGCTGTGAGTTGACTCAGATCTGTACTACATATGTTCAGTTCGAGGTTGAGGCTGACAATCTAGCATTGCCCAGGGTTTTATGGGGGATCAGTGAAGTAAGTATGAAATGAAACAAGAACTTTTAAAGCTTCTACCAACATCATGTCTGCTAGCATTTCACTGGCCAAAGTGAGTTACATGACCATGCCCAATATCAAAGGGGCAGGTAAACATACTTAAGCTACATTTGACTGGGTTGCCTACTCATATACCTGGCTCTCGCTGGCTGGAAATCCCTGGAATCAGGATATTGACTTCTGCCCTAGTAGATGAAGAGCACTGCAGCCTCATCCTTTTGATACTGAACCAGGAGGCCTGGTTCAAAACTAAGTCTCCTCTACAGTTTCCCAATTTGATATTCTAATTGATGGCAACTCCTATAAGGGTGAGCTCCAGAGCTGGATTGCGACAAACCCCTTCCCCTCCTTTCTATTATCTTCTTTCAGTGGGCCTGCTGCCTGAGTCCTCAAAGTGCATTGTGGCCTTCTGGTCTAGGAGACTATAACAAATTTAGTACAATGTACACCTGGAAATGTACCATTTCTTAGGCACTTTCCTAACCACCTTTGAATTTTACTTTGTTACACACATTTAATTTGGTAAAGAACTATTCTTATGGTAAATTTAATAGATAAAATTATATGTTGCATTTATGTAATATTTGGAATAAGAATAGTAAGTAGGGAGCTGAGATAGTTTAGGTTGTAAGCCACAACCTAAAATCACAAAATTAATCAAAAGAAAGGTGAAGCAAAGCCAAATTTTTTCACACCCATTTTATTGATCATCGATCTTTGCCTTTTTCTGCAAGTCTGTTCAGTTTGCTATAGTTAAAACTATAGTTGCCTCTTTTTGCCTGTGGTGTTATTTACTTAGCATATTCCATAAAATACAAGAGATTAAAGATTTATCAACCTTTTAATCATCTAATAAAATGTAGTCTTTAACATAAATCTGATCATATTCATTAATGAGCATTGGATTGAATAAAATTAAGTATTTAATCAAAGATGCCTGTTTTTCATTCATTCTGTAATAAGAACTTTCATCTTCATTGATGTTTCCTCAAGTGTAACAAATGCCTTCATACCTGCAGAAATTTTTCTAATTTTTAAAAAAGATTAATCATTGAATTTAAAAGTCCACATTTTGATAGAGTTCACCTGCTAATTTATTCATACAACAACAACTAGCTGAGACCCTTCATGAATAAGCCCATGGTGGGCCCTAGGGTTATAACACCAAACACAGAGATATGGTTTTTAGACTTATGAACAGAATCTCATCTGTTATACAATTTATTCTCAACACTAATGCACTTTTAAAAAACATAATATTACTATTTTTGTAACATTCTAATTTCTGGACATTCCACTTGTCTCCTAATATTTTACTTACATTCAGTAGTCCCCATAAATAATCTGCTATTGGCCTGTTCAAGTTTTGTTTCAACTATATTACAAAGACAATGATTCATTTCACTTGTTACCTTGTCTTCTTATTTAAATATTATCCTTATCTCATGTATCTTTAATAAAACTAAAGAATGGATGATATGTGAAGAAATATGCTCATAAATACATTAGACACATTTTACTTTGAATATGTCTAATTTACATTTTACCCACAAAAAATCAGACATTACCATGGTATTTTAAATTTTAAAAATTTATGTATACATATGTGTGTTGGTGTGTAAAATAATAGTCTTTGAAAATAACTTCCTCTGGAGTTCACTAAAGTTCAATATTTAGCATATTAGAAACAAATACAATAGCAAATGACAACTACAATCTATAGATCTTTGGTAACAGAAACATTAGACATAAATCAACACTTCCTTTAATTTATTTTTTACCTTTATATAATCTAAAAACTGATGCTTCAGAGCTTTATATTCCTCCTTTAAAATAAATAGTATTTCTCATAATACTAAATAAATCTTTACTGGTGGTAAATTCATACAGTTGTAAAATAGACAATTGCATTATAAGCTATAGAAGCATTTCTCTTATTCTTATTTTCATTAAGTTCTTAAAGCAAACATGAAGATGCTTTGCATCCTGAATTATTTCATTACATAATGTGAAGTCAAAGCATTTGAAATTGTTTATACTTGATCAATCTTTATGTAAAAAAATGTCAATTTCCATGCTTCAGCCTAACAGTTGTTTATCTGTCTGTATTTTTTCCTAGAATGTGAGTTCTTCATGGTCAGGGTCTGTATCTTATTCATACTCACATAAGTTACATGCAGATAATTGTTTTCCTATACCTGAAGAAGTACTGTATATGAGTTTGGCTCAAATATTCTTTCTACACTTTGAAGAAAAAGTCATTGCTCTTAGTAAGATTATAACTATTTAGATGGATCAGTCTAACCCTGACTTCAAGTTGTACCTAAAGGGTTCTTTCAAGGAACAATGAGAAAAAGCATGAAACTTTGAATGCAATGCCTGGCACATAGTAAATTTTCAATACGCTAGTAGTTAGTCCATACAAGTGATAACTTATATGGAGCTCTAATCTACCAGGAGTCATGAGAGGACTATGTCAACTAAGGCTTCCAGGAGATACTCAAAAGATTAGATAGGAGTGTTCACAGATCTATGGGGTGAGGATGAGTGGAGAAGAGCCTTGCCAAATAGCTAACACAGCTAGAATCGAGGGAGGAGCTCTGTAGATGATGTTGAAATGATCAATTTAGATTTTAAAGTAGCCAATCTTATTGATAAAACACATTCAAAACTCCCAGCAGTTATTTGTACATTTAGAAAGTAACACCTATATTTATTGTGTGATTGTTCCTTCTCTTGAATAAACACCGCTGTGTTAGGATTCATAAAAATATGATCATCCTTTTGACCTAGCACCATATACTTCCATAAAAATTTCATATATCGGTTTTTCAAGATTTCAAATATTATTTGTTAATATCCCTATACAATTTTAAAACATTGCAGTGTAAATTATGAACTGGATAAAAAATTCATTCAGTATTACATTTTTAATAAATATTTCTATGTCTCATTATTATGTCATTTTCTTTGATGTTCTCTAAATTGGTCTAAAGGATGAGGAATTAAAAACAAGTTATTTTGAGAAGGACCTTTCAATCATTGAAATTTTGCTCATCATATTTCCTTTTTTAAACAGCAACTAAGAAAAAATAATTTTCTTTTTGCGTGAACTTTCACAACACTTACTATGTGCCAGGGACTGTTCCAAGAATTTTTCATACATAATCTTATCAAACTCTCACATGTACTTTGTGAGGTATTGTTTTCCCATTTACAGAGGCAGAAATGAAGGGGAACTGAATTAGACAATTTTTCCATTGTCCAGCTGTAAGTAGAAGAGCCATATTTAATCATAGGTGTGTCTGACTCCAGAATCTGGGCTTGAGCAATTAAGCAATCAGAATCTGATACTATGAGCAGCTGGGAGCTTTGTGTTACCAATCTGTTATAAACACTATAGCTAAAATTTAGCTTAGGCTACAGGATAACAAAGGCATAGCTATATAAGCATTTAGAATTTCCTTATTTATCTTCACCAAAGAAGATATACAGATGGCAAATAAGCATATGAAAAAATATTCCACGTGTATGTCAACAGGGAAATGCAAACAAGAATGAGATACCACTATACACCTATTAGAATGGTCAAAATCTAGAACACTGACAACAAATGTTGACAAGGATGTAGAACAACTCTCATTCTTTGCTGGTGGGAATGCAAAATGGTACAGCCACAGTGGAAGACAGTTTGGCACTTTCTTCAAAACTAAACATACTCTTATCATATGATCCAGCAATCATGTTCCTTGGTATTTACCTAAAGGAGTAGAAAATGTATGTCCATATGAAACCTGCACTTGGGTATTTGCAACAGCTCTATTCATAATTGCCAACACAGCAAAGCAGCACATATGTCCTTCATAGGTAAATGTATAAATAAACTGTGGTAGAGCCATGCTATGGAATATTATTCAGAGCTTTAAAAAAAAAGCTGTGAAGCAATGAAAAAACATGGAAGAACCTTAAATGTATATTACTAAGTGAAAGAAGCCTATCTGAAAAGGTAGCAACCTGTCTGATACCAACTATGTGACATTCTAGAAAAGGCAAAACTATGGAGACAGTAAAAAGATCAGTTGTTTCCAGAAACTGGAGGGAGGGATTCATGATCAGGCAGAGCACAGAGGATTTTTAGGACAGTGAAACTATTCTATATATTACTATGGTAATGGTATGTGTCATTATATATTTTTCCAAACCCATAGAATGCACAACACCAAGAGTGAACCCTAAGGTAAATTATGGACTCTAGGTGATAATGACTTGTCAATGTAGGCTCATCAGCTGTAATAAATGTGCTGCTCTGGTAGTAGATGTTGATAATGGGGGAGGTTATACATTTGGGGGGACAGGAAGTATATGGGAAATCTCTGTACGGTTGGTTTAATTTTGCTGTGAAAAATTTTCTGCTCTAAAAAATAAAGTCTATTATTAAAAAATATTTCCCCATTCATCATTCTGTTCTGAAGAATAAGAACACATTTGTTTTATTTGTACATTTGCCTTTTTGAAATGTGCCACGGTGAAAAGAGAAATGACATTGAGTCATTTCTAGGAAATGCAAGCATGTATAATTACATACATACTGCCTAGACATAAAATAAATAGTGACTAACAAAGACACTTTTCATTTAAACAAAAAAACCTTAGTTTTCAGTAAAAGCTGAACAAATCCAAATTATTGATTTTGTTAATAGTGGTAATTGTGTCTTTGAAGGCAGAGGCTGCTATTCATTCATCTTTGTATTCCATTCACCTGGCACTAGCCTTGGGGGATGGCTCTTGGTAAAGGTCAGAGTTAAATTCATTTAAAGGAATACTGAAAAGACAAGTATGAAATGTGAATGCTAAGGTTCCACATACTTTAGCAAAATATGCCACAATGAGCAGACTTGACGAAAGTGGCTAAAAGATTTAGGAATTGGAGCTGTATTTTTAAACATGACACCCCTCTTAGTTTACTTGCTTAAAAATAATAACAAATATACTAAGTGCTTGACAGGGACTATTCCACTTAATTGTCGCTCTCGTTTTACTGATAAGAGTAAAGTGAAAGTTGGGAGAGTTTAAGTAACATGGCCAATGGGTAGAGAGGCCAAGATTTAGGTCCTGGCAACTTCATTATTTATTCTTTATTACCCTAACCCTATTATAAAGCCTTGTAAGAAAGAAGCACTCATAGTCTGTATGTTTCCTCACTTATAAAATTATACAGTACTATATTAGAGCTCTGTTTGTCCACAGCTAAAATTTGTATTTGTCTGGCACCATATATATATATATATATGACCTGACTGTCACAAGGGACATGTTTAAATATTCCCCATAAGTGGCTATTCACCTTTTTTCCCCTATTTTTCTATTTATATAATATTTTAATAATGGATGTAGTAGAGAAAATAAATGAAGTGAGGAAATGATTTTATTATCAAACTGTTTCTGCAGTTACAAGCTTTTCCCCCCACAACTACATAAATAAGAACATTTTAATGTCTTAATTAATATTCATTTTTAACTTTATGCCATGTTTCTATTGCCATCCTCTCATTAAAAATCTAATGAGCATTAGCATACTGACAAGGATGATAAATGCCAACAATTCATATCTAGTTATTAAAGCTAGTAGTTTTCCTATTGGAATGTAATATATGTTTCAGCATTTTTTGCCAAAGGCACAAGGATACTTTTATCTCCAGTCCACCAATTGCACATTTAATTTAATACCTATTAAATACAAACAGCAACCCAGAAATTACATTAGAGTTTCTGCTTGAGCCATCAAGAGCCAACAACTAGAATGTGAAGATTAGGTAGAGGACTAATGCTAGTTGCAAAGTGGAAATGATAAGCAGACAGACTCCTGCCTCAGCAAAGTGGCTTACTGAGCAGACACAGTAAGTCATATGACAGGCTCCAAGCCCAACTGCACACTGTTACTGCCTCTCACACAAAGCTAAGGGAAATGTCATTCTAAACATCCTTGTTTCTAAGAACCTTCCAATGAGCAAATCTTAGCTCTTAATTCTACTTTGTGTAGTTTTCTAACAACCACAACATTTTTTTTCTTGGCTATACTAGTTCTCTGAGTTGCTAATTTGACTCTTCTGTCAAAGGGAAAAGGATTTTTTTAAAAAACAAGATAAATTAGAAAAGCTTCCAAAATTGATTTTGACCCAAAAGAAGGACTTTCTGCCTGAAAAGCTTGTTGGTCATGATATTAGGAAAGGTGTCAGAGGCTATTGCTTACTGACATAGATATATTACCTGTCTGAAAAGTGAACTATGCTAAGTCGAGTCAATGCCACATGCCCACTTACTCTTAAATATTGTGCTATAGCCATTGGTTTAGAGTTTGAGCATCATTGCATACCAAAGTATAAAATGAATTTTATACTTTTCTCCAGATGTTTTTGCTTTCTTTGAAATGAGCTGAGGCATTCCTTTTTGACACAGTCTGGAAATGTCAAGAAAATTTCAAAATAATTTTTTCTAAATATTTAAATTGTCTCATGACTTTATAAAATCAATATATACAAGCTGAACATTAATTTTTTATTTTAAAAATATACATATTTAAACAAAAATTATTTTTATCACAAGACTGAGATAGGCAAGGTGAGTGACCCAAAGGGAAAGGTTGTGGAAAGAGACAGTCATCCTTGGACCTTTTCCTTTTTGGCATGTGTTGCTCTGTATGCCAAGATTGAAAGGTCCTCATCACTCTTTTACCCAACCCATCACTCAGGGTTTTATGCAGCTGGTAACTTTGAAAGATGAAGCAATGCCTCCTCTATATAGATCCAAAAAAGAATGAACTTGCTTAATTTTGCCTTAAAAGTGGTCGATTCCTCAAGCTCAGTATTCCTCAGTTGCAACCTAAACCTACTATGCAGCTTGTATATCTCCTCCAGCCCACATAATGGGACTTCAGTGAAAGAAGAACCAATAAAAAACACTGCCATTCACATGCCATTTGTAATAAGATCTTTAATCTTTGACCCAGGGGTGGCATATCTTCTGCTAACTTGTTTATATAACTTTTAAGGAGGGCAAAATCAAGTCCAAAATCTGAAAAAGTTATGGTTAAATAAGCTTTCTAATCTTTATTGTCCTCAGTTTGGAGACATGATCATGCCCATCTTGACAAATTTTAAGAGGATTGAATGACATGGTTCCTGTGAAGTCTTTAGTACAAAGGAAATGTTCAGCAAATGTTTGCTTTTCCTTAAGTATTACTACATAAGAAAATATGAAAAATTATGTCAAAAGGAGGTTAAGTTTATTTTAGGCATGTATTCAAGTCAACCTTGCATTTCTTAGAAAATATTTGTAGAAATCTAATATTGAATAACACTATACCATATATGAATGCTATTTGTTCTCGTTATAGTATTTTTTAATATATAGTTAAATTCTAAACTTCAAAGGTACTGAGACTAAATCTGAACTGTTTTCTGCACAAAAACAAAAACAAAAAAGATCTATGACATGATAAAAGTGTTAACTAACTCTACTGTAGTAATCATATTGCAATGTATACATATATTAAACCAACAACTTGCACATCTTAAACTTATACAATATTAATTATATCATAAAAATAAAGGGTCCAGCACAAATGAATTTCCTCTTATATTATAAAATATTTTATTATAAAATCTTTTATTACAAAATCATAAGCATGTAATTCTATAACATAACAATATCACACTCAAGCACATCATATCACATTTTAGGTGAAATGTTCAAATTAAAACTATAAATTATTACACCCATATTATTACCCTACCAACCACACTCAAGCAGGAGTTACTTTTGCCAGACCCTGTATATGCAGCTAAATTCTATTTTAGTTTGATTAAAAATAATATTTTAAAATTTGTATCTATATTCATAAATTATATCAGTATATAATTTTCTATTTTCTGATCTCTTAGTTTTTATACAGTAATTTAGAGATTTTTCCATTATTTCTATTTATTTTTAATTTTTAATTACAGTTGATATACAATATTATATTAGTTTCAGATGTACACACCAGTGATTAGACATTATACAACTTGCTAAGTAATCATCCCAGTAAACCTCACACCCATCTGACACCATACATCATTTTTAGAATATTATTGACTATATTCCCTATGCTGTACTTTACATCCCCATGACAATTTTTTATCAACTAATATGTACTTCTTAATCCTTTCACCTTTTTCATCTTTCCCCCAAACTTCCTTCCATCTGGCATCTATCAAAATGTTTTCTATATTTATGAGTCTGTTTCTGTCCTGATTGTTAGTTTATTTTGTTTTTTAGATTCAGTTTTTGATAAATAAGTATTTATTTCTACTTTATTACTCACATTTTTTCTTCTTCTTAAAGAAGCCTCTTTAATATTTCTTGTAATATTAGTTGGGTGGTGATTAACTTCTTTAGCTTCTTCTTATCTGAGAACCTCTTTATCTGCCCTTTGATTCTAAATAATAGGTTTGCTGAGTACAGTAATCTTGATTGTAGGTCCTTGTTTCATCACTTTGACTATTTCTTGTTAATCCCTTCTAGCCTACAAAGTTTTTGCTGAGAAATCAGCTGACAGTCTTATGGGAGCTCCTTGGTAGGTAACTATTTCCTTTCCTCTGGCTGCTTTTAGGATTCTTTCTTTGTCTTTAACTTTTTGCATTTTAATTATGTCTTGGTGTGAGCCTCTTTGGGTTCTTCTTATCTGGAACTCTCTATTTCCTGGACTTATATGTCTATTTCCTTCACTAAGGGAAGTTTTCTATTATTATTTATTCAAATGAGATTTCAAATTCTTGCTCTCTTTCTCTTCTCCTTCTGCCACCCCCATGATGCAAATGTTGGCACACTTCTAGTTGTCCCAGAGGCTTCTTACACTATCCTTATTTATTTAGACTCACTTTTCTTGTTTGCTCTTCAGATTGTGTGGTTTTTTTCCTTCCTTATACTCTAAATCACTGTTTTCTCAACTTCATCTCCTCTACTGTTGATTCCCGATAAATTATTCTTCATTTCCATTCGTATATCCTTCATTTTTGACTGGTTCTTTTTTATGGTTTTTATGTCCTTTTTATGCTGTTGAACTTCTCTCTAAGTTCATCTACTCTTTTCCTAAGTTCATTGAGCATCCTTATACCCAGTGTTTTGAACTCTGCATCTACTAGATTGCTTGTCTTCATTTTGTTTAATTTTTTTTCTGGAATTTTTTTCTATTCTTTCATTTGGGACCTGTCTTTGTCTTCTCATTTTAGCAGCCTCTCTGTGTGTTTCCGTATGTTAGGGAGAGCTGCAGCATCTCCTGGACTAGGAAGAGTTGCCTAATGTACTAAGTGGTCTGTAGGGTCCAGGGGCACAGCCTCCCAGTTTGCCCAAGCTGGGCAATCAATCTAGGTGTGCCCTCCCCTTGTAGGCTGTGTATACCTTCCTATTGATTGCTGTTGTCACATCAGTGGGAGAGATTTATCCCCAGGTCTATTGGCTTCAAGGACTGGCTGCAACCCTTTGGAGGATCGGCTGTGTAGGGGCCCATAGCACAGAGCAGGACTTACTTCAGCTGGGCTCCAGTGCCCACTGAGTCTGCCTCTTGAGTGTGTCACTTTGTGAAGGTGGCAGGGTGGTGCTTTGATGTGTTCTCAAGCTCTCCATTGGGTACACTGGTTCTGGAGCCCCACAGGAAGTGCAAGCCAAGTCCAACCACCTGTGTTCTGCTGGGGCCAGCCAGTAGGAGCTACAAGTGATCTGCATATGGCTGCTACTTGTGCTGAGCTTGGAGGTGCCCAGGACAGGCCAACCTGTAAAGCAGTGCTGGCTGCCGCTAGTGCTGGGCCTGGGGCCACTTAGAGAAGGTATAGGGCTCATGAAAGCCAGATGCTTCTTTTGTGAGAGATTTTAGGAAAATCTGAGGCATGCAACAAGACAGAACATTTATATGAAAAAGATACTGAAAACAGATTGGGTGGGCCTGCAAGTTGAATGGGGAGGGTCTCGGATAATTATCAGGGTAGAGCTAACATTCTTAGTCAGGTTGTTAGAGACTCAGATATGGTGCCCACCTGCTGGCCCTGTGGGGTGAGGGCTCATAAAAGACACAATGGCTTCTGACAGCACTTCTGTGTGGAAGAATGCTGCTCCTCCAGCTCTTGATCTGATGCCTGACAGTTCAGTTCCTCCCTGTATGTCCCTGGTGCCCTCAAGTTGTTGTCCCAGTTCTGGAGCTCAGAACAACTGAAGCTGAGTAAGACTATGTGTGAGGCCATTAACAGAAACTGCCTGGGACTCCAGCAGCCATCTCAGTCAGCCACAATCCCTGCTGGTTTTTACAGCCAGAATGTATGGGGACTCCTCTTCCTGACACTGGAAACCTGGGCTGGGGAACCTAGTGTGAAGCTGGGACCCCCTCACCCTTCAGGGGGATTTTCCACAGCCAAGATATCCCTCCCAATTTTTATCTGTCACATGTGGTATGGGACAAGCCTATTCCCTGTGCCCATTCTAAAATTTTAGTTGTGACTTCTTCTTTATATTTCTAGTTGTGGGACTTCCATTATGCTACATTTTAGGCAGTGCTGAGTGATGGTTACTCTGTAGCTCAGTTGTAATTTTGATGTGGTTGTTGGAAGATGGGAGTGCCACCATCTTGAATGAAAGCCCTATTTCTATGCATTTTAGAAGACGGTAAGAATCAGAATTATGTTATTTCTTTAAAATGTGTATTTGGGGAACTCTAAATATTTCTGAGGTGACTACTTTCATAGGAAACACTTTTTGAACAAGTTTCTTAGTTTCCTTCACTATTATTGCTGTCAGTGGATTCCTATACAGACAGAAATTATCAGTTTTTCACCCACATCTACTTCTCACTATCACTAAAGAAGCTGAAAATGTGATACATTTGCTTTCTAGCCTGTCTTGCAGTTCAATGGGGCCAGTTTTTCCCAGTTATATTTAATGCACTGAAAATGAAAACCCAATGTTTATTATAGTAGATTGAAGGTAGCTGGGAAAGAACATTCTCTCACACCTGCCTTAGTCATCCTCATTACCACCAGTGCATTACAGTAAATCCAGGCTTACATTCCCACCTTCGTTGATGACTAAAGCTTTAGGGTAAACAGCCCCCAACCCCCTACCATGAAGTAAGCTCTGATAAAGTCCCCAAAGTATATTTGGTTTTCTGCCTGCTTACCCAATTCCATGTTTCCAGCTTTGTTGGTCCGACTTTTGTGGTTCGCTGCATGATTCTGTAGAAGGAAGAACATTTACTTTCCCCAGTTCTTTCTTTCACCTCAATTGAATCTGTTAAAAAATAAATTCAACCAAGTGAATTTGAACATTTAATTGATTTTATTAGATTATTCATGAGTAGAGCAGCATCCCATACAGCAACCAGAAGGACACTCCCAGGGGATGTACAAATGAAAGGTTTTGTAAGAAGAAGAGGGGGCAAAGGAGCTATTAGCACAAAAACAGAAAGGATTATCTTTAAGCTAGGATTTTCATCTTTTGGAAGAAAGAAGAGAAAGGCAAGGGTTTTATCAGGCAGATTGCCTCTTTACCCTTTGGGGAATTGAAAGAGGCCAATGGACAGATTACCTTACTGGTGACTGACCAGAAAATTCCAGACTGGTTGGTTAAGATTATCTTTCTTAGAAAGATTGAAACTGCAATCAGACCAGGTATTAAATCTAGTATCAGGGGTTTTTAGCAAGAGCGATGTCATTTTGGGCATGTGGTTTTCCTCTAAACAAATCATGGGCTAAATGATACTTCCTTCAGTCCAAGACTATCTTCACTATACTTTCCACAAATTCTTGAAAAGCACCTCTCTGTTACAGAACAAACAACAATCTAAACACACATGTGTGCATGTACACATGCATGCACACACATAAATTTTAGTTATTTAAATAAGGTCAGGAGAAAAATAAACAGCTCCAAGTAATTAGACTGAAACAAAAGTGTCCACTGTGTATTTTGGAAACATGGATAGCATAACTCAAGAGGTTAAGACATATTAAAGGGGTCAATGACAGCCTGGTGTAGAGGAAACTGCTAGAAAACAGAGATGCACACGTGAGGCAATTAATTTGAAACTGAGGATAACTCTGATGAAAAATATACTGTGGAAGTAGTGACAGGACCCACTAGAAGAATGAATGATATATGAGAAATAATGAATAAAGAAATTAAAAATAAGTTTAAGAGAAATAGGTCAGTTTGTGGTAGGCAACAGAAATTCTAATAGTAAAATATAAGGTAAATTTCAGGATTTTAAGGTGTTTATGTTTGACATAAAGACAGAATACTAAAAGAAAAAATATCCCATTGGTGGCTGGAGATATAAGAACAAATTTTGGCCTGGTGTTGCAGATCTGAGAGCAAGTCATCAATCCAGATATGTCCTCTAAGGCTCCCAGAGTGGACGTTTGCTAGTGGAGGAAAGGGGAGAGGGCATGAATCACAACAAAGAAAATGAAGCATAAAAAAAAAGAAACATGGACCACTTGAAGTATGGTCTTCACCTTTCTTTAATTTACCATTTGTGGTCATAGCTGAAAATTTACCCTTTCCTTTTAAATTCTGTTTTTCCAAATTGACTCTTGCTTTGTTGTTCTGTAACCGTATGTCTAACTGTCCACAAAAAACTCATAAATTTTCAAGGTTTCTGTGATAATTTCTATGTTATCCAACTATATAAAAACTAAAATTTTCATTGATTATTTCCAGTTCCATTCCATTTATTTAAAAAGCTATTTTTTAAAAAACCTGAGTATTTCTACTAACTACAACCTAGGCTATCCCCTTGAACATGGAATATATCTTATTACCTGGTTTGTGACAGTTGGAAAAATTTCCAATCTAGTTTTTTTTATGTTCCTATCTGAGTTGACTTAATTAATTTAGTAAATAAAATTTTATGAGACCAGGTACATTACCAAAAATCCATACCTCCAAATGCATTTTCTTCATTTACCAACTTTTGTGTTCTGTCATCCAAATAATTTATTTCAAATGTTGCTTTATCCTACCCTCCTTTTGTTCAACTCCTCTTAAATCGTAAGAGGCTATAATCACAAGATTATTCTGAATACAAAAAGTGTCCTATTAAAGAAGAAACCATAGAAAGGTGATAAACTTCACAAATAGAATATATATTGGGGAAAAATCAATAAAACAAGTTAACAATGTAGTTTAAGGAAAACAAAAGTGGAGCTCTGTCAGGAAAATATATTTTTTAAGACAGTAGCAAAAGAAGACCCTATCTTATTCATCCAGAATGATCACATCTAAAAAGCATCCCAGACAATACTTGCTTGGAAGATTTCACTCAAAAGCCAAATATATTTGTAAAATCTGTGTGCCTTTAGCAAGAAAAGAACTGAGAAAAAACAAGGCATTAAAGAATGGCAAAGGCCTTCTAAGGTTATACTGCTAAATCCAGTACTGAATCTCTGTACTTGAAATTTCAAAATCAAGTCACTATACCTAACAGCAACATGTTCAAAAGACATCACCCAGCAAGAAAACAACATAATATAAATCTCCCCAAAGGCAAACAGGGATTAAAATAGAGGTATAGAAAAAGCAAGAAACAGTTTTACCAGCCAGAGGGGTGAACAAACAGAAGCCTCCAGATCAAGGGGAAAAAAACATACCAGTTGTACTAAATGAAAGAAAACAAAATAAAAATATAACTTTGAAATCAGTAACATGGAAAAAATTTGCTAAAAGTACATTGATACTATTGTGGTGAATTTAGGGAAAGAAATCCATGAACAAACAATGTGCTTATGATAAAAGATTCTACAGGTCTTTCACATGTGTGTAGTCATTAGAGAGGACAGGCTTTTGATTATTAAGTAGCAATGTGTCTAGCACTATGCTACATATTGTGCCACAATCATTTATGTCCTTTCTGAGTAAGAAGTCAAGAGAATAGGGCAGTTAAGCAATTGGTTGTAGTGTAATAATGCTACAAAAGTATGGAAATCATTAGAAAGAATGGCTCATCTCTGAACAAGGCAAGAGGTAAGGAAAGGCTTTTTGAATAGGAAGCAGAAGCTAAGGTGAGATCATCAGAAAGTAGCCAAGTGAAAAAGGGGAGGTCAAGAAAAAACACTCAGGCTGTGAAGGTTCCCAAGGAGGAGGGCACAGAGGGCTCAAGGGACTGAAGGGCATTCAGCTTCTACAGGGGGTAGGTATTGTTATGGAGTGGCAACAAAAGTCCTCTGTAAAATGAAAGATCTGCCAGAAAACATAAATGCCAAACTGTCATACTGTCATAGCCATTATTTTTGTAGTGATAAACATGCAGTCATTTTTTTAAGGATGGGGCCCTCTTAGATTACATCCTAAAAACAAACACTCAAAACAACGTGAAAACACTTGATCCATAAAAAAGTAATAAAGCATTAAATGGAAAAATAATGAGCAAAATGGATATGTTGGCTGTAAGTCCATTTAATCAAAGAGAGTATAACCAGAGACATTGAAATTAAGAACAATCTGACAGTAACCAGAGGGTAGGTGAGAGGGGATAATGGAGGGAACAACTATAAAGGATACATGGACAAAACCTGAGGTGGGGGGTGGAATCAGGGGAGGGAGGTGGGGATGGCTGGGGTGGGGAGAAGGGGGGAGGGGAGAATGCAGACAACTGTACTTGAACAACAATAAAATAAAAAAGAGAGAGAGTATATATTCTCTGATATATGCATATGGGGGGACTCAAAAAAAACAGAATGATCTTCTGGAGGGCAGGCCCTTGTAGTATAGGCTTCCCCAACTAGGTGAGTGTTCTAGGAACCCATCTGTGTCAGTGTACCAGCTGCTGTTGTCGTGAAAGGCTGCACTGGGCTCCATTTTTTAAAAAAGACTTTTAAATGCGTTTGCCCATTTTGTGATGGGTGATTTATGAGCGCACCTGCTCACAACCACACTGTGTGTTCAGCAGTTTTTGACCAAAAATGGCATGACCCCCATGCCCCAGCCTCCCTATTCACCCAATTTCACCCTGAGCAACATTTTTGTTTGTTTCTCCAGATGGAAACAGTCCTCAAAGAAAAGTTTTTTTTGATGTGGAAGAGGTAAAACAAAAGACAGCAGAAGCACAAAAGGCATCACAATCAACGAGTTCAAAAACTGTTTTGACAGTGGAAAAAATGTCTTCATAGGCATATTGCATCAAATGGAGAGGACTTTGAAGGCGGCTGAAGTTTAAACATGTAAGAATAAATACACAATTTTTTTATAAATAAATTCCATCTTGGGGTGCTCCCTCGTGTGTGTGTGTGTACCCACACAAGTTCCTCGGGGAACCAGAGAGTGAGAAAAGGTAAGTCAACAAACTGAATATTCCTTGTAAGTAAAACTGAACTGTAAATGGAGGATTTCATAAGTTAAATATGATTTGAATTTACTATATATATATATATATATATATATATATATATATATATATATATATATATATATAGACAAAGTTTCCACAGGAAAAAGTTGGGGGAGGGCTCTGACATGATCATGTCTAAAATAAGGTAAACTGCATCTTTCCTTGGTTTCTGTTTTTAAGAACTGGGAAAATTTTCCCAGAATTGCTCTAAAATATTTTCTCTCATGACTCCTTGGACAGTTTTGGGTCTTGTGCCCATTCCTAAAGCAGTCACTGACAATGGCAATAGGATTATCTTTATTGGCTTGGTTCAGTGGTTCTCAATCCTGGATCACTTTAGCATCATGAGTAGATTTTTAAATTATCAGTGCTTATGCCACACCAATATTAAATGAATCAAAATCTTGGATGGGTCATGGTGTTCTAGGCATCAGTATTTTTAAAAATCCCCTAAGTGATTATAATACACAGTGAGGCCTGAGAACTAGGGACTTGAATGCATAGATTGAGGTCGGCTGCTGACACTTATCACCAGGTACTTCTATCCACAGAAAGAGGCTTTTGATCTCTCTCAGAGGCCTTTGAGGTAGAATAAGAAAACTGATTACAGCATTTACTCTCACTCAGCTTTCCTTATGAATATCAGTATATAAAACAAGACAGCTCATAAGGATTACAATATCTGAACAATGAAGATAACTGGGCTGACTAAGTATTAAATCCAGAAAAGATCAGGCATGTTCAGGGTGGTATGGCCACAGACAATTATTTAGCAATAATAGAAAAAGAAATAAATGTAGTTATAAGAAAGAAAGAGAGAAAGAAAGAAAGAAAGAAAGAAAGAAAGAAAGAAAGAAAGAAAGAAAGAAAGAAAGAAAGAAGGAAGGAAAGAGGAAGGAAGGAAGGAAGGAAGGAAGGAAGGAAGGAAGGAAGGAAGGAAGGAAGGAAGGAAGGAAGGAAGGAAGGAAGGAAGGAAGAGAGGGAGGGAGGGAAAGAAAGAAAATAAAGATTTAAATCCAAGGCTTTGCTTGTTTTAGTAAAGAATACTAAATTGAACCAATCAGTCTTGGATGTCTCCAAAATATTTACTAAAAATTTATTTTCCCTATTGGGCATGTTTTAGAAAAGTATTTAGGTCAGTACTTCAAATAATCTCATGAGTCTCTCTTCTCAGTCATACAGGTATTCCCTTCCACCAGGGATAACTTACATAGGCTTAGGCATCAGAAACATCTGCACAAACTTGGGCTAATTTAGTTTAATAAATCCTCTAAGCCTCATTTTACTTATTTCTATAACTGGGAGAGTAATTCCTATGAATCCTGTCCAGAAAGTATCCAGCCATATGCTACTGAAAAATAGAGACATTTACTAAAGAGGATAAAAGATACAAGAAACATAGTACAAAGGACAATGATGCCTCAGTCCCCTTCAAAGTAGGCTCCTTGGGACCTCACACAGTTTTCCCAGTTGCCATCAGCTGCCCTGTTATATTTTCCTGAATCTCATCAATGGTGCAAAATCTGTTACCTTTTAAGGGTGATTTTAATTTTGGGAAAAGCCAGAAGTTGCAGGGCATCAAATCTGGGCTGTAGCGGGGCTGAGTCACGTGGGTGATTTGATGTTTGCCAAAAAACTGTGTCTGAGACCTGATGTACAAGCAGGCACATTGTGGTAATGAAGCTGCTAATCACCAGTTGCCCATAGATGTGGCCTTCTGAATTATCTGAATGTTCAAGCTTAGTGCAAAATTTGATGCAAATTCTTTGCTGTACTCACTCAGTCATTTTGAATGAGACAGCCACACAAGCCACATGCTCACTCAGTGGCATCTACCACCCCCACTGATTAGTACAGTGAAGTCATCACTGATCAGGCATGTGCATTCCAGTGCACTCTCCTTGGTTGTCAGGTTACATTAATATTGCACAAACTGTTCTCATTATGTTAACAATGGCTAGATTTTTTCTGAACAGACCTCATATACCAGAGCTATTTCAAAAACTAAATTACTTTATGATGGAAAAAACCTGTGGGTACTGTAAAACACGGAAAATAAGGTGACAGTTATTTGATCTTCACAAAGTGATAAGTAATCCATTGCTAACACTAACCCAAAGAACATACATATTTATGTATTCTCTCTCCTGACATTGTCCCAGAAATCTTCCCAAACTTCTATTATCTATGTCTCTACTTTTTCTTTTTCCTATGGAAACTTTGTCTATTCATATTATTTCATATATATATATATATATATATATATATATATATATATATATATATGGTAAATTCAAATCATATTTAACTTATGAAATCCTCCATTTACAGTTGAGTTTTACTTACAAGGAATATTCAGTTTGTTGACTTACCTTTTCTCACTCTCTGGTTCCCCGAGGAACTTGTGTGGGTACACACACACACACGAGGGAGCACCCCAAGATGGAATTTATTTATAAAAAATTGTGTATTTATTCTTACATGTTTAAACTTCAGCCGCCTTCAAAGTCCTCTCCATTTGATGCAATATGCCTATGAAGACATTTTTTCCACTGTCAAAACAGTTTTTGAACTCGTTGATTGTGATGCCTTTTGTGCTTCTGCTGTCTTTTGTTTTACCTCTTCCACATCAAAAAAAACTTTTCTTTGAGGACTGTTTCCATCTGGAGAAACAAACAAAAAATGTTGCTCAGGGTGAAATTGGGTGAATAGGGAGGCTGGGGCATGGGGGTCATGCCATTTTTGGTCAAAAACTGCTGAACACACAGTGTGGTTGTGAGCAGGTGCGCTCATAAATCACCCATCACAAAATGGGCAAACGCATTTAAAAGTCTTTTAAAAAATGGAGCCCAGTGCAGCCTTTCACGACAACAGCAGCTGGTACACTGACACAGATGGGTTCCTAGAACACTCACCTAGTTGGGGAAGCCTATACTACAAGGGCCTGCCCTCCAGAAGATCATTCTGTTTTTTTTTGAGTCCCCCCCCATATGCATATATCAGAGAATATATACTCTCTCTCTTTTTTATTTTATTGTTGTTCAAGTACAGTTGTCTGCATTCTCCCCTCCCCCCTTCTCCCCACCCCAGCCATCCCCACCTCCCTCCCCTGATTCCACCCCCCACCTCAGGTTTTGTCCATGTATCCTTTATAGTTGTTCCCTCCATTATCCCCTCTCACCTACCCTCTGGTTACTGTCAGATTGTTCTTAATTTCAATGTCTCTGGTTATACTCTCTTTGATTAAATGGACTTACAGCCAACATATCCATTTTGCTCATTATTTTTCCATTTAATGCTTTATTACTTTTTTTATGGATCAAGTGTTTTCACGTTGTTTTGAGTGTTTGTTTTTAGGATGTAATCTAAGAGGGCCCCATCCTTAAAAAAATGACTGCATGTTTATCACTACAAAAATAATGGCTATGACAGTATGACAGTTTGGCATTTATGTTTTCTGGCAGATCTTTCATTTTACAGAGGACTTTTGTTGCCACTCCATAACAATACCTACCCCCTGTAGAAGCTGAATGCCCTTCAGTCCCTTGAGCCCTCTGTGCCCTCCTCCTTGGGAACCTTCACAGCCTGAGTGTTTTTTCTTGACCTCCCCTTTTTTCACTTGGCTACTTTCTGATGATCTCACCTTAGCTTCTGCTTCCTATTCAAAAAGCCTTTCCTTACCTCTTGCCTTGTTCAGAGATGAGCCATTCTTTCTAATGATTTCCATACTTTTGTAGCATTATTACACTACATTATTGCACTAGCATCTTGTGATCCTAAGAACAGCCAACTGTAGGATAAAGTTAATGCTGACAACAAGAGAATGAACAAACTGAAGTAGCAAGGCCTTGATGACATTATTGATGTCTGGGATCCAACATGCCTCTGGATTTCCCTTTATAAGAAATAATAAATTTGCTTGTTATTTGACCTCATTAGAGTTATTTAGTGTCCTTCAAAGTGTTTTTTATTTATTTAGCACATTACACTAATAACTATACCTTATATTAACAGGACCAAATAGTTTTGGAAGTACATCAGAGATTTACCAGTTTCCAATACTATTGCTTATAATTAATTATGTCATTGTTGCCAACAATGTTGCCAGTTTTTCAAACCATTCAATTTTAAAAATATGTCACAATTTATTCTATTTAGAAATTTACTCATAATTCTGGCCCTAAAAATTAAAGATAAATCCATTTTTTCTAAGCATAACCATTATACTCACCAACCTAGCCCAATTCCTATAACTACAGACATTTCCAAGAACCTATTAACAGTAAGTAATTTTACATCTTTATTAAATTGTTCAGATCGTTTGTCAAAAAACACTTAGGAAGTATTTTCCATGGACCAGACATGATGCTCCTGCTGGGATATATAGATTTTAAAACATGTTATGTGCTCCTGATATGTTGCTAAGAAACAGATATATGAACAGATAAATACAAAAACTATGGTTAATTTATTATTGGAAACTAATAAGCCAAGGCAAGTTTACAAACAGAAAAATTAATCTTATTCTTATTAAAAATCCAAATATCTCTTCTCATCATTTCAATAGTTCCTAAGAGATAGAAACACATAAATAAAAACTGAAAATTCAATGGCCAGGATGAGTAAAGGAGAGCAATGAGATACCTCCATCATCAAGTTAAATGCAGTATCAAAAAAACATAAAAGTACTGAAACTTTTAACAGACGGATTTTTAAAATAAGCAGAAGTTTTTCTGAAAATGAATGTTTTACACAATTGTTTTAGTTGAAGCAGAAAGGCACTAATGAAATTGCTTATTTAGAAAGTCACAAATAAGATCAGAATATCCCTCCATCCTTAGGTATCAATTTTTCATATCAATCATCTATGTTTTGCTAGAAAACTAGCATTGCTCTATAAGTGGTTTTCCCATTTCCCAGAAATCTTGGTTTAGCATAATTTGACTTCAGAAATAACTTTCAAAAATACAACTGATATTTTTATAACCAAGATTTCTAAGACCAACTAAATAAGTTCTTTATAGATATAGCTCATTTTATAAAGCTTCAGTGTTTTCTTCTGCTTTTCTTCTTACTCATAATAGGAAAAATATCAACCATGAGAAATGAATAGCAGACTGTATTTGGTTTACAGATACAGGAGCTCTTTGATACAATTTTAGAGCTTAATATATCAATCCAAAATCATCTTTGTCAGTTCTTGAAAATATGTGATAGACACTAGAGCCTGAACAATCAAATCACCTATGTGTGACTAATGGCACTTAATATCTCAAATGTCCTGCCCAATTTTAAAGTTTGGCTTGATTTTTAAAAAATAGTATCTTGAATATGCATGTATTTGATTATTCTAACTTGGAAAAATTTAAATTGATTGGTTGTCATTTCAAAAGTAATTATGTGGTATTTGCAGAAAGACTTTTTGCCTAAAGAATATGTATTCTAATAATTAATTTGGTTATTGATATCTGATATTGTTTCAGGAAAAGAAATGGTTATAGAATTTGTTCCTTTGGCTACAAATTCTATTATTGCAATCCATCAACTTTCTAAAATCATAAGTCTGATCCTTGAAAGAGACCAAAAAAAATTTTACTCTGGGCCAGATAGGGATGACTTGCAATTATCCCAGCCCATCTTCTGTGTGCAAAGGTTGCTTTGCAGGTCTGAGGAATCTAGCAAAGCTACAAGCTAGGCTATTGAAGTTGTCCTAAATTTCTTTTATCTGGAAGATTCAATTAAGGTTTATGACAAATCCATTAAATGCAGGAAATAAACTCCTTTCTGGATCTGTCAAAAAGGAGCAAAGGATAAGCTAGGTAGAAGAGTCTCGAGCATGCCTGACACTGGTCAGATTTCAGTGTCAGGTGATGGCCCCAGCAGTTGTATACACTCAAGCACTTATTGACAGCTCATTGGTGGGACCTTTCAGTGTGGGAATAGTAAATACTAGAGCTCCCAGGGATGATGGATATAACTCTATCATCAACTTACTACTCATTTTATAGAGTTTTGTATATTTTTAAATCTTCAAAGTAAGGATCACCTAGTGGGTCCCTTTCTACTGTACAGAGACAATGTGTGCTATTCACTTTGATGATAGGATTTGCTTGCCCTGTGTATGCCTTCAAAGATTCTTGATGTTAACTACTTTATGAATTAAAAGATTTTGACTTTCAAATATAATTTAATAGGTATTTTCCATGAAACAAATGTTTTGATATATTTTATAATTATTTTAAAAATCCCAGTTAATAGCCCATGCAGCTTTATCTTTGGTAAATAAGTCATTTTACTCATAAGTACAGAATCATTTTAAGTACTAAAAATAACTCAAACATTACCTTTTCAAATACACACACACACACACACACACACACACACACACACCCTGTTGTACAGGAGCCCTGAGAGTCCAGATTTTAAGAATCATACATCTAATATATCTTCAAATATTCACTTTGAACACTGAAACTGGTCAAAAACATTATTTTTTTATTTTCATATTATATATATATTCATATTTATGTATAAAATTATCAAAAGGTTAAGAAGATTTTATACTTTATTGAATTGACCTTTCTGATGTCCTTGTGAGGTTGATAGAGTCAATTTACAGGAAGAGAATAATGTTCAAAACATAGTCAATAAGGTTTGATTTTTCGGGCAGAACTTTTTTTTTACTCATAATCCAGGCAGAGATAATATCCCTCGTAACTTTCCTGAGCACGTTTCACTGCTGTTATCTCAGTTCCCCTCTGTTTTCCTCAAACCCACAGCCCTGTGTCCTGCCACAACACTGCAATTCTCCAGGCCTCTTACCAGAGCACATGCAGCCATGGCCCAAACATTCTGCACTGGTATTCAGTTCGCCCCTCCTTTCTGGAAGGCAGCTAGGAATTTCTCTTTCATGCTTAACTATGAGTTTAAAAAATATTTAGAGAATTTTATTATTTTTATATAATAACAAATTATTTACAATTATTATTTCTTGGACATAATTTAAAAGATCTTTGTATTCTTTTTAACACAGTTGGAACCAAGAAAACACCTCTTTTAACACTTTTCCAATTTACTGCATTACTTTCACAACTGAAAAAATTATTTATAACTTCCAGTCAAGACAGAGGCATAGGCAAATGTGCTTTGCCTCCTTGAGCAACCACAGGAAGGATTATAGCTAAACCTCAAAGCAAATAACACCACGAATCATCAGAAAATCAAGCTATCTAGAAGTGGGACAACCAAGGATTAAAAGGAGCCACATTCACCTAGAAAAGTAGGAGGGGTAGATATGCAGAGAAGGTCAGAGATGTGTGGAGAATCGATGCACCATGATGCGGTGTGGAGAGAGGGCAGTGGCAGAACAGGAGGTACCACATTCCCATGTGGTAGATGAAAATCTGGAGTGATACCCTGGCAGTAAGTGATCCCAGCCCCAGGCCAACCACATAGCCCAGGGTTCCAGCACCAGGAAGATAAATACCCATAACTTCTGGCTGTAAATAACAGTGAGGGTTGGGGTAGTGGAAGAAGATGCCAGATTTTCAGGAAACTCCACTTAAAAGGTCTGCATGGACTTAAAAAGTATGCAGACTCTCCCCCTCTGGGATTCAGCACCAGGGCAACAGCTGGAAGGGTGCCAGTTGCACAGGGCAAGCTCTGGGAAAACCTCTAGAAGCCAGGCAGCAGTATAGTCACCTCTCCAAGTCCTCCCCCAACACAGAGCCAAAAAACAGTGAAACAGGTTGCCCTACACTAGTGATTAACTAAAGCTCCATTCCACACAATTTACAAGTGCCTTTTTTACAATAGGACATGCTACTAAGACAGGGAATCAAAGCAGCTCTATCTACTACACAGAAACTAACACAGGGAAGCAGCCAAATTGAGGAGACACAGAATGAAAACAAAGCACAGACCCAGAAAAACAATAAACGAAATGGAGAAAACCAACCTATTAGAGACAGAGTCAAAACACTGGTATTCAGGATATTCAAAGAAATCATTGAATACAGCAACAAAATAAAAAGATCCAGGAAGAAATGAAAGTTACACTAAGTGAAATAAAGAAAAACCTATAGGGAACCAACAGTGAGGGGTTGAAGCCAGGATTCAAATCAGTGATTTGGGACATAAGAAAGAAATAAGCATTCTACCAGAACAGCAAGAAGAAAAAGGAATTAAAGAAATGAGGACAGTAAAAGGTGCCTCTGGAATATCTCCAAATGTACCAACATCCAAAATCATGGGGATGACAAAAGGAGAAGAGGAAGAAAATGAAAACTTATTTGAAAAAACGAAAGAAAATTTCCTTACTTTGTTGAAGGAAATAGACATACAAGTCCAGGAAGCACAGAGTCCCAAATTAGCTGGACCCAAAGAGGACCACACCAAGACACATCATAATTAAAATGCCAATGGTTAAAGATAAAGAGAGAATCTTAAATGCAGCAAAAGAAAATCAGAGAGTTACTACCTATGAAGGAGTTCCCGTAAGACCTTCAGCTGATTTCTCAAAAGAAACTTTGCAGGCAAGAAGGGACTGACAAGAAATATTCAAAGTGTTGAAAGCAAGGACCTACAACCTAGATTACTCTATCCAGAAAAACTATAATTTAGAATCAAAGGGCAAATAAAGTGCTTTCCAGACAAGGTAAATCTAAAAGAGTTCATCAGTTATTACATTATTCAATGTTAAAGGGACTTATTTAAGAAAAAGAAAAAGATAAAAACTATGAAAATTAAAATGGCAACAAATTCACAACTATCAACAACTGAATCTATAAAAGCAAACTAAGCAAATAACCAGAACAGGAACAGAATCACAGATATGGAGATCATTTGAAGGGTTATCTGCTAGGTAGAAGGGGGGGGATAAGGTGCAGGGATTAAAAAGCATAATTGGTCAGTACAAAATAGATAAATAGACAAAATAGGGGGATGTTAAGGATAGTATAGGAAATGGAGAAACCAAAGAAGTTATATGCATGACCCTTGGACATGAACTAAGATGGGGGCATTGCTGGAAAGAATGGGGGTACTGAATGCAGGTTGACAAAGGGGGGAAATTGGGAAAACTGTAATAGCATAATCAATAAAATATATTTAAAACTAAAAAATGTTTTATAAAAATGACTATGCTTCAGTCCTGCCTGGGTAGCTCAGTTGGATAGAGTATTCTCCTGATACAACAAAGTTGTGGGTTTGGGCATATGTAACAGCACATGTAAGAATCAACTGGTTAATGAATAAAAAAGTAGAACAACAAATCAGTGTTTCTCTCTCTCTCACTCAAATCAATTAAATTTTTTAAATATTTTATTGTTTTTGCTATTACAGATAGTCCTGTATTTCCCCTTTGCCCCCCTCCACCAGCCCCACCACACCCTCAGGCAATCCCCATACTGTTGTCTATGTCTCTGTGTCATGCATATATGTTCTTTGACTAATCTTTCACTTTCTTTCAACCAGGCCCCACTACCCATTCCCCTTTTATAGCTTTTAATCTGTTCCATATTTCTATGCCTCTTGTTCTATTTTGCTCAGTATATATTTTGCTCATTAGATTCCACTCGTAAGTGAGATCATATGGTATTTGTCTTTAACTGACCGGCTTATTTCACTTAGCATAATAGTTTTCAGCTCTATCCATGTTGTTGCAAAGAATAAGAATTCCTTCTTTTCTACTGCTTTATAGTGTTCCATTGTGTAAGATATCACCGCTCTTTTATCTACTCATCTACTGATGGGCACTTAGGCTGCTTCCACATCTTGGCTATTGTAAGTAATACTGCTATGAACATAGAAGTGAACATATTCTTTTCAATTGGTGTTTCATGACTCTTAGGATATATTTCCAGAAGTGGAAATAATGAATCAAAAGGCAATTCCATTTTTAAGTTTTTGAGGAAACTCCATACTGTTTTCCACAGTGGCTGCCCCAGTCTGCATTCCCAATAGTGCAATAGGGTTCTCTTTTTTCTACATCTCATGAACACTTGTTTGTCGATTTGTTTATGATGCTATTCTGACAGGTATGAAGTGATATCTCATAGTGGTTTTAATTTGCATCTCTGATGGCTAGTAATGTTGACCATTTTTTCATGTGTATATAGGTCATCTGTATGTCCTCCTTGGAGAAAAATCTCTTTAGATCCTTTGTCTATTTTTTAAAATTGGTTGTTGGTGTTCCTGGTGTTGAGTCATATAATTTCCTTTTTTTAATGTTGTTTAAGTATAGCTGTCTCCATTTTTCCCCCACCAGTCTCCCCCACCCCACCCACCCCCATCTCCCACCCTCAATCTTATCTCCCTTTGGCTTTGTCCATGGGTCTTTTATACATGTTCCTTGACAACCCTTCCCCTTCTTTTCCCCTGTTACCCTACTCTCCCCACCCCTCTGGTTACTGTCAGTTTGTTCTTTATTTCAATGTCTCTGGTTATATTTTGCTTGCTTGTTTGTTTTGTTGATTAGGTTCCACCTATGTAATGGAATACTACACAGCAGAAAGAAGGAGCTCCTGCCCTTTGCAACTGCAGAGATGGAACTCGAGAGCATTATACTCAGTGAAATAAGCCAGACAGTGAAAGACAAATATTATATACTTTTTAAATCAAACCCTCTTCTATTGTATCATTGGCAAATATGTTTGCTCATACAGTGGGTTTCCTTTTCATTTTAATGATGGTTTCTTTAGCTGTGCAGACATTTTTTAATTTGATGTAGTCCCATTTGTTAATTTTTTCCTTTGTTTCCCTTTTCCTAGGTGATATATCAGCTAAAATATCAGTAAGATATCTGAAATTATATTGCCTATTGTTTCCTCTAGGAGTTTCATGGTATCATGACATATTTAAGTCTTTTATTCATTTTGAATTTTTCTGGTGTATGATATAATTTGGTGATCTAGTTTCCTTTTCTTTCTTTCTTTTTTTTTTTGCATGTGCCAGTCCAGTTCTCCCAATGCCATTTCTTTTTAAAAATACTTTATTTTTATTTTTAGAGAAAGGGGAAGGGAGGGAGAAAGGAGAGAAACATTGATCTGAAAGAGAAACATTAATAAGTTGCCTTTCACACATGCCCCAACTGGGAACCAAACCACAACCCAGGTATGTGTCCTGGCAAGGAATAGACATGGCAACTCTTCATTTGTGAAACACAACCAACCAGCTGAGCCACACTGGCCAGAGCTTTCCAGTGCCATTTATTGAAGAGGCAGTCTATTCCATTGTATGCTCTTGCCTTCCTTTGTCAAACATTAGTTAACCATAAAAACATGGGTTTATTTCTGAGCTCCCAGTAAGGTTCCATTGATCTGTATTCTGTTCTTATGCCACTACTAGGTGATATGATTACAGTGGCCTTATAGTATAGCTTTATGTCAAGTATTGGAATCCCTCCAACTTTGTTCTTCTTTCTCAAGATCACGGAGGCTATTCAAGGTCTTTTAGTTCCATTTTCGTTATATCTGCTCTAGGTCTGCACAATGTGCCGATTGTATTTTAATAAGAATTGTGTTGAATATACAGATTATTTTGGGGAACATGGACATTTTAATGATGTTAAATCTTCCAGTATATAAGCACTGAATATGTGTCCATTTATTAGTATTTTCCTCAATTTTTTTTCTTCTGTGTCCTATAGTTTTCTGAGTAGAAGTCTTTTACTACCATGGCTCATTTTATTCCTAAGTACCTTATTTTTTGTTGCAATAGTACATGGAATTGTTTTCTTACTTTCTATTCTGACAGATCATTACTGGTATATAGAAATGCCATAGATTTCTGAGTGTTGATTTTGTAACCCTCTTCTGCTGAATTCACTTATTATAGCAAGTAGCTTTTTGGTGGAACCTATAAAGTTTTCTATGTACAACATCATGTCATCTGCAAACAATGACAGTTTTACATCCTCCTTTCTAATTTGGATGCCTTTTATTTCTGACTTTTGTCTGATTGCTGTGGTGAGGAGTCCAGTACTATGTTGAATAAGAGTGGTGAAAACGTACTTCTCTGTCATTCTCTATCTTAAGGAGAATGTTTGGAGATTTTGCCCATTGAGTATGATGTCAGCAGTGTGTTTGTCATTATATGGCCTTTATTATGTTGAGATATGCACCCTCTATCCCACTTTGTTGAGAGATTTTTTTAATCATACATGGGTGCTAGATTTAATCAAATGTTTTTTCTGCATCTATTGTTATGACCCTGCAATGTTTCTCCTTCATTTTCTCTATGTAATGTATCACATTTATTGATTTGCAAGTCATGTACCAACTTTGCATCCCCATGAAAAGTCCCATTTGATCATGGTGTATGACCTTCTTAATGTATTGCTAGATCCAATTTGCTAATATTTTGTTGAGGATTTTAGCATCTATGTTCATCAGGGGAATTGGCCTACAATTTTCTTTGCTTATTGTGTCTTTATTTGGTTTGGGAATTAGGATAATACTGGTTCACAAAAAGAGCTTGGAAGTCTTCCCTCCTTTTGAGTTTTTTGGAATGCCTTGAGAAGAATAGGTGATAGTTCTCTGAATTTTGGTAAAATTTGCCTGTGAAGCCATCTGGGTCCAGGACTTTGTTGGGAATTTTTTTTATTACTGCTTCAATTTCATTATTTGTTATTGGTCTTTTCAGGTGTTTGTTTCTTTCTAGAAACATACATTTTCCAAGTCCATGCAATTCTTTGGTATATAGTTGTTCATAGTATTTTCTTACAACCCTTTGTATTTCTGTGATAGCAGTTGTTATTTATCCTGTTTCATTTCTGATTTTATTTATTTGTGTCCTCCTCTTTTTTCTCATGAGTCTGCTTAAAGGTCATCAATGTTTATCTTTTCAAAGAAACAGCTCTTGGATTCATTGATTTTTTGAACTGTTATTTTAGCCTCTATGTCATTTATTTTCACTCTGATCTTGATTTTTTCTTCCTTCTACTCACTTCGGTTTTTGCTTGTTCTTTTTCTAGGATTCTAAATGTAGGTTTAGACTGTTTATTTGAATTTTTACTTCTTCAGGTAGGCCTGTAATGCTATGAACTTCCCTACCAGGACTGCTTTCACTGTGTCCCATAGTTTTGAGTTGTTGCATGTTCATTATAACTCGGTCTTGATTGCTGTGGGCCTATCTATTGGTTGGATCTCCCTTCTGGCTGGCTAACTAAAAGGCTCAGCCCCAACCATGTCTTGCAAGCTACTGTAGAAATGCTTACAGGAAAAAATAAACAAAACAAAACAACACCAAAAACCAAGCAAAAATACCCAAGAACAACAAAATCAATAACAAAAAAGCAAAGAATAAGAAAAGATAAATAAAATAGTAAAAAAAGAATGCAAGAAAAGCAAGGGAGGGAGGTATGTTTGGCTGGGGTTGGGGGGAGTGGTGAGGAGGAAATACAGACAACAGTAATTGAACAACAATAAACTAATTTTAAAAACAGAAACAAATAAAACATTCCTTGACATTACCAAAAAAAATAAAATAAAAGAATACAAGGAGAATAATAATAAAGTATTATTAAATACTTTATTTAATAAAGAATACAAGGAGAATAATAATAAAGTATTATTAAATACTTTATTTAATAAAATAAAATAAAGAATACAAGGAGACCAAAGGAAAGAAGTATGATTGAGAAGAGGGATGGAAGAAAACAGTAAGAATAAGAAATAGAACCCTGGCTGGTGTGGCTAAGTGGATTGAGCATGGGCCTGCAAACCAAAAGGCCGCTGGTTCGATTCCGAGTCAGAGTACATGCCTGGGTTGTGGGCAGGTCTCCAGTAGGGGGCATGTTAGAGGCAACCATACATTGATGTTTCTCTCCCTCTCTTTCTCCATTATTTCCCCCCTCCCTAAAAGTAAATAAATAAAATCTTTTTAAAAAAGAATAAGAAATAGAAAGAGGAAAATAGTAAAAAAGAAAAAGAAAGAGAAAGAATGAGAAAGTAAGAAAAGAAGGACAAAAGAGTAAGAGAAGGAGGAGTTAAATAAGCTATGAAAGAAAAACTAGGGAGAAAAAAAATAAAAGGAAATTTAAAAAATAATATGAAGGCTATGAAAAAGCAAAAATAACAAAAATAATGAAAAAGGACAAAAAAGTACAATACATCTCAACAGTTTAATATCTGCCAGCTGGGATCTCCCTTTGGTACTGTTTTGATGTTGTCAGAATATGGGGTAAGCCAATATCAGATGCTGTCCATGTCTGGTCCTCAACAGCCTATTTGAAGCTACAAGGGATCCACAGTTTGTGGCTGCCTCTACTTGGTTTGGCTACATACAGGAAAGGGCCAAGCTGCCCTGCAAGGCTGCTTTTTACCAGCACAGGGCCCAGGGGTGAATCAAAAAACATTCTAAGTAACCACAGTATCCACCTCCACCTGCCTCTGCTTGCTGGCATCAGTCTTAGTCGTTAAACTGACTTTCTGAAATGGCTTTTTGTGGAATCAGGAGGATTAGACCCCTGGATTTCCCTCAGTGGGGAGGTGTTGTTCAGACTCAGGGAAGATGGTGCATGTGTTTCCCCCATCCCCAAGTCACATGTCTGAATCTGTCTGGGATTATTTCCCTGAACTTGGCAGCGTGAAGCCCCCTAAAAAGCAAGTGTGCTGGGCCTTTGGATCCCAGAGTTTGGGTCTACCAAAAACCAGCAGGGAGTTTCTATTGGCTCTTCTGTGAGGGGAAAGTGCCAAACCATTCCCAGGAAAGCGTAGGGAATGGCCATGCCTCAAACTCAGTCTCTGACACCACCTGAGTCTGTCTATGTTGCTGTCTTCTAAGCAGGATTTAGATGCAGGGTGAGGAAAGAAAATAAAGATGCAGGGTGTGCTGAGCAGGATTCCAGAGGGTGGACCAAGTGGGATTCCATGGAACTGGTTGAGCCATATCCCACAGGGTGAGGTAGTTACTGTTCACCAGGCTGATTCCCCTGGGAGGGGTTTGCTCTTCTCAACAAAAATAGCTGCTGCTATATCAGGGGATGACCTAGCACAGGGATCCCAGCAGCCACTCTCCCACATCTCTCCCCAATTTCTCTCACTCCAGACTCTCTTCAGGTAACTCCAGTCTGCATTGCCTCTCCTTCGCTGGACATAAGCTGAATGGCTACAAATGAAAAACCTGTGCTGTGTCCTCTTAAAAAGTAACCATAGCTTTGTCTCCACCAGGCTCATCTCTCCCCAGCAGACAGAAGCCTCATTGCCTTTCACTGTTGCATGCTACTTGGGCAGGTAATTGCAGCTCTGGCACTCCATGCTTGGGAGCCCAGTCTGGTGTCCAGGCTTCACTCTTCTCAGGGGAAGCTCCCATAGCCACGCTATCCCTCTGCAACCTTGGCCTGCCAACTGCAGGAGTGGGCCCGCCTTTCTCATGGCCATGTCCTTCCTACCAGTCTCAAGGTGTTTCTACCCATCCTTGGATAAAAGTCACCTCTTCAAGTGGTCTTCAGCTGAAAATTCCAGGTGACATTCCCCTCTTTAGTTTTATTTCCAGTTTGGTTCTGTGAGGAGGTATGAGTAGATCCTCCTACTCCACCACCATCTTGTCATTAGAAAATCTGTCAATAAAAAGAATTTTAAAGGTGTAGGCTTTAATGTATTATTTATATTTGCCCTCATATTTTTCCACTTAAACTTAGATGTTTTTGAAAAAGCAAAAGGCTAAATATTTCATTATTTAATATTTTAAAGCATTAATATTTTTAAACACATATAAAAACTTAGAAACAAGATAAAAGTCTAAAAAGCCACATTTATTCATTTCTTGGTGTTTTGGGTTTTTTTTAGTTTTAATGACTACCTAACTCCCTCTTCTTGCATTCTGTGAGTCCTACTACTGATGTCACACAGCTCTCGCTTGTCAAACAAACCTCTTCACATTCTTGGAGACCCATTGCTGAGCTGAGAGACTCAACAGTGGTAAATTTCAACATTGGTCCCTCTCTGACCTTGTCTCTTCAATTTCTGACTCCCAGCGCACTGAGTGCACTGGCCATGAGCATGTCAATGGCCCAGGATATTCCTCTGAACCATAGTCTCCATGATTAGATCATATAACTTCACTCCAGCCTTCACATCCTCTGATAACCCTTTTAATCCACTTTATTTCTGAAATACTTCCTAGGTTATCAGGGCCTCATCCTAGAGAGTCTGGCATATCTCACATGTGTAACCAGCCTTCCTTAGGCAGTCAACCTTGTCTGGATCAACTTAGGGGCTCCAGAGCCCAAGCAGTTTTGTATGCACTTCCTCTGGCAAACATAATGTCACTTCAAGTACAGCATAATTTCTGAATCTGATGTACACAACATTTCAAAAATGGCATTGTCCTACAAATATATTTCACAATAAAGCAAAAGGACACTGCGAAAGGGAAAGGCAATTTTCTCCAACCAGAGGGAAAAGTTTTTCTCACTGATATAATTGCTGACATCAAAAACCATTAACTAAAAGGAAGAAAGAGTCAAAGTCAGGGTGAGAAGGATAAGGGTTTGGTCCTGGCTCTGCCCCTTGCTGGCATGAAACTTCATCATTTAACCTCACTTAGTCTCAGTTTCATTATCTTCCTAAAAGGTCAGCTGGGAGAGTTTTTAAATAAGATAATGCATGTGAACATATACATATAGAAGTTAGCATGTCAAATCAGTGTAAAGTATAATATCATTAACACACTTGTTATTAGACCTTTTAGTCAGACAAGAAAATTCATGAAAGATATGCAACTTTGCTCTAAGGAATTTAAAAATTGGCCATATTCACCCTGGCTGGATAGCTCATTTGGTTATTCTAAGGTTGCAGGTTCAATCCCAGGTCAGGGCACATACAAGAATCAACCAATTAATGCATAAATAAGAGGAAAAACAAATCAATGTTCTCTCTCTCTCTCATAAATAAATAAATAAATTTTTAAAAATTAAAAAAAAATTTAAATTGGCCATATTCATCAAAGAATAATCTCATTGCTTTAGTTACTGATGGATGAGTCTATATATTTTAACAAATAAAATTAAATAAAATAGAAAATTTATTTAATTAAATAAAATAGAAAATTTATTTAATTAAATAAAATAGAAAAAAGTTTACAAGCCAGGGTTCCCCATACCTAATGCCCATGTAAAATTAGAATATTTAGCCCAAAATGTACATTTCCTTCCTCTATACCTTCAAACTATTTCTAGCATAAGGTATGAAATATCAGAGTTAAAATAGATGGTAGAAGATACTCTATGATTACCTGTAGTTAATATTTTAGAATGAAATGATTGGAAGAGATATTATAGGTGATATGTTTCACCAACCCAAGTAATCTTTAAATCTCCTCTGCAATATCAAGGTAGTCACTTAGTCTGAACTTGAACGTACATAGGAAACTAACTGCAACAAGAGCCACTCTATGTTTTCATCAATCAGAGATGGACTGCCACCTTAAAACTTCTACCATAGAAAGTTAATCTAACATGCCTGTAGAGGTGAGAAAATAGGGAGAGATCCCTGGACTGAAAACCCAGTAATAACACATACTTTTAAACTGTATGAACATGTTCATGAAAACAACCCCCAGGCATTGTAGAGGCTCAGAAAAGAGATGTCATGATAGTATTACACAGGTGATGAATATTTTCTCATAAAGACTCAACAATGTGCTGCAAATGTGATAATCTGGAACTAAATGTACTAGAGATTATTAAAAATTAAAAAATAAAAACCTAAAACTTTCATTGAATCAATAAATTGAGTTTTTTTAAGTCAATTTAAGCCCTTCAGTTGATTTGTTTCCCCATGTCTCCTTTTCTCCATGTTAAACATTTTATAACTGCAGATATTGAGTTTGTGGTATGGTTTTGAGTTCTTTTGCCATTCTAGCCTCTGGCCTTTGACTACACTCCTGATATCTCTGTCACTTAAGCTGTGGTGCTCAACAATGAAACAAAACACTTCAACAATGGTATAACAGTAACCTTTGTATTTTCAAGGTAATTTCTAGGTAGCAACATACTTTTATTGATGCAGCCGAGGGTTGTGTTACTGTTTGTTATTTGTGACTGAACCACACTCCTAATTAATATTGTACTTTATGATAATTAAAACTCCCAAATCTTTTCTGTATATCCTATTTCATATATCCTATATACAGTACTTGGTCATTTGAGTAATGGAATACATATTCAGGGTCTTGAATGCATTCCCGATAATACTTCACTTTGGCACATGTTGCCCTTAGAATAGCACTGATACTGGAATTTAGAATAGCACTGATACTGGAATTTAGAATACCACTGATACTCGCACACTCTCACTGGAGAGTGTACAAGGCTGTAAGTGGCCATCCACCATCAGTTAAGATCCTTTCATGCAATATTTATGCTCTTTCTTCTAGCTTATTCTATTTACAAGTTTGATGACTTGATATTATCTACCCACATCTGAGTAGTTAACAACAATAGCTAACACTTTTTAGCATTTACCACATGTTAGTGCCTGAATAACTGCTTTACATGATTTGTTCCACTTAATTCTCCCAAGAACTCAATGGGGCAGACACTATTATTATTGCCATTTTAAAGATGAGAAAACTGAGGCTCACATAAATTCAGTAACTTGTCCAAAATTACATTTTAAGTAATTAAGTCTAATCACCATAACTATATTATACCACCTTGCCTCTGTCAGTCATTTCAAAAATGAATATGATAGGGTCAGGGACAGGGTCCTAAAATATGCCTTCATGAAAACTGCCTGGTGACACTGATGCAGTAAATAATAATCTCCGGATATAGTTTTTCAAGCATTCACATGATATCATTTACTCTCAGCTAAATCTTCCAGCATCTTTACCCAAAGATATTCTGAATGACCTGGCCAATGCCTTATGTTAGCTCAAATACAGTTTTATTCATCTTTCTGATCTACTGATTTAATAATCCCAAGGAAAAAAATTAGATTCACTTAATGATGTTTTTCTTAATAAACACATACCAGCCTATGTGAATCACTGCCTCCTTTGCTGGATGTTCACCAACCATTTCCTTCATCATGAATTTCAAAGTCTTATCTAGAATCATTTATTTTCCAAGACTACAGTTTATGGGAAACTTTTTATCCCTTAAGAAAAACTAAAGAGTATATGACAAGGTTTATCTGGAAAAAGTCCAGCCATTGTTAATATAATGAGAATGGTTTGCACAACATCAATGTAATCTGGCATCCAAGGAGAGTGGACTGGAATGCACATGCATAAACAATGACAATTTCACTGTACCAGTCAGTGAGGGTAGCAGATGCTGTTGAGTGAGTACATGTACTGTGTGCTATTCCATTCAAAAGTAACAGCCCTGGCTGGCGTAGCTCAGTGGATTGAGCGCGGGCTGGGAACCAAAGTGTCCCAGGTTCGATTCCCAGCCAGGGTACATTCCTGGGTTGCAGGCCATAACCCGCAGCAACCGCACATTGATCTCTCTCTCTCTCTCTCTTTCTCTCTTCCACTCCCTCCCTTCCCTCCCTAAAAATAAATAAATAAAATATTAAAAAAAAAAAGTACTGAGCAAGTAGGGCAATGAATCCACATCAAATTTTGCATTAAGCTTGAACATTCCTCTGCAGAAACTATTCAGATGATTCAGAAGGCTTTCAGGGATGATACAATGAGTGCAGTGGAAACAAAAGTGTGGCACAAACACTTCAAAGGTGGTCAAGAATCTGTTGAAAGTGATCCATGTTCTGGAAGGCCTGCAATAAGCAGGACACCTGAGAATGTTGAATGTATACAGGCTGCAATCAACAAAGATCAGCGTCTGACAGTGTGAGAACTAGAAGCTGATCTGGAGGTTCTAAAAACTACTGCATCCAAGATTTTAACACAGGATCTTGGCATGAAACGTGTGATAGCAAAATTCATTCTGCAGCTTCTATTACCAGAGCAGAAGGAACACCACACTGCAGTTGCTAATGAGTTGATTCAAACTACTATCAATGAACTACATTTGATGCCCTGTGACTTCTGGCTTTCCCAAAACTAAAATCACTTTTGAAAGGGAAGAGACTTCAGACCATTGATGAGATTCAGGAAAATATGATGGGGCAGTGGATGGTGACTCCAATAAAGGATTCACAGAGTGTTTCAAACAGTGGAGGAGATGCTGAGAGAACTGTGTAAAGTCCCAAGGTGCCTACTTTGAAAGAGGACTGAGGCATCATTGTCCTATGAACAATGTTTCTTGTATCTTATATCTTTTCCAATAAATGTCTCTCTTTTTCATATCACATGGCTGGACAGACCTCATATACCTGTCTTCATTCTTTTAATACTATTCCAAGTTTTAAAGAAAGGATTAGAGAATCTCACCAGTTTTTCCCAAATTTGCTGGGCTTTAGAGTGCTAAGCAATGTGAAGTGTAGATAATTTTGTACCAGCAGCACATAAAATGTGTTTTGTGAATGATAAAAAGATGGCAATGAAAACTATAAAGTTCATGTTTATAAAATAATTAAAAGTAAATTGTTTCTCCATCTGAAGTAAATTAATATAATTCCTTTCTATAAAATCTGTGCTTGAAAGTAAGTGTTATGGCACACTCAAGCTATCGATTTCTGCAAGTTAATAATTTCTACCAGTGGTATACAATCCCTGGATGGCTGGTAAAACATCTGTCAGCCTGGGTCATGTTCCAAAAAGCCAGTGAGTCAATAAAATTTATGAGTGACTTTGGTGTGGAGGCCATTCATGAAGATGCAGTGGGGAAACGTAAAGTAAAGAAATGTATAAATTGATTCGGAGACCAATAAATCTCAGTGACAGCTCTCTAGGTAAGAAAACAGAAAGTAAAATTTAGGGTAATTTAATATTTCTGTTGGAAACACACACAAACTTTCCCTAAAATGACAAATTAGTTTAAATCCGAATATTCTCACTTATATTTTTCCTGGTAATGGAAAAATATGTTTAAAAGATGTTAGATTTTACTGCAGTGCAATATTTATACCTTTGGGGCTCTAAATATCTTTTTTGGGTGTGAGAATGTTTACTGACTAACCCAGAGAGAGGCAAGATGCTTGTGAAGTCTCGAAGGTCATGAAGGGTTGAATCCAGCCCTTTGTGTCATTGTGGCAGAGAAAAGAGTATGGGAAGTATGCCTAGGGGAAAACACCAGGCACTTGGCTCAAAAAGCAGAGATAGGAAGGACAAAAAAGGCCACTCTCAAGTAAACATATGGTAGCAGGATCCTGAGAACCCAAGAGATCCTGGTCATGTTGAAAGACAACTCTCAGTAAACATAGAAACAAAAAATGACATTAAAAACTTCAGGGGTCTTGCATCCCTGCAAGGCTGGTGTAAAACAAGATATGTGAAATTAGCAGCATTTGGGCAAAGTGAGGAGGGAAATCTAGATCTAAATACAACAGACTGTTCTGTGAGCCAGATCTGAATAAGTGGTCTGATTGAGATTATTCTGAATGCAACAGATCATTCTCTGAACAGAGCCTTGAGAAAGCAAAAATGATGTGAGTCATCAGAACCCTATCTGCAATTATTTCAACATAGCTTTTAGTTGTCTTCATTTTTAAAAAAATCCTCCAGATATGATATAAAAAGATATGAATCAGGTGGCTACAACTGACTGCTATTCTTACTCTGGGTCCTGACAGAAAGTTGCTGGCCTAAGAAAACATTTCTCCCACTATGGTGATTACAGGGCCAAGAACACCAAGAGAGGATCAAGTAAATACCAAGGGCATTCTTAAATTATGCATCCCACATGCTACTGTGTAGTAGAACTTCAATAATATTTAATTAATAAATAAATTATTAATTTATAGCAGATAATTATACATAAATGTTTTCATCCTCTAATTCAGATTTTGTGACCTCCATTTTAAAATTTCTCTGAAAAGCTTGTTAAAAATGCACTAGTAGAGCCCAGGATTCTGTAGTTGATACTCTCTGGAGTCAGTGTAGGCTCTCCTATTTGCTTGCCCTGTGACCAAAAATGAGTCTCATTATCTCTGTATAAGCCTCAACTCTCTCACTCACAAAGCAATGTGTAGAGTCATAACTCCTCCTATGTTTGCTGTGCAGGTCACATTAGAGCATACTCAGAAAGCATGTCCATGCCTGTCATGCACTAAAGATAGTGCAAACAAAATGGGAGAGTTATAATTAGCAAATGCCACATGGAGTTAATGACAGAGGACAGGAGATTTGATTCTTATTTTATCCCCACTAAGAAATAATAATCACTAATAACAATTATTAACAGTTTAACTTTATTATGATTAAATAACAACCATGTGCTAAACAGAGTCCGGAATAGGCACTTCACACATGCTAATGTATTCATAAATGCAGTGTTATATTTATTGTATGGAAGCAAGACTCCCAAGTCTTCACAGGAAGAGAATTCCAGAGCTGTTCTTTTCACCCAGATATGAGGCCCAAAGCCAATGACCTGCCTTCTCTGAATCCCCAAAGTTTGTATCCTAAAATTTTACTATGTAACAAATACCCAATGTTATAAAAATAATGTAGGTTTTCATTCTGAAGAAAAAAAGGAGCTTCTTTTAACTCTTAAGTGAGATTTATAAGTGTGAGACAACCAATATTAAAATGTGGATTTATCATTTCATGCTCTTATTTATAGTTCATAAGAACATCCTGAATAGGAAGTTCATTATCAAAGCTGTCTTGATTAAACTCTCATAAAATTATTTCAGGTAAAAACACTTGCTAAAAACTGAAGTTTATTACCTAAAATATTCCTTTTCAGACTATTTTTACAAACAAGATCATTGGGCCAACAAGTTAGTCAATAATATTTACTGAGCACCTGCCAAATGGATGAATATGGGAGGACATTTTATTCAGTACTTTATAGTTAGACTTTGCAGATCTGGACATTCAGAAAAAAAAGCTCTTGCAACCCAATGATTTAACATTTGTTGATAAAACTTTTTTTATATTAAGTCCTGTAGTCTATATGTTGTGAGCACTGTGTTCTCTCTTTTCATTCATGAGGCATTGAGTAACTCCCACTTCATAATCTTACAGTTTTCTGTAGATTAGAGTTCAATACATTTTTATTATTATTACTTTAAACAGGTTTTTTAAATTTGTTTTTGTTGCTTTGATTTAAGATTCAAAATATCTAAAGAACAATAAAATGTAATGCCCTTGCTGGGCAAACGAAGTCCAGCAATATAAAAAAGTGACTTCATATGTTAGTACTCTGCAGGATAAGGTGAATCACTTCATGCAATTTCAGATTTGAATCACTTCTATATAAATGTAAAGACTTGATATTATACCCAGTTTGTAGTACCTTCTTTGTCATAAAGATTATAGTTGAAAGACTCCTTGTGTAAAGGGAGTTTTATTTTGTTTATTACACTAGTTTAACTGGTTCTAAGAAAGATACTAAATATTTAATAGGATTGAAATGAGCTGAAAGGTGTGAGTTGGCATCAAGGACATCACTCAGTGATGAGGTACCCATGTGGGAATAGCACCAGCAGGCAGCATGACTTCTCTATGACATAACTTGGCAGAATATGGCACAGAAAAAGTTCAGAATGAACTTTGCTGTTTCCCTTTGTGACAACTCCTCTAGGCAGCTTTCTCTACCAGGCACAGTGCAATAGTTGGAGCTTTTCTCATCGAAGACACAGCTTAACAACAGGGCTGAGAGAGCTGCCTGACAGACCCGCTGTTCTGGAGCTTTGAGGTTTCCTTTTAGCTCTCAATTTCTTTTACATTAGAAGTGAATGCTGGAGTAACAACTCAAGAGCTGTGGCTCTCATTAGAATGTGTCAAAGAGCAGGTGTAAAAAAGAGCTTTCATTTGAACTTCTAACCTGACAAATCTCATTTGTAGAACAACTGAACCTAAGGGAATGCAGAGCTCTACTGGTCAGAATGAGATTTCCACCCATGTCATTGTTCCAGATTACAACCTATCAGCCATGAAAATCTTAACAAGATAAAATAACATTAGTAATCAGTTAATATTCTGAAAGTACTTCTGCTAAAGAGGTTTGGACTGAAAGAAAACAACACAGGATTAGAACAAAAGATCTACGCAGGCTCTAAGTGAACAGATGGGAAAAATATCCCAAGCAAGCAGACATAAAAATAAAGCTAGGGTAGCAATACTTATATCTGACAAAATGGAATTCAAAACAAACCCAAGAGATCCAAGAGGGCAGAAAAGTAAGTGGAAGCTACACTAACCTCCTCCTAGGACTAATCTGGAATTAAAACTAAATTGTAGAGAAATCATCCTGAATAACAAACTGAACACTAGCTGGAGAGAAGCCTTAAAACAAAGAACAGACAGAAGAAACCGCTTCATCACAATGTGATTGGTAGAGAGTGCAGAGATGTGAGAGGGCTAACTAGGCTCCCATGCATGGCCACTGAATATCTGGAGGCCAGGATATTCCCACTGAGAAGTGTGGGGTCTAAACCCCAAGCTGAGCTCCTCAGTCTACAGCACCAGAGCCAGAAAGGAACCCAAACAAATAACATCCAGCTCTGAAAAGCAGCAGGGTTTCTGTCTGCCAGAGAGAGATGGTTAGAGACACAGACAGCATCCAAAATGACCAATGCACAAAATTTCATTTGTAGCCATTAACCCTGGGCTCTGGCAGAAGGAAAGCAGAGTGGATAAGGAACCTTGAGAGGAGTCTGAAAATGGTGGCTCTGGAGAACAGAAGGAACTGCCACCAGGATCCCTGTGCTGAGTCATTCCCTATACAGCAGAAGCCATTTTCCTCAAGCAGAGCACTCCTGTCCAACTGGCATCAGCATGAGGGGAAGCAAGAGAGCCCCATCAGTAGTTACTCTGCCCCATCTTGTGGTACTTAAACTAGCTCGGCTGCAGATTAAAGCTAGATCAGATTAACACCTGATCAGTTTAATGACTGATTAGTTTAACAGCTTAGGTAGAAAATGCAAAGAAGCAGCCAATGTGGGAAGACAAAGAAACAGACCCTAAAGGAAAGAACAAGAGAATTCTACAGAAGAAGAACTACATGAAATGGAGGCAAGCAATTATCAGATAGTTTACAGTAATGATTATAAGGATACTCAGCAGCATGAAAAAGACACAGAAACCATAAAAAAGGGCCAGCCAGAAATAAAGAATGCAATATCTGAAATAAATAATACACTAGAAGGAAAAACAGTAAGTTAGATGAAGCAAAGGATCTAATCAGTGATTCAGAAGACAAGGTAGAACGAAACATCCAGGCAGTGCATCAAAAACAAAAAAGAATTTTTAAAAACTGAGGAGAGCTTAAGAAACATTTGGACAACATGAAGTGGAACAACATCCACATCATGGGAATACCAGAAGGAGAAGAGAGCAAACAAGGGATCGAGAACCTATTTGAAGAAATAATGACTGGAAACTTCCCTAATCTGGTGAAAGAAAAAGACACACAAGGCCAGAAAGCTTGGGGAGTCCCAAACAAGTTGGACCCAAAGAGGCCTACACCAAGATACATCATAATTAAAATGACAAGGCTTAAAGACAAAGGAGGAATCCTAAAAACCACAAGAGAAAAGCAGGTAGTTACCTACAAGGGAGCATCAATCAGACTGTCATCTGATTTCTCAACAGAAACATTTCAGGCCAGAAGGGAGTGGCATGAAATATTCAAGGTGATGAAAAGCAAGGACCTACAACCAAGGTTACTTTACTCAGCAAGGCTGTCATTTAAAAATCAAAGAAGAAATAAGGAGCTCATTTCTCCTTTAGCTTTTTCTTGTCTCCAGACAGTTTGATAACAGCAAACCAGTACTGCAACAAATGTTAAAGGGCTTACTTGAGGAGGAGGAGGAGGAAGAAGAAAAAAGAGGAGGAGGAGGAGGAGGAAAAAGAGGAGGATTTTATGTTCTACTAACTCAAACTTTCATTCATTCATGCTACAAGTATTTACTGAGTATCTAATACTACATCAGGGAGAGAACTGTGTGAAGCACTGCCAGGTGGTGGGAGCAGGAGGGATGGATGCAGGAAATTTCAATGGAAAAGATAGTCATGAACCTGACCTCATAGAACATACAATATTATGGAAAACACAAATCATTAGTACTACAAGTTATAACAATAAAATATGATGAGTTGTATTATAAAAAATTTAAGTTGTATTATATTCTCATGGGTAGAAGATCATGAGAATATACTGAAGGGATTTAAGTTTGTTTTAAGATCAGGGAAAGCTGTCCTGAGGAAGTGCCATGTAAGTTGACCCCTATGAGATAAGTAGAGATTATCCAATGTGCTAGACCTTCTTCTGCACAATTCCAGATGCTCTCAACCTCATCCAGATCTTGTTCCAGCTGATTCCAAGGTGACCAGCTCTTGGCAGGCTCTGCCCAATTTTCTGCAGCTACAACCTCAAACTGCTTCACAGCCCTGCATATCTCTGAACTCTAACACTGGGGCTTCCCAGCTAATGGCTACAAACTCACTTGGTGACTACATATGAGCATTCTGAACCATGGGGGATTTAATAGAACATAAGGTAAAATTTGACCAGTGAAAAAAGAAAGATTGTGAATAAAGCCTTCCTCCTACCCCACTCTATGGACTGTGCTGGGAGGAATTAGCTTCTCAAATGTCTGTGTGAAATGACTGAGTAGTCTCCCTGAACAGAGACTCCATTTCACATCTTTGTTTTGTCCTTCCCCTTCCTTCTCTGCTTCACCCACCTTGTCTCTCACTCCTGCTACTTGAAGTCAGACTCTCTAGTAAAAGAGTAGCTAATTAGCCTTTGCTTCAGACTCAGTTTCTGGGAACTTAAGCTAAAATATCCTGATGAACTAGAAGAATTGTATTCCAGACAGGGAACCACAAGTACAAAACCCAGAGTTCTGAGAACCTGAAATTTAATATGATTTGGGCAAAGAGTATGAGAATAAAAATGGTGAATAAGCAACCATCTGAGGAGCCAGATGAGCAAAGAGTTGGTATGTTGCTTTAAAGAGTATAGGCATGCACTATCCAATATGGTAGCCTTTAGCCACTTGAGGCTATTGAATAGCTGAAATGTGCTGAGTCCAAACCGACAGGAGCTGTATGTGTAAAGTATACACTGGATTTCAAAGACTTAATATAAACAAAAGTAAAATAATTCATTTTTATATTGATTACATATCAACAGTAATATTTTAGACATATTGGGTTAAATAAAATATTAAAATTAATTTTGCCTATTTCTTTTTAATTTTTTAAGTTAGCTACTAGAAATTCCAAATTACATATGTGGCTCCAATATTTCTACTGGAAATACAAGATAAAGATAAAGTGCTGGTTCAGACTTTCTCTTTAATGGGAAGCCACAGATAGTTTTAAGCTGGGTAGTAACATGACTAGATTTGTCTTTTGGAATAACACTCTGGCTATAGTGTGGAGAATGAATTTGAGAAAAATCTAGATGCAGATACCAGTGAGAATGCTGTTAAATTAATTCAGAAAAAAAAAAGAAAAATTTGTCCCAGATTAGAAGCCATGGCAGTGAGATTAAAGAGGAATAGAATTGTCAAGGCGTAATGAAAGATTGGATGTAGAGTTGAGAAATGCCAAGGTTTTTGCTGGGGATTCAGGTATGGGAAACTGCACTGATGGTGTGACATTTAAATAATTACAGAATAGCCCTGGCTGGGTGGTTCTGTTGGTTGCAGAATCTTCCTGTACACCAAAAGTTTTCAGGTTTGATTCCTGGTCAGGGCACATACATACCTGGGTTGGTCTCCTTTCAGGGTGCATATGAGAGGCAATCAATCAATGTTTTTCTCTCACATAGGTCTCTTTCTCTCTCTCTCTCTTTCTCTCTCTCTCTCTCTCTCATCCTCACTCCCTCTCACTCTCCCACCCTCCCTCTCTCCTTAGGATCAGTGAATATATGCTCGGATAAGGAAAAAATAATAAATAGTTATAGATTAGTGAAGAAAAGAAATGTCAGGAGTGAGATTGCCTTTGGAAATGTTGAATTTAAGACACCTGAAAATCATCAGGTGGAAATGTTTGATAAGCCGTAGGTTATACATGCCAGGAGAGAGCTCAAAAAGAGTCCTGAGCTAGAGATCTAATTTTAGGAATCATCATTTACATTATAATTGTAATCATGCAAGCGGTCATGATTGCCCACCGATAGGATATAGGGGGAGAGAAAAAAGGATGTGTCACCTCCTCAGCTGCAACCTGTCACTCTGTAAAAGCAGTATTTTCCTCTGTGGTGCCATCAAAGGAATCCTGTTTGGTTTCACATGTCCCTTGTACCTTGAGATCCAGCAGCAATTCAGACTCTTCCATTATCCTTATTTCCATTTCTAGACTATAACTTTTATTAGAACCCCTGTTCCTCTGAAGCCCCTGTTTTTGAACTATAACATGCTCCAGCCATCCTCACACATCTCCTAGACCTTTCTCCTCATTTACTAAAGAGTTTTCTTGCTAAAAAGTTTTCAGTTAGGTGTTACCTACTAATCCTAATTTCCCTCCCAATATTATCCTGGAAGATTTTGAGGCACAACACCATGATCACTTGTTTTCTTGACCAGCCCGTCTTTAGTGACCCCTCAGCCACTCATTCCCCTAAGCACACATGAATCTTGTTGCCACCTGAAAAATCACAGATTCACATATTTCAATCTCCAGATAAAGTTTCTGCATTTCTCTCTGCACAGCTACCTTTTCCCTTAAATTAGTACTGCCTTTCTCTTCTTGTCTTTCTGCCTTCTCCACTTTTAACCACCTTATCCTGTTTCTATGCCATCATTTCAACTTGACCTCTTATTCTTTCCCCAAACCTGTCAAGTGAAAACCCAAACTTGCATGAACCCAGTATGTGTGTATTGCTGCCTACCTCCAGAAACCTGAGGACTGCTAGAGAAAACCATAGAACAGATTAGGGGGCAGACTGATGTCACTATGAATTTGTGGTCATCAATTCAACCGTGTCTTCAACTCTGCCTTTAAATGGGACTACCATTCTTTAGGTAACATTTTCTCCATCACCCTAAAGATATTTAAAACTCTCTTCGGTGTCTTTAAATTGCAAGTTTTCCTACCTCTCCCTTTATTTTCAGCAAATAAACCACATAGAGAAAATAATGCCATAGAAGCACTCCCTCACCTTCATAAAACCATTCATACCTAGTGACTTGAAAAAGAAAGAGGTTCTGTTCCTCCACATGTACTCTGCATCTTTGCCCCTCCACCCATTGCCAGCGTTACACTAAAATAATTCCTCTGAAATTCTGCATCTGCCATCTGTGCCTCTCTAACAAATCCTTGTCAGGAGCATTTAAACATCCTTATATTTTTCACATCAAAATATAAAAGCTTCTTCCCACTTTTCAAATAGTCACTTTATCTTCATTTATTTTTAAAAGGCTTTGTTTATTTAGACAGAGGGGAAGGGAGGGGGAGAGAGAGAGAGAGAAACATCAATGTGTTGTTTCCTCTCATGTGCCCCCATCTGGGGACCTTGTCCGCGACCCAGGCATGTGCCCTGACTGGGAATCGAACCAGTGACCCTTTGGTTTGCATGCCAACATTCAATCCACTGAGCCACTCAGGCCAGGGCTATCTTTATTCATTTTTAATTTGACAAAATGTCTTAATATAACAAGGTTGCTGTATCCATTTTCTGTTAACTTCTACCCCACAGCCTGGCTTATGTCCTGAACACTGCAAACCCTTGTGTGAGCACTTGCTTCCCTTCACGTGGTCATGTCCACTCCAAACTTGAGATCCTTTGGTGTGATTGCTTTTGTCTTGTTCATCTTATTATGTTTTTCACTAAATATAAAACTAATTTTAATTACTTCTTTAACTTTCACTTATTTAATAATCAGCAGAAAGTATAGGGCTATCCATGCGCAAAGCAAACAAGGTTAGATACACTTTTTCCAGTTGGTGCTGCAGTTTCCCTTAGCAGTCACCTCCTCTACATCTCCAGGTGAAATAAATGCTAAACAATAATGTCAGCCAGTTAAGAAGGTGTCAGTTAAGTTAAAAACCACTGAATTGAGTTAACTCACAAGAATAAGAAAACAATCACATTTCAGAGTAGTGACAACCTGCCTAGGTCAAGGGCAACTCAAGCCTTTATTATCTTTGATTTCAACAGCTTTTTGTGAGGACAGATATCTTTTACCATTTAGGCTTTTTTATTCTTTTTTTTAATTTATTTTTTTAGTTGGAGTTGACATACTCTGTGTGTTTCAGGTATATAACACAGTGATCAGACATTTGTATTTGCAACCATCTAACATTAACTTCCTCCATAACAGAGAGAAGCAGTGGGAGATTACACCCTGGTAAGCTTCTGAATAAAATACCTCATGTCAAGTGGCTCTAAAAATCCCACTATTAGATGAAGTATAATAAAGTCACTTCTTCTGGGTTCTGTGTGTCAGCCCTCTACAATACATATAATACCATTTCTAATAAATAGGTCTCATGTTCATTCTATTCTGAGGCATATCCCACAAGAAACACTATTCCATCTTACTTGAACTGCTGCAACCATACCTCTTTGCTAATTTTTAACTAGGGATATACTGAAAATCTCCTGAGGAAGTTTTTTAAAAATATTGATTAGCAGGCCCCACTTCTAAATATTTTATTCCACTAGGTGTTGGGTGAAGCCTGAGTTCTATGTATTCTACAAAGCTTTCCAAAGAATTTTGTGATAAGTATTGGAAGCATTTATTTGAATGCTTTAGGTATGTCAGGTGTAGTGTGACAAGCTCTATAAACTTTGCCTTATTTATTGTGCACCAAAACTATTTGTGGCTGACAAGGTCGATTTGTTATGCAACATATATTTCCCACCCTTCTTTATAAGCAAAGCTCTGCTTTTGTGCAGGTATTCACAGACTCAGTCCTGCAGTGCTTATCTCCATTGTGACTGGTCCCTCTGCTCTGTTACTGATTTAAAGAACAGCAGGGTGCATCTACTTACCCATCTAGGGATTAGGTCTGGAGCTCAGCTGCAAGGAATGTTTAGAAGGCAAGTAACTAACGGGAATTTCAGCTTTAATACTAGGAGGTAAGCTTTGCCTCTACCAAGAACACACAAGATGCTAAATTCCTTAAAACATAGCAAGGAGATTCAGATGCCAGGAAGCCAAAAACAAAAAATATCCACTATAGGTGAAAAACATCTCACAACAGTGCACATCATTTTACTATTTTATTTTTGTATACTGTCAAAGTTTATAAAAATGTGAATGAATAAATCCATTCAAACTAACCAATTGTTGATCCTATTCCATGGTGCATTAAATTCCTAGTACTGCTATAATGAATTATTCCATACTTAGAGGTTTAAAATAGCACAAACATATCATCTTGGAATTCTGGAAGTCAGAAGTTCTGAAATTCAGGTACAATTATTCCTTTTGTGGGCTCTAGGGGAGAATCCGTTCCCAGCCTCTAAAGACTGACCTGTATCTCTTGGCTCATAATCCTTTCTTCCAACAGCCTTACTCTGTCCTCTGCTTCCATGGTCACATCTCTTCCTAAATTCAACCCCCCTCTTCCTGCTTCTTGGCATTCATCTAATTACACTGGGCCCACCTGGATAATACATCTTCCCATCTCAAGATTATTAACTTAACCCTGTCTGCAAGGTGTCACTTACCATGTAAGACAATATATTCACAGGTTCTGGGGATTAGTACCAGACATCTTTCGGGTTCATTATTCAGTCCTCTATACCTGGTTATACCACTAATTCACTCCCATGGTGTGATTCTTATCCAAATCGATGTCTCATTTGAGCACCTGGGCCCCATGAGTCACCCTTTTTGATCGTACTTCCTCCAATAACAGTATCAGCAAGAATGGATGACATAATCAAACAGGGAAATTTGATGAAGTTTAATAAGGTTTGGACTATATTTAATAAATATAGGACTATTTATGAAGGTATTGCCAGAGTATAAAAAACTGCAAGAGAGAAGGCAGCGCCCATGGACTAATACAGTAGGATGCTGGGCCTCAGATGACCAGTTATCAGAATGGAAGCAAAGACGAACTAATTGGAGAGCTACTGACAGCAGGCATCCCAATGTTGAGTGATGACCCAGCAGGTGTGTTCAATCAAATGGCCAAGGGAAAGTACTGTAATCCCACTTGGCCCTAGGATACCTAGATAGTAAGAAATGTCAAAGACTTTAGGTTCTCTTCCCTACTGACCGTTTGCCTCATTTAGTGTTAACTTTTTGGATTTTCCTTTCTCTTAGGTGATGTGAGGGGACCTCTAAAGGTTAGCAGTCTCCAATACCTCCTTCACCTTCCTCAGTGCCAAATCCTTTTAGCTTATTTGGCACACAACCATGCTTCCTACACGCTGCCCTTCCATTATATCAGAACAATGTCAGCCCAGTCTCACCTCCCTGAGCATTTTTGGTTTTTTATCACTGAGTTACACTGAAGGCTGAGAAAGGTACTAAATAGAAGGCCATGAAAAAAATCATTGACAAATACCACAGCTCTTGACAACAAACAGAAGGTCACATTTTACTAAATGCAATATCTATGACTCACTTGAAACAATGAATTTCCATGCTTAGCACTGAATTCCTTCCTTGCTATTTGCCATTTTATTTGCAACTTGCAGAGCTATTCTCAGGAGACACGTAGAATGTAGTTTCAGTCCTCTTGGATGATCTTTTAAAAACTCCCATTCTAGCCATGCTGTAATAAAGGGTAAGACCTCCTTCTTTCTTTCTGCTGCATAGTATTCCATTGTGTAAATGTATCACAGTTTTTTGGCCCACTAATTTACTGATGGTCACTTAGGCTGTTTCCAGAACTTGGCTATTGTAAATAGCACTGCTATGAACATTGGTGTGCATAGACTCTTTTGAATTGGTGTTTCAGGATCCTTAGGGTATAATTCCAGCAGTGGAATTGCCAGGTGAAAAGGCAGTTCCATTTTTGGTTTTCTGAGGAAATTCCATACAGTTTTCCACAGTGGCTGCACCAGTCTGCATTCCCACCATCAGTACACTAGGGTTCCCTTTTCTCCACAACCTCGCCAGCACTTACTGTTTGTTGATTTGTTTATTCTATATGTAGAACCTAATCAACAAAACAAACAAGGCAGCAAAGTAGAACCAGAGTCATGGAAATAAAGAACAAAGTGACCAGAGGGGAGGTGTGAGGGGAATAATGGAGGAAAGTAGAGGAAGGGTCAAGTCAAAGAATGCATATAAAGAATCCATGGACAAAGACAACAGGGGGTGAAGGACTGATTGTGAGAGGTGAGGGCTCAGTAGGGCAGCAGAGAGTAATGGGGGTAAAATGGAGACAACTGTAATTGAACAATAAAACATTTTAAAAATAAAGTATGATGCACATTTTAAAAAATCTTGAATATCTTATGTTCAGAAGCCCTCTTATAGAATGCCAAGGACACTTAGACAATGCTTTTTTTAGATCCATTTTTATTGAATTTATTGGGATGACTTTGGTTAATAAAATTATATACTCTTCTGGTGTACAGTTCTATAATACATAATCTGCATATTGTATTGTGTGCTCAGCACCCCAAGTCAAGTCTCCTTCCACCACCATTTTCCCCTGTTGCCTTCTCCTACATCCCCCACCCCCTTTCCTGCTGGTAATCACCATATTATCGTCCTTGTCTGAGGATTTTTGGGGTTTGTTTTTTTTTTTTTTTGCTTAACCCTTCACTTTTTTCACCCAGCCCCATAACCATCCTCTCCTCTGACAGCTCTCAGTCTACTCTCTATCTATAAATCTCTTCGTATTATGTTTGTTAGTTTATTTTGTTCATTAGATTCCACATGTGAATTTAATTATATGGTAATTTTCTTTCTCTGACCGGCTTATTTCACTTAGCAAAATGTTCTCCAGGGCCATCCATGCTGTCACAAAATGTAAGATTTCCTTTATTTATGGTCATGTAGTATTACATTGTATAGATGTGCCACTGCTTTTTTATCCACTCATCTACTCATGGGCAGTTGGGCTGCTCCCAAATTTTGGCTGTTTCAAATAATGCTGCAATGGACATAGGGATGCATATATTCTTTCAAATTTGTGTTTTAGTTTTCTTCAGATATGCACCCACAAGTGGAATCATTGGGACATAAGGCAGATACATTTTTAATTTTTGAGGTAACTCCATCCTGCTTTCTGTACTGGCTACACCAATCTGCTTTCCCACCAACAGTGCATGATGGTTCCCTTTTCTCCACATCCTTTTCAACCCTTGCTGTTTGTTGATTATAGCCATTCTGACAGGCATGAGGTGACAGTTCATTGTGGTGTTAATTTGCATTTCTCTAATGATAAGTGATATAGAGCATTTTTTATGTTTAGTGGACATTTTTATATCTTCTAGGAGAAATATCTATTCAGATCCTTTGCCTATTTTTAATTGATTTTTTTTAGGTATTAAGTTTTATAAATTTTGCTTATTAACTCCTTAGCAGATGTATCATTGGAAAATATGTTCTATTCAGTGGGTTGTCTTTTCATTTTGTTGATGGTTTGCTTTGTTGTATAAAAACTTTTTAGCTTGATCTAGTCCCATTTGTCTATTTCTTTTTTTGTTTTCCTTGCCCCAGGAGATATACAGAAAAAAAAAATACTGCTATGAGAAATGTCTGAGATTTTACTGCCTGTTTTCTTCTAGGATTTTTATTATTTCAAGTCTAACATTTATGTCTTTAATCCATTTTGAGTTTATTCTTGTATATAGTGTAAGAAGGTGGTCTTTACACATATCTGTCCAATTTTCCCAATACCATTTATCAAATACACTTTCTTTATCTTATTGTATGTTCTTGTCTCCTTTGTCAAATATTAATTGACTGTAAAGGTGTACTTTTATTTCTGGGCTCTCTATTCTGTTCCATTGATCTATATTCTGTTTTTATGCTACTACCAGGCTGTTTTGATTACTACACCCTTGAGTTTGATATCAGGTAACATGATTCCTTCCACTTTGTTCTTCTTTCTCAAGATTGCTGCTCCTATTCAGGGTCTTTTGTGGTTCCATATATATTTTTGGAAAATTTGTTCTAGTTTTGTGAAATATGTCATTGGTATCTTGACAGGAATTGTGTTGAAACTATAGATTGCTTAGGGTAGCATGGACATTTTAATGACATTAATTCTTCCAATATATGAGCACATTATATGCTTCCACTTATTTGTGTCTTCTTCAATTTCTCCCCTTGGTGTCTTATAATTTCCTGAGTATAGGTCTTTTACATCCTTGGTTAAATTTATTCCTGGGTATTTTTTAAGCAATTTTTAATGGGATTGTTTTCTTAGTTTCCATTTCTAATAGTTCATTATTGCTGTGTAAAAATGCAACTGACTCCTGGAAATTTATTTTGTATCCTGCCATTTTACTGAATTTATTTATGAGTTCTAGTATTTTTTGGTGGAATCTTAGGGTTCTCTATATAGAGTATCATGTCATCTGCAAAACTATGATAGTTTTACTCCTTTCTTTACAACTTTATTGCCCTTTATATGCCCTTTATATGCCCTATATTACACTTTTATATGCCCTTTATTTTTTTCTTCTTGTCTGATTGCTGTGACTAGAATTTCCAGTACTATGTTGAACAAGAGTGATAAAGGTAGAAATCTTTGTTTTGTTTCCAATCTTAAAGGAAATGTAGTTTTTTCTCATTGTGTATGATGTTGTCTATGTGTTTGTCATGTATGGACTTTATTGCACTGAGGCATGTTGCCTCTATTCCCACTTCACTGAGAGTTTTTAACCATACATGGGTGTGGATTTTGTCAAAGTGTTTTTCTGTATTGATTTATATGTTCACGTGGCTTTCATCCTTCATTTTGTCAATGTGGTGCTCATATTTATTGATTTGTAGATAAGGTGGCAAGCAATCTTGTATCCCCAGGCACTAAAAGGAACTTGAAAAAGAATAGCAAACAAAGTCCAAATTAAGTAGAAGAAAGGAAATAATAAGGAGCAGAAATAAAAGAAATAGAATCTAAAAAAAATACAAAAGATCAATGAAACCAAGAGCTTGTTCTTTCAAAGATAAACAAGATTGGCAAACCTCTAAGCAGACTCATCAAGAGAAAAAGAGGACTCAAATAAATAAAATTTGAAATGAAAAAGGAGTAACAACTGACACCAAACAAATACAAAAGATTGTAAGAGATTATTGTGAATAACTATATGACAAAAAACTGGACAATTTGGAAGAAATGGATAAATTCCTAGAAACATACAGTCTTCCAAAACTGACCAGGAAGAATCAAATGATCTGAATAGACAGATTGCAACTAGTGAAGCTGAAGCAGTAATCAGAAACTCCCAACAAACAAAAGTCCTGGACTGGATGGCCTTACCAGTGAATTTAGAATGCTTTAAACCCCCTTTTTCTTTGCATACTTTATTCAAATGAAATATTAAGCAAATCAAGAGAAAGAGGTCCAGGTGAAAGTTACAAGCCCTATCCAAACACTGTCTTTTTCCAGGCCCTCAGCACACTCTGAACTGATTTACAGAGCCAGATTTTTGAAAAGCATAGACTTATTTCTTTCCAGCAAATATCCCTACATCATGAGCCATGAACACCTTAGAATTTAATAAGCAAATTATAATCACATGGCTTCATTTTGACTACTTTGGCACTTGCTTATTGCTACCTTTCTAATTTTGTTTATTAAATCAACATTAACCAGGAGTAAATGGATTTTTCATTAAGTAAAAATAAGCTACCTTGTGGTATAATAAGGAAGCTAATCATTTCTTTTTCTCTCAATGCACAGTCTATAATTTGATTGCTCAGATTAATGAAGAAACACTTCAAAATTGATTACCAAAACTATAGATAATCATCAAAATGTGAAAATAAACATTAATTTATTCATAACATACATCATTATATTCTTATAAACAACTAAATAATTTGAATACATTATATCCTGGAATATAAATGTTCAACAAATACAGATAAGTGTTTTCTCCAAAACTACAAAACAGAAATCACCACAATTACATATAAGATGTACAAGGATGACATAATTAAAAGTTTCACAATTTATTCATTAATTCCCTGAATTTGTGACATAATTTCCTTATTTGTGAAATACTATGGATTAAATATCAACAGTTAAGTATTTTTCCTTATTTGTAAATTTGGAGGGAGTTAAAAGTGAGCCACTCTTTATTTCTGCATCTTCCCATATGTGCTCATATGTGCCCTACATACACTGTACGGTATAGAAATACAAATTATTTTTCACAAAGAAAGGAGAGCCTTCATTCAACAAATGTTTGCTTAGTAAAATATCACTAGCTAGACATAGTAGTAACGATGCTTTGAAAAGTAAAAAGACATGATTCCTGCTCTATTATTACAAAACCTTGTTCAAAGATGTAACTAAAGTGAGCAGGCACTTCAGGATCAGCTTTAGGTATAGGCAGGCCCCAACTGCATGTCACAAATTGGAAAAATTCAAAAGATCCTGCCTATTTTTCCACAACTTACCTATTATATCTACTTCCTAAAAGACATGTATCATCGATAGAAATTTTAGTAATATTAAGAAATTTTATTCCACTAGGGAATATCTTTGTGAATTCTACCTCATTAATTCTCAGAATTAGTATGTGAATTAGTTTCATATTTGGAAGTAAGCAAATAGAGAACCAAAAAGAAAAAGAGAGAAAGAAAGAAAGAAAGAAAGAAAGAAAGAAAGAGAGAGAAAGAGAGAAAGAAAGAAAGAGAAAAAGAAGGAAAGAAAGAAAGAAAGAAAGAAAGAAAGAAAGAAAGAAAGAAAGAAAGAAAGAAAGAGAGAAAGAAAGAAAGAAAGGGAGGGAGGGAGGGAGGAAGGAGAGAGAGAGGAAAGAAAGAAAGAAAGAAAGAAAGAAAGAAAGAAAGAAAGAAAGAAAGAAAGAAAGAAAGAAAGAAAGAAAGGGAGGGAGGGAGGGAGGAAGGAGAGAGAGAGGAAAGAAAGAAAGAAAGAAAGAAAGAAAGAAAGAAAGAAAGAAAGAAAGAAAGAAAGGAAGGAAGGAAGGAAGGAAGGAAGGAAGGAAGGAAGGAAGGAAGGAAGGAAGGAAGGAAGGAAGGAAGGAAGGAAGGAAGGAAGGAAGAGAGAAAGAAAGAGAGAAAGAGAGAAAGAAAGCGAGAGAGAAAGAGAGAAAGAAAGAGAGAAAGAAAGAAAGAGAGAAAGAAAGAAAGCGAGAGAAATACTTAAGTGATTTTAAATCACACAGCTTAAAAACAGCACATCCAGCAAATGTTATAAATGTCACAATTCCCATGCCAGCATCTCACAGGCATACCTGGGGAAGAGAGACCTGGGAATGGATATCTAGAAGAGCACTGAAAATCAGCCAGGAAGTCTTAGACTTTGTCAAAAATATATAATAATTACATTAGGGTTTAGATTCATTAATACTATTTGTGTCAGATCTGTTTTTGTTTATTTTTGTTATTTTTTTAGATATAAACAAGTGAATTCTTTTCAATAGTCTATTTCAGGGGCTTTCATGACACACCAATTCTGGTACTCTCAGAACAGCTATAAGATATGGTCATATATGCACTTGCCAGACAGAGTTTTAGTTTTGGTTTTTAAGAAAGCCATTTATTTTAGTGAGAGTTCTATAGGCTCGGAGACATTTCTATAGCCTGTATTTCTTTTACCTCCAGTGCCTAAAACATAGGTGCTCATTAAGTGAGTGACTAAAATTCTAAATAATAATTTAAAATGGAAAAATGAAAACAATTACACAAAGGGTGGGAGCAGGCAAATATAAACTACGAGATGTTCAAAGACACAGGCAGTCACTTAGCAGTCCATAATTTCCTGTCAGGATAGAGCCAATCAAATTTTTTTTCCTGCAGAGAATAAAATTGTCAGGTCCAAGATAAGTGACTGCTGAAAAAAAATATATTCTTCTTGACTGGCATCAAGTGTTATAAATAAAAATATTTCTTTAAAGTGAGGCTCCTTGAAGAAGTGGTTAAAACCAGGGCTGGGGCAGGGGAAAGCACTAACTGAGCCTAAAGCACCTTGTGATACCTGAAAATAATGAAATGCTTTAGAGAAAGAGAAAAACTTCCTGGCCAGCGTAGCTCAGTGGATTGAGCACGGGCTGGGAACCAAAGTGTCCCAGGTTTGATTCCCAGCCAGGGGCCAGGGTACATTCCTGGGTTGCAGGCCATAACCCCCAGCAACCGCACATTGATGTTTCTCTCTCTCCTCTTTCTCTCTCTCTATCTCCCTCCCTTCCCTCCCTAAAAAAAAAAAAAAAAAAAGAGAGAAAAACTAAGGTGAGAGAATTCAAATGGATATGGGAGCTGACCTGAACACTCACAGTAGCCAAAGTCAGAACAATTTAAGCAAAAACATAAATAATGATAGTATTGAATTCTAATCCAAAGACTAATATAAGTAGCCATGAGTCCAAATTAATATAAATAATTGAACAAATAAATAAACAAACAAAACAAAAAATACACTATTCCTTCAGAATAATTTCTATTAATAAATGTAGGAGAAATAAGAGAAATTAAAAATCAACATTACAACACCACAGTAAAAATTGCCGCAGCAAGATCCACTGAAGAATGCTAAAACTAGTTGGTGAAAGATTAAGAAGCATGCATAGCCTTACAGTATCTCACCCAAAAAATCTATCAGTTAAAAAGTAAAATACAGAAACTTTATTGTGGAGGAATGCAGCAGACACCACTTTGATCAAGTAATCAAAGTCAAGTCCCCAGTAACACGACATATGGATATTATGTTATCACCTCATATGATACATTGAGAAGGGCATCTCCCTTCTGTGTCATCTAACTTCTGGGTCATCTTCCTTCTGTGTCATTCTTCCCCAATATCCATAACCTCAATCTAATTATGAGAAAAAAATCCAATTGAGGTGCATTCTATGAAGCACGTGACCAGTATTCTTCTAGAGTGTCAAGGTCATGAAAGATAAGAAAGACAGGAAGTATCACAGGTCAAAGGCAACTAAAGAGTTATGACAACTACATGCAATATGGGATACTTGATTGGGTACTGGAACAGAATAAAGACATCAGTGGAAAAACTGGTGAAATCCAAATAATACTCTATTGTTTAGTAGGTAGCATAGCAATATTATTTTAATTAATGAACCATGGTTTATGTGCCATGTACCATAAAATGTTAGTAATTGGAGAATCTTGGTAAATGGGCAAGTAAAAAATATGTTCTCTTGTTCGCTTTGGTAAGTTCAGAATTAATTCAAAACAAAAATGTTTTTAAAAACAGTGCCATAAAGGAGTTAATTCAGATAGGACCCTTAGGAAAGAAAAGATCTCTATCAGTAAATGAGTTTTTAACAAAGACATGAAATATGATAAAATATTGCCTTCTCTAATACAAAATATCCATAATGTGATAATTATTTTATAATTCCAAAAAGTAATTTGTATTAAAATATTTTATATTGACATTTTAAGTTCCATATATTCTGAGAATTCACCCAATAGCTGTATGAAGACTTATAGTGACAATTCTACAGGTTGAAGTAATACATCTGAAGGCTGTAAACTGATGTGTGTGAAGGACATGATAAATGCTCAAGAAAAGTAAAAACTTTGAGAATTTTATCTCAGCTACATATTCAATAACCATTTATTAAAAAACCATAGATTTTCTTGAACCCTAATTAACAACCAGTAGCAGACTCATCACAGAGATAACAAAATTTATGAAATGCAAGGAAAGGAGAAGTTAGACTCTGGCCTACTGCTCTCCTACCACACCCTATTCCAGGTCACTTTCTCATCATTCTTTTGTTCCTTTCCATTAAGTTATCTTTTCCCACTAAAACAGGACAAATAAATTTAGATATCTTTTGATTAGAAGCAATGTGCTATAGTCAGATTATTTGGGGACACAGAGTGATGACAATAAGGAAACAGTTTTGAAGATTATCTAATCCAGTGGTCATCAATCCCATCAGAGCCAACACCTCCTTTTATATCAAACATTTCATAATAGTCCCATTATTACACTGAAGTTGATATTCGGAGATCATATAACCAACCCACAGACCATTTCAAATATGTGTGCATAATACCATACTTTAATAAAAGAGAGAATGACAGGAAATTAATTCAAAATAAAATAATCTGTATTCCAAAGTGTAGATGCTTGGGTACAACTACACTAATACAACCAAGTAGTCAGACTCTTAAGGTTTGCATAAATCAGTGTGACTGCCTCTGCTGCCAATGCAGCCTGACACAAGAGTACCAGCAACTCATACTCTGTGAGGAACATGCTATTGGAACATTATTTCTGGATGATGAACAACGCTTTGAAAAACCCTAAAGAAAGCAAGTTAAAATTTTATCTGAATATGCACATACTGATTCTTGCAAACTATAACATCTGTTAAATTTTTGTACCTGTATTTCTTAAAGCCATCAAGAAAATACTTTGTGTTACCTGTAAAAGCAGTTACTTTCAGCTCAGAAAATTATAAATAGGTTTTGTGTGTCTATATGAATGTTCAGTGCAACATTCTAAAGTCATAACAGATAGGACAGTTTTTTGTTGTATAGGACCCTTTTTGCATTTCAAGACATTAGGCATTTCTGATTTTTACCCAATAAATATGAGTTGAGTTCCCCTATCACTTTGTGAATTAAAAACATCCCCACATATTTCCAAAATACCCTTAGGACAATAAAACCACTGATATAGACCAGTGCTCATTTAATAGACAGAGAAGCCGAGGTTCAGTATTTCACAGGATTACAAAACTAAAGATCAAAATAATGCTAGAACGACATAAATCTCTTCTCACTGTGCTGTGCTGTATCTCTTTCATTCCTTTAGTACTTGGCATTCAATATGTAAATTAGAACTTTCCTGTGCTCCATCAACACTAAATAACAAAAACTGCTGCCTCTCTTGAAAACTTTATCTTCTCCCTTGAGGTCCATTAGCTGCAAGAGCCAAAGGCATTCTTTCTAGCATTCCCTATGAATCAGCTTTCAGGCCCACTTTCTTACTATTTTCTTCTTCTCTGTCAGCTTCAAGCCAAGCCTGTTAAAATACTCAGGGATTCTCATCTCAGACCAGGAAGGAGTTAGAATTATTTTATGCCAAATACCTCTAAGCACTATATGACCTTTTCTCTACTAGGAAGAAAAATAGGCCAAGACCCCTCAGGGTGTCTGGTAGCATTCTCTGAGCCCTATGGTTTTATGCCCTTTCACCCAACACAATGCAGAATTAGTTCTAAACCTGGTAGAAAATTGTAAAGAGAGGATGACGTATGAGGACCTGTGAAGACTGCCTCATAGGTGATAATAATGCATGTTGAAATGTCACTGGCTACAAACATGAATATGGTTTCAGTACACAGCCATCTGAATCACTTTGGGTGCATATTGTACTTTTGATAATTAGTTACACCATGCTTTTGGTATTATATTAGGTCCTTAGTTCTCCAACTAACCTCCTATAGATAAAAAATTTCCCTAAGAAAAATAGGCCTTTGTTACACCAAAAGCCTTTTATATATGTTCCATCATTGGACAAAAACTATTGTATCAGTTTCTTTCTAGCAGTTTTTAGTATTAAATCCTTTATGTACAAAGAAATAGATTCTGGGGAAATGTGTTTAATGTTAGCATTACTTTCATGGACAAAATCCCTAAACAACTTGTCAAAGTGAAAGAGTCTTTTTCCCCAATGATTCTGTAGTCATCCTCAGACAAAGTAGACACAAATCTTATCACATAAAGAATAATTAAAAATATCTAATTTAAGTTCATCAAGTTATTTCTGAAATAATGTTTGATCATGTGAAATGTAATATGTTTCTCAGAGACATATTTTTGCTGTATTTAAAACCCATCAAAGTTATGACTTGTTAGGGATTTCAATTAAATGACACATAACAAAAAGTAAATTCCAAAGTCAAGAAGGATTAATATTTGGTGAAAAGATTCAAAAGGTATTTTGTTCATCAAAGAAAAAGTGTTTCAGAAGGTATTCAAAAGTAAGAAATTAGAAGATTAATCCCTTTAAAATATGGGTTTGTGAACAAAACAGGGAACACTAAATTCTATCTTTTAACTAAAGAATATATGAGGTCTGTCCAGAAAAAGCCCAACCACTGTTAATATAATGAGAATAGTTTGCTTCACATCAATGTAAATTGGCAGCCAAGGAGAATATACTGGAATGTGCATGTGTGAACAATAACAACTTCTCTGTACTAGTCAGTGGGGGTGGTAGATACCACTGAGTGAGCATATATATATACTGTGTAACTGTTGCATTCAAAATGAGTGAGTAGAGCAACACATCTATATCAAACTTTGCATTAAGCTTGAACATTCCTCCATGGAAACTATCCAGATGATTCAGAAGACTGCAGCAATGAGCAATTGGTGATTGGCAGCTTCATCACAACAGTGTGCTCATGCATCAAATCTCCTGCAGAGTTTTTTGAGAAACATCAAATCACCCAGGTGACTCAGCCCCTCTACAGCCCAGATTGGGTGACCTGAAACTTGTGGCTTTTCCCAAAACTAAAATCACCTTTGAAAAGGAAGAGATTTCAGGTAGTTGATGAAATTTCAGACAGTTGATGAGATTCAGGAAGATATCACAGGCAGCTGATGGCAGTTGGGAACTGTGTGAAATCCCAAGGTGGCTACTTTGGAGGGGACTGAGGCATCATTGTTCTATGTACAATGTTTATTTTATCTTGTATCTTCTTCAGTGAATGTCTCTATTTTTCATAGGGCATGGCTGGATACCTTCCAGATAGATCTTTTATATGTATATTTATCAATCTGCTAATTAGGAGAAAATGCTTTTTTCAACATATATAGCATTTTTCCTTTTTCTATTTTTATTTTTTGCATTTTTTATTATACACACCCCCCTAAAATAAGCATACTATGAGCCCAACCCAGTTCTTTCTCTAAAACAAAAACTCATTAAAGCATTTCTTTACCTACTATATAGAAGTATTATCTAGGAATTTAAGAAAGGCCTATGTGATTATATTCAGCTTGAATAAGAGATATGTGCTAGGCATTAGAAAAAATAAAATATCTAATATAAAATTCTTGCCCTATGATTGTGAATGAAGGTACACTCTAAGTTAGGTCCCTGATTAACATGGAATTTCACAGGGTAATATCATCTAACCTCACAGCCATCTCCATCTAGACTCCCAAAAGGCACACATGAACCTGAGCTCCACCTGTGGGGAGAATGTGGGCTGGATCCACCAGAGAGTTCCCTAGTCACCACCTGAGATTGATTAAAGCCTGTGCATGCAAACTCACACCCCCTCTCTCTCCCTTTTGCCTTCGTCCCCTCCCTCTCTAGCGACTGGAAAAGCAAATGAGACGAAGCCCTGCCCACATGAAATCTTAATAACATAGTGATCTATACCTGTTTAGAGGAGTTTATTATTTAATTACTAGTGGCACTTATAGGAAAAAAATATACAGGGTTAGCACCGAAAATAACTTTAAACTAGTATAAGCTTTTATCCCTGTTTATAGCTTTTATTCTTTCACATATTTTTCAAACGGAAATGTAAATTAACCAACTTTTCACTGTGACCATCTGAAATTATTATTTTTTGCATGTGGCTAACCATCACCATATACCCCGCCACTGTTGCTATTCTAACCAAAACTGCACTTTGGGTGAGGGCCCAGGAACAGCTCTCATCCTGTCTCCCAGGCTATCTTTGATCATGGAGAGGATGAATGTCTACCTTTGTCTCCTGGGAAAAAGTCTCCCCGTCTCAGTGGACTTGCCCTATGTCTTTCTGCCATTGAAGAGTCCATTATAAGTCCAGGAGGCATTATAACATGATGCTCTAGTCCAAAGATTGATCTGTTCATTATTATTTAATTCTCTAATTCAGGGTGTCCAACCCCTGGCCCAGGATGACTACGAATATGAGCCAACACAAAATCATAAATTCACTTAAAACCTTTATTTTGCTCATCAATTTTCATTATTGTTTGCATATTTAAGGTATGGCCCAAAACAACTCTTCTTCTTCCATTGTGGTCCAAACACACCAAAAGGATAGCATCATTTGGCAATATTCTTCAGGTACATGCTTGAGGATATTCTGTTAATGAAATGTACCCTCTTATAAAATATCAGAATTAGGAAGCCCAACCACTACTTTTATTAATTAGCTATGCCTACAAGATTGTGCTGAGGTACACACAAACCATGAAATTCAAACTTCAGCTGATTAGGATCAAAGTGTCCTTTAAAACAAGAAAAGAAAAAAAAAAAGAAGTGGGCATAAACCATCAGTTAGAATAAAAAGCACAGCTTGCTTAACTGGAAAATAGATTTCACTAGTAATCATGAAAATGCATTTATATTTTTAAGCCAGTATAGTACAACATGTGTCTTGAAAAGTGACTTTTAAAAGCATATTGCTAAACTGCATTGTGCTGTTAAATACGCATTTGTACACCAACATTGTGTCAAGTAACTATAAGAGTGTAAAATCAGTTAATGAAGCTTCAAAAAGAATTGACCTGGGAATACTGTAGGAAAGCAAAGAAAACAAGCTGTTTTTCATCTACTTAAGCAATTCAGTGACTGCATCTTGATTACCAAGCCAAAGTTAGTACAGCGTTTCTGTAAAATCTGATTAGCCTGAAGCTCTTTTAGTAAAAAATATGGAATGTCTTTTCATTGTTGCTATCAAAATTTTATGGGACAGCTAATAATAGAAATTCCACTCTGCATTTTAATGAACAGTGTGACCTTGGTTTATAAAACTAAAATAAAAATTAGAAGAACAAGATAACAATCTGATCTCTTTTAGTGAAAGTCAGAGATTGTATTAAAATACCTCCGGTGCCTACCTCTTCACAGCTAGAGGGTGAGAAGTCTACTCATGGCAACATTTTTTTCTCCAAGGTTTGTGAGTTTATTTGGTTGGTTGGTTTGGGGACTGCTGACCTCATCATTCTAAGGTGAGAAATCATCTACTCATAGCCTCATTTATTCTTCAGGTTTATTTGCCTGTTTTGTAACTTTCCTATCTCATGCCCTAAACTCTTACCTTTTTGGTTCTCTAAACAAATTTTGCCACTGTTCTAGCATTCCTTTACTAGGAGTTGAGGAATTAAAGATATTACATCAGCCAGTAGTATACCTGAGCAGTTTCCCATAAGAAGACACACAAAAAATATGTTTTATAGATTTATAAAGTCTCAGAAATAAAAAGAACTTTAAGATTATTTAAGTCTCCAGTATGACTATATGATGCTGGTTATAGAAAATTCTAGAAAAAGCTAACCTAAACTGCAGTGACAGGAAGTAGATCACTGGTTGCCTAGGTCTAGGGGTGAGGAGGTAAAGTAATTTCACCAGGGCATGAGGAAACTTTTGGGTTAATTACAACGTTCTATATATTGATTATGATTGAGGTTACATGAAAGGATCCATTTATCAAAATTCATTAAACTCTACACTTAAAATAGGTGTATTTTATCATATAAATTATACCTCATTAAAGTTGATTTTTATTAAGAAAAAGTATTAGAAAACCAGTGAGACAGCTCTTAACCCTCCAACCCACATTGAGGGTAAAAAAGGTCAAGAGTAAAGATAGCTCTATGAAAAAAAAGGCTTAAAAAAACTATTTGGTGCTGTGTATCCCAACCTTCCTAAAAACTGAGGGAAGGTATGTCTTTCCTTTCCTTAAATCTAGTGAAAAAGTTTCAACAGGACTGCTCAAAAAATCCTAATCACTGATTTTTGGAGTGGGAGAGAGGCTGAATTTTGCCTGTCTCACACTTGAGAAATTGAAGGCCAGGAACTTGGATCACAGAGCAAAAATGAGACAGCAATTTGGTGGCTTATCCTGCCCACCTAGAAGGCATCAAAACAGAAGGTTCCAGAGGGTCTTCTGGGAGCCATATGCAAGAGAATGGTAAATGGGGTCATTTTAGGTTTTGTCTAAGAGGGTGGGCTGGAAAGATAGTGGGTCCTCAGCAGAAAGCTAAATGTAAATGATTGAATTCTCAGGGGCTGAGGATACGAGGTACAATAAAGAGGGACATTCCCTTTTCAAGCCAACTCTAGATAAGAGGTCTCCAGAATCTTATGAACAGTCTCCAAAGAAGCTACACATACCTGTACACATACATTTTCCTGTGTTAATGTGCATTTTTTTGTCCAAATTTTTGTGGGAAAAATAAGGATGCATATTATAGATGGGTAGTACTAATTCCATATTGACATAAATGTTTTTAACTCTTTTATTTATGCTTATGTGTTCAAAATGTAATTCTAAAAAGCAATAACGATTTCCATATGCAAAACAATACACTAGAATATGACCATTGGTTTTGTTTCTAAATATAAATAAATAATTTGAATTAAAAAGTTAAAATAAAAGATTTTTCTCTTGAAAGTTGGGGCCAAAAACATGGTGTGCATTATACACAGCAAAATACAGCAGAGAGAGTGGATACTTAAGCATCCATCAAGCTCAGAGCAAACCAAGGCAGTCTGTGTAGCACCAGAGGAGAAAAAACTTCCCTGCCCTATTTACATCCTCTGTCCACCCTTCAAATCGACTGCAATCCCAAAGCAGTCAGAAATCATGGTTAGCAGGAAAGGAGGGGAAAGCAGACGCACAAGGCCTGGACAGAGAGAGGCAACTGTCAACATATTGCCTTTCTAACTACATAAAGCAAACTCATAACAAGTTTGAGCCCAGGATAGAAGTTTTCACTTTTAAGTCAAGTTTGAAGTTTTGACAATCATATGGGATTAGATAATTTAATGTTTGGACCAGTACAATTTGTATTACATATTTAAAAAAAAAAAACATAAAATGTGAGCATCTTTGGAGAGTTGACTTTGGACAGTTACAAGAAAAGAAATATTTCCACTGAATAAATTTTAAAGCGATAAGGAAAACAAAAGTAAAATTGCTACTCTGGACTAAATGTGTCCCTGCTAAATTCATATGTTGAAACTAACACCCACTGTGATAGCATCAGCAGTGGAGCCTTCGGGGTATGATTAGGTCATGACAGTAGAGACGTCATGAATAGACTTTGTGCCCTTATAAGAAAGACACCTGACAGATACCTTGCCACTCCACCCCCCTACTCCTCCCCACCCCATGTGGAAGTAGTGAAAAGACAGCCATCTGTGAACCAGGAAGTCAGCTCTTACCAGACCCCAACTCTGCTAGTGCCTTGACCTTGATTTTCCAGTCTCCAGCACATGAGAAATAAATTTCTTACTTGTAAACTACTCTATGGTATTCTGTTACAGCAGCCCAAGCAGACTGAGGCAATTTCTAGTTTATTATTTGTGCATATTCAAAATGACAATAACACTAATTAGTAGACACCATGGTGAGCAGGACCTGGGTTACGAAGAGCCACCACACAGCAGAATTCCGTGAGGGACTATGTGTGCACAGAGACATGGCAGGGGCAATGCAGCAGCCCTAGTGCCAGGAGCTTTGCAGATAGGTTCTCTCAACAGTCCGTGAGGGGAGTAAAAACTTATATACTCTTCACAAAGACACGTACATGCATTTCAATCCCATGTTTGCATGAAGATGAAGGTTAATGAATTTCAAGAATTAAAGCCCTTCCTATAAATTTGAGCAAGGCTATAAAAGACCTATCTGCGTGGTGTGGGCCCAGCTCCCAGTGGAAAGTGAGGTCCGATGCACAGGACCCATGCCCACAGATAGGTTCTCCCATGGGAAATCAGGCCTGCATTGTACCTAGGCCGCTCTGAGACTTGCTTTTCGCTAAAACTCCCTCATCCTGAATTGAGGCAGCAAACGTTTACTGCATTCTTTAAAGTAACTTCCTAAAGTCTGTGCTAAACCTCCCCAGTATGGAAAATAACAGGTCCAACCACTTTTCCTCTTGGTCTGCAACATCATTCTCTTTGAAGTAATTAGCAACATTTTTCCTTTGTTTTCTATAAAAGATAACCACCTAAATAAAGCAAACCTGTGCATAGTAAGTGAGGACCATCCTCAACATAATGTGCCCAGAAAAGTAATAAAGTTTGTCAAGGCAAGGGTCAGTGCACTCTCCCCTTGAGAGTGCAGCCATGCCATCCCTTTTCCTCCACAGAACTCAGCAGTCTGTGTGAGTTTGTCTCATCTCATCCATAATGCAGCGGACCCCCATGTCAAAGGTAAATAACATCAGTCATGATAATGTATAGTTGCTATGGTTATGAACACTTAAAATTTTATTTGTTTTATATATTGTTATAACAAGAAAAGTGTTCTGCATTCAAAAAATTGAGAAAAACACACACAGCTTGGTCCTTATTTAATCTTTTATAAATTCAAGGCTAAGCACTGTGTCTACCATTTCTTAGATGAGTGTTCTGTCAAATATTTTAACCTGGCCATTTCTACTTTCTAAAAGTCAAGAGGCCTTTGTCTTCTGCACATAATATTCAGTAACTAATTGTTGAATAAAGCAATGAGTGAACCAATCTAATCAGTCAGATGGTACCCAACTCTAATGCCACTATTCATCTGAGATTTTCTAGCTCTTACAATATTTATTTGACTTTCATTGAGTTGTACTGCTAAGTCTGAGTATATGAATAGATAAAACAATACTACACCTGCTAATCATTGACCATCAATGTTTTTACAGATGTCATTCTTATGTGTAAAAAAATTCCATTCTAATTTTGCCAAATAAAAATAAACAAATACAAATGTTTAGCAATATAGATTTTATTCATTTAAAGTAGAGGTTTTATTTTTTTGTTATTTTAGATGCTATAATGTGGTCAATACTTTTTTACTTTATTTACCTTTTTCTTTTTTATTACCATTTAACCCTCTTTTTTAAAAATTTTAATTATTGTTCAAGTACAGTTTTCTGTCTTTTACTCCCATCCCAGCCCGCCCCCCCGTACTCCCCACCTCCCTCCCATTTCCACCCCCCTAGTTTTTGTCCATGTGTCCTTTACACTTGTTCCTGTAAACCCTTCCCTTTTCCCCTGAAATTCCCTCCCCTCTCCCTTCTGTTCACTGTCAGCCTGTTCTCTATTTCAGTGCCTTTGGTTATGTTTTGCTTGTTTCTTTGTTCTGTTGTTTAGGTTCCTGTTAAAGATGAGATCATATGGTATTTGTCTTTCACCACCTGGCTTGTTTCGCTTAGCATAATGCTTTCCAGCTCCATCCATGCTGTTGCAAAGGGTAGGGGCTCCTTCTTTCTTTCTGCTGCATAAAATTCCATTGTGTAAATGTACCATAGTTTTTTGATCCATTCATTTACTGATAGGCACCAGCAATGCAATTAAAAAATGGGCAAAGGACTTAAACAGACACTTCTCCAAGGAGGACATACAGAGGATTCATAGGCACATAAAAAGATGCTCAGCATAGACACTAGCTGTCAGAAAAATGCAAATTAAAACCACAATGAGATACCACTTCACACTGGTCAGAATGGCCATCATAAACAAAGCAACAAACAACAAGTGTTGGAGCGGTTGTGGAGAAAAGGGAACCCTAGTGCACTGTTGGTGGGATTGCAGACTGGTACAACCACTATGGAAAACAATATGGAATTTTCTCAGAAAACTAGATTTATTCATTTAACAACCATTTATTAAATATCCATTCAAATCTATTTGCTCAACATATACTGGCTTCAGCCAGAAGTGAAACTATTGATTTAAGTGACCAAACAAACCTCCAGTAGAAGAGCTTTTAGTTTGGGCTTATTAAAACCACCAGGCCACGTTTTTCTCCCCTTTCACCAAGGCCAACCTTTCTTCTGATGAAGTCTCTTCTCTGGTGGCCATTATGTGCCTCTAGAAGTTCCCTGTGATATAAGCTTTCAGGTCAAAGTCCAGAGGCAAAGTTTGAAACTGCTTCTCTAATAATTTTTTTTAATTCCAGAATTTAGTGTCTATGTCTAAAGGGTTAACAATACCATTCCCCTTCTCACTGAGAATCTAAACTTTGGTCAACTGTCTATCTCTCTTCCCCTAGAAATGTGGTAAGACTCAAGGGTGAGCTATACTGCTGAACAACATCTTACAATAAAAATGATCCTTGATTAGTAAACTGGACCAGGACTTGAAGGAACTATAAATCAGCTTAGTAGTTGATGATCTTGCCATGCTTTGGGCTCCCCTGAGTTCAGTAACTCTTATAACTGATATTTCCCTTGCAGAAACACTGGAATCTAAGCCTGTGGGTTTGTTACAAAAGACATTGGCTTTTATAGGGCATGTCTTTTTCACCTGTGCAACACAGGCTTTGTTTCCTTGCACCTGAGCTGTTTTGTTGCATTGAACTTCTGCAAAAACTCTTGCAGATGAAGATAATGCCACAGACAAGTTGTATTTCCTCTCCTCAAGTTATCTGAATAAAATAGTATCAGGGGTAACGTACGGAAGGGGGTTTGAGTGTCTAGCATAGCTAGAAGACCCCTTGGTAGGTGTTGCAGTGCCCATTCTGAACCCATAAAAGGAATGAGAACAGAAATGGCTGATTGGAATAACCTGAAGTTACATGCACTCTCCCTGGAACAGGGGGATGTTGAGCTGCTTCACTATAAGTGCACAGACTGAGATCAGGGCAGGAGTGGTTTCCCTAGAGTTCTTTACCAAAAACAATCAAATGCCCAGCAGCCAAAAGAGTAAATATTTACTGTGCAATTGACTCCTTCCTGTGCACCATATCAAAAAATACAGGATTCAAATTCTTGCCTTAGCCAAATGACAAATAATTATATATCAGGAACCTATGAGTATGCCTGCAAATAAAAAGTTATACATATTAAATTTTCAAATAAATTTAATAAATCTCTAGAATAGGTAACTGATAGTATGTCTTTAGAAATGGTAATCTACAACTAAACTTTGGCCTACTTATTAGAGGGTCCCATCAGATTTAGCAATTACCAAAATCCCCTGATATCTTTGTTAACATGTCAATTGCTGTCCTTACAAACTGTTTAAAGCAAAAAATTGAAGCTAATTTACATTCAAGAGGCAGTTAAACACCGTTAAAAGCAAAAACTCTACATGAAGAGCATGTAGGTTTGAAGATGACTGCCTCAAACTATTTGGTGATTTTGTGCAAAGTTAAGTTAAATCTGTTTCTCCATTTGTGTGTATGGAAAGCGAGGATAACACCTACCTCACTGGATTGTTTTGAGGAGTAAATGAGTAAAAACATGAGAAAAACAAAACGGTGCCAGGCAAAAAAAAAAAAAGAAGCAGCAATCATCTAATATCATCATCATCATCCTAGGCATTTAAAAGTCTGATGCAGGCCTTGGCTGGCATAGCTCAGTGGATTGAGTGCGGGCTGGGAACCAAAGTGTCCCAGGTTCAATTCCCAGCCAGGGTACATTCCTGGGTTGCAGGCCATAACCCTCAGCAACTGCACATTGATGTTTCTCTCTCTCTCTCTCTCTCTCTCTCCCTTCCCTCCCTAAAAATAAAATAAATAAAATAAAAGTCTGATGTATATAATCCACATCTCAACTTGACATTTTTTTCTTACTATTAATCACCCTCATAAAGTAACAAAGTTTGGTGACTTTGGGGAAAATAGGCATCTAGTAAGAGAGAGAGCTTTATTTAATCAAATTTGAAAAGGTGATTAAAGTGTAACATGATACATAGAAATGTGATTCTAAAGAATGTCAATTACTTGTGCAAATATTCCCATGCTCTGAAATTTAGGGGGTTGGCAGGAATCTCAGGGGTTAATCCTTGGTAAATATATCAAGGTTCTAGCAAATGAGTCTGAAAATGTGAACCAAGAATGAACCTCGGTTACACAGGATAAGTTCCATGTTATTTCAGGAAACAACACTGCAGGGCTCATTATGTGCTAAGCAGTGTCCTTGAAAAGCTTACAGCCTAGTGGGCGAGAAAGACTTATAAATAAGTAAAAGCAGTGCAATGTGCTAAGTGCTGTGTAAGAGCATGCACTGGGTGTTTGCTTCCCACAGAGGAGGGGGTTAAAACCTGAGATGCCTTTTAGATTAAATTCACTCCTTTCCACTTTAGTAGCTCCTCTGTGCCTGTCTGTAAGAACACAAAATAGTAAAATAGCAGCCCTTCCCACTGCTCAGACAGGCCCATATGAGCATGTTAGGTAATGTACATTAAATCACTGAGCTTTTCTGAAAAAAAGTTACTGTAGAAAATCCCTAGAGACTGTCACCGAGCAGACCGTGGCTTCCTGCAATCTTCTTTCATCTTTGTCAAAGGAAACTGTTACAGCACAAACATGGCATTGCTATTATTTCAGAAACCTAAAGAAGGTGAATACCACCCAAATACACAATAGCCCACAAAATGAGAACCTATAATCTATTCTGAAGGGGGCGGGGAGAGAGAAAAAAAGAAAGATAGAGTCTGACTTTCTCATTTTTTTTCTATTGCCAGCAACACAAAAGATTTCTATAAGGTTGTTGTGTTTCTAAAAAGAGGGAAATAGGTGATATGGATAGGAATACAAAAAAAATTTTTAGAACCAAAAGGGAATTTAATATCAATTCCACCTTTATTTCATAAATACCTACAGAAAGTAAACAGCTCTCCTTAATTAATGGAGGAACCAGGCACAGAAATCAAGTCCAAAACTCTCTCCACTATAGGAAGCAACACCCACAATTATTTTAAAGTCTCCCATTGTGTTGATAGTATTAAAGTTTCCATGGTTCAGATTCATAAGTTAAAGAGGTTTTTGTGTCCAAGACTAGGAATCTACCATTTTCAACATTGCTTCTACAGGAAAAAAAATTCTTTCTACATTTCAAGAAAGCTCACTAACAAATAAAACTTCCCAAATGCAACACATTTTTTAATTCCTTTCTTGTGGGTTGGTCATACAGCTAGCTAGTGATCCTTATCTTCACTCTGGCTGATGATCTCCTACCCGCTCCCCTCCCTTTTTTGTCCCATTTTGAAAGTGTCAATTTTATTACCTTCTAATTTTTTGCTCAGTAATTATCCTGAATGTAAATATTGGAAGCCTACTAAGTAGTATCAGCATAAATTTGACATTGAATAAGAACTGTCCTGAGAGAGAGACATTATAAAGAATGTCAAAATGCTTATACATTGTACAATTTCAGGTTTTCCTCTTAAAACCATCATATTCTACATTTTCACCAATTGACATAAAACTTCACACCTTTTCTCTTTGAAACAAAAGTGCTTAAGTTTTCTAAATTTCATGATGGTTCACCCCACTAAAAATTCTGAAGGATTTAACTGTTAGAGAGGCACAGCTTGAAATGCTTCATAAACTAAAACTATCATCAGAGTAGTCACTGTCATATTTTCTTCACCCACCTTAATGGCAAAAGCTTTTGGTACTCAGCAATGTGTTTAGCTGTCTAATGGAAAATAACAAAATGAAAAACAGGAAAATTTGGAAGTCACCTTGCAAAATTACTTTCCTGAACTTGGACTGAAATTCAGTAAAGGTAACCACAGTATAGATCCATCAAGTATGTTATTTTGGGCTCTATTTTAATCTACCTTCAAGAAAGGATTAATTGTTTTCACTTTAGTAAACTTAAAATACTTTTGGTCCATTACCCAGGTAGATGTAAGACAGAAAAGTGCCTCTTATATTCACTGCTGGCATTATAATAGACATTTTATTGTGCCCATTATCTGAGGCCTATTCCAGTTTTCATCGCTGTGATGCTTACCATCTCTTTGGAATATTTTACAAGAACTCTGAACTACAGAGAGGGACTGAAGCTGCTGAAATTGGAAATCATCATTTTTAATGATTTCATCAACAAGGCCATTCAATTTTCTCCACATTTGTTTGAAGGAGGCTTGCCATCAGAAAAAGGGAAAGTGGTTGGCTAATCCAGAGTTGAAACTATTAAAAAAAAAGCATAACAGAAGGAACAGGGACAAAGGCATAAAGGACATGGCCAGAAAGTGGTCAGGGTTCAGCCTGAGAAGGGAAGGGAGTTGAGCCAGAAAGGAAAGAAGAAACTGAGAAAAAGGGTGGTTGAAGGGAGGGAAACCCTGATAAAATTTCAGAATGTTAAGTCTCAGTGAGGAAGAAAGATGGGGAAAGATGATTGGTCAGGTTGGCATTTAGAGTTTAATTTTATAGGAAGAGCACTTCTAGATGAGGGCAAAGTCAAGTGGAGACTTGTGAGAAGGGGGGGATAAAACAAAAGGGAGGTGAAGGTCACCAATGTCAACAGGTCATAGAAAGGTGAAGCTATGTGTTAATGATTATTGTTGCAAGACAGTTCTCCATGGGCCTCTCACATTTCTGCATATACGGTGAGTTATGCACTAACTGCTGTTAATCCTGGACAATCTTTTTGAGGATTTTTATGCAATGAACAGCCTCAAAAGGTAGAGATAGTGTCTCTCTCTGGAGCAGACCACAGGCATGTGAGCTGTCACCTAGCTCCCTTCACTACGGGAATTAGGGAAAATGCTAACATTCTGGCCAGTGTTAGTACTGTGAGTAATAAACAGTCCTTATTTCTGACTCAGTGGTTTCATGTCTTCCACCAGCAGCCAGGAAGCTTGTCAGCTTAAAAGCAGGGTAAAATCTCAAACCCTTTATATTCCTAAAAGTTTTGACAATGAGGATGCAGTGCTGAAAATTAGGATGGGTTTTGGGAAGAAAAATGAGAGAACTTAACAAAACATGAGGGAACTCTGTGGAAATTAGTAGTAAACATGTTAACCAAATTTTATGATCTACAGACAGCTAATATTCCTCCAGTGCGTTACTTAGTAAGGGAGAAAAAATGGGACAGTTCAATGACAGCTGCCTGAACCATGTCCTGGCTATTGTTAACTCTCCTTTGGGAATGATGATTTTCTTGCCAATCAGCTAGCCCCGGTTGGAGCAGTTTTGTCCCAACTATCATCAAAACTTATCTTGGTTTCTTAGGGAAATAGAATCTTTTATAATGGACAAAAAACATGCTGGGTGACATCCCTGAAAAGGTGATCTGGAAAAAAGGAACCTGGTGCTTTGCTCTTAATACAAGCTAAAATACAAGCGGCACATACAAGATTGTCTTACAGCCATCTCCACTCATTCCTGGAATACACTGGCTTCTAATGAAATGTCCCATTTATACACCACTCTATCAGTCACTAATTAGTGACTGCAACCATCCCTTCAATTTGTCTAATAAGGCATTTAATTAAGGCTACTATCAACAGAACTTCAAATAATATCAATCTTGACCATGGCCCTCCTCAGGGTCCCAGACCCAGTCAACTAAAGAAATCTGATAAACCATGAGAGTCTACCTTAGAAAGCTAGGTAGGTTTTTCTTTAAATCCTTGTATTGATATCTCTGCTTGCCCTGAGGCATTAACCCATGTTACAGCTGCATGTATTAGTGTTTAACCAGACTCTGCTTTGGCCCACAAAGAAGAGGTTAAGGACAATTTTGTTATCCAAAACAACCCAGACCACTGAGTTAAACCTGGCCAAAATGCTTTCAGGGTCGCAGGAGTGGTGTTGTTGAACCCTTCAGCTAATGCCAGAGGCTTTTCTAATGGATAACTCAAGTTGCCAGGAAAACTGCCCACAAGGCAAAGCTCACTAGCATAACCAACGGTAGTTTCAACTGAGACATCTACAGTTGTCTGAGGGTTACACAATCCACAGGTGTTTCCTCAAACACTTTCAGGTTTCTATTAGCACCCTTGAGAAGCAAGTCATTTTGTTTGAAGACATCACAATGTAATCAAATGGTATGTACTCTTATGTAAAACTTCTTTCACTTAGCATAATATTTTGAGATTCATCCACATTGTTACATAACAATGGGTTGTTCCCTTTTATTGTTAAGTAGTATTCCATTACATTACTATTCTTTAGTTTGTTTACCTATGCTTTTTCCAGTGTTATGATGTTATGAATATAGGTGCTATAAAGATGTCTATAAAGTTTTTTTGTGGACATAGTTTTTATTTCTCCTGGGTTGATACCTAAGGGTAAGAATTGCCATATCATAGGGCAGGTATATATTTAGTTTTAAAAAGGAAGTTGTTACAGGGTGCAGCCAAGAGGGGGGACCCCAAATAGGCATTTGAAATGGGGTCCAGAACTTAAGGTGCCCAGGAGATTTTAAGATGTCTCCACCCCCCTCCCCCATAGTGTGGGTTGGGGGAAGGGACAAATGGAGCAGGGCCATTGAGAGCTGATTGCATAGCAACAGCCTTGTAGCTACCCTCTGTCGTGGTCATTTAACATATCTATAGCCTTTGGCTGGTCACTTAGATATATTAAATAGCTGTGGCCATGCCCTGAGCCAGGGGAATGGAAGTAACTTCCCCACCAAGACATGACTGGGGGCAGATCCCCCAAGCTACAGTGCCTGCGTGGGAGCTCGGAGAAGATTGGCTCCAGGACATGGGGCCACACCTGCCCAGACTCATGATGGCAGCCCAGTAAAGCTGGAAGGATATGAATTCTGGCATGTGAAGCCGAGTGTGGGAGGAGTCAGAAGTGAGGCTGCAGAGGAAGATTGGCCGCGAGGATTTAAAACCCAGACGTGGCGGCCATTGAGGAGAGAACCATGTGGCTTTGGCAGAATGGGGAGGACCTCAGCCACTGAGAGGGAGAACCGTGCTGCTTTAGGAGAGAGAACCACGCGGCCTTGGCAGAGTGGAGACTCCCGCAGCCCTGAGAGGGAGAACCACGGGGCCTGGACAGAGCGGGGACCCCCACAGCTTTAGAAGGGGGAACCAATACCTGGTTTTAGCAGAGATCCCCGCGACACAGCGGAGGGTGCTGGGAACCCAGGGAGGTCTCCCAGTCGAGATGGAGTACTAACTAAGAACCAGAGGACTGCCTGAGCCATGGACTTCTATTTCCTTTCCTGAGATACGGTACTCTGGACTGGGCAAAGGGGGAAGGAAGGAAGGACTGTGTGTGTTTGTGGGTGTTTTGGGGGACTTTAGGATTTTTGATAAAGACATTAGGTCACTACTTGAAGTCTGTATAGCATTAAATAAACATTTCCTTTCCTTTTCACGAATCTCTGGCATTGAGAGATGTCTTTCCTAGGGCGGCGGACATAACAGACCCAGGGCCTTCTTTCAATAATAGTATATCATCCCAGGCCCCCCTTGTTGTGTTCTGTAACAAAGTGTCAGACTTTTTTCCAAAGTAGCTGTACCACATCCACTCCCACCAACATGTGTGAAAGTTCTGATTACTCCCCATCCTTACCAACATTCAGTATTGTTAGTCTTTTTAGTTTGTGTCAATTCTGGTAACTATCTTACTATCCTGTTAGCATTTTTATCTTAAAGTTTCTTTCTTTCAACCACCAGAATTTAGTGAATTTAGATAACAAAGTAAAATTTTTAACTAATGCAAAATTATTACATACATATATAAGCCCTTTCCACAAGCACTGTAATCCCATGTGGCATTGGGTTCTAGAAGCAGGTTAATGGACATGGAACACCTGGAATCTGGGCAGAACAATGTTTGAATCTCAGCTTTGTGACTTAGTAACTTGGGGATCTTTGTTATAACATATTATAAAGCCCTCTAATTCTCAGATTCTTGATAAAGTTGTAAAAAAAAAACCCTAAAAACTATGTAAAACATTAGATATAGAATTACAGTTAAGATATATTATTTGGGATGAGGCAGCCTGAGCCCATTAGCAAATTATACTTAACTTCTTCACCTTGCAAATTATACTTAACTTTTCCAAGTATCTGTTCCTTCATTTGCCAAACTGGAAAACAAGCCCATCCATACAGACTGTTTAGCATGGCATCAGGAACATGTAAGAATAACCAACACTTTTAGAAAAGTTACTATGTACTATGTTTAACAACTTACACAGATCATTTCATTCAAATCTCACCATAAATTCCATAAGTTCATGATGCAGGTGCATTATCATCTTTGTTTACCAAAGACTTTGAAAGGTCTTGTAACTTACTTCTGCATTCAGAGCAAATAGCCAGACTCTAGAAGATGTGTACACACTTTTTCCACAAAAAAATGAAAACTAAAAGGAAGTTTTGTTCATTATTTATTGCGTTTCTAGCTTCTATCTCCCTCCATCACCCATTTTTTTCTTAATACATTTCAAGAAGATAAAAGGATTTTTAATACAAAGACTGATTCCTTGTAAGAAAATATAATCTAATTTAAATATAATTTATACATATATGTATATTTCTGTATATATAAGTTCTGTCTGGAAAAAGCCCAGCCATTGTTAATACAATGAGAACTGTTTGTGAGACATTGATGTAACCTGGCAGCCAAGGAGAGTGGACTGGCATACACATGTGTAAAAAATGACAACTTCACTCTACTAGCCAATGGGGGCAGTAGATACCATCGTTGGATACAAAATTACTACACAAGTATAGAAAGGAACCTGCATCAAATTTTGTGTTAAGCTTGAACATTCCTCTGTGGAAACTATTCAGATGATTCAGAAGGTTACAGCTATGGGCAACTGGTGATTGGCAGCTTCATCATGACAACACCCTGCTCATGCATCACATCTCAGAAAGAATTTTTTGGAGAAACATCAAACCACCCAGGTGACTCAGCCCCCCTACAGCCCAGATTTCTCGCCCTGAAACTTCTGGCTTTTCCCAAAACTAAAATCACCTTTGAAAGGGAAGAGATTTCAGACTGTCAGTGAGATTCAGGAAACTACCATGGGGCAGCTGATGGCAACTGATGGCAACTGGGAGAAGTGTGTGAGGCCCCAAGGTCTTTGAAGGGAACTGAGGCATCATTGTCCTATGTTCAATGTTTCTTGTATCTTGTGTCTTCTTCAATAAGTGTTTCTATTTTTCATATTATATGACTGAATACCTTTCAGACAGACCCCATATGTATGTATTCATATATATATATATATAAATTACATATATATATATATTAAAATCTAATCTTTTCTCACAATAAGATAGAAGGTTATAAATTGTTTTCCACTGCCCTCTAATAAACAGTAGCACATATTTTTGATATAACTTACTCAAATTATGATCAACCATTGTGTTAAACAAACTTCTAACTGTACCTCTGCCCTAATAGATCTTCCAACAAACACATAGCAAAAAATACTATCAGTAAGATTCACTGGTGAAACAAAGGGTGCAGCTGTCTGAGGGCTTGTGATCACTTGGCTGTTGGGTATCAACAGTAGGCTGGTGGTGTGGCCACCATATAATTTCATGCACCTACAAATGGGAGCTGCTTCTTCCAAAATTGAGTTCTTCAGCCTTCCTTTTAGAAACACATACAGACAGACCATCAATAGCTCCTCTCCCATTCCCGTCATTACTGGATAAGCATGTCACTCCTACCAGGAGGTACCATCTACCATGTACACTTATCAATGTAACTTCTCTTTATAGCCCATTAAATTAATCACCAAATATCATCTAAGCAAGAATGACCCAAAGGGAAAAGCACATAATTTACCACAGTGCCCAGTCACCTAATTCCTTTAGAAAGAATTGCAGTTCATTCTTGTTCTGTAATCCATCAGAATGGTCTGCAAACCATTTAACTCAGTCACTCACTAATGATTACAGAGAGTGCCATGCACAAAATAAGCTCTCATATTAAAAAGGCTTGGAAGTTATTTCTCACTTCATACTTTTTGGTGAAGAAAACAATCACATGAAACACCAATCAACAGCTGAAGCTACATGAAATAACCTGAAATAACTATTTATAAATGAATTAATCCAACTGGCTGGAAATGAAGAAGTAACTTATTTAAAGTTCCATGGTCACTACCTATGAGTGTCTGATCATACTGTGGCCAATCACATGAAAGGATTCACAGACTGTATATTATTATAGAAATGAAGATGTCACGCCAAGGTTAACCCTACATGAATTTATTGATGATAGTCTTTAGTGTGCAAGGCTAAAGTGGTTGAATTCTTTAAAAATCATGATGAAACATTGAGTGGGGAAATCTAATAAAATGAAAAAAGAAGAGGAGCTGCTAACAAATTGTGTCCCTTGTCTTCTGAGAAAAAGAAATCATCCCAATATTTAAAGAACATTAGAAACATTTTTTCTGAACTGAAGCAACAGTTTGGGAAGCACATATCCATGATTGAAGTTCTGCCCAAAACACACATGGAAAGCCATTTGGTAATAAATCATGGTTGGTGACCCCTAGGATGACTTGCCTTCAAACTTTCAATAGACTTGTGCTCTAAAGTTAACAGGTAAGGTGTGTCATGGTTCATTGAAAATAATTCTTCTGTTTCCCATTAAGATATTAGCACACTTCCCCTGAGAGAGTGTCAATGTCTGGGGTTAGGTATAAAAGTCCTTTTTACTTTTCTTAAAAACATGTTCTAAGCTGTAGATGTGTATCTACATCCATGCTGAGCAAATATGCCAGCATTTATTGATGAGACATTTTCTGAAGAGTTTGTCCGTAAGCATTCTTATATTGCTCAGAAGCTCTGGACAAATCTGAATGCTGTCCATTGATCAGGGAAGGATGTTATACAGTGTCTCTGTACATTTTCATTTTTAATGGGAGGATCAGGTAAGAAATTAAATTATTTCAGGAAAAATGGAGTATGTTTCATTAGGTAAGAGGCAGTTCAGGCTGCAAAAGATGCCACTTGGCTCTGGACTCACATTTGGGTTTGGATTCTGCTAAGCTGCATGACTTTGGACAAGTTAAATAACATTTCTATGCCTCAGCTTCCTCATCTGTCAAATGAGAACAAGTAACTTCTTTGGTTAATTGTGAAGATTGATGAGATAATTATAAAGCAGAACAGTGTCTGGCACATAGACTATAGTCAATACATCTTAGCTAGTATTATTGTTATTATCATCATCACCATTAGTATTGTTATTTTGGAAATGAAAGGAAGAACTTTGTCATGAAAATGAAATCTGCCACTAGACAGAGGTCTTAAAGAGACATAAGACTTATGCCAAAAGATTCTTGAGGTCATTTCTTGTCCTTCAAAGACAACAGAAACCTGAAAATTGTACTACAATTTTCTTTCTACTACAAAGTTTATCAAAATTTATCATGCAGTAGTATTGCATTGTCATATTGCTGAATTGAAAGTTCCAATTCAGTAGGTCTGGGTAGGGCCTGAGATTATGTAAGTGTAATGATCTTCTCAACCAATAAGACTAGACCACACTTGGAGTAACATGATTCAATAAGGCAAGTTCTCTCCTCTCTCCTTTGTATCTCATCATATGTCTAGTAAGTGATGAGACTTGAATCCAGGTCTTCTATCTCTAGGCTGGCAGGTCCTTGATGTACGGAAAAATGAACCAAGATTTCTACTATTTTCTTGTGTGTTTTCTAAATGCCATGTTCTGGTTGAGAACTGCTCAAAATTTTATTTCTCCCTTACACCATTAAAAATGTGTCTTGAAGTTTCCAAGTTTAACCACTAGACTATACTTTCTCCTAAGGAAACTACTTTTCAAAATAATTTATGGCACAGAAAGTAGCCAACAATCTCAGAGCAACAGAATTGGGTTTTTTGTTTTCAGTTAAATGGCACAGCTATTTCCACATTTCCTTGCCTACTGTGCTAAACTTGAATACAAATAAATAATTATCATGCCACTTTTTCTTTAATTATTTTAATGAAGAATAGAAAAGATGTCAATATGACAGTATAATACTTAAAACAGTATAAATATTAATGTAAGATATTAATGAAGAGTCTAATGTAAGTCACAGAATTAGGTGACTTACTAAAAGACAGTGTAGCTTAGTGGTTAAGAGTATGAACTACAGAGCAAGACAACCTGGATTCAAATTTTAGCTATACTACTGTCTTAGTCCATTTCAGCTGCTACCTCAAAAAATCACAGACTGGGTAGCTTATAAACAACAGAAATTTATTGCTTACAGTTCTGGAGACGGGAAGTCCAAGATCAAGGTGCCAGCATGATCAGATGAGGGTCCTCTTTAAGGTCACAGACTTCTCCTGTGTCCTCACATGGCACAAGGGGCTAGGGAGTTCTGTGTGATTTCTTTTATAAGAGCTCAAACCCCATTCATGAGGATGCTACCCTCATTAACTAATCACCTGCCAAAGGACCCACCTACTAATTCCATGACCCTTGGGGGTTAGGATTTCAACATATGAATTTGGAGGGACACAAACATTTATATCACACATAGCAACTTCCCACTATATCTATGACAATGATCAAGCTCTCTCACTTCTCTGTGCCTCCGTTTCCCCATCTGTAAACTGAAGATACAAATAGTACCTAACTTTTAGAGTTGTTATAAGGATTAAATCAGTGAATCAATTAATATGTATAAAGTGCACAGTATACTGTCTGACAAAGTGTAAGTACTAAATGTGTTCTTAAATATTTTTTAATTGTGACAGTGTTTTAGAAAATAGCATATACTTAGTGTAAGTATTCAGTTGGACATAAACCTATATCCATTAATATTATATACCTTACTCATTGTAAACTTTACCATTTTCTATCTTAAGTCTTTTATTTTACTTTTCCCAATATCTCAGCAGCCTACTTTCCTGTGTTTTCCCTTCACTTTCAGATTTTCAAGTTAAAATGCTTTTGAATTTAAAGTTTCAGCTCGTGCAGTCTCATCGGGACAAAGATTTCATCAAATAGAAGGCAAAGAAATTGCTCACAGTTCCAGTTTCTTAATAATACTGAATACAGTCAGGGGCTTTCACTGTGCTTCATGAACAAGCTTTTAGGAGCTCAACAAAGCAGAATGAGTCATTTTATAAATGCATACTAAGCTCTTCAAAGGTTCAGGTGTATCACCAAGAAAGTCTCACCAGACTTGAAGCTCCAAAGAAAGAAATATCAAGTTATTCAAACAGGATTGTTTCTTTTTCTCTTCCCAAAGTTCATGAAGAAGATTATTGCCCTTCAATATGTTATTGTAACTGAGAACTTTTTTAGGCAGAAACTCCTGGGAGGTCTAGAGAACATAGGAAAGACAGAACCATTCTGGTTCACTACATTCCTACGTAAAGTTATAGAGGCCTCCAAACATCTGTAAAAACTGTACAAGTTGGCTATATTACATTGCGAGAGGTTCTCCCATTAAGAAGTTTCACAATTTGTCTTTACATTTTAGTCCTGCAATATCATCACCACAAAACTCATATACTTAGGACCAACAGGAAGAACATTATCAAAAGCATTAGAAGAGACTATCATCCCTTCTCCCATGCCATCCTGGCCTTGGAAACCCCATTAGCCTTCTCATGAGTTTTCAACATCTTGTGGCATCTAGCACCCAGGCATGAACAAAAAGCAGTAACAAGAACAACAGAACCTTTACTTGTCATCTCGGAACCCATAATATTAATTATCCCTCCCATTGCTACCAGTAAACAAGACATGTCAGAATATGGGAAAGACAAAGACTAAAGATTCCAAGACAGAAGGAAGTGAAATTTTACTTTCAGTATCTTTTTTTAATAGGTAAGAAAGTGAGGGAAAAAGTGTCTAATCTGTAAAAACATTTAGGTATATTTGACTTCAGAGACCCTGATATTTAAGAAATTAGCTTCTTATTTAAGCCCTGCTAAACAGTTACCCAGTTTTTATTCAATTGTTAGAAGTTCTCACTTTTTTTTCATGCTCTGTCAATTTACATTGAAACCTACATAATTACTCCAAGAAATTAGAGGGGTTTTTTTTGTTCGTTTGTTTGTTCATAGTTTTGTGTGTTTTGCTTAAGGATAAATGAATCCAAAGTGCCTAGAGCACATCCTGACTCTAGCAGACACTTAGCAAGGTGAAATAAATAAATAAGTCCTACTTTGATGTTTTTGGAGGTAGCTCTTGACGTGACTGACAAATATTCAAGAATTTGGAGATAAAGTACCTGACATATTGCAAACATAGGGATCAGACAATATTCTTCCTAACTTTCAGCAAAATTGTCTGAGAAGTGGCTCCAGGCCACATGGGTGCTGGTGGTTTTTATTGGTAGCAGGTTCTATACTCAATGGCTCACCTCACCTTCCCTTCTGAGATGCTGGTTAATAGCATATGACAGCATATGGGTTCTGGAATCACTCTATGGTTTGTATCCTGGCTTTACCATTCACTAACTATGCAACCATAAAAAAAATAATTACTTTCTCTAAGACCCAATTTTCTCATTTGTGATACAGAGATAATGGAGGTCCTTATTTTACAGGAGTATAATGAGGATTATATAAGATAATACAGACAAAGCTCTTAGTGCCTCCATATAGAAAGTTCTTAACAAACTTTAGGTCTAATTAATCTTTATTCCCCAGAAGCTAGATTAGATGAACCCAAAGCATTAAACAAGGCCCTCTCTAAATTTGGACATAGAAATGGGAAAGAGAAGAGTAAGGAAGATCCCCTTTTCATTTTGCTGATGTTTTCTTTATATTTGCAAATGATACCTCAGACAAGGGTTTGATCTCCAAAATATAAATGAACTCACACGATTCCACTCTAGGAAGAAAAACAACCCAATTAAAAAATGAGCAAAGGACCTGAACAGACACTTCTCCAGCAAGGATATACAGAGGGCCTAGAGACATGTGAAAGGATGCTCAGCATCACTAGCCATTAGAGACATGCACATTAAAACCACAATGAGATAGCACTTCACACCAGTGAGAATGCCCATCATAACCAAATCAACAAACAACAGGGTTGGTGAGGTTGTGGAGAAAAGGGAACCCTAGTACACCATTGGCGGGAATACAGACTGGTGCAGCCAATGTAGAAAACAGTATGGAATCTCCTCAGAAAACTAAAAATGAAACTACCTTGCCCTAGCTGGTGTGGTTCAGTGGATTGAGTGCCGTCCTGTGAGCCAAAGAGTTGTCAGTTTGATTCCCAGTCAGGGCACATGCCTGGATTGCATGCCAGGTCCCCAGTAGGGGGCACACAAGAGGCAACCACACATTGATGTTTCTCTCCCTCTCTTTCTCCCTCCCTTCCCCTCTCTTTCTAAAAATAAATGAATAAAATCTTTTTAAAAAATAAAAATGGAAATGTCTTTTGACTTAGCAATTCCAGTGCTGGAATACCTTGAGAATCCTGAAACATGAATTCAAAAGAACCTGTGCACCCCAATGTTCATAGCAGCAAAGTTTACAATAGCCAAGTGCCTGAAGCAACCTGAGTCCCCATCAGTAAATGAGTGGATCAAAAAAGCTATGGTACATTTACACAATGGAATACTAAGCAGCAGAAAGAAAGCAGGAGCTCCTACCCTTGGGTAGGAGCTGGATGGAACTGGAGAGCACTATATGCTAAGTGAAGTAAACCAGGCAGTGAAAAACAAATACCATATGATCTCATCTATAAGTGGAACCTAATCAACAAACATTCAAAATATAACGAGAGATAGTGAAATTAAGAGCAAACTGACAGTAACCAGAGGGGAGGTGAAAAGGGATAAAGGGGAGAAAAAGGGGAGGGTTTTTCAGGAACATGTATAAAGGACACATGGACATCACCAAAGGAGGGTAGGATTGAGGGTGGCAGGTGGGAATGGGTGGGGCAGGGACTTGTGGTGCAGAGGAAATGGGGACAAATGTACTTGAACAACAATAAAAAAAAGAAGATCAAGGAAGAGATACCATCTTTTGAGGTATTATCAAATTATAATTACATTTAAAATAAGGTTATTTTTCAACATGCACGACCAAACAAAAGTAATAGGGTATGTAAATATAACTATTCCCTGGTGTACATGTATATTTTACAAGTGAAATTTTCTCACATGTAACATAGCACAGAGTAATTTTAGACACAATACATACAATACAACACTAGTTATACAACGTTGACAACTTTGAATTCTTCACCTAATTTGTGCCTACATGGGTTATCAATTGTATTATCTTCAGGGGTTTGCACATTAGCATGTTTTACAATCTTTCTCTGGAAGGTATTCTGCCATACCTGGGACTGTTTCATTACTTTAATGATTTGTCTTTAATTTAAGTTCAAGCATCAAATATCACCATTTCAGTTACTTGAGTATTTTGTCATCTTCTGTTCTTTATTTAAAGCTAAAATGATATCAAATATTGAAATAAATTTTGATACAACTACATCTAAACAAGGAGTGATTCTTGGAGAAGTGTCTGATAATTTGCCAAATTAAAGCCTGAATTATATTCTTTGGTTGCTCAATCTCTCCTTTCTCACCTCTGTGTACATCATCTCTTTGTATTATTACCACCACCACCATCACTGCTATTTAGGAAGCATTACCATTTTCCAGGCACTAAACAAAGGGTTTGTGCACACTGCTTCATTTATTATGGAAAGACAATTTATTTCATTTGGCTGAGGATTACACTTGTCCATAAGCACTGAAGCTAGAATTTGAAGTTAGATTGAATGATTCTAAAGACTATACTTTTAACCTTCATTATATTAAGACAATATTCCAAAAACTTCTGACAAACAAAAGTCTACCTAGTTTTGTATTATTAAAAACTACAAGTCAATATTTCACTTACAAAATTTCAGAGGTTTTGTAATAAGCCTGAGGAAACAATTTATGTTCTTTATTTAAGAGGAAGATGGTGTTAAATTCAGCGATTTTTCTGCTATTGATTCCCTCCCCCAGAGAATTTCAACAAAATAATACTATTTAATCAACTGGAATGTGTAAAATTTATATCTTTTACACTGCAACCTTGAATACCATTATTTGTTTTGGAACTTTATGTAATCTAATTATAACAAAATTTAAAGCAATATAAAATTCACATTAAACATTGAAATTTACAATACTATTGATTTTTAAAAATTTTCACTAAGTTTTCACTCTAGCTCTTAACATTTCTTATATCTACAGCAGTAATTCTAAACATCTGGAATGATCAGAAATCCCATTAAATATCAGTGGGAGGCTTTGGATCCTCTTTAAAAACACACAGAAACAAACACATATGTATGAATACATTCTGCAGTGTTTTATATAGTTTTAGGGAGGGTTGAAAATAATCCCTTTTCTAGATCATTTTCAATTACTTTGAATTGATACAAAATGGCAATATCTAGATTTACTCCATATTCCAGTTGTCCAGCAAAAGACAAATGTCGTTTGGTTGTAGAATTTAAAGTTTAATCATATACATTGTTCATTATATAAAAAATACCTGACTTGCAAGCATAAAGTATAAGAATAAAGCCTTATCAACAAGATTACTCCAGAAAGCAAGTGTCAAATAAGCAAAATCACCATGTTACCTCTCAGGAAATATAGCTTCATTATCTTCAAACTGTGACTTCAGAACTTGGCGTGTAAAAGAGGTTATTTCAAACAAAAAATACTCTTATTTCCCCTGAGGAAAAAGATGAGAATGTAGGAAAGATTTTCCTACATTCCTGTGCACTTTTAAAAATGACTCTATCTAACCATTTACAGAAGGATCTCCATCCCTCACACCATCAGTTGTCAGACTTGTAAGAGAGATACCTATACAATGCTATGCTAATATGCATTATGTTTATGCAGAAGCACATACTTTAAAGTATTAATTCTTAGGTCAAAGGAAAACTTCATAGAACTCCAATGTTACCTCACTTTTTATACTTTCTGGGTGGTTTCACACAGCTTAAACAGTTGCTTATGCCAAAGCTACTGTTACACTTACAACAACAACAACAAAAAAGTATTTTAAAGGACCACTAGTACAAATGTGTTTAACCTTTTACCTCTCATGTCTAAATTCACATCATTTCCAATTCTCTTAGTTATTTTCCATTAGTTTAATTTACCAAAAGCTGATTTAAAGTGATGATTAAACTAATCCAGGCTAAAAGAAAGTGATCTCATTATAAGTCATGGAGCCTCGATCTCACAGAGAAAAATCTAAAAGTGGTAAACATTTAGATAATTTTAAAATAATTATATACTTAGAGTATGTAATGTAAAGTTGATTATCTGACTATGGACATCAATAGTGAACAAATTACTAGATTATTAATATGCTAACCTTTCTTTTCCTAACTTGAACTTCTATATAAGTATTTCCATTGATTAATATTATTCTATCAGTGGGGTACTTAAAAATCTGGTCATTATCTTCGGAGAAAGCAAAAAGAGGAAAACAGGCAAATGGGAAGTAAATATAAGAACAATCTATCATGTTGACAGTTTCATCTAATGTACCAACAGAGATCTAAAAGCAGTAACCATCAATTAAATAAACAAATAGTTTAGCTTAAAACATAACTCCCAGCACAGGTCAAATTTTTCCCAAATTTTGATAATAGTAGATTTTAGCCTAGGGAGGTTTATAATTATTATTTATCAGCTTTAGAAATAACCATTACTTATGTGCATAGATACCTACATTAAAAATCCATATATTTTTGCCAACATACACACAGTGCGTTATTATTTGTGAAACTGTATTGTGCTGGAGGCTGCCTGTGTCTCACCATTCCTGATTGCTGAATGTCAGTTGTTTGTCTGAAACTTGTTTTCAAATTGTCTTTGTATCACATTGTTTAAAGCTTCAGTCTCTTCAGACTATCTCAGCAGATCCTCACACATCAAAATTCCATGCATTTTACTTCCTCCTATTAATTTTACTTACTCTCAAATAATCTACTCACATTTAACTCAGATCCTTCATTGCTTCCTATTACTGAGTTAATTCTTGACATAGATGTGGTATAGTTTTCCCTATTAATTAGCCATCTGGATATAACATTGTGCTATGAGGGCTCACCTTGTATTTCAAATATTGCCAGAAGTCCTTATAATGAAAAATAAAGAGTCCATCAATGTTTTATGAAATTGAGTATATGGATATGGGGGAGAGTTCATAAAATTTTGTAAGTTTAAACCCACTGCATTTGGGGATGATTGTACATGGTAACTTTGACATAAGGTGTGTAGAACAGATTCTACTGGCCTAAGATAAAAGCAGATACATGTAACAAAAATTGAGGTTGGTGGCAGTGAGTAGAACTAAAGGTATTGTAGGAGACCATTCTGCATGGCATGGGCCCAGCTCCCACTCAGAGATGCACAGGACCCACGCCCACAGATAGGTTCTCCCATGGGGAATCAGCCCTGCAATGTACCTAGGCTGCTTTTAGACTTGCTTTTGCTAAAACTCTCTCACCCTGAATTAAGACAGCAAGTGCTTACTATAACTTCCTAAAATCCAAGCTAAAACTCCCCATTATGGAGTGTAACCCAGTTCAACTACTTTTCCCTTTTCATTTGCAAATATCCTTCTTCTGTGATGTAATTAGCCACATCAGATCCTTTATTTTCTGTAAAAGGTAACCACCTAAAGCGAATCTGTGCATAGTAAAGGAGGACCATCATGTAATGTGCCCAGAAAAAAAAATAAAGGCCTGTCATGGTGGAGACCACAGCATTTGGCTCCTCTTGAGAGTGAAGCTACCCACCCTTTTTCCTCCACAGGACTCAGTAGTCCATGTGAATGTCTCTCCCCATCCACAAAGTTGAGGATCCCAGGAGCTGGGGTCCGCATCAGGTATTACCAATTAAATCAGTTCATCTGGAAAAAGTAGCAAGAAACAGACCTTGGGAATTGGTATACATGTTCCTCCTGTCCCTGAGCATCAGAAATACATTTGTAATGTCTTATTAAGGACTAATTTCTGCAATGCCTAACTTTTACCCATTTAAAGGGAAGCTACCACATTATAAGTATTGTAAAAATGTTATCTACTTTATCTATTTCCTGCTAGAATCTACTTTATTCAAGGTGAAAATTTGAATGCAAGTTGGACAAGTTCATATAGAATGGCATGGTATCTTTTTACTCCATCCCACCATTGGAGCGTCCTCAACCACACTTCAGTTACGCTATAAAATAGGCCAAGAACATGACAACTATATCCAGACATGTTTCTCAGAGAGTCCCTATAATGCCACCACAAACAAGGATTCACTTCATATTTACTGATGCTTGGAAAATATAAAAGACTCTTTGGAATGCCAAACCCTCCTGAAAATATGAAGAGCCACAAAGCAATGTTATTTGGCTGAAAGAAGTTTAAGAGTCTCCTGGTATAAGACTATAGAAAAGCTGGAACTTCAGACTAGAGCTAGAGCTCTGAAGATATAGAGATCTTCTCTGCCAGAAATGACTGATTATAAAGCTAAAATAATTGCCAGAAGTGCACAAGTAGAAATCCTTATCATATCACATGAAGACAAATCTAGAAATTCTAAAAATTTACAGAAGAAAACCAAGCGGGGAATAAAATCAGAAAATTCACAGTAGAAATCTGCTACACTAGGGCAGTGATTTGGGCCTTCAACTGCCTGTAAGGATAAGAGCACCAAACCCCCCATGACCTGGAACCTGAACTGTGGAATGACATTCCCCACACAACAACTAAGAGTTATCAGTCTTCTGGAAAAGGTAAGGGTATAAGTCACAACCAACACCGGAATGAGTGCTAATCCTCACAGTGAAGAGCCTTAAATGTGCTGAGTGTTCATGATACTGCTAGCCTGGCAGCAAATCCCTCATCCTTTGGCATGATGGCAACAGGAGGAAGTACAGCACTGAGCACATGCAAGGCAAGTGAGACAATTGGATGGGGGAAGCCCTCCTATCCCCTTCTGGTACCTGATTGGAGGTGAGACTAGGAGAAGGCAGGCAGGCACATGTACTGTGGATGATACCCACCAGCAGTATCCATCTCTGCTGTGGATGCTTGTTGAAACATGAGAAAAACATATACAGAGACAACCAGGTCCTGTGGGGAAATAGGGACAGAAGGGCCACTCTCTCTAGTGGAGAGAGCCCCGTATCCATTCCCAAGTAGATCTTTATTGAGAATCCAGACTTAGTCTGTGGACTCACAGTCTGGCAGAAAAGACCAAAAGAAGTAGGTGACTTACAAAGGTGCAGACAGAAATCCCCACTGTGATTCTGGGCAGAGATTGGAGTTTTAACATTTGAAAAGAGTAACAGGGCTCAAAGGGCAGTTTTGGTTTCCTGTCTATGCCTTCCAGTTCTAATCTAATAACATCCTCCAGCAAACAGATCTCACAGGATCTTGCATATTCTATGTTCCAGGCCTGATTACCCCAGGGGTCCACCATTTCTGGTCTGGGCCGCACCGTCCCTGCTATTTCCACAAGGCCTTTGGCAACAGAGACAAAGGCAGACAGGAGACTTGCATTACTCACTTCTAAGAACAAGGACTCAGGCTTTGACAAAGCCGAGTGGACAGGGGTTGATGTCCATCACCCCTTCATATCCACAGCCCTGAGTCTCTTCCCTTAGGGCATTCCCACGTGATCATGTCTGTCTTAGATTCATTCTCTTTCCTAGAGAATTGTTACCTGTCATTGACTGCCGATCATGCAAAGGGAGCCAGGCATTAGAACAGGCAGCGTTCGTGCCAAGGAAATAAGTTTTGTCTCCTTAGTGGCTCCTGGTCCAGAGGTCTTTCACTTAGCCTAAGTCATGGGGGGTTACAGCTTCCTGAGACCAGGCAGGGCGGTCCCCAACAATGTGCCATAGAGGTTAGAATGGGGATGGGGAAGGTGCTGGATTGAGAAACCTGTCAGTCTGGGGGCAGGGGTAGGGGAGAAAGGCAAGAAAAAATTGGTTGAGGGTAGCAGATCCTCCCAGAGCATGCAGAGGTTTGTGTTGAGAAAAGTTGGTTTGGCCCATATGGGAAAACAAATATAAATCCAAGGGAAAGAAGGGACAGCTCTCTTGCTCATCTTGCAGACAAACTGGTTAGTGTTTGCAGGACCTTCTGGCCCTGGAAGCCACATAGCCAATGGTGATGCCAGCCCTACATGCAGGTTCGAGGAGTGAATTTGAGCCCTACATGACCACTAAGCAGTCGCCTGTGGCTCCCAAAGGATAGTACTTTGAATGGGAGAAGGAACTCTGGACACTGCCTTTGATCTGTCTGAGAATGGCTGAGTTTTCCTCTGCATTTCTACGAGGGGATAGACTTTGAGGCAAGAGTCTGCCATTCTCCCAGATTACGTGGCATTTGAATAAATACCTCTTCCATTTCTCAACAGCTTCTGCCTCCTTAATTTGCCTTTGGTGACAACAGGCAGCTGAACCCCCACTTTGGTTGAGTAACACTCATAGGAGCTGATTGGTACAGGGCAGCAGATCCAGCAGGAATAAGCTGGATGAAGGGAACAGAGAAGGAAATGAATGCCACAGGGATAATTTGTGTTTGCTCTAATGCATCTTAATTTCCACAGATATAAAAATTTCTACTTTTTCATATTATTCTTGTTCCCTAACAGAGGCCATTTACTCTCACAGTTTTGAGTACACACTGCATGCTGAAAATTCTCTACATGTGTTCTATGTTTGATTGTCTAAGTTGTTTATCCAGCTGTCTAACATTGACAGGTGGCTTTCTCAGTCATAACAAACTTAGTATTTCTGTGACTGATCTCTTCATATGTTATTCTTCTTACCCTGGCCATTTCTAAATGCTCCTTAACATCAATTTGGGTCCTCCAAGAAGCTGATGCCACCTTGGGACTATAAATGTAAGAGCTTTATTGGGAGACACCCCTATAAAGGAGGGATGGGAGTGGCATAGGCCGGGAGATCTTTCAGACCACAGAGCAGGTCTGCACTGTGAGACAAGAGGGTAGAGGAAGAATTGGATAGGAGGAGCCTCATACTGTAATGCAGTTCTGAATGTCTTGTCCAGACCAACAGTTCTTGAGTAAAAATAATCAGTGGAAGAGTTCCACACCAGAAAGGAATGGCCTAGATCTAGTCCTAACAGGGTGATCAGGCATTAGCTGTTAGGGGCTCATGAATCCCTTGTCAGGCCAGATGCAAAGGTACTATAGTTGTAGCTATCCATCACTATGTAACCTATAACAAGTACTCTGGAAAGGGCATTGGTTTGATGCCTCTCCACTGCTCTCACACTCCTAATTTTCTCCCTCAGTTTATGGCCCTGCCACCATTCCAATTCACTCAAATTAAGAACCAGTCACTCTCAACTCCTCTCTCTCTTTGGACCTCCTACATCCATTAAATTTGCTTTTGAGCATTTCTTGAATCCATCTTCTCTTCTCTGTTCCCTACTTCAGTTGTCCCTGCTCAAGTCCCCTGTCCCTTTCTGTCTGCACTACTGCCACAGATTCTAACTTCTGTATTCATTTTAGTCCCCTCAAATCCACCCTACACACAGGACTGCCAGAGGGACCTATATAGTTAAAATAAAACCGTTCTATATCCCCCATTTCCAACATAAAAAAATTACACGCATTTTTACCAGGATATATCAAATCCCCAAAACCTATGACTCCTGCCTTCTCTCCAACATTGTCTCTATTTCTTACTGTATAATCCAGAGATGTTAAATGTTATTTTGCACCTCCATGTCTTTGCTCTCATTTTCCTTTCTCTGCCTAGCATTTCTTTCTTATCTCTTCATGTCAAGCTAACACCTAGGAATGTTAATTCCTTAAGGTTCAACTTAAACATAATCTAATCTAGGAAACCTTCCTTGACCACACTGGGTCATATGTAAACTCTCTGGTTAGCATAAACACATGTGCTTTCTACATTACATTATAATTGTTTGCATTTTGAGCTTCCAAAATACCTTTTTTGCAAGACACTTGCTCATCTTTGAGCAAAAACTTCAAGGTTTTTTATTCATTCATGTGCTCACCACACTTAGGAAAGTACCAGTCTGTAGGTACTCAATAAATATGTTTAAGTAATTTATGAAAAGTAAAAAGAAAAGAAATTCTACCCCAAACTATTGAATGCCAATTCTGTGTCAAGTGTCAAAAATTTTTACCTCCTTTAACTGTTTCAACAACCACTAGAAAATTAATGCTCAGTGAGGTAAAATAAGGTTCTGAGATTTAACCAGTCATTTCATTCCATAGGTTCTTTGCCATGATGCCCCCCTTCATAGCCCAGTTTAATTCCAAAGGGTAAGTTCCATGGTATAGTCAACTCTAAATCGCTCAAAGACACCATGTGCCTTACTGTGGAAAGTGAGAATTAGACTTAGATTTGCCACTTACTAGCTGTGAGCATTATGGAAATTATAAACTTTATAATATTCAGTTGTTTTTCTATCAAAATATTTTTAAAAGGTATACCAGTACCTACTCAATAGGGATTTTTGTAAGAATCACAGAGAACAAATATATACCACTTAACATGATGTCTGGTAAAAATTAAGCATTTAATAAACAGTTGGGAATGGTAGACTGGATTATTTCATCTAGACACATCAGAGCTACTAACAATCAGAGAAATGGCCCACCACATTATATTCCTGCTCTGCCCCACCCTCAGAAAGAAGTGGTAATCAAGGACCACAGTCAACAGATAGTGACAGCAATAGCCTGTCCTGACTGCAAGGAGTGGGCTGAGTGGGGAAATAAAAGAGGGGATGGAGCTAGGCCATGGGTGTAGAACCTGTGAGCAGCTTCTGCACCAAGCCATGCTCACCCAGGCACAGAGGGTGTGGCATGCAACTAGAATATCTTTGCGAACCACCCAGGGCCATGACAAGGACATTGAGTTTCATAGCACTTCCATGTTGAACTGAGCGCAGGCTCTCCCACAGTGGGCAAGATATTGGCAGGAGAAATTCCTTACACTGACCATGTACAAGAATAGCAAGATTATTGGATGAGAAACAAAAAAGACCTCTTACCACTTTCTGGAACCAGATTGGGGGTGGGACTGGGGGAAGGAAGGCACATGCACAATAGAAGTTAGAATGGAGACAGAAGAAACCACTTCACCACATGATACTTGTAGGAAGTGCAGAGGAAGTGCAAGAGGGCTGCCTGGGCTCCCACAGGTAGCAGCCCATGTTCTGGAGGGATATTTTAGACACCCTGAATTGTGGGGTCTAAACACCAAGCTGGGATCCACAGCCAAAAGCACCAGAGCTAGAAAGGAGCCCAGATAACATCAAACTGTAAAAAACAGCAGGGTTTCTGGTGGCTGGAGGTGCAGAGAGCCTCTTAAAGAGCCAATGCACAAAATTACATTTGCACACATTTAACATGGTCTGCAGGAGAGGGAGGGCAGAGTAGAAAAGAGACCTTGAGAAGGGTCTGGGGTTGGTGGCTCTGGAAAGAAAACTGAAACAGTTTTCACAGCCACCAGGCAGAAACAGCCACCAGGATCCCTATACTGAGTCATTTTGCATACTGCAGAAGCCATCCTTCTCAGACAGAGCACTCATCTCCAAGTGGCATCAGCCTGAGGGAAAGCAATAGCCCCACCTAAAAAAATTACTCTGTCCAACCCTGTGGAGATTAAGCAAGGCTGCTGATTACAGCATGATTAGTTTAACAACTAAGGTGGAAAATGCAAAGAAACAGCCAATATGGGAATGCAAAGACTCACACCCCAAATAAGGAACAAGAGAATTCTATAGAAGAAAAACTAGATGAAATGGAGGCAAGCAATCTGTCAGATAGAGAGTTTAGAGTGATGATTATAAGGATACTCAACAGCATGAAAAAAGACATAGAAACCATTTAAAAAAAGGACCAGTCAGAAATAAAGAATGCAATGCAGTATAATAAATAATATACGGGAAGGAATAAACAATAGGTTAGATGAAGCGGAGGATCATATCAGTGATTTGCAAGACAAGGTAGAAAAAAATCTTGAAAGAAAAGCAAAGAGAAAAAAAGAATTTTAAAAAATGAAGAGAGCTTAAGAAACATTTGGGATAACATGAAACAGCAACATCTGCATCGTGGGAATAACAGAAGGAGAAGAGAGACAGCAAGAAATCAACAACCTATTTGAAGAAATAATGACTGAAAAGTCCCCTATCTGGTGAAGGAAAAAGGCACACAAGTCCAAAAAGGTCAGAGAGTCCCAAACAAGTTATACCCAAAGAGACCTACACCCAGATATATCACAATTAAAATGGCATGGCTTAAAGTCAAGGAGAGAGTCCTACAAGCTGCAAGAGAAATGCGGGTAGTTACATACACAGAAGCACCAATTAGACTGTCATCTGATTACTCAACAGAAATATTTCAGACCAGAAGGGCATGGTGTGAAATATTCAAGGTGCTGGAAAGCAAGGACCTATAACCAAGGCTATTTTACCCAGCAAGGCTATCATTTAAAATCAAAGCAAAATAAGGAGCTTCCCAGACAAGAAAAAGTTAAAGGAGTTTGATAACACCATACCAGTACTGCAACAAATGTTAAGGCCTTTCATTTAAAAAGAAGAAGAAAAAGAGAAAGAAATTTTTTAAAAACACAGAGAAAAACAGTCTAACAATAAAATGGCACTACATATGTATCTATCAATAATTACCTCAACTATAAATGGTTTAATGTTCCCACCAAAAGACATAGGGTAGTTGAATGGATGAGAAAACAAGAACCATATATATGCCGCCATCGATAAACCCATCTCAAATCAAAAGATACACACAGACTAAAAGTAAAGGGGTGGAAATGGATCTATCATACAAATGGAATAGGAAAAAAGTGAGGTAGCAGTAATTATAGCCCATGAAACAGACTTTAAAACCAAGGCTGTAGTAACACAAAGAAGGACAATGCTACATAATGATAAAGGGAACAATCCAACAAAAGGTTATAACCCTAGTAAACATTTATAAATCCAACAGAGGAGCATAAATGTGAAGCAAATCTTCATGAACATAAAGAGAGAGATCGACAGAAATACAGTCATAGTTGGGCTTTTATACCCCACTAACTTCTATAGATAGATCTGCTAGGCAGAAAATCAATAAGGAGACATAGCTTTATGACACACTAGATCAAAAAGATTTAATAGATATCTTCAGAGCATTCCATCCCAAAGCAGTAGAATATACATACTTTCCAAGTGCACATGCAAAGTTTTCTAGGATAGAAAACAGCATGATGTTATGAAACAAAACAAGTCTCAACAAATTTAAGGAACTGAAATCATATCAAGTATCTTCTCTGACCACAATGATATGAAACTAGAAAGTAATCACATGAAGAACACTGAAAAACATGCAAACTAGTAGAAACTAAATAACATGTTATTAAACAATAGATGGGTCAACAATAAGTTCAATCAAGAAATCAAAATAACTGGAAACAAATGAAAATGAGGACATAACAATCCAAAATCAGTTTGGGACACTAGAAGGAGATCCTAAGAGGAAAATTAATAGCATTAAATGTCTATCTCAAAGAAAAAAAAAGAAAAGAAAAAATCTCAAATAAACTATCTACCTATACACTTAATGGAACCTGAAAAAAAGCAATTAAAGCCCAAAGTGAGTAGTAGGAAGGCAATAATAAACATCAGAGCAGAAGTAAAAGAGAGTCTAAAAAAAGATACAAAAGATTAATGAATCCAAGAGCTGGTTCTTTGAAAAGATAAACAATATTGACAAACATTTATCAGATTCATCAAGAAAAAAAGACAAGACTCCACTCCAGGAAGGAAAACAATCCAGTTTAAAAAATGGGCAAATGACCTAAACAGACACTTCTCCAACAAGGACATACAGAGGGCCCAGAGACGAATGAAAGGACACTCAGCATCACTAGCCATTAGAGACATGCACATTAAAACCACAATGTGATACCACTCCACATCAATCAAAACGGTCATTATTACCAACTCAACAAACAACAGTGCTGGTGAGGTTGTGGAGAAAGGGGAACCCTAGTACACTGTTGGTGGGAATACAGACTGGTGCAGCCACTGTAGAAAACAGCGTGAATTTCCTCAAGATACTAAAAATGGAACTGCCTTTTGACTCAGCAATTCCATTGCTGGGACTATACCCTAAGAATCCTGAAACCTTAATTCAAAAGAACCTATGCACCCCAATGTTCATAGCAGCATTTTTTCAAAATAGCCAAGTGCTAGAAGCAACATAAGTGCCCATCAGTAAATGAATGGATCAAAAAACTGTGGTACATTTATACAATGGAATACTATGCAGCAGGAAGAAAGAAGGAATGCCTACCCTTTTTGACAGCTTGGATGGATCTGGAGAGCATTATGCTAAGTGAAATAAGCCAGATTGTGAAAGACAAATACCATATGATATCACCTGTAAGCGGAACCTAATCAACAAGAGAAACAAGCAAGCAAAATATAACCTGAGACAATGAAATAAAGAACAAACTGACAGTAACTAGAGGAGAGGTTAAAGGGTATAATGGAGGGGGGGAGGCAGAAGGATTGTCAAGGAACATGTATAAAGGACACATGCACAAAGCCAAAAGGAGGTAGGATCAAGGGTGGAAGGTGGGGATAGCTGGGGGAGTGGTGGGGGGGAAATAGAGACAACTGTGCTTGAGCAACAATAAAAAAAAAACCCAGAAAACACCAAATAAAAGGGAAAAAAAGAGAAAGGACCCTAATAAATAAAATCAGAAAGGAAAGAGAAGAAATAACAACTGACACCAAGAACTTGTAAAGGATTGTAAGAAAATATGAACAACTATATTCCAGCAACTAGACAACCTGGATCAAATGGAAAATTCCTAGAAACATACAATCTTCCAAGCCTAAATCAGGAAGAATCAGAGAATCTGAATAGACAGATTACACCTAGTGAAAATGAAGCAGTAATTAAGAAACTGCCAAAAAACAAAAGTCTTGGACTTTTCCAGGAAATTTTACCAAATACTCCAAGAAGAACTAACACCTCTGCTTCTCAAACTATTTCAAAAAATTTAAGAAAAGGGAAGGCTCTCCACTCATTTTACAAGGCCAGCATTATCCTAATGCCAAAACCAGGTAAAGATACTACAAAGAAAATTACAGGCCAATATCCCTGATGAATATATCTTCAACAAAATATTAGCAAACTGAACAAAGAAATGTATCAAAAAGATAATACACATGATCAAGTGGGATCTATTCTGGGAATGAAAAGTTGGTACATTTGCAAATTAAATAAATATGATTCACCACATTAAAAAATGAGGGTTGAAAAGCACATGGTCATATCAATAGATTAGATTCAGAAAAAGCATTTGATAAAATTCAGCACCCATTTATGATAAAGACTCTCAGCAAAGTGGGAATAGAGAGAATATACCTAAACATAATAAAAGCCATACATGACAAGCCCACTGCCAGCATTATACTCAATGGACAGTAAACTATAAGTGTCCATTAAGTTCTTTCCTTAAGAACAGGAAAAAATGGGGATATGCACTTTTACCTCTCTTATGTAACATAATACTGGAGGTCCTAAGAACAACAATCAGACAATAAGAAGAAATAAAAATACATCCAAATTAGAAAGGAAGAAGTAAAACTTTCATTTTTTGCAGATAACATGATACTAGATCTAAAGATCCCCAAATATTCCACCAAGAAACTACTAGAACTGATTAATGAATTCGGCAAAGTAGCAGGATACAAAATTAAATCCAGAAATCAGTTGCATTTTTACATGCCAATAATGAACCAACAGAAAGGGAAATTAAGTAAACAATCCTATTTACAATTGCTTCAAAAAAGAATAAAATACCTAGGAATAAAGCTGACCAAGGATGTAAAAGACCTGTACTTGAAAATTTTAAGACACTGAAGAAAGAAATTAAGATAAAAATAATTGGAAGCACATTCCATGTTCATGGATAAGAAGAATTAATATCATTAAAACATCCATACTACCCAAAGCAATCTATAGATTCAATGTAATCCTTTTCAAGATTCCAATGACATATTTTACAGAACTAAAAGAAGCATTTCAAAAATTTTTATGGAACCACAAAAAGCTCCATATAGCAACAGAGATCCTGAGAAAGAACACTGCTAACAACACCACAGTAGCTAATGTGAAACTATACTGTAAGTTCATAGCAATCAAAATAGCCTGAAAAACAGACACATAGATCAAAGGAACAAAATAGAGAGCCAAGAAATAAACCCGTATCTATATAGTCGATTAATATTCAACAGAGGAAGCAAGCATATACAATGGACTAAAGATAGTATATTCAGTAAATGGTGTTGGGAAAATTGAATAGATGCATACAGAAAAGTGAAACTAGACCACCTCCTTATACCACACACAAGAATAAATTCAAAATGGGTCAAAGACTTAAACATATACCTGAAACCATGAAAACCCTAGAAGAAAACATTAGCAGCAAAATCTTGAACAATGCATGTAGCAATTTTTTATTGGACATATCTCCCCAGACAAAGAATACAAAAGAAAAAATAAACAAATGGGACTATGATAAGAAATATTTTTCACAGCAAAGGAAATTGTCAACAAAATAAAAATACCACCCACAGAATGGGAGAACATATTCACCCATACATCTGATGAGAGGCTGCCTCTCATCAGACCCAGTGATTCCAGTTCTGGAAATTTATCCAAAAAAAATCAAAATAATTCAAAAGAACATAAGCATCCTTATGTTCATTGTAGCATATTCACAATTCCCCAGATATGGAAACAGCCCAAGTGTCCATCAGTGGATGAGGAGATAAAACAACTATGAGACATTTAGTCAATGGAATACTATTTGGCCATAAAAAAGAAGAAAACTGTGCTCTTTGCAATAGTATATACGGACCTGGAGAATATTATGCTAAGTGAAATAAATCAGTCAGAGAAAGACAAATGCCAAAAGATTCCACTCATATGTGGAATCTAATAAACAACCTGAACTAACAAGGAAAATGGGGACAGACTCATAGGTGGAGAGCAGAATGCCAGCTTGTGGGTGGGGGAGGTCAGGAAGTGGATGGATGGAGCAAAAAGGAGAAAGTACTCATGCATATGGACAACAGAGTGGTGATTGCTGTGGGGAGAGGAGTGTAAAGGGACTAAGTGGAAAAGAAAATGCGCCCTGGCTGGCGTGGCTCAGTGGATTGAGCACGGGATGCGAACCAAAGTGTCGCAGGTTCGATTCCCAGCCAGGGTACATGCCTGGGTTGCAGGCAATAACCCCTAGCAACCGCTCATTGATGTTTCTCTCTCTCTCTCTCTATCTCTCTCCCTTCCCTCTCTAAAAAATAAATAAATAAAAAAGTCTAAAAAAAAAAGAAAAAGAAAAGAAAATGCAATAAGGTTTAAATGAAAACAAAGTTGTTAAAATGTTGTCAGGGGAAGTGCTGGACCAAAGCTGCCTGTCAATCTAGCCTAGGGAAAGAAGGAATTGATTGCGAGGTGGACCCACCCAAAGTACACAGAAGTTTAGGAAGTTAATAAGTCATTCTGAGAAATCACCTGGTCTGTCCCAAACCTGAAGCTAATTTAAACCCATATGAACAAAGAAATATCTCTCCTGCTCCTGGCTCACTGCTTTGGACCTGCACTTGGACAGTGTACTGGCCTGTCTTCTCTAAGGGCCATGTGCCTTTAGCAACTATGTGGCTCATGGCCTCTAGGAGGGAGTTTCTCCCTCTTGCTGACCTGGTGGAGTATTTTCTGGTGTCTTGGCACACTCCTTGCCCAGAAGCATGGGACCTGGCAGCCTTAGAAGGCCCATGGCCATTGGCAGCACTGGCTCCACACTGCCTCCAAAGAGAGCCTGAAGCTGGACAGCAGCTGAGAACAAGCTAAGCTACTAGGATGACCACTTAGCAGCCTTCTTGGGTTCCAAAGGGTGGTACTTCATGGAGCGGGAAATCTAGACCCTGCCTTTTTTCTGTGGTCTTGTTGAGGATGGCTAGGTTTTGTCTGGGTTTTCTGGAGGAAATGAGTATTAAGACAGGACGTTTATCATTCTGCCAGATTGTGCAGTATTTGAATAAAAACCTTCCTCTTCTCACCAGCCTCTGCCACTGGAGGCATAAGTAGATACGCTTTGCTTCTTCATGCCACCAAAAGAAGGACAACACCAGTTTAAAGACAAAAAAAAACAACCAGAACTGCCAGAAAATCAAACTGTATGGAAGTCTGACAACCAAGGAGTTGGAGAAGAAATATTCATTCAGACTGGTAGATGGGGCAGAGACAGGCAGCCAGCAGGGAGAGGACCCATGGCAAGTGAACAGACCAGACTGCCCAAGGCAGTGGCTAGTGGACCAGGCAGTCCCATATTTACATTTGGATAAGCCAGGAGAAATGACTGGGAAGCAAGACAGATGACATAGCCCAGGGTCCCAGTGTGGGAAATTAAAGATTCAAAACTTCTGGCTGTAAAAACCTGTGGGGGTTTAGGTGGCAGAATAAACTTCCAGCCTCACAGGAATTTGTTGGAGAGACTCACAGCATCCTAGAACCTATGTAGACAAACCCACCCACCCAGGAATCAGCACCAGAAGGGCCCAATTTGCTTGTGGGTAGTGGGGAAAGTGACTGAAAGCCAGCCAAGAGCTGAGCAAGCAGCACTATTCTCTTTCAGACCCCTCCCTCACATAGAGAGCCACCACACAGCAAAGAGAGTTGCCCTGCCCTGGTGAATACTTAAAGCTCCACCCCTTATGATGTAACAGGTGTACCAAGACAAAGAAATATGGCCAAAATGAAAGAACAGATCAAACCTCCAGAAAAAAAAACTAAACAATGAGAAGATAGCCAACCTATCAGGTGCAGAGTTTAAAACACTGGTAATCAGGATGCTTGCAGAAATTATTGAGCATGTATGCAAAATAGAGGAAGAAGTAAGGGCTATGCAAAGTGAAATAAAGGAAAGTATACAGGAAACCAACAGTGAAGATAAGGAAACTGGTATTAAAGTCAACGATTTGTAACAGAAGGAACAAATAAACAGTCAACTGGAACAGAATGAAGAAACAAGAATTTTAAAAAATGAGGAGAAGCTTAGGAACCTCTGGGACAACTTTAAAGGTTCTAACATCTGAATCATAGGAGTGCCAGAAGTAGAAGAGGAACAGCAAGAAATTGAAAACTTATTTGAACAAATAATGAAGGAGAACTTCCCCAATATGGCAAAGGAAATAGACTTCCAGGAGGTCCAGGAAGCCCAGAGAGTCCCAAAGAAGTTGGACCCAAGCAGGAACACACCAAGACATAACATAATTACATCAATCAAGATTAAAGATAAAGAGAGAATTTTTATAGCAGCAAGAGAAAAGGAGTTAACTACAAAGGAGTTCCCTACAAAGGAGTTCCCATAAGATTATCAGCTGATTTCTTAAAAGTACCCTCACAGGTAAGTAGGGGCTGGAAAGAAGTATTCCAAGTCATGAAAGTCAAGGACCTACATCCAAGATTACTCTATCCAGCACAGCTATCATTTAGAATGAAAGGGCAGATAAAGTGCTTCCCAGATAAGATCAAGTTAAAGAAGTTCATCACCACCAAGCCCTTATTATATGAAATGTTAAAGGGAGTTATCTAAGAAACAGAAGAAGATCAAAAACTATGAACAGTAAAATGACAGCAAACTCACAACTATCAACAATGAACCTAAAAAAACAAACAAACAAACAAAGCAACTACAACAGGAACAGAATCACAGAAATGGAGATCACATTGAAGGTTATCAGTGAGGAGGTGTTGGGGGAGAATGGGGGGAAACTGCAGAGAATAAGAAGCATACTTCATAGCTACAAAATAGACAGGGTGCAGTTAAAAACAGTGTGGGAGATGGAGAACCCAAAGAACTTATATGTATAGCCCATGGACATGAACTAAGGGGGGTTGAATGGTGGTGAGAGGGGAGGTGCAGAGCAGAGGAAGATGAAGGGAAGAAAAACTGGGACAATTGTATTAGCATAATCAATATACTTTAAAAAGATGTATTATGTAGTAAAAAAGATGGACTAGAAAACTTATATAATATAAACCATTTCATTCCTCTTTTGTGTATCACTCCTATGGGTAAAGTATGTTTAGAAGAAGAAAGGGATGTTCTTAGAAAGAAAATACTTGCTATCTGGAGGTATCAAAAATGTTGCAATGTGGAAGAATCCAGTTCAGTGCATTTAATTTACTGCATAAACTAATCATCATTTCATCTGTTTTCTGCATATTTTCTGAAAATATAAAGCTTGGGAAATACCTTGTTTCTTTGTGCCTTCTTCTTGCAAAAGTCAGTTGCAGTGTGAAATTGTGCAGTCTTTTAGCAATTCATCAAGATGGCTGATGAAATCAGAATTGTTGCTGAACTCTATTTGGGTTTTTTTAAATACTCTATTCATTGGTTTTGTTGGATAAAGAATTTGAAGCCAACTAATGCCTATTTTTAATCCAAATCATGGCACCTTTAAAATTTTACCAGATCTTTCAGAGCAATTTAAAATCAATTTGAGGGAAAGTCTACACTGAAAGAGCAAGTGTGGACCTGCCCAATTATTCAGAGAATGTTCAGCGATGGAAAGGCAGGCTGTGGATGTGTGCAGTTTATACAGGTACAAGGGTATTGTAATCCTCCATTCTGTGGCAGAAATAAAGTGGGGATCTGATTCTTTCTGTGAACATTTCTATTTTAATTATTTCTGTATTTTTTTAATAAAAATCAAAATAAATTATTTATATTTTTGTTAAAGCTTAAGAAGAAAGGTGATGAATAATGATAACTTGGGGATGTTTCATCTATTGTGGTTTTCTGTTTATAAGATTTATAAAGCTATTTACCCTGAATTCTTACTGGAAGCATTAAAAATTGCTCTAAAAATTTTCTGCCTATACCTAAAAAATATAATGATTGTCCATTTAAATAACTCATTCCATGTAAACAAATTCAATATTTGCTAACATGCTTGTGATGCAGTGATGGCACATTCTCTGGGGCTCATGCTGGGCCTATTTGTGCTGTACAGACAGAGGTTGTCATGGGTTAAAAAAAAAGGAGGGTCAAGGTGACATGACAAAAGGGTCTCTAATATTTAAGAGTTAGGCAGTTCTTTCTATTTATGCATTTCACTGAACATCAATTGTTTTAGAGCTTGCCTTGCCACTTCACAATTGAACAAATATAACAAACCATATCTAAGGTAGAAAACATATTGTTCTAATACATAAGCTTTTCTTTTGAAGTTGCTAGATATTTCTAACCAAGTGCTAACAGGATTCCAGAAGTGACTATCCAATGGGCATCAAAGTTTGAGAACTAGTCAACTGTCCATGGATTAAATCACTTTTTTGCCATAAGTTGACTTGTGGACATCAACCAGTTTCTAAGCAATCTCTGGCCTGTATCAAATTATTATACTCCCAACTGTTCCTAAGCAAATGATGCTGTATTTCTGATTAGCTCATTCATCTCTTCATTAGCTTCATATTAAGAGTGGTCCTCATTAGGCTGAAGAACCACAGTACCTATAAAAACATCACTATAGCACAACAACAACAAAAAAAAACCTGATTTTCTGAAGCACACAGGGATTGGCAAAAGTAGGTTTATAATTGTTTGTATGGAAAAGAATACGATAGTAAATAACAATACAAGAATAAACTCACATACTGGCAACTGTAAACCTACTTTTGCCCACCCCAAAGGTACCTTCGTTAATGTAAAAGAGAAGTTACTCTTTCAATGTACATTATTTTCTTATAACATATTTCAATGAAAATTGAGGATATAGGATGGTAGTACACTTGTCAAGAAAACAGTCATAGGTCAATAAAGTTATCAAATATAAACAAGCAAATGAGACATTTACCATTGAATAAAATCTGCATTTATATGGCTTAATTATAGCATAGTCATTTACAGCAACAAAAGAAGTCTCACTAATGACTGTCATCATGAGTTAAATGAGCACCATAACTACAGGTATTTTTTTGTGCTGCAAACATAAATTTTAAAATTCTATATTTAAGGCTTAAAATATGGTCCTTTTATGATTGACTTATGTAAAGTCAAAAACACAAATTTATTGAGGCACAAAAAATCCAGGATGTCTTAACAGATAATCAAGACAGGATGTCAAAACATGTTAAATCCTTAATTTTGGGACACAATTATCAATTTTTTAAGTGAGCTTTATTATATCTAGGCAGTAGCATAATATTTTCATACTTTAGGTGAGATTTTGTCCAATGAACATTCAAGATGTTTAAGTAAGCCAAATTTAAAGTAGCATTTGAGACTAAAATAATAATAAGCACTTTTGGGTGTTCTTTTAATCTGTTGCCTTTATATAATGTTACAGATTATCAACATTTGCAAATGTACTGCTTTCTTTGTACAAAAATAAAAACTGATTTCAATTTATTACCTATCCTTTACTTATTTCATGTTCCTTTTAAGAGTGGTAGTCATTGAGTCATTGTAATAAAATCAGATAATCTTACATTTCTTCCAAGAATTGTATTCCTTATATAATGTGGTTTACTTGAAAACTCTTTCATAACATAGTATTAATTAACATTTTACCGTATAAAGAAGTACATAACCCTATTTCTCAAGATATAATTATTCAGTTCATAATACAAGAAACTTAATAAATACACTTGAAAGTAAAGAATTTTTTTCACTTTAATTGTTGTTCAAGTACAGTTTTCTGCCTTTTCTCCCCATCCCAGCCCACCCACCCCCAACCCTCCCCACCTCCCTCCCATTCCATCCCCCTTCGTTATTATCCATGTGTCTTTTATACTTGTTCCTGCAAACCCTTCACCCTTTTCCCCTGAAATTCCCTGCCCTCTTCTCTCTGATCACTGTCAGCTTGTTCTCAATTTCAGAGTCTTTGATTATATTTTGCTTGTTTGTTTGTTTTTGTTGATTAGGTCCCTGTTAAAGGTGAGATCATATGGTATTTGTCTTTCAATGCCTGGCTTATTTCACTTAGCATAATGCTTTCCAGTTCCACCCATGCTGTCACAAAGGGTAGGAGCACCAACTTACACCATACAAAAAATAAATTCAAGATGGACAAAAGATTTAAATGTAAGTCATGGCACCATTGAAGTTCTAGAGGAGAACATAGGCAGGAAAATCTCAGATATTTCACACAGCAATATTTTCACTGATATGTCCCGTATAGCAAGGGACATAAAGGAAATAATAAACAAATGGGATCTCATCAAAATAAAAAGCTTCTGCACAGCTAAAGAAAACAGTACTAAAATAAAAAGAGAACTGACCATATGGGAAAACATATTTGCCAATGATACCTCAGACAAGGGTTTAATCTCTGAAATACCTAAAGAACTTTCATGACTCCACTCTAAGAAGACAAGCAATCCAATTAAGAAGTGGGCAAGGGACTTGAACAGACACTTATCCAAGGAGGACATACAGAGAGTCCAGAGACACATGAAAAGATGCTCAGTATCGCTAGCTATCAGAGAGATGCAAATGAAAGTAAAAGAACTTTTAGCAGACAAAAACAAACTTCAATTATGCTGGAGCAGAGAAAAGTATAATACGGACTGTGCATAGACTTCTATGTCTGGATTCATTTAAGATGGAAAGTTTTGTCACAACTGCCTTCAAAGCATCATCTGTAACATGTGTCTCTTTACACTGAAAAGAAACAAAGCTGGAATACTGAGCAATGTAAAAGCAAGCAACAGCAGTATTCATATACCATGTACCATGCAAACTGCATGTGGGAACAAAGAGTTTGCATTAGTTTGGTGTATATAAACTCAGAAATTTGAGTAAACACTATTAACCAAACAATTGCCAAGGACAAAAATGCCCTCCAGACAATTTTCTATGTCCCCTCTTTCCTCGGCTTTGGGGATCACTAACTTTAATTGGCTTTTCATCTAATTCAGTATCACTTGAAAAATTAAAAAATCCAACTGCATGAAGCTCTATGTTAGCCTCTTAAGAAAATTCAAAAAAATGTTAAATATGGTCCCTGACTTCAAAAAGTTTAAAAATAGGAGACAGAATTCACTTCCAGCTGAGGGATGTCCTCACCCATGAGGAACTAATAAGACAGAAGCTAAGAATGCAAGCCCCTAGACCAGAGGCTCTCAAATGGCTGCACATTGGAATCATCTGCAGAGCTCCAGAAAACACTGAAGTCTGGGCCCCATGCCCAGAAATCCTGATTCGTCTAGGAGTTTGAGGACTTTTAAATGTTGCTTAGGTCATCTTGCTACTCAGACAGCTTTAAAACAATTGCTCCCAGTTGTTCATTTATTTCAGTCATTCTCAACCATGGCTGATTTTTCCCCCAAAGGAACACCTGGCAAAGTCTGGACACACTTTGGGGTTTTGCCGCTGGGGAAGTGCTACTAGCATGCACTGACTATAGGCCAGAAATACTGATGAACATCCTGTAATGTAAGTGACATCCCCATAACAAAGAATCATCACACTAAGAGTGTCAAGGTTGAGAAGTCCTGATTCATTTATTCAAGAACTATGAGCCCCAAAACCCAACTCTGTGCCAGACCCTGTGCCAGGTTCTGGGAACCCAGAAATGAAGGACACAATCCCTGTCTTCTAGAATTACCACCCACAAGCAAGGACAGTAAAGCCCTCCTCAAAGAACAGGGGCTAGAGCTGATCACAGGTGAATGTGTGAAATGAGAAACAATGCCTAAGCTTGTCAAGAGGGTGACGGGAAGCTTCTACAAGGAGAGCACTTTCCATCAGCATCAGCTCTTGGCAATGGCTGGGACACAACTGCTGGACTCATATTTTCTAGGTTCAAATCTTGACTTTACCACACAAACTAGCTGTGCCTTTGGACATTACAAAACTTCACTGTGCCTTGGTTTTTTCATTTGTCAAATCCAAAAAATAATTCTCAAAATGCAAATTGAATGAGCTATTATATCTGAAGGACTTAAAATGGTGCCAAGCATATAGTAGGTACTTAATACTTTGGCTATTATTATCATTGTGTTTTTTATTACATTTTTATTATTGGAGGATGTATACAAGTTAGTCAAGTACCAAAGATAATTCCAGGCAAAGCTGAAAATTAGTTGCAAAAATAATCAGAAGCAATTACATACCATTTTGAGAGAACTATACTAAGTTGGGGCTTAGCAAGAATTGAACATTGAGAAGTAGGTAAGTAGAGTAGACTGGTAGCAAAAACTTCCCAGTCTTGCCCATCCCTGTAACCATATGCTTTGCTATATAGATTTGTAATTATCCCATCACAAGTCTATTTCCTTACCCTTTATATCTGGTTAACTTTATGTCTTACTTTTGCTTGTGAAGTACCACAGAAGTGACAATGTGCCAGGCCCAAACCCAGGCTTCACGAGGCCTATGAACTTCCACTCTCTCTCCTGGAACCTTTCTCAAGAACCAGAAAACAAACTCTGGTTAGCCTTATGGATAAGAAGGCTTTTTTGGCTTAATTGCTCTGTCACACTAGCCAAAAGCCAGCCAGCAGACACCTGCCAGCTAGTCACAGCTAGGTATGAGATTTATGTAAGGTCAGCTAATCCTGAGCAGTATCAGCAAAATTCTCCAGCTGACCTGTAGAAACATAAAGAATAGATGCTTGTTGTTTTGAGCCACTCTACTTTGGGATTATCTGTTATGTAGCATCCTTGTAGCAGTAGATAGCTGAGACAGAAATAGCCAGATTATCAGTTATATGATACTCCATGGCATGGAATTTGAAGTAAAACTTCAACCTTGATGCTAATGAGTAATCACTGAATGACATTCAGCAGGAGACATTTAGAAATATTTTTAAGAAAAAATGTTCTGGCAGCAATATGAAAAAGGATCACAGTGGGGCAAACCTAGAGTTGCAACTGGAGAGATGAAAAGAATTTGATGTCCTAGTTGCCATTGGCTATCATTGCTAATCACAGAGAATTAAGAGCTATGATTAAGAACAAACTAACAGTAACCAGAAAGGAGGTGGAAGGGGATAATGTGGGGAAAAGGGGGAATGGTTGTCAGGAACATGTATAAAGGACACATGGACAAAACCAAAGGGGGGTAGTATCGAGGGTGGGAGGTGGGGAAGGCTGAGGTGGGAGGGAGTGGTGGGGGGAAAATGGAGACAACTGCACTTGAACATCAATTTTTTAAAAAATTACCAATGAAAAAAACTAAAATAATTATGTCCAAAATAAGCTATGAAAAGATCCCAAATTTTTAATGGGAATGTACTTTAAAAATTATGATCTATAAGTGTAATATTGATATACTCCCCCAAAAAGTTCTAGAAAACTATTAAAATCTCTAAGACCATTTTATGCCCAATTAACTTTTCATTCTTTTTTTAATAGAACTACTAAAATGGTAAAATCAGGGTTGATAACAGGCACAGTGTATCTAAATTCACACAGAGCTCAAATAACCATCTTTTGGTGATGGTAGGAAAAAACTTCTTCAGTGAATGGGAAGATAACTTGTAAGTTCCATTTCAGCTCTGCTAGGATTCTACTGGGAAGAGGAGGTAAAATATTGGGGGCTGCATGCATTCTTTTGTTTATAATAGTTGCCATAAAATTTAGAAATTGCCTTTGCACTCTGAAACAAGCAAGACATGAATTATAAAAACCAATCTAAATACCTTACATATACCCCTACAGAACTCTATAAGATCTATAGATAAAGTACCACTGACCACATTTTACAGAAAAGTCAGAGAATATGTGACTCCCACGTTCTTAATCAGAATATAAATCAGAATAGAAAATAGAACTAAAATCTCAGTAATTTCCATTAAATAATATGCCTGCCTCTTGCTACAATACACTTAGCCACAATACTCTTTTAATTTTAGGAAATACTCACTTAGCCTTTACCTAAATTATAATAAATAGTTTTGAGCCCTTTCTTTTCTCAGATCTTTTCTCATTCCATCTCTATTTCAATTTGCTAATCAGGCCAATTCTCAATTTCATTTCCTTAAATTTTCTTCTTCTCTTTATAAGTTTCTCCTGACTTCCTTTCCAGCTGCTCAAATTGTGAATCTGCTTCTTCTCCCATCCAATTCCCAAACTGAGTATTCAAAGTCAGATTCTACACGGAACACAAACCTCAGCCATCTGAGGGCCTTTAAAATGTCCATATGCAGTCAGAAATAATTTCTCTACCATTTGGTCTGTTTCAATGTTTCCAAAATGACTATAATAAATCTGTGAATCATGTCTAGAACACTTTTTTTCAGACCATGGTTTCTTTTATGACTTTCAAAGTCTTGGATAATTTACTACCCATCCCCTTCAAACTACCTGTATCTCTCATGGTAGCAAGTCACACAAACCACACAAGCATTACAGCACATGTCTCCCATAGGGAATGGGCTCCCTTTGTGTAAAGTTTCTCATGGGCTAACCTTTCTTAAAGGATAGAGATTTTTAATCCCTTTTCAAAATGAATAAAAATAAAGTTTATTAAGAATTAACAGATTTTATTGTCCTCAAAATGTTCCCTACTACCAATTCTTGTTCTCCTTATTTTAAAGTCCATAGAACAGTTAAAAATAAAATATTCAATAAGTGTTCAAGATCCAAAAATATTCTTTGTAAGTTAGTAGTATGATAATCAACTTCATTCATAGTTACTTAAGATCATGAAAATAATACACAAAAAGATAGGTATATCTATTATATAAAGAATATGGTACTGTGTGTGTATGAGATTAAGGAAGAGATGGTGCATTTCCAGTGTCTACCAACATCGAGGGACCATTAGCTAGTCATGAAGGGACCAGAGGAAGGAGTAAAGACTAGATCCTAGAAAGAGTGACTGTTATATGAAGCTGTGGCCTTTGGTAGAGTAGGCTAGGCAACCCAATGAGACAGAGCAAAGAGGAAGCTAGGTTAATAAATTCCCAGATCCACATTCATCTCACCCTCTGGTTGCCTTCCACTGGTCCCCATTGCCCAAACTCAACTACAGCCAGGGATCAAAGGACTACACTAATTCTGTTTCTAAAGTTTACCCTCTTTGGGCACAGAGCAGGTATAAAATGGTAAATAGTGGACATGTATGAGCAAACACCAAGCACACTAATACTACAACTAAGGTATATTGTATAGTAAATTTTTTAATCTTAAGTATAGTATATATTAATATATTTGTTCATTGTTTTCAACAAAGATTATCTTGTTGAAATATTTGTCAATATTTACTAGACCAACTTCCAGTTAAGATGGTGGCATATGTAAACACAGCTCACCTCTTTGCACAACCACATCAAAATTACAACTAAAATATAGAACAACTGTTACTCAGAACCATCAGAAATAGAGTTGAATGGAAGTCCAAAAACTACAGAATTAAATAAAACCACATCCTTCCACACTGGTAGGAAGGGCAGAGATGTGGAATGAACTGGTCTTATATCCAACATGTGGTGGATAAAAATTCAGGAGGGATATCTCAGGAGAAAAGAGTCCTAGCCCCACAACAGACCCCACAGTCCAGGTTTCCAGTGCCAGGAAGATAAGTCCCTACAAATTCTGGCTGCAAAAAACCAGCAGGATTGAGTCAGTGGAAGAAACTTCTGGAGTCCTAAGCAATTCCCCTTAAAGAAGCCACACATGGACTTACTAGACTCACTCCCTTTGAGCTCCAGCACTGGGGTAGCAGCTTCAAAGGCACCAATGGCATACAGGGAGGAAATGAAGTGTCTGGCATGAAGGTGGAAGCTGGGGGACAGCTTCTTCCCAGACAGAAAAGGAGGCAGAGGCCATTGTCCCTTTTCTGAGCCCTCCCCACAAAAAGCCACAGGGCTGTAAGTCAGGTGTGGTATCTGAGACACCACCAACCTGGCTAACACTGTTTATCCCACCTGGGAGATCCCCTGAGACTTTGTGCCACTCAGCTTATGGGCTCACTGAAACTATTAACCATGACTTTTCCATACGAGTGACTGGTCTTTGTTCATGCTTCACAACTTCCTAAATCCTGTCTTACATGCAACAGCTAAGTAGGCCAGGCCTCGCACTAGCAGCAGCCTCCTAGATTAATAGCTTGGCTTCGCCTGGGAATCTACAAACCCAGCATAAGTAGCAGCCATATCAGATGGCTTTATAACTCATTCAAGATGACCCTGGGTAGAACACAGGTGGACACTGACCTCAGCCTACATCACCAGGGAAACCCCAGAGCCTGAACACCTAGTGGACAGCTACAACCTTGTCAGAGCGCCACCACCCTGTGCCTGCACAGCTGATCCTTCACAGAGGAAAGAAGTTGGTGGTCACTGTCACAAGCCAATCCTTGCAGCTGACTGGCCTGGGTAAATCCCTCCCTTTGACCTGCCATGAACAACTAAAGCTCAACTACAAGAAGAAGGCATATTCAGCCCACACAAAGGACACACCTCAACCATCCAGCTTGAGTGATAGGAGAGGCTGTGCTATTGGACCTTACAGGACACCTATATTAGGTCATGCTACAAACACAGGGCATCATAGCAGCTCTACCTCATACATAGAAACAAATACAGGGAGGCTGCTAAAATGAGAAGACAAAGAAAAGTGCCCCAAACTCAAGGACAAATCAAAACTCCAGAAAAAGATCTAGACAAAATAGAGATAAGCAATCTATCAGATGCAGAGTTCAAAACAATGGCTGGAAGGATGCTCAAGGAACTTATAAGGATCTCAACAGCACAAAAAAGATCCAGTCAGAAATGAAAATACACTAATTAAAATAAAGAATCATTTACAGGGAAACAACAGTAGAGTGGATGAAGCCAAGAATCAAATCAATGAGTGGAACATAAGAAAGAAAAAAATAACCAATCAGAGCAAGAAGAAAAAAGAATCCAAAAAAAGAGAATAGTAAAGAGAGAAATTTAAAAGCAGCAAGAGAAAAAGAGTTAGTTACCTACAGGGGAGTTCCCATAAGACTGTCAGCTAATTTCTCAAAAGAGACTTTTCAGGTTTGAGGAGATTGGTAAGAAATATTCAAAGTCATGAAAAGCAGGACCTACAGCCAATACTGCCCTAACCAGCAAAAACAATCATTTGGAATTAAAGAGCAGATAAAGAGTTTCCCAAACAAGAAAAAATGGAGAGTTCATACTCACCAAAACATTATTGTATGAAATGTTAAAGGGACTTATTTAAGAAAAAGAGGAAGGTAAAACCTATGAACAATAAAATGGCAATAAACACATATCTATCAGCAATGGAACCAAAATAACAAACTAAGCAAACAAGAACAGAGACAGAATCATGGATATGGAGAGAATTATGATAGTTGCCAGATGGGATGGGGCTTTTAAGGTTATGGGTGAAGTGGTGAGAGGATTAAAAACTACAAACAGGTAGTTTCAGAACAGCCATGGGGATACAAAGTACACAGTATGGGAAATGGAGTAGCCAAAAAACTTATATGCATGACCCATGGACATGAACAATAGTGTGGAGAATGCCGACTGCAATAGGAAAACAGACACAAGATCCTGCGGCAGCTGACAGCCAGGAAGTTGTAACTGGAAGGTAAATATGCAAAATGAAATGCAGTCAAATTAAGGCTCCAATAGGAATGTAACTAAACTGCCTTTATTTACAGGAGGAAAAAGAAACCTTCTGGGAAAACCAAAAAGAGGCATTTGAACAGAGTTGTGTATAAAATATTTTCCAGGCAGAGAGGCTGGCAAAGCCAAAGAGTGCATTTCAGGAAGAGGGAACATGTGTGCCAAGGAAGGGATGTGTTAAAAATAAGGCACATTTTGTGCAAAGATTGGTAAGAAGTTCTGAAGTGTTGATTTGGTGGGGCGTGTTGTGGAGCTCTGGTACCTAAAAATGGAAAGACTGGTTAGGAACTTGCCATAATTCAACTCTTGAATTTGTTTCACACCTCAATTTTTTTTAATTGTTGTTCAATTACAGTTGTCCCCATTTTTCCCCAGTTGCTCTCCTCTGGCCTGCCCAGCCCACCCACCCTTCCACATTCAATCCTTACCCCCATTGTCTTGACCATGGGTCCTTTATACATTTTCCTTGATTTGACCCTTTCCCTATTTCCCCCATTATCCTCCTCCCCCTCCTGCTCTGGTCACCACAGTTTGTTTTTTATTTCCACGTCTCTGGTTCTGTTTGGTTCACTTTTTGTTTTGTTGATGGGTTCCACATATAGGTGAAATCATATTGTATTTGTCTTTCACCACCTGGCTTATTTCACTTAGCATAATACTCTCCAGTTCCATCCATGCTGTCACAAAGGATAGGAGCCCCTTCTTTCTTTCTGCTGCATAATATTCCATTGTGCAAGTGTATCACAGTTTTTTTTATCAACTCATGGACACTTAGGTTGCTTCTAGCACTTAGCTATTTTTTAAAAATGCTGCTATGAATATTGGGGTGCATAGGTTCTTTTGAATTAGTATTTCAGGATTCTTAGGGTACAATCTGAGCAGTGGAATTGCTGGGTCAAAAGATAATTCCATTTTTAGTATTTTGAGGAAATTCCATACTGTTTTCCACAGTGGCTACACCAATAATGCATTCCCACCACCAGTGTACTAGGGTTCCCTTTTCTCCACAACCTCACCAGCACTTGTTTGTTAACTTTGTTATGATGGCCATTCTGATCAGTGTGAGGTAGTATCCCATTGTGATTTTAATTTTCACCTCTCTGATGGCTAGTGATACTGAACATCCTTTCATGTCTCTGGGCCCTCTGTATGTCTTCCTGGGAGAAGTGTCTGTTCAGGTCCTTTGCCCATTTTTTAATTGGGTCATTTGTCTTCCTAGAGTCGAATCATGTGAGTTCTTTGTATATTTTGAAATATACAAAGATCAAATCCTTGTCCAAGCTATCATTAGCAAATATATTTTCCCATACAGTTGGTTCCCTTTTCATTTTGTTAATGTTTTCTTTAGCCATATAGTAGCTGTTTATTTTGAAGTCTCATTTGTTTACGCTTTCCTTTATGTCCCTTTGTCTAGGGGACATATCAGTGAAAATATTGCTGCATGGAATATCTGAGATTTTCCTGCCTATGTTCTTCTCTAGGACTTTTATGGTGTCATGACTTATATTTAATTCTTGTATCCATCTTGAGTTTATTTTTGTGTATGGTATAAGTTGGTGGTCGAGTTTCATTTTTTTGCATGTAGCTGTCTAGATTTCCCAACACCATTTGTTGAAGAGAATATTGTTACTCCATTGTATGCTCCTGCCACATTTGTTGAATATTGACAATAGAGACATGAGTTTATTTCTGGGCTCTTTATTCTCTTCCATTGGTCTAGGTGTCTTTTCTTATGACAGTACCAGACTGTTTTGATTAGAGTGGCCTTGTAGTATAGTTTGATATCAGGTATTGTGATGCTTCTTTGTTCTTCTTTCTCAAAATTGCTGTGGCTATTTGGGGTCATTTATGGTTCCATATTCATTTTAGAAATGTGTGTTCTATATCTGTGAAACATGTTATCAGTATTTGAATAAGGACTTCCTTGAACCTATAAATTGCTTATGGTAATATGGACATTTTGATGATGTTATTTCTTCCCATCCATAAATACAGTATATGCTGCCATTTATTGTGTCTTCCTTAATTTCTTTCTTCAGGGTTCTGCAGTTTTCTGTGTATAGGTCCTTTACCTCCTTGGTTAGGTTTATTCCTAGGTACTTTATTTCTCTTACTGCTATAGCAAATGGGATTTTTTCCCTAATTTCTGTTTCCACTATTGCATTGTTGATGTACAAAAGATGCTGAATATTGATGTAATATCCCACTGTTTTGCCAAATTCATTTATTAGGTCAATTAGTTTTTTGGTGGAGTTCATAGGGTCTTCTATACATACTATCATGTCATCTGAAAACAATGACAGTTTTACCTCCTCCTTTCCAACTTGGATGCCTTTTATTTCTTTTTCTCATCTGATTACTCTGGCTAGGATTCCCAATACTAAGTTGAATATAAGTGGTGAAAGCAGACATCCTTGTCTTGTTCCTGATATTGGTGGGATAGCTTTTAGTTTTTGCACATTGAGTATGATGTTGGCTGTAGATTTCTTGTATGTGGCCTTTATTATATTGAAGATCATTCCTTCTACTCCCACTTTACTGAGTGTTTTTATCACAAATGGGTGCTGTACCATATCAAATACTTTTCCTGCATCTATTGATATGATCTTTGCTTTTGTTTATGTGATGTATTATGTTTATGATTTGTGAATATTGTACCATCCTTGAATTCCTGGAATGAATTCCACTTGATCGTGTTGTGTGATCTTCTTGATGTACCGCTGGATGTGGTTTGCCAATATTTTTTTAATTTAATTTTTTAATATTCTATTTATTTATTTATAGGGATAGGGGAAAGGAGTGGGGAGGGGGAGAGAGAAAGAGAGAGAGAGAGAGAGTGAGAGAGAGAGAAACATTGATGTGTGAGAGATACATCAATTGGCCTGCAACCCAGACATGTGCCCTGACCAGGAATCAAACCAGTGACATATTGGTTAGCAGGCCAGCATTCAGTCCACTGAGCCACACCAGCCAGGGCTGTTTTGCCAATATTTTGTTGAGGATTTTAGCATCTATGTTCATCAACGATATTGGCCTGTAGTTTTCTTTCTTTGTTGTGTCTGTATCTGGCTTTGGGATAAGAATGATGCTGACCTCATAAAAGAGTTTGGGAGTCTTCCTTCTTGGATTTTTTGAAATAGTTTGATAAGGATAGGGGTTAGATATTCCTTAAATGTTTTATGATATTCTCCTGTGAAACTGTCTGATCCAGGGCTTTTGTGTTATGGAAGTCTTTTTTATCACTGCTTCAATTTCAGTAGCTTCTTCTTCAGTTTTGGAAGATTATATGTTTCTGGAAATTTGTCCATTTTGTCCAAGATTTCTAATTTCTTGGCATATATTTGTTCATAGTAATTTCTTAAAATCCTTTGTATTTCTGTGGAATCAATTGTAATTTCTCCTCTTTAATTTCTGATTTTGTTTATTTGGCTCCTCTCTATTTTTTCTTAATAAGTCTGTTTAACATCTGGCTAATTTTGTTTATCTGTTCAAAGAACAATCTTCTAGATTTATTGGTCCTTTGAAGTGTCCTTTGGTATCTATGGCATTTAACTGTGTTGTGATCTTGATTACATCCTTCCTTCTACTCACTCTGGGCTTTGTTTGTTGTTGTTCCTTTAGTTATTGTGGCTGTAGGATTTGATTGTTTATTTGAAATATTTCTACCCTTTTTAGGTAGGCCTGTATTGCTACAAACTTCCCTCTTAGGACTGCCTTTGCTGTGTCCCATAGGTTTGGACTACTGAGGATGTACTTTTGTTTATTTCCAGAAATTTTCTGATTTCTTCCTTGATCTTGTTGTTAACCCATTCATTATAAAATAGAATGCTATTCAGTCTCCACGAATTTGAATGTTTTTGAGTTTTTTTCTTGATGTTGATTTCTAGTTTCAAAACTTTGTGTTCTGAGAAAATGTTTGATATGATTTCAATTTTCTTGAAATTTTTGAGGCTTGTTTTGTGTCCTATCATGTGACATGTGACCTATCTTTGAAAATGTTCCACGTGCATTTGAAAAGAATGTGTATTTACTTCTTGGGGATGAAAGGATATATATATAATCAGCTAAGTCCATTTGATCTAGTGCATCATGCAGTGCTACAACATCCTTGTTGGTATTTTGTTTGGAAGATCTATCCATTATTGACACTGGGTGTTAAAATCCTCTAGTATAAGTGTGTTGATGTCTACATCTTTCTTGATGTCCTCCAAGATTTTCCTGACATATTTGGGTGCTCCTATGTTGGGTGTATATATGTTTACAATGTTTATGTCTTCTTGATGGATTCTTCCCTTGAGTATTATGAAGTGTCCTTCTCTGTCTCTTTTTATGGCCGTTGTTTTGAAGTCTGTTTTGTCTGATCTAAGTATTGCTACCTGTAGGGAACTGCTTCACAAGGTGTGGAAGTGTAGCTCGGCACCACATGGAAAACCAGTGGGGAGTGAGTTGGCATGCAAGACCACGCTCACAAAGAAGTTCTCCCTTGGGAAATCAGTCCTGCATTATACCTAGGCTGATTTGTGACTTGCTTTTGCTAAAATTCCCTCATCCCGAGTTCAGGCAGCAAATGCTTACTGCATATCTTTAAAGTAACTTCCTGAAGTCTGTACTAATTCCTCCAAGAACTGAAGTGTAACCAGACCTATTAAATTTATCGTTCCCTTGCATTTGCAACATTTTTTCCTTGTTAATCTTTAAGAAGTAATCAGTAACATCCCTTCCATTGCTATCTGTAACAAGTAATTACCTAAAGTAAACCTAAGTATAATGAATGAAAACCTTCTTTGACGTATGCTATTAGAAATCCAATAAGAGCTTGTCAAGGCAAGGGTCAGCACACTCTCCCCTTGAGAGAGTAGCCATGCTTCCCTTTTCCTCCACAGGACTCAGTAGTCCGTGTGAATTTAGCTCGTCTCATCGATAATGCCAGACACTGAGGGCTGGTGTCCAAGCCAGCTACCCCAGCTTTTTTTTCCTGTCCATTTGCTTGGAAATTTTGTTTTCCAATCCTTCACCTTCCCTCTCTGTAGGTATTTTGTTCTGAGGTGGGTCTTTTATAAGCAGCATATGTTTGGGTCATGTTTTCTTATCTATTCAACTACCCTATCTTCTGATTGGGGCACTTAATCCACTTGCACTTATAGTTATTATTGATATGGGCTTATTCATCGCCATTTTTCCTCTTTGTACCTGTGTCCCTCTCTCTCTCACTCTTTTTCTTCATCTTCTTAAAGTAGTCCCTTCAGCATGTTTTGCAATGCTGATTTGGTGGAAGTATATTCTTTTAGCCATCTTTTGCCTGGAAAACTCCTTATTTCACCTTTCATTTTAAATGAGAGACTTGCTGAGTAGAGTAACCTTGGTTGCATGCCTTTGCTATTCATTACTTGGAATACTTCTTGCCATTCTTCTGGCTTCTAGTGTTTCTGTTGAGAAGTCAGCTGCTAGCCTTAGCAGAGCTCCCTTTTATGTTACTAACTGTTTTTCCCTTACTGCTTTTAAGATTGTCTCATTGTCTTTAAAATTTGGCATTTTTATTTTGATGTGTTTTGAAGTAGGCCTCTTTGGGTTTATCTTGATAGGGACCCTCTGTGCTTCTTGAATATGCATGGCTTTTCCTCTCCCCAAGTTTGTGAAGTTTTCTATCATTAGTTTTTCAAACAGGTTTTCTATCCCTTGCTCCTTTTATTCTCCTTCTGGTATTCCTATGATTCAAATGGTTTTGTGTTTTATGTTGTTTTGTAGTTCCCTTAAGCTATTTTCATACTTTTTTAGTCTTTTTTCACACTCTGCTCCACCTGGCTATTTCTTTCTATCTTTCACTAATTCTGTCCTTTGCTTCACCATGCCTGCTTGTAATTCCTTCCAGTGTATTTTTTATTTCAGATGTTGTATTCTTCATTTGTTTCTGGTTCTTGTTACAGTTTCTATTTCCTTTTTCATACTGTTGTAGTTCCCACTCAGTTCCTCGTAGTTGTCAAGTTCCTTGAGCATCCTTATAACTATTCTTTTGAATTCTTTGTCTGATAGTTTGCTTGCCTCAATTTCACTTAGCTCTTTTATGGGGGATTCTGCCATTCCTTTTGATTGGGGGTTCTTTCTTTGTCTCCCCATTTTAGGTGACTTCTTTTGTTTCCACATCTCAGGATGCTTTGCTTTGCCAGCTGTCTTCATAGGGTGGGCTTCTGTAGTAGGAGTTCTATGGGACTTATTGGTGTATTCTCTTGGATCTCCTTGTCTGGATGCTTCAGGGTTGCCTTTCTTATGTTTGTGTGGGATTTCTTGTTGTACTTGGGCTTAACTTGTTGGTGGTTTCTTTGTTGGTGGGTTGTCCCCTCCAGAGGGCTTACTGCTAGTCATAATTCCCACCTTTTCTTTCATGCTGTTATACACATGTTGGTTAAAAAAGCAGTATTACCAGACCACCAAAACTGTGCTAGCAAAAATAATCCCCCTACCACATCAGCAATCTCAACCATAGTTGTTCAAAGATTAATAAAGATGAAGAGAGATTATGGATATTATAAGATATGACAAAGGGAATATGTGATGACTAAAAGAAGGGAAAATGATATTAAATGGAAAGAGAGAGGAGAATTGATAAGAGTAGGATAGAACCCAGATAAAGAGGAAATAATTTTAAATGTATGTAAAACATGAATGGGTGATAGGAACAATGGAGTAAGAAAAGGTAAGAGCATACTATGAGGTTTAAAGTAAAATTGAAAAGGTGTTGGACTAATGAGAGCAAAATTGCAGAAAAAAACACAGCAGGGTCAATAGCAGTGACAGTTGAATGAAGTTTATTAAAGGTAGAATGAGAATAAGAATATCATACGAAAGTAAAAAGTGAATATGAGATGTCTAGTGCAAAGAAAAATGATTTTGAGAGGATGGGGGATGCAGCCTAATAAGAGTAAGGAGTACAACCCAGGCTGAGAGAGGGGGGGGAAGAGAAAAAAAAGAAAAGAAATAGAAATGAAATAAAATTCCTCGCTCAACTGATCAGGGACAGGGGGAAGGCAAAATAGAGTAAGACAGGGAGAGTATTCTGTGGGATTTAAAGTACAAACATATAGTGAACAAATAGGAGTACAGTAATGACCATGGTATTTTGCCCAACTAGCCACTGTTTATAAAAGGTGGAAAAGAATTAAGACTCTTATAAAAGGAGGAAAAGAATGTGAGTTGACTTAAGAAAGAAGAGCTCTTCTACAAGGTTAAGTGGAGGAGAAATAGTGAGAATAAGGGACAGTAACACCGCGTAGTGTGAGAGAAAATGAAGTTTAGCCCAACAGTAATAAAGCTCAGGAAGATGGCAAAATGGATTAAGATCAGGGAAGGGTGCTGTGTGGGATTTAGAATAACAATGATATAATCAAAATATATAATTTGAATAAAATTAATAACCAGTAAAAGACCAAGAGTGGCGAGTTATTTGGAATACAAATGAAGTGAAAGAAGAAAAATTAAAATGCAATATGAAAGGGAGAAAAACAAAACAAACAAAAAACCTAACAAACAATAAGATAAACAGAAAAAAGAAAGAGAAATTAAACACATGCAAGTTCTGACAGAGAGCAAGGTGAAATTTGTCTCAGCTGTTGGTGTTTGCCTTCTGACTTCTTTCTGGATCTGTCTCTGGTTTTCTCTCAGCTCCAGATCTTATTGTCTTACTCTTTGGAAGCAAAAAAAAAGTACCCTGTTGGTGGTTGGTAAGCCTGCCTGGCCAATTCTGCAGATCTTCCCTGTTGCTGCAGGTAGTAGGTGGTTGGCCTCCATTTTTCTGGTGGTTCAGCAAGGGAGTGGGCTTAGTCTGGGCTACAATAATCACAGGTGCCCAGTTTCCAGCCCACGTCCTCAGAGCACCGTGTGGCCTGCACTCTCCACTCCACAGTTGTGCTGGGCTTACACCCAGAGACCACTTCACTTTGTACCCCTTTGATCAATCCATGAGGTGCACTGAGTGGGAGCAAATTGTGCCCATAATCTTCCCTCTTTGATGCCTGAGTAGCTGTGTGTGTAGAGGTCGCTGCCCTGTGTACCTCAGTTCCCTTTTTGAAAAAAGTTTCTTTGGGCACTGCTGCCACTCTAAGCCACTGCCTGGCTTTCCACACACTCCAACTCTCTGGCAAGTTCAGAGTCTATCTCAGATTCAGCCAGTCATGGCCCACCTCTTCTCTCAGCTCCAACTGCTGCCAGGATCCCATCAACTCTCTGGGCCTGTCCCTGCCAGCCAGCAACCTCTCCCTGAGCTTGGGTACACTGCTAGTGTCTCCTCTACCCCCCCCACCCCTGCCCCCACAACCCAAAGCGACTTTATGTATTCAAGTTTCTCCTGCCATAGTACTTCTATATGTCCACCCAGGGAGGGGAGGGAGCCACGATGCTGCTATCACTAATGCAGCTCTCCTCCAGTGATTTCCCTGCAGCAGTCATTGTTTCTGGCACTTTCCCTGTCCCTGTCCACCTATGAAACCTCCTTACCACCTGATTTGAAGCATCCTCTACACACCTTGGCTTCCAAACTTCTTATCAGCTAAGATTCTGTTGGCCGTTCACTTTGTTTTTCAGAAGATCAGCTAAGTGTCCCAAGTGGGCTCAGCTCCCACCTACTTCACCACTATCTTCTCTGTGAGTGTCTATTTTCTCTTTTTAATATATTTTATTGATTGCTATTACAGTTGTCCCATTTCTCCCACTTTATTCCCCTCTGTCCTGCACACCCCCTCTCACCCTCATTCCCCCTCTTTAGTTCATGTCTGTGGCTCATACATATAAGTTCTTTGGCTTCTACATTTCCTATACTATTCTTACCCTCCCCCTGTCTATTTTCTACCTACCATCTATGCTACTTATTCTCTGTACCTTTTCCCCCTCTTTCTCCCTCCCCCGCTGATAACCCTCCATGTGATCTCCATTTCTGTGATTCCATTCCTGTTCTAGTTGTTTGCTTAGTTTTTTTTTTTTAGGTTCAGTTGTAAATAACTGACTTTGTTCTCATTTTAGTGTTCATATTTTTTATCTTCTTTTACTTAGATAAGTCTCTTTAACATTTTATATAATAAGGGCTGGGTGATGATGAACTCCTTTAACTTGACCTTATCTGAGAAGCACTTTATCTGCCCTTCCATTCTAAATGATAGCTTTGCTGGATAGAGTAATCTTGGATGTAGGTCCTTGCCTTTCATGATGTTGAGTACTACTTTCCAGCCCCTTCTTGCCTGCAAGGTTTCTTTTGAGAAATCAGCTGACAGTCTTATGGGCACTCCTTTGTAGGTAACTCTCTCCTTTTCTCTTGTTGCTTTTAAGATTCTCTCCTTATCTTTAATCTTGGACAATGTAATTATGATGTGCCTTAGAGTATTCCTTCTTGGGTCCAACTTCTTTGGGACTCTGAGCTTCCTGGACTTCCTGGAAGTTTATTTCCTTTGCCAGATTGGGGAAGTTCTCCTTCATTATTTGTTCAAATAAATTTTCAATTTTTTGCTCTTCCTCTTCTCCTTCTGGCACCCCCATGATTTGGATGTTGGAATGTTTAAAGATGTCCTGCAGGTTCCTAAGCCTCTCCTCATTTTTTTGAATTCTTATTTCTTCATTCTATTCTGGTGGAATGTTTCTTTCTTCTGTCTGGTCCACACTGTTGATTTGAGTCCTGGTTTCCTTCCCATCACTGTTGGTTCCCTGTACATTTTTCTTTATTTCATTTAGCCATAGCCTTCATTTTTTTCCTTTAATTTGCAACCATATTCAACCAAGTCTGTAAGCATCCTGATTACCAGTGTTTTGAATTGTGCATCTGATAGATTGGCTATTTCTTAATTGCTCAGTTTTATTTTTTCTGGAGCTTTGATCTGTTATTCAATTGGGCCATTTTTTTTTGTCTCAGTGTGCCTATTACATAGTAAGGGGCAGAGCCTTAGGTGTTTACCAGGGTAGGAAACTCTCATTGCTGCTTTGTGATGCTGTATGTGGGGGAGGAGTCCAAGAGGGAACAGTGCCACTTGCCCCACTCTCTGCCGGTTTTCAGTCACTTCCCCCTTTACCCAAAATCAAATTGGGCCCTTCTGGTGCTGATCCCTGGGTGGGTGGGTTTGTGTACATTCTAGGACCCTATGGTTCTCTCCAATGAACTCTCCTTTGAGACTGAGAGTTTCTCCAACTGCCTCAACTCCCACAGGTGTTTTCAGTCAGAGGTCTGAGGCTTCATTTCCCCATGCTAGAACCCTGGGTTGCATGGTCTGTCTCGCTCCCCACTTGTTCCTCCCAGTTTATCTGCATGCAAATGTGGGACTGCCCTCTCTGCCAGCCACCACTTCACCGGGTCTACCAGTCACCACATTGCCATGAGTCCTCTCTACTTGGCTGCCTATCTCCTCCCCACCTGCAGGTCCAGATAAATATTTCTTTTGCTTTTTGGTTGTTGGACTTCTTATACAGTTCAATTTTCTGTCAGTTCCGGTTGTTTTTTGTTTTTAAATTTGTTGTTGTTCTTCTTTTGGTTGTGTGAGGAAGTACAGTGTGTCTACCTACACCTCTATCTTGGCTGGAAGTCAGTTCAAGTGTCTATTCTCATAGAAACTTAATTCTTTCTTCACTGCCTCATCCAATATTATTCTCCAATTAACTTCAAAACAAAATAAGATTTCCAGTTAAATACTTGAGGGCACAACCTGAATTTGGGTGGCATTTATAAATTACTTCTTTTTTCCTGTCTGATTATAATCAGATCAAACTGTGAATGAACTATTCTGGATTAGTGAATGTAATGAGCCAAAAATATAGACATCTGCCTGTAGGGATAAAAGTTCATTCTCCTGAGGTCTTTCTATATTTCTCATCTGTGTGATCTTTCTCAGATCAATCCTTTAAAGAAAATTTCAAAAATAGTAGCAAGTCTTCCTGTCCTTTGCCTAAAATATATTTCCTCCAACTAAGGATTTTTTCTTTTGTTTCCTGTTCATCTTTGTTTTAGCCACCAAATTACCTAAAGTCTTATGGCATCAATACATTGTGCTTTTTGATAAACAATATTTTCAAGAAATGGGCAACAGAGCACTCTTTGTACTCTTAAGGCTCCTTTGCATTGTAGATTTGTTTGCTTAGCAGAGATTGTTTTTCCTTAACACAGACCTCCTTTACTCCCCATATTTTCCACTAATGAGATCTTTCTCTTTATTCAGGTTTTGAATTAGGTGTTACCTATTCTCCTAGCTGTCACACCTATGTCCCCATCCTGTGTTGCTTTGTACATACTGCAGTTAGAGCACTTAGTATATCAGCATTATAATTGTTTTATCCACATTTCTCACTCCCTTCTTAGACTGCTAATCTCAGGAACTATTTCTAATATATCTTTGAAAACCCAGAAAGCAGTAAATTAATATGATAAATTGAAGTGAACTTCATCATATATAGCAACCATTTGAAATAATGTGCAGCTTATTTTTCTAGTCAGCCCTACTGCCAAATTCTTATCCCAAGAAATCAATCAAGAGTATCAGCACTGAAAGAGAATTGAAGTACAAAGCTGAGTTGCTCCAGGTCATAGTGTTTCAGAAATGAAATAAACTCACCTCAACCCCAAGCTAGTTTCCTGCATATTGTAACCAAAACTCTTCTGCAAATAGATTTTCAGCCTGTACCCATTCTAACTCTGGTTCTCATTTTGGCTGCCACACCTCCTTGCACTTGGACAATCTTAAAACGAAAAGTTTTACTTTTACAAGTTACAACTTCCAGTTGGAAGTAATCTAAGTATAGCCTGCCTCTCTCACTAATTATAAATAAATTCTCTGGACAAAATAGAAAAGGCATTTTTTGTATTGAAAACTGTGAAAAGTACCACGTATATTGGAAATGGTAGTGAAAAACTGAAAGCATTGACCAGTACAGTAGTTAATGTCCTAGAGTTTTTTTCCTCACATCTATCATGAGTTTGTGTTTCTCACTAAAGAGATGTTGGGCTCCTAATCCTTAATACATACCTCAGAATGTGAGTTTATTTAGATATGGGATCTTTTCAATGATAATCAAGTTAAATAAGGACATTAGGGTACACCCTAATTCATTGAGATTGGTGTCCTTATAAAAAGGGGGAAATTTGGCACAGAGAGACTTGCACACAGGAAGAATGCCATGCAAAGATGGGAATTATATTGTCACAATGAAGAAGCCACCAGAGAAGTAAGGAGAGAAGGCAGGAACAGATCTTTCTCTAGTGTCATAGGGAGCAAGGCCCTGCCAATCCTTTGATCTCAAAGTTCTAGTGCCCAGAACTGTAAGACAATAAATTTCTGTTGATTATACTGCTCACTTTGTGATAATTTGCTATGCTAGCTCTACAAATTAACACATCATCACTCCTCTCCCAGCTTTGTCCTGTGGATGTTCCAAGTGATGGAAATGTGCAGTGGACATGAATAGCAAAAATCTCAGAGAATGCCTGTCTTCATGGAAAGAGAACAAATGAAATTTATTGTGCACAAATATAAATTTTAAAAAATATTTTAAAGTTAAATTTTCAGTTTTCTATTGTTCTCAGAAGATGGGTACAATTAGGAAAGCAACAACAAGAAATTTCTACAAAATACTTATGATATAAAAAGGAGAAAAAGTATATTAAGATCCTTGGAAGTTTTCCTCAATTTAAATAGGCTTTTCCTATATTAAATTTTGACATCAAGTCAAATCTACTTTTTAAGGATAAATAATCCTCTTCCCTACCTTAACACCATTTGGAATGACAGCTTGCAAATTTTAGAGTTGCAAAATTCTTTGGTTTTATCCAAAGGCAATAATGAAAAAAGAAATATAAAAGTCCTATGCTATTTCTGAATGAAATTTCTTTCTTCTTATTTCTATTCATTCCAAAGCTCTAAAGAATTGCTAAACTCTTTACTTTCTCTTTTCTCCTAATTAGAGTCTGTTTTACCAAAGGCACTAAAAGAGCAATGGTAAAACAAGCTCTACTTGTCTTAAAGAATGAGCCTATTTCCTCTCTCTCTCTTGTTCCTTTGCAATGAAAAGGACAAAATGGACAACAGGTGACATGTGAGCTCCACTCACAAATTAAAACACACAAACTCAGGCATCCCTAATTTAAAGGTTAAAAGAAAATAGCCAATTCTTAATCCACTAATTTCAAAATATTCAGCCAATTGTATTCAACTAAATAGGTTCTGTAAACGTTGTTACAATGCTTACTACCTTGTGAGTATTTATAATTGTGAATTAAAATGGCCCATTCATTTGAATAAAATAATTTTAAAGTATCTCTACGAGATAGCAAAATTAAATAGGGTGATAAATTCATTTGTGATTCTGACTTTGTCTGCTGGTTCTCTCGTAGTTTAACATTGATCTGAAAAGACAATTATGATGAGTGAATGTAAATAAGAGAATTGTTTATACTTCTTGGAAATTGAAATAAAAAAAGATCATTCTGTTACATAAAGATGGAAGAAGGAAGATAGCAAGTACCTATTTATTTCATTACATTTTGCTTACATGTTGCTTATATTTTGGCTTGTTATAAAATAGCCTACATAATCCAACAGAAAATAGCTTATGTAATCAATGTTTATTCAAACTTAATTTTTTATTGTTTAGACAAAATGATTGTTGTTGATATATAAATGAAGCCACTTGTACTCCAGTAAAATCCTGATATAAGACTATAAATGGAGAAAGAGAAAAATGGGTAAAATATAGGTCTTCATCATGCAAAATTAATGATATAAGAGATTTATTCAAATCTATCTGTTCTGGCTGCAGTTTGGCACCTCTGATAACAGTTTTGTAATTCTAATTTAATAGCAAGGGGGCTTCAAAGACAGAAGCAGGAATTTGAATAGGATAATATGATAGTCTGGAGAGCTGGGCAGGGAACTGGACTTCATCAGTCTGAACCAAGGAGAGGGGGTCAGGAGACTACTGTGAGAAGAGGAACATGGCTCCTTAACTTCTATCATGCTACTTTTGAGGAACAGGATTGCCTAATGTATGAAGCTTCCCCACAGAGACTCACCCCTCCTATTCATGTCTTCCCAAGATGACAACGATGACAACTACCACATAATAATTTTAGCCTACTAACTGCCTTGTCTGAAATGGGGTTGGAGAGAGGATGCAAGCCAACTGTCAACTATTTGTGGTATCTGAATTCACATAATTGCTGTTTACCTATTTTTAGAAGACTGAGGAATACAGCCTTTTTTGAAAGACAGATATGACGTGGAAAGCACATAATGCATACAGTGGATGTCTTCAACTTTTATGTACAAAGTTTACTATACTTTTAATGAATTACTAAATAAAAGAAGATGTAGTGACTGTTTGCTGTCCTCAAACTAATTGCCCCTAATAACACTACAAGTAGCCCTATACTCAGAGGGAGAGAGAGAGACCACTTCTTTAAAAGCCTCTGTGTTAAGAGTAAATTTTGAACATCAATTCATAGCCAATGAAGTAAATAACATTCAAATTTCACTATTTCCACTGTGTAGATGTGACCTTAGTGAGTAAATTATTAAACAGTCTAAATGAACACCTATCAGGTATGAAGCATGTATCTGAGTGTCCCAAAGGAAAATAGACCTGAAAAAAAACATCAGCCTAACTTTTCAAACATATTCATGGAATGAAATGCATCATTTTCTCTATGATGAACATTTAGGACCAAAACCTCAGGTTTAGTCATGAGAATATTCACATTCCCAAAGATAAAGTTTGAGTTGTTGCTAATTGCTCCATTTGCGGCAGTGCATCATTTCTGGCAACCAAAGCATTCAAATGGTAGAGAAGAACCACAATTTACTAAAAGTACTTGAGGGCCTAACAAAAAATAGTCTTTTCAACCTATTTAGCACATTGCGAAACTTATCTATTAACCTCTAGAATCCAGAAGAGAACAGGTAAGAGTGGTTTCTAAAGACCTTTTTAAAGTTGTTATTGAATTTATTGGGGTTACATTATTAATAAGACTATACAGTTTTCAAGTGTACAATTCTATAATACACCATCTTTATATTTCACTGCGTGTTTACTACTCAGTCAAGCCTCTTGTCAACATTTAATACCCTTTGTCCTCTTCTACCTGCCCCCAAGCCCCTTTCCCTCTGGTAACCACCATATTGCTATGTTTAAGGGGTTTTTAGTTTTTGTTTCTGGCTTAATCCCTTCACCTTTTTCACCCAGCTATCCAACCACCCTCCCTTCTGACAACTGTCTGTCTGTTCTCTGTACCTATGAATCTGTTCCTATTTTGTTTGCTAGTTTATTTTGTTCATTAGATTCACATATAAGTGAAATCATAATGTATTTGTCTTTCTCTGAGTGGCTTATTTCACTTAGCATAATACTCTCCAGGTCCATCTATGATATCACAAAAGTAAGATTCCCTTACTTTTTACAGTCAAGTAGCATTCTGTTATATAAATGTACCACAACATTTTTATCCACTTATCAAAAAATGGGTACTTGGGCTGCTTCCAAATCTTGGCTATTGTAAATAATGCTGCAAAGAACATGGGGGTGCATATTTTCTTTTGAATTAGTGTATCAGGTTTCTTTGGATATATTCTAAAGATCTTTAAAGAATAACACATGGATATGGCTAGACTATAACACATCTTCTGATTATACTCATTTGGATAAACAATAGTGGCACAACCATTTCATAAAAAAATGTTTAACCTATCCCACATCAGTTGTATAAAGTATTCCCTAAGTATTTTAAATGCAATATATACAAAATTCTCAAAAAATACAATTTTGTAAATATCAAACTGACCTCTTATAATCAACCAGATATTATATTTGTAGAGTATTTCAGTTATATTGGTAGCTTTACTATACCATGTTATTTTATTTTCACAACAATATAAAGTGATTAAAGCTCAACAAGGTCAAGTCATTCATCCAAGGCCCCAAAGTTAGTAATGGCACAACTGAGACTTGAGCATAAATCTGTATTACAAAATATCACAGCTTGGCTGGTGTAGCTCAGTGGATTGAGCACAGGCCTGTGAAGCAAAGGGTCACCAGTTCAATTCCCAGTCAGGGCACATCCCTGGGTTGCAGGCCAAGTTGCCAGTGGAGGCCACATGAGAGGCAACCACACATTGATGTTTCTCTCCCTCTCTTTCTCCATTCCTTCCCCTCTCTCAAAAAATAAATAAAACCTTTAAAAGATAAAAATAAAAAAATAAAATGTCACAGTTTTTGCAGTGTATTCAATGTCTCCTATTGCTTAGAGCTTATTATTTTGTTGCTTGCAAAGTTATGCCTAAACTCAGTTGCTAAGTAAGTGAATTTGCTTCATTTACCTGGCTTTTTTGTGTGTGGTTAAAAAAAAGCACTAGCCTTGGGAATTAAAAAATAAACAGAATCACTTTCTTTCTGAACTATATAAGAAATCAGATATTTCTGTATATATAAGAAAATCCATACAATACAAAAAAAATTATAAAAACCTAATGAGATAATAAAGCTGCTGGAAAAGTGCTAGAAATGTTAAACCTTACATTAGTTGTATCTAATTCATCTCCACCTCTTCAAAGGCATCTAATACCACATGTTGTTAACAGTTGGTACTTAACAAATGCTTCTAACTATGCCAGAGTTTCCGCACACAGAGCAGCTCAGCTTATGATTCAGAAACTAGATATTTTTGGAGTTCTGGCCAAGATGGAGACATAGGTAGAAATGTTTCACTTCCTCATACAACCAAAAGGACAACAACTGATTTAAAAATAATAAACAACCAGAACTTCCAGAATAGCAAACTTCATGGAACTCCCACAACCAAGGAGTTAAAGAAATATTTATCAGACCAACAGGAAGACACAGAGACAGGTGGTGAGGTGGGTGGAGAGGACCCACAGCAAGGCAGTGGACCACATGGGCAAGAAGTGGCTGGCTCACTGGGAAACTGAAGACTCAAAACCTCTAACAGTGAAATACTGTGCTGGTTGTGAAAGCAGGAGAAACTCCCAGTCTCACTGGAGAGTTAGTTGTAAAGTGGAGCTAGAGTGAGCAAGTAAGTGGCATTGTTCACTCTCTGACCCTTCCCCCACAGACAGCACCACAGTGCTACAAAGGGGGTTGCCCCACCCTGGTGAATACCTAAGGCTCTACCCCCTTACAACTTGACAGGTGCACCCAGACAAAGAAATATGGCCCAAATGAAAGAATAGATCAAAATTCCAGAAAAAGAGCTAAGCAACAAGGACATAAAAAACCTGTCTGATGCAGAGTTCAAAACACTGGTAATCAGCATGCTCACAGAAATTATTGAGCTCAGTCGAAAAATGAAGGAAGACATGAAGGTTTCCCAAAGTGAAATAAAGCAAAATATACAGGGAACCAACAGTGAAGGGAAGGGAACCAGGACTCAAATCAACGATCTGGAACAAAAGGAAAAAATAAATATCCAACCAGAACAGAATGAAGAAACAAGAATTCAAAAAAATGAGGAGAGGCTTAGGAACCTATGGGACAACATTAAGCACTCCAACATCTGAATCATGGGGGTGCCAGAAGGAGAAGAGGAACAGCAAGAAATTGAAAACTTATTTGAAAAAGTAGTGAAGGAGAACTTCCCCAATCTGGCAAAGGAAATAAACTTCCAGGAAGTCCAGGAAGCTCAGAGTCCCAAAGAAGTTGGACCCAAGGAAGCGCACACCAAGGCACATCATAATTACATTGTCCAAGATTAAAGATAAGGAGAGAATCTCAAAAGCAACAAGAGATAAGGAGAGAGTTACCTACAAAGGAGTACCCATAAGACTGTCTACTGATTTCTCAAAAGGAATGTCACAGGCAAGAAGGGGATGGAAGGAAATATTCCAAGTCATGAAAGGCAAGGACCTACATCCAAGATTACTCTATCCAGCAAAGCTATCATTTAGAAAGGAAGGGCAGATAAAGTGCTTCCCAGGTAAGGTCAAGTTAAAGGAGTTCATCATCACCAGGCCCTTATTATGTAAAGTGTTAAAGGGTTTATCTAAGAAATAGAAGATCAGAAACTATGAACAATAGAATGACAACAAACTCATAACTACCAACAACTGAACGTAAAAAACAAACAAAAAAAACCTAAGCAAACAACTAAAATAGGAACAGAATCACAGAAATGAAGATCATGTGGAGGATTATCTATAGGGAAGAGGAAAATGGGGAGGGGAATGTACAGGGAATAAGAAGCATAATTGGTGGGCATAAAATAGACAAGGGTAAGTTAAAAATAGTATAGGAAATAGACAAGCCAAAGAACTTATATGTATAACCCCCCGGACATGAACTAAGAGGGGATGGGGAATGTTGGAGGGTGTGGGGATACAGGGCAGAGGGGGCAGAAAGGGCAAAAAGAAATTGGATAATTGTAATAGTATAATCAATAAAATGTACTTTAAAAAAGAAAAAATACTACATATTTTTAATAATGGTTGAACTTAATTACCACTTAGCTGTTTGAATGACCAATGTGAGTATACTGACTACAGTCAAAAACATACGTTCTAGTAACAGAGAAGCTTCTTATTTACTTCAAATGTACTGAGAGATTGAAGAAAAAAACTGGGCCATTCAGAAACTTAAAAAAAATTCTCTATAGAGGCATTTTTTAAAGCCGAGGAAGTAAAAAGTCAAAATGTGAATTCCAGATATAAAAGCATAGAACAAAACATGAACTTGAAAAGGTCTAGAAAGCTAAGGAACAAAAAAAAATGCAAAATCCACAGCAGAAGTCAACATTTAAGGGTTTACTTTGTCTCACACATCCTGCTGAGCCCATTTTAATCATGATCTCATTAAAGGTCATGTAATCCCTGTAGAATAAGTAGGAGTATTAAAATTCCCATGTTACAGCTGATGTATCCAGAAGTAAAATGATTTGTTTTGAGGCACATGGCTGGAGGAGGCAAAGATGACCCTCAGCTGATTTCTGTGCAACGCACACCAGAGAAAATGGTTTCCTCCCCAATGCTGGCCCCTTCCTCTCTCTACAATCCTCCATGTCCTTCTCTGACCCTAGGTTCCTATGGAATTCTGGCTTTGCAGTTTCTCTCTTCTCTCTTCAGTAACTTTCATTATTTTATCTTAGTAGTATCTACATTATATACTAAACAGACTCCTAGGATTATATCCTGGATATATATTGAATATATTATATACACACACACATATATATACATACATACCTAGTATAGTAGTATATATCCAGTATTATCAACATTTTTCTTACCTCTTTGTCTTATTCAGTTTAAAAATGAACAAGGTAATAAAGAAATAAAAATTTATTTACCCTTGCCCCAATATGCATAGACATCTCATTCCATTACGATTTGAGGGAAGAGTAGATAATGACTCACCATTCTTTCTCTAACTGTATAGTTAAGTCCCATTTATCCATGTACATTATAAGGCAGATAAAGGGAAAGAACACTGACACATCAGTTACCCACATCATTACTCAGCCTCTCAAATATGCCAACCTCTCTCACCTCAAAACCCTTGACTCTGCTGGAAGCCGGTCTCTTCAACTTCTAGACCTTAGTTGAAATATCACAGCCTCAGAAAGGTCTTTTCTGACTGCTATCTAAAAGAATTTCTCAATCATTTTCTCTCTCAGCACAATGTTGTTCACACTGTAACTTCTCACAATTTGTAATTGCTTTAAATATTCAACTCTTTATTTATTATTGTCCTATAAAAGATCCTGAGGTACTAAAATTTTCCATTCATAAAGTCCAACCACCACTTCCACCTAGTTCCAAAATAGTTGCACTCCATAGTAAAGTCCCTTCCCCATAAAGTAGTTTCCTCCCATTCCTCCTCTTTCCCAGGCCATGGCAACCACCAATTTTCATTCTGTCTCTAAGGATTTGTCTATTCTGTATTTTATATAAATGGAGTGATACAATGTGTGACTTTTTGTATCTAGCCTCTTCCATTTAGCACAATGTTTTCAAGGTTCATCCACATTGTACTATGTTACGGTTAAATATTATTGCACTGGACATATATACCACAATTTTTTTATCCATTTATCTACTGATGGACATTTCTGCTGATTCCATATTTTGGCTATTGTGAATAATTATGGTTATATTTTTAAAAGAAATATGTTAGAGACACATACTGAAGTGTTTCCAGGTTAAATGATAAGGTAGGATGTCTACATTTAGCTTTAAAACACCTCAGAAAAAAATCAAATGTAAATATAGATGAAACCAGATTGTAAAAAATTCTTAATTGTTAAAGCTGAGAGATGGGTACAGAGGGGTTCATAATACTGTCTTCTCCACTTTTATATGACTAAAAAACTTTAAAATTAAGAGTTGCTCTTTATAAGCTTGGAAACAAAATATCTGAATTAGACTATTTTATCTTTATAAGACTAATAATATATTCTGTCAGTATTCCTTCTCATCCTTACCCCCTCAAAATGTCATATATGCAGAATGAGTGCCATGGCTAGCTTGGAAAAGAGAATACTGTAGAAAGTTAATAAATACTGACTAGAGCCTAATGAGAATAACAAAAATAAAACTTCCTCTTCACCCAGAAAACTTCTCCACAAAGACAGAAGAGAAAAAAACAATTTTATCATTGAATGAGCATTAACTCAGAATGAGATGTGCACCAGAGGCGATCTGCTAAAAGACTGCGAAGATCTATAAAAATCTCACCCTTCATGTACCCAAACAACTACAGCCCATTATAGACACGTTCTCAAGAGAAACAGTAACTAGTCTTTAAGAGCATTTGACAGCACCATTTGTCACACATAGTTCACCCCAAATTCATTTGGTAGTTAGGGAGCATTAGCTAATTGGTTTTATCCAAAGGAAAAATAAAGTTGGCATATTTTTATTACAAGAGGGAGCATTGCAACTTGGCATAAGGGAGCCATCAAAGTTGGGCTCCTACTTGGTCTGAGACCCTGAGAGAAGGGTAATAATATCTGCCTTGATTATGGTTCATGATATAGTTCACAGGCCTGAGTCATAGGCATAGGTAGCTTTAAAAAAATACTGCATACATTTCTTTTTTTGATGTTTGTAGGTTTTTAATATTTTTTATTTTTTGTTTATTGAATTTATTGGGGTGACATTGGTAAATAAAATTATACAGGTTTCATGTGCACGATCCTATAATATCTGATCTGTATATTTTATCATATGTTCACTATATCAAGTCAAGTCTCTTACTATCACTATTTATGTCCACCATACACTCTTCAACCTCCTGCAAATCCCTCTGGTAATCAACATACTATTGCTGTTGGATGTTTCTGCTGATTCCATATTTTGGCTATTGTGAATAATTATGGTTATATTTTTAAAAGAAATATGTTAGAGACACATACTGAAGTGTTTCCAGGTTAAATGATAAGGTAGGATGTCTACATTTAGCTTTAAAACACCTCAGAAAAAAAATCAAATGTAAATATAGATGAAACCAGATTGTAAAAAATTCTTAATTGTTAAAGCTTAATTGTTAGGTTTGTTTGAGGTGTTTTGTTTTTTTGGCTCATCCGTTCATGTTTTTCACCCAACCTAGGTAGCCCCCTCCCTTCTGACAGCTTTCAGTCTGTCCTTATATCTATGAGTTGGTTTCTATTTCATTTGTTAATGTATTTTGTTCATTAGATTCCATATATAGGTGAAATCATATGGCACTTGTCTTTCTCTGACTGGTTTATTTCACTTAACAAATACACTCCAGGTCTATCCATGCTGTCACAAAGGGTAAAATTTCCTTCTTTTCTTTTATAGCCAAGTAGTATTGCATCACGTAAATGTACCACACCTTTTTTTATCCACTTACTAATGGGCAGTTCCAAGTCTGGCTATTGTAAGTAATGATGCAATAAAACACAGGGTTCATATATGCTTTCTTATTAGTGTTTCAGGTTTCATTGGATATATTCCCAGAAGTGGAACCTCCAGGTCATAAGGTAGTTTCATTTTTAATTTTTAAAAATTAAACCACTGAAAAGTGGCTGCACCAGTCTGCATTCCTACCAACAGTGCAAAAGAGTTCCCCTTTCTCCACATCCTCACCAGCACTTGTGGTTTGTTAATTTATTGATGATAGCCATTCTAATAGGTGTGAGGTGATATCTCATTGTGATTTTAATTTGCATTTCTCTGAGGATTAGTGATGTTCAGCATCTTTTTGTGTCTGTTGGCCATCTGAATGTTATCTTTTTCATATTTATATTTTTATTGTTGTTCAAGTACAGTTGTCTCCATTTCCCCCCCACCATAGCCCCCACCTCACCCAGTCCCACCTCCCTCGATCCTACCCACCTTTACCTTTGTCCATGGGTCCTTTATACATGTTTCTTGATGGCCCTTCTTCTATTTTCCCCAATTATCCCTCTCCACCCTCCCCTCTGGTTACTGTCAGTCTGTTCTTTTTTCAATATCTCTGGTTATATTTTGTTTGCTTGTTGGTTTTGTTGATTAGGTTCCACCTATAGGTGAGATCATATAGTATTTGTCTTTCACCACCTGGCTTATTTCACTAAGCATAATGCTTTCTACCCTTCGCAACAGCATGGATGAAATTGTACATCCTCTTTGGAGAAGTATCCATTCAGGTCCTTTGCCACTTTTTTATTTATTGTTATTTTTAGAGAGTGAGACAGAAGAAAGAAAGAAAGAAAGAAAGAAAGAAAGAAAGAAAGAAAGAAAGAAAGAAAGAAAGAAAGAAAGAAAGAAAGAAAGAAAGAAAGAAAGAAAGAAAGAAAGAAAGAAGGAAGGAAAGAAAGAAAGAAAGAAAGAAAGAAAGAAAGAAGAGAAAAACATCAACTTGTTCTACTTATTTATGCATTCTTTAATTGATACTTGTATGTGCCCTGACCGGGTGTTGAACCCACAACCTCAGCATACTGGGTCGATGTTCTACCCAACCAAGCTACCTAGCCAAGACTCCTTTTCCCATTTTTTAAAGGTTAGTTTGATATTTTAGTTCTGGGTTTTGTAAGTTCTTTATAAACTTTGGAAATTAACCCCTTATCAGATGAATCATTGGCAAATACATTCTCCCATTCAGTGGGTTGTCTTTTTGTTTTGTTGATAGTTTTCTTTACTGTGGAAAAGTTTTTAGTTTAATGTAATACTATTTGTTTATTTTTTCTTTTCTTTCTTGCCCAAGGAGAATATCAAAACAACTATTGCTACAAGAAATATCATAGATTTTACTGCTTATGTTTTCTTCCAAGGTTTTTATTACTTCAGGTCTAACATTTAAGTCTTTAATCCATTTTCAGTTTATTCTTTTCTATGGTGTAAGAAGGTGATCTAGTTTCATTATTTCATGCTTATCTGTCCAGTTTTCTCAACACCATTGATTGCCTAGACTATCTTTAGCTTATTGTATGTTTTCCCCCTTTCATCAAATAGTAATTGACCATAAAGGGATGGGTTTATTCCTTGCCTCTCTCTCTATTCTGTTTCATTGATCTATTTGTCTGTTTTTATGCCAGTTCTATGCTGTTTGGGAGTGGGGGGTTGTTTTGTTTTTCTTTAATTTTTGTTTTAATTGTTGTTCAAGCACAGTTTTCGGCCTTTTACCCCCACCCCAGCCCACCCCCCCAGCCCTCCCCACCTCCCTCCCATTTCCACCCCCTTTGTTATTGTCCATGTATCCTTCATATTTGTTCCTGCAAACCCTTCCCCTTTTCCCCTGAAATTCCCTCCCCTCTCTCCTCTGTCACTGTCAGCCTATTCTCAACTTCAGTGTCTTTAGTTATATTTTGCTTGTTTGTTTGTTTTGTTGATTAGGCCCCTAACTAGAGACCTAATTTGGTCACCTTGTTTTGTTAAAGTTGAGATCATATGGTATTTGTCTTTCACCACCTGGCTTATTTTGCTTAGTGTAATGCTTTCCAGTTCCATCCATGCTGTTGCAAAGGGTAGGAGCTCCTCCTTTCTTTCTGCTGCATAGAATTTCATTGTGTAAATGTACCATAGTTTTTTCATTTACTGATGGGCACCTAGCTTGCTTCTAACACTTGGCTATTGTAAATTGTGCTGCTATGAACATTGGGGTGCATAGGTTCTTTTGGATTGGTGTTTCAGGGTTCCTAGGATATAACCCCAGGAGTGGAATTGCCAGGTCATAAGGCAGTTTCATTTTTTGTTTTCTGAGGAAGTTCCATACTGTTTTCCATAGTGGCTGCACCTGTCTGCATTCCCACCAACAGTGCACTAGGGTTCCCTTTTCTCCACAACCTATCCAACACTTGTTGTTGTTGCTTTGTTTATGATGGCTATTCTGACCAGTGTGAAGTGGTATCTCATTGTGATTTTAGTTTGCATCTCTGTGATAGCTAGCTATACTAAGCATCTTTTCATGTGTCTCTGGATCCTCTGTATGTCTTCCTCGGAGAAGTGTCTGTTCAAGTCCTTTGCCCATTTTTTAATTGTGTTGCTTGTCTTCTTAGAGTGAGTCATGTGAGTTCTTTATATATTTTGGAGATTAGACCCTTGTCTGAGGTATCATTGGCAAATATGTTTTCCCATATGGTTGGTTCTCTTTTTATTTTAATAGTTTTCTTTAGCTGTGCAGAAACTTTTTATTTTGATGAGATCCCACTTCCTTTATGTCCCTTACTCTAGGGGGCATATCAGTGAAAATATTGCTGTGTGAAATACCTGAGATTTTCCTGCCTGTGTTCTCCTCTAGGACTTTAATGGTATCATGACTTATATTTAAATCTTTTATCCACCTTGAATTTATTTTTGTGTATGGTATAAGTTGGTGCTCAAGTTTCATTTTTTTGCATGTAGTTGTTCAGTTTCCCAACACCATTTGTTGAAGAGGCTATTTTTACTCCATTTTATGTTGCTGCCTCCTTTTTTGAATATTAATTGACTGTAAAAACTTGGGTTTGTTCCTGGGCTCTCTATTCTGTTCCATTGGTCTATGCGCCTGTTTTTATGCCAGTACCAGGCTGTTTTGATTATTGTGGACTTCCGGTATAGTTTGATATCAGGTAGAGTGATTCCTCCAACTTTGTTTTTTTTTTCTCACAATGTTTGTGGCTATGCATGGTCTTTTGTGTTCCACATAAATTTTGGAATATTTGTTCTACTTCTCTGAAATACACTATTGGTATCTTGACAGCAATTGCATTGAATCTATAGATTGCTTTTGGTAGTATGAGCATTTTAATGATGTTAATTATTTCTATCAATGAACAGATTTATGCTTGTACTTCTTTGTATCTCTTTCAATTTATTTTATTAGTGTCTTATAATTTTCCAAAAACAGGTCTTTTGTCTCCTTGATTAAATGTATTCCCAGGTATTTTTAATGCAATTGTAAATGGTATTGTTTTCTTAGCTTCCCTTTCTGATAGTCTAATATTGGTGTATGAAAATGCAACTGATTATTGGATATTTGTATCTTGCCACTCTACTAAATTTATTTATCACGACTAGTATTTTTTGGTAGAATCTTTAGGGTTCTCTATAAACAGTATCATATCATCTACAAATGGTGAGTTTTGCTTTTTTTCTTTCCAATTTGGATGCCTTTTATTTCTTCCTGTCTGATTGCTATGGCTAGGACTTCCAGTACTATGTTGAATAAGAGTGGTGAAAGCAGACACTCCTATCTCTTTCCTTGTCTGAACAGAAATGCTCATAATCTTTGTCCATTGCGTATGATGTTGGCGGTGGTTTTGTCATATATGGCCTTTATTACATTGAGGTATATTCCCTCTATTTCCACTTTGCTGAGTTTTTATCATAAATTGGTGCTGGATTGGGATCTAAGATGGTGTCAGAGTAGGAAGGAGCAGATTCAGCTCCCCTCTGCTCAGGAGAGAAAATCCTGACCAATCTATGGAGTAGAGAAGCAAGCAACCAACATACTTCAGCATATGTGAAAATAAGGGACCAAGGAATGTGGCAGAACCAAAAAACCAGACCCTAAGAAGAGTGCTGCAACAAGGTAGGGTCCCAGGGACCAGCATGGGGTCCGGGGGCTGCAACCCCAGGCCCAGTGCCCAGTGCTGGGTTTGCCACAGAGTCCTTGGGACAGAGGCCAGACAACTGCTCCCTCCCCAGACAAACAGGGTCTGAGCGGCACTGGGAAGAATCCAGGTGCTAGCAAACACACAAGGGTTGTGAGCACCTTTGGAGGCAGTGGACATCGGAGGGGCTGGGTCGCTCAGCAGGCCTTGATCCCCACAGTCACTGGTCTGGCTGGAGAGTTTGGCGGCAGCGGAAAAAGCCAGGCCACTGTGTGGAGCAGCAAGCTTGAACTGAAGGAGTTTCTCAAGAGGAAGGAGTGAAAAGACAAACACTGTTTGGGGAATTTTCCTAAAGTGATCAATTGCTCCAGCCTCCCTGCCACCCAGCCAAGGGCACACAGGCACGGGTGCACGGGGAGAGCAGCCCCACACCCCAGTCCACAGTAATAACCCTGGGGAAAGGCCTGATTCCCACATGCAGGGAGCAGGGCTGAGGAGCCACGTTACCTTCTCAGACAGTGTGCACCTCTGACCAAGGAAGAAAAGTCATACCAATCACCCCTCAGCTGCCACAGCCAGCAAGAGCAGAAAAACCAGTTTCGCCACTTTGAAACCAGGAGACTTTTTAAATTGATTCTATTTTTTTAAACAATTCTTAATTTTTTAATTTTTATTATTTTTATTCTCTTTTAATTTCTTTTCCTCTTTCCTACTTTCTTGTTTTACTCCTTCCTCCTTTCTTTCCTCCAATTTTATATCTGCTTCCTTCCTTTGTCTGCCTTTTGTATTTTTATTTTTTTTAAATACCTACAAGTAAGACAAAACCCTGGATCTGTGAAAAGACTAAAGTTGAACCCAAAGAGGGGGCATCACAACAGCTGGGACATTCAGACAAATTTCACCCTGCTGTTACAGAGAACCTGCAAGTTATTGCATATTTGTATTATTATTATTTTTCCAGTATTCTTACATCTTTTTTAATAGTATTTTTGTATCCTTCTTCTTTTTATATAGTCTGCTTTGCTAGGCTGGTTATTTTGTATGACCTGACAGCTTTCCCCTAATATCTCTTTCATAGTGTATTGCTAATCTACTGTCCTTTAAGTCACCTGTGTCCCATTAGCACCCTACTCGAGGTTCTGTACTCCCTATTCTTGTTACCTAGGTCTCATAGATTCTGTCATATGACTGTTGCCCTAATATTATTGTAAATAATTGCTGTCCCATGCAATTGTAATTACCTCACAACACCCCTCCCAGAACTTAGCCCATTTCAAAGTTTCCTGAACTCTAATACTGTAGTGGTTAACTATATTCTCTCACACACTACACCTATTTACTATCCTTTACTCTCACCTTACCTTAGAATCTGACCTCCCACAAACTCACTGCTTTCTAGATCCAACTCACAATCCTTCCTTCCGCAACAAGAGTCTTATCTTCTTTCCATCCTTTCTAAAAATCAGCTAGCTGGGTGGAAGATCAGTCAACACTATACATAGTCAAAGGATCTCCTATCTCTTCTCTACTGCCTGCAACTGTAAATGTCATAGAATGCTATCTTGCTGTCTTAAACCATTTTGCCTCTCCCTCCAATGGATCACAAAAAACAGTAGGTGGAAGTGGTGAACACCAGGATACCCACTGGAAGAGGAAACCCAACAACAAAGGAACCACTAACAGATAACAACAGAAGAAAATTAAGCAGGGAGTGGTAACCACACAAACCTCAATCCAGGACCTATCTTGAAATACAACTAAACAGTAGAGACAGTACCAAATACAAACAACTAAACAAGAGCAAGAGAGAATTCTTAAAACCTTTTACACACAGAAGAACCAGCTTCAACACAACCTGCCCTCACCTGCACAAAAAAAATACAAGAGGTGGTGGACAGAGTGACCCTCATTTAACCAGCTGGTATGAAGGAACCACCAAAGAAAGACCCAACAACAATCAAAACCCAAAGGCAAACACAAAGCCAACTTAAATGACAGCCCAAGAACAGTGAGCTTGGGATTTCAAGGAAACTGCACCATTGAAACTCGCTGCTATTCTGCTACAGAAGTTCACACCACAAACCCAGGGAGCCAGAAGAGATCAATTTAAGAAGCTGAGGATAACAAAGAGAGTATCACAAACAATGGGAAACAAAGAAACAATCCCCAAATGAAAGGAAAGGAGGAAGCCTCAGAAAGAATGCTAAATGAAATAGAGGCAATTCAACTATCAGATATTGAGTTCAAAGCAATGATTGTCAGGAAGCTCAATGAGCTCACAATGAGCTACCAGAAACTACAGGGAAGCTACAATGAACTCACTGAAAACTACATCAACATGAAAAAGGAAATAGAAACTATCAACAAGGGCCAAGAGGAAATGAAGAATACAATTTCTGAACTAAAGAACACAAAAGAAGGAATGAAAAGCAGGGCTGATGAAGCAGAAGATTGGATCAGCGAGCTGGAGGACAAAGTAGAAGAAAACACCCAGAAAGAGCAACAAAAGGAAAAGAGACTCAGAAAGAATGAAGAGGGATTAAGAGAAATGCAAGATAATATGAAACTTAATAATATCCATATAATAGGGATACCAGAAGGAGAAGAAGAGCAAGGGATAGAACACCTATTTGAAAAAGTAATGATGGAAAACTTCCCTAATTTGATGAGAGAAAATGTCACACTAATCCAGGAAACACAGAGAGTCCCAATCAAGAGGAACCCAAAGAGGCCCACCTCAAAGCACATCATAATTAAAATGACAAAATTTCAAGACAAAGAGAGGATATTAAAGGCAGCAAGGGAAAAACAGGAAGTAACATACAAGGGAGCCCCAATAAGGCTAACAGTTGACTTCTAAATGGAAACACTACAAGCCAGAAGAGAATGGCAAGAAATATTCCAAGTAATGAGAACCAGAGGTCTCCAACCAAGGCTACTTTACCCAGCTAGGCTGTCAACCAAGATAGAAGGCCAAATAAAAAGCTTCTCAGACAAAAGAAGCCTAAAAGAATACACCTCCACCAAACCAGCACTGCAAGAGATGCTAAAGGGCCTGCTTTAAGGAAAAGAGAGAGAGAGATCGGAACACATGTACATAAAAGGTGATGAATAAGTACCTATCAATAATCACCTTAAACGTAAATGGATTAAATGCTCCAATCAAAAGACATAGAATAGCTGATTAAATAAGAAAACATGACCCACACATATGTTGCCTACAAGAGACCCACCTCAGGATAAAAGACCTGCACAGGCTGAAAGTGCAGAGCTGGAAACAAATTTTCCAAGCAAATGGACAAGAGGAAAAAGCCGGGGTAGCAATACTCATATCAGACAAAATAGACTTCCAAAAAAGGGCCATTTAGAGAGACCTAGAAGGACATTTCATAATACTCAAGGGAAGAATCCACCAAGAACATATAAATATTGTAAATATATATGCACCCAACATAGGAGCACCCAAATACATAAAGAAAATCTTAGAGGACTTTAAGAAGGATATTGACAGGAACACAATTATTGTAGGGCATTTTAACACCCCACTATCAAAAATGGACAGATCTTCTAAACAAAATATCAACAAAGATATTGTGGCATTGAACAATACCTTAGATGAAATGGGCTTTACTGATATATACAGAGCCCTCCATCCCAAAGAACCTAAATACACATTCTTTTCAAATGCACATGGAACATTTTCAAAGATAGACCACATGATAGGACACAAAACAAGTGTCAATAATTTCAAAAAAATTGAAATCATACCAAGCAATTTCTCGAATCACAAGGGACTAAAGATAGAAACCAACCTCAAGGAAAAAACCCAAAACACTCAAAATCATGGAGATTAAATAGCATGCTATTAAACAAGGAATGGGTCAAGAATGATATTAGGGAAGAAATCAAAAGGTTTCTGGAAACAAATGAAAATGAACTCACAACAACCCAAAACTTATGGGACACAGCCAAGGCAGTCCTGAGAGGGAAGTTCATAGCGATACAGGCCCACCTAAAAAAGTCAGAAACATTTCAAACAAACAACCCAACCCTATGTCTACAAGAACTCGAGGAACAACAACAAAGACAGCCCAGAGTAAGCAGAAGGAAGGAAATAACCAAGATCAGAGCAGAATTAAATGACATAGAGACTGAAAGCACAATTGTAAGGATCAATGAATCCAAGAGCTGGTTCTTCAAAAAGATAAACAAAATCCACAAGCCTTTAAGCAGACTCATCAAGAAAAAAAGAGAGAAAACCCAAATAAACACAATCCGAAATGAAAGAGGAGAAATTACAACACATACCACAGAAATACAAAGGATTGTAAGAAATTACTACAAAGAACTGTATGCCAATAAATTTGAAAACCTAGGTGAAATGGACAACTTTCTAGAAAAATATAGTCTTCCAAAACTCAATGAAAAAGAAGCAGAAAGCCTGAACAAACCAATAACAGCAAAAGAAATTGAAGCAGTGATCAAAAAACTCCCAACACACAAAAGCCCTGGACCAGATGGTTTCACAGGAGAATTCTACAAAGCATTTGAAGAAGAGCTAACCCCTATCCTTCACAGACTATTCCAAAAAATCCAAAAAGATGGAAGACTCCCAAACTCTTTTTATGAGGCCAACATCATCCTAATTCCAAAACTAGGTAAAGACACAACAAAGAAAGAAAACTTCAGGCCAATATTGCTGATGAACATTGACACTAAAATCCTCAACAAAATACTGGCAAACCACATCCAACAATACATTAAAAAGATCATACACCATGACCAAGTGGGATTCATTCCAGGGATGCAAGGATGGTACAATATTCGCAAATCAGTAAATGTAATACATCACATAAACAAAAGCAAAGACAAAAATGACATGATCATATCATTAGATGCAGAAAAAGCATTTGATAAGGTACAGCACCCATTTTTGATAAAAACACTCAGCAAAGTGGGAATAGAGGGAGCGTTCCTCAACATAATAAATGCCATATATGAGAGACCTTCAGCCAACATCATACTCAATGGCCAAAAATTAAAATCTTTTCCACTAAGATCAGGAACAAGACAAGGCTGTCCACTTTCACCACTTCTATTCAATATAGTACTGGAAGTTTTAGCCACAGCGATCAGACAAGAAAAAGAAATAAAAGGCATCCAAATCAGAAAGGAGGAAACAAAACTGTCACTGTTTGCAGATGACATGATAGTGTACATAGAAAATCCTATAGACTCCACCAAAAAAACTGCTTGACCTAATAAATGAATTTGGCAAAACAGCAGTATACAAAGTTAATATCCAGAAATCAAAGGCATTTTTGTATACCAACAATGAAACAGCAGAAGCAGCAATCAAGAAAAAAATCCCATTTGAAATAGCAAAAAGAAAAATAAAATACCTAGGAATAAACCTAACCGAAGAGGTAAAAGACCTGTATGCAGAAAATTATATAACACTCAGGAAAGAAATCAAGGAAGACACAAACAAATGGAAACATATACCATGTTCATGGATTGAAAAAATTAATATCACCAAAATGTCCATACTACCCAAAGCAATTTACACATTCAGTGCAATACCTATTAAAGTACCAATGGCTTATTTCACAGACATAGAACAAACACTTCAAAAATTTATATGGAACCATAAACGACCCCGAATAGCTGCTGCAATTTTGAGAAAGAAGAGTAAGTAGGAGGGATCATAATACCTGACACTAAACTATACTACAAGGCCACTGTAATTAAAACAGCCTGGTACTGGCATAAAAACAGGCACAGGGACCAATGGAACAGAACAGAGAGCCCAGAAATAAAGCCAAGCCTCTACAGTCAATTAATATTTGACAAAGGAAGCAGCAACATAAAATGGAATAGAAATAGCTTCTTCAACAAATGGTGTTGGGAGAACTGGACAGCTACATGAAAAAAAATGAAACGAGCACCAACTTACACCATATACAAAAATAAATTCAAGGTGGATAAAAGACTTAAATATAAACCATGACACCATGAAAGTCCTAGAAGAGAACATAGGTAGGAAAATCTCAGATATTTCACACAGAAACTTTTTTACTGACATGTCTCCTAGAGCAAGGGACATAAAGGAAAGAATAAACAAATGGGACCTCATCAAAATTAAATGCTTTTGCACAGCTAAAGAAAACAGTATCAAAATAAAAAGAGAACCAACTGTATGGGAAAACATACTTGCCAATGATACCTCAGACAAGGGTTTAGTCTCCAAAATATATAAAGAACTTACATGACTCCACTCTAAGAAGACCAGCAACCCAATTAAAAAACGGGCAAAGGACTTGAACAGACACTTCTCCAAGGAGGACATATAGAAGATCCAAAGACACATGAAACGATGTTCAAGATCGTTAGCTATCAGAGAGATGCAAATTAGAACCACAATGAGATACCACTTCACACCAGTCAGAATGGCCATCATAAACAAAGCAACAAACAACAAGTGTTGGAGAGGTTGTGGAGAAAAGGGGACCCTAGTGCACTGTTGGTGGGACTGCAGGCTGGTACAAGCACTATGGAAAGCAGTATGGAACTTCCTCAGAAAACTAAAAATGGATCTGTCTTTTGACCCAGCAATTCCACTGCTGGGACTATATCCTAAGAACCCTAAAACACCAATACAAAAGAACCTTTGTACTCTGATCTTCATAGCAGCACAATTTACAATAGCTAGGTGATGGTAGAAACCTACATGCCCTCCAGTAAATGAATGGATCAAAAAACTATGGTACATTTACACAATGGAATTCTATGAAGCAGAAAGAAAGAAGGAGCCCCTGCCCTTTGCAACAGCTTGGATGGAGCTGGAAAGCATTATGCTAAGCACAATAAGCCAGGCAGTGAAAGACAAATACCATATGATCTCAGGAACCTAAACAACAAAACAAAGAAAAAGCAAAATATAAACAAAGTCACTGAAATAGAGGACAGATTGACAGTGACCAGAGGGGAGAGAAGAGGGAATTTCAGAGGAGAATGTGTAGGGTTTACAGGAACAAATTTAAAGGACACATGGACAAAAAGTAGGGGGAGGGTGGTAATGTGAGGTAAGTGGGGAGGGTTGGGTGGGTGGGCTGAAATGGGAGTAGAAGGGAGAAAACTGTACTTGAACCAAGATTAAAAGAATAAAATAAGTTGAATATTAAAAAATTAAAATTTTTTTAAAATAAATTGGTGCTGGATTTTATCAAATATACTTTTCTGCATCTATTTATGTAGTCATGTAATTTTTATCCTTGTTTGTTTATATGGTGTACCATGTTTATTGATTTGCAGATATTGTATCAACCTTCCATCCCTGGTATAAATCCCATTAGATAATGATATATGATCTTTTTAATGTATTATTGGATCTGATTTGCTAATATTTTGTTGAGGATTTTAGCATCTAAGTTCATCAGAGATATTTGCCTATGATTTTCTTTCTTGTAGTGTCTTTGTCTGGTCTTACAATTAGGATATTGCTGGCCTTGTATAATGAGGTTGGGAGTCTTCTATCCTCTTTTATTTTTTTTTTGAATAGTTTGAGGATAGGTGTTAGTTCTTCATTGAATGTTTGGTAAAATTCCCCTGTGAAGTGATCTGGTCTAGGACTTTTGTTTGGTTGGCTATTGCTTCAATTTTATTAGTTGTGATCTGGCTACTCAAATTTTCTGATTTTTATACAGTTTTGGAAGATTGTATGTTTCTATAAATTTATCAATTTCATCCAGATTGTCCAATTTGTTAGAATATGGTGGTTAATATTTTCTTACAATCATTTGTATTTCTTTTTTAAAATTTGAATGTCAGATAATCAATGATAATTTTTTAGATTTTTATTGTTGTTCAAGTACAGTTGTCTCCATTTTACCCCCATTACTCTCCCCCCCACCCATGCCCCCTCTCCCACATTCAATGCTCCCCCCACACTATCCATGTCCATGGGTCCTTTATACATATTCCTTGACTTGACTCTTCCCCTTCTTTCCCCCCTTATCTCCTTCCCTCCTCCCCTCTGGTCACTGTCTGTTTGTTCTTTATTTCAATGTCTCTATTACAATGTTATATTTTGCTTGCTTATTTGTTTTACTGATTAGGTTCCACTTATAAGTGAGATCATATGGTATCTGTTTTTTCCCACCTGACTTGTTTCACTTAACATAATACTCTCCAGTTCCATATATGCTGTGGTCAAGGGTAGGAGTTTTCTTTCTGCTGCATAGTCTTGTATTTCTCTAGTGTCCATTGTATCCCCACCCCACCCACCCCACCTTGTATCCTCAACACTACCCCTCTTTGGTTCTGTCCATGGGTCCTTTATACATGTTCTTGAACAAACCTTCCCCTTCTTTCCCCTATTATCCCCCTCCCCATTCCATCTAGCTAGTCAGTTTTTTCCTTATTTCAATATCTCTGGTTATATTTTGCTTGCTTGTTAATTTCTGGTTTTATTTATTTGGGTCCTCACTCATTTTTAATAGTCTCATTAAATCCTATTTACCTTTTCAAAGAACCAGCTCTTGGATTCATTGATATATTATTTATTTGACTCTATTTCATTTATTTCTGCTCTGATCTTTAATATTTTTTTCTACTCACTTTGGGCTTTGTTTCTTCTTCTTTATCAAGTAGTGTGAAGTATAAAATTAGATTGTTTATTTGAGATTTTCCTTGTTTTTTGGAGATAGGTCTGTAATGCTATGAATTTCCCTCTCATGACTGCTTTCACTCTGCCCCAGAGATTTTTTCAGTTGGTGTGTTCTTATTTTCATTGGTTTCAGGGTATCTTTTGATTTCCTTTTTTGATCTTATTGTTAGCTCATTCATTGTTTATTAACATGTTATTTAGCCTCTATGTGTTTATGTATTTCAGGGCTGGTGTGTGTGTGATTGATCTCTAGTTTCATAGCACTATGGTCATAGAAGATGCTTAATATGATTTCAATCTTTTTATACTTTAACTGAGAGTTGATTTGTGTCCTAAAATGTGGTCTATCCCAAAATATGTTCCATATGCACTTGAAAAGAGTGTATATTCCACGGTTCTTGGTGAAATGCTCTGAATATGTCAATTAAATATATTTAATGTAGTGTGTCATTTAAGGCCACTGTTTCCATGTTGAATTTCTGTCTTAAATATCTATCCATTGATGTCAATGGGGTGTTAAAATCTCCTACTATGACTGTATTACTGTCAATATCTCTCTTTTTATCCACAAAGGTTTTCTTTATATATTTAGGTGCACCTGTATTGAGTGCATAAATGTTTACAAGGGTTATATCTTCTTATTGAATTGCTTCCTTTATCATTATGTGGTGTTCTTTTGTGTCTCTTACTATAGACTTTATTTTAAAGTCTATTTTGTCAGATATTATAAATGTCACTACTGCAGCTTTTATTTTCTTTACATTTGCATGCAGTAGCTTTTTCTATCTTTTTACTTTTATTCTGCATGTAACTTTCATTTTGAGATGGGTCTCTTGTAGATAGTGTATGTATGGGTCTTGTTTTCTTATCCATTCAGCTACCCTATGCCTTTTGATTGGGATATTTAAGCTATTTACATTTTTATTTAAGCTATTGATAGATACATATTTATTGTCATCTTATTCTTCAATTATGTTTCTGTGCTTCTTTTTCTTCTCCTTCTCCTCATTCTCCTTCCCCTTCTCCTTCTTCAAGAAGGCCCTTTAACCTTTCTTGTAATACTGGTTTGTGGGTAACAAACTCCTTTAGCTTTTTCTTGTCTGGAAAGCTCTTTATTACTCCTCCAATATTAAAGGATACCCTTAAGGGGTAAAGTAGTCCTTATTGTAAGACCTTGCTTTTCATTAGTTTGAATATTTCATGCAATTGCTTCTGGCCTGAAATGTTTCTGTTGAGAAATCAGCTATTCTATGGGAGCTCCTTTGTAGGTATCTTTTTCTTGCTGCTTTTAAAATTATCTGTTTGTTTTTTTAACTTTTGCCATTTTAATTATGATCTGTCTTGGTGTGGGCCGATTTGGGTTCATCTTGTTTTGGACTCTTGGTTTTTCCTGGATTTGTTTGTCTTTTTCCTTCACCAGGTTAGAGAAGTTTTCAGTAATTTTTTTTTCAAATAGGATTCCTGTTCCCTTGCTCTCTTTTCTCCTTCTTATACTCCTATGATGTGGATGTTATTTTGATTTATGTTGTCTCTATGGTCCCTTAAACTATCCTCATTTAAAAAAATTTTCCTGCTTTGACTGTGTGTTTTTTTCTACTTGTCTTTCAAATTGCTGATTTGATTTTCTGCTTCATCCAACCTACTGTTTTTTTCCAATGTATTCATTTCAAATATTGTGTTATTTACTTATGATGGGTTCTTTATTATTTCCATGTACTTTTTCATGCTGTTAAATTTCTCACTGAGTTCCTTGTATTTCTCACTAAGTTTGTTGAGCATCCTTATAACCATTATTTTTTAACTCTATAGCTAGTAAGTACATTGCTTGACTATATTTTGTTTAGCTCTTTTCTGGAGATTTCTCCTGCTTTTCCATTTGGGACATGTTTCCTTTCTCCCAATTTTGGCTGCCTTTTTGTGTTTGTTTCTGTGTATTAGGTTGACCCGCTATGTCTCTCAGCCTTGGTATAGTGGCCTTATATAGTAGGTGTCCAGTGGGACCCAGTGGTGTAGTCTCCTTGATCACCTGAATTGTGTGCTCTAGGAATGTTTCTTGTGTCATGTGGGCCTTCATGTTGTAACTGAGTCTTGATTGCTATTGGCCTATTCATGCATGGGGCAGGGAGTGGTCAACACTTAGGCTGGCTGACTGTGAGGATCAACCCCAACCACAGTGTATGAGTTGCTGTGCAGATGCTAACCACACTAAATGAAATTTACCTCACCCTATTCTGGTGCCAGTTGGGATCTCCCTTTTTTGTATGGCACTTGTGAAGTTAATTGGGTTCTGTTTTGGAGTTGCCTGAATCTAGTCACTGTGTGTGTTGGGTCTGGTGTCTCTTGGGAGTGACTCTGGTATAGACCAATGTCTGATGCTGCCTGTGACTGGTTCTGAGTAACCTGTTTGGAACTATAAAGCAATCCACAGCTTGTAGCTGTCTTTCATGTGTCTGGGTGTGCACAGGAAGGACAAAGCTGTGCATCAATGCTGGCTTTTACCAGCACTGAGTCCAGAAACAGGTAAACAAATGTCCTGAGGCACCCTGAGATCTGCCTCCACCTGCCTTCACCTGCCAACTGGCTGTATAAATCACTATTATAGTGTTTTGTTTCAAAGATAAGTGTGATATCAGTTTATGTAAAAAATATGTATTCAAGAGTGAATAATGAAATACGTTGTTTACATGACATACAGATAACAAAATCCACTGAAGCAAACCTTCTCAAACATTAATGTGTATTTTGATTTATCAAAATGGAGATAAATCAAAATGCACATGGGAGATCTTGTAAAAACAGAGATTCTGACTCATTAGGTATTGAGTGGGGTCTGAGACTCTGTACTTCTAACAAGTTTTTAGACAAAGCCTGTGCTTCTGATCTACAACTATGCATTGAGTGTCAAGGCTCTATTTCAATTATTCTCAAAGTTTAATCCCCAAAGTAACAGCATCAGCATCACCAGGGAACTTGTTAGAAATGCAGATTCAAAGGCATACTCCAGACTACTGAATCTGAAGCAATTCTGAATTATAAAAAGCCCTTCTGATCCTTCTGATGTATGAATAACTCTTGCTGTGAACTGATGCATCTCAAATTTATATTGGAATCGCCTGGAAAATTTAAACAACTACCTCTGTATCAACTTCCCTCCACCCCCAAGTTTCTGATTTAATTGGTTTGGGCAAGACCTAGGTATTTTTATATCTCCCCAGGTGATTCTAATATGCAATCAAGTTTGAATTCCAAGTACTTGGAACAATTTCTGGCACTAGTTGATATTCCATAAATATTTATTGAATGAATAAAAGGATGAGCAGAGAAACAAACTCCAAAGTTACTATTAAAACACTTTGCTCAATGACATACAGAGGAAATATCTTATTTGTCATCCTACTCTCTAATGGAAAATCTGTTTTCACTTCAGAATACAATGTAGACAGGAGCTTTCCCACCAAAACCTATGTGAAATATACCTTGTCATCACAGCAATGTCTTGGACCAAAAATTAAACTGAAAGTTTACAGATTAAAAAAAATGTCAGAATGAAAATTAAACATAGCTATTAAAAATAAAAAATAAATAAAGCAAAAAGTTTGTTAGCTGTAGAGGATATTGAAGGAGACATAATACTATTGAAATGAATAAAGATTTAGGACCTGAAACTTTGAATAATGGCTTTGGCAGAGGAAGGGAGAAGATTATAGACCAAAGGAAAACTGAAAATATCTTTTGGCCACCCTAGTTAAAAGTTTCTAAGTGGAAAAAAATTGATGTGAAAACCCCACAGCACAGTATTTGTACATAAAGCATTTATTGAGTTAATGTATAGCAAAATATGTAATTTTATAGGGAAGATTCAATCACAATCTAGAAACAGATCATTACTCCAACATTAACTTTTCACTGCATTGTATGAAAGGAATATATGTCCATTTTTTGAGATATAACAAAAATAAAGAAGGCAAAAACTATGAAATGGTCCTTTGTTGATGTCAAACATCTCCTCACTAACTCATCACTTCATGTAGGCTCTGGTCAAACTGTTACTGGACAGGGACTGGGCCCAGAGCGGGTCTGCCTCTAGCCACCTAGTGTGTGGGTTCTTGGCTTTGTGCAAGAAAGATTTCACAACATGGGTCTACATGATTTTCAGAGTGTGTTTATCAAAGCTAGGGATAGTAAAACAAAGGAAGGGCCTATGGTAGTAGAAACAACAGGAGAGACAAAGTCCAAGAAAAAGTGGGCCTTGGAAGCAGGTTCACAGGGTAAGCCCAGGACAAACTGCCTCTGCCCATTGTTCCCCTGTTGCAAGTCTGACAGGGACCCTCAGAGTTTAAGAGAAAGAGGGACAACATACACACCTACAGGAGAAAGGTATGGGCATGCTTTAGAGAGATCAAGTGCTGGGTCCTTATTTTGAGGCTTTTTTTTTTAGCCTGTGAGAATCCTAAGGGAGGTCTTAAGGGAAGGTCTGAAAGGACTATTCATTAGATTTCCAGGTGTGTCCTTAGATGTGTTGATTCATCAAAATGTGCATATGGAGGAGTCAGGGTTATTTTCCAGGTAGTTTCACTTTTAAAGAGAGTATTAGAAGAGGTACTGGGATCAAGGCTGGTCTGCCCCGGGATGATCTGGAATGTGTAAACCATTTTCTTCTGTGTCCTTGGTTAGAGAGGATAAAACCCTCTGATTCATTATTTGCCTGTAAATTGCTCAAATTGTTTGGCCTTGTTAATTATTTTTTCTCAGTTTCCCTTATTCCACTTATTCCCTTGCTTCTTGCTATCCTGCCTCAAAACCACTGCAGAATGTAGACACTAATTAAAAGAGCTCTTCTCCCAACTCATAGTTTCTGAAGGAGTGTCTAACTTAATATTCAGGCCAACAATGGGTTAACTTTTAGAAGGCTTACTCTACATTCCTATAATACATATAGAAATATAGGATGTCCAAATATAGGGAATCAGCTGCTAAAGCCCAGAAATTAAGCACAGGAAGTTAATCCCAGAAAAATCAGTACCTTGGGAGGAGAAATGAGAAATGGACTCATTTTCTTGAAATAGAGTTTAAGATGGAACACTGTGCATAAAGAAAAAGCCATACCATCAAGAGTTTTGTATCTCCCATGAGGAGAAAAGGGCCTAGTCCCAGCTAACTTGTGATTCAAGAAATTCTGCACATTGCACCACATAAATAATACAATCTTATAGTTTTGTTGAATCTTTGATCTCTTTTATTAAAGTGACACATGGGAGAGAATGATCCCTCTTCTGAGGTTCTGAAAAAGCTGCATCCAATCATGTAGAAGATAGTTTCAGCTATAGCTGCCAAAAGAACCTAAGGTCTTCCCAGCTATCAAAAGCCCCTAGGTTAAGGCTGATCAAATAAGAAACAGGAAACATGAAACTTTAATTCCTATGGAATTCTAACTGACATGAACAAGAAAATTTGGTTTTCTATTTTAACTCCTTTATACTTTAACTTTCTGGGGCTTTATTTATAATTGTTCTGATAGTTTATAGAATAACTCCCTTCTCCTTTTTTCTCAAGGAAAGTTTGAACAAACCTTAGACAATGCTAGCACTTAGCCATTAACTAAAACATTTGATCAGAAGTATTTTAGCCTGCATTATAAAATCAAAAATGTTTTCAGAAGTTATTGAAAGAATTAGTCATTTGTCCCACTTTTTAATACACAAAATATAGAAAGAAAAGGAGAACTTTGAACACTAAAGGCTTTACTATTAAACCTAAGCTCTGTATTTATGAGGTCCTCAGCTTCCTTTGCTAATACACTTGCTAGCTATATCATAACCACTAGTAGACCCACTATGTACCAAATAGGCAGCAAGAAGCGAAGTGGTTGCTAGTGAAAAAAGAAAAATTGATAAAATAGTTTGGTGAATGCAGCTCATTTCTCCAACTTCAAAGTGTTTCACACTAAATAAGGATAAATTCTCCATTAATTGTCAAATAGTTCTGATTGCATTTCAAATTAAATATGATTTTTATAAAATTACTCACAATCTCTTTCTTCAATTAAAATAGGTAACACCCATTAAAAATAGTATTTGATTTAACCGTTTAAGAAATGCATGTAGCCCTGGCTGGTGTAGCTCAGTGGATTGCGCATGGGCCTGTGAACCAAAGTGTCACTGGTTCCATTGCCAGTGAGGGCAAATGCCTGGGTTGCAGGCCAGGTCCCCAGTAGTGGGACGTGAGAGGCAACCACACATTGATGTTTCATTCCCTCTCTTTCTCCCTCCCTTCCCCTCTCTCTAAAAATAAATAAAATCTTTAAAAAAAAAGAAATGCATGTAAACACAACCAAAAATGTGCATGCATATAGGTGTGTGTATGTTTGTGTTCATTCAGATTAACTAGACATACCAACATTTTCACAGGGGGAAAAATGTGTCATGACATAACAATTGTTTATGTTTAAAAAAATGCACTTCCCAATCCTTTCTAAAAGAAAATATACAGGTTTATAATTAATTGTGATCATTCAAATTTAACTTTCATTTTTAAGTTTTCAGTGTGACTGTAGTAAAAATTGAATTTTATGTTTTGCAATATAACTAACAACTTATTTAGACTTAGGTCTTCTAAACTTACTTAAATTGATAAGATAGATACTATATTATCATTACTAGGAAATGCCAATGCTCTGCTAGACTGTCTTATAAAAAGTAAAAGTAATTTTGTCTTTGTTTTTCATTTTGAAATAACAGTATAAAGAACAAAGAAGTCATCTAACACATTTTTCACTGAGAAGTTTTGTAAAAGCATAGAACTGTCAAAAACTATTACCACAAATGGAGCCTGGCATTTCAAAGAAAGAAAAAGGTTTAATTTGATTTCCAAAGATGAATTGAAATAGAAACCATGGAGATGCAAACCTTGTAATCCTACTGAAGCAGAGGAAAGGCTTTTCATAGTAATTATTTTCATTTTTAATGTACTGCATTTTGAAGAGAAAACATTATCTATACACCTAGCAGATGCAAGAAAAGGGGAATCAGTGTGCAAGTTTGAAAGACACTAGAGAAATTCTCATGAGCTATTTCAAGAACTGGAAGATATGCTTTCTTTGATGTCCCTGAAAATGTAATTCTAAAGTAGGTTTACTTTAAATTTTAAAAAATCCTAGGTTCCTAAGGGAGATAGATGCTTACATAAAGTCATCCAAAATATTCTTCCTTTCCCCTTTTTTATGTCTTGGTGATGCTCATGGATATTTTCTCCTTCAGAGCAACTGATTCCCCTGGGGTTCTACAGTCACAGTCAAATGTCAGGGTTATTGTCTGCGTGGCTGCTGCTTTAACCTGGAGGCCCTCACATTAAGTGAAGCTTTTTCCTGTGCATCTGTTCTGCCAGTCCACTTTGGAAGAAGTCTGACTGGAAAGAAGGAGATCAGAAGAATTCTTTTATCCAAAAGAAGCATAAGGGTGATGATAGAAATTGGGGGTTTACAAGGAAGCAAAAGGATAATGCAATCTGTGACTCTAACATCATCAGAGATTGAAAGTATTGAGGGTTTTCTAAATCTGAGGTATAGTTTTTTAATTCCCAAAATACCAATTTTTGAAATTCAATTAAAAGAGAGCTAGAAGCCACCCTATGCCATCAACAAAGGAAGGCAATTTGAGTTGGAAAATTGTAGTCATTTTTAACTGTATTTTAAAATAAGAATTGCCTTTAGATACCAAATATTCAAGTTGACATCTTTAATTTTTTCCTCTTCTGATCATTGGGAAGAATGATAATATAGCAAGTAAAGACCTGCAGATAGGAGAATATTCTGATATTTTATTGCATAAGGGACCAAGAGCAAATCACTTCTTTTAAGAAGGAAAGGACATGGTTATATCAACGTCATACTCTATGCCATATTATATCAAGTCCTAAAATTAGAGAGTCTAATGGTATCTATACTTCCTAGTTGTCACCAGGTTTAAAATGGTTAAAACAGTAAAACACAGGTAATATAAAAACATCCATGAAGCTGATACAGGTACCAGAGCAAGAAACACACAGTCACAGCAGAGGCAGGCAGAAGCAGACAGTGTTCTGCTGGAGGGAAATAAAACTTCCATCAAAAGACAGTCGTAGACTCTCCTGATAAACAGAAGTAAAATATGTCCCAAAGCATAATGTCACAGAAAATGATGACACCAGGAAAATGGTTAGCATGACATTCAAGATAAATGGGGTGCACACAACCAGGCTATAGTGATCCATATTCCATGTCCACAGTGTAAAAGATTAGGTAGGGAGCAGACTTTAATAATAGTCACCACTTAGAGAATGCCTACCACATGCCAGACAGTGTTTTAGGAACTTAATATACAATTCTTCTTCTGATCCCCCAAACTACTCTGTAACATAAACATTATTAGCTCATTTTATAGACACTGAAGTCTGAAGTACTTAAAGAATTTTTTGTCAAGTGTGGCTACCATCATCCAGACTCAGTGGTTCTCATGGACTTCAACACCTGTGGTTATCCCAGGATATCATACTACTTTTTAGAGACTTGCACTACTGCAACATTTTGCCTACACAGTCATGCCATATGTTACATTTCTACATTTTAAAATTTATTGAGCATATTTCTGCTCTTGAAAATAGTAATTAGAACACCTTAAGGACCCCACTGCCAATCTTATCTTTTTGAAAAAATTTTAATTAATTATCCTTGCAATCAAGGGAGAGAAAATTCCTTCCTAAGAAGTATTTTAGAAGTAGAAAATGGGGGGATGGACTAATTTTTGTACTTCCTTTAAGAAACTTGAACTAGCTTTCCTGCTTTTCTTCCTTCCCCTGCCCTCCCTGACACATCTAGTGGTCAACGTAAGAATCGCAGACAGATTGTTGCACATTTGCCAATTTTATTTTTCATTGAAGTTCCTTGAAATTTTTCCAACAAAACATAGTACATATTCCACATATTAGAGAAAATAAGGATTTCCTGACATTAATACACTAATTTGAAAACAAGTTTTCATCAACAAAAAATGAAAAAAGTGATATTTTCTGAGAGAAAATAGGTCTGATTTGGTTTATTAATAGATAATGACTTTCTCAATTAGGTTAATGGCAAACATTTTCTATATATTTATTATTTAATTCTGTTTACCTAAGGTCAAAATTATATTTAGAGCACATGATGTAGTAAAAGTATTTTATCAAACTATGGTAGTGGCAAATGTGTATTGAAATCAGTAATATCTGCTCATGCTTTCTAAATGTGTATGATAAACAAGGTACCACTAGTAACAGCTATAATTTAATATCCACTTAATCAGTCCTGATAAGTTATATTTGTAAAAACTCCCCCCAGAATCAGAAACATTTATAGTCTTAATGCCTGAATAGCAAATACATTTGCAAGTTAAGGTTTTCTTCCCTGCAATTCTAGGCTTTAAAAAAAAAATTAAAAGCCAAAGCAGAACCTAATCAAGTTGTCAGCCAATTGCAAATTTAAAAATGATTTATAATGATAAATCACTGTGGATTGTTATCATATTACTTGGAAGAAGTTCAAAGAATCAAATTATCTACTATGTCAGCCAGAATCCAGTCAAAAAGAGACACCAAAGCAAATATTTCAGAGGAGATTTAATGCAGGGAATTGATTTCACTATTATTAAAGCTATTAGAGCAAAAAAAAACAAACAAACAAAAAAACCTTTATATAACTCACTGTAGGAAGAAGTTATAACCTCAGGGGGCTGGAGAATAAGGAGGTAAATTTACAAAAACCTAGATGTTCAGAAGAGGGGCTACAGAGACCTATGAGGAGGATGGTTACTCTACAACTACTTGGAGTAGGGCTGGCTCTGAGAGTACCAAAAGGAATTATAGAATTGACCATCTGCAGTTTGACTACCACTGGCAAGCACAAAGAAAACAGAAATTCTTCTTTCACCTAATGTTGTATTCTAGTCTCCCCTAGCAGCCAGTAGGCAGCGGTATCTATTCAGAAATGCACTATTCTGAATCCCAGCCCCTGCATCCCAAACAGGAATAAAGGAAAGTGAGTTTAGGAATAAGAAACAATAGTAAATAAAGAGTACCTGCTGCTGTAATGAAACTATTTCAATCTACTTTTTAACATGAACAAGGTTTCTAGTTGTCATATCTACACAAAAATAAAAAATGGAAATCAGTGTTCCTCATTCTATAGTAATATTCATTCACAGTCATATAAACTAATTAGGAAAATTCATCCCACTAAGAGATGCATTTCTAATAAAAATGTTTAAATAATAATTATTTACCAAGATTGATTACTTATTTATGCTGCTTTGATCAATTCTGAATAATTTAATGACTTAATTGACAAAAATAAAATTTAACATTTAAAATTCTATTGCCACTGGAAATTTAATTTTAATTTACACATACATATTTAGTTTGCAGAAAATTACAAAAGAGAAACCAATGAAAGACTCCCAAACATAAAAGTACATTATCTGAGGAAAAAACCTGAAAGATACAGAATAGAATACACATTCAAACTGAAAAGGAATGGTAAAAAACTTTTGACTACTGAAGTGAAAATTTTACTGTTTATATATTTTAAAACCACACTTTATCAATGTTGTTATATTTAAATTCCTCATACACTTAAAGATTTCTTGTCTATACATAAATTTTTAGTATACTTTATTGATTATGCTATTACAGTTCTCCCAATTTTTTTCTCTCCTTTATCCCCCCTCCACCCTGCACCTCCTACCGTCCAGATTTCCCCTACCCCTCAGTTCATGTCCATGGGTTATATATATAAGCTCTTTGGCTTCTCTGGTTCCTATACTATTCTTAACCTCCCTGTATATTATGTGCCTACCACATATGCTTCTTATTCCCTGTACCTTTCCCCCCTCCATTTTTCCTTCCCCACTGACAACCTTCCAAGTGATCTCCATTTCTTTGTTTCTATTCCTGTTCTAGTCATTTGCTTAGTTTTTATTTTTGTTCTTTAGGTTCAGTTGTTGATAGTTATGAGTTTGCTGTCATTTTATTGTTCATAGTTTTTTCTCTTCTATTTCTTAGATTAATCTCTTTAACAGTTCATATAATAAGAATGTGGTAATGATGAACTCCTTTAACTTGATCATATCTAGGAAACACTATATCCGTCCTTCCATTGTGAATGATAGCTTTGCTGGGTAGAGTAATTTTGGATGTAGGTTTTTGCCTTTCATGACTTGGAATACTTCTTTCCAGGCCCTTCTTGCCTGTAAGGTGTCTTTTGAGAAATCACCTGATAATCTTATGAGCATTCTTTTGTAGATAACTCTCTCCTTATCTCTTGTTGCTTTTAAAATTCTCTCTTTAATCTTGGGTAACATAATTATGGTGTGCCTTGGCATGTACTTCCTTGGGTTCAATTTCTTTAGGACTCTCTGAGCTTCCTGGACTTCCCAGAAGTCTATTTCCTTTGCCAGATTGGGGAAGTTCTCCTTCACTACTTTTTCAAATAAGTTTTCAATTTCTTGCTTTTCCTCTTCTTCTGGCACCCCCATGATTCAGATGTTGGAGTGCTTAATGTTGTCCCATAGGTTCCTAAGCCTCTCCTCATTTTTTTGAATTCTTGTTTCTTCATTCTATTCTGATTGGATATTTATTTCTTTCTTTTGTTCCCAATTGTTGATTTGAGTACCAGTTTCCTTCCCTCCATCACTGTTGGTTCCCTGTATATTTTACTTTATTTCACTTTAGGTAGCCTTCATTTTGTGACCGACCTCAATCAATTCTGTGAGCATGCTGATTACCAGCGTTTTGAACTCTACATCAGATGGGTTGTCTGTCTCCTCATTGATTAGCTCTTTTTCTGGAGTTTTGATTTTTCTTTCATTTGGGCCACATTTCTTTGTTTTGGCACACCTGTTATGTTGTAAGGGGATGGAACCTTAGGTGTTCAACAGGCAGGGCAACACTTTGCTGTGTTGTGGCACGGTCTGTGGGGAAGGGGTCAGAGAGGGAACAATGCCACTTACTGGCTCACTCTAGCCCCACTTTCCAACAAACTCTCCTGTAAGACTGGGAGTTTCTCCTGCCATTACAACCCCCACAGTATTTTACAGCTGGAGGTTTTGAGTCTTTAGTTTCCCATTCAGCCAGTCCCACCTTGCCCATGCGGTATGCTGCCTTGCCACGCATCCTCTCTGTTTGGCTGCCTGTCTCGCATATCTGCCCCTCCTACTGATCTGGATGAATGTTTCTTTAACTCCTTGGTTGTAGAAGTTCCATGCAGTTTGATTTTCTGGCACTTCTGGGTGTTTATTGTTTTTAAATTGATTGTTATCCATCTTTTGGTTATGGGAGGAAGTGAAGCATTTCTAACTACGCCTCCATCTTGGCTGGAACTCTCTATATGTAAATTTTATTTGAATTGTTGATATTTACAATACTCTGAAAATTATTTGCACCTACTTAAAATTATGATTAAAAATTTGGATGTCTACCTAAAAATGTATCCAAGAATAGCTGGGGATTTTTTGCTTGTTTTTAAATTATTTTATGAGGTAAGCTAGAAAAAAGTACAAAGACAACAGAAATAAAGTGTTTATGTGATCACTCTCTAGTGGTGGTTCTCCTCTCATCCCTTTCCAATTTCACATCCCTCACATCCCAACTTCCCGAGACCTTCTTTCCTTTTCTACACCAATTTCTCCTATTCTTGTTTTAATTTTTCTTGAAATCTTGGATTTTGCCTACCTTCCTTACTTTTTTGCAGTGAGTCTATTCTGTGAATGAAATTGTTATCTCATCAGTGGATAAGCATCACCTGCTTTCTTGGAGTTTCTTCTTACACAGCAGCTATGACCATTGCTGTTGATAATGTTATGACTCCACCAGAAAATCTGCCCCAAGATGAGAAAATAACATGCTGAAATGTAAGTGCTATAAGTATATGAACACTTCAATGTCTTTGCAAAGACAAGACCTTTTAAACAGCTCCTCCAAAAAACATGAGATAATGAAATTGAATCTTTCAAGAATGGATTAATGACTATGGAATAATCAGGAGAAGAACTGAACTATTAAATACCTTGGCAGTTAATTAGCTTTAGTATCTGCCTAAATCCAGTCACCAGAACTTGTCAAATGAGAATTATCTAAAAAAAGGTAAGAAGTTGCATGATTTCCCAGAACTCCCTCACCCAAGAGGCAATCTTACTTGACAATAGGTAAATGCTTTTTATAGTAAGAAATTTTAAAATATTAGTTTTTAACTGTCAATTTGTCCAAATGGTATATTAAGTAGAATTTCACACTTAAACATTTAGCTGCCACAAAATAATTATCATCAATATTCAACTGCTGCCCTGGCCAGGTAGCTCAGTTGGTTAGAACATTGTCCTGATTCACCAAGGTAGCAGTTTTGATGCCTGCTCAGGGCACATACAAGAATCAATCAATAAATGCTTAAATAAGTGGAATAACAAATTAATGTTTCTCTCTCTCTCAAATCAATAAATTTTTTAAACTTTAAAAATCATTCAACTATTAATTTCCAAAACTCCTTGTTTGCTTGGATAATAATTCATTTTAATCAAAGCTATGCACAAAAATATAAACTTATTTATTCTTAAATTTTTTAACAACAACAAAAGGTGAGACTATATTACTTTAAAAGCCAGACAGTTTTCTCTTTACAGGTAGCTACCACTTGAAAATAGCAGGATAACATCTCACACTGCATCTCCCATATAGAGTGTCACTCTCAAGGATTCATTTTATGATAACACAACAGGTAATTTCTCAACCAGATTTTCTCCTAGCCTCATCCAAATAGGAAGATTAGAAATAAGCATCAAATACTTGGATGTCAAAACTATTCAGTCTTCACCAGGAGGCAAAAGGTGAAATGGTCTAGAAGTCTGTAATTCACATCACTATAATTACATTTCATTTCCTGTGGGCTTCTCCAATAATTAAAAGAACAGTGTCAGTATTAAACAAGAGCTATGAAAAAATGTCAGAATCTCTCACCAAAGAAACATCAAATTAGAGTAGGAAAGACTGTCAAAAGTTTGTTCCCTGAATTAATACCAGAATATTTGGAAAAATATAAGCACTTCTAAAGCTATGAAATGGAACCATCTGTGCTGAGATTTTTTAATTTTGTTCATTTTAGATCAAATTGGAAAATAAAAAAAAAGACTTTGCCAGGCAACATCTCCAGTGGTTAATATTTTAATATTTGTTGACTGAATAAATCAATAGCACAAAAAAAGATTACCATTTGAGTTAGATTGGTATGCTCTCAGAAGTAAAATACTTCCAAGTAATTGGAATTGAATCTTTTTTCAAGTTAATACCAGCACTTTGTTTCTTTGAGACTATATTTTGCTCATATTACTTTACCATTGAACTTCTGTCAATGGAGATGGATTTTAGGAATCTCAGGGCAGAGATAACCAATAATCCTTTCTTAGCAGCAACAGAAGATTGGCAAACAAATATTCAGCAGAGATGCACTAGTCTGAGGAAATTCTAGGCACTCAAGACTGCAGGAGCAAAATTAAAGCATTTCCCCTCAGAAAACATTTAATTAACAGTGAAACAGTATCCATAATAATGAAAATCACTTATTCCCTAAAAATCAAGTGTCATCTCACTAAATATCCTGCAAGCAACATATTCTCTATCCTGTCAGTTCTTCATGCTCCTTCCCATGTAATTCATAGACAGAAGATAAGCTTAGGTTGCTTAGATTGGTATCTCACTGAATTTAATAGTAAATGACTATCTATCTCCTGGGACCATTAAAGTGATTTTTTTCACCCAATTTTTCTGCAAACCTCCCCTAAACCATATTTTCCATTGAAGTCAGTTGGTTTAAATTCACTTGAACCAGTGTTATTCAGCATGATGGATAGGTAAATGCTCAGGTTAGATTTTTAATAATTTTCCTGTATTTAAAACTGTTGCATTTTCTGACTTAAATTGTATACAAAGCAATTAGGTTTAGGCTTTAATTAGGTTTCCAAGAGGCAATACAAGAACTTATTATATTAAATGTTCCCATCTTTGTGCTAAGTGACCCAAAAATCTTATTTTTCTATATACTATCTGTACCATTATCACATTTTACTTATAAAAAATTAATCAGTTGTATTACCCACCTGGTTTTGAAGGCTGAAGGAGATGCTACACAAATCCCCCCTTTCACAACTGAGGCATTTACCCAGATCCTAGGAGTTTCATATGCTGACTGTTCGCAAGTCATGGATGAGTTTCCCTGGAAATCACCCTAGTCCAAAAGATTCTTCCTTGCCCCAGGGCCTGCCCCACTCCCTGATATAAATTTGCTTCCACAGCCTCACCAAAGCAACTGCCATTTACTCAGCCTCTGTTATTTCAGCAGCCTATTATCATCCTCACTATTATCAAGAAGCTATACCAGGGCTGATTACCATCAACTCTGGCCTACAGAGAAGAGAGCTTCTCAGTGATGCTGGTGCCTCTGTCACCAGAATATTCCTGATTGCTTCTGGGGCTTCTTGCAGGACAGAATTGACTGGTGGCTTTCTTGACTTTATGTAGTCTATTTATACAAGCATGCCCACTTCTCAGAGACCTTTCTAGCATCTACCATGGCAATTCTAGGATTTCTAGTCTGGGCTACTGACAGAGAGAGTATGCCATATAACCACCTCAGACAACAGAACCCACTCTATGGAAAAAGAGGGGAGGTAATGGGCATAAAGTCAAATGATCCAATGATCCTATCATATACTATACCACTCACAAACTGGTGGCTGGATAATATATCTAAAGAGCCCTTTGAAGGAGTACCTGAACTTTTAGCATATTAAATAGGCCTCATTCATATCTTGAAGATGATAGCCTACAAGACACGTGCAGGGTAACTCAGGACATGGTCCCACCACAACCTCAGAGAACAGATGGCTTACTGGCCAGAACCCCTAAGAAACAAAGGAAACAGTCTGTATCTGGGTGTCCCAGCCTTCTCAAGGCCCCTGTGTCTCAAGGCTCTTGAATTTATTACAAAAGTGTAGAATTTTCACATGCTACTCCCTCCCTAACCCTATAAATAGCACCAAGGCTAGAGATGGGCAATGGCCTTTATTGCACCCATCCATGGCTATTACTGCATTCCCCCGTAACATAATAAACAGCATTTCCACAACATGTCTACATCTGCTGGTCCTCTAGGTGGTTTTTTTGGGAGTATCACAAACACAAGTGCAGCTCCCTGACTTGGAGCTCCTGTGTTAAATTGGCATAGGTGGCAGGATATTCTAGAAAGTAGCCCTGTTGAGTTGACTGCAAGTGATAACATGCTAGGTTGGGAAGGCCTGGGAGGAATACTGGGGACACTAAAGGGAATCCCCGGTTTGTCCACTAGTACAATATAGTATGAGGTGGCAAGTCTTTTGTGGGGATGCCCCCAACATTCCTGCAGGCCTTGCGGAACTTTTAAAGGCAGTGGAGGAACACTGCTACTGGAGGAAGAAGCAGCCCAAGTGAAAGTATGGTAGTTAGAGGGGAAGGTTAAGTTAGACAGGAAAATGCGGGGAAAAGATTCTAAGGTTAGTTCCAGTCCCTCCTTAAAACTTTGTCTTTGTTTTATATTTTGTTTCTGTTTTGCTAATGATCTAGTAAATGGGAAAAGATCTCATGTACCTCTCAAACAGTAAAACTCGGAATGTATCCTAAACTTAAGCAGCTAACACCATTACAAGCCTAATATCTCCCCCACCTCTTCTTCGGCCTTTGTAAAAGTTGTCAAAGACACTAGATAATAAAACAGCTCACTGTTGAACACACTAAAGGAATGCAGTAATCACCGAGAATAAAAATGTGAATGTATTCTCCAATAGGAAAAAAAGACTGTTTCTAACAGTTATGAAATGTATTCATGAATTTGTCCATCTAAAAAATGATAATACCTTATTTTCAATTGTCACTAAAAATTGGAAATTCTAATTAAGTTGGGGAAAATATATGGTTTTTGTAATAAAGGTAAAAATTTTGGCAATATATTTTGAAGGAAATATAATTAAAAGTAAATTGTTCTAATTCCTGGATGAGTTAAAAGGGACTAGGAAAGTTACAAAGGTCTGTGCAAGTTGAAGAGGGATTGTCTAGAGGGAAGAAGCAAAAAGACAAGCAAATGAGAAAATCTTGTGCTTTCTCTATACAAATTAGTAATTCAAATTATGTGTTTAGTCTTCATGTGTATGGTCTTTATGTGGTATGCATTTGCCTCTGTGTTACATGCAGTACATTTTCTGCACCCAGATGGCATAACTAGTGTGTGGTATGTTATTAGTGTAAAGAAAGTAAACACATTTGAATTAAGCGGGATCCTGTGGTCTGGAAAAATATTTAATATGAAACCTGGTTTTAAGTTTAATTAATATCTTGGGTGAAGTGATTTGACAACATTCCCAAAGTTCAAATTTTAAGAGACCTTTTAACTGAGAAATAATCTTAAGTTACTCCATTGGACACCTGGAATACCCCAAGGATTTGTTCTCCTTCTCCATATAAAAGTTTTTGAACTAATTAGGCCTATTTAATATGCTTAAAATACATGTGATTTTTTGTCAAATAAATACGTTCTCTTTGTATTCACATATTTTATTATTAATGTAGATGTTCTAGACATTATATAAAACTCCAAGATTCTACAAATTTCTGATATATTTTCATTTGTTGTAAGTTTAGTTGTTACCTTAAATGTTGTTGCAAAAAATCAAATTGTCAACTGCATTATAATCAAATCTATGACCATGTCACTTTAAGAGCTTTTCTTTTGGTCATTTGAAAACAGCAGTTGTTTACTCTAATACATTTGTAATATATTATCTTTGGAGGGGTTCATAGAGAGCAGTCTGACTTGTTTGGACTGTAGATTTCTGAGAATGGATTTTCAGATAATACTTTTGAACTGAGTGAAGATTGCTGGAGTTCTGTGAAATAATTGAATTCACAGAGGTGCTTGCAGATGATCAAGATGGACAGAAATTGATTTGGGGACATGATAAATCAAAGATAATTGTAGTTTCTATAAATTTTGTTGAAAATATGCTATTTTTAATCTTTTGTTTTTCAGACATAAGAAAACCTTCTTAAAGCAATTTTGTAAACTATACTTTCATAAGCAATATTGAGGCATTTATATTTTTCTCCCTACCTGATTCCTCTGAAATTTGGAAACTCTCAATGAGCAAGTATTATTTTTTCCATGGCAGTATGTTCATTTGCATAAATCCAATAGGAATCTGATTTCTTCATAACAGGACACATAAAGCCAGTTTCCAATTGTGGTTTTATTAACCAAGTCTTTGTCTGGAATACTGTGATTGAAAGAGTGATGCCTGGGCTCTAGATGTCATCAGAAAGCCTAAAGGAATTGAGATTGATTTTCAAAGCTAATAAAAGCCTACTGCAGAAATGGCCCGGTAGCTTGCTTGGTCACATGGTTCATGGCAGTCTTTACAGGTAAGGAGTGAAAGTTGCTGTCCTGAAACATATCAAAGAAAGAACCTCAACACATTTGAGAACTGAAGCAACTCACCCAAATCTGCAGGTACTGCAGGCAAAACCTGATGGCAGCTGTGTAGCTTGGCTTCCCAGCCCTGAGGAGCTAATTAAAGATCAATATAGGAGTTCCTTGTAACATTCCAGCAAAGTATATTTAAGAAAGCCTGTGTGATCAGTTGCTATTTGTGTTATGTTTATGCAAATAATCAGAATGAATTGAAACTGGACTTAAAAATAAATGAATCAGTCTTGATTTGGCTCTTTGATAAAAATGAGGGTGATTTTAGTAGAAAAACTATGTTTCAACAAAATATATTATATACAATTATGGAAAGTGAGTTCTAATTCAGTGAATTGTGTGTAAAATTTTATTACTCACTTATGAACTAGACTGGATCTGAAATTTTCTAATTTTCTTTCCAGAGACATTTAAACTATGGATAAAGAGGATCTATCAAATTTTCACTGCTTAATTTCATTCCAGCACAAGACTTGTATTTGGAAGTCTTCTCATCTGCCACTCTTGCAAACTCAGAAACTGGTCTATGATTTACTGTGTTCATTAACCTTTCTGTTCTCTCTGTTTTCATACTTGATTGCTTGTTTACATAGTATGGGCCTCACTTTAGAATCCCATTTGCATTGCCACCTCCTGAAATGAGACTCAATGTCTTGGCTGAATGGACTTGTGAGGACTAGATGGTTGACTTACATATAACAATCCCATATCAAGATGATGATGCCTTAGAGATTCCAGTCTATCCCTACTTTGGAAGAATCAGCTAACAGTCTTTTGGTTCCTGCCTTAGATTCCATTCCCTTTTCTCCCTTAGATCAGTCAGGAAGGGACTTCCATATCCTATGCAGGTAGGTCCCTACCTCATTTCTCCATCAAATTCTTGGGACTTGTCTGGTCAGGTAAGACAAAAATCATGCCCTCCTTGGCATTCTCAACCTCAGTCTTCTTCTCCTCCTCTTAGAGTGTAGCCTTTACTGTATTTGTGGCATGTGGTTGCAATGAGCTAATGCTCTCACCACCCAGGGACTGCCTCTGAGGAAAACCTAACACAAAGATTGTGAGGTGAAGGAGTAATGTCGGGGTGGAGTGTGGGGTAACTCAGGGCATGGGCCCTCCACGATCTCAGAGAACAGATGGCTGACTGGCTAACAGCCCTAAGAAACAAGGAAAACTATATGTGGATGTCCCAACCTCCTCAAGGCCCCTGAGTCTCAAAGCCCTTGTGTCTCAAGCCTCCTGTGTTTGTTACAAAAGTGTAGAATTTTCACATGCTATCCCCTCCCTAACCCTATAAGTATCACCAAGGCTATAGGCAGTGCATGATCTTTCTCACACCAATCCAGAGCCATCAGTGTACTCTCCTGTAACATAAGTAATAAAGAGCATACCCATATCTGCTGGTCCTTTGGTGGTTTTGGGGGGGAATATCACAAACACAAGTGCAGCTCCCCAGCTTGGTGTTCCTGCATTACAACACAGATCCATCATCTGGATACAAGTATACCATAAATCAATAACCACTATGGTGCTCTGTTCCCAGCTCTTAGAAAACACAAGTTGGAGGACAAGGGATAGAGCAGAAGTAGCCACACTTATCATCATTCCCAGGGATTTGCTTGCAGAAATTTGTGTTTCCTTGCTACCACTCTAGGTTCTATGGATTCATAGGGGCTACGAGGGGGCTTCCATTAAATCTTAAGGTACATCTGCTGCCTAGTTTGGGAGGTTTCTTGTGCCTAAACACAAAACAAGGAAAGGAGTCACCATTCTGGTAAGTCTAACTTATTCTGAACATCAAGGCTGCATTACAGAATGGAGTCAGAGACAAACACATTTGGCAAACAGAGAATCTACTAGGATGCCTCTCAGTACTCCCTTGCCCAATTTTGACAGTATATGGGCATGAGAAGGAGGCACTGTCTGAGAAAAGCACTCCTAGGAATGGTCTGGGTTACTCCATGATATAAGCAAACTGACCAGTCCAGGTGTTAGCAGGAGATATAACCTAATGAATGGGAGAAAAGAAATATTTTTTTTGATGGGGGGCAGTTACATTGTCCTGAAACCAGCTGTAGTAAACTGGGGTATATTATACCTCCAAACTTCCTTTCATAAATTTCCCCCCAGTAAAAGTGACCAACTAGAATTCTGGAGGAGCTGATCTCAGATGAAGTTGTTATACAGAAAAAATGGATTTGATCAGTGCCCTGTGATGGGTGCTATGGTACACCATGGAGATACTCCCTTTGGGACCCAGTCACTCATTCCCCAGAAGCTGGTAGTGTTTCCCACTGAGAGTTCACAGTTTCATCCTTCCTTAGTCATTTTTATGTACTCATAGTTACAACCTCTTCTAAGAATACCCCATCCCCAAAGGCAGCCCACATCTGGTTCCCCTGCCTCATTTCAGGACAACTCTGTAAGAACATTCAGTCCTCCACTGTAATTGGCTGAGGCCTTTGCTACAACTCTGACATTGCTCAATTTCTCCCTCTGCTCAACACTGGCTTCTTCATTCTCTCACAGGACCTGTAGTTAAGAGCATTCCAAAACTAATGCTGACCACAAATCTCCACCTCAGGGTCTGTTGCCTGTGGCAACAAAGGTAAAACCCTGATGACCATAATGCCAGACAGTTTGTATTTTCCAGTTTATGGAGCATTTGTTACTTCATCACATTCTCATCACAATTCTAGGGGACAAGATGGAGAGCTATTATTCCAATGTTTTATAAATGATAAAACTCAGCTTCAAATGGATTTATTTCCCAAGTACACAAAAAACATTGTTATTAGTTATTTATATCCCATCTCATAAATACACAAAAGTGGCCAAGATTTATGGAAGAATACTTAGGCCTAAAATGTGAGTCTTTTGAGTGCAAGTACTCTGATTTCTACTTCAGTGCACCAAAAAATAATGATAATAATAGTATGACTTATAGACAAATTGACTGGTTATTTTTTATATGGTTATGTGATTCATTTACATAATGACCAAAGTCACTTCAAATAATTAATATTTTTTACTAAAGAAAAGATAAATTAAAATAAGCTAGCACTGCCCTAAATTTGAGAATCTTCTAAAGTGATCTCACACATTCCTCTAGGAAGTATTTACCCCCCTTAAAAATATAAATCTTTATAAACCCTGAAACTCAACATGGAGATGCATATATGTGAGGCCAATCATCATCCATCACAAGGTCTGGCCCTCTCTCAGAGGTACCCCTACCACAATGTTGGCCAGAGTAAATGCCCACATACCTTTAAAGAAGAACATCCTGGATCTCTGTCATCATCTGTAAGTCTCCTTGTTTGACAAGCATATGGAAGGTGTGCCTACAGGAGGGCTGTTCTCTCACTATTCAGTTTAGAATTCTGGTTTTTCTTTTCCAGTGCCCTGCTATAGCAAACAATGGTAAAGAACCACCCAACTGGAGGCACAGCACACTTTAAATTTTTGTAATGAATCTCTATACCGTAAATATGCATTTGCATAAAAAAAGAACAAACATTACTTTGAGCCAAGCCTATTTAATAAGGTAAAAATACTCATAAATCTGGCAAGAAGGTCCTGTGAGGAAATTCTCAAAATTTTCAATTTTCTGTGAAGCATAGGAATCAAAATCACATAGCCTGGAAGTATTCAGAAAGAAAAACTGTCCCCTTAATGGAAAGTCTGCTTAATTCTGTGTTAAAGGGAAAGGTAGTCCCTTCCCTCACTTTTAACTCTAAATTAGGAGAAAAGCAGTCAGGGTTCTCTAGTCTCCTCCTCACACAGAAATATAAATAAAGAGCAGTCATTCAATAAGATTTCTAGTCACTCTTTTATAACAGAATTTGTAAGGACTTTCCATAATTCTGGAACATTGTCACTTCTCCCTGTTTATTATTCATATTATTCCCTGCCTGTTCTCCTAAAGCAGGGAGAATAGCAGTAAGAGAACAGGAGAGAAAAGCAGACTTTGCAGGCAGAAGTAGATCTGAGGATGACGATGAGTGGTGGCAGCAACCAAAAGATGGGCCAACAGGTTTAGTCCCAGAGCCTAGTATAAGAAAAGCAAGCAGGTGGGGGACTAGGGGAGAAAGAAATAAATAAGGAGAAGTAGAGAGATAAAGAGGGAGGCAACTGGTTATTATTTATACTCCTTCAGCCTAGGGGTTGCACTAGATAGTTAATCTTTAGAGGACACTATCTCCTCATTTAATTTAAAAAAATATTAATGCAAAGTCTGTATGAACTAATTCACATTGATCATCTTTCTATACCCAGGAGCATACTTTGCAAATACTGAGCACTTGATGTTTTTGTGTGACTTAAAATTTAACCTGGAAATATATATTTACAGTTTCTAAAACTACCACTATCTATGTAGCTAATGTAGGATGTCTGATCATTAGAATATATTTTTCACAAATTTCTGTGGTTTTTATTTTTAGCTTATCTCTCAGAAGATAATATAAAATGCTTTTGGAAGTTTTATAAAACTTGTGTTCTTTTTTTAGTGCTGTAACATATCACTCACTAGGTAAGTTAGTGAGTGAGTCAACAGAGCATTTGGTTGTAATATCCTAAAAGTAATTTAGGCATATCAATGTGCCATCATAAAAGTTGCTTGTTAACTTCTCTTCCATAAAGTGTCTGGATATTACACAGAGCTCTATGTTAAAGGATAACATGGGAAACAGATGTGCATGTTCACCACGAGTTGATGAACCAGGGTGATTTTCCTGTATTAATGTGCAACTAAGTTTATAGATGCTAAACTAGCTGCTTCACATATTTCTAATCTGCTATGTCAGGGCAAGTGGGTAAAGAAACAAGCATGTCCATACACTTCTTCTCTGAAACAATTCTGTTATAAAGTGTCACTTATTTCTTCTTTTTGTAGTTTTGTTTTGAAACAAATAGAAACTAACAGATGCTAATTAGTTGCTATATTTTGCATTATTTATTGGAATTGCTCATATGAAAGCTTCTATAAGTAAAAGTAGTGAACATTGAGCTGACAACAAAAATGTTAAACAATTGTTCTCTGCAACTCTTCTAATACACTATTACTTTAATACACTCCTTTGGGAATCTCTAAGAAGAGGACACAACATAGAGCTTTTTCTAAGATTTGCTGTTGGGAACTTAATTTCCCAGAGCAGCTTCTAGTATGGTTTCTTAGAGCATGATTCAGAAAATTCCACACTAGAAGATACCTTTCTAGAATTCAGATAAAATCATGTAATCTTCCTGATTAAAACTCTTCAATGATAATTTATTACCTACCATAACAGAGACTGACAAACTATAGCTTGCGAGCCAAATCTGACCTGCAGTCTGTTTTTGTAGTCAGCAAGTTAGAAATTATTTTTATACCTTTTAATGTTTGAGAAAAAGAAGAAATATAATATTTTGTGACATATAGAAATTGTATAAAATTCAAATTTCAGTGTCCATAAAGTTTTAGTTATGCTGGCTGACATTGTCCATGACTATTTTCATGCTATAGTAACAATATATCTTTGTGACAAAGGCTGTATGTCCCAAAAAGCCTAAAATATTTACTATCTGATTTACTGCAGAAAAAAATATACTAATCCCTGTACTGTAGAATAAAGTTAAATCCCTTACTAAGTAATCCCTTTTACATCTAGCCATGCCTAGACATTCAGCCTAATCTCCCACAGTCCACTACCTGTGTTCAAACCCCAGAAGAGCTACTTGAAGTTATACTATCTCATGTTTCCAAATTTTTACATAGTGTTCTCCCTTTTCCAAAGTCTACTTTTCCCCTCTCCAAATCATTGGCCCATTTCTACTCCTCTGTCAAGACTCAAAGTGTTCCAGCGTCAGACTGTGTTGTCATAAGTATGAGAATCGCCTTAACAATCTTTCCTCTCACTCTCCTCTGATTTCCACATACTCTTAAGTTACTTGTCACCTAGATATGTGAATTCTTGGTAAGTAATTTTTTCCCACTGAATTGTGAGTTCCTTGAGTTCAGAAATAACATATTCACTGTATATCTCAGGGCATAACATAAACAACAAATGTGAAAATGTGAAGGAAGAAGGAAGGAAGGAAGGAAGGAAGGAAGGAAGGAAGGAAGGAAGGAAGGAAGGAAGGAAGGAAGGAAGGGCAAAGGGAACAAAAGAGAAAAAATAAAAGGGGTAGGAACAAAGAATTTATTCAAAGTATACTTTGCTCAAATTATATTTCACTAGAGCAAAGACTTTCTTTGCTCAAAGTATACTTCACTCAAAGCATAGTTCATTTACTAGTGCAAAAATTTTACTTATCCAAAATTTAATCCTGTTCTGAAAAGTTAGCTTAAGATTAAAGAGCTTATATTAGAATTTACAAAAAGGCTATTGAGATCCTAAAGGCTATTAAACATTTTATTAAATATGCATATATTTAAATCTATTGACAAAATATATTTATTATACTACACAATATTTTATGACTGTATTTTTTCTCTTTACATATATGACTTTTATCAAATTTTCTATTTTTCAAAAATTCACATTTTGCCTCTAATCTTATAAAAAATGTAAAGGAGTCTTCTGGGTTTATATTTAATGTTACATTTATTAGTTTAGACTCTATATAATCCTTAAAATTATATTCATAGAATTTTTGACACAGAAATTAAAATAGACTGTTAACCAGTTTAATGAATTTGCAATATGCTATTTTTAAAAGACAGGGTTGAGCAAAAGTAGGTTTACAGTTATTCATATTGAAAATAGTACAGTAATAAATAGTACTACAAGAATAAACTCTGCTCCACATACTCACAACAGTAAACCTACTTCTATCAAAGAACAAAATTTATAGGAACAAGTATAAGGACACATGGATAAAAACTAGGGGCAGGTAGAAATGGGAGGGAGGAGGGAAGGGTTTGGTGGGTGGGTTGGGATGGGAGTAAAAGATAGAAAATTGTACTGCAACAACAATTTAAATAATTTTTTTAAAAAGAACAAAATTTGGAAGGTTTTTATCTCTGTCATAGCAAACATTTTAATTGCACTTCAAAAGGAGATTTCTCATAGTTTACCAACTTCAGAACACTATATTCTGGCTTTTCTCAAAGAAATCACTCAACAGATGTTCAAAATTCCTTGTATATACATTTGTGCCTTCAGAGGTAAATTTACAGGCTATATTCACTGGAAAACATCCCTTCCACAAAGGGAATGTAAATTTCATGCTGAAAAATTTATCGCATATTTTTCCCAAAGGAATTTTAGTACCAAACTTATTCTTTAAATTACCAATTAAAGTGACCAAGCTTTTTTTAAAAAAAAAAAATGACTGGAAAAAAGTAAAATAAAGTTTCCAAATATCTTTTACCTAAAAGATCATTTTGATACAACAGAAATATAAACCTTAGTCAAAGAATTGCAATACTTTCAAATTGTACATACACTGGAAAAAAACTACATTCATAGAAAGAAACTATTTGACATTTCTGGATGGCTCTGCATAGCCTGTCTACTTGGTATGCATGGTTCCATAGAGACATGTTAAAAATCAAAGGCTCTTATAACCCAGTGGTAGTCTCTTTGTAGCATATTTTCAGACATTGGAAATGAACAGGAATATTTACGTGCAGGTCAGAGCATAATGTGGTAATAATAAAACATACTTAATGGGAAAACATCATACATTTAAGCATCTGTCATTTCTCAAAATGTTTTCTTGACAGAAAGCTTAAATACAGTATTTTTCAGTTAAAAATGATATTTGGAAATCCCAAGTTTACTTAGAAACCAAAATTTTTGTTTACTAATAATGGAAGGTACTAAAATGTCAAATATTTCTTCCCAATATGAATTAAACCTTCCCTAAACTAGAAAATAAGATTCCCACAACTTTGCATGGGTAGGTACAGAAAAGGAAGCAAAGCATAAAAGTATATCACTTTTACTGAGAATGACATATATGAAAATACTTGGTAAAGTAGTTTACTCTTAAACAACAAACATGCTCCTTATCCTTTCTCATATCATTGAGGCTTCCCACATACAAGGTTATGGTAATGAAATTCTATAAAGCAGGTTAAAGAAAGTAGTGTGCCGTAGAGCAACTCCTAGACAATGCTCAACAAAGTTGGGGAGGGGGGTGTAGGTATAGGTATGTCCCTCGGTCTCCAGACTGGACATCCTTCCACACTCAAGTTGCATATTTATGCCATTCTTGTTACACACCCTGAGCTCCACAGCTCTCAGAAATGATAAAACAGGTTCTACATGGTTATAACCAATCCTATGCTTGCTGTTTCATTCACTTATTAAACTAATACATATATTTGAATCCCTTTCATAAATACTAGGCTCATTACAATGACATGCAAGAGTTATTTCTAAGGCATGCAAATTGTATTCCTTATAGAAGACACTTATCCAGAACCTTAAAAGAACTATATATAACAAGATATATCCATATTTGACACTCATATACAAAAAGAAAATAGTTCTAGCAAACTTCCAGGAAAAAGTCACTTTTTTTCCAGCAGTTTTCCAGGTAAGCTGACAGGACAGAGCACATGGTCCAGCCCACTGTTTGAAAGTACTTCTTCATTAGTTGTGATGGCATGGGCAATGGAGCAAAGACAGTTAGATTCCAGTACAATAATGAAAAACAATGAATCATCACTGGAACTTTGAAAGAAAGCACATTTTGCAATTAAACCTCTTTTGTTGAACAGAAAAGAACATCAAGATAAAGTTGTTCTGCTTTAGAATATATGCAAAATAGTCTGCTTTAATATAAAATCACAAACAAATAACACATTACAAAGAAGGGTTCCATAAACAAAATTACTATGTATTCACATACTAATAGGTCATTTATGTTGTTAAAAATACTTATTGGGTAGTATCCTGTGCAAGCATTGTTCAACAGATACAATAATTACACTGTAATTCCTTCCTTCAAAGAATCATACTCCAGAAAAATGTAATGTGCCACAATAGAGCTATGGATAAAAATCATTGATGTTAGCAAGAAAATGAGAGCATCAGAAAAAAACATAAAGGTAATCTGATAGAAAGAACAAATAATACCATGTAATGCAAATTTGAGAAGCCTCAAGGTTGAATAATTCAATTCCTGGGATGAAGAAATAAAGACGGATGGAGGGAGGGAGGTTGATTCTTTCCCCTTACTAGTCTCGTATTACTTTCTTAAACATGTTTTATCCTCTACAGAGAGCCCAGACAAATCTCATTCATCCCCATTTCTCTTATTCGGCAATATGATTCCTAGCAGTATATTCAAATTTAATAATGAACTCACCTACAAGGAAAACCGTCACTTTGCCATAAAGAGATTTTACTTTTACCTGAGAAACCTTCCAGTAAGATGAAGTCAATGAGAACTGTTAGTCACCAACAGAATAGTTTCATTCACTTGAGTTTAAATTTACATATTATACACTTTTACACTAATTTTTTAAAAGAAGTTTTTCTGTTTATTCGGTCTAACAGCAAAATACATTTTATAAACTTCAGAACACAGTTGTCAAACAGATAATATTCATCAAAGCCCAACAATGCACAAAGCTGTGTCCAGACTATTGTCGACTTAGCCTCATAAAGAATTTAAATCTAGAGTATCTATTTCCAACACCAAGTTATGTTAATTAGAATTCATTCTATCTCTCAGGAAACTATAAAGATTCTTCTACCTGAACACTCTGTGCTCAACAAACAAACTTGGTAATTTAACCATTTATTTATGGCATGTTTATAGTATTATAGAATTTTGCATTTAAATGCTGGAACTTACATGCCTGATTACTTCTTTAAAACATACTATATCCCCATAGAGACTTCTAAAACCATTTAAGCACTCTTCAATAGCCAGGATAGAGTTAGGCTAACTGACCATGAAATATCTGATTGTGTACTTCACAGACAATATTACCCATTTCTTGTTGATACCTTTGTCACAGTGAGAATAGGGCTAAGCAAAGCATTTGGGCTGCAAAAGATCTATTAGCTTGTTTATGGAGCCTGGAAAGATATTTTCTCTTGTGGGGTATCATCTTCAAATTCACTAGAACCAAATGCTCAGCTTCAAACATTTGGAATTGCAAATCTCTCTCCCTACAGTACCACCTTTTAACTATGAGTAAGTCAATCTTTCAGTGGAAAGAGCATCTGTGCACCAGAGCCATGCTCCAAACAATGCTTCAGTCCTGCAATGGGTGCCTGCTGGCCAAGATGCTGGAATATTTAGAATCCCAGGAGGTGCAGTCATTGTCACCCTTCTCCCCTGAGTTCTGAACTATAGGACACCATTCTGTATGGTGTGGGCCCAGCTCCCACTCAGAGATGCACAGGACCCATGCCCACGGAGAGGTTGTCCTATGGGGAATCAGACCTGCATTGTACCTAGGCTGCTATGAGACTTACTTTTGCTAAAACTCCCTCACCCTGAATTGAGGCAGCAAACGTTTACTGCATATCTTTAAAGTAACTTCCTAAAATCCATGCTAAACCTTCCAAGGATGAGAATAACCAGTTCAACCACTTTTCTCTTTGCATTTGCAAATATCCTTCTTCTGTGATATGATTAGCAGCATTCTCTCCTTTGTTTTCTGTAAAAGGTAACCACCTAAAGCAAACCTCTGCATAATGAGGACCATCATGTAATGTGCCCAGAAAAGCAATAAAAGCCAGTCAAGGCAAGGGTTGGGGTTCTCTCCCCTTGAGAGAGTGGTCAAAGTACTCTGAGGCTTTTTCCTCTTGAGAGAGAAGCCGTGCTGTCCCTTTTCCTCCACAGGACTCAGTAGTCCATGTGAATTTGTCATGTCTCATTCACAATGTGGTAGACCCCACAAACTGGGATCAGCATCACTGAACCAATTGAAAAAACAGACAAATGTAGAAGAAAAATAGAAGTCCAAATACCATCCTTCTTGTTGGTAGAGGCTGAGCTGAAAGACTTAGTCTTTACTGTGAGAACTTATCAGGTTGGAAAGCTCCCTGCCCTCCAGATCCAGCTCTGGAGCCTAACCACCCACAAGAAAGTTTGAGACTGTAGATAAGCAAGGCATTTGTATATGTCACTATTTCTTCTCATCCATACTGGAGAGATAAGGAAAGGAAAATCCCAATCCTTTCATTTAGGACTATTGATTGGTTAGTTCCTAACAATTGATAAATGCAGATCAATGATGTTTCCTGACAACCAGGTAATTCAACCAACCCTACTGGAAAGGGTAATAGATCATATTGTGCTTAGGCAAAATTCCTCCTCAGGGAAGCCATAAGAGTGAAGCAGTAAGTAGCTCATGTCACAATTCACAACAATCCACAGAGAGTTCCTGTCCCTTGATTCTATACCATCACACAGGCTTTATACTATGGAAACTTAGAAGACAAGGGTCAGAAAAGAGAAGACCCCTGACTCCCATCCTACCACCATCCCCTAGAGAAATGGATAAGGACTTAGATGTTCTCCTCCCATGCAGCATACATTCACATTTCAGGGAAGGACCCCAACCTCACTACAATTTCCCTTCTTACAGGACAAACAGTAGAACAATCTTCTGGAGTGCCAGTTTTTTACAGGAGTTCCCTGAGGAAAGCAAGGTGCTCACCACCTGGAGATCACATATTCAGGGACAGCCAGCCCCTGCTGACAAAGGAAAGGAAACCACCAGTCCCATGGGTTACTAGGTTTGGGTTTAGCCTCTCATCCTGGGTGATAGAGGAGGCTGGTTCATTGTCCCAACTACCCAAAGTGAGTTCTTAGGGTCAGTGTCCAAGAATTTCACCTGTCATATCCCAATTTCCCTTATTAAGGAGTAGGCAACTATAAAACCAAGGGTTATCAAGTTTTCCTATTATAATTTCCAGATGTTCTGAAATAGAGATTAGCTCATGCGAATGTTTAAAGCACACTTAATGGAACAGCATTTAAAAGGAATATTTACTTTTTTAACAACTATACAAAGGAAAGGTAATAACTTCTTATCAATAGAAAGTGGTTTCTGAGTTTTTTATAAGGACTTGTTTCACATACATGGCAAAACTTAAAGGCAATGAATTGGGAGATTCAGCTCAGCTCCAACTGAATCAGGTAACAACCTGTGTGGTGGGCGGGAGCAAGACAGCATGAGAGTACTTCAAGGGAAAAAAAGCAAGCTTGAAATGGAGAGCTCTTGACCCTTTCATGACAATCTAGTCCTTCAATGGAAAGATAAAATGTTGGCACCTCTTCCAATGAATAAAGTTTTAATAGGTGGTCTAATAGAGATGTGTTTCAAAAACAATATATATAATACTAGAAGAGAAATTTTCCAATTGTGAATGGTGGACACTCATTGACTAATAATAAATTCTCATTATTACTGCTTGGTGAAAATTTACTTTAATAGTACAATAACCTCTTCAATTAATTAATTCTATAACCATTTATCACAGTGTAACAGCTGCCAAAGCAGGGAAACTGCTTAGTAAAATCTAGTGCTCATTCACTTTCACACAACAGTGAGCCTCTTAGACGCTGTTATGTAATCATAGTTAGACCATTCATACATCCTTTCAATTACATCTATTCAATTATGCAGACCAGAAAACCACAGAGCAGCATGGCCTAGAAATGCCAGTTCCACAGAGAAATTGAAAGCCACCTCCAGTGGCACTCTACCACCCCTTACTTTCTATTTATACTTTAAATAGAAAGTATAAATAGATTCTTCTATTTCTTGTTTCTTCTATTTTCTTCTATGTTTCTTCTATTTCTTGTTTATCCTACTTTAATTGCCAGGGTTTTTCCTCCCCCTTGTTTTCTTCTTCCTCCTGCCTATTCATTATGTCTGTCAAGGATTCCAGAAGCACTGCTTGTGTAACATGGTAAATTAATAAGAAAAAACTGATAGCACTAACATCCCCATCACTGCAATGGGAAAGAAGGCCTATCTGGGAAACAACATGTGAAATCTTCCCAAAAGGGAGGAAATAAAAATGAAGCCTCAGAAAGGTGAGGAAGAAGCTGGGTGCATGGGTCAGACCCTCCACTTCTACCAGCAGAGTTGAAAACAGTGTGGAAAACCAGACCAGTAATGCATAAAGGGACCCAGCCCTGTTGCATATGAAGCAAATATTGTGTAACCATTTTTTAATACTCTCCCCTGCTCAAAACAAACAAACAAAAGCCCAGAGTCCAGAAGTACTCTGTGGCTCTGCCCACCTGGGCTCTGTAAAGAGCGCAGTGCTTTGGGGAACTATATTGGCACACCTCATTTTATTGCATTTCATTTTATTGTGCTTCACAGATGTCACAGATGTTTTTCCCAAATTGAAGACCCTCCACCAGGAAAAAGATTACAATATGCTTTATTTCCAGACTTGCTTTATTATGGTGGTCTGGAACTGAACCCACAATATCTTCATGGTGTGCCTGTGTATGATTTTTTAAAATTCTGAGAATGTAGACAAAAACACCAAAACATGTCTGACATTTACTTTCTTATGTCCTTAAAAATTGGGGGCTTAAAATTGAATTAATTTGATTTTAAAACATGAGTGATACAATAATGTAACAGTGGGAAAATGTAACCCACCCCAGCATTCTTTTGACATTATTTCTCTAAATGCTGACTCTGACTAGTAGCTTGTAGATGAACAGGCTGTTTGTATAAGAATCCTAGGAACTACCTTCAAAGGATACAGACTCCAACCTCCAGATGTCCCAACTCTGGGAAATTTGGGAAATTTTCTGACCTTTGACCATGGTGCCAGGCTGATGTAAAGTTAGGATGACGTGAATCCAGGATGACTAAACCAGAATGATGCACACCAGACCATTGCTTGCCTTATCAAAATGGACTGTGTCGTCTGCACAAAGAGAACTTTGCAACCTTCTTTCTTGATCTCTTTGTTCTATTCCTCTCTCCTTCCTTATAAAAGCCTTGGTGTGGATGATACTGGCCTGCAATATCCATCTTGACTGCAGATGCTCGTTGAAACACGAGAAAAACATACACAGAGACAACCAGGTCCTGTGGGGGAATAGGAACAGAAGGGCCACTCTCTCTTGGAGAGCACCATGGCCACTCTCTCTAGTGGAGAGCACGCTGCATCCATTCCCAAGCAGATTTTTATTGAGAATACAGACTTAGTTTGTGGATTCACAGTCTAGCAGAAAAGATCAAAAGAAGTAGGAAACTTACAAAGGCGTGGACAGAACTCCTGCTGTGATTCTGGGCAGAGGTTTGAGTTTTATCATATGAAAGGACTACAGGTTCCAAAGGTTTCCTGTCTGTGCCTTAAAATTCCAAGTTAATAACATCCTCCAGCAAACAGATCTCACAGGATCTTGCATATTCTATGTCCCAGGCCTGATTATCCCAGGGGTCTGCCATTTCTGGTCTGGGCTGCACTGCCCCTGCTAGCCTGAGTTAACGGAGAAGACAAAGGCAGTCAGGAGACTTGGATTTCTCACAAGGACTCAGGCTTTGACAAAGCCGAGGGGGCAGGGGTTGATGTCGATCACCCCTTCACTTCCACAGCCCAGTTAGTCTCTTCCCTTAGGGCATTTCCATGTGATCGAGTCTGTCTTAGATTCACTCTCTTTCTTAGAGAATTGTTACCTGTCTTTGACTGCCGATCATGCAAGGGAGCTAAGTTTTGTCTTCTTAGTAGCTCCTAGTCTGGAGGTCTTTCACTCAGCCTAAGTCACGGGGGGTTACAGCTTCCTGAGACCAGGCAGGGCAGTCCCTAACACCTTGGCCTTCACTGAGGGAGATGGGATCTGAGATATGAGTCCCCCATCTTCCCAGGAAATGGGCTTTGAAATGTGAGCCCTCCATCTTCCAGGTAGCCTGCATCTGAAAATAAACCACTTCCCTTTATATCATCACCTGCCTCTTGAGTATTAGCATTCATATCAGCAAGCAGTTGGACCTGCTTTTGGTTGAAATAATTCTTAAAGAATTGTGAATAAAATTCATATTTCTCTTTTAAAGATAACCATCAGTACCAAAGAAGTTAAGTGCTTCCTGTGTCATAAGAATTATAGAGTCAATCATCTCTGTTCTAACTTTTAACTGAATTGAGACTATATTAAAAATATATAATTTCTAACCATCAATGTATCAGTCAAGCCAAAGCATAAGTAAAAGTAGCAGCCTATAAGATGCCAATAGTAGCATTTCATGTCATTCAAGTGTGGACAGATTAACTGAACTACCTGAATTCAGTGGAGATCAAACATAGTATGGTTTTGTCTCCAATAACCACCCTTTTGAATCTGTTTCCAACCTCATAAAAAAAATCTCAGCCAGAGTCTCTAAGTTTCTAATCCTGCTGAATTTCATATTTAATAAGCACCACTCTCTCTAAACTTGGGCTCCTTGTGCTTCTTCTTCTTACCTCCCTTTTGTGGTTGTAACTTTGTCTTTGCTGAAGCAGAAAGTAGAGAGAACTTAGACAAAAATGCAAAAAACATTGTTACCTACTTTGTGTGGTTGTCTTCTCTCAAAAACATTCTCTCTGTAATGGGTGTTGAAACACTTGTTTTAGTGAGCAGAACACAGGAGAATTCTATCAGATGTCTATTTAAGGCTACCTCCCCACTGCATCACCTTCTGATGTGGAACACCTATTCTGGCTCAGTGCTTCAGACTCTACTTCAAAAGCCATCGCTGGTGATCAAGCACACATGGTTCCTTTGTAACAAGTAGAAATTCCACCTCCTAATGCCCTAAACAATGAACACACAAGCTCCTCACCTACTGCTCCCTCTCTACCTTATAGTTGCTCATTTTGCCCCACCACTGCTTATGTAATTGTGGAGCAATCTGAAGGCAGACATTTGATCTGGGACTAAGACATCACAGTCAATATCATCCTCTTCTGGTCCCAGCCCCCAATTCCTGTGAGATATTCTCTTCATCTCTATTTATCTTGGCTTGTGAGGGGATGGGTCTGAGGAGGGAAACTCACAGTATTCCTGGCTGGATCAAGAACTAAAAAAACACAAATAATATCCTTTAAGCCCATAGCTTTTGCCCATATCCACTGGGGGTGAGTAGCAGAACCAGTTCAGCTGTCTCTCTTCATGTGACTTCTTTGAATATAATTGATCTAAAAAAATATAACATCATGTTAGTTGAGGTATACAGCATAGTGATTCAATATTGACATACAATGCTAAATAATCACCATAGTAAGTCTAGTTAACATCTATCACCATATATCATTAAAAATGTTTTTCTTATGAGAACTTTTAAGATCTACTGTCTTATCAACTTTCAAATATGCAGTACAGTATTATTAACTATAGTTATCATGCTGTACATGGCATCCCCATGACTTATTTATTTTATAACTGGCAGTTTGTACCTTTTGACCCCCTTCACCCATTTTGTGTGATTTCGTGTAATTTGTTTTATTTTTTAATTATTATATACCTTAACATTTTTTAAACTATGCTATTTCTAAATAGAATACAAAAAAAGAGATCTCAGGGTTTATTGATGGCTCTCTGTAAAATATAGAAGCATTTATTAGTTTTCTTGAAGTGTTAGCAAAAATTCAAAAATAAGATGTAGGATTTTTGAACCCTACAGAAGTCAGTCATGCTCCTTCACTCAGACGTCCAGGCAACTAAGAGAAACAGCATTCCCATAACCTTGAGTGGGCCTGCATGCATAGAATGAAGCTCTGTTACATAACCTGAAGGTCAGTATTGGCACCCTGCCAGCTTTGTGTGCATTTAGTATAAAAGGGAGTTGGGACTCCCAGCCAGCGTGACATGCAGAGCAACGTGTGGCTGGTGGCGTTCATGGATTGCCCCACCCCAGAATAAAGGCACATCAGGCATCATAATGGCTCTGTGAATTTTTTTCCGTCTGCCAGAATCCCATGTGAACCTGTCAGGCCTTGAATGGTCACAACACACAAGAAAAGTCCAATTCACTATCCTATTACACATTGTTAGCCAAAATTTGGGGAAGATGAGAATTTTTCTCTGGCTTTATTTATCCCAGAATTATTAGACGGCCATAGTTGTTTTTGGGTTGTTTTTTTTTTTACAAACTAGGGGGATTTATAAAACAACTTCACTGCTGTATTGAAAAAGGCAGTTCTAGAGGCCACAGGCAGTTAGGAGTCACTTTGGTGAAGAGCTGCACCTTCCATCTTTTCCATTTTGTTCAAGTCTTTGTAAAAGCAAATGGAAATGATTATGTGACTATAGAATCAGCCTCCTCTTTGAAATGAAAAAAACATGAAATCAAAAGTATGAACTCTTCTTTGAGAAATCTTTATAATTGCTTTCCCTTTAGTCATTTTCTCTTGTGTTCACTGCAATTATCTCAACCTTTACTCTATCTCCTATATGCAATTTTAAATTTTTTCCATTCCTTGATGCCTCTAAGTTATTTATTAGATCTATAATAGTTAATCATGCTGTTTTGGTTCTAAGTTTGTATTCTCATTTCAGCAATCCCTCTTTTCCTCCCTTTCCACTCTTTATCATCTTATCTTGGAGCCCTGGTTTCAATAAATTTATTTCAGTAAGTTTTTCCATACAGTGAATCCACAGGAGTGTCCTTTGTGGGTAATGTTTTAGACTGAGTTCTTTCTGTGTTCTGAATACTAGTTGCCATCTCTCTTTTCCCCTTGGTATGTATACATAGGTTTTTGTAGTTTGTTTTGGTCATTTGGCACAGTCACAATTTTCTTTGTTTGTTTTACTTTGATTGTGTTTAATGTGTGAAGGTCTGTCCAGACCACATTTGCCCTGACATTGTGTGTGTGGGGGAATTGTTCTGATTTCCCTTTTACCAAGTCTGGGACGCGTATCTTTCAGGCTCTATCCATTTCTCTACTGCCTAAAACCATGGGACTAGAGAAGGGGCTCTCTTGACCAGGATCAAATGAAATCTTAGCTGGGAGACTCCAGGCTCTCTAATCACTCTGATATCTAGTCCCAGGGTTCACTCTAACTGTAGGTGTCCTACTTCCCAGACTTGAGCTGCCTACCACAGTTCAGCATAGCTGTCCAAAATAGGAAGATCTGGGCTATCCCTGCCTATGCAATGCAGGAGTTTCTACATTTTTTTCTTCACTACCCCAGGCAGATCTTAGATGTAACTATTTGGGATATGCCATGCCTAATATAGAATTTTTTTTCCTTGTGCCAAAATTGTGGCCCTTTTTCTTTGTCCACAATGGCAGAATCTTGGCTACATCTATTATAATTTACTCTCTCCCTAGATTCTAGGACCAGTTCCACCAGGAGAGTAGAGAAAAAAAAAAAAGATTCAAAAGTACCTTAAGAACCTGTACTGGGTATTTTGCATACTAGCTAATTTAATTTTTAAAACACTCCTACCTTTTTGTATTAAGGAAATAGGAAAGTTAGGAAAGTTTAATAACTTGTCAGAATGAGAGAGAAGTGGTAGTAGAATTTTTTTTAGATCCTCCCATAAGGATATGTTTATTGATTTTTAGAGAGAGAGAATGGGGAAGAGAGAGAGAGAAACATCGATATGAGAGAGAAACATTGATCAGTTGCTTCCCATTCAAGCCCTGACCAGGGATCAAAACCCAACACAGGCCCTAGTTGGTGTGGCTCAGTGGATTGAGTGTCAGCCTACAAACCAAAGGGTCACCAATTCAATTCCCACTCAGGGCACATGCCTGGGTTGTGGTCCAGGTCCCCAGTAGGGGGCACACAAGAGGCAACCACATATTAATGTTTTTTTCCCTCTCCTTCTCCTTTCCTGCCCCTCTCTCTAAAAATAAATAAATAAATAAATCTCTTTAAAAAACCCAATGCAGGTATATACCCTGACTTGGGATCAAATCCACAACCATTTGGTATAAGGGACAATGCACGAGGGACAATCCAGCCAGGGCAGGAGAGGTCAAATTTTATCCTAGGTTTGACTAATCTCAAAGTCATGCTCTCTTTCCTATACCCAATGGTGTGCTGGTCAGTGTTTAACAGCCAATGGAGAGGTAGGAGGTATGATTTGTAACATTTGCAATTTCATGATAAAAGTACTGACACTATGATCAATTACAGGGTAACTGTAATATAGACAAAGCTGTTGGTAACATCATATTAACATCTACCTATTTTTAACAACAAAATAATGTAGACAATAAATCAGTTTATATTAAACATTAGCCTGACAGGTTGTAGATGTATAATTTAACCAAAATACTAACAATAACTAGTTTGAGATGTCAAAACTTGTACCCTGAACAGGCATAAGAACAGACACATAATTTAAAGGACACATGGACAAAAACTAGGGTGGTAATGGGAGGAAAGTGGGGAGGGATGGGTGGGTGGGCTGGAATGGGAGTAAAATGGAGAAAACTGTACTTGAACAATGATTAAAATAAATTTTTTTTAAAAAAGAACAGATACATAGATCAATGGAAGAGAACAGAGAGCCCAGAAATAAACTTAAGTCTCTATGGTCAATTAATATTCAACAAAGGGGCAGAAGCATAAAATGAAGTAAAATTAGCTTCTTCAACAAATGATGTTGACAGATCTAGACAGCTACATGCAAAATAATGAAACTCAACCACCAACTTACACCATACACAAACTGAACTCAAGGTAAATAAAAGACTTAAATATAAGTTGTGATACCATAAAAGTCCTAGAGAAGAACATAGGCAGGAAAATCTCAGATATTTCACACAGAAATATTTTCACTGATATGTCCCCTAGAGCAAGGGACATAAAGGAAAAAATAAGCAAATGGGACTTCATCAAAATAAAAAGCCTCTGCACAGCTACCCTGCACAGCTAAAGAAAACATCAGCAAAATGAAAAGGGAACCAACTGTATGGGAAAATATATTTGCTAATGATAGCTTGGACAAGGATTTGATCTTCAAAATATACAAAGAACTCACATGATTCGACTCTAGGAAGACAAATGACCCAATTAAAAAATGGGCAAAGGACCTGAACAGACACTTCTCCCAGGAAGACATACAGAGGGCCCAGAGACATGAAAGGATGTTCAGTATCACTAGCCATCAGAGAGGTGAAAATTAAAATCACAATGGGATACTACCTCACACTGATCAGAATGGCCAACAAAGTTAACAAACAAGTGCTGGTGAGGTTGTGGAGAAAAGGGAACCCTAGTACACTGGTGGTGGGAATACATATTGGTGCAGCCACTGTGGAGAACAGTATGGAATTTTCTCAAAAAACTAAAACTGGAACTGCCTCTGGACCCAGCAATTCCACTGCTGGAATTATACCCTAAGAACTTTGAAACACCAATTCAAAAGCACCTATGCACCCCAATGTTCATAGCAGCACAATTTACAATAGCCAAGTGCTAGAAGCAACCTAAGTGCCCATCAGCAAATGAGTGGATCAAAAAACGGTGGTACATTTACACAGTGGAATTCTACCCAGGAGAAGGAAGGGGCTCCTATCCTTTGTGACAGCATGGATGGAACTGGAGAGCACTATGCTCAGTGAAGTAAGCCAGGCAGTAAAAGACAAATACCATATGATCTCACCTACAAGTGGAATCTAACAACAAAAGAAACAATCAAGCAGAATATAACCAGGGACATTGAAATTAAGAACAAACTGACAGTAACCAGAGGGGAGGGGGCAGAGAGATAATAGGAGAAAGAAGGGGAAGGGCCATCAAGAAATATGTATAAAGAACTCATGGACAAAGCCAAAAGGGTGATAGGATTGAGGATAGGAGGTGGCAATGGGTGCTGTGGGGTGAGTTGTGGGGGGAAATGGAGAAAACTGTGTTGAACAACAATAAAATAAATAAATCAAAATAAAAACAAAAAGTATTCAATACACACAGAAAAACAAAAGTAAATAAAACTTGTACTATGACTTTTAAAACATATCAATTGAACACATAAAACACACACTCACAGATGTAGAGAACAAAGTGATGGTCACCAGATGTAAGAAAGGTTGAGGGATGAGTAAAATAGGTGAAGGACGCTAAATACATAATGCCCATTATAAAAATAGTCAGAAAGATATCAAGTACAGTGTAGAAATAGAGTCAATAATATTGTAATAACTATGTAAGGTGTCAGAAGTTACTAATTACTGGTTTGATCACTTTATAAGGTATATAAATATCTAATCACTATGTTGTACACTAGTACATTGAAACTAGTATATTGTATTACAACTGTAATTGAAAATAAATTTTTAAAAGAGAACATGCAAATAAATATGTAGCATTACAGGAGAAAGAAATTACCAATCATAAAGGGTTTATTGTAAAGATAGTTCACAATGATTCAGGATCTTGAAGCTCAATATGTGTTTTTGAGATTACCACATAACTAAAGTGATGTGACAAACATCCTGCTCCATTAAGGAGAAAAACCTCCATTAAGAGCCTTTTGTAAGAACATTACTTAGCTAATTTTTTCCCATTCCATCCACTAGAATTTTGATTATAATATTCCAAAAGAACTTACCCAAACCATTTACAAATAAATAGCAATGCTTAGAGTGGTCCTTTACCAAAACTTTATGAAAATGACAAATGTGCTTGCTTGCAAACGATTGAATACTATCTCTAAAATAAAAGTATATTCATAGTAAAATGGGTTTAACGGAATTACAAATACATACATAAGCATAACAGACACTCTACAATGGAGATCTGATATCAAGCTCCAAATGTGCTAAGGAATTAAGAATCTTAGCCATTGAAGTCCAAACAGCATCCATCCTAAAAGCCTTAGATGTCTCCCGTCCGTTGCACATTGTCATGATACCTATCCTGTAGTGGTGACACCATTAAACATCCCCTAACAGCAGTAGCTCGTGGATATTAGTCAGCAATCACGTCACAATCATTTTCCCATATGCCCCATGAAGTTGTCAGTGCAGACTCAGACTCCATAAATCACCTGCTGCTGGCTCAGGAACTCAATGACAAGGGATGAAAATTGCCCCATCCTTAATATTTATTACCATAAAATTTCAGCACAGCAATGAAAGTGTAATTTTCCGTGGAGGTGCTGTATGAGGTTTGACCTGTATCTTGGTTATTTAGCTATAAAATATTAAAGTTGCTAATTTTGCCTAATCCCTTGCTGCTCTCACTGCTATTGCTGCTAGTCCTTCCCTCAGTTCCTTTTGTTTATTTCATTGGCATTATTTGCACTCTCCACAATAGGCAAGAAGGACAGAATACATGTGATGATACATGAGCTAATGCATTCATCAAAATATATGACAAACATTTCTACTAAAGAGGAAATTAAAACCATTCACTAACATAAGATTTGTGATTGAATTAATATTTTTTTGCTTTTTAAAATTTTATTTAAAATTGTTCTTGCAGTAAAATTTTCTGTCTTTTATTCCCATCCCAACCCACCCACCCAGCCCTTCCCTCCTCCCTCCCATTTCCACCCATCCCTAGTTTTTATCTATGTGTCCTTTATACTTGATCCTGTAAACCTTTCCCCTTTTCACCTGAAATTCCCTCCCCTCTCCCCTCTGAACTCTGTCAGTCTGTTCTTTAGTTCAGTGTCTTAGGTTATATTTTGCTTGTTTATTTGTTTTCTTGTTTAGGTTCCTGTTAAAAGTGAGATCATACAGTATTTGTATTTCACTGCCTGGCTTATTTCGCTTAGCATAATACTTTCCAGTTGCATCCATGCTGTCACAAAGGATAGGAGCCCCTTCTTTCTTTCTGCCGCATAGAATTCCATTGTGTAAATGTACCAGAGTTTTTTGATCCATTCATTTACTGATGGGCACCTAGGTTGCTTCCACCACTTGGCTATTGTAAATTGTACTGCTATGAACATTGGTGTGCATAGGTTCTTTTGGACTGGTGTTTCAGGGTTCTTAGGATATAATCCCAGCAGTGGAATTGCTGGGTCAAAAGGCAGATCCATTTTTAGTTTTCTGAGAAAATTCCATACTGTTTTTCATAGTGGTTGTACCAGTCTGCAATCCCACCAACAGTGTACTAGGGTCCCCTTTTCACCACAACCTCTTCAACACTTGTTGTTTGTTGCTTTGTTTATGATGGCCATTCTGACTGGTGTGAAGTGGTATCTCATTGTGGTTTTAATTTGCATCTCTCTGATAGCTAGTGATATTGAGCATCTTTTCATGTGGTTCTGGATCCTCTGTATGTCCTCCTTGAAGAAGTGTCTGTTCAAGTCCTTTGCCCATTTTTTAATTGGGTTGCTTGTCTTCTTAGGGTGGAGTCCTGTAAGTTCTTTATATATTTTGGAGATTAAACCCTTGTCTGAGGTATCATCGGCAAATATGTTTTCCCATACATTTGGTTCTCTTTTTATTTTAATGCTGTTTTCTTTAGCTGTGCAGAAACTTTTTATTTTGATGAGATCCCATTTGTTTATTCTTTTGTAATGTCCTTTGCTCTAGGGGACATAGCAATGAAAATGTTGCTGCGTGAAATATCTGAGATTTTCCTGCCTATGTTTTCCTCTAGGACTTTAATGGTGACATGGCTTATATTTAAATGTTTTATCCACCTTGAATTTATTTTTGCATATGGTATAATTTGGTGCTCTAGGTTCATTTTTTTTGCATGTAGCTGTCCAGTTTCCCAACACCATTTGTTGAAGAGACTGTTTTTACTCCATTTTATGTTGATGCCCCTTTGTCCAATACTAATTGACCATAGAGACTTGGGCTTATTTCTGGGCTCTCTGTTCTGTTCCATTGGTCCATGTGCCTGTTTTTATGTCAGTACCAGGCTGTTTTGATTACAGAGGCCTTGCAATACAGTTTGGTATCAGGTATTGGGATCCCTCCTACTTTGCTTTTCTTTCTCCAAATTGCAGCAGCTATTCAGGGTTGTTTATGGTTCCATATAAATTTTTGAAGTGTTTGTTCTATTTCTGTGAAATATGCCATTGGTACTTTAATGGGTATTGCATTGAATCTGTAAATTGCTTTGGGTCGTATGGACATTTTGATGATGTTAATTCCTCCAATCCATGAACATGGTATATTTTTCCATTTGTTTGTGTCTTCCTTAATTTCTTTCTTCAGTATTGTGTAGTTTTCTGCATACAGGTCTTTTACTTTCTTGGTTACATTTATTCCTAGGTATTTTTTATTTTTTGCTATGTCAAATGGGATTTTTTTCCTGATTTCTCTTTCTGCTGTTTCATTGTTGGTATACAAAAATGCCTCTGGTTTCTGGATATTGACTTTGTTTCCTGCAGTTTTGCCAAATTTGTTTATTAGGCTAAGCAGCTTTTTAGCAGTCTATAGGATTTTCTAGGTACACTATCATGTCATCTGCAAACAATGACAGTTTTTTTTATTTTTATTTTAATCATTGTTCAAGTAGTTTTCTCCCTTTTCACACAATGACAGTTTTGTTCCTCCTTTCCAATTTGGATGCCTTTTATTTCCTTTTTTTGTCTGATTGCTGTGGCTAAAACTTCCAGTACTATATTGAATAGAAGTGGTGAAAGTGGACAGCCTTGTCTTGTTGCTGATCTTAGCAGAAAAGATTTTAGTTTTTGCCCATTGAGTATGATGTTGGCTGTAGGTCTCTCATATATGGCCTTTATTATGTTGAGGAATGCTCCCTCTATTCCCACTTTGCTGAGTGTTTTTATCAAAAATGGGTGCTGTACCTTATCAAATGCTTTTTCTGCATCTACTGATATGATTATGCGATTTTTGTCTTTGCTTTTTTTTATGTGATGTATTACATTTACTGATTTGCGAATATTGTACCATCCTTGCATCCCTGGAATGAATCCCACTTGGTCATGGTGTATGATCTTTTTAATGTACTGTTGGATGTGGTTTGCCAATATTTTGTTGAGGATTTTAGTGTCTCTGTTCATCAGTGATATTGGCCTGAAGTTTTCTTTCTTTGTTGTGTCTTTACCTAGTTTTGGAATTAGGATGATGTTGGCCTCATAAAAAGAGTTTGGAGACTCCCATCTTTTTGGATTTTTTTGAATAGTCTGTGAAGGATAGGGCTTAGCTCTTCCTTAAATGCTTTGTAGAATTCTCCTGTGAAACCATCTGGTCCAGGGCTTTTGTGTGTTGGGAGTTTTTTGATTACTGCTTCAATTTCATCTGCTGTTATTGGTCTGTTCAGGCTTTCTGCTTCTTTTTCATTGAGTTTTGGAAGATCATATTTTTCTACAAATTTATCCATTTCACCTAGGTTTTCAAATTTCTTGGCATACAGTTCTTCAGAGTAATTTCTTACAATCCTTTATATTTCTGTGGTGTCAGTTGTAATCTCTCCTCTTTCATTTCTGATTGTGTTTATTTGGATCCTTTCTCTTTTTTTCTTGATGAGTCTGCTTAAAGGCTTGTCGATTTTGTTTATCTTTTCAAAGAACCAGCTCTTGGATTCATTGATCCTTACAATTGTGCTTTCAGTCTCTATGTCACTTAATTCTGCTCTGATCTTGGTTATTTCCTTCCTTCTGCTTACTCTGGGCTGTCTTTGTTGTTGTTCCTCGAGTTCTTGTAGATGTAGGGTTAGGTTGTTTGCTTGAAATTTTTCTATCTTTTTTAGGTAGGCCTGTATCGCTATGAATTTCCATCTCAGGACTGCCTTGGCTGTGTCCCATAAATTTTGGGTTGTTGTGAGTTCATTTTCATTTGTTTCCAGAAACTTTTTGATTTCTTCCTTTATTTCATTCTTGTCCCATTCATAGCATTGCATGCTATTCAATTTCCATGATTTTGAGTGTTTCGTGTTTCTTCCCTTGGGGTTGGTTTCTAGTTTCAGTCCCTTGTGGTCAGAGAAAATGCTTGGTATAATTTCAATTTTTTTTAATTTTCAGAGGCTTGCTTTGTGTCCTATCATGTGGTCTATCTTTGAAAATGTTCCATGTGCATTTGAAAAGAATGCGTATTTTGCTTCTTTAGGAGGAAAGGTCATATATATATATAATCAGTTAAGTCCATTTCATCTAAGGCATTGTTCAATGCCACAATATCTTTGTTGATATTTTGTTTGGTAGATCTGTCCATTTTTGACAGTGGGGTGTTAAAATCCCCTACTATAATTGTGTTCCTGTCAATATCCTTCTTAAAGTCCTCTAAGATTTTCTTTATGTATTTGGGTGCTCCTATGTTGGGTACATATATATTTACAATGTTTATGTCTTCTTGGTAGATTCTTCCCTTGAGTATTATGAAGTGACCTTCTGGGTCTCTTTTTATGGCCCTTTTTTGGAAATCTATTTTGTCTGATATGAGTATTGCTACCCCAGCTTTTTTTCCCTGCCCATTTGTTTGGAAAATTTGCTTCCAGCCCTTCGCTTTTAGTCTGTGTAGATCTTCTGTCCTGAGGTGGGTCTCTTGTAGGCAACCTATGTGTGAGTCATGCTTTCTTATCCATTCAGCTATTCTATGTCTTTGATTGAAGCATTTAATCCATTTACGTTTAAGGTTATTATTGATAGGTACTTATTCATTGCCATTTTCATACCTGTGTTTCTCTCTCTCTCTCTCTTTTCCTTCTTTTCCTTAAAGCAGGCCCTTTAGCATCTCTTGCAGTGCTGGGTTGGTGGAGGTGTATTCTTTTAGACTTCTTTTTTCTGGAAAGCTTCTTATTTGGCCTCCTATCTTGATTGAGAGCCTTGCTGAGTAAAGTAGCCTTGGTTGGAGACCTCTGGTTCTCATTACTTGGAATATTTCTTGCCAATCTCTTCTGGCTTGGAGTGTTTCCATTGAGAAGTCAGCTGCTAACTTTATTTGGGGCCGCCTTGTATGTTACTTCCTGGTTCTCCCTTGCTGCTTTTAAGATTCTCTCTTTGTCTTGGTATTTTGCAATTTTAATTATGATATGTCTTGAAGTGACCCTCTTTGGGTTCCTCTTGATTGGGACTCTCTGTGTTTCCTGGATTTGTGTGACTTTTTCTCTCATCAAATTAGGGAAGTTTTCCATCATTACTTTTTCAAATAGGTGTTCTATCCCTTGCTCTTCTCCTTCTCCTTCTGGTATCCTTATTATATGGATATTATTAAGTTTCATATTGTCTTGCATTTCTCTTAATCCCTCTTCATTCTTTCTGAGTCTCTTTTCCTTTTGTTGCCCTTTCTGGGTGTTTTCTTCTACTTTGTCCTCCAGCTCGCTGATCCAGTCTTCTGCTTCATCAGCCCTGCTTTTCATTCCTTCTTTTGTGTTCTTCAGTTCAGAAATTGTATTCTTCATTTCCTCTTGGCCCTTGATGATAGTTTCTATTTCCTTTTTATGTTGATGTAGTTTTCAGTGAGTTCATTGTAGCTTCCCTGTAGTTTCTGGTAGCTCATTGTGAGCTCATTGAGCTTCCTGACAATCATTGCTTTGATCTCAATATCTCATAGTTGAATTACCTCTATTTCATTTAGCATTCTTTCTGAGGCTTCCTCCTTTCCTTTCATTTGGGGATTGTTTCTTTGTCTTCTCATTGTTTGTGAGACTCTTCTTGTGAACCTCAGCTTCTTAAATTGATCTCTTCTGGCTGCCTGGGTTTGTGGTGTGAACTTCTGTAGTAGAATAGCAGCGAGTTTCAATGGTGCAGTTTCCTTGAAATCCCAAGCTCACTGTTCTTGGGCTGTCATTTAAGTTGGCTTTGTGTTTGCCTTTGGGTTTTGATTGTTGTTAGGTCTTTCTTTGGTGGTTCCTTCGTACCAGCTGGTTAAATGAGGGTCACTCAGTCCACCACCTCTTGTATTTGTTGTGCTGATGAGGGCAGGTTGTGTTGTAGCTGGGTCTTCCATGTGGATAAGGTTTTAAGGATTCTCTCTTGTTCTTGTTCAGTTGTTTGTATTGGATACTGTCTCTATTGTTTAATTGTATTTCGAGAGAGGTCCTAGATTGAGGTTTGTGTGCTTACCACTCCCTCCTTCACCTTCTTCTGTTGTTATCTGTTAGTAGTTCCTTTGCTGTTGGGTTTCCTCTTCCAGTGGGTATCCTGGTGTTCACCACTTCCACCTACTCTTTTTTGTGATCCGTTGGAGGGGGAAGGCAAAATGGTTTAAGACAGCAAGAGAGTATTCTATGATATTTACAGTAGCAGCAAGTAGAGAGGATATCAGAGATCCTTTGATTATGTATAGTGTTGACTGTGATCTTCCACCCAGCTAGCTGATTTTTAGAAAGGATGGAAAGAAGATAAGACTCTTGTTGCGGAAGGAAGGATTGTGAGTTGGATCTAGAAAGCAGTGAGTTTGTGGGAGGTCAGATTCTGAGGTAAGGCGAGAGTAAAGGATAGTAAATAGGTGTAGTGTGTGAGAGAATATAGTTAACTGCTACAGTAATAAAGTTCAGGAAACTTTGAAATTGGCTAAGATCTGGGAGGGGTGTTGTGAAGTAATGACAATTGCATGGAACAGCAATTATTTACAATAATATTAGGGCAACAATCATATGACAGAATCTATGAGATCTAGGTAACAAGAATAGGGAGTACAGAACCTCGAGTAGTGTGCTAATAGGACACAGGTGAGTTAAAGGACAGTAGATTAGCAATACACTATGAAAGAGATATCAGGGGAAAGCTGTCAGGTCATACAATATAACCAGCCTAGCAAAGCAGACTGTACAAAAAGAAGAGAAATACAAAAATGCTATTAAAAAAAGATGTAAGAATACTGAAAAAATAATAATAATACAAATATGCAATAACTTGCAGGTTCTCTGTAATAGCAGAGTGAAATTTATCTCACTGTCCCAGCTGTTGTGATGCCCCTTCTTTGGGTTCAACTTTGGTCTTTTCACAGACCCAGGATTTTGTCTCCCTTGTAGATATTTAAAAAATAAAAATAAAAAAGGCAGACAAAGGAAGGAAGAAGATATAAAATTGGAGGAAAGAAAGGAGGAAGGAATAAAACAAGAAAGCAGGAAAGAGGGAAAAGAAATTAAAAGAGAATAAAAATAAAAATTTAAACATTAAGAATTGTTTAAAAAAATAGAATAAAATTAAAAAGTCTCTTGGTTTCAAACTGGCCAAACCAGTTTTTCTGGTCTTGCTGGCTGTGGCAGGCTGAGGGGTGATTGGTATGGCTTTTCTTCCTCTGTCAGGGGGCACACTGTCTGGGAAGCTATCCTGGCTCCTCAGCCCTGAGCCCTGGGTGTGGGAATCAGGCCTTTCCCCAGGGTTACTGCTGTGGACTGGGAGCGGGGATGCTTTCCCCTCGTGCCCTTGGCTGGGTGGCAGGGAGGCTGGAGTGATTGATCACTTTAGGAAAATTTCCCAAACTGTGTCTGTCTTTTCACTCCTTCATGTTAAGAAATTCCTCCTATTCAAGTCTGCCACTCCACACAATGGCCTGGCTTCTCCCACAGCCCAATCTCCAGACAGACCAGTGACTGTGGGGATCAGGGCCCACTGCGCAACCCAATCTCACCGGTGTCCACAGCCCCCAAGGGTGCTCACAGCCCTTGTGTGTTTGCTAGCAACTGTGTTCCTCCCAGTGTCACTCAGACCTTGTTTGGCTGGGGAGGGAGCAGTTGTCCTGGCTCTCTCCCAAGGACTCCGTGGCAAAAGCAGAAGCAGGCGCTGGGCCTGGGGCTGCAGCCCCCGGACCCCACACTGGTCCCTAGGACCCTACCTTGTTGCAGCACTCCTCTTAGGGTCTGGTTTTTCGGTTCCACCACAATCCTTGGTCCCCTATTTTCACATATGCTGAAGTATGTTGGTTGCTTGCTCCTCTAGTCTATAGATCAGCCAGGATTTTCTCCCCTGTGCAGAGGGAAGCCGAATCTGCTCCTTCCTACTCCAATGCCATCTTGGAAAATCTGATTTAATAATTTGAATGTTCTAAGCAATCCATCCCTTATAAACCAGAGTAAAAATGACTCTGAATATTTTTATATGAAATGAACTTTCAAAGCCTAATATGAAATATAAAAAGTGACTTAAGCAAGGATATTGTAAAGTTGTTATCACAAAAAAGTCGTACTCAATTATTCAAATTATTTTTTAATTTTTAAAAAAATGTATTAAGTTTTTCCATTACCATTTAATGCCCCTTTAATACTCCCTCCCCCCACAATCACCACACTGTTGTCCACGTCCATGAGAGCTTTTCCTCTTGACTCCCTAACCTGCGCCCACTTCCCGCACTCTATCTATGCTGTCAGCCCACACTCTATCTATGAGTCTGCCTCTATTTTGCTTGTTAGTTCAGTTTGTTCCTTCAATTCTACATATGCGTGAAATTATGTAGTATCTGTCTTTCTCTGGCTGGCTTATTTCACTTAGCATAAAGTTCTCCAGGTTCATCTATACTGTCACAAAGGGTAAAATTTTCTTCATTTTACAGCTGAGTAGTATTCCATTGAGTAAATGTCCTATAGTTGTTTTATCCACTCACCTACTGATGGACACATGGGCTGCTTCCATATTTGGCAATTGTAAATAACACTGAAATGAACATGGGGTGCCTATGTCCTTTTGAATTAGTGTTTTGGGTTTCTTAGAATATATTCATACTCAATGATTCAAATTCTCTTAAGAATGTGTATCATGGCAATAAGTATAATTATCTCATTTGACTATATTATAAATATAATACATCATTTTTAAACAGCCAGACGTTTAGATTCCTATATATTACAGAGGCATCACTACAAAAGAATTAAAGTTTGGATAAAAACAACCAATCTACTTTTTATTTTCTCTTGAGAAATAAAAAAGTCTTAAGACAAACACAGAAAATAAGAGAAATTACCACTGAACATATCTCCTTCTTCTCACTCACAGCTACTTAAAATGCAAACCAACTTGCCACAGTCCTGACCTAGTCTTTCCAATTTCTGAATGTCAAATGCTTAGAGCAATTGTTGGCTGTCAGAGTATGAAGTCTGTTGAATCAGAAAAACTGGACTTGTGGCATCTCAACATTCTGAAACAAGTAATTTAATTATTTAATTAGTATAAGAGAAAGGCGTCTACACAAAGATCAAGGCACACATTCTTTCATTAAAATATCTCTAAAATTACTTTAAAAACACATAGGGAACTGAGGGAAGGGGTAATATTTTATAAACTGGTATGATGCAAGTTAACTCATATTTCAATGGTAAATGGAAACCTAAAATGCAAAAATGATTAGGTTATATAAGAAACCTACAGGCTTGCTGTTTGCTGAAGAATGTTTTATATACTGCCAATGAAGTTTTAAAAAGTTTCTATTGCTCCAAACTAAAAAAGGAATCTGAGTTTGATCTTGTTTTAACATTTATATAATTAAAATGTGTTTTTTCCTTCATTACTTTCCAAATGCTCATTAAATGATTCTTTCCTTATTTACCATTCAGTGCTGCACTGTCTTCAACACACAAATAATGATAAATTAAATCATTAATTGGAAGAAGTATCCATTAATGTTTTCCCTTGAATATCATGTCATTGATCTTATTTCAATAAAAAAATTACTTGAACCTTATATATCTATAGCAGTGTGTGAATAGTCAGCATTTCCCAAAGTATGTTCCTTGCAAGCCTATATTTAAAAATCTTTTTTAAAGTAAATTTTGGTTTTGATATATCAGCCTTTTAGCATACTTCTTATTGTAGTATATCAAATGTTCAGAATAACACAGAAGTCACAAATATATTGTTCAATGAATTTTCACAAAATGAAACAAATACCTAGATCAAAACATGACCAGCACCCCAGAAATTCTTTTGAGTCCCCTTCCAGAGTGACCACTGTCCTGATATCTAATCCCACAGATTAGTTTTGACTGTTAACAAACTTTATATAAATTGAATCATTCAGTACATTCTTTTGTGTCTGAGTACGTGTTATAGCTCAAAATTACATTTATGAGATTTGTCCATGTTATTGTGTGTAGTTGTAGTTTGTTTATTCTCATTGCTGTATTATATACCATTGTGAAATTTGTCACACTTTTTTCCAGTTTCGAGGTCTCTACAAACAGGGTTGCTATGAACATTCTTATAGTACATGTCTTTTGGTGAACATATACATGCATTTTTGTTGGATATATAATCTAAGGATGGAATTACTGAGTCATAAAGCAAGCATATATTCAGTTTTGATAATGCTGTCAACCAGTTTTCCAAGTAGTTATGCAAACTTACACTCCCATCAACAGTGAATGAGCATTGTCATTGCTCTCCATTCTTGACTACACTTGGAATTTTCTATTGTTATTTTAGGCATTCATTGTAATCACAGTAGTTTTAGTTTGCATTCTCTTAATGACTAATGAATTTGAGCACTTTTTCATACCTCCATTGGCTATTTAAATATCTTCTTCTCTGAGATAAATTTTCAGATCTTTTGCCCATTTCTTTCTATTAGATTGTCTGCCTTTTTCATGCTAATATGTAGCATTTTTTATACATTTTATACATGAATCTTTTTTCAGATACACATATTATAAAAATTCTGTCCCAGGTTGTAGCTTGCCTCTCTGGTTTCTTTTTATATTTGTATTCTTCCATTTACAGTTGACATTCAATATTACACTAGTTTCAGGTATATAGCATAGGGATTAGACATTTATATAACTTTCAAAATGACCCCCCTGACAAGTCTAGTATCCACCTGACACTATACATAGTTATTACAATATTATTGACTACATTCCCTATGCTGTACTTCATATCTCCATGTTTCTTTAGTTTTTTAATGGTGTCCTTTAATCAATAGAGTTCTTAATTTAAATGTGGACATTTTAGAATTCTCTTTTCCTTTTGTATCTTGTTAATATTTTTTTCTCCATATCATGAAAATGATCTACATTTTCTGCTAAAGCCATATTGTTTTAACCTTCATATTTAAATATCATGTAGGGATCATTTTTTTCCTCCTGTGCACATCTAAATGACCCAGTACTCTCTATTGACAAGATCATACTTTAGTCATTGCACTGCAGTGTCATCTTTGTCATAGATTATGATGGTCTGTTACTGAGCTCTCTATTCTATTCCATTTCTCTATTTGTCTATCCTTATGCCAAAAACACATGGCCTTATTACTAGTTCTATGAAGCCTTAATAGGAAAGAGATCCCACTAGGATGACTATTAAACAAAGTTAAATAGTTTTTGTTGTTTTGTTTTTCAATTACTACTTAAATTATCAGAAGCCTTATTAATACATTAAAGTATGTTATAATCGTCTAATGAGTAGGTAATGGTGTTTCCTACCTTATGGTGTTTCCAAAACTTAAAATTTTAACTGTGGAACTTTTTTTTCTACAAACATTTTATGGCACTAGTGCTCTAAGTATGTAGTTTAAGAAATAAGAGGTATGTTTTCAGGTAGTAAGACCTTACCCTCAGGCAAGCCCCAAGCCATTGATGAAAACTTATAGCTCTCAGCATGAAACAGAATTTCTAATTTTCTATATAGCCTGCATGAGGTCAATTACATTAAGCTCTCAACATCCAGGTACTTAAAAGAAGACAGATATCTATTTATTAGAATGCAGTGGGCAAAAATATAAACATGCTTTTGCATACCTTTCCTTGCACTCCCAGATTCTGCAGATTTTTGGTACCGCATCCTTGGTTCAGAACCAGAAGTTATAATAAAATTAGTTGTTTTAATACATACTTTAGTCACCTGGCCTTCCTAGGTGTCCATAGTTATTCACTCACTGAAGACATATTAAACAAGCTCAGAAGAACCCTCACAGCTGCCCCACCTGCCTGGCTTCCCATGGAGCTTTAAACTTTGAAGCTCTATTTCTCCTTGTGGAAGATGGCATAAAGTTCCAAGGATGGAAATACTTCATTTCTATAACTCATGTGACACTCCACTTGAAATTTATCTTATTTAAATCCTAGTCAAGGTTTTGAGAGCTTTTCATGAGCTAACATAAAGCCTGACTCTTTGCCACCCCACCATCTTCCTAATGTTTTATTAGCCAGGAACTCCTGGAAACATATTTCTGTGATAGAATAATCACAATCATCAGGATACCATGATTAGAGTTCAAAAATTTCTAATTTTTTGTTTTCATTCAAATCATCTTAGAATTTCAATTTAAGAAAAGAAACCAATGTTATTCTGGTGTATTTAGCTACTGTAAAAATTTACTAGAAGATGAAACATGTATTTTTACTCTAAGAAAAATAAGGAGTATTTTAACAAATAATGTCTTTCAATCAGTCACAGATGTTAAGTAAATACATTAAATGTATTGATTAAGGTAAACTTATGGATGTTACAAGTACACCTATGAATACATTAATAAAACCTTTACACAACAGCTACATCCAGCCCCTGTTAAGTAGCACCTTATTACTCCTCCAGGGTCTTTTAAAGGATCATCCTACCTGAGGAAGAAATTCAGTGAGTCATAGTGGGAAAAGCTCAAGCCAATAAATCCGAGTTCAAACACACGTCCTACCACTAAAGTTCTACATGACATTTAAGCAAGTTATTTAAACTTCTGGAACTCCACTTTGCTGGCTTATGAATTAATATAGCAATATCTACTCATAAAGTTTTATTATAAATATTATACGAGATATTTATATGAAGCACTTAACATTACCTATTATATAGCAAATGTTCAGTATATAGTCATTTTCTTTTCTCCCCCATTCTACAAACACCAGATGCTTGAGAATGTTATCAAAAGATCATCGCATCTTAATGGTTATGTCAAGTGACTACCTTCAGGTTGGAAATTCTGTACACCTCTGGACTTCTCAATACTTCATTATAATTTGTATTTCTAGGATTGCAAATATGGCACCACAGAATCAATAGTGGATAAATTAAGAATGACTTCCAGAAGAACATTGAGGCATTCAAGTAATAAAAGCAAAATATGAAATTAACATTTCAGTGCCACCATCTTAGCTTGTTTATCCAAACAAGATTCTACATGTGTCATCTATGATATGTTGTACTCTAATAGCAAAGCAGAACTTTCAGGATTGCCTTAGACTAAGCTTTTATCATTTTCTTCATTCAAAAACATACATGACTGAATGACTTCATAACAGAAAGTAGAATCATAAGACACTTCCAAATGGGAAGCAATTAAAGGTGTCAGTTCTTGAGTTACAACATTATGATGAATACGAATCAGAATGTTATCAGAAATATTTTAAGTTTAAGGTGAGAACTGTTCTTAGCCATTGATGTGTTCATTTTATTATCTTGGCTGTAAAAGTCCAAAGTAAGTCTCAAGAGTAATGGCCCCTAAGAATCAGAATCCAGCAGAAATGGAAAATAGAATCCCCTTCTCTTACTGCAGGAATTAAGAACTCCAACAAGTACCTCTGCTGCAAAGTAGTTAAAATTTGTGCTGATGACAAGTTTAGTAGGGGCCTTCTTTCTCATGACATTTTATGATATTCTTAATTATGTCATTATGTAGGCTATGCTGGAGTCTTCTGCTCAGACATTCTTCCCACATGTTTGTCTACTACCCTAAGAGAAATATTGAATGTAAAACCCGTGAACCATATGTCCCTGAAAATCCCAGATTATAAAGTGGGTCCTACACTACAACAGAAGCACTGAATCACAAATTTCTTCCCAACCTATATCCATATTCCAAATTGTGGAGCAACCTTGCTGCTACCAATCATCATTATTATCTCTGCTATTTTCTGTCTTAAATATCATATTTCCTATTTTTCTGTTACCAATTCAGTGCTGAAACACTAACAGTTTTTTGCTTCTCTAACAATACCAGTGTGGAAACAGCTTAAGGAAATCAAGCTTTTCACAAATCATCATCACAAGGAGTGGCCTACCATTAAAGACAGTGTCTATGAGAAAATTCCAACTTTCAAATATCCTAGTGTTATTGAATCTTAAGGTAGTTAATCTAAGAATTATTTCTAAGAAATTTACAGTATTGGCTATAAACTAGCTCTGGACTACAAATGACTGGGGTTACAAAAAAACACTGTGAAGTGTTCTCACTCTATTCCATTTTTCCAAATAAAATGAAGAGTAAAGTTTGGTTTAAAATCTATACTTATTAACAATAATCAGAGCCCAGAAATAATGTATATTTCCTCTAATAAGGAACTAGTTAAGAAAACATGGTAAGTTCATCATTGGAACAATATGAGGAAAATCTTTATAAACTGCTATAGAATAATTGATTGCAAGCTACATAATTAAGTGAAAAAATCAAGATGCAGAACAGTATTTGTAATATGTTATCTTTTGTGTAAAAAGTGGGGGGAGAGGGAATACAAATATGAATGCTTATTTTTTATATAAAAGGATAATAAAAACTTTAAAAATATGATTACCTCTTGGGTAGAAAAGAAACAGGATAGAAGCTTGACTTCTGTTAAGTATCTCTTGCTCATAATTTTAGCTTTGGAAGCACATAATGTTTTTACACAATTAAAAAAAAATCAGATTCCAGGGAAATTGAATAAGTATGCTTCATCCTTTTTCTCTCACTGAATAAAAGTATAAAACCTGGACAGAATGCATAAGCATGTATGTGAAGACTTTGTAAAAAACAGCAGGTGTGACCAGAATTTGAGTATCACTAAATTGGTGGCAAGTTTGCCATTTTTCACCTCTGGTATCTCCCTATTTGAACTCACCACATCCACAAACCCAAAAGTGAGCACAGATAGGAGAAGCCCACTAACTCGGGCTTGAGGATCAGAAAAGGATATTCCTGGTGCTTAAAGGAAATGTGAAAATCCCCCAACTTTTTTCTCTTTTCCCCTTCTCTAGCACTCCAGTCACCAGGCAGTTCTGTGGCAGGGAATCGGCAACAGCTAATAGAACCCACAAGAGCCATTAGAACCCACAGGACTAAGGAAGTAACTCTCCTCTTTGTTAGGTAGTTCTAAAAGTGCAAGCAATGTAAGCACCAATGACCTCTCATCTGCTCCTCTCCTCTGCACTTCCCTCCCCTCCCTGCCCTCTCCTCCCCCTCCCCTTCCTTCCCTTCCACTTCAGTTCTAAAAGCAGAAGCAAGGCAATCCCCAATGACTTCTCTTCTCTTTTCTCTTCCCTTCCTTTCTTTTCCTTTTCCATTCCCTTTCTCTCCCTCTCATCTGTTTTACCTTAGCTTAGACCAGAACACAGACTTACTCATACAAGTGAGTAATAGAACACAGCAAAACAGACTAATTAGACTCCAAGTTTCTGGCCAGAAGATCAAAAGAGGAGTCCCATAAATCAGAAAGTTCTGGGGAGAAATTAAAGATGTAGGGATCTAATCCCAATTAGCATACCAATGAGGCTGAATAGAAAACTAATAAATATACCAATGCCCAGGTTACTACCTGCTGGATGGCATATACCCAAGGCATTGGAATTATTAACCATAAAAGTCAGAGTAGAACTTGCAACAGAACCTAACCAGCTCTGTTGCCTGCTAAAACAAAAGGTCAACATTCTCCATAGAATTTGAACAAGACACAGAGACTCATAACATAATGTTCAAAATGTTTAGGTTATAATTCAAAATTACTTGGCATGTAAAGACCCACATTTCAAGTCACATAATCAACAGACACTCAACATTCACACTATTAACATAGATGTTGAAATTATCTGACAAAAATCCTAAAGTAACTATTTTAAAAGTATACCAGAACAAACAATTGCAAACATTCTTGCAACATATGTTAAAATAAAAAGTCCTAGCAAAGAAAAGAATATATAATGAAAAACAAAATGGAAATGGAAAGAATCAAATGGATATTTTAGAACTGAATAATACAGTTACCAAAATAAAAAACTCATTGGGTGGACCCCATAGCAGATGGATATTACAGAGGAAAGAAACAGTAAACTTGAAGACAAGATAGATCATTAGAAATTCTTCAATTAGAATAACAGAAAAAATGAAGACTGAAAAAAACGAACAGGGCCTTAGAGACCTGTGAGACAAATACCAAAGGTCAAACATTCACGTTATCAGAGTATCAGAAGGAATGGATAAAGAATAAAATGCTGGAACAAAAATCTTTAAAAAATAATGTCTTTTAAAGTTCTTAGTCTTGATGAAGGGTGAAACTACAGATTTAAAAAAAATAAGTGAACCCCAAAGAAGATAAATTCAAATAAATCCACACACAGACACATCATAATCAACTGCTGGCAAATAAATTTTTAAAAATTTAGGCAGTCAGAGAAAAATGGCACACAATTTGAATAACTGTGAATTTCTCACCAGAAACCATATGGACACCAGAAGTAAGTGGCACAACATTTTTAAAGAGCTAAAGGGAAATAACTATAAACACAGAATCTATATCCAGCAGAAATATCCTTTAGGAATGATGGTACTATAATGACCTACTCAGATGAAAGAAAACTGAAAGAAGTCATATCCAGTAGACCTGTTCTAAAGAATTGTCAAAGGAAGCTTTTCAGACAGAAGAAAAATTATACCAGACAAAAACTTGGACCTTCAAAGATGAAAATGCTAAATATCTAGGTAAACTTAATAGGCCATTTTTCTTCTATTGAACACTTTAAAATATGCTGATAGTTAAAGCAAATCTATAACAGTGTCTCTTGAAATGTTTAAAGTTTGTAGATATAATATATAACACATCCATAGCATAAAGAAGGTAGGTAAAGGATTTATACAGTGGTAAGGTTTCTATTGTACATTACAATAGAAGGGGTAAGCCCGGGCTGGCGTAGCTCAGTGGATTGAGTGCGGGCTGTGAACCAAAGTGTCACAGGCTCAATTCCCAGTCAGGGCACATGCCTGGGTTGTGGGCCACAGCCCCCAGCAACTGCACATTGATGTTTCTATCTCTCTCTCTTCTCCCTCCCTTCCCTCTTTAAAAATAAATAAATAAAATCTTAAAAAAAAAGAAGGGGTAAATATTGATTCCCAGTAGACCAAAAATTAAGTATTTTTAAGGCCTAGAAAAAACACTAAAAACTATGTAAAGAAATGATCAAAGTCACCATAGATAAATTAAAGTAGAATACTAAAAATAATTTTGTTGGGAACCGCCCTGACTGGTATTAGAAGCTGAGACCCCCGCCTAGGCTAAAGCTAAGGGAACGCCCTTGGAACCGTGAGCCGGCAAGGAGAAAAAAAGCTTGTCTCCCTGGCAGTAATGCTGTTTCTGCTGCTGAACCCCAAAAAAGCTTGGTCGGTTAGCCAAAGACGGGTAAGATTCCCCACGGGGGAACAACCCAAGCCAGGCACGATCACTTTTGGGAGGCCCCCCAAAAGAAGGACTTGGGGGGGGGGCTGCAGCAAAAGGGGGTGATGGACCCTCACTCCTCGGCTTTGACAAAGTCTGAGTTCTCGGCGTCCGGAAGAAAATCTCCTTATCTCTCGGTGGCTTTAGTTCCCGCGCTCCACCTAAGCCTGAAACAATGACGGGGAAGTATAGCTCGGTACTGGGAAGTGCGGATTTCCCGGGGTGATCGGGCCTAAGAAAGAACATGTAAATTACTGTGAAACCTTCTTTGTCCAAGAATGCTCTTAGTTGAATGAGGAGGGTCTTAGGAGGAAGCTAGTTTGTTCCTCAGCCTTACAGCTCTTTGACCCCCAACTCAATAGACCGGCAGAGTTCTTTGTTTTATATGTTCCTTACTTCCCCAAATGAGTATTGTACGTTACCTGAGTTATTATGTAGCATGAGCCCAATAAAAGCAGGTATGGACTGTAAATCGGCGCGCTCCCCCACTAGGGGGGGGGGTGGCCATTCTGTCCCTACTTCCCCACAGAAACTGGTTTGTCTCTGTGCATGTGTGTTTTTTCTCGCGTGTTTATTGTCGAGCCATCCACAGTGTGCCGTGGTCACTGCTAGCCGGTGACCCACGCGCAACATAATTTTAAATGTATATTTGAATTTAAAATATTAGTATGCTTATAGTTAATTTTTCTTTTCATAAAATATATTTTGCCCACTAACAAAGCCTATAAACAATGACAACCCAGTGACAATGAAAACCCTCACTTTCCATATTCTGGTTTTTAAATAACATTACCCTCTTTAAAAAGGTAATTTAGGTCTGGAACAAGTACTATTCAAAATAAGCCTATATGTTGGTTATACCTGGGAGTAAAATAATATGAAAAACAATTGGGAGTCACGCTAAAATAATATAGGCAGTTTTTCCCACTGGCCAAATATGGGACAGTTTGAGCCAGCAGAAAAGAATAATGACTCCAGTAGACTGAAGCATATAAAATATTTTATATATATTTATAATAAATGTTTCTATATTTATATATAATCAATTAGTTCATAATGACATAGAAAATAAATATGATATAGTATAATAAATTTAAAAATTTAATTGGTAACCTATAAATGTTGCTAAGGTATCAACTCAAGCTGATAATTGATAAATAAATGGACACAGTCTGGCATTATCCTGTCTTCCCACATACATCATACTTCAGGGTAATCAAAGGTGATTAGAGAAAGATCTTTACAGAAGAATCAGAACTACTAATTGCAAGAAAAATGGTAGCATTAAAATCTACTTTCTAATGAGATAATGGACTTAAGAAACAATCACCCATGGATACTAAAACTACTAGGTGAAAAATATTTGGGGAATTATAATCAAGGAATCAGGCTGATACCACCTAAACCTACTCATCAATCTTAACATCATTAAAGAGCAACAAGATATATGTGTTTCTTCATGTAGTGCAGTGAGAAGTACACAGTATTTTTTTAAAGAAACTTAATTTAATCAAACCTCCAGCAATGACCTCATTTAGAGAAAATTCAGGGCATATAGCAATAGAAATGTGTTAAACAACACATTCAGCTAAATGACACATTCAGAAGAACAATCAGCCAAATCCAAAACTTGAGAAATTCTACAAGATAAATGATCCAATATGTTCAACAAAAAAAGAAAACTATTATAGATTCAAAGAAAAATAAAAAAGAAATAAAACTAAAGAGATATTTTAAAAAACAAATGCAATATGTAAGTCTTATTAAAATCCTGATTCTAACACAGTAAAAAAATGAGATATTTTTGAGACAATGAGGGAAATAGAACAAGAATGGGATGGATGTTACATGATATTGAGAAATGTTAAATATGTTGGATATGTTAATGTTATTGTGGTTATGTTTTTTGAGTTATTGTGTGTTAGAGAAACATAATTATTTATGTGTAAAATTATTTTAAGTCTTGGATTTTCTTTTTTTATTGATATTCAAGTACAGTTGTCTCCATTTCTCCCCTCCACCACTCCCCACCACCCCAGCCATCCCCACCTCCCACCCTCAATACTACCTCCCTTTGGTTTTGTCCATGTGTCTTTTATACATGTTCCTTGAAATCCCTTCCCTCTTTCCCCCCACTATCCCCTTCCACCTGGCTGGGATTTTCTACAAAATCACCCATATGTATTCTAGCATGTTGCGTGTGGGTCACCAGCCAGCAGTGACCACGGAATGCTGTGGATGGCTCGACAATAAACACGCGAGAAATAACAACATGCACAGAGACAGACTAGTTTCTGTGGGGAAGTAGGGACGAAATGGCCACCCCCCCTAGTGGGGAGCGCGCCAATTTACAGTCCATACCTCCTTTTATTGGGCTCATGCTACATAATAACTCAGGTAAAGTACAATACTCATTAGGGGAAGTAAGGAACTATAGAAAACAAAGAACTCTGCCCGTCTATTGAGTTGGGGGGTCAAAGAGCTGTAAGGCTGAGGAACAAACTAGCTTCCTCCTAAGACCCTTCTCATTCAACTGAGAGCATTCTTGAACAAAGAAGGTTTCACAGTAATTTACATGTTCTTTCTTAGGCCTGATCACCCCGGGAAATCCGCACTTCCCAGTACCGAGCTGTACTACCCTGTCATTGTTTCAGGCTTAGGTGGAGCGCGGGAACTAAGGCCACCGAGAGATAAGGAGATTTTCTTCCGGACGCTGAGAACTCAGACTTTGTCAAAGCCGAGGAGTGAGGGTCCATCACCCCCCTTTTGCTGCAGCCCCCCCAAGTCCTTCTTTTGGGGGGCCTCCCAAAGTGATCGTGCCTGGCTTGGGTTGTTCCCCCGTGGGGAATCTTACCCGTCTTTGGCTAACCGACCAAGCTTTTTGGGGTTCAGCAGCAGAAGCAGCATTCCTGCCAGGAAGATAAGCTTTTGTCTCCTTGCTGGCTTACGGTTCCAAGGGCGTTCCCTTAGCCTTAGGTAGGCGGGGGTTTCAGCTTCTGATACCAGTCAGGGCGGTTCCCAACACTAGCATTACTAGTGCAATAAATTACATTACAAAGTGAAATTTGAAAATCTACAATGATTTTGTAGCACCACTCAAGTGAAAGCACTGTTTGATTATGATAAATAAGTAGTTCAATGTACACCAAATATCAATGGTCTATAACTAGTTCTGTACTAGTTGTGTGTAGTGCATGACCCACCAGATGCCATTATGTCTGAACTCTTAAGCTCTTGAAATTTGTGCACAAAACTATCTGAACTATTACTCTGCTCTCTATCTTTTCCTTGTATCTGGTCAGGCTGAAAAAATTGTGTAGACCACTAGTTTGGGCTATTGGAACAAACCCTTCAGCTGATTTTTCCATTACTCACCACATCATTCTTTGTGGTCAACAGAGTTCAACTGTGCTGAATTGCCAAGATCTGAGAGTGTATGGATCAGTAATTTCCTCTGAAGCAATTTGACTAACACTGAATGATTAAGGCTTCCCTCATAGGGTCAAAGCCTACATGTTTCAGACAGATATCTCAAGATAGCTACAAAATGATGAAAGCAATCCCCACAGTCTGTTGACTACAACTACAAATTTGGTCTCCTACCATTTCCAAGCCACTAGAATAAGAATCCAGCACATGCTATGTTGAAGAGCAATCTGGTTGAAGTCTTGCTCATTTCTTGCCTATTTTGTTCTTCTGCCCAACATAACTGCCTACTTTCCATGCATATCTGATGTGAATTGGCAAGTGAATCATCAAAATAATCTGAGGGTCCTTATGTATCTGAAAAGGCCATCTCACAAGTTAGTGAAGTAATTCTCAGGTTGTTACATATCTTTTCTGAGATATAGACACTTGTTTTACATATATTTGTTTATTTGTTTTCTGAGGTTGATACAGATTTCTTTAAAATCTTTTTACTAAAGCCTGGAATAATAATGTAATTGAAAGCTTGGTTTTATTGCCAAAATCATTTACAAAACCATTAACAGTCTAAACCTACTCATAGCAAAGCAATTTACAATAATGTTAACTACTTTCATTTTAAAAATCATTACTGTTTAATTACTGATCCTCTACCTTGCATTGATCAAATTTGTAGCCACAGATTCAGGAACTGAAAATCAATTAAATGTTGATTGGATATTCATATCCCATATAATCATACTTCAAAATATATCTGCCCTTGGCAATTTCAAAATGAAATTAGCAGAGAATACTTTTGGTACATAGTGATTTTATGAGGCAAAAATCCAAACAATCTTTAATAGTTTTAAAATGTTTATCATGGTAAAGTCCATAGTTTTGACAAGGTTTCCATTCCCTGAACAAAAGAAGACTCAGTTCTTCATAGACATTTATTGGTTTGTTGACTTGGATATGTTATTTTTACTCTCAAATCAACCTTACCATCCCACAAAAATAGTCAGTTCTGTAAATGTAAGAGCACTTGGCCAGGCGAGCTTGTGTGATTAATTTTATGTGGAAACAATTTTAAAAGCAGTGATTGGAAACAAATCTATGTGAATTCTTTCCAGTCCTGGGAGTCTATGTCTTATTTATGCCCTTACAGGTAGACATGGTTATCTATCCTGTGCATGAAAGAAACTAAAAAACAGCCATAAGATGTAGCCCACCTTTCTAGCTTCTCAGATTCACATATCATAACTGAATATTAATCCAGTGAAAAAGTTAAGTTGATTTTTCTGTAATGTCAATCTCCTCTTTTTCTAAGGGCTTAGCAATATTTTATTTGACTTTAAAAAATTGAGAAAGATTTTTTCTTATGTTCAAGGGTCATGAAAAAAACACACAACAATTATACATCTCAAATGGGACTAAAATATCTTCAGGGTAATTTTCAGCTGAAGACACCCTATGATTTCATGTTAATTTTCTGCAGTAATATTTTCTTTTTTGTTTATTTTTTTATTTTAATTTATCTTTATTGTTGACACTATTGCAGATGTCCCCATTTCCCTCCCTTTGCCCAGCTCCACCCAGCCCCCACCCCCACTTCCCACTAACTATCACCACGCTGTTGTCTGTGCCTATGGGTTACACATATAAAAAGGTACAAATTCCTTTACAAGAGCTGACATCATTGATAAATACAGGTTTTACTGCAGGATAACCAAACTTGGTCTCTGTTTCTTTGCTCTCATTTGTCCTCATTATTCTTTACTTTTCTCCAATTCAACAACCAAATATTTATATTATTCTGACTTATAATTATGAATAAAAAGCAACCACCACACCTATAGTTGCAAAATTAAGATAGGCATTGCTTTTAGAGGCCATTCTACCAAGAAGTAAGAATGGAATTACTTCTCAAATATAAAACTAGGAATCACTCTGCAACTATTTATGATTTTCTCTTACATTGTTTTTCTATCTTTACCTGACTTTGTCCATGTTTACTTTTCCTGTCTCTTCTACTTTTCCTTGCATTTTATCTGTTTTTCTATTCCTGCCCTCTCCTTTAAATAGTCATTTATAACAGAGAATGCACTATTTCTCCTTCCTAAAATTTTTCCTATCCTGTATTTCCTGTTTCAAGCAGTTTTAATTATATCATCATATAGATATTCAGATCACAAATCTAGGAGTCTTCAAAAACTCCTACCTCTCTCTCACACAATGCCCAGATCCAGTCACTGTCCTGCTTATTCTACTTCCTAAATAATGTAAATATTCTTTCCATTCTCATTATGTATTATTCATCATCTCTTATCTAGACAATCACAATACTCTTCATGCCTATTTCTGTCTTCATTCTATTGGATAACAAGTGCTATCTAATCAATACATACCCCCTTCAGTGACTCATTTTTATACTATACATATAATATCAAATTTCTGTCATGTTTATACTCTTCCAGCAATTCTACAATGTTGAAGTTCTTTAGCATGAAATAGAGTATTTGTATTTGGACTATGCTCACCCTTCAATCTACATTCCACATCATTACTTTCAACCCCTCCTCTCTACCCTCCCCAACCATAAACATACCTCTCTACTCCAGAAATGTCTTAGTTTCCTCCTTAATATCTTCATCTCTTTGTGCATATTCATATCCATCTTTGTGTTATTATGTTATCCCTGTGCTTCACATATCCTAATATTATATAATATATCATAATGTATTATAATTATGTGTAAATATGTCTCTGTTAGACTGGATTCCTTGAAGATGAGGGCTGTAATTTAGATATCTTTGTATACCTGACAACTGATATAATGCCTGCCCATTATACACACCTGATAGATACTTATTGAATGCTCTCATGATAAAAACCAGTTCTACACATTTGTTACTTGTTAAATTCACCATGTGAGGTCTGTAAGGAAGGTATCTAGCTATGTAATATAAAAAATAGAGACATTTATTAAAGAAGATACATGATACAAGAAACATACATAAAACAATGACACTTCAGTCTCCTTCAAAGTAGGCACCTTGGGAACTCACACAGTTCTTCCAATCGCCATCAGCTGCCCAGTTGTATTTCCTGAATCTTATCAATGGTCTGAAATCTCTTCCCTTTCAAAGGTGATTTTAGTTTGGGGAAAAGCCAGAAGTTGCAAGGTGCAAAATCTGCACTGTAGGGGGACTGAGTCACCTGGGTGATTTGATATTTTGCCAAAAAGCTCTGCCCAAGTTGTGATTCATGAGCAGGTGTGTTGTTGTGATGAAGCTGCCAATCACCAGTTGTCCATAGCTTTAGCCTTCTGAATCATCTAAATAGTTTCTGAAGTGGAGTGTTCAAGCTTAAAACAAAATTTGATGCAGATTCACTGCCCTACTTGCCCAGTTATTTTTAGTGAGATGGCCACACAGTACACATGCTCATTCAATGGCATCTACCAGCCCCACTGACAAGTACAGGAAAGTTGTCATTGTTCATGCATGCACATTCCAGTCCACTCTCCTTGGCTGCCACATTACATCAATGTTGTGCAAACTGTTCTCATTATAGTAGCAATGGCTGGACTTTTTCCACACAGACTTCAGAAAGTAGAACTATCCATTTGAGTCTAGGCTGTGCCCAGGGTGGGATTTCAGACTTTAGCTGTTAAAATAGATTTGAGAGAAGCTACAGCATACCTGAGAGGGAGTTGAGGAGCCTCCTGGGAAACAGCTCAAGTTATGCCACTTCTGAGTCTGAGACATGTCTAAAAATGTCTCATAAACTTGAGGGATCACCTGACAAGTATTTGCTTGTAAGAGACCGGAAATGTCTCATAGAGGGAATAATTAAAAGAAAGACTGACTCTAAATGCCAGAGAAAAGTGGTAATTGTGGATATAATGATGTCCACTCCTTCTTCAAGAAAGTCCTTAGGCATGTGCAAAAAACAGATGGACACCAAAAATTTTAAAAGTGAATTAACTATGTTGAATAAGAAAGGTGTAAACAAACATCCCTGCCCTGTTTCCAATCTTTAGGGGAATGCTTGTACTTTTTGCTTACTGAGTATGATGCAGGAAGTGGGTTTATCATATATGGCCTTTATTATATTTAGATATGTTCCCTCTATTCCCACTTTGCTAGAGCTCTTATCATAAATGGGTGCTGAATTTTATCAAATGTTTTTATGCATCTATTGATAAGATTGTGTGGTTTTTATCTTTCATTTTGTTTATGTGGTATATCACATTTATTTATTTGCAAATGTTGTACAAACTTTGCATTCCCAGAATAAATCTCATTTGACCATGGTATATGGTATTTTTGATGTATTGCTGTACTGTTTTGCTGATACTTTGTTAAGTATTTTAAGGTCTTTGTTCATCAAGAATATTGACCATTAATTTTCTTTTTTTTTGTAGTGTCTCCATCTGGTTTTGGAAGTACTGTAAATCCTAGCCATAGCAATTAGACAAGAAGAAGAAATAAAAGGCATCCAAATTGGAATGGAAGAAGTAAAACTGTCTTTATTTGCAAATGACATGATACTGTACATAAAGAACCCCAAAGGTTCCACCAGGAAACTACTAGAACTGATAAATGAATTCAGCAAAGTAGCAGGATACAAATTAATATTCAGAAATTAGTTTCATTTTTATATACCAATAATGAACTACCAGAAAGGGAAATAAATAAAACAATCCTATTCACAATTGCTCCAAAAATAATAAAATACATAGGAAAAAAATCTAACCAAGGATGTGACAGACCTGTACTAAAAAAAATAAGACACTGAAGGCAGAAATTGAAGAAGATACAAATAAGTGGAAGCACATACCATGTTGATGGATAGGAAGAATCAACATCATTAAAATGTCCATAATACCCCAATTACATATTTACCAAAACTATAACAAATATTTCAAAAATTTCTATGGAACCACACAATGCCTCAAATAGCAATGGGAACCTTGAGAAAGATGAACAAATTTGGAGAAATAAAGCTATCTAATATCAAACTATAATATAAGGCCACAGCAATCAAAACAGCATGGTACTGGCATAAAAACAGACACACAGATCAATGGAACCAAAAAGAGAGCCCAGAAATAAACCCACACCTTCATATTCAACTAATCTTTGACAGAGGAAGCAAGCACATACAATAGGCTAAAGATAGTTTGTTCAATAAATGATGTTGGGAAAATTGTACAGATACACTGAAAAAAGTGAAACTAGACCACCTTCTTATGCCACACATAAGAGTAAAGGCAAAATGGATTAAAGACTTATATGTTAGACCCAAACCATAAAAATTCTAGAGGAAAACATAGGCAGTAAAATCTCCAACATTGCTCATAGTAATATTTTATATGATACCTCTCCTCTGGCAAAAGAAACAAAAAAAATCAATAAATGGGACTGCACCAAACAAAAAAGTTTTTGCACAGCAAAGAAAGCCATTAGCAAAATAATAAGACAACGCACTAAATGGGAGAACATATTTGCCAATACATCTGAGAAAAGGTTGGCTATAAAGTTTTCTCAAACTTTATATAGAACTTATATAACTCAATACCAACAAAAAAAAAAAAAGAAACCCAGTTAAAGAATGGGTAAAGGTCCTGAATAGACACTTTTCCAAAGAGGACATATAGATGGCCAGTGGACATATGAAAAGATGTTCAATATCACTAATCATCAGAGAAGTTAAAATTAGAACCACGATAAGATACCACCTCACACTGATCTGAATGTCTATCATCAACAAATAAACAAACAATAAGTGCTGACAAGGATGTGGAGAAAGGGAAACGTTTTTGCACTGTGCTGGGAATGCAGATTGGTGCAGCCACTGTAGAAAGCAGCATGGAGATACCTCAGAAAATTAAAAATGGAACTGCCTTTTGACCCAGCAATTCCACTTCTGGGAATTTATCCAAAGAAACTCAAAACATGTACAAAAGAACATAGCACTCCTATGTTCATTGCAGCATATTTACAGTTGCCAAGATATGGAAACAGCCCAAGTGTCCATCAGTAGATGAGTGGATAAAACAACTCTGGGACATTTACACAATGGAATACTACTTGGCCATAATAAAGGAGAAAATTTTACCCATTGCAACCCAGCATGGATGGATCTGGAGAACATTATGCTAAGTGTAATAAGCCAGTCAGAGAAAGACAAATACCATATGATTTCACTCATATGTGGAATTTAATGAACAAAATGAACTAACAAACAAAATAAAGACAGACTCATAGATACAGAACAGGATGACAGCTATAAGGGTCAGGGGGTTAGGGGACAGAAGGACAGAGCAAAAATGAAAAAGAAGTTATGGACATGGACAACAGGGTGGTGATTGCTGTGTTACCTAAGTGGGTCCTAAACAGACACAAGTGTCATATAAGAGAGAAGAGAGAGATTTGAACTAGGCACACACACACAAAAGAGAAGGCAATAGGAAGGTGGAACAAAAAGAGATTTGAAGATGATGGTCTTGATGATTGCAGAGATGGAGTTACAACTTAAGAATGCTGGCAGCCACCAGAAGCTGTAAGAGGAAAGAAACATTTTCTCCCACAGCACCTTTGAAGGGTGCACAACTGTGCTGACACCTTGTTTTCAGCCCAGTGATACTCATTTTGGATTTCTGGCTTCCAGAACCAGGAGAGGAAAATAAACCTCTGTTGTATTAAGCTTCCAATGCTGTAGTAATTTGTTACAGAAGCCAGAAAAACCTAATGCAGTTACATATATATTAAGATATACACAAATACCAATATTTTATATTTTTACAGAACTATGGCAATTTAAATTTCAAAAAGTTTAAACTTCAAAAAGTTAAGGAGTTGTTAGGCTACATGCTGTTATGAAACTCTGAAGTATTTCATATTTAAAAATCTAAAGATGTGTCCATAATTGTTTCAGATCATTTTTTATTTAAGAAATAAAATGCTATTTGGGATATTAAATTCTCTACATTACCCTCCTCAATTCTATTTTCTTCTCTTCTCTTTCCCCTACATCAAAGCTAACACTTTCATTTGTCCATAATGTGCTCCAGAACTTTTTCCACTAGCTCACTCCAGAATTTAAAATTCCACTCACCTTTAACTTCAGCAAAGTTTAGTTTAGTCTTCCTCCTCTCTAGCAACAGTCTTGAATAAATATGCCTTGACTAATATTTCCAATGCAATTTTAGCCAAAATGTTCCAGTTGTTACTGCTTTTTTAAATTTTATTTTAATCATTGTTCAAGTACAGTTTTCTCCCTTTTACTCCCATTCCAGCCCACCCACCCAATCCTCCCCACTTCCCTCCCATTACCACCCTCCCCCTAGCTTTTGTCCATGTGTCCTTTAAATTTGTTCCTGTAAACCCTTCCCATTCTCCCCTGAAATTCCCTCTTCTCTCCCCCTCTGGTCACTGTCAGTCTGTCCTCTATTTCAGTGTCTTTGGTTATATTTTGTTTTTTCTTTGTTTTGTTGTTTAGGTTCCTGTTAAAGGTGAAATCATATGGTATTTGTCTTTCACTGCCTGGCTTATTTCCCTTAGCATAATGCTTTCCAGCTCCATCCAAGCTGTTGAAAAAGGTAGGAGTTCCTTTATTTCTGCTGCATAGAATTCCATTGTGTAAATGTACCATAGTTTTTTGATCCATTCATTTACTGGAGGGCATGTAGGTTGCTTCCAGCACCTAGCTATTGTAAATTGTGCTGCTATGAACATCGGGGTACAAAGATTCTTTTGTATTGGTGTTTTAGTGTTCTTAGGATATAGTCCCAGCAGTGGAACTGCAGGGTCAAAAGGCAGATCCAATTGTTATTGTTACTCATTAACAGTATTCAAGAGTTCCTGACTATCAATATCATAATATTGGTCTTTCCAATGTTTGCCAATTTTATATGTGTGAAGTAGTATGTTTTTTGACTATCATTGATCATTAATGAATTTCATATATTTTCAAATGTTTATTGAAGGTTCTCCTCTGTGAAATCTCTTCAAATGCTGTGCGCCTTTTACATGTTGTTTTTCTTTCCTCTTTATTTACCCTAAATACTAATCCTTGTCAATTATATGTTTCAAATAACATTTGACCCAGTCTGGCTTAATGACTGAATTTGTCATATTCTCAACATAATTCATCATTAGGAATTCCAAACTGCCAATATAAGACCTTATTCTAAACCAGCAATTTTCAAGCGGTGTGCCATAAGAATTTTTAAAACATGCAATAGCCAACTGTTTAGTTAGCGCCATAGACTCCTTTTCCCTTAGATTGTCAAGTTAAAAAAAAATTAACAGCCAACACAATAGCCATCTGGTGTGAATGCCCTGTCTTCAACCACAAATACATAGGTCATATAACAGAGTTGCATCTTATTGGTCATCACATATAATAAGGAGGCATCTGATTGGTTAATTCTTGGTACTAGAAATATTTATATACAAATATAAGCTTTTTAAAGCCTATGTTTTAAAAAGTCACTTTGGAGAATAAAATAGATTATTATTATTTGTAAATAAATCAAGATTATGCCTATCTTTTGTCTCATGGTAAAAAATATACTATATTTTTGGTGTGCCACAAAAGCTTATGAAAAAAGTTGAAAACTATAAAACAAACACTTCAAAAATTTATATGGAACCATAAATGACCTGGAATAGCTGCTGAAATTGGACAAAGAGGAGTAAAGTAGAAGGGATCACAATACCTGATACCAAACTGTATTATTACAAGGCCACTGTAATCAAAACAGCGTAGTACTGGCATAGAAACAGGTGCTGGTCAGAACAGAGAGCCCAGAAATAAACCCAAGTCTCTACAGTCAATATTCAACAAAGGGGGCAACAACATAAAATAGAATAAAAATAGCCTATTCAACAAATGGTGTTGGGAGAACTGGACAGCTACATGCAAAAAAATGAAACTCAAGCACCAACTTACACCTTATACAAAAATAAATTCAAGGTGGATGAAAGACTTAAATGTAAGCCATGACACCATTAAAATTCTAGAGGAAAACATAGGCAGGAAAATCTCAGATATTTCACGCAGCAACATTTTCATTGCTATGTCCCCTAGAGCAAAGGACATTACAAAAGAATAAACAAATGGGATCTCATCAAAATAAAAAGCTTCTGCACAGCTAAGAAAATAGTATTAAAAAAAGAGAACTAACTGTATGGGAAAACATATTTGCCAATGATACCTCAGACAAGGGTTTGATCTCCAAAATATATAAAGAACTTACAGGACTCCACCCTAAGAAGACAAGGAATCCAATTAAAAAGTGGGCAAAGGACTTGAACAGACACTTCTCCAAGGAGGACATACAGAGGATCCAGAACCACATGAAAAGATGCTCAATATCGCTAGCTATCAGAGAGATGCAAATTAAAACCACAATGAGATACCACTTCACACCAGTCAGAATGGCCATCATAAACAAAGCAAAAAACAACAAGTGTTGAAGAGGTTGTGGTGAAAAGGGGACCCTAGTACACTGTTGGTGGGATTGCAGACTGGTACAACCACTATGGAAAACAGTATGGAATTTTCTCAAAAATGGGTCTGCCTTTTGATCCAGCAATTCCACTGCTGGGATTATATCCTAAGAACGCTGAAACACCAGTCCAAAAGAACCTATGCACCTCAATGTTCATAGCAGCACACTTTACAATAGCCAAGTGGTGGAAGCAACCTAGGTGCCCATCAGTAAATGAATGGATCAAAAAACTCTGGTACGTTTACACAATGGAATTCTATGCAGCAGAAAGAAAGAATGAGCTCCTACCCTTTGCCACAGCATGGATGCAACTGGAAAGCATTATGCTAAGGGAAATAAGCCAGGCAGTGAAAGACAAATACCATATGATCTCACCTTTAACAGGAACCTAATCACCAAAACGAACAAACAAGCAAAATGTAACTCAAGGCACTGAAATAGAGGACAGACTGACAGTGACCAGAGGTGAGAGGGGAGGGAGGGGAGGGAATTTCAGGGGAATTTCAGGGGAAAAGGGGAAAGGTCTACAGGAACAAGTATAAATGACACATGGACAAAAACTAGGAGGGGTGGAGATGGGAGGGAGGTGGGGAGGACTGGGTGGGTGGGCTGGGATGGGAGTAAAAGATAGAAAACTGTACTTGAACAACAATTAAAATTTTTAAAAAAGGTTGAAAACTGCTGATCTAAGACTGTGCATGCTAGGGTTCATGTAGTAGCAACATAAAATCACTAGTGAAAGGGAAAATAAGTGCCAATCTAGAAATTCCAACCTTGTTAAAAATTATCATTCAAAAGTAAAGTCACAGTAAAACTGAGGTGGTATTGGTAACTGTTATTGCTTATTTTAATACACCAACAATTGTAATGCTACAAATTTTTTGAAATTGAGATTACATTGAAATTTTACAGTATACATAATATGAATATTTATTCATGGGAGAAATCTGTCTCTAAAGTGTGACTCTATCCAAATGTTGAAATAAAATGTTCTATTTTCCACAAAAAAATAATAATGCTAATATTAAGAATTCTATTTTCCCCAATAGATAATGATATATGTAACCAAAATATACTGTATATTAATAACCTTCTTACTGATACTTATCCCTTTGGTTTAGAAACACTGCCACCCCCCAAAAGCTAAATAATATATTATTAATCAAATAACATGTTTGCTTATGATTTGTATATATACCATAAAATTGTTGCCAAAGTTTATTCTAATATTTATTCCAATAATAATTCTTATCTAAGTTTCACATTACAGATTTGTTCCACTGTTATTTTGGGGGTTTTGTTTGTTGTTGTTTGAGTGTGTATAATGCCACATGCTACATAAAGTGATTCTTTATACTTATGACCATTGTCACCAATTTTAAAGATAACATGAATAAAACTATGACAAGAAGTTTACAGTAAAAATGCCAATATTTAGCAACTTTAGAAAAGTATTTATTTCTCCTCATGCTATATAAAATAGGAAAATGGAAAAAAATGTTCTACTGGAAAACTCATTAATAATTTGGTCTACATACCATATTTTTTTAGTTCTAAGTGGTGGTGTCTCTATTGAGGTATGGTTAAACAGCTCTAGTTTGAAGCTAAAATATTTTATTTCTCAAGAAACAAATTATAATATCATATTAGCATCAGTTTACCTTGGATAGAATGGTAGCTGAGGTAAAATAATTATATCGAGGTTAGAAAATGCTGGAGGAGTTTTATTTTTTATTAAATTTGATTTATTTATTTTTAGAGAGGGAAGAGAGGGAAAAAGAAGAGAGAGAAACATCAATGTGCAGTTGCTAGGGGCCGTGGCCTGCAACCCAGGCATGTGCCCTAACTGGGAACCAAACCTGAGATGCTTTGGCTTACAGCCCGCGCTCAATCCACTGAGCTACACCAGCCAGGGCAGAGTTTTAAAAGTACCTTTTAAAAAAGGAGTTTTTTCCCTTTAAAAGTAATAATATTAAACAGGAACTGTATAATACTTAATAGCACTGTTTTAAATACATATTATCTCAATTATTCTCATGTAAAACTTATCAATTAATAACTTTTACACTCTTCATTTTGCAGGTGAAGAATTGGTAGTACAAAGAATAACCAGTTTGCCTGAAGTCACACAGCTAAGTAAGAAGGAATCCAAATCTGAAACTCAGGCATCCTGTACTTGGAACCACCACACAGCACTGATCTACTAGCTCATCATGTTCCATGGCAGAATCCAACCTTTTCACCCAAGGTTAATCTTTAATAATGGTCTAGAACTTTTTACTCCATGCCTAATATAAATTACAAGTTAAAAATTAAATTAGTTCAGTAATATTGAATTTAAAATCAAGTGAATTATACAAATAAATTGAAACTTGAAAAAATTAAACCACAGCAAGGAGAGTCATTTTTCTAAATTTTCCCAGCAGCTGAGCAAGTACTAGAATTCCTTGGCTCAGAAACCAAATGAAGTTGCCTATCATTTCTCAAGGTCATAATAGAAACTCACAAGAAACTGTAATATCTTTGTACTCATCCACCCACAAAGAAAACCCTAGAATATCAATTGAGAGCAGATTCAAATATATTTATAACTTTTAAGGTTGATTAAAAATCCAAGTAGCTTCCACCCTGGCTCAGTTGGTTAAAGCACGATCCCAAAAGAGAAAGCTTGTGGGTTCGATTCCCTGTCTGATGCTATGATCCCCAGGCCTAGCGCATATGGGAGGAGACCAATTGTTGCTTCTCTCTCACATCAATATTTCTCTCTCTCCCTTCTTCTGTCTAAAAAAGCAATGAAAAAATGTCCTTAGGTGAGAATTAAAAAATAAATAAAAATAATTTAAAATCCAAGCACCTTCCAACCCTCCAAACTCTAAGTCCTTGGAATTAGAAACCTCATGTTTGTTGAAAGTCTTCTTCACTATTTCTACAACAGCTGGCTGGCACACACACACCAAAGTACGCAGGTTGAAGAATTCAGTGAGGGAGATTGGGGACTGAAGTCATCTCTATTTATGTGACATTTTTTGAAGCTCAGTTTCCTTAGCTGTAATATATGCACCCATGTGGCCTTCCTACCTGCTAAATTACAGTGAAGAGCCCAGAAGATACAGAGACAAGCTTTCCAAGCTCTAACAGAGTAGCCAGTGCTGCTAATTGTAACTGTGGCTACTATTATTGCTAGGCACCTCTCCTTCAACTGTTCTCAAAATCTTAAACTTATGATTTTCAGAAAAATTATTACTGTAGCTGTTAGCCTCCTGTCATTGTTGTAACAAAGTACCACATATTTAGTGGTTCAAAGCAATGCAAATCTATAATCTTGCAGTTCAGGAAGTAGTCTAAAATCAAGATGTCAGCAGTACTTTGCTCCTTTCCGGACACTCCAAGGGAGAGTTTGTTTTCTCCAGCTTCCACGAGGCACCTGCATTTCTTGACTGCTTTAAAGCTAACAATGGCCATTGGAGTCTTTCTCACATTTTCTTTCCTCTGCCATGGCTCTTCTGCTTCTTGCCTGCACATTTTGGGGCCCCTGTGGTTACATTAGGTCCACCTGAATAATCTGGAATAATCTCCACAATTTAAGGTCAGCTGATTATCAAACTTAATTCAGTCTTTCATCTTAATTATCCTTTGCCATGTAATGTAACATAATCACAGATTCTGGGGTTTAGGACAACTTTGGGAAGCCATTAGTCTGCCTGCCAAATAGGGATACCCAATTTTGATCTCCCAGTGATAATTTGTGGTTTCATTTTGTATTCAATATATATACATCATTAATCCCATAAAAATGAAACAAGTTTCATGAATGATTTCACTCTTTAAGTACCACTTAAAATTTTCCTCATTAACTTTCTTCCCTTGGAAATAAGATATAAAATGGTACTTAATATCTCTACTGTTTTCTAATTATATTAAACTAAACTACATCAATCCTATTTCAATACAATGTTCTAATAAATGTTGGGAACCGCCCTGACTGGTATTAGAAGCTGAGACCCCCGCCTAGGCTAAAGCTAAGGGAACGCCCTTGGAACCGTGAGCCGGCAAGGAGAAAAAAGCTCATCTCCCTGGCAGTAATGCTGTTTCTGCTGCTGAACCCCAAAAAAAGCTTGGTCGGTTAGCCAAAGACGGGTAAGATTCCCCACGGGGAAACAACCCAAGCCAGGCACGATCACTTTTGGGAGGCCCCCCAAAAGAAGGACTTGGGGGGGCTGCAGCAAAAGGGGTGATGGACCCTCACTCCTCGGCTTTGACAAAGTCTGAGTTCTCAGCGTCCGGAAGAAAATCTCCTTATCTCTCGGTGGCCTTAGTTCCCGCGCTCCACCTAAGCCTGAAACAATGACGGGGAAGTACAGCTCGGTACTGGGAAGTGCGGATTTCCCGGGGTGATCAGGCCTAAGAAAGAACATGTAAATTACTGTGAAACCTTCTTTGTTCAAGAATGCTCTCAGTTGAATGAGGAGGGTCTTAGGAGGAAGCTAGTTTGTTCCTCAGCCTTACAGCTCTTTGACCCCCCAACTCAATAGACCGGCAGAGTTCTTTGTTTTATATATTCCTTACTTCCCCTAATGGGTATTGTACGTTACCTGAGTTATTATGCAAAATGAGCCTAATAAAAGCAGGTATGGACGGTAAATCAGCGCGCTCCCCACTAGGGGGGGTGGCCATTCTGTCCCTACTTCCCCACAGAAACTGGTTTGTCTCTGTGCATGTGTGTTTTTTCTCGCGTGTTTATTGTCGAGCCATCCACAGTGTGCCGTGGTCACTGCTAGCCGGTGACCCACACGCAACAAATAAAGGTTAATATGTTGGTTTATGTTCCACAATAATTGAAAATATGTTTAGAAGGAAAATGTTAGATGAACAAATGTCAACAATTTTTCCTTTATTCTGAGTCAGCATAGTGCATATTAAAATAGTTTTTCGTTTTTTGAAATCTCTGTGCTTTGTTTAGCTTTGAATATGATTCTAAATCTTTAAAGAGGTAAAACAAAATAGATTAACTTTAAAAACAGAATTTCTTTTTCAACACTCCAACTAAAAAGGCTGTGAGCTTCATATCTTGCAAAGTTAATATAATTTTCATCAGCTGAAGCACAGTTCAATTTCTAAGTCTTGAAAATAAATGAAATGATAAAGAAATGAAACACCAAATCAATCTTCTTGGTCATGGGAATTCATCAGATTGCATAGTTTTGTTCTTTAACATTAACCTTTATTGATTTGGCCATTTTAACAAATCAGTTCCTATTCTCACACCTTCAATTTTATGCTTCACTGTTTCTGGGATTAAATTTCTTTAAAGTCTTAATATTAGGCATTTTCTTAGTATTTGCTCTAGGGGGAAATCTGTATTATAAGCATCTTAACCTCAAAATTATTTTTCTGGGAAATCTTTGGAAAGACATTTTGAAAAATATAAGCTTCTGATAGACCTATTTAAACGTGTCCTTAATAATACTAAATTTTTTGAGTAGTAAAAGTTGGGGGAAAATTTCCACCCCATAAAATATTTATTCTTTGTTTACATAAAGATATATTCCTCTAGTTTAGGAGATTGACTATTCTCAAAGTATCTATAAATTTACATTAGCAATGAGAGTATGAACAAATAACTAAAGAATACAGAGACATCTGACCCAAATTCTTATTTCTTCATATATATATCATGACAAAAATTTCAAAACTTGCTTCATGGATTTTCTGCCATTACAATTCAATTTTATAATATCTTTAAAAATTAATAATTGAGTATTTCTAAGGTTTTTATTTTGATATTCCAAAGATTAGTGATTGTTTACACAGACAACCTTGTAAAATCAAAAACTGTTAAATTAGATTAACAGCCATTGTGTTAGTAGTACCAATAGCCTTCATTTTAATATAAAATGTAGATTTTATATAATAAATAAAATACAGATTTAGAAATATTATATTGCAGTTCTATTAAAAACAAATAATTCAATTGCATCATACTATAAAACTTTTAACACTATTGTTGATGACATATTTCTAGAATAACCTACTATACATGAGGTATAAGAATTTATAGCATTTTGTCTAAAGCTAGATACATTCTATGTCTGCAGCTGAGGTCTATTTACATGATGTTTACCATATTTCATAATCAACCACCTCATAATTTTACAGATAATATTATTTTACCCTTCCCTGCTAATTTTCTCATGAACACCACAGACCACATGAGACTCACGGCCTCCACAAGAACTTCTTGTCACTTGAATAGAGAGTTTTTTAATCAGTTAAGTCAGAATCACATATAATATTTTCACTTGGTCTAGTAAACCATTTAAAACCAATAGTAAAATATTATGTTTCTACTGTAACCACTTTTGGTACCTATCAATAGCGCAGCATGGAGAAGGTTCTGTGTAGGAGCTTAGGCTTAATAGATGACTGCTTGACACTTTTGTCACAGCCTCAGGAGGACAAGTTTGCTCTCTTCTGTTACAAAAAGCAATGCCAACATATAAAATATATTTTCTTCTTCCTAACAGTAAAGCAATGTGAAATACTTGGCTTAATGATAACGCTACATAAAATATTTTACTTAAAAGTAAGTTAATTAGATATGCATTTGTCCCCAAATACATTTATTTCATCAAATGTCTGAGTGAAAATTAAATGCAAGTGACTGTGCTGGTACTGTAGAGAATACCAGGTAGAGGAAATAATTTTGTGCTCAAGTATAGAAAGTAAACCTGAAGATATGGTAGATATTGTATTATGAGTGCTATATGCATGAACTCAACACAAACATACAAACAACCACATAAGACAGAAACTGATAAACACTATAACTAAAAAAACTTACTATAGATGTTTCAAGTCAGAAAATTTAGAGTATCATTGAATAAAATATTCAGACATAATAGCTCAATGAATTTACCTACCACAGGAATGAGAGCATGAGAGGGTGTGATATGCAAAACCACCTAAAGCCTGAGAAGAAATATGTCAATAGTGTCATGAATAGGAACATGGAGAGAAGACAAAGTAGAGGAAAGTGCTAAGCATTTCATGGGTATGTGGAATGAGGAAGGGCAGCATGCCCATCTTAATGCTGACATGTGTCTAACTGTGTATCTTTAAGAAGGCTAATAAGAGGGGAAGAGGAATGTCTGGGTGAGGACAGAATAGGGCACAGTGGCTTTCATGGCAGCTGAGAAGAAATTGAGTGAATAGAGTCAAACGGAGCTGGTCCAGCTTCCAGGGTGTCCAGCTTCCAGGGTGTCCAGCTTCCAGGAAGTAGATTTTCAGAGTCAAATCTAATGTCTCTTGTCAGCTGAACTGAGTGAAGAATAAGCTATGGGTCCCCAACATACAGAGAGATGGTGAGCAAAAACAGGTGTTCCTGTGTCCAGAAGACCAAAGGCAGCTTGGTATCTATTATTCCACTTAAGGAGAAACTGGATCTTATCAATAGGTAGGAATACAAATGAAAAATATGTAAATGGTTATGGATGCTAACAAAATGTTGTTAATTGGAATTTGGAGTCCCACAATTTGGTTCTTCACACAAAGGTTTCAAAATGATCATAATGTACTCTCACTCTTAACTTACATTTAGCTGAAATTTTTATCAGTTGGAGGACAACAACCTATGCAATACACTGCATCCAACTGAAGAAAACCAGGATAGATTTCATAGTGGAGCCTTCTCTCCCATTGTCTTTATCCCAATAAACTGCACTGATGCTTTTTTTATTTTGTCCCAAAATATAAATATCCTTCCAATTACTCACTCTCTTCTGAGCAAGAGCTCAAATGTCTTCACCCCTCCATCTGCAGGTAGAGACATTGAAAGTTTTTTTCCTTGAATGATCTTCTCCTGCTATATCCCCTATACCAGTTAATGGTATCACCACTTCTCTGCTGCCATTTCTAAACCCAGGATTCTCCCTGAACCTCACAAAGCCCACTGTTACTGATTGTACCTCCACTTTTCTCCTTAGCTAAAATGCCCTCTCCAATGAATTGCCTCCCCTGTATTCCTAATATAAAATGAGGTTGCTCATTCTTTCCATCCTCATAAATTTCATGGTAAGATGTTCATGCCCATATCATCTTCATTCCCAAAGGTCCCTTCCCAAAGATTACCACCCCATTCAAGTTTAAAAATGTCTACCTCTCTAAGTCTGGCCAATTTTATGTACATCCTATAGTGGGCATTTGTAAGTTGTTTACACTGCATTCGTTTCCCCTTTACTGTTGCTAATTATAACCCAAATTATTTTTTAAAAGACATCCACATTCTCCATTTATTCTATGTGCCTTTTGATAAACTGACACTAGCTTTATGCTCAGAATTACTACATGCATTTACCTTGCCACAATGATTGATTCAAAAGTAAATTTGTCAGAGCAAAGCTCATAATTTCTGTTCAGTGGTTGTAGGAAACGGGCACTTTTATCTCCCACTAGAAGCAAAGTAAGATATATGAATTCTTCATTGCTACTTATAGTTATCTTGTAACCAGGAGGAAAATCAAGCTAAAGAAAAGGCTAAAATATAAAGTGAAGAGCCAAATAAATAGGAAAAAAAGTGGAAACAAGCATTGATTGAATCATTCCAGAAACAACTTCTGGATTTTTATGTGTTTTTTTTAAACCATTTGAAATGGGTTTGCTATTAATTCAGGGACTTTGTCATCAGCAGAAACTTCTGCTTCTTTAGAAAGCCTGTCCTCAGATATTAGCCTTCTGTCCTTTCAGTTTGTTCATTTATATTTATAATATATGATAAGGATAACAAATCATTAACAATCTTTACTATCCATCAACTCCTTTCTGCTCACATGTATGTTTTGTTCTCCAGTGGCCAACCTATGTAGGTCTGTGGATTGTACTTAGTAGGCAATCAATACATTGTGTTGCTTATTTGGTTGATTGATTAATTGATTGATTGACTGGTCTCTTTACATTTAGTCTCACCCCTTCCAAAATATGTATCACCTACTGATTATTCTTTTTATTTTTTCCAGAGTTCATAATGTAAATGTGTCCTTATCATCCTCCCACTGAAAATCTTCAGTGACTCCCATTTTGTCCAGAGCTGGACTACAGCTATGGTCCACACTATTTTCCTGGAGTTGCTGCTTTCTGGAGGTCATCACCTTCCACTGGGCATTGAGGAGAGCCAAACCCTTCCTGAACCAAACCTAATATTGAAACCTGTTTAGAAACGTCATCCCAAAACATCATCTAAAATAATGTACTTCCTATAAATAAACAAAATCCACCATCATCACAAACCTCAGCAAAGCAGTGATCTTTCCCTATAGTGTCTAACTTGGTAAGAATTATATTTCATTCTAGACATTATGTTTGAGTGGGATATTGGCAAAACAAAAGTTATTCAGAGTAACCAGAAATATGAAAAGTCAAGAAACTGTGTGTTCATAGATAATAGTATTGCTTCGCAGGTAGAGGATTTAGGGTAAAAATATTATTCATATTCTGATATTTGAATGTTTATCAGATAGAAGGACAAAAGTGGCAATTCTCTTCTACTCCAGAGGACAGGAAAAGGTTAACTATTGACACTTACATGGAGTCATATCTTAGCTCCATATGAGACACATGAAAATGTTTCTATCCAGCCATAAAAGAGGCTTATATGAAAACAAAGTTTTGGCCCTAGCTGTTGTAGCTCAATGGATTAAGCATGGGCCTGTGAACCAAAGGGTTGTCAGTTTGATTCCCAGTCAGGGCACGTGTCTGGGTTGCAGGACAGGTCCCCAGTAGGGAGCGTGTGAGAGGCAACCACACATCGATGTTTCTATTCTTCTCTTTCTCCTTCCCTTCCCCTCTCTCTAAAAATAAATAAATAAAATCTTTTTTTTTTTAAAAACAGCTCTGTAAAGTACTGATCAAATTAGTATAGCTTGTTCAGTGGCAAAAAAAAAAATCCCAAAATCGCAATGGCATATTACACAAAAGCTTATTTATTTGTATACCTGTCCAACACAGGCATTCAGAGGGCCTGCTCATTGCATTCTCAGAGAACAAAGATAACAGAGGCTCCACCATCCTATGATACTACTACCTAAAAACAAATCTCCAGGAAAGTTACCTCAATAAGTTCAATAAAAAATAAATTTTTAGAAAAGTCTCTAAGAGTCATTATGTCAAGAAACAAATTTTTATTGAATATTTTAATGTTGTTCTATTACAGTTGTCCCAATTTCCCCCCATTGCTCTCTACCACTCCACCCACCCTCTGCTCCCACAATCAATCTATACCCTGTTGTCCATGACCTTGGGTCTTTCATACATGTTTCTTGACTAGTCCCTAACTCTTCTTTTCACCCTCCTCTCCCTCTCCCCTTCCTTCTGGTCATTGTCAATCTGTTCCATGTTTCCATGCCTCTGGTTCTATTTGCTCATTTGTTTATTTTATTCATTAAGTTCCTCTCATAGGTGAGATTATATGGTATTTGTCTTTCATTGCCTGGCTTATGTCACTTAGGATAATGCTTTCCAGTTCCAACCACAGTGTCAAAAAAGGTAGGAGTTCCTTCTTTCTTTCTGCTATGTAGTATTCCAATGTGTCCTTTAATTCACTCATTTACAGATGGGCACTTAGGCTGTTTCTGGTACTTGGCTATTGTAAATTGTGCTGCTATAAACATTAGGGTGCATGGGTCCTTTTAAAATGGTGTTTCAGGATTCTTAGGGTATAATCCCAGCAGTGAAGTTGCTGGGTCAAACAGCAGTTCCATTTTTAGTTTTTATGGAGATTCCATATTGTTTTCCACATGGCTGCACCAGTCTGCATTCCCACCAACAGTGCACTAGGGTTCCCTTTTCTCCACATCCTAGCCAGCACTTGTTTGTTCATTTACTAGTGATGGCCATTCTGACTGGTGTGAGCTGATATATCATTGTGGTTTGAATTTGCATCTCTCTGATGGCTAGTGATGTTGACCATCGTTTCAAATGTCTCTGGTTCTTCTGTATGTCCTCCTTAGAGAAGTGTCTGTTCCGGTCCTTTGCCCATTTTTTAATTGGATTGTTTGTTTTCCTGATGCTGAGTCATACGAGTTCTTTATGTACTTTGAAAATCAAACCCTTGTCCCAGGTATCATTGGCAAATATGTTTTCCCATATGGTTGTATCCCTTTTCATTTTGATGATGTTAATGTTTCCTTTAGCAGTGGAGAAGCTTTTTAATTTTATGTAGTCCCATTTGTTTACTTTTCCTTTATTTCCCTTGTCCTAGGGAGATATATTGGGGAAAATATTGCTGCATGGGATAGCTGAAATTTCACTGCCTATGTTTTCCATCTAGGACATTTTTAAAAATATATTTTATTGATTATGCTATTACAGTTCTTCTATTTTTTCTCCTTTTTATTTTCTCCCCTTTATTTCCCTATGCTTTCCATCCCCCTCCCACCAGCTTCCGCCCTCCCACCTTAGTTCATGCCCATGGGCTGTACATATAAGTTCTTTGGCTTCTCCATTTCCTATACTATTCTTAAACTCCCCCTATTTATTTTGTATCTACCATTTATGCTTCTCATTCCCTGACACTTTCCTCCATCCCCTCCCCACTGATAGCCTTCCATATGATCTCCATTTCTGTGATTCTGTTCCCATTCTAGTTGTTTGCTTAGTTTGTTTTTGTTTTTCTAGGTTCAGTTGTTGAGAGTTGTTGAGAGTTTGATGTTTTACTGTTCATAGTTTTTATCTTCCTCTTTTTCTTATATAAGTCCCTTTGACATTTCATATAATAAGGATTTGGTGATGATGAACTCCTTTAACTTGACCTTATCTGGGAAACACTTGATCTTCCCTTCCATTCTAAATGATAGCTTCGCTGGATAATCTTGGATGTAGGTCCTTGCCTTTCATTATACTTTGAAAACTTCTTTCCAGACCCTTCTAGCCTGCAAGGTTTCTTTTGAGAAAGAAACTGTTAGTCTTATGGAACTCCTTTGTAGATAACTGTCTCCTTTCCTCTTGCTGCTTTTAAGATTGCTTCCTTATCTTTAATCTTGGCTAGTGTAATTATGATGTGCCTTGGTGTGTACTTCCTTGGGTTCAATTTCTTTGTGACTCTATGAGCTTCCGGGACTTCCTGGAAGTCTGTTTCCCTTGTCAGATTAGGGAACTTCTTATTTTTTCAAATAAGTTTTCAATTTCTTGCCCTTTTTCTTCTCCTTCGGGCACCCCTATGATTTGGATGTTGGAACATTTAAAGTTGTCCTGGAAATTCTAAACCTCTCCTCATTTTCTTAAATTCTTATTTCTTCATTCTATTCTGGTTAAATGTTTATTTTCTCTTTCTACTCCAAACCATTGATTTGAGTCCCAGTTTCCTTCCCATCACTGTTGGCTCCCTGTACATTTTCCTTTAATTTACTTTTCATAGCCTTCACTCTTTCCTCTATTTTGTGACCATACTCAACCATTTCTGTGAGCACCCTGATTACCAGCATTTTGAACTGTGCATCTTAGAGGTTGGCTATCTCTTCATTGCTTAATTGTATTTTTTTCTGGAACTTTGACCTGTCCTTTCATTTGGGCTATATTATTTTTTGTCTCCTTGTGCCTGTTACATAGTAAGGGGCAAAGCCTTAGGTATTTGCCTCGGCTGGGCAACCCACATTGCTGCATTATGGCGCTGCATGTGGGGGAAGGGTCTGCGATGGAACAGTGCTGTTTGCTTAGCTCTTGGTGGCTTTCACTCACTTCTGCCACTCCCCACAAGCAAATTGGACCCTTCTGATGCTGATTCCTGGGCTGGTGGTTTTGTGTATGTTCTGTGACCCTGTGGGTCTCTCTAATAATATCTCCTGTGAAGCTGAGTTTTGCCTGCCATCACAACCCACACAAGTTTTTTCAGTCAGAGGTTTTGAGGCTTTATATCCCTGCACTGGAACCTTAGGTTGTGCAGTCTGTCTAACTCCCCAGTTGTTCCTCCCAGTTTATCCACATGCAAATGTGGGACTGCCCACTCCACCAGTCACTGCCTCACCCAGTCCATGAGCCACTGCCTTGTCTGCCCTGGTTCTCCAGCAGCTGCTTTGCCATGGGTCCTCTCCACCCCATCTACCCATCTTCACTCCTCCTACCAGTATGGATGAATGTTTCTTTTTTAACTCCTTGATTGTCAGACTTCCATACAGTTCAATTTTCTGTCAGTTCTGGTTGATTTTTTGTTTTTAAATTCATTGCTGTTCTTCTTTTGGTTGTGCAAGGAGGCACAGTGTATCTACTTACACCTCCATCTTGCCAGGAGTCCTCCATATAGGACTTTTATAGTGTCATAGCTTATATTTAAGTCTTTTACTCACATTGAGTTTATTCTGGTATATGGTGTAAGTTGGTCATCTAGTTTCACTTTTTTGCATGTAATTATCCAAATCTCCCAACACCATTTATTGAAGATGTTATTTTTATTCCATTTTAATACTCCTGCCCTCATTTGTCAAATATTAATTGATCATAGACACATGGGTTCATTTCTGGGCTATCCTGTTCCATTGATCTATGTGTCTGTTCTTATGCCAGGACCAGACTGTCTTGATTACAGTGGCCTTGTAATATAGTTTGATATCAGGTATTGTGATCCCTTCTACTTTGTTCTTCTTTTTCAACATTGCTAAAGCTATTTAGGGCCTTTTTTGGTTCTATGTACATTTTTAAAATATTTGTTCTAGATCTGTGAAATATTCTATTTGTATTTTAATAGGGATTGCATTGAATCTATAGGTTTTGGGGGGTAGTATGGACATTTTAATGATGTTAATTCTTCTGATCCATAAACATGGTGTATGCTCCATTTATTATGCTCCTTTCCTTACTTTCTTTCTTCAGTGTTGTGTAGTTTTCTGAGTACAGGCCTTTTTCCTCCTTGGTTAAGTTTATTCCTAGGTACTTTATTTTTCTTTTTGCTATAGTAAATGGGACTTTTTTTTACCAGTTTCTGTTTCCAATATTTCATTGTTGGTATACAAAAATGCCTTCATTTCTGAATAGTAACTCTATATCTCATGATTTTGCAAAGTTCACTTATTAGGTCAAATACTTTTTGGTGGAGAATATAGGATTTTCAATGTTCAATATCATGTCATCTGCATATAATGATAGTTTTACTTCCTCCTTCCCAATTCGGATGTCTTTTATTTCTTTTTCTTGTCTGATCAGTTTGGCCAGAACTTCCAATACTATGTTGAATAAAAATGGTAAAAGCAGACACATTTGTCTTAATCTTGATCTTAAAAGGAAAGTTTTTAGTTTGTGCCTATTGAGTACAATGTTTGCTGTAGGTTTTTCATATATGTCCTTTATTATGTTGAGGTATGCTCCCTCTACTCCCACTTTGCTGAGTGTTTTTATCAGGAATGGGTGCTGTACAAATGCTTTTTCAGCATCCATTAATATTATCTTGTGATTTTTGTCTTTCATTTTGTTTATGTGGTATATAAATTTTATTGATACACCACAATGTTTATTGTGAATATTATACCATACTTGCATCCCTGGGATAAATCCCACTTGATCATGGTGTATGATCATGTTAATGTATTTCTGGATCTGGATTGCTATTTTTTGTTGAGGATTTTAGCATCTATGTTCATCAGTAATTTTGGCTTATAGTGTTGTGTAGGTGTGTGTCTTTATCTGGTTTTAGATTTAGAAGAACACTGGCCTATAAAAAAGTTTGGTAGTCTTCCCTTTTCTTGAAATTTTTGGACTAGTTTGAGAAAGTTAGGAGTTAGTTCTTCTTTAAATGCTTTGTAAAATTTACCTGTGAAGCCATCTGGTCCAGGGCTTTTGTGTGTTGGGACTGTTTTGATTACCCCTTCAATTTCACTAGTTGTTATCAGTTATTGAAGTTTTCTGCTTCTTCTTGATTCAGTTTTGGAAGATAGTATATTTCTAGAATTTTGTACATTTTACCCTGGTTTTCAAATTTCTTGGCATATATGTGTTCATAGTAATTTTTTACAATCCTTTGTGTTTTTGTGGTATTGGTTGTAATTTCTCCTTATTCATTTCTATTTTATTTATTTGTGTCCTCTTTTTTTCTTGATAAGTCTGCTTAAAGGCTCGTTGATTTTTGTTTATCTTTTCAAAGTAAAAGCTGCTGGATTTATTGATCCTTTGAATTGTTCTTTTAGTCTCTATGTCATTTAATTCTGCTCTGATCTTGATAATTTCCTTCCCTCTACTTGCTCTGAGCTTTGTTTGTTGTTGTTCTTCTAATTCTTGTACCTGTATGGTATGCTTTTTTATTTGAGTGTTTTCTACCCTTTTTAGACAGGCCTGTATTGATATGAACTTCCCTCTCAGGACTGCCTTCACTGTTTCCCATAGGTATTGGGCTGTTTTGTGTACATTTTAAATTGTTTCCAGAAACTTTTGATTTCTTCCTTGATCTCATTGTCAACCCATTCATTATAAAATAGCATGTTATTCAGTCTCTATGTATTTGAATGTTTTTGAGTTTTTTCCTTGAGATTGGTTTCTAGTTTCAAGCAATTATGATCTGAAAAGATGCTTGATATGATTTCAATTTTCTTGAATTTGTTGAAGCTTGTTTTGTGACCTGTCAAGGAGGTCTATCTTTGAATATATTCCATGTGCATTTGAAAATAATGTATATTTTGCTCCTTTGGTATAAAGGTTCTGTATATACTAATTAAGACCATTTGATCTAGAGTGTTGTTCAGCGCCACAATATCCTTGTTGATTCTTTGCTTGGAAGAGCTATCCATTGTTGACAGTGGGCTATTAAAATCCCCTATGATGACTGTGTTGTTTTCAATATCTTTCTTGAAGTCCTCCAAGATTTTCCTTATATGTTTGGGTGCTCCTATGTTGGGTGTATAAATGTTACAAAGTTTATGTTGGGTGCATATATGTTTACAAAGATTATACCTTCTTGATGGATTATTCACTTAAGTATTATGTAGTGTTCTTCTTTGTCACTTTTTATAGCCTTTGTTTTGAAATTTATTTTGTCTGACATATGTATTGCTACCCTGGCTTTTTTTTTTCAAGTCTGTTTGCTTGGAAATTTTTTTCCCAATCCTTCACTTTCAGTCCGTGTACATTCTTTGTCCTGAAATGGGTCTCTTATAGGTAGCATATGTGAGGGTCATGTTTAATTATTCACTCAGCTGCCCTACATCTTTTGATTGGAGTATTTAATCCATTTAGATTTAAAGTGATTATTGATAGGTACTTACTCATTACCATTTTCCCTTTTGTACCCATCTTCTGCCTCTCCCTCCCTCTCTCTCTCTCTCTCTCTCTCTCTCTCTCTCTCTCTCTCTCTCTCTCTCTCTCTCTCCTCTTCATCTTCTTAAAGCACTCCTTGTTTCATATCTTGTAATGCTGGTTTGGTGGAGATGAATTCTTTTCATCTTCTTTCTGTCTGGAAAACTTCAATTATCACCTTCCATTTTAAATGAGAGCCTTGCTGTGTTGTAGTCTTGGATGCAGGCCTTTGCTTTTTATTACTTGAAATACTTCCAGCCATCCCCTTCTGGATTGTAGTGTTTCTGTTGAGAAATCAGCTGATAGCTTAGTGGAGCTCCCTTCTGTGTTACTAGTTGTTTCTCCTTTGCTGCTTTTAAGGTTCTCACTTTGTCTTTAAATTTGCCATTTTAATTATTATGTGTTTTGGAGTAGGCCTCTTTGGGTTTATCTTCATTGGGACCTCCTGTGCTTCCTGGACTTGTGTGACTTTTTCTCTCATAAAGTTAAGGAAGTTTTCTGTCATTACTTTTTCAAACAAGTTTTCTATCCCTTGTTCTTCTCATTCTGGTATCACTATAATACAAATATTATTATGTTTCATGTTGACCTGCCATTCTTTTAAACCCTCTTCATTCTTTCTGAGTCTTTTTTCATTTTGTTGCTTTTTCTGTGAAATTCTTTCTACCTTGTTCTCCAGTTCACCAATTCAATCCTCTGCTTCATCTATCCTGCTTTTAATCCCTTCTAACATATTCTTCATTTAAGAAATTGTATTCTTCATTTCCTCCTGGGTCTTGTTGATATTTTCTAGGTCCTTTCCATGCTGGTGTATTTCACAGTAAGTTCTTTTTAGCTTCCATGGAGTTTCTTGTAGTTCTCACTGAACTCCTTGAGCTTCCTTATAACCCTTATTTTGAACTCAATGTCTGATAATGTGTTTTCCTCAATTTTGTTTAGCAGCCTTTCTGGAGATTCCTCCTTTCCTTTCAGTTAGGGGGTTGTTTCTTTGTCTCCCCATTTTAGATAACTCTTCTTGATTGTTTCTGCATATTACATTGATCTGCTTTGACTCCCGGTCTTCGTACTGTGACCTTCTGTGGTAGGAGACCTGTGGGACTTGTGGTGCAGTCTCCTTGATTTCCTGAGCTTGATGTTTTTGGAATGCCCTGTATGAGATTTATGTGAGCTCTCTGATTGTAATCGGTGTTTGATTGTTCTGGGTTGTCTTGGTGGGTCCTTCCCTCCAGCTGGCTGATTGAGATCACAACATCCACCATGTCTTATATGCTGTTCTTCACGTGCTGCCAGATCAAAACCAAACAACCCAGGAAACAAACCCAGACCTGGTTATGGGTGTGGGGCATAAATAACCCCCACCCACAACCATCCTATCAACAGCAAATGAACAAATATTAATAAAGGTCTAAAGAGATTAATACTATTATAAGAAAGGAAAAACAAATATGAGATGACTAACTAAAAGAAAAATGATCTTGAGAGTGTATATGGGGGAGAAATATTAAGAGTAGGTAATAGAAACAAGGCAAAGAGAAAGAAAATAAAGTTTACATCATAAATTTAAAAATGGAGGGAAGAAGGCAGAATGGAGTAAGAGAAAAGATGTGTATCGTATGAAGTTTAAACACAATTTTTTTCAAATATAGTGAAAAAAATGGGAACCAAATTGAAGAAAAAGATCCACCACACCAATATCAACAACGAATAAGCTAAGATTAATATAGGTGGGATGGGAATAGGAAGGAAAAAAGAATTAAAAGCTAAAGAGATGTCTAGGAGAACAGAGTTATTTTGGGGAGGATAAAAGGAGAAGAAATACTAAGAGTGAGGAATCAAAACCAGGCTAAGACAGGGAAAAAGTAAAATTTAAAACACCAACAAAAAAGAAAGGGCAGGAGGGATGCAAAATGGAGTAGGAGAGAGGAACAGTAAATTTGAGATTTGAAATACAAAAATAGTGAAGTTCTAGAAATAAAATTGAAGAAATGCAACAACAACCAACATATCCACAACCAATGAGCAAAGACTGATAAAGGTGGAGAGAGAATAAGGGCATTTTAAGAATGGGAAATTAAAAGAATGTAAGTGAAGAGTGACAAGAAAAATGGTTCTGAGAGGCTGGATAGGGAGACATAGTAATAGTGCAGAGTAGAAACAAGTTTTAGCAAGAGAAAAAATAAAATTTAAAACAAAAATAAGGAGAGGAAGGAAGGAAGTAACATGGAGTAAGAGAAAGGAGGAGCAAAATATAAGATTTGAAATAAACTAAAATAAAAAAACTAGTGACATAATAGGCACAAACTTGAAGGAAAAGAAATGGATGTTTAAAAGCTATGCAGGGACAAAAATAATGCAAATCATGAAGAAGACCATGGTGGAATTCACCTCAGTAGAAGCCAGTGTTACCACTGTCTTCCCTTTCTGGATCCACCCTGGTAATGTCAGGTAGTATCCTAAAATCTGGCCCTAGGCAGCTTGTTTGAGACTACAAGTGATCAACAGTCTGTGGCTATCTTCTTCAGATTTGGCTGGTCCCCACTCTTCTGCCCTGCCTGCTTTCCATCAGCCTTTGACCCAGGAGTATTTCATTTAATGACCCAAGAGGACTGACATTACCTTTTCCACCTGCCTCCAGATGGAGTCTCTGGTGTGATCAGAAGGGTGGGAATCTTAGGTTACACTCAGGGGGACATGATTCAGTCTTCAGGGAAGATAGTGGGAGTGTTTCCCCATCCCTTCACCACTCACTCTGGCTTGTCCCAGATGCTTTCTAATAATGTGTGGTTTCTGGTGAATTAGCTGTCCATTTCCTGTGAGGGGCCAATCTGTATAAAAGGGGCAGCTCTTTCCTGCTTGGCACAGACAGCAGCTCTGTCCAGGCACTGGGGCTGGGTGGGGCCCTGAACACCTTGTGTTACACCTGGCTCTAATCTCTCTGCTCTGTTGGATTTAGTGGATCAGAGCCCAAGGAAGAGTGTAGCTCACAATGTCTGGTAAAGGACCATTTCAGGGTTTTTTCTGCTTTTCCCTATAGAGATCCTAGCCTCACTAATCTGCAGAGTCTATAATCCTGCAGGTGGGATTGGGCCTACCTGTCCTTGAAGGGACCAGGATGGCTGCAGCAAATCTCAGGCATTCGGCTCCTGGCCATCCAGTCCCTAGCCTGCTGCTCTCCCGCAGGAGGCTTAGGACTGAATTATCCACTCTGAACAGTGCCCCGCTTCCCAGCCATTCTGGGTTGGGTCCCACAATCCCATCAGTGTGACTCTATCCCTCTGAGCTCTTCTTAGCAGAGCTGCTGCATGCACATATGTGAGCACCAGGTCCCTGCCAAGTCTTGCCTCAGCTCCTCTTTTAAAAGAGTTTCTGTGTGGTCCCCATGCTACAGCACTGAGCCCTGCAAGGCCTGTTCTCCACACACTCCCCTTCCTCCAAAATCACAGTCTCTCTCAGTTAGGGCTATCTACCACCTGCCAAAGACTGACAGTTTAGGTAGAGTTTCTCCCTGGATCTCTCCTGATGGTGATGGGAAGAGTCCCACAGTGATATTATAACACAGGGTAGTGGCAGGGTGCTATACCTGCTCCCTCTAGAGATTTTTAGCTTCAGGTAAGCCTGCTCCTGCCATGCTGTTTTGGCAGCCAGCAGCTCCCTGGACATCTCTCTCCACTCCCAGAGCTCACAGCTCCTCAGTCCATCCACAACCCCCCTGGATCTATGCAGTCATAAGTGCCTGGTTGGGCAGAAGTGGCAGCAATTGCTCCTCCTGGAGAGCCCTGGCCACCTGCTCCTCGGTGCCCTGCAGGCACATAGGCTCTTGTCAAGTCATGCACACTCTCTGTATTCTCGTCCATGTACACACACACTCACACATGCTCTCATACACTCTCTGCTGGGTTTTTTAGTTAATTGCTTTGTGGTTTAGCTGCAAGACTGGTCTGGGTCTCAGAGCAAGTGGACAGAGCTTCCAGCTACTCTGCAGCCATCTTGGATCTCAGGAAACAGAACCCAATCACAAGTGACTCATAAATGCTTCTGCCTAGAAGGGATTCACATCATTTCCACTTGAACTTCATTGACCAAAGGCAGTCTATGGCCATTTCTCATTTCAAAGAAATGGGGGCACATAATACCCACAAGTGCCTAAAAGGAGAGGGATGTCAAAAGTCTCAATGAGCACTTGTAACATTGTTCATAACTCAGTAGGATTTAATCAAGGATAAAATCATTATTAAGAATATTATTTTAAAAGTTTAGATCTCTAAGTTCTTTTAAACTGTAGGATTCTAGATTCCAAATTTATCAGGAATTTCTTTTAAGACCAGGTATTTTGTTTCCAAGAGTCAAATAAATAACTGATATTGAAATTCCCCTAGTAGAAAAATCACTATGCTCAATATTTGAATGTACTGAACTGAGTTTACAAAGACTTGGTTTTGAAGGGCTAAATATTGACAGGTCAACAGCTCTAAATCTGTTTGATAAGCTTGCTACGTTTATTTTCTTTTCAAACATTGCTGCAAATATTTACATTTGACTTCTGGGTAAGAGGTGTTGATTTTTAGTAGAGACTAAAAAGAATGACAGCTGGTAATTGTTCATGTTCTATAAACTTTACTTTCTAAGTTTTTAGCTATTTTTCCATCTTCTTTAGTAGAAGTATAAGCTTAGCTAAATAGATGACCTTAAATGTTGTCAATTCTATTCTGGTGGTTTGATTGCATCCTTGATTGCATAACAGCCACTTCTGACAGGTTATGTTATATATGTATCACAATCTACCTGATTCATTTTTCTGAAGATATAGCTAAAATTGAGAGCAATTACACAGCTCATTTTGCTCCTTTTAAAGCTGCTGTGTCCTCAATTTTTCTTTAAAGTGTGGATCAAATAAGGACAGCTATCCATTTTCAGTATTATGCATCTGGATCTGTTGCTCTGGAAAAGGCCTTAGAGATTAGTTAGTTCATCTTCTTGTTTTACAAACAAAGAATATATAACAACAGTTAACATTTATTAAGAGTTTACCATATTCTAAGCACTGAGCTTATGATTTAACATGTATTCTCACAATTAGTCTTTACCACAGCACTATGAAATGAGCACTGCTATTAGGCCCATTTTACAGATGAGGAAACTAAGATTAAGTATGATCCACAGTTAGTAGTTACAAAAGTATGCTTTAGTTTTCATTAAAACTCTGCCAGTCCAGCCCTTCCACCATCCCAAGGATTATCACTATATGATAATGGAGAGCAGGGGACCCACAGGGACAACTCCAGATGTTCAGCCACTACATGGAATTCCCCATTGATTCAGGGAGTCTATATTTATGCTGATTACATAGGAATTCTCTACCTTACAATGTGCATACACACACACACACACACACACACACACACACACACACACCCTTGCCAATGATGCCGTCATGAACTGAGCCCCCATCAGTACTTAAAACATCCATGGCTACCCACATACCCAAAGCATCCTCCATACCTCTGGTTTTAAATCTCAACTCCTGCTCATACTACTCACCCACACATGTATCCTATAAACACAATGAGGAATTACTCAACCTTAATTAGAAATTAAATTAGAAATAACAATCAGAAACATTTTCCCCTTATCAGATGAGCCAATATGAAAAAAAAAGAGGCAAATCCTACTGTTGGCAAGGACATGAATAAACAAACACATGCCTTCATTTACTGTTCAGTATTTTGTGCATTTAGCTCAGACTCTTTGACATTGAATCTTCTTCTGCTCAATAGTTCTTATATATCAATTTGAGAAAAGGTGACAAGGCAATAAGGAAGTCCAGGAAAAAAATTACACGATCCATGTAGTAGATGATAAAGTAAAGATGGGATAGTCTGTAACATTATCTAATCTGGGAAAATGGGGAAGGAATATTAAAATTCCTATCTAATAGGAAAGGAATATTAAAATTATCAGTCATTGGAGTCTGTACCCTAGGCTCCCTTATTAAAAATTTTCTGTAATAGTTTCTAGAGTCCTATCTTGAAATAGGTTCCCCAATACTGACTGAAACCTTTAAACTGATAATGCATATCTTTGGATGAAAGAGATGTATGTGATTTTTACATTTTTCTTTGTACTTTTCAATATTGTTTAATTTTCCATTTCAGTGATAGTACATTTTGTAAAATCAACGAGATTTAAGCAAATGCAACCAGTTTACTGAATCATCTAAACTAGATCGGGAGAAAGTAAAACAGTAACTTTGTTCTTTCTCTACATCAGACCTGCAAACCTATTCTGCGGATCATATTTATTTAACAAGCTGCTACATGACTTGTGCCAGGTTGAGGGGGTGAGGGTGCTGTCTTCGTATTGCCAGACATCTACCACTTTAAGAACTGCCTGCCTCTGTCACACACTCCCACCAGTCCTTCAGCATCCCCTCTTTACACTCGCCCCCTATCTCATCTCTGTTTTACACAGGCACCTGTGCCTCAAGTACTCATGTGATAGCCTCTCTGCACCCACCACCACAAGAGCTACCATCTGCAGTATAAAGCAGACAAGTTCTCCACTCTTAGCACTGGTGCTGAAGTAGAAGGCAGGAGGGTACAGGAAAATGTGCCCTACCTTCCAAATCAAAGCCCTGAACTAATTGTCTGGTAGAAATTAATGTGAGAAGCTCTGTATCACTGAAGTATGGACACATCACAAGTGAAAGGCATTGGCAGGCTGGACTGGAGGCAAAACCTTTATATATCACGCTATTTCTATGGGAAGATTTCTATGTGAAGTTCAAAACAACTGACCTACAAACTACTGTCAGGAATATAACTCACCTGGAAACTGGGGACTGCATTTACAACCACTTCCATTCTGCCAGGTCAAACAGATTAGACTCAAGACAGCAGCATTGATTTACAGTCTTGGTCCTATTGCTGAGCCACTTCCTAATTCACATTTTTTACTCTTAAAATGAGAGGCATAATGTGTTTGTTCCAACTACAAGGTTGTTGAGATAATAAGCAAAGCTATTCCTGAGCAAATAGGTCACAAAGTTGATAATACTCGTGTGTTTACTATTATTCCATGTTAAACATTATGGAGTGAACAGCACATGTGATTGGTCATAGGGAAGTAGTTTCTGAGATTAATAGACCAGCCCTCAAAAGTATCATGATAAATTCTTTTTTTCATCTTTTCCTAATATTTTTCTTAGCAAAAATGTCTCTTTGTCTCTCTTAGCCTACATAATATATTATTTTTAGAATCTTGGCTTTACCCAAAGCCTGTCTAAGTTTAAGAATGCTACTTGAGTGTAAGACAATACACACCTACATTTATACATTTTAGAAAGTCTTGGAATTTGTCATTTCTCACAGGTCTGAAGCCTAAGAAGACCGAGATCAAAGTGCTGGCAGATTCGGTGTCCAGTGAGAGCTCATTTCCTGGTTCATAGTTAGCTGTGCTCTCTTGGCAATCTCACATGGTACAAGGGCTAGGGAGCTCTCTAGGATATCTTTTATAAAAGCAATAATCCCATGCATAAGGACTCCATCCTCATGACCTAAGCACCTCCCAAATGCCCCACTTCCTAATACCATCACATTTACATTAGGATTTCAATATATGAATTTTGAGAGGAGACACAAATATTCAGACCATAGCCAAAAAATAATCCTAAAGGTTGCTTTTCTATTGCCCTGTAGACCACTAACCAATTTTATATCTAACCAAGCAATTTCACTCCAACATTTCTTTATTTTTTAATGTCTTCCATGATAAACTATATACATCTTTGATCCTCAAATGCTCTTGAAATCAGTTTTATCCTCACATTGGTTTTCTCACTAAATAATGAGCCAAATAAGATTTCTGACAAGTATTCATTTATATTTGCATGACAGCCATGTTTTTAACTTGCTGAAAATTATATTTTGATAAAAGTGAAAGAAAAAAGTAAACTTAGACCTGAGTGCTTTATGAGCTTCAGAAAAAATAAATATCAAACTTTTGTAATTATTCTTCAGTTTTGATCCAACAATTACTGTCCTTGTCACACAGAAAAATACAATCTGTGCCCTACCTTTGAACACGTCCCTTTTTCAGTTGCCATGATTGATTTTTTTCTTATGTTCCAAATGCCATGCAAAGTATTTTGCTTTCATTATTTCTTTGAACAGTGCCTGGCACATAGTAGGCATTCAGTAAATATTTATTGAATAAAAGAACTAGTTATTTCTAACTCTTATAACAACCTGCAAGGTAGATACTGTTATTGCAATTTTACAAATGAGAAAACTGATGCAGTAGTAGAGCAAGGATTCAGATCCAAGCTGTGTTCAGCACTCAAGTACCCTCTCTTTACACTGCACCAAATGAAAACACAAGCCCCAAATATGCCCTAACACTCCCAAGTTGGGGACTTCTGTATTAATGTCAACAATAAAAATTTTTAATAAATAAAAACAAAAAACCAATGCAGGGTCTCTGAACGTCCAAACAAAACAATTCTACTTCTTAAAAAAAAGGTATTAAAATTACAGGTCTTGAAACCAGGAGTTCTCAAGTTCCTTGACCCCTGTGCTTTCTCATATCCTCCTGCCTTCATTCTTTAGCCTAACCTACCTTTGTCCTTATATCCCAATGATCTTCAAACTGAGGTATGGGCACAAAGACTTTCCAGAGTATAAAGTGGCTTAGAGAGCTAGAGCATAAAAATTTCTAGATCTAAACTTCCAAAAATGCATTCCTTAAGTGGACTTGCCTGCAAACCCTGATGCCCAACAATTATTCCTCACTTGTTCACCTTTCAAATCGCCCTTCCTCTCTTTACAAAAGAAACACATACTCTCCCTATATTAACTGGTATTTCAGCGCATTGTTCCAGGGTATAATAAACTTTGGGAGATCAAAAAGAACAAATGTAGAAGTTCACTTTTCTGAGGGAAAGTCTCCTGAAACTAAAGGCAAAAAAGGTTCAGAAAGAAAAGTTGAGGTGCAACTTGCTTCATCCAGGAGACATACTCAAGACAAGTATCTATTCATCGATGTCTTGTTTTATCCATCTACTCACCCACCTATTTACTTATCAATCAATCATCCATCTATCAATAAGTTAAACTCTCTTAGAATACAGAGGTGAGAAAAGGGCTAGGCAGATGCATGACTATATGAATTTTAAAATAAAATCATACCTTTTCTGATGAAAAGTAACCTTGATTTGGCTGATTAGTTTAACAATGGTGCCTGATTATCTGAAGGAAATGTTCTATAAATTGAATCAGCTAAATCTGCAGCTCCAAGATTTGGATAAAAGTACATTTAATATGTATATTATATAAAATAAGCCATAAAACACATCCTTTGCAACTATTTGATTTTATGATATTTAAACTTGTCCTATACTTTTAGATTTCAATGTTAAAATGTGTGAGAGATAGCCAGTTTTTTAAAAAAATTTTTAAAACATGAAAACAAAAGAGTTTGGAGACAAGTGTCTAGTCCATTACTCCAGTTACTCACTTACAAATGTCCCATTAATTTTGTCCCATTGCATTTCACTTGCTTAAACTCAGGTCTTGGGCACTGCTGGAGAAAAAAAAACAAAATCATATTGGTGCCACTATAGTTTCATGGCATTCAGCATCTACTGGGTTCCCCATGCTGTTTGGCAATTTATTTGCATTTTTAGCTTTCTTCTATTTCCCACAACTACCATCTCATTTTTCAAGCTCCTCAAAGTTCCACTTCCCCCCACCTCCCCCAGCACTGTCAGCCAACCTAGGAACTTTCTCTTGCCTTAATTCAGTCCCACCCCAGCCCAGTTCAGGTGCTCTTAGGATCTTCTTTTCTTTCATTTATCCAGCCCTACTCCCACCCATTTTATTTCATCCTCAAACTCTTCTCATCTGCATTTGAACCTACTCTGGTCTCATGCACTAAAACAAACAAAACAGAAAAAAAAAATCACAAACACCTTTCCCTATAACCCTTACCTATCCAGCATCATACCATTGTTTTACTCTCCTCACACTCAAACTTCCCTAAAGCACTGTATATACTCTTGCTCTCCTACTGCACATGCTCTCCATCCATATATTCTCACCACTCCAAGAAAAGGGCTCTCTCCAAAGTACTGACAGGCACCTTATTCCTAAACCCAGTCTTAACTCACCACAACATGGCCTCTGCTGAGCATTTCCTTTGTGAAACAGTTTCTTCCCTTAGCTCCCTTCACACCACACTCTCTTGCTATACCTCTCTTACTAGTCTTTTCACCCATTCCCAGTCTCCTTGGCCAACTCATCTTTCTCTGTCCATTTGTTAAAGACCATTGTCTCAGAACCTGCTAAAAGATTCTGCATGTTCACCTTGAGCAACTGAATTGATTTCCATGGTTTTCATTCCCACTCTTAGGTTTATGGCCTTCAAATATCTTTCATTCAGATCTTTTTTCTTAGCTTTAGTCTTGAATATTTGACTGTGTCCCAGACAGCATTTCCACTAGCTCACAGGTACCTAAAACTTAACATGCCTGGGACTAAACCATGAGCTCTTTGGTCTTTCATGTACTTCTTGTCCAAGTAATCACCAATATCTGGCCATTCCTTCTCATAACTATCTCCTGAATCAGCCCAAGTCCCTCAATCCCCTGGCTCCCTCTCTGCTTTAAGTTATGATTGCCTCTCACTAGGCTCTTTCAATCAGCCTATCTCCATTCTCAAGTTCTCTACATCTGTTTTTCACACTACAATCAATACAAGTGTCCTAAAGCACAAGTCTGATCTTGTATTTCCTTTCCTTAAATGTTTCAATGACTTCCTATCATCCTATGTCATATAATAAGCTTAATTACAGTTTTAATTAAGCTCTAGGAATAAATTCTGAACTCCTTGTCATGGCTTTTAAAGCCCTTCTTTTTGTTTTGTTCTTGTTCAGTTACAGTTGTCCCCATTCCCTCCCCTTATTACTCTCCCCTGCCCTACCCACCCCCACCTCCCACACTGAATTCTCCCACCATTGTCTTTGTCCGTGGGTCTTTTATACATGTTCCTTGATGACCCTTCCCCTTCTTTGCCCTGTTATCCTTCTCTCCCCTCCCCTCTGGTTACTGTCAGTTTGTTCTTTATTTTCATGTCTCTGGTTCTTTTTTGCTCACTTGTTTGTTTTGTTGTTTAGGTTCCACTTATAGGTGAGATCATATGCTATTTGACTTCTGCTCACCACATAAGCTTCAGCTGTCCCCATTCTTCACTCTGAAGTGCTTCTAAAGTGCTTTCAGTTCCTAAATCTCATCTGCCTGGAACACTCTTTCTGCCCCTTCTTCTGGCTCTCTCTTATTTTAAATTAGGGTTTCAGAAAAGATGTTCCTTGCTCTAAAAAGCTTTTCCTAACCCCTTTATCTGGATTTTATTCTCAAATGCTTCTGTGATGCATTATTCTTAGTCCTTTAGCACTCACTCTATATAGATATTTAACTGTTTACATGTCTGTATCTCCAAAAGCAGAGGGACAATATTTAAGGCTAGAGTACTAGCCACTGCCTGGCATATAGTAGACACTCAACAAACATTTACTTACTGAATGAATACATGAAGCTAACAAAATTTCCCCCAAAAACAAATCACACTACTTCTATGAAATGGTTATAAACCTGTTTACTATATAGCCTTATAAACATTTTCATCAGGTTCCCATTAAATTTTGGACCAGAGAGAACCCACAAGTTGGATGGCAAAAAAATGCCATGTGCAATCTCCCTAGCAATGGTACAAAAACATACGTCCTTATAGATATCAAATAACTTACCTGTGAGCTAAGGAAATCCAATTTTTACTCTTTTATTAATTCATTCAACAATCAATGGTCACCTAACCCTCTCTTCATGCAGCTTCAGTCTAGCATTTACTCCAGTAAATTCACTGAATCCTGGACAAAAGCTGAGCCATCTCCAGCTTTTCAAATTTTATTATTTTGAACCATCTAGGGGTAGCTGCTTTTATCAAAGCAGGAATATTTTTTAAATAGTATTTTTCCTTGCATATCAGAAAACCCAATTTGAAAATAGAATTACATTTCTTAAAACTTCCATGCTCCTGATCTTTTCCTCCTTTTCAGCTGTGCCAGAGGCATGAACTTTTATCCCCCAGCTCCAGTTAAGAAGATGATTTATTAAACACACTTAAATGAAAGATGGCTTGGTGTGGATATACTTGGATTCACAGTCCATGCCTGGGGGCGGTTTGAGTATCAACTTTCTAACTAATTCAGAAAGGAGAAACTTCTCTCATTATTTCAAGATAAATGTCTGAACCTTCCAGCTCTTATCAGCCTGCCATAAAAGTATCAGGAACTAAAAATGGATATTCTGTTGCTCACATTTCCTCTAGACCCTGAAATATTTGCCATAAAACCAGTTGCAAATTACCAACTAATGGTATCTTTTTGGCACTCCCAGGCAAAGCCTCAGTGTTTATTGTATCAAACTCTTTCCTTTCTTTACAAGTGATCCTTATACAATATAATCACTCAGAGGTTATTTGGAAAATTATTTTCAATTTTTTTATTAGGTTCATAAAATTTACTCAGAACAAGTTAAAAGGCCACAATAAAAAGAGAATATTTCTACTTGATTTATGGAAAGCCCTAAGCCTGGGCTTGTGCACAGAGAACAGAAAAATAACCTGATTACTTGTCTCAGTTTCATCTTAGAATTTGCACATATGCGTATCATTTCCTTGATTTGACCCTAATTCAAGAGTTCAACCTGAAGAGTCAGCAGTGCTAATATATGCTGGTCTTAAAGGGAATGTATTCTGTAACTGAAAAAAGCAGTGTGTCATTTTCTCATAATTTCAGTGAGTAGAGAAGCTATTCCTCAAAGATAGGGATCCCTTACAATGAGAAATCATTTGTATTGAACTCAGAAACTGAAGTGCCTTGTGTTTGCTTCATTGACTGCATAAAGGACTGCTTTACTCAGAACAGGTAGAACTCAATGAATTGAACTAGTCTAGAAACACGTGAATCTTTCCTTTGATGTAAATTTAAATTGTAAGAAAATCACTTCCTTTCCAAGAATTCCCAACATTCTTGTTGCTGGTCATGGTTCAAAATGCCACATAGATTTGATCTTCATTTATTTCAGAGGAACCGTAAATTATACCATGCTGGCTATGTTAAGAAAGAGCAGCATCTCAAATATGTTTGGATGTATATGGATATGGTTAGGCCTATGCCACTTGTCTCCTTTGTGTCTAAAAGAAATCAGCTGTTAGCAAATAGCATCTGAGTAACAAGCTCATCATCTATAGAATACCTAACATGTTGGAAAGTAAGAGAACTTGGTAACTACATAGTCTTAAAATTACTAAAGACCATAAGTTTTCTTTCAAACCAAAAGTTTTTTCCTCAAAAACATGTTGATATGATTAAATACCTACTTTATATATAACAGAAAAAAATAGAATCAACATTTTAAAGCACAGAAAGACTAACAGAAGTATAATTATATAAGTTCATATCAATGCTAAAATCAGAAGGGAGTAAGTATAAATCATTTGTACAATTCATAAAAAATCACAAAAATAAGAAAAAAAGGGGGACAAAAAATAAAATGATAAATAACCAAAATGTTTTTTCAGAGTGGTTCTAGCTTTTATATTATTCTTTATGTCTTTAGTAGTATAAAATTAGTTAAACATTATGAAAAAAGAAAAGAAGAACACAGGTTCAATATAAATAATTTTTAAAGGGAAAAAAGATAAGCAGCAATCTTTACCTATTTTTTCTTTTTTTAAATATTCCTTATTTTTTTAAAAATTATTTTATTGTTGTTCAATTACAGTTGTCTGCATTTTCCCCCACCACCTCCCCACACCCCAGCCCAACACACCTCCCCACCTTGGTTCCACCCTCCCCCTTGGCTTTGCCCATGTGTAACCCTTATGGTAGTTCCTGAAAACCCTTCCCCCGATTGTCCCCTATTTTTTCTTTTACTTAGAAATGAACTCAATCTAACTGTGGTTTGAAGATGCTTAGATGCATAAAGCCAAGACACAGATTTGGTCTATTTTATATATTCATTTAGCATCAGCAGGGACCAGGAAGAAAGAGTCAATGTGGAAAACACAAGAGTGAGACCAAGTAAAATAAAAAAAGTTCTTTCTATTGAGTGGGGAGAGGGTGGCTGCAGGAAAGGTTGCAAATATCAAAGGAAAGAGAGGTAGGTATTCATGGTAGGCATGATAATGGCTCCCAAAGTTGTCCACATCCTATTCCCTAGAACCTTCAAATACATCATCTGTTATAGGGCAAAGGGGAACTAAGGGTGCAGAAAAAAATTAAGCTGACCTTGAGATAGAGAGATTATCCTAGATTATCCACAGGGGTCCAGTATAATAACAAGGTCCTCAAAAGCTGAAGAAGAAGGCAAATGAGTCATTTCAAATGATTCAATATGATAAAATCTTGATCATAGTCACTGGCTTTGAAGATGGGGGAAAGGGGCCAGGAGCCAAGGAATGCAGTTGGCTAGAAGAGGCAAGGAAATGAATTTCTCAAGAGCCTCCATAAAGGAAAGCAGCCCTGACAACCCCTTGACTTTTGCTTAGTGAGAACCATTTTGGACTTCTGACTTCCAGAACTGTAAGAGAATAAATTTGTGTTGATTTGTGCCCCTAAGTTTATGGTAATTTCTTGGAGCAGCAGTAAAATATTAATACAGGACTTCATGGTAAAAACTATGATGGAAAAACTTGCAAGATATATTTAAAATGCTTTAGTAGAAAAATAAAGAAGATGAAAACAAGAAGTTTATAAAATAGTGGAAAGAGGGCAAAAAAAGAATTTATGAATATCAACAAAACTAACTTCCACCTGCAACAGATACAATAACAGAAAGCAAACTACAACACTAAAGCCAAGTTCTTCAGGGTGAAGAAGTAAAGTGGAAGCTATTATACAATATCCTCCAAAGGCAAGTTTTAACAAATATTTCTTAATACCATTGCCCTTGGAAAACTAGGAAGGCAAAGAATAAGAAGTAAAACTATAAATGGATAACATAAAGAAAATCGTAAAGAAAAAAAAAGAGACATTACCTAAGACAGCAATTTTCAACCAGCGTGCTACAAGAATTTTTACAACATGCAATACCTATTTAGTTAGGGGTCACTGACCTCTTCTTCCTTAGATTGTCAAATGAAAAACTGACAACACCCAAAACAACAATAGCCATTTAGTGTGAATACCCTTTCTTGAACCTTAAAAATATAGGTCATATAATAGATTTACATCTTATTGGTCATGTCACATAATAAGGTTGTGTCTGATTGCTTAATTCTTGGTACTAGAAATCATTTTATACAAGCATAAGCACCTGATTTCTTAAAAAGTCACTTTGGGGGGAAAAAAGGGTAGGTAATTACTACTATTACTTTTGGTAAATCAATCAAAATTATAACTATTTTTTGTCAGGTGGGCAAAAAATTATTTTTTGGTGTGCTGCAGAATTTTAGTAATTAGTTTATGTAGGCCATAAGATGAAAAAAGTTAAAAGTCAATAATATTGGGCACTGGATTTTTGATGGAGTCTATATATGATCAAGTAAAAAATGATCAAAGGAACATTAAAAATATGGGCAAATCATATCAATAAGAACCAGTTAACATGTAATTCTACATTATTTGAATTCCGTATATATTTTATACCCTCTGAAAAATTACCTCGATGAGAAATCACACAGTTTTTAAATGCCAGATAACTAAATGCAGGTTTTCTTGTACTTGTCTTTGTAGAGTCATATACTGTCACATGACAAAACAAAAAATTTTGTGAGAATTGTTGATGAGAAAATATAAATAACATTTGGAGGTGTGACTTTTTTTTCAGTTGCACAGAGACTTTGAACTTCTTCTAATATTGTATTCAATTATAAGACCTGGCATAAATATTTTATGATTTAAAGAAGTCAATTAATGTTTCAAGAATTCTAGGCATTACTACTCTTTATTTCTCACATCAAACACATTAGCCAATAACTAAAGAAAATAAGTAAAAAAATTCCATAGGAAATATTAAAGAATACAATGTCAGGTTTATGGTCCTGTTAAAAACTAAAGATCAACATGTAATATATGAAGTTGTTTCAGGACTGACCTCTTATCTCAGTTACAGCCATGACAATGAACTTTTTGTAACTGATTTTTATTTGTTATGTATTGTTTATTGTTGTTCAAGTATAGTTGTCCCCATTTTCCCCCACCACTACCAACCTGTTGCCCAACCAACCGCCTCCCACCCTCAATCCTATCCACCTTTGGCTCTGTCCATGTGTCCTTTATACCTATTCTTTGATGAGCCTTCCCCTTTTTTCCCATCCGTTAACCCCTCCCCAGTCCCCTTCTAGTTACTGTCAGTTTTTTCTTTAGTTCAATGTCTCTGATTATATTTTGCTTGCTTATTTGTTTTGTTGATTAGGCTCCACTTATAGGTAAGATCATATGGTATTTTTCTTTCACCACCTGGCTTATTTCCCGTAGCACAATGCTAGCCAGTTCTATTCATGATGTTGTGAAGGGTACAAGCTCCTTCTTTATTTCTGCTGCATAGAATTCCATTGTGTAAATGTACCATAGTTTTTTGATCCATTCATTTACTGATAGGCACTTAGGTTGCTTCCAGCACTTGGCTATTGTAAATTGTGCTGCTATGAACGTTGGGGTGCATAGGTTCTTTTGAATTAGTGATTCAGGATTCTTAAGGTGTAATCCCAGCAGTGGAATTGCTGGGTCAAAAGGCAGTTCCATTTTTAGATTTTTGAGGAAATTCCATACTGTTTTCCATAGTGGCAGCACCAGTCTGCATTCCCACTAATAGTGTACTATGGTTCCCTTTTCTCCACAACCTCTCCAGCCCTTTTTGTTTGTCAAGTGGCCATTCTCACAGGTGTGAAGTGGTATCTCATTGTGATTTTAATTTGCATTTCTCTGATGGCTAGTGATGCTGAGCATTCTTCATGACAGTAACATTTAAGGATATTGGACAAATTAAGGTGTGTTCCTATTGATTCTGTTCTACATAAGTTTAAGAAAAATCTTTGAACGTAATGCCTAAGGCACACATTGATTTGTTTTTTGTATATGTTTATTAAAGTATTAATCCATCAAGAAGATATTTTCTCTCTAATCCATCCTTATTGTTTTTCTCCCAAAATATATTCTTTAATTTATGCATTATTTCTGAGACCACAGTGAGTTTTAAGAGGATGTCCATTAAGGTGTGACCTGAAGAAGAACAACTGATAGAATCTCAATGATAGATTAATGCTGGAAGATACAGGTAATAACTGCTCTGTAATCACAAAATCCCAGCATTTCAGTCAGATAAGGAAGGCCCCTAGAGCTCCTAAATCAAGTTCCAATGTAAAGCAGGAAATCCTGCCACCACATACTGGACAGGTTGCCACCCAGCTCTAGGCAGAGTTTGCCACCTCCCAAGCACCTAGTAATCCATTGTTTATTCTAAATTTAACTTCCACCCATACTCTCAGTTGTTTTCTAGATGCCAAACCCATGTCTAATTCTATTTTTTATATTTCTTCAAATACTAGATACCACTATCATATCCCCCTACTTTGTCATCTATCTCTTTGTAAAATCAAGAAATATAGGTCAAGATATGTATACATGTCTATTGCTTTAAACCCTTCTATATAGTCTGATGAGCACTTAGCCTAATAACTTGCTGATGGTTCCCCAAAAATCAGGGTTCCAGTGGCAAAAAGAGCAGTCCCTATAACTTTTGGCTATAAAAACTAGCATAGATTGAGGTTGAGTGAGACAAGAGGCTTCTAGAGTCCCAGGCTCATAAAGGTCCCACATGAACTTTCCTGAACTCACTCCCTCTGAGCTCCATCAGCACTGGGGCAGCAGCCTGAAAAGCACCAGAGACAACAAGAAGGAACTGAAGTGTCTGGCATAAGGGCAAGAACTGGAGGGGCAGCCTTCTCCCAGAGAGAACTGCTATCAGAGGTCATTATTTTTATTCTGAGCCCTCCCCAAACAGAGCTAGCAGACAGGCACAATAACTGAGTCTTTATCAACCTAGCTCTCACTGTTTGACCCACCCTGGTGATTCCCTAAGGCCCCACTCCATAACTTTCAGGCCTAACCAAACTGTTTCCAGTGTTTTTCCATAAAAATGGCCTGCCTCAAGTCATGCTTCAGATTTTCCTAAAATCTCTCAAACAAGCAGTATTTGTCCTATGCAAGCCTTTTACCTCTCATTAAGTAGCCACAAGTGCAACACTAGTAGCAGCCAGCCTTAGTTCAAAGGTTGGCCATGACTGGGTACCTCCAAGCCCATTGCAAGTAACAGCCATCTCCAGATCACTTTGTAGCTCAGGCCAGCTAGCCCTGGGCAGAACACAGGCAGCAGCTGATCTTGGCCTGCTCCTCCTGGGAGGACCCAGAGCCAGTACCCACAGTAGATAGCTTCAGATGACATTGAAGCACCACCCAGCCATTTCTACAAGCAACACACTCAAGGGGAGGAGTTGGTAGGCACCAGAACCCCACTGAAGTAAGTCCTGCTCCATGGGGTGGGCCTCTGCACAGTTGATCCTCCTCAATAGTCAGAGGTCAGTGATTGGTGGTCATGGCCATTCCTTGTAGCTTATCAGCCTGAGGGTAAATCCCTCCCACTGATGTGTCAACAGAAATCAAGGCTCAATTACAAGCAGAGAGTGCACACAGCCCACATGGTAGAGGGCAGATGCAAATCGAGTGCTCAGCCTGAAGGATCAGAAAGGGTGTGCCCCTTGACCTTACAGACCACCTAGTACATTAGACCACTCTACCAAGTCTGGGAAACATAGCAGCTCTGCCTAAACCATAGAAACAAACAAAGGGAGGCTGCCAAAAATGAGGAGACAAAGAAACGTGGCCCAGATGAAAGAACAGATCAAAACTCCAGAAAAAGAACTAAACAAAATGGAGACAACCAAGCTACTAGATGCAGAGTTCAAAACACTGGTTATAAGCATGCTCAATGAACTTATACAGAACATCATCGGCATAAAAAAGGACCAATCAGAAATGAAAAATGCACTAACTGAAATGAAGAACAATTTACAAGGAATCAACAGTAAAGCAAATGAAGCTGAGAATCCAGTCAGCAATTTGGAATATAAGGAAGCAAAAAACACCCAATCAAAACAGAAAAAAAAAAGAATCCAAAAGAATGAGGATAGTGTACAGAACCTCTGGGACAGCTTCAAGTATACCACATTTGCATCATGGAGTTGCCAGAATGAGAAGAAAGAGAACAAGAATTTGAAAATGTATTTAAAAAATAATGATAGAATACTTCCCTAACATAGTGAAGGCAATAGACAAATTCAGGAGGTACAAAAAGCCCCAAACAAGAGGAACCCAAAGAGGCTCACATGAAGACACATCATAATTAAAATGCAAAAGGTTAAAAACAAAGAGAGAATTCTAAAAGCAACAGGAGAAAAGCAGGTAATTAGCTACAAGGGAGCTCCCATGTGATTGTTGGATGGTTTCTTAACAGAAATTTTGCAGGCCAGAAAGGATTGGCAAGAAATATTGAAAGGGATGAAAGCAATAATCTGCAATCAAGATTACTCTAGCCAGCAAAGCTATCATTTAGAATGAAAGGATAGATAAAGAGCTTCCCAGACAAGGTAAGCTAAAGGAGTTCATCAACACCAAGCCAGTAGTATATAAAATGTTTAAGGATCTTCTTTAAGTAGAAGAAGAAGATAAAAAGTATTAACAATAAAATGGCAATAAATACACATCTATCAATAATTGAGCTTAAAAACAAAAACAAAATAAATGAACAAGCAGAGCAGAAACAGACTCATAGATACAGAGAACATTTTGATGGTTGCCAGATGGAAGGGGGTTTGGCAGAATGGGCAAAAAAGGTGAAGGGATTAAGAAGTGCAAATGGGTTGTTAAAGAATAGTCATAGTACAGCATATAGTCAATAATATTCTAATAACTCTGTATGGTGTCAGATGGGTGTGAGATTTATTGATATAATTACTTAGTGATCACTAAGTAGTCAAATCACTGGGGTGTACACCTGAAAACTAATATAATAATATATGTCAACAGTAATTGAACAATTTAAAATAATTAAAAATAAATAAAATTTAAAATAAATAAATAAATAGCATGCTGGTGGCCTTGGAAGAGTGGATGAGCATAGGGTGAGAGCAGAAACAGAAAGATGATTTAGGAGGCTCAAAATGGAAAATGATTGAGACTTAGCTAAACATACAGCAATAGAGATTGAGAGGTGTCAAGACATTTGAGGCATACGATTGGAGAAAACACAGATAGGGGCTTATGATGATGGGTGCAGATGGTAAAGGAAGATGGAGAACAAAAATGTTGGCTTATCTGATTCCTGCAACAGCAAATAAGAAGAGATATTGAGGAGGAGGTTTCAAGTAGACAATTGCACATGTAGATCTGGAACTCAGAGGAAAGGACGGCCTAAAGACATAAAACATGGGAGTTATCAACATGTATCCAGTGGCATTAATAATAGTATTTAAAATCAACAAAATTAGTAAGATAACCTAGAGAGGAGTTTAAAGGAAGAATAAGAGAACTTAAGACTGGCTCTGAAGTATTCCAACACTTAGAATAGGAAAAGAATTAAAAGAAGCCAGTAAGGAAAAAGAAGAGCAAGGAGAAAGTTTGATAAAGGAAGACGACATTGGGAACATCAATGGTGTTTGGGAAGTGGAACAAGATAAGAGCAAAGAGATCATCAGGTATAGGACAGGGAGATGGCTGGTAATCTTGACAAAAGCAGTACCTGTGGAATAGTAGAACTAAGAACAGATAAATTTTAGGAATGGATTAAAGGTGAGGCAATGATGCAAAATATGGTGAAGTTTTGTTGGGAAAAGGAGTGAAAAAGGGAGACAGTAACTACAGGAGATGTGGGGTCAAGAAAAGTTTTGTCCTTTTTCTTCCCTCAAGATAGGGACTTACACATGATAAAAACTAAAACTCAATTACTAAAAAGAAGCTTGATGTATCCCTGCTCTAGGCCAGTGGTTTTCAAACCCTTTTCAACAGAACACCAGATTTCTGAGATGGTGCCTTGCAGCTGCTGCAAAAGACAAGGCAGGCCTCCTTCCTTAACAATGAAGTAACTCAAATTCAATCCATTTTATATATGGTGATTTAAAATAAGATGTCATTTGAAAAAAATAGCTTATCTAAGGAGAGCGTAGGTTGGCCAAAACATCTCACCCTATTAGCCTAGTAGATGACAGACTACCTGATGAATCCATATATGGTATGTATTCCTAACTATATCACATAATGGCTCTTCAGGGAAAACATGATAATAAATTGTATCTGTAGCACAATTTCAGGATGCTAAACAAGTTTGTCATTGTCTCACAGCCTTTTGGCAATGATAAATTAAGTAGCTTGATTTTCAAGCATTTTAATTAATATATTCCACAGTCAATAGCTTTGATAAACTTAAGAAGTCCCAAATTTGTTTTAATAAAATTCACTTACAAAATGGAAAGAAAAAAATTGTATATAAAGTTTTTTTGTGTGTATATATATATACAGATCTTGACAGCTGTGTGTACTAACTCCTTATGTTCTCAGTAAACACAATATTTTCTAAAGAGATTTTCTGAGTTTTAGATACACAAAATGAGATTTGAGTAATGATTTTTAAATTAAGAAGATGTAATGCAAGGGCAGAGCTTATTTTAACTATTTGAATAGAATCATGAGAAATTTGTTACTAAATTAATCAAATGCAAATTATTGTTCTAAAGGATATTTATGATGTTTATGACCTTCAGTAAACTTCTCTTCTGAATTTATTGTGTTCCTTGTTAAAATTTGGCACTGATTTTGATATTATACCACTGTGGTTCTCTGTCTACAATGGACTTTCTCAGCACCGTGAGCACTTTGGATAAACCTGTTGTGGGAGACTGTCTTCTGCACTATAGAGAGTTTAGCAGAATCCCTGGCCTATAACCACTAAATGCTAATAGCACTATCCTACGCACCCCTACACTCTACTTGCAACAATCAAAAATGTCTCCAGACATTGCAAAACATCCCCTGAGGGTTAAAATCACTCCCAATTGAAATTTTGCCCTACAAGCTAATGTGATTTCCTATTCTGGAATTAGCCTACTATTTTCATATTTCTCATAAAGATATTTGGGCTCAAACTGAACAGAATGAGGATATTGCAACATTCAGATCCAGCTGTTCATGTAACTGTAATAGAAAAAGGGAAGTAATACATCTCAGGTGTGACTAAATAACATAGCAATTTGCTCAAGAACACGTGCAGAAAAGTGCTGAATCTAGAACAAGTTAGATGCGGTATAACTAAAGCTTCATCATAAAAGAGCCTGTATTGATGAGAAAAATAGGGAATGAAAACACTTTTATAGTGCTGCTATATCTAAGTCCTTCCATTAAAATCAGCAGTGTGGCACTGGCTGGTGTGGCTTAGTAGATTGAGTGCCATCTGCGGACCTGAGTGTCGCTGGTGCAGTTCTCGTCAGGGCACATACATACCTGGGTTGCTGGTGGACCTATGAAAGGCGACCACACATCAGTATTTCTCTCCCTTTCTTTCTCCCTCCCTTCCCCTCTCTCTAAAAATAAATAAATAAAATCTTTTTTAAAAAATCAGCAGTGTGACAAACTGCATGAAAAACCTTGTCAAGACATTATAGGCAGGCAGATCGTGTTTGACTGCGTTCATTTTACATGTTTTTTGTGCATTGGGTTACCAGTTTTTAAAGAAAATGCCAGTAAGAAAAATATTAAAAGGAAGATTGTAAAGGTGGAGCTGAGCTGCCACCCAGAGCAGAGGTCCCCAACAGCCGGGCAAGGGACCTCCCGCGGTCCAAGAACTGTTAGGAATCTCTCCTCAAGCAAAGCTCACCTGACCTCCGCCTTTTATCTGCCCCTCCCAGTCCCCATACACAGCGCGAGGTGGTGTGGGAGGGATTGAAGCTCACCTGAGCTCATCCTTCGCATCCTGTCCTCTTCCGTGCCCTGTCTTCCGCAGCACCTTACCTTCTACATTCATTGCATGAACAATATTATCCCAGTAACTAAAAGCAAATCAAATTCAAAACCTCAAAAACAATGGGAAATTTTAATGTCATACTTTTTAAAATTAGCTGATTGCTCATAAAATATTAAATTTAATGATTTTAGTTTTGCTTTTAAAATTTCCAAACAGAGTGAGTTCACAGAGACTTTCTTTTAAAAGTTCAACATAATTCTGAAGTGGTCATTGCTGGACAATAGTGAGGTACCTACACATACACACAAAAATATTGTTCTATTAATGCTGCAGTAAAGCCTTGGTCAAAAGTTTACATAGCATTTTTTAATTACCAAGTAGAAAACTTATTACTGAAAATGAATTAGAAGAATAATGAATGCAACCAAGTGGCAGACTTTTCAATGTTTATCACCTTTCCTAATAATCATTTTTTCAAATGAATCCAATTAGGGAAACAGTTATGGTAACTAAAATGCAATAGAATCACTAACTAGAGGAAAGGGTGTGCTACTTAGGCAACATAACAGAAGCAAAGTAGAAAATAGAGTGAGGAAAATGTCTACTGGGAATAAAAAGGCTAAAAATAACCTGACTTTGAGCTAAAGCATAATGTATAGTTATAATTTCTGGGAAAATATGGGTGCCCTTTTCTAAATGTAACAGTATTATTGAGCACTCATTAGGTTCTCCAGGCCATAAACCATTGCCTGGTTAAGGTAGGCATTTGGGAAGCTACATAAACTCTTTTGGACCATAAGGGTCCCATTTAGTAAATTACTGCTTCAGTGCATGGAATGATACCCTTGTGTCCTGGTACTGGATTCCAAAAGAGCTTAATTTACACACTGGGAAAATCTAGTGCTCATTCAGAGATGAGAAGTGTGCCTGTTCACATGTCCACATAGAACAGAAATTCCTATACTCATCTAAATGGAGAATATTGATATGTGGCCTAGAGATTTAAGTGTCAAATTATCATGCAATGGTATATCATATGACCTGGTCTATAACCACTTAAAACTATGACTTGATATTTTTTTCTGCTTTACAATTAAATTGCTGTTTTTATCTTATATATGTTTCCTATGTCTCTGTTCTTACAGTTTTGCAAGAAAAAATAGCCTCAGCTTTCCCAGATGGTTTTAGAGTGCCATAGCTACTTTTCAAAGATGCTTCTCTGTCAGTCCGTCATGCCTGTACCCACCCATACTAGTTGTTTCAGTAAAATCCAGTTGTTTATAGGTAATTTTACTCAATCCATTTTTTGCGCTATAACATAGACTAATACAAGGCTTTACTGGCCTTTTACTTTTTAATGTGCTTCCTTATTATAGCCTAGGGAACATTTCAAGGTTCCTTTTGTTCTGACAATTCTATTTATGTGCCTATGGGGTTTGAATCATGGATATCAATGGCATTCTGCATCATTTACCTAAAAGTGAGCATTTCCACAAGTAGCAATTTGTGATTAAAGTTTTGCCTGTTCCCATATCAAACCAGTAAAGTAATATATTATACATTTCTCTTAAAATGCAGGCTTCTAATGATGACTCATACATAATATGTAGCTTGGCTGCAATTGTAAATCTCAAATGATAGCTATTTATATCATACTGTTCTGTCACCTGCCTTAAAACTATGTATTTGCCTATTTTTAAATTATATGAAATAAAATCAGCCACCTTTTATGTGGTGAATATATTCAATTTATCCATGTGCCTTTTCACTGAAAAATATATGACATGTTAATGGTCCCCAAAAAGGTTTTTGTCAGTGAAAATGAATTTCCATGAATTTCAGAAATTTGAACCAGTAATGTACAAGAAATAATACAAGAAATAATAATAATAATAATGTACAAGAAAAAATATTCAGACAATCATTTCAGAAATTGTAGCACTTCCTTATGTCAATATTCTGATCAAAAAGACAATAATATAATTACTGTGTTTAAAAGCATGATGCTTGGACTTGTGGAGGGATACAAGCACTTAGAGCAATTTAATGCAAGAGATTGATGCCAGTCTTTTGGTTTCCCTAGTACGAGAAAATAACTTCTATCTAGTGAGCATCTTATGTACCAGGCACTACATGGAATATTTCACATGTTTTTTATTCACTTGAGATTCAGAAAATCTCCCTATTAGGGTTAAGTAAGATGCCCCTATTTGGCAGATGTGTTTTATAAACATTTAGTAACTATTCAAAATCCTGTAGGTAATGTAGGTGTGGCTGGGGCAGGAGTAATATAAGAGTCTTGGGTGTGAGAAATAGCTTTTTCCAGGAGAGAACAACATGTTCAAAGACCTCAAGTAATAAAAGAGTATTTTAATGATGGGGACATGAAAGAAAACTTATGTTCCAAAGCAGATTTTGAAAGGCTTAAAGGTTATCTTAAATTTATAAAGTTTGGGACCATTAACCTAAAGGCAAATGGAAGCCATTTAAGTTTTAAGCATAAGAGGAGAGTGATCAAATGTGATGTCTATAGGATCATTCTGGCTTTGGAAACAGAATGATAACTAAAGAATAGTAAGACACATGTCAGGGAGATAACTTTAGGAAGTGATTACTCTAAGCCAGTGAAAAGATGATGATGGCTTAAATCAGGATGGTGGAGTGGCAATAAAGAGAAACTGATTCATTTGAGAGATATTTAAAAATTGTCAATATGAGATTTTGTTACAGTTTGGATATAGAAAATTAGGGAGAGAGAAGGATGATGGATAATTCCCAAGGTTCTAATTTGAAAAGACTAGATGTTCCTAATGACTCCAGAAAGAATGCAGTGGAGCAAATCCACAGGAGGAAGGAGAAAATGGAGAAAGATGATCAGTTCAGTTATAAACATACTGGTATTTAGATTCCAGACAAAAGTATTTCAAGTGGAGATGTCAAGTGGAATTTGAATATACAGGTGTAAGTTCAGGCTGGAAATACACATAAGGGTAAATCAGTATATAAATAGTTATTGAAGGTGTGAGAGTAAATGAGATTCCCTGAAATCCTGTGTAATTAGGAACTGGAAAAGCCTAGAGGACACTGCTAAAGAACACTGAAACTTAAGGATCACAAAGAAGAGAAAGCTCTAATAAAGATTATGATGAGTGAGGAGGAAAATCAATGAGTTGTTGTATCAGAAACCAAAGGAAGAAAGTGTTTCAGAAAGGAGGGTTTGATTATTAAAGCAAAATGTCATCCTAGATTAACAAAAGTACAACTGATGTTTCTAAACTGCATTTACTAACATAGAAATCATTGCCAAACCCAGTTTGGTGTTACTGGGGATCTAGAGACTAGAGTGCTATACTGTGGATCAACAGTGAGGACAAAATGAAATATAGGAACAATTATAGACAACCTCTTTTATTAACTTTGGGTATGATGGGAAGGAGAGATGTATAGGATGACAGTCAAAAGATAATATGAGTTTCAAGTAAAGAGCTTTAGGGTTGTTTGGTAATACTTTATGTAGGTAGAAAGCATTGGGCATCTTTGGCGAGTGAAAAGATCCAATAGAAAGTCATGGACAAAGAATGCAATAGAAAGGTGGGATAATCTACAGGGTAGTGTGATGGTTAATTTTATATATCAATTTTCCAGGCCATGGGATGCCCAGATAGTTGGTCAAACATTATTCTGGATGTTTTGTGGGGGTGTTTTTTGGATAATATTTACATTTTAATCGGTAGACTGTATAAAGCACATTGTGCGCCCCCCTCCCCATAATGAGGCTTATCCAATCAGTCAAAGGCCTAAATACAACAGAAAGCCTTGACCCTCCTTCAAATAAGAGACAATTTGTCCTGCCTCATTGCTTCTGTACTTGGACATCAGCTTTTTCCCACCTATAGACTCATATTAAACATGGATCTTCTTGGGTCTCGAGGCTACGGCCTTTAGACTAAAACTATACCATGATATTTCCTGAGTCTCTAGCTTGCTAACCATAGATCTTAGAATTCTCAGCCTCCATAATCATATGAGTCAATTCCTTATAAGTCTGTGTGTGTGTGTATACATCCATCCTTTCCTCAGCAGACCCCTAATACTAGCAGCAATTCTCAAAGTGTGGTCACTGGAAAGCAGCATCACTTGGGTATATGTTAGAAATACAAGTTCTCAGACATCACCTAGACCAATTGAATCAAAAACTCTGGGAGTGGGCCCCGAAATCTGCATATTAACAAACCACCTGCAAGTGATTGTGATGCAGATTTCATCTTAAAACGCACTGTTCCATGGCAAGATTTCTCTGCAGGAAGGAGGGATTAAGAAGATATAAATGGAGAGCTTGCCTTTTACTAGAGGAAGTATTTTTCCCATTAAAAAAGGAGAAAGAAGGGGAAAAGTGGGGTCTATAAATGAAGGTAAGTTTGAGACTCGGTGATGGAAATTTGAGTTGGTTCTGACCTAGGCTTCCACTTTCTTTGCAGAGCAGAAAATGTGATTTTCTATGAGAGACTAAAGAGGTGGTATGTGAAGAGATTTTAGAAAAGTAGAGAAAAAGGTATTGAAAGTAAGAAATTTTGAGGGTTCATCAAGTTCAGAGGGTAACCATACCACACCAGCTAGCTGCAAAAGTTTCCCAGATGTGGTCATTAATCCTAGTACACAGGTAAGGAAAATAACTGTATTAATCCAGGATTGGGATTTTGCCCCATCAATGGAAATGCAATGGAAAAGAGAAATTGCTATGGTCATGAGAATAGACTCACTCACAGCCCACTGAATCCAAGAAAGATAGAGCCAAGAATGAAGAAATGCTGTGAGGAACAGGAAACAGAAGTCAAGGGTTTCAAGTAAGCCTGATGACACCCGACACCAGTTCTCCACCATTCAGGGATACCATTGCCACCCCAATGCAAAGTATTATAATAGATTTACCGAGTATGATGAGATAATGGAGAAAAGAGATTACCTCTGTCTGGAGGATATCTGAGAAGATTTAGACAGGAGGTAGTGATACAGGGTGCAGCCAAGAGAGGGGCCCCAAAAATGGATTTGGAACGGGTTCCAGAACTCAAAGTGTCTAGGAAATACTAGAAATACATATAAGATGTCCTCACCCCTTCCCCCCAACAGGTGTGAGTTGGGGGAAGGGACACAAGGAGCAGGAACATGCAGAGCTGTTTTGTACAGCAACAGCTTTGCAGCTAATCCATGGCATGGTCATTTAACATATCTATAACCTTTAACTGGCTGCATAGATATGTTAAATAGCTGTCTGTGGCCATGCTCTGAGCCAGGGGGATGGAAGGAACTTCCCCCCAAGATGTAACTGAGGAACAGGTCCCCCGAGTTACAGTGCCTGCATGGGAGCTTAGAGAAGACTGGCTCCATGACATGGGGCCACCCCTGCCCAAACTCAGGATGGCAGCCCAATGAACTTGGAATAATACAGGAATGCTGGCAGGTGTAACTGATTGTGGGAGGAGTTGGGAATGGGGGTACAGAGGAAGATTGGTGCGGGAATTTAAACCCAGACACAGCAGTCACTAGAGGGAGATCCAAGCAGTTTTGCCAGAGTGCAGACCCCCACAGCTTCAGTGGAGAGAAGAACTATGCAGTTTTGGCCAGGGTGGGGACCCCTGCAGCTTTGGTAGAAGAGGACCACGCGGCTTCAGGGTGCTCCCTTTGGCCGTGTGGCCTGGGAAGCAGGAGAGACTTTGCCTGGAAGAAGGGTGAAAAAACCTCTTGCCAGTAGGCCATGAGAAAGTGCCACATGGCTTTGAATTAGAGATCCTGCCTGGATGGTGACACAGCTGATGGTGTCAGCAACCTGAAACACGGAAGTTTGCCTCTTTACCAGAGTCACATTACCTCGAAGTAGGGCAGGGGGAGAAGGAAACACTGTGGGCATCTGTGGGTATCCTAAAGGACTTTGATATTTTAATGAAGACGTTAGGTCACTACTTTAAGTCTGTATAGCATTAAATAAACATTTCCTTTTCTTTTCACAAATCTCTGGCATTGAGAAATGTCTTTCCTATAATACGGCAGACATAACGAAACGGGGGGGCAGGGGTCCTTTTGGTAATAGTATAACATCCTCACCCGCCTTGGCCCCTTTGTTCTGTAACAGTAGAACAGAAGCCACCTTAAAGAATTTAGATATGCAAGGTGAGGACAGATTATTAGCATAGAGAGAGTCTGTATGGTTCGAATTGAAGAATAGGAAATATTTTTACAAATATAAGGATTCAAATGTAATAGGGATAGAAGTCTAGAATGTGGTGAAGAATACCAGCAGAATGGGGAATAGTATATTAAAGAAAAGATAAAAATACACTGCATTTATATTTTGGAGAGCCCTGAATTTTATCCTGTGTGCTACAAAGCTATTACAGACTTTTGACAAGAAAAATGACATAATCATTGCAACCTGCACTTTTCCATCATATATGTAAAGATAGTAAAAGTTGTTTGAAGTGTTTAACTGATGGACAGACTAGATACGTTCCTCGAAGCTGTTCTCTAAAATTAAATTTAGTGTATGACTGAATACTTTACCATTAAAAAAAGTTTTCATAAGCAAATGGACAAAAAAAAAGATTAATAATAAACATTTCACAGAACAGAAATGTAACTGGTTGATAAACAGAAAAAATATTCAGTGAAAAAAATTTAAATACATGATTTTTCAGGTATTAATGATAATATTCACCATTGTCAATGATGTAATGAAGTGAATCTCATTAGTACTATTTAATTGACATTGATATAATCTTCACAGAAAGCAATCTACAACATGTCTCAAGAACAACTTTGAAAATATTTACTCTTTTTGACTAGTATTTCCACTTCTAAAAATAAATTCTAAGAAAATTATCAAAATGTACATAAATACTTGTTATAACATTAATATAATATAATGTTTATAATATAGCATTACTTTTATAAACTTAATATAACATTCAATAATAAGGTAGGGCTAAGTTATAATTTTTCAATGTACTTGGTCTTTTAAACGGTGTTAACAGAGAGTCTTTAGACATGTAAAAAGTGTCAATATTTTCAAAATTTCATGTAGATATTAAGATATATGTACCGCAGCATTCACTGCAGCATTATTCACTGTGGCCAAAACATGGAAACAACTGAAAGGTGTTTAATAGATGATTAAGTAAAAAGAATGTGGTACATATACCACAAAGGAATACTACTCAGTCATAAGAAGAGATAAAATACAGTCACTTGTGACAACATAGATGGATCTTCAGGATATCATACTGTTACTGTACACAGTAGTTGGAGTGCTGGGGAGTCTCCCCAACTGGCTATGATGGTGGCATGGGGAGGTTCTTACACTGAGTGCACAGAAAACTAGAAATATGAATGGACAGGCCCCGAGCATGCCAAAAACTAGGAAGATGAATGGCTGGCTGGTGGCGGAGGGGCGGGGGGGGGCGGGGAGCTCTCCCCTCCCTTTCCCTATAAGAACCTTGGGCTTGAGCAGGAAAATAGAGATGGTCTTTGAGATGGGAGTCCATCATTCTCCCAGGTTGCATAGCATCTGATAAAACCTCTCTCCTTTTACACCAGCACCTGCCTCATGAGATTGGCTTTTGTTGCAGCAGGCAGCCATACCTCCATTTTGTTCAGTTACATCTCTAAGGAAAATAAGCCAGGTGGTAAAGTCCAGATCATATGATTTCACTCAAACATGGAATATAAAACTGAAAGTAACAAATGAACAAACACACAAACAAAAACTCATAGACACAGACAGCAGTATGTTAATTACCATAGGGAGAGGGAAGGACGAGTAAAAAAAAAAGTAAAAAGGGTCAACTATGTGGTGATAGAAAGAGACTTGACTTTGGGTGGTGAACACACAATGCAGTGCAGTTGATGTGTTATAGACTCATACACTCGATACCTACATAAATTTTTAAATCAATGTAACCCCAATACAGTTAATAATTTTTTAAAAGTGTCAATGATACAAAGTTAATAAAACAATGCAAGAACTGAAATATATACAAATACTATGATCTCAACTATGCAAAGTATATGTCTGCTAAAAAATATTGGAAGAAAATACACTAAAATTTTAAGAGCTGCTATCTCTACATTTAGTTTTTAAAGATCACTCTTATTTCCTTTATGTGTTCCAAATTTAATAAATTTATAATGACAAGAATTTAATCTATAAATAGAACATAAAATAAGTCTTAAATTAATATTTCTATGGCAAAAGTGAATCAGCCATAGAGTGATAAAAGCATCATATACTTTTTTTGTTGTCAACAAAAGCTGTCTTTCTACAAAATCCCTTAAGTCTATTTTTATTCAATAGTTACATAACTCATCTCTGGTTATTTCACAGCTTTGGGGGTGGAGGGGAAGGCATTTTCTCCTCTCTCTTAGTGTCTTGAAGGTGCCATATATATATAACTGGATAACAAAAATGATTGCAAATGATGACTTTATGTTCTCCTTGAATTCTCCCTGACTTGTGAGACCATTTCCCACAGCACATACTCTTGGATCAATGTCCTCCTTTCTTCTGATTTCCCCAAATCTGAGATCACTCTTATTCATAACCAAAAAATGTTCAAACTGTAACCATAACTGAGAGAGAACATGTAATTGAGCCTATACTTCCATGGGTCTTTGCCACCAGGCATGAGGCATGTTTAGGCCCAAAGGATGGTCAGCGAACTACAGAAGCATTTTCACCAACAGAAAAATAAAAGAGGCAGTCCATTTAAAATTGTCTAAACATCTTCAGAAAAAAAGTGAATTAAATGTCTTTTGTTTTGTAACCACCATCTTGACAAAAATTCTCATTAGGATGCTAGCTATCGGCATACAAAATTTAAGAGTTAAAAATATAGTAAAAACTCCAGCCTTATTTCCCCATGATTGGATTTCTTAAATCAAGATTGGGAGAAGAAAGAACATTGTTTGGAATTGCCCTAATGGAGGATACTTGCCTCCTGCTTCAACTTGTAAGCAAGGTTTTTAATTATCTTTCTAGAAATAAATTGGTAGAGATATGAACTTATTTAGTAAAAAAAAAAAATGACCAAATACTATATCTACAGAATTGACTGTATCTACTAATTTTATTCCAGAAAAGCAATCAACTTTATGATCATACTCTGCCTTCAGTATACTCCAGAATTTATGGATGCTTTCAAATTATACTACCAGTTTATTGCCCTTAACATAAAAGGATGATAACATTGTGGTTTTCTTCCTAATAATTTGTGAAGGTCTCATGATATGTTTCAGGGCACTTCCATCTTCTTTTTCAGCATTTCCTGTGAGTACACTAGTTAAATATTTCTCTTTATGTGTTTTACCTTCTGCCTTCTTGCTTTTAATTTAAAGTTCGCCCAGCAAATCCTGACAGCAATTATCCATTGCTGTCATATTTCACTTGCTTAAACAGACACCAAATAAACAAATAATAGTTATTTTCATTCTACACAACATTATGTAGCAGTCACTGATTTCATTTGCAATTTTCAACTACAGATATTCATGAAACCATCCATGAATATGATTTTCACGTTACTTTAATGTCTTTAATTACTATATTGAGTGTGACTATTAAAAAATAAATTAGGCTTATTCGTGTATGTGGTTTCTTAAATCAGTGGCATTATGATATGGGTATATCATATGGTTAATATATGGTTATCTACCTCTAACACAATATTATATCAAAACAATGGGAGATTTTCCTGCTGTGAAGATTTCACCAGGAAGATTTAGGCCAAGTAAAATCATAGTTAAAATAAGCATTTACTCACAAATCAAGTATCATTGGAAAGCTAAGACTGAGAGGTAGAAATTGAGATAAAGTAACTATGTATTTTTAAACTGAAATTGTTATAACTTAAAGAAAGGCATGAACAACAAGAAAAGGATTGAGAAGAAATTATGCTGGAATGGAGTAAAGAAAGAAAAGGCATAGACCTAAAAATATAGATAATTTTACATCAGCCTTTGGTTTTCTAATATTCTAAAAAATACCTTTTTACTTCCGGTCAAGATAGCAGTGTAGGTAAACACAGCTCACCTCCTGACACAACCACATCAAAATTACAACTAAGCTATAGGACAACCATCATTCAGAACCATTAGAAACAGAGCTCAATGGAAGTCCTCCAAATGCAGAATTAAAGAAGAAATCAACTACAGAATTTTTTAAAAAATCACATTGAGACTGGTAGGAGGGGCAGAGATGTAGAACGGGCTGGTCCCCTACTCATGAGTGGTAGATAAAACCATGTATGTTTTATCACCGTGTAGGTTATACCATGTGACCCTGGACAAAACACAGCCAGTGTCTGACTTTGGATGTGCCAACAGCAACCAAGGCTCAATCACAAGAGGAGGGTGTACACAGCCCACACAGTGAGCACACCTTGAGTACCCAGTTTGGGTAATAGGGGAGGCTGTGCCACTGGACTCTATAGAACACCATTACATTTGGCCACTCTACCAAGCCTGGGAGATGTAACAGCTCTAACAAATACATAGAAACAAAGACAGGGAGACTGCCAAAATGTGGAGACAAAGAAACATGGCCCAAATTAAAGAACAGATCAAAACTTCAGAGAAAGAACTAAACAAAATGGATACAAACAAGCTACTAGATACAGAGTTCAAAACACTGGTTATAAGGATGTACAAGGAACTTAGGGGAAGAGGAGATGAACTCAAAGAGAAATTCAACAGCATAGAAAAGACATGGAAACCATAAAAAAGAACCAGTCAGAAGTGAAGGATACATTAAGTGAAATGAAGAACAATTTATGGAGAATCAACAGTAGAGTAGATGAAGCTGAAAATCAAATGAGTGATTTGGAATGTAAGAAAGCAAAAAACAACCATCAGAAAAACACAAAGAAAAAAGAATAAAAAAATGAGGATAGTGTAAGGAGCCTCTGGAACAACTTCAAGCATACCATGATGTGAACATCATGGAGGTGCAGGAAGAAGGAGATAGCAAGCAACTGGAAAACTATTTGAAAAAATAATGACAGAGAACTTCCCTAATATGGTGAAGGAAATAGACACACTAGTGCAGGAATAGCATACAGTCTCAAATAAGATGAACCCAAAGAGGCCCACACCAAGACACATCATGATTAAAATGCCAAAGATTAAAGACAAAGAGAGAATCTTAAAAACAGCAAGAGAAAGCAGTTAGTTACCTACAAGGGAGCTCCCATACGTCCATCAACTAATTTCTCAAAAGAAATTTTGAAGGCCAGAAAGGACTGGCAAGAAATATTGAAAGTGATGAAAAGCAAGGGCCTACAACCAACATCACTCTACCCAACAAAGCTATCATTTAGAATGGAAGAACAGATAAAGAGCTTCCCAGACAAGCTAAAGGAAAAGCTAAAGGAGTTCATCACCACTAAACCAGTATTATATGAAATGTTAAAGGGTCTTCTTTCAAAAGAAAATAAAAAACATGAACAATGAAATGGTAACAAATACATATCTATCAACAATTGATTTTAAAAATTAAATCAACAAGCAGAACAGAAACAGAATCATAGATACAGAGAGCGTTTTGATGGTTGCCACATGGAAAGGGTGGTTAGGGCGATGGGTAAAAGGTGAGGTGATTAAGAAATACAAAGGGGTAGTTACAGAATAGTCACAGGATATAAAATATAGGATAGGGAATAGAGTAGCCAAAGAACATATGCATAACCCATGGACATGGACAATAGTATGGGGATTGCCTAAGGGAATAGAGGTTGCTGGGTAGATGGGTTAAAGGAGGAAAACTGGGAAAAGTATAATAACATAAACAATAAAATATAGTTTAAAAAATAAAATAAAAATACTTTTTAAAATTTAATACCTCTTTTATTTGACAAGATTTATTGGTTTACAGCTGTGACTATGAAGAACACTATGTTTTAAGTCAACTTTAATTTTATTGTATTTTTTCATTACTATTTAGCCCCCTTATACCTGCCTCACCCCTGAAATCACACCATTGACTAGTCCATGAGTTATTTTTCCTTTTTGCTCAATCCCTCCACCCCCTAATCTGCCCACCTCCATAGCTGTCATCCTGCTCTCCATCTATGCATCTGTCTCTATTTTGTGTTAGTTCAGTTTGTTATTAGATTCTACACATGAATGAAATCATATGGTATTTGTCTTTCTCTGACTGGCTTATTTCACTTAGCATAATGTTCACTTAGCATCACAAAGGGTAAATTTTCTTCTTTTTTTTTTTTTAGGACCAAGTAGTATTCCACTGTGTAAATGTCCCATAGTTGTTTTATCCACTCATCTACTGAAGGACACTTGGGCTGCTTCCATAATGCTACAATGAACACAGGAGTGCTTATGTTCTTTTCAATTAGTGTTTTGAGTTTCATCAGATATATTCCCAGAAGTGGGACTGCTGGGTCAAAAGGCAGGTCCATTTTTAATTTTTATATTATTTATTAATTACTATATTATTTTCCATACAAGCAACTAAACCTACTTTTGCCCCTCCTTTTATATGACATTTTCTCTTATGTGTTGGGATATTCCTGTGTTGGGGATACATCCCTACACATTGGAGAAAATGTCACTTTCCCAGTTTGTTAGATTTATGAAAAGATCAGTCTTCATAGAGCACAAGGACAAGGTACACCAAAAGCAATCTGATGTCACAGGACCAGCAATCACAGGACCAGCCAATCAAGTTGACATCAAATTCTTCATCATCATTTGGTATCAAAAGACTCAGCATGTGAAGGTTCCAACTGTACCAGAGTTGCTCCCAAAGAAGCGGAGTAAGTGGGCTCAGATGAGAAATAAAATATATATATAAACATATATTAATACCCTGCACTCAAATCAGCCATGAGTACCATCTAGATGCAAAATAACCAGGTGGAGAGAGCAGGAAATGTATCCTAGTAGTTAGATGGATAAGCATTTATTTCAATATGTTTTTTGAACATTCCTACTTGGAAGCCAGCTTCCATGATTTAAGCAAGGCTTGACTACTCTGCTGGAGAGACAGCCACATGGAAAAGCACATGAATATAAAGTCATCATGTAGACAGACAGGCCATGTAGAAAAGAACCAAGATGAGGCAGCAGAGCTTCCAGCTGAATGTAATAGCTCCGAGGTGGGGAAGAATCACCCACTCCATCTACAATGTTGTCTTAAGTAATAAATCACTGCTGTTTAAACCACAAATTTTGAAGGTGGTTTGTCATATAACAATAAATAGACATGTGAACTAGAGGACAAGCAGTACAAAGACTTCATTGAGAAGACTTAGCTGTGAGAAAGAAAGCAAGTAAAAACTGGAAGAAAAAAAAAAGAGCATTCCAGGCAGAGAGAACAGCAAATACAAGGGTCTGAGGTAGCCCTGACTGGTGAGGCTCAGTGGATTGGGCATCATCCAGCAAAGCAAAAGTTCACAGGTTTAATTCCCTGTCAGGGCACATGCCTGGGTTGCAGGCCAGGTCCCCAGTTAAGGGTTTTCGAGAGGCAACGAAGTGATATTTATCTCGCACATCCATGTCTCTCTCCCCCTTTTTCTCTCTCCCTTCCCCTTTCTCTAAAAATAAATAAATAAAATCATTTAAAAAATTTTTTTGTAAGGGGCCTAAAGGTAGAAGCAGACCTGGCTTATTTTTGTAACTGCAAGGAGGCCAGTGTAGCTGGAACAGAAAGAGTGAGGGGAGAACACTGAGAGATGAAGTCACAGCAAAACAGAGACTAGATCAGCCTGGTCTTTATAGGTCACTGTAAATACTCTGACTTTTATCTAGAGGTTAATGAAAAGCCACTGAAATTTTTTATGCATTTAACAATTAACAATTCATTGAGCAATTATCTATTCAGCTGGATTGTATGCCAGTTTCATAAAGCTGAGCACGCAACAATGACTGTGCCTTTGTGTGCTGAGGGAGAAGGGGTTGAGAGAATGAGAAAAAGAGGAGCAGGATCCCTCCCACCAAAAAGAATAAAAATAAAAAAGTAAACCGGACCAGGAAAAGATGGCAGAAAGACTGCTTTAGCTGTCTCAGACCAACCTAAAGGACAGCAATCCTTTCAGCCAGGATACCTCTTTGTCTTCCTCAAAGTCTCTTTCAGGATAATTTGCTACAACTTTACAACAGAGTACATTATACCTGCATAAGAAAGCTCACTTGTCTTTTAATGGAAATTAACTTCCTAAAAGCTTTTTCCAAACAAATCAAGGCATGTCATCAACCACGCACATGTATTCGCCAAGTCTTGCCAGGCCCCAGCATTCTGTGCTCTAAGTGTGTGTCAGTACATTTACAGAAAAAAACACAATGTTAAATTTAAAAAGAAACCCTTCAGGAAGACACTATGTACTTCCCAAAAAGTACTTTATAAATATAGTACTTTACAGATTGCTGTGAGGTTTCAGAGCAATTGACTCACCACCGCATCATATTCTTAAAGCCAAACTAAATGACAAAGTAACAAGCAAAGAAGGCATAGAACTGACATCACTACAGTTTTAAATAAAATTCACAAAGCAATTTTCCTTAAGTGTGGTGCTACACACACCAAAGTACATTTGGTAGCATGGATGATAACAGAGTAACAACAGGACTTTGTCAAGTCTTGACGTGAGTAGTTCCTGAAAGAAAGTGTGAAGTTCAGATGGCAGTGGGAGGGGTTGGATAAACTGCATTCCTCCAGCAGGTTGACCCTCAGTTTACACTGAATCTGAATGGTCTCCCTATTTGGGTCTGACTAGTTTAGAACAGTAGCTTCATAGAACTTCTTGCCAAACACATTGTTTTGGGGGAAGGAAACAAAGTGCTCCCCGTCAACAGAATAAAATCCCTCTACTTATGCTATACATTCATGGGTTTGTAAAGACGGAAATTCCCAAAATACTTTGCTGCTTTAGAACAGACCATTGTTCAGCTAACTCATGCCACCCACCAATGTAATGAAATGGTCTTCTTTACCTTGTGTTGCTCTGTATGTTCTAAATAATGACAAGAATCTAATTTTCAACTGCCTAATATTTAATAACTCCACTGAGGATTTGTTTCCTGCTGGCAGCTCCTATTTTTCTCACTTAGGGGGCATATAGAGTAAATAAAAATCTGCATTCCTACCAACAGTGTACTAAGGATCCCTTTTCTGTACAACCTCACCAATACTCGCTGTTCGTTGATTTGTTTATGATGGCCATTCTGACTGGTGTGAAGTGATATCTCATTGTGGTTTGAATTTGCATCTCGCTGATGGCTAGTGATTCTGAGCACCCTTTCATATGTCTCTGGGCCCTCTATATGTCCTCCTTGGAGAAGTATCTGTTCAGTCCTTTTGCCCATTTTTTAATTAGGTTGTTTGTCTTCCTGGAGTGGAGTCATGTGAGTTCTTTATATATTTTGGAGATCAAACCCTTGTCTGAGGTATCGCTGGCAAATATATTATCCCATACAGTCAGTTCCCTATTCATTTTGCTGATGTTTTCTTTAGCTGTGCAGAAGCTTTTTAATTTGATGAAGTTCCATTTGTTTATTCTTTCCTTTATGTCCCTTGCTGTAGGGGACATATAGGTGAAAATATTGCTGTGTGGAAATCTGAAATTTTCCTGACTATGTTCTCCTCTAGGACTTTTATGGTGTCATGACTTACATAAGTCTTATTCATTTTGAGGTTATTTTTGTGTATGGTGAAAGTTGGTGATCAAGTTTCATTTTTTTGCATGTAGCTGTCTAGATCTTTCAACACCATTTGTTGAAGAGGCTATTTTTACTCCATTTTATGCTTCTGCCCCGTTTGTCAAAAATTGATTGAGAATAGAGACATGGGTTTATTTCTGGGCCTTCCATTCTGTTCCATTGATCTATGTGTCTGTTCTTATGGCAGTACCAAACTGTTTTGATTACAGTGGCCTTATAATATAGTTTCATATCAGGATATGAAACTATATCCTGGATCAGTTGTGATCCATCCAACTTTGTTCTTTCTCAAAATTGCTGTGGCTATTCAGGGTCATTTATGGTTCCATATAAATTTTTGAAATGTTTGTTTTATATCTGTGAAATATGTCATTGGTATAGCCACTGTGGAACACATTATGAAATTCCCTCAAAAATCTAAAAATGGAACTGCCTTTTGACCCAACAATTCTACTACTGGGATTATACCCTAGAATCCTGAAACACCAATCCAAAAGAACCTATGCACCCAATTTTCATAGCAGCACAATTTACTACAGCCATGTGCTGGAAGCAACCTAATGCCCACCAGTAAATGAGTGGATCAAAAAACTGTGGTACATTTACACAATGGAATACTATGTAGCAGAAAGAAAGAAGGGACTCATACCCTTTGCAACAGCATGGATTGCATTGTACTAAGTGAAATAAGCAAGGTAGTAAAAAACAAATACCATATGATCTCATCTATAAGTGGAACATAATCAACGAAACAAACAAGCAAGCAAAATAGAACCAGAGACATGGAAATAAAGATCAGACTGACAGTGACCATAGGGGAGGGGAGAGGGAATATTGGTGGGAAAGAAGGGGAAGGATGGTCAAGGAACACATACAGAGGACCTACAGACAAAGACAACAGTGGTAGGGAGGATTGAACATGGGAGAGGGGTAGGGAGGGCAGGGGAAAATTATTGGGGGGTAGAAATGGGGACAACTATAATTGAAAAACAATAACAAAAATATAAAACAAAAAAAGAATAAATAAGAAATAATAAATAAGAAAAATAACGTTGTGTCTATTAACACTATTGTTCTGCCTCTGTTAAATTGTTCTCGTAGAAGGTGTTTTGTTTTCTATTTTAAGCTATTCATTCTCAAAGGCCATAGCCAAACTTCTTTTGAAATATAATTCTGGTTTTAAGACACACAACAAAGTTATTTGCCTCCTATGCCACTATTACAGCCTCCACACCTTTCAAAATAGGAATCAATTTCCAAAGATTCCAATTTCTTTACCTCTCCTCAAGGGCCCTGGCCAAAGTTTCTCTAAGTGTGTCATTTGGTTCATCAGAATCAGGTCCCAAGGCCCCACCTCAAACTTATTAACTTGGGATTTCTAAACATGTGACCACAGACTTTTGACAAACATCCCAATTGATTCGAACAAACCAAAGGTTTTAGAAGCACTGCACCAGCAAATGGCCCTGAGGCCCTACAAAAATCTGGTAAGTGCTGGAAACCCTCAGCCTAGGAAAATGCACGAGTATATTTTGTACATTCTCTCAGGGAATTCACAGAAGTCCTGAAGCCTATCAGTGGGCCCTTTCCCTGGAATTAGAACCTCTCCCTTAATAACCTTCTCTTTGAGGCTTCCAGGAAAATCAGTGTGGGGAAAACTCTTTGTGTGCCCACATGCTCGGCTCTGTTCTGTTGAGGAGAGCCATTGACAATTTGCGTCTTTCATCTCAACCTCAAAATGAAGTGTGTTTCTTCTTATCCAATTCATACAAGTATTGGGATGCTGAAATTGCTTTAAGAGGTTTAGAAGAAAAGTACCATACAAATGCAAATAACAGGAGATTTGATTTAAAAAACAGTCTTATCCAAGTACACAAGAGCTGCCTTATCTAAATGAAGAGTTTGAGGTTTCACTACTATTGTCATTCACTATACCCCTGAGAATAAAGAGTGTGAAGTGAGATGAGTCCCTAGAACTTATTCAGCTTGAATTGTAAGCTTTTTTTCTCATGCTGTAGGGTAACCTGACATCTAGGGAACTAAAAGAAGACACAAGGGGCCGGGAGCCTTATAGGCTTGCCACCCCAAAAGGATCAAAAGATACAGGGTCCCTATCACTAAAGGGGAAATGCTGTACAACTTCCCATTCAACCCCCACAAGGAACTCAGGGAACTGTGAAGAGAACACTGTGATCACCACTATCTCTCTGTGGCATGACAGCTTTTTAACACTCAGCACAAATGTCTGTCCCACATTATAGAGTCTAGCATTTTCCATTTTAATTGGTCATATTGACATATCTACCAAGCCTCCTGATTCTTTAAGTTGGTTTTTGTAACCAGGGCAACAGTGCCAGTGCTTAGCCTAAAGAAATATTGGGGAACTAATTCAATATAAAAATAAAGAAATAGCAGGATATATTTTTTCTAGACACTCTTGCTCTTTGAATGATATATCAGCAACTATTCCCAGACTTCCTCTGAAGCTGCTTACAGTTTAGCCAGTAGTTGAGGACAGCACTCCTTCCTTGGCTGCTACAAATTAGAGGAGCACTTGGATAAAATGCTTGTGTGAGGCAATGAGTGAGCAGCCGAGCGCATTTTGGATGGTATCTTTCTGAATCTATATAAGATAAAATAAAATCTAGGGAGAATAACCAAAAACAGAAAAGTAACCTCATCTTCAGAACTGCAACCTCTACACAGCCTTTTCCCTGAGCTCCAGGGTCCACATGTTAGATCCTCAATAATTGTACACAGCAGAAAAGGAGAAACTGGAAGTCTGTCATGCCTGGGGCAACTGGGATCTTATCATTGCTTGATGTGCATATTATTCTTTTTGTAATTAGTGTCCTTTTAGGTCAAAGTATTAATTTTCCTCCTGTTTGAAGAGCCAGGCTGTTGGGATCGCTTGTTTTACCTTTCAGCAAACCCATAAAGAAAAGCAATCCATCCTCACAGACTTAAATAGAAGAAATTGATTAAATACAAAAGCCAAGACCTAATCCAGCAACTACCATATGAAAGGTAGAAGATAGGAGAGAAAGCTGAAGCTTTTGAATAGAGATTTTTGGATGCTATAAACCCAAACCACTATATTATCTTGCTTTCGTCCCATGACAAAACCAAACAGAAGAGCCTGTATTGCCCAAGATCAGATTCCAGTTTTAAATGCCTCCTTACATAGTTTAATGGACCTTAAGAAGAGAGAAATTCAGTGCTTAAAAACAAAAATCATTTTGTATTTAGTAACTCTTTCTGCCACTTTAGGAAAAACTTTCAACTATTCTAGCTCATATCAAAACCAAAAATTTAATTATCACTGCAGGAAATACTATCTAAAGAAGAAAGCAGCAGATTCCTACTTGAACAGCTTTTCTTTCCATTTAAATCACAAACTTTGAACCTACAGAGCTCTCACAATATACGATTCAATGGAAGCATTCATAGTGCTAAGTAGTTCTAATTTTTTAGTCACATGAATAGAGCTACTATAGATAGAACTGGAAATCTTATCAAAATTCTCTATTCCATTGATTACATCAATAGAATTCTTCCATCATACCAGTGGAAATAATACATCTGCATAAGACATTTGAGTGAATGTTAGATCTTTCATTGAAATTGCTTATTATCTTCCCTTTTTAAAAGTTAATATATTCCTAATACATTCTTATACCATTTTATGATGAGGACAAAAAACTCCCACTCATGATGGAACTATGGTATCACTCTTCTTCATGTTCAAAAATATTTCCAGTGTTGTCTGTGCATGCAAATGGGGCTAAAAAAATGAAAAGCGGTTTCTTCTCCACTTGAAACACGTAAAATCCATTTTTCATCAACAGCTTTATGGAGAACCTGCCACTGATTGCAGCTCTGCTCTTCTCATCACATCTGATGGATGTTTTTGCTCAAAATAAGCCGCCCTTTGCTGATTGCTGCAGGCTGCTTGGTCTGCCGATTGTGAAAATACAGCATTCCCCAGCTAGGCCACATTGCTTATTGTAATCAAAGAGTCGGATGCAAACATTCATTCCAATGATTCTTTGACTCCATTTGCCCTACTGCCTTGTTCATTTTGGTTGTGACGTACCCTCAGAACAAAAGTGCCACAGGTTAGAGATTAAGTCACCCACATCAGCTGAGTTAAAATCTTCCTCTCAGTCAGAGAATGTCTCATTATTCCTAAAATATGTGCAAAAAAGGAGTGAGTTTTCTTTTAAAATACAACCAGGTGGAAGCTGCCATTTTTGATGAATATGCAGGGAACTGGAGGATGTAAGAAGTAAAGACTAAAGATTTGCATCCCTGACAGCAACTCTGAATGTTATGAGTTTAATACCTGCCAGTCAAAGGAATGTCAGTTAAGGGCATGTTTCTGTGTGTCACACAATGATATTGGGAATGAAGTGGTTAAATGGAAAGGTGCTGAACTACTTCCTAAGTACTGCTGCTAGAAAGGATATATGGTGTTTAATGGTGTTATTCAAAAAATAACTACATTGCATTGATATTCATGTGTAATCAAGATCCATTTTAAGCTCCTATTTTGAGTAGGACATGAAATACTCAAAATAGGAGCTTACGGAGGTTAAAGAGTTTTTCCCTACCGAAAGAGGTTAGCATTCATCTAAGTTAGGACCAGGTCCATCTACATATAACAGAAAAATGCAATAAGAGAATGGCTTAAATTCTTGGAAGAGAGAAAGAATTTATACCTCTTATGCATAAGAAATCTGGAGTTACACAACCCAGGGCTGGAATGATGGGCCATAGTAACATCTCCTACTCAAGCTCTCATCTTTTTCCCCATTCTGGGGCAAGATTCTCATTCTCAAAATCGTGGTCCAGGTGGCTGTTAGAGATCCAGCTATCACATCCACATTCCACACAGTAGGACAGAAGGAACAAGAAAGAAAACCTCATTGCCTCTTTTTTGAAGAGACTGCCACGCGGTCCCACACAATACTTTCACCTACATGTCAGGAGTAGAAACTTGATCACATAGCTATTCCTAGATGCACTGGAAACAGAGATAAATAGTTATATTAGAAGGCACAACAAGCTCATCTAAAACTTGGGGTTCTCTTACTAAGAAAGAAAGGTGAATGGATATTTAATATAAAAGTGGTGACATCTGCTACAGTACTCTCTCTTGACCACCCCCTTTGCCCACACAAATATTACAAGTATTACCTTAGATCTCCCTGGACTTCAATTTCTTCAATTCTAAAGTATCTACCATATGTACTTGTTTGAAACTGAAAGGAGAAGGCATGTGTAAAGGACCTAGGACAGATGTATCCTTAGAAAATAACAGCCTCCTTCCACATATCAACAGGAGCCAGATTGAACTCAATCCAGCAAACTCCTTGGAGCCTGAAGCTGGGACCACACTGGGTGACTTCTCCTGGCATTTAGACCAATGCTGGCTTCTCCCTGTACTATACTGTATACCCTGTCTGTGCCACAGGAGCTTGGGCAAGCCTGATAACTGGGTTCACAGTGGCCATGGCAACTGCAAGACTCACTGTACAGGAAAAATCAGAGAAAGTAAAAAGAGGGTAGACAGAAAGGAGCCCTCAGAAAAATGAAAAAAAAAATCCATTTTCAATAAAGACACCACATGCCAGGGAGCTTTAAATAATGTGTTTTTGTTGGCAAAGACACAAAACCATTAGGATTTTTAGTAGTTTATACTGTCTATTCAGAAGAAAGTGCTTCTAGATTACCCATCTTTGTTTTATTCTTCACGTCATAAATCATACCTCTCAGAGGACCCACTGAGAGACTGTGGATGATTTGGGATAACCCATCACAACCAGGGACTAAACACTACAAATGCATGTATCCTCCTGATAATTCCATTCTTTCCATGGGGAAGCCAGAAGATTGCTGATCAATTGATCTACTACTGCAGGTCAGGTTCTCTGGATGCAGATGCTGAGATGGAGTTTTGCTTATGACATGTTTGTGAAGGATAAACCCTGAAAAGGAAAGGAGCAAAAATAATATTGGGCAGAAGGAGAAGTGAAGTTGCAATGCGGCCCCACAAAGCTGGCAGCAAGTTCTGGAGCAAGTATTGTCTAATACAGTGGCCCCAATGGCCTGCAATGATCTGATCTTTATCACCACCCTCCTGTCACACAATCTGCCGTGGTGAGCTGTTTTGGTAGGACGTGACCTCAGATCAGGCTAATCCTAAAGCAGCTGGCAACTTCAGGCTGTTTCCTGACTCCATTCCCTCCAGCTGGGCAGCAAGCCCTTTCTTAAAAGGGGTCTGGAGCAGCACAGGTCTACCCCATGTGCCATGGAAACTACTGTGAACCATCAAAAGATTTCAGTGTTCCTGGCTCTGCTATTCATACATTGATTTCTTATCACAAATAGAGTTGACACAAAAATCACTGCATTTCATTTCACTCCTCAACTCATCACAGAATGTATGCTTAATAGCAGGCTTGAAGTGCTATATAAACAACTCAATTAAGATTAGAAAGATTGGGAAGTCAGACTTACTCTATCAGCCTTATTGGTACAAAGATCAATGTATATAAATAAAGATTTTTCAATTTTAAAAAATTTTAATGTATTTCATAATCAATAGCAAGAATCTTAAAGATGAGGAATATGAAAGAAAATGATGCTTTAGTAGATTTCCAATATTTTGTAAATCTTTCTTTACCAAGAAAAAACTATTTTAGTACTTATTTTCCAATTTTCAGTCCTGCTGAGATGCAATGGATGCTTTCATTTTCTACTTAAAATGTTCAGTGGTGAGCTGAATTTTCCCAATTCTCAGGATAATCTTACAATTACTGTGTGTATTTTTCCAAGGGGATTCCATCCAAAAAATGTTAGGTACCCTTCTTTATTTCACAAAATCATCAACTTCTCAAAGAACCAAAATACAATTTTGCTGCATTAGAATCAAAATCATTCCTTGCTTTATACATAAAACCTAGCTTTTCATATTATTAAGTACAACTCCACCACAGTCAAAAATACAGACCAACCTCACTTCACAATAAGTCATTTTGATCTTTTTTGGGGGGTGGAGCATTTAAGAAATTAGTAGCAGTGTAGATCACTAAGACACTATGGATTTCACACTGACAGAGTTAAGTTAACTACCAGCTTCCATTTTAGCCTTCTTATAGAGCTACACTTACAATAATTATTTAAAAGTTTTCATAGCAGCATGATTTAAAATAACCAAGTGCTAGAAGCAACCTAAGTTCCCATCAGTAAATGAGTAGATCAAAAAACTGTTGTACATTTACACAATGAAATGCTACACAGCAGAAAGAAAGAAGGAGCTCCTATCCTTCACAACAGCATGACTGGAACTGGAGAATATTGTGCTGAGTGAAATAAGCCAGATAGTGAAAAACAAATACCATATGATCTTACCTATAAGTGGAAACTAATCAACAAAACAAACAAGCAAGCAAAATAGAACCAGAGACATTGAAATAAAGAACAAAATGACAGTAACCAGAGGAGAGGTGGAAGAGGGATAACAAGGGAAAGAAGGGGAAGGGTCATCAAGAAACATGTATAAAGGTCTCAGAGACAAAGCCAAAGGGGGTAGGATTGAGGGTGGGAGGTAGGGGTGGGTGAGGTAGGGGGTAGTGGTGGGGTGAAAATGGAGACAACTGTACTTGAACAACAATAAAAAAATACAATGTTTATATAAATTCAATCCCTTTATTCTCCTAAACAAAGTTAGGAAAATTCATATTCTCTTAGATTCCTATCTCCACACTTAATATCTATGTAACCTTGAGCCGTGTTACTTAAACACTCTAACATCTGGTTTCTTTATGTATAGAGATACTAATAGATCCTACTACAGACTGGTTATGGGGATTGAATGCGACAGTGTACACAATAAAATTTAAAACAGTGCTTGACACAAAAGAAAAGCTCAGTAACTATTAGAGGTAGTGAAATTATCAATAGAATATTGTATTTATATTTCCAATATTACTAAAAAGCACTTTCATTAAATATCACCTTTTACCTTGCTGTTTCCCTGAAATTCTGGCCTATGTTCCCATATTGTTTTGTAATTGTTTATTTATATGCTGTCTCTCATACAAGTCCATAAGCTCCTTGGTGACAAGCTGTGTCTAGCTATTAATACTGAGGAAATATTGTAGAATGGATAGGGGAAGTAGGTCAACAGATTAGTAAGAGAATACTAGATGAGGCCTCTAAAGAGGACTTTTAAACTAAGTCAGTGGGAGTTAGGATCAAAGAAAAATAAGGATTTCAGAAAATTTTGGAAGAATCAACAGAACTTGTGAATTACTGGATGTCAGTGATGAGAGGAAATCTTCAATTTTACTTCCAGCCAGCCAACATATTCATCCAGTCTTCATCAAGTAAGAATATTTGCAACAGAGCAAAAAATGCTGCTTTGCTTGCTGATGTAAGAATTAGATGCTACTTCAGTTTCCCTCTCTGCCCAACTTTAATGTATTGGCCCTCACCTAGGTTCTTTATCATTTTCCTTATTCATCAACTAGTCTAGCACAATGAACAAAAGCACAGGCTTTGAGGTCAGGAGAACCTGCATTTCTATTTCAGCTCCCCCTACATAACCCTGGACTGCAGGCAAGTTACCCTATCCTGCCAAATCTGTTTCTTCATCTTTACAGTAAGAGTCATGACTGTATCTACCTTATTGATTTGTGTGAAAATTAAATAGACAATGCATGCAGAACTTCAGTCACAACACCTGGGAAATAGTAAATGTTCCATATCTACTGTTTTTATTTTTAAAAAATAATCATAACAAAGCAGAAAATCCTTAACTTTGAGACCCAAAAATATAAGAAATTCATAGGACAGAGCTATAACTTTTTATATTATACATCAAAAATATAAAAATATCTCATCTGGAATTTTATAAGAAAGTGGATATTTAATACCATATTGAGCCAAAATATAAAATCTCCTTCTATAGCAACTGGTGAAACTTATCATTAGGAATTGACTGGAAGGAAATATAGTCAGTTCAACTGAAGTCATTTAATCTCACCAATTCGCTCTCATAATAAGAAGAATCTGTAAAAAAAATAAGAAGATATGAATAAATGGTGAATTTACCATCTAAATTTTATATTACTAATATAAAATTGTCAATATAAATTGTCAATAAAATATGTCAATATAAATTGACATAAATTTCTTCACTTGGCAATTATGAATTAATTGATCACCAAGACTTTTTAGATCTCAAGATACTTATTCAATAGAGAAACACAAAATAGACCAAATATGTATAATAATTCCATCTTGTAAGGAAATGAAAAATATAAGCAGCATATTTTAGTACTATAGCTAATTTGAAAATTATTGGCTTAGTATTTAGTATTTATTTTTGCTTAAGAAAATTATAAAATCCAGACAGCCTATTGAACTCCTGACTGGAAAATTTTCCTCCTTTACAAAAATGACTACCATGACACTGACAGAAGTTGGTCCTTATTAGTCAAGTCATATTATTTCTAGTATATTGCTTTAAAAAGAGAACAGTAAAATATTTCTAAAATAAAACAACTAAACACTACAGGTGAGTTTTTCTTAACTCTACTCACCCTCTAGCTTAACAGCTATTACTTCCAAGGCTCAGACATTTATGAAATATCAGTGTAATGGGAATTGAAAGACAGAGACAAGTTTTATAAGCTAAATTCAGGGGGCCTCGAGCTGAAAATTACATTCATGTAAAAGCATCTTGTGGATATCACAAACACTACTTTTAAAAGCAGAAGGAAGGTAGGTGAAAGAAAACCCATTTCAGTTGGGTTTCTGATCCTCTATGTAGCTTCCATTAAATCATTTCTTTCTGTACCTCTTTTTCTTCATTTCTGATGCAGTAATTGCCATCTTGCCATCTTGAAAGTGATTTAATAACTAAACACTAGGAATTTCTCTTGGCATCATTTTGCAATTTGAAAAATGATGGAATTGTATCAGTCACTCTTCTAAGTTTGTTTATAGCTTAAAAATGCTATTACTCCAGTGGAGGTAGAAAAGGTAGGCTGAGTTCCCACAGGCAGCAGCTGAAGTTCCAGAGGGATATTTCACTAAGTGTGGGGTCTAAACCCCAAGCTGGGCTCTCCAGCTTGGAGCACATGAATCAGAAGGAAAAAAAAATGGCATCCGACTGTGAAAAGCAGTGGGGTTTCGGTCCACCAGGGAGAGATGGTTTGAGATACAGATAGACTCATAAAGGGTCAATGCACAAAATTTTCTTTGTAGCCACTTACCCTGGGCTCCAGCAGAGGGAGGGCACGATGGACTAGAAATGCATGAGGAGAGTCTAGGGTTGGTAGCACAGAGCTGAAGGAACAGCCACCAGGATGCCTGTGCTGAGTCATTCCCCATACTGCAGAAGCCATCTATCTCAGGCAGAGCACTCCCCTCCAAGCAGCATCAGCCTGGAAAGATCAATAGCCCCACCAATGGAATCCCTCTCAACCCACACTGTGGAGCTGAAGCCAGCCTTCTGAGTATAGCTGGGGGCTATCTCAGGGATACAGTCTAACAGTGAAGACGGATCTCTTATAGATCTGAAACTTTAGCTGACCCTCCCCATGGCCTGGTACTGGTAAAATTTGGCTTTGGTTCTCAGCCTAGTTCTTTCTGTATGCTAAAAGAGAAAAGTAGGTAGTTACCCACAAGGGAGCTCCAATTAGACTGTCCTCTAATTTCTCAACAGAAATATTTCAGGCCAGAAGGGAGTGGCATGAAATATTCAAGGAGATGAAATGCAAGGACCCATGACCAAGGGTATTTTACCCAGAAAGGCTATCCTTTAAAATTGAAGGAGAAATAAAGGGCTTCCCAGGCAAATAAAATCTAAAGGGGTTTGTTAACACCAAACAAGTACTGCAACAAATGTTAAAGGGCTTACTTTAAGAAGATGATGAAGGAAAAAAAAATAAAGGAAAATAGCAAAAGTAAAATGGCAACAAATATGTATGTATCAATAATCACCTTAAATGTAGATAGTTTTAATTATCCAAAGATATATAGGGTAGCTGAATGAATAACCAAAACATGTATGTATATATATGAATATATACACATATGTATATATACATGAATGTCTGTATATATAGTGTGTGTGTATGTATGTACAGAAATGAAATGTATATTTCATGCAAATGGAAAGGGAAAGAAAAGCTGGGGTAGCAATACTTATATCTGACAAAATAGACTTTAAAGCCACAGCTAGAGTAAGAGTCAAAGAAGGACACTACATAATGATAAAGTGCACAGTTCAACAAGAGGATATAACCCTAGTAAGCATGTATGCACCCAACATAGGAAAACCTAAATATGTAAAGGAAATTTTGATGGACACAAAGGAAGACATCAACAAAAATATAGTCTTAGTATAGAATCTTAATACAACATTGACTTCAATGAGTGGAACTTCCAGAGAGAAAATCAACATGGAGAAAGCAGCCTTAAATGATACACTATATTGAGTGGATTTAATTGATATTTTCAGAGCATTTCACCCAAGACAGAAGACCATACATATTTCAAGTGCACATGAAATGTTTTCTAGGATAGACCACATGTTAGGACACAAAACAAGTCTCAGTAAATTTAAGAAGATTGATATCATACCAAGCATCATATCTGACCACAATGCTATGAAACTAGAAATAAATCACAAGAAGAAACTGAAAATACACAAAGGTATGGAAACTAAAAAATATGTTACTAAACAATGAATGGGTCAACCACAAGAACAAGGAAGAAATCAAAAGATAGCTTGAAAAAAATGAAAATAAGAACACAACAGCCCAAAAACTGTGGCACAAGGAAAAGAAGTCCTAAAAAGGAAATTCATAGCAATACAGACTTATCTCAAAAAAAAAAGAGAAGTTCAAATATATGATCTAACTTTACACATGAAGAAATTTGAAAAAGTAACAAAGGCAAAGTGAGTAGAAGAAACAAAATAATAAAGATCAGAACAGAAACAAATGAAACTAAGTCTAAAGGAAGTTACAAAAAAATCAATCAATCCAACAGCTGGTTCTTTGAAAACAAGACTGAAAACTTAATCAGACTCATCAAGGAAAAAAAAAGAGGATCCAAGTAATTAAAATCAGAAAATAAGGAAAAGAAATAACAATGACACCAAAGATATACAAATGATTGTAAGAAAATATTATAGTTGGCAACAACTATATGCCAAAAAATTGAACAACCTGGAAGAAATAGATAAATTCCTAGAGACATGCAATCTTCCAAAACTAAATCAGACGGAATGAGTGACTATGAAGAGACAGATTATATCTAGTGAAATTGAAGCAGTAATCAAAAAACTTCCAACAAAAAAAAAAGCCCTGACCCAGATGGCTTCACAGGTAAATTTTACCAAATATTCCAAGACAAACTAATACCTCTCCTTCACAAAGTATTTTTAAAAATTCAAGAGGAGGGAAGACTGCTAAGCTCATTTTATGAGATATACATTATCCTAATTTTAAAACCAGATAAAGACATTACAAAGAAAGAAATATATAGGCCAATATCTCTGATGAATGTAGATGCTAAAATCCTCAACAAAATGTTAGTAAACCAAATACAGCAATACATCAAAAATATATACACCATGATCAGGCAGGATTTATTCTGGGAATGCAAGGTTGGTACAACATGCACAAATCAGTAAATGTGATACACCACAAAAACAAAATGAAGGATAAAAACCACATGATCATATCAATAGATGTATAAAATCATTTGATAAAACCCAGAACACATTTTTGATAAAAACTCTCAGCAATGTGGGAATAGAGAGAACATATCTAGACATAATAAAGGCATTATATGATAATCCCACTAACAGCAACATACTCAACAAGCAAAAACTACAAGTTTTCCTTTTAAGATAAAGAAAATACAAGGAAGTCCACTCTCAACTCTTTTATTTAACATTCTACTGGTAGTCCTAGCCATAGCAATCAGACAAGAAGAAGAAATAAAAGGAATCCAAATTGAAAAATTAGAAGTAAAACTTCATTTGCAGATGACTTAAAAATGTGCATAGAGAACCCTAAAGATTCCACCAAGAAACTACTAGAACTGATAAATGAATTCAGCAGATCAGAATACAAAATTAATATCCATAAATAAGTTATATTTTATATGCTAATAATGAACTATCAGCAAGAGGAATTAAGAAAACAACCCCATTCACAATTGCTTCAAAAAGGATAATGTACCTAGGAATAAATCTAACCAAGGATGTAATAGACCCATACTTGGAATATTATAAGACACTAAAGAAAGAACTTGAAGAGGATTCAAATAAGTGGAAGCACATACTGTGTTCATGGATAGGAAGAATTAACATCATTAAAATTGCCATGATACCCTAAGCAATCTCTAGATACAATACAATTCCTATCTAGCTATCAATGATGTATTTCACCAAAGTAGAACAAATATTCCAAAATTTTATATGGAACCACAAAAGTCCCCGCATAGCAACAGTGATCATGAAAAAGAATAACAAAGTTGGACAAATTATACTATCTAATATCAATCTCTACTATAAGGCCATAGTAATCAAAACAGCACTAGCATAAAAACAGACACATAGATCAATGGAACAGAATAGAGAATACAGATATGAAACTACATCTATATAGTCAATTAATATTCAACATAGAAAGAAAACAAGCAAATACAACATAGCTAAAGATAGTTGTCCAATAAATGGTGTTGAGAAAATTGAACATATATGTGCAGAAAGATGAAACTAAACCACCTTCTTATACCCACACAAGCATAAATTCAAAATGGATTAAAGACTTAAATGTTAGGTCCAAAACCATAAAAATGGTAGAAGAAAAGATAAGCAGCAAAATCTCAGCCATTGCTCATGGCAATATATTTTATTTATGTATGTATTTACTTATTTACTTATTATTTATTTATTTTTATTATTATTCAATTACAGTTGTCTCCATTTTCCCCCACCAGTCTCCCTTGTCCCCACCCATCCCCACCTCCCACCCACAATCTTACTTATATATTTTCTGATATATCTCCTTAGACAAGGGAAACAAAAGAAAAAATAAGTAAGTGGGACTTCATCAAACTAAAAAGTTTTTGCAAAGTAAAGAAAACTATTACAAAACAAAAAGACAACCCACTGAATGGGAGACCATATTTGCCAATGATACATCTGATAAGGGGTTAAGACCCAAAATTTATAAAGAACTTATAAAATTCAAATTTTTATCATATAATAAAAATTTTCAAAATAAAATACTATGGCTCCAGTAGGTCTGAAATTATTTTCCTTAAACTCAAAGATATTTTATCCAGTAGGCCCTGGCCAAGTACATCTATTTTATCTACATGGAACAAACATTTAATGTAAAACAAACAATATTAATATGGATCTCTTTAGGTCTCTAAGGAAATTAATTATCTGTCTGGCAAATTTTGGTAGAAAGTCAAGAAATGGAAAGTCCAGGGCCACATATATCTACCTAGAGAGAGGAGAGCAATGTGCTTCGGCAGGGCTGAGAATACTTTCTTCATGGTATATGCTCACTAGAGATGGTAAACTTTTTCAGAAAGAAGTAGAGAATGCCAATGCAAGATAGAAAGGTGACTCCAAATGGAAATGTGAAACTAAAAACTATTTTATAGTGTTGAGTTATTTTGTCCCAAAATATTCTCACTGATGATAATAGTTTTATGAGTATCTCCTCAAAAATGAAATATGTAATCCTATATTGGAACTCTCACCATATAAACAAAACTATTATGAAGCTAAAAGATGCTGAGGAAAATGTTCTTACAATCAGGACTTGTTATGAGAAAAATCATGGTTCAGGGAAAAAATCCTCATAGCATTCTCATCTTTCCCTGCCACACTTATCCTTCCATCTACTTTTTATCATCCTCTGGATTCTCCTCTACCACTCTTGTGGGGTAGCTCAAGATATAGCCCCTTCCACCACCCATGATGAGGTCTGGACAGAGGGACCCTGGCCAGAGGAAATATGTGTTATTTTGGGAATGGATTGTAACTCTGTCTTTATCTCCCTTTGGGGGAGGCTTCTGGTCCTGTGACTGCTTCCTGACCTTTCTTTCTGTACATACACACTGAGGCAATGTAGTTTAGAGTACACATAGGACATATGTCTGGGACCCCTTATAATGTGCCTCAGACTGGAAGAGGTGCTGTCTCTCTCAAACTGACCCACCACTCTCAGTGTAATGTGAATAATAAATGACATGCCCACATCAGCTAGTCCACCAGGTGTTTTTCTCCAGAATGTCACAAACACTTAAGCAGCTCCCCATTTGGGAGCTCCTGTGTTACAACTCTTCACTTCTTGGTCTTAAATTCCTCAGGAAGCTCATCATACATACATTCCCAGCCACGAACTTAACCTGGCCATACTGAATTTCTCCTCAGAACACCTCCTAGATGCATAGTGCAATAGGATAAGTGTGTGGGCTTTTAAGTCAGGCAATACAAATATGAATCTTAACAATCTGTGAACATGGGGAAATTATATACTTGCCAAACCTTGACATTGATAACTGCTGTTAAGTTGAGAAGTGGTAATATACTTAACACACCTACCACAATTCCTGGCATTCAGTAGCTGCAAGGTAAGTGACTGCTTTTCTCCTTGTTTCCAAAATGGGAATTCCCTCACTGTAGTAGCAGCATTAACATCATACTCAATGTGGGAAAGGTAGAAGCATTTTTCTTAAGATCAATAAAAAGACAAATATGTCTACTTCCACCACATTTATTCAACAGAGTATTGGAAATCCTAGCCATAACAATCAGACAACAAAAAGAATTGAAATGTGGACTTCCGGCCAAGATGGAAACATAGGTGGACGCACCGTACCTCCACACGTGACCAAGATTGGAACAACAACAATTTAGAGGCAGGATAACATCCACAACTGACAGAAAATTTATCTGAATGGAAGTCGGACAGCCAAGAAGTTGAAATAGACCCCTTCATCCAGAACAGTAGGAGGGGTGGAAACGAGCAGCCAGGCACAGGTCGTGGCTTGGAGTGCAGAGAGAGTTGGGAGCAGAAGGAATCCGGGGGCGTGCACGATTGCAGAGGGTGGACCCTGAGTATGCAAGCAGAGACCCAGTGAGGCTGCGATTGTTGACCAGGGCAGGGCACACAATTCAGGATCCCAGAGAAGGGACTGAAGTCCCACAGAGAACAGAGCAACTGCCATTGTTCCCTCTCGACCCCACCCCCACATACAACATCACAATCTAGCCACTGGAGTGCCCCGCCCTGGTGAACACCTAAGGCTTCACCCCTTACTGTAACAGGCAAGACCAGACCTAAAAAAGAGAGAGAGAGAGAGATGGCTCAAACAGAAGAACAAATCAATGCCCCAGAACTCATCCTTTTAAGTGACCAAAAGATAGCCAACCTATCAGATGCACAGTTCAAAACACTGGTGATCAGGAAGCTCACAGAATTGGTTGATTTTGGTCACAAATTAGATGAACAAATGCAGGTTACAATAAAAGAAATAAAGGAAAATGCACAGGGAACCAATAGTGATGGGAAGAAAACTGGGACTCAAAACAATAGAGTGGACCAGAAGGAAGAAAGAAACATCCAAACAGGAAAGAATGGAGAAATAAGAATTCAAAAAAACAAGGAGAAGCTTAGGAACCTCCAGGACATCTTTAAACATTCCAACATCCAAATTATAGGGGTACCAGAAGGGGAAGAGGTAAAGCAACAGATCGAAAACATATTTGAACAAATAATAAAGGAGAACTTCCCCATTCTGGCAAAGGAAATAGACTTCCAGGAAGTTTAGAGAGTCCCAAAGAAGTTGGACCCAAGAAGAAACACACCAAGGCACATCATAATTACATTAGCCAAGGTAAAAATGAAGGAGAGAATCATAGAAGCAGCAAGAGATAAGGAGACAGTTACCTACAAAGGAGTTCCCATTAGACTGTCAGCGGATTTCTCAAAAGAGATCTTACAGGCAAGAAGGGGCTGGAAAGAAGTAGTCCAAGTCATGAAAGACAAGGACCTATATCCCGGATTATTCGATCCAGCAAAGCTTTCATTTAGAATGGAAGGGCAGATAAAGTGCTTCTCAGATAAGGTCAAGTTAAAGGAGTTTGTCATCACCAAGCCCTTATTTTATGAAATGTTAAAGGGACTTATCTAAGAAAAGAAGATTTTAAAAAAGCATGTATAGTAAAATGACAACAAACTCACAATGATTAACAACCACTCCTAAAGCAAAACCAAAAGAAACTAAGCAAACAACTAGAACAGGATCAGAACCACAGAAATGGAGATTACATGGAGGGTTAGCAACAGAGGAGTGGGAGGAGGAGAGAGGGGGGAAAAGGTACAGAGAATAAGTAGCATAGATTGTAGGTTGAAAATAGATAGGGGTAAGGTAAGAATAGTATGAGAAATGTAGAAGCTAAAGAACTCATAAGTATGACACATGGACATGAACTAAAGGAGGAGATGTGGGTGGAAGAGGATATACAGGGTGGAGGGGAGTGAAGGGGGAAATGGGACAACTGTAATAGCATAATCAATAAAATATATTAAAAAAATAATTGAAATGCATACAAATTAAAAAGGAATAAGTAAAACTGTCATTATTTTCAGATGACATACTATATACAGAGATCAATTGTCTACAAAAATCTATTAAAACTGATAAGTGAATTTAGTAAAGTACCAGGATACAAAATTAATATTCAGAAACTGGCTGTATTTTTGTAACCCAATAAAAAGTATCAAAAATATATTAAGAAAACAATCCTATTTACAACAGCATTAAAAATAAAATACCTAAGAATAAATTTAATGAAGGAGGTAAAAGATCTGTACTCAAGCAATTTATATGACATTGAAGAAAGAAGTTGAAGAAGATGCAAATAAATGGAAGCATATACCATCCTTATGGATAGAAAAATTAACATTTTTAAAATGTCCACACTACACAAAGCAATCTATAGATTTGACACCATTCTTATCAAAATAGCAATGGCATTCTTCATAGAACTAAAACAAATAATTCTAAAATTTATATTTTACCCCAAATAATCATAGCAATCTTGAAAAAGAAAAAGAAACAAAGAATAATCACACTGCCTCATATCAAACTGTACTACAAGACTATAGTAATCAAATCAGCATGGTACTGACATAAAAAGAAACACACAGTTCAATGGAACAGAATGGAGAACCCAGAAAAAAAAAACACCTATATGGTCAATTAATCTATGACAAAAGAGGAAGGACTATACAATGGAGTAATAAATAGTATTGGAAAAATGGAACAGATAGATAATGCAAAAAATAAAACTAAGCAATCTTCTTACACTATATACTAGAATAAATTCAAAATTCATTAAAGACTTAAATGTAAGACCCAAAACATAGAAATCTTAGAAGAAACATAGGTTGTAAACTCTCTGACTTTCTCTTAGCAACAGTTTTTTCCAATATATCTCCTCAGGCAAGGGAAACTAAAGAAAAAAATAAAGAAACAGGACTACGATAAACTAGAAAAGGTTTTCCACAGCAAAGAAAATCATCAAGAAAATGAAGACAGTGTACTAAATGGGAAAAGATATTTGCAAATGATACAGTTAATAAGCAGTTGGTATCTAAAAATTATAAAGAACTCATACAAATCAACACCAAAAAATTCAAACAACCCAATTTTAAAAAATGGGCAGGGGGCCTAAATGAGCCTTTCTTAGAAGAGGATGTAGATAGTGAATACACATATGAAAAATATTCAATGTCACTAAACATTAGAGAAACGCAGATCTAATGAACAAACTGAACTAACAAGCAAAACAGAAACAGACTCATAGATTGGGAACAGATAACTAGTTGAGGTGGGGGAAAGTTAGGGAGAGGAGGAGATGAGCAAAAAGGAAAAAGGACTCAGGGACATGGACAACAGTAAGGTGATTGCTGGGGGGAGGGCATATAAGGGAACTAAATGGTAATGGAAAAAATATTTAATAAGTATAATATTTTCTTTTAGATTTAAAAAATAAAACCACAATAAGATATCACCTTATACATGTCAGAATGGCAATGATTTAAAAAATCAACAAACAAAAAGTGTTGGCAAGGATTCTAAAAAAAGGGAACCTCCTGAACTGTAGATGGGAATGCAGATTGATGCAGCCATTTTGGAAAACGGTTTGGAGCTTCCTCAAGAAACTAAAAATAGAGGATTCCAGTCAAGGTGGTGGAGTAGGTAAACCCAGTATGGGCATCTGCCAAGACTACATCAAAATTAAAACTAAACTGCAGAACAAGTATCATTGAGAACTACATTAAGACTGTCAGCTGATTTCTTAACAGAAACTTTGCAGGCCAAAAAACATTGGCACAATGTTTTCAAAGTGATGAAAAGCAGGGAACCTACAACCAAGGTTACTCTACCAGAGAAAGCTATCATGTATAATCAAAGGACAGATAAAGAGCTTCCCAGACAAGAAAAAGCTAAAGAAGTTCATCACCACCAAATCAGTATTGCAAGACATGTTAAAGGATCTTCTTTAAGAAAAAGAAAACAAAGTTCAAAAATAAGAATGATTGCCCTGACCAGTGTGGCTGTTGGGGGTCATCCCTCAAAGCAAAAGGTCACTGGTTCGATTCCTAGTCAGGGTACCTGCCTGGGTTGGGGAGTCAGTCCTGATAATGGCAAGTATGAGAGGTAACCAATCAATGCTTCTCTCTCACATCAGTGTTTCCCAGTCTCTCTTTCTCCCTCCCTTACCTTTTCTCTAAAATTAAATAAATGAAAATTTTAAAAATACAAATTGATAAAGTAACAATAAATACATATATATCAATAATTATTTTAAGTGAAAATGGATTAAATTTTCCAAACAGAAGATATACAGTGACTGAGTTGATAATAAAATAAGACCCTTTACATATGCTGTCTACAAGAGACCCACTTCAGGTCAAAAGACACACACTCAGACTGAGAGTAAAGGGATGAAAAAGTATATTTTTTGCAAATAGAGATGAAAAAAAGCTAATGTATAGTACTTCTACCAGGCAAATTAGACTTTAAGTCAAAGGCAATAACAAGAGACAAAGAAGGACCCAGAAATTCCATTTCTGGGTTTTTAATCTGAGGAAACCCAAAACATTAAATTGAAAAGAAATATTTGCTCCAAATGTTCATTGCAGTATTATTTACATAGTCAAGATATGGAAGCAACCTAAGTGTCCATTAGTAGATAAATGGATAAAGAAGCAGTGATGTACAGGTACAATGGAATATACTCAGCCATTAAAAAAAAAAAGGAAAGGAAGGTATGGGGGGCGGATAACATGAAATCTTGCCATCTGCAACAATATAGATGGACCTAGCAGGTATTGTGCCAAATGAAATAAGTCAGACAGTGAAAGACAAATACCTGATGATTTCCCTTATATGTGAAATTTAAAACACAAAATAAATGAAAAAGCAGAAAAAAAATAAATTCATAGATACAGAGAACATTTTGATGGTTTCAAGATTGGAGGATGTTTAGGAAGAGATGGATGAAAAACGTGAAGAGATTAAGAAATACAAGTTGGGACCTGGCCAGATGGCTCAGTTTATTGGAGCAAGATCACATGAACCAAAGGGTTGCAGGTTTGATCATTGGTCAGGACGCATACCTAGATTGTAGGTTCAATCCCTACTTGGAAGGGTAGTTGAGGAACATGTATAAAGGACCCGTGGACAAAGCCAAATGGGGGTAGGATGGGAGGTGGGTGTGGGTGTGGTAGGGGAAAGTGGTGATGGGAAAATGGAGACAATTGTACTTGAACAACAATATTTTTAAAAAAAGAACTTTAGCCTAAATCTAAGGAATTCTGAATAAACTATTGATTTTAATAAATAAATTAATCAATTAACTCATTATAAATATTATATACATGAAAAGGCAAGCACATTTTATTCACATAAAGGATTAATAAATATACATTTTTCTCACTTAAAAATTTTAAAAATTTAAAAATTTAAAAAATGAAATACATATTGGTATTTCATTACAGAATAGTCATGAGGATTTAAAGTACAGCATAGGGTGATAGTCAGTAATATTGTAATAACAATATATGGTGTCAGATAGGTACTAGATTTATTGAAGTTATCACTTTGTAAGTTGTATAAATGTCTAATTGTTGGGTTGTATACCTGAAATCAATATAATATTGTACATCAATGTAATTGAAAAATAAACAAATTATTTTAGATTTTCTTAAAAATGTAAAGTATCACTACCTATTACACAGCAATAGTTGTGGGAATGTAAAGTACAGCATAAGGAATGTGGTCAATGATACTGTATAACTATGTACGGTGTCAGATTGGTACTTGAAATATCAGGGGGCTCACCTTGTAAAACATGACTGTCTAATCACTATGCTGTATACCTGAAACTAATATAAAATAATATTGAATGTTGATTGTAATAAAAAAATTTTAAATAAAAATTTTACAAAAAAACATAGCTAGAATAGCTATATCAATAATATCAGACAAAGCAGCCTCAGAACAAGAAAGTCATCATTGGTTTCCAGAGGTTCAGGGGGAGAAAGGGAGGGATGAGTAGGTGGTACATGGGATTTTGGGGGGCTGACATTATTCTTATGATATTGTAATGTGTAGACATGACATCATGAATTTGTCAAAGCTCATGGAACTACATAACACAAAGAGTGAACCCTAATGTGAACAATGGACTTAAGAGATAATAGTGTAGGTAATAGTGTAACGATATTGGTTCATCAATTCTAACAAATGCACCACACTAACACATGGTGTAAATATTGAGTTGGCTAAAAAGTCCATTTAGTTTTTTCCATAAAATAAAAGACACATTTTTCATTTAATTGATTTGGATATTTTGAGTATATACGCTATCTCCTACATGGTATAATGTTGAATGTTCTTGTCTGAATTTGAACATCATCCAGAGAAAAATCTCCAGTATGAAATTTCCCAAACCACTTTTGACATGTTGGTCAGTCACATCACCTTCTCCATACACAGCACATATCTTTTTTTGCATTTCGATTACGTTTTTACCTTTCTTGAAATAATAAAGCATAATATGCCAAAAATTAATATTTTCTTCCATCTTCAATATTAAAATGGCTACACAAAAAATTCAGCAATTTTGATGTTTTTTAAAATATACACTAATATGACAGCTGTTACAATACAATCTAACAAGACTTTTCTATGAAGTGAAAAACAGCTAAGGGCTACTAGAGACATCTTGGTGTGGGGGCGATGAACTTTTTGGCGTAAGGGACACTGTAAGAGACGCAAAGGCATATATGTGAACTGTCCATACTCCCGGCTGCAATCAGCACTCTTCACTGCCCCAGTGCCTGTATACATGGGATCACTTTCTTTTTCAGAGCAAAGTTAGGGAAAACTAATCTTTAGAACCTACTGGCTGCCCCTCCCCCAGCCCAACCGATCTGTCCTGGTTGCTAGGTACCTGTTTACCTAAGAAATGGAACTCTCCCTTAGGGTTCCAAGCAGTGGCTTGTGGCCCACAGCACACTTGCACTGGAGGCAGAGCTGTGAGTCGACCAGCCACGGAGGGCCTGCTGTCTGCTGCCGCATCCACCTTCCAGCAGTTCCTGGAGCACCTGTGCAAGGTTCTGCGGCTGATTTCTGAAAACTTCAGACAGGTCCCAGGTCTCCGTGCATTTTCCTGGGCGATCCGGGTCTGTGCTGTGGTGTCTTTGACAGTAAAGAGGCGGCATACTCTAAGAAGTGTGAAGACACTAGGCAAAGGTGTTCTGACCAAGACGATGTCTGGCAGGCGTTGGTGAGAATATTGGACCAATGGCACAAGCCGATGACTCCCTCAGGCCGCTGGGATGGAGGCTGGTCCTCCCACGTGTTAGCAGTGAAGGAGGCACCATTGCAGCGTGAAAATTCACACCCGAAAAGTGAGGTTCAGCAGCTGAAGCTGAAGTTTCAAATTCTACCGGAATCCCATGAAGATCATTTAATGCAACTTCAGAAAAGATGTTTGAGGAGGAAATAAGCTGCTTAGAAATGGTGAAGAAACTTCCCAACGTGTATAGAAGCATGAGCTCCACATACCAGACACCCAAACTTTACAGGAGGATGGCGGAAGACATGAGCAATGATTTGGAAAGAAGCATTTCCCACCACCCAAAGAAGACCACCTTCTATGTGAAAAGGTCTTTAAAAGCCTGGGTGGCAGCTGCATGATCCGAGAGGAAGCTCAAGGAGCTGAGGAGAGAATGATCACAACAGGAAAATGCTGGCCCCGGTGAAGACCATGTTCAAACATTTCCCAGACAGCCCTTTTGCTCCTGCGGCTCCCCATAGCCCACAGAGCCCTGCAAGTGACAGGAGGTCTCCTGGGTCACTAGGCCCCCCAGGAAGGAGGAGGGCCACACAGTAAGAGCTCAAGAATCCAGGGTCATCTGCTGGTTTGGCTTAGCTTCCACAGCAGCTAGGTCCTGAACACTTACAACCAGACAGAATAGATTCATTGTTTTCTCTTTCAAATAATCTTGACTGATTGTTTTTTAGTTTAGCTACTGTTCTGTAACTGATACTACAATTCATTTTATTCAGATATAGTGTTCTAATTTTAAGTTAGTATTTTTAAATATTTATTAAAAAATAAAGTTCATTTAATATGAAAAGGTAGTAGTAGCATGATTGAAAATCATCTGATAAGCTAATTACTAGTGGATATTAATAACACAGTAGTTTAATGTGCTACCAGTTCTTTAATCACATGACAAAAAGGTGTACATAGACACATCATATTTTAAACAAAAGAGAAAGAAAATAGAATTTCCAGTGAGGAGGCAGGTAAATACAAATTTGAATCTTTAGGTGTCCTGTTGCACAGGTGGATGTTTTCTAAAAAACTTTGCATGGCAACTCTTTTTTATTTCCTTTTTTTATTGTTGTTCAGGTGCAGTTGTTTCCATTCTCCCCCTCCTCCACCACTTTCCCCCACCCCACCCACCCCACCCACCCCACCTCCTACCCTTAGTCCTTCCCCCCTTTGGCTCTATCCATGAGTCCTTCCTTCATACATGTTCCTTGATGACCCTTCCCTCTCTTTCCCCCATTATCATCCTGTCCCCTCCCCTCTTCTGGTTACTGTCACTTTGTTCTTTATTTCAGTGTCTCTGGTTGTATTTTGCTTGCTTGTTTGCTTGAGAAACCTATTTTGCTCTGCCCCTGAGAAACTGAAAAGAAAGGGTCTCAGCTAAATAAAGTTTCTGATTTGACAGAACAAAAAGTAAGGAAAGCCAAAGAAAGTTGTTTCAGTTGTTTTAGAGGCAATTCTAAAGCACCATGGTTTTTTTTATTATATAGAGATGTTTTTCTATTCTTATGTAGAAATTTTTTCTATTCATACATATGCTTAATGTACAAGTATCTGCCTTCTACAGAAAATAACAGAAAACCTGTTACTTGTCTTCATGGAAAATGATAAGCGAAACTGAGATCCACAAAGTAGCCTGGCATAGAGTATCAAGAATAAGGCTTGATGGCACTGGTGATTTTGTAATACGTTCCCTGCTATGAGTGTATGACAATGCATAAAATAACAATGATACTTGTGGAAAGAGGAAGATTGAAAAGGTCAATCATCACACAAAGGAAGCTTCATTCATAGCATATGTTCATTTATATGAGTGGAGTCATTCTAAAAGTTTGTTAGTCATAACTAGTTGATTACTCTAGAATCATTCTATAAGTCTCCAGTGAAATGGGAATTGGTGTAATTATCCACAAAATTCATGGATATTTTTAAATTTTGGCCTCAATTACTCAGATAAGATAGTGAGCTCATTCTGCAGGGAAAGTGCATTAACTACCACTATATTGAAGCTGGCATTACCTCAGGAGCTTTTTAAGTGTTTCTGAACATGTGATTTTTCATACTCTAAGACACACAAATTATATAAATCTTTTGAGAATTGAGAGCCAATGCTTTCTTTTCATTCTCATTATATTACAAAGTAATAGCACGGTGTCTGAAAGGAATTAGAGGCCCACAGCTAATATTTACTGTGGGCAATCTTATGCATATTAATCCTTAGGAAATGTCAAGTGTATTCACAGTGTACTAATCAGAGACAACAGGAGCTCCGTAAAAGAATTATGACACCAAAAGAGACTTCAGTCCAAATGCCCTTCATAAAGTAAAAGATTTAGTGACTTCCCTAAGAGTAGAATTTGGGTTTCCTACTTTCAGGCAGAGCTCTTACCAGTGTTCTGTACTTCTAGCCTAGAAAGCAGGGTGTAGTGTAAATATTTTGACCTTTGGGTTCTATCTGACACTTCCCAGCAATGTGATCAAGGAAAAAAAAATGTTGAACCTCTTCAACACTTTGATTCCCTCACCTGTAAAATAAAATATTATATCCAACTCATATGATGGCTGTGAAATTTAAATGTGTATAGTTATGCATGGCATAGCAACTTTTCAGTCAACAAAGAACCACATATACAGAAGTGGTCCCAAAAGATTGTAATGGAGCTGAAAGAGTCCTATTTCCTAGTGATATCATAGCCATCATAATGTCATAGCTTTACATGCATTACTTACATGTTTGTGGTTATGCTGGTGTAAACAAACTTACACTTACTAAACTGCCTATATATAAAAATATGGAGCATATAATTATGGACCTTACATGATACTTAATAATTATAATAAATAACTATGTTACTGACTTATATATTTACTATACTATACTTTTATCATTATTTTAAAATGTACTCTTTCTACTTATTAAAAAAAGTTTGCTGTAAAACTGTGTGCCATGTTACACCAGCAGCAGCTTCATACATCTCATACCTTTTGCCTCTCTTGATTACATGATTTTCCCTTGTACTTGATTTAATCTCATGTTGTTTCATAAATTCAGTGTAGCTTAAGTGTACAGTGTATATAAAGTCTACAGTGACATATACAGTAATGTCCTAGGCTTTCATATTCACTCACTCACCAACACACCCAGAGCAACTTCCAGTCCTACAAGCTCCACTCATGGTCAGTGCCTCATACAGGTGTACCATTTTTTATCTTTATATTGTGTTTACTGTACTTTTCTATGTTTAGGTATACAAATACCACTGTGTTACAATTGACTACAGCATTTAGTACAGAAACAGGCTGTATAGGTTTGTACCCTAGGAGCAATAGGCTCTACCACATAGCTTAGGTGTGTGTAGTCAGATGTATCATCTAGGTTTGTACAGTGCAATCTATGATGATCATACACCAACAAACTCTCATAATGGCACATTTCTCAGATCATATCCTCGTTGTTAAGTGGCATATTACTGCACATTTAAAACTTCCCTAAGATATAACCTCAATATCTCAATGACTTCTAAAAACAAATATTTATTTCTTGCTTTATTTTTTAAGATTGTATTTATCTTTAGAGAGAAGGAAAGGGAGGGAGAAAGAGAGGGAAAGAAGCCTCAATGTGTGGCTGCCTCTAATGTGCCCCCCACTGACAACCTGGCCTGTAACACAGGCATGTACCCTGACTGGGAATTGAACTGGCAACCCTTTAGTTCAAAGCCCATGCTCAATCCACTGAGCCACACCAGCCAGGGCTATTTCTTGCTTTCTTCACTCAGCTAAGGGTGCGTTTGTGTTACTACTCTGGAGTCCAGACTATAGTGATAACCAGTTCTTAGTTCAAGGATGGGAGTCACAGGGTGACTGGATACCCGCAAAACCTCTTAAAACATCAGCTCAGTAAATGCTTTCAGTTCTGCCCATATTCCATTCATTAAAGCAGCTCATGTAGCCCAGACCAAAGTCAACAGAAGGAGAATATCTCACAAATGAAGAGGTAGTAAATATTTGGAAATGCTAGACCAATAACCAGAACACATAAAATATCAAGTATAATCAGCGGTTCTGAAATGTTGATTCTACCCCATATTAATTTTCCAAGCCTGGATTTCCAGGGTTTAGATGTTCATTAATTAATTATTGATTAATAAAATGTTTGGCTAATAATTATCATCATACAAGTAGTGGAAACAATAACAGATTTTTGTCTGCAAATATAAGTGATTTTTTGGAGGCTAGAATCACATATCTTCATCGCATTGATTTTAAACTGTATATTTTTAAGTTTCATGTTAACTTTCCAGTCAAAAAGGCAAAGTAGGTAAATGCAGTTACAAGCATCCTCCCACAACCATATTAGGATTATAACTTAACTACAGAAAAGCCATCATTGAGAACCACCTGAAATCTAGCTGAACAAATGTTCTATAACTAAAAATATAAAGAAGTCACATTGAGACTGGGAGGAGGGGTGGAGACGAGGAATGAGCTCATTCCATGCCCATGTGTTGTGGTTAAAAATCAGGGATATATCACCTGTGAAGATCCCCACCAAGAAACAAGTGGTCCCAGGCTCACATCAGGCCTCCACCCCAGATTTCCAGGGCCAAGAAGAAAAGTTTGATTAAGTTCTGGCTGTGAAAACCAGTGGGGAGTGTGGCTGAGTGAGACAGAGGGCTGCTGGAGTCTCAGGCATTCCTCTTAAAGGGCCTGCACACACATTTACCCAGAGTCACTCACTCTGAGCTCCAGCACTGGGATAGAAGCTCAGGGATGTACAGGGAGAAAGTGAATTGTCTGACTTGAGGATGAGGGCTGAAGTTGCAGCTTTCTCCCAGAGATAAGTTCTGGCAGAGGCCATTGTTCCCTTGCAGAGCCCTTGTCCCACAGGCAAGTGCCATATCTTAGTCTCCATTAACCTTGATGAGACTGTTCACCCCACCCTGGTGATTCCCTGTGACCCTACCCCACCCAGCTTCTGGGCCCACTCAAGCCCTTTCCAGTAGTTTTTCCATATAAATGGCCTGTGTTGGCTCACGCTGCCTACTTTCTTAAAACCTCTCAAATAAGCAGCATCTGGCCTCAGCACTCCCTGTACCTGTTATTAAGTGTCCCCAGGCCTGGCACTAGAGATAGCCAGCATCGGTTCACAGCTTGGCCTCCCCTAGGCACCCCTAAGCCCAGCACACGTGGCAGCAATCTACAGATCACTCTGTAGCTCACTCTAGTGGCCCCAGCCAGGGCACAATTGGCATCTGACTTTGGCCTGTACCTCCTAGGAGGCCCCAGAGTCAGTACCTTTAGTGGCCAGATTCAGACCATGCCAGAGCACCACCAAACAACCTCCAGAAGCAATACACTAAAGGGACAAGCACTAGAACCCCACTGGTGCAAGTCCAACTCCATGAGGTCAGCCCTTGCACAGCAGATCCTTCATGGTGGTCATGGCCAGTCCTCACAGCTAGTCGTCCTGCAAGTAAATCCATGTCATTGACATGCCAACAGCAATCAAGACTCAACTACAACAGGAGGGTGCACACAGCCCACAAGGTGGGGGAAAGTACACCTGGAGTACATAGCTTGGGTGACCTGAGAGGCTGTGCCACTGGGCCCTACTGAACACCCACTACATAAGACCAGGAGACATAGCATATCTATCTAGTACATAGATAGGGAGGCTGCCAAAATAAGGAGACAAAGAAACATGCCCCAAATGAATGGATGGAACAAAACTATAGGAAAAGAACTAAACAAAATGGAGACAAGCAATCTACCAGATACAGTGTTCAAAACACTGGTTATAAGGATGCTCAATAAATTTAGGAGAAGAGTAGATGAACTTAGTAAGAATTTCAATGAAGAGATAGGAAACATTAAAGTGGAGCTAGAAAACTTTTAAACAGAAATAAAGACAAATAATTGAAATAAGGAATACATTACAGGGAATCAACAGTGCAGTAGATGAAGCACAGGATCAAATCAGAGATTTGGAATATGAAAAAGCAGAAAACACCAAATCAGAACAGGAAAAAGAAAACAGAATCCTAAAAAAAAAAATGAGGAGAAGCCTCTGGGACAACTTCAAGTGTAGCAGCATTTGCATTATGGGAGTGCTGGAAGGAGAAGAGAGAGAGCAAGGAATTGAAAATCTGTTTGAAAAAATAATGGCAGAAAACTTCCCTAACATGGTGAGGGAAATAGATGCACAAGGCCAGGAAGCAGAGAGTCACAAACAAGGTGAACCCAAAGAGGTCCACACCAAGACACATAATTAACATGCCAAAGTTTAAAGACAAAGAATCTTAAAATCAGTGTGATAAAAACAGTAGTTACCTACAAAAGAGCTCCTCCCATAAGAATGTCAGCTCATTTCTCAACAGAAACTCTGCAGGCCAGAAGGGATTGCCACAAAATATTCAAAGTGATCAAAAGCAAGGGTGTAAAACCAAAATTACTCTACAGAGAAAAGCTATTTAGAATTAAAAGAAAAAATAGATCAAGAGCTTCTCAGACAAGAGAAAGCTAAAGTTTATCACCAAGCCAGTATTACAAGAAATGTTAAATGGTCTTCTTTAAGAAAAAGAAAAAAAGCTATTTTGTTCGTTGGTTTATTGTGTTCATTAGACTCCACATATAAGTGAGATCATTTTTTTTCACTGACTAGTTTAATTAACTTAGCATAATTTTCTCCAGGTCCATTCATGCTGTTGCAAAATGTAAGAGTTAGTTCTTTTTTACTGCTGCATGGTATTCCATGGTATAAATGTACCATGGCTTTTTTATCCACTTATCTACTTATAGGCACTTACACTGTTTCCAAATCTTGGTTATTGTAGATAACACTGCTATAAACATAAGGTTGCATATATTTTTCTTGCACTCGTGTTTCAGGATCCTTGGGATATATTCCCAGAAGTGGAATAGATGGGTCATAAGGTAGTTCCATTTTTCATTTTTTAAGGATACTCCATATTATTTTCCACAGTAGCTGCAGAAGACCACAATCCCACCAACAGTGCACTAGAGTTCCCTTTTCTCCACATCCTCTCCAACACTTGTTTTTTGTTGATTTATTGATGGTAGCCATTTTGACAGGTGTAAGGTAATATTTCATGATAGTTTTCATTTGTATTTCTCTGATGATTAGTGATGTTGAGCATTTTTTCATATGTCTACGGGCCATCTGTATGCTCTCCAGTAACAGAAGCTTAGATACAGAAAACAGACTGACAGCTGTCAGAAAGGAGTGGGGAGATGGGGAATGGGATGAAAGATGGTGAAGGGATTAACAAAAAAACATTTATGCACAACCCATGGCCACAGACAACAATATGGGGACTGGCTTGGGGTAGGGAGAAGATGGGACTGGGTGGCGGTGGGGAAAGGGAGAAAAAGAGGAACAACTCTAACAGCAAAAACAATAAAAGTAAAACTAAAAAAAATTAAAAATATGAATAATAAAATGACAATAAATACATATTTGTCAATAATTGCTTTAAATGCAAAAGGCTTAAATGCTTTAATCAAAAGACACAGGATGGCTGAATAGATTAGAAAAAAGATTCTACATATGCTGTCTACAAGATACACACTTCAGATTGAAACACACACAGAGATGAAAGTGTAGGGATGGAAAGATATATTTTGTAAAAATGGAAACAGAAAAAAAAGCTGTAGTAGCAATACTTAAACCAGGCAAAATAGACTTTAAAATAAATGCTATAACAAGAGATAAAGACGGACCCTGCAATTCTACTTCTGGGTATTTATCTCAAGAAACTCAAAACACTAAATCAAAAAAAAAATATGCATCTACAAGTTCATTGCAGCATTATTTACAGTAGCCATGATATGGAAGCAACCTAAGTGTCCATCAATAAATTAATGGATAAAGAAGAAGCAGTGCATATATACAATAGAATATGATTCAGCCATAAAAAAAAGAGTGATATCTTACCATCTACAGCAACATGGATGGAAGTGTAGGGTATTGTGCTGAGTGAAATAAGTCAGACAGAGAAAGACAAATGACAGATGATTTCACTTATCTGTGAAATCTTAAAAAAAAGAAAATAACAAGTAGAATAGAAACAGACTCATAGATACTAAGAACATTTTGATGTTTGTCAGAAGGGAGGAAGCTTCAGGGTATAGATGAAGGTGGTGAGGGGATTAAGAAGTAAAAATGGTATTTATGAACTAGGCATGGGATATAAAATACAGTGTAGGAAATAGAGCTAATAATATTGTAATAACTATGCATGGTGTCAGATGGGTGTGAGATTTATTGGGGTGATCACATGATAATTATAAACATGTGTAATCACTGGTCACTTCATAAGTTATATAAATATCTGATCAAAATTAATATAATATTGTATATCAACTGCAATTGAAAAATGAAAAATTATTTTTAAAAAGTTTCATGTTAAATGATGTCTAAGACTTTAGGTTACTCCATGCTGTCTAATGCAGATTCTAAATATATAAGCTTTAGTAAAGTTTGAAAGCACTAACCTCTCCAGCAATGACTTCTTAACTGACAGTGACCAGAGGGGAGGGGAGAGAAGGAAAACGGGGGAAAGAAGAATAAGGGTCTAGTCGAGGAACATGTATAAAGGACCCATGGTAATGGACAGTGGGGTGGGGACTGTCTGAGAGAGCGGGAGAGGGGAGTGAGGGGGGCAGGGGGGAGCAATGGGGGAAAATTGGGACAACTATAATTGAACAACAATTTTAAAAATCCACATTAAAAATGTATTTTAATAACAAAGTAAAAGTTTTTAAAATAATAATTGTCATAACTTGTATGGGTACAGTAAAATACTCTGGTATCAACCTACCTTCATAGATGGTACAAATTGAAATAACTTTAAAAGATAGTTTTACAGAGGTCATAATTATAAAAAATCTTGAAAAATAGCTGCAAAGGGAAAGAAAAATCTACAATAATATATTTGTTTTCACACACTATTAATTTTTACCACCTGAACCTTGTGTTAGTGCTCCTATAACTACCAGGAAAACTGAAGAAACTATGATTAAGAAATGGGTGTTCTCACTTCCATCCAAAATTACCATTTGCATGAAGGTGACTTTGTATGAATTACATTCATCTTTGTTCAGAATACTTGACCGTATTATCACAATGAAATATTAAGTTGTATACTCACAGAATGCCTAGTCAAGAATATTCTCTTGGGTGGATTTCAGTGACAAATTTAGAGTTATACTGTGTATGTGAGCCTATACTGCACAGGACAGCTTCATTTGTAAAATGCCTCATTATTAAATGACTCTGAAACAATAAAATATGGACATATAATACATAAAAGTCCTGTTTTAAATGCATTTATTTATGCATCATTCATTTTTAAAGTTTAGCTATTCTCTAGATTAGTGCTATGCCATCATTACTGCCCTGTATGGATAAGATTTTCCATTTTCATTGCTCTTTTGAATTAAATTAAGTTTTAGTCTCCAAGAGAAGAAAACAATTTTCCATGAGACTCAGTTTCATACTGAGCACTATTCTTTTAAATGACACCCTCAAATCCCAGGTGTTCATGTGCTCACTCTTCTTTGATATCGGAAGCACATCAAGTTAAAGTTTGAGAAGCATTATGTGGGATAGTCCTTAAACAGCATGCATTACAGACAGAATTTATTTTAGAGAACAAAATATTTAGGGGAATTTTCAAGAATAAGCTTAAATGTAAGAAAACAGGCAGTCAAAATATTTGTATGAGTTTAGGCAAAGCAATATAAATTTCTTCCCCGGCCTCCAAAATTCTTCTTACCTAGTTGTTGAAGCTTACAATTACTTTCTTTCAAGAGAAAAAAATGCCCTTTAATCCATAGTTGGCAATAATGCTTAAGTGTATATAGACTTGAGAATGACAGCACATTACATCATTCTCATCAAATACAACAGTGAGTGTGTATGTATACAGGTTAAATCTACTCTCCCTGTGCTCTAGAAATGGAACAACAAAGACTGGATGATGGTATATATGTTTACATCATTGTTTACTAATATTTTAAGCCTACTGTTGAGGACTATCGCACTGAAAAAAAAAACATTCCTTTCAAAATATTACCATTCACTGACAATTCACCTGATCACCCAAGAGCTCTGATGGAAACATGCGATGAGATTAATGTTTTCATTCCTGCTAACACAGCATCCATTCTGTAGTCCATGGATCAAGGAATAATTTTAACTTTCAAGTCTTATTTTTAAGAAATGTATTTTGTAAATCTATAGCTGCCATAGGCAGTGTTTCCTTTGATAGACTTGGGCAAAGTAAACTGAAAATCTTCTGGAAAGTATCCACCATTCTAGATGCTATTAAGAATATTTGTGAATCATGGAAAGAGGTCAGAATATCAACATCAAGACTTTGGAAGAGGTTGATTCCAACCATCATGGATGATTTGGAGGAATTCAAAGACTTCACTGCAGGAAGTAATTGCAGATGTAGTGAAAATATCAAGAGAACTTGAATTAAAAATGGAGCCTAAAGGTGTGACTGAATTAGGACAATGATGTGGGATTGGCTTGGGGAGGGCAGGAGGTGGGAGCTGGGTGGAGGAGGGAAGGAGAGAGAAAGCAGGAACAACTGTAATTGCATAAAAATAATAAAAGATGTGACCGAAGTACTGCAATCTTATGACAAAACTTTAGCAGATGAGCAGTTGCTTCTTATGAATGAGCTAAGAAAGATGGAATCTACTGTGGTGAAGATTCTGTGAAGATTATTGAAATGACACCAAAGAATTTAGAATGTTACATAAACTCAGTGGATACAGCAGTGGCAGGCTTTGAAAAGGCTGGCTGCAATTTTGAAAGAAGTTCTACTGTGGGTAAAACGCTATCAAACAGCACCCCAGAATACAGAGACTCAATTGTGAAAAGAAGAGTAAATTGATGTGGTAAACTTCACTGCTGTCTTATTTTACAAAATTGCCTCAGCCACCCCACCTTTCAGCAACCACAACCCTGATCAGTCGGCAGCCTTCAACGTGGAAGAAAAACGAGCAAAAAGATTATGGCTCACTGAAGACTCAATGTTTAGCATTTTTTAGCAACAAAGATTTTAAATTAAGACATGTACATTGTTTTGTAGACATAATGTTATTGCACACTTAATAGGCTGCACTATAGTGTGAACATAACTTTTATATGCAGTGGGAAATCAAATAATTCATATAGCTCACTTTATTGCAGTTGTCTGGAGCCAAACCCACAATCTCTTTGAGGTACATCTGTACTCAAATGTTCAATTAATGGTATATAGAAAGGATTAGGAGAGGTGGAAGAGTTTGTACCAACAACTAAAACTAAATTTAAGGCTAAACACCTCTAATTTTCTATAGATAATATCTCTTCTGAGACCACAAGAGAGTTTGGAAAACATATAATAAGTCACTGTACAATAGCCCAGACATGGAAGCAACATAACTCTCCAGCAATGGATAAATATATAAGAAAAATGTGGTATATAAGATGGTGTCTGTCTAGATAGATGATAGATAGATAATGGAATATTATTTATCTGTAAAGAAGAATGAATCATGCCATTTGTGACAATGTGGATGAACCTTGAGGGCATTATGCCAAGTGAAATAATTCAGAGAGAGAAAAACAAACACCATATGATCTCATTTATATGTACAGTCTTTAAAAAGCATAAAATAAAATACAGAGAATAGATTGATAGTTGCCAGAGACAAGAGGTAAAGGGTTGGGCAAAGTGAGCAAAGAGGGTCAAAAGGTATAAACTTCCAGTTATAAAATGGGGGTATAATGGGGATGGCCATGAGGATGTAATGTACAGTATAATTATAGTTAATGACACTGTACTATATACTTGAAAGTTGTTACGAAAGCAATCTTAAAAGTTCTCATTGTTGTGGAAAATCCACCCATGCTCAGGGAGATAACGAAGCACAAACTTTATTACCCAGGGGCTTAAGGGGGGGGGGGGTAATTTCCCCCAAATCCTGAGCACTGATCTTCACTCTCCCAAGGTTTAAATAGTCCCGGGCTTCCTGCCTACGTGGCGAAACAAGGCTACAGAAGCTAAATGTGGAAGTTAGGTCCAGCTACCTTATATGGGAGACAAAAGAGAAAACGCAGGAGGAATTTTGCAGAAGCTACAGAGCACAGGAGCTTATCATGGGAGTTAGTGTACGACCTTGAATAACTGGCCATTGCTTTGGTTACAGCTGGTCAGCTTCTACAATCCTGTGTGAAATTTTGCAAGTGTTACAGTTACAGAGCATAAGAAACTTTTGGAGTTTCTCTTTTCCTACCACATTCCCCACTTTGATGCTATAAGGTGTTTTATTCCTTTTAGCATCACTAATACCTGGCTATAAGGCTGAGGTCCTTGGGAGGGTTACAACTGCTGATACTGGTGTTGGACTAAGGTCCGGAGGATGCAGGGGTCCTATATGCCCGACACCTACAGGTCTGGTACTTTATGGTCCTGGATGTTACTCCAGTCCAGTATACCTTCCCTCCCCAAGTGCAGAGGGATTGCTGTGACTGAACGCAACCCGATGGCATGTCAGTGGAGGAGCTGAAAGCTGACCCTGGGAGACAGTAAGAGACCACTTTACCGCTGAGCATAATCCTATGCCTGGGGGTATTACATTTGCAGGCTGGGGCTGAGACATGGGCTGCATTTGTTAAGCAAAGCATACAGTAAACCCAAATACAGAGATTAAACAGAGACAAACTATTTCTAGGGTGACCCACTTTGCAGGGATTCCATTCTTCAGGGGCCACAGTCACTAGTCCAATTGACAATGCTCCTGCAAAGGTGCCAATTAAAGTCAGGTACCCTGCGGAACAACGGTCTATTTCTTGGTGTCTTTTTTACTGGTTGGTGTTCTCCAGTGTCTTAGCATGGGTTTTTGGCACAGGCCTAGTCCTCGGGTTTTCGGGATCTGCTGCTGTCTTGGCCTGGCTGTAGTAGATCCAAGGGGTGACTCCTGAAGCAGTAAGTTTGTCCAGGGCACTCCAGTTTTCTGGTCTGCATACTCAGTGACTTCCCTGCCCTTAACCATATAGCTGCTTCCATCCATGTAGTGGGTGACATTAACATCAGGTTGGGCCAGGGGCTGGTCCTGGAGGCCTGGCCAGCTGGCGTGGACCTCTTTGGTTACTCTAAGACAGTCTTGGTCCAGCTCTCTAAGTTCTGCTGGTAAGTAGGTGGCTGGATTGACTTATTTCATGGTCTTAACATGCACCCTCAGGTTTCCTTGGAAGATGCCCTGGTATTGAGTCAGTCTGGGGTTCGACAGCCACTTATGCCCCTTGCAAGAGGGTTATGGCAGCAGTGACTGCCCTCAGATGAGGTGGCCAGCCGGTGGCGTCATGGTCCAACTGCTTAGACCCATGAGCCACCGGGTGTTGCCATGGTCCGACAGGCTGGGTCAGGACCCAAGGGCTACCTTGTCTCTCTTGTGGGTATACAGATTAAAAGGCCACCCCAGCTTTGACAGTCCAAAGGCAGGAACATTACTGAGGCACCCCTTAATATTTTGGAAGGCTTTCTCTTAATGTCCGGACCCTTCAAAGCCTGGTAGTAGGGCCAAGTTCCACAGCCACAGGGTGCAGGCTGGCTTTTCCTCAGGAGAACGAGCATTTTTCTTAGAAATCAGACAAGGTTCTGAAGGGCGTTGGAAACTCTGCCATTTTCTGTCCTCGCCCCTGATCACATGGTGAGTACTTCTGGCAAGCCTGGTTGCTGAGCTCTGCACCTGGTGACATTACCAGAGGCCCCAGGGAGCTTGCAGGCCACTGGGGCAGGTGAACCCGATGGAGCAACGTGAAGGGCCATGACAGAGGACTGCACAAATGGCTGTAGGGGGCACTTCAGGGGGCACTGTAGGGGGCACTTCAGGGGGCACTGTAGAACGCACGTGTGCGTTCCCTCCGGCACCGTTCCTGGGATGGGGCCACCAGGAGGAGGTCATCCATGTACTGTAGAATCATCAGGTCCATCCCCCCTTAGCGAGGGGTTTCCTGCTAGGGCTTCCCCAAATAGGGTTGGGGAGTTCTTAAACCCCTGGGACAGTTTAGTCCAGGTCAACTGAGTCTTGACCGCTGTGTGTGGATTTTCCCATTTAAAGGCGAAAATGGGTTGGCTGGAAGGTGCCACAGGAATGCAGGAGAAGGCATCCTTCAGATTAAGGCAGGTAAACCATGTTGCTATTGGGGGAAGCTGGCTCGGGAGGGTGTAAGGGTTCGGGGACCACTGGGTGGTGGCTGTTGGCTGCTTTGTAGACAGCCCACAGATCCTGGACAGGCTGGTACCCGCTCCCGTCTGGCTGCTATTATGGGTCTGGGCAGGTGTGGCCCCATGTTATAGAGCCAATCTTTTTCAAGCTCCCACTCGGGGAACCTGCCTCCCAGTCACATCCTGGGCAGGGGAGTCTTTCTTTATCTCCCTGGCCCAGAGCATGGCCACAGCCATTTAGCATATCCAAGTGACCAGCCAAGGGCTATAGCCATGTTAAATAACTATGCCATGGGTTAGCTGTAAAGCGGTTGCTGTACAAAACAGCCCCACATATTTTGCTCTGTGTGTCCCTCCCCCAACTTACACCTGTGGGGAAGGGGTGAAGACATCCTAAAATTTCCTGGACACCCCGAGTTCTGGACACCCCTTGGCTGCACCTTGTAACAGTTTTTCATTTTAGATATATACCCACTTTAAATTCTTTTAAAGGACAATGGACAAAGGTCTCATCTTCTTGTAAGTGCTTCTGGCTGGAAATGGATGTTGTTTTACCTACCCGTGGGTCAGGGGTGCCCTGAAAGGGGGTGCAGCACAGAGGGAGTCCTTCCTGTAAGGGGAAGAACCTTACAGAATACTGGTCAGCTGGCTGTTACCAGGAAGTCGCAGGCTCGGTGTCCAAAGGCTGGCATTACTGGACCGTTGGCATCCTGGTTATATTCTGGAGGTGACAGATTTGGAAAGAGTTGGAAGGCACAATTAAATCATAACCATTAAATGACAAAGGCAGGGGCTTAGGTATGGCTTATCTGGAGGAAAGTGTACAAGGTATGCTACACTTATCCAAAGCTTTTGTGGTCCATTATATTTTACACAGGCTGAGGGGAATGTATTATGATTTCCCTCCTTTCAGATATCTAAACCTTTTCTGTTCAAGCCACTAAGACAGAAAAGGGAAAATCAGTTTTAAAGTGAAGCCCACAGATCGCCCAAACTGCTTACTAACCCAACCACTTAGTTTAGCCAAACCATTGAGCTCCAGGGGGCAATGATGAAAAATGGGCTCCTTAAGTGAGGCCTATATTGCAACCAACCACTCAGGCAATGAAGTCATAGGCATATGTCCTATGAAAACAGAAGAACACACAGGTTAATTTACACAATAGTCCCCAAACCAGTCTCTGTGCCTGTGAGACTGTCTTTTGGGAAGGCATTCAGTTGCGAGGTCTTTCCTGCAATGACATTCAGCAATGGCAATTTGACAGGTCCTTCATACCTGTAAATTGTACATTTTTTATGATATTACAAAACCAGTTTTAACCTTCAAATGAAAACAAACTGTTAAGACAGTTAGCTGCGTTATTCTGATGTTTAATACTGAACACAGTGATTTTCCTTGAACCATAATTTTTCTCCTTAAGATCACCCTCACTGTTATTAAAGGGATTACTTTGAGTTCTGTTTTTTATTTTGACTGTTCGTTTGCATAAACTCACCAAGAGCAGCCTGAATTACTTATGATCTTTAATTCTGCTTTGCTGGAACTCACACAGGGAACCTTCAGATTGACTTCTCAGTCCGCCCCTCAAGGCACAGAAGCAGAGCCACACATCTGCCATCTGGCTTCGCCTGTACCAGTTGTTTCACTCAGATCCTTGAGGTTTTCATTGTACCCACAGGTTCCTTTTTGGCCATCCTTCATGAAAGCAACCTTCGTTCCTTCCCTGGAAAGACTGCCATGGACTGCACAACCAACCAAAGTACCAGGCTTTTTCCGTGGGCTTACACTAGCTTCACAAGTCAATCCCAGTTCCTCAGGGCTTTCTGGTGATGACCAGAACCCATACATGCCTCTATCAGACGTGATGTTCCAGTCAAAGTCATGGTTAACAAAACCACTATTAACTACTGCTCTTATTGGTCTTATGCAAAGAAACCTTATGTTTCACTTACTCCTTCAGAATGCCAAATTGTGGAGGGATCAGGTAGAGAGAAAAATACAAAGCCTGAAGGAAAATCTTTTCCCTTCTGATATTTACCAGGCTTCTTAAAACCTTTACTTCTACAGACTTTTTGCAACATTTACAACCCTTTTATTTTTTCATAACTTTTCTGATATCCACCAAGAGTGTATTTTCATGCCTTATTGCTTTTATTATTAACTAACATCACATAATTCCAAAACTTTTACTTTTCCATTTATCTTCACAGTTTCCCACAGACCTTCTTCACTATATATATATATATATATATATATATATATATATATATATATATATATATAAATTATTTACTTTTCTACAGAGTGTGAAGTTTTAACCTTCCCTGAAATCCTTCATTTCCTCTTCAGAGCAGATGCAGAGCAAAACCCAAAACACAGAGTTTCCAGAACAGTACACAGGTAGGGGCATTTTCTTGCACAGAGACATGCTCCTTCAGGCCCGGTCTTTTGGCAGAGACATGCTGCTTTGTCTCTGGCTGAAGCACTCATCAGCCCCAAATGACCCTTCCTGGGTCCTGGGTGGCAAAGTCATCCTCCCTAACCGGTTACAGGCAACCTTAAACAGATTTTAAGTACAGAGGGTTTTTGATCAGAAACAACACTGCTCTTTTCCCACAAAACCAGAAAACAAATAGTTGAGGTTTCCTTTACTCCAGGTTTAAAACTTTACATTCTTTATACATAATTTTACTCATTCAGATTTAACCATTATTCTTTTAATCCTGGTTCCTTTCCCACTTTGGGAAGGACAGCTGAAAGTCCCTGGCACTGCAGGTAGCTTCTACTAAAAATTCCCTAGATTTGCAGGGACATTCTGCAGTTTTCTGAAGCTCAGACCCTGCAAACACCCTACAGGCCAGATGTTTTCCTTAACTTCAGTGCATGTCCTTCACAGCCATTCTTATCAGAACTAGTTACACAGAGAACCAGACCGATGCAGTCTGGAGAGAGAGCCCATAGCCTGGCACCTCACCCAGTTCCAAGATGGAGGGGCTCTCACGTGACCCATCATCCAAGATGACGACAACCATGCACGCTCCACCCTGGGGGGGTGGGGACACTCACGTGGCTCATCCTCCATTTTACCCAAAGTGGCTGCGTACCCACATACATGCAATATAGTACTGTGGCAGAAACCCCCCCCCAACCCATGATGAATTCTCCCAACTGACACAGACACACAAAGGAAAAGGGGATCTTTCACATGCCCGCCACAGGTGGGGGGGCCCAATCAGACTCCGTAAGCCTGGCCGGCCCGTAGAGTTACAAATACATTCACACACAGTCAGTCACACAGTTCTCCCCTGAGTAGGAGTCCGATGGTCTGGGTCTTGGCCCAGACTCCTGAATTTTCCGGCTGGGGGGTGATCAGTCCCCCTCTGATACTCGAGGCTAGTCCCCGGGGCACTCACCGATTCCTGATTGGTGCCTCCAACAGTTTGTGATTTGTCTCTCCCCTCCACCTGGGTGTTAGAGTGGTCGGGGATGCGGCACAGGAGTCTCTGCCACGGGAAGCCTGGAATCACCAGGGCACGTGCTCCTCCCCTGTGGCAGGGCTCCCCCGCCAACACCCCCCCTCCCCATCACCTTCACTGGAGGCAAAATACCTGCTCACGTGAAGGGTTTCCCGGCCAGCGCACCAAACTGTTATGGCAAATCCACCCACGCTCGGGGAGATAACGAAGCACAAACTTTATTACCTGGGGGCTCAAAGGGGGGGGTTATTTCCCCCAAATCCTGAGCACTGATCTTCACTCTCCCAGGGTTTAAATAGTCCCGGGCTTCCTGCCTACGTGGCAAAACAAGGCTACAGAAGCTAAATGCGGAAGTTAGGTCTAGCTACCTTATATGGGAGACAAAAGAGAAAACGCAGGAGGAATTTTGCAGAAGCTACAGAGCACAGGAGCTTATCATGGGAGTTAGTGTACGACCTTGAGTAACTGGCCATTGCTTTGGTTACAACTGGTCAGCTTCTACAATCCTGTGTGAAATTTTGCAAGTGTTACAGTTACAGAGCATAAGAAACTTGGAGTTTCTCTTTTCCTGCCACATCATCACAAGAAAAAAAATGTAGCCATGTGGTGACAGATGTTAATTAGACTTATTGTGGTCTAATACACAATCTTCATGAAGATTATGAAGGCCAATCTTCATGTTTTAAGCTATGTTTTACTGTATGGCTCAGTCTGAAAATTATTTTGCCCTGGAGTGAGAGCAACAGATTCTGTGTTCTGCATTGCTAACCATGAAGATAGGATTTGGGTAGTCCATTTAGAAGTAATGTAAGGAAAATGAACCGGGAATACCTCAGAGGGCTAATTTCACTATTTAAAGAAAATAATTATCACTGTTACCTTGGTTCAAATACAACCAGGTGCTAGACAATTTAATCCTCACCACAGTTCCCACTTTAAAAGTGAGGACATTGGAGATCAAAGTATTGTAAATAATGCTTCCAAGATCTCCTCACTAGTGAGTACTAAAGTCAGGATTCAGACAGGCCGGGCTAACTCCAAATCCTGCAATACACTCTACAACTGCCAGATGCTGCTGCTATTCAGTGATGCAGGAAGCATTAGAGACCTAGCAATTTGGAGTGGGAGATGAGAATAATGAGTTTCCATATGGACTTTTACCACAGAACTGGACCCTGCTTAAAATTGCTATCTCTTCCTACTGTACTCAAACCCTATCACACACATTCTAAGGCTCTAGACTGCAAGAACACGTGTCTAGTCCCAACCTACCTCTCCAATTCTTCTTCTAGCCATACTGTCTCTCACTTATACTGCTCTAGCCATAAGAGTTCTGACATTTGCTAGATCATTTTATGCCTTTCCTTGTCTGGGGTCTTTGCATTTGCTGGTCTTAGTGCCTGGAACAGTTTCTTTACCCCATCTTTTACACCTTATCTCTCCAGTCATAGCTCAAATGTCACTTCCTCAAAGAGCTTTTCTTTGTCCACTGCATCCAAAGTAGCTACCGTATTTTTCAGACCATAATACCCACTTAGGTTTTAGAGGAGAAAAATGGGGGAAAAAATTGAAGCAAAAAATGTGGTAAAATATTTAATAACATAAATAAAACAATATTTCACCAATGTAAATGTAAACAGAAGTCAACAGCAGCATTAACAAACATTATCTGTCCCAAATTTGGGGGAGGAGGAGTGTGTCTTATAGTCCAAAAAATACGGTAACTTTCTCATCCACTACCATACTCCCCCACTATTATCAAGCAGCACAAGCTGTAAATATTTTTATTTACTTGTTCATTTTCCTCCTGCTTCACTAAACTATAATCTCCATGAGAGCAGGAGGCCTATCTTATTTATCCAGACTGGGTGAAGGCCTAGCTCCTAGAAGCTACTTAGAAAACACCAACTGGACAAAATGAAAGTCCAGTAGGTATTATGCACTGAAGTCTTGAGAACAGAAGAGAAATCTGGACTAAATCATATTATTTGAGAGTAATGGGCTTAAAAGTGGTATATGAATCTGTTGATATAGATAAATTTGTCCATGGAGAATATACAGAGTAGTAAGAGGAAATAGCCTAAGCCAAAACCTTGGCATAGTAACTATCATCCAAGATGGTCCACAATGATTCTCACTTCCTAATTATCTAGCCCTTGGATGGTCTTCTCCCAAAATGAATAGGAATTAGCACGACTAATAAAATGTTGCAAAAGTGGCAGAGTGTGACTTACAAGGCTAGGTCGTAAAAGATACTGTGGCTTCCTCCTTGATCTCTCTTGTAGAGTCAAATATCATGTGGTAAGGACACTGAAGTAGCCTAATGGAGAGATCTGCATAGCAAGGAATTGATGTCTCCTAATAATAGCCAGCACCAACTTTCCAGCCCTCAAATTAACCAGTAAAAGTAAATCCTCCAATCCCAGTCAAGCCTTCAGATGACTTCAGCTCTGGCTGACATCTTGTCTATAATCTGATGAAAGAATCAATTCAGAAATATCCAAGCCATTCCTAAACTTCTGATCAATCAAAACTGAGTGAGATAATAAATGTGTATTGTTGTTTTAAAGTTTGGGGGTAATTTGTTACACAGCAATAGGTAACTAATACATTTTAGGAATAATAATATTTTTAAAATTCGTCCAATATAAGAATACTGCAAATTAGTTTCATGAATTTTATAAAATGTCATACTATAGTTCATCTCTCCAGGCATTTTATTAGAAAAAAATTTTCACCACATATATTCTGGCTTGCCTTCTTGAAAAGAATAATTCTTTATTTAAATGACAAAAAAGATGAATTTATTAAAATCAAACAAACACCAGACAGCTGATATTTATCAAACTGATGGTCTAAAGGAGTACAATATGTTAAATAACAATATTTTAATGTAGGGAATTTAAGACTACAAGAACTTGAAATAGGAAAGTATTTTGTGCAACTCCATGACCAAAATTTTACATTTCAAATGATTAGCCTGGGTTGCTTTCAAGAGAAAATGAAAGACCTCTCTTTGGTGCCTGCTAAATGTCAGGATCTAAAATATAGACTTTACATATGTTATTTTTTTAACAACCCTATGAGGACAATCAGAGTTTTCTCATACAATATTTTAGGTCCTTTTTTGTTTGCAGTTTTAAATTTAGATTGGCAAATTATCTTCAATTAAAGATCATCAGGTACAACCCTGGTAAACTTTTCTTTCCACTTTTCTTTGGAATGAAGTACTCTCTACAAAGAGAAGAACATTCAAATAATGAAGGAAGGAGTCCTATTGCGGAAGCAATAAACATTAGGATTTTCAAATGGTGCTCCCAAAGTTTTTTTATTGTTGTTCAAGTACAGTTGTCTTCAATTTCACCCCACTTTAGCCCCCTGCCCCACCCATCTCTGCCTCCCACCCTCAAGCCTACCCTGTTTGGCTTTGTCTATGTGTTTTTTATACATGTTCCTTTGTGAACTTTCCCCTATTTTCCTCCATTATCTGTCTCCCCTCTCCACTCTGGTTACTATCAGTTTGTTCTTTAATGCAATGTTTCTGGTTATATTTTGCTTGCTTGTTTTGTTGATTAGGTTCCATTTATAAGTGAGATTATATGGTATTTGTCTTTTACCACCTGGCTTATTTCACTTAGCATAACACTCTCCAGTTCCATCCATGCTGTTGCAAAAGGTAGGAGCTCCTTCTTTCTTTCTGTTGTGTAGTATTCCATTGTATAAATGTACCATAGTTTTCTTTTTATTTAAGTGTTGTTCAAATACAGATGTCTCCATTTTACCCCCACACTCTTCCCCCACCTCAGTTATCCCCACTCCCCACCCTTGATCCTAACCCTCTTTGGTTTTGTCCATGTGTCCTTTGTACATGTACCTGAAAAACCTTCCCTCTTTTCCCCCCATTATTCCTTCCCACCTCCCCTCTGGTTACTGTCAGTTTGTTCTTTAATTCAATGTTTCTGGTTATATTTTGCTTGCTTGTTTTGTTGATTAGGTTCCACTTAAAGGTGAGATCATATGGTATTTGTCTTTCACTATTTGGCTTATTTCACTTAGTATAACACTCTCCAGTTCCATCCATGCTGTTGCAAAGGGTAGGAGCTTTTCTTTCTTTCTGCTGCGTAGTATTCCATCATATAAATGCACCATAGTTCTTTACCCACTCATTTACTGGTGGACATTTATGTTGCTCCCAGCACTTGGCTATTGTAAATTGTGCCGCTGTGAACATTGGGTGCATAGGTTCTATTGAATTGGTGTTTCAGGATTCTTAGGGTATCATCCTAGTAATGGTATTGCTGGGTCAAAAGGCACTTGCATTTGGCTAAGATCAAGTGTGGTATCTGTTCCTATTAGTTTAGTGGAGCAGCCAAAGTTTTAGAGTCACGAGTGACATTCTGTTAGAGCTGAAGTAACTTGGAGAACATTTATCCAAGCCCTCTCATTTTAAGGATGAGGAAATGGAATTCATTAGTACAGAATCATCTGTCAAATATCCCATGGTGAATTAGTAGCTCGAGCAAAACTGAAAACAGCAAAGCTGCTTCCATTGAAGCTGCAAGTGTGTCTGACACTTCATAGATGCTCAGTAAATGAGACTAGGGTGTGATTCAACATCCCAGAACAAGTATAGTTCCATCAATATTTAGTGAGAGCTGGGAGTCTTCCTCAGAAACCTGATGTGTTCACTTTCTTCCTTCCCAAGCCAGTAGCATCAAGGGTTGAGATTTAAAGTAGCACCTACCTAGCTTTAGCTGCACTAAAAAGAAGGAGATCAAGAACATTGCAATTTCCTTAGAGCATGTTCCAGTTATCCATTATGCAAAAAAGTTACCTCAAAAATCAGTGTCTTAGAGTCAACAATAATTATTTATTTTGTTCACAAACCTGCAATTTGGGCAGGAATCAACAAAGATAGTTAATTTGTACTTCACACTGTGTCTTCAAGGGCAGCTCCGCTGAGGACTAGAGGATCCACTTCCAGGATGGCTGTCCTGTGGCTGGCTATAACATGGAAGTTCAGCTACAGCTATGCACTGGATGCTTTGGCATCCTCATGGCATAATGGATAGGTTCCAAACACAAGCATCCCAAGACACAGGAAGTGGAAGCTACTGGCTTCTTAAAGTATGGGCCAGGGACCTGCACAGTCTGACTTTCACTGCACTCTATTGATTGAGCCCCTGATTCAAGGAAAGCAGACAAAGATCCCACCTCTTTGGGTATCAGAAAATTGGTTGGCTATGTTTTAAAGCTATTATAGAGAGTATCTTTCAACTGTAAATATCATTCCATTTTGCTGATATGGAGAATAATTGAGCATTATTGGACATAAGTCATATATATCAAAATTATAATCTATTCAAAGGTTTAATCCCTTCATAATATACTAACAGCTCAGGCAGAATAGACACCTCCTAGAAATGTGGAAGCTTTGCCTCTATTAACTCTCCCACATAAAGGAAATAATAAGTCTCATGGGAAATGAGAAAACTTATTTATAACTTTTAAAAACAGCATGTACTTATAACTGCCTTAATAAATGCCTACTAATAGTGAGCTATCTATAAAACACATCCTACACAAATGAAAAGTATAATCACTATGTGCTTAACTAATTTTGTAACATGAAGTCCTTGCAGATGCAGGTTTCTTGGACAACTGTCCATGCCTGAACTGCAGAAACCTCCAATTAATTGACTTTGCTGAGCATGCAGCTAAATATCAAATTTTATTTTTTAAAACCATTGTTATTATACAATCCCCTTACATACTTGATTAAATGACAAGAAGAAAGATGCACGGGTTTTTAATTTTTACAAAAGAAGCCATACCTAATAAATACCACAACATTTCCAAACTTCTTTGCAAATAAATGTTTTCACAATATGTGCTTAAGTCAGTATACAACATATTCAGTCAGATCTCCCAGCAATGGTCTTATTCAGGAATTGAATTGTATCTAAGAGTGGGCTCTAATAATATTTAGAAAAAGCAGAATTGAATTGCTTTTGTTGCTACAACAAGCAGGAAATTTTCAAGCCTAAAGTGGTGTGAATGAAGATGTTAAAACTAGTTCTGCTTTGTGAGGAGACGCCAATAGGTACCTTATTTAGACCATAGGCACAGTAACCATTTGGGACTCTCCCACAGGGATTCTAGGATTTAAGTGAAATGACTTTCTATTAGGCAATTGAAACCACAGAAAGCAATAAATTCCTCAACTTAGCCACTTATGGAAAGATTGTTTAAATAAGATGAGATTTGTCCTAGCTAAAAATGAGGTCTGCAGCTCAGAGATCAGTTTCTTAGGGACCAGGGCAGAGAGAGGTCTATTACCCAGTTAAGCATTCTTACTGCAAAAACAAAACGAGAACAAAACAAGAGTAACACCCAGCCAGCCAGTGGGCCTCACATGTGTACATGTACTTTATGCTCACAAGGTGATTTAAAAGAAAGTGTCCATTTCAATGTGATCCTCTTTACATACTTATTTGTGTTACACACACCTCCTGCAGGATTTTAAGTTTCTGGTCTAGAGAATTACGTGGATTAACATAAACTTATTTTCAAGGACTTCTCAAAAAGTACTTATTATTAGCCTTTTTTAAATTAAGTGTATTGGGGTGATATTGGTTAATAACATTATATAAATTTCAGGTGTCCAATTCTATGATATATGATCTGTATATTGTAATGTGTTTTACCACCAAAGTCTAGTCTCCCTTTATTATCATATGTTTCACCCTCTTTACCCTCTTCATCCTCTCCCTAACCCCTCAACCCGTGGTAACCACCATTCTGTTGTGTGTGTCTGTGAGTTTGTTCATCATGTTTGTTTGAAACATTTTATTTATTTTTTTATTATTTTATTGTTGTTCAGTTACAATTGTCTGCATTCCCCCTCATCACTCCCCCTATCCCAGCCAAACCCACCTCCCTCCTTTGCTTCTACCCCCTCTCCCTTGGTTTTGTCCACGTGTCCTTTATAGTAGTTCCTGAATACCCTTTCCCCCATTTCCCCCTCCACCCCCCGGCTATTGTTAGATTGTTCTCTTTTTTTAATATTTTATTTATTTTTTTTAGAGAGGGAAGGGAGAGAGAGAGAGAAACATCAATGTGCGGTTGCTGGAGGTCATGGCCTGAAACCCAGGCATGTACCCTGACTGGGAATCGAACCTGCGACACTTTGGTTTGCAGCCCGTGCTCAATCCACTGAGCTACGCCAGCCAGGGATATTGTTAGATTGTTCTTAATTTCAACTTTGTTAAGCCATCTGAAAGGTGACACCACGTGCCCTAAATCAGAATCTATGTGAGAGAGATCTGCGTGGGTGGTGAATTCAGAGCCCAGAGCCTGGCCACTACCGTATCACCACAATCTCCAAAACAGACCTTTCCCTTTTCCCACTAACACCTTCTCTGGCTCGTTTCTTGCCATCCTTTACTTGCTATAGTTTAGATGTTGGGGAAATGTTGAGAATGGTCTTTAGCAAATAGAAAGCAAGAAGTAGCCTCCATTCTTTCTTAAATTCCATTATTTCTTTTTTAATTTAATTTTCTATTTTTTAATTTTTAATGTATTTTTCCATTACCATTTAGTCCCCTTATACACCTCTCCCCCCACTCAGCAATCACCACACTGTTGTCCATATCCATAAGTCCTTTTTCCTTTTTGCTCAATCCCTCCACCACCTTGCCTCACCCCCCACATCACATTAGCTGTTGTCCTGCTCTCCATCTATGAGTCTGTCCCCATTTTCCATTTTAATTAGTTTTCACTAGATTCCACATATGAGTGAAGTCACGGTATTTGTCTTTCTCTGACTGGCTTATTTCACTAAGCGTAATGTTCTCTAGGTACATCCATACTGTTGCAAAGGGTACAGTTTTCTTCTTTTTTAGGGCCAAGTAGTATTCCATTACTGCTTATGTAAATGTCCCATAGTAGTTTTATCCACTCATCTATTGATGGACATTTGTGCTGCTTCCATATCTTGGCAATTGTAAATAATGCTGCAATGAACACAGAGGTGTTTACATTCTTTCAAATTAGTGTTTTGGGTTCCCTTGAATGTATTCCCAGGAGTGGAATTGGTGGGTCAAAAGGCAGATCAATTTTTAATTTTTTGAGGTATCTCCATATTGCTTTCCACAGTGGCTGCACCACTCTACATTCCCACCAGCAGTGCAAGAAAGTTCCCCTTTCTCCACATCCTCGCCAGCAATTGTTGTTTCTTGATTTATTGATGATAACCGTTCTGATAAGTGTGAGATGGTATCTCATTGTGGTTTTAACTTGCATTTCTCTGATGATTAATGATATTGAGCATCTTTTCATATGTCTGTTTGCCATCTGTATGTTCTCTTTAGAGAAGTGTCTATTCAAGTCCTTTCCCCATTTTCTACTTGGGTTTTTTTTTTGTATGTATTGAGTTTTGTAAGTTCTTTATAAATTTTGGATATTAACCCTTTATCAGATGTATTGGCAAATATGTTCTCCCATTAGTGGGTGGTATTTTTATTTTGTTGAAGGTTTCCTCTGCTGTGCAAAACCTTTTTAGTTTGATGTAGTCTCATTTGTTTATTTCCTCTTTTGTTTTCCTTGCCTGGGTAGATACATCCGATAAAATATTGCTATGAGCAATATCTGAGGTTTTGCTTCCTATGTTTTCCTCTACTATTTTTATGGTTTCAGGTCTAACATTTTGAGTCTTTACTCAATTTTGAATTTATTCTTGTGTGTGGTGTAAGAAGATGGTCTAGGTTCATTTTTCTTCATGTATCTATCCAATTTTCCCAACATCGTTTATTGAAGAAACCTACCTTTAGTCCATTACATTCATTTGCTTCCTGTGTCAAATATTAATTGACTACAATGGTGTGGGTTTATTTCTGGGCTCTCTATTTTGTTCCATTGATCTATGTGTCTGTTTTTATGCCAGTACCAGGCTGCTTTGATAACTATGGCCTTATAGTACAATATTATTAATTACATTTCCCATCCTGTACTCTATATCCCCACGCTTATTTTGTAACTACCAACCCATACTTCTCAGTCCCTTCACTTCTTTTCACCCAATCCCCCAACTCCTCTCCTCTCTGGCAACCATCAGTCCTCTCTCTGTATCTAAGACTGCTTCCGTTTTGTTTGTTCATTTATATTGTACTTTAGATTCCACATATAAGTGAGATTATATAGTATTGTGTTTCTTTAACTGACTTATTTTACTTAGCTTAATTCCAGGGAAGACATTCTCAACACAAAGAGCAGATAACCACTTTAAAGTAAATATGAGACTGAGCCCAAATGATCGTATTGACCCCAGAAAGTTTCAACAAATTTGGCCTTGGTTTCCAACAGCCCTGCACTTTAATTAGTATTATCTCCTTGGTCTAACTGGCCAAAATAGAAAGCTGTGCTCTTGGTTTGAGTGACTGTTATATGAAACATTTCCCTTATTTGCTAATGTCAAAATACTCTGTCACTTGTTAAATTATAAATTATGGGCCAATTTTTTAGCATGACTTCACCAAGATTTGGAGAATTAGAGCAGTTGTGAAGAAATTGAGAAACATGCACTGACTGCAGATTTCTCCAAAATGTCTCTGAAAAACAGAATGGGTTTTCTTGTTAATAAAATCTGCAGAAAACCACATACTATGTTCACTGAAGCAAGAAGCAAAAAGGCATGAGTGAGCAATATTAAAAGTCAGACACTTTTCTCTATAGCGTTTCAATGTTGAAATAAAAAGCACCAGGTAACCCTTGGCTCTCCAGCGGGGACACCAGGGTACTGTTACTCCTCATGCTGCTGGGGCAGAGTCACCCGACAGCCTCTTCCCTCTCCATATTAGGAAAAAATTTAAAGACAAAACTCCCAGGTAGACTTTCCAGTATCCCATTTCCTAGTGATACGGTCTGCTTGCCTAATAAAACAGTTAGAGAAGTGAATCTTGTTTCAGATTTGGACTAAAGTTACTATGACCTCAATCCATTTCAGGTTGGATGGGAGAGGGTTGTTTTTTTCAACAACGTGTCATTTTGCTATAATTCTATGATACTCATATAAAGTCTAAACTGGACTTTGAAATACAGGATGGCACTTGAAAATATTCTGAATTCTCTGAATCACTGAACTCACAGTAAGCTTTTTACACAACCTGCATCACTGGACATGTTGTATTCTCCCACCCTGTCAGTGTACAGTGTATACAAGAGGCTTACAAGTAAGCATTTGACAATCACCCTTTGTCTGTATTAAACATAACCAGTACCAGCAGGAAGAAGAATATTTTCTTACACTTTAGGTTCAGAATTCTTCTAGCGGAGATACTATTTACCCAACTCCTCTCTGCATCCCTTCCCCTCCACTACCACCACAATGGCCAACTGCACTCAAAAATTTTATATATTTTATACTTAGGGAATTTATTCAACTTGTTAGCAACAGATATATTTAAACACATGACAACTACATTTAGCATTAACATATTTTTTTTCTAGTCAACACTTTGTTTCTATACAAAATCATTTCCTCCCAAGCCCAAATGAAAACTGCCACCCATCTCGTGTTATACAGGTCTCTCTTTCAAGCATGTATAAGAAAGACTTTTCTAATCACAACTTTTTTAACACAAGTTATTTTTAAACCATCTTGTTCCTCAGGCAGAGAATGACTCTTTAGTAATGTAATGAGCATAATATCTACAAACAGTAAGAAGATGTAATTTAAAATAAAAATACATTTTTTCAATACTTTCATAATTTTCAGAGTTCAAGAGCTGGAGTTGCCAATGAAGAATACAGGGGAATCTGAGGGTATATACAAGAAAAGTAAGCTAAGATGGTTGGTTTTATTCCGGTTGACCTTAATATAGTTCCATGCAGCTCTTAGAAGTGTCCGTCTGGGTCTGGCATGCGGCTGTGCAAGGAAGCTCTAAACTCCCACAGGACTTCTTTTTCTTTTCTTCCTTTCATCAATCTGAGAATATTTTCCTTTCATATATTATTATAGTATCTTCCACTATTGAACTATTTCTTACAGCATGTTCTTTCTTTGTTCAACTGGTTTCCTTTCAATATCTGAAAAAGTGATAGCTTTATTTTATTTATGTTATAAAGACAGTCTGTGGATTCAGACTTCCTGAATAGGAGTCCTAGTTCCAACATTTATTCATTGTATGCCTTGGGGCGAGTCACTCAAACTCTTTGTGCCTCAGTTTACTCATAATAGGAGTAATAAAACAACCTAAATCAGAGGATTGCTGAAACGATTCCATTTTAAAACCTAAGCAAAGCACTTAAGAAGCTACATTGCACTTAGTAAATGCTCAAAAAAAATCACAGATAATTAGAAATCATATCTGGAAAGCTGATGGGAATTTTTTTGACTGATGCTATTTTCCTAGTTATATTGCTTTCTAAACTTAGATCCCTTATATTTCTGCCCAGTTTTCTTTAATTTGTATCTTTACTCAGTTTACCTGCATTGCTTTAGTAATTTAATTACTTAAAATTTTATCACTTACTTGTGGTTTCAGCTCAGAACTGTAATTCTCATATTGCAACAAGAAGAAAGGTAGACAGACAGCAAATTAATACCTTTATGTGGATCCACCAGAAAACTAAAGTCACAAGACAGCCATTTTGAAATCTGGAGAGATGTGGGGTGCCCATGCAGAATAGGAGGCATATGGTGGGGCCAGAGATCCTAAGAGTAACCAGTCTCTTTGCTGAACTGGTTTCCAACAAGTGAGTCCTTCCAAAATGGTCCTGGTGCTCATGTTCTTCCCATGTACACACTGTCTGTCTTGTTTTCCATGGCACTGGAAGACGAATGGAAAGGAGAGAATCATTAAGGAGATGCTGGCTGAAGGGCAGCAGAACCCTTGATAATAAAAATTTGCCCCTTCCAAACCATACCTAACACTCAAACTCAGGCCTTGTGAGACTAGAGTGTGGACATTATTTTCATGGTAAGGAGCAAATAAAAGAGCTGAAGGCAAATACACTAAGGTAATCAAACAACCTTTATTCTATCCTGCTTTATCCCATCCCCTGAGCCCTCAGAACTTTCAGGTAACACTACAGGAGTCCAAATGGCCACCCCATTCACACCTGCTTTCTTAAAATGTACCTCTCCTCACTGCACCTCCCTAACTGTAACTACCAAAATTTTCCTTTCCCTAGCATCTACCAATCTCAATGAGGGGAATCATTATTACCTATTTTTTAAATGTAGTCTTAGCTATAAATTCCTGATAGAATTAAGGCTCTATACTTAGGGAAACATCTAACTCTCCATGTATAACATGGAAGTAATGTCCTTCTCCAAAGGTTTTCTAGTAAAATCTATATTCACAGATCAAGCTGCTCTTACTGTAATGAAGCAGGACACTACTATTTATGCACATCATCACCATCATGTTTTTATTTAACTTTTTATTTGAAAAGCAAGAAAAATAATAATAATTACCCACAACTTTAGAGTTTTTATTTATCCTTACCCAAGAATATGTTTTATTAATTTTAAAGAGTGAAGAAGGGAGAGAGAGAGAGAGAAACATCAATGCAAGACCGAAACATTGATCAGCTGCCTCCCACACACACCCTGACCCAGAAGCAAACCTACAACCTAGGTCTGTGTCCTGACTAAAAACTGAACCTGCAACATTTTGGTGTACAGGATGACACTCCAACCAACTGAGCCACCAGGCCAGAGCTTCAATCCCATGTCTATATGATTATGTAAAAAACAAAGGTGTTCCCCATCTAATTCAATCCCAAGGGTTAACTACTATTAACACATTGAAATGTAGCCTTCCTAACTTTTCCTATGTTCATGCAGATATGTATATATACACAGATATGTTTACATATACATAGAGTATAGAAATGGAACTATCTGGATCTGTGCAATAACATGTTTATACTTGCATTTATTTACTCACACTTATTTTCATATGTATTGGTGTGAAACCTTTTTTCATTAAAATATCACATGTCTATTACCATGTTCATATTTCTAAATCTCCCTTTAAAAGAGCACTTATCATTGCATCTGGAACATAGCAAGCACCCAATAAATCATGGCTATTGTTTTATCATTATTTTCTCATTTTTCTAATATATGCACACTGCTCTGTTTCATGGATATACCTTTTCCTTAATGAGAGACATTTAAATTGCTTCTAATTTGTTGTTTTACAAACAGTGCTGCAATGAGTATCATTATCCTTTGTAGGAAATAGATTTCAAGAACTGGTATGCCTGGGTTAAAATAAATACACATTTAAATTTTTTAAGTAACCCTTACCAGTGTAGCTCAGTTGGTTGGGCACTGTCCCATGAAGGAAAAGGCCACCAGTTTTTCTTCCAGTCAGGGCACAAGCCTGGGTTGCAGGTTCAGTCCCCAGATGGGGTGCATGCTGGAGGCAATTACTCAATATTTCCCTTGCACATCAATGTTTTTCTCCCTCTTTTTCTCCTTTCCTTCCTCTCTCTCTAAAATATAAATAAATAAAATGTTAAAATGTTTAAGATACATGCCACAAAGGACTGTACCATTATCTTACCATTGTACTTTACCCACAAAGTATTGTAACAATCTGTACCACACCAACAGTACGTAGACATGCCCACTTCCACCTCTCCTGTCAGCCCTGACAGTAGGTATCTTTTCATATGTTCATTATATCTCTAGCCCATTCTTCAAATAGACCGTGTTTATATTATTAGTTTATGGGAGCTCTCTGCATAATAGTAGTTATGTAAATTATTTGTCTATTTTTGTGTGTTGCAAATATTTTCCCCAAAATGTCATTTAGTTTGAATATTTTTATGTTAATTTTTATCATAATAATCAAATGTACTCATTTTTTCACTATGAATTCTCATTGCTCCGGCTTGCTTAGAAAGGATGTGTCAAGTTGCTCTGCTCAGCAACATCAGTCATCTAAATTGGGAGAAGCTGTATTTTGACAAAAAAAAAAGCAGCTTACATTTGGAACCATAAAGTAAAGGGTTTACACTAAAATAACAAGCCAGTTAGTTCCCTATTAATAAATCAAAAAACATGTACCTCTGATGGGTCATAAGATCTAGATTTAATATGTCAAAATACACTTTTAAAGTTAATATTTTAGTGAAATTCAAGCATACTGAGGTAAAGATAGTAGAAAACATGAAGCTAAAACAGCCAAATCATAAAGGAAACAATTACCATGTACCAATACAGGAGTTTTAGATAGTCACTAGTGCTATTCACAAATATCTCTGGTGTTTTCTCTTTCTGGTGCATGGTAGAATTTTAATTCCCTCCCCCTACTGATATCTTATGTGGTCAGAGGACATGCTCTGATGAATGAAATATGAGGAGAAGGGATATCTGTGCAGAGATTTATGGGCCACTACAGGATCACCATACTTTCCTGTCCCCTCTGTCACAGGGACAGACAATCCTCCAAATGATGGCTACTCCATTAATCTGGATCCAGGAGAAAAGATGACACAGAATAAAGCTTTCAGCAGAACAACATTGCACAAGTATCATAAGCAAAAAATAAACTTTTGTTGTTTTAAGACATTGATAGTTGGGGGTTGCTTGTTATTGTAGCAAAATAGAAAGTAATTTATTCATAAATATTTATGGAATACATTCTTTGTGCTTGGTACTATGCTAGGGGCTAGAAATATAATAATATTTAAGAGTTAGTCCCTTAACTTGGGCATTTACAACCTAGCAAGTAGGAGAGAAAAGAAGTAAAATGTATAATTGTAACACAGTATGACAAAGTGTTATATTGTAATTGGGACAAGTACTAGGTGTTAAGAAAGCCAAAAGAATGGTATATGGGCATTTCTCCCAGAGAAAATTATTTCTAAACTGAGAAAGTACAAATGGAAAAAGTTTTTCAAAATAATTGGTACCTCTAAATTAAGCCAAAGTTGAAAAGTACAATGCAGTTTTAGGGGAAAAAAGAGAAATATATACATATGACAAGGGGACCCAAAGAAAACAGAATTGTCTTCTAGAGGGCAGGCCCCTTGTAGTACAGGCTTCCCCAGCTAGGTGTTCTAGGAACCCATCTGTGTCAGTGCACCAGCCGGCATTGTTGTGAAAGACTGTATTCAGCTTCAATGAATTTTTTTTTGAAAACTATTTCAATGCATTTGCCTGTTTCATACTGGTGATTTAGGAGTGCACCTGCCCATGCCACACTAAGCTGTTCAGCAGTTTTTAACCAAATACAGTATGACTCCCATGCCCTTCCCTCCCTATTCACCCAATCTTGCCCCAAGCAACTTTGTTTCCCTGGATGAAAAAAAGTCCTCAAAAGGAAACACTTTGTTTTGTTGTTTAGGTTCCACTTAAAGGTGAGATCATATGGTATTGTCTTTCACCGCCTGGCTTATTTCACTTAGCATAATGCTCTCCAGATCCATCCATGCTGTTGCAAAGGGTAGGGACTCCTTCTTTATTTCTGCTGCATAGAATTCCATTGTGTAAAAGTATCAAAGTTTTTTGATCCATTCATTTACTGATGAGCACCTAGGTTGCTTCCAACAGTTGGCTATTGTAAATTGTGCTGCTATGAACATTGGGGTGCATAGGTTCTTTTGGATTGGTGTTTCAAGGTTCTTAGGATACAAACAAACAAGTAAATATAACCAAAGATGCTGAAATAGAGAACAGGCTGACAGTGACCAAAGGGGAGAGGGGAGGGAATTTCAGGGGAAAAGGGGAAGGGTTTACAGGAACAAGTATAAAAGACACATGGACAAAAACTAGGGGGAGTGGAAATGGGAGGGAGGTGGGGAGGGCTGGGGGGTGGACTGGGATGGGAGTAAAAGACAGAAAACTGTACTTGAACAACAATTTTTTTAAAAAGTGAAAAAAATAATAATAAAATAAAATCTAAAAAGAAAAGGAAACACTTTGCCAATGTGGAAGAGGTAAAACAAAGAAAATGGCAGAAGCACTAAAAGGCATCAAAATTGACGAGTTCATAGAACAGTGGAAAAAACGTCTTGATAGATGCATTGCATGAAATGGAGAGTACTTTGAAGGTGACTAAAAATTAAACATGTAAGAATAAACACAAAATTTTTTATAAATAAGTTCTGGGTTTTGGGGGGTCTCCCCTTGTATACAGCACCCATAAGGGATCTACATGTACTCTTAACTGGTCAGAATTCAAGACACACTGCAGAGAATTGTCAAAATGTAGTAGTTTAGTAGAGTTACCATAACAAAGTACAGAGACTAAGTGATTTAACAACAGAAATTTATTTCTTCACAGTCTGAAGGCTAAAAGTCTAAGATAAATGTATAAGTTGAGTTAATTTGTTCTGAGTGTGTCCCTCCTTGGCTTGTAGATGGCCATCAACTCCCTGTATCTTCACATGGATATCTCTGTATGTGTTTGGGTCCCAATTTCCTCTTCTTATAATACACCTGTCATAGTAGATTAAAGCCCGCCCTACTGACTTCATTCAGCCTATTTAGCCCTTAAGTATCCTTTCTTCAAATACAATCTAATTCTACATTTTTGGGGGGTTAGGACTACAACATATGAATTTGGAGAATAACACAATTTAGCCCATGACACCAATGTTGGTGTCTTAGCCAGTTCTAGCTGCTATAGTAAGATCTCATAGGCTGGGTGGCTTACACAACATTTATTTCTCACAGTTTTGAAGGCTGAAAGTCCAAGATCAGGGTGCAGGCATGGCTGGATTCTAGTGAGAGCCCTCTTCCTAGCATATAGACCACCATGGTGTTGTATTCTCACATGGCTAAGAGATTATCTCTCTAGTATCTCTCAAAATCTCATAAGGGCAGAGATCCAAGATGGCAGAGGAGTAAGCAGAAGCTACATTAACCTCCTCCCAAGGCCAATCTGGAATTACAACTAAATTGTACAGAAATATCTTGAATAACCAACTGAACACTAGCTGAAGAGAAGCCTTAGAACCACAGACAGAAAAAAGAAAAAACTTCAGCACAATGTGACTGATGGGGAGTGTGGGGAGATGCAAGAGGGCTGGTTGGGCTCTCATGTGCAGCAGCTGAAGTTCTGGAGGGATATTTCAGTGGCTAGGTGGTTCCCTCTTAGCAGTGTGTGATCTAAACCCCAAGATGGTCTCCCCAGCCTACAGTACCAGTGCTGGAAAGGAATTCAGGTAACGTCCTACTGTGAAAATTATAAAGTCTCTGTCTGCCACAGAGAGATGGCAGGAGACTCAGAGACCTTCCTAAAGGGCCAATATACAACATTTTTGCAGTCACTTCCCCTGGTCTCCAGCAGAGGGAGGGAAGAGTGTACTAAAGATGCTTGAGGAGAGTCTGGGGTTAGTGGCTCTGAGGAGAGAACTAAAGGCACAACCACCAGGATCCCTGGGCTGAGTCATTCCCAGTACTGCAGAAGCTACCTTTCACAGGCAGGGCACTCCTCTCCAAGTAGCATCAGCCTGAGGGGAAGCAAGAGCCTTGCAAGCAGGAATTACTTTGCCTCACACCACAGACCTTAAGCTGGTCAGCTGATCAGTTGTTAAACTAATCAAGCTATAACAAGCTTAATTAGTTTAACAACTGATCACTTTAATATATGAATACTTAAATAGCTAAGGCAGAAAATAGAAAGCAGCAGCCAAAATGGGAACACAAAGAAACAAAACCCAAATGAAAGAACAGAGGAATTCTCCAGAAGAAGAATTAGATGAAATAGAGGCAAACAATTTTATGAACAGTTTAGAGTAATGATTATAAGGATACTCAACAGCACAAAAAAAGACACAAAAGCCATAAAAAAGGACCAGTCAGAAACAAAGAATGCAATATCTTAAATAAATAATACACTGGATAGAATAAACAGTAGGATAGATGGAGAAGAGGATTGCATCAGTGATTTGGAAGACAAAGTAGAATAAACACCTAGTCAGAACAGCAAAAAGAAAAAACAGTTTTAAAAAATGAGGAGAGTCTAAGAAATATTTTGGACAACATGAAGCAAAACAACATCCCCATCATGAGCGTACCAGAAGAAGAGAGAAACCAAGAGATCAAGAACCTATCTGAAAACATAATGACTGAAAACTCCTCTAATGTGGTGAATAAAAAAGACGCACAAGTCCAGGAAGCTCAGAGGGTCCTAAACAAATTGGAGCCAAGGAGGCCTACACTGAGACACATCATAATTAAAATGGCAAGCCTTAAAGACAAGGAGAGAATTCTAAAAGTCACAAGAGAAAAGCAGGTAGTTACCTAAAAAAGGAGCATCAATTAAATTGTCAGCTGATTACTCAACAAAAACATTTCAGGCCAGATGGGAGAGGCATGAAATATTCAAGGTGATGAAAAGCAAGGACCTACAACCAAGGCTACTTCTCCCAGCAGAGCTATCATTTAAAATTGAAGGAGAAATAAGGAGCTCCCACACAAGAAAAAGGTAAAAGAGTTTGTTAACCCCAAACCAGCCCTACAACAAATGTTAAAGGACTTGATGATGAAGAAGAAAGAAGAAAGAAGAAGAAGAAGGGGGAGGAGGAGGAGGAGGAGAAAGGAAAACAGTCTATAACAATAAAATGGCACTACATAAATATCTATCAATAATCACCTTAAATGTAAATAGTTTAAATGCTCCAACCAAAAGACATAAGATAGCTGAACAGATAAGAAAACAAGACCCATATATATGCTGCCTCCAAGGGACCCAACTCAGATGAAAAGATACACACAGACTACAGGTAAAGGGATGAGAAAAAATACTTTATATAAATGGAAAAGAAAAAACTGGGGTTACAGTACTTATATCCAACAAAATAGACTTTAAAACCAATGCTATAGTAAGAGTCAAAGAAGGACACTACATAATGATAAAGCACACAGTTCAACAAGAGGATATAACCCTAGTAAACATTTACACTCCCAACATAGGAGCACCTAAATATGTAAAGCAAATTAAGATGGACATAAATAGAGAGACCAACAGAAATACAGTCATAGTCAGGGATTTTAACATACCATTGACTTCAATGGATAGAAATTTTATGTAACAAATAATTACAAAACACAAAAACAGATACAAAGTATTTCAGGCACTAAATCATGTATAATGTGTATCCTTATTTTTCCCTCAAAAATTTGGGCAAAAATGTGCATGTTATACATGGCAATAATAGTACATTTCAAGTACACATGGAACATTTTCTAGGATATACCATATGTTAGGACACAAAACAAGTCTCAATTAATTTAAGAAGATTGAAATCATATCAAGCATCTTCCCTGACTACAATGCTATGAAACTAGAAAACAAAAACAGGAAGAACACTGAAAAACACAGAGACATGGAGGCTAAATAACATGTAATTAAATAATGAATGGGTCAACAATAAAATCAATCAAGAAGTCAAAAGATACCTTGAAACAAATGAAAATGAAGACACAAATATCCAAAATCTGTGGAACACTGGGAAAGCAAACCTAAGAGGGAAATTCATAGCATTACAGGCCTATCTCAAAGAAAAAAAAAGAAAATCTGAAAAAGCAATGTAACTATACACTTCAAGGAACTTGAAAAAAGAACAAACAACAAAGCCCATAATAAGTAGAAGGAAGGAAATAATAAAGATCAGAGCAAAAATAGATGATATAGAATCCAAGAGCTGGTTCTTTGAAACATAAACAAAATAAACAAAACCTTTAACCAGACTCATCAAGAAAAAAAAAAGAGAAACTACTCTAGTAAATATAATGAGAAATGAAAGGGGAGAAATAACAACTGACACCAAAGAAATACAAAGGGTTGTACAAAAATATTATAAACAACTCTATGCCAATAAATTGGACAACTTGGAAGAAATTGATGAATTCCTAGAGACATGCAATCTTTTAATACTAAATCAAAAAGAATCAGAGAATCTAAATAGACAGATTACACCTAGTGAAAGTGAAGCAGTAATCAAAAAAAAACACCCAACAAATGAAAGCCCTGGACTAGATGGCTTCACAGGGGAATTTTACCAAACATTTTGAGAATTAACACCTCTACTTTTCAAGCTCTTTCATTAAGTTCAATAGGAGGAAAGTCTTCCAAACTCATTTTAGGAGGTGAGCATTTTCCTAATTCCAAAACCAGAAAAAGATACTACAAAGAAAGAAAATTATACACCTATATCTCTGGTGAACATAGATGCTAATATCCTCAACAAAATATTAGCAAACTGAATACAGGAATGCATCAAAATATATACACCATGATCAAGGGGGATTTATTCCAGGGATACAATGTTGGTATGACATTCACAAATCAGTAAAAGTGATTCATCATATTAAAAAAATGAATGATAAAAACCACATGATCATAGATGCAAAAAAAATCATTTCATATTATCCAGTATCCATTTATGATAAAAACTCTCACCAAAATGGGAACAGAGGGAACACACGTAAACATAATAATGGCCATATATGCAAAACCCACTACCAGCATCATACTCAATGAGCAAAAACTACAATGTTACCCTTAAGATAAGGAACAAGGCGAGGATGGATTTTACCTCTTCTGTTCCATATAATAATGGAAGTCCTAGCACAGTAATCAAACAAGAAGAAATAAAAGGCATCCAAATTGGGGAGGGTTGGGGAAGTAGTAAAACTGTCTTTATTAGCAGATGACATGATTCTTTACATAGATAACCCCAAAGATTCAACCAAGAAACTACTAGAACTGATTAATGAATTCAGCAAAGTAGCAAGATATAAAATTAATATCCAGAAATTAGTTGCATTTTATATGCAAATAATGAACTAACATAAAGGGAAATTAAGAAAACAATTCTATTTACAATTGCTTCAAAAGTAATAAAATACCTAGAAATACATCTAACTAAGGATGTAAAAGACCTGTGCTCAGAAAATTCTGAGGCACTGAAGAGAAAAATTGAAGAAGATATAAATAAATAGAAGCACACACATACCATGTTCATGGATAGGAAGAATTAACATGATTAAAATGTTCATACTAACCAAAGCAATCTGTAAATTCAACGAAATTCCTATCAAGATTCCAATGACATATTTCACAGACCTAGAACAAATATTTCAAAATTTTATGTGGAACCACAAAAGGACTGGCATAGCAACAGCAATCTTGAGAAAGAAGAACAAAATTGGAAGAATCAAGCTACCACATATCAAACTATACTCTGGTTTTGGTCATAGTAATCAAACAGCATGGTACTGGCATAAAAAACAGACATATAGATCAATGGAGGAGAATAGAGAGCTCAGAAATAAACCCATACAATTATAGTCAATTAATATTCAACAGAGGAAGCAAGTGAATACAATGGGCTAAAGATAGTTTATTCAATAAATGGTGTTGGGAAAATTGGACAGATACATGCAGAAAAATGAAACTTATCACCTTTTCACACCACATGTAGGAATAAATTCAAAATGAATCAAAGAATTAAATGTTGGATCTGAAACCACAAAAACCATAGAAGAAAGCATAGGCAGGAAAATCTCAGACATTGCTCATAGCAATTGTTCATCAGATATATCTTCCCAGGCAAGGGAAACAAAAGAGAAAATAAACAAATGGGACTACATCAAACTAAAAAAGATTTTGCACAGCAAAGAAAACCATTATCAAAATAAAATCACAGCCCATAGGATGGGAGAACATATTTGCTGATACATCTGATAAGAGGTTAATATCCAATATTACAAAGTACTTACAAAATTCTATAACAAAAAAAATTAAAAATGGGGGAAGGACTTGAATAGACACCTCTCCAATGAGGACATACAGATGGCCAATAAACATATGAAAAGATGCTGAATGCCATTAATCATCAGAGAAATGCAAGTTAAAACCACAATGAGATATTATCTCAGACCTGTCAGAATGGCTATCATCAATAAATCAGCAAACAAGTGCTGGTGAGCATGTGGAAAAAGGGCAACACTTTGCACTGTTGGTTGGAATGCAGACTGATGCAGCCACTGTGAAAAGCAATATGGAGATAAAAATTAAAAACTGGTCTGCCTTTTGACCTACCAATCCCACTCCTGGGAATACATTCAAGGGAACCCAAAACACTGATTTGAAAGAATGTAAGCACCTCTATGTTCATTGCAGCATTATTTACAATTGCCATGATATGGAAGCAGCCCAAGTATCCATCAACAGATGAGCAGATGAGACAACTATGGGACATTTACACAATGGAATACTAGTTGGCCCTAAAAAAGGAAGGAAACTGCACCCTTTGCAACACTATGGATGTACCTGGAGAACACTGTGCTTAGTGAAATAAGTCAGTCAGAGAAAGACAAATACCATGTGATTTGATTCATATGTGGAATCTAATGAACAAACTGAATTAAAATGGAAAGTGGGGACAGACTCATAGATGGAGAGCAGAATGACAGCTGAGTTTGGAGGAGGGGTTGGGAGTTTAGGGGGTAGAGGCATTAGCTAAAAAGAGAAAGGACTCATGAACACAGACAGTAGTGTGCCAATTGCTGGGGTGAAGGGGGTAAAAAGGGACTGAAAGGTAATATAAATAGAATATAATAAAGATTAAATTTTTTTTAATTTCAAAAAAGAAATCTTATAAGAGCACTAAACCCATTCATGAGGGCTCTATCCTCATAACCTAATTAACTCTCAAAGCCCCACCTCCAAATTCTATCACATTAGGTATTGGGGCTTCAGTATATGAAATTTGGGGAGGAACATTTAGTCTATAGGAAAGGGTGACTAATTGGTGATGAATGCAAAGAAGCAGCACATAATCACACCAAAACTGAACTATGAGACTCTATAAAGATGGTGACTCGACAGTTAGAAGGGGGTACCTCTTTATATAGTTAGGAAGAGAACCTCTATTTTTTTTAAGATTTTATTTACTTATTTTTAGAGAGAGGAGAAAGGAAGTAAAATGAGAGGAGAGAAACATCAATGTGTGGTTGCCTCTCGAACACCCCCTACTGGGAACCTGGCCTGCAACCCAGGCACGTGTCTTGACTGGGAATCTACCCAGCAACCCTTTCGACATAGGCCAGCACTCAGTCCACTGAGCCACACAAGCCAGGGCAGAAACTCTATCTTCAATTTACAAAGTCTCAGCTGAGATTAGGACATTTAACTACAGATATACTGAAGGCAAATAAAGAGGATGAAAAGTCGAGGATGAAAACTCTAGGCTGAAAATATCCTAAATGTGAACACCATTTATTTTAGAACTAATAAAAACTATAAAGTTAATTAACATCCCAAAGGAAGGAAAATGTATTAGACCCTTATAAAATAGTCTATACGTTTTTCTACTCATGAATACCACAGTTGAGGAACCAAAATCAAATTATGATGAACAATTAACCTAGATACTAGAGTTTAGGATTAAGCTGGCAATAAAAAAGAAATGAAATGAGCAATACTAAAACACAAAAGGGTAGTTTGAAACCATACAGACAATTACTTTAGGATAAATACAAATTTCAAAACTAACATAAAAATGATACATAAACTGAGTTTATAGTCAAAATAAACTAAAAAATATTTCCCTGAATATAATAATTCTATGCACATTTTAGAAGTAACATAACAAATAGAAATCTACAAAGTGTTGGTGAGTAATAACTCTGAGAAAAAGCATTAGATGGTTTGACATTACTTATTAATAAAGCCTTTCAAGTGGTACAAATAGCCATTATATATTACTTATTTTCTTGAATTTCCCCAGAACTAGGGGAAAACTTCTTGTTTCAAATGGTAGCAAATCTGAAATGAGTTCTACCTCATCCTACTTTAAATAGGAATCTATAAAAAAAATCACAAAGGGTTATTTATTCTGCTCTATTTTAAGATCTTAGATTTATGAACTTGAAAGGCAAATAATAATTGAATTGAAAGAGAAAACTTTATTAAACTTAGAAATCTTTCTTCTTGGTTAGCATTAGGGCAGAACATAGATACAATTTAGAGTAAAGGATCAATTTCTTTGAATTATATGCAGTTGACTTCTATCACTGTATAACATGGTATTTAATGAAATTCTGAGATAAATAAAATCAACAGAGAGGAAAGAAAAACTGTGTGATAGAGAAAACATTGAATTAGAAGTCAAACAACCTGGTTTCAAGCCTCTACTCTTCACCCTGTGTGATCAGTGTAATTAATCATCTTCCATATGATTATTTCTATGATGGAGACAATAAAAGCTACCACACAGAGTGACAGTGAAAACTAAATAAGATAATACTTGTTAAAATAATTGGGAAACTTTTCATTTTAATGGCATAAGATATAAGTGATTAATCATTCAAAATTACTGACAAATTGAACATCATCAAAGATGTGTCATGACAGTTAATACAACAAGCAAGAATATTGCCTGACATTCCAATACCACACACTATTCAGAACATGGTATACTAAGCCCAACTGAAATTTTGAAATCTTTAATAACCAAATTCTATAATAGATTATGTTCTGGATACAGAAAAAGATTCTGGGAATGCCACCCTCTAAAATCAGCTGGGGAAAAAAAGCAGCTTAAAACTATAAGTAAGATTTCAAAAACTTCATGCTTTAATTATAATTCATAGACAACACATGTGTTGGAATTTTTTTCTTTTTTTTAATTTATTGCTGTTCAGTTCCAATTGTCCCACCTTTTTCCCCATTGCTCATCCCTACCACATAGCCCCCCACTCACACAGTCAATCCCCCCATTGTCCATGACCATGAGTCCTCTATTTAATGCATGCTTTTTGAAAATTGTCACCTCCTTCAATTTTGTCAACTTACCTTGTAGTTAATGAAGACTTGGAGTAGATCTGGCATAATGTCAAAAATGTGTCAGAACTTTGAATATTTTTTGCATGTTTTCAAAGACATTTCATATCTCCATTTCCTTTTCATATCACAAGGAGATCCACCTAAGACCTTCTGAGGGTCCACAAGTTTCTATAAAAAAGTAGCACCTAGATTTGAAATAAAAATTGGAGTAAAAAAAGAAAATTAGAAGCATATTAGAAAATTAGTACTGTTTTAATCTTTCATTTACTTTAAATTTGTATGAATTTATTTTAGTTTTTTATCTATTTATTTTTAGAGAGAAAGGAAAGGAAGGAGAAAGAGAGGAAGAGAAACATCAATGTGTGGTTGCCTCTCAAGCACCCCCTACTGGGGACCTGGCTCACAACCCAAGCATGTGCCGTGTCTGGAAATCGAACCTGTGACCCTTTGGTACACAGGCTGGTACTCAATCCACTAAGCAGTCCCATCCAGGACATTCTTTTTATTTTTAATCATGTAATAAAAATAGACACATAGGCCAATGGAACAGAATAGAGAGCCTAGAAAAAAACCCAAGTCAATATAGTCAATTAATATTTGACAAAGGGGGCAGGAACATAAAATGGAGTCAAAAAGCACCTCTTCAATAAATGGTGTTGGGAGATCTGGACAAATGCATGCAAAATAATGAAACCATACCACCAACTTAAACCATACACCAAAATAAACTCAAGATTGGTAAAAGACTTAAATATAAGGTATGAAACCATAAAAGTCATAGAGAAAAACATAGGCAGGAAAATTTCAGATATGCCATGCAGCAATATATTCACTGATATGTCTCCTCCTAAGGCAAGAGATATAAAGGAAATAATAAACAAGTGGGACTATATCAAACTAAAAAAAACTTCTGCATGGCTAAGGAAAACATCAACAAAATGGAAAGAGAATGAACCATATGGGAAAATATATCTTTCAACGACACATCAGACAAGAGTTTGATCTCCAAAATACACAAAGAACTCACACAACCCCACACCAGGGAGACTAGTAATCTAATAAAAAAAAAAGGGCAGAGGACCTGAACAGACACTTCTCCAAGGACATACAAAGAGCCTATAGACACATGAAAAAATGCTCAGCATTACAAGCCATTATAGAGATGTAAATTAAAATCACAATCAGATACCACTTCACACTGATCAGAATGGCCATTATTAATAAATCAACAAATAACAAATGCAGATGAAGTTGTGAAGAAAAGGGAACCCTAGTACATTGTTGGTGGACATGCATACTGGTGCAACCACTGTGGAAAACAGTATGGAATTTCCTCAAAAAAAGTAAAGATGGAACTATGTTTCAATCCAGTGATCCCAGTGCTGGTACTATACCCAAAGAATATTGAATCACCAATTCAAAAGGACTTATGCACCCCAATGTTCATAGTAGTCTTATTTACAATAGCCAAGTGCTGGAAACAGCCTAAGTGCCAATCAGTAAATGAGTGGCTGAAAAAAACTGCGGTACACTTACACAATGGAATACTATGCAGCAGAAAGAAAGAAGGAACTCCTACCTTTTGCAACAGCATGGATGGACCTGGAGAGCATTAATAATCCAGGTGGTAAAAGACAAATACCATATGATCTCACCTATAAGTGGAACCTAATCAACAAAACAAACAAATGAGCAAAATAGAACCAGAGACTTGGGAAAAAAAAAAAAACTGACAGTGACCAGAGAGGAAGGGGGAGAAGATAACAAGGGAAAGAAGGGTAAGGGGCAAGCAAAGGAACATGAATAGAAGACTTATGGGCATGGACAATGAAAGGGGATTGACTGTGGGACAACAGGGGTATAGGGTAGGGGTGAGCAACAGGGAAAAATGTGGGACAACTATAACTGAACAACAATAAAATTTTTTTAAAGATTAAAACAGTGATTATTTTTATTGTTGTTCTATTTCAGTTGTCCCGACTCCCCCCCATTGCTCCCCCCTCCCCCACCCACCCCTTACTCCCACATAAGGAATGAGACTCATGGCAGCTAGGGAAAATTGAAGGTGGTATGTTCTACTAGTTACAATATTTATTTTGGAGTAGTGATGCTTTTAAAAAACCAACTCCTTCTATTAGGCAGCTATTGACAGGAAAATATTTAAACATTGATGATAAAACCAAAATTGTGAATTGGGTCATTCAGCTGGATAATATTTGAAATCTTTACTCAACAAATTAATTCAATGAATTGCCTCAGGCTTCCTTTCACTACTAATATCTAATGTAGTGGTTCTCGGAATTTAATATACTTATGAATCACCTGGGGATCTTTTTAAAATGCAGATTCAGACTCAGGAGGTCTGAGGCTATACCTGAAATTCTAACAGCATTTCTAACAAGCTCCCAGGTAATAGCAAACCTGCTGATCTGCACAGACATACTTTTAGAGGAAAAATCATCAAGATGCAATCTCACTAAAAAAAATGTTACTGATCAATGTTAAAATTTTACAGTGATAAATGTAGGTATTTAAACATCTGTGCCCTCAAAATTATCCAAGGATATTTTTCAATATTTAAAGTACAAAACTCTCAGCCTTAAACCAAGGTTATGTTTAAGTAACTGAATAGATCACGAATTAAAGTTCCAGAAAAGCCTCATCCTGCCTCCATGCCCAAGTGCTGGCAAAGTTGGGAGGCCCTCAATAACCTTGGAATACAAATTAAGTTCCTATCATCATCTTCGCTGTCTATGCTCCTGATGTCTAGAAAATATTGATCCTTGTTCAGTCAACAACAGAGAGTGCCTTCCTGTCAGATACTGACTATCCATCTCAATGGGGAATTATCTGTCCAGTGCTTCCTGTCCAAAGCCCAATTGAGACTACTGATATTCAAGGGGAGAAATCTAAATAAATGGATTTCAATTATATCAGCAGTGAATTCCTCTATCAAATAAAACGGTGCACTCAATCCCAGTATATAAAGCAGTATATTATTTGCATAAATTTAGTTTAATTTGAAGTTATGGAAAATAAAGTTGTCCTGTTGCCCCCCCAAAAAATTTTACATTGGTGTTATAGTTGGAGGTTGTAGATACACCAGCCTCAGCATCCAAATTGTTTTTCTATTTTGTTTTATTTTCCCATTATTGAGACGATCCTAAATCAGACAGGAAATTAATCTCAGTGGTAGCAGTTTTTATAGTAGCTGAGTCTGCATCTCAAAATTCTTTTCACTAAAAGAGATAGAAAAGAGTAGAGAACCCAGAGATAAACCCAAGTTGCTATGGTCAATTAATATTTGACAAAGGGGTAGGAGCACAGAGTTGGGTAAATGTAGCCTCTTCAATAAATGGTGTTGGGAGAACTGGACTGGTACAATTTAAAAAATGAAACTAGACCACCAACTTATACCATACACCAGAATAAACTCAAAATGAGCAAAAGACTTAAATATAAATTATGACACCATAAAATTTCCAGAGGAAAACATAGGTAGGAAAACCTAGGCAGAAAAATTTCAGATACCCCATGTAGCAATATTTTTGCTGATATATCTCCTAGGACAAGGGAAATGAAAAAATAAACAAATAGGACTACATCAAACTAAAAATCTTTTGCATGGCTAAAGAAACCATCATCAAAATGAAAAAGGAACTGACTGTATGGTAGAACATATTTTCCAGCGATACCTCAGACAAGGGTTTGATCTCCAAAATATATAAAGAATTCATATGACTCCACTACAGGAAGACAAACAATCCAATTAAAAAATGGGCAAAAGACCTGAACAGACATTTCTCCAAGGAGAACATACAGATGGCCCATTGACATATGAAAAGATGCTCAGCATCCATAGCTATCAGAGAGATGCAAATTAAAACCACAATGAGATATCACCTCATACCTTTCAGAATTGCCATCATTAATAAACCAATGAACAAGTGCTGGCAAAGATGTGAAGGAAAGGGAACCCTAATACAATGTTGGTTGAATGCAGATTTGTACAGCAACTGTGGAAAACAGTATGGAATTTCCTCAGAAAACTAAAAATGGAACTGTCTTTTGCCCCAGCATACCACTACTGGGATTATACCCTAAGAATCCTGAATCACCAATTCAAAAGAACCCGTGCACCCCTATGTTCATAGTGGTGCTACTTACAATAGCCAAGTGCTGAAAACAGCCTAAGTGCCCATCAGTGAATGAGTGGCTGAAAACACTGTGGTACATTTACACAATGGAATACTGCACAGTAGAAAGAAAGAAGGAGCTCCTACGTTTTCCAACAGCATAAATGAAATTGGAGACTATCCTGCTAAGTGAAATAAGCCAGTCTGTGAAGACAAATACCATATGATCTCACCTATAAGAGGAATCTAATGAACAAAATAAACTAATGAACAAAATAGACCCAAAGGCATAGAAACATGGAACAGACTAAAAGTGACCAGAGGGGAAAGGAGGTAGATAATGGTGGAAAGAAGAGGAAGGGACTAGACACAGAATATGTATGAATGACCCACGGACATGGACAACAGTGTGAGTATTGACTATGGATGTTGGGGTGGACTGGGCGGAGCAGATGAAGGGGGAAAAACTGGGACAACTGTAATAGCATAAATAATAATACATAAAATAAAATGTAAAAATAAAAATTTGGGGGAATTTTTTATATACTTGAATATATTTTATTTAAAAGTATAACATGTTCTCTTCCTTACTTTTTACTCATAAGCTTATATTTACAAAAGTATTCACAAATTAATCTCTCAAATTAATGACATTGAAGTATTTTACACATTTGAGGAGGCAATCTATTTATATTAAATTATTACTGAAATATTAAAGCTTTGACTTGTTTACTTATCAGTTAATAAAATGCTAAATTCAATTAAATTTATCAACATCAATGTAAAATGCTAAATTAGTTAAATTAAATTAATTATTATTTGTTTTTAAAAATGCATTACTTGAAAAGGCTGGACATTTCATAACACTTTTCAATGTTTTATAGTAAAAATATAAATTGTTTGCTGACAAAGTTGTTGAAGAGACCAACATCGCATTTAATAGTTTTAATGCCTTTTTCACATTGTATATTTCTTTTGATTTTGAGAGAGTTGTTAAAAAAGAGATGTGATAATAATAGGTTGATACACAGGCATGTAATAACCTCCTGGGTTTCTTTTCCAGAGGTCTGTGAGGTAGTACCTGGCACAGTAAATTAACAGTGAACTTCATGTCAGAAAACACTAGAATGTACTTGCTTTTTTAAAAAGCTATTTTAAAGAATGTGTTTATTGCTTACTTGACTTTTCAAAATGAAATTTACAGGATGAAATACTTGAGAGATGCTGTATGAAGATATTTACTGATATTTTATAAAAGGTTTGAAATTTGGGGTTTGATTCTATTTCTTCTTAAGCCTAAATTTTAAATGTAATTTAAGAACTAAATAAAGTCTCTATAAGGACCTTTCAGTTTGTGGACTTACCAATAACATTTTGAAAAATTCCATTACTATTAAGCACTGTAGTTTTTCATTACATTTCAATAGCCCTTTTTCTCTTTCTCTTTGACACTTTGTAAGTAACAGATCTGTACAATTGGAACATAACACTTTACTGTGACTTAATATTAATTGTCTTTCTTAGCACAGACCAATAGCATTTAAAACAATGTTTTGAAGAATGTTAACATGAAGAGCAGCCTTTTCAGTCATGCAGAGAAATGACTTTGAAGTGACATTAACTTTCAGATAAAGTTCTATTGGGAAATGTTATAATGGCCCTTTTTTTCTTTCTAGGGAAAAAGACTTCCAAGCTATAATTTTTGACATTCTTTAGGAGCATTCATGCCTTTACCTTATAAGTCAAAATAGCTTGATATTTTGGAGCCTTAAGTTTAATATTAAGTTTTAAATAATCTTCTTCCAAAAACCATGTTGGACATTTCTATTACTTTTATCTTTATATATCCCTTGGAGCAGTCTCTTTAAAAAGGCTTTCATAAAGTCACAACTTATCTATTTTAATACCTTGCATCCACAGATTTCATATTTGATTGTACTTTAATTGAATTCAAATTAAAGTTTATTTAAAAATCTATCAAAGCTATCATTTAGAGTGGAAGGACAGATAAGTTGCTTCCCAGATAAGTTCAAGTCAAAGAAGTTCATCATCACTCAGCCCTTATTACATGAATTGTTAAAGGGACTCATTTAAGAAAATGAAGAAGATCAAAAGTATGATCATTAAAATGACAACAAACTCACAACTATCAACAATCAAGTCTAAAAAAAACAAAAACAAAATAAGCAAACAACTGAACAGGACCAGAATCACAGAAATGGAGATTACATGGAGGGTTATCAGCGGGGAGAGGGAGGGGGAAGAATGGGGGAAAAGGTACAGGGAATAAGAAGCATAAATGGTAGGTACAAAATAGACAGGGGGAGGTTAAGAATAGTATGGAAAATGGAGAAACCAAAGAACTTACATGTATGACCAATGAACATGAACTAAGGTGGGGGAATGATGGGGGACGGGTACAGGTCCGATGGAAATAAAGAAAAGAAAAAAAATGGGACAACTGTAATAGCATAATCAATAAAATATATTTAAAAGTTTTTTAAAAGGCTCTGGTTGGTGTGGCTCAGTGGATTGAGTGCCGGCCTGCAAATTAAAGGCTCACTGGTTTAATGCCCAGTCAGGGCACATGCCTGGGTTGGAGGCCAGGACCCTATCTGGGGGCACACAAGAGGCAACCACACATTGATGTTTTTCTCCCTCTCTTTCTCCCTCCCTGCCCCTCTGTCTGGAAACAAATAAATAAACCTTTAAAAAAATTTTTTTAAAAGGACAAATTTCGAGGGGGGGCTGGATTGGGAGAAAAAAGGAGAAAACTGTAATTGAACAATGATTAAAATAAAATTGTTTAAAAAAAGGACAAATTTCTGGTAATGTATAGTGGTGGTGGTAGTTGCACAGCAATGTAAATGTACTGAATTCCACTTCATTGCACACTTAGAAATGGTTAAAATGGTAAATTTTATGTATGTTTTACTATAATTAATTTTAAAAAAAGGACATAGCAGCCAGGTTGAGGGGATTCCTACTAATCAAGTTATATCAATATGTGCATTAACTTTGAGCTTCAAAAGGAATAATGATCAGTGTATTAAAATACACAGGTGAAAATCATGAGTTCATGATAATATTGGAAACAAAATAAAGTCAGATAAACTTCATTAATCATTAACTGAGATGACTATAAAACTAACATAAGAACTTAACTGGAAAGATACACAACAGTGGAAGATTCTCGATTCAATCTCTCCTTAGTGAAACAGGCTGTAAATATACTTTTGGAGAACAATTGGAAAATTTGAGGGGGAAAGAATATGACCTCATGGTAGAGACTGCAAATTTCTTCCCAGTAGTTAGTCCCCCTGTGCTCTTTTTAGAAATAGAACTACCTGAGTTTCAGTTGCAACTGGACTACTCAACTAGAAACTAGATTTTCCAGTTTTCTTGTGGTTTAGGATGACATGTCATTAAGACCTGGCCAATGGGATGTGAGCAAATGTGACGTATGTGCTCTGAGTTAGGGCCCTGACCATTACAAAACAGTTATTTCTATCCTGTTCAAACAACTTTTTCAGGTGTTTCTGTGAAGCCTTAGTTTAACCTATTTTCCAATACAGTGTAAACCTTGTTTGACATCCAGGCTATTAGAGCATGCCATGCATACATAAACCCAGATGCAGTAAGAATAAGATAATAAATAATAAAAAGTAAAAGTAATATGGTAAAGGAGAACTAAATAAAAATAATAATGGATTTTTATTAAGACATTTAAGACTTTACAAAGCCGAATCCAAGAGCTGCTTCTTTGAAAAGATAAACAAAATCGACAAGCCTTTAAGCGGACTCATCAAGAAAAAAAGAGAGAAGACCCAAATAAACACAATCAGAAATGAAAGAGGAGAGATTACAACAGATACCACAGAAATACAAAGCATTGTAAGAAATTACTACAAAGAACTGTATGCCAATAAATTTGAAAGCCTAAATGAAATGGACACATTTCTAGAAAAATATAATCTTCCAAAACTCAATGAAAAAGAAGCAGAAAGCCTGATCAAACTAATAACACCAAAAGAAATTGAAGCAGTGATCAAAAAACTCCCAACACACAAAAGCCCTGGACCAGATGGTTTCACAGGAGAATTCTACAAAGCATTTGAAGAAGAGCTAACCCCTATCCTTCACAGGCTATTCCAAAAAATCCAAAAAGATGGAAGACTCCCAAACTCTTTTTATGAGGCCAACATCATCCTAATTCCAAAAGCAGATAAAGACACAACAAAGAAAGAAAACTTCAGGCCAATATCGCTGATGAACATTGACACTAAAATCCTCAACAAAATACTAGGAAACTGCATCCAACAATACATTAAAAAGATCATACACCATGACCAAGTGGGATTCATTCCAGGGATGCAAGGATGGTACAATATTCGCAAATCAGTAAATGTAATACATCACATAAACAAAAGCAAAGACAAAAACCACACGATCATATCAATGGATGCAGAAAAGGCATTTGATAAGGTACAGCACCCATTCACGATAAGAACACTCAGCAAAGTGGGAATAGAGGGAGCATTCCTCAACATAATAAAGGCCATATAAGGGAGACCTACAGCCAACATCATACCCAATGGGCAAAAATTAAAATCTTTTCCACTAAGATCAGGAACAAGACAAGGCTGTCCACTTTCACCACTTCTACTCAATATAGTACTGGAAGTTTTAGCCACAGCGATCAGACAAGAAAAACAAATAAAAGGCATCCAAATCGGAAAGGAGGAAACAAAACTGTCATTGTTTGCGATGACATGATAGTGTACATAGAAAATCCTATAGACTCTACCAAAAAACTGCTTGACTTAATAAATGAATTTGGCAACACAGCGAGATACAAAGTCAATATCCAGAAATAAAAGGCATTTCTGTACACCAACAATGAAACAGCAGAAGCAGCAATCAAGAAAAAAATCCCATTGGATATAGCAAAAAGAAAAATAAAATACCTAGGAATAAACCTAACCAAAGCGGTAAAAGACCTATATTCAGAAAACTACATAACACTGAGGAAAGAAATCAAGGAAGACACAAACAATGGAAACATATACTGTGTGCATGGATTGGAAGAACTAATATCATCAAAATGTCCATACTACCCAAAGCAATTTACACACTTAATGCAATACCTACTAAGTACTATTTCACAGACATAGAACAAACACTTCAAAAATTTATATGGAATTATAAATGACCCCAAATAGCTGCTGCAATTTTGAGAAAGAAGAGCAAAGTAGGAGGGATCACAATACCTGACACTAAACTATACTACAAGGCCACTGTAATCAAAACAGCCTGGTACTGGCATAAAAACAGGCACATAGACCAATGGAAGAGAACAGAGAGCCCAGAAATAAACCCAAGCCTCTACAGTCAATTAATATTTGACAAAAGAAGCAGCAACATAAAATGGAATAAAAATAGCCACTTCAACAAATGGTGTTGGGAGAACTGGACAGCTACGTGCAAAAAAATGAAACTCGAGCACCAACTTACACCTTATACAAAAATAAATTCAAGGTGGATAAAAGACTTAAATATAAACCATGATACCATGAAAGTCCTAGAAGAGAACATAGGTAGGAAAATCTCAGATATTTCACGCAGAAACTTTTTTACTGACATATCTGCTAGAGTGAGGGGCATAAAGGAAAGAATAAACAAATAAAATAACCTCATCAAAATTAAAAGTTTTTGCACAGCTAAAGAAAATAGTATCAAAATAAAAAGAGAACCAACTGTATGGGAAAACATATTTGCCAATGATATCTCAGACAAGGGTTTAATCTCCAAAATATATAAAGAACTTACACGACTCCACTCTAAAAAGACAAGCAACCCAATTAAAAAGTGGGCAAAGGACTTGAACAGACACTTCTCCAAGGAGGACATACAGAAGATCCAAAGACCTATGAAATGATGTTTAAGATTGCTAGCTATCAAAGAGATGCAAATTAAAACCACAATGAGATACCACTTCACATCAGTCAGAATGGCCATCATAAACAAAGCAACAAACAAGTGTTGGAGAGGTTGTGGAGAAAAGGGGATCCTAGTGCACTCTTGGTGGAACTGCAGACTGGTACAACCACTATGGAAAGCAGTATGAAACTTCCTCAGAAAACTAAAAATGGATCTGCCTTTTGACCCTGCAATTCCACTGCTGGGGCTATATCCTAAGAACACTAAAACACCAGTACAAAAGAACCTTTGCACCCCAATGTTCATAGCAGCACAATTTACAATAGCTAGGTGCTGGAAGCAACCTAGGTGCCCATCAGTAAATGAATGGATCAAAAAACTTTGATACTTTTACACAATGGAATTCTATGCAGCAGAAATAAAGAAGGAGCTCCTACCCTTTGCAACAGCGTGGATGGAGCTGGAAAGCATTATGCTAAGCGAAATAAGCCAGGCAGTGAAAGATAAATACCATATAATCTCACCTTTAACAGGAATGTAAACAACAAAACAAAGAAACAAGCAAAATATAACCAAAGACACTGAAATAGAGGACAGACTGATAGTGACCAGAGGGGAGAGAAGAGGGAATTTCAGGGGAGAGTGGGAAGGGTTTACAGGAACAAATTTAAAGGACACATGGACAAAAACTAGGGGGAGGGTGGTAATGGGAGGGAAGTGGGGAGGGTTGGGTGGGTGGACTGGAATGGGAGTAAAAGGGAGAAAACTGTTCTTGAACAATGATTAAAATTAAAAAATAGAAAAAAAGACTTTACAAAGCTAAAAGAAATATATGTTAAAATATTTTTGTAAGCATTGAAAGAAGTATACCAGTTTATAAGGAAAGAGAAAATTTTTATGATCCTGAAATATGAGAATAATTTATTATGAGGATATTTTGGTAGTTGTTAAAATGTCTATGTCATAAAATGTCTATATTAAAATTACATTTTCAATATAAATTTTATAAAAATAAAATTTTATAGCCCTGGCTGGCGTAGCTCAGTGGATTGAGCGCGGGCTGGGAACCAAAGTGTCCCAGGTTCAATTCCCAGCCAGGGTACATTCCTGGGTTGCAGGCCATAACCCCCAGCAACCGCACATTGATGTCTCTCTCTCTCTCTCTCTCTCTCTCTCTCTCTCTCTCTCTCTCTCCCTCCCTTCCCTCCCTAAAAATAAATAAATAAAATATTTTTAAAAAATAAATAAATAAATAAATAAAATTTTATAAAAATAAAATTTACATATAGCATTTATTAGGTCAACTTTTGATTTACTTGGAGATTAGAAAGTAAACCTGGTTATGTAAATGTTGTTCTACAAAATATGTTCCCAGTGGATAGCTTTTTGAAGAACTGGCTTAATACAGGTTAACACAAGTTAATGTAACCAGAGAAGGTTACACAGACCACTTTTTCAAATTGGGTTCTGTAGCTGGCAAGAGACAAGGGGTGCTCTACAAATGTTTGATTTTAATATAGTTAAATATTCAAAAATGTTTTAACACTTTTTTTCCCAAGGTTGACACTGCTTTTAAGGAAGACACTTAGAATAGCTTTTCCAAGTCTTCTATAGCTAAATTGGATACATTTAGGTAAATGTTTTATTGTTCAAGTACAGTTGTCTCCATTTTCACCACACCATGTCCCTCTGACCTACCCATCCCTGTCTCCCACCTTTGAACCTGCCCCCTTTGACTTTGTCCATGTGTCCTTTATACATGTTCCTTGATGCTCCCCCACCCCATTATCCTCAATTATCCTTCTCCCTCCTCCTCTCTGGTTAGTCAGGTTGTTGTTTGGTTCAATGTCTCTGGTTGTATTTTGCTTGCTGATTTGTTTTGTTGATTAGGTTCCACTTATAGGTCAGATCATATGGTGAGATCATATTTATCTTTCACCACTTGGGTTGTTTCACTTAGCATAGTGCTCTCCAGATCCACCCATGCTGTTGCAAAGGGTAGGAGCTCTTAACTCTTTTTAAAAAACAACTTCTCTTTTATTGTTTTATTAAATCATTTTAATTGCTATTTTATTATAGTTGTTCCAATTTTCCCCATTCCCACACTGTTGTCCATGTCCATGGGTCATTCATACATGTTCTTTGTCTAGTCCCTTCCTCTTCCTTCCACCATTATCCAGAAGGCCTTCTCAGAAACAGACGGGTCAGCAACTAGACTAAGACTATTGGAAGGACCGCAGGAAGAGGCAGGTGGAAGCAGTACCTGTGGTGCTTGCTATCATTAGTTGACCCATCCCTAGGCCTTGTGCTGATAAAAAGACAACTCAAAAACATTCAAATACATAGAGCTGAATAACATGTTATTAAATAATGATTGGGTTAACAGTGAAATCAAGAAAGTGATGCAGACACCGGCCCACAATGTCCATGTCACTATGGATGAAATGAGACATTCACATGGACTACCAAGTCCGGTGGAGGAAAAGGGACAGCATGGCTTTGTAACCGGAAGAGATACCGGTGTTTGCGCAGCCTGTCACTACCAAACCCAATAAGCAATGACAGCAATTGAATCCTTTATGGGTGCTTTATTCAGATGGCCGGCGATCCGGGAAGATGGTGGGTTCATGTTCATACCCTAACAAACCGTATTCCCTTCTCTTTCCTGGCCAGATCTTTTATAAGGAGGGTGGGGGAGGACAAGCAAGGTGCGGTGAGGGCTTTGAAATTCAGGGAGGATTAGGTGAGCAAAGCTGCAGCCTTCCTGTTCTCAGCAGATAGCTGTTCCCAAGGATGGGGGGACTGGGGTGGGGGGTGGTCACACAAAAGGCCCTTACACCTCCAACATGTCCCCAGGTGGTAATCTCTAGCCAGTGCCTCAGGAGGTCGGCAGCTTTTCTCAGGAGCCGGGATGGGCCTTATCTGTAGTTTCTGAAACAAAAGCTTAACATACACATTACTTGCTAGACTTACAGCTTTTTACCTTAAGCTAAAATTTTCCAAGTCTTCAGTCCCCTATCAGCTTTACTCTCAAGGGGAGCAAAAGCCATGGCCTCTACCATGACAGGCCTTTATTTCTATCTCTCGGCATATTATGTGATGGTCCTCATTTACTGTGCACAGGTTTGCTTTAGGTGGTTTCCTTATACAGAAAACAAAGGAGCCAATGCTGCTAATCACATCACAGAAGAGAGATATTTGCAAATGAAAAGGCAAAAGTGTTTGAACCTGTTACACTCATCCTTGGAAGGTTTAGCATGGATTTTAGGAAGTTACTTTGCAGTAAATGTCCTCAATTCAGGGTGAGGGAGTTTTTTAGCAAGAGCAAGGCTCAAAGTGGCCTAGGCACATCACAGGCCTGATTCCCCATGGGAGAACCTATCTGTGGACGTGGGTCCTGTGCATCTCCAAGTGGAAGCTGGGCACACACCATGCAGAACAGTCTCCTACCAAAAGAAATCTAAAAATATCTGGAAATAAATGAAAACAAACACACAACGATCTAAAATCTATGAGACACAGCAAAAGCAGTCCTGAGAGAGAAGTTCATAGCAATACAGGCTTACCTAAAGAAGATAGAAAAATCTCAAATAAATGACCTAACCCTACAGCTAAAAGAACTAGATGAACAATAACAAACAAACGATACGTAGTGAACTGGGATACAGATCTGAAGAAATTAACCTATTATTTTTAACTCACTTATTTTAAATACAATAAATATATGCTAGCTTGATAACATATACATTTATTAAATTCTTCAAATGAGCTAGGTATAGACTCTGTTAAGTGCTATAGATACAGTGATAAAAAATATTATTTCTATAGAAGTTAATGACTATCAAGGAGAATAGTGTAAGACAATGCAATGTGAAAAGTATAGTAATGGAAGGGTATTCAAATTGTTGTAGGATTAAGAAAGAAATTAGTTTTGTATAAATCAGAGATTTCCAATGATAATTTTCTTAAGACAAAACCCTCACAATTTACTTTCCCTTTGTACATTTTTTTTATTATTTCATGCAATTTTTTCCATCAACCTAAGTGCCCAAGCATAGTGGAAGACCAAAGGAAACATTAATCTAGATCAGAAATTCTCTAACCAGCATCAAAGTATTTTCTATAATAATTTTAAAAATTGTTTATATTTGGATGAAATTTCAAAGAATTAATATCAGCATATTTTCATTATATATGACTATCTTTTAATTTAGTACCACTGGTAAATTATTCCTTCCAAGTAAGGGCCAAACTATTTTCTGTGTAAATGAACCATTCACAATAGTTCAAATAAAGAAAAGCTATAGAATAAATTTTCACATCCCCACAAGATAGTATGGTAATCCAGACTCAAAAATGAACCTTAATAGTCAATACCATGTTAATGTTTTAAGAAGTTATTTAATTTTAGCCAAAAACGCCATTGATTTTTTTATTCTTTGTTGTTGCTCCAGTACAGTTGTCTCCATTTTGACCCCCCCCACAGCCAACACTCAACACTTGGCAGCCTCCCATCCCCAAACCCACCCCTCTTGGATTTGTCCATGTGTCCTTTACACATGTTCCTTGATGGCCCTACCCCTAATTTCCTCCATTATCCTTCTCCTCCCTCCCCTCTGGTTACTGTCAGGTTGTTGTTTATTTCAATGTGCCTGGTTGTCTTTTGCTTGCTTGTGTGTTTTATTGATTAGGTTCCACTTAAAGGTGAGATCATATGGTATTTGTCCCTCACTGCCTGCCTTATTTCACTTAGCATAATACTCTTCAGTTCCATCCATGGTGCTTCAAAGGGTAGGAGAACCTTCTTTCTTTCTGCTACATAGTATTCCATTGTGTAAATTTACCATAGTTTTTTTATCCACTCATACTGGTAGACATTTAGGTTCCTTCCAGCACTTGGCTATTGTAAATTGTGCTGCTATGAACATTGGGGTGCACAGGTTCTTTTGAATTGGTGTTTCAGGACTCTTAGAGTATAATGCCAACAGTGGAGTTGCTGGGTCAAAAGGCAGTTCCATTTTTAGTTTTTTGCAGAAATTCCATACTGTTTTCCACAGTGCTACACAAGTCTGCATACCCACCAATAATGCACTAGGGTTCCTGTCTCTCCACAACCTCTCCAGTAATTATTATTTTTTTATTTGTTTCTGATGGCCATTCTGACCAGTGTGAAGTGGTATCTCATTGTAGTTTGAATTTGCATCACTCTGATGGCTAGTGATGCTGAGCATCCTTTCATATATCTCTGGGCCCTGTGTATGTCCTCCTTCAAGAAGTGTTTGTTCAAGTCCTTTGCCCATGTTTTAATTGGGTTGTTTATCTTCCTGAAGGAGAGTTATGTGAGTTCTTTATATATTTTGGAGATCACACCCTTGTCTCAGATATCATTGGCAAATATATTTTCCCATACAGTTCATTCCCTTTTCCTTTTACTGCAGTTTTCTCTAGACATAAAGAAACGTTTCATTTTGATGATGTCCCTTTTGTTAATTCTTTCCTTTATGTCCCTTGCTCTAGGGGACATATTGGTGAAAATATTGCTGTGTGGAATATCTGAGATTTTCCTGTCTATGTTCTCCTCTAGGATTTTTATGGTGTCATTAATTATATTTAAGTCTTTTATCCACCTTGAGTTTATTTTTGTATATGGTATAAGTTGATGATCAGGTTTCATTTTTTTTTGCATGTGGCTGTCTAGATTACCCAACACCATTTGTTGAAGAGGCGGTTTTTACTCCATTTTATGCTTCTGCCACCTTTGTGGAATATTAATTGACTATAGAGACTTGGGTTTATTTCTGGGCTCTCTATTCTGTTCCTTTAATCTATGTGTCTGTTCTTATGCCACTACCATACTGTTTTGATTACAGTGGTCTTATAATATAGTCTGATGTCAGGTATTGTGATCCCTCCTACTTTGTTCTTCTTTCTCAAAATTGCTGTGGCTATTCTAGGTCCATATAAATTTATGGTTCCAAATAAATTTTTGAAATGTTTTTTCTTTATCTATGAAATATGTCATTGATATTTTAATAGGGATGGCACCGAATCTATAAATTGGTTTTGGTAGTATAGACATTTTGATGATGTTAATTCTTCCAATCCAAGAACACGGTATATGCTTCCATTTGTTTGTGTCTTCCTTATTTTTTCTCTTCAGTATTGTGTAGTTTTTCAAGTACAGGTGTTTTGCCTCCTTGGTTAAGTTTATTCCCAAGTACTTTATGTTTCTTGTTGCTATACCAAATGAAATATTTTTTTCTGATTTCTGCTTCTAATATGTCATTGTTCGTGTACAAAAATTCCTTTGATTTCTGAATATTGACTTTGTATTCCACTGTCTTGCCAACTTCACTTATTAGGTCAAATAGTTTGTTTAGTTTTTAGGGGTTTTTTATATGGAGCTACAATTGGTTCTTATTGGAACATTTTTAAGTATATTTTATTGATTATGCTATTACAGTTATTCAAAATTTTTTCTCCCTTTATTCCTTTTCCACCCTGCACACCCCTACCCACCAGCATTCCCTCCCCTTAATTCATGTTGTTGGATAGTACATATAAGTTGTGTGACTTCTCTGTTTCCTATACCATTCTTAACCTCTCCCTGTCTATTTTATGCCTACAAATTATGCTTCTTATCCCATGTATCTTTTCCCCCTTATTCTTCCCCTCTACCTCCCCACTCAAAACTCTCCATGTGATCTCCATTTCTCTGATTCTGTTCCTTTCTAGCTGTTTGCTTAGGTTTTGTTTTTGTTTTTTAAGTTCAGCTGTTCATAGTTGTGAATTTGTTGTCATTTTACTGTTCATAGTTTTTTATCTTCTTCTTTTTCTTAGATAAGTCCCTTTAACATTTCATACAATAAGGGCTCCATGATGATGAATTCCTTTAACTTGACCTTATTTGAGAAGCACTTTATCTCCCTTTCATTTTAAATGATAGCTTTGCTGGGTAGAGTAATCTTGGATGTAGGTTATTCCTACATCCTTTCATGATTTGGAATACTTCTTTCCAGCCCCTTCTTGTCTGCAAGGTTTCTTTTGAGAAATCAGCTGATAGTCTGATGGGAACTCCTTTATAGGTAACTGTCTCCTTTTCTCTTCCTGCTTTTAAGATTCTTTATCTTTAATCTTGGGTAATGTAATTATGATGTGCCTTGGTGTATTCCTACTTGGATCCAACTACTTTGGTAATCTCTGAGCTTCCTGGACTTTGTGGAAGTCTGTTTCCTTTGTAAAATTGGGAAAGTTTTCCTTCATTGGTTTTTCAAATAATTTTTCAACTTCTTGCTCCTGTTCTTCTCTTCTAGCAACACTTGATTCAGATGTTGGAATGTTTAAACTTGCCCTGGAGGTTCTTAAGTCTCTCCTCATTTTTTTTAATTCTTGTTTCTTCATTCTGTTCTGGTTGAATGTCTATTTCTTCCTTCTGGTCCAAACTGTTAATCTGAGTCCCGGTTTCCTTCCTGTCACTGTTGGTTCTCTATACATTTTCCTTTATTTCAGTTTTCATAGCCTTCATTTCTTCCTCTATTTTGCATCCATACTCAACCAATTCAGTGAGCATCCTAATTACCAGTGTTTTGAACTGTGCATCTGATAAGTTGGCTCTCTTTGTTACTTAGTTGTATTTTTTCTGCAGCTTTGATCTGTTCTTTCATTTGGGCCTTTTTTGTGTGTGTCTCTGCACACCTGTTACATAGTAAGAGGTAGAGCCTTGAGTATTCACCAGGGCCGGACAACCCACGTCTTATTGTGATGCTGTATGTGGGGCAGGGTTCTGAGAATGAGAAATGTCTCTTGCTCCACTCTCTTCCAGCTTTCAGTCACTTCTGCTGCTACCCACAAGCAAATTGGGCCCTTCTGGTATTGATTCTCCGGGTTGTGGGTTTGTGTACATTCTAGGACCCTATGGTCCGCTCCAATGAACTCTCCTATGAGGCTGAGAATTTTTCCCGCTGCCGCAACCCTCATAGGTATTTTCAGTCAGAGGTTTGAGGCTTCATTTCCCTGCACTGGAACCATGGGCTGTGCGGTCTGTCTCACTCTCCAGTTGTTCCTCCCCTTTTATCTGCGTGCAAATGTCGGACTGCCCACTCCACCAGCCACCACGTCACCAGCCCCGGTCCTCCAGCAAACACTTTGCAGCAAGCCCTCTCTGCCCCAGCTGCCCATCTCTGCCCTTCCTACCAGTCTGGATGAATGTTGGTATTTTTTTTCAAATCCCTGGTTTTTGGACTTCCCTCCAGTTCAATTTTCTGGCAGTACCAGTTGTTTTGTGTTTTTAAATTTGTTGTTGTCCTTCTTTTGGTTATGTGAGAAGGCACAGTATATCTACCTATACCTCCATCTTGGCTGGAGGTCAATAAAATTACTTTTCATCAGACACTCTATAAGCTATTTTTGTTTACTTTCTAATGGCAAATTCCTGTATTGTCAAGATTTCATGTAAATGGACATTTCTTTACTTGGGTGCTGGTTGGGGGGAGGAGAAAACAATTGGATACAAACTGCCTAAGCTTTGTGAAAGATATTTTGACAACACATGAAAAATCTTAAAGGATATATACTTTGACCTAAGAAATCTATCTCTAGAGTCTGCCCAAAAGATGTGGCACATACATTGGAAACAAGCTAATGTCCAACAATACAAAATTAATTATATGCATATGGAACAACTATACAATAGGTACATGTTTTCATTTTGCCATTTAAAATTATATGTAAATTATTATTTTGGACACAAAAATATTTGTAATATAGTACTAGGTTTTTAAAAAGCAGGTTACAAAAGTGTGTCATCCCCTTTTATACATTAATAAATTATGTATGTGTGTTGACTCCACTCCAGAAAGACGAACAACCCACTTAAAAAAATGGGCAAAGGACTTAAACAGACACTTCTCCAAGAAGGACATATGGAGGGCCCAGAGACATTTGAAAAGATGCTCAGCATCACTAGCCATCAGACTAATGCAAATTAAAACCACAATGAGATACCACTTCACACCAGTGAGAGTGGCCATTATAAACAAATCAACAAGGGTGGGAGAAGTTGTGGAGAAAAGGGAAGCCTCGTGCACTGTTGGTTAGGAATGCAGACTTGTGCAGCCACTGTAGAAAAGAGTATGGAATTTCCTCAAAAATACTAAAGATGGAGTTGCCTTTTGACCCAGCAATTCCATTGCTGGAACTATACCCTAAGGATCCTGAAACACTAATTCAAAAGAACCTATGCACCTCAATGTTCATAGCAGCACAATTTACAATAGCCAAGTGCTAAAAGCAACTTAAGTGCCCATCAGTAAATGAATGGATAAGAAAAACTACAGTAAATTTACATGATGGAATACTATGTAGCAGAAAGAAAGAAGGTTCTCCTACCCTTTCCAACAGCATGGATGAAACTGGAGAGCATTATGGTAAGTGAAATAAGCCAGGCAGTGAGGGACAAATATCATATCATCTCACCTTTAAGTGGAAACTTATCAACAAAGCAAACAAGTAAGAAAAATGTAACCACAGACATTGAAATTAAGAACAAACTGACAGTAACCAGAGAGGAGGTGAGAGGGGTTAATGGGGTAAAAGTGGGAAGGGTTTTCAGGAACATGTATAAAGGACACATGGACAAAACCAAAGAGGGGTAGGATCAAGGTTGGGAAGTGGGAATAGCTAGGGTGGCGGGGAGTGGTGGCAGGAAAATGGAGACAACTGAAGTTCAACAACAATAAAACAGTTAAAAAATGAACAAATAAATAAAACCAGGTGGAAAAAAATAATTGTTTTTTATATTATTGACTATATTTCCTCTTACTTTACATCCCCATGACTATTTTGGGTTTTATTTTTTGAGTGGGGATAATATATTTTATTGATTATGCTATCACAGTTGTCCCATTTTCCCCCCTTTACTGCTCTCTGCCCTGCACAACCCCTCCCACCTGCATTCACCCCCACTTTAGTTCATGTCCATGGGTCATTACATATAAGTTCTTTGGCTTCCACATTTTCTGTACTATTCTTAACCTCCCCATGTCTATTTCATACCTAACATTTATGCTACTTCTTCCAGTATCTTTTCCTCCATTCTCCCCCTCCCCTTCCCTGCTGATAACCCTCCATGTGATCTCTCTTTCTGTGAATCTCTTCCTGTTCTAGTTGTTTGCTTAGTTTGTTTTTGTTTTGGGGTGTCTTTTTTTAGGTTCAGTTGCTAATAGCTGTGAATGTGTTGTCATTTTACTGTTCATAGTTTTTGATCTTCTTCTTTTTCTAGATAAGTCCCTTTAACATTTCATATAATAAGGGCTTGGTGAAGATGAACTTTACCTTGACCTTATCAGGGAAGCACTTTATCTGCCCTTCCATTCTAAATGATAGCTTTGCTGGATAGAGTATTCTTGTATGTAGGTCCTTGAATATCATGTTTTGAATACTTCTTTCCAGCCTCTTCTTGCCTGCAAATATTCTTTTGAGAAATCCGGGGATAGTCTAATGGGAACTTCTTTGTAGGTAATTGTCTCCTTCTCTCTTGCTGCTTTTAAGATTCCCTCCTTAATTATGATGTGCCTTGGTGTATTCCTACTTGGATCCAACTACTTTGGGACTCTGAGCTTCCTAGACTTCCTGGAAGTCTATTTCCTTTGCCAGATTAGGAAGTTCTCCTTCATTACTTTTCCAAATAAGTTTTCAATTTCTTGTTCTTCCTCTTCTCCTTCTGGCACCCCTATGATTCAGATGTTGGAATGTTTAAAGTTGTCCTGGAGGTTCCTAAGCCTCTCCTCATTTTTTTTTTTGAATTCTTATTTCTTCATTCTGTTCTGGTTGAATGTCTATTTCTTCCTTCTGTTCCAAACTGTTGATTTGAGTCCCGGTTTCCTTCCTGTCACTGTTGGTTCCCTATACATTTTCCTTTATTTCACTTTTCATAGCCTTCATCTCTTCCTCTATTTTGCAACCATACTCAACCAATTCTGTGAGCATCCTAATTACCAGTGTTTTGAACTGTGCATCTGATAAGTTGGCTATCTCTTTGTTACTTAGTTGTATTTTTTCTGCAGCTTTAATCTGTTCTTCCATTTGGGCCTTTTTTTTTTTTTTTGGTCTCCACACACACCTGTTACACAGTAAGGGGCAGAGCCTTAGGTGTTTACCAGGGCGGGGCAACCCACATCAATGCATTGTGATGCTGTATGTGGGGTACGGGTCCAAGAGGGAACAGTGACACTTGCCCCATTCTGCCAGTTTTCAGTCACTTGCCCTGCTACCCAAAATCAAATTGGGCCCTTCTGGTGCTGATTCCTGGGTAGGTGCATTTGTGTATGTTCTAGGACCCTATGGGTCTCTCCAATGAACTCTCCTTTGAGTCTGTGAGTTTCTTCCACTGCTGCCTCAACCCCCACAGGTGTTTTTTTATCAGAGATTTGAGGGTTTATTTCCTGGCACTGGAACCCTGGGTTTCAGGGTCTGTCACACTCCCCAGTTGTTCCTCCTGGTTTATCTGCACACAAATGTGGGGCCACCCAGTCCACAAGCCACCACCTCACTCGGTCCGCCAGCTGCCACCTTGCTGTGAGTCCTCTGTTGGTCTCTGCCCATCCTAGTGGTCTGGATGAATATTTCTTCTTTAATTTCTTGGTTGTTGGACTTCCATACAGTTCGATTTTCTGTCAGTTTTGGTTGTTTTTAAATTTGTTGTTGTACTTCTTTTGGCTGTTCAAGGCAGCACATTGTGTCTATTTATGTCTCTGTCTTGGCTGGAAGTCCTGGAAAAAAATATGTGTGCATGTAACTGTAAACATATAATCATTAGCAGATATACATATAAAGGACAGAATGAACAATGATTCTCTCCAATTATAGAAATTATAAGTGATTTTTATTCTCTTTGTCTATGTATTTTCTAAAATATATGTAATATGCATAAATGTTTTTTTTTAAATTTACTTAAATAAGATCTGAGAGCTGGAAAAGGTTTTTCGTTTTCACCAGATTTCATTTTTAAAGTAGGTTAAACTGGGAAGGTTAGTGGGTAGAAGGCTTGAGCAAAATGAGAAAAGACTCATGGACATGGACAACAGTGAGGTAAATGCAGAGGTAAGGGTGTATAAGTGAATTAAATGGTAATGGAAAATAAACAATAATTTTTTTAAATAAAGTATGTTAAGCTCAATAAAATTACACTTAAAAACTTCTTTTCAACTTATTTCAGGAATCGCTTTGTTAAAATTTGCATTTATTTATGTTGATGTAAATATACCACTCAATGTTTCCAAAGCATAATCTAAGTCTACAGTTTCTCAAAGTCAGTAGCTTGACTGCATCTTCAGTGTTGTCCTCTGCAGCATAATGAACATATCAAACCCTCAGTTAATACATACAATATATACTGATTTGGTAAGCTTAGCTCCAAGTTATCAGTTTCCTCAAGCTCATTTTAAAAATGAACATACACTGTGTTCCATGATCCCTTTAACAACCTCTGTTAGAGGCCTGTGTTAGTGAAATTCAGAGAAATAACATCTGATGTGTATTCTGAGAAAAATTGGCACATTAGCTAAGAAGAGTGCTACATAAATATTGTCCTATGCTTTTTTGGTAGCACATGAGCTTACTCATCTGCCTTTAAGTGCATTTGAAAAATAAAGCTTAAAAGTCACCAACCTAAAATGTTCCATTGTCTTAGGGCTGGATCATTAAAATGTTAAGATTGAAAAAATCTTAGATATTTTCTGCTCTTCAATATGTAAATTGAAGCTAACAACTATCTTTTATAGACAGTTGTTTCCTTTAATATTTCAACTTCATCATGCTGAAATCTGTAAAATCCATCCCACTTTTCAGAACAACTTTCTCATTAAATGTCAACTTTATTGACTAGTAACTCTCTATTGACTAACAAATCTTCTTCCCTACATGGGAATTGTGAAAGAGAGAAAACCTAAATGGACTGTAAACAACAAACTATTAAAATATTTTCTTATTGTGAAACCTGTTTTTTTTTTAAGCATAAAAGCATTTTCTGTTTTCTGTTGCTCAGCACTTAAGTGATTTGTATGTTGTTTCTCACCTTGGTCTACAACCCACAATGTCCACTATCTAGTCAATGGAAGTTATATGGTTATATAAACTTCACAGGAGACAGAAAAAGCTACAATCTTTTGATGAATTACAGATAAAGTATTTAACAATTCAAAAACAGCAGAAAAGAAATGGAAGATGGTAGCAACAAGATGGTTTTCTTTGTAGTGCCACCTTCTTACATTTGAATTGGGGGATAATTATGTTTTGTAACCTAAAGTATCAAATAATCCATATACATTTTATTTCTTCTTGCCCTGTTGAGACAACAGTAGCTATTTCAACCCTATGGACTTCATGTTAGCTTTCTCTGGATCTTCACTAAATGAACAAAAAGAGGAGTACGTAGGCAGTTTGACAGCCATAACTTATTTGTCCCCAACATAACATCTTTCATCGGATTCCTCTATCAATCAATTAAAAAATTAATTGGCATCTAGATGTCATAAGTTCTTTTTTTTTTAATTTATAAACTTACCATGTACACTGCCTGGCATGGTAACTGCTTAGTAGAAGTTTATAAAATAAATGGATGACATCTAATATACAATATTGGTAGCTTCTCCTAAAGCATCCTTTTGCTCTGAGAATGTAGGGTCTGTGTGTCACTATTTCTGCTCTGTACAGACTAGGGGGAGCAGCAGAAATGAAGAGGAATGAATAAAACTAAGTAGTGGCCTAAAAAGATATAATCAACCCTTCTGAAGCTTTCATAGAAGGCAATATTTGGGCTATGACTTGAAAGATGAGAAATTATTCACCGGGAAGAGAGGTCAGAAGAACCTTCCAAGAAGAGAAAACAGCATATTCAAAAACATAGAGCCTGAATGTATAATCAATTTGGAAAACTATCTGGCAGTTTTTTGTATAGTTAGGCATATACTCTGTCTACAACTCAGCAATCCTACTTACACATGAGAAATTAAAAAAATAGGCCCCCCAAAAATTCTTGAATGAAATAAGAGTGTTTATGGTAGCTTTCTTCATGACGGACAAAAACTGGGAACACCCTAATATCATCACATAAGCATAAGACAAACTTATTAAGCAATATTCATATAATGAAAACTACTCTCTTGGCACCAAAACAAAAATCCAATTAAAATCCAATTTAAAAATGGGACCCTGGCCAGGTGGCTCAGTTGGTAGGAGCATTGTCCGATACACCAAAAGGTTGCAGATTGTATTCGCAGTCAGGGCACATACCTAGGTTGTGGAATCAATCTTGATAGTGTTGTATATGGGAGGCAACCTATCCAGGTTTCTCTCTCTCTCTCTCTTTCATCCCCCCCCACCCTCTCTCTAAAGTCAAGAAACATACTCTCAGGTGAGTGCTAAAAAAAAAATGGGGATAGGACAGAAAAGACATCTCTCCAAAAAAGAAATACAGATAGCCAATACACATATGAAAAGGTGTTCAATATCACAAATTGTCAGAAAAATGCAAATTAAAGACACAATGAGATATCACTTCACACCTGTCATAGTGGCTATCATCAATAAATCAACAAAAAGGTGTTGGTGAGAATGTAGAGTAAAGGGCACCCTCATGTATTGTTGGTGAGGCTGCAAATTGGTTTAGCCACTATGGAAAACAATATCAAGTTTCCTCAAAAATTTAAAAATAAAACTGTCTGATGATCCATCAATTCTAGGGCTGAGTATATATCCAAAGAAATCTAAAACACTAATTTGAAAAAATATATTAACCCCTATGTTCATTCATTACGGTATTCTTTACAATAGCCAAGATATGGAAACAGCCCAAGTGTCTATCAACAGATGACTGCATAAAGAAGATGTGGTATACATGTACAATTATTCAGCCACAAAAAAGAAAGAAATCTTACCATTTGCAACAACATGGGTAGACCTAGAAGATATTATGCTAAGTAAAAAAAGTCAATTAGAGAAAGACATACTATATGAATTCATTTTTACATATAATCTAAAGAGCAAATAAACAAACAAAACAAAAACGGACTCATAGACACAGAGAACCAACTGAAGGCTTCCAGATGGGAAGGGTTTGAGAGGCTGAGTGAAAAGGTGAAGGGTTTAAGAAGTCCAAACTGATAGTTACAAAATAGTCACAAGAATGTAAACTACAGCATAGATAACATAGTCAAAAATATTGGAATAACTATGTGTGGTGCCAGGCGGGTACTAGAATTATTGGTGGATCACTTCTAAGATATGTAATTGTCTAACCACTACGCTGTGCACCTGAAACTATTATAAATTAATATTGCCCTGACTGGTGTGGCTCATCATCACACAAAGCAAAAGCTTGCCAGTTCAATTCCCAGTCAAAGCGCATGCCTGTGTTATGGGCCATTTCCCTGTTTGGGGCTGTATGAGAGGCAACTGATTAATGTTTCTCTCTCCCATCAGTGTTTCTCTCCCTCTATGTCTCCCTCTCCTTTAAAATATATATACTTTATATAATCTCTTTTTTTATAATTTATTTTTTAAATATATTTTATTGATTATGCTATTAGAGTTGTCCCATTTCCCCCTTCACTCCCCTCCACCCTGTACACCCTCTCCCACCCACATTCCCCCCCTCTAGTTCATGTCCATGTATCATAAGTTCTTTAGCTTCTACATTTCCCATACTATTCTTGCCCTCCCCCTGTCTATTTTCTACCTTCCATCTATGCTACTTATTCTCCATACCTTTTACCCCCCTCTCCTCCTCCCACTCCCCTATTGCTAACCTTCCATGTGATCTCCATTTCTGTGGTTCTGTTCCTATTCTAGTTGTTTGCTTACTTTCTTTTGGTTTTGTTTTAGGTGTGGTTGTTAATAATTGTGAGTTTTCTGTCATTTTACTATACATTTTTTATCTTTTTTTCTTAGAGAAGTCCCTTTAACATTTCATATAATAAGGGCTAGGTGATGATGAACTCCTTTACTTTGACCTCATCTGGGAAGCACTTTATCTGCCCTTCCATTCTAAATGAAAGCTTTGCTGGATAGAGTAATCTTGGATGTAGGTCCTTGCGTTTCATGACTTGGAATATTTCTTTCCAGATCCTTCTTGCCTGTAAGGTCTCTTTTGAGAAATCAGCTGACAGTCTGATGGGAACTCCTTTGTAGGTTACTGTCTCCTTATCTCTTGCTGCTTCTAGGATTCTCTCCTTCATTTTTACCTTGGCCAATGTAATTATGATGTGCCTTAGTGTGTTCCTTCTAGGATCCAACTTATTTGGGACTCTCTGAGCTTCCTGGACTTCCTGGAAGTCTATTTCCTTTGCCAGAATGGGGAAGTTCTCCTTTATTATTTGTTCAAATAACTTTTCCACTTGTTGCTCTTCCTCCTCTCCTTCTGGTACCCCTATAATTCAGATGTTGGAACATTTAAAGATGTCCTGGAGATTCCTAAGCTTCTCCTTGTTTTTTTGAATTCTTATTTCTCCATTCTTTTCTGTTTGGTTATTTCTTCCTTCTGATCCACTCTATTGTTTTGAGTCCCAGTTTTCTTCCTATCACTATTGGTTCCCTATGCATTTTCCTTTATTTCTTTTATTGTAACCTGCATTTGTTCATCTAATTTGTGACCAAAATCAACCAGTTCTGTGAGCTTCCTGATCACCAGTGTTTTGAACTGTGCATCTGATAGGTTGGCTATCTCTTAGTCACTTAAAAGGATGGGTTCTGGGGCTTTGATTTGTTCTTCTGTTTGAGCCATCTCTCTCTCTCTCTCTTTTTTTTTTTTAATCTGGTCGCGCCTGTTACAGTAAGGAACGAGCCTTAGGTGTTCTCCAGGGTGGGGCAGCCCAGTCCCTGGGTTGTGAAGTTGTATGAGGGGGCGGGGTCAAGAGGGAACAATGGCGCTTGCTCCATTCTCTGTGGGAATTCAGTCCCTTCTGCTGCTTCCCCCAAGCAGACTGGGCCCCTCTAGTGCCAATTCCCATGTGGGTGGGCTTGTGCACACTGTGGGACCCTCCAAGGACCTCTCCCGTGAGGCTGGGTGTCTCTCCGTGTGCCTCACCTCCCACAGGTGTCCTCAATCAGTGTCCCGAGGCTCTATTTCCCAGTGCTGGGATCCTGGGTTGTGCGCACTGCCTTGCTTTACAATCGCCACCTCACTGGGTCTGCCGGTTGCCACCCTTTGGCCGGGGTCTGCCAGCTGCCGCTTGCACACTCAGGGTCCCACCCGCCGCAGTCTTGCAAGCCCCAGATGCTTTATGTCGCCAGTCCCAACTCTCTCTGTTCTCCGCGAGGGGCTGCCCAGCTCCGCCCCTCCTACCAGTCTGGACAAAGGGGTCTACTTCAACTTCTTGGTTGTCCGGCTTCCATTCAGATCAATCTTCTGTCAGTTCTGGATTTTATTCTATTTCTAAATTATTGTTGTCCCTATCTTCGTTGTGCGTGGAGGCACGGTGCATGCACCTATGCCTCCATCTTGGCCAGAAGTCCTATACTTTATATAATCTTTAAAATATATATACTCATATATAAAATAACAGTGCATGTAAACTCTAATTGAAAACAGTGCAATGTCTCTGCAACATGGACATTGCTGTATACATCTACAATATAACAAATTATTTCACCCTATTAAAAAAAAATACTGCCCTGGCTAGTGTGGCTCAGTGGATTGATTGCCAGCCTGTGAACCAAAAGTTCACAGTTTGATTCCTGGTCAGGGCACATGCCTGGGTTGCAGGCCAGGCCCCAGTTTGGGGTATGTGAGAGGAACCAATTGATGTATCTCTTGTACATCAATGTTTCTCATCCTCTCTGTATCCCTCCCTTCCCTTCTCTCTAAAAAAATAAACAAAATTTAAAATAAATATTTTTTAAAAGTACTCCACAATAAAATAGAATAAACTATGATTCATCAACAACATACATGTATCTCAAAAAGGTTTTGTTAAGCTAAAGAAGCCAGATGAAAAAAGAGTACATACTGTATGATCCCACTTATATAAAGTTCAAGTACAGGCAAAACTCATCAATGGTGACAGAAATCAGATCAGTAATTGCTGTGAGAAGAGGGGGAAAATGACTGGAAGAGGACACAAAGGGAACTTTCTGGTGTGATAGGTTTTAAATCTTGATTGGGGTGCTGTTATGCAGGTAAGTACACAGGTACTTACATTAAGTTTTTATCAAAACTTAATTGTAAACTTAAGATCAGTGCATTCCACTGTGTGTAAGATTCTTCTCAATAGAAACGATGAGCCAAAAAATTAATAAAACAATACTGGAGCAGAAAAACAAGGCATCAGGGATGAAACAGAGTAATTTGGCAGTGGTGAAGTTGAGCAAGCAAGCACCTGGAAAGGTAAGCATTGTGCAAATGGAGTGAAAATATTTTCATGTTTCTGACCACACAAAATAAGAACTGTGTTAAAAGACAAACCTTGGAAGTTGAAGAGTGATGAATAGTCATAGACCTCCAGAAAATTTAGAAACTTACCTCTCTGTAGTACCATGTCTAAGAGGGATAAAACCCTGGGTCTTCAAACCAGTCCTTTACATTTGAAGCACTGTAAGAAACTAGAGAAAAAAGGTTTCCCTCCCTCCTTCAAGAGGTGATGGGAGCAGCCCATAGCCTATAAAATCTCCCAGATTCATCATTTCAGAGGTTCCCTCCTGCAGCATAGACTTTCCTATTTCCCAAAATGCAAGATAGCATCTGGCTCACACTGCATCATCTGTGAATCATTGGCAATGGGGAACAAGTGCGTCATTGTTGTAAGTTATAATAACTCTTTTCTCTGCCCACAAAACTTCATGTTGCTCCCAAAATGTGTGTGTGTACTCATTTTTGCTGCCAACATGTATATGTGTGTGTGTATATATATATATATATATATATATATATATATACACACACACACACATATATATATGTATGTACATATACACACACATAAAAAACTTTTCAAACAGGAGTCAGATCATGAAAGCTTCCTATACCATGCAGAAAATGTCTAGCTTTATCTTTGCGCTGCAGGGGCATATTTAAAAGAGTTGTAAACATAGGGAAAATATCCTTTTTGAGCACAGAAAGATCATTTTGACAGCACTGTGGAGAATAAATCTAAGACAGTCGAGACTGAAGGCAGAAAAATTATTTAAAGGACAACAGTAATGGCCCTGGTAGGAGAAGTTGCAGTAAACATTAGTAAGGGGGAACAGAATAGGGAATATACATGAGCAATGTCATGAAGGCAGGCCTGAAAGAATTTACATCTATGCGATGTGGGACTAGAGAGGGATTTCTGATTCCCCCACAGTGCCCAGTAGAGCCACCAAAGAGATTTGTGCAAAACACCTGAGATACCAACTTCTTGCATTTCCCTGAACTATACAATCCCTATTATGGGTTGGTGTGTAACACCCTTCCACTCATCCATCTTGTATTCATCATTTACTTGTATTCATCTCCCACTGGGAAGACTCCTGAATCCCCTTAACCCACAGAATAAACTAGAGTCCTGATATTGGTCCCTCCCACAGCTAAGATACTGTAATACAATACTTAGCAATGTCCCTACTTCAACACTCACACATTTGGATTGTGATTGTGTTTTCATGCATGGCTTCCTCACTAGGCTGTACTGTCAAGGACAGACTATATTTTGCTTACCATTGTATGTCTAACACAAAGTAGGGGATCATAAAAAGTAGGAACTCAATAAATATTTGTAACTAAATTAATAAACATTGTGCTAAAGCCACATTTATACAAGATCAAGAACTAGAACATGTGCCCTGGCTGGGTGGCTTAGTTGGTTGGAGCATCATTCTGAACACCAAAAGGTTGCAGGTTTGATTCCCCAGTCAGGACATACCTAGGTTGAGGGTTCCATCCCAGGTTGATCACTATTTCTCTCACATTGATGTTTCTCTCTCTCTCTCTCTCTCTCTCTCTCTCTCTCTCTCTCTCTCTCTCTCTCTCTCTCTCTCTCTCTCCCTCTCTCTCTCTGAAATAAACATATCCTTGAGTGAGGATTAAATTTAGAAAAAAAAGAACTAGAACATGTTACCTCACTTCCCAGAGTTCCTATGGGAATTCAAGGACATTCTGTGCTCAATAAATTCAAATAAAATCACTTGAGCCTCTCTCCTTTACTTCTCATTTTTAGTGTAATAAAATATAAACCTTATAAGACTTTAATAAAACTGAAATAAAGAATGTACCTTAAACATATGAGTTTTTTGAGACATGTGGCTAATCAATCAGTTGCTCCCTGAGAGAGACCTAAATTTGATGCCTGGAAACTCTAAAAATACCTAACACAGAGATACCATCACCTTGATGCCACCATAGAAGTGTTTGACTTTCATCGTGCTTTTACTTTGGCATGGTGGCATTAAATGAGATAAAACAGGTAGAAGAACAGTGACACATACATATACAGTATTCAAATAATAAGGGCAAGTCTCACTTTTCCTTCTCTATCCACAATTTTATACTTTACTACTCTACCCCAAGTTGTATTTAAAGGTGAATCTGTGCAACTGATGAAATTTTTAGAGCCCCATTGACAATCACAAATATAGTCTATTTCCTCAAGTTAATGGGCAATGAAAGTCATGACAGAACTAAAATGTAATTATACTGCATTGACAATAGAACAATGGCAAGAGGGGAAGAAATGTTTCTCCCTCTTCTCAGGAAAATAGAAACATATAAAATATACTCTTGGTACACATCTAGCCACTCTAATGATTTTAGTAATCAGGGGAAAGAAAAACATGTGTGATAGGAAGATACAAAATGAATAGTCCATTACTCTAAAAGAGGTAATGAGACAGAAAACATGTAGACTTTACCACCTACATCCAATTCCAAAAGTTTAGGACATTAAACAATACTTATTCCCAATTGAGCATCTGTGATTGGCACTTAATAAAGACAGAAATACTGACCTTCCTTCAATACTTAAAAGCAGAGTCTAGAATTGAAGTTATTCAGAGAACGGCATTGCATTCCACTGGTGTCAAGTGTTATGACGACACAAGCTTCAAGTCTAAAGCACAAATGTGATAGGAGCCGCTGATCTGCACAGCTGCATTCTTCAACTCCACAATAAGAATTTTATCAAAGCTCATATCCAGCTAACAATGAGGCCAGCAAACCAGGGCTTGTAAAGTGAGACTAGACTACACATTGGAACTCTAGTTTCACTTCATTCAGGATAAAGAATGTCTTGAGAAATCTTTCTCTAGAATAGAAAAATTCTGAGAAAAAGGGGCTGTGGCAACAGAGGCAGGAGAACATGCACATGGGTAAGTTAACGTCAAATGACACATTAACAAAAGATATAGCCTAGATGTGCTGTCCCATGAGTTCATAACCTCCAACTCATAAAGAAACACTCAGCTTTCGGGGTCTGACATTTACTGAGAACCTATTCTGTGCCAGGATCTTTACTAGAAGATTCCACTTCTCTTAGTTCATTTAGATTTCCTGCCAAACCAAAAATTCTTTATTGTCCCCATGTTAAAGGTAAGGCAATTGAGGCCCAGAGAGCTTAAAAGATCCCAAGTCACATGGTAAGAAAATACTAGAGTTAGGATATAGCTCTGATATTTTACTTCCATGAACAATATTATGTCCACAGTAGCATTACTCCAAAATGTCTGGAAATTTCAACGGCCTTCCTCGGGGATGGGATTGAGGGTGGGAGTGGAGGGGGAATAGTAGTGACTAGAAGGGGGGATGTTGGGTGAGGGTGGTACTCCTGGGGTGCACCTTATATTCTCTGCCTGGACCTGTGTGCTAGTTACATGGGTGTTCCTTTTCTAAAAGGTCTTTAGAAAAGGTCCTTTTCTAAAAGGTCAAGCTGTATATACAATATGCATAATTCTGTAGGTATGTTATACTTTTTTTAAAGTTTTAAAATGGGGGAGGGAGAGAGGTTGCCTTTCCCAGTCTCAGATTTGCTCCTTACCCCAGGCCAGCTTCCTAAGCACCCCTTTCCTCTTTCTCACAGGTGCAGATGAGCCTTCTTTCCTTTTCACTTAAAGTTAAACAGTAAAAAAGACTGTATTAGCCAAATCTGTACTAACCATTATAAAGCTAAACTAATTTTTTTCTTGAAAATAAGCTTCAACATATTTATACGGAGAGAACCCCACCTCTAGTTTTACTACCAACTGCCTAGAAACTCTGGGCCTCAGTTTGTCCATAAATAAAGGATTTCAATCAGAAAATGTCTAAAGCCCATTTTCCCATACATATGCTTCTGGATATATGTACAAGGAAATTCATAGTAACATTGTTTATAATAGAGGAAAAAGGCGTGGAGAATGGCCACTGACAGGAGAATGGATAATGGATAAATAAATTGTGGTATAATTCAGATAAAATATTCCACAGAAATAAAGTATTATGAATTATGGCTATGGATATCCACTGGATAGACCATAGAGCATATTAAATGAGAAAAACATATCAGCAAAAAATATATATATATATATGGTGATGTCATATATACAAAGTTAAAAGAAGCAAGTGAAATAACACTGTTTAAGGATTCATACATATCTGGTAGAACTATAAATGACACCACACAAATAAAAAGTAAAAATTCAGGACACTGACTACTTCTGGAGGGAAGGAGGATGATGGGGGAGGGCAAGGAACAGAAGAGAATTTTCAACAGTATTAGTGATGTTCTATTTCTTAAGATGGTTGGGGAATTCACAAGTGTTTTCATGGCAATAAAACTTCATTTCTTACATACATGTCATATATAGTCTTGTGTATCAGATATTATATATTTACAAAGATTATGTGTATTTTTCTCAGAAAATATTGTGAATAAAGAGGTAAGTACTAAATCTTAAAGTGTTAAATTGTTAAATTTTTAACTGCCCTAGTACCAGGGTTTGTTCCCTGTGGAGAAGAGGCAGAATCATAATCTTCTAGAGGAATTTGCCTCCAGAGAAGAGCAGGTGAGTCATCTTAGTTCTCCTTTTGCTGTTGTCCTTTCACTATCACCAACATGCAATAGGAAATTATAATGGAAGAATGCCAGGCTTACCACTGACCTATGTAACAACTAAAGGATGGAAGCCTTCCCACCTTTCCCCCTAGGAACATAGCTGAGTGTGTGTATAAAGCCCCTTTAGTAGAAGAAAAGGCACCTCTTCCTCTTGAAATGGCCTGAACCAAGGGGTTGGCTTGGTGAGCAAAGGTCAGGTCGGATTTCATCCCCAAGTCTACCCTTGGCCATAAGCCTTGGTGCAATATGCAACTGAAGCCAAAAGTAAGCTAAATAAGCATAACAGAAAAGTCTTTATTCAGACCAGGAAGTATAACACAACTCTTCTTTGGAAGAAATTTTTTCTTGACCTATTCCATGAATACTTATTGAGTATCTGTCTTACACCAAACACTGTTCGAGATGTTGGGGATTCAAAAGCAAGCACAACAAACCCCTGTCCTCATTCATCTTACATCCTAATGGAGAGATCAACTATAAATCCATAAATAATTTTAAAATTGGTTAATTTCCAATAGAAAACAGAAAATATTTACTTTATAGTAGAACTTTACATTTGACTTCAGCTATTGAAACCATACATTTCTTCTTACTATTCTGCCATTTGGTTTAAAAAATACTGAGTCTCATATTTTACTGTAATAAAAGTAACATTTCTGCAAAAGCTACTAATTTCTATGAACAGAAGAATCCAGAGAGGCCAAACAGATGGTGTGATAGTCTTCTTAATATGTGAATTTGATTAAGCTACCTTGTGCAGTTATTCAGTGAACACTAATCTAGGCATTTCTGCTGAAGGTGTTTTATAGACATGATTAAAGTCCATAAGCAGTTGACTAAATATCTTTGATAATCTGGGTAGTGGGCCTGATTTAATCCCCTGGAAGACCTTAAAAGTAGAGCTGAGGTTTCTCTGAAGAAGAATAAATTCTTCTTGTAAACAGCAGTCTTCCCAATGAATTTCAGATTTGGGTAGGCCAGCTCATACATTGCATAAGCCAAATTCTTATGATAAATCCCTTTAATATATTATCTCCTACTAGTGTGCTTCTCTGATACAGATTGATAAGATGCGTTATCTTCGGCTTCCCTCATAAGAAATCCTGGGTTAAAACACATTCTGGGTTGTATGTTTCCTCAGTAAACAAAAAAATGGTTTGAGGTGGGGAGATAGGAGGCAAGTTATATTCATTGAGGGTGTCTCAGGACCCAGTGTTTCCACATGCATTGCCTTTACTTATCCTCACCAAAACATGTGCAAGGTTGTCATAGTATCCCCATTGTGCTTACAAAGGTACTGAAACCCACAGAAATAATGTAACTTGCATAAGGTCACCCAACAGGCAACCAAAGCAGGCTGGGACTGTGGATCCATACACAGATCCAAAGGCAAAGCTCACAATGCTGCTTCCCTGTGAAGATAAACGTTTTATAATCTCATCAGCTTATACTATAAAGTTCACAACTGGGACACTACTATGGCACTGGAAAGTAAAGGGTAAATCAGCAAGTAACCCGATTTAGTTAAAGGACCAGGAAAATCTGGAGGATAAGCAAATTTTTTCAGAGGCATTACAGAAATGTATAAAACTTAATTTTTAGAACAGGCTGTTTAATTTCCCAGAGGAATACTGAAAGAGATGCCTAAGTGACCCAGAGGGTTCATTTAAGTATCCCCATTATAGGATTTGGGCTTCAATTTAAAGGGGAAAAAGTGATTCACATTTAACCAAACAAATGGGCATCTGAAATGTAGGCATATGCCAATCTGCCACTTAATGGCTTATCCAGAAATACGTCACAGTCACTCTCTTATCCTGAGTCTCTTCCTTTAAGAAATTTACCCTAATTATTCTGTGTCTTTAGTGCTGAAATTGAACAGTCAAAATCTCAGTTCCATTTAAGCTTGCTTCCCTTGGAGCCCAGGGCAACCTGTTACTTAAATATAACAGATGAATTTTACTGTATTTCAATGATTTGGGTGACATTTCCTTGACATTCACAATATGTCTATAAATTAGAAGTGCTATAGCTTTAACACAAAATGAATAAAATGATCAAAGAATCCTTGTTACTGCCTACCCCTGGAGGAAGGGAAGCCAATCTGATTACAGTTCTCCACTAGATAAAGGTATACACTGACACATGGGAAAAGAGCTAATAAATTGCCTTTTCTCTTTATATTTTGGTTTAGTTTTATGTTTTATAATTTGTGTAATCACTCATTGTCTTCTATGATAGCATATTATAGAAAACCTTGATTAATCCGTTGAAACTCTCAATTTACCATAATGTAGTAACCAGAAATTGTTTTCTAAATGTTCAGGCTATAGGAAAGCAAATCATAACATAATCTATATCAGGGTGTTTTGTGGGGCTCTTTTTTCCTTCTTTATTTATTTTTCTTAAACACACCATCTCTTACAACTGAACATATAAACCCAATCTAAGAATATTCATACATGAAAGTCTTGACAGCACCAAACATGGGAGATGGCTCTTTCCAAACTCTGGGGACTGAGGACAATGCTCTCCAAGGGACATCTCCAGCCTCTCCTGCTACGAATCCAGAATTCATATGCTGGAATCCTAATCTACAATGTGACAGTCTCAGGAGGAGGGGCCTTTGGGAGGTAATAAGGTTTAGATGAGGTCATAAGGCTGGAACCCCCATGACAGGATCAGTATTCTTATAGGAAAAGGGAAAGGCTAGAGCCCTCTCCCCACCGTGAGAAGACAGAGCAAGATGTCAGCTAGGAAAAGAACCTTCACCAGGTCGCAACCATGCTGGCACTCCAGAACTCGGGAAATAATTTCTGCTGGTGAAGCTCCCTGGATTGTGATATTCTGTCATAGCAGCTTGAACTGACAGAGACATCTCCCATGGCATGGAACCTGGAGACACACTCTGCACTCTAACCATGAACAAGGATATAGGGTTATAACAATCAGCTAACACATGTGTGGAGTGTATACTCCATTAATCAAGGTTTTCTATAATATGCTATGACAGTGGACAATGAGTGATTATAGTAGGCCCTGATCTGAGCTCTTCAGCAATACCAAGAGCAACCATATGAAGTAAATATTAATGTTATCTCCATTTTACAAGGAAAGAAATTGAGATGCAAATACACATAGTCCTTATTCAAGGTCATACAGCTAGCCCATAGCAGAGTCAGGATTCAATCCCAGGCAGTTTAGCTTTTCAGTAGTACATGTCTTTTTTCTCCTATTAAGTTATAAGTTACTTGCAAATTCTGTATTATTTTAGTAGAATAGCTTTAGTACCTCCCATACCAAATACTTGAGCATTTAAAAATTGAGAATAGGATAAAATAAAATATTATATGTACTTAATAGGGTGGTGGACACAGGATTCCTGAGAACATATTAAGCAGACTAATCACAATATCTAGAACTAGAAAAATTCAGCAACACCAGCCATATCCTCCTCTGTGCAGACCCCAAGGAAAATAAAACTGCCTCTCCACCATCAGCAGAAATAGATCCACAAACACACTCAGCTTTTACACCAATAGGAAAACCACTAAATTAATAAAATATGACATACATTTCTAAAACTCTGTGCCAACAAAAATTCAAATAAGTGGGGTATTCTATTTAGCCAACTAATAACTAGAAAACTTAGTTACTGAGAACACATTGTAGGAGGGCGCAGCCAAAGGGTCCCCAAAAGAAGGATTTGTAATGGAGTTCAGAACTCAAGGTGTCCAGGAAATATTAGAAAAATATATAGAATGTCCTCACCCTCCACCCCAGGGGAAGGGACAAATGGAGCAGAGCCATTGAGAGCTGTTTTGCATAGCAACAGCCTTGCAGCTACGTCTGGCGTGGTCATTTAGCATATCTATAACCTTTAACTGGTTGCATAGATATGTTAAATAGCTGTGACCAGCTCTGAGCCAGGGGAATGGAAGTAACTTCCCCACCAAGATGTAACTGGGGGACAGGTCCCCCGAGTTACAGTGCCTGCGTGGGAGCTCAGAGAAGATTGGCTCCAGGACATGGGGCCACGCCTGCCCAGACTCATGATGGCAGTCCAGTAAAGCTGGAAGCATATGAGTTCTGGCATGTGAAGCCGAGTGTGGGAGGAGTCGGAAATGGGGCTGCAGAGGAAGATTGGCGCGGGTATTTAAAACCCAAACTTGGCAGCTATTGAAGAGAGAACCATGCAGCTATGGCAGTGCAGGGAGGACCGCAGCCACTGAGGGGAGAACCATGCGGCTTTAGCAGAGTGGGGACTCCCGCAGCCATGCAGACACCGTCCACGATGCAGCCACCACGACGCAGCCACCTGCAGCTCCTCTACCGCCTGGCTCCGAGCCCCAGCCAGTTCTGCAGCCTCAGCCACGAGAAGGGGCCACCAGTAAGTGATTCGTGAGCACCAGGTCACTGCCTGGCCCCTGGAGCCACCACCAGGCCTCTGCATGCTGCGCCCGTGCTCTCACCGCTCAGGCTCAGCCAACCTCTGAGCCACATGCTCTGGCCAGGACACAATGAGCTCCGCACTAGCCCTCTCGGTGGTGCTGCTGCTGCTGTCGCTCTCCCAGAAAGGGGGACCCCCCCCCCCTGCAGCCATGGGAAGAATCACCACGCGGCTATAGCTGGAGATCATGGTGAGGCAGGAGGTAGTCAGGAAGGAAGTTCCAGAGGCCCCGCAGGGCTGAGGTAGAAAACATCTATACATGACAAAGACCCCCTAAGACGGGTTGTTCCTGTTTTCTGGGATAACTCTGAATCATAGAATGCGCCTGCGCGCTACCCCTGATTCATTATAATATCATTATAATGAAATAACATTGTGGGACTCCCTTCTCCAGTAGCCATTCAAGAAAGTCATGAGAAACCACGCATGCGCAGTAGCTTTGAAATCCAACTCCTTGTACCTGAGCAGGAAAAGCCCACCAAAGACTAGCAGGGGGGCTTCTGCCCCTATAAGAATAGAATCCCCCAGCCCACGTGCCCTTTTTTTCCTCTGCTCAGAGCTGGCTCACTCCCGTGTCCTGTGGTGTGTACTATCACTTAATAAACCTCCCCTCTTTCTTTATGCTATAAACTTTGTGTGTTCGGTTCAATTCTTTGTCCTCGATCACTAAGAACCTGGTTACCTGTGCACACCTGTGCACACCTGTGACACTGGCAACACAACCAATGGTGCTGGGAACTAAGGAAGGCCTGCCAGCTGAGCACAGATTACTAGGAAAAACCGAGAGCTGCCTAAGCCACGGACTTCTATTTCTTTTCCTGAGATACAGTATCCCAGACTGGCCAAAGGGGGGAAGGAAGGACTGTGTGTTTGTGGGTGTTTCAAGGGACTTTGGGATTTTGACAAAGACATTAAGCCATTACTTTTAGCCTGTATAACTTGAATAAATAACTCTTTTCTTTTTCACCAATCTCTAGCATGGAGAACTATAACTCTCTGGCTTAGGGAACAGTGAACCTAGTACAGGGGGATCCCAGGAGAAACGGGGATTAATTCCGTAGCATTGTGGGACCCTCTTCCCTGGTGGCCAGTCGGGGAGGATCATGGGAAACCACATGCACAGTAGCTTTAAAGTAAGGCAACTACTTGTATATACTCAGTAAAAGCCCACCAAAACTAGCCAGGAAGGATCCACCCTATAAGAATAGAGTCCCTCCAGCCCATGAGGTCAATCTCTGCTTGGAGTTGGCCTGCTCCCATGTTCTCTTCTATGAACTCTGGGTGTTCGGTTCAATTCTTTGTCCCAATCACTAAGAACCTGGTTACCTGTGCCCACCTGTGACAACATGATTCCATAAACACTGCAGTGAATCAAGATTTTGAATGAATCTATTTAGTTCTTGGATGTTGGACATGAAGTTGCACTGTTTGCTTTGGGAGCTGAAGGGCAGGGACATCTATAGATTCCTTAGGCCATTGTGAGTACATTGTTACAATATTATTGTGTCATTTTTACTTTGGGATTTTTATCTACTCCTTCAAGTTAATGAAGGCCTGAAATGTGTGTTTTTAAAAACACATCCAGGACACTTCTATTTTGGAACTCTTTACTGGTTAAATAAAAAAACCCTCCAACAGCTGCCAGATAGGACAAGAATACCAATCATTTCAGAAGCTGAGAAATATGTGATGAGCTACTACTTCAAATCTTGAAAAATAAGCCCATTCAAAGCTAGCTAGGGCTGTGATACTCCAAATGAAATGTTAAATCGAGGCTGCATTTCTTGTCATCGGTATAAGAAAGAATGGGTGAATAGAGTGCCTCAAAGGAGGCAATTTTCCTTGAATGTTATTATGAAGTGCCTTCAATTTTGAGGGAAAGATTTCTCCTTGCTTATATAGTACCTATACTATCATTCTAGTGCAATGCCTTCCAAAGTTCCCTGGAATGATTATAAAGTTGTACATCAACAAGTTCTTTTACACAATGTACATGCCAGAGAAATCAGATACAGTGTTGAAATTCATCAATCTATAACATAGGGGCTGTGCAACCACATCAGAACATGTTACAAGAGATATTTCCATTTTTTTCATGTCCCTCTGAATTTATTTGATAGAATTTCAGGAGGGAAAATGTGTTTGCTGGAGGGCAGGTTGTTTTTTGCTTCTTGAAGTCAGCAAAGATGCTGAAAGCTTTTCAACTTTCTTTGCCATTATTTAAACCTCATTATCTCTGACAGCTAACCACTCTGCATCCTGCAGCAGTGGGGATTCTTTCCTAAACTGTTCTTTCTCACAAATGTTTCTCAAGGCACTTCTAGGCAGGTTTAGGCATTTCAAAGTCACAGCTAGTCTTAAAATACCCTTAAATTAGCACCCAAAAAGGAAGGGAAATTTTTTTTTAATTTAGCTCAATAGCCACCAGACCTGATTCTTGAACTCTCCTAAATATTAACTTTCTTCCGTTTTTAAAAATACAATTCTGAAACTTCACACTCTTGAGATACAAATCATTTACCTTGCCTTAAAGGGAATAAGATTAAAATCATAGAGAGCATTTGATGACTTTACTTCTTCATCTCCCCTTCAATTCTCAACCCACTGCTATCTTATTCTGCTTTCACAATTCCAATGAAAAATGTTCTCGTTCTTCTTTTGGCCTGTGTTGGCCCAGTTCAGGGGTATTTTCAAACCTGAATCAACAATAGCATTGATGCTGTTCACTAGTACCCCCTTCTTAGAACTATCCACTCTTTTTTTTTCCCCTGGCACCATTTCCTCCTGAGTTTTTATTTACTTCCCCTATGCTTCTTTTCGGCCTTGTCTACTGACTCCTTTCCCAGCACCTTAATTGTTAAGATTCCCTGGGTTGGCCTTTGTTCCTCTAGTTTGACACACTCTTCCTGAACAGTCTTATTCACATTCATGGATCCAAAAACTTCTATACCTTGATGACTCTAAATCTATTATCTTCAGACTGGATTGATCTCTCTCTCTCTCTCTCTCTCTCTCTCTCTCTCTCTCTCTCTCTCTCTCTCTCTCTCTCATTTCAAAGTAAGCTTTTTTACCAACTATTTCATGGCTATCTCTACCAAGATATTCCACAGAATCTCAAATTCAAGATGTCCAAAACAGCATCCATCTTTCCCTTCCTAAAAGCTGGGTCTTTTTCCTTTGATTAATAAAACAATAAACCACAAAGTCAGAAAGCTGAGGCTAATGCTTTCCCACTACTACCACCTACCCACGCATCCTTTTGTATTCTTAGATTGCTTGTTGTTAGAAGGGTTTAATTACCCATCCATAATAATAAAGAGGGAAGTCTAGGCTATTTGTTACATCAGAAAACAAGTCCAAATCATGTGGTTTAGACTGGGTTGAATCTGGAGGTGACTCTGACACCTAGCAATAAAGAATCTTTATCTGTCAAATACTGTGACCTTTAAGTGAGTTAAGTTTGAGTTGTCTCCAAAACATAACAAAGTTAGTAACTTTGTTGATGTACTAAATTCAGAGTTTTGAGGATGCTCATTAACAAAATATATTTGTCAATCAGTGTAAATATACTTTAAGTATATGTGAATATAAATGTTTTATGTTTGGGTGTCTTTGCTTGATTTCTATATAAGTGCTATATTGCCTGAGAACTTGTCACATGTTTGGAGTACATAACTTAAGAAATCACTGGAGTCTACCACTCAAAGAAATAGCCTTGAGGTTACTACCTATCCAGTGAAAATCCCCAAAAGAAAAAAAGATCAAAAGCCAGAATATTAAAAACCCAAGAAACTGTCTGTAAGGCAAAAGCCAGAATTAATCCTGATTGAACAGAGATAAACTTAATGCCCATTACACACAGGAAGCAGGGAACTGGCTAATGAATGTGGTTGTGCTTACAGTGGACCTCACACCCTCTGATGAACAATTATCTCCCATAGCTTGTGCTGGACAAGAGTTCCCTTTGCCTTCCAGTTTAACTCCTCCACAGAAGAGTACATCTATTCTTCTGCCCTTAACCTTCTAAACCAAATGGATATTAAAATATTTTAATTTTTGCTCTGAAATTAGACACATCAATATTGCAACAAAACATCTGGGTATTAGTCATGCTCATCAAAGATTGACCCAATTCTTTTCCTCTTTTTTTACTATCACTGCTAATGAAGGTATAAAAGAATTCCCTTCTTTAAAGTTACATTCTAAGATTATACATACTGACCCAGTTAACAGATGTGATAATAACTTCAAATCTCAACTATTCACTAAGAGAGAAAAAAGGGATAGTATAGGAGATATGGTTTTATCTGTTAAAAAAAAACAATATTCAAAAGAAAAATGTAAAATTTTAACATCTAATAAATAAGTTTGGGAGTAAGTGTTGTCTATTACATTATATATTATGTTTTCTTCTCTGTATGTTTAAAATAGCTCATACCTTAAAATTGAAAAAATTACCTCTTGTCAACTAGACAAGTTAAATTGCAATAGTACTGAGTTAGAATTCCCCACCATTTAAATGTCCACTGTTCATGCTTTGCCAATCCAATCCCTGGTTAACCTTTACCTTTTTTTTTTAAGTCCTGCTTCCAAACAGCCTGGTTAGTATTGCTGCATAACACCATGAAACTGTTAGTTGGTTCCATTACAAATTCACTCCAACCAATCTAAGATTGACACTCACCATTACTTAGAAACTTAATCTCTCCACTTTAATTGACTGTCATCATTTTGCCCACTTGGACTATTTCCAGCCCTTTCTACTTTGCTCAGACCTCAACACTTACCTCATTTTCTGCAGGATCTTTGCAAACTTACTGACCTTTCCTAAGCTTCTCACCTTTCAGGGGGTTTTCAAAATAAGTACCTTTAGTTCATATTTTCTACTGTAGTCAGATTTTTCCAAGGATCCCAAGTGTAGTGCATGTTTTGATATCTTGCTCATATAATTAATAAGATCAAGGTTATGTATATCCTATGACATTATAATTTGTTAAGCATCTAGGCATGGCACACAGACCCTACGCTGTATCCCTTCCACGAAAGATTGCCTACTTCCTAGTGTTTGCACCTTTCTGTAATTATTTCCTCTTCTCTGTAGTAGAGACCTGTAACTTGCTTCTAATAAGCAGCATACAGCAAAAGTGATGAGGTATCACTCCCACATTTACATTATATCACGTAAGACTCAACCTTAGGCAGACTGAAGTGAGATTCTCTTTGCTGTGTTACTAAAGCAAGCAGCCACGGTGAGGAAGCCACTCAGCAAGAGACTGAGGGAGGCCCCCGGACAATTGTCAGTGAGAAGCCCAAGCCCTCAGTAGTACATCCCCAGGGAAATGAATCCTGTCAACTTGAATGATCTTGGAAGCAGACTCTTCCCCAGTTGTATCTCCAGAAAATAATGCTGCCCAGCTAACACTTTGGGAGCAGCCTTGTGAAACCCTGTGCAGAAGATCCAGCTAAGCCATGCCAAAACTCCTAACCTATTGAAGCTATTACATAATAAATGTATGTTGTTCTGACCAGAGTTTGTATAATTCATTATGCAGCAATAGAACATTAAGACACTGATTAGAAATAAGAAAAATAGGAAGCAAAAAAGAAGGAAGAAAAGGGAAAGGAAAGGTGAAAGATATGGAACTGTATCTTACTGGAGACACAAAATCAGGAGAAATATAGGATCCTCTAGAAGAGAAAGACTAGTACAAATATCAAACATGAATAGATGAAAAGGATTTCCTTTGAGGTGCTACTGCTAGAAATGGAGCATTTTAATGATCTAACACAGAAAGTATCATGAAACTTTGTTTCTACTTAATAATGAAAAGTAAATACATATTCAATTCAGGACTCAGCCAGTAAAAGCACTAATAAAGATGAAACCTTTACTATGTGCCAGTGTCATGTGAAGTATTCTGCATTTATTGTGTCATTTAACCCTAAAAACAATTTATGAAGTCAACACCATTATGACTGAATTTCAGAGATGAGAAAATTAAAGCATATACACGTCAAATAATCTATCCAAGACCACACAGGTGCTAAAATTAAACTCCAGCCTGTCTCATTGCAAAGGCTTAGCTATTAACCATCACTGCAGTGAGGAGAATGCACATAACAGAGTGCTATATGAGAAAGGGCAGCACAGACCACAACGACAGCAATGAATGGGATAAGGCAGAGACAGACACAAAGCAACAACCAGTCATTTCATGGGTAAGAAGAAAGTACATACCAACATTTTGCAGAACAAAATTAAATATATACTTACTACAATATCACTGGGGGGAAATCACTCTAAAACCAATCTTTAAGCAAATAAGTTAGTTATATCACTGGGCAGAATGTAATGGGCAAAAATAGTGCATAACACAAAAGAGGAGGGTTAGCTGAACTTGGCCAACATAAGAATATTCAAAAAGGACTAGAACAGAAACTATTTCTCTGGTTAAGGGTTTTTCACCAAGAAACTATAAATTTATACCAAAAGCCACTGTCTAGTTATATACTTTGTGGTGTGGAAATACCTTCCTTAGCTACCTCACCAATACTGCTAAATTCACATCCCTCAAGAGCTTCAAGCCATGTAAGTGCAACCAGTTCAGAACCATGTTTTTTTCTTTCACAAAAGACAAACATTGCTGAGGCATTTAAGTACTTTCCAGTGGCATTGGATCCATCATCAAAAGGATGCTTTCCAGAGTGTCAAGCACTTATTGATTTCTGGATCTCTGTAGTGTATGATAAAGGACTCTTCTTCTTGTGGACACTTTGCATTATTGTGATGGAACAGTTCTCAGGTGTTTAATGCCAGGTGAACAGTTGCATGTCACTGGTCAGGATTTCTGATTTGTCCCCTGGATGTTCAATAGTTGGTCAGTAGAAAACATGTCTCAGAAACACAGTGTCAGAAGTTATACAATGCCTTTCAGGTATCCTAACTAGAGCCTTGACAGCAAAAACCATATCATATTCCAGTAGAATCTTTATGAACTTCATTTTTGTTTTATCACTGATCCTGTGTGGGATCATTTGCTGCTTATTTTGGTCCCCAACCCAGTTTTTGTCCCCAACCAGAAATTTCATCTGTTCTCACCTATTTCATTTTCTATTCCTCACTCAGCTGTCCCTCTTACAACTAGATATGATTCTGTCCCAAACTCCGCTCTACTGAAACACCTCAAGTCACTAACTATATCTTTATGCCATATACAGTAAAAATTTCCTGTAGTTCTTAGTATACCTGTTGCAGATTTGACACTAATGACATTTCCTCCTTTTAAAAATTCATTCTCTGTTTCCATTACATTGCTCCTCCCTGGTTTTTCTTCTACCCTTTACTTCTCCTGATTATCTCTCTCCTCTGTGTATTCCTCTGATTGTCAATTAAATGTCTTCCCAAGATCTCTAACCTCAGTCCTCACCCTATCATCCTAGGATTTTAGCATCCATGCCTATGAAATCAATTCCCAAGTCTACCTCTCTTGCTTGGAACATTCAGTTGAGTTGCATTCTGGACATTTCGTCTTGGATAACCAATGAGAAACTCAACTTCCATGTGGAAAAATCTAAAATCTCTATTTTTTGAAGTCAGATCTCACTTCTGTATTCTCAGTGAATAATCCCATTAAAGATTCAAATATCTGAGCCCTGGCTGGCATAGCTCAGTGGATTGAGCACGGGCAGCAAACCAAAGAGTCGCAGGTTTGATTCCCAGTCAGGGCACATGCCTGGGTTGCAGGCCACGGCCCCCAGCAACCACACATTGATGTTGCTCTCTCTCTCTCTTTCTCCCTCCCTTCCCTCTCTAAAAATAAATAAATAAAATCTTTAAAAAAAGAGTATTCAAATATTTGAACCTGATATTTGAGAGTTTATCCTTGTTTGTCATTTACTCCATCAAATTAGGCTCTAAGTCTCAAGCTATCTAAAGTAGTATTTTAATGATTCTTGAATCTGTCCCTTCCTCTTAGTTTCTCAGCTATCTCAGCTTAGGCTCTCATCCATTTCGTCCCCAGATTTCAGCAGTAACCTCTAACAGATTTCCCTGCCTCCAGTCTTGCCTTTCTCAAATCCATTTTCCATTCCTGTACCAGCATAATCTTCCTAAAATACAAATCTATCAAGTTAATTCCTTAAATAAAATCCTACAATGGCTAACAGATTTCCCTGCCTCCAGTCTTGCCTTTCTCAAATCCATTTTCCATTCCTGTACTAGAATAATCTTCCTAAAATACAAATCTATCAAGTTAATTCTTTAAATAAAATCCTACAATGGCTCTCAGAAGCTTTCAGGAAGTGACAGAAAGTTCTTATTTAAACCTAAGACTCATTATTTATCTCCTACCTACTTCTCTAATTCCATCTTCCATAATTTCCTAAACAGGTCACTCTTTTCAACTATAAACTATTGCTAAATCTTTGAATGTATCATTAAGCCTCTGACTAGGAGAGACTTCCCCAAAACTCCATTTTTTGTCTAGGTACTTCCTACTTGACCTTCAAAACTCTGCTAAGATGTCTCCACTTCCAGGAAACCATTTCATATTTACCCCTCCATGTCCAGGTCTTCCTTTTTCTGTGCTCATCTATCAGAGCATTTATGATTCCATCCCAGTAGACAGTGAGATTCCTAAAAACAGAAACTGATTAATCAACCAATTCCTAGCACTCAACATAATGTCTGGCATGAAACTGGCATATAATAAATATATTTGTAAAAACAAAGGAAAGAAGGAGTGAAGAGGATTTGGATATATTTGAAAAATGTGTCTTAGAAACAGAGTTTCAGAGTGATTAATGGAAGACAAATGTAATTGGAGAGTTAATAGTAGCCTAACAACTGTGTCCCACGTAAATTAAGCAAATTCTAGAGCTGCCGGATATCAATTAACAAATTGAAATGTGAGTTGTAGAAGATCAATCTACCTCCTTCAAGCACCAGTTGATAAAAATGGCCCCAGGATACCACAAATCCTGTTTTTGCCACATCTTATAGGAGAGTCCTAACAATAAAATTAAGCAACTAAAGGGTCCTGAAGAAGAGTCTTGGAGTTTAAATAAAGAAGCACTAAACTGAAACTTCCTGGGGTCATTTCATCCAAATCAACTCAGAATTGGTTTGGATGAAATCATTTCCCAATAACAGAGATAGCAACTCTAAATTCATTGTGGCAATTGTGAGTTACCTGTGCAAAAATATTTCTATGGATATGTATGCTTCTGTGTCTGTGTGTCTATTATTAGAGTGTGTCTATTTAATTAGAGTCATTCAGGATGACTCTATATTAATAGATGTGTTGAAAATTAAATAATATTTCCTTTTGTACTTTGCTCTAACACTTCCTTAACAAAGCTTTGCACATACAGAAATAATATCAATCTTTTTTTTAAAGATTTTATTTATTTATTTTTAGAGAGGGAAGGGAGGGAGATAGAGAGAGAGAGAGAAACATTAATGTGCAGTTGCTGGGGCTAAGGCCTGCAACCCAGGCATGTACCCTGACTGGGAATTGAGCCTGCGACACTTTGGTTTGCAGCCCATGCTCAATCCACTGAGCTATGCCAGCCAGGGCTCAATCTTTTTATTTCATTCCCAATTTCCAACTTAGTAGATTGCCCAGAATTGCTTACCATTAGCTTCATACAACCAAAATGAACTCATTTTTTCTCTTTTTTAAATAACCTTCACCAAGTGATTCCTCTAGATCTAGTGTGTTGAACTTCTTACAATCCCCCAGCTTTCAAACTATCTTTAAGTTCTCCTTCTCCAACACTCATGTGACATTGATGTAACTTGGCAGCCAAAGAGAGTGGACTGGAATGCACATGTGTGAACAATGATGACTTCGTTGTATGGTACTAGTCAGTGGAGGCAGTAGACAGCATTGAATGAGCATGTGTAGTATGTGGCAGTCGCATTCAAAATGACTGAGCAAGTAGCACGATGAATCTGCATTGAATTTTGCATTAAGCTTGAACATTCCTCCATGGAAACTATTCAGATGATTCAGAAGGCCATAGCTATGGGCAACTGGTGATGGGCAGCCTCGTCACAACAATGTGCCCATTTGTGCATCATGTCTCATGAAGAGTATTTTTTGGCAAAATATCAAATCATGCAGGTGACTCAGCCCCCCTACTACACAGATGTGGTGCCTTGCAACTTCTGGCTTCTCCCAAAACTAAAATCACCTTTGAAAGGGAAGAGATTTCAAACTGTCAATAAGATTCAGGAAAATATGACGGGACAGTTGATGGTGATTGAGAGAAATGTATGAGGTCCCAAGATGCCTGCTTTGAAGGGGACTGAGGCATCATTGTCCTATGTACAGTGTTTCTTGTACACTGTATCTTCTTCAATAAATGTATCTATTTTTCTCATTACATGGCTGGATACATTCTGGACAGACCTCATATATAAACATATTCAATCAATTGCCCAGCCCTATCAAATATCTAAAATTCATCTTAAATTTGTCTCCAATTCTTTATTCACATTAATGCCATTATAGTTCAGGTCCTAGTTTCTAATATATACATTTCTTTTCTAATCTACACTATGCTTTTTTCCTAATCTATATTATTGTCTAATAGTATGATCTATACCATTTTCTCATCTATACTATTGCAACAGCCTTCAGTCCTTTTCCACTTCATTCAGTGCTACATTGCAGCCAAAATAATCTTCTTAAATCTGTGCCTACAAAGCACAGTTCTGATTGTGTCACTCCATGACACTTGTAAGAATAACAAATGAAGATAAGATGTCACATTTCAAAATATTTTTGAAATTCACAATTGCTTACTTAATAAAACCTGAGTGCCTTGTCATGGCATTCAGTAAATTTTAGAATCATATTAAAAAGAGACTTGAATATGGTCTTATACAAGGGCCCCCAAGCTCTACCCCCAAGTATCCTTTCCTATCTAATCTTTTTCTCTACCTTTAATGAGTCCTATACTCCAGTCAGATTAAACTGATTATTGTTTGACATTTATGCCTTCATGACCATTCTCAAACTGTTTCTTCTGCCTGGAATCCCTTCCCCTGAAATCTGTCTGTCAAAATGTACTCATCTTTCTAAGTTCCAGATCAAATGTTCCCTCTTTCATTGACACATCCCTGATCCTTCCTTGCAAATTAAAACTATCTCTTTCCTATTTTTTTACAACTCTGCTTGAATATTTTCTTAAGACTAGAACATTCCACCCTACAGTATAAATACCATAAATATTTCCCATCACTGTCACTTGGCTTGAACTTCCAAAGGATAAAGACTGCAGCTTATATATTTGTATCCCCTTGAATATTTTTTCTTATACTTTAGGGAAAAAATTGCTATGTATAAGTTGCTATTTTCTCTACTCTAAACAAAGGAATAATTTATAGAAGTAAAAATTATAATATTTCAAATTAGGTTTTACATTTTAATTACCAACCACTAGCATTTTCAGGTGAAAAGAATAGTTTTGAACCTTAAATCTATATCAAGTAGTAAAAATGTCAGGTTACTAAATAATTTTATTCAATAAATATTTATAAAGCATCTACTATGTGCAAGAGGCACTATGTCAGGTGCTCAGGAAATGCAAATATACAATTTTATTCACTAGGAACATAGGCCTGCCCTGCCTGGTGTGGCTCAGTAGATTGAGTGCCAGCTTAAGAACCAAAAGGCTACTGGTTCAATTCCCAGTCAGAGCACATGCCTGGGATGTAAGCCAGGTCCCCAGCTAGAGATGTGTGAGAGGCAACTGAGTGATATTTCTCTCACACACATCAATGTTTCTCTCCTTCTCTTTCTTCCTCCTTTCCCCTCTCTCTAAAAATAAATAAATGAAATACTTTTTAAAAAATAACATAAACCTATGAGATAAAACAAAATTTGACCTAACTGTAATACCAGCATAAGTGCCATAGGAAGAAAAAAATGTCATGGAGATTTAAAAAAGTGCAAGACTAGGTGGGGAATCTCTGTAGAAGAGTAAGAAGGACTTGGACTTGAAAGTTATTCAAGGTTATTCTGGTTTGGATCCTGGCTGACTTCTTACAAGTGGTACAGTCATGAGCAAAACATTTAATTACTCTAGGTCTCAGATTTTTCATCTGTAAAATGGGAATAATACCTACTTTTGGCTAACATTCCTGAAACATAGTAAGTGCTCAGAAAATACCATCCTTCCTCATTTCCTACTGGTCTAAAAAGAGGCCAAAGATATCAACCACAGCTCTGGGTTAACTTTAGTTCAAAGTGTCAAATTTGAAATGATGTGAATCCTCTCACCACACTTCAAAATGACATCCCTAGGAGAAGGTAAAATAAATCAGCAGTAATTAAAAGCCATAGTTCTGAAGCTATGACACAGCCAGGTCTGAATCACTGAAAGGACTGCAAATCTCTTTGTAGATTATCATTTCCATTTGGGGTAGTAAAATCAAGTGCTATTAATCTAACATATCAGAGTCAGTTCTATTTGGTTTCTCATGATTTATAAGTAAGGCTATATCTCACAATTATAAATATGTTTCAGCCTTGAAATGTTCCCAATAAATTTACCATCTTTCTTAAATGTATGCTTTCCTGACAGAATATAGTTTTTCATACTGTTACATTGGCAATGAGCAATATGGGTTTCAAAAGTCCAGTAAAAGCACCAACATGGATGTTTTATAAGACTTCAACATATCATCATTACTTCAATAAAGTCTGTTTTTAATCAAAAGTATGAGTTTTCTTGTTCCCAGCTTCCCAGTTATTCTGAGCCCCTTTAAGCAACACAAATTCCCCAAGCCTCAGCGAACCCAGCATTTCCCAGACTGCTAGCATCACAACTCAAGGACACACCAAACTCAATTACAAACTTAACTACCTTTTCCAAGTCTGCCATTGCTATCAATTCCATCGCCTTAAGATCTATAGCAACCCTAAACCAGGAGGGATTCTGAGTGAGGGTCAAAGAGCCCTCAAAATTCACTGTTCCTTTGAAGGAGATAGGAAATCTGGATTCTAGATTTTAATCTGCTCTCAACTGCCTGATTACCCACTGTCGAAGGTACCAACTCAAAATGACGCAATTCTTATTTATCAAACTCCTATATATGCCAGGAACTTTGCTAAGTATTAACCATAAAAACACATATAATGCAAGATATTGTTTTAAGTGCTTATAAAACTTGAATGCTTGCAAAATAGAAGTAGGTAAGTTATGTTATAGGCATGTTCATTTTTAGGTAAAATAAAATAAAACTTCATATCAAGGTGAAGGGTAGCTTCAGAGGAGCTGTCAAGGAAAAAAACTCTGAAAAGATGCACGTGCTCTCCAGCCCATAGTGTCTGGACTGAGAAGCCAGGTCACACTCTTGAGCTCATCACCATCCTTTATTATCTGGGCAACTCACTCTTGTGCCCTGTTCTGAACATAATATAACAATGTGGTCCCTGCCCTCAAGGCTAACAATTCAGGCTGGAGAGACAGCTTGCTCTGACACACTCCTAAATAAGCTTCAAATATACCAGAGAGGAGGCAGATCGAATCTAAGGAAACAGAAACAGAAACACAGTAAATCTATGATGACTAACTGACCTAACTTATGACCTACAAAAATCATTTTTCTTCCAAAGACAACTAGTGCACTTATAGTCACCACTGTGCCAAAACAAGCAGCTTGAAAAATCAATTTATCCCAAACTGATACATGATCCAAACATAATATGCTTTTAAATAACTTTGAAAATATTTCTGGTCTAAGAGAATTTGCATATGTTTAGATGAGACTTGCACAGCACCCTAAAAATACTTCATTAATTCAACAAATCACTATTGAATTCCTGGTACACACACAACACTGTGTAAGGTTTTATCAAGCATAAATAAGAAAGCTCTGCCCTTGAGGCATTTGCCATCAAAAATAAAATTTACCAAGTTAAAACCTGATATTTATTACTTGCTTCTGACTGCATACATTTATCCTAATTACATAATTAGATGCAATCATCTTTAAAACAAAAAAAGAGACTGAATTTTATTCCAAGAAAGCTCTCATGACACAAAATGAAGAAAAACAAAAATCATGTGAGCCAAATGACAGAAGCCAAAAATTCAATGTAAACTATCAATACCAAAAAGACTACAAAAGACAACCATAAAAGGCAACTTAGAGAACAGGCCGGCAGCTGTTGGGGGATGGAAGACTGGGGGGAAGGTGTTGGGTGGCATGGGGTGGAGAGAAGGACTGAGCAAAAAAGAAAAGAAAAAGAGAAAAACCTCATGGACAGGGAAACAGTGCGGTGATCGCTGGGGGGATTGAGGTGGGGAGAGGTGGAGGATGGTATGGGAGGATGAATGGCGATAAAAGGGGGGTTGATCTGGGGTGGTGAACACACAATACAGTGTACAGATGAGGTGTTGTAGAATTGTGTAGCTGAAACCAGTATAATTTTGTTAACCAGTGTCACCCCAATAAATTCAATAAAAAGAGAAAATAAGGGGTAACCATATACTTTCTAGTAAAACATTTTAGTGGGTGAAGTGTTCTAAAACTTAAAGTATGGCTAAAACCTAAGGATTACCTAATACAACTCCATAATTTTATGGATTTAAATAATAATGATTTTAAAACCACCAGATAACTTGTTAATTAGTGTCAAAGGAGACTCTGGTCCTTTTTCACGCACCAAAGTATTTGCTATCTCTACCATATATGCCAAAAACACTAGCTTAAATTTTACACCTCCAAGTATTACCTCTTCCCGTTATACTGTAACTACAGAGAACACATGAGAAGAGAAAGACACTTTGATTGTGCTGGCCAGTGAGATGCCATCATTGGCTGTTGCCATAGGGTAATAGGTATTTCTCTAAACTACATACACAAGACTGGGGGATGGGAACAGTGGTCTCGATGCAAAGTCCAGTCCCTGGTTCAGTGAAACATGCACCCATCAAATTCCCAATGCCCTATGAGGTAGAAATGGTGTGATCCTTTGTTTCATGGTCCCTTGGATTAAATACTAATTCAAGGGCAACACAAACTATGGTCATTTTTTATGCATTTGAACTGAGGCTTCAACCTATGCCAGTCATCTATATAAATGCAGGAGGCCAGCCTGGATGCTGCAGCTGGATGATAATTACTTCTGTGCCATTTCCAAAGCCCTCTGGCCCTGCACTTGTATGGCTGTTTCTGTTTAGTAAACTCTTTTACAAGGTAGACAGCCTTTCTACTTCTTTTCTTTTAACCACACAACAAAAGTCCTTCTCTGATTACCCTGAGTTGCTAGACCACAAGGCATTGTGCCACTGCCTTCATACGCTGGAAATGTTCTTCAATTGCAGATAGCTTTGATTCTAAAGAAGATTTGCCTTCCATGTGGAACTCTGTCCCAGAGAGCACATTCTTGCTGAATCTTCATGTGTTCACAAACCTGGAAGCTCTCCAAATCCTGTTCTTTTGGAATTTTGTGGATGCTTCCTTAACATAGGTATAAATGATCAAACCACTGGCCTTCAATTGATTTGACCTTCAACCCCCCTTCCCATAACTTGCCTTAAGCTCAGGGGAGTGGGACTGAAAGTTTTAACCCTCTAGTCACATGAATGCTTCTCCTTACAACCAGCCCTCCTGCTTAGGTGAAGTCTAATTAATTAATTAATTAAAGAGGAAGATTTGTCTTCCTTTGACTTTCCTCTTCTTTCAGCCTATTCTTCCTGCTCCACCCCCAACAGTACATTCCAACAGCACAATTACTGTTCTCGAAAATAACTAGTTTTTCCCTTTTGTTGTTTCCAGTCTCCTCACTCAACTGTTTCAACTTCAGTCTTGTGCTTATCTTTAATTTTAATTAAATATCTAGTCACACTTGGCATTATGGAAGATAGGTACATAACTAAATAAATACAAATATTATCTGCACTCTTACATAGTTACTAACACTCTTTGTGGAATTATATTACAAAAATAACTCTCATTTCCACCCACCAAAAAGTGCCATCATATCATAGGTATTTTATAGAGTAGTAAGTAGGCACATTTTAATTTCACAATTTTATTATTTTTAATGAAGTGATCATGTAACAGGGTACAGCTAGCCCCCACCCAAATAGGGATTTGCAATGGGGTCCAGAATTCAGGGTGTCCAGGAAATATATATATATGTGTATATGATGTCCTCACCCCCACAAGTCTTAACTGGGGGATGGGACACATGGAGCAGGGCCATTGAGAGTCATTCTGCATAGCAACAGTTTTGCATGTAACCTCAGGTATGGTCATTTAACACGTCTATAACTTTTAACTGGTTTCATGGATATGTTAAATGGTTAAGGCCATGCTTTGAACCAGGGGGATGGGAATGACTTCCACCCAGGATGTAACTGGGAGACAATTTTGCCTGGTTACAGCACCTGTGTGAGAGCTTGGAAATGATTGTCTCCACACCAGAGGGCCATGCCTGCCTGGACTTACTACAGCAGCCCAGAAAAGCTGGAAACAAACGGGAATGCTGGCAGATGTAGCCGGTTGTGGGAGGAGTTGGAAATAGGGCTGCAGAGGAAAACTGGCACTGGGATTTAAACCCAGGCATGGCAGCATGCTAGGAGGGACCACTCAGCTTTGTGGAGAAAAGGAGGGACCACATGGCTTTGGCATGAGACAGTTGGGACTACTCGGCTTTGGGGTACTCCCTTTTGCCAAGTGGCTTAGGAAACAGGAGAGACACTGTGGGAAAGAAAAGAGTGAAAGGACTCTTGCTGGTAGGCCATGAGAAGGTGCCACATGGGTTTGGATTAAAAACTGGAGATCCTGGTGACACAGCTGATGGTGCCGGGAACCGAGAGAGGACTGCCAGCTGAGCACAGATTACTGGGAAGGACTGGGGACTACCTGAGTCATGGACTTCTATTTCTTTTCCTGAGATATGGTACCACAGACCGGGCAAAGGAGGGAAGGAAGGACTGTGTGTTTGTGGGTGTTTTAAAGGACACTGGGATTTTAATGAAGACATTAAGTCATTAGTTTTAAGTCTGTATAGCTTTTGAATAAGTAATTACTTTCCTTTCACCAATCTCTGACATTGAGAGCTATATCCTGGCTGCAGGCAAACCTAGTACAGGGAGACCCTGGGAGAAAGGGGGTCCATTTGGTAACAGTATATCATTCCCCCCTCCATGGGTCTGTTCTGTAACAATCAGAATCACCCCAAAGTGCTATAGAAAAACAAGAGAGAATCACTGATTGAGGACTTTAGGTAAAGGCAGATAATGGTATGGATTACACCCAATGCTTCTTATGTTCATAAACTGAATTACATGATTAAGAAACCTGAACCTGAGAGTGGTTTCTAGGACTCACTTCTACTTTCCTAGTTTTCAATGTAGAGCTTATAATATTGATAGTGTCAATTCATTTTTCCCACCTGAGGTTAAATTATAAAAAAATAAAGCATTAATCAAAAAAATGGAATCAGACCACAAGGGACTGAAGCTAGAAACCAACCCCAAGGAAAAAAACCCAAAACACTCAAAATCATGGAGATTAAATAGCATGCTATTAAACAAGGAATGGGCCAAGAATGATATTAGGGAAGAAATCAAAAGGTTTCTGGAAACAAATGAAAACGAACTCACAACAAACCAAAACTTATGGGACACAGCCAAGGCAGTCCTGAGAGGGAAGTTCATAGCGACACAGGCCCAGCTAAAAAGGTTAGAAACATTCCAAACAAACAACCTAACCCTACGTCTACAAGAACTTGAGGAACAACAACAAAGGCAGCCCAGAGCAAGCAGAAGGAAGGAAATAACCAATATCAGAGCAGAATTAAATGACATAGAGACTAAAAGCACAATTCTAAGCATCAATGAATCCAAGAGCTGGTTCTTTGAAAAGATAAACAAAATCGACAAGCCTTTAAGCAGACTCATCAAGAAAAAAAGAGAAGACCCAAATAAACACAATCAGAAATGAAAGAGGAGAGATTACAACAGATACCACAGAAATACAAAGCATTGTAAGAAATTACTACAAAGAACTGTATGCCAAAAAAATTTGAAAACCTAGGTGAAATGGACAACTTTCTAGAAAAATATAATCTTCCAAAACTCAATGAAAAAGAAGCAGAAAGCCTGAACAGACCAATAACAACAAAAAGAAATTGAAGCAGTAATCAAAAAACTCCCAACACACAAAAGCCCTGGACCAGATGGTTTCACAGGAGAATTCTACAAAGCATTTAAGGAAGAGTTAACCCCTATCCTTCACAGACTTCCAAAAAATCCAAAAAGATGGGAGTCTCCCAAACTCTTTTTATGAGGCCAACATCATCCTAATTCCAAAACCAAATGAAGACACAACAAAGAAAGAAAACTTCAGGCCAATATCACTGATGAACATTGACGCTAAAATCCTCAACAAAATACTGGCAAACCACATCCAACAATACATTAAAAAGATCATACACCATGACCAAGTGGGATTCATTCCAGGGATGCAAGGATGGTTCAATATTTGCAAGTCAGTAAATGTAATACATCACATAAACAAAAGCAAAGACAAAAACCACACGATCATATCAATAGATGCAGAAAAAGCATTTGATAAGGTACAGCACCCATTCATGATAAAAACACTCAGCAAAGTGGGAATTGAGGGAGCATTCCTCAACATAATAAAGGCCATATATGAGAGACATACAGCCAACATCATACCCAATGGGCAAAAATTAAAATCTTTTCCACTAAGATCAGGAACAAGACAAGGCTGTCCACTTTCACCACTTCTATTCAATATAGTACTGGAAGTTTTAGCCACAGCGATCCGACAAGAAAAAGAAATAAAAGGCATCCAAATTAGAAAGGAGGAAACAAAACTGTCACTGTTTGCAGATGACATGATAGTATACATTGAAAATCCTATAGACTTTACCAAAAAACTGCTTGACTTAATAAATGAATTTGGCAAAACAGTGGGATACAAAGTCAATATCCAGAAATCAAAGGCATTTCTGTACACCAACAATGAAACAGCAGAAGCAGAGATCAAGGAAAAAATCCCATTTGAAATAGCAAAAAGAAAAATAAAATACCTAGGAATAAACCTAACCAAAGAGGTAAAAGACCTATATTCAGAAAACTACACAACACTGAAGAAAGAAATCAAGGAAGACACAAACAAATGGAAACATATACTGTGTGCATGGATTGGAAGAATTAATGTCATCAAAATGTCCATACTACCCAAAGCAATTTACACATTCAATGCAATTTCTATTAAAGTACCAATGGCATATTTCACAGACATAGAACAAACACTTCAAAAATTTATATGGAATTATAAATGACCCCAAATAGCTGCTGCATTTTTGAGAAAGAAGAGTAAAGTAGGAGGGATCACAATACCTGACACTAAACTATACTACAAGGCCACAGTAATCAAAACAGCCTGGTACTGGCATAAAAACAGGCACATAGACCAATGGAACAGAACAGAGAGCCCAGAAATAAGCCCAAGTCTCTATGGTCAATTAATATTTGACAAAGGAGGCAGCAACATAAAATGGAGTAAAAATTGCCTCTTCAACAAATGGTGTTGGGAGAACTGGACAGCCACGTGCAAAAAAATGAAACTTGAGCACCAACTTACACCATATACAAAAATAAATTCAAGGTGGATAAAAGACTTAAATATAAACCATGACACCATGAAAGTCTTAGAGGAGAACATAGGTAGGAAAATCTCAGATATTTCACAAAGAAACTTTTTTACTGACTTGTCCCCTAGAGCAAGGGACATAAAGGAAAGAATAAACAAATGGGATCTCATCAAAATTAAAAGCTTCTGCACAGCTAAAGAAAACAGCATCAAAATTAAAAGAGAACCAACTGTATGGGAAAACATATTTGCCAATGATATCTCAGACAAGGGTTTAATCTCCAAAATATATAAAGAACTTACAATACTGCACTCTAAGAAGACAAGGAATCCAATTAAAATGTGGGTAAGGACTTGAACAGACACTTCTCCAAGGAGGACATACAGAAAATCCAAAGACACATGAAACGATGTTCAATATCGCTAGCCATCAGAGAGATGCAAATTAAAACCACAATGAGATACCACTTCACACCAGACAGAATGGCCATCATAAACAAAGCAACAAACAACAAGTGTTGGAGAGGTTGTGGAGAAAAGGGATCCCTAGTGCACTGCTGGTGGGACTGCAGACTGGTACAATCACTATGGAAAGCAGTATGGAACTTCCTCAGAAAACTGAAAATGGATCTGCCTTTTGACCCAGCAATTCCACTGCTGGGACTATATCCTAAGAACACTAAAACTCCAATTCCAAAGAACCTATGCATCCCAATGTTCACAGCAGCACAATTTACAATAGCTAGATGCTGGAAGCAACCAAGATGCCCATCAGTAAATGAATGGATCAAAAAACTATGGTACATTTACACAATGGAATTCTATGCAGCAGAAAGAAAGAAGGAGCTCCTACCCTTTGCAACAGTGTGGATGGAGCTGGAAAGCATTATGCTAAACGAAACAAGCCAGGCAGTGAAAGACAAAAACCATATGATCTCACCTTTAACAGGAACCTAAATAACAAAACAAAGAAACAAGCAAAATATAACCAAAGACACTGAAATAGAGGTTAAAGGCTGACAGTGCCCACAGAAGAGAGTAGAGGGAATTTCAGAGGACAGTGGGAAGGGTTCACGGGAACAAACTTAAAGGACACATGGTCATAAACTAAGAGGAGGATGGTAATGGGAGGGAAGTGGGGAGGGGTGGGAGGGGGGGCTGGATTGGGAGTAAAAAGGAGAAAACTGTATTTGAACAATGATTAAAATAAAATTAAAAAATAAATAAATAAAATTAAAAAAATAAAATAAAATAAATTGAATCATACTAGGGTTATTGTATCATCATCACAAATTGCTAAAAGTTGGTTCCTGATACAAGCCCCATTCACAACTTCTCAGGCTCTGAAAGTCTAGCATGACCCTATGAAAGTCGTATTTTCTATACTATTTTTTTTCTAGCAATGCAGAATAGCAAAGTAAAACTTTCCCAGAATCTACAGCACAAGTGCCAAGAGTGTGGACTCAGTGACCAGAAGACCTGAGTTGTAGTCCCAATTCTGTCACTTCCTGAGATCTTAGGCCACAGGTGGAACTAACTGTAGGACTCCCTGTGACTTACATTTCTCATCCCCCAAATAGGGATAATAATAGTGCCCATATAAATTGTCATAAAAAATACATACACTATTATATTAAATCACTTAAATCAATATTTAACACATTACAAATGCTCAGTAAATTTATTGGAATGATGAATATTGTGATAGGGAATGATTTGGGGGAATATTTTTAGATGTCAGCAGTCCCCCATCTCACAAACACATGACACTTGATAATGACTCATCACCAGTTCAGAACTGTTACAAAAGTATTAAGAATTTGTATTATTGTTCAGGAACTTATTCGTACTAGTGAGAATGAATTATGGACAGCAATGTATATGAGGGTACACAAAAAATACCAGAATTATCTTCTGGAGGATGGGCCCCTTGTAGTACAGGCTTCCCTTGTTAGGTGTGTGTTCTAGAAACCCATCTGTATCAGTGTACTAGCTGGTGTTGCTGTGACAGGCTGCATTTGGCTTCAGTGAATTTTTTTCAAAGAGTCTTTCAATACATTTGCCCATTTTGTGATGGGTGATTTATAAGCACACCTGCCCACACCACACTGAGTATTGTTCAGTATTTTTTTACCAAAAAAATGGCATGGCCCACATGCCCTACCCTCCTTGTTCACTTGATCTTGCCCCAAGAAACTTTTTTGTTTCCCCAAATGAAAAAAATATCCTCAAAGGGAAACTTTTTACCAATGTGAAGGTGAAACCAAAACCGGCAGAAGCACTAAAAGACATCAAAATTGACATCTCTATAGATGTAGTGCATCAGTGGAGAGTACTTTTAAGGTGACTAAAGTTTAAACATGTAAGAATAAATACACAGTTTTTTATAAATCGTGAGGTTTTTTTTTGGGTTCCCCCCCATACACATCTATGGACATACCTGATAATTTCTTGTCTAAATTCTAAGATAAGAGCCAAAAGCAAGTTAGCTAAAACTGTGAAGGAATTGGAAGGCAAAGAAAGCAACCAAACGTAAATCATCTGTAGTTCTTTGAGCAATGGGAACCCAGAGAAAAGAGAAGGGAAATGCCACAAGACCAGTGCAGAAATTACCTACACTCCCTAGAGGATCTAACAGCTGAAAGTCACATTCTAAAATTATGACTATGTCATAAATCTACTTTTTACATGAATAAAAGCTGTAAGCCAGCCATCCAGATGCACCAAGTATAGAGTCCACTTTCTACCTTGGAGTTTCATGAGTAGTACCTCCCTCATCTACTCAAGCAGGCTGCTTCACTCCCCAACCAGAATATCAGTGGAAAGCAGGTTAACTCTGAAATCCCATCATATCCTCCATCATTTGGATGTCTAGATCTAAAGGTTAAAGGTGAGTGGAACAGTAAAATTGGTGAATTAACTTTATTAGCCTTATTGGTAAAAGAGTGGGATAGTCAGGGATCTACAATTAAGAGAAGAAGTCTTTGAAATTCAAATCTAACACAAAATTTAAAACAGTTTTTAAAGATGTCAGGTAAAGAAGTACTTTACCAGTGCTCACTTATGTGGCATATACTAAGATTGAAATCACACAGAGAAGATTAGTATGGCCCCTGTGCAGGGATGACAGGCAGATTTGTGAAGTGTTCCATATTTTCAATCTTTTCTCAATTGCTATTGATATTGCTGGTGTGGTAAAGGAGTATTTTTGCTGTCATGGGTTTGACCATCTGGGTAGTATCACTTTGTTAAACAACACCTGTACAACAGCATACAAGATGTGGTGGGGGTTGTGACTCCCACTCAGCCAGCTGGAGAGAAGAATCCACCAATGAATGAGCCACAAATTATCAAAGCCAAAGTACAACAAGAGAGCCCACATAATCTGAATAAAGGGCAACTGTAGAGCATCCAGATCAGGAAATCAAAGAGAATGTACCATTAAGTTCCACAGAATTCCTACCACAGAAGGGCACTCTATGAAGACAGGCAATCAAAGCTGAGAAATCTGAGATGCAGAAACAAACAGAAAGAGTCACCTAAAATGGGGAGACAAAGAAATAACCCCCCAGAAAAAGAACTAAATGAAATTAAGGCAAACAATCTATCATTTACAGATTTCAAAATAATGGTTATATGGATACTAAAAGAACTCAGTGAGAACTACAAGAAACTTAATAAGAACTATGGCAGCATGAAGTAAGAACTATGGCAGCATGTTAAGGACATAGAAACTATGCATAAGGACCAGGAAGGAATGAACTATACAGTATCTGAAATGAAAAATACACTAGAGTAATGAAAAGGAAACTAGATTAGGCAGAGGACAGAATCAGTGAGCTGGAAGACAAAGTAGAAAGAAATACCCACTCAGAGAAACAAAATGAAAAAAGACCCAAAAAGAACAAGGTTAGTTAAGGGAGCTTCAGGACCACATGCAACATACCAACATTCACATCATAGGAATATCAGAAGGAGAAGAAAAGGAATGAGGGATAAAAAACCTGCTTGAAAGAATGACAGAAAACTTCCCTAACTTGGTGGGTAAAAAGTCACACGAGTCCAGGAAGCACAGATGGTCCTAATCAAGATGAACCCAAAGAGGCCTACTCTAAGACACATCATAATTATAATGGCAAATTTTAAAGACAAAGAGAGACTCTTAAAGGAAGCAAGGAACAAACAGATAGTAACATACAAGGGTGCTCCAATAAGGCTATCAGCTGATTTCTCAACAGAAACACTATAAGCCAGAAGAGATTGGCACAAAATATGCCAGGTAATGAAAATCAAGGACCTAAAACCAACACTACTCTACCTAGCAAGGCTCTCATTTAAAATGGAAGGTTGCGGAGAAAATGGAGACCACTGTACTTGACCAACAATATAAAATTAAAATAAAATGGAAGATTAAATAAAGAGCTTCCCAGACAAAAGAAGACTAAAAGAGTACATCTCCACCAAGCAAGCACTGCAAGAAATGCTAAAGGGACTGCATAAAAAGAAGAAGAAAGAGAAAGACAGAGAGGGAAAAGGAGAGAGGCACATGTATGGAAAAAATGGCAATGAATAACTACTTATCAATAATAACCTTAAATGTAAATGGATGCTCCTATCAAAAGATAGGGTAGCTAAGTGGGTAAGAAAACATGACCCAACTATAGGCTGTCTTTAAGAGACCCAGATCGGGACAAAAGAACTATGCAGGTTGAAAGTGGAGGGATAGAAAAAAATATTCCAAGCAAAAAAAAATAAAAAAAAACACAAAAAGAAAGCTGGGTGGCAGTACTTATATCAGAAAAAAAAATAAACTTCAAAACAAAAGCCAAAAAAAAGGAGAAGAGAGGTCACTACATAATACTTAAAGTAATTGTCCAACAGGAGGATATAGCCCTGGTAAACATGTATGCACCCAAAAAAAGAGCACCTAAAAATATAAAGAAAATCTTGGAGAACTTCAAGAAAGATATAGAAAACAACACAGTCATTGTAAGGGATTTTAACACCCCATTGTCGGTAATATCTTCCAAACAAAGAATCAGCAAAAATATTCTGGCACTGAATAACACTCTAGATCAAATGGACTTATTAAATATATATATATGAGATCATCTCATACCAAAGAAGCAAAATAGGGTCCCAGGCATGATGGAGGCATACATAGATACACTTTGCCTCCTCACACAACCAAAAGAAGGACAACAACAAACTTAAAAACAAAGAATAATCAGAACTGCCAGAAAATCCAACTGTATGGAAGTCCAACAACCAAGGAGTTAAAGAAGAAATGAGTTAAAGAAGAAACATTAATCCAGACCGATAGGAGGGGCAGAGATGGGTAGCTGAGATGGAGGAGACTCGCAGCAAAATCACTGATGGAGGACCAGGGCAGGCTAGGCAGCAGCTGTAAGAGAGGGCAGTTGCACATTTGCATGCAGATAAACTGGGAGGAACAACTGGAGAGTGAGACAGGCCATGCAACCCAGGGTTACAGTGAGGGGAAATAAAGCCTCAAAACCTCTGACTAAAAAATCCTGTGGGAATTGAGGCAGCAGGAGAAACTCCCAACCTCACAGGAGAGTTTGTTGGAGAGATGCACAGGGTCCAAGAACAACACAAACCCACACACCCAGGAATCAGCACCAGAAGGACCCAATTTGCTTGTGAGTAGTGGGGGAAGTGACTAAAAGTCAGCCCAAAGATGACCAAGTGGCACTGTTCCCTCTCAGATGCCCCCCCCCCATATACAGCACCACAACACAGAGAAGTGGGTAGCTCCATCCAGGAGAATATCTATGGCTCTGCCCCTTAATACATAACAGGTCTGCCAAGATAAAAAAAAAAAATATGGCCCAAATGAAAGAACAGATCAAAGCTCCAGGAAAAAAATACAACTAAGTGCCAAAGAGATAGCCAACCTATCAGGTGCAGAGTTCAGAAGACTGGTAATCAGGATGCTCACAGAAATGGTTGAGTATGGCCACAAAATGGAGGAAAAAGTGAGGTTATGAGAAGTGAAATAAAGCAAAATGTACAGGGAACCAATAGTGAAGGGAAAGAAACCGAGACTCATATCAATGGTTTGGACCAGAAAAAAAGAAATAAACATGCAACTGGAACAGAATAAAGAAACAAGAATTCAAAAAAATGAGGAGAGGCTTAGGAACCTTCGGGACAACTTTAAATGTTCCAACTTCCAAATCCTAGGGGTTCCAGAAGGAGAAGAGGAAGAACAAGAAATTGAAAACTTATTTGAAAACATAATGAAGGTGAACTTCCCTAATCTGGCAAAGAAAATAGACTTCCAGGAAGTCCAGGAAGCTCAGAAAGTACCAAAGAAGTTGGACCCAAGGAAGCACATACAAAGGCATATCATAATTATATTACCCAAGATTAAATATAAGGAGAGAATCTTAAAAGCAGCAAAAGAAAAGGAGACAGTTACCTACCAAGGAGTTCTCATAAAACTATCAGCTGGTTTCTGAAAAGAAAACTTGCAGGCAAGAAGGGGCTGAAAAGAAGTATTCAAAGTAATGAATACCTACATCCAAGATTACTACTCTACCCTGCAAAGCTCTTGTTTAGAATGGAAGGGCAGATAAAGTGCTTCCCAAATAAGGTAAAGTTAAAGGAGTTGATCATCACCCAGCCCTTATTATATGAAATGTTAAAGGGACTTGTCTAAGAAAAGGAAGATAAAAAATATGAACAGTAAAGTAACAACAAACTCACAACTATCAACAACCAAACCTAAAAAAAAAAAATTCAAACTAAGCAAACAACTAGAACAGGAACAGATTCACAGAAATAGAGATCACGTGGAGGGTTATCAGCAGGGAGAGGGAGTGGGGAGAATGGGGAAAAAGGTACAGGCAATAAGAAGCATGAATGGTAGGTACAAAATAGACAGGGCGAGGTTAAGAATAGTCTGGGAAATGAAGAAGCCAAAGAACTTATATATTCAACCCATGGACATGAACTAAGATGGAGGAATGATGGTGGGAGTGGGATACAGAGTGGAGGGTAATAAAGGGAAGGAAAAAATGGGACAACTGTAATAGCATAATCAATAAAATATATTTTTAAAAATAAGCAAAATATACATTATTTTCAAATGCATGGGGAGCATTTTCAAAGATAGACAACATGGTATGACACAAAGCAAGCCTTGGCAATTCAAGAAAATTGAAATCATATCAAGCATGTGCTGAGAATACAATGTGCTGAAACTGGAACCCAACCTCAAGGAAAAAGACTCAAAAACATTAAAATAAATGGAGAGTGAATAACATGTTACTTAATAATGAATGGGTCAACAATGAGATCAAGGAAGAAATCTGAAAGTATCTGGAATCAAATGAAAATGAACACACAACAACCCACAACCTATGGGACACAGTAAAGGCAGTCCTGAGAAGGAAGTTCACAGCAATACAGGCCTACTTATAGAACATAGAAAAACCTCAAATAAACAACCTAACCCTACACCTGCAAGAACTTAGAGACAACAACAAAGAAAGCCCAGAGTGAGTAGGAGGGAAATCATTGAGATTGGGGTAGAGCTAAACAACAGAGAGACTAAAACAACAATTCAAAGGATCAATAAATCCAGGAGCTGGTTCTTTGAAAGATAAACAAAATTGACAAACTTTTTAACTGGACTCATGAAAAAAAGGGGGGAAAAGACACAAATAAATGAAATCAAAAATGAAAGAGGAGAAGTTACAACCAATTCCACAGAAATACAAAAGGTGATAAGAAATTACTGTAAACAACTACATGCCAAGAAATTGGACAACATCAGTGAAATGGACATATTTCTAGGAACAACAATCAGCTAAAACTAAATCAAGAAGAAGCAGAAAGCCTTAATAGACTGATTACAATTAGTAAAATTGAAGCAGTAATGAAAAAACTCCTGGGACACAAAGTCCTGGACCAGTGTCATCATGGGTAAATTTTACCAAACATTTAAGGAAGAACCAACTCCTATCCTTCTCAAAGTATTCCAAAAATTTCAAAAAGAGGGAAAACTCCCAAACTTTTTATGAAGTCAGTGTCATCCTAATTCCAAAATCATATAAATACGTAACAAAGAAAGAAAATTACTGGCCAATATCTCTGATGAACATAGATGCTAAAATCCTCAACAAAATACTGGCAATCATTATTCAGAAATAGATTGAAAAGCATACATCATGATCAAGTGGGATTCATCCCAGGATGCAAGGATGGTACAATATTCGCAAATCAATAAACATAATACACCACATAAACAAAATGTGGGTAGGTTTCTCAAAAACTACACGATCTCATCAATAAATGCAGAAAAAGCATTTGATAAAATCCAAAACCCAGTCATGATAAAAAAAAAAACACTCAGCAAAGTGAGAATAGAGGGAGCATACCTCAACATAATAAAGGCCATACATGAGAAACCTACCCAGAACATTATACTCAACAAGCAAAAACTACAAGCTTTCCCCTCAAGATCAGGAAAAAAACAAAAGAGTCCCCCTCACCACTCTTATTCAACATAGTACTGGAAGTTCCAGCCAGAGTGATCAGAGAAGAAAAATAAATAAATGGCATCCAAATTGGAAAGGAGGAATTAAAACTGTCATTATTCAGCCCAGGCTGGTGTAGCTCAGTGGATTGAGCGCGGGCTGTGAACCAAAGTGTTGCAGGTTCAATTCCCAGTCAGGGTACATGCCTGGGTTGCAGGCCATGACCCCCAGCAACTGCACATTGATGTTTCTCTCTCTCTCTCTCTCCCTCTCTCTCTCTCTCTCTCTCTCTCTCCTCTCTCTCCCCTTCCCTTCCGTCTCTAAAAATAAATAAATAAAACCTTTAAAAAAAACTGTTATTATTCACAGATGACATCATAGTATACAGAGAAAATCCTATAGACTCCACCAAAAAACTACTCAACCTAGTAAGTGAATTTGACAAAGTAGTGGTATATAAAGTCAATATTTAGAATTCGATGGCATTTTTGTATACCAACAATGAAATATCAGAATAAGAAACTATGAAAAAAATCATATTTTTTCCTGAATTCTGTTTCTGGTATTCATTGTTGGTATACAAAAATGCCTTCAGTTTCTTAATATTGACTTTGTATCATGCTGCATAGCATGGAATTAACTTTGTATCATGCTGCATAGCATAGAATTTTGCCAAATTCACTCATCTGGTTGCACAGTTTTTTGGTGGAGTCTATAGAGTTTTCTGTATACACTATCATGGCACCTGCAAACAGTGACTAGGACTTCCAATACTATGTTGAACAGAAGTAGTGAAAGTGGAAAAAACTATGGTACATTTACACAATGGAATACTATGCAGCAGAATGAAGGAACTCCTACCTTTTGTGACAGCATGGATGGAACTGGAGAGCATTATGCTAAGTGAAATAAGCCAGGCAGTGAAAGACAAATACCACATGATCTCACCCATAAGTGGAACTAATCAACAAAACAAAAAAGCAAGAAAATAGAACCAGAGACATTGAAATAAAGAACAAACTAACAGTAACCTAAAGGGAGGAGGGAGAGGGATAATGAGAGAAAATAGGGAAAGGGTCATCAAGGAACATATATAAAGGACACATGGACATCACCAAAGGAGGTAGAATTGAGGGTGGGAAGTGGGAATGGGTGGGACAGGGGGCTGTGGTGGGGGGAAAATGGAGACAACTGTACTTGAACAACAATAAAAAAAACAAGATTTAAAAAACTAGAGGAAAAATCCCATTACTATAACAACAAGAAAAATAATGTACCTAGGAATAAGCTAACCGAGGAGGTAAAACACCTGTACTTAGAAAACTATAGAACACTGAAGAAAGAAATTGAGGAAGATATAAATAAATGGAAGCATATATCATGTTCACACATTGGAAGAATTGACATCATTAAAATGTCCATACTACCTAAAGCAAACTATAGATTCAACCAATTCCTATTAAAATACCTATTGCAAATTTCACAGACCTAAAGCAAATACTTCAAAAAATTATAATGGAACCAAAAAAGACCCTGAATAGCCTCAGCTATCTTGAGACAGAAGAACAAAGTAGAAGAGGTCACAATACCTGGTATCAAACTATACTATGAGACCGCTGTAATCAAAACAGTCTGGTACTGGCATAGGAACTGACACATAAATAAATGGAACAGAAAAGAGAACCCTGAAAAAAAAACAGGTCTCTACAGTCATTTAACATTTGACAAAGGGGGCATGATCATACAATGGAGTGACTCTTCAATAAACGGTGTTGGGAGAACTGGACTGGTACATTCAAAGAAATGAGACTAGACTACCAACTTACACCATACACCAGAATAAACTCAAAATGGATGAAGACTTAAATATAAGTCATGACACCATAATAGTACTAGAGGAAATCATAGGCAGGAAAATTTCAGATATCCAATATAACAATATTTTTGCTGGTATATCTCCTAGGACTAGGCAAATAAAAGAAAAAACAAACAAATGGGACTACATCAAACTAAAAAGTTTCTCCACGGCTAAAGAAACCATCATTAAAATGAAAAGGGAACTCACTGTGTGGGAGAACATATTTGCCAATGATACCTTGGACAAGGATTTGATCTCCAAAATATATAAGGAACTCATATGAGTCAACACCAGGAAGACAAACAATCCAATTAAAGATCTGAATAGAAACTTCTCCAAGAAGAACATACAGATGACTATTGACATGAAAAGATGCTCAACATCACTAGCAGTCAGAAAGGCACAAATTAAAAACACAATGAGATATCACCTCACACCTGTCAGAATGGCCATAATTAATAAGTCAACAAGTGCTGGTGAGGACAGAGAGAAAAGGGAACCCTAATGCACTGTTGCTGGGAATGCAGACTACTACAGCCAGTGTGGAAAGCGGCATGGAATTTCCTTAAAAAACTAAAAATGAAACCACCTTTTGACCCATCAGTTTTGCTGCTGGGAATATGTCCTAAGAATCCCAAATCACCAGTTCAAAAAAGTTCATGTTCATAGCAGCTCTATATTACAATAGCCAAGTGCTGGAAACAGCCTAAGTGCCCATTAGAAAATGAGTGAATCAAAGAGCTGTGGTACATTTATGCAATGGAATATTGCACAGCAGAAAAAAAAGAAGGAACTCCTACCTTTCCAACAGCATGGATGAAACTGGAGACTATCACGCGAAGTAAAATATTCCAGTTGGTGAAAGACAAATACCATGTGACTTCACCTATAAGAGGAATCTAATGAACAAAATAAACTCACAAACAAAATAAACCCACAAATATGGAAACATAAAACAGACTGAAAGTGACCAGAGAGGAGGAATGAGGGGGATAATGGTAGAAAGAATGGGAAGGGAAAACAAAGAACATGTATGAATGATCCATGAACATGGACCACAGCGTAGGGATTGACTGTGGGACTGGGGGTTAGGATGGGCAGAGGAGAGCAAAGGGGGAAAAATTGAGACAACTCTAATAAAATAATAATAAATAATGATTTTAAAAATGTGAAAATAAAAAAGTACTTTATCAATTAGTAAGTATGTTACTTTAGCATTATTTCTGAGTATGGAGACTACAAATCCTACCCTTTTATAATCCCAGAACCAAAAGAAAGCTTTGTACTCAAAAGGTGATTGAGAAACATTTGTTATTAGTGATTATGATGATATGTATGTATGAATAATTCATGGTATACCTTACACATATATTAGTATTGAGTACTTTAAATGGATCAACCCTAATCCTCACAATAACTCTGAAAATGTATTCTCTCTTTATAAGGAAAATGCATTTATGAGAAGCTAAAATTTTTTGACCAATGTTATGCAAATTAAAAGTGGCAAGGCCAAATTTCAAACCAAGGTCTATATTGAAGATGCAATGTGTTAAAAATGTAATATCCTGTGATAGGCCACAGACACAAAGTGTCTCTCTCTAAGGACCTAAGTCTCTACCTGTGAATAAAGGGCCTGATTTCTAAATTCCTCTTCAGAACATTTGCTGAATTAAATAATACATGAATCAGACACAGAGAACTATATTCCAATTCATTGGTAATAAAAATTATTTATTCCAGCAATTCTGAATATATTTCTTGCAACTATTTGAACATGGCACCAGGCTGCAGTGCTGACTCATTAGAATTTAGAATAGGATTCTGATGGCCTATGTCCTTTCTGTCCCAACCTCTATCAACATTACCATTAATTGTATTTCAATAAAGAATCAAGATAACAAAATCTAAAATTATTTTTATCATTTATTCTAATGGCCCCATCATATACACATTCATAGGCTTATCCTCAAATTCATAGATCAATGTCATTAAATTCCTTGAACTGTTCATTAGTTGTAGTAGACTAAAAGGGTGAACCACACATTTTCATTACTGCCATACAATTACAAAAAACTTAATTTTCCAATATATGCTCAATATATACCTTCATTTTAGTTCTAGAAATTAGTAATCTGTGGTGCTTTTTTATAAACACATAGATATATATGCAAACCATAATGCTACTAAAATTACCTACCAATAAAATTTTTCTAAGAGAAATAAAAAGTAATGCTAAGTATCCTTTTAAAGGGCTTCCTACTGAATCATAGAATTTTATCAGTGGAAGGCACCTTGGGAATATTTTATCAAAGTTTCTTATTTTACAGGTTTTTTTTAGAAACAGGCTCAAACAGTCTAAGAATATAATGATAAAGCTTCTGCTTTCTGCATAGAAGATGACAATAAGATTGGATTTCATAAAACAAAGACCAAGCCTCATAAGTTTTAATTGTACTATTGTTATAACTCACTGTATTTCTCTCTCATTAAAAGTAAGGTTGCATAATCTCTTTCTCCTGAAATAATGAAAACCCACTGAAACTGAAAAATGACACATGTCCTTACAAAAAAATGTATGTGTGTGTCACATATTTCAGTTGTGTACCACTAAGTTTAAAGTTTGTGACAGAAAAAAGGGGGTTGATTTTAGAAAAATACAGAAGATAAAATCAGTAAGATCTGGTAACTGGTTAGATGGGAAAGATGAGAAATTGAGGTTTGAACATTCTAGACATTAGTTTGAAGAGGGAACATTGTGATTTTAAACAAGGGTTGATGTGATGGAGAGAATATGGGATGGGGAAAATATTAGTATTTTGAGAGCTGATGCGGAAGATTTTTCCCAGATGTTTTCTACATAAAACTTGTTGGATATACTGACATGGTAAAAATTCTCTTAAATCATCATCACAGACAAGATTTGATGATATATACTAGTACTTACATGAAGAAAACAAATGATATGACAGGTATTTTAAAATAAGATCAGGTCAAGCTTATCTTCACAGTGGATAGTACTTCCTTTTAATAGGAAACCACTTTGAATCAGATGATAATTAAAAAATTATTTTACCAAATTAAAAAGGTGAATAACAAACCTAAGCATATACATTGTAGTATCTTCTTTATAAATTATATATGTAAGATTTACAGTCATAACCTTAATAAATATAAAATTAAATATATAAGTTTAACATAATGCAAACTTGATTGACCTACTAGGGTTCTCAGAACAAACCTCCCCCAAAATGAGGCTAAGTGTAATGAAAAAGCAACAGTGACATCTGCTGTCTGTGTTTATAGTTTCTTTAGAATTATCCTTTACACTTCAAATCTTTTCTCCAATTTTCTTCTATATTCATCATTTGTCATCTCTATAAAAAATAATTTGATGACTAGGCACATTGTACCTACTCCATTCATTTGTTCCCAGAGAATAATCTGGAGCAAATTACGGAATATATGTTCTGTGTCACAGATCTTTAAATATATGTTTTAAATTTCTAACCAGAAATTTCAGCAAAATTTAGAATATATAATAATGGTATTCCTGAATAGTTGAGAATTTAAGTCTTTTTTAAATATATTTTATTGATTATGCTATTACAGTTGTCCCATTTTCCCCCCTTCATTCCCCTCCACCCTGCACACCCTCTCCCACCCACATCCCCCCCTTTAGTTCATATCCATATGTCATAAATTATTTAGCTTCTACATTTCCCATACTATTCTTGCCCTCCCCCTGTCTATTTTCTACCTACCACCTATGCTACTTATTCTCTGTACCTTCCCCCCTCCCACTCCCCTGCTGCTAACTCTCCACGTGTTTTCCATTTGTGGTTCTGTTCCTGTTCTAATTGTTTGGTTAGTTTGTTTTTGTTTTTGTTTTTGTTTTAGGTGTGGTTGTTAATAATTGTGAGTTTGCTCTCATTTTACTATACATGTTTTTTATCTTCCTTTTCTTAGATAAGTCCCTTTAACACTTCATATAATAAGGGCTTGGTGATGATGAACTCCTTGAACTTGACCTTATCTGAGAAGCACTTTATCTGCCCTTCCATTCTAAATGAAAGCTTTGCTGGATAGAGCAATCTTGGATGTAGGTCCTTGCCTTTCTGACTTGGAATACTTCTTTCCAGCCCCTTCTTGCCTGCAAGGTCTCTTTTGAGAAATCAGCTGACAAGCTGATGGGAACTCCTTTGTAGGTTTCTGTCTCCTTATCTCTTGCTGCTTCTAGGATTCTTTCCTCCATTTTTATCTTGGCTAACATAATTATGATGTGCCTAGATGTGTTCCTCCTTGGGTCCAACTTCTTTGGGACTCTCTGAGCTTCCTGGACTTCCTGGAAGTCTATTTCCTTTGCCAGAATGGGGAAGTTCTCCTTTATTATTTGTTCAAATAACTTTTCCACTTGTTGCTCTTCCTCTTCTCCTTCTGGTACCCCTATAATTCAGATGCTGGAACATTTAAAGATGTCCTGGAGGTTCCTAAGCTTCTCCTCATTTTTTTGAATTCTTGCTTCTTCATTCTTTTCTGTTTGGTTGTTTCTTTCTTCCTTCTGGTCCACTCCATTGATTTGAGTCCCAGTTTTCTTCCCATCACTATTGGTTCCCTGTGCATTTTCCTTCATTTCACTTAGCCTTCATTTTTTCATCTAATTTGCGACCAAATTCAACTAATTCTGTGAGCATCCTGATCACCAGTGCTTTGAACTGTGCATCTGATAGGTTGGCTATCTCTTTGTCGCTTAGTTGCATTTGCTCTGGAGCTCTAATCTGTTCTTCTGTTTGGACCATTTTTCTTTTTGTCTTAACACATCTGTTATGTATGAGGGGCAGAGCCTTAGGTATTCTCCAGGGCAGGGCCACCCAGTCGCTGCGTTGTGACGCTGTATGTGGGGGTAGGGTCCGAGAGAGAGACAATGGCGCTTGCTCCACTCTCTGTCAGATTTCAGTCCTTTCCACTGCTTCATCCAAGCAAACGGGGTCCTTCTAGTGCTGATTCCCATATGGGTGGTCTTGTGTACATTCTAGGACCCTGTGGGTCTCTCCAAGGAACTCTCCCATGAGGCTGGGAGTCTCTCCCTGTGCCTCAACCCCCATAGGTGTTTTCAATTGGTGTTTTTAGGCTTTATTTCCTAGCGCTGGAACCCTGGGTTGTGTGGTCTGTCTCACTCCCCAGTTTCACCTCGTTTATCTGTGTGGGAATGTGGGACTGCTCTGTCAGCCAGCCACCTGGTGTGCAGTGCCTCACTTCACAATTGCAGTCTCTCTGGGTCTGCCCATTGCCACCGCACTCCCGGGGTCTGCTAGCCGCCGCCTGCATACCCAGGGTCTGTCTGCTGCCATCTTATACCAGTTCCACTGCTTTTCGTGCCTTAACCCCTCTCCACCCGGCCACTGGACTCTGCCCTTCCTACTGTTCTGGATGAATGTGTCTATTTTTACTCCTTGGTTGTCCAACTTCCATACAGTTCAATTTTCTCAGGTCTGGTTGTTATTTTGTTTCTAAATTGTTGTCCTTATTTTGGTTGTGCGAGGAGGCACAGTGTGTCTACCTACACCTCCATCTTGGCTGGAAGAAGAATTTAATAGTCTTATTGCTGCTCTTCTTTAAGTTCTACCAGAATGGAGACAACTGTACTTGAACAACAATTTAAAAAATTTAATTAAAAGAAAATAAAGTGACTTTATGTTTAATTTATCTGATATTGTATGAAACACAGTGCATTTACCATGACATAACAGCATTTAGATTCTTCCATGGAAGGACAGAAATGCCCAGTTTTGGAAATGGAAATCCTTAAATTGCTTTCACCGTCATCAGTACCAATTTTACAAACAGTAGGGGTAGGCAGCAGCTTACACACCCCTCCTAGATGCACAGCATCCCAGCATCCTATCTCATGATGGCTGAAATACCAAAATTGTAAAGTCATTTTCTTGGTTAATCAGTTTGTCATAAAGTTCTTACCTATTCCACAACATCCATTTCATACTAGAAGAATAAGATGTTGAGTCATTAATGGTCAATAGCTCTCTGGAGGCAGGGACCTAATCAGAATGATCTTCTGTTTGGTAACCAACTATTGAGCATTTTAGTTGGAGGAGAAAGGAGAATAATTTTGTTCTTGTAACACTGGCTCAAGAGGGCAGACTCACTGTGGGGAGAACTGAGTCATCAGTGTGTGAGAACACCAAATATTTGATCAAGGATTAGAGGGAAGGAATACATTATAGAAAAAGGGAAGTAATATAACACCACAGACAGATCTAAATTACTTTATAATTTTGCTCATAAAACAAATTTCATATGTCTATTGAGTGAATAGAAGCAAAGCACTGTGAAACAATGAAAAGTAAGGAACCAAGAAGATTCTTTAATTCTTAATCCAGTGATGCAAGACCAGAAAATCACAGGAAAGAATATGTACTCCAAGCACATTTGCCTTATTTGAGCACTGGGGAGTTTGTTTTCATATTTTGTATAAGGAGGAAGGGGGCAAGACTCAATCTAAGACATAACAAATGACATCCTTTCACTGACAGCACTCACCACAAAAAAAGCCATCTGTGGAAGCCGATCTCAAAGCTCCACATGTGCTATATGTAAAGGTTATTGGTTTGATAAAAGAAAATCTGTTTTTTGAATGACAGTATGAAAATCCTCTACTGGCAAGAAGCAGTTTTCATTCGAGGGAAATGTGAAATTCAAGAGCTCATGTGGGAGAAAGATCATTTGCTCTGTTTATTCCTGCCTGAAAGACACATTCTAAATTGATCATCAGTGAAAAATAGGATAAGCACTCAGGAGCAAATGTGCCTATGCTCTTAATTCTAACATTTAAAGAAAATTTATAAAGGATGTTTATACTTTAAAATTTTTTTCTCAAATATACTATGAAAGCAGTATAGTTCAGGAATCTATGGTCATGATGAGTATCCTAATCCAATGAGGTAATATTTTTTCAATGAAATCATTACTTCATCATTTGACCTCTAAAAACAGCATCACCAAGTAGATTGTCACTAGAGAGGATATTGGACATACAAAGATTAATAGATCATAGACTGTGTACAATAGAGTTTTCAGTAGACAAATAGGACATAAACATATAAAAAGAAAAATATTATTCTTGCCTATGATTTTCTGGTCCTGCATGACTGGTTTAAGAGTTACGTAATTTTCTTAGTCTTTCACTTTTTATTGTTTTGTTCTTTGTCACTGTTTAGTCAATATCCATGTAAAAATTGTTTTATAGCATTTGGGGTACAGGGTAGGAACCAAGTCAGTTTTCTAAAGGGAAATTGGGAAAGGCTCCATTCAGAAGGGATAGGGGATGCATCTTTGAAAGTGAGAAGGCACTCAAAATGTGGACACAGGGAGAAATGGCAGAGAAAAAAGGTAAGAGAAAGAACATGTTCAGGAAATCCAGTTCAGCATGGCTGAGCATGGGCGTGAGGAAGGGAGAGGCAAGAGATGGCTCTGTGAGGGAGGCAGGAGCCAAATCCTGGAAGGGAACTGATATGGTTCAGTTAAGCTCAGCATCAACTTTATACCTGTTTTTTGTTCTTTTGTGTTACAGATATAAGACTGAAGAAAATTTCTTGATCACATTTACTTGTAAGGGTTGTAAATTTCCCCTCAATGATTTGGGAAAAGAGGACAATAATAGGTAACAAAAATAAATCTTGATAAATCATTCCAAAATATTTAACAGTAAAATAAACAAAAACATGAAAATGAAGATAGTGCCCTAATAGATAGTAAAGGTTTTACCACTTTAAATGCTGCCTTTGCATACTGTGTGCCTCAAACGTGTTTATCAGTTAAGTTACAGCTATAAGAACATTTGGGAAAATAAACCATTCAGAAACACCAGTTGTCTTCATTAAACATTCTTTCTGGACACACAACTAGAAACTTTACATTCAGTTAGGAGGCGCTTATGGGTGAGACAGTGTTAGTCCTCTCCCAAGAGTGTGCGTGCCAAGTCTTAATGGGTCTGGACACACATCTGGTTAAAACAATGAAAGCCATCTAGACTGCAGAAAGCTTTTTGGCTCCATCAGGAAAACCTCATGTGTTCTTTTCTTACAACTGTATCTGTGACAGGCAGGTGCCCTTGAAATGAGAATTTACGTAATCTTTACAAGGAAAGCCTACACCAGGAGCCATGACAAAGAGCCAAGAAGACAAGATATACATTGGTCCATGTCAGTGATGGCTGTGATAAAACTATCTCTTAGGTATCATATATCTTGCAAACTCTATAATATAATACTGCTTGGAATTTTAAAACTTGGAAGAATAAAGTAAAAGCTCAGTAAATACTAATGAAATAGCAGTGAGCAAACATGGGCTCATAGCTAGGTCCTTCAGTATCTGTTAATATCTTTCATTTATATACGTATACATATATGAGTCTTTATATGTATAATATAATTAAAAGGAGAGAACCAAAAAATATATATTAGAAAAAACTTAATTGTACATCTAGTCTACATTACATTCTTGCCTAGACATAAAATATTTCCAATAGGTCACAAAAGCTTCTCCTATACAGAAATATGAAAAAATTCATCTAAAAAGCTTCTCAACTTCCTTCATTTGCTATTCCTATTTCATTCTTTCATAAACAAAGCTATTTCTAACAAGCTCCCAGGTGATGCCAGTTGTGCTGCTCCGTATACCATACTTAGAGTAGCAAGGTATTCAAGCATAATGAACATAACTCACCTGTCTTAGGAAGATTTTCTAATTCCTGTACAGAAGCACTCTACCCAGGAGAAACATTAGCTTCTAGCCTGTGACTCCCCTATGGAGCCCTCATGCTGTCTCTCAGACTTTCTGTTTTAAGTATATACAGTGCATCTTAACCTCCTCATAAAATTCTATGCAATTCTGAGCAGAGCAGTTAAATACACATTCAATGACAAGGGGAAGTGTTACCTAATGGCATAAACGAGAAATCTACAGTGAGGCAGCTATAGGTCCAAATTACTTTCCTGCCGACCTCGCTGAGTGAACTTGAGAAAGTATTTTAACCAGTCTAAACTTCAACTTACTCATCTGTAAAATAGAGATGCCAATACTAAATACTTGAGTTTATTCTTACTATTACATAAGATAAGCCATCTAGCATTATCTTATGAGCATCCAACAAATGCCAACTGTTAATATGATCTCAATGCCACCACTTCTGCAATGCCTGTAATATGTGCTCACATCTCTACAGCATTTGACACTTGACACTCACAAGTGGACTTAGTGTAGTAGCATATTTTGCTCTCACAACCACCAAGTGTGCTGACCCTCTAGGTATATGAATCGGGATTTTTTTTCTTACAAATATCCAGTTAAGACCAACACTTTCATGGATAAAAGACTTAAATATAAGTAGTGACACAATAAAAGTCCTAGAGAAGAACATAGGCAGGAAAATCTCAGATATTCCATACAGCAATATTTTCACCAATATGTCCCCTAGAGCAAGAGACATAAAGGAAAGAATGAACAAATGAGATCTTATCAAAATAAAAAGCTTCTGTACAGCTAAAGAAAACAGCATTAAAATGAAAAGAGAATGAACTGTATAGAAAAACATATTTTCCAATGATACCTTGGACACGGGTTTGATCTCCAAAATATATAAAGAACTCACATGACTCCACTCTAGGAAAATAAACAACCCAATTGAAAATGGGCAAAGGACTTCAACAGACACTTCTCCAGGGAGAACATACAGAGGGCCCAGAGACATATGAAAGGATGCTCAGCATCACTAGCCATCAGAGAAATGTAAATTCAAACCACAATGAGATACCACTTCATACCGGTCAGAATGGCCACCATAATTAAATCAACAAATAAGTGTTGGAGAGGATGTAGAGAGAAGGGAACCCTAGTACACTGTTGGTAGGGATGCAGACTGGTGCAGCCACTGTGAAAAACAATATGGAATTTCCTCAGAAAACTAAAAATGGAACTGCCTTTTGACTTGACAATTCCACTGCTGGCCTTATACCCTAAGAACTCTGAAACATCAATCCAAAAGAACCTGTGCACCCCAGTATTCATAGCAGCACAATTTACAATAGCCACATGCTGGAAGCAACCTAAGTGCCCAGCAGTGAGTGGCTGAAAACACTGTGGTATATTTACACAATGGAATACTATGCAGCAGAAAGAAAGAAGGAGCTCTTACCCTTTGTGACAGTATGGATGGATCTGGAGAGCATAATGCTATGTGGAACCTAATCAACAAAACAAACAAGCAAGCAAAATATAACCAGAGACAGTGAAATTAAGAACAAATTGATAACCAGAGGGGAGGTGGAAGGGGATAAGGTGGGGGGGGGGGGGGTAAGGGGGAGGGGTTTTCAGGAACATGTATAAAGGACACATGGACAACACCAGAAGGCAGGTAAGATCGAGGGTGGGAGGTGGGGATGGTTGGGGTGGTGGGGAGGGAGGGCAGTAAAATGGAGACAACTGTACTTGAACAACAATTTTAAAATAATTTTTAAAAAATAAAATAAAGTAGGGAGGGTTGGGTGGGTGGGCTGGCATGGGAATAAAAGGGAGAAAACTGTACTTGAACAATGATTAAAATAAAAAAATTAAAATTAAAATAAAATAAAATAAAATAAAATAAAAACAGACCAACACCTTCAATCCTTACATGTATATTTTAGATAGGAAGTATTTACCACTCTTGGGCAAACTACCATTTATTACAGTCTCTAATAATGAGGACTTTTAGTTATAAACAACAGAACTGAATTAAGCTGCTTTTAGCAGAAAGGTATATATATATAAATTTTAGCTAGGTGACAGAATTCCTGATAGGGTCAGACAACCAAGACATAGAGCCTCACAGACTCAGTGAGTGAAAAACAACAGAGCAAGAAAAAAGGCATAGCTATGCTCTGGGTCTGTCCTAAGAAACTCTGCTGACAACCCCATTGAAGTAAATACACTGGGTTCTGAATGCCATAAGCCCCCCACAGCCACTCTGAAAAAATTTCTCACATTTACAACCATGCTTGTAGAAGGTCCAGTTTCCCTGCATACAGTGACCATCTCACATGACTTGAGTTATAGCCCAATCTTGCGCCAGTGTTCTCGTGTGATGTTGGAACCCAAGAATGTAATCTGTCACTTTCCAGACAAAAGCTATCTAGATGGGGTTGGGATGGGTTGAGTAAGCCAACCTATAATATTTACTACAACCAAGTTCCGGCCAATGTGGAGGCGTAGCTAAAAACCCTTCACTTCCTCGCACAACCAAAAGGAGGATAACAACCAACCTAAAATCAATAAACAACCAAAATCACCAGAAAATCAACTTCATGGAACTCTGACAACCAAGGAATTAAAGAAAAAATCAACCAGAACAACCAGACCAGTAAGGCAGACCACACAGGCTGACTAAGAAAAACCCTGGGGAAGGTGGCTGAGGGGCAGGGCTGACTGCCGAGTTCCCCAGAGCTTTGAGGGAGGAACTGATTTAAGGGGAAAACTGAGACTCAGAGCTGACTGTGGGCTAAGGCTGGGGTTGTGGTGATGGGAGATACTTCCAGTCTGACAGGAGAGTCTGTTGGAAAATGTGCTAGAGATGAGCAGGCAAGCTGCATTGTTCCCTCTCTGCCCCTCCCACACAGGCAGCCCAGCAAAGTGGGTTTCCCTGCCTGGGTGAATACATAAGGCTCCACCCCCTTACAAACTATCAGCTGCTCCAAGACAAAGAAATATGGCCCAAATGAAAGAACAGAAAAACCTCAGAAAGAGAACTAAGCGATGAGGAGATTGCCAACCTATCTGATGGAGAATTTAAAGCCCTGGTAATCAAAATGCTCACAGAACTGATTGAGCTTGGTCAAAAAATGAAAGATACCCAAAATGAAATAAAGCAAAATATTCAGGGAACCAACAGTGGCAAGAAGGAAACCAGGATACAAAGCAGCGATTTGGAACAAAAGGAAAAAAATAAACATCCAACTGGATCAGAATGAAGAAACAAGAATCCAAAAAAATGAGAAGAGGCTGAGGATTCTCTGGGACAGCCTGAAGCATTCCAGTATCCGAATTACAGTGGTGCCAGAAGGAGAAGAACAATAGCAAGAAATTGAACATTTATTTGAACAAATAATGAAGGAAAACTTCCCCAATCTGAAGAAGGAAATAGACTTCCAGGTGGTCCAGGAAGCTCAGAGAGTCCCAAAGAAGTTGGACCCAAGGAGGAACACACCAAGGCAAATCATCATTAAGTTACCCAAAATTAAAGGCAAAGAGAAAAATCCTAAAAGCAGTAAGAAATAAGGAGACAGTCACCTACAAAGGAGTTCCCATAAGACTATCAGCTGATTTCTCAAAAGAAACCTTACAGGCAAGAAAAGGCTGGAAAGAAGTGTTCCAAGTCATGAAAGGCAAGGAACTACATCCAAGATTACTCTATCTAACAAAGCTTTCATGTAAAATGGAAGGGCAGAGAAAGAGCTTCCCAGATAAGGTCAAGTTAAAAGAATTCATCATCACCAAGCCCTTATTATATGAAACATAAAGGGACTTATCTAAGAAAAAGAAGATAAAAAATATGGACAATAAAATGACAACAAACTCACAACTATCAACAAATGAACCTGAAAGAAAGAAAAAACAATGAAAACAAAAACTAAGGAAACAACCAGAACAGGAATAGAATCAGAGAAATGGACATCACACAGAGGGAGTTCAGTGGTGAGAGGGAAGCAAGGAATAGGGGGGAAAATGTACAGGGAAGAAGAAGCATAATTAGTAGGCATAAAATAGATGGGGAGAGATAAAAATGGTATAGGAAACAGAGGACTCAAAGAACTTATATGTACAACCCATGTACATGAACTAAGGGCAGGGGATGCTGGGGGATTGGGGGTGTGGGAAGGGGGGATAAAGAGGGAGAAATTGAGAAAACTGTAATAGCATAATCAATAAAAAATACTTTAAAAAATATTTGCTATAACCTACTCCTTGCATTTTGGGGATTCCTACCTAAAGAGTATTAGTAGGTGACAAAGCCCGCTATGGGCTATGGAAAAGAAAATGCCAAATACCTTCTTAGTGTTCCTCACCGCTGGAACATGGCCCATGATCTAAGTTCCACCAATCAGATGATCCACTCTAGCTTTTGAATTGTAAACTAGTGATGCAAAGAAGGGGAGAATGTGAGCAATTTACTCTGGCAATGACCAGATACGCAGAATGATAATAATCCTTGGCTGGCAAGGCAGCAGTGCTGGGTACCCTAGTCCAAGGTTCATTATTACTGCTGTCAGTGATACAAAGTACAGCACCCAGTCTCAGCAGCAGCAGCAGCAGCAATGGTGTCCTTACAGAATAGGAGCATTGGTCCTAGCTCTGTGGCCCTGGAAATTCTGTGCAATTAAATGTCCTAATAATTGAATCATTTTCTGTTTACATCACATAGAGTTGCTTTAACTTAGCACACTAACATATAAATTGAGACCAGTTGCAGCTGCCAGAACAGTCCCTCAGAAAAATAGAAGTGGGTATCTTGGCTTGGTTGAAAATAAAAACAATGAAAAATCCAGCCAGTATTAAGAGATGGGAACCTAGAAGTCACAGCAAAAATTATCAAATTTCCATTTTAAAGAAGTTCTCATTGAAGGCCAGGCTAACAAGGACCATATAACTCACTGCCACAGAAGTATCTGGCAGGTGTAAGGAATTCAAGAACTATGGAACATGGCAGTTGCTTCTAACAGTGCTAGGCTGCTTAAAGAAAAGAATAACAATCTGACATCAGAAATTTCTGGCTAAAGGCATGAAGTGAAATCCCGAGTTTTTCTGATGGCTAAAAAAATTTCATCACTTTCAAATGCAGAGCTGAAATAACTGAAAATCTAATTCAAACCTTGATCTTCCAGGTTTCTACATTATAATGTCAGTTGAATTCAGAGCCCATTGACATCATTTACGTGGAAGTAAAACCACTCATCAGGCTAGAACAAAACTGAGATATGAAATGAGAGAAAATGGATGAATCTGGATGTCATAAGTACCCCAAACTCACCAAATCCCATGACAGATCCTTGCTGGCCAAGGTAGTCTCTCTTTTCTTGTCAGCTGAGGCTCAGAGGAGTAAGTGATCTGTGGTAATGGAGGTGGCTATCACAAAAATCAAGTTCTTTTGGTAGCAGGTATAGCAAAGCTGATGGCAGCTTCCAGAGTCCATTTCTAGGGACGTCAATAGTGCAAGCTGTAGTTCTTAGCAGCAGTGACAGCAATGTCCCCACTGAGCTAGTTCTGCAGCATGATTTGGACTGTTGTTACCATCTGCATAGTCCCATGACTAGTTCTCTATCCCAGTGCCCTTCGGATAAATAATTTTCTCCTCAAACCAGGCAAATTTGGTTTCCATTGCTTAAAACTAAAAACTATTATGTTTAAAATGTTTAATGACAGCTTTTTATTGTACCCTCGACCCTGCCCGGGCCCACCCCACACCCTCCCCCCCAAAAAATGTGGTCAAGATGTAAATCATTTCAACTCTGTTGACAGCTTTGGAAGAATAAGACCATAAGTGGTCTAAATTTTCCTTACAATAAGAAGTCATGCTTAGAGTGACAGGCTCCCTGCCTGGAAAATGTAATAAGAAATTTATGACTGTTTACTAGTTAGACAGAAAATTTATTCCCTTTCCCCTTTATCCATCCTTGTCTCTTTTATATGCAATATTATTATTCACAGTTTTCCAGTGAATTGTCAAAAAAAGGCAAATGCAAACTGCTTCCTAAGGAGCAGCCATCTAATTTATCAAATTATAGCCTAAAAACTCCAAAATGAGCAACTGCCTGGTCAATCTAACACCATAACAAACTAAATGCCTGATAAACAGTGACAATCCATTAAAATATTATGGCAAAGAATTTCAAAAGCTCTCATAAAGGGCATTATTGATGTGATGGTGAAAACCATAGATCAAGCACAGTGCATACACTGTGGAAAAGACTATTCAAGTCCTTGAAAATTGGAGTATTAATAGATATGTTTGTTGTTGGGGTGGGGGTTAGCTATAAAGAAAGAGATGTTTCGCTGCATGAGACCCATAATAGGTCACTATTCCCATGGTTCCCAGCTGGACCCTTGATGCACCTTTCCAGATTTGTCCCACCCCACCACCTCCTAGGCGTTGGAGAACCCAGCCACCCCACTGGCCCACCACCTACTCATCTCCTGGCACCACTGCCTCTATAACCCAGGAGCTTTGTTCGGCATGACCTGTAGAGATAACACAGCAGTAGCCAAGCCACTGTGCCTCCTCCCACTACTTCCAGGCTCTGGTAAAGCTAGGCTGGCTCCTGCTTGTCATTTAAGTGTCAAACCATTCTTTCTTTCTCTCTCTCTTCCATCCTCCCTATTTTATTTTCATCAAAACACTTATCACTACTTGATATTCTTGTTGACATGAGCTCCATGACACCAGAAATTTTACCTGTCTTTTTGAAGACTGTACCTCAGTATCTAGAACAGTGCTCAGAAAACAACAGGAGTGTTATTAATGCTTTGTAATAAATAAAGGTGACAAGCGACCTTAGCAATTCCAATAGAGTTCTGACAAAGAAGCCTAATTAGAGAGGTTGGGAACTGAGAGAATGGACACAGAGAGCATAATTCTTTAGAGAAGTGTAATTGTGGGTGGGGAATTGCTGTAAGGGTGAGGTGAATATACAGAGGCTCTTTAAAGATGAGCAGATAAGAATATTTAAATGCTGAAGGAAGGGGGAGAACTCAGAATGCAGATACTTTTCTGCTGTTAGTCTTGTCTCATCCATTCACTCACTCACTCTCCTGGGTTTAGAAATGAGAGCAAAACTAATAAAGTGACTAGCATACACTCTTCAGGAAAAGTGCATGCTGTGGAAATAGTTTCAATAACGGACATATATGTGTGACAGCACCATTTATAAATGCAGTGAAGTGGATAAACAAGCTGAACTTTTTGTCATTAGACCTCAATAGAATAGCAGTTTTCCAGACAAATTCAATCTTTTCGGACTTTCAAAGAACAATTTTATGTTGAAAGGGCTCTATGTTCAAGGGAAAGACTTTTAATGTTAAAAATTTGGACTGAGGAGACTACAATGGCCAATGCAATGAATAAAACAAATACAAATAATTGTTGGTTCCTCTTGTGAAATACCTATTTTAGGAATAAAAGCAGCTAAAGGTGAAAGCCTTTCAATATTGATTATTTTCAAATCTTTCATCAACTCCATTCAATGTGGTAATTTTTTAAGTGGTCAGTTTTTGCCCCTTTATTTTTCCAAGGGAAACTTCACTTATACAGATAAAATTTCTTAATTAAGGTAAAATTTTCATAGTGTAACACAGTCACCTTAAGTGAGCTCTATAGGTGTTCATCCCAGAGGAGACAGTAGAAACAGGTGATAGAATGGTATAAGCACTTTAGCCCTACACTTTAAATTTGATGTGATTGTCTTATAAAAGTAATACAAATAAGAAAGCAGAATGAAAATACACTCCTGATTCCTGTCTGCCTAAAATACACCTAGAATTAATTTTTTTAATATTTTATTTTTTTAAAAATAAGTACCTTGGTGTATCAAAAATAACAAAGGAACCCTACAAGACAGAAGACAGATGGAGTTATCCAAACACAGAAAAGACAGAAGCTGAAACAAGTCACAAAGAATAAGATTTCCTTCTTTTACAGAAGTAGCATTCCATCATGTAAATGTGTCACAGTTTTTTTAATCCACTCATCTATTAATGGACACCTGGGCTGCTTCCAAATCTTAGCTATTGTAAATAATGCTGCAATAAACATAAGGATGCATATATTCTTTTGAATTAGTGTTTTGGGTTTCCTCAAATATATTCCCAGAAGTGGGATCACTGGATAAGGCAGTTCTATTTTTAAACTTTTGAGATAACATCATACTGTTTTCCACAATAGCCACACCATTCTGCATTCCCAACGGCACACAAGGGTTCCCTTTTCTCCACATCCTGGACAGCCCTTGTTTGTTGATGTATTGATGACAGCCATTCTGACAGGTGTAAGGTGATAGTGCATTGTGGTTTTAATGTGACCGTCTCTGATGATTAGTGATGTTGAACATTTCTTCATGTCTATTGGACACCCATATGTCCTCTTTGGAGAAGTGTCTACTCAGCTCCTTTGCCCATTTTTTAATTGGCTTCTTTGTTTTTTTGGTATTGAGTTGTATAAGTACTTTATAAATTTTGGATATTAACTGCAATCACATGTATCATTTGCAAATAATGATCCCCCATTCAATAGGTTGTACTTTCATTTTGTTGATGGTTTCCTTTGCTGTGCATAAACTTTTTAGTTCAATGTACTCCCATGTGTTTATTTTTTCTTTTGTTTCCCTTCCCTGAGGAGATATAGCAGAAAAATTACTCCTTTGAGAAATGTCTGAGATCTTACCACCTATGTTTTCTTCTAAGACTTTTATGGTTTCAAGTCTTACATTTAAGTCTTTAATCAATTTTCACTTTATTCTTGTGTGTTTTGTAAGAAAGTGGTCTAATTGACCAGAAAAACTTATATACACAGACAATAGTATGGTGATTACCAGAGGGGAAAGGGGATGGGAACAGGTAGATGAGGGTAAAGAGGGGATAAATGGTGATGGAAGGAGATGTGACTTTGGGTGGTAAACATACAGTACAACATGCAGATAATGTATTACAGAATTATACACCTGAAACCTAATAATTTTATTAACCAATCTCACTCCAATAAATTCAAATAAAAAAACTTAAAAATTGAAACATCAGTCAAAAACACCATTCAGTGTACATTGGATGAATTATTTTGCTAAATTACTACTTTACTTTCATACCATTATTACATCTTCCCACATTGTGGTTTTATCATGTAATAGATGAGATGTTGAAAATTGAAAAATACTTTACAATATATTGGGATGATTCACTATAACACTTTTGGTCAAACCCATGCCATGTTACAAGTGAGAAACATTTCCTCTCACAAAATGAATTCCTTTTCTGTACCACTCAAAAGAAGCAAAGTGATATAAAGTAAACTTTTCCAAAAGCAAAGGATAATCAAGATATTATAAGCATATCTTAAATATATGCAACTTCCATCAATTATACCTCAATAAAGCCAAGGGTGGGAAGGATGGGGAATCAATGTGCAAATGTCAAATCAATAAATAAATCTTAAGAAATGGTCAAGAAGAACAATGAACAGCAATAAAACAAATAAAGCATTAGCTAAATAAAATTTAATGTTAGATAATAATGATCTGGAACTACTATCTTAGATGACCTCAGTATGGGAGAGAGAGCTGGGAAGAGAAGGTAGGATGAAATAAAAAGTACTGAGGTTTCTGCCTTGTTATTCAAAGATATACATACTGACTTATTTTAGATACTGATAAAAGAATATGTTCAAATGTATGTCTTAAAAAGTAATGGTTAAGATTCAAAATCTAGAGAAATAGGATGTATAATTTCCTAACCATAGGAAAGTAGAAACAGAATACAAATATTTTGATTAAAATAAGAGCAGAAAATTGTAACATAGAATGAATAAATAATTTAAAAGTATAAAAAATAAATATTACAAATGAATATGGCTAGAATAACTCCAAACATATCAAAAATGACAACAAATGGCAAATGAGGTAAATTCCTTTATTAAAAATAGAAATTCATTCTGCATTATGAAACCTAGCTATCCAGGACACAGCTTAAAATGAATCAGAATACAAATATGGAGATATTAAATGTTTTTTTAAAAGTAAAGTAAGAAAGGACACCTGGACAATAACAATCGGGGGTTGAAACAGGGGAGGGAGGTGGGAAAGGCTGCAGTGGTGGAGAGGGGTGGGGGAAAAGGCAGAAAACTGTACTTGAACAACAATTAAAAATGTTAATTAAAAAAATAAAAATAAAAAGTAAAGTAAGTACTATAGTAAACCACACAAGTTATAATTAAAGGTCAAAATATATAAGATGTTTCATAAGATAAAGCATGCAGTCATACATTTCATGAAATTCTAAGCATAGATTTAAAATATATAAAATCTAATAAAATGCAAAAATAAATCTACAATCACAGTAGGAAACTATAACATTCCTTTCTCAGTTCATTATAAATCAAGTACACAAATATAAGTACATGCATAGAAATTTTCAATACAATGACTAAAGTTTGATCTAATGGACATGCAGCAAAAGAATATGGTATGATCTGCTTACTAAGTCATGTTAATCAGAATTTTAACAGTGATCTTAGAATTCAAATAATTCTTCTCCAAGTTAATTATTCACATAGAAAGCTGTTCCAAGTCAATCACTCGTGTTACAACTGGCTAAATATTACAAAACAACTCCAGGGTGAGGTTTTGGTGGTAACACCTCCTGAAAGTTAACAAACACATCAGGAAAGAGGAAAGGCTTGAGTTTGAAGGAATGCTATAAAGCAGTGGCAGATGGTAAAGCTATCCTTTGACATGGAAAATTGGGAAACCAATGCATTTATAGTAGGAAGTATAGCACATATCCTGTATTTATTACTAAGTTTCAAAGGTATAACTATAAAATGGGGTGACCTTTTAAAGTCATGGGCTCACTGAAAACTTTGACATTTGTAAGCACAGCATCTGTTACAAGCCATTTATTCTTCTTTCCCTTACTATCACGCACATAAATAACCACATTATCTTGCTCAGTAAATTAGATTTAGCCCAAAGTTGTGTGTTTAAAGTGATAGTGATCCATATTGCAAAATAATTTCTAAAGGAAAAAGTCTCATTTGACAAGTAGAATCATTTTAAGAGAGAAAAATAATAAAAATAGTACTAGACATGTTGAAATTGCTAGTCTTTCTTGTTTGGCCACAGTAATTTGTCTTCCAAAATTGTGCTTTACACAGTTTGAGGGTGCTTGAGTCCTACCAAAAAATCTCTTCAGGGCAAAGCAGATATCATGGTGATTCTACAAGATTTCACACAAAGTTATTGATTGACTCTACCAATACTGTCTGAAAAGTACCTTGCATATCTGCACATCAATACTCTGGATGTTAAAACACTTGAGTGAGGTAAAAGTAGAGAAATCTTATATTAAAATGAAGACTTTCCAGTATTGATAGGTGATAACATAAACCTCATTTTACAGTAATGAATATAGTGCACCTTTGATAATCATTTATGAAAATTTTAGAAAAAATATGCAACATAATATAAAAGGTTACTGTAACAAAAGAAAGCACACTTCCAGTCAAGATGGAAGCATAGATAAACACAACTCACCTTCTCACACAACCACAGCAAAAATCACAACTAAACTACAAAACAACTCCCACCTAGAATCATCAGAATATCAAGCTGTAAGGAAGTCCAACAAGCAAGGAATTAAAGAAATCACATTCATCCGGATAGGAAGGAGGGGCAGAGATGCAGAAGCAGAGATGTGGAATGTCGATCCCATACCCACATGTAGTAGATAGAAATTGGGATACCTCACTGTGAGGTATCCCAGCCCCACACAAGACCACATGTTCCAGTGCCAGGGTTCCAGTGCCAGGAAGATAAGTCTCTGTAACTTCAGGCTATAAACACCAGTGAGGATTGGGGCAACAGTAGAAACTGTGAGATTTTCAGGCATCTCCTCTTAAAGTGCCCACAATAGATTTAGGACTTCGCAAACTCACTCCCTCTAGGCTCCAGAAACAGGACAGCAGCTGGAAGGGCACCAGGTGGCATCAGAGAAGATAAAAAAGTGTCTGGCATCAGGGACAGTATCAGAGGATGGTTTCCCCTCAGACAAAACTCCAGAGACCAGGCAGTGGCATTGTCCCCTGTCTGAGAGCACCTTCACACAGAGTGACACAGTGGAGTCACCATGATGGAGACTCCATCGACCTGGGTCCCATTGGTTGCCCTGCCCTGTTGATCACCTAAGGCTCACTATATCTAACTTACTGGTGCACTTTTCTACAACAGGCCATTCTACTCAGACAGGGGGTCAAAGAAGCTCTACCTAACAAAGAGAACAAACATAGGAATGCTGCCAGAATGAGGAAACAAAGAAACATGGCCCAAATGAAAGAACAGAACAAAACTCCTGAAAAGAACTAAACAAAATGGAGATTAGCAATCTACCAGATGCACAGATAAAAATGCTGGTTATAAGCATTGGGTACTTCAACAGCATAAAAAAACCCAGGAAGAAATTAAAGTTACACTAAGTGAAATAAAGAAAAACTTACAGGGCACCAACAGTGGAATGGATGAAGCAGAGAATCAAATCAAAGACTTGGAACATAAGGAGGGAAAAAAGCATTCAATCAGAGCAGGAAGAAGAAAAAAGATTGCAAAAGAAAAAAGGGGGTAGGCTAAGGAGCCTCTGGGACAACTAGAAATGTACCAACATTTGAGTCATAGGAATGGCAGAAAGAGAGGAGATAGAGCAAGAAATTGGAAATTTATTTGAAAAAATAATAAAAAAAAACTTCCCTAATTTGGTGAAGTAAATAGACATGCAAGTCTAGGAAGCACAGAGAGTCCCAAACTAAATGGACTGAAAGAGGACCACACCAAGATACATCATAATTAAAATGCCAAAGGTTAAAGATAAAGATAGAATCTTAAAAGCAGCACGAGACAGTCAAATAATTACCTACAAAAGAGTTCCCATAAGACTGTCAGCTGATTTCTCAAAAGAAACTTTTCAGGTTGTACAGGAATGACAAGAAATATTCAAAGTCATAAAAAGCTGGGAACTACTACCTAGATCACTCTACGCAACAAAGCTATCATTTAAAATTGAAAGGCAGATAAAGTGCTTCCCAGGCAATGTAAAGCTAAAGGAGTTCATTATTACCAAGCCATTATTATACAAAATATTAAAGGGACTTATTTTGAAAAAGACGATCAAAATTATGAACATTAAAATTGCAACAAATTCACAACTATAAACAATTCAATCTAAAAAACAAACTAAGCAAACAAGGAGAACAGAAACAGAATCATAGATATGGAGATCATTTTGGAGCATCATCAGTTGAGAGAGAAGGAGAATGGGGGGTGAGGAGTAGGGATTAAGAAGTACAAATTGGTAGGTACAGAATAGGCAGGGGAATGTTTAGAACACTATAGGAAATTGAGTAAGCAAAGAACTTATATTGCATGACTCAAGGACATGAACTAAGGTAGGGGGGATTATCAGAGGAAATGGGGGGGGGGATACTGTTTGGAGGGAGACCAAGGAGGAAATTGGGATAACTGTAATAGCATAATCAATAAAATATATTTTTAAAAGGTTACTGTAATAAAATATCACAAATTATATGGCTTAAACAACAAAAATTTATTGTCTCACATTTCTAGAGACTAGAAGTCCAAGATCAAGGTGCCAGCAAAGCTGGTTCCTTCAGAAGGCTATGAGGGAGAATCTGTTCCATGCCTGTCTCCTAGATTCTGGTGGTGTCTGATAATCTTTGGTGTTCCTTGGCTTATAGAAACATCATCCAAATCTTCTCCCTGTGTGTATATCTATCTCTGTAAAAATTTCCCCTTTTTATTAGAAAACCATTTTTACTGGATAAAGGTATACCTTGATAACCTTGTTTCAATTTGATTAACTCTGTGAATACCCTATCTCCAAACAAGGTCCAGTCAGAGGCACTGGGAGTTAGGACTCCAACATATCTTTTTTACAGGGGAATACAATAATCCATAACAGTTACCTTAAGGAAAACAGTAAATATAACCATATTACATAATCATGCAGTGACCTTTGACAGTGGGAAACAGTATCAATCAATAATTATTTCTAGTTTACTAATTCTAATGACCCATACCTTATTATCTGACCTCTTTCCTTCTTTTATTTTTTAATTATAAATTATTATTCTGTACAATAGGCCCAATTTTTCTCCCTTTGCCACCCCCTTACCAATATCCCCACTCCCTCAGGTAATCCCCACACCTTTGTTCATGTCCATAGGTCATGCATATAGTTATATAGTTCTTTGGCTTGGAGAAGCAATTTCCTATACTGTACAGGGTCTGGCAGAAGTAATGCCTGCTTCAGTGTGGCTGGTAGAGTAATAATATAGGTATAATAATTTACAGTTTGAATTTGAACATTTGACTTAAAACATTATATGTTGTGCTTGAGTGTGATATTGTTATATTGCAGAATTACACACTTATGATTTTGTAATAAGAGATTTTATAACAAAAAAAGGGGCACCATTTGTGCCAGGCCCTGTACTTTACATCCCCATGGCTATTCTGTGACTACAAATTTATACTTCTTAATACCATCACCTCTTCACCCATTCCCCAAAACTCTCCTCCCATCTGGGAACCATCAAATACTTTCCATATCTATTATTCTGTCTCTATTCTTCTTGTTTGCTTAGGGTTTTTTTTATTAAATTATAGATAGATATGTGTTTATTGCTATTTTATTATTCATAGTTTAGATCCTCTTTCTCTTAAATAAGTCCCTTTAACATGTCATATAATAATAATTTGGTGATGATAAACTCCAGTTTTCTTGTCTGGGGAGCTCTTTATCATCCTTTTTATTCTAAAAAAATAGCTTTGCTGGGTAGAGTAATCTAGGCTGTAGATCCCTACCTTTCATGACTTGCAATATTTCTTGTTACTCCCTTACAGTCTGAAAAGTTTCTTTCAAGAAATCAGCTGATAGTCTTATGGGAACTCCTTTGTAGGTAGTTATCTGATTTTCTCTGGCTGCCCTTAAGATTCTTTATCTTTAACCTTTGGCACTTTAATTATGATGTGTCTTGGTGTGGTCCTCTTTGCATCTGTCCTCCTTGGGATTCTCTGTGATTCTTGGACTTTCATGTCTATTTACTTCACCAAATTAGAGAAGTTTTCTTTCATTATTTTTTTTAAATTTCCAATTTCTTGCTCTTTCTCTTCTCCTCTGGAGAAGATATGATGTGAATGTTGGTACACTTGAAGTTGTCCCAGGGGCTCCTTACACTATCCTTGGCGTGTTTTTGTTTTTTGTTGTTGGGTTTCTTTGGGGGGGTCTTTTTCTTGTACTTGTTCTGATTGGTTGTTTTTTGTTTCTTTATGTTCTAAGTTTTTTATTTGATTCTTGGCTTCATCCACTCTACTGTTGTTTCCCTGTAAATTGTTCTTTATTTGAATTAGAGTATCCTTCACTTATGACTAAGTCTTTTTTATGTTGTTGAGGTCCTCCCTAAGTTCCTTGAACATTCTTATAGCCAGTGTTTTGTACTCTGCATCTGGTAGATTGCTTATCTCCATTTCGTTTAGGTCTTTTTCTGGAGTTTTGTCCTCTTCTTTCATTTGAACCATGTTTCTTTGTCTCCTCATTTTGGCAGCCTCCTTGTGTTTGTTTCTAAGTATCAGGTAGAATTGCTATAATTCCCTGTCTTGGTAGCGCAGCCTAATATACTATGTGTCCTGTAGGGTCCTGTGACACGGCCTCCCCTATCACCCAAGCTGTGTGCTTAAACTGTGCTCTCCATGTGGGCACACCATGTGAGTACACCCTCCTCTTGTAATTAAGCCTTAGTTGTTTTATCAGGTCAATGGGAGGCATTTACTCAGGCCAGTTAACTACAAAGACTGGCTATGACCACTGACTACTAACCTCCACCCTCCACGGAGGATCAGCCATGCGGGTGCTGGGTGGTGGGGCTCCGATGTGGTCTACAACTGTCTACTGGGTATGCAGGTTTGGGGCTTTACTGAGTGGTGTAGGTCAGGGTCAGCCACCACCTATGTTCTGCCTGGGACCCACCAGCATGAGTTACTAAGCAATCTGTAGATGGCTGCTACTTGTGCTGGGCTTGGAAGCTCCAAGGTTAAACCAAACTGTGAACCAAAGCTGGCTGCTGCTAGTGCCAGTCCTGAAGTCACTTAGCTAGAGGTATGGGGAGCTGAGGGCTTGCTGGGGCTGCCTGTTGTTTTTAAGAGGATTCAGAAAGATGTGAAGCTTGAGATGAGAGCAGCCATTCATATGGAAAAGCCACTGTTAACAGCGTGGGTGGGCCTGTTAGGTGGGTGGGGCATACCTCAGGGATTCATCAGGGTAGAGCCAACCATGTTAAGCCAGGTTAATGGAGTCTCGGATATGGCCCCTGCCTGCTGGCTCTGTGGCTTTGTTGGGGGAGTGCTCAGAAAAGCAACAATGGCCACTCCCCACCTTTCTGTCTGGAAGAAAGCTGTCCCCCAGCTCTCACCCTGATACCTTCATCCCTTCAGGTCCTCCCCATATGTTGCTGGTGACTTTCAAGCTGCCACCCTGGTGCTGAAGGTAGAGAAAGTAAGTCTGTGTGTAGCCCCTTTAAGAGGAACTTCTTGGGATCCTAGTAGTTACTTTCATTTACTCCAACCCCACTGATTTTTACAGCCAGAAGTTATAGGGACTTATCTTCCTGGCACTGGAACCCTGGGCTGGGGGGTCTGGTGTGGGGCTGGGACTCCTTGTTCCTGAGATATCTTTCCCAATTTTTATCCACCATACGTGGGTATGGGACCAGCCTGTTTCACATCTCTGCATCTCAGCATCTCGTACTGGATGGATGTGGTTCCTTTAGTTCCATAGTTGTTGGATTTCCATTCAACTCAATTTCTGACAGTTCAGTGATGTTTTTTCTATAGTTTAGTTGTAATTTTGATGTGGTTGTGCAAGGAGATTAGCTGTGTTTGCCTACGCCTCCATCTTGACTGGAAGTCTTTTTTTTTCTTTTAATGCATCCATAAATGAATTCCAACCAACAAAGACATTCTTTTACTCACTAGTCTCAAATGCAGGCATCCTAGTTCTGATAAATCTGAAGGAAACACTCATCTTTCCATAGCTTCATTACACACACATACCCATGCCTATACACACAGAGATAAAGAGAGTAAGAGAGAGGAAATACATATGCCTAGTTGGTAGCTTATTATCTGAACAAAAATAATATTTTTATTGTAAGTATTATTGCTAAAAATATGATGTTGGGAGTATGTAGGCAAATAGTTAACTTGAACTTAAGATACCTAAGAGATGAGCCTGTCTTCTTCTAGCATAATTTGACACAGCAATAGACAAGATCAGGATAAACTAAACAAAAAAAATAAATGAATTTTAACATATGTAATTTTATAATAAAATAGAATAAGTGATCACTTGTAAACAATATGTACATCCTAAATAATTATTTTGGTTTAAAATGTCACTTCTAGAAAGATGGTAGACTATGGGGTTACTGGTTCTCCTTTTAAGAGACACTGAGTGAACAACAATCTATCTACCAGAATATCTCTGTAAGAACTTGAGACCAGTTGAGAAGCTACAGCACCCAGACCATTGAGAAACCAAGAAGAGGTTACAGTGAACAGGGCAAAAATATTGCTAGCATTTGGCACACCTGTCCATGTCCCTTGTCCTGTGCAGCAGAGTACAGAGCACTCAGAAGGAAACTTTATGCTGGAGCTACTCACCCAGCAAGGAAATAAAAGGTGGACTAGGCATCAAACATTCTGGCTATACAGAGCCCACCAAGGCACTTCTTTCTGCCTTGCTTGATTCTGAGTGCTGACAGTACTAGGGCCAGGGTTTGAAAGCCACTGAAAACAGAGAGCAGAACATTAAAGCTTGCTCATGCCAGGGAGAGCAAAAGATCAGAAAAAGTTTAAGAGGTCCTAGGACCTCTAGCCAGGCTAATTGGAAAAGGTCATCATCTGCACAAAGCCAGTACACAAAGAGAGGAGAGTTGGTTGTTTTTTCAAATGTCCAGTTTCAAAGAGAAATACAAGTCATACGAAGAAACAGAGAATCACAGTCCAATCAAAGAACAAAATAATAAGCCAGAAGCCAACACTAAAGAAATGCAAACCCATGAGCTCCCTGACAACTAATTTAAAATCACTATTAAAAAATGTTCAATCAGCTAAGAGAAAAAAGATAGATAACTAACAAAATCAAGATAGCAATGCATGAACAAAATGAGAATATAAATAAAGAGTATAAACTATAAAAAAGAACTAAACACAAATTCTGAAGCTAAACACTACAATAAATAACTAAAATGAAAAATCAATTAAAGGGCTTCATCAGCAAACATGATCAAATAAAAGAACCAGAAGTTAGATAAGTTATTTGATATCACTGAACAAAAAGGAAAAAGAATGAAAAAAATGAAGAGCCTATCAGATTTATAACACACTAACAAAAGACAAATATATGATTATAGAATTGTCTGAAGGAAAAGAAAAAGAGAGAGATGCAAAGAGCTTACCTGAAAAAATACTGGCCCAAAACTCCTCAAATATGGGGGGGGGGGGGGTGGGGGGTGGGAAATGAACATACAAATTTTAAAAGGTCAATGAATTCTAACTAGGATAAACAAAAGACACACACGCACACACACACACACATTAAAACCAAACTGTATAAAGAAAAACACCATATAATTTCATTCATATGTGGAATCTAAAAAAAACAAAATAAATGAACAAACAAAACAAACTCATAGATATGGAAAATAATTCATGGTTGCCAGATGGGAGGGAGGGTTGGGTGATAAGTGAAAAAAGTGAAGGGGTAGGATCAAGGGTGGGAAGTGGGGATGGCTGGGGTGGGGGAACTGGTCAGGGGAAAATGGAGACAACTATACTTGAACAACAATAAAAAAAGAAAAAAAAGTAAAAATTGTCAGCTATAAAAACAGTCACAGGGATATAAAGTAACTAAAATAAAAAGTCTAAAGTAAAAGAAAAAGAGAGAATCTTGGAAGCAGTAAGAAAAAAGCAATTCATTACATACAAGGGAGCTTCCATGAGATTATCAGTTCATTTCCCAGCAAAAATTCAGCAGGACAGAAAACAATGGTATGATACATCCAAAGTACTGAAAAAAATAAACTTGTCAACCAAAAAAATATTGTATCCAGAAAATTGTCCTTCAAAAATGAAGGAAAGATATTAACTAAATATGTAGTGGTGATCATTTCACAATATATGAGGTTTATTCAGTAGGTATCCAGATATGTAATATGAAAAATAGAGACATTTATTGAAGAACATATAAGAAACATTGTACATAGGACAATGACACCTCAGTCCCCCTTAAAGTAGGCACCTTGGGACCCCACACAGTCCTTCCAATTGCCATCAGCTGCCCCATCATATTTTCCTGAATCTTATCAACCGTCTGAAATCTCTTCCCTTTCAAAGGTGATTTTAGTTGGGGAAAAGCCAGAAGTCACAGGGCACCAAATCTGGTTTGTAGGGAGGCTGAGTCACCTGCATGATTTGATCTTTTGCCAAAAAATTCTGCACAAGACATGATGCATGAGTGGGCACACTGTCGTGATGAAGCTGCCATCACCGTTTGCCCATAGCTGTGGCCTTCTGAATCATCTAAATAGTTTCCATGGAGGAATGTTCCACCTAATGCAAAATTCATTCCAGATTCTTTGCTGTACTTGCTCACTCATTTTGAATGTGAAGGCCACACAGTACACACACTCACTCAATAGCATCTACCTCCTCCACTGACTAGAACAGTGAAGTAGTGATGGTTCATATATGCACATTCCAGTCCACCTTCCCTGATTGCCAGGTTACCTTGATGTCACATAAACCATTCTCATTCTATTAACAATAGCTACACTTTTTCCACACAGACTTCATATACAAATATCAATATAATGTTTTATGTCAATTATATCTCAATTTTTTAAATGAAGGAGAAAATAAGACTTTCCCAGATAAACAAAAGCTGTGGAAATTCATTACCAATAAACCTGCTATACAGAAAAATAATACTAAAGTAATTCTTCAAGATGAAACAAAAGGAGAGTAATAGCAACAAAAAAACTATATATAAAAATAAGGTTCTCTAGTAAAGGCAAAAACATGGACTAATATAGTTGCCTCTGCTGCTGTAAATTGGAGCATAGAATTTAAAGGACAAAAATATTTTTAAACCATAAACCTATGTTAATTGGTATTAATATATAAAGAGGCAATATGTGGCAATAACATTAAATTTGGGAAGGGAAGTGAAGCAGTAAAGAAAAAGAGTTTTGTATCCAATTAAAGTTCTGATCATTGTAAATAGAAGGTAAAACCTTAAAATATTTTTTTTTAATTTATTGTTGTTCAGTTACAGTTGTCCCACCTTTTTCCCCATTGCTCACTCCAACTCTGTCTGCTCACCCCCCACAGTCAATCCCCCTCTTGTCCATGCCTATGAGTCCTCTATTCATGTTCCTTTGCTTGCCACTTCCCCTTCCTTTCCCCATTATTCCCCTCCCTACTCCCCTTTGGTCACTGTTTGTTTGTTCTTTATTTCAATGTCTCTGGTTATATTTTGCTTGCTTGTTTGTTTTGGCGATTAGGTTACACTTATAAGTAAGATTATATGGTATTTATCTTTCAGTGCCTGGCTTATTTCACTTAGCATAATGCTCTCTAGTTCCATCCATGCTGTTGTGAAGGATAGGAGCTCCTGCTTTCTTTCTGCTGCATAGTATTCCATTATGTAAGTGTACCATAAACTCTACTTGAACAATAAAAAAATCAGAAAAAATATGTAACCAACTATTAAAAATTATGTCATGTAATATCAAATTAAGGACACTCAATATTTTTATATATCTCCTAAATCATTTTTATATAAATAATTAAAAAGTTAATAAAACAAGATCACATTATAAAAAATAAAAGGGAAGCTAAATATAAAAAAGAAAAACAGAGGGTAAAAAAATACTTACAAAATGATAGGCTCAGTTCCAAATAAAAAGTATATGCAAAGGTAATACAATAGAGGGGATAATATATTTGCAAAGGTAAGAGGGTGACATCCTCTTGGAGCAGAGAAAAAGCAGGAGAGAAGACTGTGTCTAAAGGAGTGTGGTATTGGAGGAACATGAGACATTGCAGCAGAAGGAACAGGCACAGAAGTTTTGAAAAGTAGAAAGCTGCTTGTAGGTAACTATAAGCAGTTCAGTATCACTGGTCTATGTCCAAGTAGAAGCGGTTGGTGAAAGAGATAGGGAAGTGTGCAGGAGATGTGTCTATCATAGAGGACATTACATTCCTAAGTTTGAATTTTATTCCATAATTGAGACAGAATTGTTGAAAGGTTATAAGCAAGTAAGTTTTGCATTTTACAACTATGATTCTGGTAGCAATGGGAAAGAAAGATTGAGATACAGTAAGTTGAGACTGGAAACTGTCATGGTTGTCTCCAACAGAGATGATACAAGTCTGAATTTGGGCAATGGGAAAGAGCATCGGATGGATTCCAGAGATATTTATGAGGCAGGACTTGATTGCCATGGAAGGTGAAGCAGAAAGAGAAATCAAGAATGACCTTCAGGCTTCTCTAAAGGGAAAAGAGAAGACTGGCTCAGAAGGAGAAAGGCACAAAAGTGAGAGGGACCTGTTAAAGAAGGATGGAGTCTCTTGTCCCCTCCCCCATATAACTTTTTCTTTCCCTAAAATTATTTAAACAAATTTCTATATAGGCACTTTAAACTGAATTATAAAGCTGAAGAAAACTAGCACATTAATATTTTTGCTAAGATTCAACTTATTTTAAACGAACACAATTAGATAAAACTACTTAGTTTTTCACTTCTAGTCTTACAGGTGCCTAAAAAATCATTTTTCTTGAGCAGTTAGAAAATGTTTTCATTTTTAAATGGAAATAAAAAATGTAGTTTATTTCCTTTCCTCAAATAGCAATCAACTACATAAGTATTTTTTAAAGTGATGATGGAATCAATCACATTATCTTTATGGTAACCATTTCTAAGGTTTACAACACAACTACATCCCAACTGGTCATTCACAATCTCTGAAAGGAAACTGCCCTCCTCAGCATCTACTTTCCTTCTAAAAAAACTTATGCCAAAGAACTAACTGACTAAGTGAAAAGAAGAACAAATACAGCTATTCATAGTATAGCTAAGTAATCCACTCTCAAGATACTATTGAACTATTAAGGTAATTCCGTTTTAATTACCCCATTGAGTGTAATTAATCTGGAAAAAAAAAGCTTGAAGAAATTCAGAAAGTAGTTTTCTGTACATGCTGTAACTTAAAGAGGATGACTTTGCAATCCAAGTAGTACTTTCTGTAAACCCTACAAGAGAACAACACAAGAAAGTTAGGAAGAACAGCACAATAGTAAGTAATGGAAGCAATCTACCCTCTGCAGTTTCTGGTCAGAAACCAATCAGGAACAAAACAGAATATGTCCTATACGTAATTTAATTGGGGATAGAAAAGAACATAAACAAGATTTAATAGATATGCACAAGTTAAGAGAAATCCTATTTTAATAATATTGTGGACAGTGAATCTGACATAAATTGGAGAAAACTTTGAAGGCAAGCAAAAACTCATATCTCCCTTCATTACTTGGAATATGACCATTTTAAAGCAGAAAGTTCTAAAGGGCTAGATTTAGAGCTGCTTTTTAAAATCTAGCTTAGTTAATGGGAACATTTGGTATGTGTATCTTTTTAAGTCTAGCTTAATGTTCGATGGCATCCCTGCTTTACCCTGTATCTGTTTTCATGTTAGGCTTTTGTGTCCCTTAAAAGGACACAGATTTCCCTCAGCTTTGTAAATGCTAGACAGCATGTGATGCTTAGCAATTTTTTTCCTACTGCCTGACATCCAGGCGTCCTTCCCCAAAATTCCTCCATTTCCTTTGTAGAATTCTTTCTCTTTCATAGGGTACAGTCTTAGTGGAACTGTAAGCAAGTTGCCCTGCCCTCAGCCCTTGATGAAAGTCAAAGAGGTTCCTAAAGAGTCCCTAAAGATCAGATCAGATTCCTCCTCCACCTACCCTCCCATTACCTGGGGGTGAGACCTTTCAAATTCCCTATCATTGCATCTAATGTTCCCACACATTTACTTTAGTAAGAGCACCATGTTTCTGAGCCTGGTTCTCTATATGTTCCAGTAATTCCAGGAACTCCCTGAAATTCTCTCACCCCCAAAAAATCTCTTTTGCTTAAGATGAATATGGTTGGTTTCTCCTACTTGCAATTCAAAAACAGTAACACATTCATAACATTGGAAATACTGTTGATGGTTTTTCAACTTTTAGAATCAATCTAAGCCAAACCCAGAAAATAATTTTGGTTACAGAACAGACTTCTAAGGGTAATAAATTGAAATACATAGATTGAGGTGTTGCAGAACATTATGGTCGCACTTCCAAAGATCTCTGTCAAAGGTGGCTTCTTTAATAACAAAGGATATAATCAGATTGAAGAGGATTAGGAAATCCAACAATACTATGGGTCCCTAATTAGACAGAGTTGCTGCTTATCTTCTCAGCATTAAATTACACTTCTCTAAGTCTTTCAACATCAGATAAACTTAAATTATACCTTAGCCTAATAGGCTGAATTCTACCATTAATTTAATTTTCCCTTAGACTTTTCCTGTCAGCTTTTACTTGTCTTCCCTCAGCATCTCAGGGGATGTTTTCATAGATGAGCCAATGAATCCCTAAAAGGCTCAGCTAAGTTTTTTTTTCACCTAGCAAGATTATATGCCCTACTTCAAGTAACACACATTGCTTATAGACTTTTTTCTAATACTAATTCACTCTAAGCAGGTGCACTGTGTTTTCATTACACAATATTTTCATCATTGTGCAGCCATGTGTCCTCAGATGCCCCAGACTAGAGACAGGTGTCTCCTACCAGCAAGCCTCACTATATCTTATACCAGGTGAAAGGTAGATAATGGGAGAAAAAAAGAAATAGTAGAATTACTAATATCCTTCTTTCACATTAAAAAAATAAAAATACTAATTAAAGTTTTAAAGAACCAAAAATAGGAGCAAAAGAAATTAAACAAACAAAATTAACCATTTAAAAAACTAAAGTTAATTTAATTTATATAATGAGAAGGGAGATGAAGTGGAGATAAAGTAAATAAACTATATCTTTTTTGTTTGGAATTACAGTTGTATTAGTTTCCTATTTCTTCATGAAAATTATAAATCTATCAGCCTAAAACAACATAAATTCATTATCTCAGTTCTCTATGGGTCAGAAGTCTGAGAATGGGTTAGCTAGGTCCTCTGTCCAGTATCTCACCAGGCTGAAACCAACGTATCAGTCAGGGCTGCATTCAATTCTGGGGCTTGGAACCCCCTCCAACGCTCTAATTTGTTAGCAGAATTCATCATCTTGCAGTTGTGTGACTTAAGTCCCTAATTTATTGCTACTGTCACCCAGGAATGACTCTTCACTCCAAGGGACCACTCTCAGGTACAAGCCATATGGTTCTCATCTCTCAAAATATGGCAGCTTTCTTCAAGACTGGGAGAAGAATCTTTCTTTGAAACATGCAGTCTCTCTTTTAAGGGTTCATCTAAATAGGTCAGGTCTACCCAGAATGATCTTTTAATTAATATATTTAATTTAATATATATTATGATTATTAACTTAATCATTATAGCAATAGTTTATAATATTCACAGGTCCCACCATCACTTGAAGGGACATGATTTTACAGGGTATATATACCATCTTGGGTCCATCTTAGAATTCTTCCTAGCATGATAGTCATGATTTGAAATAAGTAAGTAAAAATAAAAAGCATGTTTGGAGGAAGAACTGGCAACCTCAGGGGTGGTGGAAGAGCCAGCAGACTGAGGTGGACCTCAGAGACATTTTATTGATCTGCCCCCAGCTCAGAGCTGGAAGAAGTCAACCCTTGTACACAGCATGGCCCCTCCCACGCATACCCAGGCCCAGTAAACACAGCCACAAACAATGAATAAGAAGGTAGCTCCACACACATAGCTTAGGCCAGTTACACACAATATCTGACATCATCCTGCAATGGAACCCTGCCCAAGTATACTCAAAACCAACACAACCAGTGGTGGGCTTCAGACCACACCGGAGCTCGACCCAACTAGCCACACAAGCACCACACCCAAAGGGGGACCATGCTAGAAACAACTCTGCCTGGGGGGACAACCCTAGCATAGCAATTCATCACAGTGATTGAGGTCTCTTTATAGTCAGTCAGCTTGAGAATTAAATTCACCCATGAGTGGGCCAGTAAGATTCCATGCTTAACTATAACAGAAGGGCACATGTAACCCTACATCAGAAAGCCACCATAACAGTTTGGGAATCATAGCCGGTCTGCATAATATACAGAGACAAACGCAAAAGCCAGACAAAATGTAAAAACAAAAATATATGATCCAGATGAAAGAACAAGAGAACTCCCTAGAAAAAGAATTAAATGAAATGGAAGCAACTAAGATACCACATGCAGAGTTTAAAACAATGGTTATAAGGATTCTCATTGACCTTAGGAGAAGAATGGATGATCTTCATGAGAACTTAAACAAGGAGATAGTAAGCATTTAAAAAGACATAGAAACCACTAAAAGAATGTCAGAAATGAAGAGTAAAATATCTGAAATGAAGAATACAACAGAAGGAATCAAAGGCAAATTAGATGAAGCAGAGGACAGATGAGCAATTTAGAGGACAAGAGAGCAGAAAACACCAAAGCAAAGCAACAACAACAAAAAAAGAATTCAAAAACATGAGGAAAGCCCCAAGGACTATGGATCAGTTGGTTGGACATTGTTCCACGAAGCGAAAGGTCACCAGTTCAATTTCTGGTCATGGCACATGCCTGGGTTGCAGGTTAGGTCCCAAATCAGGGCACATATGAAAGGCAAATGATCGATGTTTCCATCTCACATTGATGTCTCTCCCTCTATTTCTCCCTCCCTTCCCCCCACCCTAAAAATAAATTTAAAACAATTTTTTAAAAAATGAGGACAGTCTAAGTGACCTCTGGGACAATATCAAGCATAACATCTGCATCATAGGGGTAACAAAAAAAGGAGAGAAAAAGCAAGGGAAAGACAACCTGTTTGAAGAAATAATAGCTAAAAATTTACCTAAGCTGATGAAGGCAACACACACAAATCCTGAAAAAATAGTCTCAAACAAGATGAAACCAAAGAGGCCCACACCAAGACACATAACTAAAATGGCAAAGGTTAAACATAGAAAATCTTAAGAGCAGCAAGAGAAAGACAGTGACTTCCAAGAGAGCTCCCATGAGACTGACAGCTGATTTATCAACAGAAACAATTCATACCAGAAGAAACTGGCATGAAATATCCAAAGTAAAGAAAAAAAAAAAAAGGACCTACAAACAGACTAATTTACCCAGCAAGGCTATCATTAAAAATTGAAGATGAAATAAAGAGCTTTTCAGGAAAAAAAAAAAGAACTAAAATACAAAGTTGACCAAAAAGTTCATTTGTTTTTTTCCATAACATGGTTCTAGTAACACTTACTTGTCTTTAACTACATTTGAAACAATTTGTTAGATTGTATTGTGACAGCTGTCATATCAGTGAACATGTTGAAAAAATTATCAAAATTGGTGAATTTTTGTGTAGCCATTTTAATATTAAAGATGGAAGAAAATATACACCATTTTTGGCATATTATACTTTTCAAAAAGATTTTATTTATTTATTTTTAGAGAAGGGAAGGGATGGAGAGAGTGAGGGAGAGAAACATCAATGTGCAGTTGCCTCTCATGCACCCTCTACCGGGGACCTGGCTCGCAAGCCAGGCATGTACCCTAGACTGGGAATTTGAACCTGCAACCTTTTGCTTCATAAGCCAGCATTCAATCCACTGAGCCACACCAGCCAAGGCAGCATGTTATGCTTTATTATTTCATGAAAGGTAAAAATGCGACTGAAATACAAAAACAAAAAAAAATTGTGCAGTATATGGAAGAAGGTATTGGGACTGAGTGAACATATGATTTACAAAGTTTCATGCTAGAGATTACCCACTGGATGATGTTCCATGTTCCACAATCAGGTAGACCAGTTGAAGTTAATAGTGATCAAATTGAGACATGAAAACAATCAACATTCCTCATGGGAGACAGTGACATACTCAAAATATCCAAATCAACAAAATTATTGGTGAAAATGAAAAATATGTCTTTTATTTTAAGCAAAAAACCCTAAATGGACTTTTTAGACAGACCAGTATTTCGGTACCAAACAAAGAGTCTTGCAAGAAATGTAAATAACCTTCTTCAAGAAGAAAAAAGAAAGAGAAACATGGGTATAAAAAATAAAATGCAGCCCTGGCTGGCATAGCTCAGTGGACTGAGCATGGGCTGCAAACCAAAGTGTCACAGGTTTGATTCCTAGTCAGGGTACATGCCTGGGTTGCAGGCCATGACCCCCAGCAACCGCACATTGATGTTTCTCTCTCTCTATCTCCCTCCCTTCCCTCTCTAAAAATAAATAAATAAAATCTTTTTTTAAAAAAGAATAAAATGCAATAAATAAGTACCTATCAATAATACCTTTAAATGTAAACAGATTAAATGCTCCAATCAAAAAACATAGGGTGGCTGAATTGATAAGAAAACATGACCCATATATATACTGTTTACAAGAGACCCACCTCAGAATACAAGATACATACAGAAAGTGAAAGGATGGAAAAATATATTCCATGATTCTATATTCCAATTTTTTATTACCACATGTAATAAAAAAAGCTGGGGCAGCAACATTTACACCTGACAAAACATTCAAACACATGCAGGATAAATAACATGTTACTAAACAATGAATGGACTAACAGTGAGAAAAAATATAAATAAAAAGTTACCTTGAGAAAAATGAAAATGAATATAAAACAAATCAAAATATATGGGATGCAACAAAGTCATCCCAAAGAGGAAAATTCATAGCATTATAGACCTAACTCAAAAAGAATAATATCAAATAAATAATCTATCCCTACACTTAAAAGAAATAAAAAAGAACAATAAACAAAGCCCAGAGTAAGTAGGAGGAAAAAATAATAAATATTAGAGCTGAAATAAAGAATGTAGAGGCAAAAAAACAACACAAAAAATCAATGAAACCAAGAGCTGGTTCTTTAAAAAGTTAAACAAAAGATAAACAAGGTTAACAAAGCCTGTAACCAGACTCATCAAGAAAAAAGAGAACATGCAAAAAAAAAATGAAACTATACCATAACTTACACCACACACCAGAATAAACTCAAGATGAACAAAAGACTTAAATGTAAGTCATACCACCATAAAAGTCCTAGAGGAAAACACAGGCATCCCACACAGTATATCTGAAAATTTCAGATATCCCACACAGAAATATTTTTGCCAATATATCTCCTAGGGCAAGGGAAATAAAGGAAAAAATAAACAAATATACTTCATCAAATAAAAATCTTCTGCAAAGCTAAAGAAACCATCATTAAAATGAAAAGGGAACTGACCATATGGAAGAACACATCTACCAATGATACATCAGATAAGGGTTTGATCTCCAAAATATATAAAGAACTCATTCAACTCAACACCAGGAGGACAAACAATCCAATTAAAAAATGGGCAAAGGACCTGAATAAACACTTCTCCAAGGAGGACATAGAGATGGCCCATAGACATATTAATGGATATTGAACATCACCAGCCATCAGAGAGATGCAAATTAAAACCAGGATGAGATATCACCTCTCACCTGTCAGGATGGCCATGATTAATAAATCAACAAACAGTAAGTGCTGATGAGGATATGGAAAAAAGGGAACCCAGTGCACTGGTGGTGGGAATGCAGACCAATGCAGCCACTGTTGAAAACTGTATGGAGTTTCCTCAAAAAATTAAAAATGGGACTGCTTTTTGACTCACTAATTCCACTTCTGAGACTGTATCTGAAGAATCCCAAAACCCCAATTCAAAAGAATATATGCACCCCTATGTTCATAGCAGCTTTATTTACAATAGCCAACATCTGGAAACAGCCTAAGTGCCCATCAGTAGGTAAGTGGATAAAAAAAAGCTGTGGTACATTTACACAATGGAATAACAGGCAGCAGTATAAAAGACAGAACTCTTATCTTTTGCGACAGCATGGATGGAACTAGAGACTATTATGCTACATGAAATAAGCCAGTCAATAAAAAAAAAGCCATATGATCTCACTTATAAGTGGAATCTAATGAACAAAATAAACCAAGGGGCAAAATAGAATTAGAGCTGTAGAAACATGGAACAGACTAACAGCTGTAAGAGGGATAAGGGAGGGGCCTGGTTGAAAGGTGAAGGGATTAGCCAAAAAACATTACGAATGACCCATGGACATGGACAAGAGTGTGTGGACTGCCTGAGTGAGTCGGGGGCTGGGTGGAGGGGACAAAAGGGGAGCAATTGGGACCATTGTAGTAGCATAGACAATATCACATTTTTTAAAAAAAGAAAAAATATTGCCACAAGTAATATTCAGGATTTTACTGCCTAAGTTTTCTTTACGATTTTTATGGTTTTGAGTCTTACATTTAAGTCTTTAATCTACTAGTTTCTTTATTTTTCAAGTATATGTCCAATTTTCCAAACACCAATTATTAAATAGACTGTCTTTAATTTATTCTAAAGATAGTCTATTGTTAGATATAGTTTGATTTCCAGGCTCTCTATTCTGTTCCATTGATTTGTGTGTCAGTTTTTATTCCAGTATCATGCTGTTTTGATTACTATGGCCTTGTAGTATAGTTTGATATTGGGTAGTATATACTTTGATATTGAGTAGTATAGTTTGATATTGGGTAATTTGATATTGGATAGTGAAGGAACCCCCAACTTTGTTCTTTCATAATATTGCTGAGGCTATTTGGGTTTTTCTATGATTCCATATAAATTTTTGGATTATTTGTTCTAGTTCTACCAAATACACCATTGCTATTTTGACAAGGATTGTGTTGAATCTACAGATGACTTTGGATAGTATGGACATTTTAATGATGATAATACTTCCAATCCATAAACATGGTATATGCTTGCTCCTATTTCTTTCTTCAGTGCCTTACGATTTTTCAGGTACAGGTCTTTTAACTCCTTGATTAAATTCATACCTAGGTATTTTTGGGTGTGCAATTGCAAATGGAATTATTTTCTTAGTTTCCCTTTCTGACAGTTCATTATTGGTATAATAGAATGCTACCAAATTTTGAATATTATTTTTTTATCCTGCTAGTTTATTTAATTCATTTGTCAGTTCTAGTAGGTTTTTGATGGAGTCCTTAGGGTTCTGTATATACAGTATCATGTCATCTACAAATAATGAGACCTTTATTTCTTCCTTTCCAATTTGAATGTTTTTTATTTCTTCTGGTCTGATTGCTGTAGCTAGGTCTTCCAGTACTATGTTGAGTAAAAGTGGTGATGTTGGACTCCCTGTCTTGTTTCTATCCTTAAGGCAAATGCTTTTAGTTCTTCCTTGTTGAGTAAAATGTTAGTTTTGGGTTTATTATATAAGAACTTATTATGTTGAGGTATGTTCCCTCTATTCACATTTTGCTCATAGTTTTTATTATAAGTGGTTGCTGGATTTTATCAAATGCTTTTTCTCTATCTATTGATATGGTCATGTGATTTTTATTATTTATTTTGTTTCTGTGGTGTATCACATGTACTGATTTGGGGATATTGTACCAATCTTGCATCTCCAGACTGAATTCCACTCAATCATGGTGTATGATCTTTTTAATATATTGCTGCAATCTTGTTTGTTAATATTTTATGGAGAATTTTAGCATCTAGGTTCATCAGGGGTATTGCCCTCTAAATTTCATTCTTTGTAGTGTCTTCATCTGGTTTGGAATTAGAATAATGCTGGCCTCATAAAATGAGCTTGGGAGTGAATTTTTTGGAATAGTTTGAGAATAGGTGCGAGTTCTTCTGTGAATGTTTGGTAAAATTCACCTGCAAAGCCATCTGTTATTCTTTTTCTAGTTACTTTAGGTATGAGGTTAGATCATTTGAGATCTTTCTTGCTTCTTGTGGTAGGACTGTATTGCTATGAATTTCCCTCTTAGAATTGCTTTCTCTGTGTCCCAGAGGTTTTCAGTTGTATTGTGTTCATTTTTCATTGCCTCAAGGTAATTTTTGTTTTCTTCTTTAATCTCATTGTTGAACTATTCACTTTTAGTAACATTACTTAGCCTCCACGTGTTTGTGGTTTTTTTACACTAATTGATTTCTAGTTTCATAACACTGCAGTTGAAAAAGATACCTTATATAATTTAAATCTTCTTAAATTTATTGAAACATATTTTCTCTCCTCACATGAGGTCTATCCTAGAGAATGTTTCATGAGCCCTTGTAAAAAGAGTGTATTCTGGCGCTGGCTGGCATAGCTCAGTGGACTGAGCATGGGCTGTGAACCAAAGTGTTGCAGGTTCGATTCCTAGTCAGGATACATGCCTGGGTTGCAGGCCATGACCCCCAGCAACCGCACATTGATGTTTCTCTCTCTCTTTCTCCCTCCCTTCCCTCTCTAAAAATAAATAAATAAATGATCTAAAAAAAAAGAATCATAAAAAAAAGAGTGTTTCTGCCATGGCCAGTGTGGATCCTTGGTTGAAGTGTCATCCTGTGCACCGAAAGCTCACAGGTTTATTCCTGTTCAGGGCACACACCAAGGTACTAGGTTCAGTCCCAATCAGGGTATGTATAAGAGGTGGCAAGTCAATGTTTCTCTCTCATATTGATGTTTTTTCTCTCTCTCTCTCCCTAAAAATCAATGGATATATGCCGAGGCAAGGATATTTTTAAGGGTATATTCAGCTGCTTGGTTGTGAAAAGCTCTCAAAATATCAACTAAATCCATGTAGTCTAGTGTGTTAAAGTTGCTGTTTCTTTTTTTTTCTTTTTTTCTTTTTTTTTTTTGGTCTGAAGACCTACCCATTAATGTGAATGGGATATTAAAATCACATACTATGACTGTAATACTGTTGATCTTTCTATTGATGTCCATCAAGATGTTCTTTATACATTTAACTATTCCTATGTTGGATACATAAAATGTTTACCAGGGTTATGTTCTCTTATTGGCTTGATAACTTTAACATTATTGAATTTCCTTCATTGTCTCATGATAGCCTTTGTTTTAAAGTATATTTTGTCAGATATAACTACTACTGTTCCAGCTTTTTAATTTCCATTTGCATGATATCATTTCCATCCCTTTTCTTTCAGTCTGTATCTTTTGTTCCAGGATTGGGTCTCTTGTAGACAGTGGGTCTTGTTTTCTTATCCATTCAGATACTTTTTTTCTTTAAATTTGAATATTTAATCCATTTACATTTAAGATGATTATTGATAGGTATGTATTATTGCCATTTTATTCTTTATAACTATGTTCCTCACTTTTTAAAAAAATTTCCTCTTCTTAAAGAAGACCCTTTCACATTTCTTGTAATACTGGTTTGGTGGGTTTGTGCTAATTACAAAAGACAAGATTAAGAAGTTGAACTACATTAATTCAATTTCCCACTGATAAGTAGGTAGTTAAGAGTCCTTTCAGGGAAACACTGGGAGATGGACATTTTTTGCAGGCTCCTCTGTTCTAAGGTCTAGGTAGATAGCTATGTCATGTACTTGAACTCCCCTTAAAAATTGTTTTGTCTGACATAGTCATATGGGTCTTTTGGACCCAAGCCCTATTGGTTTTCAGAGCTAGATGGGATGGGGGTCTTAAAACTTGGGGTACTTGGTGCTCCATCCAAACCTCTTGCTCCTCAGAGAGAAACTGGGAGTTGGAGGTTCCCTCTCAATTGTATGGCACTCTGCTGGGGGGGTAGGATTTATGGCAAGAGTGTGTCTCAGCCTTTCCTGCCCATTTTTATGTGGATATTTTCCCATTTTCCCAATGTGTAGGAGTTGTTCAGATAGTTTCTAGATTTCCTTCAGAAAAAATTTCTTAAAGTGTAGCTTGCATTTGGTGCATTCATGGGAGGATGGATGTTCAGGAGCCTCCTGTGTCACCACCTTGGTCAACTTCCCAACTGTTAGATATTTCTAATAGATACTGTGAAAGGGCTCACCCAGCACATATTCTAACCCTTCTCCTAATATGCTGAAATAAAAAAAGCTAAAATTTATTTCCCATTCCCTCACACCTAGGGTTTTAGGGTTTATTTCAGTTCCTGCAATCACCTTAAACCTGGCTTTGGCACCCACTTTTGTTGGTATGGCTTGGAACAACAGCGCCATAGTCTGGAACAGCAAGCGTAGCAGCAGCTTTCTAACTTGACAAGCTATTTTCTGCTCGTAGCAGAGGCTCAGAGCTGATAGTTGTGGTGGCGTCTTTCTGATATTATAGCTTCTGATGTGGCAAAGGGAACAATCCCTTGACAGCCAGTGCAACTTGGAAATATTTCCAGAAGTTCACCCTATAGTCTGTAAGCCATTTAATGCTCTGTGATAACTCTCCTGCTTAAACAGGTTAGAGTGAGTTTTATTTTCCACAACTAAACACTGACCAAAATGCTGTTATTATTATTCCTTCTAGAGCAAATTTTCATTTGGGAAGAAAAAAATTTGTGACCAAGACAGCAATCCACAGACATGTTTCTCTCTTTTAAAAAATATATATTTTATTGATTATGCTATTACAGTTGTCCCATTTTCCCCCCTTCATTCCCCTCCAGCCTGCACACCCTTTCCCATCCACATTCCAACCCTTTAGTTCATGTCCATGAGTCATAAGTTCTTTAGCTTCTACATTTCCCATACTATTCTTGCCCTCCCCCGTCTATTTTCTACCTACCACCTATGCTACTTATTCTCTGTACCTTTTCTGCCTCTCTCCTCCTCCCACTCCTGTTTCTAACCCTCCATGTGATCTCCATTTCTGATTCTGTTCCTGCTCTAGTTGATCACTTTTGGTTTTGGTTTTTGTTTTTGTTTTAGGTGTGGTTGTTAATAATTGTGAGTTTGCTGTCATTTTATTGTACATGCTTTTTATCTTCTTTTTCTTAGGTAAGTCCCTTTAAAATTTCATATAATAAGGACGTGGTGATGATGAACTCCTTTAACTTGACCTTATCTAAAAAAGCACTTCATCTGCCCTTCCATTCTAAATGAAAGCTTTGCTGAATAGAACAATCTTGGATGTAGGTCCTTGAGCAATCTTGGATGTAGGTCCTTGCCTTTCATGACTTGGAATACTTATTCCAGTCCATTCTTGCCTGTAAGGTCTCTTTTGAGAAATCAGCTGACAAGCTGATGGGAACTCCTTTGTGGGTAACTGTCCCCTTTTCTCTTGCTGCTTCTAGGATTCTCTCCATTTTAATCTCGGCTAATGTAATTATGATGTGCCTTGGTGTGTTCCTCCTTGGGTCCAACTTCTTTGGGACTCTCTGAGCTTCCTGGACTTCCTGGAAGTCTATTTCCTTTGCCAGAATGGGGAAGTTCTCCTTTATTATTTGTTCAAATAACTTTTCCACTTGTTGCTCTTCCTCTTCTCCTTCTGGTACCCCTATAATTCAGATGTTGGAACATTTAAAGATGTCCTGGAGGTTCCTAAGTTTCTCATTTTTTTTGAATTCTTGCTTCTTCATTCTTTTCTGGTTGGGTGTTTCTTTCTTCCTTCTGGTCCACTCCATTGATTTGAGTCCCAGTTTTTTTCCCATCACTATTGGTTCCCTGTGCACTTTCCTTCATTTCACTTAGTGTAGCCTTCATTTTTTTATCTAATTTGCGACCAAATTCAACCAATTCTGTGAGCATTCTGATCACCAGTGCTTTGAACTGTGCATCTGATAGGTTGGCTATCTTTTCATCACTTAGTTGAATTTGCTCTGGAGCTGTGATCTATTCTTCCATTTGGGCCATTTTTGTGTGTAGTCTTGTGGCGCCTGTTATGTATGAGGGGCAGAGCCTTAGGTGTTCACTGGGGTGGGGCCACACAGTTGCTGGGTTGTGATGCTATCTGTGGGGGAGGGGTCTGGGAGGGAACAATGGCACTTGCTCCACTCTTTGTCGGATTTCAGTCCCTTCCGCTGCTTCCCCCAAACTGGGTCTTTCTGGTGCTGACTCCCATGTGGGTGAGCTTGTGTACATTCTAGGACCCTGTGGGTCTCTCCAACAAACTCTCCTGTGAGGCTAGGAGTCTCTCCTGGCACCTCAATCCCCACAGGTGTTTTCAATCGGTGTTTTGAGGCTTTATTTCCGGGAGCTGGGAGCCTGGGTTGCGTGGTCTGCCTTCCTCCCCAGTTTTGCCTGGTTTATCTGCACGCGAATGTGGGACTGCCCTGTCAGCCAGCTGCCTTGTGTGCAGTGCCGCGCTTCACAATCACCACCTCGCTGGATCTGCCTGCTGCCACCCCGCGCCTGGGGTCTGCCAGCTGCCACCTGCATGCCCAGGGTCTGCCCACTGCTGTCTTGCACGCCCAGGGTTTGTCAGCCTGCTGCCTTGTGTGCTCGGTGCCACCACTTTTTTTGCTTCATACCTGTCTGGATGAATGTGTCTATTTTAACTCCTTGGTTGTCGGACTTCCATAGAGTTCAATATTCTATCAGTTCTGGTTGTTATTTTGTTTCTATATTGTTGTTGTCGTCCTTATTTTGGTTGTGCGAGGAGGCACAGTGTATCTACCCACACCTCCATCTTGGCCAGAAGTCCTGTTTCTCTCTTCATATTTGACTTTTTGTCAGTGAAACAAAAAGTATACCCACCAACATGGAATGATAAGCAATGATTTGTAATGGGCTGCTCTGGGCAATTAGGGTATTGAAACTTGGTGCAGCATTTGAAAACATATCTGAATTCCTTAACTATAACTTAGTGTAGTAAAATATCATGCCACTGTTTTGCTATATGGCTGTTTCTATTATATAAGCATATATCATAGTTTTTACAAATAAACATTTAAAAAGCAGTCATTACTCATTTGCATGCACCTGAAGGCCTCAGAACAGTGGAGCCCTGGGTTGGAACAACAGGAGGCATGAGAGAACTCGGAATCAAAGTCTCTTCACTGCTGGGACCTCAGAGCTGTTCTGTCTGAATTTAACTGCCATTCTTTCTGCACCTATGTGCCCTTGAAAGGCTCTCAGTACCGTATCCTCTACCTTTAACCCTACTTCAAGTAGTGACTGATGAACAGCTGAGAAAGATGTGTGATGCTCTCCATGGCTTTGACTTCTATGATCCCATCATTATTTTCTAGGTGAACAAGCAATAGCCATAAAATAGACCCAGTAAATTTTCATGCCAGCTAGTCTGGTGACAACAAATATTTACTGAGTGCCAAAGGTGTAAAACATTTCAGGTTGCTGAGACACATATCAAAAAATAGACCTAGCTCCTGCTCTTCACACACGAGCACTGCCATTTCACTTCTGAGTGTTTCTGCTTACTTGTGATGTCAGAGAGATTAAACTGAAACAAAGAACAGATGCAGACCTTAATCTGAGGTGTGTTTCTGCATACCTATAAAATAAAATTAACCTATAATCCCCTATAGTGGAATAAGTAATTTCATCCCAAATCCTGGAAAAGTCCAGGATTTAACCATTAGATACTCTTTGTGTATAGGAAAATAACCACCAAATAAATGCTCTAATCTGATGTGGGTTTGGTACATGCATGCTAAAATGTCTGGTTGAAAAGTATATTTATGTCTGCAATTTACTTTGGGGGAAAAATAGGCTTTTCAATTTGTCAAAACTTATTTAATGGTACACTTAAGACTTTTATTTCACTATTATATAAATTTTACCTTTAAAAAAAGAACTGAGAAGTATTAATTACATGCATGAGAAAAAAACTAGGAGTGAAGTATACTTATGCCTGCAACTTACTTTAAAATACATCAAAAAATAAAGTGGATGGATAGAAAACAAATACAGTGTTAATAAACATAGCGACTAAGCAGTAGACACTTTCAACAAACTTCCAAATTTATCTCATGTTGAAATTTTTTTAAATTTATGGGGGGAAATGGCCATCTATAGCCAACCAGTCACAGTTTTCACATGGGCACTAATCCAGGGACCACATTGAGATGCACAGATAAAGAATCCTAAGGTGGAAAAAACTTCAGTAGCAAATAATGCAAATACCTTCTATTGATCATGGAAGTGTAAGTGGGGTTTATTTTCTAGACACATGGAAGCAAAAAAGGAAGGAGTAAAGAACATTAAGAAACTCATTAGTAACACCCTGGAAAGAAAAAAACCCTGAAATCAGCACTAACAAGGGTGATCACAGTTTTGTTTTGAATATCTGCAGAACATGTTTTTAAAAATACTTTTGTTACACTGAAAAGAGAAAGATGTTTTGCTTTCTGTTTCAGGGTAATAAGCGGCCATCACTGCCTTCTAGGGAGGGGGAATCACACTGAATGAAGGGCCCCCTACTGTAGAGCAGGTTGGTGGGTTTGGGGAGTGGGGAGAGGCAGAAAGAGAAAAAGACTCAGAGGGAATGGGAGAGGGAACAAGCGAAACTAGGAGATGGGAGGAGGAAGTAGAGAAACTTAAGTTCCAGGGCTAAGAAGGGGAAAGAGGAGGCAACCAGATAAAGAATGGGAACAAAATAATTCAATAAAACTTACAATGGTGGGTAGTCAAAGGACATTTTGCCACCTGGGAGGCTGCCTGATTCATCCCAAATTGTTTGCATAACTACTGTGAAAACTTTGTTGCTATCCTTTCCCGAAATCTTCACTAAAGGCTCTTAAATTCATGAATGTTTTATAGGAATTGGCTTTTAGTGGACATCAAGCAGGGAACTCAGTTATTTTTTTCTGGGTCAATGTAGTGCAAAAATCTGGAGAAGGGCTTCAGACTCCCACAGGCCTTTGAAATGAGAGGTGTCCAAGTCGATTTTTTACTGGAGATCTCCGACTCAGGAAGAATGGGAGAGGGAACATGTTTCTCAGACATCGGTTTATTCAAGGAAAAGCTAGCCTGAAGAGAAAAAAAAAATCAAACTTGCGTTTTCTTATCCATTTTTAACCCAGAACACCCTCATTACCAGGTTTGGAAATTCAGAAGTCATTTTCAGCTTTTGATATTCAGTCTTTTTTCATGGGACAACATTGCCACCTACTGGTACTTGTAAAAAATACCTTTTATAATAGTTACAAACTTGCAATTGTTTGGCAAACTTAGAGAGTCTTTTCATTTACTAACAAATTCTTCCTTTGTGCTGGAACACAAAAGTATAAGATGAGGTTCTTTGTCCTCAAAGACTTTATATTATCTAATAGGACCTTAACAAAAACACCTTCTCACCTTTTAGGCATCAGGCATCATTTCATAGGTAAAACTTTTCTTGACAGCTGTTAACCCCATCCTAATGAGGCAAAGACTGACCACTCCCTACCTTGGGCTCTACTTTATCCTGTACACATTTTGTTCTTGGCACATATAAGATAGTACCTCTTTTATTACAGTGTCTGTCTCCCATAACCTACCCATAAGCTCCTTAAAATTCAGAAACCGTATCTTGTCTACATTTATATTCCCAGTATGCTGTAGTTAATTAGCATGTAATAAATAACTGAATGACAATAAAAAGCATAGGCAAAGCAAATATCACTCAATACAAACTTTTATTAATTCAAATAATTAGGATAGCATAAAACAAGATATTAATGATTTGTCATAAGCTCTGAACAGGCAATGAAGAGCAAACATTTAGCATAAGTTCATTTTTGTTTATTTGATGAATCAGCAATGCTGAAGTGAATATGAAACTTGTACTATTTGAATTCTCCATATTTGTTACATAACCCAGAGTCACAATGTTAAAACTAACATCTACTGAGATCCTCATATCCATTCTGGGAAACTTCTGGGCACAAAGACCTCTCTGTTAAATCTAATTCTGTATTAGGAAAAGGTATTTGGCCCTCAGCAAAGTATACATCTCAGTTAAAGAAACAGAACTCCCCCAATCCAAGATGGCAACAAACTATGTGGAAGTTATACTCATGTCTTCCAGGACCAAACTGGAATTACAATTAAAGTATGGAACAATCAACTTGAATAACCAAATGAGGATAAGCTGAGTCGTAACCAAGGAACTTTCAGAAGCCATATCTAGACTGGTAGAAAGGGTGGAGATGTGCAAAGGGCTGGCCCCACTTCCACAGGCAATGGCTGAAATTCTGGAAGGATATCTCAGCTGCAAAGGTTCCCCCTGAGGAGTGTGGGGTCTCAACCCCATGCAGAGCTCCCCAGCCCAGAGCACCAGAGCAGGGAAGAGGTGCCTGTATAACATTTGGCTGTGAAGATCAGTGGGCATTCTGTCTGCCAGGAAGAGACAGGAGTGAACTAGAAATACTGGTGCCCTCCCAAAACACCAACACACAAAACCTCATTTGCAGACACTTACCCTGGGCTCCAGTAAAGAGAGAGCAGAGTGGACTGGAGCCATGTGAGTAGATACTGGGGTTTGTTGCTCTGGGGAAAGAGCTGAGAAGATAGCCACTGTGACCCCCATGGTGAATCACTCTCCCACCCCGGAGGTGCCATATTTCTTAGGGGAAGCACTCCCTTCCTCACTGGGCTCCTTGTCAACCCACACTGTGGGGCTCATGCTCTGCAGAAGGGTCAGCTACCTAGGCCATGGTGTAGAGGTCTGGGCAGACTCAATGTTGTCAGTGACTGACTGGTATAACTTTGGCGTGGGGGCCTTTCCCCATATTTTCCTGTGAACATGACAGGTACCTCCCCTTCATAGGAGATCCTCTAGCCAAACTTCAGGGCTCCAAGTTGTCCCAACATTTCTATTCCTGCCGGCCCCTCCTTGCCAATGTCTAGGAAGAATGCAGGACAGACTGAGTGGGATGGTTGTAGTACACGGCCACTCCCCTGCAACCTTTCCACAAGCCTGACTGGCACCTCCCCCTCACAGGAGATATACTAGCCCCACCCTCCTGACTCCCATTGAGCTTAGGCTCATGACAGAATCTTGGACAGACCAAGTTGTGTGGCTCTATGACAGTGGCCATTTTTCCTCACATACCCTAGCAGTGCAGAGACCTTCCTTCACACAGCCAAATCTTGTTCTCTTTGGACCTGATGAACTCTGCTGGCCTCACTCTGATGACTCCCTGAGACTCACCCCACCAAAGTGGTCTGAGGGCACTCAGCAGGGAGCAGCAAGACTTGGCATATCCTGGGGTTTTGCTGAGTGGCCTCAAACCCAGCAGTGGCACAGAATTTAAACAGGCATCAATTTGATGAACACCACTCACCCCTCCCTGGTGACTCACTGAGAACCCACCTCATGCAATCTGAGTACCACCAGAGGCTCATTTAGTGACTAAACCTGTCAGGCAGTCAATAGGCAGTGGCAGTCAGAGGCAAATTTCAGGGTACCTTGGGACTTTTGCTGACCTGCCTCTAGGGCTAGGGCTTGTAAAAGATGGTGTTAGTGAGCAGCTTGATCTTTCCCACACTCACCCAGGCCCAGCAGAGGCAGCCACAAATCGTGGATCACTTTGTAGCTCCAAACAGGTTACCTAGCACCAGTCACAGGCAGCATCTAGAGTCCCTCCCAAGAGGCCCCAGAACAAACACACCCAGAGCCCAGCTTCAGACAACATCAGAGTGAGATCCAATTAGCATAACAAGCAGCATATCCAAAGGGAGATCTTGGCAGGCACCAGACCCTGCTGAGGAGAATTCTGCTTCTGGGTGTCAACACCTGCGTAACAGCTATACACGGTGGTCAGGATCAACCCTCACAGTCAGACAGCCTGAGTGTCTACATCATGTACAAACAGGCAAGTAGCAACCAAATTCCATCAGAACACGAGGGCACATATAACTCACACAAGGGAAATGCCTGGGGCACCCAGCTCAGATGATCAAGGAGATTACAATCACTGGGTCCTACAGGACACTAACTACATAAAGCCACACTGCCAAGATTAGGAGTTATAACAGATCTACCTAATACATAGAAACAAACACATAGAAACACAGAGACAGCCAAAATGAGGAGACAAAGAAACATGTCCAAAATGAAAGAACAGGAGAAATCTCCAGAAAAAGAGGTAATGAAATGGAAGTATGCAATTTCTTAGATACAGACTTCAAAAAGAGTTAAAAGGATGCTCAAGGAATTTAGTGAGAACCTCAACAAAGAGATGGCAAGCATTAAAAAAGGACATAGTAACCATTTTAAAAAGTCAGAAGTGAAAATTTTAATATCTGAAATGAAGAATATACTATAAGGAATAAACACAAGGTTGGATGAAGCAGAGAATCAAATCAGTAATTTGGAAAACAAGGTAGCAGTAAACAGCTAATCAGAGCAGTAAAATAAAAATTTAATGAGGATAATTTAAGGGACCTCTGACACAACATAAGAGTAACAACATCTGTATCATAGGGGAACCAGAAAAAGGAGATGAGAAAAAGCAAGGAATTCAGAACCTATTTGCTGAAAAATTCCCTACCGTGGTGAAGGAAAGACACACAAATCTAGGAAGCACAGAGAGCTCCAAACAATATGAACTCAAAAGGCCCACACATAAGACACATCATAATTAAAAAGGCAGTGGATAAAAACAAAGAGAATTTTAAAAGAGACAGAGTTACTTACCTACAAAGGAGCTCCCATAGACTGACAGCAAATTTCTCAACAGAAACATTTTAGGCCATAGGGATTGACATGAAATATTCAAAGTGATAAAAAATAAGGACATACAACCAAGACTAGTTTACTCAGCAAGGCTATCCTTTAAAATTTAAGGTAAAATCAAGAGCTTCCCACACAAGAAAAAGCCAAAGGACTTTATCACCACCAAACCATTATTACAAGAAATGTTAAACAGTCTTATTTAAGAAGAGGAAGAACAAAAACAGTAGAAACACAGTTAAAAGAACAAAATGGCAATATGTATCTATCAATAATCACTAAAATGTAAATGGCTTAAATGTCCCAATCAAAACACATAGGGTGGCTAAATGGATAAAAAATAAGACCTATATATATACTGTCCAAAAGAGATGCACCTCAGATCAAAAGATACACACAGACTAAAAGTAAAGGGTTGGAAAAAGATATTACATGCAAATGGAAAGAAAAAAAAGCTAGGGTAGCAATATTTATGTCTGACAAAATAGACTTTAAAACAAAGGCCATAGTAAGAAAATGAAGGACATTCCATAATGATAAAGGGAGCAATCCAACAAGTGGATATAACCCTTATAAACATTCATGCACCCAACATAGAAGCACCTAAATATGTAAAGCAAATCTTCATAAATGTAAATGCAGAAATAGATTGTAATACAGTCAGAAGGGAATTTTAACATCCCACTGACATCAAAGAACAGATATTCCAGAGAGAAAATCAACATGGAAAAAGTGACCTTAAATGACATACTAGATCAGGTGGATTTAATTGGTATCTTCAGAGAATTTCACCACAAAGCAGCAGAATATAAATTCTTTTTCAAGTGCACATGGGATATCTTTTAGGATAGACCACATTAGGACACAAATCAAGTCTCAATAAATTTAAGAAGATTGAAGTCATATCAACCATCTTCTCTGACCATGATGGTATGAAACCAGAAATCAATCAGAAGAAAAAAATGAAAAACAAAAAACTAAGATACAGGCTAAAAACATGTTACTAAATAATGAATGAACAATAAGATCAAGAAAGAAATCAAAGATACCTTGAGACAAATGAAAATGAGAGCGCAGCTACCCAAAATGTATGGGAAACAGCGAAAGCAGTACTAAGAGGGGGATTCATACCATTACAGGCCTACCTCATAAAACAAGAAGTGCAAATAAACAATCTAACTTTACACTTAAATAAACTTTTAAAAAAGCCCAAAATGAGTAGAAGAAAGGAAATAATAATGATCAGAGCAGAAAGAAATGAAATAGAGTCCCTCCACCCAAAAAAAAATACAAAAGAAACCAGGAGCTGGTTTTTTTAAAAGATAAACAAGACTGACAAACCTTTAACCAGACCTATAAAAAGACAGAGAAAGAGGGAGAGAGAGAGAGAGAATCCAGATAAATAATATCAGGAATAAAAGAGGAGAGATAACAAATGACACACACACACACACACAAAGGAATTGTAAGAGAGTATTATGAACAATAGGCCAACAAATTGGACAATGTGGAAGAAATAAAAAAAAAAGAAATGGATAAATTCCTAGAAACATACAATCTTTCACAACTGAATCAGTGAAAAAAAAAGCAGATAATCTGAATAGACCAATTACAACTAATGAAATTGAAACAGTCAAAAACTCCCAACAAAGTTCTGGACTGAATAGCTTCACATGTAAATTTTACCAAACTTTCGAAAAGAACTAACACCTATCCTTCTCAAACTATTCCAAAAATTCAAGTGAAGGAAGACTCCCAAGCTCATTTTACAAAGTTAGCATTATCCTAATTACAAAACCAGATAAAGACACTACAAAGAAAGAATATTATAAGCCAATTTCCTTGATGAACATAGATGCTAATATCCTCAACAAAATATTAGCAAGCTGGACCCAGCAATACATTAAAAACATCAAATGGGATTTATTCCAGGGATGCAAGATTGGTACAATATCTGCAAATCAATAAATGTGATATACTACATAAACAAAATGAAAGTTAAAAAATCGCATCATCATATCAATTGATGCAGAAAGGGCATTTGATAAAACCCATTTAGGACAAAAACTCTGAAAAGTGAGAATAAAGGGAACATTCCTCAATGTAACAAAGGACAGCTTCATCAGGTGGCTCAGTATGTTGGGCATCATCCCACAAAGCAAAAGGTCACCAGTTCAATTCCTGCTCAGGGCACATGCCTAGATTGTGGGTTCAGTCCACAGTTGGGATATGTTCAAGAGGCATTCGATCAATGTTTCTCTCTTACATCAGTGTTTCCTCTCCCTGTCTTTTGCCTTCTAGTCCCCTCTCTCTAAAAGTAAATAAATGTAAAATTTTTTAAAACAAAAAAATAAAGATCATGTATGACCAACATACAGCCAACATCATACTCAATGTGCAGAAACTAAAAACATTTACCTTAAGATCAAAAATAAGACAGGGATGTCAGTTTTCACCACTTTTATTCAACATAGTGCTAGAAGTCCTAGCCACAGCAATTAGACAAGAAGAAGAAACAAAAGGCACCCAAAATTGGAAAGGAAGAAGTAAAACTGTCATTATCTGCAGATGACATGATATTGCATAGAAAGAAACCTGAAGATTCCACCAAAAAACTACTAGAATGGATATCCTTGTAAAATCCATGAATTCAGTAAAGTAGCAGGACATAAAATAAATCCAGAGGTAAGTTGCTTTTTTATACACCAATAATAAACCATCAAAAAGAGAAATTAAGATAACAATCCCATTTGCTAATGCATCAAAAGTATAAATAAAATAACTAGGAGTAAATTTATCCGAGGATGTTAAAGACCTGCTTTCAGAAAATTATAAGACACTGAAGAAAGAAATTGAAGGAGATAAAATAAGTGGAAATATATTCTGTGGCCATGTATAGGTAGAATTAACATCATTAAAATGTCCATACTACCCAAAGGAATCTATAGATTGAACAGAATCCCTGTCAAAATAGCAATGGAGTATTTGTCAGAACTAAAATAAATAATACAAAAATTTATATGGGATCAAAAATAAATAAATAGCTTCAGCAATATTAAGAAAGAAGAACAAAGTTGAAGGTATCACACAACTCAATATCAAACTATACTAAAAGGTCATAGTAATCAAAACAGAATTGTGCTGGCATAAAAGCAGACATACAGATCAGTGGAACAGAATAGAGAGCCCAGAAAAAAAAACCCACACCTTTATGGTCAATTAAAATTTGACAAAGGAGATAAGAACATACAATGAGGTAAAGACAATCTATTCAATAACTGGTGTTGGAAAAATTGGACAGATACAAGCAAAAAAATGAAATTATGCTACCTTATACCATACTTAAGAGTAACTCAAAATGGATTAAAGAGTTAAATGTAAGATTCAAAACCATAAAAATCCTAAAGTTAACATAGTCAGTAAAATCTCTGACATTTCTAGTAAGAATTTTTTTCTGATATATCTCCTTGGGTAAGGGAAACAAAAGAAGAAATAAAGTAATGGGACTACATCAAATTAAAAAGTCTGTGTGCAGCAAAGAGATCATCAACAAAATTAAAAGACAACCCACTAAATGGGAGAACATATTCACCAGTGATACAACTGATAAGGGGTTAATATACAAAATTTATAAATAATTTATACAATTCAACACCAAAAAAAACAAACAATCTAATTAAAGAATGGGCAAATGGACTTCTGGCCAAGATGGAGGCATATGTAGAAACACTTCACTTCCTTGCACCACCAAAAGGATAACAACCAATTAAAAACAATAAACAACCAGAAATGCCAGAAAATCAAACTGCATGGACTTCAACAACCAAGGAGTTAAAGAAATATTCATCCAGACTGGTAGGAGGGGAGGAGACAGGAGATAGGCAGCCAAGTGGAGAGGACGCACAGCAAACAAAACTAACAAAAAACTAACAAACTAACAAAACTAACAAAACCTCATGGGCGAGGCTGGGCTGGCTGAACAGGAAACTAAAGATTCAAAAGTAGCTGTAAAATACTGTGGAGGTTGCAATGGCAAAAGAAACTCCCAGTCTCACAGGAGACTTCATTGGAAAGTGCGGCTACAGCAGAGCAAGCAAGTGGCATTGTTTTCTGTCTGACCCCTCTCCCACAGACAGTGCCACAACACAGCAAAGAGAGTTGCCCTGCCCTGGCAAATACCTAAGGCTCCACCGCCTTACAATATAACAAATGTGCCAAGATAAAGAAATATGACTCAAATGAAAGAACAGATCAAAACTCCAGAAAAAGAGCTAGGCAACAAGGAGACAGACAACCTATCTGATGCAGAGTTCAAAACACTGATAATCAAGATGCTACAGAAGTGATTGAGCTTAGTTGCAAAATGAAGTCTACCCAAAATGAAACAAAGCAAAATATTCAGGGAACTAACAGTGACAGAAAGGAAACCAGGACTCAAATCAATGATTTGGAACAAAAGGAAGTAATAAACATCGAACCAGAACAGAATGAAGAAACAAGAATCCAAAAATATGAGGAGAAGCTTAGGAACCTATGGGACAACTTTAAGCACCCTAACATCCAAATCATAGGGGTGCCAGAAGGAAAAGAGAAAGAGCAAGAAATTGAAAACTTACTTGAACAAATAATGAAAGAGAACTTCTCCAATCTGGTGAAGGAAATAGACTTCCAGGAAGTCCAGGAAGCCCAGAAAGTCCCAAAGTAGTGGAACCCAAAGAGGAACACACCAAGGTACATCATAATTAAGTGACACATGATTAAAGAAAAAGAATCTTTTTTTTAATATATTTTATTGATTATGCTATTACAGTTGTCCCATTTCCCCCTTCACTCCCCTCCACCCTGTACACCCTCTCCCACCCACGTTCCCCCCCTTTAGTTCATGTCCATGTGTCATACTTGTGAGTTCTTTAGCTTCTACATTTCCCGTACTATTCTTGCCCTCCCCCTATTTTCAACCTACATTCTATGCTACTTATTCTCTATACCTTTTCCCCCCTCTCTCCTCCTCCCACCCCCCTGCTGCTAGCCCTCCATGTGCCCTCCATTTCTGTGGCTCTGTTCCTGTTCTAGCTGTTTACTTAGTTTCTTTTGGTTTTGCTTTAGGTGTGGTTGTTAATAATTGTGAGTTTGCTGTCCTTTTACTATACATGTTCTTTTCTTTATCTTCTTTTCTTAGATAAGTCCCTTTAGCATTTCATAAAATAAGGGCTTGGTGATGATGAACTCCTTTAATTTGACCTTATCTGAAAAGCACTTTATCTGCCCTTTCATTCTAAATGAGAGCTTTGCCGGATAGAGCAATCTGGGATATAGGTCCTTGTCTTTCATGACTTGGAATATTTCTTTCCAGCCCCTTCTTGCCTGGAAGGTCTCTTTGGAGAAATCAGTTGACAGTCTGATGGGAACTCCTTTGTAGGTGACTGTCCCCTTATCTCTTGCTGCTTCTAGGATTCTCTCCTTTGTTTTTACCTCGGCTAATGTAATTATGATGTGCCTTGGTGTGTTTCTTCTTGGGTCCAACTTCTCTGAGGCTCTCTGAGCTTCTTGGATTCCTTGGAAGACTGTTCCCTTTGCCAGACTGGGGAAGTTCTCCTTTATTATTTGTTCAAATAACTTTTCCACTTGTTGCTCCTCCCCTTCTGGTACCCCTATAATTCGGATGTTGGAACGTTTAAAGGTGTCCTGGATGCTCTTAAGCTTTTCCTTGATTTTTTGAATTCTTATTTCATCATGCTTTCCTGCTTGGTTGATTCTATCTTCCTTCTGATCCACTGTATTGTTTTGAGACTCAGATTCCTTCCTTTCACTATTGGCTCTCCTCCGCGTATCTTCCTGCATCTCTTTTATGGTAACCTGCATCCTTTCATCTAAATTGCGCCCAAAGTCAACCAATTCCGTGAGCTTTCTGATCACCAGGGTTTTGAACTGTGCATCTGATAGATTGGCTATTTCTTGGTCGCTCAAAAGGATGAGTCCTGGGGGACTGATCTGTTCTGCTGGAAACATGTCTTATGTCTTTCCCTCTCTCTCCTATTTATTTATTTATTTATTTATTTATTTATTTATTTATTTTTTCTGATCTGGTCGCTCTTGTTACGGTGGGGGGCGGAGCCTTAGGTGTTCACCGGGGCTGGGCACCCCAGTCGCTAGATTGTAACGTTATATGTGTGGGCGGGGGCGGGAGCGGGAGGGGACAATGGCGGCAGTTCCATTCTCCTGGGCTCAGACACTTCCCTGGGATCCTGGGCTGCGAGCTCTGCCCTGGTCCACAATCGCTGCCTCACTGGGTCTGCCAGCCGCAGCTTGCGTACTCAGGGATCACCGCTGCGTTCTTGCGCCCCAGATGGCTGTCGTGCCGATTTTGCGCCAAATTTCCCCCGACCTCCGCACGCTGCCGACCCGCTCCAGCTCCGCGCCCTCCCGGCTCGTCGTCCCCTACCAGTCTGGATGTATGGGTCTACTTCAACTTCTTGGCTGTCCGACTTCCATTCAGATAAATCCTCTGACAGTTCTGAGTGATATTATATCTGTAAATTATTGCTGTTCTATTCTTGGTTGTGGGAGGAGGTACGGTGCGTCCACCTATTCCTCCATCTTGCCGGAAGTCCCCGAGAGAATCTTAAAAGCAGCAAGAGGAAAGAAGACAGTTACCTACAAAGAAGTGCCCATAAGACTACCAGCTGTTTTCTCAAAAGAAACCTTACAGGCAAGAAGGGGCTGGAAAGAAGTATTTGAAGTCATGAAAGGCAAGGACCTGCATCCAAGATTACTCTATCCAGCAAAGCTCTCATTTAGAATGAAAGGGCAGATAAAGTGCTTTTCAGATAAGGTCAAATTAAAGGAGTTCATCATCACCAAGCCCTTATTTTATGAAATGCTAAAGGGACTTATCTAAGAAATAGAAAATGATCAAAAACAAACTCATAACTATCAACAACTGAACCTAAAAAGCAAAAACAAAAACTAACCAAACTACTAGAACAGGGACAGAACCAGAAAAATGTAAATCACATGGAGGGTTTTCAGTGGGGATGGGGAGGGGAAGAATGGAGGGGGATAGGTACAGAGAATAAGAAACATAACTGGTAGGCACAAAACAGATGGGGGAATGTTAAGAATAGTATAGGAAACAGAGAAGCCAAAGAACTTATATTTACAACCCATGGACATGAACTAAGCGGGTGGAGAGGGATGATAGTGGGAGTGGGGTGCAGGGTAGAGGGGGGATAAAGAGGAGAAAAAAATTAGGAAAACTGTAACAGCATAATCAATAAAATATACTTTTTTAAAAAAAAGCCCTGGCTGGTATAGCTCAATGGATTGTGCACAGGCTGAGAGCTAAAGGGTCACCAGTTTGATTCCAAGTCAGAGCCCATGCCTGGGTTACAGGCCAGGTCCCCAGTAGGGAGCACGTGAGAGGCAACAACACATTGGTATTTCACTCCCTCTTTCTCCTTCCCTTCCCCTGCGTCTAAAAATAAATAAATACAACTTCCAGCCAAGATGGAGGTGTAGGTAGACACACTATACCTCCTCGCACAACCAAAAGGACAACAACAATTTTAAAACAAAAAACAACCAGAACTGACAGAAAACCAAATGGTATGGAAGTCTAACAACCAAGGAATTAAAGAAGACACATTCACCCAGACTGGTAGGAAGGGCTGAGACAGGCAGCTGGGCAGAGAGGACTCATGGCAAGGTGGTGGCTGCCAGTGAGGCAGCAGATAGTGGAGCAAGGCGTGCAAGGCTATGGCTGGCCAGCAAGGCAGCAGTGGGTAGACCTGGCCAGGCAGTGGATTGAGGACTGGTCGGTCCCACATTCCCTCGCAGATAAACCAGGAGAAACATCTGGGGAGCAAGACAGACTGCCCAACCCAAGGCCCCAGCATGGGAAAATACAGCCTCAAAACACTGGTTGAAAACACCTGTGGGGGTTGAGGCAGCAGGAGAAACTCCTAGCCTCACAGGAGAGTTCATTGGAGAGACCCACACACAGGATCCTAGAATGTACACAAACCCATCCACCCGGGAATCAGTACCAGAAGGGCCCAATTTGCTTGTAGGAAGCAGGGGAAGTGACTGAAAGCTGTCAGAAAGCAGAGCAAGCGCCATGGTTCACTCTCAGACCCCTTCCCCACATACAGGGTCACAACACAGCAACATGGGTTGCCCTGCCCAGGTGAACACCTAAGGCTCTGCCCCTCACTATGTAACAGGTATGTCAAGACAAAAAGTAAAATAAAATGGCCCAAACGAAAGAACAGATCAAAGCTCCAGAAAAATTACAACTAAGCAATGAAAAGATAGCCAACCTATCAGATGCACAATTCAAAACACTGGTTGGTAATCAGGATGCTCACAGGACTGGTTGAATTTGACCACAAATTAGATGAAAAAATGAAGGCTATGCTAAGTGAAATGAAGGAAAATGTATAAGGAACCATTAGTGATGGGAAGAAAACTGGGACTCAAATCAATGGAGTGGACCAGAAGGAAGAAAGAAACACCCAACCAGAAAAGAATGAAGAAGCAAGAATTCAAAAAAAATGAGGAGAAGCTTAGGAACCTCCAGGACATTTTTAAATGTTCCAACATCTGAATTATAGGGGTACCAGAAGGAGAAGAGGAAGAGCAACAAGTGGAAAAGTTATTTGAACAAATAATAAAGGAGAACTTCCCCATTCTGGCAAAGGAAATAGACTTCCAGGAAATCCAGGAAGCTCAGAGAGTCCCAAAGAAGTTGGACCCAAGGAGGAGCACACCAAGGCACATCATAGTTACATTAGCCGAGATTAAAATGAAGGAGAGAATCCTAGAAGCAGCAAGAGAAAAGGAGACAGTTACCTACAAAGGAGTTCCCATCAGACTGTCAGCTGATTTCTCAAAAGACACCTTGCAGGAAAGAAGGGGCTGGAAAGAAGTATTCCAAGTCATGAAAGGCAAGGACCTACATCCAAGATTGCTCTATCCAGCAAAGCTTTCATTTAGAATGGAAGAGCAGATAAAGTGCTTTTTAGATAAGGTCAAGTTAAAGGAGTTCATCATCACCAAGCCCTTATTACATGAAATGTTAAAGGGATTTATCTAAGCCCTGGCTGGTGTAGCTCAGTGGATTGAGCACAGGCTGCGAACCAAAGTGTTGCAGGTCCAATTCCCAGTCAGGGTTGCAGGCCATGACCCCCAGCAACCGCACATTGATGTTTCTCTCTCTCTCTTTGTCTCCCTCCCTTCCCTCTCTAAAAATAAATAAATAATCTTTTTTTTTAAAAAAGGAATTTATCTAAGAAAAAGAAGATTAAAAATATGAACAGTAAAATGACAGCAAACTCACAATCATTAACAACCACACCTAAAACAAAAACAAAAACAAACTAAGCAAACAACTAGAACAGAAACAGAACCACAGAAATGGAGATCACATGGAGGGTTATCAGCTGGGGAGTGGGAGGGGGAGAGAGGGGGAAAAAGTACAGAGAATAAGTAGCATAGATGGTAGGTAGAAAATAGACAGGGGGAGGGTAAGAATAGTATAGGAAATATAGAAGCCAAAGAACTTATATGTACAACCCATGGACATGAACTAAAGGGTTGGAATGTGGGTGGGAGGGGATGTGCAGGGTGGAGGGGAGTGAAGGGGGGGAATGGGACAACTGTAATAGCATAATCAATAAAATATATTTTTAAAATAAATAAATAAATGAAATCTTTAAAAAAAATGGGCAAATGAATAGACACTTCTCCAATGAAGACATACAAATGGACAGTAGACATATGAAAAGATACTCCACATTACTAATCACCAGAGAAATGTAAATTAAAACCACAATGGGATATCATCTCACATCTGTCAGAATGACTATCCTCAATAAATCAACAAACAAGTGCTAGGATGTGGTAAAAAGAGAACTCTTTCGCACTGTTGGTGGGAATGCAGATTGGTGTAGCCACTGTGTAAAGCAGTATGGAGTTCATACTGCTATGGTACTTCAAAAAATTAAAAATGCAACTGCCTTATGACCTAGTGATTCCACTTCTGGGAATTTATTCTATGAAACCTGAAAAACTAATTCAAAAAAATATATGCACCCTTATGTTCATTGCAGCATTATTTACAACCCAAGGTGAGTGGATAAAAAACCTATGGTACATTTAGACAATGGAATACTACTTGATCATACTACCTTTTGCAACAGCATGGATGGACCTGGAGATTATTATGCTAAGTGAAATAAGCCAGTCAGAGAAAGACAAGTGCCATTGATCTCACTCATGTGAAATCCAGTGAGCAAAACAAACAAAATAGAAACAGACTCAGAGACAGAGAACAGACTGAAAGCTGTCAGAGGAGAGGGGGCCTGAGGGGCTGGGGAAAAGGTGATGCGATTAAGAAAAAAAAACTCTCAAAGACACAGACAACAGTATGGTGACTACCAGAGGGAAAGGGAGTTGAGGGGAGGTAGAAAATGTAAAGGGAGGACAAATGGTGATGGAAGGAAACTTGACCTGAGGTGGTGAATACACAGTACAATATAGAGATGATGTATTATAGAATTACAGATGAAGCACATATAATTTTAAGAATAAATAAAGTTTAAAAATAAAAGAATATTAAATTCTGTAACTATATATGGCAATGTATTAGCAATGGATGTTGACTAGACTTACTGTGGTAATCATTTCACAAATATACAAATATTGAATCATTATGTTGTACATCCAAAATCAATATGATGTGTATTAATTATACCTCAAAAAATTAGCTACACAGTCTGGATATACATTATCAGAGACATGATTTACAAATATTTTCTCCCAGATATAACCTGCCTTTTCATTGTAGAGTACAAGCTTTTAATTTTGATAAAGTCCAATTTATTAATTTTTTCTTTCATAGGTTATTAAATGTTCTCCACTGGTTTTCACTTCTAGAATAAAATGAAAACATGTAAGAGTTAATTATGACTACAGAATAATCATGATAACACTAGTAATAGCCATTCATATAGTACATATTACCTACCAGGTCCTATTTTCAATACTTTACATATATTAAGTCACATAATCATAATATTCCTGTGAAATAGGTACATTATCCTCATTTCATGGCTGAAGAAAGTGAAGCACAGAGAATGTAAATAACTTGCCAAGTTCACACACTAGGATGTGGTAAAGTTTGGAGCTGAACCTAGGCAGCCTGGCTCAAATGTCATTCTTAATAACCACGTTATACTGCCTTCCTTAAACAGAATATATTATCATCTTTGATCATTTTAACTTCTATCAAATATTTGACAGAAATTAAAAGGCAGAAAGTATGTAAAAGAGTTGAAGAACAGGGCATAAATAATAATATCCTCACTTTATAAAAGGGGAAATAAGAGATACAGCTTACAGTTAATGGAATATGAAATAGTGTTTTAGGTATACTGGAATTACAAAGATAGAGAAAATATCATCAATAAGATATAATTACATAAAATTTGAAGGAGGGTAGAGTAGCACAAGATAAGTATAAATGAACTAAAGCCTGATCTTTAATGGCAGGTCATCATCAATAGTTACTGCCTTTGTTGATGAATCAAGAAATAATGGCATATCACCTAAAATTATAGAGGCATCCACCAGAAGACAAAAAGAAATAATTAAAATTGCTTGCAGCATTTCAAATAAGCTAGTATAGTGCCATAGTTAAAAATATAAGCTCTGGGCCCTGGCCAGTGTGACTCAGTTGGAGCATCGTCTCATACACCAGTCAGGGTACATGACCAGGGCACATACCTGGGATGCAGGTTCAATCCTTGGTCTGAGCATGTACAGGAGGCAACTGATAGGTATTTCTCTCACATCAATGCTCTTTCTCTCTCTTTCTCTCTCTCTCAAATCAATAAAACACATCCTCAGGTGAGGATTAAAAATAAATATAAAATAAAAATATAAGCTCTGAATCAAAACTTCCTGAACTCAAACCCCATTCCTCCACTGAGTATTGATAGCAGTATTAAAGAAAGTTACTCTTTTCTTCAATTCCTTATCTGAAAATAGTTATATGCTGAAAACAGTTAATTCATATTGACATTAGGAGAATTAAAAGAGTTAGTACATATTAGATCTGTGACTGATCCACATTAAGCCCTAAATAAACATTAACAATTAGCTATGAATTAGAGGCAAGAAAGCATACACACACATAGTAAGTTTACATTTGGCTCTTGACTTACTTAGCCAAGAATATTTTCAGTAGTGAGTTTGCATATATTGCATCTGTGAGCAGAACAGATGTGGCATATCTCAGCCCAACCTCCTCTAGAGACATGCACTACCAGTAAATGGGCAATGTAAGGTCTTGCAATATGCGATGAGATCAATTGTTACAGTTCCTTTTCCCTTTTATGCTCAGGGCTTACATCACCAGTTTGGGAAGAAAAAGCCCTAAGAAGCTATGCCCTCTAATGGGAAGAAATTACAAACATCTGGGTCCCTGCTGATTCTTGAGCCAAACCCAGTGCCAGAAAGGTCATAACTCTATCTAAGGGAAGAAACCAGAATCAAAGTCCAGATGTTCCTGAACAGCCATGCTTCTTCCCCCAGCCTCGTAGCATTTGGGAAGACAGTGTCTCCACATTGCCTCTGTGGAGTAGAACTGGGATTCTGATCACCGTGGAAGACATTAAAAATCATGGTCCCTACCAGAGATCTCATTAGCTCGTTAGGAAAAAAACAACACATATAAAATTATGCTGAGCTTTACAATAGACAAGGGGGAGGGTAAAATAAAGATGCAGAATTTTGCAAAATGAAACAGAACAATTAGTGTTTGAAAAAGAATTAGATCATTCTGTGATATGATAAAGATGCATTTGTGATATGATAGAGAAAACTGGATTTAAGTTGGGTGGAAAGAATTTAAAAAGCATTCTAAGAAAAGAAATAGAATGAGCAAAAATAGTAAAGCAGCAATTCCAAAGAAGAGGTTAGGCAACATTAAGTACTCCAACTTGACTGAAGTAAGAGATTTACATGAAACTGCCCTGTGAAAGGCCATAGAGAAACTGGAGTCTTTGGGTGTACATATATGAAGGAATAAGATATTTTTAAAAGCTCATTCTCTTTTCTTTCTACACTATCCTCTAGATGACTCATTCGGTCTCATGGTTTCCAATGTTATCTCTATGCTGATGACTCCTGAACTTCAGTCTAGTACACCCATGTGAACCTAACAGTCTTGCTCCACTTGGATATCAAGCAGGAATCACAAACTTAGCATATGCACAGTTTACTTCCTGAAAAAACCTGCCAAACCCGTTCTCTCAAAGTCACCTTCATCTCAGTTAATGGTAACTTCATCTTGTATCCACTCAGGCCAAAGACCTTCAAATAATTGTTGAGCCTTCCTTTCCCCTCACATCTAATCCAACAGAAAGTTCTGTTGGCTCCAACTCAAATATACCCCAAACCAAAATGCTTTTTACTGCTTTCACTGAGGTCTGAGCCACCACTATCTCTGAGCAAGATTTCTGTTGAAGCTCTTAACTAATCTCCCTATTTCCTCTTGCTTTTTAATATAGTTGTCAGAATAACTTTGTTACCATGTAACTCAGATCATATCACTTGTACATGAAAAACCCTCCAAAGGCTAGCCATCTCATTCAGAGTAAAACTCACACTCCTAATTGTGACCTACAAGGTCCTACTCAATCTAACTTTCCCACTCAAACCCTCTCCCCCAACACCTACCTTGTTTCCTACTACTCATCTTCAAACTCCTTCTGCCCCTCCCAATATCCACGCTTGCTCCCACGGTCCTCTGCACCTGCTGTTCCCTTTGCCTGGAACCCTCTTACCCCAGATATTCACTGCATTCCCCACCTCACTTCCTTCAAGTCCTTACTCAAATGCCACCTTTACAGAGGGCCTTCCTGGCCATGTAACCCAAATGCCAGCCTTTCACCCCTGATACTCTATCTCTCTTCTTCATTTATTTTTCTCCTTTGCAGTTATCACTTTCTCACATAGTATGTATTTTGCGAATTTGTTATCCTCCACCTCATAGACTATAAACCACCAGAAGTTATAAATTTCTGCTTGTTTTACTATACCATTATGACCTAAAGAGTCCTTGGCACAAAATAAATACCCAATAAATGTGTTAAATAAATGAAAGAAGATGGCAATGCTGAACAAAATACATAGAAAAAGAAGAGATTATAGAATACCGTATTCTCAAAAACATTTGTTGAGTATCATGCATGTTGCAAGGCCTCTCGGGTATACAAAGATGAAAAAGACAATGGTGGGACAGAGAGATAAATATAATCCAAAATACATATTTACAGTTTTCATGTGAGAGTTACAAAGAAAATGGTATAAGGACTCGAGAAAAAGTTCTATTGGTAGGGAACTACTGCAGCAATCTAGGCACCAGGCCCTATATTGGATAAAATACAATAAAAATGGAAAGGGTCAGATGTGATGATGATCATAATAAAGGATAGAAATAGTAGGATTTTGTGGTTAGTAAAACAGGGAGAAGAAGACCACTAAGTGTCGAGCTTAGGGAATGACAAGAATGGTAGTGCCATTTAAAGAGAGAGAGAGAGAAAGAGAGAGGGAGAGAAGGTTTAAAAGTGGATGGAAAAATGATAAGCCCAGCCTTTAAATACGTTATGTCTGAAGTAATAGCAGACCATGTAAAAGAAAATTTCAGGACACAATTCCAGACTCAGAACTGCGACTCAAGGATAAGAAATACAGACTTACAAGTTATTTTTCCACAAAGAGGTAACTGAATGGAAAAAGGTGAGATTTCTAAGCAAAAGACTAAAGGCAAAAGCAAAGGGAAACAGATAAAATCAGAGACACCCAAGGAACTGTCTTTAAAGGACATTAGGAAAGAGGTAAGAAGAATGGATAAGAAGAGATTAATACAAAAACCTACGCCAATCAAATACTTTACCTCCACCTTCCTCCACCTACACAACATACAAGGAGCCTAATATTCACCCTCAGCCAAAAGTAGTAAGAGGATAATTCTCCTTTGTGACAAAGATGGCCAACTGTCAACCAAAATTCATACACCTCCTTCCACAATATAGAGTTGTCCCCAAGAAGTTTGGTTAGCCAAAAACATCATTTTTCAGGCCCTCTTGTATCCAGGTGGGACTATGTGACTACTTTTAGCCAATGGAATGTAAGTAGAAGTGATGTGTCATTTCCTTGCCACAGAAATTAAAAAGTGCCTTCTCCATTCTCTCTTCAACTTCCACTAGCAGGAAACAGAGAATCACAAGGCATTTTGAGGAAGACAGAATCACAAGACAGACGGCATTCAGGCACTAAATCACTTGAAGGAAAGCTGACTACTAAGAGGTAAAACCTTCACTGGACTATTAAAACAAATGAAAAATAAATTGCTATTTTGTTAAGTCATTGAAATGTTCAAGTTTACTTGTTCTAGCAATCAGCATCCTTATTAATTAGAGCCCTGTTATTGTTAAAAGGAAAGAAAAAAAGGGAGAGAGGGAGATATATCACCAGAAAATTTAATTTTATTCTATAGTTTTAGTGGCCTAGAGACAGGCCTTCTTCTTTGTAGCATTTGGAAGACCAGCACACTGACAGTCAGCTTTCTGTCCACCCACACTAAAGGAAAGCCTGCCAGCAAGCATGTCCATCAAACAAACACATTTAGATGAAGTCCTAGGTAGTTAGAATTGAAGAAACATGAATAACTACTACCAAGAAGTGAGATATAGCAGACTAAATTATTCTTGTGGTACCTTGTATTCTGCAGCTAGTAGCATCCAGGTCATGCTTTTAACATTCTGCCTTGAAATTTCCTTATCCACTAGTACAGCTTCATTAGTTATACTTTTGTCTCCCAGGTTGCCTCACACAACAGTTTTATCAAATGTTTTGCTGCTATATAACGGTTTACCATTTTTTTAGCCTCCTCTATCATTTTTCTTGCTCACCACCCAGTCCCAAAGACAATGACATATACTTTTATGTTTTTCTTACAGCAGCCCCCCACTTTTAGGTACTCATTTTTATATTAATCAACTTCTTTTTGAAACATGAAGCTACAACATGTCAGTGGCATACAAAAAATGAGCACATATTTCTCACTTAGAAATAAATCCTTTAGGTCAACCAGGGCAGCCCTGCTTCAAGCTGAAGATCTGATGTCTTCTCCATGTTTCTCATATCTGGGGCTTGATGGTGAGTAGCAGGTGCCTGAAAAATATTTTATTATTAAAAGCTTAGAAACTCCCAGAGGGGCAAGTGAAAACATTTAATGCCTCTTAAGGCCTGGGTTCAAAACTTGTGTACTGTCACTTCTGCCCATGTTCTTTTGGCCAAAGCAAGTCCCAAAACCAAGCCCACCATTCAAGATCAAGGTAGGGGTGGGAACCATACTCCTCCCATAGAGGTGAGTGAGGGAAGTGAGTACTTGCTGAACAGTTATATAACCTGTCATAATCCACCCTCTTGTACACAAAAGACGGCTTCTATGCAGCAAAAGTTAGTATAAGAATTAAAAGAAAAACTAGAAATTATAATTTTCTATCAAAGATTGATAGAAAGATGGGAGGACAGGGAAATAATGTAATTAAATTAAATCATCATCTTTTATAAAAGGGAGTAAACAGATATTTAATCAATCAGAGTGTAGGCTGAAGCATGTAATTTTAAATTACCTAAAAAACAAAATACCAAATATTTCAAAATGTTTGTTTCTAGGGGTAGGCCTCACAATGGGAGGCAAGGAATGAGAAATTGTTGCTGTCCATCAAAGTAATTTTGTACTACATCTTTTTATCTTATTCATGTATTTCTCTAATTAAGAAAAATAAATTCCTACTAGAAATGTCTTGCTTAAAGGCTAGATTTTGGAGATGTAAGGATATTCATATATATAAATTGACTACTATTGGAGAAACTCTGTATCCTTCAAGTGAATAGAAAATTTGTTACAGTAGTATTATAGTGTAAAAGCATGAGTCTCCCCCTTAATATTCAATATAAACGAAGAAGTTCACATTTCTAGAAAATACAGTTGAGATATTCTTTTTTTGTGTATGCTAGTAGAGTTGTCCCAATTTTTCCCCTTTGCACTGCCTCTACCTGGTAGCCCCATTCCCTCCAGCAATACCCACCTTAGTTCATGTCCATGGGTCATGTCCATAAGTTCTTTACCTACTCTATTACCTATACTGTTCTAAACATCCCCTTTCATTTGCCCCCTTTTCCCTCCCAACTGATAACACTCCAAATGATCTCTGTATCTCTGATTCTGATCCTGTTCTGCTTGTTTGCTTAGTTTGTTATTTGGATTCAGTTATTGATAGTTGTGAATTTACTGCCATTTTAATGTTCACAGTTTTTATCTTTTTCTCACATAATCCCCCGTAACATTTCACATAGGAAGGGCTTGGTGATAATGAACTCCTTTAGCTTTACCTTGTCTGGGAAACACTTTATCTGTCCTTCCATTCTATTATTTAGAATAGAGTAATCTTAGTTGTAGGTCCTTGCTTTTCATCACTCTGAATACTTGTTGCCAGTCCCTTCTAGCCTGAAAAGTTTCTTTTGAGAAACCAGCCAACAATCTTATGGGAATTCCTTTGTAGGTAACTCTCTGATTTTCTCTTGCTGTTTTTAAGATTCTCTCTTTATCTTTAGTCTTTGGCATTTTAATTATGATGTGTCTTGGTGTGGTTCTCTTTCGGTCCATCTTGTTTGGGACTCTCTGTACTTTCTGGACTTGTATTTCTATTTCCTTTGCTGGATTGGGGAAGTTTTCTTTTATTTTTTCAAATAAGTTTTTGATTTCTTGCTCTTCCTCTTCTCCTTCCAGCACCCCTATGATCCAGATGTTGGTACATTAAAGATTCCCCAGAGGTTCTTTTTCGATTCTTCTTTTTTACTGTTGTTCTGAATGAATGCTTTTTCCTTCCTTGTGTTCCAAATCTTTGATTTGATTCTCAGGTTTATTCTCTCACTGTTGGTTCCCTGTAGATTTTTCCTTATTTCAATTAATTTAACCTTCATTTCTGCCTGGGTCTTTTTTATGCTGTTGAAGTAGCCAATGAATTCCTGTAGTATCCTGATAATCAGGTTGCTTATCTCCATTTCATTTAGTTTTTTTATTATTATTTTTATTTTAATTGTTGTTTGAGTAGTTTTCTACCTTTTACCCCCATCCCAACCTACCCCCCTCGTTTAGTTCTTTTTCTGGAGTTTTGTTCTGTTCTTTCATTTTAGCTGTATTTTGTCTCCTCATTTAGGCAGCCTCCTTGTGTTTGTTTCTGTGAAGTAGGTAGAGCTGCTTTGACTCCCAATCTTAGCGCACCTGTTAAGTTATATGGGGCATAGCCTTAGGTAATAGCCAGGATGGGGCAACCTGTAACCTGTAACCAACACAGGTTCTGTCACTCTGTGTAAGGGAAAGTTGGCAGAGGGGACCATGCTGCTGTCTGGCTTCTGGAGTTTTGCCCAGGAGGAAGTTGTCCCCCCACGTGCGCTTCCCTTTCTCCCCCTGTGCCACTGGTGCACTTCCAGCTGTTGCTCTGGTGCTGAAACCCAGAGTGGGTGGGTCTGCGTGAGTCCTAAGTCCATTGTGGGCCCTTTAAGAGGATGCAGCTTCTTCTACCACCCCAATTCCCATTGGTTTTTACAGCCAGAAGTTATGGGGACTTATCTTCCTGGTGCTAGGACCCTGGGACTCTGGACTAGGGCTGGGATCCCTCACTCCTGAGATATCCCTCCTGTTTTTTATCCACCACACATAAGTGTGGGACCACCCATTCCCATCTCCCTGCCACTCTGCACCACTCCATGTCTCTACACCTCTGTACTTCTACCCATCCTACCCATCTGGATGAATGTGGCTTCTTTAAATCCTTGGTTGTCAGACTTCCACACAGCTCATTTTTCTGACTATTCTGGGTGATATTTGCTTTGTACTGTGGCTGTACTTTTTGCTATAGTTGTGAATGGAGGTGAGGTGTGTTTGCCTATGCCTCCAACTTGACCTAGGATGATAAATTCTTCTATTTAGAAATTTACTCAGCCCTGGCTGGCATAGCTCAGTGGATTGAGCGTGGGCTGCGAACCAAAGTGTCGCAGGTTCGATTCCCAGTCAGGGTACATGCCTGGGTTGCAGGTCATGACTCCCAGCAACCGCACACTGATGTTTCTCTCTCTCTTTCTCCTTCCCTTCCCTCTAAAAATAAAAATAAATAAAATCTTAAAAAAAAAAAGAAATTTACTCAACATCATTGTAGCTTTTAAAAATTCTTTATCTCATAACATACCTATAAAACTTAATACTTAAGTGATCTGCTGCTGCTTACAAAGGCATTATTATGAATGCAATCCACTGAAGAGTATATAAGTACAATAAAAGTAGAAAACAAACATTAATCGCTTATATCATTTAGAAAATAATTAGCGCAGACTAAGGATAGAAAATACAGGTCATTCAGGTCTACAATTCCTTCAGACCACAGCAGACATCACATGTGGCATTCTTCCCAGTAGAACAAGAAAGCAATCTGAAAATCCTTTTAACACAGTACCACTCAGCCTCCAACTGACTAGAGCTAGCATATTTAGTGAAACCCCTTTGCCTTAGAGCACAGGTGGCAAACACAAGGCCCTCGGGCCAAATCCGGCCCTCTACCTTGTTTTATCCCGCCCAGCACCTTGTTTCTACCCAGCAGCAGTGCCAAGCTCCTTACCCCTAGTTAAGGAGTAGTTACATTTATACAGTCCTAAAATTACATTTGGCCCTTTGAAGGCAACCTCAAGGCTGATGTGGCCCCCACTGAAAATGAGTTTGACAGCCCTGCCTTAGAGCAAAGCAATATTCCAGTTAATGTTTATTGTATGAAAGTGTACTTCATTTCCCCTGTTCAGCATCTACTGGGCTAAAAAGAGTTTTCCAAAGGATTAAATAAAATTAAGCATTATATTCTGCAATGAGAATATTGTAGTAATTGAATATGAAGTATATCAAAGTAGTATAGCTATTCAACTAGTATGACCAGGAAGCATTTGATGGACATTCCAATAGGAAGGGAAGCCAGAGACTATCAGAAGACTATTCAACAACTATCAAAAAGATCAGCTATCATTTAGGCCATTTTTGTTCAATACAGAGTTCTAGGCATCTCTAGATAAAAAGTCACTGAGCCATGGTATCTACTGTACTAGATAAATTTCAAAGAGGTTGCTGGCCCACACCCTGTTCTGAAGAAAGCGCCTTGCTCTTTTCATCTTAATCTCCATAACAATCAGTCCAAAGCATTTAGCACATTAGTCCAGCCTCGTGATTGCAGCTAATTGGACTAGGGCAGGAACACTTGGCTTTAAAGCAGCCAATAAATAGGAATGTCATCAACTTTTGTGGCCTATCTTCCAAAAATAATCCAAATTCTCTCAAAAATTTCAACTCGAGACAAAGAACAAATTTGCAAATGAAAGTGAATACTGGAGCTAGAATATATTGTAAATAGTAAGGGCCAGCAGTTTGGGACCCTATATAAAATAAAAAATAAAAAAAAAGGAAGCCTGCTGAAAGGAGGAAAGACTAGGGTATTTGAGAGATGAAAAGAACTTAGTCCCTGCTTTTGGTTCCCCTTTCTTATTCCTGTGAAACTCAGGTATGCTCTGATGCATGATTATGGATGTTCTCAAAACTCCCTGTAGTTATCTGTAAAGAAAACAAGAAAAAGTCCCCTCATTTAGTTAAGCTAGTTAAGGAATCCATTTAAAATAATTACTTAGAGATTGTGCACCTTGAGTAGCAGTGCCTGTGAGCCCACTGTGGGATACAGCCTATGTTGTAAGTTGTACAACTCCAACCAAGATCATTAAAATCAGCTAATTCCTGATTTTAACTAAAAGTCAAAGAACCTTATTGGCTGAATGAACTGCATCAAAGATAGCCACATGCAATCTGTACTATATTTTTAGTGAGAAAGGTACTTCTAAAAACACCCATCCTCTTGAATAAAAGGCAAGATATTAGTAATTCAGGTTAATGGCAAACCTTTCATTTCTTTAAACTCTAAAAGGGATGAATGAAAAAAATAATTCTGGGAGTGGACTTAAAACACAGGACTTAGATAACATGGCCAGCTATTGGAACACAAAGTGGACCCAGCCCACATGTATGAGAGCTCCTTGGTAATCTGATGTCCTGCAAACTAAATCTGGTTTTGTTTTGTTCATAGAAAAATTTTAATGTGAATTAGCAAGCAATCAATGCATCTTTTAAAAAATCAGTATTTTAGCTCCTCTCAAAAATCTAGGAAATCTGGAAACAGAGTCTACTTTCCCATTGGGGGAAGTTTCCTCAGGTAAGCCAAAATCCTCCTCATTCTCTATTACACTGCTCTTCTACTCTCACTGCTCCTGTCTTCTTTATGAAATGAACTATCAATCCCTGCTTTGTTGATATAGATCTTCCAATTCATAAACCTACACAATCAACTTGTGAGTGGCTTGGTTAGGGAAAGTTCTGGTATCAGCAACACAGTACACCTCGGGAAAAGACCAATGACTTGGTCCTTTGTCCTGCACCCAAACTCACCAGTGCAGATTTACCCTACTCTAAAGGCAAGCTTCCTTCAGTCCCTTATTTTTTTCCCTGTAATATGACCTCACTAGGAACCATGCCAATCCATCAGACAAGGGAGGAGAGAAGGGGATCATGTTCCCAGTTCTATTCTCCCAGGAGGTTCCTGTGCCTCTAAATAAATTTCTGGTTGCCCAATACAGATAACTAGAAGAAAGTTATGTTATTGCCACCTGCCAACAGTGTCTGAAACCCAGACCTTACTTAGAAAAACACATTTTTTTTTCAAGAAATGTTTGAATTTAGGCAATTTGTATGTTTATTGGTAGCCATGAAAACCTTCTTATGATGTACCTAATAATAACAGTTATATTTTTAAAACTATTGTTTGTCAAGCTGCGAATCAATAATGAAGAGAAAGCTACAGTAAAAATATATTTAACAACCTAACTGGAAAAGGCACTAAGTTTAGCATGTTAGAAAAGGAGATTTATAAGAATACTAAATGTTTAATTTCTCTCCAGAAAAATACATGAACAAGAATAAAGACATCTTTATAAAAGAATCAATCATAATAAACATAAGAAAAACAGAACAAACCTTTTACCATCAATAGGCACATGTATCAAACCACCAGAACATGTATCCATCTTGACATCATAGTCTTATCCATTTGTTGCCTGGGTTTCAAATCCAAATAAGCATGGGTAGTTGCTATAGTGACAATATGCCAGTTTGAAACCAGGAGCTTAGTAATACTGAGTACTTATGAGCTTTGAACATCAGTACTTCCTCCCACAGTTTGAATCATAGCTCAGACATTATAATTTCACCAAATGGGATTTGATTCTGTCCTTTAGAGTCAATTTTGTTACTATTCCAAAAATAGTTTATACTTTATCAAGTATAAATGTCATAACAAATAATCTAACTCATCTAACATTATAAGAATATACAAACTTGATAAATATTTAATTATTAAAGATGTTGGCTTAAAAAAATAAATTGTATGACATCATCGGGATTTACTGTTTCATTATTGTAACTGGAAAAGACCATATCTTATTATTTCATGTCCTAGCTCACTGTTATTAATTGTATGCCTACCATCCTCCATTTAAAAGTTAAAGTTATGCCCTGGCTCATGTGTCTCAGTGAATGGGTGCTGGCCTGAGAACCAAAGGGTTGCCCGTTTGATTCCCAGTCAGGGCACATGCCTGGGTTGCAGGCCAGGTCCCCAGTAGGGGATGTGCAAGAGGCAAGCACACACTGATGGCTCTCTCCCTCTCTTTCTCCTTCCCTTCCCCCCTGTCTAAAAATAAATAAATAAATTATTTTTTTAATAATAAAAAATAAAAGTAAAAGTTAAGTGCTGGAAACAACCTAAGTGCCAATCAGTAAATGAGTGGATTAAAAAACTGTGGCACATTTGCACAATGGAATACTATGCAGCAGAAAGAAAGAAGGAGCTCCTACCCTTCCCAAAAGCATGGATGGAACTGGAGAGCATTATGTTAAGTGAAATAGGCCAGGCAGTGAAAGACAAATATCATATAATCTCACCTATAAGTGGAACTAAATAACAAAACAAACAAGTGAGCAAAATATAACCAGAAACATGAAAATAAAGAACAAACTGACAGTGACCAGAGGGGAGGGGGAGAGGGATAACAGGGAAAGAAGGGAAAGGTTCGTCAAGAACATGTATAAAGGACCCAAGGACAAAGACAATGGGGGTGGGAGAATTGGAGACTGGGTGTGGAGGTGGAGGGGTAGGGCGAGGGAGAGTAATGGGAGGAAAATAGAGACAACAGTAATTGAACAATAAAAAAGAAATATTAAAATAAAATTGTTAAAGAATCAGGAAAAATAAAAGTGAAAGTTAAAATTAAAAAACATTAAGAATTTTATTTTATAGCAGACTAATGTATTTTTATTTCCTCTAAGAACTATTCCTAGCCCTGGCTGGTGTGGCTCAGTGGATTCAGCACCTGTGAACCAAAGGGTCGCCAGTTCAATTCCCAGTCAGGGCACATGCCTGGGTTTTGGACCAAGTCCCCAGTAAGGGGCACATGAGAAGCAAACACAAGTTGACGTTTCTCTCCCTCTTTCTCTTTCCCTTCCCCTCTGTCTAAAATTAAATTTAAAAATGTTTAAAAAGAATTATTCCTAATAACTAAAGACTATTAATGATATCCAGAGAAGGTAATTTGCTATTAAAATACAAAAATTATTTTAAAAAATCAGTCTCAAATCCATCAGAGAATATTTTCAAATCATCAAAAAGTCAGAGACTGGAAACCCTTATATAGGGTATGATAAAAGTAGGTTTATAATTATTCATATGAAAAATAATACAATAATTAATAAATAATAATCTAAGAATAAACTGTTTCATGTACTCACAACTCTGTAAACCTACTTTTGCCACATTCTGTATATTGCTGATGAGAATGGAAAATGGTGTGGCTACTTTGGAAAATAATTTGGCAGTCTCTCAAAAAGTTAGACATAGAACCACCATACAACCTCTCTTTTACTGCTGCCCAAGGGAAATGAAAACACATGTCCACAAAAGACTTGTACATGAAAATTCATACACATGTTGTTCATAATAGCTAAAAATGGTCAACTAAATGTCCATCAATTGGTGAATGGGTAGACAAAAAGAAATCCATACAATGGAATTATACTTAGCAAGATAAAAGGACTGGCACGTGCTAAATCATGCATGAATCCCAAGAACATGAAGTCAGACATGAGATAATATATGGTTCCATTTATATAAAATGTTCATAAAAAAGCAAATTTAACCATACACTGGTGCTTCTCTCCCTCTCTCCCTCCCTTCCCCTCTCTAAAAATAAATAAATAAAATCTTTTTTAAAAACAAGCAAATTTATAGAGACAAAGTGTATTAGTAGTTGCCTGGGGGGTAAAAGTAGGGATTACCTGTAAATGGCCATGGGGAATCTTATTAAATTAATGAAAATATTCTAAAACTGATTGAAAGTGATGGTTGCACCATTTTGTAAAATCACTAAAAATCTCTGAGTTGTGTACTTGAAATGAGTGAATTTTATGATATGTAAGATGTTTCTCATAAATCATTTCAGTTTTTTTCTTTAAAGTTAGAGAACATCAGGGCTGCCAAAACTCTCTATTTGTATAGATGAAAAATGTGAGGCCCCAAAAGATTTAGCAACTTGGGTACAGGTCACCAGCTAGATCATGGCAAAAGCAAAAACGAAAAAAGATCAAAATCCAGGTTCACCCTCTCACCAGTCCAATATTACATCTACTAAAAAATGAGCAAAGAATTTTTAAAATTATAATTATTATGTAGAATTCTTTGAGAGGTGTTGTAGAAGCATCCAAATTTGAAAAACAAAAAGAATGATTAAAGCATACCCAAAATCCATGAGTCCATAACAATGTTCAAAAAATAAAAATAAAAGCTAGAAAAACTCATTTGTCACTCTTTGGAGCAATGTTACTTTTAAAATTGGTAAGAACAGAAACAGAATTAAGCATTTTTTTCTGTCTTTCCAATAGCAGCTGTATTTCAGGGTAACTGAATGTTGCCAGTTTATGAAATAAAAGTTCTTTACAGAAGAATACAAACTCTTAAATATAGATGGGGTGAAAGAATTAGAAAATATCATTTTGAAACTCAAAAAATGATGATTCAGACAAGAATTATCAATTAGTGTTAAGGCCATTAAATGAATGAATGATGGAGGCTGACATTTGTAGGAAACCAAAATAGCACCTCAAAGTACTTTCTTAGGGAGAAAAACAAAACAGAATGTTACAAGAGGGAGATGATCAAGATGTCACAAATCTAGTCAAGTGTTTAGCATTATGTCCAGGTTTATTAGAAACGCAAAGACTAGAGGAGTAAGCTAAATACCAATAGAAAGTAGTCAAACAATTACAGAAGGTGAGATAGTCTACAGGAAAATTAGCCTAGCCTCTTTAGCTAATCAGAGAAAGAAAAAGACTGGGTAGCGGGGCACTATTTTAGATTTTAAAAGTCTTGAAATACATAACCAAAAATAAGTGTGGTCCCTAATTGGATCCTGGTTTGGACAAAACAGCTGGTCAAAGAACATCTGGGAAATAACTGGATAAATCTAAAGATGGAATATTAGATAACATTAAATTATTTTAAATGTGATATTTTTGTTATATAGTAATATGCTTTTATAGATATGCACACTAAAGTAGATAAAAGTGGCATATTTAGATGTCTATGGCTCACTGCAAAATACATCAATGAGTTTAAGATATAAAAAATTAAAATGCCAAGTCTTAACTTCCTAATGCACTGCTGTTTCCATAAGTGCTCATTAATTTATGCATAAGATATAATTATAGAATTACATAGAAAGAATTCTTGCAGACAGGTTCAGATAAGTGACCTACCATGAATGTTAGCTTTTTTTAAAAAACAGGGACTGAGCTGAAAAGAACTGAGGTAATTAACACAACATTGTTGGCAACGTGGCACATGCAAGGTACCAAAAAGCATCAAAGTAGCATGAACAGGGAGAGCTTTGCCCTCAAAGAACTAAGATTATCTAATAGAACACCTTCTTGGTGTTTACAAGAGAAGAAGGCTGTTCCAAGATCACAGTTAAGGCTTTGAAGTGGCAGCCTTACTAAAGCAATCCTCAATTATTACATAAAGTCATATTCCTTTCTGACTTCACCACCCATTAAAACCAGTTAACTACTTCCCAGATTGTGATGAAGTTAAGGGACACTTTCTGGAAAATCCTTCTCTCAAACTAAAGAAAACTCTGACTATAACAACCAGCTTCATTTCTATCAGGGCCCTATAAACCTCAGAACCGGGAATTCAGAGTCTCCTTCAAACCCTGGAGAACAGACTCACATCCAGCCAGCCGATCTCATTAGCCTTACTCCCCCTCATTGCTCTAAACCCAAAGGGTGGCGCTGTCCCCACTTCTTCCCCACACAACCAGGTGTGCGCTAAGGTCTATTCGCCTGGTCAGACCCAGAGGGAAGGTCCACGTGCGACTTCATCCAACACACGTGCAACTCTCCTGACACAACTGTCCTGAGACATGAGTGGGCTCGGTCCCCATCCCTAGGGGCTCTCTCTGAAATTTAAAAATACTCTGAGCAGGTGGGACGGCTGAGAAAGACCTTGCATACTAGCACTTCAGTTCTGAGTCTCCAGCCCAGCAACTGAGAAACGAACAGTAAGAGAAGCATCACGGCCCCTCGCACTAACCAGAGTTCTACCACTTCCATCGCCTGAACGCCCAAATTAACCGACTGCCAAGCTCGACCGAACTCGGCCGCCGCAGTGTGGCGGGAAGGACTGCTCAGAACGAGCACCACCCACACTTCCTGCTGCACCCGGCCAGCGTGCGTCAGGGGTCACGTGCCACGTCCCCTCCTCCCTACCGGCAACCGGGCGCTTCCCTCTTCCGGAAGTCGCTCCCTTCGGCGCGGAGTCCCTCCCACCACGAGCGACGTCAAACTAAGCTTCTACCACTGCGCTGCCTCCGGCTCCAGGCGTGGGGAGGGCCGCCGCTTTCTTACAATAAATCTTGCTGCTTCCGGGCCCTTGAACATTACAGATGACTGCTTTGAGGTTACTGCGTGTGCAAGTCTTGGAGACGCGTGAGTAGAGTTGGAGAGACCAGAAGCTGATTATCTGGGGACCGCCTCCACAGAGGCTTCTCCCCCTCTCCGCAACTTGTGCCGCACTTGGTTCTGCCGAGACCCACGACGGTTCCGCCCCCTTCTTCCTTGTCATTGATGTTGTTGTTCTTGTCAGTGCCGCAGCCCCGACCGCCGGGAGCTCGAACTCGAGCCGGGGCCGCCCGGGCGGCGCGGTGGCGGCGGCGGCAGTGGCTGCGGCTGCAGCAGCTGCAACGGCTGCGGGGGCTGCTCCGGAGTCTGCGGGGGCGACCGGGAACCGGCAGCCATCGGCAGGGCCGGATGGCTCTGTGTGGGCAGGCGGCTGGGGCCGCGTCGCTGCCTAGCGAGCTGATCGTGCACATCTTCTCCTTCCTTCCCGCGCCTGACCGGCTGCGGGCCTCGGCCTCCTGCTCGCACTGGCGCGAGTGCCTCTTCTACCCGGCTCTCTGGCCCCAGCTCCGCATCTGCCTCCGGGTCTCACCCACGGAGCAGCCTCGGCTGGAATTCCTCATGCGCAAGTGCGGCTGGTTCGTGCGAGAGCTGCGCGTTGAGTTCGCTGCTGAGAATTACCTGAGCGGAGGCGGCGGCCCGGGCGACGGAGGAGGCGCGGACACCGGGACTGGCGGGGAGGAAGTCGAGGCCCCGCAGCTCTCAAACCGGTGGCTGGAAGTGCTGCGCACCTACTTGGAGCTGGTGCTGTGCGTGCTGGTCAGCATTCGGAACAACAGGTAGGCTCGTAGTAACCCGTCCACCCACCCTCCTTTCCCTCCGTTCCCTTCGGCGGGGCTCAGGGTCGCTCCTGGCTCTCACCCAGAAATAGTTTCAGCAAGGATAAGCCCGGCCCGCTTCGAAGCTTTCTTCAGTGTCTGGGGGGTGTCAGTTATAACTGGGCGATTTCATTGAGGCGGGAGGGCATAATAGGACTCATCGTACTACTTTATAAACAGTGATGCACTTGGTGTTTATCAGACATCCCTCCTGGCGCCTTCCAGACAATGTCTCATTCATCCTCTCGGTGGCGTTGCGATGGAGCTGACAGGCGCCGTCAATATTCATTTTACAGAGGGGAGAGCTGAAGCTTGGAGGATGAGGCCTGTGAATCTTGGGAGAAAGAAAAACATAACTTAGCTTTTCTGACTCAACCTGTCCATTCGAAATAAATAGATCGTAGTGAGGGAGACAGGGGAGTGTGCTACTGATATGTTACTGGTGTCATAATTACAAGACTCCCTAAAAGAGCTCGTTAACAGCCCTTTTCTTACCAGGAACAGTTTTGATTAACTGAGCCAGGCAGAAAGAGTAGGAGGAGTGCTTGTTAAACGTAGGGATCGGAGAAAAGCCTGATCATCAGGGTTGGAACTTCTTCCCCTTGCACCTCCAGACCCAACTTGTTCCTAGTGTTTCACCTGTATCACAGTTCAGCGTGGTGGGTGCATGTGTTGGGTGAATTAGCCTGTGTCTGCAAAGAGTAAGCACCCTTAACTATCCTCGTTTTACCTCAGGACTTGGCCCTAATTCTGAGACTAATTTCTTATGTTCTGTGTTCTAACCGATTGTCCTAATAAATATTTCCTTTATTTCTATTATCGCTCTCTCCAAAATCCCATCACCTTTGATTTTCTGTATCTGGATATTCTAACGTTACAATTAATGAGTTGGAAGAAAGTTCAAAAGGTCAAAAGAGGAATGTACATAGTAATAACAGCTGAGCAGTTCCTAAGTACTTTGACATTCACTATCTAAGTCATCCTTTCAATGACCCTGTGAGTTAATGTTTAGAAATAAGTTAATCTCACCTTTATTTTTGAAAATGTCTTGGGATACTATAGTAATATTGGAAGTGTTAATATGAATGTTAAAAACATAAATGAGACTAGTTTTCTTTCAATTTTAACAAATTTGAAAATATTTTAAACCCAAGTTTTTATTTGGGTCCTCTGGTGAAGGCTCTTCATATTTCCTTCCATAATCACTTAAAAACTACAGACTGAAGTTCAGTTAAGACCCACACCAACTTCATTTACCACTTTTGATTTTCTAAAAATATAAAATTTAATGACTAATGAGAACATTTGACATTTTTCTATATATTTCTGAGTTAAATTTACAGTGGTTTTGTTTTATGAGTTCTGCCATTTTATAAGTAGAAGAAGAGGGTATGAAACCTATCAGGTTACAAGCTTTATGCTTCCAGGCTGTGCTGAATTCTTTTATACAACTCACACTCTTATTTTGTTGTGTTCCACTTATTTCTATGCCCCCAGGAAAGGAACTGAAACACCTGGAAATGTGGGAACTTGTCAAGCGTAGTGTCCTAAAAGGAAGGATATGTGGCATTTTGTTTTGCTTGATTTCTGGGTTTCATATGCACATGTAATTTCAGAGTGACTATAGCCACCTTACTGATACCTTAGGTATTAGGAACAACTTATGAGGATTGAGGAGGTGCAGAAATGCCTCTCAAAGAATAAAATATAGCCCTCCAGGTTTCAGAGCTCCCCTTCTTTACTGCTAGGATATCAGCTGTCTTGATGAACAGTAAGAAGAGAAATACAGTATGTATTCATTTGACTATAAGTTAAGTAGGCTGAATTTCCTGCAATTGTCCTACAAGAAATTGTACACAGTTCAAAACAACAAATTTAGGTATGTATTTTTAGGATTTAATCTGGTTGTTGAGTACTATCTATTGAAATACTGTATTTCAGACTTCTTAGGAAAAGTGAGAGCTCCTGAATAAGATTTTTGACAATAGCTAATAGCTCAGTCTTTAAAAATACTTAAACATGTCCCTGGCTGGCGGAGCTCAGTGGATTGAGCGAGGGCTGTGAACCAAAGTGTCACAGGTTCGATTCCCAGCCAGGGTACGTGCCTGGGTTGCAGGCCATGACCCCCAGCAACTGCACATTGATGTTTCTCTCTCTCTCTCTCTCTCTCTGTCTCTCTCTCTCTCTCTCTCTCTCTCTGTCTTCCTCCCTTCCCTCTCTAAAAATAAAAATAAATAAAATATTAAAAAAAAAATACTTAAACATCCCTGGCTGGTGTGGCTCAATGTTGAGCGCCAGCCTGCGAACCAAAAGGTCATGGGTTCAGTTCCCAGTCAGAGTACATGCCTGGGTTGTAGGCCAGCTCCCCAGTCAGGTGCATGTGAGACGCAGCCGATTTCTTACATCGATGTTTCTCTCCCTCTTTCTCTTCCTCTTCCCCTCTCTCTAAAAAAAATAAAATATTTTAAAATACGTAAACAGTAAGCATAAGTACATTTCATCATCTGGTTTATTTTCTGGGCTATGTAAATATTTTTACATAAGCTTTTTGGGGGGTGAAATGCTATATTGGGAGCAGTCCAGTTTTTTAAAGATGAATACTGCAAGTGATAAAGATTTTTTTATGAGGTTGACTTTTTAAAATTCTGTCTTACAAATCTAGATGTATGTACATTGACCATTTCATGACTATGTCAGCTTATATGCCTTCTAAATAGTAGAAGTAAGTCTATTAATAATTCTTAGATTTGGTCTTGGTGATGTGGCATACTGACAGAAGTCTTAACCTTTATATAGTTTTCTCAACATCAGTCTACCAAGACTAAAGAACTGATAAGCCCATTTAAACATACTTTTTAAAATAGGTTAAAAATTCTTTGGACATTTCATATTTACTATCTAAGATGGTAGGAAATGCCTTGAATGTGTTATTGCCAACAACCCTCAGCCTTATTTTTCCCATCATAGTGTAAAGAATACATGTAAGAATAGCTGTTCATATTTTAGGGCTTACTTTTATTATTTATTTAAAGAAGCACATTTACAGAATAAATATATTAAAATATATTGGGACTCTGACCAGTCTATAGTAGTACTAAGGTAGTTGCCTATAGAGAAGAGAGATGAGATGATGCATATCCAGCAGATGCCGTACCTTAAAATTGACAAATTAAAGTGGTTCCATAGGGATAGCCTCAAGGTCATTGAGAAGGGATGAGACTCTAACATGCTAAAGAAACTAACAACCTGGAAGGGCTGCTGAGAGGACTTAGGGCTCTCTGGTCCATGTACATATTCTTACAATGATTAATAAATGATATGAGTAGTGAACAAATAATATAATACACAAATGATGTATTATAGAATTGTACACCTGAAACCTATATAATTATTAACCAATGTCACCCCAGTATATTTAATTAAAAATAACTGATAAATGGAGGATAAAAAGTAAAACTCAATAAAAGGTTGCCAAAGTAAAATATTTTTTCTATATTAAATGAAGCTTTCTAGCAGCTTTTGAGTGGTGATTAAATTATTTCCATTTTTATGTGTTAAATCTGAAGCAGGCTTGGAAGAGTTCAACTAAGTTTATATAGGACCCAAGATAACAGTTCTAAAAAAAAATCTGTTTTTTTCCTCCAAATTTTGAGAACTGTGTGTCAAGCAGTGAAGCTCCTCATTTCCCATTCTAGAATCAATATTCTAGAGGGGAAAGGCTGACAGAAACAAGTAAACAAATGAAAGAATGTTTATTTCAATTGTGAAAATAAAAGAAAATCTGAAAATACAAAAGGACTATGTAATAATAACTAGGTAGCAACATTAGACAGAGTGGTGAGAGAAAACCTCTTTAAGCTTCAACATGAGTGATAAGAGTGACCCATCTGAAGATCTGAGCAAATAACATTCCAAGCAGGAAACAATGTTAAAAACCCAGGCCTTAGGCCAGACAAAAGTTTTGGCCTGTTGGAGCAGCAGGAAAGTACCATGAGAATGAGGGTAAAAGTGGTGTCATAATGAACTCCAAGAGGAAGGGATGGGTTAGGTTATGTGGGCTTTGGAGTGGTATTTCAACTATATTCTAAGAATAGAGGAATTAATCAACTGAAAAATTGGGTTTTAATATGTTTTATTGATTATGTTATTACAGTTGTCCCATTATTTTTCTCCTCTTTATTCCCCTCTGCCCTGTAACCCCCTGCCAGCATTCCCCCATCTGAGCTCATGTCCATGGGTCACACATATAAGTTCTTTGGCTTCTCCATTTCACATACTATTCTTAATGTCCCCTGTCTATTTTGTGTTCCCCCTACTATGTATGTTTCTTATTCCCTGTACCGTGTCCCCTAGTCTACTCTTCCCTTCCCCCTCCCCGCTGCTAACCCTTCACATGATCTCCATTTCTGTGATTCTGTTCCTGTTCTAGTTGCTTATTCTGTTTAGTTTTTGTTTTTTCTATCAGTTGTTGATAGTAATGTGTTTGTTGTCATTTTACTGTTCATATTTTTTATCATCTTCTTTTTCTTAGATAGGTCCTTTTAACATTTCATATAATAAGGGCTTGGTGATGATGAAGTCTTTTAACTTGACCTTATCTGGGGAGCACTTTATCTGCCCTTCCATCCTAAATGATAGTTTTGCTGGATAGAGTAATATTGGATGTAGGTTTTTGCCTTTAATGACTTTGAATACTTCTTTTTAACCCCTTCTTGCCTGCAAGGTTTCTTTTGAGAAATCAACTGATAGTCTTATGGGAACTCCTTTGTAGGTAACTGTCTCCTTTTCTCTTGTTGCTTTTAAGATTCTTTCTTTATCTTTAATCTTGGGTAATGCAATTATGATGTGCTCTGGTATGTGCTTCCTTGTGTCCAATTTCTTTGGTACTCTCTGGGCTTCCTGGATTTCCTGGAAATCTATTTTGTTTGCCAGCTTGGGGAATTTTTCCTTCATTTGTTCAAATAAGTTTTCAATTTCTTGCTCTTCCTCTTCTCCTTCTGGCACCCGTGATTCGGATGTTGGAATGTTGAAAGTTGTCATGGAGGTTCTAAGCCTCTCCTCATTTTTTTGAATTCTTGTTTCTTCATTCTATTCTAGTTGAGTGTTTCTTTTTTCCTTCTGGTCCAAACTGTTGATTTGAGTCCTGGTTTCCTTCCCTTCACTCTTGGTTCTCTGTACATTTTCCTTTATTTCACTTTGCACAGTCTTCACATCTTCCTCTATTTTGCGACCATCCTCAACCATTTCTGTGAGCATCCTGATTACCAGTGTTTCGAACTGTGCATCTGATAGGTTGGCTATCTCTTCATCGCTTAGTTGTATTTTTCTGGAGCTTTGATCTGTTCTTTCATTTGGGCCATACTTCTTTGTCTGGGTGCACCTGTTATGTAGTAAGGGGCAGAGCCTAAGGTATTCGCCAGGGCAGGGCAACATGGCTCTCTGTGGGGGAGGGGTCAGAGAGGGAACAGTGCAGCTTGCTCACTCTTTGCTGGCTTTCAGTCACTTCCTCCGCTACCCACAAGCAAATTGGGCCCTTCTGGTGCTGATTCCCGGGTGGGTGGTTTTGTGTATGTTCTAGGACCCTGTGGGTCACTCCAGCGAACTCTCCTGTGAGGCTGGGAGTTTCTCCCACCGCCCCAAACCCCACAGGTTTTTTCATTCAGAGGTTTTTGAGGCTTTATTTCCCTGTGCTGAAACCCTGTGTTGTGTGGTCTGTGTTCCTCCCCAGTTGTTACTCCTGGTTTATCCACACACAAATGTGGAACTGCCCGGTCTGCCAAATGCTACCTCACCCGCCGCAGTCCTCCAGCTGCCCCCTTGCCAGGAGTCCTCTCCACCCTGGCTGCCCATCTCCATCCTTCCTATCAGTCTGGATAAATGATTCTTCCTTAACTCCTTGGTTGTCAGGCTTCCATCCAGTTCAATTTTCTGGCAGTTCTGGTTATTTTTTGTTTTTAAATTTGCTGTTGTCCTGCTTTTGGTTGTGCAAGGAGGCACAATATATCTACCTACTCCTCCATCTTGGCAGGAAATCTCAGGAAGATTAAAATCCAATTGAAAAATTGTTAAGACAGGAGTAATGTGATCTAATTTGCATTTTAAGACAATCACTCAGGTTGCTGTGAAATGAATGAATTACAAGAGGACACAAGAAAGGAAGGAAGCGGAGATTGTGGGGAAGTTTTTCCGGCAGAGCCCCACATCCGCCACGATGAGAATAAGTCTACCAAGACATGATCTGCTTGGGGAGGAAAGGTAGCCACCCAGATCTCTCAGAGGAGAAGAGCCAGGAGCCTTTTCCTCAGTGGGCTTTTTTTGGGTGTATATGTAAAGCTCATCAGTCATTGTCAGGTAGTAATGATCAAACAATATATAACATTCAGAGAACTCTGGGGGCTTATTTTGAGTCAGGGTCAATAGCTTAAGGGCCATAAAACTTTGGGGAACAGACTCACTTCATGCTTGGACCCTTATCATTTAAATTGAGGGTATTAGCAAAGTAGGTTTCATAGGATTTTATGCATTCTTTCTTAGGCCTGATTGCCCTAGGGAACTCGCCCTTTCCAGCACAGGGCTGCACCCACCTCCAGCATTGTTTCAGGCTTAAGACAGGCAGGAGAAGTAAGGCAGCCAAGAGATTAGGAGATTTCTTGCAGACAGAATGAGGACTCAGGCTATGTCAAAACCGAGGGGTGAGGTTCCATCACCCCTTTCTCCATAGTCGCCCAAGCCCTTTCCTGAGGGCCCCTCGTGACCATGCCTGTCTTAGGTCATCCCTCCCTTGAGGAATCTTACCTGTCATTGGCTAACTGGTCAGGCACTGGGGGCCAGGCAGGGTGAAGTAAAGTGGACAGAGGCGGTGTTCCTGCCGGGGAGATAAGCTTTGTCTCCTTCGTGGCTTATGGTCTCAAGATCATTTTACTCAGCCTTAGCCATAGGGGAGTTACAGCTCCTGAAACCAGGCAGGGTAGTTCCCAACAGGAGATTATTTGGAAAGCTGTTGCAATGATCTAAACAAGAGATGCTGGAGACAGTTGATATGAAGATACATGGATGCATTTGGAATGTATCTTAAGATTAGAAATCTCAAAGGCACAATTTAGAATCAAGGCAGAGGAGAAAGGTAAAAGACTTAGATCTTCTGTAGCTTAGACCCACTTTCTCAAGCCACACCCCTTCCCACAAAAGTCCTATTAGAGCCACCACCAGGGTCATGGAACTGGGTAAGGCCTATTCCTAGTTCCAATTGAATAGAGTTGAGTAGGCATGTTCTGGACAGTTTTTTGAAATCCTAAGCTAGTTTTCATGGAGAAACAGCAGTTTTCAACAACTGTATAATGTAGGCAGTATTATTTTACAGATGGTAAAACTGAGGCACAGAGTACTTAAATGAATTTGCCAGTTACATAATTAGAGAACTGACTGCCTTGTTTTCTAATTTTTAAGTAAAAATTTCAAACACGCACAAAAACTAGATGCAATGGACCTATTACCCAGTTTCAACAATAAGGATTTTTCCATACTTGTTTTCTTTTATCTTTACTGAAATATTTTAAAGCCATTCCAAGGTGTTTGTGTCATTTTACACTACTTCAGTGTAAACTGTGAAAATTAGGGACATTTTTATATATAACCACAATGCCATTAATATACTTAACAAAGTTACCAATAATTACTTAGTCTCACCTGATTTTTTTATGTGAAACACAGTTTATTCTTGTATTGTTATTTTTTATTCTTATTTTTATTCTATTATAGTTGTCCCAACTTTCCCGCCTTTGTCTTCTTCCACCAGCCCATCTCCCTCCCCACACACACAATCTATTCCCACCCCATTGTTCATGTCTGTGGGTCATTCATATATGTTCTTTGACTAATTCCTTCCCCTTCTTTCCACCATTATCCCCTCCTCCCTCCCCTGCTCTGGCAGCTGTTAGCCTGTTCTTTTTCCATGTCTCTGGTTCTATTTTGCTCAGTTTATTTTGTTCATTAGATTCCTCTTATAAGTGAGAGACAAATAGCATATCACCTGATTTTTTAAAAATTGAGTCTTTTAAAAGAACTTTATTTCTACTCCAAGATTCTACACTCATGTACACTTGAAATGTAACCAACATAACTTTTTACGCCGTTGGCACACAATGCATATTTTAATCATTGAATAAGCAAAGAGTAAGAAAGCAGTCACTCAGCTACATTTCTAAGTTATAAGTACTTAATGATCTGATTTAGCTCCATATCTAGAATTGATGACTTTTTAAAATAGGATTAAAGAAAAATGCAATTAGGTTGAGAATTCATTCTCTTCTGGCAATAGTATGGTCTTCTGGATGTTTTAGAAAGACTGATTATCAAACACATTTTAGGATTTTCAGAATTTATTCTCTTCTAGCAATCTTATGGTTATATCCTATTAATATTACCATAGGGCCAGAGCTAAATTAATTTGAAGAATTAAAATGAAAGAAATGTTGTCTAACCAACTGTGATATGCTCCCAGTATGTTTTAGTTATATGTTTTTTGAACACTTGCATGTATGGGAAAGAACCTTGTTTGCTTCATTAGTTTACTTGTTGGTTCAACAGTAAATGAATGAATGTATAAACTAAGTAAATAAAACTCAGGTCACAGAGTTCTAATCTTTAAATAAAAGGATTATGTGGTGTGCCTCCCATGTTACTGGTATAAGTGAAACATCTATTTATTGCCATGGTTCAGTAGGTTCTATGATGGTATTGTTATCTCAATGTTCTTTTTCAGTTTTGTTTTGTTTTTTTATCATCTGAGACAATACCGAGCCACTTAGGGGCTATATACAATCTCCTTGCCTTCACCATATGATCTGTAATCTAATTTCAACCTGATATATAAGTTGCTGTTGACTTGCCGGGGTGTGTGTGTGTGTGTGTGTAAGTGGATTGTTATTTTCTGCGTGACTCAATAAATGAAATTCACTTTGAATGGAAAAGTACCTAAAATTTTTCCATGAATATCTCTTATATACTACTCTAAAATACACCATTTACAATTTTTCTAAAAACTTCCCTTTTTAAGATTTTATTTATTTATAGAGAAAGGGGAAGGGAAGGAGAAAGAGAGGGAGAGAAACATCAATGCGTGGTTGCCTCTTGCACACCATCCATGGGGACACCTGGCCTGCAACTCAGGCATGTGACCTTGACTGGAAACTGAACCAGCGACCCTTCAGTTTGCAGGTCAGCACTCAATCCACTGAGCCACGCCAACCAGGGTAATTTTTCTAATAACTTTCAATAAGACCATTGTATTCAAGGACACGATTTAATTATCAGAAAACAATAAGAACTAAGTAGGATTCAGAACCCAGGTGTCTACCTCGTTCTGCCCTAACTAGTATTGCAGTCATACACAAGTCACTTCAATTTTCTCCATCTATAAAGACAAAGGAATTAAGTACTAGCTGGTGTGGCTCAGTGGACTAAGCACCAGTCTGTGAACCAAAGGGTCACTGATTCGATTCTCAGTCAGGGCACATGCCTGGGTTGCAGGCCAGGACCCCAGGGAAGGGGCGCATGACAGACAACCGCATATTGATGTTTCTCTCCCTCTTTTCTCTCTCCCTTTCCCTCTGTCTAAAAATAAATAAATAAAACCTTTTTAAAAAATAAATGGATTAGATAATTCCACAAATCATTTCAGCTTCAAAAGCATATCAGTGATGGATCTGTAAAGAAAGTTTGCATATGCATTATTGGTTATACTGTAACAAGATTATTACCATTTTATTGTTGCAGATAAAAAGAATTTTTGTTAAATTGCCCTTGAGTGGCATGTCTAACATTGCTGGGACATTTAAAAATATTGTATAGCTGGAACTAAAACAGCAATCTCCCAGGGACCCTTCTTATAACTTGCTAAAGTTATAACTTGCTAAATTTTAATAATGCATGTTTTTAATTTTAAAATGATTTTCATGTGAATTAAGTTTTTATACAGGTGGAAAAGCTATATAAAGGTAATTTAAATTTCTTTTTAATTTTAAGAGAATTCTTTCTGAATTCTTCAATAGTGTACATTTATAAAAATAGAATATTAGAATGATACAGAAAAGGCAAAAAATTCATCAGAAATAATAGCTGATAAAATGCAATACATCTTTTTACAAAATACGAATAATTAAGTTTGGTTTTCCCTTAATATATCTTGTACATTTTTTCACATAATTAAAAATCCTATCACGCACTATTCACCTATTAGAAAGGTCAAAGTTCAGAACATTGCCAACATCAAATGCTGCCAAAATATGGAAGGAATGCAAAATGGTGCAGTCACTATGAAATATGGTTTAGCACTTCCTTATAAAATTAAAAATGCTTTTATGATACAGTCCAGCAATCATGCTCCTTGGTGTTTAAAAGGAGTTGAAAAGATAGGTCCTAACAAAATCCTGCATCTAGACATTTATAGCAGCTTTATTCATAATTGCCAGAAGTAGAACCAACCAAGATGTCCTTCAGTGGATGAATGTGTACATTAACCTTGGTACATTCAGACAGTGGAATTACTATTCAGTGCTTAAAAGAAATCAAGCCATAAAAAGACATGAAGGAACCTTAAATATATATTTCTAGCTGAAAGAAGACAATCTGAAAAGGCTGTACACTGAATAATTATAATTATATGAGAATCTAGGAAGCAAAACTAGAGAGACAATAATAAAGATAAATGGTTCCCAGAAGTGGGGTAGAGAGAGATCTGAACAAGCAGAGCACGGAGGGCATTTAGGGCAGTGAAAAACCACATGGTATAATGATGGGCATATGTCAATATATATTGACCCAAACCCATAGAATGTAAAACACCAGGAGTGAACTCTAAGGTAAACTGTGGACTTTGGATGATTATGTTCTGCCTGTCAATGTGGGTTTCATCCTCGGAAAAAATATATCATTCTGGTGAGTGATGTTGATAATGGGGCAGGAGGATATGCATATGAAGGTAAGGGTAAATAATTCCTCTCAATTTTGTTGTAAACCTAAAACTACTCTTTAAAAAAATGAAGTCATTTAAAAATTATATCATGATAATATATGAGGTCCCTCCAGAACAAGTACAGTGTACTTTGTTACTATAACGAGAACAGATTGCACAACACTTATGTAACCTGGCAGCCAAGGAGAATGGACTTGAATGCACATATGTGAACCATGGTGACTTCATTGTACTTGTCAGTGGGGGAGGTATAGTTGATGAGCATGTGTACTGTGTGGCTGTTGCATTCAAAATAAACGAGTAGAGCAATGAATCTGCATCAAAGTTTGCATTAAGCTGGAACATTCCTCCATGGAAACTATTCAGAAGGCCACAGCTATGAGTGATTGGCAGCTTCATCACAACAACATGCCCACTCATGCATCACATCTTGTGCAGAGTTTTTTGGTGAAACATCAAATCATGCAGGTGACTTAGCCCCACTAGAGCCCAGATTTGGTGCCCTGTGACTCCTGGCTTTTCCCAAAACTAAAATCACCTTTAAAAAGAAAGAGATTTCAGACCATCAGTGAGATTCAGGAAAATACAATGAGACAGCTGATGGCAATGGGGAGAACTGTGAGGTCCCAAGGTGCCTACTTTGCAGGGGACTGAGGCATCATTGTCCTATATACAATGTTCTTGTATCTTGTATCTCCTTCAACAGATGCCTCTGTTTCATATTACATGGTTGGATACTTTGTGGACAGACCTCATATATTGGTTATACACTATTTAAAATAAATTATTTTTTACACCCTGATTTGGACATTTAGTTTGTTGAGCATTTTAAGTCCCCTACAAACTCAGAGTATGTGTAATTTACTCATTAAAAAAAATTTATATATTCCTGACCATCAGGGTAACTAAACATAGAATTTGCATTTTAAAAAATCTCTCACCCAGCCGCCTCACTTCCATCTGGCCCCAGCAGTGCTCTGATGGGCACAAGGGCAGTTGACACAGTGATGTCCCAGGTCTGTGCTCCTTGGCAAGCCCAGGGAGGACACGAGGTTGGCATCCCACAGCCAGTCTGAAGTTATGTGATTGCAGGAAGGTGGTATCTGGTTCTGATCTGACTTTCACACTGAGACCTCTGCTTGGGAAAAAAAAAATCTCTCAGCCTTGACTGGCATGGCTCCAGTCGGTTTAGTGGCATATCCCGCAAAGGGAGCAGTTGGAGGTTTGATTCCTGGTTAGGGCACATGCCTGGGTTGCAGGCCAGGTCCCCAGTCCTGGCATGTGCAAGAGGCAGCTGATCTATGTTTCTCTCATAGATCAATGTTTCTCTCTCACTCTCTCTACCTCCTTTCTCCTCTCTCTAAAAATAAATAAAATATTTAAAAAACATATCAATCCCTCCATCATTTCTTTTTGTTTTTGAAGTTTTTTGTGTTTTTTTAATTGAATTATAATTGACATATAAAATTATATTAGTTTCTTATGTACAATATGATGATTTGATACTACCTGACTTCAAGACTTACTACAAAGTCAGAGTATCAAGACAGTACAGTTTTGATGAAAGAACAGACAAATAAGTAGAACAGAATAACCCAGAAATAGACCCACGTAAATATAATCAACTGATCTTTGACAAAGGAACAAAGGCAAAACAATGGAGAAATAGTCTTTACAACAATGTTGGGACAGTAGGACATCCAGTAGACACAGACCTTACACGTTTCACAAAAATTACCTCAAATCAGATCACAGACCTAAATGTAAAACACAAAACTATAAAACTCGAACGAAAACAGGAGAAAATTGAGATGATACGGGGTTTGGTGATGACTTTTTAGATACAAGACCAAAGGCACAATCCATGAAAAGAATTGATAAGCTGGACTTCATTAAAATTAAATTTTTCAGCTTCGTGAAAGACACTGTCAAGAAATAAAAAGAGAAGCCACAGACTGGGAAAAGATATGTTTGCAAAGGACATATCTAATAAAGGACTGTTAAGCAAGATATACAAAAAGTCTGAAATTCAGCAATAAGAAAGCAAACAACCCTACTAAAAAGTGGGCCAAAGACCTTAACAGACATCTATATGTCATCATCAAAGAAGATATATAGGTGGCAAATAGGCATTTGAAAAGACGCTTCACGTGGTATGTCATCAGAGAAATGCAAATAAAAACAACAGTTAGATATCACTACACTTCTGTGGCCAAAATCTAGAACACTGACAGCACCAAATGCTGACAAAGAAACAGAACAACAGGAGCTCTCATTCATTGCTGGTGTGAATGCAAAATGATACAGTCATTTTGTAAGACAGTTTGGTGGTTTCTTACAAAACTAAACCTACTCTATATGATCCCAGAATCCTCCTCCTTGGTACTTACCCAGAAGAGTTGAAAACTTTTTTTCCATTCACCCCAAACCCTGCACACAGATGTTTATACCAACTTTATTAACTGACAAAATTGGAAACAACCAAGGTGATTTTCAGTAGGTGAATGGATAAATAACCAGACAGTGGAATATTATTTAATGTTTTTTTTTTAATGAGCTATCAAGCCAGGTAAAGACATGGAAAAACCTTGAAAGTGTATTACTAAGTCAAAGTAGCCAATCTGAAATAGCTAAATACTGTATGAATCCAACTATACGACATGCTGGAAAACACAAAACTATGGAAAAAGTAAAAAGTTCAGTGGTTGCCAAGAGTCAGCACTAGGGAAAAAAAGAGCTATCAAGCATAAAAGGAAGAAACTTAAATGCATATTACTAAGTGAAAGAAACCAGTCTGAAAACACTACTTAATGGTTTCAAATTCTATACTTTATTGCATTCCCAGCAACATGTAAAGTTATTGCTCTATATACTTTATAACACTTAGTATTATCAGACTTTTTTAACTTTAGACATTCTTGTGTGTGCAAGTGGAATCTCTTTGAGGTTTTCATTTTCATTTCCCTAATAACCAGGATGAATATCTTTTCATTAATCAATTTTTTTCTGTAATGATTTGTGTTTTTTGTGTCCTATCTAAAAAATATTTGCTTAATCCAAAGTCACAAGATTTTTCTCCTGTATTTTCTTAAGCAGTATTATAGTTTTAGCTGTCAAGCTTACGCATATGATCCATTTCAAGTTAATTTTTCTAGATTGTGTGAACTAAGGATCCAGTTTTCATAGCACCATTTTTTAAAGACTATCCTTTCTGACATAGAATTGACTTTCCAAATTTGTCAAAATTGCTATTTTTATTTTATTTATCATTATCTTATAAAGTTAAAACATGTGGATACAATAACCATATATCAATGGATCTAGTCTGGCGTCTCTGTTCAGTTCCATTGATCACTACATCTATGCTTAAGCCAGTACCACCATGTCTGTGATCTATTGGTTAAGGAAGAGTCTTGAATTCTGATAGTGTATGCAATCTAACTTTGTTCTTTTCAAAGTTGTTTTGGCGATTCTACTTTATTTGCTTTTTGAAACAGCCTGCTGGCTTTTGATCAAGATTGTGTTGAGTCTGTTGATAATTTGGGGAGAACCAACATGTTAATAATATTCCAACATGTTAGTAGTCTTCCAATAAACAAATGTAGTGTATTTCTCTATTTTTTTAGGTATTTGGTTTCTCTGAACAATGTTACATAGTTTTCAGATTTATTCCTAAATATTTCATATTGTTGATGCAACTGTAACTAGTACCGTTTTTCTGCATTTTAGTTTCTAGATGTTCATTGCTGGTTTATAGAAGAGAATTGATTTTTATATTTTGACCTTACTAATAAACTAACTTATGAGTTCTAGTAGCTTTTTTTAGATTTCTTAGAATTTTTTGTGTGAATGATGAAATAATTGGCAACTAAAGATCATGTTACTTTTCCCTTTCCAATCTATGTGCCTTTTTGTTGATGGGTAATATTATGGAGTATATTTTTAATAGTTGTCTGCTAATTTCTTCACCTGTCATTTCTGGGTACGTCTGTTGATTTTTTCCTAGTTGTAATTGTCCCTTTGTCTTTATGTCTGATGATTTTAATTGGATGCCAGACATTGTTATTCTTTGCATTGTTGAATCCTAAATTCTTTAATTATATTTATTCCTTTAAAGAGTGTTGGGTTTTAATCTGACATATAGTTAATTTATGTGAAATCAATTTGATCCTTTTGAATTTTGCGTTTAAGGTTTATCAGGAGAGATCCAAAATATCTAGGGCTAATGAATTACTGCTAAGGCACAGCTTTTCTGAGAGCCCTACCCAGTGCCCCTGTACTGCACCCTCTCTTAACTTTTGCTGGTAGGAACATAAACTCTTCCCACCACTGTGTGTTCTCTACTCCTTTCCAGTAGTACTTTCTCCAGCCTTGTGTGCTTTTACCCCACATATTTACAGATCATTACTCAACCAAAGACTTGGGTAATGTCTCGGCAGTCCTCTCTGCAGATCTGTGATACTCTGTGCAACTCCCTTATCTCTGGTACTCTGCCCTCCAAATCCTAGCCACTTTGGGCTCCCCCAAATCTTTCTCCTCAGCTTAAAGAGACTGCTAGACTTGGTTTGGGTTTTCCCATCCTGTGATACAGCCTGGAAACTCTCCAGGTTGTTATCTGAGGCAAGGATATTTCTCATCTCATTTTTCCCCCTTCCAGGGATCAGTCCTATATTGTTTATTGTCCAGTGTTTTGAAACAGTTGTTTTATAGGTTTGTCCTGTTTTCTAGTAGTTTATAGTAGGAAGGTACATGGCTGTTTAATCCTTTATGGAAGAAGTAAAAGTTTCTCCCATATGTGCTTTAATACCACAAGGACAACTTGTGTTATAAATATACAGTAGTAATCACTGGAAGCTGGGTTGAGGGGAGAAAAATACTGAGACTGTGTGAATTTGTATAGGACTCTTTTCTCTAAATATTATGAGAAATTGAATGTGATTTTTTTTCTACGTTACATAAAAATTCATTCTAAAAAAAGATTCACTTTTTTAGAAGTCTTTAAATTTATTTTTTCTCCTAGAAGAGGTTACGAGAAGCAGATTAACCTCTTTATAATTCATAGATGTAGTGGCAACTTTAGAATAAAGAAAGGGTAAAAGAGAAAATACTTTAAAGGCAACCATAGTTACATATGTGTCTATTATAGTCATGTGTCCCTTAGAGTTTGATATGGTAGCTAACTTCTCAGGGATAGTTATATCTCAGCCCCCCGCCCCTATATCCTTTATTTTTAATGAGTAAAAACATTTTAAGTTCATGTCTTCCTTCCTTTGAAATATTTTTAAGAATATAATTTTTCTGGTAGTCACATGGAAGGTTGATTAGATCTACTAGAGTGACTAATATAAAATTTTTCAGAAGTCAAGAAAAACACATTAGATTTATACTATTAGTAATCTTTACAATATTTTCCTTGACATGTTCTACATTGGCTGTTTTATAACCTTTTCCTATTTATCAGTTGGATTCTTAATGGTTTTATTTTTTATTTATGTGGGATTCTTTAACACATTAAAAAATAAGTAACACTTGTTATAAATGTTTTTCTCACCATGTTGGTTTTCCCTTTTTAGTGAGGTATGCTATTAAATATAAATTATTTCATTTTTATATGGTAAGATATTTCTCTAATTTATTCTATTATTTCTAATCTTAGAAAGTCTTGTCCCTCAGAAATTAGATCACGTTTATACCAGTTTAACCTTCATGTGATGTTTTAGTATGTATGATATCTCTGCAGATTATTTACTCTGTTGAGAAGTGCCTTCGATTTCTCTTTCACAGCAATTTTTAAAAAGATTTGTCTGTATTCATTATCTTTCTTTCCTCACATCCAGTCTGACCTTTTTATCATTATACCACATAAAATGACTTCCATTCTGATCACCATGTTGTTAAGCCAAAAGGACATGTTAATCTTTGTAAGACCTCAAGACAGTATTTGACACTGCTGTTGGTCACTTTATTCTTTGTACAAAGTTTTCCCTTTGTCTCTGATTTCCACACTCCTGATTTTTCTCCAGCTTCTGGCCTCTCCTTTGCAGCCTCATCTTTCTCTAATTTAATTATTAAAGTTCCTCACAACTTAACTTTTTGCCTGCTATTCTTCTCATTTATACTCTTACCCTAAGCCCTGTTGCTCCCCTCCGTTACTTCAGTTATCATCCAGATAACTGCTTGCTCCAGACGTGGAATTGCCTTCTCAACATCTTAATTTGACTATCTTCATGATTATTCTTCAAGTTAAATTTTAGAATCATCAGGTTTTTTAGTGAAACTAAGGTTATTCATTTGGAAAAATGATGCATACTTTCAAATGTTATTTTTTATTTACTTAAATTTTTTATCACTGTAGTAGACTACATGTTTCTTATTAAATTTATTCTAAGTGGTTTCTCTGGGTGGTTATTATTGGCATTTATACCAATAATTTGTATTCAGTTATTAGTTTTCTCCTACTTTATTTAGAATTTTACTATTAGAAAAGTATGTTTTGCCCTGGCTGGCGTTAGCTCAGTGGATTGAGCACAGGCTGCGAAACAAAATGTCGCAGGTTTGACTCCCAGTCAGGGCACATGCCTGGGTTGCAGGCCACGGCCCCCAGCAACCGCACATTGATGTTTCTCTCTCTCTTTCTCCCTCCCTTCCCTCTCTAAAAAATAAATAAATAAAATCTTTTTTTAAAAAAAGAAAAGTATGTTTTGTAGCTAAAATTATCTAAAACAAAGATTTTTACATAGTTTTTTATCTCTTGATCATAAGCTATACTTTTGATCATAGAACTGGGAAGGTTCTCTACATTTTAGTCAAACAGTATTTCTTACTGAGAAGGTATCTTCAGGGCAGTGCCCCACCCTTTGAGCATTAAAGATGTTAAGTTGATTGGTTTGGGAAAATTTTATATTATAATTAACATCTATATAAAACTTACAGATTATACAGTTCTTTCATAGTCATTTTGTTATTTATTTATCTCAACCTTTTTAGGTAAATGATATTATTACTGGAAAACAATTGAGTTGCAGGGACATTAAGAGACTTTTCCATGGTCATTAAAATACTGAGTTCCTGAACCAATGCTATACCCCAGCCCTCATTTTATAGAGCTCATGCTGTTTGTACTGAATCACATTGCTTTTCATTGTATGTAAAAAGCAATCTTAAAGTACTTAATTGGATTCTAAGTGAGTTATGAGGTAGAAACTTCCCTAGAATATCCATTGTGAGTACTTTTAAAAATTTATATTTTTATATATGAATCACTTAGACAATCATTTAAATTTTTTTTATAGGAACCTCCAGAAGTTTAGCCTTTTTGGAGACATAAGCGTTCTACAACAGCAAGGAAATTTGTCAAATACATACCTCAGCAAGGTGGACCCTGATGGCAAAAAAATTAAGCAGTAAGTTATATAGTTAGAGGAAAGGGGCTTATATAATAATAATTTTACTTTTTTTGAGAAATTGTAAGATACCATCAGAAGAGTAATGATTATTTTTCTAAAAAGAACATATGTCCTGGAAATGTCTTAACTATGAAATACAGTGATCATCATATGCCATTTCATGCCATAAATTTTAAGACAATTCAAAGAATTTTCTGGGTAATTAATGTTTTGTACAACTTATCTACTTGTTTTTGCTATAAGTTGTATGTCACCAGTCTTTTGCCATACTGGTATGAAGTGCTGAACATATCTCTTTATGTTCCTTGAACATATCTCTATATGTTTAACAGATCTGTAAGTTTAATACAACTTATTTGTAATATTTTAATGTGAATTTTAATGGTACTTATAATACTTGTAGGTTGGATTGAAACTGAGAAAAAATGGATCTCAACATTGCATGCAATTTTACTGCCTATTTTCAAAAGACAGTTAAAAGATGAGAGCTAAATGTTAAGAGGATCATTGTGGCATGTGTTTTCCTTACAGAATTCAGCAGCTGTTTGAAGAAATACTGAGTAATAGTAGGCAATTGAAATGGCTGTCCTGTGGGTTTATGCTGGAAATAGTAACCCCAACATCACTGTCATCTCTCTCAAACTCTATTGCCAACACTATGGAGCACCTGAGTTTACTGGATAACAATATTCCTGGTAACAGCACTCTTATCACCGCAGTGGAACTAGAGCGATTTGTGAATCTGCGCTCACTTGCCCTGGATTTCTGTGACTTTACAGCTGAGATGGCAAGAGTCTTAACCGATAGCAACCATGTGCCTTTGCAGCGACTGTCTCTCCTGGTCCACAATGTTTCTGTGATGCACAAGTCTCTGGACAACATGCCAAATGATGAGCATTGGAAAGCCTTGTCACGAAAGAGCACCAGCCTTCGGGTCTATATAATGGCTTTTGATATCAAGAGTGAAGATATGTTAAAGATTCTGAAGCCCAGTATACCACTAGAGAGGATTCATTTTGACAGCTACATCACTTGTGTTTCGGGAGCTATTGTTGATCTCATATCTAGACAGTATGACAAATTCCTCACTCATTTTATATTAATGAATGATGTGATCGACACATCTGGATTTCCAGATCTTAGTGACAACCGAAACGAAGATCCATTGGTTTTACTAGCGTGGAGGTGCACAAAGCTCTCTCTTTTGGCAATTCATGGTAGGTGATTTTTGTTCACTGTACTTTGATATTAATCTTACATTTAAAATATGTTATGCTAATAAAAAGATAGCACTGGCATTTATAGTATCAAAATCTCATAACAGCCTTGGCTGGTGTGGGTCAGTTGCTAGGAGCATCATATTCCTTAAACCAAAAGGTTACAGGTTCAATTCCTGGTCAGGGAATAATCCTAAATTGCAGGTTAGGTCTGGTCCAGTGCGTATAGGAGGCAACTAATAGATGTTTCTCTTTCACATTGATGTCCCTCTCCCTCTTTCCCTCCCTCCCTTCCCTTCTCTCTAAAATCAATAAGCATGTTTTCTGGTGAGAATTTTAAAAGATCTTATAACAAATTAATATGCAGATTTTTATACTTTTTAAGGTTTATAAAATATACCAACAAATGGAAAGTCACATCTCTGCCCTAAGTGTTCTGTTCCAAGTTCCCTGTTACATTTTTCTTCTACCATGTAATTGATGGCATTATATAAAAATAGCATTTGAAGTTAATTTTTCGAAGAAAACATATGTATTTACCTGCAGTAGAAATATTTCCTCTAATCACAAATCTCTTAAAAAAATAACATGGAAGAGAAAGTGTGATTTCTTTCATGCCCATTGACTTCTAGATTGTAGGTATTAACATGAATTTATATGACTTTTTTTTAATGGTGGTTCCATTGATCGGGTATATTCTTATTTCATACTAGGGCCTTTCATCTTAATTTGAACTTGGGGGAGAGAGTTTCTATTCTGACAAGTTAGAGGAATATTTTACTTCCCTTTTTTGATACTTAGACATTTATAGAATACAAATTAGGAAGTCTCTATGAACATCTTAAGCTCTCTTTATTAGCTCTCTTTCATTGTTTTTGAAATTATTTTTTTAGCCTGTATTTGTGTCTTGCTTTTCAAGGTTTGTTTTGTAATTTACTCAACCAGCAGAGGTAGTAGCAAAGACTAGACCAATGTTGAAGGTGTAATAAATGAGGATTTTGTATCAGATAAAGAAATGTCAGGTTATTCAAAAGTTAAATTAACCCAGTCCTTTTAAAACCTTTTTTTCTTCTTTTAAGAAATAAAGTGTTAGAGACAGCTAAATCCCCTCCATCCATTCTCCTTTTATTCCTTCCCAGAGGTAATTATTCTGAAATTAGTATATGTTATTCCCATTACTGTTTTATACTTGACATATTTGCTACTGACAATTAACAATTTATCTTTAAAGTTTAACGTATCACTTCATAACTTTGGACTATGAATGATTTTTAATTAATGAAAAATATCAGTTTAACTATGTATTGTTAATGAATACACACTTTTGAAATATAAAATTTGTTCTTTGTGATATATTACTATCCAAAGCTATAAAATTATATTTTAAATATATTTGATTTTACTAAATGCAGTGGTATGAGAATAGGATTATAGCACCTTCCATTTTACAACCCACAGTAATGTTCTTGGAGATAATATCAAACCTGTCATTTTTCTTTTTCTGGCTAATCATACTTCCTTCTCGAATCTCAGTATATTTGTCAAAGAAAAGGACCACAGTGGTGAGATACAAATTTGTGGAAAAGGCTAACTTATATAGACAAAATAAAATGCAAGGAAATTACAGTGCTTGTGTTTTGCTTATTTTTAAGGTTACACAGTGTGGGCACACAATCTCATCGCCATTGCTCGTCTCCGTGGCTCTGATCTGAAAGTACTTGAAGTCACTGAAGAAAGCATTGATTTTGACCAAGGTGAACTTGCCGACCAGGATGTGGATCCAGTGCATAACCTTATTGAGCAGGTATCCCTGGGCTTGGGCCAACCTTGGCATGCAGTCATGGACATCGAATCACTCAGTGTCTTCACTGAACCAAATCGTCATTTTTACAGAGAGATGCAAAGCTTCAGCGAAGACATTTAGCTTTTTTTAAAAAATGTACAATTCCTGTGGTTACATATGCAAGTAGGGTCCCATTATGTTTTTTTTTTTTTCAGTAGTGTGAATTAATCCCTTTGTGCTGTGTTTAATCAGTATTAGCTTCATAGAGTTATATATGTATATTCTACTTCTTGATCAAAGAACGTACTCGGGTATTGGTTTAGAAGTTCAAAGTGACTATGTATAGGGCTTTCACGGTTAATGAACTTGTTACCAAACCTTAAGGATATACAACCGAAGGTTGTCTGAGGTTGCTGGCTAACTTTGTTTTTCACTGAGTTACTCTGCCTTTTTGATGTTTTTATTCTTTGTGTGTCAGAGTTCAGAACTCAGGAGCCAAAATATTTTTATACATATATAGAAATATATCCATAGCCTGGTAGATTTGTATGCAATGCACTGCATTCATGTATTCTAATAGCATTTCATTAATTTTTATTTGAAATGGAAGGGAGGATAATGTCCCAAATGATTTATCCTTAACAAAAAAACCAAGACTTTAACTTTCATTACATATATAAAATTGATATCACCAATTACCATTCTGAATTTTGTATAGTACTAGGTTAGAACACTGCTTAATCCTTTTTTAAATGCATTTACATAAACAAAATACTCAAATTGTTGGATTTTTAAAAACTATATATGACATAATTTTATTTATCAATTATATTATACATTTAAGTTAGCTTTTAAGCCCAGATTTCAAGTAGTGGAGGAAGAAAGAAACTATATTCCAGGGTAAAACCTCCTAAAGAAAATCAAAAAACAGAATTATAAACACACATGCTTGCAAACATTAGTCGTGAAATCCCTAGCAACAAGTCACTGGATTTTTCTCTGTCAGCACGCGTGTCAGCTGCCAAAGAATAGACTTAACTGAAGAAGTGCCCACATGCTGGCAGGGGCCGGCCCACTCTGGCCAGCCAGATACTGCTAGATTGTAATATTTAAGGTCGAATTTCGACCTGTGGTACACAGCTGTGCTGTGGCTCAGTCAGCAACCTCAGAACTCTGAAAAACAAAACAAAAAAGAAAAAAAAAACCATGCACCTGTTTCACTGTGAATAGTGAATGTAAAGGAAGAGAGGAAAAACTGAAAGCTTGTTCTATCACAGGTATGAGCTGCTATGATACATGAAGAACATTCCATGAAGTATGTTTTAAAACCTTGTTATATCTGAGAGGCTTTAAAAGCCGATTTAACTGTTTCAGGGCAACCGCGGTACAGACGTGGTCTCTGTGAGACTTCCACCTGACCCCAGTTTTAAGTGGTACGAATGTTGTGCATTTAATGTTAAAGGACAGTCTGCAATAATAAAGTAGCCAACGTGGGTGCCCAGCAGTGCTGAGACCTGGCTGCTCTATTGTAAGCTTTGGAAACACAATTTATGCAACAGATGTCCAGATATGATTCTATTTATGGAAAAAGTTTATATGTGTTTTACAAATGGTTTTACCATCTTATATTAAAATGACCTTTTGACAGGTGTGCACTGTTTTGTCTCCAGTGGGCACATACCATGCGGATTTTATATGTACATCAGTAGTGTGAATCCACTGGCACAGTGTGTGTAAATGCCAGATGTGGTGAGATTTTATCTTATAAATGTGATCAGATAAAATAACTCCTGACAGAAACTGTAAGGAAACCAGCTGAATGTTTGACCTGATGACTGATGTTGTATGGTTTATGTTAAATGTATATTCTTTTAATCAATGAATAAAGCATTAAAAAGTGATCACTGAAATATATTTTATTGTATATGAGGCATGAAAACTATTAGTGTTAAATAAACTGCAGTAACTCATATTGTGTATAATCATATGTTAGGTCCTATTGTAACTTGGCTAGTGAAGCTCAAATTTGAGAACCTATCATAAACAGTCTTAGGCTGAATAATTCGGAGGATTTTAATTTTTTAATTCATTTTGGCAAAATACAAGCATAAAAACAAACAATACACTGGTTAACACAAAGTCCAAGTGTGGCTACTTACTTCAGTATGCCAGTACTAAGTAGTTCATAAACCCCTGTGTACTGCTTTAGTTTGGCTTTGCAATCTTATATTCTTGGTTATTAGAGCAAACAGCTGTTATTTATGAGAAAGAAAAGGGCTTTGACATCTTTCCTTCCTTAATCATTCCAGCTGCTGACTCTTCGAGACATTGCCTTATGTTAGAATAATCTGGTGTTCACAAAGAACCATCATCTACCTGCTGCTACCTTGTTAGAGACATCTAACTCCTTTGAATAGATCAGCATGCTTATGTATTTAAAATACCAAATAGTATTCAAAATGTAGGGACAAAGGAAGCCTATTTTTATATATGAGTATCATCCAAGTGAAGGTTGGTACAGTAAGGCACTACACTGGCAGGCTGGACATCTGGCTTCTCCTCTAAGCTCTGGCTCGAACGCTGCATGGCAGACCCTTCATTGAGCTTGTTTCCTCGTATGTGAAATGAGGGATTGGACTTGGTTATCTGAAACCCTGATTCTTCATCTGAAGTTTCAACTTTTGTTAGCCAACAGCTTATAGACATGTACAAGATCATCTTTGAATGACTATATTAAATAAAATATTCTCAAAGCATAGCTTACTAAACTATATGAAATTTACATATCTAAAATTACTTTCACATTTCCTCCAGCACCCTAGGAATTAAAAAGTTAGAGATTCAGTAGAGCAGGGCTTAGGAAGGAAGTGTGCCTATGACCGAACACATAGACTCAGAAACCAAATTGCTTGGGGCTTATAGCATGAATCAGACTGGATCTCTATGAAGCCAGTACATAAAATGGTGCTAAATGGAGCTAACACACAGAAGGTGTGAAAACCCAGTGGCCATACTGCATTGTCTATATCACTGCTTCCCAATGTTTTCATGTCCTGACACAAAAAATACTGTACAGCAAACTGGTAAAAACTGGAAGGAATTGGAGAAAAAAAATCATTTTCTTTATTATATAATTGATGAGAAAAATAAAGTACAGATTCAGAAATAGTAAATTTGTATAGAACTTCCAAATAAAATCTTACCAAGTGTTTTAACTAATAACCTCTTAAAAACTACTGTTGCCATCAATGAAAAAAATTCCACAAATAAGTGATGTTTAAGCCTTTTTTTCACAACCATTCAAAACTTCGGCAGCTGAACTATACTTAAAAATTAACTGTTTTAAATGTAATGGTAAATATAATGTTGAGATTTCTTGCAATGTGAATATCTTCATTACAAGTATTTCAAATAATGACACAACTTTAATTTGTAGTCACCTATACTTAACCATGCCACTAGTTTAGCTACCACAGAGAGCACATATTAGCCACCAACAGACAAGTATCTGATTTATAAGGCAAGTTGAGGCCTGTGGGGCGCCTTCCTCTCATCTCCAGCTCCCAATCCCGTCACTCATCTGGGGCTTCATGCTTGGGTTTTCCTATCTTCTCTTAGGACATCTGGAACATACTTCTCTCACAGCTTCATAGACCACACACCCGTCCCCCACCTCACCTTGCCCATGATGGACAGTGGAGCATTCTTCCATCTGTCAGGGGAGCGGTAAGTGACCGAGTTCGGGGCACACTGTCAGAGCCAGCTCCACTCCCTGCTCTCCAACAAGAGACTGAAAGCATCATGAAGCAACCAGCCAGGGCTCCCAGGCACCCCAAAATTCAGGTAGCCTGGAGGGGCATGACCTGGTATAATCTCTGGACTAATTTGGCTTCCTGGTTGTGGAAAGAAATGAAAGGTATACTATGAATAAATTTTCAGGATACTTGAATCATCCTTTGTAAAAGATTTTTTTAAAAAATTGAACAAGGAGGGCAAGACAATATACAACTTTGGCAAGGAAGAAGGAAACACTGACAGTTGGAACTTGAATTGGAATATTCACTTTAGAGAGCAAAATTGCAGTATCTTATAAAGCTAAAATTGTCTGTGTCATGTGACCCAGCAATTTCACTCCTAGATGTATTCTTTTAACACCAGGTCTTTGATCATTTTTGTTCTCATAGTCTCTAAAAATCCTAAAGGAATTTTGAAACACCATGTACTCCTTTGCACAGTTAGACATATAAAACACTGGCCATAATCTTAACATAATAGTAATAGTTCAAATGAACTCTAAACATCATTTTTAAAAATGTATATAATGAGATCTAGAACTTCCGGCCAAGATGGAGGCATAGGTGGACGCACCATACCTCCACGCACAACCAAGATTGGAACAACAACAATTTAGAGGCAGAATAACACCCAGAACTGACAGAGAATTTATGTGAATGGAAGTTGGACAGCCAAGAAGTTGAAATAGACCCGTTCATCCAGACCAGTAGGAGGGGCAGAGACGAGCAGCTGGGCGCGCGTCACTGCGCAAACAGCAGGGAGAGTTGGGCGCATAAGGCAATCGGGAGCGTATAAGGCATCTGGGGCGTGCAAGATTGCAGCGGGTGGACCCTGAGTATGCAAGCAGCAGCTGGCAGACCCAGTGAGGTGGCAATTGTGGAGCAGGGTAGAGCATGCAACCCAAGATCCCAGGGAAGGGACTGAGGTCCCACAGAGAACGGAGCTACCACCATTGTTCCCTCTTGACCCCGCCCTCACATACAATGTCACAATCTAGCGACTGGGGTGCCCAGCCCTGGTGAACACCTAAGGCTCCGCCCCTCACCATAACAGGAGTGACCAGACCCCCCCCCCAAAAAAAAGAGAGAGAGAGATGTCTCGAACAGAAGAACATATCAGTGCCCCAGAACTCATCCTTTTGAGCAACCAAGAGATAGCTAACCTATCAGATGCACAGCAAAACACGGGTGATCAGGAAGCTCACAGAATTGGTTGATTTTGGTTACAAATTAGACGGACAAATGCAGGTTACCATAAAAGAAATGAAGGAAAATGCACAGGGAACCAATAGTGATGGGAAGGAAACTGGAACTCAAAACAATAGAGTGGACCAGAAGGAAGAAAGAAACAACCAAACAGGAAAAGAATGGAAAAATAAGAATTCAAAAAAATGAGCTTAGGAGCCTCCAGGACATCTTTAAACCTTCCAACATCTGAATTATAGGGGTTCCAGAAGGGGAAGAGGAAGAGCAACAGATTGAAAACGTATTTGAACAAATAATAAAGGAGAACTTCCCCATTCTGGCAAAGGAAATAGACTTCCAGGAAATCCAGGAAGCTCAGAGAGTCCCAAAGAAGTTGGACCCAAGAAGAAACACACCAAGGCATATCATAATTACATTAGCCAAGGTAAAAATGAAGGAGAGAATCCTAGAAGCAGCAAGAGATAAGGGGACAGTAACCTACAAAGGAGTTCCCATCAGACTCTTAGCTGATTTCTCAAAAGAGACCTTACAGACAAGAAGGGTCTGGAAAGAAGTGTTCCAAGTCATGAAAGACAAGGACCTATATCCCAGATTACTCTATCCAGCAAAGCTTTCATTTAGAATGGAAGGGCAGATAAAGTGCTTCTCAGATAAGGTCAAGTTAAAGGAGTTCATCTTCACCAAGCCCTTATTTTATGAAATGTTAAGGGACTTATCTAAGAAAAGAAGATTAAAAAAATGTATAGTAAAATGACAGCAAACTCACAATGATTAACAACCACACCTAAAGCAAAACCAAAAGAAACTAAGCCAACAACTAGAACAGGAACAGAACCACAGAAATGGAGATCACATGGAGGGTTAGCAACAGGGGAGTGGGAGGAGGAGAGAGGGGGAAAAGGTACAGAGAGTAAGTAGCATAGATTGTAGGTAGAAAATAGACAGGGGGAGGGTTAGAATAGCATGAGAAATGTAGAAGCTAAAGAACTTATAAGTATGACACATGGACATGAACTAAAGGGGGGAGACGTGGGTGGGAGAGGGTGTACAGGGTGGAGGGGAGTGAAGGGGGGAAATGGGACAACTGTAATAGCATAATAAAATATATTTAAAAATTATAAATAATAAAAGGACAATATATTTTTAAAAGTATATGAGATCTAAATGCCATAGTAATTTGGTACCTCCTACCATCTATTCATTTAAAAAATGCTGTAAACTCTTGATCATTTGGAAATTTTACATCATTCGTTTTCCTCCTTAAACCCATATATTGTGTCAGTTATCAATTTATTGCCTCACCTCTGAATGTACTCTTCAATATTTTCTCTCCAATAATGGAACTACTTTCAGTACTACACCTTTCAAGTCAGTACAATGTTTTCTCAGTAAGAGGCATACAGGACATGGTAGAAAGAAGACACTCTCCTATAGTTCCTGTGGCAGAGCAGGATAGGCAGCCTCAGTGTGAAGACTTGGGGTGGAGCCTGTCCCAGCCATAGGACGACACTGTTCCACTGTGACCTTTCAGCCTCGGCCTGATCTTCAGCTCTCTTGACACAGAAATAAGCCGCTGCACAGCCCACATGCTTTGAGAGCCTCCTGCCTGCAATGGCACATAGACTGCCACTGTCCTGAGTGGCTGTATACTGTCCACATGATCCCAAAGGTCCCAGTGGGGCTTAACTACTGCCTGGCCCACTCACTGCCCTGAAGGCCCTGCACCTCCAGTACCCACACTCCAACCGCACACCCATGCTACTGGTTGCTTTTTGCCTGCCCCTCTGCTGAAATGAGGCAGGTCCAGTTAAAATCTATTCCTATTTTTTTTCATTTTTATAAACACAAATGCCAAAAAAATCTTTTCAACATAAATGAGTAGATGAGAAGAGAGTCTGTTACAATGATGTTACTCATTCTTCAAACTCCTGAATTTATAAGCCCCACCCCACCCCCCAAAAAACACCGGTCTATCAAAAACTTTTTGGTAACTTGGCTGATGCAAATGGAGTTATGCACTTTCTCAGCACTGACATCAATATTTCAAATTGTCTCTTTGGGGCTCCAGAGGTTAGTACCCCTTAATATGATGCACTACAGTAAGATCAGGAGTGGGTGAAAGGTTATGTTCCTTTTGAAACATGGGAGTAGGGTAACTGCAAAAGGAGGTTAGGAAAGGAGAACCTTTATCTTAAGTTCATCCTTCAGCAGAACAGCTGTGGAAAAGAATACACATAGAAGGTAAAATTCTGTGAATTTCCCTAAAAGCATATCTGTAATTGGTTGTAAATTCTTTGTATACTCTGTTTCAAAATTTGATGTACCCCAAGTTTCAAAATTATAGCTGTAGAGAAGTATCACTTATGTGACAAAGAAACAAATACTAAGGTGCTTATTTCCACATTGTGATGAAAAAACACCAACTGAATGTCCATCAATAACAGAATGAATTTATTGTTGCATAGCCACAGTGGAATGCTCTTCAGCAGTCAAAATTAACTCAACCTACATTTATTAAAATGGATGAATCTCAAAGTTGAGTGAAAAAAGCCAATTTCTAAGGGATATGATACCATTGATGTGCATTTTAAAAAGACAAATAAAATAAACCTACATATTGTACATAAATATTTCATTGGAAAACAAAAAACATTTCCAACTTCTACACAGAAGTGTTTACCTCTAAAGCATGAGGACAACTGTATCTGTTAAATTTTTCTTGAAAAAAGCAAATATTAAATTTTCTCTAGGTAGTAAGTAAAAGGACATATATTATTTGGTTCTTTCCTATATTTTTAAAATATCTGTAATTTAAAATGTGAGTACAAGTTACCAAAAACTGCATGTTTATGGAGTGACTTGGTTAATGATCATGGCCGAGTCTAAAATGTGACCAAAGCAAGACAGAATGTTGCTTCCACTCACTCACGAAGGACTATCACAGTAAACTGAGAAAGGCTCAAAGAACACATAAGAGTTTAACGACTACTCTAATTGTAAGGAAGTTCTAAATAATGTTTTAATATATCATTGCAGTTGACTCTCTGTACATTTCAATTTAAAGCATTATTGTCATTAGAGTAATAATTCAATATGAACATCATATAAAACAAACTCAGCTATTTTGAGTGTAGCCAAGGATCCAGAAGTAAGTGTAAAAAAACTTTTGGGGCCACCAAAGACCCCAGATAGCCATAGCAATTTTGAGAAAAAGAACATGGTTGGAGGTATGCTGCCTAGTATCAAATTCTACTACAAGGCTATAGAAATCAAAACAGCATGGTACTGGCATAAAAACAGACACATAAAGCAACTGAACAAAATAGAGAGCTCAGAAATAAACCCACCCATATCTGTTCAACTAATATATGACAAAAGAGGAAAGTGGGTATTATGCTAAGTGATGTATGAAATATGTCAGTCAGAGAAAGACAAATATCACATGATTTCACTTGTATGTGGAATCTAAAGAACAAAATAAGCAAAACAGAAACAGACTTAGAACAAACTGACTGATGGTTGCCAGAGGGAAGGGGGGTGTTCAGGGACTGGGTGAAAAGGTGAAAGGATTAAGAAGTACAATTGGAAGCCCTGGCTGGCGTAGCTCAGTGGATTGAGCCGCGGGCTGGGAACCAAAGTGTCTCAGGTTCGATTCCCAGCCAGGGTACATGCCTGGGTTGCAGGCCATAACCCCCAGCAACCGCACATTGATCTCTCTCTCCTCTCTCTCCTCTCTCTCCTCTCTCTCCTCTCTCTCCTCTCTCTCTCTCTCTCTCTCCCCCCTGCCTTCCCTTCCTAAAAATAAAATCTTAAAAAAAAAAAGAAAAAGAAAGAAGTATAATTGGTAGTTACAGAATAGTCATAGGGATGTAAAGTACAGCATAGGGAATACAGTTAATAATACTGAATAACTATGTATGGTGTCAGGTGAATACCAGAAATATTGGGGGGAACACTTTGTAATGGTTAGACTATGCTTGTCTAACCATTATGCTGTATACCTGAAACTACTACAGAATAATACTGAATGTTAACTGTGATTGAAAAATAAAATTTAGAAGACTTGTGGGGCCGGATTATTGCATGCACTAATACTTAAAGGTATCATTCAGAAGAGCCACTGCCACTTCCTTTTAGCTCACTCTTCTTACTTTCAGCGTAATTTTAACAAGCCTGTTCCCTGACTTCTCAATCCAAAGTCAATTGAATACAGAAGGAAGGGAGTGACTGTAAAAGGCATAGAAATTTACAAACTTGAAAAAAGAATGTAACTATTCTTAAACCATTTGTTTTGGAACTTGAAACAGACTTAAACACCCCTGTAACAAAACTGAAATGTATAGATATAATATTTGTAATGTCCCTGTATCAGTAGGAAAATACATTATCTTCAGAATACCTGTGTAATTAATGAATAGAACTTTTAATACATTTTAGAACTATTTTCACGCAAGATGGTTAGAAGGGTTGGTGTTTAAAAGAATGACTTGAGTTAATCAACAAATATTCACTTAAACAAGATTTTCTGAGAAAACACTGAGAAGAAATATGGCATGCATTGAGTATTTACTGTGTGCCAAGCACTATTTTAACCACTTCAAGCGTAATGTATTTAATTCTCACAGCAACCCTGCAGGACATAATCATATGCATTTCACATATGAGGAAACCGAAACACAGAAAGGTTAAGAATCTTGTCCAAGGTTGCCCTGGCCCAGTGGCTCAATTGGCTGGAGTGTTGTCCTGCGCACCAGAAGGCTGCAGGTTTGACTCCTGCTCAGGGCACAAACCAACCAGTCAGTGCATCGAGGAGGCAACTGATTGATGTTCTCTCTCAAACTGGTTTCTCCACCCGTCCTCCGCCCCTTCCCAGTTCCTCTCTCTTTTCCCCCTTCCTATTTATTTAAAATCAATGAAAAATATCCTTGGGTGATAATTAAAAACAGAAAAAAAAAAAAAAACCTTGTCCAAGGTCATAAAACCAGTAAGTGTTTGAGCAAGATAAAATAGGACCCCTATATTATATGACCTCTATCCTGCCACTCTTAAATGCAACTATACTATTAGGCAAATAATACTTTCTTTTTTTCAGTTTTTCAAATGTATAGATTTTCAATTTTAAAGTCACATACTCTCCATGTACCAGTATCCTTGCTGTACTTCTTGAATTGCATTAACTGTGCTTGGCATATTCCTGTGTGTGTGCATACGCACACACACATACACACACACACACACACGTGTGACCAATTTAATTGATCACAAAGCAACAGAAAGATCATTAGGTATATGAATTTATATGTAACACATAAAAGTGTATATGTGAGCCCTGGCTGGCATAGCTCAGTGGATTGAGTGTGGGCTGCGAACCAAAGTGTCGCAGGTTCGATTCCCAGTCAGGGTACATGCCGGGGTTGCAGGCCATGACCCCCAGCAACTGCACATTGATATTTTTCTCTCTCTCTCTTTCTCCCTCCCTTCCCTCTCTAAAAATAAATGGATAAAATCTTTTTTAAAAAGTGTGTATGTGGGAACACTGAAAATATAAATGTACTACATAATTAACATATGTAATTTAATTTTTAATAAATCATACAGTTGGTATATGTATAACCTACCTAATGGCATGAGACAGGCAAGTTAATGGTAAAATTAGAATAGTCACTACTTTGTTGTAATTATTTCTGGAAGCTAGGAACTCTTCCTTACCTGGGATGATATGTTGTTTGAGATTTTCAAGTGATAGAAATACATGTAATTTTGGTCCTTCATGGTTCTTATCTTTGTTTATGGACCACACAAACAGGAAACTTTTAAAAGGCTAGTTGATCAAGATGGAGTTTTGTTAACATATTAGTTGACTGATTTGATCATGTTTTCCATTAAATTAATAAAATCTAGTTTGACACCTTATTATTCAAAGGGCCATCAAATTAACAGATCCAAATAGTCCAGACCTAGGTAGTTACCAATCTCCTTTCAGCAATATGAGGAAATTAAATTCTCTTTTGATCATGTGGATTCTTTGATTATACTTCCTATTATACTAGTAAGTATAATTTTATTAAAGTATCAAATAGTTAAACATTATCCTTATATAAAGACTAAAATAAATACATACTGATGGCAAACCATTTCAAAATAGAAAGTTAATATACTCATTTCAAAAATTTTTTAAAAGACTTGAGCATAAATTCACAGAAAATGAATTCTCTTTGTTTGAAATAAACATAATTCAAAATGCCAAGTTCCAACAAAGAAATGGTAATGGAAATTTTAAAGTATCATCTATATCATTTGAAAACAAAGGAGAAGCAGTGTAATTATGGCTTAATAAAATAACATATCCCAAAATTTGGAAAAAAAAGGGAAAATAGAGGGAATGTACCTCAATATAATAAAGGCAATATATGACAAGCCCATAGCTAACACCATACTCAATCATGAAAAGCTGAAAGATTTTCCTTTAGGATCAGGAACATGAAAATGGTACCAATGCTCACCATTTCTATTCAACTTCGTGTTGGAATTCCTAGCCAAAGCAAAAAGGAAGGGAAGAGGATGAGAGGGGAGTGAAGGACAGGAGAGGAGAGAGAAAAGGACAGGAGAAAGGAAAGAACAAAAAAACAGAACAGGAAAAGGACAGGAGAAAGGAAAGGAGAGGGAGAAGAGTAGGGAGGGGAGGGGAGGGGAGAAGACAAAGAAAAGAAAGGAAAAGAAAACAGAAAAAAAAAGAGAAAGAAAAGGTATCCAAATTACATAAAGAAGGAAGAACACCGTTTCCTTGACATGATATTAAACAGATAATTCTCGACTTATGATGGGGTTATGTCCTGATAAATCCCATCCTAAATTGAAAATATTCTAAGCCAAACATGCACTTAATACACCTATCCTATACAAATATCATAGTTTAGCCTACCCGACCTTAATTGTGCTCAGACCACTAATAATATTTAGCCTACAGTTGTGCAATTATCTTGAATTTCATATCAAGAGTAACTGCTTTCCTTGTCTTCTAACCAGAAACAGGAGACAAAGTTGGGCGTTTTGTAGACTTGATGGGATTGAAAACACAAAACATAATACACAAAAAACGCTGGCAACACAAGTACACTGTACAGTATAGATTGTTAACTCTCATGATCATGTGGCTGCCTGGGAGCTGTGGCTCACTGCCACAGGAGAGTTTGGTACCACATATCACTTGCCCAGGAAAAATAAAAATTCAAAATTCAAAGTACAGTTTCTATTGAATGCATACCACTTTTTACACAATACTAAAGTAAAAAAATCTTAGGTTGAGGGCTGTCTGTATGTACCATCATGCAGAGTTTAACAACAGGGATACATTCTGAAAAATGCATTGTTAGGCAATTTCATCATTGTGCAAACAATATAGAATGTATTTACACAAACCTAGATGATACTTTATACAACTAACAATGCAGTTGATTCACTGACACCAACATCACTACAAACATGAAAATAATGCATTACTATGGTATCAGGATGGCTACGACATCACTAAGTGATAGAAATAGTCAGAAAATGAATTCATCAGAGTTGCAGGTACAAACTTAATGTACAAAATCAGCTGCATTTCTAAACACTAATGACAATCTATCCAAAAGGAAATTAAGAAAGCAATCTCATTTACAATGGTATCAAATAGTATAAAATACTCAGAAATAAATTTAACCAAGGAGGTAAAAGATCTGTACACTGAAAATTTTAAGAAATCAATGAAAGAAATTAACTGACTTCCAAACCAGGGACTGGTTTGGAAATGGAACTTTACCTCAAATCAAAAGAGTAAGAGCCACTCCCAGACATTTTTCTGGAATTTTCAAAATAATGGCTCTTTCCCCTCCTGAGATTATAAACACAATATACCATGTAAGTCTTGAAATGCTGCAACTATACGGGGAGATAATATACCTGAGAATGAAACTAACAGAGAAAAGCAGAGTTAAGCGATTAGAAGAGAAAGACCATGTTTTGATGTTATAATTTAAACCATACTATGACTCTAACTGTTAAACCCTAAAATTCCTAGTTACACCAACCAATATTATTTCATTTATTGTTATCAAACTGGTTTGAGCTACATTTTTGTCTTGCAAACAAGAAACCTAATACAATATAATAAACTTAACTGCTCTTCATGTACAATTATCAGAGAGCTCTCATATACCACCAAAAAACCCACCCTTGCTTTTGTTGTACTTATATCAAATTGTCTTTTTCTTTAAGAGTAGCTGCTACTCTTAAAAAAAAGGAGGCTTAGTTTGCAAAGGTAACAAGGCTAGATGCTTTTCTAAATAGACTTCATGATGAATCCTGAACCACACCTCCAGAAGCAGACTAAAAATCACCAACCATACTCACAAAATAATTTCATAGCATCTAAGCATGTGTACAAGTTGTCTGGATTGTCTGGCTTAAAAAATACATATTATTTCTTCAACCAATCTGGTTCCAAAGAATGTGATCTCCTTCCCTCTTACTAACCTTTTCCCCTCTGCCCCAAATTCTGGCCCTCAAATATATTTTAGGTATGTTATCACTAAAAAATCATCCTAAAGCCAGGATGGAGATAGGAGGTATGTGCAGAGATATTATACTCTCATATATAACTCTTTAAAAATGCTTTTAAGAAATGAAAAGAGCGTTAAGTGTTCAGCAACAAAAGAATAGTCAAGTAAACCGTAATTACAAAAGGGAAAGTTAAGCAACCATTAAAATGAAGTCTGGCTGCCTCTGGTTCTTTGCCAGATGCTCCTGAACGTCCCCTAAGGGTCCTTCCAGCACCATGCGCTCTGCAGAGGGCTGGAGCCAGCCCCAGTGCTTTCTATGGCAACCTTAATCACTTTTATTTGCTAATTTTTATTTTATTTTTTGTCAATTACAGTTGACATTCAATCTTACTTTTCAACCTTAATTATTAAGGGACACTGTGCACTGGCTGGGTGGCTCAGTTTTTTGGAGCATCACCCATACACCAAAAGGTGGCAGGTTCCATCCCCAGTCAGGGCACACATGCTTAGGTTGTGGGTTTGATCCCTGGTGAGGCATGTATGGGAAGCAACTGATGGATGTTTCTCTCACATCATTGTCTCTTTCTAAAATCAATAAAAATATAGCCGCCTTGGGTAAGGATAAAAAAAAGAAACATAGTTTCATGAACATGTGCTCACAGATCTGCTCTAGAAGGGAAGGACTGGAACAGCATGTAGCAAGGTTGTTATAGAGAAACCATATCTCGGTGGATATCACACATCTGTTAAATAGAATACCTCAATTTTGTCTCTTTTGGAGAGAAACAGTAGTTTTAAGTTTGTTTTTATTTTTTTTACCTAACTACCTAAAAGGAAATACCAAAAGCTGCAGTCTGTATATGGTGCAAAGAGGCAGTATGTTTTCCTTTCTATCACCTATTTTGCATTTAAAGGGAAACCTGTAAATGTTTGCATGATTTCTAAAAATTAAAATTAAAGAAATGAAGTTTATGAAGACTACATAAAAATTATTTATGTTAGGAGATTAGGTTTAAAACTATGAAATTATAGACACATAATTACAAGACAAAAGACAGATGAAGGAGAAAAGGCTTGGAAGGGAGTGCAATATAAAATGCAAAAGGTGATTTTGTTTGGGTGATGACCTGGGATGACTATTTTTTCTTCTGCTTTTGACCATTTTCTTACAGGAGCATGTATTACTTTTCTATTTAAAAAAAGTGTAAGATCAAAGTGGAAAGAAAACTGTCAACCAAAACCAAGAAGTACTCTTTCCTGAAATGTCCAAGCCTGTTGCTTATCAGTCCAAAGTGACCCTCGGTTCAAAGTCCTGAGCTCTGACATATCCCTTTAGTTATCCCTTTAGATGGTGGTAAGCGCAATAGAAAACTTAAGCTTCAAGATAGCAGAGTAAACGCATGTACTTACCACCTGCCCCTCGAGGCCCTGTTGAAATAAACACAACAGCGAGCCCAGGGAAATAAATTCTGTTAACACTAAAAAGAATAAAATAGGTCCCCAACAAGTGAGATTTCCAAATTTTATAAGGGACAGAAGAAACAGATGGGATTAGGGTGAAGGATAAAATAGGTAGAGAAAGCTGCAACCTAGAACCTGTTGTCAGGCGCTGGCAGTCAGGCTGCCAGATAGAACCTTGAAGCTGGGCTCAGAGCCAGTTGGTGCACAGAACTGATGTAAGAGGTAAAAACAGGGAGCTTTCTTGAAACTCTGCATACAGAATAACTAATAGTTTGTACCACCATTCCCCCGCCACAACCTCAAGCACATGGAAGTGAGCCACGATTTGCCTCCAGCTAAAATACTGAATAAATATTCCCTAAAGAAATAAAATTGTTTGGAACAAGCAAAAGCTTCTAGTATGAATGCTTGTGTCCTAGATGAAGCCCTTCTCATTCCGGTATCTGGAGGGCTTATAACCAGTCAGCCAGCTCCCTGCGGGTTTCTCCCAATGCAAAGCCTGTCAATCACCTTTCTGTCTCCAACCCTACCGCCCACCTCCTATGCACACACAAAGATTTCCCAGTCTGAATCCTCACTCAAGAAAGAGATCTAACAGGAAAACTGTCCTTGCACAGAAAAAGCTATAAACTATTTTATTATATATGATTTGATCTGGTAGTGATTAATATTTAAATAATAATAATGATGTAAATGTTATCTGATTTTCAAATTTTAGATCAACTCTGGACTAAATATAGAAAATAGTTTATGCTTTTAGGCATAATGTAATTATTAGCAACCTTGAAAATGTAAATGTGTAATTAAAAATATGATTTTGGCATTATAAGGAGGGAGTTGGAATAAAGAGAAGGGGGACTGATAAGAGGTTTAAATCTATCAAAATTACAAAGATAACAATAGAAACCTTTATTTGGATAAATATCAAACATGATGAGGAAAGGAAACTGGGGATGGAAATAGTATAGGTGTACTAAGTCTTAATTTTTCACCAATACACAAATTGACATAGTTAACAAACCAAGCTGATAAATCAGAGATTAGAAATTATAAGCGTATCTTCCAAAATTCTAAAGTCACTAAAAATAAACAGGGTAAAAGAGAAACTAACATGAAAGTATAACTGGGGAGAAGGAGTAAAATGGGGAAAACTTCTCATTCATCCTAAAATATTATTATTTGACACATTCTTTTAATTACATTGTATCAATAAAAATATATTTTGAAGCTAAATATGTTCATTTATTCTGGAACCCCAAGTATTTCACAATACTCAGCCCACATCAAGTCTTCTCATCTGCCACCCTGCTTTCATCCAACACTCAGCCTGCTTCCCCTATGACTTTGCTTCCTCATTGTGTTACCACTCTATTATGGTTGATTCCCCTTCTCCTCCTCTCTCCTCTCTGCCTTAGGCAGAGACAGGTCTCCCCTATCCCAGGGCAAACAAAAAAATTTCACTTGATTGGTTGGAATGGTTTGCATCATTTCTCTCCTTCCTTTAACTCTCCCACTTTAAATAAGTAGGCTTTCTTTTCCCCTGAAATCCAGCTTTTAAGCACCAAGTGTAATGATGCTTTTACAGTCCTCATTCTACTTAATATTTTATTCAAGCGTATCACAGGAAGCCTTTCTTTTTACCTTTTGGGTTTTTTTTTTTTTCCTAAGGAAGGGATGAAAATGGAGAAGGAGTGGAGCTACCTCACAAGAACACTGTTCTGAGAACATCTGGGGAGATGATGGCTTGAAGTGTTCCGATTAAAAATGCACCATTGGTTTGGTCAAGAATATTAATCTTGGTTTTTTGGCACTGAAGAAAACAATCCAAGTAAATAACTAGAAACAACCAACCTCTCAACGTAAGTATTGTAACATTAGCCTTTCATAATCATATTGGTGTGCAAGAAGACTAACAGAATACAAACCTTAGTTAGGGAAACATTCTCAATATATTAAATCCAAAGCTCAAAAATGATGACATATTGCCTCAATATAGTTATCCTATATTAAATATCAACATCCCCCACAAAAAAAATAACCTACAAATGAAGATAAAAATAAGAAAATAAGACAATCAATAAATACACTAAGATCGAAAATCTGAAATTTACCATTAAACAATATTCTTGTTTTCTTTAAAATATAAGGAATTTTGACCTTTTAAAGTATATTAACTTGTTGCACTGAGTCAGTCACATCTATTTGCAAGAAATAGGGCATAAACAATATTCAGAAATCAATGGCATTCTTGTAGTCCAACAATGATTATCAGAAAGAGAAACTAAAAAAAAAATACCATTTAAGATAGCAATAAGAAAAATAAAGTACTTGGGTATAAATTTTTTATGTATTTAAAAATTTTTATTTGTAATTTCATTTAAATAACATATTTTTTAAATAATTTTATTGTTGTTTAAGTATAGTTGTCTACATTTGCCCCCCACCCCAGTCATCCCCACCTCCCTCCCCTGATTCCAACCCCCCCCTTGGTTTTGTCCATGTGTCCTTTATAGTTGTTCCTGAAAACCCTTCCCTCCTTTCCCCCACTATCCCCTCCCACTTCCCCTCTGGTTACTGTCAGATTGTTAATTTCAATGTCCATGGTTATATTTTGCTTGCTTGTTTGTTTTGGTGTTTAGGTTCCTGTTAAAGGTGAGATCGTATCATATTTATCTTTCACCACCTGGCTTATTTCACTTAGCATAATGCTCTCCAGTTCCATCCATGCTGTTGCAAAGGGTACGAGTTCCTTCTTTATTTCTGATATGTAGTATTTCCATTGTGTAAATGTACCATACTTTCTGATCCATTCATTTACTGATGGGCACTTACGCTGCTTCCAGCACTTGGCTATTGTAAATTGTGCTGCTATGAATATTGGGGTGATTGGTTCTTTTGGATTGGTGTTTCAGGGTTCTTAGGATATAATCCCAGCAGTGGTACTGCTGTGTCAAAAGGCAGCTCCATTTTTAGTTTTCTGAGGAAATTCCATACTGTTTTCCACAGTGGCTGTACCAGTCTACATTACCACCAACAATGCACTAGCATTCCCTTTTCTCCACATCCTCTCCAACATTTGTTGTTTGTTGACTCGTTTATGATGACCATTCTGACCGGTGTGAAGTGGTATCTCATTGTGGTTTTAATTTGCATCTCTCTGATGGCTAGTGATGCTGAGCATCCTTTCATATGTCTCCAGACCCTCTGTATGTTCTCCTTGGAAGAGTGTCTGTTCAGGTCTTTTGCCCATTTTTTAATTGGGTTATTTGTCTTCCTAAAGTGGAGTCATGTGAGTTCTTTATATATTTAGATCAAACCCTTGTCTGAGGAATCATTGGCAAATATGTTTTCCCATATAGTTGGTTTTCTTTTCATTTTAATGCTGCTTTCTTTAGCCGAGCAGAAGCTTTTAATTTAACGAGGTCCCGTTTTTTTATTCTTTCCTTTATGTCCCTTGCTCTAGGGGACATATGGGTGAAAATACTGCTGTGTGGAATGTCTGAGATTTTCCTGCCTGTTTTCCTCTAGGACTTTTATCACGTCACAACTTATATTTAAGTCTTTTATACCTTGAATTTATTTTGTATGTGGTGTAAGTTGGTGATCGAGTTTCATTTTTTTGCATGTTACTGTCCTGGTCTCCCAACACCATTTGTTGAAGAGGCTATTTTCACGCCATTTTATCCTTCTGCCTCCTTTGTCAAATATTACTTGAATAGAGACTTGGGTTTATTTCTGGGCTCTTTGTTCTGTTCTATGGGCTACATGTCTATTCTTAAGCCAGTACCAGGATGTTTTGATTACAGTGGCCTTGTAATGCAGTTTGATATCAGGTATTGTGATCCCTCCTACTTTGTTCTTCTTTCTCAAAATTGCTGCAGCTATTCAGGGTCATTTATGGTTCCATACAAATGTTTGTTCTATCTCTGTGAAACACGTCATTGGTATTTTAATAGGGATTGCATTGAATCTATCAATTGCTTTGGATAGTATGGACATTTTGATGATGTTCTTCCAATCCATGAATGTGGTACATGCTTCCATTTGTTTGTGTCTTCCTTCATTTCTTTCTTCGGTGTTCTATAGTTTTGAGTACAGGTCGTTTACCTCCTAGGTTAGGTTTATTCCCAGGTACTTCTTATTGCTACATCAAATGGAATTTTTCTCCTGATTTCTGTTTTTGATATTTCATTGTTGGTATACAAAAAATTGCTTTGATTTCTGAATATTGACTTTGTATCCTCTGTTTTGCCAAATTCATTTATTAGGTCAACTAGTTTTTTGGTGGAATCTATAGGCTTTTCTATGTACACCATCATGTCATTTGAAAACAATGACAGTTTTGCTTCCTCCTTTTCAATTTGGATGCCTTTTATTTCTTTTTCTTGTCTCATTGCTGTGGCTAGGACTTCCAATACTATGTTGAATAGGAGTAGTGAAAGTGGACACCCTTGTCTTGCTCCTGGTCTTAGTAGGAAAGGTTTTGGTTTTTGTTCCTTGAGTAGGATGTTGGCTGTAGATCTCTTGTATATGGCCTTTATTATGTTGAGGAATGCTCTCTCTATTCCCACTTTGCTGAGTGTTTTTATCATAAATGGGTGTTGTACCTTATCAAATGTTTTTTCCACATCTATTGATATGATCATGTGATTACTGTCTTTCCTTTTGTTTATGTGATGTATTATGTTTATTGACTTGAGAATATTGAACCATCTTTGCATCCCTGGCATGAATCACACTTGATCATGATGAATGATCTTTTTAATGTATTGCTGGAAGAGGTGTGCCAATATTCTATAGAGGTTTTTAGCGTCTATGTTCATCAGCAACATTCACCTGAAGTTTTCTTTCTTTGTTATGTCTTTACCTAGGTATAAATTTAACCAAGGATGTAAAAGACCTGTAGAACACTAAAGAAAGAAATTGAGGAAGATACAAAAAAAATGTAAGCATAACCGTGTTCATGGATTAGAAAAATTAACATCATTAAAATGTTCATGCTGCCCAAAGTATGTAAAGATTGATTGCAATTTCTATTAAAATATCAATGGCATATATCACAGATCTAGAATAAATATTCCAGACATTTATATGGAACCAAATAACATCCCAAATAGTATCAGCAAACCTGAGAAAGAAGAACAAAGTTGGAGGAATCACAATACCTAATATTAAACTATATTACAAGACCGCTGTATTAAAACAGTCTGGTACTGGCATAAGAACAGACACATAGATCAATGGAACAGAATAGAGAGCTCAGAAATAAACCCATGTCTCTATGGTCAAGTAATATTTGACAAAGGGGCCATGAGCATACAATGGAGTAAAAATTGGCCTCTTCAATAAATGGTGTTAGGAGAACTGGACTGGTACATGAAAAGAATGAAACTCAGCCACCAACTTACATCATACGCCAGAATAAACTCAAAATGGATAAAGGACTTAAATGTAAGTTGTGATGCCAAAAAAAGCCTAGTGGAAAACACAGGCAGTAGAATTTCAAACATCCTACATAGCAATATTTTTGCAGATATATCTCCTAAGGAAGGAAATAAAGGAAAAAATAAAAGGGAACGCATCAAATTAAAAAGTTTTTGCAATGCTAAAGAAACTATCATCAAAATGTAACAGGAACCAACTTCCAGCCAAGATGAAAGCATAGGTAGATATACTTTCACTCCTCGCACAACCAAATGAAGGACAGTAACAAATTTACAAACAAAAAATAACCAGAACTGACAGAAAATTAAACTGTATGGATGTCCGATAACAAAGGAGTTAAAGAAGAAATATTAATCCAGACCAGTAGAAGGGGTGCAGATAGGCAGCTTGGGCAGAGAGGACCTGCGGCAAGATGTCAGCTGGCAGACTGGGAGGTCTCACATTTGCATGTACGTAACTGGTAGGAAAAACTGGGAAGCGAGACGGACAGCACAACCCAGGGTTTCTGTGTGGGAAAATCAAGCCCCAAAACCTCTAACTGAAAAAACCTTTGAGGGTTGAGGTAACAGGAGAAACTCCCAGCCTCACAGGACAGTTCATTGGAGAGACCACCTGGGTCCTAGAATGTACACAAAACCACCCACCCAGAAACCAGCACCAGAAGGGCCCAATTTGTTTGTGGGCAGCAGTGGAAGTGACTGAAACCTGGCAGAGAGCTGAGCGAGTGGCACTGTTCCCCCTCGGACCCCACCCCAACAAAGATGTGGGTTGACCTGCCTGGTGAATACTTAAGGCTCCACCCCTTACTAGGTAACAGACACACTGAGACAAAAAATATTGCCCAAATGAAATAACAGATCCAAGCTCCAGAAAAAATACAACAACATGTTGAAGAGATAGCCAACCCATCAGATGCACAGTTCAAAACACTGGTAATCAAGATTCTCACAGAAATAGCTGAGTATGGTCACAAAATAGGAGAAAAAGTGAAAACTATGCAAAAATGAAATAAAGAAAAATGTATACAAAACCAATAGTGAAGGGAAGGAAACCAGGACTCAAATCAACCGTTTGGAGCAGAAGGAAGAAATAAACAGTCAACCAGAATAGAATGAAGAAACAAAAATTTTAAAAAATGAGGAGAGGCTTAGGAACCTCCATGACAACTTTAAACATTCCAACATCCAAAGCATAGGGGTGCCAAAAGAAGAGAAAAAGCAAGACATTGAAAACTTATTTGAACAAATAATGAAGGAAAGCTTCCCCAATCTGGTGAAGGAAATAGACTTCCAGGAAGTCCAGGAAGCTCAGAGAGTGCCAAAGAAAGTGGACCCAAAGAGGAACACACCAAGGCACATCATCATTAGGTTACCCAAAATTAAAGACAAGGAGAAAACCCTAAAAGAAGCAGAGGAAAGGAGACAGTTACCTACAAAGGAGTTCCCCTAAGGCTATCAGCTGATTTCTCAAAAGAAGCCTTGCAGGTAAGAAGGGGTTGGAAAGTATTTGAAGAAATGAAAGGCAAGGACCTACACCCAAGGTTACTCTATCCAGCAAAACTTTCATTTAGAATTGAAGGATGATAAAATACTTCCCAAATAGGGTCAAGTTAAAGGAGTTCATCATCACCAAGCCCTTATTATATGAAATGTCAAAGGAACTTATCTGAGAAATAGAAGATCAAAAACTATGAACAGTAAAGTGACAATAAACAACTATCAACAACTGAACCTAAAACACAAAAACTAAGCAAACAACTGGAACAGAATCGCAGAAATGGAGATCACACCGTTATCATTGGAGAGAAGGAGGGAGAAGGTACAAGGAATAAGAAGCATAATTGGTAGGCATAAAATAGACAGGGGGAGGTTAAGAAGAGGTAGGAAATGTAGAAGCCAAAAATAACTTATATGTACAACCCATCGACACAAACTAAGTGGGGGGAATGCTGGAAGGTGAGGGAGGCAGTGCAGGGTGGAGAGATAATAAAGGCAAGGAAAAAATTGGGACAACTATAGTAGCATAATCAATAAAATATACTAAAAAAAAGAAGTTGTAATGAATGACTCATGGACAATGGAGAGGGGTGGGCTGGGTGGATGGGGGCAAAAGGGAAAAATAACTGGGACAACTGTAATAGAATAAACAATAAAAAAAGAAATATGGTACACTTTTGGTAAGAACATTGAATGGGAAAGGCCCAACATAAAGCATTAGTTTTAAGCCTCAAAGCTATTGGGAGAAATAAACTAACTTTTGTAACCATAGCTATGAAAAAACATCCTGATTTCATTATTATCAATGTCGAACAAGATTTTAAATCAGTTAAAATTTATTTAATTAAGCATAAAGTTACTTTCACATTTGCCTACAACCACAGTAAATACAGTTTTGGCATAAAGACACAGTCTTTGGAGTTTAAAACATCCCCAACTGCAAAATTACATACAGGAAACCCCATCATTGTTTATGTAATAGTGGATTTGTTCATCAAATTAAAATAATTACACTATGTAGGATAAAATAAAATGGAAATAATTTACTCATAAAATTCATATTTAAATCATCTTTATTTACAAAATAGTATCCTGAGAATGTAATTTCATTAAGCTCCAATTTGAGCATAAGTATAGCCACTTAAGTAACAGCTGTTACTTAAACAGAACATGAGAGAAGGCGAAATTACTTGATATATATATATATATAGATAGATAGATCATGTATCATAGAAATGTACACTTGTAAACTATAATATTAATGTCACCCCAATTATTTTAATTAAAAGAAAAGAATAATAATTACTTTTGAAAAGAGACCAAAAATATTGTCAAGTTTCTTGTGGTTCTGGATGTTCATTCAGTAGCTGGCTCATTTGAAGGCGGAATCAACCCTGGTGGAACCTCACTTCTACTTTCAGGATGTGAGGGTGGGGCTGGGGGTGGGGGAAAAAATCCAGCTCTTGGGGGAAGATAATGAGGAAAAGCTCTCGGTGGGTAGACATTTCTCACTGTTCAAAAAGATTAATAAAAGACATTCTTTTATCTTTAAGCACCTATACTGCAACCCTAATAAATCATTAGCTTATAACTTCTAGTACCTACCTATCTTTACATTCAAAAATTGACACCAGAATAATTGATCTAACAAATGGAATTTTTACAACATTGAGAAAAACATACTTCCTTCAACTACACATGATTAAAGGGAATATCATAAATTTTAGACCCAATTTTTTACTTATGAAAATCTAACATGTTAACACTTTTTAAAAATAATTATTTCAAACTATACAAACTTACTTTTAAGAAGTTTCCATGTAATATATTTTCACCAGACTTAAAATTCAGACCAGTAATTCCCAATTCCAATTTGATATTATCCTAAAACATTTATAGTTATATCAAACACTGCCTAAAAATTCCCCAAACAAAATTCATTTTAATTCACATCTTAAAATAAAAGAGGAATGAGGGAAGGAATGACCACATCAGGAAAATAACAGGCTTCTGCCTACTGTTTGCTAATCATGCATCTATTCTGTAAAAAACTATCGTTCTAAATGGCAATGTATAAACATAAAAGCAATAAAGTATTTAATTTTTCTGATGTGAGGCTAAAAGAATTTCAATAAATTCAACAATTAGTCCAAACACATTTTAGATTTAAATAAGTAGGCCTGCATGAGAACTACTTAAGAAAAAGGACTTGACTTTAAAAATACTTTAGCCAGTGATTTTAATGCTAAAATATAATTGTAATTATTTTCCCTAATTGCCATAGTAACCAGTTTCTGTCAAATAAGGTACAAATAATTTCAGTCTTAACATAAGACTGCTGCAAAAATTCAATGATCTTGACAAGCAAAATACAAAAATAATTCCATATTATTGAGATGAATCAAGCTGAAAACTCATTACAGTCTACTGATGGTTGGCTGCCTTCCCTAAGGCAGTGTACCAAAGTAATGGTGCACTCACAGAATGTGAGAAAAGTTTTCCTCCACTATATTAGTACATGAATAGGAAGTGGACTTAACATGCTGATATATGCTGTAAAACATATACTTTTTTAAAAAAAAGCATACTTGCAAATGGGGGAGGTGGTGGACCAGGAAAGTCCCTCGGAGGAAAATAATCACGAGAAGCTCCGTACATGCTGCCCGGAGGCGGAGGGAAAGGAGGACCTCTTCTCATGTACGGGCCCCTTACATCCACTGGGAGCAACGGACCTCTGACTGGAGGAACAAAGCCAGGGCCAGTTGCTTCACTTTTGGTGGGGAGAGATGCATCAGGCACATTTAAATTCTGTAACAAATTGACAGATGACAGTCACTAAAAATAAAAGCAAAATTTGTAACCATTTCCTAGGCAGCTAGGCAGAAAGCAGTGCATGATAGTCTTAAATGTCTCCAGGGAAAGATTCAAACAGATTTCTACATCAGATGGATTTTTGCCATCACAAATATTTTATTAATTCAAACGGAAAACAGCTTTAACCAACAAAGTAATATTCTGACTCAAGATATAGCACACGAATAGCCCAAGAGTACAAAATCATATATTCTTTTATCAAGCATACACTGAAAAGAAGATGCTTATGTTTATATTTTCAACACAAAATAAGGCAACCAAAACCAAAATTGTAAACATAGTAACAAAAATATACTTCAAAACATTCAAACAAAAATCCAAGGGGAGAAAATCCAAATTCTTGTTTAACTATAATAAAATAACTCAAGCCTCTAGCTTAAAGACACATTACAGTCTGTAAGTTGTATTTTATTATCATTAGGTACATTCCAGAAAAGAAACAGCTATAATGCTAAGTAGGAAGTGTATTTGTCAAAATAAAAGAGCTATATATCGACAACTAGATTCCTAGCTAAATTTCTGTTCCATTTAACCAAGAGATTAGAAGGGTCCCAAACAATAAAATTCCACTTTCAATACTTACACCAAGATCGTCTTTGCTGTCATTTCTACTGGATTCCATTTCTGAAGACTTTGGCCCATCTAGACATAAAAGTTAAACCATGAATACATGACTTACCACCGCATTCCTAGAATAGCTCCAGATCACAAAGAACAGTGATGCTTCCCCATCCCCCTTGTCAGCACATAAACCACCTTGACACCAGCAACCTTTATTAGGGCCACAGAGAAGACTGAGGACCCTGGGAACCTTGGCAGACTCAAATCAAAGTTCTGCAAAGGCATGCCACAGCCTGCTCCTAGGCAATCCTGCTCCAAGCAGGATCATGAGACTCCTAGAAAGGAGCATTCCTCCTCCTTTCTTTCTTCTGTCCTCCTTCTTTCATTTTACTCCCACCTCACTTCCTTTTTTTCTCTCTCCTTCCCTCTTTTGCTCCTCCCTTCCTCCCTCTCACCTTTCTTTCTTTATTCCTCCATGACATAGTACAGACTAGCCTTTGAATTTAGCCACTGTTTCTAAACAAATGTTCCTAAACTTTGTTATCAAGAACTACTCTGACGCCTGAGAACATTCCAGCTCTAAGTTAATGCAACTCTCTGCTTCCACTGTTCTCATGCCTGAGCCACATAGCACTTCTGGGGTAAAATATACCTCGGAGCCATGAAGACTGGCACCACTCCAGGCTGACAGCTGCTTACTGCCTAGCTTTCCTTCTATGTCTTCTAAGCCAGTTTTCTCCTCAGCAATTTCCAACCCCCATTCTCCTCAAAAGTATTATTCCAGACACTTAGAAACTCCCTTAACTTTTTCTAATCAAACATATAAATATAACAGCAATTATATTGCTGTGATATTTCCTATTATCATGGAAAAGGATCCTTCTAGACAATCTATAACTCTGATTCTGTGCTCAGAATCCCTCCCTCCCCTCCAGCTTCCTTAGGGATTTTCCTTGGTCTGTTGCCTCCCTCTTCCCTTTCTGCAAGTCTCTCCCAACTGCTACGTAAAAATGACACAGAATCCCCCTACAGCTAGCCACCTTGTTCCTTAACAGTCAAGAACTATTCTATACACATTGTTCAAAATTCCTCCCATTTTATTCTCATTTTACTGTAATCTATTTGCAACATCAACTGTTCCACTGAAATGGTTTTCCCCAAGATCAAAAGCAGTCTTTTTTTTTTTTTTTTTTTTTGCTAAACACAGTCCTTATGTTATTTCTCACCATGCTGACTACTCCCTCCCTCTTTAAATCCTCTAGCCTTTAATTTCTGTGATGGTACCCCTCCTTCTCTCCATCTCTTCTTTCTAGCTGCTGCTTTCTTCAGTCTCTTTGAGGGTACCACTACCTCTAACCACGCTTACATAGTGGTCTCTTCAGCATTCCACCACTGGCCCAATTTTTGTGCCCTTCTCTCCTTGAGAAATCCCCTCTACTCCTACAGCTTTAATTTGATGTATACATACTATTAATGACTTCCAGATGTTTAATTCCCATCTAGATATTTCCCCTAGGACCTGAAAGCTTGAATTGCCTATCTGGCTATTCATGCAGGTGTAATAGAGGCAATGCTAATTTTCTAAGTTCAAGATGTAACTTATAATTTTTCTTGTCAAATTTCCTTGCTGCTCCTTGTTCCTTGTCTCAGAACAATGAATGGCCCAGATGCCACAGCCAGAAACCTGAGCATCAGCCAAGATTCCTTCTTCTTCCTGACTCCCACATGCCTTCAATTCTAATTCCTCCCAATTCTGTTTTCTCTATGTCTGTTCCCATTTATCTATCCCCTCTGCTAAATTACCACTATCACTCATGTAGATTCCTATCATAAGTCTCCTAAAATATTACCCTGCCTCCACTCCCTCCAACTATTCACCATAATGCAATCACAGCAATTCCTCTAAAATTCAGATCTGATTATATATATTTTTTGTTTAAAATATCTTTTAATGTGTTTACCCTGTGAATAAAGTCCAAATTTCTAAACAGGTATGCAAGACCCTGAAAACCTTTTTTGTATATTTTATTGATTATGCTATTATATTTATCCCAATTTTCCCCTTTTCCCTCACTCCACCCTGCACCCCCCAACCCTCCAGCATTTCCCCCACTTAATTCATGTCCATGGGTGTACATATAAGTTCTTTGAATCCTGTTTCCTATACAATTTTTGACTTCTCCCTGTCTATTTAATGCCTACCAATTATGCTTCTTCTTCCCTGTACCTATTCCCTACCTATTCCTCCCTTCCAACACCCCACTGAAATCCCTCTATGTGATGTCCATTTCTCTGATTCTGTTCCTGTTCTAGTTGTTTGCTTAGTTTTTGTTTTCATTGTTTTTCTTTTCTTTTAGGTTCATGTGTTGATAGTTGTGAGTTTGTTGCCATTTTATTGTTCATATTTTTTATCTTCTTTTTCTTAGATAAGTCCCTTTAACATTTCATATAATAAGGACTTGGTGATGATGAACTCCTTTAACTTGACCTTATCTGAGAAGCACTTTCTCTGCCCTTCCATTCTAAATGACAGTTTTGCTGGATAGAGTAATGTTGGATATAAGTCCTTGCCTTTCATTCCTTCAAATACGTCTTTCCAGCCCCTTCTTGCCTGCAAGGCTTCTTTTGAGAAATCAGCTGATAGCCTTAGGGGAACTCCTTTGTAGGTAACTGTCTCCTTTCCTCTGCTTCTTTTAGGGTTTTCTCCTTGTCTTTAATTTTGGTAACCTAATGATGATGTGCCTTGGTGTGTTCCTCTTTGGGTCCACTTTCTTTGGCACTCTCTGAGCTTCCTGGACTTCCTGGAAGTCTATTTCCTTCACCAGATTGGGGAAGCTTTCCTTCATTATTTGTTCAAATAAGTTTTCAATTTCTTGCTGTTGTTCTTCTCCTTCTGGCACTCCTATGATTCGGATACTGGAATGTTTCAAGTTGTCCCAGAGGTTTGTAAGCCTCTCTTCACTTTTTTTGAATTCTTGTTTCTTCATTCTGTTCCGGTTGGATGTTTATTTCTTCTTTCTGCTCCAAACTGTTGATTTAAGTCCCGGTTTCCTTCCCTTCACTGTTGGTTTCGTATACATTTTTCTTTATTTCATTTTGCATAGCCTTCACTTTTTCCCCTATTTTGCAACCATACTCAACAATTTCTGTGAGCATTTTGATTACCAAGGACTTTAAATTCTCCATCAGATAGGTTGGCAATCTCCTCATTGCTTAGCTCTCTTTCTGAGGTTTTGCTCTGTTCTTTCGTTTTGGCCCTATTTCTTTGTTAGGGGCCCCTGTTAAGTTGTAATAGGGCAGGGCCTTAGATATTCACCTGGGCAGGGCAACCCTCCTTGCTGTGCTGCAGCCCTGCCTGGGGGGGGGGTGGCCAGAGAGGGAACAATGCAGCTCCCCTGCTGGCTCTAGTCCACTTCTCAACAAACTCTGTGTGAGACTGGCAGTTTTCATCACCAAGGCAATTGCTGTAGTCCACAGCAAGCTCTGAGTCTCAATTTATTCTTAAGTTAGCCCCTCCGAGCAGCCTGCTGCCTCAACGCAGCCAGCCCCAGCAAGGCCCTGAAAACTCTATGCACTACTTACCTCCTCACTATTTGTTTCAATATACCCAGACTCACACTCCACATTGCAGCCAAAACTTACTGGGCACTCTTAATTCTAAATCTTCTCCTAAAATATTATCACCATTATTTTGGCCCACCTAATTCCTCCAAGAAGATTTTCTTGACTAGCCCACACACAAATACTAATACCCCATCTTGGTGAGTGTCCCACATGCTCCCATGACATTTTGTACTCATTACTTCTGTCATTATGTTGTGCAACACTGTATGCACAACCTCAAGGTACAAGGAATGCTGAGCTCCTGCTCACCACTGAAACAGAGCGATTTCAATAATGCCTGTCATACAATGAGCATTCTATAAATATTTAGTGCATCAATAACTGGGTCCCAGAGGTCCGCTACCCTCTCATTTCAAAAAAGAATAGGGATCAAGGCCATGGCTTAAGTTAGGCAGACATGGGTTCAAATCCTGCCTCAGATACTTTCTATCCCAAGATCATAAGCACTTTTTTGAGTATTAGTTTATCTAAAAAATGAAAATACTAGTGTCTACCTTCATAGATTCATTGTGAAGGTTAAATGACATAATTCACTTTCATTCAATAAAATACTTATTGACCACTAGGTGCTAAGTCAATGTATTTCAACCATACTTCTCTCCATTCTCTTTCATGTAAATACCAAATAGTAACAAAGCAATAGTAATACATTACATTCATGTAAAACTTTTCAATTCACAAAACGCTTCCACACACATAAACTCACTTAATCCTCAAAGGCCTTGTCAAGTGGTCAATATCCCAGTTCTACAGTGATTATCTATATGACTGTTACTGCTTTTCTCGTTGTTTGCTTATACTGTTGTTGGCACAGACCCCACCTCCCAACTGATTTTTCAAATTCTCTCAAAAATAACTCATGTGGCACATCCCTCTTGGAGATTCCCCTGATCCTTCAGACAGATAAGCATTCTCCCTTCCTGTGAACCCAGCATATTCTCTAGTGAGATTTACTATTCTCACCAGCATTAAAGATACATGTCTTTCTCCCCCAATTATTAGTATAATTATAATAAACTATGCCTTATTACAATTACATTGTCTGCAATATCATGCAGGGCACCTTCTAAACAAGAAGCACTTAATATTGTCTGCTTAATTGGATGTTGTTCAATTATCAAAAATAAATAAACATGTAATAAAATTAAATAGCAGTAGTTTAATTATACATATATTTTCATTCCATTATGCATGAATTAATGGGGGAAAACAATTTCAAAAGCCTAACAAAAAGAATTTAATTATAACTAATAACAGAAATCTAGGCCATAGGTCTGTTTTCTAATTATTATTAAAAAATTTTTTTCTAAAATGATTAGTTCAAACAAATAATGCTCTCCCTACAACTATATACCCTTTCCTAAAGAAACTTTTACCAATAAATTTATATTAATGTTCTATTTATGTTTTAATCTTTTTATATTCTTAATTTCTTTATATACTTCTGATTGATACATTAGATACATATACTTCCCAACTTCAGTGGGTTGCTTTGTAGTGATTTAAGGAAAAGAGAGCCTGACAAATACTAGGTTCCTCAGTAAATGTTACACAAAATGTTTAAATAAGAAAATTGATTAAACCAGCAACAGAGCATGCACCCAAATTATTTTTCTGGTGAATTTTCACATATCCATTCACATCAGCCTAATTTCCCTCATGGCTAAACAGGGTATATGTAAGTTTACTGGGAAAATTACAAAATTAATCATGGAACAGAGTAAACTTTCCATCACAGGTTAACAGAGTCAACTCATTACCATGGCGCCCACACCAATCACCAACGTCTACACAGACACCATGGGCACCACAGACTATGTGCAACACAACAAGAAATACAAAACCAGGAACATTTCAGAAAAGAAACTGTGGCCTTTGGAGTTACCACGTATAGCAATTATATGGTCCTTTATTCAGCTTCTAGTTTTTTAGTTTGCCACCATTATTTAAAAAAACACAAACATATACAAAGTATGTATTACCTGCTTTATCCTGTGATGGCATATTAAAACTTCTGAGTTCTGCTGGCCCAGATAGTCTACCAGTATTAGGATAAAATCTGTCTTGCCTTTGTGGAGGAAGAGCTGGATCAAGATAAGGTTGGCCTGAAAAAACAATTTTTTAAATATTTTCACTATCATAAAAATAAATCAAGTTGACTTAAGTTTAATATATTGAACATAGACATTTCTCTTGTTTTCTAAAAGATTCTAACCATATTCTTGGCAAGTAATAGTAAAGAATTTTGGGAAAATTACATATTGCACTAAAGGCAATAACTTTATCTGCTTTTATAATAAACACAAGCATAATATGCTACCCCAAATTTTTAAAGTTTGACTATAATGTGTAAATTAAAATGTGAATATAATTTAGTTATATATATTCACGTAACTTTCAATTTTAGTAACAGTAGGAGACAGATGACATCAATATGTCAAAAAAAGATGATGAAAAGATAGCTACCAGCAAAGAAAGAAAAAACAGAATATGTTGTCGGTGTAGCAAAAAAATTAGCAGAACAGACAATAATAAAAGAAATGGTCACCAACGTAGAAAGCAAATTATTCACAGGTCATTCATTACTGATTAAATTGTCAGTAACTTAAGTATTTTGGAATTTAGTGCCCCTCTAAAACTGAAAAGGAAAATTCTGACAAAACAGATGAATGGAAGGTTCACAATGCTCAGATTACGGACATCTGGACAGATGCACAACTGGGCACAGGCTCTGACGCAGGTGCTTCTACAGCCACCCTCCTTTGTTCCCAGGGGTTAGGATGATAAAGTGGTCATTCCTGGGTCCCTATAGAATTCATCATTCTTGAAAAAAACATACAGGTAGTGCATCTTATCCTTGATAGGTGATGGCAAACTTTTGACAGATTAGGTTTGCATATGCCCAAATACAAAAATATGGGGAAAGTCAAATATGTGGAAGCCCAAATATGGGGGAATTGTGTGACCCTCTCCTATCCTTATACACACAGACAAATGGCCCCAAAATACCTTCTATAACTGTTCTAGGCAGTGGTTCATAATATGAACTCCATACAGTGTTGGATATGCCAGTCCTCACCTGACTCAATCCCATGGAACCTCATTGATACACCTCTCCCACACAAACCCAAGAAATCATGTGGCATCAAGCAGAATACACAGAATGAATTACATTTAATGAGCTCCCAAGGGTCAAGGGATATAACTTAAGAGAGCCAGATCCACATGGGCTTAAAGGCTCATTTCCTCCCCCTTTCAGAATCTTAGCAGAGCTGTCTCAAAGGGTCTGAATTAGCCCCAGGGAAGAAAAGACCAATACCAAGCACCAAGAACTAAACTGAGTTTCCCCTTTCTACTCCAAACATACAGACTGCAGACTTGGGCAAAGGGAGAAAATAGGGAAACGGGAAAACCTCACGACTCTTTCTTAATCAGGTCTCAGATACCATATCATTATTTTGCATCTAAAATACATCCCCACAGTATCAGCAACTTCAGAAACATAAAATTTTGCTACAAGCTTACTATTTTATAAATTATATATCCACACTGTCCTCTACTGGCAAAAGTAATCCATTCCTTAAATCTACCCGGGACTATTATATGCCAGAGTGACACATTGATTTTGGCACAGTCCATGCATGCTCTTAGTCTAATGACAGAAATACACACATAGAATGGGATCAATGCCTTAATATAAGGACATACAAATAATATAAGAAGTGGTCTATGTAATTCTGATGGAAAGAATCAGAATGTTGTTAAACAGGAGGTAAAGCTTGCCCTGTAAGTCAGGAAGAAGGAACAAGTAAACAAGGATACACTGGTCAAATTCAAATACACATGTACACATACACAATGTAATAAGATGAATTATGTGGAAGGCATATCACCAATGAAAGGCTTAAATGCAGCAAATAGGACATAAATTCCTTTCTTTTTTGCTTTCTTACTTGTTTTCTACCACCTCTGTAAGAAAAGAGTTGATCAGAAAGAATGGGAGAAGGAAAAGGATCAGGTTAAAAAATGAAAACGGGGTGGGAATAAGTATACAGGGCATTCTGCAGCAATTTCATAAACTAAGAATAAGAATAAAATTCAATTATGTCTAGTTTCAACAAAAATACTGTTCACCTCTTTTCATTCCTTAACAAATCTTGGACTGCAATTGTTCCCTGACCACCTGCTTTAATAATCTGGAGTCCTATCATGTAACAGGAACATCAACATGGTTGAAAAGAGAATTATAAAAATGGATTAAAGGTTAGAATTTCTTTTTAAATTCAATACTGCTCATTCACCAAGTAAAATAACCATTTCCACTTAAAAGAGAAAATGAAAAAATCTAATAATTAAGGAATTTAAATGAAATGAAAAGAAAAATTTCCAGAAGTAGTTGCTAAAAGCAATGATATTGATAGGTAATGACTCAGGAAAAAGAGAACAATGGCAAAGAAAAAGTGTCTAATAGATTGCCAGCCAAGATGGAGGCCTAGGTAGATACACTGTGTCTTCTCACACATCTGAAGGACAGACAACAAAGAACAACCAGACCTGCCAGAAAACTGAACTGTATGGAAGTCTGACAACCAAGGAGTTAAAGAAACATTCATCCAGACCTATAGGAGGGGCGGAGAGGAGCAGCTGGGCAGAGAGGACTCACAGCAAGGTGGAGGCTGGGGGATCAGCCAGTCCCACACTTGCAGTGGATAAACCGGAGGGAACAATTGGGGAGCGAGACAGACCTCGCCACCCAGTGTTCCAGTGTGGGGAAAATAAAGTCTCAAAACCTCTGAATGAAAAAACCTATGGGGGTTAAGGAGTCAGGAAAAACTCCCAGCCTCACAGGAGAGTCTGTTGGAGAGACCCACAGGGTCCTAGAACATATACAAAACCACCCACTTGGAAGGGCCCAATATGCCTGTAGTTAGTGGAAGAAATGACTGAAAGCCAGCCGAGAGCTAAGCAAGAGGCACAGTTCCCTCTCGGACACCATGCCACATACAGTGCCACAACAAAGCAATGTGGGTTGTTCAGTCCTGGCAAATACCTGAGGCTCCACCCCTTACTAGGTAACAGGAGTACTGATACAAAAAAATATGGCCAAAATGAAAGAACAGATCCAGGCTCCAGAAAAAATAAGTGATGAAGAGATAGCCAACCCATCAGATGCACAGTTCTAAACACTGGTAATCAGAATGCTCACAGAAATGGTTGAGTATGGTCACAAAATAAAGGAAGAAGTAAAGACTATGCAAAGTGAAATAAAGGAAAATGCACAGGGAACCAACAGTGAAGGGAAAGAAACTGGGACTCAAATCAACGGTCTGAAACAGAAGAAAAAAGAAACACCCAACTAGAATAGACTGAAGAAACAAAAATTCAAAAAAGTGAGAAGAGGCTTAGGAACCTCCACGACAACTTTAAATACTCCAACATCTGAATCATAGGGGTGCCAGAAGGAGAAGAGGAAGACCAAGAAATTGAAAACTTGTTTGAACAAATAATGAAGGAAAAATTCCCCAAGCTGGCAAACAAAATAGATTTCCAGGAAATCCAGGAAGCCCAGAGAGTACCAAAGAAATTGGACACAAGGAAGCACACACCAGAGCACATCATAATTACATTACCCAAGATTAAAGAGAAGAGAATCTTAAAAGCAGTGAGAGGAAAGGAGATAGTTACCTACAAGGGAGTTCCCATAAGACTATCAGTTGATTTCTCAAAAGAAACCTTGCAGGCAAGAAGGGGCTGGAAAGAAGTATTCAAAGTCATGAAAGGCAAGGACCTACATCCAACATTACTCTATCCAGCAAAGCTATCATTTAGAATAGAAGGGCAGAGAAAGTGCTTCCCAGGTAAGTTCAAGTTAAAGGAGTTCATCATCACCAAGTCCTTAAAGGGACTTATCTAAGAAAAAGAAAATAAAAAATACAAACAGTAAAATAACAAACTCACAGCTATCAACAACTGAACCTAAAAAAAAAAAAGCCAAAACAAACTAAGCAAACTGGAACAGGAACAGAAAGACAGAAATGGAGATCACGTGGAGGGTTATCCACCAGGAGGGGTGTGGAAGAATGGGAGAACAGGTACAGGGAATAGGTAGCATAAATGGTAGGTAGAAAATAGACAGGGGGATATTAAGAATAATATAGGAAATGTAGAAGCCAAAGAACTTATATGTACAACCCATGGACATGAACTAAGGGGTTGGAATGGGGGTGGGAGGGAGTGTGCAGGGTGGCGGGGAATAAAGGGGGAAAAATGGGACGACTGTAATAGCATAATCAATAAAATCTATTTTAAAAAGGTGTCTAAGAATCAGACTTATGCAAATATAAAGATTTAATTTAAGATAAAAAGTGATGCAAAATTGACAAACCAATATATACTATTAAAATAACATCTAATGGGCTAAAAATACCTCCTTACCCTAAACATTAAAACAAAAATAAAATCCTGGTTAAAGGCTTAAAAATCGAAACAATTTTTAAAAAATTTTTAATGATATATTTTATTGATTATGCTATTACACTTGTCCCATTTTCCCCCCTTTATTCCCCTCTGCCCTGCACAGCCCAATTTTTTAAATTTTTAGATGAAAACTATGACTACCTCTTTGATCTAGGAAGAGGTCTCAAACAAAACAAAAACTGTATAAAAATGAAGATGGGTTAGTTTACCTATAACAAAATTTGAAACATGTATAATAATCATATCCATTAATAATAAATTGAAAAAAATATTTGCAAAATACAAAAAATTAGTATGTAAAATATACTAAAACTCCCTATTAAGAGATAAAATGGATTAGGTAATTTAAAGAAAGAAACATATATGATATATAAAATTAAAACATTCTCAAGCTCACTTAAAGAACTACAAAGAAAAATGAGATAAGAATTTTAACTCATATGACTAGAAATGTTGAAAAAAGTTTTACATCAAGGTTTGGAGAAACAGGTACTCTCAAATACTTCATGTACAGCTATACACGTCTTGAGGACAATGACACAGTCTCTATTAAAAGTGAAAATATGCATACCCTGTTATCCAACAATTTCATTTCTTGGAATCATCTATAAAGAACTTATGTGCAGCCCTGGCCAGTGTGGCTTAGTTGAAGCACTGTCCTGTAAACTGAAAGGTCATGGGTTCAATTCTCAGTCACAGCACATGCCTAGGTTGAGGGATCGTCCCCAACTGGCACACGTGCACAAGGCAACTGATTGATGTTTCTCTCCCTCTTTCTCTTGCTCCCTTTCCCTCTCTCTAAAATCAATGGGCATGACATTGGGTGAGGATAAATATAGAAATAAAAATAAAAGAATATTCATGTAAAAAAGTGTTCATGGCATCATTGTTAGTATTGGTGAAACACTGGTAACACTGTCCTAAATACTCACCAAAGGAGCCTAGATGAATATATTGTAGTATATTTATATACTGAAATACTGTACAGCAATTAAAGTTTATACATATTGAAACAGAAAGAATTCAAGACCATATTGCTGATAAAGAAACTTGATACAACAGAAATATACATTTTATTAAATATCATATATAAATTTTAAGTTTACACACACAAAACTCACGAGTAGTTGCCTCTGGGAAAGGCCCCAGAGATGGCCCCAGAGATGGAACTAGAATAGACTTTAGCTTATTTGTGCAGATAGTGTGGTATTTTTATGTTTTATTTACACAATCACAAACAGACTCATGCACAACACACATGCACACACACATCTGAAGCAAATATTAACATATACATCTGGGAGGTAATATACAGGATTTTGTTACATTATCTCCGTTTTTGTTTCTTAATCTGTAAAATGTGAATAACACCTTCAAGTGTGTTAGAATGACTAATAAAAAGCACTTAATATAGTATCTGGCACAATGTAAGGGCCCCAACATAAATGTAATGGTGAAATTTTTTAGTATAAACTATATTAAAAATACAGTACTGACTGGTCTCACTCAAATTTATGACCGTAAATTTCAAATGGATACTCAACATTACTCTGATCATACATTTCACTAATGTTTGAGTTCCTTCACTCCTCTAACTGGCTATTGTCTACCTTTTTCTCTCTCTTCAAAACCCTGACAATCCCCCTCGTCTCCCATCTCCAGTTAGTAAACTTGCCACATCAATATCCTCAGTCACCCTCACCCATCTTTAGATCTGTACCCACTTGCTTCTTTTTACAAAGCACAAAAAGGATTCAGCTCTATTTCTCAATTATACTCTGGATCCCATGTGTTTTGTCTACTACTCAGGGTTTCACTTTTATAATGATAACCTCTCCAATACATCATCAATTTCTCCTATCTTGGATTATTCTCATCAGCAAATAAACATGTTGTAATATTTCCCATCTTTAAAAAATAAAAATACCTATCCCACCAGTTACCATCTCTAGCTTTTATTGAAAACAAAATTTTTCAAAAATTTGTTTAAATTTGTCACCACACACTAATCTCTCCTCAATCTAAAAACTTAAACACAGATTTTTCAAGTTTATGTAAATATATATATAAAGCAGTAACTTAACCAAATATTAACAATTAGAATATACAAAAAGATACAAGTGATATAAAAGCTACACACTATACAAGAGCCCAAAATTGTTTAATCAACATTAAAGTAAATAGCATCCTTTAAGAAGATAAAAGCAATGAAGTTTTTAGGGCACTTTATTAAGTTTATGAAGAATCCAAATCTCAACAAGGTGATCAAAAATGAGCCTACCTTAAAACACACTATAATTCTATCAAATGAATCTTGTCCAGAAAGAATGTTCAGATTACAGGACAATGATCTGTATAAATGTGTACAAATCACAAGACAGTCAAGTCAAATCTATGTCTGTGCTTTTAAAGCTATCTAAATTGCTTTCATCTGCTTAGCCTCCTTTTGTTTCTCAAAGTAAAGTTAAAAACTGTCCTTATCAATTGATGTTTGAAACACTGATGTTTCTCTCCCTCTTTTTCTCCCCCCACCCTTCCCCTCTGTCTAAAAATAAATAAAATCTTTAAAAACAAAAAAGCTCCAATAGCCATGGGCATGTAAAGCACAGCATAGGAAATAGAGTAGCTAAATAACTTACACGCATGACCTGTGGAAATGAACAATGGTGTGGGGATTGCCTGAGAAAAAAGGGGTTGCTAGGTGGAAGGGGGCAAAGACAAAAAAATTGGGACACCTGTAATAACATAATTAATGGAATAGAACATAGTTATAGAATAAGTAAAAACAAATGATAAAAGTAAAATCCGTCAGGTGGACTGCATTCATGACATCAATTCTTTACCCCTCCTTGTATATCCTTGTCTTCAAGAGGTAGAATATATTTCCTGCCCACTGATTCCAAATTCTGTCATGTGACTTGCTTTGATCAATCAAATGTTAGCTGTTGTGATTCAAAGAGAGGCTTTTCTACTGAACCAACAGCAACAAGGATGAGGGATTTGCAGAATAAAGTTCCATTTCTGATGGAATGAGCATTAAGCAAGGTAAGTCATATTGGTTAAATTTTTGTTGCAGTTTGTATTAAGAATTTATAATGAGCTAGTTATTTTTAGAACATATTCCTGTTAAAATTCCAACTGACTACTATATGATATGTGATTAAAAATTCATTCATCAATAATATTTTTCTGCTAAAATTGTAAAGATTTCTTACTAAATTCATTAGACGAAAACTGTTTCTTGATCTGAATGTTAGTTATGTGGGTGTACTCAAACTATGAAAAACATCACCAAGATACGTAAAAGTACTTGCACTTTCCTACGTGTATTGTACCAAATAAAGATTTTTTTTTTAGTTTTGATTTTAAAATACAGATTCTCAGAACAGCAAAAATACTACAGAGAGATCCTGTGAAACCTTTCCAGTTTTCCCCAATGTTTACATTTTCTATTAACTATATCACAATATAAATACCAGGAAAGTAATGTTGGTACAATGCATGTGTATAGTTCTGGGTATTTTATAACATGTGTAGATTTGTGTAACCACCACCACACTCAAAATACACGTTTTCCATTTCCACTAAGGTCTCCTTCATGCTATCTTTGTAAGTCACGTCTACTCTCTTCTCCCTACTAAACCTAACTCAGGGCAACAAGTAATGTTTTCCATTTCTATCATTTTGAGAGTGTTATATACATGGATCATACGACCTTTCAAGATTTTTTTCCCACTCAGCATAATGCCTTTGAGATCTATTCAAACTGTTGCTTGGATCAATAGTTCACTCTTTCCACTTTGATTCCACTGTGGTCAGAGAACATATTGTATGATTTCAATTCTAAATTTGTTAAGGCTTGTTTCAGGCCCAGCCTATGATTTATCTTCGGAAATGTTCAGATGGAGGTTGAAAAGCATCTGTATTCTGCGCCACTGGGTGATATATTCTGTAAATTGTAGGTTAGGTCACATCGGTTGATAGTATCACTCAGTCTTATTTATATCCTTGATGATTATTGTCTGTCTAGCTATGAATGCTGAGAAGGGTGCTGAGGTCTCCAACTGTAATTGTGCCAACTGTCTATTTCTCCTTTCAGCTGGATCACATTTACCTTCACATACTTTGTAGCTCTACTGTTTAGCATATACACATTTAGGATTTGCTGTCTCTTCTTGATTCTTTTTATCATTATGTAATGTCTTTCTCTGTTCCTGGTAATTCATTCTGAAATTTACTTTATCTGATATAAATAACAGCCACCGCAGCTTTCGTTGGATTAATGTGTGCACAGTGTATCTTTTTCTATCATTCAACTTTCAACATACCTACCTATACTATTATATTAAAATGAGTTTTGTATAGACAGCAAATAGTTAAGTCATGGTTTGTTCGTATGTTTATTTATTTTTATTATTAAATGTATTGTGATGAAATTGGTTAATAAAAACATATAGATTTCAGGTGTACAATTCTCCAATACATCATCTGTGTATTATATGTTCCCCAGCCCAGGTCCAGTCTCCTTCCATAACCATTTATCCCCTCTCTACCCTCTTCTAGCTCCCCCACTCCCTTCCCTCTGGTAATCACCACACTGTTGTTTGTGTCTATGAGTTGTTGTTTTTTGCCAACTCCCTTTACCTGCTTCATCCAGTCTCCCAACCCCCTTACCTTCTGAGAGCTTTCAGTCTACTCTCTGTATCTATGAGTCTGTTTTATGTTGTCCATTAGATTCCACGTATAAGCGTAATCATGCAGTACTTGTTTTTCTCTGACTGCCTCATTTCACTTAGCATACCGTTCTCCAGGTTCAACCATGCTGTAGTAAAAGTTAAGATTTCCTTCTTTCTTTTACAACCAAGTAGTACATCATTGTGAAGATATATCACTGCTTTTATATCTGCTCACCAACTGATGAACACTGCTTTCAAAACTTGCTATTATAAATAATGCTGCAATGAACACAGGAGTTCATATATTCTAATTAGTGTTTCAGATTTCTCTGGATATATTCCCAGAAATGGAATCGCTGGGTCATAAAACAGTTCCATTTTTAATTTTCTGAGGAAATTCCATACTGCTTTCCAAAGTGGCTGCACCAATTTGTATTCTCACCAACAGTGCACCAGGGTTCTCTTTTCTCCACATCCTTGCCAACACTTGTGGTTTGTTCATTTGTTGATGATAGCTACTTGGACTTGTGGTTTTAATTTGCATTTCTCTGATGGTTACTGACACTGAGCAACTTTTCATATGTCTATTGGCCATCTGTATGTCCTCTTTAAAAAGGTGTCTATTCAGGCCTTTGCTCATTTCTTAATTGGATTGTTTTTTGGTATTGAGTTGTATACGTTCTTTATAAATTCTGGATATTAAGCCTTTATCAATCAGATGTATCATGGGAAAATATGTGCTCACAATCAGTGAGTTGTCTTTTCATTTCTGGTGATGGTTTCCTTTGCTATGCAAAAAACTTTTTAGTTTGATGTAGTCTCATTTATTTGTTCTTTTGTTTCCCTGGCCCAAGAAGACGTATCAGAAAAAAATATTGCTACAAGAAATATCCAAGATTTTTACTTGTTTTCTTCTAGAATCTTTATGGTTTCAGGTCTAAATGTAAATCTTTACTCCATTTTTAGGGTTAATCTTCTTTATGGTGTGAGAAGGTAGTTTAGTTTCTTTTTTTTTTTTTGCATGAATCTTCCAATTTTACCAACACCATTTATTGAACAGACTGTCTACCCCATTGTATGTTCTTGCCTCCTTTGTCAAATATTAATTGACAATAAAGGTGTAGGTTTCTTTCTGGCCTCTCTATTCTGTTCCATTGATCCATATGTCTGTTTTAATGCCAGTACTATGCTGTTTGGATAACTATGGCCTTATAGTACAGTTTGATTGCTCTTCTTTCTCAAGATTGTTGTTGCTCTTTGGGGTCTTCTGTGGTTTCACATAAATTTTTGGAGTATTTGTTCTAGTTCCGTAAAATATGCCACTGGTATCTTGATAGGAAATGTGCTGAATCTATAGGTTACTTGGGTAGAATGCACATTTTAATGATGTAAATCATTGCTACCTATACATGATCACAGAATACACTTCCACTTATTTTATCTCCTTCAATTTCTTTCTTCAGTGTCTTATCATTTTCTGAAGATAAGCATGTTACTTCCTTGGTTAAATTTAATCCTAGGTATTTTGTGTGTGCGTGTGTGTGTGTGCAATTGTAAATGGGATTGTTTTCTTAGTTTCTCTTTCTGATAGTTCACTATTGGTGTATTAAAATGCAACTGATTTCTGGATATTTTTTATCCTGCTACTTTACTGGACTCATTTATCAGTTCTAGTGAATTTTTGGTGGAATGGTTAGGGTTGTCTATATGCAGTACCATATTTTCTGCAAATAATGACAGCTTTACTTCTTCCTTTCCAATGTGGATACCTTCTTGTCTGATTGCTATAGGTAGGAATCCAGCGTTACATTGGATAAGAGTAGTGAAAGCAGCTCTGATGATGTGGTTCAATGGGTTGGGCATCATCCTGGGAACCAAAAGGTTGCCTGTTAGATTCCTGGTCAGGGCATGTTCCTGGGTTGCGGCCCAGGTCCCCAGTTGGGGGTGTGATAGATGCAACTGATTTTCTCTCACATTGATGTCTCTCCCTCTCCTCCTTCCTTTCTCCTCTAAATATAAATAAAAACTTTTTAAAAAGAGTGGTGAAGCAGACATCCCTGTCTTGCTCCATAACATAAGGAAAACACTTGTAGATTTTGCCCACTGAGTATGATGCTGGCTGTGGGTTTGTCATAAATGGCCTTTATTTTGTTGAGGTATGATTCCCTATTCTCACTTTGCAGAGAGTTTTTATCACAAATGGGTGCTGGATTTTATCAAATACTTTTTCTGCATTATAAATATGATTATGTGATTTTTATCCTTCATTTTGTTTACATGGTGAATCACATTTATTGATTTGCAGATATTGACTAATCTTGCATCTCTGGAATAAATCTCACTTGATCATGGTGTATGGTGTTTTTAGTGTATGTATTGCTGGATCTTGTTTGCTAATATTTTGTTGAGGATTTCAGCATCTATGTTCATCAGGGATATTCGCCTATAATTTTCTTTCTTTGTAGTTTCTTTACCTGGTTTTGACATTAGAATAATGCTGGCCTTGTAAAATGAGCTTGGGATTCTTCCATCCTATTAAATATTCTGGGATCATTTGAGAAAGCTAGGTGTTAGTTCTTTGAATGTTTGGTAAAATTCACCCGTGAAGCCATCTGGTCCAGGACTTTGTTTTATGGGAGGTTTTAAATTACTACTTCAATTTTATTAGTTGTAATCTGCCTATTTAGACTCTCTGATTCTTCATGATTTAGTTTTGGAAGATTGTATGAGTCTAGGAATTTATCCATTTTGTCCAGATTGTCCAATTTGTTGGCATATAATTATTGGGATTATTTTCTACAGTCCCTTATTTCTCTGGTGTCAGTAGTCACTTCTCTTTCATTTCTGATTTTATTTATTTGAGCCCTCTCTCACCTCTTCTTGATGAGTCTGTTTAAAGATTTGTCCATCTTGATTATCTTTTCAAAGAATGAGCTCTAGGTTTCACTGATCTTTTGTATTGCCTTTTTTTAGACTCTATTTTATTTATTTCTGCTCTGTTATTTATTATTTCCTTTCTTCTACTTCCTTTAAGGGTTTTTGATGTTCTTTTTCTAGTTCCATTAGATGGTTTATTCGAAATGTTTCTTGTTTCTTGAGGTATGCCTGTAATGCTATAAATTTCATCTGAGGACTGCTTTCTTTGTGTCCCAAGATTTCAAGTTGTTGTGTTCTCATTTTCATTTGTTTCAAGGTATCCTTGCTCTCACTGTTCAGCCTATTCATTGTCTAGTATCATGTTATTCAGCTTCCATGTCTTTATATTTTTCAGTTTTCCTCTTGTGATTGATTTCTAGTTTCATGCCATTATGGTCAGAGAAGATGCTTGATATGATTTCAATCTTCTTAAATATACTGAGACTTGTTTTCTGTCCTAACATGTCCTATCCTAGAGATTATTCCATTTGCACTTAAAGAATGTATATTCCACTGCTTTGAGGTGAAATACTCTGAAGATATCAATTAAATTCATCTGATCTAGTGTGTCACTTAAAGGCCACCATTTTCTTGTTGATTTTCTGTCTGGAAGATCTGTCCATTGATGTCAATGGGGTGTTAAAATCCCCTACTAGGACCCTGGCTGGTGTAGCTCAGTGGATTGAGCATAGACTATGAACCAAACTGTCACGTTCGATTCTTGGTCAGGGCACATGCCTGCATTGTGGGCCAGGTCCCCAGTAGGGGGCATTCAAGAGGCGACCACACATTGATATTTCTCGTCCTCTCTTTCTCCTTCTCTACCACTCTCTCTAAATATAAATAAAATCTTTTTAAAAATCTCCTATGACTGTTCCTTTATTGCTGTCAATCTCTCCCTTTATGTCCATCAAGACTTGCTTACATGTTAAGGTGTTCCTATGTTGGATACATAAATGTTTACAAGGTTATAATCTCTTGAATTGTTCCCTTTATCATTAAGCAGTGTCTTTTCTTACAACAGCCTTGTTTTATAGTCTATTTTGTCAGATATAAGTATTGTTACCATAGCTTTTTCTTCTTTCCAATTGGCATGGAGTGTCTTTTTCCATACCTTTTAGTTTGTGTGTATCTTTCCTTCTGAGGTGGGTCTCTTGCAGACAGCACATATATATATGGGTGGGTATTGTTTTCTTATCCATTCAACTACCCTGTCTTTTGATGGGAGCATTTAAGCCATTTACATTTAAGGTGACTATTGATAGGAGACTATTTATTGCCATTTTATTCTTTTTACTATGTTCCTCTGTTTCTGGTTTGTTTCTCTTTCCTTCTTCTTCAAAAAGATCCTTTAACATTTCTTATAGTACTCGTTTGGTCATAAACTCCCTCAGTTTTTTCTTGTCTGGGAAGCTCTTATTTCTCCAATTTTAAATGACAGCCTTCCGGTGGACTTCCGGCAAGATGGAGGAATAGGTGGACGCACCGTACCTCCGCGCACAACCAAGATTAGAACAACAACAATTTAGAGGCAGAATAACACCCAGAAATGACAGAAAATTTACCTGAATGGAAGTTGGACAGCCAAGAAGTTGAGGTAGACCCGGACATCCAGACTGGTGGGAGGGGCCGAGAGGACTAGCCGGCGGGTGAGGGTCGGCAGAGGTCGGGGAGAACTTGGCGCGAACTCGGCGTGTGAGCCATCTGGGGCGCGCAACAACGCAGAGGTGGACCCTGAGTATGCAAGCTACAGCTGTCGGACCCAGTGAGGCGGCGATTGTGGACCAGGGCAGAGCTCGCAGCCCAGGATCCCAGAGAAGAGACTGAGATCCCAGGAGAACAGAATTACTGCCATTGTTCCCTCCCTTCCCCGTTCCCGCCACCGCCCCCACATATAACGTCACAATCTAGCGACTAGGGTGCCCAGCCCCAGTGAACACCTAAGGCTCCGCCCCTCACCATAACAAGAGCGACCAGAGGGGGGAAGAAAAAAAAAAAAGGAGAGACAGGGAGAGACAAGTTTCCAACAGAAGAACAGATCAGTCCCCCAGGACTCATCCTTTTGAGCAACCAAGAAATAGCCAATCTATCAGATGCACAGTTCAAAACACTGGTGATCAGAAAGCTCACAGAATTGGTTGATTTTGGGCGCAAATTAGATGAAAAGATGCAGGTTACCATAAAAGAGATGAAGGAAGATACACGGAGGAGAGCCAATAATGAAGAGAAAGAAACTGGGTCTCAAAACAATACAATGGACCAGAAGGAAGAGAGAATCAACCAAGCAGGAAAGCATGATGAAATAAGAATTCAAAAAAATGAGGAGAAGCTTAAGAGCATCCAGGACATCTTTAAATGTTCCAACATCCGAATTATAGAGGTACCAGAGGGGGAAGGGGAAAAGCAACAGATTGAGCACGTATTTGAACAAATAATAAAGGAGAACTTCCCCAATCTGGCAAAGGAAATAGTCTTCCAAGAAATCCAGGAAGCTCAGAGAGCCCCAAAGAAGTTGGACCCAAGAAGAAACAAACCAAGGCACATCATAATTACATTAGCCAAGGTAAAAATGAAGGAGAGAATCCTAGAAGCAGCAAGAGATGAGGGGACAGTAACCTACAATGAGTTCCCATCAGACTGTCAGCTGATTTCTCCAAAGAGACCTTACAGGCAAGAAGGGGCTGGAAAGAAATATTCCAAGTCATGAAAGACAAGGACCTACATCCCAGATTGCTCTATCCAGCAAAGCTCTCATTTAGAATGGAAGGGCAGATAAAGTGCTTTTTAGATAAGGTCAAGTTAAAGGAGTTCATCTTCACCAAGCCCTTATTTTATGAAATGTTAAAGGGACTTATCTAAGAAAAGAAGATAAAGAAAAAACATGCATTGTAAAAGGACAGCAAACTCACAATTATTAACAACCACACCTAAAGCAAAACCAAAAGAAACTAAGCAAACAACTAGTACAGGAACAGAACCACAGAAATGGAGGTCACATGGAGGGTGAGCAACAGGGGGGTGGGAGGAGGAGAGAGGGGGAAAAGGTACAGAGAATAAGTAGCATAGAATGTAGGCTGAAAATACATAGGGGGAGGGCAAGAATAGTACGGGAAATGTAGAAGCTAAAGAACTCATGACACATGGACATGAACTAAAGCGGGGAGAATGTGGGTGGGAGAGGGTGTACAGGGTGGAGGAGAGTGAAGGGAGGAAATGGAACAACTGTAATAGCATAATCAATAAAATATATTAAAAAAAATGATAGCATTCCTGGCTAAATCAGTCTTGGCTGTATTTTTCCTTTTCATCACTTTGAATATTTCATGCCAAACCCTTTTAACATCTGCCATTTTTTGTTTGTTTTTTCTATTTGTTCCCTCTATTTTTCTGTTTCTTTCTCCTGTCTTCTTATGAGTTACTTGGACATCTTTTTGAATTTCATCTTAATTTATATGTTCTAGTGTTTTGAATGTATTTCTTTAAGCAAGTGTTCTATTAGTTGCTCTAGTTATTACATTGCTAATCATAGCCAACTCATGTCAACATTTTCCAATTCGATTACATTATTACTTGACCTGGATCAGGAAGCCTCCCAATAAGAAGTTTTTAAAAATTGAAAAAAGTGTGTTTCTTAGCTGGATTTAGAGAAGAGTGACTCACATGCTTTAAGTACATCAAACAAACCAAAACTCAAATGTCATTGTGGATCATAAGCCTGGAAATGTAGAAGTATGAATATTAGGAAATAAGTTAGTACACTATAGTTAGCAAAAGGAAAAAATAAAACATTGAAAATAGTCAAATGATTTATCTTTTCAACTCTTTTGACATGTGTGTGCTTTTTCTGTATCCCAATTATTCCTTATATTTGTGCACAGTTGTAAAAAATATTTTTATTAACTTCTCAAGAATTACCATGACATATAAATGCTAAATTATGTAAATTCCCTAGAACAAAACAGTTTTTGCATCTACACATGGAGTTGTATCTAAGAAGTCATTGAACCCTAAAGCACACTTAAAAACAAGCCAGGACCTATGGAAAACAAAACTCGAATATTTTTCTAACAAATTCATGCTTACAAAAGCAACTTCTAAAAAGCACTGTTATATATGCCAGGAAGGGGACAGGGAAGACACTCCAGTTCAACTGTGGTATTTGCTCCTTTAATATCATTGCTAATTTTCACATTTTTGAAGTTCCTATGTAGTTGTAAACTATAAGAAAATGTTGAATATGCAATTTGTAATGTATAAAATGCTATTTTGAAAGTAAAAAGGGGGAGAGGATTACTTTAGAGTATCATCACTCCTCTATTTCACAGAAGTCCATATTTTAGAGGTGAGAAAACAGTGACAGACACAACAAAATGCTTAAGATTACACAAGAAATTAACAGAATGATAAAATAAATACCTAGGTCGTTTTATTCCCTGTTTCATGGTCTAATTTACCAATTAGCAATTTGTAATACAAAATAAAAGAACCAACCCAGAAACCTGTTCAGTGACTATTTAGATGGGATAGAGATGCACCAAGGACAAACATATGATGCTTTAGGAAGAAAGGCAGAACATAAGCAGAGACTCTTGGGACCAATAACTTGTGAATTCTCTAAAGGAAGGTCTACACAGATGTAAAGATATGATATCTGCCACAATCTTATAATCAAGTCCTTTGGGACTGAGGTTGTAATTTATTAATCTTATTTTTATCACACCTAAACACATTTAAATGAATATTAAAGTAAACATCTCCAAGGAATCTTTTGAAGATGTTCTATGCCACCCTTTTCTAAATTCATTAAGTTTGTAAGTAACAGCATATATATTTCTAAATATAAAAGCAGTAGGAAAAATACTCAGCTTTCTCAGATTTAGGTATTCATTCATTCAACAATATTTCCTAAACAAATACTACGTACCTAGCATTGTTCTAGGTGTTCTGAACAAAAGTAACACGAGTGTCTACCTTTATGAATCTAATATTCTCAGTGATATCAAACAAAGCAGGAGCTACACAGAATAAGGATTATCACTTCAGAGAACATACACATACTACCATAACAAAGGTTAATTTCCTGAAATTAAAGATTTTTAACCACAATATTCTTCCTCTCCAGCTTCTCAGGGAGAAATACGAAACAGTATATTGTTTTAAATGTAACTAATTTATACAATGCAGACATAGCTAACTTTCAGTAACAATGTCTGAAATACTGGGCATAAGTAAAGTTCAGCAAACTAAGTAATCTGAAATACATTCAAATTAGGGGTTATAGGAGAATCAAGTCTACATGTTCTGGCCAAGATGGAGGCATAGGTAGAAACCCTTTGCTTCCTCGCACAACCAAAAGGAGGGTAACAACCAATTTAAAATCAATAAACGACCAAAATAACCAGAAAATCAAACTGCATGGAACTCCGACTACCAAGGAATTAAAGAAAAAATCAACCAGAACAAGCAGGGAGGCCGCTGAGGGGGGCTGAGGGGGGCTGAGGGGCGGGGCTGACTACCAAGCTCCCTATAGCTGCAAGGGAGGAACTGACAAGGGGAAAACTGAGACTCAGAGCTGACTGTGGGCTAAGGCTGAGGTTGCTGTGATGGAAGATACTTCCTATCTGACAGGAGAGTCTGCTGGAAAGTGCCCTAGAGACAAGCAGGCAAGCCACATTGTTCCCTCTCTGGCCCCTCCCACACAGGCAGCCCAGCAAAGAGGGCTGCCCTGCTTGGGTGAATACCTAAGGCTCCGCCCCCTTTCAACCTCTCAGCTGCTCCAAGACAAAGAATTACGGCCCAAATGAAAGAACAAGAGCAAAACCTCAGAACTAAGTGATGAGGAGACTGCCAACCTATCTGATGGAGAATTTAAAGCCCTGGTAATCAAAATGCTCACAGAACTGATTGAGCTTGGTCGAAAATAAAAGAACTAATGAAAAATACCCAAAATGAAATAAAGCAAAATATTCAAGGAACCAAAAGTGACAAGAAGGAAACCAGGATTCAAAGCAATGATTTGGAACAAAAGGAAGAAATAAGCATCCAACTGGATCAGAATGAAGAAACAAGAATTCAACAAAAAAAGGAAGAGAGGCTGAGGATTCTCTGGGACAACGTGAAACGTTCCAATATCTGAATTATAGGGGTGCCAGAAGGAGAACAACAACAGCAAGAAATTGAAAACTTATTTGAACAAATAACGACGGAAAACTTCCCCAATTTGGAGAAGGAAATAGACTTCTAGAAAGTCCAGGAGGCCTAGAGAGTGCCAAAGAAGTTGGATCCAAAGAGGAACACACCAAGGCACATCATCAGTAGGTTACCCAAAATTAAAGACAAAGAGAAAATCCTAAAAGAAGCAAGAGGAAAGGAGACAGTTACCTACAAAGGAGTTCCCATAAGGCTATCAGGCAAGAAGGGGCTGGAAAGAAATATTCCAAGTCATGAAAGACAAGGACCTACATCCCAGATTGCTCTATCCAGCAAAGCTCTCATTTACAATGGAAGGGCAGAGAAAGTACTTCCCAGATAAGGTCAAGTTAAAGGAGTTCATCATCACCAAGTCCTTATTATATGAAATGTTAAAGGGACTTATCTAAGAAAAAGAAGATAAAAAATATGAACAATAAAATGACAACAAACCCACAACTATCAACACATGAACCTAAAAGAAAAGAGAAACAATGAAAACAAAAACTAAGCTAACAACCAGAACAGGAACAGAACCAGAGAAATGGACATTACATGGAGGGATTTCAGGGGGGAGGGGGAAGGAAGGAATGGGGGGAAGGTACAGGGAAGAAGCAGCATAATTAGTAGGCATAAAATAGACGGGGAGAAAGAAAAAATAGAATAGGAACAGAGGACTCAAAGACTTTATATGTACAACCCATGGACATGAACTAAGGGCAGGGGATGCTGGAGGATTGGGGGTGCGGGGAGGGGAGATAAAGAGGGAAAAATTGGGGAAACTGTAGTAGCATAATCAATAAAAATACCTGAAAAAAATTAGGGGTTATAGGAACAACAGTAATTGCCTTTTCTCCAGATATTCTGCTATGAGTCTTCTGGTATATATGTATGTTTTGGCAAGATATCTGAGATACATTATTCAGTTAAAAAAAAAAGACAAGTAGCTTTGTCTCGTATGACTCAATTGGTTAAGAGTGTCTTCCCATAGACCAGAAGATCATGGATTCAATTCATGGTCAGGGCACATACCCAGGTTGTGGGTTTGATCCCCGGTCAGGGGGCCAACAAAAAGGCAATGTTTCTCATTTCAATGTTTCTCTCTCTTTCTCTTTTCCTGTCTTTCTAAAAGCAGTGAAAAGCTGCCCTCAGATGAGGAGGGAGGGAGGGAGGCAGAGAGGGAGAAGGAGGAAGAGGGAGGGGGGAGAGGGAGAGAGGGAGAAAGGGAGAAAGGGAGAAAGGAAGAAAGGAAGAAAGATGGACAACTATGTGGCCAAGTAACTCAATTGGTTAGAGTATCTCCTGATATGCTGAGGTTATGGATTTGATCTCTGCTCAAGGCAAATACAAGAAGCAACCAATAAAGTCATAAGTTAAAAAATCAATGTCTCTCTCTCCATTCCTCTAAAAGTCAACCAATCAATCAATGAAAGACAATTACAAGAGTGTGGTTACTGTAAGTGCAACGTAAGCAATGCAGAAATTTGTACACCTATGTTCATGAATGCATACCCTCCCCCTCAAAAATCCCTAAAAGATATATGAAGTCTGTCTAGAAGAAGTCCAACCATTGTTAATATAATGAGAATGGTTTGCGCACATTGATATAATCTGGCAGCCAAGGAGAGTGGACTATAATGTGCATGCATGTACAGTGATGACTTCATTGTAGTGGTCAGTGGGGGTGATAAACACCATTGAGTGAGTGTGTGTACTATGTGGCCTTCACATTCAACATGACTGAGCGAGTAGAGAAATGCATCTGCATCAAATTTTGCATTAAGCTTGAACATTCCTCCATGAAAACCATTTGGATGATTCAGAAGGCCACAGCTCTGGGCAAACTGGTGATTGGCAATTTCATCACAACACTACACCACTCATGCATCACGTCTTCTGCAGAGACTTTTGGTGAAACATCAAATCACTCAGGTGACTCAGCCCCACTACAGCCCAGATTTGGTGCCCTGCAACTTCTGGCTTTTGTCAAAACTAAAATCACCTTTGAAAGGGAAGAGATTTCAGACCATTGATGAGATTCAGGAAAATACAATGGGGCAGTTGATGGTGACTGGGAGAACTGTGTGAGGTCCCAAGGTGCCTACTTTGCAGGGAACTAAGGCATCACTGTCTTATGTACAATGTTTCTTGTATCTCCTATCTTCTGCAATAAGTGTCTCTATTTTTCATAATGTATGACTGGATACTTTCCAGACAGACCTTGTCGAATAACTAAATTCTGGGAGAGGCATGCAAAGATAATAGCAGGATTTTTCAACTTTCTTAACTTCACATTTCTGCATTGTTCAGATTATCTAAAAAAACATGTATTATTTCCATAAGCAACAAAAACAATAAAGATGTTCCATGGGGGGAGGTATATAAAATAACTTTCAGTAATATGAATAATTATACCTAATTATTTTGTTCAGAAATTTGTGTTATTGATGTGTTCTAACATGTATCATGGTTTTTCTTAAGACAGAGCACACTCCTGTATGTTACATACTCTTTCCATACCTGATGGAGGAATCATCATCCTACGATCCTGATCCCATGGAGGTGAAAGGGACCCAGTGTCAGAAGGTTCCCTGTGAGGATCAGTTAACTTATCACAGCTCGATTTTCTTCTTTCATTAGTAATTGGATGGTCCTGAGGATTCCCTGGGCCTTCTGAGCCTAATTAAAGAAAAAAAAATACAATTCTGTTTTATCTAAAAAAGTATTTTAAAACCTATGATCAAATAAATTCCAGACATATTTTAAAAATGGAAAACAATCAGATTCTAGTAATTAGGACATATTAGACTACAACTCTCTCCTACCAAAGCCATTTCTAGGACCATTCTGCTATGTGCATAAACAAGCACTTGCTTATAAAATTTGTTTTTAAATGTTATCATCACAGTATTTTAACATATAAAATTGGTGGTTAAATTTTTTTATTTTTTTTATTTTACTTGTTTTTCAAGTACAGTTTTCTGCCTTTTACTCCTATCCCAGTGCACCCCCCCAGCCCTCCCCACCTCCCTCCCGTTTCCAACACCCCCCCTTGTTTTTGTCCATGTGTCCTTTATATGGTGGTTAAATTTTAAATTATAAATAATATCTGAAAAATAAAAGTAGAAAGTAAATTTCAAAGTAAAGATTTCTATATGATGCTGCTTAAACTAATCTACCAATAGCCAAAGAACATGATTTCTTTAAAAGAGTCATCTTAGCGCCAACATACATACATATTTCAATAATTCTGCAACTACTCAAAATATTTCTTAGAAAAGCATTTTTGGAAATATATTCACATTAACTTTGAAGCCACTCAAGAAATTACATCACAGTGCTGGAACAATGATTCTGTACTTCTCCCCAAAATGATTTTAACCAGTCTGATTACAAACTTTAAAACTATCAGATGAATTTGGCTGTAAAATGGCTTGTAGCAATATCTACAATAAGTGTCAAATTTACCTTCAAAAAGAGCTCATAGCCCTGAAGGCAAGTCTAAAAGAACAGTTGCAGAAACAACAGCACTTGTTGGGACAAACACTTTGAGCAAAATAATATTCATTTGAATTTAAAAAATCTGCCATGCCTACATTAATAAAAGAAGGGTGCCTCAATTAATAACCCATATTCAATTAAAATAGAAAAACAAATGTAAAAATTATTTTAAACACTAAATAATAAAATATATCAATACCTCATTTGTCCATCACTGAGGGGTGAATGAGGACTTCTCAAAATTATATTGCCCAGAAAATAGAAACTTATTCCCTTTCAAGGAACAGTTTAAAAAAATAAAAACATTTTGAAATAGAAGTCTTTCTAAAATGCTTCCCACATTTCAGAACCTCCTTTAAGAGGAAACAAAAATTAATTTGACCTTCTCTTGAAAACTTGCACAACTCTGTGTAAGCTTTCTCTTTTTTTAAATACATAGTAATCTTGTAAAAAAAAAACTTTATCTACTCTCTTTTGTAGAGTCAAGAGGTAAACTGACAGTTCATGTAAGAAGATTAACTATCTCTTCCTTATAGGTGTACATTCTATTAAATTCCCCAAATCTTTCCTTATAGTTTATACATCCTTCTAAGCATCAGTTCATTAGAAGAAAAATGCTGGAAAAGAAGAAAGCTAACTTGGTAAGAAATGTGCAGGAGTCAATTAGGCTAAATTCATCTAGAGTGAAGCACAGATCTTTGAAAGAGACAATCAAAGGCTTTGACAATCAAAGGCTTTCTTCTGATTGTTTACTGCCAGAGGGCCGAGTACAGGCCCATAACTTACTACCAGGAGAAAATTACAAACTTAAATTGCTAAAGGTTAAAATTTTTCATTCAGACCCAGTGTTATATACAAATTACTCTAAAAAGAAATTATTTTCCTTATACTCAATCTAATTCAAATATATATCTCACCCAAACTTTCAAATTTTAAAAGGTAATAAAAGGAAAAAAGAAGGGCACTGGTTATCCTTCTTTGGTGGATCATAGAAACTTCTGGTCCAAAGTGACTCTTTTAAGACCTGTTGATTACTTACCTAAAACCTCTATAGCTTGCTTGCTCATTTGTTTGTTTGTTTACTCATTTTAAATTGTTGTTTGTTTATGCATGTAACCAGGATATATGCTGTACAACTGCACTTTCTTTTCAATTCTTCTGCGGCTTTTCTAACAAATAGTAAAACACCCTTGCAAATAATGCAAATACATCACATCTTGAAAGTAATTAAAAAGGAGAGGAAAGTAATTTAAATAGGAGAGGAGAAATCAAAGGTAGTTTTTTTACTCTTATTCCAAATATTCAATTGACTACAAGCAATCCTTGACTTATATCATTCAATTTAAGGTAATTCGCATTTGCATGAAGCCAAATATACCCTTATTTTTAGGGCACTGTTTTTGAGACTGCTGGCTGCAACCCATTTTGGTGCATGTAATTAACTTAGTCTTAACCACTATTCCTTTTTAATGAAATGGAATAGAACTGAATAAAAAATACCAGAAAGCAGTGAAAACAGTAATAAGTACTATTCCATGGAACTGGTTTCAATTACATATATATACACTGGTGAATAATATAAATGATATACAATGTATTTCTTACTCTAGGTCAAGGCAAAAAATTGGGGGGAAATGGATTCAGGGCCCTTACAGCACACACATGAATTTCAAAATGAGTCCCTGCCTCAGACTACTTAAAGCAAAGCTCTTCTAGGGCTCCAAGTGTCCATTTGCAACTCAGTCTCTTTCCACAGGAGCTCTCAGTTCAAAGTCAATACAAGTAAAGGCTGTGGGCCCAATCTGCTGTGGGACTAGGAAGAAGGAAGGACCAATTCTAAGTGTAGCAAACTGAGGATGGGGAAAGAGGATGTAAATAAGAAATGGGCTAAAAGAGAATATCTCATGAACATAAATAATTTTTTTCATATTCTTAAAGGCAATTCCAAAAAAGTGACCCAAATACATTTAAGTTTCAGTAGGGAAGTACACAGACTCTCTGAGATGCTACTTTTTTGATGACTAGTATCCATATGAATGAATATTAGAGCTTTCCTATGGTGGATTTAGTTTGCTATTATTTGGTCTCAGTATTTTCTGGTCCCACCTCACATTCAATATGCTAAAATCACTGACAGAAAGTGGGGAATGGGGACAACACGACACTGGTGAAGAATGCTATCAGCTCTAATAAAACAGACTTGGGGCTAAAAACCTAAGAGTTTTGATTTTGGAAGTTAGAAGGCTCTAATCTTTCAAATTTGCCAAAATTCAAGGGAAATTTTTAAAGCAACTTGACAAAGAGAACAAAGTATGATGAGAGATCAAAAGAGAGATCAAAAGATCACTCCAGCCCTAACTGGTGTGCCTTGGTTGGTTGGGTATTACCCCACAAAGCCAAAAATCACCAGTTCAATTCCCAGTCAGGGCACATGTCTGAGTTGCAAGTTCAGTCCCAGAACAAAGCCTGTTTGAGAGGCACATACCCATGTTTTTAACATTGATATTTCTCTACCTCCCTTTCTCCCTCCCATCCCTTCTCTCTAAAAATAAATAAATACCATCTGTAAAAAAATAAAAGAGGAATATTCCAGGTACATAGGTAACATCTGAGTGAGTGCTGATGCGGTAAACGCAGAAAGACCAAGAACTAATACTTAAGGGCTTGAAGTAGCTCCAGAAGTTCTCAAAAATACATAAAGGAGTAATAAGGCAGAGAATCTTAGGTCAATTTTTCAAAGTATTAACAAATGATTTAGGTCTCTTTTAAGGTTCCCATTAAAACTCTGCATAGAAAAGAGCAATTCTGAATCCCTCAACACTAAAATGAAGGTTCTTTCACTTTGATTTTCTACAATAAAAAGATCATGATAATGACATAAAAAAATCTTTTTTAAATTCTAGATTCTAATAATGTTTCATTAAAATGCAATTTTATGCTGGGTTATATTGTTATTTTATGTATTCTTTTAAAGTTTTATACCATGTAATATAAAATATAGTTTTTAAGATGTTAAAAATGATTTTAAAAGATATGAATCAATTGCTTGACCAAAATGTATTATATTGCAATGGTTACTAAGAGAAAAGTATATTAAATTTAGATGTCACAAAGCTCCTTTTCCAAACAAAAGTAACCCACAATAAGTGCAAGGAATGCCTGCATTTTCCAAAGAATTATTTTAAATATTGTTTTTAAAGAAAAGTTGAGATGAAAATATAAAGTAAGGAAGAATCTAGAGTAATAAAGATGTTTAAACAATATACCTCTTCCTCCTCCCCCTGGAAGCAAAGGTGAGAATCTGAGTGGACCCTCCAACAAAGGTGGAGGGGAGAGAAAAGCTCTCGTTTCAGATGAAGGTCGACCCAATGGTGAGGGGCCATATGGGGAATGCTCTGGAATAATTAAAACAGCATGTTTAAATTCATAGTTTCAGTTAGCTACTCTACAAATTAGAATCCCATCAACAATTATCATCAGGTCATCCTTTTGCCAATTTAAGTTTAATCCATGTCTCAAACACTGACTATGCCTTGGGTTTTATTAACATGGGTTAGAATTAAATAATGGAATTCTGTATTCCATAAAATCTGTTTACCAAATGTACACTCTAGTCAATAAAAACATTATCCTCTTGATAATTAATACACATAAATAAAATAACCATACAATATTAAGCAAAGAACACTGGTGATATTTTGGAGTTACAAAAGATTTGGAGAGCATGAAGTTTGTTTTGTTTTTGTTTTTAATAGCAGTATGCTTCTCGATATTTCAGCTGGTAAGGGTTGTAACATGGAAGGGCTCAGTTTAAATGAGGCCAGGAAGCCTATGTTGAGCCATGAATTATTTGAGTAAAGTTTGAAATTCTGTGAAGTAGGAGAAATAGACACAAAATATTCTAAAGCATCAAAAATTAGTTGGTTCATTCATAACCAAAGAGCCCTATCATTTTATAAACTTTACCATTTTTAAATAATGGTTATGTTTCAAATGATCAAAAGCAATAGTGAAAAACAAACTTAAATACCACCAAAATAACACTTTTTAAACATGTTAAATCTTATTATGTAATTTACATAATATACAAGTGTAGTTACAAAAAAGATCAAAGCATTATTTACTCTCCCCTAAGACTGTTGCATTAATTTCAGACAAAAATTCTTTCTGTATAATTCTTCCTACTCCTAACTTTGTTACTATTTGAAATTCATAATAATCTGCTACCTTCAAAATGTAGAAATAGACTTTCATTTTAATGAAACTGGACTCTCAAAATTAATTTTATAAATTTTCAAAGATTTTAACAGGATTCTATCTATATAAAGATGGTTTATTTTCATTGCCTCAAAAACTTAATTCCATGTCAACCAAAATTATTTTGAAAATGTTAAGGTATTTGGAATAGTATGAGTTCACTAAAGATGCTAACTCATTAATGAATGGACAGAAATAGTAAATAGATCTTCCAAAGAACTGGTCCTCTCTTGAGGATATTAAAACAATCAAAATTCACATTATCCAGGTTTTCCCACCTTTTAATTAATATTTTAAGTAAATAAAAACCATTTTAATTCCCATTTTTATAATTCACACAAATAGCAAAAAAATAGTTAATATGTAAACAGTCACAATGCTATTCTACTTAAGCAATCCTTACCCATTCATTCTCCCAAAAATAATTAATGAATACTGTACTTTGCCTTTCAAAGAGCTCAAGGTACTATCATTGTATAAAATCCCACTGAGAAAGAGAGGCAGCAAATATTTATATTATTGCTAGGAAAACAAAACTCAGAAACTCAGGAAATTGTGAGAGAACCTAGATTAGAACCCTAGCTCCAAAATCTAAAATATTTACAAATAATAGTATTAAATTTATACTAATATAAATTGTATGTACTATATATATATATATACATGTATGTATTTTTAAATAAGGGGTTAAAAAAACTACCTCTGCCAAATGCTGTATTTGGTACATCAAGTGCATAAGGATCTTTTTCTAAAAGTTCATATTTAAGCTCTGTTTCAGTTAATCTGCAAATAAAGAACAAACATCTCTAAGTTACTCATCCAAACATCTCTAAGTTACACATTTCAAGAAAAATGTCAGTATCAAATATAAGCTACTCTTCACTTTATCAACATATGCATAAAAGAAACAGATCCTTTAAAATTATTTTGACCAAAATACTTTTCTATCTCTCTCACTATTATTTTGGGGTAACAGGGTTTTTTTGTCAAGTGATAATGATGTTTTGCTGAGGTTTGAAATTGTTTTGCTTTTTCCTCAAAATCAGACTATAGAAGAGTACAGTATCACAAAATCCAAATTTTAGAAACAGAAGGGTCCTCCAAGGTCAACCAATTCAGAACTACTGTTTTTCAAATGCTGATGGAAAAAGTACAATAAAAAATGAACTATTTAAATTTTTTTAAGTTTTTTTAAAAGACTACCATTTTTCAACTAAAGAAACTAAGGCTAAGAGTTTGAATGATTTATTCAAAATTTAATTACCGGAATTCAAACAAAAGGGCTCCTGGCTTTGAGTCATGAATGCTTTCCATTGCAATGTTACCCATAGGATTCCAACCATAACATAAAACTGGAATCCAATTAACTCATTATATTCTTTTACTCCTAAGTTCTTTATCTTAGAAATGTGACATTTTAAAAGAATCCTATTTCTACTTTTTGACAATCAGATCTGAAACAAAACATTTATTCATTTGGTTTTAATTTGAGTATAAAGGCAAGCAAGCAGACTAAAACTAATGTTGTTAGAACATTCTGGCAAGAAATTATAACACTCTGGGAAGACTATTACAATCTTCATAGAAAAACTCTTACCGTTGACTGTACAATGTACACTTTTATTCTCCTTTCCATTTTTGTATTGTTACATAATGCTACCCAATACAGTAAAACCAAGGGATAAGACAAATAATAAACATTTATTCCATCCATGTATCCATTAAAAGATGCTGATATTCTGAGAAATACCATCCCATAGACAGTCACCCTTTCTCTCTCCATCCCATGTAATCTCCCCCTGCCTACCCTGTTTAAGTTTTTTTACACCTTTTATAAAAGAATCCGTGAACAGTGTCTTTCTCTGTTAGTGACCTAAAACAAATGTTTCAAACAAAAATCTAGTAACTCCTGGTAAAACTAATAAATTTCACCATTAGATATGCTGAATTCACTGCAAGTTTTCTTGTTTACCCTTATAAAAGTATTAACTAATAAAATAACAATTAAGAATAAAGTTTTTAAAGTACTCTCACTAAGATACTTACTTCTGTCTGAGGTAAGAATTTTCTTTCCTTAAATCATTGAGGTTTCTTTCAGAGGTCCGAGCTGCCAACTTAAAGAAAACAATATGTGTTAAACAAATGTTTATACAAACTTAACATGAAAGATACATTATATAAAAATCTCAGTAATGACATACAAACATCACAATCACTTAAGTATCTATTTCAGTAAATTCAATGTTAAAAGTTTTAATTTCAGGAATAATTTTAAAAGGGAATGAGGTTCATGTAATCTGAAGGCATGAGGCTAAGACTGGGGTTCAATCATGTACTTGCCAATAAATGCTGTTATCTAACATAAAGTCAAGGATTAACATTATCTGGTGCTACAAATATCCAAAAACATGACAAGAGGAATGCAGGAGGCTCCAAGCTTAGGGTGATGGGAATGGAGAATCAGGATCATTATGCAGGGCAGCACTGGCCATGGAACAAGGTAAGCATTTCTGGAAAATCACTGTAATTGTGTGAAACCATACAGGTCAAAAATAATTTCACAGTGTACATGCACAGGCCATTTTGTTACAATGGCTGAAAATAATCACAGCCCACTGCATACCTATTAAGTGCACAGCACGGTACACATAATATTTTCACAGTCTTTTACATTTGTTTAGTGATACTTTTATTTAATAAAGGTTAGAAAATCAGAATTTATATTGTAAAAAACAAAGCTACACTTATAATAAATAGAAGAACATATACTATTCTCAAAAGTGTGGCCACAGGTTAAGCTTGAATGGATTACTGTATGTTTCCGTCACTCTGTGGGCCCTGCAGATGAGAGGCAGCAGTGTGAGGAGCACCACACCTGCCAAACCAATCCAATCCTAGGTAAACATATCTATCATACAAGGGTGGGTAAATTAACTCAGTCTATAACCATAATTTTTTACAAGTAAAAGAACATAATTATCAATGTCTTCACTTAAAATTGTAAAGTACGTGTGAGAATTGACTTTAACTGGGCAAAGAATAAATTATGTAAATATTCACAGAAAACATAGCTTAATCATAGTTTAGCACCACTATCAAAAGATTCCATGGGTAAATCTTTTTCTAATATATAATCATATAATCAATTTATACTAACAAAATTATGGAATATTATACCATAACAATTTTAGTTAGTAAAATACCAATTCATTTAAATTTTAACAATGCAGAACCAAAATTACTTCTAAATATTTTCTAACAGTAGAACATATGTACCCTTAAGATTCCATTTTTTAAAACACATATATGTGTTTTTATGTGTAGATGTATACAAAAAAGTTTGGAATAAATGAAAGCAATACTGCTGATTACTTCTTTTTAAATTTCTATATAGTCTTCACTTTTGAGTATATATTTTTATAAAATCTGAAATACATCTTCACTGAGACAATTATTTTCTGAATATTTTAGCTTAAGTCAATGTAGTTATTTACTAAGAAATTCAATGTAAAGTAACAGGAAAAGCACAAGATATAGAATCTAAAAGGTCAAAATTTCAATCTTCAATTTAGAATCTAAAAGGTCAAAATTTCAATCTTCAATTTGACTCTTGACTCTCCAATCAATGTGACATTATGCTGTTTCCTCATTTCTAAAACTTGAATTATAGTACCTAGTTACAGAGTTATTTTATGGATTAACTGAGGAAGCAGCATTCTATATGTATTTACATATAAAATGGCTTTATGTAGAGTGCCTAGAAAATAAGAGCATTAGTAAACATCGATTCCTATCTGTCTTTAAAAAATAATTAGCATCTGAATATTTTAGAAAGTGGTGAGGACTGATGAAAACTAAAGTCCAGCTTAACTCAATAACAAATTTTCACTTAACCTCTCAAAACAGAGCATACAAAATCTTACGACTGGGAAGGACATAAACATTCAACATAACTAATTTCCTACCAATTAAGCTGGAATCGCCACTCAAAGACACATCCATGCCTAAGAAATATCTCTGTAAGCTTCAGCATAACAACAGTGGTAATAGCAGTTAACACTTACTAAGTGTCAGCACATGGCTAACAGCCTTGCATGAATTATCTTATTTAATTATTACAATAATTCTGAAATAAGTACTAATGATATCTCTATCTTATAGGTAAGGAAACAGCAGTAGGTGAGGGAACCAGGATGCCAACCAAGACAGGATGAGTCCAAACCCGGTGTGTTCACCCACTGTGCAAACTGCCTCCCCTTGAAGACTCCTAGGGACAAGTCCTCCAAAGGCTGGCTCTTACAACAATTCTACATGTTAGAGGGATCATTCTTATTATTAGTCAAAATCTACATCCTTATGATTTCCTCACACAGTTCCTCTGGAGGACTAACATGATATTTCTCATGATGGTTTTTTCTTAATGTGTACCCTGTAATTCAACAGTGAGAATCCAATACTAGAATTTTCAGATTTTTAGAACTAGAAAAATCTTTAGATATCATTCAGTCCAATCCCATTGTTTTACAGATGAGTAAACACCTCCAGAGAATGTTAAGTAATTTGTCCACAGTAATTAGTGGCAATCCAGTGTCCTGAAACAATGTAGCCATGAAGATTACATCACCTCCCCCAGAGAGCAAAAACTCCTTGCAAAGAAGCAGTGAGTTCAAAGAACAAAAGGAAAAATCAGATTTTGTGAATAACTGTACCATAACAAAGCATTTAGTTTATAAGGAACATAGTAAAAGAAAATGATTTTTTAAAATGCTACCTTTATTTTCAGTACCTTTTACACTTCTCTTTTAAATTAGGAAAAAGAACAACTGGATAAAAGAACCTAAGAGAATTTCACTTACCCAATTATCATGTGCTTTCTTCTCATGAGAAATAATCTGAAAAAGAAAATTATTACAATATTATTTATAACTACTTTTCTTATGTAAAAAACATTCACATCTACCACTATGATTCAGTACACAACTCACAGACCCAAAATAACTCAAGCATCTTTGAAAGTAACATTTTAAAGCAAATTTCCATATACATATGATCTACTCTATTATATTTTTAAACAAAACTGAATGTAAAAACAGCTAAACTTTATGTCTAGTAAATTTCTATTTTATGCAATAATCAACTATAATATGAGTTGCTAATTAAGGAACACTAGCCGGGCTGAATATAAGACCCCAATACTGACATACAAGGTAAAGCAGAAGTCGGTTTACAGTTGCAAGTATGCAAAACACACGGTTAAGCCCCAGCAGGTGTGGCTCAGTTGGTTGGGCATCATCCTGCAAATCTGAAAGGTCATCAGTCCGATTTCTGGTGGGGGCACATGCCTGGGATGCAGGTTTGGTCCCACCCCATTGGGGTGCATACAGAAGGTAGCCAATTGATGTTTCTCTATCACATCAATGTTTCTCACCCTCCTCTTCTCCCTCCCTTCCCCTCTAAAGAAATAAAAGGCAAAAATAAAATTTAAAAGAAAACACAGTTAATAAAGCTGTTGTAATAATCATAATATGCATGTCATTTTCCATACAAAAAACTGCAAACCCACTTTTGCCCCACTATGTATGTAGAAGACATGGCAACTTAAAGATCTCTTATCCCAGAATTTCTGGTTCTCTAGAAATACCCCACAACCACATGCAAAACCTCAAGAAAAGTGTACAACTAGTCAAGTAACCACATTCCTGCAACATAACAGATACCAATTCAAACAAATCAAAATTATTTTAAGTTATAAATACATACACACACATACCTGCCCTTGGTAAGAATGAATAGTTCTCTCCAGTTCTTCTTCAAGATCTTTGGTTCGTTTTCTACAGGGAAGAAATAATCATTCTACTATTAATATATACTAAGAAATGATAGAACACACTCTCTTTACTGAAAATATGAAAGCATCTAGAATGCTTTGTTTCATGTAAAAAAAAGTTCAGAACTCCATATGTTAATCACCTTTAAGAGATTCTAAGGTATAATTTTTCCTGATACTACTTTAAAATAAAGCTTTAAAAGTACTGCTACTTGGGTTTACCCAAACCAAAGGTCATGCAAAGATTTATATGCACATTGGTTCATTTTTATTTTTAAGAAGCATGATCTTCGAAGACTTACTCAGATGTCTGTAATCTTAATAGAATTCTAGGAAATTAATGACCTAGGCAAAATAAAATGTTAATTGTTACCTTATAAGACTAACAAGATAATTCCTTCTTTCCAATAAACTCAAGCTTACACTTCCGAATATAAATGAAGTATCACAACCATTTAGTATATTGCTGATAGACATACTGTCTTATTAACATTTCTTCCGAACTTTAACTGTGGCTCGCTCACCTTTCTGTGGCATAATTCTTGAATTCATTAATGCTGTATATATTCTTTCCCATTTGTACCAGAAAGAAAAGACTTTGAAATTAATGGCTACTCATAATTTCCTTGACATTAAAATAAAGTAGGATTGCCCATATTCAAATACAACTAATTTGGAGATTTAAAATCTCACATACTGCCCTGGCCGGGTGGCTCAGTTGGTTAGAACATCGTACCATACACCAAAAAGATTGCAGGTTCAATCCTCAGTCAGGGCACATCCCAGGTTTGGGTTTGATCCCAGGTCAGGGTGTGTATGGAAGGCACCAATCGATGTCTCGAGGTCTGTCTGTCTGTCTGTCTCTCTCTTCCTGTCTCTCTCTCTTTCTCTCTCTCTAAAATCAATAAACATCCTCAGTTGAGGATTAAAACAAACTTTAAAAAATAAAATAAAATCTCATATACTGAAAGAAAAAAACATTTTTCCTTTTTCTAATTTCTGTTTAGTTGCGTAACAGCAAGACATTTAAATGAAAATAAGGAAACAAAACTACATTGTTTTATTTTTTATTGTTACTGGTATTATTTTTTTCTGGTATTGGGCTTTTGGATACTTTCCCCACCTCAAAAAGAAAGGGGTAATATATATTTAATACCTACCTATAGGTCTCCAGCTCTTCAGCTGCATGGCTGATTTTTTCATCTGCTTTAGAAAGTTTTTCCTCTTTCTCTAACCGGTAGTTTTCTTCTACTGTTAATTTCCTTAAAACAAAATGTTTCATTTCTTGACACTCTGTGTCATAAAATAGTCAATTATATCTCTTTAATTATATTACAACTGGTGCTTTCCATAAAGCAATTTGCATAATCCCACTAAAAACATCACATAGGAGAAAAAGTACTTGTGTAAATATTCTTAGCACAATACTTATTACAAACTCAAATTATAAAGCATCTTGTCTAATAACAGTACTACTAATAAAAAGTTTAAAGAGTTTTCTATAAGAATTCATCATAAAAATAACAGTATCATGGTAAATGTTAATAAAAATTATTATGACTTTATTATTTATCAAGGCTTCTTATATAAAGCACCATTACACTTAGTCAGCAACTAATGAATTGTTTCAATAATTTTTAAGTTGGTTGTTAACTTGTAAAATAGTCTTCCAGGCCAGCTCACAAAAAAAAAAAAAAAGTAAATGAAAGTAGTAGTAGTTCTGCTTACTACTTCTAGTTTTTTTAATAGTAGTATCTAACTTACTAAGCTATTAGCATGTGCCAGAAACTGTTCTTGGACCTTTACACATATTATTTTATTTAATTATAACAACTATATTTGGTTACTACTAAAAAAAATGAAGCACAGAGAAACTAAATAACTGAACTTAAGGAACAGAGCTAACAAGCCATGACTCTATTATACTACATTCTCAAGTTGCTTCACATACTATCATTAATAACACTGGTCCCTCAAGAAATACTGAACATCACAGGAACACACATGTGGAGTCCTAACTATGGATGTCTCCCCTTCATGAACTTTGGGAATAAACATGATAAACAACTAAAGAATTCTACAAGGCAACTGTAAATGTTTTATATGCTACACACTACATTACCTAATGCTTAGTAAGAAACAACCCCCAGGTCAACTGTTTATTGGTGTTATAAGGGAAGTCACTGCCTTAGGAAAAGCATAAAAGTATTAACTGGTTTAAAGATGAAAGAAATGTGTTTTTATAGACTGCAAATTTAAAATGGCCAGAAATTCTTTGACACCCCTCTTCAGACATTCAGTCAGGATGGTGGTATAGGTAAACACAGCTTGCCTCCTCATAAATCATACTGTATGCAGGCAAATATTTTACTTTAACATTGTATTAGTACTATCAACTTGGTATTGATTCTGAAGAACAACCAGCACCATAATTCATTGAATTTGTGTAGTGAATATTTTAATTTAAATGTAAGAATGGACTACAAAATATTTTGGAAATTCAAAGGTCCTGGCCTCTGTGGCTCATCTGTGGCTCACCATCCCATGAACCAGAGTCATGATCTCGATTGCCAGTCAGGGCACATGCCTGGGTTACAGGTTCAGTCCCTGTTCAGGGTGCATATGAGAGGCAACCAACCTATGCTTCTCTCTTGCATCAATGTTTCTCAGTCTCCATCTCTCTTCCCACCCCTTCCCCTCTCTCTAAAATCAATAAGCATGTTCTCAGGTGATGATAAAATAAAAAGCACTTCAAACTAATGAATGAATGAAATCACACTGTGAACAACACACTTACAGGTAGGACATTATTCAGCTTCTCATCCTTGCTCTGAGTATCAGAGAAATTTTTCTTTGAAATTTTAAACATTACTCCTTAAAATTCTACAATATGATCAATCCCATTTTTGCCCAAAAGACACACTTAAAAGTATTTCTTCTACCTCAAACAATCCCTTTTATGTACAAAAGGCCCTGAGATACAAATGTGCTTAGCATGCTAAAGATCATCAAGAAGGCCAATGTGGCTATAATATAGTGAGGGGAAAAGAAAATAAATAAGCTGAAATTAAAGAGGCAACCAGGGGCCAGAGTTTATAGGTCATGATAAAGCTTTGGATTAAATTCTGAGTGTGATATGAAGGCCCCTGGAGGTTCTAAGCATGAGAGTAACAATACTCATTACTTGTTTTAGAATACTCATGCTGCTGAAATCAGAGCAGAAATTAAGAATATGAAAGGAGATACCACTCATGATGCTGCTGCAACAAACCAGATCCTAACATATGATGGCTTGGATCAGAGCAGTATAGGAGGTGGTAAGAGTAATCAGATTCAGGCTAATCAGAATCAGATTCTATCAAATAGAATATCTGAAGACAGTGTGAAAATGGGATATAAAAAAGAGAAGTCACGGATGGCTTGATTAGCTGCCATGAGCAACTCAGCAAATAATACTACCGCTTACTGAGACAAGAAACAGTTTGCCAGGATAAATTTACACAGGGGTAAGGGATTAGTTTTACATATATCAGAGATGGAGTTAAAGGGTATAGTGCAATGATTATGATGTCCACCAAGATTCCCTGACCTAGCTTGCAATATTAGGAAGTTTAATTAGCAATAATTTGCTGATTATCTATAAGAAGTTAAAAAGAATTTTGTGAACTAGTTTGCAAGGTCCAATATCATTTATGACATTTTCATCCTTGAAGAAAAAGTGTTTCAAGATCAAATAACTTTTTAAAAAATAAATTGATGAACCCCAACTGATGTGGCTCAGTTGGTTGGGCATCGTCCAGCAAATCAAAAAGTTGCCGGTTTGATTCCCAGTCGGGACACATGCCTGTGTTGAAGGCTCCGTTCCCTGGGGCGCATACAGAGTACAACCAATCAAGGTTTCTCTCTCACGTGGCTGTTTCTCATCCTCTCTTCTCCCTCCCTTCCCCTCTCTCTAAAATAGAAATTTTTTTAAAAAATGAATTGATGAAACGTAACTCAATCATAAACTGAGAACTTTAGATAATCACATAAACTTTATATGCAACATTTTAAGCTATTTTACTTGCTATTCAGTAGCAGTATCAACATAAATTTTATTACCGATGAAGTATCATTTCATTTTCTTGATACAGTTCAGTCATGACTTTAAGTTTGTGCTGAAGCTTTTGATTCTCATTCTCAAGATGATCATTTTCTGGCTGCAAAGATGCCTGTTCAGTCTGGAGATTTTTAATACACTCTACAGAAAAATTTTAAAAGTCACAATTAAAGGAGTAAATATTTTAATTTACATTATTAACATTTCATAGAGACAAAAATTACTAAAAATAATAAATTATTGAACAATGGTGTGGGGATTTCCTGAAAGAGTGAGGGGTGCTGGGTAGAGGGGGGCAAAGGGGGAAAAGTTGGGACAACTGTTATACCATAATCAATCAAATATAATTAATAATAAATTATTAATAAACTAATTTCTTTCCAACAACAGAAAACCTGTAAGTTACTTTAAAATTTATACCTGGTAACTTAAGCTTTTAGCCACTGCCAAGAACAGTCGCTTTACAGACTGTTATAGACATTAACATTGGATATTACTTTTATTAAAAACTGGATCATCCCTATTTAAAAAAACACAATAAACACTTAAATTTTCACTATATCTTTGTAATTCTATTATATCTATTTTGTTTCAAATCTTCTGTACCTTAAAATAGCACTGTCAGTGATCACCAAATAGGGAAAGCAGTTTAGAAGAAAACTTTCATGTTATGAATAGAAAAAAATCAATTGTAAGAATTTCTCTTCCATGATCCATTTAAAAAGAAAGTTAGATTTGGAAGGAGGGTACAGGCACAGGCATAGTCTCCAAATATTAGTTTTAAAATATACAGTTCACTTATTGTAGAAATTTTTGAAAATATAGGTAAGTAAAAAGAAATCTATCCATAATCCCATATTCCAAGTTAATCATTATTGACATTTGAGTATGCCCCTTCATCTTTTTCGTATACAAATGGTTATGGTGAAATTCTTTTTTTCTTAAGATTTTATTTATTTTTAGAGAGAGGCAGAGGGAGGGAAAAAGAGGGAGATAAACATTAATTGCATGGCCCCAACTGTGGACCTAGCCTGCAAACCAGGCATGTGCCCCGACTGGGAATCAAACCCAGCGATCTTTTGGTTTGCAAGCCGGGGCTGAATCCACAGAGCCATACCAGCCAGGGCTCATTTTTTAAAAAAAAAAAAAAGAAGAAGAAGAAGTAGAAGGATGTTAGTCATATCAATTGTATCAAAAAAATATATAAAAATGTTTCAATGAAAAAATTCTGTTCTATAGGTCTAATATCATTCCTGCATGTGCTAAGATATTATACACTTACATTAAAAAAGAAAACTATCAAACAGATCAGTAAAATATATCACTATTGAAGGTCAATTTTGCAATTAACAAAGAATGAAAATTTAGCAATTTTAACTTACTACTGTTTAATATCACAAACCATCCCACACATATAATACTGAAATAAGTATGGTCTTAACATGTTTTTTAAAATAATGAAATTATTTTAATTTCATATAAATATGGAGAAAACTGACAAGTTATTACCAACAACAACAAAAAACTCAGGGCCAATTTTTCACAAATAAGAAACAAAAGTTAAAAAAAAAAATATCAAACTGGATCATCCCATAACCGATTCAATGGTACCATTCTATATAAGGAGATGTATTTATTTAGAAAAAATTTATTTTTATCTGAGGATATGTTTATTGATTTTAGAAAAAGGGAAAAGAGAGAGAAACATCGGTGTGAAAGAGAAACAATGATCTGTTACCTCCTGTATCCACCCCAATCAGGGATTGAATCCACAACCTAGGTATGTACTTTGATAGGGAATCAAACCCAGCACCCTTTGGTTTATGGGATGATGCTCCAACCAACTGAACCACCCAGCCAGGGCTAGAAAAACTTTAAAAGTATGTAGATTACCTACCCGTAAGCTCTTCCTTTGTTTTATCTACTTCAGTTAATTGAGTATATATTTGGTTTCTTTCTCCTTCTAGGGTTTTTAAAGAAGCTTTTAACTTCGAAGAATGAGAGAAGGAAAAAAGCAACATTAATCAGTTACATGAAAATATCTCAATATACCATCTCAATTTCTGAAGCTCTGTTATCAATTTGATGAAATTATTCCCTAGAATGTACAAATTAACAACACAGCTTTCATCTTAGAAAGTTAGCAAGGTCATCAATAGTTGTGAATTTCAGAACAGGGATGGAGAAGATCAGTGATGGATCCTTAAACTGTGCTGTGGTTACTTTCACTGCTTACTTTCAACACATAAGTTTTGGTTAAAGTAGTCTTCAAATTACATTACCAAGCTTTTTCTCACAGATCAGTGAAGATTAGGATACCACTACTAGGATGGAAAAGAGAAGGGATAAACCAGAAGAAAATGAAACTAGTATTTACTTCTCAAACTAGACTATCAGGCAATAGAGACAGGAAAACACTGAGACCAGAGGAAGAAAAATGCTCAAAGAGAGAATTATGAAGAAAATAAACATTTTTAATATGTTCCTTACCCACAAGAAACATGTACCTTTTGAAATGTTTGTTATGATAAATTCTAAAAATTAACAATATGATTTCTAAAATTATTATAAAAAAGAAATCAGTTGAAGATAATTCTGATCACTACTAAAACTTCTGATCACTAATATAATAACTATAAAATGGACTTTTAAAATAGTTACTAAAGTTATATGGGTTTAATCCACATTCTATTTCTTTATTTTTTTTATGTTTATGCAGTAATACAAACCTTAGCAGCATGAATCAGCTTCTTCAAAGCTCCTTTTGGTTGATTATCTATTGTAAAAACAAAAATATAACAATAAGTTAGGAGAGAAACTGCAATGCCACAAGAGATATTCAAATAATTTTATTAATTCACTCAACTAGAGCCTTATAATCCCTCTTCTTGCTAAAATAATGAATTTGATATAAGGCAGAATGGCCCTGAACCTGCTCCCAGAAAGTTAAACGTTAAAAGCACTGGTAGAACCAGAACATCAATTAACAAGGTTCTTCACCATTAATTCCAAGAGCAGAATTACAACAAGGGTTCAGTATTCACGTAAATACAGTCCCACAGCCTTGATGATTCTTGGATTCCTTCACCATACAAAATATGAGATAAATTATACTCCAAATTAAGATAACATGAAACAAGTATGAGTTTTCTCATTAGAAAAAGAATTATTTCTTATAAAATGAAGCAGAAGTGAAAAAGCACAAACAGAACTGTATGCATTTACTTTGGAAATGTAATAATCCTCCAATGCACTAATGCTATCACCAAAGACATTTTTTTTAAATCATACATTCTCCTTAAAAAATATGTTCATTATGCAGAAGTGAGGAGACAGAAAAGAGGACACAGAAGTCAGGAGAACTATCATTAGTGTAACTAGGTGAAAGATATACAAGATTTCTTTGCACTCTTTTGCAACTTCCTATGAATCTATAATTATATCAAAATCCAAAGTAACAATTTAAGTCAAAAGAATTAGCTGAGAATACAGTGGGTAGCTGTAGTGAACCTAACTTCTTCCTGAGTTTACAGACTGCAAACCCTGGCAATAACAATTTGGGCTGGCCAAGAATAAAGTACTATAACCATCTGAAATCTAAATAAAGCACAAAAATGTATCCTGAGGTATTCATTTACATAACACTCATTTTTCAAACTACTCACCCAACATTTGATTAGCTTACAGTATAGGAGAAAATAGGCATTGAAATGATTATGAAACCATGTGAAAACTGCTGTAATGGCAATACGTACAATACAATATGTAAAAAGAACAGAGAGGAAGGGGGCTGTAGGTCTGTCAGAGGAGTTGGAGAAAGATTTAGTGAAAAGGCAGTATTCTAGCAGAAGGTTAAAATAAATATAAGGGAAGGTGAGAAAGGGACAGAGTATTAGAGAAGGATGGACAAGAGGAACCAAAGCACAAGTGTATAAAGAACATGGTGCACAGGGGTAACTACAAGGAAATACAAGAGGTAGTCATCATTTCTAGAAAGAGGATATGTCATTTAATACCTAAGAGTGCACCATTTTCTGAATCACTCTTCACTTCCAATTCCAAGTTATCAGCCGTTAAGTCTTCTCCAAGAACAGCAGCCCAATTTTGCATCTTTAGCAAGCGTTCAGTCAGAGACTTGACATTTAGCAAAGGGGAAAAAAAAGAAAGTGTGATGCTTCATGCTAATGGTTTACAATTTCTGAATGCATACTTAAGAGTTTAAAAATCGATGCACATAAATAACAGTACATAAGCTTTTCATTATAAGCTTTTCATATCCGGTACTACATATATAATATGTAATTTTGCCATACACACTACGCACATCCATGTTTTTAGCCCAAACTTTCAAGAAAAAATTCTTTCATTTTAAAAGTTTTTAAAGATTTTGTTTACTTATTTTTAGAGAGGGGAAGGGAAGGAGAAAGAGAGGAACAGAAACATCAATGCGTGATTGCCTCTTGTGCACCCCTTACTGGGGACCTGGCCCAAAACCCAGGTATGTGCCCTGACTGAGAATTGAACCAGCAACCCTTTGGTTCAGAGACTGGCACTCAATCCACTAAGCCACACCAGCCAGGGCAATAATTGTTTTAATTTTTTAATTCAATTATTTATTTATTTATATTTAGAAACAAAACCAAACAATTATCATATTCCAGGGTATTATTTTGCATACAGATGACATTATTGCTTTCTAGAGTTATAATTTTAACACATAAGCATAAATTAAAGAATTAAAAACATTTATATAGATAGGGAATTAGTACTGCTCATGTATAATGTGCATCCTTATTTTTCACTCAAAAATTTGGGCAAAAATGTGCACATTTTACAAGGCAAACTACAGTATATACAGGGTCTGGCACAAATAACACCCCTTTTTTACTACAAAATCTGAAGCATGTAATTTCGTAACATAACTATCATACTGAAGCACACCATATGACATTTTAGGTGAAATGTTCAAAATAAAACTATAAATTATTACACCCATATTATTATATTACCAAGCACACGGAAGCAGGTGTTGCTTCTGCAGGACCCTGTATTTTGTCATCCTTGCTGCCAAAAAGAAGCATTTGGCAGTAAGGATGGTAATACTGGTACAAATTGGAATGTACGCCAAAAAAAAGCACACATTCTCAAAGTGGCCAAAGGATGAAAATAAAAACTGCTAAAACAAAAATTTTCAAATTTCAGAATTAGTATAAAATTCTAGTTGACGCAGTCACTAAAACCTGAAGGGCTATTTACCTTGATCTGTTTTTCTTTATCACACAGAACTTGTTTTGCATATTCTTCAGAGTCTTCAAATGTTACTTTCTGTTTATTAAGTTCACTCACTTGTTCTTTCCATTCTTCGGCCTCTTGTAAAAGCTAAAATTCAAACACCAAAAAAGGGAAAGCTCATATATCTTATCATGCTTATTTATGTATTTAAATTTATCCTACCCAAAAGAGACACAAAAGGAGATGCTCGTGTGCTATGTAGGAAAAACCTTTTCTTGCTCCTAGCAGGGGTTAGTCATCGCATACACAGAAGATTTATAAATCCAAGTTGAAGAGTCCCTATACAATACAAACCTGTTTCTGGCTTTCCTGAAGTTGGGAATTTTCACTCAAAGCATCTTTTATAGCTATCTTAAGTCGTTCTTCATTCATTTGAAATATTTTGAAGGTTGTTTTGGCCTAAGTAAAATAAAACACACCAAGTTTGTAACAATTAGATTAACACAATAGTTCTGTTTTACACACCTTCCCTAAAACATGAAATTTAAGTCAAAAACATGCCAATATTAACAGAAGAGGCAGCATAGCATAGTAGAAGAAAAGGATGGCCTAGAATCAGGATCTAGTCATGGCTCTGACACTAACTTGCTGGTGTGACTTTGGATCTTGATTTAACATCTTGTACCCTTCTACGTACTAGTAGCAAATTTAGTTAACATTTTTATCTGTCTCTCTCTTACCAGAAACTCCAGGAGGGCTATTCTGTCTATTTTGTTTAGCGATGTTAAGTACCAATCACCTTCAATCACCTTCAACAGTGACTGGTATGTAGCAATAGACCAATAAATACTTGTCTGATAAAAAAATGAACTTCCTGGAATACATTGTATAAATATATATTTTTTCTCAAATTATAATATTATATCTTATTCTTGAATCAAAATAGTAAAAGTAAAATGATTCTCAAAAGCAACAAACCTGTTAAGACTCTACAACTTACTTCAGCTACTTGTGATTTGAGTGATTTTGATTCATCTTCTAAGGACTGTATCCTTTTTGAAATATCCACCATCTGAAAAGACAGCATCAATCAATATTTACTAAACTCCTCTAGTTTCCAAGATGCCATATACATTAGAAATATTGTTAACCTAACGAGTTTTCCTCAAAAAGCTAAGGGCTCAAATTAAGAAACCTACTCAGCCATTTGCTCAAAGGGATTTTACATGAAAGTTACAAAATAGTATTTTATCTCATCTTTAATATTTCATGATATTTATGTTATATAGGCTCTACAAAAGTCCACTAACATCATATCTTACTAAATAATCTCACACACATCAAGATATTCCTTAAGAGAGATTTTAAAATAGGATGACAAATAAAGTTACAATGTTCTTAACATACCTTGAGTGATAAAATAAAATCCATCATATGATTATTCAAATTAAATTATTTGGGTGAGTTACTTCCACAGTGCATATAGAAAACTTCTATAAAAATATGCAAGGCCCTGGTTGGCATGGCTCAGTGGATTGAGTGCCAGCCTATGGATGCAAGGATCACAGGTTCAATTCCTGGTCAAAGCACATGCCTGGGTTGTGGGCCAGGTCCCAACTGGGGGTGTGTGAGAGACAACCATCATTGTTTCTCTCCCTCTCTTTCTTCCCCCTCTCTAAAAACGAGTAAGTAAATTTTTTTTAAAAACTGTGCAAGAAACTCAACATGATAATGGTAACCTCTAGCAAATGAAAAAGAGTTAGTGGATTCAAAACTTTTAACTCTCGCCCTGGCTGGCATAGCTCAGTGGATTGAGTGTGGGCCTCAATCCACTCAGTGGATTGAGTGTGAACTAAAGGGTCGCCAGTTTGATTCCCAGTCAGGGTACATGCCTGGGTTGCAGGCCAGGTCCCCAGTACCAGGAGCTCAAGAGGCAACCACACATTGATGTTCCTCTCCCTCTCTCCTTTTCTTCCCCTCTGTCTAAAAATGAACAAATAAAATCTTTAAAAAAATTTTTAACCCTCCACTTTACAGCCTTCTGTATTCTTTAAACTTTTTACTGTATGTGCAACAAAACACTTTAAACCAGTGATTTTCTACTGGTGTGATGTAAGAATTTTTACAACATACAATATCTGACTATTTATTCAGGGGCACTGACCTCTTTTTCCTTGTATTGTCATACAAAAAAATTACAACAGCCAATACAACAATAGCTGTCTGGTGTGAATGAGTGAAAATTAAACATATTTTTTTGTCAGATCAGCAAAATATATGGGGTTTTTTTAGTGTGCCACAGAATTTTAGTAATTAATTTACATGTGCCATGAGAGGAAAGAGATTGAAAATTGCTGCTTTAAATTATATCATAATTTTTTTAAATGCAGTAACTTTCTTTTACCTACAATCTTCTCAGACACAGAAGCCTTACCAGTTCATCTTGTTCAGAATGTTTAGATTTCTCGTCCTTTAACTCTTTTTCTAGAAAGAGTATTTCATCCTCAAATTCAGATTTGGAACTGTTCAGCTTTTCACAGATTGCCTGAAAGAGGAATGCAACTTTATAAGACACACCTAGGAAATTCTGGTTAGGGTAAATCAGTTAAGTATAATAAAACATATATTTTAAGTTAAGTAAGTTTAGTTTACATATTTGTTCACTTTATAACGTTGAAATAATTGCAATTCTAGCAGGGGTCAGCAAACTTTTTCTATAAAGAGTCAGAAAATGAGTATTTTAGGCTTGCAGGCCATACAGTCTTCTGTCCCATCTATTCAACTCCATGTATGTAGTGAGAAATCAAAGACAATATGTAAATGAATGAGCATGGCTGTGTTCCAATCAAGTTTTACTTACAAAAACAGGTGGAAAGCCCAGAGACTAGTTTGCCAACCTCTGCTCTAAAGCAATATAAAAGCAAAAATGAGGAAAAAATCCAATTTAATAAAATTAAAGACATAATAAATTCAAAAACCAATTAAAATTATTTCATAATAATCTACACTGAATCAAGACATATTTTCTGTGACCTTTTGAATATAAAATGATTAGTTATTGGATTATTCCAATTGGACATTGAATACTATAATAAACATACCTCTGATATTTGTGATCCTTCAACAAACTTGTTAAAAAAATAAACCAAAAATTTAAAGAATTTAATGTAGGACAAAATAAAAGTAGAACAAGTACATACTACATTATAGTAGTTAAAAAACTTATTTATATATATTTCCCCAACTCTGACCATTTCATATGTGAATTCTCTTACTTGAATCAAAATTACTATATCGGTTTTGATTTCATCTACAGGTTCAACCATCAAAGTTTTTAAGTTGCATATTAGTTTATATTCAACTGTACTTACCAATCTTGAAAATAAACATTTCAAAAAGTTACTAAAACTAAAGGAAAACCTCTAAGATTTTTATTTTAAAGTAAAAATTGAGTTGCTCTTACTGTTAGCTTAAGTAAATTCAGTATCATGAGAATAAATTGGTGTTTTACTTTATCCACAACTTCACCAAGCTTGAGTAAAATGCCTTCACCCTCCATTTTTTGCTCTTTTTTAGCATACTAAATGTCTTAAAAAATTCAAAAAAAAATTTTTTTTAATTGAACTAATAAATTACTACTAGAACAACAGTTAAAGGAGAAGGTCAACAAATAAAATATAACAATCTCAACAGTTCTTAAGGATTTTAATAGATAACAAATGAAGAAGAAAAAGGTTGAGAATTCATTTAGAATTCAATTTCTAACTTACTTTAGACTTTAGTAGGAAATTCTAAATCACTCCACATAGACTTTCTGATGATTACAGACAATGGTGATTGAGAACTGCTGAGATGGACTGACTGAATACACGTACACCACAGGTAGAACATCTATTGTTTTCTCCTTTAATATTAGTAAACATTTTCTAACACTTCCATCTCAAAACAGTAGTAAGGCACTCCCATTACCTAGGGTAATTTGTCTGTCGGGGTTTAGCCAAGTGACAAATTACAGTACCTTCCCTCCTTCCTATTAACCAAATCATACCTGGCTCCAGAGGGCCAGTTATGCGTATCTCCTCCAAAGTCTACATTCAGTGATATCGTGTTGACCTGTTGAAACTGGTCATGGTCAGAGTGTTTACACAACAGAACTCAGCAAATGTTACAAATAACAGCCCCTGTTTTTCAGATAGCCAGTTGTTAAATATTGGGCTGGCCAAAAAGGCCATTTAGTTTTTCCGTAAAATAAAAGATATATTTTTCATTTTCACAAATAACTTTATTGATTTGGATATTTTGAGTCTGTCCGCTATCTCCTGCTATTAGCTTCTATTGGGTAGAGGCCATGGATGCTGTTAAACATCTTCCAATGCATTAGACAGCCCCACAGGAAAGAGTTATTTGGCCAAAATGTCAACAGTACAAAGAAACCTGCAAACCATTTTTGACACATTCAGTCAGTCATAGCACCTTCTCCATACACTGCACAAATCTTTTTTTGCATTTCAGTTGTTTTTACCTTTCCTGAAATAATAAAGCATAATATGCCAAAATGGTGCAATCTTCAATATTAAAATGGCTGCACAAAAATTCATCAGTTTTACTTAGTTTTTTTTAAATGCATGCTGATATGACAGCTGTCACAATACGATCTAACAAAATTGTTTCAAACGAAGTTACAGACAACTAAGCACTACTAGAGCCATCGTACAAAAAATACCAAACCAGCTTTTCAGCCAACCCAATATTTACCAGCACATCATTGCTTATATTCATCTCTAATTCTACTCAGCTGCTAATTTACTGAGGATGAAGTAAAGGCAAGTACTGCTACAATTTACATACTTGCTATTCCTACATTGATAAAAATCAATTCTATATTTTTCTTTCCGGAGCAAAGTGAAAAAAAAAAATCACCCTAGTACATTTCCCAGGAATGAAGAATAAAAATATAAGGGGCCCTAGATTCCAATAAACTCAACACTGCACTCAAAACAAGTTAGCAACCACAGCTCAAATATTTAAAATATTTTATGCTACTTACTAATGTTCTATTTCCTATATTTAACTTTTTTTAAAGTTTAACATCCAGAGATGCTCTTTTACATTTCCTGTGAAATAGTTTTGAGAAGATATAATAATTTTTAAAGTTTATACTATTTAGTAAGAATATTCCCCCAGCTTTCACAATTATACTATTTATTTTTACCTCCAAATTTTGACCTTTTGTTGACTCCTTCTCAAAGCTGGAATCCTTTAATGACTCTAAGCCTTGATACTGAAAGAAAGCAATACTGTAAGTAAAAACTCTACCACTTTTATTCCAAATTGTATCTGGATAGGTATCTAAGAAGTAGATAGAATCTGCTTCCACAGGTATGTTGAATTTATTTGGATTTACTTAAGTCCTTCAAGTTTGACCACTATAACAAACCAAGCCAGGGCAGCCAACACATCACAGCCAACTAGCTTGAGCAGCAAATGGCAGAAATGCACACCTGAGATTAAGATAAAATGCACACCTGAGACTGACAGAGCTGTCCAAAGCCTACCTACCGGTTAAAGAGAAATTTATACTAAGTGGCCATCAGACATTTTCACTTTTCATTAGAATTAAACAAATAGAGCAAGTAGGGAATCTAAAATATTTTAAAAATAAAAAGAACAACCAAGAACAATGTAAAATAAAGACAATGAAACATACAGTGCTATAGGATTTAGTAAAATGCACTGATACTTTAATGCTTTTTTAAAGAGTGAGTAAATGGAAGACCAGGTTGTTTTGGATCAACCCTCTCACTAAGAACAAGAAAAACAGCTGTACAAAAATACCAAAAGACAGGATATGTCTGAAGGCATCAGAGAGGTAACAAAAGTAAGAATGTTGCCCTGACTGGTATGCCCTGCCTGCAAACCAAAAAGTCACCTGTTTGATTCCCAGCCAGGGCACATGCCTGGGTTGCAGGCCTGGTCCCCAATTGTGGGGGTGGGAAAGGCAACCGATTGATGTTTCTCTCCCACATCAATGTTTCCCTCTTTTTCTTCTTCTCTTCCCCTCTCTCTAAAAATAAATAAATAAAATCTTTTTTTTAAAAGAATGTGTGACAGATACAAAATACTCAGGAAAGCAAGTCCAGCATCTGACAGTGCTGCCCCAGCCCCGTCACACACAAAAATATAGAATAGGCGGCTAAGAAACTGAACAGAGATTTTAGTAGAAATGGGAGCTGAGAAGACAAAATTTGGAGTTCAGGAGCTCATGAGTGGAAAGAGCCATGAAGGTCAGATTTTAGCAAGGGACGCTGTGGCAGGCTGAATGATGACCTCTCCAAATTCCACCCTCATCCCAATTTTCCAGATGTGATTAAGTTAAGGATTTTGAGCTGGAGTGAATATATGGGATTATATTGGTGGGCCTAATATAATCCCAAAAGGTCTTGTAAAAGGAAGGCAAGAGGATCAAAGTTAGGAGATAACATGATGTGACGACAGCAGCAGAAAACGGAGTGGTGCAACTTTGAGCCAAGAAATGTGGGCAGCCTACAGAAGGTGGAAGAGTCAAGAAACAGCTTCTCTCCTGGAACGCCCACAAGGAAACAGGCTTGCTAATACCTTCATCGTAGTCCTAGAAGACTGATTTTAGATTTCTGACCTCCACAACTACAGCTGAATAAATCTGTATTGCCTTATGTCACTAAATTTGTGGTAATTTTTGCAGCAGCAGGAGTAAACCAGTACCAACCCACACAGGCTACCTTATAAGCAAGTCAAAACCAGAAAGTTTCCTTTGAACTCAGGCCAAGTTTCCAAACATCTCAATCTGTGATTCGAGTAATCTAAGATTTCAAATGTCCCTAGGCCACCTGCCTATGAGAAGCAATAATAAATCCTCACTGGAGAAAGATACAGTATTACCCTCTTCAAAATTATCTGTATAATATTTGTTATACTATCACTGATACAACAACCCAGTATTCAAGAAGGTAAGATGTGACTGAGAACCAAGGGAAAAGTGAGCAAGAGAAATAGGCTCCCAGAGGACAAATAATGGAGCTTTTAGTCAGACACTGGCTGTAATCGGAAAGATACATTTAACAAGTGTTGGGAGGGATGTGGAGAGGATGAACTCTCACAAACTGCTGGTGGAAATATAATCTGGCATAGTCACTGTAGAAAACAATTTGGTAGTTCTTTCAAAAGTTAAATATAGATATAGCAATTCCACTTCTAGGTATTATATATACCCAAAAGAACTGAAAATATAGATCCACACAAAAACTTGTACATTAATGTCGATAGCAACATCATTTAAAATAACCAAAAAGGAGAATAACCCAAATGTCCATCAACTAACAAATGTGATGCAAAGTATTATTCAGCAAAAAAAATTAAATACTGATATATACTACAACATAGATCAACCTTCAAAACATTATGTAAGTGAAAAAAAAAGCAAGGCATAAAGGACCACATATTATGATTCCATTCATATGAAATGTCCAGAATAGACAACTCCACACATAACATAAATGAACCCTGAAAACATTTTGCTAAATTTTTTTAAAGCCAGTCAAAAATGACATGTTAAATGATTCCATTTATGTGAAATGGAATCCAGAATTGACAAATCTATAGAAATAAAAAGTAGATTGTCTTGGACTTGAGAATGGGAGAGACTGGGTGAAGGGTGGTAGCTAAGGGGTGCAGTGTTTCTTTTGGGAGTAATAAAAACATTTGAAATTTTTTGTGGTAATGGATTCACCACTCTGTGAATATACTAAAAGCCACTCATCTATACACTTTAAATGGGTGAATTGATTAATATATGAATAATTTCCCAACAAAGCTGTTAAAAAAATTATTTGTAATCGTTTTTAAAATCATCAGATACCAGGGAATATATTTAAGAAATGAGAATAAATTTAAGAAAAGATACACAAACAGGAGGAGTAGAACTTTGAACAGCTCTGAGGCATCAACAGCTCTGGACTTTTGGTCAAGATAGAGGTGTAGGTAAACACAACTCAGCTCCCTGCACAACCACAGCAAAAATTATAAGTAAACTACAAAACAACTATCACCCAAGATGTCAGAAAATCAAGCTGTATGGAAGTCTGATAACCCAAACACATTCATTTAGACAAGTAGAAGGGGAAGATATGAAGAGACGCACAAGAGGCGGTCCCACACCCACATGTAGTAGATAAAAATCAAGAGGGATATCTCAGGAGCAAAGGATCCCAGCCTCACACCAGGCCACACAGCCCAGAGCTCTTGCAGTTCCAGGGCCTGGAAGATAAGAACCCCCACCCTTAACTTCCAGCTGTAAAAACCAGTGAGGGTTGGGGTGGTGGAAGAAACTGCAATATGCTCAGATGTCTCCTTCTACAGGGCCCACAAAGGACTTAAGACTTATGCAAACTCCCTCCCTCTGGGCTCTAGCACTGGGGCAGCAGCTGGAAGGGCACCAGTGGCATATAGGGAGAAACTGAAGGGTCTGGTGTCAGGGTGAGTGCCAGGAGACAGCTTCCAACTGGACAAAATTCCAGAGGGAAGGCAGTGACCATTGTCCCTTTTCTGAGCCCCACCCACCTACCCACACAGAGCCACGGAGCAAAGGCATCATATATGAGGCTCCATCAACCTGGTTCACATAGGTTGCCCTGCCATGGTGGTTACCTAAGGCTATTCCTGAGCTATGTCCTTTAAAAAAAAGAATGGGTCAGAAATAGAACATCAAAGCTGTCAATGCTGCTCCATGAACAGGGATGTGGGCTGCTCCATGAACAGGGATGTGGAAATATCAAGGAGAAACTACCTGGGTGAAAAGATCTTTGAAGCAAACTCAGGCCTGGGAGATCTGACACAGCATCTAAAATATAACCTGTCTGAACTCCCACACTATTACTGGAGCAAAACCGTAAGTACATATACATTCAAAATGAAAAGAGGTTTCAGTGACGGACAGAGGATATTTTCATCTCTCATCAACTGCACTGCGGAATTACTTCTTGTATAGAATGCATCAAGTTCACGTTATTTTCTGTGCATCATTAGCCAGGTCACAGAAATTGTCACATTTTTCAGAATCACAGTCTTGCACTGGTAAGTGTGAAGTATGAATGCATCTGCAGACCAATAATGAATTATAGGATAAGGGATTAATATCAGTTATTTGAGAAATAAGTTCATTTAAAATTGAACATAGTAGGGCTGGGTCAAGTACACTACCGTCACTGGAGTTGACAACTGTCTCACTGGATGAACAGTGAGTTCCTGGAGGAACGGTCAGAACAACAGAAGTGAAGTTTAATGAGCCCCACACTAGGGAATACAATCAGGTCTTATTTCTTAACAGAGCCAAAGATACCATTCATCTAATGTCAACATTCTAGTAAAACCAGCAACAGTGTAATTTCAAACTAAATTTCCAGACCTACTGGCCTTTACTCAATCCTCGTGCTTCATGGTTTCTTTGCCATATTTAATTAGTGTGTCTTCTCTCAAGTATTCATTGGTCTTAGTAATATTGCACCATTCTAGCTTTCTTTCTGTTTTTTAAAAAATGTTCCTTCTGAATCCTTCCTTGTCACTTCCCCCATCTTTTCTGTATTCATTCTCATGTAAGACTATTAATTTTTTAGGCTACAGTTATACAGTCTCTTGTCATAGGTTCAAAAAGTAGACAGGTGATCTACCAATATAGTTTAACATCCCAAGTAGCCAATGGAAAAGCCCATTGGAAGATGTTTTTCTAGGTTTATTCTATCATCACATCTCAGTGTCTTGAGTACTTTTTGCTTCTCAGTGTGATGACTGCTTAACTAAATTATCGAATCCATAACAAGCCTTAGTAGCTCTGATTTGTGAGCATTTGAATGGGTTTGGTGAATGAAAATATATAAAGGAAACTAACTTCCGGTCAAGATGGAGTCATAGTTAGAGTCTCTTTGCCTCCTCACATAACCATAAAAAGAATTACAATTAAATTTCAAAACATGTAACACCCAGAACTGTCAAAAAAATCAAAGTATATGGAAGTCCAACAACCAAGAATTTAAGGAAGCCACAATCATCCAAACAGGTGCCTTTTATAAGGAGTAAAAACAGCTTTACCTCATATACAGAAATAATCATAGGGAGGTTGCCAAATTCAGGAGACAAAGGAATATAGCACAAATGCAAGAACAGAACAAAACTCCACAAAAAGAACTAAATGAAACAGAGATAGCCAACCTATCAGATGTAGAGCTCAAAACACTGGTGATCAGAATACTCAAAGAATTCACTGAGTATGGCAACAACATAAAGGAAGAAATGAAGGTTACATTAAATGAAATAAAGAAAAATCTACAGGGAACCAACAGTGAAGCAAAGGAAGACAAGATTCAAATCAACAATTTGGAACATAAGGAAGAAATAAACATTCAACCAGAAAAGAATGAAGAAACAAGAATTAAAAAAAAAACAAAAAACAAGGACAGTATAAGGAGACTCTGGGACACCTCCAAATGTCTCAACATCTGAATGATAGGGGGTGCCAGAAGAAGAAGAGAATGAGCAAGAAATTGAAAATTTACTTGAAAAAATAATGAAAGAAAACTTCCCTAACTTGGCAAAGGAAATAGACATACAAGTGCAGGAGGCACAAAGAGTCCCAAACAAGTTGGACCCAAAGAGGACCACACCAAGACACATCATAATTAAAATGCCAAAGGTTAAAGATAAAGAGAGAATTGTAAAAGCAACAAGAGAAAAGCAGAGAGTTACCTAAAAAGGAATTCCCATAAGACTGTTAGCTGATTTCTCAAAAGAAACCTTGCCAGTAAGAAGGGGCTGGAAAGTTAGTATTCAAAGTGATGAAAAGCAAGGACCTCTAACCTAGACTACTCTACCCAGCAAAGCTATCATTTAGAATGGAAGGACAGACAAAGTGCTTCCCAGATAAGGTCAAGCTAAAGGAGCTCATCATCACAAAGCCATTATAACATAAAAAGCTAAAGAGATTTATTTAAAGAAAAATAAGATCAAAACTATGAACATTAAAAAGACAACATATTCATAACTATCAACAACTAAATCTTAAAAAAAAATAAGCCAGCATAATAGCAACAGAATCACAGGTTTGGAGATCATTTGGAAGGTCATCAGCGGGGAGGGGTAGGGAGGAGAATGGGAGAAACGATACCAGGAATAAGCAGCATAATAGGTAGATACAAAGTAGCCGGGGAGGTTAAAAATAGTATAGGGAATGGAGAAGCCAAACAACTTATATGCATGACTCATGGACATGAACTAAAGCAAGGAGGATTGCTAGAACAATGCGGGTGCCAGGTAGAGGGAGGCAAAAGGAGAAAATTTGGGACAACTGTAATAACATAATAAAAAATATACTTTAAAAAAGTAAAAGATGGTCTTTTCAATAAATAATACTGGTTGATTTAATATCCATGTGAAAAACATTAAATCTTGTCCTCTAAATTATAACATAACAAATTCAATTCCAGATAGATTAAGAATGATTAAATTTGGGCTGAACTATTCTCTCCACCCCCAAATTCGTATGTTGAAGCTTCAATCCCTAGTTTGAATTTGACTGGATGTAGGGATAGGCCCTTTCAAAGAGGTAATTAAGTTTAAACTGGGCCTTTAGGGTGGGCCCTAATCCAATCTGAATCCTTATAAGAAGAGGAAACTCAGACACACAGAGAAATACCAGAAACAGGTACCAGCACAGAGAAAAGACCATTTGAGCTGCTGTCTGCAAGCCAAGGAGAGAGGCCTCAGAAGAAACCAAACCTGCCAACACCTTGGTCCTGGACTTCTAGTCTCCAAAAATGTGAAGAAAACTAATTCCTGTTGTGTAAGCCACCCAATCTATGTTATGATAGAGCTAACAAACTAACACAAAAACTAAAAAGAGGAGTAAAACAATAAAGTTTCTAAAAGATAACATGGAAGATTATCTTCGTATCCTTGGGTAGACAAAAACTTCTGAAGTAGAAAACAACAGTCATCATAAGGAAAAGATTCACAAATTAGACTATGTTAAAATTAAGAACTTCTGCTTACCAAGATACCATGTGACATAAAAAGCAAACAGAGAGTGGAAGATATTTGCAATACATATATCTGGCAATGGATTCATACCCAAAATAATAGAAAAAAATCTTACACATCAAAACAGGAAAAAAAAAAAAAACAGATAACTATTCCATTAAAGAGTTTTTAAAAGAAACAAAGGAAAAAAGTCAACTTCACAAAAATGATACCCAAATGGCCAAAAAAAAAACATACCAAAAAAGTGCTTGAATTCATTAGTCAGGAAAAGAAATTAAAACCTAGTAATATGAAGAACGGAACTCTTATACTTTGCAAAAAAAGCATTAATAATCTTGAACTTACAGAGATAGAAGTACCTATATCGAGAAGTATTGATATAAAGTTCTCTGACTCTAAAATGAATGTTAATATTTTCAAAAATGTCTTACCTCTTTTTCTACAAAGCTGAATTTTTCAAGTAGTTTACATTTTTCTTCAATTAGTGTAGAAAGTTCTACAGCAAGCTTTTTCTCTCTTTCTAAACAAAAAGTTAAAATATGAAAATACTTATTCGTAAAAATACATGTTCCCCTATATTCAGTGCAACATTATTTACAATACCCAACTAAGTATCCACTGACAGATGACTGGTTAAATATGTGATGTGTATTTACATAGCATAAAATATACATAGAATACTACTTAGCCATAAAAAAGATGAAATACTACCCTGGCAAGGTGGCTCAGTTGGAGCATTGGCTTGTACACCAAAAGGCTGCAGGTATGATTCCTGGTCAGGGCACATACCTAGGTTGCTAGTTCAATCCTCAGTCAGGGCACATACAGCAGGCAAACTGACTGTTTGTTTCTCTTTGTCTCTTTGTCTCCATCTCTCTCTCTCCCCTCCCCAGCCCATTTCTCTCTCTAAAATCAGTAAACATATCCTCGTGTGAGGATTTAAAAAAAAAACATGAAATATTGCCATAGGTGACAACATGAATAAATCTTAAAGTATTATGCTAAGTGAAATAAAGAGGACAAAAAAAGGACAAAAGCCATGTGATTTCACTCATATGTGTAATATAAAAAATAAGTAACAAACAAAAAAAACAAACTCATAAGATACAAACAACAGAATGATGGCTACCAGGGAGGAAGGTGGGTAGGGAGAAGGGAAAGTGGGTAAAGATGGTCAGATATGTGTTGATGGAAGGAAACTAGACTTCAAGTGGTAGCACTCTAAATACAATACACTATGTGGGATTATAACCTTATATACCTAAAACTTATATATTATTAACCAATGTTACCCCAATAAAACTACTTTTTGTTTTAAATATATTTTATTACTTATGCCATTACAGTTGTCCCATTTCTCCCCTTTACTCCCCTCCACCATGCACACCCTCTCCCACCTACATTCCCCCCCTTAGTTCATGTCCATGTGTCATACATATAAATTCTTTAGCTTCTACATTTCTCATACTATTCTTACCCTCCTCCTATTTTCTACCTACCATCTATGCTTATTCTCTGTACCTTTTCCGCCTTTCTCCTCCTCCCACTCCCCTGTTGCTAACCTTCCATGTGATCTCCATTTCTGTGGTTCTGTTCCTGTTCTAGTTGTTTGCTTAGTTTGTTTTGTTTTTGTTTTAGGTGTGGTTGTTAATAATTGTGAGTTTGTTGTCATTTTACTGTACATGTTTTTTATTTTCTTTTTCTTAGCTAAGTCCCTTTAACATTTCATATAATAAGGACTTGGTGGTGATGAACTCCTTTAACTTGACCTTATCTAAAAAGCACTTTATCTGCCCTTCCATTCTAAATGAAAGCTTTGCTGGATAGAGCAATCTTGGATGTAGGTCCTTGCCTTTCATGACTTTGAATACTTCTTTCCAGCCCCTTCTTGCCTGCAAGGTCTGTTCTGACAAATCAGCTAACAGTTTGATGGGAACTCCTTTGTAGGTTACTGTCTCCTTATCTTTTGCTGCTTCTAGGATTCTCTCCTTCATTTTTACCTTGGCTAAAGTAATTATGATGTGCCTTGGTGTGTTTCTTCTTGGGTCCAACTTCTTTGGGACTCTCTGAGCTTCCTGGACTTCCTGGAAATCTGTTTCCTTTGCCAGAATGAGGAAGTTCTCCTTTATTATTTGTTCAAATACATTTTCAATCTGTTGCTCTTCCTCTTCCCCTTCTGGTACCCCTATAATTCAGATGTTGGAACATTTCAAGATGTCCTGGAGGTTCCTAAGCCTGTCCTCATTTTTTTTAATTCTTGTTTCTTCATTCTTTTCTGATTGGATGTTTCTTTTTTCCTTCTGGTCCACGTCACTGATTTGAGTCCCAATTTCCTTCCTATCACTATTAGTTCCCTGTACATTTTACTTTATTTCACTTAGCGTAGCCTTCATTTCTTCATCTAATTTGTGACCAAATTCAACCAATTCTGTGAGCATCTTGATTACGAACCAGTGTTTTGAACTGTGCATCTGATAGGTTGGCTATCTCTTCACTGTTTAGTTGTACTTTTTCTGGGGCTTTGATCTATTCTTTTGTTTGGGCCATTTTTTTTGTCTTGACATGCCTGTTGCATAGTGAGGGGCAGAGCCTTAGGTGTCCACCAGGGCAGGGTAACCCATGTTGCTGGGTTGTGACACTGTATGTGGGGAAGGGGTCCGAGAGGAAACAATGGTGCTTGCTCCGCTCTCTGCCAGATTTCAGTCATTTCCCTCACTTCCCACAAGCAAATTGGGCCCTTCTGGTACTGATTCCTGTGTGGGTGGGTTTGTGTATGCCCTGAGACACTGTGGGTCTCTCCAAGGAACTCTCCTGTGAGGCTGGGAGTATCTCTCAGCACCTCGACTCCCACAGGTGTTTTCAATCAGTTGTTTGAGGCTTTATTTCCCCACACTGGGACCCTGGGTTGCATGGTCTGTCTCGTTCCCCAGTTTCACCTGGATTATCTGTGCGCAAATGTGTGACCACCTGACCATCAGCCACCTGCTCGGCCAGGATCTACCAGCTGCTGCCTTGCACGCCCAGGTCCCCCAGGCACCACTTTGCCTCAACCCCTCTCTGCCCAGCCATCAGACTCCGCCCCTCCTACCAGCCTGGATGAATGTGTCTACTTTCACTCCTTGGTTGTCAGACTTCCATACTGTTCAATTTTCTGGCAGTACTGGTTGTTTTTTTGTTTCTAAATTGCCGTTGTCCTTTTTTGGTTGTGCAAGGAGGCAGAGTGTGTCTACCTATGCCTCCATCTTGACTGGAAGTCCCCAATAAAAGTATTTTAAAGATTTTATTTATTAATGTATTTTTAGAGCGAGGGGAAGGAAGGGAAAAAGAGAGAGAGAGAAACACTGATGTGTGAGAGGAACCTCTAGCACGCCTCCAACCAGGGACCTGGCCCGCAACCCAGGCATGAGCCCTGACCAGAAATCAAACCAGTGACCTTTCTGTTCACAGACTGTCGCTTATCCCACTAAGCCACACCAGCCAGGGTATGAATAAATTTTTTAAAAGTTAACAATATCATGTGTAAATGTTTTTGTTTAAAATTATAAACATGGTGAGGTCTAAAGTAGAAAAAAGAGCTTACCCACATAAAGTCGGCTTCTAATCTGAAACAAATTTTAAACAAAATTATATTAAAACAAATATACATTCAAGTAAATACAGGTATGTTTAATTTATACTGCCAACTTAAAAATAACACTTTTCTTGTTGCCTTAATATAAATTTCAGTTAGCCAAAAGAAAGGCAACTTCACAAAAATAATATCCAAATCAATGATATGTGCAATGAGAAAAATGCTACATATTAATACCTATTAAAATTTCACATTGTATATTAGCATATTAAAGACTTTGAAATAACTGTATCTTAAAAATACCTGTTAAAAACTAATCAAACAACTAGAACAGGAACAGAACCACAGAAATGGAGATCACATGGAGGGTTAGCAACAGGGGAGTGGGAGGAGGAGAGAAGGGGAAAAGGTACAGAGAATAAGTAGCATAGATGGTAGGTAGAAAATAGACAGGGGGAGGGCAAGAATAGTATGGGAAATGTAGAAACTAAAAAACTTATGACACATGGACATGAACTAGAACGGGGGAACGTGGGTTGGGGAGGGTGTGCAGGGTGGACAGGGATGGAATGGGGTGTAATGGGACAGCTGTAATAGCATAATCAATAAAATATTTAACAAAAATGTTTTAGGGAAAATATAGTATTAATAAATGAAAATGATAATGTTAAAAAAATACCTGTTTAATTTCATTTAGACCATTGTTCCTGAAACAGATTTGACCCTGAAACAAACTATTTCAAGAAGTCTCTACTATCATGTCCCCTAGTGCTAATACACAAAATAACACAATTTGGGAAATGTACCACTAGGTCATGGATTGAAACTGAGTACAAAGAAACCATAAACACAACCTTTTTATTCTTTAACTTCTCGCTCAAATAATGAAGGAAAAATCCCATTTGTAGAGAGATCAGATTTAGGGTTGAGGATATATAAGCAAGTGTAAAAAACAATGGGGACTTAAATCATCTAGAGAAGCATTACAGAGATAAAGTTAAAGGAGACAAAATTGAAAAGCAAAGTTACAGCCCTGGCTGGTGTGGCTCAGTGGACTGAGTGCCAGCCTGAGAACCAAAGGGTCGCCAGTTTGATTCCCAGTCAGGGCACATGCCTGGGTTGCAGGATAGATCTCCAGAAGGGGGTACATGAGGAGCAACCACACATAGATGTTTCTCTCCCCCTCTTTCTCCCTACCTTCCCCTCTAAAAATAAATAAATGAAATCTTTTTAAAAATGTAAAATGCAGAAGAAATTTCCCACAATTAAAAAAATGATAAAAGATCTCATATTAAAAAAATAGAGATTTAGACTGCAAAAAAGGTGTACATCTATGTGGAACTCTAATATATGGCATAGCAGATAAGTAGAGAAAAGAGGGACTATTCAATACATGAAGCTGAAAAAAATGGTTATATCTTGTGGAGGAAAAATTACACTGAATCCCTATCCCATATCAAACAAAAAACTGGATTCAAGATGAATCAAGGACTTACATGTTAAAAGCAAAATTTTAAAATTAAGAATATCTGCTCATCAGAAAACATCTTAAGGAAAATGAAAAGATGTTCCATACTAGGCCATTTACTATACACATAAGCAAGAAGGATAGCATCAAGAATATACTAAGAACACCTACAAATAAAAAATAACAAACTACCTAATAAAAACATGGGCAAAAGACATAAAAAACAATTATTTCCCAAAATAACAATTACACATGGCTGGTAAATTCAGTAAGAGATTTCAATCTCATTAGTGATCAAGGAATTCAAATCAAGACCATGATAAGATACAATTTTATACCCATTCAAGTGACAAAAGAACAGTGTTGGAAAGGACAGAAATCAAATGGATCTCCAGACCTCATGTATATTGCTGGTAGGGTGGAAACTGGTACAATATGAAAAACAACTGGCATTACCTTTTAACAGAACCTCCATATACTCTAACCCAGTAATCTCACACCTAAGTATATTCTCAAGAGAAACTAAAATATGTAATAGGAGATATGTGTAAGAATATACATAACAGATGGGTACTGGAAAAATCAGGAGGAATATTTTGTAAAGTTTATGATTGTCTAGCCACTATGCTGTACACCTGAAATTATTTATTTATGGTCTGTGTTTGTTTTTAATAGTATACTAGACATCTGTGAATATACCACTCAACTTGGAAACAAACTAAAATTAATTACACCTGAAATTAATAAAAAAGTAATACTGAATGTAAACTATAATTGAAAAAAACTTTTAATTAAAAAAAAATACACAGCAGCAGTTACAGTAACAGAAAAAAACCTGAAAACCCAAATGTCCAAGACCACAAAATCTATATACTTTAGTCTATTCTTACAGTAATTCTAGAGCAATCAAAATGGAAAAAAATTGAAGCCTCATTCAAAGCTACGGATGACTGTTAGCAATATAGGATGGAAGAAAAAAGATCCAAAACATGGCATACAGTGTGACACCAAGTACAATCACATACTATACTTGTGAGAAATGTATGTAGACAGGACCAAAAAAAATTTAAGGCATGGGAATAATCAACACAGATCCAAGCCGAAGCTACCTCTAGTACAGACACATGGGGGATAAAATGAGGGAGGATCTCTGAAATATAAGTGATAGTCAATGTTTTTGTTTCCAAGTTGAGTGGTATATTCACAGATGTCTAGTATACTATTAAAAACAAACACAGACCATAAATAAATAATAAAGGTAGGGGTTTAGTATCAGTTCTACAGAGAACTTTTTAAAAATTTTTACACTTCAAAAATTCCTCTAAACCTATATTTAGTTTCCAGTAGCCACACATTATCATGAGTAACCCACATAGCTACAACCTAATTTGTTTTCTTAAAACAAAAATGTTTCTCATATTATTTGTTCAAACAGAAGACACAATGAGCATTCCCTTAGTATATAGCACTGGTTACTTACCGAACGAAAACTTCTCCACAAAAACAAGAAAACAGCAAAAAATCCAACAATAGCTGCACATATCAGCAATTCCCAAGGAAAACCATAGAGATTAGAACTTTTTCTCATATCTTCAGGCAATGCTGCCACAACCTTTAAAACAAGAAAATTATTACTATGATGATAACTCACAAAGTCTGTGACTCGAACTTTGAGTTTTATAATGCCAGTTTATTAGACACATCTTCTTGGACATCTTGGAGGGGTCACTGCAGAGGACAATCTGCTAGTCTGTGTTAATTGAAATGGGAAATTTCCTGCAAATGGTTATGGTCTATCACCCTTGATACAGAAAAAACAGTGGTCTTTCCCAAAGCCAACCATACAGATCAAGGAAGAGGACCTCTAAAAGGAAACCAGTATTTGATCTTAAAACCCTTATTTCTATTTCAGTCATTGTCTTTTGGGACACAGACTTTGAAAACATAGAGATGGGTGCTAAAATGGTGCCTAGCACATAAAAACATGCCAAGTCCTAAAATGACACAGAGCCTAGTAGCCAAGAGGAAGGTATACTGTGTAGACTGAATTTTCTGTATCTTATTCTCTGTAGTTTCTTTCTTCCCTTTTTTTGGGTATATATTTAGTAAAGGTTTACTTAAATGTTTCAGTCTTGCTTCAACTACATAATGAAGAATTAGGCTTCACTTAAAGTACTAAGCTAAAGCACAATGGCTCTCCAGCACATACATTACTATTTGGAACCTATTTATGTCTCCAGCAAGCGTTATTGCACATCCTCCCTGAGCCCATTTGACACTTCTAGTAATACAGCTCCTAGGGCACTGCACATACCACGCTACTTCATGCCTCCTGTGCTTAAACTATTCCCTAAGCCTGTAAAGGCTTTCCTAGAGACTCCAGAAAATGTAATCTCTCCCACCATTCAATTTCACTAGCATTTTCCATGTTTCAGTAAGCAGTTCATCAGTTTCTACCTTGTACTTTTTTTTTTTGGTCTTGCCTCTCAACCGACAGCATGACACCAGTGGCCCAAATTATGTCATAGTTCACTTAGAATCCTCATAAAACTGTCATATAAGAGTACATATGAATATCATGGCAACTATACTTTTTAATTTACAAATAATGTAACTGCCCCAATATTTAAAAGGGTTTTGTAAGTTTTTTGTGCAGATAGTTTTTTTTTAAACACGGCCTCATAAATGCCCCTAAACATAACAGCAAAGATACCTATAAATAAAAAAAAAATCCTTGCAACATGATTATAAACTGAACCTAATAATTTTTAACACTTGGAATTTAATATCTCCAGATTTTACATTAACACGAGTTTCTACATTTAACAAGACAACAGAAAGAAGGGAACAATCTCACTTATGGTAAAGCATCTCAAAACAGCATCTTAAAAGAAAATGTAGATTTAGCATGCCTACTCCCCGTCCAGGCTTAGGTATCCTTTCAGGACAAGAAGTTTCATCACTAAAAGGAACTCATCTCAGAGGAGCAGTCCTTAAGTTTCTTACAGTCAGGGGAACTACGTGTCACTGACCCCTGTTCAAAATAAATAAAATTAAGGAAAGGATCATGTGTTTTCAGAATCGGGAAACATTTAACACACCTTTGTAAAGTCCCACTAAGCAAATGCTATTTTCACCTTCCTCATCTCCAGGTCCCCTTCCACCACACACACACAAAAATGGCCCAAGCATCCCACGAACCTGGCTACTGCCTCGGACACGAGCTGGCCCGGTGGCAGCTGAAGACTGGCTTTGGGACCTCCCACCACTGCCGCTCAGACCCAAAGCCAAAGTCTGCTGCTTCCTCCCCTCGGCGGCTTCCGCGACCCCTGGGCCTGATCGCGCCTGGCCTTACCCAGCGTAGCTTTTCCAGGACCAGCCCCAAGTAAGGCTGAGGGGCAGTCCTGGGCTCCTCCATTGCGCCAGGGCTGCCCTGGATACAGCTGCCGCAGCCAGGGCCCGACTGAGCAACAATCAGCCGCAAACAACACGCTGCGTTCAATCGAGAACCCAAACCCGCACCCGACAACCGGACCACACCACTGTGGAGCCGGCTGTAGGGGGGAGGGGGAGGTCACGGAGGAGAAACAACGCATAGGCCTCAGGTGTCCACGATGCCTACTGACAAGCCTTGACCCCTAAGTTACGCCTTGTGTCCAGGTGCTGAGAAAGTCCAAGCAAGTCCGCAAGAGCCTGAGACTCGCTCTTTACTCGCCACCCCACCCCTCAGTTTGGTTTCGGCCAAACTTCGGTGGGGAGGCTAGGAGGCTGGACACCGTAAATTTCCCCTCCTTCTTTGCGCGTGGTTCGTAGACGTGTCCGGGGTGCTTGCTCTTAAAGGGGCAGGCGCTCTACCTGGGAAAACCACCCACCTTTGGAATTCCAGAGACTCGAGGTTGAGAAAGTTTCGGCCTTGGCTCAGCCTAGACTACTAGGGCTTTGGCCCACGACCCCTCCCACCCCCACCCACCAGCAGGTGGCTAGAGAGGAAGTGAGGCTTCCCCTGGAGGCCCCTCATCAAAGCCCCGGGGGTTGAGCTTGAGCGAGGCACGCCCCCTTGGCCCTGGGGTCATCTCCAGAGCCAGCTCCTATCCGCAGCGCTTGCCTCTCTCAGACCCTCAGGAGCTTTTTATCTACACCCCACAGAAGCCCTGACTGTGTCATTCCCCAGGGCACCCCGCCGAATTAGGAAAACTGGCTGCCTCCTTCATTCCAGTTAGAAAATGACCTGCAAGGCCTGCGCCTGAGTGTCCTGCCAACTGTTTCCGGACTTTCGACTTTGGACAGGAAGGCATCTCAGGTCACCTGTTGTCTGGACAAAATTTAACCTCCCACATACAAGAGAACATCGATCGGGTCTCCTCTGCACAGTGGAGGGTTCATAAGGGTTACTCACTTTTACCTGAGTTACCTGGGCACTTGCTAGGTAACATTGTCCTAAACTTCATGAGCTCCTACTTACCCAAATCCTGAATCATCAAACCCGTGTGCACCTTTCCTGTACTAGTGCTGTTCTCCTGAGAAGGGAAGCTAAAAGTAGCATCTTGTCCTCTAAATTTAGGTCTCTATTTTTAGGTCTGTTGAATAAAGTAAGGGGGCTGGATTTGCTCTTGGGAGATGGTTTTAGCTGACATAGGTGTAAAGAATAAACCATTTCTAAAACTCCTGTGCCAGCATAATCTCACCGAATTCAGCCTTCAAACTGAATTCCTCAGAGAAGTAACTCAAAGAGGAACAGATAGTTCTTCCTTAAACAAATCACCCAAGGGAAATCAATAGTTAAAATCTAAAATCCATAGGAAGCTTCTCTATTGTAAACTCTGGCAGCAACATAACTATTGTGCCAAAAAGTGTCCCAAGTTCACAAGTGGTTTTCAGTACTAATATGAGACCTAGTTTTTTGAAACTCAAAGTGTTCTCTCTTGTTTGCCACATCAGCCTAAGGAGTTTCAGGAACTATCATTATCAGAGAGTAGCAGAAATTACTTAATAAAGCTCCATATTTAAGGTATTACACAACCTTCACAGGGGTTTGACAATGTGTGTTGAAATTATGTAAATAGCTTATCAAAGTCAAAACAAGCATAACCAAAATTTTATCTTTAAAATTTCAAAGAATTTTAGAATGATTTGTACCTCTATTAGAATATTGTATTATTCAATTACAAAATTGTTAAATAAGTCTGAACTTTTTCAAAGAACTCCTGAATCATTTTCAGCTTTTAGGACTTACTTATAACCCAAAACATCTTTTTAATCCCTTGCCTCTCCCTAAGGCAGTCTGAGCCCTTTTCCAATTTTTCAATAATTACCATTCCAAATATTAAAAACATGTATTAGGGACAAAAGAATAAATTAAAACTTTTTAAAGAGAAAAATCTAAAAGCTTTGTCTCGCCAATAGCAAAAACACAGTAAAACTCAAACTCTGCCTGATTCAAACCTAATTTCTATATAATTAATAGCCATATAGAAACTTACCTCTTCCTCTAGATCATTCAAGTCCATTTTTAAAATTCACATTAAAATATCCTAACATGTAAATAAAATTTTGCAAAGCACCTCATATCCTTGAGAAAGATTTCAGATTTTAATTCATCCTGCACTCTTGTTTCAACACTGACTGTGATCCTGTTTTGACACTTGAGGGTAAAGGGGTGCTATAGGTGGAGCTGTGACTACCAACTCATAATTCAGTTTCATGGACAACACTCCTGATCAAATATATTACATATTAAATATACATATTAACACCCTCTTAAAATCTATAACTGAAATCCTGAATTTGGTAACTAATAAAAATTAAATGCATGATTTATTCTATAATCTGTTCACATAGATTACATAATTTTTACCATGTAAAAATATTTAAAAATGGTTCTTAAGGAGATGTGGGATTTTGCTGAATTTAACAGGTCTGCTTTAAAGGAAATGAAGAATAAATGCTGTTAGTGTTTGTGACAACTACTAGAAAGCACCAAGAACATTGGAAACATGCTAGCCAGTAAATTTTGTCCACAACCTAGAAACTGATTTCCCTTACAAAGGGCGGGGTTTCAAAGTTCTACAGTAGTTAGTCTTATTTAATTAAACAGGCAATGTCACAGTCTATGAGAGCTAGCCCTTTGTAAGAAGATAAAACATTTTCCTTCTCTGAATTGTTTAATTTCAGTTGCTATCAGAACATATTGAATCAGGAACAACCTGTTGAACAAGAGCTAGGTAACTTCCATTGTTTACTCCACAGGTAAATGAGACACTGTAGTTAGGAATATATCAATTTAGAACTCAAAGAGTTTCCTCAATTATAAAATAAAGTAAATAAAAAGTGGTATTGATTTTTATTAATTAAACAATTCAAAGAAAGTATGTTGTGTACAAAGTCTGATATTACCAGTAAACAGAAACAATTACCTGAAACACTTAGGCAAGAAGAAAAAGAAGTCCTTTCCCCTAAATTTAACTGGAAAATTCCTCAAATTTTCCATTTACTACAGCTATTCAAAACTATAATATGAGTGCTTACTAAATGCACTAAGATTGTTAGAATTCTAGATCTAGCAGGAACTCTTCAGAACATTTAGTCCATACATTATAAACTTAAAGCCCTGTGGAGATCAAATAGTTGAAGTAAATGTAGGGAAATGAATGCAGCCTATTCAATGCAAGTACTATTCAGCTTGAGCTGCTTCAGCTTGCCATATGAGAATGGAAGGCTGTGTATTACACTCTTATACTTTTTCAAGAGAATCCAGAAATCCAGATTTTTATGTAAACTCACCTTTTAAATGTTGGCAACTGGTTCATATTTCTAAACATTGTGCAAGCTAGTTTTGACAAACAGCCTGTCAACTAGTCTTAGCTTTTGATAGTACAATTTTAAACCTGAGACTCCCCTAGAGAATTAGTGACTTTCCAAGGTCACAAGATAATTAACATAATTTACATTCAGTATTTTCATATCGAAAAATTTCTAACCAAAATAGTTTAACTGAAGTGTGTTCGATTATATTTACTGAATCTATATAAACAAGCATACCTTGCATAGACTGTATAAACACTTTATATGAAGGGCAAATATCATATACAGATTAATAAATTATTTTATTAATTTAGTAATTTCACAGGTCTAATTTATGAGGAAGGGGGATGAGGGTGAGAGATATGTCAGTTCTTCTATGCTTGAGTAGATTTCCAAATAAAGTTTTTAATCAACAACTTCACGACCAAATCATACATAGCAAATTAATAATTTCTCCAGGCTTATTTATCAGGTAATGTCAACTTTCTGGAACTTAGCAAAGAGACAAAGTATGGAGGAAGCCTCTGCAAACAGAACTCTTCCCACAGGCAGCGGCACTACCATCTACCTGGTCACCCTCGCTGGAAACCTGGTAAGTTATCCTCATTTTTCCATTTTCTTCTCCTTGTTATATTCAGTCAATCATCAAATCCAATGAATTCTATGTACAAAAGATCAATTTGCCTTGCCAATCATTTTAATGAGTTTCATCAGATATTAGGCCAAAGATTTTAAAATGTGGCCAGTGGGCCAAACCCAACCTACAGAAGGTTTTGTCTGACCTGCATGTTTTTTTTTATCTGAATATTTGACAATATTAAAAATTGGACGATTTTACACACACACACACACACACACACACACACACATACACAGATTTCCAACTTTTCTTGAAATATCAGGAGATCTGGAAAACCCAGGCTGAAGATAAATAACAGCCACATACTTGGGAGAAGGCACACACTCTCCAGTTGGTTATAGTTCTCACCTTAACCTATGTTTCATTCATTTTGTGAGTTTGTAAACTCTGATTTAGACCTTTACCATTTGCTTCCTGAACTAATAAGATAACTTCTTGACTGTATTCCCTGCCTCTGTTTTTAACCCATTCAATTCTTATTTGACAATATTGACAAATAGACTTATTAAGCTTAAAATAAACTTACCAATAAAGTTTCATTGTTGATAAATGAAACTTTTTCATTCTACTCCTTGATTAAAATCCTTCAAATCTGCCCCATTATATATGAATTCAACTTCCTATCAAAACATGCAAAACATTCTTGATTTAATCCCATATATATATACACCTTCAGTCTCAGCATTCGTTCAAATGAGACACACAGAAAAGCCTCTGTGAAAAGTGGAGGTAGAGACTAAACTGAGGTGGCCTTAAGTGAAAGAATGGAGCCACCAAAAATGGGAAGAGTCAAGGAAGAACTCTCCCCTAGAGCCTCTGGAGGGAATGTGACCCAGCTGATACCTTGATTTCAGACTTCCTGCCTCCAGAGCTGTGAAAGAATACATGTCTATTGTTTTAAGTCACACACACACACACACATTTAACTCAAATGTGATCTCCTGTGAGACACTTTCAAGGCTTCTCCTCCCCACCCACACTATGTACCATTTCCACTCAGTCTACCTGGCCACTCCTCCTGTACATCAGTAGCATCCTATGGCTATTACAGCATTGTACTATAATTATTGCTTTTCTTGCCTGTGTCCTTCAACTAGAGTGAGCTCCTTGAAAGTAACCACTATTAAATTTCATTTTAAATGTAAATGAGAAGATAAGTGTTTCCTCAACTATTTATTTAGATGATAACAGCAGATAAGAGAAAGAACTGACATTTGTAAAAGGCCTCCTATGTGCCAAGTACTACAGCTAGGTCCTTTGGCAATATCTCACTTATAATTAATGAGATAGGGTTTGATAGGATTTATAATAAATGAAAAAGTGTCAAATTTTGAAATTTTAGTTATGTCTAGGTTAAATTTTGAGATATTAGTTGCTTTTGTAAGTTTCTCAAATCACACCATTTTGAGGTCACAGCTTTCATTCACATACAGTCCTACACATAAAGTCTTCCCTCAGCATCTGTGGGAGATGAATCCCTGGACCCCAGAGCATAACAAAATCTGCAGATGCTCAAGTTCCTTATATAAAATGGCATAGTATTTGCATATATCTACTTACATCCTTCCATACACTTTAAGTCTTCTCTAGATTACATATAATACATAATACAATGTAAATGCTATGTAATTAGTTGTTATACTGTATTTATTGTTTAGAGAATAATGACAAGACAAAAAGTCTGTACATCTTCAGCACACACCCAACCACCATAGGCCTGACTACATAGTACACATCAGCAACAGCTCAACATTTTTTTCAAATATTTTTGATCAACAGTTGGTTGAATCTGCAAATGCAGAACCCACAGATACAGAGGGCTGACTATACTAACAATTTGCTTCAGACTCATTTTTAGTTTATATTATTTTGTGTTAACTCATTTAGTATAATTTTCCCTGACTTGGGAAAAAATGTTCAAGATTAACAAAGCTTAATGAAAGTTTAAAAAGAAATCCTTGGTACCCAAGATAGTGGCAGGGTAGGTAGAAGTTACTACACTCACCTCCTCCCAGGACCAGACTGGAATTACAACTTAAATATAGAGCAATTAGCCTGAATAAACAACTGAAGAATAGCTAAAGAGAGGTCTTCTAACTAAGGATTTACAGAAGAAGCCACATAGAGAAAGGTAAGAAGGGCAGAGACTCCAAAAAAAGGTTGGTTTCACTCTTACAGGCAGCGCCTGTGACCCTGGAGTTATATCTCAGCCCAAAACACCAGAGCCAGGAAAAGGCACACACATAACATCTGACTTAAGTAAATCATTGGGGATTCTGTCCTCCAGGGAGAGACAGGAGTTTGCTAGAAACACAGACATCCTCGTAAAAGGCCAATCCACAAAATCTTGTTCATAGCCATTCAACCTAGGCTCTAGAGGAAGGAGGGCAGAGCAGAGTAGGGTCAGGTGAGGGGTGTATGAGGTTTGTGGCTCTGGAAAGAGAGCTGAAAAGAGAGCCACCAGGATCCCTGAGCTGAATCCTCTCCCATACCACTGAAGTCATCTTTCTTGTGTGGAGAACTCCCCTCCATACAGCATCAGACTAGGAAAAGCAACAGTCCCAACCTATGGACTCCTGATCACCCCACCCTGCAGAGGTTGGACCCTGCTGAGAAGTCAGTTGCCTGGGATTGAAGAATTCTGGGCAGAGTCAGGGGGTGTCAGTGACTGAGTTGTTTGGCTTAGGTGTAGGGGTCATTCCTCATTTCTCTGTAAAACTGACCGGTGCCTGCCCCTCATGGGAGATCTACTATCCCCATCCTCCCAACTCCCAGAAGACCCTCTGTGCTGAGATCTTGCTCCTGGCAGAATCTGAGACAGAAAGTTCCATGGCTCTAGGACAGGTGACATTTTTCCCTGGCACACCCTGGCAGAGCCCTCCCTTCACATTGCCAAATCTTGGTCTCTTTGGGCCTGATAAACTCTGCTGGCCTCACCCTAACAACTTCATAAGACCCCATGCCTACCACAAAGGTGTACAAGCACCCAGAAGATGGCAGTCAGACTTAATATATCCTGGAACATTTGCTGAGTGGCTTCAGACCCAGAACTGTCACTGAGTTTAAACCTGTATCACATTGGGACACATTCTTTTTTTATTTTAATTTTTATTTATTAATTTTGAGAGAGACAGGAAAGGAGAAAGAGAAACATCAATTGGTTGACTTCTTTTTTTATCCTCACCCAATGACATGCTCATTGATTTCAGAGAGAGGGAAAGGGAGGGAGAGAGATTGGAACAGAAACATCAATGTGAGAGAGAAACATCAAAATGAGAGGGAAACATTTATCAGTTGCCCCTCACATGCACCCTGACCAGGGGCCGAACCCACAACCTAGGCCTGTGCCCTGACTGACAATCGAGCCCACAAACTTTCACTTTATGGAACAACACTCCAACTAACTGAGCCATACCAGCCAGGGTGATTGGCTGCCTCTTGTATGTGTACCAATCAGGAACCAAAGCCACAATCCTGGTACATTGCAGGACGTTCCAACCAACTGAGTTACCCAGCCAAGGCTCAATTCAAAACACTGAGTGGTATGGCTCTAGGATCTGACTACTCCCCACACCTTCCCCCAAGCCTAACTGGCACCTCCACTTATGGGAGATACACTAGCCCACCCTCCTAAATCCCAGTGGCCCAGACCTGTTGATCTGAGCTCCTGACAGATTCTTGGAAAGACTAAGTTGTGTAGCTCTAGGACAGTGGCCATTTTTCCCTCACACACCTGAGCAGTGTGGAGCCGTCACTTCATTCAGCCAAATCTTGGTCTGTTTGTGCCTAATAAACTCTGCTGGCCTCACTCTGATGCCTCCTTTAGACCCACCCCCCACCACAAAGATCTGTGAGTACCTGGCAGGGGCAGCTAGAATTGGTATACCCTGGGGCATTTGCTGAGTGGTCTTGGACTCAGCAAATCTGCACTGAGTCTGAACCTGCATCAATCTGATGCACACCATTTGCTCCTACCTGGTGACTCACTAAGAACATCGTTTTGAAACTTGCATACCACCAGAGGCCCTTTCAGTGACTGAGCCAGCCAGGCAGACAATAGGTGGAGTCAGATAGAGGTGGATCTTGGGGTGCCTTGGGACTTTTGCTGACCTGACCCAGGGTCTGGTGCTAAAAACCAGCCTTGGAGCATAGCTTGGTCCTTCCCATGCACACCCTGACCCAGTAGAGGCATCCACAAACTGTGGATCACTTTGTAGCTCCAAAGAGGTTATAGAGCCAGTCACAGGCAGTGTCTGACAGAGACTCCAGAACAAACACACCCAGTGCCCAGCTTCAGACAACATCAGAGAAGGATCTAATTATATTCACAGGTAGCATAACCAAAGTGAGATCTTGGTAGGCACCAGACCCTGCTGAGGCAAATGTCACTTCATGTGGTCAGCACCAGCACAGCAGCTTGTACAGTATGGTCATGGGTGATACTCACAGTCAGTAGCCTGAGGGTGGACCCCACACACAAATGGGTTAATGGTAATCAAGACTCAATTACAACAGGAGGGCCCAAATAACCCATACACGGGACATTCCTAGAGCACCATGTTCATGTGATCAAGGAGACTGTGCCACTGGGTCCCACAGGACACCTACTACATAAGGCCACTATACTAAGGCTGGGAGTCATAGCTTATCTACCTAATACAAAGAAACAAACACAAAGAGGCAGACTAAATGAGGAGACAAAGAAATATGTCTTATATGAAGAGCAGGACAAATGTCCAGAAAAAGAGCCAAATGAAATGGAGGCAAGCAATCTATCAGATACAGAGTTCAAAAAATGATTGTAAGAATGCTTAAAAAATTTTGTAAGAACTTCAACAAATAGATAACAAGCATGAAAAAAGGAAATAGACCCCTTGCCAGGTGGCTCAGTTGATTGCAGCATTGTCCCATACAACAAATGATTGCAGATTCAATTCCCAGACAAGGCACATACCCAGGCTGTGGGTTTGATAGCTGATTGGGTGGGTAGGGAGGGAAACCAATAATGTTTCTCTCTCACGTCCATGTTTCTGTCTCTCCCTCTCTCCTCTCTTTCTTTTTCTCTTAAATCAAGAAACATATCCTTGGGTGAGGATTAAAATAATAAAAATAAAATAGAAACCTAACAAAACATCCAGTCAGAAATGAGAAATACAATATCTGAAATAAAGAATTCACTAGAAAGAATAAGCAGTAAATTGAATGAAGCAGAGGATTGAGTCAGCAATTTGGAAGACAAGGTAGTAGAAAACACCCAATCAAAGCAGCAAAAAAAAAAAAAGAATTAAAAAAAATGAGAATAGTTTAAGGCACCTTTAAGACAACATGAAGTGAAACAACGTGCGCATCATAAGTGTGCCAGAAGGAAAATAGAGAGAGCAAAGAATCAAGAATTTATTTGAAGAAATTATGACCAAAAACTTCCTTAATCAGGTAAATGAAAAAGACACACAGGCCCAGGAAGCACAGAGAGTCCCAAGCAAGATGAACCTAAAGAAGCCCATACTATGACACATCAAAATAAAAATGGTAAAATTATACACAAAGAATAATTTTAAAAGCAGCAAGAGCAGCTTTCTTAGTTACCTATAAGAAAGCTCCCATAAGACTGCCAGTGAATTTTCAACAGAAACATTTCAGGCTAGAAGAGATTGGCATAAAATATTCAAAGTGATGAAAAGCAAGGACCTACAACCAAGACTACTTTACCCAGCAGGGCTATCATTTAAATTGAAAGAGAAATAAAGAGCTTCCCAGACAAAAAAAAATTAAAGGAGTTCTTTATCACCAAACCAGTATTACAAGAAATGTAAAAGGGTTTTCTTTAAGAAGAAAAAGGAGAATGAGAGAGAGAAGGGGGTGGGGAACACAGAGAAACAGAGTTAAAAGAATGAAATGGCAATAAATATGTATCTATCAATAACCAATTTAAATGTAAATGGCTTAAATACTCCAAACAAAAGACATAGGGTAGCTGAGTAGATAAGGAAACAAGACACAGATCTATAACCTCTACTACTAGTGACCCATGTCAAAAAGAAAGACACAGACTAAAAGTAGAGAAATGGAAAAATTATTTCATACCAATGGGGGAAAAAAAGCTGGGGTAGCAATACTTATATGTGATATATTTTTCTTTCTTATATCTTTTTTACTATACCTTTGTTTCTTACTATACCCTATAAAATAAGGGATAGTAAGGGTATACCCTGTAAAATAAGGGTATAGTAAGACAGAAAAACACTACATAATGATAAAGAAAGCAACCCAATAGGTAGACATAACCCTTATAAACATTTATGCATCCAAAATAGGAGCACGTACTTTGAAGCACATCTTCATGGACATAAGGGGAGAGATTAACAGTAATATAGTCATAGTGTAATAGGGTTCAGCCAAGAGGGGGGACCCTAAGTAGGAATTTGGAATGGGGTCCAGAACTCAAGGTGTCCAAGAGATTTTAGGATGTCCTCACCTCTCCCCCACCCAGGTGTGGGTTGGGGGAAGGGACAAATGGAGCAGGGACATTAAGCTGTTTTGCATAGCAACAGCCTTGCAGGTACCTTCTGGTGTGGTCATTTAACATATCTATAACCTTTGACTGGTTACATAGATATATTAAATAGCTGTGGCCATGCTCTGAGCCAGGGGAATGGAAGTAACTTCCTCACCAAGGCATAACTGGGGGCAGGTCCCCCGAATTACAGTGCCTGTGTGGGAGCTTGGAGATGATTGGCTCCATGACATGGGCCATACCTGCCCAGACTCATGATGGCAGTCCAGTAAAGCTGGAAGGATATGAGTTCTGGCATGTGAGGCCAAGTGTGGGAGGAGTTGGAAATGGGACTACAGAGGAAGATTGGTGCAGGGATTTAAACCCAGACACAGCAGCCATTGAGGAGAGAACCACATGGCTTTGGCAAAGTGTGGACTCCCACAGCCCTATGAGAGAGGATCAACATGCGGCTTTAGCAGAGAATCGCCACTTGGCTTTGGCAGAGTGGCGACCCCCCTCCCCTCAGCTTTGTGGGGAGAAGCACGCGGTTTTGACTGAGTGGGGACTCCCGTGGCCCTGGGACAGAGGACCACATGCCTTTGCCAGAGTGGGGACCCCTGCAGCATTAGTAGGGGGAACTACCACCCGGCTTTATCAGAGATCCCAGCGACACAGCTGAGGGTGCTGGAAACCCAAAGAGGTCTCCCAGTCGAGATGGATTACTGAGAAGAACTGGGGGCTGCCTGAGCCAAGGACTTCCATTTCCTTTCCTGAGATACAGTACCCCAGACTGGGCAAAGGGGGAAGGAAAGACTGTGTGTGTTTGTGTGTGTTTTAAGGATCTTTGGGATATTGTGATAAAGACATTAGGTCACTACTTTAAGTTTGTATAGCATTAAATAAATATTTCCTTTCCTTTTCACGAATCTCTGGCATTGAGAGACATCTTTCCTATAGACGGCGGACATAATGGACCTGGGGGTTTCTTTCAGTAATAGTATATCGCCCTTAGGCCCCCCCTTGTTTGCTCAGTAACAATAGTAAGATATTGCAACACCCCATTGACATTGATTGATAGATCTTCCAGACAGAATATCCATAAGGAAACGGCAGCCTTAAATTTCACACTAAATCAGATGCATTTAATTCATGTCTTTACATCATGCCACCTAAAACCAGCAGGATATACATATACACTTTTCAAGTGCATATGACACATTTTCTGGTAGTAACTGCCTTTTGATCCAGCAATTCCACTGCTGGGATTATACCCTAAGAATCCTGAAATGCCAATTCAAAAGTACCTATGAACCCCAATGTTCGTAGCAGCATTATTTACAACAGCCAAGTGCTGGTAACAACCTAAGTGCCCACTAGTAAATGAGTGGATCAGAAAACTGCAGTACATTTACACAATGCAATACTATGCAGCAGAAAGAAAGAAGGAACTCCTACCCTTTGCAACAGCATGGATGGAAGGAGAGCATTATGCTGAGTGAGACAAGCCAGGTGGTGAAAGACAAATACCATATAATCTCACCTATAAGTGGAACCTAATCAACAAAACAAACAAGCAAGCAAAATATAACCATAGATATGGAAATAAAGAACAAACTGACAGTGACCAGAGGGGAGGTGGGAGGTGGTTAACAGGGGAAAGAAGGGGAACGATCATCAAGGAACATGCATGAAGGACCCATGGACAAAAACAACACGGGCAGGGAGGATTGAATGTGGCAGAGGGGATGGGTAGGGCAGTGAAGAGTAATGGGAGGATATAGGGAACTGTTTCACATGGTATGGGGAATGTATCCCAGCCCCTGACTTGGAAAATCCAGTGGGGAGTGAGTCAGCACACAGGATCCAAACCCATGGATCAGCTTTCCCATGGGAAATCAGGCCTGCATTGTACCTAAGCTGCTATGAGACTTGCTTTTGCTAAAACTCCCTCACCCTGAATTGAGGCAGCAAGTACTTACTGCATATCTCTAAAGTAACTTCCTAAAATTTATACTAAACCTCCCAAGTATGAAGTATAACCAGTTCAACCACTTTTCCCCTTGATCTGCAACATCCTTCTCTTTGAAGTAACTAGCAACATTCTTTCCCTGTTATCTGTAAAAGGTAATCACCTACAGTGAACCTGTGCATAGTGAATGAGGAACCATCCTGATGTAATGTACCCAGAAAAGCAATAAAAGCCTGTCCAGGTAGCGGTCAGGGCCCTCTCTCACTTAGAGAGCAGCCATGCCATCACTTTTTCTCCACAGGACTTCTGTAGTCCATGTGAATTTGTTTATCACAACCGCAACATGCAGACCCTGTAGGCTAGAGTCCACATCAGGAGGAAAATGGGGAAAATTGTAATTGAACAACAATAAAAAAATTTTAAGCATTTTCTGGTATAGACTATATGTTAGAACATAAAACAGGTCTCAGTAAATTAGCAATACTGAAATCATATCAAACATCTTCTATGACCATAATGCTAAAAAACAAGAAAAAACCTGGAAAACACACAAAGATATGAAGGCTAAGTAATATGTTACTAAACAATAAGTGTGTTAACTATGAGATCAGGAAAAAATCAAATAATACATTGAAACAAATGAAAATTAGAACACAGCAACACACAATCTATGGGGCACAGCAAAAGCAGTGTTCACAAAGAAATTTATAGCATTACAGGCCTATCTCAAGAAGCAAGAGCCCTGAACAGTGTGGCTCAGTGGATTGAGTGCTGGCCTGAGAACCAAAGGGTCAACAGTTCAATTCCCAGTCAGGGTACATGCCTGGGTTTCAGGCCAGGTCCCCAGTTGGGGGTGTGTGAGAGGCAAGCACACATTGGTGTTTCTCTTCCTTTCTCCCTCTTTTTCCCTCTCTCTAAAAATAAATAAATCAAATCTTTTTTTAAGAATCCCAAATAAACAATTTACCTTTAAACTTAAAGGAAATTTTAAAAATCAAAAAAAGCCCAAAGTGTGTAGAAGAAAGAAAATAATAAAGATAAGGACAGAAATAAATGAAATACAATCCAAAAAATACAAAAGATAAATGAAACCAAGAAATGTTTTTTTGAAAAGATAGACAAGATTAACAAACCTTTAAACAGACTTATCAAGAAAAAATGAGAGAAGACCCAAATAAATAAAATCAAAAATGAAGGAGAAGTAACAACTGACACCAAAGAAATACAAAGGATGGTAAGAAAATAAAATGAACAACTATATGCCAACTAATTGGACAATATAGATAAAATGGATAAATTCCTAGAAGCATGCAATCTTCCAAAACTGAATCAGGAAGAATCAAAAAATTGAAATAGATAAATTATAACTAATGAAATTAAAGCAGTAATCTAAAAACTCCCAGCAAACCAATTGGACCCAGCAATACATTAAAAAGCTCAAACACCATAACTAAGTGGAATTTATTCCCAGGATGCAAGGTGGGTACAATTTTCACAAATCATAAATGTTATACATTATATAAAAGATATAAGGATAAAAATCCTTGAAGGATAAAAATCACATGATCATATTAATAGATGCAGAAAAAGCATTTGATAAAATCCAGCACCATTTACAATAAAAACTCTCAGCAAAGTGTGAATGGAGAGATCATATCTAAACACAATAAAGTCCATATATGAAAAACCTATAGCCAACATCATATTCAATAGGCAAAAACTAAAAGCATTTCTCTTAGGATCGGGAACAAGACAGGGATGTCTGCTTTCACACTCTTATTCAACATAATACTAGAAGTCCTAGCCTCAGTGATCAGACAAGAAGATGAAATAAAAGGCATCCAAATTGGAAAGGAGCTAGTAAAACTGTCATTATTTGCAGATGACATGATATTGTACATAGAAAACCATAAAAACTCCACCAAAAAAACCCTACTAGATTTAATAAATGAATTCAGTAAAGTAGCAGGATACAAAATTAATATCCAGAAATTTGTGACAATTTTATACACCAATAATGAACACTCCAAAAAACTAAGAAAACAATCCCATTTGCCATTGCAACAAAAATAATGAGGTACCTAGAACTAAACTTAACCAAGGACGTAAAAGACATATACTCAGAAAACTACAGGACATTAAAGAAAGAAATAGAAGAAGACACAAATAATTGGAAGCTCACACCGTGTTTATGGACTAAAAGAATTAGCATCACTAAAGTGTCCATACTACCCAAAGCAATCTATATATTAAACACAATTTCCTATTAAAATACCAATGACATATTTTGGTATTTATGATCTACAGCAGATCTACAACAGATCTATAACAAATATTCCAAAAATTTATATGGGACCATAAAAGACCCCAAATAGCCTCAGCAATCTTGAAAAAGAAGAACACAGTTGGAGGAATCACAATACCTGATATCTACAAAACAATACTATAATGCAAAGCTATTGCAATCGAAACAGCCTGCCACTGGCACAAGAACAGATCAAAGGAACAGAACAGAGACCCCAGAAATCAACCCCTCCTTTATGGTCAGTTAATATTTGACAAAGCAAGCAAGAGTATACAATGGAGTAAAAACAGTCTCTTCAAGAAATGATACTAGGAAAATTGGACTTGTACATACAAAAAAATGAAAACAGACCACCAACTACACCATACACAAGAATAAACTCAAAATGAATAAAAGACTTAAATGTAAGTCATGAAAGCATAAAAGTCCTAGAAGAAAACAGAGGCAGTAAAATCTTGGATAACTTACATAACAATATTTTTTTAACAGTACATCTCCTACGGCTAGGGAAACAAAGGAAAAAATAAACAAAGAGGACTACATCAAACTAAAAAGTTTCTGCACAGCAAAAAAAAACAAACAAACCCACAAACCATCAATAAAATGAAAAGAGAACCCACTGTATGGGAGAATATATTTGCCAATGATACATCTTGCAAGGGTTTAATTTCCAAAATATATAAGGAACTTGTACAACTCAACATCAGTAAGACAAACAATCCAATTAAAAAATGGGATAAGGACCTGAATAGATACTTCTCCAAAGAGGACATCCAGATGTCCAATAGACATGAAAAAAATGCTCAACATCACTAATCATCAGAGAATTGCAAATTAAAACCACAGTGAGATTATCACCTCACACCTGCCAGATAGGCTACCATTAATAAATCAACAAACAAGTGCTGGCGAGGATGTGGAGGAAAGGGAAGCCTCATGCACTGTGGGAGGGAATGCAGAATGGTGCAGCCACTGTGGAAAACAGAAAACAGTATGGAGTGTCCTCAAAAAAGTAAAAATAGAACTGCCATTTTACCCAGTGAATCCACTTCTGGGAATAGATCCTAAGAATCCTAAAACACCAACCAAAAATGATTTATGCACCACTATGTTCATAGCAGTCTTATTTACAATAGCCAAGACCTGGAAACAGCCCAAGTGCCCATCAGTACATAGGTGGATAAAAAGATATGTGGTACATTTACACAGCAGAATACTATGTGGGTATAAAAAAGGAACTCTTACTTTTTGCAACAGTATGGATGGACTTAGAGAATATTATGTTAAGCAAAATAAGTCAGTCAGTGAAAGACAAAAATACTGTATGATCTCACTCATATGTGGAATCTAATGAACAAAATAAACTGATGAACAAAATAAAATCAAAGGCATAGAAACATGAAGCAGACTGACAGATCTCAGAGGGGAGGCAGAGTGGTTGTTACTGGAAGAAATTAGCCAAAGAACATACATGCTCAATATGAAGCCCATGAGCACAAACAATGTGGTAAAGGCCTATGGTCGGGGCGGTGGGGGCGCCGGGAGGTGGCTGTTCTCTACTACGTGGAGTGGGGTAAAGAGTGGGGGAACTGGAGAATAAATATCTGTAATAGTGTCAACAGTTTAAAAAAAAAAACATCTAGTATCAGTTTTGGGAAAGTCACCCCAGACGTCAGCTCCAGAGGGGAGGCACACAACTCTTACCCACTGGCCCTAGTGAGGGTGTGTCTGCACAGTTACTACTGAAGATGGGTGTGCTTCTTCAGGGCCAGCAATTTCTTTCATAAATTGGTGTTCAGTTGTCAACCTTTCAATAAGACAAAAATTGCAGATGAAAAGCAACCCCAGAAAGAAGATCTGGATATTAGATCAGTCCATTGATGCATGCAGCCTTGTGTGTTCACACTGGTAGCAGGGAGGGAGTCACATCATCTTCATTCTCAGCAGCAGTGTATTTCTTTGGTTGGACAGTAAATTCAATGGTGTGTTTTTTAAGCTTGCCTTGCAGTATCAAGACACACTTTAATTAAACTGATCTGGGAAAGAAGCTCAGAAGGGAAAAAGAAAACATGTGTCACAAGGTCTAACACAGGTACTTGCATTTTTGCCTATAAAAAATAAAAGTCAGCACTGGCTGGTGTGGCTCAGTGGATTGAGTGCCAGCCTATGAGCTGAAGGGTCACTGGTTCAGTTCCCAGGCAGGGCACATGCCTGGGTTGTGGGCCACATCCCCAGTTGGCAGCTTACAAGAGGCAACCAATTGATATTTCTCTCCCTCTCTTTCTTCCTTTCTTATCCTCTCTCTAAAAAATAAATAAAATCTTAAAAATAAACAAAAACATGTGGAAGCAGCCCCAGTGCCCATCAGTAGATGAGTGAATAAAAAAACCCTTTAGTACATTTACACAATGGAATGCTACTTGGCTGTAAAAAAATAAAGAAATCTTACTTTTTGCAACAGCATGGATGGGCCTAGAGAGTATTATGCTAAGTGAAATAAGCCAGTCAGAGAAAGACAAGTAAAATACCATATGAGTTCACTAATATGTGGAATCTAATGAATAAAATTAACTAATAGACAAAATGGAAACAGACTCATAGAGATAGAGAACTGGCTGACATCTGTCAGCAGGGAGTGGGTTTAGGGAGCTAGGTGAAAAATGTGAAGGGGTAAGCAAGGAAAGAAAAATTCATAGACACAGAAACAGTATGGTGATTACCACAAGGAAAGGAGAAAGGGGGAGGTAGTAAAGGGTATGGGGGAATAAATGGTAATGGAAAGAGACTTGACTTGGGGTGGTAAACACATGATATACAGATGATATATTATAGAATTGTATACCTTAAACCTATATAATTTTATTAACCAGTGTCACCCTGATAAATTTAATTTAAAACAAAAAAAAACAGCACAACCCCATTAACATTTCCCCCCAAAAGAGAAAAAGAAATCTTAACATCAATGCAACATAATGTTCATGTAAGGAGAAATCTTACCTGTAATATTTTATGGAAAAAGAAATATTATGTAGTAATCACATAGGGAAGATTCACTGAAACATAATTTCTAGCTGCTCCTATATTTAGCAAAATTGGTAGAATTATTGCAAAAGATTTAAAAGGTCAACTTACCACTTCTGTAAGAATTACTATTGATGAAAATGCAGAATTCATGAAATCACAAACACCAATTTGAAATAAAAATTTCAGAAAATGACCCTCGGAAGCATCTTCTGTGGATTTATAAATAAAAATAAGTTAATACTTTATATGATGTAACTTTTGAATCTAATTTCTCCTTAATCTCCTTTTTTAATCATTCTATTAAAAACTAATAACTTGTTTCTTACCTTTTTGAGCAATGTAATTTTGAGAAGACAAAAAGTAATCAGTTGAAAACATCTCACTGTTTGGCAGGGTATTTTCCATCGATCTGTCTATTTCCTCCTGAATAAGCTCTTCAATATCTAGTGATATTTTTGATTTTTCCTCATTATTTTTAGAAGATAGAGTTTCGAAGTATAAATCCTCATCAATTCTCATAGGTAACTCCATTTTAGAGATCATTTCTGTAAATAAATAATAATTTTTTAAATTCGTCCTTTGTTTTGGGCTTCCCTTTTGTTTTCCAGGAATTTTGTGATCATTATGATACTTCGTTATGGAAAAAAAATTACTAAAACATACATTTTAGCCTATATTAGTCCTTACCACACTCTTATGGCTTAAACAATACAAATACATTCTCTTAAAGTTCCAGACATCAGAAGCCCTCAAGTCAAGTTGTTGGGAGGACTGTTCCTTCTGGAGGCTCTAGAGGAGAATCCATTTTCTTGTCTTTTGTAGTTAATGGAGGCCACCATCACCCCTTGTCTCGGGCCCCATCTTTCATCTTCAAAGCCATCAGTGCAGCATCTTCTAAGCTCTCAGTCTGACTCTCCTGCCCTCCTCCTGTAAGAAACCTGATCATATTGGGCCCACTAGGATAATCTCTCCATTTCAGAATGTTTATTTTAAGTACAGCTGCAAGGTCCCTTTTGCCTTGTAAACATACTTACAGAATTTGGGGATTAAGACAAGGACATCTTTCAAGGACCATTATTCAGCCCTCAATAGAGACTTTTTCTAATTCCTTGACCAAGGAAGATTTTTTAAAAAACTGTATGTATCTATTGTCTATATTGCCTTTTATCCTAAAAACTATTAAAAAAGAAAAGCAAATAATGTAACTGTCAACAACTCTGTAGTATAATACAGTATGAACTTTTAAAGATCAAAGAGTAAATAGATCCTTACAGGATTTCATTCCTCTTGGATACATTTATTATCCAAATAGGTATAATATTTACATGCCATTGTAAAAATATATATCCTTGCTGTTCGAGGAAATTGTGAGATAATTTTTTGTACTTTATCAGTTAGAGAACTAGAAAGAATCAAAATGACCAAAATTATTTACAATATTTTTAGCCTATTTGATATTAATAGTTAATTCTATTTAATATGTAGAACAAACTGAGCTAGTTGCAAAAAGAAAGGTAATATTAGAATTTACAGTTTTGAAATCTTGTCCACTGGATTATGCATATTTATAACACACATTGCTAATATGTACTATTACATATAAAAGCTTGTATTACTCAAACTTTCAGTGAGGTTGTTCCAAAGGCAGAAGAACCACCTACTACTAAAGAAATTATACAGTCCATTTGCATAGAAAGCTACCCATGTTCTTAGGATATTTGGAATAAATTTGAAAATGACAAAGAACCAATGAAATGTCAGATACTATACTTTTTCTACTCTTTTGCAGCTTCATTAATTTCAAACTCCAACTTTTGTTTCCCTCTTCATCCCAAATCCAGTATATTACTATATATCATATATATTGTATCATGTCATCCAGTGAGGATTAAAAAAAAACAATGAATAAATAGAGGCTTTTTAAGTTCCCAAATCAAATGCATCCTTTATATTAAATTAAAATTTTGGAGGAAGATGATTGAGAGAAATCCTTAATGGTAGCACTTATGGGATGTTTTATATTTTAAAGTAAATTATTTATTAATGTACTGGAATGTGTTGTATAAAACAAATATAGACAACATAAGTAAAAAATATATTGTTGACATCATTATTTAAGTTAAGAATTATCACTTATTTTAGAAATTATCAAGAAAATATTGACGGCATTAAAACAATATTTTGACCCTGGATAATGTGGCTCAATAGTTGGAGCTTCATCCCATGCACTGAAATGTTGTGAGTTCGATTCCAGGTCAGGGCACATGCCTAGGCTGTGGGTTCCATCCCCAGTCAGTGTTCAGATGAGAGGTAACCCAGTGACGTGTGTGTGCGCGCGCGTCTCTCTCTCTCTCATTCTCTTTCTCTCTCCATCTTCCCCTGCCTCTAAAATCAATGAGTATATCCTTGGGTAAAGATTAATGAAAATAAGTTTTTCTAAAAACAGTATTTTGCATTTTTGTGTTGGCCCACTAGAAAATACTGATATTATAGAATATAAAAATAATGATATTCTCATTTAACCATTTGTAAAATACATGCTGCCATGAGTATATACCTATATATGCTTGTTTTCTCTTCCAGACCCAATAGCAGCATAAGGCAGTGCTGATAAATTAAGTTAAAATCAATAAATTATATTTTTAATTTCATTAATATGATATGAATGTGTCTGGCAAAGGCAAAACTTCACACGAGATTGGTGTTACCTTAATTCAATGATCTCATAAAATTCACATATTGCTTCCATAAGATAAGAATATCAAATTTTTAAATGGAACTCAAGAGATCATAAATCTTACCTTATTTTTTACCTAAGTTAGATAAATCTGTACTTTTAGATAAATGCATGTTATCCAACTGGTAACATTTTAATTACTATAAGTAAAGTATTTTACATTTATTTTACCGATAGGTTAAATAAAATATTCCTAATTTTTCCTAATTAATATTAAAAGTTTAAATGATTTATATCTTTGAATGATAATATAAGTTCAAATTTAGACTGAAACTATGTATGCATCTCTCCTGAGAATCTTCATTTAAAAAGGATTATCTTTCCCAAAAATTAATTTGAAATTTTAAAATTTGAAACATGTCAAAATTTGCCATATTTTTATTTTTTTATTTTTTTAAAGATTTTATTTATTTATTTTTAGAGAGGGAAGGGAGGGAGATAGAGAGAGAGAGAAAAACATCAATGTGCGGTTGCTGGGGGTCATGGCCTGCAACCCAGGCATGTACCCTGACTGGGAATCGAACCTGTGACACTTTGGTTTGCAGCTTGCGTTCAATCCACTGAGCTACGCCAGCCAGGGCTAAAATTTGCCATATTTTTAATGTTGCATCATATATTTATGTGTATGCCATGTCAAATAGCCATCAATTTATTTTAAGACAATTCCATTTTCAAACATAGTTTAAATTCAATGGTCGGTTAAGTAATCCAACAGAATTAAAGAAACAAAAGTTCTAACTAGTTGTAGCCTAAATTAGTGTATTCAAGCAAACTCTGGGATTGATTTCTCAGTTACTTGTCAACCCAAGGAAAGAAATGTATCAACACAGTCCTGTGAAACAATATTAAAGCCTTTGTAAGTTAATTACTCCATATGATTTTGCTCTTTGAGTTATAATTTAACACAGCACTTTGATGCTCTCACTTTGCATGGTTTAAAAGATGAAAGTCCCAAGTAAGCAAACACTTATCAGTAATTTAATTATACCTCTGTGGACATTAAAGTTAAAAATGAGCAATCAAATTAGGAGTCTGAATACAATGGGTCTGCTGTAAATACAGGACTCAAATAGAGATCTGCCATGTGATTAAATGGCAGCAGGTGAAGAACAGGCTTACTCAATAATTAACTACCCTCCAGTTTGTATGTGACTGTATTATTTTTTTAAAATATTGTCTTAAACTGCATTGAAATAAATACATATGTTAAGAAAAATGAATATTCCTATAATATTTTTATATTTAATTACAGTGAAATATTTCACTTGACTTAAACCTAAGCTTTCTGAGTTATATTAGTTATCGATATGCCTTTCTTATAATTGTTTATAAACAAAATTTTAAGTCAAATAAAATAATAAATAGCTTTTCATATTTAACTGTACTTGGGAAACTCACTATTTAAACATGCTCAATTGGAATCCTTTTGTAAAATAGTTACTAAATAAGTATTCCCTAATTTATCTATTTTGTAAATCTTTACATCAGCAAACTAGTTTTTCCATAAATGTGGTTATCACAAGTCTAACCCTTTCACAGGTATTGATTCAAAATCAGTGATTCATTTTTCTTATGCACTCTTTCTAACTAAGGCAAGTTTTCACTTGCTATTCCCTAACACATTTATTGAAATTATCTGAAAGTATTGGCTGTTCTAACAATTTCTCCAACATCCAGAAAACAAAGCCTATGGCTTAATCTGAATCCCTCTTTTAGTATTCTTTTTTAATACCTGTTTTGACTTCTGACCGAGATGGAAGCATAGGTAGATGCAATGTGCATCGTTGCACAACCAAAAGAAGGAGAACAACAAATTTAAAAACAAAAACACAACCAGAATTGCTAGAAAATTGAACTGTATGAAAGTCTGACAATCAAGGAGTTAAAGAGGAAACATTCATCCTTACTAGTAGGAGGGGTGGAGATGGGCAGCCAGGACACAGAGGTCTCATGACAAGGCAATGGCTGGAGGACTATGGCAGGTGAGGCGGGGGCAGGCAGAGCAGGAGGTCCCATACTCATGTGCAAATAAACTGGGAAGAACAACTGGGGTGCAAGACAGATTGTGCAATCCAGGGTTTAGAGTGAGGGGAAATAGAGCCTCAAAGCCTCTGACTGAAAAAGCCTGTGGGGGTTGAGGCAGTGGGAGAAACTTTCAGCCTCAGGAGAGTTTGTTGGAGAGACCCACAGGATTCTAGAATGAACAAAAAACCGCCCACCTGGAAATCAGCACCAGAAGGGCCCAATTTGCTTGTGGCCAGTGGCAGAGGGGACTGGAAGCTGGCAGAGAGATGACTGGGCCTCATTGTTCCCTCTTGGACCTTTCCCCCTCATACAGTACCACAGTGCAGCCACATAAGTTGCCCTGCCCTGGTGAATACTTAAGACTCCGCCCCTTACACATAACAGGTGCACCAAGACACACACAAAAAAATGGCCCAATTGAAAGAACAGACCAGAGCTCCAGAAAAAATACAACTAAATGACAAAGAGGTAGCCAACTTCTCAGAGGCACAGTTCAAAACACTGGTTATCAGCATGCTCACAGAATTGGTTGAGTATGGCCTCAAAATAGAGGAAAAAGTGAAGGCTGTGCAAAGTGAAATAAAGGAAAATGTGCAGGGAACCAACAGTGAAGGGAAGGAAACCAGAACTCAAATCAACAGTTTGGAGCAGAAGGAAAAAATAAACAGTCAACCAGAACAAAATGAAGAAACAAGAATTAAAAAATGAGGTGAGGCTTAGGAACCTCCAGGACAACTTTAAACATTCCAACATCTGAATCATAGAGGTGCCAGCAGGAGAAAAGGAAGAGCTAGAAATTGAAAACTCATTTGAAAACATAATGAAGGAGATCTTCCTCAGTGTGGAAAAGGAAATAGACTTCCAGGAAGCTCATAGAGTCCCAAAGAAGTTGGGCCCAAGAAAGCACACACCAAGGCACATGAGATTCCCTAAGATTAAAGATAAGGACAGAATCCTAAAAGCAGCAAGAGAAAAGGAGACAGTTACCTTCAAAGGAGTTCCCATAAGATTATCAGCTGATTTCTCAAAAGAAGGGGCTAGAAAGAAGTATTCAAAGTCATGAAAGGCAAGGACCTACATCCGACATTACTCTATCCATCAAAGCTATCATTTAGAATGGAAGGGCAGATACAGTGCTTCTCAAATAGGGCCAAGTTAAAGGAGTTCATCATCACCAAGCCCGTATTATATGAAATGTTAAAGGGACTTATCTAAGAGAAAGAAGAAGATAAAAAATATGAACAGTAAAATGGCAACAAACTCACAACTATCAACAACCAAACCTAAAAACAAAAACAAAAAACAACAACAACAAAAAAAAACACTAAGCAATCAACTAGAACAGGAATAGAACCACAGAAATGGAGATCACATGGAGGGTTATCAGTGGGGAAGGGGAAGGGGGAATGGGGAGAAAGATATAGGGAATAAGTAGCATAAACGGTAGGTAGAAAATAGACAGGGGGAGGTTAAGAATAGTATAGGAAATGTAGAAGTCAAAAAACTTATATGTATGACCCACGGACATGAATTAATAGTGGGGAGAATTCAGGTGGGAGGGTGTGTGTTCAGGTGGGAGGGTGTGGGAGGGCAGAGGGAAATAAAGGGGAGGAAATGGGACAACTAGTAGCATAATCAATAAAATATATTTTTTTAAAATAACAATTTTGCATGACCCCAGGTTACTTTTCATTTACTTAATATTGTAATGTTTTGGAATAATCCACTCTGTTTAAATAGTATAACATATCTTTTTTCTGAAATTTAAAGATTCTCTGAATATTTTCATAAGAATCCCTCAATACTAATTATAATTGCATAAATGCCATATTCTCATTGGACTACTCATCAAGTTTTTCATATTTAGAAATTCTCCCAGCATCACTATATGAAATTATAAATAAATTCTATTAAAATGACATTCAGGATGTGCTGGATTTCTGTAAATACGTTCTGAAATATTTTAGATATTTATATTTTGAATCTTCTATGTTTCTGGATCTGATTTTTTTTTGCTTTGTTGAAGTCTTCTTTCTAATTATTCTTATCTATTTTTCCACAATATTTCTTTAGGATCTAACAAGTTTAGAACAAAATAATTTCCTCTTTGGCCCTTCACAATTTAGTTCTCTAATGTTTTAGTCATGAAACACATCACACCTACATCTTTCTCATTTAGAAAGGGGTTATAATCTAAAGGAAACCAAGAGCTCACATTTTGAATAATATTTAGAAATGACATAATTCTAGAAATTCAGGAAAATCATCTAGTTTTAATGGAAATGTGTTTCCTTCTGAGTCTGCACCATTGTTGAACTCTTCTTGTGAAAGGTCTTCTGTCATTCTAGGGTTTAGTTGTTTCTGTACTATGGAAAATATTTGCAGAGTTTCTAACTGTCCATCACAAAGACATCAGAATGAAAATGTGGGAAAGTCATGTTATATAATTCTTTACTTGAAAACAACCCACATGTTTTTAATCATCGGAATTGCTATATACCTGAACATCTAGATCTAGAAGTATCCTATGATACTCTGCTCTCTTCTGCTGCCTTCTGGGATCCCAGAACTGAAAGATTTGAGTAAGAAGATTGAAAACTTGAGTTTCCTTATTATGCCATACACTTAAAACTCTTGATAACATAGTTCTTCTTGTTGGGGATGATGGGGAGTGGGGCAGTGTGGAATAGAGACCTAGAATAAAATGCCATTAGTAATCAAGACTATTTTAAATGATTGAAGTTTCCCTTAGCTTAAGTTTCTTTTTAAAAACCTCAACTATAGTTATATCGGGAAGGTGTAAATGAGCTAAAAAGTGCCAATGAGCAAAAGTCCTCATCTATCAGAATAGGAATTCAATGAAGATTAAGATTTTATTGCAAAAAGAAGTACTAAAATTTTTGCTTTAAAAAAAGAAAGAAATTATTGTTCCTGGGACAGTGGTGGGAATAGGGATGAACAGAAGGAACAACATTTCCTTTGGTTAAAAAAAAAGCCTTAGCACTATTTATATTTTTAAACCTGTTTTCACATACTACTTTAATAAAAAATAAAGTTATTGTAAAATACCTTAAGGTTTCCCCAGAACATTCATGTATTTCCAATCATTCTTTTTCCCTTGGGATTTTACTTTATAATATTAAGATCTAAGTCCCAGAATAAATCAGAGGTTGATAAAAGGGTGTTAATAATGTTGATTAATGTTGATTATTTAGTATTTTGAGAATATGGATTCCTGGACATTTGTAATCATAAAAGTACATATCTTATTTGTACTTATATGTAAGTACTGCATTATGTTTAAATATATACAGGTATTTTTATACCAACCTGACTGACTGTATCTGCTTTTTAACATCATAACTTTTATATTAGCTGTGGGATCATTTTCAACTGAAAATTCTTCTGTTTCATCATTTTCAAATACATTCTTTTCATCCATTGTCTTCTCAGGAACTGGAAATTCTGTTTCCTTCTGAAAGTTCCAAGGATTGTCAAAATTATACAACAATTTTGTAAAATATGGTAAGGTGTCAGAATCATCTGTGTTCTCTAAGACTTCACCCTTGCCTAATTGATCTTCGGTTTCTGTAGTTTTTATTATTTTGATTTCTTCTTCCTTATCAAGGTCCAATTCACTTGTTGGAAGCTGTTCAAGCGTATCTCCTTTATATCCTTCTTCATTTTTTCCATTATATGTTATAATTTTATCTTCATTGGCATATTCAAAGCCTAGCATACTAAAACCGAAATCAAACCAGCCTGGTTTGAGAACTGAGCTATCATTAGTGATTGTTTCTTCTTTTTCTGATAATATTTCTGTACATGGATATGTGGGTTCTTCCTCAGATGATATGGAATTGGGAACATCTTGTAGTGGTGGATTGCTTTCTTTGGATGATAATTCAAGCCCTGTATCCTCTCCTCCAAAACCTAAATAACTTGTAAATCCACCACCAAACCAACCAGTAGCTTGAGGATTGAGGATGTGCTCTGACTCAGATGCTTCAGACTGTTTCTTTGGCAATGAACTGAATTCTGATTCAGGTTCTTGCTTATGTTCTGTTTGGGGCTCACCGTTATTTAATTCCTCTAGGTCATCCTCATCTTCTACTGCTATTTTTCTACTTTGAAATGAGCTTTCTTGCTCAATAGCTGATTCAAAAGTGCTTTCTTCAGCTCGTGCACTTCCGAATCCAAACCATCCCTGCATATCAGGCACCGTTGAGGATGGGGGGACTTGATGCACTTCTGGAACAGGATCCTGTTTCACACTTTCAGCTTCTACTCCTTCCCAGTTTTTTGAATCACTAGTTTTTCTGGTATCATCAGGAGCTTCTGATGATGTAAATTGGTCTTCATTCCAAATACTTTTGGAAGCTGAATAAAATTCAGATTCTATCTGAAAATCACTTCCATATACACTAGATTTTTGGTCTTTATCTTCTTCATATGGATATACATCTTCACCATCATCACTGCTTAACTCACTATCTTCATTTTCAAATATATAGCTTACTCCAAGAAGACAAAAAAAATCAGATTCCTAAAATGAAAAAAAAATATGATTGACACAAATATACTGAAACTCCTTATTTCTCCCTAAATCATTTAAGATGGATAACTATACCACACAACTAGCTCAAAAGCACGGCAAAACCTAAAATCAGATCTCCTGATCTCAGACACTGTCAGTTGTATCAAAACTGACTTCTCAAGTTAATGATATAAACTTAAATGAAAATCATTTTACAGGTACTGGCCAGCTGGCTTATTTGGTTGGGAGCACCATCCCATGCACCAAAGGGTTGCAGTTTTGATCCCCAGTCAGGACACATACCTAGGATGCAGGTACAATCCCCAGTTGAGGTGCATGCAGTAGAAACTGATTAATGTTTCTCCCCTACCTCTCTAAAATCAATTTTAAAAAAGCATCCTCAGGTGAACATTAGAAAAAGAAATTGTTTTATCCTAGGATTTATTTGTTATCAACAGTTGAAGAATTTGAGAAGAACAGTCAAGTTTGAGTATATTCTGCAAAAAAACTCTGATGAAAGGGCATAAGTGGCCATAAAATCTTGGTCCTCCTAAGAGTGCACTGAATGGACACTGTAGCTCTGTGGTGGTTTGAGGGAAGGGGAATTCACAGCACATGGTCACAACTCAGACAGACCAGAGACTCTGAAGCATGAAGACCTGGGTAAAAGTTGCACTAAGACATTTAGACTTCTTTTATTGAGATAATACACATAGCCAATAGAAGTAGGGATACCCTTTCTCATCTCACAGAACAACTAAATCATCAAGAAGAAAAATGGTAAAGATCCTTTTTTTTAATTTGAAGGCATTTAACTGATATGCACTGTTCTTTGTATATTGCCATTATGAAGTAAGAATATTCAGAATTTTTTAAAGTAAATTTCAGAATTGTAATTTTACAATATGTTTTTTAGCACTGCAATATAGTCATTAAGAACAGACTCCAGAGCCAAACCCTCTAGGTTCAAATCCTGACTCTATCATTTACTAGCTCTGTGACCTTTAGTGAATTATACAACCTTTCTATGCCTCAGTCCTGTCATCTGTAAAATGAAAATAATGGCAGTACCTACCAGAGAAGAATGTTTTGAGGATTAAATGAATCAGGTGCTTAGAATAGCAAGTACTATACACTAGCCTAATTAGATCAAGGTTACACTACCCCAGATGAGTCAGTAATACAAGTGTATAAAGACCCAACCCCTTGCCTCTATTTAGAACTATTCTGAAAAGACCTTTGAGCTTCAGGGTTGTTGTTTTTATTTTATTTTATTTATTTATTTCTACAGAGAGGGGAAGAAAGGAGAGACAGAGAAAAACATCAATGTGTGGTTGCCTCTTGCGCTTCCCCTACTGGGGACCTGGTTTACAACCTATGCATGTACCCTGACTGGGAATCAAACCAGTGACCCTTTGGTTCCCAGGCCGGTACTCAGTCCACTGAGCCACACCAGCCAGGGCCAGAGTTTATTATCAAATCTACTGAGACCTTTGTTGCAACTGCATCATAGTTCAGCTTCTCTGTCTGTCCAATCCTCTTTTCAGGAGGTATTATTCCTAAGAAGATTCCCTAGTAAATTTCTTGGATGCAAAGCTCTACCTCAGAAACTATTTCTCAGGGAATTTGACCTAAAAATTTTAGGCCTCTGTATATTTACTCTATACTCTGCACTGGGCTAGGTGCTGGAATTTTACAGTAATCAATAGGAAACAAGTAATTATAAATTGTGATAAGTATTGTAACAGGGTGCTGAGCTGGAAGTCCCCCCAAATGGAGAAAACCCCTACAGCTATCGCTTGGGGGGATGAGGGAAGCAGAGCAGGGCCATTGAGAGCTGTTTTGCGTATCTGAAGGACTTGGCCAGTGCTATAATAATGTTAAAAGTTGTGCCTGCCTGGAGCCAGGGAGATGGGTGAGACTCTAACCTGTGATGTGAAGCAGCTGGAGGCGCTTCCTGTGCCTACACAGGAGGCTAGGAGGCTTGGAGGCTTGGAGGAGGCTTCTGCATCACGGGGACACACTTGCCCAGACTAGCAAAGGCAGCTGCGAAAGGCAGAAGAAACAAGACTCCTGGCAGGTGTAACCCAGTGTGAGAGGAGTCAGAAATAGGGTTACGGAGGAAGATCCACACCAGGATTTAAACCCAGGCGTGGCAGCCATACTAGGGCTTAACCATGTGGTTTGGAAACGGAGAGAAGGGCTCTCTTGACCACATAGCTTAGAAAGAAGCAGAAAAGCAGGATATAGCAGCCATTCAGAGCTCCTGAACATGCTGCTGGGGAAGGAGAAGCCTCTGACCACGTAGCAGCAGTGCTACATGTGGTCTTGGCCACGTGGTTTGAAAGAATGCAGGAATCCCACTGGCTTGCCATAAGGAAGTACCACGCAGTATTGGATTGAGAACGGGAGACGAACCAAGCTAGGACTTCTATTTTCTTTTCCTGAGATACGGTACCCCTGACTGGCCTGTTTTGGCAAGGGGAGATAGGACTGTGTGTGTGTGTGTGTGTGTGTGTGTGTGTGTGTGTGCGCGCGCGCGCTAAAGGGAGTAAGATTTAACAGCAGGATTCTACTGTTATTCTAAACCTATATAACTTTTGAATATATAGCTCCTTTCCTTTTTATCAAACTCTGGCATTGAGAGCCACAGTTCTTATTGGCAGCAGGCAGAAAGAACACAAAGTAACAAAAGACCTACAGGTGGGGGGGGGAGGGGGGGAGCGGAATTCTGTTACAGTACTGTGAAAGAAATAAAAGGAAGCTGTGATTAAGAAGTAGAAATTCCATAAGAATCATCATGGAGGGCCTCTCTGAGGCACTGATGTTTGAGCTGTGACCTAAGGGATAAAAAGGAAGTAGGAAAGTGAAGAACTTGGGGAAAGCATTCCAACCAGAGGGAATAGCCTGAGTTGGGAAGAAGCTTGGCATATTGTAAGAACCGTCAACGGGCCATTGTGGCCCAGAGCAGAGTGACTGAGAAGAGTGTGGCGCAAGACTGGGTTAGCAAGGGGGGCAAGGGAGACCGTGTAAGACCAGGGCAAAGGGGTCTGGGCTCGATTTCAGGTTCAGTGAAAAGCCATGAAAGGGCTTTAAACAAAAGGAATTAGGTGACCTGATTTTCATTTTTCATTTTTATAATATTCTTTACTGTTTGAAGAATGATTTGGGAAAGGGCAAAAGAAGAGGAAAGAAGGTTGGTTAGAAGACTGTTGTATTCTAATTAGGAGAAGATGATGCCTCCTTGGATTAAGGCTATGGGGAGAGTAAAAATGATGAGAAGACAATATACTCCAGATATATTTTGTAAGTAGAACTAACAGAATTAGTAATTATACAGTAAATGGACAGTTAATCCCAGAATTGGTGCTGAGAAAGAGCTAGATGACAGATAGTTTGCTTGACTAGACAGGCTTATTTCACACTGATCTCACATAAGGTAAATTGGCTTAACCTGGAATCTGAATTAAATGATCTAATCAAATTCACATACTAAAAAGTTACTTTCCAATGCCCTTTCTCATTATGAAGCCCAATATTATCAAGCTTATTTAAAACTCCAACAGAAAAAAAGATTGTGCCTATGAGACCTAGAGAGTGTTAACCTATAAATAAAAGGCCTTTAAAGTGAGAGTCAAAAAGCATTTATTTGAGATAAAAAAGAATAACTATTCAGGAATCACTTATTTGGGTAGTAACCCAAATACTGCTCTGATTAGGAGAAAAAAGGCAAAAGGCCTTTATGAGAAAGGGACGAGGAATAGTCAATACAAGGAAGACATTTCATGGGTACAGATAAGCTAACATAGTGATGCTGATCCAGAGAGATTGGATTAAGTCAGATCACTGAGGAGCAGTAGGGAGAGGCCATGTTTGCCAGGCAACTGTGGGTTGCCTGGGACAGAACTGGATGAGAAGCTGAATGACTCCAGAGCCAATGGAAATATAAAAAAGGCTGGCTCTCTGGCTCAGGGGAAGCTCTGTGGCTCCTGGACTGGTTCTCGCCTGGGCTTCGGCTTGGGCTTGGGCTCTGGCTCTCAGGCTCACTCTCAGGCTCTCCTTCCTTGAAGAATTCTGGATAGTCTGCTGCAGCTGCCTGCATTTCCCAGCAGACGGTATTTTGGTTGGGAAGGGACTTCGGCAAAGCCTAGGATCAGGTGGCTGGAGGAGGGTGGCAGGGTTATTCTTTGGATGTTCTAGAGGGGATGAGCTCTGAGCCATAAATCTGCCATTCATCCAAAATTATGTACCTTTTATATCTTATGTTGTTTTAGTTTGCAAACTAACCCTATAGAAACATGATAACTAAACACTAACAGGAAAAAAGACAGGAGAACTCAGGCATTAGAGGGTAGCCTGCTTTTGAATAAAAACTCCTTTATCAAGAAAGCTTTGCCTCTGGAGTTTTTGCCTAGAGGGCTGTGGCAGGCAGCAGAACCCCAAGTACTGTGCCATTACAATGCTAATTCTAAACAATGGATTTAATTTTTAGTCCTGTAGTCATAACACCTGCTCTCTTGTTATCCTTATTATCTTTGTCTGTTTATTTTTATCCTTGTCTGTTAATTTTTCATAAAACAAAAGCTTTGACTGACTTCACTTTTGTTTTACCTAATTTTATTTACATAATCAAACTATTCCTAAAGTGAATTCTCAGACCAATTATTTTATGTATTCACAATACAAAATACATAATCAATGGGCACTTATACTTCAGAAAACTATGTGAGCTAATAAATTTTAAATTCAATTAATAGGCATAATGAATTATACTCACTTTAGTTGGTATTTGAATTTCCTCAGATATAAACACCTCTTCAATCAGGACTGCATCTCTGGGAAAATATCCAAAATCCTTTCCTTTCTATCAAAATGAAGAACAAAGCTTAGCAAGGAAGAGTAATGAAAGCAATAATTACTATTAAACATAATTTTACTCCATGTCTTTGGTTCTCATCTATTTCAAATCACAAATATTAATTGGTTTTTATTTGCCATCTAAAAAAAAGTGAGTGAAATCATCATCCTTTTGTTATTCAAAACAACAACATTAAATTGAGGGAACAAAGAGTCAAGCTGTAAAATCCCGTTGTTTCCAAACTTCAGAGGGAAAACCAATCCATAAACTCATTTTCTTCCTTTTTGTGTTCCTAATGACCTTCCCTGCCCAGGTGGAGCACAGAGTTACAAAAGGCAAGGGAATGGTGGGAGTAGCCAGGATAGATAGAGCTATGACAAATTCAGCATTTTCAGAATGTCAGAATCAGGTAAAAGGTTTAAACTCTGAAGGGCCAAGAGAAATTCATCAAGATAGTAAGTATCTATGAATCCTCCAGGGACAATTTGGTTCCACTCAACTTTTCTGGGGCTCCTTGGTAACAGAGATCCTCTTAATCCAGTTTAAGTACATGTAGGATGTACCCTGAGAGTAAAGGCTTCACACAACCAGTCTTAGCCCATTTCCTATCCCTACCAAAGTGTAAAGACTGTATTTCTTTTGGTCATTTGATCCAGCACTGTTACACCCCCACTGTGATTCTTCCACTCAGTGGTTCCTGGAACTATTTGGAAAATGACAGCCTGTGGGTGAATGCTGTAGTTTGGCTTGCTGAATCAAAGTTATCTGCCTGAACTAAACACCTAATGCACAAAACTAAGTGTGCTTGAAACTTTACCCTGGCTCCACACATTACACACTGCTTTTGTGTGGAACTATCATTTTCACACATGGTAAACAAGAAAGACAAGAAAGTCCTTTATTTGCTCAGAAAGAGATGTCTTTTAATCCGATTGACTAAAACTTCCAGTCTCTCTTAAGCCTGGCCATCGACAGCACCAAGGGAAGCCTAGTGATGCCTAGTCATCCCATACTATCCGCTGGCACCTCTAAAGTCTCCACAAGTAAATATAAAGTTTAAATTAAAAAACTATACATGCTATGTAAAAATAATTTCAAAGCAATCTTAGACTTCCATCCCAACCAGACTGACTTCCCAAAAGCTACTTTATAGAAATTCTGGAACCAACACTAAACATAACCATTTTTTGTTTGTTTAAATATGTTAAGGGCCAAGTGTGTGTGTGTGTGTGTGTGTGTGTGTGTGTGTTCCATTAGAGATAAACAGCAGGCATCCTTGAGTAAGATGGCTATTTATTCTACATTGAATTTTTAAGATTAGATACTTACACTTCCTGCCCACAAATCTTCCCTTTCTCCTGCAAGTTTAACATAAACAGATATTTCTTCTCCCTTAGTGAAGTTTAGGTATCTGCAGTCAGGTCCTCTGTAATCTCTCATGGCTAAGACTCTGCTTATTAAAGCTATGTAGACATATAAAGAAAAACACAAAATTTTAATTAAAATGTTTTTTTCTCTCCCTCCCATATTGCCCTCCTCCAATCCATCCTATGTATACCAGTGCTAATTTCTTCATATCATTTATAGCCTCAAAAACCTACATAGACTTCCTATTGCACACAGAATCAATTCAAAACTCTACTTTGGTATCAAAGGATGTCTATAAACTTGTCTTCCTTCCTTATTTAAAATGACTTCCTTTTATTCCTTTACAGTCAATCTCCCCTGTACATTGTCCCTGGAATGCGGCATTGTCATTTTCCAGTGAATAGGGAAAGGAAAAAGAAAGATAATTAGTGTTTTTCTTGGTACCTATATATTGTATTCCAGGCATTTTGATAAACTTTTTATTTTATTAAATCCTCAAAACAGATCTATGAGGTAAATAATCTCATTTCAGTCCAATAAACGAAACTTTATTTAATTCTCAGAGAGTTAGTCACACACCTGATAAATGGTGGAGCTAGATTTGCTGGAAGTACTTGTCACTGAAACATCCAGCTTCCATATTCTGAGTTTTCCTTCCTCTATTTCCTAATCCTAGAAACCCTTCAGGGTTTCCTTCATGGTGAACTCATAACTACTTCCTCTTTGAGACAACCTTAATCATTCTAGCTACCCTGGCCCTTCTCTAAACTTTAATACTAACCTATTATCCTTATGTTGTATCAGTATTTACTGTTTGATATTGACCTCTTTTTAATTGATTATGCCATTACATTTGTCCAAAATTTCCCCCTTTGCCTCCCTCCACTTAGCCACCCCCACTCTCTTGGGTGATCCCACCTCCTTTGTTCATGTCCATGGGTCGTGCATATATGTTCTTTGGCAACTCCACTTCCTATACTTGCTCTTAACATCCCCCTGCCTCTTCTTTAACTACCCATTTGTATTTATTAATCCCTTCACCTTTTTCCCCATTCCCTCAAACCCCCTCCCCACTGGCCACAATCCCTATGCTATCTCCATATCTATGATTCTGTTTCTGTTCTGCTTGTTTGCTTAGTTTGTTATTTAGATTCAACTGTTGATGTTTATGTATTTATTGTCAATTTAATGATCATAGTTTTTATCTTCTTTTTCTTAAATAAGTCCCTTTAACATTTCATATAATGATGGTTTGGTGAGGATGAACTCCTTTAGCTTTACCTTCTCTGAGAAGCAGTTTATCTGTCTTTCCATTCTAAATGATAGCTTTCCTGGATAGAGTAATCTAGTTTATAGGTCCTTGCTTTTCATCACTTTGAATACTTCTTGCCAGTCCCTTCTAGCCTGCAAAGTTTCTTTTGAGAAATCAGCTGACAATCTTATGGGAATTCCTTTGTAGATAAATCTCTGCTTTTTTTCATGCTGCTTTTATGATTCTATCTTTATCTTTAACCTTTGGCATTTTAATTATGATGGGTGTTGGAGTGGGCCTCTTTGTGTCCATCTTGTTTGAGATTCTCTGTGCTTCCTGGACTTGTGTAATCACTTCACCAAATTAGGGAAGTTTTCTTTCGCTATTTTTTTTCAAATAAGTTTCCAAATGCTTCCTCTTTATCTTCTCCTTCTGGAACCCCATGATGTAAATATTGGCACACTTGAAGTTGTCCTAGAGGCTCCCTACCCTATACTCAATTTTTTAAAATTCATTTTTCTTCTTGCTGTACTGATTGGAAGTCTTTTGCTTCCTTGGAAGCAAACGATATTCCAAATCATTAATTTTATTCTTGGCTTCATCCACTCTGCTGTTGATTACCTGTAAATTGGTCTTTATTTCAATTACTGTTTCCTTCATTTCTGATTGGATCTTTTTTATGCTGTTGAAGTACCCACTGAATTCCTTCATCATCCTTATAAGCAATGTTTTCAACTCTGCATCTGATAGATTGCTTATCTCCACTTTGTTTAGTTATTTACTTGGAGTTTTTATCTGTTCTTTCATTTGGGACATGTTTCTTTGTCCCTGATTTTGGCAGCCTCCCTATGTTTGTTTCTATATATTAAGTAGCACTGCTTTGACTCCATGTCTTGGTAGCATGGCCTAATTACTAGGTGTCCTGTTGTGTGTGGCAGTACAGCCTCCGCTATCGCCCAAGCTGGGTACTCAAAGTGCACCCTGCATGTAGGCTGAGTACACCTCCTCTTGTAAATGAGTCTTGATGTCTGTTAGCACTTTGGGAGATCATTGAAAGGGATTTAGGCAGTCCAGATAGCTGGTAGGACTGGCTGTGACCCCTAGCCAGCAATCACCTCCCTCCCTGGCATGTGGAGGTAATTAGATTGGTGGTGCACCAACGTGGGCTGTAACTTTCCACTGAGTGCACAGGCTCTGGAGTTTTCCAGGTGGTACAGGCTAAGGTAAGCCTCCACCTGTGTTCTGTCTGGGGCCTCTTGACTTAAGCTGTAAAGTGATCTGCAGATGGCTGCTGCTAGTGCTGGGCCTAGGGTCACTTAGTGTGAGGTACGAGGCTGGGCTCAGCTGTTGCTTGTTTGAGCAGATTTAGGAAGGTCTGAAGCCTGCACCTGCCAGCCCTTCATAAGGAAAAGCCACTGTTACCAGCTCAGGTGGGCCTGTAAGTTGGATGGGGTGGACCCTTAGGTAATCATAAGGGTGGGGCTTACCAAGTAAGCCTGATTGTTGGAGACTCATATATAGTGCTGCTCCACTGGCTCTGTGTGGGGGAGGGTTTACAGAAGGTACAATGCTCTTTGCAGTTCTGTCTGTGAGGAAGCTGTCCCTCAGCTCTTGCCCTGATGCCAGACACTTCAGTTTCTCCCTGTATACCACTGGGGCCCCTCAAGGTGCTGCCCCAGTGCTGGAGCCCAGAGGGAGTGAGTATGAGTAAGCCTGTGTGTGAGATGCTAGAAAGGAGATGCCTCAACTCCCACAGTTTCTTCCATTGACCCAACCCCCACTGGTTTTTATAGCCAGAAGTTATGAGGACTTATCTTCCTGGCACTGGAACCCTGGGCTGCATGGTCTGGTGTGGGCCTGGGATCCCTCGCTCCTGAGATATCCCCCATTTTATATCCACAACACATGGGTTTGAAACCAGCCCTCTCTGCATAGCCGCATCTCCACCCATCTGCCCTGGCTACCCATCTGGATGAATATGATTTCTTTAATTCCTTAGTTGTCAGACTCCCATACAGCTTGATACTCTGATGGTTATGAGTAATATTTGTTCTGTAGTTCAGCTGTAATTTTGCTGTGGTTGTGCAAGGACATGAGCTGCATTTACCTACACCTCCATCTTGACCAGAAGTTGTTCTGTCACATAATTAATATTGACTTGTTTTGTCACTATTCACTAGAATGAAAATGCCTGGAGGTCAAGAACTTATCTCACATTTAAGTTTATTCCTCTTAGGTACAACTGCCCCACCCACACTCAGCACCTAATGGGCCCTCAAAAACTATTATTATAACCATATATGGTATATTTAACACATAAAATAATGTATATTACCAAATTAACTATTATAACTATATTAACATATATAAAACATTTTAATTAACATGCAATTAAAGTTAAAATAGCATTATAAATTACTGTCAATTTCAATGTTTCCATTTCATATTCTGTTTCTGGCCCCAAAGGACACTAAAATAATGTTGAAAAAGGGAAAGAACCCTGGCTGGTGTGGCTCAATGGATCGGGGGCCGGCCTGGGAACCAAAATGTTGTTGTATTGATTCCCAGTCAGCACATGCCTCAGCTGTGGTCCAGGTCCCTGGATGGGGGTGTGCAACCGATTAATGTATTTCCCATACATCAATGTTTCTCCCCCTCACTTTCTCCCTCCCATCCACTCTCTCTAAAAATAAATAAATAAAATGTTTTAAAGGAAAAGAATATTACTATTTAAAACATCATTTAGTAAACCTTCTCTATATATTAAATTACATATCCAAATTGTTAATAAAAATTATTCATAAAATTTTTTACTTGTAAATTACCCGTTTAAACTAATATTTTCCACTTTTAATTTACAAATTGTGAATCAGAACTAATGCTCACATACTGGAGAAGCAGAACTTATTTAAATAAATTATGATATATTGAGATGGAAATCATTTTGCACCAGAATGCTAATAACAAAACAAATTAAGCTCTTAAGCAATTAAATAAAATTATCTTTGTAAAAGATAAAGTATAATATTTAAAAATACAAATAAAAGTATATAATTCTTACACAGATTTCAATATGTTTATGAAATAAGTGAACACAAATTATTGTTTGATAAACTTCTGAGAGTAAATCCTTATAATTTGAAATAAAAACATTTTTTTAAAACTCATGAGAGAACTTCCAGTCAAGGTGGCAACAAAGGTAAACATGGCTCACCTTCTCGCACAACCCCATCTAAATTACAAATAAGTTGTAGAACAGTCATTGAGAAATTGAGTTGAATCAAAGTCTGACAACAACAGAATTAAACCACATCCATCCAGACTGGTAGGAGGGGCAGAGATGCAGAGTGGGCTGGTCCCACAACCACGTGTGGTAGATAAAAATTCAAGAGGGATATCTTGGGAGTGAGAAGTCCCAGCCCCATACCAGGACCCCCAGCCCAGGATACCAGTGCCAGGAAGATAAGTTCTCATAACTCTGGCTGTAAAAACCAGCAGGGATTGAGTTGGTGGAAGAAACTTCTGGAGTCCCAAACAGTTCCTCCTAAAGAACCCACATACAAACTTACTCAGACTGAATGCCTCTGAACTCCAGCACCAGAGTAGCAGCTTGATAGGCACGAGTGGCATACAGGGAGGAACTCAAGTGGCTGACCATCAAGGCAAGAGCTGAGGGGCAGCTTTCTCCCAGACAGAAAGGTGGGTAGAGCCACAGAGCCAGGAGATGGGTGTCATATCTGAGACTCCATCAACCTGGCTAAAACTGTTTGTGCTGCCCTAGAGATTCCCTGAGGCTCCATCACACTCATCTTACAGCTGTTAACAGTGGCCTTTCCATATGAATGGATGGTCTTGTCTCAAGCTTCACAAGTTCCTAAATCCTTGCAACAAGCATCAGCTGACCTCAGTGAGCTGCCAGCCCCTATACCTCTTGTGAGGTGGCTCATGAACTGCCTTAGCAGTAACCAGCCTAGATTCACAGCTTGGCTTCACCTGGGAATTTCCAAGCCCAGTGCAAATATCAGCCATCTCAGATTACTGAGCTCAGGCAGGGTGGCCCAAGGCAAAAGACAGGGTCTGGGCACCCAGTGGACAGCTACAGACCACATTGGAGCCCATTACCCTGCCCCTGACAGCTGATCCTCCACTGAGAGCAGAGGTTGGTAGTCGGTGGTCACAGCCAATCCTTGTGACTGACTGGCCTGGGTAAATCCCTCCCATCGACTTACCAAAAGCACCCAAGTTTCAACTACAAGAGGAGGATGTACTCAGCCCACACAAAGATCACACCTAAAGTACCTAGCTAGGGTGAGAGGAGAGGCTGTGCCACTGGACCCTACAGAACACCTACTACATTAGGCCATGCTACCAAGACATGGAGTCAAAGCAGCTCCACCTAATACACAGAAACAAATACAGAGAGGCTGCCAAAATGAGGAAAGAAGGAAATGTGACCTAAATGAAAGAACAGATCAAAACTTCAGACAAAGAGCTAAACAAAATGGAGATAACCAATCTATCAAATGGAAAGTTGAAAACACTGGTTATAAGGATGCTCAAGGAACTTAGGACCTCAACGGCATAAAAAGACCCAGCCTGAAACAAAGGATACACTAATTGAAATAAAAAATAATTTATAAGGAGACAACAGTAGAGTGAATAAATCCAAGAATCAAATCAATGATTTGGAACACAAAGTAGCAAAAACAACCAATCAGAATAACAAGAAGAAAAAAGAATCCAAAACAACGGGGATAGTATAAGTAGCCTCTGGGACAACTTTAAGAGTTTCAACATTTTCATCATAGGGGTGCCAGAAGGAGAGGATAAAGAGCAAGAAATGTATTTGAAAAAATAATGAAAGAAAACTTTCCTAATTTGGTGAAGGAAATGGACATGCAAGTCCAGGAAGCACAGAGAGTCCCAAACAAGATGAATGCAAAGGAACCCACTCCAAGACACATCATAATTAAAATGCTAAAGGTTAAAGATAAAGAGAGAATCTTAAAAGCAGCAAGAGCAAAGAAGATAGTCACCTACAGGGGAGTTCCCATAAGACTGTCAGCTGATTTCTCAGAGAAACATACAGGTTAGAAGAGATTGGCAAGAAATATTCAAAGTCATGAAAAGCAAGGACCTATAGCCAACACTGTTCTACCCAGCAAAGATATCATTAGGATCGAAGGTCAGATAAAGAATTTCCCAGACAAGAAAAAACTGGAGGAACTCATCATCACCAAACCATTATTATATGAAATGTTATATAATATAATATAATATAATATAATATAATATAATATAAATGTTATAATGACTTATTTAAGGAAAGAAGATAAAAACTATGAACAATAAAATGGCAATAAATACATACCTGTCACAATTGAATCTAAAAAGCAAACTAAGAAAACAAATAGAACAGAGACAAAATCAGGGATACAGAGAATGTTTTAATGGTTGCCAGATGTAAGGGGGGTGTAGGAGAATGAATAAGGAGGTGAGGGGATTAAGAAGTACAAATAGGTAGTTACAGAATAGCCATGAGGATATAAAGCACAGTATAAGAAATGGTGTAGCCAAAGAACTTACACTTATGACCCATGGACATGAACCATGGTGAGAGAATTGCCTGAGGGAGAGAGGTGTGCTAGGTGGAATAGGGGCAAAGGGGTAAAAATTGGGACCACTGTAATAGCATAATCAATAAAATATAATAAAAAATAAAACTTAGGAGAATCAGAAATCCTGATAATGAAATAGAAACTAAAATACATAAGGACTTCCTGTCCAGATAGCTCAGTTGGTTAGAGCCTCATCCCAATTTGCCAAGGTTGTGGGTTCAATTCTGGTCATGGCACATACAAAAATCAACCAAGGAATGCATAAATAAATGGAACAACAAATTGATGTTTCTCACTTTCTCTTTCTCCCCCACTCCTCTCCCTCTCTAAAATAAATGAAAATTTAAAAAAATAAGGACTTCATAAATCAAAGACTGTCTATCCATCTAATGGCTTGATATCTTTTTAAATATAAATCAATTACATTTATTTTAAAAAATACTAAAAATGCTGATTAGTTTGTTTTTGAGGTCTAGATAAGATCTTTATAATTTCTGATATATTTATATATCAAACTGATCTTTTCCCCTTTGTATATTTACACTAAAAGCTATCACAAAATGCTTTTTGTCCAGCATTTCCTGTTTATACTGATGTATACTTTATAATTGCAAATATTTTCCAAAAGTATTATTAATGCTCACTTTTGTCATTCATGTCTACAATAATATTTTATGTAATTTCAGAGGCTCAGTTTAAGAGGAAGAGAAAGAAAAAAAGAAAACAAACTTACTTTCACATTCCAAGTCAGCACATTTTTTAAAGTTTGCCAGCAGTTTTGTGCCTTCCAGAAACTTTGTCAGAAAAATAGCCAAAAGGAAGATCCTGTGAGCTCCAATCTCCGCCATGCTAAAACAAGCAGGAATCCCAAATGAGGTGAAACTGATTGTTTAGGCTGTCAATTGCCTGCTGAAACAGGAGATCTCCCAGTCTCTCTGCTAAATACCAGAGAAGAATGGTTTAGGTTTTTTAATCCCTTGATAACTACATTTTTCTGTCGGTCTTTAGGCTTAACTTGAGAAACACACACTCTCTGTTCTCAATCTGCAGTGTCATGTATCTAGATGATCCATGGGGGGTTAATAATTAACAGGGATTTTTAGTTGGACTCATGTCTTACAAAGGTGGCCCACGTCAAACTGTCTATCTTAAAGGCACCTTGCATTCACCATTTCTTAAACAGGCCTCCACAAAAAGGTGGTTAACCTGTTTTTGTTAATAAATCACTACAATAAATAAATCAATAAATAATAAATCAATAAGTACAAACAGCATTTGCTGCATGCAAATATCAGCATCAAGGGGAAAACATATATTACATGTAAAAGCAGTAATAATGTTAAAAATGGTTTTGAAAAATCATGATGAAATTTATTTGAAAAACTATTCCACTTTCATATTTTTTAAAAAACTTTAGTGTTACTGTGAAGTTGAAACTTGTATTTAGTTAAGAATAATAGTTAAAATGTAGTAAGTACTTATTATGTTCCAGCTATTGTCTTCAACACTTAAACATATCTGATTTAACACTCACACCAACTTTCTAAGATAAGTAATATTATCACCCCCATGTTTGTATATGAGGAAACTTTGGTACTTAAAGAAGGGTTAAATCACTTGCCCAATATCACAGAGTGAGTAGAGAAGAAATTTAAACCTAGGAATTACGACTTCTCCTACTTATACTGACTAGGCTTTCCTAGCAAGAATCAAGTCATCTGCCACAGAAAGATGTCCACTTCATCTGCAACAGTACTATTTCAGAAACAACAGGTACAGTATTTGTCCATGAATTTAAAACTGTAAGCATGTTTCTATATGTGGAAAGAGAATGAGAGATGTCTGAAAGAATCCTCCTGCATATAATGGGAGTGTATAATGTGATTCAGGTTGTATTCACTTTCTTCTTTGTACTTTTCTATATTTTTTTACTTTTAAAAAATCAGTAAGCATAGATTTTTTTCTTTACAATACCAATAAAACTATGAAAGTCAACTTATTTGAATGTTACTGTTGCTTTAAAAGAATCAAAGCCTGTTTGGAATTTTTGTGTAAAACACCAGATCTCAGTAGGTTTTCAGAAACCACAGTTGTCCTACTTCGGTCTTGAGAAAATACTTTTCTAAGCCCATCTCTGCTGCTCATTTCCCTGCATTTGGGTATGCCAAGGTGCATGCAGTTTGCAGAATGCTGCATTTGTATGGCACCACATTCCCCTCTAGTGCCTGACATGAGGCAAATATTCAGCACATGAGCAAGCTGAAGTGAAGGATTTTGATTTCAAGGTCCTTAAAAAAGTAAATGTGTTTTTTGTTTGTTTTCCAGAATCAGTAATGACAAGGAAAGCCCGCTCAGATCAAAGATTTTACGTCCTGAGAAAGAATTTAACAGAGCATTAACGTGAGGATTGTTTGGCTTGTGACCACAGCACTGCATAGCTGCATGCACACAGAGGAAATGGATAAAGGAGAGGAAGAGGAAAATGTGGTGTAATGTTAACTGTCTCTAACAGGCCCAGGTGAACAGGTAGTACCTGAAAGAGATAAGAGCTTTTAATTTTAAAACAATCAAAGCATCAATTTTCACTATAAAAAATTATATTCACTTAACCAGATACTATCTAGTTGCTGATGAACTATGCAGATCAAGTGTTGTGTCAATATTAAAATGTAATGCTTCTGCTGAGGAAGATTTCATAGTAACACTCAGTCAGAAATACTGATTTGGAAGGCTTATGGCATTCTTCAGAAACCATACAGGAGGTAAGACTACTTCCTACATAAAGCTAAAGGAGGAATCATCAAAGCCACACACATGTTCAGTACCTTATAGATAATATCACAGAGCAACTCTTTCCACGAGAATATAATGACATAGTCATGAATACCACTCTTCTGCTTCCTGATGTTATTTCTGATGCCTATATAGGACTACCTTCTCTCTTAATACCTCAGGTTTCCTAAAGTGGAAACATATTTCCTTCAACCAGCTGGCAATTATAAAATAGAGAAATTTAATTAGAAGATACTTGGGATAAATTGAACGGATTAAGCAAGGATTTTTTTTTTTAAGCTAGGGCAGGGGCACTAGAACAGAGAGCTCTTGGAAATAGTTCCCATGGTAGACATGTGCATAGTAGGAGATAAGACCCAGGAGAGAATAAGAATCAAACTGGTGTGAAAGACAAAGAGAATGGTTCTCAACAACCCCTCTTCAAGGTAAGACTTTCTGCTCAGCTTCAGGGAATGCAATTAGCAGATAGCCTCTGGCTGGCAGCTACTGCAAGGTCTACCTCTGCTGCAGAGAGCCTCCTTGGCCAAGATCTCCACTTCCTGGGTGATCTAGTGAATCTAGTGAATAAATGACAAGGGAATACAAAGGCAGAGAGTCATTTCAGCCAAATGTGAGACACTCCACAGGCACTCCTCACTCTAGAGTTCCTTGTTGGGTTAACCGAAGCTTTATGGAACCTATATTGCATTTCAATGTTCCCTCTGCCCAATCCTGGTTTCTCCCCCTTGCTTTCATAGGTATTGCTCCCTTGAACCTTAAACTTCATCTCAGCATCTGCTTCTAGAGGACTCTACCTCAGAAGCTAATGATCCACAGACGCAAAAAGAGGAGATGACAAAATATGCCCCTTTGGCCCATCATTTGTTCTGGTCACTGCATGGCTCTTCTCTCTTTTGTTGCTTTTGTGTTACTGAAGGCCACATTTTAATTTTGCCCACTTTTTCTTATTCTGTCTATATCAGTCAGAGGTGTACCAGAAAGCAGATGAGTGTTCCATTTGAGGGGATGGCATTCCTCAATGACTGAGGAGGGGTTTTTTTGAAGAGAGTAAGGGAGGGAGAAATAGAGGGAGAGAAACATCAATTGGTTGACTCTCGATTGCATGCCACCTGGAGACTGAACCCACAACCTACACATGTGCCCTGACTGGGAGTCGAACTAGTGACCCTTCACTTTGCAGGACAACACCCAACCAATTGAGCCACACAGGTCAGGGCTAATTGAGGAGATTTGAATAAGAGACTATTCACAAAGTTGTGGGCAGTGTTAAGGGAAACCAACAGGGGATGTGACAGCCCAGGCATGAAGGAAAAGTGACCCCTCCCTGCAGAGAACTGTAGGAGAGGGCTGCCCAACAGGAACAGAAAGGCTTCAGTAAAGGATCTCAGTCAAGAGAACCTCACCATTCTACTTTCTGATCTGATGGTATCTCCCATTGATCAAACCCAGTCAGATGTCAGAGAATAAGGGAACACTTTGAAGCAGTCTTAAAGGTCTGGGTTCTGGGGATACACCAGGGTGGCAAAGAGTGGAGAGTGGATTAGGAGGAACAAAAATGCCCCACACACTGTCATTACTGCTTTACTAAATGTTCTTGAGTAATAATACCTAACATTCTCTAATGTGTTATTCTCGGATCAAGGGATTCAATGGATTAGTCTCACCGATGGGAAGGAAAGGAGTTCATTGTTTGTTGGGCACCAACTTTGAATCAGGGAGCTTAGCATTTCACATACAAATCTCCTTTTTCAGTATGGGTGTAATTTATTGACTGCCCATGCATGATGTGTCAGACACTATTCTAGGGACTGGAGATATAGGAATGAACAGGACAAAGTCCTTGCTCTCATGGCCCATGCATGCTAATGAAGGGAGACAGATAAGAACAAATAAATGAGTAAGTGAGCAAAATAACTGCAGGTAGCCATAAGTTATGGAGATAAGTGTCCATTTAGATAAACTTGTCAGGGAAGGCATCCCTGAAGAGTGACATTAGACTTAATATAAGGGAGTAAGAAGGCAGAACATTCTGCAGAGAAGGAAGAATTAATGAGGTCACATTTCCTTGTCTGAAGTTTGATTTACAAAGACTTAAAGAAAAAACAAAGGAGGCATATTGGATGCATTCCAAGATGTCAGAGACAAGTCTTTAAGGTGGAAACTAACTTAGGAGTCCTGGCTGGGTAGTTCAGTTGGTTAGAGTGGTGTCTCAGTATGCCAAGGTTGTGGATTCAATCCTGAGTCAGGGCATATACAAGAAACAACCAATAATATATGCATAGCCCATGGACACAGACAACAATGTGGTAGAGGCTGGGGGTGGGGGAGGAGGGACTTCATAAAGAGGGGGAAGGGGGGAAGAAGGGAAAGGGGGAAATAGGGAACATCTGTAATAATGTCAACAAAAAAATTTTTTTGAAAAAACAACCAATGAGCCTGGCTGGTGTGGCTCAGTGCATTGAGTGCCATCCTGTGAACCAAAGGGTCATGGGTCCAATTCCCAGTCAGGGCACATGCCTGCATTACGGGTCAGGTCCCCAGTTTGGGGTATGTAAGAAGCAATCACACATTGATGTTTCCCTCCCTCTCTTTCACCCTCCCTTCCCCTCTCTCTAAAAATAGATAAAATAAAATCTAAAATAAAAGCAACCAGTGAATACATAAGTGGAACAACAAGTTGATCCCTCCCAAATAATTTTTTTTAATTTTTACAAAGAAACTAACTTGGCAGATATAATCAAGAAGCATGAAGGCAGGAGGAGAGTTGTAGGACATAAAGTGGAAGATGAAGATGGAGTTCCAATCCTCTGTCTTCATCCCCGCAAGGACTTTTGGCTATAGAAATGAAGTAAGTTTTATTGTAAGTGCAATTGATAGCCATAGAAAGTTTTAAGGAAGGGGATAACATTATTTATGTTTTTATCATGTAATTTCACTTTTTTTTCTCTGCTAACTCCTACCTGTCCTTCAAGTCTCTTAGGTTATATCAGTTAATAAGTCCATCATTCAATAATGTTATTGAGTGCAAAAGAGTGAATGAATTAACTTATTTAAGATTTTTTAAAAAGATTTTATTTATTTATTTTTAGAGAAAGGGTAAGGGAGGGAGAAAGAGAGGAAAAGAAACATCAGTGTGTGGTTGCCTCTTGAGTACCCAGTACTAGAGATCTGACTGGTAACCCAGACATGTGCCCTAGACTGGGAATCAAACTGGTGAGTGACCCCTTCGTTCACAGGCCAGCACTCAATCCAGTGAGCTACACCAGCCATGGCTTAAGATTTTTTATTTATCTATTTTGAGAGGGGAAGGGAAGGAGAAAGAGAGAGAGAGAAACATCAATGTGTGGTTGCCTCTCATGTGTCCCCTACTGGGGACCTGGCCTGCAACCCAAGCATGTGCTGTACTGAACTACACCAGCCAGGGCTGACTTTTTTTCAAGAGCAAGACTCTTCATGCCTCATGACTAAATGAAATTCTCTATTCAGCAGTGTAGCTCAAGTACTCTTTCTCATTTCAAAAAGTAGTAGTTTTGATTAAATTTTCTCTTCTGTAAAAAATTCTGACAAAAAATATTTGGATTCCATATTTATCTTAATTATTGAATTGATATTAGTAGCAGCAGCTGTAAATTAAAATTCTAAATATTCTGCAAACAAAACTATAAAAAGACTTTGGATTGCCAAATACCATAGGGGGTGCTTCACAAGTTGCTATATATTAGTACATACATTAATGAGCAAAAGTATAGAAGTATTTAGCATTTCTATTAATTTTCAATCATCAATAGTCTGAATGTCTTTTAGGAACCCATATTGGTTCCTAAATTTTATATACTTACATAATCCCCTCCAAAATTCTCTTTCTTCACCCCCACTGCTGGCCTCTCCCCATTTATGTATCTTTTCCTCCTTGCTTCTTTTGGTGTTCATGACCCTAAGTACCTCATGCCCCAAGTTTCCCTAAGAAAAAATATTAACTAGTTAACCAAAAAAACCCAGCAACTTAATGTTTATGCTCCAAATAATTAAAATTTTCAAAAAGTTATAGAATACTATTTCTGCATTAAAATGAATAAATTTCTTATGATTAGTACTTATTTGATCCACTTCTTTCAAAAATGTATAGAATAATGGATATGCTACTATTACTTTCCTGATTTTCTTTCTCCCCTTTCTTCCAGATTCCCTAGGACGTAGAAATAAATGCCCCTTTAGCCCCTTCAGTCAATGGATTCATGCTAGGACTTACCACACTACTCAGCCCCTGGGAGCCTCAAGGTTCATAAAGAGGCTTCCACTAAATGACCTGCACAAGTCCTTCCAGCTCAGATATCCTGTGATTCTCTGAAATTTTACTGACTTGTAATCAGAACAATTGTGATTTCTCTAGTTTTCCAACTAATGTCCTTTTTCTTTTCTTTTACTTTTTAGAGAGAGGGGAAAGGAAGGAGAAAGAGAGGGAAACATCTATCTGTGGTTGCCTCTTGCACACCCCACACTGGGGACGTGGCCTGCAACCCAGGCATGTGCTCTGACTGGGAATTGAACAGGGGACCCTTTGGTTCGCAGGCCTGCACTCAACCCACTGAGCAACACCAGCCAGGGCTAATGTCCTTTTTCTGATTCAAGGATCAAATCCAGTGTACCACATTGTCATACTTCCTCAGTCTTCTATGACAATCTTCTCTGACAGTCTTTCATCCTTTCCTTGTCATTCCTGGTGTTGACACTTTGGAATGTTCCTCAGTTTGGGTTTGTCTGATGCTTTCTCATGATTAGACCGAAGTGGTAGATTTTGGGAAAAGAATATGGTAAGAGCAGTGTGTCCTTCTCATCAGAGCCTGTCAGTGGAGACGCATGAAATTGATATGTCTAATTGCTGGTATTGTTACCTTGATTACTTGGTTAAGGTGATGTCTACTAGGTTTCTCTATTATAAAGTACTTTTTTTTCCTTCCATACTCAGTTTGAAGAAAGTTATCAAGTCTACTCACTTTCAAGAGAAGGGAATTTAGCTCCACCTCCTAGAGGGAGGAGTATTAAAGAATTCAATAGTAAGTTCTCCAACAGTTAGAAACCTGGCTTGTTATCTAACAATACATTTATTTATTCACTCAACCCCCGCACACATGTAACATACTTTCAAAATTGATAACCCATACCCTGTGATAAACAAATTGACTATTCAGAGTTAAATGTTTGTAACTTTTTTTATTTATAGCCTAACACTATCTAATCAGAACATTTTTTTTTACAAAGTTATTTCTGTCAGCTCCTTTCTTCCCCATCTCCTTTGTGTGCTGTGTCATACAGTTGTAATATAGTTAGATTTGCCATAGCCCGCACTCCACCTTGGGCTCCCCCACCACCCAAGTTGATTTTTAGAAATTTGTAGTCAGTAATATTAACTCTTTGAATCATACAGTTCTGTGGGTTCTGACAAATGTACAGTCATATATTCACTGTCACTATACCAAATAGGATAGTTCAAAGTCATCTTAAAGTTAACATTTAAGCCAAAAGCTTATTTTATCTGTATTTGGATAATTCTTACATGAGGATAGAAAGATAATATATTAGATGATTGAAAGCAAAATAAATATATCTTTTAATCTTTGCAAGACAAAACTCCAATAACAGTTATCTTTGAAGCTTCTACCAGTTCAAAGTTGAGAATGCTTGTGTATCTTGTGACTTCTTTTTTTTCATTATTTAAGGATTAGATAGGGTACATAAATCTGACATTGAGCATACAAAAAGATATGAAAAAAATCAATTATAAGACTCATCAAATTTAATTAAAATACATTGGGAAACAAAGTAACTGATTTTGAAAGGACTATTTCTCACAGAAATAATTTCTATGACCCATTCTGGTCCCAATACACTGCCAGGAAACTTCATGTGGTTTTCCATAAATATCCTTCAACTAGGCTTGGCTCCTAATGAAGTGGTGGCAGGAGGTGGCAGTGGGAAGGAAGAGAGAGGCAACCAGAAGGTTAGGAAAGGGAGAAAAGCAGAAACCTCAGTCTACAGCTTCAGCTGAGAGCTGACTGAGGTGAAGTGTGTGCAGCCTGCTTCTAGGCCAGGAATATTGGCCTTGCCTTCCTGGGCAGCCTCATGGAGCAGGAAGGACTAAAGATGAAATTTGAGCACATGTTTATTCTTCTCCTAAGCCACCTGTATCTACTAAACAAGAAATGACTCATGACCCCACAAGTCTACCACACACACACACACACACACACACACACATATATATATATAGTCTAACCTCAAGAGTAGTTAATCAAAATCTATTAACAATGTATTGCTGTGGATGAAGACAACAAAAAAAATCATTTGAGGAGGTGCTTTCCAAGGTTTTGCCCACCAACAGAATTAATCTACATGGTTCATTAAAATTATATTACTAAATAGATCCATAATTTTAGCCTCAGGAGTAACCATGACTTGGGCTCACCAAAGCTTCATAGAAGGCCATCACATACCAAATGCCTCAAGCATTTTGTATTTTTATCACTTTAGGGATTTATTTTATATTTCCTCAAGGAAGTATCTTTAAACACTGTTTACCATTTATGATGTATATGAGTTTACATTTTTCATTACAAGATTTCACAGAAACTCCTTCTTAAATATGTGTCTCCTACACCAACTAATATTTTACATCAAATCAGTAGTGTCCAGGGAAATTTTTACTGATTGATAAAGCTTTTGCAGGGCAAGTTGTAGCTTGCTAATTGAGCTCCCAGAAACATGTGGCAGGATGTCACCCTGACCAGTCAGTCTGAGAAGCTGACAACTTGTGATTTTTCATGTGGGATTATGTTTTGTTTATTTTTTTATCTCCTACAATGTGTGAAGGAGATACAAGTATTGAGTATTCATCTTCACTAGTTTGCAAGTTTCTGTACTTATCTGAATGTTGTGATTGTTACTATTGGCTTAGAAATAACAAATTCCCTTTCTGGTTATAAATTTTAAAAGTGTGCTAATGGTGTTCCTGTTCACTTTAACAAATAAGGTTGCGATACCTCTGATGGACACTCCAAAGAGTCTCCACTGTTATATCAACTTCATATTACTCTCTGGGCTAAGCAGTAAGCAGTTCCTCCGTTTTCTCTAAACGGAGGAACACGATTTCACCTCTCAGTTAATTTCATTAACAGGGAATAATTAATTGGTATTTGGATTTGGAACACATTATGAGACCCTGAGATATAACTGTCTCCCCTCTCCTCCCCTCCCTTCGACTGATATAAGAGCAGCACCACCAATCAGGTGTCTCCTTGCCCATTGCCAGGGGCTGAGCCAAGGCTTTTCTAGGCCTGAAACTTTGACACAAAGCCATGAGATACGCAGCCTCTCAATGACTCCTCCATAGCTAGCCACTGTCCCACTCTGGCCCCAAAGTACAATCTGTGACTCAATCTGTTAGCAGCAGAAAAATGGCACCAGGTGTTAACCTTGGTCCAGAAACTCAGTTCTTGAGTTCTGGCTAAGAGAAGAATTCAGAGGCAAGGCTCAAATTATAAGAGAAAGTTTATTTAGAAAGTCAGAGAGGTAGAGGAAGTGCACCATAGAGGAAATGGGCTCAGGAAACAAATTCCAGCAAAAGAAGGGTCCTTGAAGCTTAAGAAAGAAGAGAGGAGGGAAAAGAGGGGGAGGAGGGAGGGGAGGGGGGAAGGAGGAGTGTTGGAGAGAGGGAGAGAGCCCTGGGGAAAGAAGGGCAGAAAGATAGGCTCCACAGAGAGAGGGACCTGTCATTACTTTTCTAGTAATGTTTTTCTTAAACTTATATTAAAATGTTCTATTTCTCTGCACATATGTGAACTGATGGCAAAAAAAATCTTCAAGGTAATCTTGAGGGCAGGAGAAATTTGGCTGGGATTTTAAGTTTCCTGCAAATAACCACAGAAGTCAAAATTCACATTGCAGCTATTACTTGCTGTAACTAAGCTTGACTCTATTACAACTTCTAATATGTTTTCACATTCTCATACCTATGCCATTTTATATCTATTCTCCAAGACCTTGGTGTATAAACTGCACCTTTCAGCATTAAAGGCCCTTGTGATTAGTCCTTTTGAACTTTTAAGCATGTGCATTAATAAAAGCAAAATGACACAAGACCATGACATTGTCAGCAGTATAGCTATGAGGTACAAAATTCTGAGTTACTCAATTTAGAAAACATATATAGAAAGCCTATTTACTAAGCAAAAGGAAGACCTTGTAGGCATTAGAGATTGAATGGCTCCTATTACTGAGAGAAAAATATTAAGCTGATTTCTTTTACTTTCTTAAGGATTGAGCATAGTCTTTCATCCTACAAATATTTATCAAGCATCTACTACACACAAAGTGCATAAATAGGGGCTGGAAATTAGGTAGTGATTGAAAGGGAGCCATTCATTTTCACATTTCAGAAGAAAAAGTAAAGATGAAAGAATTTCTTCTGTTAAGCTAAAAAAGGTTCCCCTCCACTGAATTGGATGTCTTCAAATAGACCACGTAGACCTCACTGCTTTGTATAGAATAGAATCAAGATTCAAATGTTTATAATGCATTGTGGTTTTGGCATCTACAGATGTTTCACAACTATCCCACAAGAATATTCACCAAAACTAAGATTCTAATGGTTACATCATGAAATCAATTTCCTATGAGGAAACTGATGAACAGTGTTCATTTAATAAACAAGTAAGTATCTACAATAAGAAATATTGTTTGCTGGGCAATTTGAGGGAAAAATTCTAAGATGTTTCCTTTTAGAAGAAGTTAATTGGGGATACAGACTGTACTAGAAGGGGAAAAAAAGCCAGGCACCTCTCTGGGTTCCTTTCTCGGATCTTGGCCCTCTAATTCTTTAGCACCTGAATGGTTCCCTGAAGTATATGTTATATATCCACTTTCTCTAGTTCTTCTCAATGGGATGATTGGTCCAATTTAATTACCCTAACTTGAAGTTATGTTTACTTCCATCTCGAATTCTCTTCCATGAGCCTCTTACCCCCATCACTCTCCTAACATTGCTCTTTTGAAGGTCATTAATGATCTATGTTGCTAAAGCCAATGGTTAATTCTTATTCATTTTCATTAACCTACCAGCATCACTTGAGCACATAATTACTACTTCCCTTACCTTTAAAACCAGTTTCTCTAGATGTTCCTCCTCATTTGCTGGTTCCTCTTCAGCTCCCCATCCTCTTAAAAGCTGGGCTGTCCAGGGCTGTCCTCTGACCTCTTCCCTATCTACACTCAGTCCCTGGTGATCTTGCCACTGACATGCTCAGAACTCTCAAATTTGTTATTTCTAGTACAGCACTGTCTCCTGAACCCAACTGACATGTCTAACTTCCTTTACTTCACATCTCCACTTGCATGTGTAATGGAATCTCAAACTAAGGTCCTAACCCACTAACCTCCACTGTCCCCAAAGCTGTTACCTGTAGTCCCTCCCCATCACTTCGGCTAATGGCAATTCATTTCTAGTTGCTCAGGTAAAATCTTGCAGGTAAACCAGGTAAAATCTGGACTTCTCACATCATGTACATTCTACCAGCAAATCACTTGGGGACTATCTTCAAAGTATATCCAGAATCTGATCACCACTTCCACTGCTACCATCCTGGCCTGAGTTAACTGTATTTTGCTTAATTATTGCACTACCCTACCCTGGCTGGTGTGGCTCAGTAGATTGAGTGCTCATCTGCGAGCCAAAGGGTCGCTGTTTCAATTCCAGGTCAGGGCCTATGTCTGGGTTGCAGGCCAGGTCCCCAGTGGGGGGTACACAAGAGGCAACCACACATTGATGTTTCTTTTCCTTTCTCCCTTCCTTCTCTCTCTTTAAAAATAAATGAAATCTTTAATTATTGCACTACCCCGTTTCTGCTCCTGTCCTTGGTCCCATTTAGTCTTTTTCACCACAGCAGTGAGAGTGAATGTTATGACATAAATTCTATCACTTTATCTCTCTGTTCAAGCCCTTTAATAACCTCCCATACATAAAAGCTAAAGGACTTAAATGGCTTCTATTATGTCTCTGGACTGTATTTTTTCTCCCTTGCTTAACTACTCCAGCCATATTTCCTTGATGTATTTCAGTCCATTGTTTCAAACAATGGGAGAGAGGCAACTAAAGTAAAAATAAGCAGAGATGGAACCACAGAAGCCACATTAACCTTTCATAATTCATCATGATAGTATTGCCTATAATGTACAAGGCCCTATCCTAGGTATCTTAAATACAGCAATGGGGTTTAAAAAAAAAAATCTTGCATCTCAGCTGGTATAGCTCAGTAGGTTGAGCGTGGGCCTGTGAACCAAAGGGTCGTAGGTTCGGATCCCAGTTAGGGCACATGCCTGGGTTGCAGGCCAGGTCCCCAGTACTGGATGTGTGGGAGGCAACCACACATTGATGTTTCTCTCCCTTTCTTTCTCCTTCCCTTCCCCTTCCACTAAAAATAAAATCTTAAAAAAAAAAATCTTGCCCTTCTGGAGCTTGCATTCTAATGGGAAATAGACAGTAAAGTATTACTATGGTATGATGCTAAATGTTATGGAAGAAAATAAAGCAAGGGGGATAGTGAAGGACAAGTAGTGGTTACAAATTTAAACAGGGGCCCTGGCCAGTTTCCTCTTCAGCTCCCCATCCTCTTAAAAGCTGGGATGCCCAGGGCTGTCATTTGACCTTTTCTGCTCAGTTGGAATGCCATCCTGTAAACCAAAAGGTCATGGGTTCAATTACCCCTCAGGGCATTTGCCTGAGTTGCATGTTTTGTCCCCAACAGTCAAAATGCGCATGTGAGAGGCAACTAATGGACGTCTCTCCCCACTCCCTTCCCCCCTAAGCATGTCCTCAAGTGAGGATAAAAAAAATTTAAACAGGGTACTCAAATAGCCATGTCAAGAACTGTAGGTGTTTTGAGTATCAGATATACAAGGTCTGTCTGAAACAAGTCCAACCATTGTTAACGGTTAGTGTGACTTGATATGACCTGGCAGCCAAGGAGAGTGGACTGGAATGTGCAAGCATGAACAATGACGACTTCACTGTATTAGTTGGGGTGGTAAATGCTATTGACGAAGCATGTGTACTGTGTGGACATCACATTCAAAATGACTGAGCGAGCTGAGCAATGAATCTGCATCAAATTTTGCATTAAGCTTGAACATTCCTCCATGGAAACTATTTGGATGGTTCAGAAGGCCACAGCTATGGGCAACTAGTAATTGGCAGCTTCATCATGACAATGTGCCCACTCATACATCACATCTCATGCAGTTTTTTGGTGAGACATCAAATCACCCAGTTAACTCAGCACCTCTACAGCCCAGATTTAGTGCCCTGCAACTTCTGACTTTTCTAAAATCACCTATGAAAGGGAAGAGACTCCAGACAGTCAATGAGATTCAGGAAAATATGTGACAGCTGAGGGATTTAGAGATCTGTGTGAGGACCCAGGGAACCTACTTTGAAGGGTAGTGAGGTGTCATTGCCCTATGTACAATATTTCTTGTATCTTTAATAAACATCTTTTTCATATTACATGGCTGGTACCTTCTGGAGCCCATATATATATATGAAATTTTCAGACTTTTTACCAATCTTCCTCACTAATTACAGCAGGAAGATCCAACCATGTCTATCAATAACTTTTTTTTTTCTGGACTAAGGACTTTTAATGGTATTATCTCAAGGGAAACTGGGTGGACTTTTTTCAATGATTTCAATAGACTTTTAAAAAATTCATAGGGGACTGAACCCCCCCCCCCAAATTTTAATGACTTGCTAGTCTGACAGCATTGGCCCATTATCACTATACCATGTTATCACTAGTAGCTTTCCTTTTAAATTTGTCAGTTAACTCGCAAACTTGTTCAACAGCTTGTACTGTTGAAACCCAAGTTTGTTGGGTTTGCTCAGTCCATATTACTCAAGTATACATGTGTAATTACCAGTTCTAGAAATAGTAAACAGATGAACTCTGGATTAAATACAGACCATTTAAGACCAATTTTCTAATTTCTGTCGCTGTACAAACCTTGAATAAACAAGTTTTCCAAACCCCTGCCTTAAATGCCTTTACTAATGAACAGAGCCCCAAACTAATTTGTCCTTAGTCACTAGCCCTGGCCCTCTTCAGCTTCTAAACTTTCCATAAACACGAATTTGTAACCTCTAATAGGCCCCAATGATGGCCCCCCCCGAAACTGTTCCTACTTTTACATTCTAACATTCCTTATATCTGAAATTTGCAAGTAATCAATTACATGGTTCTCTGAAATTCATAAAATTTCATTTTAAAGATAAAGCACTAACTGGAAATATTTTTTAAAAGATTTTATTTATTCATAGAAAGGGAAGGGGAGGGGGTGGGAGAGAGAGAGAGAGAAACATCAATGTGCGGTTGCTGGGGGTCATGGCCTGCAACCCAGGCATGTACCCTGACTGGGAATCGAACCTGCAACACTTTGGTTCACAGCCTGTGCTCAATCCACTGAGCTACGCCAGCCAGGGCCTAACTGGAAATATTTTAAAAAATGGAACCTTCCCATTTATAAATGCACATCAGTAAATTAGAATTCTTCCTACATATATCAGCAAAACTTAATAAAAAACTGCTCCATATTCCAGATGTTTTTTTTTTCTCCCCACGTATACCATCATCACCACCACCAATTGTGCTTAAAGCCAAAACTAAACTTTTTCTGTAAGCACAATTATTCAAATTTTCCAGATAAAAGTGAGTGAACACTTATTTTTAGATTCCTAAGAACTTAAAAACCAGGTTGTCTGTCATCCCCTTTAAGTGGTTACCTTTTCCTCATTATGGCACAGGAAAAAATTTGTACAGTAGTCCCAACCTCATCTATAGCTTGTTACCTGCAGTTAACCATAGATACGAAATGGCAAAGGATACCCTGAAACAAGTGATCACATTTACTTATTATAGCACATTGTCTTAATTGGTCCTACTTTCTTACTATTCTTAATCTCTTCCTGTGCCTAACTTACATACTCGTTTCCACAGGAAAAAATAGTGTACATAGGGTTTCATGCTACTCATGCTTTCAGGCATCCACTGGACATCTTGGAACACATCCCTCAGATACACGGAAACTACTTCCTTTTGGAGAATATTAAAATCCCTAAAACTACTCTTGGTGGAAAGTGACCCAGGTGTGCAGGTACCTAGCTCTGCAGTTGGGAGTCCTGCTCATTTACTGCTTATTAATTATATCAAGAAAGGGTTTGTCAGTTTTCTTTTAGCACATTGGCTTACATTTATATAATGCTGGAAATGCTTGTGGGCTTTTCACTGGTCCCATTTACTTGTCAAAAGAAGGCATAATGAATAGTGAAAGTCTAAAAGCTACAGTTTGTTAAATTATGAAGTAAAAAACGGCCATTTGCAACTTAAGTACTCTTGTACAAAGCAAGTGCTCTCCTGTTTGAAGCATCAAAAACTTAATACAAGTACTAGTCTTAAGCAGTCACACAAGTCTAAGCCACATTTATTTGCACGTGTAATGGGCAACAGATACTCCAAATTCATACAAATTTATAAAATGAAGGTAATAATCACTTGGTACACTTGTGTTATCTTGTTTACAGATTCAAGTGTAAATGAACTTTATTTTGTAAACTTTTCATACAATACTTAAACAAAAATTCTTGAAAACACTTACTGGCATGTTTCAATTAGAGTCAACACAAATGTTAAGACAAGACCACAAACTCAAAAACCAAGTTTAGGATATATTTTTCTACCTCCCTCCCCTGGTAAGAAGTGATTATTTTAACAGATGTATATGCTGTGTCACAAATGAAAACGAATGATGCTCCCATAATTGTGAGAAAAATGCCAACCAAATCATACTGTTTTATATACCAAATATATGGTGTAAATATGAAAAACAGGGAAATGCTTCAATGAAAATGAGGGAAATTAGAAAATGTAGTAAATCTTAAGAACTATGCCCCCCAAAAGCTGCGAAGACCTGACTTTGACAATGCAAAATAATTTTCTAAGGCAAATAAAAGTGGGGAAACCTTCAGACATTTTAATCATGTTCAGTATCTAGTGATAAAAGCTGAAAATGATATCAAGGGGCTATTTATTATACAAGTGTCGAGGACATCCCAAAACTAATGAAAGAAATGCACATTTATTTCTACAAAAGAAACATATGATACAGAATTAGAAGGGAACAGACTCAAAGATTTACCTATTAAAATATACAGATTCTTACTGAAGAGTATAGGATATTTAAAAAAGATGACAAGGGATGTTAATCTTTTTTATTATAATTATTTTTTTTACATATTTTGGAACCTCACATAATTTTGATAAATAACTCTTACAAAATTATGCAAAAAGTACAAGAATGTCTGGTAAACAAACAGTCTGTATTTTCCAAAAAGATTTTTTTACAACATGCAATTCTTAAGGCAGCATCCTCCTTACAAGGAAAGGTAATCCTTTTACTCATCAAATCTTCTGCTGCAAATTGGCTAAGAAAGCCTGGCTTCTTCCATTAACGCCTTTTGTCTTTCCTGTCTGATTTTCGGTCTCTTTCACTTCTTGAAGATCTTTTGCCTGATCGACTACTCTCTGATATAGACCTCTTTCTGTCGGACCGGGAATTCTTATCCTTTGATCCTTTTGTATCTCTACTACTGCCACCTTTTGAAGATTTGTGACTCCTTTCTAGTCCTGAGGTATCCCTTCGCTTCCGATCCACGCTCCTTCTGTGCTTTCTGTCTCTATTATGTCCCCGACCCCTACTCCGACTTCTACTCTCACTACTACTAGTAGTGCTGCTGCTGCTGTCTCTACTGCTGCTGCCGCTGGTACTGGAGCTGCTACTGGAACTACTTCGACTACTACTACTGCCACTGCTGGAACTGCTTCCACTGCTGCTACTGGTTGAACTGCTACTAGAACTACTACTGCTGCTGCTCCGACTTCTACTCTTGCTTGTTTTATTTCTAGCTCGACCTCTACTTCTGCTCCTAGTTTTGGTTTTGGATTTGCTCTCTGAATGTACTGTCAAGAGTGGCTCTACTGCCGTCTCAGTAAGTTTTACAGATTCTACAGGAATCTCCTTCCTCTCAGGTAGTAAATGCCCTTGCTCCTGAATAACCTGAGGTGATGACTCTAAAACAGCTAATGGCAAAGTCTCAGGTTGAGAGCAAGGTTGGGGTGGAAGTACTGGTTGGGACTGAGATAGGGGCTGAGGCTGAGGCAGGGGCTGAACCAGAGCCATAGGCTTAGGCTGAGGCTCAGATTCTTTCTCTTCTTTGTCCTCAGGCTCATTTTCCATTTCTACAGCATTAGCAGTCTCTTTTGCAGGAGAAAGAGACTTGCATTCTTTATCTGGCTCAACTTCAAATTCCATTTCTGGCTCCAGTTCCTTGTTAGTTTCATTTTCTGAAGGTTCTACACTTTCAACCTGGTGGGTTTCCATTACCTCCTGCTCAGCAATTACATTTTTGACACTCTCCACCATCTCTAGCACATCCATAACTTCAGGCTGACTATCCTGCTGCTTCTCACTTTCCTTTACCTCAGTTTCCTCTTCCATCTTAACCTCCATCTCCTGTTTTTGTTCCTCCTCCTCCTGTTCTTTCTCTGCATCACTATGAACTATACTTATTTCCTTTTCCTCTTCCTCTCCTGCTTCCTCTATTTCTACATCATTGTGCTGATTACCTGTCTCCTCCAACTCTTCCTCTCGCTGAGCCACCTTACCCTCTTCTTGTTCCGCCTTCTGTTCTTCATTTCGCACCACCTGTTGCTCTTTTTCCTTCATTGTCTGTCTTCTAGGCCTAGCCTCCATTTTATTTATTTGTTCTGCAAATTCGAGGCGTCTACCTTCAAATAAAGCTAAAGAATAAAAATTTACACGTGTAAAATTTACTATGGTTAAGCAAATCAGTCACAAGTTGACCTCTGGCCACAAACTGTCATTGTGTTTTATCTATATGTCTTTTTTAAAAGAAATGATGATGAAAAACTAATTATAGTAAGAAATTATAAATCAACATAAAATGACAAAAGAAGTAATCTACCCAAAACTTATATATAAATTAGTCACAGGCAAAAACTATACCATATTATCTAAGTGATGGACAAAAAGAACAATCTTCGGCCATTTAACTTCATGCTAATTGTAAAACAGCAAAACTTCCTTCAAATAATCACTTTTAATTGTGTATCATACATTAATTTTCCTGATCCTAAAAAGGAATGTCATCTCATCACCATCTTAGCAGTGTCTACAATTCCATGTGTGCTCCTCCCTCTTTAGACTATACTGATGTTCTCAATGTTCAACTTTTCTTGCTTCATTAGTATTTATGTCTGGCTACTAAAAAGTATCAGGCAAAAGCCATACCACTTAAATGCATAAGAAATGCTCATGTATTAAGCACTGCCTACAAAATATAAGTTCCTGGTTAAACTCTATCATGAACAAATGCTCCACACTCCAAACACATTAGCATCATATTTTAACAATCAACTACTAAATCACAACCTATTATAGGAAACAAACAAATGTTTATCTGTGAGTGTTACCTTATGCGTTAGGAATATTTTAATGGATCTCTTCACGTACACTTACCATTCATTTTTCTCTGTGACTCTTCTATTAGTTTTTGGGTAGCTGGACACATTCTTCCAGGTATATAGAACAAATGGGGCTTCGTCTTAGTTCTTATATATTTAATTATCTTAGCATTGTGCTCATTCCATTCTTCTTGCTAAAGAAAAGGTAAAAAGGTCAGTGTTTTTGTAAACATGAAAAATCACTGATTTTAGAATTCTAAAATACTACTCACCAGCTGTGCAAGCTCAACCTTCTGTTCCAAAAGCCGCAGTTCTGTCTGTTTAGCACGCCTCTCTTCAAAGAGTTCTCTCCTCTCATTTTCAACCTGCTTTCTCTCTTCTTCTGCCTGCACTTCAAGTTTTTGTTCAATTTCCTGGCGTCTCTTTTGCTAAAGATAAAAATGAACTTTAAAATCTCATTACATATCCTGATTATGTGAAACATTACAATTTTACTAAGTTATTTGCATATAAGTTTCACATTTGCAATTTAGGGTACCAATGAATTCAAACTTAGTACTACTTAGCATTTGAAGACTGCTGACATTTCTTTCAGAAAATGGGAACTGAAGCTTTTCTGTGTAAAAATCTGAATTTTAAAGCCATTAGCCAATATCAGCAACAGTTCCATTCCAACATGACTTTGAGGTAAGCTTCATAAAGTAACTGCACACAGAAAAATGTCTTTATAAGTTGTCTTCAGTTATTCTTCTTAAATAAAAAAATGACAGATATGATGTCCTAATGTAGTTATTGTCATACCTTCTCTCCATTAAAAAAAATACTATGCTTACTCTTCACATTAAAACGCCTTTAAGTTTTGTATATTCTCTAGTAAAGTTAGCACATAAAAGCTGAAATAAGTTTATTAATCTTCTGTAACTGAACTGTTATCTCTCTTTCCTCTAAAAGTTCTCCCCTGAGAAGCAAAAATGGCTGCAACTAAATCTTGAGAGCTTTCTGACTCTTTTTAAAAACATGCAAGCAACTACTCTGGTAACTTAAAAGTAAAGGAAACAAAGGAAAAATTGCATAGATACCCTTTCAGTAGCAACAGTAGACTCTTGTTTAAATTTCTGAAGGGTGCCCATCAACAAGCCAAATATTCGCCGGTTCCTAAAGAACAAAAGAAAATTCAATTTAGACCTGCCATTTCCTAAAAAGAAATATAACATAGGCACTTGGAGAGCTGCTTAACATTTTTTTGTTGTTAAAGATTTTATTTCTTTTCAGAGAGAGAGGGAAAGGAAGAGAGAAAGAGAGGGAGAGAAACATCAGTGTGAGAGAGATATCAGTTGGTTGCCTGCTGCACGCCAATTGGAGTCCTGGCCTATTACCCTGGCATGTGCCCTAACAGGGAATCAAACCTGTGACCTTTCACTTCACAGGCTGGTGCTCAAATCTACTGAGCCACACCAGCCAGGGCTACTTAAATTTTCTTAAAATTGCATTATCTGACAGAGGTTTCTTCTCCCCAGAAATCACAAAAGGTACCTTTGCTTTCCCTTTTCATCCATATTTTGATCCTGGATAAGGTCTCTCCGTGTGCGCTCTTTGGAGGTAGCTACAACTGAAGACTGCAAGGCTGGCTGCAAGAGAAAAGAACATCTCAGTAATTTAACAAGTATATGGGTGGAAGTCTTTGAAATGTTCTAAGATGAAAATATTATATTCATCCTCTAAGAAGTTCTTTTCATCTCAATTACCTTTTTAACATCATCATCCTCTGGGTCGCTTTCTTGGCGTGATTCTCTCCGTGTCCGACGCTCCCCACCCAGCCTGTGGTAGAAAAAATAATTTAAGTGACCACTACAGAATTTGGCTTAAGTGCATAACTAGGGCAAATGACCATCTTTTCTAGGACTCTTTTCCAGAAGCCTCATTCTATCAGTCTCCATCAAATTTTATACTTTCTTCCAGTAGTGAGGACAAAATATATCAAGGCCCAATCCAGACTCTGATCTCCCTAATCCTCAAACTAGCTAAATTTTTGTAGTATGAGACAGAAAAGCAGAAGTTCACTATTTTCTCGATAGTCTCTTCTATTTTCTCTTACTTGTCTCTACCTTTATTTTGGTTAGCAGCTATCATTAATGAAAAACTGAGTTTTGAGAGATACTGCATGCCTAAGTGACCAAAAATAACCACACAGGACGGTCTGCTCATGAATTCCTCTCTGGGCAAGACATGGCAAGTAGTCACATCCGGGGTATAATAGCTTCCTTAGCCAAGATCAATCTTTACGTCAGGAGAGCTCTGTCCAATACTCTTATGAATCTAGGATAACATACCTCTGAAATGTTTCAGTGATTTTAAGACCCCCTGAAGGCACAACCACAGGCTCCACAGCACAAGACCACAGAGCCCTCATTGTCATTATTGTGTTCCGACACACAATCTCTATGTGCACTATCCTGTATCCACCAATGTAAAAGAAGTCTCTCCACTTTGCTTTGTATACAGCCCTAGAGATTTCCCTGCTTTGCCTTCCCCAGCCCACGTAATCTACCACCAATAGATTTCATGTAACCCTCATGTCTCCTTTCATTCTAATGTATAAAATAAGCTGCAAAACTGCTGTTTTCCAGAATATTTTCTCAATCTGTTGAGATTTTGTTCCTGAGCATGTGCTCAAAATTTTGGCTCAAATAAACTCTTATAAAACTTTTCTGTAAGATGGACATATTTCATTGACAAAATATTCATTAAATGTTTACATCTGAATGCCACCTCAGAAAATAAAACACATTTAGTATGCCTTCAGAATCTTTTTTTCAACATACCTACTGACTGCCCCTTCAAGGTCTCTCTGTTTGGCTGGGGGTCCTCCTCCACTATCTGAGAATCCACGCCTGCGATTAAAAATGTTCAACACAAAACACTTGAGATTTAAGATAAATGATATTTCCATTTAGCAAGAAAACTTAAATTTTTAAGTATCCTTCCAATGAAAGCAATCTTCAATGGGTATTCACTCTAAGATGCTTTTATAACATTTTTTAAAAATCCACGAGAATAAATTTTTACACAAAAATCATAGTTACTATATTCTTTAATCTTTAGTTCTGCATGTAAATGAAGTTCTGCCGTAACTGTGCAGAAACTACAGCTGATCACAGCTTTAAACACAAACATTTCTAAAACTGGTTCTACCATGAATTTTGTTTAAAAGGCTATGTTAATTTAATATAAAAATCACCAGTAGTTTAGCATATGAGTTAAGTCCTAAGGAAATCTTACCTCAGCAATAAACTACCACGTCCTCTACCTCCACCAGGACCAGAAAGGGCCAGCAATCTGGCTTGGATGGGCCTACAAGATATTTACAAATCAGTGTAAAAATCACATGTGGACACATCTAACGTATTTCATTCACTGGTGCGGTTCATCATAAAGAGAAAATAACTAGAAAAGTTCTCAAAAGACAGATCAAATCTACGTATTTGTAAAAGGGCAGGACACACTATTTTTATTTTACTTCCTTAATTTTTCAAGATCAGTTATCACACAAATCATATTGACCTCGACGCCACTACACATTAACAGCTTGGATCAGTTCCTATTTTTGCCAACCCCAAGAAAGCTGCACGTGGGCAAGAGTCTGGCGGCGAGGCGGCGAGCCGTGTCCCCGGAGGGCCTCCGGGCCAGCTCTGCCTGGTGGTCCTCGGCGGGGGAAGGGGCTTTGTGCTGCAGTTCCGGGCCCGCACAGCCAAGGGCGGGAATCCGAAGTCCCGGCCTTCCCCCAGGCCTGGAAGCCAACCGGCGCACGCTCGATCCGCTCTCCTTCCTCACGCACCTGAGCCCAAGGACCTAAGACGGGGGGCCTTGGAGATGCCTCACCTCACTGAAGACCGGTTTCCACGGCCTCCTCGGAAACAGGCCGCGATGTTACAGCTTTCTAATAGCTGGCCACCCTCTCCGACCGCAATTCACCCTGGTTTGATGGCTGCTTCTCGGAGCCGGCATTGCTCATACGGCCCTTACCTCACGTCATTCGGATCCCGCCCGGTGAGCTTGCGAATATTCTCATCCACGTTTTTTAGGCTCTCTTTGGCCTTTTCCAGCTGCTCCTGCAAAGTTCTCACTGCGACCGCCATCTTCTCCCCGCAGCAGGCTTCGAGACTGCTCCACAGGCCGCCCCTGCCGCTGTCGTGCCGCCAGATGCGAGGAGACTGACAGCTACGCTCAGCCAATGACGGTAGGCGTTGTTTTCGGCCTCAACCACTCAGCAACCGGAAGGGGAAGAATCTTCCGGTTTGCGACTCTGGGCCAATGGTAAGTCCTCCAGGCGGTCCTCCCCCCAGTTAGCGCGAGTGGTTGAGCTCTGCTTCTAACACAGTGCTGGGGCGGGTTTTTAAGTCCTTGGTCTTCGGAGACGCGGGCTCGGAGGTTTGCTCTCGTGCAGAGGACCGCAGAGTTTTGCAGCTCTTTTAACTTGTGCTTTGACGAGCTTTAGTCTTAGCCATTTAATCACATCAAAGTGGGCCGGAGGCGAGTGTATTCTCCCACTCCACATCAATGATTAGATTAGGAAAGGGTGCGGCCGTTGTGTGGTGCGCATGCCCAGAGAGTGGGGGGGGGGGGTGGCGCAGGCTTCCCTAGATTAGGTTGAACCAAAATGGGCAGAGGGAAGCAAAGAATGAAGAAACAAGGGAAGTCCTTAATCTTAATTTGATAGCCAACAGTTATTTTGGGACACTGTATGAAACGCTTTACGCGTGTTATGCCTCTTAAAAGCTTGAATAAAATACCTGTTTTTCTTGATACGAAAATGGAGTCTGGGGATACTGTTATTGTCCCTAGGTCTTGCCAGCCTAGAATCACAGTCAGATCAGACCTTGTGCAAGGCTGTAATAGAAAAGCGACGATGAGACAGATGAGGCAGGCATTAGCCTCTACACCTGGTCCAGAGCTGGTTAAAGATGTGGTCCAGGGAGCGGTGCTATTGTTGGTTGTGTGTGTGATACTGTCCAACTGGTTCTGCTATACCTTCATTGCCACCAGAAATATATTTGCAAATATCTTTGCAAATTGTAGCTCATAAAACAGTTTCTCACATTGTTTCTCACAATTGTTAGACATGTGCGAGAAATAGAGGCTGGAGAAACCGGATGATCTGATCCAAGTGCCTTTATTTGATGCTGCGCTTACAGGCAGGCTGAGTTGGGATCCACTGCAACCCCCAGGGGAAGGCAAGAGTGGGGTTTGTGGAGGGATAGGGGAGTGGTTAGTTTCTTGTTCTTGTGGGCCGGTGCCTCAGGTTTTCAGGATGTGAGCCAGGACAATGGGTTAGGTAAAGGGCTGGGCTGTTCCTGGGCTGGTACGGGAGGGTCAGTCGAACCACCAGACATAGTGGCTGGCGCCAGGTGACTATCATGTGCGTTGGGAGTTTTGATTAAGCCACAGGCTATCAATTGAGTTGGGGTAACTGAGTGTCTAGCAGTCCAGAAGGTTGGAAAACTGACCTGGCTGGGTCATGAGCAGTCTGGTGGGGTAGGAAACTGGCCTGAACCTTTCAGTTAGGAATAACGCTTGGATTCTCACTTTCCATCTATCAGTCAGGCATCCTCCTGGCATCCCTCCTGGCACCAAGCATTAGCAGGCCAACTGTATTTAACCCCAGCCAACGTTTTAATTCAACTTTTAAATGCTCCTCTGATGTACGAGCAGTAACCTAGGCCTTGAGGATAAATCCTAGAACAAGGAACTCCTCAGGGAGCAAAGATCATTCATTCAACAAAAATTTAATGAGTACATGTTATGTGCCAGACAGTATTTCCAAGAACTTGGATACATCAGTGTACAATATAGATCTCTCTGATCAAGGAGATTGGGAGGAGAAAATATGGAGGTAGAGGACAAAAATCAGTAAATTAACTAGCATGCTGGTGAAAGAGTGGAATATACCACCCCAAAATGTGCCAGGTTGGCATATGAATTATTTTGAGTTGCATGCAATTAAGACCCAGCAGATTAAAGAAAAACTTTTAGCCCTGACTGGTGTGGCTCAGTTTGTTGGACATCGTCCTGCAAACCAAAAGGTCACCAGTTCAATTCCTGGCCAGGTCACATGCCTGAGTGGGGAGTTCCGAGCACATACAAGAGGCAACCAGTTGATGTTTCTCTCCCTCCCTTTTTCTCTCCCTCTCTCTCTCTAGATAGATAAATATAAAAAAGAGAAGAAAAACTTTTACCTCTCCCTAACTACTGAAAATAATTTAGTTAGGGGGCCTGGTCAAGGAAGAGAGCTATTACCAGAGTTAATTTTTCTTTCATTTTTTAAAAAATTAAATTTATTGGGTGACATTGGTTACTAAGATTATATGTCTCAAGTGTACAATATTATACCTGAATATTATAACCTGAAAGATAACTTTTTATCTGAAAGGCTTACCTGCATGGCAAGGCAAAAATCTATCTGATTAGCAAATATCTGCTCTTTTTTAAAAAAATATTTTATTTATTTTATTTTTAGAGAGAGGGGGAAGAGAGGGAGGGAAACATCGAATGATTGCCTCTCGCATGCCCCCAATTGGGGACCTGTCCTACCACTTAGGCATATGCCCTGACCCTAGGTCAAACCAGGCACCTTTCTGCTCACAAGCCTACGCTTAAATCCACTGAGCCACACTAGCCAGGGCAGTATCTGTTCTTTCTGTGAATTGTCCTCCCTTCATTTAAAGCCCCAGTCCCTATCTCATTCCTTAAGTTAGGACAGCATGTAAGTCTCAATTGCCTAACTTCCTTTGGGGTTTAATATTTTTACAGGGCTCTTATATTCATGAAATGAAATTTATTTTTCTCCTATTAATCTATTTTGTGTCAACTTAATTATAAACTAGCCAACAAACCTGAAAGGGTAGAAGGAAAACTTTTCCACCCAACATTAGAAACAGAGAAATGCTATTGAAAAAAAAACAAAGTAAAATTAGGTAAGAGGGATGAAGATTGCTGAATATTTTTCTGATTCTAGGCATACTTGATGTCATTGATCCATATTAGAATCCTATGTCGTAGGCAGTACATGAACGAGGAGAATGTGGTAACAGTAGATCCTGACACCAAATAAAGCAGTGTTTCTGTTAGGTAGCAGCTAGCATTGAGCGGCCAAAAGGGAAATAAAGCAGGACCCTTGTCCAGTACAATCTAATAAAGAACTTAAAAAAGAGAGACATGTCTCACCCATTGATTCAGCAGTCCTAAGCCCTGTCTAATAAGATCGCCAGGTGTTCCAAACATCACAAGAAAAATTATAATAGCACAAGAGGAGGGGAGCCCTTGAAATTGTGGGTGTATCGTCTCCACTAGCTGGGAAAGAAAACCTTTGTAATTGTTCCAAGGTCTGAAAGAGAGAAGGGGAGGGGAACCTAGAAACTGACTAAAGTATATAACCCCTGAACCCCAAGAGTTGCACATTCAGATTAGCTGAGAGCCCACTTGTGGCCAGGTGCTCAACTGTGTAAAACAAATTTGCTAACAGCTTTGTTTTCTCTATATGTGGGATATTCAAACTAGCTGGTTGCTTGCTTGTAGTTTTGTACTCAAGTGTATCTCACAAATAAATTTGCTATTCATTTCCATTATATGTGCTGTGTCTCACCTGAGTTCTCTTTTTTTACATTTTTTTTCTAAAATATATTTTTATTGATTATGCTACTAGTTGTCCCATTCCCCCTCCCTTTATTCCCCTCCACCCTGCACATCCCCTCCCACCCACATTCCCCCTCTTTAGTTCATGTCCATGGGTCATACATATTAGTTCCTTGGCTTCTACATTTCCTATACTATTCTTAACCTCCCCCTATTTTGTACCTACCATTTATGCTACTTATTCCCTGTACCTTTCTCTATTCTCCCTTCCCCTTCCCTGCTGATAACCCTCCATGTGATCTCCATTTCTGTGGTTCTGTTCCTGTTCTAGTTGTTTGCTTAGTTTGTTTTTTGTTTTGTTTTAGGTTTGGTGATAGTTATGAGTTTGTTGCCATTTTACTGTTCATAGTTTTCATCTTCTTCTATTTCTTAGATAAATTCCTTCAACATTTCATATAATAAGGGCTTGGTGATGATGAACTTGTTTAACTTGACCCTATCTGGGAAGCACTTTATCTTCCCTTCCATTCTAAATGAAAGCTTTGCTGGATAGAGTAATGTTGGATGTAGGTCCTTACCATTCATGACTTGGAATACTTCTTTCCAGCCCCTTCTTGCCTGTAAGGGCTCTTTTGAGATTCAGCTGACAGTCTGATGAGAACTCCTTTGTAGGTAACTGTCTTCTTTTTTTCTTGCTGCTTCTAAGATTCTCTCCTTATATTTAATCTTGGGTAATGTAATTATGAAGTGTTTTGGTGAGTTCCTCCTTGGGTGCAACTTCTTTAGGACTCTCTGAGCTTCTTGGACTTCCTGGAAGTCTATTTCCTTTGCCACATTGGGGGAGTTCTTCATTATCTGTTCAAATAAGTTTTCAATTTCTTGCTCTTCCTCTTCTCCTTCTGGCACCGCTATAATTCGGATGTTGGAACGTTTAAAGATGTCCTGGAGGTTCCTAAGCCTCTCCTCATTTTTTTGAATTCTTGTTTCTTCATTCTTTTCTGGTTGAATGTTTCTTTCTTCCTCCTGGTCCACACTGTTGATTTGAGTCCCGGTTTCTCTCCTATCAGTATTGGTTCCCTGTACAGTTTCTCTTATTTCAATTAGCATTGACTTCATTTTTTCATCTAATTTGGGACCAAATTCCACCAATCCTTTGAGCTTCCTGATTACCAATGTTTTGAACTGTACATCTAATATTTTGGCTATCTCTTCATCGCTTAGTTGTATTTTTTCTGGAGCTTTGATTTGTTCTTTCTTTTGGGCTGCTTTTTTTTTTTTTTTTGTCTCCATGTGCCTGCTATGTATAAGGGGCAGAGCTTTAGGTGTCCACCAGGGCGGGGCAATCCACCTCACTGCTTTGTGACGCTGTTTGTGGAGAAGAGGTCAAAAGGGAACAATGGTGCCTGTTCTACTCTCTGCCGCATTTCAGTCACTTCCCCCACTACCCACAAGAAAAGTGGACCCTTCTAGCGTTGATTCCTGGGTGGGTGGGCTTGTGTGCATTCTAGAACCCTGTGGGTCTCTCCAATGAACTCTCCTGTGAGTCTGGGAGTTTCTCTTGCTGGCACCACAACCCCCACAGGTGTTTCTGATCTATGGTTTAAGGCTTTATTTCCCCAAGCTGGGACCCTTGGTTGCGTGGTCTGTTTCGCTGTCCAACTGTTCCTCCCAGTTTATCTGCACTCAAATGTGGGACCGCTTCCTCCACCAGCTGCAGCTTCACAGGGTCCTCCAGATGCTGCCTTGCCGAGAATCCTCTCCACCCAGCTGCCTGTCTCTGCCCCTCCTATCAGTCTGGATCGATGTTTCTTCTTTAACTCCTTGGTTGTTGGACTTCCATACAGTTCAATTTTCTGTTAGTTCTGGTTGTTTAGTGTTTTTACATTGTTGTTGTCCTTCTTTTCGTTGTGCAAGGAGGCACAGTGTGTCTACCTACACCTCCATCTTGGCCAGAAGTCCCTGAATTCTTCTCTTGCAAGCAAGGCAAGAACTGAGAAGGGAGAGTCCCCTGACTTGGGTCTCCTCAGTAACATTTCCATGAGAAAATACTTTTAAAACTAACTAAAACTGGGATCTATTCCTATTTCCAAAAGATCTGGTATTTGGATTGTGGACAATTTAACATAGTCTACTTTATGGGGTCGGTGGGGGAAGGGAAGAGCAATCATTAAAATGCTGTGCTCAACATTTAGTAGGTACTTAATGAATCTTTCTCCTTTATTCTTCAAAATAGTCTAAGACCACTTTGGTTGGGTAGCTCAGTTGTTTAGAGCATCTATTGATATTCCAAGATGGTGGGTTCAATCCCCAGTCAGGGCACATATAAGAATAAACGAATGAGTGCATAAATAACTGGAACAACAAATCAATGTCTGTCTCTCTGCCCCATCTTCTCCTCCCTCCTCTCTAAATTCAATTAATAAAAAAATTCAGAATATTCTAAGACCCCCATGTTATTGTAGTTTGAGAAATCACCTTATTAAGTTGGTCAATTGCTTACTCTGACCTCAGTGGTGAACTTGAATTCCTTCTGTTCCTTGATGGTGGTGATGAAGGAAGAATGCAATTGAGACATAAAGGACCTGACTTTATCTATGGGAAATTTTAGTGTTGGAAAAATGGTTGCAAAATTACACTATTAAGTGTTTTTGAAAGCTTAGGTGGAACTTTTATGCTTGACTTATGTGATCATAAATGATAAATGATCATAATATTAAATGATCACAAATGATAAACAGATTATAAACAATTTAATAATATTAAGTGATCACAAATAATAAATGATCATAAATAATAAGTGACCACAAATCATAAATGATCAAATAAACTGATCTAAACATTGGAAGGGACATATAGAAAAAGGGCCATTATAATTCTGATTATGGAACATGATCTTACATTCCTGTGAAAGGATACGAGGTGTCGAGAGGTTGTCAGCATGTTAATTTTGGGGAAGCAATTAGTTTATTGGAAAAAAATCTGCTTTGTCAATTACTAAGAAAAGATCTAATCAAATGCTAAGCAACACATTTATGTCAGACTTGCCAAATTTAAGAGGTGCATTCATCTAACATATGTATTTGCACCTTTGTAGTTCTTTCACATCTGTCACTGCTTTTTTAAAAAAGACTTTATTTTTAGAGAGAGAGAGAAAAAGAGAGAAACATCCACGTGAGAGAAGAACATCAGTTGTCTCCACTAAGCGCCCCAACCTGGGACAAACTCGTAGCCCAGACATGTGCCCTGATGGGGAATCCAACCTGCTACCTCTCCCTCTGTGGGACAGTGCCCAACCAACAGAGCTTCACCTGTCGGGTGTCACAGATTCTTATGAACTTCATTCCACAATGACAGTTGCTTTTCTGAAACCTTTAGCACTTTTCCTATTCTCCTAATCCTCAGATTAATTTGTGTTTTCTGGTTCAAGCATATCTTGTTCTTTGCTTACTCCCTTGTCCCTTACATCCCTTCTAGTAAACTTCCTGGTGGCAAAATGGCTGTAAAGCTTTTTGCATACCTAGGTTTAATCCAGTATGGATTGGGATGATTTCTCATTGTATCTAAAATGTATGGCATGAAAATTGATATATTCACTCTCTTTTTTGAGAATTTTATAAGTACTTGAGCCAAATTGACATGCTAAAAAGCAAGATCTCAAATGCTCCTTACACTTTCTACAACTTTTCATATTGAACATATGGTAGGAAACGAACGCTTTTTGATGAAGCAACTAGACATTCTTATCGGTTCATCTAACTCATAGGAAGTTAACACAGAGGAAGCAGTGGTAGCTCCTTATGCATTATCCCATGCCGCCCGCCTCCGCCTTATCACGGTGGTACCAGCGTTCACCCTAGGGGAGGAACTCTGTAATCATAGAGCTGCCTGAACGCCGGGCTAGACGGAACCGGAAGTTGCTTTTTCCGTCTCCACACCCCCCCCCCCCCCGCAGCCCAGAGGCCGGATTGGGTCTCCGGGGGTTTGGTTTGGTTTGGTTTTGGTTTGATTTGGTTCCGGCAGCTGTCAGACTTTCTTGTTTGGCCGGAGTGCTTGGCAGCCCTGGGGTGGACTCACCCGGTACTGGGCTCCCTCCAGTACCAGCCTTAAGGAAACTAATTGACTTCCTCGGTCTCCTAGCAACGAGGGACTGTCTACGTCTACGGACTAGGGGAGCTGCGGCGCATTCCAAATCGCTCAGGCGCTTTACCGGAACCCGGGAGCCTGACCCAAACAGGAGCCGAAAACCAGAGCTTGCAAGAATAAGCAGGAAATGGCGGACGAGGCGTTGTTTTTGCTTCTCCATAACGAGATGGTGTCTGGAGTGTACAAGTCCGCGGAGCAGGGGGAGGTGGTGAGTGCTGCCACAGGCCCTTGAGACCCTATTGCAGTGACACTCTGTTTTCCCCACAGTTCGTTCTTTCAACCCCTGTCCCATTGCCACCCAAGGCCTCACAATGTGTAGACAAGCGGGTCTACCTGCAGGTGTCGTAAGTCATAGAACCTGTCAGCTGTCTCCGGTCTTTTATCCTCTCCTCTTTAGCATTGTCTACTATTTGGTATTTTTTTTTTTTTTGTCTATTTCCATACCTGTGTCCTGGAGGCTGCAGATTTTCTTACTAAAGCTATCTCTACCATAGTATACGGCAGGGTTCCTTACTTAATTCTTCTGCCATTTCCAGCACTTCTGAGCCACCCACTGCGCAGACCTGCTCCAGCCTGAGAATGCTGTCCCTCCCTCCTTTATCCCAAACCCTTAATATCACTTCACGCAACCCGAATACAGAAGCCTAATGAAAGTGAGGTCAGAGCAAAAGAAAGTTTGCAGGCATTACTATAATTAGGAAACAAATTAATTAAAAATATTTAGTGCCTATTACGTTAGAGCTAATTTCTAGGTGCTGGTGATATAGTAATGAAGGAAACAATGGCCCCATCCTTGTGGAGGTTTACTTCTATCTGGCAGTCCTTATTCCCGCATTGATTCATTCAGAAAATACTCAGTTTGTATTGTGGGTCTGACACTGCTAAATGAATAAAATAAAATCCCTGTCTCACTGTTGTTGAGGAATAGCGGTTTAATGGATAATTAAGGTATTTGATGGTAATTAGGTATAGAATCATGGCATTGAAACAGACCTTTTATAAATAAGAAATTCCGAAGTCATGTGAAGTTAGAAGCCCTTTCTACAATGCTGTTGATAAAGAGGCGTGGAAGTGGGGGTAGGAAAAGCATCCTAGGCAAAGGTGAAGAAAGACATAGAGATATGAGAGAGTGTTAAGTATTTAAATATACTTAAGTATGCATATTTCATTGTGACTATATTGAAGGATGGAGAGTGAAACATATTGAGAGTTAAAACCAAAAAGAGCCTTGTATGATTAAAGAATTTGGACCTCTTGGTGGAAGATTTAAAGGGTTTTTAAGAAGGGGGCCCTGGCTGGTATAGCTCAGTGGACTGAGCATAGACCTGTGAACCAAGGGGTCACTAGTTCAATTCCTGGTCTGGGCACATGCCTGGGTTGCTGGCCAGGTCCCCAGTGTGGGGCGCATGAGAGGCAACCACACATTGATATTTCTCTCCCTTTCTTACCCCTTTCCTTCTCTCTAAAAATAAATAAATAAAATTGTTTAAAAAAGGATTTTTAAGAAGGAGAATGACCTGACCCACTTGTGTTTTAGAAAGAGGGGCTGGCTGGAGAGGGAAGATTCTTGTAGTGAAAAGATCCACTTATTGCAGGCACCCAGGCAGGAGATGATGGAGATCTGAATTAAGACAGGGATAGAAAGAAGAGGAGTGAACAAGTTTGAGAAATAGGAGGTAGAATCTCTAGGACTTGGTTAAGTATAGGAGTGAGAGTTGAAAATTATCCCTAGGTTTTTAGCTTGAGCAGCTGGATTGGTTGGAGAGGAATAAGGGAGAAGAGATAAAAGAGATGAAAATAATGAAGTATTTTTGGACAAGCTGAAATTTTCTGATGCATATAGGATATCTAGAAAAGGTATTGCCAGTTTGTAAACTATAAGAAGGGTAGTTTCTTTGTCCTAGCTGCTATAAGACAAACAAACAAAAAACATAGATGGAGTGGCTTATAAACAACAAGCATTTATTTCTCACAGTTCTGGAGGCTGGGACGTTCAAGATCAAGATGCCAACAGAATCTGTGTCTATGAAATTCTGCTCCTGGTTCATAGATGTCTTTCGGCTGTATCTTCACATGGCAGAAGGGGACTAGCTAGCTTTCTAGTGTCTCTACTTTAAGGGCACTAATCTGATTCTTGAGGACTCTCATGATGGAGTCACATCCCAGGAGTCCCACCTCCTAATACCATCACATTGAGGATTAGGATTTCAATATATGAATTTTAGGGGGACACAAAAATTCAGTCTATGGCAGATGGACATGAATTAGTAGCTATCATTAGGAAGACATCAGAAAGAGTACTGGAAATGAAGCAAATTCTCTTGTTATTCAGATCCATCTGTAATAGAGATTATTTTCAAGTTACAAATTTTTACTATCAACAACCAGTAGTTATTAATGTTTAGCATCTGTGTTAAGTGATGAGTAGCAAACATTTTGTTTGTGTTAAGCTAGCCTTCGCTTTCCCCAACAATAATTATTAGTAGCATACCCTTTCAGCCTTTATTGTACTATCCCTATTCCACCCAACCTCTAATGTGTGTGTTCAGTTCTCTTCATTTTCTCTTTCCAATTTCTTCTCTCTTCCAGCCATTGCCCAGGAAAATCATCTTTTTTTTTAAATCTCTCTTTTCCCTAATGTATTGACCCAGAAGGAAAACAGAGCTGTTGTAATCATGACTGGTAATTTTAAGAGGTGTGCTAGTCATATATGAGAAAAGAAATTCATAAGTTTTGAATCACTTAAACCAGTCTTGATGATTAAAATCCATATTGGAATCTGGGTGTAATTTTCTGTTTTTTAGGTTATTAAATTGTTTATTGTATTGCATTTACAAGGAAAAGAGACCATGCATCCAGTAGAAAGAATAAATCAGCAATTTTCAACCAGTGTGCTGCAAGAATTTTTTTTTTAAGATTTTATTTATTTATTTTTAGAGAGGGAAGGGAGGGAGATAGAGAGAGAAAGATCAGTGTGCGGTTGCTGGGGGTCATGGCCTGCAACCCAGGCATGTACCCTGACTGGGAATCGAACCTGCGACACTTTGGTTCTCAGCCTGTGCTCAATCCACTGAGCTATGCCAGCCAGGGCTAGCTTAGCATCCCTGGGTGGGCCCTAATGCAAGAATTTTTAAAACATGTGATACCTGACTAGTCAGGGGCACTGACTGACTTCTTTTTCCCATAGATCTTCAAATAAAAAATATGACAACAGCCAACACAATAGCCATCTGGTGTGAATGAATCAAAATTATACCTATTTTTTGTCAGATTGGCAAAAAATATTTTTTTGGTATGCTGCAAAATTTTAGTAATTAGTTTGTGTGTGCCATGAGATGAAAAAGGTTGAAATCACTGATTTAAACTATAAATAACTTTTCTATTGCAATTTGTTTAGGGTGGCTAGAAAACGTAAAGTGCATATAAACAAAATGATTTTTAAAAAGTTATGTGGTAGTCTTTTTTTTTAATCCTCACCTGAGGATATGTTTATTGATTTTAAAGAGAGGAAGGGGGAGTGGAGAAAGAGAGAGAGCAAAAGAGAAAGAGAAAGTGAAAGAAAAAGAGAAAGAAACATTGGTGTGAGAGAAAAACAGATCAGTTATCTTTCATAGGCACCCCAACCAGGGACTGAACCCAAAACCTAGGTACGTGCCCTGACTGGGGATTGAACCCACAACCTTTTAGCACCTGGCCAGGGCTAAAAAGTTATGTGTCAGTCTTGATGATTAGAATCCATATTGGAATCAGGGTGTAAGAGGGTTCATTGTGGCCCTGGCCTGGTAGCTAAGTTGGTAGAGCATTGTGTCATGTGCCAAGGTTGTAGGTTTGATCCCTGGACAGGGCATGTACATGAATCAACCAATGAATGCACAAATAAAAAGAATAACAAATCACCCTTTCTCTCTCTCTCTCCCCCTCCCTCCCTCCCTCTCCCTCCTTCACTCCCTTCTTCCTCTCTCTCTAAAAATCAATCAGTAAAAATTTTTTTAAAAGACTTTGTTGTGTTATTGGCTCTACTTTTAGTGTGCTTCAAAATGTAAAAGAATGACACACAATCCTCTTCTCCAAGAAGGGGTGTTATATATCTTTTTAGACATAAAGTTGTAAGTTTTGAAATGAAATAAGGACCAATGTTCTTACCCTCCAAATCAGTGATTTTCAAACCGTGTTAGAGAGGAATTAAATCTTTAAAAACTGAATAATTGAGTGTTTACCTTTACTGAGAGTAAGTTTTTTAAAAGAAAAGTTAATGGATAAAATATTTCCAGGTTTAATTTTCTTAAAAATTTGGTGCCTACAAGTGGGCACTCACATATGCCAAAGGGAATGAATAAGTAGTAACATCAGAAGGTATTTACTAGGACTTATTTTAAAAGCTCATGTGATCATAGCTAGTCTTTGAGAATGTCTACTTATATAAACATACTTCCTGCTAATCAGTATGTTCCTGGGTGATTCTACAGAGTAGATTGTTCTACAAAGAGCATCCTGACTTACAGGTGCTCATTCCACCCGAGCATGTTTGGGAATGAGTATGGAGAGTAACAGAAAAACCAAGGATAGTGATAGGTACAATAATAAGCATATGTACAGTGTTATGGCAAGCTTAAGGCCCAAAGGAGTATCAGGGAAGGTTTCTGGGAGGATGTGATACTATACTAGAGCTGAATTTAAAAGATGAACAGTTTAGGGGATAGCATTTACAAAAGTATGGAAGAAGAAGAAAGCATGGAAATCTGGACTTGCTGCAGAAATTTTAGAGTGGTAGAAGGAAGGATGTTTGTGGATATGTGGCTGTTAGTGATTCTGCTTAACTAGCCAGGGACCGTTTAAGGAAAGGCACGTAATGTCATGCTAAGGAGTTTGGACTTTGAAGAAAGGGGAGGAAATGCTGGAAGATCCAGTAGAAATCTAACATGATTTGTTTTTTAAAGAATTATTTATTTATTTTTAGAGAGAGGGGAAGGGAGGGAGAGAGGGAGAAAAACATCAACGTGCAGTTGCCTCTCATGTACCCCGCCCCCTGGACCTGGCTGGCCACCCAGGCATGTGCCCTGACTGGGAGTTCAACCAGCTTAGTCTGGTGCTCAATCCACTGAGCCACACCAGCCAGGGCAGATTTGTTTTTTAGAAAGTATAAACCAGAACTACAGAAAATAAATCAAAGGAAGAAAACTAGAGACAAGGAGATCAGTTGGAAGGCTCTGGCTGAAAACCAAGAGAGAAATGATAAGGGCTAACTTAAGCAGTAAGGATGGAGAGAGAAGGATTTTGGAAAATATGTAGTTGTAGATTCCACAGGACTGGACTGCAGTGTCTGTGGAGAGGTTGGGAGCAGAGAGGTAGAGACAGTGGAAGCTTTTTGGTTGGAGTATCTAGGTGGATGGTGATGACATTAATGAAGTTAAGGAATTCTGGAGGAAGAACAAGCTAAATATGCCTAATTTGAGGGGCCTATGGGACCTCTAGATAGCCATGTTCAATAAAGTCTGTACTAGAAATATAGTTAGGCACAGCCCATAAGTGGAGTACATGGTTCTTTAGAAGAAAGTTCAGCAAATAATGAAGGCTGTGATGTACTTCTTAGTAGGAGAGGAACAGGCTTCAGAATATATAAAAAATCCTACCCTCTTGGAGCTGTATTCTAGCAGTGTGGGGATGGAGGAATATGTCAATATAAAATTAGTAAAATGTATATATTGTATGTCATATGGTAAAAAAAAAAAGTTCTTTGGAGACAGCTTAATCAGGGAAGTGAGATGAGACATCAGAATCACTTTTAGAGGGCTTCTTAAAACAGATTGTGGACCCCACACCCAGTTTCTGATTCAGTAAATTGGGTGTGGGATTACCAGATTTGTCATTTTTACAAGTTTCCTTGTGACATCAGTGTTGCTAGTCTGGAGAACCACACTTGGAAAATCACCAGGATAGAGAGTTGCTGAAGGGGAATGATACTGTAATTTTAAAGAAATGGTTAAAGTGGGCCTTGTTTGTAATGGTGACATGTGAGAGAAGGCTTAAAGCAAGGGAGTTGGTCTTGTGCATATCTGGAGGAAGAGCTGTCTATGCAAGATCCCTGAGACAAGGGCATGTCTGGCATGTTTAAGGACAGCAAGGAGACCAGTGCAGCTGGATTGGAGTGAGTGAACAAGAGTAGAAGGTTGGGTTCAAGAGGTGCGTGGGTCTGGATGGGATAGGTCTTTGTAGGTCATCCAGAGGATTTGGGGAGTCTTCAGCATAGGGACAGTATTTTAAGCCTTAAGACTGAATGAAATTGTTGAAGGAAGAGCAAAGCAATTGCAGGATTCCAGGCATAGAATGGTGGGGTCATCAACTTAGACACACCAAGAGCTAGTTATACAAGAGCTTGTATAACTCTAAGAGACATTTTAATCAAAACAAGAAACAATAGAAATTAGTGATAGCACAAAGCAAATGACTGACAGAAAAAAGTCAAAGGTGATACCAAGTTGTTTTTTTTTTATTTTTTTTTAAATATTTTATTTATTTATTTTTAGAGGCGGGAAGGGAGGGAGAAAGAGAGAGAGAGAAACATCGATGTGTGGTTGCTTCTCATGTGGCCCCCACTGGGGACCTGGCCTGCAACCCAGGCATATGCCCTGACTGGGAATCGAACCTGCGATGCTTTGGTTTGCAGCCCGAGCTCAATCCACTGAGCCATACCAGCCAGGGCCCAAGTTGTTTTTTATAGAGAATTTTTTAAGAGTTTATTTGAGCCAAAACTGAGGACAGTTGCTGGGAGATCTCAGATGCTCCTAATACAAAGTTTTATAACTGAGGAGAGAAGAGGAATTGTTGAAAATGTTAAAAAAAAAAACCACAACACAAAAAATGTTGTAGGGGGAGAATAATTAGGAAGAGGCTTTGGGATTTCTGAAAAGTAATAATAAGCAATAGTTCCCTGTTTATTTTATTGCTTTATGAAAATGATTAGGACTTTTTTCTGCCCTGGCTGGCGTAGCTCAGTGGATTGAGCGCGGGCTGGGAACCAAAGTGTCTCAGGTTCGAGTCCCAGCCAGGGTACATGCCTGGGTTGCAGGCCATGACCCCCAGCAACCGCACACTGATCTTTCTCTCTCTCTCTCTTACTCCCTCCCTTCCCTCTCTAAAAATAAATAAATAAAATCTTTAAAAAAAAAAAAGAAAATTCACTTTTTTCTTAAATGTTTCAATGAAGAAAGTATAAATACTAACATTAATTTTTTAGCTAACATTTTAGAACAATTTTGAATATCAACATTCTTACATTCTAAAAGTACTCAAAGCTATTATTTTTTAAAATAGGAAAATGGACGCTGTATTACTAAGCTGGAAAACATGGGGTTTCGAGTGGGACAAGGATTGATAGAAAGGTGAGCAGTCTGGATTTGAAAATTTTCTTCCAGGTAGGTTATGAGCAAAGATGGTCTATTTCAAAAGACTGCATAGAACTTGAGATACTGGAATTTTAATTCCCAAATTTTGGTCTTTATTTCACAAATGCAAGTATCTTTTTAGATATTTGGTTATTTTAACTCAGTCAACTTTTATGTTTTAATATTTGAAGAAAATAACATATTTTATGTTTTAGACTTTTTTCCCTGAAAACTTTGGTGTACTGAAACAACTATCTAAAATCTTGTTGCATTTTCTACTTAAGGTCCGTAGGTTCATTCACTTAAATGTAATTTTGTTTGAATGCATAGGGATGCAAGTACTTTATAGTCTGTTTATGCATGCAATCATCTTTCAATTTATAGAACAATTCTTTTTAGTATTTCTTTCTCACTGTCTGAATAGGTGCACTCTATGGTTTATATAACAAGACCATGGTTATGCTCAGTTTTTTTGATTGGCTAAAATGAATTGTATCTAAAACTGCAGGTTACTGTTAGATTCTACTGTCAGACCAATTTTAGTCCCTAACTGTATTACAGGATGTGAATCCATTGTGATGGGGTCTGCTTTGCTTCATGCTTATCACTTTATGACTGTCAATATTCAGTGCTGTTCTGGTATTTGGAAATTAGTTAACAATTGATCTTTCCTATTTTCTGTGGAAAAAAATACTGAATTACTTCTAGTTGATCTTTTTAGGTTTACAAAAGATACTGCAAGGTTCAAGGATGAGTTAGATATCATGAAGTTCATTTGTAAAGATTTCTGGACTACAGTATTCAAGAAACAAATCGACAACCTAAGGACAAATCATCAGGTATTTAGATAAGACTTTTTTTTAAGTCTTTTAACTTAATAGAAATGTCCTATTTTAGTGATTTACTATTATTTAAAATTTAAAATAACTTCTAGTCAAGTTTGTAATTTTTTTTACATGTTATTAATAAGTCATTAATTTTTTTCTAATAGCATATAGTGAATAAAGACAAAGGGAGAATTATCAGCAATGATAGCTGTTTCTTTCCCCCCAATTAAGTTATTTTAAGTTTTAAAAATTAGCAGTGTCAGAGTGATAAAGGTTTTAGGATTTGGTTTTTTAGTTATTTTTTTGTAGTGGTAGTAATAAGAAGAACCACAAATATATCACATTTATATCTTTAGAGTAATTTCTGAAGTCTAATTTATAGAGCATATTTAACTCTTGTGTTATTTAATATTTGCTATTAAAATATTTTGTTAATATAAAAATTAATAGATTGCATGGAAAACGATGCATTTAAAATCACTCAAGGAAATATTTAGAATGGATTTTCATTATTAAAAAATGAAAAAAAATGTATGTAGTAGCTACCCGTAGAATTTATTTTTTCACATAGTACTACCAAACTGAGCTTGGAAGCACTTAAAATGCTGATGGGAAGCAGTGACTGATTATTGGCTTTATAGATAGGAGTTAATAATATACAACTGCTAATTTTACCTGGACAAGTTAGTTCTGATTCTTTTACACTGCACTGTGACTTAAGGACAGGGACTATGTCTTATGCATCTTCGTATGTGCAGTATTTAAAGCATTGAGTAAATATTAGTGTTAAAAAATGCTGACCAATTTTTCAGCTTGAACATCGTGAAACTCCTTCACTTAAAGAAAATTTGACTAATGGAAAAGGGAGTTTTAATAACTTAGCTCTTAAATTGGTTTCAAGAGGTAATTTTTAAGGACTGCAGACTACAGTGACTTTGGATGTGTTTTTTGTTTTTGGAACAGGGCATCTATGTACTTCAGGACAACAAATTTCGTCTGCTTACTCAGATGTCTGCAGGAAAACAGTACTTAGAACATGCATCTAAGGTATTTTGTGGAATAGAAGATTGAGGGTTTTTTTTTATTATGAAAAGAGTAGACCATAGGGAAAAGTACAGTGCCAGGCACAACAGACTTTTGAATTTAAAATAGGTTTTACATCCTGGCTGGTGTGGCTTAGTGGACTGAGGGCTGGCCTGTGAACCAAAAGGTCACTGGCCTGATTCCCAGTCAGGACACATGTCTAGGTTTCGGGCCAGGTCCCCAGATGGGGGTGTGTGAGAGGCAACTGGTCTGATGTATCTCTCGCACATCCATGTTTCTCACTCTCTCTTTCTCTCTCCCTTCCTGTCTCTAAAAAAAAGAAAGAAATAGATCTAAAAAACAATAAAATAGGTTTTATGGTTGTTTCCTTTTGTTTAAAAATTTTGCTATGAAGTATGATACGGATGTTCACCATGTTAAAATAACATTAAATTGTAGCCAAATAAGCTTATGAAAACCAATTAAACAAACAGTATAACTAAATGCCAATGATTAATGGGCATTTTTGAATATAGCAGATATGTCAGAAAAGATACTCAAGCTTATAAAACTTATATTAGCTGTGCAAAACTATTGACCTCAGTGTTTATACTTATAATCTCCTTTGTATTAAAAAATTGTTTTATACAGTTAACATTGTTTCTAAAAATACATGTTTTGTGTTAAGTATATCTATGTTTCTGGGTTTTGTGTAGTTTTTGTTTTTCAATCATACAGGAGTCGATAAATAAGTAGATGTGTTAAAGAAAGATAACGAGGTTTTTTTAAACAAATTTTTATTCCTCACTCGAGGATATTTAGAGAGGAAGCGGGCAGGGGGGAGTGGAGAGGAGAAGGAGAGGGACAGAGAAAGAAAGACATCAGTATGAGAGAGAAGCATTGATTAGTTGCCTCCTGTAAGTGCCCTGACTAGGGATTGAACCCAGAAGCTAGGTATGTGCCCTGACCAGGGATCGAACCTGCAGCCTCTCGGTGTACAGGTCACTGCTCCAATCAACTGAACCACCCAATCAGGGCAAGATAACAAGTTTTAATGTAAGCATTCCTTTGAAGTGATTAAAATATTGGAGGCAGTATAAATTGCCTATTTATCTGCAAAAATTTGTCCATACCTAAATCATCTAACACAAAGGCAGTATAGATATAGTGGAAAGAACATGGGCTTGGGACCAACTAAATCTAGAGTTAAGCTAAGCTTCACAACTTACAGGTTTGTGACAGTGGGTAAGTTATATAACCCCTCTGGACCTTAGTCTTCTCATTAATAAAACTGATTATAATAATCTCTATATTATAAACAGTCTCTAAGCTTTGTTCCAGTTCAAAATTTCTTGACTCTGGATCTAATTGCCTATCAGTACCCATTTATGTATATTATAAAATAATAATATTCTATATTATTCATTTATATGTAATATTATTGAATATCAAACAATACAAAAATGTAGGTGACCAAAATTCCTTGGATTATTAGCTTTTTAGTTCCTATTCTTGTCCTGGCTTCCTCTGCTGTAGCTCAGTCCCTCTCCCTTTCCTTGTGTCACTGTGACGGGGTTTCTCAGTGTTGATACTAGTGATATTTTGAACTGGATTAATTTTTTTGTTATGGCACACTATAAGTCTTCAACAAATCAAGATTCTTGATTGCAGAAAGCAGAAACCAACTCTGATTGATTGGAATATTAGCTTAAAGAATTGATGGAAAGGCTCAGAAAACAGGCAAGAATCACAGGAAGTTAAAGCAGCCAGAAAGACGCCCCGTCATTCCACCAAGAGGATCTGGTGAGAATTCTTCAGGCAGTACTGACATTAGACACAAGCTGCCTTTCTTTGCCTCTGGAACTAATTCTAACCTGTTCCCAGCTTGACTTTTGTCACTCAGTCTAGATTCAGAGTCATGAACTGGAGCACACAATTGGCAGAGCTTGTAATAGGTCATGATTTAGTAGCAAGGAGCTGGGAAATCTAACAATTAGAACTTTCTTGAAAAAGTTCTTCCACAACCCTTCTTTTTAAATAGGAATGACTTAATAGTAAGGTTTAACTAAATGTCAGTTATTCATAGATTTACTGTCTTAGGAAATCCTTAATATTTTTTTTACATTTTTTTGTTCATTTTAGTATTTAGCATTTACATGTGGCTTAATCAGAGGTGGCTTATCAAACTTGGGGATAAAAAGTATTGTAACAGCTGAAGTGTCTTCAATGCCTGCTTGTAAGTTGAATTCACATTTCTTACAAATGTTTTTAGTTATTTTTTTCAGGTCTTTTTGTTGTATGTTTTGGTTTTGTTTCTGTTAACTTAGAGGGCATTTAAAATGCTAAAACCATTTACTTTGACCAATTTTAACATTTAATGCAGTAATATGTAGCACTTATATTCATACTCAATGATTTTTTAATTCATAATGGATGTTGATTTAAGAAAATGTCCTCAAGAAATCCAAGTTAGACAGTTTAAGGATGATTCTTAACTTCTAAAGGAAAATTTTCTGATGTATTCTTTTCAGATAGCAAATATCCCTGTTGAAATTTTTTTTAAGTTTTCTAGTATATATTTATTATGTAAAGCTAGATAAAAGTTGGCCTTTTAGCACTAAACTTTCAAAAGATCTTTCACCCAGAGCTACCAACCAAGAATACAATTGACTTGAGCTTCCCTGTATTTCCTTCTAGTCATGATGATAATCAGCAGTGAAATACCCAAAATATAAGGATTACAAAGAGAAACAAAGGCACTTAATTCACTAGTAAGATAATCATCTCATAAAAATGGAATTACCTTTATTGAATATGATTGTGAAAACTTTGACATAATAAGTTTCTTGATTAAAACTTCCTAAATAAAGCTGAAAAGTGATATTTAGACTTGTTTTTCCTGTTGCTAAAATCAAAATGATTCTTCGTTTTCTTTTTTAGGTAAATTTCAGGTGATGATACAGAAGTTGTAGAACATACTGAAGTGCAAGACTGCAGCTGTGTATAAAGAGTTAAATTATTCCTGTATAAAATATTTCAAGTAGCAGTGATTTAATTACATTGTTGGACATTGGTGTTGATATAAGCTATTTGCTAACTTGTATAATGAAAGATGTATGCTTACGCAGGAGTAAGGTTGTATTTATTAATTTAACATACACCAAGTTAAAGCAGATAAAGAGACTTTCAGAGTGAAAAAAATTGGTTTCACATAAACACGAAGATGTAGGATCCTTATTTTAACCATATTTGTTTGCTTAGAGTGATGTGTATTTTAACAACAGATGGAGAAGCAAAACTCGGGGTTTGATAAATGAGCATAAAAGTATGCACCAGTCAGAATCATTTGTGTAAGAATGAACAAATTTTGATTTTGTTTTATGAACTTGTTAAAAAAGCAAACAGCACACTAAATTAGACTTTATTTTGTTATAATTTATTTTTATTAAGAATTTTTTTGCCTCTATAAGTGTCATTATATACATTGTGTATATGTGTAAGAGATGCCATATCTACCTAAATTGTTCAAAAACCATAATTTCACTTTAATAGAATTTAGTTTTACAAGGATCCATTAATATAATAAAAGTTAAATATAGATTAGTTTAAATGTGAATTCAGTGACTCCAGGGCCAAAGAATATTAAGTATTTTAGGAAGGAATTGTTATATTTAACTCCTGTTACAGTTTCAACTTGAAGCTTTTCTTTCCTTGTGTGGAAGTTCTGGTGAATTTCTAATTTCTTTATCTTTATTCCTTTATTTACTCTTCCCTATGGGTAGATAAGGTCACTAAGCCCATTCAAGAGGGCTTAGCCCTCATGGCCTGATAATCACTTCCCAAAGGCCCTGCCTCCTGATATTATCTGTCACCTTGGTTGTCAGGACTTGAACACATATATTTTCAAGGACACAAATATTCAGTCCATAGTAGAATCCAACATATGGTGAGCAAGGGGAAAGCAGAATGCTACAGCTAGGGTTATCTGGTCAATTGTTTCCAAATCTGACTAAAATACAGTTGTAGGATGGGAGTTCAACTCAGGCATCAGGCTGGGATTGACACAAATTTTAGGGTCATAAAAGTTAAGAAACTAGACAGAACCTACAATTTTTTCAAAGTTCTTTGAAAAATGGGTGTTATGATCAAATACATTTTGGAACTCCATGCTCTTTTGTAGATTTTTAATGCATATTAATGGCATGTTATAGTTTCTGGAGGAAAAAAACAATTTTAACTTAGTATTTTTGATTACAGTACTATTTTTTCAAGAAACACTAACAGCTCAAGTAAATAAAAATTTTAGGGCAATATGGGAAACATTTGTTTTTGTTGTTCCACTTATTTTTGCACTCATTGGTTGATTCTTGTATGTGCACTGACTGGGGATTGAACCCACAGCCTTGGTGTATAGGGACAGTGCTCTAAGCAACTCAGCTACCCAGCCAGGGCTGACTTTTCTATAATTTCTAAAACATTTTTCTCTCTGTAAACAGATAGTAGAAGTGATAATCTGAATCAATTTTAATGTAAGTCAGCTTCTAATTGGTTTATTCCGCTAAGACATACAGGTGAAATAATCTTTTAAAATTTTAAAATGAAATTTTAATGAAAGTACTACCAAAATTTAGTAAATGTATAATATCCTCCCGACCGAAAGTAATGTATCTTTTATGTGAACAAAAAAGTATAGGTGCAATCTAATTTATTTTATCAATGTCCTTCATTTGGTAGCTATTTTCAAAATAATACTTCTAAGTTCCATATTTAAAATTTGTCATTTCTCAACAAACTTTAGGCTTCCTACCTCTGTTAAGAGTTGGAGAACTTTTTCTTTTCAATTCCTCATTAAAATCAGAAGATAACTTTTAATTGTGAATGCCTCAATAAATCCTATGGCCATACTGGTAGTTTGCATACTTTTTTTTTTTATTACATTAGTGACTTAAAATGTCTATTACTTTTATTTGTCTCTATGTTCCTGAAAAATATCCTTATGCCATGTTGAATCATTATAAAAACAGGTTCTGAGTTACCTATTCAAGGTCCTCCAGCTTGCTAGATGATAGAGCTGTAACTACATTAAAATAATTTCTTATACCACTTGCCTTTATTTTTTATTTTAAAGATTTTATTTATTTTTAGGAAGGAAGGGAGGAAGAGAGTGAGAGAAACATCAATGTGTGGTTGCTCCACGTATCCCCCACTGGGGGACTGCCCGCAACCCAGGCATGTGCCCTGAGTGGGAATTGAACCAACGACCCTTTGCTTCACAGTCCAGTGCTCAGTCCACTGAGCCACACCAGCCAGGGCCCACTTGTCTTTAGCACATGCAAAACTGCCTTCTTTCTTATGCTATCCAGTTCTCAGGAATTTTATTCTCTGTGAGTAGTGTATATAACTATATGTTTAGCCACTAGTTATGAAAGAAGTGTAAACTTAAAATAATAATCAACACTTTACCTCTATTAAATCAATGCCTAGGAGCCCCTCTCCCCCTAGCATCAAATCAACAACAACAAAAAAAAATGAGGCTGTAACACAGCTGGTTGTGGCATAGGTTGGAAATCTAAACTCTTTATGATAGGCACTGCTGGCTGCCTACCCAATAATTCCCATCTCCCCTCTTTTCTAACAAACTCCATTTTTGATAGTGGCAATGTGCTCAGCTAAAAAATTACTATTTCCAACTTTATAATTAGAAAATGTCTTAACTCTGGCAAATGTAAGTTGTGAGTTTCTTATAATGCGTTCCTCCTCTGAAATACCCAAGAAGAGATGGTGCTTTAAAAGAAAAGTTTTTATTTATTTTTAGAGAGAGGGGAAGGGAGAGAGAAAGAGAGGGAGGGAAACAATGTGCCAGAGAAATGAGTTGGTTGCCTCTCACATGCCCCCTACTGGGGTCCTGTCCTGCAACCCAGGCATGTTCCCTGCCTGGGAATTGAACCTTTGACCTTTCTGTTCTCAGGCCAGGGCACAATCCACTAAGCCACACCAGCCAGGGCAAGATGGTGCCTTTTTATCCTTCCTAGAATGCAGATGTGAAACAACAGCAAAGCAACCATATCATGACTAAAAAAATGAAAGCTACACATTAAAACTGATAAAAGGGAAATCTGGATGCAGCCAGGACACTTAAAATATATGAGTGGTTGCACCAGCCCTGAACTTATACCAGAATTATCAGATGAGAAATAAAATTCCTTATTTTTAAAACCTCAGTTTTCAAATGCAATATTAACTGATAAGACTCGTACAAGTTGCAACCCTACTCTTCGGAACATTAACAAAGCAAAAAGTTATGTACAATGAAGACATTCATGGTAGCATTTTGTATGCTGGATTAACACTGAAAACATTAGATATCCAACAATGAGAGAATGCTTAAATTATGGTAAAACAACAACTTGGACTATTAAATTGACATTTAAAAATCAGCCTTCTCAAGACATAACAGGAAAGATTCAAATGTAAATTATATCTACTATATTTGTAACTAGTGGCACAAGTATTGGTTCCCTGATTCACAATTATTCCTAATTCCCTTTTCCTTTTCTACCTCTATTAGAAAGTCTGGAAAGGCTTACAATTTCACTTCTCCACCTTTCTTGGAACTAGAGGTGATCATCCTACACAGTTGTGGCCAACAGATGGACACAAGTCTGCTGTGGATATCTGGAGAAGGTTCTGCTTGTATGAGAAAGAAACCTGTTTTGAAAACAGACACATACCCTTGACTTGCAGGGGCCATCTTGTTACCATGAGGGAAAGACCAAAAGAATCAGAGACCATGGTATGGATTCGTTGGGCCAATGCCAGTAGGCACCCCTCTATACTTCTCATTATGTAAGAAAAGTAAAACTATCTGAAGAACCATTGCTACTAGGATCTTCTGTTACTTAAGGTGGAAAATGTTCTACCTGAGATACAAATTATATATGAACAGATTTGACAGAAAAATTAAAGCAGTCAACCTGTTAGGGTATTATTAAAAATGTTAAAAAAAGTTTTGTGCAATAAACCACTTAAATAAAAGTATTGACCGTAAAGGGAAAATGTTTGATTTTGTTGCTATGAACACATTTGCCATTTAATCTCGATTTTAATTCTAAGAACCTTTCTCTCTTGTCTTTTGTTCAAAAGTCAAACAAAATTTTAGTAACCAAAACATTTTCAATAAAATTTTATGTGTATATATGTAAATAAAGCAGCACCAAGGGCATTTGTAAAATTTCTTCATACACTTTTGTATGTGGTTATAAAAAACTTCAAAACTGTTCATCTGAAATTAGGTGGGATTATACAAAGATACTTCAGCTATTCAAATCCATATACTCTATCTTCTGCATATCAGCTTGAGTTGCACAGTTAAGATGAAGACCCCTTACATAATGCTGAAGCTATGATGCAGTTTGTACTTGAACTGGCATTGCAGTTCCTCATACAGGCCGCCTTCATCACAAGTATCTTCTATCCCTGAGAGAACAACTACATCAGGATGGCTCATCGGCTAAATCACGTTGGTCAAAATACCTGGTGAAGAAATAATTGAACACATGCTTAAAGATAATTGTAGCACTATTTATAATAATAGCAGAAAACCTCAAACAATCCAAATGTCTATCAGTAAGGGGACTAGCCCCCTTAAGCACTAAGGACTAGATATAAATTATAGTATATCTATACCGTAGAAGACTGAAGCTTTTACAAAAAAAAGAATGAGGAAAATATCTATACTGCTATAGCGTGGTTTCCAGGATTAAGTGGAAAAAAAAAGGACAGAATGTCTAGCATGCTACCTTTTGTAAGTGTTTGGAAAAATGCAAATTATATACACACAGTATTTGTTACTTTTAAAAAGAAACAATGAGTGGAAGGATAAACCAAAAACTAGTAATAAAATGGATAACTACAGAAGAGAGAAAAGAGGCTAGAGAGGATAGAAGTGAATTCTAAAATACTCCAAATGTACCTCGATTTATAATTGTAACTTTGGAACAATGTAAATATTTGATGTGATTACAAAACAAGATTAAATAAAAATAAAATCATAAATCAAACTCCATAAAATGAATCTTCCCAAATATCAAGTTGGTAGTATAACCACACAGAGGAGAATAATTTCAAATGACCTTAAACACAGTGTTATGATACACATTTTTAGTAAGATATACCAGGGACAAAAAAAGAACAAGGAAGTTTTTAAATGATTTAAATATTTTTACTGTCAGTGACATTACAGTATTATTCTCAAACTATTATGTGCATATTACAGGATAAAGCCATACTTATGTTAATATGGTTACAAACCAGAATTTTCATCATAGAAAAAACATTAAAGAAAAGTCACATTATCTTCAATTAGAACTGAAATATCGATTTGAACTCAGGATTTTATTTTTCTGTTTGTAAAAAACGCATAATTCCTAGCTGTTCACTGAAAAGGGCTTAAGGCACTGACCAACTTAGTAACAGCTAGTTCCCTAACGTCCAAACTGTAGATTCTAAATACCATCATCTACTTGAAAAGAAGAACCAGAACTCCCAGGAGAAAAGACTAATTCTAGATCCAGATCCAGAAATGTTCAAGACACAAATGAATCATCTGGACATACCAGAAAGCAAGAGACTAAAAAGACCACTAGGACTGTATAACAAAAAGCACAGAAAATGATCTGAAGGACTCCCACTGGCCAAAGATGGAACCATTTGAGCATCAAAATGCAATGGATTGAAATTTATCAGATGTTAAAACCTCCACATTTAAAACAATAATCCAAAAACAGAAACAGCCTTATTGGTCATCTCTGGGGACCAGTAGGCTACAACTTCATTATCCCAAAAACTAATAATGGGAAAGAATATAGCCTGTAGCCTCTTTTGGGTTTTTGGGCAGTAAACTCTATTTCAGGGTAACCAAATTGTTGAAGGGAAGTTATTTTTTATAGAAAGAAGTTCTAGTTATGGAGAAATAGAAAAAGCAGCATTTTAGAATTCTAATGAAATAATGGATCTATGCAACCATCATCAATGGCTGATAAAACCAACAGGTGAAAGGTATGGATTGACTTTACCTGAACACAATGATCAACTTTTTTACCACTAAAGCGGGACTAGACATATGCCTCCTGATGTAATACAACAGCATCCATGGAGTCTTAACAAACAAACAGACAAACACACACTATCAATCCTCTGAGCCAGGGGTGTCAAACCTTTTGGCACCTCTGGGCCATACTGGAAGAAGAGTTGGTCTTGGGCCACACATTAAATACATTGTGACATGTAACCACAAAAACATCTCATACTGTTTCAAGTAAATTTACAATTTTGTGTTGGGCCACATCCACAGCCATCCTGGGCTGCACTGGCCCGTGGGCCACAGGTTGGACACCCCTGCAACCTACCTACCACTTTACAGAGAATATGGAAGAGAGATGAACACATTAAATACTGCCATGGAGATTTAGTTGTCAAAACTGAAAAGTGAAATTTTACAAGTCAAAGGACCCAATTTCTTCAACAAATAAATGACGAGAAAAACTCCAGGGGGCTCAATGGGGAGACTTAACACCCATCAAACAAATGCAATGAATGCATCTTAGATTTAAAAAATTCAAAATTAAAAAGATATTTTGGGGATAATCAGGGAATATGAAATATGATGCTGTGAGAATTATTAAATTTATGAGGTGTGGTACTATTACAATCATATTCTTTTAAAGCTCTTGTCAGTTAAATACATACTCAAAGAAGAGAAATGACAAGTCTGAGATGTGTTTAAAATACATTAACAACAAAGATGGGATAAATGAAACATCCTGGTAAACAGTTAATTGTCGAACTTGGGTGATGAATTGGTCTGGGTGGGTTCATTCTACTACATTTGTATGTGCTTCAACATCTCCATAGTAAGAAGCTCAAAAATAATCATCATTGGTAAAATAATTAAGGTAGCTAATTATTGGATCCTGTTTGAATGGGATTCCACTCATCTGAGTAGGTATTGCTATGAATTACCAGTTATTGCCTTCAAGCTACCCAAACAAACAAAACTAACAATAAAAAATACAAGACTTAGAATCTCATACTTATATTGAAGCTGCTACTGCAAATAGAGTCAAGGCCTATATGACCTTTTTCAAACTTGATATTATCTATAAATTTTGCTGAGTGAAGCCTATGTCTCAGAAACTTTTCTAGGATAAAACTTTTATCATTTAACTAACTTTTTGAGGGAAAAAACAATCATGACTAATACACTTGGATATTTGTCTCTTGAGTGTACAGTATTATAAAATATTAGATTAGCCAGCAGATGATGTGTTTAAGTCTCTGGTTTCATTAAGTACTAGTCTACTGAACCATCAATTAGTTAATCTTTCTAAACCTGTCTAGAAGAAAAAAACCCTAAATTGTATGAGGATTAGAGACCCACTATATATAGTGTCTAAGGCAATGCTGTACCCTCTCTTTTAACCCTTATTACCAGCAGAGGAGGTAGATGTTAGCTGGGTGATAAGCACAGCTAAGAGCTCAGCTCTGGAGTAAAGCTGCCAGCGTTTGGATCCTAGCTCTGCCATTTATTAGTTTGTGATGGAAGAGAAGTTATTTGAGCTCTCTCTGCCATTTGTTTCCTCATCTGTAAACTGGTAAAAGCACCTGCCTTCCAAGAATTAAATTAAATAAGTTTCTATTATACAGCACTAAGAAAAATGCATGGCACAAAGTGCCCAGTAAGTATTAATCACTGTCAGCAGCAAAACTGTAGATCAGGAGTGTCAAACTCATTTTCACTAGGTGCCACATCAGCCTTGCAGTTGCCTTCAAAGGGCTGAATGCAATTTTAGGACTGTATAAATGTAACTACTCCTTAACAGCTAAGCAAGGGCTCGACACTGCCGCCAGGTAGAAACAAGGTGCCGGGCAGGATAAAACAAGGTGGAGGGCCGGATTTGGCCCTTGGGCCTTGTGTTTGCTACCTGTGCTGTAGATCAAGAAACTAGATGTTGAGTATGTGTGAACTCCAAAGAAGTATCTGGTAATGGGAAAGGATAAAGCGACACAGGATTACTTACCTTCCCAGTATTTAAGTATGTTATAAATCTTTTAAAAGGTATTGGTATTAGGTAGGATAGGTAGCAAACCAAGGCAGGGAGAGGGAGGGAAACATGTCTGACCCACTAACTCAGCAGTCCTGAGCCTGGTCCAGTGAGTCTGCCAGGTGTTCCAACATCACAAGAAATACCATGGTAGCATAGGAGAAGGGGAGTCCTTGAAATTCTATGTATCATTTCCACTATCTGGAAAAGAAAGCCTTTGAAATTGTGTATTCATCCCAAGGTCTAGAAGGGGAAGAGGAGGGGTCCACAGTACCCAAAGAAAAAGCCCATAAAACAACTGGTTAATTGCCTACCTCTGATCACTATCTATTTTATGTGGGGGTCCCTACTGCTTACAGAAAGAGCCCATAAATAACTTTGAGTAACTTCTTCAACTTTAATTAACTGCCTCCTGTCACATATCTGCTTTACAACAAGATGAACAAATGTGGTCTGGAGCAAGGTAAGAATTTGGGCTAACAGACCCCTACACATACCTAAGCTTGGTTAGTCACGACCACCATGGGAAGCTGGCAGTGCCTTTACCCACCAATCAATACATAACTCCCTCACCCCCATCCCTGCAACTTATGTAAGTTCTCAGGACAAAAGACCTGATGCTGTTACTGCCCTTGATTTTTGCCACCCAAGCCTATCACCCCCACCTCAGCAAGGCTTGTGAAAGTATCAATAATAAACTTTGCTTGCATGTTAATTGACTTGATGATCTGCAATTCTTTACTGTCAGCTAGAACCAAGTTTCTCACATAAGATTGGGATTGGAATAAAAATACTGACCATGGAACAAAAACATTGAGTCCAATAAGAGACCTAAAATAAATGTGTGTGTAGTCTATAAATATATAGACACAAGAATATAAACTATTCAAGTTTTCAAGTAAATTCCAGGTGGAATTTCAATGCGAGAAATGAAATTAAACCTATACTAAATGAAAACATGCCCCAACCAAAAATGAACAAGGGACACAGGCAATTAAAAAAATACAACTGCAAAAAAAAAAAAGAAACATGTTCTACCATCACTGGTAAACAAATACAAATAAAAATAATTTGATTGTATTTTTTAATATTCAAATTGGAAATATTTACATCAACTGAAAATGCCCAGTATTGACTAGGGGATGGACACTCTCACTGACACTCGGTGGGAACACAGAATGGTACGAGCTTTCTGGAAGGCAACCTGGCATTAAATATCTCAGTTTTAAAAGTACAGCCCTGCGCTGAAATAATGTTTCAGTCAACGACACTGCCTATATGGTGGTGGTGTACCATATAGCCTAGGTATGCAGTAGGCTATACCGTCCAGGTTTGTCTCACTACACTCTGTGACGTTCCCACAATGGTGAAATTGCCTAATGATGCATTTCTCAGAACATGCCACCGTTGTTAAGCAGTATGTACCTGTACATGCCCTTTGACTTACTTCTAGGAATTTAACCGCAGGAAATAATGGAGCTGTATGTATGAGGATCTTCATTGCAGCATTATTTACAAAGAAAAATGAAAAGAATTGTTATACATATGTTTTCTTACATACCTCAATTTCCTCTACTGTAAAATGTAAGCAATACTCTCTACCTGTTGAAAGACAATTCTCCAGAAACTCCAGAAATTTGGTTTCTGTAGGTCTTGTGAAAAAACAAAACAAAAACCAATACTCTCTACTACCATTAATAATACTATTTGGAAGCAAAAAATCAAAGATTACTTACCTGCTAACCAAGCAGATTAATAAATTCAAAGCAGGAACCCTCTCATCATCTCTGCTGTTCTAAAAAAAAAAAAGGAAGCCACATGTGGCACAACTCAAAATGTACTCTGTTCCCCTCCAGTATCTTTGAAACGAATTTCCTTTTAAGATGCAAAACATGGAAACTTTATTAGCTGATAGTAAGAACCACATGAAAATAGATAACCTCGAAGAAAAAGGACAAAACTGTAGAATTAATGATCCCTCAAGAAACATCTAAGATTATCTTTTAAATAAATATCCTTGATGGGGAAAAGAAATAAGAATTGAGGAAGAGTAATTTTGAGAATAACGTTGGAGAACGTTTTCCTAGTTCCAAGTAGAGCGACAAAAAAATCCTACGTCCTAACTGGACAGTAATGGAAAAAGTATATATATAAATATTATAAAGAACTTAACAGTTAAGAAGGAATAAAATTCTGGCTTCCAGCCTAAGACACACCAGTAAATATTCCAGATCAGGGCTCTTAATTATGATGGAAGTAGTTCCTGAACTATACATTTTAGAAAGTTCACTTTAAATATTTGTTAAAATGACAAACCTAAGATACATGAAAAATAGCCTTAAAGAATATGAAATTTATTTTCATACATTTTAAGAAGAGTCACAATAACCTACTGAGTAATGTTATAACAGACATGTCATATTTTAATTCAGATTTGGGACACACATCCATGATGTTACTCTATTCAATTTCCTATGTGCCAAGCACTACATGGGACAAAGCTGACTAAAATATATTATAGTATGTGCTAACAGCACAGAAGATACTAACTTTATACCACATACTAACATACCACATACTAACCACATACTAACATACTAACCACATACTAACCTTTAATGATACCACATACTAACTTTAATGAAAGGAAAAATGTGTAAAGTACCATAAAAAGATACAAAGTACCCCTGGCCAGTGTGGCTCAGTGGGTTGGTCCAGTTCCCAGTCTGGGGACAAGCCTGGGTTGTGGGCCGGATCCCTGGCTGGGGATGTGTGGGAGGCAACCCGCTCAATGATTCTCTCACACATCTATGTTTCTCTCCCTCTCTGAAAAATAAATAAAATCTCAAAATCTTATTTAGAAATATGGGGAAAAAAGATATGAAGTATACTGGGAAAATAGAGGATGGAGAGATTCTTTTTAGTTGTTGGGATCAGGGAAAGTTTGAGAGAAAATGGTGGAATGTGAGCCAGGTTGTGAAAAGTAAAAGGTATTTAGATACAGTTTGAAAGAGAGTGAAAAGGCTCCTTTGCAGAGGGAAGTCTAGGGACAAAGCATGGGAGACAGTGAGCAGCAGGCACATTTTGCTGGGAGTACAGGACATTAAGTTTGGGCCATATCATGCTAGATCAGTGAAAGTATTTTGGAGTCGTCAATGGAGTTTACATTTTGTTGCAGGGTTGGGGAAAGGAGCTATAAAAAAACAGAAGTGGGCTTAACAGGACTTTAAATTAGTTTTTGTTGCAATGCTACATGCATGATTTAGAGAAGATCTGACTGGAGAAATTCAAATCAATCACTGGGGCACGGATTGCTAGGTGACTACTCAAGCTTCCTATTCCCCCCTTACTGTGAAGCTCATTTCTAGGCAGGCACACCGCCACCCAGCTAAAAGTAAACATTTCCATAGTTTTTTATGGCCATGTGACTAAACTTTGGCCAATGAGCTATATAGGCAGATGTACTGTAGAACCTCTGGGAAGGCTCTTAAAGAGGCTGGCAGCCTTCTTTCTTCTCTTCTTTCCAACTGCTTATAATGAAATACAATGGCTGAAGCTCCAGCAGCCGTCTGGGACGTGAGGTGAGCTGAGGATGGAAGCCAGAGGTGGAAGAACTCAAAAGCCTCAGTTGCTGCCATTCGAAATCTGATTAGCTTACCTTTAGACTTTCTTTCTCTGAGAAAAAGTTGTTTTAATTAAGCTATTGTTATTTGGGGCATTTCTATTATGTGGCCAAATCTAATCCTGACTAATAAAATATTCCATGTTTTCTTATTTCACTGGAATCCTTCTTTATGACCATATTCCAACTTACCACTAAGAGTCTCACTTCAGAGCATCTTCTTGCAAGCTGCCGAATCAGTGAATGAGCCTCAGGTAACAAAGGTTTTTCAAGACAAGCCAATAAAGCATAAAGCCATCTTCCCTAAATAGAATTTTAAAAAGTAGTAAGTAGGAAAATATTACACCATATTTTCACTTGTTTTTTAAAATGTCCAAAGTTGTGTTTGGTTATTTGCTATGAATAAATTCACATAACATTTAACTGGACTACGTTTGGATATAGAAAACAAAGGGTCACATCTTTTGTATTTTCTAACTATAGAGACAGAACATTAGATACTTCAAAATATTCTCATCCCCAAACAGTTTGCTTCAGAGATTGTTACAATTATAGTACTAATTCACAGGCAGACTACTGCATTAAGATGTGAATAAATCCTTGAAAAATTAAGATATATTTTTCTTTGCCCTCTATAGATAAGTATACAGATCATTTTATAATTTTATAACTCTGTCCCCTCGGTCTATACAAAGGAATTATATTCTATATGAAATAATGTTTTGATAGTTCTATAAATACCATGGCAAGCTAAATTTATTTCCATCCCTTTTAAAATGGGGTTTTCTTTTTGATTACAAAAGTAATATACACGTAATGCAGAAAAAGTAAAAAAATACAAAAAGCACAAAGGAAAAACAAACCTGAAATCCCACCATCCAGATAAACTTTCTGCTAATTTTAAAAATGTTTACCTTTTTTCTATGTAGACTTACAACTTTTAAAAATAAAGTTTCATCACTGTGACAGTAGTAAGGTAATAACATTTTGTAGCCATCTTTTTTAACTTGCAATACATAATAAACATTTCCCATGATGTTAAGTTGGATTAAGAAGAGATGTTATTGGTCTCAGCATGGTGTTTATGTAAATACTCTTTAATGAAGCACTTATACTTTCCTGTCACTGCTGATGTATTCTTTTATCACCCAGATTTTGTGAGAGTATGGTAGACATTATGCCCCTAGAATCCAGTCTAGAGTTGAAATACAACAGGAGCTTAATTAAAATATTTGTGGAATGAATGCTCCATGTGGATGCACCATAACTAACTTAATCAATTTCCTATAGTTGAGAGCTCAGGATGTTTAATTTGTTACTGTTACATAAAAAAAATAGTGTGATAATTATCCTGGAACATAAGTTTTAGAGCATCTCTGATTGATTTCTTGGGGTAAATTCCTAGAAATAATATGGTGATGTCAAAGGGTATATATATTCATACGTTTCTGAGATATAATCACTAAAATGTACCCCAGAAAGGTTATACTAAATTGTTTTCATCAGTAGTGTTTAAGACTGAGTTTATTCTGACCAACGACACATCACTTGGGAGAAACCTGAAGAATATTAGAACAGGCTTGAAATAGCAATCTATGCAACACACAAAGTTAGTTCCTCAGGGAACCACAAATCAGTAAGAATTTTTCTTAAAAAGATTTATGTTCAGGTTTCCTTTACAAATAGTGACAAATTTTCTACATGAAAAAGCTATTATTGCCAGGTGCAGTGGCATATGCCTGCAGTTCCAGCTACTCAGGAGGCTGAGGCAGAAGGATCACTTGAACAAACCCCAGGAGTTCTGGGCTGCAGTGCACTATGCCGATTTGGTGTCTGCACTAAGTTGGGCACCAATATGGTGACTTCCTGGGAGCGGGTTGGGTGGGAGGGCAACAGGTTGCCTAAGGAGGGGTGAACTGGCCCAGGTCAGAAGAAAGCATTATACATTTCAACTTGACTCAAATTTTCAGGTATACGTTTACTATGTAAAGCTAGTAGTCAGGTGTTCAAATGGTCTCTACCTTTAGAAGTTGCTTAAACCTCTGACTGTCTAAGATATAACTCTGCTGAAGCATTCCTTTCCTCAAAGTTAGTGAGCACAGAGTAACAATGCTAAAAAGTAAGAGCAAAATCTAAAACTAAGTAGTCAAAAGCTTCCTTAATAGCTACTACTTGGATGATAAAATAAGATATATTTCTCAAAAAGTATTAGACAAGTAATTCTAAATAAAAAAGTTTTTAAAAGTTCCCTTTTTCAGTTCTGGCTGGCGTAGCTCTGGATTGAGCGCGGGCTGCGAACCAAAGTATCACAGATTCGATTCCCAGCCAGGGCACATGCCAGGGTTGCAGGCCATGGCCCCCAGCAACCGCACATTGATGTTTCTCTCCTCTCTCTCTTTCTCCCTCCCTTCCCTCTCTGAAAATAAATAAATAAATCTTTAAAAAAATTTTTAAAAGAATGAAAATTTCAAAGATGCCAACCGAACCCATAATTAAAAACACCATACTTTCTTGAATTTCAAATGAGAGAAATTAAAAAAAAAGGTTCTTTTTTTGTTTTTGCTAGTTTATGATATACAAACTTTCTGTGATGAATGTTTTTACCTTAAACACTGATATTTTCAATACTAGAGTTCTGATGGTATAGTTATTTGGATAGGGGAATTGAACACTGTTGATTTAAAAGACAGATTACTCAAAATAAGACTCAAGAGATTAATCCTTTTAAAATTTAGTAAATCAGGTGTCAGTGGTTCAGAAACCCTTTAATAATTCCTCTGGTAAATACAGCTACATTTTTTGGTAGTATGCTTTCATTAATTAATAGGAAAAGCCAAACTTATCACCCTTTTAAGTGAGTAATCTTTCTTTTTAAATCACACTATGAAGTTAAAAAATAAATATTAAAGGAAGAGAAGAAAAACATAAGTAATACTTATCTGTTTTATAAGGCTTATAAACCCCTGATCCAATAACTCTACTCTGGAAATATGCTAAGAAGGCAGTATAAATGTTTATATTTTAGTCATGATTGTAAAATATAAGGAAGAACCCAAATGATTAATAATGAATCAACATAGGTTATGAGATATTAAGATAATGACAATTACATGTGAATTACATTATTGTACTGAAATATATATATGAAATGTAGCCAGAAACACACACACATGCACACACATTAATTATAACTATGTAAAAGACACAGAGGACCACTGAAACAGAAAGAGTGATTTTAAACATGATGTTTTTCCTTTAAAAAGTACATGCTATGGCCCTGGCCAGGTAGCTCAGCCAGTTACAGCACTGTCCCCATAAGTCAAGGTTGCAGATTCAATCCCTAGTCAGAGCACATACTAGAATCAACTGATGAATGCATAAGTGGAACAATAAATCAGTGTTTTTTGCTCTCTCCCACTTCTTTTCTCTCTAAAATCAATAACTAAAAAAATAAAAATATGTGCTTGCTTTGGCAGCACATATACTAAGACTAGAATGACACAGAGAAAATTAGCATGGCCCTTGAGCAAGGATGACTGCAGTTTCGTGAAGCAGTCCATATTTTTCAAAAAGAAGAAAAAATAATACATGTTATATAGTAGAGATTTATTTTTTAAAAACATTTTCTTTATTTATTTTTAGAGAAAGGGGAAGGGAAGGCATGTGCCCTGACCGGGAATCCAAACAGCAACCCTTTGGTTAATAAGCCTGCGCTCAATATACTGAGCTCCACCAGCCAAGATATATAGTAGAGATTTAAAAGAAAGTATTGATATAACTTTAAAAGCTTAAGCTACCTGGGCAGGAGAGAAAATATAAAAATTTAAACTAAAAAATTTAGTGATAAAGAATACGGTCTTATACTTATGGAAGAAACTCAGCCACTTGGCTGCATGGCAGGCTGAGACACACACTGTGCTGCATGGGTGGTTTATCTGTTTCTCTCAGCAGACTATAAGCTCCTGGAGGGCAAAGATTCCATCTTATGCTTTGACAGCTAGCTTTGGAGTCTCAGATACACTCTTTTGCAAATATCCTTCACTGTGAAAATTATTTGTTTCTAAAAATTAAATCCTACTTCAGATGATAAAACTTCTAATCAGGGGATTAAGTAGGTAATTTATATAATGTCTACCAACTGTACCCAATTTTGAAGGTAAAAAAAAAGCTGTGAATATAAAGCAATAAAACGCAGGGGCAGTATAGCATAGTTGTTAAGAGTACAGTCAGATGGCCTGAGCATGAGTCTCTGTTCTGCCAATTATCTGTGTGATCTTTAGCTACTAAATCTGTATGTGTTCCAGGTTCCTATCAATAAAATGGAAATAATAGTTGATAGGTTATTAGAAGATTCAAGAAATTAATAGAACAATGCCTGGCACAGAGTGCTATTATTGTTATTATTTCTGATACGCTTTTGTGAGTTGGATTTCAAGGCCATTTTAGAAAATGCATTTCAAACTTCTTTAAGTCAGTGCCACTCAAAAAGGGATCTGCGGATTGGTAGCTGGTCAGTACCCTGTTTGTTATTTGTCCCAGGATAAAAACCAACTATTTCATTGACAATCCCCACCACCCCAAAGCAAGACTTTCTCAATGAAGAAAGTAGTACGTTAATTTACATGCTAGTGTAAGCTCCTCACTGCAAATAAGCATAATTTGCATTATACATAGTTATACATACATGTATAATATGTACAGATCTATAAATACTATAGAGTACTATCTCATATATAAATATGTATAATTTCATCTAGATTATGAAAATAAAAAGAGGTAACAGTACCAATTCTGGAGTAAAGTCTCTTTCTCCAAACCAATTACTCAGATATTCCAAGACACTGGCTATTGTTGCCTAAAAAAAAGGGGGAGGAGGTAGAATTGCATTAGTAGTAAAACAATGACAAGTTCAACGTGAGTTTCATTTAGTTAGAAAGCAGCTCCAATAATTAAAGTGGCCTCATTGTTTAGATTTCCAGAGAACTGTGACTCTATTTAGTCATTTGATTACATGGTCACTCAAAGAGAAGAGGCTTTTAGGATAATATTCTTATACACTTTCAAATATCAATACCTTGGGTTAAAAAATCCCAGGATTTAGTTAGCAACTACTAATTTAGTTTATCACTACTTAAAAAAATTCCATGTGCTCTTAAAAAAAATCTCTGCATAATAAATACCTTCATTTATTTTCATAAAACAAAGTATAAATCTAAACAGAAAGTCAGCTAGAGAAAGATCTGTTTTAAAACAATACTGACAGAATTTATCAAATTGTTGGAAATATTATCTCGCTTATTCAAATATAGTTGGACACTTAAAAACACTCTAATAGAAAAAAAAACACTCTATAGAATTTTGCAGTATCTTAGTGCAAATGATCAAGTGAAACTGTGAGCCAGTATAATTTATGACAGAGTATGACTTTGAAAAAATTTCATCTCCCAAGGGTATCTAATGCTATGTCAAAACAAAACAATCAAATGTTTTAGATGGTCTTTAAATAGGTAACAAAGTACTAGTCCTAAAAGTCAGAAGAAACAAAATCCATTTTTTCCCTTTATCCCAAGAAATTTATGTAGTGGTTAAGTTTTGGGGAGTCAAAAGTTTTATGTGCAATTTTGACTGCAGGGAGAGTCAGTGTCCCTAACCTGGTGCTGTTCAAGGGCCAACTGCATTTCATTCTTAATGGAATGTGTAGGATGTCTGAAACTAGAAATAGCAATCTAACTTTAGTATTAACTTCACACCCCAGAATCTAAGACTTATAACTGAAATATATACAATTAAGTAGTTTAGCACCATGATTGAGAACATCAGTTCCAGAATTAGACCATCCTGGGACTGAATCCCAGTGCTGCCATTAAAACTTGCTGAAAACTACCTGCAAATTACTTAACCTTGAACTGTTTCCTGTTCTCTCAAAAAGGGATATTAATAATAACTCCCCATACAGGGCTGCAATAAGGATTAAATAAAAACTGTTAAAAGAGTTTAGGACAGGGTCTTACACATTATATTCAGTAAATGTATTCAAATACTCTCACACACATCACAAAAAAAAAGAATGCATTTTCCATATTATTAGATGGACTTTACCTGATTCATTCTGCTAACAATACTAAGCAAGGGGGGAAAACCAATCTGAAAGAAAAATGAGATTGAAATTTATTAAACAGTATTATAAGGGAGGGTTTAATTTTTTTCAAACTGGTGAATTCTCATCTCACTGTTATTTAAAAACAAATGATGGCTAAAACAAAATTCCTTTATTTCCTATTATAATAAAATGTTCTATGAACTCTTAATTGGCAATGCCCCCTAATGTCCTGAAATCTGAATATGTAAACCTAAAAATAAAAAAATGATTTCAGTAATTAAAATGTTAAAGTATGAAATTTAAAAAAAGATACTATTAATACTATGGCATTAATATGTGATATAAACTTTTAAAAAATCATTAGCTAAAGCTAATATTTTTAGGAATTAAGGGTACTTGAATTAGAATCACTTTTTTCCAAACCCAATCTGAGTCAATTAAAAAAATCTACTTTGGAGTTTAATGCTGGGAGCCTTGATTGTGGAAATAGCACTGACTTGTGAGCCTAAGAAGATATGCATTAAACTCTTGCAACTTTAAATGGTTCTTTTCAAAAGTTATTTTTAAATTTATTTTAGAGGACGAGGGAGGCAAAAAGAGGATAGAAACATTGATTTGTTGCTTCTTATCCACCCCCTCACTGAGACTGTACCTGCAACCCAAACATGTGCCCTGACCAGGAATCAAGCTGCTGGCCTTTTGCTTTGCGGGATGACGCCCAACCAACTGAGCCACATGGGTCAGGGCTACATGGTTCTTTCCGGTGGTGTACATTACTTGTACACATTTTTTAATAATAAGGTAAATAAACAAATTTTAATTCTTTATTAAATTAAAACACTTTTTAAAATGGAACATACATTGGGGATTACCCATAAGAACAGCTATATAGGAAACAGTGCCAAGTTAGCTGCCCTAGAGATCAGAATCTTCCTTCGCTCCCACCACGTGTGTACAAGTGCCTGTTTTCCTGGTCTGGTTGGCACAGCGTATCAAGCTTTCTTTGCCAATATATTACCTGAAAAACAGCTCAGTGTCGTTACAAATTACATTTATACTATAAGTAAGTTTGTGTATCTCATATAAGAACCATTTGTATTTCCTTTCTGTGAGATGTCTATTTATATCCTTGGGCCATTTTTTGTTTTTGTTTTAAATTGGGTTCTAGGTCTTTTTAATGCCTTTTTGGTAATTTTAGAGACTTTTGGAATATTTACATTTGCAGGATTAATTAGTTTTAAATGGGAAAAATACAATGTGGTACCACATAGCAAACAATGTATACCTTCTATTCAACAGAAAAGAACATAACATGGGGATTTAATAGTAATGAGATGTATGCAGAAGGTTCCTGAAACACCTGACACCTTGAAACACCTGAAAACTTGAATGCAGGTGAATCCTAAAGGACAAGAAGTTGTCCACATACTTTATGAAGCCATGTGAAATTTAAATATACCCTCAACATTTCATTTCCAGAATACACAATTTACTAATAAGCATTTACTACTAAGCATTTTAAAGTAGATTTCTAAATGTGTCATGTTTTTCTGTTTCCCTGACTATTCTTCATTCATTGTTTAACCCATGACTAATCATTAAGAAAAAAACAAATCCTACCTAACTCACAAAATAACTAAAACATAAAAGGTATGAAGCCAACCTAGAAGATGTCACAATACATTGTTTCAGAAACTGGGATGCCTATTTTTATGTTAAAGATATAATAAACTAAGTCAGAGGTTGGCAAACACTTTCTGTAAAAAGCCAAACTAAATATTTTAGGCTTAGCAGACCACACATTGTCTTAGTCACATATTATTCTTAAAGTTTGTTTTTTGTAAACCTTTAAAAATATAAAAAACATTCTTAGGTCATGAGCTGTAGAAAAAATTGGCTGTAGACTGAATTTGGACTAGGCTGTAGTCTGCTGACCCTTTACGATAAATGATGCATCAAAACTAGAATACTGTTGGTTTCGTTTATCCACTTGTCACCTACTTGTATATAATCTATTCCAGGACTTTCGTTTTTAGCTGGTCCAACAGCCCCTTCAGAACATAACCTTTCACCCAGACAAAATTTTTTCCAGCCTTCTTCATCTTCAGATTTTGGCTAAAAAAAATAAATAAATAAATTTACTTATTTCTATATATTTTTAAAATACTGACTTTGAAAAAAAAAACAACAACGAGGATTTCTCCAAAGTTCCACCACCTCAGCACAAAGATATGGAGCCTGTTATGGGTTGAATTATGTCCCCCAAAGATTCGAATGCTGAAAAGCTAACCCCCAGTACCTAAGGATGTGACTTAGAGACAGGGCCATTACAGAGGTGATTCAGATAAACTGAGGCTATAGAGTGGGCTCAAATCCCATCTGACTGGTGTCCGCATAAGAGGAGGCCATTTGGACACATGCGAGATGATGCAGATGTGTGTGCACAGAGGAAAGACTATGTGAGAAACTAATGAGAAAATGGCATGTGCAAGCTGGAGAGAGAGGCCCTGAGGCAAACAAACTTACCTTGATCCTAGACTTCTTGCCTAAAGAACTGTGAGGAAGTAAATTAGTATTTGTTAAACTACCTACTTGGTGGTATTTTGCTACAGTGGCCCTGGCAAACTAATACAGTGCCCCGGTGGCCTTACCATATGTGACACATGTTTAGTTGGGAGCACACTTTAATGGACACTGACAAGCAAGGGTATGTTCAAAAAGAGGATAATAAAGATGAAATCGATATTAAAAATGCACTAAGAATGCTTACAAGAACCAAGGATATTTGTTCCAGGAAAGGAGACATGATCATATACTTCACATACTTGATCGACTGCCCAAAGAAGGAATAGATTTACTCTACATCACCAAAAGTAAAAAGCTGGACCAGTGGAGGAAAGAAGCATTCAGTTCAATATAAGTAGGTATCTCAACAAAACTTTTTATTTGTACACGTTATTTTGAACCTTATTTTGCAAAGGTGCAATTTTCCCACTGAGGATAAATAGCTTTCATTAGATTCTCAGGATGAATGAGACCCTAAAAGGTTAAAACTGACTGTCCTGAAATAATGTATACAACTTTCTCCATTATTTCATTAGGTTAGAGATGATTTCCGCTGCAGGTAGCACTAAATATCCTGATTATTAAAAACAGTAGGTGCTATTCTGCCTGGTGTGACTTAGTGGTTGAGTCCCAGATGGGTCGCCAAAGGGTCGCCAGTTCGATTCTCAGTCTAGGGCACATGCCTGGGTGGCCAGCCAGGTCACCAGTAGGGGGCACATGAGAGGTAACCATACACTGATGTTCCTCTCTCTTTCTCCCTCCTTTCTCCTTTCTAAAAAATAAATTTAAAAAAATCTTTAAAATAAATAAAAATAGTAGGAGCTTCAATGATTGGATAAATCGATAAATAAATATGTATACTTACATAGCTGACACCAGGATGTGCTTTAAAATTTTTTCATTTTATTATTTTCATGTTTATATTTGCCATGATGAACCTGTGTTATGGTTACATAATATTCTTATTTTGATGGAGCATAATTTATTGAATCAGTTATGTTACGTTATTTCATTTTTGACAAAATAATATCATAGTATTACTGATGTGGCTTTTTGAATTAATAAGCATGTACACAACATCTTTAAACTGAGCAAGAAAGAACAAAGTAGTATATCTACCTCCTTCCCCCTACCTCCTTTCTTACTAGAAGCCTCAGAACATAGTGAAAAGCTTTAGTCAGACAGACTTCGGTGGCTCCCAGCCATGCCTTTGAAGAATTAAATGGTCTTAGGCAAGTGACATCAGTTCCTTTCACACTTTTGTTAGAGGAGAACTTCCAACTGGTCTGGAGAAACATATCGAGAGTCCATATACTTAATTTCTTAGCTTTCAGCTGGTCTCAGGAAGCTTATGCAAGCAACTTCCTCCATTTACCCCAATGTGTCACCACGTAAAAGATAGGAAGAACTGCCTAGAAGAAGCTTCTAAGATCTGAAATCTATGAATTATCCCAAAATTAGCAAAACTGTGTGCATAGGTGCATTTTGCCCTTTGGAAGATAAATAGATTTCATCTGATTCTCAGAAAGAATATGAGACTCCCTAAAAGGTTAAAAGTATTGCCATGGAGTACACCTGAAATTAATATAATATTGCATGTCAATCATAACTGAAATATAAATTTAGAAAAAGAGGGAAATATAAAAAGTAAAATTAAAAACTTTTCACAGAAAAAGAAAGTATTGCCATAGAACAATGTATCCATTTCTTCCCCAACTCCCTTTTTTATTCAGTAGCCCAGATATAACATGTCTACTGAAGAGCTTAATATTATATCTAAGCCGATAAAATGAAGTCAATACTTTTCAGTATGCATGACAGCTTTACTAAAATGTCACTGGTATTGGCACCATTATCTCATCAGGAAAATTCAATAAGTCTTTACTCAATCTTTCTGTAAATACTTTTTGTAAATAGGAAAATGTATTTATTTCCTAAAAAGCAAATATCTAGAAGGACCTTTAAAAACTTGTAAAGGCCTAAAAATTACCTATCCAAAATGGCTCAAAATGCTGTGAATCAAAGCTGTTATAAAAATAACTTCCATTACTGATTTTATATTTTTCAGGTCACTAATATAATGCAATTGGTACTATTAAGGTAGGTGGGGACTACCGGTCCAGATGGCACTGCAGGTAACTGCGGCTTGCTTCCTTGCACAACTACATCAAAATTACATCTAAAATATAGAACAACCATCACTAAGAACTCTCAGAAATCAAACTGATAGAAGTCTACAACTATGAAATTAAAGAGACCACATCCACCCAGACTGCTAGGGCAGACACATGGAACAGGCTGATCCTATATCCACGTGTGGTGGATAAAATTTTGGGAGAGATCTCTCAGGAGTGAGGAGTCCCAGCCCTATACCAGAACCCCCATCCCAGGGTACCAGTGCTGGGAAGATAAGCCCCATAACTTCTGGCTTCAAAAACTAGTGGGGATTAAGTTGGTGGAGGAAATTTCTGGAGTCCCAAGTAATTCCCCTTGAAGAACCCATACATGGACTTACTCAGACTCACTCCCTCTGAGTTCCAGCACTGGGGTAGCAGCTTGAAAGGCACCAGTGGCATACAGGGAGGAACTGAAGTGTCTGGCATCAAGGTGAGAGCTGGGAGACAGCTTTCTTTTAGACAAGAAGGTGGGTGGAGGCCACTATCCCTTTTCTAAACCCTCCCTACACAGAGCCACAGAGCCAGCAGGCTGGAGCCATATATGAGACTCCATCAACCCAGCTAACACTGTTTGCCCTGACCTGGAGATCCCTAGAGACTCCATGCCACCCAACTTACTTGGGGCCCCCCAAGCTGCTTTTCTATATGAATGGCTGGTCTTGGCTCACGGTTCACGACATCCTAAATCCTCTCAAACAAACAACGCTGGCTTCAGTGAGCCCCCAGGCCCTGACCCTTGTGCTAAGTAGCCCCAGGCCTGCTAAGTAGCAGCAACCAGCCTAGATTCACAGCTTGGCTTTGCCTGGGAATCTCCAAGCCCAGCACAAGTAGCCCCCATCTCAGACTGCTCTATAGTTCAAGCAGGGTGTATTCTGCCCTGGCAAAATACAGGTGGGGACTGACCTTGGCCTTCACCACCTAGGAAACCCCAGAGCCTGTGCACCCAGCGGACAGCTACAGACCAAATCAGACCACTACCACCCTACCCCTGTACAGCTGAAGGTGGAGGTTGGTGATCAGTGGTCACAGCCAGTCCATGCAGCTGACTGGCCTGGGTAAATCCTTCCCATTGACCTGCCAACAGCAATCAAGGCTCAACTATAAAAGAAGAGTGTACTCAGCCCACATGAAAATCATACCTTGAGTGCCCAGCTTGGGTGATAGGGGAGTGTGTGCCACTGAACTCTATAGAACATCTACTACATTAGGCCACACTACCAAGGCAGGGTGTCATAGCAGTTCTACCTGCTACATAGAAACAAACAGAGGGAGGCTGCCAAAATGAAGAGACAAGGAAACATGGCCCAAATGAAAGAACAGATCAAAACTTCAGAAAAAGAACTAAACAAAAATGGAGAAAAGCAATCTATTAGAGGCAGAGCTCAAAACAGTGGTTATAGGGATGTTCAAGGAGCTTAGTCAACAGCATAAAAAGATCTAGTCAGAAACGAAGGATACACTAATTGAAATAAAGAACAATGTACAGGGAAACAACAGTAGAGTAAATGAAGCTGAGAATCAAATCAATGGTTTGGAACACAATAAGCAAAAACTAACCAACCAGAACAAGAAAAAAGAATCCCCCCCCCCCCCCAAAAAAAAACACCCGAGGACAGTGTACAGCCTCTGGGACAACTCCAAGTGCTCTGATATTCGTATCATAAGTGTGCCAGAAGGAGAAGAGAAAGAGCAAAAAATTGGAAATTGATTTGAAAAAATAATGAAAGGAAACTTCCCTAATTTGGTGACGGAAATAGACATGCAAGTCCAGGAAGCAGAGACAGTCTCAAACAAGATGGAGGCAAAGAGGCCTAGTCTAAGACCCATGATAATTATAATGTTAAAGGTTAAAGATAAAGAGAGAATCTTAAAAATAGCAAGAGAAAAACAGTTGGTTACCTACAGGAAAGTTCCCATAAGACCTTCAGCCAATTTCTCAAAAGAAACTTTGCAGGCTAGAAGGGACTGGCAAGAAATATTCAAAGTCAAAAAAGCAGGAACCCACAGTCAAGATTGGTATCATTTAGAATCGAAGGGCAGATATAGAGCTTTCCAGACAAGAAAAAACTAAAGTTGTTCATCATCGCCAAACCATTATTATATGAAATATTAAGGGGACTTATTTAAGAAAAAGAAGATCAAACCATGAAGAATAAAATGGCAATGAATACATACGTATCAACAACTGAATCTAAGAAATGAACTAAGCAAACAAGAACAGTGACAGAATCATGGATACAGAGAACATTTTGATGGTTGCCATATGGAAGTGGGTATGGGTGAATGGGTGAAGACGTGAGGGGATTATGAAGTACATGTAGGGAGTTTCAGAATAGCCATGGGGATGTACAGTACAGTATAAAGAATGGAGTATCTAAAGAACTTACATGCATGACCCATGGACATGAACAATGGTATTGGGATTGCTAAAGGGAGTGGGGGTTGCTGGATGGAATGGGGCATATGGAGAAAATTGGGACAACTATAATAAACAATCAATAAAATGTAATTTTTTAAAAGGGGTAGATGGGAGAGAAAAGGAATAATGTAGACTAAGTAAATGAATCTTTAAAGACTGGAAGTAAATGTGGACTTTCAAACACTGTACAACTTAAACACAGAAACTTACATACCATGGTCACATTACTATCCAGCTGTTGTGATTTCCAGTGGCTTCTATGTCTGTTCACATTCTACAGAAAGAAGAATTAGACACTGATCTTCAGAGAATGGGTAACTACAAAGAAATCAATTGCTGCACAACATTCTAACTATCCTAACACTTAGAAAATGTTTTAAACTGTATTACATCTAATAATTATAATAATAACTTGGTAATTGATTCACAAATATTCTTTTCTTTATACTTCAGAATCACAAATCTTATTATTCCAACTTAAGTCTAGGAACAGAATTAAATATGAGGGAGGGATTTAATTTGATTAAATGATTAAAGTACATTCACCTGTCGAACAGCTGAAAATTGTGCCACTTGCTGTTGCTGCCACTGAAGTGTAGGGGAATACCCTTCAGGAGCAGGCTGACATCCTGAAAGCTAGAGATCAGTTCATAATTGTTAGAATCAATATTAGTGTTGTACCTAGAAGTCCATGCTTCTGCAAAGTAAAAGTAAAATCAACATGAACAGCAAATAATAAAGTACATGATTAAGACTATACAAAAAAAAAAGTACTGTTTCTGATGTAAAAAAGTAGTTAGGCATTTCACTTTACTATTTATGTCTAAGTTTAAAATGTTAGGAAAAGATCCTTATTTAGTCACTTTAGTAAGAGCCATCTGGAATGTTTTAATAGTTGTAGTTTGTTTATTTTAAATATTCATGTATTAATATTTTTCTAAATCCTCACTCAAGAATACATTTATTGATTTACAGAGAGGAAGGCAGGACGAGAGAAAAACATCAATTGGTTCTCCAACCAGGGATCGAATCTGCAACCTATGTATATGCCCTGACTAGGAATCAAATCTGTATCTTTTTGATGTTCGGGATGACGTTCTAACAAACTGAACCACCCTACCAGGGCAACAGTTGTCGTCTCTAGGAAATATAAATGATATGAGCCCTGAAGATATAATGTATTCCTACCTTTCTAGAATAGCAGAACAGTTTGAAACAAAAAGATATATCCCAAACAAACAATTTCAGCATAGGCAGAACACACTCAAATAATTTAAGACATTTGACTTTGAAAGGTCTACTTGTTTCCTAAAACAGTACTTAAGTTCACAAGTGATCACATAGTGCCTTGAAATAAAACTTATTGCAGTTACTTTTTAAAGCCAGGTATATAAGACATCATTTTATAAGACATCAACTAAAAACTTACATGAAACTTTACGGTGTCTGAATTAAAATTACCTAATTATAAACATCAGGTAAAGAATTACTTAGAACATAAAAGGAAAAGGATTTATTGCAATTTAAAACTGAAAACAACAACAACAACAACAAAAAAAAACCTGCTGCTCTCCTCTGACCTTAAATTAAATTCACTCTTCAGAGAGACCTTCTGTGACTATTTAGATAGTCACAGTATTCCCTGTTATTTATTGGTCACTTATATATGTTAATTTTCATCATTGCAGCAGTCATTTTATATAATTAATTTGTTTAATGTCTTTCTCAGGACAATGTAAACTCTACAAGGGTAGGGACCTTTTCTGTCTCATCCTCTGTTGAATCTTCAGTGACCCACACAACCTAGTTGGTTAGTAAAAAACGTGCTGGATAAGTGTATGAAAATGTTCATAGTGTACAAGTAGCCAGAAAAAGTGTAAAGATATCTAGGTTTCTATTCTTTTTTTTTCTTTCCTTTTTTAAAAAACTTATTTATTTTTAGACAGAGGGGAAGGGAAAGAGAGAGAGAAACCTCAATGTATGGTTGCCACTCACATGTCCCCCACTGCGGATCTGGCCAGCAACTCAGGCATGTGCCCTGACTAGGAATTGAACCAGCGACCCTTTGGTTCGAAGGCCAGTGTTCAATCCACTGAGCCATACCAGCCAGGGCTCTATTCTCTTTTTTTTAATTAAAAATTCTTTGCATAGTTTATTTTTCATTGTATTTTTTTCTATTGCTACTTATCTCCTTTATACTCCCTTCCATTTTTCTCCTCACCCCCTGCAACAATCACCATGGGACTCTATTCTTAAAAAAATAAAACCCAGTCAATATCATAACATGCAAACTACATGAAGATTAAAGTCCAATAATAATTATGAAGATAACTAGAAAATGTTACTAAAAATTAAAGGATAGCCTAAGTAACCTATTTAAAGACTTCTTCAGGATTTGATCATGCCCCTAAAGTATGAAGAGCAAGCAAATCTCTATGAATGCCAGGATTACTGAAAGCCTCTGGCAGCAGTAAATGTCCTTTGTGTTTTTGGAAGAAAAAGTACAATAAATGTTTTAACCTCCTAGGTAGTCGTTGTCAAATCTTACCTACCTACATCTGTTAGATGCTATAGGAAGAGGTATGGTCTTTTAATTTGCGGGGGGAGGTAAAAAAAAGTCCCCTGAAGGGTAATAACACTCACAGAAATATTCACACTTTGCTTCCTCTTCAACTTCTTTGGGTCAATTTGAGCTACCACAACATCTGGACATTGAGCGGCTTCAATCCTACAAATAAGTAATAAATGCAAAACTGTGATTACTATCATGCTTTGTCTATGCGTAGTAAAACAAGCTAATCATTTCTACATTTCATTATGAAATTAGACAAACAGTTCAGAATTGCAATTGAGGCATTTATCAGAATACTTCTGAAATTATCCGGATTAAAAGCAAGGAAATCTAGGAGCACACATCTTGCCATGGGTAATCAAGTTTAATATAATGAAGTTCATAGAAACTCGTTCCCGTAAAGGTGTAATCAAGTGATCTTGATCCAATCCGAACTCCACTGCGACTGGGGACGGAAACAAAGGCGGGGCTTTATCACAAACAGGGTTCGAGCTAGACGCCCGGCGGTTGAACTACCAGCCCGCCCTCTCACGCCAAATCACTCACTGGACCCTCCTCAAGTATTCCTGAGGCGTCCTCGGGGGTATAGAAGGATCGAAACCTTCTGTCAAGTCGCAGGGCTCCACTGGCAACAGACGGGGCATCAACTCTTCCACTGCAGATTCCCCTGGTACCCACGCCATGGTTTACAATTTAGCCAGCCCCACGTCTAGGTCACGGCGCAGGCGCACGCGCTTAAGTAGGTACCTTTGGCGCGGAGTTGAGCGAGTGGCCGGGCTCCAGGGGCATAATTGCGCGTGCGCAAATCTGCTGCTCGTTCTAAGGTTAAGGCTCCGGTGGTGTAGTCAAGACTGTGAATTAAGTTCCTTGCAGTGATGGTTCTGGAGTGTTTCCGCGTATTATCTCTTCTACCCCCTGTATTGTCTTTTAAAACTAGGTAAAGACTGAGGGTTATTAACTTCTATATATCCCTTGTAGTGAGGGATCCTTAAATGTTTTTTGAATTAATGAGTTATATTACTGTGATCATCATTTATTGACCCCTAAATTCTTAAACACCGGTAGACAGGTCATATACATTTCCTCATTTAATTTTTACAACATTTTGAGGAAGGTGGTATTATCCCGGTTTTGTAAAGGAGGAAATACACCAAAAGAGGGGTTAAATACTACAAATGTGACTTTCTCTCAAAGGGGAAGAGCCAATTCCAACCTAGATTTATCTGAGGTCAAATGAACAAAAATTAAAATTTCCAGAGGAATAATCTGTGCTTGGCTACTGAAGTGAATATTACCCCTACAGTAGCCATGATTTTTTCCTTTTTTTTTCGGAGAGAACTCTTTGCTTAAATATAAGTAGTGCAAAGCATAAAGCTAATGCCAACACCCAGAAGTCACCGTTATTAATCTTAGAGTCGATCTTGTGGGGTGAATACTATTATCTCCATTTTACAGATGAGCATACAAGGCAGAAATGGTTTAAGTAACCTTTGCTGGGTCACAAACTGCAAGAAAAAATGAAAATATTATATCACAATCTTTCTAAGCAATCTGAGTGAATTTCTAATGTTTGTATTCTAAGTGAATTTTTAAGGTTTAAGGTTTTTATTTCTGCCCTAGCTGGGGTGGCTCAGTGGATTGAGTGCCAGCCTGTGAACACTAAGGTGGCTGGTTCCATGCCCAGTCAGGGCACTTGCCTGGGTTGCGCCCAGGTACCCAGTAGGGGGCGTGTGAGAGGCAACTGCTCCATATCTCTCTCCCACATCAATGTTTCCCTTTCTCCCTCCCTTTCCCTCCCTCTAAAAATAAATAAATAAAATCTTACATTTAAAAAAGAGTTTTTATTTCTAAGGTTTTTGTTTATGTTTGAGGCTCCTTTTTTAAAAAGGACTACTAATAACTTAGAAACCATAATGCAGCTTACGCAACTGAAGGTGAAGTGAGGAAGACCTTAGGTTAAAAGCTTCATGTTTAAGAACATGGCAGAACTACACGTGGATAAAGGAAAGGAATAGCAGAATGAACAAAGGTTGTCCTGGGAAATAATAAGTTATTTTCCAAAAAAAAGAGGGGAGTAATAAAGCACATGAATGATCCTGAAATGCTTCTAAAACTTTAAGTACATAGGCATGAATTCATTCAGGAGAAAAAATAAATTAAAAATTAATGTGTTGCTTTCTGCTGCTTCAAACTAATCTGATGTAAAAAAAATAGTGACGAGTTTTGGAACATATTTTACTATGGCAATAAATTGGAAATTGCATTAAATATTTTTGATAGTTTCAGTAACATATGGGACAGCTGAAAAAAGCTATATTTGGTTGATGAAGTTATTTTGGGGAAAAAATGCTTAATTGGTGGAAAGCCGAACTTCTAAAACTGTTATAACTATTTCATGTGAACTCTACCTTAGATTCTGAATTATTTCTGGTGCCCTGTTTTCAAAGATATCCAGTCATTTCTCAGTTTAAAGTGGAAATTTTTTATTTCAATGATTCTTTTAAAAACTATTTTATTTATTTACTTTTAGAGAGAGAGGACGGGAGGGAGAGAACATTGATGTGTGAGAAAAACATTGCACACTACCAACCGGGGACCTGGCCTACAACCCAGGCATGAGTCCTGACTAGGAGTTCAACAGGCAACCTTTTACTCAGGCTGGTGCACAATCTACTGAGCCACACCAGCCAGGGCTATTTCAGCGTTTCTTTCATAGGTGTTTGGCTATAATAGCTATTTAAGGGTTGTGAGGATGGAATGCTTGAGAGCTGTTTATTGATGATTGTGGCATTTGTTAAGTCATCCTAGCAGAGCTAACTGCAAAATTTGTCCTTGTGTTTTATATCCCCTTTGGCAGTTCAGCTAGTCTCATAAATTAATGTGTGTAAGAATTATCTGAAAGAAATTATTTAAAATACAGACTCCTGGCCCTGGCCAGTGTGGCTCAGTTGGTTGGACTGTTGTCTTGTAAACTGAAAGGCCGTGGGTTTGTTTCCCGGTCAGGGCACAGTTGCAACAGATTGATGTTTCTCTCTCACATAGGTATTTCTCTCCCTGTCTCTCTCTCCCTCCCTTCCCCTCTCTAAACTCAATAAGTATGTCCTCTGGTGAGGACAAAAACAATACAGATTCATGGGTCCTGTAGCTCTCCCCTCCAGAGAGATCTGATTCTGTTGACTGTTGTGTGAGTCTGAAATTGACATTATAAGAGACATTCTGAGACAGAAACATAGCTTCAGAAACAGGCACTGTGGTAGGCATTGGGAGTTACAGTGGTGAGCTTTTTCTGTCTTGGAGCTTACAGCCTAGTTGATAGAGAGCTGTTAATCAAACGGTAATACAGATGAATTTTAAATGTTAACTGTGATAAGTAGTATTAAGGAAAGTTTTGAGGGGATGGGGGCAAGTAAGAGCCTTGCAATGTGGAAACAAATGAAGGCCAAAGAATGAGACCAAGCAAAGGCTATTTATTCAGAGCTTGCTAGAGGAAGGGAGTCAGCCACCGCTACTTGTGTTTTGGCAGGGATTCAAAGGCAGGCAGAAGAGTTGGAAAGATTTATCCTGGAAAAAAGGAAGGCTTCAGATACGGCATAGTTGCAGGCTTCAGGTATGGCATAATTGGCATAAGGAAGCTGTAGGTGGGCTACTGTAAGGGAGATAAAATTTCTTCTCTGTCCTCTTAGTATCTCTGGCTAGGCCTAAGTATTAAACTGACATAAGACAGAGTAACAGGAGAAAAGCATACATATTTTATTTATTTATTTATTTATTTATTTATTTATTTATTTATTTATTTATTCACGTACTTGGGAGCCTTCACAAGAAAAATCAAAACCTGAAGAAGGTAGGCCCCAAAGTTTATACACTAGATTGAACAAAGAATAGTAAATTGTGAAAATGTAACAAGACAAATGGGTTTGAGATAGGGCAACAAAGATCAGAACCTGCAACCCACTCATGTGCCCTGACCAGAAATCGAACTGGTGACCTTTCACTTTGCAGGGTGATACCCAACTGAGCCACACACCAGTCAGGCCACAGATGGGAGTTTTATCTCCTGCTTTCAGGAAGACAAAAAGGAAGATCAGAGCACCCTCCTTGCATCTGCTGTTTTTCAAGCACCTGCAACTCAATTGATATGCCATACCCCAATTACATAAACCTGCAGGAGTCTTTTCGGGGGGATCCTTCAACAGCAAGAGGCCTCCAGACTTCCACGTGTGTGCCCATCCACTCATGGTCACCCCAGCATGCCATGTCACGAGGTAATGGGATGGGGAGTCAGTGTTTTCACCAGGTTTAGACTCTTGCTTATGCAATTGCAGTAAGCAATTGTGTAGAGGCTTGTCACTTCCAAATTTTGGCTTGTTGTTGCTTTAATTGCCTATTTGGACACCTAACAGACCAGGTCTCTCTGAAGTTCCTCTGAGCACTTGACAAATTTTATAATTAGTTATCTTTATAATTTTTATGTGGAGGTATAAGGAAGAAGGGAAGCTAATGGTTTAATTGGTCACTCAGATTAGCCTAGTTAGGGAGGTATTTGGTCATTTTGTGGTCTAGGCAATCTTTCTTGATTTTTTCGGAGTTCAGACATGATTATAGAGTAGTTTTGTTTTTGCCTTTATCCTTCAAAGTCACTGAGTGTCCTTGTCTAATGTTGGTGTCCTATGAAATGGTTTACATTAAACAGGAAAACAAGCTGGTCTGACTGTGAGTGCCCAGGTAGCTCCTAACAACAGCCAAGCCCAGCTGGTAGAGATGGGGCAATTTCAGATTCTCGGAGACCTCTTTTCTTTTTTTGGGGGGATAAATGTTTTATATAGATTATCTCATTCAATTATCACAACATATTATATCATAATTGATAGGTACTATTGTCATCTTTATTTTCAGATGAAGAAAGCATGGCTCAGAAAAAATTGTGTGACACCTCAAGGTCACACAACTAGGAAGTGGTTGGAATTGAGATTCTATATTGGGAGGTCAGGCTAAATCACTGTTTCACAAGAAACAGCTCAGTAAAAATAAATACAGTGAGTTCTCCCTTAACATTGTTGATAGGCTCTTAGAAACTCACTTTCAGCAAAATGACATATAATGGAACCAATTTTACCATAGGTGAAGTTGGTATAAATGAGTTAAGTTCCTGTATAAGAGGCACTAAAATATCACCAAACTTCTAAATAAAAATCCCAAACACTTCTAATATTAAACATCGCAACAAATGTGAGCTATGCATGCATTTTAACAAGATTAATAAAAACAAGTAAGATAATTATATTCCAATCTGCGTTTTATAGTTCAGGGTCTTGGGTAACCAGAGCCTGTCCTGGCAGCTCAGGGCACAAGGCAGGATCCCACCCCGGACAGAAGGCCCTTCCACTGAGTGACCCCTCACACACACACACACACACACACACACACACTCATTCAGAATGAGACAATGTGAACATGCAAGTTCACCTCATGTGCACATCTTTGGGATATGGGAGAACACTGGAGTCCCTGGAGAAAACCCACGCAGACATCGGGAGAAATTGCAAACTCATCACAGAGAGTGGCTTCTGCCAGGAATCATTTATTTTTCCTCATCATCATTATAATGAAATGATATTCAAGGAATTGCTCTATATAAGAGCCTTTATGACCCACTGCTCATAGATTAAGAGAAAGGCAATGAAGGTAAATGCAAGAAAATCCTAGTCATGGTACACGCCCTTCACCCATGAGCAGTCTCTTTTACCTCTACAAAACACTGTCCTAAAGCTTTGGGGTCCAGATCCATAAAGAGGACTAGAAAGCTGAACTGAAGCCAGAAAATCAAGGTAAGGTCTAGTTTAATGACAGAACACAAAACAAAAACAAAACTTTGCTCCTCTGAAGTAAAATACAAATCTAGCTCCTTCATGTTGAAGTATGAGTTTCCTACTTTGCTACATGGATTTTGATAATTCTTATATTCTTTATAAATCAAATATACAGCAGACAAAAAGAAAAAACTGTCAGTAAATCATCATGTTTAATTTTTTGCCTCTATAAATGGTTTAAAAGCAAATAATTTAATTTATGTAGTTTGATTAAAGGAACTCAGTAATAATTCTGGAGTTTGTCCACATGGCCTAATGAAGTGGTATTGGAATATATTACTGGTGAGGCGCACTGTTGAAATAAGAACGAAAAATTTTAAAGCCAAGCGTTGTCAGCATTTACAGGGAAAAAGATAGGCATAAAATAAAAATTGAGTGATAAGTATTAAATGGGCTCCAGCACCCCGACTTCAGATATGCTATGTAACCTCTCTTATCCCTATCTTCATTTGTTATGTATAGGGATTGAACTAAATGGTCACTAAGGTCTATTTTGGTTTGTAATACTGTAACTCCTATGTGTGATTTATTAGCCTTATTTATTGTTATTATAGCTAATATGATTGTGGTCATTGAGTGTGAAGACTAGACCAGACTGATATTATCTTATATATATATGAGACTTAATACAGTATTGATGCTGAAAATTTAAAGTTAGAAGAATCTGAGTAGTACTGCTTTTCCTACTGAATATTCCAAAAGATAGTTGGCCAGTACCTTATAAAGTCATCATCTGAACAAATGAAAGAAAAAACTCTAAGTGCTTCTTTTATACTAGATAATGGATTAAGCCAAAAAGAAAAAGTAAAGGTGAAAGCTGTATTTGGTGGTGATCATAAAAGTTCAAGAAATTTACATTTTCATACTTCACTTGACTGTGTAGTACTGGAATCTCCAGTTTAGAAACATGTTAGTTCAGAAGTAGGAAGGAATATACTGGCTGTTACACACTAACTGGTATTTAAGGTAATGAAGATAAAGTCATAAGATGTTTAGAATACTTGCCCCCAAAAGAATCCAGGAAAAAAAGTTCCAGAGTCAAATATCTTTGGGAAATGTACTTAAATCCCACTTTTAAAGGTCTACAATGAATATTATCTTATTGAAACACCTGACAAAAGATCTATTTTACATAATTTAACTGGTGTTTCCTGAGTTTTTTTGACCATAGAACTCTCCTTGTTTCTCTTTTTAATATTCTCTGGCACTTTGAAAAATGCCAGTTTGAGGAAATACTGATTTTAGGAGTATTTGCTTTTAAAAACAACTTTTTTTTTTCTTGGAGGGGTTAGTTATGTCAGATTTATATTTTTAGTCAATCTCAATACATAAAAATGTTGATGATGATAATATTTTATAATTGTTTAGGTTTTCATGCTTATTCATGAGTATTTAGGGTACAGTCTTTTGTGCCAGAACCTATAGAAGGTGGTGTAACTGAAAGCAAACAATTATAATCAGTTGCATGTTGGTAAATGTTTAACAAACGTCCCTCAGAACACAGATTGATCTCAAGTGCCTTGGGCTAGGATTGTCTATACATTAAATCAGAATGCAAGAGAAGATTGCTTTTGGAGATTCTCCCTTCTTCAATTCCTACTCTGACTCTCCTTTCTCAGGAGCTCAAGAAATTTCCCATTCCTCTCTACTCCTCCTTAGATAAAAACCTCTTAACTTTCAGTATACCAGAAAAAATAGTCTTCACTATTTACCATCTGGGTCCAAAGGGCCCTTCTAACTTTTAATGTTTTTATGTTATTTCATGAGTAATTTATATAAGTTAGAGTAAAGCGATATTCAATAAAACTATTAAAGAGAGTAAAGAAATAATGAAAACAACTTTATTGGAATTTTTAAAAAGATTTTATTTATTTATCTTTAGAGAGAGGAGAAGGGAGGGAGAAAGAAAGAGAAACATCAATCAGTTACCTCTCACATGCCCCCAACTGGGGACCTGGCACTCAATCCATGCATATGCCCTGACTGGGAACTGAACCTGCAACCCTTTCATTTATAGGATGATGCCCAATCCACTGAGCAACACCAGTCGGGGCTTTATTGGAAATTTTAATAAGTAAATGAACATAGCAAACCCCTACTTTTATATTTTCCTGGTTTTGAAGATATATCCAAAATGGGCAGTGCCTTCTAAATGCACTTAGACCTGCTCATTATCTTGTAATTATCTTTTTACCCATCTTGTAAAAAAAAATAGGTTTCAAATATATCACTACTATATCCTAGCTTATTGTTTCTTCTGGTTTTTCTTGCATTTACATCATCAAAACACAAGACTTTTAAGAATTTTTTGAAACATTTAAAGACTTAAAACATGTTGAAGAGAGGATAGCCATGCTCTTTGCTCCCAACTGTAAAATATTTGTATTTTTAGTTTTATAAATGACCAATTCATATAATTTTAATTTCTAGATTATCTATTTCATTCCTATTGTCTTTGTATACACAATTACCTCTAGTATTTGTCCACTTAAGAATCAGATCAAGTAAAACTATCTATTCAAACATCATAAAGGATGAAAGAATACTGTAATATGTGCATTAGCAAAATGAGATTGTCGAGATTCTTATTGCAAAATAGTGTGTAATGAAGTTATTCTCCTTGAGTGAATGACTGGATGAGAACACTGAATTTTCTTATTGTCACTAGAAATGTATCATTAACTCATTGATTCTTGAGTTTGAGAAATTCATCTAAGAGATGGTCATCTAAAGATTCATAGTTTAAGGTTTTGCTATCATTATTAGTGTCCGGAGTGATGTTCTTTGTCTCTGTATTCATCTTCTGAATTCTGAATTCTTAGCTATAGTTTGTGAAAGATAACAACATAGTACAAAGATCTTGAAAGATGCTACAGTACTTTGAGCACTGCAAAAAGAAAACTGAAGGATAATGCAATAGTGATGATTTATTTCACTATTTTGCCATCTTAGGTAACTCTATCATTCTTCCATTTTCTTATTCATTTAGCCTTTTCAGAACATAGTTTGGAATGATTTTAGTGAGTAATGATGAAATAATGCCATGGGTAATGAAGTAGCAGAATGTTTCAAGTTATAGGAAAAATAAGGTCACTAATATTTCATGATGTATCCTAGATTTACAAGAGCCCAATGGCCCCATGTGGTAATGACAAATAGAATAAACTGTATCCTATTTTTTAAAAAAATTTATTTATTTATTTTTAAAGAGAGGGAAAGGGAGGGAGAAAGAGGAGAGAAACATTGTTGCGAAAGAGAAACATTCGTTAGTTGTCTCTCCTATGTGTCCCAACTTGGGACTGAACCCACAACCCAGGCATGTGCCCTGACCAGGAATCAAACCAGTGACTTTTGTCTTGAAGAACAACACCCAACCAACTGAGCCGCACTGGTCAGGGCTGTATTTTTTTTAAAATATATTTTATCTTTGTTCTTGGTAGACATCTAAGAATGAATGTCATAAAATATCAATTGTAAAAAATAGAAATCCTTAAAAAGAAAACTCCAGAAAACTAAAGGTGGGTCCTATAGATTTTAATTACTAAGGTTTAAACTTTTAAACTCATTCACCTTAAAGCACAGAGAGACATATAAATGAATTTTTTACCCATCTTAATGTCTATTTCATTGAAATAAGAAACAAAAACCTATGTTCCGCTAAAAACAAAGAAATTATGACTTCTTAGACTTTATTGAGCTGGGTGGTAAAGATGCTGTTCTGAGGACCATGAAATGAATAAAATTACCAAAGGTGCTATACTCTGGTTTATCCCTTACTGAATTCCAGGACCCTTGAGGATCCTCTCATCTATATCTGTTTACTGTATTCCTTCTTGGATACTGTTTCATTTTGTGAATATCCTTATTCCACTTTTTTAAAAAAAGATTTTATTTATTTATTTTTAGAGAGGGAAGGGAGGGAGAAAGAGAGAGAAACATCAATGTGCAGTTGCTGGGGGTCATGGCCTGCAACCCAGGCATGTACCCTGACTGGGAATCGAACCTGTGACACTTTGGTTCGCAGCCCGCACTCAATCCACTGAGTTACGCCAGCCAGGGCTCTTCTTCCACCTTTATACCATTGTCCACAGTTATTTACTTGCCGTGCTTTTGGTCAAGAATTCTCATTAATGTAGCACCCTGAGCCCACTTTATTTGCAGCCCTTCACTGAATTTTGGCTTTTGATTCTTATTTCCTCTTCAGGATTGTATTAAAATTTGATGTGCAAACTTATTCTCAATCTCATATGTACATTATAGAAAGAAAAATGGTGTATACCTTATTTCTCATGAATATAAACTTTGAAGAATAAGAATTTGATCTTGTCTCCTATTCTGTAAAATGCTTACAGGGCTAAACTTTGCAGGATTTTAGGTATTGTCATATATGGAACTAATTCCCTTAGCAACCCCTTACTGAAGGATTGGGTTCGTCTGAAACTGCCGAGCTTGAATGTATTTCCAACCTGATTCTGTCTGTCTCATTTTGCTCAGCTCTTTTCTTGGAAAGAGAAGCAGAAAATATGCCATGATTAATCAGCCAAAGATTGTGGAGTGTGTATGGTGAGCCCAGGGCAGTGGTGTAAAAGCAATATAGAGGGAAAGAGGTAAACTAACTAGAAATGTCTAAAGAGTATGTCAGTTCTTCCAGGCCTGGGAAATTGGCCTGTTTTGCCTACCTCATCTCACCAGCATCACAACTGTGCCTGGCACACAGTAGATGTTCAGAAAATATTTTTTGCACCAAATGAAAGTGTTACCAGTGATGTGGACTCTCGGTTCCTGAGTTCAGCAAAGAAAGAATTCAGAGCGAAGAACTGTAGCACAAGGGGAAGTTTACTTAACATGCAAAGCAAAATACACTCAAAGAGATTTGAGCAGGTTGCTCAAGGAGCTGCCTTGACCTTTTAGAAAGAAAGACACAGAGGCAGAAAGTTATAGAGGCAAAAGAAGAGACTGTGGAGACAGGTTCAGAGGGTTAGCTCTGGATGAGCTGCTGAAGCCTGCTGCTCCCCTGGTTGCAAGTCTTGTGGTGATCCTTAAAACTTAGGAGAAAGAAAACAAAGATACGTAACTGAAAAAAGAAGGCATGTGTGTGTGAGAGAGCAAGTGCGAGTGAGCATGAGTAAGCACAAGTGCATTGGGTCCTTTGTCTTAAGAGTTTTTATCTGTTTTCTAAAGGCAGGAATTTTAGGGGAGGTCTCAGTGGAGGGTCTAACAGAATATTCATCATCTTTCCAGACGTGTCCTTTTATATGCTGATTTATCAAAATGAACTATAGGGTCAGGGTCTTTACTGATTGATCAGCACTAGGGTTGGGGGGGGGGTCATTGGTCATTGCATCTGGTCGATACCACCCATGGCCATAGCTTCGTCTTTTCTGGGCCTGGATCTGAAACACAAATGAGGCCTAAATGTAATGTCTAGATTGACCAAAACGTTCTCTCTGTAGTCAATGAACCCACGGCTTTATTCCTAAGATTGTTTGATGCTGATCAGACCTTCAGTGTCTTGAGGGCTGAAGGCTTAAGGGAGTGGTCCTGAAAGGGAGGAGCCCAGTTTGAGTAAACTGTCTCAGTTTCCCCATTTCACTTACCAAGGGATTTTCCTGTTTTTTTTTTTTTACTGCCCTGCTCAATAGAACAACTTCTCACTTCTCACTTTGTTTTTTTAAGGGGAAATGTTTGTGGTCTAGGAATCGACCAGAATCCTAGTGGGCAAGATGTCCTAGACAAGGAAGTCTCCATTTCTCTTCCGGGAGCTGAGAGTGTGAATGGCTGGCAGGGGAAGAAGTTCCCGCCCTTCCTGTGGCTCGTAGAAGGGAAAGGCCCTCCTCCGAGCAACCCCACTCTCCCACCGCACAGCCGGGTCCAGTCGGGTCCGAGCTCCACCGACATGCCTCCGTTTTGGTTAGTCTGGGTCACCCTGACCCACCGGCTCTGTCCTTACCCCTTCTCCAACTCCCTCCTTCTTGTCCCCTGCCCCAGGTCTGCTCAGCCCGGGTCCCGCACTTTTCCCTAGAGTTCCCGGCACCTGCGGATAGGTCCCCAACCCTGCCTTTCCCTTTTCAGCCCCTGTCTAGTCCCTAGCCCCGGGTAGATTCCTACCCGTCCACAACCACGCCCTCCGTATTTCGGCCAGTAGCCCCGCCCCTCGGCTCTGTCCGCGCCCCCTTTCCGCCCTCACGCCCCGCCCCCTCCCCCTCCCTTTGACGTGGCAGAGGCGGCACCAGCCATGTTGGCCCAGCAGAGTTCTGCGCGGAGGCCGGGGGCGGGGCGGCGCCGGTCCTGATTGCATTGCCGCGGCTCCACCGCTGCTTCAGCTCCGCGGATAGAACTGAATTTGCAAGGTGGAGGCTGCAACTGCCGCGAATCTTATAGCTGAGGCACTGTGGTAAGGGCGGACCTCAGAGCTACCTCCTCTCGGCTCCTCCAGGGACCGCGGGCGCTCTGCGGGACGCGGGGGAGGGGCAGCTGTGCGGTGCCCTGGGCTGGCTGGCGGGCGGGCCGGGGTCTCAGGGGTGGTGCCTGCTGTGCCTCTTGGTGCCCAGGGGCAGGGGGCGGGGGCATGGTTGGGCCCGGCGGGGCAGCCTTGAGACGTGGACCTGTCACCCTCTCACCCACCATACTCTTCATTCTTCTTGGGCCTGGGGCCCCCTCACCCAGTTTCCCTGGATCAGGTGTTGGAAGTAGAGTGAGAAATGGCAGCTAGAGCATCTGGCCCAGCACCCTGCCCCTGTCCCCGAGGTGTTGTGCCTTCCTCACCCCAAGCCATTACTGTTTTGAGGGACTTGGACTTCTTGTTTCATTCTTTGCCACATCTGAAGTGCCCTAGACTTTGAACCTAGGCTACTCGTCACCCGTAGTTTGGCCTTGGGAGTTAAAGGGTAAAGCCTGCGCCTTGGGCCTTGATTACAGAGGTCACTTTTCAGATCCGACCAATCTTAGCCGCCCCTAGTGTTTTCTGTTTTTGGTGGGAAAGGAAAAGCCATAGGAAACTTCCGTGCAACTACTGGAGTGTGTTTATTGAATTAACGCTTTCACGTGAACTTCCTTTCTCTCCATCCCTCAAAGCCAAATTAACTCGGTTAAAAAAGTTTTATATTTAAATACAGATATAAATATACATACATGTTAAGTTTCCTTCTCGTTCTTCCAACCATTTTTAATTAACTTAGAATTTTAAAGTTAGAAAGGAAGGGCCTTGTAGTTTTCTAGCCCAAAGCCCTCATCTTACTGATGAGAAATTAAGGATCCGAGAGGTTAAGCTCTTGTCTAATATAAAGCTGGTCATTGGAAGTAGTTGAGGACACTTCATTGAGGAACTTGCAACCGAAAAGTCAGAGGCACATTTTATTTTCCATTAAATACATCTGATTGGGAGGAAATACATCTAATTTAGGATATTTTTCACTTGGTTATCTATAAAGGAGCTAAAATGGGAATATTGAAAAGTTGTATCATAAGTAAATTCTTTTAAAGTACTGTGAGCATGTGTTTGCTGTGCTAGGTTAAAGTCATATACTACTTTGTTTCTTTCCTTTCCTTTTAGTTATACCATGAGAAATTACTTAAATAACTCCCACTGATTATAAGCTGAAAAATGAGACATTTGTTTAGGGTAGTCTTTTGTGTTTTGTATGACTTAAAAAATGTATAGTGACTGATATGTTAAGTGTGCATGCTGTTGTAGTGCTTGAGTCATTCATTTGGGTCTGTGGTTTTAGGCAAACATAATATTGGGGAGAGAGTGCTGTTAAATAATGCGATTTTGTAAAAAGCTGGTTTGTAAAAGACTTCAGTTCAGATATGCCATTGTTGGATATGGGACCAACCGTGGCAAATTTTGCACTAGAATTAGTGATTTTAAGGTTGAGCAGTTGCATGAGTATATAATTGAACTAGTTAAGATGAAACAGATGGGATGTTTTTCAACATACTGATGGAAAGTGAGAATGTAAGAAATAAAATAGATGTGATTTAATGAGCAAATATGATCTTAAAGCAGGAGATAAGTGAGCAAGAGAGGGGAGAATTGTGCTCAAATATCACTCAGGTGATATTTAGTATGTCTTTAAGAAAAAGTAAGGAGCAGAATTACAATCCAGCTTTGTTACCTGTTGTAGAAACTTAAACCTGGCCATTGCCTGTGTGTAAATGTCTTCATGTTCAGTCTCATAGGGCATTTCTCTACTAGGATCCCTGATTGAATTAAGCCTGGGATGTCCTAAGGCCATGGTTATCAGGACTCCTTTATTCTTAAACATAATTGAGGACCCCTCCCCCCCCAAACCTACCTGGTTTAATAGAAGACAGGTATATTTTCTTTTTTTTTCTTTCTTTAAAAAAGATTTTATTTATTTCTTAGGGGAAGGGAGGGAGAAAAAGTGGGAGAGCAACATCGAAGTGGGAGAGAAACATCCAATAGTTGCCTCTTGTACAGCTGCAGTGGGGACCTGGCCTGCAACCCAGGCATGTGCTCTGACTGGGAATCGAACTTTTTGGTTGGCAGGCCAGTGCTCAGTCCACTGAGCCACAGCAGCCAGAGTGGACAGGTGTATTTTCATATCTATTACTCCATTCAATCTATTGTGATACGTTGTTTTGGATGAATTGTGTGAAGGAAATCTGGCTTGTAGATATGTAGCTGGAAAAAGGAGATATCTTTCCATAGCTTTTTCAGTTAATTGTGTATTCTTTATGGATACTATGCCAAAAATGAACAGTTTTAAGTAAGAAATAAAGGGTTAATTGCAGTGTGGAATCTGAAACCTTAGAAGTGAACTTTTTGTACTCTGTTGCACCAAAACTCTTTGATCTGTTGAATGGATCATTTATTAATGTATGATTTTGTAACATCATGAATTGATCATTTTGTTACTGGTCCTGGGATTCTTGGGTTTCCCAAGATAGAAATCAAGAGGAAATTTCCAGACAGATTTTATTAAGCTTATGCTTGAGCACAGGGAGGCAGCACGGAGGAAAGGAAGGTCCTTTTGACCTGGCTCAGAGGATGCCTCTGCTTGGCTGCTTTTATAAGTGGGGGACAAAGAGGGCTTGAGTGAAAAGATGGGCTTGTGAAGGTTCCAGAGTGGAAATTTCTATGTCACAGTACTTGGCAGCTTTCTCCCCAAATGTGAAATGGGGGCATAATGGTGGTGTTGCTCATTACTGTCATCCCAGGAAGGTTGTATAGCCGCCAAAACTTACCAAGTGGTTTAGACATATTTTAGCTACTTGGTCTTTAATTGCTTGGTTGCTTGGCCACCTGTTTTTTTTTTTTTTTTTTTTCCATTTCTGGGGCCCATGTCCTCTTACTGTCTCAACTTGGAGATACTGCTTCATTGAATGTTTATCTTCCAAATGTTGACATGTTTTGTTATGCAGTATTTTAAAAAACTCATTAATATCACCACTGATGCCAACAGAAAATCTTTGCATATTAGGAATTTGTGAAGGTGACGGTAGTAGATACAAGTTTTCAAAAATTTTAGTGTTTGCATTTTGTCACTGGCAACAAATGATGTCAGTTGTTCTCCAGGCAAGAGGCTCCCTTCATCCATTTTGAGAAAATGTATGACAAATACATAAGTACTAGTAATATATCATTCTTTGAGAATTGAGAAAAATAGTCACTCCAAACATTTTTTTTTTTTTTGCTGTTGTTTTTTGTAGTTCAAATGAACAACCCTGATTGGTCTGGTATATTTTAATGCTTTTTGGTACTGCATTTTAAATGCATCTTAGATTATAGATTTAACTAATGAACAGAAAACTTCATTTTTTACAGAAATATGTGAGGAATTACATAGTCCAGGGATTTATGTTTGCATCTGTAGCGTGGAAGCTGTTGCTAAACACTGGATTTCTCTCCCAGAGGAGATTTGTTTCTCCTACTGTTGTCTGTTTAGACTTAAGGTTGGCATCTTGTAACTTTCCTCTGACTATCTCAGGCCTTGTTTCACCTAATGTTTCAACAGCCACTTTTTTCTTGAGAGCTCAGACCATCTTTCTCAAAACTGTCTCGTATATTTTCCTTCAAGATAATCTTTTCTAAATAAATGTAGTTATCTTAGAATTTCCTTTTATTTTCTGTCAACCTTTGGAAAATTCATGGTTGCTCTTGATTAGCATAAGATTATCTACTTGCTTCTCAGATTCTGATAGGAGGAAATAGTGTTCAGTTTTTATTTTATTATTAAGTGAGGTATAATTGGCATCTTATTTCTTTTTAAAGATTTTATTTATTTGTTTATTTATTTATTCTTAGACAGAGGGGAATGGAAGGAGAAAGAGAGGGAGAGAAACTTGGATATGTGAGGAAAACATCAATTGTTTGCCTTCCTTCCGCATGTCCCCAACCAGGGACCCAGGCTGCAACTCAGGCATGTGCCCTGATCGGGAACTGAACCAGCAACCTTTTGCTTTGCAGGATGACTCCCAACCCACTTGAGTCAGGGCAGCATCTTATTTCTTTTAAGGATGACTACCAACCCACTTGAGTCAGGGCAGCATCTTATTTCTTTTAAGGAAGCTCTTAGCTACTTAAGATACTTAATTTGTGTTATCATAATCTTTTTGTAGATTTTTCTAAAATTAAAATTATTACTATATATAATATGCTTTTATCAAATTATATTTTTTCTTATTCTCACTTATATTTGAGGATCAGGTCCTCATCCTATAGTTGCTCTTAGCGACTTCAGCATCTATGTTGGCTCTTTTGGCCCCTTATCTTCGTAATTCTTCAGTTCTTAATGTCTTTTATTTCTTCCACAAATCTTTTGGCCAGCCACTCAGCATTTGAAACTCTATCTTTAATTTTTACAGTTTCTTTCTATTACTAACCACTGTTGCAGTTTGAAAGCATAAGATAGAATTGCTGCATAGATAGGAGAGCTGGCATCCTTGATAGGCAGTCAGAGAGTGACAAGATGGGCGTGTTGCTTGATATTTGGTCCTAACAGGAGTGGCATTCTCCTCCCCTGATAGTAAATTGACTACCTCTTCTTGGGCCTAATGGGCTTTGGGTTTAGTAGATCACTTATTATTTTGTTGTCAGTGGGGTTATTGTTGCTTGCTAATTTTTTTCCAAGATAAATATTTCATTTGGTCTCAAATTCTAATGAATTAATATTGCTGAAAGTAGGAAAAACATACTTATTTTGAATTTTCTTAAGAGAATTTGAAAATATCTTTTAATTTTTTTGCAGAAATAAGAATCAAGCTCTACAATGACAACCTATTTGGAATTCATACAACAAAATGAAGAACGAGATGGAGTCCGATTTAGTTGGAATGTTTGGCCATCAAGTCGACTAGAAGCTACAAGAATGGTTGTTCCAGTAGCAGCTCTGTTTACACCACTGAAGGAGAGACCTGATTTGCCACCTATTCAATATGAACCTGTTTTGTGTAGTAGGACCACTTGCCGTGCAGTTTTAAATCCTTTATGGTAATTAAAACATATGGAAAACACTAATGAGGCATGATTTTAAACTGTAATTTCTTTCTTGCTTTTTTTTTATAAAAAAGTCTTTTTGTTTATAGTTATATTTTTTAATTAGGATAGTCAAGTTTAAAGAGCTGTAAGATTTTAGGAGTAGTAAGATACTAAGAGACCAAATGTAAAATTGTCCTTACAAAAACCGTTAGGTCCTATCAGTATTCTCTAGATACTGGTGCTGACTGTGTATCAGCCCAACTTGTGTTCAATTAGAAAAGTCATAATTGAGTACCATGGTATTTGAAAATGTTGTGATTTCTTGTTGTATAAGCAGAGTCTCAGGAATCTTTTATTCTTCTTTCTACTCCCTCTTTCCCAGCCCAACCCACCAGCAAATCTGGTTGAGTCTGTCTCCAGAGCATTACTGATTCTGTTTGTTGTACTCGTCTCTGCTAATACACTCTACTTTGAGATATACTATCTTTTTCCTGGTAAATTTCATTATCTTCCTAACTGGTCTGTCTGTTTTTGTTCTTGCCTTTCAGCAGTCTATTCTCCACCCAGAAGCTGAAGTTTTAGAAATGGATATTAGATTATTAAAATTCTCCAGTAGCTTATCATAGTTGCAATAAAAAAATACAAACCCCTTAGGAAGTCCTCTAAAGCTTTTACATGATCTAACCTCTATATATTTCTTTTTTTTTAAATTTATTGATTTGAGGTGAGGAGGGAGACATCAATTTGTTGTTCCATTTATTTATGCACTCATTGGTTGCTTCTTGTATGTTCCCTGATGGTAGATTGAACTTGTAATTTTGGCATATTGGGATGGCGCTCTAACCAACTGAGCTACCTGGCCAGGTAGCCTCTATATATTTCTGCCTTCATCTTTTATCATCTGTTTTCCTAATTCTCATCTACTTTATACTTTACCCTCTTTCTGATTTTTGAATATACCACAATTATTTCTGCCTTGGAACTTGTGCAGTAGCTATATATTCTACCTGGCTTGCTCTGCCCCCGATTTTTCTGTGACTCATTCTGTTTCATTTAGGTCATATTTCAGTTGTTTAAGAAGGCCTTTCTTTAAAGTAACCCTACCAAACACATTCTCACATCTTACTTTGCTTTTGTTAATCTTCATTATCACTATCTAAAAGTATCTTCTGTGTTTATGAAACTACTTTGTCTGTTTTTCTCTTCTAGAATATAAACTCAGTGAGACCAAGGACCTTTGCTGACTTGTTTACTATTACCAGCACCTAGAATAATAGCTGGTACACATTAAACATTCAATAATATATTTTTGAATTGAATAAATGTTTTCTAGACCTGAGTAGACATTATTAAGTGATTAGAGGAATAAATAGGATCATCTTAATTTTATTGATATTTGCTATATATTAAAAGTAAAAATATATTTATTTAAGTGAAATATATAGTAATAGATATTGGCAACATTTAAAAATACTTGGCTTAAAAGATCACTTTTGCTATAAGTCTGAATGCATTTGTAATTTAGAAAGGAATTAATTTTATTGAGATTAGCATCCTTGTAAAATTGAACTGAAACATGAATTATTGTATCTTTTCTTAACAGTCAAGTCGATTATCGAGCAAAACTCTGGGCTTGCAACTTTTGTTATCAAAGGAATCAGGTAAGAAGTCCCCCATTGCAGATGTTAATCCTGTAAATACTGGTCTAAATATGCATATTTAAAAAGAAAGATGAAATCATTTTCATGAAAATATTGATATTTTCATTAAATGATCAGGAAATAATTGATTTTTAGTTTAAAATTTCATTATTCTTTCTAGCAAATAATATGTTAATTTTTTTTTATTTTATTTTAATCATTATTCAAGTACAGTTTTCCCCGTTTTACTCCCATTCCATCCCGCCCACCCATCCCTCCCCACTACCCTCCCATTACCATCCTCCCCCTAGTTTTTGTCTATGTATGTTAAATTTTTAAAATTTCTTTTCTTTTGTAGTTTCCACCTACTTATGCTGGTATATCTGAACTGAATCAGCCTGCTGAACTTTTACCTCAGTTTTCTAGCATTGAATATGTAGTTCTGGTAAGAACATAAGAGTAAATCTTTAAGGAAGTTTTAAATATCCAGTAATGTATACCAAAGTAGTTGTTAAATTGAGATGACTTAGAAGGCATCATTCTTGATTTTCACATTGAATTGGTGGAGCGTTTCAAAGGTAAGAACTCTCAAGGTCATTTTAAGCAAGGTAATATACCTGTTTTAGTTATTTGATGGGTGGCCAGGATATTGGATGGGATGGTGTGATTTGCTATACTGAGTAGATCAATAAACACTGAAGTATCACTGTTGCTTTAGAGTTGGAAGGTCAGTTTACAAATACTTAAGTCACTATGGTGCTGGCGCCTGATGTTAATAGCCCCAAGTCTAGTTAATGAAATTATTCTGGCATTGATCCCTCATAGGAAAATCATTTTTCTTCTCTTTCTGAACAGCTTTACAAAGTTGTTTCTATATTTAAGAGTGAAAATAATATTATCCTTGATGAATGTTGTAAAGAAAGCAGAATATGGTTCACTTGAGCCAGTCAGTAATTTGTCCAACCTAGCTGATTTGTACTTTTCTTACAATCTAGTTTAGGTTAGACAATTTTATAAAATCACTACATGTTTCTAAGTTTTCTGGTTAATACTTTTTTTTTAATTTTAAAAGAAATCAAGTACTTGTTATAAGAAATTAAACCTCATGCAGTTAAATAAAACTGTGGGTGAATGTCTTCTCTATGTAACTGTAAAAAATTTTTTTAAACCTAATTTTTCACTTAATGATATGTCTTGGTTGTCTTCCATGCATATATAACCTGTTTCATTTCTGAAATGGCTTATTAGGATTCCATTGTATAATATACTATTGATTATCCTTGTATATTGTGCTGAAGTGGAATGCTTTTAAAATACAATATTTTTTTTCTTTTAATGGCAACATTTTTTTTAACAGCGTGGTCCTCAGATGCCTTTGATATTCCTCTATGTGGTTGATACTTGCATGGAAGACGAAGATTTACAAGCCTTGAAAGAATCTATGCAGATGTCATTAAGTCTTTTACCACCTACAGCTTTGGTTGGACTTATTACTTTTGGGAGAATGGTGCAGGTTCATGAACTTGGATGTGAGGGCATTTCAAAAAGCTATGTCTTCAGAGGAACAAAAGATCTGTCTGCCAAACAACTGCAGGTAAACAACAACTTGTCTGTGAGCATCCCTCTGTATATGTCTAAAAAAGCTTCTGGATAGAAATTTCTAGAAAGTTTTATTGTTATTGACTATATCATTGTTTTGTTTCATTTGCCTTAAATTTTCATCATGCAGATTGAAGATCTTTTGCTTTTAATGATATCTTTAACATTTAGAGTGAAACTAAGTATTTTACTGGACATTTGAAGGTCTTATAGAAGAGTCATGCTGAAGACTGAGAGGAAGCAACCACAGAATAATTAGTTTTTGTTTCCTGACATCTCACTTAGAAACTAAACACTTTTAATATGTTTGGAAAATGGAGATACTTTAAGGCTTAAGAGGTTTTAATATAAGAACTGTGGGTATATATTGTTTCCATACACTAGCACATTTTTATCTTTGGGGCAAATTGAAGCTTTATCTTTCAAGGTGGGGGAGTTATATATAGCATAATAGGATTATCTGGGGATATTTAAAAAATTTTTTTTCTCCCTATAGATTTTCGTAGACTATGAGAGAGTGAGTGAATATGTGCTTGTATTAGAGCTGGCTGGAAGGGTAGGATTGCTCATGCAATTATTCAAAAACTTTCTGAGAGGTTCTGATACAACTCCCAGTTGAGAACATTAGTTACCCTAGAAGACGATAGATAAGCCTGGAGAAAGTATACAGAAATGAAATCAGATTTTGGAAATATTCAGGTAGCCCAAAATGAAAAAGAAAAAGATTTTGAGAATTACTCTTACTTGGAGCTTGGCGTCCTGGGGTAGTGGTGCTACAGTTAATGAAGATAGCAAATACAGGAGGAATTCAGTTCACAGGTTTGGATGGTGAGGATAGTGAAAGGTGAATAAGATAGTGAGTGAATAGTGAGTATGATTTGAGGAAGTGGAGAAAATTAGAGTCTTTGTTCTTCCCTGAGGTTTGTTATTAAAGGTAAGGAAGGTGAAAGTGTGGGGGTTTGAGAGAGAGAACTGAGAGAAAGAGGTTTCATTTAGGAGGGACACTGAGTGAGTTATACACAGAAGGGAAAGAGACTGAAGAAGGTGAGTGAAAGCAAGAGTGAGATGCGGAGAGTGAGGTTACAGAAGACATGGTAGGGATTCCTTCAGGAGCTTAGGAAGCAGAGTACCTTCCATGAGACAAGAGAGAAAGTTGGCAAGTTATCTCTCTGCCTTAATTTTTTGAACTGTAAAAGGGAGATAAGAGTAGTATTTACCTTATAGGGTGGTTATGGGAATTAAATGGATTATGCTTTTATATGTTTGCTGTTTTTTAAAACAGATTATTTATTTATTTATTTTTAGAGGGAGGGGAAGGGGGAGAGAAAGAAAGGGAGAGAAACATCAATGTGTGAGAGAAATATGGATTAGGTTGCCTCTTGCATTCCCCCAATCAGGAACCTGGCCCGCGACCCAGGCATGTGCCCCGACTGACCAGGAATGAAACTGAGGACCCTTTGGTTTGCAGGACGATGCCCATCCCACTGAGCCACATCAGTCAGGGCTATTGTTATTTTTAAATTGTTGATTTATTTAAAGTGGCTTAATGTTAGTTCTGATTATAGAGTACATTTTACATTTTACTTAAATTACATAATATGTCTATAACACATAAAGCATCTGCCTTTTTTGCAACAGGCAATGAATGCCTGCAGACTAAAGTTTTTTTCCTCCACCAAAGTGTTTTTATCTTCTGTCTCTAACTATCTGGTTGAAAAGAGTCTGGTCTTTTCTCCGCATATAGTCCTGGGTTCAAATCTTAAAACTCTTCTAAATTGTGTGATCTTGAATGATCTCTTTGCTTGTTTTCTCATCCTCTATGGCTCTATGGAAAGGGATAAACAATAGCTACTTAGCAGGGTTATTATTAGTACTAAATGAAATAAATTGAGAACACTCAGTATAATGTAAACTGTTTAAGAATTTTTTAGCAAAACCTAGATTAATATCTTGCTTTGTCATTTACTAGTTGTAGAAACTTAGGCAAGTTACTTAGCCTTTCTGAGTGTTACTTTTCATTTGTAAAGCAGGGACTAAGGAATCTATTTCATTATTGTTTTGTGAGGAAACAGTATATATAAAGAGTTTAGCACATAAGTCTTCAGTAAAAAGTTGCTGTTCCTGCTAGGAGTATAGGAAATATTGCAGGATTAGTTTAATAATTTTTTTCTTTGCAGATCTTTAGCTGTTCCGATTTTCTGTCATATACTTTTACTCTCTTACTTCATGACTAAGCATTTCTAGATTCAAGAAAACTTTAGTGAAATAACATTATTTTCATATGTTTAGAGAGGAATTGTGTACACTTCTAAAGTTCAAAACAAACCAGAAGTCTGGTCATGTATTAAGTCAGAAAATTAACAAGTACAGATACACAAAGTATGCGTATCTTATAACCCCCTTTATACAATGCCATGTACTTCTACATAACACTTGTTACACTTGCAATTTTTCACTCAATGATTTGATTTGGTTAACTCCTGTCTCTTTCACCAGATTTTAATTTTTTATATATTTTCTAAATAATTTTCTCTATATAGAAAATTTTAATTTTCTGTATATTTTTTCACCGTTAGATGCCTGGTACATAACAGGGATGAATGAATACAAATTGAGAAATATAGTCATTCAAATTACACAATAACTTAATTTGACTATTAATTATAGAAATAAAATATTTCTGAGCTATATTCCTTCTCTTTGCTCACATAGCACCTTGTACTTTGCTCTGTTTTGATGATTATTTATTTTACTGTGTTGTTTTTGTTTACCTGATAGACTGTCCAACTAGACCTTTTGCTTTCTGAGGAAAGTGACTTTGTTCTTTATTTTAGTGTTCCTAGTACCTAGCACAGCACCTTGCACATGGTAAATAGTTGATACATATTTATAGAAGTAATGAAATGAATATCATAGAAATAATCTCTTTACAGGAAATGCTGGGGCTCTCTAAAGTACCCGTTACTCAAGCAACACGTGGTCCTCAGGTACAGCAGCCACCTCCTTCCAATAGGTAATAATTAAATATGGCAAACACAATTTGCCAATTCATGTAGCTGTTTTAAGCATCTCATGCCATTGACTTGAATATAGACATTCAGTGATACTATTGTATATTGTTAAATATTTTTAGGAATATAAATAGATTGCATTAGTATACTTTTTAAAGAGTTGAGACAGAAACTTCATTGATACAGTTGATTTCTCATCATTATAATTTAAAGAATTAATAGTTTTACTTTATTTCTCATTTTCTATTTTTAAGTTCAGAAAAACTTACTTTTTGTGATTGAGGGCAAGCTGGCAAAAATAGGGCCTCAAAAGCTTCATTTTGCCTTCTTAACCTTAGAGATAGCTTTTCCCCCTAAATCTCAAATCAGAGGTGGTATTACTAAAATTAAGTTGATGTATCTTCTCATAATTATTTCAATAACCTTAAAACTTAGTAAGTTGGTACATGAAAGGTGCAGTCCTGAAGTAATACTTGGTTTGACTGTTTCATTTATAGCAGTTGTAGTCAAAGTGGTTCCTGGACCAGTAGTGTCAGCATCACCTGGGAACTGTTTGGAATGCAGATTCCTGGGGCTTGCCCCAGACCTTCCGAAACAACACTCCAGAACCAGCAATCTGTGTTAAAACAAGCCTTCCTGGAACCAATTCTGACATACACGATAGTTGTGAGAACCATTGGTCTACTGTGTATTGAAATTATTTTTTCTGTTTTTAAGTAAGTGGTTAGTTTGTTTCTTAAACCCTCACCTACACATAAATGGCTTTTTATTTAATTGTGTTTTGCAGATTCCTGCAGCCAGTACAGAAAATAGACATGAATCTCACAGATCTTCTGGGGGAACTGCAGCGAGATCCTTGGCCTGTACCACAGGGAAAGAGACCGTTGCGTTCCTCTGGGGTGGCACTTTCCATAGCTGTAGGACTACTTGAGGTAGTGACAATGGCTTCATTTGGGAATGGAAATGTGTTTGTGTGTGTATGGGATGGTATGTACAAGATAATGTTGAGTGAAAAAAATGAGGTCATAGGAGAGCAAGTGTATGATTTTGTTTATTTAAAGTTTGATCTGCAGTATATCTTTTTCTGTAGAGAGAGGCTTTTGAAAGGACGTTCACACTGTGATGTTAACAGTGGTAGGATAAGGGAAGTTTTATTTTTAAGTAGAATTTGAAAATCTTATACTATACAGATCTTAGCATTTTAAATTTGGAAAGAGTTATTTAAAAATGTTTTTTTTAAATATTTTATTTATTTATTTTTAGAGAGGGAAGGGAGGGAGAAAGAGAGAGGGAGAAACATCAATGTGCGGTTGCTGGGGGCTGTGGCCTGCAACCCAGGTATGTGCCCTGACTGGGAATTGAACCTGTGATGCTTTGGTTCGCAGCCCGCACTCAATCCACTGAGCTATGCCAGCCAGGACTTAAAAATGTTTTTTAAAAATTTGAAATGCTTTCAAATTTACAGAAAAGTTGCAAAGAACTTCTTTTCCCCTGAATTATTTGAGATTAAGTTGCTGACGTGATACTCCTGACCCCTTGGTTGTATTTCCTATAAACCTATTATATTCTCCTATGTAATCACAATGTAACTATTAAACTCAGAATATTAACACTGATCTATTACTACATGTAATTCTCAGACCTAATACCTCATTCAAGTTTGCTCAGTGTTCCAATAATTTCTTTTACTAAAGGAATTTATTTCAGAAGTATGCAATTAGTGGTTATGTCTGTTTAGTGTCCTTCAGTCTAGAACAGTTTCTTAGCTTTTCTTTGACTTGCATGACTTTGACACTTAGGAAGATTCGGGCCAGTTATTCTATAGAATGTCTCTCAACTTAGGTTTGTCTTGATGTATGCTCACAATTAGTTTCAGGTCTTGTATATATCTCAGAAGTAATGCTTTGTCTCATTGCATCCTATCAGGTGGCACATGATGTTTATTTGTCCCATCACTGGTGATAATCATTTTGATCACTCATTAAGGTTGTATTTCCTAGGTTTCTGCACTGTAAAATTATTCTTATTTCCCCTCTAAACATTAGAGAGGAGGATCTTTGAAACCATGCAAATATTCCCTTACTCATCAAACGTTCTATCTATCTATCTATCTATCATCATCTATGTCACTATGGACTCATGGGTTTCCTATTTTATGCAGTGAGTTGTAATCTGTTACTATCATTGTTCTTTTAACTTTCTCCTTTGACAATGTAGTTAGGAACATATGGAAAAGTTATGAGAAAGGTTTAAAGACTAACTGAACTTTTACCCAGATTCCTCTAATGCTAATATTTTATTATATTTGATTTCTCTTTCTCTCTTGATATTTATATAAATATCTTTCTATATATATATTTATATGGCACACACAAATTTTCAGAAAACCATATGAAAGTCAGTTATAAACATGAGGTGCCTTCTAAATACTTCAGTGTGTATTTCTTAATTACAGAAACAGTTTTTTGCATAACTGCAGTTCAGTTAAGAAAATCAGGAAATTAACATTAATATAATACAATTTTCTAGTCTGTAAACTTTATTTAGATTTTACCAGTTAATTCAATAATACCCTTTACAGCAAAAAAAATCCTGGGTCATGAATTACATTCAGTTGTTATGTCAAGTGTCCTTAATCTGTAATGTAATAGCTCCTCAGTTTTTCCTGTGTTTTATGACATTGATAATTTTTAAGAGTGTAGAGGAGGTATTTTGTAGAGCAAGTCTCAATTTGGGTTTATTTGATCTTTCCTCACGAGCAGATTTACATTACGCACTTTTCAGGAATATTACAGAATTGATTTGTGTTCTGCTTTGTGCAACATGTCAGGAAGCTCATGATGTTGATTTGTTTTATTACTGCTGACGTTAACTTTGATCAGCTGGTTAAGGTGTGTTCTGTCAGGATTTATTTTAAAATTAGGAAGGCACTATTATATAGATGAGGGTTTTAACAGAAAGGTATTCAAACATCTTGTTTTTAAATTCTATTTTAAACATTTGATTATTTTATTTCTTGGAAAACATATGATAACCTGATTTTTAGAAGGAATATATCACAGTTCATTATCAGAAATGTATGCCCATATGTTTTTCTTTAAACTCTTCTGACGAGTTACTTTCATCTGATAGTGTATTTTTCCCAACACTGGTGCCCGTATCATGATGTTCATTGGTGGTCCAGCCACTCAGGGGCCAGGAATGGTGGTTGGCGATGAATTGAAGACACCTATAAGATCATGGCATGACATTGAAAAAGACAATGCTAAATACGTTAAAAAGGGAACTAAGGTAATTTTGGTTTTTAAGTCTTACTGTCTTATTATAAAAATTCATTTGATAAAAGAGGAAGAATACAAATATTTTATGATAAATCTGGTATTGTGAAGTCTGATATTGTATCTGCTATTCAGAATTGGAGAAATACTATCTTTTTTGATAACTTATGTTATAATTTTTCTGGTTTTAGATGGTTAGAAACTTAGTAGTATGCACCAATAGGTGTCTCTTTAAAGATTATTCCTGAGAGGAATCCTGTGTGCCTTTTTAGTATTTATGTTAAGGAATGTCTTTCCTTTTAGAAAAAATTTCTTGCATTCTCTAATTTTTCATTTCCAACAAGCTATACTTTAGATATGTATATATTTCATAGCTTGAAAAGTCTGTATTTTTTTTGCCAGTTTTCTGTTCATGTAACTTTAGTTTTATTTGTGCTAGTACATTTTTCACTAATGTTGATTTTTGACTCCCTTACATTGGTTTTGCTTGTTTATGTCCCCCTTTAAAAAAATTCTCTAGCGTTCATAACTTTAATTTGGTTGTGCTATATTTTCTCGTATTTTTTGGTAGTCATTTATCATATGTATTTAAGTATAATTAATAACAAATAATTTTTGTCACCATAGATTGATGCTTTTTTCTTGCCACCTAATTTCCCTTTTGAGCTTGAAATTTTTTTTAGAGCTTCAAAAATATTTTATGTTTTTTTATCTTACTGCTTTTGTTATGCCTATTTTTGATGTTTTTGTTCCTTAGTTGTGGATTTAGGCAGGAAAAAGAGCTCTGTGTTGTTGTTCTACCAAGTGTGTGTACAAAGAGCAAATTGTTCACTCTGCCTTTCTTCAGATTTAGTGTAATTTAGGGGTTACAAGTAGTCCTTCCTTATCCTTGGTTTTGCATTCTGCAGTTTCGGTTACCCATGGTCAGCTGCAGTCCAAAAACACAATATTAAATAGAAAATTCCAGACATAAACAGTTCATAAGTTTTAAATTGTACACTGCTCTGAGTCGTGTGATGAAATCTTGTGCTGTCCACCTTGAGCGTGAATCATCCCTTTGCCCAGTGTATCCACACTGTAGATACTACCTGCCTGTTAATCACTTAGTAGCCATCTCTGTCATGATATCCTACTTCTTGTGTTCAAATCTATCACTGTATTCTAGTACTTGTGTTCAACTTTTACTTAATAATGTCCTCAAAGCACAAGAGTAGTCATGGTGGCAATTTGGATATGCTAAAGAGAAGCAATAAAGTGCGTCTTTCAAGTGAAAAAGGTATGTGTATATAGGAAAAAACATAGTACATATATAGGTTGGCACTGTCGTGGTTTCAGACATCCACTGGGGGTTTTGGAAGACAGTCTCCCATGGACAAAGGGAGACCACTGTATTTAGAAAGAATGGCTTTTAAAGAATGTGAAAATAGATGACTTACAGAAGTTATTGTATTATTTTATGAGACATTATAGAAAATTAAATGATAATACATCACATTTAGGTTATGAATTATTCTTTTAGTGTTTCTTGGATAATTTTAATCTATTGATGGAAAAAAGAATTATAGGATGATTAGTTTGTGCATTAATTTTATTGATTAAAAAAATCTTTTGTAGCATTTTGAAGCATTGGCTAATCGAGCTGCTACGACTGGTCATGTTATTGATATCTATGCATGTGCATTGGATCAGACAGGTCTCCTGGAGATGAAATGCTGTCCCAACCTTACTGGGTATGTATTTAAATTTTTATAATTTTTGCAGTTATAAACTAATTATGACAGTTTACAAATATGAACCAGTAATGAGAGTTTAGGAGGGAAAAAAGCTGGTCATCTTCCCACTTCATGGCAACATCTGTCAACAGTTTTTGATATTTCTTTTACTTTACATTTAAAAAAAAATATACTTGTAAAGGCATGGTTCAGTTTGAAAAGCTCATCTTGGTATCCTATAGTCATTATATTATTTTATCAGCTTTTTCAGGATATGATTCACATACCATAACATTTACCCATTTAAATGTACAATTTAATGTGGGTTTTTTTCTTTTACTATATTCATAGGTTGAGCAACCATTGCCATAATTTAATTTTAGAACATTTACATTACTCTTGAGAGAAGCTCTGTACCCATTAGCAGTCATTCCCCATTCTTCCTTCCTTCCTTCCTTGCCTCCTGCCCCTTCCCCCTTCAGCCTAGACAGCCACTAATTTACTTTCTCTGTGGATTTGCCTATTGATCTTATTGGGAAACTATGTTTTCACCATTGAGTGTGATGTTAGCTATGGGTTTCTGTAAATGCCTGTATCAGGTTTGAAGACTTTCCCATCTATACCTAGTTTGTTGAATTTTTTTTTCCCTGAAAGGATGTTAGATTTTGTTAAATACATTTTCTGTATCTATTGAGATGGTCACCTTATTTTTGTTCTTTATTCTATTAATATGGTGTATTATAGTGATTTTCCTTTTTTTGTATATTAAACCAACCTTGCATTCCTAGGATAAATCTAACTTGTGAATAATTGTTTTGCTAGATTTGCAAGATTTGATTTGCTAGTATTTTGTTGTGGATTTTGCATCTGTTTTCATAAGGGATCTTGGTCTGTAGCTTCTTTTCTTGTGACGTCTTTGTTTTGATATCAGGGTAATACTGGCCTCATTAGAATGCATTGGGAAGTGTTTCTCTTTCATTGACAGGCAGTGTTTGTGTAGTTTTGGGATAATTTAATTAGGCTTTAAAAAACTCTATTAGGTATGTCAACTCATTTCTTAGATTTATTCTTTTAATGCATTCATCTAGTAAATATTAATGAAATCCTACTATGTGTCAAACTGTTTAAGGTACTAGAAATACAGCAGTGAATGAGACATGAAAATCTGCACTCATGGAGCTTATCTTCTATTGCAGGACTGTTCTGTGTAATTTTTTATTGGACATGTCCTCTCCATTGTTTCAGTGAAATGTGGCAAATGTGACTGAGGAATTGAGTTTTTAGTTCGAGTTCATTTACATTGTAATTTAATTAGTCACATGTGGGATGTACACAATTCTAAGTGAAAGAAGGGACTAGTAAAATAGATAGTATGTTAAGTGGTGATAAATGTTGAGGAGAAAAGTAGGTCAGGAAATGAGGATAGGGGTTTGCAGTTTTAAATAGGATGAGAAGGAATGACCTCATAAAGGTGACAGTTTAGCAAAGACTTAAAGAAGCAGAGTGAGCCATGTGCATAGAGGAAAGAGTGTTCTAAGCAGAGGAAATAGCAAGTGCAAAGTTGAGAACTTACCTAAGGTGTTTGAGAGATAACAAGGACGCCAAAGGGTAAGTGAGAGGGACAGATTGTGAGGGTCTTGACTGTGGTTAGGGCTTTGGACTTCACTATGAGTGAGATGGGAAGTCATTGGAGAGTTTTCAGCAGAGAATGATGTGATCTGACGTTTTAAAAGGATTATCTGACTTCAGCTGTATTGTTGAGCATTGTTTCATTGTAACATTGGTGAGGAAAAAATCTTGATTCCTGCTTGGAACCATTCTCTTTGTGGAGTTTGCATATTCTCCTATGAGGAGAATAGGTAGGTTTTCTCCAGGAACTCCGGTGTCCTCCCACATCCCAGAGATGTGCAGTGAGGTGAATTGGCATGTCTAAAATGTGCCAGTCTGAGTGAGTGTGGGTGTGTGTGAGTGTACTCCGCAGTGGGAGTGCATCCTGTCCGAGGTGGGTGCCTGCCTTGAACCTGAGCTGCTGGGATAAGCTCCAGTCACTCTTGACCCTGAACTAGGATAAGCAGGATGGTAAAGAATTGTCTCTTGTTTTTACTGATCTTTCTTAAATGTATGTATAGCTCATATTTATTTCGGTGTTTAATATTAGAAGTGTTTTGATTTAGAAGTGCTTTATTTAGAAGTTTCATGTGTTTTTTTGTGACCAGAAATGTGCCATAGAAACTTAACTTGTTTTTATATCAATTAGCCTGTGGTTAAAATTGGTTTTGTTATATGTCATTTTGCTTCAAGTTGCAGTTTCCAAGAACCTGCTGATGTTAAATGAGGACTTACTGTGTTGGGATATACAAATACCAAATGATTAGATTTTGGATATATTTAGAAGATAAAGGATTTGATGATAGATTGTATTTGGGATTTGAGAAAACTGAAGGAGTTTCCTAGAAGGGTCAAGTTGCCCTTGTTGAAATGGGTAAGACTGTGGAAGGAAGAGTGTTCAGGAAAGAGATTGGTAGTTCATTTCTGAACATGTTGGGTTTAAGGTGCCAGTGGACACCCATGAGAAGATATCAAGTAGGCAGTTCGATATTACATGCATCATAGAAAGCAGGAGATGGGTTTGGGCAGGATGTATAAATATGGGAGTTGTCAGAATATTGGTGGTTTTTTTAAAGCAATAAAAATGGTTGTGATTGTAAGGTTGTGGAATAGAATACTGTGAAAGTCACTGGCAACCTTCCTAAGGGCAGTGAAAGTTGACTTAGAGTTAATTACAAAAAGAACAGGCAAAGGCGATTGGAAGCAGCTGATAACAGATGAGAACTTTCCAAACTCACATGTGCAAATAGGTGGGTATCTTGTTAAAATACAAATTCTGAGTTACTGTGCATAAGATGGGACTTGAAATTCTACTTTTCAAAAAAGACCCTTGGTGATGCTAATGCTGACCAAGGGCCACATTGAGTGGTAAGGGTACAGAGAGGTTTGCTGTAAAAAGAAGATAAGGGGGGTGGTATAAGTTGTCATTAATCTAGGATGCATTATCAGGTTTAGTGATAACACAGATCATCATAGATGACATGTTGGTAAAAGCAGAAAATGTAAAAGGAATCTACATATAAACTCCATGCAAGCTGTTAGAATTAATATGTCAAGTTGTCAAGACTTCTAGGTCAAGGTCAGTATACAGAATTCAACTATATTTTTATATACCAATAGCAAACAGAAAATAAAATTTATAAAGATACAATCTATAATGGTGTCAGAGATAACATAAAATCAAGACTTAACATTATCAAGATAAAATTGCTATTAATTGTAGCACATCAGTTTTATTCTTTTGCCTGTTTTAATTTTTTATTATATTTTATTATTTAAAACTACTTAAAATGTTTTTAAAATATGAGCAAATACATGTGAATATTTGTGTGTATATGTGTTTGTGAGTGTGTGTATCCCTTTTTTTATATAAATAGAAAATTTTATATACTTTCCCCCACTTTTCATTTTTCACTTATATCCTGGACATTTTTCTGAAGAAGTGTATGACTCCATTGTGTGAATGTGCTCTAGTTTTTTCAACTAGTCTCTTAATAGATAGATATCTGGATTGTTTCTAGTCTTCTGTTACTACAAAAAGTTCTTCAGTGAGTAGCCTTGTGCATATATTTTGCTTTTTATTTTTGTCATGCCAGAGTATTTGTGGGATCAATTCCTAATAGTGGGGTAGCTGGATTAAAGAGAAAATACGTATGTGATTTTGTTAGATATTCTCAAGTTCTCCTGCACTGGGGTTGTACCGTTTTGTATTCCCATCAGCAATATATGAACGTGCCTGTTTTTCCACAACATTTCTAACAGAGTATGTTGTCAAATTGTGATTTTTTTTTTGATTAGAGAGGAAATAGTATCTCAGAATAGTTTTTTATTTTCAATTTAACTGTAAGAATGTATTTAATTTATATTTTTTTTGTTAAGTTTATTGGGGTGACATTGGTTAATAAGATGATACAGGTTTGGAGTATACATTCCTGATACTAGATCTATATATGGTACTGTGTACCCACCACCTAAAGTTAAACCATCTTCTATCACTATATATTAGGGTCCTCTCCATCCTCCACCCCTCCTACTCTTTTTCCTCTGGCAACCACCATATTGTTGTCTGTGTCCATGACTTTCAGTTTTATATCTTACATTATGAGTGAAATCACATGGTTTGTAGCTTTTTCTGTCTGACTTACTTCACTTAGCATAAAATTCTCAAGGTCCATCCACGTTGTCACAAATGGCAGTACTTTATCTTTTCTAATTGCTGACAACAAAACAAAGAGGCAGCTGAGTGAATGGAGATGATATTTGCAAACAACAGCTCCAACAAAGGTTTAATATCCAAAATATATAAAGAACTCATAAAATTCAACACCAAACAATCCAATTGAAAAATAGGCAGAGGAGCTGAACAGACACCTCTCCTAAGAAGACATACAAACAGCAAAGACATGCATGAAAAGATGTTCGGCTTCACTAGCAATAGGGAAATGCAAATCAAAACTACAATGACATACCACCTCACACCTGTTAGAATGAATATTATCAAAAAGATAAGTAATAACAAGTGTTGCAGAGGTTGTGGAGAAAAGGGAACCCTTGTTCACTGCTGGTGGGAATGTAAACTGGTGCCAGTCACTATTGAAAACAGTCTAGTGGTTCCTTAGAAAACTAAGAATAGAGTTACCATATGACACAGCAACCCCTCTCTTGGGTATCTACCCGAAAAACTCAAAAACACATATTCAAAAAGGTATATATGTGTCTCTGTGTTCAGTGCAGCAGTATTCATGGTGGCTGAGACACTGTGACAACAAAAGTGTCCTTTGATAGAGGATTGGATAAAGATGTACATGTATACAATCAAAATAGTTTCTGACAGTTAATTTTTTTAAACAAATTATAACAGGTACATGCTTACTGAAAAAGAATTAAGCAGTACATTAGCACATAAAGTGAAAATGGTCCCCCAATGTTCCTCTACTGTCATTCAGTGGGTATAACACTAAGTTTGATATGACACACATAGGGACAATATATGCATATTTATATACACACATGTACATTATTAAGAATGAGAATGCATGCTGTAAGTTGTCAGGTATCTTCACTGGTGTGGAGAACAGGGTGGGTTGAGTGGTGAGATTTGTTACTGTATACCCTTCTGCATCTTTGGAATTTTATAATGTGTGGATGTGTTACTTCTTTAAAAAAATAATTTTTTAAAATTACTGAGGACAAATGTAAATGTTAGGGGTACTCAGGTACCCTAAGAATTTAGATTATTTGTGCATTGAGGACATTCTCAAGTATTTGAATTTTAAAAATTAATGGTAATTTAGCACATTTTAGGAAATATCTTTAAAATTTGTTAGTAGTACTGAGAGGTAATCTACTTTCTTGGTTTTAACACATGAACTCATTACTTGTGTCAAATACATTGTTTTCTGTTCTTTCCATGCAGAGGGTACATGGTAATGGGCGACTCGTTCAACACTTCCTTATTCAAACAAACTTTTCAAAGAGTCTTTACCAAAGACATGCATGGACAGTTTAAAATGGGTTTTGGTGGTACATTAGAAATAAAGGTAAGAAACAAAATTGATGTGTGATATGTTATCAAAAGAAATTTGCAGGCTTGATTGTAATTTTAAATTACATTAATCAAATTTAACATATGCTTTAAAAATAGTGATTATATTGTATTGAAATCCAGAGTTACAGATTTTGTTCATTAGAAAAATGTTATTAAATAAACAATGAAATATTACTTGAGCATTTCTGCATAATTATTAGAAAAGAAGATATTATATAGGTAAAATATGATTTAACTTTATGATTTCTTTATATAGAGTTTAACTTTTTTGTGTGCCTGATCTTTTTTTAGTTTCTTCATGCTAGTATCTTCAGTTTCCTTATGCTGGTGCTAGATTTTTTTAAACTCAGTGATTGGTATCTAACTTAAGAGAAACCTGTGCTATTCTACTTGTATAATCAATAATTATTTTATGGTTGGTAGTTTGTTGATAGTATTTTGTCATTCATTTCAAATTTGAATTTTAAAACCCCAAAGGCTTAGTGTTAGTTAAAGTGCATTACAAGCACATTGGTTTTGAATTTTCATTAAATATTTCTTATTAATTTTGTTATTTTATTGAATGCTTGTTAAATGTCCCCCATAGTAAGCTAAAAAATTATAGAGATTGCAAGGGATATCTAAAGAGCAAGTCCTTATAAAGAAACTTAGTTTTGATAGAAAGACAAAGTTAATGTGATAGAATGAAATAATGGTAGATTATGAAAGTGCTATAAAGATTTATGGACAAAAAAATGAATGTATCTGGGACACAATTTATCCTAAAAAAGAAATGATTTTATTATGATTACACTGGGTTTTGAAATATGGCAGAGTTTAAGTTAGTTGAGGAGAATGCATTTTAGTCAACCCCGTGTCAAGAGAGGCACAGAGGTGAGAATGAGCACAGTATGTTTGGGGAAACTGCCCAGTGAGAGTGAATGGTTTGTAAGGGAAGTAGTTTAATTGTGTGTGTTCATTGTGTGTTGGGTAGAATTCATCTGAGAATTGCATTCAGCCTTTGTCAGGAAAAAGAATCTCGATAAGAAAGTTGAATTAGTCTTTCTAATTTTTTTTTAGATATGTAAGTGATAGCTTAAGTTTTGATGTCATTGGAGACTGGAAAATAACCAGTCTTGGGTTTTCTGTGGTAGTGAAAACAGAAGAAGGTATCAAAGGTTTTGGGTTAGGACATAGGAATTTTGGGTATGGTAAGATATTGAGTTGAGGGTGAGTTACCAAATGGAGACCTCTTCTGGGCAGCTGGAAGTAGAGGATTAAAGTTAGGTCAAGGCTGGATTTTAAATTTGGGGGTTTACACAGAAGTGCTCACTGATTGATTATTTAAAAAATATTTTTATTTTAGAGAGAGAGGAAGGAAGGGAGGGGGAGAAAGAACAAGAATGAGATAGAGAGATGCATTCATTGGTTGATTCTTGTATGTGTCCTGACTGGGGATCGAACCTGCAACCTTGGCATAGCAGGACGATGCTCTAACCAATGAACTGCCCTGCCAGGGCCACTGATTGATTATTTTAATGTTAGTATTTTTTATTGACTTTTTAGTTTTAAATGTGGAAGAATATCTTTATTGTTATGTACTTATGGTTTAATGTGTGAGCTTATCTTTGAGCACATCAAAGTGTACTATGTTCTTATTTTGCAGACCTCAAGGGAAATAAAGATTTCAGGAGCTATTGGACCCTGTGTGTCTCTCAATTCTAAAGGACCCTGTGTGTCAGAAAATGTAAGTCACCTTTATTCTAAAAAAATAATATAGTTTAGTTCTCATGACAACCTACAGAGACCTGACAGGTTCAGCCTATAACATTCCTTTTAAAATTATTGTGTGGACTAAGTTTTTCAGTAGAATGTGGCTCAGCCTCCACTGGTATACCTGTTTGTGGCTGCTCTTTCTGAATACCCCTTTCCCCACCCACCCCTAAATTAAAACTTTGGCACTGCCACTAGTCTTCTATTTTTTATGTCTGAGTTACTCCTTGCCCCAGTGTACCTAAACAACAACAACAACAAAAACAACAAAACAAACTATGATTTGTAAATTTAGAGACTTCTGAAAATCAAAATTAATTCTGAAGTTATTTTGTTGGTAGAATTTACAACAAAGTATCCAAATTAGATTTGTTTTAATTCCTTTCTTATTATTCCATCTTGTTGAGGATGCACTTAAAATGGTAGAATTATGTTCTGTTGCTATAGAGCAGATGATGGGACCAATAACATAAAGTAGTTAATCATCTTAAAGTGACTGGGTTAAGAATTACTTTTAAGCAGCTCGCATGGTAGTTTATTTCTTAGAAATTTTCTTCAGTATGAGACTGCTTATATTACACAGTTGTGATCCAGAGAACTTGTGTTCATATGTGCATATATTGTGTGTTAAGTCAATATCTCTTTACACATACCAAATAGTTGGATAGAATAATGTAATGATTTCATTAAATGGCATATCCTTTAATGTCTGCAATACAGAGAACTTGCTCCAATATTTGTGTAGTTTACTTAGCAAAAATTTGAATCATTTTATAATTTTATTGTGTAAAATTGCTTATTTTCATGATATATTTTATGATTTTTAAAATGTTAAGTTTTAATATTCAATGAATTTGTGAGAAAACCTCTTTGTGGAAGTTTTATTCCCTCCTTTACACCTTGGTATATGTTATAGTACTAAATTATATTGTCTAACTTTCAAACATACTATGTTTCATTTTTACAGGAGATAGGAACAGGTGGCACTTGTCAATGGAAGATATGTGGACTTAGTCCCACTACAACCGTAGCTATATATTTTGAGGTTGTCAATCAGGTATGACTTTTTATGTTTGAACATTGAAATGTGTGTTTGAACAAGTACTTAATTTAGGCCATGAATATTTTGTATTTTTTCTTGCAATAGTAAACTATGATCCAAAGATTAGTCTGTTTTGGAGCTTTTGTTTGCTATTTTCTATTTTTTAAAGCTAAAAACTTCTTGATGAGAGGACATACTGTAATAGGAAGGGATGTCAGAGAAACCTACACATGCCCAACCTCGGGCAACCCAACTTAGTCTGTTTTTTTTTTTAGTATAAAATTGAAGCATACGTAAAATCTTCAGTTTTGTTACAGCTATGCATTTTTGTAATTTGGTATCTAGCTCCTTATTGTCACAAGGTATGTATAGGTAGTGATATAAATATCCGACAAGAGAGTTTTTTTCTTTTATTTAAAAAATATGGAACACTTCACAAATTTGTGTGTCATCCTTGCAGATGGGCCATGCTTATCTTCTTTGTATTTTTCCAGTTTTAGTATATGTGCTGCTGAAGTGAGCACAAGAAAGTTTAATATGTCAAAATCCATAGGAAAAAATTGGAAGGTAAAGATGCCAGTATTTGGAAAGAATTTTTTCCACTACAGAAGGAAATTATCGTATTAAAGATAATGTATAAATTACTGACGTATATACTAGTAGTTATTAAGCATAAAGTGAACTACAGACTGTTAATAATCAGCCTTCCTAAGACAGGTGCAGAAAATTTTTTTTCTAACAGTTAAAATTAGTGAAAAAGGTAGTAGCTCTTATTGACCAAAACAAATAAAACCAAAGCAAGAATATTATCAAAAGGCATGAAGAAAGTTTTCCTGTTGACTACTTGCTATTTTTTTCTGAGGATCATTACTATAATCATTACTCTCTTCTCATTAATAGTTTTCTGTTGGTCATGTGTTCATCATGTGATTATGTTCATAAATGTTCTGTTTTCATTTTACATAGGAGAGTAGGACTTAGCTTCTCTTTCCAATTACTGTTAGGCAAAATTGCCCCACACCTTTCCTTATCAATTAATTTCTTTACATTTCTTCCTTCATTTTATTTCACATCCTTCTGAGTTATGTACTACATGAAATTGATTTCCTAGTTGGACTCACTCCTCTTATTCTTAATCATTTACCCCCTTTCCCACATCCATTTTATTTAAATGTGGCATATTACAGTTTTTCTATCTGCACTGTAAAAAATGTCATTCTAATTGATATTAGAATGCATTTTATTAGTGCTAGGATATGCAGTCAATGACTGTATGACAACACCATAATAGATTTTGCTTAGTTTTTACTCCTTTACTTCTACACAGCATAATGCTCCGATTCCTCAAGGAGGGCGTGGCGCAATTCAGTTTGTGACTCAGTATCAGCATTCAAGTGGGCAGAGACGCATCCGAGTGACCACCATTGCGAGGAAGTAAGTTGTATTTGTTAGAGATTTAACTTATGTATCAGAACTATTCTGGATTGTGCTCCCAAACTGGGTTCTTACTTTGAATGACTAGAAAATGCACATTTGTGACTAATAGTATTTTATTTCTTTCTAGCCCAGTTTAGTTGCTAAAATATTCATTGTTAAAAACTGTAAAACAATTTAAAAATCTATTCCTAAGACACATTGTACAAAATATTCTTCTATTTACCTTATGCCCCTGAAAGGAAAAAAAGCTAACATTATCCTGTAATAGGCCATAACAATATATATGATGCATTATATACTTATATAATAACAGCACAATAATTAATTGCATTACTTTTCAATTAATAAAGTTCTTAGCTCCTTTTTTCATTATATATTTTTTCAAGTGTTAAGTCATTTAATTCATTTATAAAACCTTTATTTAGTATCTCCTTATAGATTGAGTACTTTGGGAGAGGGTGTGGAATGAAAAAGACTTGAATGTACTTGGTCTGCTATATGATGATGTGGGACAGACCAGTCTTCAAAATATCTGTGGTGAAGGGCCAGTTCCCTCCCACCCGACTCAGTCCTTTGGAGACTAATACTTTTATTAAACATGATACAACATATTAATAGAAAAATTAAAAAGCAATTCAAAATACAAGTCTCTTTTTTTTATTAAATTCATCAGACATACAATTATTTTGTTAAATCACTCAAAAGTTTATAATTACTCTCAGTTTTGTTTCTTATTTCATTGTGAATTGGCACTGGGTTTAAATACCACACTTCAGTTAGGACTGGTCAAGACCACAAAAGGGAAAGTCTCTTAACAGTTAATATTATAGGGTAGTGTTTCTGTGTATCATAGTTATGTCCTACCTTTGTTGAGATAGTTAGTTTCCTAAAGAGAATAATTAAGCACAGACTGAGATAATTCAAAGTTGTCAGTTATTTGGAAAATAATAAAAAAATCATTTGTTTATTTGAAACAAATTAAAAATAGAGGGAGAAAAATTTTGAAAATATTTACAAATATTACTGCCTGCATGCCCTTGGGATCACTTCTTACAGCTTTGAATTTTGTAAAAGTTGTCCACCTTTACAAGAAGTCTGTAAGTATTGCAGACTGGCATAAACTCAAGTACTTTAGAACTGGGGTCAGTTGAAGTATGCAGAAAGGCTGCCAGTGAAATAGTAAACAAACTGAAACTGTTGGTGGGTCTACCCAGATCAGTTTGATGGATTGGATTTATAGAAAATGTTAATTTAATAGATTACTGCTATTTTATACATAATACTAAATCACTTAGAGTAAAATTTTCACTTATTATAATTGGTCTTAGTTGGTGTATTAACAGGAGAAAAATGAATAATGATGATTTTATTTATTTTTTATTTTTATTTTTAAAAAATAAAAAAAGATTTTATTTATTTTCAGAGAAAGGTGAAGGGAAGGAGTGAGAGAGGCAGAGAAACATTAACGGGTTGCCTGTTGCATGTCCCCAACTTGGGACATGGCCCACAACCCACGTAATGTGCTCTGATTGACCTTTTGGTTCCCAGGCTGGTTCTCAATCCACTGAGCCACACCAGCTGAGGTTACATAATGATTTTAATTATGTAATTTTTATCAGTAGTAATTGAATGAAAGACCAATGAGGCTAAATAATGTTTCTAAACAAGGAATGGATTAACAATGAGATCAAGGAAGAAATGAAAAGATATCTTGAAACAAATGAAAATGACAGCAAAATAAACCCTATATCTGTGGGACATAGCAAAAGCAGTCCTCAGAGGGAAATTTATAGCATTATAGGCCTATCTCAAGAAATAAGAAAAAGCTTAAAATACACAATCTAACTTTACACTTAAAGGAACTTGAAAAAGAAAAACAAAACCCAGAGTGAGCAGAAGAGAGGAAATAATAAAGATCAGAACAGAAAAAAATGAAATAGAACCTAAAAAAGCAATACAAAAGATCAATGAAACCAAGAACGGGTTCTCTGAAAAGATAAACAAGATTGACAAACTTTTAAGCAGATTTAGTGAAACAAACAAACAAACAAACAAACAAAACAAGAGAGGACCGAAAAAAATAAAATCAGAAATAAAAGAAAAATGACAACTGACACCAAAGATAAACAAAGGAGAGTAAGTAGATATTACAAACAACTATATGTACAAATTGGACAATCTAGATGAAATAGATAAATTGCTAGGAACATACACTCTTCCAAAACTGAATCAGGAAGAATCAGAGAATCTGATAAGACAGATAACAACTAATGGAATTGAAGCAGTAATCCAAAAACTACAGGCAAACAAAAGCCCTGGACTAGATGGCTTCACAGGTGAATTTTACCAAACATTTTTTTTTAGCTCATATGTCTTTTTTTTAACAGAAGCTTTTTTGTTTTTTTTTTTTAAGATTTTATTTATTTATTTTTAGAGAGGGAAGGGAGAGAGAGAGAGTGAGAGAGAGAAACATCAATGTGCGGTTGCTGGGGGTCATGACCTGCAACCCAGGCATGTACCCTGACTGGGAATTGAACCTGCAACACTTTGGTTCACAGCCTGTGCTCAATCCACTGAGCTACGCCAGCCAGAGCCTGAATTTTACCAAACATTTAAAGAAGAACTATAAAGGGGTTAAATGGTAATGAAAAAAATTACAGTACAGATTAAATTAAAAGATAAAACAGCCTAGAGATGTGAAAAAATATAAAGAACTAACTCCTGTCCTTCTCAAACTATTCCAAATATTCAAGAAGAGGGAAGACTCCAAACTCTTTTTACAAGGCTAGTATGGTCCTAATTTCAAAGCCAGGTAAAGACACAAAGAAAGAAAATTACAGGCCATATCTCTGATGAACATACATGCTAAAATACCAAAAAATATATTGCCAATCCAGCTCCAGCAATATGTTAGAAGATCATATAGCACGATCAAGTGGGATTCATCCCAGGGGTGCAAGGATGGTACAATATTCACAAATCAATAAACATAATATACCACGTAAAAAGTGAAGGCCAAAAATCACAAGATCATATCAATTGATGCTGAAAAAACATTTGATAAAATCCAGCACCCTGTTATGATAAAAACAACAGCAAAGTAGGAATAGAGGGAGCATACCTCAACATAATAAAGGCCACATATGGGAAACCTATAGCCAACATCACACTCAACAGGCAAAAACTAAAAGCTTTCTCTTTAAGATCGGAAACAAGACAAGGGTGCCTGCATTCACTTCTCTTATTCAACATAATACTGGAACTTCTACCCAAAGTGATCAGAAAAGAAAAAGAAATAAAAGGCATCCAAATGGGAAAGGAGGAAGTAAACTGTCACTATTGCAGACAATATGATAGTGTGCATTGAAAACCCTATAGCTGGGGTGTCAGACCTTTTGCAGTTGCCTTCAAAGGGCCAAATGTAGTTTTAGGACTGTATAAATGTAACTACACCTTAACTAGGGGCAAGGAACTTGTCGCTGCTGCTGGGTAGAAACAAGGTGCTAGGCCAGATAAAACAAGATGGAGGGCTGGATTTGGTCTGTGGGTGTTCTGTCCACCTGTGTCCTGTAGTCTCCAATAAAAAATTACTTGACCTAATAAGTGAATTTGATAAAGTTGATATTCAGAAATCAAAGGCATTTTTCTATACCAACAATAAAATATCAGAAACAGAAATCAGGAAAAAAAATCCCATTACTATAGCAACAAGAAAAATAAAGTACCTAGGAATAAATTTAACCAAGGATGTAAAAGATCTATACTTAGAAAACTATAGAACACTGAAGAAAGAAATTGAGGAAGATACAAATAAATGGAAGCCTATACCTTGTTCATGCATTGGAAGAATTAACATCATTAAAATGTCTATGTTACCCAAAGCAATCTACAGATTCAGTGCAATTCCTATTAAAACAGCAATGGCATATTTCACAGAACTAGAACAAATATTTGAAAAATTTATATGGAACCAAAAAATACCCCAAATAGCCTCAGCAATCTTGAGAAAGAAGAACAAAGTAGGAGGGATCACAGTACCTGATATCAAACTATGCTACAAGACTGTATAATCAAAACATCTGGTACTGGCATAAGAGCAGACATAGATCAATGGAACAGAGTAGAGAGCCCAGAAATAAACCCGTATCTCTGTGGTCAATGTTTGACAAAGTGGGCATAAACATACTATAGAGTAAAAATAGCCTCTTCAATAAATGGCATTGGGATAACTGGACTGGTACATGCAAAACAACAACAACAACAAAACGACTCCCAGCTTACACCATACACCAGAATAAACTTAAAATGGATAAAAGACTTAAATATATGTTGTAAAACCATAAAAGTCCTAGAGGAAAACATAGGCAGTAAGATTTCAGATATTCCACATAGCATTATTTTTGCTGATATACCTCATAGGGCAAGGGAAATAAAGGGAAAAAAATAAACAAATGGGACTACATAAAATTAAAAACCTTCTGTGTGGCTAAAGAAACCATCATCAAAATGAAAAGGGAACTGACTATATGGTAGAACATATTTGCCAATGATGTATCAGATAAGGGTTTGATCTTCAAAATATATAAAGAGCACATATAACTCAACACCAGGAAGACAAACAATCCAATTAAACAATGGGCAAAGGACCTGAATAGACACTTTTCCAAGGAGGACATACAGGTGGCCCATAGATATGTAAAAAGATGCTCAACATCACTAGCCATCAGAGAGATGCAAATCTACAAGGATATACCACCACACAGCTGTCAGAATGGCCATCATTAATAAATCAACAAACAACAAGTGCTGGCTAAAATGTGGAGAAAAGGAGACCCTAGTGCATTATTGGTGGGAATGTAGGCTGGTACAGCCACCGTGGGAAACAGTATGGAATTTCCTAAAAAAAAAACAACCAAAAATTCCCCCAAAATCTAAAAAGGGAACTGCCCTTTGACCCAGCAATTCTACTGCTGGGAATATTTGCTAGAATTCTGGATCACCAAGTCAAAAGAACTTATGTGCCCCTGTGTTCATAGCAGTACTATTTATAATAGCCAAGTGCTAGAAACAGCTTAAGTGCCCATCAGTAAATGAGGGGATCAAAAAACTCTCTTACATTTACACAGGGAAATTCTATGCAGCAGAAAAAAAGAAGGAACTCCTATCTTTTGCAACACAATGGATGGAACTGGAGACTATTATGCTAAATGAAATAAGCCAGTCTGTGAAAGAGAAATATGAAATGCAACTATAAGAGGAATCTAATGAACAAAATAAACTAATGAGCAAAACAGAGCTAGAGGCATGGAAATGTGGAATGGACTGACAGTGGACAGACGGGAGGTGGGAGGGGCATTATGGTGAAAAAAGGGGAAGGGACTAGTCAAAGAACATGTATGAATGACACACGGAGATGGACAGAGGTATGGTGATTGACTGTGGGAGTGGAGGCTGGGCTGGGTGGAGGAGGGCAAAGGGAAAATTGGGACAACTGAATAGAATTACAATGAAACATGAAAAAAAGAAATTCAAGTAGTAATCAGAAAACTCTCATAAAACAAAAGCTTTGTAATGGATGGCTTCATAGGTGAATTTTACCTAACATGCAAAGAAGAACTAACATCTATCCTTCTCAGACTATTTCAAAAAAGTCAAGAGGAGAGAAGACTCCCAAGCTTATTTTAGCTGGCCAGCATTTTCCTAATCCTGAAAACAAAAACACCAAAGGAAAGGACAATATCCTTGATGGACATAGATGCTAAAATTCTCCAGAAAATAGTAGCAAATTAGATCCAGCAATATATTAAAAAGGTCATACACCATGATCAAGTGGAATTTACTCCAGTGTTGCAAGTTTGGTAGAATATCCAAATATTAATAAATGTAGAACACTACATAAATGAAATGAAGGATAAAAACTGCACAATTATATCAATAGATACAGAAAGAGCATTTGACAAAATCTAGCACGCATTTATGATAAAAATTCTCAGCAAAGTGCGAAGATAGGGAACATATCTCAGTGTAATAAAGGCCATAGGTAACAAATCCACCATCAACAAGTGTTTCTCTTAGGATCAAGAATGAAACAGGAATGTCCACTTTCACCTCTCTTACTCAGCATAGTACTGGAAGTCCTAGCTACAGCAGTCAGACAAGAGAAGAAATCAAAGTCATCCACATTGGAAAGGAAGAGGTAAAACTTATTATTTGCAGATCACATAATACTGTGATGTCGACACCGGCCCGCAGTGTCTGTGTCATTATGGATGAAATGAGACATTCACACAGACTACTGAGTCTCGTGGAGGAAAAAGGACAGCATGGCTTTACTCTCAAGGGGAGCAAAAGCCTTTGCCCTTGCCATGACAGGCCTTCATTGGGTTTCTCGGTACATTACATGATGGTCCTCATTTACTATGCACAGGTTCGCTTTAGGTGGTTATCTTTTACAGAAAACAAAGGAGCCAGTATTGCTAATCACATCACAGAAGAAGGATATTTGCAAATGAAAAGGCAAAAGTGGTTGAACCAGTTATACTCATCCTTGGAAGGTTTAGCATGGATTTTAGGAAGTTACTTTGCAGTAAATGTCCTCAATTCAGGGTGAGGGAGTTTTTTAGCAAGAGCAAGACTCAAACTGGCCTAGGCACATTGCAGGCCTGATTCCCCACAGGAGAACCTATCCATAGGTGTGGGTTCTGTGCATCTCCAAGTGGTAGCTGGGCCCACACCATGCAGAATGGTCTCCTACAATACTGTATCCCTAAAGATTCCACCAAAAAACTACTGGAACTGATAAATGAATATAGTAAACTAGCAGGAAATAAAATAAACATCCAGAAATCAGTTGAATTTTTATATGCCAACAATGAACTATCAAAAAGGGAAACTTGAAAAACAACTTCATTCACAATTGCTTGAAAAAGAATAAAATACCTAAGAGTAAATTTAATTAAGAATGTAAAAGACCTGTTTTTGGAAAATTGTAAGACACCGGAGAAAGAAATTGAAGAAGATAGTGTATGTGGAAGCATCTTCATGGATATGGAGAATTAACATCATTAAAATCTTCATACTACCTAAAGCAATCTACAGAGTCGGTGCATTTCCTATCAAGATACCAGCGGTGTATTTCACAGAACTAGAACAAATATTCCAAAAATTTATATGGAACCAAAAATTCCTCACAATGCCACAGCAATCTTGAGTAAGAACAAAGTTGCAAAAATCATACAACCTGATATCAAACTATACTACATGGCCATAGTAATCAAAAGAGCATGATACTGGCATAAAAACAAACATGCAATGGAACAGAATAGAAGCTCAGAAGTAAACCCACCCTTTTATGGTCTATTTGACAAAGCAGGCAAGAACATACAATGGAGTAAAGATAGTCTATTCAATAAATGGTGTTTGTAAAGTTGGATAGATGCATGCAGAAAAATGAAATTAAATGACTTCCTTAAACCATACATAAGAATAAATTCAAAGTGGATCAAAGATTTAAATGTAAGTTGTGAAAACAAAAATCCTAGAAGAAAAGATAAACAGTAAAATCTCAGACATTTCTTGCAGAATGTTTTTTTCCTGATATATCTCCTCAGGCAAGGAAAACATAAGAGGAAATAAGCAAATGGGACTATGTCAAACTAAAAAGTCCTCACATAGCAAAGGAAACCATCAACAAAATGAAAAGACAACCCACTATGTGGGAGAACATATTTGCCAATGATACATCTGATAAGGGGTTAATATCCAAAATTTATAAAGATCTTATAAAAACACCAAAAACAGAAAATATCAAATTTAAAAAATGGATAAAGAACCTGAATAGACACTTCTCCAAAGAGGACCTACAGATGGCCAATAGACATATGAAAATATGCTGAACATCATTAATCATTGGAGCAATGCAAATTAAAACCACAATGAGATACTGCCTCATGCCTGTCTGAATGGCTATCATTAATAAATCATTTAAAAACTAGTGTTGGCGAGGAAGCAGGGAAAAGGGAACCCTAATACACTGTTGGTGGGAATGAAGACTGGTGCCGTTGCTGTGGAAAGCAGTATGGATTTACTTTACTCAAAAAATTAAAAATGCAACACCTTATGGCCCAGCAGTCCCACTTCTGGAAATATATCCAGAGAAGCCCAAAACACTATCTCAAAAGAATATATGCACCCTTATGTTCATAGCAGCATTATTTACAATAGCCAAGATATGGATGCAGCTCAAGGGGCCACCAATAGATGAGTGGGTACAAAAGTGGCGATACATCTACACAATGGAATACTACTCAGCCATAGAAAAGAAGCAAATCTTTCTTTTCATGACAGCATGGATGGACCTGGGGAATATTATGCTAAGTGAAATAAGCCAGTCAGAAAAAGATATGTACCATATGATTTCACTTATGTGTAGAATCTAAAGAACAAACAAAAGAAACATTTATAGACACAGAGAACAAGACTGGCAGCTTTCTGAGGTGATGGAGATCGGGGGCCAGGTAAAAATTGAATGTATTAAGCAAACAAGACAAAACAAAACAAAAAAAACAAAAACAACCCTCATGGACACAGACAAGAGTATGGTGATTACCTGAGGAAAATGGGGTGAGAAGAGGTAGAATAGGGTAAAGGAAGGATAAATGGTGATGGAAGGAGACTTGATTTGGGGTTGTGAGCACACAGTATAATATACAAATGCTGTATTACAGAGTTATACACCTGAACTCTGTATAATTTTATTAAGTACTGTTACCCCCCAAAATAAAAAGAGACCAATGAGAAAAATTTTTGATAATTTATTCATCTTCCAGTTTAGTGAAGGAGAGTTACTTAGATTGGGAATAAACCTTTATTTTTGTATTTCTGTATTTCTGCTTTTACAGAATTAAAGAAAGAAAAATTTAAAGTCTGAGATAGAGGCTTGTGTATCTATGTCCATAGATGCACACACACAAATCCTCCTTTTATTTTTACTTGTAAAAATCTTAATATTTTAAGGAATGTGTTTGGAGAGCTACCTTTACAATTACTTTAGAAGATTTCATTAGGGTTGGATGCATTTTTCTGAAAAACAGTGAATGTTGCATTGACACTGCTGTTAGTAATTTTTTTAAAATACCAAATTTTCTAGGTAATAATGTAATTTTGAAATATTGGAGTAATTATCTGTAGCTTTTTAATTTAAATATGTGTGAAAGCCAACTATGATATCATGAATATAATAATTTGGCAGCATTTCTTTGCTTTCTTCTTGTTTTTAGCTGGGCAGATGCTCAAACTCAAATCCAAAACATTGCCGCATCTTTTGACCAGGAGGCAGCTGCCATTCTTATGGCCAGGCTGGCTATATACAGAGCAGAAACAGAGGAAGGGCCAGATGTGCTTAGGTGGCTGGACAGACAGCTCATTCGACTGGTAAGAGATGAACCTTGTGCTTTTCTAAACCTGTATGCCTTTATTTGTAGTAAATATTGTTGCTGATAATCTCTTTGAAAGTTTTAACAATGTAACTGAAAGACTATGTGAGGGACGCCTATTCAAGTTGCTGAAAAAGGCATAATATTGAGTAGTAGAATTTATGTATCTCTTCCATTAACTAAAGTGCCTTTTATCCTGAAAATGAAAGTGACAATTATGTAACATCTTACTTTTCATTTGGCTGGTATCCTATTAGTTTCTAACATAATACTAAATTACTGTAACTGTTTTTACTGGGTTGTTTTTTTTGCATATTTTTTCACTGTTGTTTTAGTTTTCTATTTTCATTTTAATGGAAATTTTTAAGAAAAACTATTTGGGATATAAAAAGTGTACATATTTAATTAATTATAGAAACATATAGACAAGTCTTGATTACCTGGATCTAGATCACCAAAGTTTGTGTTAGTGAAATTATGGGTAAAGACTGGTTTTTAACATGTCAGGAACCTATTACTTACATTATGACCTAGAGTGTAATTAAGTTTGTTTCCTAATGCTCCATTTTTATTCAATAACTTTTTCTTTTTGATTTAATCTTTATTGTATTTTTTTCCCATTACCATTTAGTCTCCTAATACCTTCCTTCTTCCAGTAATCGACATGCTGTTGTATATGTCCATGAATCCTTTTTTTCCTTTTTGCTCAACCCCCCCTAATTTCACCCCCCTCCACCCCCTAATTTCACCCTCCCAGCCCCCAGCTGTCATGTGCTCTCCATCTATGAGTCTGTCCCCATTTTCCTGGTTAGGTTAGTTCATTTTGTTCATTAGATTACACATATGAGTGAAATGATATGGTACTTGTCTTTCCCTGACTGACCTATTTCTTTTGTTGAGCCATTGGCTCAAACACCCTGTTGAGAACTCTGCTAAGCTATTGAATTTCTGTTTGTAAGGAGGCATTTGTGCTCTTTGTCTAGATTTTCATGCAGTTTTAAAAACATTCTTGAATGAACTAATCTTAGTTTAAGAAAGTTAGCCATTTTTGTAGCATCATTCAGAACTTTTTGTTTCATTTCATCTCTAAGAGTGTTTTTACACTAGCAACTCTCTGTGAAGAAAGCAGTGTTAGGACAACATCAGCATGTCTTCTCTTTTAACAAGAGATGTAAACCTCTGATAGGGTCAACCATTGATTATACACCATTAGTACAAATACCAACACAATTCCTCCAAGATAGATATTTTGTTCCCAGATAGGAAGATGACATGACATGGGTGAAATCTATTGACTCATCAACTTGAATAGAGAGGCTGTTACTTTTCAACTAATTACACAACCTCTCAGCATCATGTGATGTGTTATCAATGCATTTGCTTATATTATAATGTTTTAAGATAGAACCTTTTCAGCTTCTCAGATTGCATCTTGTCCCAGCATTTTACTTAACAGTAATTTTACCTGTTGGCCTTATTGGCATTATTAGGTTCTCACCAACTGTATGACTTTTCCTTTTCTGGGTAATAAGTTGTGCTCTGAAATAGCTTGCTTCCTGAGCCTTTTCACTTCATTGTTTTGAGGTTCTAAAAGCTGTTTGAAGGAATCAGTACTTTTATTTGTCAAGTGGCTGTGATTCATAGTAAAGTGCTTTTTCCCTTTTGCTGGAGCTGTTACTGCCTTTGTAGATGAGCACATATGACACAAAATTGAATAGTACAACTTGGGTTATCTGTCCATGTAAAAAGCACTGATAAGCAGCTTTCATCATAAAGATGGACTTTTTCTATGTCCCTTCTTGCATGATTTAGTGAAATGACTCAGTGGTTATAATTCTTTAGAATTCTCTTAGGATTATGTCTGGAATCTTTCCCTTCTATCTCACACTTCAGTTTCAAAAATTGCTGTATTGTTTGTTATACTTGTAAAACACAAATGCATATACTTATAAAATATAAAACAGAATGGCTTTTAAGTAACTAAATGAGTCAGTTGCAAAAAAATACAAAATTTAAAAACCCAACAGTATAATTCACTTCTAATTTACACATTCTGTAATTGGCAGCATTTACCACAGCAGCAAGGCTGCTGGGGCTAGAGGACAGCTGAGTCATAGCGTGATGAAAATTTTACCCTGATCTTCTGTTGCAACAGTATAGCTTGTCTGTTCTCAGTTGGCATCGGTGTATAGAGGAAGTTGGTGGAGGGAGTTTGGGAGGGAGAGGCTGATGCCGTCAGACTACTCTCCTGCTTCCTGTGCAAAACAGCTGTCACCAATTATCTGTTTCCCTTGTGTCAAATACTGAGAATGGAGTTATCCAAATGAACACTGTCCTACTGCGTGCTGCCACATGGGACTGAAAGATTTCTAAAGAAATTGCTAACAGGATAACTTGGAAACTGTCCATGACTGTGGCAGGTATCCTATGTTATGCAACTCTTAAAAAATATTTTTTAAAAAGTCAGTCTCTTATAGAATCCCTAGTGACTAAGAACCCCTCACATATGGGAAGAGTGGTGAGAATATGATGGTATTTACATTTTTTCTTTCTTAAGTTATATTTTATTGATTATTATTACATTTGTCTCAGTTCTCCCCTCTTTGTCCCCCTCCTCTCAGCAACCCTCACTCCCTCAGGCAGTCCCCACACCTTTGTTCATGTCCATGGGTCACACATGTAAGTTCTTTGGCTACTCCATTTCCTATATTGTACATTACATTCCCATGACTATTCTGTAATGACCAATTTGTGCTTCATTCCTTCACCTTTTCACCTATTCACCCAAGTCCCCTTCCCATCTGTAATTATCAAACCGTTTACCATATTATGATTCTGTTTCTGTTTTGCATGTTTGCTTAGTTTGTTTTTTAGATTCAATTGTTGATATATACTTACTGCCATTTTGTTGTTCATAGTTTTGATCATCTTTTTCTTAAATAAGTCCCTTTAACATTTCATATAATAATGGTTTGGGCCCTGGCTGGTATAGCTCAGTGGATTGAGCTCAGGCTGCGAACCTAAGGGTCGCCAGTTTGATTTCTAGTCAGGGCACATGCCTAGGTTGCAGGCCAGGTCCCCAGTGGGGGGGCCACGTGAGAGGCAACCACACATTGATGTTTCTTGCCCTCTTTTTCTCCCTCCCTTCCACTCTCTCTAAATGAATAAATAAAATCTTAAAAAAAATAATGGTTTGGTGATAATGAACTCCTTTAGTTTTTTTCTTGTCTCAGAAACTGTTTATCTGCCCTTTGATTTTAAATGATAGCTTTGTCAGGTAGAGTAATCTTGATTATAGGTCCTTGCTTTTCATTACTTGGAATGTTTCTTGCCAATCCCTTCCAGCCTGCAAAGTTTCTTTTGAGCAATCAGCTGACAGTCTTATGAGAACTCCCTTGTAGGTAACTGCCTGCTTTTCTCTTGCTGCTTTTAAGATTTTCTCTTTATCTTTCACCTTTGGCATTTTAACTATGATGTGTGTTGGAGTGGGCCTCTTTGTGTCCATCTTATGGACTCTGTGCTTCCTGGACTTGCATGTCTATTTCCTTCACCAAATTAGGGAAGTTTTCTTTCATTATTTTTTTAGATAGATTTCCAATTTCTTGCTCTTTCTCTTCTCCTACTGGTACCCCTATGATGTGAATGCTGATGTGCTTGAAGTTACCCCAGAGACTCCTTATACTAACTATCCTTGTTTTTTTGGATTCTTTTTCTTTTTCTTCTTCTGGTTGGTTGTTTTTTGCTTCCTTATGTTCCAAATCATTGATTTGATTCTCAGGTTCATCCACTCTACTGTTGCTTCCCTGTAAATTGTTCATTTCAATTAGTGTATCCTTTATTTCTGACTGGATCCTTTTTTATGCTTTTGAAGTACTTGCCAAGTTCCTTGTGCATCCTGTAGCCAGTGTTTTGAACTCTGCATCTGAAAAATTGCTTATCTACATTTTGTTTAGTTATTTTGCTGGAGTTTTGTTCTGTTCTTTCATTTGCACCATGTTTCTTTGTCTCCTCTTTTTGGCAGCCTTTCCAGGTTTGTTTCTATGTATTAGGTAGAGCTGCTTTGACTCCATGTCTTGTTAGTGTAGTTTAGTGTAACAAGTGTCCTGTAGGATCCAGTGACACAGCCTCCCATATCACCTAAGCTGGGGGCTCAGAGGTGTGCCCTCCCTCTTGTATACCCTCCTCTTGTAGTTAAGCCTTGATTGCTCTTTTTTTTTTTAAAGGACTATTTTTTTAAAAGATTTTATTTATTTATTTTTAGAGAGGGAAGGGAGGGAGAAAGAGAGAGAGAGAGAAACATCAATGTGCAGTTACTGGGGGCTGTGGCCTGCAACCCAGGCATGTGCCCTGACTGGGAATTGAACCTGCGATGCTTTGTTTTGCAGCCCGTGCTCAATCCACTGAGCTACGCCAGCCAGGGCAAGCCTTGATTGCTCTTGGCAGGCCAATGGGCAGCCGTAAGGACTGGCTGTGACCCCTGACAACCAACCTCTGCACTCTGTGTAGGATCATCCATGCAGTGGCCCACTCTATAGAGTCAAGTTTACTTCAGCATGGCTCTGGTGCTTGCTTGTGTTCTGTCTGGGGCTACTTGGCATAAGCTATATTGTGATCCATAGCTGGCTGCTTCTTGTGCTGGGCTTGGAGGTGCCCTAGCAAGGCCAGATTGTGAACTGAGGCCTACTGCTGCTAGTGTTGGGCCTCGGGCCACTTAGTAAGGTACAGAAGCTGACTGAGGCCAGCTGCTGCTTGTTTGAGAGGATTTAGGAACATCAGAAGCCTAAGCCAAGACAAGTCATCCATATGGAAAAGCCAATGTTAACTGCTTGGTGGGACCGTAAGTTGGGTGGGGTGGAGTCTCTGGGAATCATCACGGCAGGGGAAACAGTGTGAGCCAGGTTGTTGGAGTCTCAGATATGGTGCTGTGCGCTCTGTGGCTCTGTGGGGGGAGCGCTCAGAAGAGGAGCATTGGCTTCTGCCAGCACTTCTGCCTGGGAGAAGGCTTTCCCCCAGGTCATGCCCTGATGTCAGACACTTCAGTTCCTCTCCATATGCCACTGATGCTTTCGAGCTGCTGCCTGATACTCAGCGGAAGTAAGTCTGAGTAAGTCTGTGTATGGGCACTTTTAGAGGAACTGCCTGGAAATCTAGCAGTTTGTTCCATTGTCTCAATCTCCATTGGTTTTTACAATCAGAAGCCATGGGGACTTACCTTTCTGGCGCTGGAACCCTGGGCTGGGGGTCCTGGTGTGAGACTGGGACCTCTTGTTCTGGATTTACCTCTCCTGATTTTTATCTGCCACACATGAGTGTGGGACCAGCCCATTCCATGTCTCTGCCCCTCTGCCCCTCTGCCCCTCTGCCCCTCTGCCCCTCTGCCCCTCTGCCCCTCCGCTCCTCCTTTACTTTCGTGGTTTCAGGACCTCCATTTACTCGATTTGTTGCAGTTCTGTGTGATGGTTGTTGTATAGTTTAGTTGTAATTATAATGTGGTTGTCCGAGGAGGTGATCTGTGTTTATCTAGGCTGCCATCTTGGAGATCTCTACATTTTTTTTCCCTTTAATCTATTGAATCTAATTAGTGTACAAATGAATCGAAGCTTCAGGTGATGACAAATGAATCTTGGTTAGAGAAGCTATGCTAAGTAGTTATTATATAGTGTAGACTCACTTTTTTGTACTGATTCCATACTGCTGAATTTTTCAGCTGTAACAGTGAAAACTACACAAATAGAGAGAGGGTTAATATCTTTTAGGTACTGCACTTCTCTAAGTTGTTTTTCTAGTGAAAAATCTATGCAGTTATACTAACAAACATCTTTGCCTTTATTTGGCATGGTGAATATACTTTTTTTCCCCTTGATGATTCAGAGTAATGTTAATTAAAAATAAACATCTATTTAAAAAGTTTTTTTAGATAATGGGCATTATATGGCCAAATTGGTGCTGGTACCACATTTGCTTCTGACCCCTTTAATATATGCTCTTGCTCCCCTTGGTCAGTATCAGTTAAGGTACTAGTATCAACATGTGATTGGCCACCTCTATTCTCTGTCTTGTTGGTCACCTTTGTGTCCAGCTTCATGAATCTGTTCCTTACTTCGTTGACTCTTGGACTTTTCTGTTGAATGACATTCTCTTACAACTCAAAATTGATAGTTGATTTTTTTTTCCATCTTTGTCCTTTGATTTACCACTAACCACTAATTGTGTTCTCCCTTTAGTTGTGCTGCTAGCCCAATGGTTAAACACTTTATCAGATTAGCCTTGGCTAATGTTAGGAAGTTTCTCTTAACACACTTGGGGCTTTCCTTGCCAATTTTACACAAGCCAGGTTTTTCCTTGCTTTACCAGTGGTACCAGGCCCTTTAGTTGTGCTGTTTCTAAGGTGACCACTTTTGTCATTATCACGTTATTTTTTCCTCTTTAGTTACTTTATTTAAATCTCACAATAATCTTTTGAGGTTGGTGCTAGAATTCCACAATCAGCAATGGGAGTTAAGTGATCTGGCCATTAGTTTGTGCCTGAGCTGGGATTGGCTGGGGTACCTGAGTGCTCTTCCTCTGAGCCCAAGGCTGGCCCTTGGTAGAGAGTTGGTTCCCCTTTCACTCTGTAGCCATAGCTGGGTCTCTGGCAGAGGTACCCAGTTTGAGACACTGGGAAGGCCCTTCAGGTCCTAGATGCTTCCTTTCCCTTCCCAGTACATGCTGCTACACTGGGACTGCCTGCCAAGTCTCAAGTCTCAATCCTTTGGTTTAAGGCAGAATTTTCCAAGCTGCAGTTTGAAAGAATTCTCTGTAGGAGGTTATTAAGTAATATATAAGGAAGAATGTGTCTATTTTCAACTATGTTTGGGAAAAGTAATACATCAGGTTAAATGGATAGAGCTGACAAATATGTTCTACATTTTGAAGTATTTAAGGGCACCATCCTAAATCCTAACACAGCTCTCAGAAGAGGATTTAACCTCAGTCATTTCCATTAGAAATCATTACATCAACCTTTTTTTAAATTGTGTTATGATTCCCAGGAGCACTCATTGTTGAAGGTGGTAAATGACAATATAAGGTTAAATTACTTTAAGGATGTGCAGGTATTTCAGGGAGGGAATTGGAGGGAAGGCATCTAAAAGCACATCTTGCAGGTAACCACTAACCCACACAAGCAGTACCCCTCTTCCAGAGCCAACTCTGCCAGTCCTGCAGCTTCACCCACAGCCAATGAGCTGAGGGCTGCCCATGCTGTTTTGTGTCCTCAACTCTGTTACAAGTTCTGCACCTATGTGTTCAGCTGCTCACAAGATTCCATCTCTTGGATGTTGAAATTCAACACACCCAAACAGAAATCCTCTTCTGCCCACCCACCCACATTAAAACCTGTTCCTCCTGAAGTGTTTGTGTTCTCTAGATCATGAATGGCATCATTTCCTACCCAGTTGCCCAAACCAGAAATTTATTTTTAAGTCAGATTTCTTATGATTTACATTCAGTAGAATTCACCTTTTTAGCCATTGGTTTTATACCAGCTTATGCTATGTAACTATTTCTATGATAAGGATACAGAACTGTCCCACCACCTCTGAAACTTCCCTTATGCCCTTGGCCGCATTGTGACCGAGCCCAGCTCTTGGAAACTACTGATTGGTTTACTCTGGCAATGATTTTTCCTTTTCCACCATGTCATATAAATGGAATTATATACAACATAGCCTTTAAGCCTGGCATCTTTCATTTAACACTGCTGAGAGTCATCCATGTTGTTGTGGATGGTGGTGGTTTATTCCTTTGTGTTCCTGAGTAATATGCCATCTAAGCCAGAAATGTTGAGTCGTGTAAAATTGCTCTTTCTCTTTCATTCCCTGCCACATCCCCAGTCCTGTCAGTTCCACTTCCTATCTCTCTCCCAAATTTATTCTTTGCTATCCTAAGTTAGCAGTACCTCAATTAAAGGGGACCCATAAGGATATCATTATTCTCACAGAGCTTGGGCTTTGACCCTTAGGGTCCTTTTATGTTGCCACCTTGGTGCATAAATAATTACTGAGTTAAGGACAGAACAAGCCTTCTAGCAAGTATTGTCATTTTCTTCAAGAAAACTCAAAAATTCTAAGAATTTATCCTGAAGATATAACAGGACAAATTTAAATGCTAGCAATGAGGGACTGGTTAAGATAGTTATGATATATATGTAATATATATTACATATGTGTATGTAAAATCTGTATGTATTACAGGTAATATATATCTATAATATCAACATAGTGGAGGGCTAGTCAGCCATTAAAAATGAAGTAGTAGAGTATTTAATGACCTGAAAAAAATGTTCATAATAAAAGCAAAATTTTCAGATGTAAGTGTCAGATATATCCTGCTCTGGAAATTAGGCTTTTGGACATCCCTAGTTACCCAAACATATAAAAGTCAACAGTGTTTTTGTTACTCTTATTAACCATAATATCAGGTATGTCCAATGCTTTAACAGAATCATAGGCACAGTAGAAAATGTGTGTATTTAATATAATATGATCGATAGTTATTAATGCATGATATATTGGCTATTTCGCAGCATCTTTTAAATGTATTTGATATTCTGGGTCATCACTATCCAGGAGAACTTCCTGCAGTGGTGGAAATATCTGTACTTTGCACTGTCCATTATGGAGCTACTACCCACATGTGGCTACTGAGCACATCAAATGTAAAGGGGTGGACAGAAGTAGATTTACAGTTGTGAATATGTGAAAAAGTTTATTATTATTTATTAATTATTGTATTATTTATTTGTTTTACAACTATAAACCTACCTTTGCCCACCCCTGTATGGATGGTGCAACTGAGCAATTGGATTTTTATTTCATTTTAATTACTTTAAATTTTTACTTATTGCTAGTGGCTATCATATTGGGCAGTGAAGATTATTACCTTAATCTGTAAACTTCACCAATGAAGTGTAATTAGGAAACATTGAAGACTTCCAAGCTCTTATTCTCAGATACCAAGACCTGTTTTCTAAGGATTAGCTCTACAACTATAGCATTTTATCTCTTGGATAACTGTGGTTCTGAAGTGATTTTTCCTAGAAGCCAAAAATGTGATCAGCTCAATTTTGCTTTTTATTTGCTCTATAAGACATAGATAAATATATAAATTATCTAGTACTTAGTTCTAAAATTCAAATGTATTCCTTTCGTTGTAACTAATCTTTTAGTAAGTCTATAAGCAATGTTCCAATTTTATCCTATATCAAGTATTTGCCTCCTAAAGGGTAGTAACTTTTTAAAATAGAATATGCATAGGCCACCATTTAATTCTATGCCAGGAGGTATATTACTAACATGTTTTATTTTATTTAGTGTCAGAAATTTGGAGAGTATCACAAAGATGATCCAAGTTCCTTCAGATTTTCAGAAACTTTCTCCCTGTATCCACAGGTGAGTAAATAAAAGGTCTATGTTCTCTTTGTATTGATGATAGCATTGAGTCTTACTTTGTTGTTAACTTTTATTACTTATAGAACCTATTGTATTGGGTTATTCTTTTGGTTAGGTAAGTTTTGGGATAGATAAGAAATTAGTATTGTGCTGTGAGTAGTCAGTGAAAAAATATATAGTATTTTTCTGTTGGCGTTGCAAATAGAATTTATTTGTGGTAAGTAGAAATTACATTGGAACCCTCCTGTGGAATAGAATTAAGGGTAGGGCAGATTAGCATTCCCTTTGACATAAGGCATCTAATTACAATGGTACCAAAAGAACTTAACTTGAAATACTTTTACAGATCAGCTATTCTTACAGCATGGGGTCAGCATTTGAAAACAGTTTTATGGGGACATACCAGATAAATAGAAACTAATTTGATTTATCTTATAGAATCTTTTCACTGGACAGCTGAATCTATCCCTTACCTGTTGCTTTAATGTAACAGATAACATTTATTCAATTAAGTACTGTCTGCAAGGAACTTTAGGAGAATAAACACTGATGTGGATCCCATTTTTAAGGAGCTTTCAGTCTGAAGGGTGAGATCACAGAACTGAACATGTGAAATGGTATGAAAGATATACAGAATTTAAAGGAAATTTAGAGGAATCCTTCCAAATAATTGGTTAGATACATATTTATAGAAGAGGTGGCATTTAACTCAGCCTAGAAGGATAATTAATGTTGATGAGTGGAAATTCAAATTTTTGCTCATGAAAACGTTCTTTAAAGCTTCAACTTTCTTTTCAGAGCTCCTCTTACATTTTTTTTGGAAAATATTTTATTGACCTGTAACTCCATGTTTATAGAGGGAGACTTCCCTAAACCTCTGGTGAAGTTTTGAAGAACTAGGAAAAGGCAGAGCCCACTTGTCTTAAGACAAGCAAAAAAACCTTGCTGTTTTGGGAGTTCTTGGGCCTCATCTTCATAGCAGAAACTAATAGGAAAGGGAATGGGGGCATTAGCCTAAGCATTTGACTAAATTTTCCACACTTTCCTTGCTTTCTTTTTTTTCCCTACTCTAAAGCTTCTCTTTAGGCTTTTAGGTTCAGAGAAATCTGGGCATCTGATCTTTTCCCCTCTACAGGAAATAGAGACCAGAAGACCCAGAAAAACTTTTTTACTTTGGGTTTTCAAAGGCTAATGATCTTCTAAAAGGTGACATAGACTAAATTTAAGGGAGATCTTTGTCTTCAAAATATTTAACTCTAAATTTACCAGTTACATATTCCTGTGAATAAAAAAGAATGGCTGAAGTGATAAGGCATTAGGAAAAGGAATGAAAATTTCAGTGAGTGGCATGTGTTGGGCGAGAACTGTGAAGCAAGTTTTTTTCAGGAGCAACATGTAGGCACTTGAGACATGAGGGCTGAAGGAAGGTGAGAGAAGTAACTGAAAGACAAATGGATAGGAGTACTTTGGAGCCAATCCTACTGATTGTATCAAAGACCTTTTGATTAAGTCAGGGGACAGTGGAGCTATCTTTTATTCAGGTGTAAGTTTCCTTTCTGATCTTTTTCATGTGAGGAGTGAGTGGAAGGGGAGAAAGTGAAAGGAGAAAGAATAAATGAAACAGTGCAAGGAATGTTGCTTAGAGATTAGGAAGACCTTAAATATTAAGAAACAAGTGGGTGTATGTAAGTCCCTTTTAAAAACCTGTTAATCTACTTTTATGTTCTCTTTAAGTATTTTGGTGGTGTTAATGAATAATAATTAAAAAATCCCAGAGATGTGGCCAGAGAGATGAGGAATAAAAAGAAAGAAGGCTGATAACACATCATCTGACATCAGCCTCTGAATAACTTAAATCTGAGATGGGTGTTTTTGGTCTCTATTTTTGTTTTTATTTTCAGTCATCTCTATTACTTTAATTTTTTAATTGTTGAATTAAATTTTCAAGTATCTGATAAATATGAATAAGATTTTAAGGAATACAGTTTAGAATGTTATTATAATTTTGTTGTGGTATTAGCAGTTGTAATCAAATGCTTTTTATAATAGTAAACTCCTGTTGCAATATTAAAATCATTAAAAAGCTATCTCACATGTTTTATCTTGTAGTTTATGTTTCACTTAAGAAGGTCTCCTTTCTTGCAAGTTTTTAACAATAGTCCTGATGAGAGTTCATATTATCGTCACCATTTTATGCGTCAAGATCTGACCCAGTCTCTAATCATGATTCAGCCTATTCTGTATGCATATTCTTTTAGTGGACCACCAGAGGTAAGAGGAACATAAAAAAAAATTGGTTTTGTTATGGTGATGTGTACTGTTAAAAAGCGAAATCAACTAACTTTTTCTTGAACACAGTTACTAAATATAAGAATTTAATTTAAAAATAATTATCTTAAGTTATTCATGTGTTCATTGAGAATATTTGTGAGTGCTTACTATGTGCTAGGCTTCATCCTAGGCCATATTAGGAAATTATTAAAAAATAATGAAATAATGAGACAGAAGAGACTTTAACAAAATTATTTATTTTTAGAGAGAGAGAAAGGAGGGATAAAGAGAGAAAGAGAAACATTGGTATGAGAAAGAAATATCAGTTGGTTGCTTCTTGTATGTGCCCCGACCTGCAACCCGGGCGTGTTCCCCAACCAGGAGTTGAACTGGTGTCCCTCGGTTTGTGTAATGGTGCTCAACCAACTGAGCCATACTGGTCAGGGCAAGATGGAAGAGAATTTTAAAATCATTTTGCAGGCCTGTGTCCCTGGGTGTCCTGTAATGCCCCATGCCAAAGCAGACTGAGACCTTGAAACCGTTGCCTGGCCTCTGCCTGTAGCTGCAGGCACTGAAGCAGATTGCAAACTGGAAATAAAAAATTATTGTGTCCAGTCATTTAGTTGATCAAATCCTCTAGGGCTTATGATTTTTATATCTTTAACAATGTCATGATTCTAGAATCTGTATCCTCTTGTTTTAATATAATATTTTTCTGTAGTCTTTTTTGACTATATACAGTTGATTATATATATAGACTTGTACTTAGAAAGGGATAAAGTCATCCATTTAATCTTCGTAACAAACTGTTCCACTTATTTTAACATATTATTAAATAAACAGTTTTTTCATTCTATAGTTAAAATAGTCTGTTTTATTATATAGAAGTATGTTATGACTATATTTGAAAATAACACTTTAGGGAAAGTCATGAAAAAGAGAATATTTACAACTTATTGATTAATGATCCCTCATGAGGCCTTTATTTACTGTTTTGTAAAAACAGTGGGTAAAATGTTATCTTTTGTTACTATAATTGTTTTAGTATTTTTTTATGGCATCTACTTTTTTAGTAAAATACGTATTTCTAATATGTTGATCTAGCTAAATATTTTGTCTTATAGTTCCTTGAATTAGGAAGGGAAGTTTTAGAAATAACAATTAAAAATTTCAGAGTAACATATGTAAATTATAGACATTTGGAAAAAGTGGAATAATGTTCAGAAGAAAATGGAATCCTATCACCTCTAGTGCCTGCCCCTGTCAAGCCTTTCCATTTAGTCCATGAGTCCCACTGGCTTCATTTTCTTAAGGCTTTGCTTTTGGACATATCCTCTGTTTTCTGCATTATCTTCATTTTCTCTCTATCTGGATCCTTCTTATTAACACGGAATAATAAAAGCTGTCATGTTAATACAAACAAACAAGCAAAGAAAAAAACCCTTGACTTGACTTTTTTTTCTAATTGCCACCCCATTTTCCTGGGTCTCAATCACAGCCAAACTCAGAATCTATTTTCTCACCTCATATTCTGTTCTCAGCCTGGACTAGTCAGACTCTTGTCCCTAATACACACTGAAACAACTCTTAACAATGCCTTACATCTTGCTAGAACTCTCAGCAGTGTTTTCCTAGTGATGAGAACTCCTTGTAAACCTTTTTGCTCTGGGCTTCTCTGACACCTGCAGCTCCTGCTGGGTTTCCTCCTGCTTGTGGCCTGTTCCTTCTCAGGCCATGCCATTTTGTTGCTGGCATGCCCCTTTCAGACCTCTAGGGTTGTCTGGCTTTCTCTCTGTCTTCCCTCTCTGTACGATGCAGTGTAATCTTCCATTACTGTCTTCATGCATGTGATACCCCAATATTTGTGATTAGTTCCCTTTCATATCATAGTCCTTATTTTTTCAAATTTGCTCCATCCCAAGCTTTTCCTCTTTCACTCAGTAGTGCCACCATCAAGGTTAGGAGACATCCTTGGTTTCTTCTTGACTGAACTCTATTTTTCAGTTGTTAACCTCGTTTTAGAGAAGGTAAAGTAAGAATATGTCATGAGAATTCAGAATAGCGAGAGGTTTTAAGTAATATATAAATTTAAAACTTAAAAAATTTAAATTAATAGATTGTGGAAAGATCTTTTGTGTCTTTAAGTAATTTATATTTCCTTCTTTCTCCTTTCTCATTTTCTTCACATTAGCCAGTTCTCCTTGATAGCAGCAGCATTCTTGCAGATCGTATTCTTCTCATGGACACATTCTTCCAGATTTTGATTTATCATGGTGAGGTAAGATTCCATGGCATTTAAAACGGTGCATGTATGTAAAGTCTTTGCCTTTCACTGTATGGCTAGCATTTTCCACTATGATAAATTTTTATTTACATTTCAGTGAAATATGTATAAAATGTGCTAGTTTCAGATTTCATTTGCAGTTGACCCAGCTGTGGTTATTTTATCTGTTTATCCATGCATGATTAGACAAGTAGATTTTACATAAAGCATAGTGTTGTGAAAGTAAGAGTGTTGATATATGCATAGGTGTATCGTACTTTTGGATTTTACCCAAAAACATTAAGAGAGGAAGAGTCAACCTTTGTCAGTGGACAAGCTTTCCTTTTCATTATTTCATGTATTCCACATGAATTTTTTTTTTTTTTTTGCATTTAAAGTGAAAGTGAGTTTATTAGTGGACCAGAGAGACAGAGAATGGGCTATCCCACAGAAGGAGCAGCCCAGCCCGTCTTTAGCCTAAAGTATTTTTAAAAATGATGCACATGTCTTGAAAATTTATTTAAAATCTAAGTGAATTAAAATTTATTTATAACTTCACTTAATTGGAATAGTAAATAATTGGAAAGGGCAGAATATTTGAGTGGCCATTAAGATATTTAGCAGAACTCTATTTATTCTGCATTTATTCATTCAGCCAATATATAAGTGCTTCCTCTGTATAAAAAAGCACTGTACTCTGGATGCTTTGAAAGATAGAGATTCTTTAGTCTCAGACCCAGACTCAGGCTTATAGTCTAATATTCTAATAACTCGTGCTATTTATTTTTCAATCTTTTGAATTGTAAATGATATTTCATTTTCACTGTAGTAGTAAAGGCATTGCAGAAATATCTTTTAAAGTAATATTATTCAGAACTTTTAAAAGATTTATTATCATTTTTAATTGATATTAGTTACTTATGCCCTTTACTTTTTTTGTCTTTATGAATTAACAAACGGTTTAATCCCATTTTCTGCTATCTGTGAATGTTTCAATGAGTTCTGTTACACCCTTATTCATGTTTTTAATAACCTCACAAATAGTATTCAGTGCCTGCCTTGTGTCACTGGTTGTTCTAACAGTTTACCCAGCAACATTATTATTTATTAATGCTCTTTCTAAGAATAATTTCTATAATATGACAGAGCTAGGTTTTTGCTTATTTTTTATTTTATGGTAATGTTTGTGTCTTTAAATAACTTGTTAATATGCTTAAAGAAGAAACAAAAAATGCAGATGATTGTTTCTCTATTAAATACAGAGATATTGTAGAATGTATTGACTATTTCAGTTAACTTAGAAACCAATTCAGATTTAAATTTTTGGTAATTTAATTATGTGATTTTGGGGCTATTTATCTTAATAAAAGAATTGATTCAGATGTTCTACAGGTATATTTATCTTGGTGAGAGCATTGCTGTTATTTTTTAAGTTTTTACGTTTTTTTTCCTTGCCAGAATGTAACTCTGTTGGTAAAGACTTCTTAATAGTAGGTCATTTAGAAATCTCTGGGAAATCTTCTGTAACAAAAATTTCCCTCATGTATTATAAGCCTTTTAGTAACATTAAGCATAGTGTTTTAAGATTTTTTGGATTAATTATTTCTCTTGATTTTTAAAGGAGAATAAATATCCTAATAGTGTATCTGTTTACTTAAGAATACTGAGAATTTGTATTCTTAACTTTAAAAATTGAGATGAATGGAATAATCTATAATTTTCTTACTTTCTGAAGATTACTTCAGTTGAAAAAAAATCATTAAGATTTTGGAGAGACAAGAAATTAAAGCTAATAATTCCTTGAATCATTTTAAAATTAGACCATAGCCCAGTGGCGCAAGTCAGGATACCAGGACATGCCAGAGTATGAAAATTTCCGCCACCTTCTGCAAGCCCCAGTGGACGATGCCCAGGAGATTCTTCACTCCAGATTTCCAATGCCCAGGTACATCGACACTGAACACGGGGGCAGCCAGGTAAGTACTGTTAATTTACATGTGTGTTTGTTTGTTGCTTCTTTTGTGATGAGGTGTTCCTACTTGCCTTCCTTTACTTTTCCTTTTTAAAAAATTTTTTAAAGATTTTATTTATTTTATTTTATTTTTATTAGAGAGGGAAGGGAGGGAGAAAGAGAGAGAGAGAAATATCAATGTGCGGTTGCTGGGGATCATGGCCTGCAACCCAGGCATGTACCCTGACTGGGAATCGAACCTGCGACACTTTGGTTCGCAGCCCGCACTCAATCCACTGAGCTACGCCAGCCAGGGCTATTTTTCCTTTTTTAAAAAATTACATTTTATTGATTATTCTATTACACTTGTCCCAATTTTCCCCCTTCTTCCCCTCCACCCAGCATCCCCCATTCCCTCAGGAAATCCCCAACCATAGTTCATGTCCATGGGTCAGGCGTGTAAGTTCTTTGACTGCTCCATTTCCTATACTGTACTTTACATCCCATGGCTGTTCTGTAACTACCAATTTGTACTTTTTTTTTTAAGATTTTATTTATTTATTTTTAGAGAGGGAAGGGAGGGAGAAAGAGAGAAAGATGGAAACATCAATGTGCAGTTGCTAGGGGCCATGGCCTGCAACCCAGGCATGTGCCCTGACTAGGAATCGAACCTGCAACACTTCTGTTCACAGCTCACGCTCAATCCACTGAGCTATGCCAGCCAGGGCTCAATTTGTACTTCTTAATCCACTCATCTCTTGACCCATTCCTCCACACACCCCTTCCATCTTGCAACCATCAAAATGTTCTCTGTATCCATGATTCTGTCTCTGTTCTTGTTTGCTTAGTTTGTGTTTTTTAGATTCAGTTTGTGATTGATATGTATTTATTGCCATTTTATTGTTCGTAGTTTTGGTCTTCTTCTTCTTAAATAAGTCTCTTTAAATTTTTATATAATAAGGTGCTGAAATAGCTCAGTTGGGAGAGTGTTAGAGTGAAGATCTAAAATTTTATATCATAATGGTTTGGTGATGATGAACTCCTTTAATTTTTTCTCGTTTGGGAAGCTCTTTAACTGCTCTTTAGTTCTAAATGATAGCTTTGCTGGATAGAGCAATCTTGGCGGTAAGTCCTTGCTTTTCATGACTTTGAATATTTCTTGCCAATCCCTTCTAGCCTGCAAAGTTTCTTTTGAGAAATCAGCTGGCAGTCTTATGGGAACTTTCTTGCTGTATTTTTAGATTTTCTCTTTACCTTCAAACTTTGGCATTTAACTATGATGAGTCTTGGAGTGGGCCTCTTTGCATCCATCTTATTTGGGACTCTGTGCTTCCTGGACTTGCATGTCTATTTTCTTCACCAAATTAATGAAGTTTTCCTTCATTATTTTTTCAAATAGATTTCCAATTTCTTGCTCGCTCTTTTCTTCTTCTGGGACCTCTATGATGAAAATGTTGGAACTCTGAAAGTTGTCTAACAAGCTGCTTATACTATCCTTATTTTCTTGGATTCCTTTTTTCTCTTGTTTTTCTGATTGGTTGTTTTTTGCTTCTTCATGTTCCAAATTGTTGATTTGCTTCTCAGCTTCATCCACTCTACTGTTGTTTCCCTGTAAATTGTTCTTTATTTCAGTTAGTGTATCCTTTGTGTCTGACTGGATCATTTTTATACTGCAGAGGTCCTCACTAAGTTCTTTGAGCATCCTTTATAACCAGTGTTTTGAACTCTGCATCTGAAAGATTGCTTATCTACATTTTGTTTAGTTATTTTGCTGGAGTTTTGTTCTGTTTTTTCATTTGGGCCATGTTTCTTTGTCTTCTCTTTTTGGCAGCCTCCCTGTGTTTATTTCCATGTATTAGGTGGAGCTGCTATGACTCTCTATCTTGGTAGTGTAGCCTAATGTTGTAGGTGTCCTGTAGGGTCCAGTGGCACAACCTCCCCTATCACCCAATTTGGGTACTTGAGGTGTGCCCCTTTAGTGTGGGCTGAGTACACCATCTTGTTGTTGAGCCTTGATACGGTTGTCAGGTCAAAGGAAGGAATTTACCCAGGCCAGTCAGCTGCAAGGACTGGCTTTGACCACTGGCCACCAACCTCCACCTTCCATGGAGGATCAGCTGTGCAGGGGCAGGGTAGTGGTGCTCTGAAGTGGTCTGTAGTTCTCCACTGGGTGCACAGGCTCTGGGGTTTCCTGGGTGGTGCAGGCCTAGGATAGCCCCTACCTGTGTTTTGCCTAGGACCACCCTGCCTGAGCTGTAAAGCAGCCTGAGGTGACTGCTACTTGTGCTGAGCTTGGGGTTGCTCAGGTGAAGCTAAGCTGTGAATCTAGGCTGGTTGCTGCTATGCCAGGCCTGGGACCCCTTAGCTAGATAGGGGTTGTGGGGGATCACTGTGGTCAACTGTTGCTTGTTTGAGAGGATTTAGGAAGTTGTGAGGCATGAGCTAAGACCAGCCATTCATATGGAAAAGCAGCTTGGGTGGGCTAGTAAGTTGGGTGAGACGGAGTCTCTGGGGATCTTTGTGGCATTGTTAGTCAGATTGAAGGAGTCTCAGATACGGCACCAGCATGGCACCAGCATTCGGGCTCTGTGGATTCAGAAAAAGGGACAGTGGCCTACTTTTCTGTCTTGGAGAAGGCTGCCCCCCTGCTTTCGTTTTGATACCAGATACTTCACTTTCTCCCTGTGTGCCTCTGGTGCCTTTCAAGTTGCTACTCTGGTGCGGGACAACAGAGGGAGTGTCTCATGAAGTCGGTGTGTCGGTTCTTTAAGAGAAAGTGCTTGGGACTGCAGAAGTTTCTTTCACTGACTTAATCCCTGCTGGTATTTGCAGTCAGAAATTATGGGGGCTTATTTTCCTGGCACTGGAACCCTGGGCTGTGGGCCTGGTGTGGGGCTGGGAAACTTCACTCCCAAGACATCCCTCCCAAATTTTTTTTTTGAGGGTTTTATTTACATATTTTTAGAGAGAAGGGAATGGAGGGAGAAGGAGAAGGAGAGAAACATCAATGTGTGGTTTATTCTCATGTAGCCCTCACTGGGGACCTGGCCTGCAACCCAGGCATGTGCCTTGACTGGGAATCCAACTGCAGCACGTGCTCAATCCACTAAGCCACACCAGCCAGGGTGTTCCTCCCAAATTTTTATCCGCCATATTTGGATATGAGGCCAGCCTGTTCCATGTCTCAGCACTTCTACCAGCTGGGATGGATGTAGTTTCTTTAATTCTGCAGTTGTTGTACGTTCATTCAACTGGGTTTCTCACAGTTCTGAGTGATAGTGGTTCTATATTTTGGTTGTAATTTTGATGTGGTTGTGCCAGGAGGTGAACCGTGTTTACTTATGCCGCCATCTCGACTGGAAACCCCTCTGTTGGTTATTATTAATGTTTTGACTGCGTGATTTGTAGAGAAGAGGGTACATTTATTATTTGTGACATATGAAGTTTAGTGGCCTACGTATTTCAAAATTTAGTTCATTTTTTAAAAAGTTATATTTTAATAAAATTAATTTTACCAGAACATATAAAATAAAATTTATTTTAGTTGGCCTGATGTATTTGTTTAGTATTGACTAAGTCTGTTTTTGATGGATAATGTTATTTCTTCTTTGCTTTTAAGGCCCGTTTTCTGCTTTCAAAAGTCAACCCTTCACAGACTCATAATAATATGTATGCCTGGGGACAGGTAAGTGTAAATAGCAGATTTTGGAAGTTCTTTGTGTATTTATGGTGTGTTATTTTAATGAGAGCTACATTTTTCCCTATGTATTTGATAACGATTTTTGTTGGAAAAGTAGTGAAAAAATAAGCGTAGAAAATAGAATTAGCATTTGGTGACACCATAGAAAATAAAAGAATGATCATATCAAATAGATGGAACCCTCTCATATTCCAAATGTAGCACCACACCCTTGAGAAAAAGCAATAAAGTATATAAGCTAATGTAAAAGTGATGATTTGAACTTAATGTTAGGCAGTGAGCCACATAAGGCCACAGACAGCAAGCCAGGGGAGATCGGGGATTATAGTTGAGCAGGAGATGCTGGAGTCCTGGATATCATTATTAATATAATTTGATTGGGTAGAAGTTTTACCACTTGATACATATATCAGCATTTATCAGGTAACCTATATGCAGGACTCTTATAGTTGTACTGTAGGGTACATAGCAATCATTGCTGCCTGTGAAGAGCTTGTAATCTATTATTAGAAATAAGATATATACCTAAGGAATTAAACTACAATGCAGAATGGGGTATGTGCTTTTAGAAAGATGTATTGCAGAAGGTAGAGGAAGACAGGAAGAGGTCACATGTTGGCAGCAGGAGAAAGGTATGTGATTAGAAAAAGGGAAATTGCTTTAGAATGGTTATTATTTTCAGTAGGTGGAAAGTACATAAGGAAGGGAATTCTAGGTAGAGGATAGTGTGGGCTAAATAAGGTACAGAGTGCATGTAGGGATGAATAGTAGAGCATAAAACTGGAAGAGTACCATAATATAGCCAAATTGTGGAGGATGTTGAATGGCAGGTTTAGGACTGAGGAATTGAGTCTTTATTTGTTAAGAATGGAATGTTTTTGGAGGTTTTTGGACAGAGGAGTGAATTTGAGTCTTAGATAATTTAGTTGGATGGTGAGATTGATTGGGAGCGGCCTGTAGATTGAAACTGTCTATTGAAGTAATGCAAGTGAGAGGAAATGAAGGCAACATGGTGAAAAATGATAGATTTGGGAGATGGTTCCAAAGCAGACACAATGGGACTTGTTTAGAAGTCGAATGATAGTGAGAGTTATTCCAAGGTAAGACAGCCATACACAAAATCTGGATTCTGATTGGGTCCAGGATTAGAGGGAGAGATAGCTATAAAGAACATAGTTGGAATGATTTGTGAAATTTGAGTATGGATTATATGTCAGATACTAGTACAATGTTATAAAGTTTCTTGAGTGTGATGATGGTGTCATTTTTATGTACGAGATACATCCTAAAGGGTTTTGGGAGTAAAATCATGATGTCTTAACCTGCAGAAAAGATTCAAGAAGAAGAAAAGGAAAAACCTACTTTAAACTCTGAAGTTTATTGCTGTCTGAAAGTAAATGCATTCGAGGCATAGATAAAAGCCTAAGGTCTTTCTTGACCTTTAATTTTTGTAAGATACTATGTCAATATTTTCATAGATAATAATCATTGTAATAACTAATAAGTTGAGTATTATGTTTTGGTTACTATGCTCAGCTTTTTATACACTCCTTTTTAATTATTAAAATACTCCTATGAGTTGGGTAATATTTTAACCCTATTTTTCAGAAAAGGAAATTTAGGCTTTTGTAGGTTAAGTAACTTACCCTAGATCACATAGCTAAATTGTGTCCGTGTTCTCCTGTTTCGAACCTAGGCCAGTCTGACTATACAATCTGAATTTTCACCACTAAACTAAACTGATGACTGCAATTTAGGAATTAACTTGGTAGCCAGACATTTTACCAAGGAATCTAATACCTTGGTTTTCTTTTTGTCAAAAATCAAATAGCCAGTGGTAAGTACTATCTGTGAATGGCCTGGAGAGGGCAGCACTGCACCACTGCTTGGTGACTGGATGCTGAAGGCCTCTGCTGCTGTAGTGATTCATACACTAAATCACATAAGGCTTGTACCTCTCTGCCTAATCTTGGCTCTATTTTAAAGAGAAAAGGGGTGCATCTGAAAAATTGACATCAACCAGAAGCAGTGTTTTTTTTTTAAAAAAAATTATTTATTTATTTAGAGAGAGGGGACGGGAGTGAGAAAGAGAAGGGAGAGAAAAATCCATATGGGAGAGAAACGTGGGTCAGTTGTCTCTTGTATGCCCCCAAATGGGGACCTGGCCCGCAAACCCAGGCATGTGCCCTGACCAGGAATCAAACCAGCGATCTTTCTGTTTGCAGGCTGTTGCCCATCCCACAGAGCCACACCAGTCAGGGACCAACTGCAAATTTTTGATAAGATTGACTTGAGCATTAGTACTTACAATTTCAAATAAGATCTAGAATATAAATCAGAAAACCCATATATATACTTTTTGTTTTGAGTAGGAAAAATAGATCTGGATTTGGGTGAATTGAGGTGGAAAATATGTATAAAATGAGAAAAAAGTCAGGTATAATTATAGGAAGGAAAAACCAAGAGTTGCCAGGTTATTATTAGTTTGTCATATCATTGAGACCTTTGCTTCTGTGTTAACTATGAAAGTAGACTAAGGAAAAGTATATTTCAGTGTTATAAAATAATAGTTATAATAATAATGGTTGAAACATGATGTATGGCTACTCTGTGCCAGGTAATGTTCTGTTTTCTTTATACAATTTAATTCATTTAATCTTTACAACAGCATGTGAAATAAGCCCTTATTTTACAGAGGAGGAAACTAAAGCAGAGAGGTTAAGTAACTTCCTCAAAGTCATACAGGCAGTAAGTGGCAGAGTGAAGATTTGAGTCTAGGCAGTGTGGCTTGCTACTCTGAGCTTAATCTTTTGCAATCTTTTGCTGTTGCCTCCCTTCATTAGCAAGGTTTTCAAGGCCTTAAGAATTAACATATAAAAACATGTAATAAAATTAAATTTCCTTTATTTAGGAGAGATAGGGCATATCTGTTGTTATGTCAGACTAGACCCACAGGAGCTACAAATTCTCATCTCACATCTGCCACTAACTTTCTGATCTCATCTGAAAATTACTTAATTTCCATTTTAGACTTTACATATTTACTAATAAATAATAAGTATCAAGTGAAAAATCTAAAATTCAGATATAAAGTCTTTTTCTTGGTGTAATGAAATTTCATTATTAATGGGTTTGGATTACCAGGGTCATTCTATCAATGTTGTTTTCATTAAAATAGAAGTTGAGAATTTTCCCTAATTCTTGTTAGGGAAAAGTATATTTCAGTGTTATAAAAGAATAGAGTTATAATAATAATGGCTGAAACATGATGTATGGCTACTCTGTGCCAGGTAATGTTCTGTTTTCTTTATACAATTTAATTCATTTAATCTTTACAACAGCATGTGAAATAAGCTATTTGATATCTAAATAAGCTATTTGGTATCTATAGGTTTTCTTGGGTGACTCCTTTCCATAGGCATGACTGAGTCGTTGGTGCCTGACTGTTAATTACTTAGAACCTGCAGAAATAAATTAAAATGAATTGAAAACTTGTAAGCATAGTTTAAACAGTGATATGTTTGTTTCCTTCCAGCTGGCACTTCTGTTGAAATATGTACATTTGGAGTTTTATTTTAGTAACTAGGCAGCAATAAGGAGATTTATTCTTTAGAAATGATAAAAGCACCAGTTTATTCAGGAAAACTAACACTACTTTAAAGATTAACTTGGATATGGAGCTATTCTAATATCAGTAGGTAAATTACAATACAGATATGATGCTGACCATTTGGAGTTAGTTCAGACCCCACAAGTTAAAGGACATGGTCCATAATTAGACTGCCTGCACTTCAGATGACAGCTGCAAGTAGGATCCTGGGCTACCCGCACTTCCATCCAACTGGCTAGAAATCCATGTGTGTGTTTTGGGGGATTCCCATGACTACACTCAGGTTCAGGAATTACAGCAACTCATAAAACCCAGGAAAGCACCTTATTTATGATTACATTTTTATTATACAGGTTACAAATTAGGACTAGCCAAATGAAGAGACAGAGCGAGGTCTGGAAGGGTCCAAGATACAGAGCTCTGTGCCCTCTTTCCATGAAATGGGGGTACACCATCCTCCCAGCACATTGATGTTTGTCAAACAGGAAACTGCTGAGATTTGGTATCTATAGGTTTTCTTGGGTGACTCCTTTCCATAGGCATGACTGACTGAGTCGTTGGTGCCTGACTGAACTGTCTCCAGCCCTCCCCTCCTTCCTGGAGGTCCACCTGTCTTAAAGCCCAACACTCCCATCATGCGGTTGATCTTTCTGGTGACTGACCTCCATCCTGAATCATCTCATCTCATAGCATAAACTCAGGTGTGATCTGAGGGGCTCATGAATAACAAAGACACAACTGTTAGGAAATTCCAGGGATATAAACTGCCTCTCAGGAACCCAGGGACAAAGGCCAGTCACATTCTTTATTATACAGCAGGAAAATAGGCATTATTTTGCTTAAAATTATTTCCTTGATTGTTTTAACCATTTGTTTTTATAATTGCTTATAGATTTGAAGATATCACATTGTTTTAATCATAGCAAATATCTTTATTTCTAGGAGTCTGGAGCACCTATTCTCACAGATGATGTTAGTTTACAAGTATTTATGGATCATTTAAAGAAACTTGCTGTGTCAAGTGCTGCTTGAAGTGCTACACATGTTAAAGACATTTAAGAAGATGAAATAATATTTCAATTTTACTTTTTCTCTTTTTCAATTGATCTGTGGAAATCAACAGAGATATCTCTCTAGACTCTTTGTATTAGTGTGGTTTGAGATATCATACAGAAAAATGTTCACATTTGTAGATTAAGCTGGAAGAGCAACATGAACAAACTTACTTTGCTTGCCACAGTATTATAACTGGCTTTGGAAATTTGAAGTCTTTATAACTTAATTATGTTAAAGAGTAAAATAGAGTTTGTCTTATATTAAAGAGACAACTCATTTGTATATTGCAGATAAATCCACGTGGCACTGAATGTCTATACTGACTTTTGAAAACTTGTTTCTCAATTTTAGCTAGAAAGTAAAGAAAAATCATCAACAGTAATGGTAAAGGTGAACATTTTTGCCTATTCATTGAATATTTTTCTGTGATTTTCATCACCTATGTATACACTTTTTCTGTACTTAAATCTATTAAGGCAGATTTATTTTTATGATTTGTTTAGAAATTATTTGACTTTCTATGTGGTAATTTTCATGAAGATAATTTAATGTTTTTGGTCATTTGAAAAAATAATTTAGAGATGAAAGGTTTTGGGGGATAATAATCCCCAGACTGACAGTAAATGTGAAATTCCCACATATGCTCAACTTATGTGATTAAAATGAGAATTTTTTAAAAAAGGAGATAGAAAATAAACCATTTAGAGAGCCTTTGCAGTAAAAATGACTTATCATTACTAACCCAAATTTGGTTTTCACTGCATGACTTTGTTTTTCTCCTTGTTTTTCTGAGGTAAATTTCACCCTGAATCCTTCAGTATTTTAACACTATTTTGGGAGTTTACACATTAGTTTTTGTTTTTGCTTTCATTTTGTGAAATTTATTAAGTTGTGGTTCTTATTGAAACAGTATTATATAATATTTTGTTGAATTATCTCACGTGATGCTCAGTTCTGTTTTGATTTATTCATTAGTATCATTCACATTTACCTTTAAAGTTTACTTGTAGCAGATGTTTACATTGCTAAAGCCGGAAATATTTAACAGTGAAATTTACATCAAGTACTGCAAATATAAGGTGGTGCTATGATATGTGCTTAGAAGGACAGTTTTGATGATTGTACTTGCATGAACACAATTATATGATGATGGTAAAAAGGAAACTTTTAAAAATTGTTTATGTTATACTCTGTTAGATTAAATACATTTCTCTGTTCCTTTTTATTTGGATTGAACTGTGTTAAGCATAAATACCAATAAAATATACTTTTACTCTGTTATTCTGCTTATTTTGAAATCTAGTAAAGTTGAGTAGCCTCACGTAAAAATAGAGCATTTAAAAATCTGCTATTCGTAGATTAAAAAGTCATTCATTTTTTAGAATAACAGCTGTATTGAGATATAATTCACACACTATACAATTCACTCATTTAAAGTGTGCAGTTCAGCGGGTTTTAGAATATCCAGAGTTGTATCACCATCACTGCAGTCAATTTCAGAGCATTATCATCATCCCCAAAATAGGTACTCATTTTTGCTGTAAGGCAGCGGTGTCAAACTCATTTTCACCAGGGGCCACATCTGTCTCACGGTTGCCTTCAAAGGACTGAATGTAATTTTAGGACCGTATGAATGTAACTACTCCTTAACAGGTAAGCGAGAGCTTGGTGCTGCCACTGGGTGGAAACAAGGTGCCGGGCCATATAAAACAGGGTGGAGGGCCAGATTTGGCTTGTGAGCCTTGTGTTTGCCACCTGTGCTCCAAGGAACTGTGTTTTGAATTTAACATGTTTTGAATTGAAGAAAGACCCTGTGATGATCATTGATGTTTAATTTGCCTGGCCCCTTAACTTATGTCCATTAGGAATACATTATGTCTTCTCTTGAGTGATGTTGGTACTCTAAATTGCCCACTTCTCGATTAAAGATGAAGGTGCTAAAGTACTTCTGTATTTAAGGGATAAGGATGAACAAATATATCACCAAACTCTTTTAGCCTACCATTTGAAAGAGATCACCCTGGATAATATTTATGTATATGTTAGCTATTACTAAATTGCTAGCTATTTAAATAGACTGCTGAAAGAAGAAATGTTTAATCCTTAACTATTTAAATAGGCAGCAGATAAAGGAAATTTGCTAAATTACTAGCAGCAATAAGAAGCTAGGCTATGTCCAGAACTATTTTGGAATTCATTCTTGATCCTACTGTGTCAGGAAAAGAAACTGCTCTCTGTAACACTTGCAAGTTTTGTTGGGACAAAAGCTGAGTAAAAGTTATTTTTAGGTAAGGAGCTGGCTAGTGCTAAGTAACGTTATCTGAAGGTCACTAACCTTGCTCCTGCTTCTGAATGCTTGCTTTCAGCAGCTGGTTCCCCCTCCCTTTCTGCCTGTGTAACTGGTATATAAAAAGGACCCCCAACCCAGCCTTTTTGGCTCAGAGGATTTGGATGTTAACCCTCCCCTGGGCCCCTGGGTAATAAAGTTTGTGCTTCGTTATCTCTCCAAGTGTGGGTAGATTTTCCTCAACACTACCACCCTTAGTGGCCTTCTCTCTAAAAATGACCTTACACCTACATCATTTCTGTACACATATTTTGGTGTAATGGGATAAATTTAATCTTTAATAGGCTGATCCCAAAAGTGAGTTGACATATTCTCTACCCAGTTCCCCACTTGATAAACTTTCTTCTGTTTTCCTATCTCCGGGACTGCATATAATGGATGTGCTTACTGTCCAGTCTAGACCAGAAATAAGGGAATTATTTTCAACGAACACTTCAACCAATTCTTTTGTTAATATCTCCCTATTTACTTGTTCTCCATTGTAGTGCTATTCTACCTTCATCACATCTAACCCTGTTTGGTAAAACAGCCTCCTAAATAGTCTGCTTTCTCCTTTTTTTCCATCCTGCTCTTCAATGCACCGAAGTATAAATCTGACCATGCTATTCCTATTGTTCTCAGTAAATTCTGAACATTTTGGCCTGGTGACATACACTGTACATTAAATTTAATCCAACTTTTTTGCAACAGGTTTGCCACCAGAACACCGGTGTGAAAACACTCCTAAATCTAAGCCCAAATGGGAAAGAAAAAGACTCGAATCAACATTGTTATCACTGGACATGTTGAATTGGGCAAGTCTACTATTACTGGCCCCCTGATCTACACATGTGGTGGGATTGACAAAAACCATTGAAAGTTTAAGAAGGAGGCTGCTGAGATGGGGAAGGGCTCCTTCAGGTACACCTGCTCTTGGATGAACTGAAAGCTGAACATGAATGTGGTATCACCATTGATTTCTCCCTGTGGATATTCAAGACCGGCAAGTATTCTGTGACAATCATTAATTCTCCCAGGGACAGAATTTGTCAAAACATGATTACAGGCACATCTCAGGCTGTCTGTTCTGTCCTGACTGTTGGTGGTGGGGAATTTGAAGCAGGTATCTCCAAGAATGGGCAGACCTGTGAGCATGTCCATCAAGCTTACACACTGGGTGTGAAATAACTAGTTGTTAACCAAATGGATTCCACTGAGCTGCCTTGTAGCCAGAAGAGATACGAGGAATTCATTAAGGACATCAACACATTAAGAAAATTAGTTACAAGTAGTATTTGTGCCAATTTCTGGTTGGAATGGGGACAATATGCTGGAGTAAAGTGCTAACATGCCCTGGTTTAAAGAATGGGAAGTCACTTGTAAAGATGGCAATGCCAGTGGAACCTGACTTGAAGCTCCGGATTGATTGGTCTTTGTCCAACTGACAAACCCTTGCATCTGCCTGTCCAGGATGTCTACAAAATTGGCATTCATACTGTCTGTGTGGGCCGAATGGAAACTGCTGTTTTCAAGGCCAGCAAGATGGTTACCTTTGCTCCAGTCATATTACAACTGAAGTAGTCTGTTGAAACACATCATGAAGCCTTGAGAGAATCTCTTCTGGGACAATGTGGGCTTCAATGTCAAGAAAATGTCTGTCAAAGGCATTTATTGTGGCAATGTGGCTGGCGATGCAAAAATGACCCACCAGGGGAAGCTGCTGCCTTCACAGCCCAGGCTATTATCCTGAACCTTCCAGACCAAATCATTGCTGGACACACATCTGTGCTAGATTGTCACAGATTTTCTGAGATGAAGGAGATTGATCATCCTTCTTGGAAAAAGCTGGAAGATGGCCCAGAGTTTCTGAAATCTGGTGGTGTTGCCATCATTGATACGGTTCCTGGCAAGCCCAGGTGTGTTAAGAGCTTCTATGACTGTCCTCTGGGCCATTTTGCTGTTCATGACATGAGACAGTTGCTGTGGGTGTTATTAGACAGTGGACAAGAAGGGAGCTGGAGCTGGCAGAGGCACCAAGTCTATTCAGAAAGCTCAGAAGGCTAAATGGATATTGTTCCCAGTTTTTCCACTCCAGTTTAAAATCAGTGGTGGAAGAATGACCTCAGAATGCTTTGTCTCTATTGGGCATTTAAGTTTAATAGTAAGACTGATTAATGATTACAGTGCATTGTAATCATTCCTTCAGAAGGAAAGGAGAATGTTTTGTGGATCATGTTTTTGTTTGTGTTTTGTGGATCATGTTTTTGTTTAGTTCTGAATTTAATTTTGGGGTGTAAAAACTATTAACAGACAAGGCCTATGGGTTTATTTCTTTTTGGACACACCCACAGTGTGGCCCTGGTAGCCTGTCATCTTGGTGTGCTGGCCTCAAAAACAACATCCCCAGAAGTGTCACAGCCCTCTGGGCCTGAATTTTCTTCAGTCCCTGTCGGTCTTTATAGATGTTGTCAAGACCATTGTCCAGGACTGGCAGTATTTTCCGTCCTTCATGTCCTGTCTATTCAAGAACCAGTGTGGGACTCTATACTGGTCTGAATTCTGCACAATTGTGGTCACTCGTTCCATCTCATCTTCAGTCAGCTCTCTCACCCTCTTGGTGAGGTCTATGTCTGCTTTCCTCAACACCATACAAGCATACCTTAGCCTCACACCCTTAATTGCAGTGACAACAAAGGCTGTTTTCTGCCACTCATCCATATTGGTGTTGAGTACTTGCAAAATGTGCTGCAGCTTCTCAGGGATCGCTATGGACACGGAGGCAACCCCAGGGACGGCACGTAGGCCTCCTGTGGAAGAGATCTAAGTTATTAGTTTTTAAAATCAGTACTTTTTAATGGAAACAACTTGACCAAAAATCTGTCTTAGAATTTTCAAACTCAGTAAAACATAATTTAATGAGAAAAAAATGGAATCCCAGCTCTCCTCTAGTAAATTAGTACAAAAGACACAGTTGAAAAGGTAGCATTAGAGATGAGTCTATATTTCTACCTATGCATTAATCTTAGGTGTGGTCTTTGAGACAAAAACAAATATATTCTTCATTGGCTGTTACAAATTAAATGCTGTGGTTTTATTGCACTTGGTTTTATTTTAAATGAACATGATGGTTTTTTTTTTTCCAAACAATACTGACAGATTAGGATTATTTGCTTTCTGATGCCCATCTTTACATTTTTATTTGCATTTTCCATGTCTCCAATATACATATACACATACTTTTTGTATTATGTGCTTGATTTGTATTCATCTTGCGCATTTTATCAAGTACTTCTATAGATGTTTCTGTTTCTCTTGTTTGCTTTTTAATAGTTTACCTAATGAAATTAAAGTATTCTTTCTTATGTTTATTCTTCCTTTATTTAATCTGGTCTAGGTTTGATGTATTATTATCTGGTGAATGTAATAATAGGTATGCAGTATACCGGGTATGGAATAATGAAGTTACATTAGTAAGTCATAGTTTTTCTTTCTCATCTATGGATTATATGGCCATAAAGGCCATTTATTGGGGTTGAGGATGAGATACTGAGAAATGGGATGTTTTCCCCCTAAGAAAACAACAACAACAAAAAACTAAATGATAATACTTCTAAGGCACTTGGAAGATGGATAGAAATATTAACTTTAGCCTTTTTTTGATCAACATAAAGCTATGTCTTTTTAAAAGTTAGGGATAAAAGTCCAAACCAGGGTATATAACTTTCAAACTAGACTATGTAACTTTCAACCAGTAGAGGAAAAGAAGCAATAAAAGTAATTTGATTAGTTAAGGCAGTAAAAGTAATTTGATTAGTTAAAGGGAAGACAAGAAAGGTTAAAAAGATTAAAAAAGCAGTAAAAGGAAAGCATGGTAAATGGTAAATGAGAAACACAAAGAGGAAAAAATAACATTAACATTTTTAGTATATTTTATGAAAATGGAATAATATTGACCTTTCACTGTAGTAAACATTACATGTACTACTTTTGAACCTTCTGTAAATTTGTCTTAAGACAAAATCTTTTCACGTATCCATATTCTCCACAGAATAGCCAGATTTCAATCTTTGTTTATAGTTAAGAACATTTTTATTAGTTTCAAAAGTTTTCTCTTTAGTAAATTTTTAAAAAATTTCAGTTGCTGTTGATATACAATATTACATTAGTTTCAGATGTACAACACAGTGATTAGACATTTGTAACTTAAAGCATGATCTTCCCCAATAAGTCTGGTACCCATTTAACACCATACAGAGTTATTACAATATTATCGACTATATTACCTATGCTGTACTTTACATTCCTGTGACTGTTTTTTTTCTAAAGATTTTATTTATTTACTTTTAGAGAGGGAAGGGAGGGAGAAAGAGAGAGAGAGAGAGAGAGAGAGAGAGAGAGAGAGAGAGAGAGAGACATCAATGTGCTGTTGCTGGGGGACGTGGCCTGAAACCCAGGCATGTGCCCTGACTGGGAATTGAACCTGGGACACTTTGGTTCGCAGCCCACGCTCAATCCACTGAGCTACGCCAGCCAGGGCTCTGTGACTTTTTATAACTGACAATTTGCACATCTTAATCCCTTTCCTTTTTTCATTCATCCCCCATCCCCTTTCCATCTGGCAACCATCAATTTGTTCCTTTTATCTAGGCATTTATTTGTGTGTGTGTTTTTAAGGACTTCGTAGACCTCTCTAGCTCCCTTTTCTTTTCTTTTTAAAAATTTTTACTTACTTTTCGAGGGGGGAAGGGAGGGAGAAAGAGAGGGAGAGAAACATCAATGTGTGGTTGCCCCTACCATGCCCCCTACTGGGGACCCAAGGATGTGCTCTGACTGGGAATCAAACCAGCAACCTTGTGGCTCATAGGCAAGTGCTCAGTTCACTGAGCCACACCATCCAGTGCTATCCTATTCTGTCTGTTCATTTATTTTTTTCTTTATAGTCCACGTATAAGAAACATCACACGGTATTTGTCTTTCTTGACTTATTTCACTTGGTATAATTCCATCTAATCCATCCATGCTGTTCCAAATGGCAAGATTTTACTCTTTTTTATGGTTGAGTAATATTCCATTATATATATATGTATATATACATATATATATAACAAATTCTTTTCTTTTTTTAATTTTATTTTAATCATTGTTCAAGTACATTTTTCTGTCCTTTACTCCCATTCCAGCCCACCCACCCATCCCTCCCATTTCCACACCCCCCTAGTTTTTGTCCATGTGTTCTTCATATTTGTACCTCTACACCCTTCCCATTCTCCCTGAAATTCCCTTCTCTCTCCCCTCTGGCCACTGTCAGCCTGTTCTCTCTTTCAGTGTCTTTGGCTATATTTAGCTTGTTTCTTTGTTTTGTTGATTAGGTTCCTGTTAAAGGTGAGATCATATGGTATTTGTCTTTTACTGCCTGGCTTATTTCACTTAGCATAATGCTTTCCAGCTCCATCCATGCTGTTGTGAAGGGTAGGAGCTCCTTTCTTTTTGCTTCATAGAACTCCATTGTGTAAATGTACCATAGTTTTTTGATCCATTCATTTACTGATGGGCACGTAGGTTGCTTCCAACACTTGGCTATTGTAAATTGTGCTGCTATGAACATTGGGGTGCATAGGTTCATTTGGATTGGTGTTTCAGGGTTCCTGGGATATAACCCCAGCAGTGGAATTGCTGGGTCAAAAAGGCAGTTTCATTTTTTGTTTTCTGAGGAAATTCCATACTGTTTTCCATAGTGGCTGCACCAGTCTGCATTCCCACCAACAGTGCACTAGGGTCCCCTTTTCTCCACAACCTCTCCAACACTTGTTTGTTGATTTGTTCATCATGGCCATTATGACGGGTGTGAGGTGGTATCTCATGGTGGTTTTAATTTGCATCTCTCTAATGGCTAGTGATACTGACCATCTTTTCATGTGTCTTTGGGCCCTCTGTATGTCCTCCTTGGAGAAGTGTCTATTCAAGCCCTTTGCCCATTGAATATTTGGATTGTTTGTCTTCCTGGTGTTGAGTTGTATGTGCTCTTTATATATTTTGGAGATCAAACCCTTGTCTGAGGTATCATTGGCAAATATGTTTTCCCATACAGTTAGTTCTCTTTATATTTTAATACTGTTTTCTTTAGCTGTGCAGAACCTTTTCATTTTGATGAGGTCCCATTTGTTTATTCTTTCCTTTTTGTCCCTTGTTCTAGGGGACATATCAGTAAAAATGTTCCTGTGTGAAATATCTGAGATTTTCCTGCCTATGTTCCCCTCTAGGACTTTAAATGTGTCATGGTTTTATATTTAAATCTTTTATTCACCTTGAATTTCTTTTTGTGTGTGGTGTAAATTGGTGCTCAGGTTTCATTTGTTTACATGTAGCTGTCCAGTCTCCCAACACCTTTGTTGAAGAGGCTATTTTTACTCCAATTTATGTTGCTGTCCCCTTTGTCAAATATTAGTTGACCATAGAGACTTGGGTTTATTTCTGGGTTCTCTGTTCTGTTCCATTGGTCCATGTGCCTGTTTTTATGCCAGTACCAGGTTTTCAAATTTCTTGGCATACAGTTCTTCATAGTAATTTCTTACAGTCCTTTGTATTTCTGTGGTATCAGTTGTAATCTCTCCTCTTTCATTTCTGATTGTGTTTATTTGGGTCTTCTCTCCTTTTTTCTTGTTTGGGTCTTCTCTCCTTTTTTCTTTTTTGATTACAGTGGCCTTGTAATAGAGTTTAGTATCAGGTATTGTGATCCCTCCTACTTTGCTCTTCTTTCTCAAACTTGCAGCAGCTATTCGGGGTCGTTTATGGTTCCATATAAATTTTTGAAGTGTTTGTTTTATGTCTGTGAAATATACCATTGGTACTTTAATAGGTATTGCACTAAATGTGTAAATTGCTTTGGGTAGTATGGACATTTCGATGATGTTAATTCTTCCAATCCATGAACACGGTATATGTTTCCATTTGTTTGTGTCTTTCTTAATTTCTTTCTTCAGTGTTGTGTAGTTTTCTGAGTACAGGTCTTGTACCTCCTTGGTTAGATTTATTCCTAGGTATTTTATTTTTCTTTTTGCTATATCCAATGGGATTTTTTTATTGATTTCTGCTTCTGTTTCATTGTTGGTGTACAGAAATGCCTTTGGTTTCTGATATTGACTTTGTATCCCACTGTTTTGTCAAATTCATTTATTAGGTTGAGCAATTTTTGGCAGAGTCTATAGGATTTTCTATGTACACTATCATGTCATCTGCAAACAATGACAGTTTTATTTCCTCTTTTTGGATTTGGATGCCTTTTATTTCTTTTTCTTGTGTGATTGCTGTGCCCAAAACTTCCAGTACTATATTGAATAGAAGTGGTGAAAGCGGACAGCCTTGTTCCTGATCTTAGTGGAAAAGATTTTAGTTTTTTCCCATTGAGTATGATGTTGGCTGTAGGTCTTTCATATATGGCCTTTATTATGTTGAGGAATGCTCCCTCTATTCCCACTTTGCTGAGTGTTTTTATCATAAATGGGTGCTGTACCTTATCCAATGCTTTTTCTGCATCTATTGATATGATCATGTGGGTTTTGTCTTTGCTTTTGTTTATGTGATGTATTACATTTACTGATTTGCGAATATTGTACCATCCTTGTATTCCTGGGATGAATCCCACTTGATCATGGTGTATGATCTTTTTAATGTATTGTTGGATGTGGTTTGCCAGTACTTTGTTGAGGATTTTAGCATCTATGTTCGTCAGCGATACCGGCCTGAAGTTTTCTGTCTTTGTTGTGTCTTTATCTGGTTTTGGGATTAGGATGATGCTGGCCTCATATAAAGAGTTTGGGAGTCTTCCATCTTTTTGGATTTTTTGGAATAGTCTGTGAAGGATAAGGGTTAGCTCTTCCTTAAATGCTTTGTAGAATTCTCCTGTGAAGCCATCTGGTCCAGGGCTTTTGTGTTTCAGGATTTTTTTGGTTACTGCTTTAATATCATTTGCTGTTATTGGTTTGTTCAGGCTTTCTGCTTCTTCATGGAGTTTTGGAAGATTATATTTTTCTAGAAATTTGTCCATTTTACCTAGGTTTTCAAATTTCTTGGCATACAGTTCTTCATAGTAATTACTTACAGCCCTTTGTATTTCTGTGGTATCAGTTGTAATCTCTCCTCTTTCATTTCTGATTGTGTGCATTTGAGTCTTCTCTCCTTTTTTCTTGATGAGTCTGCTTAAAGACTTGTCGATTTTGTTTATCTTTTCAAAGCACCAGCTCCTGGACTCTTTGATCCTTGGAATTATGCTTTTAGTCTCTATGTCATTTAATTCTGCTCTGATCTTGGTTATTTCCTTCCTTCTACTTGCTCTGGGCTGTGTTTGTTGTTGTTCCTTGAGTTCTTGTAGGCGTAGAATTAGGTTGTTTGTTTGAAATGTTTCTATCTTTTTTAGGTAGGCCTGTATCACTATGAACTTCCCTCTTAGGACTGCCTTCACTGTGTCCCATAAGTTTTGGGTTGTTGTGAATTAATTTTCATTTTTTTCCAGAAACCTTTTGATTTCTTCCCTAATTTCATTCTTGACCCATTTATTGTTTAGTAGCATGCTATTGAATCTCCATGATTTTGAGTGTTTTGGGGTTTTTCCTTGGGGTTGGTTTCTAGTTTCAGTCCCTTGTGATCCAAGAAAATGCTTCGTATGATTTAAATTTTCTTGAATTTGTTGAGGCTTGTTTTGTGTCCTATCATGTGACCTATCTTTGAAAATGTTCCATGTGCATTTGATAAGAATGTGTATTTAGCTTCTTTGGGATGGAGGGCTCTGTATATATCAGTTAAGTCCATTTCAACTAAGGCAATGTTCAATGGCACAATATCTTTGTTGATATTTTGTTTGGAAGATCTGTCCATTTTTGACAGTGGGGTGTTAAAATCCCCCACTATAATTGTGTTGCTGTCAATATCTTTCTTGAAGTCCTCTAAGATATTTTTGATGTATTTGGGTGCTGCTATGTTGGGTGCATATATGTTTACAATGTATATGTCTTCTTGGTGGATTCTTCCCTTGAGTATTATGAAGTGAACTTTTGGGCCTCTCTTTATGGCCCTTTTTTGGAAGTCTATTTTGCCTGATATGAGTATTTTTACTCCAGCTTTTTCCCCCTGTCTGTTTGCTTGGAAAATTTGTTTCCAGCTCTTCACTTCCAGCCTGTGTAGGTGTTTTATCCTAAGGTGGGTCTCTTGTAGGGAGCATATGTGTCGATCATGCTTTCTTATCTGTTCAGCTATTCTATGTCCTTTGATTGGAACATTTAATCCATTTACATTTAAGGTTATTATTGGTGGTACTTATTCATTGTCATTTATGTGCCTGTGTTCCTCTATCTCTCTTTATTTTCCTTCCTTTCCTTAAAGCGGTCCCTTTAGTCTCTTAAAGAGATACTAAAGTTGTTAGTATCTCTTGCAGAGCTGGTTTGGTGCAGGTGTATTCTTTTAGACTTCTTTTGTCTGGAATGCTTCTTATTTGGCCTTCTATCTTGATTGAGAGCCTTGCTGGGTAAAGTAGCCTTGGTTGCATACCTCTGGTTCTCATTACTGTGAATATTTCTTGCCATTCTCTTCTGGCTTGGAGTGTTTCCATTGAGAAATCAGCTGCTAGCCTTATTGGGGCTCCGTTGCATGTTACTTCCTGTTTCTCCCTTGCTGCCTTTAAGATTCTCTCTTTGTCTTAAAATTTTGCCATTGTAATTATGATGTGTCTTGAGGTTGGCCTCTTTGAATTCTTCTTGATTGGGACTCTCTGTATTTCCTGGATTTGTGTGACTTTTTCTCTCATCAAATTAGGGAAGTTTTCCATCATTACTTTTTCAAATAGGTTTTCTATCCCTTGCTCTTCTTCTCCTCCTTCTCGTATCCATATTATATGGATATTATTACGTTTCATATTGCCTTGCTTTTCTCTTAATCCCTCTTCATTCTTTCTGAGTCTCTTTTCCTTTCCTTGCTCGTTCTGGGTATTTTTTTCTACTTTGCCCTCCAATTCGCTGATCTGGTCTGCTTCATCAATCCTGCTTTTCATTCCTTCTACTGTGTTCTTGAGTTCAGAAATTGTATTCTTCATTTCCTCTTGGCCCTTGTTGATAGTTTCTATTCCCTTTTTCATGTTGATATAGTTCGCAGTGATTTTGTTGTAGTTTTCCTGTCATTTCTCATAGCTCATTTTGAATTTGTTGAGCTTCCTGATAATCATTTCTTTGAACTAAATATGAGATAGTTGATTTGCTTCTATTTTATTTAGCATTCTTTCTGATGCTTCCTCCTTTCCCCTCATTTGGGGATTGTTTCTTTGTCTTCTCATTGTTCATGAGACTTCTTGTTAGCCTCTGTTTCTTAAATTGATCTGTTCTCGTTTCCTGGGTTTATGGTGTAAACTTCTGTGGTAGAACACCTGTGAGATTCAGTGGTGCAGTCTCTTTTGGGTATCCTGGTGTTCACAGCCTTCCCCCACTCTTTTTTGTGATCAGTTGGAGGGGTAAGGCAAAATGGTTTAGGACAGCAAGAGTGTATTCTATGATATTTACAGTAGCAGCCTGTGGAGAAGAGATAGGAGATCCTTTGACTATGTATAGTGTTAACAGTGACCTTCCACCCCACTAGCCAGTTTTTAGAAAGGATGGAAAGAAGATAAGACTCTTGTTGGGGAGGAAAGGATTGTGAGTTGGATCTAGAAAGCAGTGAGGCTGTGGGAGGTCAGATTCTGAGGTAGGGTGAGAGTAAAGAATAGTAAATAGGTGTAGTGTGTGAGAGAATGAAGTTAACCACTACAGTAATAGAGTTTGGGTAACCGTGAAGTGGGCTGAGATCTGTGAGGGGTGTTGTGTAGTATTTAAAATTGTATGAATTAGGTCTTATTTACAGTAATATTAGAGCAACAATCATATGATAGAATCTATGAGATCTAGATAACAAGAATAGGAAGTATAGGGCCTTGAGTAGTGTATTAATGGAACACAAATGAAGGACAGTAAATTAGGAATACATTATGAATGAAGTAATAGGGGAAACCTATCAAATGATACAGTATAACCAGCCAAGGAAAGAAGACTACACAGAAAGAAGAGGAATACCAAAATACTATTAAAATAAAAAATGTAAGAATAATGAAAAAAAGGTAATACAAATATGCAATAACTTGCAGTTTCAAAAAAGGAAAAAAGCAGAAGATGGAATGAAGAAGAGATAAACTTGGAAAGGAAGGAATAATACTAGAGTGAAAGAAAGAGAAGCATGAAGAATTGACAGATATAAAAATAAGAATTAAAAATAAAAAGTTACTTAAAAAAGATAAAATCAAACAATCAAACAATCAAACAAACAACAACAACAACAATGACAAAAAACCCTCTTGTTGGTTTCTAACTGGCCAAACTAGTTTTTCTGGTCTTGCTGGTTTCAGCAGACTGTGGGGTGATTGGAATCGCTTTTCTCCCTTCCCAGTCAGAACTCAGTCTCTTGTGTACTGTCGTCCCCAGGGCTAGCTGCGTATTCTCCCCAGGGCCAGTCTGGTGCCTCTCCCCGGGGCCCTGTGTGTGGGTCTAGGTGCACCCAAGCACACTCTCCGGACCTCACTGCCTCAGGATCTGGGATTCCGCAGAGCACCCACACCTTTTCTGGGTTCAGGGTGTGAGCTCTGGGGATCTATAGGGGCACACACTTCCCCCGAGTTCTCAGCCGTGGGCACTGGGGATCCTGTGGAGTGCCCATGCCTTTTCTGTGTTCAGGGGTGTGGTGTCTGGGTCTTCCACAAAACCACACTATCTCCGGGTTGGGGGCGCAGGGGCACAGCCAGGCTGCCCTTGGTCACACAGGCTGGGGTACACATTCTTCCCAGGGCTATGCATGGGTGCTCACAGCCCCTGTGTGATTGTCTCTTAGTCCTCACTCCCCTCTCTGTGCCTTTAAGCAATGAGGCCTCCCCCAGTGCTGCTCAATCCTTATTTGGCCAGGGAGAGAGCGGTTGACCCAGCTCTTCCCAGTGCCATGAGGCAGACCCGGGAACACTGGGCCTGGGGGCTGCAACCTCCCTGGTCCCCATGCTGATCCCTGGGCCCTTATTATCCTGAAGCAATCTCCTTACAATCTGGTTTTTCAATGTCCGCTATAATTTTTGATCTCCAATTTTCATAAATGTTGTGATATTGTTGGCTTTTGCTCTGTTCCTCCGTAGATTGGTTAGTTTTTCTCTTGTGTGTAGGGAGAAGTGGAATCTGCTCCTTCCTACCATGCGGCCATCTTCCAAATCCTTATTATTCATATTTTAATCTTTTCTCCCCCTCTTCTTTTTTAAAGAATTCCCTGTAGCATATCTTGTAATACTAGTTTGGTGGTGACTAACCCCTTTAGCCTTTTCTTATTTGGGATCAAAAGTTGTTTGTTTATCTTTTTCATTCATTTGAAGCAAAGACACACAAATAGGAAAACTCATAGATACTCATAAAAATTCTACTTCACAACACATTCCTAAATTTTTAGAATTGCTTCTTCAGGGTTGATATTAGCAGCTTACAGAAGCTTATTGGTGAAAAAAATTTTACTAAATATATAAACTAGAAAGTTTAAGTTAAATTTCTGTTACACATGGTAAAATATTCCAAAGTTTTTAATTTTCACAAATGAGATCAAATAGCTGAATATTGGTGAACACTGACATTGTTTGATCCAGTGATTTAGAATGGATGTCCAGTGATGGTAAAAACAGGCTAGGCATTTGAACATTGCCCTTTTCATTTCTTTTGGCCATGTAAGACCAACATCTTTTGCTGATTTGCTGCCATTCTTTGAAATTTAATTCTTTCTTAAATGTAAATATTTTCTTTTTTTTGGTTGTTGCGTAATTAAAGCCTTCTTTACAATTACTGTGTGCCAATCTTTAAACAAAACAAAACAAATTCCAAGTTTAGTGTTACATTGCACATTGTTCAAGCCTGATTTAGACTGCAACTGTTCACAACTTTTTATGCAGGGCAATTAAGAAGCATCTTTTTTTTTTTTAAAACAAGACTTATTTATTTATTTTTAGAGAGGGAAGGGAGGGAGAAAGAGAGAGAGAAACAATGTGTGGTTGCTGGGGTACGTGACCTGCAACCCAGGCATGTGCCCTGACTGGGAATCGAACCTGCGACACTTTGGTTTGCAGCCCGTGCTCAATCCACTGAGCTATGCCAGCCAGGTCAAGAAGCATCTTAATAACCAACCCATCCAAAATTTTCCTCTAATGAATTTCAGAAAAGACTTGATGTTACAATCATACATATACCATTTAGGAATATAGAAGTAGTTACAAGTTGAAATTGTGGATTTTTGGAGTTAAGGGGCCCATTGAGGTCAGTAAGCCCCTTCTTACCCAATTCAAGAATTCCCTCATAATAGTCCTTCTGGTTGGGCATCTGACCTCTGCTGAACACTTTCAGTGACAAGTAAAACCAGACAGCTGTAAATTGCTGAATGTTGTGACAGACACTTTTAAAGACAGTGTTAGTGAATTGGGAAGGTTTAATATGTGACATATGAAACTAAGCCTCAGGCAGAATTTGATGGAGAACATTTGAATCTGTTTTACCCAACACATTCTGAGGGACTATAATCATTGACCTACAAAGCCATCTGGCACTGTGATTAGAAGGGAGGGGGGCAGTCCATAATGTAGGAGGTGTTTGCCAGTTTAGAAATATACTTGCTAGCAGGACATTGTGCACCCAGTTTCCAACAGAGAGCTATACGTTTCCCAGCTGCAATGATTGGAGTGTTTCAGCAGAGAAAGTGCATTGCAGAGTCTGGTGGTATGAATCTGTTTACTATAGGACATGTGGTCTGCTGTGGTGAGGAGACACTCTTTTCTGATGTGTTAAGATTTTGTTCAGCTGTCTTAACAGGACTAAGCAGCCAGAGAATGAGCCTATGTATATATTTCACCTGTTCTGAGCACTGCACTGTTTGTTTTGGCCAAATAGAAAAGTCCACAAAATCGGCAATTTTTGTAGGGGTTGGAAAATTTAAAAATAACAGTTCTGGAGTTTACCTTTGAATTACAGTAAAAATGTCATTTTGAAGTGGTAAGTATATTGACAAAAGAACCTCCAATAAGGAAGGGTCACATTTCACTTTATAGAAGGGTGGGTAAAAGTAGGTTTGCAGTTGTAACACACATAAATAATACACAAATTAATAAAAACATAACTAGAATAAATTCTGTTTCGCATACTCATAACTGTAAACCTTATTTTTTCCACTCCTGTATAGTGGTTTTAAGCAGATCTTGTCTTCAAGGCAATTTAAAAATAACCCAATCTTAAGGGATTAGCTACAACGCATATATATATATATATATATATATATAACCCATGGACACAGACAACAGTACAGTGATGGCCAGAGAAAAGGGGGAGTGGGGGCTGGGAGGGGAAATTGGAACATCTGCAATAGTGTCAACAATAAAAAGAAAAAAAATAACCTTATCTTCAAAAAAAGAAAAAAAATAACCCAGTCTGCAGGTTTAAAAATTAACTTCCATAAAATCTTTTGAGATGCTGATATGTCAAGTATTTTTCGTGTTTGAAAACATTTTTTATTGTTGTTCAATTATAGTTGTCTCCATTTTCCCACCACCACTTTCCCTGCCCCACCTGCCCTCACCTCCCGCCGCCAATCCTATGCCCCTTTGGGTTTGTTTGTGGGCCCTTTATACATGTTCCTTGATGACCCTTTCCCTTATTTCCCGTTATCCCCCTCCCTCCCCTCTGGTTACTGTGAATTTATTCTTTATTTCAATGTCTCTGGTTCTATTTTGCTCATTTGTTTGTTTTGTTGATTAGGTTCCACTTATAGGTGAGATCATATGGTATTTGTCTTTCACCGCCTGGCTTATTTCACTTAGCATAATGCTCTCCAGTTCCATCCATGCTGTCACAAAGGGTATGAGCTCCTTCTTTCTTTCTGCTGCATAGAATTCCATTGTGTAAAGGTACCATAGTTTTTTGATTCACTCACTTACTGATGGGCACTTAGGTTGCTTCCAGCACTTGGCTATTGTAAATTGTGCTGCCATGAACATTGAGGTGCATAGGTTCTTTTGGATTGGTGTTTTAGGGCCCTTAGGGTATAATCCCAGCAGTGGAATTGCTGGGTCAAAAGGCAGTTCCATTTTTAGTTTTTTGAGAAAATTCCATACTGTTTTTCATAGTGGCTGCACCAGTCTGCATTTCCACCAACAGTGCACTAGGGTCCCCTTTTTCCACAACCTCTCTAGCACTTGTTTGTTGACTTGTTTATGATGGCCGTTCCAACAGGTGTGAAGTGGTATCTCATTGCGGTTTTAATCTGCACCTTTCTGATGGCTAGTGATGCTGAGCATCCTTTCATATGTCTCTGGGCCTCTGTATGTTCCCCTTGGAGATGTGTCTGATCATGTTCCCATTTTTTAATTGGATTGTTTCTCTTCCTGGAGTGGAGTCATGTGAGTTCTTTATATATTTTAGAGATCAAATTCTTATCATTTGCAAATATATTTTCCATTAGAGTTGGTTCCCTATTCATTTTGCTGATGTTTTCTTTAGCTGTGCAAAAGCTTTTTATTTTGATAAAGTCTTATTTGTTTATTCTTTCCTTTATTTCCCTTGCTCTAGGGGACATATTGGTAAAAACTTTGCTGCATTGAATATTTGAGCTTTTCCTTCCTATGTTCTCTTCTAGGACTTTTATAGTGTTGTGACTTATATTTAGGTCTTTTATCCATCTTGAGTTTATTTTTGTATATGGAGTAAGCTGGTGGTCTAGTTTCATTTTTTTACATGTAGCTGTCCAGCTATCCCAACACCATTTGTTGAAGAGGCTATTTTTACTCCATTTTATGTTGCTGTCCCTTTTGCCAAATATTAATTGACCATAGAGACTTGGGTTTTTTTCTGGGTTCTCTGTTCTGTTCCACTGGTCCATGTGCCTGTTTCTATGCCAGTACCAGGCTGTTTTGATTATAGTGGCCTTGGAATACAGTTTGGTATCAGGTATTGTGATCCCTCCTATTTTGCTCTTCCTTTTCAAACTTGCAGCAGCTATTCGGGGTCGTTTATGGTTCCATATAAATTTTTGAAGTGTTTGTTTTATGTCTGTGAAATATGTCATTCGTATTTTAATAAGGATTGCATTGAATCTATAAATTGCTTTCGGTAGTATGGACAGTTTGATGATGTTAATTCTTCTAATCCATGAACACAGTATATGCTTCCATTTATTTGTGTCTTTCTTAATTTCTTTCTTTAGTGTTGTGTGGTTTTCTGAGTACAGCTCTTTAACCTCCTTGGTTAGGTTTATTCCTATGTACTTTATTTTTCTTGTTGCTATAGCAAATGGGATTTTTTCCTGATTTCTGAATTTCTGAATTTGATTTCTGAATATTGACTTTGTATCCTGTTGTTTTACCAAATTCACTATTAGGTTGAGTACTTTTTTGGTGGAGTCTCTAGGGTTTTCTACATATCCTATCATGTAATCTGCAAACAATGACTGTTTTACTTCCTATTTTCTAATTTGGATACCTTTTATTTCTTTTTCTTGTCTAATCATTGTGGCTAGGACTTCCACATGCTATATTGAATAGAAGTGGTGAAAGCTGACATCCTTGTCTTGTTCCTGATCATAAAGGAAAGGCTTTTTTAGTTTTTACCCATTGAGTATGATGTTGACTGTAGGTTTTTCATATATAGCCTTTATTATGTTAAGGTATGCTTCTTCTATTCCCACCTCACTGTTTTTATCATAAATGGGTGCTGTACCTTATCAAATGCTTTTCCTGCACCTATTGATAATGATCGTTGTAAAGAAATAAAATTCAAAGAGATAGAGAATCATGGAGAAGTACCTCTTAAACTTGATCATGCATAGGAATCATCTGGAGATAATGATAAAGTGCATATTCTGAAGTAGGTTTGAGACTGAGTCTGAGATTTTACATTTCTAGCAAGCTCCTGGTGTTACTGGTGCTCATTTCTGGACCAGAATTTACACAGGAAATTTAACTAAAAGCATTTTCACCATGTTTTGGGACTTCCATAAGAAGAAATTTAACAGTCAGTTGGAAATGTGCATATTGGAATGAGAAGAGTCAGGTTTGGGAACCATAAGCATAGAATTCATAGGAAAAGTTATGAGATTAGGTGAGGCTGCTCTCATTTAATTATTTACTAAGTGCAAAGAAGGGAGGTAGGGAGCTCTGAGTCAGATACCATCTTTCTCTGTTGAGCCAAGATTATGGCATCATGTATGATCTCTTGCAATGTTTAGTTCTAAAATTCTATTTTTAATGAGAATGTTAAGCCAACTAACTTATCAAATATATCTTTTTCAGCAAGGAAATATTTCTATTAAAAAGCCCTCCAGTTACTGAAATATTAATGGTAGTACAATATTATGTCACTGAAGAAAATGTTTTCACTGAAATCTGGGTTTTGATAATACCTGGAATCTGTGTTTTAATAGAGGCATTGAGAAAATAAGGTCTTGACTAATAAACTGTGAAATGGATTAACAATTGTCTTTAATTATTTGAGGGAAAATGTATACTTCATTTTTTTGGATCATGAAATAGATTGTCAAGGCATGTTATGTTCTTAACTAAGTATGTTTGTTTATTAATTGTTTAAACATTATGGATTAGATAGATATGGACTTTCCATGGGTTAGAAAAATAAACTTGACTCTCTGAGCAGACTTTAGACCAACAGGCTGCTGTTTTTTTTGTGTGTGTTGTATCTTCTCATCTTCTTATATATTTACAGTGGGCCTTTTCAATATGTTTATTTATTGAGTACCATACACACTTAAACAATGTGTTGATTTTTAGGAAGAGAAAGAGAAAGAAAGAGAGAGAGACATGGATTTATTGTTCTACTTATTTATGCATTCATTGGTCAATTCTTGTATGTGCCCTGACCAGGGACTGAACTCTCAGCCTTGGCCTATCAGAATGCACTCACCAACTGAGCTACCTTGCCAGGGCTACCATACACACTTTTGATGTGGCTTGTTGTAAATGACTCTAATGATTAGTTTTCATTTGGAGTCTAGAATTCAGCATGGCTTCAAGGAGCTAATGTTTTTTATTGCAGGTTTCTGCTGTGCTTACTGAGCCTATACGGTGACGGTTATATCTGCTTCCCCATCTGTACCTTTTGGTTTTATGTCGATATCATTAGCTGTCTTTAACACTTAAGAATCTGTCTGTAATGAAGGGAAATAACTGCATTGAAAAAAATTTTCACTTTACTGTATGGCCTTCCATAAAATAATAGATCCATTGAATGATGGGGGGGGTCAGTTTCTAATGAATAATGGATTATGAAGCTGTGATTGTCAAATAAAGATGTATTTAAATATGTCCAGAACTTACTTTTAAGTTAAGAAGAGTATAATCACAAAATATGTTGAATAATGATGTAACTATGCTGTTATATATGTTTATGTTCCTTTCATAGATAAAACCACTTATAAATAAAATCTAAAGTTACCTCTTCAGAGTAAGACAAATAAATCCTTAGCACAGTATACCAGTCATGTCAACCATCATGCCTGCTGTACCCGTGCCCGCAGCCCTCTGCTGAGCTAAGCAGCCAACCCTAGTCTCTTCCTTCAGCAAATGGATGGGGTCAGGCTTCCTAAGCCATAGGCTGGCTGCTGACCTACGAAATGACTTGGTCTGAAAAAGTTGCTCTGGTAAATATAAGGTGATTGACTAATTACACTCTCCTCTAAAAGCTGAATAGGAAAATTCAGAGATCAGTAGCTATTCTGTAATGAGAGGAAGAATGATAGAGAACAAACAGGATTGTAAGAAACACATCAATGATGGAATGTGAAGGGGAAGTTTCCCAAACTCCAGTTGGGGGATAGTTCCTAGATGGCCTTGAAAATGGTGACATGCTGCAGCAGCTTTCTGCAGAGTGTTGTGTGGTGGTGTCCTTCTCTGTCTGCTGGGTGTGCTCTGTAGGGTGGGACTTCTTCCTGGGTGGTAGCCAGTGGAAGGGTGTTTGAGTGATGAGATCTCTTCTTGCTTAGCATCTGGACTAAGAATGGACACTCATTTGCACAACTTGGACACCTTGTGTAGTGTCAGTAGGTGTTTCTTGGCAGTTGAAGCTAAAAAATAACTCAGAGATATTATCATTCAATATTTTATGTGCAATAGTATGTAGGTTACATAACTGCTGATAGAGATAAAAAATGATTTATCGAAGAGTGCTTTGTGCTAAAAATATCAGTTGCTGATGATTCTAAAAAATTAGGAAAAACTCCTAACCTATGGGTCACACATTTGCAGTGAGGGAGTAATGGATATTTATTTATCCCCTTTAAAAATAATAATTTCATTCCAAATAATCAATAAAAGATTTTCTATGTGTTTGATGACTCCTACATTTGGGTATATTTGTTCTTTATTTATGAATCTTGTGATCTGAGAAAACTAATATTACAATTTTATTTCTATCCCACTCTTTTTTACTAATAAATTTTAGAAGCATTGTACAGCAAAACTTGTCAAGAGACAAAATTTGTTCTGTTCTCTTTCTTTCTGTTAATAGATGTGTCATTACATTTTTCTGTATTATTTTCACTTTCTACTTATTTGTAGAATTGCTGAACTATGTCTTGAATTGAGTAAACATTTTAATGTACTCCAGATTTTTATGTTATAAGCCTTCAGTGAAGAAAGGAGAGAATGAGTCACAGAAGAAAATAAAGAATGATGTAATAAAATAACAAGGCAAACATTTCAGATAAACATATTAGAAAATGCTAAGTATTAAAAAAGGAATTACTAAGTATAAATATCAATCAACAGGTGAATATAGGACTTATGGTCAAGATGGAGGTGTAGGAAGACACACTTTGCCTCCTCACACAACCACAAAAAGAATTACGACTAAATCTCAAACCAAACAACACCCAGAACTGTTAGAAAATCGAACTATATGGAAGTCTGACAGCCAAGGATTTAAAGATGCCACAATCATCCAGACAGGTAGGAGGAACAGAGATGAGGAGACAGGGTGGAGAGGAGAGGCAACACAGTACAGCATGGAAAGGTGGTGGCAGTGGTGATAGTGGTGGTGGTGCACCATTTCCCACCCACATTCCCCTTTGGTTCATGCCCATGCGTCATACTTATAAATTCTTGGCTTCTACATTTCCCATGCTATTCGGGGGAAAATGATCCCCTCCCCAGTCCATACTGTACACCCAGGGTCCCAGCCCTGGGAAGATAAATTCCCATAACTTCTGACTGTAAAAACCAGTGGGGGTGGGAGCAGTGGAAGACACTGCAGGATTATCAGGAAACTCCACTTAAAGAGCCTGTATGGTCTTAAAATGTACACAAAACCACCCACTCAGGGATTTAATAGCATAGCAACAGCTGGAAGGGTTCCAGTCACATATGTGGAGTGTGTGAAGTGACTGGAAATGGGCCAAGGGCCAGGAAAACACCCAGAAGCCAGGCAGCAGCACAGTACCCTCTTTGAGCTCCTATCTCCCACCTCCCATGCATAGTCACAAAGTGATGAGACATATTGCTCCATCATGGCAATTACCTAAGGCTCTGCCCCACACAATTTACAGGTGCCTTTTGCAGAGAGTTGAAGCAGCTCTACCTAATACACAGAAACAAATACAGGGACAAATTCAGCAAATATGCTAAAAGAACTCATTGAGTATGGTAACATCATAAAGGAAGAAATGGAGGTTACACTAACTGAAATAAAGAGAAATCTACAGGGAACCAACAGTGAAGGAAAGGAAGCTGGGATTCCAATCAATGATTTGGAACATAAGGAAGAAATAAAGATTCAATCAAAATGGAATGAAGAAATAAGAATTTTAAAAAATGAGGAGAGTATAAGAAGACTCTGGGACACCTCCAAACGTGCCAACCTCTGAATCATAGGGATGCCAGGAGGAGAAGAGGAAGAGTAAGAAATTGAAAACTTATTTGAACAAATAATGTAAGAAAACTTCCCTAATTTTGTGAAGGTTATAGACATACAAATCGAGGAAGCACAGAGAGTCCCAAACAAGTTGGACCCAAAGAGGACCACAATAAGACACATTATAATTAAAATGCCAAAATTTAAAGATAAGGAGATAATCTTATTTATTTTTAATATATTTTATTGATTACACTATTACAGTTGCCCCATTTTCCCTGCTTCACTCCCCTCCACCCTGCATACCCTCTCCCACTCACATTGCTCTTTGGTTCATGTCCATGTGTCATACTTATAAGTTCTTGGCTTCTACATTTCCCATGCTGTTCTTACCCTCCCTCTGTCTATTTTCTACCTACCATCTATGCTACTTATTCTCTGTACCTTTTCCACCCTCTGCTCCTCACACTCCCCTGTTGATAACCCTCCATGTATTCTCCATTTCAGTGGTTCTGTTCCTGTTCTAGTTGTTTGCTTAGTTTGTTTTTGGTTTTGCTTCAGTTGTTGATAGTTGTGAGTTTGTTGTAATTTTCCTATTCATAGTTTTGATATTCTTTCTCTTAGATAAGTTCCTTTAACATTTCATATAATAAGGGCTTGGTGATGATGAACTCCTTGAACTTGACCTTATCTGAGAAGCACTTTATCTGCCCTTCCATTCTAAATGAAAGCTTTGCTGGATAGAGTAATCTTGGATGTAGGTCCTTGCCTTTCATGACTTTGAACACTTCTTTCCAGTCCCTTCTTGCCTGTGAGTTTTCTTTTGAGAAATCAGCTGATAGTCTTATGGGCACTCCTTTGTAGGTAACTCTCATTGTGTCTTGCTGCTTTTAAGATTCTTTCCTTATCTTTAATCTTGGTTAATGTAATTATGATGTGCCTTGATGTGTTCCTCCTTGGGTCCAACTTCTTTGGGACTCTCTGAGCTTCCTGGACTTCCTGGAAGTCTATTTCCTTTGACAGATTAGGGAAGTTTTCCTTTATTATTTGTTCAAATAACTTTTCCACTTGTTGCTCTTCCTCTTCCCCTTCTGGTACCCCTATAATTTGGATGTTGGCATGTTTAAAGATGTCCTGGAGGTTCCTAAGCCTCTCCTCATTTTTTATGAATTCTTGTTTCTTCATTTTTTTTTTTTTTTTGGATTGGATGTTCCTTTCTTCCTTCTGGTCCACTCCATTAATTTGAGTCCCAATGTCCTTCCTTTCACTGTCGGTTCCCTGTGCATTTTCCTTCATTTCATTTAGTGTAGCCTTCATTTTTTCATCTACTTTGTGATCAAATTCAACCAATTCTGTGAGCATCCTGATTACCAGGGTTTTGAACTGTGCATCTGATAGGTTGGCTATCTCTGTATTGCTTAGTTGTGTTTTTTCTGGAGCTTTGATCTGTTCTTTCATTTGGGCCATTTTTTTTTTGTCTTGACATGCCTGTTACATAGTGAGGGGTGGAACTGTAGGTGTTCACCAGGACGGGGCAACCCAGTTGCTGGGTTGTGATGCTATATGTGGGGCACAGGTTCGATAGGGAACAATGGCACTTGCTCAGCTCAGTGCTAGATTTCAGTCACTTCCCTCACTTCCCACAAGCAAATTGGGCCCTTCTGGTGCTGATTCCCATGTGGGTGGGTTTGTGTATGTCCTGGGACCCTGTGGGTCTCTTCAACGAACTCTCTTGTGAGGCTGGGACTTTCTCCCAGCACCTCAACCTCCACAGGTGTTTTCAATTGGTGTTTTGAGGTTTTATTTCTCTGCGCTGGGACCCTGGGCTGTGTGATCTGTCTTGCTCCCCAGTTTTGCCTGGTTTATCTGCACGTAAATGTGGGACCGGATGCGTGGCACCCCTTCACAATCCACCACCTCGCTGGGTCCACCAGCTGCTGCTTTGCATGCCTGGGTCTGCCAGCCACCCTGCTGCAAGACCTCTCCGTCTGGACTCCCTGACTCCGCCCCTCCTACTGGTCTGGATGAATGTGTCTACTTTAATTCCTTGGTTGTCAGACTTCCGTACAGCTCAATTTTCTGTCAGTACTTGTTGTTTTTTGTTTTAAAATTGTTGTTGTCCTTATTTTGGTTATGTGAGGGGGCACAGTGTGTCTACCTATGCCTCCATCTTAGCCAGAAGTAAGGAGATAATCTTAAAAGCAGCAAGAGAAAAGGAGACAATTGCTTACAAAGGAGTGCCCATAAGACTGTCAGCTGATTTCTCAAAAGAAACTTTGCAGACAAGAAGGGGCTGGAGAGAAGTAGTCAAAGTCATGAAAAGCAAGGACCTATAACCTAGATTACTCTATCCAGGAAAGCTACCATTTAGAATGGAAGGACAGATAAAGTCCATCCCAGACAAGGTAAAGCTAAAGGAGTTCATCATCACAAAGCCATTATAACATGAAATGCTAAAGGGACTTGTTTAAAAAAGAAAGAAGATAGAACTATGGAAATTAAAAAAGCAAGAAATTTACAACCATCAACAACTGAATCTAAAAACAAACAAAAAACCTAAGAAAACAACCAGAACAGGAACAGAATCATAGGTATGGAGATCATTAGGAGGGTGATCAGCTGGGAGGCAGAAGGGGGAGAATAGGAGAAAAGGTGGAGAGCTTAAAATGTGTAATTGGTAGGTACAAAATAGACAGGGGGATGTTAAGAATAGTATAGGAAATGAGAAAGTCAACTTCTATGCATGACCCATAGACATGAACTAAGTGGGGGATTGCTAGAGGGAAGGGAGGTACTTTGCAGAGCGGGGCAAAGGGGGAAGAATTGGGACAATAGCATAATAAAATACACTTAACAGAGAGGTGAATATCAATTTATGTCAGTAACACATTTTTACCACTGGGGGTCAGTAGCTACCACATAATTGGAAACTCAAGGGCCATTTTACTATCTCTTCAGTTTCTGAACTTTTCTAATTCTTAGTGATTTTTTTCTATCAATGTGATGCCTTAGTGTTTGATTTTTGAAAGCTAATCCCTACTCCTGTCTGAAATAATTGTACTCCCAAAGTAAAAAATAGTTTGTTGACAGGGTACAAATTGGAAAGTATACTTTAGCTCTACATTGTGCATGAAAAGCTTTCAAAATCTGAGTTCTCTTGAGCAGAGAATATGAGAGTTTTTATTCACTGTAAATCAATTCTTTTAAGAGCAGCAATTGTGGACTCTATAGCACAACAAGTGAGGCTGAGATGAAATTTTGAGGCCACACATCATCCTAGAAGCTCAGGGTGTGATCAGATTTTTTTACCTATAATTTCTTGTAGAATAACATTTTGGCCACATTTTTATTTTGGTTACAACCTAAGTGTAGATTTAAATTATGATGATGTTTCTTATTTGTCAGAAGCACTATAACCTTAATCAGAAAGATTTGTGTCAGAAAGTAATTGAGCATGGAAACTGAACTAGAGAGAATTTTTAACATCTTAGAATGTTGTGAGTGGAGATCTTCTGTGGGGATAAACAGTGCATGTCTCAGCTATTTTTAAACATCAAGGTTTGAGTCTTGTTCTTACCAGTAGGGGTAATCCAACAGAGTTTAGATTCAAAGATGTTCCTTTCTCCTCCCCTCCCCCTCCCCTCCCCCTCCCCTCCCCTCCCCCTCCCCTCCCTCCCCTCCCCTCCCCTCCCCTCCCCTCCCCCTCCTCTCCCCTCGCCTTCCTCCCTCCCTCCCTCTCTTCCTTCCTTCCTTCCTTCCTTCTCCCCCTTTCTTTCCTTTCTCTCTCATTTTTCTTCTTTCTTTCTTTCTTTCTTTCTTTCTTTCTTTCTTTCTTTCTTTCTTTCTTTCTTTCTTTCTTTCTTTCTTTCTCTCTCTCTCTCTCTCTCTCTCTCTCTTTCTTTCTTCTTTCTTATAATCAAACATATTTTAATAGAGTAAGGAGGGAAAGAAAGACATAGTCTGTATCTTTAAGGAAAAAAATCACTTATTTTGACTTTAAGCACAACTGCAGAAAGTAGATGGTGACAGAGTGAGGTGTTTAGGGGCGGGAACTCTGGGACACAGCATGGGTCTAAGTCCCAGCTTTGTCACTCCCCAGCTATCTCACTTTGGCCACATTTTCTAACCTTTCTGGGCCTGCTTCCTCAGCTGTAAGATGGGACAACCATAGTACCTATGTTTTAGAGTTGGGTGAACGTGAAATGATTGGGTGCCTATGATGTGTTAGAATACTGCCTGGCACTTAATGAAGGCCCTGTAAGTGCTGGCTGTCATCACTGTCATGGGAGGACTTCTTACTCTCTAATTCTTTGTTGTTTATCAGGTGTCCCACATCATTATCTGCCTTTTATGGATGAAGAAAGTAAGGCTTAAAGACCTTATGACAGCTTGCACAGCTGGTAAGTAGTAAAGTCCACAGATTATACTGTATAGACCATAAGCAAATGCACAATGAAATATAAATATGCTTAACTGTAACTGATAACATGAGTTGAGCACTCATCCTGTGCCAGGCACTGTTCTATGTGCTAAGCATAACCTCTAAGATAGGCACTGTATGTTTTTTATTTATTAAAAAACGTGTATTTATTCTGACATGTTTGAACTCCAGTCACCTTCAAAGCACTCTACTTTTGATGCAGTGCACCTATCAAAACATTTTTTCCATGGCTCAAAACAATTTTGAACTTGTTGACTTTGATGCCTTTCAGTGCTTCTGCCATTTTTTCTGCTTCACCTCTTCTTCGTCAGCAAAACATTTCCCTTTGAGGACTTTTTTTCCTCCAGGGGAAACAAAAAGTAGTTACTTGAGGGGAGATTGGATGAATAGGGAGGGTGGGGCACAGGGGTCATGCAGTTTTTGGTCAAAAACTGCTGAACACTCAGGTGTGCTCGTAAACCACCCATAAGATAAGCACTGTTATTATTCTCATTTTGTCAATGAGGAAATCAAGGTGCAGAGTGGTTAAATAACTGACTCAAGATGACATAGCTACTCATTGGTAGACCTGAGATGCATCATCTGATGGTTGTTGGTGGTGAATGGGTGCCAATTTGGGGAACCGTGAAGCAGGAAACTGCTTAGTGCAAAACAGATCAACTGTGATACTGCATGTCTGTGAAAACAGATCAACTGTGGAACAGGTGAATAGTGATACAGCACGGCTGTAAAAACAGCATGGCTGGGAGGCAGCCCTGGGGTCAGGGGCATCTCTGGCTCCACATCTCTGCTCTGCCCTGCCCTGCCCTGTGCTGGTCTCTACTGTGTTCCAGGGAGACATCTTCAGGATTTTAGCTCCAGGCACTGGGGAAACACAGTCTTCAGTGGAAAGGGAAAGTGCTCTCAGAGACAGAGGGGAGCTGACTGATACAGACAGAAGTCTCCCTCCCTGGTCCCTGATTGGTTTGTTCTTGTACAAATCTTCCAAATCCTCTCAGTCTGAATGGTCCAAATGCACTGTTCTAATTGGTCAGAATGGAGCCACTCATTGGCTGGTGAAGATGCTGGTGGGGATGTAGCTGCACAGATCAGGTTAGATGGTGGAAGTCTACTCCTATTGGCTGAAATAAGACTCCAGGAACTCCTTTATAAGGGCTGGCTCAGATGGCAGAATCACAGTGCAGGCAGGCAGTGGAGTGCAGGCTTTTCCCAGGAGTGAAGTTTACATGAAAAGTCCTAGTATGGAAACAGCTGCTAGGCTCTATTTTTTTTTTTCTTTTCATTTTAGCCCAGTTAGCCACTGGAAGCCCTTTTTAGTAGATATCTTCTTTCTCAGAGTTCACAGATGTATATCCAAGTAGCTTAATCCAGAATTCATGCTTTTTCTGCTCTTTTCCCTGAGGATGATCAAAATTCCCATGGAGCTTGTAAGAGGTCCTGAGATCAGGGAAGGGTGTTGGGTGAGGTCTTTCAGAGGAGTGACCTCTGGCTGGATCCAGGTAATTGGAAGCTCCCCACCTACTCCCCTGTCATGGAATATACTGTTCTGTCCACTGTTCCCACCATCTGGAGGAATATGTGACCCAACCAAATTAAGGCCTCTATATAAACTTTTGAGATTTTGGTGGGGGTGTGCAGAGATTACTTGTCAGGTGGCCACCCAAGGCAAGCCTGGTAAGTTCTCTCGCTTATTAAACCTGCCACCTATCAATCTGGACATGCCAAACAAAGGCATGTTTTCACAGACATGCCTTTTATCTCTGCTTACCCTCCATGTTCAGGGGCCACTTTATGAAACAACAAAGTGTCATCTGGTTACCACCATCTTCTGGCTATAAGGCTATTCCATTGGGACTTTGCCCTCATTCCATCAGCCTTTCCCTCATTGTCCCTCCTGAGTCCTGAGGACTGTTTCTCTGGGCATTTCTCCAGAAGAGCCCAGCCATGGCCCCTGCTGACAAGGCTCACACCAGTCCTCCTGAGCTTCCAAACTCAGTTGGTTCACATTCCAGCTGCTGGCTGTGGTGCTGTCCATCATTGCCTTGCTCAGCTTGCTGATTTTCAAGAACCTTCTGGACCCTTTGTTAAGGGCTTTGACACTTTGTGGCTCTTTCCAGTTCCCTGGTCATGCCCAGGTACACCAGGGGAGGGGTGAGGTGGTGTTCCCTTAGGCCATCTCCACACTACTATCTACTTTACTACCATTGCCTGCAAATATAGAGCTCCAGGCAGGAAGAAAGAGTCATGTTCCTTTTGTTTGAGGATTTACACTTCTCTGGAATCTGTGCCACTTACCTCCTCCCTCAAGCATTTGGATGTTGGGTCAAGCACAAGGCCTCCCACTCCTTTCCAAAATGTTCATCTTTTACTATCATCAACTTCCTTCTTCGCTTTTCCTCTCCTGAGGGCCCTGATTTCTTTATTTTTAATGAAAATATAGTCTATTTCCCTCACTATCATCGCCCCAGGCCCTGATACTATATTAGGCCTGTGTTACAAAGAGAATGGTGGTACCTGCAAGAACATCTAATAAACAATTCATTTGCAAAATTCGAGGGGATCATTTCAATTTGTGAATTTCTGCTTCTCCTAGTGAATGCACTGGGCAAGTACAATACATGAAACTGGTGACATAAACCTGGATCAGATACTGGAGGGCCATTTAAGTTGGGTTAAGAAGTTTAGATTTTATCTTTTTTAAAATATATATTTTATTGGTTGTGGTATTACAATTGTCCCATTTTTTTTAATCCCCTTTATTCCCCTCTACCCCATACCCTCTCTTTCCCCACCATTGTTCCCCCACCTTAGTTCATGTCCATGGGTCATACATATAAGTTCTTTGGCTTCTCCATTTTCCATACTATTTTTACCCTCCCCCTGTCTATTTTGTACTTAACATTTATGGTTCTTATTCCCTGTACCTCTTCCTCCATTCTTTCCCCAACCCACTCCTCATTGATAACCTTCCATGTGATCTCTATGATTCTGTTCCTGTTCTAGTTTGATTAGTTTGTTTTTGTTTTTGGTTCAGTTGTTGATAGTTGTGAGTTTTTTGTCATTTTACTATTCATAGTTTTGATCTTCTTTTTCATAGATAAGTCTGTTTAACATTTCATATAATAAGGGCTTGGTGATGATGAACTCCTTTAACTTGATCTTGTTCTCTTCTTCATTCTCCTCTCTTTCTGGTATTCCCATGATGGAGATGTTGTTATACTTCATGTTGTCCCAAATGTTTCTTAAAGTCTTCTCATTTTTTTAAAAAAGATTTTATTTATTTTCAGAGAGAGGAAAAGGGGGAGAAAGAGAGGGAGAGAATCATGATCGATGTGAGAAAAACATCAATTAGCTGCGTCTTGCATGCCCGTAACTGGGGGCCTGGCCTGCAACCCAGGCATGTGCCCTGACAGGGAAGCACTTTATCTACCCTTCCATTCTATATGATAGCTTTGCTGGATAGAGTAATCTTGGATGTAGGTCCTTGCCTTTCATGACTTTGAACACTTCTTTCCAGCCCCTTCTTGCCTGTAAGGTTTCTTTTGAGAAATCAGCTGATAGCCTTATGGGAACTCCTTTGTAGGTAACAGTCTCCTTTTTTCTTGCACCTTTTAAGATTCTCTCCTTTTCTTTAATCTTGGGTAATGTAATTATGGTGTGTCTTGGTGGGTGCTTCCTGGGGTCCAGATTCTTTGGGACTCTCTGAGCTTCCTGGACTTCTTGGAAGTCTATTTCCTTTGCCAGATTAAGGAAATTCTCCTTCATTATGTTTTCAAATAAATTTTCAATTTCTTGCTCTTCCTCTTTTCTTTCTTCCACCTCTATGATTTGGATGTTGGAATGTTTATAGTCATCCCAGAGGTTCCTAAGCCTCTCCTCACTTTTTTGAATTTTTGTTTCTTCATTCTATTCTGGTTGAATGTTTATTTCTTCCTTCTGTTTCAGACCGTTGATTTGAATCCTGGTTTCCTTCCCTTCACTGTTGGTTCCCTGTGCATTTTCCTTCATTTCACTTTGCATAGTCTTCACTTCTTTCTTTATTTTGCGACCATAGTCAACCATTTCTGTGAGCATCCTGATTACCAGTGTTTTGAACTATGCATCTGATAGGTTGGCTATCTCTTCATTGCTTAGTTGTATTTTTTCTGTTGCTTTGATATGTTCTTTCATTTGGGCCATTTTTTTTTTTTTAATCTCAGTGCATGTGTTACATAGTAAGAGGCAGAGCCTTAGGTATTTGCCAGGGTGAGGCAACCCACTTCTCTGTGTTGTGACACTGTATGTGGGGGAGGGGTCTGAGAGGGAACAATGCCTCTTGCTCAGTTCTCAGCTGGCTTTCGGTCACCTCCTCCTCTACCCACAGCAAATTAGGGCCTTCTGGTGCTGATTCCTGGGTGGGTGGTTTTGTGTCTGTTCTAAGATCCCACGGGTCTCTCCTACGAACTCTCCTATAAGGCTGGGAGTTTCTCCTGCTGCTTCAACCTCCACAGGTTTTTTCAGTCAGAGGTTTTGAGGCTTTATTTCCCTGAACTGGAACCATGGGTTGTGTGGTCTGTGTCGCTCCCCAGTTGTTCCTTTCCAGTTTATCTGCATGCAAACTTGGAACCACCTACTCTGCTGGCTGCTGCCTGGAGCACCCCAGTCCTCTAGCTGCTGCCTTACCTCCAGTCCTCTCTGTGCTGGCTGCCCATCTCCACCCCTCTTACTGGTCTGGATGAATGTTTATTATTTTACTCCTTGGTTGTCAGACTTCCATGCAGTTCAATTTTCTGGTAGTTCTGGTTATTTTTTGTTTTAAAAATTTTGTTATCCTACTTTTGGTTCTAGGAGGAGGCAAAGTGTATCTACCTATGCCTCCATCTGCTGGAAGTGAGAAGTTTAGATTTTACCTTGACAGTGAGGATCCTATGGCAGGTTTAAGCAGGACAACGTATGATCAGAGTGGAAAAGTCTGAAGGGTGGTGAGGCTGGACCTAATTAATAAAGATGGCAGAGGGAAATTACCTGTGGCCTCAGACACAAGAAGGACGGTGCTTAGAGGAGGGCAGTGGAAGTCAGGGCCTGGAGGCTAGTTGTGGGAGGGAGAGGGGACAGGAAGCCTCTTCAGCCAGAAATTTCATACTTTCTCTTTATTTTTAACAACTTTATTATCTTTGACATAAAAATTGTACATGCTTAAGGTGTGCAACTTGATGTTTTGATACAGTCGTCCCTCATTATATTGCGGTTCACTTATTGCAGCCTCACTGTATCTCGGGTTTTTTAAAAAAACATATCTAATTCTGTATTGTGGAGTTTTCGCTATATCGTGGGATTATGCGATATATAGGCATACGAGACTGTTTTGCATGGTGTGGGCCCAGCTCCCACTTGGAGATGCACAGGACCCACACCCACAGATAGGTTTTCCCATGAGGTATCAGGCCTGCAATGTGCCTAGGCTGCTTTGAGTCTTGCTTGCTCTTGCTAAAAAATCTCCCTCACGCTGAATTGAGGACATTTACTGCAAAGTAACTTCCTAAAATCCATGCTAAACCTTCTAAGGATGAGTGTAACTGGTTCAACTACTTTTGCCTTTTCATTTGCAAATATCCCTCTTCTGTGATATGATAAGCAGTATTGGCTCCTTTGTTTTCTGTAAAAGGTAACCACCTAAAGCAATCCTGTGCATAGTAAATGAGGACCATCTTGTAATGTGCCAAGAAACCCAATAAAGGCCTGTCATGGCAAGGGCGAAGGCTTTTGCTCCCCTTGAGAGAAAAACCATCCTGTCCCTTTTCCTCCATGGGACTTGGTAGTCTGTGTGAATGTCTCATTTCATCCATAATGATGCGAACATTGCAGACTGGTGTCTACATCATATAGTTATTTATATAATATTTATGATTTTAATTATTTAAAATTTAAAACAATATCAAAATATAAAAAAGGTTCATTCAAACATATTAAAAGAATATTAAATTGAAATAAAATACAGTATGTACTTCATCAGTGGATGAATACTGTACTGTACACAATGGAAATGCAGTATGCCACTACTGCTTGAGCAAGTTTGCCAATGTGAGATTATACATGGCATACTATTGGCTGATGGAATGGAAGGTGGCCAACCACAGCCCTGTGTTCTATATCCTGGGTGCTTATTGGCTCAGTGACTATAGCATTGGTCTGTTTGCTCTCCTGCACTGTGCCCATCGTTCAGTATCTTTCCTTGCCCACTTTACATCAACGTCTGATCACTGCACGTAGTGTTGCTATGCGGTGTTGTGTTTTTGTGAAATTTTCATAAAAGTTTGAATTTATTTTAAGCCTATGATGCCACCCAAACATTCTGCACCTTCTAAGGCTTCTGGCAGTGAACCCAAGCACCAGGGAAATATGCTTACCCTCAAAGAAAAGGTGGAAATTCTTGACATGTTAAAGGAAGGCAAGAGCTACATGGCTGTAGGTCGCCATTATGGTATCAACGAATCTACTGTTCACTACATAAAGAAAGATAAGAAGAATATTAGGTCTATGGCAACGATGACTTTTAACAAGACTGAAAAGAGGGTGGTCATTTCCTGCAATAAGGCCATTGTGAGGGTGAAGTCTGCATTGGCCCTGTGGATAAATGACTGCAGGAAGAAGAATATCTCACTGGATACCAACACCATCTGGATGAAGGCCAAGAAACTTTATGATAATTTTGTGGAAAGCACAGACATTCACGATGGTGACAAGGATGAAGATGAGGATGACGACGCAGAAGCAGGACCTTGGAGTGCTTCTTCCACCAGACCAACCCCATTCAGTGCCAGCAAGGGCTGGTTTGACAAATTTCAGAGATGCTTTGGACTCAAGAGTGTTTCTCTGCATGGAGAAGCTGCTTCTGCAGATAAAAAGTAGGGCCAGCAACTCTCCATAACTATGTTCATCACTCGGACAAAGAGATCAGTTACACCTACACCTTTAGCAGAAATAGAAGTTATGACCCAGGGTAAAGATGCTGCACCACCTGATGCAGTGGTGCCTTCAGAAGAGCTGTAATGCTCTTCTTGGCTGTGCAGTACATTCATCTTATCGTCATCACCTTCATCACCATCAGTACTGCACAGCTATATAATTCATGATCTTCATCATTCAAGTTGTAGTATATTTCACTGGTGAGTACCCATATAGAATTTTATATGTTGTAAAAATTATGTAGGTTTAAGGGTGTAGAAAGTGTTTAAGAGCATATGAAGTGTTTATAAGAGTGTGGGAAAGGTTAATAAGAAAGTGGGAAAGGTTTATAGGAGTATGGGAAAGGTTTATAAAGCCTTAAAATATATATAAATAACAAAATGAGTATAATGCTGCTACTTCTCAGATTTTCACCTATCGCGGGGGTCTCTGGAATGTAACTCCAGCAATAGGTGAGGGATCACTGTATATGTATACATTGTGAAAAGATTGCTACAGTCAAGCTAAACAACTTACTCATTACCTCTACATAAGTACCATTTCATTTCAAGCTAAATAACTTACTCATTACCTTTACATAAGTACCATTTCATGTGGTATGTGGTGAGAAGATTTAAATTGAGATCTGTCCTCTTAGCAAATTTCAAGTATACAATACAGTATTGTTGTAAATATGCTTATATATTTCATACTGTATATAATATGTTACATATTATATATAAATATACTTATAAAATAGGGTATTATTCAGTCTTAAAGAAGGAAATCCTGCCACCTGATCTAAAAGAAATAAGCCAGACGCAGAAAGACAAATACTGCATACCTGTTCTTAAGGTCTAAAGGTCTATTTTGTCAGATATAAGTATTGCTACCTCAGCCTTTTTTCCTTTTCATTTGCATGAAATACTTTTTTCCATCCCTTTACTTTTAGCCTGTGTGTATCTTTGGATCTGAGGTGAATCTCTTGGAGGCAGCATTTCTTTGGGTCTTGTTTTCTTATGCATTCAGCTATACTGTTTTTTGATAGGAACATTTAAGCCATTTACATTTAAGGTGATTATTAATAGATACATATTAATTGCCATTTTATTTTTTAACTGTGTTCCTCTGTTTTTTTCTTCTTCTTCTTAAAGCATGCCCTTTAACATTTGTTGCAATACTGGTTTGGTGGTAACAAAATCCTTTAGGTTTATCTTGTCTGAGAAACTCTTTGTTTCTCCAGTTTTAGATGATAGCCTTGTTGGATTAAGTAACCTTATTTGTAGGTCCTTGTTTTGCATCATCTTGAATATTTCATGCCACTCCCTTCTGGCCTGCAATGTTCCTATTGAGAAATCAGTGAACAGACTAATGGGAACGCCCTTGTAGGTAACTAACTGCTTTTCTCTAGTAGTTTTTAAGATTCTCTCCTTGCTTTTAAGCCTTGCCATTTTAATTATGATGTGTCTGGGTGTGGGCCTCTTTGCGTCTGTCTTGTTTGGGACTTTCTGTGCTTCCTGGACTTGTGTGTCTTTTTCCCTCACCAGATTAAGGAAGTTTTTGGTCATTATTTCTTCAAATAAATTCTTGTTCCCTTCCTTATTCTCTTCTCTTTCTAGTACTCCCATGATGCTGATGTTGTTATACTTCATGTTGTCCCAAATATTTCTTAAAGTCTTCTCATTTTTAAAAAAATATTTTATTTATTTATTTTCAGAGAGAGGAAAAAAGGGGAGAAAGAGAGGGAGAGAATCATGATCAATGTGAGAAAACATCAATTAGCTGCCCATAATTGGGGGCCTGGCCTGCAACCCAGACATGTGCCTTGACAGGGAATCGAACTGGCGGCCTTTCAGTTTGTACACTGGTGCTTAATCCACTGAACTACACCAGCCAGGACTAAAGTCTCTTCATTTAAATTCTTTGCTGCTCTGCTTGAGTGTTTTTTCTATCTTGTCTTCCAAGTTGCTGATTCAATCCTCTGTTTCCTCTAACCTACAATTTATTCCTTCCAGTATATTATTTATTTCAGATATTGAATGCTTTATTTCTGACTGTTTTTTTAATGCTTTCTATGTCTTTTTTCATGCTGTTGAGTATCCTTATAATTATTATTCTAAACTCTATATCTGATAAATTGCTTGCCTCCATTTCACTCAGTTCTTCTTCTGGAAAATTCTCTTGTTCTTTCATTTTGGGCCTGTTTCTTTTTCTTTCCATGTTAGCTGCCTCTTTCTGTTTGTTTGTATGTACTATGTAGATCTGCAAAGACACTGTTGCAGGCCAAGGCCAAGCACTACCTATGACTGGCCCTGGTCAACCTCTTTAGAGCTATCAGTGACTCACAGCTTGTGGCTCTCTCTGCTGGGTCTGGGGGTGTACAGAAAGAACCAGGCTGCACACCAAGGCTATCTTTTACCAGCACCATGCCTGGGGAAGGGTCAGCTGAAGTCTCAAAGCACCCAGAGATCTGCCTCCACCTGTAGGCTTTCTGTTATGTTGAATCACTGAAAGAGCCTCCAACTCTACTCCTCAGCAGTTTGGCTAAAGCTTCACAGAGTGGGGTGAGAGGGATTCCTGTGGCCGGGGCTGTTGCTTACCCCCAGGCTGGTTCTGCATGGAAGGGAGAGCTTTTCCCAAGAAAGATGTCTTCTGCAGTATGGGGAATGACTCAGCACAGGGGTACTGGTAGCTGACAGTTCTGCTCCCTTTTCAGAGCCACCAACCCCAGACTCTCCACAAGTGACTCTAGTTTGCTCTGCCCTCCCTCTGCCAGAGCCCAGGGTAAGTGACTGCAAACAAAATTTTGTGCATTGGCCCTTTAAGAGGCTCTCTGCATCTCTAGCCATCTCTCCCTGGCAGGCAGAAACCCTGCTGCTTTTCACAGCCAGATGTTATTTGGATTCTTTCCTCGTTTGGTGGTCTAGGCCTGGAGCCCAGCTTGGGGGTTAGACCCCATAACTTCTCAGGGGAAACCCGCTGGTCACTGGAATATCCCTCTGGAACTTCAGCTTCTGCCTTTGGAGCCCAGCCAGCCCCCTATGCCTCCTCCATACTCCCTACCAGTCTTGATGTGGTTTCTTCCCTAAGTCCTTGGTTATAAGGCTCCTCTCCAGCTAGTGTTCAGTTGGTTATTCAGGATGATTTCTCTATAATTTGGTTGTAATTCCAGTTTTGTCATGTGAGGAGGTTAGTGTATCTTTCACTTACTCTGCCACAATCTTGGATATCTGCATACCTATTCTTAAAGATACCTCCCCAGTGGGGCCTTCCTTGACTTCCCTTGACTTGCTCTCATAGCTACCTGTACACAATTAAGATACATCTTTTAATGTGTCTGTTTTTTCCCACTAGAATGTGCTGTCCCTACTGAGGATACTTGTTTTTGCCCAAATTTTTTTGTGTTCCTAGAGCTTATTTACATCGAAGGCTGTCAAATCTTTGTTGAGTGGATGAATAAATGAACAAATGGACAGGTGAATAGACATTTCAGAGTAGTGGGTATACTTTATATAAGATCATGGCCAAGTCTTGGCCCAGAAATCTCCTGAGTGGACGTAAATGGAAAACACCTGGTTCCTGGAATGTAGACAATGACAATGCCAAAGCATGGAATCCAAACATCAGGCAAAGGCAACTTGGCTTCTTGAGTTGCAGGAGTTGTTTCTGGGTTTTTAATGTGTGTGGGGCATTAAAAAAATTAGGGATCCCTTCATTATGTGCTTCTCTAACTTGGTGGGCTAAACTTCCTGTGTGCTGCCATGAAAACCGATGGAAGTATGGAGATCTGCATTCATGCACCCACATCTTAGAGAGATACCCTTCACACTGACTGTTTGCTGTGTTGGGAGCAGATTAAATAAAAGCAACGTGAACTACCTGCAGTCTCCAGTCTTGCCTAACCTCCAAACTAAAGCTGCCCTCGGTAGTCTAGCCTAGTATAACCACCACACATTTGCAGCATTTGTTATTGTTTGATTGTCATGATTTTTCCTAGACTAACTGGTGTGAAACTGTATTTTATTGTTTGATCCAGATTTTGAAGACTATTAACCATTTATTTCTAAGAGGTTCTTGTATGTGCATCCCTGATCCTCCATCAGTACTTTCTGACTTTGCTTTCTGCTTAGATTCAGCAGAAATGTGTCCATTTTGTCGGTTCTTTCAAAGAACCATCTTTGGGATTACTTAATAATTCTAATATTTTTGTTTTCTTATTGATTACTTTCTTCTTTTATTAATTACTCCTTTGTGCTTACCCTCAACTTGCTTTATTGCTCTTTTATAAGTGCTCAGTTCATTTATTTTGTTGCTTTCTTGCTTAATATTTAGAGTACTTATGGATATTTGCCTCTGAGTGCCTCATCGATGATACTATACCCTTTTATGGGAGTGTTTCTTTCCATTTTGGTTATTTCTAAATTGATTGTACTGGTAAATTTTTTCTTCTATCAGGAAATTTTTAGGAGTTAGTATTTGGCTTGTGGGATGCATAATTTGATGCACATATCTATTTAATTGACTTTATGTGTATTTCTTGAAATATTATCCTTATTTAATTTTTTGTCTATGTGATTTGTCAAGCTGAAAACTGTGGCAAAGTCCCTTACTGAGTGGCTGAAAATGTATCCTTGTATTTCTAAAGACATATATCCTGTCTGTATTTCAATGCGATTCTGGTCAGCAAAAAAAGATTTGACTGTTATGCTGGTATTAAGCATCATATATCACTTTGTAATATAAAATGATCCTATTTGTCCTATGTAATGCTTTGGCCTTAAATTCCTCTTAATTTGTTATCAATATTGTCACCGGTGCTTCTTGTTTGCTTTTGTTTTTCATGTATTTTTATTTTCTTTTACTTTTATCTCATTTATGTCACTTCACTTCAGATGGGGCTTATAAACACAGCAGTTTTGGATTCAGTCTGCAACTTTTTGACTTTAATACATTTGGTTTTATTGTTATCTGTGTCATGTTTTGTTTTTCTATTTCTATGCATTTCCATTGTTTTGAAATATGGCTCTCATTTTCTTTGCTTTAATCTTCCTTTGGAGATAGTTATAAACATATTTAAATCTGCTAGTGGTACTGAGGTTTCAAAGTTTTTCAAAAGCATTCTTTAACTTACATTTTTCTAACCATTAAAGAGTGAAATTGTATCTTTGATTTCCACAGCAGAGTGGTTTAACCTACCTTCCATCTCTTTGTTGCTTATTGTCCCTCATCCACCCAGCTGTTGCTAATGGAACCTGGGTTTTGAAAATTAGATTATTGGAAAAATTAGCTTATTTTAAAAATTAAAAAAGTTATTCCTGTAAAGAATGCTTTGACATTGCTTTAGTTAATTTTTTCTTTTTAAAATATTCCTACAACATTTAAATCTATCTTTGGTTTAGTCATTTTTGGAGCAATGGAATGATCCCTCTTTGTTATCACACCCTCAGTTTTAACTCTTAGGCTTCTTATCCTGGTCAATTAAAATTTGTCCTCAAATTTTATATATATATATAAACTTATATATAAACTTATATATATATATATATATATATATATATATATATAGAGAGAGAGAGAGAGAGAGAGAGAGAGAGAGAGAGAGAGTTATACATGATTGGTATATTTTCTGAAACATCTGAGTTTGTTATAACAGTTTCACAAGTGTGAGAGAACTTGGTTGCATACAAAATTCTTGCATCAAAATTCTTTTTAATCATTAAAAATTTTTTGCAGTCTCCTTTGGCTTTGAATGATACCATACATTATTTTTTAATCAAGAACATGAAAAAAAGGGGTAGTGTGGTAAAGAGGTTCAGAGGGCTACTTTAGTACCTCACAGACAAGGGTTCCAGGCTCTTATCTACCACTTTCCTGCTTACCACCTGGCAGTCACAAGACCCTTGGGAAGTTAGGCCTCAGTTTTCCCACTACTGTAAGGGTGGAAACTGATGTTGGTGTTTAACCTCCTGGGGTTTTTGTAAGAAGTCAGGGAACTAATTTATGTAAAGTACTTAGCCTAGTACTTGTTATATAACTCAATTATTATTGATGTGATTTCCCCTTCTGTTTCATTTTGGGCATTTTTCTGGAGATATCAGTTGTGTAAATTTCAATCTCTCCTTTCTTTTTCCTCCATGGTCATCATCTTACCTCTCCTTGTTTTTATCTTTAGTCTTTATATTTATAAGAGCATACAAATTTCTCTTCATTTTTTCTTTTGTCAAACCTGCCTTTTCCCTCACCCTAGATTTTGATTCTGCTAATATGTTTCCAAAACATTTTTTTCCATTTTTGAAAAATATTTCATGTTTGCTTTTCAAATTATGCACATAAACATGTTTATTACATCAAACACATATAAGCCAAGATCACATATTCATTAACAATAATATTGCCTTAAGACAACCAATATTAAATTTTAGTATACTTTCCAAATATATGTGTATGTTAGTACACAAAAAAGAACACAAATTCTGCATACTTAAAAAAAATGAAGATAGACTTGGAATTTAAGTTATTTGTAACCTTGTTTTTTTAATTATCAATATACTAAAATATGTTTCTATAATATAAAATATTATTTTATAGCTTAGCAGTCTAATACTTTTACAATACAGGGAAATACATATAAATGTTTTTACTTAACTTTATATTTGGTTCTACTTTGATATTTACATTTTTAATCAAATACTTATATATGAAATATTTTTAGTTATATATACAGTCAAAGGACAAATTCATAAGGTCTAAATGATAGTTCTTTTCTAGTTCTCTAAAAATGTGTGACAAATCAATATAATGGTGTGTTTATTGTGATAATTGTGGTGTTTTTAAAAAATACTTTTAAATTTTATTGTTGTTCAAGTACAGTTTTCTGCCTATTCCTCCCACCTCTCCCTGTTGGGGTCCACCCTGCTTGGTTTTAGGAAGATGTAAATCCCATGGCCAAGCCTGAGTGAGAGACCGCTGAACCAGGAGACACTAGGAGACAAGCTTATCTCACTAGCAGGAGTGCTGCCTGCTCCTTGCCTGGCCCCCATTGCTTGGTTGGTTAGCCAAAGATGGGTAACATTTCTCAGAGGACAATGGACCTGAGACAGGCACGATTCACGTGGGAAAGGTCCCCCAAGATAAGAGACTCAGGAGGCTGTGGAAATGAGGGGGTGGTTGACCCCTGACCCCTCAGCTTTGACAAAGCCTGAGTCCTTGTTTTGGCTGTGAGAAATCCAAATCTCTTGGCTGCCTTTGTTTCCTCTGCCCGACTCAGGCCTGCAGAAATAACATGGGCGGTGCAGTCCAGACCACAGTCTGCAGGCCCCAGAGTAATTAGACATGGGGCATAGAAAATGCAAGATCCTATGAGACCTGCTTGCTGGAGGATGCTCTTGAATTAGAATATGAAGGCACGGGCAGGAAATGAAACTAGCCTTTTAGGTCCTGTAGCTTTTAGGTGATAAAACCCCAAACCCAGCATGAGCTCTTTCAGCTCTTTGAAAGTTACCTACTCGTTTGATCTTCCCTGCCAGACTGTAATCAAAAAACTGTATCTGTATTTTTAATAAAAGCCTGTTCAGGCAGGAAGGGGCAGCACTCCCCTCTTGAGAGAGTGGCCGCTCCGTCCCTATTCCTCCACAGGCCTCGGTAGTCTGTGTGTATGTTTCTCATGTCTCAAGCATCTGTAGTGCTTGTGGTTACCGCAGGCCGGTGACTACTTCATCTCCCCCTGACCTCAGCCATCCCCACCTCCCTCCCCTGATTCCACTGCCCTTGGTTTTGTCCATTTTGTCCATGTGTCCTTTATAGTTGTTTCTGTAAACTTTTCCCCTTTCCACCCCATTATTCCCTTTCATCTCTTCTCTGGTTAATGTCCAATTGTTCTTAATTTCAATGTCTCTGATTATATTTTGCTTGCTTGTTTGTTTTGCTGATTAGGTTCCTGTTAATGGTGAGATCATATGGTATTTGTCTTTCACTGCCTGGATTATTTTACTTAGCCTAATGCTCTTTAGTTTCATCCATGCTGTTGCAAAGGGTAGGAGCTCCTTCTTTCTTTCCACTGTATAGTATTCCATTGTGTAAATGTACCATAGATTTTTGGTCCATTTATCTACTGATGGGCACTTAGGTTGCTTCTAACCCTTGGCTATTATAAATTGTGCTGCTATGAACATTGGGGTGCATAGGTTCTTTTGGATTGGTGTTTCAGGGTTCCTAGGATATAACCCCAGGAGTGGAATTGCCAGGTCATAAGGCAGTTTCATTTTTTGTTTTCTGAGGAAGTTCCATACTGTTTTCCATAGTGGCTGCACCTGTCTGCATTCCCACCAACAGTGCACTAGGGTCCCCTTTTCTCCACAACCTCTCCAACACTTGTTTGTTGATTTGTTCATGACGGCCATTTTGACTGGTGTGAGGTGGTATCTCATTGTGGTTTTAACGTGCATCTCTCTAATGGCTAGTGATGCCGAGCATCTTTTCATATGTCTCTGGGCCCTCTGTATGTCCTCCTTGGAGAAGTGTCTGTTCAGGTCCTTTGCCCATTTTTTAATTGGATTGTTTCTCTTCCTGGAGTGGAGTCATGTGAGTTCTTTATATATTTTGGAGATCAACCCCTTGTCTGAGGTAATATTGGCAAATATGTTTTCCCATACAGTTAGTTCTCTTTATATTTTAATGCTGTTTTCTTTAGCTGTGCAGAAGCTTTTTATTTTGATGAGGTCCCATTTGTTTATTCTTTCCTTTATGTCCCTTGCTCTAGGGGACATATGGCTGAAAATATTGCTGCATGGAATATCTGAGATTTTCCTGCGTATGTTATCCTGAAGGACTTGTATAGTGTCATGACTTATATTTAAGTCTTTCATCCACTTTGAGTATATTTTTGTGTATGGTGTAAGTTGGTTATCAAGGTTCATTTATTTTTGCATATAGATGACCAGCTTTCCCAACACTATCTGTTGAAGAGGTTATTTTTACTCTATTTTATGCTTCTGCCACCTTTGTCAAATATTAATTGACCATAGAGACTTGGGTTTATTGTTTCCAAAACTTTGGGAAGAGGTGAGATGTACTGTGTACACAGACAAATATATAAACCTTAAATACACAGCTTGAGAAACTATACGATTACACACTACATGCACCAGCACATTAAGAAATGGGGTATTGCAGCACCCCAGAGGCTGCCGCATGCCCCTTCCTAGCACAAACCCTGTGCTCCTCCCAAAGAGAATTCTCTTCTGACTTTGATGATAATTATTTTCTCAATTTTCCTTTTCTAAAAGTTTCACTACCTAACTATTTATCCCTAAATATCATGTTTAGCTTTTTAGCTTTATACGAATTGGGGCCAAGGTAGATTTATAGTTGTTTGCATGGAAAATAATACAATAATTAATCAGAAATGAAAGAGGAGAGATTACATCAGATACCACAGAGATACAAAGGATTGTAAGAAATTACTATGAGGAACTGTATGCCAAGAAATTTGAAAACCTAGGTGAAATGGACAAATTTCTAGAAAAATATAATCTTCCAAAACTCAATGAAAAAGAAGCAGAAAGCCTGAACAAACCAATAACAGCAAAAGAAATTGAAGCAGTGATCAAAAAACTCCCAACACACAAAATCCCTGGACCAGATGGTTTCACAGGAGAACTCTACAAAGCATTTAAGGGAGAGCTAACCCTTATCCTTCACAGACTATTTCAAAAAAATACAAAAAGATGGAAGACTCCTAAATTCTTTTTATGAGGCCAGCATCATTCTAATCCCAAAACCAGATAAAGACACAACAAAGACAGAAAACTTCAGGCCAATATCACTGATGAACATTGACACTAAAATCCTCAACAAAATACTGGCAAACTGCATCCAACAATACATTAAAAAGATCATACACCATGACCAAGTGGGATTCATTCCAGGGATGCAAGGATGGTACAACATTAGAAAATCAGTAAATGTAATACATCACATAAACAAAAGCAAAGAAAAAACCCACATGATCATATCAATAGATGCAGAAAAAGCATTGAATAAGGTACAGCACCCATTTATGATAAAAATACTCAGCAAAGTGGGAATAGAGGAAGAATTCCTCAACATAATAAAGGCCATATATGGGAGACCTACAGCCAACATCATACCCAATGGGCAAAAATTAAAATCTTTTCCACTAAGATCAGGAACAAGACAAGGCTGTCCACTTTCACCACTTCTATTCAATATAGTACTGGAAGTTTTAGCCACAGTGATCAAACAAGAAAAACAAATAAAAGGCATCCAAATCAGAAAGAAGGAAACAAAACTGTCACTGTTTGCAGATGATATGATAGTGTACATAGAAAATCCTATAAACTCCACCAAAAAACTGCTTTACCTAATAAATGAATTGGGAAAAAGAGCGGGATACAAAATCAATATCCAGAAATCAAGGCATTTCTGTACACCAACAATGAAACAGCAGAAGCAGAAATCAAGAAAAAAATCCCATTGGATATAGCAAAAAGAAAAATAAAATACCTAGGAATAAACCCAACCAAGGAGGTTAAAGACTTGTACTCAGAAAACCACACAACACTAAAGAAAGAAATCAAGGAAGACACAAACAAATGGAAACATATACTATGTTCATGGATTGGAAGAATTAATATCATCAAAATGTCCATACTACCCAAAGCAGTTTACACATTCAGTGCAATACCCATTAAAATACCAATGGCTTATTTCACAGGCATAGAACAAACACTTCAACAAATTTATATGGAACCATAAACAACCCTAAATAGTTGCTGCAATTTTGAGAAAGAAGAGTAAAGTAGGAGGGACCACAATACCTGACACTAAACTATACTATAAGACCACTGTAATCAAAACGGCCTCGTACTGGCATAAAAAATAGGCACATGGACCAATGGAATAGAACAGAAAACCCAGAAATGAACCCAAGTCTCTATGGTCAACTAATATTTGACAAAGGAGGCAGCAACATAAAATGGAGTAAAAATAGCCTCTTCAACAAATGACGTTGGGAGAGCTGGACAGCTACGTGCAAAAAAATGAAACTTGAGCACCAACTTACACCTTACACAAAAATAAATTCAAGGTGGATAAAGGACTTAAATATAAGCTGTGACACCATTAAAGTCCTAGAGGAGAGTGTAGGTAGGAAAATCTCAAATATTTCATGCAGAAACTTTTTTACTGACATGTCTCCTAGAGCAAGGGACATAAAGGAAAGAATAAACAAATGGGATCTCATCAAAATAAACAGGTTCTGCACAGCTAAAGAAAACAGTATTAAAATATAAAGAGAACCAAGTATATGGGAAAACATACTTGCCACTGATATCTCAGACAAGAGTTTAATCTCCAAAATATATAAGAACTTACATGACTCCACTTTAAGAAGACAAGCAACCCAATTAAAAAATGGGCAAAGGACTTGGACAGACACCTCTTCAAGGAGGACATATAGAGGATCCAAAGACACATGAAATGATGTTCAATATTGCTAGTTATCAGAGAGATGCAAATTAAAACCACAAGGAGATACCACTTCACACCAGTCAGAATGGCCATCATAAACAAAGTAACAAACAACAAGTGTTGGAGAGGTTGTGGAGAAAAGGGGTCCCTAGTGCACTGTTGGTGGGACTGCAGACTGGTACCACCACTATGAAAAGCAGTATGGAACTTCCTCAGAAAACTAAAAATGGATCTGCCTTTTGACCCAGCAATTCCACTGCTGGGACTATATCCTAAGAACACTAAAACACCAATACAAAAGAACCTTTGCACCCCGATCATCATAGCAGCACAATTTACAATAGCTAAGTACTGGAAGTAACCTAGATGCCCATCAGTAAATTAATGGATCAAAAAACTATGGTGCATTTACACAATGGAATTCTATGCAGCAGAAAGAAAGAAGGAAGTCCTACTCTTTGCAACAGCTTGGATGGAGCTGGAAAGCATTATGCTAAGCCAAATAAGCCAGGCAGTGAAAGGCAAATACCATATGATCTCACCTTTAACAGGAACTTAATCAACAAAACAAAGAAACAAGCAAAATATAACCAAAGACACTGAAATAGAGGACAGGCTGACAGTGACCACAGGGGAGAGAAGAGGGAATTTCAGGGGAGAATGGGAAGGGTTTACAGGAACAAATTTAAAGGACACATGGACAAAAAATAAGGGGAGGCTGGTAATGGGAGGGAAGTGGGGAGGGTTGAGTGGGTGGGCTGGAATGGGAGTAACAGGGAGAAAACTACTTGAACAATGATTAAAGTAAAAAAAATTAAAAAAAGAAAAGAATACAATAATCAATAAATAATGATACAAGAATAAACTCTGTGTTTTTGTATTCACAACTGTAAACCTACTTTTGCCACATTCTCTACATGAAACAAACCAATATGAAGTTTTTGTTGGTCTTATCCCACAAGTTGTTGTAGTTGTGACATGCGTCTCTGTTGTGGTGAATAGCTGGAGGTGCTCATTTTCAGTTCTGTGTGTCAGTCCGTCGTTGGAGTGCACCACCATGTTATCCCATCTACAGATGGACAGTTTGGTTACTACACAAAACACTGTTATACACATTCTTAACATGTTTTAAAAATAAAAATTGTACATATTTAAATTATATCACCTGATGATTTCATATACACAGTGAAATGATTACTGCAATCAAGCTAATTAATACATAGTTGTCAGTTTTTTTTTTATTACAAATCCTGAAAGCTACTCTCTTAGCAAATTTCCAGTATTCAATGCAATATTATTAACTTGAAATTTGTATCCTGGTGTCCCTGTGACATTTCTTAGGGTAAATATTATAACTACAAGAGGGTTTGTTGGGTAACAGAGCAGACATATAATCAACCTAGTACATGTTGTCAAACCATTCACCATTATGGTGTTGCTTGCAATAATTTTTAATTTCCTTAAAATTGTTCATCATTTTCCCATCTCTTTTCAGCCTGTTCCTTCCTTGTCCTGCTTCTCTTTGTTAGAACCTGTGTCTTTTTTGCACTGTACTTATAAGGCTAATCAGAGTTTGGAAATTTTCTTTTGGCATACAAAAAGAGTTTATTATCAACATAGGAAAAGCTCTTTTTCCCCAAGTCTCTCAAATAGTGTTCTCTTTTTCTTTTCATGTCTTTTTTCTATAGACTCATGTTAATTCTTCTTCTTTTTTCCTTGAACAAGGTGTGATGAATCCAGACTCTGTATTTGTCATCGGATAGGGAGAGTAGGCTTTTTCTTATTCCCTCCTCACTGTATCTTCCACAAAGGTGTATTGATGTACTGATATGGTCCAAGGTATATTGATATGTTCACTTTTTTTCAGAGAGGATGTGAAGGGCAGGCTAATGTATTGAGCCTTCAATCCAATTTCCCATTTCTAAGTAGGCACTTATTCAACTGGCATGGCATCTATCTCTGATGTTTGATTCTGTGATAAGCAAACTACCATACTTTGCAAAAAAACTAAAATCTTCAGCATTCAGTGTTCCTATGGCTGCCACCAGCACCTGCCCTAGTCACTCTGGGTCTCCCCCATCTCTATCCACATATCTATCACCCCACTACTTGCTGCCATTTGTAATCTCTGCCTATATGCAGAGATTTAGAGGAGTCAGGGAGGAAGGGAATCTTGTGTGGTATTGTGTTTGACACAGAGCAGCACCCAAGGGCACTGCCTTGGTCTCTGTTTGCTACACTCCCCTGGACTCTGAGTCAGGGCATTGAAGGTGGAAGAATAGAAATATCTTTTTTGAATTTTAAATGAAGCTTCTACCCTGTAGAGGGGGACAAGGGAGGCAGGCGGTGGGGTTAGGTAGTGTTTGGGATGGAGCCTGAGGGCACCTTCTGGGCAGCTGGTCATATTCTTTCTGTTGATCTGGGTGCAATTTAATGTACTATACTATATTTGTATAAAAATTCAATGAACTATATTCTTATAATATATGAGCTTTTCTATATCCATGTTATATTTTAATTAAAAAAGTAAACCCCCTGCTATTTTTGATTGTGTGTTTTTTCCCAAGTGGCTTCTTTTTCCTTATGCAAACCAGAGTATCTGGTGTGATGAACAACAAACAAGTTTTTCTCAATACATTTTCTTTTCTTTTTTGTTTTTGGTACATTTTCAAATGCTGTGGGCTTTGTTTGATTCCACTAAATCCTGGAATGAGCTTATTTATCAGTTAGTTATATGTGTGGCAGTGTTTGTCTTTTATTTTCATTGATCCTTTAGTGCAAACATAGGAGCAGCCCTGTGGAGGATGTTAACCCGATTCCACTCTCTGGAAATCATAACACATTGTATATAATTAGCAAAATAGAGAAACATGAAGACAAGGTATACTAAATTGTATTGTCATTTTATGCTGGCAATTGTACCAGTTTTAGCACAACTAGTGAGATTTTATATTTATTTTAGAAAGAGGGGGAGGGAGGGAGAAAGACAGGGAGAGAAACATTGATGTGCGAAAGAAACATTGGTTGGCTGCCTCTCACATGCCTCCAGCTGGGTACCTGACCAGGAATTAAATCGGTGAAGTTTTAGCTTGCAGACCAGTGCTCAACCTGCTAACCACACCAGCCAGGGCACTACTGAAATTTTTAAAACTCACTTTTAGACATGTTAATTGGTTTTAAAGAAGATGGTTGATAGCATCTAGTGAATTGAAGATGTCAAAAGAGATAATCCACATGATTAAAAATGTATTGTCGCCCTGGCTGGCATAGCTCAGTGGATTGAGCGCGGGCTGGGAACCAAAGTGTCCCAGGTTCGATTCCCAGCCAGGGTACATTCCTGGGTTGCAGGCCATAACCCCCACCAACCGCACATTGATGTTTCTCTCTCTCTCTCTCTCTATCTCCCTCCCATCCCTCTCTAAAAATAAATATAAATAAATAAAATCTTAAAAAAATGTATTGTCTTTTATATACCATTAGTATGACATGCTCCGATGAGTAAAAATTAATGGATTTTCCTAAATTAGTTATATTTTTAAATGAACCAGAAATTTTTTTCCTGAATTAGTTGTATTTTTAAATGCAGCCAGCCTGAGTGCATCAGAATTAATTGGGAAATTTGTAAATAATGCATCCTATTCAGTGCATACCCAGACTTACTGAGCCAGCATATCCATGGATTTACCAGGATATTGGTATGCGTTAATGCATTGAACTGAGTCACATCGCTTCTTTTCTTGCTTTTCTACACTTCTGGGATACTAGTCTTAAAGGTAGTATAGCTGGCCCAGAGGGGATCCCAAGTCTGGTCTCTGTCCTGGTCTCCTGATCCCAATGGCCTCTTCTGCCCTGAAGGAATAAGCAACAGTCTTTCAAGAGGGAGTTGCTAGAATTTAATAACTGTTCCAGGAGTTGGGATGGATTTTAGGGAAGAGGGGGCAGTGTCAGCCTAGGGGTATCATGCATAGGGAGCTGAAACATGAGTGTAAGGGGTCATGGAATAAGCTCAAAATCCCATGGAAAACCAGTCATGAAGCTGGGCTGGGCTGATGGTTATGCCCAATGGCTGCAAGCATCTCTGAGGGCTGTGGGATGGAGTGGAAACAGCATGGGCAGTGTAAGCACAGAGATTTGTACTTGCATCCAAGTTTCTACATTTTACAACTGTTTGACCTTGACCAAGTTAATTAACTCATGAAAGTTTCAGTTTCTCATCAGTAAAAAAATGCAGAATAGGTGGTTGTTAAGAAAAATGAAATGTGAATGTGAAAATGTGTTGGGATAGTGCCTGGGATATAGAAGGTTCTCAATTAATGTTATTTTCTCTTTTTTTCATTCATTCTCCTTTTAAAAAAAATCTACCCTTCATGAGTTTTTGATGTCTCATTTGTTGCTATGGTAGTTTTGTAGCAAAAGTAATAAAAAAATCAAGAATTGCATTCATTCATTTATTCAGTCAACAAATACTTTCCAAGTACCTGTTTCACTTATTTATTATTGCATAATAACCCCCCATATTTAGTGGCTTAAAACAGTAAAACTTTATTTTCTATTGTTCATCAAAATGGGTGCACTGGAGAGTTTTGCTGATCTTACTGATAGTCACTCCTGTGTCTCGTTCAACTGTGCATCAGCTGGAACTGGACTCTGCTGGGACACAGGGATGACATGGCTCTGTCTATTGCAGAGGAGCCCAACTTCTTAGACAGTAATCAGAACTCCCAAAGGCTCAAAAACAAGTTCTGAGTCTTTAGAAGGCTTAGGCTGGGAACTGGCACAGTGTCACTTCTGCTGCTTTTTATGATGACAGCTAATTACACAGCTAGTTACACAATGTACCCTAATTAAATGGAGAGGGCAGTACTGGTGTGTGAATAGTGGGAGTTGTGGTTCATTGGGGGCCACGTTTTTATAGACAGTCACAGTGACTACTGCTGTACTAGGTATTGCTAAAAGGACGAGACACAGTGAAATTAAACTGATGACAAAAGTTTATACTCTAGTTGGAGACATGGTGAATGTACAAGTACTGTTAAATAATACTGAATTGTCTTGGCTGGTGTGGCTCAGTGGATTGAGCACTGTCCTGTGAACCAAAGGGTTGTTGGTTCCATTGCCAGTCAGGACACATGCCCAGGTTGTGGGCCAAGTCAGGTCCCCAGTGGGGGGTGCGTGAAAGGCAACCACATATTGATGTTTCTCTCCCTCTCTTTCTTCCTCTCTTCTCCTCTAAAATAAATAAATAAAATCTTTAAAAAAATAAATAAATAACACTGAATTGAGGCTATCTGGCCTTATGTAAGTGCCAAATCTATGCCAAGAGAAGGGTTCTGAATGGAGATGGAGTGCTGAGGCAAGGTCATGGATGTGTGGTGTTTGAGGTAGATTCTTGGGAGCTGGGTAGGAGTTTGTCTAGAAGGAAGGATTTGTGCCCTGTGCTTCAGCAGTTGCTGAGCTCTGTAATGGTTCATACTCCACATGTAGGATGTTTAACATCCTTTCTGAATAGCTGTTTTGTGTTGGAATCTTTCTAGGCCACCACCATTCATCAGATGCTTTCTGGTTTCTTGGGCAGAGGTTAGCTCGGGAGGGAAAAAATGTGGGCACATGTATGGAAAGAACAAAGCAAGAGCAAGTTTAAGACCATCTGTTATTTCAGCACTGGTCCACCTTCAGGGGGTGCATGTTTGTATCTTCTGCAGACATGATGCTTGAATTTCCATGGCTGGAGTTTTCCAAAGGCATAGAAAATAAGGTTATTTTCTGTTCTTAAAATTGTTTGCTTCACAGGAGAGGATTTTTAATTTAAAATTCTATTCTTGCAAAAAGACTGATGGTCTCAGTGTTCTGTGTCTGTCTTTATGTATGGGTTTAAAATTTTCAGGCATACCATAGTTATGGGATGTTCACAAAGGTCCTGACTTTACACACAAAACCTCTGTCTTTGTACAAGTATCATGGACAGAAAAAATCATTTAGAGCCAAAGGACTTAGGTTCAAGTTCTGATTCTTCAAGTCCCTTAACTTCTCTGGATTTTGGTTTCCTTTTAGTAAAGTGGATTTCTGTAATAATATAACTTTTCCAGATAACTCACCAAGTTGAGAGGAGAATCAAATGACATGATGACACACAAAAGACCTGGTCATTCTTAAAACAATTTGAAAATTTTAGAACACCATAAGATGTTATCTGGCTACTTCAATTCTTTGGGGAACAAGTGAAATATTTATTGCTATTGTTATCCAATGTCTAGAATATAGTAAGCACTCAAAAACTGACTGAAATAATATATGAATTTAAAAAAGCTTCCCCTGGATTAACTAGACATTTGATCAATTTTGGGCACAGTAAATGCAAATGAAAATATTAGGGAAATTAACCTTCTGTTCACTGGTAACCTGATGTTCAGTATGCTAGAAATATGGCTTTTAAATCTACAGATGTTTTCCTGGTACCAAGCCTCCATGGCTGCAATTCTGGAATACCCCACTGATCACATTTAAATGTTTTTGTAAGCCCTCAGACTGAGAACGGATTTGAAAGACTTTGGTATACTTGAATGCCATCACATAGAAACCTCAATGGGTTATCACCTCTCAAAACATTAAATTTCGAGTGAAAGTGCTAAACTTGCCAAATTTGCTTTTTGATTTTATCTTATTCCACTAAGGTCATAAGAACTCCTTATAAAAACAACTAAAATACTGTAGGACAAGGGTTGGTAAACTGGGGCCCAAAAGCAGATTCTGTCCCCCTACCTGTTTTTGTATGGCCTGAGAGCAAAATATGTACTTCTTAGTTTTAAATTATTGAAAGAATATCAAAAGATGATAATATGTTATTACACATGAATATTATGTAAAATTCCAATTTCAGTGCCCATAAATAGTTTTATTGGCACTCAGTCATGCACATTCCTTTGAGCATAGCCTGCAGCTGCTTTCTTGCTACAACAGCAGAGTTGAATAGCTGCAACAGAGATCATATGGCCCACACACCCTCAAGTATATTCTGTCTCACTCAGTACAGAAGTTTATTCATTCTGGCTTTAGGCTCTTCAAAAAGGAAGCGGAGCATCTGGAATTTCCTCCACAGTGGAAGGAGTGGCCAACATTTGGGATGTTCAGAGAGGGAATCAGGAGCAGGTCAGGCCTATTACCGTGGAAAACACTGTCTTTTGGTCCCAATGATGGGGATTCCCACCACTGTGGAAGTCCAGCTCTGTAGAGACTATGAGCTCTACACTGAGCTCCTCATTTTTCTGGCAAGAGGAATTTTCTTATCCAGTGAATATGTACAGAATATTCACTAATGATGTGTTACATACTAGGCCAGATGCTGAAGAATAGTGAAAGTCTCTGACCTTCAGAACTTAGTTTCTAGTTAGGCAAAGCAAGATGCCCACACATAAATATGGGGCAGTAATGGTGCTAAGGTAGGACACTTTTTTTGGGGGGAGCGTCTCTGTGTAGCATTGTTCTTTTTGGTTTCAGAATCACTCTTTTCTTGTTTGAATCCTCTCTTTCCCCTTATCAGTTTTAGGTAGAGCTGATCTTGACCCCTGTTCCGGAAATGAGCAATGTGACCCGGGACTGGACCTCTTGCTGACAGCTGGAGGGACTTCTGCTAGAACTTTGGGGACAAGGCTGTTTTTTACTGGGGTCTCTAGTAAGTAGGATTATAAAAGCCATCTTGAGGGGAGAGCTTGCCTAAGAGAGAAACTGCACAGAAAAAAAAAACAGAGTCAGAGAGATGGAGAAGGCAGAGATTCTGATGATTCTGACTGAACCTCTCGACACAGATGGACCTTAATTTTTTCCTTTCTGTTTTGAGAACCAATATGGTCTATTTATTAGACTTCTTGCCAGTGAAAGATAAGACAATGTGGGCTTCAGTGGCAGGGCAAGTGAGATAAACAGAAAGTTGCAGAAAACCAGAGAAGATCAAGGTCAGAGTGAACTGATAAAACTGGGAAGTTTGCCATTGAAGTGGAACAGATTGAGGGTAGGGGGAAAAAGAAGGACAAAGAGAAAATGCGTGAGATGAAAAGCCTTTTCCATTACTGAAATGCAAACAATGAAGTATAAGAAAGAGAAGGTTAAAGGAATCTCAAAGTCAAGTCTTGCAAAAGTGAGAGTTAGCTAGACTTCCTCTTATCCCAGATCTTCATGCTATCAAACAGTTCTTTTTCTTAGTAAAGGCAAGCTAAATTTCTCTTAGAATATTGTTTGGAAAGAAAAATAAAATGCAAAGGAAGATAGATAATAGTTATTAACTAATTCCCCCAAACAGTACTGGGAAAAATACTTTGTATTCATCTGAGTTAGACAGGGAACCTCTTCTGATTTGAGTCCAGCCAGTTTCATAGACACATGAATGTCAGATCTGGCCCTTAGCATTCAAAAAGGGAATTTAACCTTTATGTTTTAAAGGAAATGAGAAATTAAGGGATTACATAATTAAAATCTGGTTCTGTCTCTTAAAAACAATTCAATTTAGGTCAGGAGCCAACAGTCTCCTTTTCCCTCTAATTGTTTTATCTTGGCTCCTGGTACCCTGTTCTTGTTTCTCCTGTGAATAGCACATTAGTGTTGGGCAGATGTTCCCACTGGGTGCACTGTGTTAACAGGGGAACAACAGAGGCAGCATTATGATCCAAGAGAAGTTAATACTGGATCCAATATAGTTCAATGACCGAGAACATGTGTCTTCTACAGACCTGTTAGTGGCAATTCCTCAACTGTAATCTATTTTCTATTTGACTTCTTGGTAAACCTGCTGTTAAGAAACATGTAATGAAAGTATTTAGTCCCATTCAGCTGTTAGGGTGCTGAGACTGTCCCCTTCTACCCAGGTCATTTTACTGTTAACCTTTGACAAGAGACCAAGTAGAAATAAAGCAAATCATGCAGATAGATATTTGAATATAATTAATATTAAATCAAGATCATACCACTAAATCAATCACTTAGGTACAATACTGGGGAAACATGATAAAAAGATGAGTCATTGAGAAGTATAAACAACTAAAATATTATGTTTTAGACTAGGTAATATATTCATATTTCAGAGGTGTTTGGTGACTGTGGCACCAAGGACTCGAGCACATGTGGTTTGGATCCACACCTGAGAAGCAGAAGGCAGTGATAAACCACTGCTGCATTTTTTTTCTTTCACTCTCACCATCCTTGCCCTCAGGGCCACACACACAGGAGGCAGCCACAGACTGGGGGTGAAATTGGTGAGGGGCATAACACTTAGAGTTACCCATGGGCCATCTGGGGGAATCAGCAGGAAGGCATCTCTAGTGGCTCATGGGTTGGCTCCCTGGTGGAGTCTCTAAAGCAGTTAATATGATCCAGGATACATTATATTCTCAGCCCTGGCTGCTATTCTCTCTGCATTTTCTTATTCATTCTCTCTCTCTATCTCTTCTTGAAAACCCTATGTGAGACAGTCCAAAAAGAAAGATAAGCTAGTGCTGAAAGATGAGGCTCTCATGTCAGAAAACGCTGAAACTTTTACTGGCAAGAGCAGAGAGTAAGTATGAATAGCACTGTTGCTAATGACACAACTAAATCCAAAGTGGGAAGGACATCTAGTAGCTGATGTGCACAAAAGCAAAAGAAAAGTACAGTGCTGCAGAGCACATACAATTGGAATATGGAATGTGAGCATGAACCAGGTAACTGGAAAATGTAAAGAAATGGAACATGTAAACATTGCAGTGCTTGGTGTTAGCAAACTAAAATTACTGAAATGGTACATCTACAGTGTTCTACTCTTGAAATGACAACTCAGAAGATATGGAGTAGCTTTAATGCTGAGACAAGGTATAGTAGAAGCAAGGGCTACAATGCAAGGTTGGCCAAAGAATATCAATAAGACTTCTAGGTAAACCTCTTTTTAAAAGTATATTTTATTGATTATGCTATTACAGTTATCCCATGTTTTTCTCCCCTTTATTCCCCTCCACCCTGCACACTCTTCCCTCCAGCATTCCCCCACCTTAGTTCATGCCCATGGGTCATACATATAGGTTCTTTGGCTTCTACATTTCTTATACTATCCTTAACATCCCTCTCTCTATTTTGTACCCACCAATTATGCTTCTTATTCACTTTACCTTTTCCTCCATTCTCCCTCTCCCCTTCCCCACTGAAAACCCTCTAGGTGATCTCCATTTCTGTGATTCTCTTCTTGTTCTAGTTGTTTGCTTAGTTTGTTTTTGTATTTGGTTCAGTTGTTGATAGTTGTGAGTTTGTTGTTATTTTACTGTTCATATTTTTATTCTCTTTCTTAGATAAGTCCCTTTAACACTTCATATAATAAGGGCTTGGTGATGATGAACTCCTTGAACTTGACCTTATCTGGGAAGCACTTTATCTGCCTTTTCATCCTAAATGATAGCTTTGCTGGATTGAGTAATCTTGGATGTAGGTCCTTGCCTTTCATGACTTGGAATACTTCTTTCCAGCCCCTTCTTGTCTGCAAGATTTCTTTTGAGAAATCAGCTGACAGTCTTATGGGAACTCCTTTGAAGGTAACTCTTTCCTTTTCTCTTTCTGCTTTGAAGATTCTCTCCTCTTCTTTAATCTTGGCTAGTTTACTTATGATGTGCCTTGGTGTGTGCTTCCTTGGGTCCAACTTCTTTGGGAGTCTCTGGGCTTCCTGGACTTCCTGGAAGTATATTTCCTTCACCAGATTGGGAAAGTTTTCTTTCATTATTTTTTTTCAAATAAGTTTTCAATTTCTTGCTTCTCCTCTTCTTCTTCTGGCACCCCTATGATTCAGGTGCTGGAATGTTTAAAGTTGTCCCAGAGGTTCCTAAGCCTCTCTTTATGTTTTGGAATTCTTATTTCTTCATTCTGTTTTGGCTGAATGTTTATTTCTTCCTTCTGTTCCAAATCATTGATTTGAATCCTGGTTCTCTTCCCATTACTATCAGTTCCCTGTATATTTTCCTTTATTTCACTTTGCATAGCCTTCACTTTTTCCTTTATTTTGTGACCATACTCAACCATTTCTGTGAGCATCTTGATTACCAGTGTTTTGAATTGTGCATCTGATAAGTTGGCTATCTCTTAGTCACTCAAAAGATCACTGGAGTTTTGATCTGTTCTTTCATTTAGGTCATATTTCTTTGTCTGGGTACAACTGTTAAGTGTAAGTGGTGGAGTCTTAGGCATTTTTGAGGGTGGGGCAACCCATGTTGTGTTATGATGCTGTATATAGGCAAGGAGATCAGAGAGAGAACAATGAACTTGCTTGACTCTTGCCCCACTTTCAGTGACTTCTCCTGCTACCCACAAACAAATTGCACCCTTTCTGGTGCTGATTCCCAGGTGGGTTGGTTGTGTACTTCTAGGACCCCCTGAGTCTCTCCAACAACCTCTCCTGTGAGGTTGGGAGTTTCTCCTGATGCTGCAACCCCCACTGATTTTTACAAGCAGAGTTTTTGAGTATCTCTTTTCTTGTGCTGGAATCCTGGGTTGTGTGTTCTGTCTCGCTCCCTAGTTGTTCCTCCTAGTTCATCCATATGCAAATGTAGGACCAACTGGTCTGCCAGCCACTGCCTTGCTGCAAGTCCTCTCCACCCCAGCTGCTGGTCTCCACCCCTCTTTTCAGTCTTAGTGAAGATTTCTTCTTTAACTCCTTGGATGTCAGACTTCCATACAGTTTGATTTTCTGGCAGTTCTGGTTATTTTTTGTTTTTGAATTGGTTATTGTTCTTTTGGTTGTGTGAAGATGCAAAGTTTATCTATGTATGCCTCCATCTTGGCCAGAAGTCTATATTCACAAGTTTTAAACATCATTGTCAGATTTGGCCCTTTGATGGCAATTCCAAGAAAGGATTTATGCAGAGTGTTTTGAACAGTAAAAGTGATGCTGGGAGAATTGTGAGGGGGTCCCAGGGTACCTACTTTGTAGGGGACTGAGGCGTCATTGTCCTATGTACAGTGTTTTTGTATCTTGTATATTCTTCAATAAACATCCCTATTTTTCATAGTACATGGCTGGATACTTTATGGACATACCTCTTAAGTCATATTTTTTGTAGAAAAATAAGAAAATAGAAACAAGCAAAAACCATGTAATTTTCCCATAATTTCTCCCTCTCAAAAATATTCATTTATATCTTGGTGTTTAATGAGAATCATTTCTTCTTTCTCTTCATCTCTTCTCTCTACACATGCACACATATTCACAGATACCTACAAACAAACATATTTAAAAAATGAGATCTCGTTATACATTTAGGTTTTTAACTTGCTTTTCTCACCTGACAACTCTGTATGTCAATGAAAATAGGTCTATTCAATAACTTTAAAGTATTCTATTGCATACCTGGTCTGTAAATTATTTAACCATTCTCCTGTGGTTGAACACTTCAACAATTTCAATTTCTCATAACTTCATACTCTGCAACATTTTTAAGTGTTTAATGTCTTGTCAACAGGAGGTTTTTCAGATACTTTGTGAAAATATGTTCTTATTTTATACCTCCTCTAGTCTCCTCTCTTCTCCTTCCCCTCCCCTCCCCTCTCCTCTCCTTCCCTTACTCCCCTCTTTCATTTTTTGGAAATACTTCTATTTGTAATGCATTTCATTCTGTCCTTGTGGGATAATGGGCCTGAATCAGGGTGGGCTGTTGGCAGCAAGGTTCAGAGGAGGCTTTCACAGCTGGTGGTAAAGAAGAGGTTTCTAACTCTGCAAACTCTCCAGGGTCATTAAGGCAACATACAGCTCTGCCTTTGTACATGCCTCTCAAGCTGGTGTAGGTCATCCCTCTCTAATGCTGCATCTTTTCTCTTTTAGAGTCTGTCTTGATATAGTATTTTAACAAGAGTTCACTGGTATAAAAATAGAGCCATGTGGACTAAATATTTAGCCTCCCAAGCTATTTAGAAACACAAGACTTATTTGAATGAGAAGTTCTGATATTTTTGTTTGAAACAAGAAGCTTCACTGTCATATTGTAATGTCAGGCATTTCTCCAGGGCACACTCCCTAAGCTGAAAGAAGTAAGAGATAGAGTAGGATGCTGGAAATTAAACAAAATAAGGGTCACTTATCTGAGCCTGTTGGAGAAGAAAATACATTTGAACAGGGTGAGAGTAGCCATAGTTATATTATGTCTTAATTTGCATCTCGTGTTATAGGTAGGTCATGCAGGATAGCAAAAACAATTAGCATTTTATGATATAGTAATCCTGTATTCTAGAAAAACAACCCCTAGGTGAAAGTCAAATTAATTGACAAAATGATGGTGCTAAGCTCACAGTTACCATCTTCGGTTCAGTGAGAGCTTTGTGCATTCAAAACGGGAGAAGCAGACGAAATTTTGGAGATAAGAGCTTTCCTCCTTGGCAGAAGATACACACTGATGTCGTTTTCCTTCTGCTCTTTCAGTGTGCTGTTGTGCATATGTGTGTGTTCATTTCTGAGTTTTGGAGCTCAATTACTTAGTCTTTTTCAATTAATTCACAATTTCTGCAAACACCATGTCACAGAAGCATGAGACTTTCGTCATGGGCAATGAGAGACAAGTGCTGGTTATTTCTGTTGTGATAACTGACTCTTCTTCATCTCTCAAATCACTTGGCCTTAAGGTTCAAAAATAGGAATGTTATTTTCAAGCTACAGGTTTATAAATTTAAAAAAAGTTTTTCATTTTCAATTAAATCAGTAGATGTCTTTCTTATTGAGTAGTACAAATTCCTTCGTATTTGTTTTTTTTTTAAATGAAACAAGTACTAGTTTACATGAGTAGGACTCATTGATACTCAATACCTTGTCTTTATAACCATTTTAATGTGGCAAACATTCTAAATTGCATGTGAGTAAAATAATTTTCCAGGGCCTGTTTTTAAAGGTTTTCAGGGCCTTCTGGTTAGATATCTTGTTTGGCCCTCTGGTCCCACTTTTGACTTTTGTTCATTTTGTTCCACATCTCAGAAGAATGGCTTCCAGTTGGCTGTAGCCCAGGCAGGAGGTTGGAGGGAGGGAAGTTGGGATATATACTTCCCCAGCTCTCTCCTGCAGGTCACCATGAATCATGATGGGAAATTGCTTTTGCTAGTTTGCGGGGCTGCATGGTCCTTGTGCTCTCCCTGCTCACATCTTTGTAAATAGCCCTGGTTATGGGTTGAATGGTATCTTCCAAAGTTGTTGGAATCTTAACCTCAGAACCTGTGAATGTGACTTTTGGAAATTTGGAAGGTCTTTGGAAATAGGGTCTTCATAGATGATGAAGTTAAAATGGAGTCATTAGGATGAACCTTCTCCCAGTTTTGTTTGGTGTCCTAACAAAAAGGGAAAAATTTGGACTCACACATGAATACGGAATGCTGTGTTAAGATGCAGGTGGAGATTCGAGTGATTTATCTGTATGCCAAGGAATGTCAAAAATTGCCAGTAAGCTCCAAAAACTTGGAGAGAAGCACAGAACAAATTCTCTTAGTCCACAGAATGACTTTCCTGTGTGGCTCTAACTAATCCTCATCCACATGGAATTCTGAAGTTTTGGGGCAAGGACCAGGAATTTTTTCTTAAGTTCCTTAGGTGATTGAAAGTTTTGGGGAGTCTTTTGGACTAACTAGGAGTGTAGACTTTGAGTCAAACTGATCTGGGTTCTGAAACTGACTTTGAGTTTCCAGCTGGGTAAACTTGGGTATGTTATTTAACCTCTTTGAGCTTCATTTTTCTCATTTGTAAAATACCTAGTCCTTCAACCTAATTTTGTGCTTTGTCCCCTTTGTTTGTTCTGAACTGGCTACCTGGCCTCTTATCCCTGGTCCTCAAAGGTGGCAAGCCCTTTTCTGCTTCAGGCCTTTTGTACATGCCATTCTCTCTGCAAATCTCTTTCTCCTGCTTTTATTCAAACTCATTCTTCAGGCTTTGAACGTCACTTATTCAGAAGGTCACTTGATTCTGACAATCTAAATTATGTCCTCCACTTCATTTGAGTTATTCTCTTACATAATATCTTTTCCTTCATTACCGTCTCTTTTTCCTTCTCTTAAAATGTAATCTCTCTTCTAGACTACACTGTAAGCTCCATGAGGGTGGAGACCATGTTTCATTTTTCAGCACATTGTTATGGGCAAGTAATGATTTGAGGAGGAGGCTTTATGCCTCTTGTTACCTCCCTTAGCCCTACCTCTAAGTCACTTTAAAAAATCTTTCCATCTAAATAAAACCAGTGTTCTTATGCAACTGTAGCTTCAAGACAATTTCTCTGGGCTCTGATTATTTCCCATACCACTTTCTTAATAGCATTCTAGATTCTTTATTGCTGCTGTTATATAGTCTGTGCCAAGAACAGTGCCTGGCCAAGAACAGGCACTCAAAAAATTTGCATTCAGATGACCCCTGCATCTATAGTTCTAGACTTCCCTCACTTTTCAGCTCTAGCTCTGAATTTTCAATGTTCCCCTAATTAACTCATTGATACCTGGTAATGCTTATTTCCCTAACTATATTGGTGGGCTTTTGTATTGCTGTCATTACAAACAAAACAATTTTATTGACATATTTTGAATTTAATGAAATGAATTCACTAATTTTAAGAAAGGAAGCAGATTTTAAGTTACAAATAAATAAACTATTGATTCAATATTTTCACTTATACCTTCAGTATCAACTCAAGCTCAACATGTTTAAAAACAAACTCATCAACTTTCCAAATTGACTCACTTCCTGATTACACTGAGGTTCCCTTTTATTTCTAGCATTACTATTCTTTCAGTCAGACAAATGAATGGGAATTCCCTCCCCTTCCCCATATTCCCTCCTAATGTTAATTATTATAGCTTCATTACCACTAATTCTGGCCCTCATCCCTTTTCACTTTCTTTAATCACATCCTGATAGTTTCTTTTACAAAACTAAAAGAATGTATTTTATTTATTTATTTTTAGATAGATGAGGAAGGAGAGAGAGAAACATCAATGTGTGGTTGCCTCTTGAGCCCCTCACTGGTAAGGTGGCTGGCAACCCAGGCATGTACCCTGACTGGGAATAGAACCGGTGATCCTTTGTTTCACAGGCTAATGTTCAACCCACTGAGCTACGCCAGCCAGGGCACATCCTGATAGTTTCTTAAATTCCATCCCTCTATCTCTTTTTTTAGGTGCCCCTTTTAAAAATTTACTTCTATTACTGACACTATCAGATGTTCCCATTTTTCCCCCTTTGCCAACCTCCACCCCCTTCCCTCTGGCCATCACACCACTGTTGTCTGTGTCTATGGGCTATGCATATATGTTCTTTGGCTAATCCCTTCACCTTCTTTCATTCACTCCCCTCTCTCCCCTTTCCCCTCTGAGAGCTATTAGTCTATTCCATGTTTCCATGTCTCTGTTTCTATTTTATTCTTCAGTTTATTTTGTTCATTCAATTCCACATATAAGTGAGATCATGTGGTATTTGTCTTTCTCTGACTGGCTTATTTCACTTAGTATAATAATCTGCAGGCATGCCATACTGTTGCAAAAGGTAAGATTACCTCCTTTTTTATGGTGGTGTAGTATTCCATTGTGTAAATGTGCCACAGTGTTTTTATCCACTCATATATTTGTAGGCATTTGGGTTGTTTCCAGATCTGGGCTATTGTAAATATTGCTGCAATGAACATAATGGTACATATATACTTTTGAATTAGTGTTTCAGGATTCTTAGCATATCTTTTCCCTCCCAAGCTTCCTAAAACCTCCTTCCAGCATAAGGAAGAGAAATGCATCTAGAATGCCTTTTAATATCTTTTCATTTTCTTCAGAGATCCAGCTCTCTGACCTGGTTTTCTGGGCCTTCCTCTGGCTACCCCAATTCACCCACAATTCCAATCTCAACTTTTCTATTTTCTCACATGCATGTTTTTTTCAGTCATATTTATCTATCCTCTGTTTCAAGACACCAAATTCACTTTTATGCAAAATATCTCACTGAATCCTTTAATGTCTTCTGCTCTCTCAAGGGTACCTGGAAGGCTCCCTTTGTGGAAAGCCCTGTGCTAGGCCTAAATGAAGAATGAAGCAAACATGTTCCTTGGCCTTGAGGAGCTTGTTGGCAAAATGAGGAGAAATGGACAGAGTTGATCTCTTTACTTTATTCATGATCAATATCTGTCTCTATTGAGTTGGTTTTATGGAGCCTAGAACGGGTGGTGAAAAACCAGGTTGAACACTGCAACCATGCTACATATATTCATTTATATTTTCCATGTTGGCTGGGCCATGGGCCACATATTCTGTGTGATACTATCACTGGGGTTAAATATATATGAAAGCCATCTGCAAAATGGTTTATTATTTTTCATAGCTTTTTCAATATGAAGTAAACACTGTGGCTTTTTTTATGACTTTTAAGAAAAAAGGAGCTGGGAACTGGAGCCCAGAGACAGTGATTGTAAGACCTAGGTAAAGTTCCTTAAAATTTATTTGTGTTATGCTTCATAGTAATTGCTGATAAAAACATTAAAACCAGTAATAAAAGGCTCTGTGTATTTACTTTTGGGAACTGGTGGTGTGTAGGTTCTAATGTAAAGTAGGCACTTGGTTGTTTCATTGTGATTTGTAATGCTGTATATTCTCAATTCTCATCTGTCTCGGTGTGTAATTTCTATAATGGCAGGAGACATGTCTGTTTTGTTCCTGACCTAATCCCCAGAGCCCACCACAGTGCGGGTCCTCTGAAAGTGCCCTTTTACCTTTCAAATTTTCAGTTTTTTAAAAAATTGTAGTAAGTGAGAAACTCTGCACATATTTTTGTTTTTATCAAAATAAGGTAGCAGTCTTTATTTTTCCACCAGGATGCTCAAAATCTTACTTGATGTGACCTTCATCTGGTTACATTTTTTCTTTTACTTATGCTTAAGCAAATGTGTTTGAGATGTTTTCACATTTAATTTTTATATTTTAGTTTAATATTAATGATTGTGCTCATCATATCATTTTGTGGCATAATAGACTCATTTTTAAAAAAGGGAATAAATTAATTAACTTTGTTTAAAGCTTCAGACATTCCAGTTTTTTATTAATAATTCATCATGAATACTTTAATGTATTAGTGTCTTGAGGTAGACTCACAGAGGATTACTTTTGAAGTAAAACCCTCAGGGATATTGTGTATCAAAAATATAATTATAGTGCTAAACTATAAGCACATATCTTCTTTTCTAATCTTATCAAGTATGCTCTCACCTTGTATTCTGCATTTTGTTTCAAGATGTATTAGTTCAACAAAGAACTCAAGAAGTTATGCTACATAAAAACATATTTTTGTGTTGTTAATAAAGCATCATAAGGCCAAAAATTATATGCATCTTAGAGATAGTTTATCTATTCAGACATTTTGGTCAGGGTTCCTAGTTTCTGAAAAAAATCAAAATGATATAAAGCCTAATTTACCTTAAAAACTATAGATGTAATTTTAAAGATTTCATTTATTTATTTTTAGAGAAAGGGGAAGGCGAGGAAAAAGAGAGGGAAAGAAACATAAATGTGTGGTTGTCTCTCACATGCGACCCCCACTGGGGACCTGGCCCATAACCCAGGCATGTGCCCTGACTAGGAATCAAACTGGTGACTCTTTGCTTTGCAGTCTGGCACTCAATCCACTGAGCCACACGATCCAGGGCCTTAAAAACATTCTTGATACCACTATACTTACTGTCATTTATACTTTATTTACATGTCATTTACATTGTTAACGCAACTGAAGCATATATGCAAACATACATTTTCTTTTCTTTTTTAAACTGAAGTATAATTGGCATGTAACATCATAGTATAAAAATGCATTTTCCATATGACTTTCTGGTACTACTACTCTGATAATTACTTACCTAGTTATGACCATATATGATTGTCACATTTTTTTTCTTGAAAATTAGCTCAAAGTGAGTACTTTTCAAGGATTAGCAATAACTTGGGCTGAATTACAAGTTACCAGTAAAATAAATCCTTATACAATGCAACCTATTTTTCTTGCTACAGAGTCTCTTCAATGGGTAGAAATTAATAGAGGTAAGATTGTCCAAGACCCAAGATCAATTAGTGTTGCTGAGAGGTTAGAGGTGACTGAACAGCCAAAGATGCTCTTGGCTCATACAAGGAAAACTATGCACTTGCCTTCCTCTGCCTCAGTGCCCATATTATTCCTTTGTCTAGTTTGGTCCTGCTTTTATATGCTGTCTGGCACCTAGCAGGTACCCAAATATTTGTTTATTGAACAAGTGCATTTAATAATTAGTGAGAGAGAAGATTCCTAAGTTAACCTTAAGACAGTGACAAAAATAATTAGGTATGAATGTAGCCATTAACATTACGCACCAATTATATTCCGATAGGGTAAAATTGTCTGGAGGCTCATGGGAGCTAGCATTATTTATTTTCTTTAGGCTGTTGGGGATCAAGTCTAGTAACAGTTATAGCCTTAAAATAATGTGGTGAATGTTTGTAGATTTAAAAAGAATTTATATTTTTTATTTAAGTGAAGGAAATAGGAAGTCCCAACACTTAGGTTTATTCTCCCTAAAGGGTAGGTTACTCTTTGATACATTGGATATCTTGGCATTATTATTTGTTAAATTACTCTTTGGGCTGTTATTGATTGGCAGGAGTACAGAAGGATATGGTGCATCATTTAAAAAAAAACAGAGCAACTCTTGACCTTGGGTTATGAACAACTGTTCACTTGGCAACTGATGTCATTAGAAACACATACTATTGTGTCATTTGAGTATAGAGAAATTATATTTATATTGATGTATTTCAATTTGTCCAGAAGATGTTACCCCAGATATTGAGAGGAGAGAACAAACCTGTGGACATAAAAGCATTATTTAAGACACAATTTCTTAAATTCACTGGTTTGTTTCTCATTTGTATTTGAGATGATAAAAAGATACCTTAGGGATGAATGCAAAATATGACTAATGATTAAATCAGAAGGCAGCATGGGAAAGGGAGTTTGAAACTCATATCATTTTATTATTGTCAATAAAAGTCACACAGACAGACAGGAACACCTGATAGATACTTCCTTCAATATATTTATGAGCTAATCTGAATTAATCTTTGTAGAATCCTGTGAGCCATCTATAACTGGACACAGAACCAAGCAATCCATGAGAGGCCACGTGACTTTATCATAATTAAAAAGAGAGCTGGAGCCTAGTGTATTGTATGCAATCATAAAAAAGCCTCAATGCACTCTGCTGTGATTAAAACTCCAAGATAATAAAGAGAAAGAACAAAAAGCTCTATATTAGAATTCTGCAGCATGTTTAAGGATGAATTGAGTGGCTCAGGCCTAAAGCTATCATATACAGCATTGATTAGTCAAAACACAACTGTAAACAGGCCCCAGGCTACTGTTAAATAGAATGTGATAGCACCAACACAGGTGCTGAGGGGAGTGAGCCCCTTGACTAAATTATGAGGCAGGCAAAGTGTGAGACTCAATTTTCTTGCCTCCAAAATAAGGGTTTCAGATTTAGATGACTTGGTTAATGTCTTCTAGGTTTAAAGTGCCATGAAGATATAGTTCTAAAATTTAGAGATTCTCTATTTTGGGGGACTCTAAGCTGTCTTTGGAGCACCCCCTTCATCTACGACATATCAGCCTTTCCCCCCATCTCAGACCTCACTGAAGGGCATTACCCACATCTGTCTCTCGCCCAGTTCTACGTGTTTTTATCTCCCCTGTACTCTCCTCTCTCAGGGATCTTTTTCATTCAAGACTGCATAGACCAGCAACCTAATTTGTTCAAATGATGACTTAAATGTGTTAACCTTTCCACAGTGTATTTGCACTCCACAAAGATATTTTGAAATTCTCATCTCTGTATTTTTCCCTTTCTGGTGTGTCTTACTCCTCACAGGAGACCCTCAGAGTTAAGATATCCCTCCTGATTTTTATAATTAGAGAGTGAGATTGAATCTTATAGCTCTAGGGAAGAAATGATACAAAGAGGCTCAGAGAGGAGAAATTTCACTGTTTTCTATCTAGAGTAAACAACAACAACAACAACAATACTAGAGATAATAGACAAAAATTTCCAGATTGGCAAGTGCTAGTTTCTTCTGATAATGGCTTTTAGCTCTTATTAGAGTAATTCTTCCACAAGTAACCATAAACTCTGAAAAAAATTAGAAAACACAACCATCTGAAGGTGTTAGAGAGCAAACCAAAGTAGGGACATATGTAGGGATTTTATGTAGACATGTGGAGGAAGTCACAGCACTGAGTGGGCTTCTAATTTCTTACAGATTTCAGCGTGAAGATCAGTCCCAGTTGCCACAGCAGGGAGCCAAAACATGGATTAAAAACCTATAGCCTTACCAAGGATAGGGTATGAGGCAGCCACAGCCTTTTCATTTTCTAGGGTATGAAAAGTAGGGGAGGAATCCCAGAAAAGAGAGAGAGACCCAAAGATGAGTCCAAATTTTTTATCACCTGCCTAAATACCTGGATGAGCCCTGAAGGACACATATGCAGGAAGATACCAGACTTCCCTATCAAGGATGAAAGAACTGAACAGAAATTTCACAGTGTGGAGTTTGAATTCAGCCTAGTTTACTTTTTACTAAACGAGCAAACAAAAATAAAACTCTTTAAAGAAACAGCAGAATCAAGAATCTGTATCATTCATAATTTCTAGGCTGCGATCCAAAATTGCAGGACATGAAGAAGTAGAAAATGTGACCCATACTGAAGAGAAAAGAGTGACTCAAAGATAACCAGACTTTTGTCAGTCCCAAATTGTTAAAGCCCAATTTTGGGATTTAACAAACAAAGATTTTAAAGCTGTGATTATAACTATGCTGAAACACATAAAGAATAATATTTCTATAATGAGTAAGTAGTTAAAATATCTCAGTGAGTAAACTGAAACTATAAAAAAGAATCTAATGTCTATTTTAGAGATAAAAATATTATACCTGAAATAAAAATTTACTGAATGGGTTTCACAGTAGATTAAAGATGGTGGAAATGAGTCAATAAATTTTTATCAGTAGAAATTATTCAATCTGAAGGCCAACAAGACAAAAATTGGAAAACAAAGAACAGAACCTCAGAGACCTCTAGGCCAATATTAAAATACGTTGAAAATAAGTGGATAGAAGAAATATACCATGTTAAGCTATAAACATAAGAAAGATAATTAAACTAAACCAATATCTGATAAAATAGGCTTTAAGGCAAAAGTTACTACAAGAGAAAGATTTCATAATATTAAAAAGGTCAGTATATAAAGAAGATATAACAACCATAAATATGTGTCAAATAACAGAGATTTAAAGCACATGAAACAAAACTGGACAGAATTAAAGATAATGGCAAATACTAAGGACCTGAGAATTTTCTAGATAACCAAAGCTTTTCTTAAATATTAAAAGTCAGACCCCAATGTACTAATACCAGAGCTTATAAAATGTATCTTAAAGTAAAGAGGATGCAGAATGTGAATACATGTAAGGAAATGGATTTAAAGGAAATGAAATCAGAGAAACATGCAAGATTTGTGCCTTACTTTTCATGGCATGGTGCAGGAAATGGACAGCAAAGGCTGAAGAAGTGAGCAAGCCTGGAATAGCCTCACCTAGTTGTCACGTTCATCAAGGTGGTACAGAGAAAGCAGCTGAATTTTCTTGAGACTACGGGGCCATGCAAAGGTGCTGAGAGGGCTGGTAGGCTGAAAGAGGGTCTAGGTATGCCTTTGAGATTGTCATGGATTTGGGGCTGGAATTGAGCACATACGTATTAGATACCAGTGCATGATGTCCAGGTGGGGTGAGCCACGTGTTAATAGATGCTAGGTAATACAGATGAGTACATATTTGTACTTACTAGCAACTATTACTAGCCTTTGTCTAGCTGCCAAGATTTCTTGTAACCCCTTTGGGAAATTATATCATCTTCAGAGGAGAAGGAAGTTGTAGGGGAGTGGGAGAATCTTGAATTGATATATTTACCCAATGAGAAAGTTTTAAATTGATGTTAACTGGGTTAAGTTTAAGTGGCAAGACTAAGGAATTAAAATATTTTTTAGTGTTGAAATTGAACAGTATATAAAAGTGCATAAAACAGGCTCCACCCCTCATATGTAACAGGCACGACAAGACAAAAAAATGGCACAAACAGAAAAACAGATCAAAGCCCCAGAGCAAATAAAACTAAACAATGAAGAGATAGACAACCTATGAGATGCACAGTTCAAAGCACTTGTGATCAGGGTGCCCACAGAATTGGTTGAGTTAGGTCACGAATTAGATGAAAAAATGAAGGCTACGCTAAGTGAAATGAAGGAAAATGCACAGGGAACCAATAGTGATGGGAAGAAAACGGGTTCAAATCAATGGAGTGGACCAGAAGGAAGAAAGAAACAATCGAACAGAAAAGAATGAAGAAACAAGAATTCAAAAAAAATGAGGAGAGCCTTAGGAACCTCCAGGACATCTTTAAACATTCCAACATCCAAATTATAGGGGTACCAGAAGGAAAAGAGGAAGAACAACAAGTGGAAAACTTATTTGAACAAATAATAAAGGAGAACTTCCCCAATCTGTCAAAGGAAACAGACTTCCAGGAAGTCCAGGAAGTTCAGAGACTCCCAAAGAAGTTGGAACCAAGAAGGAACACACCAAGACACATCATAGTTACATTTGTCAAGGTAAAAATGAAGGAGAGAATCCTAGAAGCAGCAAGAGAGAAGGAGACAGTAACCTACAAAGGAGTTCCCATCAGACTGTTGGCTGATTTCTCAAAATAGACCTTGCAGGCAAGAAGGGACTGGAAAGAAGTATTCCAAGTCATGAAAGGCAAGGATCTACATGCAAGATTGCTCTACCCAGAAAAGCTTTCATTTAGAATGAAAGGGCAGATAACGTGCTTCCCAGATAAGGTCAAGTTCAAGGAGTTCATCATCCCCACGCCCTTAGTTTATGAAATATTAAAGGGACTTATCTAAGAAAAAGATGAAAAAAAACATGTACAGTAAACTGACAGCAAGCTCACAATTATTAACAACCACGCCTAAAGCAAAACCAAAAACAAACTAAGCAAACAACTAGAACAGGAGCAGAACCACAGAAATGGAGATCACATGGAGGATTAATAACAGGGGAGTGGGAGGAGGAGAAAAGAGGAAAAAGTACAGAGAATAAGTAGCATAGATGGTAGAAAATAGATAGGGGGAGGGCAAGAATAGTATGGGAAATGTAGAAGCTAAAGAACTTATAAGTATGACACATGGACATGACTAAAGGGAGGATATGGGTGGGAGAGGGTGTATAGGGTGGAGGGGAGTTAAGGGGGGGAAATGGGACAACTGTAATAGCATAATCAATAAAATAAAATTAAATTTAAAAAGTGCATAAAGCATACACACACAGTTTAAGAAATAATTCAGGTTAAGAAATAGCACCTTGCTAATGTTTGAGAATCTTTCAGTATTTTCATTCATGATGACAGCCTCCTTCTTTCTCCTAATGGAAACCACTATCTTGCTGATTGTTATAGTTTCTTTAAAAAATAATTTTAGCAATAATTAAATGCAATTATGCCATAATTATTCTTGTACAGGGGTCAGGTCATGATCACATGTGCATACATTTCTGTAGGATATGAGCCTAGGACTAGCATTGCTGGATCACAGGATATACACATTTTTGCATTTACTGAATAATGTCACACTATTTTCTAAGTGGTCCTATCAATTTTCATGCCTACTAGCAGTGTATGAAAGTTTCTGTTTCACGTCTGTGACAAGTCATTTTTTGGTGTAAGACTTTAATATTTTTGACAATAATGCTGCTAGTATTTTTCAGTCCTCATTCTCAGGTAATAACCTTTCTTCCCATTTCTCTGAGAAAAGAGAATAATCAGAATAGACCTTCCAGAATTCTCATCACTACTTCTACCTGCCTACCTGCATCAGTCTCCCTGTAATCTGCCTTTCCTCCTATCATCATGGAGGAATGATCTGTGCTCTTACCTGTGGTAATCATGCTTGTTCCCTAGCTCCCATTGTTTATTATCTACTTAAGGACACTGCTCCATTAATGATCTTCCTTCTGCATCATGATTTTCCCTTTCTCTGCTGAGTAGTTTCCATTAATATACAGACATGTAACTGTTAATTCCAACTTACGACAAACAAAAAATAGTAATAGTAGCTAATATAACCTAGCAACTGCTCCATTTTTCTGCTTTATTTTACAGCAAAACTTTTATTTTCTCTTCTCACTGTCTTAACTCTTCATTTCCCATTTTTTCTCTCTGTCTTTTTCAAAGCTACCTCCATGATAGGTATATATTTTTAATTTCTTGGTCTGAGTTTGTTTAGTTATAAATTATATTTTATTGTATATGCTATAATAGGTGTCCCAATTTATCCCCCTTTGCTCCATGCCACCCAGCACCTCTAACTCCCTTGTACAATACCTACACCATTTTTCATGTTCATGGGTCATGTGTATAAGTTATTTGGCTACTCTATTTTCTATGCTGTACTTTACATCCCCATGACTATCCTGTAACTACCACTTTGTACTTCTCAATCCCTTCACTTTTCACTAATCCCCCTGAAACTCCTCCCAACTGGCAACCTTCTAAACATTCTCTGCATCTATGATTCTGTTTCTGTTTGCTTGTCTGTTTTTTAGATTCAATTATTGATAGATATGTGTTTATTGAGATTTTATTGTTCATAGTTTTGTTGTTGTTGTTGTTCTTCTTCCTCTTCCTCTTCTTTCTTTTTTCCTTCTCCTTCTTCTCCTCCTCCTGCCCCTCCTCCTCCTCCTTCTTCTTCCTCTTCTTCCTCTCCTTCTTCTCCTTTTCCTTCTTCCTCCTCACCCTCCTTGTCCCCTTCTCCTTCTTCCCCTTCCTCTTCCCCTTCCCTTCCCCTCCTCCTCCTCCTTCTTCTTCCTCCTCTTCTTCTCCTTCTTCCTCTTCCTCCTCTCCTCCTCCTCCTCCTCCTCCTCCTCCTCCTCCTCCTCCTCCTTCTTCTTCTTCTTCTTCTTCTTCTTCTTCTTCTTCTCCTCCTCCTCCTCCTTCTTCCTCTTCTTCTTCTTCTCCTCCTCCTTCTTCTTCTTCTCCTTCTTCTTCTTCTTCTTCCTCTTCTTCTTCTTCTTCCTCTTCTTCTCCTTCTTCTCCTTCTTCTTCTTCTTCTTCTTCTTCTCCTTCTTCTTCTTCTTCTTCTTCTTCTTCTTCTTCTTCTTCTTCTTCTTCTTCTTCTTCTTCTTCTTCCTCTTCCTCCTCCTCTTCTTCTTCTTCTTCTTTCTCTCCTTCTTCTTCCTCTCCTCCTCCTCCTCCTCCTCCTCCTCCTCCTCCTCCTTCTTCTTCTTCTTCTTCTTCTTCTTCTAAAAAGACCCTTTAACATTTCATGTAATACTGGTTTGATGGTGATGAACTTCTTTACCTTTTCCTTGTCTGGGAAGCTCTTTATTTGTCCTTCCATTCTAAATGATAACTGCTGGGTAGAGTAATTTTGGTTGTAGGTCCTTGCTTTTCATCACTTTGAATATTTCTGGCCATTCCTTTCTGGCCTGCCAATTTTCTGTTGAGAAATCAGCTGAGAGTCTTATGGGAGCTCCCTTGTGGGTAACTAACTGCTTTACTTAAGATGCTTTTAAGATTCTTTCTCTGTATTTAAACTTTGGCATATTAATTATGATGTGTCTTGGTGTCAGCCTCAATGGGTTTATCTTTTTTGGGACTGTTTGGGCTTCCTGGACTTGCAAATCTATTTCCTTCACCAAATTAGGGACATTTTCTGTCATTACTTTTTCATATAACTTTCCAATTTCTCGCTCATTCTCTTCTCCCTCCAGTACACCATGATGTGAATGTTGGTGTGATTGAAGTACCAGGGGCTGCTAACACTATCCTTATTTTTTCTTCTTAATATTCTGATTGGTTGTTTTTTGCTTCTTTATGTTCCAAATCACTGATTTGATTCTTGGCTTCATCTACTCTACTGTTGATTCCCTGTAAATTGTTCTTTATTTCAATTAGTGTATTCTTCATTTCTGACTGGATCTTTTTTATGATGCTGAGATCCTCACTAAGTTCTTTGAGCATCCTTATAAATAGTATTTTGAATTCTGCATCTGATAGATTGCTTATCTCCATTTTTTAGTCCTTTTTCTGAGTTGTTTTTCTGTTCTTTCATTTGGGCCATGTTTCTTTGTCTACTCATTTTGGCAGCCTCCCTGTGTTTGTTTCTATGTACTAGGTAAAGCTGCTATATCTCCCAGACTTGATATTGTGGCCTAATGTATTACCTGTACTATAGGGTCCAGTGGCACAGCCTTCCCTATTACTGAAGCTGGGTACTCAATGTTCGCCCACCTTGTGGCCTGTATACACCCTACTGTTGTAGTTGAGCCTTGATTGCTATTGGCATGTCCAAGGTCAGCCACTGCCTGTTTTCTGTCTGGGGTCACAAAGCATAAGCTACAATGTGATCTTCAGATGGTTGCTACTTTTTCTGGGCTTGGTGGTGCCCAGGAAAGGCCATGCTGTGTATCTAGGCCAGCTGCTAATAGTGCCAGGCCTGGGGTCACTTAGCAAGAGGTGAGGGGTTTCCTGAAACCAGGTGCTGCTTTTTCAAGAGAATTTAGGAAAATCTAAATCATGGAACAAGACAAGCCATTTGTCTGGAAAACCCACTGGAAATGGCTTGGTTGGGCCTGAAAGTTGGGTACGGCAATGCTTCAAGGAATACCAGGGTAGGAGAAACAGTGTGAGCCAGGTTGATGGAGTCTCTAATATGGTGCCTGTCTGCTGGCTCTGTGAGTCTGTGAGAGGAAGGCTCAGAAAAGGAACAATGGGCTCTGCCTGGGAGAAAGCTGTCTCCCAGCTCTTGCCCTGATGCAGAACAATTCAGTTCTTCTCCACATATCTCTGTTGCCTCTCAATATGCTGCCATACCTCTGGAGCTCAGAGGAAGTGGATCAGAGTAAATCTGTTCATAAGCACTTTAAGAGGAATGGTTTGGATTCCAGCAATTTCTGTTTTCCACAGCCTCAATTTCTGCTGACTTTAAAGCCAGAAGTTATGGAGACTTATCTTTCTTGAACTGGAACCCTGGGCTGGAGGACCTGCTCGGGCTGGGACCCCTCACTCCTGAGATACCTGTTTCAATTTTTATTGATCACATATCAGTGTGGGACCAACCCATTCCACATCTTTGCCCCACCTACCTGTCTCAATGTGGTATCTCCTTTAATTCCATAATTGTAGGTCTTCCTTTCATCTCAATACCTAACAGTTCTGAATGATGGTTGTTCTATTGTTTAGTTGTAATTTTTATGTGGTTGTGTGAAGAGGTGAACCATGTTTACCTATGCTGCCATCTTGATCAGAAGTACCTCATTCTCTCTTAAACTCAATCAAATCAAGTTTTCTTCCTTACTATCCTACCAGAACTGCTCTTGTTAGAGTCACCAATGACTGCTGTATTGCTCACAAGAGTGATCACTTCTAAGTTCTTATGTTACTTGATTTGTCAGCATTATTTGACATCTCTCTCCCTTTAATTTCCCAGGAAACCTCCTGAGTTTTCTCCTACATCACTGTTTATTCTTTCTTGGTCTCCTTTGCTGATTTCTCTTTATGACTCTGATCTCTTAACAGTGGAAACTCCAGATCCCTGTCATTGGGTGTATCCTTTATTTTTTCCTCTCCATTGATGAACTTATCTAGTCCCATGGTTTTAAATAGTAATTAAGCTTGCAACTCCCAAATTATGTTTCCTTTCTGGACCTGTTTAGGGAACTCCAGATTTGTTTATTCAACTGCTTACTTGACCATTTACTTAGATGTATAATAAATCCTTTAACATGCCTGAAACCAAACTCTTGAATTTTCTTACAGTTATATCATTTGTTTTAATACATGTTAGAAAAAGACTTATCTTTCTCCCAACAGATGCTGCCTATGTAGGGCACACATCTCTGGATTTCCTTTTTCCTTTTCCCCCCATCTTCCCTTACCTTTGTCTTCAAAATGTTCATCCCACTGTCTTCCATTTTAATTAAGGAACCTCCATCCTTCCAATCATTCCAGTGAAATATTTTGGAGTCATCCTTGGCTTTTTTCTTCTTTACAACCATGTCTAATTAACCAATAAACCCTGATGAATACATTAGTTTAGATGAGGGAAGAGAATCCTAGCTAATGAAGTACTACAATGGCAGGGAGGCCATGAGCATGTAACACATTTGTGGAGGCAGTGTAGCTCTTCAGTGTTGTGTACATTTTTCATGCTGTATATTTTGCCTGAAAGTGTCTTCCTTTCCACCTTTCCACCTTTACAGCTCAGCTCAAATATGATGTATTCTACTGAAATTTCTTTAACACTCACAGCAACAAACAATTATTTTAGTATTTATTACTCTTTGTGTCATTTTAGTCTTGCCTTAGTTTTCTTATTTTACAAAGGAAATATTAATATTACCCAACTCAAATTTTTATGAGATTAGATTGAGCTGACACTTTTAAACTACTTTTGAAAAGTTAGCCCTTTTGATACTGATGATACTACTGTCTTCCCAGTAGATTGTGTGCTCCTTAGGGGTCAATGAGATTATCTCATTTATCTTTAAATACCCAGCATTTAAGATAGTGCTAAAAATATAAAATGATCAAAAATCATTTTGAAGAAGTAGAATTATTGAAGAAGTAGATTCATAGGATCAGGCATATAGATTTGGTTGAATAGACATAGATATATGGAGGCAGCACTGGTACATTGGAAAAAGAGCTGAAATTAAAATTAGATTTTATGACAAATCTCTAGCTCAGACTTTGCCAGTCGCATGACAATGGCAAGCCACTTAAACTTTATGAACCTTAGTTTCTTCGGCTGAAATTAGAGATGATAACATCTCAGAGTAATGTGCTAAGGATCACTTAAAATAATGTACTTGGTAATTTATAGCTCATGTTGCAAATTAATGTTATTAGGTATTAAGATTTATAATTCAAGGTATACCTACCATAATAACAAAGTAGCAAGACTTGCTATATGTTATATAAAAAAAATCAGTCCTGTCATTTTATATTTATTTTTGTTATATAGGTATAAGGATTTTTATTTTTTGTGTGTGGGAATATGGAAAATGTTTCTTGATTACTTTTAGCACACATAATAGAGGCTTCAAAAATATTTCCACACTCTGCTTCCAGGAGGTTTTTTTTTTTGGCTTGCTTGAGTCATCATAATTGAAGTCTGTTGCCCTTAACAACACAGCTTCTCAGTCTTCTTCTGCCTTAAAAAGTCAGTTTGTGGAAGTTCTTTTTTCAAAATAAATTGCTAGGTGATTAAATCTGATGCAGACACCAGCCCGCAGTGTCTGCGTCATTATGGATGAAATGAGACAGTCACACAGACTAATGAGTCCTGTGGAGGAAAAGGGACAGCATGGCTTTACTTTCAATAGGAGCAAAAGCTGCGGCCTCTACCATGACAGGCCTTTATTGAGTTTCTCCTCCCATTATATGATCGTCCTCATTTACTATGCACAGGTTTGCTTTAGGTGGTTACTTTTTATGGAAAACAAAGGAGCCAATGTTGCTAATCATATCACAGAAGAGGGATATTTGCAAATGAAAAGGCAAAAGTAGTTGAATCAGTTACACTCATCCTTGAAAGGTTTAGCATGGATTTTAGGAAGTTGCTTTGTAGTAAATGTCCTCAATTCAGGGTGAGGGAGTTTTAGCAAAAAGCAAAACTCATAGTGGCCTAGGTACATTGCAGGCCTGATTCCCCACAGGAAAACCTATCCGTGGGCATGGGTCTTGTGCATCTCCAAGTGGGAGCTAGGTCCATGGCACAGAATGGTGTACTACATAAATCCACACTAAAATGGCTTAAATGAACCAATCAAAGACATAAGGCAACTGAATGGTTAAGGAAACAAGACCCATATACATGGTGTCTACAGGAGACCTACCTCAGAATGGAAAATACACATAAGCTAAAAGTAAAGGGATGGCAAAAGATATTTCATTGAAATGAAAAGGACAAAAAGCTGGAGTAATAATACTTATATCTGACAAAATAGACTTTAAAACCAAGATTATAGTAAGAGACTTAAAAGAACACTTCGTAATGATAATGGGAACAATACATTTACATCCAACATATGAGCACCTAAATATATAAGGAAAATCCCACAATGATGCAAAGTAGGAGAGTTCACAAAAATACTAGAATCAGTAAAGATTATCCTGCTGAGTAGTCCACAACGCTGTAACCCACACAAAAAAGACATAACAAACACCTTGGTAATATAATATCAAGATTCATGAATGAGTCTCTTTCATTGAGGTTCTTTTCTGCAATATTCCTTACTTACACAATGAATATAATTGAAACAATGAATACTTTTGGATGATCACACAAAATATAACAACACAAAACTGAATATCACCTTCAGAATAATGGTTTATTCACACCTTGTCCATGATACTGAACACCCAACAGCGCCAGCAACAATACCACAATAGAATGAACATGGAATGAACAAGCACATGGAAAACACAAGAAATGAATAACTATTATCCTGATCATGAAATAATAAAACGTTTGTTTGGTTTCAGCGCCGCTTAGAGGTCGGTCACATCACCTGCGCTGGCAGACGCCATAGTGTCGAAAACATCCCCATGATTAAACCTGACAAGACATTTCATTTAAGATTTGAAATTTCAACAATATTGAATCATCATGATTGAGAATCGATAAACAACACTAAATTGAAGCAAAGATTTAAATGACATAAGGTCACTGTAAATGAAAAAGGGACACACACGCCACAATCTCAAAACTATCAACAATGAAAATCATAATAAAGATCATCAAATCGAAACAGATGAATGGTCGAAATGATGGCACAATCGACACTTAATCATGATTGAAATGCATTGAGATATAGATTCTTACACAATTTCGCACATATCAACATATCAGTCAATGACCTTTAGTTGAATCATCGATCACGAAATATCTGGACGAACAACTATATTCCAACAAACTGGACAATCTGGATGAAATGGATAAATTTCCAGAAGCATACAATCTTCCAAAACTGAATTGGAAAGAATCAGAGAATCTGAAGAGAGAGAATAGACCTAGTGAAATTGAAGCAGTAATCAAAAAACTCCCATAAAATAAAAGTCCCAGACTCGATGGCTTCATAGGTGAATTTTACTAAACACCGAAAGAAGAACTAACACCTATTTTTCTCAAACTATCCCTAATAATTAGAGAGGCAGGAAAACTCCCAAGCTCATTTTACAAAGCCAGCAATATCCTAACTTCAAAACCAGATAAAGACACTGCAAAGAAAGAAAATTATAGGCCAATATCTCTGATGATCATAGGTGCTAACATCCTCAACAAAATATCAGCAAACTGGATCCAGCAATACACTAGAAAGATCATACACCATGATTAAGTGGGATTTATTTGGGGATGCAAGGTTAGTACGATATCCACAAATCAATAAACCTGATACACCACGTACACAAAATGAAGGATAAAAACAACATAATCATATCAGTGGATGCAGACAAAGCATTAGATGAAACCCAGCACTGATTTATGATTAAAAACCCTTAGCAAGGTGGGAATAGAGGCAACATACCTAAACGTAATAAAGGCCATATATGAAAAACCCACCTCCGGCAACATGCTTAATGGGCAAAACTATAAGCATTCCCTTTAAAATTGGAAACAAATCAGGTATATCTGCTTGCACCATTCTTATTCAACATAGTACTGGAAGTCCTAGACACTGCAATCAGACAAAAAGAAGAAATGAAAGGGATCCAAATGGGAAAGGAAGGAGTAAGATTGTCATTATTTACAGGTGACGTGATACTGTACACAGAGAATCCTAAAGATTCCACCAAGAAACTACTAGACCTGATAAATAAATTCGGTAAAGTAGCAGCATACAAAATTAATATCCAGAAAATAGTTGCATTTTTATATGCTAATAATGAACTCCTAGGAAGATAAATTAAGAAAACAATGCCATTTATAATTGCTTCAAAAAGAAGAAAATACCTAGAAAAAAATTAACTATGGATATAAAAGACCTATACTTGAAAAATTATAAGATACTGAAGAAAGAAATTGAAGAAGATGCATATAAATGAAAGCATATACTATATTCATGGATAGGAAGAATTAACATCATTAAAATGTCTGTACTACCCAAGGCAATATAGATTCAATGCAATTCCTATCAAGATACCAATGATATATTTCACAGAACTAGAACAAATATTCCAAAAACGTATATGGAAGCACAAAAGACCCCACACAACAACAGTAATCTTGAGGGGGAAAAAAAAAACAAAGTTGGAGGAATCACACTACCTGCTAGCAAACTGTACTAGAAGGCCATAGTAATCAAAATAGCTTGGTACTGGCATAAAAACAGGCATGTAGATCAATGGAACAGAATAGAGAGCCCAGAAAGAAACTTTCAACTTTATGGTAAATTAATATTTGACAAACAGGCATGAACATACAATGGGTTAAAGATAGTCTCTTCAATAAATAAGATGGAAAACTTGGACTGATACAGAGAAAAAAAATTGGACCACCTTCTTAAACCATACACAAGAATAAATTCAAAATGGATTAAAGACTTAAATGTTAGATTAAAAACCATAAAAATCCTAGGTGCTAAAATTTCAGACATTTCTTGTAGCCATATTTTTTCTAATATACCTCGTCAGGCAAGGAAAACAAAAGTAAAAATAAATCAATGAGACTACACCAAACTAAAAAGTTTTTGCACAGCAAAGGAAACAATCAAGAAAACAAAAAGCAACCTACTGAAAGGAAGAACATATTCACCAATGATATATCTGATAATGGGTTAATATCTACAATTTATAAAGAGCACATAAACTCAGCACAAAAACCCCCACAATCAAATCCATTAAAAATGGGCTAAGTACCTGAATAGACACTTTTCCAAAGAGGACATACAGATGGCCAATAGACATATGAAAATGTGCTCGATGTCACTAATCACCAGAGAAATGTAAATTACAAACACAATGAACTGTCACCTCACACCTGTCAGAATGGCTATCATCAGTAAATCAAAAAACAACAAGTGTTGGGAATGTGAAGAAAAAGGAACCTCATGCACTGTTGGTGGGAATGCAGATTGGTACAGCCACTGTGGAAAACAATATGAGGTTATATCAATAAATTAAACATAGATTTTCCTTATGACCCAGTGATTCCACTTCTGAGAGTATATCCAAAGAAACCTGAAACACTGATTCAAAAAAATGTATTCACATGTATGTTCATTGCAGAGTTATTTATAATAGCTGAGATTTGGAAGCAGCCCAAGTCTCCACCAGTAGGTTAGTGAATAAAAAAGCTGTGGTATATTTACACAATGGAATACTGCTTGGCCACAAAAAAGAAAGAAGTCTTACTTCTTGTAATGGCATGGATGGGCCTGGAGAATATTATGTTATGTAAAATAAGCTAGTAAGCAAACAAAACAAAACAAAGCAAAACTATATTATCAATGGTATGTGGAATCTAGTGAACAAAATAAACAAACAAAATAGAAACAGACTCAGATACAGAGAACAGATTGACAGTTGTTAGAAGGGAGGGAAATTGGAGGGCTGGGTGAAAAGATGAAGAGATTAGACTTGTGACCAAGATGGAGGTATAGGTAGATATACTTTGCCTCCTCGCACAACCAAAAGAAGGACAACAATAAATTTAAAAACAAAAAATAACCAGAACTGCCAGAAAATCAAACCGTATGGAAGTCCAACAACCAAGGAGTTAAAGAAGAAACATTCATCCATACTGGTAGGAGGGGAGGAGATAAGCAGCTGGGGTGGAGTGGATGCAAGGCAAGGCAGTGGATGGTGGAATGGAAGGTCCCACATTTGCATGTGGATAACCAGATAACAGGGAGGAACAACTGTGCAGCAAGACAGACTGCACAACCCAGGATTCTTGCATGGGTAAATAGAACCTCAAAACCTCTGGAAGTTAAAACCTGTGAGGGTTGTGGTGAGGGAGAAACTCTCAGCCTCACAGAAGAGTTCCTTGGAGAGACTCACAAGGTCTTAGAACATACACAAACCCATCCACCCAGGAATCAGCACCAGAGGGGCTTTGTTTGCTTGTGCGTAGCAGAGGAAGTGACTGAAAGCCAGCAGAGAGCTGAGCAAGAGGCATTGTTCCCTCTTGGACTCCTCCTCCATGTACAGCACCACAACACAACAATGTGGGTTGCACCACCCTGGCGAATACTTAAGGCTCTCCCCCCTTACATTGTAGCAACTGTGCTGAGACAAAAAATATGGTTCTAATGAAAGAACAGATCAAAGCTCCAAAGATAGAACTAAATGATGAAGAGAGCCAACCTATCAAATGCAGAGTTCAGAGCACTAGTAATCAGGATGCTCAGAGAAATTGTTGACTATGGTCTCAAAATGGAAGGAAAAGGGAAGTCTATGCAAAGTGAAATAAAGGAAAATGTACAGGGAACCAACAGTGACAGGAAGGAAATTGGGACTCAAATCAATGATTTGGAACAGAAGGAAGAAATAAATATTCAACCAGAACAGTGAAGAAACAAGAATTCAAAAAAACGAGGAGAGGCTTAGGAATCTCAGGGACAACTTTAAACGTTCCAACATCCAAATCATAGAGGTGCCTGAAGAAGAACAAGAGCAAGAAATTGAGAACTTCTTTGAAAACATAGTGATTGAAAACTTTCCTAATCTGGCAAAGGAAATAGACTTCCGGGGAGTCCAGGAAGCTCAGGGAGTCCCAAAGAAGTTGGACCCAAGGAGGAACACACCAAGGTACATCATAATTACATTACTCAAGATTAAAGGTAAGGAGAGAATCTTAAACACAGGAAGAGAAAAAGGAGACAGTTACTTATAAAGTAGTTCCCATAAGGCTATCAGCTGATTTTTCAAAAGAAATCTTGCTGGAAAGAAATATTCCAAGTCATGAAAGGCAAAGGACCTACATCTTAGATTGCTCTACCCAGCAAAGCTATCATTTAGAATGGAAGGTGATGCAGATACTGGCTGGCAGGATCCATGTGCTGTGGCCACAAGAGACAAATTCACAAGGACTACAGAAATCCTGTGGAAGAAATGGGATGGCATGGGAATTCTCTAAGTGAGAGAGAGGGCCCTGGCTCCTGCCTGAACAGGCTTTTACTGCTTTTCTGGGTACTACATTGAGGATGGTCCTCATTTACTATGCACAGGTTCGCTGTAGGTGCTTACCTTTTACAGATAACAAAGGAAAGAATGTTGCTAATTACTTCAAAGAGAAGGATGTTATAGATCAAGGGGAAAAGTGGTTGAACTGGTTACATTCCATACTTGGGAGGTTTAGCACAGATTTTAAGAAGTTAAAATACACGGTAAACATTTGCTGCATCAATCCAGGGTGAGGGAGTTTTAGCAAAAGCAAGTCTCATAGCAGCCTAGGTACAATGCAGGCCTGATTCCTCATGGGAGAATCTATCCATGGGCCTGACTCCTGTGTGCCAGACCTTGTGTTCCACTGGCCTTTCCAAATGGGGCTGGGCTACATTCCCATGCCACACAGAATGATTCCCTATAGGAAGGGCAAATAAAGTTCTTCCCAGGTAAAGTGAAAGGAGTTCATTATCACCAAGTCCTTAGTATGGGAAAAGTTAAATGGACTTATCTAAGAAATTGAAGAAGATAAAAAAGTATGAACAGTAAAATGACAACAAACTCACAATTATGAACATCTGAACTTAAGCAAAACCAAAAATGAACTAAGCAAATGACTAGAACAGGAACAGAATCACAGAAATGGAGATCATATGGAAGGTTATCAGTGGGGAGAAGTTGGGAAGAGAATGGGGATAAAGGTATAGGAAATAAAAAGCATACTTGATAGGTACAAAATAGACAGGGAGAGGTTAAGAATAGTGTAGGAAATGTAGAAGCCAAAGAACTTATATGTATGACCCATGGGCATGAACTAAGTGGGGCAGGGGGGATGTGGATAGGAGGTGGGGTGCAGGGCAGAAGGGAATAAAGGGAGAAAATGTAATAGCATAAGAGACAACTGTAATAGCATAATTAATAAAATATGTTTTAAAAAAGAAAAGATAAAGGGATTAAGCAAAAAAAATCTACCAAAACCAAATAAAACTCATAGACAATTGTATGGTGATTGCCAGAGGAAAGTGGCGTGGGGGTAGTAAAAGAAGCTAAAGGTGGGATAAATGGTGATGGAAGGAGACTTGACTTGGGTAGTGAACACACCATACAGACAATGTATTATTGAATTGTTCACCCACACCTGTACAATTTTATTAACCAATGTCACACCAATAAATTCAATAAAAATAAATAATAAAATAAATAAAAACCCAATTACTAGTCAGTAAATTTTTGTTTTTCAAAATTAATTGCTAGGTGATGAAATCCCCACTAAAACCCCTAACAACTGAATAGTTTTCTCTTAAGTGCAATTTTAAAAATCCTCATCTGAGGATATATTTATTGATTTTGGAGAGAGAGAGGAAGGAAGAAAAAGAGAGACTGAGAAACACTGATATGAAAGAAAGACATCAATTGGTTGCCTCTGGTATGCACCTCAACCAGGGATGGAACCTGTAACCTTGGTATGTACCCTGATGGAGGATTGAACCCACAACTTTTTGGTGTATGGGACAATGCTCCAACCAACTGCCAGAGCTATTGGGTACATTTCTATCAAGGAGTTTGTGTGCAGTGATGTGTGGTCAGCTTGAAATCATCAAATAGAACCCACATCTGCCATATTCCTCATTGCCTGATGTTTCTCAGCAAATCTCAGCTCCAGGCCTAGCTGAGAGAGGCTGTTCAGTCAAAATTTGTTCTTCCTTGTGAAGCTGCATTTTATCTCATTTGTTAAGGTTTTTTTCTATGTCCCCCCATAAAAGTATGTGAGAAACTGTTTTTGTGTTCTGCTATTTTCCCTTTAAACCCAGCCACATTGAAATCCTAGTTTCTATGCTGTTGTATTGATTACATTTCCAGGTCCTGAATATAGTGGTGATCTGTCTTATTATTTATTAAAAAAAACACTTTATTTATTTATTTTTAGTGAGAGGGTAAGGGAGGGAGAAAGAGAGGGAGAGAAACTTTACTGTGTGAGAGAAAGGTTGCCTCTCCCATGCCTCCAAGAGGGGACAAGGCCCACAATGCAGACAGGTACTCTGACTGGGAATCAAACCAGTTACCTTTAGGTTCTCAGGCCAGAACTCAATTCACTGAGCCACAGCCAGGGCCTGTCTTATACTTGGTGACACTGGTGAAACTGCTCATGGAGCAATGTGGCATTTGCAGATCTCACAACCATGCAGCTTGTACAGATTGCAATTGCTTTGATCTGAAGGATGTGACCTAAACCTATAAGATAAGTTATTGCTTTTAAATTTATTTTGAGAACAACTGTAGCTATGATAGCCTCAAGAACATCTCAGTGTATTTAGAATGACTTTCAGATTAGGTTAATGTCTTCATTTTACCTATAAAGATATATACAGAAGGGTCTCTGCTCATTTTATATAAGTAACAAAATGATATCTAATATTACTGAATATGTAGTTTTATATTTTTAAAATTGAACCTAAGTTCTCACATACCCTGAATAATTCAAATTTGTGATTGGAGCAATATAGTGTCCAATTTCTTTTGTAAAGTCAAATGATTCTTTAGTTGTATGTGCACCTGTGTTCCTTTTTCAATGAAGACCACTGCATTGGTCTAGAAAGTCAAGAGAGTCAGCAAGAAAACTCTATTTTTCCAAATTTAATTTTAACCCAAGACAAGTGTGATGATAAAGGCATGCTGGCAGTGCCACTGGAGTACAAAGGATATCCTGGAAATCTTCCACCAGGAGGTGGTGGCCTAATCCAAGTTTTGAAGGATTGGTGAGAATTAACGGGATGTAGACAGTGGAGGATGATCCTGCGAGCTGAGGGAGCAATATATAGAAAGAAACATAGCAGGAAATATTGCATGTAATTGGGGAATTGTATTTGGTCTGCTGGTATCAAAAAGAGAGTGTAGGTGGATAGTGGCAATTAGCCTAGACCCACAACTGAGCAAAACAATCGAGTTGTTCCCATCACCATCTGTGTCACTACAACCTCACCCTCATGCCTACCCTCATTGTTACCATCATCCTGGCAAGTAACATTAGGCTAGGCTTAATTAAGAAAGTGACAGAAAAATGTTGAAGCAGTCTAATTTGTAGGATTTTGGAGACTTTTGTTGTGGAGTGCTTATGTTTAGATGAGTTGTTGTATTTGACTTGCTCACAGGATATTCAATATTGACATCAAGAAGGATTCTGGGCATCCAGGAATGAAACTTAGCAGGGAGTTTCTGGGCTGCAGACTTTGGGAGTTGTTAGGATATAGGTGTAATTTCATACTTCAAGACTTCGGTGTTTGCAAAGAATGTGAGGAAGGGAGTAAAGGAAAAATGAGCAAACTATACCTTTAAGGGGGCTTGAAAAATGCTAATTACTTTTGTGAGAAAGAAAAAAGGGAAAGGAAGAGGACGAAACAGATTAAAGGGGAATAAGTGAAAATGTCAACAGCAGAAAGCAAAAAATTATTTATTCTTTTTTTCCTATTTATGGACTGCCTACTATATAGTCAGTCATGTGTTAGACACTGCAGCTACAGAAAGAGTGAATGGCTATAACACACAAGCCTGTGTGTGGTGGGGGGGCTTTGTTCCGCAGAGCTCCCCTGGCTGCTGAGGATGAGAATAAGTCTACCAAGACAGGATCTGCTTGAGGAGAAAAAGCTGACCAGTATCTCAGAGGTGAAAGGTGTCAAACCTCTCTCTCAGTGGGCTTTTATTGAGTTTAGCTTGCACAGGGATGCATATCAAAGAAAGGAGGTATTGTTTACAGATAACATTTTTGGAATCATGGGGTCCTTTTTGAGTCAGGGTCTGGTAGACAGGGTTGACACAGGTACTGGTCAGCAGTACCTGTGGCCACTGCAGATGGTCAAGATAGGAGAGAAAGACACATGGACTACTGAGTCCTGTGGAGGAATAGGGACAGGATGACCACTCTCTGTAAAGGAGGGATAGACCCTCGCCATCTTGCCTGAACAGGCTTTTATTAATTTTTGGGGGGGTAGGAATATGGATAAAGCCTATTAACCATTGGAGAGCAAACAAATAGTTAAGTTCAAAGAGCTAAAAAGGGCTCACACTGAGTTGGGGTCTTATCACCTTAGTTTCTGTAAAACTACAGAACTTAAGGGGCTAAATTAACTTCCTGTCTGGGCCTTCATAATCTAATTAAGAACATCCTCAGCAAAGCAGGTTTCATAGGATTTTACATATCCTTTTTTCAGGCCTAATTATCCCAGGAAGTCCACTGTCTCCAGTGTGGATTGCACCACCCCTGGTCATTGTTACAGGTTTGAGTCGGGCAGAGGAGACAAAGGCAGATGGGAGATTTGGATGTCTCGAAGGCAGAATGAGGACACAGGCTTTGTCAAAGCCGGGGAGGAGGTAGCAGTGTTCGAACATCCCCTCTTTTCCACAGCTCCCTGAGTCTTTACCCGAGGGCTTCTCCGTGTGATCGTGTCTGTCTGGAGTCCATCCTCCTCTGAGGAATCCTACCTGTCATGCTTGGCTAACTGACCAAGCAGTGGGGGCCAGGCATTAAGCAGGCAGCGCCCTTGCCAGGGAGATAAGCTTGTCTCCTAGTGTCTCCTGATCTAGAGGTCTTTCACTCAGTCTTAGCCATGGGGGTGGTGGTGGTGGTTACAGCTCCTGAAACCAGGCAGGGCAGTCCCCAACACAGGGTGATGTCAATTGGCTATAAAACCTTGGGAAACAAACTTATTTTGTGCTTGGGCCCTTAACATTTAAATTGAGGGCATTCTTAGCAAAGCAGATTTCACAGAAGTTTATGCATTCTTTTTTAGGCCTGATTGCCCCCCATCAGAAACCATCAGTTCTGGCACAGGGCTGTACCCCCTTTGGCATTGTTTTAGGCCTGAATCAGGTTGGGGAAGCAAGGAAGCCAAGAGATTAGGAGATATTTTGCAGATAGAATGTGGACTCAGGCTATGATAAAGGTGAGGGGTGAGGGTCTTTTGTTACTCTTCCACAATCCTCTAAGTCCTTCCCTGATGGCCCCTTCTTGACTGTGCCTGTCTTCGGTTGTTCTTTCCTTGAGGAATCCTATCTGTCACTGACTATCCAGCCATCCTCCAGGGGCCAAGCAGGGTGATGTAAAGGGGGCAGAGGCTGTGCCCCTGGCAGGAGGATTAAGTTTTGTCTCCTTAGAAGCTTATGGTCCCAAGGTCCCCTAGCTGTGGGGCATTTTCATCTGTCAGCAGGGTTACAGCTTCTGAAACCAGGCAGGACAGTTCCCAACAAGACTGTGACAGGAATGCAAGATGAGTCTACCAGAGTCTTGTTTCCAAGGAACTCACAATATATCAGCAGAGAGAGACACATCAGCAACTAATAAAAAGTAACATGAAGGAGAATGAAATAAGTGGCACCATGGGAAAAGACTATTCCTGTCTGGAATTGGAGTTTCTTGGAGAAGTTACCGCTTAGGTGGAATCTGGAAGCTTGAGTGGACTGTTTTTCTGAGAAGAGAGGGAAGAGCTTTCTGGCCTGGTGAGAGAGAGTACATTAACATTATCAACTGAATTGTGCTCCTCTCTAATTCATATATTAAAGCCCTAACCCCCAATGTGAGTGTATTTAAAGATAGGGCCTTTGGGAGACAATCAAGGTTGAAGGAGGTCATAGTGTGTGGGGCAGTCTAGTCTGATAGGTGTGCTTATAAGAATAGGGAGAGACACCTGAGCTCTCTTTCCTTCTGTGTGCTCATGGAAAAAGTTCATGTGAGGACAGAGTCTACCATGATGTGTTTAGGGAGAGATGATCAGCTCCATGAGGCTGCAGTGAGAAAATTAAGTGCATTCTTTGAGTAACTGTATAAACATGAAGGAAATGACCTCTTGGTTTATAAATATTGATCCCATAAGCAAAAGGAGCAGAGATGGAAAAATCCTTAGACTCTTTCAGGCAGCTCAGAGCTACTGATCAAAATAGAATTGTGTCACAAAGACAGTCAGGGTAAGCCACCCCTTTACAATGAAGACCTGAAAAATTAAGATTCAAGTAAAACATGAAGCATTTCCCTCATTCCCTAATAGACAAGGTTTGTTGCTACATAAACATTAGATATCATGTTTCATTAAGATATCACATGTTTCATTATGTGATTCTTGGCTCCTTGGCTAGCTGTATTTGAAAATCAGTTTGAGGGTAACATTTAAAGTCCCACCAGGTGACTACAGTTGTTAATTTTGTTATTGTTAGTGAATGAAATGCTCACAAAGGCAGCTTTGCTGAACCATTGAGAAAATGCTCCTTTTCTATCTTGTTGAAACTGCTGGCTTTGGCACTGATGCATTTGTTGACTAATGATAGTGTGGGCCAAGCCAAAGTCACATACAATGCAGCCAGCTCTTTCTTGAGTAATCAACTCTCATTTAGAAGGAAATGGAAAGTTTTTCAAATTGAAAATTAAAGGGACAAAACCAAAGGGGGTGGGATTGAGGGTGGAACGTGGGGACGGGTGGGATGTGGGGGTGAAAATGGAGACAAATGTACTTGAACAACAGTAAAAAAAAAAAGTGAAGATAAAGAAATAAAAATAAATAAAAATTTAAAACATAAAAGTAGATCTATATTTTATCTGGTTACAAAACTATTTCTGCTGTTTAAAAATTTGAGTAAAATCACTTTGACATGAAAGCTGAATTTAGAATAATACAGGGTGTGTTAAGAAATTTATAAATGACAGTCAACAATGTTGTAATAACTATGCATAGTGCCAGATGGGTACTAGTTATGAGCAGGATCACTTTGTAAGGTACATAAATGTCTAATAACTATGTTGTACACCTGAAACTATTATATGGCAACTACAATTTAAAAATAAAAAATACATTAATTTAAAAAAATAAAGGGAAAGTAGTGACAGATGTTTAATTGGTTCCTTTTTTGTCCCTTCTTAATGTGTGAGATGCCTTCATGAAAATGTTTAGAGCAGACAAGTTGAACAAAAACTGCCACTTAAGTATCCTCTGCTCTCACTCTTATCATGATATTCATTCCTCATTTTCTTTTCATATATTCTCTATTTGCTATACTTTCTCAGTGTCTGATTATGGACCTGGAGTAACTGCCCCCATATATTTTTCATTGGTTGGAAGGATAGTTTTGAGTGAATTTTAAACCCACTCATCACACAGGAAATGTGGAAAGCTAAGCTTGGCTCAGCCTTAAGAATTTCAAAGGCTTGTCTCTTCTGTTCTAGGTCCTCTGAATACTGTTCACTTGCTCAGACCAGGGTCTATCATGCATACACGGGCATTCTAGGCACCTGCCATACAGCTCATTTCAGCAGTGTTCATGAAGACTGGCACAAGTTCCCTCCTTGTTTCTACTCTCCATTTCTGATCTATCCCAGTCTCTGAAACCCTATGATCTTTGGGATGATTTGAGGCTTGCCTTCTGGCTTTGTGCAACAATGGCTGCTAATAAAGGGACACACATTGATCTGCTCTAGCTCTGGAAGGCCATGAATGGAGGATTGAACATTGTAAAGCAAGGGTGTCAAATTCATTTTCATTGGGGGCCACATCAGCCTCGCAGTTGTTTTCAAAGGGCCGAATGTAATTATAGGACTCTATAAATGTAACTACTCCTTAACAGTTAAGTGAGAGCTTGGTGGTGCTGCTGCTGAGTAGAAACAAAGTGCTGGGCCAGAAAAACAAGGTGGAGGGCCGGATTTGGCCCACAGGCCTTGTGTTTGCCACCTGTGTTCTAAAGGCACCTACTGAATGGGGTCACGTATATAGAGTGTTTATTTTTATTTAAAAATATTTTATTTCTTTATTTTTAGATAGAGGGAAAAGGAGGAAGAGAGGAATAAAGAGAGGAAGAGAAACGTCGATGTGGAGTTGCCTCTTGTGTGCCCCCTAATGGGGACCTGGCCTGCAACCCAGGCATGTACTCAGACTGGGAATTGAACTGGTGACCCTTTGGTTTGCAGGCTGGCACTCAATCCACTGAGCCACACCAGCCAGGGCCTATACAGTGTTTATTATAGAATTTGGCACTAAGTAATTCCATATACTTCAGTAAATGTAAATTCCTTGCCACCTTTCTACCCTTAGCATTTTCAGATGTGAGAAAAAGATGATTGTACAGGCAAGTTGAGAATTACAGGCTAGATGGAATCCTAATTAAGAAGGGAGATTTGGAATGTGGAGTGGAGTGAACATTTTTTCTAGTGTCATGGTAATCCTTTCTCCTAGGCATAGCTGCTGAGATTGGAAAACATGGGTTCAAATCCAGAATCATGAGCTGTGTGACCTTGAGAAAATTATTTAATGCCTCTGTGCCTCCTCTGTAAAATGGAGATAATAACATCACCTAACTAAGAATTGTTGAAAGGAATAAAAGACATGACAAGTAAAGTACCTAAAAATATCCTGGTGATTAATATCTGCTCAGTAAAATTAGCTATTACTTTTGTTATGGTTATTTCCTTGTTATCCACAAAAAGTGCTTGGTATGTAGCAATGTTAGTTTTTATCATTACTATCATTATTATTGTTACTCACATTAGTCATTTTCTATAGACATAAATGAAACACACTCAGGGGTACACTTTTGTGCATTATTAACTTTATTTAAATGGCATATGCATTTATTCTTATTCAGTCATTAGATTAATAAAAAATAAAAACACTGTTTTATATGAGTTTATATTTTTGGTTTATGTTTTTTAGAAGCACCAGAAGCCACCATCTCCCAGACAGGTGTGTCTCTTTGCAGCTGTGTGCTGACTTTGGGCCATCAGCATCTAAGAGGCCCTTGGACGAGGCAAATCTTATACCAGGGTCAGATTTACAATGTCATGTTTTGACTACTGATGCTTGAATTGCTTCACTTTTCTCCTTAGATTTTGGGTCTTTTACTTGGACCTCTACTACTTGCTTTCCCTACCTGTGGACTGTCTACTTGAATTACTGTTTTCCTGCCTTCTTCTCCCTGTGAGTTGTTTGATTCCTGGGTCTTGACAGTTGGAATCCTGTTGTTTGTCCTGTTCCTGGTTCCAAGTAATTGTATGCTGCTTTATCTTTCTGGACTTGAGACTGGCCTTTCTGTCTTGACTCTTGATTCTTACCTGTTCTCATATTATTGATGGTCTCTCAGTCTAAATATCTTCCTGGGCATAATGAACCATCACAAGTAATCCAGCCCAAGTGACCAAAGCCTTTCCTGAAACATTGCTATGGCGGACAGACACTACATCAGGCTAAATTTGGTAGTTTGTTTTAGAAGATTCTGAGAGAATTCTGTGCCTCATATGCTCACATGAAATGAGTTAGTGGGTATATTGATCAGCCACAAGTGAAAAGTAGATCTGAATTTCTATTCTTGAGATTGTATCCCTACATTGTGGGGTGGGACAAAGAACAGTTCAGAGTGACGTGGCACATCTCTACCCATTCTTCCCCCCAAATAGTGGACACTTTTCATTTTGTTTTCTTCAGCCATAAATCTGTGTAGCACTGCATGGTTTTCAGCTTCTTGAGAGAGTTGGTTTTGCTTGTTACACAAACTCTGAGTCCTTGATGATATGTTGACAGGTATTGTAAATGATGAGCTGGGAGAGCTGACAGGTGACTCATGCATATGGATGTCTTCTGTGATTATACATAGCAAACTCTCTGGGGTTATTTATGGTAGCATTGTCATGGCGATCAATGAGCAGTAAACAAGGCTCACAAAGCCACAGGGAGAATTATTACAGCCTTTGTGACCAACTACATTACCTCCATTTTAAAAAGTGAGTTTGATGATAAGCTTATTGAACTTCAGAGGCCCAATATAATGCTTTTTAAAAACAAACTTCAAAATCATGATGAAGTACAAGAAGTCTTGTACTTCAAGAAATGAAAAAGAACTGGTTATGTGGTTGATTAGAAGCCAGAACTCTAGACCTTACTTATTGGTTGTATGACCTTGGACAAGACATCCATTTTGACTTTCAGTTTCCTTATTCTTCACCGGGGCTTAATAATATCTGTTCCAATATAATTCACCAGATGAAGTAAAGAAGAAAAGAAATGATGACTATAAAGAAGCAGTGCAGCATGCCCAGGAGAAATAAACCTGCAGAAAGCATTTTGTGAGAGAGTTTATGTACTTGGATGTGTTCATTTTAGATTCCAGAATCTTGACTTCATTTTCAGGGACACACATAAAATAATACTTTGAGGGGGAGGTTCTTAGTTTAAATTTTAGGAAGATGACAATGGGGTGTGATGAGAATGATTGAACCAATATTTTCTAATGAAACTATATACACTTAACTCCACATTGGCTAAACAATGATAAATACAACACTATATAGGCTATACAGTGATCTGGCAAACTCATTTCTTCAAGCTGAATAGCTAATAAGAATACCTTTTTAGTGTGTTGAAGATGATATTCTCAAGTCTGTCCTGGTGTTAATGACTCTGTTCAGCTGTCTGTTCAACTGACACCTTTTGTGTTCTGTTCTTGTAGGATTGATTGGGATTTTTCAATTTATTTTTTTTTTCAGAAAATCACTTCTAATTGCACACTTTTCAATCTTTGATGATGTATTTAATCAAAGGTCACTTTGCTAGTTTTGTGGATTTAGAGCTCTGTAAAACATTGAATTTCTACCCTGGGTGGTATGGCTCAGTGGATTGAGCATCAGCCTGTGAACCAAAGGGTCACTGGTTCAAATACCAGTCAAGGGCACATACCTGGGTTTTGGGCCAGGTCTCCAGAAGGGGGCATATAAGAGGCAACTGTATATTGATGTTTATCACCCTCTCTTTCTCTTTCCCTTCCCCTCTCTAAAAATAAATAAATAAAACCTTCAAAACAAAAAAGTGGCTGTCCTGATTGCCTGGCCAGTTTTCTAAAAAAAAGCTAAACTTCAAATTTCTTAACTTTTAAGTGGAATTATACATGGAAGTATGTAGCACAATGTTTGCTAAGTAATAATTTCTCAATAAATGTTAGCTATAAATTTTGTATCTATCAAACATAGCAAAAATGCTTTATTTTTTAAAATAGAAAAGCTAAGCCCTGGTTGGTATAGCTCAGTGGATTGAATGCTGGCCTGTGAACTAAAGGGTCACTGGTTTGATTCCCAGTCAGGGGCACATGCCTGGGTTGCAGGTCAGGTCCTCAGTAGGGGGTGTGTGAGATGGAACCACACATTGATGTTTGTCTCCCTATCTTTCTCCCTCCCTTCCCCTCTCTCTAAAAATAAATAAAATCTTAGAAAAAAAGAAATGCTAAATTACTAAGTGGCAAATTAGTGTGTATAAAATTGGCATAGTCTTTCTAGAGAAAAATTGACAATATAAATAAAAAACATTAAGATGTGCATATTCTTTGATTAAGTATTTTCATTTTTAGGATTTACTATAACAAAACAATCAGGCATTTCTATAAATATGCATGTGAAAGAATTTCTACAAATGGTATCTATAAATGTATTATAAAAAAGGAAACAAATACTCAGAAATAAGTGGATTTCTAGGTGGGTTTTTAAGATCACAATATAGAAATGCGTATTTCCTAATGGGAAAATACCCTCCAAAGGCCAAGTGGAGAAGCTGACAACAAATCATTAGAAACAATATGGTATCAGAAGCATGAATACATGGAACAGACTGAGAACTGTCAGAGAGGACAGGGGAGGAGGAGTGGATGAAAGAAGATGAGGAGGTTGGCCAAAGAACATACATGCATAATCCATAGACACAGACAACAATGTGCTGATGGCCAGAGGGAAGAGGAGGTGGGGGATAAGTAGAGGTGGGCAAAGAGGGGACAAATAAAGACATCTGTAATAATGTCAATGATAAAAATAAAGTTAAGAGAAGAAATAATATGATGTCATCACTACCTAAATGACCTAATGGCCCTTGTAAAAGAACATGTCTACAACATTTCTCTTAGTGTTTTCATTTCCATAATTGACACTATGTAGCTGAAATTCTTTTTCTTCAGACTACTTACATTTCTCTATTATATACTTATTTGGGTTTTTTGATATTTTATTTTATTTATCATTTTTTATTGTTGTTTAAATGCAATTATCTCTATTTTCCCATCACCACTTCCCCTGCCTGACCCACCACCACCCGCCACCCTCCATCCTTCCCCACTTTATCTGTTTTTTAAATAATAAAATCAGTTATGGATTATGGATCCACAAAATATACCACAAATATTATAAAAATAACATGTATATACCCATACAATCTGGAGGTGCTACTATCATCCTTACTAATTTATCTGTTTATTTACTTTTTAATTTTTATTGAATTTATTGGGGTGACTGGTTAATAAAATTATCTGGGTTTCAGTTGTACAATTCTATAACACATACTTATTTGTTTACTATTTATTTTCATTACCAATATGTCAGCTCCTTGGGAACAGACACTGTAATAGTTCTATTTATAGTAGCATTGCCAATGCCTAGAACAATGCAGGCAATCAATAAATATTTGTTGATTATGATTAAGTAGCATGAGTGGCTACTTAAAATACATTTAGTAGAAAAGGATGCATGAAAATGTTATCAGTGATTAACTCCTGAAGGCAGAATAAAGGTGTGATTTTAGAACTCTTCTATATTTTCCACCTTTTTTCTAGAAGGGAGTAATTAAAATTGCTATCAAGATCCTAATTTGTAAACTTAATGAATTTTAGAAAATCATGCACACTGTTATTTTAAATGGCCACAAAGAAAATAATAAAAATGAGTAGTTTGCTATAATAAAAGGTCTGTGTTTTTAATAGACTTTTCATATCAGCATATCAATTATAAAAATTGGCAGCTCAGAGAATTATTAAATTCAACTATATCTCAGAGAATTAACTCCTGAGATATCATGTGCTGTTCTTGGAGAAATCTTGCTCCATAAAAACTGGACCAGTATATATTTCTTAATCCTCACCCAAGGATATGTTTATTAATTTTAGAGAGACAGAAAGGGAGAGAGAGAGAGAGGAGAGAAAGAGAGAGAAAGATCAATGTGAGAGAGAAACCAGTCAGTTCTTCCGTTTGCACCCTGACTGAAGATTGAGACCACAACCTTTTGGTGTATGAGATGACACTCCAACCAACTGAGCTACCTGGTTGGACAAATACTCTTAAAACAAAAATCACAGATTATTCAATTTTGGAAACTTACTTCCAATTTTCTTTATTCAAGTTTCATTTATTTCCACATTTAAATTCAGTTTTTTTCTGATTTGAGAAAAATAGTTGATGAAGTTCTTTATGAGGCTGAAATTTATATTGTGGTGAATGAGGCCAAACTTGTACTTTGCAGAAGTTGTATACACCTCACAATGGATTTTAAATTCCTTACCCAAAGAAGGACTTTGCAGATCTCTTGATATTATAGCAAAAAAAAAAAGTCCTCTCACCTCTTTTCTGTGTTTATAAAGTTTTTATATTGTATTATGAATTTCTAGTGGCCTAACAAAGTATAATTTTTTAATTAACTTTTGTCAAGTGCCATGCATATTTCTATGCTTAAAAATACTTTTAAAAATCTGTTACCACATGGAAAATGGAAAAGAAAAATAATTCACAAGGAAGAGTGTAAAACAATTTTCCTGTGATAATACATTATTACTCCATGGTATACCCCGGTGTACTAAATATGAAACAGCCTCAGTGTTGCATTTTGTTAAACCCAACAGATAATGACATATATCTTGATGTAATAAAGAAAAAGTATAATTCATTTTGATAGTATCACTGAGGTAATATTACCTCCAGCATTAGAAACATGATGTTTCTTTGAGCATATGCAATTATTTTATAGGAATCAAACTACTGTATGTGGATGTTAATAAGATAGTTTCTATCATGTACCTAGTCTTTTTTAATATTCAGCTATGGCTTGTTAAAATGACTGAGAACCTGCATATTTAGTTATTAGTTAGCATTTAGAAATACAGACAGCAGTTATTTATGATAATGCTTTGGGGCAAATTTAGGTGCAATTATGGAATTTTTATAACTATTCATTAGTTTTAAAAACCGCAGACTTAGTCAAATAGCTGTATAATAATTTTAATAGGGAAAATACTAACATAGACTTTGCTGTCTTTATTCCATGATGTGTGGTGGTGTTGTTATATGCTTCTGAAGGAAACTAAGAATTATCACAATAATCACAAGGACAATAACATGTCCTTAAAGGAAAACTCATGTAGCACATTTGGTATTTGTTTAATCTTTCCTTTCTATACCCCTTTTCTCTGCCTCCCTACCTTCCCTCCTTCAAAAACTATTTGTGGAATATTCACCATGTTTTTAGGTGTTAATGCTGACCTCTGGGAATAGAGTGGGGAATTAGACAATACAGTCTCTATCCTTGTGGAGTTATAGACCAGAAGAAACAATTATTCACTGATTCAACATATATAATTGGGCAGCTGCTATGTGCCAGGAATTCTACAGCAGTGAAAACTGAAGACAGGGGCCATGACTGGAAATGACTTGGTGTGCTCTGGGACTGGAAGGCAGACTGGCAGAAGCAATGAACTGGGGTGCCAAAGAGGAAGCAGGAACCAGGCTATAGCAGGCAGTGGCAGAACGGATGGAGAAGGGAACAAATATAAAATTTGCTTTGCTGATTTCTGAAAGTCTGGTTTAAAATCCGATTTTCCACAAAACTACCTTGAAATTTAGAGTTAAGAAAGACCATTGTTCATCAAACATGTGGTTGGCTTTATGTCCAGTCTAACACATATATACTAGCTTTCATTGTTTTGAAATATTTTCCTTATTGATCAGCTTGTTAGCTTTTGAAACTTTGTTATTTGTGTATATAAACTTATTATAATAGCATTATATATTAGTATAGTAACTTATAAATAAATAAAATATATTTAAATCCTTAAATATAAGAAACACAAGTTAGTAAACAATAAAGGGGTACAGGTGCTTTTTATTGTTGTTTTTTTTTAATAGGAAGTCAGTTCTACTACACACTGGCACCACCTTTAAAGAGACCATTTGTCAGGACACAGATCATAAGAGGAACAGAAGCAGGGTTTCCAGAGTAAATTATTCTGTTTTCTCTACAGCTTTCATCCTGTAAATCTTTTATTTGGAACTCAGATAAGCCATCAGATGTCCCTAATATAGTACATAGTCATAGCACCAAGGAGACTTAAGAGGCTTTATTAACTCAATTTTGCTTTCTCCTTTGTTTGTAGACCTTTATCATATTCTTTGGCTTTGAAATCTATTTTGGATGTTATTCTATATTTTGTGGAAGATAATGACAGAATTGTTCCTGAGAATTGTTAGAATAAACTGAAGAGTGTTCAGCAAGACAGTTTAATACTGAATTCTCTGTCTCAGGAAAGAGATTTTATCTTCTGTTGAAACTTCATCTCTGTGATTTACAATGGTAGTCATTAAATAATATGATGGAAAAAGGGACATGGCTGCGATGAGGCCAAAGGGAGATGGATCTTGACAGATTGGAACTACTTCAAAAAGAGGAGAAAATTGATTTTGGGTTCTGTCAAGTATGCTTAGAAATAGAAGATGTAGTCTTTATCCCATGAGTATATTATTCTTCATATATCACTAAGTCCCTTGGAAAAATCGTTGCTACTACAGAAATGCTTGTCATGTCAGATTTATCTAACAAGTTATTTGATGCAGAGTTTTATTCTTCTAGGACAGTGTGGCATATGAATTGATCTTTTGTGTGTGTGTGTGTTTTAAAGCCTTACCCAAGTCAAACTTTATTAAGGTCAAAAAGTCTTGAGAGCAAACCTTGGAGAAAGGTATGTATTGTTCCAGGTTGATTGTTACTAGAATGTAAATGCAAGACTTTCTATTGTGAGATTGATAAAGATAATCACCCTCCATTTCCCACATTGCTGGACAATTTACTCTTTCCATAATGGATAGAAGTGAAACTCAAAGAACAGCAAAGAATATTTAAAGGGACTCATTGGAAATGATAAAATAGAGGGACTTATAAATTGCATCATAAAGGTTAGATTTGCAAAAAATCTTATATGCCATTTAGTCCTGTCTTTTCATTTTACTGAGAATTACAAATGGAGACAAAAATCACCTTTTGCTCAGAATCACAGTGCAGAATCGCCAGTGTAGGAGCTATCACTTGTTATTAGTTCAGAGCTGGGCTAAAACCCAGGGAGGTCAGGACTCCTTTCTCCTGTTCTTCCTGTCACACTCATCTATCTTGAAGCTTGAGCTTTACTTATTGAAACAAACTAAAAAGGGCATCCTTGTGCAACCTATCTCCTATCACTTCTCATTGCAACCTCTATGTTTTCTGGTGAGCCTAATAATTTCAAAAGACCATCAATGCATCTGCTCATGTTGCCTTTGTCATATTATTGTTAATTCCTGAAGAACTTGAGCCCTCTTCCCATCTGTCAGTCTATAGTCTACTGCAGTTGACAGTCTGCTATGCTCAGTCAAATGAGTCTATGCTGCAGAGCTTTCCTTGACTGCTTAGACCTGACAGATTTAGGGTTACTGGATTTCTAAAGTGCCTATTGTTTATAAAAGTGGCTCCTGAAACCAGCTAATTTTTAAAATCAACTGGGCAGGTTTCTTTAAAATTATATTTTATTTTGTTTTAAATACAGATTCTTGAGTCCTACCTCCAAGATTCTATTCTGAGTTGGAAGTGACGCCCAGAAACCTGCATAGACAAACCACCTCAATACTGCCCAACTGATATTGATGAGCAGATAGATTTGAGAAGCAATACATTTTTAAAGAATTTTTAAAGTGTCCTGCATGAAACTTTTTTCATGTGAGTGTGTTTCATATTCCAACTTGTAATGTGAACTGTAATGTGGTTGAGGATAGTGGGAAAGGGAAGAAAACGGTAAGATATGTTTGCAAAAGAAGTATTGGAGCCTGATGGTTTCCAGAGAGGAGGGAGGTTGGTGGACTGGGTGAAAAAGGCAGAGGGATTAAAAACTACAAATTGGAAATTACAGAATAGTCATGGTAATGTAAAGCACAGCATAGGGAATATAGTCAATACTGTAATAACTATGTATGGTGCTAAGTGGGTGCTGGAAATATAAGGAGGAATGCTTTGTAAAGTATATGATTGTCTAACCCCTATGCTGTGCGCCTGAAACTAATCAAACTAATATTGAATATAAACTGTAATAGAAAAGTAAAATTAAAGAAGAGGTGTTGGAGAACAAGTTCTTGGCAACAATAGCTATGATATGCAGTAAGACAAATCTGGTGAAAAGGAAAATGAAGGAGACTGCTTAAGTATTTGTGCCACAGAGTGGCTAGTTATACAAACATTTGGTACTGAAAAAAAATACTTCAAAATCTAGCACTGATCACAGAGTTTAATTGAGTACGTATTTATTTTGGGTTTTAGAAAATACTTTTGGGAATCATGTCCTTTTCATTATCACCTTTATTTGGTTCTGAAACTTTTGTGTGTGTTAGAATCTGAGGTAAGGCTGAATAAAACACCACTTTTGGATTCAGTAGGTCTGGGGTGGGGCCTGAGAGTTTGTTTTCTGATAAGTTTCCAAGTGATGTTGATGCTGCTGGTCCACTGCTGTATACATTATTTATTCTTCACTTGACTTCCATCTCATCACATGCTCTTGCCTCACTGGTCAGTCCTTCTCCATGTTCTCTGCTGGTCACTTCTCTTTTTCTTAATTCTCAGTGGTGGCACGGTCTCAGCAGTGCTCGGTTGTAAACCTCTTCTCTGTGTGCATTCACTCCCTAGGTGTTTCTTTCCTTCCATTTCCATGGCATTATATACCATCAATACATTTGTTGGATACATATATCCAGCAATATAGACATATACAATATATTTCTTGATACAGTTTGGCAATATTTTGTTGAGGACTTTAACATCTATGTTAAACATTGATATTCGCTTGCAGTTTTCTTTCTTTGTTCTGTCACTACCTGGTTTTAGAATTAGACAATACCGGCCTTGTAAAAAGAGTCTGAGAGTCTTATTGAATTTTTTTATAGATTGAGAAGGATAGGAGTTAGTTCTTTCAATGTTTGGCAGAATTCACCTGTGAAGCCATCTGGTCCGGGGCTTTTGTGTTACAGGAGGTTTTGATTATTGCTTCAATTTCACTAGCTGTTATCAGTCTGTTCAGGCTTTCTGCTTCTTCTTGATTCAGTTTTGGAAGATTATATGTTTCTAGAAATTTTTCCATTTCACCCAGGTTGTCCAATTTCTTGTTATATAGTTCATAGTAATTTCTTACAATCCTTTCTATTTCTGTTGTATCAGTTGTAACTTCTCTTTCATCTCTGATTTTATTTATTTGGGTCCTTTTTTTTTCTTGGTGAGTCTGGTTAAATGTTTGTGACCTTTGTTTATCTTTTCAGAGAACCAGCTCCTGATTTACTGATCCTTTGAATTGTTCTTTTAGTCTCCATGTCATTTAATTCTGCTCTGATATTTATTATTTTCTTCCTTCTACTCTGAGCTTTGTTTGTTGTTTTTCCTCTAATTCTTGTACATGTTGAGTTAGATTGTTCATTTGAGATTTTTCTATTTTTTTTAGGTATGCCTATATTGCTATGAAGTTCCCTCTTAGAACTGCCTTCAATGTGCCCCATAGGTTTTGGGCTATTGTGTATTCATTTTCATTTGTTTCCAGAAACATTTGATTTCTTCCTTGAGCTCATTGTTAACCCATTCATTATTTAATAGCATGTTATTCAGTCTTCATGTATTTGAATGTTTTTGAGTTTTTTCTTTGATGTTGGTTACGAGTTTCAAGCCTTTGTGATCTGATCTCATGCTTGGTATGATTTCAATGTTCTTGAATTCATTAAGGCTTGTTTTGTGTCTTACCATGTGGTCTGTCTTTGAAAATGTTCCATCTGTATTTGAAAAGAATGTATTTATTTTGCTTCTTTGGTGTGAAAGGTTCTGTATATATCAATTAATTCCATTTCATGTAGTGTGTTGTTCAATGCCACAATATCATTGCTGATTCTTTGAAAGATCATATAGATTGTTGACAGTTGGGTGTTAAAAATCCCCTACAATGAGTGTATTGCTGTCAATATCTTTCTGGAAGTCCTCCAAGATTTTCCTTGTATGTTTAGACACTCCCATGTTAAGTTCATATATTTTTACAAGGGTTATATCTTCTTGTTGGACTACGCCCTGAAGTATTATGTGGTTACCTTGTTGTCCCTTGTTCTGGCCTTTGTTCTGAAGTCTATTTTCTCTGATATAAGTATTGCTACTCCATCCTTTTTAAATGTCTGTTTCCTTCAAATATTTTTTCCATCCGTTCACTTTCAGTCTGTGTGTATCTTCTGTTCTGCCATGAGTCTCCTTTAGACAGCATACATATAGGTCATGTTTTTTTTTATCCATTAAGCTACCCTATGTCTTTTGATTGGAGCATTTAATCCATTCACTTTTAAGACTATTATTGGTAGGCACATATTCATTGCCATTTATTCCATACCAGTATTCATCTCTCTCTTTCTCTTTCTTCTCCTTCCTGTACCAGTCCCTTAGCATCGCTTGCGGTGCTGGCTTGGTGGAGTTGTACTCTTTTAGTGTTTTTTTTTTTTTTTTAATCTGGGAAGCTTTTTATGTTGCCTTCCATTTTAAATGAGAGCTTTGCTGGATAGGATAATCTTGGTTGCAGTTCCTTGCTTTTCACTACTTGGAATATTTTATGCCAATCCCTTCTGGCTTGTAGTGTTTCTATTGAGAAATCACCTAAATGTCTTATCAGAGCCTCATTTCATGTTACTAGCTCTTTCTCTCTTACCGCCTTTAATATTTTCTTTGTTTTTAAATTTTGCCATTTTAATTATGATGTGTCTTGGAGTGGGCCTCTCTGGGTTCATTTTTTTATTGGGACCTTCTGTGCTTCCTGCACTTATATAAATTTTCCCCTCACCAATTTAAGGAAATTTTCTGTCATTATTTTTTCAAACAGGTTTTCTATCCCTTGCTCCTTTTCTTCTCCTTCTGATATTCCTATGATGTGAATGTTGTTACATTTCATGTTGTCCTGAAGCTCCCTTAAAGTATCCTCATTCTTTTCAACTCTTTGTTTTGTTGCTCTGACTGAGTATATTTCCTATCTTGTCTTCCAGCTCACTGATTCAGTCCTCTACTTCACCTAGCCTGATTTTGATTCCTTTTAGTTTATTCTGCATTTCTTCCTGGTTCTTATTCATAGTCTCTATGTCATTTTTCATGCTACTGTAGTTCCCAGTAAGTTCCTTGTAGCTGCCATAAACTTCCTTGTAGTTCTCTCACTGAGTTCCCTGTATCTTTATAACCATTATTTTGAAATCTATGTCTGAGAGATTACTTGCTTCAATTTCATTTATCTCTTTCTGGGGGGGATTCCTCTTTTTGTTTGACAGTTATTTCTTTTTCTTCCCATTTTAGGTGACTCTTTTTTTTTGTTTGTTTGTTTCTGTATCTCAGATTGCTCTGCTTTGACTGCCTGTCTTCATGGGGTGGCCTTCTCTGTTAGGAATTCTGTGGGACTCAGTAGTGCTGTCTCTTTGATCTCCTGATCTGGCTGTTCTAGGGACTGCCTTTATTCAGTTTATGTGGGCTCTCTTATTATACTTGGGCTTTTATTATTGATGGCTTGTTTGTTGGTGTGCTCTCTCCTCTAGCCAGCCACAAGCCCCACACATCTTTCATGCACCTATTGTGAAGCTTCTTCTGTATACCTTGGCCCAAAACTTCATATCAGCTAAGATTCCATTGATTGTAAAGGTTATTTGTTGGAAGATCAGCTGAGAATCCCAGTTGGGGATTAGAGCAAGTGGACTCAGTTTCCACCTACTTGGCCTCCATTTCCTTCTTTCTAGTGCTAGGGCAGCAGTGTATTTCTCACTGAGCAGAGGAAATGGAAGTCAGTCAAAACAAGTTGAAATTTCTCAGAAAGGATTCCTTCTCATCTCTCTCAGGTGGATTTTCAAGTTGATTGCTTGTGGTTTAGCTGTAAGATAGGTCCAGGATTTGGAGCAAGTGGATGAAGCTTCTAGCTACTCTGCAACCATTTTGGATCTCTATAGGAGACTGTTCTGCGTGGCATGGGCCCAACTCCCAGTTGAAAGCAAGGTGTGATGCACAGAACCCACACCCACAGATAGGTTTTTCCATGGGGAATTAGGCCTGCATTGTACCCAGGCCACTTTGAGACTTGCTTTTTGCTAAAACTCCCTCACCCTGAATTGAGGCATCAAGTGCTTACTGTAACTTCCTAAAGTTACTGTACCTTCCCAGTATGGAGTGTAACCAGTTCAACCACTTTTACCCTTAGTCTGCAACATCCTTCTCTTTGAAGTAATTAGCGACATCCTCTCCTTTGTTTTCTGTAAAAGGTAACCATTTAAGTGAACCTGTGCATAGTAAATGAGGACCATCATGTAATGTGCCCAGAAAAGCAATAAAAGCTTGTCAAGGCAAAAGTCAGGGTGCTCTCCCTTTGAGAGAGTGGCCATGCCATCCCTTTTTCTCCACAGGACTCAGTAGTCCATGTGAATTTGTCATGTCTCATCCACAATGCAGCAGACACTGCTTGTCAGTGACCGCATCAGATCTCCAAAGGTAGTTTCCCAGAGACAGATATTAAAGTGAGATATTTACCAGTGAACAGAAGCTCGGGCTGGGCAGATACTGTAAACTTTATTTATTATGGCTTTACCTTCATAATTTGTGGTTTCAAGCAACTGTGCATAATAAGAAAGTCATAATATTAGAGTGTGGAATTGTTCTTGAAAAATACACTACGCAGTCTCCTCATCTTACTTTGCTTAGAAATGTTCTTACTAAAAGTTATATTTATTACCGGCTGGGTCACTTGGTTGGAGCATCGTCCCATACACCAAAATGTTGTGGGTTTGATCCCTGGTTAGGGCACATACCTAGGTTGCATGTTTGAGCTCCAGTAGGGGATTGTGTGTGAGGCAAGTGATTGATATTGATATTTCTTATATTAATGTTTCTCTCTCTCTTTTTCTCTCTCTCTCCCCTTCTTCTCTCTCTAAAATCAATAAACATATCCTCAGGTGAGGGTTAAAAAATTCACGTATATTGATTGTGAAAATAAAAAACAGCAATATGTAATGTAAAACAAAAATCTCCCATTGTAGCCATGGCTTGTGTGGCTCAGTGGATTGAGTGCTTGCCTGTGGACCAAAGGGTTGCTGGTTTGATTCCCAGTCAGGGCACATGCCTGGGTTGCAGGTCAGATCCCCAGTAAGAGGTGCATGAGAGACAACCATACATTGATGTTTCTCTCCCTCTCTTTCTTCCCCTCTTCTCCTGTCTCTAGAATAAATAAATAAAATACTTAAAAAGTCTCCCATTGCCAATATCAGCCCCCACATTACCACCCCAATGCCATCCACTAAAAGTTAAATATTCAATTTTTGGGTAGCCTTTAGGTATTTTCTTTAATATATAACTATCTCTATTTGTAAAACAACTGTAGCCTATACATAGTGCTAATCAGGATGCTTTTAGCTACAAGTGAGGAAAACCTTAATACAAACAGTTTAATTCCTGAGGATATTTATCACCTTAGTAGCAGGAAGTCCAAAGATAGGCTATCTCTGGGCAGAATATGATCAAGGCTCTGGGTTGGATTCATTTTACTCTTTTTCTTTTTAGTTCTGCCTCTTATATGTGTTAGCTAGTCTTCAGATAGCTTCCCTGATGGTGACCAGGTGGATCTCAACAGCATCAACATGCTTCTTTGTTCATGGCCAGACAGGGAGAAAACTACTTCAATCATAAAACAATTTAGATCAATTTAAATCTTGTGCTTACCTCTGGATCCATAGCAGTTATGGGGTACTGCCACATGCTGATTGGTTTGAGCCCAGATTCCCGACCAATCACTGATGAAAGTGTTTGATTACTATGGCCAGTTTAGACTAATAAGAATCTACTTCTGGAGCTGGAATAGGGTCAATTTCTTCTGAGTGACATCATTTATGTGGAAGACATGAATATATTGGATTGTTCAAAAAGTTTTTTTTTTTTAAGATGGCTCTACTAGGGCTTAGTTGTCTTCAACTTTATTTGAAACAATTTTGTTAAATTGTATTATAACTGCTGCCTTACCAGCATGCATTTTAAAAAAATCAACATTACTGAATTTTTGTGTAGCCATTTTAATATTGAAGATAGAAGAAAATACATAGTGTTTTTGGCATATTGTGCTGTATTATTTCAAGAAAGGTAAAAATGCCACTGAAACACAGACAAAGATTTGTGCTTTGTATGGAGAAGGTGCTGTCACTGATAGAATGTGTCAAAATTGGTTTGTGAACTATTGTGCTGGAGATTTCTTGCTGGACAGTGCTCCATGGTTAGGTAGACCAGTTGAAGTTGATAGCAATCAAATCCAGACATTAATTGAGAACAATCAATGTATAGCATGCAGGAGATAGCCAGCATACTCAAAATATCCAAATCAATAAAATTATTGGTGAAAGTGAAAAAAGGGTCTTTCACATGAACTTTTGACTAACCCAATATACTGAGATTGTGAAGAAGGAGGGACAGCTGTGTGTAGGAATCCAACAATGTCATTTATTGTATGTTATTCTCTATCCCCACTATAAGACTATTCTATATAGATAATTTGATTTATTTCAAGTAGGGAATTATTTTGAAATTTTTCTGTTAGGAATTGAAGATTAGAACTTACAGATTTATAAGGAGTATGGTCATTATGATGTTCATGAAAAGCAGAAATAAACATTTTTCAAGAAATAGTGGCTGGAGAAGGATATTTTATGTTATTATCAATCAATAATATCTCAGAGGTAGAGGGTCCCAAACAGAGAATATATGAGGGAAGAAAGGGGTTGCTAGTTGTGCTGCTGCCTGGTTACTTTCAGCCAGCCATCTCCTATAATCCCTGTTCAGCTGTCTCCCTGGGTCTTGAAATAGCAACATATCAGATGGGAGATTATAGTTTGAAACTAGCCATATCATTTTTATATCAAGATTACTGATAAACTGAAAAGTTTAACTTCTCTTAATATTGCTGAATGTTAGAAACTTGAGTTTCTATAACTTGTGTTAGTGAAGTATTCTGGATACTTTACTGTATTGTGCAGCTCATTTGTTAGCAAATTGGTACATGTGCCAAAGCTTATAGCACTCCAGGTCTGAGGTGGTGATAATTGAACAAGAGTCACAGACAAAATGAAAAGGGAAAAGTAGAAGTTAGCTTTGGTTCCCACTCACTTTCTCTTCTGCATCATTCCTCCAATGGTTAGAGTAGAATTTAGTGGTTTTATTCCAAAGTCTTCTTTGGTGGGTTTGACTGGGAGGTAGGTAGATGATAGAGTCACAAAGAGTCAGGGAGATTTTACTAGGTGGCATGTGCCTCACAAGGGCAGTGGCTTTTCTGTAAGGGTGGATTGTAAGGGGAAGAGTATTGGTCTAGAAGAGGTACATGGAGTGAGGGGGTCTCCAGCCCTATTCTCAATGCTGAGGGAAATGGAATCCTTAATGGGGAGACAGAAAATGAAAGCAGTGTTCAGAGAGGCTATTTCTACATGACTCCTCAAGGAAAGGAGTCTCAGCACACTGGATGTTAGGGTGAAGGAAAAGGGTTTTCAAGGTGGTCACAGGTATCTGGGTTCTCACTCACACTCTCTGGGCATCAGTAGAAGTGAAAATGAGTAACCAGTGAGGCTGTTGTGAAGATCAACTACAATTGTCCTCCTTGGACATATCTGTGTTACAAAACTGTTGTTTTCCAACTGTACATCATAATGAAAAAGTTTATTCTCTAAGTGAAGCTGATCTCATCTTTGGGGGAAAAGTGATTCTTGGCTTCTGCCTTTTCCTTTTATTGCTGTTCTCCTTTTCTACCACTGACTGTTTGCTTAAAGAAAAGGGGTCAGTGATTTTGCTACCCCATTCCTCAATTGTTGCTAACCCTTGGTATATCCACAGCATTGTGGAAAACTCTCAAGGCCCCAGTTGCTTTGTAAAACCCTAAAATCACTTAGTGATGCTTATCAACAGTTAATATTAATGGAAATGACAAAAACCACAGATGTCTTCCTGGAAGCTGACAGCATAAAATCAATCTGGTGTGGATCACTTTCTTGTTAGGGAATGTTAAAAAATTGTGGAAGTAAAGCAGCATATTTTCCAGCTTTTATCTTATAATTTTTCCTATATTTTTGGGTACTAAATTACTATGGCTACCTGTTTAACAATAATAATAATAGCAGCTAATGCAATTGGTTGAACACCGAGGAAAGGAAAACATAGTAGAAAAATTTCAAAAAATTTAACAAATTTTCAAACTTAAAACTTCATTTATAAATGTGTCTTATAAGGTGGCCATAATGTTGCTAAATGGGCTGCAACATAATATGAAAGATTATTTGGATTATGTGGGCACTATAACACCCACATCCTTGAGTCTGAGTACCAACACTACAGACACATCAAAGCATGCACAGTGCACTTCTGATCACCACCCTAGAGGCAGCTGAGAGGAGGGGTTGTGTTATGTATTCATGGTGAGCACCATAAGTACTCATGGCCACTTTGTTTTGGGTTTTATTTGGAGTTAGGAAGTTTTGGTCATACAGCTTTTGGTTGTTAAGAATCAAACTCCATGTATATATAGCAACAAATATTGTATTCTTAGAAATTTCATGTTTAAATTAAAACTATATTTACTGAGCAATAATTGTAGGCAAAACTCTGTATTATGGGCTAGAGATATGGATAGAATATAAATCTAGCCATGAAGGAGCTTAACATTTAGTGGGTACATGAGGTCTGTCTGGGAAAATCCAACCATTGTTAATATAACGAGAACAGTTTGCACAACATAGATGTAACCTGGCAGCCAAGGAAAGTGGGCTGGAATGCGCATATGTGAACAATGATGACTTCACTGTACTAGTCAGTGGGAGTGGTAGATGCCATTGAGTGAGCATGTGTACTGTATGGGTGTTGCATTCAAAATGACTGAGCAAGTAGAGCAATGAATCTGCATCAAATTTTGCATTAAGCTTGAACATTCCTCTGTGGAAACTATTCAGATAACTCAGAAAGCTGCAGCTATGGGCAACTGGTGACTGGCAGCTTCATCACGACACTGTGCCCACTCATGTCACATCTTGTGTAGAGTTTTTTGGTGAAACATCAAATCACTCAGGTAACTCACCCCTCTACCCACAGTCCAGACATGGTGCCCTGTGACTTTGGATTTTCCCAAAACTAAAATCATCTTTGAAAGGGAAGACATTTCAGATTGCTGATAAGATTCAGAAAAATATAATGGGCAGCTGATGGTGACTGGAAGACCTGTGTGAGGTCTCAAGGTGCCTACTACTTTGAAGGGGACTGAGATGTCATTGTCTTATGCACAATGTTTCTTGTATCTTGTATCTTCTGCAATAAATGTCTCTATTTTTCATATTCCATGGCTGGGTACTTTCTGGACAGAACTAGTATATTTGGATATATTTATATAAAGTTTTCAAATTTCAAATTGGGTCTCAACAGCATCTGCACATACATGTATGCACATGTAGTCTATACATGTGTGTGTAGACTAGCAAAAATATCTTTTTAAATAGCTAGTACCAGAATTATTCTTTTTTAAAAATATATTTTATTGACTATGCTATTACAGTTGTCCCTTTACCCCCCTTCATTCCCCTCCACCCCGCATACCCTCTCCCACCCACATTCTCCCGTTTCAGTTCATGTCCATGTGTCATAAGTTCTTTAGCTTCTACATTTCCCATACTATTCTTGCCCTCCCCCTGTCTATTTTCTACCTACCATCTATGCTACTTATTCTCTGTACCTTTTCCTCCTCTTTCCTCCTCCCACTCCCCTGTTGCTAACCCTCCATGTGGTCTCCCTTTCTATGGCTCTGTTTCTGTTCTAGTTGTTTGCTTAGTTTGTTTTTGTTTTTGTTTTAGGTGTGGTTGTTAATAATTGTGAGTTTGCTGTCATTTTACTGTACATGTTTTTTTAATCTTCTTTTTCTTAGATAAGTCCTTTTAACATTTCATAAACTAAGGGCTTGGTGATGATGAACTCCTTTAACTTGACCTTATCTGGGAAGCACTTTATCTGCCCTTCCATGCTAAACGAAAGCTTTGCTGGGTAGAGCAATCTTGGAGGTAGGTCCTTGCCTTTCATGACTTGGAATACTTCTTTCTAGTCCCTTATTGCATGCAAGGTCTCTTTTGAGAAATCAGCTGACAGTCTGATGGGAACTCCTTTGTAGGTTACTGTCTCCTTCTCTCTTGCTGCTTCTAGGATTCTCTCCTTCATTTTTATCTCGGCTAATGTAATTATGATGTGCCTTGGTGTGTTCCTTCTTGGGTCCAACTTCTTTGGGACTCTCTGAGCTTCCTGGATTTCCTGGAAGTCTATTTCCTCTTCCAGAATGGGGAAGTTCTCCTTTATTATTTGTTCAAATAAGTTTTCCACTTGTTGTTCTTCCTCTTCTCCTGCTGGTACCCCTATAATTTGGATGTTGGAATGTTTAAAGATGTCCTGGAGGTTCCTAAGCTTCTCCTCATTTTTTTGAATTCTTATTTCTCCATTGTTTCCTGTTTGGTTGTTTCTTTTTTCCTTCTGGTCCACTCTATTGTTTTGAATCCCAGTTTTCTTCCCATCACTATTGGTTCCCTGTGCATTTTCCTTCATTTCTCTTATCATAGCCTACATTTGTTCATCTTATTTGTGACCAAAATCAACCAATTCTGTGAGCATCTTGATCACCAGTGCTTTGAACTGTGCATCTGATAGGTTGGCTATCTCTTGGTCACTTAAAAGTACTGATACTGGAGCTTTTAATTCTGCTTGAGCTATCACCCCCCCCCCTTTGTTCTGGTCGCCCCTGTTACATATGAGGGGCAGAGCCTTAGCGGGACACCCCAGTCACTGGGTTTTGATGTTGTATGTGGGGGCGGGGTCCAAGAGGGAATCGTGGCGCTTGCTCTGCTCTCTGTCAGACCTCAGTCTCTTTGGCTGCTTCCCCCGAGTAAATTGGGTGTCTCTGGTGCCAATTCCCATGTGGGTGGGCTTGTGTACCCCGTGGGACTTTCCAATGACATCTCCTGTGAGGCTGGGAGTCTCTCCTTGCGCCTCAACCTCCACAGGTGTTTTCTATCAGTGTTCCGAGGCTCTATTTCCCAGCGCTGGGATCCTGGGTTGCTCGCAGTTCCTTGCTTCACAATTCCTGCCTCGCTTGGTCTGCCAGTTGCCACCCCTTGGCTGGGGTCTGCCAATTGCCACTTGCACGCTCAGGGTCCAACCACTGCGGTCTTGCGTGCCCCAGAAGCCCTACATGCATGGTCCCAATGCTCTCTGCTCTCCACTCTCCACATCACGACCTGTGCCCGGCTGCCCAACTCCCCGACTCTGCCCCTCCTACATGTCTGGATGAACAGGTTTATTTTAACTTCTTGGTTGTCCGACTTCCATACAGTTCAATTCTTTGTCAGTCTGGTTGTTACTCTGTTTCCAAATTGTTGTTGTCCCTATCTTGGTTGTGTGAGGAGGCACAGTGTGTCCACCTACGCCTCCATCTTGGCCCCCAGAATTATTCTTCAGAGGCTGATTACTTTCCCCAAAGAGGAATTTACCAATCTCCCTCTGGAGAGACATGTCTGTATTCTCCAAGCTGAGTGAAAGAAAAAGACTGAGGGTCCCACTGTTCAGTATACAGATCTCCACTCTCTTCCTCTGTTTTATTTACACCTGGTGCCACCCTTTGCCTGGAGTGCATGTACCTGGGACTCTAGTAGAATTTCAATAAAGCCTTCTGTTGCTAGCCTTGTGCCACATCCCACCCATAAAACAGTCTTTGTTTCTCATTCCTGAACATTTCTTGTCTGTATATTATCAGCTTCCAAAACTTGTGAGCATTATATGCTGTCACTTCCTGGCTGTCACTACCAGGCTGTTTAGTATTTTGGGTTTATTAGGGTTAATTTCTTTACTTTTATGTTTGGGCTTTTGGGAGGAAGCAGACATTGACCCAAAATGTGTGCTATTACCTATGTTTAACCTTGTAGGAGGTTAAACACTCTATCTGACATCTTTGTGGCATTGCCCCCAGACCACAGCATGTGTTGGTCAGAATGGATCTTCACATGTCTCAGAAGTTTATTATTAAATAGTTCCTGCCATATTCCAAGTCTACAGTCCTTTATATCATGTTATGGAGGAACTTTGTGGCATTATATACCATAAAGCCCTTGGTACATTTGCTAAATACTCCAATAGGAAAATAGTATCCTAGGTGGAATATCAGATTTGAATAAGACAAGCAGTTGGGCTTTAAGGAGTCTATTACCTGGGTATTCTACTGGAGGGAGCTAAGAATGTGCACAAAAATGCTAGGTGCTCAATAGTAGGTCCTGAGAAGGTACTCTGAGAATTCATCAGTGGGGTGGATGGGCGGGGGGACTTCATTGTGATGGAAAAGAGATGATGATCAGAGATCAAATCAGACAGAGATCTGACCTGGAACAGAAAGATGAATAAGAAAAGCATTCCAGGTAAAGAGGAAAATGTTAAAAAAAAGAGAGAGAGAGAAAGGATTGGAAGCTTGAACACTTGAGTATTGCATTTACTGAATTCTACTGATTTAAGATGCCTTTTGTTGAAAAATGCTGAGCTGTGTCATGTTATGTATTATTAGGAAAGAAAACCCCCACTCCTAATTAGTCCATGATATGTCTTTTCTTAATGAATTTTATTTCATTATTATTGAGAGAACTCTTTTTGATTTATATAGACATGAATTTTTCATATTTTATTCTTGTGCATTTGTTAAAAAGAAAATATAAAATAAGTTGAGTAAGATATTCCTAATAGGTTTGGAAATGTAGAATCTGAGTCACTATTCCATGTAGAGATGAGGTTGCCGATGTTCTCCTACACTGTGTTACTCTTGTACCTTAAAGTGCATCAGTGATGCAGCAGCAGTTCTTAACAGAGTGATCACTTTTGTCTTTGGAATTTTATTCCAAGCCACTGACATCTAATCTACCAGTTTTCATTCTGTTGTCATCTTGACTTTACTATGAGCTATCAACATAAGGTGCTTTCTTATTCTTACCAAAAAGTGTTAACTGAATATATTCTGATAATGATCAGGACTCATATTCTTTCTTAAAATGGTCCTTATATAATTTTTTGGCTGAAATGTTAAGGGATTGCATGTTGTCTGATCACACCACTAGGAGTAATGACTAAGTTCCTGATGTGCAGGCGATGACAATTTGTCACAAGTGTCCTGGCTGACAGTGATTATAGATGCCATTGATGTAAAGCACATGTGTTAATTTTAAAAATGTTAATATTTGACAAAAACTGAACATCTTAGAATTGACAATATATAGTACTGTGACTTGGAATTAAGAATTTAACTTATGTAAATAAGTAGTTGTCTCTTTCAGCATTCATAAAGGCAGAAATGTCTTGTTCACCATTATATGCCCATAGCCTAGCATAATTCCTCACTCAGAGAAGATGGGCAAAAAATACTTATGGAGTGAGTAAAGGGTGGGAAAGGACAGGAGGGTATCTTTGTCTACAGCTACTCTGCCCCACATACTAGCCTCTAGCCGCATGTGGCTGTTTAAATTTCAGTTAATTAGACAAAACTCCAAATTTAAGTCCTCAGTTTAACCAACAATATTTCAAGTAAGCAGTAAACACACGTGTCTAATGGCTACTGTATTGTGTGATGCAGATACAATACATTTACTTCATCACTGAAAATTCTTTGGACAGGGTTGGTCTAGAACATAGAGAACATGAAAAAGAGTATTGGAAAAGGGCAGGAAGGAATTTTGGATATTGATGGTGATCTTGGGAATCTAGATGACATGATGCTCAAACAATCAATTAGAACATGAAAATACATTCCTGGAATATCCTTAAAATAATGTGACTATTTTTTTTTTCAGTTGAATTTATCAAATGCTGGAGTACTAACAATTTTCCCAGGCTTTTCTTAGATTCTTCCATCTACCAATAAACAAAACAACAACAACAACAACAAAAACTACTATAATTGCTATGTGGCCAGACAGCATGGTTTGTAAATTGCAGATGTCAACTTTTGCTTTTACCTGTGATTTACTCAAAAGCTTTCAAAACTGCTTGAAGCAAGGATGCATGTGTGGTAGAATATTTAGAATCTTATGGCCAAGTTAGAGCAAAGAAGGACAGAATAGAAATGAGAAGATCTGGAAAATTCAGCAAACAAATATATATTTGTATTAGAAAAAGCACCCAGCCTTTCCCTCCCGAGTAGGGAAAACCCCTGTTCTTTACCTCCTGTGTCTTTCTGTCCTGTGTATCCTTCACTCTCACACTACTACCACACTCACAATTCTAATGACACCAGATATGTGTGGGGTTTTCCCACATCAAACAATTCTGTGACAGCAGCTGGGTGTTCTACAATTTAACTCAATCCTGACACCATCTACCTGGAGACAGTGTCAAGTTCCACAGGTTAAGGGCTCAGTTCCACAAGACTGTCCCTATTTCAGACACCAGTCAGAAGTCCAGGTTGTCACCTGTGCTTCTGATGGATATGCTATAGAGTGGAGGTTGCCATGACAACCTCCTTGAGTTTGACTAATTTGCTGGTGTGGCTCATGGAACTCAGGGAAACATGTTTACTAGTTTATTACAGGTTATGATAAAGGATACAGATACAGGTGAACAGCCAGATGAAGAGATACACAAAGTGAGGTCTTAGAGGAGCTTCAGTGGAGTTGGAGTGTATCACCTTCCTAGTGTGGATGTGTTCATTAACCTGCAAACACCCCAAAACACATGCTGTTGGGATTTTTATGGAGGTATCTTCACATAGGCATGACCAGTTTTTAACTCCATTTCTAGTCCTTCTCTCCAATCTCTGGAGAAGTGGGGGTGTGGAGCCAGAAACCTCAAACTTCTAATCATAGCCCAGTCTTTCTGGAGACCAGCCCCCATCCAGGAGAAACCCGAGAGCCCACCCAGAATCACCTCATTAGAACAAAAGGTTCTCCTAGTGCTCTTACCACATAGGTGTTTCACGGGTTTTAGGAGCCTGTGTCAGGGGCAGGGTCAAAGACAAATATTAAAACAAGAGATACTTCTGGCAATCTTATCACTTAGGAAATTTTAAGGGTTTTAAAAGTTTTGTGCCAGGAACTGGGGCAGAAAACAATATACATATGTATGTATACGTGTGTATGTGTGTGTATATATATTCCTATTATCTCACAATACTTTGTGTAGAATTCAGATTTACTTTAAAACTGAATGCTTCTGTAAGTCATTATTTTTGGTGAGTGCTTAGCAAATTTATTATTCAGTGGTTTTTGTTTATGTGTAAAAACATACTTTTTCTAAATTACTTATAAAATCAGAACCCATCCACAGCTCATCTAACTTCCTATACCATGTACTTTGGAAGACTGTATCTATTACATTTCATGAAAATGTTCCTTATGGTAGTTTTCATATAGATCAAAGTACAAATAAAATAGGACTTTCTCTTTTTTTTAATTCTGTAGGATGTAAACAATGATGCTGTTAGTAGTTCAACACTAGATAGTAGGCTTCTTTAAGAGCCTTTACTCGAGTGGAACATTATAATAACTTTGAGGTTAACAGCATAGACCTCAGTGCCAAGGGGCCTGGACCAACTCCTGGCTGTAGGAGCTGTGTGACTTTGGATAAGTTATATAACCTCTCTGTGTCTCAGTTTTATTCTCTGTAAAGTGGGGATGATGACAATAGTAGTTCTCTTGAATGATTGTAAAAATTAAGTCAACATATGTATGCTCATTAAATATACAACATAAATAATTAATTAAATATACAACATACAAACAAATAAATAATGTTTAGAGCAGTACCAGGAGTAGAGTAAGCACTATTTAAGATTTGGGATTATTTTCTGGTACCCTTTCAAGTACCTTCCACCAGGCTGTGCTCTCAGCCCATAGAGCATAAGCTCCTGCTTAGTGATTAAATATCTTTTAGGCATGTGTGACCATATGATCTGTACATGGGGATGACAACAAAGGAAGGTGTTATATTATGACTACTATTTCCTATGCCCTTTGGGGAGAATTGAGCCTAGAAGGTAACAGCTTTTATTTAATTAATTTATTTCTTTTTTTGAAAATTTTTATTGTTGTTCAGGTAGAGTTGTCTCCATTTTCATCCCACTGAGCCCCCCAGCCCCACTCATCCCACCTCCCACCCTTGAACCTACCCCCTCTGGTTTTGTCCATGTGTCCTTTATACACATTCTTTGATGGCCCTTCCCTTTTTATCCCCCATTATCCCTTTCCCCCAGCTTTTATTTTGATAGTTTCTGTAAGAGACTATTATGGTAAACAATTGAGCTTCCAGTTGTTTTGGTGGATGGTTTGACATTTGTAAAGTGAAGTACAGGACTACAATTTAAGAGCCCACAAAGTGTCCTTGTCAGAATCTGCCAAACAAAATTCTGGACCACTGACATCAACATGGAAAGGCAGAAACTCATCTTTGTACTTTTATGACATGCATGGCCTTTCTACCTTTCTCACTGAACATGAACAGTTACTTACATGCAGAGTATATGGCACTCTGGGTTTATTTTGTGGGTAGAAATGCTGAAAGAAAAAAAAGTTGCATCTAATTGTACCATTTCCCTGATTTAGTAAGTCTGTCCATTTTATCTAATAAAGAGTTATAAAAATATTTAGAACACCTGGGTAAATTATCAAACAGACATTTAATGAGCTCTTTATTGAAACAGAAAGCAGATTGGTGGTTGCAAACTCTGGGAGTGGGAGAAGGTGGGAGCACTCAGTGAGGAGTAACTGCTGAATTGGTACAGGGTTTTATTTTGGGTTATGAAGATATTTTCTTTGCTTGCTTTTTATCCTCACATGAGAATATGTTTTTCATTGCTTTTTTTAGAGAAGGAGGAAGGAAGGGGATGGAGAGAGAGAAGAGAGAGAGAATGCAACATCAGTGTTGGAGAAAAACATCCATTGGTTGCCTCCTGTACATGCCCTGACTGGGGATCGAACCTGCAACCTAGGGATGTACCCTGACCAGGCACTGAATGTGTAACCTTTTGGTTTATGGGACAATGTTCCAACCAACTGAGTCACACTGGCCAGAGCTAAAGATGTTTTGAAACTCGGTAGAGGTGATGTTGCATACATTGTCAATGTACTAAATGCTACTGAACTGTTCATTATAAAGTGACCAATTTTATGACATGTGAATTTCATCTCAATAGGTGAAATTTGTCAAAAATCTGAAACAAAACAAACACAAGAAAAACCTTCAAGTCCCAGTTTTCCAAAGCTATGACCTCACAGAAAGGCATGCCATTTGCTTATAAACAAAACAAAACAAAAATGAAGAATAACCTTGTTCTTCTTTAACATTAAAATTATTAGGCTTGTTTATTACTTTGAAAAAATAACATGACATTGCCACCTGTGAAACTTCTTGTGAAGTGTTTGCTGACTTAAGGGCGTATCAACAATCCTGTTCTCTTATGTTGCCTATATGGTGTTCATGCACCAATATGTTGTCTGAACTCAAGAAATAATATTTTTTATCTCTATGAGGATAGATTTGATTGTATTACTATGTTCTTTTAACCTTGGTTTGTGGTGACATGGCTTTAATAACTTTCACCACGCATATTCTTTGGTTTACTATTGCTTCTTCCCTTTGTCATGTTATGGGTATGTACTTGTTTAAAATGGAAAATGAAAGGTAGTATCAATGGCATTCATCCTTTTGGTGTGGTGATCAAACAGGGACTTTTCCTACAGCAGTTGAGAAATTGTTAGTGAGTGCAATATCTAAGCTAACTTGATGGTAGTGATCTGTACTGGCCTATATTAAATCTATGGGGAGATATAATAGTCCATGCAAAAGCTTTAGTGACTAACACTTAAAAAAGTCTTCTAAAGCCCTGTGGCTCAGGACCCCTGGGCCCACAGAAAGGTGTTATACAGACTAATGGTTTTTGTCACCTAGAGGTCTGTGTTGACTTTGCAATTTATTGCCCAGCTCCTTCCAATTCAGCTTAAAGAATTCTCAGCTTCTGAAAGAGAAACAGATGTTTTATGAAAGCCTTTGGCTTGTAACCACGGTCTATCTGGGAAAGGGCCTGAATATTTGAGTCTCAACCTCCTACTCAACTCAATAATCTAGGTGTAAATCCAGCTCTGTCTCCTGGTTGTGTGATTTTTTTTGCATTGTTATTATTATTATTTTAAATTTTAAAAATGTATTGGGGTGACATCGACTAATAACATTATATAAGTTTAAAGTGTACAATTCTATAATACATCATCCATTTCTGCATTGTGTGTTCACCTCCCAAAGTCTTTGACAAGTTACTCAAACCTAATCCTTAGGCACTTCAGGTTTAAAATGGGGTTAACAGAAATACCTGAGACATAGTGATATTGCTCAGATTTCGTGCTGTAAATATAAAGTGCTTAACACAGGATCTGATATGCTATTGTTATTAGTCTACTTAGAAAGCGGACAGTATTCCAGGTCCACCCTATTGGCCCTTTCCTAAGTGGTAACAGATGTAAGCGTTTTACCCTTTGCTGTGAGACATTTGGCACTTACCTAGAGGTCTGTCCCCATTTCCAAATTAAAGAGTCTTGAAAGGTGAGGCATCGATAACTGAACTCTTAAATTTCTTATTTATAATGTCATTATCATTGCTAACCCAAAGGGAAAAGTTGTTCTAGGTTCACAGCTGAAACTGATACAGGCAGTAATCATACACACCAGAAGTTAGTCTTACTCTTGTCTGGGAAGAATGGGAGAGGGGCATTTAAAACATTTTTAAATTTATTTTTAGAGAGAGGGGAAGGGAGGGATGGAAACATCAACATGCAAGAGAAATATCACTCAGTTTCCTCTTACATGCAATCCAGGAATGTGCCCTGACTGACAATTGAACCAGCAACCTTTCAGTTCACAGACCAACACTCAATCCATTGATCCATACCAGCCAGGGTGACTTTCGGGGTGACTTTTTAAAAGTTTGGTTTCTGGAGTTACTAGGCTTTTTGTTGCTGTTTTTCAGGTTTTTAACACTTGATAGAACTTGCAGTGGCCATCCTGTGAACTTGAGGAGGAAAGTCAAATACCAAGACAGAGGAAAAATATAGCAGGACCTGAGTCCTCAGTGACATGTAAGCTCATACCTCCAAGACTTGTGGCATGAAATAAATAAATTCCTGTCAGGCGAGTTAGGCATCTGGTACTTGTGCTGAATGCAACTTTAACTGATGAATGCTTCACCTGTCTCCCAGTTCCATTTAATAAGGGCATTTGACAGGATAATGACTTAGTTCTATGGAGCAATTCTAATGGTGGACATATTGAAGGGAAACTTTGCGGGGGGGCTTGGTGTCCTTCAACCTTTATGGTATGGCTGACTGTCAGAGGATAGAACAGGCCTCTGTCTGAACTGACCCTGTGATTGCCTCTTAATGTAGTTAGTTACATTTCTATGCTAAAGCTAGCTGATGAAACAGATAATCAGTTAAATTATACAGGGTCTGGGAAAAGTAACACCTGCTTGAGTGTAGTTGGTAGGGTAATAATATGGGTGTAATAATTTATAGCTTTAACTTGAACACTTCACTAAAATGTCATATGGTATGCTTGAGTGTGATATTGTTATGTTACAGAATACATGCTTACGATTTTGTAATAAAAGATTTTGTAATAAAAAGGGGAGTTATTTATGCTGGACCCTGTATGACAAAAAATACAATAGACCTTTTCACACAAAAATAATCCTCTTGTGTGTTTAAACAAAGATTTGTATTGAGGTACTTAACTTGGTACATAAAGAGTTCAATCTTTTGTAGTTAAGGACATTAAACTTGAGTGTTCTCTTTTGTGGCATTTATTTTATGTCAGTGGATCTGTTTTATCAGGTTTTTCTTTATAATGCCCAGGTCAGGTCACCATTCTGGTCTAGAGGCACTGTTATGTTCTATATGACTTGTATCCCTAAACCATAACATTGTTTCTTTGTGGGGAAATGAAAGCTTTGACTTGAAAACATATATTACCAAAGCCTTTCTTTTCTTTGTTTATAAAGCAACAAAATTTTGCTCAGGTCAGCCTCTGTTGGTCCCACTTACTCATTATTTTTGGAAGTGATCTGTTTTCTGGCAAGGACACACACTGATCATAGGCAAGTGAAGCATTTAGTATCTGGGCATATTACGGTGACTCTTTAATCATTTAAACAAATGATTGGAGAGAGTATTGATTGTACCTTCTAACCCGGAGAAAATTCAAAGTCCATTCTCTTAGAATTGTCCTCTACTCTGCATTTTCAGTGTTTTCATTGTTTGCTATTATATTTCTCATGCTTAAAGTAGACAGTTTTGCTATGTATTTTATTAGAATAAAATGAGACTCAAGTAACACTGAATTTCTAATTATTATTGTTAAATATTTTTAATTATCTCATGTATTTCTTTTCTTCCTAGAGTAATTGCCATAATTTGTCAAAACTCTCTGATTCTGTATTAGTGTTTCTTGTTTGTTATTTAACCTTAAAGTCTAGTCTTTCTTATTCTCTGACAGCAAATTTTTTCCCTTTTACAAGTTTTATTCAGCTTACATTTAGATCTTCTTGTTTCTGCCTTCTGTTCATCAATTTAGTATAGAACTATTGGAAGAAATATAATGAACTATACTGGTATTTAATTAGAGTCTGTATTTTAATATGTTATAACTCCTTATTTTGATGAGTTTCTTACATGTGTAACATGGAATTATCATGACACAAATGTATAATATGCAGTTTTTAAATATTTGATTGAAAAGCTTAATTTTTATGTCATAACAATCTGAAGGAAGCTGCATTTAGTAAATATTAAGGCTATTATTGAATGTATCTCTTTCACATGATAACAAAGCTATAAGGTTGTATATTTGCTATTTTAAAACTGTCTCAGAAACAAGCAAATTGATGGTTTTCCTTGTGTGTTGTGCATTAAGGACATTTCAGGGTTGCTGTTAAAATCTGCATCATTTCAAGTTGTGTTAATTCTATAGTTTTAATCTTCTTCCTTGGACGTAACAGTGGGCGAGTCTCTGAGTGCTAGGAGAGAATTAACAATTTATAGTTGTTTAACCCATTTTGAACATTGGTACTTTTTAATGCTGTGTTTATGCAATTTTTGAACTTTATTTTCATACAGTTCACTAATATTTATCATTAATAATAGGCACTTTGAATAACTATTTTAATTATATAAGCAGCATACAAGTAAAGATACAGACAAGTAAAATGAAAAAAAAAATTATCCTTAATCCTGCTACTCAGAGATAATGGTGAATTTATTGTATATTCTTATATGTAATATAATATTAATATAAATGATTCAGATTTTTACAAACATGAGATCACATTATCCTGTTTTGGACTCTTTTTATTTGAGATCGGATGCATCTAATTAGTCATTATTATTTTTTTAAAAGACTTTATTTATTTTTAGAAAGAGGGGAAGGGAGGGAGAAAGAGAGGGAGAGAAACATCAATGTGTGGTTGCCTTTCACGCGCCCCCCACTGGGGACCTGACCTGCAACACAGGCATGTGGCCTGCCTGGAAATGGAACTGGTGACCCTTTGGTTCACTGGCTGGCACTCAATCCACTGAGCCACACCAGCCAGTGCTAATTAGTCATTATTTTTAAAACTATCATTAAACATAGGAATTAAAACTTTTATTATTTCCTTAATAAAAATACACATTGAGTATAAAAGTAAAAAAAATATAGGTGATTCTAATGACAAAACAACTGTTGATGTAACCATGGAGAGATGTTTTGATATCATTTTAGTCTACATCATTCTGAAATTTCAAAATAAATATGTATATGTGTAAAAATATGTGTACATGTTTCTAAGTAATATCATATCCTAGATTCTGTTTTGTAATGCATATGCATTTTCAGTAAATCTTATCTATACTTTTTATGTTAATAGACATCTAAATCATACTTCTTAATGATTGTATAATAATCTCACTATATGATGTACTGTCATTTATATACCAATTCCCTTATGTTGAGCAGCTGGTAATTTTTATTTTTTTGCTACTATTGACATTGTCTCAACTGAACTTGCTGAACGTGTATGCTTCAATGCTTTTGACAGAGAGTGCCGAATTACTCTAGGAAAGCTGATGCCAGCTGACACTCCTGCTAGCCATCTTTGAAGTCTGTTTTCACACACTTCCCATGCTTCTTATCAGTGGTATTTTCACCCAGGGTGCCTTTGATTAGAACTAATGGGAACCAGGAGATGATAGTGGTGTGGGTGTAACACAGCTTGGCTCAAAGTTTAATTCTTTTACTCACTAGCTGTGCAACACAGGGCACATTTTCAAGTTCTCTGGGCTTCCATTTCCTCACCTGAAAATTGCAGATAATAATCATCATCCAATAGTGTTATTCCAATAATTAAATGAGATGATAGATATAAATGCACTTAAAATAGCCTTTGGAACTAAAAAGCAGTAAATAAACATTAGTCGTTTATTTTTTATATAGTTAAAGTGATGTGGTGAGATATTGGTCAAATATATCATCTTGCTGGTTTGTGTATTGTTGCCTACTAATTCAGTTGTAGACAAAGATTTTTGTATTTGACTTTTATCATCTTTTCTCCCAAAATCATACTCTGTATCTATTTTATTTTCTGAATCTTGCAACAGCCCCAAACAATAAAATTCTGACCTAATGTATGAGATGTAACAACACTGTAGAGACTAATCCTGCATACCTCTGAGAATGAGCTCCTGAGATTAAACATCCTTAGCAAAGCTAATTAATTCAGGCAAAGAAGAGCAGCTGGAGAGCAATTCCTTTGTGAAAGTTCAAACAGCCACAACAATACTTTATTTGCAGAGCATAACTACAAACTCTATGATCTAACCCACCACTCTAAATATACTGCAGTGCATCTTTGAACAACAGGGGGTAGCTGAAAACTGCTGAGAGAGCCACTGGCAGGCTCATCAAGCACAGAACTTTGAGTGGCTGGGGTGACAATTTTCACAGCCAACGCAAAACTACATCTCCCACTGAAAATTTCAAAAAGAAGTAAAGAATAGTACCATCCTTGGATGTAATGCTGGCAGTGTAGTATCTGATTTTGAGATGCCAGTCCACTCTGCACAAGTGCTCTGTGATCAGTCTTGTCTGAGAGGTGAACAAAATGGAATGTTTTGGAGAAAAGCAGACAAGAGAACTAAGTCCTATCAGTCAAGGAGAGTAGAAGGAACCTGTGTTGTTTGTCTCTGAGAACAGATTTATGGGAGTCACAATAATTGACTTAGAAGAGCTGAGGGATGAGACTTGCCCTGTCTCTTTAGGTAGAAGCCAGGTAAATAGAAAGAAGTGACAAAAGATAGAAAGTAACCAGATTTTGGTTATTTAGTTTCAATGTAAAGAAAGCTAAATTAGCACGAATGATGTAAATGGCTTTATATATTCTTTGAACAAAGCCACACAAATTGTGATGTGTGTGCATATTTAATATTTATTCTTCTAAAGAGGTAATATACTTGGGTTCTAAGGAATTTGTGGGTTGGAAAATTATGGGCCTTTTTATTCATAATTTGAAAGATAATCACTTTTCTCACTTGAATGCAACCTCTTATTTTCCTGAACAAACATTAAATCAGATCCTCCCCCCCCCCTCCTCCCTCTCTCCTTTCCTCCCTCCTTCTCTCCCTTCCTCCTGATCATAGCTTTGGGGGGATTGGGAGATTCTTTCCTCCCTCCCTCCCTCCCTCCCTTCCTTCCTTTCTTCCCTCCTTCCTTCCTTCCTTCTTTCCTTCCTTCCCTCCTTCCTTCCTTCCTTCCTTCCTTCCTTCCTTCCTTCCCCACTCCCTCCCTCCCTTGCTTCATTATTTTTTAAAATCCCCACCTGAGGACATGCCTATTGATTTTAGAGAGAGGGGAAGAAAGGGCAAGATGTGAGAGAGAAACATCAGTCGACTGTTTTTTACATGTGCCCTGACTGGGGACTGAACTTGCAATCCAGGCATGTGCCATTACTGGGAATGAACCTGTGACCTTTTGGTTTATGGGATGATGTTCCAATTAACTGAGCCACACTGGCCAGGGCTTGGGAGAGCTCAACTTAATAGTGACTCCAGTGACCCTGAAACTAATGTAACTGGCAAAAGTGTTGCCTGACTCCTAAAACAAATGCAGAAATGTTACTTGAAACAATAGAATGGTGTGTCTGCCCTGGGGTTGGATGGGGAAATCTACTGTCAGCACTTCTTGAGCACACAAGGCTTTAAAATAAAAAAGACTATTTACCAACATTTCTCATTAGCAGTGTATACTAGGGGAACTAGTTCTCTCTCAGACTACACCTATGTGCTTAGGCAAGCCCACCACCTAGCCCAATGTCCTAAAGACAGTAAACACTAAAAAATATTTAATGATGAAAAGGGAGTGGAAAGAGAATGGTGATTATGATGGCCATGAAAACAATGGATGGAGGTGATGATAATATGATAGGGATGATAATAATTCTCTTATTTTTGAAAGGTTAAGGAATAAGTGTTCATATTTTATGGTAGAATTAGGAAACTTTGCTGAAAAGCATAATTCTGGAATAGATTTTCAGTTTCCTTTCAAACAGTAAATTATTTCTGATAAAACTTAGTTCTATGTTTTATCTCATAGAGATCAGTTTTACCCTCTTTTCTATGATTCTTGTACCTTTGTCCAAAGGGCTTGGGCATCCAAACTTGGGTTGGGCTCAGAAGTGCTGCAGATACCCTGACTTTGAAGTTAAAAATTGAAGGATGCAGAGAGGAAATGGAACCAGAATTCTGATATGTGAAACATCTCAGCCATCAAAGCAAACAATGTCTAAAGCTCCATCCAGTTTCAACATCCAAGTTCATTTGTCCTCAGACTTCAAGAGGAACTCAAGGCTAGTTAATTACACTCCTGATATCTCAGTCCCTGCCCAGAATGTAAGCCCATTGTGTCACCTCTCTGCTTGTTCTTCAGGTTTGCTCTTTCTTTTCTCCTTCCTCTCTCCCAACACATCCCACTACTCTCAGAACATTAAATGCTGGTGGGAGCATTAAATATCCTAACCATAAGATAATTTGCATCCAGAAGCAGGGTGTGCCATAAAAACACCTAAAACATGTAGGTATATTGGTTTAAAATTGATCAGTGGGAAGTGAGAACTGAGACTGGAGGCTGGAAAATGCAGACCCATCTGATACATTTGGTAAAATACTCAGTAAGATAGGTCCTGCACTAACTTAGAAGGCAGATGTGTGTCCAATGAGCTTGCTACTGCACGGGGATAGGAGAAAGCAGAAAGTTAGTAGACTGTGTTGATAACTACTTGGTACACTTGTCAAAGCATTACAAGAAAGAAATGAGCTCAGGTGTGCAAGCAGAAATGAAAGGGCATAGAAGAGAAACTCAGATTTCTCTACTCACTCACAGTTGCAAGGATCTTTAAATGTTTCTTTAATCATCACACAAACCCTATGAAATTATATTATTAGTGACATTTTACAGATAAGGGAAAAGTTACCTAGAAAGTAAGTAATTTGTCCAAGCTCAGCTGGTAAGTGGAAGAACCTGGAACTGAAGGCTTGCTATCTTTTTTATTTTTTCCCCAAATCAAGTCTTCATCCATCACCCTTTATCCCCCTATATCTTTCTCTATCTCCCCCTACCTCCCCAGGGGACTTGTTATTTAAAATCCAAAGTCTTCCTTTTAACTAAGTATTCTGGTTAATCCACAGAATTCATTAAGAACTCTGACATCTGGATTACAGCAATCCTTCTACACTAACTCCTGTCTATCTGCATATTTTAAATCTGTATGTGGACAATCCCTCCAACTCCCAAGTTTTCTTGACATCCTTTATATAATGATTTTTACCTCCAAACCCCCTCACCATCTCACTCACAGGGTCTTTCATTAATCTTTCTCTACCTTCAAACAACTAACAACCACAATCCCATTTTGTACACGCAACTACCAAATTTCCTCCCTCCCTAAATACCTCATTCTTAATATTTCTGCTCTTGTTCTTCCACTTTCTCTCTATCTATTATTCACCACCTGGCTTCTCTCCATTAAAGAAAAAAATCTATTTAGGACCTGTGCTATCTGGTGACTAGTTTGAATTTCTCTCTTGCCAGAAATTGCAACTCTCTTGCCCCCTGTTTTCTACTGCATCTGCTTATGAAACTTGCAACCCTGGACCAATATAACCATCTGTGTACTAAGGTCATTTATTGGAGAAAATGGAACAATTTTGCCCATTGGGAAACTCCAAATTATGGATTCCAATTATGTCAGTTGCAAAGATGATCTCTTGGCTCTAAATCCACCTTTGCATACTTTGCTCTGAGAGATACAAGTTTCTTTGGTGGAGCTGAGACACTGCAAACTGTGTTTTCTCCATCCTGTAGTTCATCCCTAACGAATAGTGGAGCTTGGGCATCTGTGAACCTTTGTGATACTCCAACTTCTTTCATGGTAATACAAACTCTCATCATTTCATTCCATTATTTTTGAAAGCTATATGATAGAGTAGTTATATAATAGAGTAGAATAAAATAAGTAAAGTTTATTTTAGATGGGAATATTAAAATTGTAGTATCTTTAATGCATTCTAAATGTAAATGGTCTACAAGTATTTAGTAAGAAATATACATTGTTTACTTAAATTTATGTTAGAGTAATGTTTTTCAAGAAATATCATGAAAAATGATATTATCTTGTGTTTGATTTTTAGAATAAAATAAATATTTAAGTGTAGGTTAATTTTAAAATTTTAAATAAGTTTTGAACCTTCCCAGTAATTGTAAAAATGGGAACTCTCCCCATTCTGACCACCCAAAGAACGAGTGGCAGACATAATGCCCTGTCACATTATTTGGAGAGATCTAAAACATAAATAGAAGAAAATGTGTGTGTGTGTGTGTGTGTGTGTGTATGTTTAAAAAAATCTGATGTTTGCAGTTCTTGCATTTTGTGCTTTAAATGAAAAGTAATTCCTCTATTTTGTATTTTTTGGTGCATTTTGTTTCCATGTCATTAGATACAAAAATTTTCTGCCTGCTATTTTGTGAGCCCTTCTCTTGTAATGCTTTATAGGTACGGGTAACCTCTATTTCCAATTAATTAAAAATTTAAGGTAATTGTTACTTTATTTCATCTTCTTTACTTTATTTTTAAAGTATTGGGGACATCTTGGGGTGCTATAAAAATCTTACCAGGTGAATGCAATTTAGAATTCTGGAAAAAATCATTTTTGTGGTAAAATTCGAGAATTATCAGTTTTATGCACTTTTTAAAATTTGGTGTTAGTGTCAATGTTCCTTTAACTTCCTGAGTACAATCAACAGTCTATTATGGGTGTAAATTAAGCAGCTGAATACTAAAAACCACAGTAACTCTATGACTGTTATTGAGTACATGCACTCTGACAGCTGCCCATAGTCTGCTCTGTGGGAAACTGGATTATGGGTGTTCTCTTTCATCTCCACTACTGTTGTTACCTATGACTAGTCGAATCATATCTGGAAAACTCTCAAAATGCTGTTAATTATTTTATTTATTGATTTTTTAAAAAAGTAGAAATTGAAACATGTCATTATTGCTTTCAATGAAATAAACCCTATGAATCCGCTTTGGAATCTAAGAAAAGCATAAGTATGAAGAAACACAGAGCTTTGCCCACAACTTTAGAAGGCTCATACACTTTAGGTTACGCCCTCTCATTAAACTGGTGGTTTCTATGGTTTGTATGTGAAGTTAGAAACTGGCACAAAATGATTAAATTCCACACCAGTAAAAGATCAGAGATTCACTTTCATTTTCAGTTCCCTCTAGGAGAAGAGATTTATGGGAACAAATTTACTTCTGAAAACATAGCTTAATTCTGATCACCTTCAAGATGTAAAAAAATTGATTAAAATGTTGTTTCAACAAGTACTATTTTTAAAAAGTGATTTCAAATTGGGCTTCAATTTGTCTGTTAGACAGCAAGCTAAGTCTGAAAGAGGGACAAAATTTTGGGCTTTAGGCACCGCCAGGTGCTGAATGTACTGAGAGCTTGTCGCAGCCCTGGGATATTTGATGGCGAGCATCCTGGCTTTTTAATAGGGTGACCTGATGATTCTCTGATTCTATATGAAAGTGACTGTCAAATCGAGCTGATCAATTTGAGATGTGCTCAGCAATAAGAGGAAAGTCAGATTTCAGATTTTGTCCAGAGTGCCTGGTGGGCTTCTGCTGTGAGCAGAAGCTGGTTCCATTTAGTAGTGCTAGTCCAATCAGAAACCTCAGGAAAGAGACTGATCTTGGCTTAAAAATCAGCAAAGCCAATTACTCAGGTCAAAGAAGGTGAGATAATAATTAGTTAATTATAAATAAAGTCTTACAGATTAAATAATTATGAAGAATAAAATAAACTTTTAAAAATATTTATTTTTCATCACCATTTATCTCCCCATGACTTCTTCTACCTCCACCATTCTTCCTCCTCCCACAATTACCACACTTTTGTTTATGTCCATGAGTTCTTTCTTGATTCTTTCCTTTTTTGCTCAATTCCTCCATCCCCCTAACCCTCCCCAGAACAGTCAGCTTGTTCTCTATTTTTCAGTCTGCCTCTATTTTGCTTGTTAGTTCAGTTTGTTCATTAGATTCCACATATGAGTAAAATTAGATGGTATTTTTCTTTCTATGACTGGCTTATTTCACTTAGCATAATGCTCACCAGGTCCATTCATGGTGTTGCAAAGGATAAAATTTTCTTCTTTTTTACAGGTGAATAGAACTCCACTGTGCAAATGTACTATAGCTATTTTATCCACTCATATACTGTTGGATACTGGGACTGCTGAAAATAAACTTTAATAACTTTAAAAGGTATATAATTAATTATTTTGTACCTCAATAAATATTTAAAATATAAAATTAGCTTATTATTAAATAATTAAAACCAGTACTAAATCTATTGTGTGTCAAATGTTATTCTACATTTTTGCATATATCTTATTTAATTTTTATGTCTTCTCAGGAAATCATTGGCTTTACCATTTTCTAAGTGAAGAAACTGAGGCTAATAATTAAAACCACATAGCTGTGAGGTGATGCAGCAGAAATCTAACCCAGGATGTGCTGGTGACTCCAAATCCAAAGAAAGTATTTTTTACTCTTTGTGCTGCTTCCCTGTAGGGCCTGAATGGTAAATTTATGGCGCTTATATTAGAATTAGTCATATTAATACTATTTGCATTGTGCTTACAAATCTTAGTGGCTTAACAATACAGTAGAGCTTTATTTCTCATTCATATAAATCTCAAAGGAGAAGGTGCTTAGGGTGCAGTCATCAGAACCATGTTGATGGTGGCTCTGCTACCTTCAACATGTGGCTGGTTCTAATGTTACTGGAGATGCTGACATTTGGGCTGCCAGACTTAGTAAATAAAAATACTGGACACTGTTGGAGGAGGTCATTGAGAGGAAATAATCACTAATTGCCCTGTGAGCTAGACCTGGGCACAGAGGGTTACCCACCCTCTCCCCTGTTCTTGGAAGGTACTGTTCTGACTGCTCTTCTCACAGGGGGAGCTGATTTCAAGGACGCTTCCTTTAGAGAGCAAGGTGTTGTTGAGAACATCTGGACAGCATAAATGAATGAACCCAGTTAAAGCTTCTTGATCAATTTCAAGATTCTGGTGGGTGGGTGCAGACATCTACTTGTTTTGTGTCATGCTGAAGCCAAATCTGGTAAATTACCTTGCTTATTAAACCTACCACTACCAACCTGGAGTGTTATGTCTCTTTCTTCAGTCTCTCCTTGCTCTCAGTGTACAGAGGCCAGTCTGTGAACCAGTATACAGCAGTTAAATTAGAATTTGACTTTATATCCTGCTGTTTTGCCAAATTCACTTATTAGGTTGAATAGGTTTTTTGGTGGTCTACAGGATTGTCTATGTACTTTGTCATATCATCTGCAAACAAGAGTTTTGCTTCCTTCTTTCCAATTTGGATGCGTTTTATTTCTTTTTCTTCTTTGATCACTGCGTCTGGGACTTCCAATGCTATGCTGAATAGAACTGGTGAAAGCAGTCACCCTTGTCTTGTTCGCAACCTGAGTCAGAAAGCTTTTAGTTTTTGCCTATTGAGTATGATGTTGGCTGTAAGTTTCCAGTATATGGCCTTTATTATGTTGAGGCATGCTCCCTCTACTCCCACTTTGCTGAGTGCTTTTATCATAAATGGGTGCTGTACCTTATCAAATGCATTTTCCACATCTATTGATATGATCATGTGATTTTTGTCTTTCCTTTTGTTTATGTGATGCATTATACTTACTGATTTGCAAATATACTATCCTTGCACCCCTGGGATGAATCCCACTTGATCATGGTGTATGCTCTTTTTAATGTATGCTGGATGCAGTTTGCCAATATTTTGTTGAGGATTTTAGCGTCTATGTTCATCAGTGATATTGGCCTGCACTTTTCTTTGTTTGTTGTGTCTTTGTCTGGTTTTAGGATTAGGATGATTGTGGCTTCAGAAAAAGAGTTAGGGAGTCTTTCATTTTCTTGGATTTTTTTGGAATAGTCTGTGAAGGATAGGGGTTAGCTCTTTCTTAAATGCTCTATACAATTCTCCTGTGAAACCATTTGATCCAGGGATTTTCCATGTTGGAAGTTTTCTAATTACTGCTTCAATTTTTCCAGCTGTTATTGATCTGTTCAGGCTTTCTGCTTCTTCTTCATTGAATTTTGGAAGATTGTATTTTTCTAGAAATTTATCCATTTCACTTAGGTTTTCAAATTTCTTGGCATATAGTTCTTTGTAGTAATTTCTTACAATCCTTTGTATTTCTGTGGTATCAGTTGTAATCTCTCCTCATTCATTTCTAATTGTGTTTATTTGGTTCCTCTCTCTTTTTTTCTTGATGAGTGTCCTTAAAAGCTTGTTGATTTTGTTAGTTTTTTTCAAAGAACCAGCTCATGGATTTATTGGTCCTTAGAATTGTTCTTTTAGTCTCTATGTCATTTAATTCTGCTCTGATCTTGGTTATTTCCTTCCTTCTGCTTGCTCAGGGCTTCATTTGTTTTTGTTCCCCCTGTTCTTTTAGATGTAAAATTAGGCTGTTTATATAAGTGTTTCCATATTTTTCAGGTAGGCCTGTATTGCTATGAACTTCTCTCTCAGGACTGCCTTCACTGTGTCCCATAAGTTTTGGATTGTGATGAGTTCATTTTCATTTGTTCCCAGAAACTTTTTGATTTCTGCCTTGATCTCATTCTTAACCCATTCATTGCTAATAGCATGCTATTCAATGTCCATGAAATTTGAGTGTTTCTGAGTTTTTTCCTTCAGGTTGGTTTCTAGTTTCAGGCCCTTGTTGTCTGAGAAAATGCTTAATATGAATGATCAGAAATCCAAGGCATTTTTGTATACCAACAATGAAATATCAGAAACAGAAATCAAGAAAAAAATCCCATTTGATATAGCAACAAGAAAAATAAAGTACCAAGGAATAAATCTAACCAAGGAGGTAAAAGACCTGTACCCAGAAAACTACACAACACTGAAGAAAGAAATTAAGGAGGACACAAATAAATGGAAGTACATACTGTGTTCATGGATTGGAAGAATTAACATCATCAAAATGTCCATACTACCCAAAGCAATTTACAGATTCAATGTAATCTGTATTAAAATACCAATGACATATATCACAGACATGGAACAAACATTTCAAAAATTTATATGGAACTATAAATGTCCCCAAATACCTGCAACAATTTTGAGAAAGAAGAACAAAGTAGGAGGAATCACAATACCTGACATCATACTATATTACAAGGCCACTGTAATCAAAACAGTCTGGTACTGAAGAGAAACAGATACATAGATCAATGGAATGAAATAGAGAAGCTAGAAATAAGCCCAAGTCTCTATGGTCAATTAATATTTGACAAAGGGGCAGAAGCATAAAATGGAGTAAAATAGCCTCTTCAAAAAATGATGTTGGGTGATCTGGGCAGCTACATGCAAAAAAATGAAACTTGACCACCAACTTACACCACACACAAAAATAACCTCAAGATGGATAAAAGACTTAAATATAAGTCATGACACGATAAAAGTCCTAGAGGAGAAGATAGTCAGGAAAATCTCAGATATTTCACACAGCAATATTTTCACCAATATGTTCCCTAGAGCAAGGGACATAAATGTAAGAATAAACAAATGGGATCTCATCAAAATATAAAGCTTCTGCATGGCTAAAGAAGACAGCAAAACGACTATAGAACCAACCATAAGGGAAAATACATTTGCAAATGCTAAGGGTTTGATCTCCAAAATATATAAAGGACTCACTCAACTCCACTCCAGGAAGACAAACAACTCAATTAAAAAATGGGTAAGGGACTTGAACAGACACTTCTCCAAGGAGGACATATAGAGGGCCCAGAGACATATGAAAGGATGCTCAGCATCACTAGCCATCAGAGAGATGAGAATTAAAACCACAATGAGATACCACTTTACACTGCTCAGAATGACCATCATAACCAAATCAATGAACAATAAGTCCTGGCAAGGCTGTGGAGAGAAGGGAACCCCAGTGCACTCTTGGGGGGAATGCAGAGTGGTGCATTCCCACTGTGGAAGACAGTATGGAATTTCCTCAGAAAGTAAAAATGGAATTTCCTTTTGACCTAGCAATTGTCCTGCTGGAATTATACCCTAAGAATTCTGGAACACCAATTCAAAAGAGTCTATGCATCCTAATGTTCATAGTAGCACAATTTATAATAGCCAAGTGTTGGAAGCAACCTAAGTGCCCATCAGTAAGTGAGAGGATCAAAAAACTATGGTACATTTACACAATGAAATTCTATGCAGCAGAAAGAAAGAAGGAGCTCCTACCCTTTGTGACAGCATGAATGGAACTGGACATTATGCTAAGTGAAGTAAGCCAGATCTTGAAAAACAAAGACCATATGATCTCACCTATAACTGGAACCTAATCAATAAAGCAAAGAAGCAAGCAAAGTATAACCAGAGGCACTGAAATAGAGAACAAAGTGACAGTAACCAGAGGAAGGTGGGAGGAGATAATGGGGGCTGGGGGAAAGGGGAAGGGTCATTCATGGAACAAGTATAAAGGACCCATGAACAAAGCCAAAGGGGTAGGATCAGGGGTGGGAAGTGGGGATAGGTGGGGCAGGGGGGAAGTGGTAGTGGAAAGGAAGAAAAAAATGGAGACAACTGTACTTGAACAACAATAAAAAGAAGAAAATGAAAAAATCTCCTATATCTAAAAGATGTGATAATTTTTCCATCAACACATTTTTAAAAACCAAAAAAGAATTTAAGACAAACTTCTAAATATAAACATGGCCCATGTAATACAAATATTTGGGACTTTCATATTTTTGATGTATTTCAATTCTCTAAATCTGGCAACCTGAGTGTCAACACCCATGATAAGTATAAGTATGTCCCAAATATTGAATGGGATGTAGTTACAATGAAACATTATTTGTTGTTTTTCTGAAATTCAAGTTTAACTCAATGTCCTGAATTTTATCTGGCAACCCCAGTTGACACCAAATGGAAGATGGAATGGCAGCTGAGCAGGGCAGATATCTGAGAATGTTTATTTGTGGCTAGATCTGACATCAGCTCTCCCATATTCCCTTGGTAACAACCTGTCTGTATTCTAGCCTCAACTTAGATGTAAGGGGGTTTAAAAATGTAGTTCTTGTGTAGACAAATATCAACATCAATGTTTTGCATTGGACATTGGCAGCTAACCATCTCTGTCTCAGCATGCAAACAGGTATAACATGTGCAGGTAGACCTGTGTCTGCAAAGAAGCAGCATGGTAATTGAGCATATTGTCCTGATAAATACTTAAACTGTAGGCCAGTTACTAACTAGCTATGAGGCTCGAGAAAATTACTTTACCTCTCTGAGCCTCTGTTTTGTCATTGATCAAATGCAGATAATATAGAGCATCCTTAGTTTTTATGAGGATTAGTTCAGATAACCCATGTGCAGTACTTTGCACAGTGTCTGCTAGAACATGATGTTAGCTACTATGAGTCACAGAATAGAAGTATTTGTCAGTATATTTACTTTGTCTTTTTCTGTTCCTAATGTTTCCTCATGGCTAAAAGAAACTAAACATTACTTTTAAAACCAACATCCCAGAACTGGTAAGAACTGGTTTTTAGATGTTTGTTTTGTGAATTATGGGTGTAAACATAATAATTATTAAAAAATACATATAATAGTAGTAAAAGTATGCCTTGTATTGGTAATAATTAAAGATATAGATAGGCTGAATATCTGCTTGGGTAAAAAATCATTCTCAGGGCAGAAATATATTAAAATAAATGACAAATAATGTGTATGCATTAATTATGAGATGTAAATATTTACCTAGACAGTCTTTTCACACACACAATTATTTCTCTCACTTCTCTTTGCATGGCCTTATAACTTTCTGAGCACGCTTAGTACTTGGAAGTAAAATTATGCCATTCTTTAAATGATGGATCTTATGAAGACTTATCTGTCAAGTAGCCAGCTGTGTTATGGCAGGTCATTGAGATTCTTTCTCCTCTTAGTTTAATTTACTTTTGAAGAGAGATGGCTGGCAAGGTTTAAGGAAGCACGATAAAGACTAATTAAAGAGTTGTTCCTCAAATCTCCTTGAAATTAGAGGTTGATTCACTGAAATAATTCATATTTCATGACCCAAAATAAGCAAAACTTTGAATCTTAGCAAGAAAATTGAAGAACTATATGGATTACCCAATTCTTTGCTGTGGAATTGTGCAATTGAATTTAGAATATAATGGAATTTGTGTTTCCAATTAAACCAACTGAGCACAGCTTCACATCATAGAATGAAATTAGACCATAACTCCCTCTAATTAGTTTGGATCGTAATATTTTTTTGTACTTAATCATGCCTTTTAGTCAAGAATTCCAAAATTCTTAGAGTAAAGTCTAGTGTCCAATGTCATTGGGGGTAGTTTTTGAGAGGGGGAAGTTAACAGGTACAATGACAAAAGAGATGATCCCTAAAGTGTTTTTTAAATTGTTGGGGAGGTATTGGAGCTACTTTGTAACTGCTACATTTAGATTTTTACCAGGTTTTATTGGAGCTACCTTGTCACATTATTCCAGGGTGCAGAAACAAGAGGGAACACTGCCCAGAGGGGATCCTGGGCATGGGTATGAACTAGGCAGAACTGGATGGTGCAACTAAAAGAATCTCCTGAACTGTATTCAAAGTGCCTTCAACTACTGTCTAGGACATATTTGCATGATACCTCTTTTCTTTCCATGAAATGGACTGGGAAATTGATGCTAGAGAACCAAAAGAGTGGTGAAGAGATGAGAGGACTACTCATCATTGAGGCAAGTGGATTTTGTTCAAATTACCCAGTTGATTGCATTTCCAGGCTTCCATTTAATTTTTCAGAATCTAATTTGTGAGCTTTTTAAAATCAAAAGGTTAGGGTGGTAGTGGGAGGTGGGTAGGTAAGTGAACCAGGTCCGGCCACTTCAGGTTCACCTTGCCTCCCACTTCTGTTCTGCTGGGAGAGGGGCCCACCATCCCGCAGTATCAGACCTGCAAGAAGTTCAGTCTCCAAGCCAAGAAACTCTACCTTGCCAACCTTATGAAAGCAAGTGTGGTTCTCAAATATAGGCATTCTATAGGTATTAAAGTAACAGATGGTTTAGTTTGCTTGGTGTATAGACCAGACAAGGTTCAAGATGTAAAGAAGATTGAGAAATTCCATGGTCAACTGATGCAACTTTTGGTAGCCAAGAAATCCTACAGTGTTACTATGGAAACAGACCATCTGGATTTGAAATGAAGATGCTTGTGATGTTCTTTTTTTAAATATAATTTTTATTTTACAATTACATTTGACATAGATTATTATATTATATTAGTTTTAGGTGTACATCCCAGTGATTAGACATTACATAACTTACTAAGTGATTATTCTGATAAATCTTGCACTGACACCATACAAAGTTTTTAAAATATTATTGACTATATTCCCTATGATGCATTTTACATCCCCATGACTATTTGGTAACTACCAATTTATACCTCTTATTCCCTTCACCTTTTTCATCCAGTCCTTCAACCCCTCTCTCATCCGGCAACTACCAAAATGTTTTCTGCATCTATGAATCTGTTTCTGTTCTGCTTGCTCATTTATTTTGATTTTTAGATTCAATTCTTGATATGGACATGTGTTTACTCCAATTTTGTTGTTCAAATTTTTTATCTTTTTCCCCTTCTTCTTCTTAAGGTTCTTGTTTTTCATTACTTTGAATATTTTATGCTAATCTCTTTTGTCCTGCAAAGTTTTTGCTGAGAAATCAGCTGAACTGATTTCTATGGGAACTCCCCTGTGCGTAACTAACTGCTTTTCCATTGTTGTTTTTATGATTCTATTTTTGTCTTTAACCTTTGGCATTTTCAATGTGGTGTGTCTTGGTGTGGGCCTCTGTTAGTTCATCTTGTTTGGGACTCTTTGTGCATCCTGGACTTGTATGTCTAATTTCCTTTACCAGGTTAGGAATGTTTTCTGTCATTGTTTCAAACAGGTTTCCAGTTTCTTGCTCTTAGTCTTTTCTTTGTAGCATCCCCATTATACAAATGTTGTTACACTTGAAGTTGTCCCAGAGGCTTTTTACACTATCCTCATTCTTTTTATTCATTTTTTTTGGTGCTGTTCTGTTGGGTGTTTTTTGCTTCTTTATATTCCAAATCGCTAATTTGATTCTCAGCTCCATCTACTCTACTGTTGACTCCCTATAAATTATTCTTCATTTTAGTTAGTGTATCCTTCCCTTCTGACTTATCCTTGTTTCATGCTGTTGAGGTTCTCACTAGTTCACTGAGGATCTCTGTAACCTGTGTTTTGAAATCTGCATCTTGTAGATTGCTTGTCTCCATTTTGTTAGCTCCTTTTCTGGAGTGTCATTCTGTTCCCTCATTTGGGACATGTTTCTTTGTTTCCTTACTTTGGCAGCCTCCATGTATTTGTTTATGTATTAAGAGGAGCTTCTGCATTTCCCAGGCTTGATAGCATGCCTTTTATGTAGTAGGTGTTCTATAGGGATCAGTGGCACAGCCTCCCTGATCACCCAAACTGGGCATTCAAAGTGAGCCCTTCCCCAATGTGGTTGTGTACACCCTCCTTTTGTAGTTGAGCCTTGATTGTTGGCATGTGAATGGGAGAGATTTACCTCTAGGCCAACCAGCTGTAAGGGCTGGCTGTGACCACCAATCACTGATCTTCAGCCACCATGCATGATCAGCTGTACAGGGGCCCATCTCACAGAGCAGGACTTACTTCTGCAGGGCACAGGTGCCCACTGAGTTTGCTCCTTGACTGTGTCTCTTGTAGATTATGTTGTGTAGTACTTCAACATGGTCTGACGCTGTCCACTGAATGTGCTGTCTCTGGGGCCTCCCTGGAGGTGCAGACCAAGGTCAGGTACCAACTGTGTTCTGCCCAGGACCACATGGAATGGACTACAAAGCAATCTGCAGATGACTGCTACTTGTGCTGGGCATGGAGGTGCCTAGGAGAGGTCAACCTGTGAACCAAGGCTTGCTGCTGCTAGTTCCAGGCCTGGGGCCTCCTAACAAGGCATACAAGATATTCCAAGGCCAGATAATGTTTATCTGAGAGATTTTAATTTTTAGTGTTATTTTATTTATTTTTATTATTTATTTTTAAAATATGTTATTGATTATGTTATCACAGCTGTCCCATTTTCCCCACTTTACTCCCACTGCCCTGTATCTCCCTCCCCTTAGTTCATGTCCATGGGTCACACATAAGATCTTTGGCTTCTCTATTTCCTATACTATTGTTAACCTCCCCTTATCTATTTTGTACTGATCATTTATGCCTCTTATTCCCTGTGCCTTTCCCCTGATTCTTCCCACTGATAACCCTCCATGTGATCTCCATTTCTGTAATTCTGTTCCTCATCCAGCTGTTTGCTTAGTTTGTTTTTGTTTTTAGGTTCAGTTGTTGATAGTTGTGAGTTTGTTGTCATTTTGCTGTTCATAGTTTTGATCATCTTCTTTTTCTTAAATAAGTCCCTTTAATATTTCATATAATGAAGGCATGGTGATGATGAACTCCTTTAACTTGACCTTCTCTGGGAAGCACTTTATCTACCCCTCCATTCTATATAATAGCTTTGCTGAATAGAATAACCTTGGATATAGATCCTTGCCTTCCATGACTTTGAATACTTCTTTCCAGCCCCTTCTTGCCTGGAAGGTTTCTTCTGAGAAATCAGCTGATAGTCTTGTGGGAACTCCTTTGTAGGCAACTGTCTCCTTTTCTCTTTCTGCTTTTAAGATTCTCTCCTTATCTTTAATCTTGGCTAATGTAATGATAATGTGACTTGGTGTGTGCTTCCTTGGGTCCAACTTCTTTGGGACTCTCTGAGCTTCTTGGACTTCCTGGAAGTCTATTTGCTTTGGCAGATTGGGAAAGGTCTCCTCCATTATTATTATTTTTTAAAACATCTTTTTGTTGTTCGAGTACAGTTTGCTGCATTTCCCCCCAGCTCTCCCCAACACCCTAGCCCTCCCCTGTTTCCACCCACCTTGTTATTGTCCTTGTGTCCTTTATAATTGTTCCTGCAAACCTTCACCTTTTTCCCATATAATCCCTTCCCCTCTCCCCTCTGGTCATTGTCAGCCTGTTCTCAATTTCAGCATCTTTGGTTATATTTTGCTTGCTTGTTGTTTTGGTGATTAGGTTCCTGTTAAAAGTGAGATCATATGGTATTTGCCTTTCACCACTTGACTTATTTCACCTAGCATAATGCTTTCCAGCTCCATCCAAGCTGTTGCAAAGAGTAGGAGCTCCTTCTTTCTTTCTGCTGCATAGAATTCCATTGTGTAAATGTACCATAGTTTTTTGATCCATTCATTTACTGATGGGCATCTAGGTTGCTTCCAGCACCTAGCTATTGTAAATTGTGCTACTATGAACATTAAGGTGTATATACTCTTTCGAACTGATGTTTCAGGATTCTGAGGTGACAATTCCAGCAGTGGAATTGCCAGGTGAAAAGGCAGTTACATTTTTACTTTCTGAGAAAATTCCATAGTGTTTTCCATGGTGATTGTACCAGTCTGTAATCCCACCAACAGCACACTAGGGTTCCCTTTTCTTCACAACCTCTCCAGCACTTCTTGTTTGTTGCTTTGTTTATGATGGCCATTCTGACTGGTGTGAAGTGGTATCTCCTTGTAGTTTTAATTTGCATCTCTCTGATAGCTAGCAATACTGAGCATCTTTCATATGTCTCTGGACCCTCTGTGTGTTCTCCTTGGAGAAGTATCTCCTTGGAGAAGTCCTTTGCCCACTTTTTAATTGGGTTGATTGTCTTCTTAGAGTGGAGTTGTGTGAGTTATTTATATATTTCGGAGATTAAACCCTTGTCTGAGGTATCATTGGCAAATATGTTTTCCCATACAGTTGGTTCTCTTTTTATTTTGATACTGTTTTCTTTAGCTGTGCAGAAGCTTTTTATTTTGATGAGATCCCATTTGTTTATTCTTACATTTATGTCCCTTGCTCTAGGGGACATATTAGTGAAAATGTTGCTGTATGAAATATCTGAGATTTTCCTGCCTATGTTCTCCTCTAGGACTTTTATCATGTCATGACTTATATTTAAGTCTTTTATCCATCTTGAGTATATTTTTGTGTATGGTGTAAGTTGGTGGTCAAGTTTCATTTTTTTGTATGTAGCTGCCCAGATCACCCAACATCATTTTTTGAAGAGGCTATTTTACTCCATTTTATGCTTCTGCCCCCTTTGTCAAATATTAATTGACCATAGAGACTTGGATTTATTTCTGTGTTATCTGTTCTGTTCCATTGGTCTATGTGTCTGCTCTAATGCCAGTACCAGACTGTTTTGATTACAGTGGCCTTGTAATACAGTTTGATATCAGGTATTGTGACCCCTCCTACTTTGTTCTTTCTCAAGATTACTGCAGCTACTTGGAATCATTTATAGTTCCATATAAATTTTGAAGTGTTTGTTCTATGTCTGTGAAATATGCCATTGGTACTTTAATAGGTATTGCACTGAATCTATAAACTGCTTTGGGTAGTATGGACATTTTGATGATGTTAATTATTTCAATCCATGAACACAGTATATGCTCCCATGTGTTTGTGTCCTCCTTAATTTCTTTCTTCAGTGTTGTGTAGTTTTCTGAGTACAGGTCTTTTACCTCCTTGGTTAGGTTTATTCCTAGGTATTTTATTTTTCTTGTTGCTATATCAAGTGGGATTTTTTTTCTTGATTTCTGTTTCTGATGTTTTATTGTTGGTATACAAAAATGTGTTTGATTTCTGAATATTGACTTTGTATCCCACTGTTTCACCATATTTATTTATTAGGTAGAGCAGTTTCTGGGTGGTGTCTATAGGATTTTCTATGTACACTATCACGTCATCTGCAAACAATGACAGTTTTGTTTCCTCCTTTCCAATTTGGATGACTTTTATTTTCTTTTCTTACTTGATTGCTGTGGCTAAGACTTGTAATACTGTGTTGAATAGGATTGGTGAAAGTGGACAACCTTGTTTTGTTACTCATCTTAGTGGGAAAGGTTATAGTTTTTGCCCATTGAGTATGATGTTGGCTGTAGGTCACTTAATATGGCCTTTATTATGTTGAGGAATTCTTCCTCTATTCCCACTTTGCTGAGTGTTTTTATCATAAATGGTGCTGTACCTTATCAAGTGCTTTTTCTGCATCTATTGATATGATCATTAGTTTTTTATCTTTGCTTTTGTTTATGTTATGTATTACATTTACTGATTTGCAAATATTGTACCATCCTTGCATCCCTGGAATGAATCCCACTTGGTCATGGTGTATGATCTTTTTAATGTATTGTTGGATGTGATTTGCCAGTATTTTGTTGAGGATTTTAGCATCTATGTTCATCAGTGACACTGGCCTGCAGTTTTCTTTCTTTGTTGTGTCCTTATGTGGTTTTGGAATTAGGATGATGCTTGCTTCATAAAAAGAGTTTGGGAGTCTTTCATCTTCTTGAATTTTTTGGAATATTCTGTGGAGCATAGGGGTTAGCCCTTCCTTAAATTCTTTGTAGAATTCTTCTGGGAAACCATCTGGTCTAAGGCTTTTGTGTGTTGGGAGTTTTTTGATTACTGTTTCAATTTCATCAGCTGTTTTTGGTCTGTTCAGGCTTTCTGCTTCTTCTTCATTGAGTTATGGAAGATTCATTATTTTTTTCAAATTAGTTTTCAATCTATTGCTCTTCTCCTTCTGGGACAGGTATGATTCAGATGTTGGAATGTTTAAAGTTTTCCTGTAGTTTCCTAAGTCTCGCCTCAGTTTTGAAATTCTTGTTTCTTCATTCTGGTCTGGTTGAATGTTTATTTCTTCCTTCTAACTCAAACCATTGGTTTGAGTTCTCTTTTCCTTCCCATCACTGTTGGTTCCCTATACATTTTTCTTTATTTTACTTTGCATAGCCCTCCCTTTTTGTCTATTTTGTGACCATACTCAACCGTTTCTGTGAGCATGCTGATTACCTGTGTTCTGAACTCCATATCTGATAGGCTGGCTATCTCTTCATTGCTCAGTTCTATTTTTGGAGTTTTGATCTATTCTTTCATTTGGGCCATATATATTTTTTTCAGCACTATGTCTCAGCACAGCTGTTACATAGTATGGGCTAGAGCCTTAGACATTTGCCAGGGCAGGGCAATCCACATCTCTGGGTTGTGGCACTCTACATGGGGAATGGGTCCAAGAGGGAACAATGCCACTTGTTTGGCTCTTGGCTGGCTTTCAGTGACTTCCCCTGTTACCCACAAGCAAATTGGGCCCTTCCGGTGCTTATTCCTGGTTGGGTGGTTTTGTGTATGTTCTAGGACCCTGTGGGTCTCTCCAACAAACTTTCCTGTGAGTCTGGGAGTTTCTCTCACTGCTGCAACCCCCATGGATTTTTACCACCAGAGGTTTTGAGGCTTTATGTGCAAGCACTGGAACTTGGGGTTAAGAGGTCTGTCTCACTCCCCATTTGTTCTTCCTGGTTATCTGCATGCAAATGTGAGAACTTTCAGTCTGCAAGTCTCTGCCTTGCCTGTTCTGGTCCTCCAGCAACTCTCTTGCTGCATGTCCTCTCTGCCCCCACTGCCTGTCTCCTCCCTCCTACCAGTCTGAGTGAATGTTTCTTCTTTAACTCCTTGGTTGTTGGACTTCTACACAGTTTGACTTTCTGGCAGTTCTGGTTAGTTTTTGTTTTTAAATTTGTTGTTGTCCTTCTTTTGGTTGTGTGAGGAGGCAAGATGTATCTACCTACACCTCCATCTTGGCCAGAAGTTCTCTGAAAGATTTTAGGAACATCTGAAGCTTGTGCCTGGACAGGCCATTTGTATGGAAAAGCCACTGGAAACACCTTGTATAAGCCTGAAAGTTGGGTGGGTCAAGGCCCCAGGAAATCAGCAGGGTGGGGCCAACAGGGTGGGCCAGATTGATGGCATCTTAGATTTGGCACTTGATGGCCACCTCTGTTTTGGGGAGGACTCAACAAAAGAACAGTGTCTTCTGCAAACACTTTTGTCTGGGATAATGTTGCCCTTCCCAGCTCTTTCTGATGCCAGACAATTCAGTTCCTCCTCATATGTCTCTGGTGCCTTTCAAGTTTGTGCTCCAGTACTGGAGCTCAGAGGGAGTGAGTCAAGTAAGCCTCTGTATGGACCCTTTGAAAGGAACTGCCTAGGACTCCAGTAGCCTTCTGTTTCCAACAGCCTCAATCTCCACCAGGTTTTGCAGGTAGAAGTCATGGAGGCTTCTCTTCCTGGCACTGGAATCCTGAGCTGGGAGACCTGGTATGGGTTTGGGAACACTTGCTCATTAGTGGGGACCTCTACAGCTGAGAAAACTTTTCCAATTTTCATCTGCCAAATGTGGGTATGGGACCATCCTTTTCTATGTCTCCACCCCTCCTACCAGTCTTGGTCTGGCTTCTTTTTTAATTTCCTAGTTGTAGGACTTCTGTTCAGCTGGATTTCAGATGGTTCTGAATGATGGTTGCTCTGTAGTTTAGATGTAATTTTGGTGTGATTGTGGGAGGAGGTGAGTACCATGTTTACTTATGTTGCTGTCTTGATTGTAAGTCTTTTGCCATGTATTTTGGTTGTAAATATCTTTTGAATTTGAGAAAGTGTTGGGACAGAAAATACTTCATGTAACTAAGTGGGCTATTCAGAAGCTGAAAAGTTATTTTTTGTACTTTGTGAAGCCTTTATTTATTTTTGGAAATTGAACAAGAAATGTGGCTAATTTGTAAACTTCCTGCAGATTATTTGATGCTGGGCAAAATATACAATTATTTCTTTTGGTAAGTTTGTATTAACAATTTAAAAATGAGATGTCAAGAAAAGCCTATTCTTCCTTATGCTTAATTTATTTCTCTTTAAAAGAAATTAAATGTAACCATTTTGCTGGATTGATATAATTTCTTCTGGAGCAAAATCTGTGCAGTTGATAACCAATAAATGTAAAATATGGTAACTAGAATTAACTATACATAACAGTATACCTGATAACAGTAGTGTAATCTCAATTTGATCTAAAAGTAATTTTGAAAACAAGTATGTTTTATCTTGGACTTTCTAAATTTAAATTATATTTTTGAATATAAGCAATTTGTAGTATTATTAACTTGTCAAACACACTTTGAATGTAAATTTCAGTGCTGAAAAAAACATGAACTGAATGATCACTGATCAATTGAAGTCATCATATTACAGAACATTTGTCACAAATTTCCCAAGTATAATTTCTCAGAGGGACTAAGGATTATGTGAACTGCCCAACCTTGGCATACCCCTTTGATACTCCTGCCCATTTCCCCTTTTACTTTACCAAGGTGTTAAGCATGACTGTCACACTATTATGTTTTCTATTAAACCAGAAGTATGATGTTATTTAATATTTATCCTATATCTGTCACTGAATTTTACCACCTAAGTGTATGTTAATATGTTAATTCCTACATTTAAATATTTTTAGTTAAAAAAACTGAAAACAGATATGATATAATATGACTTCTTATATATATTCTGAAGCATGTTTAATGGTAGAATATAATAATGATTTAAAAATTTATTTCCTGAAAATTTCATTACAGTTATGGATATCAGTAGTGAAGTTACACAGATATCTTATGGTGATGATAGGTGTATGTGGGAGAAAAATCCTTCTTTCAGATTATTTTCCTGTTCTTAAAATTAATTAATTAATTATTATTATTTTTTAGATGATTTGTTTTCTGTATTATCTATGTCTAAATGTAAATGTCTCATTGTAAATGTCTAAAGGAAACATGACCGTATCTCATTTTTTTAGTTTTTTTTTAATAAGACAACATTTCACTCTTCCCTTCTGAAGAACCAGTAATATTTACTGATGAATTCTCTATGGTGTGTAGAAACCTTACCACTTTCCTTTCTATAGTCTTCAACTCAGTCTCCCATTGCTACCTGATATCTTTTAGACTGAAAAGATAAGGCAATATTAGAATATCATTGATGTTTGCTTGCAGCACTTCAGAAAGCAGTGAGATGTGGAGATGGTGAGGTAATTGGAGCATCCTCTGGGTGACATTTAGATGAAATCTCTGAGAATATGATTCAAATCAAGGAAAAAATGTAACAGAAATTGTTCTTGACTTCTGTTTAACTTAAGTCTAAGGACACACTTATTGAAAACAGGTTGCTTACTTTGTGGTTAAAAGTCTAAGTAAAACAGTGGAACTTAAATCTTCTCTGCAGTGACATTTTCATCGATGACATTAAGAACTTATTGAAAATCTGATGGCACATAAAAATAAAACTAGGAAAAAGGGGAGGGGAATCTATCTGTGGGACAGGGTATGGTATATTTGGGAGATGGGACTAGCTTGAAGGGGTGGGGTCAGGAGTTCTTAGAATAGTGGCAATGATCCAAATAGATCTATGTGAGGTAAAAAGAGATTGTAAAAATTAACCAGGAAGGCTTATTTTTCCTATTGCCCTAAATGAGTTTTATCTTTCATATATATTTGAATTGTTGAGAAAGGAGAAGCCCTAGCTGGTAATGTACTTTAAATCTTTTCTATTTTGTTACCATTGAAAAGTTAAATTAAACCACAGACTCTGGGTACACCATTTTAATATGATTAAAAACATTCATTACATTTCTCTTCTGAAAGCAGCTTCCCTACAGCACATAAAAGTTAAAAATGCATCTATATTAAAGTCTTATTCTTTTTCTAAATTGGAAAACATGACAGCAGATTAATTTTTTTCCAATGGACACTCATTAGAGTAATAAGAAATGTCCTGGTAATAAATGTCTAAAGGAAACATGACCATATCTCATTTTTTTATTTTTATTTTTTTAAATAAAAACAACATTTGGTGATAACCTGGTCATGGACACAGTAACAGTATGCAGCTTGCAACAGTATAATACATGGACACTGAAGTTGACTTGGCCTCAAAGCAGTAACTCCACAGTCCTACATTTCATGAAAGGGAGAAAAAACTTTTAAGTGTGTGATTACTTAGACTGTCCATGAGTTATTGGGTTCCCGTGCATGTTTGCATATCTTTGTCTCTTTTTGTATGATTTTATTTTTTGGCATCACCTTACCAGAAATTATTTAGGCAAAGGAAGGCAACATGTAAATTAGTTAATTTTATAAAACTTTTAGAAAAAGTTTTAGCTGAAACATAAAGCATTTTAGGTTTTAAAAGTTCTGATTCACAGAATAGGCAAGGTGGAGGCTGGCAGACTGGGTGGCCCCACATTTATGTGCGGATAACTGGGAAGAACAACTGGGAAGTGAGATGGTCCATGCAATCCAGGGTTCCATCATGGGGATACAAAGCCTCAAAATCTCTGGTGGTAAAAACCTGTGAGGGTTGTGGTGGTAGGAAACACTCCCAGCTTCACAGGAGAGTTTATTGGAGAGACCCATAGGGTTCTAGAACATACACAAACCCACCCAACCAGGAATCAGCATGGAAAGGCCCAATTTGATTGTGCATAGTGGGGGAAGTTACTGAAAGCTGGTGGAGAGCCAAGCAAGTGGCTTGTTGCCTCTCGGACCCCTTCCTCACATACAGTGCCACAACACAACAATGTGGATTGCCTGGCCTTCGTGAATGCCTAAGGCTCCACTCTTTACTAGGTAACAGCTGTGCCAAGACAAAAAAAAATATATGACCTAATGAAAGAACAGATCAAACCTCCAAAAACAGAACAAAGCAATGAAGAGATAGCCAGCCTATCAGATGCAGAGTTCAAAACACTGATAATAAGAATGCTCACAGAAATGGTTGAATATGGTCACAAAATGGAGGAAAAGGTGAAGGCTATGCACAGTGAAATAAAGGAAAATGTACAGGGAACCAACAGTGAAGGGAAGGAAACCAGGACTCAAATTGATGGTTTGAACCAGAAGGAAGAAATAAACATTCATCCAGAACAGAATGAAGAAACAAGAATTCCAAAAAATGAGGAGAGACTAAGGAAACTCTGGGACAACTTTAAATGTTCCAATATCTGAATCATAGGGGTGCCAGAAGGAGAAGAGAAAGAGCAAGAAATTGGAAACTTATCTGAACAAATAATGAAGGAGACCTTTCCCAATCTGCCAAAGGAAATAGACTTCCAGGAAGTCTAGGAAGCTCAGAGAATCCCAAATAAGTTGGACCCAAGGAAGCACACACCAAAGCACATCATCATTACATTAGCCAAGATTAAAGATAAGGAGAGAATCTTAAAAGCAGAAAGAGAAAAGGAGACAGTTGCCTACGAAGGAGTTCCCACAAGACTATCAGCTGATTTCTCAGAAGAAACCTTCCAGGCAAGAAGGGGCTGGAAAGAAGTATTCAAAGTCATGGAAGGCAAGGATCTATATCCAAGGTTATTCTATTCAGCAAAGCTATTATATAGAATGGAGGGGTAGATAAAGTGCTTCCCAGAGAAGGTCAAGTTAAAGGAGTTCATCATCATAAGCCCTTATTATATGAAGTGTTAAAAGAACTTATCTAAGAAAGAGAAGATGATAAAAACATGAACAGTAAAATGACAACAAACTCACAACTATCAACAACTGAACCTAAAAACAAAAACAAAAACAAACTAAGTAAATAGCTGGAAGAGGAACAAGATTACAGAAATAGAGATCACATAGAGGGTTATTGGTGGGAGGAGGGAGAATGGGAGAAAAGGACAGGGAATAAGAAACGTGATTGGTAGGTACAAAATAGACAGGGGGAGGTTAAGAATAGTATAGGGAATGGAGAAGCCCAAGACCTTATATGTGCCACCTGTGGATATGAACTAACGTGAGGGAGGGTGATGCGTGGGTCACCAGCCAGCAGTGATCACAGAATGCTGCGGATGGCTCGTCAAAACAGGAGAGAAAACATGCACAGAGACAGACCAGTTTCTGTGGAGAAGTAGGGACAGAACGGCCACACCCTCTAGTGGGGGGCGTGATGATTTACTGTCCAAACCGGCTTTTATTGGGTTCGTTTTGCATAAGAATTTAGGTAAAGCACATTCCTCATTGCGAGGAAGTAAGGATCAAACGATAGGTAACAAGGAACTCTGAGGTTCCATTTTAAGTCAGGGTCAAAGAGCTGTAAGACTTTAAGGAACAAACTAACTTCCTCCTTGGACCCTTCTCATTCAACTGAGAGCATTCTAAACAAAGAAGTTTTCACAGGAATTTACATGTTCTTTCTTAGGCCTGATCACCCGGGGAATCCGCCCTTTCCAACACAGGGTGGCACCACCCTGTCATTGTTTCAGGCTTAGGTGGAGCAAGGGAAGTAAGGCAGCCAAGAGATTAAGAGATTTTGTTGCAGAGCAGGACTCAGGCTTTGTCAAAGCCAAAGGGCAAGAGTCCATCACCCTTTTGCCGTAACCCCCAAAGTCCTTCTTTTGGGGGCCTCCCACGTGATCGTGCCTGTCTTAGATCGTTCACCCCTTGGGGAGTCTTACCCATCATTGGCTAACCAACCAAGCATTGGGGTCCAGGCAGGATGAGGTATGAAGGAGCAGAAGCAGCGCTCCTGTCAGGGAGATAAGCTTGTCTCCTTGCTGGCTTATGGTTCCAAGGGCGTTCCCTTAGCCTTAGCCTAGGTGGGGGTTACAGCTTCTGATACCAGGCAGGGTGGTTCCCAACAGGGGGGAGTGTGGGTGGGAGGATGGTGCAGGGCAGAGGGAAATAAAAGGGGGTAAAATGGGGACAACTCTAATAACATAATCCATAAAATATATATAAAAAAGAAAAAAAGTTCTGGCTCAGGTCTTTAGATGGGTAAATTTTGAAGATATTAGCTAAAATAAAGTTTTGACATACTTCTTGTCTATTGTTCTATCATTAACATGATGCCCTTATTATCATTAGTAAACATTTTTAGAATATTATTACATGTTATTGTGTAGAGCAATTTTTTAGTAACAAAATTGAGGAAGGTATTGTTACCATCCTAATGCAATTTAATTAGGTACAGATGTTTACTTTTGGACTGATAGAGAGCATTAGTAAGTATCAGCTCATAAGCGACAAACCTCCTGAAGTTAGTGAGTTAACACAATGCTAGTTTTTCTCTCATTCATGTGAAGTTCAAAATACTTCCTGTGGTAGAGAGAGTAATGACCTCAAGCACTTTGCGATGAAGGCAAGAAATAATGAATAAATGATAATAAATACATTCATGCCTCTAGTGGTAAAATAACTTGACTGATGTGAGCCAGAAAGCCTGGGGTGGAAGTGAACAAATTTAAATAATTAAGTTCATGATCTTCATGAAAAATAATTTTGCCTTAATTTTTCAGTGCTACTGATGATCTATGCTGAGCCATGAGCATCAGCCCTGCTTGCTGCTTTCTCCAGTGTAGAGGAAGTTAACACCATAGGGAACATTTAAGTAGATGTTGTGAGTCTTGAAATATTACTCTGCCAGATTTCACCAGATGAGTTCTGAATACCAGATGGTGCTACCTCATTTGTATTTTTATAAATATAAAATTCTTTTATTTTTTAAAAGAAGAAATAGGGATCATTTTGGCTCCAGAAAAATGTAAAAATTACTTTATTTTGCTGCAGTCTTGCCTCAATCTGCTATCTCACATAAGCCTTATTAACAACATTTGTATATAAAAATTTTTAATAATACCTTGTTGAAAATAGCTCTATTTTTCATGTTATAAAATAATATATATTTATCCCCAAACATTTAGAATATATAGAAAAGGAAATAGATCATCACACTGACTTAGAAAATGTTAACTCTTTGGTGCATATCTTCCTATAAATGTTGATTCATTCTTTGCAAGAGCAACTTTTAAAATATTCTTACCTGTACCCAAGATGCCATATTAAACAAAAGTTTTTAGACTTTATGATCTTCTTATCAAACACTTATTTTCATCTTACAATAGGATACTCCTGGGCATGCAATTGCTTATGCTAGAGATCTGGTAGTTATTTTGGTACCTCCCTCTCCCTCACCTCCCACCTTCAATCTGTTACCAAGTCCCATTGATTCTACCTATCTTTATCCACTTTTCTTCATATCCACTGCCACCACCTGCTTACTGGCCCATGCACATATTTCTTTCTGCCTACAATACTTTCCCTTCTCCATATTCCTACAACTTACATTCCCAAGACTACTTTCTTGCTCATAATGATGTAATAACTACTTGTTCTTTAGATTTCATTTTTGGGTATCATTTTTTTTTTAGAAAAACTTTTCTGGTAAACCAATTCAGAATGGGTTTGGTATTCCCTTTGATGCTTTCTTAGCACCTTATGCATATCAACTAGTGATACCAGTTATCACTACAATACTGTACCCTCTTCACTTGTCTGTGTTCCTCACTGTGTTCCTAGTGCTTAGCAAATGCCTGCCCTTGCAGGTGACTGATACACATTGTTGAATGGATGAATGAGCATAGTATGAAATTAGGTTAAATGGGTAAATGAGATCTGTTTTGGCCTCTGAGAACTATATTGATTTCTGAGAACAACAGGGACGCAGAAATACACTACTTTAGAACTTGTATCATTAGGGAACACAAATTGAAAATAAATGAGATAAACTAAAGAGTACTGCTAGGAGATTATTGTTTGATCTGAGGCTGAAGAAATGAGAACATCACTCTTATTGGGACTAGAAAGGTATAAATATGAGGACCTCAAGTAAATAAGCAAAGACCTGACCCTGTTTTTTGGTGGATTAGATAATATAAATAGATCCATCAGGGGTCCATCTCAAATAGCTGAGAGAGGTAATTTTAAGAGAAGAAATGATGGTCACAGGCTGGAAAGAAACCTTAAGCAAAAAAGGTGGAAGATCACTAAAGGTGGCCCCTGTCTGTCCCACCACCAGCAAAGGGCTCACTTAGCTGAAGTCTTTCTGACATGGCTTCACAAACTTTTTCCCAGACAGAGGGAATCTCACTGCCCCTCTGGGCAGTGTTTCTATTCTCCCAAGAGATACTCTTTGGTTTTCTTACTTAGCATTTTAGCACAGACTAGTTGCAGTAATAAAGAACTGCACATAACACAATCTGTCATCCAAAATGTTGAAAAACAGAGCCAGGAGGTTAATTTCTGGTGTTCACAAATACTGAGGAAACACTTCAAAAACAACATATGTATTTGTATGTAGGTCATACAATGGATCATAACTATAAACAATAACATTTTTGAATAGAAAGAAAATGTCAACATGGAATCATAATTAATGAGCAAGTATTTAAAGTCTGTATATTTAATATATTACTATATTTAAGTAATATGTTACAAATTCATTTAATATATTGAATGTAAATTTATATACTCAATATATTAGTATGTGTGGTATGTAGATGCAAGGAGTATAAAAATTAGTTTGTTCTCTCAGGGAGCTTATGCTTTGGGCGAGGAGATAAGATGTAGATAAATAAAATTACAAGAGTAACTAATTTAATGTAAAGATAAATTATTACTTAAGGCAGTGGGTTTTAGATAACAAGTCAATGCAAGGAGAATTAAACAAGCTGAGGGAATTTATTAGAAGGAGACAGGAACATATCACCAACAGCAGGAAAGCAGCAGGCACTGCAAAGGAGCTACAATGACTGGAAAGCAAGCACCTCCCTTCTCTGTTCCTTCCTCCAGCCCCAGCACTGACTCATTTTCTGCTGTGATCCAGAGTGCCCAGATAGGCAGGTTGCTTACTAGCTTACTTGATTCCAGTTTCAAATTTTTCAGTTGAAGAAATCTGATTATGCTAATTGTGTTGAGTATTTATTCTTCATCCAACCAATTATGATTTACACAATAGAAATAAAGCTATCAGGGCTCAGAGAGGCCATTTTCAGAGAAGATCTGAAATAGTAATGTAAATATTTTGTTTAGGGGTACCTACCCAGTAGGTGTGGCTGAATCATTAGATTCCAACTGGATAACAATCTCTGGGGTTATAAAAATAATGAGGACTTGTTATAAAAAGCCATGATTTGGTTAGAACTTCTACTTGGCACTGTAGAGATTTTTCTATTGAATGGGTATTTTCATATACATTAATCACAGCCATGCTTGTTTGGAATGTCATTCTGCCATCTGTTATATTAACTAATAGTCATACTTTTCTTTCGTTTATTTCAAAGTTTCCTTTGGGAGAAAAGTCTTTGTGGGAGAGTGTAGGATTATACCTTTGTTAATAAATTAGTTTTTATTAAGTGTAACACAGATAAACCCAGCATTGAGGACAAGTCTGTAGATGCTCAGGAGAGCACTGAAATTATATTACCTATGTGTGGTTATCTCCCAAATTTTAAAATTACTTGCATTCAGTTTATTTTTATCTATCTATTTATGTATGTATGTATCTATCTATCATTTATCTACCTGACATTTATCTTAATCCTCACCTGAGGACATCCTTATTGATTAGAGAGAGAGAGAAGAAGGAGGAGGAGGAGGAGGAGAAAGAGAAGAAGAAAAGGAGGAGGAGGAGGAAGGAAAAAAGAGAGAGAGAGAAACATTAATTGGTTGCCTTATGTACACAACGTGACTGGGGACTGAACTTGCAACTCAGACATGGGCCCAGACTGGGGATTGAACCCTCAACCTTTTGGTTTGTGGAATGACATTCCAACCAACAGCACCACCTGGCCAGGGCATATATAGTTTACTGTAATATGCTGTGCTTGGCAGGAAAATATCTGAAAACTGTGGTTCTTCCAAAACATGTAACATGAGACAAAATGAATACCATGGCAGTACAGCAGAGAATATGCAATTATACACTACAGTTCAAATGGCTTGAACCAATCTCTGAGGAGATCTTGGATGGTTCTAAAACTGTCCATGACATACTATTGATAAGGATGTAATGTGTGTGTTTGTTCAAATTGGCTTTTGAGAAGGATTCAATTACTGATATTATGTTAGTTCCTTAATCTTTTTGCTTTTTAATCTTTTTACTTAAATACACACAGCCAAACATTTTATTGCGGAGAACAATTAAGAAATACTGGGTATAGTTTCATAAGGTACATAAGCTACAGTGATTCTTTAGTATCTATCTAAAGGATAAGTTAAAATTTAAGAACTTTTTGAAACTTCCAACAGGGAATTCAAAAAATAGAGATGGCTTTTATGTCTACGTGTTCAGAAATAAAGTCAAGCTACTTTTTCTCATCCTAAAATGAAATTCCAAATTATTGAAAAGCTGTTAACTATAGGATTTGAGTGTAACTGGAGAATGTAATATGAAAAACATTTTATATTATTGAAGTCCAGGGATGTATGTTGTATACAAAATGTTCATTTCTGGGTAGAATGCTCCTTTACTCATTTATTTTTGGCCTGGCCATGATGTTCCAGATACTATGATCTTATACTAGGACAATGAGAGAAGTGGAATTATGATGAGATTTCTAGAGTAAGGGAGCATTTCTTCCTATGTTGGCTGTCTGGTGAGTGAAGCTGGTGGGCTCTGAGATGAGTCTTTGCTATAAAACTAAGACCTCAGTTTACTAGGGCCTCAATGGCTCCTTTTTTTGTGGGCTGATGTGGATGTATGTTGTGTATCATGCAACTAGCTCACTTTTCAGATCATGTGGAAGACTCAAGGGAGCTGGAGGAACAATTGATGCTCTGGCTCCATGTGAAAATCAATGCCTGCAGTGGGGGGTGGGATGGGTGGAGGAGGGCTAAGGGGGAAAAGTTGGGACAATTGTAATAGAATAAAAATAAAAATAAAGATAAAATCAATGCCTGGAGTCCAAGCAACACAGCTCAGCATCTTTCTGGTGTCACTGAGCTACTTGCTGACAGCATCCTTCACTCATTCACACATTATATTTTACCAAGAATCTAGCCATGACTCAATAAACATGTGTCAAGTGAGCTGGATGTGTACATTGATTTAGGATTTTGACTATAAGTTCAGTCACAAAAAAGCTACCTAAAACAGGTAAAAAAGTAAATCAGAAGCCCATGAAAACGCTTCTAAATCTCAAAAATTTATTCGATTGTCTAGATTTTAGAGTTTAGTTTGGAAACTTACTGGTCTTAGTTACCTAACACAAAGATTTTGCCTCAGTTGACTACTTTGAAAAGCATGTTAAATTTGTTTTATTCTTAAAACATTTGTGGGATAGTTATGCTTGAATTATAATTCATCCCATGGACTGAATACATACTATGTGTAAAGCATTTTGTTATATTCTCTAAGGAAAAAACAATTCCTTTAATATAAGGTAATTGTCCTCTCTCAGAGTTTGTGGTCTCAATTGGGACCACAACTGGGAAATTGAGATGTATAAAAATACAATGATACCTGGAAGGATGTGATAAATGCATATAGAGTTGACCCTTGAACAACATGATTTTAAATTGCAATTGTCCACTTATACATGGATTTTTTCAATAAATAATGTAAATGTGTTTTCTTTTCCTTATGATTAAAAATATTTTTATCATTGTTCTATTATAGTTGTCCTAATTTTCCACTGTTGCTCTCCCCTGCCATGACCACCCTCTGCACCCACAGTCAATCCCCACACTGTTGTCCATTTCCATGGGTCATGTATCCCTGTTTGTGGATAAGATGCTTCCCCTTCTTTCCCCCTTTATCCTCCTCTCCAACCCTCTCTGGTTGCTGTCAGTCTGTTTTTTGTTTCCATGCCTCTAGTTTTATTTTCTTCAATTTTTTTATTTTGTTCATTAGATTCCTCTTATAGGTGAGATCATATGGTATTTGTTTTTTACCACCTGCCTTAGTTCACTTAGCATAATGTTGTCCAGTTCCATCCATGATGTTGCTAAAGGTAGGAGTTCCTTCTTTCTTTCTGCTGCATAGTATTCCATTGTGTAAATGGGCCATAGTTTTTTGATTCTCTCACTTACTGATGAGCACTTAGGCTGTTTTCAGTACTTGGTTATTGTAAATTGTGCTGCTCTGAACACAGGGGTGCATAGGTTCTTTTGAATTGGTGTTTCAGGATTTTAGGATACAAACTGAGCAGTGCCACTGCTGGGTCAAAAGGCAGTTTCACATTTAGTTTTCTAAGGAAATTCCAACTGTTTTCCACAGTGGCTGCACCAGTCTGCATTCCCACCAACAGTGCACTAGGTTTCCCTTTTCTTCACAACCTTCCCAGCACTTGTTGTTTGTTGATTTGTTAAGATGGCCATTCTGACTGGTGTGAAGTGGTATGTCATTGTGGTTTTAATTTTCATCTCTCTGATGGCTAGTGATGCTGAGCATCCTTTCATATGTCTCTGGGCTCTCTGTATGTTCTCCATGGAGAAGTGTCTGTTCAGGATTTTTCCCATTTTTAAATTGGATTGTTTTTCTTCCTGATGTGGAGTTCTTTATATATTTTGGAGATCACACCCTTGTCCAAGTTATCATTGGCAAATATGTTTTCCCAGATGGTTGATTCTCTTTTCATTTTGTTAACATTTTCTTTAATGATACAGAAGTTTTATTTTGATGTTGTCCCATTTGTTTATCCTTTCCTTTATATCCCTTGCCGTAGGGGATGTATTGATGGGATATCTGAAATTTCCCTTCCTATGTTTTCCTCTAGGACTTTTATGGCATCACAGATTATGTTTAAGTCTTTTATCAATTTTGAGTTTATTCTGGTGTATGATGTAAGTTGCCGGTCTAGTTTCACTTTTTTTTTTTTTTTGCATGTACCATTCCAGTTCTCCCAACACCACTTGTTGAAGAGGCTATATTTACTCCACTTATGTTCCTGCCCCATTTGTCAAATATTAATTACCATAAACACATGGGTTCATTTCTGGGATCTCTATTCTGTTCCATTGATTAATGTGTCTGTTCTTATGCCAGTACCAGACTGTTTTGATTATAATGGTCTTGTAGTATAGTTTGATATCAGGTATTGTGATCCCTCCTACTTTGTTCTTCTTTCTCAAGATTGGTGAGGCTATTTGGGGTCATTTTTGGTTCCATATAAATTTTTGAAATATTTGTTCTAAATCTGTGAAGTATGTGATTGGCATTTAAATAGAGATTGCATTGACTCTACAGATTGCTTTGGGTAGTATGGGCATTTTCATGATATTATTTCTTCCAATCCATGGACATGGTACATGCTTCCACTTGTTTATATCTTTCTTAATTTCTTTCTTCAGTGTTGTGTAGTTTTCTGAGTACAGGTCTTTTATCTCCTTGGTTAAATTTATTCCTAGGTACTTTGTTTTCTTGTTGCTGTAGTAAATGGGATTTTTTCCATAGTTACTCTCTTTGAAAGGTTGGTATACAAAAAAGCCTTCAATTTATGAATATTGACTTAGTATCCCATGTCAATATGCATTTGCCCAATTTACCTACTAGGTTGAATAGTGTTTTGGTGGAGCCTATAGGGTTTTCTGTGTACACTATTATGTAATCTGCAAATGAGTTTTACTTTTTCCTTTCTAATTTGGATATTTTTAATTTCTTTTTCTTGTCCAATTGCTGTGGTGAGAATCTAATACTATGTTGAATAAGAGCAATGAAAGCATACACCCTTGTCTTATTCCTTGTCTTAGTGAAAAACTTTTAGTTTTTACACATTGAGTATGATGTTGGCTGTAGGTCTATCATATATGGCCTTTATTGTGTTGAAGGATGCTCCCTCTACTCCCACTTTGCTGAGTGTTTTTATCATAAGTGGGTGCTGTACTTCATCAATTGCTTTTTCTGCATCTATTGATATGATTATGTACTCTTTGTCTTTCATTTCAGTTATGCTGCATATTATATTTATTGATTTGCCAATATTATACTGTCTTTTCATCTCTGGGATGATTCCTACTTGATCATATGTGTATGATATGAATGAGGTGTATGATATGATATGAGGTGTATGATATTTTTAATGTATGGCTGGATCTGGTTTGCCAATATTTTGTTGATGATTTCAACATCTATGTTCATCAGTGATAATAACCTGTAGTTATCTTTTTTGTGTCTTTACTGGTTTTGGAATTAGGGTAATACTGGCCTCATAAAATGAATATAGGAGTCTACTCTCTTCTTGAACATTTTGGAATAGTTTGAAAAGAATAGGAGTTAGCTCTTCCCTAAATGTTTGTTAAAAGTCACCTGTGAAGCTCTCCAGTCCAGGGCTTTTGTATGCTGGCAGTTTTTTGATTACTGCTTCAGTTTCACTAGTTGTCATCTGTCTGTTCAGGCTTTCTTCTTCTTTGTGATTCAGTTTTGGAGCCTTATATGCTTCTACAAATTTGTCCATTTCACCCAGGTTGTCAAATTTCTTTGCATATAGTTACTGTAGTAATTTCTTACAATCCTTTGCGTTTCTGTGATATCCATTGCAGTTTTTCCTCTCCCGTTTCTGGTTTTATTTGTTTAGGCCCTATCTTTTTGTTGATGAGTCTGGTTAAAGGCTTGTTGATTATGTTTTCAAAGAACGAGCTCCTGGATTTATTGATTCTTTGAATTATTCTTTTAGTGCCTATGTCATTTAATTCTGCTCTGATCTTGATGATTTCCTTCCTTTTACTTTCTCTGGGCTTTGTTTGGTGTTGTTCATCTTGTTCTTGTAGATGTTAGATAAGATTATTTATTTGAAAATTTTCTGCTTTTTCCCATCTTGCAGGATGGTGGGTGAAAAAACCAAAAAGCTGGATACTAAGGAGAAGAAACCCCAAGTCAAGAAGGCTGATGCTGGCAGCAAGGTTAAGAAGGGGAACCTCAAGGCTAAGACGCCTAAGAAGGGGAAGCCCCACTGCAGCGAAACCCTGTCCTCATCAGAGGGATTGGCAGGTATTCCCGGTCAGCCATGTATTCCCAAAAAGCCATGTACAAGAGGAAATACTCCGCAGCTAAATCCAGGGTTGAAAAGAAAAAGAAGGAGAAAGTTATGGCTGCTGTCACTAAGCCAGTTGGTGGCGACAAGAATGGTGGTACCCGGGTGGTTAAACTTCGTAAAATGCCTAGGTACTATCCCACTGAAGACATGCCTAGAAAGCTGCTGAGCCACGGCAAGAAGCCCTTCAGTCGGCACAGGAGAAAACTGCGGGCCAGCATCACTCCCAGGACCATCCTGATCATCCTCACTGGGTGCCACAGGGGCAAGAGGGTGATTTTCCTAAAGCAGCTGGGCAGTGGCTTGCTACTTGTGACTGGACCTCTGTCCTATAATCGAGTTCCTCTATGTAGAACACACCAGAAATTTGTCATCGCCACCTCCACCAAAATCGACATCAGTGGTGTGAAAATCCCCAAGCATCTCACTGACGCTTACTTCAAGAAGAAGAAGCTGCGCAAGCCCAGACACCAGGAGGGGGAGATCTTCGACACCAAGAAAGAGAAATATGAGGTTACTGAGCAGCGCAGGCTCGATCAGAAAGCCGTGGACTCGCAAATTCTGCCAAAAATCAAAGCTATCCCCCAGCTCCAGGGCTGCCTCCGCTCGGTGTTTGCCCTCACAAATGGCCTCTATCCTCACAAAATGAAGTTCTAAATTTCTTTTGAAAAACCTAATTAAATAACTGATCTATTTAAAAAAAAAAAGAAAGAAAATTTTCTGTCTTTTATAGGCAGGCCTGTATTGCTATGAACTTCCCTCTTAGGTCTGCCTTCACTGTGTCCCATAAGTTTTGGGCTGTTTTACATTTATTTTCATTTGTATCCAGAAACTTTTTGATTTCTTCCTTGATCTCATTGTTAATCCATTCATTATTTTTAAGTATATTTTATTGATTATGTTATTACAATTGTCCCATTTTTTCTCCTCTTTCTCCCCCTTCACCCTGCAACCTTCCTCCCACCAGCATTTCCCCCTGCCTTTGCCACCCTAGTTCAAGTCTACGGGTTGTACATGTAAGGTCTTTGGCTTCTTCATTCTCTATACTATTCTTAACCTCCCCCTGTCTATTTTGTACCCACCAATTATGTTTTTTATTCCCTGTACCTTTCCCTCTATTCTCTCTCCTCCTTTTTCCCATTGATAACCTTCCATGTAATCTCCATTTCTGTGATTCTGTTCCTGTTCTAGTTGTTTCCTTAGTTTGTTTTTGTTTTTAGGTTCAGTTGTTGATAGTTGTGTTTGTTGTTATTTTACTGTTCATAGTTGTGATCTACTCTTTTTCTTAGATAAATCCCTTTAACATTTCATATAATAGGGACTTGGTGATGATGAACTCTTTTAACTTGACCTTATCTGGAAAGCACTTTATCTGCCCTTCCATTCTAAATGATAGCTTTGCTAGATAGAGTAATTTTTGATGTAGGTCCTTGCCTTTCGTGACTTTGAATACTTCTTTCCAGCCTCTTCTTGCCTGGAGAGGAATCTTCTTGCTTTTTGAGAAATCAGGTGATAGTCTTATGGGAACTCCTTTGTAGTCAACTGTCTCCTTTTCTCTTGCTGCTTTTAAGATTCTTTCCTGAGTAGCTCAGTGGATTGAGTGCGGGCTGGGAACCAAAGTGTCCCAGGTTCGATTCCCAGCCAGGGTACATTCCTGGGTTGCAGGCCATAACCCCCAGCAACCGCACATTGATGGCACTCTCTCTCTCTCTCTCTCTCCCCCTCCCTTCCCTCCCTAAAAATAAATAAAATCTAAAAAAAAAAGATTCTCTCCTTATCTTTAATATTGAATAATTTAATTATGATGTGTCTTCATGTGTTCCTTTTGGGTCCAATTTCTTTGAGACTCTCTGGGCTTCCTGAACTTCCTGGAAGTCTATTTCCTTCACCAGATCAGGGAAGTTTCTTTTCATTATTTTTTCAAATAAATTTTCAATTTCTTCCTCTTCCTCTTCTACTTCTGGAACTCAATGATTCAGATGCTGAAACATTTAAGGTTGTCCTGGAGGTTCCTGAGCCTCTCCTCATTTTTTGGAATTCTTTTTCTTCATTCTGTTGTGGTTGAATGTTTATTCTTCCTTCTGTTTCAACTTGTTGATCTGAGTCCCAGTTTCCTTCCCCTCACTATTGGTCCCCTATATATTTTTCTTTATTTCACTTTTCATTGACTTCACTTCTCCCTCTGCTTTGTGTCTGTGCTGAGTAACTTCTATGAGCATTTTGATTACCAGTGTTTTGAACTCTGCATCTGATAGGTTGGCTGTCTCCTCATTACTTCATTCATTTTCTGGATTTTTGTTCTGTTCTTTCATTTAGGCTGAATTTCTTTGTCTCAGTGCAGCTGTTATATTGTAAGTGGTGGAGTCTTGTATATTTGTCATGGCGGGGCAACCCACTTCACTCTGTGGCACTGTATGTGGGGGAAGAGTTAGAGAGGGAACAATGCCATTTGCTTGACTCTTGACCTACTTTCAGTCACTCCCTGTGCTACCTGCAAGCAAATTGGGCCCTTCTGGTGCTGATCCCCAGGTGGATTGGCTTGTATATGCTCTAGGACTCCATGGGTCTCTTCAACAAACTCTCTTGTTATATTGGGAGTTTCTCCTGCCAGTGCAACCCCCACCAGATTTTATAGTCAGAAGTTTTGAGGCTTTAGTTTCCTACACTGGAATCCTGGGTTGCATGGCCTGTCTTGCTCCCTAGTTGTTCCTTCCAGCTTATTTTGATGTGGACATGGGACTGCCACGTCACCCACCCCATCTTCCACCTTTCTGGGAAGCCTCTCCACCCTGACTGCCTGTCTCCTTTACTCATACCAGTCTGTATGAATGTTTCTTCTTTTAACTCCTTGGTTGTGAGACTTCCATACAGTTCAATTTTCTGTCAGTTCTGGTTATTTTTGGTTTTTGCTCTTCCAGTATCTTAGATCTTCTGATTTTCTTAATATCATTTCCTTTTCTGTAGCTTACTTTATTATAAGAATACAGTGTATACTACATATGGCATACAAAATGTGTGTTAATTGACTGTTTATGTTAACGGTAAGGCTTCTGGTCCATAGTAGGCTCTTAGTTGTGTTTTGGGGGAATCAAAGGTTGTACTTGTATTTTTGACTGCACAAGGGGTCAGCACTTCTAAGTTGTGATTTGTGCAAGGGTCAACTGTATAACATAATTAAATTTAGCAATGTGAGTTTATGGTTTCATTAATAAAGCTGTTCCAAATGTCATTTCTGGAATGGTTAAAAAATTTCCTGGTTATTTTATACGTAAACTATAAGGAGAACCCATGTGTGTACATGAACATGGGTTTACACTGGTGTGCAGGTGCAAGCACATTGCTTTGTCCACTTGCCTGGCTGGATACTGTGTGTGACATAATGAAGTCAGAAAATCTAGATGTCCCTCTCTCTCTTTACCTTTCTGTGTGATATTGGGCTTATTACCAAATATCTCTAGGCATTGTCAGTGGAGGACATAGATACATCTCCTTGGTAAGGAGTGTTCTCTAGCATAAATGAGTGATCAGAAAAAGTGTTTTAGAAGTGATAAATCTACACACATTAACCCCAGGGAATTACTTTCCTTTGGCTTAAGGTATTCTAATTCTTATGTCAGCATTTAAATACTATGAAGACTAGTTGCTTTATGAAGATAAAATGTTATAGTTTGCTTTATACAGATTAAAAAACCATAAGTGTTTTTAATTGCTCTTAATTCTCCATGGCATGTTCATTTTCATTCTTAATGGCTCCACATGGCTTAAAATTAATTTTCATACTTACCCAATGTCATATTGTGGCTCTTTGATAACTTGCAAAAATTCTTTTACAAAGCTTATCATGCACAAAGATTTTCTTTATGTGCATATTAATAACTGATTACCAGTATGATCCAAAATTTTTAATCTTTATACCTCACCTCATCCCCAAAGGATAATCATTTATAGCTTTCACATAATAGCTAAAACACTAGACTGAATTGAAATGAAGTTCATTTTTTTAATAAATGAAAATGTTTATAAAATGTAGGTCAAGGACAACTACTCATTAGCAACTCTTCATTTAATGCCTGGACTTGACTTAACACAAAGTTCTCCTGTGAATTGAAGACACACCATCTGATGCATGGCTCCCTTTGGGCTGCAACCTGACTCTCTGGGACTTAGGAGAGATGAGCTGACCCATCAGGGTTTTAACAGACTTTGTTGGGGGACTTAATTTAAAAGTTGTTACATAGGTATTGTGATTTTAGACTGTCTAGAGAAACAAAATAATTTCTCTCCTTTGAGGAGCCACAGAGACTTAAAAGGAGGTTTGGTTATAAAATGGAGAAATCAAAGGTCAACTGGGAGAGGTAGTGAGCAGGTGATTTTGTAGCTGGCTGGGAAAAAGGGTTTCTTCTGGGCCTCAGTCCTGACTAGGGAGATAGAATGTAGATGGCCAAGAGAGAACTACTAAGTCTGTCAAACTCTAAGATAAGTTAAAAACATCTTTTCTTAGTAGGGGCCATTAATTTAGGAAAGGAGCATGTAAATGGTACCAGTAAGATATGAAGAAAACAATTCTTGCCTTTTATCTGTGAGTCAAACTAAAACAAGAGAAAAAGGGTGGCAGACTAAGCAATTAGGAATTGTTAGGAACAACTTTATAGGGTAAAAAAGAAATGCTAATCTGCTTTTAAGGAAGAGGTTCTCCTTATGCACCCCAATGTTCATAGCAGCACAATTTACAATAGCTAGGTGCTAGAAGCAACCTAGATGCCCATCAGTAAATGAATGGATCAAAAAACTATGGTGCATTTACACAATGGAATTCTATGCAGCAGAAAGAAAGAAGGAGTTCCTACTCTTTGCAACAGCTTGGATGGAGCTGGAAAGCATTATGCTAAGCGAAATAAGCCAGTCAGTAACATGTGATTATAATCAATGTCTCTATATATGTCAAAGATATGTTTAGCATATACATGAACATACGCATTAGATAACATCTTCAAGCCATTAGAGTTAAAAAAATTTAGAACAAAACATTGTGCTAAGTTTAACATGTTTTAAAGACTTTCCCAGCCAATCTAATTATAATAGATGGGCTCAAAGTAGGATCTATAAAAGAAGCTTAAGCTATGTTGAAAGTTTCAAATTATTTCACCTAGCATAAAAAATCATGTGTCACCAAATAAATAACACTAACTAAAAGTTGAGACAGTTTGAATTACAGTAATTAAATAATTATTTAACATAACTGTATTTTTGAGAAGATATTCCTGTCTTGCATAACTGTGTTTGAAAAATGTAGTGTAAAAAATGATAAAGCAACTCAATTTTACTGGCATAGAATTTGGGGTGTATGAAGAGTTATTTTATTTCTGATATTGAATGGTTGAGAAAGCAGATCAAGTAATGAATTTTAAATTATTTCAGTTTTCATGCTGGATCAATATTTGCTATCACTGAAATTTTTCTTGAGTAATTTTAGTTTTGAGAAAATTAGAATTGATTTATTTGTAATGTAGAATTCAAAAGAGAAATAACTAGAAGATATGCTGAGTAATAAACTAAAATATGGACTTCTCATTCCAATGTTTAAAAGACATGACTTTTGAAGAAAAAGTGAATTGTGGTTAACCCAATTAGTTATCTGTGTGAATATGAATGATATCTATAGTGTAGCAAGAAAACCTTTATACCCATAATGTGCGTAGATAGAATCAAAGAATTCAATAAAACTCCAAAGAAATGTCAGATAATTCTATCCTTTAGATATACTTAGGAATCAAAATGCCATCAAATGAATTCAATTCACATGCAGTGAACAGTTATTTCTTTTGGTGAAACAAATAAACAACTACATAAATATCTTCTTTGAGCAAATGGGCAGTTGAATTTAGATAATTTAATCAGCTCTCTCCTCAATTATTACTATTACGGAGTATAATTATAAGGGAACCCTATAAAATAATAAAAATATGTTTGCAACAGACTTAAGCAGTTACTTTTTGATCATAAGATGATTTATTTTCCTTATTAAAGTTTTTCAGTGTGGACTTCATCTGAATTCTCATTCAGTGGCCTCATGATGTTTTCAAAAGTATAAGGATTTTTCCATGGCTGGGTAGCTCAGTTGGTTAGAACATCACTCCCATATGCCAAGATTGTGAGTTCAATCCCTGATCAAGGCACATACAAGAATCAACAAATGACTACATCAATAAGTGGGACAACAAACCAACCTCAATCTCTCTCTCTCTCTCTCTCTCTCTCTCTCTCTCTCCCCCCCCCCGCTTCCTGTCTTTCTCTGAAATTAATAAAATAGTATGAGGACTTCTAAGAATATATATATTTTTTCCCATCACTTATTTAGCTATAAAGAAATGCCATTCATCTGACGAACTGTTATGAGATTCACTGTATCCTGGAAACTGTCCTAGGTCCTGTGATGGGATTGGAGTGAGAAGATAGGGGAGGAGATACAGAGATGAATGCCACCCCAATCAGATTACATTTGCATAGTCATGTGGGAATCCTGACATTTTGTAGCTTGCCATTGTTCTTAGAGGAAAAGTGAAAAATTTGAGACATTTTAGTAGGAGTTTATTATTTTCCATGTTGTCCACATTCTGGCTATAGTCCTATTGATTTTGTATCAGTCAATCAGAATACTCCCAGAAGCCATAACTTAGAACAATGTGTATGAACTTATCCATATTTTATACCACATCAGTAGCAAAGAGAGAGAATCAGTTCTTCTTTCCTTCTGGACTAAACGTTATGGAAACAGTTGATGACATCTATGAGATCTGCAACCTGGTAAATGTGGAGTGGGTCTCACTGTAGTAGGCATTTGGATAGGCATGATCAGAACAGGAACGATGGGCCCAGTGCCGAGTGTCACCAGGGTGGTGCAGAGGGTTTCTCAGGGTGGAGAGCCCTGGGTATCTAGCAACAGGCAAAACTATAAGTCCTGGCACAACAACTCCCATAAGCATTAACCCCTGGAGATGACATTTAGGTGTCAGTTGTGTTTCAGATCCAGGCCCAGAGAAGCAGCAGAATCAGACACAGTAATGCCATGGCCAATATCAGGACCAGCTGTAAAGACTAATGACTCCCTCCTGTGGTGCTGACCAAAATCCAATTTAGAGGATATTATAGGAGAGAGGATTAGAAATGATTTCAATGGTAGAGGTTTATTGTCTCTGTGATCAGGACTTGGACTACTTTATAGAGCTCTCCATTCCCTTCTTCAAACCACATACTCATGTTAACTCCTAACTGGTTCTTCTAACCTCAAGGTCATTATATCTCACCTGGTTCTTCTATCCATTTCTATTTAAGGCACAGAAGAAGGAGTCTAATTGCTCAAGAAAGAATCTGGTTATCAAAACTTCATGTTTTTTCAGTTCTTATTCATCACTTCAATGTTATCAAGATTCACAAAACATCAACCTCTTTTATTTCTTTCTCAAAACAAGTGATATTAATAGTATATGATGATAAAATTTCCAAAACATAGACTGACACTTTGCTTTCCCTTCCTCACCTCCAACATGAACTCATTATTCAAAAGCACTTTTAAGAAAAGAGACTGAAGCACACCTCCTATGGTCTGAATGTTTGTGTTCTTCCCCCAATTCATATGTGGAAATTCTAACCTCTAGAGGTGATATTATTAGCAGGTGATGCCTGTAAGGGGTGGTTATATCATGAGGTTAGGGGCCTCATGAATGAGATTTGTGCTTTCATTTATTTATTTAAAGTTTTTTTAAAAAAGATTTTATTTATTTTTTAGAGAGGGGAAAGGAGAGGAAAAGAGAAGGAGATGAACATCAATGTGTGGTTGCCTCTCGTGTGCCCCACACTGGGGACCTGGCTGGCAACCCACCCATGTGCTCTAGACTGGAAATGGAGCCAGCAACCCTTTGATTCACAGGCCAGCACTCAACCACTGAGCCACACCAGCCAGGGAAGATTAGTGCTTTTATAAAAGAGACCCAGAGAGTGCCCTTGACCTTTTCACCATGTGAGGATACAAATAGAAGTCTGTACCCTCCAAAGAGGGCCCTGACCTGACTGTGCTGGCACCTTGGTCTCAGGTTTCCAAACTCCAGAACTGTGAGCAATAAATTTCTCTTCTTTGTAAGTTAAGATAGTTTGTTATAGAAGCCTGAATGGACTAAAAGAACATCTCTATTATGAGAGTAATTAAATAATATTCTAAAAAACATATGCTTTTATTAAAGTCCTTATTTCTCAGTATTGCAGAATATATCACTCATCTTTTTCTCTATAGACTCCAAGCATCATGAAGGCAGAGACTATGTCCTATTTATACACATATTCCCAGTTCCTTGTACATATAGCATATGGTGGGGCTCAATAACTGTTTGGTGGGCCAATATTTGTTTAGCAAAGGGGTGGATATTTAAAAAAATCATGTTTCCATATTGGAATTCCATTATGCAATTTTTGTTTGATACCTAATTTGAAACAAGTTACTTCTTGTCTGAAAGATCTTATAATGCCATTTTATTATCTTTTGATTAAATCAGATGTCCTAGCATTTCCTTTAAAATATATCATCTTATCATTCTTGTTCTTTAGTTGTCTCTTTCTAGGTAATGAGGAGCTTTGAATTCTAAGAGACAAAAGTGCCACATAATTAAGAGGTATTATTCTCAAGGAAAAGCTTCTTTTCAGGTGAAAATTATACTGCATTTTGTTTATCAAGTGAAAGTTAACACTGCATTCACAGAAGAGTTTTTGTTTCCATTACATGCCTTTGACTTTCATTTATTTGTGACCTAGTTTTTTCATAACATAAAGAAGATGATGCCCCTTCTCAATGAGTAATTAGGGAAAAGGATGTAATGAAGCATACATGAAACAAGTTAATACAGAAGGAGTAAGTAATATAGTTATGATAGTAATATTATTATCAGAATCCATTTCAACATAATGATCTGAGTGATTTATTAGTGATAAATCACCTTGATGATATGACTCACCTATAATCTGCTAATAAACATAGAGTGATGAGTCATCACTACCAAGGTGTGAGCTTGTTTAGAGAATTTTATTTAAATGGCAACAGATGTTTACTATATTTAGAGAAGGTTGCTCATACTATTTGGAAGAATTTTCTGTGAATTATAAAATAATAAACTTTTTCAGGTGATTGCAATGGGTAAACTGAGTTAATTGAAGTAGATACTTGGTATTTGTGTCATAGATTAATTTTCTGTGTAAGCAATTATTAGTTTTAAAAGTTAGGCCCTAAGTTATAAAATGATACTCAGTTTGAAAAATTTCCTTAAATGAGGAGAGCTTAAGAAACATTTCAGATAACATGAAACATAACAACATCTGGGACTGGAAGATGGCAGCAAGGTAAGAGGAAGTGGATTCCACTTTTCCCTACACATGGGAGAAAAACCTAGCCAGTCTATGGAGAAACAGAGCAAATAGCCAACAGTACCCCAGCACATATGAAGTTAGGAGACCAAAAATTGTAGTGGACATCGAAAAACTAGACAAGTAGGTAGAAGCTGTGAACAACAGGATACCTGCTGGAAGAGGAAACCCAACAACAAAGGAACCACCAACAGATAACAACAGAAGAAGGTGAAGGAGGGAGTGGGAGCCACACTAACCTCAATCCAGGATCTATCTGGAAATACAACTATATAGTGGAGAAATTACCCAAAACAAACACCTGAACAAGAGCAAGAGAGAATCCTCAAAACCTTGTACACATGGAAGAACAAGCTTCAACATAAACTTCCCACACCAGCACAATGAAATACAAGAAGTGGTGGGCACAGGAACCCTCAGTTAGTCAGCTGGTGGGAAGCACCCACCAAAGAAAGACCCAACAACAATGAAAATCCAAAGAAAAACACAGAGCCAACTTAAATGACAGCCCAAGACCAGTGAGCTCAGGAGATCAAGGAGACTGCACCACGGAATCTCACAGGTATTCTACTATAGAATACCATAGAAGTTCACACCATAAACCCAGGGAGTCAGAACACATAAATTTAAGAAGCTGAGGCTAACAAGAAGAATATTACAAATAATAGGAAGACAAAGGGAACAATCCTCAAATGAAGGGAAAGGGGGAAGCCTCAGAAAGAAGGCTAAATGAAACAGAAGCAAATCAACTATCAGATAGTGAGTTCAAAGCAATGGTTATCAGGAAACTCAAGGAGTTCACAGCGAATTACCAGAAATTCAGAGAAACTACAATAAACTCACCACAAACTATATCAACATGAAAAAGGAAATAGAAACTATCAACAAGGGCCAAGAGGAAATGAAGAATACAATTTCTGAACTGAGGAACACAGTAGAAGGAATCAAAAGCAGGATCAATGAAGCAGAAGATCAGATTAGTGAGCTGGAAGACAAAGTAGAAAAAAACACCCAGAAAGAGCAAGAAAAGAAAAAGGGTCTCAGAAGGAATGAAGAGGAATTAAGAGAAATGCAAGACAATATGAAATGTAATAATATCCATATAACAAGGATACTAGAAGGAGAAGAAGAAGAGCAAGAGATAGAAAACCTATTTGAAAAAGTAATGATGGAAAATTTCCCTAATTTCATGAGAGAAAAGGTCACACAAATCCAGGAAACACAGAGAGTCCCAATCAAGAGGAACCCAAAGAGGTCCACTTCAAGACACATAACTAAAATGGCAAAATTCTAAGACGAAGAGAGAATCTTAAAGTCATTATGGGAGAAACAGGAAGTAACAGATGTTACTATAAATGGCAACAGATGTTTACTACAACAGATGTTCATCCCAAAGAAGCTAAATACACATTCTTTTCAAATGCACATGGAACATTTTCAAAGATAGACCACATGATAGGACACAAAACAAGCCTCAACAAATTCAAGAAAACTGAAATCATATCAAATATTTTTCCCTACCACAAGGGATTGAAAATAGAAACCAACCCCAAGGAGAAAAACCCAAAACATCAAAATCATGGAGATTGAGTAGCATGCTACTAAACAATGAATGGGTCAAGAATTAAATTAGGGAAGAAATCAGAAAGTTTCTGGGAAAAAAGTGAAAATGAACTCACAACTATCCCAAACTTATGGGATACATTGAAGGCAGTCTTGAGAGGGAAGTTCATAGTGATACAGGTCTACCAAAAAAAGATAGAAACATTTCAAAAAACAACCCAATCCTACATCTACAAGAACTTGAGCTACAACAACAAAGACAGCCCAGAGCAAGTAAAAGCAAGGAAATAACCAAGATCAGAGCAGAATTAATGACATAGAGACTAAAAGCACAATTTTAAGGATCAATGAATCCAAGAGCTGGTTCTTTGAAAAGATAAACAAAATCGACATGCCTTTAAGTAGGCTCATCAAGAAAAAAAGAGAGAGGAATCAAATAAACACAATCAGAAATGAAAGAGGAGAGATTACAGCTGATACTACAGAAATACAAAGGATTGTAAGAAATTACTACAAATAACTATATCGCAAGAAATTTGAAGACCTAAGTGAAATGGACAGATTTCTAGAAAAATATAACCTTCCAAAACTGAATGAAGAAGAAGCAGAAAGCCTGAACAGACCAATAACAGCAGATGAAATTGAAGCAGTAATTAAAAAGCTCCCAACACACAAAAGCCCTGGACCAGATGTTTTCAACACTTCAAAAATTTATATGGAACCACAAATGACCCAGAATAGCTGCTGCAATTTTGAGAAAGAAAAGCAAAGTAGGAGGGATCACAATACCTGATACCAAACTGTATTACAAGGCCACTGTAATCAAAATAGCCTGGTACTGGCATTAAAACACGTAGATAGACCAATGGTTCAAAACAGAGAGCTCAGAAATGAACCAAAGTCTCTATGGTCAATTAATATTTGACAAAGGGGGAAGCAGCATGAAATAGAGCAAAAATAGCCTCTTCAATGAATGGCATTGGGAGACTGGACAGCTACATGCAAACAAAACAAAACAAAACAAAAAACCCCCAAAAAACTTTAGCACCAACTTACACCATACACAAAAACAAATTAAAGGTGGACAAAAGATTTAAATATAAGCTGTGACACCATTAAAGTCCTAGAGGAGAACATAGGTAGGAAAATCTCAGATATTTCACACAGGAACTGTTTTACTGATATGTCCCCTAGAGCAAGGGACATAAAGGAAAGAATAAACAAATAGGATCTCACCAAATAAAAAAGGTTCTGCACAGCTAAATAAAACAGTATTAAATAAAAAGATAACCAACTGTATGGGAAAACATATTTGCCAATGAAACTTCAGACAGGGGTTTAATCTCCAAAATATGTCAAGAACTCGTGTGACTCCACTCTAAGAAGATAAGCAATCCAATTTAAAATGGGCAAAGGACCTGAACAGACACTTCTCCAAGGAAGACATACAGAGGGTCCAGAGACACATGAAAAGATATTCAGTATTGCTAGCTATCAGAGAGATGCAAATTAAAACCACAAGGAGATACCACTTCACACCAGGGAGAATGGCCATTATAAACAAAGCAACAGACAACAGGTGTTGGAGAGGTTGTGGAGAAAAGGGAACCCTAGTGCACTGTTGGTGGAATTGCAGACTGGTACAACCACTATGGAAAGCAGTATGGAACTTCCTCAGAAAACTAAAAATGGATCTGCCTTTTGACCCAGCAATTCCACTGCTAGGATTATATCCTAAAAATCCTGAAACACCAATCCAAAAGAACCTATGCACCCCAATGTTCATAGCAGTACAATTTACAATAGCCAAGTGTTGGAAGCAACCTAGCTGCCCATCAGTAAATGAAAGAATCAAAAAATGGTGGTACATTTACACAGTGGAATTCTATGCAGCAGAAAGAAAGAAGGAGCTCCTACCCTTTGCCACAGCATGGATGAAACTGGAGAGCATTATGCTAAGCAAAATAAGCCAGGTGGTGAAAGACAAATACCATATGATACCACCTTTAATAGGAACCTATTCAATAAAACAAATGAACAAGCAAAATATAACCAAAGACACTGAAATAGAGAATAGGCTGACCGTGACCTGAAGGGAGAGGAGAGGGAATTTCAGGGGAAAAGGGGAAGGGTTTTCAGAAGCAAGTATAAAGGACACATGGACAAAAACAAGGGTGGGTGGAAACAGGAGGGAGGTGGGAAGGGCTTGGTGGTGGGCTAGGATGGGAGTAAAAGGCAGAAAACTGTTCTTGAACTATTAAAAAAATAAAAAGAAACATAACAACATTTACACCATGGGAATACCAGAAGGAGAAGAGTGTAAGAAAAGGATTGAGAACCTATTTGTAGAATAATGACCCAAAAGTTCCCTAATCTGGTGAATGATAAAGACACACAAGTCCAGGAAGCTGAGAGGGTCCCAAATAAATTTAACCCGAAGAAGCCTAAACTGAGATATATCATAGTTAAAATGTCAAGGCTTAAAGACAAGAAAGAATCCTAAAAGCTGCAAGAGAAAAGCAGATAGTTACATAAAAGGGAGCACCAATTAGACTGGCATCTGATTTCTCAACAGAAACATTTCAGAGCAGAATGGAGTGGTGTGAAATATTCAAAGTGATGAAAAGCAAGGACCTACAAGGAAGGCTACTTTGCTGAGCAAGGCTATCATTTAAAATCAAAGGAGAAATAAGTTTTCCAGACAAGAAAAAGCTAAAAAAGGTTGTTAACAGCAAACTAGTACTGCAATAAATGTTAAAGTGCTTGCTGAAGAAGGAGAAGAAGTAAAGAAGGAGAAGGGGAAGGAGGAGGAGAAGAAAAAAAAAGAAGAAAGAGGAAGAAAAAACACAGAGGAAAATAATCTAACAATAAAATGGCATCTATCAATAATCACCTTAAATATAAAAGGCTTAACTGCTCCAACTAAGAGACATAGGTCAGCTGACTGTATAAAAAAACAAGTCCTGTTTATATGCTGCCTCCAAGAAACCCACCTCAGATGGAAAGATACACACAGACTAAAAGTAAAAGAATGCAAAAATGATATTTCATAAAACTGGAAAGGAAAAAAAGCTGGGGTAGCAATACTTATATCTGAGAAAAACAGACTTTAAAACTAAGGCTCTAGTATGAGACAAAAAAAATACTACATAACGATAAAGGGAACAATTCAAAAAGAGCATATAACTCTAGAAAACATTTATGCACCCAACATAGGAGCACCTAAATATGTGAAGCAAATCTTGATGGACATAAAAGGAGAGATTAACAGAGATATAATCATAGTCAGGTATTTTAATACCCCACTGACTTCAATGGATGGATCCTACAGACAGAAAATCAACAAGAAGGCAGCAGCCTTAAGTGACAGATTAGATCAAATGGATTTAATTGATATCTTCAGAGCATTTCACCCAGAAGTAGCAGAATATACATACTTTTCAAGTGCATATGGAACATTTTCTAGGATAGAATACATGTCAGGACACAAAACAATTCTCAGTAATTTAAGAAAATTGAAATCACATCAAGCATTTTCTTTGATCACAATGGTATGAAATGAGAAATCAATCACAAAGAGAACACTGAAAGACATGCAAGTATATGGAAGCTAAATAACATGTTATTAAACAATGAATGGGTTAACAGTGAGGTCAAGGAAGAAATCAAAAGATACCTTGAAACAAATGAAAATCAGAAACACAACAATCCAAAATCTGTGGGACACAGGGAGAGCAATCTAAAGAGGCAAATTCATAGCATTAGAGGCCTATCTCAAAAAACAAGAAAAAAGCTGAAATAAAAAACCCGTAACTTTACACTTAAGGGAGCTTGAAAACAAACAGCAAGCAAAGCTCAAAGTGAGTAGAAAGAAGGAAATAATAAATATCAGAGCAGAAGTAAATGAAATAGAATCTAAAAAAAAAAAAAAAAAAGATAAGTGAATACAAGAGCTGGTTCTTTGAAAAGATAAACAAGATTGACAACGCTCTAACCAGATTTATTAAGATAAAAAGAGAGAGGACCCAAATAAATAAAATCATAAATGGAAGAGGATAAATAACAACTGACACCAAAGAAATACGAAGGATTGTAAGAAAATATGATGAAGAACTATATGCCAACAAACTGGACAACCTGTATGAAATGGATAAATTCCTAGAAGTGTACAGTCTTCCAAAACTAAATCAGGAAGAATCAGAGAATCTGAATAGACAGATTATACCTACTTAAATTGAACCAGTAATCAAAACACTACCCCCCTCCAAAAAAAAAAAAGTCCCTGGACTTGATGGCCTCACAGGCAAATTTCACCAAACATTCCAAGAAGAACCTAACACCTCTGCTTCTCAAACTATATCAAGTAATTCAAGAGGAGGGAAGGATCCCAAACTCATTTTACAAGGCCAGCATTAACTTGTTTCCAAAACCAAATAAAGACACTACAAAGAAACAAGAGACTATAGGCCAATATCCCTGATGAACATAGATGCTAAAATCCTCAACAAAATATTACTAAACTGATAATACATGAAAAAGATCAAACATCACGATCAAGTCCTATTTATTCTGGGAATGCAAGGTACAAAAAATGTGGTACACCGCATAAACAAAATGAAGGCTAAAAATACATGATTAAATCAATAGATACAGAAAAAGCCTTTGAAAAAATCCAGCACCAATATGTAATAAAAAACTCTCAGCAAAGTGGGAATAGCGGGAACATACCTAATCATAATAAAGGTTACATACAACCCACTGCCAGTATCATATTCAATGGGAAAAAACTACAAATGTTCCTCTTAAGATTGGGAACAAGACAGAGATGTCCACTTTCACCTCTCTTATTCAACATAGTACTTGGAGTCCTAGCTACAGAAATCAGATAAGAAGAAGAAATACAAGGCATCCAAATTGGGAAGGAAGTAAAACTGTCTTTATTTACCAATTACATGATACTGTATGTACAGAATCCCAAAGATTCCACCAAGAAACTACTAGAACTGATAAATGAATTCAGCAAAGTAGCAGGATACAAGATTAATATCCAGACATCAGTTGTGTTTTTATATGCCAATAATGAACTAACAGAAGGAGAAATTAAAAAACAATCCCATTTACAATTGCTTCATGAAGAATAAAATACCTAGGAATACACCTAACCAAGAATATAAAAGACCTGTATTTGGAAAACACACTGGAGAAAGAAATTGAAGATATAGGTAAGTGGAAGCACATACCATGTTCATAGATAGACTTAACATTATTAAAGACTTAACATTATTAAAATATCCATACAACCCAAAGCAATCTATAGATTCAGTGCAGTTCCTATCAAGATTCCAATGACAGTTCCTGGAACTAGAACAAATATTTCAAAAATTTATATGGAACCACAAAAGGCCCTGCATAGCAACAGAGATCCTGAGAAAGAACAAAGTTGGAGGAGTCATGTGATCTAATATTAAACTATGCTCTAAGGCTATTGTAATCAAAACAGTATGGTATTGGCATAAAAAAGACACATAAATTAAAGGAACAGAATAGAGAGACCAGAAATAAACCCACAACTTTATAGTCAATTAATATTCAACAGAGCAAGTAAGCACATGTAATGGTCTAAAGGTAGTTTATTCAATAAATGGTGTTGGGAAAATTGGACAGATACATGCAGAGAAATGAGACTAGATCATCTTCTCACACCATACACAAGAATAAATTAAAAATGGATTAAAGACTTAAATATTAGACTCCAAGCCATAAAAACCATCAAAGAAAACATAAGCAGCAAAGTCTTGGACATAGCACATAGCAATACTTTATCACATATATCTCCCCAAGCAAGGGAAACAAAAGAAAAAATAAACAAATGGGACTACATCAAAGTAAAACTTTTTTTGCACAGCAAAGGAAATCATCAACAAAATAAAAACACAGCACATGAAATGGGAGAACATATTCATGGGTACATCTGATAAGGGGTTAATATCTGCAATTTATAAAGTACTTTACTTACAAAACTCAAATGCAACACCAAAAAAAACCCACAATTAAAAAATGGACAAAAAATCTGAATAGATATTTATCCAAGGAGGACATACAGATGGCGAATAGACAGAAGAAAAGATGCTCAATGCCACTAATCGTCAGAGAAATGCAAATTAAAACCACAATGAGATACCATCTCACACGTGTCAGAATGGCTATCATCAATAAATCAACAAACAAATGCTGGTGAGGATGTGGAAAAAGGGAAATCCTTTTGCACTGTTGGTGGGAATGCAGATTGGTGCAGCCACTGTGGAAAGTAGTATGGAGATACCGCAAAAAATTAAAAATGGATTTGTCTTTTGACCCAGTGATCCTACTTCTGGGAATTATCTGAAGGAACCCAAAACAATAATTCAAGAGAACATTAGCACCCCTATGTTCATTGCAGCATTATCTACAATTGCCAAGATATGGAAGCAGCCCAAATGTCCATCAATAGATCAATAGATAAAACAACCATGGGACATTTACACAATGGAATACTACTTGGCTGTAAAAAAGAAGAAAGTTTTACCCTTTGTGACGATATGGACGGACCTAGAGAACATTATGCTAAGTGAAATAAGCCAGGCAGAAGAAGACAAATACCATATGATTTCACTTATATGTGGAATCTAATGAACAATTGAACAATCAAAATAGAAATAGACTCATAGACAGCAGGATAACAGCTAAGTGGGGGTGGATGTTAGGGGATAGTGGGTTTGAGCAAAAAGGAAAAAGGCCTTATGGACATGGACAAGGTGATTGTGGGGGGTGGGGGGCATAAGGGAACTAAACAATAATGAAAAAATACAGTAAAAATTATTAAATTAGGATAAAAATTTCTTTGATTTAAAAGTATACTTTTCTCTTCATGTCATCAAAGCATATATTTCATAAACCTCAACATTTTTGTAAAGTTACTGGTCATTTTTTTCTTAAGATTCAGTAGAAAATTTGGCAATTCATAACCCATTCAATGACTAAGGATTAAAGACTGCCATCCACTTTTGATTTATTCTTTGGGTATTATGTTTGTTCACTAATGAGTAGACATCCCAGAAATGAACTACCTCCACCTGGCTTGGAGAATTATGTGTGAGTGTAAAAACAGACAGAGGGAGGGGCAGGAACCCTGAATCTGTAAGGACTGAGCTAAAGTCTTACTTCCCATTTCTATTTTAGAACATGACAGATAATACTGGAATAAAAGTAATTCTCTAGGAAAGTATAAATTTTTAATAAAATGTAAATTACTTTAGCTTTCATATGAAATTTCAGATTAATAGGTATGACAGTGATTGATGAAAATTTTGAGAATTGGCAAAATGTTAGTAATAGAATTTTTTCAACCTCTCTTTGAGACAGCAATACATTATTACCTAAATGTCATTTCATTAAAGGTAAACATTTATTTTACTCTCTAAAGTCATACTTCAGGTAAAGTCAAAGTTGAAAATATGATAATTAGTCTCAGTGGAATTTGTGTCTCTGCTTTCATAAAGGTTGTCTAAATTTTTCCCAATGGTAGGATTTTTATTATTGCTTTTAGTTTATCTTTCTAGTTTCCAATTTTATTTTTTCTTATTTATCCTTATTCTATCAGAACAAATTCTATTTCTCATGTAAGGACAAAATTAGAAGAATTACTCATAATTGAAAAGTTTGATTTGCACATCATTTTCTCTCCTCTTTTTGGCTGTGTGCCTCCATATTCTGTGCATCCAGAGCCCTGCTCAGGTTACTTACAATATTGCCTTTCACACTGAGTGTTGGGAACAAGGAAATTAAGAACTAAATTTAACCTTAATAGACAAGAACCACATTGTAGCTGAAAAGAAATGATAAAAGAGACAAAGTACAGTTAAAGCAAACATCCTGTGTGTAGCAGATGCTCTCCCCTGGGTAGGCTAGATAAGCAGTGCTTTGTAGTTTTTAATGAGAAAATAGAAAACTAGCTAGCTAGAGGCAGGAGATTACTAGGTTACTGAACAAACATCCTGCCTTCCCGCCTTACGAAAGAATGCTTGGTTTGAAATTCCTGCGCGCCATCTTTGTAAGCGAATTACTAACTGCCACGTCTGCTTCTGTATAACGCTTGCTTGCCCGCCCATATAAAAGAACGTAGTTGTAAGCGCTCGGCGCGGCTCTCGTTTGCAGCGCCTTGTGGGCACTGTGTCGCTGGATACTTTGAGAGTTCGCCCCTGCGCAGGTTAAACTTGGCCAATAAAGTAACATCTTTGATACCCTGAAAGTCTCCGATATTTGTTCTCGAGTTTGCTGGATGCTACACTGAGCTGTTTGAAAAAAATGAAGTCTCAGCTCTGACATTCAAATATCTTTGTGGCTTTTAAATCTTCGGAACATTAGTTTTTGAGTCCCTTATTTTCAATCTTAATTTGTAGCTGCTTTCCTTTTGTACATTATTAAGGGTGTTAATGGCATTTTTGAAGTGATTTCACATGAAATTAGGATTTTGAGTAGAATATTGAGAGATTAGACTACCCTGATCTTCCTAATTTATAAGACTATTGAAAGTGATTTTCTGTAAAGAGCGTGCTTTACAAAACTGGTTAAGCACAAGATGAAAGCCCTAGAAGAGTATACAAAACATCAAATAGCCAGCCCCAGACCACCCCCAACCCCTCCACTCCCTACCCCTGCAAAAAATGCTAATCAGCCTGTGTAATAATGGTGGCACTAAAGAACTTTTGTGAGAGGAACTTAATGTCGTTTCAAAGGACTAGAGAATATATCCAAAATATTGGGAGATTTCAGAAATAAAAACTGATTAAACATTATTATTGATCTAAACCCTTCTGAATTCATTTACATTTTTAGCTAATCCCATTCATTGATTATGATATTCAAAAAGCTCCTTCATTTTATTTATTAGTTTTTCCTTTTATTTCCAAGATCACATTCCTCTACAGCCTTTACATTTATAACATATTTAAAGATATTTTAGTAGAAATATTTTAGATATACAAAACAACTTTAAATATAATGTATAGATCAGAGTCCTAGAAAAATGAGATAATCTGAGGTGAGTTTAACAAGGGACTCTTTATCAGGGTTTAGGGAAACCTGGATGATTGTCTCAATAACCCTTGGGCTACTAACAGCTTGTTATTGCCTTTAGGCCTGGAGGGGTGTGACACACAGTTTTTTAAGGAGGCTCCGACTAATCCTTGCCACCAATAAATGTGATATTCATGCACTGTGTGTTTCTTTCCTCTTGAGTGTGGGCTGACCTTACTCACTTGTTCTAATAAATAGAATCTACTGAAAACAATGGGATGTCACTTCTCAGATTAGATTATGAAAAGACTGTGGCTCTATCTTGCTTGTGGTTTCACTAGCTTCCTTTGAGAGGAGTCAGCTGCCATGGTTTGAGCAGCTGTGCAGAGACTCTCATGACAGGAAACTAAGGATGCCTCAGGCCAGCAACCTGTGACACTGTTGAGGCAAGGCACTCAGACACTGAGGTAATAAATGTTTGTTTTATTAAGCTGCTGAGTTTGGGGGTTAGGGTTTAGGGGAGGGAGCAGTTACAGGAGACAGGGAGGGCTGTGTGAAGATCTCCGAATAGGAGCTATGGCTTTCAGTTAAGGGTCACATTCAGTTTGCTGGACACTGGGAGTATAAGTACTCTTGATAGGGGACTCAAGACTTGGAAAAATTTAGCTTAAGGTAAAAAGTTATAAGTCTAGCAAGTAATGTGTATGTTAATCTTTTGTTTCAGAAACTGATAGGGGACTCAAAACTTGGAAAATTTTAGCTTAAGGTAAATAGCTATAAATCTAGCAAGTAATGTGTATGTTAAGCTTTTTGTTTCAGAAACTACAGATAAGGCCCATCTGGCGCCTGAGGGAAAAAAAAAACCTGACCTTCTGGAGTGCTGGCTAAAGATACCGCCTGGAGACATCCCTACCAGGCGACTACCCCTCCCCTTGGAATTTCAAAGACATTCACTAACTCCTGTTTGCCCTCCCCCAACCCCCTTATAAAAGATCTGGCCAGGATAGAAAGGGCAAGATGGTTTGTTAGGGTATGAACCCACCATCTTCTCGGGTCACTGGCCATCTGAATAAAGCGCCTATAAAAGATTCAATCACTGTCATTGCTTATTGGATTTGGTAGTGACAGGCAGCCCGAACGCCGGTGTCTTTTCTGTTTACAAAACTACAGATAAGGCTCATCCTGGCTCCTGGGAAAAACAGCTGACCTCCTGGTGCACTGGTTAGAGGTTACCGCCTGAGGACAAGTTGGGGGCATCTGGGCCTTTGTGTGACCCTCCCCCTTGGGAACAGCTAACTGTAGAGAACAGGAATGTTGCAGCTTCTGAATCTCAAAGCCCTCACCGCATCTTGTTTGTCCTCTCCCACCCCACTTATAAAAGATCTGGCCAGGAAAGAGAAGGGAAGGTGGTTTGTTAGGGTATGAACCCACCACCTTCTCGGATTGCTGGCCATCTGATTAAAGCGCCCATAAAACATAATCGTTGTCATTGCTTATTGGATTTGGTAGTGACAGGCATCCCGAATGCCGATGTCTTTTCTGGTTACACTCTGACTTCACTTCCTGTCTGAGTCCTGCTGGAGCTCCCTATTTGCCAAACCAGTCAGAATGCAGGAGGCAGAGCTCTTTGATGCAGTCCACAGAGGTCAGCCTCTCACGGCATGGCAAAGGGGGATGGGAAGAGGGGAGTAGATATGTAAGATATGTATCCCATGCAAAACAATGAACCTTTTTGTATTTATCATTCAACCTAAGAAACCATTATATTATAAATAAAGTTGAAATCTTCTTTACCCCTCTCTGAGTGTAATGGGGTACAGCCAGGGCCCCCTCCAAAGAGGGATTTGTAATGGGGTCCAGAACTCAGTTTTATCCAGGATATATAAAAATATAGGATATCCTCACCCCCACACGTCTGGACTGGGGGATGGGAGATATGGAGCAGGGCCATTGAGAGCTATTTTGCATATCAGCAGTTGGCCAGCTTCATACCTTATATGCAAAAATGGTTATTTTACATATCTATAACAGCTGGCTAGCTTTATAGGTATGCTAAGTAGCTGTGGCCAAGCTTTGAGCTAAGGAGATGGGAGTGGCTTCCACCCATGAAGTAACTGGGAGGCAGCTCCCCTTACAGTGCCTGTGTAAGAGCTTGGAGCTGCTTTGCTCCACACCTTGGAGCCTTGCCTGCCTGGAGTCACTATGGCAGCCCAGAAAGGCTGGAAAAATAGGGGAGTGCTGGCAGGTGTAACCAATTGTGGGAGGAGTCAGAAATGGGGTTGCAGAGGAAGATTCACTCCAGGATTTAAAAACCCAGGTGTGGCATCCATGCAGGTGGGAATCATGTAGTTTTTGTGGCAGAGAGGGGTCTAACCATACAGTTTTGGGGCTCTCTTAACCATGTGGCTTAGGAAGCAGGAAAGCAAGATGTAGAAACCATGCAGAGCTCTCTCTTAACAGTTTGGAAGAGGGCAGGAGAAACATTGTAGGAAGGAAAGGGGTGAAAAGACTCTTGCTGGTGGGCCATGAGAAGGTGCCATGTGGGTATGGATTAAGAACTGGAGATCCTGGCAACACAGTTTATGGTGCTGGGCACTGTGCAAGGTGTGCCAGCCGGTAAGGACTGGGAGCTAGCTGAGCCACGGACTTCTATTTTTTTTTTTTTCCTGAGATATGGTACCCCTGACTGGCCTGACTGTGAAAAATGGGGAAGTAAGGACTATGTGTGCTTGTGGGTGTTTCAAGAGACTTTGGGATTTTTAATGGTGACATTCCACTGTTACTCTAAACCTGTGTAACTCTTGAATAAATAATTCCTTTCCTTTTCACTAAACTCTGCCTTGAGAGCCGTAATTCCTAAGGGCGGCAGGTAAGGCGAATCTAGTTCAGAGGGACCCTGGGGGAGGGGGCATCCATTCAGTAACAGTATCTTGTTCCCCCAAATGGGTCCATTCTATAACATGAGCACATTCTTCTTCTTTCATTTTGGGATAGTCATGATCCTAATTTGGGGGTCTCATGCAGGTTTCCCTTGTGCCTATTTAGGTTTTATGATCAGAGGGGACTATAGTTTCTCAAGCATGTGCTAGGATTGTGTTTTTTTCTTTTATTCTTTTTTCTTGTTATTTTGGCAGACAGGATTGCTGATCTGTGTCCACAAAGGGGGCCCACCTTAAATTATGCTAGCTCAACTTGTTACAGAACAAACAAGAGGGGCCTGGGACGATATACTATTATTGAAAAAAAAGCCCCCAGGTCCATCATGTCCACCGCCAGAGGAAAGGCGTCTCTCAATGCCAGAGATTTGTGAAAAGGAAAGGAAATGTTTATTTAATGCCATACAAACGTAAAGTAGTGACCTAATGTCTTTATCAAAAATCCCAAAGTCCCTTAAAACACCCACAAACAGACACAGTCCTTCCTTCCTTCCCCCTTTGCCCAGTCCAGAGAACCGTATCTCAGGAAAGGGAATAGAAGTCCATGGCTCAGGCAGTCCTCTGGTTATTCCCAGTTAGTACTCCACCTCGACTGGGAGACCTCCCTGGGTTCTTGGCACCCTCAGCTGAGTCGCTGGGATCTCTGCTAAAACCAAGTGGTGGTTCCCCCTTCTAAAGCTGTCGGGGTCCCCACTCTGGCAAAGGCACGTGGTCCTCTCTCCCAGGGCCATGGGAGTCCCCATTCAGCCAAAACCGCATGCTTCTCCCCCTGCGCAATGGCTGAAGTGGGGCGGGGGGGGGGGTCGCCACTCTGCCAAAGCCGAGTGGTAGTTCTCTGCTAAAGCCACATGGTGATTTTCTCTCTCAGGGCTGTGGGAGTCTCCACTCTGTCAAGGCCGAGTGGTTCTCCCCTTCAATGGATGTTGTGTCTGAGTTTAAATCCCCACGCCAATCTTCCTCTGCAGCCCCATTTCCGACTCCTCCTACACTCGGCGGCCTCACATGCCAGAACTCATACCCTTCCAGCTTTACTGGACTGCCATCATGAGTCTGGGCAGGTGTGGCCCCATGTCATGGAGCCCATCATCTCCAAGCTCCCACACAGGCGCTGTAACTTGGGGGACCTGCCCCCCAGTTACACCTTGGTAGGGTAGTTACTTCCATTCCCCTAGCTCAGAGCCTGGCCACAGCTATTTAACGTATCTAAGTGACCAGCCAAAGGCTATAGATATGTTAAATGACCATGCCATGGATTAGCTGCAAGGCTGTTGCTATTTGAAACAGCTCTCAAAGGCCCTGCTCCAATTGTCCCTTCCCCCAGCCCACACCTGGGGAGTGGGAGTGAGGACATCCAAAAATCTCCTGGACACCTTGAGTTCTGGACCCCATTTTAAATGCCCATTTGGGGTCCCCCTCTTGGCTGCACCCTGTAACAAACTTAAGATAACACTCCTCTGTTTTTTCATCTATAGCAGGGGTTAACCAACTTTTATGGCAAATGTCCATAAACAAATATTTCAGGCTTTGTGGGCTATCAGGTCTCTGTGTATCAAACTACTTGATGCTGGCACTGTAGTGAAAAACAACCATAGACAATATGAAAACATATTTGTGAGATTGTATTTCCATCAAACTTTACATACACAATCAGGTGGCAGGCTGGATTTGGCCCATGGGCTATATACCTGATCTACAGCATCCAGGAAGCAATCACAATGGGATTAGTTGGTCATTCTGGTGGTGCATGAGCTCTCTGGTGGAGAAGATCATTTTGAGCATGAAGTCCTGAAAGGGACACAGTAGCATTGGAAAAGCAGCTCTGCTTAGGACTCCTCTAAACGAAGGCCACACGAAGAAAAGGGAGGTAAACCAGAACTTTAGGAGAAGATGAGCACTGGGAAGAACCAGGTAATGGAAGAAACGGAAGATGTAGTGCTAGCTCACATTGAGTGGGTGGTTTGGAGAATGTAACAGCATAGCCAAGGACAATGCCAATGGCTGGTGTGAGGCGATTGCGGGGAACAGTGGTTTGATGAGATCTCAGCAATGTGTTTCAGAGCACAATGACACCGGGCATGCTGCACTGTGGGAAGCACAGAGCTGAGTGATTTTGAGATTGCAAATAACCTGTTCTAACACAGGAGATTAGGGCACCATTGAGCATACTCCTGGAGAGTCCTGTTTAAAAAACTTTGATTAGGGGACCCCTTTGCTTTATTTCAGAACATATTGTAGGACTTGTGTTTGTAGGACTCTTTTGAATCACAAATTTTAAAAAGAAGACAAAAAGAAGCAAACTGGCATATCAGCGTAGGTGAGTGTTGGGAAGTACACATAAGGAAATGTAAACCATCTGCTTACACAATTTTTATGTGGCCCAGGACCTCACACAGTGCCCTTTCCCATCACTTGTGGACATAGGAGATGTCCTAGCAGTGGTTAGATCAGGAGTTTGATAGCTCAAAATTCCCTACAGAATTGCATCCTGTTTCCATTCCACACCCTGTCTTCTAAAGCACACACACACACTTTCCTAGGTTTGTTCCTCACCATTCTACTCTCTTTTTCAATGAATTTGGCTTTTTTAGATTCTACATATCTGTGAGACATGCAGTTTTGTCTCTCTCTCTCTGTTATTTCACTGAGGATAATGCACTCAAGGTCCATTTATGTTGTTGCAAATAACAAGAGTTTCTTCTCTTTTCATGGTTGAATAATATTCCACTGTGTGTGTATAACATTGTCTTTATCCATTTGTCTTTATCCATTTATCTGTCGATGCACACTTAGGTTGTTTCTACCTAAATCTTGGCTATTGTGAAAAATACTACAGTGAACACGGAGTGCAGATAGCTCTTCAAAGATAGCAATTTCATTTACTTTGGACATGTACCAAGAGGTGAGATGACTATGGTATTCTATTTTTAATTTTTTGAACAACTGTTTTCTATAGTGCCTGTACCAATTATATTCCCTCTAGCAGTGCACAAAAATTTCCTTTTTCCATAGCCTCATCAGCACTTGTTGTTTGTCTTTTTGATGATGGCCATTTTAATAAGTGTGAGGTGATATCTCATTGTGGTTTTGATCTGCATTTCCTTCATGATTTGTGATGTTGAGCATCTTTTAAGGTACCTATTGGTCATTTGTATGTCTTCTTTGGAAAAATGTGTATTCAAATCCTCTGCCAATTTTTAAATAATTTAAAAAATATTTTTGCTATCTAGTTGTGTTTTATTATTTATTTATTTATTTATTTATTTATTTATTTATTTATTATTGTTGTTCAATTACAGTTGTCCCAATTTTCCCCCCATTACTCTCCCCTGCCCTACCCACCCCACCTCCCAAATTCAATCCCCCCTGTTGTCTTTGTTCATGGGTCCTCTAAGCATGTTCCTTGATGACTCTTCCCCTTCTTTCCCCTGTTATGCCCCACCCCTCTGGTTACTGTCAGTTTGTTCTTTATTTCCATATGTACCCCAATGTTCATAGCAGTGCAACTTACAACAGCCAAGTGCTGGAAGCAACCTAAATGCCCATCAGTAAATGAGTGGATCATAAAATTGTGGTACATTTACACAATGAAATACTATGCAGCAGAAAGAAAGAAGGAACTCCTGCCCTTCGAGACAGCATGGAAGGGACTGGAGAGCATTATGCTAAGTGATATAAGCCAGGTAGTGAAAGACAAATACCATAAAATCTCACCTATAAGTGGAACCTAATCAACAAAACAAAGAAACAAGCAAAATAGAACCAGAGACATGTATGAGTTCTTTGTATATTTTGGACATTAATCTTTTATTAGATAGATATTTGCAAATATGTTCTCTCATTTTGTAGGTGGTTTCTTTTTATTTTGCCAATTATTTCTTTTGTGTGCAAAAGCTTTTTAGTTTGATGTAGTTCTACTTATTTATTTTTACTTTTGTTGCTTATCTTTTGGTGTCTAATCTCTCTCCAGTTCATTCAAGCCTATATTTTTAATTCCAACTGCATGCTGAAACTTCTTGGATGGAAACCTGGACTTCCATCTTTCTTGTCCATGGATAATTGTCTAAGACAGCCTTCTCCATGGGCTCCTGGGCCACAGCCAAGAGGGCCCAGGGCTAGCTCACAGGCTGCTACAGGATCCATAGCCAGGACTGAGGTCTGCAGTCCTATTACCCAGTGCATGGGTAGACAATACTTCTCCCTGATCCATTGGTATATGGTGCTGAATCTCACAGCTCCCACAAAGGCAGTTTTGTTTGTGGGTTGATGTGAAATTGCTGTTGTTGGGGGACATCTTATGTTTCTGTTGCTGATGTCACTCTAGGAAAGCTTGATATTTCTATGGAGCCTTGTCTGGTGCTCTTGTGGGGAATAAAGTACAATTAAGAATGTGTGGCAAACCTCACATTTATTCCTCTGCTTATGCCATGAAGAAGAGGAATATTATATGAAAGGAAACAGAAGTCCTGGAGTTCCAGGTGTGAATCATCTGTGGGAAAACTGATGGCAACCCAGGTGAGGAGTGAAATAAGGCACTGAGGCCTATGTAGCAAATAAACCAGAGGAAAGTGAATTATAATACCTCATTCATGTGCCTCTTATGAATTCACAGTGGCTGTTTAAAAATTCTGAGAATCCCTAGAGTAAACACAATGACAACAATAGTCAAAACTTTGTTAATCTTGTTTAATCTAGAAATTTCCAAATTCATTTGGTCATTTTTCTCTTTTTTAACACCCACTAATATTCTGTAGAATCAGTGTTCTAACTAACTGTTTTTGTCTTTAAACTTTTTCTCTACTTGTGATCAAAACTTTCATTTAAAAATAATCTTGAAAATACCATTTATTAGAGTTTTTTGAAATCTTCTGATTCTGTTGGACATCATCTAAGAAGTTAAGATTTTGGATTAAAAGGAATCATGAGGATCATCTTGATTGAGAATTGACAGGGCTCCATGAGAGACTAGGCAGATAGACCTGGGAAAGGATAGAGTCAGTGAAAGCTCAGGCTGCTGGTTGGGGCTCCTGTGCATACAGATGGTGGAGCATTTCCTGGTATGAGAAAGTTTGGAGAAGAGGCAGGTCAGGATGACATGAGAATTAGAGCCAAGCTAAATATCCACTTTTGAACATGTTGATTTGAGACATCTGTGAGACTTCCATGTTGAGATATTAAGTAGAAAAGAAGATACATAATTCTAAAACAAGGAGGGGAGCACTGGGCTGGAAAGTCGGCAGGTAGATACTCTTTGGAGCCTGGGAGAGGATGTTTGTCTATTGAGAGTGTCTAGAGATAAAGAATGAAGAGGGCTTGCTAGTGAGCCCCAAAGAAATCTGACATTTAGTGGTTGGGTACCACTAGAAGGAGGAAGAGCCAAAGCCTTTTAAGAAACCAGGATACAAAGGGCAAAAATGAGAGCACGAGGAGGAGAGGGTGTATCAAGAGAGAAGGAAATATTTAGCTCTGTGCTAAATGAGGCAGTATGTTAAGTGCTGTAATACATACAGCACTTACAAAAATCATAAGAAGTTATTTTATAGGTGAGAAAATAAGCTCAGAGAAATGATGTAATATACCAAGGACAAACATCTAGTTAGTGATAGCAGGAGATCAAACCAAAGTCTCTATTCTTTAGGCTACCCTTCCTTCCAAAGGTTTCTATTGTAATACCACTGTTACATTTTCTTATGGTCGATCAATAAGTCTTGCTAATTCCCGCTGTGGAGGATTTTATTCTTACGTCTAATTTCTTAGCCTACTGCAGCTACATTTTGATTTTGTTATTACTTAGTGGAGAGTATAGAGATTTTTTGGGGAATACTGATAAAATTGTAACTTGTTAAAAGGATGTTATAAAATTTAAACACAGGTAATTCTATCCTCTACTAACACAGAAAAATTATGGTATGTCATAGTTCATTCTGAAGTTTATTGCCACAAATATCAAATAAAGTGTGTTATGACATTACATTGACATCCTGCTTCACTAAGAAAATTTATTCAGTGCTGCGAGTCAAGTCATAATTCTTGGTATGATTCTCAGCAAATGTTGAAAAATAGATAAACAAAGGCAACATGATGTAGTTGAATATTTGAACAAGGAGGAGGTCTTCCATGTTGCCTCATTCCTTTAGAAGATGTTTAAAATTTGGTTTAAAAACGGGTCTGACTTCTTTAGATATTTTCCTTAGCATGTTCTAAGATATTGCAGTATAAATAGCCATATGCTGGCCAGGGTAACTAGTGTTGGGTGAAACTTCTCAATTTTGTCATAGGTAGGCTGTGAAGTAAGTAGTTACCAGCTGGTTATTCCTGTGTGTCATTCTGTTGTGATTTTTTCAGTTATTTCTCTGATGAATATATTTGGCTCCTAAGCCATAGATTTTTATAGAATCAATTAACTTAAGATTCTCCTCCCCAGCAGGCTGAATACCAAGGTATGATTTTAGCTTTGTTTTTTTTTATAACAGAAAACTTTTGTGCAAATTTCAGGAATATGGGGGAAATGAAATCCTGGTTCTATAGCTTCTGTACTAGGATTGATTGTTTTAAAATATCACATACTGGCACAGGGTGGAAGCTCAATAAATGCAGTCACTGATGCTACTGATATTAGGGTGAACATTTGGAATTTTAGATGACCATTCACCTTTCCCAATTTCTTCAAAATATATCTCCTGGTTTGGGCCATGCTATCCACGGCTACCAGAAGACAGCTGCTGCTGTTCCAGGGAAAACAGTGTAGTATTATGTTGGGAGCAAGGACCCTGGAGCCAGATGGCCTGGGTTTGAATTCCTGCTCTTGCTAGAATAGCTGTGTGACTGTGGAAAGTTGCTTAACATTTCTGTATCTCAATTTCCTCTGCTGCAAAATGAAGATTGTCCTAATAATAGTTCCTACCTCAGAGGGTTCTTTTGCCTGGCATAAAATAAATAAAGCCCTGGGAAACTTACAGTCAGTATCCCAGCTTAGCGGTCCTTTATCTCAGTTTCATTGTATGTACTATGCTGCTTCTGGAACTCACTCTTAGATCCACTCACTCTAGTGGATCTGGTCACCACTAGGAACTCACCTGCTTTTGGACCACTGCCTTTTGCCTATTTAGCTGTCTCACTTTCTAAGTTCCATCATCTTTGGTTCTTGAATTTGTGAAGACTTCCAGTTCTTCATTTCCCTGTGCCTTCAGAGTAACGTACCTCTGCTGGATTAATTTTCTTCTCTTTTCCACCTGCATGTTTTTAAATTTCTCTGGCCAGCACCTTCAACTCCCTTGCTCATCTGCCATGCAATATATAATCCTGGACCAACCCAATAGATAGTATTTTCTGGTTTTATTCTCAGTTTATTGATAAAGAAAATTCAGAACATCGTGGATAGATGTCATTATAAAATATTGAATCTCCAATACTTATCACCAGGTGATCCTTTTAGGTACCTGTGTTCAGCTCCCTTTTCTGTTGTCTATACCAAGTTGTCCCAATTTTTATGACTTTCCTCACACCTCCTACTCTAGACCTTTCTCCTCACCAGAGTTGGACTTGTGAACATCCTTAACTTCTACCACTGATTTTCAGAATAGTTTTCATCTGCACCCACATTTCTCTTCTACCTTTTCCCCCCTCAGAATCCAAGATGATTTCCTCTACTGACATTGTAGATCCTATCTGTTCTCATGGCTTTCAACATTCTAATCCAGCAGTGATCTCTTGTAAGTCTCCCGCAGTTTGAACCTCTCCCTCTCTTCTAATGCTGTGCTTAAGTGTTGTTCATCTTAAAACAAACCTCATGACTCTCTATTCCCCTTTAGCTGCATGGTCTTTATGACACATGGTGGATTGTCTTCATGTCCTCATCTCTTATTGATTCCTCAGCCTCCTACAGTCTGACTTCCCTCTTATTCTACCAATGATCTGATTGCTGAATCTACTGAACTCTCATTCTCTATATAACTTACTCTACATTACTTAACCTCTTTGCTGCATTGTTAGACACATGCTCCTCAAAATTCCTCTTTTGTGTCTTCTTCCTCATTTTTAGTTTTCCTCTTACTTCTGAGTCCTGATTTAAAAACTCCTCTGTGAACCCATTTCTCTCTCTGCTTCTTAAATGACTGCACTCAAAAGGGACAGTGTCTCAGCCTCTCTTCTGACTAACAGCTTGGTCTATACAGTATATTCCATTTTTAAATTCAACCCATAAATCAAAGACTCCTGATTTTATACTCTGGCTCCATACCCAAATTGATTATGTGATTCTGCACACTAAAACTCAAATTTATCTTTAGTAATAAATACAAAGCTCTTTGTGATCTGACCTCTGCTTACCTTTTCAGCCTGACCTCCTGCCACATCTTTATTCTAGCCACATCTAGTTCTCCAAATGCAATGTGCTATCTCACTGGTTTGAAAGGACTTTCCACTTACATTCACCTAGAAAGCTCCCATCTGTCTGATCAGATTTGGCTCATTTGTCACCTACTTTGGGAAACTCTCTCTGACTCCTCTTTTGCTTCTGTTTTGCAGTGTTCTTTTCACTATTGCATGGGAAGTGTATACATGTCTGCCTGTTCTTTTTTTAAAAGTAATTTTATTGATTATGCTATTACAGTTGTCTCAATTTTTCCCCCTTTGCTCTGCTCCACCCAGCACTCCTCATCCCTCAGGCAATCCCAGCACCATTGTTTATGCCCATGGGTCATGTGTACAAATTCTTTGGTTACTTCATTCCCATACTGTACTTTATATCTCCATGATTATTCTGTAAGTACCACTTCTTCATCCCCTCACCTCTTCACCCATTCTCCCTGACCCCCTCCCACCTGGCAACCATCAAAATGTTCTCTGACAATGAAATTAAGAACAATCTAACAATATCCAGAGGGGAGCGGGGAGGGGACAGTGAGGACAAGAGTTTTCAGGAACTACAATAAAGGACACATGGACAAAACCAAGGGTGGGGTGGAACCAAGGGAGGGAGCTGGGTTTGACTGGGGTTGGGGGGAGCAGTGTGGGGTAGGGGTGCAGAGAAAATGTAGACAACTGTAATTGAACAGTGATGAAGTAATTAAAAACAAAAACAAAACATTCTCTGTATCCATGATTCTGTCTCTGTTCTTTTTGTTTGCTTAGTTTGTTTTTTAAATTCAGTTGTTGGTAGATATGTATTATTGCTATTTTATTGTTCATAGCTTTGATCTTTCTTTTATTTATTTTTATTTTAATTTATGTTCAAGTACAGTTTCTGCCTTTTATCTCCAGCCCTCCCACCTCCCTCCCATTTCCACCCTGCTTGTTATTGTCCTTGTACTTCATACTTGCTTCTGCAAACCCTTCCCCTTTTTCCCCTGAAATTCCTCCCCCTCTCCTCTGTGGTCGCTGTCAGCCTGTTCTCAATTTCAGTGTCTTTGGTTATATTTTGCTTGTTGGTTTGTTTTGCTGATTAGGTTACTGTTAAAGGTGAGATCTTATGGTATTTGTCTTTCACCACCTGGCTTATTTTGCTTAGCATAATGCTTTCCAGTTTCATCCATGCTGTCCCAAAGGGTAGGAGCTCCTTTCTTTCTGCTGCATAGAATTCCATTGTGTAAATGTACCATCATTTTTTGATCCATTCATTTACTGATGGGCAGCTAGGTTGCTTCCAACACTTGGCTATTGTAAATTGTGCTGCTATGAACATTGGGGTGCATAGGTTCTTTTGGATTGGTGTTTCAGTGTTCTTAGGATATAATCCTAGCAGTGGAATTGCTGGGTCTAAAAGCAGTTCCATTTTTAGTTTTCTGAGAAAATTCCATACTGTTTTCCACAGCAGTTGTACCAGTCTGCAATCCCACCAACAGTGCACTAGGGACCCCTTTTCTCCACAACCTCTCTAAAACTTGTTGTTTGTTGCTTTGTTTATGATGGCCATTCTGACTGGTGTGAAGTGGTATCTCCTTGTGGTTTTAATTTGCATCTCTCTGATAGCTAGCAATACTGAATATCTTTTCATGTGTCTCTGGACCCTCTGTATGTCCTCCTTGGAAAAGTGTCAGTTCAGATCCTTTGCCCATTTTTAAATTTGGTTGCTTGTCTTAGAGTACAGTTGTGTGAATTTTTTTTAAATATATTTTGGAGATTAAACTCTTGTCTGAGGTATCATTGGCAAATATGTTTTCCCATACAGTTGGTTCTCTTTTTATTTTAATACTGTTTTCTTCAGCTGTGCAGAAGCTTTTTATTTTGATGAGATCCCATTTGTTTATTCTTTCCTTTATGTCCATTGCTCTAGGGGACATATCAGTGAAAATATTGCTGCATGGAATATCTGAGATTTTCCTGCCTATGTTCTCCTTCCTCTAGGAGTTTAATGGTGTCACGGCTTAATGGTGTCACGGCTTCCTCTAGGACTTTAATGGTGTCATGGCTTATATTTAAATCTTTTATCCATCTTGAATTTATTTTTGTGTATGGTGTAAGTTGGTGCTTGAGTTTCATTTTTTTACATGTAGCTGTCCAGTCTCCTAACACCATTTGTTGAAAAGGCTATTTTTAGTCCATTTTATGCTTCTGCCCCCTTTGTCAAATATTAATTGACCATAGAGACTTTGGTTTATTTCTGGGGTCTCTGTTCTGTTCCACTGGTCTATCTATGTGCTTTTATGCCAGTATCAGGCTGTTTTGATTACAGTAGCCTTGTAATACCGTTTGGTATCAGGTATTGTGATCCCTCTTACTTTGCTCTTCTTTCTCAAAATTGCAGTAGCTATTTGGGGTCATTTATGGATCACATAAATTTTTGAAGTTTGTTCTATGAGTGAAATATGCCATTGGTACTTTAATGATCTTCTTTTTCCTAATTAAGTCCCTTTAATATTTCATATAATAGTAGTTTGATGATGATGAACTCTTTTAGGTTTTTTTTTTTTTGCCTGGGAAAGTCTGTATCTGCCCTTTGATTATAAATGATATCTTCACCAGGTAGACTAACCTTGGCTGTAGGTCCCTGCTTTTCATGACTTTGAATATTTCCTGCCAAGCCCCTCTAGCCTGCAAAATTTCTTTTGAGAAATCAACTGACAGTCTTATGGGAACTCCCCTGTAGGTAACTAACTTCTTTTTTCTTGCTGCTTTTAAGATTCTCTCTTTATCTTTGACCTTTGGCATTTTAATTATGATGTGTCTTGGAGTGGGCCTCTTTGCATTCATCTTGTTTGGTACTCTCTGTGCTTCCTGGTCTTGTATATCTATTTTCTTCACCCAGTTAGGGGAGTTTTCTTTAATTATTTTTTCAAATTAATTTCTAATTTCTTGTTCTTTTTCTTCTCCTATTATGTGAATGTTGGAATGCTTAAAGTGGTCCCATGGGTAGCTTACACTATCCTCATTTTTTGGGATTCTTTCTTGTTCTTGTTCTTCTGGTTGGTTACTTTTTTGCTTCCTTGTGTTACATATTGTTGATTTGATTCTCAGCTTCATCCAGTCTATAGTTGTTTCCCTGTAAGTTGTTCTTTATAAAATTAGTCTATCCTTCATTTCTGACAGGATCTTTTTTATGCTGTTGAGGTCCTCACTAAGTTCTTTAGCATCCTTATAACCAGTGTTTTGAACTCTGCATCTGATAAATTGCTTATCTCCATTTTATCTCTTTTCTGGAGTTTTGATTTTTTTCTTTCATTTGGGTCATGTTTGTCTTCTGGTTTTGGCAGTCTCCCTGTGTTTGTTTCTATGTATGAGGTAGGGCTGCTATGACTCAGTGTCTTGGTAGTGTGGCCTAATGTAGTAGGTGTCCTGTAGGGCCCAGTGGCACAACCTGCCCTATCACCCAATCTGGGTAGTTGAGATGGACCCTTTGTATGGTCTTAGAACAACCTCCTCTTGTAGTTGAGCCTTGATTGCTGTTGGCAGGTCAATGGGAGGGATTTAACCAGGCCAGTCAGTTGGAAGGATTGATTATGACCCCTGACTACCACCCTCCATCCTCCATGGAGAATCAGTTGTGCAGGTGCAGGGCTGTGGTGCTCCAATGTGGTCTATATCTTCCAATGTGTGTGCAGGATCTGGGTTTTCCCTGGTGGTGCAAGCCAATGTCAGTCCCCACCTGTGTTTTGTCCAGGGCCACCCTACCTGAGTTATAAAGGAACCTGAGATGGCTGCTCATTGTACTACTCTTGGAGATTCTCAGGTGAAGCCAAGCTGTGAATCTAGGCTCAGGTGAAGCCATGCTGGTCCTGGGGCCAATTAGCATGAGGTATGGGGGCTCATGGCTTATTAAGGCTGCCTGTTGCTTATTTGATAGGATTTAGGAAGTTGTGAAATGTGAGCCAAGACAAGTCATTCATATGGAAAAGTCACAGTTAACAGTTTGGGTGGGTCTATAAATTGGAGGTCAGAGTCTCAGGGGATCTCCAGGTCAGGGAAAAAAGTGTTAGCCTGGTTGATGGAATCTCAGATATGTCATCCAACTGCTGGCTCTTCGGCTCTGTTGGGGGAGGGTTCAGAAAAGGGACCATGGCCTCTGCTCACCTTTCTATCTGCAAGAAAGCTGTTCCCCAGCTCCTGCTTTGATGTCAGTACTTAAATTCATCCTTATTTGTCATGGTGCCTTTCAAGCTGCTCCCCAGTGATAGAGCTCAGAGGGAGTGAGTCTGAGTACATCTCATGTGGGTCTTTAAGAGGATCTACCTGGGACTCCTAGAGTTTCTTCCACTGACTCAATCCCCACTGGTTTTTGCAGCCAGAAGTTGTGGGGGCTTATCTTCCTGGCACTGGAACCCTGGGTTGGGGGGCTTGGTGTGAGACTGGGACTTCTTATTCCTGAGATATCCCTCCTGAATTTTTATCCACCACACGTGGCTGTTGTACCACTATAACATTTATGTTTTTGGAAAGGCCATAGGTGTTACAGTAGGGCAGGATGATAGACCAGAAGGCTTTTCTGTTTAAATATTTAAACAGATTTCTATTTGAACAGCTAAATGAAACCAAACTCACTTTCTCATTTCAATAATTAAAAAGAAAATTGCTGAGCTTCCTTTGCCAAATGTTCATGCCATTTGCCTGGTTTCTTGAGCACTCATGGGGCATTCAAGTGCCTATAGTTTGGTTTCTTTTTGAAATAATACAAATCATTTTTAAGGAAGCCATATTTCCAAAGCAACCATGGGCCTGACTTCACTGGCTTTTTAATGAAGAACAGACTTAATGAATAATTGCCACATAACTGGGGCTGAACAATGCCTCACTGGGCCCATTTCCCAAGAGAACAGCTGGGGTTTAGCACATTTCTTCTTGTTAATTGAAAGCTAAAGATCTATTTCTCTTAGTGATGTTTGCATCAGAAGGTGCCTCTTTAACTTGCACTAGGCAGGATCATTTTAATTTTGATTTTAATTCTTATCTATTAATGTTTGCCCTGGTAATATTATCTGTGTTTTTCTGTCCTTTTTATTACTTCAGTAATTAATTCATAATTGTTTTAGGAAAAATTAGGAAAATATAGGTAAACAAAAATTAAATTAAGAGCAGCTAAAATTTTTGCCGTCTACTAATTAGAGTCATTAACATTTTGACGTATTACTTCTGACCTTTCTTTCTATAAATCTATGCATGTGAAATGTATACAAAATTAGAAACATCACATATCTGTATATATCTATATACATATATGTACACACACACACACTGTATGCATCATACTGTTTTAACTTCCTCTATTATTAATGTATTTTCAAGTCAGTAAATATACATTTATTTTATACTTTTATAGAATCAAAGGTTGGGACCACCAGTTGTTATTCGATTGAGGCTTGTTACTCTCTGTGGGATCATGGAACTAAGCAGAATTTATTACTTATATTTCTTTGGTACTGTGTGTGGTCCCGACAAGCTGGGCATAAAGCCACTTAAAATCATGGGCATAATAAAAATGTTACAAATAATTTAAGGCAACTCAGGAACCCTATAAAATACTTATAAAGAAATTTACCAGTTTGTATTTCCTACTTGGTATCCTGCCTGACTTTCACAGGCTGTAAAATGAAAATGAGTATTCTGTACTACTGGCCTTCTGTAAATTGTTTATGACTGTGTGATTATCTGCTGCCCAGCTTGGCAGGGGGATTAGAACCACTATCTAAATTAAGACCAGCCTTGCACAATAGGTACCACATTTGTGCTTGTTTAAAAGGATACCACCAGAGGGCAGCGCTCCTCCAGGTCATAATCTACCACTGTGAAGAACTGCGGAACGAACTGCAGAGGGACTTTTTTTTTTATTCCTCAGGTACAGTTGTCTCCATTTTCCCACCACCACTTTCTCCTGCCCCACACATGTACACTTCCCAACTTCAATCCTTCCCCACTTTGGGACTTTTAACATTGCTCTAAATTAAGACCAAAATACTATTTTACTGGAATGTTTTAATTTCTTAGTGAATTATTTTAAGAATTTAAAATCCTGACATTAGAAGGTACAGACAATATAACAAAGTGAAATATTGATTCATTTAGTAAATTTTATTCACCACATACAAATACCATGCAGTAGAAATATATATATAAATGTATATAACACACACATATACATATATACACACACAAATATATTCTCAATCACATCAATCCCTGCCACAGTTCAGCAGGCAATGAAGACACATGCTAAATAATGTGCCCAAAGAACCATGACAACACTCATGCTGGATTAATTAATTCTATCTAGAGGAACTCAGAAAAGACCCCACAGAGCAGTCAGAACAATTACACTTGAACTGAGTCTTGAATTTTGTCTAGTGGGACTTCACGAGGCAGGTGGGGTCAGAGATGCAGGGAATCCCTCTAGGGAGGAAGGTAGAAGGGTACAAAAGTGTAATTAAAATGTTGGGGCAAAAAACTTAAAAAATGAAAGAAAAAATAAAATAAAAATGAAATGGGACAATGTTAGGTGATTTTGTTTTTTCTCACCCTCAGATTTAAGCCTGAATTTCAAGAAAAAGATTCTAGAATGCAACAAAACAAAAGTGAGGGAGATGGTATTTGCTAGTGGATTTTACACTATTATTTAGAACAAGTGACTGAAATGTAATAAATTTATGAAATTCATAAAGTACCAGAATCAACAATGACATTTGTCACTGCTCACGTTCAGGTCATCACCAAATTTGGAGTATTGCATTGTCTTCAGGGGGCCTCAATTAGTCAGCCAGTATTTCCACATGCATGAACTGTGATTTCTTCTGTGTGCAGCATAGGGAACATCTTTTCTAAAAAATATTTTATTTATTCATATTTAGAGAGAGGGGAAGGGAGGAAGAAAAAGAGGGAGAGAACCATCAATGTGTTGTTGCCTCTTGTGTATCCCATACTGGGGACCTGGCTGGCAACCCAGGCATGTGCCCTGACTGGTAGTTGAACTGGTGACCCTTTGGTTTGCAGATGGGCATTCAATCCATTGAGCCACATTGGCCAGGCAAAAACATCATCATCCTGAATCTCTTCATTGTTCTTTTAGCTGGTGGGCACCTGTTACAACAGATACTATAATCAGTGATTTTTTAAAACTTATATTGATTATACTATTACAGTTGTCCTGATTTTTCCCCCTTTGTCCACCTCCACCCAGTGCCCACTGTTCCCTCAGGCAATTTCTCCACTATTGTTCATGTCTATGGGTCATGAGTACAAGTTCTTTGGCCACTCTGTCTCCCATGCTGTATTTTACAACCACATGGCTATTCTGCAACTACCCACTTGTACTTCTCCATCCCCTTAAATCTTCACCCATTCTCCCCCTCCCCACTCCCATCTGCCAACCTTCTGGTAACTAACTTTTCTCTTGCTTTCAAGAGTCTTTATCTCTAACCTTTGGACTTTTAATAATGATGTGTCTTGGAATGGGCATCTTTGCATCCATCTTGTTTGGGATTCTGTGCTTCCTGGACTTGTATGTCTATTTCTTTCACCAAATTAGGGAAGTTTTCTTTCATTATTTTTTCAAATAGATTTTCAATTTCTTGCTCTTATTCTTTTCCTTCTGGTACTCCTATGAGGTCAATGTTGGACCTCTTAAAGTTGTCTCAGAGGCTATTTATATTGTCTTCATTTTATGAATTCTTTTTTCTTCTTCTTCTGCATAGTTGTTTTTTGGTTCTTTATGGTCCAAATCATTGATTTGATTCTTGGCTTCATCTACTCTACTGTTGTTTTCTTATAAATTGTTCTTTATTTCAATTAGTGTATCCTTTGTTTCTGACTGGATCTTTTTTAGGCAGCTGAGGTCTTCACTAAGTTCTTGAGCATCCTTATAACCAATCTACCAGATGCAGAACTCAAAGTTTTGAACTCTGCATCTGGTAGATTGCTCATCTCCATTTTATCTCTTTTTCTGGTGTTGATCTGTTCTTTCATTTGGGCCATGTTTCTTTGTTTCCTTGTTTTAGCAGCCTTCCTGTTTGGCCATGATTGCTGGCTGACTTTATTTATAAGGCCATAATTCTTTCTCATAAAAGGGCAAATGATGTAGAGGAAAGGGGAATGATGGAGAATACCCAGAGAGGGTATGATGAACTTTTCACATGACAGGATGTTGTATGAAAAGGCTGTGTATGCAAAGTGGCTCTCAAATGCTGAAGGAGCCAAGAGCCAACGAAGGACACAGACAAGTCCTGATTGTTGGTTTACAGAGTTTTAATAGGGAACTTACTTACACAGTCCTAGGCAGCAGGACAGAAAATGGATCTGTGTGCTGTTCACCCTCCAGATCACTGTTTTTATCTCCCACTAGGAAACAGATCTATTGCTCCAAAAAGAATGCAAGATGATGGAGTAGAGCAAAGGCTCCAGATACTAGGAGGCTCTGGCACCATGGTGGGTTAAACAATAATGCTGAGGATGCCTTGCAGGGGAAGAAGGACTCTTTAGTAGAGAAAGGATTAATGTTAGTTTGTGATTAACCCAAAGCCTCTGTACATTCCGGAGTCTACTAGAATAAAAGTGGGGGAGTTTTAAAATGGAGTCAGTTTTGTCTGCACACAGGACAATCCTGATGTTAGCCCAGAGGAATAATTTGTTGAGTAAGGCAGTGTAGAACTTTCCACTGAAGTATAACTTCTCTGTTTTCAGCTGTTCAAGCCTCTTGCTTGATTAACAAATATTTGTATAGAGCGGTGAAGATATCTGCTAGAAAAACAAATTATTATGATTATTTTTTACTGTCTCTCTCTTTCTGCAGTTGCTTTAGGTCTGTATTCTGGAAAGAATTCACAGAAAGTACTCAAAGGAGCTAGAGGGGTTTGTGCTCATAGCTCCTCACTAATATGATTCTTTTGTCTGTCTTTTCCTTTATTGCTCATCTGTATCAGGAAGTAGCTGGCAATGAGGCACAACCAAGGCGGCAGTATTTGTTGTCTTCTGAATAGTCTTTCTCTAACTGGGTAATCACTTGCTATACATTTTAAAATAAACATTTGAGGGTCTTCCTAAGTAAGGCAGGAAACTCAGAAGCCATAAATGGAAAAGGTGACATGTTTGACTACTGAATTAGTGAGAAATCTAAAATGCTATTGCAAAGAGCCTCCCCCTGAAAGTGACTCAAAGAACACAGAAGTTTATTTCTCTCTTATGTAACAGTTCTGAGGCAAGCTTCCAGGACCATGCAGTCATACAGGAACTCAGGCTCCTTCCACACTGACAAGTTGCAGTATGCCAGTTATCAGTTTATTGCCTTTAAACCCCACCTGAAGCGTACATTTTCAAAGTGTCCCCTGGGATAGGGACTAAATTCCTTTGAGCATCTATCTTGAATAGTGAGAAGATATTAAGCTTTCTCAGCAGGGGGTGCTTGGAGGCACATTGCTGGAGGATGGGGCTTCTCTTGCCATTTCTGATCGCTGCATGGTACATCGGCAGTGTGCATGTGAGGATGTTCAGTCGAGTTTTGCCCCAATGTGCACTCCCAACCAGAGCTCCCTTGGCAACTTTTGCACTTCAGCCTGGCCTGGAGATGACTTTCCTGAGGCCTGCTTCACAAAAAACCTGGCTCCCAAAGGTGTGCTGTCTGCATGGTACCATGGTTCCCTTTGCTGACCTGTGCTCCAGGGCACACCCTGTGTGCATGCCTGTGTCACCATATCACCAGCTGCTGACAACCTGTACTCAGCTGCACTCTGGAAGATTGTTTCCTGCTTGTCTAGTGGCTACCAGCCAGCTCTGGTGTGGGAAAACAAGCAGAAATCTCTGCTACCTAATGGACTGATCCCCAGCCTTGGAGGGGTGGACCTTGCTAAGTTTGGTCTTCCTTGGATGCTCTCTGTTAACTCTAGGGTCACATGTAGTGTTTCCTTATATTTTACAGTCATTTGTTTATCAGAGTTACAAATTCTTTATATTGAATCCCACCTCCCCTACCCTGCCATTTCTGTCTCCTGATTGGATCCTGAGAGATACATGTGGCTTTGTCATTTCTTAGGATATTGTCCCGTCCACGGTCAAAACTGGGCTGTCATGTCCAGGTTCCAGGTGGTGGAAGGAGAAGGACAGCATGCAGGTAACACAGCTACTTTTTAAGGCCTAACTCTGGGGAGAGGTGTACACTGCTCCTGCTGATGTTACACTGGTGAGGGTCAGTCACGGACCAAGTTGAAAAGGAGTGGGGAAGTACAGTCCAGCCATGTGTCAGAGAGGAAAGCAGAATGAATTTATGTGGACAACTGGTAGTCTCCAGCACAATTATATAAAAATGTTTAAAAGATACATGGCACGAGACATCACAACCCAAAGTTAAAGAGAACCATAGACTGAGGAAAAAAATTTAGATAAAATATGGAGATTTGTGGGAAAGTTTTGAGAAACATTAACCATATTCCAGGTAAAGGGTTAATATCCTGCAAGGATCTCCCACAAATTTATACCAAAAGCAAAACTCAAGAAACTTAAAACACTAAACAAACCAATAAAAATTAGAGAATAAACACCACAGAAAAGAGAGTCAACTTGAGGAGTAGTTAGGGAAGTGCAAACTGAAGCGACCATGAGAAACTATCTCTCATCTATGAGATTGGTAAAAATTAAAGAGTAGCAATAGCCAATCAGAAAATATGCACTCATGTCTTCCTAGTAGGACTATAAATTACCATAACTTTAAGAAAAGTAGGTGTATATTAAAAATAAATAATACAAGTACTTTTTTTTACACAGGAGCCCCGGTTTTGCAAATCTATCCCATTGAAATAAAAAACTTCAGTACATAATGAGTTTATTGATGTATTATTAGTGGAAGTAAAAATCTGTAAGTAAGAAGTACTTCCAGTAAGGATATAAATAGGGAAGTTGTTAAATTGTATTAAATCCATAATATGACATATTAATAAGAAAGAATCTGTCCTATGTTTACTGATCTGAAATTAGATTCATGATATGTATTAAGCTGGTAAGAGTAATTCTTAGAATAATATGTATACAAATATTCCATTTGTGTACAAATAACCAAGAAATTCATGTTTCGGTATGTTTGTATGAAAAAGGTATAGGAAGATGTATATAAGAAATAGAAAGGTGTTGGGGTAGATAATCAGAAAATAATTTAAAAAATATTTGTTTCACACTGATGTGAATTGTTTCCCTTCCATTATTTTTACAAAAGAAAAAGAAAAAATAAAGAAAAAGGAACTTTCCTCTTGACAGGTAAAACTTTCTACACACTCCACCTGCAAACGACCAAGGCCTGGAGAGAGAGCTGGTCAGAGCTTCACAGTTCAGTTTAAAACTATGAAGTTTTTAAGGAATAGCTGGTTTTCTAGCGGTCTGATTCATTGAAACCCCTGGTCCTCGGGAAAGCAAATCAATACATGTCTGTTGGCCTCCATGGTAGGCTTTGTTGATGGTGTTGTAGACATATTATTTTGCTGGTAAGGGGGAAAAGTAAGCACTTCTTAAGGGTAGCGGTGAGCTATTACAGATTCAGGAATGAAATTCTCACTCCTCAGTCTGCTTTTCAGCCCCTTTTATCTTTTATTTTCAAATTCTTCTTTCAACCATAGTGTATGTTCTTATAGGTGAAACTAATAGAAGGAACCCCAAATCATGAAGATCATACTTGATATTCTTTCAAATATTTGTTGCAAGAGCCATAAGCCTTCTTCTATTGAAGAGCAAAGGTTCCTTTTAGTGGTTTTCCACAATATAATTACTATAAGATGATCTTAATCATCACTGGTAGCATTGAGCAGAAAACTCTGGCTGAGCAAATCCATGGAGCCACATAAAATAGGTCCAGTTCATGACCTATTGTAAGAATGTAATCTTGCCCTTTTTTGGTCAGCTATCCAATACATTTTTTTAGTAGTTTGATATATATTCTGAAAATGCAAATTTAAAAATAATTCAATAGGGACTTAACCCACTCGACTCCCTCCTAAAAGGAAAAAAAAATACATCAGGTTATGAAAGTTCTGTTAAGTTAGTCAGTACTTGACTTTTGGTGTTAGTGTCAATAATTGAGAATCAGCTTGAATATTTCTATAATTGTTAAAGAAACCGAATCAGTCATTTAAGACCTTCCATTTAAGAAAAGTCCAGGCCCCTAAGGCTTTAGCTATAATTTCTATCAAACATTTAATTTTTAATTTTTTAGATTTCACTGTTGTTCAAGTACAGTTGTCTCTATTTTACACTCTACACTCCCTCCTACCCCAGCCATCCCCACTTCCCATCCTTGATCCTACCCACCTTTGGTTTTGTCCATGTGTCCTCTATAGATGGTTTTGCAAACCTTTCCCCTTTTTACCCCCATTGTCCCTCCCATCTCCCCTCTGGTTTCTGTCAGATTGTTCTTAATTTCAATGTCTCTGGTTATATTTTGCCTGCTTGTTTGTTTTGTTGATTAGGTTCCACTTATAGGTGAGATCATATGGTATTTGTCTTTTACCACTTGGCTTACTTCACTTAGCATAACACTCTCCAGTTTCATCCATGCTGTTGCAAAGGGTAGGAACTCCTTCTTTCTTTCGGCTTTGTAGAATTCCATTGTGTAAATGTACCACAGTTTTTTGATCCACTTATTTACTGATAGGCACTTAGGTTGCTTCCAGCTCTTGGTTATTGTAAATTGTGCTGCTATGAACATTGGGGTGCATGGGATCTTTTGATTCGGAGTTTCAGGGTTCTTAGTGTGTAATCCCAGGAGTGGAATTGCTGGGTGAAAAGGCAGTTCCATTTTTAGTTTTCTGAGGAAATTTGATACTGTTTTCTATCAAACATTTTAAGGAGAAAGTAATTCCAACCTTACACCGACTATTCCAGAAAACAGAAAAAGAGCATTTGTTCTTTACTTGTTTTCTGCAGGTGGCCTAACCTTGATGCCAGAAACAGGCAGACTAAACATGTCAAGTCTGCATATTTAGGCAGTAAAACTAAAATGTAAGGAAGTGATCATCATCAGTAAGGATAATGCTCAACTCCAGGGGGGTGGGAATGAACTCTGATCAGGAAGGGCATGCTGTGGCATGTGTGTTGACAAAGATAGTGACTTTTGGCAGATTTCTCTTCCTTCACCTCACTTCTAAGTACAGGAGTTTGTCTACACATTCTCTCAGATGTCTCCTCTAGTCCTAAATGCATGTGCTGTGCCCAAATCTCACATAGGTGAGCACCTTGATAACAGTGTCAAAACTGATTCCCTCTCCCAAATCTGCTCCTTCTCCATCTTAGTTAATGGCACTGTCATTTAGACAAGCCATTCTTAATTGTTCCCTCTTTATTACCCTTATATTTTAGTTTGTCCTTAATTCCTGTCAGTTTTATATCAAATATCTTTTGGATATGTCCATTTCTTCCCATCCTCTCATTCTCACTTGGATTATTTAAAAAGCCTCCTACATGTCTCCTACATTTCTTTCTTGCCTTTTACCGAATATCTTAGATATTCACCCTTAGAATTTGCTAAGCTCTGTGCTATTTATTCTTTATATAGCAAAAAGATAAATTTGTAAGCAAGCAAATTGGGTGTTGTTTCCCAGTTAAAAGTTCTTCAGTTTCCCTGTGTGCTCAGAAATAGTTCCCCCTCTACGATATCCTGTCACACGCCCTCAGTCTTGCTCTTACTGTTCTTTGCAGCTTCATCTTGTGCCTTTCTCTCCCTCCCTCACTTTGTGCCCCCTTCAGTGTTTTTTTCCTTCAGTTCCTTGAACATGTTGAGGGGTTTCTCATCTTAGAGTCTTTCTCACTATTCATTTTGGCAGAAACATTCTCTCTCCCAGGTCTTTTAAAAGTGGGTTTCTTAAGATTTCAGCTTAAATGTCATCTCCTCACAGAGGACTTCCATGTCCATCCATTATTTCCTTTCACAGCATCTTTTTTTGTTTCCTCACTTGTTAAATTTTAAGTATGTATAAGTAAGTTAGTTTTTTGCTATGTATAATCCCACGTGCATGGGGCTATGTATTTTTCTGGGCTCACTCTAGTGCCAAACAGTGTCTGGTTTAAAATAGATGCTATTAAATGAAGGAGGACACACTTTTCCATTAGCAGAATCTGTAACACATTCTTCTGCTGGTTAGAAATTTCTGCATCTATATGAATGTAATAAATGAGAATTCCTTTTTCTGTTTAGAAAAAAGTTTCCAAATGGAGTTAATATCATTTTTCAGAGTGCATAATTTAATAAGTGTAGCTGCGTACTTTAGTGCCTTTATAACATATTAATTATCTTTAACTTGGAAATTTGAAGATTTTTTCAGTCATTGTATTTACAGTGTTTCTTGTTATATGTGCTGGCTTAATAAAATATGTGCACTTGGGGATTTGTGCAAACTTTATTTTCCCTTTTAAACCAGAAAGAGCACTAGCCTGTGGGTCCCCAGTAGGTCCTTGATGTACGAGTATTTTCTGCTGTAGGCATGTCCACCAGTGTGCAGGATTCCCCTGAACAGATAGATGTGCTATGCTCAGTGCTTTTGAAAAGGGTTGGCCTGTGTCACAGTTGAGATTGTGGCTTGTGGCTTATTCAACCTCTTATCATAGCTGCTTTCTGATTATCTCAGGGGATCCATACATGTGCCCTATTGATATGTTATCAAACGTGTTTTAGTTCTATTTTTCTTTTTCCTTCCCCTGATTCCCAGCTCAGTACTATACAGTTCAGGCTAAAACATGAACTGGCTTTGAGACTTCAAGCAAGAATGAAACATCTCTGCATAGTAGGAAATAATTCTATTTAACCTGTCATAAACCAGGATCTCAAACTCACATTTTTCCTAAGCCCATCTCTCTTTTGACTTAACTCATCTATTAATAATGCCTCTCTCATTCACTCACCCAGGCTTAGTTATTTTTTGTTTGCTCTTTTCATCCTTATGTGAAATCAACTGTCTGGAACTGTCAATTCTATTTCCATCAAGCTTGACTTCTGTTTCCTTTTTCTATTCCTGTGTCCTCTATCCAATTTTATATTTTATTATTATATTTTCTTTGACTGCAGCAGTAATTTCCTAGCTGGTATTCACACATTTCAGTTTCTCTCTTTCCCCTAAGCCACCCTACATTCACCGCCAGATCGGTCTTCCTAACGTAGCTCTGATCAAATCACTCGTTGCCAAAAAGCATTCAGTAGCTCTTCATTAGTAAGGAGTTAAGCATGAGCTCTTTGGGCTCCTCTGCTCAATAGGCCCTAACTCACATTGCATGTTCCTGCCTTCAAATTCACATACATGTATGCCATGCTGAAATTGGACTTCCTGGTGATTTGCAAACACAACTGCCTTTCCTCTCAGCTCCCCCTTACTTGTGCAGTGTTTCTAGGCTGGGTTGTTTTTCCTCTCTTCTTCTATCATTTTAATTTATTGAAATGTTGTTAAGGTATGGATCTTTCCAATACCCTCAATGCAGAGACATCTCTTCCTTTGTTCCCATTCTCAAGGCTAGTCTTTTAGTTTCCTAGTGCTGCCATAACAAAGTACCACATACTTGGTGGCTTAAAACAACAGAAAATTGTTATCTCACAGTTTTGAAGGCTGTAAGTCTGAAATCAAGGTATTGGCAGGACCACGTTCTCTCTTGAAGGTTCCAAGAGAGGATCCTTCCTCACTTCTTCCTAGCTTCTGGGGGTTGTTGGCAATTTTGGAATTACTTGGCTTGTAGACACATCACTCCAATCACATGTCATTTGTCTGTGTCTTCATGATGTCTTCCCTCTATGATGTGTGTGTGTCTCTCCTTATAAGGAAACCAGTCAAATTAGATTAAGGTCCACCTTAATCCAATATAGCCTAACTTTAACTGGATAACATTTGCAAAGACCATATATTCAAAGAAAGTCATATTCACAGGTTACAGGAGACTTTCACATAGCTTTTTGGGCAACACAGTGTAACCCACAACAGTAGGGGGATGTTGATTCTCAGTCCTGGTTTAGTCTTGACTTCGGACATGCCGTGCAGCTGCATGCTTTTGTCTGGAAACCAGAGTAAGCACTGTGCAGCTCAAAGTGCACACTCCTTGAGGCCTGAGTGTTTTCTAACCCTTTTCTGGTACAGTTGCAGAGTTTGACCCACTTTAAATTGCTGCACAGCAGAACAAGCTGGCATCCTGCCTACCTTCACCCACCTTCGTCACCAAGGAGCCTCCAGGTGATATTTTAGTAGATATTTAGTAGATATTTTAGTAGAACTTTACTTCTCTCTCTCAAGGCTATATTCCAAAACCTAATTTCTGCTCGTCAACCAATTAACCTTCTTTTTGTCCTGGCTACAAATTTTTCACCCATACAGGGTGGGGCAAAAGTAGGTTTACAGCCCTCGCTGGTAAGCTCAGTGGATTGAGCGTGAGCCTGCAAAACAAAGGGTTGCCAGTTCAATTCCCAGTCAGGGCACATGCCTGGGTTGTGGGCCAGGTCCCCAGTAGGGGGTGCTTGAGAGGCAACTACACATTGATGTTCCTCTCCTTCTTTCTCCTTCCCTTCCCCTTTGTCTAAAAATAAATAAATAAAGTCTTTTAAAAACATAGGTTTATAGTTGTTTGTGTGGAAAAAATACAATAATTAATAAATAATAATACAAGAATAAACTGTTTCCTTTATTTATAAATGTAAACTTACTTTTGCTCCACCTTGTATTTTTATACCAAAATGCTGTATTTTTGTGTTCTATATTCCACATATTGTTCCACAAACGTGTCTCTGACTGTGATGAGAGTATGCAGACCTCAAGGTAGCACTTGAGGACATTCAGAGCAGGGGACCCAGGTAGGGGTGTGGCACCTCGCAGTTGCCCTCCTTGGATCTGCAGGCCAGGAAACTGGCTCCTTCACTATCTTTGCTTCTGGAATGACTCAGGGTAGTGTCTTGAAAGAAGAATAAACTACATATATAGTTAGGTGGGACTTAGATGTCAGAAATAATTTACTTGGTATTCTTTGTTAGTTGCCAATCTTCAAGAACAATTTGTCCATTCTTACTTTGTTTTGAAAGCTGGATAGGGTGCACTGAGTAGTATGGTTATTGTTGAGTAAGACATGGAATTCTTTTCTTACTATAAAAATGTACAGTCTTATCATTACATAGTTTGAAAGTGTTACACAGAAATTGGGATATAGTCTTATACAAGTACATAGAAACATTCCAGTAAAATACAAAAACATGCCTGATGTGGGGATCATGTCAGTGCTTTATAACAGAAAATTATTTAAATAACTGAAAATGAGCTTTCACAAGTGTCGGCAGTGAACAAGTTTTGTTAAAATCAAGGGCTAGCATTTTTTCTTCATGTTCAGTGACTGTTTAACACCAGTTTAAGTTAGCTTCCTGCCTGTGAGAAAAAGAAGTTATTTTATCCCAGACTATGTATTTTCAGACTCCTCTTTTGGACATAAATCATTAATATTAAAGTTGCTGTTGACAAAATCAAGGCAGAACTATGAATTAGATACATTTAAAAATTCCATGTTGCACACATGATGTGGAATACTTAAATAGATGAAATAAAGCTGCTCTTTTGCAAGAAGCTATTCTTCATGAAGCTTAGTGCCAGGAAAAGATCAATGTCCTCTATTTTTAGGCTTCTCCATTTTGTTCCTCTAAGGGACAAAGATGCTACACAAATCCTAATAGAGTGAGACAGTAAATCCAATGTAGTCATTTTCATTTTCTTTTGCACCTCTCCCAGGCAATTATATTAAACTGCCCAAATAAAGTTGGCTGATTTTCATATGTTTGGAAGGGCAGATGACCTTTCATATCTATCATTTGGCTATTCTGAGTGACGGAGACCCCAGATGTAGCTAATGACCTTTTCAAAGAAGGACAGAAGACAATAAAGAAGGGAGTGTGGCTATTCCCCTTCTTCTTAGTAGAAGAAACAACACAACTAGGTTTTGCAGGGATAATCAGATTTATTACGGGTTCACTAGCAATCTTGTTCCTTTAGAAACATAGATGACAACAGAATTAGTTAGGATTAAAGAAGCTCTTTTGAGTTTTTAGTTTGAATTCAGCAGCCTGGGATTCTAGTCTCAGCACTAGAATTCTATGATCAATCATCTTCATTCTTCTTCTGGGACAGAGATTTTACACTTAGATTTAGTTAAAAGTTACCAGTATTAATGTTATCAGAGGGACTGGAAAATTACTTTGGAGTTTTGGGATTTTATTGAACTGGGAAATAATAGGATCCAAGACTTTAAGATCTAAATGAATTGAACTTTTTACGAGGCATGACTGCCTTTGAAATTTTTTTCCTCTTGATTTTCCTGAAAATTAAGGCACCAAAGTTAAGGCTTGTCAAAGTAGAAGAGACCATAAGTGATTCTCTTGTCAAAACTGATTTTATAGCTGAAGACAGAGAGAAAAAAATGGCTTTCTAAAAGCCACATTTTTCAAGTGCAATAGAAGAGATAATATATAGTTCCTTTGAATCTCAGCCCAATAAGCTCTGTGACATGTTTCTTGGGTAGAAGTTTTGGACTTTTTAAAAATTGTTGCTTCACACTGCCCCTGTGTATTAGATGCTGTAGTGTGCTGCTCAAATCCAGTGCTTTACTCTGCCAGACTAAAGCACTCACACCCCCCATTGTTGGGATAGTTGGCAGCCCATAGAACTCAGGTGAGTCTCTGGGACTTGCCCTTGGCTGAAGAGAGCTGCTTTGGCCTGGCGGGGAAAGTAGCTCACATCCAAAGTTGGGTCAAAGTGGGAGTATAAGGCTCTGTTTCTCCCCAGCTCAGGATAACCTTGAAGAGCCCTTCTAGCTCCAAGGCTTCTTATGGTATTAGCTAAAGCCTTTGTTGAAATTGCTACAAAGTTTATCTTTCTCTGCCCCATCCTGCTTTCTTCACTCCCCTACAAGTATTGATCCTGATGGCACGCCTCAGTAAACCTCCCCTCCTATATATCTCCACTTATAAGTGTTTTTTTTTTTTTCCCCTGGAGACCTGGCCTGTGGTATCTTCTATTGAATAGCTTCATGCTGCATATAGAAAGAATCGATGCATACTTTTTACAAATGGGTCTTGGGTTGAGCCTAAATTAGCATGCTCATCTAAAATAGTGTGAAGTTCCTATTTTTAAATTTAATGTGTTACAGAAATATACCACCTTTAGAGATTATCTTCTGTAGCTCGATGCCTTCAAGTGTGACCCCTCACCACTTCCATAACTTAGTGCTGAAAAGAGAGAAATTACAAAAGGCCACTAATTAGTCGAATAAACAGAAGAGCAAAAGACAGAAAAAGAGCTTGACAGCTTGTCTTAACTATAAAAATTCATTTTTTTAGTAAAAATAAAAAGAAATATTCTGCTTTCTATTGCCATATATCTATACAAATTATACCAGTAATAGCTTTGTGGCTGGGAACCTCAACCCTTAATAAACTCTGATAATTTTTTTCCACAAAAATCTTTAAGATTATTTTTAATTATAGTTGAATTCTATCTTCACAACATTATTGTTTTTATTTTAATAGTTATATTTATTTAGCATTAAAGAAACATTTAATAAAACCTCAAGCATTTACTTTTAAAGGAAAAAATCATTCATGTTTAAATATAAGTAAGCCAAGCGAATTTCCAAATACTACATAAGAATCCATATATTTTCTCTGGGAAATGTCTAGTGAGATTCTGTGCCCATTTTTTAATTGGCTTATTTTTATGTTGTTGAGTATTTTAAGTTCTTCATACAATTTAGATATTAACCCATTATCAAATGTATGATTTGCAAGTATCTCCTATTCAGTAGGTTGCCTTTTTGCTTTGTTGATGGTTTTCTTCACTGTGCAGCAGTTTTTAGTTTGATGTAGATCCATTTGTTTACCTTTGCTTTTGTTTTGCTTGACATCTGGCTTGCAGCTGGCTCCTTTCATTCAGACACTTACAAACTCTGAGAGGGTTTCAGCAGCTATTGAACTAAAATCTGTGACAGTAACCAGTCACCCAACCCTAGAGCAGTGAAGAGTTTAGCTGCCACAATCCAGAACTGGTTTCTCTGTTGATGTCAGCTGGACTGCATTTTCACCTAGCAGCTGGAAGAATACTATTTTAAGCTTATTTAGGTAGTTGGCAGACTTCATTTCTTGTAGCTATATGACTAAGAGCCCTGGCTTTTTATTGTTGGCAAGAGGCTGTCTGCAGGTCCCTGAAGCCTCACAATATCTTTATTCTGCCCGTACTTGCAGGGCCAAGACAGAAGTGGTTCTATGTGATCCAAATTCATACCTGCATGGCCAATATTGTGTGGTGGGACTGACTTGATATATCATGATTTACCATGGTAATTTTTGATATTCAAGAAAAACGTTATGTGGAAACAATGCCAGAAAAGTGGAAAAGAGAGCAGTTTCAAAACAAAATTCTCACCCATGTCTTCCCTGCAAAATTATGCAAATAAAATTATAACTATGGACTATATGTTCTATTTTGACCAAGCCCACACTAGCAGTATATAATGAAGAATTGAAGAAATTACCTGCATGATCAGAGCAATAAAGTCCTTTTATCTTGATTATCAGCATACTTGTTTCAACTATACTGATGGCTCTACTGAAGGAGATTAGGTCAAAAGAATTTCTTATATTCTGATTTTTCCACAAACAGGGAAATGGTATCTTTGTGACTGTAAGTCATCACAGCACAAGATCAGGTCAGGGAGGAGAAGGAATAACTGTTAGTAAAATGTCTAAAGTGGACAGGGAGCTGGGGCAGTGCATTTATAAGTTCATCTTGTTTAATTTGATGAATTCAGCAACTCAGCTTTTTTTCTGTAAATATACTTAACTAATTTTCAAGGGGATTCTTTCCATTGACATACACATTTACCCATAACTCTTGTATTTTGAAAGAAAAAACATCCCTCAAACAAATCTCCCCAATTCCTGTTTCCCTGACCATTGCTTCTGTGTTGAAGTTCAGTAAATGTTATATGTGGTGGTTGTTATTATTATTGTTACTCCTAGGTAGTTAAAAATATATTTGTTGCTATTATGAGAGGAAACTTTTTTCTCATTCTCAACTGAAGCTATTTATCTCTGATATATAAGGATGCTATTAATACTTGTACATGCATTTTTATTTGGACATTTGTTGAATTATCCAATTAATTTCTGAAATTTACAGTTGATTCTCTTGTTTCCCCCAGCTATATAATAATGTCACTTACAAATAATGATAATTTAGTTATTTCCTTTTTAATAACTTTATTTCATGTTTATTTCATGTATCATTCTATTGGCCAGTATTTTTAGAACAGTGTTAAATAGTAAGAGAAAAGCATACTTCCTTACTTTTTTCATGATTTTAATGGGAAGCCTTCCAGTGTTTCACCATTAAGCATGATATTGACTTTTGCTTTGGATAGATATTTTATTATTATATTGAGAAATTATTTTTTTATTAATTCATCACATATTCCAAACATCTTACATTATGAGGTTACATATGAGGGTTCCCTTTGCTCCATTTCCTTTCTTATTGATAATAGCCAGTTCAGTAGGTGCAAGGTGGTATACTGTGATTTTGATTTGCATTTCTAAAAGACTGATTTCTCATTGGTCCCCAGCATTGACTTGAAGGGCCTTTAAGATAATGTTTTTCAAATGTATAAACCATCAGGATAAATTTGTAACTTTTACACCAATATAAAACCAAAACTAATTAGCAAATTATATATACATAACCCTCCCCAGAAAAAAAATAAATTAAAATTAATGTGACATGATTTTTTGCTGAAACTAAATTGTAACTCATAAAACTAGTAGTACTGACTTCTTATGTACAGATTCTGTTGATGTCAGCTCATCTGTACTATTTGCTCTATGATGACAATAGATGTATTTAATTAAGTTTTGTTATGGAGATATATTCTTGGGTGTTAGGTTTTATCTCCCTCCCTTTGTTTAAGAAAAAAGTAAAATAAAAATAAGGCAATAATATTCAGAATTTAGATAGTAAATGTACTTTGGTTTTAAGTAATGAATCAAAATCTAACAGGACCTGTGGACATAAATAATCTGACTTATTGAACTTATTTTCTTCAGCTAGATAAAGTAGTTGAGCCAGTGGAAGGTAGTAAATATTCTACCCTGTCTCTGGGTCTTAAGAGTACATGTAGCATCTTCTTTTTTCTAAGAAATGAATCTTAAAGTGACACAAAAAGTAACAATGAAGAAATGAAAATGTTTGAGAATGCAGATTAGAATGTGGATACTCATATTTTAATATGTTTGACTTTTAAGACTCAAAAAATATTTTGCATGTGGCAAATAAAATGAATAAAGGAAATTGAAAAAAAAAAGAAGAAATAACACCTGAGGTGGAGGGTCAGTGAGAAGCCAGTTTTGTTTTAATGGGCCAGATGGTATGTGTGCATGTTTGCGTGCATCTGTGTCCTGTTCACACACAGGACTGCTGCTGTTGGTGTTCTGTGCATTCAGTGGGATGAAGTCAGATGTCACTACCAGTACTGGAGCAAATGGAAACCCAAGCAGCTGAGCCATTATCCAGGAGGGGAAAAGTATCTGGAGTGATAACAATCTCCTAGTCTGAGATCCAGAGTGAAATCTGTAGAATAGATCAATTGGTGATATATCTATTTCCTCGTTTTGTCCACATGCTCAATATATGGACTCCCATCCCAATTTTATTTTAAATATTCAGTGTAAGAATCCATAATTAAGTTCAACTATGTGAGTAGGCTATAAAGATTAAAAATAGTTGCAAAAATACTGAATTTAGCTCATGGAAGTCACTCAGCAGAATATGGTACCCAGAGTGGGTTAGAGGACTGTTACAGAATTGTCACAGTCTAGGATGAAGTATGAGGACCTCTCTTTAGCACCTTTCTTGTCCGTGTGGTTGTACTTCTAGCTGACTTTCAGATAATTCAAGATTCCGGTTTGAGAAACACTGGAACTGTTTCAATCTGCTTCAGTACAAATTCCTTCTAAATTCTAGCATTAGATTTATTCATTCTTCAGCCAATATTAATTTAGTCCCTACTATGGCTAGGCTAGGTATAGTTTCCAAATGTTGGGGATAGATTAGGGAACAAAGCAAAGCACTGCCCCTAGATAATAATCTTATAAGACGGAGCTTATAGTCTATAAATAAACAGGGAAAAATATATAACATAAATTCAGACAATGATTAGTGCTGTGAAGAAGATAATAATGCAGGATGAGAGAGAGAGAATGACAGAGCAGTAGCGGTGGCTGTGGTTAAGGGAGTTCTTTTTGAGGAGATTGTCTGCCAGTCTTAGTTCTCAGGAAAAGGTCAGCTTTTCCCCCAAGGGTTTCAGTAATCATATAAGAAAGAATGAAGGGGTTGTATCAGGACTTATTAGACATTTAAGATGGGTAATACCTGCACTCATTTTCATGACCTATGTTGCATACCTTCTGTGTGTGTGTCCTTAGTCAATGGATGAAAAATACCAGCAATGATGATGACTTCATTGCATGCAGTGCTAGTAACAGAGTTAATGTTGGAACTCAGAGATTCTGTAATGCCGGTGCCTCTATGGAGCCATGATTTGTTTGTCCTTTCTATTCTTCTCTTTTTCATTAAGACTATTAAATTAGTGTGTTTTCTTCTTTTAAGTTACATTCTTTCTTTTTGTATCTTTTTTTTTTATCTTTTCCTTGGACCATCACAGAGTGGAGGTGGCCCTGTGAAATGTGCTGGACTGTCAGAGCTCACACCTTCCTAAATGTTCCCCTGAGAGGTACTTGGCTAGAAAGAAAGCTCTTCATGGGGATAAGGATAAGGCAGGTATTTTTCTCCTAAAGTTGGAAGATGTTTTACTTTCACTTCTACTGAAAGGTAGGTCAGAGTTATGAAGTTAGTTTCAATTTTCAAAGAAATGCCTGCCTGCAACTCAAATATTTTATGAGCTTTTAGGATACTGTCACATAAAATGGGTGTTTCTATAAAATTGCATCTTATAATGGTGATATAATTTATGATATGGAATTTTTGAGACATTTGTTTTGAATTGTGTTGTGCAGCATAAGCACATGGGTTCAAATGTAAGGAGGTTCTCATTTCTCTCCAGACCTCTCCCTTTAAATCTCGCCACTGCCTTTCATTCTGGTTACCAAACATCATTTTTTTCTACCACCTTTTAGTTTGGTCATCACCAGTACCTCTCATGTTTATGGATTTTTTTTCAGGATGTCTGGAAAGAATTTCCCATAAATGGAAAATTGGACAGTGGAGTGGAATAAAGACAATTTCCTCTAGTTTTATACTCAACTATTTTCAGAAAAGTTTTTAAGGTATGTTGATTAAAGGGGACTATACTTGTTTACAGAGATAAAATGCAAAGGAAACTGTTTTTGAAGTCCAGTAATGGAAATGATGTATCTTGTTACCCATTCCTTTTGTGATGTGATTGGTAGTGGGGACAGGTAAGGAGAATAATACACAAGAGTTGGAAAATTGAGTCAAATTTTAGCCTATAAATATTTTTTCTCAAAATTATCTAAGATACTTAGGTTACTGCATCTGGTAATGGTGGTGTAGCTTCTGTTGGACTAATTCTCTTGCAGTTAACAGTGATGAACTCTGAACAAAATATGAAAAACAACTATTTGAGGGTTTGAGGGAGCAACTAAATACAGTCAGGAACTCAGACAAAAATCATAGTTGGAGATTTTCAATGACTCTCTTAGTAACTGAGAGGTCAACTAGACAAAAAAATGAATAAGAATGGAGAAGATCTGAAAAACATTATTAACTAACATGATCTAATTGACATAACAAACCCAACAAAGGCAGAATATACATTCTTTTCAAGTGTACATGGAACAGTCACCAAGGTAAACCATGTGCTGGACTGTAAAATAAATTTTAGTAAGTTTCAAAAGAGTGAAAATTTACAGGGTATGTTCTCTGCCATAATTAATTAAATTAGAAATAATAACAGTAAGATATCAGAGAAATCTCCCATTATTTGAAAATTAAAGAACATTCTTCCAAGTAACTCATGGGTCAAAGAAGAAACCACAGGGAGAAAATATTTAAAATAAATGAGGCCTAGAGGGAAATTAATAGCTTTAAATGCATGTGTTAGAAAAGAAAAAACAAGCTTCTACTTTATGAAGTTAGAAAAAAGAAGAGAAAGTGAATCCCAAAGTAAGTAGAAAGAAAAAAAATAAAGATAAAATAAACTAATTAAATCAAAAGCTGATTCTTCTAAAAATTTAACTGAGCAGATAAACTTCTAGTAAAAACCATCAAGAGAGAAAGAAAAAGGAAAAAACAAAATTAGCCATTATCAGAAATGAAGCCATTATCAGGGTTTGAGTGGAGATATTTTATGCATAAAAAATACTAAGTGCATGTATAAAACAATTTGTCTTAGTAGTATACAATCTCCTGTAGCTTTCTGACATTGATGCATAGAAGATAATTTATTTTTTGAAAACATATATTTGACAATGCCTTATTAATGGTCACCCTTGATACTCTGGCTGAGTTAGAATTCTAAATGGAACATAATTCTAAATTGAATATTGCTTCATTGTCTTCTAGTTTCTAGTATTGCTATTGAAAAATATGGTGCCATTCTGATCTTGAATTTTTGCATATGATTTCTTTTAATCTGGAAGGTATCAGGATCTGGAAGTTATTTGAGAATTAAAACCAGAAAATGATGCTTCTTGGCTCCAGTTTAACCTTTCAGTTTGAAACCCCATAGTTTTAAGTTCTGGGAAGTTATCTTTTTCCTGTTATCTTTATAATTCTTATTGTTCATGTTTTTCCCCCCCAAACTTTCTGGAAGAAAGAGGCAAACCAAAACATTTTATCTTCAAGGCTTTTATTGAAAAAATTTAGAATTTTTTTTTTTTAACTTGAAACATGCTTTATTATTCTCTGAATTCTCTTTTTCAAATATAGCATCCTGATCTTACATTATAACATTGTTCTCTTTTATTCCTCTGAGGTTATTCATTACAGTTATCTCTTACTCTTTGTATTATTTCTCTTTGCCGAGTTAGTTTTTCTTTAAACTTTGTTTTTAGGTCTTTGTCTTTGATGTAGAGGGTTTCCTGAAATGGCTAGTGACACTTGGCTAACTGTTTGTATTTAAGAGTGAGGCATTAAAGAAGCTGATGGAGACACCAAAAAGCTGGCTAGGCCTCTTCACTGGGCAGGAATTTGCTTCATGTTTTCTTGGAGAAGATACCCAGATCTCATGACATTAGCACTTTTTTCTTTAGCTGATCAAGCTCTTCAGAAAGGGATTCTTCAATCCCCCCCCCCTTATGTTTATTATTGACATTATTACAGATGTTCCCATTTTTCCCTCCTTTGCTCACTTCCACCTAGCACCCCCCTTCCCTCTGACCATCAGCACACTGTTGTCTGTATCTATGGGTTATGCACACATGTTCTTTGGCTAATCCCTTCCCCTCTTTTCATTCACTGTTCCCTCCCCCCACCTCTCTGACAGCTACCAGTCTGTGCCATATATACCCATGCCTCTGGTTTCATTTTGTTCTTCAGTTTATTTTGTTAATTAGATTCCACATATAACTGAGATCATATGGTATTTGACTCCCAGTATTCTAGGAGTTGATAGGGAGAAGGGAATGATTCATTTAACTTTTTTAAAATAATAAATCTCTAATTTCCTTATGAAACAGGATAGAGGAAGATATCTGGCTGGGTGGGGTGGAGGAAGGGATCTAGGGAAATAACTGCTCTCTGTATAGATTTCAGCTAGTGCTCCTATTTTCATTCTATTCCTCACCCTCCACCCTCTGTACTAAGTAGCATCTCAAATTCCTCATGCTTTGTGGGATTCTGGAGCAAAAACCAACTTACCTCTGATTGGCTTCCCAAATTTATGTACTTAGGTTTCATTTTCTCTGCTTTGCTAAGTCAGTTATCATTGGTCCATCTAATCCTATCTTCCAAAATTATGTCTCTTTACCTGCTGTTATCTTTTATTCTTTTTTGTTATTTTGCTATTTTGGTGATATTTTAGGAGGGAATAGGGGTAAACATGTGCATTTAAACCTCTGATTTTGATGAGTAGCCCCACTAATAAGTTACAGAAAAATTAAAAAACCTCAAGCACCTACCAAATGAGAATAGATAAGTCAATGGTTTCTAATGACAGTGCAGTATGAATATTATTGCTCATTTCCTCCTCCTCTAAGTACAGATGAACTAGTACTTTACCCACCCATAAGATGTCCAGAGTCCCATCTCTCTTCTCTTTCTTGGAGGCACTTATGTGGATGGGGTTTGGGGGAAACTGTATACACAGGCAACCGATGGTTGAGGTTCTGGATGATAATAAAGTTCTGACCAGATGTCAATAAGAATTTAGTGTCATAGCTGGGAAAAGGCAATATGACATTCTTTCTGAGTAAGGGTTGAGCAGTCTGCCTAAGCAAATCATCTCCTCACTAACTCAGCTTCTGGGCTTAACACTCCTTTGCCAGTTCATCCACTAAATTCCTATGGGACTGTGGCTCTTTATCCCTGGGACTGTTCCTGTATTTTGAGGTCTCCTTTTACTCATCCTTTCCTTTCTATTGCCTTGCTCCCAATTTCTTCCTTTTTCTTTAGGGGGTACTCCTTGTTTTTCCAAGAGGTATTTCCTTATTTCTATGGTCTCCTCAAATTCCCTCTGGTTCTTTCACTTTCGAAAAAATAGCTCATTAAACCTTGGGCCCAAATCCTTACCTACCTCAAAATAAGCATTTTTTAGGTAATTGTCCTAATTATAAATTCTTCTAGATAGTGACAGGAAATATAGGCATTCTATTGCACCAAAAACAAGGAAGAAAAACCATTAGTTAAGCTTCCTTCTTGAAAGTCTGAATGTTTACATGTTGTCATGGACCTTTGATGACTTAAAATTGTATTCTCCATCCAAATCTTTTGGAGCTCTTAAAATATTTAGTCAGCTAGTCAAAAAAAATTTTTTTTAAGTGCTAATGTTGTGCCAGGCTATGAAAAATACAGAAGTGAACAGGAAAGAAAAAGTCCCTTCTGTCAAATATTAATTGACCATAGAGACTCAGATTTATTTCTGGCCTCTCTATTCTGTTTCATTGATCTATATGTCTGTTCTTATGCCAGTACTAGGCTGTTTTGATCATAATGGCCTTGTAGTACAGTTTGATATTAGGTACTGTGATCCCTCCTACTTTGTTCTTCTTTCTCAAGATTGCTGAGGCTATTTGGGGTCATTTTTGGTTCCATATAAATTTTTGAAATATTTGTTCTAAATCTGTGGAATATGCCATTGGTATTTTAATAGGGATTGCATTGAATCTATAAATTTCTTTGGATGATATGGACATTTTGATTATGTTAATTCTTCCAATCCATGAACACGGTATATTCTTCCATTTATTTGTGTCTTCCTTAATCTCTTTCTTCAGTGTTGTGTAGTTTTCTGAGTAAAGTTCTTTTACCTCCTTAGTTAGGTTTATTCTGAGGTATTTTATTTTTCTTGTTGCTACAGTAAATGGGATTTTTTTTCTGATTTCTGTTTCTGATATTTCATTGTTGATGTACAAAAATGCCTTTGTATTGACTTTGTATGCCTCTGTTTTGCCAAATTCACTTATTAGGTAGAGTAGTTTTTTGGTGGAGTCTATAGGGTTGTCTATGTGCACTAAATAGCCAAGTGTTGGAAGCAACCTAAGTGCCCATCAGTAAATGAATGGATGAAAATACTATGGTACCTTTACACAATGGAATACTATGAAGTAGAAAGAAAGAAGGAGCTCCTACCCTTCATGACAACATGGATGGATCTGGAAAGCATTATGCTAAGTAAAATAAGCCAGGCAGTGAAAGACAAATACCATATGATCTCACCTATAAGCAGAACCCAATCAGCAAAACAAACAAGGAAGCAACATATAATCAGAGACATTGGAATAGAGAACAAACTGACAGTAATTGGAGGGGAGGAATGAGAGGTATAATGGGAGAAAACAGGGGAAGAGTCATCACGGAACATGTTTAAAGGACCCATGGACAAAGAAAAAGGGGGGTAGGATCAAGAGTGGGAGGTGGGGATGGGTGGGGTGGAGGGGGTTGGAGGGGGAAATGGAGACAACTGTACTTGAACAACTATAAAAAGTGGCAATATCCTGAGTATCTTCTTTTCAAAAGCAAATTAAGATGAAGACTCCTATATCACTCTCAATCAATGGAGAAATTCAGTGGCTATCATTCAGATCATCTTTAAAAAGAGCTACAACTGTTGATAATTCCTCATTGTATATGTGGACCTATTTGGTGATGATTAAATTTGTTACAAGAATCCTAATAAAGCACTCATACAAAACATTTTTGCCAATAAATAGTAAAAAAATAATACATCTTGATAAAATTAAAAAGAAAAAAAGAAAAAGTCTCTTCTGTGAAGAACTGGTGGCCTAGTTTGAGACTTAGACAATAAACACCTAAACAAAAAAAAGCATATAGGAAGCATTTTTTAATTTATCATTTTGCACTAAACATATAAGTATATCAAATTATCACATTGTATGCCTTAAACTCACACAATGTTATATGTCATCTACATCTCAGTGAAGCAGGAAAAAATATATATATATGAGCAGAAGAATTAGGTTCCAAGTAGGGTAGTTCTTAGAGCAGGATTATGGGCCAGAGACCTTAGCAGAGTGGTAAAACACAGTTCAAAAGAAGAAGAACAGAAGAACATGACTATAGAAGATGATTACAAATATTGTGACCTGGGAGATCCAACTGAAACCACAGATGTGGATTTCCTGCTTGATCTTGCCAAATAAGGGCTATTTTTTTTTTAAAAAATGATGTTGCTGATACTTCATGCTGAGAATAAGAGGAAAGATTGAATCTTTTCCTATAATAAATCAATCTCTAGTAAAATATAAGTCAGTGCAGTTAGGCCAGGTAATCCTCCTTTCTAAGTTGATTTTATGGCTGAACTTTTGTTATATTTTGACCATGATGTGTAAGTTATATAAACGAAAGACAAGTTTGGATAAGGACTGTATTCACCATTATATTCATTTTATTCAAATAATTTTTTTTCATTTTTAAGTCCTTTTCTTATTTGTTCTAACATTCATTTCCTGTCTTAATATTTTTATAAAGAAACATTTTTGAAATAGATATTTACCATGCCATCTCATCCTAAGGACTTGTGGCAGTTTTTCTAACTATGGTTAGTTGTGATGTTAAAGAATTCTTCACAATAATAATGCTGTTTGGCTCTCCAGTTTATGTTTTTATATAATTATAATGGATGTAGTTTATGTTCATTTAGTCTTGTTTTCTTCATCCTATACTATTTTAACTACTTACCAGTGGATAATACAATAAAAGGAATTACTTTTGAATCATGTGTGTTATTCAGCAAGGTCAGTTATAACTTGGTCAACTGGGGAGTGTCCATACAGATAACCTGAATACTTGGTGCAAAACTCTATTTTGTTCAAAACATCAGCAAGGGAATTAAATTTGACTGAGTGTAGAAGAAGGCTCAAGCTAATGAATGCCCTCTGGATATCAGGGGAGCATGTACTTTTCAAGTACTAGATTTGAAGGCCAACTTGGTTCACATTCAATGTCTGCCATTCACCAGTTGTATGATTTTGAGCAAATCCTCTCTGAAACTCAATACTCAATTTCTTCATCCATAAAATAGAGGCCATAATGTATCTGCTCTGTGATGACACTTTATTCTTTAAATGAGAATAGAGGATAGTTACATATGTAGAATGGCACAAAGTAAGTATTCTATATGTATAAAGACAAAAAGAGAGATAGGTCCTGTCCTAATATTTTCTAATTTCCACACTTTTACTTGCTAATGATGAAAACACTTCAAGGATGTTGACTAATTTCTTGAAGTGGGGTTCAAGGCAGATTGGCCAGTACAGCTTAGTCAGAAGAAAGATAGGAAGGTAGTGAGCAGGCCAGTATTGTACAAAGAGTTGGGTAGCAACTCTTTCTTATAGTCTATATTGGATTTACCAACTTAAATATCTGAATGTTTTCAATACTTCCTATAAATCAGGCATTCATAATGGGTTGTTAGTACTGAAAAGTTGCATTAATAATGAAACAGTCAAATCCAAATATTCTAGAGGAAAAAAGTTATTCATGAGTAGACATAAGAGACAAACTCTTATGGATTATTAGATTCAACAGTTCTTTTTTTTCCTTTCAAATAACCTGAGGGCTCTTCTTTTTATTTGATGGACCATTTGTCTTTTGCTTGCCCAGTCTCAGTGTGGCACAGCATTCTGTGGTGTTCAATGAATATTCATGAAAACTGATTTCTTCCTAGTGGCATACTACATGCAGAGAGAGGTCTTTACTGATTACTTATGATCAGTGAATTTAAAAACCATCCTGTTTAATTCACAAACTGAAAAATAACTTGTTCACAAAAACTGTGCTTGGAATATCCAGATCTACAAATCCTTTTCTTTTTCTTTCAAATTGTGAATGAAAGAAGGGTGATCTGATTATAAATTCATAATGGGGCAGGTCATGGTGAGTTGTCATGCCTCAAGCATGTAACTTCTTTAGTAAAAGCTTTTAAGCCAGCCCTGTCCATTGTTCTTATGCATCTAAGTTAACAGACTAGAAGTATCAGAAGTAGTACTTCTGAGAAAGGACATTAAGCCTCAAGAGAACACATAATTTTGCTAACTATCCTGTAATCTAATCTTTGCCTTGCTTTTAAACAATTCCATGTAATCTTTCTTAATTTCAAATACATAAAAGAAAACTGCAAAACTGTTATTCTCTGGAGCTTTTGTGATTTTGCTCTGTGGTATATGTTGTCAGTTTGGTTCAAATAAACTCATTAAAATTCTCTACATGTATGGATGTTTCTTACATCAGTAAAATATGGCAATCATATTTAAAAAAGAAATTATCTGAATGAAGTACCTTACCTTCTTTTCCTGAATGTTGGGAAGTCAGCCTCATATGTGAAAAGGCTATGAATTTCTTCCTATTTTATGGGACAGTAGAAAGTTTTAGATGGATTTTCTTTTAGAATTGTTCATACATAGAAATGTACTTTATATTAAGATTTGGTGGAACCATTGCTGAAGGATCTGGAACAATGTCTATAATGCCAACACAACAATTATTAATAAGATAGTTAAGTCTACAGCTGATAATATAATCCAAGGACTTACTATTTAACATGTATAGATTTTAGAATGCATGTAGTTGAACATTTTTTATAATTCAACCATTTATATCTGAACTTAAAAACATTGCCTTGATTCAGAAAGTTCCAGTTAGGGAGAGATACTTCTCTATCATGGTATATGACTCAGGCACAATGAATTTGAAGTAGGCACAAGGAAGGGAGGGCTTAAGGAAAGAAATGGGGAGACTGATTGATACAGAGAGATCTGATCAGATTACTGAGGAGGAGTAAGGAAGGGCCATAAGAGGAGGTTGCCCAAGGCAATGGTAAATAGTCTAGGACAGGATTGGCTGAGAAGCTGAATGCTTCTTGTTCACATGAATTATGGGCCAGAAGATTTGAATAGAAGGAATTCAGAGTCTGTTTCTCTCTCTTGCCCTTCTTTGAGGATGCCTGGATGATCATTCTGTAGCCTCCTGTGTTTCTCGAAGTATGTCATTTTAAACCGAAGAAGGAACTCAGGCACAGCCTAGGACTGGTCTGGCCTGGCAGAGGGTGGAAGGGTTATTTTTCTTTGGGTGTTCTAGAGGGAACAGGTCCGAGGCAGAAGCCTGCCATTCTTCCAAATTGTGTAGCTTTTGTATCTTATGTTGTTTTAATTTGTAAACTAACTTTATAGAAATAAGATAATTAAAAACTAACAGGGGAAATGACAGGGAAACAAAAAAGTTAAGTATTTTAGCCTTAATTGACAGGCTTAAGTGACTAAGCTGCAACTCAAGAGTCAAAGATTTCAGTCTAGTTGATAGGCATAAGTGACTAATGCATGTGAAAAGCTGTTATTCCAAAACTGTGTAGATTTGCATTAAGGCTCCTTTTCTTTCTCACCAAACTTCTGCCTCCAGAATTTTGCCTAGAGGGTGTCTGAGGGCAACAGGACCTCCCTCACTGTTTGATAACATGATTGAGCAGAAAACTGAGTAGGAAACATGAGTGCCAGCAAGATCAGTGTGCATTGGTGTGGAGAGATGTAATCATCCAAAGGTTTTAGATTTCTCAGTGAAAGGTGCTGTTGCAGTAAAAGCAAAGGGGTATGAAATCTGTTGATACTGACATCATGAACATTAATAGTTATTATAAAGGCTTTCAAAAATACTGTTTCCCATGGTTTTTAAATTTTCATTATGTGTGTATGGGGCAGTGGGTGGTGGTGGGCTTTGTCAATAATTTCCTAATTCTTTAATTATAAACAAAACTGAAAGGAGAATTCAAAAATTAAAGATTTTAACCTTAGATGATAGGCTTAAGAGCTTAATGCATATGGAAAACTGATATTCCAGGAGCTGGAATGTAAGACCATGTAATACCAGCAAATCCAAGCAATTCAACCTTTGTACCCCAGGAGGTCTTTAAGCCTTGAAGATGGATGTGAACCATTGTGTTCCAGGGACGGAATACCCCTGGTGCAGATAAAGAATTGTTGATCAACGGATAAAGAAGTACTAGCAAAATCACCACTGGACTGCAACTCTTCCAATTAAGTTTTTTCCCAAACCCTTTACCTATGCTTCTATCCATTAATGTTTTTCCAAGCCCCTTACCCACCCTTTCTTCTCCTTATAAATAAGTCAGCTTAAAATGAAATGTTAAGACATTTTTTGAGGGTACATAACCTGTAGTCTTCTCAGATTGCCGGCCATTCGAATAAAGCACCCATAAATTCTCAATCCTTGTCTCTACTTCTTAGTTCTGGTAGTAACAGGCAGCACACATGCCAGCTTTTCTGGTTTCAAAGTAACATGTTTTAATTCAAAACCTGGGGGTTAGAGAGGATAAACTCAGAAATATATTTATTTTCATTTCTTTAGGTTTAAAGAAATTAGACACATCAACATGTTAACAACTGAATGTTTTCTATTCTCGATTTTTTTAGGCAATCATTTTGATAACTTGAAGTAATTTTATGATTTTTCACAAAGATTTTAGCTTTGTTTTCTATCTTATATGTTTTTCAGTAACATAAATTCTGAATTTCCTCTTTTTAAGAAAAATTGACTTTAGGTTCTGAATTTGCCTGAAAATTTTTCTTATTTCATGTAGACCTTGATTTCATTCTTAGTTCTTTACCTACCTGGTCAGTTACACACTTGGGCAACTTTGAGACTTAGAATCTTTCTATAAAACATTCTGGAAAGGCCATATTTTTGGTGTTTAGTTCAGATAAATTTCATGAAGTTTAAAGCAAACATGAGAAAATTATACATTTATAAGCTCTCTCTGTTTTTATAATTGCATTATAACCTGTAATGTGAATAAGCACAAAACAATTTAATTTCTATCCCTCATGTTCCTTTAAAATATACTCTTAGAAGCAGTTTTTCCCTCCCCACGTATGTGATCTGGGAAGACTCCAGGATTTTTCTGGTGAATTTAAGTAATAGAAAGTCCTACAGTCACACTAAGCTTTAGATAGTCTCAACTCAGAAAATAAATGCCCAAAACCCAACAATCATCAAAACTCTTAATGTGATATAATATCAATTGTTTTCCCTCACCCTGGAAGGACTCAAGGCAGCTGCTGAGGATGGAGGACAAGAAGTTTTTTCTCACATACATCCTTTTCTATTTGCTAGTTTTGGAGTGGGGGAGGGGGGAGGGGGAAGAAGGATCTGGATGTTCTTACTTGAACAAAAGGTGTCACAAGATGGTTGTATGCTGTAGTGTCAGAACCCAACAGCCTATTTTATTATAATGTAAGTGCTTGACATTAATCTTTTGATTGCTGAGGCATCCACTTCAAAGACATCCATATCCAATAAACACTTTACCAGCTATGCAACTAGATAAAGAGCTAGGTCATCCCACCCATGAAATTTCCCTTTTCAGAGTTCTGGTTTGAGGGCTTGCTTTTCCCTTTCTGTATTTAAGTTTTTTTTTTTTTAATCCTCATCCAAGGACATTTTTTTCTATTGCTTTTAGAGAGAGAGAGAAAGAGAGGGAGAGAAAAAGGAAGAGATCCACTGGTTGATTTTTTGTGTATGCCACAACCCCCCAACCCCAACCGTGGATGAAACCTGCAACCTGGGTATGTGCCCCCAACTGGGAATCGAACACATGACCTTTTGTTCCATGGATGACACTATAACCAACTGAGCCACACCAGTCAGGGCATCCCTTTCTATATTTTAGTTTCTGCTTTCTTGTTTTAAAGATTCACTCATAAAGAACGAAAACACAAAAACATAGGTACCCCACCCTCAACTGTAAGAAAGGCAGAATCTCATTCTCTCTTCCTCTCTTTTCCTCTCTCCCCGTCCCTCCTTTCCTGTGATTGTATTGGTCCTGGGGTACCCTGACCCTGGGTTTACTGTGTACCCTTTGGGACTTGTGAGTAATAAAATTTTTCAAAGTTCCCTGATGGTTGTTGCTGAGGTGGGTCTTGCAGTCATGACAAGAATCATGGGGGCCAGTCCAGCAGCAATGGCTTCAGCCTGGGGACCCAGGGGAGTGCCCCAGGCAATTTTAGCCACTCACTATTGATAGGCTGAGACCCAGCCTTGAGACATTTCAAGTTGCCTTTACTCAGTGGACACTTTTGTGGGCACTTCAAACTTCCCTGGGGTTGTGGGGCAGCAGCTTTTCTGGTTTGTATGCTTGAAGGGACCACCCCTAGTTCTCAGGCTGCTTCTTTCAAATTTCTGTAGGTGTCTTACTGCTCCTCCTTGCAGAGTAGGATTTTCTTGGGTAGGAATTAACCTCAGACTTTTTCACCACATATGTCCACATCTGGTCCACAGGAAATCCTTCCACATTCTGGGGCCTATCTTGGGAATGCAGAGCTATTTCTTTCTTTCTTTTTTCCTTTTCTTTAAAAAAATCTTCACCCAAAGATATGTTCATTGATCCTAGAGAGAAAGAGGCAGAGAGAACATCGATTGGTTGTCTCCTCTACACACCCTGACTGGGGATGGAATCCACAACCTAGGTATGTGCCCAGACTGTGAATTGAACCCATGACATTTTAATGCATGAGATCACACTCCAACCAATTGAGCCACCAAGAGAGGGGTAGAGTGGATTTTTTTAAAAGGGAAACAATCATTTTTTTTTTATTTTTAGAGAGGGAAGGGAGGGGGAGAGAGAGGGAAAGAGACAGAGAGAGACATCAATGTGCAGTTGCTGGGGGCCGTGGTCTGCAACCCAGGCATGTGCCCTGACTGGGAATCGGACCTGTGATGCTTTGGTTTGCAGCCCACGCTCAATCCACTCAGCTATGCCAGCCAGGGCTAGAGTGGATTTTTTAATAGATTAAGCAGCAGGTCTTTACTTTGCAGTAGTCACAGTGTCTAACCAGTTTGTTCATCTTGCTCTCCACATCTTCTGGCAGAAATTCCACTTTGTTTCCCAACACACAAAAAACAAAATAACATTGTATTTGTTATAGAAAATAAGGATTTATGAGGCTGCAACCCATTTATTTTTAAATAATTCATTGTAAATAACTTGATAAAGACATGGAAATAACTTCAAGAAAATTTTTATAATGAGATTTTGCCTTTATTATAACTGACTGGGTTTTGCTGGGTGGTGGATTATAGATAAATCACAGAATGGATAGATGATCTCTACAAAACTGATCATAATGTCCCACTGTGGTTTTCTGTGGGCCAATGTTGCTCCTTGTGGGTGGCCAGGAGGGATCCTGTACAAATTTTATCCTCTTCTGAGAGTGTTGGGAAGCCCTGTTCTATACTTCAGGCTAATTTAAGAGACATTAACATGAGGGTTGAAAATAAATAAAAAAAAATGAACTTAGTGAAATTTCATTATATGGTCTGGGATATGCAAATTGCTGTTGGCAATCGCCATGATGAGTGCTCTCTAGTGTCAACTCTGTATAAATGTCAGCAATTAACAGCACATATTACATATTTTTGTCATCTCCAAAGCTGATTGGTTTCTATCTGCTTTAAAAATATATCACTCTTTGAAGACTATTCAAGAAGGACCTATAATTTGTAACCATTAATCATTCAAGATTTGTGGAAGCAGGATTTTATGTGACAGGTTTTCCAGTGCTAGCCAAAGTTTAAACTCTCATATTTGATGCCTCATAAACTCAGTCACGTAGATGATTAATGACAAGCATTCACCTTTGCTAAATCTTTGGGTTGCCAAGAATTTTCATCCATATGATTCCATATGATTATATTTCTGTATTAAGTATTAGGCTTGGTTTCAGCAACAATGTCCACTGAAATTAAAATTTATTCATATTTTATGGAAATGAAATCTTCCTATATTTTGTTCATGATGGTATACATAAAAGAAATTTCTTCCCTCAACATTTCATTTGTGTAGAATGATGAAAAAGGTAATTACTAAGTGTAATCAAGGTGTTTTGAAACTTCTGGTAGATTAGGCATAAGAATAATTTTTATTTTTAATGTATTTGACTACTAAAAAGACCTCTACATATCTTTTACCATGGAGATCATTGAATTGTCCTGCTGGTACTCAGATTTCATTCTGCTAAAAATATTCAATCAGGGCTGAGAAGTTAAAAATATTTTTCCCTACCTGATTCTTCCAAGGAGATTGAAAGAGTGTCTAACAGCCCCTAAAATGTTAGAGAGGGAATACAGCTCTAGAGAATCAGTGATTTGGTTCTCTTGCTGAATTTTTAAAATCATGAAATGTGGAGAGTCCACTAAGCTTGGTTTGTTTGTTTTCCCTTCTGAGTTAGAATAACTTCCTGATATAAGAGTAGTTGGACAGATTGATAGAAGTAGTAAGCCTCAGTTTAATAAAATGCTTTGAAAATAAAAGAAAACATGCTTTTTAAAAAAGATTTTATTTATTTATTTTTTAGGGAGGGAGGGGAGGGGGAGAGAGAGAGAGAGAGAGAGAGAGAGAAACATCAATGTGTGGTTGCTCGGGTCATGGCCTGCAACCCAGGCATGTACTCTGACTGGGAATCGAACCTGCGACGCTTTGGTTCACAGCCTGCACTCAATCCACTGAGCTATGCCAGCCAGGGCTAGAAAACATGCTTTCCATCTTTTTTTTGTACTTTTAAAGAGCGGCACAGAGTTTTGATGCACAAATAGGCTCAAATGATGTTTGTTGTCTGAATGAACTAAATTTTATAAATCCTAACTATGCCACTTTTAAATGACAGACAAATAATGAACTACTCTGTCTAGTAATCCATGACATCGGTTACTTCCCAACTTGTGCCATTTAACTTAAAGAAATATTTTGATGCTTTTAAAATGTAATTAGAGAAGTATAATCTGTGTATAGGCCTGATAAAAATTATAATCAATGAAGTGAATTGCATTTAATAAATCATTCCTCTAACTACTTTTCTCAAAATGCAATAAAAATTACCTGCTCTCATTGCTTTTACACTTAGTCAATGTATAAAGTTACAAAGTCCAAATAATTCACTTTTGAATATATAATGGAAGCATCACAGTTATATTCCAATGACCCAAACAGATACTGTGAAAAGATACCACAAGCTTAGTTCTTATTGATCAGCAATTATATTTTCACACTGTCTTGATAAAGGGCAGCAAGAAAATTCAGAACTTTGGTGTTTTATTAACCTGTGTATATGAATTACGAGATTAAGGAAAAAAATCGAGAGATTTAATGAAAGCTAAGCTTTCTCAGAGAAATATAACAATAATTACCATCTTTGTTTTTAAAATATATTTTATTGATAATACTGTTACAGTTGTCCCATATTTTTCTACCCTTTATTCCCCTCTACCCTGTACCCCCCTCCCACAATTATTCCCTGACCATAGTTCATGTCCATGGGTCATACACAAAAGCTCTTTGATTTCTTCATTTCCTGTACTATTCTTAACCTCCCCCTATTTTGTACCCTCCATTTATGCATTTTATTCCCTATACCTATTCCCCCATCCTCCCCCACCCTTTCCCCACTGGTAACCCTCCATGTGATCTTTATTTCTGTGAATCTGTTCCTGTTCTAGTTGTTTGCTTAGTTTGCTTTTTTTTTTTTAGGTTCAGTTGTTGATAGTTGTGAGTTTGTTGTCATTTTACTGTTCATATTTTTTATCTTTTTCTTAGATAAGTCCCTTTAACATTTCATAAACTAAGGGCTTGGTGATGATGAACTCCTTTGACTTGGCCTCATCTGGGAAACATTTTATCTGCCCCTCCATTCTACATGAGAGCTTTTCTGGACAGAGTAATCTTGGATGTAGGTCCCTGCTTTCCATCACTTTGAATACTTCTTTACAGCCCCTTCTTGCCTGCAAGATTTCTTTTGAGAAATCAGGTGATAGTCTTATGGGAACTCCTTTGTAGGTAACTGTCTCCTTTTCTATTGCTGATTTTAATCTTGGCTAATGTAATTATGATGTGTCTTGGTGTGTTCCTCCTTGGGTCCAACTTCTTTGGGACTCTCTGAGCTTCCTGGGCTTCCTGAAAGTCTATTTCTTTTGTCAGATTGGGGAAGTTCTCCTTCATTATTTGTTCAAATAAGTTTTCAGTCTCTTGCTCTTCTTCTTTTCCTTCTGGCACCCCTATGCTTCAGATGTTGGAATGTTTAAAGTTATCTCGGAGGTTCCTAAACTTTTCATTTTTTTGAATTCTTTTTCTTCATTCTGTTCTGGTTGAATGTTTATTTCTTCCTTCTGGTCCAAATCATTGATTTGAGTCCTGGTTTCCTTGCCTTCACTGTTGACTACCTGTACATTTCTCTTCATTTCACTTTGCAAGGCCCTCAACCTTTTCCCTCCATTTTGTGGCCATATTCAACCAATTCTGTGAGCATCCTGATTACCAGTGTTTTGAACTCTGCATCTGATAGGTTGGCTATCTCTTTGTTGCTTAGTCATATTTTTTTTTGGAGCTTTCATCTGTTTTTTTCATTTGGATCATAGTTTTTTGTCTCTGCATGCCTTGTTATGTGGTAAAGGGTAGAGCCTTATGTATTCGCCAAGGCAGGGCAACCCAGGTCTCTACGATGTGGGGCTGTATGTAGGGGAGGGGTCTGAGAGAAACCAATGCCGCTTGCCCAGCTCTTGGCAGGCTTTCAGTCACTTTCTCTGCTACCTACAAGCAAAGTAGGTTCTTCTGGTGCTGATTCTCAGGTAGTTGGTTTTATGTATGTTCTAGGACCTTGTGGGTCTCTCCAATGAACTCTCCTGTGAGGCTGGGAGTTTCTCCTGCTGCCTCAACCCCCCACAAGTTTTTTCAGTCAGAGGTTTTAAGGCGTTATGTCCCCATGCTAGAACACTGAATAGCAGGGTTTGTCTCACTCCTCAGTTGTTTCTCCTGGTTTATCTGCATGCAAATGTTGGACCATCAGCTCCACCAGCCACAGCTTCACCCAGCCTTCCAGCCGCCACCTTGCCATGTCTCCTTGCTACCCTGGCTGCCTGTCTCCACCCCTCCTACTGGCCTGGATGAATGTTTATTCTTTAACTTCTTGATTGTTGGACTTCCATACAGTTCTATTTTCTGGCAGTTCTGGTTAATTTTTATGTTTAAATTTGTTGTTGTCCTTCTTTTGGTTTTGTGAGGAGGCAAAGTGTATCTACATATGCCTTCATCTTGGCCAGAAGTTAATTACCATCTTTGTCATATAGTCATTACATTTTTAATGATACAAAAAGTAGGCCAGTTTCCTGCATGGTTTCCTACTTGAGAGCGCTTATCAACATGGGTGCTTCTGGTGGTTAACTACATTTACAAAAGGAGTAGATGACACAGGTGAGTTTTTCCAAGAAACTGACTCTAAGAGGGACATTATTATACATGTAGATGACAGTTTCCTAGGACGTGATCTAGAGACCAACAGCAATGGGGTAGTGATGGAGGCAGGTTTAAGTAAAAGGAGATGTTGAGCTCTGATACAGTTGTGTGATGGTTAATTTTAGGGGTTGACTTGACTGGGCTATGGCATGCCCAGATATTTGGCTAAGTGTTATTTTTGAGTTACTGTGAGGGTGCGTCTGGATGAGATAGCATTCGAATTGGTGGACTCAGTTAAGCAGATTGCCCTCTCTAATGTTGTTGGGTCTCTTTGGATCCATTGTCAGCCTGTGTAGAGCAAAAGGTGGAGGAAGGGATAATTCATTTCTTTTCTGTCCAACAATTTGAGCTGTGACATTGGTCTTCTGAGCTTGGAGTGGGATTTACGTTATTAGCTCCCCTAGTACTTAGACTTTCAGAGTCAGACTAAATTATACCACTAGCTTATTTGGGTTCTTCAGCTTGAAAGCAGAAGATCAAGGGACTTCTGTGCCTGCATAATTGTGTGAGCCAATTCCTCATAATAAATCATCATATAGAAATATATCTTCTATTGGGTCTGTCTCTCTGGAGAACACTTTAGACAAATAAAAGTTGTGAGAGGAGTGTCAGCTGGTCCCTCCAAGATCTCTACATTAGGATGGACCCTTTAGAACTGGTCCAAATTAAGACATGAAAACTTGGCCATTATACACCTTGGGAGGGAGTATGATTTTATATGGCATATATATTCCTAGGTCTGACTTATTTCATTCAGCACAATACCTTCTAGGACCATCCATGTTGTTTGTTGTTGCAGATGACAAGATTTCATTCTTTTTTTTATGGGTGAGTCATATTCTATTGTAGTTTTGCACCACTTCTTTACCTATTCATCTATTGATGGACACTTAGGTTGCTTTCATACCTTGGTCATTATAAATAATGAACATATGGATAAATATGTATTTTCAATTTAGTGTTTTGGAATAAATACCCAGAAGCGGAATTGCTGGGTCCTTCTTTGTCTCTTGTTATATAGCCTTTGTATTTAAGTTCATTTTATCTCATATAAATATTGCTACCCCAGATTTCTGTTTATTTGTTTGCTTTTTCCATTTTCATGAAATATTTTGTTCCATCCCTTTACTTTTAGTCTGTGTGTCTTTCAATTTGGAGTGAGTATCTTGCAGACAGCATAGGTAAGGGTCTTGTTTTCTCATTCATTCAGTCTCCATGTAATTTGATTGGAACATTTAATCCATTTGCATTTAAAGTAATTATTGGTAGATATGTATTCATTGCCATTTTATTATTTGTATTTTGATCTTCTTTCCCCTTCTTCTTAAAGAAGACCCTTTTACATTTCTTGTAATAGTGATTTGGTGCTGATGAACCCCTTTAGCTTTTTCTTGTATGGGAAGCACTATATCTGTCCTTTGATTCTAAATGATAGTTTTGCTGAATAGAGCAACTGTGGATGTAGGTCCTTGCTTTTCATCACTTTTAATATATATTTTTTTGCCAATTCCTTTTGGCCTGCAAAGTGTCTGTTGAGAAATCAGCTGAAAATCTTATGGGAACTCCCTTGTAGGTAACTAACCACTTTTCTCTTGCTGCTTTTAAGATTCTCACTTTATCTTTAACCTTTGGTATATTAATTGTGATGCATTTTGGTGTGGGTCTCTTTGGATTCATCATGTTTGGGACCCTGTGATTCCTGGACTTTTATGTTTATTTTCTTCACCAAGTTAGGGAAGTTTTTCCTTGTTATGTTATTTATTTTTTTATTTTAATTGTTGTTTAAGTACAGTTTTCTCCCTTTTACTCCCATCCCAGCACACCTCCCAGCCCTCCCCACCTCCTTCCCATTTCCACCCCCCTTGCTTGTTTTTGTCCATGTGTCATTTATACTTGTTCCTGTAAATCCTTCCCTTTTTCTCCTGAAATTCCCTCCCCTCTCCCCTCTGGTCACTGTCAGCCTGTTCTCTGTTTCAGTGTCTTTGGTTATATTTTGCTTGTTGGTTGGTTTGGTTGATTATGTTCCTGTTAAAGGTGAGATCATATGGTATTTGTCTTTTACCACCTGGCTTATTTCACTTAGCATACTGCTTTCCAGTTCCATCCATGCTGTCCCAAAGGGTAGGAACTCCTTCTTTCTTTCCACTGCATAAAATTCCATTGTGTAAATGCATCACAGTTTTTTATCCAGTCATTTACTGGTGGGCACCTAGGTTGCTTCCAACACTTGGCTATTGTAAATTGTGCTGCTATGAACATTGGGGTGCATAGGTTCTTTTGGATTGGTGTTTCAGGGTTCTTAGGATATAATCCTAGCAGTGGAATTGCTGGGTCAAAAGGCAGACCCACTTTTAGTTTTCTGAGAAAATTCCATACTGTTTTCCATAGCAGTTGTACCAGTCTGCAATCCCACCAACATTGTACTAGGGTTCCCTTTTCTCCACAACCTCCCCAACACTGACATGTCCCCTAGAGCAAGGGACATAAAGGAAAGAATAAACAAATGGGATCTCATCAAAATAAAAAGCTCCTGCATGGCTAAAGAAAACAGTATTAAAATAAAAAGAGAACCAACCGTATTGGAAAACATATTTGCCAATGATACCTCAGATAATGGTTTAATCTCCAAAATATATAAAGAGTTCACACAACTCCACTCTAAGAAGACAAGCAACCCAATTAAAAAATGGGCAAAGGACCTGAACAGACACCTCTCCAAGGAGGACATACAGAGGTTCCATAGACACATGAAAAGATGCTCAGTATTGCTACCTCTCAGAGGGATGCAAATTAAAACCACAATGAGATACCACTTCACACCAATCAGAATGCCCTTGCTATTTTTTAATATAGGTTTTAAATTCCTTGCTCTCTTCTATTTCTAGCATCCTGATTATGCAAATATTGGTACACTTGAAGTTGTCCCAGGGGCTCCATTGTCTTCATGTTTTTGGATTCTTTTTACTTTTTGCTCTTCTGAACTGATATTTTCTGCTTCCTTATGTTCTACATTGTTGATTTGATTTCTTCTTCATCTATGCCACTGTTGATTCCTTGTGATGTACTCTTCACTTCAGTTCATGTATTTTCAGTTACGACTGGTTCTTTTTATGTTTTCTATCTCTGGTTTTATGTTTCCTATCTCTTTGTTGAAGTTCTCCATTCTTAGTTATTCTTCCTGTAACTTCATTGAGCATCCTTATAACCAGAGTTTTGAACTCTTCATCTAGTAGATTGCTCCTCTCCATTTTGTTTATTGCTTTTTCTAGAATTTTATTCTGTTCTGTCACTTGGGACATGTTTCTTTATTTCCTCATTTTGGCAACCTCCCCATATTTGTTTCTATGCATTAGGTAGAACTGCTATGTCTCCTGGCCTTGGTAGAGTGGTCTTATGTATAATAGGTTTCCTGTAGGGTCCAGTGGCCCAGCCTCCCTGATCACCCAAACTAGGCACTCCATGTGTCTCCTTCTCACCCCATGTGGGCTGAGTATACCCTCCTGTTGTAGTTGAGCCTTGATTTCTGTTGGTATATTAAGGGAAGGATTTACCCTTAGGCCAATCAGCTGTGAAGACTGGTTATGATTAGCATGAAGGATCAGCTGTAAAGAAGCTGACCCCACAGAACAGGAATTACTTCAGTAGGGCCTCATGCCTGCTGAGCCTTCCCCTTGAGTGTGTCACTTGTTTAGGAGGTTAGGTGGTGCTTTGACTTGGTCTGAAGCTGTCCACCAGGTGCGATCACTCTGGAACCCCCTGAGAGGTACAGGCCAAGGTCAGCTGTCACCTGTGTTCTGCCTGGGATCACCCAGCATGAGCTACAAAGTGCTGCTTGTGCTGGGTTTGGAGGTGCTCAGGAGAGGCTAAGCTATGATTTAAGGCCAGCTGCTGCCAGTCTGAGCCTAGGACCACTTAACAAGAGGTATGGGCCATGCTGAGGCCAGATACTACTTATTTGAGGATAGTCCAGAACATGAGCCAAGACAGGCCTTTTGTATGGAAAAGCCACTGGAAATGGTTTAGGTGGACTCCAAAGGTGGGTAGAGAGGGATTTCAGGGCATCACCAGGGTGGAGTGAACAGTGTAGTTGATGGTGACTGAGATATGGTGGTCATCTGTGCACTCTGTTGGGGAATAGCTCAGAGAAGGAACAATGGCCTACACCAGCATTTCTGTCTGGGAGAAAGTTGCCCCTTCGACTCATGTCCTAAAACTAGACATTTTAATTCCTCCCAATTTGTCCCTGGTGCCTTTTAACCTGCTGCTCCTGTGTTGGAGCTCAAAGAAAGTGAGTCTGATTGAGTTCTTGTTTGGACCTTTTAAGAGGAATTGCCTGGGACTCTAGAAGTCCTTCATCTCACTTGGCCACAATCCCTACTGGTTTTCACAGCCAGAAGTGTGGGGGACTTCCCTTCCTGGCACTGGACCTGGGCTGGGAGGCCTGGTGTGGGGCTGGGACATCCTCATTCCTTAGAGGGAATATCTTTAGCCGAGCTATCCCTCCTGATTTTTATCTGCCACATGTAGGTGTGGGACCAGCTGGTTCTGTTTCTTTGCCCCTCTGCCCAATCTTGACGTGGTTCTTCTTTATATCCTTAGTTGTAGGACTTTTGTTCAACTGGATTTCAGGTGGTTCTGAATTATGGTTGTTCTATAGTTTAGTTGTAATTTTGATATTGTTATGGAAGGTTCTGAGTACTGCATTTAGCTACATTGCCATCCTGACTGGAATCTGCCCTCCTCTCCATGTTTTTTTCTCATTTCCCTTTTTTACAAATTCCTATTGTAAAATACCAGATCTTACCACATCTTCTCATTCTTAAAGCACGGAGATCAGACTGGAAGCTTAGGAGTTTTTATTTTTCACTTCACAAAGGAAAGGCCATTGTCAAATGTAATTGAAATATTATTGTCCTAAAACATTTTTTGAGGTAATTTCAGATTCACATCCATTTGCAAGAAATAGTACAGAGGGGTCCCATGTATCTTTCACTCAGTCTTCCTTGGTGGTGATATCTTGTGTCCCTATAGGAAGTATCACAGCTAACATTACTTTTTATAATTTTTATATAATGTTCTTGCAACAGAATCTCTATGCTTTGTAGAGATTCTGTGGCTAATTTATGTGGCTAATTTATTCATCAGTCAAAGACAATAGAATGATTATGAGAGTCAGAAATAAGTTTGAATCAGAAATCACCATTTGCAAGTGGGAAAGGTGGTTCACTTTAGTTTCCTGTTTTGTACAATTAGCGTTCTAAAAAGACCAAGTGAAGTATTGAACATAAAATCCCCTTGTAAACTATAAAGACCAATGCTAGTGATTTATTTTATTGGCATCTTACTACATGCTGTGTTTAATAAGGTCTTTGGAAGTCACACGGACAACAATTTTTTTCAAAGCCATGTTGGTTATTATTTATTACCTATGATTTTCTGTTTTATGAACAAATTATAAAAATATTTGGTAGAAGTAACAAAAATTAAAGTTAAAATCTTTATCTTACAGAGACGTCCATTTCTCTTTCTTTCTTTTAAGTGAAAAAGACTTTTTTTCCTTTTTAAATAATCAAGTAACCCTCCTCACCTACTTAAGAGATTTTAGGTGACATACCAGCCGTTGGCATCAATTTAGACATTTATCTTTAAATAGTATCCTCCATGTGAAGACGATGTGATCATTATCTTTCATTTCTCTGTCAGTAAGTTTATGCTATTTCTAAGTTACTGGTTTGTCTTTACCAAAAGGACATTGAATTTTATAGCAGAACATGATTTTTGTCTTTAATTTGCTTGTCAGATACGGCAGAAACAGATGTGTAACCCATCATTAGATGTTTTCAAGGAAATGAAACTTCTTAGCATGCATTTTTTTTTGTACTAACCTTACTCATTCACCAATTTACTCTCTTGCTCACATTTTCTCTTTATTTCTATTTTTTTTCTGGCTTTATTTTGTATGTTTAAAGCTTCCTTATATACTTTATGGGGCAAGGTAGAGTTACATAAATAAATAATAGCGAGTCTTAACTTCAGCCTATAAAGATGTAGAAACTATACACTGTAACTGTGATTATATGTCTAAGTACTGCCTGTGCACAAAGAATTCAGCAGTTGTTCAAACATGCTAGTCACAGAGAGTTTGCAATTCATGTGCCTAGAATTAAATGGATGCTGTAGAAATCCTCTCAAAGGAATGATATATTTTAAATATCAGTTATAAATAAGATAACTAATTGTTGGTAATAATATTATGGAAAATAAATAATTATGCTAAAATATTATAATGCAATTTCACAATGCAAGGGGCTCACCCCTGTAGCAAATATTAAAACTTAAAGGTATGAAGCAAATACTGAAACAGTTGTCAATTTTATGTTCAAACAATCAAGTTGGCCACTCACTGTTGCCACGGCAACCAAGCTGCCTATATGAAGTAAGCATCTAAATTTCATTGCTTTGTGGTGTAAAAATAGCAGCTGTTAATGGTTCTTCCCTGTGCTGAAGCACATAATAAAGCAAAATATACCCCATACACATATATGCCAATCCCAAGCCAAAGCCTATGATCAGTGATGGTGACCAACCTTTCCAGTTTGCCTGTGGCTGAGGGGTTTCCCAGCACAAGGGACTTTCAACACTAAAACCAGGATAGGCAAACTGGAATGGCTGATCATCCTACCAGACTTCCTCAGTTAGAATCATGTTTTATGTTGCCCACAGGCACACCTCATTTTATGAACTACAGTAGTGCAGTGCAGTAGGGCCTCATTACCTTGATTAGATGCCCTCAAAGGTGCATTTTGTGTAGGGCCACATACCAGTCTGCTAGCTGCCACAGACTTGTTTGCACTTGTTGGCACTGCCCCGGTGCTCCCTTGTCCATGCCTACTACCTACAGAAGTGCCATTGCCATCTCCAGTTGCGAGATGCCAGTGCCCACACCAAGAGTGTTACCTCTGGCTGCTCCTAAAGCCTCTGCTTCTTGGAGTGGTGAACACTGATGTGCAGACTAGCCTCCTCGCCAACTCTAGGCCCCACTTTGTCACTCTGACCCCAATGCAGCTCTGTTTTGTGGCAAAGTCACACAAAGTCTCTACCCTCCTTTCCTAAAGGGGCTCAAAGCCAACTCAAGAGATTAGATGAGGGCCAGATACCATTCTATCCCCGCCAGGGACCTCATCTTTGCTCCAGTCCCTCTCCAATAAAACTCTTCCCTTATTCCTGTTTACAAAGCCAAAGCTCCCCAGCACATTGATGAAGGCAAATAGATTAGAGGTTGAGGAAGGAAAAGGGATAAATGAAATGTTGTTTATAATTTCTGAGCAATAGCTCAGCTTGCCAGAATTGCCCTGTTTCACAATGTTAAGGGTAGAGTGGCATTCTCAGTTGGCGCTTCTTATGGCCAGCAGCACAAATATTGTGGGGTGGCTCTGTGACATATTTTTGAAACAATTCCCTTTTTAAAAAAACACAGAGCATCCCCTTTTTCACCACCACTATGTATGTGGGTCAGTCAAGAATCCAAGAACATTGTAACCACTTCACAATATGCGTAAATCAAACCATCAGGCTGTGTGTCTTAAACTTACTGAGTCCTGTATATCAATTAAAACTGGAAATAAAAAGAACCCAAGAGCACTACGAAAGTGTTGCTTTTTGTGGGAGAGTGAAGAGATTAGAAATATAGTCTGGGGCAGACTAACTCTGCTCCCTTGGCCCACTTTGGATCTTGCTTTTGCATGATGCTTTCCTCTGGAATCTGTCCATCATGTCATTGGTATATTTATTAGCTCCTCCTTCTTTTCTCTAACTCTTTAGCAGAACCTAGAATTGGTCGGCAGCGGGGTGGGGTGGGGGTGGCCTGGGGTCAGCTAGTTAAGTCTTCAGGTCTAGTTTCTAAAAAGGTAACTAGTGGCTGAGGCCTTGGCAGCAGACTACCCACACATCCTGGTACTTCACTTTCAGGACTTTGATTTCCTTTTCTTTAAAAGAAGGATTAAAAGTAGCAACTACTTAATAGGGCATAGTGAGGATTACATAAATTGTCATGTGTACAGCAATTAGAATTGTGTCTGGACATAGTGGGCACTACGTGTTTGCTATTCCTATTGAGCTTGTAGCTTGAATGGAGCTGTGTAGTTCACACGTGGCAGAGACCACTCACCAGCACAGGTATTCCTCAGATTTGAGAGTACAAGAGCTGGCGAACAGAGGACTTCTTTTGAGTGGAATCACTGGAGTCTTAACAGGGATGGTTGCAGCTGATGGTATGCAGGAGTGATTCTTGTGTTAGTGTTTTCTTATTACTTTTTTTAAATTTTCAGACTTTTTTTTTTACTGTATTTTTCCCCTGGTGATAAGAGGGGTGATTAGCCCACTTATCACCCCTGTTGCTCTGCAATCACCACTCTGTTGTCCAGATCCACGAGTCCTTTCACCTTTCTGCTTGATCCCTGTAGCCGCTAAAATCCACCCCCAAATAGCTGTCATCTTGCTGTCTATGAAGCTGTCTCCATTTTGCTTGTTAGTTCAGTTTGTTCATTAGATTCCACATATGAGTGAAATCATATGGTATTTGTCTTTCTCTGACTGGCTTATTTCACTTAGCATAATGTTCTCCAGGTCCATCCATGCTTTCACAAAGGGTAAAACATGTTCTTTTTTATGGTTGAGTAATATTCCATTGTATAAATGTCTCATAGTTGTTTTATCCACTCATCTATTGATGGACACTTAGGCTGCTTCCATATCTTGGTGATTGTAAATAATGCTGCAATGAACGTAGGGGTGGCTTACATTCTTTCAAATTAGCTTTGGATTTCTTTGGATAAATTCTCAGAAGTGGGATTGCTGGGTCAAAGGCAGATCTATTTTTTAATATTTTAAGGTGTCTACATACTGCTTTCCACAGTGAGTATACTAATATTCATTCCCACCAACAGTGCAAAAGTGTTTCCATTCTTCCACATCCTCGCTAGCACTTGTTTGCTGATGTATTGATTATAGCTATACTGACAGGTCTGAGATGGTATTTCATTGTGGTTTTAATTAGCATTTCTCTGATGATTAGTGACAATGAGCACCTTTTCTTATGTCTGTTGACCATCTCTATGGCCTCTTTGGAGAAGTGTTTATTCAGGCCCTTTGCCCATTTTTAAATTGTATTGTTTGTTTTTTTGGTGTTAACTTTTGTAAATTCCCTATAAATTTTGTATATTAACCCCTTATCAGATGCATCATTGGTAAATATTGTCTTCCATTCTGTGGGCTGTCTTTTTATTTTGTTGATGGTTTCCTTTGCTGTCCAAAACCTTTTTAGTTTGATGTATTCTCATTTATTTTTTATTTTGTTTCTTTTGCCTTAGGAGATAGATATATCAGTAAAAATACTGCTGCCAGCAATTTCTGAGATTTTACTGCCCATGTTTTCTTCTATGTATTTTTATGATTTGGGGTCTAATAATTAAGTGTTTAATACATTTTGAATTTATTCTGTGTGTGGTGTAAGAGGGTGATGTAGTTTCATTTTTCTGCATGTATCTGTCCAATTTTCCCAACACCATTTATTGAGTACACTGTCTTTAGACCATTGTATGTGCTTGCTTCCTGTGTTGAATATTAACTGACTAAAGGTGTGGGTTTATTTCTGGGTTCTATGGAGGATAAAAACCATATGATCATATTAATAGATGCAGAAAAAGCATTTGATAAAATCCAGCACTCATTTATGATAAAAACTCTCAGCAAAGTGGTATTAGAATAAAGGGAACATATCTAAACACAATAAAGACCCTATATGACAAACCCAGTGCCAGCATCATACTCAAATGAAAAACTACAAGCATTCCCCTTAAGACTGGGAACAAAACAGAGATGTCTGCTTTCACCTCTCTTATTCAACATAGTACTAAAGTACTAGACATAAGAATCAGACAACAAGAAGAAATAAAAGGCATCCAAATTGGAAAGGAAGAAGTAAAACTATCTTTTTTTGTGGATTACATGATACTGTAAATTGAGAACCCCAAAGATTCTACCAAGAAACTACCAGAACTGATAAAAGAATTCAGCAAGCAAGAGGATACAAACTTAATATCCAGAAATCAGTCGCATTTTCATATGATAATAATAAACTAACAAAAAGGGAAATTAAGAAAACAATCCCATTCACAATTACTTCCAAAAGAACAAAATACCTAGAATGAAATCTAACAAAAGATGTAAAAGACCTGTATGTAGAAAATTATAAGACACTGAAGAAATTGAAGAGGGTACCAATAAGTAGAAGCACATAATAGATAGGAAGAATTAACAGAATTAAAATGTCCATGCTACCCAAAACAATCTGTAGCTTCACTGAAGTTCCTATCAAGATTCCAATGATGTATTTCACAGAACTAGAACAAATATTTCAAAACTTTATATGGAACCGCAAAAGGCCCTGCATAACAACAGTGATCCTGAGAAAGAAGAACAAAGTTGGAGGAATCATGCTACCTACTATCAAACTATAATGTAAATCTAAAGTAATCAAATCAGCATGGTATTGGCATAAAAACAGACACATAGATCTTATTACCCTTTGATTTAAAAAGCAAATTATGAACATCTAAACAACCTTGCCATTCTTCACTTAATAGCTCTAATATTAAATAAATCAGACAGTAATGCTCAGATTGTCTAAATCAAATAAAGAAAAAGCTTTCAGTCTTCTATATTGAAATTTTGATATGAAACCTACTTTTTCTAAGGTATCACCTATGTATGGTACAAATGAAATTCAAATCAATAATAAAATAAATTAACATAATATTGTATAATAATAAAATAATATTCACATCATTAACATACATGCTGGTGGTGGTGTAGCCCTCCTTCTGCACAGGATGTCTGGCTCTAAGTCTTCTCCCAAGTATTTCTAGAAGTATGCTCACAAAGTGCTTCTCATGGACTTATAAACAAATTGGCTCATGTTTTTCCACTCATTAATATTTGCTGCTTTGAAGGCAGTTGAAACAATATTTTATCACTGACCCTGCCCCCTGTCTTTCCTAAGAAAAGTTATATTTGTGCCAGGAGTGTTGTTTTTTAGCATTCTCCAACACTCCAGTCTTTGAGGCTAGAGAACAGTAGTACATCCTCTTCCTCTGATGCTGGGTTGGAACAATGTGGAGTCAAAGCAGAAAACGGGAGAGAAGCACATCCACTGTGAGACTGCTTTATAAAGCAGATGAGGTGAGCACTCTCTGTTCACAGGAGCTCCTCTAAGGAACTTCAACTCTGAGTTGCACATGGTATTACACTGGCACGTGGTATTTTTTTTTCCAGTTTACCTCCATGAAACATGAATGTTGAGCTTACTCAAACAGAGGCAGGAGAAACAACTGTAAAGACTTAACAGTGGACACCTACACTGTGCCTGTCCTCAGCTCTAATTTAGAGTGATTACATGTCCTAGGGTTGAAGCCATTACTAGTTCTTGAGTAAGTCCATTTAATGCCCTAATTAACCCCAAAGGGGAGATGTTTATGATACAGAGAGAGTTTTCCTTTTTCCTGATAGCCAATCTGCACTTATTTTTTCCTTGATATCTTCTCATTCTCTCTAAAATCCCTGTGGTGTTTACAGTTCACAGAAAGAGTACTTGTAAGCAGTTTTTTCCTTCAGCAAGTGAAACATGTTAAATGATGTTATTTTTCACACAAATGTCAATTATGTTTTCCAGATTACTCTTGATATTTTGGAGCTTTAGGTGAACTGTATACTGAGGTATACCTCAGTTTATGAAATAGACACATTACTGAAGATCGCATTAAAAATTTTCAAATTTAATCTTACTGTTCCATCTACTGTTATAAAATTGGCACTGTGTTTCCTTGGGAGCAGGGGGAAATCCCATAATGGTCTTAATTGAAGCTTTTGTTAGAGAATGGGTAAACATCAAGGCTAACTTCATGTTGTTGTATTGCAGTGTTTTCTAGGATTATTAGTCACAGTGGTGGTTTATTTTGAGGTTCATAATAAACTCGAGTCTCTAAAGATTCTTGATGGCCTTTCTAAGCTATTTTTAGTACATGGGCTGAGCCAGGGGTTAGTTGCTAGCAATCTTTGGTCCAGAGGAGATGGTACCAAGGAACCCAGATTTTTTTTTTTACAAATACTGATCAGGTACATTGACTACACATTTTGGATTTTTGAGGACAGTTGGATCTTAAGAATCCTGCTCCGTTGCCTCCACAGGGATGCTCAGGCTTTCTACTATTGTTCTACTATTAGGTTCTGAGGGGTGCTGAAAATACCAATGGAAGAAGGTAATACCACTAAGAAGTTAATAACGTTTATCCAACAGTCTAGAGAATATAGATATAATTTTCCCTAACTTTATTAATGTACTTTTAGTAAATTTTACATCTAGTTGATTAATTTTTATCAGGAGAATATTTATTTCTCTTGTGTATTTGTAAAAAGGGAAGGAGGAAGTAACTATGCAGTGAGGCAAAGAACAGAAGCAGATGGGAAGTAAACATAACAACTGAGAGGAAGAGAGAAAGTACTAAATTTAGAGAACATTCTTGCTGGAAGTGTTACATGAAAATAAGAAAATAATTTCCTAGTTCCATTTCTCTTCTGCTTCTCTAACTTTTACTTTTCCACATCCATATCATTTTCTTGTTATTCAACGTATTTTTCAGTTTTTCTGTTTTCTGCCACTTATCTTACTTCTGAGGGTTTGTTTGGATTACACTGGGGATCTTGCACCTTCACAGAATTTATGTTGTGGGAAGACTGGGAGTCTTAACTACATATTCCTGAGTATGGTTAGGAAAATTTCTTAGAAAACTTTTCTAGGAATCAAATAGTGATTATTATAGAAATATGAAAAAGACTGGCAAGAAGGTGAAGGGATGACTTCATCTGGAGAGCAGAAACTGAGTGACAAAAATAAAAGGAAAAGAAACCAGAAGTTTTAGAAGTTTGAGTTAGTCACAGAGACACTGAGTCTGACTCTGAGAGGATGTAGAGAAGGGTCAAATTATCTCCCTTACTCACTTGCCATGAAACTTGACATTCTATTAAGAGAGACTGATCCTATGGGTTTACTTCATGGGCATCCTAATAAAAAATGCAGACATTTTCACAGGAATATCATCATAGAACACACTTCAGCATAAAATAGTGTATTAATGGATATTCCTCTTAAGTAGAGAGTTGGAATGTGGACACTGAATGATTTGAGGCTCGAATAAAACTATATTACCAAGCCCCATGGCTTTAAATACAATCACTGTGCTAATGAATCCTATTTTGTATCTTCACTCCCAACCTTGACCTGTTAGATATTGCCTACTAGAAAGTGCCTACTAGATATCTTCATTTGGGTATTTGTTTATTAACATCTCAAACTTAACAAGTTTGAATCAGACAAGAAGTAGATACCAAGATGGGAGTAAAAGGTTGGTCCCACGTACTGGGGAAAATGCTTGTGAGAAAAAATGGAAGGGAGCTGGAGAAGAGTGGGGGGCCCCTGAGGAGGCGGGGAGAGCTGTCACATTGTGATGCTGGGCTGACCCATGTGGGTGGTAGAATCAACCTCATACTTATGGTGGTTTCCTTGACTTGAGCATGCCCACCCCCCACCCCCCCCGCAAAATTCCCACGCCCCTGAGATTGTGGTAAGGAATAAATGAGAAAAGGCACATAAAGGGGGTAGCACAGAGTAAATACTAATAAGAGGGAGCTCCTATTGCCGTTGTCCCTTTATCTGTGTGTTACATTGTGTTGTTCTGGGGATGGGAACTGTGTTTCACATTTTTGGACCCCTTGGGCTTAACAGAGTACCTGGGACACTAGAAAATAGAAGTAGTGCTTTAGCTACTCAGTCAGTGTTTGCTATACAATTAGAGATTGTGTAAACCTTTAGTAGCAGGGGGACTGTTTGCTTTATCTCATGTCTCTGTCTCCTGATTCAGCTCCTTGTGCATCTGGTTTTAGAGTATCTGCCTCAGTCTTCCAAGTCAGATTGCTCTTCCAAACCTTGACCTTGGGTCAGCCAATTTATGGCAAAACAGGTTCTTACTACACAACAGAATTTTAGACCTGATTCTTCCCAGAGAGTTATGGGCTGTTATTGCCTATGAGCTATCTAAATGAAGTGTCAAAAGACGTGTCATTTTACCTATTTTTTCAATCTCATAGGCAATTCATTATATGTGGTTTCTCTAAATCTAAAAACACCCTTATTATATTTTACTTATCACTTGGGGAATACCCAGGAGGAAGCAGAAATGCATCTATCCATAAATAACCAGGAGAGGGCCTTCTTCTGAAGGAAAGTGCTCTAAGGTTATTTTCTTTGCCCCTCCAGATATCCTTGAGAGAGATGCCCTAGAGAGATATGTAATCAACTATGAATAAGATGGAACAAATCCCCAAAGACACCAAATGTGCTTTAGAAAATAAGAGAGACCTAAATTCATGAAATTGAATGTCCTATTAAAATAGTTTCCTCTCCCTGTAGTTATTACCTGTTTAATTTTACTGTGGGCTGGTCTGTTGGAATTTTTGGAAGTCTCATGTTAGTTTGAGACTTTGCTATGAGACCAACCAGCAAAAAAGAAAGCCCAGCACAGCAATTGCTATGACTGCACTAATTGTATTGATTGAGGTCATGGCCAGACTTCCTTTTGGGAAATACTTATTTGATGGAAGATTTAAAATTTGTAATTGATGTTCTTGAATTAATATAACTATGGCTGGAATCATTTTTCTTTTTTATCATTCTTTGCCATGCGTTATTTAGTCACTAAATGCTGTCTGCTCTGAGCAACCTTGATGGATGAAGCATCAGGCTTGTAAATAACAGACATGTTTGTAACGCTTGCCAAGAAGAAAGAAATGCATCTTTGCTATTGCATTGCAACTGGAACAGATGTCTGAATATTTCAAAACATTGTTGATGTCATAAATTAAGATTTTAGTCATTAGAATAAATTAAAATTTCTGCCCAGTCACTCACACTGTCATTCACATGGTAGCCTTCTTGACAAATCACCAAAATAATCTGAAGAAAAAACAAACACTTCTCCAGTTAATTATTTCATGTTTTTAAAAAATATAATGTAGAAGTATATTTGCTTTCACAGAGAGCAATAAATAAATTCAGTAATCAAATAACATGGGCTCTAGCAGAGAAAATGTAACATTTTGTATGATAAGACATAAAATAATAGTACAAAAATGAATTCAAGTTGTGTCTCATTAATTGGCTGATTTATATATATCATGATTATATGATTTACATATGATTAGTTTCAAAAAAGTTTCAAGAGTGATAATGATACATTTGAACACCAAGATAAGACAGCTTTTTAAAAGTGAGGAAATAGGGGTAACAAGGAAAGGGAATGCCCAGAAGTACAATGACGCACATGGCAAGAGGCACACGTTAAAAGCAGGCTGTGCAGGTATTTTTCCTCTTGCCAGAGCTAGGTCACAGATTAAGTGCCAACTTTCTAGCAACCAACAGATTGAGGGGAAACATGATTAATTATGGGATTCACAATGTTTACAAGATGAAGATCAAGCATGTTGCCCTAGAGAAATGTAAGCACGCCTGAAATTGAGACCAGAGAGAATTTTCCCCAATTGTTCGTCATTATTGGGGAACAATATTTCACCTTCAAAAATATCCTTACCTTAAATAGAGAAATTCATTTTATAGGACAGTTTCTTAAAGTTATCTCTAATATAGGCCAAAGGTGTCTATACACAAATATAAGACCTGAACAGAGCATGTGCAGTGTGATGAGAATGTAGCAGAGGGGCCCAGGACCCTGAGGCCACCAGAGGCTGGGCTGGGTGTGTGTGTGTGGTGCAGGGAAGAGATTCAACTCCACTGGTGAGATGAAGTCATGCAGTTTCTTAAAAGAGAGGCCTAAACTGAATACTTTGAAAGGACAATAGGAATACCCTAGGTAGGCAGCCTGGATGGTATTTTGTAACAATTTTAAGTGAGAAAGTATTCATTTTGTTTCAATTTTTATTTATTATTTTGGGGAAAAATTTCTTTCAAAATAACATTTATAGATATTCTTCTTTCATAGGTATTTTAAGACATTTAAAAGGCTAAAAGCATAAAGAAGAAAATAAAAATCACCCAGAAATAATGTATTCGTATATTTCCTCCCAGTTTTTTATTTTTATATGTACATATATGTTTCAAAATTGACATTATATGTATAATTTTGCACCATTTAAAATGTGACATTGTATCTTTCCTCTAAGTAAAACTTTAAGTACTATGAACTATTTTTGTTGTTTCTATTTTTTCTTTTAAAAACATTTTTATTTATTTTTAGACAGAGGAGAAGGGAGGGAGAAAAAGAGGGAGAGAAACATCAATGTTTGGTTGCCTTTAGTATGCCCCAACTGGGGAACCTGGCCCTCAACTCAGGCATGTAGCCCAACTGGGAATCAAATCAGCAACCCTTTGGTTCACAGGCTGGCATTCAATCCACTGAACCACACCAACCAGGGCCTGTGTCTATTTTTCTAATTGAAAGTGTGTTCCAGTAAACATTCTTACACACAGCTCTTTGAATAACTTCTGATTATTTTTTTAAGATAGGTTTTCTAGATACATAATATTGAGTTATAGAATATAAACATTAGCAAATCATCTGATAAGTATCAAATGGAAAATGTTTCTACTTTAGTCTACATAAAACTTTGTGGTTATATATGTGTATTTACTTATTTATATTATATATTTGGGGATTTATTTTATTCTTATAATAATCAAATGTGTTAATTGGAAAAGCCAGAATTTTTTACAGCAGAGAAAAGCTTCATGATTTGCCCAATGTCACACAAGTGCATGTGTGTTTTGCCTGAATTGAGCCATGCTTTGTTTTTCTCCTTCATTCTGCATAAATAGACACTACAAAGGTATTCCAAAAATTTTCTTCTTACATGGAAATCATCAGATGGCTTGGTGATTTGTTTGAAGTTCTTTTCATTATAAATATTTTGTCTTCTAAATAGTAAAGTTATAGATGAATTATAATGGCCTCCTGGGGGAAATGGAATTGCCTAACAGACATATGAGTTTATCTACACAAAAAATTATCAAGGTGATCTACCAATAACAATAATTTCTGTTTAGACTATCCTGAATGGACCCTCAACAACCTATTTTAAGCAAATTGTTGAGTGGCAGTAGAGACAGACACTTCATTTAGCAAGCCCAGTTGGTGATAGTCCTTATAAACAGAAATGATAAAATAAGGCAAATGCATGAATGGTTCAGCTAAATAAACATTTTCACCTCAATCACCGCATTATCACAGCAAAGGTTATTCCCTTGCATTAATGTATTTCATAGAATTCCACAAATTTCATTTTCTTTTTTTATGTGAAAACACATATTGAAAGAAATATTTTGCTCCTTGGACCTAATCAAAACTTGTGAAACAGTAATACCCTGCAGCCCGCTTACAGCGCTTTCTTTGGTTCTTCGCCAGAGGCGGCTTCCTAGGGGAGGCCACTTTGTAGGCAGTCGTCCTGCTCCTCCGGAACAGGAGGGGCATTGCACCTGAGAGCTGTGCTCAGGAGTCAAGTGGTAAACAGTAAAGTTCACTTCTGCTGCTGTTTGATCACAAAAGGCTTGGAAAAAGAGAATATTCAGTGGTTCTTGGAGAAGGTGAGACCATGGATGAAGACTCAGGCTTTAAATGTAAAAATGTGAGTCAATCTATATCTGATAGTCAACTGTAATTGAAAAATTAAAAAAGACAATAGGGGCTATGAAAGCAAAATAATATTGAATGTAAATTATAATTGACAAATAAAAATAAAAATAAAAGTTAAAAAATGTGAATCAAAGAGTCTCCATCAATCAACATTTTCACCTTGGAATAAAGTAAGTTGCCATCCATAGAATTTGTAATATAATTACTTTGAATTTTAGAAGTCCTTCAGGGTACAGTTTTTCTCTTAGTCCTCTATGCAAATTTATTCCAATAAGATCAGGAGGAGGGTCTATTATCTGTCATATTAATTGTAATGATACATTTTCCTTAGTTTATTAGCAGCTTATGAAAAGATACAATTCTATCTGGAATATCTCTTTGGTCATGTATAAATGATAGTAAAATACAATATTTCTCTAAATGCAAACTTACTGGGGACCTTCCCCAAACAGATGCACAGCCCAGTAGTTCCAGTGCTGGAGCTCACCAGAGCCTGGCTCATTACTTGTTGCCTGGCTGATGAGCCAGTTACAGGACATCCCTGCCTGGAGTGCATTACAGAGTCTTGGTCTGCTGTGTTTGCAGCAAGGGTTGTTAGTGTACCTGGTGATCCCAAATTAATGAACTATTGGTCTGTTACTGTCCTTCCAGGTTGCTGCATGTTAGAATTTTGTGAAGCCACTTGTTCATCCTTCAGATCTGCTTGGCAATACCAATGCATATGAGTTGATGTTTCACCTAGTTCTTAAGACGTATCCCTTGTTATCCCTCTCCCCCCTCCTCTCTGGTTACTGTCTGTTTGTTCTTTATTTCAGTGTCTCTGGTTGTATTTTGCTTGCTTGTCTGTTGTGCTGATTAGGTTCCACTTATACATGAGATCATATGGTATTTGTCTTTTACCGCCTGGCTTATTTCACTTAGCATAATGCTTTCAAGTTCCATCAAGCAACATGTATAAAGGACACATGGACAAAACCGAAGGGGGTAGGTTCAGAGGCAGGGATGGGTGGGATGGGGGGTGCATGGTGGGGTGAAAATGGAGATAACTGTAGTTGAATAACAATAAAAAAAAGAAGTATGCCTTGTCCTCTCTCAGTCAGTTCCACTTTCTCCAGTAAAACCTGGGATTTCACATTGGGGCAAATCTACACACATACTTTATGTGTTCTGGATATATATTAATCCTTTCTTGTGGGAGTCAAGCCACTGCTTATTTGGAAGAGGAACTTTTGTTTGAAAAAACAAGTTCTCTGTTTTGTTAAGAGGGCATAGAGATTTTGTTGTTTTAAAATAATTTAGATTTTTTTAACTCTTTCTACTTTCACCTTGGGTGCATTCTTGTTCTTTTGCATTTATAGCCACTATCACCAAAAGTAATATCAAATTAACATTAATATTTTAAGTGTGTATGTCTAATGTATTCAGAATTTGCTAGGCATTGGAGGGCAGGTTGCTTCCTTTGGAGAGCTAGTGATTTGTTTAATGGGGGTAAAAAAGAATAACACATGTATATCCACAATACGAAGTGGAAAGTAATCAGATGCTGGATTATGTATACACTTTAAGTATTGCAGAAATTTGGAGATTGTACAGTGGGTAGAGAAGATTAAAAAGAGTATAGTATATGGGGTGAAGAAACCAACTGGTTAAGGGTGGAGTGAAGACGGCAGGGTATGCATCAGGCTATGGTGGGAAATACATGTAGAGTGGTGAGGCTGTCAGTGCCAGGACCAAAAGGCTTGACTGTGGTTTAAAAACAATAGAAATATATTACAGTTTCTGAATTAGAGAGATGGCATGATGGCTTTAGAAAGATTTGTATGATAGTGATGTGTAGAGAACATTTATAGGGGGATAATGGTGAGAGAGAGTGGAATTTATTTTTAAGTTTATTTATATTTATAGGAAGGGGAAGGGAAGGAGAAAGACAGGGAGAGAAACATCAGTGTGTGGTTGCCTCTTATGTACCCCCTACTAGGGACCTAGCTGGCAACCCAGGCATGTGCCCTGACTAGGAATCAAACCAGTGACCCTTTGGTTTGCATGTCGGCACTCTATCTACTGAGCCATACCAGCCAGGTCTGAGATAGAGTGGAATTTTAAAAATCATTATTTGTCTAATTAATGGTCTTCCTCATTTGCCAATAAAATTGTATATTCAACTTTAGAGTAGAGAGGAATATTGATTAAGCTTGTGTGTTTTAGAGTATGATAACTGGACTTATAGCTTTGGTTATTGCTTGGGATGGTCTACAATAACTGCCAAAATTGATCTACAATGCTATGTGCTTGTCAACTTTTTAACATCATACTTATGATTTTACCAGTATTTGTTATTTTAGAGATTTTTTTAAAAAATAGCTTATACTTGCTTTGTGAGTGGATTTCTAGAAATTTCTGGAATTATTAAAAACTTGTATAAACCAGAATAGGTTGAGTTGGCTGAAGTAAAAACTCCCAAATCTCAATGACTTAACACTATAAAAATTTATTTATGAAAACCGTTTATGTTAAATGTCTGCTGTGAGTCATTGCAGTGACATTGCAGTCACTTGTCATAAGGGCAAGGCAGGAGAAAAGGACCTTGGCACATTGTGTACTGTCTCTTAGAGCTAGAGGGATACATACAATTTTAAATCATGTTTAGTTGGCTAAAGGAAGTGACTTGGCTATGCTTAACTTCAAAGTGGCAGGGAAGTGATAGGCTATTATTGGCCAGAATAAGGGAAAATATATGGGTGAATATCTCTAATGATACCACAAGGACATAGCCCCTTTTCAAAGGACTCATGAGCGTAAGTCTACAAAAAATAATACTTTTGAAATGAAATTATTTTACTAAGAAGCGTTTCATCCAGTGCTTTGGTGAATAGGCTCATTGGCACAGAGAAAATTAGAATTTTAATATAAATGAGGAAGTGTACCCACATGACTAAAATATGATTCTCCATTATGAATTGATAAGTGTGAGGAGAGACTAAAAACTTCTCATCACGGGAGTTTCTATTGGAGTCGCATTTGTGTTCTCTACATTTGTATACAGAAAGGCTAGCATCTTTTGAATGTGAGCTTTAAATGGTGAAACAATTTATATAATGCACAAGTAATTATAAATATTTATTACATAAATGCTATTTATGCCTATCTATACATAGACCTTACATATTACTTAGCTAACAACTAAGGGATGAGTGATCGGTGGTGGTGGTCATTGTGACTATGGATATCTATATACATAGCATATAGATTTGATGACCTTTGAATACACAGCATATGGATTTTTAAAGATTTTTTCCTCTTTTTTTCTTTTTATTGTTGTTCAAGTACAGTTGCCTCCATTATCCTGCCACCACTTTCCCCCACCCCACACACTCCCACCCTCCATCCTTTCTTCCTTTGGCTTTGTCCATGTGTCCTTTATACACGTTCTTTGATGACCCTTCCTCCTTCTAACCCTCCCCCCCCGTTATTTCTCTCCCTCTTGCCCTCTGGTCACTGTTAGTTTGTTTTTTATTTCAATGTCTCTGGTTCTATTTTGCTTGCTTGTTTGTTTTGTTAATTAGGTTCCCTTAAAGGTGAGATCATATGGTATTTGTCCTTCACTACCTGGCTTATTTCACTTAGCATAATGCTCTCCAGTTTCATCCATGCTGTTGTGAAAGTTTTAAGTCAGAGTTATTAGAATATTAGAATAGGGACTACAAAGAAACTTATTTCATAATTTTTTAGTTATGTGAAACATATGATTTACTATTCCTATATAAAGTTTGGCTTTATGTATTATCTCCTGAAATTTCAAAATCCATGAAAAATCATTTTATTTCATGAAATTAAAGTGTTGTCTATAGGGACTGGCTGAGAAGACAGTTCAAGTGTTAGACTGTGGGTTCCACATATTCAAGTGCATCCCTCTTTGGCAATGTCGGCCCTGACTCTCTAGTCACTGTTGTGTGCTTCAACTCTCTGTGTCCTTAGGAATGGCTACTCCCCAGAAGACTTCTTGAAACCTACTGTGAACTCCTGCAGTACTCAAGTTTAAGCCACTGCTAGTAGATATGAAGAAGTAAAAACTTGCAAGTTTGACAATTGCCTACATATAGTAACTATACATTTTTATTGCATGTAACATATGTAATATAGTTATATTTTGCATATAGTATATTCATATAGCCTATTTCTTTAATATGACTTGGGTAGCCTGAAAATGTATGCTTAGCTTTTATTTATTAAAAAGATTTTTCCTTTTATTGATTCTAGAGAGAGGGGAAAGGAGGGAATAAGAGAGGGAGAGAAACATCGATGTGAGAGAGAAACATCTATTGGTTGCCTTTAGCACACTCCTTGACTGAGGGCTAAACCTGCAACCCAGGCATGTGTCCCAACCAGGAACTGAACCCACAGCCCTTCAGTCTGCAGGATGATGCCCAATCAACTGAGTCACACTGGCCAGGGCTGTGTACTTAGCTTTTAGATTCCGGGTTTTGAGATTAAAGTTGCTGAAAGCTATTGCTTTTAGTGGAAGGGGAAACATAGCCCTTTGAGATGGCATTAGAAATAACATTTGTGTTATTGTTTTAATGTCAGTACATCAATATTAATAATGCTAATCTCAGTCTGAGTCATTCTATTTTGTTAACAATAATTGTGTTGGTGATGCTCATAATACTTATGAGTCAATAGATAGTAATTGCATTGAATACTGCATAATAAAAAATATTAAAGGATAATTTTATGTTGAATTTCAGAAAGAAAGTGCAATATCAAATTGAGACTGAATAGCTATTAAGGATGTAAAATAAAGTATGCTTAAATGGGTGGTGTACTTGATTTCAGTTTCCCTATTTATCATGACTAAAAATGATTTTCAGAGTACTGAGTAATCAGTAGACATAAAATTACCCAAAACTCTTGAAAGCTGCAAAAACATCAGTGGCACCAAAAAAGCACCCAATGCTACATTACTGGTACCTACTGTGTTGTATTTTGAGTTCATCAACTTGGACTTCAGACATTTAAGTAGCCACTATTACCTGACTGTGAATTCTTCAGAAAGGATTCAGAAAGGAAAATGATGCTTATCAGAATTGTTTCATCAGTGTGCAATCAAGTATGTTCTGTATATTTTCATAAGAACTGACCCTCAGTAGTGACTATCAAATAATGTATATTTCTGTTTATGCCTGTATGTGCACACACACATAAAGATTAAACTTTCTCATCAATTTATGTTAAAATATCAAAATTTGATTTTTTCCTGAGATTTTACACTACAAAATATATCAGTTTATTTTGACAGCTTTCAGGTAGGCTGCATAGTACAGTCTCTCTACAGCTGTCATTTGTATGTAACCACCTCAGGGACTCGAAGGGTCTGGCCTCCTAGTGATGATCTCAGTTCTTGCCCTCCACTTATTCCCCTCTCCAGCTTTCTTCAATCTTCCTACAATACTAGGTTTTCCTGGGAAGTTGCTTTATTTACATTATCCCTAAAGTCACTGATTTTACTTATAAGGATGCACTTCAATGTACTTTACTGTTTCAGACAAGCCCAGTGGGTAGGTGAGACACTCATGAACTAGTCTATGCATGTCTTAGTGCTCACAGTAAAGTTCCTCTTCTAATCCTTATCATACACCACATACAGATGAGATAAGTGAGTAAGAGTGGTGTTAAAGTAAAGAGATTAGGCTCAAGATGGAGTTGCTCATTCTAAATCTCATGTCAGCAATCAAAATTTAACCTAAGTTTCTATGCTTAGCTCTTCCAGAAAAGGAAGGTTGAGGTCAACCAATCAGCACTTGCCTGTCAGCATAAATTTCCTGACTTTGGCTCCAAGATTTATCCTTGCTTCACAAGGAAAGTAACCCTGCTTTAACTACTCAGTGTCCAGTAAAACTTCCTTTTTCCTCTTCACTTTGGTTCATACAACTCTCTTGCTTTGTACAGCTCCTCAGGGTTCCTTTCTGTCTGCTAGATCAGAAGCTGCCCAATTCATGAATCATTGAAAGCTACTAGATTAGTATAGACTGTGGCAAACTCTTCTTTTAACACAAGCAAGGACTTGGAAACATTGTAGGTGGGCTGAAAGCAGCCATGGACATGGGAGTGAAATCAAGATATTCCAGAATTGGGGGTTCACTAGGTCATACTTCTTTTCTGTATATTGTCAATTATGGAAATACATCATCTTACTGTATCATACAATTAAGATTGAGTCTACCTACTCACATTGAAACAGAGTATTGAAACACTTATGAAGATAATTTAAACCAAAAAGAAAATTTCTTCCCATTTACTTTAATTTTCTAGATATTTCAGGCAATATGTATTTTAGGTCATGAATTATGAAGAAATTTCTTCATAATGATACATTTGTCTTTGAGCTTTTCACAAATATTGCACTTGGGTGAAATATAAAAGAAATTGAAATGTGAGTCAGAGACTTAGATTTCTCTTGGATTTCCTTCTTATTCAGACTGTCACCTAATTCCCTTTGGGATATCATGATTTTGTTTACATCCTAAATACATAGCCATTTGCTTATTTTCTTTGGCATTGTGTTCAATATTTGGTGCACATTTTTGGAAAACTTTTGATATTTAGGAATATCACTGGTCATCTGCAAAGAGATAATACTTATATTCTTTGACATTTTAAATCCAGACTTTAAACTTTTTCTTTCACAGTGGTGTCCCATAGTGATCGAGGTACCATGTCAGAGAAGCCTTGACTGTTCTCCTTAGCCAAGGAGATTAAGAGAAAGGATATTGTAGGTAACACAGAGGGACCATGCTTGACTGTGCCTGCATTTTGTGCATTTGTTTGTTAACTATTTGGGGATATATAATGTTTCTAACAAAAGGATAAAGTTGCATTGTGGAATTTCAGAGGAACATGGGAAATTGTCTCACTACTTCTTTTGACTTAGCAACTCCTCCTCCACACTGTGGAGAGCACTGGGTTTATTTTGGTTAAGCTGAGCTTTACCTTTGCCCTGGATCCACTGGTTGTGTGGTGTACATGTTGTTTGGGAAGAAGGAGATGGAAGCTAACATTTTGATTTTAAAGATTTTTCTTGGTGGTTAGATCCAGATATGCAAAGAGAATAAATAGCTTTCTCAAGTGTTTACCCTTCTAACTTTAAGCAAGCTGTACACATTCAACCCATTCAAATGAAAAGCCAGGGAGTACATCTGAGACTTCCCCACCAACAGCATGCTCCTCTAGGAGATAACTGAGACTTGAACTTAATAAAGACCAAGTCGTTCTCACTGAAAACTTCTAAAAAGAACTCAAGCCAGAGTTCTAGTAAACTCTTTACATTTTTTAGTAACAAATCTCCCTCATATGCTTTGATAAGGTTCAGATGTCTTCTGAAACCTAGTGTTACTTTTGCTGGTTCCCACTTGCTGAGACAGACTAGCTGGGGAAGGGGGAAGACAAGCAGGGCTTAATCAGTATTTACCTAGAAGTGAGTCAAGGTAATATCGCTGCAAAGAATACCAGGTCCTTGTGAAAGAAGTCAAGGTCACACACAAGGACATGATTCAAATCAGAAGGGCATAGTTAACATAAAGTAAGGTTTAGGCAGGGACCACCAATGCTCTCCATTACCTTTGGATCAAGGAGATGCTGATTAATATCTCCTTGTCCTCTTTGATCTGGTCTGCCTACATCTCTAGCTTTTTTCTCTCTGGTTCCTAATTCCAACTCTATGTTAAGCCAATGAACATCCATTTTCACCACTTAAGAGCATAGTGGCTCTTTTTCACCACTAAACTTCATTCATACCCTCTGCCTAACTGTTCTAGCACAGGGAAGAGGCACTTTGTTTATTCTTTTTTTTTGTTTATTGATTTTAAGAGGTGGGGGGAGAGAGAGAGACTGATTTGTTGTTTCACTTATTTAAGCATTTATTGGTTGAGTCTTATATGTGCCTTGACTAGGGATTGAACCTGCAACCTTGGAGTGTAGGGACAATGCTCTAACCAACTGAGCTACTTGGCCAGGGCAAGGGGCACTTTGTTTAAAGGGAGAGGCAAATGTACTAAGGAGAAATGTGGAAGATGCTTTAGCATCCAACTGAGATTTTCTAGTTGATGTTATTACAAACATTTAAAGGACATTGAAAAAAAGAGAACCTTCAAGGAACAATGACTAACTTCCTGCATCGTTGTTGGGCAGGAGTTACAAGTGTTTATAACTTTTTCTTATCAACCACATAGTCAGTCTCCATTTTAGGTTTCTGACAAAAATGGTAATGTTGAGTTCCTAGAGCTCACTTAGAGGATACTTACTATTCAGGGGAGAGGCAAGAGATCTATTTATTTCTCTAGATAAATGTTACTCTGGACCAAGTAACAATATCAGAAAGCAGTGCATAGCTTTATGTAAATTACACTTTGATATCCTCCTCTTTATGCACTGTGGGGAATTACACCCTTTATGAAGCACTGATATGTAAGTGGCCATATTTTTTAAGGGGTGTTGTTAAATATGATTGATAGTTGATGACCCAGCAATTTCTCTCTTAGATACGTTACCAAGTGAAACTCCTGTACTCTTTCAACAGGAGATATGAACACAATATTTATTTGTGAACAATACATGATTCAAATCAGAAGGGCACAGTTACCACAAAGTAAGATTTATGCTGGGATCCATCAAATGCTCCCCATTACCTTTGGATGAAGGAGATGCTGAATTAAAGTAACATATGATAATGTGTATGAATCTTTATTTTGCTGCTTTAAAATGTTTATAATGACTATTTTTTTAGAGCAGTTTAAGATTTACAACAGAATTGAGAGGAAGGGTCAGAGCTTTTCCATGCACCCCTTGCTTTCACACGTGCATAGCCTCCCCATTATCAGCATCACTCACCAGAATGGTGCGTTTGTTACCAAGGATGAACCTACACTGACACATCATAATCACCCAAAGTTAATAGTTTACACTAGGGTTCACTCTTGGTGTTATACATTTTATGGGTCTGGGTAAATGTATAATGACATATCTATCATTATAATATCATACAGAGTATTTTCAGTGCCTTTAAAATTCTCTTTGCTCCGCCAATTCATCTCTCTCTCTCCTGGCAATCACTGACCTCTTTATTGTCCTCACAGTTTTGCCTTAATGTGAATGAATCTTAACATAATATTAAGTAAGAAAATAAATCCTAAAATGGCATACAAAATGATACTCATTTTAATAAAGTTGAGCACACCTAAAATAATAAAAAATGAAATGTTTGGAGTACGTATAAATGTAATGCACTTACGTGAAAAGTAACCTAGGGAATGAGAAACAGCAGGAGATGGTAATGGTTGGTGGAAGGAGACTATGAATTGGGCTAAGCTGGGACCATAGAATTGGTGTTTAGAAAAATAAATTCCATTTTTAGTGGCCAGAGTAAAATTCATTATGTCAATGACTTTAAGAAACTTTATGACTCAATGTTTTGTTCTTCCCTGCCAACATGAGAAACAATAAATCATATTCCCTAGTGAATCCCTTAGTTAACATGCACCTCTCTACCCATAAACAAACAGTGAAGTTTACTGTTTAGAATTGTGATGACATCTGTGTAATTCAAAATGAAAAGCACTTAGACATTTTGGATGAAAGCAGGAGTTTTGGGTCTGAATTAAGTCAGTTCTTCAGTTAATTTGCTATACAGTCATAGCCTGAGAGTATAAGCTAATAAAAGGAAATGGACCTTTGAATAAAACAGACTTGATGGGAAGGCCTTTGGATTTTCTCTATTTTTTCTGCCTCACCCTTGATAAATAGCTCCATATTGTGCATGGGCAGAAGGAAAAAATGAAACTGTATTTCCTTAACTTTTCTAAGCCCATAAAGTTTGGATATGTTCTTTAGGTTAATCCTGAAGCTGTAATAACCTTCAAGCCCTGGATGACTTATAAAAGTCTACCATAACCTTAGATTTTACTCTCCTGGCCTACCTTTAACCAAATGGCTTGACTGCTTTTAAAATGGCTTTTTCATGACCACAGTACAACTAACAGACATTTTCTTCTTTGTGGGATCTTGAAGAAATAGTTTGCATTGATATATGTAACACACAGACTGTGGAACTGGAGCAATTACTGAATAACTGAAGATAATAAACACCTTTTCTGAAATATTGGGATATTTGTAGAAAGAGAAGATCTTTTCTGTTGTCATGAATTATCTAAATGATTCCTGTTAACCTTTTATTATGTTTGGTATGCATAGTCATAGCTAAAACATTCACTTGATCACTTGGTTTAGTCTTAGTTTCAAATCTAATTCAGAGCTTTCTGACCACCTTTACCTTCTCATAAAAGTAAAGCCTAAGAAGCTATGATTTTTCTTACCAATCTCAGACTCTATCTAACAATGTTTATTGAAATCTTCTTAACCCAAGCTTAACTTTAGTTTCATTCAGCTATCACGAGGAATAGCATACTTTACAAACTAATCTCATTTAAATTTAATTAAATCTCATTTAAATTAAATTAAATAAATTTAATCGAGATAAGCCTCACTTAAAGGCAAAAAAAAAAAGCTCAAGAAGTATAATACATACTCTTTACTGTGCACCTATTGTATGCACAGATTTTAAAATGGATTATCCAAAGTAATCTTCACAGCGACTCTGTGAGATAGGTCATTTTACATGGAGAGAGCAAAGGCCCTCAGAAGAGATTGAACCTATGACCTAGTTTGGTTTGACACTTTGCATTCCCAAACACTAGGCTAAACCCCAGACAGACTTTTGAACCTATGAGTGGAAACAAAACTGATCTAAAAATGTAGCTTGGAGAGTTAGTCTTATATAATTGTATTCTTGAGAGGTTTCTGTTCTATATTTGCTTATTCCAATATATCCCCAACAAAGACCAAATAACTCTTCAGGTCTGCAGTGCCAGATCTGGAAAGACGGTCATTTTGACCCTTTCAGATATCACACATTGAATTTATTTGTTTTTGTTGAATGGCACTTGAAGTGTTTGTCTAGCAGGTTGGTTCTGCAAAGGATCACTGGCTTTTGTTATTCCAAAGGATGAAAATGAGAAAAACTCAAGCACAGCCTTAGAGTTCCAGAGAGCTAAAGGAATTGCCTACAATCTCTATCCTATGTGTTTTATATTGGAACTCTCCTTAGTTTAAGAGGAGACATAAAAAAATAACAATAACAATAATAATGATAATGATGATGATGATGATGATAATAAAAAGCAAATATTCACTGTATGTTCCCTTCCAGGCATCTTCACCAGGCCTTCTAAGCCCTTTACCAAGAGTACCTATGAGGCAGGAATCCTTATTATCCCTACTACACAGATGAAGATACTGAGGCACAGAAATTTAAGTAAATTACCAAAGATCACATAAATTAGTGGATCTATCATTGGAATCTAAATTATTGATTCTATAAGTTATATTTGTAACCTTTCAATGTTAAACTTTAAATAAGTATATGTTATGGGGAGGTGATCCTGTTAACAGCTTTGTGTGGTTTCTGTTTTTCTTTTTAAATTTTTTATTGTATTTTGGTTTCTGTTTTAATTCTTAATTTTTAGTTTTACTGCCATGTCCTTTTCTGCTTACTTACCAGCTTGCCTCCTTTTTCCTGTTTACCAGCCCTCAGGAATACAGTGTGGGCTTTCCTGGCCCTGGGAGAGAGGGTGATCTGACAGGAGCAGGCTTCTAAGCACAGCACAACATAACAGCATCTTCACTGGCAAGTTCACAGGCTCCTCCCCACATGAATAGCAATGTGACCTTCTCATAGAATCAAGGATGCGCATATGATCCTAGGTAATCCTTTTTCTTTATCTTTATTCCCTATTCAGATTATCAAACTTTACATTTTATGATGGGAGTGCAATAAATAAAACTTGCATACTCTCTGGGATGGCAGAGCTTTGGGGAATAAAAGTAAAATATTCCTTAATAGTGACTTCCTTAGTACAACTGATAATCAAGACAGATGCTGATTCTACCCAAGGGCAGAAGCTGCACCCTGAATATACCAGTTATGATACAAAGCTAAAATATTTCACGTAGCCCATCCATACTCTGAAGAATGCACACCAACTACTCAACTTTATACAGTAGGAACAAGAAAATAACACTCGGAAGCCTCTAATGAGAGTGTGTGCAGTGATCCATCTGTAAATATAGCTTGTGTACAGTATAATTGTGTGGATTTGGAAGGAAAAAAAAAGGATTATTTACAAGCCTTTCTTGCAGATGGTACCCAGCCATCAGGCAATTCAGGCTACAACTTCATTGGGTCCACAATTTCATGACAGTGGGTGTTGAGTCATCTAAAGCCTGTAATTAATACAATAGCAAATTCATTTAGAAAAAAATTTGTGCTGTATCATCCATTTGATGATAACTTTTACTTTGAGAATTATCAGTGGTAAAGGTCAATGAGCTAAGAGTCACACTTATTTTATTAGTTGTTCCCCCCATCCCCTTTTTAGAACTTCTTTAGTGAAGATTGCATTCCCATAGTCTCAGCATTTTGGCAACTTGATGTCAATGATGCCTCCTGTCTCTATGGGGCAAACAGAGCTGCAACTCTCTGAAGCCAAAGGACTCCCTTGGAAAGGCAAAAATTAAGCTCCAGAAGTGGGGGTGGGATTGAAGAGGATCATAAATGAAGGTGGGGAGACTCTGTAGGGGAATTGCCTTTTAGATGGAAGTTGAAGGGAAGGAGAAATGCTTAGTGGGAGAAAGATCTCTGGGTTGGTGGTTCAGGGTTTGCTATAATTAGCTGTGAGAAAATAAGTCCTCTGTAAGCTCTATTATAAAAACATTGATAATGAACTGCCTATTTCAGAGTTTTGTTGTGAGGAGCAAATGGGATGGTACTTTGTAAAGGAGGTATTTAAATGTTCTCATTAAAGTCCATGTGCATGAGATTGTGCTAAGCACTTCAGGGGATGAAATATGCATAATACTTTTATTTTCACCTCAAGCTAATTAAGTAGATAAAATAAGCACCCAAATAAATAAAACTAGTAGGTCACAAAACTAGTAAATTGTTTGTGTAAGTAAAAGAGTGATTTTCACCACTTAAGATAGGATGTCTCTAGAGTAGTGGCTCTCAGATTTGGCTGTGCATTAGAATTGCCTGGGAGCTTCTAAAACATGTTGGTGCCCAGGCCCCAGTCCAAGAGACTTTGATTTAATTACTCTGGTCTGTCTGGACCTCTTTTGCAGAATATTCTCATTTTAAAAAAATGGCCCTGTTGTTTCTAGTATTCAGTGCTTCCCATACTTGAACTTCATCCGAGTTATCTGGAGTACTGGTTAAACCTCAGCAGCTGTCCTCTCCCCAACATGTTCTGATTCACTAGATCTGGGGGAAAGGGTGAGAATTTATAAGGAACAAGTTCTCAGGTGATACAGATTGTCTGTAAATCATATATCAGAGCCAGGACATACATTTGATTTTATTGTTAATGCTGTGTACTCAGTCCACATATTTTTTTCTGGCTCGAGAAAGTAGGTGGACACATGAGGTGGTCAAGAGGTAGGAGTAATTTTACAGGTGGGAAAATCAACCCTGTTTGGCCAAATAAATGCAACATCATTTGATCAAAGAGATAAACTCACTGACAGAAAAATGTCTTCATATAGAGGATGCTTGCTTACAAATGTGCTAATTTGAAATTATCCTTTAAGAAGAGAAGGCATTATTTAAAGACACCTGGTACATGATTTCATATTCAACAAAGCAGATTTTGAGAGAAAGTTTTAGATTTGGAAAGGAAATCAGGTTTCTTTTTCTCTGGAAATTTCTCCCAAAGCAACAGAGTGAATGATTCACCTTTCCAAATCCTTGGACATCAGAATAGCTAAAGCAACATAGCATAATTTTTAGAAATAGAACCCTATTAAACTTTCACAGCCCATGTAAGATATTAGTGAGAAAATGTGCAAAATTGATCATCATGTCTTTATTACTTGAAGAAGGGCACTCAAGGTTGATTTAAGTGTTAAATGTATGAACCATCTATTTTCTTTTTTTTTAAAGATTTTATTTATTTATTTTTAGAGAGGGAAGGGAGGGAGAAAGAGAGAAACATCAAAGTGCGGTTGCTGGGGGTCATGGCCTGCAACCCAGGCATGTACCCTGACTGGGAATCGAACCTGCGACACTTTGGTTCACAGCCCGAGCTCAATCCACTGAGCTATGCCAGCCAGGGCCCCGTCTATTTTTTGAAGAGGGTAAATCGTAAATGTCCATGAACAGCGGTTACAGGAGACTCTAGGGCTTCAGTCATCTTGAAATTAGGAAACTGACATTTTGCATTACCAATTTCTTCCTGGGGGTGGATAATTGACAGCTGAGGCTTTTCAGATGTGTGGATGGATTAACATCAGTGAGTGAGAAGAGCTCACACTGTCCTATTTTATCACCTTTTTTCATCATAAATATATTTCATGAGTGAAAGATGGGAGGCTTTTGGCCAAGGCACCCCTTTTACTTGTCATGTCCCATCAATCATGGACTGATGGGGAAAAGGAGTTTTATACCTGTTATAGTCAAAATAAAGGGAAATTTCAGAAAAATTTGTATCAGGTGAACTTAGTTTTATACATAAAAAATAAAAGCAGCAATGTATAAACTTACACTTATATTGCAGTGGAATAGATAAAGCTTAAGCAAGATTTTGTAGACTTTTGTTTCTCATTTAGAGTCTGACAGGTGGACCATATACAGTCTTTCTGGACCTGAATCATATTAGTTAGAGATGCTGCTGCTTAAGGCAAGAATATTATTAAAAAAGACTAAAGATAGCTTAATAGGATATAATGGAGATCATATTGTAAAGCAGGTGTTGTAATATAGATTGTATAGGCTCCAATGTTCAAAAACCAATTTTTAGGATGCATTTAACATAAGACAAAAAGAAGACTACAAATTTTAAAACAAATAGTAAAGTGGCATCATAGGCACAGCCACATTTTATCTCTTTATCAAGTTTGTGGTGAAAACTTATAGGGACGAAGTTCTGTTTTTAAATAGGGACTTAGAAAACACTGGCAAACTTTACACTCTGGGCTGAATGGAAACTGAGTCAGACAAGCTGACCAATGGTAGGACATGCGAAGTTTGGAGTTTTATAATTAATCTTTATTCCTAGGCCTTCAGGGTCAGTATTCTTTTTGGTGTCTCCCCCCAGATACTCTTGCTCTTATCCAATGTACAGGCTCTACTTTTTCCATGGCCTCATACTCTTTTCCCATGTCCACATCCTTTCAGTCATTCCCACATAGTTTCAACGATAACTTCTGTGTTGACAACTCCTGAACTCTGTATCCCAGACCTGGATCACATTCCCAAGCTCATATGTGTGACTGCTGCCTGGTTAATGCCTGCTTAGCTATGTTTTGCAGATACTTGAATTCAATATTTTAACACTCAAAGCTTGTTACATTTTGCATTACCTATTTTGATTAATGATGGCATGATTCTTGCTGCTTAAGATAAAAAAATGATACTCTTCAAGGACTGCCCCTTCTTCACCGTCTTCAAATGGCCATTAGCTTCTGTTAGATTCTACTCAAATGTCTCTTGAAGCTACTGCCATAATTATTTCTTTAAAAATGTTAATTTTGTAAATTAAAAAATACAAGGAAAAACAATCACACATCCTATGTTGTTCCCATTCATACCACTTCCACTACTACCAATCTGCTCCCATCATCCTTCACCTGGACTATTCCAATAGCTTCCTTATTCCTTCTGTTTCGACCCTTACTTCCCTATGGTCCGGTATTTACACAGCAGCCAGATTATTTTAAAATATAAATCAGGTCAAATCATTCCTTACTTACAATCCTCTCTTAGCCTTTTATCTCCTTCAGAGTAAAAACTAACCCATTTACAAGAGCCTTCATGGCCCTTTAGGACTCTTACTTTCTCTCCCCTCCTTCCCTAACTTCTCAGACCTCACCTTCTATCTCCATCCCTCTGAATCTTCTTTGTGATTTTGGAAGATGCCAACTATGTCCTGCTTTAAGGTCTTTGTCCATTGGCCTGGAGTCCTTCTTTCCTTAGATATCTCTATGGCCTGCTCCCTCCCTTTCTTCAAGTCTCGGCCCAAATATTGCCTTATCGAGAGGACATCTCTGGTCACCCTCTCTTACTCCTACCCTAAAGAACTTCACATCTCCCTTAACTGTGATGAATGTGCAATATGTCATCCAAAACAGAATGCTTTTGAGAGTGAAACAGAGCCCAAATCAGATAGCGGATTGGAACCAGATTCATAAATAGGGATTGGTTCTGGCAAACTGGGATACATGGTACAGTTATCTGGTTCTTAGATTTTTTTTTGTTTGTGCTCATAGTATCACTCTGACATAGTATGTGTTTCCTTTTTATGTGTTTTTTATATGTCCTGTACTTTTGACAACCTCCTTGAAGAAAGGAACTTCTGTTTTTTCTGTTGTTGTATCTTCATAACTTTGGACAATACCTACAAAAACATAATGGGTGTGCAATAAAGATTTTTAAATAGTATAAATTAATAAGTCCATGTTCCTAACATATAGAATTAGGCAGCACTAATACCTTTGCATATTAGTTTTCATTTTTGTAAAAATTATAAACATATATCATCAAAATCAATTCTGGGAAGTTCAAAACCCACCCTTCCCAAATCACATCTCTTAGAAATCCCCATTTAGAAATATCATTCTAGATATCTTCCATGAGGATAGATGGAAAGATAGAAGACAGAAAAATAGAAGGAATTTAATAAAAATGAATTCATAATTTTGATGATAATTTTTCAAGTGAATAGTATTTTGTCACTTTTATTTGAACTTTAAGGTAGAAAAATAAATGAGTAAAATTAATTGTTAACATTCAAATAAACATTTCTTTACATAAATTTTTATTTCTTAAATAATTTCCTTAAGGATAGAAAAATAATTTTTCCCAAGTAACAATTTCCAGAGTTGTTTAGGATTGATTTTATATTTAAGTTGATTCAATCTCACTACCAGTCTGTTTATTGTAGCTTCTTTATTCTGAAGACCTTTATATCCTTCTATTTCCTAATATGTTGGATTTCACCATCAGGCAAACTTTTAAAGAAATGCTCATGGCTACCATATATTTGAATTACATATTTGGGTTACACTTTCTTGTTGAACTTATGCGCAGTGCTTTCTTATCTTCCAGCATTTAACTTTTCAGCAGTAACCCCACATCTTTTTCCTTGTGAAGATGATTCCATTCTCTCCCTCCCCCAACTTCCCCCTTTGTTTGCCTGACCCAGAGGGGTTTTTCTTTTTAAGTTCAAAAACTTAACTGGATTTGTTTTAAAGTTAAATGTTTATTTTCAAAATTCCTTGGAACACAGTTTGCTTTTTTTTTTGATCTGCAAATTCAGTTGTTTCTCCATTTCTAAGAAGTTTTCTTATCCTTTGGATGCATCTTCTGTTTCATTTATTCAATTCTATATTAACACATTATCCTTGCATTGTATTATTTTGTATTCTATTTCTATTAGCCTCGTAGCTTTGTTATTTGTTTTTTTCCTTAGACGTCACTCATTTTCTTGTGCTGCTTTCTTTGTTAACTAATATGATTTTTAACAGTGCCTCTTCTGTTTCTTGTTTCAAACTAATCTCATTTCAGTCTGTTTTGTTAACTGGTATTTGGGCTCTTTTTCTTTTTGAATTGATATTCTTAAGTTGCTTTATGGTATAAAGCAATTAATTATACTTAAAAAATTCTTTGAGGTATGTTTTTCTTATAGCTTGATTTCCTTCTCTGGCCTTTGCATGCATGTTCTCTGCTGTAATGTGTTTGCAGAATGTTGGTGCCATTTCCTCTTATGTTGTTCAGGCATGAGTGGCTCTGACTAGACAGTCTATTTGCTCCAATATGCTGTGGGTGACTAGAGCCTCTTCCCAGGGTACTGTGAAAGCATTTTTCCCCTCTCCAAGCTGTAGCAAAAAGGATGATGTTTCATTTTGTCCATTTTTCTGTCAGCTGAGGGAGTGGCAAGGAAGGGAAAGAACTCAGCATTTTTAGAATACTCAAGTCCTGTTCTTTCTTCTAAAAGAGGTGAAATGCCATGACACAGGGTTCATTTCCTTTTCCTGATAGGGGGTATTTCATACTAGAGGTTTTAGGTCACTTTAACAATTTAGTGAATAAATCTGGAGCCTTCACATCTGAAACAACGTTAATACCATTTCTGACTTTCCCAGTTTCACTTGTTTCTCCTCAGCAGTGGTTTCAATTATATTTCAGCAAAATGGATCAGATAGAGACATCCATTCTGTTCTCTTTCCAACATTGTGGGTACATGGAAGACATGCCATTTCCCTACTTGCTCCTTTTGTCCTAGTCAATAGCAAAGGTCTTGCGGGAAGCTGCTGCCAGGTTTTCTTTTTGCTTTAATGCCTCCACAAATTATGTTCTCTATGCCTGGAATATTCTTCCTCTTCCTGTCTCTGTCCTCTCTTTGCCATTTGCTTTTACTTATCTTTAAAGACACAGTTCAAATGCAACCATTCCTTTGAAATTTGAAATTGTTTCAGCATCCCCATTGAGTTAATATATGGATTTCATCACATTGCTATGATAATTTACTTGCATATTCTTTCCCATGCTAAATTCTGATCTCTCTCTCCCTAATGAAGATTTATGTTAGGCAGTTATATAGCAATACAATATTTTTTCTTTAAATATATTTTATTGATTATGCTATTAGAGTTGTCCCATTTCCCCTCTTCATTCCCCTCCACCCTGCACACCCTGCACACCCACATTCCCCCCTTTAGTTCATGTCCATGTGTCATAAGTTCTTCAGCTTCTACATTTCCCATACTGTTCTTGCCTGCCCATTGTCTATTTTCTACCTACCATCTATGCTACTTATTCTCTGTACCTTTTCTGCCTCTCTCCTCCTCCCACTCCCCTGTTGCTAACCCTCCATGTCATCTCCATTTCTGTGATTCTGATCCTGTTAGTTGTTTGCTTAGTTTGTTTTTGTTTTAGGTGTGGTTGTTAATAATTGTGAGTTTGGTGTCATTTTACTATACATGTTTTTTTATCTTTTTCTTAGATAAGTCCCTTTAACATTTCATAAAATAAGGGCTTGGTAATGATGAACTCCTTTAACTTGAACTTATCTGAGAAGCACTTTATCTGCCCCTCCATTCTAAATGAAAGCTTTGCTGGATAGAGCAATCTTGGATGTGGGTCCTTGCCTTTCATGACTTGGAATACTTCTTTCCAGCCCCTTCTTTTCTGTAAGGTCTCTTTTGAGAAATCAGCTGACAGTCTGTTGGGAACTCCTTTGTAGGTTACTGTCTCCTCTCTTGTTGCTTCTAGGATTCTCTCCTTCATTTTAATCTTGGGTAATGTAATTATGATGTGCCTTGGTGTGTTCGTCCTTGGGTCCAACTTCTTTGGAACTCTCTGAGCTTCCTGGATTTCCCAGAAGTCTATGTCCTTAGCCAGACTGGGGAAGTTCTCCTTTATTATTTGTTCAAATAAGTTTTCAATTTCTTGCTCTCCCTCTTCTCTGTCTGGTACCTCTATAATTTGGATGTTGGAACATTTAAGGATGACCTGGAGGTTCCTAAGACTCTCCTCATTTTTTTGATTTCTTATTCCTTCATTCTCTTCTGTTTGATTGTTTCTTTCTTCCTTCTGGTTTACTCCATTGATTTGAGTCCCAGTTTCTTCCCATCACTATTGGTTCCCTGTGCATTTTCCTTCATTTCACTTAGCATAGCCTTCATTTTTTCATCTAATTTGCGACCAAATTCAACCAATTCTGTGAGCATCCTGATCACTAGTGCTTTGAACTGTGCATCTGATAGGTTGGCTATTTCTTTGTCACTCTGTTGCGTTTGCTCTGGAGCTTTGATCTGTTCTTCCATTTGGGCCATTTTTTTGTTGTTTTTTTTTGGTCTTGACAGTCCTGTTACTAGTGAGCGGTGGAGCCTTAGGTGTTCACCAGGGCGGGGCTACCCATGTAGCTGGGTTGTGATGCTGTATGTGGGGGTGGGGTTAGAGAGGGAACAATGGTGCTTGCTCTGCTCTCCGTTGGACTTCAGTCCCTTCCTCTGCTTCCCCCAAACAAACTGGGCCTTTCTGGTGCTGATTCCCATGTGGATGGGTGTCTGCACATTCTAGGACCCTGTGGGTCTCTCCAAGGAACTCTCCCATGAGTCTGGGAGCCTCTCCCTCTGCCTCAACCTCCATAGGTGTCCCCAATCGGTGCCTTGAGGCTTCTTTTCCTGGCACTGGGACCCTGGGTTGCTCCCCAGTTTCCCTTGGTTTATCTGCACGTGAATGTGGGGTTGCCCAGTCAGCTATCTGCCTTGCACATTGTGCCTCACTTCATAATTGCTGACTCGCTGGGTCTGCCCATTGCCATCCTGTGCCTGGGGTCTGCCAGCTGCTGCCTGAGCACCCAGGGATCTCCCGCTTCTTTCTTGTGCACCCAGTGCCACCGTTTTTTTTTGCAGAGACCCCTCTCTATCCAGCTGCCTGACTCGACTCCACCTACTGGTCCAGATGAATGTGTCTATTTTAATTCCTTGGTTGTCGGACTTCCATACTATTTAATTTTCTGTCAGTTCTGGTTGTTATTTTATTTTTAAATTGTTGTTGTCCTTATTTTGGTTGTGCAAGGAGGCACAGTGTGTCTACCTAGGCCTCCATCTTTGCCGGAAGTCCCACAATAAAATATTTTAAATCTAAATAAAATAAAATAAAATAAAAACATCTCACCTAGATCAACACCAGGAGACATTATTTTGACATACAATTGGATATAAACTAAATTTTTTCTAGAAAGTGTTCACAGAATGTTAATAAAAAGCTAACTTATTTGTATTACATAAAAGGATTAGATCAAGAACACTCTTCAATAAATTGTTTCCCATAGTAAAATAAATTAGAACTGTATTTATCTTTATATGATTAATATTATAAAAATTAGCTTAAAGGTTTGAGTTATAAATATTGATTGTCATGTGGATTAAAGTAGTAATCACCACCCTTCATTCAAATCCTCATATATTTTGGTTGTGGAGACAGCCTAAGATCAAAGTAGATAAATATTTTGATTAAGACATTTTCTCTAGTGCTATTTGAAACAATTTTTCCCAGTAGTATAAACAATACCTGAGACTCTTTTTTGGTCATGTGTACATCTTAAGTGACCTCCCCAACATTATAACTGAGGAACTCTTGCTTTTAGACATGAGTTTTGGTTAGCTTTAGGCTAAAACTAAGTAAGATTAAGGCATCTGTTCCCTTCTTTGTGGTGCTTTGGTGGTCAAATAACATGCTGCTTGATGTTCAACCCACTATTGATATTTCAAAATTCCAGATCCAGGAAGATTCATTAAGGGCTCTTATTTCCCTAAATTTCATTATACTAGTCCCAAAATATTATTTATTACTTAGTTTTTGCTGACTTATAACCCTGCCATCAGTAACAGATATCATGAAAATGAAATACAAATCTTTAAGTAACCTACATTGGTTGTGTAATAAAATGCCATTTGGTGACATTCAAGTGAACTTCCATTCAGAGATGATTTTTAAACATTGTATTAATTAACCTTACTTGTTTAGGACTCTTTCTGTCTTTTATTAAAAGAGTCTCGCCCTGGCTGGCATAGCTCAGTGGATTGAGCACGGTCTGCGAACCAAAGTGTTGCAGGTTTGCTTCCCAGCCAGGGTACATGCCTGTGTTGCAGGCCATGACCCCCAGCAACTGCACATTGATGTTTCTCTCTCTCTCTATCTCCCTCCCTTCCCTCTCTAAAAATAAATAAAATCTTTAAAAAAAATTAAAGAGTCTCTTGCTCTTTTATGTAGTTGTGTTCTAAATAATAAATAGTTTTTGGCTTGTAGTTTAACCATTTGGGGAATTAAAAAACAGAAAAATATCTTATTCGCCTGGCTGGTGTAGCTCAGTGAATTGAGCGCGGGCTGCGAACCAAAGCATCGCAGGTTCAATTCCCAGCCAGGCCACATGCCTGGGTTGCAGGCCACGGCCCCCAGCAACTGCACATTGATGTTTCTCTCTCTCTCTCTTTCTCCTTCCCCTCCCTCTCTAAAAATAAATAATTAAAATCTTAAAAAAATATCTTACTGTATAAAGGATTTGGAACTAAAGAAACACACTGGGCCCTAAAAAAACACATAGTTTCTTTAATCCCTGAAACTGTGCTGCTTTTATATAAATGTTATACTGTTCATTCTGAATGTGACATTTGATGCTTGAATCTAATTTTTATATATATATATTTTTTAAACACAGGCAAATTTGTATTTTTCTTTTTTTAAGATTTTATTTATTTATTTTTAGAGAGGGAAGGGAGGGAGAAAGAGAGAGAGAGAGAAACACCAATGTGCGGTTGCTGGGGGCCGTGGCCTGCAACCCAGGCATGTGCCCTGACTGGGAATTGAACCTGCGATGCTTTGGTTCGCAGCCCGTGCTCAATCCACTGAGCTATGCCAGCCAGGACTTAATTTATATAATTACATAAAGTATATAAATACATTTATATGGAAGTTGGACATATTCCCATTACAACCATGAATAATGAAAGTCTTGATAATTTAGACAATAACATCAAGCTGTTTGGTTATAATATAAGTAAGGTTAAAAGAGAATTTGAAATGAATAACCTTTTTTAAAATTATTGCATTAAATATGTGCTTGTAACATAAACTATCTTAAAGTTTTACAATGTACATATACAAGGCCCTGAAGGTTTTTTTCATGTAGTTCAAAACCTCATAAACTTTATCTAACTGAAGAATATCTTCCTTCCCTCTGTGGTTCAGAGAAAGAAGGAAGTTTAAGGTTTGTTAGGGAACTGTCCTGCCTAGTTTCAGAAGCTGTAACCCCACTGACAGGAGAAAAGGCCCCATGGCTAGGGGACCTTGGGACCATAAGCCACTAAGGAAACAAAACGTATCCTCCTGGTAGGGGCATAGCCTCTGCTGCCTTTACTTCAACCTGCTTGACCCCTGGAGGATGGCTGGATAGTCAATGATGGGTAAGATTCCTCAAGGAAGGAACAACCTAAGATAAGCACAGTCAAGAAGGGGCCATCAGGGAAGGATTTAGGGGATTGTGGAAGAGTGACAAAAGACCCTCACCCCCCTCAGCTTTATCATAGCCTGAGTCCTCATTCTATCTGTAAAAAGTCTCCTAATCTCTTGGCTTCCTTCCTTCCCCCTGCCTGATTCAAGCCTGAAACAATGCCAAAGCAGTGTGCAGCCCTGTGCCAGAACTGGTGGTTCTCAGCAGGGGGTCGTAGGCCTTTCTTAGAGGCCTAAGAAAGAATGCATAAAGTCCTGGTGCTGTGAAACCTGCTTTGCCAAGAATGCCCTCAATTTAAATGTTAAGGGTCCAAGCACAAAATAAGTTTGTTTCCTAAGGTTTGACAGCCAATTGTTGTAACCCTGTCTATCAGACTCAAAAGGACCTTTGTGATCCCAGAAATGTTATCTGTAAACCATACCTCCTTTCTTTTATATGCATCCTTATTCAAGCTAAACTCAATAAAAGCCCACTGAGAGAGAGGCTTGACACCTTTCTCTTCTGAGAGACTGGTCAGCTTTTTCTCCCCAAGCAGATCATGTCTTGGTAGACTTCTCATCGGCAGTGGCCAGCAGAGCTCTGTGGGACAGAGTCCCCACACAAAGGTTGTATAAACAGTTCTTTCCACCGTTCTCTGAAATAGTTCACCCTAATGGCTACCCTCATTTATGAAGTCACTGTACTTTCTTTGATGGATCGTGACGACACTGAGAGATGCTCTAAGAAGGATGAGAACATTATGGCAGAGCAGTTTAATAAGGTAGAAACTTCCTTTCCCTGGCAGAATTGGTGCTGGATTCAGGCTTTGTCTATATGCTCAGATGAGTCTGCATGTTTTTATGACCTTGTTCAATTAAATTCATCCTTGTCCCAATACAGTAAGACAAAATAATGCCTCTTTTGAAAAAAAAAAATCCAGAAAGATTGCTTTCTTTTTTTGTGTGTAGATAGACCCTTAGCTTACCAAGGATATCAAACACTGCTCTCTTTCCCTTCTAGCAATCTTTGCATAAGAATGTTTCATATTTAATATATCAGATAAAATTTGATTCAATGGCTGTTCAATAATGTTACTTTGAATTGGGTATAAATTAAGAATTTTAGTTACAGATAATGAGAATTGAAAAAAAGTTTTATAAATTGATTTATGTCTCCATGTTGCCTGATACTGCTCATTGCAAAATTAAAATCACCTGAAACAGGACAATGCTCATTTGTCTGATTTAGCTTCCGTTGGGAGGGGTGGTGATAGAAAATAAAGGCCATCACTTTTTCTCAAAAGCTGGGCTGTTTTTCCCCTAATCTTGTGATGAGCCTATTATTATTCATAGATGGAGTAAAGCAAGAGTATAAAGCTGGGAAAAAAAAGATAATAATGGACCACATCTGTAAGAAAACATACAAAAGAAAAGTTTTTATCTATTGATGCTTTTTCTATATAATGTCTGATGACCAACCCCTACCCATACTTCAGTTCCAGCAACTTAGTTGGCTAAAATTGAACAGCAATTTGGCCATGCAAACATGGTTTAAAGAAAGTTGACATTGGAGGAAAAAACGGTGTCACTCTATTTTAACACTTTTATGTACTCATTTATGCATTTATAAACAACATACAGAATTGTTTTGCCTGTGTTTTGAATGTACAAAGAGGGCATACATACTTACTTTTTGCATCAATACTTTTAAAAGATTTATCCTTGTTAATGTGAGGCAAAAGTAGGTTTACAGTTGTTCATATGGAAAATAATAAAATAATTAATAAATAATAATACAAGAATAAATTCTGTTTTATATACTCACAACTATATGCTTACTTTTGCCCCACCCTATATTTATTACTTTTACCCTTTTTTAAAGATTAAAGAAAATCCCTTAGTGCTTCTTTGTTGGAAACTGAGGTGCCAAGCTTCCTATCTCATTCTAACCTTAATTTTCTCATTATCTATGTAAAAAAATTCTACATTTAGTTCATTCATTACAGAAAACAGTCCAATTTGTTGGAATAAGCAGATGACATGCTGCAGCAGGCCTCGGCATTCAGCACACAGGGCAAGCCTGACAGCTCCTGCCTGTGTCTGCTTCTCCAGGACCTGGAGTTCCCTCGTTTTCCTAATCTGTTTGGGCTCCGTAACTCACCATCTCCTATCACCTAGTCTCTTCCTTTGCTTCTTTTTTGACCAATAGTTTGTTTTAGACTAGCTTTAGCCTTATCACCATAGCAAGAGTTATTCTTCTTCTGATTCTGTACCCTAATTTGGGACTTAAGGGAGGCACAGGGACTCCTGGTCTTCCTCCAATCCATCCATTTTCACACCTTCCCCTTTTTGAATTCTCACCCCAATGCGTAAATACCAGTTGCTTAGAGTCATGCAATAATTGCCAGCAAAATAACTTGATTTCAGGTAGCCTCATATTTCTCTCTGGTCAATTCCTCAGTGTAAGACAACTTTAAGTGAATATTCTTGAGTGTGAAAATCAAACCAAGAGAAAGAGAGAAGCAGGTGATCTAAACTAGATAAATGTAAAGCATCTACCACAGTGCTTGGCATATAGAATACTCTTAAGAAATGTTAGTTCTTATGGGGATCTCCATATAATAAAATGATAGAATTTATTTCCAAGTTTTATTTCTTTTTATTATTTATGGCATGGATTTAGGCTCATAAAGAAAGACCAGGAAATTTGTTTAGACTAACAAAGGACCGGCAACTGCTTTCTGACTCATTACCCTTTCTTCCCTTATTATTGGAGGTGAACAGGAAGCCTTAGAGCACTTCAACACTAAGTTCAAGAAGAAAGAAAGAAAGAAAGAAAGAAAGAAAGAAAGAAAGAAAGAAAGAAAGGAAGAAAGAAAGAGAAAGAGAGGAAAGAAAGAAAGAAAGAAAGAGAAAGAAAGAAAGAAAGAAAGAAAGAAGCAGGGCAAGACTGAGGAAGGAAGTTGACTTCATCTCTGCAAATACATACCAGGTCCCGTGACAAAGTCACTGATGGCAGCTGTTCTTTGAGAACAAAAACGGTTGCTGGGGAAAAGGGGGGAAGGGTTTATAGGAACAAGTATGAAGGACACATGGACAAAACTAGGGGGGGTGGAAATGGGAGGGAGGTGGGGAGGGCTTGGGGGGTGGGCTAGGATGGGAGTAAAAGACAGAAAACTCTACTTGAACAACAATTAAAATAAAATTAAAAAAAGAAATTAGAAAAAGTTTGCTGGCAAAGAGAATTATATAAGGAAAATTTGTATTTTATTTTCTTTTCAAAAATTGGGAGGGACAGAAAACTCATTGTAAATACAATATACTTAAGTCATATTCTATGGTTTATTCTTTAAAGAACAAATATTATCTGGGACCAGGTATAAAAAATGAATTCATTTCCATAACTATCACAAAATTTTGTTATAATTGCATTCTTTCCAAGTGACCTTTAAGATATGATAATGTTTAAAGTTGGCTTTCCCAGTGGATGAGCTGCAATTATAAGGTGATAGTTGTAATAGCTCAGATCACAGGTGGAATAATCGAATATCATTAACAATGACATTTGATTACGTTTCTTCATTTTTTCCAATGATATGTCAGGTTCCTCTTGAAATCAGAGACCATGGGGATTCATTATCGCTAGGGTTGATGGCATTGCAATTGTATAATCATATAACAAATTAGCATTTAATATTAAGAGATCCATTTTAAATTGAGAAGTTTGCTTCTGATTTTGAAGAAGACTTTTGCAAAAAGAAGAAAAAAGTTTCATAAAATGCAGGAGATAAAAAAATCCTATTTAAAAAAATCCTGGATCTTTGATGTTTGTAATCATTTGGATGGTCAGAATATCATTCTCTGGGAAAAAAGAAAAAAAAAAGACTGAATGTCAAAAGTCACCAAGTCAAAATTCTCTTGATTTCACCAATTTTGTATTCCTGTTTTCAGTTTTTTCACGTACTTTTCTCTCATTCCTTGTTATCCTTGATTCTTTCTAGCTCATTTCCAATGCTAAAAGAAGTCATAAATATAATGTTCTCTATAGCATCATAATTCTTTCAGAAATGCAAATTTGCATCAATGTCAAAGGAAACATTTATCACATTTTTCTCATTTGATTTAATGATTATTTTATCAGGTCAGATATTTGGGTTAGGACCTTCATGACTTATTTTTCTTGTTTGTTTAATATTAATTAACTTAACATGTTAACATAATATTCTTGAAATTCTACATTTTGGCTTTATTGTCAAACAACAAGTCTATCTTTTTTTGTGGGGGCAGGGTAAGTTGGAACAACATTTCTTTTTTTTCACAATTTTTAAATTGTTGTTCAAGTACAGTTGTCTCCATTTCCCCCTCCTCTCTCCCCGACCCCAGCCATCCCCACTTCCCACCCTTGATCCTGTCCTCCCTTTGGCTTTGTCCATGAGTCCTTTATACAAGGCAATAGCATTTCTATTTAAAATGAAAGGAACATGAAAATCAGGTTCAAATGGCCAGTGTGTGTGTGTGTGGGTGTGCATGTGAGTGTGAGTGTGCATATATTACTGCTTTCTTTTTCCTTCAGAAAAAAAAAATAATGAAAAATTCAGTGTCATCAATATGTGGAGGAATATATGTGACATTTTACATTTTATTTATTGACATTTAGTTCCCCAAAAAATATGCTTATTTTTCTATTAAATTAAAAATGGACTGTTTCCAATACAGTTACACAATGAATTGCACTGATTGGCTTCATACTTGTGTTATCAAGAACAAGACTGAAGGAGGACTTATACTGAATATGAGATGTGAAGTGTGGTGTTCTGATGTCTCAATGAATGTTTCCTGCTCTAATCATTATTCAGTGGCTGCTTTTAGGATTACATCTCAAACATCACTAGAAAAATTTAGACCAAACTCAACAAATTTGGTAGTAACTACTAATGGTTCTTTTGGGGTTGTGGGGTTTGGTTTATTTGCATACTTGTCTAAGGGTTCACATTGAAAAATTTCATGGCAGACAGGGTCACTGCTACTATTAGTTTAATGACTATATTCAAACCAGTTAATTATGTTGATTTTTAAAATGAATGTTAAAAGAGAGTATAAAGTTAGCTATATTTATAGCTATATGAAGGCATGTTTTCAAGCATGTTGTTGTTTGACCTTGAGTGATTAAAACCAAATAAAGGTGAGGGTGATACTGAAATAAAGCATAAGCAATGATATTGGTGGCTAGGTTGGCTATGTGTAGGTATGAGAAAAACATTTATATCTACATCAGTGGGCATTTTTGAGGCAGTTGAAGACAGGGGCTACTTGACCAGAATACAGTCACCTTGGTTGTGAGAACAGTGTCCTCATGGTCATTTTACATATCTATAGTCCAACAGATACTTATTAAATACCAAGATATATAAGACATTAAAATATGCTTAGAATTGTTTTAATGTTTTCATTTTAGATCCCAATTCTCAAAAATTTTGGGAAAAAGAGGAAAAAAGATTGGCAAATGGGAGGAGTGACACAATTCAAATACTGGTTTCAAGTAATTTTATGGAAATGAACATTGTGGTATGAATATTTCCCTAGGATGGAAAAGTAGTAAATCTATTTGAAACAAAAATTATTGTTTAACATTTTCCCAAAATTGCTATTTATTTACCATCTATATATCTACCTTTCTATTTATAATTTATTGCTGAACCATTTGGATGTAACTTTCAGACATTATGATACTGCCCCTCTAAATATTTCAGCATCTATTTTTCATAACATAACACCATTGTCATATCTAAGATGATCAATAGTAATTCAATAATATCATTTAATATACACTTATATTCAAATTTCTGCAATTGTCCCCAGAGTGTCTTTTAGAGCTGAAAGAAATTATATTTAATATGTTGTCAAGTGAATCAAGTTCTCATGTCCCTATGTCATAATTATATTTTCTCAAGATGGTCACAGGCCATTGAATAGGTTTGAGTTTCCACAGCTCCAAGCCTCCAGCTGAACCCACTAGAGTAACTGCTGGAATGAGAAATGCTAAGATCCAAAACCAAAGAATGTTAATCAGCAACCATTTTGACTATGATTTCTGAGGTGCTAATCACTCAGAAAAATTGGCTCTCATTGGTTCAGTCTATAGATAATTACCATTTGAAAGCAGCTAGAATAGTGAGGTGTATGAGTGTGTAAATAGATCTTTATACACAAAGGCTTTTGATTATATATTATGAAGACTGCATTAGCCAGATGGATAGGATTAATTAGCATAAGGGTATTACCTGGCATTCTGTGGTTGTTGAAGATAAAAACAGCAACCATAACCATTTTGGCATAGTTTGTCATTAAACTGCTTGTTCTTGCTAGTTAGGAATAGGGTTTTATTTTGTACTTTGGGCACTGAGAGTCAGTGATTCTGGATACTGATAACTAGCAAAGCATTTAGCCTGTTGTAACTTGTCTAAAATCAATATTCATGTACTTCCATTTCTGCCATGTCTAATAAATGAAATGAGTGACCCATTTAATCTATTCATTCCTTAGTCTCACCATGTGTAATGTAAACAGGCTGAACTAGAAATTCTCTAGGAGCCTCTCCCAACTGGAGGTTTTTATGGGATTGTGTAGATTCAGGTCCAGTGACAGATGTTGAAAGGGAAAAACCGCAGGCATGAAGCAAATGTGTTTCACTTAAGGCAACTGAAACCAATTATTTCCAAATAAAAACAACTATAAACAAATATACTGGTGATGATTTTATGTTTCCCAAGTCATGCAGGTTGCCTTTATGGCTGGTCTTTCATGTGGCTATCTATTCTTCCCAGGTAAGTAAACGATTGTTTTGTTTTTTCTTTCCCAGAACTTTTCGGTTACTATGGGAATTCTGGGAAGGAGAGAGGGAGAGATTTCCCTCTCAGCTCATCTGGGAGCATGACACACTCTTGAGCTCAGTAGGAAGAAGTGATGTTATCTTCAGAATTCTGTATCTCAATGGTTTCAATTGTACTAAGCTAAAACTATTTGACAGAGTAAAATTTTTCAGCAGTTATGACATGAAAAATCTAGTTTGTATTACAAGCATTCTATCCTTAATGACTAGGTCACTTTGATCAGAGTTTCTACCATCGAACATAACTAACTAACATAACTAACATTTAATAAACACTCTTGATGGGCACAGTGCTAAGTGCTTTACAAGGATCATTAATATATTATAGTTAAAGCTCATGAAAACACCATGATAGTGGGCTGTTCTTCATAACCTCATCTAACAGATGAAGAAACTAGAGTTTTAAAGAGTTTAGGCCACCCAGCTAAGTTAAGGGGTGGAGTTGAAATTTGAACCTAGGGCACACCCTCAGAGTAACCACTGATGTTCCTGATGCTGCACCTAAGGTTATAGGAGGTTTGAAGTCTTTGTCCACCAACATTTCCAGTTGTATGTTTCCTAGAAGGGACTTGAAAGTTTCAGAAAATCCTGGAAGTTCGCTTTGTCTTCCCTGCTTGTTATTATTCCTATTCCCTGCAGCACGTGGCTTGGTAGCCTTTTAACTTTTTAGGTAGGATACTTAGCAGTTTTGTTGTAAAAGGATTTAAGAATCAGGGGGTTGGTTGCCAAGGCCCATTCTAGTCTAAGTGCCTTCAACTCACCTGCAACACATTTCAGTTGTGATTAGTACTTTAGTTCTAGCACTTAGCCTGGTCTCAGTGTGATGCCCCAACTTGTCATTTTAATGTTGAGTAGTTAATAGGTGGCATTGATAAAGCATATTGAAAAATGTGTGAAAAGTGTGTTGATATATTAACTTGTGTGGAAGATCCATGCTTCTCTGTCACATGTGATAGACACACCACTGCTTACCACCTTGGTCAGTAGTGCAGTGTCATACTCCTGCCATGTTTTGTTGGTGCCCAAAAGTACCCGTCTTTCTACTTTGTCTAACAATGACTCAATAGATACAACACTAAAGTAGCAGAATTCAGCTATAGCTTTTAGTTTTATTTGAAAGCCTTTGATCCTTCTCAATCAAAATTTATCTAATCATATAAAAGAATTGAGGGGATCTGAGGGTTACATTTAAATAACTATTTTAATATTGTATTAGTGGTATGTCCATAAAATACATGGTACAATACTTTACTGTTCATCTCACTCAAAGTACCCCGGGATCTGTCCCCAAAATTGCTCTGATTTTACTGTTGTATAACATTGAGTATGTGTTGTATAACCTGGAGTATTAGTCATTTCTGGAGACTATAGCAGAAGAGTGGGTGCCTTGACAAACAAATTTATTTCTCATAGCTCTAGAGGCTGGGAAGTCCAAGACCAAGGTGCTGGCAGAACCAATAGCTAGTGAAGTCCTGCTTTCTGATTTGCAGATGGCCCATTCTACTTCTCATATCCTTACATGGCAGAGAACAGAAGGAGAGAAATTAACTCTTTTTTTATATCTTCTTACAGGGCACGAATCCCAACATGAGAGCTCCACCATCATGGCCAAATTACTTCCCTAAGGCCCCGCTTCCTAATACCTTCCCAATCAGTGTTATGGTTTCAGCATTGAATCTGGAAGGACACAAACATGCAATTCATAACATCTTGTTAATAACTATTAGTAATAATGCTAACATTTATCAACTACCTTCTATGTTTCAGGCCCTGGGCCAAGTATTATCTCAGTTTTCAAAAAATCTGATGAAATAAATACTAAGTTGTAAAATTCCTCTTTAGAAGAAAAATGATCAAAGCAATTAATAGATACATTGAACAGTAAAGAACTTAAAAGCAACTTTGCATGCTACTTCTTTCTATTTCAAATTTTACTCTCCTCAGAGACAACCTCTTTTTTAAAAAAATTTAAATTACAGTTGACATACAATATTATATTAGTTTCAGGTGTACAACACAGTGATTAGACATTCATATACCTTATGAAGTGATTATCCTAATAAGTTTAGTACTCCTCTAACACTGTACATAGTTATTACAATATTATTGACTGTATTCTCTATGCTGTACTTTATATCCCCATGATTCTTTTCATAACTGGAAATTTGTATTCTTAATCCCTTCATCTTTTTCACTCATCTTTCCAACCCCCTCCCATCTGGCAACTATCAGTTTGTTCTCTGTATTTATGAGTTGATTCTGTTTTGTTAGTTTATTTTGTTTCTTAGATTCCACATATAAGTAAAATAATATGTCACTTGTCTTTTACTGCCTGACTTATTTCATTAGATAATGCTCCCCAGGTCCATTCACTTTGTTGCAAATGGTAAGATTTTATTCTTTTTATGTCTGAGTAATATTCCATTGTGTATATGTACCATAACTTCCATATATTAGCTATTATAAATAATGCTGCAATGAACATAGGGGTTCATACATCTTTTCAAATTAGTGTTTTGGATTTGTTTGATAAATACACAAAAGTGGAATTACTGGGTCATATGGTAGTTCTATTTTTAATTTTTTGAGGACCCTTCATACTGTTTTCTATAGTGGCTGTACCAATGTACAATCCCACCAACAATGTACAATGGTTCCCTTTTCTTCACACTGTCACCAACACTTGTTTGTTGATTTACTGATTCTAGCCACTCTGAAAGATGTGAGGTGATATCTCATTGTGGCTTTTAGTTGCATTTTCCTGATTATGAGCAGTATTGAGCATCTTCTCATGGGAATATATGTCCTCTTCAGAAAAATGTCTATTGAGGTCCTCTGCCCATTTTTTGTGTTGTTTGTTTTTTGATGAGCTATATGAGTTTTTAAATATATTTTAGATATTAATTTTTCTTAATATCTTCAGTAGGTTAGAATCAGCCTCTTTTAATTGTTTCTAATTCTTTGACTATCATTAAAACTTTAGATATATGCTACTTCTCTTTCATAAATTTGGTGGGCTTTATATTATATTATCCCATTTATATAGTATTTCCAGAATAGGCAAATCTATAGGGACTGAAAGTATATTAGTTCTTGCCAGGAACTGCTGTAGGGAGGAATGAAGAGTAACTGCCTTATTGCTTAATGGGTATGGAGTTTATTTTTGGGGTAGTGAAAATGTTCTGAAACTAGTAGTGTGATGACTGTACAACATTATGAATGCACTAAAAGCTATTGAATTGTAAAATTTAAAAATAGTGAATTTTATGTTAAAAAATTAGAATCTTCTGTGGTTAGAAAGACACATAAATTCTTTTAACTTATCAATGTTTCATATTTATATTAGTATTTTAAATTCTTTTATCATCCTCTTTTTAGAGTTGAAGAAATTAAGGCAAAAGAAGTTAAGTTTCCCAAGAACCCACAAGTAAGTGACCCTGGGATTTGGTCCCAAGCTTGTGCTGCACAGACTGCACATGTAACCATGCTCTAACACCTCCTTTCAAGATGGCAGTTGTGGTGGCTGAAACTATGTAAGTGGAAAGGAAATCAGATTAAGATTAACTGTTAATTAATCTTGTAGCTGTCTAGAGACAGAAAATTTTCTCATACAAGATAACATTTACTTTAAAAATTTTATTATCCTACCCCAGTTATCCAAAATATTGTTAGACTTATATGTCATACTGCACATGAAAGCAGGAGTCCACTAATGGATTGAAGACAAGCCATTAAATAGAGTTAGGGATTTATTAAAGTGGAACTGATCCAGTTTGCTGCATGAAGGGTTACAGCAGCTTCTTTCTAATATCTGTTTAAAGCAGTGATTTGAGTATTGAGCAATTACAGGTTACTGCTACTTTTGTGTATAACTCTTAATTTTCTTCTTTTTATTAAATGTATCGGGGTGACATTGATTAACAAAATTATACAGGTTTCAGGTTGCAATTTCACAACACATCATCTGTACACTGTATTGTGTGTTTGCCACCCCAAGTTAAGTCTCCTTTCATTACCATTCACTATTGTTCCTGTAATCTTACCTTCTCCATGGCTTTCTTTACATTTATAGTCAAACTGATATGGGATGAATTGTGTTTCCCCAAAATTCATATGTTGAAGTCTTAACCCATAGCACCTAAGAATGTGAGACAGTAGTTATAGAGGTAATTAAGTTACAATGCAGTCATTGGGATGAGCTCTGACCTAACTTGATTAATGGTTTTACAAACAGAAAAGATAAGGACATAGACAAGCACAGAGCGAACACCATACGAAGACACAAGGAGAATGTGGCCATCTGTAAGTTAAGCCAAGGGGGCTCACAAGAAATTATGTATTTTTCAGACTATAAGATGCACTTTTTACCCCCAAATTTAGGAGGAATAATGCACTCAGCACTCAACTTGTTGCTGTTGAGTTCTATTTATATTTACATTGGTGAAATATTATGTTATGTTATTAAATATTTTACACATTTTTGCCTCAAATTTTTTTTTCTGTTTTCCTTTTCTACAACCTAGGTGTGTCTTATGGTTCAAAAAAATATAGCAACAAGAAATCAACCCTGTTGATACCTTATTCTTGAACTTTTAGCTTTCAGAGGTATAAGAAAATAAATTTCTGTTATTTAAGCCACCTAGTCTGTGGTACTTTGTTATGGCAGCTCTAGCAGAATAATGCAGTGACCTTGAAACAGTGAAACTGATTGTAACACATTCCAGCTGAAAACTAATTATTCTTCATTAAGCTATAGATTAGTATCAGTGTTCTTTCAATAGCTCACTTGGCATTCCTGACCTTGGCACTGATTTCCCACATTTCACCACATTTCTCCCTCTTCCCCTTCCCTGATACCTTCACCCGGCTACCTCTGTGATTCTTTAGGTCACATCTTGGAGACCCTTTCCTCCTGAGCACCACAATGCTTCCCAGCCACCTGCATTTACTTCCACCTAGCATTTACCACACTGCTTAATTTTTCTGGTTACTTGTTTGCATTTGTCCCTGGGCCATAAGCTCCATGAAGTCAGAGAAAACATTCCCTTCACTTGTATCCTTAGAGACTGGCAGAATACATGGGATATAGCAGGGTCTCAAGATTTGTTGAATGAATGAATGAGAGCCTATTGCTTAACAGAAGAGAAAATCATTTCCCTAATTCTGATTGTTAGCTTAGTAAGATTGGGAAAGAATACAAATATTAAAGTTACTTTAATTCTGTAGATCTGATTTTGAACATTGTTCATTGTAGAAGATACTTATTCTTGGAGTACAAGTATACTACTTTGCCTACTTCTGTTGGTAAATTTCTCAGTCTCAGACCTTGTTGTTCCACAAAAGTACCCATTGCTGTAAGAAAAATTTCAAAATAAAGCATATATATGTAAAATGGCATTTTATTAATTCTTGTCCTCCTCCTCTCTCTCTCTCTCTCTCTCTCTCTCTCTCTCTCTCTCTCTCTCTCTCTCTTTTATCTCTGTCTCAGTCAAAAGAGAATTAGATATAAATGTATTACTTTGGAAATGATCAACTCATTTTATGAAACTGCATAAATGGGGGCTCATCAGGGAGATGAGTCCAAAAAGTGTTCAGTTTTCACATGGTATATTTAAGTGGTATTTTTAGTGCATAAGAAACCAGCAACCAGTATTTTTACTGGTGGAATAAAGTGGGTAAATTTGTACTTAAGAAACCTCTAGAAGAGTTCTAGTGTAGATGCCAATTCTACAAAAGTCCTTGGAACCCAAGAAATGAAACTCTTTCAACACCTTGGCATTAGAAGTTTGGCACTGCCCACCCTTCAGAGGTGGTGGGGCTCTGCATTAGGAATAGCTGCAGGCTCTAGAGAATTAATTTTGGTTCTGGCAATGAGCCAGAATGGGAAATAATTTAATCTATTATTGATTAACATAGGTAGCTTATGCAGCTTATGGTGTCTGGAGATTTTATATATATATATATATTTTAAACCTCCAGGCACACTCAACATTTAAATTTTTAAAAGCTTCCCACACACTGAGGATATTCATAAGCATCCAACTAAAGAGAATCAAAATTAGAATTTAGAAGAAAAAATGTATAGACCACTGGCATATGTTAAATGTTAGTTTTAAAATATGGGCCACCACCTCCCAGGAAAACTCCAGGATATCACAGGATACTCTACATTTTTTGAAATAACAATAAAGAGAATTAGGGGAAGGAACATGTTCCCTTCAGTTTGAAATAAAAACAAAATCACCAACCTCTAAAGCACTTTAAAAATACCCTTTTATTTGTTAAAAATTATCTGCCTAGCTGAATTTTCTTTGATTTATGTTTTTGACCATGCTTGACAATTTGTACCTATAAAAACTGATACATGTTTTCGTGTCCATGTGTCCCCACAGCAGAATTATATCAGAGCCTGAGACTAAAGCACTCTGTAGTTACTATTATCAAATACTGAATCTCATTTTAGCTGTGATAAAAGGCCCCTAGTATTAAAACACTGGGTTGATAGATGATAGATGAAAAATGTATTTTTTAAACCATGGCCTTTATGGTAGAACATGACTTGCTTACTATGGAAATTTCTCCAGCTGCCTAGAAACGTTGCTTAGCAACCCCTGGAAACACAGAAAACCTAATATCATTTCCTAGTTGCTTGTGGGTACAGGGATTATTAAAAATATCAGTTAGAAAAAAAAAAGACCACAGTTTGTTCTTGTGCATGACAACACTGAATACTTTCTAGTTTAAAAGTTGCTCTGTGTCCCTTTCCAACAGATATTCAAGTCCTTTGCATGTGTTCCCCTGTGAATGCTTTTGTTTCTAAACCTTAGCAGGCAGAAAAAAAGGTGATTTGTAAAGGTCACACCCTTGCCATCAGAGAATTCGGCTCCTTTCCCCCAGGCCTCTGACTCCATGCCACTCTCCACTTCGGTGAGCAGCAGCCCTCCAGCTTTGATCCTGCTGGTCCCTGCAGATGCCAGCTTTGCCAGACCCAGCAATTTCTGGGAGGACTGCGAGTGATTTGTAGTTGGCTGCTGCCCTGACTCTGTTCTGCTGGTCAGCCAAGGCTGTGAGAAGCTTGTCCCAAAAGACATCCCTATGTTCTTGCTCACTAGTCTGACATCCTTACTTCTGCATACACTTTCCACTCAAGAGGTGCTGCAGAACTTGAGAAAGGCTCTTTTCTCTACAGCAGGTACGTAAGTGTTCTGTGATGCAAGCAGAGTAAAATAGCTGGCTGGGCTCTGGTTTTACTCTGTTCAAAGTCCCTGTTTTGTCCATAGAATTAGAAAATTGATTGAACAAATATATTGATTGTTCTTTTGTGTGTGTGACAGATAATTAATCTTCCTAAATTAGCTTGGACAAACAAGTTATAGCCAAGCTGAAGCTGAATATAGCTTTAAGTGTGAATATATTCTTCTGGTCAACTTTCAAAAGCTCATCTCCACCAGGATTTGAACTACTCTTATTGTAGTAGCAATAGCAATAATGAATATAGCACCTTAAATGTCTATAGTGTTATAGTCTACAGAAGCTTGGACATCTGTGTTAACACTCATATGATCTGCATAAGTGTCTTTGACACCTGCATAAGGGGTTAGTGTTACCTCTGATTTGCAAGAGTTGAAGGGGTGTTTGAAGAGGTAAGATGTCTTGGTCAAGGTCATTAGCTAGTAAGTAAAAGGAGTATTCTTGACCTGAATTTTCTGGTTTCCAATTCAGTGTGATGTTTACTGTTACTGAGTGAAAAAGGAGATTTCATCTGTCTGCCACCACAAAAGCTAAACCCAAGAGGCAGTTGCTGATATACTTCCTGTCTCAAAGTTCATCTCTTCTGCAAAAACAGACAAAATCCAACCGTCCTCAGCAAGACCAAAACAAAAGTGAGTGCCCAGAGTTCCCACTCCATTGTTAAGTACCATCATTTGGAACCTGCAGGTGGCTGATAAGCAGTCATCCAGATAGATTAGCTTGTTCCTGGCTGCTGTCCATTTCAGGCTTCCTCCTGGAGGCTATGGGCCATGCAGCTGCTAAGGCTGCAAAGTCATGTGCTCCTAGGAAAGAGCACATGAACACACTGGGCGATGCTTCACCAGGTCAGTGAGGGACTGAGAGAGAGAGAGAGACTCTCTCCTGAAGCTTATGGCCACATGGCTAATAAGGCCATGTGGTTCATGGAGAGGAAAGGTCAGTGAACTGTCCAAGTCCTGAGCACCGAGCCACAGGAAAGAGAGAAAGTTTCTTTGTTCCCCTGGGTCATTATTAGTTTTTGGTGTGGAATGGACCAGTGCTTTTCCAAAATGACCAATCAACCTCCCAGGCTTTTGTGTGCTTTGAGTGGGTCCACATCTCGACCAATTCTTTCTTTCTGCAGGGTAGACTGACAGACCTCTTTGGTCTAGCACCACCCCCACACCATTTTGACTTTGATGACACATCAAAAGTACTTGCCTTCCCCTGATTTCACCTCCAATCTGGTACTGGGAGTGGGGTGGGGAAGGGCTTTTCTGTGCTCAGTGTAAAATCCTCCCTCTGCCACCATCTCAGCCAATGAGAGTAGATGCTCCAGCTCCACTGAAGGTTCACAGGTAACATTACTATTAATAGGCATTTGAGTTGAGGCCTTTCTATATAAGAAAGTGCAAACGTGAATAGTAGAACGATCCCTGAATTGGGAAAAATGGGCTGGAATCTCCTGAATGATTTTGGGGAAATCACAAGTTCTCTGGGTTTCCAAGATGTGGATTTCTTTATCAATTATATTATAAGTTAAGCCACATCATCCCTAAATCTTAAAAATCTTAATAAAGAGTGAAAATAGCATGGATAAAACCACACACTAGTCACAATGGTTATAAAAACTTCAGAAGTAGTGATGGCCCATTCATAATTCAACCAGAAGTCAATTCCTGGCTTCAGGATCAGCCTTCATTTAATTTTTTTTTCTCCTGAAGAATTAATTTTACTTTTTCAGCAAAAGGTGGAAAGTGAAAATATCAGTCCCAATTTTCTGCTCCTTTAATATTAATTGAGTGCTTGCTGTTATTCTACTCTGTGCAAAGCACCTCTCATGGGTCACTGAGTAAATCATTTCAGCAACCCTGAGAAGGGGCTGGGATTATAAATTTATCTCATAGAAGTTTTGCAGTTCTGATAGTTGTATGAGCAGATCTGCCCAGAGCTACATAGCAAATCAGTTTCAGAACCATGTTGAAGCCAGACAGACTGACTGACATGCAGGGCTTTTCATCACAGTACCTCACTGTCTCCAGGACATAGCTGAGAGAGGACACTGTGGCTGACTCTTAACAAAGAGGCCTTCATTCTATGAGCTCATTTAAGCCTACTTTCTTCACAGTTAGGATGGATCATGCATAAATTTACATAGCTTTGACTCTACATCATCAAAATGATGGCTTTTTCTCTCTTCGATACTTTTTGCAAGTAAAGTGGGCCTCTTCCCCCCTTCTACATTTTTACTGTATACCATTGATATGCAAGACCTGGACATGGACCCATCCATAGATGATAAGATTACCTTTTATTCTTCTCCCAGTCATGTGAATCAGAAGCCTTCTATTAGCCTGCTTATCAGTTTTGGCTCACTCAAAGATCAGTTCATTATACTCTCAGAACACCATCCTAAGGGCAAATTACTTTTACTAGTTCATTATAGCACAGAATTTTTAACCATGCTGTCTGAGCACTACACCTCAACCTAATGAGTCATAGCCTTCAGTAAGGTGGCACCTTGGCATCTGCATTCTTAACTATCTTCCCAGAGCACTCTTGAGTACACCAAAGCTTAAGAAGCACTAAGGGGTACCATATGCTTTTTCAAAAAATTAATTGCATGCATGGTGCATACTCCCTTCTTTCTCCATGCCACATCATTCCTCTTTTGTATCTAGAGAGGGAATGTTAAGAGTCTTCTTCCCCATTTCTTCATTTATCTCTTATTTTTTGCTGCTGTCACTTCTTGCACCTTCCTTTCTGCCTCTCATATTAGGAAGAACCACAGTTATGCAGAAAAGAGCTATTTGCTCCTTGACTATTTGCAAAGTTTACACAGCACTTATATGTCTTTCAACTTGGTAATTGTTCAATATGGTCGTTGAAGCTGTGGACGCTTCACACGCCACTGAATTTCAATTCCACAGAAATCATCAGTCACTCCCTTTTCTGGGTTAGACGTTTGCATCTCTGTCAGAGTCACCAGACCTTGAATGTGAACATTCAAGGAAGAAGGTGTCCCTGTCAGTGTTGCCAGATGGAATACAGGTGTGCAACACTTAGAGCTGCTTTCAAACTGGTCTCTTGATATTTCTCTTCTCATTTTATTGTTTTCCCTTTTGTTAACTCCTAGCACCCATAGGCTATATCCTTACTCATTCATGAATAACTCCTTTCTTGCATGCTTCTTCTAACTCTTCTGATATCCATGGTAACCACACCACAGCTAAAACAAGTGCCACAAAGAGGTCAGCTCATGAGAGCCCTTGGAAAGACTTGACTTTTGACATTCTTATAACTTCTATGTGTGGCTGTTTACATAGAAACTGCCAGAGCCAGAAAGAAAGAAGTGTGCAAGTTATGATGCACAGGACCCTACTCCTCTGCCATCATTTGAGTTTAATCACACCTATGGTTTCACTCAAAATTCTCATGCCTTGCAGGGCTCACTAGCACTGGGATGTTAGTTTCTTCCTGTCTGCTCAACAATGTAAGCAGCATGTCCAAGAGTATGTTCTCACAGTCGTTTAGGTTCTCCTGATGGGTGGGGACTGCATGGGGCAAGATACCAAGTACTGGGACACATTGCCTATTCTTTTCCTTGGGAGCATCCCAATAAGAGCTCTTTAGGAGAGAAATATGGATACTTTAGCTTAACCCACAGTTATTCCATCATGAAACACTTATTAACATAGGGTTCTGTGGAATAGAATCCTTTAGAATCCTCTGGGAAATGTAGCTGAAGAACCAAGGAATTTTCTCACTTACCTAGTAGATTAACCATACTTGCTTGCTATTTCTGTTCTTTCCTTATTGGATCCGTAACTGAGCATTTACTCCTCTGTTAAAGGAAGGCTAGAAGGAGAAAGGTTAAATTGACTTTATTAGAAAGGGCTGGCAAGTTTTTCAATTCTCTTCTAAATTCAGGATTCACTTTTTACCTCTCCTTGACCTTGTAGGCTATCTATCATGTTGTACTACCTTTCCAACCATCACTCCTCCTTTGTTCTTGAACATTCTCTCTCCTTCAGCTACCTGATGGTCCATATGGTAATGCTTTCTCACATTTATGACATTTCTCATGTTGTTGCTCAAAATTAGAATGCCCTCTATTTTCATCTGTCTCTTTTATGAAGCCTTTCCTGGCTGACACCTCCCCTTCTCGTTGCTTAATTAACCAATGAATTCAATTGACACATGTCAATTGAATGTTTATTGTGTGATGAAAGACTAGGTTGGGTCTTTGTGAAGACAGACCTAGTCTGTTTCCACAGAGATGGGATTCTCTGTTTTTCATCCTTGTCTTACTTTGCTTACTCTGCCCTCATAGCAAGTGCTTTTATTCATTGCCTTGTTTTACAATTTTTGTTTTGAAACAATTTCAAATATACAGAAAAGTTAAATAATATACATGGTCACATATATTCTTTACCCAGAGACTCTATTTAAGTTTTCTTTATAGCTGTAGGATACAATCTAAGACCATACTTTATACCTAGGTACTAGTTGCACAAATCTCCTCTAGAATGATTCTGCCTTCAAACTTTCTTGGACTTTCCATGACCTTGAAGAGTTTACAAGATTATAGGCCAATTTGAATTTGTTTGTTGTTTCCTCATAATAAGAGCCAGGATTCTGGGCCAGAATTTCACAGAATTATTGCAGTGGCCTCATGTCATCCTAGTCGGTGACAATTGTCTAATTGTCTCATTGCTGATGGTATTAACTTTGACCCATTAGTTATCTTCTGGGTTTAGCTTCTGTAAAGTTACTTTTCTTCCTTTTTGTAATAATAGGTATTTTGTGGAGAGATACTTGGGACTGTGTATAATCTCGTTACTTATCCTCTGTTGATCTACCATTTTTGGCATCCATTGATGTTTCCTGACTGAATTATTAATCTAATGGTTGCCAAATGGTAATTTTTCTAATTCTACTATTTACTAGTTAGCATTCTACAGCAGTTAAGCATGTATGTGTGTATTTATATCAGTGTGTACTCAGAGACTTACATTTTATCCAGTGAGTTACTATAATTCATTAAAATTATTATTTATTTTGATGCTCAGATCATTCCAGATTTGGCCAATGGCAGCTTTCTGAAGCTAGTATACCAAAAGGCTATAGGCACATCTTCTCTCCTTGTTCCAACCACCCTGGAACCAGCCACTTGTCTAAGTCCTATTTTGTTCATGTTAATTGAAGAGTGTCATTTAAAAGTCAAGATCTGAGCTAGATGCATTTTAGTGCTACTCAGATGTTGTTGCTTCTAGGTTCTTGGTGGCCTGAGCAGGAAATCTATGCAAATATATACATAGATACATACACACATACATAACACTTATATGTCTGCCTATGTATATGTATTATATTCATGTATATGTATACATTTGCATTTCTTTTTTTCCACTTTCAAGGAACACTTTTATTATTTATTTAATAGATCTCATTTGCATTTCTATATATATTTCTCTATCTTTCTAGATACGTCTTAAAAACTGTGATTTACCCCCATACCTTCAATTCCAGTCTAACACTGCAGAGTTCATCCCTGCTTCCTCCACTGATTGTGAAAAGCACACCCTCATCCTCCTCCATATATTTATGTATTTACTCCATTCTCCAATCTTCTGACCTTACTGGTCTGCCACTCCCCTCTGATCCTCTCCTTGTGTGGACGCTGGATGTCACTGGACTGCCTAACCACCATGGAGGGGGAAAGAAAGCATGCTCATCACTTTTGTGTGTGTAAAGGAAATGAGGTGCTTAAAAACATCTCATCTTGACAAACTATAAAATGCCTCTATTTATCTTTTTATAGAAATATATATAGATATATAAATTTCTTAATTTCCTTAAAAATAAACCAATAAAAATGATAACTTTATTTGAGCAAATGTTTTTTATAATCTTTTTTACAAAATTTACCTACTTGGCTCACCATCAAAAGGCACAACATATAGCCATCCAGGACTCTAAGCTCCTGCAGGTCAGGGGTGGGCCTCTCTCTGTTCTTGACTCAGTGGAATGAACACCTTACACAGTGTCTGGAGCAAAATGTAAATTCAATTTGCTATTGGTTATTTTCCTTATCTCAGAACTGATCAGAATTGATTGAACTTAGTCATTATTCTGACATTGCATAGCTTCTGTCTATGCAAATATTTCACCTGTGATGTCTTAGAAAATGTGTGGAGAAATGCAGAAGTCAGAAGTTTATACACTAGAAAATCTTTTAACAGCTGGATAATGTCCTTAATTAGGAAAATAGAAAGAAAAATGGTGTGGATAAAACAAAGGAGGCATTATAGAGATGCTTATTTACATAAAATTGTTGGGGATATTTACTTTTCTAGCATATAAAATTCTATGTGGTGAATAGATTCTACATAAAGTAGAAACAGTCAATTGGTTAAGGGAGACATGTACAAAATATTTACTTTGAAGTTGTAAAATGCAATTAGAGTAAATTATAAAAAGTAAGTTTTAAGCTTAAGGGTAAACTAGTTTTAGGTATTGGCTTAAAAATTATACCTGTTGGTATTTTGCCTGGTGTATGGTAGTCTTCACCAGACTTCCAGTACCTGTTACAACCAATTCAAACCCCACTATAGGAATTCCTCTCCCCCAACAGTTTTCATGACCTGGTCTGTAAATTAGTTGCCATTCTTATTGTCACTACCATCTTCTTAAGATGACTTTAGAGCAGGTCTTCCTTAAAGTCTTTCTCCATAACCATTTGCTTTTCTTCACTCCTCTGCTGGCCTCATAAATTAGATTTTTGGACCCACTTTAATTTATAGCCTGGTTGAGATAGATTAAAGAAATGATGACTGACACCTGATAGCACATCAGCCAAGGTTAAAAATGCAATTTCCTTTTCATTAAACTTTACAGAAAAGGTCAACCTTTAATAATTGTATAATCTACTAAGCTAGGTTCTCAAGGGGCTTCTGGTAGATTTTCTTGTAACAGAGATGTGCACATTTGAGGAACAATAACCCCATTGTGCTTTAAAAATTATATATATTTGATATTTATTTATTTACCAACTAGAGATTTACTTGAAGAGACTCACTGAGAAACAAGTTTGACCTAAACAAGATATGAATTAATTTTCTTTTTCTTGCTGGCGTTAGTGGGACTCTCTAGAATTGATGATGGGGGCCGAGTAGATAGATCAGGGGTGTCAAACTCATTTTCACTGGGGGCCACATCAGCCTCGCAGTTGCCTTCAAAGGGCCAAATGTAATTTTAGGACTGTATCAATGTAACTACTCCTTAACTAGGGGCAAGGAGTTTGGCCCTGCCAACAGGTAGAAACAAGGTGCCTGGCTGGATAAAACAAGGTGAAGGGTCAGATTTGGCCATAGTCCTTTTGTTTGCCACCTGTGATCTAGGTTATTATAAAAGATGTATTTATCTCCTGGTATTGACAATATTATGGGAGTTGGCAAAAACATTTGAAGCCCTGCTTGTAGGAATAGGCTTTCATGGAATGTTATATGGATAAAATATGTCTCTACAGTATAACACTGCTTCCCATTCTCTCCCAGTTCAGCCTTCTACAATTACAATGGCAACTCACATCTTATAATAGACAGTGGTGGCTGCTATGCACAGAAGGAGAGAAGTAAGCTGTGGGTTTGTCCTCCATTGTCTTTTTTTTAATTGTTGTTCAAGCACAGTTTTCTGTCTTTTACTCCCATCCCAGCCCACCCCCCAGCCCTTCCCACCTCCCTCCCATTTCTAGCCCCCTAGTTTTTGTCCATGTGTACTTTATACTTGTTTCTGTTCCTTGTCTTTTTTAGTGGTCCTAACTCACTCTCCTGGTTTCTGAACATGCTGGGATACACAAGCATGGACTGGTGAGCATTTAAAACCCCCTATCTGGATTAGTACACTAAGAATAAATATTCACCTCAATATCCAGCATCCAGACTTCAAGGATACAGTGAAAACTAGATTAATTTAGTTGTGGAAAAGATTTTCTTTTAGAGTATAAAAGATATGGATTGGATTCTTGGTTCTGCTACTTCCTAGGCAAGTTTCTCCACTTCTCCAGGTCTCAGTTTTCTTGTCCATCAATTAAGGATAATAATATCACAGAGTGTGGTTGTGAGGATCCCATGAGATTGTGTCTAAGTATGCTTTACACAATGCCTAATATGGAGTAACGTTCAGAAAGGATAGTAATTATTAATGAACTATAGAAATCATCCCTGAAAGTATAGTCTTAGGGGTAGTAATTATAATTATATAACAGATTTGTAGAAGAGGAAGAATTTTAATTTTTATTATCTCCTTGTGCTCCATTTTCCAAATGAGATTGTAAAAGTTTAAGTCAAAGGATAATACACGTTATTACAGGGAAAATAATAAGCCCATACACAAAATACAGGAAGTTGGTGGTATCAGCTAACCATCTTAGAAGTGGATCAGAGGAAGAAGGGTATGCAGGCAAACACAGAGGCAAGTTTAGGATATGGCCTACTTCCCTTTTTTCCCCTTGGTCTAGCAGGCCAGTAGAGCTCTTTTCATTCACTGAATTGTCACCTCTTCTGGGCCTCCCTTGAATGTTCATGGGGACTCTTTAAGATTATCTTTTTAAGTCTTAATGAACCATCATTACTAAATAGTAAAACAACACTACATAGAATCTTCAGTGTGCTATGTAAAGGGGAAGGGGTAGGGAGAAGAGAGAGAGAGAGAAACATAGATTTATTATTCCACTTATTTATGCCTTCATTGGTTGCCCCTTGTATGTGTCCTGACTGGGGATTGAACCCATAACCTTGGGGTAGTGGGACGATGCTCTTATCTGAGATATTTGGTCAGAGCCTGATTTTTTCATAAATGTTGGGTGGTAATGGCTGGTAATGATTGGAAATTTAAGATGTGTGAGTGAGAATAGAAGCACTGGATATAGAATATCCTTTAAAGAACTTTGTGAAAAGAAGGCAACATTGATGATGGTAGCTGGGAAGATCAGTAGTAGCATCAAGGAAACACATGCTTTAAGCCAATCACATCTGAGTATCTGAAGACATAAAGGCTCAAACCTGTGGAAGAAAAGGATGGAGATCTGAGAAGGGAATGGATAAATGAAAGAACTAGATTCTCTAGGAGTAAGGAATGAAAATTATTTTATACTTTACTACCTAAACATTAAAAATAGCATCAGCATTTATTAGAATGATGATGTACACTTTGTAAAATGACATCAGGTATGCAGAGGACCCTAATCCACAGGTTATGACTAAAATTCATGGTGATAGTCCTGAGTATGACTTATCTTACAAAGCTTACTGGTCAGAAATATTTTTTAAGAAGAATCTAAGCTAATAGAACGAACTTGTTAAAACCTTAGGTTATATTAATTCCCTGAGAGTAGGGCTGGTTATGGAGAGTTCACATCAATTTGTCACATTCTGCTGACCAAATATAGTAAACATTCCTATAGGGACCCATATCTCAAAAACAGTGCCACAAATGACAAGTCCTGGCTGTCAATGCAAGTGAACCATCCTGATTCTAACTTTTTCATTCTAAAGGGAAGATGAATTCTGAGAATATTTATTTTCTATTCAGATTAACTAATTGAGATTTTGGCCTTTTTCTCTAGCTGCCTGTTCCTTTGCTTAAAATTAATTTGTTATAAGGCACAGTGAGTTAATTAGTATGATTAGCTTCCCTGTCCCCATGCTTGCATTTTTAAGAACCTGGAAGTCAAGGTACTGCTTATACACATTATTTGCAGACAGTTAATTCTTGAGTAACTGTCTTGGGATGGCTATTATCATACTATTAGCATGGCTTTTATATTTGCTGGTGCTTTAGGAGGAAGCAGCTCTGCTTTATGTCTCATTTCAAAACTTTGTCAGTAAATGTTAAAACAAGTTTCTATTCTGTCAAAAACATTTTCATTTTATACACTTTCAAAATATGAGATTTCCAATCCCAAAATAATTGATTTTCTCTACCTAATATGTTTAAGGAAGTGGTGTCAGTCAGCTTTTTTTGTTCACAAGATTGTCATCATAAGGAATCATCAGTGAATTTCAACTTGTACCTGTTGCAAATTTGAAGGTGAGGAGAAAAGTGCACCACTAGGGGCCACTCTGATCTTAAAGCATAAACTAACTAATGACAATTCCAACAATGACAATGGAAATGATATCAGTAGGTAACACTGTTATGGCAAAATGGAGGTAGTTTGTGTGAATTTAATAACCTAAATTTGGGACATCAAGTTTCAGGCTTGATGAAGACTTTTGTTCAAGAATAACTGTTTTTCAGATCTTATGCAAATACTTTGTATTATATGACAATACTAAATCATTCCCTAAACCTGCAAGTTTGGAACTATTGCTAAGTTTCATAAAGGGGAAAGGTATGTTCTGATTACTCTAGGATGTCATCAATTTAGCATTGGTATTAGCTTTCAGTGCCACCCTGGGAAAACTCTTTAACTGTTCTATTCTGGTTTGATTTTCTATGAAAAGATAATAAGGTTATCTGCCTCTCAGGAATATTATAAGAGAGTTGGTTAAAGTGTGCAGTGCCCTGATGACAGTTAACTGTTAAATTTTCGTATGTGAGGCAATGTAATGATAGTAAAACCAACATAACACTTGAATGAAGGAGTTGTTTGTCAATCAAACTACATGTGAAAACATCAGTCATGTTGATGGTAAGATACTGATCATAGTAAGATACTTTTTCTAGAGCATCTATAGAGTATCTCTATGTAAGGAAGCAGTTAGTCAGCTGTTGGTACTGGGGCTTATCCTGCTGGGAACACTCTGAGAGGTCTGGAGAACCCACCTCAGATTTGACTGCAGCTGTGGTTCAGGGTTGGTGAAGTATTGCCCCATGCGGGTAGAAGGCTCACCTCAATGATTGTGGACATTTCATAATGATTTACTAGATTCCCAAAGGCATCTTTCTGTGGGGAGGCAGAGAAGCCCAGGGTGGAAAGGGCTGGCTACCTGGAGCAGCTAAGATGCTGTCAGATTACATATGTGCAACACTGCAGCAATGGCTGCAGTAAAAAGGTGGGATGAGAACTGGGTGGGAAGAGTTGGATGGACATAGGAAGGGGCAGAGATGGTGGTTAAGTCTTTCTGACTCCACTGCCCCCAAATGCTATATCACTATCCCCTGCTCTTTGTTTAATAAATACACATTTTTCATAAGCATTGTATTTCTCCTTTGCACTGATAGTCTTCATTTAGTTCTCCTTGCTTTTAGCAAAACTATTTACAGCAGTGCTCCTCAAAATGTAATATGCATACAAAGTACCTGGGGATCTTGTTGAATGCAGATTTTGATTCGGTACATCTACATGGAGGTGTGGTCTTCTGGTCCGCATTTCTAACAAGCTCCCAGGTGATGGCAGTTGCTGCTGGTCTGCAGACCACACTTTCAGTAGCAGGGTCACAAGGTAAGAAATATGAACAAAAAGGCATAACAGCCTTGTATATTTGAATGAATTGAATAAAACAGGTGTGGCAAGGTGACTCAGCTGGTTGGAGTGTCATCCAGTGTGCCAAGGGGTTGTGGGTTTGATCCCTGGTGAGGGCACATACCTACGTTGCAGGTTCAATCTCTGCTTGGGGCACGTAAGGGAGGCAAGTGATCGATGTTTCTCTTTCTCATCTCTTTCTCTTTTTCCCCACCTCCCTCCCTTGCCCTCTCTCTAAAATCAATAAACATATCCTCAGGTGAGGATTTAAAAAAGGCAGGTGTGGTGATTCACCCTGAAGGTGCTCACTCAATGGAACATTTGTTGAACTTACCCTCTAAGTGTATTTTGAATGATGGGTTGAATAATGTTGTTATATAAAACCTTTTCCTAGGGCCATCTGGTCATTCCTTTCTGAACATACTAATTTCCTCATAGGAAAATAGTAATAGACACATAATGTGAAAAATCAAATGCACACTACCTACAGAACATCATTTTCTTGCTCTGTAAGTACATTATCATTACAAACTGCATTCCCTAAACCAAAATATCAGTATCATTAGGGTACACTTGAGCCTATTGCAGTTTTGTATTTTCTTCCTAAAGGGACAAACATTAGATTTCAAAGTCCTGCATCATCTAAGAGGTTTCATTCTGTGAGCATTGTATTTACTACTGACTGATTCAATTTGATTAGATTTTCATTCATAGTATTTGCAATTTCAAAAAAGAAATAAATGAAGGAATCTCAGAGATTCTATCATACATTTATACAGTTCTCTAAAAAACATGATTAACTTCTGCAATATGGATTCAGAAGAAGCACTTTGAAAGGGAATATGTAAAAACATACATCTAATGTTTTAAGCTAAATTCAGATTTGATGTTGTGATATGATGTAGCAGATAAAGAATGGTCTTGAAACATGGAGACTTAAACCCAAATTCCTGCAATGCTTTTAAAAAAATATTTAGATACATTTTCTTCTCTTGGGCTTATTATTCATTTACTCAGTGCTTGACATAAATCTGTTGGGCATCCACTATGAGCACCAGTATAGTTTCCAGATATGTAATGAGGGACAAAACAGAGTTCCTGACCTCATGGAAATTACACCTGAGGGAAAGGCAGACACAAAGCGAATAGACGCACAAATGCATATTTGCTTATTTACTGTAGTAACTGCTATGAAAGACAATCCCTGTGGCGGGTCCTAGGGGCAAGAGAGGATCATCACATTTGAGGAATTCAAGAAACCAAGTGCTGCGGGCATACAAAGCCAGTGAGGATGATGTTGGTAAATGTTTGTGTAACACGCGCAATGTAGAAAGTATGGCACCAAGAGCTGTACTGCCCTTAACTCGTTAAGTCTGTACTACTACCTTCTACAGTCCATGACATCATTATCCTCATCTCATAGATCAGATGCACAGAGAGGGTAAACAAGTTGCAGAGGGTTTCATGTGTAGAGAGGGTTTGAACAAGGGGAGTTTTGTTCACTGCCCATATTGCTTCTCTGCACAGGAAAGGAGTCCGGGAAAGGCAGATCACACAGGCTGGCAGCTTGAGCTTCCCCTCTTTCAATGCAATAACATGTAGCTTCAAAATTTTAATTGCTGTGTGGAAGAACAGGAGGTTAACTGACTTAACTAAAAAATAGCAGTAAAATAAAATAACAATAGTTTACTAGATTATAAGACAATTTATAGTTCTGGTAGGTAAACTCTCAAAATGCAGAACCACATGTCCTTTATATTTGTTCCTGTAAACCCTTCCCATTCTCCCCTGAAATTCCCTCCTCTCTCCTCTCTGGTCACTGTCAGCCTGTTCTCTGTTTCAGTGTCTTTGGCTAAAAAAAAGAAAAAAATACAATAAATATTAAATTAAAAAAATGCAGAGCCATGCTGTCATTTCCAAAGACTTCTTCATATGGAGTTATGTGTAGAAGAAAATAACTATAAACTATTTTCACATCTCAGTATATGAGATTCAGGTCTCATTCTCTGACCACAATCTTGATATATCTCTTCTATAATTTCTTGAGGATCTGTAACTGATATAACCCAATTAGACCTACCTCCTTTTTATTTTCTAAGGCAGGACAACCATCCAGCAAAACTTTAAAAGTCATGATGAGATTCAGAGAAATGGAATTTTATGTGATATTTTATTATTGTTACTCAGAGTAGTTTAATTTTGCTGTGGATGTATTTTAAGCTTTAAATGATAAATGATTATAAACAAAATTATTTATTACAATTTTTATTTAATTTCCTACTTACGCCCAATACGTTATTTCTTAACACAGAAGCTAAGCCTTCGGGTGTGTCATCATTGCTGTTTTAGTTCCACATGTGACAATGCTGTAGAAGAGAATGCAGCAGGCACAGCACAATATGCTATCACACGAGAAGTCCAGAAGTCTCCACATAGCTAGAGTGTTTGATGAGAAACTCAGTAAAGAATAAATAAGGGGTTCCTACATCCAAGGTTTTCCCTCTGTGTCATGGTGTTAACAACTGTCATGGTTCATAGCGGGCAGAAAGAGAAGAAAAAACACGGGTAAACCAAAAGCTGGATAACTGTGCCTTTGAGAAGCTAAAAGTTGGCCACTCAGAATTTTGATTTTTGTGGAATATAGGAGGAGTCTTAGAAGTAATGTAACCTGAATTTTCTCTTTCAGGTTGAAAAGCAAGGCTGAGATAGCAAGTGAATTTCCCAAGGTCATATATCTACTGGTAGCAACAGAACAAAGAGCTTAGAGCTAGCATTCCTGGTTCTCAGGCAGGTCTGTCTGCAGTGGAGTCAGGCATATGTGTGTGGAACATTGTGCTTTAAGGTAGCTTCAAGCAAAGGGAGTGAAATAAGAAATACAACATCTAATTCTTTTTAAAAAATGTCGTTCAGTTACAGTTGTCCCACTTTTCCCCCATTGCCCTCCTGTGCCCTGGACCTCCTCCAAATCCTGCTCCTTCCTCCCCCACTGTCATCAATCCCCACCCTGTTGTCCATGTCCATGGGTCCTTTATACATGTTCCTTGACTTGCCCCTTCCCCTTCTTTCCCCCGTCTCCCCCCTCCTTCCTCCCCTGTGGTCACTGTCAGTTTGCTCTTTATTTCCATGTCTCTGGTTCTAATTCTTAAGAGATACAAATGTCAGAAAACATAGAAAATCCAAAACTTAGGGTGTACGTGGTTTATGAAGCAAAAATAAATCAACCATGATATAATATTTGGGTAATATATTAACAATATTCTAATATTGCTCTTAAAAGACTAGAACAACACTTGATGACACCTATGGTCATTCTTTTGAACTTAACCAGTCTTTTTAAAGATGAAAATATACCTTACAAAGGGATTTTACATTAAAATAAAAAGGGTCATTTCATGAATTCATTATGCCATCATCCACTCTTGGCCATGTAGATATCCCTTTCCTAAGAGAGCCATCTTCTACTAGTGTACTCCTGTGTTAAGCCCACTAAGGGTACCACTAGAGTTATGACATACCAAGGGGCAGTGGTAGGAGAGGTCTGCCCAGGGCAGACATCTATTACTGCTATTAGACTGCAGTTATAAACCATGTCAATGATAAAGTACTCCTGCTGCTGGGGCTGACTGTACTGTCTCTCTCCACCTTGATACAACATGTTCCAGAGAACTATGAACAAACCAAATCTAAGGGTAGGCAAGAAGGAGAGAGGGGTAGGAGGCTTCACCTAGATAAGAACCTTTGCTTCTCTACTGATCTTCAGACTGGCATCCAGAATAGTGAACAGTACTAATATTAGAAGTAAGATTTTTTAAAGTTAAATGTTAATTAAAAAGCATAAAAACATTAACTAAGTGGCTTTCATTTATGTCAATGATTTTCAAACAGTGTACTGAAGCACATTGATGTACCACAAGAATTTTTAAAACATACAACCCCTATTTAGTCAGGGGCACTGATCTCTTTTCCTTTAGACTGTCAAATTTAAAATGACAACCTCCAACACAACAATAGCTGTCTGGTGTGAATGAATCAAAATTATACCCATTTTTTATCATATGAGCAAAAAATAAATTCTTTGGTGTATTGCAGAATCTTAGTAGTTTATTTGTGCCATGAGGTGAAAAATGTTGAAAATTCCTGCTTTATTCAATAGAAAATCAAGTTTAAAAATAATGGGAAACAATTTCTACAAAACAAACAAAAAATAGAAAATATCTAGTAGTAAATTTTACCCCAGATGCATATGATCTATGTGAAGAAAACCTAAAGCTGAATTACAAAACGAGACTTGAATAAATGGTAGCACATATACAGATTTGGTTGAAAAGACATTTCTTTCCTCTGGTGAGCCTATTTGTCTAATGCAATTCCAATATGAATCCACAAAATTAAAATGTTTCTTTTTAATTTGAGCTTGGATATGATATACATCTTCTTTGGACTTTGGTGCAAGAATAAAATATTCAGTGCTTCTTAAAGACATTTTGGAAATATGAATAATGACCTCAAAATGTTCATATATCTTAAATCAGCAATTTTACTTATAAGATTTTAAGTGAAATAATTGAAGATAACCATAACACCCCATGTGTAAGAATGTTTGTCAAAGTTTTATTAAAAAAACAAAATTGACAAGAACAATAGGATAATTAGCTTAAGTACAGTTTGGTATAAACATAAGGGAAAGTAGTATGTAGCTATTAAAACCTCTACTTTGAATACTAATTAATGACATGGAAAACTTAAATAAATGTAAAATTATATAAAGGGACTCCATTAAAATACACACATATGCAAAAAACATGTGTAGGTAAAGAAAATATATAAAAATATTTCTGGTAGTTATCTCTGGATGGTGAAATTAAAAAGTAGATTTGAGTTCCAATACCCCTTTCCAGCTGTGAGAACCTGGGTTACACAGCACTTAATTTGAAGGTTCTTAATTTTCTTATATGTGAAATGAAGAAAATGGCAATAAGTTTTCTATGAGGAATAAATTGTCTAATATATGCAAAGCATATAGTTTAGCATGTACCAAGTGCTCCATAAATAGTGTTTATTATCAATAATTAATATAGGTTTCTATATGTTTATTATTTTATTTTATTGAGATATAATTTACATATAACATATTATAAATTTGAGGTATAAAATGTATTGATTTGATACATCTATATGCTACAATATTATTACCACCATAGCATTAGCTAACACGTCCATCACATCACATGACAGGTTTCATGTGGTAACATTTCAGATCTAGTTTCTTAGCAACTTTGAAATGTGGCATATCATACAGTATTGTGGACTATAATTGCAATACTTTGCATTAGCTCTCCAGAACTCACTCATCCAGCTGCAAACTTGTACCCCTTGACCAACATCTCCCCAATCCCCTCACTGCTACAGATCCTGGTAACCACCATTCTACTCTCTGTTTCTATAAGTTTGGCTTAGATTACACATATAAATGATATCTTACAGTATTTGTCTTTTTCTGTCTGACTTGTTTTAGCATAATACCCTCAAGGTCCAACCATGTTGCTGCTTTTAGACATTGCAAATTTATGAATTTCATAATCAGAAAAAAACATAATAAATATTATACATTTCAAAAAGTGGAAGTCCAGAAAGTTGAGGCAGACTTAAAAACAAGTGTAAGAAGAATTTGAAGATGAACAAAGAATGCAAAATATACTCAATGAAGTAAGACTTAAGTAGTCCAATTTAAAGGAAATCATAATATAATATTTACTGAGTTCTTTCTCTGTGTGTATTTATGATTCATTCTGTTCTTGATATCACTCCATGAGAAAGGTATGATTATTACCATCATTTTACAGATAAAGTAATTGAGGTACAGAAAGTTTAAATAATTCATCCATGGTTGTAGAGCTAGTAAGTGGGACACCTGGGCTGTGCAGCTGCCTGGATCAGTCTAAACATATGCTAGACTAACTTCTCAAGGGATGAGCTCTGCATGACTCACGTAAGATAGAAGCAAATGCATTGTTTAGGCTAAGCACAACAATACTTGGTACTGTAGCAAGAAACACATTTCCCTTGGATGGCCTCATGAAGATGAAACTGCTTAATTTAATGATGAATATCTTCAACAATGTCCTCACAGCAGACACAGTGACAAGTTTCATAGGACTATTGATTATAGCATTTTTCTTGGTAATCTATAGTCTTGCATTAAAGCACAATTCATTAAAAGCCTTTATGTTTCAGAATAGCCCATTAGTGGAGAGTGGACTAAATTGTTGAAGGGACACTGGCACACTGAAAAATCTTTAAAATAATTCTCTTTTGTACTGAAAAATCTTTAAAATAACTTAGAGGAATCAAAGAATGGTTGGGAGCTTTGCCACAAACTTGAAACTTAAACAAGGCTTCTAAAGGGGTAAGAAATCTATAAAACACAGGAATAAGATCATTAGTTTCCATTACTCTTTAAAAATTTTGATCTGAGAAAAACTCAAAATGCAAAATGTTGCCTGGAATAAGTTATCAGAAGTTCCACACAGTTATGAAATTGGAAATGATGTTTTTGTTGCAATTGGAAAAGAAGATATTCATTAATTTGGAGTGGTATATTGAATAATTCAGCTGCCATGGATAGACTTAAGTCTCTGTCTCAGGGTGGACTCTCCAGAAACAAGGCTGAGGATGAGTATGGGTGCAAGATGTGAATGGAAAGGGAAGGAAGCCGGATTGTTTGTACTGGAACAAAATGGACTGACATTTTCTTTTGCCTGACATTGACAGATATGCCTTGCATAGTTCTAGGATGTAAGCTGCCCTGGGAGAAGAGCAATCTGGGGAGAAGCAGCTGTCTCCAGCTGAGGCGGATCCTGTGGAAACTGCCATCTTGGGGCTGTGTACTGACTGTATTTCCCACCACTGAACATCAAGTCTTCCTTTTAAAGGGAACCTGAATGCTGTATCTCTAGAACTATAAAAATGTGAAAAAAAATCCTAAAAAATATTTACAAGTGGTAGCAGAACATCAGAATTTTGTGCAAATTTTGCACCTTAGGTAGGAAGTGACCTTGAGAAACTTGGGCTTTATTATGTCTGCTTAATAACTAGAACCAATAAAAACTTATTCTTTTCATCTCTTGTCAGATATCTTGGGAATGGGTGTCCATTCAAAATGAATGAAGAATCCTGCTTATTGTAGGTACATAATAGTATGTGATCAATTTCTACTGGGATTAGCAGGCATTATAGTCTGCTCTGCTGCCATGACAAAATACCATAGTTTGAGTGGCTTAAGCAACAGAAACCTATTTCTTACAGTGTGGAGGCTGTGGAGTCCAAGATCAATGTGTTGGCAAGGTAGTTTTTATTCTGAGACCTCTTGTCTTGTCAGTAGCTTCCTTATCTTGTTCACATGGCTTTTCTTCAAAGTGGGTGCATAGGGTACAGAGTTGGTATATGGAGGGAGGGAGGGAGACACACACACACACACTTTCACACACGCACACACTCACACACAAACACACAGAAGAGAGAGAGAGAGAGAGAGAGAGAGAGAGAGAGAGAGAGAGAGAGGTCTCTCTCTTCTTATAAAGCCCCTAGTCCTATTGGGAAATTCACCATTTTGACTTCATTTAACCTTAATTACCTCTTAAAGATCCAATCTCCAAATGCAGTGACATTGGATGTTAGAGGTTCAACATATAAATGTTGTAAGGACATAAATCCAGTCATAAAGTTGGTAAGCATTGGAAAAACAATGCCTAGAACAGGGATAAGCAAACTATAGCCCATGAACCAAATTCAGCCAGTGGACCACTTTTGTACAGCCCATGAGCTAAGAATATTTTTTTTATAGTTCTAAAGGATTAAGGACAAACAAAAAATCCAAAGAGTAATATGTGACATACTCTGTATGTGGCCCACAAAGCCTAAGATATTTCTTTTCCTGGCCCTTTACAGAAAATATCTGCCAATCTTTGGCTTAATTTCAGATAAATACAGTGGGCCTAATTTCTGCAGCTCAAAAAATGAGAATTAGAAATTATTTTATTGCATTTCTTAGAAAGAAGATATTAGTTTGCTCATCAGTTGTGGCAAGAGGTATTTCTTAACTGGACATTGAAGTGGGAGGATCAACCCAGAAGTCTCCCGAGTTGGATCCTTAGTCATTTTGATCTGTTTATTCTCTTTGTTCTGGAAAATGACGGAACGTGTATCTGATCAACAATGGGTAGGCAACATGCAGCCTTTGGTAAAATGGGGATAGAGATGCCTTGGAAGACCTGGCTAGGGAGAGTGCCCAAACCATTGGGAATAAGAGTGACAGGGATGTCAAGGTGTGATACAAGTTTAGATGAGATATGAATAGGCAGTCTAGGTGGTAGTCTAGTTGGGTGATCACAATAGGGAGGCCACTTCATGAGAAACATTTTATTGTACTCTGGCTGATAATTTAGAAGCTCATATATGTGAGTGCTTCCAGATGACTTATTTTGGTAAAGTTTATGTCGTTCCTTGGAAGCAGTCAGAAGTTACTGGAAAATTATGGGCTACTCCCATTCAAAGGGCTTTACTCTACCAGCTCCAAATGGTCACTGCTACCACCAGATAGTTTGTCCAATCTCTAACACCTTGCTGTCCTAGAAATAATGTGTACATACTTGAAGGCTAATTGGGAGTCTTCAGTGAAGAAAAGAAATACCAATCCAGGTGATGGGATAATATAATTTATGACTGATGGTGTAACTGTAAACTAGGCTGTGAAATCAAGGATGAAATCATCTACAGAATTAAGGCACACTTAATAAGATTTAACAAAGGCACAATTTCAGATATAGTATGTTTAAAACACATTTCTCTTAAAAATTTCAGTTATGACTCCTATTTCTCTTTAGGTGATTTTATTACGAAGAATTTGAGACCATAACTACCACTTAGCTGAACAAGATCTTCAGTCCTGAAAAAATGTTATTTGTGTCACAGTAGACTGCCACTGATAGGTTTAGTTTCATACAAGTTTCATTGAACTCTAACTTATTTAAGCAGAAAGAATCCTGCTGAAAGCCCTGTGGCTTGACAACCCCATAAGTGCATGCTGAGTGTTGACTGTTCCTTTAGAGAGAACTCCTTAGTTGATTATTTGGTTCAGCAAACCATGTTGTAATTTTTTCTCTTCTCATGCCTTATTACCCATTTAAAATGCTTTCATTAGAACAAGGAACTTTGTACATTTTGTTCTTGGATTTTTACTCACCAAGATTATTATTTCCTCTTAGAGAAGACTTCACATAAAAGGAAATGAAAATGAGCATTATGAGTTTTATTTATAAACCACTATTTTCTACCAGTTGGATTTCAAGGGCATTCACACAAAATTTACACATTTATATGTGTGAAAGTAAGAAAAACCAGCATAAGCTTTGAAATTAGGAGAACATTTTATTGAATATTAAAATCCTCTGGCTGCCTGAAGAGTGGTGTAGAAAAGGTCGACTCCTGTAAGAAACAGAGGGTGCAGAGGTGAGTAAGCTGTCAAGGTGATTTATCTTCAAATCCTCTGCAAGGATAGTAGACAGTGTGTAAGATTAAGGCAGAAGACAAAATAATATATGATGTGTTGAATGTTTTGCCAGAAGAATAAACTTCTCCTTGCTTGTTGAACATAATAAGCATGTTATAACTGGGCAATGGTCAACCATGGAGGGAGAAGATGATTCGGTGCCTACAAATGATGCTCTCATAAACCCTCTGTTGTCTTCTTAGAATGAAAAACAGGGAATGGCAAGTTATGAGACATAAAACAAGCAACCCTGGCTGGTATGGCTCAGTGGATTGAGTGCCAGCCTGTGAACCAAAGGGTCACTGGTTCGATTCCCAGTTAGGGCAAATGCCTGGGTTGCGGGTCAGGTCCCCAGTATGGTGCATGCTAGAGGCAACCACAAATTAATGTTTCTCTCCCTCTCTTTCTCCTTCCCTTCCCCTCTGTCCAAAAATAAATACAATCTTTAATAAAAAAATAAAACAAGCAAACAAAATCACAAATCACAAGAGGTTAAGAGTTGATCATTAGCAGAGCTGACTGACTACTAGGTACTTTGTTTCTTTATTTTTTTCTAATTTTATTTTAATCACTGTTCAAGTACAGTTTTCTGTCCTTTACTCCCATCCCAGCCCACCCACCCCTCCCTTCCTCTCCTCCCTCCCATTTCCACCCACCCTAGTTTTTGTCCATGTGTCCTTTATATTTGTTCCTGTAAACCCTTCCCATTCTCCCCTGAAATTCCTTCCCCTCTCCCCTCTGGTCTCTGTCAGCCTGTTCTCTATTTCAGTGTTTTTGGCTATATTTTGCTTGTTTGTTCCTGTTAAACAGGATGTTTAGGTTTCTGTTAAAGGTGAGATCATATGGTATTTGTCTTGGCAACAGCATGGATGGAGCTGGAAACTATTAATGCTAAGCAAAATAAGCCAGGCAGTGAAATATACTTTGTTTCTTAAAAGAATTAAAGTAAAATTTTAAAGTATTGTGTCTTGTGTTGGCTCAGATAAATTTTTGGTTAATCTTTCATTTTTTATAAAAGGAACTCTCAGTTGCCCATGATTATAGGGTTAAGGCAAGCATGGAAAACAAATCTGACCACAGAAAATTGTTAGTCCTTATAGACTCCATTAATCCTGTATCCACCAGTTCTAACCTATGACACTCAGCTACTGACAATTGCCTCATTTCTTTTTTACTTCTTTGGTCATTCCCCATTAAAGATAGTGGTGGTTCTATTTTGCTTGCTTATTTGTTTTGTTGATTAGGTTCCACTTATAGGTGAGATCATATGGTATTTGTCTTTCATCACCTGGCTTAACCAGAGACATTGAAATAAAGAACAAACTGGCAGTAACCAGAGGGGATGGAGGAGAGGGATAACATGGGAAAGAAGAGGAAGGGTCATCAAGGAACATGTATAAAAGACCCATGGACAAAGCCAAAGAAGGGTAGGATTGAGGGTGGGAGTGGGGGATGGGTGGGGCGGGGGAGAATGGCGGGAGAAAAATAAAAGAGACAACTGTACTTGAACAACAGTAAAAAGTGTATTTAAACTGTAGCTAGCAAGTTGGTAGTTTCAAGGCTCAGTACTGGAATTTTGTTGGGGAAAAAAAAGATAAGTGGTGGATAATGAAACAGCCAGAAGAATAGACAGAGAGCCTACATGGTTAATCAACTAGCTGGATAAACAGCCCTCAAAATTTGAGAATTTATTATGAAGTGAAATACTGCATTTTAAATACCCACTATCCATTTTATAAATCATAACATAGTTTTAGACTCTAACCCAGTGTTTATTTTGCATAGCAAGTTTGTACTTGCACAATACAAATTCTTTTTTTGAAATTTTTTAAATATTTTATTTATTTATTTTTAGAGAGAGAAAGGAGGAAGAAAGATAGAGAGAAACATCAGTGTGCGGTTGCTGGGGGTCATGGCCTGCAACCCAGGCATGTGCCCTGACTGGGAATCGAACCTGTGTCACTTTGGTTCACAGCCCATGCTCAATCCACTGAGCTACGCCAGCTAGGGCTACAATACAAATTCTTAGTCTTAACCAAGGTGAGGCCATTTTTAAAAATATATAATATATTTCATAAAAGCATAGATTAATTTTAAATTGCTAAGGGAAATAACTAATGCCATTTTAATATTTATTGAGGCATATTCTATGTATAATGCACTGTCTACAAAAGGGTTAATGAAATTTGAATGGACATGCAGAAAAGGACCTGCCAGTGCCTACATGAGTTTTGTATGTGTATTCATGCAAATATTTAACAATATAAAAGCAATGATTATTATGTCTAAATTTTTATGGGATTTAAAAATATAGCTTAATTATAAAATAATCAAATGAAGTATCTTGGGAACACCAGTTAAGAAATATTAATTGACAATATGGATTATTATTAATTACTGTTACTTCAAAATTAGTTCTAGATTTTTCCTTATGACATTTAACCTCCTACAATATCTCATCCTCCCCTTCCAGACCATAAGTAGTAGTCTGCTGCCATCTCTATATGTGTTTTACCAATTTTAGTCAAGATTCTGCTAGAAGGAGGAGACTTTTTGGGTTCCTGATACTTGGCACACAGAACTGGATACCAACTTAATGACTGTGTGCTGGATGAAAAGAGCTGCATTGGACAAAGTCCTGTGTCTGTAACTGCCCCTACCTATTTTGGTAGGATGGCAATTATGAGTTTATTTCTCATTCTGCATTTTATTTAGGATAATTCCTATTTCTATCTTTTAAGTTTACTGATTTTTTTCCTCTGCAATATCTAATACATTATCAGTCCCTTCCAGTGCAATTTTCATTTTAGAGACTTCTTAATCTCTAAAAGTTCCATTTGGCTGAATATCATCCATTTATCTACTCACAATATGCATGTTTTCCCTCATCTTCTTTTTTAAAAATATATTTTATTGATTATGCTATTACAGTTATCCCATTTTGCCCCCTTTATTCCTCTCTGCCCTGCCCACCCCCTCCCACCTGCATTCCTCCCCTTTAGTGCATGTCCATGGGCCATATATATGTTCTTTGGCTTCTACATTTCCTATACTATTCTTAACCTCCCCCTGTCTATCTTCTACCTACTATTTATGCTACTTATTCTCTTTACCCTTTCCCCCTCTCTCTCCACCCATTCCCCTGCTGCTAACCCTCCATGTGATCTCCATTTGTGTGATTCTGTTCCTGTTCTAGTTGTTTGTTTAGTTTTTGTTTTAGATACAGTTGTTAATAACTGTGAGTTTGTTGTCATTTTACTGTTCATATTTTTTATCTTCTTTTTCTTAGATAAGTCCCTTTAACATTTCATAAAATAAGGGCTTGGTGTTGATGAACTCCTTTAACTTGACCTTCTCTGGGAAGCACTTTTTCTGCCCTTCCATTCTAAATGAAAGCTTTGCTGGATACAGAAATCTTGGGTGTAGGTCCTTGCCTTTCATGACTTGGAATACTTCTTTCCAGCCCCTTCTTGCCTGTAAGATCTCTTGAGAAATCAGCTGACAGTCTGATGGGAACTCCTTTGTAGGTGACTGTCTCCTTATCTCTTGCTGCATCTAGGATTCTCTCCTTCATTTTAATCTTGGCTAATGTAATTATGATGTATCTTGGTGTGTTCTTCCTTGGGTCCAACTTCTTTGGGACTCTCTGTGCTTCCTGGACTTCCTGGAAGTCTATTTCCTTTGCCAGATTGGGGAAGTTCTCCTTCATTATTTGTTCAAATAAGTTTTCAATTTCTTGCTTTTCCTCTCCTCTCTCTGGAATCCCTATCATTTGGATGTTGGAACGTTTAAAGATATCCTGGAGGTTTCTAAGTCTCTCCTCATTTTTTTGAATTCTTGTTTCTTCATTCTGTTCTGGTTGAGTGTTTTTCTCCCTTCTGTGCCAAACTGTTGATTTGAGTCTTGGTTTCCTTCCTGTCACTGTTGGTTCCCTGTACGTTTTCCTTTATTTCACTTATCATAGCCTTTATTTTTTCATCTAATTTGTGACCAAATTCAACCAATTCTATGAGCATCCTGATTTTGAGCAACCAGTGTTTTGAACTGTGCATCTGATAGGTTGGCTATCTCTTTGTTGCTTAGTTGTATTTTTTCTGGAGCTTTGATCTGTCCTTTCATTTGGGCTTTTTTTTTTTTTTTTGTCTCTGCATGCCTGTTATGTGGTAAGGGGTGGAGCCTTAGGTGTTCACCAGGGTGGGGCAACCCACATCTATGTGCTGTGATGCTGTATGTGGGGAAAGGGTCTGACATGGAATAGTACCACTTGTTCTGCTCTCTGCCAGTTTTCAGTCACATCCCCCACTATCCACAATCAAATTGGGCCATTCTGGTTCTGATTCCTGGTTGGGTGGGTTTGTGTATATTCTAGGACCCTGTGGGTCTCTCCAGTGAGCTCTCCTGTGAGGCTGAGAGTTTTTCCCTCTCCTGCAACCCCCAGAGGTGTTTTCAGTCAAAGGCTTTGAGGCTTTATTTCCCCGAGCTGGAACCCTGTGTTGTGCGGTCTGTCTCACTCCTCAGTTGTTCCTCCCAGTTTATTTGCATGCAAATGTGTAACCACCTGCTCTGCCAGCTGCTGCCTTACCTGTCCGGGTCCTCCAGCCACTACCTTGCTGCAAGTTCTCTCCACCCAGCTGCCTTTCTCCACCCCTCCTAGTGATCTGGATAAATGTTTCTCCTTTAACTCCTTGGTTGTCAGACTTCCATACAGTTCGATTTTCCTTCAGTTCTGATTGTTATTTTGTTTTTAAATTTGTTGTTGTCCTTTTTGTTGTGCGAGGGGGCACAGTGTGTGTACCTATGCCTCCATCTACTGCATCTTCTTGTATATAGATAGAGTATATTTATAGTGTTTTAAGGTCTTCATCTCCTAATTCCATCATCTGTGTCATTTTTATTTCTATTGGTTGTGTTTCTCTTTTCTGGTTATTGCCTCTTTACTAGACCTATAATTTTTTACTGAATGCCAAATGTGCATTTTACAGTTTAGAATGCTAGATTTTTTGTGTGTGTTCTTTCAAATAGTGGTGGACTTTTTTTTTTCTTGCATGTTTTTATTTGGAATTAGCTAGTTCCTTTTGTGGCTTGTTTTTATGTTTGTCAGAGTGGGTTCAGAAGAGTATTGAGTCTAAAATTATATTTCCCTCACTACTAAGATGCTTCCCTCTTGAGAATTCCACCTGATGCCATGTAAGATGAGGTCTTTTCAGTTTTGCTGAGGGGAAAGCAAACAAATTCTAGCCCTGTGTGAATTTTGGCTGCTTTCCATTGGTTCTTTTCTCAGCCTCAGGGACTTCCCTTTTATTTATGTATATGCCAGTACTTGTCCAAAGATTTAGGGAAATTCCTTTCAAGATTTCTGGAGTTTTCTCTCTGTGCAGCTTCTTCCTATTACTGTGCCTCACCAACTCTAGCTGTCTTAGTCTCCCTGGACTCTGATCTCTAGCTCCTCAACTCAGTAAGGTTGTGGGGCTTTCTTTGGACCCCCCTTCCCTGTGGGGTCTGGACACTCCTGCAGTCAGCTGGGGCAATGTTAAGGCTAACTTCATTTGTTTCTTTACTCTCCTAGAGCATTTCTCTTCGATGCCTATACTGTACAGCATCTGAAAACTGTCTTATATATTTAGTCTGGTTCTTTACTTGTTTATGTTAAAAAGGTAAATAAAATTCTTTTTACTTTATCATGTCTGGAAATAAAAGTCTGTCATTCCTTCTTAATTTATTAGCTGGAGTAATTCTACAAGAACAACTTTCCTTCACCAACTCCTTGGTTATTTTCAGTAGAGTTTATATAGAAAATATTTATTCTTTTTCTTTTCCAATTTTCAAAATGACATTTTTGCTTTCTAGCACTCTCCAAAAGAGACCAATAGATTTTTAAAGCATTATGAACTCATAATAATATTTTTGATGTGTTTCAGTATATTTTAGTTATTATTCTCATGGATGCTCAGATTATATCTCTGGCCAGTGATAGGCTTTTCATTGTAGCTCTTGTATTATTTTGATACAACTTTAATAGTCTTTGAATACTACATTACTTTTATGTCATGACAAAGCCCAGAATAAATACTAGAAGACTATGGGATTCCTGAAAGCATATTTTTATTAAATTTTATCCTGTCTAGGACTGCCCATATAAGTACACTTGGAGATAGACAAAACTGCATTATTATAAATAATTATTCTATATGTTCAGAAAATAGCAGTAGATACTATCTATCAGGTTATAGAAAATGGCTGGGACATTACACAAATGAGAGAGCACCTCAAGGCAACAAAATTGTACAAATTTGACTGAATAGTTCAGTTATGGATCATTTTTTGGACAAAAGAAATCATAATGGTAGCACTTAAGACAAAACTGAAATAAAGAGATAATTAGAGTAAAAATATAGAGTGGTTGAATAGAGTATCGAAAACCTAGTTTGAAAAAAATGAAATTAAAAGCAGAGACATATGATAGAAAGAGTATTTTTTAAATTGTGGGTAGAAAGCAGTGTCTGAGGGTTCCCAGCTTTGGAGCTCTTAACAGGAGAAAGCCATAAACAGCCCTTGGGAAACCTCATTGTATTCATCACAGAAACATAGTAAATGGATTTGGGTGAATGAGGCTGATGATGAATGACAGGAAGCTGCACTAATCTGACTCATGTTTCCTCATTATAGATCAACAGCTGACACACAGGCAGACATTCTTCTTTGATAATCACAATGTTCCCTTCTCTGAATGGTGCTAGAATTTTGTTCCTCTAATTTTTCATTTTATACTATGAAGTCCAGTCCTCTTATGATGGTGCATTCTTTTTTAGACATGGCACCACATGATTGTTAAGCTTAAACTTAGCTAGAATCACAATTTTGTTACATTTCTCTGAATTTAGTCTTGTGTCACTGTGATTAAGTTTTTGCTCTTGACAACTCTCAACCTTATCAAAATCCTCTTGGATGGCATCAACCGTAGAGGTACCATCTCATCATTGCAGCTTGATTACTTCTAATCACAACCAGTAATAGTAATTTAAACTTTAAGGTGGAGACGAACACTTTCTGTTCTATATACCTCCAATATAGATATTTATAGGGTTTCTTTCTTAAAATCAACTCAATAAATACTTATATAGTGTAAAGTGCTTTCAAAGCACTTACTTCTGATATAAGCCTAAAAAGGATTTATTTATTAAACATCAAATATTTTATGATTTTTAAAAAAAGATTTTATTTATTTATTAATTATTTTTTAAAAGATTTTTTAAAAGATTTTATTTATTTTTAGAGAGGGAAGGGAGGGAGAAAGAGAGAGGGAGAGAGAAACATCAATGCGTGGTTGCTGAGAGCCGTGGCCTGCAACCCAGGCATGTGCTCTGACTGGGAATCGAACCTGCGATGCTTTGGTTTGCAGCCCGTGCTCAATCCACTGAGCTATGCCAGCTAGGTGATTTTTTAATTATAACACATAGTTTTGTTGACAGTTTTCTGATTTTGTTTTGATGTTTGTGTATCAACTTCATCACACAGGTGTGATGTGGTACAATTCCTTTCCCTGTGTTTTTTTCTCACTATTGAAAAATCAACAGGAAAAATAGTGTTAAACTAGCTAAGGAGGCATTTTATGAGGTCATCTTGTGTTAATTTTTTTTTGGTTATTATATTTCCTAAACCCTAAAAGTTTCTCCCATAAAAAGAGATTGGTTACAAATCAAGTACATTCAATAACATGAATTTCAAATTCTGAGTCCAAAGGTTGACTACCCTCATTCTTAGCTACCTTGTGTCATTACATTACTACATTTGTATCGTTGGAATTCATGGCATTTCCTCTCATTCTGCTATACTTCCTTTTGAAAATAGGAAATGCTTATTTTAATTATAACAATGTTCATGTGCATTGAATAGCTTACTCAGTGCTAGGCACTATGGTAAACATTTATAAAGATTATTTTATTTAATCCTTGCAGCAACCTTATAAGGATAGGTATTTTGTGACACTTATTTGACAGATGTGAACATTTAGGATTAAAACACTATTGTGACTTGCCCAAGGATGCATATTTGATGTCCAAACCTGGGCTGCCTGATATCAACATCCATAATGTTTTCCACTATGATAAGTTAATGGGGATATTAATAAGAATAGTAACACTTGTCTTTAATCACTATGAGATTAAATGTGTAGATAGATTAGATGCAGACAGAGATAGGGATATAGAGAGTGAGAGAATGAGAGCAAGCAAGACACACACATAGCATTATACTTTTGAATTAGTCCTGGAAATCAACTGTGTTTATAACATTTATTTGGGGAACTGCATGTATCTCTGATTTAAGAATTGCTCTTTTTTATTTTTAAAAGTTTCATTAATTTTTTTGTAATGATTAGGAAAGCTCTGTTGTGCATAGATACTGAAATTCTTCATACTCACAAAGAGACTATACTTAGAAAAATAAATATGTCAGTGAATTTGTAAAAAAAGTGAAATGATGTTATTTCTTTTAAATCGTGGCTTGTCTGGAAAATTATTATATTTTATGAAATTATAAATACTTTTTTATAACCATAACTTTTAAACAATTATTCTGTAATCTGTTTATCATATTGACACAAGTATACTTTTCTCAAACAAAAAGCAGGTTTAGCAAAATACACAGTAAATGTTTAACAGTGGCTGGTTATTTGTAAGTAGTGGGGCTAGAGATGTTTTAAGTTTTTCAAATTTTTTTCTCATTCATTTTTTCAAGTAAATACAGTGTATATATTTTGAGATAGTCATGAAGAAAAAAATTAGAAGTACTTTTTAAATTTAAAGGACCATTAACATTAAACATGCTCCTTCCCTGTGGTGAAGAAGTTTAGGGTTAGCCCTGCAGAGATGATGGTTGAGGCTGGGACTCTTTGGTGAGTGGGGTTGTCACTTGGGGCACAAAACTGATAGGCAGGACACAAAACTCAGTAATAAAGTTAACATTTTTAAAAAATCAAAATTTCAAATAAAGACAGGATCAGATAAGGCTGGGATTAGGGTGAGGTGAGTGAAGTAAATCCTGCAACTGCAGTGTGGGTTCCTGTGTTTATGACTCACATTTATAGCAGAGCTTTCAGTAGATTTTATTTCTGTTGGGCAAGAAAACTATCCACACAATTAACTCTACAGGAATAATTCTTTGTCTCAATGTGACTCTACCATGTTTACTAGTGTACCAAAAATGGTATTCACTGAGTTTCTGTAGTTCTGCCCTTCGATGACTGAAGGTGTTTCAGAAAAATATTGTGATATAACAGACTTGGCTAACCATTTCTTAGCATACATGAAGTACTTTTTCCTCAAATATTTTTTTCAATGAGGAACTCACTGTATAAAAGCTTTGCACAAGATAATTTCTTGTGAAAGAATAAGAGACATTTAAAAAGCCAAAAAGCATTTTGAAAGGGACACGTGACTGAGCAGGATATGTTGAAGCAGTCTTGAGGTAGTTCATGTTTTGTCTGCCTCTTTGGTGCTTTTCAACAGAGATGATGAAATAGGTCCCAATCCCCACGTTGTGAGGTGAACATGTGGGATAGTTTTTCAGTAGCACAGGCTTCTAATCTTTAAAGAGAAATCAATATTGTTTTCCTCTAGAGGCTTCTTCCTAATGGAAAAAAAGAGCCTTGAATTACCAGTGTTTTAATTTAGAACAAAGATAAGTTGAGAGAAAAATATGGCAGAAGATGAGAATTCATGTTTCAGGGATAGTCTTGAGACTGATTTTTTTAGGTCAGATCTATATGAAAAGTCTTCCCAGTCATATCAGTATGGAGGTGCCCATATTCCTGAATCAGTATATATTATTTTGGGATAGTTGTTTTCTTTTCTTATTTATTTATTTTTTCTTTCTCTCTCTTTCCCTTTTTCTTTGCTTCAAAAAGGATTTTCCAAAATTTCCTCTGCCCTAGCCCTCAGCAGACAATTTGCAAGGTAATTTATTCAGACTTTATTCTTTTTTGAGCGGATGTTTTTTGTGGGACATATTTACATGACAAAAATAACTAAAAAGTGAAAAATACAGCAACTTCTGCTATGCCAAATAACAGCAAGGAGTTCTTGGTTAGAAAGCTGCTTAAATTTCTTTCCTATTATAAAATGAAAACCTGGGTTTATTTTATTTATTTTTATTAATTTTGTTTTTTATAGAACATGCTGGGGTGACATTGGTTAATAAAAGTACATAGGCTTCAGGGGGTACAATTCTAACACATCAGCTGTATGTTGTATGGTGTGTTCACCATCCCTAGAAATCTGGGTTTATTTTAATGATATTTCCACAACTCACTGTTCCCATGATAATCTAATCAGCAACATCAGCCTGCCAGTTTAGTAATTGAAAGGTTATTTCCATTAATTAGTTTTGCAACTGGATGTCTTGACTCTCTTGCTGCCATATGAAAACTAGCAGAGATAAATATGTTGTGTTTTAATACAATAAATAACTCTGCTGAATTTGAAAAATAGAGTCAATTTGTCTTCTCTCTTTTTAGTGGCAGATGCAAGATGACAGCTAAATGAGTGATCAATTCATTTAAAAGGAAAATGTATATCAATATTGCCAACTACTGCCATTGAACACACAAACATAATTTGATACACTGACATATTCCTGTAGGCAAGTGATGTAAAAGCCACTAAAATTATGGTAATCTTGATCTCTGGTGAGGAACTTTGAGCTCTTGATTATTTATTTATCTAAGTACTGGAGGGACTTATAAATTACTTCTTGGGGAAAGTTTAGACCTTGCCCTTGGGTACTTTCTCACCCATTTTCTAATCAGGATCACTTCCTTATCAGGGTCCCCTACTGTCTTCAGGCCAGATGACTGTTAAAGCCACAGAGATGACATCATTTCTAGGTCCTGTTAGCCACTGTGAACAAAAACTTTCTCCTGCTCAACTTTCATTTAGCCTGTACATATTTATTGAAATCCTATGTTGTGCCAGTATCTCTGCTGGGGACTAGAGCTATGTGAGTAAACAAATGACTGTTGAAGATTTACTTCACAGAAATGAAATTTATGGATAGACATAAAGACTGCTCATTCTTCAATGACAGTGGTTCGAGGCCTTTTTTTGAAGCACAAATACCTCTCAGAACTTGATAGGCATTGTTCCCTGAAAAATTCAGATTATGCACAAACTTAACTGAATTTTGCATTCATCTTTTAAATTAGTTTTTGGGTGACATTAGTTAATAATAACATTACATAAGTTTCAGGTGTACATCTTTATATGACAAATGTATCTACTTAATTGTGTGCTTATAATTCAAAGTCTAGTTTCCTTCTGTCACCACATATTTGATCCCCTTTACTGCCTTCATTCTCTCCCCATGCACTTCTTCTCTGGTAATAATCATCCTGTTGTCTGTATAAGTTTGTTCTTTTGTGTGTTTATTTGTTGCTTTTTGTTTTATATTCCACATATGAGAGAGATCATACAGTTCTTGTTCTTTTCTGTCTGACTTCTTTCACTTAGCATAGTACTTTCAAGATCCATCCACATTGTCACAGATAGCAGTATTTTATCATTTTTTATGACTGAGTAGTATCCACTGTATATATGGACCACATCTTTTTTATTCAACCATCTGTTGAGGGACACTTATGTTGTTTTCATGTTTTGACTCTTGTGAGTAATGCTGCAGTGAATATAGGAGTGTATATATCCTTGTGAATAAATATTTCCACATTTTTTCTCCTGATACCCAGAAGAGGGATCGATGGGTCACATGAAAGCTCTACTGTTAATTTTTTGAGGAACCTCCATAGAGTTTTTCACAGTGGCTCACTGATTTATATGTCCACCAGCAGTGTGTGAGGGTTCTCTTTTCTCTACATTCCTGCCAACACTCGTTATTTCTTGTCTTATGATCCTAACTGGTGTGAGGTGATATCTTATTGTGCTTTTTATTTGCATTTACCTTATTACTATTTCTTTGTGTATGATTTTTCTGCGAGGGTGGGAATAGGTTGGTATAGATTCTAGGTCAGAAAACTGTGCTCTTGTGGTCTCCATATCCCTCTTTTCAGAAACAGACCACTTTTTGTCTTCCTGTGGATTTCTTCATTATTTTATTTAAAATTCTTTTAAATTATTTTTTTAAGTTTTACTGAGATATAATCAACATATATCACTGTAAAAGTTTAAGGTATGCAGCATAATGGTTGGACTTACATACATTGTAAAATGATTACCACAATAAATTTAGTTAGTATCCATACTCTCATACAGCTATAATTAAAAGAGAAAGCAAAAAGAAAAAGATTTTTTTCCCTTAGAATAAGAACTTTTAGGATTTACTCTCTTAACAACTTTCCTATAGCAGTGTTAACTATAGTCATCATGCTGTATGTTACATCCCTAGTACTTATTTATCTTGTGTCTTTTGAGCACTTTTGTCCAATTCCCTCTTGTCTCATCCCCCCACCCTCTCCCACCTCTGATAAATATCACTGTATTTTCTGATTTGTGGGATTTTTAAAATATTCTGCATGAGTTTACAAAGAGGGGCCCCCAAAACCTGGAATTTATTTACTAAAGCATGATGTATTTATTCTTACATGTTTAAACTTCAGTCACCTGCAAAATACTTTCCATTTGATGCAATACACCTATCAAGACATTTTTTCTACTGCTCTAAACAGTTTTTGAACTCATCAATTTTGATGCCTTTTATTGCTTTTGCTGTTTTTTGTTTTACCTCTTCCACATCAGCAAAACCTTTCCGTTTGAGGATTTCTTCATCTGGGGAAATAAAAAAAAAGTTGCTGGGGGTGAAATCAAGTGAATATGGAGCCTGGGACATGGGGGTCATGCCATTTTTGGTCAAAAATTGCTGAACACTCAGTACGGTGTGGGCAGGTGAGCTCATAAATCATCCATCACCAAATGGGCAAATGCGTTGAAAAAGTCTTCAAAAGAATTCACTGAAGCCTCTCACAGCCTCTCACAACAACGTCAGCAAGTACACTGATACAGATGGGTTCCTGGAAATCTTACCTAGTGAGGGAAGCCTGTACTACAAGTACAGGCTTGTAGTACAGAAGATACTTCCATCCAGAAGATAATTCCTCTCTTCAGAAGATAATTCCATTTGGGGGGTCCTCCCTGGTATACAGTATTTGTCTTTTTGTGTCTGACTTTATTTCACTTAGCATAATGCCCTCAAGGTCCATCCATCTTGCAAATGGCAGGATTTCCTCATTATTTTGTGGCTAAATTATATGTGTATTTCTTTATAACTGAATTGCTCTATAGTGTTTTAGTGGGTATGAGATATTATGACTTTGATGGACATCAACAATCCACTTGGAAAGTGATTCAATGCTAGGAGTCACCAAAAAAGCTAGAAAAGGAAAGAGCGTAGAACACTGGGAGGTAGCATGAAACTGCAGATATCCTTGATCTCAGTCCAGTGATTGTATTTCAAACTTCTGGTTTCCTGCTTCAGGAGAGAATAAATTTCTGTTATTTTAAGACCCTCTCCCCCCTCAAAGTGATTCAGTGTCTACTGTACTGATGTTTTTGGATACTTTGCTCATTGTAGTTAAACTATTGTTTTATCAAGAGCACAATATAAATTTTGCTTTAGAACTAGTAATAAGAATTTGCTTTTTGAGCAACTTAATTGATTTTATTTTTAATTACAGATGTAGTAAAATTGATTACATTTTCCTTTTAAAATATTTTGCTGTAAAGCACAGAAACAAATTTGTGATATATTTCTAATCAATTGGTACTTGCTTCTTAACTTCTTATCTCACATTATTAAAGAAACAATTTAAATCAAAGGGTACTAACTTGAAAGATATCCATAGCATAATGTTTTTAAAAATGATTTTCAGAGTAACACATATAGTAGGATATCATTTTTGTAAAAGAAACATCCTGTCATTTATTTTAGTATGAGGATAGAGAAAAATTATGAACATTATTTACAAAGGAAGAAAAAATAGAATTGGAAGAGAATTAATATGGGGAGATTTAACTCTTTATCACCTTGAAATTTAATTTATAACAGCAAGCACCACCAGATATTTTTAGATAGAGTTTTTGTCCTTCAAATGTGGAAACTAGAAATTACAATGTAATGTGATAAGTAGAGTTGCGGAAATAAATAGGTGTCCATAAAATACCCAAGAGATAGTGGATAACTTAGGGGAAGGTCATGGAGTGGAATGATCTTTCAAAGAATGAAAAGCAGCTTGCTAAGTGGATCAATGGAGCAAGGATATTTCTGAAAAAGAGAAAAGTATGCTAGGGAGCCAAACAAGGATACAGTGTGTCTGGGTACCTATCCTGATATATGTGGTGTAAAGTTGGGTGAGAGATGAGGCTCAAGGACCAGAAAGGATCCAAAACACCAAGGGCCATACCTAGATTTCTCTTGTAATGCTCCTGGGTGAATGTCTTGCTCTGCATACATCTTGCAGTGTAAATATGCAGTATGGATTTGAGGACATGAGATTGAGACAGAGATATAGTTACAAGGGTACTACAAACTCACTATAAAGGTGTGGGTTTATTTCTGGGCTATCTATTCTGTTCCATTGATCTATGCCTCTGTTTTTATCCCAGTACCAGCCTGTTTTGATTACTCTGGCCTTATAGTAAAGTTTGATATTGGCTAGTATGATTCCTCCAACTTTGCTTTTCTTTCTCAGGATCACTGTTGCTTGCAGGGCCTTTTGTAGTTTCATATAGATTTTTGAAATATTTGTTCTAGTTCTGTGAAATATGCCATTGGAATCTTGATAGGAATTGCATTAAATTTATAGAATGCTTTGGGTAGCATGGACATTTTAATGATGTGCCTGTCCAGGAACATGGTATGTGCTTCTACTTTTTGTATATTCTTCAGTGTCTTATATTTTATGAGTACAGGTCTTTCACATCCTCACTTAGGTTTATTCCTAGGTATTTTCTTCTTTTTGAAACAATTGTGAATGGTATTGTTTTCCTAATTTTCCTTTCTATTAGTTCAATATAGACACATTCTGGATATTAATTTCATATCCTGCTACTTCGCTGAATTCATTTATCAGTTTTAATAGTTTCTTGGTGGAATCTTTAGGGTTTTCTATATACAGAGAGAACCCCAAATGAAGATAGTTTTACTTCTTCCTTTCCAATTCAGGAATTTGTATTTCTGAAAATGAAGATAGTCATCTTCAAATGAAGATAGTTTTACTTCTTTCTTTCCAATTCAGGAATTTGTATTTCCTTTCCAAATTTGTATTTCTTCTTGTATGATTGCTATGGCTAGGACTTCCAGTACTCTGTTGAATAAGAGGGGTGAAAGCAGGCATCCCTGTCTTGTTCTTGATCTTAAGGGGAATGCTTGTACTTTTCTGCCCATTGAGTATGATGCTGGCAATGGGTTTCCCATATATGGTCTTTATTATATTTAGATATATTGCCTCTATTTCCACTTTCCTGAGAGTTTTTTTTGTCATATGTGGGTGCTGGATTTTATCAAATGTCTTTTCTACATCTATTGATATGATCATGTCATTTTTATCCTTCATTTTGTTTATGTGGTGAATCACTTTTATCAATTTGAGAATGCTGTACCAATCTTGCATTTTCAGAATAAATCCCACTTGGTCATGTTGTATGATTTTTTTCATGCATTGCTACATTTGGTTTGCTAAAATTTTTTTGAGAATTTTAGCATCTATGTTAATCAGGAATATTCAGCCTACACCTGTATAATCAATTTATAGTCAACAGAGGAAGCAAGCACATACAATGAGCTAAAGATAGTTAATTCAATAAATGGTGTTAGGAAAATTGGACAGATACAATTAGAAAAATGAAACTAGACCATTTTTTTATTTTAATCATTGTTCAAATACAGTTTTCTCCTTTTTACTCCCAATCCAGCCCCCCCCACCCTCTCCACTTCCCTCCCACACCACCCTCCCCTTAGTTTATGACCATGTGTCCTTTAAGTTTGTTCCCGTGAACCCTTCCCACTGTCCCCTTAAATTCCCTCTTCTCTCCCCTCCGGTCACCATCAGCCTGTCCTCTATTTCAGTGTCTTTGGTTATATTTTTGCTTGTTTCTTTGTTTTGTTATTTAGGTTCCTGTTAAAGGTGAGATCATATGGTATTTGTCTTTCACTGCCTGGCTTGTTTCGCTTAGCATAATGTTTTCCAGCTCCATCCACGCTGTTGCAAAGGGTAGGAGCTTCTTTCTTTCTGCTGCATAGAATTCCATTGTGTAAATGTACCATAGTTTTTTGATCCATTCATTTACTGATGGGCATCTTGGTTGCTTCCAGCATCTAGCTATTGTAAATTGTGTTGCTATGAACATTGGGATGCATAGGTTCTTTTGAATTGGTGTTTTAGTATTCTTAGGATAAAGTCCCAGCAGTGGAATTGCTGGATCAGAAGGTAGATCCATTTTTAGATTTCTGAGGAAGTTCCATACTGCTTTCCATAGTGGTTATACCAGTCTGCAGTCCCACCAGCAGTGCACTAGGGTCCCCTTTTCTCCACAACCTCTCCAACACTTGTTGTTTGTTGCTTTGTTTATGATGGCCATTCTGTCTGGTGTGAAGTGGTATCTCATTGTGGTTTTAATTTGCATTTCTCTGATAGCTAGCAATATTGAACATCGTTTCATGTGTCTTTGGATTTTCTGTATGTCCTCCTTGGAGAAGTGTCTGTTCAAGTCCTTTGCCCACTTTTTAATTGGATTCCTTGTCTTCTTAGAGTGCAGTCTTGTAAGTTCTTCATATATTTTGGAGATTAAACCCTTGTCTGAGGTATCATTGGCAAATATGTTTTCCCATACAGTTGGTTCTCTTTTAATTTTGATACTGTTTTCTTTAGCTGTGCAGAAGCTTTTAATTTTGATGAGGTCCCATTTGTTTATTCTTTCCTTTATGTCCCTTGCTCTAGGGGACACGTCAGAAAAAAGTTTCTTCGTGAGATATCTGAGATTTTCCTACCTACGTTCTCCTCTAGGACTTTAATGGTGTCACATTTTATATTTAAGTCTTTTATCCACCTTGAATTTATGTTTGTATATGGTGTAAGTTGGTGCTCAAGTTTCATTTTTTTTGCACATGGCTGTCCAGTTCTCCTAGCACCATTTGTTGAAGAGGCTATTTTTATTCCATTTTATGTTGCTGCCTCCTTTGTCAAATATTAATTGATCATAGAGACTTGGGTTTCTTTCTGGGCTCTCTGTACTGTTCCATTGGTCTATGTGCCTGTTTTTATGCCAGTACCAGGCTGTTTTGATTATAGTGGCCTTGTAGTATAGTTTAGTGTCAGGTATTGTGATCCCTCCTACTTTACTCTTCTTTCTCAAAATTGCAGCAGCTATTTGGGGTCATTTATAATTCCATATAAATTTTTGAAGTGTTTGTTCTATGTCTGTGAAATAAGCCATTGGTACTTTAATAGGTATTACATTGAATGTGTAAATTGCTTTGGGTAGTATGGACATTTTGATGATATTAATTCTTCCAATCCATGAACACAGTATATGTTTCCAGTTGTTTGTGTCTTCCTTGATTTCTTTCTTCAGTGTTGTGTAGTTTTCTGAATACAGGTCTTTTACCTCTTTGGTTAGGTTTATTCCTAGATATTTTATTTTTATTTTTGCTATTTCAAATGGAATTTTTTCCTTGATCTCTGTTTCTGCTGTTTCATTGTTGGTGTACAGAAATGCCTTTGATTTCTGGATATTGGCTTTGTATCCCAATGTTTTGCCAAGTTCATTTATTAGGTCAAGCAGTTTTTTGGTAGAGTCTATAGGATTTTCTATGTATACTATCATGTCATCTGCAAACAGTGACAGTTTTGTTTCCTCCTTTCCAATTTGGATGCCTTTTATTTCTTTTTCTTGTCTGACCACTGTGGCTGGAACTTCCAGTACTATATTGAATAGAAGTGGTGAAAGTGGACAGCCTTGTCTTGTTCCTGATCTTACTGGAAAAGATTTTAATTTTTTGGCCATTGAGTATGATGTTGGCTGTAGGTCTCTCCTATGTGGCCTTTATTATGTTGAGGAATGCTCCCTCTATTCCCACTTTGCTGAGTGTTTTTATGATGAATGGGTGCTGTACCTTATCAAATGTTTTTTCTGCATCTGTGATATGATCATGTGGTTTTTGTCTTTGCTTTTGTTTATGTGATGTAGTACATTTACTGACTTACAAATATTGAACCATCCTTGCATCCCTGGAATGAATCCCACTTGGTCATGGTGTATGATCTTTTTAATGTATTGTTGGATGCGGTTTGCCAGTATTTTGTTGACGATTTTAGCATCCATGTTCATCAGTGATATTGGCCTGAAGTTTTCTTTCTTTGTTGTGTCTTTATTTGGTTTTGGAATTAGGATGATGTTGGCCTCATAAAAAGAGTTTGGGAGACTGCCATCTTTTTGGATTTTTTGGAATAGTCTGTGAAGGATAGGGGTTAGCTCTTCCTTAAATGCTTTGTAGAATTCTCCTGTGAAACCATCTGGTCCTGGGCTTTTGTGTGTTGGGAGTTTTTTGATTACTGTTTCAATTTCTTTTGTTGTTATTGGTCTGTTCAGGCTTTCTGCTTCTTTTTTCATTGAGTTTTGGAAGATTATATTTTTTCTAGAAATTTGTCCATTTCATCTAGGTTTTCAAATTTCTTGGCATACAGCTCTTTGTAGTAATTTCTTACAATCCTTTGTATTTCTGTGGTATCTGTTGTAATCTCTCCTCTTTCACTTCTGATTGTGTTTATTTGGGTCTTCTCTCTTTTTTTCTTGATGAGTCTGGTTAAAGGTTTGTCGATTTTGTTTATCTTTTCAAAGAACCAGCTCTTGGATTCATTGATCCTTAGAATTGTGCTTTTAGTCTCTATGCCATTTAATTGTGCTCTGATCTTGGTTATTTCCTTCCTTCTGCTTGCTCTGGGCTGCCTTTGTTGTTGTTCCTGGAGTTCCTGTAGACGTAGGGTTAGGTTGTTTGTTTGGAATGTTTCTAACCTTTTTAGGTCAGCCTGTATCGCTATAAACTTCCCTCTCAGGACTGCCTTGGCTGTTAGACCATTTTCTTATACCACACACAAGAATAACTTCCAAATTGATTAAAGACTTAAATATTAGATCTGAAACCATAAAAATCCACAGAAGAAAACATAGGTAGTAAAATCTTGGACATTGCCCATAACAATATTTTTACTGATATATCTCCTAAGGCAAGGGGAACAAAAAAATAAATAAACAAATGGGACAACATCATACAGCAATGGAAACCATCAATGGAAAAAAAAGACAACCTACTGAATAGAACATATTCATTGATAATATGATACAAGTTTATTTTCAAAATTTGTAAGAGTTACAGAACTCAACACCAAAAAAACCCCAATCCATTTAAAAATAGATAAAGGACCTGAATAAACACTTCTCCAAAGATGACATACAGATGGCCAATAGACATATGAAAAGATGCTCAATTTCACTAATCATCAGAGAGATCATCAGAGAGATGCAAATAAAAACTGCAATGAGATATCACCTCATACCTATCAGAATGGCTATCATCAACAAATCAACAAATAATGAGTGCTGGCAAGGATGTGGAGAGAGAGGAACACGTTTGCACTACTGGTGGGAATGTAGATTAGCGCATCCACTCTGGAAAGCAGTGTGGAGATACCTCAAAAAAATTAAAAATGAATCTACCTTTTGACCCAGTGATCTCACTTCTGGGAATTTATCCAAAGAAACCCAAAACACTGATTTAAAATACCATAAACACCCCTATGTTCATTGCCACTTTATGTACAATCACCAACATATGGAAGCAGCCCAACTATTCATAAACAGATGAGTGAACAAAACAACTATGGGGCAATTTATACAATAGAATACTAGTTGGATGTTAAAAATAAAAAAATTACCCTTTGCAACAGCATGGATGGACCTGGAGAATGACAGGCTGAGTAAAATAAGCCAGTCAGAGAAAGACAAATACCATATGATTTCACTCACATGTGGAATCTAATGAACAAACTGAACTAATAAGCAAAACAGAAACAGACTCATAGTTAGACAGCAGGATGACAGCTATGAGAGGGGCAGTAAGGGGATGGGAGAGATTGAGCAAAAAGGACTCAGGGACATGGGCAATGTTGTGGCAATTGTGGGAGTGGCAGGGATATAAGGGGGCTAAATGGCAATGGAAAAAATACAATAATAAAGGGTACTACAACAGTCAAAATGAGCGATGATGGGGTTGAAATTCCTAGACAGATTCTCTTCTTATCTTGTCATTTCTCTTCCTTTTCCCTCCTAAGTCAGTCTCTGAATAGCTCATGCTCTCCCAGTGACGGAAACTTCAGCCTGGCTCTCAGCCTTGAAAACCTCATATCCTCTGTCAAGACAACCTGGACTTTCTCACCCTCCCAGACTTGGCTGAGATAACACTTTTTGGGACCTTGTATTACATAAAAGCTATATGATGGAAAAAATACATACATTGGCTAAGGTTTAACATGATCTCCCCATCCTTCCCACCACACCATCACCTACCCTAGTGCTGAAGTTTATTTTAACTCCAAAGGGCTCCATGTACCACCTTTTCCAAACCCAGTGTTGGAAGACTAAATCAGATAGTGAAGAGCATACAATGGGGTAATCATCCAAATATCTGCAATTAAAACTGGCCTGCAGAATACAGATTAGATATCATGGCAATAATGTTGTAAAATTGCTTGTCCTCTTGTTCTAACAACAAACTCACATTTTAATTACTGCAGTTGACCCAAGCAAAAATGATATTGTAAACTTGACATGTGTGCACACTCACATTGTTATATACACGTGTGCTTCCTCTCTGAATGCTTCAGCCCTCTCCACCCTGCCCTTTGCCTTATTGAAGACACCTTTATTATTGCAAAATGGCTGAGATCACCAGCACAAAGTGCAAAGGGGCTGTGGCACAACAAAAGGTAAGGACAGGGATGTATGGTTTCTCTAGATTCTTGTTTGTGGGTGTTCTATAAAATTTCTGTTCTATGTGGTACCTTTCATGTTCCCATAGGCACAGCACCAATGAGGATATCTCAGCAGCATTTAGTCCCAGATTCTTTTTGCCACTGGAAGCCAAGACCCCACTGTACCAAACCCTTCTGGTTTACTATGGATCAAAAGAGTAGTTACATCAAATTCAGTATTGCCAATAAGTAAGTGGCTGGTGCTATTTTGAATAAAAACTCCTAGTCCTACAGAAACTACTAAAACAAGTTGAAGAAGTGATTAAGTAGCTAGTATCAGGGGTGAAAACATCTGTCTACCATTCACATTAGCAGAACAGTAGAAATCTTCATCACAGAATTGGTACTTAGAGCCTAGATGTTGTGTGGCTGTGAAGATGGCCTGAGGGATTTTCAGGGGTTTTGCTGACCAGTAGTAGACACAACATTTAGCATTGTATTTGTACCCCTATTTTCACAGGAGTTTTGGTTAAGAAGAATATATTGTGTTATCTCTTGTGTAAGAGATATGGTTGGGATTATTATTTTGCTTTTAGAAAACCATAATAATGAAAGACCATCCTGTGTGAGTAACATGTCACATAGTAAGAATAAGGTCTAAAATCCTACAATCCAGAGTTCTTGACTCTGGCTGTACCTGGGTAAAATCACTGGATAGTTTGTTAAATATACACAGGCCTGGGCCCTATGTCCACATTCTGATGTTCAACCAAAGTTGAGAACCACAGTTCTCAGGGGTAGGTGAGGAAGCCTGTCCTAAAGCCACCCTAGGAATATGTATACTGATTTTTTTAAATAAAGACCCTTGATATTACATACATTTATAATTGGTGGTAATTCATTTACAATGGAAAAATGCTTTTGTTGGTTTATGTTTTATATCCCACATATAAATAAAATCATATGGTTCTTGGGCTTTTCTGTCTGGCTGATTTTATTTAACATGACACTCTCAAGATCCATCCACGTAGTTCCTAGTGGAAGAATTTCATCCTTTCTTATGACTGAGTAGTATTCCATTGTACATATGTACAAAATCTTCTTTATCCAGTTTCACCAGGGGACATTTAGGTTATTTCCATGTCTTGGCTATTCTAAATAATGCTTCAGTGAAAATACAGGTACATATATCTTTATGAAAAGGTGTTCTCAAATTTTGGGGGTAGATAGCCAGAAGAGAGATTGCTGCATCATATGGTAGCTCTATTCTTAATATTTTTTGAAGAAACTCCACAGTTTCCCATAGAAATTGCACCAATTTATATTCCCACAAGCAGTGTATGAGGGTTGTCTTTTCTTCACATCCTCTCCAATGTGTTATTTTGTGTCTTGGTGATATAGCCATTTTAGTAGGTGTAAGGTGGTACTTCATCATGGTTTTGATTTTTACTTTTAAGTTTTTGAGGGGGGTTTCTCTATTCTATTCTTTTTTGAAAACATTTATTGTATTTTTTCCATTACCATTTATCCCCATTATACTCCCCTCACTCCTGCAATCACCACACTGTTTTCTGTGTCCATGAGTCCTTTTTCCTTTTTGTTCCATCCCTCCACCCCCTAACTGTCCACCACACACACCAGAGCTGTCAGCCTGTTCTCCATCTATGAGTCTGATTCTATTTTGCTCTTAGTTCAGTTTGTTCATCAAATTCCACATAGGAGTGAAATCATATGGTATTTGTCTTTCTCTAACTGGTTTATTTCACTTAGCATAATGTTCTCCAGTCAATCCATGCTGTCAAAAATGGTAAAATTTTCTTTTTAATGAAAGTAGTATTCCGTTGTGTAAATGTCCTATAGTTGTTTTATCCATTCATCTACTGACAGACACTTGGGCTGCTTCCATTTCTTGGCAACTGTAAATAAATAGGGTGCTTATGTTCTTTTGAATTGGCGTTTCAGGTTTCTTTGGATAAATTCACAGAAGTGCTGTTGCTGGGTCATAAGGCAGTTCCATTTTTCATTTTTTTGAGGTATCTCCATGATACTCTCCACAGTGACTGCATCAGTCTGCATTCCCACCAGCAGTGCAAAAGTTTCCTGTTTCTCCACATCCTCAACCGCACTTGTTGTTTGTTGATTTATTGATGATAGCCATGCTGATAGGTATGAGGTAATATCTCATTGTGGTTTTAATTTACATTTCTCTGATGATTAGTGACAATAAGGATTTTTTCATATGTCTATTGGCCATCTGTATGTCATCTTTGGAGAAGTGTCTATTTAGGTCCTTTGCCAATTTTAAAAATTGGATTGTTTGGTTTTTGGTGTTGAGTTTCATAAGTTCTTTATAAAGCTTGGACACTTATAAAGATGTTTGGCAAATATGTTCTCCCATTACATGTATTATCTTTTTGTTTTGTTGATGGTTTTTTTTGCTGTGCAAAAACTGAAAAAAAAACCCAGAGGAAAATACTGTTAAAATAAAATTGTAAGATATCGATAATCATCTTAAATGTCCAATCAAAATGTCTTAAATGATCCAATCAAAAGACAAAGGGTAGCTGAATGGATTAGTAAACAAGACCTATATATATGCTATCTCCAAGAGACCCATCTCAGAACAAAAGAACAAAAGATACACACACACCAAAAGTAGAGGGATGGAAAAAGATATTTCATTTAAATGAAAAAGAAAAAAGCTGGGATAACAGTACTTATATCCAACAAAATGGACTTAAAATCAAGGCACAAAGAAACAAAGGACACAATATACATAAAGATAAATGGCACAATCTAACAAGAGGATATAACCCTATGAAGCATTTATGCACCCAACATAGGGGAACCTAAATATGTACAGCAAATCCTGATGGACATAAAGGAAGAGATCACAGAAATACAGTCATAGTAGGGGATTGTAACACTCCATTGACTTCAATAGATAGATCTTCCAGGCAAGGAGGCAAGAAGATGATAACCTTAAATGACACACTAGATCAAATGGATTTAATTGATATCTTCAGAACATTTCACCCCAAAACAGCAGAATATACATACTTTTCAAGTGCATGTGAAACATTTTCTAGAATAGACCATATTTTTAGCTACAAAACAAGTCTCAATAAATTTAAGAACACTGAAATCATGTCAAGCATCTTCTCTGACCACAATGTCATGTAACTGGAAATCAATCACATTTTTCTTATAGTGAGTAAAGTTGAGCATCTTCTCATTTATCTGTTGGTCATCAGTCTTGGGAAAAAGTGTCTTTTTAGTCCTCTGCCTGTTTTTTAATTAGATTGTTTGTTTTTGCTGAGTTGTGTGAGTTCTTCATATATTTTAAATATTAAGCCCTTATCAAAGATATTGTTTGCAAATAGCTTCTTCCATTCAGTTGGTTACCTTTTTGTTTTGTCATTTTTTTTTGCTATGTTGTTGTCCTATTCACTTATTTGTGCTTTTACTTCCCTTGCCTTTGGGTTTGTATTTACAAAAACCCTTCTCACACCAAGTTTGTAAGTTTAGTACCTATGTTTTCTTCTATGTATTTTATTGTTTTGGATGCTATATTCGAGATTTTAATCCATTTTGAGTAATTTTTATGTATGGTGTCAGAGAGGAGTCTAGTTTCATTGTTTGCATGTTGCTTTCCAGTTTTATTAACACCATTTATTAAAGAGGCTTTCCTTTCTTCATTGCATATTTTTTAATCATTTGTGAAAAATTAGTATCCCATACATATATATGGATTTATATCTGGTCTCTCAGTGATACAACAGAAGCAACAAGTGAGCAAACAAACAAAAAAAACCAAACTCATTGACACAGACAATAGTATGATGGTTACCAAAGGGGAAAGGGAATGGGGGAGAATGAAGATGGTAAAGTGTGTCAGATATACAGTGTTGGAAAGAGACTAGACTTTGGGTGGTGAATATACAATGTAATAAAGAGATGATATATTATAAAATTGTATACCTTAAATTCCTTTCATGCTATTAATCAATGTTACCCAATATATTTAATTAAAGAATGCTTTGAAAGTATTTTAGCCTGTGTATATACAAGAAAAGAGGGGAGTAGTTTGATATCAAATAATTCAAACTTAGAAAACCTGAGGTTAAGACCGTGATCTTCTCCTTAGCTAGGTAACCTTGGGTCATTCTGAGCTCAGTTATGTCTTCTGTAAAATTAAAATGTTATCCCCTTCCATCAAATGGGATGATGGTATATTGGAACTATTTTGTCAACTGAGAGCACCTCTGCTAATGCACAGACAGGAAGGCCTTGTGAAGACCGAGGCAGAGACTGTTGTGACGCTGCCACGAGACAGGAGTCTGCAAAAACTGGAGGAAGCAAGTCTCTTCTCTAGAGGCTTCTCCTCTAGAATGTGGCCCTGGAATGCCTTGATTTTGATCTTCTTACATCCAGAACTGTGAGAGAATAAATATGTGTTATTTAAAGCCACCCAGTTTGTGGTAATTTTTTATGGCAGTCCTAGGAAATGAGCACAACACTTTGTCGGAGAGTCTTTGGGAGGAATAGTAGTCAGTGTAGGCTACACATCCCTGAAGAGCAGACTTCTTTGGGGTATGACTTTTTATGTCTCTCAGTTTCTTCTTTTCCTCTACCTTTGGATTCAGAGTTTTTACCTTATTCCCATGAGAACAGGAGTTGGTGTTCTTGTCATTTTTGTGGTTGGAGGTGGGAACATGTTAAGGGAAGAAGCCACAGGCACAGTGTGTGGGGTTCATCTGTGAGTCAGAAATCACTTGAATTGTCAAGGAATTTAAAGAAACACAGACACAAGAATTAATTATTTGTGGGGAAGTTCATTGCCTAACTGTTTACAGCCCTTTTACCATTGGGAGTACCATTTTCAAACAAGTAATTGATATAAGTCTCCTCAAAATGTCTTATAATCACGTTTGCACTAATGATTTTCTTAGTAAATAATGTTGTAGAAATAGTAGAAACTTCAGTTTCTTTTTTTTTAAAAAAATATTTTATTTATTTATTTTTAGAGAGGGAAGGGAGGGCGATAGAGAGAGAGAGAGAGAAACATCGATGTGCGGTTGCTGGGGTTTATGGCCTGCAACCCAGGAATGTACCCTGGCTGGGAATCGAACCCGGGACACTTTGGTTCCCAGCCCGCGCTCAATCCACTGAGCTACGCCAGCCAGGGCTAGAAACTTCAGTTTCAATCTTGTTAATTTATGGGAGTCTACTTTAGTTGATTCTAAATTATTGACAATTTATTGTACACAGATGCAAATCATATATTTACTTTTATGCTTGCACTCCTTTATTGTAGGATATAGAAACAGAAGAACAGAAACACCAGAATAAATTAGAGAAAATATCTTGGGACAAATAATTACATGTTTAGCAGATATGCTGGTGTGTGGCTAGCCTAATGAGTCATTTTTGCTGGCTTGAAAATTTTTAATCTTTTTCTACCTTTACTGAAAATAATATTTCTAGTTACTAATTGGAATCCTCCTTTTAAAAAAATGTTGAATTATTCTATTTTATGTGTGTTCCACATTGTCAGTGATTACTTCTTTCAGAAAAGTAGACATAATTTTTAGTAAATAAAAGTAATTGAAGCATCCTGGGAAGATTGCAGCCTTCCTTTCTTCTGTGTCATTGTGGTTGCTGTCCTATAAACAGCTCTAAACATTGAGGGCCTATCTCTGAAATGTAAATTGTTCCTTCATTTCATTTGAGTCATTAGGTCCTTCCAACTGTAGGAAGAGGGAATTTTGAATCTCTTTCCCATGTTTTAATGTCTCTTTGCAACAGGACAAGTCAAAATGAGTTTCTAATGGCATTATTATTATTATTATTATTATTATTATTAATTAAATATATTATAACAATTCTTTGTTTCCTACAGTAAGGTAATTTTCCATCTTTCTTTTTGTTTTTACATTTTTATTTTTTTGCTCTTGGTATTTCATTTGCTTTTTTGACACATGACAACTTTTTAATTTGGTCCTACTGGTACCACTGCTGAATTTAAAACTGAGCTCTGTGAATTGAGTGTTATTCATACAGTGAATAATAGGTAGATGATATGCATATAGGTAGATAGATAGACATATAAAGATGCATAAGGGTAGAGCCTCTTTTTGGTGGTTTATGGTCTTTTCCCACTGAATTAGATAATATAGTCTCTATTATGAGAGTTGCTCATTAGCCACTCTATTCAATTTATTAATGAGTCAATTTATTTACTTGGTAAGACCAAGAACATAAAATACAGCACTACCTCATTGAATGTGCTTTATAATCCATGAGCTCAAAGGTAGCATGTAGGTCAAAGTCCATGAATCAATCTAGAAAATATTGATTAAGCTTCAGTCTTCTCGCTTTTTTAAAATCAATGGTACAAGATGACATTTGGATATGCAGAGAAGGTCTGTTGTTGGTGAGAAATTGTGAGACAAATTTCTTCTGTCATTTGAAGTTGGGATCACCAGAGTCACAGAGAGTGACATAGTAGATTAAAGACTAGCATCAGCTAAGAAAGAATTAGAAACTTTGATTTCTATAGATCTTTGGAAACAAGACTTTAAATAGTTGTAAAAGAAAGTTGTGTTCTAAGAGTTCTTGAAAGGTCTTATAGAACAATGAGACACTTGAGTAACTTAAAGAAAATCTATTTTTGTGGAGAGGATACTGGATTCATTTGGCCTTAATAAGCCAGTCTAAAGAGACAAACTGTAGGAATATTGTGGGTAAAGCAGTCACTTCTGTGGATCCTTACTTAAGAATTCTAACTTGGTTGGATAGTTGGTAGCTGTCTCAGGTTTGGCTGATGAGCTAGGTGGCAGGTGGATCAGAGCTAGGAGATCAGTCTGCACTGAGGTAGAGTCCCTTTAAAGAAGCAAGTCAGGGTAGCTTAATAGCTATATTTACATTGCAGACAGGCTGGACTGCTTATGTTGAGTCCATCATCTGTGATATTGCTTATTCTGCTTCCCCAGTCTTCAATTGTCAATATGAGTGTTTCAGAAAACGATGTTTTCTAGACTAGCAGCATGAGCATAATCTTGGAATTTGTTAAAAAGCAAATTTTTGGATTTCACCTCACGTCTACTGAATCCAAAACTCTGGGGTAAGTCCAGACATTAGGGTTTAACAAACCCTCCAGATGATTTTGATTCATGCTAGAGTTCAAGAACATGGATCTGTACTATTCTAATTTACTGATTAAATCTTTCCCTTTTCTTAGCAACCTCCCACAAATCTAACAAAATACCTAGTGCATATGAAATACTTGATACATAGTTGTTCTATGAATGCTCAAAACTCCTACAGAGTTTTTAAGAGAAAGGAGGATGTCTTGTTTCTATTCTCTAGCATTCCACAAATATCACTAAAACATAGAACCACCCTCAGAAAGCCACAAGTAGAGAGTGGCAGCCACAGAAAAACAATTGTACTACGGTGTGCTGGTGCTGTCTTTATAATGATAATTCTTTAAAAATATCTATCACAATTATTTTATAACCTTTTTCTCATAACTACCCATGTTTCTCTCTGAACACATATTCCAAATTTGAGTTGAGAAAATATGATGACTCTAGTCGTGATGAAGCTAATGAAAGAAGGGTGGTGGGTATGCACAGAAAGAAAGATTTTAATAGAATCAAGTCCTCAAACTGAAGATATGACACTGAAACTATTCAGATGTTTGGGCTAGTGGGGGTGGGAGCAATAAATTTATAGTACAGAAGGCTGTGAGATCCTTACAACTTAATAACAAGATGAAATGTTATTTAATAACATTTTCTTAAGATGAAGTAGGGTGTGGTGGAATGGTAAAAGAGTCTGAGTTGAAATCCAAATTCTACCATATATTTGCTGTATAAACTTCAAGTTTATACACCCTGAATCACCTATAAAATGGCAACATTAAAATTCAAGTTAGACTCTAAATTTTCTAATATTTTACCTTTATGACTCACAAAAACCAAAATTTCACGTGATTCAGAGTAATGTTACCTTACAGAATTGTCATGAGGGTTTAGTGAAGTCACTATGTAGAGTGCCCATTATATGGTAGATGCTAAATAAATATTAAATCTAGTCTCTTCATGTGAAAGTGGCTGATACATAGTGTTCAGTAGATGTTTGTGAATAAAACAATCACAGGAGACAAACATTTTCACTATATAAATATAAGGCCAGTCATTGATATTCTCACCCTACTTCCATGCCAGTAACTTTCCCCATCATAGTTATTTAATTATTTTGCAGAATATTCATAGTTTAGAAGGAGTCTGTTTTTATCGCATAGTGACTATATTTATGGGTATTAGAAAGTAATATCTTCTATGCATATTTTCATTATTTAAAGAGTTCATAATTTAGTGTTAGTACTTGACTCGAAATGTATTTTGAATTGAATATAACACCCATATTTTGCTTTTGTTTAAGCATGGAGCAAAATGGCTTATGGCAGTCAGCCCTTCGTATATTAAAGAACATTATTCATATTTTTCTTTAGGTTCTCCTGAACATCACAAAGCCTGATAAATGACTGGAGAATGGCTTTCACCCCTCAGTAACATTATATTTTCACTCTGGGGCATCTCTGATGGGCTGGGAACTATCAAGTTCATGTAAGGGGCATATATTCCATGTTGAAATTTCATCATCACACACCAACTAGTGTGGAATAGTCAGTGTTTTTACAAGGCAAAGGCAAGAGGCAGTGATAATGTTGTATAAAGAACAATGTCAAAACCTATAACTAACTGCATGTTTAGAAATGAAAGCAATGAAACAAAACAAACAGACATATTGCAGGTTTTTGTTCACTAAGAAAATAGCCATTATGGCATTATTATCCTTGAGTGTCAGCTTTGCCCAGAGGTGTTAGAAAAACTTGTTTCCATCTTGAATCTTTATCTTGGAGTTAGGGTTGTGTTAGATATTCCACATTCAGAGATAACATTTAGTTCTGGGTCAAAAGATCATGTGACTTCTGACAGTTGCCAACAAAAACCATGTAGAGTGTATCATGCCAACCATGGGCTCAGACAGTGCTTCATTAATGCTGGTTCTATTTTTGCATTTCTTTCCTTTATCAACCAGCAGAAAAATGTTGTTGTCAAAGGAGAAAGTTATGGAGTACCTTCAGGTGTATCTCTTCACCAGATGGAAGTAGTGAAAAAGTCTCTGTGATTGAGAAGCATGGCATTTTAGAATCTCACTTTTTTTGAAAATTGTGTTTTGTTTCCAGTCAGAAGAAGGTAGAAGGTGAAAATGTTGTTGGAAAAATATAAAACCAGGTAGTCTCACTGATTTCTATTGATTTACCTGGTAAAATAGGGGGGTGAGAATTATATTTTAGATAAATGACTAAATATTTCATAAAATCTTTGCTGGCTCTAATAGTACACATTACAACTTAACTCCATTTGATTGTAAAAGAAGAACAAACATTGCTATTCTCAGTGAGCTCTCTTGCTGTGACTCCAAAAACATCACTATTTCTTTATCAGCTGAGGATGCCTTCACCATAAAAAACATTTACAACTTGACTCTAAACAAGAAACACAGAGTAAAAAGAGCATTAGATTTTATGTTCCTTTAATATTCTGTTTCTGACACACAAAAATTACCTGTTAAAATTTTTTTGCTGAAAAAGTCAAATAGGAAGTCAAAATATCTTGGTTCTGTTGCTGGAATAAAAACTAGTTATATAACCTTGGCCAGGTCACTAGTGGTGCCTAGCACTATGGGAGGAGGCTGTCTCAGGTGACCACTCAGATCTTCCTTAGCTTTAAAATTCTATGGCTCTAGATTCCAAAGCAAACTGTTTTCTGAAAGCACTTTACACTTTCCATAGACTCTCACATTTTCCACATTTATGAAATGAAAAAGTTATATCCAGTATGAAAATTCAAAGTGGTTGCAAAAGAGAACTAATAATGATTAATGAGATTCTTCTACTCTCACCTGGAATATCACAGCACTGGAATACCAACACCATAGTTGGTTTCCTTTTTAGGGAAGAGAGCTGGTACAAGGGAGGGAAAAAGGAAGATAGGAAGAGGAAGGCATACAATGTAGTGATATTGGACATTGGACAGTTAGAGAAACTAAAAAGTGTGGAGGCATACCTAAGCCCAGAATGGGAGAAGAGGTTGAAGAGAAGAGCAGGACACCTCTTATGGCTTTGGCCAGGTTACTATTAGTCTGAGGCCTAGGGCTGTGTGCCACATAACTGGTCACTCTTTTCTGTGAGTCTGTGGCTACTAATTCTTACATGTATAACCATTTATACTTTCTAAAAATTTAATCCCAACAATTTAGATACTTTCTTAACTTAATAGTTCTTGAATATCTTTATCTTTATTATATAGTTTTTACAGATTATTTTTATATTTATTCTATTAACCTTTAGTCCCTTTATATCATCCCCCCCTTTAAACACCACACTCTTGTTCATGTCCATGAGTCCTTTTTCCTTTTTGCTCAATCCCTCCCATCCCCTTAACTGCCCCCCTCATAGCTGTCATTCTGCACTTTATCTATAAGTCTGTCTTGGTATTGTGTGTTAGTTCAGTTTGCTCATTAGAATCCACATATGGGTGAAATCATATGGCATCTGCCTTTCTCTGACTGGCTTATTTCACTTAGCCTACTGTTCTCCAGGTTTATCCATACAGTCATGAAGGGTAACATTTTCTTCTTTTTTATGGCCAAGTAGTATTCTCATGTGCAAATGCCCCATAGTTGTTTAATCCACTTGGGCTGATTCCATACCTTGGTGATTATAAATACTGCTGCAGAGAAGAATTAAATGACATAGACACTAAAAGAATAGTTCTAAGAATCAATAAATCAAGGAGCTGGTTCTTTGAAAAGATAAAATTGACAAGCCTTTAAGCCGACTCATCAAGAAAAAAAGAGAGAAGACCCAAATAAATAAAATCAGAAATGAAAGAGGAGAGATTACAACTGATACCACATAAATACAAAGGATTGTAAGAAATTACTATGAACAACTATATACCAAGAAATTTGAAAACCTAGGTCAAATGGATGAATTTCTAGAAAAATATAATCTCCCAACCTGAATGAAGAAGTAGAAAATCTGAACAGACTGATAATAGCTCGTGAAATCAAAGCAGTAATCAAAAAACTCCCATCACACAAAAGCCCTGGACTGGATGGTTTCACAGGAGAATTTTACAAAACATTTAAGAAGAGCAAACCTCTTTCCCTCTCAGAGTATTCCAAAAAAATCCAAGAGGAAGGAAGATCCTCCCCTAATGCTTTTTATGAAGTGAAGCCAGCATCATCCTAATTCCAAATCAGATAAAGACACAACAAGAAAGAAAATTACAAACCAATATCACTGATGAATATAGGTGCTAAAATCCTCAACAAAATATTGGCAAACCACATCCAGCAATACATTAAAAAGATCATACACCATGATCAAGTGGGATTCATCCCAGGGATGCAAGAAGGGTACAATATTTGCAATCAATAAGTGTAATACATCACATAAATGAAAAGAAAGACAAAAATCACATGATCATATCAATATATGTGGAAAAAACATTTCATAAGAAAACACTCATTTATGATAAAAACACTCAGCAAAGTGGGAGTAGAGGGAGCATACGTAAACATAATAGAGGCCATATATGAGAAACCTACAGCCAACATCATACTCAATGGGAAAAAACTAAAAGCTTTCCCACTAAGTTCAGGAACATCACAAGGATGTCTGCTTTTACTGCGACTTTTCAACACAGTATTGGAGGTCCTAGCCACAGGGATCAGACAAGAAAAAGAAATAAAAGGCATCCCAATTGGAAAGGAGGAAGCAAAACTGTCATTGTTTGTAGATGACATGATAGTGTACATAGAAAATCCTATAGCCTCCACCAAAAAACTACTTGACCTAATAAGTGAATTTGGCAAAATAGCAGGATACAATGTCAATATTCAGAAGTGGAATGCATTTTTGTACACAAACAGTGAAACATCAGAAACAGAAATCAGGAAAAAAATCCAACTTGATATGGCAACAAGAAAAATAAAGTACCTAGAAATAAACCTAATGAAGGAGGTAAAAGACCTGTATTCAGAAAACTACAGAACCCTGAGGAAAATATTAAGGAAGGCACAAATAAATGGAAGCACATGCTGTGTTTATGAATTGGAAGAATTAACATCATCAAAATGTCCATACTACCCAAAGCAATGTATAGATTCAATGCAATCCCTATTAAAATACCAATGACCTGTTTCACAGATACAGAACAAGCATTTAAAAAATTTACATGCAACCATAAACAACCCTGAATAGCTGCAGCAAGCTTGAGAAAGAACAAAGTAGAAAGGATAACAATACCCTATATCTACCTATATTACAAGGCCATGATAATCAAAACAATCTGGTACTGGCATAAGAGCAGACACATAGATCAATGGATCAGAACAGAGATCCTGGAAATAACCCAAGTCTCTATGGTCAAACAATATTCAACAAAGTGGGCAGAAGCATAAAATGGAGTAAAAATAGCCTCTTCAACAAATGATGTTGGAAGATCTGGACAGCTCCATGAAAAAAAAAGAGAAAGGAACCCAACCACCGAGTTAAACCATATACAAAAATAAACTCAAGATAGATAAACTTAAATATAAACCATGACATCATTAAAGTCCTAGAGGAGAACATAGGCAAAAAATCTCAGATATTCCACGCAGCAATATTTTCACTGATATGTCCCCTAGAGTAAGGGATGTAAAGGAAAGAATAAACAAATGGGACTTCATCCAAATAAAAAGCTTCTGCATGTATATAAAAAAACCCCCAGCAAAATGAAAAGGGAACCAACTGTATGGGAAAATATATTTGCCCATGATACCTCAGACAAGTGTTTGATCTCCAAAATGCATAAAGAATTCACAGGACTCCACTCTAGGAAGACAAACAACCCAATTAAAAAATGGGCAAAGGACCTGAATAGACACTTCCCAAGGAGAAGATACAGAGGGCCCAGAGACATATGAAAGGATGCTCAGCATCACTAGCCATCAGAGAGATGCAAATTAAAACCACAATGAGATACCACTTCACACCAGTCAGAATGGCCTTCACAACCAAATCAACAAATAACAAGTGCTGGTGAGGTTGTGGAGAAAAAGCAATACTAGTACAATGATGGTGAGAATGCAGACTGGTGCAGCCACTGTAGAAAACAGTATTGAATTTGCTTGCAAAAGTAAAAGTGGAACTGTCTTTTGACCCAGCATTTCTCATACCATAAGAACCTTGAAATACCAATTCAAAAGAACCTATGCACCCCAATATTCATAGGGGTACAATTTACAATAGCCAAGTATCAGAAGCAACCTAAGTCCCCTTCAGTAAATGAGTGGATCAAAAAACTATGGTACCAGAGGGGAGAGAGGAGGGAATTTCAGGGGAACAGGGGAAGGGTTTACAGGAACAAGTATAAAGGACACATGGACAAATACAAGGTGGGGTGTGGAAATGGGAAGGAAGTGAGGAGGGCTGGGGAGTTGGGCTGGGATAGGAGTAAAAGGCAGAAAACTGTACTTGAGCAAAAATTAAAATAAAAAAGAAATAAAAAATAAACATATTTACATTAATTAAAGAAAAAACCATGGTACATTTACACAATAGAATACTATGCAGCAGAAAGAAAGAAGGAGCTCTTACCCTTTGTGACATATGGATGGATCTGGAGAGCATTACATTAAGTGAAATAAGCCAGGTGGTGAAAGACAAATACCATATGATGTCAAGTATATGTGGAACCTAATCAACAAAACAAACAAATGAGCAAAACAGAACCAGAGACATTGACATAAAGAATAAACAGACAGTAACCAGTGGGGAGGGCTGAGGGGGATTTTTGGAGAAAAGGGGGAAGGGTTAAGTGAAGAAACATGTATAAAGGACCCATGGACAAGGCCAAAAGAGGGTAGGATTGCTGGTGGGAGGTGGGGGTAGTTCGGTTGGGGTGGGGAAAATGAAGACAATTGTACTTGAACAACAGTAAGAAACTAAAAAATAAAAATTCTTTAAAGTGAAAAAACATACTTTAAATCTGGAATTTGCTTAATTTTATGAGGAAAATACATCTAGAAGAGTTTGCTGATTATTCCCAGCCTGTGTTTCATTCTCAGAAAGCTATAGTGCATGTTGAACAGGCTTAAGTTTAATTCATACCAAGTGGGATTTGGAAGCACTTAATAGCAGAGATTACAATTCCTAAATACAAACTCACCTCATTATGTAATGAACAATATTGCCTTTAAAGATGATAAAACATGTAATGTTTTTCATTACAAGTATCCAAAACACATTATATGGTGTCAAAAGTAAAGTACTATAAAACAAGAAAAAAATGCTGCAATGAACATAGGTGTGCTTGTGTTCTTTCAAAGTGTTTTGGGTTCCTTTGGATATATTCCCAGAAGTGGGATCACTGGGTCAAAAGTCAGATCCTTTTGTAATTTTTGAGGTATCTCTGCACTGCTTTCCACAGAGGCTGCACTGATCTGTATTTCCACCAACAGTGCCAAAGGGTTCCTATTTATCCAAAACCATTCCAGGACTTACTGTTTATTGAATAATTAATGATAGCCATTTGAACACTTGTGAGATGATATTTCATTGTGGCTTTAACTTGCATCTTTTTGATGACTGGTGATGTTGAGCATCTTTTCATATGTCTATTGGCCATCTGTATATTCTCTTTGGAGAAGTGTCTGTTCAAGTCCTTTGTCCATCTTTTAATTGAGTTGTTTGGGGTTTTTTTGGTGTTGAGTTTTGTTAAGTTCTTTATAAATTTTAGATATTAACCTTTTATCAGATGTATTGTTGAATATGTTTTCCCATTCAGTGGGTTGTCTTCTTTTTTTGTTGATGTTTTTCTTTGCTGTGCAAAACTTTTTAGTTTGATGTAGTCCTGTTTGTTTATATTTTAATTTTGTTTCCCTTGCCTGGGGAGATACATCAGAAAAATAATGCTACATGCAATATCTGAAATTTTGCTAACTATATTTTCTTCTACTACTTTTATGGTTTCAGGTCTAACATTTAAGTTTTTAATCCATTTTTAACTTATTCTTTAGAAATTATTCGGGACTTCCGGCAAGATGGAGGCATAGGTGGATGCACCGTACTTCCACGCACAACCAAGATTAGAACAACAACAATTTAGAGGCAGAATAACACCCATAACTGATAGAGAATTTATCTAAATGGAGGTCAGACAGCCAAGAAGTTGAAGTAGACCCCTTCATCCAGACCGGTAGGGGGGCAGAGAGGAGCAGCCGGGCGCAGTCACGGAGCACGGAGGGCAGGGAGAACTGGGTGCATAAGGCAACTGGGAGCGAGTAAGGCATCTGGGGTGCGCAGGATCGCAGCGAGTGGACCCTGAGTATGAGTATGCAAGTGGCAGCTGGCAGACCCAGTGAGGCAGTGATTGTGGACCAGGGCAGAGCAAGCAACCCAGGATCCCAGGGAAGGGACTGAGGTCCCAGGAGAGCAGAGCTTCTGCCGTTGTTCTCTCCCACCCCCACATACAACATCACAATCTAGTGACTGGGGTGCCCAGCCCTGGTGAATACCTAAGGCTCTGCCCCTCACCGTAACAGGAGCGATGAGACAAAACAAAACAAAACAAAACAAAACAAAAAAACAGAGAGAGACATGTCTGAAACAGAAGAACAGATCAATGTCCCAGGACTCATCATTTTGAACAACCGAGAGATAGCCAATCTATTAGATGCACAGTTCAAAACACTGGTGATCAGGAAGCTCACAGAATTGGTTGATTTTGGGCGCAAATTACATGAAAAAATGCAGGTTACCATAAAAGAAATGAAGGAAGATGCATAGAGAACCAATAGTGATGGGAAGGAAACTGGGACTCAAAACAACAGAGTGGACCAGAAGGAAAAAAAAAAACAACCAAATAGGAAAGAATTGAGAAATAAGAATTCAAAAAAACAGGGAGAAGCTTAGGAACCTCCAGGACATCTTTAAAGATTCCAACATCCGAATTATAGGGGTAGCAGAAGGGGAAGAAGAAATGCAACAGATTGAACACGTATTTGAACAAATAGTAAAGGAGAACGTCCCCATTCTGGCAAAGGAAAGAGGCTTCCAGGATGTTCAGGAAGCTCAGAGAGTCCCAAAGAAGTTGGACCCAAGGAGGAACACACCAAGGCACATCAGAATTACATTAGCCAAGATTAAAATGAAGGAGAGAATCCTAGATGCAGCAAGAGATAAGGAGACAGTCACCTACAAAGGAGTTCCCATCAGACTGTCAGCTGATTTCTCAAAAGAGACCTTACAGGCAAGAAGGGGCTGGAAAGAAGTATTGCAAGTCATGAAAGGCAAGGAACTACACCCAAGATTTCTGTATCCAGCAAAGCTTTCCTTTAGAATGGAAGGGCAGATAAAGTGCTTCCCAGATAAGGTCAAGTTAAAGGAGTTCATCATCACCAAGCCCTTATTTTATGAAATGTTAAAGTGACTTATCCAAGAAAAGAAGATAAAAAAAAACATGTATAGTAGAAGGACAGCAAACTCACAATTATTAACAACCACACCTAAAGCCCAACCAAAAGAAACTAAGCAAACAACTAGAACAGGAATGGAACCACAGAAATGGAGATCACATGGAGGGTAAGCAACAGGGGAGTGGGAGGAGGAGAGAGGGGAAAAGGTTCAGAGAATAAGTAGCATAGATGGTAGGTAAAAAATAGACAGGGGGAGGGCAAGAATAGTGTGGGAAATGTAGAAACTAAAGAACTTGTAAGTATGACACATGGACATGACTAAAGGGGGGGATGTGGATGGGAGAGGGTGTACAGGGTGGAGGGGAGTGAAGGGGGAAATGGGACAACTGTAATAGCATAATCAATAAAATATATTTTAAAAAATAAATAAAATATTCAAAATTCACTAAAAAAATCCAAGAAGGCTAAGGCATCCCATTGTTTATAGTTTGGAAGATTTAGAAGAAATAGCAAAGGAGATTTTGAAGAAGTATCCATGGATATATAAGGAAAGGCAGGAATGTGTGGGTCCTGGAGCCAAGTGAAAACATTTCTTAGGGGAGGGAGTAATCGGCTATGTTAAAGTCTTCTTATAGTTTAAGTCAGATGAAAACTAAGAGTGGCTGATTAGATTTAGCAACATGGAGATCATGGGGGAGAAAAGTGGTGGGGATAAAAGTATGATGTGGAATGAGTTCAAGAGAGGATGGGAGAGGAATTGGCAACCACAACTATATACAACTCTTTTGAGGTATTTTTCTGTGAAGTGTGGAAGAACAATGTAATGGTAGCTAAGGAGGAAGTAGTATGAGATAGGGGTAGACTGTCTATTTAAGATAAAGAAATGATAATGTCTACAAATGGAGATGTAATAGTGAAGAGGAAAGAAGTGGGGAGAGAAAAGAATTCCTAGAGAAATGCCCATCAATAGGTAAGAGGGGGTGAAATTCAGTGTACAAATCAAAGATTGGCTTTGATACAACTAGGCCTAGTCTATCCACATAACTATAAAAAAAGTATAGAGGCAGACTATAGGATTACAGAATTGGAAGAAATTATATAATAATTTGTATTTAATTTTTTTATTTATACCTTCAGCTACAAATGTTTAAGTATATTATTCTCCTTATATACTTAAATATCAAAAGAAAATATTTTCTAGCATGTAAGATGAGAGCTGAGGAGTGAAGGGCTCCTGCCCCACACCAGGCCCACCATCCCAGGCTTCCATGGCTGAGGAAAGAAATCCCTATGACTTGTGGCTGTGAAAACAAGTAGCAATTGTGGCTGAGTGAGAAGAAGGGCTTCTGGAGTCCCAGTCACTCTTAAAGAAATTGCATATTGACTTAATCAGACTCTCTTGTTCTGAGATCCGGCACTGGGGCAGAAGCTCTAAAGATATCAGGGCCATGCAGCAAGGACATATATTGTCTGGCATCAGGGTGAGAGCTGGGGGCTAGCTTTCTCCCAGAGACAAGTGCTGGGAAAAGTCACTGTCCTTTTTCTGAGCCCTCCCCACACAGAACTGGCAGGTGGGTTCCATATCTGAGCCTCCATCAACCTGGCTTACATTGTTCTCCCTAAGATTCCTTAAGACTCCACCCTACCCAACGTTCTGACCACCCAAGCTGTTTCCAGTGGCTTTTCCATACAAATGACTTGTCTTGATTCATGCTTCAGACTTTCCTAAAGTCTTTCAAATAAGTAGCATCTGGCCTTGGCATGTCCCATACCTCTACCTAAGTGGCCATAGGCCCAGCACTATCAGCAGCTAGCCTTGGTTCACAGTTTGGCCTCTCCCAGGCAACTCTAAGCCCAGCACAAGTAGCAGCCATCTTCCGATTGCTCTGTAGTTCATGCCGTGTAACTCCAGGCAGAGCATAGGTGGTGGCTGACTTTGACCTGCACCTCATGGGAGGCCCCATAGCCAGCACCCTAGTGGACAGGTTCAGACCATGTTGAGCCACCACCCAACCACCTCCACAAGTGACAAACTCAAGGGGCAGACTCAGTGGGTACCAGAGCCCTGCAGAAGTAAGTCCTGCTTTGTGGGGTTGTTCCCTGAACAGGTGATCCTACGTGGTGGTCATGGTCAGCCCTTGAAAATGATCAGCCTGGGGATAAATCTCTCCATTCAGTTGCCAACAGCAATGAAAGACTGATTAAAATAGGGAGGAGCACACAGCCCACAGAAGGGTACACCTGGAGTGCCCAGCTCAGGTGAATGGAGAGGCTGTGCCACTGGACCCTACAGAACAAATGCTACATAAATCTACTCTACCAAGCATGAAGAATATAGCAGTTCCACCTAATACATAGAAACAAACACAGGGAGGCAGTCAAAAGGAGGATACAAAGAAACATGTCTCAAATGAAAAAACAGAACAAAACTCCAGAAAAAGAACTAAACAAAATGGAGACAAGATGCAGGGTTCAAAACACTGGTTATAAGGAAGCTCAATGAATTTAGGTGAAAAGTAGATGAACTTAAGACTTTAACAAAGAGATATTAAACATAAAAATAGAACTACATGACTTCAAAAAAGACCAATCAGAAATGAAAAAAAAATACATTATAGGGAATCAACAGTGGAGTAGATGAAGCAGAGGATCAAATCAGAGATTAAAAGATAAGGAAGCAGAAAACACCCAATCAGAACAGCAAAAAAGAAAAAAAAATCCCCTCCAAATTGAGAATAGTATAAGGAACTTCTGGGATAACATTAAGTTTACCAACATCCATGTCATGGGGGAACTAGAAGGTGAAGAGAGAGAGCAAGCAGTTGAAAAACTAAGTGAAAAATGATGACAGAAAATTTCTCTAACCTGGTGAAGGAAAAAGACATACAAGTCCAGGAAGTGAAGAGAATCCCAAATAATATGAACCCAAGGAAGCTCACACAACATACATCACAATTAAAGTGCCAAAGTTTAAAGACAAAGAGAGAATATTAAAAGCAGAGAAAAGCAGTTGTCTTCAAGGGAGCTCTCATAGATTGTTAGCTATTTTTCAACAGAAATTTTGTAGGCCAGAAGGAATTGGCAAGAAATATTCAAGTAATGAAAAGCAGGGACCTACAATCAAGATTACTCTATCTAGATAAGTTATCATTTAGAATTGAAGGGCAGATACAGAACTTCCCATACAAGAAGCTAAAGGAGTTCATCACCACCCAACCAGTATTATGTGAAATGTTAAAGAATCTTCTTTAAGAAGAAGAAAAAAACTATGACTAAAAATGGAAATAAACACATATCTATCAACAATTACTTTTAAATGCAAATAGGTTAAATGCTCCAACCAGAGGACATACAGAGACTGAATGGATAACAAAACAGGACTCTTAAATATGCTGTCTATAAGAGACTCACTTCAGATTGAAAGATTCACACAGACTGCAAGTAAAGAGATTGAAAAAAATATTACATGATAATGGAAACAAAGAAATAAACAAACAAACGCTGGGGTAGAAATAGTTGTACAAGACAAAACAGACTTTAAAACAAAGGCTGTATAACAAGAGATAAAGAAGGACCCAGCGATTCCACTTCTGGGTGTTTATCCAAAGGAACCCAAAACAACTGAATCAAAAAGGCACGTACATTTATAAGTTCATTGCAGGATTATTTACAACAGCCAAGATATGGAAGCAACCTAAAATTGTCCATCAATAGATGAATGAATAAAGAAGTGGTACACATATACAATTGAATATGACTCAACCATAAAAAAGAATGGCAGCTTGCCATCTGCAACAACATGGATGGACTAGGGTATTGTGCTGAGTGAAGTAAGTCACACAGAGGAAGACAAATGCCATATGATTTCACTTACATGTGGAATCTAAAAAAAATAAGTGAGCAAGCAGAACAGAAAGACTCAAAGACACAGAGAACATTTTGACAGTTGCCAGATCAGAATGCGGTTGGGGGAATGGGTGAAAAAAGTGGAGAGATTAAGAAGTACAAATAGTTAGTTACAGAATAGTCATGGGGATACAAGGTACAGCACAGTCAATTACAATGTAATAACTATGTAGAATGTCAGATGGGTACTAGATTTATGGCAGTAATCACTTGGTAATTTATATTCATTTAATGTCTAATCACTGGTTGTATACCTGAAACTAATATAATATTGCATGTCAACTGTAATTGAAAAATAAGATTGAAATCCTGGAGAAGGAAGATGGTGGCTTTGTTGGAGGGAGCATAATCCCCTTCCTCTATGCAAGGGAGAGAAACTTGTGGATCTGTGGAGGAACAGAGCAAGGGGCCTAGGTTATTGCAACATTTATGAAAACAGGACATCAAAAATTATAGCGAACATTGAAAAACCAGATGGTAAGGAGACTGCTGCAGGGGGTGAGTGCCCCTAGCCTGCGCAACCAGGGGTGGCCTGGCCAAGTGCCCGAGCCCCCAGCCTGGTGGGAGTGTGGTCCTGTAGAAAATCCAGACCCTGCAGCCCTGAACAAGGAAAGGGTGTGGGTGTTCTCGGATTTCTGGAGCCTGTAATGGTGAACTCAGGGGAGTACGAGCCCCTTTGGGATTTCTGACTCACGTGCTGTGAACCCGGAAGGGATGTGGCACTTCTTTGGTTCCTGGAGCCTGCAGCGGGGAAATTGGTGGAAGTGCATGCCCCTTGACGATCCCCGGAGCTTGCACCGTGAATCCAGAGAAGACATGGGTGCTTTCTGAGAACATAGAGCCTGGCACAGTGAAATTTGGGGGGAGGGTGTGTAATATTCAGCAAACGCGAGAACAAATATTGGAGACTTTCAGGGTATCAAAGATGTTACTTTATTGGCCAAGTTTAACCTGTGCAGGGGCAAACTCTCAAAGTGTCCAGCAACACGGTGCCCACAAGGAGCTGCAAATGAGAGCCGCGCCTGAGCGTTCACATTCAGGTCTTTATATAGGGATTTTGGCGCGAGAAAGCAAACATTCCACAGAAGCTGACGCAGTGGTTAGCTATTTGCTTACAGAGACCGCGCGCGGGAATTTCAAACCAAGCATTCTTACAATAGGGGGGAAGGCAGGATGTTTGTTTAGTAACCTAGTAATCTAACTAGCTAGGTTCCTATTTTCTCATGGTCTAAGTTTTCCCTACTCCTTACAGGGTGCGTCTCCTTGAGATCCCCGGAGCTTGCACTATGAACCCGGAAAAGATGCAGGAGCTCTGTGGGGCCCCGGAGCCCGGAACACCATGGCAATGAGCTCCAGAGAGCCTGCTTGGGAGTGCCCATACCCGATACTGGCCGCTACTGGCCCTGGAAATAGTATGAGAGAGACTGACTGAGTTCTGACTCAGAAGAGTGAAAAGCATTCCACACGCTCCTCAGCCTGCTGAAGCTGGCAAGACCAGAAAAACTGGTTTGTCCAGTTAGAAACCAACAAGAGGTGTTTTTTTGGGGGGAGGCTGTTGTTTGATTGTTTGATTTTATCTTGTTTTTTAAGTGACTTTTTTATTTTTTAATTCTTATTATTTTTATCTCTCTCAATTCCTTATGCTTCTCTTCCTTTCATCCTAGTATTATTCCTTCCACTCCAAATTTATCTCTCCTGCATTCTATCTTCTGCTTTTTTTTCTTTGAGCCTGCAAGTTACTGCAAATTTGTATTATCTTTTTTGCACTTTTCTGACATTTTTTATTTTAATAGTATTTTGCTATTCTTTTTCTTTCTGTATAATTTTCTTTGCTTGGCTGGTTATACTGTCATTTGATAGGTTCCCCCTATTATCTCAGTCACAGTGTGTTGATAATTTACTATCCTTCATCTGTGTTCCATTAGTACACTTCTCAAGGTTCTATACTCCTTCTTCTTGCTATCTAGATCTCATAGATTCTGCCACAAGATTGTTGCTTTAATATTACTGTAAATAAGACCTAGTTCACAAAATTGTAAATACTACTCAATTCCCCTACCTGATCTCAGCCCACTTCGTAATTTCCTAAACTTTCCTAAATTATTGTGGGGGTTGTCTCTATTCTTTTACACATTACTCCTATTTACTAATCTTTATTCCCACCCTACCTCAGAACCTGACCTCCCACAGCCTCACAGCTTTCTAGATCCAACTAACAATCCTTTTGTCCCCAATAAGAGTCTTACCTTCTTTCCATCCTTTCTAAAACGTGGCTAGTGGGGTGGAAGATAACAGTTAACACTACATGTAGCCAAAGGATATCCCATCTCTTCTCTACTGGCTGCTACTGTAAATATCATAGAATACTGTCTTGCTGTCTTAAATCATTTTGCCTTACTCCTCCATCTGATCACAAAAAAGGAGTAGGGGGAAGCTGTGAACACCAGGATACCTGAAGGAGACTGCACCACTGAATCTCACAGATATTCTACCACAGAAGTTCACACCATAATCACAGGGAACCAGAACAGATCAATTTAAGAAACAGAGGCTAAAAAGAAAAGTCTCACAAACAACGAGAAGACAAAGAAACAATCCCCAAATGAAGGGAAAGGAGGAAGCCTCAGAAAGAATGTTAAATGAAATAGAGGCAATTCAACTATGAGATATTAGTTCAAAACAATGATTATCAGGAAGCTCAATGAACTCACAATGAGCTACCAGAAACTAGAGGGAAGCTACAATGATCTCACTGCAAACTATACCAACATTGAAAAGAAAATAGAAACTCTCAACAAGGGCCAAGAGGAAATGAAGAATACAATTTCTGAACTGAAGAACACAGTAGAAGGAATGAAAAGCAGGGTCAATGAAGCAGAAGATTGGATCAGCAAGCTAGAGGACAAAGTAGAAGAAAACACCCAGAAAGAGCAATAAAAGGAAAAGAAGCTCAGAAAGAATGAAAAGGGATTAAGAGAAATGCAAGACAATATGAAACATAATAATATCTGTATAATAGGGATACCAGAAGGAGAAGAAGAAGAGCAAGGGATAGAAAACCTATTTGAAAAAGTAATGCTGGAAAACTTCCCTAACTTGATGAGAGAAAAAGTCACACAAATCCAGGAAACACAGAGTCCCAATCAAGAGGAACCCAAAGAGTCCCACATCAAGGTACATCATAATTAAAATGGTGAAACTTAAAGACAAAGAGAGAATCTTAAAGGCAGGAAGGGAGAAACAAGAAGTAACATACAAGGGAGCCCCAATAAGGCTAACAGCTGAATTCTCAATGGAAACACTCCAAGCCAGACGAGAATGGCAAGAAATATTCCAAGTAATGAGAACCAGAGGTCTGCAACCAAGGCTACCTTACCCAACAAGGCCCTCAATCAAGATGGAAGGCCAAATAAGAAGTTTCTCAGACAAAAGAAGTCTAAAAGAATGCACCTCCACCAAACCAGCTCTGCAAGAGATGCTAAAGGGACTGCTTTAAGGAAAGGAAGGAAAAGAGAGAGAGAGAGAGGAACACATGTATATAAATGGCAATGAATAAGTACCTATCAATAATAACCTTAAACGTAAATGTATTAAATGTTCCAATCAAAAGACATAGAATAGCTGAATGGATAAGAACACATGACCCACACATATGCTGCCTACAAGAGACCCACCTCAGGATAAAAGACCTGCACAGGCTGAAAGTGAAGGGCTGGAAACAAGTTTTCCTAGCAAATGGACAGGAAAAAAAAAGCCGGGGTAGCAATACTCATATCAGACAAAATAGACTTCCAAAAAAGGGCCATAAAGAGAGACCCAGAAGGACATTTCATAATACTCAAGGAAAGAATCCACCAAGAAGACATAAATATTGTAAATATATATGCACCCAACATAGGAGCACCCAAATACATAAAGAAAATCTTAGAAAATTTCAACAAAGATATTGACAGCAACACAATTATAGTGGGGAATTTTAACACCCCACTGTCAAAAAAGGACAGATCTTCCAAACAAAATATCAACAAAGATATTGTGGCATTGAACAATACCCTTATTGAAATGGACTTAACTGATATATACAGAGCCCTCCATCCCACAGAAGCTAAATACACATTCTTTTCAAATATACACAGAACACTTTCAAAGATAGACCACATGATAGGACACAAAACAAGCCTCAACAATTTCAAGAAAATTGAAATCATACCAGGTGTTTTCTCGGATCACAAGGGACGGAAACTAGAAACCAACCCCAAGGAAAAAAACCCCAAAACACTCAAAATCATGGAGATTAAATAGCATGCTATTAAACAATGAATGGGTCAAGAATGAAATTACGGAAGAAATCAAAAGGTTTCTGGAAACAAATGAAAATGAACTCACAACTACCCAAAACTTATGGGACAGATGAAGGCAGTCCTGAGAGGGAAGTTCATAGTGATACAGGCCTACCTAAAAAAAGATAGAAATTTTTCAAACAAACAACCTAACTTTATGTCTACAAGAACTCAAGGAACAACAACAAAGACAGCCCAGAGCAAGTAAGGAAGGAAGGAAATAACCAAGATCAGAGCAGAATTAAATGACATAGAGACTAAAAGCACAATTCTAAGGATTAAAGAATTCAAGAGATGGTTCTTTGAAAAGATAAACAAAATCGACAAGTCTTTAAGCAGACTCATCAGAAAAGAAGAGAGAAGACCCAAATAAACACAATCAGAAATGAAAGAAGAGAGATTAAAACAGACACCACAGAAATACAAAGGATTGTAAGAAATTACTACGAAGAACTATATGCCAAGAAATTTGAAAACCTAGGTGAAATGGACAAATTTCTAGAAAAATATAATCTTCCAAAACTCAGTGAAGAGGCAGCAGAAAGCCTGAACAGATCAATAACAGCAAAAGAAATGGAAGCAGTAATTAAAAAACTTCCAACACATAAAAACCCTGGACCAGATGGTTTCACAGGAGATTCTACAAAGCACTTAAGGAAGAGCTAACCCCTATCCTTCACAGACTGTTCCAAAAAATCCAAAAAGATGGAAGACTCCGAAACTCTTTTTATGAGGCCAACATCATCCTAATTCCAAAACCAGATAAAGACACAACAAAGAAAGAAAACTTCAGGCCAATATCACTGATGAACATTGACGCTAAAATCATCAACTAAGTACTGGCAAACTGCATCCAACAATACATTAAAAAGATCATACACCATGACCAAGTGGGATTCATTCCAGGGATGCAAGGATGGTTCAATATTTGTAAGTCAGTAAATGTACTACATCACATAAACAAAAGCAAAGACAAAAACCACATGATCATATCATAGATGCAGAAAAAACATTTGATAAGGTACAGCACCCATTCATCATAAAAACACTCAGCAAAGTGGGAATAGAGGGAGCATTCCTCAACATAATAAAGGCCACATAGGAGAGACCTACAGCCAACATCATACTCAATGGCCAAAAATTAAAATCTTTTCCAGTAAGATCAGGAACAAGACAAGGCTGTCCACTTTCACCACTTCTATTCAATATAGTACTGGAAGTTTCAGCCACAGTGGTCAGACAAGAAAAAGAAATAAAAGGCATCCAAATTGGAAAGGAGGAAACAAAACTGTCACTGTTTGCAGATGACATGATAGTGTACATAGAAAATCCTATAGACTCCACCAAAAAACTGCTTGACCTAATAAATGAATTTGGCAAAACATTGGGATACAAAGCCAATATCCAGAAATCAAAGGCATTTCTGTACACCGACAATGAAACAGAAGCAGAAATCAAGAAAAAAATCCCATTTGAAATAGCAAAAAGAAAAATAAAATACCTAGGAATAAACCTAACCAAAGAGGTAAAAGACCTGTATTCAGAAAACGACATAACACTGAGGAAAGAAATCAAGGAAGACACAAACAAATGGAAACATATACCGTGTTCATGGATTGGAAGAATTAATATCATCAAAATGTCCATACTACCCAAAGCAATTTACACATTCAATGTAATACCTATTAAAGTACCAATGGCTTATTTCACAGACATAGAACAAACACTTCAAAAATTTATATGGAACCATAAATGACCCCCAATAGCTGCTGCAACTTTGAAAAAGAAGAGTAAAGTAGGAGGGATCACAATACCTGACACTAAACTATACTACAAGGCCACTATAATCAAAACAGCCTGGTACTGGCATAAAAACAGGCACATAGACCAATGGAACAGAACAGAGAGCCCAGAAAGAAACCCAAGTCTCTATGGTCAACTAATATTTGACAAAGGAGGCAGCAACATAAAATGGAATAAAAATAGCCTCTTTAACAAATGGTGTTGGGAGAACTGGACAGCCATGTGCAAAAAAATGAAATTAGAGCACCAACTTACACCTTACACAAAAATAAATTCAAGGTGGATAAAACTTAAATATAAGCGATGACACCATTAAAGTCCTAGAGGAGAACGTAGGTAGGAAAATCTCAGATATTTTACACAGAAACGTTTTTACTGACTTGTCGCCTAGAGCAAGGGACATAAAGGAAAGAATAAACAAATGGGACCTCATCAAAATTAAAAGCTTCTGCACAGCTAAAGAAAATAGTATCAAAATTAAAAGAGAACCAACTGTATGGGAAAACATATTTGCCAATGATACCTCAGAAAAGAGTTTAATCTCCAAAATATATAAAGAACTTACATGACTCCACTCTAAAAAGACAAGCAACCCAATTAAAAAATGGGCAAAGGACTTGAACAGATACTTCTCCAAGGAGGACATACAGAGGGTCCAGAGACACATGAAACGATGTTCAATATTGCTAGTTATCAGAGAGATGCAAATAAAACCACTATGAGATGCCACTTCACACTGGTCAGAATGGCCATCATAAACAAAGCAACAAACAAGTGTTGGAGAGGTTGTGGAGAAAAGGGGTCCCTAGTGCACTGTTGGTGGGACTGCAGACTGGTACCACCACTATGGAAAGTGGTGTGGAACTTCCTCAGAAAACTAAAAATGGATCTGCCTTTTGACCCAGCAATTCCACTGCTGGGAGTTTATTTTAAGAACCCTACAATACCAATACAAAAGAACCTTTGCACCCCGATCTTCATAGCAGCACAATTTATAATAGCTAAGTGCTGGAAGCAACCTAGATGGCCATCAGTAAATGAATGGATCCAAAAACTTGGGTACATTTACAAAATGGAATTCTATGCTGCAAAAAGAAAGAAGGAGCTCCTACCCTTTGCAACAGCTTGGATGGAGCTCCTACCCTTTGCAACAGCTTGGATGGAGCATTATGCTATGCAAAATAAGCCATGCAGTGAAAGACAAATACCATATCTTCTCACCTTTAACAGGAACCTAATCAACAAAACAAAAAAACAAGCAAAATGTAACCAAAGACACTTAAATAGAGGACAGGCTGACAGTGACCAAAGGGGAGAGAAGAGGGAATTTCAGGGGAGAATGGGAAGGGTTTACAGGAACTGATTTAAAGGACACATGGACAAAATCTAGGGGGATGGTGGAATGGGAGGGAAGTGGGGAGGGATGGGTGGGTGGCCTGGAATGGGAGTAAAAGGGAGATAACTGTACTTGAACAATGATTAAAATAAAAAATTAAAAAAAAAGAAAAATAAAAACTTGGTTAAAGTAAGAAAGAAACACTTTTAGAAACTGAAAAATAAAAATAAAAACTGTAAACCCCCTCCCCATAAAAATAATTAAATAAAAGAGACCAGTGAGCATTTTGAGCATTTTATACAGTTTATTTTCATACACACTTAGTTATTTATGTGCAGGTGAGCAGTATGTGTAAAGTTAGATCGAGCAGGGTTGGAGTTTGCCAGACAGGTACAACAAAATGACAGAAGACCAGCACAGCTCAGAGTGTACATATCTGAGTGATTGTAATGCTAAACCTTAGACTATAAGATGAATGTGTTGAGAAGTGAGGGTATGAAAAGAGTAAGTGAAAAAGAAAAGTGGCAGACTAATGGATTATAGGTCCTGATGGAGTCATCATCAACAAAATACTTTTGAGCGGCTACTTTGTCTAACTAGCTGCTTTGTTGGTACTTGCACAAAAGTAAACACCACGGCACACGACGTTGGGAAATGATACAATATGTGTAAGCTAAAGGGGCAATTCAGAGAAAGGAATAACCAATGTCAGGATTAAGAATGACTTCTGAAAACACAAGACTATTTGATCTCAACAACTCTGACAATATTAGAATTCTGCTTGCAGAATCATAGTAATCAGGATTAAAAAGGTCCTTTATCTAAACTGAGCTAACAACTCAAACCCAAATATACCTGTCTAGTGGTACTGAACACCAGGCATTGTGCTATGCTCTGTGGTGAATATGAAGCTATAAGTAATTGAGTTTTTACTCAAGTAACTTTCCATTTAAGTTGTCCTTTGGCAGATCTCTGCCCCCTTTACCCTTCCCTGTCTTTTGTCTCTGAAACCATCTGCTGGAAATGTTGATGAGGAAGAATATAGAAAGATTAAAGCAAACTTTTGAGAAATTCATTGATTCCAAAAATAAATAGTGAGTACTTACTATATACCAGCAATTTTGCTGGGCTTTGAAATCCAGAGAAAGAAGCTCTTATGAAGCCCTCATTATTAAATGAGATGATATGGGAGGAGTGAGTGAATCCAATTGGGGTCATCAGAGAAAGTTTCCAAGTGGGAGAGAGTCAAGTTGAGGCATGGAAGCTGACTAAATGTTGTGCTTGTGGATGACAGAGAGCAGGTCCATTTGGCTTTTGTCTCTGGTTTTGATTGGGGAGGACCCCTCCTATCTAAAGTCATTCTTGTTTCCTATGGTCTGTAGTTCATTCCTTTCCTCTTTCCAAGGACATATTGATGATTTATGCTCTGCCAAACGCAAGTTTCTGACTCTAAAAAAATAATAGTTTTAATAACATTTATTATAAATATAACTAAAGTAATATTATTCATCTAGTTTGTTTATTATAAACATCTCAACTGTGGCTCTCAGTTTTTCCTTTTTATTAGCAGTGTGTGAACTTTATATCTTCCCTTTACATGTGTTCTTTTTCTTTGTTTTTGTTTTTTTGATATTATCCCACCTGAGAACCAACTACTTTAGCAAGATACAATAGTATTCAAGAGCTCCTACAGCTCCTGGACACCATTTACACATGAGAAAGTAGTTCTAGAAAAATAAAGCCGTTTATAATCTTACTTCTTCCCTTTTATAGAAAAATAAAAGTTGAGGCATGGAAGCTGACTAAACACGTTTATGTCACACTACTTTTGAATTGTGCTGAAATCAGTTGCTATCTGAACAGTCTTTTTTAAAACAATGTAGTAGTCCCCTATATATTTGGGAGCATGAAAAATCGAAACAAGAAGACATTTCACAATGGAAAATTAGCTATGACTACTATTATGGCTCCTAGATCGAGCCATAATATTTCCTACCATTTATGCTACTTATTCTCTATACCTTTTCCCCCTCTCTCCTACTCCCACTCCCCTGTTGCTAACCCTCCATGTGTTCCCCATTTCTGTGGTTCTGTTCCTGTTCTAGTTGTTTGTTTTTGTTTTTGTTTTAGGTGTGGCTGTTAATAATTGTGAGTTTGCTGCCATTTTACTGTACATGTTTTTTATCTTCTTTTTCTTAGATAAGTCCCTTTAACATTTCCTATAATAAGGGCTTGGTGATCATGAACTCCTTTAACTTGACCTTATCTGGGAAGCACTTTATCTGCCCTTCCATTCTAAAGGAAAGCTATGCTGGATACAGAAACCTTGGGTGTAGGTCCTTGCCTTTCATGACTTGCAATACTTCTTTCCAGCCCCTTCTTGCCTGTAAGATCTCCTGAGAAATCAGCTGACAGTCTGATGGGAACTCCTTTGTAGGTGACTGTCTCCTTATCTCTTGCTGCATCTAGGATTCTCTCCTTCATTTTAATCTTGGCTAATGTAATTCTGATGTGCCTTGGTGTGTTCCTTCTTGGGTCCAACTTCTTTGGGACTCTCTGAGCTTCCTGGACATCCTGGAAGCCTCTTTCCTTTGCCAGAATGGGGAAGTTCTCCTTTATTATCTGTTCAAATAAGTTTTCAATTTCTTGCTCTCCCTTTTCTCCTTCTGGTACCCCTATAATTCAGATGTTGGAACATTTAAAGATGTTCTGGAGGTTCCTAAGCCTCTCCTCATTTTTTTGATTTCCTGTTTCTTCTTTCTTTTCTGTTTCATTCTTTCTTTCTTCTTTCTGGTCCACTCCATTGATTTGAGTCCCAGTTTTCTTCCCATCACTATTGGTTCCTTGTACATTTTCCTTCATTTTACCTAGCATAGCCTTAATTTTTTCACCTAACTTGCAATCAAATTCAACCAATTCTGTGAGCATCCTGATCACCAGTGCTTTGGACTGTGCATCTGAGAGGTTGGCTATCTCTTGGTTGCTTAGTTGTAATTGTTAGATCTGTTCTTCCATTTGGACCTTTTTTTTTTTGTCTTGATGCACCTGTTAGGTAGTGAGAAGCAGAGCCTTAGGTGTTCACCAGGGCGGGTCAACCCAGTTGCTGTGTTGTGATGCTGTATGTGGGGCAGGGGTCTGAGAGGGAACAATGGCACTTACTCTGCTCTCTGCTGGATTTCAGTCCCTTCTACCACTTCCCCCAAGAAAACTGGGCCCTTCTGGTGCTGATTCCTGTGTGGGTGAGTTTGTGTATGTTCTAGGACCCTCTTGGTCTCTCCAGTGAACTCTCCTGTGAGGCTGGGAGTCTCTTCTGGCACCTCAACCTCCAAAGGTGTTTTTGATTGGTATTTTGAGGCTTTATTTTCCTGCACTGGAGCCCTGGGTTGCACGGTGTGTTTCACTCCCCAGTTTTGCCTGGTTTATCTGCACATGAATGTGGGAACACCCGGTCCACCATCCATTTCGCACACCACACCCCTCCACAATCCACTGGCTGGCTCAGTCTGCCCGCTGCCACCACATGCCTGGGGTCTGTCAGCTGCTGCCTTGTGAGCCTGGGGTCCTCAATCCACTGCTTTTTTTGCCGAGACCCCTCTCTGCCTGGCCTCCCGACTCCACCCCTCCTACCAGTCTGGATGAATGTGTCTATTTTAACTCCTTGGTTGTCAGGCTTCCATACAGTTTAATTTTCCGTCAGTACTGGTTGTTTCTTTTTGTTTCTAAATTTTTGTCCTTATTTTGGTTGTGTGAGGAGGCACAGTATGTCTACCTATACCTCCAGCTTGGCCAGAAGTCTCAGAATTTTACTAAATTTGTTGAACCTTTGAAAAGAATTTGTTTTACTTAAAAAGTTGATATTTCATTTATACTCTTGTTACATTGGATTCTTATGGCTAATCTCCTCCTGTGTCATGGGACATTCTTATACTTTATGATGACTGCACAGCTTAACATTTCTAAGAGAATTCCATTTTGAGGTAATGTAAACTGTTAATAAAATTGCCAATTATAAGCATTTCTAAGTATGGTTTTGATTTTATAATTCTGTAAGCCTTAACATAAATACATGAGGAAAAAAAATCCCAGATGTGCTCTGGTGCTAATGGAGGACCCAGAATGTTGAAGATTTATAAATATATTTAGATCAATAGCATTGGGTCTGTTCCATATTAAATTAGTCAGCTCAGGCTTCCATAACAAGATACTACAGACTGAGTGACTTAATAATAGAAATTTATTTCACATAATTCTGGGGGCTGGGAAACCTAAGGCCAAGGTGCTGGCCAATTCAGTTTCTGGTGAGGACTCTTCCGACTTTGAGATGTCTTTCTTTTCTCTGTGTCTTTACATTTTCTCAATTTACACATACACACATGCAAAAGATAATAAAAGAGATGAAGGAGAGAGGAAGAGAGAGAGAGAGAGAGGGAGAGAGAGAGAGAGAGGGAGAGAGAGAAAATGAATGAGAACTAATTCTATCATGAAGGCCCACATGGTTCCTTCCAATCGTAATTATCTCCCAAAGGCCCTATCTTTAAATATCATCACATTGGGGGCTAACACTTCATCATTTGAATTTTGAGGGGTGCAAACATTCAGTCCATAACACACAGAACTCCTTTCTTGTTCACCACTGCTTATTTACAGGCACTATCCCCACTCTGTCAAGTCAGCTTTTTTTGCCTCTGACATTCCTACTGATCCAAAAGGTGAGCTAAGAGAAACAAGGAACATAATTGATGAGTGAGGAAAATGAGATAAAAGCATAGTGGTGGAACGAATTAAGTTAGACCACTGTTGGGAGTAGAACCAATGAAGCGGTCAGAATGTTATTATTTTAACCACTGGAAAAGGGTTTAAAGTAAAATCCAAAAGCATATGAAGTTTAGTCAGACTAAGGGTGATGATCAGTGCACTGAAGTAGCATTGAGATGCTTGCCAAGGGACTTCTGGAGCAGGCTGGCTGATGACATCGAGGCAGATACAGATACCAATCTCAAGGATGGGTGGTCATGGATATCTAGGGAATTCCTCAGGGAATATAGCAGAGATGTGTGGGTCTGGGCGCTAAGAGGTGTCTGGTCTTAAAAAATCTCAAGTCCATGTGTCAGTGTGGTTAATCACTGGTTATAGTAGCCACAATACCCCAGTAGCTGTTTTGTTTAAATAGTCCAGGAAAATGAAAACAGAGAAACTTCTTAAGCCTCTCCAGTCATGTCACTCTGTTGGAGTGTGGTGACAGCTGATTAGCTGAGATTTTTTTACCCTCGTTCTGTAGTGATGGTATGGACATTGAGATCTGGAAGTGTGGCCACAGGGAAGTGCAGCTGCATTCAATGGGAAAGTAGTACACGTTGCTTTCCTGTGGTAATATAGTTAGTGCAGCAATGTTTCCACTACATAAAACTTCTGGAAATTTGTGTCAGTCCTAATTGTCCTCTAGACCTAAGAGGAAACCAGAACATCATTCTAATGCAATTTTTCCATCAAAAGTTGAGTTTTGTTTTCCAAAAATATCATTTGTTCAAGTCATGGTAGCAGAGAAAGGCTAACCATAGGAGAAGGATCAACGAATTAAGTTAGTGAGTCCTACTCCATACATTTCCTGGATCTGGTCTTTTTCTACTTGATCATTCTGTTTCTGGGATTTAAAGCCTGCAGTGGTGGTTAGAAAAAGCTACTGATGCTTTAGCTATGGGCCTATTATCAGCACCAATATTTCCTCCGTCAATGGCAGATTCTTTGGATCAGGAATTACATGTTATTCATCAGTGTTTCTTAAGCATTTAGCATTTTAATTAATAGAATAATTATCAGTGAACTTGATTTTTCTAAAAACAGAGCCGAGATGGGTGTTAAGAAAAGTAACAGTATTCATAATGTATTCCTGACTCAGATCAATAAAAAAAAAAGCAGTTCTTTAAAAACTGGGATCAGTGGCATGCCAGGTTCACATCAAAGGTTCACTGAGAACGTTGTTTCCCCTTCTCATTTCCCTTCAGTTTCCTGGAAAGGGATGATGCTAATAATAGTAACAGATGCCATATGCTGCATGCTTGTTATAGTTTAAGAACTGTGACATATACTTTCTAATAAATGTAGTAACACCACCAATAGCTAATATTTATTGAGTACTTGCCGGGTGCCAGGCAATGAGTGATTTATATGTAATAATTACTTAACCTGTATCAGTCCCATGCTGCAGGTGAGAAAACTAAGGCATAGAGGGAGGGCATGGACCCAAGATCACTCAGCCGATAGGTGTGGAGTCAGATATTGAACTTTGGCATAAGTGCTGGCTCTTAATCCTTTTCCAGTGCTGCTCCTGTGTGCTTATGTACCTCCAAGGCTGCCACGGCCCTTTTGGTGCTTTTGTACATGCTTAGAAAGTGCATCTTCCTCAATAATAAAAACAATTACAAACATAAAGCCATTTTTAGGAGTTTGCAAATTGAATTATTAAACATAAAGTAATAGATGTTTTGAATTCTTAATGAAACTTTAGAAAATAGCCACTGGGATATAAAAATTTGTTTCAAAATATACATCTTGCTTTCAGAGACATTAAATTCCCATGGCAGATTGAATGCTTACTTTCTCCAATATGTCCTTTTCTATAGAAATAGTTTCTAGACTTGCATGACATCTCTTTTGTGACATTTTAGGCCTTAAGGAGTTTATACATTTTAATTTTTAAGAATATTTTCTCCACTGGTGACTAATATTAGAAAAGTTAAATATGTACTGAGAGCTATAAAAGAATTTGGATATATCTGATACATTATTCCTGAAAGTATATTGTTTTAAATTATGGTAAGGACACTTAACATGAGATGTACCCTCTTAACAAATTTTGAAGTGTACCATGCTGTATTATTAACGATAGACACAATGTTGTACAACAGAGCTCTAGAACTTAATCATCTTGCTTAACTATAACTTATGTCTGTTGAAAAGCAATTTTCTATTTCTTTTCTCTCCAGTCTTTGGCAACCACCATTCTACTCTCCGCTCCTCTATATTTGACTCTTTTGGACACCTCATATCCATGGAACCATGCAATATTTGTCCTCTTGTAACTGGCTTATTTCTCACTTGGCATGTCTTAAAGGTTCATCTACGGGGTCCCTAAGGCAGGATTTCCATCTTCTGTTAAGGATGGATAATGTTCCATTGTGGGCATATACCACATTTTCTTTACCTATTCATCCACTGATGCACATGTAGGTTGTTTTCTTGGCTATTGTGAATAGTGCTGCAGTGAACATGGAAGTGCAAGAATTTCTCCTAGATCCAGATTTTGATGCTTCTGGATAAATACTCAGAAGTGGGATTGTTAGACTATATGATAGTTCTAGTTTTAATTTTTTGAGGAATCTCCAATACTGTTTTTCATAGCAGCTGCATTGTGTTTTACATTCCCACTAACAGTGCATGAGGGTTCCAATATCTCCACATCCTCACCAACATTTACCTTTTTTTAAAAGATAATAAACATCCTGCCAGGTGTGCAGTCATATCTCATTGTGGTTTTGATTTGCATTTCTTTGATTATTAGATGATGATTAGTAATGCTGAGAATAAAAAGTGCACAATATTACTAATCACCACAGAAATATAATATGTAATGAGAAATATAACCATTTTTTTAAAAAAAACAACTTAAAGTTATTGATATGGTAACTCTACCATATTCCTTACCAAAGTCATCATTAAATATAAATTGTAATTTTTTACAAAGTTGCAGTAACTCACATTCACCAATTTTTTAAATTACACACATCATCTGGAAAAGTACTTCTCAAACTGTAGAATAGAATCATTAGAATCATTTGGAAATCACATTAAAATGCAGGTTCTAATTTATTCAGTCTGGTGAGATGTGCAATTCTGTAGTTCTGAGAATACTGCAGGCGACCAGTGGTGAGTTGATGTTTCTACTCCATGGACTACTCTTTGAGTAACAACTATCTAGAACAGTGGTCATTATCATAACCTTTAAAGAGAATATTGTTATATTTGGTACAGAAAAAATTGTTTTTGAAATTTAGTTTTGGATCATAGCAGGGCTGGTGGTGAGATTTATTGGTGAAATAAACCCTCTTTCTCTTTTTTTTCTGGTAATTTAATATCAGAGAAGCTGGTGTCACAGTCCAGAAACTACAGCTGGTACATCAGTGATAAAATGTTAGTAAGCGGCATTGCTTCATATTTCTTCAAAGAATTTCCTTTCTCTTTTGATTCTTACAAAGGCACATTTGACCGAATTTTGGTTCCTGCACATTTTGCATGTAGCAATAAGTATCTTTTGGAAGGAGGTTGCAGTGTTTTTAACAGGAGTTAATCTTTGTGCTGCCAGAACACAAAACAAAATATAACAAAACATTTCCAAAACAAAAGTAATCAATTGCCACATTAAGTGAATGATTATATAGTAACCTCTAATTTATGTCTAAGTAATACTTTATGTATTATTAATGAGAAATAAAGATTTGTTGTTACATAGAGATTTACATCATCATGGACATGTCTATAGATTTAAGTTTAGAACTCAGAAATATTATCTCGATACAATAAACAAATAGTTGATGATATGATTTGTACTATACAGTACCATATTTAATTTGTGCACTAGTAACAGTAGAGGACTTTTTGGATCACATTTTCAGATACTTACCTCTGGATACACAGAAATGTAATTTGTTGTGTAAAAACAAGTTATTTTTGATGTTTGACTAACAAGGTCTTTCCATTATCAAACTGTGTGTCTTGTTTATCAGGCAATTGTTGCAATATACTGATTTTATTAGAACAAGATATAGTGCTGCCATCTGCTAGGAAATAATCATAATAGACAAGTTGCCTGTTTTTTAAATTAATAAGTTATGATTAAAATCTGACAGTGGCTCATGATGATAAAGCTGTTGATGATGTGAGCATTGCTGGGTCAACACGGAGCCCTTGGGTAGTGCACAGTGTACAGACCTCCAAGGCCACCCTGGCTGCCTCCCTCAGCATGTCTCATCCAGGGATGCTTTCTTTCGGTGTGCCACCTGCAGTTGTACTTGTTTTATTTCACCTAGGGTTTCTACTCCCAAATTAACCCCAAGAAGTCAGTTGTAGAGGATTAGGTAGGACACTTGAAGTATAATGTAGTCACCACTAGCAGCAGTGATGAGATTCATTTGTGTTTCTGTATGAAGGCCTTTTCTAGACAGAGTTGATGTTTGTGAGTCCCCCATCTATTGAGTTTGTGGGTCAGCTCTAGAGCAGGAAGAATACATGAATTTAACAGGCATTTGTATTTAACAGGCAACTCATAGGAACAGGCAGGGGCTTGAGTCTCAATTTCCACAGGTTTATCTAATCAGAAGGGCAGATCCTACCACCAGCCAGTACTCCATACAAAGGAAATAAGGTGTACAGTTTTTCCTTTCCTAAGGTACATCTTCTGGCTTAATTTCTGTGTAACCAAGACTAGAAATTCAAGTAGACAACACCAATGCTATGTTTGAGAAGGACCAGTGGAATTGTTTAGCCCAAGCTCTTTTGCAGGACAGTAATTGCCTTTGTAGCTTCCTTGATCAGCTCTCTTCTCACTGAGGGCTTCCTGTGATGTGCTCACTGCTCAATGGCACTTTTCATATCAGTCCATTTCAGGAACCCAGGTCTAATTACTAGAAATATCTTCTATGTGTTATGTTATCTTAGTAATCAGTTAATTAATTGCTAGTTACCTTGTAACTTCATTTTTTAAAATTATTTTTTCTGGAACAGCAAAAAAATTGATCTTCAAACATATAGAGTGAGAGAAACGTAAGTTTACAGTTTGGAATACATGAAGCACAGAGCTTATTGTTGTATTATTATTATTAGTTATTGTATTATTTTCTAAATGAACTACTATAAACCTGCTTTTGTCCTATCCTGTATTTATTAAACCTGAATTTAAAGTCAACATATAGCTATAAAGAACATAGAGGCAGGCTATAGGATTACAGAATTGGAAGAAATTATATAATAATTTATATTTGATTTTCATTTCTATTTCCCCCACAAATGTTTAAGTATGAGGTAGGACCCCCAGAACTATCTATGGAGGTTGGGCCCCTTGGAGTACAGGCTTCCCCTTCTACATGAGTGTTCTGGGAACCTGTCTGTATACCAATGTAGCAACTGGAGTTGTGCAAGGCTGTGTTCAGCTTCAGTGAATTTTTTGAAGACTTTTTCAGCGCATTTGCCCATTTCATGATGGGTGATTGAGGAGTGTACCTGACCACAGAGTGCTGAGTGTTCAGCATTTTTTGACCAAAAATGGCATGACCCCATGTCCCACCCTACCTATTCACTCAATATCACCCTGAGCAACTTTTTTTTCTTTCCTTGTATAAAAAAAGTCCTCAAAGAAAAACATTTTGCCAGTGCGGAAGAGGTGAAACAAAAAATGGCATAAACACTAAAAGGCATCCAAATCAATGAGTTAAAAAACTGTTTTGACCTGTAGAAAAAATGTCTTGATATGTGTATTGCATCAAATGGAGAGTACTTTGAAGGTGACTGAAATTTAAACATGTAAGAATAAATACACAATTTTGTATAAATAAATCCCATTTGGGAGGATTTTTGCTCATATAGTATTCTCCTTGTGTACTTCAAATATCAAAAGAAAATGTATTCTAGCATGTAAGATAAGAGGTGAAATGCTATAAAAAATACCACTGATTGGGAGTAAAAGAGAGAAAACTGTATTTGAACAATGATTAAAATAAAATAAAAAAAACACTGAAAAGAAATGCACTACAGACTAACTGATTATATAGAAATGTTTAAGTTCATTTAGTATAATTAGCAATGAAGTCAATTAATATACACTGAATGCAGTGGAGGCCCATGGAAATAATTAAGGTAATTGTCTTTGGGGACTCCACGTTGCAGATTTCTTTCTCAATTTGCCATGCTCTGTCCAAGGCTGCCCTTCCTCCTCCTCTTTCTATTTCCTTTTATGTTTTCACTTGAGATCAATAAAGATCCCGTCAGAATTTAAATTGTAAGGATTCTTATGGGAACTCTAGCTCTATGCTTTCTTCCTCGCATTTAACTAGGCCCATTTTTTTTTCTTGATGAAGCATTTGGACTGAGCTTGAATAAATCATGATTACTGTTGTTCTACCAGCGTGCTAATGAGCAGAATGAGGGTGCATGCTGGCTTCAGTGTCAGTGGCAAGCTGCCTGTGGGTGCCCGTGTGGCTGAGGATGGCTGCATGCTGTGTGGCTGTCTGAAAATTGATGGGATGGCACATCATTCCCCTCAGTTATCCTTGGTGGGGAGGATTATTGGCAGAGAGTGTAAAAATGGGACAATGCCCCCTACTAATGACCAATGCAAACATGGCATTGCAGGGCCAGTGGATGTGCTCGGAATGCTCTCTCCAGAGGGCACACAGAGATATGAAAGTCTCATACTTGCCCCAAAAGGTTTATCCACCTGTCAAATGCAGAATCTAGAATAATTCTCATGAGACATTTAGTAGTAAAATTGGAGTCACCATGAAAGGAATATAATTCTACTTTTTCTTTGATACTTCCTCCTTTCAGCTGTCTGTGCCTATAAAAGCAAAATCAACAAATAGTAACTTAATATCTATGAAGGTTTCTTGCAGGAAAATGATCATGCTAAGAGAAAATCCCTACCTTTTAGTGATTTATAATCAAATAGAAGGAGGAAAGATGAGAGAGTCATGTACAAAAATTATTCAGGGTCAGTATGTTTTTTTGAAAAAGCAATAAAAGGGAGGTGGTTTATATAAAAAATCATATGCTCTACATTAATATATTTCAAATGTTCTAGTTTTAAATATTAAGTCCCATGAACTCCATAAATTACCTAAATGTTCTGATAATGCTAGTTTTTTAAACTTCAAGCTCTATTTTTCAGTGATATTTTCTCCTGAGTGATGCCAAAACCTACTCAGATCATATGTTTTGATATATAGTCAGAAAATTATGGCTTCCTAATCTGTAAAATAAACTGGTCTGGTTTATCCCTGAAGTACTTTGGGTTCTAAAATGTAATGATTCTGATATTTAGGTGTAGGTTAAACATTTTTGATCTTAGAGATTTCTTCATGGTGTCTATTCCTGAAACTGCCAAATCTTGGACACAATTTTTTTTTTCTTTAAAATGTGTTCTTTTTTTAATTAGAAGAGTAATTTCTGTTAGTCATAGAAAAATAAGAAGGTACAAATGAATGAAAAAGGCACAACTGCCAGAGTAACTGAATGATCCTATATATTTCCCTTTCCCCCTCTGGCACATCTCATTTCAGCCCACTCAAGAGTCTTGGTAATTGTAATGCTAAGGCTCACCTGAGGGGTTATCGCCACACACTTACCATCCTGGGGCCTGCCCGTTGCTTGAACAGTGAGGGATCCAGCTCCAGAATCATATCCTGAAGTCCTCCTTTCTAGGACCATTTCTTTAGATTTCATTTTCTACAGTGTTTGTCTGCTTTCTAATTCATTGATTTCTGCCTTTTCTTTAGGTCCTTCCTTCTGCTTACTTTGTGTTTAATTTGCTCTTCTTTCTATAGCTTATTAATGCAAAAGCTTACATCATGGACTTTAGACCTTTCTTTTTTCCTAATATAAGCACTTACTTTCCCTCTAAAGAATTTATTACATGAATCCCACAAATTTTGGTATGTTGTATTTTAAAAATTTTTAGAGTTCAAAATATATTCTACTTTTTCTTGTGATTTCTTCTGTGACTCATGACTTATTTATAAATATGTTGTTTAATATCCAAATTGTTGCCCTGGCTGCTGTGGCTCAGCTGACTGAGTGCCAGCCTGTGAACCAAAGGACCGCTGATTCCATCCCTAGTCAGGGTACATGCCTGGGTTGCAGGCCAGGGCCCCAGTAGTGGGTGTGCAAGAGGCAACCACACACTGATGTTTCTCTCCCTCTCTTTCTCCTTCCCTCCCCCTCTCTAAAAATAAATAAATAAAATCCTTTAAAAAATCCAAATTGGAGATTTCCAGAAATTTTTGTTAATAAAATTTGTAGTTCAATTCTGTTGTGGTCAGAAAAATATTTTGTATGTTTTAATGTTTTTCTCTTTATCAAGATGTAATTGTAATGAATATTATTTATCTTTGTGAAAGACATGAGTTCTCTGAAAGAGGATTTTAAACTGTTTTTTTTTTTGAGGTGTAGCTTTTAATAAATGTCAGTTAAGCCAAGTTGGTTTTCAGTGGAACTCAAGTCTTTTATATCCACACTCACTTGCTGTGTACTCATTCTGCTGTAACTGAGAGAAGAGTACTGAAATCCCATTATAATTTTAAATTTATTTATTTTTCTTGCTGTACTCACTTTTTTGCTTCATGTATTTTCAAGCTCTGTTATTAGATACAGAAGTATTTAGGACTGTTCTATTCTCTTAATGAATTGAGCTCTTTATGATCATGAAAGAAAGATCTTTACCCCTAATAATATTTTCTTTTCTGAAACCAACTTTTTCTGATAATAGTATAGTCGTTCCACTTTTCCTATGACTAATTTTTGCATGTTATATCATTTTCATCATTTAAATTTTAACCTATTAGTTTTTTTAATATTTAAAGTGGAGTTTTTAGAGATATTATATATTGGGGTTTTATTTTCTATCCAATTTGACAGGTATTTTTTTTTCATTTTGATTGTGTATGTAGACTATTTACATTTAATATAATTAGGGCATGACTGGGTTTAAAACTACCACTTTACTACTTGTTTCCTATTTGTCTCTTCTGTGCTTTGTTCTTTTTTTCTTCTTTTTATACTTTTATGTGGATTGCTTGAATATTCTAAAATTTCATTTTATTTTTAATATCAGTTTCTTAGCTATTTCTGCTTATTTGTTATATTTTAGTGGTTCATCTAGGGGTTGTAATATATATATCTTTAATTTATCACAGTCTGCTTTCTAATAATGTTATAATACTTCCTCTCTACCATAAGGCCTTTACAAAAATATAGTTCTATTTGTTTCCTTTCATCCTTGGTACTATTATACTTATACATTGTTATTATTTTTGCTTTAAAATGTCAATAATCTTTTTTAAATATTTAAAAATGGGATAAAATATAGTTTTATTTATTTACATGTTTACTGTTTGGCACCCGTTACTCCTTTGTGTAGAGTCAAATTTTCCTCTGGCATAATTTTCCTTCTGCTTAAAAAAATTTCTTTAACATTTTTTACAGGGAAGGTGCTAGGAACAAATTCTCTCAACTTTTATTTCTCTAAAAAAGGCTTTATTTGTCTTTATTCTTGTGTTTTTTTTTATGACCAAAGAATTTTAGATGACTAGTTTTTTTTCTTCTTTCAGTAATATAATGTGTCTCCTGGTTGGAATAGTTTTTGATAAGCATGCTTTCACTTTAATCTTTGTTTCTGTATACATAATGCTTTTCTTCCCTCCTGTTTTTATAATTTTTTCCAATGAGTGTTTTGCAAATTGACTCTGATATGTCCTGGCATTGTTTTCTTTGTATTTTGTTTGGTATTTATTGAGCTGGGATCTGTGGATTTATGTATTTTTTCATCAAACTTTAAAGAGGCTATTGTTTATCTAAACAATTGTTTTTCTGTTTGCTGCCCCTCTTCTTGTACAGTATTACATACATGTTTGAGTGCCTGATATTGTTTCATAGATCACTATTTTTTTTGCTTTTATTTTTGTTTTAGTTTTTTTCTCTTATGTTCATTTTGAATAGTTTTTATGGCTATGTCCTCAAATCAGCTGATCTTCTCTTTGTGATACCTAATGTGATGTTAATTTCATCTAGTGTATTTAAAATTTTAAACATAACTTTTATCTCTGAGAGTTTGGTTCAGTTCTTTTTATAATATCTTTTATTTTTCTCCTCAGGAGGCTTGTATTTTCTCTCCCTTCTTGAAGCATGAAGCATTTTTTCACATTTCTGTCCACTAGTTCTATCATCTCTGTTTTTGAGTCAGTCCTATTGATCACTATTTCTTTGCCTCTGTTATGTTTTAGTTTCCTGCTTTTTTCAGTCCTAGCAATCTTTTATTGGATGCTGAACACTATAAATTGTACATATCTGGTACTGGATTTTATTATTTTTAATATTATTGGATTTTATCTTGGTGTTCAGTAAAGTTACTTTGTATCAGTTGGAATGGTTTGAGGTTTGTTTTTAATTTTATTCTACCTTTAATCTACAGCAAATGTAGCTCCATTATTCAGGCAATGCACTTTTGAAGATTTTATTTGATTCCTCATTTATTGTAAGATCTTTCTATGCTGGCTGGTGGGAACCAAACAATCTCCAGCCCTGTGTCCTTAAGAATTGTGACTGGTCCCTCCTGGGAGCTTTTCCCTGCCATGCAGTTTACTCAGTCACAGACTCAAAGAGTCCGTGGTGCAGATTGCCAGAACTCTTTGTACAGCCCCCTCTTTTCCTGCATTCTCCCCTACAAATTCTAGCTATGTTGATCTTCCTGGGCTTCTCTGTGTCCTCAGCTTAGCAAGACTGCCCAGCTCTGCTGCAGCTCTCCCCCGACAAACCCCTCAGTAGAGCCTGGTAACTGACTCCCAGGTAAGAATCTTTACTAAGAGTAGGGCTTATCTTGCCTGTTTCTCTTTTCTCATGGAGCACAGTCCTCTCTTTTTGTCCAGTGGCTGAAAATTGTCATTTTATATATTTTGTATGGATTTCTACTTGTTTATGATCAGAAGATAAATCTTATCTAAGTTACTCCATCTTGGCTACTAGCAAGATGTGAATTTTTAAGAAATATGTACTTTCTGCCAGCCAAGATGGAGGCATAGGTGGACACACTGTGCCTCCTCACATGACCAAAATAAGGACAACAAAAATTTAGAAACAAAATAACAACCAGTACTGACAGAAAATTGAACCATATGGAAGTCTGACAACCAAGGAGTTAAAGTAGACACATTTATCCAGACCAGTAGGAGGGGCGGAGTCAGGCACCTGGGCAGAGAGGGGTCACAGCAAAAAATAAAAGCGGCTATGTAACAGGTGGTAGACCCCACGAGGTGGCGGATTGTGGAGGGGCACCACGCCCAAGGTGGCTTGCTGACTGGGTGGTCCCACATTCCCTTGCAGATAAGCGAGGCAAAACTGGGGAGCAAGACAGACCACACAACCCAGGCTCCCAGCGCAGGGAAATAAAGCCTCAAAACACTGATCGAAAACACCTGTGGGGGTCAAGGTGCCGGAAGAGACTCTCAGACTCACAGGAGTGTTAAATGGAGAGACACACAGGGTCCTGAAACATACACAAACCCACTCACACGGGAATCAGTGCCAGAAGGGCCCAGTTTGCTTGGGGGAAGTGACACAAGTGACTAAAATCCGGCAGAGAGCAGAGCAAGCACCATTGATCCCCCTCAGACCCCTGCCCCAGAAACAGCGTCACAACACAGATACTGGGTAGCCCCACCTGCGTGAACACTTAAGCCTTCACTCCTCACTATGTAACAGGTGCGTCAAGACAAAAAAAGAAATAAAATGGCCGAAATGAAAAAACAGATCAAAGCCCCACAAAAAATGCAACTAAGCGACAAAGAGATAGCCAACCTATCAGATGCACAGTTCAAAGCACTGGTGATCAGGATGCTCACAGAATTGGTTGAATTTGGTCACAAATTAGATGAAAAAATTAAGGCTACACTAAGTGAAATAAAGGAAAATGTATAGGGAACCAATAGTGATGGGAAGAAAACTGGGACTCAAATCAATGAAGTGGACTAGAAGGAAGAAAGAATCAACCAAACAGAAAAGAATGAGGAAACAAGAAATCAAAAAAATGAGGAGAGGCTTAGGAATCTCCAGGACATCTTTAAACATTCCAACATCCGAATTATAGAGGTACCAGAAAGAGAAGAGGAAGAACAACAAGTGAAAAAGTTATTTGAACAAATAATAAAGGAGAACTTCCCCAGTCTGGCTAAGGACATAGACTTCCAGGAAATCCAGGAAGCTCAGAGAGTCCCAAAGAAGTTGGACCCAAGGAGGAACACACCAAGGTTCATCATAATTACATTAGGCAAGAATAAAATTAAGGAGAGAATCCTAGAAGCAGCAAGGGATAAGGAGACAGTCACCTGTAAAGGAGTTCCCATCAGGCTCTCAGCTGATTTCTCAAAAGAGACCTTGAAGGCAAGAAGGGGCTGGAAAGAAGTATTCCAAGTCATGAAAGGCAAGGACCCACATCCAAGATTGCTCTATCCAGCAAAGCTTTCATTTAGAATGGAAAGGCAGATAAAGTGCTTCTCAGATAAGGTCAAGTTAAAGGAGTTCATGATCACCAAGCCCTTATTATAGGAAATGTTAAAGGGACTTATCTAAGAAAAAGAAGATAAAAAACATTAAAATGGCAGCAAAGTCACAATTACTAACAACCAAACCTAAAACAAAAACAAAAACAAACTAAGAAACAACTAGAACAGGAACAGAACCACAGAAATGGGGAACACATGGAGGGTTAGCAACAGGGGAGTGGGAGGAGGAGAGAGGGGGAAAAGGTATAGAGAATAAGTAGCATAGATGGTAGGTAGAAAATAGACAGGGGGAGAGTAAGAATAGAATGGGAAATGTAGAAGCTAAAGAACTTATGACCCATGGACATGAACTAAAGGGAGGGAATGTGGATTGGAGAGGGTGTACAGGGTGGTGGGGAGTTAAGGGGGGAAAATGGGACAACTGTAATAGCATAATCAATAAAATATATTAAAAAAGAAATACGTACTTTCTGATAAAAATTGTGCCGATTAGAGAACATACTGTGTATTACTTTACTCTTTTGAAATTGTTGAGGCTTATTTGAGGGCCTTTATGTTTTTTCTCTCTATGTCTTATCAATTATAATAATTAAAAGGCTATGTTATGATCCACAGTGTAATTATGAAATTGTTTGTTTTTCTTATCATCTTTTGCTTTTTATAATTAGTTTGTTATTAGAGTTATTTGAATTATGTTATTAGTTTATATTAAATTTAATATTGCTCTTTTTTTCCTGGTGGAATCAACCTTCTAAATAATGAGTGACCATCTTATGACTAGTAATGCTTTTGGCTTAAAATCTATTTTGTCTGGTATTAATGTAATGTCTGTTTTCATAGCATATGGGTTTTTTTAATATCCTGTCACTTTGAGACTTGGGCTGTATGTTTTAAATAATTTTTCTATATATCATATCTATATCTGATCTGGTACTTTTTTAAGCTTCTATTTTTTTAAGGTTTTATTTATTTATTTTTAGAGAGAAGGGAAGGGAAAGAGAAAGAGAGGGAGAGAAACATCAATCTGTGGTTGCCTCTAGCATGCCCCTACTGGGGACTTGGGCTGCAACCCAAGCATGTGCCCTGATTGGGAATCAAACCTGTGATCTTTTGGTTCACAGGCCTGAGGTCAACCCACTGAGCTACACCAGCCAGGGCTTTACACTTGTTTTTAAAGATTTTTATTTATTTCTATTTATTTTTCAGACAGAGAGGAGGAGAAGGAGAAAAACAGAGAGAGAAGCATCAATGTGTGGTTGCTTCTTGTGCATCCCCCATCGGAGACCCAGGCTACAACCCAAGCATGTGTCCTGACTGGGAATTGAACCAGCGACCCTTTGGTTCACAGGCTGGTGCTCAATCTACTAAGCCACACCAGCCAAGGCTTAAGCTTTTAATTGGAGCACTTTGCCCATTTATATTGTGTAATTACTGATGTATTGATAATATTTATTTATTTTTTTTTGGTATTTTTTTCTATTACCATTTAACCCTCTAATACCCCAAATTCTACCCCCTACTCACAATGACCATACTCTTGTCCATGCTCATGAGTTTTTTTTTCCTTTTTCCTCCATCCCTCTACCTCCTAACCACAGCAAGGCTGTTATCCAGCTCTCTATCCATGAGTCTGTCTCTATTATGCTTGTTTGTTTGTTCATTAGATTCCCGATATGAGTGAAATCATATGGTATTTGCCTTTCTCTGACTGGCTTATTTCACTTAGCATAACGTTCTTGAGGCCCATAGATGTTGTTGCAAAGGGTAACAGAATGGATGGGCCATTTTCTTTTCTTATTTTTTATGGTTGAGTAGTATTCTATTGTGTAAATATCCCATAGTTATTTTATACACTCATCTACTGATGAGCACTTAGATTGCTTCCAAATCTTGGCAATTGTAAATAATGATGCAGTGAACATAGAGGTGCTTACGTTCTTTTGAATTAGTGCTTTGGGTTTGTTCAGATATATTTCCAGAAGTGGGATTGCTGGGTCAAAAGGCAGATCCATTTTTAATTTTTAAGCTATCTCCATAGTATTTTCCATAGTGGCTGCAACAATCTGTATTCCCACCTAGAGTGCAAAAGGGTTCCCCTTTCATCAAATCCTCACCAGCACTTGTTTGTTGATTTATTGATGTTAGCCAGTCTGACAGGTGTGAGATGGTATCTCATTGTAGTTTTAATTTGCATTTCTCTGATGATTAGTGACATTGATCATCTTCCCATGTCTATTGGTTATCTGTATGTCCTCTTTAGAGAAGTGACTATTCAGGTCCTTTGTCCATTTTTAATTGCATTGTTTGGGATTTTTTAAAAAGTACATTTTATTGATTATGCTATTACAGTTGTCCCAACTTTTTTCTTTCCTTTATCCTCCTCTACCCTGCCAATCCACCCCACAGAATTCTCCTCCTCACCTAGGTTCATGTCCATGTGTTGTACATATAAGTTCTTTGGCTTCTCCATTTCCTATACTATCCTTAACTTCTCCATCTATTTTGTGGCTACCCATTATACTTCTAATTACCTGCACCTTTTCCCTCCATGCCTGCTTCTCCCTCCCCCTCCCCACTGATAACCTTCCATGTGATCTTTATTTCTGTGATTCTGTTCCTGTTCTAGTTGTTTGCTTAGTTTTTATTGTTTTTTTTTAGGTTCGGTTTTTGATAGTTGTGAGTTTGTTGTCATTTTACTATTCATAGTTTTGATCTTCTTCTGTTTCTTAGATAAATCCCTTTAACATTTCATATAATAAGGGCTGGGTGATGATGAACTCCTTTAACCTGACCTTATCTGGGAAGCACTTTATCTGCCCTTCTGTTCTAAATGTTAGCTTTGCTGGATAGAGTAATCTTGGATGTAGGTCCTTGCCTTTCATGACTTCAAATACTTCTTTCCAGCCCCTTCTTGCCTGAAAGGTTTCTTTTGAGAAATCAGCTGATATTCTTATGGGCACTTCTTTGTAGGTAACTCTCCTTTTCTCTTGCTGCTTTTATTATTCTCTCCTTATCTTTAATTTTGGGTAACTTGATTATGATGTGCCTTGGTGTGTTCCTCCTTGGGTCCAACTTCTTTGGGACTCTCTGTGCTTTCTGGACTTCCTGGAAGTCTATTTCCTTTGCCAGATTGGGAAAGTTTTCCTTCATTATTTGTTCAAATAAGTTTTCAATTTCTTGCTCTTCTTTTCTTTTCCTGGCATCCCTATGATTTGGATATTGGAACATTTAAAGTTGTGTCAGAGATTCCTCAGCTTCTCCTCGTTTTTTTTGCATTCTTGTTTCTTCATTCTGTTCTGGTCAAATGTTTATTTCTTCCTTTTGCTCCAAACCATTGATTTGAGTCCTGGTTTTCTTCCTTTCACTGATGTTTCCCTGTTTATTTTCCTTTATTTCACTTTGTACAGCCTTCATTTCTTACTTCATTTTGCAACTGAGCTCAATCGATTCTGTGAGCATCCTGATTACTAGTGTTTTGAACTCTGCAAGTTACAGGTTGTCTCTCTCCTTGTTACTTAGTTCTTTTTCTATAGAGTTTCGATGTGTTCTTTCATTTGGGCCATGCACCTGTCTGGGTCACCTGTTATGTTGTAAGAGGGCAGAGCCTTAGGTACTTGCCAGGGTGGGGTATCCCTGTTTGCTGCATTGTGGCACTGTTTGTTGGTGAGGGGTCAGAGAGGGAACAATGCTTCTTGCTCACTCCATTCTAGCCCCACTTTCCAGTGAACTCTTCTGTGAGACTGGCAGTTTCTCTCACCTTCACAACCCTCACAGTATTTTATAGCTAGAGAGTTTGAGTCTTTAGTTTCCTGGTCAGCCAGCCCTCACCTTGCCACCCAGTCCACTACTTTGCCGCTCATCCTATCCTCCTGGTTGCCTGTCTCTGCCCCACCTACCAGTCTGGATGAATGTTTCTTGGTTTCAAATTGCATGGAACTCCTTGGTTGTTGGCATTCCATGCAATTTGATTTTCTGGCAGTTCTGGTTGTTTATTGTTTTTAAATTGGTTGTTATCCTTCTTTGGTTGTGGGAGGAAGCAAAGTGTTTCTACCTACACCTCCATCTTGTCCAGAACCCCTTAACAGCCTTTAAGTAATTTTATAATTTTAAAAATAATTTTAGGTGAAGACTCTGAGAACTATTTACTCAGGCTCACAAAGCATTTCCTAGGAGCAGCATCAGAATTAGAAGACAAGTTCATCTTCCCTGATGGAAAATATTATAAAATGATCATGTAGAGATAATTTTTGCTACGTGATATACTACTAAGTCTTATAAGCATCCCTCTTTATGTTTCTGAAACAATGTTAAATAAAACTCTGTCTTAATTTTAGCTGAGTCCTCAAGGGCTGAGAACATTCCCATATTCCAAACTGAGGTGCTAGACCACTTGTGTTACACACACCAGTGATGTGGCCATTTAGAGTATGGAAGCAACAATAGAAATCAATTGGTGGGGGTCTGAGGTATCTTCCTCTTACCATGGAGGAAGTCAACAAGTGCTTCCTGTTCACCTAAGGCTGATGGGAGACTGAGCCTAAGAAGGAGAATTGCATGCCCAGTATCGGTATCTTCCTCAGGGCTAAGAGTTCTGAGGGTGAGAAGCCATTGGGCTGGACTCGGAGAAAACTGAACTTCTGCCTATGCAGAGGTGATGGTCTTTCCTCTAGGGCCCAAGCCAAAGAAGGAACCATCATTAGAGCAAGTCCCAAAGGGCTGCAGGTGGTGGTGTTGAGGGCTGTCGATAGGATTTCAACAAGATAACCTGTGTGGGGTGGGTCACTGGATTGGTGGGACTGAGGTTGGGGTCTGGAAGAGACTGCTGGAATGATAGGTATCACCTCTGTTCTGGGACATGCAATGGGAGGCTTTCAGTGGGGGACTCTTAATTTCTGGGAAACACAAAATAGTCCCTTGTGATTGTAAATATTCACCAAGCTCAGAGAACAGTCTTCTCTTCTGTCCCCTGACACCCAGGGAGCCAGAAGCCACAGAGTGGGGGAGATGATGCAAGGAATTTAAGCGGGTACCAGTGACAACATGTGACTCCCTCAATGCAGCCTTCCTGGGCTGGAGCAGGCTCCAGCTGGGCAAGTTTTAATTTTAAACCATGTGCAGGGTTTGATGATTTCTCTGCACCACAAAATTCAGTTATGGGAAGAAAAATTTATTTTGGCTAAAACTGACCTGAGGACTTTTTAGTATTTGAGAATAGTGAGAAGAAAAGTTATGCTATTTTCTTGAGATTTTTATCATTGGGCATAGGAAGAACTAGTCAAAAGAACAAGTTTAATGGTGTGTGTGTGTGTGTGTGTGTGTGTGTTTGGAGGGAGGGAGCAAAGGATAACAGTGGTAGAAATCTGTTTGTTTTTAACCTACAAGGTGATACTTAATGAAGTAAATTGTTATATTTCTGTAGTGTCCTGGATAGAATTCAATTTCATATTTATGAAGCTATCTGGTTCTTACAGATAAAATAACCACTCTGTCACTAGGAAGTAAATACCTTGAGCATCATTTCAGTATCTTTTTCTCTAACATATAATATAATATCTGTCATATAGTGAGTACACAATAAACATTTGTTGGATGAGTAGCTACTTGGAAGTAGTATCACTTAAGACAATTTAAAAATGTGTCTTTGTGCCTCAGATTCCTGTATTTAATATAAATGTGACTAGCTTTACCTCACTAGTCTTTTTTCAAAATTACATTAAATAATGTGATAGGATATAAACACGTGGTCTGACTTATTTTGTGCTCAATATGAAATAGACATAGCTTATCATGCATATTTTATCAACCGTTATGCATTTTAATCTTCTCTTATAAAGAGCTTACCTGTTATTTTGAGCTGAATTTTAGCAAAACATGTTACTTTTAAGCAGTGATTAAAATTTCCCTCCCTCCCTCCCTCCCTCCCTCCCTTCCTCCCTTCCTTCCTTCCTTCCTTCCTTCCCCTTCTCCTTTATTATCATTTTAACTGTATGTTCTTGGTGAGGTATGATAAGGCCAGAACAGATCAAGAGAGAGAAACCAGGCAGAGTTTTACAGTTTGTTGTACTCACACTTCCCTGGAGAGGACAGCATACCACTCAAGGCCACTCAAGGCAATTACCTGAATCAGTAAGGAGGCAGAGGGAGAAGGGCCCTATGGGCAGGCGTTAGTTTTTGGAAAGAAAGAAAGGGTGAAGCAAGGTGAACAGGTTTAGAATTGACTAATTTGAGTAATTCTAGGAGGCTCTTGGGCATAGATGCTGCCCCTGGTTGTCTGATATCTGACCCCGGAGTGATAAAGCAGGTGTATGGCGGTTGGGAGTGTGAGAGTCAGTGTAGGAAATGGTTGAAGTGTGGACTTAATTGGCTGCTTAGGAAGGGGAAATGGCTAGCCTCTATCCAGGCCTCAAAACTGGGTCAAGACAGCATTTAAAACCTATGTTACGCTACACAGAGTTAAATGTTGGCAGGAATTGAAGCCGAGGTTTTTACTAGGTAGGAGAACCTGTTATATGTACACTGTAGATACAAAGTGCTGCAAATGCACTCTGCTAGGCCAAGGCTTGCGCGGCAGCCGAATGCCATTATCCTCAATTCTCTTTCAATGCATGAAAATCTCCACCTCAGGGTGAGCAGAAGGATTATTGTTACTTAATGTTCACTTAGCACAGCACATTTGGGAAATGTTTCAGACTATCTTATGAGCTAATGCCAAAGAAACTAGAAGTTGTAACTATGCATATTTATTAAATATTTTCCCTCTTAAAACCATTGGGTTTGGGTAAACCATGGATTGGCTCACAAATATTGAGCCTCTCAGTTTTTCGAGTCAGTCTGCTGTCTACTGCCCTGCTGGAATATATGTTGTCAAAGGAGGTGTGGCAGAAACAAGGAGAGACTGCTAGATACCATTTTTCTTTTGTCTCTTTGTTTTGTTTTTTGGGAAAAGGAGATTACAAACATAGGCGGATAAAGGTAGTAAAAAGTTCAAAACTGTGTGTAGATTTGTAGTATTTACGGATTAGAGCAGGAAACATAAGTCCTCTTGCCTATTTTAAAAAACTAGATCTCTAAATGTGTCTCCCACATTCCTATAATGAATAATAACTGCACTAGTATGTCAAAGGAAATCCTGGTTACTAGATTTCTATAGTGAAGAATAGTTTCAAAAGACCCGACTTTGCTTTCTTTAAAAAAATTCTTTTAAAAGCTTCACCTGAGGAATTTTTTTTCCTTTAAGTGCACATCCCTGGTGCTTTTTGTGCATCCAAATTTCCTGTGCTTATAAGGACACCGACCAGCCAGGTTGATTTAAGGCCAAAATTAGTAGTCTTATTTAACTTTAAAAAATTGTTTTTATTGTTTAAGTACAGTTGTATCCATTTTACCACCACCACTTTCCTCTGCCCCATCCACTCTCACCTCCCATCCTCAATCCTACCCACTTTTGGCTTTGTCCATGGGTCCATTATACATGTTCCTTGATGACTCTTCCCCTTCTTTCTGCTGTTATTTCCCTCCCCTCTTCCATCTGGTTACTGTTAGTTTGTTCTGTATTTCAATGTCTTGGTTATATTTTACTTTTTTAAAAAATTCCTTTTAGAGAGAGAGAGAGATGAAGGGAGAGAGAGAAAAACATCGATGTTAGAGAGAAATATTGAATGGTTGCCTTCTCGTATATGCCCCAAATGGGTATCGAACCTGCAACCTGGGTGTGTACCCTGACCAGGAATGGATCCCACAACCTTTTTGTGTACGGGGAAGACACTCCAACCAAGCCTCCTGGCCAGGACCTGACTTTGCTTTTCAAGATTGCTTTCAGTCATGAGAAATATTCATATTTCTGGCATCAAATTACTTTTAGTTCAACTGGCCACAGTTGGGAATAAACCTAGATTCTGTTTTAATTATACATACTCTATAAATATCTAATTATATAGCCAATGCAAAGATATGGTCTATGGTTTTTTACACAAACTGTGGTAAGAAGGAAATTCAGTTATAGTGAGACCTATTTTATAAGCTTCTTGTTAGCAGACAGATAAGTCAAGCTCATTCACATTAAACAATTTATTTCATTTAGAAACTGAAGGTCACTAAGCAAATACTATGACAGTGAGCAAACACTTTAGATAAAATGTGTACTTTTATAAATATACTTACCTACCAAATGAAAACAGAATGAGCTGCAGGAGTGGCTATAATAACATATATAGTCTGTATGTTCACAAAGAATGTTTTATTCATAATGATTGAAACATTCAAAAAGTGACAGAGTATTCGAGAGTGCTAACAGGAGTCCTTTCCTAGTTCTTACCAGCGACAGACCCTTGTCCAGATCAACCTCTCGGGGTTCAGCTTCCTCATCTGAAAAAAATGAAATAATCACCAATGTTTTTTAATTTAAAAAATTGCCATGATTCCTTTTTTACAAGTTATTTTTTTCAGAATCAATATGTAATTTATTAATTTTATTTTCAATGGTTTTAATGGAATTGTTCACATTCAAGTGCATGCAGATAATCTATCACACAGAGAAAAATAAAGTATATTAGTGTACCATTCAAAATTATAGAAGAGTAAAATTGCTATTTTCACTTTGACTATTGATAGTGAACAGGATAGTACAAAGAATCATCCACCTTTTTCTTCCCCAATTTCTCTTTTTAGGTTAGATGGCTTTGTCAGGTGAAGCTGAGACATTGGAAAATAATTTCAGGTCATTCCTGTACTTTGTATCTCAGAGCAGCACATGTACATTTTTCTAGTTTCTAGTTTTTATCCTTTCATTCTGTTCCTGAGCTGCCCTTCCCTATGATAAGTTATGTTAAGGAAATTACATTATTTAGTGATACTGTTTATGGCTACCATTTACTGAGGACTTGATATGTGACCAGAGTTGATACCATTCTAGATTATTTGTTTGTTTTTCCAATGCAGTAAAATCTACTAAATGATACAGAATCTTTGTTTTAGGGAAGAGTACACATGGAATTCACTAACACCCAAGTTTTTTCCATGATAAACACCACAGGGTAGAAATACAATGCAATGGGATAACTTTTTTATTCACAAAACATGAATTATGATTCTGCTTATTCACCCCTGCTATTCTGCTGAAATGCTTTTAAATGGTGTTTAACCCAGGCACCACTGCTGCTGAGAATCCTCAGACATGTGTATATGACAAAGCAGGCTTATAGTTCCTGCTATTAGTTTTTATTTTTATCATAGTTTATGGTACAAAGTATGGATTATATTGTATAACTGAAAATCAGTAACTGATTTTTGAAAATTCATAACTGAATTTTGTCTTGGCATGACCTTTTTTCCAAATAGCTTTGTTGTTTAATTGATATACAATAAACTGTACATTTAAAGTGTACAACTGACAAAGTTTTGACATGTGTAGACGTCTGTGAATTCATCACAAGCTTTCTGTTGCCTCTGTATAATTCCCCTCTGTCCATCCTTGTCCATTTTCTGTCCATGTCCAAGCCACCATTGATCTATTTTCTGTTGCTATAGTTTAGTTAGCATTTCATAGAATTTTGTGTAAATGAGATCATCCAGTTTGTGCATTTTTTGGTCTGAATTCTGTCACTCAACAAAAGTATTTTGATATTCATTTGTGTTATGGCATGTATCAATAGTTTAATTCTTTATATTGCTGAATATTATTCCATCGTAAGAATGTCACAGTTTATCCATTCACCTGTTGATAGACCTTTGCATTGTTTCAGGTTTTACCTATAACAAATAAAGCTGCTATGAACATTCCTGCTTGTCTTTATATGAACATTTGCTTTATCTTGGGTAAACATCCTGAAGAGAATGGCTAGATTGTATGGTAGACATCTTTTAAGAAACCACAAAACTGTTTTCCAAAGTGATTGTACCATTTTACGTTCCCATCAGTAGTGTATGAGAGTTCTAATTTTCTACATCTTCACCAGCAACTAGTATGATTAGTCATTTAAATTTTAGCCCTCTGAGGGGGTGTGAGATGTTATGTCATAGTGAGCTTAATATGCATTTTCCTAAAGACATATGATGTTCAACGCCTTTTCATGTGCTAATTTGGCCTCTGTGTATCTTTGTTGAAGTGTCTGCTCAGATTTTCCCCCATTTTTAATTGGATTGTTTGAGCTCTCATTATTGAGTTTTGAGAATATTTCATTCCTTATGTATTGTGGATATTCTCACTTGTAAGGCTTTTAGGTATGACCACAGCAGTGCTTGTTGAGGGCCCCTCTCCCCCAACATGGGGTAGGCTCCTTCTGTCTTCTCTCTCAAGTGCCTTGTGAACCATGAGGTTTCTCAGTCTGGTTGCTAGTAACAGGCATTAGTCCTGGACCTGTGTGAAAACCAACTACGATTACCTCTAGTTCTTTGGAGTAGTTCTTTTTTCTGGCCTCAGGTAATTTCCTTAGAAACATGTACTGATCAATCATTGGCTAAAAACTGGAGAGGAACTCTGTGCGGGTCTCTGGAGTTCCCTTTCTGTACACTCCTCTCCTCTCTGGTACTCTGTCCTGAGAATTCCAGCTGCTTTGATTTTCTAAACTCGGGGAGCCTGGGCATTTTTATTTCCCTCCTCCCCAACCCTGCAGGATTGTTGGAAACTCAAGACAGCAAACAGAGGAAATTTGGCGGTTTACCTCGTTTGATTCCTGCCCCTCAGAGATCACTGTCCTGGTTATCTGATGTCTAGAGCTTGAAAAATGGTTTTACCTGTTTTTTCTTTTCTTGCTGCTTCAGGCAGGAGGGTAAATTTGGTCTCTTTTACTCTATTTTCGCCAGAACTGGAAATACTTCAAATTATTTTCCTTTGAAGTTTGCATAAAGTCTTAAAGTGAGCTACTGATCATATTGGCTTATTTACAATCTCACTATCATTAACACTTTGGTATATTCCTCCAGTTTTCTCTCTTTCTCTATTTAAAAAACAGGTTTATTGAATATAATTCATATACACACAATTCACCCATTTAAATCATACAGTTCACAATGCTTTTTATTACAGTCAAAGATATGTGCAATCATCACCAATTTTAGAATACCTTTATCATTGCAACAAGAAACTCCAGGCCATTTTCCATCACCCTCCATGGCCCCCATGCTCCCTCCCACTCCAGCCCTCAGCAGCTACTAATCCACTTTTTGTCTTTATAGATTTACCTATTTTGAACATTCCATATAAGTGGAATCATATAATATTTAATCTTTAGTAATTGCTTTCTTTCAGTTAACATAATCTTTTTAAGGCTCATTCATGGGGTTGCATGTATCAGTACTTATTCCTACTTATAGCAAAATAATATTCCATTATATGGGTACATCAGATTTTGTTTATCTAGTCACTTGTTGATGGACATTTTGGTTGCTTTTACCTGTTGGCTGTTGTGAATACATGCACATGTATTTGCTTGAGTACAGTTTTTAATTATTTTTCGTATATATCTATGAATGGAATTACTTGATTCTATGTTAATTCTATGTTTAAGTTTTTGAGGAACTGTGAAACTGGTTTCCACAGTGGCTGCATCATATTATATTCACATCAGCAGTGCACAAGTATTCTAATTTCTCCACATTCTTGTAACTCCATTATTATTTTCTGTTTTAAAAAATTATAACAACTTCATTGTGGTTTTGATTAGTATTTCCATAATTACTAATGATTTGAGCATCTTATCTTGTGCTCGTTGGTCATTTGTATGTCTCTTTTGAAAAATGTCTATTCAAGGGCTTTACCCATTTTTTAAATCAGGTTTTGTTGTTGTTATTGAATGATAAGAGTCCTTAATATATTCTGGATACTAAACCCTTGTCAGATATATGACTAGCAAAAATTTCTCCCATTCTGGGGGTTGCTTTTTCACTTTGTTGATAGTGTCCTTTAAGGCATAATTAAAAAAAATTTATATGAAATTCAATTTATCTATTTGTCCTTTTATTACTTGTGCTTTTGGTGTCTTATCTAAGAGGCCATTGCTAAATCCAAGGTGATCAACATTTACCCCTACATTTTCATGTAATAGTTTTATAATTTCAGCTCTTACATTTAGATCTTTCATCCATATTGAGTTAATTTTTCAGTGTAATCAAACTATTCTTCTGCATGTGGCTATCCAGTTGTCCCAGAGCCAAACTATCATTCAGTGGTATCTATCTACCACTGAATGAACTTGGTGCCCTTATGAAAATCAGTTGACTGTCTGTTTATTTCTGGGCTCTAAATTCAATTTCACTGGTCTATATATCTGTCCTTATGTCAGTACCACACTGTTTTTGATTATTGTAACTTTGTATAAAGTTTTCAAATTGAGAAGTGTGAGTCTTCCTATTTTGTCCTTTTTTCCCTAGGCTTGTTTTGGCTACTCTGGATCTCTCATAATCCCATAGAAACATTAGAATAAACTTGTCAATTCATACAAAAAATATCATCTGAAATTCTAACAGAGGTTACATTGAATCTGTAGTTCATTTTGAGGAATATTGCCATCCTAACAATATTAATTATTCTAATGTATGAACATGGGATGCCATCAATTAATTTAAATCTACTTTAATTTAGTTTAATAATATTTGCAGTTTTCAGAGTGTGCATTGTACTTCTTTTGCTAAACTTATTCCTAAGTATTTTATTGTCCAGTTTTTTAAATTTCATTTTTAGATTGTTTGTTGCCAGTATATAGAAATATAATTGTTGTATGTTGATCTTGTATCTTGGAAACCTGCTGAACTCATTAATTAGTTTTACTAGTTCTTTTTTTGTGAACTCCTTAGGAATTTCTATTTACAAGATCATGTTTTTTGACAATACAGATTTGTACTTCTTCCCTTCCAGTCTGGACAATTTTTATTATTTCTTTTCTTGCCTAATTGGCTTTTCTGGAACTTCTAATTTGATGTTGAATAGAAGTGGTGAGAGCAGACACCTCAGCTTGTTCCTGACCTTAGAGCAAAAGCATACAGTGTTCTACCATGAAGTGTCATGTTGGCTGTGGGTGTTTTGAGGATGCCCTTGATCAGATTGAGGATATTCTTTTCCTAGTTTTCTGAGTGTTTCTGTCATGAAAGCATGTTGAATCTAATCAAATTCTTTTTCTGTTTCTATTGAGATGCCCCTGTGGTTTTTGTTTTTGCTCTGTAAATTCATTATTGGTTTTCAGATGTTAAACTAACAACGTTATGTACCTGGAATAAATTCCACTTGGTCATGGTACATAATTCTTTTATGTGTTGCTGGTTTCAGTTTGGTAGTACTTTGTTGAGGGTATTTACATTCATATTTTAAAAATTTATTTATTTTTAGAGGGGAAGGAGAGAGAGAGAGACATCAATGTGTGGTTGCCTCTCCCGCTCCCCCTGCTGGGGACCCAGCCTGCAACCCAGGCATGTGCCCTAGACTGGAAATCAAACCGTGACCCTCTGGTTCACAGGCCTGTGCTCAATCCACTGAGCTACACCAGCCCATATTTTTAAGAGGTCTTGTTCTATGGTTTTTTTCTTCATGTGGTCTTTGGTTTGGTTACCATGGTAATGGTAATTCCATAGTCTCATGGAATAAGTAGGGAAGTGTGGGAAGTTTCCTTATCTTCCAATTTTTGGAAAATTTTGTAAAGAATTGTTATTCATTTTTTTAAGTGTTTAGTGGAAGTTAACAGTAAAGCCATCTGGGCCTGAGTTTTTCTTTGTGGGTAATTTTTGATTTTTAATTAAATATCTTTATTGTTATAGGTCTATTCAGATTGTCTGTCTTTCTTAAATCAGCTTCAGTAGTTTATGTCATTCTAGGAATTTGTCAGTTCTATCTAAGTTATCTAATTTTTGGGCATGCAACTGTCCACAGTATTCCTTTAAAATTCTACTAATTTATTTAAGGTTGGGGTTAATGTCTTTTTTATTTCTGATTCTAGTAATTTGAGTCTTCTCTCTTTTAGTCAGTCTAGGTAGAAGTTTGTCAGTTCTATCTCTCTTTTTTAGACAAAAAAATTTAATATATATTTTCTTTGTGTGTGTGTATATGCATTATACTTAGCTTTTTAATCCAACTTGAATTTATTTCAGTATCTTATATGAAGAACGAATTTCACTTTTTATTTTGAAAGAATACCACTTACTGAATAATTTATCTCTATCCATGTATTTGAAATGTTTCTTAATTATAGATACCTTTTTACATATACTGTGTATTATTTCTGGAGTTTCTATTCCTTTGTGTAATCATATCTACCAGTTCTCTGGACAGATATCACATTGCTTTTATTTCTTATATTTAGTGTTTTAAAAACCTCTAGTAACTAGAAGGAAAACTTCACTATTGCTATTCTTAAATGTTTTGTTGGCTATTTCTGTGAATTTATATTTCAGTTAATCAGTAGAATTACTTTTTCACATCTCTTCTTCTTTCTTTGTAACCCACTCTCCAAATTGTCTTTTGGGATTTATTTGATCAGAAATAAATTTATATAATGTACTGAGAAGAATGACATTTTTCAATATGTAATCTACACATTGTAGGAGCTGCTTTCCTACTCTTTAGCCTATTTTTACTGTTGCTGACCATTAGACTCGAGCTTCTTGAAGCAACTGTGAAATTACCTTTGACTCTTTTCTTATGACACTATTTCTCTCCTCTTCTCTTTTGTCTTTCCTTTCTCCTCCATTAGGGTTTTATCTCTAAAAAATATCTCGCCAATCTGTCTTTTCTTCCAAGTTCTCATTGTTAGAACAATTGCCTTTTTCTATTTCCTTGTTCAAAGCCATGTGACTAGCAATTTCTTATTTCAATGAAATAGTTCTCTACTGAGATTTTAAAAATGTCTTTAATTTTCATCTAGGATCTCTGTCTTACTCCCATCTCCCACCCTGAGCCCACATATTATTTCCCCCAACCACTTACTCCAATTCAAAATTTGTATTTCTCTTTTACTACTTACTGGTTTATAATTTCTATTTTAGCAAAAGAAATCTATTCATATTTCTTTACTATAGCAAAGCAAAATTCACTGCCATATATAATTCACCAGTGTTTACCTAGAAAACATCAATTAGACACACGGTCCTGTAGCATTTATTACCTTCTCTCTTCCATAAAAAGGCATGTCATCTCTATCTTCCAAACCCTGCTCAAGAAACACTTCAAACAGGAAGAACGTCTATTTTAATGCTGCAGTCATTCCAGCAGCTTTTTGTGATGTTATTTATCTCATTGAACTTATTGTAACAGAGACACCTTATTGGACAACAGTGTGGTGATTGTTGAGGGGAGAGGGGTATAAAGGGACTAAATGGTAATGAAAAAAAATTACAATAAAGGTTAAATAAAAAATATAATGTTAGGGTTAGGGTTAAAGTTAATGTTAGGGTTATGGCTAGAAAAAAGATAGTACAATGTACAAGCATGTTTAATATACATAAAATTATGATTGCTTTTATAAATTTAGATTTATTTAAATGTTAGCTTATATTTTCTGGAAGCTATAAAAATTTAAACTGGGAAGTGAAGGTGGCCGGGGTGGGGAGAAAATGGAGACAACTTTACTTGAACAATAAAAAGAAGTTAAAAAAATTTAAACTGGGAACTATTGTTTCGAAGAATGTGAAATCTTTATGTACTTATAAATCAATAATTACAATAAATAAAATGAATTGCTTTCAAAGGCATGGAAGAATATAAACCTTAGTATAATTTAAAATGTAAAAGATCAGTCATTTAATGCTTTGGTATTTATATCTTCTTTATAAAGCCATTCTTGAGTATTTATATTTTCCAAATAACTAATAGGGGTGTAGTTCTTAAAAATCTCTGTGTAAATTCAGTCCATGAGGGATAATGGATTAAAATCATTGTGCTACTAGATTTTCTGACCTAGATTCACCCAGTGTAGCATTAACATAGAGAGTAGAGAGGAGAAGAAAACAGAGAGGAGCCTGCTTCATCAGAGGGAACTCCTATGGGAATCAAAGAAAACTTTCAGGAGATGACACTTACCTTGAGCCTTGGAAGGGAAACAAAAGTTACCTAGACAGTGTCATGAGACAGGGGAAAATTCCAAAAATAACAAGGTATACATGTACAGAAAGACCTGAGAAAATGTGGCAAATATGAGAAATTAATAATATTCAGTCCTGCTATAGCAAAGGATGAATATGGAATTATGGGGGAGATACAGCAAGAAAGCCAAGCTGGGGCCAGATTACAAATAGCTTTGTAAACTATACCAAGGAGTTTGACCTTTTTTATATAGTTAATGGGAACTTGCCTGCAATGCAGTTCCTGTAGGTACATTATGAAGCAAAACACCCAAATTTGGCCTTTTATGTAATGGCAAGGCAATCTTTAAAAAAGCAGCACTAATATCCTCTTATGAGAAAAGTGTTAGCAAATCTGGTTCATGACTGACTTAAACTTTCCTGAGTTCTTTAGCTTGTGTTCCTTTGTAAAGTACTTTTATCTTGTTTTTAAAGATCCGAAGTATAGACTTGTTTACTTGTTTCTAACAGCTATTTTTTCCTTTCACATTTTGTCCCTGTCTTTGAACATGACTTCTGAAATGTTTTTTTCCAATTTAATTCTCAGGAGTAAGGCACCTAGCATGAAAAACGGGAACTCTTTTCTTAGAAGCAAGTGAGCTTTGCTTCTTTCCTGATGGTTTCAGCATGTATCAATGCTGAGAGCCATTTACAGTCCAAACTTTTTTTGATCTTTGGCAAGTCCTAGACAAAATAGGAGATTAATGTGCATGTCATTTCCAGCTTCAGATAAGAGGAAATATTTGTAACTATGATGAATGTTTTAGATGTGAATTTAAGAGAAACTTACATCTTTGGCTCCATCTGTGCAGTGTTACAGTGATGACTGAGAAAGCACTTGGGGCCTCAAGGAGGGGCAGGGAGGCACACTGCTTGTCTCTGATGCACTGGAGAAGGAGTGGTGTCTTCCTGAATTTCTGAAATTCATGAAACTTTTAAGAGTTGCTTTGTATAGTGGGAGAGTTCTTGCCTAAGGATTTTAATTTTGCTTTGTTTTTGGTGCAAAGTCAAGAAGATTAATAATGAAGTTATGACGAAGTAGCTACAACCATCAGGGAATCAAGGGTAGATAGGGACTTAAGCTTCTGGGTCTACACCATTGAGGAAGTGCTCTGAGTAGAGTTTGAAAGTTGCACTGCACACCAAACCCCTGGACATTCATCACCTCAGGTCTGGGTGGATAACTCCTACCCCACACTGCAACTTGGGAGGAAAGATGACAAGGGAATAGAAAGAAGAGGTGAACCTTAAAGTTGTGTGATTTTTGTGCTTTAAACAGGTATAGAATAGGGTAGGCACAGGTGATAAATAACTAATTTAGTTCAGAAAAAGAAATGTACATTTTGTAGAGAGTGCTATGCCTTTTGACTATTTACTTTTTGTTTCTTTAAATTTTTACTGAAAGCCCATTTCAAAATAGCAGCTTAACATGTCTTAAGGAAGATAAAAAGAGATTTTGTTTGAACTGAAATTTGGGCCAGAATTTAAAGATAAATGGTGTATTCTTGGGGGTCCTGGAAAGGTAATGGCAGTGGAAAGCACAGTAAGAATGTTCTGCGGTGGTGAGGTCTCAGAAGTGAGGAGGGATCACTTGTACAACCAGAGATTCTCCTCTGGAGCTCTTCTCTGCTTAGAACTGGAAGGGATTTGTATTAATATGAGAAGCTATTTCCAAGAGACTGTTTTGACAAGGTTCATAAAAATGATGTCAGGAAAAGGAAATTACATGCTTTAATAACTTTGACAGTATTGGTGTTAAGTGTTTTGCATTCTGTTTGGTGATTTACATATGGATGGGGCCATGTAGACTCTGAACTATGTTCTCTTGTGTTCCTTCTCATTTCTACAACTACAAAAAAATGTCAGATATGCAGTTCAAGTTGTCCTAAAAGGTCCAGTGATTTTAATTAGTTTTGAGAGAGGAGTTAACCTACGTATAGTAGCATTGGGGTTAAAGCTGGAAGAATAGTATTCTGCTTTAACTATTTTTATCCTGGCCTAGAGAAGCTTTTACATTGCCATAGGATTTAAGGACTGATGGAGCTTAGAAATCATGTGGTCCAGGTGGATAAGTAATCCCAGTCTCATGATTTCATCTTTTCCCACCACATTGTGCTCTCTCTCCTTTCAAAATGTAAAACACAGTGGATTTCGGTTAAATTTAGGGAACTTGAAAAACTCATGACCATAGCAAAAGAAACTCATTTCTGCCAATTTAGAAGAATTCAGTCTTCCTAAGGGTGTTGCAATCAATTCACGTGTTATTACCTGAATGTAAAAATTGCTGCGCTGGACATCTCTGAATGTTTCATGGTAGATTTGTGGACCCTTGAATCTTTGGAGACTTTTAGCCGCACATCTTGGCATTTCAAACAAATAGAGGAACATCATACCAATGTTAACCTGCCTGGGCCTCAAACTCCTCTCTGTGAAATGTAGTATGAAAACTGCCCTTTTCTCTTTTAAGAGTCTGAGTTTTTTGTTCATCATTCCACCTATCTAGAATACTCTCTGCTCCTTTTCTTCACCTTTTCTTCCTTGAACTCTCAGCTCAGATCCCCATTCCTTAAAGTTTACTCTTCTCCATTTTGTTTTGGTTATTACACAATTCTTTGGGCAAGTAATGTCAGCACATGGTACTATTTTTTACACTGTGATTATTTAATGTCATGTAATTTTTAACATTTTGATATCTTATTTAAGCTCCATATTGCAAGATTTTAGAGAGTGGAAACCATGACCCCTCTACTTGGCATTAAATATAATGCATCTCAGAGTGCATAGCACAAATTGTATGTTTAGCAAATAATCATAATTTGGATTTTATATTGTCATGATTTTTTTTATAAAAACACTTTCACAATACCTTAGCAAATGGAGCTATGCTTTAAGAGATTTATTTTTTAAATGCAACACATTATTTAATTTCTTAACTGAATTGATTTATTAGTTTGAATGTATATCCATAATATTACATCTGTAAATTAGTATTATAATATTAATTTACCTTATGTTTTAAATACATTTTAGCTTGAAAAATACGATTAATTATTAGTTTTCGTGACAGTTTCTAAACTCAAATTTTTTAATATTATATTTTATTGATTATGTTATTCCAGGTGTCCCATTTTCCCCCCTTTATTCCCCTCTGTGCTGCACACATGCTGCCACCTACATTCCTCCACTTTAGTTCATGTTCATGAGCCATATATATGCTCTTCAGTTTCTACATTTCCTATTCTATTCTTAACCTCCCCCTGTCTATCTTCTACCTACCATTTATGCCACCTATTTTCTGCACCCTTTCCCCCTCTCTCCCACCCAGTCCCCCACTGATAACCCTCCATGTGATCTCCATTTCTGTGATTCTGTTCCTGTTCTACTTGTTTACTTAGTTTGTTTTTGTTTTTGTTTTAGGTTCGGTTGTTAGTAATTGTGACTTTATTGTCATTTTACTGTTCATGTTTTTGATCTTCTCTTTCCTTAGATAAGTCCCTCTAACATTTCATATAATAAGGGCTTGGTGATGATGAACTCCTTTAACTTGACCTTATCTGGGAAGCACGTTATCTGCCCTTCCATTCTAAAGGAAAGCTTTGCTGGATAGAGTAATCTTGGATGTAGGCCCTTGCCTTTCATGACTTGGAATACTTCTTCCCAGCCCCTTCTTGCCTGTAAGGTCTCTTTTGAGAAATTAGCTGACATTCTGATGGGAACTCTTTTGTAGATGACTGTCTCCTTATCCTTTGCTGCTTCTAGGATTCTCTCCTTCATTTTTATCTTGGCTAATGTAATTATGGTGTGCCTAGGTGTGTTCCTCCTTGGGTCCAACTTCTTTGGGACTCTCTGAGCTTCCTGGACTTCCTGGAAGTCTATTTCCTTTGCCAAATCGGGAAAGTTTTCCTTCATTATTTGTTCAAATAAGTTTTCAATTTCTTGCTCTTCCTCTCCTCCTTCTGGTACTCCTATGATTCAGATGTTGGAATATTTAAAGATGTCCTGGAGGTTCCTAAGCCTCTCCTCATTTTTTTGAATTCTTGTTTCTTTATTCTGTTTTGGTTGAATGTTTTTCTTCCTTCTGCTCCAAACTGTTGATTTGAGTCCTGGTTTCCTTCCTGTCACTGTTGGTTCTGTGTACATTTCCCTCTATGTCACTTAGTATAGCCTTTATTTTTTCATCTAATTTGTCAACATAGTCAACCAATTCTGTGAGCATCCTGATTCCCAGTGTTTTGAACTGTGCATCTGATAGGTTGGCTATCTCTTTGTTGCTTAGTTGTATTTCTTCTGGAGCTTTGATTGTCCTTTTATTTGGGCCATTTTTTTGTCTCTACTCACTTGTTTTGTAGTAAGATGAAGAGCCTTAGGTGTTCACCAAGACGAGGCAACCCACATCGTTGAGTTGTGATGATGTATGTGGGGAAGGGGTCTGAGAGGGAACAGTGCCGCTTGCTCTGTTCTCTGCTGGCTTTCAGTCACTTCCTCCACTACCCACAATCAAATTGGGTCCTTTTGGTGCTTATTTTCAGTTGGGTGAGCTTGTTTATGTTCTAGGACCCTCTTGGTCTCTCCAGTGAACTCTTCTGTGAGGTCAGGAGTTTCTCCCACTGCCACCTCAACCCTCACAAGTGTTTTCAGTCAGAGGCTTTGAGGCTTTATTTCCCTGCACTGGAACTCTGGGTCGCATGGTCTGTCTTGCTCCCCAGTTGTTCCTTCCAGTTTATCTGCACACGAATGTGGGACCACCCAGTCTGCCAGCTGGCACATTGCCTACCAGCCGCAGCCCAGCCACAGCACAGTCCTCCAGCTGCTGCCTGACTGCCAGTACTGTCTGCCCGGCTGCTTGTCTCCATCCCTCCTACCGGTCTGGATGAATGTTTCTTCCTCAACTCTTTGGTTGTCAGACTTCCATATTGTTCAATTTTCTGTCAGTTCTGATTGCTTTTTGTTTTTAAACTTGTTGTTTTCCTTCTTTTGGTTGTGCAAGGAGGCACAGTGTGTCTACCTACACCTTCATCTTGGCTGGAAGTTCCCTCAAATTTTTATGTTTATTATATTATTTTATTTAAAAAAATATTTTATGTATTTATTTTTAGAGAGGGGAAGGGAAGGAGAAAGAGAAGGAGAGGGACACCAATGTATGCTTGCCTCTCGTGTGCCCCTTACTGGGGACCTGGCCTGCAACCCAGGTGTGTGCTCTGACTGGGAATTGAACTGGTGACCCTTTGGTTTGCAGGCCAGTGCTTAATTCACTAAACCACACCAGTCGGGGCTAAACTCAAATTTTTTAAACAATCTTGACTGTGTTTAAATATAGTGATTTTAATATGAAATTAAAATATGCTGAAAATGAAAGACCAACTTCTGTATAAGCAGGAAATAAAGTAAATTTATTTTTATTAAAGTGACTATAGAAAACATATCATTTTTAAAAAAAGGTCAAATAATGAGTATATTTTGTTTTATACCTACCAGGTAAAACAGTAACTACTACAATTAATGCAAAGGCAGCTGGTATTTATTAGGACTTACAATCTCCTGAAACTTTATGAGATGATGGGTCCTAAATTTTTATGGTATGTATCTTCCAACCTGTGATTCACATATGTTTCATTAAGCATATAAAGTACTTATTTTTGTTCATCAGATCCAATTGACATAATCTCATCAATGTAATGGACCAGTATATTTCTTTTCCATTGCTTTTATAACAAAGAACCATAACCTTAAGTGTCTTCAAACAACACAAATCTATTAATATTATCTTAGTTTAGTGGCCGGAAGTACTCAGGGTCTTGGCAGAGCTATGTTCCTTCTGGAGATTTCAAGGGGAATACCACTTGCTTGTTTTTTCGAGCTTCTCTAAGATACCTGCTCTCCTTAGTTGGTTGCCTCCCCACCTCCCACACCCCACCTAACTCCCACCTTTAAAGGCAACATGATAGGTCTTCATATTATGGTAGAGTGAGTGGCCAGGGGGGAAATAAAGGCAGGGCCCTCACCATTGCAATCAAATAAAGAACTTAATATGGGAGGCTAAAAGCTAAAAAGTTGCCAGGCATTCTGAACAAGATATTGCAGGGGCAGGGGGGCCCTTGAAAGTCTGTGTGTATCACCTCTACTAGTTGGGAAAAGGAAAACCTCAAGACTGTGTATTCCTCCCAAGGCCTGGAAGGGAGAAGGGGCCCAAAGGCAAACAACACATAAAGCAACTTTGGTTAACAGCCTGTCTCCCATCACGTATGCAAAATGAACAGAGTCTGAAGCAAGATAAGGATTCGGGCTAATAGACCCTCATACATACCTATGTTTGGGTAGTCATGTCTCCCCTGGGGCAGGGAAGCTGGCACCACTTTTGTCTATCAGTCAAAATGTAACTCCCTCACCCCATCCCACTAACTACCTATGTAAGTCCTCAGAGTTAAGGACTCACTCTCTTGGTCCTTTTGGCTCTTTTTGCCACACAGGGGATCCCTGGCCACCCGGTCTCTGGCTATCTGATCTCTGGTCACCTGAATGCTGGTAATCCTACTTCTGGCCACCCTGCATTTGCCACCCCCTGCTCTAGCCACCCTAGCTTTTGAACTTAGACAATAAGACCATTAGACCATTAAACCATTAAAACTTAGCACTAATAAACTTTGCTTACACATTACAGATCGGCTCAGTGATCTGTAATTCTTTACTGTGTCAGTGAGAACTGAGTTTCTGGGAGTTTCTTCCATAACATTCAAATCTCTTCCTCTCTTCCTGCCCCTATTTCTCAATTATCTTTGTCTCTTTTGTCCTATGGGTAACATATTTGCAGGTTTGGGGGATTAAGATATAGATATCTTTATAGGACCATTATTCTGCTACCACAACCTGTATAGCATCGCATGGAATGTCAAAATGATCAGATCCCTGTAGACCATATTACAGCAGTGAATAGAGCTGATGTAGTTCCAAGTTGCCCTGATGGCACTTCCAAGTAAAACACATATTTTCCAAGAAGCATGGCTGGGATGATGCTCACAGAAACTACAAGCTGAGTTTCTTCTTCCTTCTCTAGACTTGCATTCTCTCTTGTTCCACATTTTGGAATTGCCTAATGTGGATCCAACCTGCAATGATAAAATGTGGTTTGCAGGGTCCCAGCCCAGCATCACAAAACAGAGCATAGAAGTATGGCTTTGAAACTGAGAGACAATAACTTAGTGATACTTACTAACTTAATTGTTGTCACTTCCTACCTAATTTACTTATAAGAAGAAATATGACAATTTTAGATATTAATAGAAAATCAATTTGAAAACATAATTTCCACTAATATTCTTCCAGCCAGTAGATTAGCATAATATATTTAAAAATTATTGTTTTTTAAGACATGTGTTGGACCTTATGCTATGAATTCAGCATGCCCTAAGACAGAAAAGGCCCCTGTCCTCATGATATTGCAACTCAGAGTCTTATATATTATTCATATGTGTGAAATGTGATTTTTAAAAACTTTTTTACATTTTTTTATTGTTCAGGTACAGTTGTCTCTACTTTCCGCCTACCATTCCTCCCCACCCAGCCATCCTCACCTCCCACCCTTCATCCTACCCCACTTTCGTTTCGTCCATGTGTCCTTTATACATGTTCCTGAAAACCCTTCCCCTTTTCCCCCTGTGGAATACAGTATGAAATTTCCTCAGAAAACTAAAAATGTGCCTTTTTACCCAGCAATTCCACTGCTAGGACTATACCCTAAGAAACCTGAAACACCAATCCAAAAGAACCTATGCACCCCAATGTTCATGGCAGCACAATTTACAATAGCCAAGTGCTATAAGCAACCTAAGTGCCCACCAGTAAATGAATAGATGAAAAAACTATGGTACATTTACATGATGAAATGTGATTTTAAAAAATAGTATATAGCTAAATAAACTGCTAAGATAATTTGGAAGTTGATGTAACTGTTGTCTTGATTTCCACTGTTTGTATCAAAATGGTTTCATTGTTCTTATTGATTTTATATAAGTAAATCGCACAAATTTATACACATGAATAACTTTAATAGTAAAATATTAAGAATATAGCAGATGAATGCTCTATGGAGCATGTCTACCTATGTTACATCCATGGTAATTGCTGGGTATACATACCATTAAAGTTCTTGTATAAATTCTTAAGAGAAAAATCAAAAACAGACCTGGAAATAAAGAGCTCTACACTTGCAGTTCTTTTCTTAAGGAAGTGGGGAACTCATAGTTTTATTCCTGTGGCCAGTTCCCTGGTAAGACCAGGTTGGCAGAGGTGTGGGTCACTGGGTGTAGAAGGTGATTTCTGAGGCCTTGTTTATAAGTGGCTTCCAAGGGTTTGGCTTGAATTTTTAATATGTGTTTATTTGTATCTCTCAAAAACAGATGTATATGAACATTATTTATCATCTTGTAATCAAGGGGTAAGTGAGCTGCAGGCTTTCTGATTTCTTTGCCAGAGGCATAGCTTTTCTCCATTAACATAAACAGATGCAAGGACCCATTCCATCTAAACCTCTTCCAGAGTTCGTGGATATTTTCCCTTGAGAGGACTAATTCTGGTGCTCAGTTTGGATTTAAAATAAGTTATTTTTATATCTATTTTGATATAACAGACTTAGTTTAAGAGTAAACCCACGTTGGGTGATAAAAAAATGGACTTAAACCTTCATCTACAATAAACTATAATACTACTACCTTAATATGATATAGTGCTGAAGCATATTTTTATGCATTATCTTTTTTTTAGTTATTAAGACAATACTATAAGAGAGAAAAGGCAACCACTATCACCATCATTTTGTAGGTTAAGAAACTTATTCCTCAACAGGCTAAGTGATGGCCAAAGGACATTAACTGATAAGTGGTGGATTTAAAACTGGGACACAGAGCTAACTTTTTGAATATATTCTTTGGTTTCTAAGCATTTTTCCATGTACTTCTAATAAAAACTAAGAAAAATCAAATATGTTCTTTCCTCAAAATAGGGTGGAAACAAAGAAAGAACACTGAACCTGAGACTGGGACCCATGCAGTCCTGGCCACCAACTACTGATCTCACACAAGCTGCTATTCTTGGAGGGCCTTGGTGGTATCACCTATACAAAGTGGTGTTGAACTCAATTAGCTCTAGTGTCTTTTTAGGACCTAACATTGTATGAAATAACTGCTGTTCAACTAAGTTCTGGATTTTTATATGTGATTAATTCTTCTCCACCATCCCCTCCCTACACATTCCTCCTGCCCCCATACATATCTCACTAACTGAGGAGGTAATTTCATGCATGTAAATTGTGCAGACCTCAGAACTCCAACTACCAAGCTTGTCATCCTCCCTAAACTTGCCACTATGCTCCTGCCTTGTCTAAGTTTGCCCAGACTTCCCCCAAATAGAGCCTCTTTTTGAGGGTTCAAGAGAAAGTTGACAGATACAGTGTATTGGTTTGCTAGGGCTGCTATAACAAAATCCCACAGGTTAGGTTGCTTAAATAACAGAAATTAAATTTTTGCAGTTATGGAGGCTAGAAATCCAAGATCAAGGTTTCAGAAGGTTTAGGGGATTTTTTTTGTTGCCTCTCTCATTGCTTTGCTGATGACTGCCTTCTCACCACGTCTTCACATGTCCATCCCTCTGTCTGTGTCATTTGTGTCCTCATCTCTTCTTTTTATAAAAGCAACAGTCCTACTAGATTAAGTCCCACTCTAATCATCTCATTTAACCTTAATTACCTGTTTAAAGACACTATCTCCAAATGCAGCCACATTCTGAGGTGTTAGAATTTAGGTCTTCAACAAATGAATGGACAGGAGCAATTCAGCCCATAACATACTGACTCTAGAAAGATTTTCTGAACAAATTTTCTAGGCGTAAGAAAATAATGCCATAGGAAGATCACCAAAGTGTGGAGTGAATATAATTAAAGGAAAAAGTATAAAATCTGGAATGGAGAATTTCTGATGAAGTGGATTGGGACATTCAGAAGACACCCTTTGCTGAAAATTGGCCTTGCCCAGTGCTGTCCTTGTAGAAATAATGACTTGGATGAAAATAAACCCAACTTATTGTGGTATCTTAGGAATAATTAATTACTCCCTTGTGTCAATGCTTGGGAGGGGCTCTGGCAGAAAATGAAACAGCATTCTGTGTTGCCAGCCCTGGAATCTGCTGTTTTTCCTCATCCTAAAGACATACACTTTTCCATGTTTTAGTTTAGGACCAGAACAAACGTTTTAGCTGATTTCTCTCTGACAATAGAGATGTTCTAAAAACTACAAAAAGTAGCTGTGCATTTTTTTCTATGTTCAGACTGAATAAAAGATAATGCAGTTTCTTCTAGTAGGTTTGTACAAGTTTTCAGTTTCTTATCCTAAACACAGAAATGGCACATGTGTCACGATTCAAAAAATGTCTATATTTCACTGTTCAATATGATAGACACTAGACACTTAAAGTTAAGTTAATCAAAATTAAATAAAATGCAAATTTAAGACCTCAGTTGCACTAGCTGCATTTCAAGTGCTTAATAGTCATTACTGGCTACCATATTGAGCAGCATAGATAGAGAACAAATTGCATTACACAGAGAGCCTATTGGACAGCATTGATCTAGACTGTTTTTAAGATAGATGCCTATTGATAAATACTATCTCATTTAAAGAACCAAATTTGTATTGTAAAATATTTTGTTCCTGTATCAGTTATCAATACATTTAGCTACAAATAACAAAAACCCTGTGATTGTCACTTAAACAAAGAAGGGTTTGTTATTCCTATTGTAGATTCAGTTGTTCAAAATATTCAGGGCCCATGTCACCATGATTTTCTTGGCCTTTCTCTCATGGTTGAAAGGTGACTGCTTGGGCTTCAATTATTATATTCATATTTGAGATAAGAAGAAGGATAGAGGAAATATATGTCACTTGTATCAGAAAAATATAAAACTTTCCCAAAAGTCCTGTAACCACTTTGGCATGTATCTTAGCCTCAAGGGTTTTGTCCACTTACTTATGGATGATGGTAAGGAGTAATACTCTGGGAATCATAGTTAGGAGAGCCAACCAGCAAGCTGTCTTTCACAGCTTTCTGGTAGTATTTATGAAAAACATTTTCTACTATCACAGGGATTAATGTTAACAAGATGCAAAACATATTTCATTATTATTCTTCTAAAGAGAATAAATATTTAAGGTCTGAGCTTATTCAATAAGCTATATTCCTAATATTGACAAAATAGAAAGAGTGGCTACCTCTACCTGAATTGCATATGTTGACTGTGGTGTTAACTAGTAAATTGATTAGGTTACTTATACTAAGTATGATCATTCGTAGGATAGAGATCATTGTGAAAGTCAAATGAATCAAAATGTGTGAAGTGTGTTTGGTGTGGAATAGCCACTTCATAAACACTGTTTCTGATTCCTACTTCTTTGCATATGCCATGCAAATGGAGCTCTCAGAAATTAACACCGAGAGTCTCATAAAATTTCCAAATACAGATTGATGTATTATCATGAAGTATTAGCCTGATCATAGACATTTAGAAAAAAATATATCTGAATTCTTTTGTTTAAATCTAGTGATGTCAAACTTAGCACAATGTGGTCTTTTATTCCCCTTCAGTTAACAATTACTAAAAAGAAATAAAGATTATTTTTTTCTCCTTAAATTTCTTTTGCTTACTTAACTTGCAGATCTGGACATAACTTACAACAAAGTTTACCTCTGCTCAGTGAGCTTCAGAAGCTAAATTGACTTGCAGAAGAAGCACATGTGAACGGGGAGGTAATCATAGGAGTGAATGTGGGGAAGGATGACTAGTGGTGTTATTGTATCCTCAGCAAGTTTAGGAGAGAAATGTTGTTGTCAAAAGAAACCAGTTGGGTCCCAGAAAAAGCCATTCTGGGGAAAGAGGAAGGGGCTGATAAAGATTTACAATAGAGTAAAATCTTCCCTAATATTAACAGCAAGAGCCTTGGAGCCATACACCATCCTCAGGCAGAAAGAAAAGTGTACGGTTAGAGCAATCATTTTGAATTGCTACTGGCTTTTTTCCCCCTTGGATATGGTGGTCCACTGGGGCTGCAATCAGCTTAATTATAGTTACATCAAAGGAGCAGCACAAAGGCAACAAGTATACTGGAGGAAAATCTCTTGTTAATAGTTGCCCTGATGGAGAGGAATCTGAGAATCCTAGTTTCCCTGTAAAATAAATTGGCTTACAAATTCTATTGGCTCTTGCATTGTAGCAAAGACTTTAAAGGTGGAAAAGGGGCTATTTCTCTTTTGTTGGTATTATTCAAATGGAAATTTCCTGGAAGCCTATCTTAGGCTCCCTTCTTCTGAAATAAGACTCTACTTGGGATCACACAGCAAGAAGAAATTCACAGAAGGGTCATTAGAATAACGGAATGAGACTCATAGATGGAGAGCAGGATGACAACTAGTTGAGGGCAGGTTAGGGGGTGAAGGGACTGAGCAAAAAGGTAAAAGGATTCATGGACATGGACAACAGGGTGTTTGCTGGGGGGAGAGGAATATAAGGGGACTACATGGTAATGGAAAAATACAATAAAGATTAAAAAAAGACTAAGAGGAGTGATGAGTAAATTTGGCTAGATAGTGAGGAAAAGAATGGTAAATGCTTTGCTCCATATTTGAAAAGCAATAAATGGCAAAGACCAAAGGGAATTATTTGCTGTGTTACTTGAGGCATAATGAAGCACAATGTGGTAAAATGAAAGTAAGGAGAATGTAGTGAATATTTGAAATATCTCCTACCAGGAGCAACTACAGATTAAATCTCTTAGAACAGGCCTCATTTAGCACAACAGGCTTTTTCTGGTATTGGATGCCACCTGTTAGTTACACTGTATCATTCTTTCTTCCAGAGAGGCACCATGAGCACTTTTTGCTGGATATTTAAGATTATTTTAGGGTAGCACTAGAATAATTCTCTATTATTTAAGAAGGAATTCTCTATTGCTTTGCATATTCAACACTTTAGAACTGCATGCTCTTTTTTTCTTTAACATTGTCTTGGTTTGTGTATCCACAAAACCAGAGCTTGAAATAAGAATTCAGGTGCATGCATTTTGGGGGATGTGACTTCAGGAAGAGAGGAGGGGAGGGAGGAGTAGGATGGGAGAAGGAAAACCCAATAATAGCTGCATTATAAATGTTCTCTGCTTTTGTAGGCAGTGGAGCTCAACTCCTGGAATGCCTCCCAGAATTCTCTTCCTGAGACATGGGAGTTGGAAGCATTTATCTGCTGGTGCCTATTACTGTGGGTTAATGATTACCCTCAGAGATATTAACTTCCCTGCATTTTCAGGGGCTGGCTTCCCACAAATTTGGCATAAACACAAAGGTTTGTGGGGTAGAAAACAGTCAAGGTACACAGAACTGTGCAGATGAGGCTAAAATCAGAGGTGGGCCAAGAGAGGGGACTCAAGGTACCAGCAATAGCTGCTATATATCCAACTTACCTTGCTAAACACCTAACTCACTGGGTTCAGACTTGCCGGGATGGCTGACAATGCACTTTATACAGCAACTTTGATTTTGAAATGTCAGAGATTGTATCCTTCAAAGCTTACTCTTTTCCACATTTGCAGTTTCTGTACCCTCTTTCTTATTATGCCCTCTTGGGGTTCCATTAACTGCCAGATCCATTTTTCTAGTTTTATGCAGAAATTATAATTTTCTGTGTTGCCATTAACTTCTTCAAACTTGTCTCATCCAGTGCATCACCAAATAAGCAGATACTCCATGATTTTTTTTGTACCTAGTAAACTGATTTACATTCAGTATGTATTTAGTAAGAGTGGGTTGATTAGTTTTTCATTTCTACCCATTTTTTAAAAAATTTAAAGAGCAATATACACACAGGATAAAAATTCAAGAAGTAAAAAAGTTTATACAATGAAAAGTTATTCTTCCTCTCACTTTGGACTTCCAATCTCCTTTCCCTGATATAATCATTATTAATAGTTCTTTATTTATAGTTCTAGAAGGTGTCTGAGTGTACATAATTATTCTCACATTTTCATTAAAAATGCAAGTGGAATCATGTTGAATACATGATCTGCACCTTACTTTTTACTGAACAAATATCTTAGATTGTTCAATAACAACACATACAGACCTACCTCATTCATTTTAATGGCTATCTGGTATTCCATTGTACAGGTGTTTTATTTATCAATCCAATTTTTCTGCTTTCCAGAATATTTCTAGCACTAAAATAATCATAACATAATAATTAAGTTTCCCCTTTTATTAGCCAGGATAGACTTGATTGTGTTGTGGTATATTAGTTTTCTAATGTGGTAACCAATTACCACAAATTTTTCAACTTACACCAACACAAATTTATTATGTCTCAGTTTTGTGTGTCAGAATTCTGGGCATGAGTTTGCTGGGCCCCATGTTCAGTGACTCACCAAGACGCAAATCAGGATGTCAGCTGGGGCTGTAATCTCACCCAAGGCTTGAGGTTTTCTACAAAGCTCATTGGATGTTGGCAGAGATCATTTCCTCGCAGGTGTATGACTGACATCCCTGTTTTCTTGCTAGTTGTCAGCTGGTGAATGCCCTCAGCTCCTGGAAGCTGCTTTGTCCATAGACAATTAACAACATGCCTATTAGCCTTTTCTATGCCAGTAAGACTGTCTGCTTCTTGTTTCTTTTAAGGGCTTACCTGATCAGGTCAAGCTCACCTAAAGTAATTTACCTTTTGATGAACTCAAAGTGTTACTGGTGGAAGTGGGGCTCTTGTGGTGTCTAAAGGAAAAGAATTTCCTGACACTTACATGGGAGGATGTGGCTCTATAGTATGATTTATTGATGATGTACAATTAAGAGTGTTTCCTTCCTGACTTTCTAATGTCCAATCTTCATCAATCTTGCCATGGAAAAAGTACAATCTTATCTTTAGTAGGACCAGGATGAAGGCCATTGCCCAGGGTTTATGCTCCATGTTACAATCCAGTCCAGTCCAGCATCTGGTTAGCTTAGTGTATGTTTTTAGCTGCAGCCCATTGCTGTAGTTCAATGTTCAGGCTCCCTCTTGGAGGCCATAGAGAGAACAGGTGCATGCACTGTGCAAATACAGATCACAAGCAAGAGAGAGATAGAGCTTAGTCCTTTCGGAGACCAAGCCATCTACTGTGGGCCGTGGTAGCTGCTAGACCCACATGGTTGTATGCTTCCAGCCTAGAGTGTGTGAATTCAGGGATAAGTGCTTTGCCTGGTGAGCAACAGAGAAAAAGAGAGAGAGCTTCTTTCTTTCCCCTGTAATTATATTAGCTTGGACTTGGGATAGACCAGGTGCCTTTCTCAAAGTGAGCAATCAACTTCCCTAGCTTTTGCTGCATTTGGATGGGCCCACCTCCCCATCAATCCCCACCTCCCCATCAATCCCCACCTCCCCATCAATCCCCACCTCCCCTTCTTTCCCCAGGCTAAACTGACCAGTCTCTTTGTTTCAGCACCTCCCACTGCCCATTTTGACTTGTATTGTGTTTGTGCCTTTCTTCCTGAGCCCACCTGGCAATCTGGTACCCGAGTGGGGAAGGGAGGAGTTAATCCTCTTGGCGGGGCACAATGCTCTAGTCCCCTGGAGTATGAAGTTGTAACTTCCCGGATGAGCAAGCAGGCTTATGTTCCTTAGTTTATTAAGCTTAATATCTAAGTTCCCTTTGCCTCCCCTTTCTAGCTCAATAATGACAGTAAAAAAAGTTAACTGATTAAGGATCTTAATCATATCTACAATTTTTTTTGTCATAGCATGGGAGTGATATCCCATGATATTTAAAGTTCTTGCCTACCCTCAAGGTGAGGGGATCATGGGGGTCATTTAAAAAGTCTGCCTACCACATGTAGTAACAAGTACCACATGTAGTAAGAAGTAACTCCAAAGTATCAGTGGTTTAAAACAATGAAGGTTTACTTTGTGTTCCGTACATGTTCATCATAGGATCTCAAAGGAGCTTTACTCATTGTAACCATGCAAAAACCTAGGCAGACGGATCACTTGCTCTTTGAACATTGCTGATGGCTATGCCAGTGGGAAAAGAGAGATCTGATCTGCGGCGGCGGGGTTGGGGGTATCTTGCCTTGACAATTAAATACTCTAGTCACAATTTATTGGCCATGATTACATGACTCCCACCCAGTCACTTGAGGGCCAGGAAGAGCAATACTATTATACCATGTGTTTAAGAAATTAACAAATTTGACCAACCATTTATATGCAGACACATACACTCACAGTCACAGGTAGGCTAATGTGGTACTCACATAGCTTTCTCAGAAGGTCCTTTCAGGTTTTCACATTGGATAGCACTGTGCTTCACTTTGAGACCTCGTATATTTAACTAGTGGTAGATTATAGATGGTAGCTATAAGGAAGGTGAAATATTTTGATATTTTTGTTCAGAGGATATCTGTTCTTATAAATGAAAGTTTCATGTTTGAGAAAGCTGTCACTTGCAGGCTGTTTGATGGCTTTGGGTTTTTCAGCTATAGGGCTTTCTCTGTGAGTTTCTGTTATATAGTGATTGACCTCGACAGTATCTAAATTCCCGGGGAGGGGATAGGTGATCCAGAGAGCAAAAGAAGGTAGCAGGTTAGAGGCAGGATGAGCATTCAGCAAAAATTTGTCAATAATGAAACAGGCTGGATAGAGGTTATTTTCTTTTCTGGATTACTTTATAAAATTTTGGTAACTTCCTTTCAAGAATCTGAATTTTAGAAAGATCCTTTAAGTGCAGCATATTCTGCAATATCTTTTTCAATTGGACATCCAGTCTGTGTGACCATATCTAAAAATAGACACTTTACTACTCTCTGAGGCAATGTATTCCTCTTGCATGAGTAAAAACACCAATTGCATACAAATACAAAATGTATTATCTCTGAATGCTCATCACCTAGCTTAAATGGTGATCGTGTTTTGCTTTCTTGGTCCAGTTATCTCCCATCCACATTTTCTTTGCTGTACTATTTTAAAGCAAATATTACACATCAACTTACTTAACTCACATGTACTGCAGTGAGGTATCATATACATAAAGACTTCTTTTACCCATTACTTATCAACCATTTAATTTTAGATAATTCTACTTATGAGAAACTTCTTCCTTTTGAACATTGTGCTACAAGTTGGCTTCCTGTAAATTTTTCTCCTTCATTCTGGTTTGTCTTTTTGGAACAAAGCAGAATAACCTCTCTATTGTTCATAAGACCTCATTGCAATATTTAAATTACATTTGTATGGGTTATGATATCTACCTTTTCTCCCTGCCCATCCCATAACTGTTTGTCATCAAACATAATATATTTTATTTAACTTTAAGGCCTATGATGAGATTTCTTTACTATCTTAGCCAGGCCTTTTTGAATACATTCCAAATAACCAAGGTATTTCTTAAAATTAGATATTCGAACATAATTCAATTCTTTAGAGATAGTCCAACCATAGAAAAATGCAGTGCTGTTTTCCTTGGTCCAAATAGACATGCAGTATGAATTTCTTAATAGGAACACTGTTGACTCATATTGAACTTTTAGTCAACTGGAACAATTTAGTATTTTTTAAATAAATTGTTATAAAAGGACTTTTTTATATGTATGGAATTTATTTTGCTGAATCTAAATACAGGCTTAACACTTTTATCCTAGTTATCTCATTAGTTTCCACTTGTCTTAGTTCTGCCTTTCAACAAATTAGCCAGTTCTCGTGGTTTTGTGCCCGACCTTGAGATCTTCACGCAGTCGTTAGTGAGGCGGGGGAGCCGAGTGTAAATAAGCCTGGGCTCTGGAGTCAGATTGCCTGGGAGAAATCCTGGCTCTTTATCCCAGTGTGTCTCATGGGTGGGTGCCCTTGCCTTTCTCACTCTATTTCCTCAGCTTTACAATGGAAGATATAGAAGTACCCACTTCAGAGGGGTTTTGTGATAAATAAATCAATTAGTATGAAAAGTGCCTAAAATTTCTGACCCTGGCCTAGAGTAAGGATTTAATACATGTTGTCCATTATTTACTTACACATGTTAATAGCTGGTTCAAGAGCAGAACTTGGAGGTCATAGACCAACACTGTTTGGGCAGTCATTTAACCAGTCAAAATCCACCTAAATGTTTTATAATCCAAATGTTTCTGTCTTTTATATAAGACTACCATTCAAGACTTTGTAAAAATACCTTGTTGATGTCAAGATACACAATTTTTAGGGTTCTGATTAATTTTTATTTTAATTAATTATTGCTTAAGCAACATAATAGCCATAACAAAACAATCAGAAGTCAAATAACTCCCTTTCTTTTGAAAATCACATTTTAACCATCATATTGGGCCTAGGATAAATGCAAATATTTCTTGACCCACTACCATAGGTCATAGCAGCAGCACTAGGGAATGGGTAAGAAAGAGGATGGTTGCTTTGGGAGTTTATGCAGAAATATCCTGAAATCAGTTGATAGAAATTGGATGGTAAAACATGAAGTATGAATTAGGTGAGTTCATGACCTGCAGTTGATAAGTTTCCCTGAAAATGGAATTTTCACCCCAAAGAAAGTAATATCCTAAGACAGGTGCCTTAGAAAAGAACAGCAACAGCATGGGAGACATGGGGGAACATATCTGTACACCAAATCTATTAAAAAGAAGAACCCAGCCCTGGCTGGTGTGGCTCAGTGAATTGAGTGCTGGCCTGTGAACCAAAGGGTCACTGGTTCTATTCCCAGTCACGGCACATGCCTGGGTTGCGGGCCAGGTCCCTAATAGGGGCACGCAAGAGGCAAACACACATTGATGTTACTCTCTCCCTCTTTCTCCTACCCTTCCCCTCTGTCTAAAAATAAATAAATGAAATCTTTAAAAAAAAGAAAAGAAAAAGAAGAATCCAAGCTAGCCCAGGAAAGTAAAACTGCTAACAGTTATCACCATTTGCTTTGGGAGGATGAATTGTACATTTACAGTAGAACTCCAATTATATGCTTTGCAGTTCAAAATAAAATCAGGTGTCTTGTTGTCTGTTTCCCTAGAATACTGAAAGATCTAGATTGCTTTTTACCAAATATGGAGCATAACCATATAATAACCTTTTTATTTGTAAATATTGCAATGGTTTGACTTAAAATAGAGGCCAAACAGCATGCCAGATTTCACTTTGGGGAGATACTAGGGCTGAGGAGTGGCTGGTAATTGACAATTAACAGAGGTATGATTTTTTCTTTCTCACAGGCAGGTATAGTAAATTCTAGCTAGAAGGGTGTTGGCTGCCAGTTGACAATGACATAGTTTATCAACTAAAAGCTATTGACCAAGAAAGCAAATTATGAGCCCTACATCAATTATTCTATTCTGTTTCTGAGCTTTCCCCCAACTGAGGGGGTTTGAAATGCAAAGCTGGACCTAAATGGACATATTATTCCATTGGTAAAGTCACATTGAGATACAATAAGACATTGGAATACAATACCTGGGAGACAATAACAGATTAAAGAAACCATTATCAACAGTGTAATATCTTCAATCCAGACAATTAAAAAACAATGAGGACATCAGTTCCACTTAATCTCTTTTCTTGCGAATGTCTTCAGATCCTAGAAAGAATCTGCTTTATTATAATTGTCAGGAAATCAAAAAAGAGAATGACCTCGTTCAGGGTCAACTCTATGGAGTGTGACCAGGACAAGGCAGCAGCATGAGTTTATTCATTTATAGTTTGGACATAGAGTGACAAATGTGCGACCAAATAATTTATTACAAAATTGAAAATTATTTCAATCCTACAGTAATTATTATAATTATAGGACTATGCTGACATTAATTTTGAATTATTTGTGTTAAACTTTATTTAAAAGTGCTTAATGATTTTTCTAATCCTGGCAAGTAATATAACTAGTGAATATATAACAAGATGTATAAGATTCTTATTTTTTAGTAAAGGAGTACCCATTTTCAATGAACTTTTATAGCATCTTAAATTGAAGAAAGTCCCTAGATATTGATATTTAGCTAAATGGATTGTGAACTCTCCTTGCTGCTTAAGACAACATTCTGGAACAGATTGAGCAAACCAAATAAGTAGCTCCTTTTATTGAATTAACAGTGTTCACTGTAGTTGCTCTGAAGTTTAAGGACAACTCACATCTTCCAATACATTTCTCATTTTCCATGATTTCAAAAATAGACATTCTGTAACTCTGTTTTTCGGGACCATGTGTGATTTTGATTTATTCTTAGAACCCAAGGGCTTGTGCTTCATTATTATCTCTCAAATGCAAGAGGGGGAAAGAACACTGAACTAAGAGCAGGGCAGCCACTTCTAGCTCCACTCACACACTGCCAGGGACTTATATGTGGCTTGATCCCACTGGTTTTATTATTTGTAAACCAAACACATTGAACTCTACAATGTTTTTAAGGCCCCTACAGTATGAAAATTCTATGTTAAGTTTTTTATTTTCCTCTAAGAGTATTTATTCTACCCTTTCCAGTTTGACAGTTATTTTTCTTTATGGTGTAAAAGGAGGCAAATAGTTGAACATCTCTATTTCTTTCCTCTTGTCAATTAATATTATACCACCTGTTTTCATAGATAGGCTAACCTCTGCTTATTTTTTTTCCTTGAATGCCTTTGGTGGTTTTAGAATTTTTTTGCTAAACCTTGTTCATATGGTTTATGGAATTAGACAGAACCAGGGCTTGGATCTCAGTTTTGTTTTATGCTAGTTGTGTGAAGTTGGCAAAGCTATCAACTTTTCCAGAATTATAACATTAGTGTATACCTCATGTGATTGTTGTGGAGATTAAAAAAATTAAAAAAAAAACATGAAAAGTGCTTAGTACAACACTAGGCACAGAAAGCCCTAAAGAAATTTATTTTCTTATTTTTACTTTTGTTGCCATCATTATCATCATTGTTATTATTACTCTGGAGGCTATTTTTGAAATATTATTATTAGCTTTTCATCACTTCCTTTTATTAAAAAAGCAACATAAGTAATAATACTTCATATACATAGATAACTTCAGTTTTTAAGGTATTTTTACATGTGTAGGGGCTAAAAAGCACTAATACTCTTCCTCCATACTTCTAAGTTCTTTCAGCTGGGTTAGTGATCAAATTAACAGAGGCATACAACAGGAGAAAAGTCACATTTTAATAGATGCACATGAGGAATTCACATAAGTACGACATTTGAAAGACAGTGAGGTGGCATTGGGTATATATGTCATTTTGGACAAAGGAGAAAAGGGAGGAAGAGGGTTATTAGATTTCAGAAGTGAGAATGGATGATTTACCGGTAGTTGAGGAAGAGCCTAACATACTTGGCAGGCAAATTCTTGTGAGGCAACTCAGAAACGATGTGACAGAGGAGTTAACTAGCTAACAGGTCCCTGCTTGAAGCCCTCCTATTCATCATACCTGCAGCAGGTCTGTATCTAAATCTTTTGGGCAGGAAAGTAGGGAGGGTCAAAGGTTCTATTTGAGTCCTTTGTTTTTTGATAACCAGCTTAAAATCAATATCCCAAAAGGCTGCTTTAGAGTGGCAACATTTTAGTCCCCCTTACAATAATACTCTTGATACAGGTAGACCTGGCCAGACCACAGGGCAGAGGAAGGGGAGAGAGAAGGAATTGTCCCAAGGCAGGGGCAGTGCTGCCCCAATGTGGCATGATGACAGATGCCCTGCCCCCAGGGAGAGATGCAGCAGAAGAAAGCCATTGAACTGAGTCTGCATGAGGCTAGTGAGAGTGATTGGCAAAGGGAAAGCCCACCTACCCACTTCTGGTCCCTGAATGAAGGTGTGATCAGAGGAGACAGCAGCACATGTACTGTAGAGGTCAACATGGTAGTGCGGGAGGTGTTGACCAGTCAATCTAGCCTGCAAAAAGGACAGGATTGGCTGGGGAACTGAACCCACCTGGAGCTTGTGGAAGCTTGGGCCAGGAGATTAAAATGGAGGGAAGGGAAAAACATGCTATTCTTCCTGCGGGACCAACAGGCACAGAGGTGTGGGCTAGTGCTTTGCAGGACTGGCACCAGGCCCCATGGCTGGCATGATGGAGCCCCTGCATGGCTGGCCACAGTGGTTGGCAGCAGCTCTGGACTCCTGGCACAGATGATGTGACCATGCCAACCCCATACACAGGCTCCAGAAAGAAGCCTGAGGCCCAAGAGTGGTGTGAAAGCTGAGCTGCTTGGATGATTGGGCAGCAGCTACCCGTAATTCCTGAAGGATGGTATTTTGAATGGGAGCAGGAACTCTGGGTGCAGCCTTGAACTGGTCTGGCAAGGGATGGCTGAGTTTTCCTCTGGGTGTTCTGAAGGGGATGGCCTTTCAAGCAGGAGCCTGCCATCCTCCCAGACTGCACAACTTTTGAGTAAAAGACCTCTTTCCTTTTTCTACCAAACCTCTGCCTCCAGAATTTGCCTATAGATGGTGGTGGGCAAACAAAACCCACTTTCTGTTTGGTAACACTCTGAGTTGAGAAGGATTACATTACACATTACAGATCAGAGTGTTTGAGAGGTATAGTAGCTTGTCCAAAGGACAAGCACAGGGGCTTTTCACCATTTGCCTCCCTAACCCCATAGTGCCTAGCACAGGAAGTGATTGAGATCACCCATGTGGCAGTAACAGACGGTGACAATCAACATCAGGTAGTAGAATTGTCTGTGATAAACATTAGCTTTTTAAAGGTCAAAGCTTATTCAAAGAAAACATTGCATTAATTTGAAAGAACACCCTATTTTAGTATACAGTGTAAATTTCTTGAAGTGGAAACAATATGAACTTTTTTTCCTCTCAGTATACCTGGCTTTTTAACTGGAGCTTTCTCTCAACATTTGTTTTCAATTTCGACTATCATAAATATACTACTTACTAAGAAGACAGTGTGGAATGTGTGGTTCTAAAGGCATTCAGAAGGGGTTCTGAGGTGGAGGCGACAGGTAGTGTGTGGCCATAAGACAGAAAAGGTCTCTGGGTGCTTTTGCTGGAGAAGGACATACACAAACTGATGCATAAAAGGTCACACTGATGCATTTGTTGCATTCCCCTCCTTACTCGTCTTCCTTGATTCGAGGAAAATAGTTGTTCTTGTTTTAGAGCTCTTTATTTTGAGAAAGGTTCTAGCAATTTGAAGGAAGTGGAAAAAATAAGGACAACATAGTGAGTTTTTTATCACACTAATTTTATACATCACTTTTTAAAAATTATTAACAACTTCTTGTTTTCCCATTTTAAAATGTCATTTTCTGAAATAATGGCATTAGTAGATGACAGTTAATTTTCTTTAATTTGCTAACCAGATCAAATAAAATGTTGGTGAGTATACATTCACTTTTAAAATTTTATTGGTTCATGGAATCTAAAGCCTGGGGTTGGAGACACGCACGTCTGATCTGCACCTAAGGTCAGGTTTGTCCTTCAGGGCAGGAAGCCCAGGGACAAGCGCCCCACCCTCTGGTCCTGCTCCCCTGGCTGTGGCTGCGTGCTCTGAATAAATACCTGTTCCTGTGAATGGAATGTGATTTAGTTGAGTTCCTTCTGAAAAGCTGAGGGACTGTAAAATGTGACTGCTTTGACTGATGCTCCCATCTTCTCTCCTTATAAAATAAGTCAGATCGACAGGATTCAAAGGAGACCTGAAATTCATTCTCATTGGCTGATTCAGCAATAAAGCCAGGAAGCAGAATCTGCTAAATGGAAAATATTCTAAAACTAGGAAAAAGAGTGTATAATGTAAGCTTTAACTAGCTGAGGAAGTTTCTCTGTGCCTGCAGCTGATAAACTGCTTTTGTCACTGGATAAAATGTTGGTCCCAGTCAGGACTGCATTGTCACAGACGCTTTCAGACTGTTTGTCTTGTGGGGCAGCAGGTAGCATTCAGCCAGAACTGCATGCGCACCCTCATTACAAGAATTTCCCAACTAGTTACTGAGACATCAGCCATTAGGGAATAATTTGATGACACTTCAACCTTAGTAACACTTTCATTACATATTTATTTCAGACCTAAAAACAAAAATCAGGTGAGCTACACTTGTCTTTAAAGGACTGTCCAGGTTCTTTGTCCCCTAAGGGTCTGTGGCTACCTCAGCCTGCCAATAACACCAGTTCCTTCTCACAAATCGACAGAATGAGGAATTGGATGTTCTCTCTGTATTAAGACTTAGATTATCAAGCCACTTTGACATTCTGAAACTGATTTGGGGGGATCTGTCCTGATTTTTCCTGCAGCAATTGAGGCCTTTTTTTTATTATCAGAGGTGGAGGACTTAGATTTGCTTCCCCTGCAGTAACTAGAGCTGAGAAGGTGAGGTGGAAGGAAGGTTTCAGGCATTGCCAAAGGGAAGTGGCTTGGCATCTAGTTTGTCCTACTTCATTCCAAATTGTAGGCAAGTGCCTTCCCAACCCATCACCAAATAATAAAGCTGGGCAGTACATTAAGCCTCAGACAAAAAGCCCATTAGGCATGCCTGTGATTAAAGTTGATTAGAAGTCATTGGGATTTTGAGTCCAAGATCAGTAGAGAATCAGATCCAATTTGCATAAAGTACGAGGTGCTTCATTAAGGCTAATGATTTTCCTCTGTCCTTAATAAATCATCCTCCTACGGGGTTCATTTGTACTGAGCTTGAGGATTTTTTTTTCTCTCGGAATTCTTCAATATTGGTAAGATGGCTTTGGCCTGTCTGGAGCTCCACCATAGAGTTTCATCCTTGAAAAGCTTCCTAGAAATTTACTCATTGACTCATTAGGGCCCATGTGCTAGCAGCCAAGACCCATACTGTAATAAAGTGTACATCTTATAAAGCACCAGTGGAACAAATCTTACTGGTAAAATACTCAGACTACATAGTGCATTTTATCATTCCAACTGATCATTAAATAATTTTATATACCCTTCTTTAAATGAGTCTATTTAAATCTAGGAAAATTGACTAGGTTTAACCTTCCAGAACTCTTGTGTGCATCATTCTTTCTTTGTAATCATTTGTGAGAATGATGAGATGGTTCTTGTTTTGCCTCCAAAGATGGTATTCCTTCTTATCTCTTGTCTCCTGTCCACTCTGCTCCCTGTGCCTGGAGCACCCCAATCACTCCCCAACGCAGTCCTCTGTGCTTACTCCTGATGAAACACTTATCACACTGAAGTTTAATTTCTTTTTAAATTATTCATCTCTTATACTACTTAAAAATAAGGATTCTATGCTTTTTCCATAGCTGATAACAAATATGTATCAAATAAAGTATGAATTATGAGATGGTGGCTATAATGCAATAGTATGCAGCCTATTAAAAGAATGATGTTGATTTCTACATATTTGCACATAATAATGCCATTTCTTATAGTACAGTTATTTGAAAAATCAAACTGAAAAACATTATGCAGAGGATGATCTAATTTTTGTAATAAAATAATGCTTATGTATATATTCATAGAAAAGGCAAAAAGTGTAAATATACAGGGGTGAGATCTGGGGTATAAAGGTAAGGTTTTTACTTTTAACTATAAATTTCTGTATGTGTACTTGATAGATTGAGTCTTTATTACTATTGTGAATTAAAAACCAATAAATGATGTAAAAAACCATAAAATTATAGATTTCAGTTGCTAGTTATTTGTATTTTAAAAGTTACTGTTTTTCTGGGACATTTATAACAAATGGTAACAGAAATTTATTCTTTCATAGTCTGGAGGTTAGAAATCTGAAGTGGAGGTAGAGCCACGATCCTTCCAAAGGCTTTAGGAAAGAATCTTCCTTGCCTTTCCCAACTTCTGGTGGTGTCAGCAACACTTGGCATTCCTTGGCTTGTGGACACATCACTCCAGTCTCCGCCTCTGTTTTCACATGGTCTTCTCCTCTGTGTGTTTTTGTATCTTCACATAGGCTTCTTATAAGAACATTAGTCACTGGATTTAGGGTCTATCTTTATACAATTTATTAGTCTGCAAAGACTCTAGTTCCAAACAAGGTCATGTTCTGAAGTTCTGGATGAAGTCAGATTTTGGGGGGATACAATGTATCCCAGTACAAACACTCCCAAAAGAGCACTTACTAACAAGGCCCAGACCAATAACCTTTAAGTTCAAAATGTCTTTCGTGAAAACCGTGATCTGGGTGAGAATCTCACCATTGCAATTTGCAGTACCCTATCAAACGGGTATAGGATGGGAACCCTGGGAGATGCTGCTGCTGCTACAGGTTCAGAGAACCTGGGGATCCATAAGCTCTTCTCTCTTCTAGCCTTAGACTCGAATCCACTTCACTTCAGCACTCCAGTTGTGGAATGAAGCAGCTTTTAGTTCCTCTTCCATCTGCTTGCTCTTGAGGATGTTGCGGTTTGGTTGGCCAGTGTTAATATTGCACTTATTGACTCTAAAATACATATTTTAACATTTCTAAAATTGAGATTCTTCTCACAGTTGAGGGCATAGTATAGTTTAATTGGTGGTATTTAATGTTTCTTGATGATAAATAAGATTACATGTCATCAAATTTCAGTGTGTAGCATGAGAAATTTAGTCAAGTTTACCTATTACCCATGATAAGCGCAAGCTGAGTAACTGTGGCTTAGAGAATCAAAATGTGTAGTTCTTTTTTAAATTTAGTTTTTAAAATTAAAATATTAATGTTTATGTGTTTATTATTGTTTTTATTTTAAAATTGATTTTATTGTCATTTAACATTGTATTAGTTTTAATTGTATATTATGATTCAATCTTTATATATATTGTGAAATGATCACCACATAAGTCTAGTTAACATCCATCACCATATATAGTTATAAAAATTTCTTTTCTTGGGATGAGAACTTTTAATATCTATTCTCTTAACAACTTTAAAATACGCACTACATGAAGGGATTAAGCAAAACAAAACCAAAAAAAAGCAGCAAAAAAACCCCAAGTCATAGACACAGACAACAGTATGGTGATTATTAGAGGGAAAGGGGAATGGGGAAGGAAGGGATTATCCCCTTATAAGGAATAGGAGGATAAATGGTGATGGAGAGAGACTTGCCTTGGGGTGATGAACACACAATACAATATGCAGATAATGTGTTATAGAATAGTACACCTGAAACCCATATAATTTTATTAACCAATGTCACCCCAATAAATTCAATAAAAAACAAAAATCCAAAAAACTGCAATACAGTATTATTAACTATAGTCACCATACTATACATTACATCCCTTCTATACATTACATCCAAAATAGACTTATCATTTTTTAACTGAAAGTTTGTACCTTTTAAATCCTTTCAGCACTTCACCCATCTCCTACCCCTGTCTCTAGAAACTACCAATATGTTCTCTATATCTATAGGTTTTGTTTGTTGGTTCACTTTGAGATTTTCACATATAAGAGAGATCATACAGTATTTGTCTTTCTCTCTCTGACTTACTTCACTTGGCATAATGCCCTCCAGGTCCATCCTTATTGTTGAAAATAGCAAGATTTCATTCTCTATTTGGATGAATAATATTCCACACATTCATTTTCTTTACCCATTCATTTATCAATGGACACTTAGGTTGCTTCCATGTCTTGGATATTATAAACAATGCTGCAATGAGCATGGGGGTGCATGTATCTTTTTGAGTTAGTGTTTTTGTTTTCTTTGGATAGATACCCAGGAGTGAAATTGCTGGGTCATATGGTAGTTCTTTTAAGTTTTTGAGGAACCTCTGTACTATTTTCCATATTAGTTGCATCAATTTATATTCCCACCAAGACTGCATGAAGGTGTCTTTTCCTCCTCATCCTTACCCATTCTTGTCATTTCTAACTTCCTTCTTGTATTATATTCAAAAATATGATTCAGTACCTACTGTATGCAAGACATAGAGCATATTTAAACACTATTAAAACAATGCTAGAACTTACATTTATTAGCAGGAGAATATTATTTGAATATTATGGAAAATCCTACAAGGAAAAACATTTGTGAACCAGGGCAGGAAGCAAGCTGATGGTCACCAGTGTGCAGTTATCACACTGTACCTTTCCCACTGGTAAGTCTCTTCCAAGAGACTTGGCTTTTGAATTTATTATCAGTTAAACTATAGTTTCAAGATAGAAAAATTCATTGATATTCACTTACTATTTAGCTTTTTCTCAGCCTTAAATCCATTATCAATGCTTATTATACATGCTATTTGCACCAAGAATCCTTTGTGTTACGTGATTTTCTATCTTTTACCCAGAGGGTTAAAATATCACACAGAAAGAGGAAGAAAATGCAAGAGTCTGAATCTAATTTGTGAGGATTTTTTTCTTTTACATATTATTTGCATAGTGTCAGAGTCAGAAATAAGAGGAAATTTGAACATTCACCAACTAAAAGAAAAGTTTTATGTGGCAAACTTACTGCCCCAGAAAATAAACAATCAAAGTGACTCTTAAAAAAATAGCAGCCATAAAACTAGCATTCCGTGGGAGATGATGTGTTCTTTACTGTTCTTTTAGCGAGGATCCTCTGTGGGCACTGTACCGAGAACTGAGAACTGAGAACTGCTGGCCGAATGAGCATATCACCCAAGGACTTTGCATCCTCTGTGGGGGATCAAGTTATTATAATATATTTCTGGTATATGCAGGATAGTTGTGTTGTGTCAGATGAAAGCATGACTTTGTTATTGTTTTTATTTGGCAATTACATATGGTTTAAAGGTGCCAAGTTTACAAGTGGTGAACTTGTGATAGTCACCATAATTTTGTGTCAACTTGGTTAGGCCATGGCGACAAAATAGTTGCTCAAACATTGTTCTAGATATTTCAGTGAAAGTATTTTTAGATGAGATTAACATTTTAATCAGAAACTTTGAGTAAAGCAGACCACCCTCCTTATTGTGAGTGAGCCTCATTCATCTAAGCACTTGAAAACCTTAGTAGAGAAAGAACTGACCTCCCTGAAAGAAGAGGGAGTCCTGCCAATAGACTGCCTTTGAACTTGAAGTGAAATATCACTGCCCTGGATCTCCAGTCTACTGGCCTACCTTTAACTTTGGACTTGTCAGTGTCCACAATCATGTGAGCTAATTTCTTAAAATCTATCTATTATCTATCTATCCATCTATCTATCTATCTATCTATCCTGTATCTATCATCTGTTCATCCTATCAGTTCTCTTTCTCTGGAGAACCCTAACATACAGATTTTGTGAGAGATATAGCTTGTAAAGGCATAAGAAACTTTCTCCTAAATTTAAGACCTCAGGATATGGCAGACACCAATTCCTTACTGCCTGTTATTTTCTTGTGTAGGCAAGGAACTACATTGTAGAGGCTGAAATGTTTCTGTGGTTCAAGAAATTTTGGGGAAAGCTTCTACTGAGAGACAGATGGGTCAACCTCTCAATTTTTAAGTGACTGCTGATGGAACACCACATTTCCCCCAATTTCCCCATAGGATTGGGGCTAAATGTTTGAGCCATTTATTGGTGTTGGTAATGCCTTTGATTTTTCTTTAAAATTCCTTTTTAAACAGTCTGAGTGTTGCAATTATTTTCAGCTGAATTTACTTTTATTATACTGTTGGTGTAGTAGTAAGGTATAGGGGAGAAGAAGCATTCTATAATCTTAATAGTGAAATCTCAGTCTTTTAAGTGGCCTGTATCTCTTGGCTGTGACATTTACATGTTTTTTTTCCACTTCCCTTCCCCCTCCTTTAAATGAGATCAATGCTGCAGGTGCAGGGGGTGGGGTTGGGGAGGGATGCAGGTGGCTACAGTTAGAGAAATGCCTTTCCTCCAAGTGAGGTGAGGCTCTGAAGAGTAGTCTTTGTTATGGAGAAAACTTTGGGCGGGTTTCGCAATGGTTCCTCTTGCCCTTCTCTTGCCATAGCCACAAGGTGATCTTTTTTGTCTCTTCACCTTGAGAGGCTGGTGGGGTTCTTGGGGGGTGAAATCCATGAAAATGTGAGGGCCCCCTCAGATCTGTAGCCCTCAGCATTTTCTCACTCTCAAACTAGTACATACTCAGCCTTCAGCAATTCACCAAAATTACCATTTAAGTGGCCCTACCAGTTTATGACCCCAGTGGCTTCTGCTCCTGATGAACAGATCTCAGCTGTGTCTCTCCAGGATCTGGCAAAGGGATTTGCCTTACAACCCCAGTTCTCGAGAAAAGTTTCCAAGAAAAGTGATTGATTTTCCATTTGTTTAACATTTTATTTTCTGAGCATGGAAGTGATGATTTCCAAGCTTTTAACATGTTGGACCCTGAACTTGAAGTCTAGGTACCTTTTGTGGTACCTAGTATTATGCTAAATAGGAGATGGCACACCGTATTTTGGTATGTGTGTGCACTAATGATACCCATCCCATTTCCCCATCACTTACCAGAGCTGCACAGGACACTCTTCTTGCTAAGGGAAAAGAGTTGGAACTTTGGCAAGTTGTGTTTTAATGGCTGTTGATCCCTGAATATAAGCACTAACTTACTGCTTGCAGTGAGTGATGGATGGATGATAGCCACAGTTAAGACAGGGAATGTCACACTAGCTTTATCTTTCCTTGTCCCAGACATGTATATTTGCATTATGGTCCCAAAACATGTACCTGTCAGGCTGGAGCTTCGGCCTCCTCAGGAAGGGCCACCTCTAGCATATCAGGTGCACAGGACCTTCCTTGAGGCCTTGATTTTTAGGACATAGAGACACTCTGAAGTCTTTGCTTTTCTTATTTATGGTTTTGCTTTTTGCTCTGTGTTAATGTAACACCTTTCCTTCCTTCCTTCCTTCCTTCCTTCCTTCCTTCTTTCCTTCCTTCCTTCCTTCCTTCCTTCCTTCCTTCCTTCCTTTTCTTTGTATTTTTTAATATTAGCATTTATCATGCTTGTGTTGTGATAAAGATCTTACTCATTAATGTTAACTTTTAGCAGAATAACACAATTTAGCGGAAAATTATTGTGTGGTTAGATTTTTCAGTACTGATTTGAGACGCAAGTTAATATGAACAATTGTTAGATATTATACATAGTCTTAAAATGGAAGGCTTTAAATGACAATTCCCTGCCAATCTCCGTAAATCTCAAAAATTAGGCAGTCTCTTTATTCAATAAACTAAATATGCATGCAAAGCTCAATTTGAGGTTGCCATTGCATAATCATTCTTAATTACAGCCAGCTCTGAAATAAAGATGACCTAGTCATGTAACACTCACCTAAAGAGTTGAATCCATTTGGGAATATATTTTTGGAAATAGAGATACCTTATGTGTTAGGGATGGATTCTGATGGCCTCAGAATGAATATACATGTGACATTTTAGAAAAATAGATATTTTCTACTGGTATCAGAAAGAGGGGGACTAACATTTATTGAGTCTTTTATGTGTGTCAAACACTTTATATCCATTCAACATTCAATGAATATTTACTGAGCACCACTGTGTTTTTGTCATATGGTTTAATTGCTGGGGATGCAGTGGAATAGGACAGATGAATTCTGGTTGGGATAGTAAAATGAATCTGGAGAATGTTTAATACCCTGATGTGGGATAGAGAGTGGTTGAGTAGGTGGGTGAGAAGAGAGTGCATATTAGGGTGGAGCAAACAAGGCCTTTTTGAAAAGGTGGCATTTGTGCAGAGAAGGCTATCCACTAATTTTGTAATGCTTGCAACTTTAGACAAAGCCAACATAAGTTCAATGGCCACCAAAGAAGAAATGAATTACTCAACTAGATTAAGTAATTTCTCTAAAGTTACCTCATTTTCCTCCAAAGCTACTTATTGCCCACCACATCCCACAGGTCCTTGATTACCAGATGCCTCAGGTTTGGGCAGAAACAAACTCCTTGTTGAATGGATATTGGAGTTTAGATTTTCATGGAACAGAGAATTTTCTAAGAAACTCATGTTCAGTCATCTATTTTCTCAGTAAGAATATTAAAAAGAAAAAAAGACAGCAATTTAATTTCAATTAGCTTTTCACAAAAAGGATATTTTTGTACCAAAAAAAGTTAAAAGGATATTTTCTGAGAATATGATTTAAAATGGAATAAAGTTTGTTTTGTGAAACACACATTATTTTGTCTCTGTTTTGTATTCCATAGAGAACCATTAGAATTACAACATAAATGGAGTCATTTCAGAACCAATGAAATCAATAACCTTTTGTGTTACCTCCAATCTTGAGAACCCTAGGTTGATTCAAAACCCCTAAGCTTGATGTGTGGAAGAGCAGCCCTGTAATGAGGAGATAAACTTTCTGTTAGCTGAATCAGTTCAGGCAAGGAGAGGTCATCTTGACCTAAGTATTTTCAGTTTGACTGTTTTCTCTTAAAATGTTTATCTAGTTAGGGAAGAAAAGATTATGTATTCTCTGTTCACTAAAAAGTTCAAACACAACTTAAAGCTCTTTAAAAATTAATTTATAGATTTTTCCCGTAGCCAGTTGCTCACATTGATTTGAATAAATTAAGAGATTAGATTCATTGCCTTTCCTATTAATTAAATAGACTTAGAAGTGACCATTTGGACTTCTATTAATAGGAGTGTGTATATCTCTGTAATGAATACTCAAATATTGGTCAGTTTATGATAATGATATATCTGCATTTCTTTTCCTGTGAAACATAAACAAAACTAGAAAATGTAAAGAAATAATGCTATTTAAAATTTTATGAAGACATAATGATAATTAAAGAGGAAGTAATTATATGCAACAGCAGCAATAGCATCCTTGAGTCCAGTTCTCTGCTGTTTCTAATACCTAACTGTATCAGTTGGCAGAGTTCATCTCATAGAGGGACAGTATAAGAGGTATTGTGCTAAAGCCTCAAGGATCAATTGAAAATTCAGTTTTGTACATCAGCAAAACTAACAAAGATACAAGTGGAGTGTCTGGCTCTTTTTTCGGTCAATAGAACTTTTATAACATTTACACTATTTTATCTCTCTCTTAGGCTTAATAGCATGAGCTAAAAGCAATTGATTTCACAAAGCAATTAAAGGGATGAAGAGAAACACAAATTATGAAAAATGTACCAGCACAGGTGAAAGCATTATACAAGAATAATAAAATCCTAAAATGCTTTGAATTACTTTGAAGCCTTTCCTCAAATTGGATATTTTTTTAGATTTCAGAAGTATATAGTTACTGATAGCAGAAGGAAGAAGTAAGAAACATAAAGAAGCTACATCACCTCTAATCCCACGACCAGGGTGAGTACTATTCATGTTTTCCTGAATTCCTTCCCATCTCTAAATATATATGTATATAATTTATATATTTGTGAAGACATTTGTAATACATACATAATTTTCTACTTTTTCATTATATAACATTATAAGGCATTTATATGATAATTTTTGTATACATGTTTTATATGATAGTCTAATATTGTATGATACAGAAATAGTAAACTTTTTTTAAGCAGTCCCCTACTCTTAGACATTAAGGTTGCTTCTAATTCTTTCTTCCTAAAAATAATACTGTGATGAGCATGATTGAAGATGGATCTGTTTGCAACTTTGAAATATTTCCTTATATTAGATTCCACCAGTAGAACTGCTATATTAAAGAATATGAACCCCACTAAGAATGTTTACAGCAGAAATGTAGAAACAATCCTTCTGTGTGGTCTAATAATTCCCACTACACTGCACCTTCACCCCTACAGGCATTATCATTAAAAAATGAATTTGATAACTTGATAGATGAAAAAACTTCATTATTATATTAATTTGAACTTCTTTTTTTAGTGAGATTAATTGTGCATTTACTCATTAAAATTTTTGCAAAACATCTTGTTGGCAGGGCTGGCTTGCTCAGAACAGCCTTGTGCTTGGTGTAATGCTCGGTTGTCACTATCTTAAAAATTTTATCTTTGAACTTACATTTTGTAAGTGAGGTCTGATGGGACAATGGGATATGCCTGTGAGCAGAAGTAAATGCAATATGCATGCCTACTCTTCCTCTCCACTCTATTTGTGTATAGTGTTTGTGATGTTTCATGAGCACAGAGTTCTGGTGGATCCAAGATGCATGGGAGTTTAGTGAGACTCAAATCAAGTGCCAGATAAACTTGGTGTGTCTACAATTGTGTAAACTGGGGGAGGAAGTACTAACAGTTCCAAGTGACCATGCTTTTTGTATGAACCAGTACTTGTTTTGAAGGCAGAAAGGCCATAGTTTTTTAAGAATCACAAGCAATCAAGGAACCCTATCATATTTTCCTCATTTATGTTACTTTCTTGTATTAGCCACCCAATTATCCTCAAAATAATAACATAGAAGGAAAGAAAAATATAAGGAAACAAGTAAGTTCCTTTTCCCTTTAGTCACAATTGAATATTGTGATCAAAAGCAGGACAGAAATCACAGCTCTGGAATGAAACTGAATGCATAGTATTGTTTATCCAATGTCTGTAAAAACTGTTTCTGATGCTTTCATCTGGTGTGAATGGAAAATAGCATATCTGCCACGTAAATTGGGACATACTAGAGGCTGTTAAAAATTTGTTCTAGTAATGATATCACTTCTGGTATATTAACTGTTGTTAGGATTCCTAGTTAGTTAAGGTGGCCACAGTTAATTGTCATACACTATGATCCCGCCTGATGTTTCCAGGAGACAGATCAGTGAACTAAATGGAAATATGATGGAAGTATAATTTCTGCCTTCCTTACCTCTTTAAGGGTGAGGCTGATGTATTATATTCTATCTAGGATGCATTCTATTTTTTTATTTATTCCCTCAGCTGAGAATGGGAGGGTAATTTCAGAAGTTTTCTTTTTACCTTCACTAGAAAAGTAGTTTCATTCATAGACAAAGGAATCTATATTAAGGTAATATCATTGTATAAATATGGCCAATCCAATGATTTAGAAACTGAGAAAATACCATCAGGTATGACTATGGATCCAGTGGACTCACTGTAGGATGACCTTATATGTCAGGAATCCATTTATTGCCTGGCTCCTGTACATCTCCGCTTTCATAGGGGGCCACAGTGGAACTCTGAGCCCTCAGATGTTAGTGTCTGATTTTGATATTTGGGAAGTATTCTCTCTTCTTCAATTTCCTGGGAAAGTTGTGTAGAATTGACATTATTTCTTCCTCAAGTATTTGGTAGAATTCACCAGTGAAGTCATGGTAAATAAAAGGATTTTAACAATAAATCTAAATTTTTAATTGATATGAGGTTATTCAGATAACGTGAAAGATCTTTATCTACTGTGTGAGCAACCAAGTAAAAGGCCATAAATCTCTTCAGCAGAAAGTCTGGGGAAGTAACCGCTTTGCATACTGGCTGATGTTGCAGAGCCTTCCTCAAGAAGAACAGGCTCTCCCTCAACAGAGGGGCCTGGGTCAGAGATCTAGCTTAGGTCTGTAAATGGGGCCATAGATTGTGACTTTTCATGGAGGTCTGATCTCAGCCTTATGTTCAGCTTTTCTTAATCTCTTTTGATTATATTATGTAATACTCTTGTTGACTATCCAACTATCATGCCTGTACAAATACAGAAGAAGTGTGTGTGAACCGTGTTCATGGATCTCCTTGAATCTGGCTCCCTTGGTTGCCATTCCAACTGGTTCCCCATTTTCAATAATCATGTCCTTCTCATCTGTGCAGGTTAATGCTACTTTTTGACTTCTCCTAGTTTGGGTTCCTATCATCCCTATTGCTACAAAAGAGCCCACCTCTAAAATAATATCTCTGACTATCAGTACTGGTCTCCACAGAAGCACCACACCTGAAATTTTCCATGGTGCTTGTGACCCATCCATCACCTGAGCATTCCTCATTGTCTTGGCAAGGGGAGTGTTCTTGGCTGTCTCAGCTGGAATACAGCCAGCTGGTAAGCCTTATAATCATATATGACAGCTCTATTTGAGCATGCCTACTTCTCTGAGACTGTTGACTTCTTCCTCTACAGCCTGCCACAGCAATTATGGATGTGGGAACATTAATTGTGGACCTTCACTTTTTTTAAGCTTCTGAGAGTTTATTGATATAAAGTATGTTTATTCACCATTTGGATTTCTTCAGAAAGTATCTGTTTAAATCTTTCACATGAATCAATCATTTCTTAGCCAAGTAACTTTAAGCAAGCTGTATCTTGCTAATTTTGTCATCTATAGAATGGGGGTGATAAAATCCGACTTTGACATCTTAACACAATAGTGCTAATTTGGCATTGCTGCTTCTGTCCATGGTGGAGAACATTTGCTTGAATCTCGTCTCCTGCATGGTTCCAAGTTACTGTGACTCAAAAGAGGAACACACAGAGATTCGGAAGGTGGAAGTTAAGTGGAGATATCTTAGAAGGTATCTCCTAAGATATCTCTTGGGGAAACAGACAGAAGTGATAGACACAGAAGTGTCTGCTGGGCACCAGGATGTCACTGTTGTCCCCCTGCTCTGCATTTATCTCATTTTCCTGACTGCTGGTTTTGCTGATCAACAGTTGTCCTGTGGCCCCCACCAGGCACTTGGTTCCAGGCCCACAAAGATGGTAATTTCCATAAAGGCAGAAACTTCTCCTGAGTAGAAGTTTCCACAGAATGTAGAATTCATGTAATCTGTATAGCTGCCAAGTTTCCCTAAGTTTCCCTAAGTTTTCCCTGCTTTCTACTTGATTTGGCACTTCTGGCTGATGTGGTTATTAGTTATTTTGTATTCTATTCTCTTCTTTCCCCCTTCCAGACCTCCCTTTGCTTAGCTCCTACTATGTTGGGGACTGCCCTGCTGGTCTCAGGAAGCTGTAACCCCCCGTGATTTAGGCTGAGTGAAAGACCTCTGGACCAGGACCCACTGAAGGAGACAAAACTTATTTCTCTGGCATGGACGCTGCCTGTTCATATGCCTCATTCCTTTTCATGCTTGAACGGCAGTCAATGACGGCCAACAATTCTCTTGGATAGAGAATGAATCAAGACAGACGCGTTCATGAAGGAATGACAGGGACAAGACTCACGGGGCTGTGGAAATAACGGGGTGAACGATATCAACCCCTGCCCCCTTTGGCTTTGTCAAAGCCTGAGTCTTTGTTCTTGGATGTGAGAAATCCAAGTCCCCTGGCTGCCTGTCTCCTGTCCTTCTCAGGCCTGCAGGGGTGAAACAGCCCAGACCAGAAACAGCGAACCCCTGGGGTAATCAGGCCTGGGACATAGAATATGCAAGATCCTGTGAGATCTGTTTGCTGGAGGATGTTATTAACTTGGAATTTGAAAGGCACAGACAGGAAACCAAAACTGCCCTTTGAGTCCTGTTAGATAAAACCCCAATCTCTGCCCAGAATCACAGCGGGGGTTTTGTCTGCACCTTTGTAAGACCTACTTCTTTTGATCTTTTCTGCCAGACTGTGAATCCACAAACTAAGTCTGTTTTCTCAATAAAAATGTGCTTGGGAATGGAGACACGCGCGCCCTCCAGGAGAGAGGGTGGCCAAGGCGCTCCCCACATGAGGAGTGGCCCTTCTGTTCCTATTCCCCCACAGGACCTGGTTGTCTCTGTGTATGTTTTTAGCATGTTTCGATGAACATCTGCAGCCGAGATGGATACTGCAGGACGGTATCCTCCACACTACTACATGTGTGTGAATTTTCCTATATAAAACCTCTTATTTCTGTAATACTTGTAGTAGCTCTGATACCATGATTTAACTCTGACTGATATAATAGTTTTGACAGTGAAATAAAATAAACATGCAAAAGTTTTTTCAAAACTCCATATTGCTGTTAAAAGGTAATTGGTGGGATGAGCTAAATAATATATTGCTGAGTTTCTTTTTTTTTTAATTTCAGCTGTATTCTATTTTAAAAATTATTTTATTGTTGTTCAATTACAGTTGTCTGCATTTACATCCCACCACTCCCCCCACCACCACCCCAGCCAAACCATTCTCCCTCCTTTTGAGTTTCTTACATAGAGGAACAGATTAAGTGAAATTTAAAATAGTAAGGGAAGCAAGGCCGCATAGGTTGTTACAAGCAGGATGTTCCATGAAAACATTATGTTCTCTCATTTGTCTGATTAGGGCATTTGTTATTACATTGATGCCAAAGTACTCCATGTAGCTTTCCTTTCAACTAGCTTGCTTGGTAAGAAAGAGGCTGTAAAATGGATCTTACAGATGAAAAGAGTCTCTGAGACATGTCAGGTGTTCTCAGTGAATATTGAAAGTGTAGAATACAGTCAAATATCCAGAGGCAAATATCCAGAACATCTGAAAAGATAGAATGTAGGTATATTTTAAAAATAAGTCTTGAAAATGTATAAAAATCCTCTATTGCAAATTGCCCAGTACTGGCTGCCTCTATGACACACTAAGACTGAACCTGGCCGTGAGTCATTTTTGAAGTTTGTCAAAGATTCAAACTTTTAAAAAATATTATTTGTGGCAGTTTTCCCAAGTCCACTGAGCTAACTTATAGCTTTAAAAAGATAATAGTTTTCTGGTTAATAGGGCAATAAGTGGTTAGTCTAACAGCAGATTTGAGCCACTGTTCTCATTCTTTAAAGGACAGGATAAGAATAAAAGGGAAATTCATCCACTCAAGATTTCAAAACTGACACCTCTGGGATCATGAGATAACTGAGGGAAGCATAGAAAACAATTTGTGAACACAATCATTATATTTAAAAGATAGTTGGGGTAAGGGTAGTTGGTGGAAGGCACTAAATGGCAGAACATCACTCTTCTAAATAGGACTCCATTACTGAAAATCTTTCAGAATAGTTCACATCTGATAATATCTTAAGTTTTCTTTTGCCCTAATTATGTACTTCTCAGTTAATTTAATACTTCATGTGCAAGACCCTGATCTATGCCCTGTAGGTGATTCCAGTATGATTTCCATCACCAAAAGGCCTTTAGATATGCACAATTATAAAAATGTATAAAAGGAGACACAGACTATAATAAAGCAGATGAACAAAGAAAAAATAGATTTAGAGATGGGCTGGCATAATCTGGAGACAAATCAAATGTTGAGGGCAAAAAATACAACATGACTTTGAACTTTCTGGTTTGCTTTTTTTTAAAGAAGAAAATGATTGCCACTAATGTAATTATATTACCCAATGAATGAGAAACAAGTTTTGAAGTACAGATGGCAAGTCTGACTGTGGGCATGCTAGGATTTTGATTAATATTTACTCAAGGAGTAATTTTGGAACGTCCAGGTAGTTGCAAAAGTGCATGTCAAATTCTGGAGAAAGGACAGGTAAAGGATAACCACTAGGTGATCAATTTTTACATAGAGTCTGCATTTAACATTAACACCAGGGTTGAGAATAGTAGAAAATGTCTCGTGATGGATCAAATAAGTTTTTTTAAGTAGTATTTTTTTAAAAGATTTTATTTATTTATTTTTAGAGAGGGAAGGGAGGGAGAAAGAGAGAGAGAGAAACATCAATGTGCGGTTGCTGGGGGCCGTGGCCTGCAACCCAGGCATGTGCCCTGACTGGGAATTGAATCTGCGATGCTTTGGTTCACAGGGATCAAATAAGTTTTAATTAAGGCAAATACAGGTGTGATCCTTCATTTTGTACACCAAAAATTTGATATTGTTTTGCTGTGGAGAAAATGTGAAGAGGTAGAAACTAATGACCACTGGTTGTGATGATTAGAAAACATTGCCAGTAGAAAGTAAAACAAAACAAAACAAAACAACAAAACAAAAAAAACCCCTGAAAAGTAAAGAGATACAGACAACAAAGGAAACTCTTAAGGGACCCAACCTAAATGTGTGGGCTTAATAAGCATTACTATAGTTAATATGTCAGTGTTCAGAATTATTCTCAGAAGTGTTCTAAGCTATTTCTATTATGTGTTCATTTTACCTACTCCTGTTTTACAGATAGAGAATTGCTTCTGCCCCCCACCCCGAAAAGATGTGTTAAAATCCTAACTCCCAGTGCTTGTGAATATAACCTTGGAAGTAGGGTCTTTGCAGGTGTAATTGAGTTAAGAAGAGGTCATTAGGCTGGACTGTGATCCAATGCAACTATTTTCCTTTTAAGAAAAAAAAGTCATGTAAAGACAGAAACACACGGGGAAAACATCCTATTACATTTGAGGAAGAGATTGGAGAGATGTTCGTGTAAACCAAGAGACACCAAGATTTGACGAGTGTCAGCAGAAACTGGGAAGGGGGGAGGAAGCATTCTACATAGAATCTTAGAGAAGGCATGACCCTGCTGACAATTTGACTTTGGACTTCTGGCCTCCAGAACTGTGAGAGAACATATTTCTTTTATTTTAAGCTGCCCAGTTGGTGATGCTTATTTATAGCACTTCTAGGAAACTAATAACTCCTGTCTCTCTCTCTTACTCATATCATCTCTTCACTTAATCAGCAAATACTTAATGAACATCTACTCTACACAGATCACTCTGTTTCTCCATTTCACAGCTTTCTGCATTGCCCTCTTCCAAACTGCTTTTGGAAGATTAATAATCAAGAAGAGACAGAACTGTATGGATTACTTTGCTTGATCTTTTCTCCTCAGTTCTATTGAAGATGTTCCCTGCAGTGTCATCTCTGACAAAGAATGATACTGATAGATGAACATTTTTTCATCATTTATGGGTTCTTGGCTCTAAAGGTGTGCTGAAGGTGTCAAGCTGCTATGGAACCCTTAGAAAAATGATATATCTGATGCCAGGCTGGGAAGGCTTGTTTATTTGAAAAGTGGTAAGTCTAACACTTTAAGTTATCACTAACTTCAGACCAGAGTCAGAAGGTATAAAAGACTTCTCAGGGGAATAAAACAATCTGAGCAAACCTCAAATTCTTAAAATATTTATAGTTGCACTGTACCTGTGCTAGAAAGAGTAATGTTATGTGACTAGATGATGAGTATGCTGGCTGGGTAAACAACAAGGACTCTGAAAAAGCTGCTTCAGTTCCCCACCAGGCAGTAAAGATGTACACTATGTATGGTTGGTTAGCTTTTTGCATTAGTGGTGTCAAAAGTGCTAGTTACAATTTCCTTCTGTAACTTCATTCTTATCCTGAATTTGTTGGCTGTGTATGTCCTATGTTAGTGCTGACAAAATGGTTAGAATGTGGAAAATGGCTATGTGAAAACATTTTCTCCAAAATCCAAAAGTGATAGGAATCAGTCTCCATAAGTGACTCTCTATGGAATCAATTGGAGAATTTGAAATGAATTAAATGTTATTATTGGTTAGACCTTTCTGTGAATGCCATAAAATAGTCTTACTTTTTTTGTTTTTGCTATATATGTTTTTTTATTGTGCTAAGATATATATAACAAAATTTTCCATTTTACTCTTTCTTTTTTTATCCTTACCTGAGGACATGCTTATTGATTTTTAGAGAGAAGAGAAAGGAGGATGAGAGGAGGGAAACATCTGGCAACCATCGAAATGTTCTCTGGTTCTATGAGTTTGTTTCTGCTTTCTTTGCTCATTTATTTTTTTAGATTCCACATATAAATAAAGTAATGTTATTTGTTTTTCTGTCTCATTTATTTGCCATAGCATAGTACCCTCTAGGTTCATCCATGTTATTGCACATTGCAAGATTTTATTTTTGTGTGGCCCAATAATATTACATTGTATATATGTATCACTTCTTTATTTAGCTATCAATGGACACTTAGACTTCTTCCATATCTTGGCTATTGTAAATAATGCTGAAATAAACATAGGAAAGCATATGTTTTTTTTGAAATAATGTTTTGAGTTTCTTTGGATAAAGACTCAGAAATAGAATTGCTGGGCCCTTCTTTGTCTCTTTTTGTAGCCTTTGTTTTAAAGTCTATTTCTTCTGATGTAAGTATTGGTACTCCAGATTTTTTTTTTCTGTTTACATTTGCGTGAAACATCATGACACATCCCCTTTCTTTCAGTCTGTGTGTGTCTTTTGGTCTAAAGTGGGTCTTTTGCAGGCAGCATGTGTGTGGATCTTGTTTTCTTCTCCATTCCGCTATCCTAAGCCTTTTGATTAGAGCATTTAATCCATTTACATTTAAATTAATTACATTACATTAATTAATTAATGATTGCTAGGTGTGTAGTTATTGCAACTTTATTGTTCAAGATTTTAATCATTTTTTTCTTAAAGAAGTCCCTTTAATATTTCTTGTATTACTGGTTTGGAGGTAATGAGCTCCTTTAGCTTTTTCTTGTCTGAGAAGGTTTTTATCTTTTCTTTGATTCTAAGATAACTTTGCTGGGTAGAGTAACCTTGGTTGTAGATTCTTGCTTTTGATTACTTTTAATTTTTTGTGCCAATCCCTTCTAGCCTGCAAAGATTCTGTTAAGAATTCAGCTAACAGTCTTCTGGGAACTCTCTTGCAGATAACTAACTGCTTTTCTCTTGCTGCTTTTAAGATTCTCTCTTTGTCTTTATCCATAGGCATTTTATTTATGAGGTATCTTGGTGTGGGCCTCTGTAGTTCATCTTGTTTGGGACTTTCTGTGCTTCTTGAACTTGTATGTCTATTTTCTTTGCTATGTTAGAGAAGTTTTCTGTCATTATTCCTTCAAATAAGTTTTCAATTCTTGATCTCTCTCTTCTTCTTCTGGTATCCCTCTGATGTCAGTTCTGGTATGCTTGAAGTTATCCAAAATACCCCTTAAACTATCTTCATATTTTTGGATTCCTTTTTCTTTTTATTGTTTTATTGGGTGCTTCTGCTACTTTGTCTTCCAGATTGCTGATTCGATTTTCTGCTTTATCTATTCTACTATGGATTTCCTATAATGTAGTTTTTATTTCAGTCATTGTATTATTTATTTATGACTGGTTATTTTTATGGTTTCTAGTTCCATTTTTATGTTTCCTGCCTCTTTGTTAAAGTTCTCATTGAGGCTGTCTATTCTTCCCTTAAGTTCATTGAGCATCCTTATAACCAGTGTTTTGAACTTGATATCTGATAGACGTTTGTCTCCATTTCGTTTAGGTCTTTTTCTGGAGTATTTTCCTGTTCTTTCATTTGGACCATGTTTTTTTTTGTCTCCTCATTTTGCCTGACCTCTGTGCTTGTTTCTTTGTATTATGTAGAGCTGCTATGTTACTTGGTTTTGCTAGAGTGTCCTTGTGTTAGTAGGTGTTCTGTAGGCCCAGGGACAAAGTGCCCCTGGTCACCTGAGTGGGGTGCTCCATGTGTGTCTTTTGTGTGGGTTGTGAGTACCCTCCTGTTGTAGTTGGGCCTTGATTGCTGCTGGCAAGTTAATGGGAGGATTGATCCCCCAGACTGATTGGTTGTGAGGGCTGGCTGTGTTTCATGTGTGGAGGCTATTGAGGTCTTCTGGTAGGGTCTGAAGATGGCCACTATGTGTATTGTTTCTGGGGCCTCTTGGGAGGGGCTGTGGTACAGGCCAATGTCAGTACTTCTTGTGCCTTGCCTAGGGCCACTTGGAATGAGCTAAAAAGTGATCTGCAGATAGTTTCCACTTGTATTGCTTTCAAAGATGCCTAGGAGAGGCAGAGTTGTGAACCAAGGCTGGAGGCTGCTAGTGCCAGACTTGGGGCTGCTTAGCAGTAGGTAGAGAGCATGCTGAGGCCAAATGATGCATGTTTGGGGTTTGTGAACTTATGAGAGATTTTAGGAAAGTCCAGAACACAAGCCAGTATAGGCTATTTATATGGAAAGGCCACTGGAGGCAGCTTGAGTGGGTCCATAAGTTCAGTGGGGCAGGTTCTTAGGGAATCACCCTGGTGTGGTAAACAGTGTTAGCCAGGTTGATGGAGACTCAGATACGACACCCATTTCTGCTTGCAGACTTAGTAGAGGGAGTGCTCAACAAAGGAAAATGGCTTTGCCAGCATGCCTTTTGGGCTTTTTTCAGCCTTCATCCTGAAGCCAGTCAATTCAGTTCTTCCTGTATATCCCTGGTACTTTTTAAACTGCTGCCTGAGTACTAGAGCTCAGAGGAAGTCAGTCAGTCAACGAGTAAGTCCACGTGTAGGCCCTTTAAGAGGATTGCCTGGGACTCCAGAAGCCCTCAGACTCACCTGGGTGGAATCCCCTCAGCCACAATTCCTGCTGGTTTTCACAACCAGAACTTATGGGACTTCTCTTTACAGCACTGGAACCCTGGTCTGGACAGCCTTGTGTAGAGCTGGGACCCCTCACTCCTCAGGAGGGACCTCTACAGCCAAGATATTTTTCTCAAATTTTAACCACCACAGGTGAGTGTGGGAGCAGCTCTTTCCATGTTTGTACCCCTCCTACCAGTTTAGATGTAGTTTCTTCTGTACATCCTTAGCTACAGAATTTCTGTTCAGCTAGACTTCAATTGGTTTTCAATGATGGATGCTCTGTCACTTAGTTGTAATTTTGATGAGGTTATGGGAAGAGGTGAGCACAGTGTTTACCTACTCTGCCATCTTGATTGGAAGTCAATACTACTTTTTAATGTATAACAACAATGGGGTCAATTATTTTGGCTTATTAGGATGTTTAAGAACCAAAGGGATATGAAGATTATTTTCCTGGTATAGCAATTCAATTGATCTGACTTGTCTTTATAAATAATTTTGTTGAAAGCCTATGTTTTTTTCTAATCAACTCTTTATATATTTGGACAATTCAATAACATGCCAAGTATATTCTTTTCTGAAAGTATTTTGATGAGCCAGATCTCTGTGGCATAAGACACACATGTCTTCTTAGACCTAAAATGACAAACGTATGCACCAGGAATGCATTATAATAAAGGAAACAGGGACTGTAAAAGCATTTTTCGCACTTCTGATTTCTTAGTCTATTGTATTTCCTTGGAGTCAACTACTGCTACAACATTTTGATACAATAAATCAGATAGCATTAAATATGTCTTCTAAAAGAAGGTAGAAGATATCAGTCTCAAATGTGGATGAAAAATACTGTCTTTTTAAGTCACGTGTACTCTGTGATAGGTACTTACAAATGAACATCCTTTAAAAGCTTTTCTAGACTATGTTCCCAGTAAGGACCCACATGGGAAAACTTTCAAATTGCTAAGATCAGTGTTAGCTATTCAGATAATTATTTCCCTGGTGTATCTTGACTCCTATGTTGACTATGACCTTAGAGAGAAGCATCTGCTTTAAGTTATGTAGGAAGAAAAGCCCTTATGAGAGAGGAGGTTGAAGATGTTAGAGGTGGAAGCATGTGCCAATCAAGGTCAGGGGCTAGCAAATATTCAGCAAGAAGTGTTCCAGTGTCTTCCAGGTGATCCAAAAGTGATGACCAATTAGCAGTCTCCAGTGCATTGAGGATCACATAGAACTGACATCTGATTCCTTGACTGGAGTTTTGACTGTTAGAAAACACATAAGTATGAAGAAAATTTGGTAGCATGAGGCAATACAAATAAGTAAAAGCAGGCATTGTATCCAGGGCAGATGTCATTCATCAATCGTAACAAAATTTTCCTAGTGAACCTGGTGTGGCTTCATAGACTTTTGCTACCAATGAGAATTGGCACATATAGTGAATCAATTTTCCATTCTTTCTGGAGGTGTTCATGGGCTACACCAGCATGGGGAAAAAGATGGAGAACTCCACAAAGGAGCTAATTCTTTGGTGCAGAGCCATTTAATTCTTAACGCACCAGATTGGAGTAAGACTGATATCATATGTGGTTGATGCTTCTTTAACAGAGTTGAACTTTGTAATAGAATCCTGGCAAGAGAGAGCTGGTGCATTCAAAGTGTTGATTGAATATAGAATAAAGGGACAAAGATGTGAATAGGTTAAGGGAACTAAGTAAAAAAGGATGGTAACATGCCTAGCAGTTAGTAACAGGGTGCTGTTAGCATCTCTAGGCCTAAAGGGGGAAATAGAGGGGATGTAGTTACAGGATTGTGGTGGGAGCTGTAGTTGCAGGAAAGGAATCACCTGAAATATGCTGTGAGCAAAGGAACCAAGCCACTGCCAAAATCATAACCAGGCAGAGAGGGTGTAAACACCTGTATTCTCTTTCCCTTTTCCTTCTGATCTCCTCCTGATATCTTGGCCAGAGCCATTCAGAAGTCAGAGGGCAAGAGAGCCTGGGGAACCATAGAATTTAATGTTTGGAGCACTGAGTACAGTAAAGACAGGCAGAAACTGGTGCAGGATTGGACAAATAGAGTGTAAGTAGCACAAACTCCATTTCAGGTGTCTTGGACTATCAACCCAATCTTAGCTACCTCTGGATTCTAGCAAATTCATATCAGGATCAAATGAGAAGTAGATTAAAATTCAGCACCCAAATGTGGCATCTGGGGCCCTTTGTGATCAACTGCCTATGTTTCTCTCTAATCCCATTTATAGCTATGCTAGTTTCTGCATGAATCTTTACTCTGATTAAACTGGTCCAGTCCCAATCTTCCCCTAAATTTGCTTCATTGATTTCTGCCTTTGAGTCTTTGTTGCCATTCTTACTGTTTAAACATACTCCCTCATTCTTTCTAGCTAAATGTAAGTTATCTTTTGAGGCCATCTAGTTGAAGTCCAAAATCCTTGGGAAAGACTTCTTTTCCTATCCACAGTGGGCTCTTCTTTAAAATTGTATGGCACTTAATGTTTGTACAATTCATTTAGAGTACATATTATACTACCTGTTGGTTGTTGTCTTTAATATCTATTCCATTTCTCCATTTGGATCATCAATGACAAATAAGTTTCATTTTGCATGTTAATTTAAATCACAAGGATTCTGAGGTCAACTTGGAGGTCAAGAGGATTTCATGTTCAAATTGATTAGAGATGTTGACAGTAGCTCATGAGAAGAGAATAACCACCTGTGTGCCACGATTTTGGCATTTTTGCATTAAAGTGTCAGCTCTTAGAAGGTAGGAATGTGATTTATTCATCTTTGTAGGCCCCGTTACCTAGCACAGAGCCCTAAATATAACAGATGTATGTTAAATATTTGTTGATTGACTTTTTGGTTATCTAACAACTTAAGTAAGTGTAGGAGGTAGTGTCAGTGAAAAATGTTGAACACAAAGAATTTTTATTCCTTTGCTTTCTTCTTTGAAACCATTCTTTGATATTACAGGGCAAAATCAGACTTGGAGGATGTATAGCTAAAGGTTGAATCTGCTCTTAAAATACCATCTTTGTAGTAGTAAAATAAAGCACTGCTACTGAGGTCAGAAGAGCAAAGTGAAGTAAAACGATGGCTGAATACTAGTAAGGGAGATGGTTATGAGTGGCTCATTATGGTAGGCTGCTTCTAAAAGCTGGCTCATTGATTTAATGATTGTGCTATATATTGAGCTGCTGAATGTTCACTGTAGTTAAAAAGACATTTGTTCTCATCAAAGAAGTGGGGAAATACAATTTGTAGTTTATAAGCCAAATTTTGGGTTATCAAATTCAAGATAATTTATTACTTATGTGTTCATGCTTTTGTTCTAGTGTTTTCTTAAAATATAAGCCCTGTGTATTCTTTTTAGAACTCCACTTTTATCTGCATTCAATCTTAACTCCTTCTTGCATGAATTACTCAGTAGAATTTAGCTTCTTCCAGAACTGTGGTAATTCTTTTTGGTTACTGGGATGTTATTAAAAGTGATATTTCATAGTCAGCAATCATTACTATATATAGTTTATTTATAGGTCCTGCCTGAATCAAAGGATTTTTTTGTTGTTGGAATGAGGAGCTGAATGTGATTTGTATATTTAGTCCTTGACCAATTCAATGACTTAGAATTGTGTTTTAGTGGATTCAAAGGAAAATGTAATCCTAGTTTAGTTGGTGGAGAGCAGGCATCCGGGGCCAAAGCAAATTGCTTTGGATTAAGAAAGTTGTTGATGTTACACTGACATTTGCTATTTTTTAATGCTTTCCCAGAATGATTTCTTCTCAAGTAAAAAATGCTGAGAATTCAGAAGGTTTAAATGCCAAAGTGCCTGAGGGGAATTCCAAAGCACCATCACCCCCCAACACACACACATGGGCATGTGTGTGGCAGGTGTATGAGCATGTATGTTCTAGGTTAGCTTTTGCTGTTAATGGTTAACATGGGTCTGGGATATTGTTGCAATCAAAAATTGAAAACTTAGATCTCTTAATACTTCTCATAAATTTTATCTTTTCAATTTCCTCAAAGTAATGAGGGTGATTGCTTTATTTGACACTAAAATATTTAGAAAATGCTTTTATGTAACAATGTGACAAGGTAAATTGAGTTTAAGTTAGAAAAGAATGTGGTTTTTTAAGGGAAGCAAATGCATTTCCAGGACGAACACAGTTCATCTTGTTCTCTTGTGTATTCCTATGAGTGCCCTATAATAATTAATGTTTAAAAGCATAAAATAAGGAAGAAAATCTGAGTTCTAAACCCTTAAAAAATCTTATGTTTCTGTGAAGTATTTCCTGGTTACTCATCTTTTGGTCAAAATGTGAAACTAATTTGAGTTCTCTAAATCAAGATATTTGCTAGCCTCACTAGGGTGGATTGAGCTTGTAAAAATTATTAAGAAAATCCATAAGCAACACAATTTGCAACTTTGTGCAAACCTGTGCAGTGCATCTATAATATACCCACACATTACTATCATCTAATTTTCTTATGATGGGCAAAAACTGATGTTTGTCCTTGGAAATAAACTTGTAGTATAATCTTTAGCTAGATCTATAGACCTAAACCTTGAATGTTCATACTTAGCTTATACAACAATTCAAGATATTTTTGTTTGGGAGATAAAAATGTAAATTTGTTTCTTTAGTAGCCCTGACACAAGAATGTCTTTCCAAGGAGTGAGCTACTAATCCTAAATAATGATGATTCCTGGTCAATTTTTTAGTCCTGTCAGAAATCCAGTATTCTAAACCATATGTAGCCTTTGGTCATGTACAGTTACAATGCTATTTAATAGCTATTGAATGACTGAGTATAAAATTAATTGCTCGTATCAACTTTTTTTAGTCTTCTTCCTACTTAGGAAGCACAATTTACATGTAAAATGTGAAATAGCATTATTGTTGTTTCATAAACATTCATTCATCTATTTTTAAATAGTTATTCAGGGTCTATTTTATATTAGTTGTAAAGTAGAGGCGTTATAGAAGAATAAATTATATTCCTTTATAAATTTTATTAACTGATACAGAATATTTACATATTTTTATACATATAGATTTACATATTTTATATACACAAGGCCAAAACTAATAAAGTACAATAAGCTAAGTTTATAAAAATAAATAATTGATCATCTATAGGTATGACAGTTAATATATTAAATGAAAAATTATTAAATTTATTACCATGTGTTTACATTTGTCCTTGAGTTCCTTAAGATAACCAGATCTTTTAGTGACTCTTTGCCTTGGTGAAAGTCCATGCATAGGACTGGGTATTGGGGACTGCTTTCCTGCTTGTTTTGTTCTAAAGCACGAGTTCATTGAAGAGCTTAAGCTGCATGTCTGTGTCAATGAGGAAAAAGTGAGTGATTTCTTCACAATAAAAATAAGCAGTTGAAAGTTAGAGTAGAATAGAATCTGGAGAGCTGGGCCATACTTAGTGTGAGTTCCTCCAGGGGATGGTAGGCTCTTACAAGGAATATCTCTGTGTGTGATTTACCAAAAGAAGACAGGAACTTTGGAAGTGAAATTCTGACTTTGATAAAGAGTCCTGAATTCTACAAAGGCACTGAAGCAGACCCATAGGATCCAAGAGAACTGTGAGATATGGGTAATGGGTATCACAGTGTAAGCCAGTGTGAACCAATGACATAAATAGAGGGGTCTCCCTGGCCCATATCCTTCAGACAACCTGGTCAGGGGAGCTCCAATAATAATTGAGAGAGCTGGCATCTCAGGATACCACTTTATTTTACTTAATGTAAATGAAATAGTGTTGTTTACTGTTCCGTGTGAGCCTGTGAACTGAATTTTATATGAGCTACACAGTGATTTATTCTGCTTTACTGTCCATGTCTGCATAGATCAGATCTGTTTCATGGGCTGATTGTAGTTCCTCATATGGGCCAACATATTTTGAGATAATTAATGAACAGTTGATTGTTATTCAGGTAAGAGTGTGGGTTATCAAGAGTCACTAGATTTGGGATAAACTAGTGTATTTACAGTGATGAGAATGACTTTAAAAATCTCTGAAAATTTACCAGCTCTTGGCAAGAGTAAGGAAAAGAGGGAAAAAATGCCTCTAATACTTTCCTGATAGGATTTGTATTTATTTTATTCACAAAATCATAATTTAAAAGGAAGGATTATAGAAGATGAAAAATGAAGTCCCTATGTTGACTTTGATATATTAAGGAGGAAAAAGAGAACTGGCAGCCACAGAATCCCCTGGTAGAAGGGCACTCACACAGTAACAGACCTACACATAGCACCTGAACCTCAGAGTAAAGCAATGGGCAGGTGGTGGGAAAGGGTGTTTTACTGAAGGAGACAATTAGGACCTTTCAGAAGTAGTCAGAATTTCTGGATTTGAAGATGTCATTTAGAAGAAAAAACTTTTGGATCCTGGAATATACCTTAGAGATTCTGCACCAATAGCAGATGGTACTGAGGTTCAGCTACATGAGTCCATCCAAACTATCTAAACTAGGCATCTTACCATGTGTTAAGCCAGAGGAAGTTAAAGCTCAGTTTGGAGTCTGAGTAAAAGGGAAGCCCTCATGCTTTGCCACAACTAAAGATCTTCACGCAGTTGCTTTTGGCTAATCCCTTGGTATTATAAGATCCGCTGAGCCTCATCTAGACATGAGGACTATTCTGTGGTCAGTGTTGGGAAAGCAAGAGACTCACCAAGGAGGGACCAGAAAATTTCTCTTTCCAGACTCATCAATTAGTCTCCTGGAAAAACTGGAAAATATTGTCCACATGGCCATGGTTACTATGTGTTGGAAGTACAGAAAATCTACTCACAACATAAATAAGGTTATCATCTAATTGGTGAGTGGAAATACAGCAGAATGATTTATGGTTTTCTTTTTTTAATTCTTCAGACCTTTCAATGTCTAAGTTATGGGGCCAATACTAAAAGATGATTATGAAATATGTGTTTTTCAGCTTTACTTTCTTAAAGCTTAGACTTATTAAGGTCATGCCAGGGACCTTGAAGGACAATGTAAACAAAGAGAAATGGTTTAGTTAAGACCAAAAGAAATTTGAGGGAAAAGAAGTTTCAGAGAGAAGGAGCCTCCATCCACTTGGTGGAAGTACCCTAATGATACTGATAAACCTTATAGAAAATGTTTGCGTGGTATGCAGAAGGAGACTGGGCTTCCATGAATTTCCAAGGCACAGGAACGACGTAGTCAACATATTTAAGTAGAAGCCACTGGGGACTGAGGACCAGAGAAGTCCCTTCCTACTGTGGTGTGTTCAGCTTCAAGGAACAGAGACATCTGGGTGGAGGACACAGCACATGAAGCTGGCTTTTCAGGATAAATGATATTTAGGTATGCAGAGAGGTATGGGAGAATAGGATGCACAAAGCCTAAAGCAGGAAATCTCATGATATTAAAGAAAAATGATCAAATCCTTAAAATATTTTCCAACTCCCACATGTTTGGCCCTTGACTAATTCTCCAGACTTAACTGCTAATCCTTTGCTCTACTACACCAAGCACTTTCCTACCTCAGGGCCTTTGGATATGCCATTCTCTCAGCTTGAAACATTCTTTTTGCCCATTCTACTTTCACCCAACTAATGCCTACTGAATCTTACAGTCCAGATTATACATAATTTTCACAAGGTGTAAGGTTCAGAGATTTGGTAACATTCTCTATTTTTAGGCACTGTAATTGCACACTTTATATTTGCATTATGTTTTAAAAATATTTGTCTCTTTTGTTAGATTCCAAGTCCAACTGACTCAGGCACTGTGTCCTGGTTACTACTGAATCCACAGTACCTAGTACAGGGCCTGGCTCAAAGTAGCTGTGCAATAACTATGTCTTGGATGAATGAATGAATCAGCCTGAAACATGGGGTAATGCCATAGGAAGTTCCTGAGAGATAAAACTCAAGATGTGGGCTGAAACAAAATTTTGGAGCGTTCTGAATATAAGCCAGGGCAGTTGGCCTTTTTTTTTCTTTTTTTTTGCCCCTGAAGGACCTTTGAAAATCTTCAGAGCACAGAGTATCCTACCCACATTCAGAAAATTGGTAGGAGGGTTGCTATTGGTAAACAATTACAAATTGTACACAAAATGCCCAGAGATGTTGATAGCCATGTGTTATTAGGCAAGAAAGTGGAGTGGGGAAGGAGAGGAAGACACTGACTTTTGTGGGGCCACATTTCTTTACCTCAAGCAACAGATCCAGATCACAAGCAAAGAAAACTAAAAGAAAAAAAATGTCCATAGAGAGTCCCTGTGAAAGAACTCTTTTTTTCCTGAAGTTACCTCAGCCTAAAACTAATAAATTTCAGCAAAAGAGAAATGACTTAGCAGATAATTTCCTATAGCAGCAGTGCCTCAGCTTTTAACGCAGCATATAGAAGGTCACTCTTTGATCTTTTCAAGCAGATAGCAAAGCTGTAACCTCAGTGTCTGCACAGCTTAGTCTGAGGTTTTTTTGTTTGTTTGTTTTTTTACCTTATCTACAGGTGGCTTTCAGTATGGCAATATCTTTGGGAACAAGATCCTAATGGTACTGTCATCAGCATATATTCATGATACAGTCTTCCCTATAAGACAGCCAGGCAACTGCACAGCTAGCTGCCTGCTGAGCAGCCCAGCACCAAAGAACAGACAAGAGTCACACACAGTAATTACGCTATTCACTCGGCTTTCATTGAATGCAGGTTCACTCAAAGAAGAACATCAACATACATTAATATCCTATCCACACTCTAACAATTTAAGAGAAATATAACATATACACACAGAGCAATCAATGGGGGAATAATGAACCTGAGTCCTTGAGTCTCAGTCTGCAGGTCTGGGAGACAGCACTGTGGGCAAAGGAGTTGTCAGTGTCTTGCAAGGAAGAATCTCCAGAGCTCTGTGGGCAGCAGGGCAGACTAAGTCCTCAGCCCAGCAGGCCAAAGCCTCTGGCAGTTGATGACAAGGGAGACCAGTGTGGCATAGAGCGGCACTCTGGTGTGTGGAGCTCAGCTGTCTCAGCAGTGGTCTGGAACCCGCCTCAGTTATACCTTGAAAGTGGTGTGGTCCACCCTTCTGAGTCTCTTGATGGCAAATGAGGAATTTGCCTAAAAGTCTATTTATGGGTGGTTCCATTCTTCAGACCCAGCTGTTCTGATCACGTGGGCAGATACCCTGGGTGTGTCTCTCTGCCAGATGTGTCTAGTGTGACTTAGGTAATTCCCTTGAACCAAAGTGTCATGGCTGACTGGAAACCATGTTGGCTGACATGAGTGACTCCACTCTGTTTTATATACTTTATGCTATCTTGACCAGACCAATGACATTTTATTGGTCCTGCTCTCCACAGTACTCACCATGCTCAAACTACTAGGATCTCAGTTTGCAATAGTCCATTTAGCATCTTCTGTGGCAGTACTTAGGTTTATAGCCCCAGATTAAAGCAGGATAGAGGACTGCTTTTTCTATTAATGACAAAGGTCCAACTCTGAGTGTTATATCTTTTCAATCCCATGGATTGAATGACCTCACTTTTCAGGGCTCAAAGAAATGGAAAGAGAAACATGGAGAGCAGGGAAAAGTTGTTGGGAACCACCCTGACTGGTATCAGAAGCTGAAACCCCCACCTAGGATAAGGCTAAGAGAACGCCCTTGGAACCGTAAGCCAGCAAGGAGACAAAAGCTTATCTTTCTGGCAGGAATGCTGCTTCTGCTGCTTTATTCATAACTGAACCCCCAAAAAGCTTGGTCGGTTAGCCAAAGACAGGTAAGATTCCCCACGGGGGGAACGACCTAAGACAGGCGCGATCACTTTGGGAGGCCCCCCAAAAGAAGGACTTGGGGGGCTGCAGCAAAAGTGGGTGATGGACCCTCACTCCTCGGCTTCGACATAGCCTGAGTTCTCAGCTTCTGGGAAAAAACCTCCTTGTCCCCCAGTTGCCTTAGTTCCCTTGCTCCACCTAAGCCTGAAACAATGACAGAGTGGTGCAGCTCTGTGCTGAAAAAGGCGGATTCCCCGGTGATCAGGCCTAAGAAAGAATATGTAAATTACTGTGAAACCTTCTTTGTTTAGAATGCTCTCAGTTGAATGAGAGGGGTCCAAGGAGGAAGTTATGTCCCTCAAAGTCTTACAGCTCTTTGACCCCAACTCAAAATAGACAGGCAGAGTTCCTTGTTTTCTATGGTTCCTTACTTCCCCCTAATGAGTACTGTACTTTAACTGAATTATTATGCAAAATGAGCCCAATAAAAGCAGGTATGGATTGTAAATCGGCGAGCTCCCCACTGGGGGGGTGGCCATTCCATCCCTACTTCTCCACAGAAACTGGTCTGTTGCGCATGGGTCACCGGCCAGCAGTGATCACGGAATGCTGCGGATGGCTCGCTGAAAAACACGCAAGAAAAAACATGCACAGAGACAAACTAGTTTCTGTGGGGAAGTAGGGATGGAATGGTCACCCCCCCTAGTGGGGAGCGCGCTGATTTACCGTCCATACCTGCTTTTATTAGGCTCATTTTGCATAATAATTCAGGTAAAGTACAGAAGTCATTAGGGGGAAGTAAGGAACCATAGAAAACAAAGAACTCTGCTGGTCTATTGAGTTGGGGGTCAAAGAGCTGTAAGACTGAGGAACAAAATAACTTCCTCCTAAGACCCTTCTCATTCAACTGAGAGCATTCTAAACAAAGAAGGTTTCACAGTAATTTACATGTTCTTTCTTAGGCCTGATCACCCCGGGGAATCCGCACTTCTCAGTACAGAGCTGCACCACTCTGTCATTGTTTCAGGCTTAGGTGGAGCAAGGGAACTAAGGCAACTGGGGGACAAGGAGGTTTTTTCCCAGAAGCTGAGAACTCAGGCTATGTCAAAGCCAAGGAGCGAGGGTCCATCACCCACTTTTGCTGCAGTCCCCCAAGTCCTTCTTTTGGGGGGGCCTCCCAAAGTGATCGCGCCTGTCTTAGGTCGTTCCCCCCGTGGGGAATCTTACCTGTCTTTGGCTAACCGACCAAGCTTTTTGGGGGTTCAGTTATGAATAAAGCAGCAGAAGCAGCATTCCTGCCAGGAAGATAAGCTTTTGTCTCCTTGCTGGCTTACAGTTCCAAGGGCATTCTCTTAGCCTTAGCCTAGGCGGGGGTTTCAGCTTCTGATACCAGTCAGGGAGGTTCCCAACACTGGTCTGTCTCTGTGCATGTTTTTTCTTGCGTGTTTTTCGTCGATCCATCCGCAGCGTTCCGTGATCACTGCTGGCCGGTGACCCATGCATCAAAAAGTGAGTTAGGCTGTTGTCCACAGCTGAACATGCCTTAGCTGCTCTCACATCTTCTTGAAAACTGTCTCCAGGCCTTTAAATTTTGCACATAATTAAAAGAAAAGAAGAAGAAGGAACAGTAATAATAAAAATGTGAAAAATAATAATTCTAGCTATTATTGAGTGCTTATTCTGAAACAACAGATACTTTAAATACCTCTTATAGATTTCTCATTTGATTCTATAATAATTACATGAGGTGGGCACTACTATTAACATATAATTGTATGAGGTAGGTATTATCTCCATTTTACATATGAAGAAACTACAGCTCAGAGAAATGATTAGGCTTGCTGGGAGTCAGACCTGGCCTCTTTAGCTCATAACTTTGTAGTTGAGGTAAAAAGAATGGAGTGTGACCTTTGATTTCCAATTATCTTTAAAGAGGGCTGGTGATAGCAACTTTCTTTTGAGGTCACTGAATATATATTAAACAGTGAAAAGGAAAACTCAGCAAGAGTTCCAAATTTTATGTCAAGTAATGTGAGCCTGAGATATATGATGGGGCCAAGGAGAACTGTCGTGTTTGGGTGAGTGGAGAGGAGGGCACACTGTTTCTGCTTCCCACATAGTGCACTGGGATTAGAGACACAAGGATGAATATGTGAGGCCCTGGCTGGGTTGCTCACTTGGTTAGAGTGTTGCCTTGATAAGCCAAGGTTATGGGTTCATTACCTGGTCAGGGAACATGTAAGAATCAATCAATGAATGCATAAATAAGTGAAACAATAAATCTCTCTCTCTCTCTCTTTCTTTCTCTCTCTAAAATCAATCAATAAAATTTTTTTTAAACGGAGTAATACATGAGAGAATAAATGTGTCCTGATGGAACAGAAGGAACAGGCATGGGGGAGGCAACTATAACTAAATAAGGGAGTTTGGTCATGGAACTCTTGAATGTAAGGCTAAAGAATTTGGAATATATAAAGTGAATAACTTGATTTATTGCAATAATTTAATCAAAATAGTAACTAATAAAAGACATGTGTTTGGAAGGGTAATTGAAAGTATAGGTTAAAGTGGGCTGAGGGACTTAAGAAAACAAAATTGGTAGCTATCCCTGAAAAAAATAAAATAAAAATGCTGACAGAGGATGTGAAAAGGAAGGATAGGTAGAAGAGATGTTATGAATCATTTACTTGACTCTACAAATATCACAGAATTACTACCTTGAATTAAGAATACTAGGGACCTAAGTAATTTAAGGCTAGAAATAGCACCTTTGAATTGCTAAATAACCTTTTCAAATAGTTTCTTTAACCAAAATTATTATTTAATTTTTAAGCTGCAGTGTGCTAAAAAGTTTCTAGGCATTCTACAAATCATACAATTCAACATGATTGTTGCTTGGATGGATTGCAAGTTTTTTGTTCTGTGTTCTCTCAATCAATGAACCTTTGAGAGAGATAAATTCATGTAGAGGACTTACATCTTCCATAATATAAAGGCTTAGTATGATGAAAAAAAGAATCAAGGTCTAAGTGATGATTTAAAATTAAAACAATGGCACTTCCTTTTTAAACGATGATTTGTTGAGAATTACAGTGTTGTTATTTGAAGCTGGTTACAAGTAGCTGTATCCCACTTTGCACTTTCTTGTGCAAAATGCTATGGTTCAAATTCTAGTTTAACTATCAGCCTAGAAAAACCTGTTTAATTTATTAAATGTAAACAGAGGTCTAACTGTAGGCAAGCTGAAAGGAAAATAATAATCTCAGCTGGAACACATGCTGACTCTAGAAAGGATGAAAGGCTATCTCTGTTTCAGCCAATCTGGATGGGGTGGCCTAGGGAGGGGCAGTGGCTTAGTCACCTCAGAGTTTACTTTCTTTGCTTACTCTTTAAGCAGTGCAGGTGCCCTTGCTGGTGCACGCACTGCCTCAAAGTTCCTCTGCTCTTCACAAGGCTTATTCTCATTTACTAGGGTTCACTTACTAATACATTTTTTAAAGAAACATTAGCCTTTCACACAATACACTTCATTGTATTTAGAGAATAATTCTAAAAGAGTGATAAGTTTAAATATAAGTCTAGTATTATAAAACCTTTTTAAAAGTAGGAGAAATCATCAGTAAAAATTTTTTTAAATGATAAATTAGACTTTATGGAAGTTCAAAACTTTTTGAAGTATGTCCTTTAAGAAATGAAAAGGCAAGAAAGAATAGGAGAAAGTATTGCAATATGTGTATGCAAGAGAAAAATTACATCTCAATTACAAGAAGAAAATCAATCCAATAAAAAATTTGATAAACTACTTGAATATTGACTTCACAAAATAAGGCACACAAATTGCCAATTCGTACATCCCTCATATCCTCTTGGTAGAGATGGAAAACTGCAAATCACTTTGGAAAAACTATAAGTTTCTCAAAAACTTAAAGATACATATTCTATTTAACCTAGCCATTCTGATCTTAAACACAATATTCATTCCAAAGAGAAAAGAAAAGTTGTATCCACTCAAAGGCACCTGCTTGAATAATAAGAGGCCCAAACTGGAAACAACCAAAATGTCTATCAAAAGGTCAATTATAAAATGTGGTATGTTTGTAAAATAGAATACTACTCAGCAGGGACTACAAGAAGGGACTATTGATATGCAGCAACACTGGTGAAGGTCAGAAACATTATGCCAAGTGCAATAGGACTGACACAAAAGAGTGCATAGTGTATTATTCATTAATATAAAATTCAAGTTCATCTAAGGGAAAAAAGGCAGATTAGCCACTCCCTCACGGGAAGGGTGGAGAGAGAGATGGGTTACAAGGGAGCATGAAGAATCTTTTGGGAATTTTGGAAATGTTTTGTATCTTGGTTGTGGCACTGGCTTCATAGGCATATACAACTATCAAAACCTATAGAATTGTGTGCTTTAATTGGATTTACTTTGTTGTATAAATTATTTATTTAAAATAATTTTTTAAAAAGTTGATAAGGGAAAAAAGGGCATGCACAATTCCTAAATAGATCACTTCTTGAATGGAGATGGGAAAGTAAAGGGACTGGAGGAGTTTGAATGAGTTTTAAAAGGAAGCTTATGAAGGTAGGCACTGGTAATGATTAATCTCAGGCTGTTTCAAACATTTCAGTTTTGAAATGCAACCTGGAACACTGTATACTCTTAGCCACAAATTGTACAATCCCTAAATCAATAGAAACAAAAGATTTTTGCTAAGTTTGGTATAAACTCATTTGGCAGCAAATTCTCACCTGAATCTATTTGTACACTCTTCAGTTACCCAATTTTATGTTTTATAGCAAACATATTAATGTTTCTGGTTACAGAGTACTGTTGGTGTCCCTGGTGATGTATAATATATAGTATGTGCACTGGATTTTTTCTTAATTCTGAAAAATTGTGGAACACACTTAGACCTATGGATGCCAGGCAAAAAAAGAAAATGTGGACCTGTAATGATCTGTTAAGTGTTTTCTCCTGCTATACTAGCATTTACTTGCAAATTCAGACAATTTTTTTATAAATGATGATATACAAATTCATAGTGTAAAATTTTTATATTTAAAATTTTTATCAGTGTAACATTTTTATATTTAAAATTAGCCAGCTGGATTCTATGTAGATGATCCCAATTTTCTTGGCAATATCTAAAGCATCACCATCAGGAGCCAGTCAAACATATACCTTCTTCTTTCCCTCAGGCCTGATCAGGGTGTTGACCTTGGCCATGTCAATGTCATGGAGCTTCTTCATAGCCTGTTCAATCGGTGCTTGTTTGGCTTGGTATATTGTTGTGTTCTGTCTTCTTCACAGCTGACTTGGTCGTCAGGGGGAGCTTGATGATGCCATAGTGATCAGGCTTGTTGCTCTTGGGGGTGCTCTCCTGAGGACATTTAGGCTACCTTTGAAGCCACAGTGTCTTCATCCATTGAAAGGTGGATGACATGTGGATATTTTGTGTGTGTGTGTGTGTCCGTGGATGCCTTTTACCACTGCTTTCTTTGCTTTTAAAGACATTGTGTTGGCTTTGGGAGGGGAAGGGGCTTCTTTCTTTGCTTTGGGCACCATTTCATCCAAATCTATAGTTTTAAAATGCAAGTAGGCATTGTTAACTAGTAAGGTAAATGAATTATAAATGATTAACAGCTAGTATTTAAACTAATGTTACCATATTATTAAAGAGACATTTTTAAGTGTCCCACCAGTGCTTGTTACTATTTGACAAGTGCCATTGCACACACACATTCAGGCAGATCGATGCAGTTTCTGATATTTTAGGAAAGAATACTTTGTGTAGCAGGAAATCATCAGTGTTACCTTGACTTGGTTGTGATTTTTGATTGTTACTATACTTTCTAACAACAAATTACCATTAGTTTCTTTCATTATTACCAATGCATTTTGTTATAGATTATTTGTTAGCCTTATAGTGATCAGTGAAACATATGTGAGGGCTATGATCCCTCAGTATCTGACTTTAAACATGTTTAGATGACGTCAAACATAAATTACCCATATTGCTCTCACTAAAGCAGGTGTGTGAATATAAACCCTCAAAAGTCTTATGCTTCCTTCATATTTTATTGTGTTTTATTTCTACCAAAAGTGCAAACTAAAAGAGGAAATATGTCATGGGATCTTCCCCACCCATAAAATGTTTGTGGTAAAACAAAATAAATAAACTCTAAGAATATTACTGTGGAGATGTAAAGCACTAACATTAGGTTGGAACTTAGGAAGAACTAAGTTTCATCTAAGACCAGAACCAGCCTTAGCAACTCAGTAAGGGAGACGGGGCAAATAGGGTCTCATGTTAAAGCAGGTATGACAACAGGGGAAATCTCTGGAGACCAGAGTAGGAAAGGTCTATCCTGGACAGGTAAGAATGAGGGACTAGAGCATAGTGGGGGATGGGGTGTAGATGGACATTAAAAGCTTGTCAAAATTTATCTGGAGATCAGATGAGTATATTCAGAGAAATCTCTACATATTAAGTAGGAAATAGAAATAGTCAAAGGGCAGACTAAGCCTGGGGGCTAACTTTAGGGGGCAGCCAGGGTATAAATTGAGAAGCAGGTAAAGGCAAGGCCAAGATTCCCTTCAGTTCAAATCTAGTTTCAGTGACAGTCTGAACAGCTTACATTGACAACAAGAAACATAAAAAAGACTTCCTGAGTTACAGAAATGAGATTTTAGAAGGGGGTCAGGAACTTGGGCCAGGAATAATGACTAAGAGAACAATAAACGTGTTTTATATTCTTTGGGTGGAAAGACATAATGATGACCTGAAGAAAAAAAGCCACAAGGATGTGAGACACAGGTGGCAGGGAGAGTGTTAAGGGAGGGGGAAGTACAAAAAATAGTCTCAAGCATGGCCCTCAGTGATCTTGCTTCCTGGTGTTGATACCCTTACAATCCCACCCAGAGGATCTGTGACTTGTTTCTAGTGAAGAGAATACAGGAAAAATGATGGGCTGTCACTTCCAAGATCGAGTTTTAAAAAGGCTGTGGCTTGTCTCTTGGGAGCTCTTGCTTGTTCTCGCAGATCCCTCTTCTGGAGGAATGAAGCTGCCATGTCATGAGTAGGTCCTGTGGAGAGGTCTCTGTGGTAGGGGACCAAGACCTGTCAACAACTACATGACTGAACTTGGAAGCAGAGCATTTGGCGTCCTCCACCCCTGCTCAAGTCTCCATGTAAAACTGTAGCCCTGGCCAACAGCCTGACTACAACCTCATGAGCAACTTTGAGCCAAAGGCACCCAGGTAAGTCATGCCCAGATTCATGACCTACAGAAACTGTGAGGTAATAAATTATTCTTTTTTTAAGCTGCTAAATTTTAGAGTAATTTGTCTGGAAAATAAAAATGATTGTCCCATTTTATGGCCAACATTGAGGTATATTAAAGATTTCTAATACATGTGGGTTCAAGACTTCTGACCTGGATGTGGAAATGATGGACAAGGCAGTTTAGGAGTGAGGACTGAGTTTAGGTACAGGTATATTCAGTCCAGGTATTAGATGATAGAGGAGTGCAGTGCTAGTGAGCCTGAATTTGAATATTCTCATTATTTTTATCTGTCAAGTGGCCTTTTGTGTGGATTAAATAATATAAAGTGTGTTTTGCCTAACAACTAGCCTCCCAAGAAATCACAGCTCTTATAATGACACAGCAAACTGAACTCATTTATCTCTTTTTACTTAGAGCAAGCCCTAAAATTAAATTTCTAGTGTTACTTCTGATGCTGAACTGAAACAATCATCCTCTAGAACCCTGATTATCAAAGTAAATATAAACAGTCAGATATTGATCATAGTGGGGTTTGGGCAGGAAGATGAGGGAGGCTGAGACAGAATATCAAAGATTACAGGTCTCTCTCTCCAAAGAGAAAGTGGCAAGAACAAAATGATGGTTCTGTGTATTATGGACTGAGGTTCTTGTCATTTTGAGAGATACCAGAAATTTATATTGTATGGTGAGGGGAGGATGTGGTGCTGTGGGCTTTAAAATTTACATTTTTATTTTAATTTTTGGTATGCAGAAGTTCTGCTGTGGGACAAAGCTAGTGAAAAAAAATCAAACCTGTTTCTTCATTACAACTTTTAATATTAAGAAATCAAGGTAAGACAATATTGAGTAGGTGGTAATAACTTGGTAAAGAAGACAAAGGTGGGTTGTGGGGATGATAATGGGGGGACAACATCAGAAGGAAGAGAAGAACCTCTGGGGACTTTTCCTAAGGCCATGATAACGACCTTTGGGTGTTACTTGGTAAGAGGGTGGTATGGTTCCCTGACACAAGGTGCTGAGTCTCTATAGCTGCCTTGAGTGTTACCTATGGCAAATATCAGAAATTCTCTTTAATGATTGCAGGAAAATTTTTCCTATTGAGTGACACCAAGCATCACTAGATGGCTATTCAGATCTAAACTGTGTGTGTATGTATGTATATGTATTTCATAAGTCTAATAACCAGTTATACATTTTTATGTAAATGGGTTGTTAACATTCTCCAGTTGTCCTTTTACTTTCCCTTGTAGTTACAAAATCAAAGTAATGTCAACATATACATCTTTCTTGTTAGACTGACAGTTTTAGTTTCATGAACTTGAAATTCTTACTGAAGATGTGCATATGCTTGCTTTCTATTGATAATGTCCTGAGAGATTGTGATGGAACCATTCTTTGTGTACAATTAGTAGCATGATGTTCAGAACATAATTTGAATAATGAAAATATTGCTTGTATCTGAAGGAAAGTAAATCCAACTTACCAGCAGAGAGCACTCACTGATTAAGAAGAAATGAAGAGATCAGATGACAAGTCTTAAACACAGAATGCTTTAGCAGGTCATTTATGCTCCACATGTAGGTGTTTAAGAACCAAGATAGTTGACAGTATGACCTTCTGTAATGCAGCTGGAAGCACATCTGTGAACATCTGTTAACAATGGAAACATACAGCTGAACAGGAAGACATTAATTTTATTTCTTTTAATTGATATTATTATTATTAACAACTTTGAAGAAGATATTAAAATAGCTCAACCCTAATCCTAGTACTCAATCACTTACTACTTTTCATCTTTTGCATATTACTTTCTAAGACTTGTTTTTAATTATTTAAATTTACAGTTGTGACACAAATATTCTAATTCAGTGTTTTTTATACATAAAATCACCTTACAAACATTTTTATTATTTCTATATAGTATTTCAAATGCCCTTTTAAATGGTTGCCGAATATACTGGTAGGGTGCATGCTATAATTTACTAAAGCAATCTTGCTTTGCAAGAAGTTTATTTCCAAATTATATGTAATTTTAATTAATTATATTAACTCTGTACCTCAAGTACAGCATTCCTAAATTTTGCACAAGAGTGCAAAATCCAGTGACATTTCACTGTGACAGAGTAGAGTGACTCCTATAGGCCAACCAGAAAGTAACACTTTTCAGTTTTGGATGTAGATAGATAAGGAAGACAATAGGACAAATAGCTAGACAGAATTAACCTCTACATGATAGGTCCACACTTATTTCTGTTTTGTGGAAATATTTTTTAAGAGGAGAAAGGATCCTGGAGGTGAGTTTTAATGTTCAATTTTTAATTTTTGGCTATCTCTGAAACAAAATATTTTGTTTTTTATTTCAAGTATTCCCTTGGTTTAATTTTCATTATGTTTCTCTGGAATAATAATAATAATAATTATATATATATATATATATATATATATATATATGTAGATATTTGAGTCAAATTTGCACATAGGAAGCAGTTTTTAATAATATGTGTATGTTTCAATCTGTTGTCTTTATGTGTGATTTGAACATTCTGAAGTGCACAATTTACATATATATGATTTTGCTTACTAGCCTGCTAACGTTACAAAATTTTTATCTATTTCTTTTGCTTAGGGTGCTGACTTAAAGAAATAAAAATACTCTCTTCTCCTACTTCTCCCCTCCCCCCCAAAAAAAACTGTTGCAGAAAATAAAAATATATCAAAAGGCAATATGGACAACATTTTGAATTATTTAATTTAATCTCAGTGCAATTGATTTTCATTGATCCCTTACAGAAGCAGGATCTGAAGAAACTGAGCTGGCTGAAGGCAGGGTGGGGTGGGGGTCAGGGATGCAGTGATAGAATTTGACCAAAAGAAAGCAGTTAAAGAAAAGGTATCTTAGTAGCTTAGCATAGTGGAATGTGGATCATATTTAACTCATTGCACCCTAAAAATTAAAATGTTTTACACTGTTGACTATAGTGTTAGTTGTAAGTGTATTATACATTAATTGATACCTTATTCCATAGCTTTTATGTACTGAGAGATCTTCAGAAAGCATTTCAAGAACTCAACAATGCACTTTCAGTCTTGGGGGAAATCTCATACAGAATATGGCATTGGGTCAACAATACATATTAAAAAATAGCATTGTTATGGATACTCATTAGACCATAGATTTGCTTTGGGTATACCAGATTTTTCCTGAATTTATAATTAACTTTATCTTTTCATTTGTCTCCAAGTTTATGTGGAAAACCTATAGTTAGAATCACCTTTTAATCCTGCAAACAATAGTGGTATGTAAAATAGAAAAAATAATAAAGTCATCTCTGTAGAACAAAGAAATATACGACTATGTCCAGGATCCTTGGTTACCACAATCAAGCACATTTTAAAGCAAGATATTTCATGTCAGGCTGTCTAGTAGCTTTCATGCAAAAATTATATTTAATGATGAAGAATGGCCAAGATCGAAAGAAGTATTATTTATAGCATAATGCTTTGAAAATGTGAGGTAGATCCAAGATCTCATTTTGCAAGAACTGAGTGTAACAGATAGGTTCAAAGATGTAATATCTTATATTGTCCAAGAGAAGAGTAAATCAGTACTTTTCCTCTTTATTTGTTGTTTTCTTTTTATGAACAATGTATACACTTTTCTGATTATAAAAGTATTACATAACCATTATAGAAAATTTGGAATATATAGAAAAATATAAGAAGAAAATAAAAATCCACTACAATCTCCTAAGCAGGTACAACTATGTCCTTGGCAGGGTTGAAGCAATATAACATTCTCCATGGAAAAACTGGTTGGTTCACGAGTAAGTAAATGACATAAGATAGGAAAATTAGGTCCAATGAGACTCAGTCTTCAGTTTTTTTCTGAACTATTAAGGGAGTCTAGAACAGCAAGGGTTACCATGTGCAGTCCCTAAAGGAAGCCGAGCTGAGTGATGGAGAAAAAAGGCCCTCAATCAAGCCATTATTTTGAGCCCCAATATATAACCATAAAGAAGTGGACAACTCTTGTACTTTTCAGTCACATCGATCAATAAGTTTAACCTTTTTTTCTTCCCTACCTTAGCTTGAGGTAAGAGTTTGTCACTTGCTTCCAAGAGACTGCTGGTTTATAAGTCCATTGACTGAACCCCTGAGCTATGGACTAAACAATAAAGCAATCACAGTTCTTTTTTTTTTAAATTTTATTTTAATCATTGTTCAAATACAGTTTTCTCCTTTTTACTCCCAATCCAGTCCCCCCTCCCACCCCTCCCCACTTCCCTCCCATTCCCACCCTCCCCTTAGTTTTTGACCATGTGTCCTTTAAGTTTGTTCCCGTGAACCCTTCCCACTGTCCCCTGAGATTCCCTCTACTCTCTTCTGTGGGCACTGTCAGCCTGGCCTCTATTTCAGTGTCTTTGGTTATATTTTGCTTGTTTCTTTGTTTTGTTGTTTAGGTTCCTGTTAAAGGTGAGATCATATGGTATTTGTCTTTCACTGCCTGGCTTGTTTCGCTTAGCATAATGCTTTCCAGCTCCATCCAAGCTGTTGCAAAGGGTAGGAGCTCCTTCTTTCTTTCTGCTGCATAGAATTCCATTGTGTAAATGTACCATAGTTTTTTGATCCATTCATTTACTGATGGGCACTTAGGTTGCTTCCAGCATCTAGCTATTGTAAATTGTGCTGCTATGAACATTGGGATGCATAGGTTCTTTTGGATTGGTGTTTTAGTATTCTTAGGATAGAGTCCCAGCAGTGGAATCACAGGGTCAAAAGGCAGATCCATTTTTAGTTTTCTGAGGAAGTTCCATACTGCTTTCCATTGTGGTAGCAATCACAGTTCTTACGTACCTAGCACTGTGCTTAGAAACATGAAGAAAATAAAAATAATAGATTATCCTGGCCTGTCCAAGACTGTAGTTAGATCTCACTCATATTGTCTCTGTTAATTTATTGACTCCTCGAGTTATGGGTGTCAAATATGGAGTGAACATTAGAGGTCCTGTAATCCAGGGCTGCCAAGTATGTGGCTCTGGTGCTACAGACCTTCCTCTCTTTCCAGGGAAAACACTGCTAACTGATCATGACACTCAGTCAGCTGGTCTTAGAATCATTGTCAACAAAGCATTCCAAAAGTCACAACAATCAACTGGAGTCATTTCTCAAGACAAACCCATTTACTACCTCTGCTGTGTCTCTTCCCCTCATTTTAAAGATAGGAAAACATAGTCCCAGGGAGCTTAAGACTTGTTCATGATTATCCAGGTAGTTAATGATGGTAAACTCTTTTTCTGGTTATCACTAACTTATTTCAGGTAGTTAAAAATTATCATCTGTAAAAATTGCTTAGAGGTTACCTGTATTATTGATAGTACTTTATTGATTAGGACAAGTGTTGACATACATTTCCCATTTAAAAATAGTTCATACCTGTTACAAATTGTATTAGTTATTGCTTTGCAATAGATAATTACAAAACCTCTGTGACACATATACAATAAAAAACATTGATTTTTCACATGGCTTTGGTATGGTTGGGTGGCTCTGCTGGCCTTAGCTGAAGAATGTCAAGCTGAAGGTTCATTCTGTTCCATATGTCTCATCCTTCTGGAACCACTGAGCTAACCATGATATGTCCTTCTTATGGTGGGAGTAATCTAACCTCAAGAAAAGTTTTCAAGTCCCAGCTTACTTAAGATTTGTTACTATCTCATTGTCCCAAGCAATTCACATGGCCAAAAATGAAGGCACAAAGGCAAGGAGTAGATACACTCCTATAGGAGGAGCTAAAAAGTTACATGTCAAAGTGTTTAGATATTGGAAGAGTGAAAAATTGGGACAAATAATGCAATCTATTAGTCAAATCAGGAAGTATAAAATGCCATAAATATATATATATATATATTTATATATATATATATATATAAATGGCAGGATACTTAATCTAATTGGTTATGGTGTTTTCATTACCAAGGCTTTCTTTAAGGAAGCCATATCTGGTTACCAGGTGAAAAGGTAAGAAGCTTCCATGCTGCTAACAGCTTGTGTAAATGTTTTCTGGAGGAACAGAAAGAAAGCCAGGATGTCAGATGCATTGCAGGCATGGGTAGGAGTGGGAGAAGAGACTGGAGTGGTAGGCAGGGCCAGATCATTCGGGTAGTTCTGGTAGTACTACTATCTCATGAAAAGTGGGATAACATTGATTGGTATTAAGTATAGAAGGACACTCTAATTTGCATTTGGAAAACACTACTGGCTACAGTTCAGAGAATCAGTTATAGGGAACAGGAATAAAATAACAAGAACAGAGAGTAAGCAGATCCATTATTCTAAAAGAGGCCTGTATTTGATCTTACTCTCAACTAGGGTGGTAGGAGTGAGGACAGGGAGAAATGAACACAATCAAGAAATAGTTTGAAGGCAGAATAAACAGTACTCAGCTGCTTCTTTATACCAACATCCCTTCTGTTCTCTCTGCTTCAGCTGCGCTTAGTTTCTTTCAGTCCCTGTATCACCATGTACCCTTCTCACATGGAGGTCTTCCTTATGCCATTTGTTATGCCTACTATACTCCTCTACTCTTTGCCTACTTTAACTCCTAATTATCCTTCAAATCTAAGTTCTAATATTATTTCCTCAGGGAAGAATTATCTGATCTTTCAAAAACTGATATAATGGGTTCTCATAATATGATATGCCTCTTTTGAATACAACTTGATGTAATAGAAAATCTAAATTCGTTTTGTGATTATTTGATTAGTGCCTATATCTCCACACTAAGTCTTGAGCTCCATAAAGAAAAATACTGAATTTGGTTGTATTTATCATGATGTTACCAGTTCTCAGGTCAGTGCCTTTGTATGCAGTCATTTCTCAATATATATTATTTGAATGATTGCTTCTGAATAGAATATTTATGGATTCATAAATTTTTCAGTTGACTAGTTCTTATAGGTGACAATGTTTTTGAAGTTAATTTCAGGCTATTAGCACTCAGATGAAACAAAAGGAATAAAAATTAAAATTTGGAATAATTTCTCGAGAAGAATGAAATAAAGATTTAAGCAGAAAGAAAATATGCTACTCTGCAAGAGCCTCAAGTCTTGCCGCAAGGGCACCTCTATGACCTGAAGAATATGATCAATACCTTCTAAAGATTGAAGATTAAAAGTAAGCCACTGAGTTGCAATAAGAATCATATTAACATTCATAGTGCTGCTAAGTGACAAGAAATCTGTTGAAGCAGAATCCAGGTAAAATTCACTCTGAGGTGTCATCTTGGGTCATGTCCATCCCTCCCACACCACTCTTCACACCACCTCAGAAGTCCTTGAAAAGGGTCATTCTTGAGTATTGGGAGTGCAAGAAAGAGATTAGGCAGAACATCTAAAGTAATTATGGAGCAAAATGCAAATTGCAATACTTTAGCATCAACAAAAAGAAATCACAGCAAACTAGGCTGTCCCAGAGGCCATTTAAATCTCCATAAACTTTTGCTTCATCCTAATCACTATACTCTAAAGACTTGACAGCTTGTTCTTTATTATGGTTTTCTATCCCAGAAAATTCCAAAAGAAAATGAGATGGCAGGAAAGAAGAAACACCACTTTGGAAAATAAATGTTATTTCTAATTTAAGATATGTTAATGACTTTTTAATTTTAATGTTTAATTTTTAAAGGTTTTATTTATTTATTTTTTAGAGAAGAGAGAGAGAAAGAGAGGGTGAGAAACATCAAATATGGTTGCTTCTTGTGCACCCCCTACTGGGGGCATGGCATGCAACCCAGGTATGTACCCTAGACAGGGCGACCCTTTGGTTTGCAGGCCGATGCTCACCACTCAGCCACACCAGCCAGGGCATTAATGACTCTTTTTAACATGTACTACTATGGCTGCACAAAGCATAGACTAAAAAGGTCTCTCCTATGGATGCTGGAATCTTATTATTATTTAAATTTACAGTTGATAATATTAAAGGATTTTAGCTAATATCTCTAGTTAAAAATGAACCTTTCAAAATATTTGTTGGGTAGCACCATTGTAGGCAAATAACCTAGTCTAATATATCCTTGTGGTCTGCTATTCCTTCTGCCTTAACTGCATTATTCTTAGGTTGACATATGGGATTTGCCTTTTCCCTGTAGAGTGACCATTCAACTCAGAGTTCTGAGAACTTTATTTAGACTCATTGTAAATGAGATCTTTTCTTGAAATTTAGATAAAGAAACTTGTAGATTGTTCACAGTGACCTTTTCAGGGAAGAAAGTGCATATGGGATTTTTTACCCTTGAATATTCCTAGTCTCTTAACTTACCTGTTCTTTTCTCACTCTCTTTTGATAACTATTTGCAAGTTTCCAAGTGTGTGTATTTATATTGCCTTGGGATTTTATATTTCATTTGAGTTTAAGTTGTTCTAAATTACTTTTGTGATTGTCTGCAATGAAGTCTTTTTTTTTTGAGTTGGAGACCAAAAATAATAGAATGATTAAGAATACTCTGAATGTGATTTTTGAGACCTAGTAAGTATCAAGAGAATAAATATTCTGTCAATGGTGAAAACTTACTGAATATGAAAATGCCATTTCTAAGTTAGTATTCCTAAACTGACATATTGGAGGTGATTCAAGGTATAAAAGTTAAGGTTTTTGAGCCACATCCTTCTGTAGAATATTCTTTTTCAGCAGTTATGCTCAATCAACCAAATTTCTAGATTCTAATCCATGCTAAGACTTTGGGAGCACAGCTAAAAATGCAGTTCCCTGAGTCTTCTGTGGTAACAGAATGTACAATCATTTTCTGAATAAGGATTCTGACTGCTGATAGTAATTTACTCATGATGCCTAGAAATCAAAGCTATCAGTACTTACTAAGTTTTTACTATCTGCCCAGAAAGCCAAAGAAATGTGCTCAGCTTCTGGGGAGGTTTAAGTCAATGAAGAAATAATTTAAGACAATAGATAATCAAGGGGTAGGTTCTTTATGCAGCCTACAATGTTATAGGATGGAACAGAGAAAGATTTCAGGCTTTGTCTGCGGAGGAGATAGAATGTGAGCCAACTGTGAAGGGTGTGTAAGCTTTGGAGGGATGGATACGATGGAAAAGGAAAATGAATTCAGGGAATGAAGACAAGAACACCTTCATAACAGCAAGATACAACTATGACCAAGGCATATGTGAAGGTGATTATAGTACAGTAAAAAATAAGAAGTACTATAAGCATCGAGAAAGGAAGAAGTGGTATGTGGCTTGAGAACTGCATAGCACTACTCTCTTCTTTAATTACTGTGCTTGTGATATTTTGTTGTAGTAAAGGCTTTGATTGCCAGGGAAAGAGGCTTGCTCTTATACTGAGCAAGGAAGTTTTTGATGAAAATGAAATGTATTTGAGTAGGCTTGAAAGGAAACTTTCAAAAATTGCAGGAGGGAGGAACTAGAATTAATATGACCCAGTGGGAAGTTTTTACATCAATCTAGTAAATAAAAAAGCAAAGGCCTAAACCAGGGATAGGTAAACTTTTTCTGAAAAGTGTAAGAGAGAAAATATTGGGTTGGCTAAAAAGTCCATATTCTTTTTTTACATACAATAAAAACCACATTTTTAATTTTTACCAATAACTTTATCAATTTGGATAGAGTATGTCGGCTATCACCTACATGGTACAGTGTTGATTGTTCTCAATCAATGTCTTGATTTGATCACTATCAGCTTTCACTACCCAATATTAGTGTCATCCAGCAAGACACATTTGATCAGTGATAGCACCTTCCCCATACACTGCACAAATCTTTTTTGCATTTCAATTGCATTTTTACCTTTCTTGAAATAATAAAATATAATATGCCAAAATATTGCTTATTTTCTTCCATGTTCAATATTAAAATGGCTACACAAATATTCACCAATTTTGATAATTTTTTAAATGCACATTGATATGACAGCTGTCACAATGCAATTTAACAAAATTGTTTTGAAAAAATTAAAGACAACTAAGTTCTACTAAAGCCATCTTATGGGAAAAACCAAATGAACACTTTGGCCAACCCAATATTTTAACACTTTTTAGGTCATATGTTTTCTGTGGCAACTAACCACTGTATATTAATGAATGAGCATGGCCCAGTTCCAATAAAACTTTTTTTACAAAAGCAGGCAGAGGGATGCTGTATTTGGCCTGCAGAGTTTACTAACTCCTGGTCCAAGCCATCGTGGTGCCATGAGAATAAAAAGAAGAAAACAATTTGAAGTATTGAAAAAAATAATACTGTATATTGTAATATCTATTTGAATAAGGGAGATTAGGAGAGGAAGGAGACAAAGATTTTAAACAATACATTAGTCCTTGAAATATCAACATGAGATTAATCAATATAAAAAATTCATAAAAGTTACTTGTTGAAGAAAAAGAATGGAAAGTTAAGGCCTAACTATTAGCATAGCTTGGGACGGGGTAGTTACTAACCTCCATGATGGTGTCAATATTCTGTTTCTTGATACAGATGCTAGTTACACTGATGTGAATACTTTGTGAAAATGTATGAAGCTGCACAATTATGTTCTTTTACTTTTGTTGATTGATGCTATACTTCAATAAACATTAATGGGTTTAAAAGAGGAGTTAAAGTCAGCAAGAGGAGAAAGAAATCATGATCAGAGAAGCAGGACAAGAACCAGAAGAATAAAATATCACAGAAAGCAAGACAGGGCAGAAGAAGAGGGACTGATCAGTAGGGCCAAAGAAAGAAGCAAGGTTAAGATGAGGCTAAAGAAATGAGGTTAAATTTAACTAGAAGATCAGAGATAACTACCATATATAGCTTCAATGGAATGGAATGGTTGAAAATTAGATTCCAAGGTTTTAAGCAGAGAGAAAGGGGTAAGGAAATGGAGTAGTTTATTAAAACACTTGAAAACAGTGGCTGTAATGGAAAAGAAAAATAAGATGTATTAAGAAGAATAGTAAAACATAGTGAGGGTTTTATTTTTTGTTGCTTTGAATGGGACATATTGTATATGTTTCAGAAAAAAGGCAGATAAAACAGTGAAAAAGAATGAAGATGTTAATAAGAGATGGAGAATATATGGGACAAAATAAGGTAGGCCAGAAGGATGTGTACTTCTAAAAAACAAATGGACAACATAACCAGAAAAAAAGGTAAAATAAATTCAGATAAAAACGTACTCAGAAGAAAGTCAGATCTATGCCTGGTGGTGAAGCCATTTGCCCAGTTTTGTGTATGTGTGTGTGGGAGAGTGGATTTGGGGATTACAGGAAGGAGGAAAATTTGTATAATTTTAGGAGTAAGTCAGTAAACACTAACTATGCATGATTTTTAAAGAATAAGATGCAATTCCAGGATATTTCCAAAAGAATCTCATCAAATAATTGGGTGGCATCCATATAACAACTATGGCAATGAATGTGTTTAATCAGCACATCAAATTACAAATTCCTATAAATAATAAAATCATTGTATTATTGTATGACAGGGAAAATTCCTCTTATTTGAAGATCCATTTTGATATTGCAATTTCTCCTTGTAGTATACTTTATGGAATTGATATAATTAAGTTGAGAAAGAAAGATGGCGTAACTAATTTATCAAACAAAAATTTTAACATTAAGATCAAATCTCTAAGCTGGTTTAAATTTGCAAAAGTATTTAATCAAATGAACAAACAGTATTTACATACAAATCCTTAAATTCAGTGACATTTTTTAATATAATCTTAGAGGGTTATGTTACATATATACACACAATGTCATCAAAATCAGACTCCTAATTTTAAGGACTCTGGATATTTACTTAAATGTTTCATAACTTGTAATTCACTTTGAAAATGTGCCAAACTCCATCAAATCCAGTAAAATTAAGGCCATGAAGTAAAAAATAAAAATCAAATCACTTTGTGAAATCACATTATGTGGGTATAATTGGACACACCTAGTTGCTTCATAGCGATCCTTAATAAACTTTTTTCACATTGGAATATATTAGTCCCCACTGAACTATGTGTGCAAAATTGATAAAAACAGTAGAGTCTTAATGAACAGAGATATTTGCATTTCATTACTAGGTTGTATAACTCTGCTCATAAAATTTATGAAATATTTTTATGCTTAATTTATTGTAGATAATAGTTAAAAATATTTTTAAAAATTATCCTGAAGTCTTTTATTCCTCAGCAATGTATTTTTTACCTATTTTCCTTCATTTCAATAAAGTGGGTTGAACCAAAAATACGATTACAAATTTAAAGTTTCATGACTTTATGAATTACTCTCTAAGACCCATGAAATGTTTATCACTCATTTTGATCAAGGTAGTATTTTAAAACATGCACATATTTAAATAACTTCTAAAGGTAGCGGACCTTAGCTTATTTTGATTGTTATTCACCTTCTAATAAATACTGACATGATTTACAACCTCAGTCTTATAGCTCTATGCTAGTATTGCTAAACATTGAAAGATTAACAATGACTACTATTATATTAATTTTCATATTTTTTCTGTTGATTTTTTTTTTCTGTTGTTACTTTAGCTTTTCCCCCTGAGGAATCTCAAAACTCATCTTTGTTCCCATAATGCTCTCAAAGAAAGAGAAGTGTCAAGATACTCTGCTTAAATCTTATTTTTTAGGGGTAGAAGTCCTTCTCTTCAATGTCAGCACATTTGTGATTAAGTCTCTTTTTTTCCTCCACTCCCAAAAAGTGAATAATCTCTATTTAAGGGCTAATCCCTATGCCAAAGTAGCCTTGAGTTTGTAGACTAGTCAAGCAGAGTTGTAGAATCTTGGACAAGTTTTTATTTCTTAGTCTTTTGTCTTTGGAGTGGAAGGCTTGCTTTCAATGGATCTTTTCTTGGTTTGGAGTGATAACTAGGGGCAGTAATAAAAGGAACAGACATACAACTTCATTACACTTTAGGTGTAATTATATCTGGATAAAGTAAATCTTCTTCTAGCTATGAACTCAACCAGAGCACCTTTCATTGGAATATGAAGCCCAACTCTCTAAACCCTTGCCTTGCCATGCTTTCCTCATAGCACTTATTACATCTTGATTAAAAATATTTTTCTTTTTTCTCTCTCCCATAATTGAACATCCACTATATAAAATCAAGGACTTTATTCTGTCTTGACCCCCCAAAACAAAATAGGCATTCAATATATACTCATTTTAAAAAGGTATGTGTGCTGGTATTACCCTAAGGTGAGCCCCAGTGAGTCCAACCCTACTTTCTCCTTGAGTGTAGACAGAACTTGTGATTTGCTTTTAAGAAATAGAATATGGCAAAGATGAAACAATTTTTTCACATTTAGCTAATGCCTTAAATCAGTTGACTTTGAATTAATTGAATTATTGTAAACTTCTTCAAGGAATGAGTCAATTTGTGTTGTAAAACAGTTGAACAAGACTTAAAGACACTTTCAAAGCTACATATGAACAAATGCAAGAGTATAATGAAAATTGAATCGATGAAGATTGTTTGGAGAGTCTAAAGTAGAAATAAAAGTTAAAAGATGATAATTTTAACTTCTTTTCAAACTCTTTTTGTCTTTGCAGGATTATTTTTATTACATTTTGTCTTCTGCATATGACTTTATAATTTGCTTTCATTTTTATATAATGTACAATTTCATTCAAACCCTTGGCTGCAACTACTATATATGGAAATGAATTCAAAATTTCTTTTTCTATTTTAGACTTTCTCCTGAGCTCTAGTCTTACAGATACAACTCTTCACAGGATTTCATGTCCTTTGGTCTTTTAATCTTTACTTCTTGGTAATATCACAGAGATCTTCCTATGGCATAAATTTGCTTATGTTCAAATTCTTTAGCAGCTACTAAGCTATCCATCCATTATCTGTTGTTTTCTACTGTTCCAATCATGTCACTCATTTCTTTACTGTACTATACTCTATTTTCATTTAACTCCCTGCAGATCCTGAATGTACCAGGTAATTTAATCTTCTGCTGTGTACAGTCCTTGTGCATGGAGATTACCTCCACATCTTCTACTACCTAGCTCAAACATGGATTCCTCTGTGATGACTTAAAGAAATGATATCATTATTTTTAATGTCAGAACTCCCATATATTCTACAAACATGTATGTTAATAGTTGTCACCATAGGTTTCCCATCTATACTATACTATCAAGTATAGATGGGAAATCTATTTGATATAAGGTTGACATAAGTCCCTCCATTCAATGTAGGTTCCTTTAAAACAGAAAATGTTTCTGGACACCTCTGTAAGTTCAGCACATACTACCTTACACATAGTGCTCATTAAATATGCAATAAGGGAAAGATTGGATAAGGTGTGTCCTTCTAATCAGTATTTTACTACCATTAGTTTGAATATGTTATCTAAGTTAGTTATTTTAAAAAACTAAAAAACATTTCTTGCAACTAAAGAGTAATATAGTCTCATTTCACAACCAGTAAAAGAGTAGATTGGCATAAACATTCTAGAAAAATTTCTGAGGATACTTAATCGAATGAATAGCACCTTAGACTCCAGCAGCCTCTTTCCTAGTTATGTGCCAAAGGGACATTGTGACACAGGCCCATGAGGAAACATGTGGTAGAATTTTTATTACAGTCTTATTTGTCATTATGAGGAGTTGGAGGCCACATAGCTGTCCATCTTTAAAGGAATAGATAAGTAGTATAATATAGGTGTATATTACAGATTGTTATGCAGCACTCAGAATCAATGAATATATGTTCAGAAATATAAACATATATTTAAGAATATAGTGCTCAGTTAGAGAATAATACTCAGAATACTATGTGATGGATCTTAACTAGACTTGTAAATATTCCACAGTGTATACCAACATTGAATCATTATGTTGTATGAGGAACAACCCATAAAGACCCTGAATGATCTGGAGGTGGGACCCCTTATAATACAGGCTTCCCCCACTAGATGAGTGTTCTGGGAACCCATCTGTATCAGTGCACCCACTGGCATTGTTGTGAGAGGCTGCCTTCAGCTCCAGTGAATTTTTTTGAAGACTCTGTCAACTCATTTGCCTATTTCATGGCAGGTGATTCACAAGTGCACCTACCCACACTGTGCTGAGTATTCAGCAGTTTTTGACCAAAAATGGCATGACCCTTGTACCCCACCCTTTCTATTCACCTGCTCTTGCCCTGAGTGACTTTTTTGTTCTCTTGGATGAAAAAAGTCCTCAAAGTAAAACATTTTGCTGATGTGGAAGAGGTGAAACAAAAACACCAGGAGCCCTAAAAGACATCAAAATTAATAAGTTCAAAAACTGCTTTGAGCAGTAGAAAAATGTCTCAATAGGTATATTGTATCAAATGGAGAGTATTTAAAGGTGAATGAAGTTTAAACACATAAGAATAAATACACATTTTTAAATAAATAAATTCTATATTTTGGGTCCCGTCTTGTATACCTGAAACTAATATAATGTTACATGTCAATTATATGTCAGTTAAAAGACTAATAATCAGAATGGTATCAACAGAAAGATGCTCTTTATTTATGGTAAATTAAAATACATGCACAAAATGAGACTCACAAAAATGTATGCATGTAAGGGACATACACCAAATATATTAGAGTATTTCCCTATGAGAAAGAGAAGAATAAGAAAGAAATGACTGAATGCAATGGATTAAATAAGTAAATAAATAAAATAGAGAAATGGACCAATAATTATAGTATAGCATGGAATGAAGATTATGATTAACTCAATATTCTGAACTTGAAATACTTCCACCACCCCCACCCCACTCAAAGAAAACTTGGAAAATAGAAAAGTAGTATAAAGAAAATTTTATATTGTTTTTCAAAAATATAAATGACTTAAATAAAATAATCAGGAATATATAACATATAAAAGTTGATCTAACATGGAAATAAAAGCCAAGAATATCAATAACCAAACAACAAATTAATTGTCAGAAAATTAGCTTTAAAAAATGACCTATAAGGTACTTTGTGTAAATTCTGAAGAGGAAGTGTCATCAAAGAACATGTATAAAGGACACACCTGCAAAGCCAAAGGTGGCAGGATGAGGGTAGGAGGTGGGGATGGATTAGGTGGGGTGGGGGGGCAGTGATCAGGGGAAAACGAAGACAGCTGTATTTGAACACCAATTAAAAAAAGAAAAAATCTTTAGGAAATGGGTAATTCACATACTCATGAAATTATGTTCTAGAATAGAAAAATGTAAATAGTTTCCAAAATCATCTTTACTTACTTTGTATAACACTGACACCAAAATCTAACAGTGATGGAACAATAAGAAAACTGTGAACACTGTAGTAAAGACCCTGACTCCATTTTTTACTTTTGCTGATAGCTTTCAGGTCCTGTTCCTTCCTTTCTCCACGGTCTCAATTCCAACAAGCTGATAAGAAACCCTGACCATACCCTTCCCTGGCACTGGAGAAGCTGTAGCCATGCAAACTCTTGACTGCATGTTAGAAAACTGACCCAAGCCCCACTCCCTAACCACAGTAAAAACCAGCACCACCTGGGCCTTCCTTCTCTCAACTCATTTTGGACTGGCTTTGGTGCCTGCCATGTTCTCCCAAGAAGGCCTCTTTATTGAGTAATAAATCTTTTCATACCCTTTTACTACACATGTGGCATCATCACTCTTTACATATCTGAACTGATTTTAAGTTTCTTTGTGTGTGTTGGAGAGGGTGGTTATCATACCCTTTGATGGGCAACTACAAAACAATTGGTATTGTGAGAACTGGGGTCTTTCTTTTCTTCCTTTTGGCTTCCTAATAGTTTCTATCGACTGCTGGTGAGCATGTATTTAAGAGCTGTGTTGCTGTGTGCTTGTAAGCTTGCATATTGTTAGATTTTGAGTCGTGCTGTGCTGTAATGCATTTGCAGAGTCCTATGAAATCTGTTACAGATTTAACTAATGAAGTAAAAAGTTTTGATAATAAGCATTTAGGGACAGAAGTATGACTTTAGCCTTTCCTTAGAATGGCCCTAGTGCATGGGTTTTAACCTGGAACAATCCATGTGTCTCATTTCCATTACGAGTCACGGCTGACTCTAGGCTCAGGAGAGCAACTTTCACCCTGTGACCAGTGGCTGTGTGTTGATCCCTGTGCAACATATTGGCTCAATAGTTGGTTGCTTGTGTGAGGAAGTGTAGTCACTATGTCGCATAGTGAGATTTACATTCCAGAATTCAGAGTTCACTGGAACTCTTAAATGCCTTAAACGCTTTTGTTGCAACAAAGTTTTTGGTTCTCAATATTACAGGGGAAAACATCCCATGGCAGCTCACTCCCAAGGCACTGGAGAATGTCATCACTTCATTGGATAACTGTGAAACAAAATGACAAAGACTGTGGGTTCAATTGAGTACCAAACTTTATCAACACATTAAGTAGTTAATTCAAACCCACTTTATCTCAAGGCACCTAAATTCCAAAAATACATTTGCTATGGGAGAAGCCTTAACCCAGATCTTACTGATTTGGTACTCTCTAGAGATGAGACTTATAAATACTATCAGGATAGAGAGGACTCCTCTCTCCCCCATAGTATATCCAGTAACCAAAAAACAAACAAAATAAAACAAAATGATCTCTTCATATACTAGTAGGAAATAGGAATTATAGCAGGGGTCTTAGATTTGACATAATTGGAAATTCAAAATTTATTTAACAATTCAAGCAAAGGAAAGATAAAAAGGGTACCCTTTGTGTTTCTACAACAGAGATTCTAAATTAACTTTGACATCTGCTGAGATGTCCCAATTGGTAAACCTTTAGGGCCTAAAATGATACTGGGGTTGGAATTAGTTATACCTTGGGATATTACTAGATTTAGACAAGGCACCCCTGTACTTTTAGGGGAGTTACTGAATATAAAACAGATATACCTCACCTTAACCATCAGGACTATTGTCTTGCCTAAATTCCTCACAGTGGTAGTACTCAGTTCTCTAAAATACCCCATTGTGGTTCATTGATGTTGTGACCCAAAAAGTCAAAATAAAATTAAGCCTTTCACTCTTACAGTTGGCTACACAAAATGGAACTTCTTGCATTCCCTCTTATCTTCCCCTGCTCTGCCCAGTTAAAGAGTTAATACAGTCCAATATAGATTTAAGCAAGCCCTGCAGAAATTTAGGCCTATTATGCAGGACCCACTGAAGGAAGAGGCCATTGTTCCTATCACCCAATTTGGCTAATGCAAATCCAGATAAAAATTAATAGCACCTAACCATGGATAAGCATCTCATTTTAGTGAAATAAGAATAAATTATGTAATGAGGTAAAGAGTTAGATCTTATCTCACATTCTACATCAAAATAAATTCCAAATGAAGTATAGAGTTTATTATAAAAATGAAATAATAAAAGTTATAGAAGGTGATATAAGTAAATATTTAGGTAGTCTTACTTTGAGGAAAGACTTTCTTAGAATGGCACTAAACCAGAAACCATGAAGGAGAAAAATACTGGATTTGCATACCTAAAAAAATTTCCTTATAAAATAATAAAATATAAAGAGAAGTAGGGAAAACAAACAAATAAAACCCTAAAAAAATTAATATATTGAATTATAAAGCTTTTTTGCAAAGTATTTATACACAAATAGAAAAAAGAGAAAGAAAGACAACTCAGGAAAGAAAAAAGTGAAGATAACAAGGATATGATAACATCTATTTTTGCTATTAAAAATATAGATTAAAACAATAACATGATAGTAATTTTATTGTATCAAATTGGTTAAATACAGAGAATTAAGGACACCCAGCATTGGCTTTGCTGTAGGCAGGTGGCAACTTTGATATGCTTTGGTGGCAATGAGAATTTGTATGCCCCCTTAGAGCCTACATACTAGTCTAGGCTCTCTGGAGAAATGGAACTAATACAACAGACATCTCTATCTCTGTCTCTGTCTCTGTCTGTCTATCTCTATCTATATCTTCTATATATAAAGAGGTTTATTCTAAGGAATTGGCTCATGAGATTATGGAGGCTGATAATTCCCAAGATCAATCTGTATGCTGGAGGCTTAGGAGAGCCAAATGTATAGTTCCAGGCCAATGGCTAGCGGGCTTGAGATCCAAGAAGAGCTGATGTTTCAGTTCAAGTCTGAGGTAGGAAAATAGTTCCAATTCAATGTTTCAGTTTCAGCTCAAATTCAGTTAGGCAGGAGGAATTTCCTCTTATTCAGGATAGGTTCAACATTTTTGTTCTATTCAGTCCTTCACCTGATTGGATGAGGCCCATCTACATTAAAGAGGACAATCTGCTTTACTCAGTCTATCAATTTGAATATTAAGTTCATCCAAAAATACCATCACAGAAACAGCCAGAATTATATGTGACCAAACATCTAGGTACTCTGTGGCACAGCCAAACCAACATGTAAAAATAAACATATATATCCTAAATAATGTGTGCACAGTTTGTACCACAAAATCAACTTATAAGAATTTATTAGTAAGATTATTAAGATTATTAATAACAAATGCAAAGATTTAGTTCAATACACTACTGTATGCACAATTAAAAATGGAAAATATACAAAATTAGGATAAAAACCACATGTAATATACTATAATTTTTAAAAATCATGCATGCATAGACAAATATTCAGAAGTATATATACATTACCTGTTAGTATTATCATTCTCCATTCATAGAATTATAGGTAATTTTCTTTTTTCATCTACTTTCTGATTTTTTAATTTTTTATATTTTAAATTTATGTTTTATGTTTCTCTTTAAATTTAATCTTTATTGTATTTTTTACATTACCTTTTAGTCCCTTTATGCCTCCCGGCCCCCAGCAATCACCACACTGTTATCCATGTCCATGAGTCCTTTTTCCTTTTTGCTCAATCCTTCTACCCCCTGAACCACACCCCACCAGATGTTGTCCTGCTGTCCATCTACAAGTCTGTCCACATTTTTCTTGTTAGTTCAAGTTTGTTCATTAGATTCCACATATGAGTGAAATCACATGATATTTCTCTTTCTCTGACTAGCCTATTTCACTTAGCATAATGTTCTCCAGGTCCATCCACACTGTCGCAAAAGGTGAAATTTTCTTCTTTTTTATGATTGAGTAGTATTCTATTGTGTAAACATCCTATAGTTGTTTTATCCACTCTTCTACTGATGGACACTAGGGCTGCTTCCATATCTTGACAATTGTAAGTAATGCTACAATATACATAGGGGTGCTTACGTTCATTCAAATTAGTGTTTTGGGTTTCTTTGTATATATCCCCAGAAGTGGGATCATGGGGTCAAAAGACAGATCCATTTTTAATTTTCTGATGTATCTCCATACTGCTTTCCACAGTGTCTGCACCAATCTGCATTCCTTCCAACAGTGCAAAAGGGTTCCCCTTTCTCCACATCCTCACCAGCACCTGGTGTTTGTTGATTTATTAATGACAGACATTCTGACAGGTCTGAGGTGATATCATACTGGGGCTTTAATTTTCATCTCTCTGATGATTAATGATGTTGAACATCTTTTCATGTCTATTGGCCATCCGTATGTCCTCTGAAGTGTCTCTTCAGGTCCTTTGCCCATTTCTTAATTGGGTTGTTTGTTTTTTGGTATTGAGTTTTGTAAGTACTTTGTTAGATTTTGGATATTAACCCCGTAACAGATGTGTCAGTGAATATGTTCTTCCATTATGTGGGTTGTCTTTTTATTTTGCTGAGGATTTCCTTTGCTGTGCAAAAACTTTTTAGTTTGATGTAGTTCCAATTGTTTGTTTTCTTTTGTTTTCCCTGCCTGGGGAGATATATCCAATAAAATATTGCTATGAGCAATGGCAGAGATTTTGCTGAGTATGTTTTCTTCTACAATTTGTATGGTTTCAGCTCTAAGATTTAATTCTTTGATCCATTTTGAATTTATTCTTGTGTGTGGTATAAGAAGGTGGTCTAGTTTCATTTTTCTGAACTTATCTGTCAAATTTTCCCAATACCACTTATTGAATAAACTATCTTTAGCCCATTTTATGTGCTTCCTTTCTCTGTCAAATACTAATTGACTATAAAGGGGTGGCTTAATTTCTGGACTATTTATTTTGTTCCATTGATTTATGTGTCTGTTTTTGTGCCAGTACTATGCTCTTTTGATTACTATGGCCTTATAGCATGATTCCTTCAACTTTGTTCTTCTTTCTCAGGATTGCTGTTGTTATGAGGGGCCTTTTGTGGTTCCTTATAAATTTGTTTCAAACATATTGACAGTTTTATTATAAATAAATGACAGGTGATCATTTGTATTTAGGGGGACACTGGACAGGCATAAAGTCAAGCAAGGGAGGGGAGACTCAACAGATTAAGGGACCTAGAACCAAGGATCAGAGTCAGGGAGATGTGATGAGCAGACAGAGGAGAGGCAGAGACAAGGCAGGAAGGACACACTCTGCCCCAGAGCAGGACAGGCCATGAGGGACAGACTGTTCGGCCCTAATGAGCCAGCACCCTGTTCTCAACCAGCCCTGCCACCTGCAGAGCAGAGCTAGAAGTTTATTGACACAAACCATCCTGGGAGCCAAGTCAGAGTTGGCTTGCTCCAGCTGATGCAGACCTCGCCAAGCTGGAGGGAGGAAGCACTTCTGTACAATAGGGACCAGACTCCCAAAGATCAGCGGACCTGCGTGGGGCCTGCCTATTGCAATCTGTCCTTTAAAAGTGCAGTAACACATCTGGTATTTGGCACAACTCTACAACATCTTAAATAGAGTACATTGCTACCAAATGAAACTGAATAGATAAGAAAAGGATTGCTCATTTATCTATTGCATCATCGTTTGTACCAAACTTTTCCATTAAAGGGTAGTGTTTTGCTCTAACCTCAGGAACCCCTGGGACTCATTCTCTATTACTCTGAATATCCAGTATCTCGAAGTCAACACTTTACTGTCACTACAGAGCCGTCCGCTCCCCTGTTCCAGCCTCCCCCAAGTACGCAAGACTGTCAACCTGTGGGGCTGCTGCCCCAACGCTCCCTTCTTCTGCTCAGCTCTGGATGCTCCCCTCCTTCGGCTTGTGCCAGGTGTGGGGGTGGTTCAGCGCTGCACCATGCTGTGAGCAGATGTCACCTTCATGCTCTCTCATACCAAATCCAGTTCAACGTCATGGACAACAGTCACTTCGCGCATGCGTGTTCCTCCGTCTTCACACCTCTTGTTGATTCTGTTCCAGATCCTGGGGCCACTGCAGAGAACTGGCTCATGAATTCTCCTCTCCCTGACTTTCTGCTCAGAGAGACCAGGCTTATCCCCTCCAAATGACCATGTAGCTTATACTCTTCATTCCTCTTCTCTTGGAATGCCTATTTTGTCATTTTGTCATTTTAGACATTTCCGCATCACAAAAGTTCATGAAGTGGTGGGTCCTGACTAGAAGTTACTGGTGATTGTCCCAGCACATAATCGATTATTATTATTATATTTTTGCAATTTCCAAAGTGCCTTTATTTTTTTTAACTTTTTTATTATTGTTCAAGTATAGTTTTCTGCCTTTTTCCCTACCCCTCGCAAACCACCCCAGCCCTCCCAACGTCCCTCCCCTGTTTCTAACCCCCCTTGTTATTGTCCATGTGTCCTTTATACTTGTTCTTGTAAACCCTTCACTCTTTTCTCCCATTATCCCCTCCCCTCCTCCCTCTGGTCACTGTCAGCCTGTTCTCAGTTTCAATGTCTTTGGCTATACTTTGCACGCTTGTTTGTTTTGTTGATTAGGTTCCTGTTAATGGTGAGATCATATGGAATTTGTCATTCACCACCTGGCTTATTTCACTTAGCATAATGCTCTCCTGTTCCATCCATGCTGTGGCAAAAGGTAGGGATCCTTCTTTCTTTCTGCTGCTTAACACATTGTTTTTTTGCTTTGTTTATGATGGCCATTCTCACCGATGTGAAGTGGTATCTCCTTGTGTTTTAATTTGCATCTCTCTGATGGCTAGCAATACTGAACATCTTTTCATGTGTCTCTGGACCCTCTGTATGTTCTCCTTGGAGAAGTGTCTCTTCAAGTCCTTTGCCCATTTTTTAATCGGTTTGTCTTCCTAGAGTGGAGTTATTTATATATTTTGGATATCAAATTTTTGTCTGAGGTATCATTGGCAAATATGCTTTCCCATACGGTTGCTTCTCTTCTTATTTTAATACTGTTTTCTTTAGCTGTGCAGAAGCTTTTTATTTTGATGAGATCCCATTTGTTTATTTTTTCCTTTATGTTCCTTGCTCTAGGGGACATATCAGTGAAAATATTGCTGTGTGGAATATCTGAGATTTGCCTGCTTATGTTCTCCTCTAGGACTTTAATGGTGTCATGACTTATATTTAAATCTTTTATCCAGCTTGAATTTATTTTTGTGTATGGTGTAAGTTGGTGCTCAAGTTTCATTTTTTTGCATGTAGCTGTCCAGATCTCCCAGCATCATTTGTTGAAGAGGCCATTTTTACTCCACTTTATGTCTCTATCCCCCCCCCAGTTTGTTGAATATTAATTGACCATAGAGACATGGGTTTATTTCTGGGCTCTCTATTCTGTTCTATTGGTCCATGTGTCTGTTCTTATGCCAGTACCAGGCTGTTCTGGTTACTGTGGCCTTGTCACAGTTTGGTATCAGATATCGTGATCCCTCCTATTTTGTTCTTCTTACTGAAAATTGCTGAAGCTATTCTGGTCATTTACAGTTCCATATAAATTTTTGAAATATTTGTTCTGTATCTGTGAAATATGTCATTGGTATTTAAGTAGGGATTGCATTGAATCTATAGATTGCTTTGGGTAGTAAGGACATTTTAATAATGTTAAATCTTCCAATTCATGAACACAGTATTTGCTTCTATTTACTTGTGTCTTCCTTAGTTTCTTTCTTCAGTGTCATGTACTTTACTGAGTATAGGTCTTTTATCTCCTTGGTTTGGTTTATTCCTAGGTACTTTATTTTTTTGTCACTATAGTAAATGAGTTTTTTTCCTAATTTCTGTTTCTATTATTTCATTGATGTTGTAGAATAGTATCTTCAATTTCTGAATATTGACTTCACATCCCACTGTTTTGCCAACTCCACTTATTAGGTCGAGTAGTTTTTTGGTGAAGTCTATAGGGTTTCTATGTATAGGGTGTTTCTAGATGACTATCATGTCGTCTTCGAGCAATGACAGTTTTACTTTCTTCTCTCCAATTTGAATGCTTTTTATTGTCTCATTACTGTGGCTAGAAGTTCCAATACTATATTGAATAGACATGGTGAAAGTGGACACCCTCATCTTATTCCTGATCTCAGGGGGAAACCTTTTAGTTTTTGTCTGTTGAGTATGGTGTTGGTTGTAGGTCTGTCATATATGGCCTTTATTATGTTGAAGCATGCTCCCTCTACTCCCACTTTGCTGAGTGTTTTTATCATAAATGGGTGCTTTACTTCATCAAGTGCTTTTTCAGAACCTATTGATATAATTATGTGATTTTTGTTTTTCTTTTTGTTTATATGATGTATTACATTTATTGATTTGTGAATATTGTATCATCCTTGTATCCCTGGGATAAATCCCACTGGATCGTGGTGTATGATCTTTTTAATGTATTGCTGCATCTGGCTTGCCAATATTTTGTTGAGGGTTTTAGCATCTATGTTCATTGGTAATATTGACCTGTAGTTTTCTTTCTCTGTTGTGTCTTTATGAGGTTTTGGGATTGAGATGATGATGGCTTCATAAAAAGAGTTTGAGAGGCTTCCCTCTTCATAGATTTTTTTGGAATATTTTGAGAAGGATAAGGGTTAGCTTTTCCTTAAATGTTTGGTACAATTCTCCTGTGAAGCTGTCCAGTCCAGGGCTTTTGTGTGCCAGGAGTTTTTTGATTACTGTTTCAAATTTATTAACTGTTATCTATCTATTCAGGCTTCTTCCTTCTTCTTGATTTTGGAGGTTTGTGTTTCTAGAAATTATTCCATTTCTCACAGATTTTCAAATGTCTTGGAATATTGTAGTTTGTAATAATTTCTGACAGTCCTTTGTATTTCTTTGGTATTGGTTGTTATTTCTCCCCTTTCATTTCATGTTATGTACTTTATATATATTGTGGATTTAAAAATTCATATATGTATATATATGCTTTGAAAACATTTCTCAGTTGTTTGGGTTATATTTTTATTTTAAAAAAGATTAGTTATTTTTCCATCACCATTTGTTTCTCTTATACACTCTTGCACCTGCACCCACTTCCCCTCTCCCACCCCCTCAGTTACCACACTGTTGTCTGTGTTCATAAGTCCTTTCTCTTTTTTTGTTTTTGCTCAATCCCTGCTGCCCCCAACCCTCCCCAAAGCTGTCAGCCTGCTCTCTATATATGAGTCTGTCTCTATTTTGGTTGTTAATTCAGTTTTCATTAGATGATTTCACTCACACATTTTCACATTTTTTATGGTATCCTTTGAAGCACACAAGTTTTTAATATTGATGAAGTCCACTCATCTATTTTTGATCTGTCACTTGTCCTTTTTGTGTCATATCTAGGAAATCATTGCCCAATCCAAAGCCATTAAGATCTTAATCCTGTGTTTCCTTCTAAGATTTTAATAGTTTTAGCTCATATACTAAGTAAATGATCTATTTGTAGTTAATTTTCATATATGATATGTGGTAGGGGTCTAACTTCATTCTTTTGATTGTGGATACCTTTATTAACTTACATCTTGTTTAAAAATATACAAATTAGGGGTATGATTACATTTATCTAGCATTTATATATACTTGACACAGGACAGTAGATTTCTATGTCTGTCCAATGGCTACTCTGACTCAAAGAAAGTTCCAAAAGCATTTTCTAAGGTCAAGAGGGTTTGTAACAAATTCACAGACCTGAGCCATATTCTAGCATTAGGTGGAACAGTCTCGATGATCACAAAGTCATTCACTAGAATGCTGTTTATTACCGTATTTTTTAGACTATAAGATGCACTTATTCCCCCAAATTTGGGAGGAAAATGGCAGTGCATCTTATAGTCCGAATGTAGCTCTACATTTACATTGGTGAAATATTATGTAATTTATGTTATTAAATATTTTACCACATTTTTTTGCTTCAAATTTTTTTCCTATTTTCCTCCTGTAAAACCTAGGTGCATCTTATGGTCCAAAAATACGGTAAGTAGATGGGTGATTTTATATTTAAAATAAATAATTTTAAAAGACTAATTACAGGGTTCCTGCCAAGGTGGAGGCATAGGTAGAAACCCTTCACTTCCTCGCACAACCAAAAGGAAGATAACAACCAATCTAAAATTAATCAGCATCCCAAATTGCCAGAAAATCAAACTGCATGGAACTCTGACAACTAAGGAATTACAGAAAAAATCAACCAGAACAACCAGACTAGTAAGGCAGTGGACCACAAGGGGCAACTCAGAAAAACCGAGGCAAGGCGGCTGAGGGGCAGGGTTAACTGCCAAGCTCTGCAAAGTTGCACAGGAAGGACTGACTTAAGAGGAAAACTGAGACTCAGAGTTGACTGTGGGCTAAGGCTGGGGTTGCCCCAGTGGGAGATACTTCCATTCTGACTGGAGAGTCTGTTGGAAAGTGTGCTAGAGAAGAGCAGGCAAACTGCATTGTTCCCTTTCTGGCCCCTCCCACACAGGCAACACAGCAAAGAAGGTTGCCCTGACAGGGTAGATACCCAAGGCCCTGCCCCCTTACAACCTATTAGCTGCACCAAGACAAAGAAATATGGCCCAAATGAAAGAACACAGCAAAACCTCAGAAAGAGAACTAAGTGAGGAGGAGATTACTAACCTATCTGATGGAGAATTTAAAGCCCTGGTAATCAAAATGCTCACAGAACTGATTGAACTTGGTCAAAAATTGAAAGAACAAATGAAAGATACCCAAAATGAAATAAAACAAAATGTTCAGGGAACCAACAGTGACAAGAAGGCAATCAGAACTCAAGCAATGATTTGGAACAAAAGGAAAAAATAAACATCCAACTGGATCAGAATGAAGAAATAAGAATCCAAGAAAAATGAAGAGAGGCTGAGGATTCTCTGGGACAACCTGAAATGTTCCAATATCTGAATTATAGGGGTGCCAGAAGGAGAAGAACAGCAGCAAGAAATAAAAAACTTATTTGAACAAATAATGAAGGAAAACTTCCCCAATTTGGCATAGGAAATAGACTTCCAGAAAGTCCAGGAACCCCAGAGAGTCTCAAAGAAGTTGGATCCAAAAAGGAACACACCAAGGCACATCATAATTACATTAGCCAAGATTAAAGACAGAGAAAATTCTAAAAGCAGCAAGAGATAAGGAGACAGTTACCTATAAACAAGTTCCCATAAGGCTATCACCTGATTTCTCAAAAGAAACCTTACAGGCAAGAAGGGGCTGGAAATATGTATTACAAGTCATGAAAGGCAAAGAACTACAACCAAGATTACTCGATCCAGCAAAGCTTTCATTTAGAATGGAAGGGCAGATAAAGTGCTTCCCAGATAAGATCAAGTTAAAGGAGTTCATCATCACCAAGCCCTTATTATATGAAACATTAAAGGGATTTGTCTATGAAAAAGAAGATAAAAATATGAACAATAAAATGACAACAAACTCACAGCTATCAACAAATGAACCTAAAAGTAAAGAAAAACAATGAAAACAAAACCTAAGCAAACAACCAGAAGAGGAACAGAACCAGAGAAATGGACATTATACAGAGGGAGTTCAGTGGGGACGGAGAAGGGAGGAATGGGGGGAAAAAGGTACAGGGAAGAAAAAGCAAAATTAGTAGGCATAAAATAGATGGGGAGAGATAAAAATATGGTATAGGAAATAGAGGACTCAAAGAACTTATATGTACAACCCATAATGGGGGGGATACTGGAGGGTTGGGGGGATACTGGAGGGTTGGGGGGGCAGGGTGGAGGGGGGATAAAGGGGGGAAAATTGGGAAAACTGTAATAACATAATCAATAAAAATACTTAAAAAATAAAAAGTAAAAAGACTAATTACAATAATCTGTACAAATATTAGTTTTTGTGACTTTAAAACTTGAATCTTATTAAACAGAACTCTTTTAAATCAACACCTTACCTGTACAGAATAAGAACTAATATTTATATGGAGAACCCTCTTATTGTAAATACATGCACCTATTATTTTCTGAATCTTTTTGAAATATTTTTATTGAAATATAAGGTATAGAGCACTGCATATGTTTAAAGTGTACAGTACAATAATTTGACTTACATATATTGTGAAATAATTACCACAATTAACTTAGTTAACATCCATCACGTCCAGTATAGACACAAATATTGTTATAGAGCAAAGGCCTCTTGCCCAACATGTAGAGTCCCTCAAACTCTGACGTTGGCTTTTGACAAAATAAAGAGTTTTTATTGCTTAGAGGATCTTTAGGAGACAGGAGGCACCACTCAAATCTGTCTCCCTGAAACAGTCTGAACAAGTTTTAAGGGTTAGGGAGAACAGGCTGGCATGTGATAGTAATGGCAGGCAAGTTTTGATTAGAGGGCTTTGGAACTTGGCCACTTATAGTGTAGGATGGAGGGGAAGGGACAGGAATTTCAATGTGGCAGGGTTTACTCAGTTCTCTATTTATCCATATTTAGTCTAGGAACCAGATCTTCCTTACTGAAGGATCTCATGCTTCCTAAAGAGCTCTGGTGGCCATACTTCTGTTACTAGCATTCCATAGACTGAAGATTTTTGGCTCAGGGGTCATCTTGAGAAGAGGGATGACACATGCACACTGCCATGTATAAAAAGTAACTCAAGGAGTGCATTAATCCCCAGTCTGCTCTAACAGAGCAGAAGCAGTGTGCTGTTTCAGTGTTTTCTGAATCATAACGGATTTTTTTTGAAATTTTAACTGAATTTTCCATGGCAAGGGCATCTTAGAATTAATCGGTTGCCAGTATTTCACCGATCAGGAAGCAGAGGTCAGGAGTGCTTAAGTGACTTGTTCACAGGCATATAACTAGTTAAAGAGAGACCCAAGAGTTGAACCCAAATGTTCTAACTTCTTTTGAGATTATTACTTCTCCCCTCATATTGTGTTGCTCTTCAGAAACTTAGACCTAATAATACAAGTTTGGAGGGTATATGTTGGTTTATGATTTTCCTTGGGAATTCCCACACATCTGTACTGGAAATTAATTACAAAGGAATAGAAAGACTATGATAAAAACAATTGATAGTGCATTCCATAAGTGATGAAAGTTATAAATGAGTACCTAGGGAATTTGATTTTTATTAAATATTCTTCCCTTACTATATATACTTCAGTTTGTTTAAAGATTTCTTTTCATAGACCTAGAAATAAAAAGCTGTGTAGGTAGATGTTGGATTCCATGTATCTTAATGTTCCCACATTCCTGGAGCTATCAGGTGAAAAGTTTAGGTTGAGCATCTATCTTTCTTTCTTTCTTTCAGTTAAATAACTCCTTAGGACAAAATCTAGAACAAAAGGGGTCACTTTCTATTAAGGATAAGTTTAACTTGAAATTAACACAATCTAAAAAATGTCAGTGAAAAATTGTAGGTGGGGGATCAATGAACTGTGTAGGGGAAGAAGAGTCTAGAAAACTTCTAGAATAGCAAAGTTTTCTATAGCTTCATTGTTCAAAGTGTTTTTATTTTTGTTTTTATTTCACTGACACATATAGTGAGAAACTAATTAGTAACATATTGGCAAAAAAGTTTCAATTTCATAACAGGAATTAAAAGAAGTAATGTCTTCTGACATTACTAGAAACATTTCTTTGTTATTGAGTTACAGTGTTGGTTTTAAATTGCAATAAAAAAGAAAACACATTTGTGTGGTTCTGAGAATAATTAAATTATTTTAGTTATGGTTGCTTTTCAAAATGAGAAATAATAAACCGTCCATTTTTAAAAATAAAAAGGTAAGAAATGAATCCTATGCCTCTTTGCATAAAATAGGAATCATAGTAACTTACCTTTGTTTTAAAGATTTTGTTTTTTCCACAGAACTTATTATGCCCGTCCTCATGAAATTCTTAGGCAAAGAAAATAAGTAATCTACAGGGAAGAAGTAGAAATGGCAGGCGAAATTTGGTGTCTTTTTAAAGGCTAAGTAGTAAATGAAGTAGGTTTCCTGTACTTTATCCTGTTTATTTTGTCAGGGACTGATATGGAATTAAGATAATGGTTTCTGACTTTTATTCAGTTCATTCATTTCAGTTATTAAGTGCCAACTAGATATTATCTCCAGGCATTGGGCAAAGTATTGATGGCATAAAGATAAAAGACAAATATCTCTTCCCTCAAATTATTCACAGTCCAAATGAGAACGAAGAGTAGATGGACAATTATAGTATAACAAAAATTCAGAGAATTTGGGAAACATAAAAAAGGGATCATGTCCAGACTGGAGGATTAAAGATCATTTGCTGCAGATTAGTTCATTGAAGTGTTTACAATTTCCATGTCATTTTCCAAGAACTTCCAGAGATGTTACCTAGAAAGAATCATAAGATCCAAGGGTCACAGTGTTTTCATTTCATGATCTGTTTTTGCAGAGGTATTTTATTCATGAGTACAATACAAATGAAGGGAAGATCATGGACCTTGGAGTAAATCCTGGGTCCAAATCATGTCTTACCCACTCAATGGCATTGTGACTTTGGGAAAATGATTGCATTTTCCTGTTCCTCTGTTTCTTATTTTTTAAAATTACAATAACAATGAGGTAATTTGTAAGTTTAAGTGAAATAACATTTAATTTCTGGCACTTAAGAAATGTTTTAGATCCATGAACATTCATTAATATATATTAGCTTTTGAAATCATTACCATAACAAAAAGCATTAATAATAAAATTAAAAACTTTAAACAAATTTCAAATAATTCAATTTTTCTTTGGAGAAAAATTTACTGATGCCTAAAATGGTAAGGAAATTTCTCAAGTTATAAATAAGCTTTATTCCAAAAATGTATGTGTAAGTCCATTATGTGAATCACATAATCACATTTCACACCAAACAGTGCTACTAATCAAGAGAAGCATCATCAAAAGTTTATTGGCTATATTTTTTTGTGTTGGTGTTTTGGGTTAGAGAACAAAATCCTATTTAACCCACAATATATTATAAGTAATAGGTAAGAAATTCCTTCTATTTTTTCCTCAGGCATTGCAGCTTACACTGCTTGGTGCCAACTGAGTATTACCACTTGTATCCTCTTTTGCAAGAGTATTAGCATTGTCATTTTTGCAGGGGTAAAACAGACTAAATACACTAAAATATGTTCATATTGTACAATTTCACTACACATAATATTGATTATTTTTTTACATTGGTCCTTTATAACGACTTGGTAATTGGTCCTGTAGATTATCAGTAATTTATCAAATGCTCTGAGATCTCTCACCAAAGCATTAAGTAATTTTATTCATTTCATTCAACAAACATTCTCAGTATAGTCTGTCTCTGTGCTAGGTGTTACGTATAACTAATACATAAAGACAATTTGCAGCTCTGCAATTCATGTGAAATTACAAAAGAAAATACATTGCCACAGCGTGTACGTCTTACTCAGTGATGGAAAAGTCACCAACCTCTGCTTGTCTGATGTTCATAGTTGCAAGCTTATATGTGGAGTAGTAGTAATAACATTGTATACAGTGGTACATGTATGTATAGTACTATATATAATGTATAGATTAGAAGAATATACATGGTTATTATAGGTTAAGTTTGATTCATTATTCCCTCCCCCTTTTTAAAACAAAAAGCATTACCAGTCTTCCTTCAAGCTCTTAAATAAGTTAAATTTTAAAAATTATGAAATTACAATCTGTTACTTTAACTCTTAGCATTTGCATTTCTATGTATTAGTATTTTCCTAATACTATACAGCCAGAAAAATATCACAGAAACAGATTAGATGCTGAAGTTGATCTAGAAGTGTAGCTGTTACTATTCCTGATTTCACATTTTTATATTAAATGACTACATCTAGCATTTTCAATGATTGAATCTGTAATAAGGAACATTTAAAAAAACTTGAGCTTATAAAAATATGTTTCTAGTGCCTGGTGTAGCTCAGTGGATTGAGTGCCAGCTTGTGAACCAAAGGGTCACCAGTTCGATTCCCAGTCAGGGCACATGCTTGGGTTGCAGGCCAGGTCCCCAGTGGGAGCATGTGAGAGGCAACCACACATTGATGTTTCTCTCTCTTTCTCCCTCCCTTCCCCTCTCTCTAAAAATAAATAAATAAAACCTTTAAAAATATATGTTTCTACTAATTAATTTTTGCATATATTTTTAAATGTTTGGATCTCCTGCAGATTTTAAAAGATTTTTTTCTAAAAGTCTTCTGGAAACTGGAACCAAGGAGACAGAAGAAAAACAAATTATTTTCTTCATCATCATCATTAATAGCAAGAAACACAACAATAGGGAAAATATACTGGAACTGGACACCTATGTAATCCTTTGGGAAAGCATTGAGGTCAAAAAGACTAGAGAATGTCCTGTTTACTTACAAGTGGAAAGCAATGTTTCAATTCAAATCTTTGTGACAGGTATTGCTTGAGACAATAAGTTATCCAAATTATATTGCCACTAAATCTCATCCAAATGCTAAGAAGTCAAACAAAATTATTAGATAATTAATATGTACTTACATTAGTCTTAGGTCAATTTCATGATATGGTTTATTTGTTTAGTTAAATATACATAGAATGATTGATATTAGATATATGGAGGTCCTTTGTTTAATTTTCATATATAAACATATATCTCTCCACTGTATATTATTGTATTACTTTTATTCTCATTTTATATGACTGGAAGTATAATTTTACCATAAAAATAACTATATAGTGATATTCTTGCTACTTTTGCCATTTCAATTTTTTTGTTACTACTATGATTTATTAGATGGCATGTCCTCCTCCCCATTATAACCCTATTCTGTTTGGCAACACGTGGACTTCCTTCAGGGTAACCTGTTTTATTTGGTCATGTCCAGGCAAGCAAAGTATTTGTAATAAAAGTAGAAAATGATTGTTTGGAAATATTAGTAGTTAAAAAGAAATTAAAGTTAAATAGAAAATACAGCTTTTGAAAATATTCGATTCTGACATTTGAGATAAAATATATAACCAACCTGTTCCATGTGAATCACTGTGGGAAGTAACAAAGAAAAGTTCCATTAAAAAGACCATTTCACTCAGTCCTTCCATCCCCTTGTTAGTTCAGTTTGTTCCTTAAATTCCACATATGAATGAAATCATATGGTATTTCCATTTTTCTGACTGGCTTATTTCACTTAACATAATGTTCTCCAAGTCCATCCATGCTGCCACAAAGGATAAAATTTTCATCTTTTTTATGCCTGATAATATTCCATTGTGAGAATGTCCCATAGTTGTTTTATCCCCTCATCTACTGATGGACACTGGGGCTGCTTCCTTATCTTGACAATTGTAAAGAGTGCTGCAATGAACATAAGTGTGCTCATATTCTTTTGAATTATTGTTTTGAGCTTCTTCAGACATATACCCGGAAGTGGGACTCCTGGGTCAAAAAGCAGATTCACTTTTAATTTTTTGATGTATATCCATACTGCTTTCCACAGTGGCTGCACCAGTCTGCATTCCCACCAATAGTGCAAAAGAGTCCCCCTTTCTCCACATCCTTGTCAGCACTTGTTGGTTGATTTATTGACATTGGCCATTCTGACAGGTGTGGGATGATATCTCATTGGTTGTAATTTGCATTTCTCTGATGATTAGTGATGTTGAACCTCTTTTCCTGTCTGTTGACCATCTGTATGACCTCTTTAGAGAAATGTCTCTTGACATCCTTTGTCCATTTTTTAGTTGAATTGTTTGTTTTTTTGGTGTTGAGTTTTATAAGTACTTTATAAATTTTTTATATTACCTCCTATATAGATGTAGCAGTGAATATGTTCTCCCACTCTATGGGTTGTCTTTTTATTTTGTCAATGATTTCTTTTGCTCTGCAAAAGGAAAAAGGACTCATGGACATGGACAACAGTGTGGTGATTGTTGACAGGAGAGGGTATAAATGGACTAAAAGGTAATGGAAAAAATACAATAAAGATTTTAAAAGATTTAAAAAGACCATTTTTTGAGATAGTCCTGTCCATCCCTATTTCAAGTTAGATCGCTAAAAATTTTTCCTCAAAAACCCATATGAGCCTGGAGACCTGTTGTATCTTAAACTACAACTAAACTCATAACTCTGCCTGGAATGTGAGGCTATAGCTGACTGGCAGTGACCCTTGGAACAGGACTTGGGGTCATGTACCTTAGGATCCACCTTCCACCCACAGAATGTTTTCTGAGGTGCTGACTTCTGGTTTGCCCTGCTTGTCCACATTTTCTCTGACACTGTGTTTATGACATCTATGGGTCATGCACAGAGGGGTGTATTGCTCCTGGATTTTCTCCAGTGAGGTTACTGCTAATGTCAGAGGATATCTGCAAAGACAGTGGCTCTGAAAACTCTCAAACATTGAGGCAAGCCTCAAGTGTTTCTCTAGTTTATTCTCATTCATGTTTATCCTCTGCAGAACTAGTAGTAAACTTTGCCTTCCTTCAGTCAAGTTGCTTTATCTCTACTGACTTTTCATATTTACCCTTCCAATCATACAAATGTCATTGAAGACAAAGTAGATTTTGCTGGAAAGACATTCTCTCAGCCCCCTTTTTTTTTTTTTTGGTAGCTATGGGAAGTGCCCCATAGAAAGCTTTCATCCATGGGTCATGTATAGACATTCAGCATTGAAGCATGTTATATGGAGCATGCATTGTATTTCCTCACTTAGAAATCTTGAGCTGCAATGTCAAAACATGTCACTAATAAAACTTTTTCTAGGCTCCATCCAAAGAGATAAGTCTAGATCACTTAGATAAGTTTCTATGGAGGGTAAGTGACTAAGAAGCTTCCAGGCTAAATAAAACATCTGGAATGTGTCAGTTGGAAGGCTAATCTTAACTCATTTTCCTCAGAAGCTCATGGGAGGCCAAAGCATGGATAGGGGAGGGAGAGAAGACAAGGGGGTGTGAAGGGGTTGCAGTTTGTCACAACCATATGGCTGTGATTTTCATTGGACACATTCTAAAATTAAAGCTCACTCATCTTTTGCAAAACTGAAAAAAAAAATTAGCAGGGGCACCCAGAAGGATACTTGTCTTAAATACAATCAAACTATTGAAGGTTTTCCACAGATGTCTACAAGGTCCAGACAATGTAAGTGCATGAATCTAGCCAGGTTGGGACTATGGTGAACTGAGGAGCAGGGCACAGGTCCTATCTAAAAGTGGCAGCTGCTACCCAGTTCCATGTGACCATTGGTAGGAAGACCTGTGGACCAAGTTGCCAGACTTGCTGATTTTTCAAAAGAAATGAGAAATTTTTTTCCCTGTGAAATCAACTGATTTTAAGGAGTCGGTAACTACATTTTTAATACTGTGTAGGCAAAACAAAACATCTCTTTGAGTCACCAACTTATCTGCTCTGAGTTATCATGAGAAATGTCAATCATTGTTGTATGTCTCAGTAAGGATGCCTTGAACTACAAATCCAATGATCAGTGAGAATGTCAGTAGTTCACTTAGCAATCCCATGGTAGATTCAATGGCTCAGTGATTTCTTCTAGAAGTCAGGCTGTCTCCATCGTGTATTCTCTCATTCTCAATGCTTAGACTTGCTGCCTCATGGCTGAAACATTCCCTAGCATCTTATCTTCACACATTCACATCAGAATAAGTGAGGAAATAGCTTTCCTGCCATGCCTCTTCCCCATTATCAAGGAAGAAGGGTTTTGTTTTGTTTTATTCCCAGAACACCCCAACAGACTGGCTCTCACCTTGTAGGCCAACACTGGATTAGATGCAAGATAGGCTGGAAACATGAGTAGCTGCTCTTTTTCACTTTAAAGTAGGAGGTGGGCAAGGTGAAAGAGAGTTTCTGGTGGATGCTGGGAGGCCAACCAGGGTGGTATCTGTTGTATCATCCAATTGTTACATATTTGTATTTCTTTCCATTGTACTCCCACAGCTGAGTCAGGGCTCACACACTCAATGACATAGATAAGTTTTTCTCTCAGAAAAAGAAATAATATCACTGCAGAGGAAAAGTCACAGCTGCAAAATTCTAGAAGTTCTCAGTGGAAATGTCATAACAGTCTTGTTGATATCATTATATTACAATAGATTTTGAATTAAATATGAGGTAGAGTCCCAGGAGAATGTTTCAAAAGCCTTGGGGTGATCTATTAATTTTATCTTTAAAAAAAATAAGCAGGTGTTCTGAAAATGGAACTTTACTTCTGTGGGTCTTGTTCAGCAAAAAACCCTGACCCTGGTCTAACCATTAGAAAAATATCAGACAAACCCAAATTAGGGATATTCAGAAAAGAAAAAAAATCTGTAAATGTCAGTAAGGACAAGGAAGTCCTGAGACACTGTCACAACCAAGAGGAGCTTGAAGAGATATGATGACTAAATATAATGTGGTATCCTGACATGGACACCAGCCCACAGTGTCCACAGCATTATGGATGAGACAAAATAAATTCACAGGGACTACCGAGTCCTGTGGAGGAAAAGGGATGGTACAACCGCTTTCTCTAGGGGAGAGCATCTCTGAGCGTCTCAGACACTCTCTCAAGAGGACAGTGAGCCGACCCTTGCCTGGAGAAGCTTTTATTGGATTCAATTTGCACAGGAATACAGGGTGTATACATAAAGCTCATTAATCATTATCAGGCAGTAAGGATCAAACAATAGGTAACACACAAAGAACTCTGAGGGCCAATTCTGAGTCAGGGTCAGATAGCTAAATGGCCATAAAACTTTGGGGAACAAACTCACTTCCTGCTTGGACCCTTATCATTTAATTAAGAGCATTCTAAACAAAGCAGGTTTCACAGGATTTTACGTATTCTTTCTTAGGCCTGATCACCCCGGGAACCCACCCTTTCCAGCACAGGGGTGCACCACCCTCTGTCATTGTTTCAGGCTTAAGTCAGGCAGGGGAAGTAAGGCAGCCAAGAGATTAGGAGACTTCTTTCAGACAGAATGAGGACTCAGGCTATGTCAAAGCCAAGGGGTGAGGGTCCATCACTCCTTTTCTGTAGCCCTCAAATCCTTCCCTGGGGCCCCCCGTGATCATGCCTGTCTTAGATCATCCCTCCCTTGAGGATTCTTACCCATCATTGGCTAAACGATCAAGCACTGGGGGCCAGGCAGGGTAAAGTAAAAGAGGGAGAGGCAGGTGCCCCTGCCAGGGAGATAAGCTTTGTCTCCTTGATGGCTTATGGTCTGAAGGTCACTCACTCAGCCTTAGCCATGGGGGGGGTTACAGCTCCTGAAACCAGGCAGGGAGGTTCCCAGAAGTATCCTGCATTGGATCCTGAAAAGGAAAAAGGATTTTTAGAGAAAGCTAGTGAAATCTGAATAAAATATCAAGTTTAGTTAACTGTAAGACATCATTGTTGATTTCTTTTTCTTTTTTTTGATTGTTGTTGATTTCTTAGATTTGAAAAATATACTATGGGAATGTAAGAGGTTTATAATAGGTTAAACTTGGTGAAGGGCATGTGGAAATTTTTGTAATACCTTTGCAATGTTTCCCCAATAGAGCCCTGTTGTCCACATCTCTGTAATGCAGGAGTTTGGAATCAGCTTCATTCTTCAGGAAAACTTTTGATCCATGAGTTTTATGTTTTAGGTCATATTTATTGGTAGCTAGTACTTTAGGGCAGCAGCTTGTGTTATCTGTCTAGATTACTTCATCTTAAGTTTTATTGATAATCTTCCCTATATCTCACTCTGTTTTGAAGTCTCATAAATCCCTCTAGCTGCTCTGTTACTTTCAAGCCCAGATAACACATGGTGAATTACAACTAGTTTACTGCTTTTTTTTTTTGACCTCAGTTGCATTCTCTTGCTTTCTTGATTTGCTTATATTCCCTTGATAGATTTCCATAATGGTCTACAAAGATAAACCCTTTTCCATGAACAGCATAGGTAAAAGTTCATTTGGGCAAAGTGACTTTGGATTATTGCCTGGGATTCTTTGCTCCCTCTCTCTGGTATCTAACAAAACAACAGGTACTAAAGTAATGAGACATTGTGAATGTGTAGGATAAACTGAAGATCTAATAAACAAGGCAACATAAAGATACGTTGAACTAATATTTGACAGAAAACAGAATCACGTACCAAATCAGGGAAGAGGATCTAGATATAGAATAAAATATAGTATCCAAGTATTCTAAAGGACTTTAAGTTTTTAAAAATCTTCATTTCTTCTTTGCCTATTCACATCATCATTTTCTCTCTTGGGAGAAACATTTCTTATTTTCATCTTACAGGCATAAAATTATGAAAATGTGTGCTCAGAGGTTTCAGAATGTAATTAACAGAAATTACTCCTATGGGCTTGTGAGCCTTATATTTTCTTTCAAAGGATAGTCTCCAATCATCTATAAATGGAATAAACATGACTTAAAGAAAAAAATCAAATAGGAGTAAAGCTTTTTAATTTTTTAATCACTCTAGTCAGCTCCAACAAATCAATTTTTCCCCCTGCTACACACAGAAGACAGTGAATGTGTGTTTAGAGGTATTATTTTTAAGTTCCTCTAACTAATAAAAATTCTAATTCTATAGCTCTCATCTTTCTGGGTAAACTGGAAGAATGCTCCCACATTCTCAGAGACCACATTTTAACTGTTCTCATTCCTCTCTTTGTGGACACTTGTCCTATTGAAATAACAAGATCCACCTCAAGGGAAAGTAGTCTTCCTCACATGTTTATGCATGTAGGGAAACTCATATATTTCCTTTTTCATGTCAATTTCCTTTTTCAGTGCACCTTGGATTGCAACTCTTTGAGGCTACAAAAATAAAAGGGCTTTCAATAGAGTGAATATCTCTTAGGAAAGTGTATGAGTGCTTGATGATAGGAGAAATTGTATAAGTATGCAGTTCTTTTTTTTAATATAGTTTATTGATTATGCTATCACAGTTGTCCCATTTCCCCCCTTAACTCCCCTCCACCCTGCACACTCTCTCCCACCCACATTCCCCCCTTTATTTCATGTCCATGTGTCATATTTATAAGTTCTTTAGCTTCTACATTTCATATGCTATTCTTATCCTCCCCCTGTCTATTTTCTACCTACCATCTATGCTACTTTTTTCTATAACTTTTCCTCTTCTTTCCCTCTCCCACTCCCCTGTTGCTAACCCTCCATGTGATCTCCATTTCTGTGGTTCTGTTCCTGTTCTAGTTGTTTGCTTAGTTTTTTTTGTTTTTGCTTTAGGCATGGTTGTTAATAAATGTGAGTTTGCTGTCATTTTACTGTATATGTTTTTTTATCTTCTTTTTCTTAGATAAGTCCCTTTAACATTTCCTATAATAAGGGCTTGGTGATCATGAACTCCTTTAACTTGACCTTATCTGAGAAACATTTTATCTGACCTTCCATTCTAAATGAAAGCTTTGCTGGATAGAGCAATCTTGGGTGTAGGTCCTTGCCTTTCATGATTTGGATTACTTCTTTCTAGCTCCTTCTTGCCTGCAAGGTCTCTTTTCGGAAATCAGCTGACAGTCTGATGGGAACTCCCTTGTAGGTAACTGTCTCCTTATCTCTTGCTGCATCTAGAATTCTTTCCTTCATTTTAACCTTGGGTAGTGTAATTATGATGTACCTTGGTGTGTTCCCCCTTGGGTTCAACTTCTTTGGGACTCTCTGAGCTTCCTGAACTTCCTGGAAGTCTATTTCCTTTGCCAGAATGGGAAAGTTCTCCTTTATTATCTGTTCAAATAAGTTTTCCACTTGTTGCTCTTTCGCTTCTCCTTCTGGTACCCCTATAATTCGGATGTTGGAACGTTTAGAGATGTCCTGGAGGTTCCTAAGCCTCTCCTCATTTTTTTGATTTCTTGTTTCTTCATTCTTTTCTGTTTGATTATTTCTTTCTTCCTTCTGGTCCACTCCATTGATTTGAGTCCCAGTTTCCTTCCCATCACTATTGGTTCTCTGTAAATTTCCTTTATTTCATTTAGCATAGCCTTCACTTATTCATCTACTTTGTGACCAAATTCAATTAATTCTGTGAGCATCCTGATCACCAGTGCTTTGAACTGTGCATCTGAGAGGTTGGCCATCTCTTCATCACTTAGTTGTATTATTTCTGGAGCTTTGATCTGTTCTTTCATTTGGGCCATTTTTTTGTCTTGACATGCCTGTTACATTGCGAGGGGTGGAGCCTTAAGTGTTCACCTAGGTGGGGCAACTGAGTCACTGGGTTGTTACACAGTATGTGGAGAGGGGTCCGAGAGGGAACAGTGGTGCTTGCTCTGCTCTCTGTTGGATTTCAGTCACTTTCGCCACTTCCCACAAGCAAACTGGACCCTTCTGGTGCTGATCGTCATGTGGGTGGGTTTGTGTATGTTCTAGGACCCTGTGGGTCTCTCCAGCGAACTCTCCTGTGAGGCTGGGAGTTTATCCTGGCACCTGAACCCCCACAGGTGTTTTCAGTTGGTGTTATGAGGTTTTATTTCCCACACTAGGACCCTGGGTTTGGAGGTCTGTCTCACTCCCCAGTTTCTCCTGGTTTATTTGTGCAAAAATGTGGGAACACCTGGTCCTCTAGCCACCTTGCATGCCCGGGGTCCACCAGCGGCCACTTTGCCACGAGTCCTCTCTAGCCCGCTGCCTGACTCCACCCCTCCTATTAGTCTGGATGAATATTTCTCCTTTAACTCCTTGGTTGTTGGACTTCCATACAGTTCAATTTTCTATCAGTCCTGGTTGTTTTTCTGTTTCTAAATTTTTGTTGTCCTTACTTTGGTTGTGTGAGGAGGCACAGTGTGTCTACCTACACCTCCATATTGGCTGGCAGTCTGAGTATGCAGTTCTTAATGACTATGGTGAATCTGTCTGCTGATCTGAGACACATGTGACAGACCTAAAGAATTTTTTACGTTTATTTTTTCAATTTTATTTTTTCAATTAATGTTACCTGCAATATTACATTAGTTTTAGAGGTACTTTATAGTGTTTAGACATTTATATAAGCTTATAAAGTGAGTCCCCCAATAAATCTTGTGCCCATCTGATGCCCTACATAGTTATTAGAATATTGTTGACTATACTCCCTATGCTGTACTTTACATCTTCATGACTATCCTGTAACTACCAATTTGTACTTCTTAATCCCTCCACCTTTTTAACCTGGCCACCAGATGCCATCCCATCTGGCAACCATCAGTTTGTACGCTCTGAATTTGTTTTGTTTGTTCATTTATTTTGCTTTTTAGAATTCATATATAAGTAAATATATTTTATTTTCTCTGTACTTTATATAACATTTAGCTATAGCTTTTAAAAATTATTTATTTATTTTTAGAGAGAGGGAAAGGAAGGGAGAAAGAAAGGAAGAGAAACTTTCATGTGTGGCTGCCTCTCATGTGCCCCCTACTGACGACCTGGCCCACAACCCAGGCATGTGCCCTGACTGGTAATCTAACTAGTGATCCTTACTTCATAGTCCATCACTCAAACCATTGAGCCACACCAGCCAGGGCTGTAGTTTGGAAAGTTCTAATTTTTTTTACTATGGGTACCCCATTTTAATATATAATATTGTTTCATATTACCATGCTGGAAGGACCATATAATGATAGAATCTTTGAGAAAGTAATTTAGCAACATTTATTGAAATCTTAGAAAGTATATATTTTTTGACTTAGCAACTTTTCATACAGGCATTTACCCTAAAAATAATTAAAGAAGTACATAATTTTAGCCATGGAAAAATATTACATTATTTATAATAGTGAAATATTAAAACAACTTAAATTTTCAATAATAAGGGAATGTTTAAATAAAGCATAGAAAAGAACAAGATATAATTCAATATTTTTGAATATCAATTATAAGGTAGATGTTTGTTCAGATAAAAGTATACTTATAGTCACAGATGTAAATTTTAGCATAGGGTACATAGTCAATATTATTGTAATAACTGTGTATTGGGCCAGGTGGATATTTGAAACATTGAGGTGACCACTCTGTAAAGTACACAATTTTCTAACCACTATGTTATACATCTGAAATTAATATAGAATAATACTGAATGTTAACTGTAATTGAAAAATAAAATATACATGAAATATACTCATATTAATTAAAAATACATACAGAAATGGTAATTTAGGTTAGTGGATATTATATATAGTTTTTTAAAATCTTAATGAAAAATAAAATGATGTGAATTAGTAGTTATTTTTTCAGTGTAACAGATTGAGAAAATGCAAAAGTGTTATTAAATGAATATATTCTTTATTACTTATAATGGCTTTTGAAAGATAGTAGTCCATATTTGCTGAAGACAGGATGTATTAATTTTATTGACTGGACTCAGATTCCATTCATGGTCTTCTTGAAATAATTCAGTGATCTCCTCAGGGGTCTGAAGTTCTTGGATTGTGAACTACTAGTCTATTTTAGCATTTTCTGCATGTTCTTATTTCAAGTATATTGGCTTAATTAAATCATACCTATATCTTAGCTACAAATTCATTTTTGGCATTAAGTTTCCTCTTCTTATGTAAGTGGGCAGGAAACATTGTTTTACTTGGTCTGAAATAGATGATTTTTCTTAGACACTTTTTTTCTTCAGCCATGGCTCTTAAAATATGAAGAATCCTTCAAAGCCAAGTTCAAACTCTATCTTCTCCTTAAAGTCCTCCCTGATCATACATTTTCTAACATCTCTTATTAGATGTTATACTTATTAAAAATGAGGGCTGAGCTATAAACTTCTTTTTATTTCCTACTCCCACATTATCACATTATCTTACATGCATTAACCATTCTATAATCATTCTTTGAATTTATTATTCAGTAGTGACAATGATATAGAAACCTGAGTGATGAATTCCAAGCAAACACTTGAAGATGAATCTAATAAATTACAACATTAATAATACCCAAATGCTGTTGCTACTATAAAAATGTAATTTTTAGTGGTGCTTTTATTTTAAAAAGATCTCTAAGGACCCTCTGAGGATTTAAATACTATTCTTTGTTTTGGGCATTAATTAAATGGCTATTTAGAATATTTTTATTCTGCAAGGACCCTGTTGCTGTTAAGGTTATATATTGTGCTTTAAAAAAATTCTGGGAGGGTAATCTATCAACTTGTTATATAACTACATGCTGTTATTACTTGGAGAAGCGCCAGTGTCTGACTTTACAACCTTCATTCCAAAATTCTCTTTATTTCTTACAGCTTTTAGGCTAAAATTACTCATGTCAGACACCTACATTAGCATTCATCTACCAAAAATAAAAGTTAAAAGAAGAAGGGGTGATGAAATCCACTGCTTAATCAACTCTCAGAAAAATGTATCCTGATACTACTCATATTTTTTTTTAAAAAAAACAGATGCCTAATCACATTTAATTAAGAGAATCCTTTTTGTTCCACTAAAATCCTTTCATGGCCTGTCTTCCCATCTCACACTTATTCTGTCATTTTTAATTTTGTGTTCTTGCCACTAACATGCAATTTCCTTATCCACCAATGTCATCTACCCATTTCCTTCAGGAGAGTACAGCCTAGTCCAAGTCTCTCGCTAATAACACCATCTGAACAACATATAATGAGTTTCTTAATTTGGCAGACAGACTGCATTATTTATGCAGAACCGATAAGGCACAAAACACATGGTTGCATTTCCTGAAAAATTTTACTCTTCAACACCTCCAAAAGGCTGAATCTTTTTAAACACCATATGTTGTATTTGTTTCTAAACTTTCTTTGTTCCATTGATGTTTTGGAAAATGGTAAAAATAATTGGAAAGCAGATAATATGTTTGGCTTTTGAGCATTGAAAATATTCTGTAGGTTCAATGAATGTAATCAAGTGTTATGGGTTCATGTCAAAGTTTTTAGCATCTTTCTTACTCAGAATTAAGAACTGAAAAAAAATAACCCTAGCTGGTGTAGCTCAGAGGATTGAGCACAAGCCCATGAATCAAAGGGTCTCCAGTTTGACTCCCTGTCAGGGCACATGCTGGGATTGCAGGCCACATCAGCAATGGGGGGCATGCTAGAGGCAACTACACATTGATGTTTCTCTTCCTCTCTTTGTTCTTTCCTTCTCTCTAAAAATAAATAAATGGAATCTTAAAAAAAAGAATTGAAAAAATAATCCATACTATTTTTTTCTTCTAATCTTTTTGTTTCTTATAGATTGTCTAGGAAAGTTTTAATCCTAAACATCTCAGAATCTTTCTTCAGAAGTCACATTTCTTACTTTTACTCCATCTGTTTGGAAACATAGATTTGTCTGTTAAGATTACCATGATAAGCAAATCATGATTTATTATATTTTCAGGATTTTCAAAATTATTTTTATTTTCATTTTCAGTTGACATACATTATTATATTGGTTTCAGGTATACACCCCAGTGATTAGACATTATATAACTTAATAAGTGATCATCCCAATAAACCTTGCACACTTCTGACACCATACATAGTTATTAGACTATTATTAACTATTTTCCCTATGCTGTACTTCACATTCCCATGACTACTCTGTAACAAGCAATTTGCAATTCTTACTCCACCTTTTTCTATTCTAATTTTATTTATTTTTTTAATTTTAATTGTTGTTCAAGTACAGTTTTCTGCCTTTTATCCCCATCCCAGCCCACTCCCCAGCCCTCCCCACCTCCCTCCTGTTTCCACCCCGCCCCTTGTTATTGTCTATGTGTCCTTTATACTTGTTCCTGCAAACCCTTCCCCTTTCCCCCTCAAATTCTCTCCCCTCTCCCCTCTGGTCACTGTCAGTCTGTTCTCAATTTAAGTGTCTTTTGTTATATTTTGCTTGTTTGTTTGTTTTGTTGATTAGGTTCCTGTTAAAGGTGAAATCATATGGTATTTGTCCCTCACCGCCTGGCTTATTTTGCTTAGTGTAGTGCTTTCCAGCTCCATTCATGCTGTGGCAAAGGGTAGGAGCTCCTTCTTTCTTTCTGCTGCATAGAATTCCATTGTGTAAATGTACCATAGTTTTTTGATCCATTTATTTACTGATGGGCACTTAGATTGTTTCCAGCACTTGGCTGTTGTAAATTGTGCTGCTATGAACATTGGGTTGCATAGATTCTATTGGATTGGTGTTTCAGGGTTCTTAGGATATAATCTTAGCAGTGGACTTGCTGGGAGAAAAGGTAGATCCATTTTTAGTTTTCTGAGGAAATTCCATACTGTTTTCCATAGTGGTTGTACCAGTCTACAATCCCACCAACAGTGTGCTAGAATCCCTTCACCATTTTTCTCCATCTCCCCAACCTCCTTCCCATCTGACAACTGTCAAAATGTCTGTATTTGTGATTCTGTTTCTCTTCTGCTTGTTCATTTATTTTTTTAGATATAATTGTTGGTAGATTTCTATTTATTGCCATTTTTGTTCATATTTTTTATCTTGTCTTTCCTAGAGAAGGTCTTTTAACATTTCATATAATACTGGTTTGGTGGTAATGAACAACTTTAGCTTTTTCTTGTCTGGGAAGCTCTTTATCTGTCCTTTGATTCTAAATAATAACTTTTCTGAGTAGAGTAATCTTGGTTGCAGGTCCTTGCTTTTCATGACTTTGAATATTTCTTGCCAATCCCTTGTAGTCTGCAAAGTTTCTTTGAGAAATTGGCTGACAGTTGTGGAAGTTCCCTTGGAGGTAACTAACTGCTTTTTTTTTTGGTGCATTTAAGATTCTCTTTTTTGTCTTTAACCTTAGGTATTTTAATTATGATGTGTCTTAGTGTGGGCCTCTTTGAGTTAATCTTGTTTGGGACTCTCTGTGCCTCCTGGTCTTGTATGTCTATTTCTTTCATCAAGTTAGAGAAGTTTTCTGTCATTATTTTTTCAAATAAGTTTTCAGTTTCTTTTTCTCTGTGTTCTTATCCTGGCATCCCCATGATATGAATGTTATTTTGCTTGAAGTTGTCCTAGGGGCTCCTTACACTATCCTCATTTTTATTTTTTATTTTTCTTCTTCTTGCTGTTCTGATGGGTGTTTTTTACTTCCTTTTATTTTAAATCACTGATTTGATTCTTAGCTTCATCTACTCTACTGTTGATTCTCTTTATTCTTTATTTTAATTACTGCATCCTTTATTTCTGACTGGTTATTTTTTATGCTTGAGATTCTAACTAAGTTTATTGAACATCTTATAACTAGTGTTTTGAACTCTGCATCTAATAGATTGCTTGTCTCCATTTTGTTTAGTTCTTTTTCCTGGAGTTTTTTCCTCTTCTTTTATTTGGGCTGTGCTTCTACATCTCTTCATTTAGGTAGACTTCCTGAATTTGTTTCTAAATATTAGGTAGAGCTGCTATGTCTCCTAGGCTTGGTAAAGTGGCCTAATATGGTAGGTGTTCTGTAGGGTCCAAGACATGGCTTCCCCTTATCACCCAAGCTGGGTACTCAAGTTGTGCCCCCTGTCTGAGCTGTGCACACTCTCTTGTAGTTGAGCCTTGAGTACTATTGGCATGTCAATGCGGTGCTGGATTTACCTAGGCTGATTAGTGGCTGTGACCACTGACTACCACCTCCACCACCACTCTGGAGGATCAGATATGCAGGGGCGAACTCCAGAAAGCAGGAGTTATTTCAGCAGGGCTGCTGAGTCCACCTCTTGGGTGGTTGGGTAGTGGTGCTCTGAGGTGGTCTGAAGCTGTCCACTGGATGTGCTGGCTCTGAGGCCTACTGGGAGGTGCAGGCCAAGGTCAGTCACTGCCTCCACTCTGCCCTGGGCCACCTGGTATAAACTACAGAGTGATCTGCAGATGGCTGCTATTTCTGCTGGGTGTGGGGAGGCCCAGGCGAGGCCAAGCTAAGAACCAAGGTTGGCTGCTGCTAGTGCCAGGCCTGGAGCCACTTAGTGAGAGGTATGGGTCTTGCTAAGGCCTGATGCTGCTTGTTTGAGAGAATTTTGGAAAATTTGAAATATGAGGCAAGACAAGCCATTTGTATGGAAAAGCCACTAGAAACAGCTTGGGTGGGCCTGAAAGTTGGGTGGGGCAAGGCCTCAGGGAATTGTCAGGGTGTGGCAAACAGTGTGAACCAAGTTAATGGAGTCTCAGATATGGTGCCCACCTGCTAGGTCTATGGCAGGAACAATGGCCACTGCCAATGCTGATGTCAGGCTATTCAGTTCCTCCTATATGTCTCTGGTGACTTTCAAGCTGCTGTCCTGGTGCTGGAGCTCAGAGGGAGTGAGCCCAGGTAAATCTGTGCACAGGCTCTTTAAGAGGAACTGCCTGAGACTCTAAGCTTCCATTTTCCTCAGCCAAAGACCCCACTGGATTTTGCAGCCAGAAGTTGTGGAGACTTCTCTTCATGGCACTGGAAACCTTGGCTGTGGGGACTGGGACCCCTCACTCCCTAGATATCTCCTCTAATTTTTATCTGCCACACATGGTTGTAGGACGAGCCCGTACCATGTCTATGCCCCTGCTACATGTCTTGATGTATTTTCTTATTTAATTTCCAAGTTCTAGGACTTCCATTCAGCTGAATTTCTGGCAGTTATGAATGATGGTTGTTCTGTAGTTTGATGTATTTTTTTTAAGATTTTATTTTTATTTATTTTTAGAGAGGGAAGGGAGGGAGATAGAGAAAGAGAGAGAGAAACATCAATGTGCGGTTGCTGGGGGTTATAGCCTGCAACCCAGGCACGTACCCTGGCTGGGAATTGAACCTGGGACACTTTGGTTCCCAGCCCGCACTCAATCCACTGAGCTACACCAGCCAGGGCTAGTTTGATGTATTTTTTATGTGGTTGTGAGAAGAGATGAGTACCATGTTTACCTATGCCACCATCTTAACTAGAAGATAATTTACTATCATTCCCAGAATCATTTCTTCTGCAAGGGTTGTCAAATCCTATAACCAATGGCAATATTTATTCGCACTTAAATGTGTGAATTTTAACTTTGTATCCTTTAGTGTCACATGAACATGATGTGTGATTTCACAAAATATACTTTTTTCTTAGTGTGATAATGAGCATTTTTCTGCTTCTATACAGTAATCTAATATTAAATTATGGTTATAGTTGATTATTCTGTTGAGAAAGCTACAACCTCACCAATATAAACGCTTACATTGGTATATGGCTAATCCACTTAAAACCCTTTTGTTGAGACAAATCTAATTATTATTTTTTCTACATTAAGTTGCACTAATTATATATACTTTTGTGACATTTAAATTTCTTCCTAGTTAAGCATTTTTTTAAATTTATTTTAGAGCATGATGGTAAAATTTATGACATTTGTGCTGACAATTACTAAGCTGAACTCTAATAAAATTTAGATGCTGAGACAACAATCTGATATTCACTAGGAATTTCCTTCTTATTTTTCTACATGGGGTTGAGAATATCACAAATGGCTTTAGTTAAGGTAACAATGTTTGATAGTACTATTTTCCAGGGACAATAGTAGGGGAAAGCTGAGAACTGCGTTCCCTTGGTTAAAAAGGGAGAAGTGAGAGAATATGTGTGCTTTACAATGTTTACCCAAATGGTTGTGGTAGCAACAAGATATAGCTCAATTCTAATAATAATAGGCCAATATATACAGAAGCATTTTATTTCTTTTCCTATTTAATAAAATATTTTGAACTAGCAACAAGATGGTATCTACCCATGTATTTGTTTCTTAGATTTAACAAATTTTAACATTTTGTCATATGTTTCATCTGATCTCTTTCTCTCAAAATAAAATTTTATAAAGCCACATAAATCCTAATCCTTTTTAAATTTGTATCTGAAAGGGAGAGAAACATCCAACATGTGAGAGAGACCTCGGTTGGTTGCCTCTCACGAGCCCCCAAATGGGAACCTGGCCTGCAACCCAGGCTTGTGCCCTGACCAGAAATCAAACCCGTGGCCTTTCAGTTTGCAAAACAATGCGCAACCCACAGAGGTCATCAGTGAGGGCAGTGCAAACTCTCCAGCCCCACCTCAGATCTACCAAATGTTGGCACAGAGGCCAGAAATCTGCTTCCTTTGCAACACCCCCACCCCTCAATGATTCTTATGTTCCTTAAGTTTGACAACACACTTCCAATCTAGGGGAGCCAGAATTAAATAATGAGAGACCATGTGTTTTACTTTAAAAAAAAAGGAGTATATATATAAACCATACATACTACTGCTGTGTGTTTTATACATAGTATTCTATATGTGTCTCATTTGCAATTTTCCTGATTTTCCCCTTAACATAATGTTTTTAAAATTTATCCATACTGACATATTTTATGTACCATATAGTATTCCGAGGTTTGAATAAACTCTGTCACTTACAGATGGGTTATTTTCTTTTTCCATTTTTTAGTACTGCAGTGAACAGTTTTGCTCCAGCCTGGTTTAGAAAATTCAGAGCATCAGGGATAAGGAATTTCACTTTAAGAGCCTGTCTTCTAGCTGCAGAAAACCAGAACAATTCTCTGCACAACTGTGTCTGTTTGAATATCCTAATTTCATCCCATGTATACCTTGCCTATTTATGTCCATGTTAAGCTTTGTGTGCTTAAGATGAAGAGCATGCTTTTTTTTTCAATTAAGTGCTAAGTGTTTAGAGTAGTAGCATACTACTCTAAACACTTAGAATGATAGCCATGAAAATGACTTTTCTAAAAGTTAATGCTTTATAGCACTGTAGAAAAACATCTACCAAGTTGAATTCATTGCTAGGTTACATATTTTTATGTATTTATATTCTTCTTGACTTATTTTATGACCTATAGTGTTGGAAAGCAAGAAGAAAACCTTTTTCTCTCCTATCTGAGTTATGATTTTCCAATATGTTGCATAAGTAAAATGTGTTCCCATTTCTTAGGATCTGTGATAAAGCAAAGGCTTTTCATTATTTACTTGAAAGAGAGAAAGCTATTTGTTTGTGAAGGTCATTGAAAGGGCTTAGAAAAATAAATTAGATTGAGGTGATTTTATACCATTTATTATGGCCAGTCATGATAGGAATAAAAATTAGTTAAATAATATACCATTGTATATATTTAAAATTTAATCCAACTACATTTTTACATATTACAAAACAGAAAAACACATTTCATCTGAGCAACACATTGGCTGGCTGGTGGTGTAAGAAGGCTGCTAGAAACCGCAGGAGGAAGGACACTACTACCTGCCCTCCATGTTCAGAGAGCAGCTCTGTACCCAGAAGTCTGGAGCATTATCGATGCATATTTCTCCCCTTAAATCTAGCCTTTGAGCAAATGATATAGGAAATTTTTAACAGAAGTAATTGACTCACTCTTCATCTTAAAGTTAATCTAACCACATTTTATTATCCTGTGTATCTACTAGATGGACTCTATCCTTCCCTCTGCATTTCAGAATGTAAGTTTTAAAAGAGTGGAAAATGAAGACATTTGGCAGCATATGCTTTGTTATGTAAACCGTAGAAATTTCATTGATGACCCCAATCCAATCTGGAAGGATAATTCTTTTAAGACAAACTTTTAATTAAAGGCAATCACTTCTGCCATATGGGAAGGTATTCTTTAAGCTCTGATGCATGTAACCCATATGGGGCTAAGAAGTTTTATGGCATAAAATAAATACCATGAGGAAGGAAAGAGCTGGGCTAATGTTTCCCCTGATACTGAGGCACCAACAGGCAAATTTCCTTTATTATTGGATAACTGTACTGAATTAACTGTGGTTTTAAATTTTAGTTATTATAGGAAAGAAGACTCTCTTGGTGATTACATTTGTGGTTTCCTAGAATATACCTAAGGCTTAAAGGAACTTAGAAAATGTTTGGGTTGTTACCCAGTTCCTCCAAGAGTCAAACTAATTACAAATTCATTTATTTATAGAACCACAGTATAACAGAAATTAATTCTTCTATAGCAGTACTGACTGTATCCATGTGAAGCGTACTTTGTGAGACTGATGACTGTCTTCATAAATGGCCTCTGAAAAGGACGGATTTATAAAAGCCTTCTTAGGCACACTTTATCAAAGATTCTTAAGAAGTAGTGTTGAAATAAAACATGGACACATTTATTTACTAAATACCTACATTTTTAATGTTTTGTGCATAAGTCATATGGTATAAAATCCCTGCATTGAGGCAAATATTACAGCTTTTAGATTAAATATCACCATTTCCAAGATGATCAAGTTCAACAGGAGTTATTTGTCAGCTTCAGCATCTTAATTACTCAGCCACATGGATTCTTTGTGGCTTATGGCTGGATATGTCCTGACTTTAAGAAAAAATATTTATTTTAGAGAAAAAGAGGAAAGAGGAGGGGGAGAGAGAGAATGAGGGAGAGAGAGTCTTCGATTTGTTGTTCCACTTATTGATGTGTCCATTGGTTGATTCTTGGATCTGCCCTGACTGAGGATCAAACCTGCAACCTTGGCAAACTGAAATGACACTCTAAGCAGCTGAGCTACCCAGCCAGGGCCTGTTCTGATCCCTCTTGACTTGACAGATGAGCTTAGCTTCTCACTGTTGCCTTACTTCTGGTTATCTTAACAGGAAGCTATGACTGTTGAAATTTCAATTAGTTGTTAAGAGTTAAAGAATTGCTAAGTGAAATAAGCCAGGAAGTGAAAGACAAATACCATAAGATCTCATCTTTAACAGGAATCTAATCAACAAAACAAACAAATAAGCAAAACATAACTAAAAACACTGAAATTGAGAATAGACTGACAGTGACCAGAGGGGAGAGGGGAGGGAATTTGAGGGGGAAAGGGGAAGGGTTTGCAGGAACAAGTATAAAGGACACATGGACAATAACAAGGGGGGGAGTGGAATAGGAGGGAGGTGGGGAGGGTGGGGGGGTGGGCTGGGATGGGGGTAAAAGGCAGAAAACTGTACTTGAACAACAATTAAAATAAAAATTAAAAAAAATATTTCAAGGAAGAAAAAAATATATATATATATAAAGAGTTCACCTTGATGGTGCTAGGCAGAATCACTCTACTGAGGATTTGATGTGTAAACACATGCGAAATGCTTACAACTGCCTTACACTGAGTAGATGTTAGCTGTTATTAGAATTATTTGATATTATGAATGATCCCCTAAACAATGAGTGAATCCAATCTGTGAAGTACATTTTAAGTAGGACTATAGAAAAAATATTCCCCAAACTCATCCTGCCACCTCAGAGTGGGTAGAACAACTTCATAATCTTGGACAAGTAATGACTCAGAAATGTTTTTCTTTTTAGAACTATAAATGCATGTCTGAACTGCTCTGAATATCAAAGCAAAACAGATGCATTTGTTCATCCCCATAATAGCTGGCAATCTGTGAGTGGTGAGTGAAGATGTGTTTTGGTTTTTTGGAAGTTTGAGGGTAATAGAGTTTCTAGCCCAGAAGTTTTATTTTAGAGAGCCTGTTCAATTTGCACATGGAAAAATAGTCCTTCTACTTCATTCCAGAGAGACTTGATTTCAGCAGTCCCAGCAGCTTATAGAAGTGCACAGAGGAGAGATTGTTCTAAGAAGTGAGCTCTCTGAAAATGTCAGTATTCTACTGCAGCATGGTCATTTGCTGACTATTTTTCATGTTCTATTTGGCCTTCTTATTACCAAGGGTCTTTTTATAATGCTAGAGATACCCCTCCAAAAATACATATGAATCAGTTATTTGCATTTGCATATAAAACGCCTTTCCCTTTTAAAGAGCACTGGGCTGGGGACAAGGACCTCTTTCTGTCTTTTCACTGAGACCCGCACAGAACACCATAGTTTCCCTAATTTATTTATGCAAATGCTTCATGAGGCACTGCCCCCTTCATACTTTCAAAGCCTGGAAGTCTATTAAGCCTTCAAATATCAGCTGTCCTTCTCCCTGATGTTTTGTATGCTATGTGGAAGAATATTTGGATTACCTAATACTTTCCTACGATCAGGCCTATTCAGCCAAAAAGTGTCACTTTTCTCTTTAGCTGATCGTTGCCTTTCCATGCTTCTATTAGTTGATTTTTACCAGAGGAAGGCTTTTTTTTTTCTCATCGCAGTTTTAATCATCATCCCCACAACACCTTTTATCACCTGTCTGACTCTCATTTTTAATTGAGTTCCTTCTTCCTTTTTCTCTCTCTTGTCCCTTAGTCTATGATTCTCTATGGTTTCACACAAAAGGCTGACATTTTGTGGACATGGAGAAGAGGAGCTTTTTTCCTGTTGTGACTCATGCACAGAACACAGGATATCAGGTACACATCTTCACAACTGTGTTCTTCCCGGGCATTCAGGGCACTTTGGTGGCATTGCTTCCAAAACAGAGCAGTCCTGGAAGCTTGTATATTGCATAGGATTGGTGTTTGGATCTTTGCTGCTGGGAGCAGAGATGGTGGTGCTGAGGCTGGGACTTACCCAGTTTGGTGAGGTAATAGGCTAGAGTAACACCGAAGAGAAGAGCTGAGTTTCCCAGAGATTGACAATGTACTGAAGTTAAGGAAAAGTGATGATACACAGGACTCATGGGCTTCCCAGAGGCCCCAGCAGCCAGTATGATGCAGAGTCAGGCAAGTGTCCCACAGTTTACAGGTCAACTGTGGACACTATCAGGGCACCCTTCATTCAAGACCTTAAATGGATTTGCTGCCCTAACTGGTGTGGCTCAGTGGGTTGGGCATTGTCCTGAAAACTGAAAGGTCACTGGTTCGATTCCCAGTCAGGGCATATGACTGGTTGTATGCCAGATCCCCATTCAGGGGCATATGAGAAGCAACTGATCAATGTTTCTCTCCCCTGCTCTGTTTCTCCCTTCCCTCCTCTATAAAAATAAAGACAATCTTTAACAACAACAACAAAAAAAAAAAAAAAAAAGAAAAGAAGTCCTTCAATAGATTTGCAGTGGGGTGACCCCAGGGGCACAGCATTAGACTGGTACAGGGATTGGCAGCCAGCAGGTTGGCTATGGGCTTGACACTCTTCCCGGTGACATCTTTCAAAATGCAAGATCCTGGGCCATGAGTCACCCACACCAACAATTTTGCATTGTCAACAGAGTGAAGTTCATTCACTCTGCAGAGTGAAGTTGCATTTTCCTGAGTTCTGATGTTAAAAAATAATCACAGCTCTCCAAAAAGGATGGGAAGGGATTGATGAATTTTCATTTTATTTCCCCTTCACATTATTCTATACATATTAACTATTAAAAGTGTACTGTGATGACTGAACAAGGAAGTGATAAAGGTGACACAAAAGTTAACTGTAAGGATTCTACAAAAACTTATCTAATTATTACCATTACAAAAGTAAATGCTAATTCCTAAGTCTTTTAAATCACATAGTCATTTGATTTCAGAGATATGTCTGTGATAGGAGATGAGGCAGACCAGGCATCTAAAAGGAATAATTCTAATTTGTCTGTGATTGCTCTGTGTCTGTGTAATAACTTATAATGTGCAGAAACCCACACTTAAAGAATTCTGTCTGTATATTGAGGGAGGAAGAAACTGAGACTTTATTTTAATGTCCATTCTTCATCATTTCCACAGCGTATTGTTTCAGATAGTTCATGCTTTTCAGAGCCCATAAGTCTCCTTAGAAAAAATTATGGGGAGGTAGAAATTCCACATTGAATTTCATGTGACTCTTTTCCTGGCCATGGAATATTTAAAATAAGCTCAGAAAAGGAGTGCTTTGCATTTTATTGTATTATGTTCTACATTTCTGGATAATCCAAATATCTAACATGTCATTTGCTATAAAGTACCCCTTGTTACTTGCAGGGTCCTTGAATACCACTGAATGTGTCATTACTTTTTAGTACCTGTTGCTGAGAAAAAAATCTAACAACTGTGATGCTGTATAACCTAAGAACTCCCTATAGTAATAGGAAGATAAATGCAGAGTCATATTATTAATACTGCCCTGAAGGTAGACCTCTTTGCTGAAACTTATCATATGTTTAATGAAAGATCCAAGCAGACAAATTAGACTCTATATTTTTTTAAGATTTTTTGTTTATTCACTTTTAGAGAGGAAAGGGAGGGAGACAGAGAGAGAGAGAGAGAGAGAGAGAGAAACATCAATGTGTGGTTGCTGGGGGTTATGGCCTGCAACCCAAGCATGTACCCTGGCTGGGAATTGAACCTGCGACACTTTGGTTCACAGCCCACGCTCAATCCACTGAGCTACAGCAGCCAGGGCCCGAGACTCTATATTTTTATTCATAGCAGTGCAATTCTCCTTTTGTCACACCTTCCATGAGAGGCTGAGTTTCACCACTGCTGCCTCCAGCCCACCACGCCCACTGCCGTTCTTAGGAACAAGAGCACGCAGCCCACCCACAAAGGGCCGAAGACCCACGGAACACTGCTGCTGGCCTGGAGATGGGGAAATGCCCTGTTGTCAGGTCAGGTTACCTTTGGTCTCATTTTTCTAAGTCAACTACAAGCCTAATGTGTCTCTCGAATCCAGAGGCAGCTCAGAACTCTGATGAGGACAGACAAGGTTCCCCTTGCTGTTCCTCACTGTTGGCCCACTGATGGAGAGATGAAGAACCAAATTTCCAAAGAAACCTTTATTGGAAAAGGTGGAGAGAAAAGATAGAATGCAAGCTCCAATAGGTGTATTGACAGGGTGCAGCTTACCATGTAGTTTGCCCCAGCCCAGCTCATGGGTGCGTTGAGGAGCCAGGCCCTTCCCCTCCCTGCACCCAGACTCAGAGGGTATGGAAATGAGGCTGAACTTTCACTTTACATTTCATTATTTCGAGTGCTTCTCTCAAGACACTGGAGTTTTGTTCTAAGTGTGTCTCTCTTGTAGACAGTGTGCAGTTACATCAGCTTTGTGGTTTAATAGGAGTCTTTCTTTTCTTTGGAAAATGCAGGCCTTTATTAACATGATAGAAATGCTTGTTCTTAGTTCCATCACAATATTTTATTATGTTTTCTGCTTTTATTATGTATAAAATCTTTTTTACTTTCTAATGATTAATTTTATCCAATGTACTGAACCCTCTATGTTTTTAGGCTCATATATTGACTCATTAAAAATAAGAATTAATTTAAGATATGCATACTTTCACCCTCCTCTCTCACTTCCCTCTACTATATGAATTTAAGTTGATTATATATTTTATTTTAAGTTTCTATTCTTATAGTTTAGATACATTTACACTTTAAGTTCTTGCTTTATCTGCTTTAAATATCTTTTGGCCCCTTGGCTATGAAACATCAACTTACTTCCACTAACTGACCTTATCTCTCCTTTTATCAACAATTGTTATTTTTATCATTTCTGTATGGTTAGAGATTCAAACATTTACATTCTAGTCTGCAATACAAAATTATTATCTGTTTTTTTCGGTCTTGAGATTAAGTAGATTTCATGTTCACAACCACACATTTTAACATGGAAAGCCAAAGTTTATTCTCTTTCACTTTTTCAAGAAGAAGCTCAGAGAATGTACAGCCATTGCATGTTCAGAAAACTTTCTCTTTTTGCCTTTATACTTGATCTACATTTTGTCTGGATACATAAATCTTGGTTTATTCCCTTTCTTAGAGGACTTTTATAGGTACTGCTCTGCTGCCTTTAGGGGACTGTTAGATTATTCTTAAAAACTTCAGGATATACTTATCAGGCAACTGACCCAGAAATACAACTTTTAGGTATTTAGCCAAGTGAAATGAAAACATATGCCCACCAAAAGACATGGATATGAGTGTTTATGACTGTATTCATAATAGCCAAAGACCAATGAAAACCCAAATGCATGTCAGGAGGAAAATGGATGAACAAGTCATAGCGTATTCATGTAATGCAATAACAATTGAAAGGAATAAACCACTGATACATGCATCAACATGGATGAATTTTATAGACATTATTTGAGCAAAAGAAAGAAAACATAATAGTGATCAAATGCACGTTTTGATATCTCCCCAAGAATAGTGGCCTAGAATTTCAAAGGGGTGGGTTTTAAGCCTTTGTGAAATTCTAAACTTTGGGTTTTTTTACTTTCATTATCTATAAAAGGAGAAGGTTACATTATACTATTTTCACTTTTTTGCCATTCTAAAATCCAAAAGATTTAGTCATTTGTTGCCTGCATGAGAAAAAAAATTGATCAAGTATTTATTCCTTATAGTGTGTGAGTTATAATCTCAACTTTAATCTGTTTTAATGCAATAATTTCTAAACAATTGTGTAAAATTGTTTCATTCCTAAAAATGAAGAATATAGGTCTATTAGTAAATAAGATCATTATACTCAATTCACCAATGTATTTCATTACTTATTTCTTATTAATCATGTCCTCTTTCATTCTAGTAGTAGTCAATCTTTTCTTATATTTAGTTATTAATTCAACAAGTACACATTGAGTGTCTACCTTCACATTGTGTATAGGCCCATAAATCTGTTTTATTAACTGATTAGGAAATTGACTTTATTATATCTTATTTCTTCTTCATGAGATGACACATATGTAAAAGGTATCTATGCTTTACAAATGAACTTAAAAGTACTCTCTGATTTACCTATCTATACATGATGAATGTTTCTTTCCCCAAGTGAGGTTTCTGTTCATAAAGAGAATTGGGACTCGTGGAGTATGTAGCTCTTAGGGGAAAGAAAAGCGTAAAGAACATAATAGCAAGTATCTGTAAAGATTTTAATGACTTATGGGCCTCACACAAAGACGCATTTAAAGCCACAATTTAGATACAGGTTATGGCTACTTAGAAGAATTTTACTGACTTTCTAAAGGAAATTTATTGTATTCCAACCATGCTCCACTGTGGCCCCAGGGGTCTGAAAAGTCTTGGATGTAAGTGCTGCTGCGATTGTGCTCTGCAAAACTTAGAGGTACAGTGCACTTTGGTTTTCTCACTGCTAGTCACACGAGAGGGCACCAATCCCAACATTCTATCTGTCAAGCTCTTGAAGCTAATCCTCACACAAGGCAACAAGCAGGAATCCCCATCCTAAATCTCAGGCTGATCTAACAGAGAAGTTGCTCTGCAGGTCAGACATCTTTATTGTGATCATTAGAACCTCATTTATGACTATCTAAGGATTATGGGACAGCTGCCTTTATTCCTAGTGAAGGCAATTGTGACATAAAAGGAGAGGATCAGAATTCTCTGTTCTTGGAGAGGAGTACTTTTTCAGGTCTGGCCTCCAAATCCTTTATAGAAGATTGAAGACCTTTGAAAAGATTGAAAAGACCTTTGGTGGGAGGTCTGACAGAAGCATAACCTGTGGCATTGGGGGCATTGGGGGCCTGCTTGGAAGCTTTGGCTACTTCATTCCTATAAAATGTCATCTCCTTCTGTCTGCATGTCTTGGGGCAGGCTCACTGTTTCCTAAAAGTAGAGACCTCATCTTATACTCTGCTCTCCTATTGGTCCTCACCCAGTGACTTGTACATCACAGCTAGCTAGTTAATATTTTATGAACCGATTTACTCCTAAACATTGTGTTTCTCAAAATAATAAAAATTCCTATGCATCTTCCTGGGAAATATTTAGGTAAAGAAGTAGAGCTTCATGTCAAATAATTAGTTGTCAAGCCTCTTTGGATTGGAGAGAATGACAGTGAAATAGATGGCATATTTGTTCTGAATCTTTCTGTCTTTCCCACAAGCTCAGTCTTAGCTCTATCACTTTGAGGTTTCTCCTAATAGGAGTGGACTATAGTTCCCAACCCACTGAAGTTGTGAATTGCTTTGACCAACACATGATGGGTGGGAATGCTGGTGTGCCAGTGCTGAGCTAAGTCTTGACAAGCAGCACAGTGTTTCTATTCACTCCTTTAGCACTTGTGTCATTGCCATGAGAATAGGCAATGAGACTATCTGCTGGCCCCAGAGCAATGAGAGAATGTGAGGCAATAGTGCCCCAGTGGCCTGCAGACCAACACTGTGATTATATTTACTTTTTGTTGTCTGCTACCATATTTTGTAAATGTTCACTGCTATGTAAAGGTTCACTTTAACAGAAATCCCTCTCAGATATGATGAAAGGTCAAGCAGATGAAGAACTTTTTAGCATGTGCTAAATGCATTTTCACCATGCCATGATATTAAGTATTCACTTTTATTTGGGTCAGTGGTTGCATGATACCTCTGAGAACTCCTAATTGTTTAGTTCACTCAAAAGCAATAGGCAAGGATCTGTGTGTGTGTTTAAGACATACACATTCTATTGTATTTACCTATGAAGATATACAACTGTGTGGTCCACCTTTGTAAACTATGAAACTGTATCCTAGAAATCTCCATGGGTGATCTGATCATTTCAACTGCAGGACAGACACACCCTTCAAAAGAAACACATGAAGGTATAATGAATAAAACCTAAGAAGACTTCCTTACATTTGGGGCACTACACACAAATATGTGTATAAGAGAGAAAAAGAGAGGGGACAGACTGGTTTTTCATAAAAGAATATACACAAAGGTAGCACAACATAAGGAACAGTCCTGGTGGAATACAGTTGTAGAGGCAATGAAGAATGTAGAACTGGTTGAAAAGATACTGTTGACAACCAAACATGCTTAGATAGGGAAGAAAGAAAAGATGATAGAAGTTAGGGCAGGTGGGAGGGGGAACTGGATTGGGAGTAAAAAGGAGAAAACTGTATATGAACAATGATTAATAAAAAAAAAAGAAAAGAAAAGATGATAGAAGTTAGAGAGGCTGACTCCCAATGCAGAGACAGCTCGTAAGTTTACATTCTTTCAAGACCAAAAGTGGGTAACAAATAAACTTATCTGTGCAGAAGGAAACAACGAGAGGGTCAAAATGTGCTCTAATACCCACTTGAAAGAATAGGTGAAGGACAGGGTAAGATGAAGCATGACAGAGACAGAGAGAATACCACAAGAAACATTGATGGGAGTGAGGGGTGGAAAGATACAGAATGTAACTCATATTATTTATTTTAGCAAGAACATAATTTAGCAGTATTTTTAGAGGCAAGGAAGATTACAAAGTTCTGCAGGGCAAAGACAAGGGAGCCAAGGTCTTGCTGGGCAGCAGTGAGGGGTGGTCAAAGAGAGCACGCAAGATATAAACAGCCAACCAAAGCCAAACAAGAATGGAGGGAGGACCAACTAAAAAGGAGAAAAGCAAAAACAAATCGAAACAACACATTTTGTTATTAATGAAAACAAAAACAAATATTAACAATTATTGAAAGTTTGATCTTTTAATTCCCCAGAAAAAAAGTTTAAAGTTCTTAAGTCTTCATGGAACATGTATAATATACCCTCCAAGGGATAACTGTCTTTGTATCTTTTTTAAGAACTTATTTTGCGTATTATTAACTGTTTCAAATATAATAATTGTTTCATTCAAAACACACACCTTATACATTGTACACACCTGGTACCTTATAAACACATGAATTATGAAGTACAGTAGTAGAATGAATGCCCAAAGACACACCACCCAGACCAAAGTACCAGAACATTATAATAATGTACTGTACAATGTGTACCCAATGAGATCTCATAGAATTCTAGAACTTGCCTACCAGGTTGAATTTGATGTATTCTAAAACTTGTTTTTATTTTAAGTATCAAGAAAGAATAAAAAATCCAAGTCAATTCAGTATTTTCACATTCTTAACCAGCTACTTTTCTGTAGCCTGCTGAGCTCTCCTAACCAGCCTGGTGCCCTGAACATTAGCATGGTCGTTGGCTGGCCGCTGTATTTGCCTGAACAAAAAAGAAGTCCACATTCCAGGGATCTCATTGGCAATGCTGGACTCTTCAGATGAGATTTCATCTCTCAGGGTTACCCAGGGAAAGTGGCTTTTGGGACCCAAGAATATTTTATAACCAAAACAAAATAAAGCTGTTGTTAAATAGGGTATGTATTTGAAAAAAGAATTTTTTTTTTACTTCTTGTAACATAGTTTCAATCATGTATATAAATATAAGCTGATCCACAGCCCCTTTGTGCCTGCTATAGCCACACTTACTTGGTAAGATCTAGAGTTGCCTCCATTTATAGCCACCATTATTTCTACTATCTGGGACTTAAGCTGCTTTTAAATATTAAATGACTAGATTTAATAGTCATTTAATACTGAAAAACAGCAACAATGTAGAGCTTGGAAAGAACATTCCTAACAATTATGAAAAAATGAAAAAGTAAAAAAAAAAAAAAGAACAGACACACACACAGAATTTTATATCTCATTGTAAATCATTTTTCTCCTTCATATAATACTGCCTAATTTTGTGCAATATTAGGTTTCTAGCTTGTATGACTCATTCTAAATAAAACTGCTGTTTCTTTTGTTTCCAAAACATCTTTACCCAGGATGGACCTAAATATATTTTTCCAGGATTTCACATAAGATAAAATGATCATGTTTGCTGTATTTAAAGCAAGTAAAATTGTACATAATGTAATTAATACAATGCATTGTTATTTTTTAATAAATGGAATCTTTATTCTTTTTTTAGATTTTATTTATTTATTTTTAGAGAGGGAAGGGAGGGGAGAAAGAGAGAGAGAGAGAAACATCAATGTGTAGTTGCTGGGGGCTGTGGCCTGCAACCAGGCATGTGCCCTGACTGGGAATCAAACCTGCGATGCTTTGGTTCGCAGCCCATGCTCAATCCACTGAGCTATGCCAGCCAGGGCCAATGCATTGTTATTAAGAGAGTGATATTAAATCTCTAAAAGACACATTTTGTGTGTCCCTTATATACACCAATTAATCTTGTCCACTGCACAATGTCAACCTTAGCTGTATCTCAGAACAAGAATGTGAATAACAAGTAGCCATAAATTAATTTTTTCTTTGGAAAGGGTCAAATTATATAATGTCTTTGAAAGTGCTTAAAAACCCTAATATACATACAGGAATCAAATGCACTGCTCTACCTATCTAAATGAATAATCTTTTGGAAATTTTCAAGAATGGACATTCTAGTAAACTCTAAATATGAGCTCAATAATTTTTGGATCAACATCATTGGAAATAACCATACTGAAAAAGGTACTCTCAGTATTAAGGAACTTTTGAGCCTTTTATCCAACAGACTCACAGTCGTTGAAATGTCATGTTGGTGAAATGTGTAGTAGTTGTGAAATAGATAGTGAAATCTGTAGAAAACAGAGCTGGGGTAAGCTTAACAATTCAGTGATTATCTGGCAAAACACTCATTCAAAAAACAATCATTGTGTTTTTTTTTAGTATTTTTGGAATAATTTTAGAACATAATATAGATAATCTCTATTAGTTCTGCAATCTTTGTGTTCAAATACATGTGTAAAATATTTAAAAATCTATTGCTCTCTTTTGTACTCATGTTTTAGTTAAGTTAATGTATATTTTCTTACTTAGCATTTTTTTTCTTAGTTTAAAAACAACTGAAAGAGAATTAGTGGATATTTAAAATTTCTTAGAAATAAAGAGTAAATACCTTTTGTTGGGATTTAATTAACAAGCTGCTTGGAATTCAAATCTATATATTTATCTGTCTATCTTATAAATATTCCTTCTGGTAACTGTGCATGAAATGAATTTTGAAAAATATAGTCAATCTATAAAAGAAATGAATGACATTTACTTAGTTGAGTAGAGAGCAAACCAAAATATTACAGCAGTTGTTGCATTGCTGTGCATCTCTTGCAGAGCTGTGTCCTGAAGTAATTTTCACATTTAGTCAAACTACTGCATAAGAGAGCAGTAATTAAAGTATGTGAATACATTGCCTTTAATTATGCCTGATTTGTATGTTGCCTATAAACACTGTTGAGAGGTTCTTAATTGGGATAGAGTAACACATATTTAAAGTAAAATCCATAATCTTGGAAAATTGAAGGTATAATAGTACTCTTTACATAGGAAGTGTTGACTAACCAGTCTCATTTAGAGAGGAAATATGTACATATCAGAATGTCAACAAAAAATGTGAGGATTAAGAATTTTTTCTGGATCATTAGCAAATAATTACTTCTTAGATAAATTGATTCAAAGATTTTTTTTTCTTCACTGATAGAGATGTAAAACCACTTTGAATTAACATGACATTTTCCTTTGTAAGAACTCAGAACCTGACCGTTATTGTTGTTTCAATGAGATTCTTGTGAGGATTAGATGCAGAAATTTTAAATGTGTAGAATTCAACATAATTTTGATACAACACTTGACTTAAAGTGAGGGCTAATGTTCAAAGGAAGCTTGGACATTATTATGCCCAATATTCCCATTCAACCTCTTCAAAGGGTGGAGCTCCCTTCTCTGTCTAAGGATGATGAATAATAGGGAACTTACTTCTTCATAAGGCTCTTCATTCAGTTGTAATATGTGATAATTGTTACTCCAAAAAAAAACCTCTCTCTATTGAGACATTAACTAACTCTTTATGATTTTTCACCCATTAATCTTAACTTTGATTCCAACACAAATAAGACACACTCTCCATGCTCTTTGGAAGTGTTGTGTTCTGGTGGAAAGAGAAATGGACCACAAACCAGCTGTCAGCCCCAATTTCACCACATTCAATGGTAGGACATTAGATAAGTGGTAATTCTGTGCCTCAGTTTCTTCATTTATAGATTAAGAATCATGATGCATACCTATTCTCCCTCCCTAAGTTATACAATTATTGTGAAAATCAAATAAAATAAGAGATGGAAGCTCTTTCCAAAATATAGAGTGCCAGTGGTTATTATTATTTGCATTAATAGTTCTTTGACTATCATGGTTTCCTCTAATCTTTCATGGTTCCCTCCAACCTCCCCTTCTTTAGGGCAAGAATTCCAATTACCCTTAACTATTTACTGTATGATTTGTATTTAAGTTCCTACCCCCCCCATTCTAGACTCTCTTGTTTGTCAGTATTTCACATGATTTCCAGAAGGATGACAATGCTGGTTGCTTACATTTATTTTATAATTTAATCTTCAAAATGTCTCATTACTTGAGACAAAGAAACTGAGACTTAGGTTAGAAGATACGCCAAAGGTCACACAGCCAGTGTGTAGTGGGGCTGATATTTTAACTCAAACCCTACATTAGAGCCTTTACTCTTGATCCAAGATGATAACTTGTGCATGCCGTGGATGCAGTGTTGTCATTACTTCTTCCATGCAGCATTATTCATTGAGTACATTGCACTAGATACTGGGAATGGAAAGATCAAAAGGGAAGAGATGCTGTCCCCAAAGAGCTCACAGTGCAATAGAAGACTTAGATAAGAAAACAAAAGACTGTCCAAAATGTGATATGGTAAATATCATAACAGAAATAAACCATTCTGAGGGCTCTAGTTTCACTGATGAAGATGAAGATTTTTTTATTATTTTATTTTATTTTATTTTATTTATTTTATTATTTTATTTTATTTTCTTAAAAAGTGTTCTTGTCAACTAGCACCTGGCTGACAATGTAATGGAAGTGTTCACGCAGAAGACAGAATGTCTCTTACCAGGGACCTTGTTGAGGGGACAGGTGAGTCATGGAGAGGCTTAAACAAGGCGAGCTGTAATGTACTTTCAAAATTTCAGATTCTGTGGGCTTGAGCTAGAGTCAAATAAACCCTGAAGTCATATTTACCTAAACTAATATTCTATGACCCTACACATCTACAGTCGATTGTTTAGAAGTTAAGTGCAAAACTTGACATTTTCCCTTATGAAATTCCTTCCTGTCAGATGTAGTTTGATGTGCTTTCAGAAACTGCTTTTATCATCCAGCATAACTGCTCTCAAGTCCAACCTTGTCTCTTCTGTAAATGTTATCTGATTGCCCTCTCTGTCCTCATTTATCTGACAGAATATATTAAGCATTTGCTCTGGGCCAGGTGCCATGCTGATGCAGGTAGGAGAGGGACTCTCAGATGAGTTATTGGAAAAGCACAGGGACTTAAGGAAGCTCAGGGAAGGTGGTGCCATATCAAGGCTGGGAGACAGAGAGGGAAGCCTGTTGCGCGTGGGTCACCGGCTAGCAGTGACCACGGAACGCTGTGGATGGCTCGATGATAAACACGCGAGAAAAAACATGCACAGAGACAAACTAATTTCTGTGGAGAAGTAGGGACGAAATGGCCACCCCTTCTAGTGAGGAGCGCGCCAATTTACAGTCCATACCTGCTTTTATTGGGCTCATGCTACATAATAACTCAGGTAACGTACAATACTCATTAGGGGAAGTAAGGAATATAGAAAACAAAGAACTCTGCCGGTCTATTGAGTTGGGGGTCAAAGAGCTGTAAGGCTGAGGAACAAACTAGCTTCCTCCTAAGACCCTTCTCATTCAACTGAGAGCATTCTTGAACAAAGAAGGTTTCACAGTAATTTACATGTTCTTTCTTAGGCCTGATCACCCCGGGAAATCCGCACTTCCCAGTACCGAGCTGTACTTCCCCGTCATTGTTTCAGGCTTAGGTGGAGCGCGGGAACTAAGGCCACCGAGAGATAAGGAGATTTTCTTCCGGACGCTGAGAACTCAGACTTTGTCAAAGCCGAGGAGTGAGGGTCCATCACCCCCTTTTGCTGCAGCCCCCCAAGTCCTTCTTTTGGGGGGCCTCCCAAAGTGATCGTGCCTGGCTTGGGTTGTTCCCCCTGTGGGGAATCTTACCCGTCTTTGGCTAACTGACCAAGCTTTTGGGGGTTCAGTTATGAACAAAGCAGCAGAAGCAGCATTCCTGCCAGGAAGATAAGCTTTTGTCTCCTTGCCGGCTCATGGTTCCAAGGGCGTTCCCTTAGCCTTAGCCTAGGCGGGGGTTTCAGTTTCTGATACCAGTCAGGGCGGTTCCCAACATATCCCCCTTTTTTAGTTTTTTTTAAAATCAATTGTGGTCGTTAAGCCTGTGAAACCTACTTTTGCTGTTTTCGAATGCAAATCAGAAGAAAAGCAACATCTACATACATCATAAGGCAATAATAGAAATATAAAGCAGAAACTAAATTCTATGGGTTGTGAATACCTAAATTTCTAAATTCAGTGCAAGAAAACATATTAAGGGAAAAAACAAAAGTAATAGGTCTGATTACATTTCAATCTTTGTGAGAAATTACATAGATATCAGGAAAGGCAAATTACAAGGCAGTTTGAGCATAATGCAAGCCTGACTTTTTACGAGAGGATTTCTTAACAGGTGCAGTTCTGCGCACCGACTCATCACCTACTTTCTTACGTGGGTGTTGAGTTTTAATTTTACGCCTGCCAGAGTGGTTTCTCATACCTTCTCCCTTGTTTTCAGTTAGGACTGCTAAGGGTTCCATAAAGGTGGCTACCTGCTGGTCTCTGATACGACCCTGGGAAAACAATTTGCAAATACACCGAAGTACACAAATCAATATCACAATCAGTAAACAACCAGCAGCTCCAAAAACCCAAATTCTCAAATTAATTCCATCAAACCATGTTTTAGGATTCAGCCAATTAATATTTTCATTAAGGGCTCGAAAAATGTCCTGTTTGGTTAAACGTTGAATGTCCTGCAGCTGATGATGTAACTCCAACTGCAATTTATCAATTTGTCCTTTTAAGTTAGTGGAGAAAGCTCCCCTCAAGCGATGTTGTATATCAGTCCAAGTATGTTGGCTGGAATTCCACTGTAGCGGTGTGACACACAGTCTGGAGAAACCAGGGTCACAGGTTAGGTGTTGACGAATCACGAGAGCGTCCTGGCGTTCGCCAATCCAGTCCAGTGCTCATTCAACTGCAGAAAGGCGGGTCAGGATCTCCTGATCTATTTGGGCCTGTTGGACTAATTCTAAAGTAGTATTGATTAAACCATAAGTGCAACCAGGTGTTAACAAACTGTCGGACTCAAAAGGAGGGCAGTGCATTGTTAAATGCTATAATGCCATTTGGATTCATTCATTTTCTGGTCATATTCTGGAGATAACAGATTTGGAAAGAGTTGGAAGACACAATTAAATCATAACCACTATTAACGACTGATCTTGTTAGATTTATGCAAAGAGACCTTATGTCATTACTTACTCCTTTAGAATGCCAAATTCTGGAGGGATCAGGTAGGGAGAAAATATAAAGTGTGAAGGAAAATCCTTTTCCTTCTGATATCTACCAGGCTTCTTAAAACTTTCACTTCCACAGACCTTCTGCAACATTCACAAACTCTCTATTCTTTTTCATTCACTTTCTGATATCCACCAAGATTGCATCTTCATGCCTTAGACCTTCCATTACTAACACACTCCACACAATTCTTTCTTAAAACATTTACTTCCACAGACTTTCTGAAACATTCAAAAACCTTCTAATCTTTCTTTCATACCCCTTCTGATATTCACCAAGATTGCATTTCCATGCCTTATACCTTCAATTATTAACTAACATCACATAACTTCTTTCCTAAAACATTTACTTTTCCATTTATCTTTACAGTTTCCCATTTACATTCCTAGAGTGTGAAGTTTCAACCTTCCCTGGAATCCTCAATTTTTTTTTCAGAGCAGATACAGAGTAAAATCCATCCTTCTCTGTGGGGGTGAAGGTGGGGCCTCCGTGATCTGCTCACTCAATTTGCACACCGTTTCACTGTCAGAATCATATTCCTCATCATCTAGCTCTGTTTTCTTTGTCCAAATGAACTCAAGAGAGTCCCTGACAAGCCTCCAGGTTACAAAGGTGTGCACACCAATAGATATACCACTGTTTTGCAAAGATTTCAACCTTTCACCCACTTTTTCCCAAACATCAATGTCTAACGTCCCTCTATCAGGAAATGAAGGACAATATTTTCTTATAGATTGCAAAAAGCTGAACCAGATGCTTTTCCTTCACCTTATACTTTGCTTCTTTAAGAACTTGTTGTAATATACGCAGAAAAGATTTCTGCCCTTTAGTTAAGTTACAACCCATGTTTACCTTCCTTCCTTTTTTTTTAAAGAAAAAGCTTACTTTTATTTACTTTTAATTGGCCAAAATAAATCACCTGATTACTTTTTTCAAGGCAAATTGTTTGTTTTTTTCAAACTTGAGAATTAGATTACTATTTACCCAATTATAGGCGGTCGCGAAGAGAGAAACGACCTAGAAAAGAAAGACCTACTTCCCTGAAAATTCAACGCATCCCACGACATGCCCGAGAAAGAGTTCGGAGTCGTCGGCCCTTACCTGGGCTGTTAGCGCGCAAATCCACCCGAAGTTGATGCGTTGTCCACAGCGACGGCTCGTAGCCGCTGGTTCCAAGTGGTCTCGAACGGGGTCCCACCTCTGTGGTCCCGAATCACTGCCCCACGTTTGGGCGCCAGCTGTTGCGCGTGGGTCACCGGCTAGCAGTGACCACGGAACGCTGTGGATGGCTCGATGATAAACACGCGAGAAAAAAACATGCACAGAGACAAACTAATTTCTGTGGAGAAGTAGGGATGAAATGGCCACCCCCTTCTAGTGAGGAGCGCGCTAATTTACAGTCCATACCTGCTTTTATTGGGCTCATGCTACATAATAACTCAGGTAACGTACAATACTCATTAGGGGAAGTAAGGAATATAGAAAACAAAGAACTCTGCCGGTCTATTGAGTTGGGGGGTCAAAGAGCTGTAAGGCTGAGGAACAAACTAGCTTCCTCCTAAGACCCTTCTCATTCAACTGAGAGCATTCTTGAACAAAGAAGGTTTCACAGTAATTTACATGTTCTTTCTTAGGCCTGATCACCCCGGGAAATCCGCACTTCCCAGTACCGAGCTGTACTTCCCCGTCATTGTTTCAGGCTTAGGTGGAGCGCGGGAACTAAGGCCACCGAGAGATAAGGAGATTTTCTTCCGGACGCTGAGAACTCAGACTTTGTCAAAGCCGAGGAGTGAGGGTCCATCACCCCCTTTTGCTGCAGCCCCCCAAGTCCTTCTTTTGGGGGGGGCCTCCCAAAAGTGATCGTGCCTGGCTTGGGTTGTTCCCCCCGTGGGGAATCTTACCCGTCTTTGGCTAACCGACCAAGCTTTTTGGGGTTCGGCAGCAGAAACAGCATTACTGCCAGGAAGATAAGCTTTTGTCTCCTTGCCGGCTCATGGTTCCAAGGGCGTTCCCTTAGCCTTAGCCTAGGCGGGGGTTTCAGTTTCTGATACCAGTCAGGGCGGTTCCCAACAGAAGCCTACTTGGCTTGGTCTTGAGGCACATGTAAAAGTGGGGGAAGAAGCAAAACAAAGGGGCAGCCTGTGCACAGTGAGGAGCATGGGGAGGATGAAAATTAAGAGAGTGTGAATTTGTTCAGTAGGACTGTCATATGGGATGTGAGGGAGAAAGAGTAAGAATGATGTTGAACAAGTCTGTCTAGAGCCACTGAATGGAGACCACCTAGCAAATTGCAGTTGAGAACTCATTCCAGGCTCATATCAATAAGCTCCCTTGTGAGTTAGCCCTGGTCTTTTAGCCAAGGTGACTATTCCATTAACTCATCCTTGGTGCTGTTTTATGGATTGAGAAGAAAGGGGAGAAGCCCTGACTGGAGTGGCTCTGTTGGGCATCATTCTGCAAAGATAAAGGTCACCAGTTGGATTTCGGGTCAGGGGGCAGGCCTGAGTTGTGGTTTTGTTCCCCGGGATAGGGCTCTTACAAGAGGCAACTGATAGATGTTGCTCTTTCACATGGATGTTTCTCTTCCTCTCTCCTTCCCTTCCCCTCTCCCAAAAATAAATAAATAAAAACCTTTTTTAAAAAGAAAGGGAAAAAGAGGAAGGAAATAAAGATGAAGAAGAAAAACAAGGAAAGGAAAAAGGACTTTTGGCTACAAAGTGTAAAAATACAAAACTGCAAGGGAAGTACTTCAGGTAATAAAGTACACCTTAAATGTCAAAAATGAGAGAATTATCTGCCAGGATACCAAACTCTCAATCTTGAAGCAACAGCTAAATTCTGCTTCTAAAGGACTTATATATTGTCTAGGTTTATATAAAATTACATAAAAACCTAGAAATAGATCCACAATGGCAACTAATACATCCCAAGATAAAAATAAATTCTAATGACATGCTCTTTTATAAGTAATCTTGCTCAATAGACCAGATCAAAAAATAGTCAGTCCTGTGTTAAAGTCAGTTAATTTGTTGATAAGGAATGATGGACAAATCTTCAGAAGACATGATGAAGAAAGCTAGGGACAATTTTTAATATTGACCATTTATTCTTAATTCATTCTATGCTATGTATTTCCAGCAATAAGTTATCAGCAAAAAAGAAAACACAACAAAAACCAAAACCCTGACTGGTGTGGCTCAGTGGATTGAATGCCATCCTGTGAACCACAGGGTCACTGGGTCAATTCCCAGTCAGGGCACATGCCTAGATTCCTGACCAAGTCCCTGGTAGGGGGCGCACAAGAGGCAGCCGCACATTGATGTTTCTCTCGCTCTCTTTCTCCCTCCCTTCCCCTTTCTCTGAAAATAAATAAATAAAATCTTTAAAAATATTATCACCAAGACATCTTGGTTTATTTAAGTTTTCTAGGCATTGTGGTAATTAACTAGAACCAATATTAATTAGATAGTAGTTTAACCACTTTAGTAGATTCATAATGAACCTGAATTCCACTACTACATAACCTATGGAACTGACCAAAATTTTTATTCAAAGAAAGCTTCAGAATTACCTACCTTCTTATATACTTGATTCTTTCCATGGATACATAAATTTCTTCAAGAACTCCCTACAATTTCACCCTCCACTCAATAATTGTTACATACTTGACATATATAAAACTCTTTCTCTATATGTAAATAGTTGTTTTTAATTAAATTTATTGGTGTGGCATTGGTTAATAAAATAATATAGGTTTCAAGTGCATACTTCTATGACACATCATCTATATATAGTTTTTTAAAAATATATAGTTTTTTATAGTTGTACATGTATATGAATGTTTTTATCTTTCTCTTTAGATTTTAAGTTATGGGAAATTGGGAAAATACCTTGGACCTGTGTTGAGCCTCATTTTTGAAATTAGAAAAATATGTAAAAACTACATATGAATTGAAATTAAGGTTCTATTGCTGTAATCAGCTCACAGAATGATAGTACCAGATGTAAACAGCCATATCTTTTTCCATGGAGCTTTTCCCTAAAATGGAAATATGTTGTCTATACCTTTGCCTTCTGACATACCCTGTCTTCTGTTCTCTCCATTGTTCTCTGGTACAGGTGCCATCATTCCTGAACCAAAAATTTAGATTCATTTTAGTCAGCCCTTTGTTATGTAAAGCAGGCACACAATGACTCTGCTTTGCTCAGATTCTTCTATTTTTAGTGGCTTCTTAAAAATGTGTATTTCTCCTATATCCTTCTTTCATGCATTTCTTTTTGAGCTGCTATCCCCCACATTGCCATCTTTTTAAGCACATTCTACTGACAGGATTTCCTTTTGTTGTTTTGACTTATTTTGTATGCATAAGAATACTTCACACCAATCCATATAGTTAAAATTGAGATCTATAAGAAAATACTGAGGTACGTAGTGGTAGAAAACACTACTAGCTTGATGCATTCTACACAGTTTTGGAGGGTTTAACTTCCCATTACCCTAATTTCATCTTCTCCCCATCAAAGAATACTGAAGACTTCAGGTCAGTTTACTTCCTATTTTTAAATTATCAGTACAATTGAATTACCTTGGTCTCTCCTTTTTCTGGGTTAACTTTTTATTTTGTTGCCTTCTATCTAAATTCCTTAGCATGCATTTACCCCTATATAGATATTTATCAGAGTTCTATCTGAGTTACTACAACTTTTTTTGTGTCCCCTTTGCATGCTTTGCTATGCAGGGTAAACTTTTTTTCACTTGCTTTTCTATTCTAATGGCCTACCTAATGGCACAGCAGCTAGCACATAATAAATATATAATGCATATTTACTAAATGAATGGATGAATGTTCCCATCCTCGGCTGGGCTGAGCTTGCTGAGCTGAACATAGCTATACTCAAATTTATCTTGAGTCAATTCAGGCAAGTACCTACTACTTTCCTACTCCATGTACTGTATATAAGACCTCAGTGAATACCATCTGGCCTAACTTTATAATGCAGAATCCTCCATTATGTAGGTGGCAATTGTATTACCCTTTATTCACATGAATTTAGCTTCCACAAACTATAAAATATGAGTTTTCATATATATTCAACCATTTTTCATGAGAAACAGATTTTAGATGTTTCAGCTGTGAATGTCAGTAAAATGAGGGCCAGATGTTTTACTTAAAATTAATAAAAACAAGTATATACTGTGTATAGCATATAGAGGAAGGAAATTGTAGTAGGAGAGTATCTAGAATTGAATTTCTAGCTTCAAATCCTTACTCCTTTTTTTATTAGTTATGCAACAGTTGTGGACTGAATTTGTTCCCCCAAAATCCATATGTGGAAGCCCTAGCTACCAATGTGACTGAACTATATGGAATTGATGCCTGTGAGGAGGTAATCAAAATTAGAGGCAGCCCTGGCTGGGTGACTTGGTTGGTCGGAGAATCATCTCATACACCAAAAATTTGCAGGTTCAATTCCTGGTCAGGGCATACACCATATTTTGCCATGTATCATGTGCATATTTTGAGGGAAAAATAAGAATGCACATTCTACATGGGTAGTACTAATTCTATATCTATATATATGTTTTTAATTCTTTTATTTATGCTTATGCATTTAAAGTGTAACTCTAGAAAACAGTAATATATCCATATGCAAAATAATACCCTTTATAATACAAAAACAAATATATAAATATAAATAAATAAATAATTGAATTAAAAATGAAAATTAAAGATTTTTTCTAAAAGTTTGGGCCAAAAACATGGATGCACATTATACACAGCAAAATAGTGTACCTATGTTGTGGGCTCTATCCCCAGTTGGGACACATAGTAGAGGCAATTGATCAATGTTTTTTTTTTCACATCAATATTTCTCTCTTTCTCTCTCTCTTATGTGTCCTCTCTCAAATCAATAAATGTATCCTCAGGTGAGAATCTTAAAAAAATGATTAAATGAAATCATGAGGGTGGATCCTAATCCAATAGAACTGGTGTCTTTATAAAAAGAGAAAAGATAACAGAGAACTTGTTTTTTCTCTCTCTCTTCCCCTCCACGCAGAGGGAAGGCTATGTGAGAACCCAGCCATAAGGCAGCTGTCTACAAGACAGGAGGAGAGGACTCACTAGAAACTAACCTGGTTGGTTTTTTAATCTTGGCCTTCTAGTTATCAGAATTGTGAGAAAATAAATTCCTTTTTAAGCCATCTGACCTGTGATAACTTGTTATGGCAACCCAAGCAGACTAATGCAGCAACCTTCAACAGATTATTGAAATTTTTTGATCCTTAAGATTTTTTCTTATAATTGCAAATAAGTATGATGACATTATACTATATGTCACAGAACTGCAGTGAAAAGATAATAAGATGATACACTTGGCAGTTAACACTGTGTCTGGTACATTGTAAGTGCTCAGAAACCATTAGCTATTAGTACTATTTTACTACAAATTCAACTACTATGACCTATATCTTGTGACTGAGAGTCAAGAAAAATTTAAACAAGGCCTTCTGGTCAAGATGGCAGTATAGGTAAATGCAGTACTTACAACCTCCCACAACTACATCAAATTATAACTACACTATACAAATTATAACTACACTACAGAACACCCATCATTCAGAACCAGTTGAAAACTAGCTGAACAGAAATACTATAACAAAGGATGTAAAGAAGCCACCTCAAGAGTGGAGGCATGGAGATGCAGAATGGGCTGGTCCCACACCCTTGTGAAGCAGATAAAATTTGAGAGAGATGTCTTGGCTGTGGAGGTTCACCTGAGGAACAGAGGGTCTCATCCTCACACCAGGCCCCCAACCCCAGCCAAGAAGAGAAGTCCCATAACTTCTGGCTGTAAAAATCAGCAGGGATTTTGGCTGAGTGATATGAAGGACCTCTTGAAACCCAGGCATTCCTCTTTTCGGACTCTTACATGGACTCTTACTTGGACTCACTCACTCTGAGCTCCATTGCTTGGGCAGCAATTTGAAAGTCACCAAGAACATATGGGGAAGAACTGAAATGTCCAGCACCAGGGCAAGCTGAGGAGGGCAGTGTTCTCCCAAACCAAAGTGCTGGCAGAGGCCATTGTTCCTTTGATGAGCCCTCCCTCCACAGAGCTGACAGGCAGGCTCCATATCTGAGGCTCCGTTAACTTGGCCCACCCTGTTTGCTTCACTCTGGTGATTCCCTCAGACCTCACCCCAACCAGTTTGTGGGCCCACCCAAGCCTTTTCTAGTGGCCTTTTCATACAAAGGCCTGTCTTGACTCATGCTTCAGACTTTACTAAAAACTCTGAAACAAGCAGCATCTGGCCTGAGCATGCCCTGTACCTCTTGCTAAGTGGCCTCAGGCCCAGCACTATCAGCAGCTGGTCTTGGTTCACAACTTTGTCTGTCCTGGGCGACTCCAAGCCCAGCACTAGTAGCAGCCATCTGTGGATCACTTTGTAGTTCATGCTGGGTGGCACCAGGTGGAACACAAGTAGTGAATAACCTTGGCCTGCACCTCCTGAGAGGCCCCAGAGAGTGTACTTGCTGGACAGCTTCAAACCTTCAGACCATCCTGGAGCACTATCTAACCACCTAAAGGAGTAATACACTTAAGTAGCAGACTTAACAGGCAACAGAGCCCTGATGAAGTAACTTCCACTCCATAGGGTAGGCCCCTGAACTGCTGATCCTCCATGGTGATTACAGCCAGTCCTTGAAGCTGATTGGCCAGGGGTGAATACCTTCCAATGATGTGCCAACAGCAATTAAGTCTCAACTACAATGAAAGGGTGTACATGGCCCACATGGGGGGGCTCACCTGGAGTGCCCAGCCTCAGTGATTGACCAGGCTGTGTCACTGGACCCTATAGGACACATACTACATTAGGCCACTCTACCAATCCTGGGAGACATAGCAGCTCTACTTAATATGTAGAAACAAAGACAGGTGGCAGACAAAATGAGGAGACAAAGAAACATGTCCTAAATGAAAGAACAGAACAAAATCTAGAAAAAGAGCTAAACAAAATGGAGACAAGCAGTCTACTAAATACAGAGTTCAAAACACTGGTTATAAGCATACTCAATGAACTTAGGCTAAGAGTAGATAAACTTAATGAGAACTTCAAAAAATAAATAGAAAAAATAAAAACAAAACTAGAAAACATAAAAAAGAACCAGTCAGATATGAAGAATATATTAACTGAAATGAATAAATTACAGGAGATCAAAAGTGGAGTAGATGAAGCAGAGGATCAAATTAGAAATTTGGAAGATATGGAAGCAGAAAATAATCAGGAGAGTAAAAAAGAAAAGAATTCAATAAAATAAAGATAGTATAAAGAACCTTTGGGACAAAGTCAAGCAAAACAACATTGTCATGTGGTATCAGAAGGAAAAGAAAGAAAAATAAATTTGCAGGAATAATGATGGAAAACTTCACCAACTGTTGGGAACCACCCTGCCTGGTATCAGAAGCTATAACCCCCACCTAGGCTAAGGCTTGGTGAATACCCTTGGAACTGTAAGCCAGCAAGGAGACAAGCTTATCTCCCTGACAGGAGCGCTGCTTCTGCTCCTTCGTATCTCACCCTGCCTGGACCCCAATGCTTGGTCAGTTAGCCAATGGTGGGTAAGATTCCCCAAGGGGGTAATGACCTAAGACAGGAATGATCACATGGGAGGCTCCCAAAAGAAGGACTTTGGGGGCTACGGCAAAAGGGGGTGATGGACTCTCGCCCTTTGGCTTTGACGAAGCCCGAGTCCTCCTGTTCTGCAAGAAAATCTCTTAATCTCTTGGCTGCCTTACTTCCCTTGCTCCACCTAAGCCTAAAACAAGGACAGGGTGGTGCCGCCCTGTGCTGGAAAGGGTGGATTCCCTGGGTGATCAGGCCTAAGAAAGAACATGTAAATTCCTGTGAAACCTTCTTTGTTTAGAATGATCTCAGTTGAATGAGAAGGGTCCAAGGAGGAAGTTGGTTTGTTCCTTAAAGTCTTACAGCTCTTTGACCCTGACTCAAAATAGACCCTCAGAGTTCCTTGTTACCTATCGTTTGATCCTTACTTCCTCGAAATGAGTAATGTGCTTTACCTGAATTCTTATGCAAAGCAAACCCAATAAAAGCTGGTTTGGATGGTAAATCAGTGCGCTCCCCACTAGAGGGGGTGGCCGTTCCATCCCTACTTCTCCACAGAAACTGGCCTGTCTCTATGCATGTTTTTTCTCGCGTTTTGACGAGCCATCTGCAGCATTCCGTGATCACTGCTGGCCGGTGACCCACGCTTCAACCAACAGGGTGAAGGAAATAGATATACAAGTCCAGGAAAGACAGAGTCCCAAATAAGGCAAACCCAAAGAGGCCTACAACAAGACACATCAGGTTAAAGACAAAGAGGGAATCTTAAAAGCAGCAAGAGAAAAGCAGTTAAGTTATTCAAAGGAGCTCCCACAAGCCTGTCAGTTGATTTCTCAACAGAAACTTTGCAGGCTAGAATGGATTAGAAAGAAATATTCAAAGACATGAAAAGCAAGGACCTACAACCAAGATTACTCTACCCAGCAAAGCTATCATTTAGAGTTGAAGGACAGATAAAGAGCTTTCCAGACAAGAAAAAAATTGAAGGAGTTCATCATTACCAACCAGTATTACATGAAATGGTAAAGGGTGTTCTTTAAGAATAAAAAGATGAAATATACATATAATAAAATGACATAAATACATATCTCTCAACAACTAAATCTAAAAAGCAAAATAGATGAACAAGCAGAACAGAAACAGACTGATAGATGCAGAGAACATTTTGAAGGTTGCCAGATAGGAAGTGGTTTGGGTGAAAAAGGTGAAGGGATTAAGAAGTACAAATTTGCTTTTTACAGAATAGTCATGGGGATGTAAAGTACAACACAGGGAATATAGTCAATGACATTGTAATACTATGTATGGTGTTAGATGGATATGAGATTTATCAGGATGATCACTTAATAAATTATATAATGCCTAATCACTGGGTTGCACATCTGAAACTAATATTATATTGTATGTCAATTGTAATTGAACAATAAAACATACTGTAAAGTAAAAAAAGAAAAATTCAACCATTAAGCATTCTTTGAAGTCCCATCACTTCAAGCATATATACACACACAGCTTGGTTGCCCTTGTTAACTATGGAAACTCCAAATATGCTGTAGTAATTATTGATAAGGCACTTTATAGGTACATTAATCAATTAAAAAGATAATTTTCCCATGACTAGAAAGTAATTATTATTAATTAGTAATAAATTAATAAGATTACCATATGAAAAGGGGAAAGAAGGTGAAGAAGCCAGCGAATATTAATCTGGTTTTACAAAGAATGTGAAATTTACCACATGCATAATTGTCACCAGGATTTCCTTCACACAGAGTTAACTCTGTTTCCACATGACTAACTCTGCTTTTCTTGTATACTGAAGTTATTAAATTACAGGTGAACTTTCTCTGATGGACAGCCACATACATTAAATAACACCATCCACTTTAACTTCTTTCTCTCTCTGCTGGTCACCTTGGTGCATGAGGTCCTCAAAGCTCATCTGGAATATCTTTGTGTATTCTTATGAAAGATTTATTGTATGTTGAAAGCTTTTATTCTTGATATAATTACAAGAAGCCTTCCCTCCACTTCTGTCTCTTAGTTATCTCTTTGTGGTTCACTGCAGTGCCTGTGTTCAGGCCCTTATTACCCAGCCTGTGCTGTGCAAGTTCTGTAATTTGGATCACTGTTGGCATTGACAGCATTCTCCACTTCTATATTCATTCCCTCCTTTTCAGCACAACAGTGCTATGTTATGGCACCCATCACTTCCACCTTTCTTCCAAGATGACTAAAGACCACCGAGTGTGTGCCCAGACTGTGCTCAAAGGTTTTGCAACAAGCAGTTCTGAGGCCATTCTGCTCACGTTTTTCTTCATATCAGCGATTTCACTGTGTTCACTTTATGAACTGTAATGTCTGCAGTTAAATTACATGACTTTTCCTTTCCAGAATTAGGTTGATGATGCTCTTCTCCAAGCTTTTATTTTTCTTAAAATAATTCTAAAATCACTTCCATTTTCCACAGTTGCTTATTAAGTCAGTTTTGCCGCCACACCAACATTTACTTTCATTTTGTCTCCTGGAGGAAGACAATGATAATATCCCTTTTGCTTTTTTTTAAAATTTTTATGATTCTGATCATATTTGCATTGGTGCCACCTGTTTACTGAGTCATCTTTACCATTTAATGTCTTTATATTTCTCCTAAATGTCTTTATTAAGTATCAGTAGGGGGATCTGTTTCATTTTTTATAACTTGGTATGTTTTTAAGTTGCCCCATAGGTCTCTGGTGTCTTGAAAGTGGAACAAGGCTTATTACTTTTCATTATCTCATTTTTTTAAATGTTGTTCATTTCTAAGAGTACATTCCACATTCTTAGCATTTGCACTAAATATTTTATTCTTATGTACAATTCTAAATATTTGGGTTTATACATCAATATTTTATTATATCCCAACCCATTTCACATTTCTATAAATACATTTAAATTCTCCATTTGACATTACCTATCTTAATAAATTCAGGATAGTGCTATACTATTGAACAAATTTTCTTTTTTACATTTCTTTTGGGAAGCGTAAACTTTCTTAAATATCATCTTCCCCATCTTCGTGTCTTCAACCCTGTATTATCTGGAAAAAAGATCACATTTTAACCATATTCATCATGAAGAATTAAAAACCAGAAACTCACAAACTCACAAACCTTTTGTGGCTCTTCCTTTGAAGAAAATTTTATGGGAAGAGAAACTCTCATTCTCCTCATTCTTATGTATTAATGAAAGGATTTTCAATCCACTCAAGAGAAAGACACATTGAAGAAACTTTTCTATACTGAATTTCTCATTAAATTAGAGAATAACTGCAGTGAATTCAGTCTCCCAGTAGGAAGAGGAATACTCCATCTGATTGGTGAGACTGGGAACTGGGGAGAGTTTGATATCCACCAAGTCCTGGTGGTCAGAGATTGTTGCTACACTGCAATTCAGAGCCTCGGGTATGACTCTCTCACTAGTTTGGACTTGCAGGCTTTTAAATCTTTTGCTGCTGCTGCTGTTGCTGCTGCTTTACTTTTCTCCATGTGAGGAGCACTAAAGGGAAGACTCTCCCAGTGTTACAGAAACATGCTGTCCTCTAGCTTCTTTGATGGGCCTGACTATTTAAGAGAGCTATGGAACCCGAGACCTAGTTTTGCTGGAGGCCATGGGAGACTCCACTGGGTCCTCCAGCCACACTAATATGGCTGAGCTGATTAAAGCTTGTGAATTGGCTAGTTACCTCATTTGTTGGTGCGTGTGTGCTATTAGCCAGAATTGTGGACTGGAAGAGGGCATGTTGTGTGTGTGTGTGTATGTGATTTGCATCTATTTTAAAATTTAAAAATAATTTTAGACTTACAGAAGAGTTGCAGAGATAGTATAAAGAATTCCCATGTATTTTCACCTAGCATCTCTTGATAATATGTTATCATAACTGTGATACATCTATCAAAACTAAGAAACTAACATTGGTATAATACTATAATATTAACTTAACTTCAGGCTTAATTCTACTAATCTTCTTGTTCTTTTATAGTATCCAATCCAGAATCCAACATTGCATTTCTTATCATGTCTTCTTAGTTGTCTCTGTTCTGTAATGGTTTCTCTGCCCTTGCCTTTCATGATTTTGACATTTTTGAAGAGTAGTGTTCAGGAGTTTTGTAGAATGTCCCTCATTTTGGGTTTGTCTTATATGTGCTCATGTCTTATAATTGGAGATGTTAACTTTGATCACTTGGTTACTAGGATGGTACCTGCCATGTTTTTCACTGTGAAGTTACTTTTCCCACTCTATAAATATAATTTTATAAATATTTGGAAGGCATTAATTGAGGGCTATGCAAATACCCTTTTTCTTCATATGCTTTCTCTTATTTTAGCATTCATTGGTTGATCATGCCTATAGCAATTATTACTTTGGTGTTCTAATGGTATTTTCTGTTTTCCTCATTTCTTCTGCATTTATTAGTTGAAATTCTTCCATTAGGTAGTTTCCCCGTTCCCCCATTTATTTATATATTACATTAAATATATATTCAATGATTTATTTATATCTGTATGCAATCATGGATATTTATATTATTTTTTTATTATAATCCCATTCAACCATCATTTGGCCATTGGGAGTTATTTCAGTTGACTCCTATGTCCTTTTGACAAGCTAATAACTTTTTTAAAGTAAACTATTTTCATTTAGATTAATTTTAGATTTACAGAGAACCTACAGAGATATTACAAAGAGTTCCTATACATAATACCTTTCACCCTATTTCTCCCACTGTTAGCATCTTACATTACATTACATGGTACATTTGTCAAAATTAAAAGTCCAATATTGGTAGATTAGTATTAATAAATTCCAGATTTTATTTGGATCTCACAGATTTTTCCATTAATGTTCTCTTTCTATTTCAGGGTCCAGTCTAGTGAACCACATGGCAATAGTTGTCATGTCTTCTAGCCTGCTGTGGTTTGTGACAATTTCTTAGTCTTTGTTTTTTTTATGAACTTGACAGTCTTGGGGTCAAATACTGGTCAGGTATCCTGCAGAATGTCCCCCATCCTGGGTTTGTCTGATGTTTTCTTAGTGATTAGAATGGAGTTATGAGTTTTGGAAAGAATACTGAGGTGGTCAAGTGCCTGCTCATCACACACATTACATCAGAGAGTACATGATTTCCACATGAAGTCACTAAATAAAGTTAACCTTCACCACTTGGCTAAGGTGATGTTTGCCAGCTTTCTCCTACTCTATTCTGTGGGAGCAAGTCACTAATTGCAACCTGCCATCGAGGAAGGAGGACTAGGAATTAAAATCATCCTCTTGGAGGGAGAGGGGTATCTACATGCATTATTTCAAATTCTTCTATAAGAAATATTTGTCTCTTCTCTCCAACCAGCCTGTTTTTACACTGAGAATACATCCAGTTTCTTTTCTCTGAGAGTCCCTTAAGCCACATAGGCAGATTTTTGTGTTATTTGTGTTATTTTCTTCCTGTTGATTGTCTTTATTCCACATCTGTTTTTCATTAGTATTTCTTGGCTTCCTTCAAACTCCATTTCCTTCCCTTTTGACTCATCTCTTCCATTGTTCTCAGGCCTTAATTGAATGCCTAGGCTATCATCCATTTAGCAGGCTGTCTCTATCATCACTGGGAGTGCTCTCTGCTTTCTGTTTACCACCACAATTTCTATAGATACTTTCCTGCATCTTTGTTCCAAACCCTGAACATTTTTGTTCCAGAAAGAATAGTCAGAAGTGACTAAGCTCACCTAGAATTGGCCTACTAGTTGCTTTTTCCCCTCAGTTTCTTGCCCTTTCACCAGACTCTACCATCTGGAAATCAATATATTTATTTTCTCCTCCTTCCTCTCCTTTCGTGCCCCAAGGAGTCTCCTTGAAGTCATGTGAGTGGATGTTACCTGCTAAATTGCTGGACATCCCCTTTTGTTTTGATGACCTGGCCGTTGTGCAATTCTGCCTGTTTTCCTCTTAGTTGACTATATTTCAGGTATGGCTCCTTTTCAACATATAGTTTATACACAATTTACATTGTGTGACAGTGTTCTTGTCCCCCATACTGCAAAACAAATTAAATAATTACAATAATCCTCCTAATAAAAGTTATAATTTATTGAACACAAATCCTGTTCCAAGCACCATACTGTACTTAATGTTCTTCGACTTACTGAATTCTCACAAGACATTGTTCTCATATCTATTTTATAGATAGGAAAGTAAGACTCAAAAGGTTAACTAACTTGTCAGGTTCACACAGCTGATTCTAAAATTTCAAAGTCATTTTTTCCTGCTATGTAATTCTGAGTTCTTCAGTCACTATTCAGATTAATCTTGAGCTAACTCTATAGCACATCTTTGGCTTTGAATAGCATTTAAATTTCAATCATGTTTAAACAAAAACACCCCAGTCTTTGGGTAAAATTATTCTTCTCTTGCTATAAAATTTGAAGCTTTCCTTAAAACAATAACCTTGAACAGTAACAAATGATGAGTTGTCTAATAGAGTTCTCTTAACAACTCTTTGTGGTAGGTGTAGTATTATCTCCATTCTATATATAAGAAATTGAATTTTAAAGAATTTTAGTAATCTGCTCAATCTAATTACACAAACAAGTGAGTGGCCAAACTGGAATTTGTACTCAGGTTGTCTAGCTTGGAGCCCATGCTATTAACTAAGGCACTGTATGAGGTCTGTCCAGAAAATATCCAGCCATGCTATATGAAAAATACAGACATTTATTGAAGAAGATATAAAATATAAGAAACACTGTACATAGGACAATGATGTTTTATTCCCCTTCAAAGTATGCACCTTGGGACCTCACATAGTTGTCCCATTCATCATCAATTGACCCATCATATTTTCCTGAATTTCATCTATGGTCTGAAATCCCTTCCCTTTCAAAGGTGATTTTAGTTTTGGGTAAAACCAGAAGCCATAGCACCAAAACTGGGTGGTAGGGGAGCTAAGTTACCTGGGTGATTTGTTGTCTAACCAAAAAACTGCTTGAAAGGGTGTGTTGTTGTTAAGCTGCCAATCATCAGTTGACCATAGCCATGGCCTTCTGAATCATCCAAATAATTTCTGTGGAGCAATGTTCAAGCTTAATGTAAAATTTGATGTGGATTAATTGTTTTACTTGCTCAGTCATTTTGAATGTGACAGTCACACAGTGCACATGCTCACTCAATAGCGTCTACTGCCCCTCTGACTAGTACAGTGAAGTTGTCATTGTTCACACATGTACACACAGTCCACTCTCCTTGTCTGCCAGGTTACACTGGTGTTGCACAAACCATTCTCGTTATATTAACAAGGGTTGATCTTTTTCCAGAGAGACCTAGTATATTGCAATATTTCTAGAGGCTAACCCTAGTTATGATTATATTGCTTCCCCTTAGTTACCTGTGCATATTTTTTGTCTTATTACCCTTTCATCCTTAGTCTTAACTAAGAATTATCATGTGGGAAATAAATTTTTGAGTGGGTCTCCAAGGTTAAATGAAGCATTTCATTTAGAAAGCATCATTTAACATATTCTCAGACTATGATATCATATTTCCAGATCATTGAAGACAGTTAGTCATAATGGAATATTAAAAGTTTAAACAGATATTAGTCACAAAAGAAAAGAGATCTTAGCAACCCTGCTTTGATTTACAGACTTTGGTAATAGGAAGAAGATAATCACACTAAGCACTGCAAATTCATTTCTAAGTGACATATTCTTATAAATTGCCAAGTACAGTTTTAGTAACTTACAACATGCTCTTCCTCATTAAACATTTTGAAATTTTATTGCCACAAGTTTTAAGGTGGTGTTCAAAGGCTTCCGTTTGCTTGGAATGTCACCGTGTTCAACATCAGGTGTAATAAGTGAGCCAGGAATTAAGACTTGAAAATCTTTGCAGTTACAGAGGTATTCATTATTAGGGAATTGGTTGTAATGGGATTTAACCTGGTATAACTAATAACTTTGGTTTTCTAAGTGAAACAGAACTTGTCAATTATTTAGCAATTTCAGTTGCATGGAAAGCCATCATCAAATAAAAAACAAACCCAGTTAGGTTCCCTGAAAGCACAGCAAATTAGATAATTTGAAAAAATAAAAAGCTGCAGCAGGTGAGTTGAATATCTTTCCCAATGGTTTGCTCTTGAATTGCTACATTTATGGTATCTAATAGAAACATGGGATAATGGAAAATTGACTGAAAAAATAACATGTGGACAATATGTCACTCTCCAGAATTCTTCAGAATGATCATTCCTGTGTCACAGAAGTGAAGCCCTCACTTCTCACCTGGCCTTCAGGCCTTAGTTCTCCCACTGCCATGAAATGTGCAAGTATCCCTAACTCAGGCTCTTTTCTTCAAGTCCCTTGATTCTAGAGTATTTCCATTTGAATATTGTTCCATGATGTAAAATGATTATTTTTGAACATAGACCTTTCAGACTATCCTTCCCAATGACTCCATTACTGTTAATGACCTCATTACTATCAATAGCAGTCAAGTATCATCACATAGGATGCAAAAGATTTTAGGTTGTTATTTTTGATTAGTGATTACATATACACAGTATAAAGTCCAAGGAGTACAAGACATCATACAGTCCAGAAGAACTCTTCTTCCCACCTGGGCCCCTGGTGCCCATTTCCCTCCAGAAGCAAGCACTGTTGTCAAATTCCTGTGTGTGCCTCCACTCTTTCCTACAAGCAGTAGCATTTTAAACACAGCACTGTGCAGCTTCTTTAAAAAAAAATCAACAGATTTACTGAGGCATACTTTGCACACTAAGTAACTCATCCATTTTTAGGCAAACATCTAATGATTATTAGAAGTTTTCAGAGTCATGCAACCATTGCCACAGTCCAATTTTTAGAACATTTACATTACCCCAGAAAGATTCCTGGTGACCATTTGCAATCATTCCCTGTCCCCACTCTAGCCCCAGGAAACCAATAATCCACTTTCTGTTTCTATAGATCAGTCTTTTAGGAATATTTTATATAAATGCAATCATATAACATGTGATTTTATGACTGGCTTCTTTCATTTAGCCTAATGTTTTTAGGATTTGTACATATTGTAGCATATGACAATATATTTCTTTTTATTGCTGAGTGGTAGTTCATTGTATAAATATACTATATGTGGTTTATCCATTATTCAGTTGATGGCCATTTGGTTTATTTCATTTTTGAGCTATTATAAATACTGTTGCTATGAATGAATGTTCACATACAAGTCCTTGTTTGAACATGTTTCATTTCTCTTGGGTAGATATAAAGGAGTAGAATTCCTGGGTTGTATGGCAAATTTATGTATAACATTTTATGTAACTGTGAAGCTGTTTCCAGTATAACTTTGCATTTCCAATATCAAGGAAAGAGTTTACTCAACTGGCATGGATTGCTCAAAACCTGCCCATTCCCAAGAAAGATATGTCATTAGGATTAATCCTTGACTTGTTCTTGGGAGATAAACTCTGAGTTCTTGGAATATTCTGCCTGATAAGTGTGTTTTTGTATGCCCATTACCTTGGCCATCAATCTGATCACATAGGTTGTGCTAACAGTGTGATTTACAGAAAACATCTGTTTTTGCATTGTGGGACTGAAGTCTGTGTAGTTGAGGTCAGTGTGACAGATGGGGCAAGCCAACAGAGCTTATGTTCTGCAAAAGCCCCAGACACCAAGGCTCAGATGAGTTTCCCTGACTGTTAGTACTTGCCATGTGTTGTAACATGTCATTGCTGAAAGAATTGTGTGTCCATGTGACTCCACTAGGAGAGGACACCTAGAAGTTGGTACTTGTTTTCTCCTGGACCTACATATTTGCTTTTTTTCTTTTGCTGATTTTAATTTGTATTCTTTCCTGTAATAAACAGTAATCATGAGTATAACAGCTTTTCTTAGTCTTGTGAATCCTAGTGAATCATCAAAGCTGATGGTGAGCTTAGGGACCCATAATATGCAAATCTTTTCTATTTTCTGTTTTGTTGTTCATCTTGTTGTTATTTTTATAAGATATTCATAAGTAATAAAGAAACAGTTCCTGTCTGTGATATAAAGGTCTGTGAAATAAAGTATTTTTCCTAATTTACTTTTTGTTTTTGACTTTGTGGAGTTTCATTAATTGTAGAAACTTTTTACTTTTGTTGAATCTAATTTTCATTTTCATGACTTCTCTGCTGTGTATCATAAGTAGAAAAGGCCTTTCCTAGACTGATTTTATTAAAATTTTTTGTATATTTTCTTTGAGATTTAAAAAATTTAGATCTTTGATTTATAAAGAATCTGTTTTCATTATAAGGAATGAGGTAGTGATCAAAATTGTTTTTAATAGGACTGGCCATTATTTCAGCATCACTTATTGACTAATTAATATTTTATCTACTAATTTAAAATGTCTCCTTTTATATATATTAACTTTTAAAATATATTGTGGCCTATTTTTGGAATTTGTTTTGTTCCATTGATCTGCTGTGACTATTCATGCCAACATTTTGTATTTACTTATTTCTCATTGTATTTAGAAAAAGAGAGGAAAGGAGTGGGAGAGAGAGAGAAAGAGATATGTCATTCTACTTATCTATGCATTCATTAGTTAATTCTTGCATTTTCTCTAACTGGGGATTGAACCCACGACCTTGGCACATTGTGATGCTGCTCTAAAAGACTGAACTACCCAGACAAGGCCATGCAAAACTCTTTTAATATTTCACTTTATAATAAGCTTCAGCACTTCATAAGGCTAATTTCTCCCTCTCTTCATCTATTATGTTTTTTTTGCCAGAATTTCCTGTTTTTTCTTGCTTTTAAAGTATTTTTCTTTAATCTTGCTACCTTTTGCTTACATAGGTCTAAAACATACTTTATTGGCATTATGATTTAAATTATATTAAATTTATAGATTCACCCCCATGATATTGAATTTTCCTACTTGAATAAATGATATCTTCTATTGTGCAATTTTTTTTGCCTTTCAGAATTCTTTAAATTATATTTTATATAACATTTGACATTTTTTTGTTGTTCTATTATAGTTGTCACGATTTTCTCCCATTTCTCTTTCCTTCCCTGCCCAACCCTGCTCCCACAATCAATCCCCACCCTGTTGTCCATGTCCATGGATAATTTATACCTGTTGGTTTATTAGACTCTTCCCCTTCTTTCTCCCCTTGTCTCTTTCTCTCCTCCCCTCTGGTCACTGTCAGTTGTTCCTTATTTCCATGACTCTGGTTCTATTTCACTTGCTTGTTTGTTTTGTTCATTAGGTTCCTCATATGAGACCACATGATCTCACCTATAAGTCTTTTCAGTCTTTCACTGACTCACTTATTTAACTTAGCATAATAGTGTCCAATTCCATCCATGCTGTAGCAAAAGGTAGGAGTTCCTTCTTTCTTTCTGCTGCATAATATTTCGTTGTGTAAAAGTACCATAGGTTTTGGATCCACTTATTTACTGATGGGCACTTAGACTGTTTCCATCACTTGGCTATTGTAAATAATGCTGCTATGAACATTGAGGTGATTAGGTTCTTTTGAATTGGTGTTTCATAATTCTTAGGGTATAATCCCAGCTGTGCAATTTCTGGGTCAAAAGACAGTTCCATCTTTAGTTTTTTGAGGAATTCCATACTGTTTTCCACAGTGGCTATAACTCTCTGCCTACTCACCAACAGTGCACTAGGGTTTCATTTTTTCCACATCCTTGTTAGCACTTATTGTTTGTTGAATTGTTAATGGTGGCCATTCTGACCAGTGTGAGGTAGTATCTCATTGTGGTTTTAATTTGCATCTCTCTAAAGGCTAGTGATGTTGAGAATCCTTTCATATGTCTCTGAGTGCTTTGTATGTCCTCCTTGGAGAAGTGTTTGTTCAGGGCCTTTGCCCATATTTTAATTAGATTGTTTGTCTTCATGAAGTGGAATTGTGTGAGTTCTTTATGTATTTTAGAGATCAAACCCTTGTCCAAGGCATCATTGGAAAATATGTTTTCCCATACAGTTGTTTCTTTTCTCATTTTGCTGATGTTTTCTTTAGTGGTACAGAAGCTTTTTAATTTGATGTAGTTCGATTTATATAGTCTTTCCTTTATATCCCTTGCCCTATGGGACATATCAGTGAAAATCTTCCTGAGTGGGATATCTTGAATTTTCCTGTGCATGTTCTCCTTTAGGAATTTTAAGGTGTCATGGACTATATTCAAGACTTTTATCCATCTTGAGTTTATTTTGGTGTATGGTGTAAGTTGGTGGTCAAGTTTCATTTTTTTTGCATGTAGCTGTCCAGATATCCTAACACCATTTGTTGAGAGGCTATTTTTACTCCATTTATGCAACTGCCGTCTTTGTCAAATATTAATTGACCGTAGAGACATGGGTTTATTTCTGAGCTCTCCATTCTGTTCCATGGATCTATGTGTCTGTTCTTATGCCACTACCATACTGTTTTGATTACAGTGGCCTTGTAATATAGTTTGCTATCAGGTATTGTGATCCCTCCTACTTTGTTCTTCTTTCTCAATGTTGCTGAGGCTAAATGAGGTTGGTTTTGGTTCATATAAATTTTTGAAATATTTGTTCTATATCTATGAAGTATGGCATTAGTATTTTAATAACGGTTTTGTTGAATCTATATATTGCTTTGGGTAGAATGGACATCTTAATGATGTTAATTCTTCCAATCCATGAACACAGTATATACTTCCATTTATTTGTATCTTTCTTAATTTCTTTCTTCAGTGTTCTACAGTTTTCTAAGGCCAGGCCTTTTGCCTCCTTGGTTAAGTTTATTCCCAGGTACTTTACTTTTTTGTTGTTATAATAAATGGGATTATTTTTCCTAATTTCTCTCTGGTATTTCATTGTTGGTGTACAAAAATTCCTTCAATTTCTGAATATTGACTTTGTTTCTATTTTATAAAATATCTATTTTATTTTACCAAATTCATCAAGTAGGTGGCGTGGTTTTTTGGTGGAGCTTATAGAGTTTTTTATGTATACTTTATGTCATCTGTGAATAATGACAGTTTCACTTCCTCCTTTTTAATTTGGATGTCTTTTATTTCTTTTTATTTTATGTTCTTTGTGGATAGAGCTTTCAATACTATGTTGAGTAAAAGTGGTGAAAGTGGACACCCTCGTCTTGTTCTTGATTTAAGGTGAAAGTTTTCATTTTTGCCCATTGGGTATGATGTTGGCCATAGATGTCTTATATATGGCCTTTGTTATATTGAGGTATGCTCCCTCTACTCACACTTTGCTGAGGGGTTTTATCATAAATAGGTGTTGTACTTTATCAAATGGTTTTTCAGCATCTATTTATATGATCATGTGGGTTTTGTCTTTTCATTTCCTTTATGTGGTGGATTATGATTATTGATTTGTGAATATTGTACCATCCTTGAATCCCTAGGATGCATCCCACTTGATCATGGTGCATGATATTTTGATGTGTCACTGGATGTGGCTTGCCAATATTTTGTTGAGGATTTTAGCATCTTGTTCATCAGCAGTATTGGCCTGTAGTTTTCTTTCTTTGTTGTGTCTTTACCTGGTTTTGGAATTAGGATGATTCTAACCACATAAAAAGAAGAGTATAGGAGTCTTCCCCCTCCTTGAGTTTTCTTGGAATAGTTTGAGAAGGATGGGAGTTAGCTCTTCCCTACATGTTTGGTAAAATTTGCCTGTGAAGCCAACCATTGCAGGGCTTTTGTGTGCCATGAGTTTTTTTATTACTCTTTCTATTTCACTAGTTATTATCCTTTTATTCAGGCTTTTTGCTTCTTCTCGACTCAGTTTTGGAAAATTACATTTTAGAAATTTGTCCATTTTCCCAGGTTGTCAAACTTTTTGGCATATAGTTGTTCATAGTAATTTTTTATGATCCTTTGTTTATCTGTGGCATCAGTTGTGATTTCTCTTCTTTCATTTCTGATTTTACTTATGTGGGTCCTCTCTTTTTGTTGATAAGTCTGCTTAAAGGCTTTTTTAATTTTGTTTATATATTTTCAAAGAACCAGCTCCTAGATTTATTGATCCTTTGAATTGTTCTTTTAGTCTCTATGTCATTTCAGTCTGCTGTGATCTTGATTATTTTCTTCATTCCACTTGCTCTGGGCTTTGTTTGTTGTTGTTCCTCTAGTTCTTATAGATGTAAGGTTAGGTTGTTTATTTGAAAATTTTCTATCTTTTATTTAGGCAGGCCTGTATTGCTATGAACTTCCCTTTCAGGACTGCCTTCACTGTGTCCCATAGGTTTTGGGCTGTTGTGTATTCATTTTCATTTGTTTCCAGAAACTTTTTGATTTCTTCCTTGATCTCGTTTTTAACCCATTCATTATTTAATAGCTTGTTGTTCAGTCTCCATGAATTTAAATGTTTTGGGGATTTTTCCTTGATGTTGGTTTCTAGTTTCAGGCTCTTGTGGTCTGAAAAGATGCTTGATATAATTTCAATTTTCTTGAATTTGTTGAGGCTTGTTTTGTGTCTGACTATGTGGTCTATCATTGAAAATGTACCATATGCATTTGAAAAGAGTGTATATTTTGTTTCTTTGAGGCAAAACGTTCTGTATATATCAATTAAGTCCACTTGAGCTAGAGTATTGTTCAATGCTGCAATATCCTTGTTAATTCTTTGTTTGGAAGATTTATCAATTGTTGATAATGGGGCATTTAAATCCCCCACTCTGGGTGTGTTGCTATTCATATCTTTCTTGAAATTTTCCAGGATTTTCTTAGTTTGGTCCTTCTGTGTTGGGTGCATATATGTTTTCAATTGTTATATCTTCTTGATGGATTAATTCCTTAAGTATTATGAAGTGTCCTTCTTGGTCTCTTTTTATGGCATTTGTTTTGATATCTATTTTGTCTGATGTTAAGTATTGCTACCCCAGCTTTTTTTTCATGTCTGTTTGCTTATAATATTTTTTCCAAGGACACATCTGATACCATACATAGTTATTACCATATTATTGACTATACTACATTTGCTGTTTCTTCTGCCTGCAATGTTCCTTTTCCAGAAAACTTCATACTTCTCTTTTCAACACCCTCAGGTTGCTGTTTTCATGGGAACCCTATTTAAATTGGCAACCCAACCACTGTGGAAAGCAGTGTGGAGATTCCTCAAAAAAATAGATCTGCCTTTTAACCCAGCAATCCCACTTCTGGAAATATATCTGAAAGAACCCAAAACATTAATTCTAAAGAACACAAGCATCCCTATGTTCATTGCAGCATTATTTACAATCACCAAGATATGGAAGCAGCCCAAGTATCCTTCAGTAGATAAATGGATAAAATATCTGTGGGACATTTATACAATGGAATGCTACTTGGCCATAAAAAAGAAGAACATTTTACCTTTTGCAACTGGTGTGGATGGACCTGTAGAAAATTATACTAAGTGAAATAAGCCAGTCAGAGAAAGACAAATACCATATGATTTCACTCATATGTGGTATCTAATGAACAAACTGAACTAACAAGCAAGACAGAGACTAACTCATAGATGGAGATCAGATGACAGCTACTGGGGGAGGGGAAGGTCCCATATCCTAGACCTTGAAGATGTTTCTATTTCTCAGCCCTGTTGTACGACATGATATTTTTGATACCCCCACAATTTCAAAGTTCATTCTCCAGCTGCCTCAGAGGTCTAGAACAGCTTTTTCCTTGTGGTAGAACAGCTTATACCTAATAATTTAACTGCCCCTTAAAAAAAAAAACAGAAAATGAGTATTATAAGTTGTATTAAAATGTAACTTTTAGAGTGTAAAACAAGGAGGAATACAATTGCAACCCAATTAAGTAGTAGGGAATTCATTCTAATGACTGCATTTATAGAAGGTACCAGCAAACCTTAGAAAGGATACTGCTTGCTAAATCACTTGGTAATGGAAAATACCAGTAAAGTTCCCTTTGAGTGTACTGAATATAAAAACAAATAAACAAAAACAACAAAAAGCATGCAGCAATCAAACAAAGCTTATCTTCTTTGTAATGAACCATATAATTATCAAAAAAAGGCTAATGTTAGTGAAGATATAACAGAAATCTAACTAAAATATTGATGGTGTTAAAATCTAGTTAAGTTTTGCTAAAACAATAATCCAATGGAGAACAAGCAGAAATATAAAATAATAAAATTTTCTGCCTCCCAGAAGGAAATACAGAATATGCTGACAGTGGGCGAGGAGGTGATTTGCTTGGGTGAGATACACAAGCAACAAACAATGATAATTGAGACAACCAGCTAGCCTTCCCATTGTTGAATACCAATTCCATCTAGTCTAGTTAAAGGAGGAATGACAATGGAAAAGCAATTTGAAACTGGTCATCCATCTCCTCTGCTGTAATAAAATGCATGGTATTTATAATAAAGGCAAATCTGAGTCATTTATGTTCATATTGAGGAACATTTTCTCAAAATGTTCTCATTTAATAGTTTCATCTCATAAAAAAATTAAACAAATAATTAAATGAGCAAGCAGGCAAGCTATTAATAGGTAGGTAGCCCTTTAGGTGCTTATTTCAACATTTGTACAAAAATATCCTTAGCCTGCCTAATATTGTGGCCTTTGAGCTGGATCCCTGAGAGTAATGGTGAGAATGTATTAATGAAAGGTGTCATAAAAACCTTCCTAAATATATAATTCTTTTTCAAAGTACATTTATCATTATGTCAGCAATGTGTTGGCTCAACCGAATGCTACTCTTGTGTGTAATATGATTTAGAATGTTAGATATTTTCATAAAGATTTGCAATGAGAATGGGTACATCAGAAAAGATGGGATGCTCTTACTCATTCTTCCAACAAAGACAAGAGAGATGTATGAAAAATGACAGCACTGTGATTGTTTAGGCCCCTTCCTATGAGAGTGTGAGAAAGAGCCCCCTTGGAGCTCATTTCCTAATGCTTGCACTGAAATCCTTCCTTAAAATGAAAGGGTTTTCACTAAGAGGGCAGGAGCGCAGGTTGGTCTTCATTATTAAGAGATCAAGAAAACAGTTATGAGCTGGAGGAGAGAGAGAGAAAGACAGCTAGAGGATAGGTGCTATAGACCCTTTGGGTTTTTACCTGTAAAGAACTTTGAGAAGCCTCCCGTGTGGAAGAAAACTTAAGGAATACAGAGAGAGGGGGTTGAAAAGTGTTGCTCTAGCTTTTGAATTATATCTTTCATAATTGCTGGTAAAAAATGAAATGCTTTTAAAATTACCTTTGGCTGTTAAATTGAGGCTCTTCCAACATAACTCCACCCAGAACTGAGGCAACTGAAGGATTCATTTGGGTATTCTGTGCCATGGAGCCACCACCTAGAGCCAAGGATCTGGAGCTGCTTCCAAAAATAAAAAAAAATCTGTAAACCTTTTGATTTGTTTAATAAACTCATGTAGATAAAATGATAACATTAAAAAATACTGACATTGTCACATAAATAGCAGGAAGAAATGTTTGAATTATTACCCTTTCTTTAAAGGAATGATTCAATAATATGACTGAAGAACAGATAATGTATTTTCTGTAATAGTTTTAACATATTAAGAAGGTATATAATTTTTTGGTTTAAGTCTCTCAAAGCTACATTTAATCAAATATGCAAGAGCATCTTCCAGATTAAAAGCACTGAGTGTTCAGTTTTATTTTTACCATTGTTTAGGAATGGCCATATGTGGTTTCATCATGTTAATGTCTTTAAATTTATTTAGAAACTGAATTTAAAGATATTTTAGAAACACACAGAGATCTTATACATTTTATACTTTCTCAATGGAATCATGGCAATCTAATTTTCACCTACCTATGGCAGTGATCATGAGTTACATTCTCCTCTTCTCAGACTGTTTATTTTTATTTTATATTCATTTAAGATATAAAGCAAATTCCCTAGGTATTCGATCTATTTCTGGATTTCTCTTATTTTATATCTTCTTAAGTGGATGGTGACAATACAGTTATCTTAGAAAATAAATCATGTAAATGAATCTATCGCTGTTAAAGTAACATCTCCTTTTAACAGGGGAGAAGTGCCGTATGTTAAAAAACATCAATATTTAGCTAAGAGTTGCTTCTGCTAAAAGAGGTTTAACTATTTGGATAGAGGAATGGAAAACAAGCTGCAATGACTTTTGACACCTGCTGGGCCAAATTTTATGGGTCAAATTTCATGGGTAGGAGTACAGTCCTCCACAAGACTACTTTTATTGCAAATGTCAACCACAAGTTCAGGGATCCCCAGGCTACACTCATTTGAAACCAACTAGTTATAGATTTGGGGGTTCCTACTACCCTCAAGTTCAATAATTCACTCAAATGACTCATGGAATCAGGATAGCACTATACTTGTGATTATAGTTTTATTATAGCAAAAGGATACAAATCAGAGCAAGTTAATGAGACATAAGCATAGGGTAAGCAAGTCTGGGAGGGTCCTAAATATAAAACTTACATTGTCCTCCCCATATGGACTCAGGACACATGACCCTCTTGGCACAAGGATGTGTGACAATATGAAGACTGGTGCCAATCAAGGAAGCTCACCTGAGCTTCAGTGTCCTGACTTTTTATTGGGATTTCATTATATAGGCATGACTGATCACTGGCCCCAAGGCTGAGCTCAATCTCTACTCCTCCGATCCTCCCTGGAGACTGAGCTAGTATTATGTGGTTCAAAGCCTCAAGCTTTGAGACATTAGTCCTTCATCTTCCCAAGAAGAGGGGCTTTGAGACATGAGGACCCCATCTTCCAGGTGGCTGGCATCTGAGTAAAACTGCTTTCTTTCACATCAGCACCTGCCTCTCAAGTATTGGCTTTCATAGCAGCAGGCAGCAGGACCTGCATTTGATTATAGCATTTCAGATGCTATGATAAGTGTTTTACATGGCATACTTTATTTAATTCAGAACAGTTCTATAAACATTATTATTCCTATTTTATAGTTGAGGAAATACATCTATAGATTAATAGAATTACCAGTCAATATTTCCCCATCTCAGTAAATGATATCACTATTTATCGAGTTGCTCGAGCCAAAAATCCTAGGGCTATCCTTGAATATTCACTTTCCCTCACCCTACTTTCAATTTATCAGCCAGTCCTGGTGATTCTATCACCAATAGATTCTTTAGTTTTGGTCTCTTTACTTCACCTTTGTTACACCATTTTGATCTTATGCCCACATTATTGGAATGAACTTTTTACTGGGTCTCTTCACTTCAGTGCTTTCTCCTCTCCAATCCATTCTCTACCTGCAGCAAAAGTGGTCTTAAATGCAAATAGAATCATGTCAATAGTTTCCTTAAAATCCTCCTGTGGCTTCCCATAACAGAGAAATAAAATTCACACTGTATCAGAGCCTACAGTTCCTGCATCCTTTGGCCCCTATGCCCCCACTAATACTTTGTTCCAGTCTCCCTATCTTCTAGCCACATTAGTCATCTTTCAGTTCTTTGATTATGCCAACCATATTTCCACCTCATAGTCTCAGCACAGGATCTCTTCTCTGAATGGAATGTTCTTCTCCCCACTTGCTACATCACTCATTCCCTTTATCCTTTCAGATTTCAACCTTAAAAACTACTTTCGCACAAAGACCTGCTGTGGCTGAACTATCTAGAGTAAGTTTCACCATTCTCATTCTTGATCTTGGTCCCTTCTTTGTATATTTTGTAACATAAACTACCATGTAGTCATTTTGTTCATATATTTACTTGTCTTTTGGGGGGATAGTCTGTTCCTACCCCTAAAATATGTATTCCAAAACAGCAGGTACTATCACTGTCTTCTTCACCATTGTTCCCTCAACAAAACCTAGTAGAGAATAAAAGATATTTAATAAATAATATCTGAGTAAATGAAGGTGAGTTGATCCAAAACTGAAATTTTTATTGATATGATATTTAAAACAGGAATTTGTGAAAATTAACATCATGTTATTGAATTTCCTTTTTACCAAATTGAAACATTAAAAACTACATATATATATATACACACACATTATTCTTGATGATTATGCTCTATGAAATTGCTAGGAAACCTTCATTAGCAAATACTGAACTTTGTTTTTAGGGGAATTACAAGGTTAGGTACCTGAAAGCCCTCTGGTCACAAAATTTTAATCAGTTAATCATACATAATCTTATTTTATGTATGTTGCTGCTTAAGGACAACTTATTTAATATATATTGTTTTTTTATTAACATTGGAGTCATGCCAATAGTGCCACATCTCACACCTGAATAAAACATAGTAACCCCTGTATTTTTTCCATAAGGCATATCACAGTTTTCATGTGCTTAGGAACACTCATTGAAGTGCTCAGGGACAATTTAACACAGCAAAATATTTTTTAAACCCCACAGAAATGCAAATAACATGGCACTAAAATGGACTGTAAAAAGGACACATTTGTAATCATATGTGAACTGAAACAAGAAGACATGCTTCTTGCTCTCCTTGTTTGACCTCAATGAGAATATGCACATTGAGTGATTCAAATCTTCTTAGCTCTGTGCATGTCCATGCATTTCAGCATGTAGGCAAATTTATAAATATGGAATCAATGAATAATGAAGATAAACTATGTACTACTATCATCATCATTTCTAAAAATAAAATGTAAAAAGTTCAATAAATTTATGTTCACATAAAGCTCATCACACTTTCCTTATTTTTAAAATTTGATTATGAACCCATAAAAGCTTCATCCTGTACAAATGGAAGAAGCCTCACTCAGGGTGAGGATAAGTAGTAATTCATTCTCTCACTAGATTTATTCAAATGTAACAAAAACTTATTTTAGTAATGTTCATGGTAAATAATAAAAGAACATAGTGATTTTAAGAGCTTATATTCTGAAAGAAGGAAACAATACTGACCTGTAGTCATAAAATCCAGCATCTTCTTCCATCATATCTGGTCCTTACTGTAGACATAAAAATTACCACATTACTTGACTGAGTGAATGAATACACTCAACAGAGACCTTTGATGCAATGCTGTAATCATAATGCAGGCAGGTTTCTATTTTTACATTTTATATTACAAAAGTAATACATGTTTACCATAGAAAATTTTAAGCCTATTGGTAAGGAAAAATGTTTAAGTAATCAATCAATTAATTGATCAACAGCCCTTTCTAGCATGCAGGTATGGCCACTAAATTTTTCAGTGCATTTCTCTGTAATCCTTTTCCAAGCCTACCCATCCTGCTTTTTCTCCCTTTTTAATCATATACCCCTAAGTCTGTTTATGTTAGAGTGTATTTTTATAAGATTCATCTTTGCTCTAGGGAATTCTTTGAGGATATCGTATTGTCTTCTCTTTTCCACACAAAGTCAAGGATAGAGCACTTCCTGGTCTTACCACTGTAGAACTCACTGCAGTTCTCTGGTCTGATCTGACTGTCCACTTGCCAGCGTGTGACGGTGAGGGATTGGAAGAGAGCAATCAGTCTGGACCACCATTTTCAGATGGACTCCTAAATAAATCAGTGTCATGTCTGAAAGGAAAGTTGTATATAGAATTTTTCCTTAGAGCTAGAGCTCTGACAGTCAGTTTGTTTCCTTAACTTGTACTTGTTTTTAGTTTACTTCTTCATGATAATTGGTCTGGAGCCACAGCTTGCGTGCACACCTTCAAATAGCTGGAAAGATGACTACACTAGCACTAGACAATTGAGACAAGAAATCTGTTCTCAGAAAACAGGGCCAAACACGAACACGCTATTGATAGAAGACTAAGAAAAGTGAGCAAAATACACTATTAATTCAATTCCTGACCTAGGTGACTGAACACTTTCTGATCTCAGAATATGAAATTCATTTAGAGAAGTCATATAATACTCACGAATTAAGGTATTTTTCATATGTCTACCTATATCTTCTCTAATGTATTTTGAGAAAGTATGAGGAAGACAAACCCATGATTTCATATTCTATTAAATTGTCTTTTCAGCCTCTCCAGTACCAATTGTATAGACATCAATTACTGAGCCAAAATTAAGCTGTTGAGTGATTTAATAATATTAGCTTCAGATAAGTTGCATTTTGATATATCTAGTAAGAATGTATACACAGAACTGCATCCTTGAAGTTTGCTGGAGATATTGATTATACATCAAGAGTACATTTAAACTAATTCATGAGATTCTTGTCAAATCAGTGGTCTGGCAGTTCACATGATTAAAAAATAAATGCTGACTGATTAGCAAGCATCACATTTAAATATAGAGAGTCTTCCCTAAAAGCCCTCCTGTTATATTGTATAGACATGCTTCCTTAATGAAATAGGCCATCAATTCGCCCTTAGCCATGATGTTGCATTCGTACATAACATAGAGGACTGTTTACACTTGTGATGTTCACCAGTTGGAGCCCAGGTGACCCAATTTATTTATGCTTCATCTACTTTTGCTTCAGCAATGGCTATTCATCATCTTGCAAAATATGGAAAGGTGGATAAACTCTCCATTGATACTATTATATGATGTTGCACATATTTGCCCTTTATAAATTATTTGCATAATCATTATTTGATTTGATAAATTTAATAATCACATGGAGTAGTAGATTCAGATACTATTTTGGTTACTTTGCATAATGTAAATTGAAGTTCCTATGGATTCAAGATACCATAACCGATAAGTTTTAAATCCAGATCATCTTACTTGTGTACTATTATATTCTCTCTGTATTATATTTCATTTTTTGTGCTTAAGGGATTAAAGAAAAAGAAAAAATATTTTTTGAAAAACCAGGTAACTACTGTACCTGTATTATTACAATAAAGAAAAAAATAAAAAATATCCATTACTGAAGTGGCTTTCACATAAAAATAACTGTAAATGTGCTGTAAAATAATGAATTCTAGCCAATTAAAATATGTAGAAACATTTAGTTAATTATCAAGGTGATCTACTAATAATGGAATTTGGAAGTGGTTAAGGTAGTGAGTGATAGGAAGTTCTGGATAATACAGACAAGGTCTGCATAAAGTAGAAAGGTTGTGACAAGAGTTAGAGAAACAGATACATTTTTCTGGTTAAATTAGCAGTTTTCAATCCTTCTGACAGTTTAGTTATCTAAAGGGATGCTGCTAGATTCTCAGAAAAAAATTTACAAACAACTATTTCAATTTACTATAATCTTTCAAAATATACCCATAAACACATCTAATTGCACATATGTAACAAGTGTTACAAATTGAAAATAGTGACATATATTTTACCTCTCTAGGTAGGTTAGGAAGCGCTACTTAATATCTTAATATGATGCATGGATGCTCGCCCTGCCCCAGTTCAGCACAGTCCCATGGGTGGAGCTCTTATCTTATAATGCAACACTGGAAGACCTACTTGCTGTTTTCTCTGAAGATGCAAATCATCCCTTCCCAGACATACTCCTTTCTAGAAAAGCAGCCCTTAAGCCCTACCTGCTCTGTACCCTGTGACCTTAACACCCACCCAGGGCCATTGCTAATTAAAACTGAGCCAATCAGATTCAATTAAGAGTCTGAATGACATGGAGTCTAAATCAGTCTGGTATACTAGTTTGAAAGGAGATTATGTAGAGCTGGGGAAGCCATATTCATTTTTCTACCTTGTAAGCACTATAGCAGAGAAACTAACAGCAGTGAGAAGCAGGAAAGGAAAGCAAAGGCTACATATCACTTTGATTAGACACATAAAGAAAGGGACTTCTCAACTTTGCAGTTCCCAGTTCCCTGCTGGGACTTCCCATTCTAGTACTCTCTTTGATTCAGTAAGATAATTTCATATTAGTTGGGTAAAGAATGTTTAAACTGCTTAAATGAACTCCATTTGTTCCAACCAAATGGTCCTCAATTACGGCAACCATGACCCGAATCCAGAAGTAGCAGCAACTCTGTGCCAAGGGAAATTGGCTGACAACCCTTCTGCCTCAGACAGGGTTTCAATTGAATTCAATTCAGAGTCACCTCTCCCTGCTGGAAGAAAACTACACAGTTCTCTCAGATTGATATTTTTTCACCAGGGCTTGAGAGGCAACACTGGTGTGTATTTTACTCCCTCTTGTAAAATTGCAGATTTTTCAACCTGGAAAAAAGCCTTAGTGATCAAATTCAGCATCCTTGTTTGGTCAATGAGAAAACTGAGAAGCAGAGAGGTTAATTCCTTAATCCAGTGCTTGGGAAATTCTTGGCCCAGACTCCTTCACCTGGTTGTCTCCATAGAGGGGTCTTTTAAGTATCCTCCCCTTGTCAAAAATTGAAAGGTCCTGCTGCCCATAAAACCTCCAGCTAACTTTATATGTCCAGATGGAATCATGTTCAGCTCCATAAAACAAAAAGCCAGAGAGAACAATGGCTTAAACGTACAAAGCAGTACTGCATTTTATCCCACATAAAATCAGTCTGGGGTGAATGGGTTGGCTCTGTAGTTGTGAGGGATCCACCTTCCCTCTCTGTTCCTGATTTTCCAATGTTGTGTTTGCAGCTACAACCATCAGATTTGCATTATAGGAATCAGGATGTGGAAAAGGGAAGGGGCACATGCTAGCTGTCTGTCACCTCTACCTAATAGATTTTGCTTACAGCTTACTGGTCATAGCTCAGTTAAATGGCTACTTTAGTACCAAGGGAAACTGATAAATGCATTATTTTAGCTGGGAACATTGCCACCTGAATAAAATTGGAGATTACTTACAAAGAAACAAAAAGAAAATGGATATTGGGACAGCAACTAGAAATCTATGCCAGAACTTCTTAGAATTTCTGCTACCAATTGTTTCTCAAAGGCTATCTTTAGTGAATATGTCAGAATATTCTCATAATTAGCTGGTTTCTTAAAACTGTAAGGGTCAAATAAATATGTATTGTTCTCTTATTTTGCTATGAGAGCCCCCCAGGGTTGTCTAAACTTCTGCTTCATTCTGATCTCCAGAAGCCTGTTCAACACATATTCACCCTCAAAGAAGTACCCTTGACCATGTCTTCTCTTTGAGTCTTCACTTAAGGCAAAGGAAAAATATGTCCAGTCCCAAGCATATGCAAATGCATATAAAAATATCCAATACACAGTCCTAAGCCTAACAGAGCATTTCTGGGATTCTGAGAAACCTTGTCATACTTTTGTGACATGAGTAGACTAATGATCAATTCCAAGAGATAATTTATAATACTGTCCTTAACAAATTAGATTTAATACATGGTCCCTTTCTCCTGTGTAATAAATGCCCTCTTTGGCCTCACATCAGTTCTTCCTCTGGCAGTGTGTGGAGATCCACTCAACTCTTCCTGAGTGACTCCATTTGCCTCTGCTTGGCAAGGAAACAAATTCAACCCTGATTATACTCTGGTGGTCTTCATGTTAGTCTTTCACTTTACCTTCCTCTATGTCATTGCAGCATTTGAGACTGGTGCGCAGGTCCCACCTCTACTCTCTTCCTTTTCACTTATTTTTCAACTCACTAAAATATAGTTTCTGCTTTCCGCAAACTAACTGAGGCTATTATGGTAAAAGTCACCAGAAATGTACTCTTAATTTACAAAGGCAGTGGTTTATTTTTACTGTGAATCTTAGTGATATCATCTATTGTGGAATTTGACCATTTGAAATTTCCCTCAATCCTGGTTTCTTCAACACTATTCCCTCATTATTTCCCCTCTACCTCTGATTTATTCTTCTTAGTCCTTTTTGTCCCTCTGGCTCCTTTACCTTAACTGTTCCCTTAAACATTATTTTTCCTCAAGGCCTCTGTTTTTGTCAGTATTTGGTGTGTGACAAATTATCCCAAAGCTCAGGAGCATAGAACAACAATGATGTTCACATCTGTCACATCTTCCAGTTGGCTAAAATTCAGGATTCTAGACAAAGTCCACTGGGCTTACTTCCAATGACAGCTTTGCTCCAGGTCTGCTCCATGTCTCTCATTCTCCTTTGATTACTAAATGACCTGGTTGGGCATATTCTTTTCATGGGGGTGGCAAATGTGCAAGAGAGAAATCCCAACAATGCATGCACATTTCAAACTCTGCATATGTTAAATCTGCCAACATCTCACCTCCCAGAACAAATCACATTGTCAAACTCCAAATCAAGAAATAAAGAACTATACATGCTTATCACAAAGCCATGACAAAAGACAACAACATAATGCTACTGTAGGTGAGTGAAGAATTGTTACCAGTAATTTAATCTATTAAATATGTCTTACTGCCTGGGATATGAAAAATTCTTACTGTATGATCTGACCTCAGCTATTTCTATAGTCTTGCTTTTTGACACTTTTCTTCTCCATGGCAAAGTTCCAGACACAAAACTGTATTTCACTACACTTATTTTGCTTAATCTACACAATCTTGAGGTCTTAGTATAAATGTCACTCTTCCAAGAACTCCAGATTAAGTCAGATTGCCTTCTTACATCTCCTTAAAGCTTATTGCTAATATTTTCTTTGTTCCACTTACCATGCTTTTGATGGAATAATTTATTGGTTTATTTATTTTTATTCTTCTCCCTCCCTCAACATTCAGTTTTATTATAGTAGGAATTATTTCTATTTTGTCAACTCTTACATTCTTAGTGCTTCCTGTTTATCCATCATATAATAGATATTCAATAAACAATAGAGTTAATGGACCTATGTATTCTTCCTAGGAAATTTTATCCATTCTATGACTTATATTTTCACCAAAGGTAAATCTAGAGTCTCAAAATATTTCCTAGGCTCCAAACAATATTTCCAAAGTGAGTATTCCTTGCAATTTCATACCATGCATGTCTAGGAGTCAATTCTTTCTTCTCCTGCTAATAAAAGTATCACAATTAACTTGACCACAAGGAATAGTTAACTTTATGTGTCAACTTGACTGGGCTTTGCGGTGCCCAGATATTTGGTGAAACACTATTCTTGTGTGCCTGTAAGGGTGTTTCTAGATGAGATTAACATTTGATTTGTTAGACTGAGTAAAAAAGATTACCCTCTCCAATGTGAGTGGGGCTCACCCAGTCTGCTGAAGGTCTGAACAGAACAAAAAGGCCAAATAAAGGGGAATTTGCTCCTTCTACCTGTTTTTGAGCTGGGTCATCCATTGGTCTTCTGCCTTTGAATTTGCTATGGACTGGGACTTACACTGTCTTCTCTTCTGGTTCTTAGGCCTTCAGAATCACACTAGAACCATAAGCTGGTATCATCAGCTCTCCTGGGTTTCCAGTTTAATGACTGCAGATCTTGTCACTTCTTAGCCTCTATAATCATGTGAAACAATTTGTTATAGTATCTATCTATCTATCTACCTATCATCTATTTATCTATCATCATCATCTATCTATCATCTATCTAGATATACATGAAAGTCTGTCCAGAAAATGTCCATCCATTATTAATATAACGAGAACAGTTTGCAAGACATTGATGTAAACTGGCAGCTAAGAACAGTGGACTGGATTGCACATGTGTGAACAGTGATAACTGCACTGTTCTAGTCACAAGGGGTGGAAGATGACTTTGAGTGGCCATGTGCACTGTGTGGCCATCATATTCAAAATGACTGAGTGAGTAGATCAATGACTATGCATGAAATTTTGTATTAAGCTTGAATATTCCTCCATGGAAACTACTTGCATGATTCAGAAGGCCACAGCTATAGGCAGCTGATGATTGGCAGCTTCCTCAGAACAACACACTCACTCATGCATCACATCTCCTGCAGAGTTTTTTGGTGAAATATTAAATCACCCAGGTGACTCATCCTCCATACAGCCCAGATTTGGTGCCCTGAGACTTCTGGCTTTTCCCCAAAATAAAATCACCTTTGAAAGGGTAGAGATTTCAGACAGTCAGTGAGATTCAGGAAATACAATGGGGCAGCTGATGGTGATCAGAACTGAATAAGGTCCCAAAGTGCCCACTTTGGAGGAAACTGGGGTGTAATTATCCTATGTACATAAAGTGTTTCTGGTATCTTGTATCTTCTTCAATGAATGTCTCTATTTTTCATATTACATGGCATGACTGGGTACTTTCTGGAAAGACCATATGTGTATGTGTGTATATGTGTAATTGGTTCTGTTTCTCTGGAGAACTCTAACTAATATACCACCTGCAGTCCCAGAAACTGCCCCCAGCTCTGTACTTTCCTGAACCTTCACAAATAAGTTATTTCTAAACTCAGATGTTTTTCACTTTTAAAATGTCTTTTTAGTTAGCACCCTGATTTTTCTTTTCTATCATGAAAAATATTGGCACCAAAAAGTGTAGAAAAATATTGTTGGAAAGGACAGGAAATCCAAGATTGGATAGAACAATCTGAGAAAACACCTGGCAACTCTAAGTGTTTTCCAAGTTTCCTGGCCAGGATGAGTCATATCCTAAGGAGTGGAGAACATATAGAAATGATACCTCCATGAGGGATTGTTAAGGAATTGCTTTAAAAAAACCAGAGTTAAATAGAAAAAAATAAATTAGAGTTGGGGGACAGGGCTTGCATACACACACACACACACACACACACACACACACATATGTATACACACACACACTTATATATAAGTTTGTGTGTGTGTGTGTGTGTGTGTGTATATATATATATACTTATATATCTATGCAAGCCCTGTTCCCCAACTCTAATTTATCCTTTTCTATTTATCTCTAGTTTTAATATATATATTATGGAGTACACTGATATGAAATAGTAGAACATTTGCATTTGAACATTTACTTGTTGGTCTTTTTGTAGGTGAGGGAGAGGAACCCTCCTCTAATTTGACAAAGTGTAGCCCACCATCAGCATAATGACACACTCATAATGTTTGCTAATATTAGGTCCAGATAAAATTTATAGGTGTGTATCTTTATGAACATTTATCTTTGTTTAAATAATAACTGTCCTTCTGAGGTTACAATACATTAAAATTAGAGATTTTGCATTAAAATCTCTAGCCTTGCAAATGCAGAAGTTAGGGATATCAGTGTACTTATGCCTACATAGTCTGCATATGTGTGTAGGGTGTAAATATATACTTAGTACTCTTTTATCTTTCTGGCATCTCATTGTTTGGTCTAAATTGAAATGCTTGCCTGAACCAGAAATCCAAATAAATCTTTGCTTGTCAAGTCACATCAGGACAAACAGAAACAATGAGTAATGGTAGACATAAGGGGACAAAGAGAGGAAATGCTTGTAAATATGATGATAAGTGAAAGTTTAGAAAAAAGGTTGACAATGTGTTTTTTAAACAAATTTTATATTTTAAAGCAGTTTTAGGTTTACAGAAAAATTGATCAACAAATACAGTGTTCCCATACCTCCTCTTCTTCCCCCACCCCCAGCTATCCCTATTATTAACATTTTGCATTAATGTGGTATATTTCTTATAAATGATAAGCTGATATTGACACATTATTATTAACTAAAGTCCTTACTTTACATTAAAATTCAATTCTCTCTTTGTGTTGTATAGTTCTGTGGGTTTTGACAAAAGTATCCACCATTACAGTATCATACAGAATAGATTCACCACCCTACAAAATTCACTTATTCATCCTTTCCTCCTCCCCATTCTGGCAACCACTGATCTTTTCACTGTCTTTTCCAAGAGGTCATACAGCTGGAATCATACAGGAGTGTAGAATTTAGCAATATGCACTTAAGGTAGCTTTATGTCTTTTAGTGGCTTTGCAGCTCATTTCCTTTTATTGCCAAATAACATTATGGATGTACCACAGTTTATCTATTCATGTACTGAAGAACTTGGTTGTTTCCAGTTCTTGGTAATTGTGAATAAAGCCACTATAAACACTTGTGTGCACCTTTTCATGTAGATGTATAAAAAAAGAAAGAGAGAGGGGAGACTGGGAAATGAGGAAAAAAATCTAGGCACAGACTTTATAGCTTTCACAAAAAAATTAACTCAAAATGTAGACCTAAATGTAAAACACAAAACTAAAAAACTTCTAGAAGACAACATTGGGAAAAATCTAGAGCCCTTGGATTTGGCAACAATCTTTAGATTACAACACCAGAAGATGACCTATGAAAGAAAACTTGATTAAGTTGGACTTCATTAAATTTACTTATATGTGAAAAACACTATTGAATGAAAGGACAAATCAGACTGGGAAAAATATTTGCAAAGCACATGTATAATAAAGGACTTATATCCATATATACAAATAACTTTTAAATCTCAACAATAAGGAAATAAATAACCCCATTAGTAAATAGACAAAAGATTTAAAAGATAACTCACAAAGATATACAGATGGTGTATGAACATGCTAAACATCATATGTCATTAGGGGATTGCAAATTTTTTAAAAAGATTTTATTTATTTATTTATTTATTTATTTTTAGAGAAAAAGGGAGGGATGGAGAAAGAGAGGGAGAGAAACATCCATGTGTGGTTGCCTCTCACATGCCCCCTACTGGGGACCTGGCTGGCAACTGAGGCTGTGCCCTGACTGAAAATTGAACTGAAGACCCTTTGGTTCACATGTCAGCACTCAATCCACTTAGCCACACCAGCCAGGGTGGGAATTGCAAATTAAAATAATTAGATAGCATCACATATCTCCCAGAATGGCTAACAGCAACGAAAGCTCTTGAGAATGTAGAGCAACAGGAACTCCCATTCACTGTTGGTGGGGAAACAGAATGGTAGGGCCACTCTGGAAGACAGTCTATCGGTTTCTTACAAAGACAAATATAGGCCTACCATACAATCTAGCAACTGTGTTCAGAGGTATTTATCCAAATAAATTGAAAACTTATATCTACATGAATATATTTTCTTCAATATATTAGCAAAAGCAAAATGTATCTTTGAAAAATAACTGTCATATTAATTAATTAGTATCAGGGTCCAAAATAAATTATTTTTACTGACCACTCTGTTCAAGATCTTGAAATCAACCTCTGCTTCCATGTAACCTTTGCTTCCATTTTTATTAGCAATAACCATAACAATAAGTATAAATCCTTATAGAAATAACATATTGCATGATGAAACAATGAAAAAAAGAAATCCTTCTCATTTAAAAATTACTTCATGAAATTAAAGATTTTAAATGTATTTTAAGGTCTTAATGCTCTCCAGTCACTATTTGGTACAGCTGTCCATCTCCTAGATATTTTCTTTCTTATTTCATTTGTTCATTCATTCACCAAGTACTTATCAGGTGTTCACTATATACCAAGCACTGTTCTTCATACAGGGGATAAAGTAATAAACAAAAAAGGATACTTACATCCCTGTCCTCTTGGAGTTTGCTTGCTAGCAGCAAAAACAGTTAAGGCCAGGGATGGCCTCACTGGAAAGATCCTTATGTAAGGCCTGGAAAGGTGTGAGGGGGTAAGCCTTGTAAATATCTGGAGGGAACAATTTTCAATGAGAGACATAACTGCAAAGGCCCTGAGTTGAGGACACACCTGGTGAACTGAGGAGAGTGTAAGGAAATGAGAGTGTGAGAGGAGTGAGAATGTGAGAGAGTGTGTGAGAGAGTAATGGGAGGTGAAGTCAGAGAAGTACCAGGGTGTCAGAACATGAGGGCTTCAAGGGCCATTGTAAGGCCTTTGACTTTTGTTGGGAGCAACACAGGAAACAAATGGAGATTTTGTTTTGTTTTGCTTAAGTACAGTAATTATTTTCAAATAATTCTAAGTAACTAGAAAAATTGCCAAGAGAGTATAGAGATCCTATACAGCTTTTACCTGACTTACCCTAATGTTAATATCTTATGGATCCCTCATGCATTTTCAAAACTAAGAAATTGACACTAATACAAGACTGCTAACTACACTACAGATTTCATTTAGATTTATCAGTTTTTCCACTAAGGTCCCTTTTCTGTTCCTTCAGTTCTGATCTAATTGAGGATACTGCTTTGCATTTAGAAATGGAGGGTTTTGTGAAAAAGACTGACATGACCTGAACCTGACTTTCATTTTGCAATATTACTCTGGCTGCTCTATTTGTATTCAGAACTCACTGGAATACAGTATATCCTGCTTCACTTATACCGAAGCAGTGAATACCCATAGTAAAATTATTGTTTAGTGAAAGATGCTGATCTACTTCCTTACTCAGTGGTGAATGTGTTCCATTCAATCTGATGTTAAGTAGGTGAGACCCACTGATTCTCAGTAGGTATAAACCAAAATTAACTTTAGACTGTAATAAATAATAACCATTTATTTGAGTAAAAGGAGCTACAGCCTGGGAGACAGATTAAGGTAGCAATCTCAATGGTGGACCACGGAGACAAAGAGGAGGCTGACTTTTATAGTGAATCTTCCCACCCAGGTTCTCAATTAGGTCCATTTTATGTAAATGAGGTATCCAAATTGTTCAGCTCAGGTCATATGGGAAAGGTCCCAGTTATTTGTACAAAGACAAAACCAGGGTTTCCCTATGGTTTGATTCAGACACTATGGGAGGACAAGAGTTCAGTCTGAGGTTCTTCCTGGTACCCAGAGTGGGTGAAGAGCCACTGTCAACAAATGGCCACTGGGCTCTTATATGTTCAACAGAAGAAAGTAGAGTTCAGAAACAGGATTATTGATCAAAGGCTCAATTAGATCAGTTACTCAGACATGGCCCAGAGTAAAGTTTATCTTTGGATTTTGCTTTTATGTTCATGTTATGGGGTATAATTAATTGACTCAACTTATTTGGGGCTCAATTAAGTAGTACTTTACAATGTTATACACTGACAAACTGTTTTCACAAGTATTGTGGTAATAAAATACAAAATATGCTACATCAGAAATATCTAGAAGAGATCTCGCTTCTCATACATATGCAGAGGCGGAAGGGCAGAGTGCCCTGGTTTACAAAATCTCTGTGTCATGCAATTTAAAGCACCATGTGATCTGACCACATGTTTGAAGTAATTTCCTTAAATTTGGGTACTGACAAGTTATTGATAAATGTCATCATTTCAGACACCTTGCTATCATTTACTGTTAATAGTCCATTCCATTTCTGATAAATTTATTTAGAGACCACATAGTTGTCCAAATAATAGCTCCCATTTTCCTTAACATTTTGTGCTGAGATTTATTAGTCTTTTAATGAATTCCATCAACTGTCAGGGAGACATTTAATGATGAGGTAAATAAAGTGCTACCTACCAAAATGACAGGTATTTAGTATCTATTAAATATGTTTAATTCAGTCCTGGCTGGTATGGCTCAGTTGACTGAGTGCTGGCCTGTGAACCAAAGAGTCACTGGTTTGATTTCCAGGCAGGGCATGTACCTGGATTGTGGGCTAGGTCCCCAGTAGGGGGCATGTGAGAGGCAACCACACATTAATGTTTCTCTCCCTTTCTTCCTCCCTTCCCCTCTCTCCAAAACTAAATAAATAAAATCTGTAAAAGAACCCCACAAAGTCTTTCTACTTCAAAAAAATAAAACTAAAATAAATGTTTAATTTGTATTATTTGACTTTCACACTGTAGGCATTTGCATACTTTTATGACCACTTTTATTTTATTTTATTTTTATTGCTGTTCAAGTACAGCTGTCTCCATTCTCCCCCCTCTACCCACCTCTGCCCAACCCATCCCCACTTTCCACCCTCGATCCTACCTCCTTTGGCTTTGTCCATCTATCTTTTATTCATGTTCCTTGATGACCATTCCCCTATTTTCCCCCATTATCCCTCTCCAGCCTCCCCTCTGGTTACTGTCAATTTTCAATGATATAGTTTTAATACTATTTAAAGAGAACTCTCTTAAAAATAGAGTGTATTCCCTTTTATTAAAGTATTCACTTGTATCTTAGCATAATATGTTTTTACTTTTGTTAGTATGGGAGTTGCAGAGATTTCTTCTCTTTGGAATGCTTACCTATTAAGCACATTTCCTCCCACTTAAATATTATTTCAATGGTTAATTTGCCATTCTGAGATTCATCCAAGATAATTATCTTAGAGAAACAAAAAATAGAATACAGACTTAAATAAGAAAAATAATTCCATGTTGTTTTCCACAGTGGCTGCTCCAGTCTGCATTCCCACCAACAGTGCACTAGGGTTCCCTTTTCTACACAGCCTTGCCAGCTCTTGTTGTTTGTTGATTTGTTTATGATGGCCATTCTGACCAGTGTGAAGTGGTATCTCATTGTGGTTTTAATTTGCATCTTTCTGATGGCTAGTGATGCTGAGCTTCTTTTCATATGTCTCTTGGGCCCTTTGTATGTTTTCCTTGGAGAAGTGTCTGTTCAAGTTCTTTGCTCATTTTTTAATTGGGTTGTTTGTCTTCCTGGAGTGGAGTTGTGTGAGTTCTTTATATATTTTGGAGATCAAAGCCTTGTTTGAGGTATCATTGGCAAATACGTTTTTCTACATAGTTCATTCTCTTCTCATTTTAATGCTGTTGTCTTTAGCTGTACAGAAGCTTTTTATTTTGATGAGATCCCATTTGTTTATTGTTTCCTTTATGTCCCTTGCTCTAGGAGGCATATCGGTGAAAATATGGCTGTGTGGAGTGTGTGAAATTTTCCTGCCTATATTCTCCTCTAACACTTTTAATGAAGACAACTGTACCTGACCAACAATTAAAAATATTCTTCAATATTTACTTTAAATATATTATAGTTTTCTCCATATTTATGTTGGCAATTTATTTGAAACTAGCTTTGTGAATTCTTTAAAGTGAAAATATAGCTTTACCTTCATGGATAGACAATTGTTTTCCTAATTGTAGTGAATATTTACCTATCCCCTATCTGGGTGTCAATGTTAAATGTTAAAATATTACAGGTTTTTTTAAAGATTTTTAAATTTATTTATAGAGACGGAAGGGAAGGAGACAGAGAGAGAGAGAGAGAGAGAGAGAGAGAGAGAGAGAGACATCAATGTGTGGTTGCTGGGGGTCATGGCCTGCAACCCATGCGTATACCCTGACTGGGAATCGAACCTGCGACACTTTAGTTCGCAGCCCATGCTCAATCCACTGAGCTATACCAGCCAGGGCTAATGTTAAAGGTTTTTAATAAATATTTTAAGTATTTTCCCATATATTCAGTAAATAAATAAATAATTGCTTGCCATTTCTTAATTTTAGTAAAATTAGCAAAGTAGTTGTTTGGAAGTTAGTGTTACTGAATAAACAGACAGAAATGATGAAAAGGAGATCATTGAAACAAGCACTATGTCAGCATTCTGCAAATTTTACAGGGAAGTGCAATAAAAACTGATGTTACTCAAGGTTGACTATGAAGGCCATGATTCTTATGACAGTGTTGCAAACCAGTATTTCCCAGTGCTTATCCAGAAGGCCTTTTAAACTTTTGATTTGCATAAATCTATTGACCTGAAAGCTTCTTCCTGCATTGTTCTACATTCACTGTGTGAAAGGATGCTGTGAGCTGTGTTATCTGCTCTGCCAGATGACCTTTATGCACTGGTATTGTGTTTACTTCTTCTGAATAGACATGCACTCTGATTAATTGCCTAATAGGATTTAAACTAATTGAAGCTCAGTTCTCTTATGAGATTTTAACATTTAAAATTCTAGGTATAATTGCAATTACAGTAACTTCTATGGCAGAAAGTTATATTGAAAACTATGTGATCTGTATTGAGAATACCATCATTCCTTGATAGATATTAGACACATCTACTAGGAAATCTGAAAATAGGAAACAGTCTATTCTGTCCTCTCTGTTATTAAAAATACTTCCTTAAGAAAACTATCCATAGAATATGTCACTTCAAGATAACATTATCCAATAAGATCATCTCTCAGAGATGCTAAAAAGAGGCCAAATTTTAGTGGAAATAAACATGTGCATTTACTTGCCAACATCTATTATACCTTATAAAATTGCCACCATTTATTATAACTGTGTGTGGTATTATTTTCTATTAGTAGGAATTGACTTTCTGGTTATCTTTAATCTATTGTGTAGTAGTAATAATAATAATAATAGCTAATGTTTATGTAACACTATGTGTTAGGTAACATTTTGGTTAGTTATATTTACATGGCTGAAGTTATTGACACTTTATGTCAGTCTTCATGATCAGTGAAACATCTTGGAAATAGCCAAGCTAAAGTATCCAGTTGTAAAGTATGCAAAATTATATTTAACAATGTAAATTCTACCTTGTAAAATTCCTGCCCATGGTATTGAACTCATAGGCATTATCATTTAACTTTTAACCAATGCCACTAACTGGTCCATAAATCATTGCAATCCTCAGGTTTAAATACACAGAGTCATAAACACACCATAAAATTATATATGCAAACTACAGTCTCAATATCTCAGTGTACTTTATACTCTATGAAAGCCACTTTTGAGATATATCTGACACAAACCAGACATTTCTGTTATTTATGTGCATCTAGCTGTGTAACCAATGATTTGAAAATCAATGTCAAGTGATCAACTTCATATACAAATCAGAAACCTAGTTAAGTCAGTACAATTCTGAGAGTTTTCCACTTCACTTGCCTTGCACTCCAGCACTTTATTACATTTTATGGGCTTATATTCCCTAGAAGTCTAAGTTTAGTACCTGTAATCAATTTTCAGGATAATGCCCTTTTAGTAATTCTCATGTATTCCACACACTCACCACAAAGTGGAACCACAGAGCAGTCACTTCTTAATTGCAGCCAGAGAATAATACTAACAAAAATGAGAAAATGTTACACACAAGAAGTTTTGAAGCCAAATGAACAATTCCCTAGGTATTACATTAAGCCCACGTTCACATACATTTTTGATGCAAATAAGTATATATTTTTTTGTTTAAAACAAACCATATAAAACTGAAACTGAACCAAAAAATCCACATGTTGTATAAATTGTTGTATTGAGAAGCCCTCCTTCACTGCCTCCACTATCTTCAAACTTGGACCAAGTTATCTCTTTAGATGACTGCAGAGAGGGACTCACTGATAAGAAAATTATTATATAAGGAAATAAGTGTGAGAAAATTTGTACAGTGTATCATCTTTAGCAAAAATTCAGAGTCCTCAAGAGTTCTTACTTCAGGACTGGTTTCAATGTTCCCATTTGATCTTTACATCAATTTTGAGCAATTAGTCAGAATTATTTTTTAAATTTCTTTCGTCATTTATTTTTACATTACCTTTTAGTCACCATCCCCCATCAATAACTAAACTGTTGTCCATGTATATGAATCCCTTTTGCTTTTTGCTCAATCCCTCCACCTCTACTACCTGTTGTCCTTCTCTCCATGTGTGAGTCTGTCCCCATTTTCCTTGTTAATTCAGTTTGTTCATTAGATTCCACATATGGGTATAATCATATGGTATTTGCCTTTCTCTGACTGTCTTATTTCACTTAGCATAATGTTTTCCAGGTCCATTCATAAATGTTGCAAAGACTAAAATTTTCTTCTTTTTCACACCTGAGTAATATTCCATTGTGTAAATTACCCATAGTTTTTATCCACTCATCTACTGATGGACACATGGACTACTTCCATATCTTGGTGATTGTAAATAATGCTGCAATAAACATAGAGGTGCTTATGTTCTTTTAGTGTTTTGGGCTCTTTTAGATATGTTCCCAGAAATGTGATCACTGGGGTAAAGGCGGATCCATTTTTAATTTCTTGAGGTATCTCTATACTGCTTTCCACAGTGACTGCACCAGTCTGTATTCCCACCAACATTGCAAAAGAGTTCCCCTTTCTCCATATCCTTGCCAGCACTTGTGGTTTGTTGATTTATTGAAGATAGACATTATGATGGGTGTGAGATGTTAATCTCATTGCGGTTTTAATTTTCATCTCTGTGATGATTAGTGATGTTCAGTACCTTTTGATACTTCTATTGGCCACCTATATGTCTTCTTTAGAGAAGTGTCTATTCACATCCTTTGCCCATTTTCAAATTGGGTTGTGTGTTTTTTTTAGTGTTGAGCTTTGTAAGTACTTTGTAAATTTTGGATATTAACCCCATATCACAGGTATCAGTGAATATGTTCTCCCATTCTGTGGGTTGTCATTTTATTTTTATGATGATTTCCTTTGCTGTGCAAAACCTTTTTAGATTGGTATAGTCCCATTTGTTTATTTTTTCTTTTATTTCCCTTACCTGAGGAGATATATGCAATAAAAAATTTCTATGAGCTTTGAGATTTTTTTATTGTTGTTCAATTACAGTTGTCCCCATTTCTCCCCCATCACTTTAAGCTGCCCTACCCATACCCCACCATCCACTGTCAATGCTCACCCCACATTATCTTTGTTTGTGGGTTCCTTGTACATGTTCCTTGACTTGATGCTTCCCTATCTGTCCTCCATTACCCACCTCCCTTCTAGTCACTCTCAGTTCATTCTTAATTTCCACATCTCTGGTTCTATTTTGCTCGTTTGTTTATTTTGTCAATTAGGTTCCACTTATAGGTGAGATCATATGGTATTTGTCTTTCACCAACTCGCTTATTTAGCTTAGCACAATACTCTCCAGATCCATCCATGCTGTTGCGAAGGGTAGGAGTTCCTTCTTTTTTTTTCTGCTGTGTAGTATTCCATTGTGTAAATGTACCAGTTTTTTTAACCACCCATTTACTGATGGGCACTTAAGCTGTTTCCAGCACTTGGCTATGTAAATAATGCTGCTACAAACATAGGGGTGCATAGGTTCTTTTGAATTGGTGATTCAGGACTCTCAGGGTATAATCCCATCAGTAGAATTACTGGGTAAAAAGGCATCTCTATTTTTAATTTTCTGAGGAAATTCCATACTGTTCGTACAGTGGCTGTACAAGTCTGCATTCCCAACAACACTATACTAGGGTTCCCTTATCTCTACAACCTCGCTAGCACTTGTTCGTTAATTTGGTTATGATGGCTATTCTGACCAGTGTGAAGTGGTATCTCCTTGTGGTTTTAATTTGCATCTCTCTGATGGCTAGTGATGCTGAGCATCCTTTCATATGTTTATGGGCCCTCTGTGTGTCCTCCTTGGACAGGTGACTGTTCAGGTCCTTTGCACATTTTTAAATTGGATTGTTTGTCTTCCTAGTGTGGAATCATGTAAGTTTTTACACATTTTGGAGATCAAACCTTTGTCCAAGGTATCATTGGCAAAATATATTTTCCGATATGATTTGTTCCCTTTTCATTTTGCTGATGTTTCCTTTAGTTATGTACAAGCTTTTAAATTTGATGTAGTCCCATTTGTTTGTTCTTTCCTTTATATCCCTTGCTCTAAGGGACATATCTGTGAAAACACTGCTACATGGAATATCTGAAATTTCCCTTCCTGTGTTTTCCTCTAGGACTTTTATGTGTCACAACTTATAGTTAAGTCTTTTATCCATCTTGAATTTACTTTCATGTATGGTGTAAGTGGGTGGTCAAGTTTCAATTTTTTGCATGTAGCTCTTCAGATCTCCCAGCATCATTTGTTGAGGAGGCCATTTTTACTCCACTTTATGTTTCTGCCCCTGCTTTGTTGAATATTAATTGACCACAGATACATGGGTTTATTTCTGGACTCTCTATTCTGTTCCATTGGTCTATGTATTTGTTCTTTTGCCAGTACCAGGCTCTTTTGATTACAGTTACATTGAAATATAGTTTGATATCAGGTGTTGTGATCCCTCCTACTTTATTCTTCTTAAAATTACTGAGGATATTCAGTGTTGTTTTTTGTTCCATATAAATTTTTGAAATGTTTGTTCTATATCTGTGAAATATGTCATTGGTATTATATAGGGATTGCATTGAATTTATAGATTGCTTTGGGTAGTATGGACATTTTGATGATGTTAACTCTTCCAATCTATTAGCATGGTACATGCTTCCATTTGTTTGTATGTTCTTTAATTTCTTTCTTCAGTGTTGTGTAGTTTTCTGAGTACAGGTCTTTTACCTCTTTGGTTAGGTTTATTCCTAGGTACTTTATTTTTCTTGTTGCTTGTTTCTTGTTATCAAATGTGATTATTTTTTCCTGATTTCTATTTCTGATATTTCATTGTTGGTGTACAAAAATGCCTTTGATTTCTGAATATTGACATTTCATCCTGCTGTTTTGCTAAATTCACTTCTTAGGTCAAGTAGTTTTTTGATGGAGTCTATAGGGTTTTCTATGTATACTATCATGTCATCTGCAAACAATAAAGTTTTACTTCCTTCACCATTTTGATGCCTTTTTATTTCTTTTTATTTGAATAAAAGAAATCACCTCCAATACTATGTTGAAAAGAAGTGGTGAAAGCGGACACTCTTGTCTTGTTTCTGATCTTAGTGGAAAATATTTTAGTTTTTGCCTGTTGTGTATGATATGGGCTGTAGGTCTCTCATATATGGCCTTTATTATGTTGAGGAATGCTCCCTTCACTCCCACTCTGCTGATATGTTTTTATCATAAATGGGTGCTGTACCTTATCAAATGCTTTTTCCACATCTATTGAAATGATCATGTAATTTTCATCTTTCCTTTCATTTATGTGATGTATTATATTTATTAACTTGCTAATATTGCATCACACTTGCATCCCTGAAATAAATCCCACTTGATCATGGTGTATGATCTTTTTAATGTATTGCTGGATGCAGTTTGCCAATATTTGTTGAAGATTTTAGTGTCTATGTTCATCAACAATATTGGCCTATAGTTTTCTTTATTGTTTCTTTATGTGGTTTGGGGATTAGGATGATGCTGGTCTCATAAAAAGAGTTTGGGAGTCTTCACTGTGCTTGTTTTTTCTGGAATATTTTGAGATGGCTAGGGATTAGCTCTTCCTCAAATGTTTTGTGAAAGTAGTCTGTGAAACCATCTGGTCCAGGGCTTTTGTGTGCTGGGAGTTTTTTGATTACTGTTTCAATTTCACTGTTATTATTATGTTCATGCTTTCTCCTTCTTCTTCATTCAGTTTGGGAAGATTATATTTTTCTATAACTTTGTCCATTTCACCCAGGTTTTCATATTTCTTGGTATGTACTTGTTCATAGTAATTTCTTATAATCCTTTGTATTTCTGTTTTCTCAGTTGTAATTTCTCCTCCTTTGTTTCTGATTTTATTTATTTGAGTCCTTCTTTTTTTCTTGATGAGGCTGGTTAAAGGCTTGTTGATTTTGTTCATCTTTTAAAAAATCCATATCCTGGACTTATTGATCCTTTGAATTTTTCTTTTAGTCTCTATGCCATTTAATTGTGCTCTGATCTTGCTTATTTCCTTCCTCTTACTTGCTCTGGGCTGCCTTCGTTGTTGTTCCTCTAGTTCTTGTAGATGTAAGGTTAGGTTTATTTGAATTGCTTCTATCTTTTTCAGGTAGGCTTGTATTGCCATGAACTTTCCTCTTAGGCCTGCCTTCACTGTGTCCCATAAGTTTGGGACTGTGGTATGCTCATTTTCATTTGTTTCCAGAACCATTTTGATTTCTTCCTTGATCTTGTTGTTAACCCACACATTATTTAATAGCTTGTTGTTCAGTCTCCATGAATTTGAATGTTTTGGGGATTTTTCCTTGGTGTTGGTTTCTAGTTTCAGGCCCTTGTATTCTGAGAAGATGCTTGATATAATTTCAATTTTCTTAAATTTTTTGAGGCTTGTTTTGTGTCTTAAAACGTGATTTACCTTTCCAAATGTTTCATGTGCATTTCAAAAGAATGTGTATTATACTTCTTTGGAATGAAAGGTTCTATATATATCAGATAAGTCCATTTGATCTAGGGCATTGTTCAATGCCGCCATATCATTGTTAATATTTTGTTTGGAAGATCTATCCATTGTTGACAATGGGGTGTTAAAATCCCCTAAGTATAATAGTGTTGCTGTCTATATCTTTGATGAGTCCTCCAGATTTTCCTTATATATTTGGGTGCTCATATGTTAGGTGCATATGTGTTTATAATGTTTATGTCTTCTTGATGGATTTTCTTCTTGAGTACTATGGAGTGTCCTTTTGTGTCTGTTTTTATGGCTTTTGTTTTGAAGTCTATTTTGTCTGATACAAGTATTGGAACCCCAGATTTTTTTTCCTGTATATTTTCTTCTATGTTTTTTTCCAACACATCATTTTCAGTCTGTGCAGGTCTTTTGTTCTGAAGTGGGTCTCTTGTAGGCAGCATATATGTGGGTCATGTATTTTATCCATTCAGCTACCCTATGTCTTTTGTTTGGAGCATTTAATCCATTTACATTTAAGGCTATTATTGGTAGGTACTTATTCGTTGTCATTTTCTCCCTTTGTACCTGTGTCCCTCTCTCTCTCACTTTTTTCTTCTCCTTCTTGAGGCAGTCCCTTTAGCATATCTTACAATATTGGTTTGGTGGAAGTATAGGAAGGAAGTATTTTACCCTCCTTTTGTCTCAGAAACTCCTTATTTTGCCTTCCATTTTATGAGATCTTTGCTGGGTAGAGTAGTCTTGGTTTCAGGCCTTTGCTTTTCATTACTTGGGATATTTCTTGCCATTCCCTTCTGACTTTTAGTGTTTCTGTTGTGAAATAAGTTACTAGGCTTATCGGGGCTCCCTTCTATGTTACCCCCTCTTTCTCCCTTGCTACCTTTAAGATTCTCTCTTTGTCTTTGAATTTTGCCATTTTAATAATGATGTGTCTTGGAGTGAGACTGAAGATGAAGGATTCATCTTGATTGGGACCTTCTGTTCTTCCTGGTCTTGTGTGACTTTTTTTTCTCATCAAATTAAGGAAGTTTTCCATCATTGCTTTTTCAGCCAGGTTTTCTGTCCCTTGCTCCTCTTTTTCTCCTTCTGGTATCCTTATTATATGCATATTGTTACATTTCACGTTGTCCTGCAGTTCTCTTAAGCTTTCTTCATATTTTTTAGTCTTTTTTTCATGCAGCTGCTCTACCTGTGTATTTCTGCCTACCTTGTCTTCCAGCTCACTAATTCAGTTCTCTGCCTCATCCATCCTACTTGTAAGGTCCTTCTAGTTTATTTTTTATTTCAGATATTGTATTCTTCATTTCTTCCTGGTTGTTGTTTTCAGTTTTATTTCTTTTTCATACTGTTATAGTTCCCATTAGTTTCCTTATAGTTGTCAGTGGGTTCCTTGAACATCCTTATAACCACTCTTTTGAACTGTATATGTGATAGTTTGTTTCCCTCCATTTCATTAGCTCTTTAACTAGGGAAGCTTCCATTTCTCTTGATTTTGGGTTCTTTCTCTGTCTGTCCACCTTTTAGGTAACTCTTTTTGTTTGTTTGTAATTCCAGAAGCTCTGCCCTGTCAGCTGTATTCATAGGGTGAACTTCTATGGAAGGGATTCTGTGGGACTCTGTGGTAGTCTCTCTGATCTCCTTGTCTGAATGCTCTTGGTTGCCCTTTCTTCCCTTTGTGTGGGCTTTAGTATTGTACTTGGGCTTTACCTGTTGTGGCTCCTTTGTTGGTGGGTTGTCCCCTCCAGTGGGTTTACTGGCATTCACAACTCCCATTTTTCTTTTATACTGTTGTACAGGTGTTCATTAACAAAGCAGTATTACCAGACAACCAAGCCTACTCCATCAAAGAGAACCCCTCTACCATATCAGTCTCTGCTGCAATTGAAGTAAGATTAATAAAGGTGAAGAGAGATTATGGATATTTTAAGATATGACAAAGGGAATATGGGATGACTAAAATAGAGGAAAATGTGTGTGGTAAGAGGGAGAGTAATTGATAAGAGTTGGGATAGAACCAAGGTGAAGAAAGGGAGAGAGGAAAATTTACAATGTAAGTGAAACTTCAAAGGGCAATGGGAACAATGGGGTAAGAAGAGGGAAGAGTATACCATGAGGTTTGAAGTAAAATTGAAAAGGTACTGGAGAAACAGGAGAGAAATTGCAGAAAAACCACATCAAATTCAATAGCAACAACAGCTGAATAAAATTTAATAATGGTAGAATGGGGATACAAGTATTGTAGAAAAGCAAAAAGTGAATATGAGATGTCTACAGAAAGAAAAATGACTATGAGAGGATAGGAGAAGCAACCTACTAAGAGCAAGGAGTAAAGCCCAGGTTAATAGAGGGAAAATAAAGAAAGAAAAGAAAAAGAAGAAAAGGGACAGAGAGAAAAATGAAATACCATTCTTTACTCAACTGATCATGGGCAAAACAAAGGCAAAATGGAGAGTATTTTATGGGATTTAAAGTACAAACAAGTAGGGAATGAATAGGAGTTCCTTCAGAGAAGTATAGCAATAACTGTGATATTTCACCCAACTAGCCATTGTTTATAAAAGGTGAAAAAGAAGTAAGACTCTTATTAGCTGATGTAAGAAAGATGAGTGCTTATGTGAGGTTAGATGGAGGAGAAATAGTGACAGTAAGGGATAGAAACTTGCTGTAGTGTGAGAGAAAATAAAGTTTATGACATCAGTAATAAAGCTCAGGAAGTTGGTGAAATGTATTAAGACTAGGGAAGGGTGCTGTGTGGGATTTGGAATGACAATACTATGATAAGAGATATATAATCTGAATAAAAAGAATATAAAGTAAAAGACCAAGAGTAGTATGTTATTTAGAATACAAGTGAAGTGAAAGAAGAAATAGTAAAATACAATATAAAAGGGAGAATAAAAAACAAAAAAACTAAGTAAATAGAAAAAGAGAGATAACAAAAAAAACATATGCAAGTTCTGAAAAATAGCAAAGTGAAATTTGTCTCAGCTGTTGGTGTTCACCTGCTGACTTCTTTCTGGATATGTCCCTGGTTTTCTCACAGCTCCAGGTCTTACTGTCTTACTCTTGAAAAAAAAAAAGCCTCCAGCTGATTTTATACTTGCCAAACTGGTTTTACAGTTCTTCCCTAATCTTCAGGAGGAGAAGGGTTGGGCTCTGTTTTCTTCCTTTTCTATGGTTCCGCAAAGATGGGGGCTCAGTCTGGGCTACAATAATCACAGATGCCCAGTTTCCAGCCCACACCTTCAGAACATTGTGCATTCCACACTATCCACTCTGCACATGTGCACCAGGCCAACGCCAATAATTCACCTTGTTTTGTGACCCTTTGATCAGTCCATGAGGTGCACTGAGTGGGAACAAGTCATGCCCTCCCCCCGTTCCCTCCCTCTTTGTTGGCCTGGTTGCCACGGCTGTCAGCAAGGTCCCTGCATGGTGGCTCAGTTCCTATAGAAAGAAGTCTCTCTGGGAGCTGCTGCCTCTCAGAGACCATGCTGTCCTGCTTTGATCTAACCATGAGACACCCTGAATGGAAGTAAATAGCACCCCCACTCCTCCCACATTGATGGCCTGGCTGCTACATGCACAGTCCCTGCTCAGTTCTTTTTTGAGCAAAGTCCCCTTGTGTGCCACCTGCCACTACTAATAAGCATCCAGCTTTCTATACAGGCCAACTCTCTGACCAGTCCAAAGACTATCTGGGTTAAGGTCAGTTGCTGCCCATCTCTTCTCCTAGCTCTAAGTGTCACCCAGCTCCCCAATTTCTCTAGTACTGTCCCAGCTGGTGACCACAGCCCCAGCCAGGGTATGCCACCAACTGTGTGTCACTTAGTGCTTTTTTATCTCCCCAGAGATTTTATTCATCCAGGTCTTTGCTGGCGTAGTTCTGAGACTTCTCTACTCTAGGAGGGGAGGGAGCCACTCGGTGGCCATTGCTGACCTGGCTCTCCTCCAATGCTCCCAGGGCAGCTGCTGTCTCTGGTACACAGCCTGGGGACCTAGCCCTCAGCCTACAGAATCTCCGTACCACCCATTTTTAAGAATCTTCTGAACACTTTGGTTTTCAAACATCATATCAACAGGCATTCTGTTGGCTGTTCACTCTGTTCCTTGGAAGACTGGCTAGGTGTCCCAGTTGGGTGCATGAGCAAGTGGGCTCAGCTCCCACCTACATCACTGCCATCTTCCTCATCCTCAAGGTGTCTTTTGATTTCTTCCTTGATCTCATTGTTGACCCATTCATTGTTTAATAACATGTTAGTTAGCTTCCATGTCTTTGAGTGTTTTTCAGTGTTCTTGTGGTTGATTTTTAGTTTTATAGCATTGTGGTTAGAGAAGATGCTTGATGTGATTTCAATCTTCTTAAATTTATTGAGACTTTTTTGTGTCTTAACATGTAATCTGTCCTAAAAAAGTTCCATGTGCACTTGAAAAATATGTATATTCTACTGCTTTGGGGTGAAATGCTCTGAAGATTTCAGTTAAATTCATTTGAGCTAGTGTGTCATTTAAGGTCACTGTCTCCTTTTTGATCAGGAAAGATCTGCCTGGAAGATCTATCCACTGAAGTCAATGGTGTGTTAAAATCTCTGACTATGACTGTATTTCTGTCAGTCTCTCCCTTTATTTCCATCAAGATTTGCTTTACATATTTAGGTACACCTATGTTAGGTGTGTAAATGTTTACTAGGGTTATATTCTCTTGTTGGATCATTCCCTTTATCATTATGTACTTTCCTTCTTTGTCTCTTACTATAGCCTTGGTTTTAAAGTCTATTTTTTCAGATATAGGTACTGCTACCCAGCTTTTTTTCCCTTTTCTATTTGTGTGAAATATCTTCTTCCATCTCTTTACTTTTAATCTGTGTGTATTTTTTGGTCTTACATGGGTCTCGTGGAGACAGCATATATATGCGTCTTGTTTTCTTATCCATTCAGCTACCCTATGTCTTTTAGTTGGAGCACTTAAACCCTTAACATTTAAGGTGATTATTGATAGATGTGTATATAGTGCCATTTTATCATTAGACTATTTTCTCTCTCTTTTTTTCTTCTTCTTCCTAAAATAAGCCCTTTAACATTTGTTGCCATACTGCTTTGGTTTTAACAAACTCCTTTAGTTTTTTCTTGTCTGGAAACCTCCTTATTTCTCCTTTTGTTTTATTTTACTTTCCTATATAGCTTTTATTATTTATTTATTTTTAGAGAGAGGGAAATGAATATCTATGTGTGGTTGCCTCTCATGCACCCTCTACTGAGGACCTGGTTTACAACCCAGGCATGTGCCCTGACTTAAAATCAAACCAGAGACCCTTTGATTCACAGGCTGGTGGTCAATCCACTGAGCCACACCAGCCAGGGCTCTCCTTTGATTTTAAATAATAGGTCCATGCTTTTCATCACCTTGAGTACTTCATGACACTCCTTTCTGGCCTGAAATGTTTCTGATGAGTAATCAGGTGCCAGTCTAATTGGTGCTCCCTTGTACGTAACTACCTGCTTTTCTTTTGCAGCTTTTAAGATTCTTTCCTTGTCTTTAAGCCTTGTCATTTTAATTATGATGTGTCTCAGTGTAGACCTCTTTGGATACAACTTGTTTGGGACTCTCTGAGCTTCCTGGACTTGTGTATCTTTTTCCTTCACCAGATTAGGGAAGTTTTTGGTCATTATTTCCTCAAATAAGTTCTTGATCCCTTGTTCATTCTCTTTTCCTTCTGGTATTCCCATGATGCAGATGTTGATCTGTTTCATTTGTCCAAAATGTTTTTTAAGCTATCCTCATTTTTAAAATATTTTTTCCTTTGTGCTGCTCTGCCTGGGTACTTTTTTTTCAACCTTTTCTTCCAAGTCACTGATGTGATCCTCTGCTTCATCTAATTTAGTGTTTATCCCTTCCAATGTATTATTTATTTCATATATTGCATTCTTCATTTCTGACTGGTTCTTTTTTGTGGCTTCTATGTCTTTTATCATGCTCTTGAGTATCCTTATAATCATTACTCTAAACTCTCTATCTGACAAATTGCTTGCCTCCATTTCATCTAGTTCTTCTATAGAATACTTTTGTTCTTTCATTTGAAATCTGTTTCTTTGTCTTCCCATTTTAGGTGCTTCTTTGTATTTTCTGCCTTGGAGGTTAAACTAATCAGTTATTGATCTGAACAGTTATTAACTTTATCAAACTGTAATTAATGGCCTGGCTTAAGCAACACAGGGTTGGGCTGAATAATTCCTGGAGGTGGGGCTCTTGCTTCCCTTCAGGCTGCTGACATTTGGAGAGGAGTGCTCTGCTTGAGAAAGATGGCTCCTGCAGTATGGGGAATGACTCAGCACAGGGGTTCTTGTGGCCAGTCTTTCAGTTCTTTTCCCAAAGCCACCACATCAGACTCTCCGGAAGTGTCTATAGCCCACTCTGCCCTCCCTCTGCCAGAGCCCAGGGTAAATGGCTGCAAATGAAATGTTGTGTGTTGTTCCTTTAAGAGGCTCTCTGATTCTCTAGGCATCTCTCCCTGGCAACAGTATCCCTGCTGCTTTTCAAAGCTGGATGTTATCTGGGTTCCTTTCTAGACTGGTGCTTTAAGCTGAGGAGCTCAGCTTGGGGTTTACACCCCACACTTCTCAGAGGAACCCCCAGCTGTTGATATATCCCTCCAGATCTTCAGCTGATGACTATGGGAGCCCAGCTAGCCCTTTCGTGTCTCCACACTCCTTACCAGTCACATTGTGATGAAGTGGTTTTTTCTGTCTGTCTGTGGTTATAATGCTTCTCTCCAGTTAGTGTTTAGCTGATAATTCAGGATATTTCTCTACCATTTAGCCATAATTCCTGATTAGCCCTGGGAGAAAGTTAGTGTAGTTTCCACTTATTCCTCTGCCATCTTGCATCTCTCCTCAAAGTTTTAAGGAACATCAATTATTTTTGTTGTAACTTTATATCTTTCCCCTATTTTTCCTTGTCTTGGGTTAGAGGTACAAGCAAATAAAGAAATGGCCAAAAGTAAATAATAGTGAGAGGAGGATTAAAAAATGCTTTCCTAATTTGAGAAATCTTAATTATATCTGAATTAGTCTTGTTATACAGTATTCTTCTTGATCATTATGGCCAAAAAAATTATCATCCATCCAATACTAAAATATAAAGAATATTACCAACAGTCAGAAATATATTGAATGTGCCTAATTCCCATTCCTATATATTAGTAACCAGAAAAATCCATTGAAATAAAGTAGGTATCAGGATGTAAAATTTTAGCTTAAAGGTTACTTTAGCTTTGAAATCAATATGATATTCAATCCAATACTTTCCTCAAGGTTTTATGTGACTGCTTAAAAAGCAATAAAATAAGAGATGACTTACTGACTCGTTGTCAGACATTTAACAGCTTTCTTTAGTGGATATCCTGGGTTTGACAACTTATGTTTTAGTTTAACCCATATTTAGACTTTCTACTCATTTCTACTGTAAAAATTTGAAATAAAGCTTTTCATGTTAAAGAATACCGTGCCATCTCTGAGACTGTAATTAGAGGCTCGTTTTATATATAGTTATAGTACTGCAATGTTGTAGGAGTAAATAAAGAAGTCGTAATAATCCAATAGATAAGATAGTTTTCTGGAGTGTCCCACCGTATCATGTGATAAGGATGAAAAGGATGCATTTAGTCCAAGAAGAATAGTACATATTTACTATACATAGCACTTTCCCCATCAGTAAAATTCATTCAATCATACAAATATTTACTGAGCCACCCTGACCAGGAGGCTCAATTAGGTGGAGTATTGTCTAAATCTGCAAACCAAAAGGTTGCAGATTTGGCCCCTGCTCAGGGCATATATCAAGGTTGTACGTTTGATCCCAGGTTGGGGTGCATAAGAGAGGCAAGCAATCGATGTTTCTATCTCTCTTTAAAAATTAGTGAACATATCCTTGGGTGAGGAATATATGTATATTTACTGAGCCCTTATAATGTATTAGAGCAGTTCTGGACTTTAAATAAAATGTACTTTAACTATTTTATTTATAAAGACCTGTTTTAATTTTAAAGTTTATTTCATAGTAACTCTTCTTCACCTATTAGTCTCAAAACATGTTTTTTTAAAAAAAATTACCTGAAGATGTTTACCACTTATAAGATACTACATCATCTACTGGATTTAGAAATGGCTTTCTGCTTTCAAAAATCAGAAAGAACACTGTTATTTTAAAGAAAATGCCTGTTTTGTTTTCATATACTTTATGCAGCAAGCACATTATGTTTCAGAACGATGTTTGCAATAATTACATGAAAATTCTCCAGAAACTTCTGCAACTTTATTTTTTTTAGCAGTAGTCTAGCAACTCCTTAGGAAATACCTATGAAGGAAGTAAGGGTGGTACCAAGAAAACTCATTTACAAATGAAGAAGTGGCAGTTACTTACCCTAAACTAGGGATTTTCAACCTGTGTGCTATGAGAATTTTTACAACATGCAATACCTGTGTATTTAGTCAGGATCACTGACCTCTTTTCCCTTATATTGTCAAAATAGAAAAAAATGACAACAGCCAACAAAATAGTAGATTTCCAGTGTGAATGAATCAAAATTATATCTATTTTTTGTCAGATCAGCAAGAAATATATTTTTTGATGTACTGCAGAATTTTGGTAATTAGTGTATGTGTGTCATGAGATAAAAAAGTTTGAAAATTCAAAAAGCTTCCAACACACAAAAGCCCTGGACCAGATGGTTTTATAGGAGAATTTTACAAAGCATTTAAGAAAGAGCTAACCCTTACCCTTCACAGATTATTCAAAAAAATTCAAGAAGATGGAGGACTCCCAAACTCTTTTTATGAAGCAAGCATTATCCTAATCCAAAAACCACATGAAGAAACAACAAACAAAAAAAACTACAGGCCATTATTGCTAATGAACATAGATGCTAAAATCCTCAACAAAATATTGTCAAACTGCATCCAGGAATACATTAAAAAGATCATACATCACGACCAAGTTGGATACAAGGATGGTACAATATTCACAAATCAATAAACATAATACATCACATAAACAAAATGAAAGACAAAAATCACATGATCATATCAATAGATGTGGAAAAACCATTTAATAAGGTACAGCACCCATTTATGATCAAAACACTCAGCAAAGTGGGAATAGAGGGAGCATACTTCAACATAATAAAGGTCAATACGAGAGCCCTACAGCCAGGCAAAAACTTAGAGATTTCCCACTAAGATGAGGAACAAGACAAGGATACCCACTTTCACCACTCTTATTCATCATAGTATCGGAAGTCCTAGCCATAGCAATCAAAAAAGAAAAAAAAAGGTGTCTAAATTGGAAAGGAGGAAGCAAAACTCTCATTGTTTGCAGATGACATGATAGTGTACATAGAAAATCCTATAGACTCCACCAAAAAACTACTTGACCTGAGAAGTGAATTTGGCAAAATGGTGGGATATAAAGTCAATATTCAAAAATCAAAGGCATTTTTGTTTACCAACAATGAAATATCAGAAATAGAAATCAGGGGGAAAAAACCCATTCGATATAACAACAAGAAAAATAAAGTACCTAAAAATAAACCTAACCAAGGAGGTAAAAGACCTATATGCAGACAACTACACAACACTGAAGAAAGAAGCTAACAAAGACACAAACAAATGGAAGCATGTACCATGCTCATAGATTGGAAGAGTTAACATCATCAAAATGTCCATACTACCCAAAGCAATTTATAGTTTCAATGCAATCCCTATTAAAGTACCAATGGCATACTTCACAGATATAGAACAAACATTTCAGGAATTTATGTGGAACCATAAATGACACTGAATAACTGCAGCAATTTTGAGAAAGAAGAAAAAAGTAGGAGGGATCAGAATACCTGACATCAAACTGTATTACAAGGCCACAGTAATCAAAACAGCATGGTACTAGCATAAGAACAGACACATAGACCAATGGAACAGAATAGAGAGTCCAGAAATAAACCAAGGTCTCTATGGTCAATTAATATTTGACAAAGGAGGCAGAAGCATAAAATGGAGTAAAAATAGCCTCTTCAACAAATGGTGTTGGGAGATCTGGACAGCTACATGCAAAAAAATGAAACTTGATCACCAATCACCAACTTACACTGTACACAAAAATAAATTCAAGGTGGAGAAAAGACTTAAATATAAGTTGTGATACCATAAAAGTCCTAGAGGAAAACATCAGCAGGAAAATCTCAGACATTCCACTCACCAACATCTTCACTGATAGCAAGGGACATAAAGGAAAGAATAAACAAATGGGACCTCATCAAATTAAAAATCTTCTGCTTGGATAGAGAAAACAGCACTAAAATGAAAAGAGAACCAACTGTATGGGAAAACATGTTTGCCAATGATACCTCAGACTAGGGTTTGATCTCTAAAATATATAAAGAACTCACATGATTCCACTCCAGGAAAACAAAAAACCCAACTAAAAATGGGCAAAAGACTTGAACAGACACTGCTCCAAGGAGGACATACAGAGGGTCCAGAGACATATGAAAGGATGCTCAGCACCACTAGCCATTAGAGATGCAAATTAAAACCACAATGAAATACCACTTCGCACTGATCAGAATGGCCATCATAAACAAATCAACAAACAAGTGTTGAAAGGATGTGGAGAAAAGGGAACCCTAGTGCACTGTTGGTGGAATTGCAGACTGGTGCAGCCACTGTGGAAAACAGTATGGAATTTTCTCAGAAAACTAAAAATGGAACTGCCTTTTGACCCAACAATTCTACTGCTGGGATTATATCCTAAGAGCCCTGAAACACCAATCCAAAAGAACCTACGCACCCCAATGTTCATAGCAGCACAATTTACAATAGCCAAGTGCTGGAAACAGCTTAAGTGCCCATCAATAAACGAATTAATAAAAAAATTATGGTACATTTACACAATGGAATTGTACACAGCAGAGAGAAAGGAGCTCCTACCCTTTGTGGTAGCATGGATGGAATTGGAGAGCATTGTGCTAAGTGAAATAAGCCAGGTGGTAAGGGACAGATACCATATGATCTCACCTTTAACTGGAACATAATCAACAAAAGAACAAAGCAGACAAAATATAACCAGAGACATTAAAATTAAGAGCAATCTAACAATAACCAGAGGGGAAGTGGGAGGGTACAGTGGGGGGAAGGGTTTTCAAGAACTACTATAAAGGGCACATAGACAAAACCAAGGGGGAGTGTGGAAGCAAGGGAGGGAGGTGTGTTGGCTGGGGTGGTGGGGACTAGCTGGGGGAAAATGCAGACAACTGTAATTGAACAACAATTTTTTAAAAAGCTTGAAAATTGCTGCCCTAAACTCAGATTTAAATACGAAAGTCAGGACACACAGAGCCTGACTCAGAGCCCACGGTTAAAGCTCTTACAAGGTAATGATTTATTTTCCAGTGTGTCTTTCAGATTATTGATTGATCCCAAGGTCATGTAATGCTTTTTACAATTTCCCTTTAGCTTTGTGCCAACAGCAATTGCTATTTGTCACCAGCCTTGAGAATGGACCAAGAGGTGAGAGAGGAGGCATATGGGTGTTTCAAGGGGCCTTCAAGAATACTAATAATATAATTATGTGTGTATTAGTTAATACATCAACATTCTAACATGATGCTAAAGAATAATAAACCATATTAAGCATCTATAAGAATAAATTTAGAGAGATGCTTATTTCATCCAAGACCTTTTGGAAATTTTTTTTTATTATTGTTCAAATACAGTTGTCTTCCTTTTCTCCCCACCATGGCCCCACTGCACCCCATCCCTGCCTCCCACCTTCAACTTTGGCTTTGTCCATGTGTCCTTTACACACGTTCCTTGATGGCCCTTCCCCTATTATCCCTCTCCCTCTCCTCTCTGGTGGCTGTCAGTTTGTTCTTTATTTCAATGTTTCTGGTTATATTTTGCTTGCTTGTTTGTTTTGTTGATTAGGTTCCATTTACAGGTGAGATCATATGGTATTTGTCTTTCACTGCCTGGCTTATTTCACTTACCATAATGCTTTCCAGTTCCCACTATGCTGTCTGGAAGGGTAAGGGCTACTTCTTTATTTCTGCTGCATAGTATTCCACTGTGTAAATATACCACAGTTTTTTGATCTACTCATTTGCTGATGGGCACTTAGGTTGCTTCCAGCACTTGGGTCATTATTGCAATTTGTTGCTTTCTGCTTTTCTGTTTAAGTTGCTCAAGATAAGATGATACAAGATTTTGTTGTTAATATTAGATACTACCTTTAGGGACAACTCTTTAAACCAGTAGCCTTTGTATCTACATTCCCCTGAAACTTCTTTTATTTTATTTTTTCATTGTATTTAATTTCCTGGCTAGAGATCTACTAAGCTAAAGTAAGGAGCATATTCAGAACTTAGAGTTACAATGAAAATTTTGGGTCAAAAACTAACATTAATGTGTGAGATTGCACACTTCGGGAAGAAGTTTTTAATATTACATTTCTCTACCTCAGTTGTCTTCTGGTTGCTGATATTTATTTTGTCCAAATTCCATCTGGAGTATGGTTCAGAAATGTGTGGCACCTGCACTAAAGACAGGGCACCAGGTGCTTTCAGGGAACTTGGGAAATGGGCTGTAAAGAGAAACTTGAGTTACCATAAATTTGGGGGCCTCACTTTCCAGAATCACCAAATTCCTTTTGGCCTTCCTAATCCAATATGCACGTACATATTATTTTATTTTTTAAGGTATGTTTTATATTTTATTTTTCTAATTTAAATTTTATTTTTTCAATTATAGTTTTATTCAATGTTACTTTGTATTTGTTTTAAATATACAGCATAGTGGCTAGACAATCATGTACTACATGCACCTGCATGTTAAAAGAGATCTCCTGAATGACATTGCCCAATGTCCTGCAAATCCCCCGTTAGGCCTTTGAAAGAACCTCCCTGGCCTCTTAACCACACTCATTTCAAATTTTCCACAGACTTTCACAGTCTCCCTTCTGTCCTACACTGTGGATAGAGCAGAAACTTGACTCTATTGAAAGGTGTAAATGTGGCTTGGTGGTATGTGAGTTAATGTGGCTACTAGCTGGAGTCCATTGGAGAATACCTCCCAATTATCTCTCCTGATCATGTAGGGTCAATCTCAATAGGCTGAAGCTTTTTAGTCCATAAAATGTTTAGAAACAGAACCTCCTGGGAACCTCAGGTGACTGGCTACTGATGTTATCACTGCCACCCAGACTCAGGAGCTCTGTCAGATTTTGAGAATCTAGCCCAGGTCCCTTGCAAGTGAGAGACCCCAAAAGGATATCAATTTCCTATCTTCCAAGCCTTCTAAAACTATACTTTTAGTATCACTGCAACCCCTGCTCTCTGCTCTGTTAGCTGATCTGCAGCTTGAGGGCCTGGCCGTTGAACTCACAAAGGAAAACTCAAAAAGTTATGCAGAATTATTGTATTTTCTTCACTCAGAAGAATTAGAGAGTTTTTCCTGAAAGTCAACTATATAATGCCATAGGTGTTAAAGGTAAAAAGGAATCTAACCAAACAAGAATATGACTTTTCATTTACATACCTAACACTTTCACTTGCCTCATATGAAATTCATTCTATTCAAGAAATATTTATTGAACCCCTACTATGTGGCAGATACAATTCTAAATACTGTATGTTATCAGAGAATAGCAACAAAACACTACCTACCCTCATCAAGCTTATAATTCCTTAAAAGGTTTGTTGTAGTAACTGAGACATGTATTCGGCATAGTGCTTGGCACATCAAAACTACATCAGATATAGATGATTTTTAATAGCAAATGGGATAAATGGCAATGTTCCAGGTAGAGCATAATCATCTTTGTCATCACTATGATAAATATTGTAAAATGAAGAATTCAAATTGATACTTTCTATGTCAAAACATGACAAAATATATCCTTAGAGTCAGTTATAAAATGGCATTAATCTAATAGTTTATATCCTGATTTTCACAGTAATATTCTAGTGTGAGTATTAACTTAATTCTAGCATAATTTACAAAATTTAAATATTAGTTCTGTTATAGCTGTCTTCTTTCAATTTTGAATAATTCTGAAATCTTCATCCCAAAAATATGTCATCCTAGGAGAAGACATGTGTTTGATGAAAAGCTGAAAAAAGGGGAAATTTAGCAATACAATTTTCCATTATTAAGAATACTTCAATCTTTTAAGTAATGCTTTCATTTTGCTGCAAATGATACTTAGTTGAAAATAAGATATTTGATTACCTTTTAATCTTTAGAAATTGGGGATATCTGAGAATTTGCAGGATTGTAAAGTGTTCCCTTTAAAAAGAGTTTAATGCTTTTAATAACTGCTTTACTTTGTATTAAATTCCTCAATAATGCAACAAAATGTTATTCTTTATTTTGTAAAGTACAAAGGCCAGAAACCATAGTTGGAAATTAAGAGATTAGTAGCATTAACAAAAAAAAGTGAAAAACCTGACAGGACTTAAACAATTTTTTTCTACTAATTGGACTTTTATAACTGTAATACAGTCAGAAGACCTGCAATAAACACAGAACAAGAGATAATCCATATTAAATTTTAAAATGCTTTTTTAATATTAAACATTAAGAAAAGGCATTCTTCATCAAATATATCATAACCTAATGAAATTAGCACTGATACTGTTTAACAGTACTGGAAAATTTCCTTAGAATGTCCTTCTTTTGAATGGATATTTCTGTCCATTAGAATACAACCTAATACAGAAAACTGATCATAAGAAGTGAGACCTTCCATTCCTATGTGCTGTTCTATTTGACTTACAAAAAATACTTCTCTCAAAGATGTCTTCATCTTTCTCTACATGAGTTTCTATTTGTTTTAAAGCATCTCAACTCATTACAATCCAGGATAACTGAGATTTCTGTTAAGGTGTCTTGGACAGATACTTAAGGTACCTGCAGTGTCTTGGCAGATACTTTTGTTTATTTGTTAGAATCATTGCAAAGCTATATAACTTTACCAGATAACTTTATCAGTGATCCATGATGACTCAAAGTCCATAAATGTGATACATATTTAAGACAAAACAGTTGTGTTCTCTCTATTTATATCCAAACCCATTTTACAAAGACTGTTTTGTGATAGGTTGCAATGTCTCATGAACCTTATTCCACAGATGCAGAAAAGGATAAAGGAATTGTCTGTTTGCCTTTTTACTGTCTTCAGGTTGATAGAATGGTTTGTGATTTGTCTAACAAAATCACTTTAGCAATTTAAAATGGAGGCAAGAAAATAAAATAAAATGGACCATAATCTCTCAGACTCCTCTGCACTAGTACAAGCTGTGGTTATTTCTTTAAGGTAATTTGGGTGATCTAGCACCCAACTTCTTCAGGGGAGCTAAAAAAAACGTGTCATTTTGGAAAAAGATGGTATATATCCAAGGCTCTGAGGTGGTTTCTTTATATCACAGTGAGTGATGTCATAACCTTGAGAGTGTGAGAGAGAGTTGAGCAGGTCTTTGCAAAGGCCTTCCTAATCACACTGTCACATCATGCTGCTTCAATGATCTGCACAGAACTTACTAATATTGATATTTTCTTATTTAACTATTTGTATGTTTTTTATTGTCTCCCTTTACTAGAAGGTAAGAGATGGCTACTTTCTGAACAGATGAAATTTCAACAGAGATTTATGTTATAGGAAAGAATACAGGACGTAGAAGTGAAAACTTCCTAGCCAGAGTAAGAATAGCTCATTCCAAAGCCCTATATTGAGAATGAGTTTGTCATGTTTGAGGGAAAGAAAGGACAAGATGTCTAGAGCATAGCAGGGTAGAATAGCGTAGAAAGATTTGGGAGAGGTGGATGAAGGCCAGGTCACATGGAGCTTGGTAAATCAGAATTAGGAGGTTGTATTATACTCTGATTGCAGGGTGTCATCAGCTGCAAGTCACATGATCTGTTCTAAACGATCCAACTTTTGGCCTCTGTACCAAGAACAAACTAAGGGAAATGGGACAGGAGAGGAAGCAGAAAGGTAGTTGGGAAGGCTGAAATATTCCAGTTAAGAGATATCATTGACTTGAACATGGAAGAAAGTAGTGATGATGGAGAGAAGTGGTTGGATTCAGAATATATATTGGAGGTAAAAATCAGTCAGGCTTACAATAGATTGGATGTGAGAAATGAGATAAAAAGAACACTCAGTCTCAATTCCCTTCACTCTCCATAAGCACTCCATTTTTCTTGTACCAGTTCTTTTGTACTGAAGTAAAATTTACATTCAGTAAAGTAAGAAAATATTAAGTGTTCAGCTTGTTGATATTTGTGTGTGTGTGGTTATATAAATATATGTATATGTACATATATATACAACATATGTATATATTTGAATAACCGATCACCAAATCAAGACATAGATACTTGTCAAAGGCTCCCTTTAGTTGCTTCCTAGTTAATATCCTCAACTCTTATCCAGTCTTGATATTCTTCCCCAAACCTTTTATTACAACCCATTTTTTGAACTATAACCAGATTAATCTTCCCAGACTGTTACTTTGTTCATTCCATTTTTCTGTTTGGTAGCTTTCTGTTTGGTACCTCATTGTTACAAGATATCTAAATTTATGAACTTGTAGTTTCAAACCTTTCCATGACTCACCTCAATCTCCTTTCCCCACTTTTTCTCTTGTCATAGAGAAGACCAATGAGTAAATGACCTTACTCATTCCTTTCTTCCAGGTAAGCCTTTCTTAATTCCATCTTCCATAAATTTACATATATCAGTCTTCTAATCTAGAATATCTTCTCTTCTTGGCTATACCCATTCCTTAGGGCCTCAGGTGGTTTTCCATTAAAATATTAGGATAATCCTCTATTTATCTTAAGTGTGTGGCATCTATATTGCTTTAATGTCTACACTGAACTCTCACATTTTGTTCTTTGAGAACATGTAGCATCCATGTTGCTTTGACAATTATACTTCTGTCTTTTCTCTTTTGTTGTTTAATATATCCATAACTTTAACATAGTATATGGCACAAGTTTGGTGTTCAATACATATTTGTTGACCATGTGATGAAAGAAGTAATTAATATGCATTGCTAGTTATCTTTGATATTTTTATCCTATCTCCCCACTTAGATTTCATGTTCTCTACAGATCTAATTAGATCTTTACCAGATCTAATGCATCTCTTGCCTATCCTAAACGACTTCACACTGATTCAGGTAACTTGAGAGGCACAGAGGGTGGGGATGACAATGATACACCATTTATGCTCAAATTTGGTGTCTCAGTTGCCGATTATGTGATTTATGTATCTGGGAGAACCTTCTGTCAAATTTAAGCCTAAAGATGCATGTATAAAACATTTTCTGTAACTTTGAAAATGTACCATGTCTGCTCTGGTAAGTAGATTTTTTGCATAGGATTAAGATTAGACTATTTTTAAACATTTCTAATAAATGGGTATGTTATAGATATATGCATCACTTCTATGTAATAAAAAAACATGAGATTAAGAATAATCAATTCAGTGCTCTCAAACATTTTAACGAGGGAATTAAACTGACCTTAGGGAAATTTGATTTTTAGAAAAAATAAGTAGCAGTCAGCTATGGCTTAGTGTAAAGGGCAATGGAAGATGAAATGGAGGACCTAGATTCAAGTTCTAATTCTTTCACTAACTAGATGTGTGACTTTGGAGAATTGGCTTAAATTCATTGAAATATAATACCCTTATCTTCAAAGTGGCTGTAACCAGAAAGCCTGTGAGAAGAGACTGAGATAGTACACAGGAAGATCTTTGAAGGTATACATGTCATATATTAATAACAAGGTGGTAAAAACACAATTTAAGAGAATAGGAAAATGTGCACACAGGTCCATTAAACCACAGCCATGTTGCATTACTGTCTTCTGTTCTTTGCTGGGCACACATCCCTCTAAGAAATGAATCATTTCTGGCTGATCCTTTTGCACTGGTAGTTTTTGTCATGGTTCTTGTCTCATACCCCAAAGGTCCATTCTGGATTGTCACTTGGATTCCTCCAGGCACCCCTCCATTATTGTTGGATTACAATAGTCATGGAAATTACAAGTTGTCCTGGTTAGTGTGGCAGCTGGTAAACAAACAGCCCCCTCAGTTTTATATAAATAGCTCTTGGTACTTGGGAATTGCCAGATTAAAAACTGCAGTTTAAATGATTAAAAAAAACACAATCTTTGCATTGTGTTAATAGTAAGCTACCAGTGAAGAGTCCAGGAAGCCACTTACCACTGAGTGATCTGTTATGAAAGTAGTTATAACCTTGATATCTCAGCTGCTACCTATTATTGTAAAAAACAATTAGAATTTTTTTCTTAGAGAATAAAAAATTTCAGAAGTAAACATTTCATCTAAATATGTGTATAAAATAGTTTAGTAAAAAACTATGCCGGAGGAGTAAGATATCCTATTCCAAGTATATATATATATATGTATAAAATTACCCAGTACATAAGATAATTCTAAGTTCACAAAGGAGATCAGGGTTAATTTTATTACTAAGTGCCCTTATCCCTATTCACTTAATAGTAGAGGCTACATCATCTATCTAAGTAAAAAATAAAAGTTTGAAGCAATTTAAAATTTCTTTAACAAGGTCAAAAATTAAGTTTTCAGATATTCTTTCCAGCATAAGTACAATGTCATGACTTTAATAGCAACTAAAAATAAATGGATACTTTTGAGTAATATTTTTTTCCTGAAGGAACACAGAATGTTTAAAATACCTTGGGGACCTTACTAACCTCTCTGGAAATTAATGAATTCTTATAATATTCCTAAAGGTTATGGATAAAGATTTTCTAATTTTGGATAGCAGATGGGAAACCAAAGAGCTTGGCCAATTTTCAAGGATGGACTAACCAGAACTCTTGTGATGTTCTTCTTTTTTCAGTTTGTTTGTCATTTGGCCTTGTCTTTTTTCTCTAATATAGAGTGAATAGGCAGATAATAAATAAAAATTTGCTCTTTGTTTTGGAGTCATGTCAATCCCTGAAGTTCCTGGGTGTACTCTCTGAAATATTTAGAACTAAATGAAAAGCTTCTTTTTTAGTATGTAATATTGTCCTCTTATTTCCAATTATTTAATTTCCAACATACAGGTTTTATATATCCTCACATATAGTCAATTGACACACTAACATGGGCCATGTGACTGCAATGGAATGCAAGCCGAAGTGGCAAGTACAATATCCAAGCAGAAGCTTTGACAGTCCCAAAGTGCTCCAGCCAGTTCTCCCTCCCTCTTTACTGACAATGGCATGCCCCAAATGGGAGAATTAGGAAAAATCAATGAAAGGAAAGATGTGTCATTAAAAACCAAGGCTAAGATATTTCACGCCTTCGTATTCCCAATTACTGCATAAAAATCCAAAAGTTGGACAGTCAAGAAGACTGATAGGGAAAAAATTGATTCATTTGGAATATGGTGTTGAAAGAGAGCTGTACAGATGCCCCAGACTACAGAAAGACAAACCAATGGGTCTTGGAGGCAAAAATAACAAACCTGAAGGTGTCCTACTTTGAACATATCATGAAAAAGCAGGGTTCTTTGGAAAAGACAATGATGTGGGAGGCAGGGGAAGGAAGCAGCAGGAAAAGAAGAAAACCAAACACGAGATGGATCAATTTCATAAAAGAAGTCATGGGCATGATTCTACAGGAACTGAGCAGAGCTATTGAGAATGGGACATGTGAGCATCAGTCATTCATAGGGTCACCATGAGTTGGAGCAGACTCACCAGCATGTCAGACGTACCCAGAATAAGATAGGTAGAGTGGAGCTGCAGCTGATTCACAGGTGAATCATGACATGAATAAAAAATAAATATTTATTATTGTAAAGCATTGAGATTTTGCAGTTGCAAATAACCTAGCAAAAGTTTTTGACACACTGTGATAGATTTAAAATAAAAGGTCATTTTAGTTCTAATGCATAGAAACAGAGATTCCATTGGAAGTTTACATAAAAGCTTGATATTTGTATTTAGTTCATTGTCATTGAATTTTCATCTTAATTATAGTATTGTCCAGGGCTTGAATAAACAAATATGTGTTCCTTATAGAAGAGACAAAGTATGAGCTTCAGTTTAGCACTCAGCTGTGAAAACACAGATAAGGTTCAGTAAACCCTTTTATGGATTTAAATTTGACCAGAGATATCAAAATTAAGAACAAATTGACAGTAACCAGAGGGAAGTTGGGAGGGGATAATGTGGGAGGAAGGGGAAAGTGTTTTCAGGAACATGTATAAAGGACACATGGATAAAACCAAAGGGGGATAGGATCAAGGGTGGGAAGTGGTGATGGCTGGGGTGGGAGGGGACTGGTGGGGAAAGTGGAGACAACTGTACTTGAATGGCAATAAAAAAATGTGAAAAAAAATTGACCCTTACAAGTGATTGTTAGATCTGTGACATGTAGTGATTTGTAATTTTGCTGAAGCATCCATTTGAATGGTATTGTTGGTGAATCTGTGGTTAGTCTACCATGATGCCTGTCACTGAGCTTGTGGGAAGGCCTAGTCCTATGCTCCTCAAAGCATAGTCCCTGGACCATCAGCATCAGGGTTCATCCTAAACTGACTGAATCAGAAACTCTTGAGTCAGGGCCCAGTGACCTGTTTTAACCAGCTCTCCAGGAGATTCTAGTGTTTGTTAAAATTTGAGACCTATTGGCCTTGTCATTTTCCATGAAGGCCTTTGCTACTCTCTCTACCACAGAGTAAGACAGGACTTGGGAATTGGCACTTTAAAAGGCTTCCTGGTTGTTTCTGATACATGTGGCTTATTTCACTGGCTTACATTTTAAGAGATGATATAATAGTTATTCAGACTGTTACTCATATAGTAGTATAAAAGTGGAAATTTAGAAAGAGCAAATGTCAAGGGTCCCAAGCACATACAATTTAAGGTAATAAATTGATGTTCAAATACTCATTATTGTAAAGAATATTGGCTTTTGTAAAATAGCAAAACAGCAAATATGGTCCCACAATGTCTCCTGACATCCACAATAGGGAGCTAGTCTACTAAAGAAAACATAAAATATAACAGTCTATTCCCTGCTTTTCTCGACCTCACGTTGTACCTGCCTGCTCATCCTATGGTGTTGGAAATTCTGAAGACAAGGGACTATAAGAGACTAGACTAAAAATGAGAAGTTTGGAAAACAGCTTTCCAAGGACAGAGATCTGAAATTAAAACATTCAGGCAGAAATCAAGGTCAAGTTGTAAAATGTAGATCTGGCTGGGTGAGGGTTAGGATGAAGAGGGATCCTAACTGGAGTAAATAAAAGTAGCAAGAAAGAGAAAAGGAAGGGAAGGGAAGGGAAGGGAAGGGAAGGGAAGGGAAGGGAAGGGAAGGGAAGGGAAGGGAAGGGAAGGGGGAGGGGAGGGGGAGGGGAGGGGGAGGGAGGGAGGGGGAGGGAGGGGGAGGGAGGGGGAGGGGGAGGGGAGGGGGAGGGAGGGGAGGGAGGGGAGGGAGGGGAGGGGAGGGGAGGGGAGGGGAGGACTAACTTCCCATCTTTTGTGGCAACATCAGGCACATGTTAAATCAGCACCAGTGAATCATAATCTGCTGCTGGTCTTAATGTAGAATTATTTCTTGTGGTTAGAATGTAAGTACAATGGGACCATGTGTCTTGTCAGTCTTGTTATCACACTATTCCAAACCCCTGATCAATCAGTGAGGTGCAGAGGCATCTTTACAGTGAAGCTAAGCCTCAAGCTTCCTCCCTTGCATGAGTCACTTACAATATATAATTTTACTTTTGTAATTCTGTATTATTTTCCTTAAAGAGGACTCTGCAAATTGCACAACTTTCAGATTTCCTCAAATATGGATCCAAATTTAGTGAGGAGGCAATCAATTGAGGTGATATATGCTTGAACAAAGGTGCTAGGAGGAGCACAAAAAGGGAAAGATTAAATTAATATGTTTAGAACAAACTCAGCTATACCCTGTAATTGACTGGATTGTTCAGGTACAAGGCAAAGGGAATAAAGGTAAACTATCCTATGTCTTTCTTTGGTGGTATTATTAAGTTCAAAGATAAGTCATTTGTAACAGACCTGATATCAGGATATCAATTAACATTAAAAAGCATCTCAATGATACATTTCTTACCAAAATGGAGAAATAGCTAAATTATACCATAATTAGGTAGATTATAAACTAGTTAAGTGGCTGAACAAATGACTCATTGAAAAGTAAACATAAATCTGAAAGTGCTAAATGTCTAGGTCTTTATAGCTCTTCTTTCCAATATGTTTTTCAATGTTTTGAATCAAATTATAAGCTTATGCTCAATGTATTTACATGGCAATATAATTTTGAGGGGCAAAAAGATAAACAAAAAACTGACATGGAGTCAGAATTAGATTCTAAATAAATTTAATTGGGATACAAGATCAAGCAATATTGTTCAATGTGACTTTGAAGTTACTATTGCTCCTGAATTCCCTTTGTGTCAAGTGTGTAATGTCCACCTACTGAGGGTAATGTTATTCTAGGCACATTAATGGAAATGCTACCTCAACTCTAGAATCAATTAAAAAGAAATGGTAGCCTCATTTGACTCCACAATGTTCACTGCTGTCTTCAAAGAATAGCCTGGCCCTGGCTGAGTGGCTCAGTCAATGAAATACTCCCAGCAAGGCCTGCCACTCATGAACCTTAGCTCCCAGCTGCAGACCCACCAGCCAAGGATGGGGAGTAAAAGCATGTGGCATTTTTGCACACTCTGCTTTAAGACCTACCCATAATCCCCTGTCTTGGTGGATGTAGATGAGAGGATATGTCCTTCCCATCCAGTCACCCTCCTAGCTTTTGGGTCAGCCCTGTGCACATCTTTTTGCTGCATCATGCACATGTGGTCCCAGTTGCAGCATGTGCTGCCTTTGGTGCTTCTCCACCCCTCCCATTTCCAGGGTGTGTCCCACCCATTACAATTTCCCCCTTTAACACTCTGGACACTTGTAATCTTATAAGGGCAGATGGATGGTGGTCTCATTCTTCTGTAACTACTTCCTGCTGGATAAGGAGCATAGTTCTACCTATCCCCTGGTAAAGAGGTCCCTAACAAAAGGCCATCTGGAGTGGAAGGGAGCCTCCACATGAAGGAGAAGGAAGTTGCAAAGTCCAGGTTAGTTGGTTGCCCCTGGAAAGCAGTACGCACGATGTTCAAAGGGTGGCTTTACTGGATAAGTTGGCATTCTTGTTGAGTTCTGGAGGTAACATATTTGGCACTATCAAAACTAGAACAACTAAGTGTCGCAGGTTCGATTCCCAGTCAGGGTGCATGCCTGGGTTGAAGGCCATGACCCCCAGCAACCACACATTGATATTTCTCTCTCTCTCTCTCTTTCTCCCTCCCTTCCCTCTCTAAAAAATAAAATAAAATCTTTTAAAAAACTATAACAACTAAATAACAAATGTAGGGACTAATTCTACAGTGTTTCTGATTAAGAAAAAGTGCCTTCATTGGAGGAAGGTGTGCAAGCATGTCACACCTGTCTGAAACCCTATTGCCTATTCTACTCAACTTAAATAGGCTGAGGGGAAAATCCCGAGATTCCCTCTTTAGCACTTCTGAACCCTTTCTGTCCAAACTTTAATGCAGAAAAGGAGAGCAGTTTTAAGGTGAAGCCAATAGGCTACCCCAAACTTCACAAACTCAACCATTTAGCCCAGCCAAACTGTTGAGTCCCAGGAGGTGGTGATGCAGGTGAGCTTCTCAAGTGGGGCCTACACCATTTCTGAGTCCACAGACTGTCTTTTGATACAATGTTCAATTGCAAGGCTTTTACTGGAATGATACTAAGAAGTGACAACTCAATGTCATCAGGTGAAACCAGTTCAGCTCTCAAGGAAAAAGAAACATTGAAGACAGTTAGCTGCACTAGAGCTTGATGTTCATGACTGAGCATTGAGATTTTCCTTAAAAATGATTCCTCTCCCTAAGGTCATCCCCATTGTTCTAAAAAGGATGCTAGTTTTCAATTTTGCCTCATTGTTTGTATAAAAGCAAAAAGAACAGCACTGAACACATAGGCTGTTTAAGTCAGCTTTGCTGGAACTTACACAAGGAAACTTTAGACTGACCCTTAGTCAACCCTTGAGGGCACAAAATCCAAGCCCCACACCTGCTATTGGCATTACCTACAGTACTTGTATTCCTCAAGCCCTTGAGGTTCCTATCATTTTTAAGGTTCCTCTTTACTATCTGTCAGGGAAGCAACCTTCATTCCTTCCCTAGAAAGACTGCCATGAACCACATGACAAAAACATACTAGGCCACTTATATAGTTGGCTTTCATTAGCTCCCAAGGCTTTATGGTAACAATCAGAGCACAGGCATGCCTCCTTCAAGCATGACATTCCAGTCAAAGTCTTGGTTATTAAAACCATAATTTGAAACTGGTCTTATTGGTTTCATGCCAAGAAACTTTTCTATCATAATTCACTTATTAAGAATGCCAAATTCTGAGGACTTCCAGCCAAGATGGAGCTGTAGGTGGATAAACTGTGCCTCCTCATACAACCAAAAGAAGGACAACAACAAATTTAAAAACAAAAAACAACCAGACTGACAGAAAGTCAAACTGTATGGAAGTCTGACAACCAAGGAGTTAAAGAAGAGACATTCATCCAGACTGATAGGAAGGGCAGAGGTGGGCAGCTGGGGTGAAGAAGACTCATGACAAGGTGGTGATTGGAAAATTTGGGTGGTCAAAGCAGTGGCTGCCAGACCAACTGATGTGGCAGTTGGTGGACCAGGCAGTCCCACCTTTGCATGCAAATAAACCAAGAGGAACAACTGGGGAACGAGACAGATTGTGCAACACAGGGTTCCAGTGTGGGGAAATAACGCCTCAAAACCTCTGACTGAAAAAATCTGTGGGGTTATGGTGGTGGGAGAAACTCCCATCCTCACAAGAGAGTTTGCTGGGGAAACCTACAGGGTCCTAGAATGTACACAAACCTATCAACCTGTGAATGAGCACCAGAAGAGCCCAGTTTGCTTGTGGGAATCAGAGGAAGTGACTGAAAGCAGGCTGAGAGCCCCACAAGCTGCATTGTTCCCTCTTGGACCCCTCCCCCCCATACAGTGCCACAATATAGCATTTTGGGTTGCCCCACCCTGGCAAATACCTAAGGCTCCACCTTTAATAGGCATGCCAAGGCAAAAAAAAAAAATGGCCCAAATGAAAGAACAGATCAAAGCTCCAGAAAAAATACAACTAAGTGATGAGGAAATAGCCAATCTATCAGATGCAGCATTCAAAACACTGGTAATCAGGATGCTTACAGAAATGGTTGAGTATGGTTGCAAAATAGAGGAAAGAGTGAAGGCTATGCAAAGTGAAATAAAGGAAAATGCGTAGGGAACCAACAGTGATAGGAAGGAAACTGGGACTCACATCAAGAGTTTGGACCAGAAGGAAGAAATAAGCATTCAACCAGAACAGAATGAAAAAACAAAATTTCAAAAAAATCAGGAAAGTCTTAGGAACCCCTGGCACAACTTTAAATGTTGTCCCATGAGGATGCAAGGCAAGGTGGTAGATGGGCTTGGCAAGGTAGCAGCTGGCAGACTGGGCAGTCCCACATTTGCATATAGATAAGCTGGCAGGAACAACTAGGGAGAGATACAGACCATGCAACCCAGGGTTCCAGAGTAAAAAACTAAAGCCTCAAACCCTCTGGCTGTAAAATCCTGTGGGGGTTGTGGTGGTGGGAGGGACTTGCAGCCTCACAGAAGAGTTCATTGAGGAGACCCACAGGGTCCTAGAACATACACAAACCCGCCAACCCAAGAATCAGCACCTGAAAGGCCCAATTTGCTTATAGGTGGCAAGGGAAGTGGCAGAAAGCAGGGTAAGAGCCAACCAAGTGGCATTGTTCCCTCTCTGACCCCTCCCTGATGTAGGGTGACACAATACTGCAAAGTGGGTTGCTCAATCCTGGAGAATACTTAAGGTTCCGGACCGCCCCTTACAATGTAACAGGTATGATGAAACAAAGAACTATGGCCCAAATGAAAGAACAGATCAAAACTCCAGAAAAAGAACTAAGCAAAAAGGAGATAACCAACCTCTCAAATGCAGAGTTCAAAACACTGGTAATTAGCATGCTCACAGAAATTATTGAAAACAGGCGCAAAATAGAGGAAGAAGTGAAGGCTCTGCAAAGTGAAATAAAAATATACAGGGAATCAACAGTGAAGGGAAGGAAACTGGGATTCAAATCAATGATTTGGAACATAAGGAAGAAATAAACATTTTACTGGAACAGACTAAGGAAACAAGAATTCAAAAAATGAGGAACCTCCAGGACAACTTTACGTGTTCCAACGTCTGAATCATAGGGGTGCCAGAAGGAGAAGAGGAAGAGCAAGAAATTGAAAACTTATTTGAAAACATAATGAAGGAGAACTTCCCTAATTTGCTGAAGAAAATATACTTCTAAGAAGTCCAGGAAGCTCAGAGAGTCCCAAAGAAGTTAGACCCAAGGAAGCACACACCAAGGCACATCATAATTACATTACCCAAGATTAAAGATAAGGAGAGAACCTTAAAATCAGCAAGAGAAAAGGAGAGATTTACCTACAAAGAAGTTCCCATAAGACTTCTCAAAACAACCCTGGCAGTCAAGAAGGGACTGAAAAGAAGTATTCCAAGTCATGAAAGACAAGGACCTACATCCAAAATTACTCTATCCACCAAAGCTATCATTTAGAACACAAGTGACAAACACAAGGCTCACGAGTCTAATCCAGCCCTCCACCTTGTTTCATCTGGCCCTGCACCTTGTTTCTACCTGGCGGCAGCACCAAGCTCTCACTTAACTGTTAAAGACTAGTTACATTTATGCAGTCCTAAAATTACATTCGGCCCTTTGAAGGCAACCTCGGGGCTGATGTGGCCCCCAGTGAAAATGAATTTGACACCCCTGATTTAGAATAGAAGGGCAGATAAATTTCTTCCCAGATAAGGTCAAGTTAAAGGAGTTCATCATCACCAAGCCCTTATTATATTAAATGTTGAAGGGACTTATCTAAGAAAAAGGAGAAGATAAAAAATACGAACAGTAAAATGACAACAAACACACAACTATCAACAACTGAATCTAAAAAAAAACAAAAATGAACTAAGGAAACAAGAGGAACAGGAAGAGATTCACAGAAATAGAGATCATATGGAGGTTTATCAGCAGGTAGGGGGAGAGGGGAGAGTTGGGGAAAAAGTACAGGGAATAAGAAGCATAAATGGAAGGTACAAAATAGGGGGAAGTTAAGAATAGTATGAAAAATGGAGAAGCCAAAGAACTTATATATGCAACCCATGGACATGAACTAAGGTTGGGAGTGATGGTGGGAGGGGTATGGGTCAGAGGGGAATAAAGAGGAGGAAAAATGAGACAACTGTAATAATATAATCAATAAAATATATTAAAAAAAGAATTTCACTTTTAAATGCCTAAAAATGATACATACAAGAAAACAAATGTGTATAGGAAAGTCTTAGGAGAGGAAATATGAATGGCTAATAAACATATAAAAAGGTGTTCAACCTTTGCTCAAATTGAGAAGTGTGAATTCAGACCAGAATAAGACATCCATTTTTAATCACCAGATTGATAAGAATGCCATCTGACAACACCAATTATTGTAGAGCAGCAACTTTCAACCATTTTCATCTCATGGCATGCATAAACTGATTCCTAAAATTCTGAGGCACACCAAAAAATATATGTTTTTGCCCAAACAAAAAATATATAGGTAAAATTCACACTGGATAACTATTATTGTGTTAGCTGTTGTCATTTTTTAATTTGACAATCTAAGGGAAAAGGAGTCAGTGCCCCTGACTAAATAGTCAGGTATTTCACGTTGTAAAAACTCTTATTGAGCTCGGGCTGCGAACCAAAGTGTCGCAGGTTCGATTCCCAGTCAGGGTACATGCCTGGGTTGCAGGCATGACCCCCAGCAACCGCACATTGGTGTTTCTCTCTCTTTCTCCCTCCCTTTCCTCTCTAAAAATAAATAAATAAATATTAAAAAAAAAAAAACTCTTGTGCACACCAGTTGAAAATCGCTGTTGTAGAGGATGAAGATCAACATGAACACTCATAATGCAGGTGGGGGAATCCAGTGACACAGCCCTATGGAACAATGTATCATCCTCTTGAAAGTTAAGCATTGGCATTCTGTACATGCCAACAATTTCACTCCTAAGAAATTCTGGAAAATCCTGGAAAACTGCTCCACATGTTAACAGGACACGTGACAAAAAATATTTACAGTGGCGTTACTCTTAAGAAAAAAAGAAAGATTCCATTTTTGTTTTAAAAATGCATTCATAATTATTTTTCAAAGAATCTTTTTAATTATTGTAGTCTTTTCAAGCATCACTCTTTACTAAATTGAATGGGATTTAAAAAAAATATACTTTAAAAAAGAATGCCAAATTCTAAAGGGATCAAGTAGGGAGAAAAATACAAAACAAAAAGGAAATCCTTGTGCTTCTAACACCCACCAAAATTGCATTTCCATGCCTTATATCTTCTATTACTTCCTAACTTAATGTAAACTTTTAACCCTTAGGAAACTGTTTTTTAAAAAACAGAAACAAAACAAAAAATCCAAAGCAAAGACAGAGTTCCAAAACAAACAAACAAACAAAAAAACATAAGGGAGGTCTAAAACTAGTCTTAAAATATTGTCTCCCACCACCTGGTCACACCACCTGGTCACAGAGACAGCTTTTCCCAGGTGCTAAATGGCACAAAGCTCCAATGGTAGAGACATTCCCTCACCTCAGCTGGCTCTAACTAGCATCAGACAACCTTTCCTAGGTCCAAATGGTATGAAACCCCAAATGGCAGAGCTATGTTCTCACCTTTGCTGGATTCTACCTGGCACTAATGGTACAAAACCCCAATGGTAGAGGCATTCTCTTGCCTACCAGTGTGTCCACTGTTCTCCTGGCAGAGAGACATGACCTCTCATCAATCAGTCTCACAGCAGAGACATGCTTTCTTGCCCCAGCTGGCTCTAGCCAGCACCAGATGATCTTTCTTTGGTCCAAATGGCATGAAGCCCCAAACAGCAGGGACATGTTCTCATGCAAACCTCAAATGACCTTTATGAGGTCCAAATGGCATGAAGCTCCTAATGACAGAGACAAAGGATTCCTGATGTAAATGAAACAGCTAAGTTCCCCAAGTCCCCAAAAGATCAGAAAGCAAGAAACAAAACAAAACCTAAAGCAAAGAATAACTGGATCCAAGTACTGAGGTTTCTTTCCTTTCAAAGAAAATCTTTTATCCCCTTCTATGACCTTCACAAACCTTTTTATTTTTTCAGATTTCTATATACTTTACAACCTTCTACACACCTTCTGCAATCTTCATAGATCTTCTTACTCAGGAATAACCATAACTCACCTTCAGACCTTGTCCTTTTTAATGATGGAAAGGACCACACTCAAACTCAGTATCTGGCAGCTCAAAGTCCCTGAATCACCAAACACATAAATAGAATGAAGGTATATTGTCACTTTACATTGGGGCCCACTGTCTTCCAAAATAGAAATTTCCAGTCTTCCTGACTGCAGGTCTAGCTTTCCTTTTCAGTGTCAACCACAGCAGCAGAGTTCAAATTCTCCTGAGGCAGTGCCCATTTTACTTGTGTGTGGTGGATCCAAGGCTTAATTTCTGTGAGCTTTAGAGAAGACTGCATTGTCAGTAGGCCATCGTAGGGACCAGCTTGCTTGGCTAACTGCTGTTTAGGTCCTCGAGTCTTCCAAGTCTTTAATGAGGCTCGGTCCCCCAGCTGCAATGGGTGTAAGGGCTCATCAGATTGGTAGGTGGACTTGCAATGAGCCAACTTGTACAGAATGGTTACTGTTTGCCATAAATGTTGTACATATTGCTCAATTTATGGCTCATGCTCCAAATCTAGGGGAGGTGCTCCCAGAACAGAGATTTGTAAGGGTCTCTCATAAACTATTTCAAAAATGCTTAACTTAAGCCCGCTTCTGGGTGTTACCCTAATCTGGAGTAAAGCAATGGGAAGTGCCTGGTCCCATTTCAAACATGATTCCTGGCATATTTTTGCCAGGGTCTTTATTGTGTGGATCATTTTCTCAGTCTTTCCTGTAGATTGAGGTCTCCAAGATGCATGTAGTTTCCATCTTATTTGCAGTGCCTGTCCAACCTGCTGGGAGGTATCTGAAGTGAATGATGGTCCGTTGTCACTCTGAATACTGTGAGGAAGTCCAAACCTAGGAATTATTTCTGTAAGAAGTTTCACTACCTCAGCAACCTTCTCAGTTCTATTGGGATATGCTTCTACCCATCTGGGAAAAGTGTCCACACAAACTAATGAAATCTGAAATTCCCTCTGGTTTTAGGCATTTGTGTAAAGTCTACCTACCAGTCCTCAAATGGGCATAACCCTTTATATTGTATTCCCTTTTTCACTGGGGCACATTCTGTCTTAGGGTTGTTTTTGGCTTGGGTAATCCTTTGAACCGACCTTTGCAAATGGGGTCTCTTCATATGTGATCTAATGAGGTCCATCAAATCATCCCTTCCAGAATGGGTCCCTTAATGTAGGTGTTTGAACATGTAATACACTAGAGCCTTGGGAAGAAAGATCATACCATGGGTGTTAATCTTCCATATGATATTGGGATCAGTGTTAGTGAATCCCCATTTGTGGACCCATTCCTCATATCATTCTGTGTAATGAGGTTTACATTCTGACAAGTCTAAACAGGGGATCAAACCCCTAGGCATGGCAGCCCTCTGGCTACTTGTCATGCTGCGTTATCAGCAGTTTGGTTTCCCTGGGAACTATCCCTTTGGTGTCCTAGGCAGTGCATTATGGCAACCTGGTCTAGTAGGTTCACTGCCTCCCACAATTGTATAATCTCCTCTTCATGTTTAACATCCTTGTTCCCAAGGGTTGAGTCCTCTCTCTTTCCATGTTGCTCTATGGGCATGGACTACCCTGACTACATGGACTACATGGACCCCATATTTGGGGTCCATGTAGATGTTAACCTTCTTTCTCTGAGACAATACTAGGGATTTTATGAGGGTTATCAACTCAGCCTTTTGTGTTGAGGTTGCCAGCACAAGGGCTTGGGCTTCTACTACCTTGTCTACAATGACTACTGCATAGCCACCTCATCATTGGCCATTGGTCACAAAGCTGCTCCTGATTGTGTACAGCTCCCAGTCTGATGCTGCCAACAGTTGGTCCAGTAGATCCAGCTTGCTAGAATAAACTTGGTGAATAATTTTCATGCAGCCATGCTGGAGGTCTGAGTTTCCTTCCATGTCTGGAAACAGAGTGGCCTGATTCAAGGTTGTTGCAGTCTACAAGCTAACATTTGGGTTATCCAACAGAAGGACCTGGTGTTTTCCCATGCACCCTGCCATCAGCCAATACCCTGCTGTCTGTTCCAATAGACATAGAACCTGGTGTGATACCAATACCATAGTAGCCTGTCCCAAAGTGAAATTCTCAGTTTTCTGTAAGATGTCACAGGTAGCTGCCACTGCTTGAAGACAAGGTGGCTATTCCTTTGCTGTGTGATCCAGTTTCTTTGAGAGATAGGCTGTGAGTCTGGGAATGTTTCCAAGAGTATGGGTTAGTAAACCCAGTCCAAACCCCTGCTTTTCACAAATGTACAATTTGAAAGGCTTCTGTCAATTGGGCAATCTTAGTATAGGAGCCGAAACCAGATTTTCCTTCAAGGCATCAAATGCTACCTTACAATCCATTGTCCATTCTAAAGGTTCAGAGTTCAGTCTTTTCAAGGAATCATACAGTGGTTTTGCCATACGTCCAAAGTTTGGAACCCAAATTTGGCAGTACCCTGTAATCCCTAATAACCCATGAATCTGTCTTTGGTTTTCTGGGATTTTTAGTGTAGCAATGTATTGCTTTCTATCTGCCATCAAGCTCCTAGTGCTCTGCTTCAGTTGAAATCCCAGGTATGACAACTCCTGTTTGCAAAACAGGAGCTTGTGAGGCAATGCCTTGTATCTCCTTTTAGCCAAGTGATATAGGATGGTGGTGGTGTTGAGCAAGCAGTCCTTGTAGGTACTGCTAGTTATCAATATGTCATCTACATATTATAGAAGAATTCCTGATCTCAATTGAATATCCCTGTAAGTCCTTGGCTAACACTTCACCAAATATAGCTGGGGAGTTCTTAAATCTTTGAGGTAGCACAGTCCAGCAGTATTGGAGTGTGGCTTTTGTTTCTGGGCCCTGCCTTTTGAAGATGAACAGTAATTGAGCCTGTTCATCTATTGAGATGCAGAAAAAGGCATCCTTCAAGTCTAGGAATTAAACCCATTTGCTCTCCTCAGGTACTATGGTTAACAGAGTATAGGTGTTAGGCACCGTAGGGTGAATGTCCTGCACAATGTCATTTATGGCTCTAAGATCCTATAAAAATTGATATTGGTTAGAGTGAGTCTTTTTGACTAGAAGAAGGGGAGTGTTATAGACAGACTGTGTGTTTCCACCCTTCAAAGCCACTTAGGTTCACGTATTCATGCAGATGGAAGTATATTCAGGAGCCATTGGATGTCTGGCATGCCTTTATTCACAGGTGGGCGAGCCATGCATGCTTCAAGCTGCGTGTCTATCTGCATGTCTTATGTCATGGCCCTTGCTCCCCAGCGTGGCACTCTTTCTGGCACCTGTCCCCTTGTGTCTGTCATCATCACCACCCCCTGATGTGGGCCCCAGTTCGTGGGGTCCACCACATTGTGGATGAGGCACAAGAAATTCACATGGACTACAGAGTCTTGTGGAGGAAAAGGGACAGCATAGCTTTTCTCTCAAGGGGAGAAAAAGCAGAGGCCTCCACCATGACAGGCCTTTATTTCTTTTCTCCGAAAGTTACCGGCCGGTCCTCATTTACTATGCACAGGTTCGGTTTAGGTGGTTACCTTTTACAGAAAACAAAGGAGATGATGCTGCTAATCACATCACAGAAGAAGGATATTTGCAAATGAAAAGGCAAAAGTGGTTGAACCGGTTACACTCATCCTTGGAAGGTTTAGCATGGATTTTAGGAAGTTACTTTGCAGTAAATGTCCTCAATTCAGGGTGAGGGAGTTTTAGCAAAAGCAAGTCTCATAGTAGTCTAGGTACAGTGCAGGCCTGATTCCCCATGGGAGAAACTATCTGTGAGTGTGGGTTCTGTGCATCTCCAAGTGGGAGCAAGGCCCACACCACACAGAATGGCCTCCTACAACTCCCAGCAGGGAGTCCCTACCTGTTTAAACACTAGAGGGGAACAAAGCCAGAAAACTGCCAGAACATTACATAACATAACATAATTCTGCGCATGCAAGCCCAATTCACGTTATGGGAACAGCTTATCAGACCCAGTCTCAAGGCTATGAGAACACTGGTTATCAGGCCCCTCCAATGCTATGGGAACACTGCTCTCCTTAGTTACCCAGATACCTGGGTGAGGAAGCCGGACTGCTTCCACTTACCCCACAGACTGGTATTACTGAATTAGCCCCAAATTTAAGAAATTCTGCAATATTGGCTGAATCCCCTCTAATGCCTCCTTTTTGAGGGGGTACTGTTTCTTCCATGGGATCCACACCCCTTCTTTTAAGTTGAATTTTGTGAGTTGCACCTTGACTGCTTTACCTGGGTTCCATCAGCCTAAATGTTTTGATCAACCTGTTCATAGATCTCAGGTGGGAAGAGCTCACTTCTGGGACCTTCTGGGCAAGTCGGGGGCACCTGGGCCTGGAGAGAATGTTCCATTGGGACCTCTATACATAGCTGCTGCTTTTCAGGAGAAAAAGTTACTTGTGCATGCAATTTGCAAAGTAAATCTCCACCCAGCAGTGGAATAGGGTAGTCTTGCATGTAGAGAAAACTATGTGAGGTCTTTTGGTTTCAAAGCTGGCATTCTAGGGGTTGAAGGAATGCCTGTTTCTATAATTATCCAGTCATTCCAGTAACCATTACTGTATCCAAACTTTTCTTGGTTACTTTTGTATTCATCACTGAGTATGTAGCTCCCGTATCTACAAGAAAATCAATAGCTTGTTCCTCACCATCAGCTGCACCTGGGGCGCCTGTGGGGAAATAGTAATAGGTCAGGAGATGTCCAAGGGGGCCCCTAGGCCTCCTCATTCATCATTAAACTCCCCTTGCCTTTTTGGTGTTTTCCTGTGAGTGTTTTCAATCCTACTTTCCCCTTTGAATTTTTGGCACTCCTTTCTCCTGTGGGCTCCTCCTTGCAATAGGCACATTGATTGATGCCTAGAGGGCCTACATTTTTTTCTTTAAGGTACCACTTCTTTTTCTGGTCTCACCACCCTGTTTCTAACACCATGGCCTGCTTTGTTTTCCTTGTTTCCCAAGCATTGCAGGCTTTAAAGGCTATGTCTACCGGCTGAGAGGGATTCATTCTCACTGCCCCATCTAAGCTCTGGAGTTTCTTTCTGATATCTGGGACACTTTGCCCAATGAAAGTCATATTCGCCATCCACACATTCTATGATGCCTGTGGATCAGCATCAGTCTGCTTTCTATAGACCTTACAGATCTGCTCTAAAATTCAGAAGGGTTCTCATCTGACTTTTGCTGAAGGGCCTGTATCATAGTCAGGCTCTTTTGCTTGGGCACCCTCTTCTTAGGCCCTTCCAGTGTGCATATTCTATAATGTTTGGGGAAGGCTAGGCTCCCACCATTTGGGTTCCAGTCAGGCTCTGTCAAGGGAATTGCCTTGGCCAGGTTGGGAGTCTCATTGGGATTCTCTTGGTGGAGGTGTTGAGCCTCTTCATTAGCCTTATTTACAACCAGCTGTCTCTCATTTGCTGTTAGCAAGATATTAAGGAGAACCTGTATATCTGTCCAGTTTGGATGATGAGAGGCAAAAATGGAAGCTATAAGATCTGCCATTCTCTGAGGATCCTCCCTATATGAGGGGTTGGAATTCTTCCAATTCAGCAAGTCTGGAGTGGAGAATGGAGTATGGGCCAATACTCCAGGGCTGGCCCTCCTGAGTTACTCTGCCATAGGGTACTGTCTCAAAAGAAACTGTCTTGCTTGAGATAGTGATAGGGGACTTAAGACTTGAAAAATTTTAGCTGAAGGTAAAAAGCTGTAAGTCTAGCAAGCAATGAGTATGTTAGGCTTTTGTTTCAGAAACTGCAGATAAGGCCCATCCTGGCTCCTGAGAAAAGCAGCCAACCTCCTGGGGCACTGGCTAGAGATTACCACCTGGGGACATGTTGGAGGCATCCGGGCCTTTTGTGTGACCACCACCCCACTCTTGGGAATAGCTAACTGCCTAGAACAGGAATGCAGCTTCACTCACCTAATCCTCCCTGAATTTAAAAGCCCTCACCACACCTTGCTTGTCCTCCCCCACCCCCCTTATAAAAGATCTGGCCAGGAAAGAGAAGGGAAGATGGTTTGTTAGGGTATGAACCCGCCATCTTCTCGAATCACCGGCCATCTGAATAAAGCATCCATAAAAGATTCAATCACTGTCATTGCTTATTGGATTTGGTAGTGACAGGCAGTCCAAATGCCAGTGTCTTTTCTGGTTACAATAGGAGGTTCCCTGGCCTAGTTGGGTGCCCTGACAGCTCTTCAAAGGGGGGACCTATCCTTTGTCATATTGAGGTGGGACTGTTGCATCTTTGGGCTCTATTTCAGGAGTAGCTTACAGTGGGAATGGTAATGGAGGGGGTCCTTCTGCTATGAATCTTGTGTTCCTTGAGTTTGGGGCATGAATGAGGCCTATTTTCTCATTCTCCTTTTCTTCCTGTGTACTGTCAGGAAGAGGTTTCAAGGCCCCTTCCCTTCTCTGCACCATCAAGTGGACCTCTACCTCTGGTGAAATCCTGTTATGTAACAACAGAAATGCATTGACATAATAAATTTCATCCCATTTATGAAACTGTTGGCAGTACTGTTCCAGTTGCATAATAGTACAGTAATCTAGGGAATCATCCATGGGCCACCTTTCCCCACAGTCCAAAACGTACGTAGGCCACAGTGTCATAGTAAAAAACCAATACTTCCTTGGACATTGGGTAATAGCCCAATGGTATGTACTCCAGTCCACTAAAATTCTACCCAGTGGTCTCCCTCGAGGAACCAACCTGAACAGCCCTGCTGGCCTGGATACACACACAACAGGCCCAACCCTATGGCCAAAAGAAGTCAGATGACCTGGGAACACAGAGAAGACTGGCATCCACAACTCCCTTATTCTGTGTGTGTGTGTGTGTGTGTGTGTGTGTGTGTGTGTTTCCACACCCTGTAAATGGGGGGTTTAATTGTAAAGTAACAAACTCTGTTGCTCAACATCCCTTCCAAAATGTCTAAGATGAAAGGAAGGACTGAGAGTTCAGCGGCACAAGGAGATCTCTGGAATCTCTTCTTACCAACTCTCAGCCATCAGGGATCTGGAAGGTGGTGGCAGTAGCTGACTCCTTGGGGGAGGGGAGGCATCCAGGAGGCCAAACAGGGTGGCTGGTAGTCTGGGCAGAAAGGAGTTGAGCAGGTAGAAAGTTATTACACAATTACTTCCATAAAACCTGTGGCTATTGTAAAACTCTCTGCTTTCCAAAGACTTTATTTTCTCTTTTCTGTCTACATACACCTTTTTTCTTTTTACAGCACTCTTCCTGGGAGGGGGTGGCCAAGGAACGCAAGGGATGGAAGACAGTGAGGCTCCAAGTGGCTGGGCAGGTTTGAGAGAGGTTCAGGGAGAAGCAAGGTAAGGCAGCAAGGCACTCCAGACTATTCACCCTGATGGGAGGGCGAGCAAATATCAAGAGACAGTGTTGTGGGCCTTTGCTCACCAGGACAGTGGGTTAAAGGTTGCATTTCCCCTGAGATGGGAGTGGGTCTCCCAAAGGGCCCCTCCACCCTAGCAGAGGCCCCTTGTTCACAGACCCCCTTATTTACCCTCCAAGTCATCCTGGTGCCAGGGCCCCATCTGGTTGGGCCCCTTTCCACATTTCAATCGCCTCAAGCAGGAGTGGGGGATGGGGAAGAATTTGGGAACAAAAGTTGGCTTGTGCTTTGGATCATCCTACGCTTTCCACCAGCACTTGCAGTTACTTCTTTCCTGGGCAGAGAGCCCAGGAGCCTGGAGAGAGCTGGGGTCAAAGAGAGTATCACAGCTTTGCCCCTACCCCACCCCCTTCTCCATCTCCTGTCACTCTGTCAGTATGAATGAACTGCCCAACAGCCTGGGCTCCCCACTAGCCTACAAGTCAGGCCCCTCCCCCAGGGGTTGGCCCTTAAGACCTACATAAACCTGCAGCCCAGACCCAGCCTCTGTGAGGAGTCTTGGCCTCTAGGTGGGGAAGGAGCCAACTGTGGGATTGGAAAAGGACTTAAAAAAAACCTACCTCTATCCCACTAGTGGGCCCTAAGAAGGACTGTGGAGGCCTAGAGGCTGAAACTGCAAGGGATTCTGATGTTTCCCTTTTGGAATGGGCCATACTGAGCCCTCTTCAGGGACCTAAAGCTTCCAGTTAAGGTGGAGCCCTCTGTCCCAAAGGGTTACAAAGACCTCAAGGACTCCCAGTGCCTCTTGAAATCAAACATTTGCCAAGCACAACTCCCTTATTCTAACAAATGCTCACAAGCAAGTTTTTCTGCCAAGCAATCTCACAAACGGTAACCCAAGCAATGGCCTCCCCAAAACTCAGCCAATTCTCACCTGGATGCCAGTTTGTAGCCCTAAAACTCAGGTGATCCTTCCCCCTTCCCTGAGTCTGTTTCCTTTCTACCTACCAGGAGTGTTTAAGTGGCCATGCCTCCAGTGGACATGCAGAGAAATTAGTGACTGGGAAGTCTCCCAGTCCCACTCCTCGGGTGGCAGTTGACCTGCTATAAGCAGCTAGGGCCCCATGTTGGGTGCCACTATTGTAACTAAACAACTATTGAGATCCTACCACTAGCTGCCTATACGCAGTAACTCCAGAGACAAGCCCGGTGGAAAGGGAAAAAAAAGGAATTTTTCACTGATGGAATTTTTCAATATTTTTCACACCCCACTGGAGGAGCATGTGAGCAGCTGGTGGGTGGCTACTGTGGTGGTAGCTTCTGGAAGCTTAACGTGTTCAGGGGAGGGGTGAGGCTTGCCACCCTGCAGCACCACCTCCTGGGACCTGCTGGCCCAAGCCTCCTCCTGGGCCCCTTTACCTCCAGTGCTCCTAGCATCCCTAATGCTCCTGGTCAGGCCCAGAGCACTTGGGGAGGAATGCAGGGCCTGTTCCCTAGCTGCGCTGGGGCCATACTTGACAGGCCCACCCTAGTGTGGACCGTGGGCAGGCAGCAGCCACCAAGGCTTCCCATCTGGGGAAGGGGTGCAGGGCTTGCCAGACATCTATGCTTTCTGAGCCCACTGGCCTGAGCCTCCTGGCTGCCCTCTCACCGGAACCTGCTGTGCTCCCAGCCAGGCAGGTCACGGAGATCTTGGGCAGGGGCACAGGGAATCCTCCTGGCAAGGACAACCAACTAAGGAACCTCAACCCTCAGCTGCAGACCCACCAGCCTGAGGATAGGGGAGCAAAAGCATGCAACATTTCCTCACACTCTGCTTTTAAAGACCACCACCCACCCCACCCCAGTCCTGTGCAATTCCCTGCACAGTGAAAGTAGATGGGATGGTATGTCCCTCCTATCCAATCACCTCTCTAGCTTTCATCACGAGCCCTATGCACCTCTTCTTGCTGCATAATGCGTGGGTCCTCCAGGTGGCGAGGGCAATGCACACATGCACTGTCTTCCGTACTTCTCCACCCCTCCCTATTTCTGGAGGTGGCTGTCCCCTGTTACAGTTGGAACATTGTCTCATACACCTAAAGGTTGCAGGTTTGATCCCCAGTTAGGGCACATACCTAAGTTGTGGGTTTAACCCCCAGTTGTGGCATGTATGGGAGTCAAATGATCCATATTTCTCTATCACACTGATGTTTCTCTCTCTCCTTTCTGTCTTTCTAAAATAAATAAACATGTCCTTGGGTAAGGATTTAAAAGAAAAGAGTGGGCTGTTGATGTATTCTATCTGATATGGCAGGTTTCTTTCTTTCTTTCTTGGACAGAGGGGAAGGGAGGGAGAAAGAGAGGGAGAGAAACATCAATGTGTGGTTGCCTCTTGCATGCACCCAACTGAGGACCTGGCTGCAGCCCAGGCATGTGCCCTGACTGGATCAAACTGGTGACCCTTTGGTTCACAGGCTGGCACTCAATCCACTGAGCCACACCAGCCAGGGCAGGTTTTTTAACCCCCTTAAGAATAGTACTTGGAGGAATATCAGTAGGTTTTATTTTATTATAATAACTTTTTAATAGAAATATAAAAGACTCAAGTGTGGTAGTGAGTTGTTTAATCACAGATGACTACTTAGTAGGCATTTTAGGGGAGATAAGCATTTAGTGTTTGGTTATTTTATGTACTTTAAGGTTCTTTTTAAGCTAGGTTTTCAAGAGTCTATTACTCTCTGACTCCTTGATAATTTTTATTTAAATTTTGGGTTGTTTGCCCAACTTCTTCTGAGTTGTTCTTTTAACCACTAATTGAACTGGCAGCAATCCATAGCATATACCTTTTTATGTTTTCATTGTTTCATTTCATGGATCCAAAAGAAATCCTTTATAGAAAACTCATCTACTGTTTATTCTTCTGGTTAAGTAGAATTCAGTTTATTTATAGTAAAGCTTAATATAGTATTGTTTCTGGCATAATTAAAGAGATTAAACAACTTACCTTCACAAAATAAAGATAATGTATAGATGCCTATGGTGAAAGCCCCACTCAGGTTATAAACTGTAACCTGGCCATTCTAGATTTTCAGCTTGTTTTGTTGAAAAAGACTCTATACTCATACTCATTAAAGTTCGCACACAACAATTCAATTAGCATTAATAAATCATAATATCAACTATCTTTTGTCCAAAGAGTTATGCTAGAAAATATCCTTTTAAGGATTATTTTTCTATTGTTTCATAAGACAAATTTCCACTATAAAAATATTTGAGGTATTATATTACTTTGACAATTAATTCTCTTAAAGATCAGTGAATAAAAAGGAGATTTAATAACAAAAGAGACAGTAAAATTAACTTTAATAAGCAGTTAGTATTACCCAAGCATTTGTTATAAAACAACAAATAATGGGTGACCAAATTTAGATTTAATTTTATTGCTTCTATGAACAAGACAAGTTAATTCTTCAATATAATTACTATAATTAAAAGGAAAAAAACTATTGATTAGTTGAAGTTATTTAAACATCATGAACAGTCATAGGAAATGGTGAAACAAAATGTCAAGAAGAACAATCAATAATCAAGTTCAGAAAATAACCAAATCAAATGGTAACTCCAACAGAGTACAACCATTATAAAGGGGGATGAGAGGTAATAGACAAATGTGCTATAAGGGCCTTTAGAATATATTTGTATTTTATCCTGCAACATCTTTGTAAATTATGATTCACCCTATTACTTTCCCAAAGTCTTTGCAGGAAACTCAGAAATGTACAAGTGCAGTTGACCTCTAGGTTTCACCACGCAGTTTATTGTTTGCAGCTGAAACTGTTACACTATCCAGGAACACCTGCAATCTAAAAGCTACTTTTGATGCTGAGCATCTTTTCATATGTCTCTGGGCCCTTTGCATGTCCTCCTTGGAGAAGTGTTTGTTCAAGTCCTTTGCCCTTTTTTTAATTGGGTTGTTTGTCTTCCTGGACTGGAGTCATGTGAGTTCTTTATATATTTTGGAGATTAAACCCTTGTCTGAGGTATCATTGGCAAACATGTTTTCCCATACAGTTGGTTCTCTTTTTATTTTAATACTGTTTTCTTTAGCTGTGCAGAAGCTTTTTACTTTGATGAGATCCCATTTGCTTATTTTTTCCTTTATGTCCCTTGCTCTAAGGGACATATCTGTGAAAATATTGCTGCATGGAATATCTGAGATTTTCCTGCCTATGTTCTCCTCTAGCACTTTTATGGTGTCACAACTTATATTTAAGTCTTTTCTCCACCTTGAATTTATTTTCGTTTATGATGTAAGTTGGTGATCAAATTTCCTTTTTTTTTTTTTGCATGTAGCTGTCCAGATCTCCCAACACCATTTGTTGAAGAGGCTATTTTTACTCCATTTTATGCTTCTGCCCCATTTGTCAAATATTAATTGACCATAGAGACTTTGGTTTATTTCTGAGCTCTCTATTCTGTTCCACTGGTCAATGTATTTGTGCTTATGACAATACCAAACTGTTTTGATTACAGTGGCCTTGTAATACAGCATCACTAGCCATCAGAGAGATGCAAATTAAAACCACAATCAGATAACTCTTCACACCAGTCAGAATGGCCATCATAAACAAATCAACAAACAAGTGTTGGAGAGGATGTGGATAAAAGGGAACCCTAGTGCACTGCTGATGGGAATGCAGACTGGTGCAGCCACTGTGGAAAAAGTATGGAATTTCCTCAGAAAACTAAAAATGCCTTTCAACCTGGCAATTCCACTGCTGGGATTATACCCTAAGAAACCTGAAACACCAATTCAAAAGAACCTATGCACCCCAATGTTCATAGCAGCACATTTACAATAGCCAAGTGCTGGAAGCACCTAAGTGCCCATCAGTAAATGAATTGATCAAAATACTATGGTACATTTACACGATGGAATACTACACAGCAGAAAGAAAGAAGGAACTCCTACCCTTAGCGACAGAATGAATGGATCTAGAAAGCATTATGCCTAGTGAAATAAGCCAGGTCGTGAAAGACAATGTCATATGATCTCACCTATAAGTGGAAGCCAATGAACAAAACAAACAGGCAAGCAAAATATAACCAGAGACAGTGAAATTAAGAGCAAACTGACATAAACCAGGGGGGAGGTGGGAGGGGATAATGGGATGAAAAGGGGGAAGGGTTTCAGGAACATGTATAAAGGACACATGGACAAAATCAAAGATGGGTAGGATTGAGGATGGGAGGTGGGGATGGCTTGGGGGGAGTGGTGGAGGTAAAATGGAGACAACTGTACTTGAACAACAATAAAAAGGAAATGTAAAAAAATAATAAAAACTATCTTGAAGGAACCAGTAGAGAAAGATATACTCATTAAAAAGCAATAAATGTACTTAAATGACTCACTCTTAAAATTATCCATCATATGTGTCATAGGCTGTTACTGAGTTGAAGTCTATGATATTCTGTTAAAATCAACATGTGACAAACTTGAAGAAATTATTAATATTTATAGAAAAGATAGTAGGAAAATATGTGGAATTTTCTGGCCTAGCAAAGTATCTAAAACAAGAAGCAATTGTGTGCTTAGGATAGATTTTAAAAATTTATCTTAAAGCTACCTTTTGTTGTATATATCATCATCATCACCATTATCATTTTATATTATTATATTTAATTACTGTCATGGAGCCTAATGTTGACCTTACAATTCACCTGTAGTGCTGTAATTCCGATAAGGTCTCAATAGTAGTCTTAATAAATTGTCTTGATAGACCTCTATTCACATACAGGGTTTATGTTCACTATAATGTCATTAGCAGGGCTCAAGAATATCAGCAAGACAAATAAGAGCTACAGGATTTAGTGAGTGATTCCAGGAGGAACCACAGGTCAATTGAAGCACAAACTGGTGACTCTGCTCAAACTCCACATTCTTAGGGAAGCCTTACCTAATCACCAATCTAAAATAGCCCTTTCATAGTCACTGTGTCATTGCTTATCATATTTTTTCATAGCAGTCATCAGCACCTGATACTGTTAGCATGTTGATTCATTTGTTCTTCATCTCTCCCCCCTTTTAGAATATAAGCTCCATGAGGACTGAGATGTTATTTGATTTTTTTCATAGTTCTGCAAGCCGAAACAGTGCCTAAAACATTAGTGACTTTCAATAAATGCTTGTTAAATGACTGAAACCCAGGGGAAGTAGAATATCTGTCATTGAGTGAAAAACATAATTCTTGAAATCCCTCTGTCTTGAAAACATTCAGGATACTGAACAACAATTACTCAGAAATTACTAAAAGCATGTGAAAAATAAATTTCTCTGAACCCAGTTTTCCCACTGTGATAGTACAAACCATACAGAGCCCAAAAGACCTATAAAGCTTTCTTATGAAAAATAGGTATACTGAATAGAGTCCAGAGTTTTTAGAATCTCCCTCTTCTGTGGAACAGATTATGAGAACAGCACAGGAACTGACATGGCACTGGATACACACAGTCAGAAATATTCACGTAGAATATTCTGAGCAATTGGAATGCAGTTATGGTCCATTGCTCTCAGGATTGAATTAAAAAACAACTTTAGAGATATTCTGGGGATAATTAACACTAGAGAAGTTGAACTGAATATAGTAAAAAAATAATACACGAGATACTTTTAATATGTTTACACAGTTTTCAGCATTTATGATTGTATTAGGGTTGTTTGTTTTGGCAAAGGAAAGGATTTCAGTACTGTGGCAGTGACGTTAGTAAGCCACAGGAAGCTGTTACTCCTTTACTTAGGGTTTTCAGTGAGTTCACACAATGGTTGGGGAACCAGCAGTTTTTAGAAATTCATCTCAGAAGATCCAGAACTGTTGGGAGGACCCACTGAGAAGAATTACTGATCTCACAGTCTGTGTGGGAGGGAAAGAAAAGACATGTACTCAAAGCAGGCATTGCGCCCAACATTTAGATTAGCTGGTAGCAACTGAGGCAAAACCAGAGAGATCCTTTGTTGAAACAGTAATGTTTGTGGAAGCAATTTGAATTAATAAATGAAACTATTATACTTTCAAGTATGAAGCTAATGAAGCTAATGGTACTGTTTTTGTTTTTCTTTTCTATTAGGCACTCCGAAAGCACTGGCTGTTGGAGAAAACTTGGTCATAATACTATCCTTTTAACTTTTATTCATAAGAACAAATCACAAGTAATATGTTATTTAGAAAAAAACTGTGATAGACTATTTTTGAGGTATAGATGATGGCAGTTCTCTAAGATAAGGAAAGTTTTCTCAGAAGCAGTCAAATACCCTTAATGGCATGATTACAGGACTATGACATGATGACCCATTTTGAAATTTGATGAAAATGGCAAGTTAGTGTAGGGGATGTAAATTTCTATCAGCATTACTCTGGTTCTGTGTATTAATCCTTTTTAGCCTTTTACTTTTAAAGCACTGGTATGTTCATCTTTTCTTAGTTCCATTTAGTTTATCAGCAGTGTGCGTTTTGTTACATGCAAAAAATACTGATTTCCCCTCTTTATCCCATTTGCTCTGCTGTCTTATTCAGTGTCAACAAAACAGCCTTGTTTATAACAGAGGTGTAACCCAAATCAGCATTAGACATGCAGTAGGCAGTTTCTGATTCAGATCCCGACACTTACTTCTAACATTTTTTTACTGTTGTTTAATTACAATTGTCCTCATTCCTACTCACCCACACCCTGTTGCTCTCTCCTGCCCCATCCACCCCCTCAATCCCCGTTCCCACAGTCAGTCCTTACCCTGTTGTCCTTGTCTTTGAATCCTTTATACGTGTTTCTTGACTTGACTCTTCCCCTGCTTTCCCCTGTTATTCCCCTCCACCCTCCCCTCTGGTCATTGTCAGTTTGTTCTTTATTTCCATGTCTCTGGTTCTATTTTGCTAGCTTGCTTGTTTTGTTGATTAGGTTCCATGGTATTTGTCTCTTACTGCCTGGCTTATTTCACTTAGCATAATGCTCTCCAGATCCATCCATGCTATCTTGAAGGGTAGGAGCTCCTTCTTTCTTTCTGCTACACAGTATTTCATTGTTTTTGATCCACTCATTTACTGATGGGCACTTAAGTTGTTTTCAGATATTGGCTATTATAAACAACATAGCTGTGAACATTGAGGTGCATAAATTCTTTTGAATTGGTATTTCAGGATTCTTAGGGTATAATCCCAGCAGTGTAATCACTGGATCAAAAGGCAGTTCCATTTTTAGTTTTCTGAGGAATTTCATACAGTTTTCCATAGTAGCTGCTCCAGTTTGCATTCCCACCAACAGTGTTACAGAACAAACAAGGGGGGGCCTGGGACGATATACTATTATTTAAAGAAGGCCCCGGGTCCGTTATGTCCACCGCCCTAGGAAAGACGTCTCTCAATGCCAGAGATTTGTGAAAAGGAAAGGAAATGTTTATTTAATGCTATACAAACTTCAAGTAGTGACCTAATGTCTTTATCAAAAATCCTAAAGTCCCTAAAAACACCCACAAACACACAGTCCTTCCTTCCTTCCCCCTTTGCCCAGTCCAGAGTACCGTATCTCAGGAAAGGAAATAGAAGTTCATGGCTCAGGCAGTCCTCTGGTTCTTCCCAGTTAGTACTCCATCTCGACTGGGAGACCTCCCTGGGTTCCCGGCACCCTCAGCTGACTCGCTGGGATCTCTGCTAAAACCAGGTGGTGGTTCCCCCTTCTAAAGCTGCGGGCGGGGGGGGGGGGTTCCGCACTCTGGCAAAGGCACGTGGTCCTCTCTCCCAGGGCCGCGGGAAGGAAGAGTCCCCACTCTGTCAAGGCTGCGTGGTTCTCCCTCTCTCAGGGTTGTGGGAAGGAAGAGTCCCCACTCTATCCAGGCCGTGTGGTTCTCTCTCAATGGCTGCCGTGTCTGGGTTTAAATCCCCCGCGCCAATCTTCTTCTGCAGCCCCATTTCGGACTCCTCCTACACTTAGGCACACTTGCCCTCAATCTGCTGTCTTCTCCAGCTTTTCTGGTCGCCATCGTGGGTCTGGGCAGGTGTCACCCCATGTCATGGAGCCAATCTTCTCCCAGCTCCCACACAGGTGCTGTAACTCAGGGGACCTGCCCCCCAGTCCCATCTTGCAGGGGAGATCCCTTTCCATCGCCCTGGCCTTGAGCCTGGCCATAGCTATTTAGCATATTTAAGTGACCAGCCAAAGGCTATAGGTATGTTAAATGACCACGCCATAGATGAGCTGCAAAGCTGCCCTGCATGTTCTTGCTCTGTGTGCCCCTTCCCCCAACTCACTCCTGTGGGGGAAGGGGTGAAGACACCTTAAAATCTCCTGGACACCTTGAGTTCTGGACCCCATTTCAAATGCCTATTTGGGGTCCCCCCTCTTGGCTGCACCCTGTAACAACAGTGCACTAGGGTTTCCTTTTCTCCACATCCTCTCCAGTAACATTCTTTTCTTGATAACATTCTTCATTTCATGTGAAAATAAGCTTTATGTTTTCTGTTAAATGGGAAATAGAAAAATCATGCTGTGGTATAGCAATACTATGACAAGGCATTAATATAAAAAGATATTATTCTTAGAGTTTTAACTAGAAAGCACTGATGGTTGCCCATTTTCATACCCAAAGCCTGAGAAACACTTTGCATATTTAAGAACATGGTAATGAAATTCTTGATTTGATTTTTCTCCTTGCCTAATTTTTCAGCACATTCTGATTTTAACATATTTTGTTTTCATTTTAGGAGAGTTATTTTAGTCCAGTCCTTTATTTGCCTTCATTTTTTTCCTCCCGTTTCATTTTCCTGATTAAAACTCGACATATTTATTCAAAGCAAGAAATGAATAAGAATAGCTTTCCAGATTATTTCCTGAAGATAAAATTCAGCTTCAAATCCAAGGAAAATGAAACTGAATTTCCATACCTAGTTAAAGATTTTGAACAACAAAGTAGTCTAAGAAGTTGTTTGTTATTATTGTCTTTGGGGTGTTTTTTTTTATCAAGCCATTTTACAATGCCTAATGATTCTTCAAAATTTAGTATCTGGCTGCTCACTAATTCTCTGTGCTCTTCAGATCACTGACTTGATTTTGCATTTTTATTAGCTGAAGGTTGTTAAGCGTTTCATGCATTGTAATTTTTCTACAACACAAACACTTTGGCTTATAGGAATAGCACTGTTTTGTCACAGGTTTCAAAACTTATCCGCCTTCTATTTTAATCAGTCTACGCACGCCTCCACGATGTTATACTGCCAAGCCTAGGTCAGTCACCACTGCTGGCATCCTTCCCTTCCTCCTTATCCTCTACTCTACCTAATTCTCCACTGTCCCTCTGAGTTCCTCAGCAAACTCTCCCACACTCACAAAGCAGGAATTAGATATGTATCCTTTGACATTGGTTAAAAACAATAACTTCTTGTTGCTGTTGGCTACCACCATAGTTAGCCTCACATAGTGGCAGACTCAGTGGGATAAGACAGAGAGAATGCCGAGGCAGGGAATATTTTAAGCACTCTTCATAGCCACTCCATGCAAAGGGTAAATACTTAAGAAAAAATATTTCCTCTCCAAGTGGGATAGAAAGTAATTTAGTAAGAGAAGAGATAGGAAGGGCTATTGAGCAGCAGATAAAACAAAATTAAAGGCTCAGAAGGATGAGGAACAGCAGAATAGAAAGGAACCAATGCTGGAGAGTGATCGATCTAACACGGTTCAGGAACATACTCTCTCTCCAGTCCTTTTCCGAATGTCACAATTCCTGGTCAAGGAGCATTATAAATCAATTTAAGAGAATTATTTCTAAATAAAATTTTCTCTCTTGGCCTTGGAAATTGTCAACATAGTTTCAGGGTCAAAATACTTAAAATATGGAAAAATGTAAAACATCTAGTTTTTTTTTGTTTTATTCTAAAAGAGTATGGGGCTCAGGTGAATTAAAATATTTGAGCATTACTAAAGCAAGAGATAGTGCTTTAATATGTCTTAGATTGGTATTTGTGAAACCCTCTAGAGATTGGGTTGCTATTAGGCAAAATGAAAAGGCCAATTGCTGCACAACAGAAAAAGGACTGGGATGTGCTTTGTGTACTTAATTGAGAAGGCACAAATCAAATCACTTTATGAGATCCTGGAAAGTAGAAACTGTGTTATTTTGCTGTCTTGATAGGGCCTGGGAAAAATGGGTTCTGATTCATTCACTTATTAATGTAGTCAACAAATCTTGTCCAAATTATTGCTGCCTGGTGTTAATTGTTGAGTAAGTGACAGAATAAAAAGTTATTTTATTTCTAAAAAATTCTTGATACATTTAGTAAAGAGCTTAGTTAAGCACCCTGCTGTGCCAAACTCTTCTGTAGGCTCTGCTTGGGGCCAAGAATTTACATGTCTGGGTGTTGCCAAATGGTACTTAGGGTTCTGCTGCCCATCGCCACCCTCTAGGCAAAAATTCCAGAGGCAAAGGTTTGATAGTAAAGGAAAGAAGTCTATTCAAAAGCAGTTACTTAAGCCTGTCAAGTCACAACTTTAATCACTTAAGCCTATCAATTAAGGATAAACTCTAAGACCTGAGTTCTCAATCTATTTCCCTGTTAGTTTTTAGTTATCTCGTTTCTATAAAGTTAGCTTACAAACTAAAAACAACATAAGATACAAAAGCTACATAATTTTGGAAGAATGGCAGGTTTCTGCCTCAGAGCCTGTTTCCTCTACAATACTCAAAGAATAACCCTGCCACCCACTGCCAAGCCTGCCTGATCTTAGGCTGTGCCCAGAGTTCCTTCCCATCCAAAATACCATCCGTTGGGAAATGCAAGCAGCCGCTGCAGGATCATCCAGCAGCCTCAAGAAAAAGGAGCCTGAGAGCCAGAGCCAAAACTTGAGGGAGAGCCAACTCTCCCTGAGCCACAGAGCCAACCCTCTTTTTATTTCCATTAGCTCTGGAGGCATTTGGCTTCTCAGACAATCACAGCCTGGACTGCCCACGATTGCCTCCACAAACTCTTCCTACAGCCCCTCCCTACTTCTCCCCAGTGATCTGAGTTATCTTAATCAGATCTCTCTGTATCATGGGGATCACGCTTTGAGAACACAGTCCAACCTATCAATGGTTGCAGGGGTGTTCAACCTTTTGGTGTCTCTGGGCCACACTGGAAGAAGAAGAGTTGTCTTGGGCCACACATTAAATACATTGTGACATGTAATCACAAAAAACAATCTCATAATGTTTTAAGTAAATTTATGATTTTGTGTTGGGCCACATTCACAGCCATCCTGGGCTGCATGTGGCCCACAGGCCACAGGTTGGACACCTCTGATTGTATTTTAATTGATTGAAGCATTTACTTGCTCCATGTATATCAGTTATTTTGACCAAACTAAATTTTTAAAAAATTGTTGTTTCTCCCAAATGAGAAGTATCCAACTTTCTCCAGACAAAATTGTGGAGTAATCAACTAAGCAGCACCATTTTTGTTAGTCTGTTAGGTCCCCTGCTGCAGTTGCACTGCCCAGATTCAGCAGATGCACCTGGAGCTAGCTGAGGTGATAGATCTAGGTGGGAAGGTCAAAGCCATCAGGGAAGGAATCTCTCAAGGAAATAAGAGTTGTGTGAATTTAAATAAGCACTAGTAGATGAGAACTGGGGGCTACTCTTCCCTAGAGATGTGGATTTCTTACTAGATAGGAGCTGCTGAGATGCCTTCTCTCCTCTCCCCTAGCTTCATCAGCTGTCCCTGCATGACTGAAGCACCAATTTGATGGTAACAGCTATTCTTAGTTGTCCTTCCCCTGACCTCCTTATAACAAAATACTAATGAGCTAGCTTTCTTTTTTTTTCCTTCCTTCCTTCCTTCCTTCCTTCCTTCCTTCCTTCCTTCCTTCCTTCCTTCCTTCCTTCCTTCCTTCCTTTTTCACTTTGTTTTTGAGAGCAGTTTTAAGTTCACAGCAAAATTGAGTGGAAAGTACAGAGTTCCCACATAACCCTGCCCCCGCCCCCCCACACACAACCTCTCCTGCTATCAACATCCCACACCAGAGATACACTCATTATAATCTAGGAATGTACATATTGACACATCATTATGATTCTAAGTCCATAATTTACATTGGGGTTCACTCTTGGTGTTATATATTCTATGGATTTTGACAAATATATGATGTGTATTCAACATTATACTATCATATATAATAGTTACACTGCCCAAAAATCCTCTGTGTTCTGCTGATTCATCCTTCCCTCCTGCTAGTCCTTGATAGCTACTGATCTTTTTATTGTCTCCATAGTTTGGCTTTCCCAGAATGTTACATAGTTGGGATCATTATAGTACGTAACCTTTTCAGATTGGCTTCTTTCTCTTAGTAAGAAGTATTTAAAAGTTCTTCCATGTTTTTTTCATAGCTCATTTCTTTTTGGTACTAAATAATATTTCATTGTCTGGATTTACCATGGCTTATTTATTTACCTACTGAAGGATATCCTGTTTGCCTCAAAGTTTTGGCAACTATGAATAAAGCTTTACTTATGTGCAAGCTTTCTGTGAACCCAGTTTTCACCTCCTTGGGGTAAATACCAAGAAGCATGATTGATGCATTATATGTAAGGGTATAGTTTGTTTTGTAAAAAAAAACTGCTAGATTTTCTTTCAAAGTGGCTGTACCATTTGCATTTCCACAAGCAATGTATGAGCGTACCTGTTGTTTCACATCATCACCAGCATCTGGTGTTGTCAATGTTATGAATTTTGGCCATTCCAGTGGGTGTGTAGTAGTTTCATTGTTGTTTTGATTTGAAATTTCCTACTGACATATGATTTTGAGCATATTTTTTACACTTATTTGCCATCTGTATATCTTCTCTGGTGTTCCCATTATACTTATTTACACCTTTCATAGTTTTTCCACTGTTTTTGTAATTTCTGTTCTTTTTTTTGTCTTTTTTTCTCTTTGCTTTCCAGTTTTTGCAGCTTCTATTGTCATATCTTTATGCTCAGCAGTTCTTTTGTCAGCCATGACCATTTTACCAAAGAGCCCATCAAAAGCATTCTTCACTTCTGTTAAAATGTTTTTGATCTCTATTATTTATATTTATTATTTCTTAGAATTTCTATCTCTCTGCTTACTTTACCTATCTGTTCTCGGATGTTGCCTACTTTTCCATTAGAATCCTTAGCATATTAGTTATAGTTGATTTAAATTCATTATCTAATAATTTCAACATCCCAGCCATAACTGGATCTGGTTCTGATGCTTGCTCTGTCTCTTCAAACTACATTTTTTGCCTTTTAACATACCTGGTAATTTTTGGTTGAAAAGGGAACATAATGTGAAAGGACCTGTACTAAACAGGCCATAAGTAAGGTGGCAAGTTATTGGGAAATGGGAAACAGTTCACAATCCTATGATTAGGTCTCAGTCTTTTAGTGAAATTGTGAGCATGGGCTGTGAATTTCACACATGTTTCTCAGTTCTTGTTTTATTTTTCCTACTTTAGGTGGGTCAGGATGACTAGAGAGGGCTGTTGTTTGGTATTTCCCTTTCCCCATGTTTATTAAACAGTATCTCCTAAGGAAAGACCTTTTGAAAAGAACAGAATGTTCTGTCATATATTTCAAAATGGTTATTTTCTTTCTTCTCCTGTTGATGCACAAGGAAATTTTTCTCTGCTTCTCATTGTAGAAAGCTGGAGAATTCCTAGAGGTAAAGTTAAAAAAAAAGTGTAAGAGCCGTCCAATAACTGGGTCCCCATGGATTTTTTATCTCAGGGTTGTCTACACTGCCTCCAGCATCATAGCCTTGTCTACCCCCAGCATTAGTTCCCATAGTGGCTTCTGCTCATGGGCTTCTGTTCAGGTGAGTGCTCTCTGTACCTGCCTGTCTGTCTCTCTCATTCTGGAGACAGGGGTTTACTCTGTGACCTCACTTCTCTGGTAGCTAAAAGAAGAATCATTGATTTTCAGTTTGTTCAGCTTTTTTACTTGTTGTTAAGGTAGAATGGTGACTTTTAGGTTCCTTACATGTTGGACTAGAAACTTTTTTTAAAGTTAAATTTAAACATTGTTTAAATGTAGAGGGTCATAGAGGTTTCAAGTGTACATTTCTATAATAATGATCTATATATTGCTTTGTGTGCCCACCACCAAAAGTCAAATCATCTTCCACTACCTAATATTTGGCCCCCTTTACTCCTCCCAACCCCTCCCCACCCTCCCCTCTGGTAACCACTGTACTGTTTGTTGTCTGTGTCTATGAGTTTCAGTTTTATATCCCACGTATAAATAAAACCATATGGTTCTTAGCTTTTTCTGACTGACTTATTTATTTTACTTAGCATAATATTCTCAAGGTCCATTTGTTTAACCACAAATGGTAGTATTTCATCTTTTCTTATGGCTGAGTAATATTCCTTCCTATATGTACCACATCTTCATTATCCAATCAATCATCTACCGAAGGACATTTTCACTGTCTCCATGTCTTGGCCACTGTGAATAAGTCTATAATGAACATAAGGGTGCATATGTCTTTGCAAATAAATGTTTTTGAGTTCCTTGCGTAGATACCCAGGAGAGTTATTGCTGAGTCATATGGTAACTCGGTAATTTTTTGAGGAACCACCAGACTATTTTCCATAGTGGCTGTACCAGTCTACTTTCCCATCAGCAGTGAATGAGGGTTTTCTTTTCTTCACAAACTCTCCAACAAGTGTTATTTATCCTGTTGATAATAGCAGTTCTAACAAGTGTGGGGTATAGTTTTGATTTACATTTCCCTAATAGCTAGTGAAGTTGATCTTATCAATAAATGCAGAAAAAGCATTTGATAAAATATACCATCCACATATGGTTAAAACACTCAATAATATAGGTATAGAAGGAAAGTACCTCAACATAATAAAGGCCATATATGACAAACCCTCAGCTAATACCATACTCATTGGTGAAAAACTGAAAGCTTTTCCTCTAAAATCAATAGCAAGACAATGATGCCCAATCTTACTACTCCTATTCAACATAGGTTTGTAAGGCCTAGTCAGAGCAATTAGGCAAGAGAAAATAAATAAAAGGCATCCAAATTGGGAAGAAGGAAGTAAAAGTGTCACTTTTGGCAGATAACATAATTCTATACACAGAAAATTCTAGAGACTTCACAAAAAACTATTTGAAATGGTAAACAAATACAGTAAAGTTTCAGGATAGGACATCAATGTACAAAAATCCACAGCTTTTCTATATACTAATAATGAAATTTCAGGGAAAAAAATGAAAAAAAATTCCTTTTGCAATTGCCACAAAAAGAATAAAATACCTCAGAATAAACAACAAAATATGTTAAGTACCCATATACTGAAAACTACAAAGCATTATTAAAAGATTGAAAAAGACATAATAAAGTAGAAAGATATTTTGTGTTCATTGACTGGGAGCTTCAACATAGTTAAAATGATTATATTACCTAAAGCTATATACAGATTTAATGCAACCCCCATCAAAATTTCAGTGTTGTTTTTTAAAGAAATAGAACAAAACATCATCATATTTATATGGAACCGCAGAAGACCCCAGAGAGCAAAAGCAATCCCAAGAAAAACAACAAAGCTGGAGGTATCACAGTACTTTAACTTCAAATTATACTACAGAGATACAATAATCAAAACAGCATGGTAGTGGGGGAAACACACACACACATATACACAAATGAACAACCAACAACAGCAAAAAATAACACAGACTCATAAACCAATGGAACAGTATTGAGAGCTCAGGAATAAAACCACATGGAAATGGGGAAATAATTTTTGACAAACCAAAAAACACACAATGGAGTAAAGAAAGCTTCTTCAATAAATGGTGCTGGGAAAATTGGAAAGTCATATGCAAAAGAATGAAACTAGATTACAAGTTTATCCCCATTTATAAATATTCAAAATGGATCAAAGACCTAAATATAAGCTCTGAAACAATAAAGTGCATATTATAAAATAACACATAGGTACTAAACTTATGGACCTTGGTTGTAGAGAACATTTTATGAATTTGACCCCAAAGACACAGGAAGTAAAGGCAAAAATAAATGAATGGGACTATATCAAACTAAAAAGCTTCTGCACAGCAAAAGAAACCAACAACAAAACATAAAGCAACAAACTAAATGGCAGGTGGTATTTGCAAACAACAGCTCTGACAAGGGATTACTATCCAAAATATGTAAAGAACTCATACAACTCAATACCAAACAAATAATTTAACTAAGAAATGGGCAGAGGACCTGAACAGACACCTCTCCCAAGAAGACATACAAACAGCCAACAGATACAGGAAACTTTTTGAAATTTTTCTCTCTTGGTTTCTAAAACGCTGTATTATGCATATTCCTCTTAGATTTCTTTTAACTCAGCCTCCAAATGTGTGCAAAAGTCCTGTTTATAGCTTCTGGCCCCTCATACACTCCACTTCCCCTCTCCCAGTGGAAATGTCTTTAGTTTGTATCAGATGATGCTGCCATGTGCATGCTATCCAACTCTTTTTGTCTAGCCTAAACTTCAAACGCAAACTCATTCAGTGTTGCATTCCAACAACATTTGTTGTTGGTATATACCTTGTGTGGGTATAACCAATGAATAGATGTATGGATACAAAAGAAGACGGCTGGTCAAAACCTCACCCTATGTCCTATAACTGTCTATTTGCCATGACCCCAAACAAATTCTTGCTTTTCCACCAAAACTACATTTTTCACAATATACGTCTACTGCATTGTTTAAATTGCTGTCCCACTCTCTCAGTTCAAAACCTCAGCTGCAACTTTGTTGCTGTCCTCTTCCTGGGAACCCCACGTGTTCCATCAGTTAGTAAATTTGCTGTTTGTTCACAATCTCTCTCTCAGTCAGGTCATGTTTTCTTTTCTTGCTATTATCATCGTCCTCACTTAAATCTTAGACACTTACACTTAAAATCTTTGTCTGGATTAACTTTCTGACAAACATTTTTTAAGGAAAATCTGCTGATTGCTTTGTCTCTCCTCATCTGTTTATGTTGGTGTATGTACATTTCACTCCTAACCTGCTTTCTTCTCACTTTACATATGCTTCTTAAGGCATCTTATTCCTGAAGCAGCATCCAATGCTGATAAGGTCCAGCACTCTAAACCCACTTTTCTTTAGCCCAGATTAATTCCAATTCCAAGAGATTTTAAAATTTCATTTGTATATCTCACATTCATCTCAACTAGTCAGAGGAAGTCCAGGTGGTTGGCTGCCTAGGGGTCTCTCAGGGTTGAATTTGGTGACTTGTCATAATTTAGCTTTTCAGGTTCATAAATATGATCTCGGCTAGTTTTCTAAAGTCAACTAAAGATAGGGGAGCCAAATGATCCTAGTAGGTTCACAAGTGACATTAACTAAATTCCCAGTTTTCTAACATACCATAAAGTATAAAATTTTTCATATGGATCAGTATATCAGCAAAGCAACTCTCTTTCTCAAAGTGTCAATAAAGGACGTCACATGAAAACAGAATTACAGAAGACAAGCCTCTGACCTCTCTGCAGATATATCCAGGTCAAAGAAAGACCACATACAACATCAGCTTGGTGAGGGCCTATTTCTTCACTAGTTGCTGTCTTCATAGGCTGTCTTATCAGTGAAAAATGCTGAACACACACCACCACCTCTACTCTTTGACAAATTATCTTCTACATTTATTATGTTTTATATTGACACAGGAATTGTTAAGACTACCTCATAGCAATTGAAGAGGAAGAAGAAGAAGAAGAAGAAGAAGAAGAAGAAGAAGAAGAAGAAGAAGAAGGAGGAGGAGGAGGAGGAGGAGGAGGAGGAGGAGGAGGAGAAGAAGAAGGAGAAGGAGGAGAGGGGGAAGGGAAAGAGGAAGAAGAAGAAGAAATCTTGGTCTTTATCTGCATTTACCCATTTTGGCTCAGAAAATGTCACATTTAGCATATATTTAGCCAATCTTATTCATAAAATGTTGTTTTACACATTGACTCTCATGATCTGGGGTGGTCTTGTGTACACGATTATATTTTTCTATCTTGGTGAATGGAATCAATGTGTATTGTCACTCAGAATCTTAGAGTCATCCTTTTGACTCTTGCTCTCTTGGCTACCACATTAAATCCAACACCTGAAACAACCTCCTAACTGTCTTAATGATCCAATCTTTCCAACCTATTCTTGATACTGTGACAATGTCAAACACAGCCTGCTGTTTTCCCTAGTCAAAGCTTTCAATTCCCTCCTATATTTAAAAATTCTTAGTATGAAATGAGCTATGAGCTATGCTTGGTCTGAGCACTATAGACTAATTATAATACTAATCCATTCAACTCTTACATTTATTTTTATACTCATTTTGGCATTTTATATTTTTGCAGAAATGTATTCACTTTATTCCTATTTACTGAAGAACACTACAACATCATTATTCCATGTAATGTGACATTATAAATTCTATTATATTGAATATTCATATCTGTGTTACTTTAGTTATAATTGTGGTATGAACAACCTTTATTGTTAAGTGGTTTTCAGGCATTTTTTTCAGTTTCTCATATTCCAACATTTGGATGTACCATGATTTATTTATCTAATCTGGTGGCAGCTTGTATTTTCCAGAGAGAGCCATAACTAATTTCCCACCTACTATTCACTTAACACTCCTTTTTAAAAAATAGATGAGGTCTATATTCTCTTCATTTGACAATATATAGGGTTTTGACTCATAGGTGTCCAACGGAATGCAGCAGAAGTAATGGTTTATGACTTTCTAGGCAAGGTAGAAACAGGCAATTAAGCTTCAACCTTCTTTGTGGGAACACAGTGGTGGGGCAAGTAAGAAGGGAGAGAAGTAATAAAGGAGAGAGAAGTAAGAAGGGAGTTGCTCCAGTTACTGCTCCTGTGGAATAAGTGATCCCAAAATTAGTAACTTAATTTTATCATGTTCACAAGAATGCCTATCTCTTTTCTACAACATCTGGAGCCTCAGCTAGGAAGATTCAATGACTATGGTGATTCAGTGGGTAGGACTGATATCTTCTGAATATTTACTTAAATGATTTTGTTCAGTAGAAGATACTCCCAAATTTGGAAGCTGTATGCTTTGTATTTGGGAACCCTACCTCCATATCTAATCTCTATAGCCCTTAAGATTTCTCTTTACTGCCACAAGAAATGGACAATAAAAGCCAATTTATCAATATATTCCAGTGGTTATTTACCTCAGAAGTCACATGTTGGAACCAAAAAATGGACTTGGTGTTTTCTAGTATCAGTGTCATCTTTTAGGGTGTGGTTGTGCCTGATTTCTGCCCCCAAATAGTTCCCTGGCTCACGGTTTCTAAGAAGGAACGCTTTACCTAGTGTTTGTCATACAAGTTTTAATAATGTCTCTCTCCATTTTTATTTTTGATTTCTCATCTGTAGAAGGATGTTAAAGGGTATATATGCAGTTCAGAAATTGTGAAGAGAGGCACAGCCTCATTTGGGAGTTTTACAGTCTTGTAGTCCTATAACAAAGCGTGTAACCTCTCACATAGAATGTAATTAGAAGGGTTCTCACCTGTGACAAGGAAAAATTCCTTGGTGTAAAAATTAGACAATATGAACACTTTGAAAGTTCTTGTGAAATTTTCCTTCTAAAATGCAATTTCTATTATGATTCCTCTCTACAGGTATACATATTTTTAATATGGGCCATGCTTCCATTTTTTTCAAGGAGAATAAAATAATAAAGAATCATGCACAGGAAAATCTTCAGTTTAAAAACTGAGAGCTAATCTTTCATCTCATACTTATAAATTGATTTGACATAAAGAATCTAAAGGAACCATTCATATACTGATTAATTTAACTTAGGTCCTATATCATAAATAAATATATACTTTAATTATTTTGAATATAATTTATTTTAAAAGTGATATGATATCCCACAATGACTATTCAGAAAACAATTGTCTAATAATAATTGCAGTTACACAATTCATACCAGCACATTTAGATTGATGAATTACCATATTTTTAACCAGTTAGTGAAAAAGTTATTTCCTAAAGATATTCTTAAAAGTTACTTTGTTACCAGAATTACATTTTTAGTACCATATCAGAATCTTTGCTGTTATCATTAACCAATATGTTTATTCAGTAATGGTGTAAATAGCTTTAATCTGAGAGTTTCAGGGTAAGCATCCTGAAATCTGAAACTTCTCTCCTTAAGGGAAAAATGTTTTCCAGGAAACACTGAGAGTTATTTTGGACCATAATGCAACTGCTTTCCTTTCTTATGAGCCCTGTGCTTTAATGACTCATAATAGTTAAATAAACTGAAATTTAAAGAGTTAGGAAAATCATATGAATTTAAAATAGTCCAGTTAGAAGTCTTAGGCAAATCTCAAATCATTCAACAGTCTGCACTTGTTCTAATTTCTGCCCTGATTTTTCTATCAAGTGAGAAGAAATAGCAATGGATACGTGAATTTTTCTCCTTTTTAATGCATTAGCTGTAATTGGGTAGTGATGGTGTTGCACCTGTGAAAATGGTGAGTTGACCATATGCTTTAGCTTCCATTCCTTGCTCAAACCTGAGTAACACAACAGTAAAGAAATTTTTAAATAACATAACAAGAACAAAAATAATTGGAGAGAAGACAAAAGTGACAAATTGTTGGAAACTAGAAAGCAGATGAAGTAGAAAGCTAAATCCTAAATTGGCAGTGGGAATCTGAAGAACAACTTAACTTTATACTGAAGAACTCTAATAGATTCAAATTAAAGATACTACTAACCTTTGGGCGGGGGGTTTGGGACTTAAAATTTTAAAAAGGAGCTATTTGACAGCTTCTTCCTTATCCCAGGAGTTTTAGTCTCTGCAAAATACAAAATATGCTGCTTCTAGACTGAAGGACTATACAATAGGGAGAGTGCAGCCAGGTAGGAGATTAGAAGCACTTTCTCTGAAGACTCTAACTAGTCTATCTAGCCAACGGGAAAGAGCATCATATGCTTACTGACGCTAAAGCTCCATTGCAGAAATGCCCTTAGATGACAAGCGGCATACTTGTACACAGAGCTTTCAATACACTGTTCAGTACATTGCTCTTAAATCCCAAAGAGCAGATCACATTCCTATAATGTACAAGAAAAGAGCAGAGATTTGAGAAGACAAATTTGGGGACAAAGAAGACTCGAAAAGTATCAAGGAGAAACCAGGTTTCATAAGAAAGCTTTAAGAAAATGGCTTGGACATAAAGCAAAATGGCATGATTGCCACAAGGACAACTCTGGAGTATCACAAACAATCAAGTAATGCTTCAAAATACTAAGGGAAAATTATTTTCTTCCTAAAATTCCAGACTCAACAAATATCAGCTACATGTGAGAGTAAAATAAAGTCACTGTCAGACACAGAAGGTCTACCTGGAGGATGTGCTCCATGAAAATGAAGGAAGCAAAAACAACAAAACAAAACAAAACAAAAAGTAAAAGATACAGAGACAGACAGAGAGAAAGACATAGGATGCAGGAAGCAAGAAAACAATAAAAGAGAAAAAGATGAATACAGTTTCCAAGACTGCAGAGCTCCAGTGGCCTCAGAAATGAATCAGCTTGTGTTGCAGCATGTTAGGGCTGAGAGACCTCTTCAGGAAGGAAAGGATGGGACACCAGTGTACCTAACAAATAAAGAAGAGATTCAACAAACTGGGTGCAATGTACACTTGAACTCTGTACTATACTATCCTTACAACTCTTTCGTAAATCTAAAACTAGTCTATTTTTTTTAATATTTAAAAAATAGAACTATATTGACAGATGAAAATCAGGGAGGTGGCTGAAAGAATTAAGCCCTTATTATTCTTTGAGACTAAAATTTGAACATCAAGAAGTTACAATATAAGCATGTTATTTAAAGATGTGGAGGTCGATATCTACATAAAAGATGTGGAAAGTAAGAAATAGAAGTAATCAGAAGACTGCTGTTACAGTAACGTCTTATTACACTGTTTGATGCTAAATTATAGGCATTTATAACTTGATAAAAATAGAAAATAAATATAAAAGGAAAAGATGTGGTCCTGCAAACATTATCCAGATTTTCTAGGGAAAGTCTAATATTCAGTAATCTTTCCCATTGCCCTCCCCGCACATTACTTTGTTAAACCACATCTATGATGCTTCAAGAAATAATTTAAGTTGAAAAATTCATGCACTCTAGGAGGGAAAACAACAGTAACAGGTCTACATAATTGCGCATTTATCTTTTGGATATAAATGACATTACTGAAATGATGCCCCAAAATATTATTCTTCATCCTAGGTTAAAGAAAATTGTTCGGTATTTACACCAAGTACTTCTGTTTTCCACAAGTGCACGTTACACCACCTTCCATTTTAGAAAAGCAAGGTAAAGTATAAATTAAAGAAGTTTTATTTTATCTTCTTTATTTAATCAGATATTTCAGGTTACATAACAAAACTAATGTTTATACTTTCCCAAATACTTGCAAATATAAGTATTCTGAAATACTTAAAAGTGGATAAAGGAAATGTTTACTGTAAAAGTATTCATGTGTGGCCTTTGAATCACCCTTTAACTATCATTAATGTATTTGCATATTGGTGAAAATGGGGATCCGTTTATACCATTTATCCTTTATAAGCATCAGAGCATATAATTAGGAAAGTCTTACTCATCTTTTTTTAAGTTAGTAGGCAACAAAAATTTATTCAAGTAGCCATTAGAAGTATGAATTAAATTCTTTAAATTATCTTTGATTCTTCTAGAGATAACCAAGTTCTCATCTATATATATTGCACTTGGAGTTTTTTCTCTGGCTCATATCACTTGTATCTTTGTCACTTTTATTTCAGAAGACAAAGTGTCCTTGTTGAAGTGCCATTCCTCTATGTCAGTGGGTCCTGTGACCTACACAAGGCTCTGGTAATAATATGCAAATGTCTTATATTGATTACAATGTGTTTCAGTAATTGTGCCAGATAATTGCATTATCTGGAGCATGCCTGTCTTCTTCAGTTTACACCACGCTGCATCTACTTTGATATCTTCCTGTATTCTACCCACCTCACATAACTAAATTAGCAAGACTCAGTTGTAAGACTTGGATTGGAACCTGAGAGAATGAGAATGAACTTTAAGTCAACATTAAATTTTATTCTAAGATTCAAAATGAGTCAATGGATATATGACCTTAGGTTTTTAAAAAATCATCCACAAATGAACTACTCTGATTGAACTAAAAATTATTTTAACTTTGTGTTTAAGCGTGTGGATAATTTTTAGAACTAAATTTTTATTCAAATGATAATTAACAAAATGGTTTTGTGAATTAGCTTATTTCTTTGAATTTTCTTCCTTAGTAAGAAATTTCATAACACTTGAAAAGTATGGGACTCTGTATATAGACTCTTTTCTAGACTTTCTAGTAATAAAGTAATGCCCAAATGATTATAGCTCCTCCTTACTATTACCTTGATTATTAAAGAAAAGATTTATCATTAATCTGAATCAGATATAATACAATCCCTGGTACAGTCCCAAAGGTACAGCTACTGGTGAGAGGAATAAAGTTATTTAATTTGGCCACCTTGTTCTAGGCCTACAGATAACTTAAATCATATAAGAGGTGGAAGAGAGCTAGGAGAAGCCTGCCTAGAGATCCAGCTTTTGACATAGCCTTTCAATGCCTTATCACTGCTTTTCCCCACATTCAGCCCCCAGCTTTCCCTCCATGCTCTTAATTTACACTGTGTTCACCTTGTGCTGTATCCTGCAGAGGAGCCTTCATTTTGTTCTAAAAAAAATTCTCCTATGTTGTTAATTTTTTACTGTTTGTAAAAATTATAATAAGATAATAGTTATAATTTATTAGATCCTCACACAAATTATCTCAATTTTTGATAGCTGTATCAGTACTATTATCTATTTGCAGTTGAAGGAATTTGGGTATTGAGAAGTTAAATGAAATGTTCAAAGTTAGACCAACAGTTGGGACCTGATCCAATGACGTCAACACCTGTACATTTAACTTCCATGCTATAGGTATCTGGTCATCCAAAGTCCATACTCTTCAGTCACACTACTCCTGGTTTATTGCCATGTTCTCCAACAGCCAGGATGCATCCAAAGCTCCTGCAGAGATTTTATCTTCTTGGAAAGACTTCTTTCCTAACAGTATCTTCAGGGGGACCCTTTTGGTTTGATTCCCTAACCTCACAGTTTCTGCATCTCCTCAGTTTGGAACTCCTTCTTTGATGTTTAATATTTTTAAAATAAATATTGGCTTTATTACATGTTTTTGTTTATTTGTTTTTTTGCCTGCATTATCTCCCCTCTCCTTTTTACTGTCTGTGAGCATTCCCCTAGTTTTCTTCTTAGCTCCTTTCTCTCCAGTCTATAAACTTTGTTGCTTTGAACTTTACATAAGCCCTGAAGACAACTAATGTCACATCACATCTTCTAATAAGAGTTTGCTGTATTATTAGAAAATTTTTAATTCTGCTAGAAAAACTATAAAGCAAAAGAGTTGAATGAAACAATAGGAAGTGGTAAGTAGCTTATAACATGTAGGCAAAACTCATGGCATATGCTAAGTATGAATAATGAGTAAACAAGTAGGTTGGGAGACACAGGCAGAATGCATGAGAGTAAATTAGTAACCTGTAATGAATATTAATAATTGAATTAAAGAAAAATGTAATGAAACAAATAAGAATATTACTTAAAAGCAAAAAAGGATTGGAAAGCCAAGTCATGACCATGCCCTATCTCCAGCCCCATCAGAAGTACTAATATTTCTTTGAAGGCTTTTAGTATTTTGTGTGAACTTCTCGTTTCCTACATTTTTCTAGCATGCACACATCCTATCTCTGCATTTAGAATGAAAGCTCCCAGAAGACAAGCATACTGACATCTGCATTCTTTGTTCCTGGGAGGACTTGGCCTCCAGAGCTGCTGCCTAACACAATTGAAGGAACGATGGCATAGCATGGGCATATTGGCTAGAAGTTAACTGCTTCTCTTTCATTGCCATTTGCATAAATGACGGATATTTTTTAAATTAGGCATTTTAGCAAGTGTTAGTGCTCTCTCGCTCTTTCAATAGTTAAACATGTATCACACTGGTAATTTAGAAGAAGGAGTTTCTTTTCTTTTAACTAAAAACAAACAAAAATGTTTTACACACATATATGCTGATGTGTTACACTCACACCTTATTTTTAATGTAATAATAATAATATGTAATATAGAGATAGTACCATATAGCAGATAGAAGTATTGACTTTTGAAGTCCATCACTGGGTTTTAAGATTTGGATTTGTAGCTTACTATCTCTGCAACCTTGAGTACGTGTATTTTTTACCTGTCTTCTCCAGCATCCTCAACTATAAATGTTGGAAAATTAGAAATGGTGCCTAGTGCATAGGGCTATTGTATAGAATACATGAGTTAAAACAGGTAAAAGTGCTTCAGCAGTGCCTCACAAGGGTTAAGCTGTCAATACATACCAACTCTTGTTATAGAAGCTATGAATCCTACCAAGCCATTTTAAATAGATTTTTCTCTCTGTACTCTGTCTGAATAACCTTTCAGCCAGAACTGTTTGCCTATTTAACCAGATTCCAGTCTCACAGCCTCCCTAGATAACAAATACATACACACTCCTTATCAAGGCTAAGAAAAGCTGAAAAAATGCTGATAGTCATTAACTCTAATTACACTTCATTTGTATGTCTGTTTTGTCCTGTTGAGTTTATGACCCATTTTCACATTCATGGTATCACTGGAGTTTCACAACACCTCTGCCCAAAAAGTGGCCAGCTATTATTCCTCATTTTTGAAATATAAGGAAACTAAAGCAGAAGAGGGGTTAAAATGTCTTGCCTTGGCCACCTGGAGGAAGACCATGAATTCAAGGCATTATAACTCCTGGCCATAGACCTTCTTTCTCCCCGAAACTTGTAGAAATGGTTCTACTGGCATCTTAAGAGCTGGAATATCTTCCAGCCAATAGTCCATGACTTGTCATGACCCATACTCTACTTCTTTTTAAAATTTCCAGTAGAGAGAAGTACTTTATTATCTATTCTACTTAAGGATTTTTCTACCAGGATCATCCCTCTGTTCAAGGTTATCTCCAAGTTCAGAGGAAATAGAAAGTAGGACCTCCTCACAAAAACTGTTGTAGTTCTCTTATTTGTACCACACTGCTTTTGTCAAGTCGAGTGGCAGCATATGTTAGAACAGCACTGACTCAGAGATGCTTTGTTTGGGTTTATTTATACTTGCCACTTACCAGCTGCATGACATTAAAGAAGTTACTTAACTTCCCTGTGCCTCAGTTGCCCCAACTGTAAAATGGAAATAACAATATTACCTACCTCATAGGGTTCTTGTAATAAATCATATGGCTAAAGTACTCAAGAGAGCACCTGACAAAGTCAGTGTGAACTCATGTTGTTATTAGATATGAGAAAACAGACTGACCTCTTTCCCTTTAGCTGGTATTGCTTCAGCTGCCTAATAAAAGAGCTGTCACTGTAAAATCCCAAATGACCAGATCCCATAATGATTAAATGCTTAAATCACAGTGCAGCATCACACCTCTCACCTGAGATCTTTGACTTTCAGAGCTGCTTTCTCTCACATACCTTGAATGAAAATATTCATAATCTCATATTGCCCCAAAATATATCTTGACAAGTCTGTTTCCTGACTTTTACCCTCGTCACTATGATCACCCTCTGGCTCCCTCTGAGGAATAGGTTACTATGGCAACACTCACCACCCACAGTTAACCATCAAATTTCATTTCTCAGATACAACTATTAGAAAATAAATGGTCCGTGTAACATTCTTTGTGTTTGTTTTCATGTTCATTTGTGAAATCTTGTACATGTTTGAGACATTCATACATATAATAAAAATGCCTTTGTAAATATTTGAACAATAATTCATTAATCCAGACAATAAACCTCCCCCTACCAGTTGTATTCTCAATGTTTTTAAAATAGCTTTCTGTCAACATAAGGTAAAAAAAAACAAAAGCACAGTCATAAGCTATTTCAGTTCAGATTTTATTTAGTCAAACTGCTTCTTATTTTGTAATAAGAACATGAATGAATTATAACATATTATTTGCCAAAAAGAAATTTTCCTTTTTTATTTTCATACCCAAGGCAAAAATGACTTATTCAACTGTTTCAGAAACAAGAACAGAAATGGAAAATTTTTACCTCTTTTCAATAGCCTCCCCACCAAATACATCCTTATTCCCCCAATCTAAGACAAAATAATGACACGTCATATGTGTATTGCAAGTGACCAACACTACACATTTGTAGGGTATTTTTCATGGTGGATGGTCTGGGAAGATGTTGGGAACCACCCTGCCTGGTTTCAGAAGCTGTAACCCCCCATGGCTAAGGCTGAGTGGGTGATTTTCGGACCCTAAGCCACTAAGGAGACAAAGCTTATCTCCCTGGCAAGGGCACAGCTTCTGCTCCTTTTACTTCACCCTGGCTGGCCCCCAATGCTTGATCAGTTAGCCAATGACAGGTAAGATTCCCCAAAGGGGGAATGATCTAAGACAGGCACAATCATGTGGGAGACCCACAAGGAAGGAGGGTGGGGAAGCCCTGTGCTGGAAAGGGTGGGTTTCCAGGGTGATCAGGCCTAAGAAACAATATGTAAAATCCTGTGAAACCTGCTTTGTTAAGAATGCTCTCAATTAAATGATAAAAGTCCGAGCAGGAAATGAGTTTGTTTCCCAAAGTTTTGTAGCCCTTTAGCTAATAGACCCTGACTCAAAATAGGCCCTCAGCATTCATTGTATGTTATCTATTGTTTCATTCTTACTGCCTGACAATGATTGATGAGCTTTACCTGTATTCCTGTGTAAATGAACCCAATAAAAGCCCATTGAGGAAAAGGCTCCTGGCCCTTCTCCTTTGAGAGATCAGCCACCTTCCCTCTTTTCCTCTCCAAGCAGATCATGTCTTGGTAGACTTATTCTCATCCATGGCGGCAGGCAGGGGGCCCTGTGGGAAGATCCCCCCACAGGAAGACCTAGTCCAAGCTCCAACATTGGGAGAATCACTTGTCAGTAGCTACCATGCTCCTTTCTTTCCATGCCTTACTTCCCAGCCTTCTCTTGGTGATTCTTTAATAAAACCTGGTTATATTTGAGTTTTCCCAATTGTGGAGGCCTTGAGAAGGAAAGGAGGAAGCTCTACTCCATCAACTCCATCACTTGACCCTGTTGAGAGTTAGAGATGAACAAACAGAAAACCAACCCTGCCCCTCTCTTCATTTTTCCACCATTCACAATATCTTCACCTCCTTCCACTTCCTCCCTCTCTCTGACAATAGCTTTTAACTATACCAGTGAATATTATTCAAAACCAAAACATCATTTAACAATTATATATATGAATATAATAACACTGTAAATTTAAGAAAAGAGGAAAGCTAGGAAAGATTTAGGAGAATGACCTTAGAATAAGGACTTTTCAGAATAAAAATATCTACATTAAGGAATTGTGATCAAGTACCATTAAAAATCAGTTTATGTGAGTAAAATAGTTGGTTTTCATTTCTTTAAACAAATAGGCCTTTGTTTGCTTTTAAAATTGATTAGGAATCTCAGTTAATTCATTTAAAACAATTAAGAGTCATTTATATATCTAGACAAAGGAGACAAGTAGAACTTGCAGGAGCATAAAACTTAGATGACATTTAAAAAGCAGGACTTATGAGATTATAAATGTGATCTGTAAAAATAAATGAAAATAAATGCTGATTTAGTCTCTATCTGTGTTGAATAAGAGATACATTCTAAAATGTTAAAGGAAGGTGCATTTTTTTTTAATTCAGAGAAAGTGACTTTGAAATTCTTCCACAAATTGTAAATATCTGACAAGTCCTTCCCACCATACTGACATTTTCTATTAAGAGTTGAATAAATATTACAGCCAAAAAATCAATGAAGTAATTCCTTTTTGGAGAAGCAATGTGAGTAGGTGGTAGAGAGGTGATGGATATATATCAGGAAAACTGATATCACAATAGGCAGCAAGGTGCCTGAGATTAAGAAACTGCATGGGATGAGATAATTAACTATGGCTGAAAATCTAGCATTCTAGTAATGGAGATCAGTAAAGGATTTCACTAAAATTGGGAAGGGGTGGGAGGATTTACTTTATTGTAAGTTGTTCCCAGTGTGTTTTTTGAATACTAGAATAATATAATTTTTGACATATGATAAGTATTTATTTTTTCATAGCTAATGCACTATATTTCCTGGTAACTATAATTTTAAGCAGCTTAAGTACCAGTTAAAAGAGATAAGATTTAAACATAGTGCAAAGAAAAAAATATTACTTCTTTGTACATGAAATAGGAAAAAACTGAAGCAATTTCCTGAGATAAGGTTGACAATTACAAACCAAAAGGAACTCCCCGATAGTAAAATCCAAACCAAACCAAACCAAATTTTAGCTAAACTGCATCTTGATTGTCTCAGGTGGAGATAGTTGTTGCTAAATTCAATAGTTTCTAGAATTTGACTTTCTTCATTTAAGACCAAAATATTTGAAATTAATAAAAGTTCTAGTACAGTAGACTCTTTTGACTATTTGGGATACAGCATGGAAATTCACCAAGAGCTTTGCAGTTTTGGGATTAAGCCTGTAGTGTGTGTTAGTGGAAAGAAGAAAAAAAGCAATTTTCTCTCTCTCATCATGTCAATAAGATCATGTTTGCCAGACCATTCTTCTTGTGTCCAGCAGTACTGATAAGAGAAACAAGTAAGAGGGGTGTCCAACCTTTCAGCATCTCTGGGCCACACTGGAAGAAAGAAGTTCTCTTGGGCCACATGTTAAATGCACACAACCCCTAATGAAAACTGGTGGGGAAAAAAAGATTTTAAGTAAATTTATGATTTTGTGTTGGGCTACAATCATATCCATCCTGGGCCTCATGCAGCTCGCAGACTATGCATCCCACACCCCTGTGTGTACTTGAATTCCTTTGACAGCATATACAGTTTAAACCTGTTATCATGTTTTGTCAGCTTCTTACTTACAGAACTAAAAGACTTATACCTTGAGGCTATTTTCTATACAACTGCTTTGAAAGGAAAGTGTATGGGCGTGCTGATATCTGAGCAGTGTCTGATATAATGATGTAATGTGGGAATAACACTGCTCTCAGGAAAATGACCTCAGCTGTGTACAGACGAAGAACTCAAAATGAACAATGCTAGCCCCACAAGCAATTGAACATTCTGATTCATCAAATAAAGCATGTGTCCTTTATTTTAATTATGAAAAGGCAAATCATAGTTCTGACCAGCCTCTAGCAATAAAACAGGACACCTATGGGCTTCAATTATTAGCTATTGATATTAATTAAAAAATCTGTTTATTAACCTACATGCCCTGGAGGGTATAGATATAGTTCCATTACAAAATATTAATGACTTTAAGAAAGTAGTTGGGATTTGGGCTATCACACAGGAAATAATACAAGTAGTGTGTTTACATAGCAGAGAATTCTAATCCTGTTAGATGGAAACAAAGCATGCAAATACTTTAAACTGGGAGCAGGAATGTGTGGAGGGTGAGAAAAGGGGAAGATCTAAACTTTACAATGACCTTGGAGGTAGTATGGAGGTCAGATTGGGTAGGGTGGGAGGTGGCAAGGGGAGAAGTTTCGAGAGTGGAGACAGAGAGCCCAATGTGGAAGCTATATAAAACCCTAGGTAACTTAGGGAAGAGGCTCTGGAAACAGAAAGAGCACAAAGGATATAATCAAGAGACAAATCGAACATGGAACCACAGGAAAGAGTGGCCAACTGTTCATGAAAGAGAGAAAGAGAAAGATCCGAGGATATCTGTGATTTCTCCTTTGGGGAAAGGTCTTGACCTGAACTAAGCAGTTTATATGATTTTGACATAAAAGAAAAGCAACTAGTTTCATAAAAGAATGAAACTTCAGTCTGAAAGTGAGGTTCTTTGGGTGTTAGGAAACCTATGCAAATACTGACTATAGGTTAGACACCTGGTAGAATTCAGAATTCAAGGCTCAGTTAACTGCAGTTGATACATGCATAAAAGTGAAAAGCAGGTGCTGCATGCAGTGTTCTCACCACCATTGCAACAGTTCTGAAAAGGGAGCTCTAATACTCAGTCTGGGGCTCAAAGACTTGGTGCTAAGCTACCATTCTCATTCATTCCTGCAGTAGAATTTGATCCTGTTTCTACTCTCAAGACACCTACTCTCCCTTGGCCTTCATCTTATCTTAAATGATGCATCCTGACCCTTCTAGGACCAGTGAATCTAAGTGCATGGTCTCTGTAATCTGCTTTTGTAGCTCCCTGTTGCTTTTCTTCATAGCACTTATAACACTTTATAACTATCCATCTGTTGATTTACTTATTTTCTTTCTGTGATCATAAATTCCTTTAAAATAAAGAGATATTTCTGTCTTGTTTATCACTGTATTTCCATTATGGAACTCAGTTTCAAGGATGTGGGAGGTGCCCAGTAATAAATGTCGAATGAAGGAATGAATTCCCCCTTTCAGGGACATTGTCTATAATGATTTGGATGCCTCAGGGACACTGCCTCCATGAGCAAGAATTTGAAAGTCAATCTTTTTTAAAGCTTTTATTAATTTGTTTTTAGAGAGAGGGGAAGGAAGGGAAAAAGAGAAGGAGAGAAACATCGATGTGTGGTCGCCCCTTGTACCCCCGCTCCAAATGGGAACCTAGCCTGCAACCCAGGCATGTGCCCTGACTGTGAATCGAACTGGTGACCCTTTGATTCGCAGGCCTGTACTCAATCCACTGAGACACACCAACCAGGGCTGAAAGTCAATCTTATGTGATTGGAGAGGAAGTGAAAAAATAGGATGATGGGAAAATACAAGTGGATTTAATGTCTGATACCAGAGATGGAGAAGGAAGAGCTTAGTGACTCAAATCTGGGTGACTAGAAACTTTTTCTCTCTAATCTCATATTCTTGGGGAACGTCACACTACAGGGCACAGAATTAGGTTCTCTATTTGGCAAAGTTAAAGTTGTACTCAGATTTAAATTACAAAGTGATCAATGATGTGATTATTTTATTTTTAATTTTTTAAGGAACTGTCACAACTCTTTTCCAAAGCAGCAATCCATTTTTCATTCCCACCAACAAAGCACAACAACATGAATATACTTAAGGCTACTGAACTGATACTTAAATATAGTCAAGATGGTACATTTTATGTTATGTGTGGGTTTTTTACCAAAATTTTATTTTAACGTTAAGTGCCAATTGAGCACCCAGTGGATGCTTCTAGGCACATTTGCGGCATCTCAGCTGACAGATGCTGCAGAGACTACTGGCATCTCTAAAGTCAAGTGTTTTGGGGAGGAGCTAGAGGAAGTGGAACATTGGATAATAAACCCCTTCCAGCTTTGCCACTGCCCTGAGTCTTTATCCAGATGAACTCAAGCATTCCCATTATTCCTAAAAGCCTGAATATCATTTTTTAGATTGACTGTGAAGTAGTACAAAAATAAATTAGAAAATTTTATAAATTGTATTTGGCCCTTCTTCTAGCATTTACTATTCTGTTTTCATTAAGCCACACTAAGTTGAACTTGAGATGATTTCATCCTCTTTTATCACTTGATCTTCCTTTAAAGTGTCCTATACTTTAATTATTAATATTGATGGGGATGCTGGTAACTCAAAATATCCAAAGAATATTGACTTCTGATACCTCTCTCATATTTCTGTCCTCTTTTAAAAGAATCCAGAATATTTTTACGTTTCAAAAACTAAAAAGACCAAACTTCCTGAACATAAACATACTCTTAAAAATAAACATACTACATTTATTTTGTTTATAAATACGTGTGTGTGTGTGTGTGTGTGTGTGTGTGTGTGTGTGCATGGCTTCCAGATGGACAAGATTTGGAGAGAGGAGATTGGGAAGAGTCCATGCAGGGTTGAGAAACAGCAAAGGCAGAGGTTGTTTATTCAAGAGGCCAGTGAGTTGAATTCTTGTCCTTCGTTTTTAAAGAGGGATAAGACAGAGCTTATCCTGAAACGTGAACAGAGTCAGAGAATGACTAGGGGGACTTGCCCTCTCACTGCTGAGCTGAGATTTCAGGGTATATCAAAGTCATGGTGTGTCTGTCACTCAATAAAGGGGACCCAGCAGAACCTTTTCAGAATTCTCTCAGTACAGAGGGAGACAAGATTTCCTGCTCTGCCGATGAAAACTTTTCTGTGTTGAAATCAGCTTTTTCCTTTCTACAGTTGCTCAAAGAGAATCCAGGAGTGACTGGGGAGGGATTTACAGAGACTTTTCCCTGAAAGTGTTCCTGTTGGCTTTCCATGCCATTGGGAGGAAGACTGAAAGCACAGAAGAGGTGCTCTACACCTTTCTCCACGTCTTCCCCACCTCTGAATGTACATTTAGAGAATACCTCAAGAATGCTGCAGTCATTCAAGACCATCCCAGATTATAATGGACAATGTATTTCTAAACTCCGTTCTTGCTTTCCACCTCTATGTTCTATGTTCTATGTTCTATGTTCTATGACTTAGGGTGAGCCTGTTAAATAGAAGATCAGGAAAACTATAATTCTCAAGAGGATTCCTCAGTCAGATATCCAGCTGGCACCTACATATATACACGGAGAATGTGTATAGAAGGGATAATATTAAACTGTGACATATTCACAAATATGCATATTTGAAATTGTAAATTTCTAAATATTGTTCTAAATTTCTGAATATTGAGTTTCTAAAATTGTGAATGCTAAATATTAGCTATTGAAAGAAAGTTGGTATGAAGTATTCCAACCTGTCAATAACTACAAGGCCAAACCCACAATAAGACCATTCACAAAAAGTGTAATTTAGCAAAAATTCATAATAATGACTTTCAGTTTTTCATAGATAGATGTGCGTATACTATAACTGTGGGACAGCAAGCAGCACTTTTCCTTATCTCCCCACTATAATAAATCATGTCATATTATGTGAATTTAGTACAAAACAAAGATATAATATAACACAAAGATATATGGTATTTGATTTTATTGAATAAATTTGCCTAAATTTTTGCTATCTTAAAAATTTAAATCTGAATGTCAGATGAGAACCTTCTGAGTGTCTCGGGTTTGAAATGCTATGTGATAGTAAGAATAAATCATATCTGGAATAGACGAGCCAATGTAGAAACTCTTGTGTAGGGGCGTGTGAATTTATCAGATGCATAGGCCTTAAAATGGGCTAGATAGTAAGTCTGGCTAAAAACAATTTCAAGGTTCCCACTGCCTCCTTTCTACAAGGTAAATGATGATTATCCCTGGAAATTACAATGTGATAACAGATAAGCCTAATGAGATTTGAATTTAAGTAGCTGTGAGTTTTCCCCTCCCCCTTCTAACTCTGGAAAGCAGAAATTCTGCAGGTGCCCACAGAAAAGGCACACTTTCAGATGTAAGGCATGTCCTGCCTGATGTTCAAGCACACTTACAATACAAATCCTTCAAGATCAGATCATAGTATGAAACTAGGGCTAGATCAAGCACCACAGTAAACTGTCCAGAAACCTGAATGAAAATGCTACCCACTTTGTTACAATAAGAAGTTCTTAACAACAGTTCTGAAAGAAGTACTTCAGATCAATGTATTAAGAGGCACACTAGCCTAGTCAATGGGCCTAAGACTGCTTGCTCCATGGAATAATGATCTGATTCTTGACAAAAAAGCTAGAAAATTCCATGTGTTCAGCTATTAATAGACCACACAACCAAGATGAAATCTAATGGGGAAGAAAGAACACAAAAACATGAAATGAGCACTGAGCCTACTTTTGCCCTTAGATTTTTGCTACCAACCCTGGTAATTTTGAGCTTGTTTTGATAACCTAATGGGGAAAGAGAAACAAGTGTCTAAACCCATCCCCACACAAGAAGATTCTCTGACCAATCAGCTGAACTACGTTGTCAACGTCAGGGCCAATCAGAAGTTAACCCACCTCTCCTAATTCCAGAGAACTGCAAGTGAAGTTGCCTTAGGTTGAGCAGAGCAGACAGGACATATACCAAAGAAGTTGTTAACCACAAACTGGCCTTGTGCTATTTTTGGACTTAAATGGCAGTTTCCTAGTTGTTTGAAAAGCTGTGCATAAGTGTTTCAGACACTTCCCTATATGTATATTATATTTCACAATTTCTAAAAATGCAGGGGGGAGATGGTGGAAGATTCATTTATACACCCATTTACTCAATTCTAGTAAGTACTACCTTTTTTATGGAACTTAAGTGTGAGAGGAAAAACAATCAAACAAGATAATTTCAGAGGTTAATAATTATTATGAAGAAAACAAAATTGGTTGATATCATAGAAGGAGGCTGGGGATGGAAGATTGCTTAGTGGGGTACTGGCAATTGGGCTGCCTGAAAAGAGCTCACTGAGGTGCTGGCAATGGAACTCAGACCAGAGGGACAAGAAGATAAAGCTAGAAAGGGACAGAGGAGCTAACATTTTGTAGGTCTCAGTAAAGATTTTGAGCTTTATGTATTGTAGGAGCAGTGGAAAGTCACGAAAGGGATTTACACAGAACAGAGACATAATTAGACTAAAGTTCTTAAAGATAATACTGATGACTATGAAGAATGGATTCCATGGGGTCAGGGAGATGCAGGCACACGAGTAAGAAGACATGATGGAGACAGAGTAAGATGATCAAGATGAAGACATAAAACTAGATCCATTCAAATGATTCTGGAGACTTAGAATTGAATATTCTTTGCATATACTTCTGGTAGGGACTCTGGCCCCTGAAGAAAATCATTAATCTCTAGGTGCTATCTTTCTGGCTATAGCAATTGAGCCAATGACTGGCAAATTACTGAAGCTGGATCAATAAGAATCCTTTCTCGGGATTTTCTTAATGGAGCTAACGGGGAACACTCTCCTTTAGTAAAATGTTATAAGGGTATGACATGAAAACTGCCACTGGTCTTGTCTGAGATTATTTGGGAAAAGGCCAAAGGAAGCAGGACAGGATACAGCCATGAAAAGAAAAGAGAAAAGGAGAAAGATTAAGACAACTCCTGGTGTGATAAAACCTCCTGGCTGTAGTGGTTTTTAGAAGTACACCATTTAACTATTGGAAATACTCCAGAATTTTTCCAAGTTACATTGATCAAATAATTCCCTTTTGCATTAGCTAGCTTGAGTTAAATTTCTGTCAATTTAAATTGAAAAATCCTGACCAGTATAATATGTGAAGGAGGTGCCTATAGGAGGGACATCTTGGGAGATAAATGTCATTCATTAAAATGATGAAGGCAAGATGACAAACTGGCTCAGGAGGGAAGAACCAAAGTTCTGTACAGAAAATAAGAATTTGAAATACCTATGAGATATCAAAGTGGAAATATTCAGTAATTGGTGGATATATGAATTTAGAGCTTAGTCAAGAAGAATGAAGTATGAACATAAGTTTGGGCATCGCTGGCATAGAGATTATATCCAAAACGATAGGACAATATGAGATGAGATCATGAGAAAGAGACAGTCCAGTGGAAAGATAAAAGGGTCCAGGACAAGACCCTGAAGAACTACAAGATCTGAGCACCTGATACCACAGATCAGATAGGTGCCAAATTTTAGAAAAGGAGAAAGTCTGCAACCTGCCCACTATGCCCCCAACTCCACACAGCTGTGGTTTGTTTGCCAGATGATGTTAACTAACTACAAGTCTAACTTTCATTGTCATTTGTAAAAAAAAATAAAGACTGGGTAAGGGGTATGTGTATGTGTGTGAAAGAGGGAGTGTGTGTGTGTGTGTGTGTAATCATGTGACTTTAAGTAATGAGACTGATTTTTTTAGTGTGGCTCATAAACCAGCTCTGTAGGCAATTTTGAGAAAATATCTGATTAGTAAGACAAATCAGATATACTTGATACTTTATACTTGAGAACTTGTTATGCATTTGGATTATAACAAGCCTCTTGTGTGCACAAGTCACTCCTCTATTACTTCTTCATTATAAACTTGGCAATGGAAAAGTGTACTAATTCTGTAATGGCAACCAAAGAATAAGTTTTTACATTATGTCCAGTGTACATGGAATATGGACACAACTGCCTCCATTTAGAGAGCAGTTTGAATAAACAAGCTCAAAGTTTAATTTTTTTAAAGTTTCTTGTTTCTGTTAGTCATTTTGTTCACTAAACCAGAAAAATACCTACCATCGTGACATACATTCTGAAATGACTGACTGTATATGCACGTGTGTGTATGTCTTAAATACAATGTCATCTAAAAGAAGTCTTTATTCGGATGCATATGAATTTGTTAGGTTATGAGTCTATGTGATCTGTTGGGTTAATAGTCAAACCATATATCCTCATTAGGACATGTATATAATGACAACTACAAGTTGTGTTTTCAACAAATACAATTACCAGATTTTATCATTCATTAAGCACTTCACAGATACTTGAGAGATAGAATTTAAAATTTTCTCAGTTAAAAATATAAAAATATTGATCACTGGTCATTTTGATACAGTCCAAAACAGTTCTAAAAGGCTATAAATCTTCACAATGCTTAGTCTGTGTAGATTAGCTTCTGAGCAGCATACTCTCCCATTGGAATGCTGTCTCCTTTTCAATTTCCTCTAAAGTCTTTTCATATGTCTTCAGTAAAATCAGAAATATGTGAAGATAGAGGTGTTGTTTTCTTTCAGTAATGATTCAATAGTGATAGAAGTTATTCAGGAAGGATCAACAATTTATAAATTTATGAGATTACATGGGATATGATTATTAAAATTGTATCTTTCTCCATTTCTGTTTCTGATACTTTAAATTAATAATCAAATTGAAAATGTACTAAACATATTTCTTATATATTCTCTCATATACTTCCTTATACATCCCCTGGATAGCCTTATAAAAATGAATGAACAAATAATACCATATATGATTACCAATAATACACAGACTGTGTGAAAAGTCCAGAAACATAAGGAAAATATTTTATTTACTATGTTTTTTCAGATTAATAACTGCTAAAATTTAAAAATGCTTTACCTATAAAAGAATGTGGGGAATAAAGAAATATACATCATATATCTATAATATTTTATAGAAATGTAAGTGTATCTTGATTTTATTTTTACTTTACATGGTGGAACTCAGCTGCTCAGAATCTGATTAATGATAATTTTTGGTTTGTGTCATTCTCATCATTTGTTTAGACATAGCCACTTTTATTCATTTTTAAAATTACTGAATTATTTATTTTTCATAGTGGAATAATCATCTATAAATCCACTATCCAAAACAAAAGCTAGGACTCTAACAATAGCCCACATCCACCCTCTAGTTTCCCCACCAACCCATCCCCCTCCTTCCTCCTACCCAAGGGATCCACCACCCAGAATCTTAGGTTCCTTGTTCCTTTGATCTCATTTTAGTGGCATGTAGATCAATATAAATTAATTAATCACAAAATTATATGCCTTAGTTTGAGCTAATTTTTTTTCTAACTCTTCTCTCATATCATTGTAGGCATGGTTAGGACAGCGATATGTAGTTTTTACTGCCACAATGTTCTCTTCTAATACCCGACCTCCCTAGGCAGAATGCCTGGACATGAGATCATGTATTCACTATAAGCTCTCCAGACATTCATTCTTCCTTACTCTAGAAACCCCATCTCATCCCAAATGATTTGAAAACATCGAAAAGATTTCTATTGACTACATAGGTTGATAAAAGCTTTTATTTTATTAAAATATACAGTGCTATACAGACACATTTATAAACTCACAATCATTAGATTGCAAAGGCATACAGAACTGGCCCAAGTGGTTAACGATTTTTAAAAGCTATTCAATCAGATTTCTGAATTTTCATGTTCCTTTCTCATAAGGCATCAGTTAATTTAAATGCAAAGTCACATTTAAGTTTAATCTTGGGCATCTGAAATAAAGGACTAATGAATGACCTTTAAATTGGGCAACAGCAAGAATAGGATAGAAATGCTGCTGCAAACCTCCTCAGTCAGCAAAAGCAAGGTGAGTGTGATGACAATTCAAGGTTTTACTACCCTTTGTTAAGATACATGGAATTTTCAAGAGTAGAAGAGTGAGGGTAGTGATTAAAATGAGGTAGGAGCATAAAAATGTGGTCCTGAAACCTTTCTGCCTATCCCACTTCAGTAACCTGGACAGTAGCGTCCAGTACAACAAAGTGAGTTTGCTAGTGTGGTGTACATTATTCATGAAATAGCAACTTTCATTCTGAATATAGATATTTAAAAGCATCAAGCATGTTTGAGGGGGCTTAGTTGAAACTGTGCATTTCTGATTATAACATTTGCTCACTGTGAGACAATGCAGATATATATTTCTCAAAATGATGTCAAATTGCCAAAGTTGCTAACCAGAAAATTCTTTCATAGACAGTGCAGTGTTTAACCTTTCCTTTCTTCACTTTTCTTTAATATCCCCCACTCCTAAATGAGTTGAATTGGTTCTATTTAAACAAAAGACACATTGAAATTCTCAAGAAATTGACTCACCTGTCTTTTATGTTGCAGGGTATTTTTTTTACAATATACAATATGCATTATAATGTTATAAATATTTTAATTTCTTAAGGATATTGAACTACAGTGTCCTTTAAAAAGGACTTTTACAACTTACTGCTGCAAATATTAACACTTAATCATAGGAGAAAATAACATTAAAATAGTTCAAGGATAGAAATCACACATGGTGGAGTTGCTCTCGAACATTAATAAGGCCACAAACTCATTTATACATAATCTATAAGCTTGAGGAAGTTATAAACCTTATAATGATAAGGACCCTAAAAAAGGTTAAGATCTTTGGCCAATATTTTTCATTCAGGCTTATAAATACATTTTTCCTGTCCCAAATGTACCAACATAGGCTATTTGGAAGAGAAACAAAGGGAAGTGAAAAGCAAATGTTTATAGCAAGTACTAACCCAAGAAACAGGACTTCCCACTTAAGATACACAAAAGGAACTCTAATTCTTTTACCAGCAATTCATACTCTCTGGAGATCAGGACCAATAAGATAGCACTGGTCTGGTGAAGCTAGCATAAAGTATATAAATCAAAGAGAGTCACTCATGTCAACCAAGATGGCTGCCAGTCAGCTGTGACAACTTTGGTTCAAGAGGGAAACCACCTAAGTCAGAGCAGACACATCTGGCAAGGAGGCACACCCAAGATATCTGCACATGTGATCAGAACAGCTGGGTCTACTGAGCAGGGCCACCCACAGATAGGCTCCTGGGGATATTCCCCACTTGCTATCAGGGGTGCCAAGACACTTATCAAGAGACCCAGAAGAGTGGAGTACACCACTTTCAAGGCTCCAGACCACTGCTGAGACAGCTGAGCTCCACACCAGAGTTCTGCTCCAAACCATGCTGATTCCCCTTGGCATCCGCCACCATCTCCCCTGCTGCCCACCTGGCTCTGGAAATCCTTCCTTCCAAGACGATGTTAGCCCACTATGCTGTCTCCTAGACCTAAAGACTGAGGCTCTGGGACTCAGGTTCATTATTTCCCGTTGATTGCTGTGTGTGTTATAATTCTCTTAGATTGTTAGAGTGTGAGTAGGGTATTGATGTATGTTGATATTCTACTTTGAGTGAACCTATATTCAATAAAAGCTGTGAGTGAATGGCATAGTTACCTTGTGTGACTCTTGTCTGTTCCTTGGTTCCTTTCCTGGCTGCCCAGCAGGCAGCTAGCCTTGCAGTTGCCCTGCTGACTTATAGGAAGGACTGTATCAGGAACATATGCTCCTGACACACTCCTAACTCTCCTTTCATAGAACAGAGAAGCATAGCCCAGGAAGAGACCAGCAGTTAAATAGTGCTGCCTTTGATGGGGAAGGGAGATATTTACATTTCTCACAAGATTTTTTTCTCCCCACAGTCTCAGCCCTAATGAAAGCTGGTGCCTATTACAAATTGTTGTGAGGCCAACTCCACCACTCCGGATGAGGCACAATGGACAGGCGTAGGCTGTGAGCAAGTTCCTTTTCTGCAGCTCTTCCTGTTAGTGTTCAGCAAATTGGGGATCTGGAGTTCTAAAACTGCCTAAATGTGAAAAAAACGATACCCCTCACCCCAATAGCAACTTTACCCCCACCCCCACCCTGCTGTTAGGAGGGTGTTTGGCCTTCTGGCTGACTTCGTTCCCAGTGCTCTAGCGCCAACTGTGTTCCTGACCCCAGAATGAATCAGGGCTGCACCGGGCCTGGCAGAGCTCCCAACACATTTCCTGTCTCGGGCTAAGGGAAGCAGCGGTCAGGACTCTGGTGGGGACCCTTGGAGGTTGGGGCGGGAGTGGGGCGGGAGAAGTAAATGTAAAACCAGCTGTAGAGGGCGGTGACCGTGCTCTAAGGACAATTCCGTGCCCCTGGGCGGGACAGATCTAAGTTGGGAGCAGCTGTGAGCAGGAGACCTCCAAGATGAGGCCGGCTCTTGCCCTGTGCTTTCTCTGGCAGGCTTTCTGGCACCAGCCGAGCCATGGTGAGCACCCCACCGCCGACCGCACCGGCTGCTCCACCTCGGGGGCCTGCTACAGCCTGCACCACTCGAGCATCAAGCGGCAGGCGGCCCAAGAGGCCTGCAACCTGCGCGGTGGGGCTCTCAGCACTGTCCGCGGGGGCACTGAGCTCCGTACAGTGCTCGCTCTACTGCGGGCAGGCCCCGGGCCTGGAGGGGGCTCCAAAGACCTTCTGTTCTGGGTGGCGCTGGAGCGCGGGCGATCCCACTGCACCTTGAAGGATGAGCCATTGCGGGGTTTCTCCTGGTTGTCCTCCGACGTCAGCGAGTCGGAAATCGACACGCTGCCGTGGGTGCAGGAGCCTCAACTCTCCTGCACTTCGAGGAGTTGCGCTGGACTCCAGGCCACCGCGGGGGTCAAGCCCGAAGGCTGGAAGGAGATGCGCTGTCACACACGCGCCAACGGCTACCTGTGCAAGTACCAGTTTGAGGGCTTGTGCCCCGCACCGCGCCCCGGCGCCGCCTCTAACTTGAGCTACCGCACGCCCTACCAGCTGCACAGCTCGGCACTGGACTTCAGTCCCCCGGAGACCAAGGTGAGTGCGCTCTGCCCCGGGCAGCAATCCATCACAGCCACCTGCATCGTGGACGAGGTCGGCGCTCGCTGGAACGGGATACCCCCCGGGGCTGTGCTCTGTCCCTGTCCTGGGGGGTACATCCGTGCTGGCAAATGTGCGGAGCTCAATGATTGCCTAGATGACTTGGAAGGCTTTGTCTGCGAGTGTGCTGTGGGCTTCGTGCTGGGGAAAAACGGACGCTCTTGTGTAACCAATGGAGAAGAACAGCCGAACCCTGCGGGAACCAAAGTGCCTACCAGGCACCCGCCGGCCACTGGAACCAGCCCCATGCCAAGGAGAACGTGGTCACCCAGGGTCCATGAGAAACAAGGAGAGAAAACTCACATCCCTGGACAAGGCAGTTCAGCAACATATATTCCCGAGACTCCTGGGTGGGAAGCACAGAGCACATTGCCTACTCTTCACTTGTCCCTTCAAACCAACTCAAAGGCCTCCATCACTTCTTCAGGAAGCGTTATTCCCACGTCTAATTCGTCTTCCGCTGACATTCCCCAGGCTTTGGACTCCTCCTCCACCGTGGTCTTCATACTTGTGAGCATAGCAGTAGTAGTGTTGGTGATCTTGACCATGACTGTACTGGGGCTTTTCAAACTGTGTTTTCACAAAAGCCCTTCTTCCCGGTCACGAAAGGGGACTTTGGCCTCTCCTGGTGTGGAAAGTGATGCTGAGGTCACCGCTCTGCGCTGCAGTTCTGCACACAATGCAGACAATGGGGTGAAGGTCGCAGTCTGCGGGACAGAACAGAGGGCGCCTCACTGACTGGGTCTTCTTTGGGCTCCGGAGATACATAGGGAAACGGGACAGTGAGCACTTACTGTGTGCAGTTTTACACTTTCAATAAAAAGGGAAAAGGAAAAAAGGAACTTATCTGTGGGACTGATAACTTCTATATAAGTTCCCTTCTCTAAATACCCTCTACTCCACGGAGGAGGAGTACATCTGAACTGGCCGCTCCTTCTCTAATACTGTAAAGGTGGAAGTGCCTTACATTGGTACAGGGGCCCAGGATTCTACTGGGGAGAGGTATTTTCTTGTGTTTGTCCTGGGGATTTCAAGAAGTGATTGAACCTTTTAAGACGTTGGAGGCAAACAGAAAACAATACAATTTTTAAAAATTTTATTTTTACCTTGATGGAAAGAAAAACTCTGCCTACTCTGTTCAGACTGGGAGTATATTGGTTTAAAATTCCCAGGCAAACAATAAAGGATTGATGCTAACCCAGGCTCAAATATCATTTGTTTCCTGGAGGAGTGATTTTTTTAGGAAGAGCTCCTGAGGGGCACGCTGGGCACTGCAAAGAAAGTACTTTCTGCTTTATGTTGAGGGGAAAGCTTTAAGTTTGTATGAGGAGGAGCAGAAGTTTAAGAACTAGTAACTTTTCATTTTTTTCTTTGTTTTTTCATACTTTGGTTTCAAAGTCACTGCTATGAGTGCACTGTGCTATAAATCCAAACTGTAGTGTTGCCAGCATTGCTGGCTCTAGAAGCAAATTATAGTTGACCACCAATTCAAGTGTTTACTCTGTGCCCTTGCTGGAGGAAACAAATGATTTTTTACTCTTCCAGTGTTTGTGCTCTCCAGTGTAATGACCTTCCCAACCAGATAGCCCTCTCCTAAATATCGGGATGCTGATCCACATTTCCAGTGATGGCAATGTTAATTTTCAATGAAAACATTAATGCTAAGTATTGATTTGAAATCTTCTAGGCACATTCAAGCAAAAGTAAGCTGGATTTCCTCCAAAGTTGCTAGCCTTGTGTGCACTGTTCAATCCATGGAAAAACTCAAATTCCAGACCATTTCCTCCTCCCTTAATAAAAACCTGTTCAGTTACCATACATGATCATATTGGAATGATTTTAATTTAATAAGTGTCTATATGTGCAAAAGCATGGCAAATGGCTTTTCATAAGAATTAACAGTATAAAAATAAATGGTAAATACAAATACCTGTCATCCTGTTATGACTTGGGATATTAAAAAGTAATGTAAATGAAGCATTCCTCTGGAAAGCAGTCAAGACACAATAATAATCACTACCTGGTAAAACAGAGATGCCTAGAAAATATCTCTCTTCTAATAGCATGACAAGTCTTAAAACGAAGTGTATGGGGGTTGCTGCATGGAGACAGATAAAGAAACAAGCTTAGCAACCATAAAGAATAAAAATAGGAAGTTTATACTATATTTTTATAAAACTATTTTGATATTCTTGAGTGTGCAATGTATAAAGTACATTCAGGGGTGGGCAAAAATAGATTTACAAAATTGTGAGTACATGAAACAGTTTATTATTGTATTTATGTATCTATTATTCTATTATTATTTATTATTTTTAATCCACTTTTGCCAACCCCTGTATATATAATATATATAGTATTAACACATTAAAGGAATAAAGCAATGGATAATCTGCTTCATATGTTAAAAATTTGTCTAAGTAGTTGCATTTAAATAAAATCATAAATGATTAGAATTAATATTCAAAGGAATTTTCAATAAATAAATAAATCATTTTACAAACAAATGAGAAGATAAGTAGGTTCAGCTCGATTACTCTATTATTTTCTTCTATACTTCCCCTTGTAAGTAGATCAGTAAAGAATTACAGAAAATTATTTCATATTTTCATATAATTTCCTTCTATTTCTGGCTATGAAGTCTTTCATGACATTTTGAATTGATGGCAGAATCAGACAAGCCAAGCATGATGCTTAATGGTCAATGTCCTTGCTCTGTACTACTCTTCCACATTCACTTCATTATGTCTCCAACCTCTTTGAGGTTCATTCCTTTCTTACTTAAAACCCTCTGCCCCCACACTCATCTCATAGCATCTGTTCAGTCATTTCCTTACAAGAAAAACTTGGAACCTAACTTAACAGTCTCTCTCTCAAGCCCAAGCCCTGCTATCATCTTACACAATCTCAAAGTCATGACTCATGCATGACTCTTCCAATGCCCATGCATTTCGGTTCCTTAACTTCCTCACTTCCAGTGACCTCCACTTCATTTCTGCCATCTACTCCAACAGTCATACCTTAACCTTTCAGAGGATTCTGACACTGCTCTACATCTGCAAACACAAATTCAGGCATTCATGTGTGTGTGCACGCATATACGTTGAAACTTGTATATTAATGAATTTTGCCACTGATTAGAAGTAAACTATTATTGAACTTTGAGATTCCTTCTTTTTTAATATAATAAACCTTCCTGTGAATAGTAGCCTGACATGGTATCATTCTTTTCCTTTTTTATTTTTTAAAAATAACTTCATATATAGAGAAGTTGTGAATGCAATAGAAATAACATTTTTTTCCTGAATTATTTCAGAATATTTCTGACCTGATGCCCCTCACCCCTGAATACTTTAGTGATTACTTCCAGGTTATTTAATCTGTTGGCATACAAGTATTCATAATATTACCATATACTTCTTTGTTTCCTTTTCATACTATTGATAATGATACCCTCTTTTATTTCTAATTTTAGTAATTTGAGTATTTTTTTCTTTGGGGAATGGAGTCAGTGTAACTAAAGGCCTGTCAATTTTGTTGACCTATTCAAAGAACTAACTTTTGGATTCAGTGATTTTTTTCTTCCTATTCTATTTCTAACCTCTATTTCATTTATCTCTTATCTAATCTTTATTATTTCCATCCTTATCCTTATTTTGGGTTTACTGTGGGTTTTTTCTAATTTTCCAGGGTAGAAAGTTAGATTTATTAATTTAAGACTTTTCCTTATTAATATAGATATTTATAACTATAAATAAATTCCTTCTGTTTTTAATGTGATTTTACTGTGGTTAGGAACATACTTTGTATGGCTTCAACCCTCTTAACTTACTGAGTCTTGTTTTATGGCCTATCCTGGAGCCTCGCATATGGTCTATCCTGAAAAATGTTCCACAGGTGCTTGGGAAAATTGTATATTCTGCAGTTCTTGGGTAGAGAATATGGTAGAAGTCTGTTAGGACTAGTTTGTTAGAGTTTTTCAAGTTTTGTTTCAGTTTGATCTTTTCATTAGTTACTTAAGACATTATTGAATATGGCTACCAAGGTCACTGACTTTTAATGCTGCATTATCTATCTAAACTTTTAGTTCTGCCAGTTTTTTAAAAAATGTAGTTTGGAGCTCTGTTGGTAGGTGCATATATATTTATAATTATTAGATCACCTGATATATGGGCTCTTTTATCATTATAAAATATCCCTCTTTACCTCTAGTAACTTTTTTGTTTTAAAGTCTATTTTACATGATGTTGATATAACAGCTTTGGCTGTCTTATGATCATTTTTTGCTTGGTATATCTTTTTGCATCCAACTTTTTGCAATCATCACTTAGACATTTTTGTCTTTGAATCCAAAGTGTCTTCTGTAGGCAGTATATGGTCAGATTATTTTCTTTAATCCATTCTCCAATCTCTGCCTTCTAAAGGGACGTTAAATACATTTGTCAATATACTTATTGATAAGGTAGAAGTTACATCTACTATTTCTTATTTGCTTTCTCCATGTCTTATTTCCTTTTTGTCCCTCCATTCTTCCATTACTGTTTTCTTTGTATTACATAAATATTGTATAGAATACCAGTACCATTGTAATTTTCTTATTGTTTCTTTTGCTTTCATAAAGTTTTTTTTTGTAATTGGCTGCCATGGGGATTACAATTAATATCTTAATTTAAAGACTGTATAATTAGTATAAATATCAACTAATTTCAATTGTATAACACAATTTTTGCTGCAAAAACTTAGTTGCTACACCCTCTCTTGTGGATGGAGTCAGTTTAAGTAAAGGGCTGCTACCTACCTCCTTCTTTGTGCTATTATTGTCAATTAAATTACATCTTGATACACTATAAGCCCATATGGTTTTATAATCATTGCTTTATTATGTATTATTTTAAAATTATATAGAAAACTAAAAAGTTACAAACAAATAAGCACTTATACTGTCTTGTATATTTACCTGTGTAGTTACCTTTATAGTGTTCGTTATATCTTTGAATGGTTTTGTCACTGGCTAGTATCTTTTATTATCATTCCGAAGGACTCCCTTTAGTATTTCTTATAGGCCATATCTGCTGGTGACAGATTCTCTCAATTTTATTTATTTGAGAATACCTTAATTTCTTCTTCATTTTTTGAAGAAAAGTTTTGGTGGATATAGAATTTTTAGTGGGTAACCTTTTCTTTATAATGCTTTGCTTAAGTCATCCCACTGCCTTCTGTGCTTCATAGTTTCCTATAAAAGTTAGTTCATTTTATTGAGGATCCTTTGTAATTTCAAGCTTCTTTTGTGAGACTGCTTTCCTGTTTCTTTGCAGAGCTCATACATTTTGTTAAAAACGGGATGTTTTCAATAATGTAGCAGCTCTGTAAATCTATCCCCCAATAGCTACACTATAATTTGTTGTTGTTGCTGCTGTTTGTTTACTTTCCTTGATTAATTCCCTGTCGTGTTACACTACTGAATTAACTGTAACTCTGCTCAGTTAGCTCATTGGTCAGCTAATGATTAATAAGAAATTTACTTATTTATTTATATTTTTATGCTATTTCAGTTGTCCCACTTTTCCCCCATTCTCCCCCACCCCAAAGCCTGTCCCCCACTCCCACAGTCAATTTCCACGTTGTTATCTATGTCCATGGGCCAGGCATAAATGTTCTTTGACTAATCCCTTTACCTTCTTGCATCCAGTCCCCACTGCACCCCTCCCCTTCTACAACCATCAGTCTATTCCATGTTATTATTCCTCTGGTTCTGTTTATGATCATTAGCTTATTTTGTTCATTAGATTCCTCTTATAAGTGAGATCATATGGTATTTGTCTTTCACTGACTGGCTTATTTTACTTAGCTTAATAGTCTACATTTCCACCTATACTGTCACAAAAGGTAGGAATTCCTTCTTTTTATTGCTGTGTGGTATTCCATTATATAAATGTACCACAGCTTTTTTATCTACTCATCTACTGATGGGCACTTAGGCTATTTCCAAGTCATGGCACCTGTAAATAATGCTGCTATGAACATAAAGGTCCATATATTCTTTTGAATTGGTGTTTCAGGATTCTTTGGATATATTCCCAGAAGCAGAAACACTGGGTGAAAAGGCAGTTCTGTCTTCAATGTTTTGAGGAATCTTCATCCTGCTTTCCAGAGTGGTTGCATCAGTCTCTGTTCCCACCAACAGTGCATTAGAGTCCCATTTTCTCCACCCTTTTCTCTACAGCACTTGTTGTTTGTTGATTTATTAATAACAGCCATTCTAACAGGTGTGAAGCAATATCTCATTATGGTTTTAATTTGCATCTCTCTGATGGCCAGTCATGTTGAGCATCCTTTTGTATGTCAGTGAGCCCTCTGTATGTCCTTCTTGGACAAATGTCCATTCAGGTTCTTTTCCCAATTTTCAATTGGATTGTTTGTTGTCTGGTGTTGAGTCCAGTGGGTTCTTTATATATTTTGGAAATTAAACCCTCATCCAATGTATCATTGACAAACATGTTCTCCTATACAGTGGGTTCCCTTTTCATTTTGTTGATGGTTTCTTTAACTGTGCAGAAGCTTTTTAATTTGATATAGTCCCATTTGTTTATTTTTTCTTTATTTTACCTTCCCTAGGAGGTATATTTGCAAAAATACTGCTACATTAGATATCTGAAATTTTACTGCCTGTGTTTTCCTCTAGGATTTTTATGGTATCATGACTTATATTTAAGTCTTTTATCTATTTTGAGTTTATTCTGGTGTGTGGTATAAGATGGTAGTCTACTTTTATTTATGTATTTTTGCATGTACCAGTCTAGTGCTCCCAATATCATTTACTGAAGAGAATGTCTTTACTACAATATTAATTGACCATAAGAACATGGTTTTATTTCTGGGCTTTCTATTCTGTTCCATTGATCTATATGACTATTCTTATCCCAGTACCAGATTGTTTTGATTACAGTGGTCTTGTACTGCATTTGATATCAGGTTTTGTGATTCCTCCAACTTTGTTCTTCTTTTTTCAAGACTGCTGAAGCTATCTGCGTTCTTTTTTTGGTTCCATATACATTTTTGCAATATTTTTTCTAGCTCTGTGAAATATGCCATTGGTGTTTTAATAGGAATTGCATAGAATCTATACATTGCTTTTAGTAGTATGGACATTTTCATGATGTTAATTCTTCCAACCCATGAACACAGTATATATTTACATTTTTTTTGTACCTTCCTCAATTTCTGTCTTCAGCATTCTATAGTTTCCCAAGTACTGATCTTTTACCTTCTTGGCTAAATTTATTCCTAGCACTTTTTTTTGTAGCTATAGTAAATGGGATTGTTTTCTTAGTTTCTCCTTCTGAAAGTTCTTTGTTGGTGTACAAAGATGCCATCATTGACTTTGTATCCTGCTACTTTGTCACATTCACTTATTAGGTCAAGCAATTTTTTGGTGGAGCCAATAGGGTTTTTTATGTACATTATCATGTCGTCTGCAAATATGTCAGTTTTACTTCCTCCTTTCCAATTTGGATATCTTTTATTTCTTCTTCTTGTCTGATCATTGTGGCTAGGACTTCCAGTACTATGTTGAATAAGAGTGGAGAAAACAGATACTCTTGTCTCGTTCCTGATCTTACGGGAAATGCTTTTATTTTTATTTTTGCCTATTGAGTCTGATGTTGGCAGTAGTTCTTTTGTATACAGCCTTTCTTATGTTGAGGTATGCTCCCTCTATTCCCATTTTGCTGAGTGGTTTTATCATAATTGGGTGCTGGATTTTGGGTGCTGGATTTTATCACATGCTTTTTCTGCATCTGCTGATAAGATCATGTGATTTTTGCCTTTTATTTTATTTATTTGATGTATCACATTTATGGTTTGTGAATATTGTAACAGTGTGTGATCTTTTTGGAATAAATCACAGTGTGTGATCTTTTTGAAGTATTGCTGGATCCAGTTTGCTAATATTCTGTTGAGGATTTTAGCATCTTTGTTCTTCAATGACAATTGGCCGGTCCTATAATTTTCTTTTAGTGTTGTATCTTTTCCTTGTTTTGGAATTACGATAATACTGGCCTCATAAAAAGAGTTTGGGAGTTTTCCCTGTTCTTGAAGTTTTTGGAATAGTTTGAGAAGAACTGGTATTAGTTCTTCTTTGAATGATTAGTAAAATTCACCTGGTTAAAAAAAAAAGCTCTCTGGTCCAAGGCTTTTGTGTGCTGGGAGTTTTTTTATTACTGCTTTGGTTTCACTAGTTGTTATTGATCTATTCAAGTTTTATGCTTTTCCTGATTCAGTTTTGGAATGTTGTATGTTTTTAGAAATTTATCCATTTCATCCAGGTTTTCCAATTTCTTGGCATATAGTTGTTCATAGTGATTTCTTACAATCCCTTGTAATTGCATGGTATCAGTTTTTACTTCCCCTCTTTCATTTCTGATTTTATTATTTTGGGTCCTCTCTCTGTTTTTCTTGATGAGTCTGGTTAAAAGTTTGTCAATTTTATTTATCTTCTCAAAGAATCAACTCCTGTATTCATTATTCTTTTGAAATGTTTTTAGTCCCTATGTCATTTAATTCCGCTCTGATCTTGATTATTTCCTTCCTTCTCCTTACTCTGGGCTTTGTTGCTGTTCTTCTAGTTCTCTGAGGTGTACAGTTAGATTGTTTATATAAGATTATTTCTATCTTCTTGAAGTATGCTTATAATGCTATGAACTTCCCTCGCAGGACAGCTTATGCTGTGTCCCATAGGTTTTGTGTTATCATGTGTTCATTTTCATTTCTATCCATGTACTTTTTGATTTGTTCCTTGATCTCATTGATCATTCATTCATTATTTAATAATATACTATTTAGCCTCAATGTATTTGAATGATTTTGAATTTTTTTTTTACTGAGGTTGATTTCTAGTTTCATGCTGTTGTGATCTGAGAAAATACTTGATATGGTTTCAATTTTCTTGAATTTATTAAGACTTCTTTTGTGTCCTACCATATGGTCTATCTTTGAGAATGATCCATGTGCAGCTGAGAATAATGTATATTCTAATGCTTTGGGATGAAATGTTCTTTAAATATCAATTAAATTCATTTGATCTAGTATGTCATTTAAGGTTGCTCTTCCCTGGCTGATTTTTTTTTGTTTGGAAGATCTGTCCAAAAGTGACATTGGGGTGTTAAAATTTGATTGGGACTCTCCTTGATTCCTGAACTTGTGTGACTCTTTCCTTGGTCAGGTTAGGGAAATTTTCTGTCATTATTTTTTATGTTTCATGTTGTCCCAAAGTTCCCTTAAACCATTCTCATTCTTTTTAAGTCCTTTTTTCTTTCTATTACTCTGAGTGTTTTATTCTACTTTCCAAATGCCAATTCAATCCTTTGCTTCATCTAGCCTGCTTTTAATTCCTTCTAGTGTATTCACCATTTCAGATATTGCATTCTCCATTTCCAACTGGTTCTTATTAATGGTTTCTATGTCCTTTTTCATGCTGATGTAGTTCCAAGTTCCTTATAGTTTTCACTAAGTTCCTTGGGCATCCTCATAAACATTACTTTGAACTCTTATGTCTGATAAATTGCTTGCCTCATTTTCATTTAGCTCTTTTTTGGGGGATTCCTCCTTTTCTTCATTCAGGGAGTGTTTCTTTATATCCTCATTTTAGCTGATTCCTTTCATTTGTTTCTACATATTAGATAGATATGCTTTGACTCCAGGGGGTAGCCTTACGTGGTAGGTGTTCTGTGGGACTCAGTAGTGCAGTATCCTTGATCTCCTGAGCTGGATGCTCTAGGAATGCCCTTTGTGGGGGTTATGTGGGCTCTCCTATTATATTTGGGTCTTGATTGTTGTTGGCCCATTTTTTGGTGGTTTCTCCCCTCTGACTGGCTGACTGAGAGGCTCAACCCCCACCACATCTTATATGCTGTAGTACAGGTGCTGCCAGTACAAAATAAAATGACACAGCAAACAAAACCCACGCAAGCAAAAAACAAAAACAACAGCAAAATCAAAGACAAAAGAGAAAAAGAATAATAAAAATGGAAATAGAATATTATAAGAAAAAAGAATACTAGAAAGCCAAAGTGAAGAAAAATGATTATTAGCGGATAGAAGGAGGAGAAACGATAAGAATAAGGAATAGAAATGAAATCACAACAAAAGAATAAAGAAAGGGAATACAATTTAAAAATAAAAAAAGAAAGGAAGAAGGCAAATTGGATTAAGAAAATGGAAGAGTAAATTAATGAGTTTTGAAAGAAAATGATAAAAAGATATGTGAAAGAAAAAATAATGAAAAGAATAGAATGGAAATAATCTCAGCAGAGTTTTGTTCTTGCTTGCTGGGTTCTCCCTGTGGATATGACTCTGATGTTGTCTGAAGCTGGTGTAAGCAAATGTCAGATACTGTCCACATCCAGCTCTAGGCAGCCTATTCAAAGCTACAAGTGAGCCACAATTTGTGGCTCTTTCCTTCAGACTTGGCTACATCTGGAATGTCCTTGCTCCTCTGAAAGACTGGCTTTTTATCAGTACAAGGCCCAAGGGTGTGTCAACTAATGACAAAAATATTGTAGAAACTACTTGCATTTGCTTCTGCCCATGGTCCTGCCATTAGTCTTAGTCTAGCCCCTGACACATCTGTTTCTAAGAGGTCTTCTGATGGAATCAAGATAATGGGACCCCTGGACTTTCTTAGGTGACATTCAGACCTGCACCACAAGTCTGAGTTGTCCCAGATTATTTCCCTGAATTTGGCAGGGCAAAGCTCCTGATAGGATAGTGGGTGGGATCTCCAGAGCCCATAGTTTTGGTCTGCTGGAAACCAGCAGGGCATTCCTTGGCTATCCTGTGAGAGGGAAACACCAGTATAGTTCCTGAAAAAATGTATGGAATGGCCATGCCCTAAAGCCAGTCTCTAAATCTTCTGAGTTTGCCTATGTTGTTCTCTCCTCAGCAGAAGACAAGATGCAGGGTGGGGTGAACAGGATTCCACATGGTGGCGTGAGTGGGATTTCAGAAGGTGTGTCTAGGAGGATTCCAGAGGAGGATTCCCAGTGGTTTTCCACAGGGTGCAGTAATTGTTTTTCCCCTGGGAGGGGTTTGCTCTTCTCAAGAAAAATGGCTGCTGTGGTATGGAAGTATATCCTAACACTGGGAATCCAGCAGCTGTTCTCCCACATCTCTCCCCAAAACCTCCCACTCCAGACTCTCCTCACATGACTCCAGACTGTGCTGTGAATGTGAAACCTGTCTGTTGGCCCCTTAGGAAAAAAGAGAAAAAGTGGCTTTTTCTCCAATGAGCTCCATCTCTGCTGGTGGGCAAAAACCCCATGGCCTTTCACTACTGGATGCTGCATGGGCAGTTGATCCCAGCACAGACACTGTGTTTGGGACCCTAGTCTGGGGTCTGGGGGGAAGCTCCCAGGGGGGAAGCTCCCAGAGTATGCCACGACCTTGGCTCTCCACCTGTGAAAACAATGCTGCCCCCCGCTTCATATTCCTGGTCTTTCTACTCGCCTTTGGGTGGTTCTGCCCACCCTTGATTAAATGTCTCCTCTTCAAGTAGTCTTTAGTTATTTATTTCGGGTGGATGTTCCCCTCTTTGTTTTTATTTTCAGTTTGGTTCTGGGAGGTGGTGTGAGACAAATCCTCCTACTTCACTGCCTCTTCCTCCCCCATTTGAAACTATTTTTCAATCTAACAAAAATTACTTAGCTTTCTTTTCTATAGCATGGTGTTCTCTGTTGTCCATGACTAATGCTCTTTTCTTATTGCTTTGAGACCTTGATTAATTTCAAAACACTTTGATATTGGAAATATGTGGTGGGGGGGGAGAGAGAGAGAGAGAGTGTGTGTGTGTGTGTGTGTGTGTGTGTGTTGGGTAGGAGGCAATCTGTGTGGCTGAAAGCAACAGCCCTGCCTAACTCTGGCTGCTGTTGCTACTATTGCTATTGTAGCTCAGAAAATAATGAGCAAAAAGAAATTTATTTAAATGATTCAATCAATAAGTCTCTCACCATTTGTGGAGAGGCTGTGTGTGTGTGTGTGTGTATGTGTGTGTGTTGGAGCAGAACTTAAATGCCAGATATTTAAAAATTCTTCCTTAGACTTCACTTCTTGCTTTGGAAGGGCCTCAGCACCACCCAGAGTTGAAGAAATTAGGGACTTTTTGAATTTTTTCTGAGCAAGTGCACAGCCGTACATATACATGCATCTGCCTTTCTGATCCCCAAGAATATGTTGGAGCTTTGCAAAACCATGTATGGACATCTTTTTTCTCCAAATATTACTTTTTAGTTTCTCTTCAGTCTGTTTGCCACACTCACACCAGCAACTATATTAGGTTCCAATGGCTATTGTAACTTACTGCCACAATCTGGGTAGCTTAAAACAGGAGAAATTTATTCTCTCACTGTTCTGGAGGACAGTCTGAAATCAAGTTGTTGTCAGAGCCTTGATGTCTCTGAAGTATCTAAAAAAGAATCCTTCATTGCCTCTTCTTAACATCTAGTGGTTGACATAATCTCTAGTATTTCTTGGCTTGCAGTTGTATCACTCCAATCTCTACCTCTGTTGTAACATATCCTTACCTCTGTGTGTGTCTTTTATCTGTCTCTGTGTCTAAATTTCAACCCTTCTTATAATGATAGCAGTCACTGGATTTTAAGGTTCACCCTAATTCATATGACTTCATTTTAACCTAATTAAATTTGTAAAGATACTATTTCCAAATAAGGTCATATTCCCAGGTACTGGAAGTTAGTCTTAAATATATATTTTGGAAGGACACAGTTATAGACAGGTAAATAGGCTGATGGTTTTCATAGCTACTCTGCTTGCAATTCTGGTTTCCAAGGCTTCTGGGCTGGGGCGTGAGGAATGAGAATAAGGTAATAGGGAGGAGTAGGAGTTGATAGTCTGTTAAACCTCCTCAGATTATACCAATTAATTTCCCACCATAGGCTTGTGTTAGTGGCAAATTATCTTGCCTATAGTTCTTATACCTACCTCATCATCAAAATTATCTGTAGTGATTTTATATACAGGAATTATATATTGTCAAGATGGTACTTCAAGACTATAATCTGGGACCTAAGAATCCCACTGCTATAGAATTGGTCATTGCTTCTAGACCCTTTCAGAGGATATACCTAGAAAGTATAATAATTTCTAAAAGAAGATAGAATTTCACCAGGAAGAAAGGGAAACAAATATGTAGAAGTGCAATAGAGGTAAGCATAGGTGAGGGCCCTTAATTAGCACTTAAACTTTCTTACCTTCTCACTGGCAAGAACCCCCAGTGGAAGAGTAAAATGGTGATAGAAGCTGGATAGGTGGGGGAATAATGACTATAAAGGAAATTGTCACCTTACTTCTCAGGACATGGTCCAGGGAAATGGAAAACCTCTTAGAGAAACCACAGTCACACATGACATTGACATTGTAAGGTAGCAATGTTTAAAAGAGGTATCAGGTGGAAGGACCTAAGGAAGCAATACAGAATGGTGTGAGAAAGAAACTAAAATTCCTTTTGTCTGATATGGATCTTGTGAACCCTTAGGGTTATGGTTATCATGACACCAAATAGTCCAAATAAATCTAACACACAAAAACCAAAGGAAAACTTGTACATTATGGCCATAACTGGAGATAGCCAAAAGTACTGAATATTGTATGTGCCACTGTAAACCAGGCAGGACAGATCTAGTGACCATGGATCCCTGGACTGGGCATCTGTCCCCCAATGCAGGGAAATACATAAACTTCCTAGAACTTAGATCACCCTTACAGATAAATGAGAAAGTAAGAGGAAGAGAACCCTAGAGTAACCCATTAAGCAGGAATCACTAAGAAAAATCAGAAAGAACTGAATTTACCTTGATGTGGCAAGTATAAGTCTTCTGTCATCAGTAAAAATGAGGCTCTACAACTGATTTGTTACTGAGAAATAAAGAATTTTTATTTGTACATACTTTTTAATAAGCTGTTTCCTTAGAAAAATTATACTTGCCTTTAGCTATATCTGTAAAATAGAAGTAATGTTAACTGCCTCATAAAATTATTATATGAAAATTAATATAGAGGCTTATTACATTGACCTGGAGTACAGTGTGTACTCACCAGATACCCTGGTAGTAGACTGAGAAGGGAAACTATGGAATGAGGTTTATAAACCACTCAGACCACACCCATTCAGGCTTTTACCAAGTCTTATTAATGTCATAAACTAGGGAACACAATTCAAGGGTTCTGGGGACCAGAGAACAAGTCTACTGTCCACAACTCTGAAGCCAAAGCACTTAAATGTATCCAAGGATAGCAAACAAGTGTACTAAGTTGTTATGTGATATGACGATGTGATGGGAGTTGGTAGTAATAGCCATTATTTGAAAAAAATTATCCCTTTCCAGTTTCCACATTTCCACCCCTTTCAAATAGCAGAACTAGGAGCTTGTAGTGTCAGCCAAGGGTATTGGAAGGATGGATACTTAAAGTGGCCATAAAGCCTCTTTCTTAAAGTCTTGAGTGGGCATAATGTTCTTTAAATTATCTGTTTTAATAGGTAAGTTCTGCCTTCTGAGATTATATTGTCTCAGAAGGCAGTAATAGTTGTTTGTTGCCTGGACAGGCTCACGTGGCCTGCTTGCCCAGTGCTCTGGTTGTGGGCACATCAGTAGTATTAACACTGTCTGGTAGACACCATCATTACCACTGCATTGTTCTTGGCTTAAAGTATTTTCTTTCCCACTACTCCCTTCATCAGCCTATACAGAAATCTCTTAAAAATGACAAGCCATAAAAATTGCTTTAAATTTTTTGTAGGATTGTTGAATATAATTTAAAAGAACTAAATAAAATAATTCCAGATTATTCTGATATGTTGTAATATCCAGATAGCATATTTTATAAACCTACACATAAAAACATCCCCACAGCAACTTTTTATAGACAAAATATACAAAGCTATCTTGCTTTATTTGTTCTCACAAAATATCCCTCTCCCTGTGAGACTGAGGAGGGATAGATGGGTAGAAACCTTCAGCATCTTTGACAGCTTTTCCTAGGCTGGGGCCTACAGAATTATTGAGACTATTATCATAAAAGATCAGCCAGGTTTTTCATTTTAACATGAGGTCTCCTTGAAAAGGTAAAAAGCTAAGCAGTTTTATTTGAATTAACATTTCTATGTTCATAGGGCTGAGCTCCATTTCACTGAACTATTCACGTTTATAGGGAAGCCAAGTCAGAATCAAAACTTCTTATCCATGTTTCTCCTGTATTTTCCAGACAACTCAAAAGATGTCGACCAATGTTAGGAAATCCTCACTCTCCAATGTTGGCACCTTAATCTGCACCTCTTCCCTTCAGACCACCTTTACATTTTTTTTCTCCCCATCCCAGCTCTCCGGGTAGTCAGAGATGGAATGCCTAATTTGTTCCTTTAGGGTTTTAATCTTCCCCTCTATAACTTGAGACTTTGTCTATTTTGACCTTTAATTTTCCTGCCTGCATTTGTCTTCCCTTTGAGCTAAACATCTGTTAAGTCTGCCCCTTCCTAAATCACAACCACAAGCAGAAATCTCATCACTCTGCTTTTCTCCTTGACTCTTCATCTCCCCCTCCTGGTGATCTACCCCAGCCTGCTAACAGATTTACCATCTTCAAGGGCCACTCCATCATCCAACTTTAAAGGATCCCAAGGTTGTCCCATTATGAGAAGTCCACACTCTTGTGCCTGGCTCAGGGTCCTCCAAGTCCTTATCAGGTTAGTACACACTCTTCTCATAGTATACCTTGTCTTTTTGCCAAACTGAATTACTCAGTGTTGCTTTATCTTTATTGTAGCTCTGTAATTATAACATGCAATCTTTCTACCTGGAATGCCAACCATTACTACCTGGCATGCTAATATGTGTCCATACCACAAATCCCAGTTTAAATACTACTTTCTCCAAGATATCATCCCCGATTACATCAGACCCAAACCAATTCTCTGAAATCCTTCATCAGTTTATTTGAATCTTTCTTATTATAGCTGCCAGCGTACATATTTTTTAATGTTTTCTACGATGTTGCATGTTGCTTAAGTGAGCAACCTTAACACATTTTGTAAAAAACATACTGTCTTTACATTGCAAGATATCAATAGATGTTTCCTAAATAAATTATAATTAGGCAGAAATGATAATAAATTTATTTAAATGAATGTTAGTTTTTATACTGAATAATCAAGTTTTACAGTTTTAAATCCTTAAAAATAACTTAGCAGCTATATTATGCATGTATACTCTATATGTTTTCACTTCCTAATATATACATAATAAGAAAAGTATGAAACAAAGTTCTTTGGCTTATATCCCTGAAAGTCTAACTTTCTTTGTACCTACAGGTGACCTCCCACGTGGTTAGAACTGGGACACTCTTCCTTCTTGAAACTGTATTTTTCCTACAAAACATCCCTAAATAAGATACCACATAGAATCTGTGTCTCCCCAAACCCCTCCAACACCTGCCCCCTCCACCTGCCCTACTCAAAGTCTTCCCTGAATACCAGTGTCAAATGACCTGACAGCTCAAAACAGTAGTTAGACTTACTGCTGGAGGAAGAAAGTTGGGGACAAATCCAAGGGAGGCAGTGAGCCCATGCTGAAGGACACATGGCAATGGACTCTATCCCTGGGAATAAAACTGCTAGTAGAAGGACCTATTCAACAGGACATTCCCCACTCCTTCAGCTATAACTGGAAGACAACAAGGGTCTCTGGGCACACCAGCTTCTCTACTTAAGAGTTTGTCGAACTAGGATCTGTAGAGGTTCCAACCAGGAACACAATCCGGACTCTGCTATGCAACAAATTTGTGATCCAATGGTAGAAAAAAAAAGACAGAAAAATGCAAACTGAAGTAAAAATAATTGCCCTGGCTGGTGTGGCTCAGTGGATTGAGTGAGAACCAGCCTGTGAACCAAAGGACCACTAGTTTGATTCCAAGTCAGGGCACAAGCCTGGGTTGCAGGCTGGGTCCCTAGTTGGTAATATGTGAGAAGCAACCACACGTTGATGTTTCTCTCCCTCCTTACCTCTCTCTCTAAAATAAATAAAATCTTAAAAACATCAAAAAAAAAAAAAAAAAAAAAAAGTACCTGGCTGGCGTAGCTCAGTGGATTGAGTGCGGGCTGCGAACCAAAGTGTCGCAGGTTCGATTTCCATTCAGGGTACATGCCTGGGTTGCAGGCCATAACCCCCAGCAACCACACATTGATGTTTCTCTCTCTCTCTCTTTCTCCCTCCCTTCCCTCTCCAAAAATAAATAAATAAATAAAATCTTTAAAAAAAAAGAAAGTAAAAAGCTTATAAAAAAAAACATCAAAATAAAATATGGACACAACTATAGCCTTTCCCCCCTCACCCCAAACCTCCACTATTACCATTCTCTTCTTGATAATCCACTTGCATCATCTTTCTGCCATCTTTATGTACCTGTGTCTTGAACCCAAAAATAGACCTACAGACTGACATTAGAAACAAGTAAGGAGAATGCTGAGTTAATATTTCTAGGCCTCCAAATTGAAAAGCCTTTACTGTCATTGAGTTTGCCTTTTGGACTAAGTGCCAGCATTGTGGGAGCAAGCAAGGTGGGAATAGCTCCAACTGTACATGCTCAGGCCCTTCTCTCCAAGCCCTCAGGCAACTATCTTCTCAGATGAGCTATTTTCAAAGTATTGGCTTACCCAGAATACCTCTTGCTTCCACAGAGCTTTACCTAAACTCTCTTACTTTGAGGAGTCAAGACTGATAGAATTAAGAGTACATTAATCTCTCCCTCCCAATTACCACAATTTTAGTGAATTAATTTATTTGTATGTTTTCGCCATCTATATCAACTTTAATATATATGTTCTCTGAAGGCAGAGACCATGTCTGCCTGGTTCTTTTCCACTGACACATAAATGGTACTAAGCCCTTATTGAATAAGTGGTAAGTGGTTTGAAATATAGCAGAAGGTCCAGGTTGGTAGGAGGAGATGAATTTGTCAATCTTTTCTGAATATATATGCATTTGACTGTATATACACATGTACAACACACAGACACACCACAGCTCTGCAGAAGTTGTCCGTGTGCCTCTGCTCTGGACCTCTGTGCTTCTCAGTCATGCCATTTTTTCTGGGATGCATTTCTTTTTTGTTTTTTAAGTATATTTTGTTGATCATGCTACTGTAGTTGTCTCATTTTCTCTCCCATTTATCCCCCTCTGCCCTGCACACCCCTCCCTTCAGCATTCTCCCCCCACTCCTTAGTTCATGTCCATGGGTGGTTCACATAAGTTCTTTGGCTTCTCCACTTCCTATATTATTCTCAACCTCCTCCTGTCTATTTTGTGCCTACCATTTACACTTCTTATTTCCTGTAACTTTTCCCCCATTCTCCCCACTCCTCCTACTTGCTAATAACCCTCCATGTGATCTCTGTTTCGGTGAATCTGTTCCTATTCTAGTTGTTTGCTTAGTTCATTTTTTTGTTTTTGTTTTTTACATGCAATTGTTGATAATTGTGAGTTTGTTGTCATTTTACTGTTCATAGTTTTGACCTTCTTCTTTTCTTAGACAAGTCCCTTTAACATTTCATATAATAAGGTCTTGGTGATGATGAACTTCTTTAACTTCACCTTCTCTGGGAAGCACTTTATCTGCCCTTCCATTCTAAATGATAGCTTTGCTGGATAGAGCAATCTTGGGTGTAGGTCCTTACTTTTCATGACTTTGAACACTTCTTCCCAGCCCCTTCTTGCCTGGAAGGTTTCTTTTGAGAAATCAGCTGATAGTCTTCTGGGAACTCCTCTGTAGGTATCTCTTTCCTTTCCTCTTGATGCTTTGAAGATTCTCTGCTCATCTTTAATCTTGGGTAATTTAATTAGCATGTGTCTTGGTGTGTTTTTCCATGGGTCCAACTTCTCTGGGACTCTCTGAGCTTCCTGGACTATTTGGAAGTATATTTTCTTCACAAATTAGGGAAGTTTTCCTTCATTATGTTGTCAAATAAGTTTTCAGTTTCTTGCTCTTCCTCTTCTCCTTCTGGCACCCCTATGATTCAGATGTTGGAACATGTAAAGTTGTCCTGGAGGTTCGTCATTTTTTTGAATTCATGTTTCTTCAATCTGTTCCAGTAAAATGTTTATTTCTTCCTTCTGTTCCAAATCATTGATTTGAATCCTAGTTTCCTTCCCTTCACTGTTGATTCCCTGTATATTTTTATTTCACTTTGCAGAGCCTTCACTTCTTCCTGTATTTTGCACCCATTCTCAATCATTTCTGTGAGCATGCTGATTACCAGTGTTTTGAACTCTGCATTTGAGAGGTTGGTTATCTCCTTTTCGCTTAGTTCTTTTTCTGGAGTTTTGATCTGTTCTTTCATTTGGGCCATAGTTCTTTGTCTCATCATACCTGTTACATTGTAAGGGGCGGTCTGGAGCCTTAGCTGTTCTCCAGGGTTGAGCAAGCCACTTTGCAGCATTGTAGCACTGTATGTGGAGGAGGGGCCAGAGAGGGAACAATGCCACTTGCTTGGCTCTTACCCTGCTTTCTGCCACTTCCCCGCCACCTATAAGCAAATTGGGCCCTTCAGGTGCTGATTCTTGGGATGGTGGTTTGTGTATGTTCTAGGACCCTGTGGGTCTCCTCAATGAACTCTCCTGTGAGTCTGAAAGTTCCTCCCACCACCACAACCCCCACAGGCTTTTACAGCCAGAGATTTTGAGGTTTTAGTTTCCCACACTGGAACCCTGGGTTGCATGGTCTGTATCTCTCCCCAGTTGTTCCTGCCAGCTTGTCTATATGCAAATGTGGGACTGCTCAGTCTGCCAGCTGCTGCTCTGCTAACCCCATCCACCACCTTTCCCGTGTCCTCTCTGCCCCTCCTACCAGTCTAGATGAATGTTTCTTTAACTCCTTGGTTGTTAGACTTCCATACAGTTCAATTTTTGGCAGCTCTGGTTGTTTTTTGTTTTTAAATTAGTTGTTATCCTTCTTTTGGTTGTGGGAGGAAGCAAAGTTTTTCTGCCTATGTATCCATCTTGGCTGGAAGCTGGAATGCATTTCTTCTATTACCCTCTATCCCTCCAGCCATTTTCTACCCTACCCTTCCTCTGGATGACCCAGCATCTTCCTCTCCCTTATTGTATATTGATACATATAGGTGTTCCAGGGGCTCCACTGATAGGGGAAGAGTCCACAAGAATGGGGCAAGGTCCACTTGACAATTGGATTGTTTACCTTAACATATTCTGGAAAGATGAGAGCTGAGCAGAGGTCTGTTCAGGTCTTTTCCATCCACAGAATGAGGCTCCCAAGGCTACATCTTCATTACTGACAACTCGTACTCTCCAGGCCTCAGCTGCCTGCTCAGCATCCTCTCATAGATTTCCTCCTGCCACAGCAAATGCAACACACCTCAAATTAGACTCATCACAGGTCCTTTTGCAACATGTATCTCCTTAATGGCATGACTCTCATTCCAAAATTCCAAGCTGGAACCCTTATCTGTCTTTTATAATCCATTTTTTTCTCTTAGCCCTTATATTCTATGTCAACAATTTCTATTGATCTTCCCTTTTAAATGTCCATTAGATTTGCTCTTTTCTATTGAGGTCTACCTTTGCTATCCTAACCTAGGTTTTTATCATCATAGTTTCCACTTACTTATCCTTATCCTTTTTTTACTTTAATATTTATATGCAAATCCACTTAGCAAACCTGTTTAATCTTTTTATAGTGCCCCCCACACACACCTTTTTAAAAAAATAGCTTTTGCTTCTCATTTTCTAGGACATAAAGACCAAAAAAGTTCATAAGTGACTTCTCAAAATCTGGTCCCACCCCACATATGGGTCCAACCTGTGTCCCAGGATTCCCCAACATGCCCCTGTCAGACCACTAGCCTCATAGTTCTCCATAAAAACAACAAGAACACATGAAGCACCTATTTTGTGTCAGATTCAGTGACTGATACTGGAGATAAGACAGAATTCAAGACAGATCTGATCTCTGTCCTCATGCATCCTATAATCTACCTCAGGATTTTCTACCTTCCTCTATCTGTCAATAGTACTCTGTCACTTAACATGTAATCACATGCCATCATATTACTTACTGACATTCATATATTCCACCAAAGACTGTTTATGAACCATGGAACTTTGGAATATCCAGAGTTTGCTCTGGATGTTGGCGATTATTTCACCATTATTACCCATTGTCTAGCACAATGCATGGATGTAAATAAGTAGATCATAATTTTTTAATGAGCAAATCACCCAGTAAAAGGCTATAAACATTGCACAATCAGAATTTAAAAGAGAGAAATCGGAATCTTGAGGAGTATGCAGAAAGCTTTGCAGATGTGTGGGATGTGCACAGACTGAGAAGTGGGTGGAGGGTATTGAGATCAAGTGCAATGCTGGAATGTGAGGCGAGGAAATGAGGCCGACTTCCCCCCTCACTATCTGTTCTCCTCTGTTTCCATAGTAATGGAGTATCAACACCCCAGCTAGCCCTTGAACCAGAATTATTCATGTGACTATCATCTCTCAGATAAAATGTGGGTGGAAATAATGTGTCCAGACCATCTTTTTTAATAGTCAAAATAGGACAGGTTATGTTGTGGTATATATAACACAAGTTTATTTCTTGCTCACAAAAATCAGCTGCAAGCCTAGAGGACTTCTTTGTCTCATTCATTCAGCATTCCTGCAGGCTTCCTGTTAACATCAATATGTGATTTGTGGTCATTACGGCAAAAAAAGCAAGGGCTGGAGAGTCAAAAAGAAACAAAAATATGAGGAATCAAACTCTACATCTAGCTTTACCAAAGGCACAGAATCTCTGAAATACAGCCCACAGCCCCCAAACTGAGGAGGACTTAGACCACCTTGACACAGAAAAAAGTTTAGAGGGTCAGTCTTCTCATGGAAAAGGAGGTGATACTCAGGTGAAAACATCCACTAACACTTTGCTCCTCCAAATGAGCAATGTGAAATGGCTTTACCCTTTAGAACACCACTGGAGAAAGAGAGTATGACTATGTGGGAAGCACTTTTGTTTGTTTGTTCTTTAAAAGTGTTATTTTACTTATGTTAATATTTCTTTTGCTTTTTGCTTAAGTTGGAACAATAGAGGGTGGTTAAGGATTCTCACTAAAGAGGTATGTTTCTTTTCCTTTTTCATTATAAGTGTTATTCTCTTCCCCTCTGTTTCCAAGATGACCAGAGAAGGTAATTGTTTCAACAATACCCAATAATACTCCATTTAAACATGGGAAAGGTTCACTTTTTAGTCCATTAGAAATATTATATTACAAGTATTACATTATAGTAATAATAAAGCAGAATACAATTCTCCTCTTAGTGATGATTAACTAAAATATACTTCAACCAGAAGAGGGTTAATAGTTTGATCTCATATCAATGTAAATGGCAGAATGAAATGACAGGTTTAGAGTCAGCATAAAAAAATGTAAAATATAACAAAAATTAGAGAACTGACAAAATAATTTAGGAAGAAGTAAATATAAACATGTTGATGAAATGCATTTTTAATCTGATTAAATAATGATTAGGAATTTAGATTTACCTTATTAATCTGACCATTACCCAATTTTCTGATTAAATTGGCTCTATAAACATTTATTTCATTATCCTCAAAACATGTTCATGGTGAAACCATTATAGTATCTTTAACCAAAATCAGCATGGAAAAAGCATGGACTGGAAGACACTGTCACCTCTGTAGCTCTAGATCAGGGGCTGCTGACTGCAGTGGAGACAGTTCCGAGATGGCTGGGAAGGATGGTGTGGTGCAACTGGCTGAGGTAAGCATATTGTTCATTGGAAATCAGAGCTGGTGCTTGGGAAGACTAGTCCCTAACTTTGACAGTGACCAACTGTGGAGCTTTGGTGTTGAGATATAAGGGGATTAAGCTCAACTAGGTATAAGCTAACTAAAATAGGAAAAGGAAACAGTCTCCTTTTAAACTAATAAAATATAGATTTGAAAGCAGAGCTTAAGTGTGCAGGCACCACAACCCTGCAAATACCAAATCCAAGATTAGACAAATCTACCTCATTACCCCCAATCAGAAGCACAACTAGATGGCTACAGGCTTCCCCACAGGGCAGAGCCTAAGCCTGAAAACTTGGGGCAAGGAGGAGCAGAGCAGAATATGTATGTCCCATGATGGAGCCCTAAGTGAAAGGGGCTAAGGGGCTGGACCTGCTTACCTAATTCCTCTCTCAAACTCACAGGCACCTGTCTTGCTCTACCTCCAAGGGGGTAGTAAGAGACAAGTTTAGGGAAATTCCCTGATCAGAGAACCTGGAAGAGTAGAGAAGTGATCCCTCCTAGGGTAAGACTCTTTGGCTTATAAACCTCAGTTTTCCTTCTAGAAACTAATATCTCTAGTCTACCTTTTAGCTTTAATATTTCTGATTCTTAAAAAGCCTCTCTAGGGCAGGTCTGTATCCAGGACTGGTAAAGAGAGGACAGTGCTCCTGGAAGTCATTAATAGCCACTTTGAATGGGACAAGAGTTCCTGAGCCAAGTGGTATATGAACTCTGTGATCTGAGTGATTTTATTCTATCATATTGTATTTCAGCAAATATCTACTGCATACCTTCTATGTGCCAGTAAACAGAGTGATAAACAGATCAGGGCCCCACCTGCCTTCCTAGAGTTTACACTTTACTGAGGAGAGGCATTAAATACATAAGCACGTGAGTATACAATTACTAAATGCAAGAAGGGGTTTAAAGTAAGACAAAGTGAGGGGTAGATGTTGTGTTGGGGAAGGAACAACCTTCCAGGCAAAGGGAGAAACATGTGCAAAGGCCCTGAGACTGAAATGAATACAGTGTTATTTAAGGTGTTAAATGAAAACTCTGGCTGGAGTTTAGTGAGTGAGGCATGGGTCATGTGAGTTGACTATAGAGGGACCAGGCAGGCAGGATGTTTGTAGAAAATAGTAAGGAATTTGAATTTTATTCCAAGTGAAAGAAAATCCAGCAAAGCATTTTAAGCTCAGGAAAGATATGATCTCATTTATGATGTTAAAAAATTAGTTAATGGCATGGATAATAAATTTGGGGGCATGGAAGATCAATACCCCATGAGGTGATATATGCCATGTAGACAAAGTCACAGAAGCAAAGGGAGAAAGTGTCTCAAGCTGCTGGAGTCTAGCCCCAGAGATCCTGTGTCCCTATGGTCACTAGTAAGAGCTTCTAATGCTTAAGTGGATCATTAGAACTAAGTTGGTTAAAACCTGATGGTTGGACATGATGATATTAACCTGTCATATTATATATAAATGAAACATGATTTAGTGCTTAGTCCAGAGAAACAGAAGTGAATTTTATACAATAATCCCCCAAATACAATTTATTCCAAATAAATGTTTACACTTATCTCATCAAAATGGAATTCTTATGCTCTATCCACTTCCATCCCTCAGAAAGATACATTTGAAATCCAGAGTTTGAAGTCAAATTTTGTCAGGCAGCTCCATGCCAGTCCATTTCCTGTTTCCCCTGGAATCCAGAATAAACTGGCTGACTACTTTGTGTTCTCTGTGGTGCTGAGTACAATGGGGCCTCCTTGAGCTGTTTACATAATCATTAAGACAGTATCCACACCCTTCCTGCCATAAAATGTTTTATAAGCTTCTGTATCTGAAATTCATAAAGTATTATTGTTCTGATATTTTTATACAAGACCTCTTAAATTAGTGGACATGTGAGAGTGGTGTTTATTTGGCAAATAGGACCAAACTGGCATTCTGAAGTGTGTGCATGCTGGGATAAGGCCCCTTAGTCTTGCTAAAATAAGAGGGTGGGGAGAGAATGGTTAGGGAGAAGGTGACTTTTCTCTTGATGGTGGATTTAAACCTTAAGTTACTATTATAAACAATAGCTGGAAGTAACACCCCCCTTTACCTCACCAGCTGTTCCCAAATTACCCTCAAGTCACAGAGGCAAAAAAATGCCTTTTAAATAGAAAAACAAAGAAACAAAACAAAAATGAGAGCCTCATTTTGTGTTGACTGCCCCAAGAGCTCTCATGGAAGGAAAGCACCACTAGCGCAGAACATTCCTAAAAGGTGAGGTAATTCTGGAGTTGCAGGTGGAGACTTACCTGGTCATTCAGTCCTGAGACTGCCCACAAATAACTCCTCCATCACTCAACTCACTCAGGACTCACTAATCTCCTCCTATGACCCTGGCCTCATCAGTCAGGAGAGGAAAACAATTCTTTTCTGCAAAGGATAGACACAATTCAAACTGACTTCAGCAAAAAGGGGATTTATGAGTTCATGTAAACTTTGGGCTGGAGTTTGGACTGAAAAAATATCTAGCTTCAGGCAACAATGGAGAAAAAAAGTTCCAGTGGTTTCGTGGGGGATCCATGTCTTGGCTCTGTTTTCTGCAGTGTTCACTTCGTCCTTGTGAGTAGCTCTCTGTGGAGGTGAGGGGTACCCTGGCAGTTCCAGGCCCACAGTACAGCTACCAAAGTGGAAAGTGAGCTTCCCCTTCTCTACAGTTTGAACAAAATCCATGAGGCTGGCTCTAATCAGACCACATATGCAAATCTGAACCAGTCACTGACTGATGAGGGCTGGTCAGTGACTTGTCTTTCTTTGATCAGTGGAATGTGAGTCATGTCCCTTACCATAGGGAACGAAGGGGGTTGAGTTCAGCTCCATACAAATGACATAGGTGTGTATTGAAAGCATACAAACAATGGTGATTCTCTTATGATACTTTTGCTAGAAGAAACGTAGTAGTAAAGCAGTAGATATCCACTACATATTTAAATACCATTGGCTGTTGCACAAGGTACAAAACAGGCTTGCCCTCACAGTGTGGTTGCAAGAAGTGGGTAGTTCCACAATAAAATACCATAAATGGCACATATCCTAGTTAGCCAGGACAGTCATAGTTTGTGCCTGGTGTCCCAGTGTAATTACTTACAATGCAGAAATGCCCTAGTTTAGACAATACACTCTACAGCCACCCTAACAATAACTGGTGCATGTTTAAATACACATGGAAAGAAAGGAGAGGGAATGACTAACTGGGACAGAGATAAACAGGGTGGATTGGAAAGACTTCATAAAGAAAGTGATGATTTACCTGAATCCTGAAGGGGGTGTTGAAGCATTCCAAGTAGGCGAAGAAGCCAAGGGCATTCTAAGCATCAGGAAAGGTGTGGAGGTTTGAACATTCATTTATTGTACAGGACTTGTTCCCACACTTTTGTGATCCAACAGGATCAAAGTTGTACAGAAAAAAAGGGTGAAGCAGAGGACAGGAAAGTTGGATCAGGTGACCAGCCTGTGCTCAAAAGAAGAAACACTACATGAAAATGATTTAGCCAAGCTTAGAGTCTAAAAGTATCTCAAGATTGTTGTTGTTATTTGGGGCCTTTTGTGGTTCCATATAAATTTTTGAAATATTTGTTCTAGTTCTGTGAAATACATCGTTGATATCTTGATAGGAATCACATTGAATCTATACATTGCTTTGGGTAGTATAGCATGTTAATGATGTTAATTCTTCCTGTCTATGAACATGGTATGTGCTTCCACTGATTTGCATCTTCTTCATTTTCTTTCTTCAGTGTCTTATAATCTTTCAAGTACAGACCTTTTATATCCTTAGTTAGATTTATTCCCAGATATTTTACTCTTTTTGAAGCAATTGTAAATTGGATTATTTTCTTAATATCCCTTTCTGATAGTTCATTATTGGCATATACAAATGCTCACACTGGTCAGAATGGCTATCATCAATAAATCAACAAACAAGTACTGGCGAGTATGTGGAGAAAGGGGCACCCTTTTATACTGTTGAGGGGAATGCAGACTGGTGCAGCCACTGTGGAAATCGGTATAGAGATACCTTAAAAATTAAAAATGGTTGTTTGTTTTGCTGATTACATTCTACTTATAGGTGAGATCATATGTTATTTGTTTTTCACCGCCTGGCTTATTTCACTTACCATAATGCTCTCCAGACCCATCCATGGTGTCATGAAGGGTAGGAGCTCTTCTTTCTTTCTTCTGTATAGTATTCCATTGTGTAAATTTACTGTAGTTTTTTGATCCATTTACAGAGGGGAGATGGGAGGGAGATAATGGGAGAAAGAAAGGGAAGGGTCATCAAGGAACATGTATAAAGGACCCATGGACAAAGTCAAAAGGGGGTAGGATTGAAGGTGGGAGATAGGGGTGGGTGGGGTAGGGAAAAGTGGTGGTGGTGGGAAAATGGAGACAACTGTCTTTGAACAACAATAAAAATAATAATAATAAATAAAATTTTCAAAATTAAAAATAGAACTGTCTTATGATGCAGTGATTCCACTTCTGGTAATTTATCCAAAGAAACCTGAAACACTAATTTGAAAGAACATAAGCACCCCTATGTTCATTGCAGCATTATTTACAATCACCAAGATATGGAAGCAGCCTAAATGTCCATCAGTAGCTGAGTGGATAAAACAACTGTGGGGCATTTACACAATGGAATACTACTTGATTTTTAAAAAGAAGAAAATTTACACTTTGCAACAGCATAGGTAGACCTGGAGAACATAATGCTAAGTGAAATAAGCCAGTCAGGGAGAGACAAATACCATTTGATTTCACTCATATGTTGAACCTAAAGAACAAAATGAACTAATGAACAAAATAGAAACAGAGTGGTGGAGAGCAGGCTGACAGCTGTGGGGTGGGTGGTTGGGGGTAGAGGGATCGAGCAAAAAGGAAAAAGTAATCATCGACATGGACAACAGAGTGGTGACTGAAGAGGGGAGGAGGGTAAAAGGGGGACAAATGCAATGGAAAAAATACAATAAAAAATAAATAAAAGTAAGCTAAAGACTTCCATGCTTTAGAGAAATTTGGAAAAACAGAAAAGCAAAACTGCTCATTTTATTTCTGGTCCCATGAAACACTCCAATGTATGTTGACCTGAGAACTGAATTTAAAAGCTTGTTTCACTTCACTTAGATTCACAATGTCTGCTGCTGAAAATGTAACCCAAACTCAAAAGATAAAAAATGTCCTCTGTCAGGCACAGACATATGTTACTGGTTTGGATCATATGTCCTTTGTAACTCAAGTAATAATGAATGGGAAATGAAAAAACAAATAGTTGTGTTGTATCATAGGTTGTCTGGTTATCCCTCTTGTGAGATACACTATTTAACAAAAATGATGGATAGAAATACATTTATCTCAGGGTGTCAACAGGCCAATACATTTGTCAAAAGAACTGGGAAAAGTTCAGATTATAAGTTGTTCCTGTAAACTGTACCCCAGATGCACTGATTACTTTGCACTATTAGTTTCCACACGGCCATTAGGAAGGTTTGTTCTTTAGTGTTATGTTGTTATGTTTGCAGTTTTAGAGGAAAAAGGAAATTGTAAGCATGCAATCATAATGTCCTTGACATTATGGCTTCTTTCTAGTCTTACATTTTCTAGTCACTATATCACAATTCTCCACCCCCCTCCAGTGCAATACCCAAGGTGTCAAAGTTCATTTCATGCAACATGAGTCTTAAAATAAATAATGGAGTTGAATCTATTATAATTTTAAATATTTTATGTATAATAGCTAATTATTCTCTAGAGTACCTCTGTGAGTGGAGGTGGTTAAATATATTTATGTAATAGAATAAAAATGAAAGAGGAGGGTTAACTCTGATGAACCGTACCCCCTTCTGGATATGACCATTGATGGAACAGGTATTGTCCTGTCCACCTGTCCATTCATTTAGTCGTAAAGAGAATAACTGTCACTAAAGAGATAACCAGTGGGTTTTGATTTGTTTTGATAGTGAGGTTGGTGTCTCTGTTCTCTTTGTGCTTCTGTCTAACATCTCCTTCTTGAAGTGTTGATGTCTTTGCAGTTTGTGCAAGACAGTACCACTTTCTTGTAGCTAGCATCTTCTATGCTCCTGGTCCCTTCCTTTTATCCAAAGAAGTTTTCAGTATGTGAATCTCTGTCATCTTCTCTACTAATATTTATCATTTTTCTTGGTGAAAAATATTAAATATCTTTTAATATCCTTGTAAAAAAACCTCATCCCTCTTATGGACTCACAGTTCCTTGATCTTTTTCACCTCCAGAGCCCTCTTTCCCTATATTACAATAGCTACCTACTCGCAGGTATACCCTTGACCTTGTTATCACTGACAACTGTACTGGTCCTCCAATTTTCTATGTTCAGTTCTTCAACCCTCCTGCCCATCATGCTCTGTCATTCCCACTCCAGCTGCTCACTGAGCATACCACATTCTCTAAACTATCAATCTTTACACTTCTTTTTTCATGAACTCTCTCATTTTTCCCTTTATTCTTTATTTAGCTGATATTTTAAAATCATTATATCTATGTACTTGCCCTTTTTCCCTCCATTTTACTTTCCTTCAAAAAACTAACTCTTGTTCATCCTCTTATTTCCCATTGGCAGCTGAACAAATCTGGAGAAAATCATGTATTTCTGCTGACTGATTCCAATTTAAAGTCATGACCACAACTCCTTCTTGGGTTATTTAATACTGCCTGGTTATCTTTATACTCTAATACATGTTCATTTCCTGTGCTCCGATATAAGACTCTGTCACAATTTGTATAACTGCTCCAAGATGCAGAGCACCCTCTGTGTATGCTTCTTCTCAGGCCTTCCATTGCAGGAGATGCCTCATGCCTGCTTTGACCCAAACCAGGGCTTGGGTGCATACCATCAAGGTCATGCCTTTCCTACCCAGGGCACTCTATCTGAAATATTCCTCCTTTTCTGTTATCAGTTTATCCCTCTGAACTTAATGATTCCCAGTGGGACAAAGATATTTCTTCCTTCAGCTTCTGCCATATTTCTTACATCTTTTTTAGAGAAAAACTTTTCAAAAATGTTGGTTAAAGTTGCTGTCTACATCCCTCCCCATTTTTTTCTTTCCTCAGCCCACTCCAATTGGCCTTTACCCTCCTATTTGTCTGAAACTGTGCTATGGTAGGCCAACGACAGCCTATGTCCTGTCAGATTTAAAGGTCACTTGATTGTCCTTATCTTACTGAACTTCTCATAAGCATTTGGCACAGTTGACCACATCTCTTTATAGAGACACTTCTCTTCTCTTGATCTTCCTCCTTCATTGGCCATTTCTTCTTTCCCAATCCTGCTCTCTGCTCAGTCTCCAGTTTGTTCCTGGAAAACATCTCTCCATAACAGGTTCTCATCTTCAAATGCCCTTTCTCTCCATCTTCCCAGGACAATCCCCTACCTGTCATTTATCTTACCTTACTGATCACCCCCTCTAAAGGGCATTTTCTGAGTAGTCTTTCAGAGACATCAACTCACATCAAAAATCAGTTTGTATTTCTCAACATCTTCTCATTTTCATGCCAGAAAATTGCAGACTGTGGGATTATTTATTTGTACTATGAAACAGGACTAATGTTATTCTACCCTAAAGAACAAAGACTGGGCTTTCCTGGCCATTATGGATATGACTCATACTGGTTTTACAAAATCTAATTCCCAATTTAAAAGAAAAACACATTTTAAGGGAGCTTTATCTCATAACATCTCTGTTGTGAAAGGTATTTTTAAACAATATTACTCATTTCGGGATGCAGATCCACATACAGTGAATTATTCCAATAATGAAATAAAGTGAATACAATCCTTTCAAACAAGATATTAATTTAAGAATACACAATTGGGAATTTGTTATCTAATCTAAAATTAGGCATTTTTGTGAAAGAATAAAACATTTTTGGGGACAAGCAACTGAAACAAAGATGCAGAACCAAACAATTTATAGTCATGTTATCACTAATCTTTGATTTTTAAGAATATTATTTGAGTTTTTAACTTACTGGTTATGATATTAAAATATGTGTTTTCTAAATCAGATGAAATCTTCAAGTAGTAATAAAATATTATGGTCAATGGGAGTAAGTAGATGTAACTTTTGTAAAAAAAATATGTTCCTATTACTAAAAAAATTTATTATGTAGTACTAAAATGAGAAATAATGAAGTAAAATTGAATTCTTACACATTCATTTTTCTTCTTTAATATTTTGACAAAAAAAGAAAAAGGAAAGAAAAAAATTCCTATTCCTAGAGCGATCTTTACAAAATGTCATATTTCACATTAGTGGTCAATGTTTATTTTTCTAGTTTTATGCAGCTTTGGGGAAACAAATGAAACACTACATTTAATTGAGTTATTCTTGAATGTTGAGCTATGATACTTTAATACATAGGCTAAATATTGTTTTTTATATTAAATGTAAACCCTACATTTTCTCTTTATAGTCATATCTGTCATTTGATTTTTTCCCAAGGCATTAGTCCTCCATTTAATTCTTTTATTATGGCTTTAAATATCCAGTATGACTTGATGCTCTCTCATCTGAGCACTAATAAACCACTCTTCTGAAGCTGCTTCACAATAGCTGCACAGCTGGAAGGTCCTAATGAAATGATGGAGAGATAACAGTCATGGTCATCATCACCTTATTAACCTCCTTGCCACAACCACAGCTTCCTCAGACCCCAGCACATTCTCCACTCCTTATAATGGTTAATGAACTCAAAGAGCCAAGAAAGAAAGTCTATTGCTCAAAGATTTCAAAACATCTTGTAAATTTGACTTTTATATTGCATATGAGAATCACATGGCATAACTAGAAAAAGATGCAGAAGAGATTAAGGTTGAGTACGTTATACACACTTTATTTAACTTTATTTATTTTGATAATTGGTATAAACTTATTTAGTTTATTTTTAAAAATACTTTAATTGAATTTATTGGGTTTACATTGGTTAATAAAATTACGTAGGTTTCAAGCCCAGTCCTTCTCCATCACCATTTATTCCCTTTATCCTCTTCAACCTACCCCCACCCCCTTTCCCTCACCAGGCTGATCTTTGTTTGTGTCTCTGAGGGTTTTTTGGTTAATCCCTTCACCTTTTTCACCCAGCCTCACCCCCCAAAGCCCCTACCCTCTGACAACTGTCAATCTATCCTCTGTTTATGAGTCTCGTTCTATGTTGTTTGTTTGTTTATTTTGTTCATTAGATTCTACTTGTAAGTGAAATCATATGGTATGTGTCTTTGACTGGATTATTTCACTTAGCATAATATCCTCTAGGTCCATTCATGCTGTTGCAAAATGTAATATTTCCTTCTTTTTTATGGCTGAGTAGTACCCATTGTGCAAATGTACCACAGCTTTTTTATCCACTCATCTTCTGACAGGCACTTGGGCTGCTTTCAAATCTTGGCTATTATAAATAGTGCTGCAATGAACATAGGGGTGCACATATCATGTAACTTAAATAACTTATGGAACGTGAACCTAGACCCAAGGGAGTATTGAAGACTATAGAAAGAAAAGCTAAAGAAACTTAAGCATTTACAAAGTCTGGTTCCTCTGAGGAAAAGTGTCTGCAGGAAGAATATCAAAGAGAGAAAATGGAAGAATAAATATTTTCCATCACCCTTAAAAATGACACCAGCAACAATAGTCTTATACTTGGGAGATTTACAGAAGACTTCTGAAGAGCCATTGGGATTCCAGGCAACTCTTGAGGGTGTGGTGCAATTTGAAGGGTCAAAGAAGGTCCCATGCTTAAAAAAAATAAAAATAAAAAATACCTCCACAACGGATAGACTAATCACAGCACCCAAAAACCCCTATGCTAGAAATGCAGTACTTTCCTTTGTGAAGTTTTTTAAATCTATAATTGAGGTTTCCCAAATACCAGTTAGTGCAATCACCTGCATCAGAATCCCGTGGAAACTTTGTACATGATGCCTAGGTCTTACTTTCAAGGGTTTCTTAAGCTGGGCACAAATAACCTGTTTTTAAAAGACTTACCAGTGTGTCTAATGTGCTGCCATGTTAGGGAACCATTGTTATCTACCATTAAAAAGCCAACACACTAAAGAATAAGCAATTCATAACTCAAGTCATTAATAACTAGTACTGTAGAAAAATTAATTAACATGAGGGAGTAAGGTGTTCATGTAGGGAAGACTCCAAAAGACAACCGCAGGGAAAGAGAAACACAAGAGGTAAGCAATGACCCCGGTTTCAAAATCAAGGCTTTGCCTTGTGTTAATAAATCCATCAATTTAATGTAATGATAGTTTGATGAGTGCTTTGGAAACTTACCATGTGTCAAGGGTTGTTCTAAGTACTTTACAGGGGTCCTCAACCTCTGGGCCACAGACCAGGACCACTCTGGGCCTGTTGGGAACCAGGCTTCACAACGAGAGGTAAGTTTGCATGTAATGTGCTTGAATCATCCCGAAACCATCCCCCTGAACCCCGTCTGTGGAAAAATTGTCTTCCTGGAAACTGGTCCCTGATGTTGGCATCAGGTTGGGGACCGCTGCTTACAATATTAACTTGTTTGATCTTCCTAACAACTCTGTGATGCAGGTACTATGATTTCCCCCCATTTTACAGATGAAGAAACTAAAACTAAGGCAAAGCCACGAAGTCATTTACCTGAGATCACATAGCTATTAAGTAGTTGAGCTCCACAGTACCTGATCCCAGCTACTATGTACTGATGCCGTTCAGCCATGTTAGATGGCAAGCTAGGCCCTGAGACATCAAAGAAAAACGGCACTTACAGAATTTACAGACTCATGGTGAACTACTGGAAGATCAAGTTCCTGCTATCAGTGCTTTAGGAAGAGAGAGGAAGATCCGGGTCTTGCACAGGCAAATCCTTTTTGATTTTCCAGCTTTCTCATAGCTGCTCATCATTTTTGCACAAAGCAATTACTTAGCTTTCTAGATGCTTCCCCTTGACTTCCCCTGTGTTGGGGTTTGTTTTTCTTTTTTCAAAAAAAATTAAATACATGTTCAGTTTAGAGTAGAATCAAATTTATTTCATTTTGAAGTAGAATGTAAGTGGATGTTGGTTTTGATGATTCTGGAGCTTCTCACTTTGGAGAAGCTAGTGTCATAGGAAAAAAATTAACCCTCAGAGGAATCAATGTAGTTGTTATTTTATTCTTATAGATCCATCCTTGGCTTGCAAATGAGATGACAGATACAGCTGCAGGTGAGACAGCACTCTTTTAAAAGAAATATTTGTGAGGGCCCAGCTTTAAAGTGTCCACAGCTGTTTGAAATTGTGCTTTGCGTACTTACCTCTTTGTTTTGCATGCTACTCCAGCTCATGGATGCAATGAGAAAATTTACAAGAAGAATTTATGAGAAAATAATTGTTTTACAGTTTTATAATATCTGTTTTTAATACTTGGAAAGAGTGATTTTTTTCCCTGAGTTTCTCACATTTCCTTAACTAGATTCCATTCACTTGAATAATTCAGTGAATTCTATTTAATTGGGATCCTGATGAATGGCATGACCTCTTAATTAGGAAGTTAGGTAAAATGATTTGGTTTAATGTTTTTCAATTACTTTACACTATTATTCCAGCAGAATAATTTACTAGTTTAAATAAAGAGGAAAAAAACCCAACTAGTTACTAATGTCCTAAAACTGTTTGTCATAGGACCACTGAATTAATGCTGTTCATCTGGAATTTAACCTTTTAAACTCTGGAGTTTTCTTCTATTCTATAGCCATTATGGATTGTAGTTACATAATTACTTTAACTATTTAATGCCTAATAATTGGAACATATTTACTGTATCTTCATAAGTGAAAAGGAAGCTTTCTGGTTTTTAGTGTTCTTGAGTTATTGCTGTGTCTGTGATGGTTACATAAATGAAAAGGATTATTAAAGTGTGTAAAAATGATGAAAGTACTTGTGTGTCACTTTGCTAACATTATAGGTCAGAAATTGTTTTTAGTGTCATTTTCCAGTTAAGAAGTGTGAGGCATGAGTGGGTAAATAAGCCTCCATGGCGACATAGCCGGTGATTTTCAAAGCCAGGATTCAAAACCATTCATTCTGGTTTCCGATCCCACCCAACTGCTTAAATCACCGTGGTCTCCCATTTTACAGGAAGAGGCAAGTATGGTGTGGCCTTAGATGTATTAAATGGAGTTCTTGAAATGGGCACATTTCACTTAGGGGTGAAACTGGTGTTTCTCATAGGCAATCTGATGGTCTCTGTGAGATATATTATAGCTGTTAAAGTATTTTCTAATAATTTATTTTATCTTTCTCCTTTAGGTCCAGACCATGAGTAGAGTGATACATTTTGACATTTTGGTTTTGGTCACTGATTTGTAAATCTTTTAATGCCATAGTCAAATTTTTCCCATTTCTTTGTCATTTATGGGATAGAGTCTGTATGTCATTTAAAAGAACTTTAACTAATACAATAAAAGGATCGTAGGTCTTGGATTCCTTAGGTCTGATTTTTGATCCTGATTCTGCCAACTACCAGCTTTAACATGATGAGCGAGTTTTGGGTCCCCACCCCTATACTTTCCTTGCTTGTAAGAGAAGGAAAGATTCTAGCTCATAGAAATCTTGGGGAAGATTCCTTGAAATGAGATATGCATGCATCTAGAAAAATGTGTCACTTAGGATGTAGGTATTGAATAAATGTTACTTCTGTTTCCTTGCCTTCCTGCCTGCTGCTGTTTTAAACTCTGATTACTGGCAGTTTTATACAGATGCTGCCAAATCCGAGGAGAACTGAAACTGTCTAATTTTTAGATTCCAAATCTGTGGCACAAATATATTTGTAAGACACAGTAAAACAGAAAAAAAACTCATTTGAATACTAATTTACTCATAATTTAGCCCTGTCTCCGGTTGTGGTAGGCTATCTCATTTCTATTACTTAAAACCATATTTCAAGCAAACTTTTCACCAATTACTTCAGATCTGGCCCAACCAAACCTTTGTGTATCATTTCATGCTCTGTGCATATGTTTGTAATCTCAGTGTCATTGTAAACATGCTCAACTATATGTGTATGTAACATGAAAGTGCTTTTTTGCCTTATTTTAAAATATATTTAAACAATGTCATTAATTTTATGGGAAATTAATGAATTGTTACTAATCTGGATTGATATCTAATTATTCTCATTTTAAAGATGTAAAATCTGATGCAGAATGATTTTCTTGAAGTCATATGAAATCTTTCACTAATACTTGTGAGATAGTTTGAATTCCTAAAATAAATATGCACTAGCATTTTTTATCATAGAAAAAATATATTTTACTAAACTTCCACATGTGCTTACATTTAAAAAAGAAGAAAAGTTTTGTATAAAGTTAATTTAACACTATTTACTTAATTATATAATTAGATCAAGTAGTAGCAATTTAAAACCTGAATCACTGTAATTCTCTACTTCCTCTTGAAGATACACCAATAGCAATGAATAATAATAGAATCTTCCACTGATTGTATGCCTTTTGAAGAAGACATACTATATATACATATATATTATGTGTATTATTATACACCATATATACACATATACATATATAAGAATATACGTATACTATATATAAACATATACATACTACATATACTATATATTATATATACTATAAATAGACTATAGGTTATATGTATTTAGAGTATGTATAGATGTATGTATACATGCAATGTGTATATATAGCTGACTCCTAGATATGTGCTAGGCTACAGAAGTTTCTTATTTAATTTTATTTCTACCAGAAAACATGTGATTTCATTACTATCTACTTTGGGTATCACAATTTTCTTCTTGGGAAAGGATAAATACATATACATATATACTATATACACATATATTATATATAAAATATATATTATAGATTATAGATATATATACACTACACATATACAATATGTACATAGAATATACATATTTATAGTATCTATATATTTATACTTTATATCTGATGCCTGAGTATATGTTAGGCCACAGATGGTCCTTATTTAATTATGTTTCTGCCAGAAAACATGTAATTTCTTTATTATATACTTTGGGTAACTGTATCTCACTTTCCTTCTTGGGATCCATTCTGCTGCCCCTCCTACTGGATGCAGCTGAGACGCCCAGCTAGGAGGGCAGAGTATACAACCCAGGCTCAGCCAACCTCATCCCTGGCCTTGTTAATGGCTTCAGTGATAGATACCATTAAGGTCTGGAATTTAATGTTTACTCTATTTAGGGGCTAGTCAGCTAGTCTGTTGCTGTTTTGTAGATGCTAGAGGAAGACATAAGATTTCTGGGTCAGAGACAAGGGACTTTATTACTCATGGTACATGGTAGAACTAGTAAACAACATGAGTTCCATAAGTTCCCTTTGCTCCTGATTCTCATGGGGGTAATTACGTATGAGCCCTGGTGAATGCTGTCAGCAGTGAGTTTGTGAATACAGCTGAGGGACATTGATCTTAAGGAAACCACCATATGGGAGACTGTTCTGCGTGGTGTGGGCCCAGGCAGGACCCACACCCACAGATAGGTTCACCTGTGGGGAATCAGGCCGGCATTGTACCTAGGTCACTTTGAGGCTTGCTTTTTGCTAAAACTCCCTCACCCTGAATTGAGGAAGCAAATGTTCACTGCATATCTTTTTTTTAAAATAATATTTTAATGTATTTTTGTTTATGTGACAATACTGGTATATTATTATTATTATTTAAGATTTTATTTATTTATTTTTAGAGAGGGAAGGGAGGGAAATAGAGAGAGAGAGAAACATCAATGTGTGGTTGCTGGGGGTTATGGCCTGCAACCCAGGCATGCACCCTGGCTGGAAATCGAACCTGCGACACTTTGGTTCGCAGCCCGCGCTCAATCCGCTGAGCTACGCCAGCCACGGCACCCTGCATATCTTTAAAGTAACTTCCTAAAATCCATGCTAAACCTTCCAACGATGAGTGTAACTAGTTCAACCACTTTTCCCTTTGCTTTTGCAAATACCCTTCTTCTGTGATGTGATTAGCAGTATCCTCTCCTTTGTTTTCTGTAAAAGGTAACCACCTAAAGCAAACCTGTGCATAATAAATGAGGACCATCATATAATGTGCCCAGAAAAACAATAAAAGCTTGTCAAGGCAACGGTCAAGGCACTGTCCCCTTGAGAGAGTGGTCGTGCTGTCCCTTTTCCTCTACAGGACTCGGTAGTCTGTGTGAGTTTGTCTTGTCTCATCCATAATATCGTGGACGCGGTGGGCTGGGGTCCGCCTCACCACCACTTTATGTCAAGCTGTAATCAAGCCTTCTCTTTGTCCTTGAAGGAGATATAACCTGATCACTCAGGACTTCTTGCTGCAAACACAACCTTGAGAAGTAATCCAGGCAGAGAGTGGTCAGCGCCTCATATTCTTGGCATATCTAGAAAGACGTAGGAGCAGTGACCCATGGAGAGGTGCCTCCCAACAGATGAGCCATCTTAAACAGTCCAATTACAGACAATTATTTTCACTCTTGCTCTTGAAATTTGAACCTAGAAAAATGTCATGGTCTAGTTTCTGCTGCTGCATGATAATTACAAAGGACTAGCCAATCTGGGAATGGAGCCAACATGGCAAAAGTCAGACATGAGAAGAGTTGGCTGAAAAAAAGGTCATACTGAGTTTACAGATCAAGTATACCCTGAAGACAGATCTTCCTCAAGAATTTGCAGTTATGTGAGTTAATGAGGTTTTCATTCATTTGCTAAAGGAGTTCTGACTGATTTGGTATTTGACATGCATTGGCTCATCACGGTAGCCCTACAAAGGAGATGTTATTGTTCTGATCAGATAGACAATCAAAACATCCGTTAGGGAGATTAACTTGCCCAGTATCACACAATAAATAAGGCAGAACCGTGTCTGCTGATGATAAACTCAGTGCTCTTAACACTTGTATCATTAGTTCTCAAACTTTAGTGTACTTTAGAAATTTCAAGACTCATTCCAAACCTAATGAATCAAAATCTCTATGGTAGAGCATAAAGAATATACATTTCTGTAAATTCTTGAGTGATTCTGGAGCACTTGTTAAGAAACATTTGCCTGAGAAAAAGGCGTGATTTCAAGAATACTGATGCCCAATGTTCGATACTATGTCTTTATTTTAAAGCCTTGCACCCGGAGGATAGCATCTGAAGCCCTAACAGTGATGTAAACTACAAACCAAAGGAGATCTTGTTCCAAGAAGAGGTGTACTGGGAGAAGTTAGAAAAATCAGAAAACAAAAGCTCAGAGCTGGGGACACAAGTGTCAGGAAATGGGAACTTAAAAGGGAAAGGAGGGGAAAACAGATTCTTGAAGTTCTGTTTCGTTAATTATTACCTAAGAAGTTCCTTTTGTTTAATTAAGGGGTGTGTGTGTGTGTAACTTCAAATCCCACCCAGTAGAAAAACTTGAGGATTCTTTAAAAAAAGCATACAAATATCTACTTGATTCGCTGTTTACAGTGGCTCATTGGACAGGAAGGAGAATGTTTAATTTAATTACTGACTTTGAATAGAGATTTGCTACTGATAATAATATTAGTTAGATTAATTAGTTGTTCAGGGGTTATAGAGACAGAAAGAACACAGTGAGAGCTATTGTTCATCAATATTTGGACAGCCTTTCTCAGAAGAGTCATGTAAGTCACATGTGTTATTGTAAAATATGTTTGGCTTGCCTATCATATCTTGGATTTTTCCCCTCTCTCTTTAAATTTGAATGGGGTATTAGTTGTCTTTTGATATAAGTGTTATCACTGTGAAAGTCAGAGCTATTTCTGTACATAATATTCTCCAGTGTCTCTATGTGTCCTTCCCCAAATGAACTCTGATACATAGTAATCCTTTCTTAAATTTTTTTATGAAATAAATATTTTATTAAGCATATATTACATTAAAAGCATGGTTCCAAGAGGGTTCCAAATGCTTTATTTAATCTTCACAACAACCCTATGGGGTCACTGAAGTAGTATCTGTTTAAGCCAGGATTTAAAGCCTAAGCAAGTAAAACTCCAAAGCCCATGCTGACTTACTACTTTAACAGCAGGTGTTAGTCATGGAAATAGAATTACTCTAGCATAGTAAACAAAGAAATAAGTCAACTATTGGCCCTTGGAAATACCAATGTTTAAAAGAAAGGTAGGAGGAAAAAAGCTTTCAGAAGAGACTAAGGAACATAAAAGTAGAAGGAAAACTGGATGTGAGTATTGACTTTAAAATCGTGGGAGGATAAAAAATGGGGGGAGGTGGAGTCCAGAAAGTCTTCATCTGTGACTGGTTTGGGCCCGTGGACACGAGGAAGGGTGTCAACTTGAACTCCACTGAAGAGATAAGATGTTCTCCACTTCTTATTTCCTTTTATATTTCTTGTCCCCTCAAAACTAAAGACTGGAATCAATCTGGTTTAAAGAGATATTTATTTTCAGAGTGTTGAGCTCATTATTATTCCAGAGAATTTGGGATCATGCCTGTAGTCCCATTCTTAAATGAGTGTATTACTTCCAGCTTTTGGCTAACAAGATTTAACAGATCTTTTAACAACAATTAAATTTATTATCAAAGTGAACAGTTTACCAAAGGACAATAGTAAATAATCACTTACAACATTATCTCTGTACTTGCCTTCCTCAGTCTAAGGGAACCATGTAACAATGTTGAACCTATCTGTCCTTTTTTAAAGAACAGCATGTTTCAACAAACTGAAATGTGTTGAATGAAAAGCAAGATAACCAACTGAATATGTAGAAAAGGCTTTCATTGGCTAAAAGGTGTATGGTGCAACAAGGGAACAGTGTAAAGCTTGCAATACTTTATTTTTTAAAGCATACACCACTGTAACAATTATGTAAACATCTGTCAATTATTTTAGTTGAGTACCTAACCTCTCTGATATGGTACATTGGAATAAGTGATGTAGTAATCAGGATTTGCAAAATATAAGCATCATGTTTTTAGAAGATTGACATAAATATGACATCTCTATTATTTAAAATAAATTGGAAATATATCACAATTTTTAAAAATATATCTTCTTTAACATTCTCCAAGAGAAATCCTTGTCTTTTTTCTCAGGCCAAAATTGTACATTCAGCATTTCTTACAATGGTCAGGATAAATTGGGTGAGGCATCAAAAGTTTTCAAACATGCCCTCAAAGGCAAAGGGTCGCTGGTTCAACTCCTGGTCAGGGCACATGCCTGGGTTTGTGCATTGGGTCCACAATAGAGGCCCATGTGAGAGGCAACAATTCCTTCTATCTCTCAAGCATCAATGTCTCTCTCCCTCTCTTTCCCCCTCCCTTCCCCTCTCTCTAAAAATAAATAAAATCTTTCAAAAAATGTTTTTAACATAATCATTTTGGGGGTATTGTGTGAGAAGATGGTCTATGAAATTCTACCCTGCGAAAACAGAGGTCACCAGTAAGAGGAATAATAGTTAATAGACATTAAACTGATACATTTTAACTTAATCCATAGATCATATTTCATTGCAATCTTTCTCCCTGAGGTAAGGTCCATCACCTTAGGATAGGTGTGAGCTTATCTTCAAGTGCTAATTAACACATAAAGGCTTGGAAATCAGGTAAGGTGGTGGGGATGGGTTTGCACAGAAATTTGCTAAATCTTTTCTCCTGACTTCAGCACATCAAAGGCTAAGACTATATTTCTCCTGTAGTGCAAAGGAGATGTGGGTCGTGTGGAATGTTTTTAATAAGCTAAGTTGACAAAGGTAAGGAGAGATGCCAAAGACCTATGCCAGAGCTACAGAAAAAGATATCAGACAGAGGAGATACTGAGGTTCCCCAGTCTAGCACTACACTAGATTCAGTCTAGTCACTGGGCCAACAGGCTCACCATGAGGCTACCCGTGGCAGGGTGAGCTCACTCCTTAGCAGAGGCTGGGGTAGACCACCAGCCTGTATGGGGGAGATGGAAGACTTTGAGAGGGCTGCAGCCCAGGGGAGCTGAGGTACAGTCTTCACCACACTGAAAGATCAAATCATAGGCTTCAGATTTCAACAAACTGCAGATTTCAATAAACTGCAGCCAGGAATCATCCAAGTGTACAAATGACCTTGTTCCCTGAGAGCAAAGGGCAGAGAGGTCCCCTTTCCCAAGGACCCCATCCCTTTCTGCACTAGGGTGCATAAAGCCTCTTCCCCTTCACTCTGAAGCCATTTGAGGGATGAGAGAGGAAAAGGAGGGCACCAGGAGACTGTCTAAAATTTTTCAAATAAAATTTTGAAAATTTCTGAAAATGTTTATTTAAATTATCAGCTCAATTGAATGTTTAAATATTTATTTATTTATTTTTCTCCCAGCTAGCTAGTTGAAAGGGGCTTGGAATAATGTTCAGATTAGTTAAAACCAAAATAACAAAATATTTTCTTTGCACATCTAAGTTATGAGTTCAATTTGCCACCTTGCTATAGCATTTTAAAATAATAAAAAAGACAAAAGTCCAGCTACCTTTATTTATATGGAGATAATGTATAGAACTATAAAGCCTGGAATTACAGGACATTTGAAAGTATTTGAAGCACACTCCCCCTGCACCCTGCCCCCCACCCCCACCCCCACCTCTAGTTCTGGAATTACTAATATAAGCTTCCTGGCAAGAATGTCCTTTCTACTCGCTTTGCTATGAAAATAAAACTGCTCTAATAAGTCTTTTAAGTCTGTTTTAAAAATACTTTCCAAGTACCTTCTTAAAAATTCTTCTAGGAATGAAAATGATTATCCTTGAACAAAGCATAACATATGTCTTTCTTCTCTTATGTTGAAATCTCTCTCTCTCCTTCTCTTTTCTTCCATTATGTTTCCCAGGCATGTAAATCTGCAATTATTTAGCTCTCACAACAAAGTCTCAGGTTGTAAATGAGGGCAGACATCAATTTAATCTGTGAGACATTGAGATATCATCAGAGTTCATTTGGTGACAGCAGGAAACCAAAGAGAGTGCAACCCAGTACACTGCTTCCTATTTGTAATCACTCAAAGTTTGTTTGTTTTTCCCTCTCCCTCTGTAAACTAAATGATGTTTCTTAAAAAGAAAATTCAAGGTATAACCTCAATCTTGGTGAAAATTTCCAAAGATAATCTGAAATCTTTCTTCTTAAAATCTAAGTGAAACATTAAGCAACCAAGCCAGTGTGCATGTGCATGCGTTTTGTTTTGTTTTGTAATCTGTTGAAACAGTATAATTCAAGTGGCAAAGTCAGACAACTTGAAACAACATAATGCATTTGTTTATTTAATTAATATTACAATGACAACAGGTTAAGAGCACTAGATTTGTATTCTCTTAAGAGGTTAATGGTCAAGATTTTGATTTATAAATTTCATTGTCCTTAACCATTAAAAGTCTATTTTCCAAAAGAGTAATAATATATATTATCATCAAGGGACAGAACTAAACTTTCTGAATTAGGGCCAAAAGCAACTTTGTTCATCAGTTTAATCTAAATATTAGGGACATTTTAACTCTTAGTTACTGCTCTCAGAAAAGCACAATGATCTTAAAGCAAGTAAATATACAGAAACATTTTTTTCCACAGTGGTTTCAACCATCGTGTACATGTCAATGATAGAACCTGAGAGCTCCCTATCAATAGTTGTAATACACTCTGGCTTACTTAAGCAATCAACCAACAAACACGTATTTAGTGCCTATTATGTACAAGCCAACATACTAAAGCAATACAGGAAACACAAAGAAGTAAAATTATTGGTCCTTGCCCTACTCAGGCTTCCAGTGTAGTTGGTAATATTAAACACAGACACAAATTACTTTCAATGTCTTTAAAAGAATGATGATGTAAACAGGACTGTATGTTCAAATCACCTATGCTGAAAACTAGAAGAAGCAATGACATAACCAGGAACATCCTCAACACGGATTACAGTCTGGTCTGCATCAGATTTCTCAACTCCAAGTTTGATGCTGCTTGAATCTCCTTATCTGAATGGGTTTTAGCCAGCCTCACACCTGCCACTATATTTGGGAACTGTTTCATGGACTCATGACAATGGAGCAAGATAAACAAACATATATAAACATATATATAAAATATGTCATATATATTTATATATATTCAAATCATATGTAGAGTGATATTGAAAGCAAGGTGTACAGGAATTTCCACTCTGCGTGAGAGGAAGCTAATCCATATAATCATTTTTTATTCTAAGACAAACCAGAAACTAATAAGAAAGTATGAAAAAAAATCTCCAAACTTCACTGGATACAAGCAAAAATAGAAAGACTAGAGGAAAGGACGTCTAAAGAAGATTCAACAAAGCGGAGAGGTTTTGAGGGGGCCTTGGGGCAAGAGGCCCTCCAGGTCCCCTCCCCACTTCACTCCCAGTGTCCTGAAGAAAGAAGCCCTGGCTAGGCAAGTAGAGAAAAAGAAAGTCGAGACGTTTTCAACCAGCACAAATAAATAAATGCATAAATAAATAAATACGCTAAACAAGAATATAAGGTATTAGGCCCCGCTCGAAAGGTGGCAACCCTCAAGGGCCGGACAGGACGGGCCCACTCTCCAGCCTGCAGGTGGCGGTGACTCAGTCAGGATTGGCAGCCTCTGGTAGGCGCCACCCAAGGTCCCGGCCCCGCTGCTTGGTCTTCGAGACAAACCGGAGCAGGAAACTGAGTCTGTTGTTATGTTACTCTTAGATCTGCACCTCCAGACGCTTGAGTGAGGGAGAAAACCTACTGTAGTTGCAGCCACGCTCCCACGCGGCCCTCCAGGGAAATTGCGACTCGCCTCCCTCGACCTAATGCAGACAGAGTCCCAGAGTGCTGGTCTTCGAAACCTAAAGTGCCGGCCGTGAGCCAGGCTGGAGAAGGTGGTTTCCATTACAGCTCCTCTTCCCTCTCCCAACCTCAAATCTAAAGCCTCCTTGGTCCTTGTTCTCAGCTCCTTTTGGCTCCACATAGGGGACTGAATGAGGACTGCGCAATGCCTGGGGTTCGAAGTGCGGGACCGATTTTACTAAGCACCTGGCTCCGCTCTGGGTGCAGTGAGAGTGGTGGAGGGGCTCGGTGAGGGGTGCGTCTTCATCGGAGAGTAGGAGAAAAGACAAGCTGCCTAGTTTATTCTCAGGTCCGCCTTCCCTAAAAGTAGAGCTGTGCACAGAGAAAGCTGTGTTTCGATACTCCGCTAGGGGCACCAGGCAGAATCCCGCAAGTGAAGGGGTGGCAGGGCGGGGCTGAGGGCCAGCTGGGACTCATCCCTAGGGAAACCCGTGGCAGTAACCGTGGCTTGGCTTAAACAAACACAGGACGGCTGGCGGGGCTGAGAGTCAGCCTGAGTTAGCGACGTTAATGAGTTCATGATCTGTACCTGCAGGACTTGGCGGAAAGAAATATCAGAGTTACAGAGTGGGGAGCTTAGAGGGTGCAGAAGTACAAGCGCAGTGTAGGAAGGAGGGAGAGTAGGAAACAGTGGAGAAGGGAGCCCTCAAGCCTTCCCAGTTTGCGAGCAAAACGCCCAATTCCACCTTCCTCGCGAACATTCCTTCCAGTCTCTCAAGCCCAAAGCATAGAGTCCTAGCCACATTTTGCCCCATCGTACCCTGGTCCCAGGATGCTTTCACCTCTCACAACTGGCCTCCCTTCTCCTTATCCTCCCCCCTCCCTTTGCGCAGGGCTCCTGAGTGGCCCCAGGCTCAGAGAGTCGTGATCCGGGACGTGCAGGTGCCATTACGGAAGACGGCGCCCGGCTCCAGGTTCTCTGGCTGAAAATCCTCCACGCTGTAGGCGCGGCTCTTGAGGGCGGTGGCGTAGTAGTCGACCGGTTCCTCCGCGGCATTGTCCATCCAGCTGAGGCACAGGATACGCTGGAAAGAACGCTTGAAGTTGTCCGAAAGAAAGCCGTAGAGGATGGGGTTGGCGCAGCTGTTGGCGTAGCCGAGAATGACCGACAGCTGGCTCACCGTGGCGTCGTCCTGTTCTGCGAATACATTTACCAGCTGCACTACATAGAAAGGCATCCAACAGATGACAAACACCATCACCACCATCATCACCATCAGGGTGATCTTACGCTCTGAGCGCTTGCGCTGTTGCCAACCAGCCTTGAGGGCTACCATGCGCATTTTTGCGATGATGAGCACGTAGCACAGGCAGATAGCCCCGACGGGCAGCAGGAAGCCCATAAGAAATGTGTACAGCACGAAGCCCACCAGCCAGCGCTGGGCTGGCTCAGGCATAAGCATGTTGCAAGCCACCGTGCCATCGCTGTTGGCCGCTGTGCGTGAGAAGACCACGATGGGCAGAATAACCAGCAGCGATAGCACCCACACCCCCAAATTCACCACCTTGGCCACGGTGGGCCGGCGGTAGCGTGCTGCTTTGATGGGGTGCACCACGGCCACGTAGCGGTCCACGCTGAGTACAGTCAGACAGTAGATGCTGGTGAACATGTTCACTGCGTCCACACTGAGCACCAGGCGGCAGAGCAGCGCGCCGAAGGGCCAGTGGCGAAGCAACGTGGAGGTGACTAAGAAGGGCACGCTAAGCATGAGCAGCTCATCCGCAATGGCCAGGTTGAGGATGTAGATGTTGGTAGCCGTTTTCATCTTGGCGTAGCGCAGGATCACATAGATGACCATGGAGTTCCCACACAGCCCCACCAGGCACACCACCGAGTAGATGAAAGAGATGAGGATGGCGCTGCCCTGGCCCTCGCTCAAAGTCCCGTTCTGGGACGCATTTCGCCCCGGCTCCTCCATGCCGTCCGCAGCGCCGGCCCCGGGGCCCCTGTTGCCGCCGTCTTCGCCACAGCTGCCCGGGCCGGGGCTAGGAGAGGAGGGAGAGGAGGTGGTGCCATTGGGGAACATCTCATCTGATGGGGGACGATGGGGCTGCTAGAGCTTGGGCACTCTTCTCGAGCCCCCACCGCTTGCGCCCTCACTCGGCACCCTGACCGACTGACTGCCCGCAGCTCACTGTCGCCGGGCGCCTGAGGGTAGCGCACAGCGGTTGCAGGGAGCGCGGCTTTAACTCGTGCCAGCGGGGCGCATCGCCCAACCTCTGCTTGCGCGCAGCAGCTTGCCGCTCCTAGGCTTCTGGGCTCCTGGCCACGCGCGAGCCTGGAGAGGGAAGGCAGGGAGACCGGCGCCTTGCGCCGCACAGCCATTAACTGGCGCGACTCGGGACTGGTGAATGATTAATAAGCACCACCAGTGCGTCAGCAGCTACGAAAGGGAAGGGGGGAGAAAGAGGGCGGAAGGCAATATAGGAGGCTTATCACCCCCTCGCCTATTTTTTTTTTTCCCTTCTCAGTCTTGCGCTCAGATCAACCAGAACAGTTGCTAGCAGTTGCTTCCGGGGCTCCCCTGCAGCACCCTTTTTCTGTCCCTCAGGAGGACCTGGGGAGTTTCTCCGACTTCCCGCAGGGTGGATGCGAACCAAAGGTGTGGATTCTGTCTCATCCCACCTGGATCATATCCAAAGCAAAGACTGAAGCGGACCCCAGCCATAGATACATGTCTGGAGTTCGTCTCAGTTACCCAGAGCTGCTGCCCCACCCCGAGGGAACCCTAACTCCACTCCGGTCCATTTATCCCGGATCCAAACACCCTCCTCCTGCCCCCGCTTGCCCTGCTTCTCAGACCCGCAGCAGAAGCTCCCAGTTCTACTTACCTAGGGCGCACTACCTCCAGACCCACGCGGAGATGGCCGGTCCAAAGTGCTGTGCTGTCTCGTGGCGCAGTGACGTTCTTTCCGCGGTCCAACTCCTGTCTTTGGGAGGGACCCCAACACAGGCGCCCACGCAGATACTCTTGGAGTCACGAAAACTGGCCCTAACCCGGGAGCCTTGAGAGGAGGGACAACAACAGCCCGTGTGATAGAGGTTTCTGCGTTACATCACAGCAAGCAGCTCCTCGCGAGCGGGAATGTTCAGGGACCTGAGTAAAGCACGGCGAATCTTTTATTAAAGCGTGTAGTGCCCAGAGCCCCCTTGTCTCCCAGAGGAATCTCGACTGCCGAAAGGAGGGCGCGCGGCAGGGAGCGCAGAAGGAGACTGAGGCTCGCTCCAGAACGTGCCAGGCTAGGTATTGGAAATCCATCTAGGTGTTCACTGGGTAAAGATACGGCTGCGCCGCTAGGAAAGGCTCCGCCTGCGTCCCTGCTGTACTTTGTACCTGAGGGAGAAGTGTAAAGACCGGGCGAGCAGGAATGACAGCTCTTCTAAGCCCACGCGGGGCTGGTCATACAGGTGACCAGACCTGTCTTCAACTCCAGGAATGGCCGGATGACCTTCGAGTCTTTCCCATGAGATGCAGGATTTCAACCTTTTCCAAGACTTCTGGACCTGAGACCGGCTCCAGTTTACGTGCCTAAACCTTTAAGATGCAAAAATCAGGCAAGCCCAAATTATATATATATAGTTGAACTATTATTATTTTTAACAACTTCTGGGACTGCCCACCATCCCTAGCCTAGGCTCCCTTTGGTTTTCCTATCGTTTCAATCCAAGGAAGAATCCCTCCACCCAGCTCCGTTGTTTCAAGATCCCTTCCAGCCTGTATCACGTGAAACGTGCAGGTACCCAGGAAGGCTGACCTGCAGCAGCCTAGCGCTGGGCCTCTTTCAAGCTTTGCTTTGTCTCCAGCTTCTTTTTCCTCCTTCCTCTCAACTGGAGGCACCCACTGCACTGAGAGCCTCAGCTTTCCCTCCCATCAGTAGAATTTTCACTGAGAAGAGGCAGACTTAAACAGGAACTAAATCGCATTTGTATCACAGTCCAGAATGCAAAAACGGATGCAGAAGTTGAAAAAAAAAAAGTACAATTCTTATTGCCCCCTTGCTTTATCAGGGTCATCATTTATGTGTGTTTTAGTTCTCAAAACTAAGTGCTCTGACGGAAAAAATAGCTTTTGTAGTGTGTTGGTTATAGCAATCAGAGATAAAATTAATGATGACAGACTCTCACAGGAATATGTGCTATGAACACTGAATCATTAATGCAAAATGTGCTAGGAAGGAATTTGAAACCTCATAAGACCCAATCTGTTTAATTCATTGCTTTATCTAAACAAATTACTTTATCTAAAATGGACTGTAGAATTGGTGGTTAGTTGTACTTAAAAAAAAGACAGCACATATGGAGATAAAAATGAACATTTGTTGGGTTTTTTTAAATGGCTTTCCCCCCAACCCCAGAAAAGCTTTTTTACAATACTAGCCAAGACTCATAATAGTTCAGATGCCTCTTTGGCAATCACTGACTAAAGACACCTGGCTATTCCTCAGGGGGCTGATATTTCGACAGTCATGATTTAGACACCTGGGTGTTAATCATGCTTGCTTTAGCGGGGACTGGGTGATGGGAACCAGTAAAATAGCTCTGTTGCTCAAAATTTCATATGTTCACTTTGCAGCTCATCTTAGGAAAAGCTCTCCATTTCGTGGTAGCATCATATATAAAAGGAGAAAAATTAAGACCTGATATAAACATGTTTTTTCAGTTTCTGAAGTGGTTTCTATGATTAATTATTTATCCATAAAAAGAGATTGACAATGAGATATAACTTTTTACCCACTAGGGTCGCTATAACTCTTTTTTTTTTTTAAAGAAAGCAGTAGCCCTGGCTGATGTAGCTCAGTGGATTGAGTGTGGGCCTACAAATCGAAGAGTTGCCAGTTCAATTCCTAGTCGGGGCACATGCCTGGGTTGCCTGCCAGATCCCCAGTAGGGGGCGCTCAAGAGGCAACCACACATTGATGTTTCTCTTTCTCTCTCATTTCCTTCCCCTTTCCCTAAAAATAAATAAAATCTTTTAAAAAATAACAAATGTTGTCAAGCATGTGGAGAATGGGGAACCCTTATATGTTGGTGGTGGGAATAAAAGTGATGCAACAACTGTAGAAAATTTGGTGAGTCCTTGAAAAGTAAAAATAGAATTGTCATATGACCCTATAAGTGGAATTCACCTATAGGTATTAATGCCTCCCTTCCCCCCCCAAAAAAAAAAATTGAAAACAGATATTTGAATAAAAACTTGTACTTGAATGTTCATAGCAGCACTATTTATATTAGCCAAAAAGTCAAACAGCCCAAATATTCATCAACTGATAAATGGACAAATAAAATGTAGTATGTCCTTACAATAGATTATTCATCCATAAAAAGGAATGACATACCAGTACATGAGACAACATAGATGAACCTTGAAAACACACACAGTGTAAGGTGACAGGTCACATATATTGCATGATTCCATTTATAGCGAATGTCCAGAATAGGCAAATCCCTAGAGACAGAGCAGATTAGAGGCTGGCAGGGATTGAGAGGAAGATGGAATGGGGAATGACTGCTTAATGGAGATGGGATTTCTTTTGGGGATGATGAAAATGTTCCCAACAAGACAATGGTGGTGACTACACAATATGGTGCACATACTAAAAGCCACTGAGTTATACACTTTAAAAATGTTTAAAATTATGAATTATATGTCATGTGAATTTTACTTCAATAAAAAGAGATTGAGATGGATATGAGCCATGCAGTGTTTTCAAATCTTTTCAGCCATGTATTCCTTAACATTGTATTTGTGAACTAATTCATAAACAAACAAAACAATCAAGCAAAAGGCAGCACTTCAGGGCTAAACAACATGTGATTTGCAGTTGTTTTTAAATTACATTAAGAGCAAGAGCCCAGTGAGGAATCCACCTTCCCCTTAGACCTCCACTTGATGTAAACGTTTTCTAACAAACGCGACAGGAATGCTAGTGCAATAATGGGACTGTTGTGATGTGGAGGGAACATGGCCTATGAGAAGTCAGGACTCCACATCTTCCTATTTTATTTAAAACTTTTTAAAGAAATTTATGTATCTAAAGAATGTAAAACCTTGAAAAGATTAGCATAAGCTTGCTCTTTCCACAGCAGTTACTAGTCCTCCAGTCCTCTCTTCTTTGGTTACTATCTTTCCTATGCCTCTGTGAGAGGAACACTTCTGGATGTGGTGAAAGAAGATGGCTTCCAAGAAGGGGAGAAAGAAAAGTCCTACATTAGGAAGTTGCAGATTCTTAAGCAGGCTGATTTTCTTCCCCCATCTCAATTCTCTTCTATAAGCTACACTTCCCTGTGCTGTTAGGTACCAGGTGCCTACTTTGATTACTGTATTTATCACACTGTGCTGTGATTTTTTGTGCTTATCTGTGCCCCCTTCTAAATCTGTAAGTTTGTTGATAACAGGGGCTATTTTGACATCATTATATCCTCAGCACCCATCAAAACACATGGAAAATTGCCCAGTAACTCTTTGTTTTATGTTTCCAAGGCATTCCATGAATAGTACTTCCTTTTTTTCTAGCCCATAGCAGTAGAGGCAAAGAAATCAACTTGGGGCCTCTTGTAAGAAAAGCTTTTAATATTTGTGCAATATCATCTGTAATAATACTTTCTGCATTTAAATCATTCTGAGTAATTTCAATTTGCATGTCCTATATCAACAATTTGCACACTGATGACTCATTCATTGATCATTCTCGGTCTTAAATTTCTTGGCTGAGAAAGGGCCCTGGAAAATGGGTAGTGCATACTTTAGAAGCTAATGATGGTTATTTAATAGTACCATGCAGTGTGAAAGCCATTATACATGGGAGATTGTTTCTTTTTAATTGCAGTTCTGAGTCTCAGTTGGTTGGTGGAATAGTAATTATCAGAAGCTCAAACTCGACATCTGTCAAAATCATTATTAATGTGATTTCTCCATTTGGAGCCTCTGGTGATCCTCAAATGAGCTAATCAACGCCACTGGTAAAGGGCTGGCTGACACCAGGGATTAAAGGGAGCACTTCCGGGAACATAGTCTACCCAGCATGATCAGAGCTGTGTTCACAAACACCTGGCAGGGCAGATGGGCTGCAAAGGGCAAGCACCACTCAGCAGTATGGCCCCACAGCAGAGGTATGTGTCACTTAAGGGCCATCTGCCACTAAGCAGTTAACATGATGACAGTCTAATAAGAAAGTTACCAGAGTGCAAAAGTGACCATAGGGCTCAGGAACAATCCTGGATTTCATTTCCCAGGGATGCCCCATCACCTCATAGCAACCCGGTAGCCTGTGGTTGAATTCATCACCACTTTCAGGAAACTCGCCCTGGCCCGCTGATTTTCCTGTTGCCTCCTCTGTGAAACTGCACGACAGAGTCTTTTTGTGCTTTCAAAGAGATACTCGGTGCAACAATTTATTTTTTTCCCTGTGGATTCTCTGCTCCTAAATAATATTTCTAAGGATGAGAATTCAACAATACAGGAAAGTATTCATTATTATTAATGCATGAATAAAAGCAACCACATGTTACCTACATTATTTTGAATAGGTCTTATGGGCAAAACATTTTTCTGTAACATAGTCTCTGTTAGTCAAGGATTTCAAGATCAATTTCATTAGTTACAAACAATTTTGCCAAAAAAAATTTGAGGGCATTTTTCTTTTTAGCAGAAACTACCAAAAAACATGTTTTCAAAGTCACAAAACCATATTCTTGTTTCTTTTGATTGATGTTCGATTTTGAACACGTACAAGTCACCCATTCTTTCAGAAAGGGCTGTTCTTTTGGAGTGGGCTGTATCTGTTGGTCAGCTTCACCAGATAAGGAACAGCCAAAGTAAGCAAAGGGCTGGATGTGAGAAGCAAAGCTGGTTTTGTAGATGAAAGCTATGTGGCCATCTTTATTCTTTAAAATATAAAAGTTATATTCCTCTTATAAAAAAGACATATATAGAGTGATTTAAATCTATGGGGCCATCATAACACCTGCCATAATGCCACTGCCTCTGTGTTCCATTTTCCATATAATGAGGCAGGAGCCTTGGCACATGCTCCATCAGCCAGAACACTGCTCTGCTTAGATGACACGAAGCAACTTACACGACTGATCTTTTCTTCTTTTCCATAGTGAAGGTGGAGTTGGTCAGTAGTGAGTCTGTGTTGAATACATCTCTGTCTTCCGCTGGAGGTAGGAAGAGAATGCGGAGCAGGGTCTGTGAGCTGTGGGCTCAGAACCACCGGGAGTAGTCCAGGAAGGGAATGCCTGGATCACCCACTCCTGCTTGCTGAAGGCAGCTGCCTCGTGCTCACCACCACAAGTCCCTGCCTCTGCTCTTCTTTCTCCACACAGCATAGGATGGCACTTTGTCCTTGAAGAAGCAGCATCTGTGACAACCTGACCTTCCCTTTCCTGTTAGAAGAGGGAGATAAGAAGACAGCACAGTCCAGGCAAGCCACCTGGTCTAGATTAGGAAGTCACCATTCTTGGTTGACTGCCTGGATGAACTGAAATTTTACTGCTTATGTACTGGTTTCTGATACTGTATCCTGTGATTTAAAAACAATTCATAGAAGTAAAATTCAGACTATAGTAGAAATGGCTTAATTCCAAGTTGTGTTGTGTATGATCACATTTTGCCCCCATATCTTAGTGAAAAGGAACTAGAAATTAATATCAGAACTCTACTATTTATGAATAATATGTTTTTAATCAAAACCAGGTAATTTATTCATTAGTTTAACACATTAATTGAGTGTCCACTGGATGGCAGGCACTATTCTGGGCACTAGAGATACAGTGACAAAGATTAGCTAGTTTCCTGTGGAATTCTAGTGGGGCAGAAAGAGAGTAAACGTTGACACCTGGGTAGCATAATTGCATTTTGTGCTAAGTTCTAAGAAAAAAGGTACCGATGAGGGGCCAGAGAGTGCTAGGGAGGTTGGGTGGGTGTTGTGAACCTAGGTTAGATCGAAATGGAAGGGAAGGAGCAGGTGCTGGGCAGCCCTGAATGGAAGGAGCCCACATCTGGCGAGGTGAGTTCCAGCTGCACATGTGGAGCCTTGGTGGTCCTGCTGACACAGGTGCCAGTGCACTGATGTTACACGCCCACATCCCTCCCTTTTCATTTTACTTTTTTGCTTTCCTAAAGTAATAATATTTTAGAGAACACCTCTAGATTTCATCTAGACTGCTCTTGGAACCCGGTGGACTCCTACCCCTGACTATTTCTGTCAATATTTCCAGGGCAAAAGAGAGCAGATTAGGTAAGCAATTGCCTTTGTAGAGTGCTGCTTAGCAAGCTTTTCTCCTTTTGGGCTGTGACCCTGTTGCAGTGTGTCTGTTTGAAGACAAGGGAGAAAAAAGCCAGGAGTTCAACCTAAAACTGGGAGAACTTTAATAAGGTACTTACTCTTTTTCTCAGAGAATTGGGGAAGGGTCCTGTTTTTCTTGAGTGTTGAGCACGACCACTCATGCTCTGCCTTATCTATCAGAGAAGAGTGTGGGAACCTTGCGCTTGTCTGTGAGAACCCATGCTAATGTGCAAACTGTTTTCCCTCCACCAGGATGTAAGAAGCAAACAAAAAGTGCTGCAGACAGGAAATGTATGCAAATGAGTAAGTTTGATCCTGGAAACCAGAGGAAGGAAGGATGGCTAGTTGAGGAAGCGGCTTGGGTGAGGAGGGACAGCTTCAGGCACTGGTAAGACAAGTGGGCTTAGTGTTGTCCTCTACCTTATATGCAACTGCTCACTGTAACAATTCTGGCTTTCAATCATCCTATGTTTCTCTCATCAGTGGTAGTGTAAAATCTACCGCAAGTTACAAGGACCAAGCTGTAAATAACTTATAATTTATTTCAATCTCACCTCTCAGAATGTACAGAACCTGTGACTCCCTGCCTGGAGGTCACAAGCCAGGCCCAGTGTGAGCTGAGTGCAGGACAGTTATGAACACCTCTGGGCTGGAGGTGAGGCAGAGAGGTGACTGGGAGAGGATGAGGCAGAGGAGGAGTGAGTTTGACCATGGGTGGGGGGCAGGGGTACCTATACTCATGTGCAGAACAGAGCCAGGGGTGGAAATTGAAGTGGGATGGGCTGCTGGTGGGGCAGGTTCCGGTGCAGAGCTCGTGAGGAGTGCTGGAGTCTAAATCCTAATCATGCCGAGGCATAGTGAAGGTAGAATGAGAGGATTTATAACTCTCAATGTAAGCCAGCCAAACAAAGCTGTGGGGTCTTTGGGACAACTTTCAGCATGAGTGTTTGACCAAGGCCACTGAGGAGATGAAGGGAAGATGTGACACCAGCCCCTGTATCCTTTCCTGCCCATCCCCTCTACCCTTTCCCATTCCAAAATAAAGCTTGCCTCTTCCTCTAGAAAAAACCAAAGTATTATATAAATAACAATTGATGCAAACAAGTAACAACACCAAATGTGGTTTGGGCCCTTGGAAGGAAGGATGGGGAGTGAGAGGTTGTGGGGTGTTATGGAATGTGGTTGGCCTGATGATATCTGTGACCCAAATACGCCAGTTAACTATTGGCTATTAACTTTAACAATGAAAAACTGGATGGGGCAAAGGAGCATTAAATACATTTCTTGTATTTAATACAATAGAATAGTAATTTAACACTAAAAGTGATGTTGCAGATGAATTTTTATTGACACAATAAAAACATTTAAGACATTGTTAAGTGAAAAAAATCTGTTGTAATACCATATGAACCCTTTAAATAAACACACTCCCCAAACAAGCATATACAGTATACACATAAGCCAGAAAGGATGGCAGCTAGGTTATGAATGCTTTTATCTTCCTTTTATATATACAGTAGAGATTTTTCTAATTTTTTTAGTTATGAGTGTGTATTGCTTTTTAATTAAGTTAAAAATAATAAAAATTTTTCTTGTTAATTTAAGAAAAGACTCCAGGCCATAAAGTGTCTGCTCTATTTAATGAAGCATTCACTGATTTAGTTCCTCCTTAATTATTTTTCCTTTCAGAAAAAAAACTAATACATTTATTATAGAAATTAACATATTGTGATGCAAGTGAAATAGCAAACAAAATGTACTCAGCAGAAGGTGGGAGGAAGAACTGAAATGGAACTGGAGTTGCTCTTTCTTCCAGTCAACCTGTGTAGCTCCAGAGCCGAGCGGCCTTGAGTGTCCGAGCTGGCTGCACCCACCCTTTGGAATTACTATGATGAGATGCTGTTTGTGAAACCATGGTGTACTTGTTAATGACAAACTTTGGGTTTGAACCACATATTTCCCATGTATTTAACCTTGTGCAGCTGTCTGTGCCTCAGTTTCTTCTTTCATAAAGTGAAGATAGTAGTGCATCTACCTGATAGGGTTGTCAAAAGGTTAAATACGTTCGAAGGGGTTAGAACAGGGTCTGGTTTGCAGTAAGCACTATATAAATATTAAGCTATTATAAAATAATTTCTAAAGTATAAATTACAATGTAACATTAATTTTAATCAGCCTAAAGAATTTAAGAAATTTGTTTTTCCCTCTTGTTAATGAACTCAGTTCAGGAAGTCTAGCATTCATTTATTCTGTGTAAGAAATATTTACTGAGCAGTTACTCTGTGCCTGTTACCTATTCTTTCCTTTTCTTCCTTGTCTGTGCAATCTCATAATTCAGCACTGTGAACTATGTTCCACTCACAGGTTTTCAGTACATGTCACAGGTTCAGTTAAAATAACTTTAAAATGTTAATCACCTCTAGCAACATCATACCAAAGTGAATGCAATTTATCCACGTCATAAGGCTCTAATATGGGCTGTACTCATTGACTCAAATAACCCAGTTGTTTGAATGTTACACAAGCATAGTCTGAGTTTGCTGTAACTTTCCTTTTTGTCTCAATTTCCAATGAGACCCCTAACCTCCCAAGCTGATAACTATAGTTGAAAAACGGATTTGCATTATAAAGAAAAGTGCTAGTCCACCCCTATGAGCCCACCACCCTGCTCCAGTCTGTATGTAAGAGTAGAAAGGAAGGTTGATGGAGATTACCTCCCTAAGTTTCCACAGTGCTGTGCAGTTCCCTCACATGGAAGATGGAAACTGGGTTCCTACCTAGTCAATAAAGCATGGGGGCTTCCATAAAACCACTTGGAGAGCTTGTGAGGTGTCCCCTGAGGTTGGTAAGACATAGAGACCAGTACCTGATTCTTACTTGAAAATTTAAAGGTGAGCAATAGACCTGCTGGAACTTCTTTGCCTGATAAAACAAAGAGAAAAGGCTACAGATGGAAAAAAAGCAGAAAGTAGGACAGAGGTGGTGTTTTACATGAGCTGGAATGGACAGTACTATAGGCAGACAGGTGGGAGCACCTTGTTGGACTCACTCTGCCTGACAGAGAGAGAGACAATCTCAGCAAGAAGTTTGTAACAGAAGGGGGAGCTGGCAGAGGATATTGGGCAAGACACAAAGTGCTCAGTGGGAGGTCTCCAGCCAGGGATGGGGTTGTATGTGTGTGATGTGAAGAACTCACTGAAGACCTTCTCAAGAGAAAGAGCTGCTCCCAGAGGGCACCAGTGCAGAATTATAATTGCATCAATCAGGGAAGAGCTCTCCTGTCTGCTAAGGCTCTTCCTTCTCCCTGGCAGGAGCCAAAGACAGAGAAAGGAGTGAGTGAAGTGAAGAAATAATAAAGAATCCAACCACTCCCCTCTTTCCTACTGTAAAACCCAAGAATGAATCCAGCTGAAGCTGGTACAGGGATGAGGAGCTTTAAAATGAATGAGAAATTCAAGTTTCCATCTAGAAAGAATTGCTTTTCATATGTCTGAAAATGAGGCTATTAATATTTGAAAGTGAATTAATAGTTATGGGGTCTGTATGCACTAAGAATTTCCACTTACAGTTTTGGAGTATTTAACCCTTCCAATCACGCTATGAGGAAGTTTCTAGTTACTATCTTTACTTTGCAGGTGAAGAAACCAAGGCACAGAGAGGCTGAAGTCACACAGCTAAAAAAAATTCAAAACTCAAATTTGAGTAACGATCTAGCTCAGAATCTATACTCTTAACCACCATGCCACATTGCTGTAGCCTTCTCTTTCACTGAACTCACTCAAAGGGTGGTTTTGATATCAAGAAATTACATGAATGGCAAACATGTCCTTGCTGTGACTTCTGTTTTCCTCAATGAATCCAACAATTCAATTTTCTCCTTTATTTATGGTGCCTAAGCATTTAAAAGTAACATTTGCCCTCAATTAGAAATTTAGAATGTATTTTTTAAAAAACCTTAATCTTTGTAAACTATTATCGCAAGGAATTTAAGATTGATGAACCATTGTTACATCTGTGCCAAAGGAAATGCACTTCTGTTAATGGCTGACCACCATTTATCAGTTCTCAATATGTGGTGGTCAGCACTGTATGTGGGCAGCTCAGCACTCCCTTTGCATGAGTATTTCTGTGCAGTGTTTTTTCCTGCCGTATTTCTGTGCTGTCGTCAGGCCTCACGTTTGCCCTAGCTCCAGCAGATGTACAGCAAAGTCACTAGACAGAGGAGGAAGGACTAAGAGTTGCTTTAAAATTTGTACTGATTCCATGAAATTACAGCCAAAATGTGTTCACAAGAAAGTGCTGCTGAAACAAAATCAATTAAAAATAAATAAATTCCCCTTCCCTAGAGCAAGTGCAGGTGCATTTCAAGTGGTCTAGGGGCTTTGCCCTTGGGCCTTTGGTGATTTGACTGACAGCTGTAATAAGGATGAAAATATACACGTGCCAGATTCACTCAGATGGGGGCACATTCTTTCCTAATTGAAACACCATGCCTCTCTGCACTAAACAATTAAGTGAGAAATTAGCATTTTTAGTCCATAAAAATGCCTTAACTCAATAGAGGGTAGTCATATAAGAAAAAAAATTATAAAACTCAATGTTCTTGTGCATAAGACTAGAGTAAACAAAAATGATTTTACTTTAGTATTAGTCTTTTTTTTGGCTATAGGAGTATAAATAATTGCAATGTTTTCCTCTCTAAACTTAGAGAGTGAGAGAGATGATTTTCACATCTGCAAAATGTTTGCACCTATTTAGTTTCTTGGAAAAGTCTGTCTAGTTCTATCTGTGAAAACAAATGCTCTTAAAATCCACCAGGGGGAGATTGTAACATTGAAAACTTCAACAGAAAGTTTTAGATTTGATATGGCTGCATTTCAGTTGACAGCTGGAACAACTTTTGAACTAAACCTTTATGATAAGGTTTACATCTTGATAAATCTACCTGAGATATTCCAGCTATATTAAAACCAGGTCTGAGTGGCTAGGGAGAATCGAAGAAATATTGCTGTCTTGTCAGAGAGATGCATGAGGTGCCAGAGTGTGTCTGAGAGAGGGGTGTTGGGTGTGGATGGTCTGAGACCACAGGTCTCTAGAGAGAGAATTCGCACAGTAAACTCAGGCCATTAACTGATGTATAATGCCTTGATTTAGTTCCTTGGGGCAAACTTTGAGGCTTACACTGTAACTCTCTGTAAAAATGATGAAAGAAGAATTTTTTTTAAATGTATATGACATATTCTTGGGACAAGTTGATTTATTTGGGAAGATATAATATTATTTCAGAAATCTTTGGTTAACACCCCTGTAGTATGTCAAATCACCTGTTTGTATCAATTAATAAGAACTCAATGACATCAAAACTCCAGTAAACTTTATATTTTTTAAAGACTTTATTTATTTATTTTTAGACAAAGGGGAAGAGAGGGAGAAAGAAAGGGAGATAAACATCAATGTGTGGTTGCCTCTCACTTGCCCCCTGCTGGGGACCTGGCCCACAATCCAGGCATATGACCTGACTGGGAATCGTACTGGTGACCCTTTGGTTCACAGGCCAGTGCTCAATCCACTAGGCCACACCAGCCAGGGCAAAAATTCCAGTAAACTTTAAAAATATATATGTTTACTGATTTTAGAGAGAGAGGAAAGGAGAGTAGGAGGGAGGAAAGATGAGAAGGAGGAGGAAAGAAAGACAGAGAGGGAGAGAGAGAGACATCATTGTGAGAGAAGAACATCGATCAACTGCCTTCCATGTGCACTCTGAACAGGGATGGACCTACAACCTAGGTATGTGCCCTGACCAGGAATCAAATCCTCAGCCCAATGGTGTATGAAATGATGCTCCTACCAACTGAGCCACACTGGCCAGGACTTCAATAAACTTATAAAAAGAGATAATCTCCAGAAAGAGTTCTATAATAGGAGTTGAGACACAATGTGTCCTCCAAAGTTTGATTAACCCCTGCTAACATATGGAGGTGTTCCTAATACTCAGTTTAACAACTGTAATTTTGTAGGTTTCATGATTCTAGGACTGAAAAGCAGGATAAAAACACCATTGGTGCTGGTTCTAACACAGCCATTTCCATTTCTGCTATGTTCAGAGGTGATTCTCTGGATGCAAATGATTCTGTCATTTTTGCCAGTAAGTGAACTTTTTCATACTCTTAATTAAGTATATGCACAAGGTCTGTCTAGAAGGTATCTGTTGGGAACTGCCCTGCCTGGTTTCAGAAACTGTAATCCCCCATTGCTAAGGCTGAGTAAAGGACCTTGGGACCATAAGCCACTTAGGAGACAAAGCTTATCTTCCTTGTAGGGGCACTACTTCTGCCCCCTTTCTCTTCACCCTGCTTGGCCCTGGGGCAGATGACTGGTTAGCCAATGATGGGTAAGATTCCTCAAAAGAGGGACAACCTAACACAGGCATAGTCATGAAGAGGCCCTCAGGGAAGGACTTGGGGGGCTAAAGAAAAAGGGGGTGATAGAACCTCACCCCTTGGCTTTGACATAGCCTGAGTTCTCATTCTGTCTTCAAGAATCTCCTAATCTCTTGGCTGCCTTACTTCCCCTGCTTGACTTAAACCTGAAACAATGCCTTAAGCCTAAAATAATGCTGGAGGTGAGTACAGCCCTGTGCTAGAAAGCGTAGGTTCCCTAGGGCAATCAGGCCTCAGAAAGAATGCATAAAATCCTATGAAACCTACTTTGCTAATGCTCTCAATTTAAATGATAAGGGTCCAAGCAGGAAGTGAGTTTGTTCCCCAAAGTATTATGGCCCTTGAGCTATCTGACCCTGACTCAGAATAAGCCCTCAGAGTTCTTTGAATGTTGTCTATTGTTTAATCATCTCTGCCTGATAATGATTGATGAGCTTTACTTATACACCCTGTATTCCTGTGCAAATTGAACCCAATGAAAGCTTGTCAAGGCAAGGGTCGAGGCACTCTCCCCTTGAGAGAGTGGCTGCACTGTTCCTTTTCCTCCACAGGACTCAGTAGTCTGTGTGAATTTGTCTCATCTTATCCATAATGCCACAGACCCCAGGAGTCAGGATCCACTTCAGTATCCAGCTACATAATGTGAAAAAATAGAGACATTTATTGAAGAAGATAAAGAAACATTGTACATAGGACAATGATGCCTCAGTCCTCTTCAAAGTACTGACCTTGGAACCTCACACAGTTCTCTCACTGGCCATCAGCTGCCCTGTCATATTTTCCTGAAACTCATCAACTGTCTGAAATCTCTTCCCTTTCAAAGGTGATTTTAGTTTTGGGAAAAGGCAGAAGTCGCAGGGCTCCAGCCAAATCTGGGCTGTAGGCAGACTGAGTTACCTGGGTGATTTGATATTTCATCAAAAAACTGCGTGAGATGTGATGCATGAGCAGGTGCATTTTCATGATGAAGCTGCCAATCACCATTAACCATAGCTGCAGCCCTCTGAATCATCCAAATAGTTTCCATAGAGGAATGTTCAAGCTTAACCCAAAATTTGATGCAGACTTGTTGCTCTACTCACTGAGTCATTTTGAATGTGACAGCCACTCAGGACACATGCTCATTCAATAGTGCCTACCACACCTCTGACTAGTACAGTGAAGTCATCATTGTTCACACAAGAGCATTCCAGTCCACTCTCCTTGGCTGCCAGGTTATACCAATATCTTGCAAATCATTCTCATTATATTAACAATGGCTGGACTTTTTCTGGACAGACTATTTCATGTATATCTATATGTATGAACATACCATATGACATTTTAGGTGAAACATTCAAATTAAAACTATAAATTATTATACCCATATTATTACTGTACCAACCACACTCAAGCAGGCCTTATTTCTGCCAGACCCTGTGTGTCTACATGTGTGTGTATGTGTCTGTGTGTGTGTGTATCAGCAAACTAAGCATATGTTTTAAGGTGTGTGTATTTTTTTTAGATTTGAACTAATGTTTTATCTCTTTATTTTTCTAGCATAGTAGGTAACAAACTACTTGGTTCGTGCCTCATTGTGGTGTACACCTGACTTCCTGGGTTTTGTTCTGTAAGCCCTAAAGGCCCACTGAGAGAATATGGTTTGAAAAGAAGTGTTCCTTCAAAATAAAAAGAGCCCCCTGAAGACACACTAGGTTAGGGCAAGGGAGAGAAATTCAGGGTCCCCAGTGTGGGAATAGTGAGGCAGGAATGTTGACTTCAACAGTGTCTCTGCAAAATTAATGTTCCCCCCAGAACCTCAGAATGTGACTTTATTTGGATATAGGGTCTTTGCAGATGTAAATAGTTAAGGCTCTCAAGATGATATCATCCTGAATTTAGAGTGGACATAGATTCAATGACTGGTGTCCTGATAAGGAGAGGTGAGAACATGTAGAGTCACACACAAGAAGGCCATGTGAAGACAGAGACAGAGACTAGACCGATGCTTCCACAAGCCAGAGAACATCAGGAACTATCAGGAGCTGGAAGAAGCAAAGAAGGATCCTCTGCTGCAGGCTTCAAAGGGAGCATGGTCTTAGAACACCTCAATTTGGTCTCTGGCCTCCAGAGCTAAAAACAAAACATTTCTGTGGCTTTACATCACCAAGTTGTAGTAATTTGTTACAACAGGCTAATCAATTAATAACAGAGTAAGAATATCCTGGGAATGTATTATACCTGTGTGAAGAGTATTATTTCAATCTTTCTTTTATTTTTTATTCTTTTATTTTTTATGTATTTTTTATTTTTACATTTGCTTCCACTATACTAAAATTGCTCTACATTCAAAATTTTCTGCTTGTACTATTTTGAATAAATCCCTTTTCTCCTTAGACCAGCCAGAGAGACATCTGTTGTCAGCACTCAGAGCCCTGGCAATATGAAAGAGGAGCCAAGGGACTAAAGTGTGGTCAAAATGGATTGTCTGCAAAACACTGTTTAATTCTTTAAATCCCTGCCACACTAATTAAATAATGCTTGACTATGAACTTAAAACCTATCCACTTTATCTTACTTATGATAACATTTTCTTCCACAGTACTAAAATAACTACATTTTGAACTTGCTGATTGCATATGCTCCTTGTAGATTAGGGAAGAAATGCCACAGAGACAAGCAGGAAAGACCATGCAAACTAAGTGTGTCACCTCTGGAAGAGCAATATTCCCTACCCTCATTTATTTTCTGGATTGTGACAGACGAGAGAGAGCCCTGCGAGACACAGAGTACAGAATCACAGAAAGAGAAGATGCTTTAACAACCATCCAGTCCATCACCAAATGATTATCTGACCCTCTTTATGACATTCCTAGAGAGACAAATCCAGACTATCCCTGTGTCTCTCCAGTGACACAAGACTCATCACCTCCTGAAGCAGCCATTCCATTTTAGCAGACTAATTGAGACAAAATTTCTCCAGATGATTTGAAATCTGGTACCTCTTATAATTTCCAAATTTTTCACTCTGCATCTAAACACCACATGTGCCCTGAATGACAGCACTTCTCACACTTGAACACTGCTGTCATTTCCACTCCAAGTCACCTCCTCAGGCTTACAGTTTCATTTTCTGGACTGACATGATTTAATTCCACAACTTTTTTTAGGTTCTCTTCCTCTGGCTGTGCTCCAATTGGTAGAACTAAGTATTCTCTTAAAGCTGAAAACCACACACTTATCCTTCCTTGATTGCCCAAGTTGGTGCAGGACTTGGACTTCGCCTCCACTGGTAGATTCCATTAGCACTCCTTCCTCTGTGCTCCAGTAGCCTTAGTCTGATATGCATCACATTGTGCTACAATGTATATTCAAATTTCTGCCCCTAATTGGACAGTAACCTTACTGAGGACAAGAATGATATCTTTTATCTTTGATTCCCAAGTGAAAAACATACTCCTGAGAAAATTGCAGGGTTTAATAACTATTTACAATATAATCAACAAAATGAATGGATCATTAAGATTTTCCCAGGAATGGTCTTTGGCCACTTTTATGTCTCATGAAATGACTAAAGAGTCAAAAAGAATGCATGTGGCATCATCGGATGACCTCAAAGAATTCAATGAAAATCACATTAGAGAAAACAGGCCTTAGGTCTACGGAAAGATTAACTTGGGGTAAGGAGATCCTGGGTTGGACAGGGTCTGGATTGCTGCAGATTGCAGTCTGGATTTTTTTCAGGATGGTACTTTTCTAACAAAGGCCACACATTCTTGAGACAGCTAAAATAATGGTCAGGTGGTAACTATGAGGGGAGGGTGATCTGGAGCCTGGCAAGGTAGCTGATTTCAAATATTGAAGAGTAGTGCATGGTAGTAAGTGATGGCATGAGAATCAGAGGTGGACATTCTCTTGAAGCAGCTAGGAAAAATTTCCCAAATGATAATGAAGAGAATGGACACCACCTATAAGAGTGAAATACTTCAAGCCTGCTGTACTCCCAAGGCCTTAGGTTAACAGCTTCTATTTAGTCTTGTATCTAGAGACCAGAGAAGTCTATGTTGTTTATCAAACATTTCCAGGAACCTTGTGACCAAACTTACATGAACTAGAGTCAACAGAATGAGAACAAAGCAACCTTCCTTGGAACTCTACTGGCACCCATAAAGCAGTCATCAATCAACCTTAACCCCCACCCCCTGTTTCCCTCTTCTCTTGATATAAAAGAAGGCTGATTTCTGTACTTTCTTAAGATGTTTTTTTTAGAATGTTAGCCCGCTAAGTTTTTGACTTGTTGGCTTTCCAAATAAAGTTGCTTTCCTTGCCCCAACACCTTGTCACTCGATTCATTGGCTGCCATGGTGCAAGTGGTATGAGTCTGGAGGACCTGGAGGTCCCAAAGTTAAAAAAAAAAAGTGTGAGAGGTTCCCAGGGAAGAAGTGTCCTCAGAAGAAAGCCAGGTGAAATTCAGAGTCAGATAAAGATCCCAAAGACATGAAAGAGAGAGGAAACATGGTCCACTGGAACATCTTCAATTTGGAGACCAACTGCAAATTCAGGGAGTTCAAAAAGCCATCATCAGTTTTGATAATTCACTATTCACATAACTTACTGAAAGTTGTTATAATCACCTATTACAGTATAGTATAGGGAAAAGATACAGATTAAAATGAACCCAGGTAAGAATTACTTAGGTCAAAATCCAGGAAGTATCAAACTCAGAGCTTCAAGCTGTCCTCTCCCCACTGAGTCATGGATTACTGTATTTTCCCTGCACTGAAGTCTGATGATACACATAGAGCATAGGTAGCAAACACAAGTCCCATGGGCCAAATCTGGCACTCCACCTTGTTTTATCCTGCCCAGCACCTTGTTTCTACCCGGCGGCAGCACTGAACTCTCGCTTAACTGTTCAGGAGTAGTTATATTTCTACAGTCTTAAAACTACATTCGGCCCTTTGAAGGCAATGGCGAGGCTGATGTGGCCCCCAGTGAAAATGAGTTTGACACCCCTGACATAGAGTATTGCCATCCTGGGATGCTCCCCAAGTTTTGGTGTCCAGAGTTCTCATTGGGGCTCCATCACAAAAACATAGTTAGTCCAGCCCTTCAGGAAAGCAGCCTAATACTGTGTGACCTAAAGTCCCCACCTTGAACCACATTGCTTTTTATCTCATTTTCCCAAGGCCAGCAGGAAACAAAAACACTGCTATCACACATCACATTCCAAAGGTTTAGAGATTGCCTCCAGAAGCCAAGAACAACTGCTAGACCTTCCTTTACCACACAGAGAATTATGATGATTGACTTTTCCTATTGTATTGTAAGTATTTGCTTCTGTGTGTGTCATGCAATGGAGGTGTGACCCTTGAGGTCAGAGATCAGGCCACATGCAAGGTCTTCATGTTGGATGTACAAAAGTGTAAATGAGTCCTTCTGTGTTGGTGTGCTCACAGCATAGTAGCCACAAGTGCCTTGGTCTGGTAAATGTAGTTTTACTTAATCTTTATGAGGAACATTAGTCTTCCAACTTCTCTTGTTGCTACAAGTGAACAAGAATCACAGTGAGCAAATGTTTTTATTTCATCCGTGGAAAAGTCTCTGGAAGAATACTGCTCTAAAGCACCCCTGCTCTTTGGCTTGGGTGACAATGCATTCAAAGATTTATTGAACTTCAGAAGGACATCATTCTGTAAATTGAGGGCTTGCTGCCTAAACCAATGCATATTCTACTAAGGGAAAAAATGAGTGAATTTGTAAAACATTCCATGGCCTGACAGGCATCTGATCTACCTCAGCCCAAGGGAAGATGAACACAGCTCTCCAAGTCAGACATCATCTTCCTTGTTTGAGCAACAGAATTATTCTAACCACTCATCACTCTTATTACCACTAGAAAAATGAAACACTAGCAGGAAGTGAAAATGTAAAAGAATGTGACTAAAAGACCAGAGTTAAATGGATATAACAAAACTTCTTTTATGTTACAAGTCCTCGGGCTTTAAATCTGTCAACAAGCACAGCATTTTGGAAGGTGAACTTTGCTATTTATTAAAATAACTAGAGAGTATAAAATAGCACTATGCAACACAAGTATAAAATACTTCAAGGTGTTAGAAAAAATTGCTGTAGAAATAATTACCATTCACCTAATTCCTCTAAGTCTATAAAAACAGTGTTAAATTCATGTAGTTACCTAGAAATGCCACTCCATCTCTTATTCAATCTCCATCTAGGGTCTTTTTTTAATCCCCCCTCAGAACATGATGTAAAGATTAAAGAACCACTTTGTCAATATTTTTTTTTCTCCAAGGAACAGGATCCCTCTCATTCTAAGTTATTTTGCGTATAGTTTTCCATTTTAGGAACAAGACAAAGGCAGAAATAACTTAGACAGTTATGACTGTTTATATAGGGGGAAAAACCCACACCCAATTTGAGGCCAAGAACTTGTATCAACTGTTTCATGATAAAGCACTACCATGGTGATCCTGGGTTCAATCTGATCACTCCTTGAGGTCCTTTGGTTTGAGCTGCTGGAGTTTATCTGTTTTGAGGTTTGAGATGTGACTCTTATTGAAACTCTTTTTATTATTGGTTTTTAGTCATTTCACTAAAGATTATATATACATAACTTAACAGTGTTCATAGAGTTAATATTGTCTCACTTCATTTAACATGTGAGAATTTTACCAGAGTGTAATTCCATTTACTCCACAGATTTTTGTGAAATTGTTATCATATTTTTACTTTTTCATACATTATAAATCCAATTAAATGAATCTTATTTTTATTTTAAGCTGTTAGTCATCTTTTAAAATAACTAAAAAGAGTAAAATAACCATACATTTACATACAAATTTAACTATTTTTAATGTTCTTCATTCCTTCTTATTGATTCATGTTTTTAAATATATTTTATTCATTACACTATTACAGTTGTCCCATTTTTCCTTCCTTTATTCCCCTCCACCTTGCACCCCTCCTCCCACCTGTATTCCCCTCCCACCATTAGTTCATGTCTATGGGTCATACATATAAGTTCTTTGGCTTCTACATTTCTTACACTGTTCTTAACCTCCCGCTGTCTATTTTGTACCTTCCACTTATGCTTCTTATTCCCTGTACCATTTCCTTTATTCCTTGCTCCCCCTCCTCACTGTTAACTCTCCATGTGAGCTCCATTTCTGTGATTCGGTTCTTGTTCTACTTGTTTGATTAGTTTGGTTTTTTTTAGATTCAGTTTTTTTAAACCTTTTCATTTTGCTTAATTATCCTTTTTTTAAAGATCTTATTTATTTATTTTTAGAGAGGGAAACACATCAATGTGCAGTTGCTGGGGGCCATGGACTGCAACCTAGGCATGTGCCCTGACTGGGAATCGAACATGTGAGGCCCGGTTCGTAGCCTGCGCTCAATCCACTGAGCTACACCGGCCAGGGCTTAGATTCAGTTTTTGATAATTGTGAGTTTGCTGTCATTTCACTGTTCATATTTTTTTATCTTCTTCTTTTTCTTAGACAAGACCCTTTAACATATCATATTATAAGGGCTTGGTGAATTCCACCCAAGATGGAAACATAGGTAGAAACCCTTTGATCCTCCCACAACCAAAAGGAGGATAACAACCAATCTAAAAACAATAAACATTACAAATATATTTATTTGTATTTATTAAACAAATAAATAATAAACAAGTGCCAGAAAATCAAACTGCATGGAACTCTGACAACCAAGGAAATAAAGAAACAGTCAGCCAGACCAAAAAGACTGGTAGGAGGGAGAAGGGCAGCTGGGCAGTCAGACAGAACCCACAACAAGGCGGTGGACCGTGCTGGCAGGGCAGGCTGAATGGGAAATTGAGACTCAGAGCTGGCTGTGGAATACAGTGTGGGTTGCCATGGCAGGAAAAACCCTAGTCTCACATGAGAATTTCTTGGAAAGTGGGGCTAGAGCCAAGCAAGCAAGATGTATTGTTCCCTCTCTGACCCCTCCCCCACAGACAGCACCAAAACACAGCAAGGAGGGTTGCCTTGCCCGGGTGAATACCTAAGGCCCCACCCCCTTGCAACTTATCAGGTGCGCCAAGACAAAGAAATATTACCCAAATGAAAGAAAAGAGCAAAACTCTAGAAAAAGATCTAAGTGAAAAGGTTAGAGCCAACCTACCTGATGCAGAGTTCAAAACACTGGTAATCAGGATGCTCACAGAACTAATTGAGCTCGACTACAAAATGAAAGGACAAATGAAGGCTACCCAAAGTAAAATAAAGCAAAATATTTAGGAAACCAACAGTGACGGAAAGGAAACCAGGACTCAAATCAACGATTTCGAACAACAGGAAAAAATAAATATCCAACTGGAACAGAATGAAGAAACAAGAATTCAGAAAGATGAGGAGAGGTTCAGGAACCTCCAGGACAACTTTAAACATTCTAACATCTGAATTATAGGAGTGCCAGAAGGAGAATAATAAGAGCAAGACATTGAAAACTTATTTGAATAAATAATGAAGGAGAACTTCTGCAATCTGGCAAAGGAAATAGACTTCCAGGAAGTCCAGGAAGCTCAGAGAGTCTCAAAGAAATTGGACCCAAAGAGGAACACACCAAGGCACATCATAATTAAGTCACCCAAGATTAAAGATAAAATAAAGATAGACTCTTCAAAGCAGCAAGAGAAAAGGAGAGAGTTACCTACAAAGGAGTGCCCATAGACTATCAGCTGATTTCTCAAAAGAAACCTCACAGGCAAGAAAGGACTGGGAAAAAGTATTCCAAGTCATGAAAGGCAAGGACCTACACCCAAGATTACTCTATCCAGCAAAGCTATCATTTAGAATGGAAGGGCAGATAAAGTGCTTCCCAGATAAAGTCAAGCTATAGGATTTCATCATCACCAAGTCCTTGTTTTTTTAAGTATATTTTATTGATTATGCTATTACAGTTTTCCCAATATTTCCCCCTTCCACCCTGCAGCCCCCTTCAGCATTCACTCCACTTAGTTCATGTTCATGGGTTGTACATGTAAGTTATTTGAATTCTCTGTTTCCTATACTATTCTTAATTTCTCCCCATCTATTTTATTCCTACCAATTATGCTTCTTATTCCTTGTACCTCCCCCACATTGTTTCCTCCCTTCTCCACTGAAAACCTTTCATATGATCTCCATTTCTCTGATTCTGATCCTGTTCTAGTTGTTTGCTAAGTATTTGTCTTCATTGTTTTTTTCTTTTTTTGGTTCACTTGATAGTTGTGAGTTTTTGTCATTTTACTGTTCATAGTTTTTGATCTTCAATTTCTTAGATAAGTTCCTTTAACATTTCATATAATAAGGGCTGAGTGATGATGAACTCCTTGACCTTATCTGAGAAGCACTTTATCTGCCCTTCCATTCTAAATGATAGCTTTGCTGGATAGAGTAATCTTGGGTGTAGGTCCTTGCCTTTCATGACTTGGAATACTTCTTTCCAGCCCCTTCTTGCCTGGAAGGCTTCTTTTGAGAAATCAGCTGACAGTCTTACGGGCACTCCTTTTAGGTAACTCTCTCCTTTCCTCTTGCTGCTTTGAAGAGTCTATCTTTATTTTACATTTAATCTTGGATAACTGAATGACGATGTGCCTTGGTGTGTTCCTCTTTGGGTCCAATTTCTTTGAGACTCTCTGAGCTTCCTGGACTTCCTGGAAGTCTATTTCCTTTGCTAGATTGCAGAAGTTCTCCTTTATTATTTGTTCAAATAAGTTTTCAATGTCTTGCTCTTGTTTTTCTCCCTCTGGCACTCTTATGATTCAGGTTTTGGAATATTTAAAGTTGTCCTGGAGGTTCCTGAACCTCTCCTCATCTTTCTGAATTCTTGTTTCTTCATTCTGTCCTGGTTTAATGTTTATTTTTTCCTTCTGGTCCACTCCATTAATTTTAGTCCCGGTTTCCTTCCTGTCACTGTTGGTTCCCTGAATATTTTGCTTTATTTTACTTTGGGTAGCCTTCACCTTTTCCTCCATTTTGCAACCATACTCAATCAGTTCTGTGAGCATCCTGATTACCAGTGTTTCGAACTGTGTATCTGATAGGTTGTCTATCTTTTTGTTGCTTAGTTGTATTTTTTCTGAAGCTTTGATCTGTTCTTTCATTTGGGCCATATTTCTTTGTCTTGGCATACCTATTATATAATGAGAGGTGAGCCTTAGGTATTCACCAGAGCGAGGCAACCCACTTTGCAGCATTTGGTGCTGTATGTGGGGGAGGGGTTGGAGAGGGATCAATATTACTTGCTTGGCTCTTAGTGCCTTCAGTCACTTCCCCCACTACCCAGAAGCAAATTGGGCCCTTCTGGTGCTGATTCCCAGGTGGGTGGTTTTGTGCATGTTCTCGGACCCTGTGAGTCTCTCCAATGAACTCACCTTTGGGACTGGGAGTTTCTCCCACTGCCTCAACCCCTACAGGTTTTTTCAGTCAAAGGTTTTGAGGCTTTATATCCCTGCACTGGAACCCTGGGTTGTATGGTCTGTCTTGCTCCCCATTTGTTCTTCCCAGTTTATCCTCATACAAATGTGGGACTGCCAGCCACCACCTCACCTTCCTCAGTCCTCCAACCGCTGCCTTGCTGCTCATCCTTTCAGCCCCAGCTTCCTGTCTCCACCTCTCCTACTGGTCTGGATGAATGTTTTTTTTTTAATTCCTTGGTTGTAGGACTTCCATACAGTACAATTTTCTGGCAGTTCTGGTTGGTATTTTTTAATTTGTTGTTATCCTTCTTTTGGTTTTATGAGGAGACACAGTGGATCTACCTATGCCTCCATCTTGGCCAGAGGTTGATTTGTGGTTTCATATGGTATCATTTCCCATTAGCCTTAGCATTCTTTGTGGTACAGATGTGCTAAGATAAACTTTTGTTTTATGTGCCTGAAAATGTCTTTACTTTATTCTTATTGTGAAGGACATATTTACTGTGTATAGAACTCTGGTTTATTTATTTATTTTTCTTTTAGCTTCTTAAATATGTGATTCTACCTTCTTCTGAATGAATATTTCTTGTGCAAACTTAGTCATCATTTGTACCTTTGCCTGTGTGTAGTGTGTATTTTTTTTCTATGAGTACTGTAAATATTTTTTCTCCGCCAGCAATTTGACTATGATGTGCCTGGGTATACTTCATTGCATGTTTATCTTGCTTGAGGGTTTCTAAGTTTCTTGGATCTGTAAACTGATGTTTTTACCAACTTTTTGGAATTTATGGTCATTATTCATTTTTTTTTCTTTCCTTGAGAATGTCCTTTACTGTAGATTAGCCCTTATTCCTTAGATGTGGCCTTTTAGGGGCTTTGACAACATGAGATACACAGTGAGGCCAACATGGCATTCAAATGTCTCCTTTTAGGGCCCTTTGCATCTCTGCTGTGGGGCAACTCTCAGCCCCAGAGCAGCCACCCTCTGTATGCTAAGAGGTGCCTCTTCCAGCACATGTGCAACCAAACCTCAGCCAAGAACCTTTTGTGTGCAGTTATGGGGCAAAATTTCCACACAGATCCCTCTTCACTCTGTCACTTCATTTCCAGCAGCTTTCGTAGATTCAAACTTTTACACCTGCCTCCTGTTTTCAATGAGGCCACAGCCTCTGCTTGGTCCTACTCCCTGAGCTGTCCTCTGGAAAATGCCCCAGGCAGGAGGCCAAACCACTAGGATGCTCTTCTTGTATTATGGGCTTTTCTCAATGATAGCACTCCTGAGTGGTCTCTGCTCAATCCCTGGAAATAGTCATTGCATATATTCTGTACAGTTTTATAGTTTCTTATGGCAGGAAGAAAAGTAGTACCATTTACTTCATCATGGAGGCAAAATTCTGATTTTCTTTTATGCATGCAGACAACCTTGCTGGGTCAGGAAGGATCGTTAAGTTCCAAAATATGCCATAGATTTTTAGGCACACATTCACTACATACTCATTTCTTAGTGAATATAAATAAAATGTTTTATGTTAAATTGAACTGGAGTTCTTTGATAGAACTAAATTTTCTATTGCTAAGAGCTCTAAAAACCTCTATTCTTCCTTACTAGATATACGGAGTACGGTTTTGGGGATAGCGTGCAATGGTCTCATGAGAATAAATGTTATACAGGATTCAATTAAAAGTGAAATCTTATTACCATCATGATAGTTCTTAGGCTGAGTTTTATATCATCAACATTTATCAATGAAACATGAAAATTTAATCATTTAAGTAAATTCCAGTTTGCTCAATGCCCCAAATATCCAATATATTGAATGTATTACTTTTTATTTACATATAGCAAAATTTGTACACAGGCCTCATGAAAATTGCTAAAGCTAGAATACTTTCATGAATAGATTGTGCTTAAACATCATATTTTTGTTCATAAAAGGATAAATCTTTTACTAATACAAGCAGATTAGTTATTGAACAGAGATGAGCAGTGAAGTTATCATGCTTTTAGGTAATCAGAAGATGAGGATTTGATAACATTTCCAGCAATCTAGTAAAAAGTATTCCAATGAATATTTGAGTTTTGTTGAAATTTACTTTTATGAAACTCAGACTGGATGCTTTTAGAATAGTGTTGTGTTTTTTTTTTTATCATAGCTTTATGCCAGACTAGGAGTTGAAGTATGAATAAAGGAAAGGGAAGATTTCTCTTATCAAGTCTTAAAGTTAGGCTATAAAGAATAAGTTGCCCCCAAATCTATTTGTAATTGTTTTGATTGTTTTTCAAAGACAATTTAAAAACCAAAGAATCCAAGTAGAAGTGTGCCTAAAGATTTGCCAGCATATAAAACATTGTCTTAGTTATATTTCTCCCTGAGGCCAGGAAGTGATATCAGATAAGCTCTTTCCCTTGATTATTCATTAATTTTTGTTTAGTCTACAAACATTTTCTGAGCACCTATTTGAATTAGATGTGGTTCACTTCGCCTTTTTTATATTAGTGGTAAAAATGGATCTGCTCTTTGAGGATAGTTCTGGCCTTATAATTAATTCCATTTGCTGAAATTTTTCCATTTGGGGCAAAATTACAAACTGAGTGATTTTTACTTCTCTAACTGAAATAAACTTTATGTTGGTTAAGATCAATTCTCTCCAAGTTTTTCCCTATTTACCATTTTCTTGTATATTCAAGTGTTCAAGGAATTAGCCTGTTTTTTTCTGTCTTTGTTGATGTTTGCCATCTTTTTCTTTAGTTGACATATATATTTATTAAGCACTTACTATAGGACAATCACTGTTCAAATTACCTAGTTAGAAACAGACATCAATCTCTCGTCTTCATGGAACTTATATTTTAGGAGAAAAGAGGCAAAATACAGCATGAATTTTAAAAAGCCAATGGGATATTAGAAGGTGATAAGTAATGTAAAGGGACAGGAAGTGTGGAGATCACAATTCATACAAAGGAGTTGGATAGGACTTCATGGACAAGGGGACATGGAAGGTATGAGGGAGTGAGCCATGCAGAGGTATGTGGAGAAGAGTGTTGTTAGAAGTAGGAGCTCTAAGTAGAAGGCCCTGAGACAGAAGACTGTTGTGTTCCAGGAAGCACATGGAGGTCATTGTGGCTAAAATGAAGTGAACTTAGAAGAAGGTCCTATAAGAGGTGCATTAGGGACAGATGATGTAGGGTCTTGAAACCATTGTAAAGACCTTGGCTTTTACTCTGTGAGACATAGGCAGCCATTGGAAGGGTTTTCATAAAGAATTGGTATGACATTTTCAAAAGATCACTTTGTTGTGTTGAAAACTATCTGAAGAGGTGCAAGAATGGGAGCAGAGAGATGAGTTAGGAGGCTACTTTAGTAACCTAGGCAATCTGTTTTGGTGATTTGGACCCAAAGTGCTAGGAGGAGGGAAGGAGGCAAAAGTGGTCAAAGTCTGGATGTGTTTTGAAAGTATAGCTAACAGGATTTGCTTACTATTTGGAAGTAGAGTATGAGGCAAAGAAAAGAGTTGGAATGATTTCAACATCTTGTGTCTGAGAAATCAGAAAAAGAATCTCTATTAACTGAGATGGGAAAGACTATGTTGTACAGTTTTGGTTGGAAGAAAAATCAGAAATTCTGTGTTGGATACATTATTTTTGTGATGTTTATTAGACATACAAATTGAGATGTTGGTAAGAATTAGATATAAGGATTGGGTGCTCAGAAGAGAGGCAGAAGCCAAAGATATAATTTTAAATGTCATCAACATATAAAAGGTATTTCAAGTCAAATCTTGGATGAGATTGCCAAGAGAATGAACAATGTTAAGTCAGAGATGAAGCAGAAGTAGGAAACGAGACACAAAAGGAACAGACCGTGTCACAGAAGAAAAGCCAATAAAATATGGGATCTCAAAAATCATGTGAACAACATTCTCCAAGAAAAACATTTTTGAAATATCAAAGAATGAGGATTAAGAACTAGCTTTGGGGTTAATATCATGCCAGTCATCTGTGGTGGTGGTACAGGCAAAAACCTGATTGTTGTGATTTAAGAGATTAGGAAGAGACCCTGACCAGTGTGGCTCAGTTGGTTGGGCTTCAAAGCAAAAGGTTGCATATTCAATTCCCCATCAGGGCACATGCCTCAGTTGGAGGCCAGGTCCCCCACTGGGGCATGTACAACTGATCAGTAGTTCTCTCCCTCTATTTCTCTCTCCCTTTCCTTCTCTGCAAGAATAAATAAATAAAATCTTCAAAAAAAGAGAGAAAGAGAGGAATTACATGGAAGACATCAAGTCTTCCGTGATCTTCAAGAACTTTTGTTTTGTTTGTAAAATGGAGCAGAGAAATGGTGAGATAGAGGAAAAAATAGAATCAAGTTATTTTTAAGGTGCAAAAATTAACAGTTTGTTTTCCTGTTAATGAAACTGATCCTAGACAATGAATGAGTAGCAGTCAATTTTTTTAATAAGTGATAAGGGAATGTGCAAAGTCTGGGCTTCAGGAAGCAGCATGAATAGTTCATCACAGTAATAGGAAAAAGAGTAAATGTCACAAAAGTTGGTTGATAATAGGTATGTGGCAGCTTGTGGAAGTTCTCTTCTAAATGCTCCATTTTCTCTGGAAGTTGATAATAACATGGTCTTCAGCTGAGTGAGAATGGAGACAAACTATCCAAAGTTTCAAGAGAGAGGAGAAAATGTGAAATAATTATCCTGGATAGTGGGAAAAGACACACCATGAAGAAGTAGAGTATGAGTCCCCAATAGCATGAAGGTTCCCCTAGAGTTTAAAGATTAAGAACTGAAAAGTAAGCTAATTTGATTGATTGTGTGTTTTACTCCAACCACATTTAACTGTGCGGTGGAGTCATGGTGTGGGTAGGGAGATGGATTTAACCAGGCTTGTGGTTTAGTCAAGCAGGTAAAACAAAGTGAATGCAATTGAATTGCAGGAATTTGAACGGGTGTGATTATAATGATTGAGTGTGGAATTCAAAAGTGACAAGGAGGGACAAAGACCATGAAGGAGGTGAAGAAAAATGAAGGTTCTAATGAATCAGGAGAATGCATCATTTTTGACATTTCAGCCCATGTTTGCAGATTTCTGAGCGTGCTCACACATGCACATGCTCACATCAGCATAGCTATGGCAATATGACCTGGGTTGTTTTTTTTTTTAAGTAGACTTGTCATTGTTCACCTCTTAAAGCACTTCAGAAACTTTTTTTATACATTTTATTTCTTTTTAGAGAGAGAGGAAGGGAGGGAGAGAAATATCAATGTGTGAGAAATACATCAATCGGTTGCCTCTTGCACACTCCCAAATGGAGACCTGGCCTGCGACCCAGGCATGTGCCCTACCTAGAATTGAACTGGCTACCTTTGGGTTCTCAGGCTTGGACTCAATGCACTGAGCCATACCAGTCACGGCATGACCTGGTTTAAATGAAGAAGAGATCCCACATAAATGACCAGGCATTCTGAGAATTTACTCAGCCTCAAATAACTCTTGTGAAAAAAAGCACTGGATGCCAGATATTTTGAGCAAGTATAGAGATGAGTAGAGGAAAAGATACAGTTATTACCTAGAAGTGGATTATACACTAGAAGAAATATAGGCATGTAATCTGCTAAGTATAAGCAGCCTTCATTTATCGTGGGATCTCATAGATATAATCAGCTGCAGAAGCTCTGAACCATAATACAGATCTTTCCTGTTGCTGCTCTTATACCCAGAATTTCACACTAGGCTAAAGAGAAATATTCACAGAGTTCTCTGTAGATATTGGTCCTTTTCTCCAAAATGGCTCATCACTCTGGCTGACACAGTTTTTATATGTATTTGATGTGCTTTTCCTCCAAAGAGGCTGCCCAGTTCCTGCTTTTTATGTAAAAGAGTCTGATCCTGTGAATTCCCCCTCCCCAGAAAAAAAGCAGAGCCTAGCAGCCATTTTTACACAGGGGCATTCCAGGTGAACTGCACTTGGCAGAGAAGGTTCCGTGCCAAACTGCTGGCCTCCCTGCTAAATTGCCTGCCTGCACTGCTTCTGACGTCTGAGCCAGCCCTTATAAAGGAGTTTCTGGAATCCTACTTCACCCAATAGGACTGAAGCTTTTCCCAGCCACTTAAAGCTCTGTAAAAATCAGAGCAGCTCTATTCTGACCAATCAGGACAGTGCACTTGGGCAAATCAAACTGTGAGGATTTGGAGTCTTCATTTGCATGAGGATGCAAATCAGAGAATCAGGGACCAGGGGTAGGCCACAGCTAAATTCTTTCCTTCAAACCCTATCTCTAAGCTCTACCCTTTATTCTAAGATCTTGTAAATGTTGTCCTTCTGCTTGAGGGAATGAATTAGTGCAACTAAAAATGTTAAAGAAAAATTTTTGAAAACTAAAAACAACACACAAAAGTTGATACAGTAAAGAAAACACAAGTGGTTTTTCATAGAAAAGGGAATATTTTGGAGCAATAACTAAACTAATAAAGATGTTACCACAATGTAAGGAGAGCACAAGAGAAAACAGAAAAGTCCTTAAAATATTGGCTATATAGTTATTCATGACCACCCTAATGAATAGTTGGACTAAATATTCTTAAGATCATCTATGGACTCACTCCAATTCAGGTAAATTGAAGCTACATGTTTGCTATTTAAATGTTTTACAAGCTGTTATATCCCCTTACTACCAAGTTCTCAAATATCACTTGGTAATATTATCAGGAAAATTGCAAGGAACAACACTTCCCTTCCAATACAATGGGAAAAATAGGCGGTACACATAACATTTTTCAAAAGCTCTGAATATGCGAGAATAAGAGATTGAGTTTTTCTTTCTCTTGTCATCTAAAAATTATAAGGTATGCTTCTATGTAGATTGCAGTAGAGATGAATATCATTGTGACTTGGTCTCATAGTATTGTGGAAAAAATATGGGACCAGAGGGAAAAGGTCTGGATTCTTATGTTAACTCACTGAGAGAACTTGAGTAAGCCAAAACTTCTCAGGGCCTCAGTTTTTGCATCTCTACACAACTTAATTGCTAAGCTCTGCTTTTTTTTTTTTTAAGTAAATGAAGAAAGAGTGTATAAATAAATAAATGAATTTTGGCTCATATATTACAAAGCAGTATCTGAATAATAGAACTGCAGTTGTCCAGGAACAGATTGACTTGGTTTATTCAACCTCATCATTTTTCTTTTTTGAACCATTAATACATCTTTTTATTTTTGAGAAGAAAACACTTATTAAGCACTCACTAAATACCAAATAATATATATAAAATAGATGTTAACTTTAAACATTTACCTAAATTTGAAGAATTTGGTGGTTTAGTAGAGAGTCAGGAACTCAGCATAGGAAGCATTTAGAAAATATAATATGTATATATAATAAAAATTTTATAAATAATAAATGATCAAATCTTGGATTGAATGGTAACCACTGTAAATCAAAGAACATTGACACTCAATATCAAAGCCATTCAGAGAATAGATAGGATTGTAGGCTCTAATTTTTAAGACTATAGGAACAAAACAGAATTTCATTAATCTACTCATTTAACTAGTAACCTAGTTATAGGAAAACTAAAAAATAAGTGATTATAGAGAAGATTGTATGTTTCATTTGAAACACAGAAGTTCTTTTGGAACATTCAAGAAGGGCTGTCTGGCAGATAGATTATTATATAGATCTGTAGCTCCTATAAACAGAGATACATTTGGAAACTTACATAACTAACAGTTGAAGTTAGGAACATCAATGATTTCGCAGGGAGAAAATAGACAGAATGAGAAGTCAGCCAACAAGAGAATTCTAAAGAACATTACCATTTTAATTCAGTGGTAAGTCAACTGAGACAAATATTTAAATATCCTCAATTGCATTATCAAGATAATGACAGAAATTTTTCCTGAAATGATGTAGCAACATTTTAGTTGAGTTGTAGAGTAAATGAAGAGTAAGAAAGTAGAGACAGTAAACATGTGCCAATGTTTTAAATAACTTTACTATAAATAGCACAGGAGATGTTGTGGAGGGAGCTGACCATATTGAAATGCTGATAAGGAACCAGTAGTAATAGAGCATGTTTCCTAAGAGCATGGGAGTCAGAACACAGATGATGGGAATAGGTTTGGAGTTGGCTATGGATTGAAATAAATTTGTCAGGGGAATGCTAAACTCTTAGTTTCTTGTTAACGACTTCTATTTTGTATGTGAACTTGAAGACAATAAATTATACTAAAACTAAAAGGTAATTGGTAGGGCAGAAGCATGAGGACAAAGTCAAAAGTTTATCATAGCTATTTTCAGTTTAATTGGGCAGGGAGAATAATTTTGAAGAGTTTATATGCCATAGAAATGTTGGAGGCCATATATTTTTGATATGGTCAATCCAACTTCTTGTATGGCTTGTTTTCCAGAAGTCATCAGTCTTGACATAAAAAAAGAAAAGGTGGAAATTTGAATTAAACCAGAGTTATATAATATTATAGATGAAAGAATAGGGAATAAGGGACTTGAGTGTATCAGCAACTAAAATATTGAAGACAAGCATGATAAAGTCTTGGCTTTAATTCTCCTAAGTAGGTGAATCTGGCAGGGAATGGACTAATTGCGAGGAAAAGACAAGAAGTTTCCATGAGGTTGAAGAATAGGTATAGTGTGAACAATAACATAAAAGAAATGGAATGATAAAAGGTTCTTGACAGAGAGGATAATTAAGCCTTCAAAACTGGAAGAGACTTGGAAAGGGCAATGCTTGTAGTGTGGTTGTGGGTGACTGCAGTGGAGTAAAAGCAAAAACTGGCAAGGACATAGAGTGGTTGGTCCACAGGGTCAGTGAAAGTGGGTAAGTGGGGAAAAGATGACTTAGTCAAGTGCTGAAGTCTGTAATGATCACAGATGAGTGAGCTCTTGAATTGGAAATTGAAGATAAATTTCTATCTAAGCTGAGTCTTGGACAGATCGAGAGAGTAAGGACAAACACTTCCAGGGATGAGGAGTTTCAAGAATATTAGCACCTTCAGTAGAGAAGAAGTACAAGTACAAAGAGTGAAACTGGCATCTCTTAAATTTGCTATTACTGATTACTGGTGGTGAAATGTTTTGTGGGAGAGAACTGAAAATCTTGGCTGAATCAGAATCCACATTATTTGCCTACTGCATGTATTTGTCTAGCCTTTGTCCTTTAGTAACAGAAATAAGAATTAACTCTCTATCTGACCTTTTCATGTTTTTTTGGTATTAAACTTTACTTCAAAGATAATATGAAAAATGTGTTAGAATTGATACTATATGGTAATACTACATTCTCATTTTAATTTAATCACATGGTATATTTTCTCTACAATCTATATACATTTCCTAACTTTACACATCAATGTTTAATTTAGCATTTATGTATGAATAAGAGGGTGCATGCTTCTATTTTCTATTCAAAGAAGTTGTAAACCAATTTCTTTCAGGTCAGGCTGGTAGGGAGTAGACGCAATATATTTTCTTCTCAGTCATTCTCTTATGTCAGGAAAGGCTTCGATCTGCATAGCCTTTTCTTTCTTGCTTCAAGTAAGCATTGCCAAGTGAGTGAGCTTTTATGTTATTATTACTTGTTCGGTAAATTGCAATCAATTCAGCAATTTGGAAATATTGTTAACAAATTTTAAAAGCCATTTTTCAAGCTGACAGAAATATATGTAACTTGTACTTGCTGTAAAAAATGTTGCTTTATTTTGTATATTCTCTATTTACCTCAAGTTGTTTCTGCTTCACTAAACAAACATTTCTTTTTGCTCTTGTAGTATAATACATAATTCTTGTCTCCCCTTTTTTATTTCATATAATAAAACTCTCAAGTCACTAGAAATAGGTTCTTAAACTCAGAGAAATATTTTTCTGAGATTTAAAAATATGATGAAAGAAAGAAAAATGCCATGTGAAGGGTGGGGAAAAAAGCGAGAGTGAACATTAAGCAAATTTAAACCTGCCATGACTCTTCATTAACGAGTGTTTTACATAACACTCATCTGGTTACCTTCCATCAGCAAACAAAATATGTGAGATGATGAGAACACAAATCAGCCAGAGGAAAGTAAGCTCAAACAAAGCACTTGAGGCCCAGGCATTGTAGGCATTGTCTGTGGGCTACTTTGTAAATGTGTGTTGACTGTCCGCAATGTGGGAGAATCAAAAAGAATATTGGCACTGGTTCTGCCACCTAAAGTACGACAGTCTTAGCAGACGAAGTGTTATTTATCTGAGGGCCATGTGGAAAATTCTTTCCAGCCCAGAAAAGTTTAATGCAGAATAAAACAAATGAGGTAAAGCTGTCATTCAGTTTCTATGATGTGTGCACAGTCCCCCTTCCCCTCAGCTCCCAAGAATAAGCAGGACTTAAAACAATTTTAGCAAGTTCTGAAGACCATTTACTAATGGAAAGGATATGGACTTGGGAGCGTTATAGTGACTTATTCTAAAGTCACTTGGAAATTTGCTATTATATTTTTAATACTATCAAAAATATCCTGTTAAATAAAATCTATTTTTACTTCAAGATCACTTACTTGAAAGGTATGAACTTTGGAGTGTAATAGGTCTAGGCTCACAATCCTGACTGTGCTCAGACTTAATAACAATGTAACTTAGGGCATATTTCTTAATTGCTATGGGCCCACTTTGTAAAACTGGGGTAAAAATAGACCCTCCTAAGGTTGACATTAGGGTTAAATAAGAGAACATATATGTTTCTTGTATACAGAAGACATACAATGGGTGTAACTTCCCTCCTGATAGTTCCCATGGTCTGTCCCATCCTAGTAATAGTGGGGTGTATGACTTAAAATTTGGAACAAAGCCAAATGCTATGCTCATCAAAATTCCATAGTGCAGATTTTGAGTAAAAACTAGAAACATAACACACTTGCTACAAATCAAGTAATTCACAATTTTTGAATAACATAATTTTTCTTATGTCCTAGCTTCAAATAGATTTTGTATAATTGTGTGTAATGCAAGACAATCAGAACTAAGTCAAAATGTTAACTTATCACCTATTATTTCAAGATCTCTCTTGGGGTTATTCCTTTTAGCTAGTACTGACAGATTTCCTGGCCATTATTGGCTAATGTATGTCCATTGATTGCTTATAGACAGGAATATCTTACCACCAAATCATTTTAATAAATCTTCATCTAATACTGAAGAACAAATATCACTTAGTGAAGTTCTAGGATTGTACTCAATATCTACTCTGTTTGAATCCAATTCAACATAAGAAAGTCTTTATTTTTCAAACAGATAATTGGGAAGAGAATCAGACTGACATTTACAATGTATCTGTGATCTGACAAGTACAGATGAAGGCTTTCAAATGTTATTTCAAGCTCATGTTCTTCCCATTTCCTCAGGGAACATCTTAGAGATTGTCTGATCCAAGTAGGCATATCATGTCTGGTGGCCTCCTTTGGTGGTCTCAGGAAAATGTGGGACCCAAGTTTCTAAACCGAAAATTTGGAATTTGATAGAGGGGAGCAGAGAGATCTCAAGGGCAGAAGCACGCCAAGTCCTCCTGGTTTCCACCTGAGACCTAGTGAAGAGAGACAGGAGTTTCTCCAAGCAGTTCTATGGAATGCTAAGTTCCAAAAGATATTTCACACAAAAAAACCATTCTGTAGTCAATTTGGAAACACATCATACCATATCCCCTTTTCAGATGCAATTAGCATATTGAATGCAAATTAACATATTGAAGGCTGTAACACCAGAGAGAAAGAAAATGTGCTAGCCTTAAAAATAACCTCAATATTCCCTATATTTGTTGCTCTTGGAAACCCTTTTTCATGTAACTCATATTTTCTGCAGACCAAATAGACCATTATAATAAAACTTCACACACACACACACACACACAAATACTTGGTGCATTCTATGTTTCAAATTCACACAGACAAATTGTATTAGTCACCTTGTGATTATATATGTTTAATTAACTGAAACTATTGAAATATTCCAGATATTTTAAGGTGTGTTTTTTAGGTAGGTACCCATTACAAAAAAGAAAAAAAAAGCAAGCATCTGAATAGTTCAAACTCCCCAAATTCTCAAAGACTTCAGTTATTAACCTATTTCAAGCAAAAGCTTAAAAAGGTATTTTTTCAAAGTGTCAGAATAAGAGCTATGTTCTGGTCTCTAATGCAGTGGTAGAAATCCCATTTTTGCAGGAGAGATTGGTGTGAGCAGAGGTAGAACTATCTCAGCGCAACTCATGGTAATATCTTTCAGTTTAAGTGCTGGAGCAACACTAAATTACTTACCACGCACTTAATGAAAACATAACTAATGTAAGATTGTACAGTTTCCATTAATGCAGCTGTTTTTTCCTGTCTTTCAATTTTACTGCCTGGATTGTTAGCCTCCCTCATCTTACCTAATCTCCCTCATTTAGTTAATTCGATGGAACAGACGAGAGTGCTCAACACAGCATACATTTTCACTTTAACTCTAAGCCTAAAAGAGGATGAAAAGCATATAATTTTCTGTCTACTGCTTGAAACATCATAGCTTAGAGGTGCCACAGGGACTGTATTTGGCTGAAATCGATTGCTACAAAATCGGCAAATCTAACATCCAGGAGAACATTCACCATACATACACTGAAAGCAAATGAAATGCTTTTCATAGCTCCTCCTCCTGGAAAAGCCCTCATGAAGGCAGCATAAAAGGCAGTTTGATAACAAAATTGATAAAAATGTTTCTTTTTAAAGTAAAGGTAAAGACAATACTTTCAGGGATCATTTCTATAGTTCATTAAAGTAAAGGTAATTTATTATAAAGAACTGAAAGGACTTCCTTACTCCTACCCTGGTGGCATATCAAGGGCAGGTGTCAGTCTATAGTGTTTACAAGCACTAAGGGGGTACATTGTGCTAAATTTTCAATAATAAAGCCAATAAAAAAATATTGGTCTGCTTTTTTTAAAAAAAAAGATTTTATTTATTTATTTTTAGACAGAGGGGAAAACAGGGAGAAAGAGAGGTAGAAACATCAATGTGTGGTTGCCTCTTGGGCTCTCCACACTGGGGAACCTGGCCTGCAATCCAGGCATGTGCCTTGACTAGGAATCAAAGCAGCGACCCTCTGCTTTGCAGTCTGGAGTTCAGTCCACTGAGCCTCACCAGCCAGGGCTAAAATATTGGTCTCCTTTTTATCATCACCATGCCCCATCAATGCTGAGCATTGTCAGTTGTAAAATACTCTGTAATGAAAAAAGAGTGTTGGTTTATATTCAAACAATTGCTATAGTTACAGTTGAGTTTACTAATATATCTATAAAGTTCAAATTAGCACATTTTTATTCCTTTATTATTTATCATTTAATGAAATCTATCTTCTATGCAAAGGAAAGATTTCATTAAATGGTAATAGACAACTCTCAATTATACACTTTTCCTTTATGACTCAGCCATATACTTTTTAAAAAATATTTTATTTATTTTTAGAGAGAGAAGGGAAAGGAGGAAGGAAAACATTCATCAGAGAGAGAAACATCCATCAATCAGTTGCCTCCCATATGTACGCCAACTGGAGACCAAGCCCATCATCCAGGCATTTGCCCTGAACTGGTGATATTTTGCTTTGCGGGACAATGACATCCAACCAACTAAGCCACATGGGTCAGGGACTCAGTCATACACTTTCAGTAAAAGGATAATTTTGTCAGGGATCAGAATTATTCAAACTTGCTTCAGGCTCAGGTCCTATATCTAACCTTTGTGGTACTGCTCATTTCTGCATTTAAACAATAGTTGAAGATAAGCAATGATGTTACTGTAGTTATAAAGCTGAAGAAATAGAATGTGTGTTTTTTCAATTCTGCCATTCCACATACAAATCATGTCTTTAACCTTGAGGAATTCACCGTTTTGGAAGTGTTTTCTTTTTTTTCTTGCACCTCCCTGTTTTCATTTCAAAGAAGATACTAATGTGATTAAATATCATTAACCCATCACTGTTTTCTTTCTCTTTTTTTGGACTTAATATTTAACTATTTTTTCTTTAATAAATATTTTTTTTCTGGCTTATTATAATTATTATTTGTTTCATGACATAATTAGTACTGAAAATAATTTTCCACATAGAAGAGAGTTTGTTAAAAAATTATCTCCTCTGATTATCAAATATGCTAGGTATGCTACACTCCCATTTTGGAATTTTATTTATCAATATGCCTTTTTTAAAAAAAATAGAGTAGGTACTATGCTTCGCACATGATCTATATGCCCAGTCTCTTCATGCTGTGCTTCATGGTTTATCCCTACGTTATGAAGCAAGAACCAGGTTGTTTGAGTGAGATGCACTCCTTCTTGTACAAGACTTGATATTTGATGTGTTCTTTTACATCTTACATCCAAGGCCTTTGTGATAGAGTTTAGGTGGACTTTTAAAGAGTATCAATGAAAGAAACTTAGGAGAATGTTTCTGAAATACCAGAAAATAGTGCTCTCCAGGTGGTCCACTGTACACAAGGAGTTGAAAAAGGACGCTTCTCAGAAAAATAGAGCTCACAAATAGAAAATGAAGTGTGGAGAACCAAGACAATGTGCACACTGACATCCACAATAGAGGAGAGTGCCTTCAAGATCATCTGGGATAGTGATATGCAGCCTTTACTGGAGAAACACCACTGTCTAGACATGGGTGAAAGTTTTGACCTCTTGCCTCAGAATATCAGATAAATCTTCACAAAACATACACAAACTTTAAAAAACTCATATCTGGGGTTTCACAAACTCCATCTTTGTATTCTGTATTCAAAAACTTTGGTCTAGCACAGAGATGATGGAAATGGCTGACAGGGATGAAGTGAGCTACCCAGTGTGCCTGGAAGGGTCTCCTCATTCCCAGTCTAGGGCTTTACACAACACTACCTTAATGTTCGCTGAATACCAGGCTCATAAATAAACAGCTATTAAAATAAGATTAAGTAACAGATTTTAAATATAGAAATAATTCATGGATTGCTAATTATTAGTTGTTATGCATTCCTCTTAGCTTTTTGCATCTTGTTAAAATACAGAACTTAGGACTATAGGTAAGCCCCAGTGTCTTTGAACCACAGTCTCTCCATCTGTTAATCAGGACAATGATTGGTGCTTGAGAAAATTAGTTGAAATAGCACAGTAGGTTTCAGTAAATAATAGCTACTATTATACATTATTATTATGCTCAGTATACTAAGGCTGAGAGAAACCTTAAAGGCCACACAGTCTTTGTACAAACAAGGAAAATGGACCAGGGCAGTGACTTTTCCAGGGATATGCAGGTAATTCATAGCAGACCAGAAATGTGATTATGCGTCCTCTTCTTCCAAAACCTTTATTCTCACTGCACTTAAGCTCCCAGGATCAGAGATGGTGTTGGCCCCTATGTGCATCAGAAATACTTTCTCTCTTTCCTAGGACTTCTTGCATTCTTTGAATTTTATTATTTTGTTATTTTATTAGACCTCACCTACCTGATGAGGGTATGTGTGTGTGTGTGTGTGTGTTTCTACTTATTTCTCTGGCTATTTTTTTAAGATTCCCTGCTCAGTTATTTATAAAGATCCACAAGCACTAGTGGAGAAAGTCTAGGCCTCACATTCACAACAAAGAGTTCTAAGTAAATATAGAGCCCTACACTTCTCCTGTATACTGCACTGGCTTAGCTGAACACAAATGACTGACTTTATGCCTAGACCAGAAAAGCTTAAAATAGAATAAAACTAAGGAGATGAAACTGTCACTCAACTACTATAATATGTGCACAGCTCCCCATCCTCTTGGCCTCCAAAGATGGGGAGGATTTAGAACTTTCTGGGAAAATGTTTTAGAAAGGCAACATCTCCCCTCCCTACTCCACCAACATTTTCATTCAAATGAAATTAGGCTAATAACAATTCCCAGAATGGTCTGGAATGGGGAAAATGTCTCTGAAGTCTAGTCTCAGAAGCTGAATGTGGAGGCAGGCAGGGCAGAAAACACCCACCTGCTTTGGAATGAAGAATGATCAAGGAGGGAGAGATGGAAAGAAAGGCTAACAAAGGATTGTCTAGGTGGAAGTGTCAGGTCTACTCCAGCAGCAACTGGAAGGACCAACCCTTTCTCCTCTACCAAGCTCTTCACAACCTGTGTGTCATGCCTGCAGCTCTGCCCAAAAGGCTGCAGATGATCAATCAGGTTGCCGGGAATGGATGGAGAATAAAAATGACCCAGCAGAATCAGCAACTTCAAGATTAATGACAGAGAAAGCAGTTTCAGCAGACTTTTTGTTATCTGTTGGAGAATACTTTTTTTATTTTTATTTTTTACCAAATGCTTTTACTTTATTCTCATCCATTAATAGTGTAGGTGTTTTTTTCGTTGAGATGTTCTTCCTTTGACATGTTTCAAACACTGGAGGCACAATCTTCTGAATTCTCTAATGCTCTCCTCCAAGTGAAAAATAAATGCCAACTGAGCTTTCAAGTTTTTATGCTGTCACAGATGGGCTAAGATTTTCTATGCTCTGTTATCACTCAAATACAGGTTCCTAGCTAGCTGGCTCATTGTTATTTAAATCAAATCAAATAAATAAGTCTAAACCTATCACATATGCCTAATATTCAGTAAGTGATCAACATATATTTTGTACATGAATAAATAAATAAATGACATACTGGACTAGATACCAAAAGTTAAAATAAATGACAGAAGTATGATGTACTATTGTATTTCTCAAATTATCTTCTTTTTTTTAAAAGGTTCAAACAGAATGAATAATTCCAATGCTTGCACATATGGCAAAATGTTTAAAAATTGAACTTGTATCTTCAAACTTGTGGGTTTTAAGTTCTGTCTTCTAAGTGTAGGAGAACCATAACAAGAAAATAAAAGGAAAACAAAAATATCACCCCTTTATATTTGAACTCAATGCAAACACTGATTCAACTACAGACAGGTGATATTGTGGCTCACTGTTATTTCCATATCCCAGGGGACATAGTCCCTTTTCTTTTATCACAGTTTGGAAACCCTAAAAAAATGAACATTTTTCTTTCTTTTATCTAATTCAGCCTAACGGGTTACTCCTTTACATGTGTGTATTGCTGTAGTTTCAGCACTCACACACAGCCTCCTAGTGTGCAGACGCTGTGTACTCGCAATTCTTTCTTGTACAGTACTTTGCTCATCATATTTTAAGTCTTATCCCTACATAAACTCATGTAATTGACTTGGATATTTGGTGCACAAAGCCTATAGACTGGTCACCCACCCCAAGTTTCTATGCACAACAGTTCTTTCTGCTTTTTATTTTCAAATAGCCGGACAAAATATTTCTGTATAAGGAGCAAAACTTCAATAACTTCTTGATAATGATGAAATGGCCATTCAATTATTTTTTCCTGTTATAAAAAATTCATTTAGGATCCAGCCTTCTATTTATCACCAGACAGCCAGTCAACACCCAATGGTAATATAAATTGCCCTTTATTAATTTTATGCATAATTAAGATTTCATTTGAAACTACCACATTATAAAGATGAGGAAAGTTGAAGCCAGACAAATTTGAAAGTGATAATAATTACACTACCATTTTCAACTGTAATGCAATAGAAAACTAATGATCTTTTAAAGATTTCATTAAATCAAGTTGTAAGTGAAAAGTGAACAAAGTTGAAGAATAATCTACTATAATTATTGGAAAGTCAGGAAAAAAGGACCCCCAGGAGGAGTTGCCAAATAATTCAGCTGTTTATGTGCAAATATGCAACAGAAAATGAATAAGATTTATATGTTTAGATCAACTTTATTATAAAAATATTTACTAACTAAAGTCTTTATTGACATTTAGCTTTGACAGGAGTTGGTGCAGTACACTTTTTATTGATCAGTTATTAGGATAATTTTACTAGTTTTGTTTGTGTGTATAATCAGCTAGTAAAAAAGGTCAGCTTCATATGATCTATATAAAATGTTAGACTTACAGAATCAGGTTATCAATCACTGGCAGATAGTCAGGTACTTTGGGAAGCTACATGGACATATCAAGGTCACTGAGTTGTCTTTAGAAAAACACAAAAGGGCTTTATGTAGAAGGTTGGGTAGATCAGCATCCCTGCCTTTAGGCAAGCTCATGCCTTCAGCTACCTTCATTTAAACTGTTTTGAAGGAACTAATTTATTTTCCATGCTTATACACTCATGAGAAATTGGAGAACAAGAACTAGGTCTCAAATCCATGAGGGCATGCAATCATCCTCAGGTGAACTTGTATTTGCCCTTATTTTAAGTTATACTGGACTTCTTGTTCCCATGTGAGTGGAATAAATAGTTTTTCTATCAGAGTTACAGGAAATCTTTCAGGTCAACAAAGTCACATTTTCAAGCTAGAGTGACAATTTAATGGTACCTTGTCTGCCTAAAAACGTCAATAAGTGTGATTTATTTTGTCCCTCCCCTTTTAATAGAATCTGACCAGAGATTGTTAAGGTTTGGTTCATTCTAAAGCAAGGAATAGTTGGCCATTTGTTATTGTTAACAAGGAAATTCTGTTATTTACATGGAAATATTTTATTAAAAATAATTTTAAAACTTGGGAAGAAACAATGAGTGTGTGTTCATAAAATCCTATAGATCAATGCTCAGGTCTTATATATGTGGCTCAAAATGTCTCTTGGTAATACCAAATAAAATTAGTAATAATAAGTTTATAGCCTATACCTATAATTATCCAACAAGTATAAAATAGTATATTTGACAACTATAGAAAGGCAGGCAAAAAAGAAATAATCACACACACAAAAAAACACATTAGAAGTATAAAAGAGTTCTAGCCCCATAATTTAAAAATTAATTTTAAAAATGTTTATAAGGCAAAGAGTAAGGGAAGGAAACAAAGATGAAGGAAAATGAAACAAATATTTCTTTCCTTTGGTTCTTGAAATTTTACAACTGTATCTACAATCATAAAATTTATACTACTCAAATAATTAAGATTTTCAAAGAAAGAAACTAAAAATAGACTTAGCATGAGACAAACATCTCTAAGTCAGTGGACAGTTAGTGACTAGATTTTCACACTGTATTCCTCCCTTGTTATTCCGATTAGCCTAGCTGAGCTTTGTCCCAATGAAAGATCTTAACAAATAGGCACTATCTGCCATAAAAAGCTCCAAATTGGTGTGGGGGGCACATAAAAGATTAATCAGACTTCAGGCCAAGATGGAGGCATAGGTGGATGCACAGTACCCCCACGCACAACCAAGATTGGAACAACAACAATTTAGAGGTAGAATAACACCCAGAACTGATAGAAAATGTATCTGAATGGAAGTTGGACAGCCAAGAAGTTGATATAGACCCGTTCATCCAGACCTGTAGGAGGGGTGCAGACGAGCAGCCAGTGCGGGTCACAGCACGGAGAACAGGAAGAATTGGACGCAAACGAGAGCATGTAAGGCATCTGGGGCACACAAGATCACAGCGGGTGGACCCTGAGTACACAAGCGGCAGTTGGCAGACCCAGTGAGGCAGTGACTGTGGAACAGGGCAGAGCGCACAACCCAGGATCCCAGGGAAGGAACTGAGGTCCCACGGAGAATGGAGCTACCGCCATTGTTCCCTCTCAACCCCACCCTCACATACAACGTTACAATCTAGTGACTGGGGTGCCCAGCCCAGGTGAGCACCTAAGGATCCGCCCCTCACCGTAACTAGACCAGACCAAAAAAAAAAAAAGAGAGAGAGAGAGAGAGAGATGTCTCAAACAGAAAAACAAATCAGTGCCCCAGAACTCATTCTTCTGAGCAACCAAGAGATAGCTAACCTATCAGATGCACAGTTCAAAACACTGGTGATCAGGAAGCTCACAGAATTGGTTGACTTTGGTCGAAAATTAGATGAAAAAATGCAGGTTACCATAAAAGAAATGAAGGAAAATGCACAGGGAACCAACAGTGATGGGAAGGACACTGGGACTCAAAACAATAGAGTGGACCAGAAGGAAGAAAGAAACAACCAAACAGGAAAGAATGGAGAAATAAGAATTCAAAAAAAAAAAAAAAACGAGGAGAAGCTTAGGAACCTCCAGGTCATCTTTAAACGTCCCAACATCTGAATGGGGTACCAGAAGGGGAAGAGGTAGAGCAACAGATTGAAAATGTATTTGAATAAATAATAAAAGAGAACTTCCTCATCCTGGCAAAGGAAATAGACTTCCAGGAAGTCCAGGAAGCTCAGAGACTCCCAAAGAAGGTGGACCCAAGAAGAAACACACCAAGGCACATCATAATTACATTAGCCAAGGTAAAAATGAAGAAGAGAATCCTAGAAGCAGCAAGAGATAATGGGACAGTAACCTACAAAGGAGTTCCCATCAGACTGTCAGCTGATTTCTCAAAAGAGACCTTGCAGGCAAGAAGGGGCTGGAAAGAAGTATTCCAAGTCATGAAAGACAAGGACCTATATCCCAGATTATTATATCCAGCAAAGCTTTCATTTAGAATGGAAGGGCAGATAAAGTGCTTCTCAGGTAAGGTCAAGTTAAAGGAGTTCATCTTCACCAAGCCCTTATTTTATGAAATGTTAAAGGGACTTGTCTAAGAAAAGAAGATTAAAAAAAATCATGTGTAGTAAAAGGACAGCAAATTCACAATTATTAACAACCATACCTAAAGCAAAACCAAAAGAAACTAAGCAAACAACTAGAACAGGAACAGAACCACAGAAATGGAGATCACATGGAGAGTTAACAACAGGGGAGTGGGAGGAGGAGAGAGGGGGAAAAGGTACAGAGAATAAGTAGCATAGATTGTAGGTAGAAAATAGACAGGGGGAGGGTAAGAATAGTACGGGAAATGTAGAAGCTAAAGAACTTATAAGTATGACACATGGACATGAACTAAAGGGGGAGAAGTGGGTGGGAGAGGGTGTACAGGGTGGAGGGGAGTGAAGGGGGAAATGGGACAACTGTAATAGCATAATCAATAAAAATTTTTTAAAAAAAGATTAATCAGTGACTTTACCGACACACCTAGGCATTATGTTTTTAGCAGGCAATACGTTTCTATAAATAAGTATTTCCAGTTGATTCTCTCACTGTGAAAACACTGACTTTCATTGTTAGAAATAATTTTTTTCAATTTCTCTCTCTCTATGAAGTGCAATAAAGTTTATTCATGAATGAGCTCACAAAAATGAAAGAAATGCCCTGTAAAGGACAGAAGGAGAAGGAAAGAACAAGGACATGCCAAGGAAAAAGGAGTCTTAGCCAAAAAACATAGCTCTGTGCTACCCAAATCTGAAGTTCCACCTTAGTTGTAAGAGAGAACAGCACAGCAACCTTAGTGGAGGCTGGCACACACACCTTCCATGACCTGGAGCTTTACACAAACATATCTATGTGATTCATCTTTTTGTATGCTTGACACTCTCTTAACTTTCACCACAGTGAGGAATCTCTTCAGCAGCCTAATATAGACATAACTCAATTTCTGATGATGGAGGCTTCTATTGGAGAAAATAACCCCCAAATTCTGTTTATATGTGCATGTGAATGTGCATGAATGTGTGTGTGTCCATTGGGGCAGAGAGCAGTTTAGTCAATGCTCATTCTATTGGAAAAAAAATATTTTATATAAGCTGGAAAATGGTACCTTATACCTTACACCAAGAACCCATAGCTCTAATAAAGCAAGAATATATGAAAAACACTTTAGAAATTTTCTACTCAAAAATAAATAAGCAATTTACAAAGAGAAACAACTAGAGACTTCCAGTCAAGGTGGAGGTATAGGTTAACATCCCTCACCTCCTCATACAGCCACATCAAAATTACAACTAAACTATAGAACAACCATCACTCAGAACCATCAGAAATCAAGTTGAATGGAAGTCTGACAGCTATGGAATTAAAGAAACCACATCCATCCACACTGGGGAGGCATGGAGACACAGAATGGGCTGGTCCCATATGCACCTGTGGCAGATAAAAATCCAGAGGGAAATCTCAGGAGTGAGGAATCAAAGGCTCACACAAGGTCCCCCAGCTCAGCATTCCAGTTTCAGAAAAATAAGTCCCCATAATTTGTGGCTGCAAAAACCAGTGGGGATAGATAGAATCAGTGGAAGAAATTGGCAGAGTCCCAAGCAGTTCCTTTTAAAGAACCACAGACAAACTTATTCAGACTCACTCCCTCTGAGATCCAGTACCAGGATAGCAGCATGAAAGGTATCAGTGGCATACAGGGAGGAACCGAAGTATCTAGCATCAAGGTGAGAGCTGTAGGACAGCTTTCTCCCAGACAGAATGGCAGACAGAAGCCATTATCCCTTTTCTGAACATTCCCCCGCAACAGAGCTCACAGCCAGCAGGTGGGTGCCATATCTGAGACTCCATCAACCTGGCTAACACTGTTTGCCACATCCTAGTTATGCCCTGAAACTCAGTCCCACTGAACTTTATCGGCCCACCTGCAGTGTTAACAGTGAATTTTCCATAAGAATTGCTGGTCTTGGCTCATGCTTCACAACTTCTTAAACCCTCTCAAATAAGCAACAGCTGGCCTCAGCGAGCCCCCAAACCCAATACCACTCACTAAGTGGCCCCAGACCCAGCACTAGAAGCAGTCAGCCTAGATTCACAACTGGGCTTCACCTTGGTATCTCCAAGCCAAGCACAAGTAGCAGCTATCTCAGATTGCTTTATAGCTCATTCAGGGTGCTCATTCAGAACACAGTTGAGGCCTGAATTTGACCTGCACAATCCAGGAAACCCCAGAGTCTGCACACCCAGTGGACAGCTTGAAACCATGTCAGAACACCATGACCCTGCTCTGTACAGCTGATGCTCAATAGAGGGTAGAGGTTGATACTCAGTGGTCATAGCCGGTCCTTGCAGCTGACCGGTCTGGGTAAATCAACAGCAATTAAGGCTCAACTATAACAGAAGGGTGTCCTCAGCCCATATGAAGGGCACACTTGAATACCCAGCTTGGGTGATAGGGGAGGCTGTGCCACTGGTACCTGCAGGACACCTACTACATTAGGCCACACTACCAAGAACTGGAGTCAAAGCAGCTCTACCCAATACTTAGAAACGAACACAGGGAGGCTGCCCAAATGACAAGACAAAGAAACATGAGCTAAATGAAATAGTGATAAGCAATCTATCAGATGCAGAGTTCAAAATACTGGTTATAAGGATGCTCAAGGAACTTAGTGAGGACCTCACCACCATAAAAAAGACCCAGTTAGAAACAAAGGAGACATTAACTGAAATAAAGAACAATTTACATGGAAACAATAGTTGAATGGTTGAAACCAAGAGTCAGATCAATGATTTGGAAAATAAGGAAGCAAAAAACAACAAATCAAAACAATGAGAAAAAGAAAGAATCCCCCTTCCCCAAAATGAGGATGTATAAGCAGCCCCTGTCACACTTTCAAGTGTTCCAACATTCATATCATAGATGTGCCAAGAAGGAAAAGAGAGAGTGCAAGAAATTGCAAATCAATTTGAAAATATAGTGAAAGAAAATTTCCCTAATTTGGTGAAGGAATAGACGTGCAAGTCCAGGAAGCACAGAGGGTCTTGAACAAGATGGATTCAAACAGGTTCACACCAAGACATATCATATTAAAATGCCAAAGGTTAAATATAAAGAGAGAATCTTAAAAGCATCAAGAGAAAATAACTTAGAGGAGTTCCCATAAGACTGTCAGCTGATTTCTCAAAAGAAACTTTGCAGGCTAGAAAAGATTGGCAAGAAATATTCAAAGTCATGAAAAGCAGGGACTTACATGCAAGATTGCTTTACCCAGTGAAGATATCATTCAGAATGGAAGGACAGAAAAAGAGATTCCCAGGCACAAAACATCTAAAGGAGTTCGTCATCACAAAACCATTATTATATGAAATATTAAAGGGACTTATTTAAGAAAAAGAGGATCACAATTATGAACAATAAAATGGCAATAAACATGTATCTATCAACAATTGAATCTAAAAAACAAACTAAGCAAACAAGAAGAACAGAGACAGATTCATGGAAATGGAGAACATTTTGATCGTTGTCAGAAGAGGGATGGTGTGGGAGAATGGGTGAAAAGGTGAGGAAATTAACAAGTACAGGTAGGTAGTTACAGAACAGCCATGGGGATGTAAAGCACAGTACAGGAAATATAAGTCTTTGGAGTAGCCAAAGACATATGAGAAGAAGCAGAAAGCCTGAACAGACCAATAACAGCTGATGAAATTGAAGCAGTAACCAAAAAACTTCTGGCACACAAAAGCCCTGGACCAGATGGTTTTACAGGAGAATTTTACAAAGCATTTAAGGAACAGCTAATCCCTGTCATTCACAGACTGCTCAAAAAAAATCCAAGAAGATGGAAGACTCTCAAACTCATTTTATGAAGCCAGCATCATTCTAATCCCAAAACCATATAAAGACACAACAAAGAAAGAAAACTAATATCACTGATGAACATAGATGCTAAAATCCTCAACAGCATATTGGCAAACTGCATCCAGCAATAAGTTAAAAATATCATGCACCATGATCAAGTGAGATTCATCCTAGGAATGCAAGGATGCTATGGTATTCACAAATCAATAAATGTAATACATCACATAAACAAAAGGAAAGACAAAAATCACATGATCATATCAATAGATGTGGAAAAAGCATTTGATAAGGTAAAGCACCGATTTATGATAAAAACGCTCAGCACCGTGGGAATAGAGGGAGCATTCCTCAACATAATAAAGGCCATATACAAGAGACCTACAGCCAACATCATACTCAATGGGCAAATACCAAAACCTTTCCCACTAAGATCAAGAACAACACAAGAATGTCTGCTCTCACTATTCCTATTCAACATAGTATTGGAAGTTATAGCCACAGCAATCATACAAGAAAAGAAATAAAAGGTATACAAATTGGAAAGGAGGAAGCACAACTGTCATTGCAGATGACATGATAGTGTACATAGAAAATCCTATAGATTCCACCAAAAAACTACTTGACCTAATAAGTGAATTTGGCAAGACAGCAGATACAAAGTCAATATTCAGAAATCAAAGGCATTTTTGTATACCAACAATGAAATATCAGAAACAGAAATCAGGAAAAAATCCCATTTGAAATAGCAACAAGAAAAATAAAGTACCTAGGAATAAACTTAACTAAGGAGTTAAAAGACTTGTACTCAGAAAACTACATGATACTAAAGAAAGAAATTAAGGAAGACACAAACAAATGGAAGCATGTACCATGTTCATGGATCAGAATAATTAACATCATCAAAATGTCCATACTACCCAAAGCAATTTATAGATTCAATGCAATACCTATTAAAATACAAATGGTATATTTCACAGATATAGGACACTATCATAAACACTTCAAAAATTTATATAGAATCATAAATGACCCCAAATAGCTGCAGCAATTTTGAGAAAGAAGAGCAAAGAAGGAGGGATCACAATACCTGATATAAAACTGTATTACAAGGCTAGTATAATTAGAACAGCCTGGTTGGTACTGGTATAAGAACAAAAACATAGGCCCTGGCTGGCGTAGCTCAGTGGATTGAGCGCGGGCTGCGAACCAAACCATCACAGGTTCAATTCCCAGTCAGGGTGCATGCCTGGGTTGCAGGCCACAGCCCCCAGCAACCGCACATTGATGTCTCTCTCTCTCTCTTTCTCCCTCCCTTCCATCTCTAAAAATAAATAAATAAAATCTTTAAAAAAAGAGCAATACTTATTAAAAAAAAAGACAGAACTGCAACATTGCAGTCATGGTTTCCTACTCCATTCATCTCAATTAAAATACAAACTTAAAAAAAAAAAAAACAGAACAGAAACATAGACCAATGGAACAAAATAGAGATCCCAGATATAAACCAAAGTCTCTATGGCTAATTAATATTCAACAAAGGGGGCAGAAGCATAAAATGGAGCAAAAATAGCCTCTTCAACAAATGGTGTTGGGAGATCTGAACAGCTACATGCAAAAAAAGTGAAACTTGATCACCAACTTATACCATACACAAAAATAAATTCAAGGTGGATAAAAAGCTTAAATATAAGTCATGACACCATAAAAGGCCTAGAGGAAAACATAGGCAGGGAAATCTCAGACATTCCATGCAGTAATATTTTCACTGATATGTCCCCTAAAGCAAGAGACATAAAGGAAAGAATAAACAAATGAGATCTCATAAAAATAAAAAGCTTCTTCATGGCTAAAGAAAACAGCATTGAAATAAAAAGAGAACCAATTGTACAGGAAAACATATTTGCCAATGATACCACAGAGAAGGCTTTGATCTCCTAAATATATAAAGAACTCACATGACTCCATTCCAAGAAGACAAACGACCCAAATAAAAAATGGGTAAAAAACCTGAACAGACACTTCTCCAAGGAGGACACACATAGGGCCGAGACATATGAAAAGATGGTCAGCATCACTAGCCATCAGAGAGATGAAAATTAAAACCACTTCATACCAGTGAGAATGGCCATCATAAATCTACAAACAACAAGTTTGGGAGAGAATGTGGAGAAAAGGGAACCCTAGTGTGTGTTGTTGGTGGGAATGCAGACTGGTGTAGCCCCTGTGGAAAACAGTACAGAATTTCCTCAGAAAACTAGAAATGGAACTGTGTTTTGACCCAGCAATTCCACTGCTGAGAATATACCTTAAGAATCGTAAATCACCAATTCAAAAGAACCTATGTACCCCAATGTTCATAGCAGCACAATTTACAATAGTCAAGTGCTGGAAACAGCCTAAGTGCCCATCAGTAAATGAATTAATAAAAAAATTATGGTACATTTACATGATGGAATATTACACAGCAGAAAGAAAGAAAAAGCTCCTACCCTTTGTGACAGCACGAATGGAACTGGAAAGCATTATGCTAAGTGAAATAAGCCAGGTGGTGAAAGACAAATACCATATGATCTCACCTTTCAGTGGAACCTAGTCAACAAAACAAACAAGCAAGCAAAATAGAACCAGAGACACTGAAATCAAGATCAAATTGACAGTAACCAGAGGGGAGGTGGGAGAGGATAATGGCAGGGGGGGGAGGGGGAGAAGGGTTTTCAGGAACTATAATAGACACATGGACAAAACCAAGAGTGGGTGGGATCAGGGGAGGCAGGTGGGTATGGCTGGGGCAGGGGGAGTGGCAGGGGGTAAATATAGACAAATGTACTTAACAATAAAATTAAAAAATAAGAAAAAATAAAAATAAATGAATACTAGTGACACACACACACACACACACACAAAAGAACTTATACACATGACCCATGGACATAAACAATGGTGTGGGAATTGCCTGAAGGAGTGGGGGGTACTGGGTGGAGGTGGGCAAGTTGGGAAAAATTAGGGCAACTGTAATAGCATAATTAATAAAAATAATTAAAAAAAATAGAAACAACTGGAACTTTATTTTCTAAAAATGATTTGTAATTTGATGTGTATATGTGTGCATGTAACATCCAAAAGGTATACATTCATGAGCTTCTTGAGGGCAAGGAATATATCTTTCTCATCTTTGTATCCATAAAATACAACAAAGAGTCTGATACTTTACAAGGAAATAAATCTAACTTTTGAATGGTTACAGATAATATGTATGTTTTTCACCCACTGAAATATATATGTATGTATAATATAATAATGCATACATATTACAAAATCTCTGTTTATATATTTATATCACAGACATACAATGAAAGTAAAAAATATAATGTGTACCATTCTTTTGAGTGTTTACTACATGCCACAGATAGTATTATGTGCTTTAATTGTATTTACTTCACTGGACACAGGCCTCTAAAACACAGGTGCTAATATTATCACCTTTCTACAAATGAGGATGATGAGACAGAGCTCAGATATAACCAGTCATTTCACTCTAGAGCAATGCTCTTGTCCACTACACTACACTATACTATAGTGACTCTAATATAATAATGACGGTTAAAATGTAATGCAATTCAATTTAATTCAATTCAACCATTTATTGCATGCCATTATTGGTCAAGTACTGTGTTTAGCTCTAGGAACACTAACACACAGATATATGCCTCCTAAGACTAAATACATTTTTTAAGGACTTGCCACCATCCCCTGCTCCATACCATTAGTGTACTTGCTTTGATTATACCTCATCATTTCATTCTAGCCATGAGATAAGCATTGATAAAGGTCTATCTTATCCAACCACAATATCTCATTCTCCTAGAACAACTAATTGGTCCAAGAGTGAGCATGAAGGCCAGTGAAATCAATCAGAGTTCTTCTCTGAAGTTGGTATAGGGATAGTGGCAGATAGAAGTTTAAGACAGTTTCCTTTCTGGCTCTGGCTTGGTAGTTTAGTTGGTTAGAGCAGGGGACCCCAATCCCCAGGACATGGACTCATACTGGTCTGTGGCCTCTTACAAACTGGGCTGCACAGCAGGGGTGAGCAGCGGGCAAGTGAGCAAAACTTCATCTGTATTTACAGCTGCTTTCCATTGCTCACATAACTGCCTGAGCTCTGCTTCCTGTCAGATCAGTGGTGGCATTAGATTCTCATAGGAGCACAAACCCTACCGTGGACTGCACATGAAAGGGATCTAGGTTGCATGCTTCTTATGAGAATCTAATGCTTGGTGATCTGAGGTAGAGCTGAGGTGGTGATGCTAGTGCTGGGGAGCAGCTGCAAATAAAGATTATCACTAGCAGAGAGGTGTGACTGCACAGAGACCATAATAAATCAATTGCTTGCATTCTCATATCAAAGTGAGAGGCAAGTTGCAAATAAGCTGCATCTGGTGGCAGGCTTCATAGTGGCAAGTGAGTTGATATACTTTAGTTGTACAGTTGCATCTGGTGGCAGGCTTTAAGCCAGAATCTGACACTTATTTCAGTCCATGTGTAGCCTACCCCCTATTTCACTTACCACTTCCATCCATGCCTCTTTCCCCTACTGTGAACTTGCCTCAGTCACAGTTTTGGTAAGCCCACATGCTAACCCTAGCATATGGTGAGTTGTATACTTACTTAATTGTATATCACAATGTAATAATAATAGAAATAAAATGCACAATAAATGTAATGTGCTTGAATCATCCCAAAATCATCCCCCGCCTTGGTCTGTGAACAAATTGTCTTCCATGATATCCACCCCTGTTGCCAAAAAGATTGGGGACCGCTGGATTAGAGGAGCATCCTCCCTATACACCAAGATTGTGGCTTAGACGCCAGGCCAGGGCACATACAAAAATCAATCAATGAATGCATAACTAAGCAGAACAACAAATTGATTCTCTCTCTCTCTCTCAGTGTTTCTCTCTAAAATCTATAACACACACACACACACATAAAGAAGTTTCTTTCCCATCAGACTGCTAAATACAAAGGTTGGGTGGGGAGGGGGGTGGTTTGTGAATTAGAGACAGTCAGCAACCATTTTCCCCAGAAGATGCTCATCTGTAGGAAAACAGGATAAGATAAGCAGTGAGAACAGACCTAGGAGCTGGAGAGAGGGAGCAGGAAGCCCAACAATGGTGTTTAAGGCCTGGAATTCTGCCAAGTTTAAAGCTCCAAGGCTTCCCAGGTAAGTGAATTAGTAAACTGTATTTTCTGTTGTAGCTCAAAGTCTTCTTATTTCTAAGACAAAAATAAACTTCAGAAGAACATCTGCCACTTTCCTCAGGCAGCCAAGTCAGAAGACTAAATTATAATATATTCTGATTGTAGATAAGTAATTTATTAAAGTACATATTCATTTTATCATCAAAACCAAGACTAAGCAGAATCCCATCTCTAAGGTGTTAGAGGTATCACGTGGGCCTTTGTGTTTCAGCTTACTCCATACCCACGTTCATGCACACTATAGTTTCATCTAAACAATAATAACAATTCAATACATGTTAGGAAACATAGCTCATTTTACTTAAGATTGTCATTGACAAAATATGTAGAGCAATTATTTATTTTTGCTTTTACACTTGTTTATTGGGAAATTAGTAATAAAATCTCAGTGTACTTCCCTTTTTCCAGCTATGTTGTTTTTTAAGGTACTTGGGCAAAAAGATTTCTGGAAAGACTAAGATCTGGGATATTCAGCTAGGCGGACTCAGACACTGGGATAAAAGCAAAGACGTGTTTCCCACACCTGAAACACATAAATTAAATCCAACATTAGTAAAGGGGAGTGAAGCAAGGACCCAGTATAGTCATTTCAGATTGCTTTTGTAAAAAATTACCATGAATTAGTATCTTAAAACAACATGTATTTGTTATCTTATAGTTCTAGAGGTCGGAAGTTCTAAAATTAAGATTTTGACAAGGCTCTGTGTGGTAGGTAGGGGAGAATCAGTTCCCTTGTCTTTTCTTATCTTCTGTAAAGAGCCTGTGATTTCATCTGGCCCACCTGGATAATCCAAATAATCCTCCCTTCTCACAGTCCTTAATATCTGCAATGTCTCTTTTTGCCATGTGAGGTGACAAATTCACATTTTCTGGAGGTTAGGATTTGGACATCTTTGGAGGGAAGGAGTGCATTGTTCTATCCACTACACACAGATTTGTCTCTACCTTCCTGAAACCTGGCCCAGCTAAGGCCAGGAATGAGTGTGGGTCTGAGCTGGCACAGAGGGTGAGTCCACCTGCAGGGTGAAGAAAAAAGAAGAGTTTGGAGACCAAATAAAACTCAATGAGCATAGCTGGAAATCCTGTTACATTGCTTTTAGCCTCCTGCTTGCTAAAAATGGGTAATATTTTAGGGTTCTGCCATATTAAATTTTAAATAAAATTATGTGAAGTCATTTTTACTGTCTAGCCACTGTGTGCTGACATTCCATTTATGGCATAGTAGGAAAAAAGGGGATTTTGGAATTATTTAAGTTTGGCTTTGATTCTCAGTTCTTACTTTAACTGTCACTTTGAGCATTACTTGTACTCTCAATCTCGATTTCCTCATTTGCAGAGTGGTGATGATGATTTCTGCTTCACAGGATTGTTCTGAGAATTAAATGCAATTATTATGTGAAGTGTTTATTTAGCACACTCCTGGCATATAGCAGGCGTTTCGTTGCAGCCTTTTTTTTTCTTTGAAGCACGTGAGCCTTCTGGGATGTTTTGGCAGGAAATCTTATTTTAGAAACTGCTTGAATATTGATTGTTAGTCAAGAGACTTAGTTTTTCTGTTTTTTCCTTGTAAAAACACTTCTTTTGCTAGTGAGAAAATTTGTAAATTCTACATATTTAAACATTTCTTTCACCTCTACATTCAGAGGAGTTTTAACTATTGGTCCAACTCACAAGGTAAATGAAAATTTGAGTAGCTTAGTTTAAATACAATATCCATGCTTCCGTTTTTAACTAAAATCAATTTCTAGCATTCAAATTGATTGAATGACTGCATTTTGATGACTCTGGTGAACTGGTTCACTTTTATAACAGGTCTTTAGCTCTGCAAAGAATCCCTTGAAAAATATGTTGACAACTTCCCGTAGTCCAGTTGTTTGAGTGGCATAAATGCCTCTCACCTTCCCAGTGGTCTGGAAAATCTGTTATTTTCACAGGCTTTTGTGTAATGCCCTTCCTTTAACAATATAAAGCTTTCTTATAAAGGAAACATATTGTATGTCCACTGTGACACTCTCACAACCTTCTTAAGCTTTAGTCATAAAGAAACACCTTTTAAAATATTTTAATCTTAAATATTAGCTTTACTAACTTGACAACTGATGTTTTGAAAATAAAATTACAAAAACTGACTCAGTCAATAATGGCTGGCTGACTTGAGTCCACTTTCAGTTCATAGTTCACAGCCATTGATAGATATTGTTACAGAATAAGAAGCCTCTGACAGGGATCTGTTGCTGTTTATTGTCATATAAATACTAACCATCAAGCCTTGGACACTGATGCTCACTTTACTGGATTTCAAATTGCATACTTTCCCACGGTCTGTATTCTGCTTCCTTCCTTCTTAAAGGAGAGCAGCGATATAATTCTCCATAAAATAATCAGGGCTTGATATGCTGAATGAAATTTTGCTTTTCTGAAATGAATATATCTTTGCTTTTATTCCCCAAATGTTAAAAATATTGCTACATATTGAAAACTACTCCTTTGATTTGAGAAAATTAGTTATGCAATTTCTTTGCTAGATCCCTTTCCTGGACCATTAAAATTAGGAAATTTAGTTTAGTCGAGAGACAAAAAATAGTCCTTTGTGGGAAACCCCCCATAATAGAAGATTACACAGCACATAAAAAAATTCCAAATGTTCTTTGTTGAAACAGATGGTAAAACTATGCAATGTAAGCTGCAATGTCTTCATTTGTAATATTTAAGTATCTGAACAGTGATGGATAGAGCTTGTTTAATAATGCAATCATTTCATTAAAATTTGTGTTCTTAAGTGTAATAGGAGTAGAGAAAGATCTTAGTTTGCCATATGTTTGAGACCCCTACTAGTCAATAACACCACATTTCAATATACCTTCTCTATATTGTTTTACTGCAAAATCACAGCATGTGAATCCTAAGAAGAGTAATTTAGAACATCAGAATTTTCAGTGGGCCCCAAAGCAGCCATTTGAGGTCTGTTCAAGTTCTGTTGTGGAGGCTGGATTCAATTCTTTGCCAAGACTATTTGAAAATGAATTTATACTGCCAGCTGCTGTCCAGTTTTTATTGCCAAATAAAACTCTTTACTTTATTATAACTAAAAATTGACATAACTTCTCCCTTTCTCTTGTAACCTACCCAATAGGGAAGTAACAAAAAAGGATCAAGTTAAACAAGAAGTCAAAGGAGAAAAGAAGCTAACACTCATCACACTACAAAATTTTGGGTGCTGAAAATAATAACATGCAGGTTAGAGAAGCAGGACAAACTCGACATTACTTTTGTTTTGAAAAAATATTTACAATGGAGATTTTTACTAATACAATACTGTCTCATTTATTTCTGCTTTGTTTTTATAGAAAATCAAATAAAGGAGAAGGTCTAAGGTGGTAGAGTAAGTAGATGCTGCACTCACCTCCTCCTATGATCACATCAAAATTACAGCTAAGTTATAGAATAATAAACCTGGATAAAAAAACAAAAACAAAAACAAACAAAAGGCAAGCTGAAGAGAAGTCATATAACCAAGGATATACTGAAGAAGCCACATCAAGACTATAGAGTGGACATTAAAAACATGCTGATGACCCTGCACCCACATGTGATGGTTGAGAGTCCACAGGGATATCTCCGTTGTAGAGGTCCCCTGGAAGAGCAAGGGGTCTTAGCCTCATGTCAGTCTCACTAGTCTGCAGCACCAGTGCTGGTAAGTGAAACCCACATAACATCTGGCTGTGAAAATCAGCAGAGATTTTGTCCACACAGGTGAGATGAGAGGCTGCTAGAAACCCGAGTGTCCTCTTAAAGGGGAATCACACAAACGCTCATGCATTGGCACTCACCCTGGGCTGCAGCAGAGGGATGGTGGCTCAGGGGAGTACTAGAGTCACACAGAAAGAGACTAATCTTTGTAGCTTCAAAGAAAAGGCCGAAAGGATAGCATTTAATGAGCCTATGTTTAATGCCCCTCCTACTACACAGCCCACAGGCACCACCTTTCCTGGGTTAAGCATTCCCCCCACATGGCATTAGCCTTGTGAGCAACACTAGTTCTTCCCTGATGAATCCTTGGGTCCCCACAATGGCCAACTTGCACATGGCCAGGGTCTCTGTCAACAGCCCCCAGCCTGGGCTCATATTGCAATCTTTTTTGAAAAGCTCTTGAGGGGTTCTGGTCAAGTCCTGAGAGTGCCAGAGACATACAGGGAGAATTTGAGATGTGTGACTTTAGGATGAGAGACATCTTCTCACACAGCTGATAGGTACCACCTTTTTTTATGCTAAGCCCTCCCTCAACAAGGCCAAATCTTTATCTCCTTTGGACTGGTGAACCCTACTAGATCCACCATGATGACTCCTTAAGCCCCTAACCCCCTACAAAGGCCACAAGCAGGTGGCAGCTGGCTGTGGTATACCCTGAGACTTTTGGTGAAAGATCTGAGACCCAGCACTGTTGCTGTATTAACCTGGTGAACATCACTCACCCATCCATACCTGGTGACTCCCTAAGAACTTGTCTGATGAAACTAGCATACTTCCAGAGGCTCTTTCAGGGGCTGAGCCTAATGGGAAGCTAGCAGGTAGAGGTAGGTCTCAAGGTACCTTGGACCTTTTCTGACCTGCCTTGGGCCTGTTACTGGTAGTAGTCAGCCTTGGTTAGCACTTTGGCCACTCAGAAATCAGTATGATACACTGTATAAACAAAATGAAGGGTACAAATCATATGATCATATAAATAGATTAATAAAAAACATTTGATGACATCTAGCACTCATTTATGATAAAAACTCTCAGCAAAGTGGGAATACAGGCAATATACATCGACATAATAAAGGCCATATATAATAAATCCACAGCTAATATACTCAATGGGGAAAGGCTAACAGTGTTTTTCTTAAGATCAGAAACCAGACAAAGAAGTCCACTTTTAACACTCTCATTCAACATAATATTGGAAGTTCCCACTACATGAATCAGACAAGAAGAAATAAAAGGCACAAAAATTTGAAAGGAATAAAGAAATTGTCATTTTTTTGTAGATTACATGAACTACATAGAGAGAATCCTAAAGATTCCACCAGAATCTATTAGAACTGATAAATAAATTTTAAAAAGCAGCAAGATACGAAAGTAAATATTCAGAAATTGCTAGCTCTTTTATACATCAATAATGAACTGTCAAAAAGAGAAATGAAGAAAATAAACCCACTTACAATTGCATCAAAAATTAGCTGGGGATAAATTAACCAAGGAGGTAGAAGACTGTACTTGGAAAATTACAAGACAACAAAGAAAGAAATTGAAGAAGATATAAATTAATGGAAGCAAACACCATGTAATTGATAGAAAGAATTAACATCATTAAAATGTCCAAATTACCCAAAGCAATCTGTAGATTTGATGCAATCTCTATCAAAATACCAATGGTGTTTTTCATAAACTAGAATAAGTGATCCAAACATTTATATGGAACCACAAAAGGCCCCAAAAAACCACAGCAATCTTGAGAAAAAATAACAAATTTAAAGGTATCATTCTACCCGATATCAAATAATACTACAAGGCTATAGTAATCAAAACAGCATGATACTGGCATAAAAACAGACAAATATATCAATGGAACAGAATAGAGAGCCCAGAGATAAACTCACACATGTATGGACAATTAATTTAAGACAAGAGAGCCAAGAATGTACAATGAAGTAAAGAGTCTATTCAATAAATGATGTTGGAAAAATTGGATAGATCCATGCATAAAAAATGGAAACTAAACCATCTTCTTTCAACATATACAAGAATAAACTCAAATGGATTAAAGACTTAATGTAAGATTTGAAATCATAAAACTCCTAGAAGAAAACATAGGGAATAAATTCTCTGACTTCTTTCTTAGCAATGTTTTTTCTGATGTACCTCCTTGGGCAAGGGAAACAAAAGAAAAAAATAAACAAATGGGACTACATCAAACTAAAAAGTGTCTGAAGAGCAAAGTAAACTATCAATAAAACAAAAAGAAAGCCCACGGAATGAAAAGATATTCACCAATGAGACATATGATAAGAGATTAAGATCCAAAATTTATAAAAAACTTACAAAACTCAACACCAAAAAAATACACAAAAACAAATAATGCAATTAAAAAGTGAGCAAACACCTAAATAGACACTTCTCCAAAGAGGACATACAGATGGCCAATAGACACATCACTAATCATCAGAGAATTGCAAATTATAACCACAGTGAAATAATCACCTCACACTGTCAGAGTGACTATCATCAATAAATCAACAAACAAGTGTTGGCGAGGATGTGGAGAACAGGGAACCCTTCTGCACTGTTGGGGGGAATGCAGACTGCTGTAGCCACTGTAGGAAACAATATGAAGTAACTCAAACAATTAAAAATGAAACTGCCTTATGATGCAGCAATTCCACTTCTGTGTATGCATGCAAAGAAACCCAAAACATTAATTTGAAAAGATTTGTGTATCCCTCTGTTCATAGCAGCATTATTTACAATAGCCAAGTTATGGAAATAACCCAAGTGCCCATCAATATTCAAGTGGATAAAGGTGTTACAATGGAATACTACTTGGCCATAAAAATAATGAAATCTTACCATTTGTGACAACATGAATGGACCTAGAAGGTATTATGGTAAATGAAATAAGTCAGGCAGAGAAAAATAAATACAATATGATTTCACTTATATGTGGAATCTAATGAACAAAATAAACTAACAAAACAGAAACAGACTCATAGATACAGAGAACAACCTTATGGTTGCCAGAGTGGAGGGGGTTTGGAGAGCTGGGTGAAAAGGGGGAAAAGATTAAGATGGAGAAATTGGTAGTTACAAAATAGTCATAGAGGTATAAATTTCAGCATAGAGAATATACTCATAATATTATAATAACTAAGTATGGTGCCAGGAGGGTACTTAAATTATTGAGGAGATCACTTTTATAAACTATAGACTTGTCTAACTACTATGCTGTACACCTAAACTAATATAAAGTAATGGTGAATGTCAAGTATAACTTAAAAATAAATTTTAAAAATATCAAATAAATTAAAATCATAACCATCAAAGAAAGGTGACTGAGCTGTCTCTTAAAAGAAAACTTCAGTGTTTTTTTGTTTTGTTTTGTTTTATTACTTAAGTTCAGTCTGGCCTACATACTTGTTGAATGAGATACTAAATTTTTCCGCAAGAATATTCAAAGGTGGGTTAACAACAACCAAGTTTTCAAAATGATGGCCTGAACCCAGAACACTTACATTTGCAAGATCAGCTTATCTTTCTCAAGAAGCTAAATCACATGGGAAAGAAAATTATAATCATGATGTTAAATCTTTTGTAAAATATCAATTATCTTTGTATTGGAAGCCAATTAATTACTAGAAGGTTGACCATTAATTATTTGTATTAATTAGGGCACAGTCTAATATCACAGAAACCTGTCATAAATTCAGAAACAGTAAAAATTAAAGCTATATCAATAAATTATTACTTAGTAAGAGTTTATTGTGCACAAAAGAGTATTTCGCAAACTGGGAGTCTTCCAAAGCTGAGACAGAGTTCAAAGGCATGACTTACAGAATGACTTATAAAGTGAAAATGAGGACGTTGTTTAACCTTTGCAATAGTTAATACAGTGTGGGTTTCCAGATGGTGGAGGATTCGTGGAAAGTGATTACACTCTTTTAGAAAGATGTCATTTTTTTATGATTATCAGAGGCATTTACAAGAAATAACCTTAGTTTCACTTACATTCATAAAATAAATTGGTTAGATTTAGTTTGGCTTATGTGGCTTACAAGGTTTTAACTTGTTGGGGAAGTTTCATGTCTGGTTATTTTATTTTATTTTATTTTATTTTATTTTATTTTATTTTATTTTATTTTATTTTATTTTATTTTATTTTATTTTATTTTATTTATTTTATTATTTTATTTTATTTTAATTAACAGACCCTGGAATACCATGGCTTTTGCATATCAGTCAGGACAAACAGTCTACCCTGCTCAAATTCTGCTGCAGTGGCATTCCGTTATTTCTTGGGACTGCCTTTGCCCACCTGGTCAGTTTAAACTGTCTTACAGCCATCAATATTCTCCAGCATAAGAGCAAGAAAAGAATTTGGGGAAGGGAGAGAGATGCATCTTTATATTAAAGCTATGACCAAGAATTTCACACAATACTCTGCTCACATCCCATTGCCCTGAACATTGTCATACCACCATCCCTAGTTGCAAGAGAAGCTGGAAAATGTAGTCTCTAAGGAGGTGGCTATGTATACCGCTAACATGGAGATGTAGAGCAGAAGTAAGAGATGCTGTTACTAAAAAGACAATTAGTAGTCTCTGCCAGAGTATGGTATCTGAACAAGCAAACTTAGTTGAACTAAATGGTTAACGGAATCAAGCTATCATATAGGCCATTCTAGTGATAATAAGTTAGAGGACTCAGTTTGCTTCTTCCTTCCTCATTGATTTGTGATGCCTTCTTTGATGTGAAATGGGCATAATATATGAACATCAATGACAATAACTATACCTATCTCTTGAAGTTATTATGGAAATTAATCCCCACTTCTCAGCTTTTTCCTCTAGAAAGCCTTCCAGGTAATTTTCCTTCAATAGGTTCCTTATAGCACCTCATATATGTTCTCAAATATAATATCCATCATGTACCCTTAAAATTGCTTTCTTATTTATTTGCCACTTCCATTAGATATTAAGCCCTGCAAGAACAGGGATTTAAGTTTTCTCATTTACTCTTATACCCTAGCTCAATGCTCTACACACTATAAGACTTATGTATTAGTTAACTGACTGGGTAATTGACTAAAACACCAACCCTGCCCACTAAGGTGGTTTATAAGGGAAGACACATTCCTAAGCAGCCAGAGACAGTAGAAGGGCTCTGAGATATATTGAACAGGGAATAGGATGTGGAAAGGTTTTCAGAGTAGATCAAAAGGCAGTTCCATCTTTAGCTTTTTGAGGAAATTCCATACTGTTTTCCACAGTGGCTGTGTAAGTCTGTATTCCCACCAATACTATGTTAGGGTTCCCTTTTCTCTACAGCCTCACCAGCACTTGTTATTTGTTAATTTATTAACAATAGCCATTTGACTGGTGTGAAGTGGTTTCTCAGTGTGGTTTTAATTTGCATTTCTCTAATGGCTAGTGATGTTGAGCATTTTTCATGTGTTTATATGCCCTCTGTATGTCCTCCTTGGAGAAGTATCTATTCAGGTCCTTTGCCCATTTTTTTAATTGGATTGTTTGTCTTCCTGGTGTGGAGTCTTGTGTGTTCTTTATATATTTTGGAGATCAAACCCTTGTCCAAGGTATCATTCAAAAATATGTTTTCCCATGTGGTTGGTTCATCCAGTGATCCCACTGCTGAGAGTATACCTTAAGAATCATAAATCACCAATTCAAAATAACCCATGTACCCCAATGTTCATAGCAGCACAATTTACAATAGCCAAGTGCTGGAAACAGCCTAAGTGCCCATCAGTAAATGAATGGATCAAAAAATTGTGGTACATTTACACAATAGAATACTATGCAGCAGAAAGAAAGAAGGAGCTCCTTCAAGACAGCATGGATGGAACTAGAAAGCATTATGCTAAGGGAAATAAGGCAGGTGGTGAAAGACAAATATCACATTATCTCACCTATAAGTGGAACCTAATCCACAAAACAAATAAATGAGCAAAATGGAACCAGAGACTTGGAAATAAAGAACAAACTGACCGTGACCAGAGGGGAGGAGAGAAGGGGATAATGGGGGAAAGAAGGGGAAAGGGCAAGCCAAGGAACATGAACAGAGGACTCATGGGCAAGGACAATGGTGGGGAGATTGACCGTGGGAATGGGGGGAGGACCGGACAAGGGAGAACCATGGGGAAAAAGGCGAGACAACTGTACTGAACAACAATTTTTTTAAAAAAAGAGTGGAACACATCCATTTCACAAAATTTGTCAGAAGTCCCATGAATGTAGATAAGTAAAAATAAAGGGAATCTTCAAGTTGATTAGAATTAGGAAACATTAGGAAATAGTTGAGTTTAGTAAGCAACTGCAACCAATTTGCATAGTTAACTCTAGTTCTTTTCACTGAGCATAGAATTTAAGGGTATAATCCCCTCCCTCATCATGTAAGGAGATTCTGGGTCTAGATAAGTTCCAGTTTTATTCTAGAAAAAGCTTTGCAATTTTTTCTTGTGTTTACAGATTGTATGAGATGGATCTTAGCATAGGCCTCAGAATGGTTGTGTGTCACTTTGGCACACTGACTTTTGTCCTCAAGAAGGGAAATATCATTGTGAATATACATTTATATACATAAATGTGCAGAAGACACATTACTGTGGGAGCTGGCTGGCTTTGCCGTAGTTGGGCATATGTGCAGTCAGGTATGACACACGTGATAGGACACCCACGGGGGATGCCCCTGTGGGTGTTCAGTGATTTAAAAAACTTCTGTGTACCTTGGAGATCTTACAGGACTCACAATTTGTAAAGACCATTTTCTTACCACCTTCTCCAATATCAAATACAACTCCAAGTTATGAAACGAAGATAGTCATTTTATCCCATCCTCTCAGGAACTTCCTGTGGAAAGAAATTAATAAGGAGGCAGATTTTAGTGGAATATATAGAGATCTTTACCACCTTCAGAGCTGTCTTAAATGAGAGTAAATTGCCTCACAAATAATGAAATTCATTTCACTTTCAGTCAAAGAGGAGAAACTAGATCTTAGTTTTCAGTGGTGATTTGGGATGAAGGAGATATGATGACCTCTAAATTCTATTCTTATTTAAAAACTCCATAATGTAACTTTTTCTTAATGACTCAGAGGATCATGATGAATATGAATGTATATTACACAGTGATGAAGTGAGGTCTTCAGGGTCTATGAGGTGAGTTCGGCTACATTTTCCTGTAATAGCACTTTGCTCCAGGCTGCATGCTTTTGCTATTATTTTGTATTCTACTCCCAGCCCTCTCCATGACCCTGCCCAAGCTGGTCAGCTAACACACTACATACTGTCTCCTCATCTGAATCAAAATCCTTGGTGGACAAGAAGCCTTGGTACATAGGACAGGACTTTTTGGTAGGAATTCCACTCAATTAATATTTGATGAATGAATGGTGAGTGATTTCTTGGAAGAGAATGCTATTCTTCAATTACCAAGGATCCCTGCCCCATGCATTCACCCAAAACCCAGGCCACACAGACTCCTTGCTGTCCTCTGAGCAAAACACCTTATGCTAGATTCTTGCTGTGGCTTGACATTTCAACTGTTTCTACCCTGTCTTCCAAATGCCTGCTAATCAGTTAAACTGCCATTTAAATATCATATCCTGTGTGAACCTTCGTCATGAATAATAACTTCTCTTATGCTCTCTTAGAATTTTATATATGCTTTTATTATATAACTGTAATGTTTTATCATATCTCTTCAGTGCCATTTATTTCCCCAGTCAACCTGGAGCTTCTTGAGGACAGAGTATCTTCCTCCCAATGCAATGTCTGGCATATTGTGTTAATAAGTGCTCAGTAGACACTGGGTAGCTGGGTGACTGAATGAGGCAAATTAATGTGTCCTCTTCCGGCACAGAAAAGCACCTGGCTTTAAGGCATTAATCTCAGAAGGTATTTTTCCCGCTTTGAATTCCCAACTTTGCTTTAAATCTAACAATCTGACACCTGGATTAATGAATCATGCCATACTATCGTGAAGTTTCCAGGAGGTACACACATACCCTCAAGCACTCCTATCACATTTTAACTGTTTTAAATTATGACGTATTTTGAGAAAACCAGTTGTTATCAATTTAAGATCCTATTTCTATGAGATAAATGTGTTTTTAAAAAGCCTATTCTATCATTCCATTTAAAATGACCATAGAATTATATAAGTAGAGTCTGTGGGGAGCTTTCTGCTCTAAATTTTAAAGAATTTGCAGCTACAGAAAAGATTCATCCAAGTTGTAATAAGTTATTGGAAACATTAATATATAAATACATTAAATATGGGTCACCAGGTACATGCACAATGCAGGATGCAAATACTACCTCTTTCCATTATCCCATTCATCAAATCCTTTCAAATATGATCGTAAAAAAAAAACAGTTTAAGCCTCAGTTACTGAAATCAGTTATTAGTTTAAATGAATACATCTTTACTATGATAAGCAAATTATTAAAAACAAGCTTGAAGCTTAAACCTTAAAAAAGATTAGTTTTGTTAATTAATAATATCTGCTCTCATGTAACAAATGTGACTATCAGATTCAACCATTTTCCTGCTTTTCTGATTCACTGCTGGGAATCTATGAGATCATTTTTGAAACTTAATATATTTCTGGCAATTCTTTCTCAGAAGGTAGAAGGAGCCGATGAAGATAGTTTTTCACCATCATCATGCCCACCCTGGCTCACCCCTATATCATCTCTGTAGGTTTTCTGAGCCAAGAAAGTTCTGCCCTGTGGACCCTGTCTTAGTATTAGAGGACACCAGTGACTGAAAGATGATTCCATGTCACTTAGTCCAATGGAAGAATTTGGCAACAAAACAGAAGTTTCTACTTTTTCCTCATTTAGATAAACAACTCAGTTCTAATCCTGGACTTACAGCAACACATGACTTGTCCAATTATGTCAGAGAATAGTTTACAAAGCAAAAACCATTAAAATTCAGTGGTTTTTTAATTGAAATTTTAGAGTACTGTTTAGAAAAAGGAACAGTGGGTTTTGGATGAGAACAATATAATGCTAAAGATACATAATACACTTGTAGAGCAGTAATAAATTATGCATAAACATAATTTCTTACCAATTTGCCTGTAATAGATTTTTCTAATTATGCCTTTTTTCACTTAGGAATAAAAAGCTAGATTTTATATTACTTTTTGAGCAATTTCAAGTCATTTGAATTGAAAAAATAAAATATGTTGTAGGATAGAGGTAGTCTTTAACTGTTTAATAATTTGGAAAATTGACTCATTGGAGTTTACAAGCAATTTTCCCCAAGCAGATAATGTTGTTTTATTTTAATTTTTATTTATTTATTTATATTATTGTTAAGTACAGTTGTCTCCATTTTCCTCCCTCCACTCTCCTTGTTCCATTCATCCCTGGCTGCCACCCTTTATCTTACCCCACTTTGGCTTTGTCCATGGATCCTTTATACATGTTACTTGACGACCATTCCCCTATTTTCCCCCATTGTCCCCTCCCACCTCCCCTCTGGTTACTGTCAGTTTTCTCTTTATTTCAGTGTCTCTGGTTATAATTTGCTTGCTTGTTTATTAGGTTCCATTTATTGCTGAGATCAAATGGTATTTGTCTTTCACCACCTGGCTTATTTCACTTAGCATAATGCTCTCCAGTTCCATCCATGCTGTCATGAAGGGTAGGAGATCCTTCTTTCTGCTGCATAGAATTCCATTGTGTAAATATACCACAGTTTTTTGATCCATTCATTTATTGATAGGCACTTAGGCTGTTTCCAGCACTTGGCTATTATACATTGTGCTGCTATGAACACTGGGGTGCATAGGTTCCTTTGAATTGGTGTTCCAGGGTTCTTAGGGTATAGTACAAGCAGTGGAATTGCCTGGTGAAAAGGTAGTTCCATTTTTAGTTTTCTGAAGAAATTCCATACTGTTTTCCAAAGTGGCAAGCAGATAATGTTTTATATGGGGTTGGTCTACAGGTCCACCCACAAGTTTTTAAAGTATAGTGTACATGAAATACCACTAGGTTATATTAGACCAAGTACTGCAAAGATTATGATCCCCTTATTCATGAATCAAGATGATATATTCCCTTTTTAAGTGAGACAAAATTGATCTGCATCCAATAGTCAGAATAACTTTAAAATTTCTGACTACAAATATTTTAGATAACTGTATTCACAGTGAAGATGAGTTCTTTTCACTTTTGTGCTATTCTGTGTTGGTCTTAAGCAACTTTTTGCATGATCAAATGCTGAGTGCTGATACATAATTGTTGAGGTCCCCCCTGCCTGGTCTCAGGAATCTGTAACCCCCCATGGCTAAGGCTGAGTGAGAGACCTCTGAACCAGGAGACACTAAAGAGACAAAACTTATTTCCCTGACATGAACACTGCCTGTTTTATGTCTGGCTCCCATTGCTTGGTCGATAGTCAATGACGGGTGACAATTCTCTGAAGAGGATGAATCTAAGACAGACATGATCACGTGGGAAAACCCACCAGGGAAGAGACTCAGGGGGCTGTGGAAATGAGGGGGTGATCGACATTGACCCCTGCCCCCTCGGCTTTGACAAAGCCTGAGTCCTTGTTCTGGCTGTGAGAAATCCAAGTCTCCCGGCTGCCTTTGTCTCCTCTGCCTGACTCAGGCCTGCAGAAATAACAGGGACAGTGAAGTCCAGACCAGAGTTGGCGGACCCCCAGGGTAATTAGACCTAGGGCATAGAATATGCAAGATCCTGTGAGACCTGTTTGCTGGAGGATGCTCTTGAATTAGAATATGGAGGCACAGCTGGGAAACAAAACTAGCTTTTAGGTCCTGTAGCCTTTTAAGTGATAAAACCCCAAAATCTCAGCATGAGCTCTGTCAGCCCTTTGAAAGTTATCTATCCCTTTTGATCTTCCCTGCCAGACTGTAATCAACAAGCTGTATCTGTATTCTTAATAAAAACCTGCTTGGGCGGGAAAACGGCATGCTCCCCTCTTGAGAGAGTGGCTGTTCCATTCCTATTTCTCCACAGGACTCAGTAGTCTGTGTGTATGCTTTCTCATGTCTTGAGCATTTGCAGCATTTGTGGTCACTGCAGGCCAGTGGCTACTTCACATAATGTTTTAAATAAAAATGTATTCTTGATTCCACATTGGAATTCCTTCCTGGTACATACCTACTTCACAATGTGAGACAGAGTCTGTTTCAGCTTTTGCCTTGCATATTCCTCAAGTTTCGAGGTACTGGCTGTGTTCTGCTGACCTGGGACAGGGCACCTCCAGGAAAGGGATTGGAGGGGAGAAGAGAAGAAACACTGTGGTGGGGATAGACATTGGGTGGGGGAATGACAAACAGGTGAAGGATGAGATGAGAGAATTTATTCCGCACAGAACAGCCAAACCTTCTAATGTGCCTTGATGGGTATTTCAGGGAGACAGCACATTAGAGGTTTTTCTCCCACTTTATCTTCCCAGAGTCTCTCCACTGCCCATCTTGACATTGTCTGAAATCATCTGCTTTCTTTCCTTGGCCACCAGTAAATAATAGGGCAAAATGGAGAAACATTGACCCAAACCTGAAGAAGAAATGGCAGTAGATGGAAGAAGAAGCTGAAATTGGGAGACAAAGGTAGAATGAAAGCAGTGTCTATGGTAGGATGGAATGGGAAAGATCTATGACCACAGAAAAAGAAGTTCATGAATGATATGTTTGTGAAGAGAGAGTAAACGAAAAGAGGTATGTAACTTAGAGATCATCTCTACAAATACTGACAGGGTAACTCTCCCTCTGCTGTGCAAGGATTAGAGATTAAAGGACCATATTCTCAGCACTTAAATTTGATGATAACCACACAGGATTATATAACGAGTTGAGGATAGTCACACTGAGGTCCTTGACCTTGTACACACTCAGCAAGAAGTTGTGCGATGTCTGTGGCAGATATACACTGAACTAATGATCAGGAAACCTGAGACTTCATCTCAGCCTTGCGCCCTGAGCTCTCTGTATGATTTTTAGTAAATCAGTGTATTGCAGGGTTGGACAACACTAGGTCATCTCTAAGAGCCATTACCACTCTTCCACAAGCAGGTTTTCTGTTTCTTGCTGAACAAACAGAATTTTCTGCATTATTAAGCAATCCATAGGCACTGATTCCTAAATAGGGTGGGTTGGACTAAGGCATTATACAGTGGATCCCATTAGTGAGCCTTTGAAAGTAGGGGAAATCCAAATCTGTAACCAGAGAGTCAGCTGAAGATGTCAAATTACTATTTCACGCGCTATTTAATAATTTGTACATGTAAAATCATATCCCTATTCAAAATAGCTAATATTAGTATAATGAGGCAATGGTATTCAAAACAGATGTAATGAAAAAGTCATAATACCCCTCTTAATTTTACCGAAAGAATTATTCACTAGACCAGCAGAAATCTGTCTTACACCCATTCTTAAAAGAAAAATCCAAAAAACATTTCTACTATGAAAGTCATTGCACAACTCAAAAATTATCAAAGTGGCTTTTATCCATTAGAAAATATATTCTAAAATCTTCATTATGATTTCAACACCTTTCATGAATCACAAAGCCTTTTGAAATTTAAACCAAATCAAGGCACAAGTATGGCTTACTTTTCTGGTGAAGTATTATTTCTGTGTTAAAATGAAAGCTAACAGTATTGAACACTTCTTTCATGTAGGTACTATGCTAACCAGGACTGAGTGGACTTAGGGAGACAAGCAGGCATTGTTTTTACTTCTATTTTATACATAAATATTTGAGTCACATGTTTATAAGGACTCCATCAAATCCATCAAATGGCAGAGCTGGGACATTATCCAGGTCCATGTGATTAAATAGAATTACCATATTTTGCCGTGTATTATGCACACCCACATTTTTGGCCCAAACTTTCAGGGAAAAAATATTTCAATGTTTTAATTCAATTTTTATTTATTTATAGTTAAATACTTGTTTTTTTGTATTATAAAGGAATTTTAGCATTTATTTTTTAGCATATTATGGTATAAGAAATTTTATGTACTCCTAACAAATTTATGACATCTATGCATCAGAAATAACACTGGTCATTTCCTGTGATGTAAGATTCTTCCATTTGGTTCTTGGTTTGCCCAATGATGCTCCATCAACAAACAGACATCTATAGTCCTCAGAACCTTAAGCCTGACACAGAGGACCCCAGTGTGTCTTCTACCTATAGATTAGAGATGCTGCTGCATGACTGAAAGCCATTAAATAGTGGATTCTTGATGACCTGTCTCCATTTTCTCTTACCTTTTGAGATACAGAAGTCAGTAAAATTTGTTCTTCCTCTTCATAGAAGCTGTGAGAAATTGAGACTTGTTCATCCTCATAGATTCATGAAAAATCTCTGCCATTTGAGGCAGTTTCCTCCAGAGTGAAAATCAGTGTCTGTTTTTTGGTGGCGGGGGGGAGTGTCTGGTACAGCCTCAATTCTTACGGCAAGAAAGATTGGTCCAACAGGCTCACATTTGTTAGAGTTACAAAATATATTACATGGTTTTGAGACTAGTGGGTATGACTGAGTCATGATACTGGCAATTTAGCAGCTGACAGAGACTTCGAATTAGTGAAAATAACCTAAGGGTAAACATAGCACAGAGGCCTCTGGCACTCTCAAATGTCACACTTTTCCCTCTTAAGTAATGCCAAAAGAGTTTATATATTCTACTTTAATATTTAGCTCAACATACCTAAGTAAACAGAAATATAACTAAAATTTAACTATGCAAATCTTTAGCTTTAGTTATCTTTAAAAATCTAAAAGTACATTTCTTTATTTAATGGTGAGACATGAGTCACCATAGTGCAAAATTAGTCATGACTGAAATACTAGCTTTGAATAATTTATATTCATGACAAAAATAATTATATTACCATAATATAAATCTGCTCAGTAAAGGGCATGTACTCACATAATTTTACAGAGCAAAGAAATCAATGGTGCAGTAGATGTTTCTCAGCTATTCCTTCAGAACATAGGATCATTTTTCTTAAATAATTTGAACATTAAAAAATTTATATGTCATAATAGACTTTCACTTTTAATTTTTCTCCCAGAGAAAATCTCTCCACATATATTATTTATTTTATATTAGACATTAACATTCAGACATATTTTTATTTAACATTAACTATGGCTAATACAAATAACTGCCAAATTCAGATTAGTATTAGTATTTGATATGATCATTTTCATTGTTCATCTTAGTCATACTACTTTTTAATAAAATTTTGTGATATGTAGTCAGATCATTCTTCTCATTTGTAACGGGGTCGTGTAATAACGTATGTTACTAATATTAACAGCTTTTCCAACTCCCAGGGTTTAATTAGAATACCATGTGATATGCATGGAACATGAAAACACACAAAAGCATGCACACATAGTGCTGTGGTTTCTGAGTCAGAGAACCCTGTATTAAAATCCTGTAAACACCACTAATTCATGATGTCATGCTGTGTGAGCTAATGGAGCCAAGTAGTTGCTGTAAAATATAAACATTGGTCCTTAAAGTTCTAGAACTCAGAGTAAGATCACCACTAGGTCCTCTTGCTCAAAATGCTTTGTGTCATAAATTTTAGGAGAACTCTGTTTACTCTTTACCAAGTTATTTTTATCTTTAGAGTTATTTATTTTTAACTGTATCTTTATTGTTGACACTATAACAGATATCCCCGTCCCCCTACCCCCGCACTTTGCCCACTTCCACCCAGCCCTCCTCCCCCATTTCCCACTGGCCATCACCACAGCCTTGTCCATGTCCACTGGCTATGCATATATGTTCTTTGGCTAATCCTTTCACCTTCTTTCATCCAGTCTCCCCTCTTCCCTCCCCTCTGACAGCTAGCTGTCAGTCTGTTCCATGTATCCATGCCTCTATTTCTGTTTTGTTTATCAGTTTAGTTTGTTAATTAGATTCCACATGTAAGTGAGGTCATCTGGTATTTGTCTTCTTGGACTGGCTTATTTCATTTGGCATAATAACTGCTCTTCTCACCTCTTTCTAAGTTTATTTCTGTACCAACAGTATAGTACTATATGAATTGTGAAAAACATTGTGACTGACTCCTGCTTAAAATCCATTCATCTATTTATCTATTTATTCACTTACCTATTTATTCTTCATCATATTATTTCAGGTCATTTTAATTATTTTGATTTATAATTCAGCTTTTTAGTTTGGTATCATTTAATATATTATATGATTCAAAGGGCAATACAAGTCATAAAATACAGAATTAAAAGTTAAAAAGACATTTTCACTCTCTATATTTTAAAGAAAAGTTATATTGGATGATAAGGTCCATCCCTGCATTACTCACTTTATGATCTGTTCGAGTTTTAGATTTGGATATAATTATCTGAAATTAAATAAACCTATGCTGGTATAATATTTTTTAAAAGTCATTTAAAAATAAACCTTTTATACATCACATACAAATAATTCTGGCTTTATCAGATTATAAAAAGCTTAAATATGATGAGATGTTCTTGCAGTAGTGCGGACATGGACACAGATGCTTAATGTCTGTTGATCATCTGTGTGTGTGTTTGCTGCTGGAAAAGGATCTGCTGGATTCTCTAGTATGGTCATTCTCTGTTCCAGTGCTGAAAGGTTCAGTCATATACCCTGTACCTAAAGGTAGCCAAGACCCTGGATTGCCACCAGCACCAAAGGGAAACATATGCTTGGGATTTCAATATATAATACAAGTCCAATTTAGAACACAACACATGAAAATAGACTAGAAACTATTTTTGCACTACATTATTATTTTTAATTTAAAAAACTAAAAAACAACCTTTAGAATATAATTTTCCTAAATAATCAGGTTCCCACATCCTCAGTACACTTAAAGCATACATAAAGTTAGTTTATTCTGCTTATCATTGTCCAAAAAGAAGCATTTATTTTATGATAAGCCTTGACAAAAAATATACAGACTTTAACCACTCTAGTTACTTTTACTCCAGAAAGTATCACATAGCTGAGTTCCAGAGGAGGAACCAAGAGCAGAGCTGAGTTTTCTCTCATCTGGATGATACCAGGAGTGGGTCCAAAGCCCACTTTTGTGAAAGTATGTCTTCCCTCTTCACACTCTCTTCTTTCTTCCTCAGTGGTGTTGTTCACAGCTCTTGCTTCCAGATGAGTCTAAAATAGGATCACAAGAGCCTGGAGGAACCAAATGACTTTGAAAAAGAAGGAAACTTGGAAAACAGTGACGTAAAGAATGATTCTTTCATTGTAGTCTTCAGGCATCAATGAGAGGGTCAAGGTTCTTTCCTATAAGTCTGTCATAGGGTTATGGTGTTGGTTTTTAAATTGTTTACTCCAGAGAATCAGGAAGCTAAACTAGGGTGTTTTGCAATTTCAATAGAAAATATTTGGAGTTGATGACCTTTAAGATCTGGCTTTCACTTTCCTACTTTAGTCAGCTTTATAAATTAACAAATAATAAATGATGAACCTCTCATAGAGAGCTAGTATTTTCTGCCCCTTAACACTGAATGTTGTCCTGAACATTAAAACAACTATTTAAGGCCATCTTCCATATTAGTCAGAAGACTGTCCCTAGTGTTTAATAAAACATTTAAGAAGGAACCTGAGCTGGAAGTCAGAATAAGGATAGAAATAAAAATGATGATTATAGAAGCAAATTGAGTGTGACATGGTAATGAGGTAGAGCCTCTCGGGAAATAATGTTTGGGAAGGATTATTACTAGAGAATTTGGCTTATTTTCCTGTTCTGAGATTTGGGACACTGGGTTTAACTTCCATATCACAAACTGTAGGTGACAGAGTTTCTTTCCCTTCAATATTCATCAAACATTAAATGAGAGTGACCTTGTGTGAGACCCAGGGAGATGTGGATAAAAGGACTATTACATTTCACATTCAATTGTAAGGAATTATTAAAAAGTGGTAAAGAAAATCCCAAAAGGACATGTTATCATTTCATCTGCTTATATATCCCAAGTAGTTTAGAATTAGAAAATTTATCACATTTGACCCTCCTACAAGGAAAATAGCCTAGTAAAATTGGTCGGCTTTATTGTTCATAATTTTTGTTGTTTATAAGCAGAAACTTAATTAAAAGAATGTGACTAAAATAACATTCAGATTGTTCTTTATGTAAACAAAGACATATTAGCTCTGAAATGGCTGTCAATTAACTTTGTGAGCATGGGCAAGTGGCTTCACCTCTCTAGATTACAGTTTCTTTTTCTATAAAGTGAGAGTAGAATCAGGCATAGTGTCCCTGCTGCTTAGTGTCCCTGTAGCAGTAATATGTGTGAAGGCGTGGCTTGACCTGACTCCTGGTACAGTCAGCTGCTCAGCAGTGAGGGTTGTGTTAGAAGTTGTATCAGGAAGACTTTATGCAACATTTACAGATGCACCAGGTTACCCAGCAGGGTCACGTTTACAAAAGCTTTGGTAGGAGTGGCAAACGCTTTGTAGCACTTCACTCACATTAACTCTTTTAATTCTCATAACAAAACTATACAGTAAATACTAGTAATATTGTCATTTCCATTTTACAGATGAGGACTTTGAAGGACAGAGATATTAAATAACAAGTCCTGAGTCACCCAGCTAGTAAGTGGCAGAGGCAATATTTGGATTAAGACTGTGTGGTTCCAAAAGACTTGCCTGCTTAACCACTATGCCCTACCACCTGTCTGTGTGAAGAACATGTTTAGAGATCATTGCTAATGCTTCATTGTGAATGTGCTGAGATTGGGACTGACTAAGACATTGATGTGAGGTCAATAACTTTATTCAAAACATAAACTAGGGTTGCTAATCTGATCTGGAGAAGCAGAAGTGCAAAGTCTGTTACAGAAAACCGAAATGATAGTTATACTATGCACAGCCACATTGCTTCCAAACAGTTGTTAGAGACCTGGTCAAGGCTGTGGGTAGTGAAGAGTTGAGCCCACTATGCAGTTCTGTTGTTGCCCCCAATTTCATAACCTCTCACAGATCCTTAAAAAACTGCTGCTTTGGTAAAACACACCAAGACAACCAAAAATGCTGTTCTTAGTGTTTAATAAGACATTTAAGAAAGAACCTATACTACAAGTCAGCATCTTAATTTTCAGAATGGAGAATAAGAATAGAAATAACAATGATGGTTATAGAAATAAATTGAGTGTGACATGGTAATGAGGTAGAGTCTCTTAGGAAATAACTAACTGATAAGACAAACACACAGTGCCTATGATTACATGTGCTTTTTTTTTTCAAAAGTTCACCTAAGTTTAAAAAAACAGTATTCATAGAAATTAGCCTAGTGTTTGGCTTACTCTAATAGAATTTTTTTCATGTTAAACTATTTCATGTATTTGATGTTAATTTTTGAATTGTGTGAGTGTGTGTGTATTTAATGCAAAGAGTATTTCTCTTCCTCTTTCCAACAATTTTTATTAGGAATGATGGTTGAAATTCACTAAAATTTTTGGTAATTATCAATAATGTTATATAATTCTTTCTTTACTCTATTATTTTAATATTAGTATTTAATTAACATTTTTATTATTGGACCATACTTACATTTTACAAGAGACCATGCTGAGCTATTTTTTAAAAAATACATTAAAGAGTATTATTACAATTTTGTAAACACAAAATAATTTTACCTTCATTCTACCAAACAAAATTTTGCTAACCTGTAACAGCAGAAACCACTTCTAGAATCATCAGTACAAGGTATAGCAGTGCATACCTTCTTTTATCTGTTAAAGTTTCACTTTTTAGTAAATTATTTCCCTAATCAGTAACAATATCTGGTAGATCCACAAAACAAAATAAAATGTTGCTGATCGACTCAATAAGAATTTTGATCTTAGGGGATCTCAGCTAATGGAACGTCAACTTAGAAGGTTCTCTTGCGCAAAGGGAAATTCAAGATGTGAGAAAAGACAGTTCATAACTGTAAATCTCATCTATTATTTTTAAAGACAGGTTAGACTAGAGGGAAAAACTAAATTTCCCCTCAATTCAGAGGTGTGAGTTTTTGTGAGATTAAACATCTCTTTTGCTCCTGCAATATACATTAAGTAAATACTAAAGCAGTTGGTTCTGGGCAAAAATTGAATTCCTTTCTTTTGTTTTTATAGTTGCCAGAGCCTGGATCCACTAGGTAATAGGAGGCGGGAGTGGGTACTTGCTTTCTTTGTGAAGATGAAGTGGTTTTTAATGATTTAGGAGTTGGGAAGTTTCCTTCAGACTTGAATGTGAGATAGGCTGTACCTCCTTCACAAAGAGAATAGTAGAATATTCAGCTTGAAAGGATGGGTTTAGGACTCAGAAGACCAGTTCTGACACTAACTAGCTATTAAACTTTAGATAAGTTACCTCTCAAAGGCCTGTTTCTTCATCCATAAGATAAAAATAATAATACATTTTCCCCATGGTGGAGTAAGCAATGTAAAGTAGTTAGCTCAGTGCCTGGTACATAGTAAAGTAATCAGGAACTGTTAGGTAAATACATATACACACTCACACATGCTTACATTATGGAATATTTTCAAAGCTTCTAAAAACAACATGAAAAGCTTTGCTGAATCCTTTCATTCTAAGGATACAGTTGATAAGTGCCTTGAGACCCAAAATGAATGGTCAAGTCCAACTAATCTAGCAAATTCAGCCACTTGAGGCCAGACAGAACTGTACCTAAAAGTTTCAAAGCCAGGGCAATGATTCTTGTTATAAAAATTCCTCCCCAGTGAACAGTTGCCTTTACAGTACAAAAGTCTTCCTCATAGGAGATCTGACTTCTTTATGGCTTAGAAACTAATTACAAATCTTTGTCATAAGAAAGAGCTCATAGCAAGGAAGAGGAAAATAATACAAATATTCTGCATCCACCAATATACAAATATTACTATATTTAACATTAAGAATAAGTATTAATTGGACTTCCAGCCAAGATGGAGCATAGGTAGATACATTGTGCCTCCTCGCACAACCAAAACAAGGACAACAACACATTTAAAAACAAAAAAACAACCAGAACTAACAGAAAATCAAACTGTTTGGAAGTCTGACAACCAAGGAGTCAAAGAAGACACATTCATCCAGACCAGAAGGAGGGGCGGAGTCAGGCAGCCAGGCAAAGAGGACTCTTGGAAAGGCACAGCCAGAGGACCAGACGAGGGTGGCTGGCATACAGGGTCCCACATTCGCATGCAGATAAACCGGAGGAATCACTGGGAAGTGAGACAGACCTCACAACCCAGGGTTCCAGTGTGGGGAAATAAAGTCTCAAAGCCTCTGACTGAAAACACCTGTGGGCGGTGAGGCAGCAGGAGAAACTCCCAGCCTCACAGGAGAGTTTGTTGGACAGACCCACAGGGTCCTAGAACATATACCATCCCACCCACCTGGGAATCAGCACCAGAAGGGCCCAATTTGCTTGTGGGTAGTGGGGAAAGTGACAGAGATCCAGCAGAGAGCAGAACAAGCAGCACTGTTCCCTCTCAGACCCCTCCCCACATACAGAATCACAGCATAGCTATATGGGTTGCCCCGCCCTGGTGAACACTTAAGGCTCTGCCCCTTACTACATAACAGGTGTGCCAAAACAAACAAAAAAAAAATGGCCAAAATGAAAGAACAGTTCAAAACTCCAGAAAAAAAATACAGCTAAATGACAAAGAGATAGCCAACCTATCAGATACACAGTTCAAAACACTGGTTATCAGGATGCTCCAGGAACTGACTGGGTACTTCAACAGCATAAAAAAGACCCAGGCAGCAATGAAGGTTGCATTATGTGAAATAAATAAAAATCTACAGGGAACTAGCAGTGATGGGAAGGAAACTAGGACTCAAATCAATGGTTTGGAGCAGAAGGAAGAAATAAACATTCAACCAGAACAGAATGAAGAAAGAAGAATTCCAAAAAATGATGAGAAGTTTAGGAACCTCCAAGACATCTTTAAACGTTCCAATATCTGAATCATAGGGATGCCAGAAGGAGAAGAGGAAGAGCAACAAATTGAAAACTTATTTTAACAAATAATGAAGGAGAACTTCTTCAATCTGGCAAAGAAAATAGACTTTTAGGAAGTCCAGGAAGCTCAGAGAGTCCAAAAGAAGTTGGACCCAAGGAAGAACATACCAAGGCACATCATAATTACATTAGCCAAGATTAAAGATAAGGAGAGAATCTTAAAAGCAGCAAGAGAAAAGGAGACAGTTACCTACAAAGGAGTTCCTATAAGACTATCAGCTGATTTCTCAAAAGAAAACTTACAGGCAAGAAGGGGCTGGAAAGAAGTATTCCAAGTCATGAAAGGCAAGGACCTACATCCAATCTTACTTTATTCAGGAAAGCTATCATTTATAATGGAAGGACAGATAAAGTGCTTCCCAGATAAGGTGAAGTCAAAGAAGTTCATCATCACCAAGCCCTTATTATAGGAAATGTTAAAGGGACTTATCTAAGAAAAAGAAAATCAAAACTATGAATGCTAAAGTAACAACAAACTCACAGATACTAACAACCAAACTTAAAAAAAAACTAAGCAAACAACTAGGACAGGAACAGAATCATAGAAATGGAGATCACATGGGGGGTTATCAGCAGTGGAGTGGGATGGGGAGAGAGGGGGAAAAGGTACAGAGAATAAGTAGCACAAATGGTAGGTAGAAAATAGACAGGGGAAGGTTAAGAATAGTATACGAAATATAGAAGCCAAAGAACTTATATGTATGACCCATGAACATGAACTAAAAGGGGGAATGCAAGTGGGAGGGGGTGTGCAGGGCAGAGGGGAATAAAAGGGAGGAAATGGGACAACTGTAATAGCATAATCAATAAAAATATTTTTTAAAAAGAATAAGTGTTAATCAATAGAGTTAAGTATTACCAGTAAATTAAGTATTAATAAAACTAAATATTAATAAAAATAATTCCAAATTAATTTCACTGAAGTAAGGCCAAATAGGAAGGCAACCTGGTCTGTGATGAACACCATACCTGGGAGCGGTAGGCTTTATTTATGGCTTCACTTTCTGAGGCTGTGGAACACTTCAGAGATACTTAAACCAACTGTGAGACTCCAGGAGAGTTACCTACTTTGTTAGCTCTACTTTGTTTCTACCTGTGAGAACCAGGAAGGTAAAGCTAACAGCTCCCTGGCAGCTCCAGAATCTTCTGATTCCACATTGTAGTAGGGCATGTTGGCTTACAGGGCTCCAGCTGGAAAGTGGCTCCTGAAGTAGTGCAAGCCAGCCAACCAGACTCTTGGACAGCCAGAATGAGCCCTGAGAAAATTAGCCAGCTCTGAACCCCACCTCATACAATTCTTGCTCTTCAGTTTGTTCATGTGTTAAGGGCAGAAATGACCAAATTCCCTTTCAGGGCTGCCGTGAATCCTTGTATCTCCATACTGATGGCCCAAAGCTCCTACCTTTGGAAAAAATTGCAGTCAGATTCCATTCAGTATTGACAAATTAGACTAACAATGAATATTAATAACCACCATCTGTAATTCTTTTCCCAATGGATGTGTAACACGTTTTAAAGTTTCTGACACATTTAGACTGAGTTCTAAGTCACCAACCATCTGGCTCTAAGACAGTTACACAAAGGGCTCCTCCCCACCTGGGTTCCAGGGAGTATTTATATTAACATCCTGCTGGGCAGGCACATGCATAAGCAGTGACTGTGAATGGTCCACAGTCAAAAGCCAAAGAGATTTGAAAAACAATCGAACTATGAGAACAACAGAATAAAACTTGTTCCTGTTGAAAATTACGCCTTTGAAGCAGCAAAGTTGAGGTAAAGAAGAGCTAAATGGCTGAAGGAGGAAGGTACATACAACGGATGTCAATAAAGAAAACCTTCAGCTTGGATAGACTTAAAAGCATAACTATGCTGAAGGTTTAACTGTCCTTTCAGAAATACATCCCTCTGCAGAACAGCTGGTAAGATATGACTGAAAATGTTCCTACTACCAGATAGGATCATGTTAACACCGCTGGTCACCATCACTCGATTTCTCTTTTGCCAGTTGGCCTTTTGAAAAAATGTCTGCCTGGAAGAATGTAGCACATGATATACATGTATTTATCATATATTTGTGCTTCAGAGATAACTCACACCTCTAAGTTTGATTAATTTTCTGTAATTAAAATCAGATTTCTGTGGCTCCCAGGTGTCTGGAATAAATTTGATTAAAATGAGCTTCTCATCCCCTGTGCTAGGCTAAGAGCAGGACTGTTTTGTATCACTTATTAGTAGGACACTCACATGGACTGTGCACTCCACTATCACACACTCTGTCCTTGCACAGGGAAGCCCCTCCTTCTCCACTGCCTTCCACTTGCTCACTGGTTCCTTTAATAAGGAGTGCAACCAGAAGTCTAACTTAAATGCAGGTATCATTGGGAGAGGTGACATGTTCCCTGGAATTCAAAGATTCAAAAGAACATAATTAATCCCCTCTTCCATACCTCTCAGAAGAAATTTTAACCTTTCTTGGATATTTCTATATCATCCTGAAAAAAAATCCCAGAACACTAGAAAAGTATCAGTTATGTATTTGACTTCCAGTATGTCAGAACCCATGAGGTAGGTGAGAAAACGTGCCCTCCACCATGGTCTCAGCTCTTACTCATGCTGCGGACACAGTTCCCAGCAGTGCCTGGGCTGTGGCTCAATCCACATGCAGCTCAACTGAAGAGCTACCACGTATATAAGATCAGCTGCCAATGCCAAGTATTGCTTTTAGCGTTCCTCATTCATTGTCTCATTTGATCTTTATAACACCTCGGCAACGAAGGCACGAAGGAATATTTTCTATTTTATAAATGAGGAAAATGAGGCTGTGTTAATCTGGGGCGTCAATGAAATAGATGCTCCACTGGGATTAAAACTACAAGGATTTTATTAGGGAAGATGCTGTGGGAGAGGAAATAGGAAAGGAACTGAGAGATTGGGACAGCTGTCACCCCATTAGTCATGCCTGCCCCTGGGCGAAGGAGAGGAGAGAAGCACACTGTGGGGGTCTAAGGAAGTTCCTCAATGTCATTAGGGAGTTTCTGAGCTAACAATGGTCAGCCAGGGAGTTCCTTGAGCCAAGGTCACCAAGGTGTCCCTTGTCTCCCAGGGATAGGCCTGCCTTAGTAGCTGAGTAATGGATTTCAGAATGTGGGACCCCAATCAATTCATTATTCTCCCTGAAGTAGGTGGTCTGAGATGCCCTTTCTCATGGCTGCCCAGTAGGTTCAGTCAGCTTAAGTTGCTGGGATCTCACAGACTGCTAACGACAAAGATCCAAGCCCTACCCCCACACATCCAGACATGTGTGATTAGAAGCCTAGAGGTGCCCTACACTGGGCCTAAGCCCCTTCCATGTGCTCCGTGTCACCTCAGACTTTCCAGCCTGTAAAGATAGGCAGGCATCACGAAGCAGCAGAGCCCCACAGGCAGGAGAGAGCCCCTGTCAGAGGCTGTGCTTTGCCCCCTAGGACACTGCTCTCCCACTGCTTTCATAATTCGTTATAAAACAAACAAAGTCACCACGGGAATTGCTGCCAGAGGATAATGGCCTCCTGCTTTGCAGTTAAGCACTGATGTTCAGCTCTGCCTCACGGCCACAGTAGACTGCTGCTTCCTGTACCAGCGTTCTCACCCAGGAGCCGTCTCTGCTAATTAAATTTACCATGCTATACAGCAGATCCTGACATTTGTTTTCTTTTCAGGCTGGTGGTGAAGGTTTAGAGAACATATTTTTTAACCTATCTGTTCTTACCAGCCCAGCACTGATATGACCCACAAAGAAGCACAAATAGTTTTAATTAAAGCAAAAAAGTTCCAAAAGTTTACATCAGTAAGAAATACCAGTTGTCAGAGGAATTCAGTCACAAAACAATTTCTTCAGTTGTATGTGGAAGTGGAGACTTGTGAGGTCCTTCAAATATCATGCCAAGATTATTCTCAGCTGAGCACTAGACTCAGGTTCAAGTTCATAAATCTTGCCTTGGATACAACATCCTGTGGGATGTGCTTCAGGATCTCTTACTTTAGAACTGACAGCACCTTTTGGCTCTGTGATCATGTTTCAGATTTTTTTGTTAGAAAAGAATATTTTGTCTACTACCTACATTTCACTGGTAGGTTCAGAATATTAACACACTTCTTACCCCGTAGAAGTGGCTACTTCCTCAGCAGCCCAGGGCCTTAGAACTGTGCATTATTACCCCAGGCTTTGATCACCACACACTTGTTTACCTGGGAAGGCGGGATAGTGAGACAGTGTTTGAAATGTCCATGCAAGAGCTAGAAGGATGAGCCCTCTTCAAGGTTCTTCCTGTAACCTGAGGGCACTAAACTACGGGAAGCCACCAACCTTCTAGACCAGCAATTTTCAGCCGTTTTCATCTCATAGCACACATGAACTAATTACTGAAATTCTGTGGCACACCAAAAAATACAATTTTTTTCCTATTTGACAAAAAATAGGTATAATTTTGACTCTTTCACACTGGCTATTATTGTATTGTCTGTTGCCATTTTTTAATTTGACAATCTAAGGAAGAAGACGTCAGTCAATGCCCTTGACTACATAGTCAGGTATTGCATGTTGGAAAAAGCCCTCAGCACACCTGTTGAAAATTGCTTTTCCAGACCAGGATTCTAAGATAACCAGGAGGTCTTCAGAATAGATTCCAAGAATCCATTATCCTCTCTCATTTCTGCACATCAAACCCCGCCCCCCCCCTCACCAAGTAACAAGCCATCCTTAGTGTCCAGCTCCTCCACCACTTCTTTGGGATCTAGCCCTTGGTATTTGCTGGTCCCCAGGCCAAAAATACTTTCTTCTTTTTCTGTACCTCCTCTTTGCCTTCCTGTTTTCCTCAATCATCACTCTGCTACCCCATAAACCAGATGTACCCCAGCCTGTCCCAGGAATCCATTTTGTCATTGCTTTCTCTTTGTTGACCAGAGACAAACAAATTTGCAGCACAATTAAATGCAAACAACTTTAAGAAAGTTAACAGGTTGTTTTAAATTGACATTAAATATTAAAAGACAGAAAATCCTCTCCTGAGCACAGAGGAAAAACATGTATGTTGCAGAGCAGGGGATGAGGAGGAGCCTGAGAGGGAGGCGAGGAACAATGATCCACTCAGCATCAAGTAATACCAAGAAGTTTATTAGGTGTTTTGCTCTTTAATAAATTATTACATGACTCTTTTAGAGTTCAAAAACAATATGTACACTTTACATAATGCAAACACAACCAGGTTTATAAAATAAAATCAACTGTAATCTTATCGCCACTTTCACTGCCCTCATCTTCTAAGATCAGCAACCACAATGGCTTTGTTATGTACTGATTTGACAAATATGTATTAACTATTCACTTTTTGTGAGGCTCTGTTATAACAAAGGTCTTCTTTTTTATGTGTTAACCGAATAGCCAAAAGGACCTGCTATCCTGCAGCTTATATACAAGTAGAAGAAGACAAACACTTTAAAACTAAATAAGCAAAATAAATATTATATCAGAGATAATAAGTACTATGGAGGAAACTAAAACAGGGAGGCAGAAGAAGGGACTAAGGTAGGGGTCTGACCAGGTGAACAGTCTTGAATAGTGCCATCAGGACTTGCTGAGAAGGTGGCATTGAGTGAATACATCAAGTTGGTAAAAGTGAGTGAATATATATTTCTCTAATTTTCCCTGTGTTCATATAAATATTCTCAACATAAATGCAAGCATATGGTTTGCCTTAATGCTTTTTACATAATGGGATTGTATTACATATATTATTTGCAACTTGTTTTTTCCACTGAAAAGTAAATCATTGACATTTCCCTGGGTCAGTACACACAGATCTAGTTCATTGTTTTTATTAACTACATAATTTTCCACATTTTATGTGAACCATAATTTATACAAATATTCCTACCTTGATGGAATTCATGTTATTTGCAGTTTCCACATTGTATTTTAGTCTCTTTGAAAATACAAGCAATGTTGTGAACTTTTCCAGGCTTTATTTGTTCATGGCAAATTTTATACATTTTAAATATTCCATTTTATTTAGGACAACTTAAACTGAGCTAGATTTACTATTCCATTTTTCAGGAGCAAAGAAGCAAAAGTTCAAAATAGTTAAGTTGGTTTACATTTGGCCCTTTAGTTATTCTATAGTAAAATAAAGATTTAACCTCAGAAAATTATGGTATCACAAATACTACATTCTCAAGCTGTGGGTCAAGATGGTGAAGTAGGAAGATCCTGAGTTCACCTCCCACAGATGCACCAAAACTACAACTACATATAGAGCAAGTAGGGTTGAGAACAACCTGAAGACTAGCAGAGAAAATTTTCTGCAGCTAAGGATATAAAGAAAAAACCACATCAAAATGGACCACTTTTTCAAAACCAGGGTACATAGCTGATCTATCTAATACACAGAAACAAACATAGAGAGTTAGACAAAATCAGAAGATACAGGAATATATTCCAAACAAAAGAAGAAGAGAAACCCCCAGAACAGAAACTAAATGAAATGGAGATCAGCCAACTACACTAATTCTGGAAATCAGAGCTAAAAACACACACACAAATACAATTGTAACAGGGTGCAGCCAAGAGGGGAGCCCCAAATAGGGATTTGCAATAGGGTCCAGAAGACCTTAGAGATCATTGGCTCCACACCACAGGGCCACACCTGCATTCTGGATGCTGGCAGCTGTGGCCAATTGTGAGAGAAGCCTGAAATGGGGCTGCAGAGGAAGATTAGTGCTGGGATTTAAACGGAGGCACAGCAGCCATTAGGCATCTCTCTTTTTGAGACCACACGGCTGTTTAGGACCACGCAGCTTTGGTGTCTTGGTTGGGACCATGAGGCTTGGGTAAGAGTCAGGCTTTGGAAGTGCTCCCTTGTGCTACATGGAGGGTGCTAGGAGGACTATGTGCATTTGTGGGGAAATTTAGTTTGTGTTATTTCAAATGAATAATAAATTCCTTTCATTTTCACAAATCTCGGGCATTGAGAGATGTCTGTCCTCTGGCAGCAGACATAACAAACCTGGGGGGTTCCTTTCGGGTAATAGTGTATTGCTTCGGCTGCCCTTGGCACCCCCTTTTGTACTGTAACACAATCATAAAGCAAGAGTATTTTAAATTGAGATATGAAATAATTTAAAAGTAATAATAATTTTTAAGGAGAATAGTGACTTTTAACAAGATGGCTGCATAGAGAAACATAGCTCACCTCCTTGCACAACCATAGCAAAATTACAACTATAATAGAGAACAACCATCACTCAGAACCATCAGAAATCAAGTTGAATGGAAGTCTGACAACTATGAAATTAAAGAAACACCACATCTATCCAGACTGGTTAGGAGGGACAGAAACAAGGAATAGACCAGTCCCACATCCAGGTGCGGTGGATAAAGCTTGGGAGGGATATCTCAGGGGCAAGAAATCTCAGCCACACACCAGGTCCCCAAGGCCAGGGTTCCAGTATGAGGACGATAAATTACAAATAACTCCTATCTACAAAAACCAGCAGGAACTGAATCAGTAGAAGACACTTCTGGAGTCCCAAGCAGTTCTCTTTAAAGAACCCATACATGGCCTTACACAGCCTTACTCCCTCTGAGCTCCAGCACCAGGGTAGCAGCTCGAAAGGCATCAGTGGCATACGGGGAAGAAATGAAGTTTCTGGCATCAAGGCAAGAGCTGGGGGACATCTTTCTCCCAGAGAGAAAGGCAGGATCTTCCTCTCTCCAACAAAATGTTAAAGGGACTTATCTAAGAAAAAGAAGATGATCAAAACTCCCTTTCTGCCATTGTCCCTTTTCTGACCCTTCCCCCACCAGAGCCACAGAGTTGGAAGATGGGTGCCATATCTGAGATTCCATGAACCTGGCTAATACTGTTTGCCCTGCCCTGGAGATCCCCTGAGGCTCCCTCCCACCCAACTTACAGCTGTTAACAGCAGCTTCTCCATATGAAGGACTGGTTTAGGCTCAAGTTATACTACTTCTTAAATCCTTTCAAACAAGCAACAGCTAGCCTCAGTGAGCCCACAGACTCTGTACTTCTTGATAAGTGGCCCCAGACCTGACATTAGCAGCAACCAGCCGGGACTCACATCTCAGCATTGCCTGGGAATCACTAAGCACAGCACAGGTAAAAGATACCTCAGATTGCTTTATAGCTCAGGCAAGGTGGGCCAAGGTAAACCACAGGTGAAGGCTGGCATTGGCCTGCACCACCTGGGATACCCCAGGACCAGTATACCCAGTGGATAGCTACAGGCTGCATCAGAGCACCACCACATTGCCCCTGTACAACTGATCCTCCACAGAGGGTGGTCATTGGTGGTCGGTGGTCATGGCCAGTGCTTGCAGCTGACTGGCCTGGGTAGATCCCTCCCATTGACCTACTGACAGCCACCAAGACTCAACTACAAGAGGAAGGTGTACTCAGCCCACAAAAAAAAAACAACACAAGTACCCAACTTGGGAGATAAGGGAGACTGTGCCATGGGACACTACAAGACACCTACTACATTAGGCCATGCTACCAAGAGTCATAGGTGTCATAGGAGCTCTACCTATTACATAGACATAAACATAAGGAGAATGCCAAAATGAGGAGACAAAGAAACATGGCCCAAATAAAGAACAGAACAAAACTCCAGGAAAAATAAGACTTCTGTCCAAGATGGAGGCATAGGTAGATACACTTTGTGCCAGGACAGAGAGGACATGCAGCAAGGCAGAGGCCGGTGACTGGGTGGTCCAATATTTGTATGCAGATAAACTGGAAGGAACAACTGGGGAGCAAGACAGACCAGTCAACCTGGGATTCCTGCTCAGGAAAATAAAGCCTCAAAATTTCTGACTGTAAAAATCTGTGGGGGTTGCAGCAGCAGGAAAACCTGCCAGCCTCACAGGAGAGTTTGTGGGAGGGACCCACAGGGTTCCATAACATACAAAAACCCACCCACCCAGGAATCAGCACCAGAAGGGCCCAATTTGCTTGTGGATAGCAGGGGAAGTGATGGAAAGCAAGGCAAGAGCTGAGCAAGCATCACTGTTCCCTCTTGGACCCCTCCCCGACATACAGCACCACAATGCAGTGACAGGTATTGTCCCACCCTGGTGAATACCTAAGCCTCTGCCCCTTACAATGTAACAGGTACGCCAAGACAAAAAATATAGCCAAATGAAAGAACATATCAAAGCTCCAAAAACAGAACTAAGCAATCAAGAGATAGCCAACTTACCAGATGCAGAGCTCAAAACAATGGTAGTCAGAATGCTCACAGAAATGGTTGAGTATGCTTGCAAAATAGAGGAAGAAATAAACACTATGCAAAGTGAAATAAAGGTACAGGGAACCAACAGTGACAGGGAGGAAACTGGGACTAAAATCAATGGTTTGGACCAGAAGGAAGACATAATCATTCAATCAGAACAGAATGAAGAAAAAAGGATTCAAAAAATTGAAGACAGGCTTAGAAACCTCTGGGACAACTTTAAACATTCCAATGCCCTAATTATAGGGTAGGAGGAGAAGAACAAGATCAAGAAGTTGAAAACTTATTTGAAAAAAAATAATGAAGGAAAACTTCTCCAATATGGTGAAGGAAATAGACTTCCAAGGAGTCCAGGAAGCCCAGAGAGTCCCAAAGAAATTGGACCCAAGGAGGAACACACCAAGGCACAGCATAATTACATTACCCAAGATTAAAGATAAAGAGAGAATCTTAAAAGCAGCAAGAGGAAAGGAGAGAGTTACCTACAAAGGAGTGCCCATAAGACCATCAGCTGATTTCTCAAAAGAAACCTTACAGGCAAGAAGGGACTGGAAAGAAGTATTCCAAGTCATGAAAGGCAAGGACCTACATCCAATCTTACTCTATCCAGCCACAGCTATCATTTGGAATGGAAGGGCAGATAAAGTGCTTCCCAGAAGGAGTCCATCATCCCCAAGCCCTCATTATATGAAATGTTAAAGGGACTTATCTAAGAAAAAGAAGATGATCAAAACTATGAACAGTAAAATGACAACAAATTCACAACTATCAACAACTAAGCCTAAAAACAAAACAAAACAAAGCAAAAAACTAGTACAGGAACTAAATCACAGAAATGGAGATCACAGGGAGGCTTATCAGCAGGGAGGGGGCAGGAAATGCAGGAAATCTGGGACAACTGCAAGGGCATAATCAATAAAATATAATTTTAAACAGGAGACAGTGTAACATAATATCAAATGGCCCAATATAACATAAAACACAGTCATACACTGCATACATGACATTAGGTTCAATGCTGGACCACATATACCATACAATTGTAATGGAGCTAAAAAATTCTTATCATCTAGTGATGTTGTAGCTGCCATAACATTATAGCGCAACACATTACTCACATGTTTGTGATGATGCTGGTGTTAATAAACCTACTGCCTTACCAGTTATATAATCATATAGTGCCTAAGATTATGTACATTTCATAAAGTTAATATCAAACTCGGTTCCTTGTTTATGTATTTATTATGCTATATATTTATTGTCATTTAAATATTTTTTTATTTTTTATTTTAGAGAATGGGGAAGGGAGGGAGAAAGAGAGGGCAAGAAACATCAATGTGAGAGAGAAACATGCATTGGTTGCCTTCTGTGTGGTCCCTGAAGGACCAAACCTGCAGCCCATGCATGTGCCCTGCCCAGCAGTCTAACTGGTGACATTGTGGTTTGTGGAATAATGTCCAACCAACTGAGTCACACCAGTTTGGGCTTTATCGTTATTTTAGAGTAAACTCTGTGTACTTATAACAAAATTTTGCTATAAAACAGTAAGCAATATTATGCTGGCAGCAGCTTCACATATCTCGTGTTTACTGCATCTCTTGACTGTATCATTTTCTCTGGTGCTTGATTTAATCTCATGTAGTTTTATAAATGTAGTTTAGCCTAAGGGTATGGTGTTTATCGAGTCTACAGTAGTGTACAGTCATATCCTAGGCCTTCATATTTGCTCACCAATGATTCACCCGTAGCAGCTTCCAGTCCAGCAAGCTCCATACACAGTAAGTGCCCATACAGGTGTATCTTTTTTTTCTTTCATACTGTATTTATACTATAGCTTTTCTATGTTTAGATGTGTTTAGATATACAAATACTTCTATTGTGTTACTACTGCCTTTAGTATTCAGTAGAGTAAGATACTACACAGGTTTGTAGCCTAGGAGCAATAAGCAGGTTACTTCCACATCATGGCTGTTGTATATAAAATGTCCTTTATCTTCTTATAGCCTTTGTTTTAAAGTCTATTTTATTCGTTCCGGCCAAGTGCAGGCAGAAATGCTTTGCTTCCTCACACAGCCAAAAAAAAAAAAGTATAACAACCAATTTAAAAACAAAGAACAACCAGAACTGCCAGAAAAACATTTGCATGGAAGTCCAAAACCAAGGATTTAAAGAAATATTCACCGAGACAGTAGGAAGGGCAGAGACGGGCAGCCAGGTGGAAAGGATGCACGGCAAAGTGCGGCTGGTAGACCACATGAGCTATCCCACATTCTCATGCACATAAACCTGGGGAAACAACTGGGGAGCAAGACAGACCACGAAACCCAGGGTGTCAGCATGGGAAACTAAAGACTCAAAACCCCAGAGTGTTAAAAAATCTGTGGGGGTTGTGGCAGCAGGAGAAATGCCCACCCTCACAGGAGAGTTCATTGGAGAGACCCACAGGGTCCTAAAACATACACAAACCCACCTACCTGTGAATCAGCACCTGAAAGGGCACAATCCCCTTGTGGGAAGTGAGGGAAGTGGTGGAAAGTGGGACAAAAGCAGAACAAATGGCATTGTTCTGTCCCTGACCCCTGACCCACAGACAGCACCACAATGCAGAAAAGAGGGTTGCCCGCCCTGGCCAATACCTAAGGCTCCACCCTTTATTATGTAACAGGTGCACCAAGACAAAGAACATGGCCCAAATGAAACAACAGATAAAGCTCCAGAAAAAGAACTAAATGACAAGGAGATAGACAACCTGTTTGATGCAGAGATCAAAACAGTGGTAATAAGTATGCTTGCAGAACTGATTGAGCTCAGTCACAAAAAGAACAAAGAAATGAAGCCTCCACAATGTGAAGTAAGGGAAAATATACAAGGAACCAACGATGAAGGGAAGGAAACTGGGACTCAAATCAATGATTTGAAACAAAAGGAAGAAATAAGCATCTAACTGGAACAGAATGAAGAAACAAGAATGCAAAAAAATGAGGAGAGGCTTAGGAACCTCTGGGACAACTTTACATATTCCAACATCTGAATCATGGGGGTGCCAGAAAGAGTAGAAGAAGATCAAGAAATTGAAAACTTATTTGAAAAAAATAATGAAGGAAAACTTCCCCAATATGGTGAAGGAAATAGACTTCCAGGAAGTCCAGGAAGCTCAGAGAGTCCCAAAGAAATTGAACCCAAGGAGGAGCACACCAAGACACAGCATAATTACATTACCCAAGATTAAAGATAAGAAGAGGATCTTAAGAGCAGCAAGAGGAAAGGAGAGAGTTACCTACAAAGAAGTGCCCATAAAACCATCAGCTGATTTCTCAAAAGAAATCTTACAGGCAAGAAGGGGCTGGAAAGAAGTATTCCAAGTCATGAAAGGCAAGGACCTACATCTAAGATTGCTCTATCCAGTAAAGCTTTCATTTAGAATGGAAGGGCAGATAAAGTGCTTCCCAGACAAGTTTAAGTTACAGGAGTTCACCATCACAAAGCCCTTATTATATGAAATGTTAAAGGGACTTATCTAAGAAATAAAAGATCAAAAACTATGAACAGTAAAATGACAACAAACACAACTATCAACAACTGAACCTAAAAACAAAACAAAACAAAAACTAAGCAAACAACTTGAACAAGAACTAAATCACAGAAATGGAGATCACATGGAGGGTTATCAGTGAGGAGTGGGGGAGAATGGGTGGAAAAGGTACAGAGAATAAGAAGCAGAATAGGTGGGCACAAAATAGACAAGGGGAGGTTAAGAATAGTATAGGAAGTGGAGAAACTGAAGAACTTATATGTACAACCCATGGACATGAACCTGTGGTAGGGGAAATGCTGGAGGTTGAGGGGAGTAGTGCAGGGAGAAAGGTAACAAAGGGGAGAAAAAAATTGGGAAAACTGTAATAGCATAATCAATAAAGTATACTTTAAAAAATAAATCAGCTATTAAGGTTTGGAAGAAAAAAATAAAGTCTCTTTGTTAATATAGTTATTGTTACTCCAGCTCTTTTTGGTTTTCATTAACTTGAAATAGGAGGTCTGTCCAGAAGGTATCCAGTCATGTACTATGAAAAATAGAGACATCTTTTGAAGAAGATACAGGATACAAGATACAAGAAATGTGTGCCCTCAGACCACTTCAAAGTAGGCACCTGGGACCTCACACAGTCCCAATCGCCATCAGCTACCTCATTGTATTTTCCTGAATTGCACCAAATGTCTGAAGTCTCTTCTTTTTCAAAGGTGATTTTAATTTTGGGAAAAGCCAGAAGTTGCAAGGTGCGAAATCTGGGCTGTAGGGGGTCTGGGTCACTTGGGTGATTTGATGTTTTGCCAAACAACTACATGAGACATGACACATGAGCAGGTACGTTATCTTGATTAAGCTGCCAATCACCAGTTACCCATAGCTGTGGACCTCTGAATCATCCAAATAGTTTCTGTGGAGGAAGGTTCAAGCTTAACGCAAAATTTGATGCAGATTCTTTGCTCTACTTGCATGTGACACATTTTGAATGTGACAGCCACCCAACACACATGCTCATGCAATTGTGTCTACTGCCCCACTGACAAGTACAGTGAAGTCATCGTTGTTCACGTATGTGCATTCCAGTCCACTTTCCTTGGCTGCCAGATTACATCAATGTCATGCAAACAGTTCTTTTTACATTAACAGTGACTGGACTTTTTCTGGACAACCCCATCATATAGATACATAAAATATATGATATATAGATAAATTGATCTATATCTTAGCTTTATCTATTTATCTATCTCCACCTCTATCTCATCTATCTCTATAAATAATTCTTCCCTTTCAGACCTTTCAGTCCAAACTGAGAGGGGGGAAATAAAGCAAGCATACATTTAGAGATTTGTATTTAATAACGTGTTTCAGCAAAAACAATTCAAAACAGCATGGTAATATCCACAACTCGATGTTCCCTCTTTTTGCATGTTTATTTCTAGTACACACAATAAATTTTAGTCCATCTCTGATAAACCTTTTTTTAAAAAAATAATTCTGTGGTAGTTCTGATTTTTTTAAAAAAAATCTATATTTTCTTTTGTAGCTTTAGGGGTTTTGTTGTTATTTTCCTGAGACCTAATATTCTGGTAGCCTTGGATTTTGTCAGCCACTTTGTGTTATCGTTATTAGTCTCCAAACTGGAAATAAACATATGTTGTATGAAGGTATATAATATAGTGGTCTTTCACTTAACAATAATTGTTTTTAGTTGTCTTCTATACATTTTTCCTCCTAATCTACATATAACCTAGGGTATTACAATTTTAAAATAAAAAAACTACCTCTAGAAAGTCCTTATCATATTCAATAGTTCCTGTTGATTACACAGGGGCCAGTGTTGAGCTGTGTTTGGTGGGAATGTTGCCAACTACGCACATTTGCTGCAGAATGGCCACAATTCATGGAGAGCTCACCACTGCTCATAATTTGACACTTGGAATTGAGTGAAATCAATTACTTTTGTATAGTTCATGCCATTTAAAAATCACTCTTTATGCCTAAAATTTGAAAATTTTGGTTTCATATGCATGAAACCAAAGCACATGCCCTTTTAAAAACCTAGCAATCTGTAATTTAATTAATTTGCTTGTGACTTTTTATAGCAAAAATGACTAAGATGACTTGACAGTTCTCTGTAACATATCACAGTGTTTTCTAACATTTAATGAACTTGATTTTACAAGTATTTTAGGACACAATATAGCTTTTAACTTCATTTTTTGTTTGCTTGAATAATTAAAGCATAGAGTTGCTGCACAATTAGTGATTTCCTCCCTCCCTCACCACCAGACTATCAAATTGTATGTCTAAGTTTTTAACACAGTGGACATTTGGTGAATAAAAGTGTGCCTAGAAACCAAATTCCCATGAGACTGTATACAAACTGATATGTGTTTTAGATGCAACCTGGATGCCATAGCTGTCCCAAACTCAAAATTGTGGGTGAGCCTTTAGGAACACACCTAGTGGGAAACAGCCCTCAAACTCCAAGACAAGCAGGAAAGGGAAGCTCAGAGTCTTGTGACAGTAAACACACAAATTCTCTAAATCAGCCCCCTATAAGAAGCATGAGGATAGGCCTTATGTCTAAACTACTTTAGCCGAACATAAAATTTAGTATAGTTCCTCAAGCCTGATAAACACTAGAATCATGATATGATGAAGTTCTTTCCTTCCATCCTTTAACAAAATGCACTCCATCAAATGCATAGTGACTGTCAATGATATGTCAGGCAGATGCCCAGCATCAGGGTAAGATGAATGACATAGGGTCTGCCACCAAAGGGTTCATAATTTAGTGTACAAGACAGCTACATAAATAAACTACAAATATGTGTTATGTGTTTTAAGAAAAGGAGGTACAAAGTGCTTAGGTATCCACCAATGATAGCAACAAACTCCATCATCACATCATCACCATCATCATCATTATCACTACCACCATCACTACCCATGCTTTATGTTTATAAATAAAAATTATTTGAAATGTAACTTTTCAGCTTTTCCAATACTTATAACACAGAGGTCTACATATGTGCTTGAAAATAGTGTATATGCTATTTTGTATGGCACTGAACACTCTCTCATGAAGCTCTTGACTAATGATAGTTGTGGATAATAAGGTTATGACAACTGTTATATATTAGGTGACTAGTGCACCAGTTAAGACTCTAATTTCATGATGACAAATATCACATACTCTAAACAATGCACCATTTCATAGAATATTTATCCTGACAAAGTGAAAAAGTATGACTATTCTTCATTACAAGCTTTGCCTATGAAATATTCATTATCTCTAGAGATTACATTTTTAGCAACATTCAAATACTATAAATAATTTCCCTATAAGGAGTTTGATTCCACTTTGACTCAATAATTTTTTCAGAGTATAATTTTGGATACCTCGTTTTTTTACTTTTACTTCAAGTCAACCCTCTACCTCCCAACAGCAACCTGTGTTGTACCTCCGAGCGGTAGAATTTGATTAGGGATCCTATCAAGGCTTATTATTATCACTAAAGATTAGCTTGGCAACTTTTACAATGGAGTTAAATAATATTTCAACTCTCTCCATGTCAGCGTCTGTTATTGTGATCCTAACTACTGTAGAAAATAGCATTTCTCAATTTGATCAGGGAAGAGAGAATGAAACCAGAGGCAGATTAAAAGTCACATAAGCAGATTCAGAGCATCATAAGTGGCTGGTGAGGCAGTTAGCATTTATCAAATAGGAAGCAGATGCCAGGCTCTGTGGGTAGGTATGTATGTAATACATAAGTTTTTAAAAATTGTGTGGCTAGAATTTTTGTCTACATTTTAATAGAAGATAAAAATTAAATCTCAGAGTATCACGAAGTTATAAAATGGTTAATACAGGATTCAAACCCTATGAGAATATTGAAGGAATGTCAAGTTTAGAATTAAGGGACATGGGATGTGACAGCATTCGAGGTCTGGATTCAGATGTGGAGAATACAACCTAAAAGTAAGAGACCATTCAAGTAGATAGAAGCTGCAAACAGAAGGCACATGATTGCCACAGCCCTTTATATAACTCTCTGACTCTTCTTTAAAATAGCATTTGTGAAATGGTAAATTAAAGGAGTCAGAAGTAGAGGTAAGAAGCAACAGGGATAGTTCAATGTTCTAATGGGAGATTAGCCTTACATAATCTAGAAGTCATTTATTGGAAAAGAAGCTGACATTAGTTGAGCACTATTATGAAAACACCTATGGATGGCTTGCATTAATGCCTTAGTGAGAAACCAAAGTGGACATTCCAGATATGTAAGGGATGGTCATGCCCACCAAGATCTCATAGAACTGGTGTGACCTTGATACCCTGGGTTAGAAACAAAAGTTGGATTCTTTATTAATAAGCTACGTTCCAAACTTACCAATGACTTCAAGCAAATCATTCGAATATCGAAATATTGTATCCTTTTCTGTAAAACAGAATTATTTCTTTCTGTCACTGATTTATCACTGAGAAGTTGACTTTTAAAAAATCACTAATTTACAATGTATTAATATGGGAGGAAATTTTGAGTGTAAGATTTTGGATCATATCAATGACTAGTAAAAATATATTGTGATTCTTGATCTTATATTTCAGGTTGGCTAGAATATGGAAAATAGTTGCATAATCAAACACTAGTCTAGATATTGCTGTAAAACTATTTTTAGGTGTGATTGACATTTACAATAAATTGCTTTAAGAAAAGCGGATTACTCTCTATGATGTGTTGAAAGCCTTCAGAGCAAAGACTGAGGTTTCCTAAGGAAGAAGGAATTCTGTTTCCAGGCTGTCAGAGTTTCGGCCTTTGGACTCAAGGCTACATCAACTTTTACTTATATTTCCGGCCTACCAGCTTGCCCTGAGGATTTGAGACTTGGCAGGAGTCACAATCATATGAGCCAATTCCTTAAGTCTCTCTCTCATATTAATTAATATTATATATAAATCTATATATATGTAATGGAATATATATGACATTACCTTTCATATTTTGAGATCTTTGCAGATATTTTTAACACACAATACTTTAAAAATATTAATATATATTACCCCTGATTTTCTTAAATGCTATACTTACAATGTTTATTTGTTCTAGTGATTAACAATTGTTACAAATATACCCAGTTGAAAAGAAGGTAATGAAAATATGTAGATCAATTAAGCATCAATATTTGTGCATCTATGAATTAATCAAGTGTTTAAATTCACAGAAGCTCATTGAAATAGCAAATACTTTATCAATTGGAGGGAGAAGACTTAACCATGTATTATAAGATAATATGTAAATAATAAACTTTCTTTTTGGCAAGTAAAATATTCCATAAGGTTTTGAAATTTTCATTTTGTATTGTATAATGCTTCATATCTAGCTAAAGATTTATATTCCTGATGTCTCAAATGTACGAGCAAGCCTTTTCTTCAATCAAATATTGGCAACAACTTGATAAACTTTCCTTCTCTCTCACCTCTTTTTTGATTTGACATATGAAGAAAAAATATCTTTTTACTTGATTTAAAGAAGAATTTATTTTTTTCTTTATAATTGAAAAATTGAAATGAGTTTTATTTGAGTTCATAATATTCATTAATTCACACATTTATTCATTTACTCATTTTAAAACTTAATATTATACCTACCTGACAGGGGAGATACCATGATCACGAAGGTGGTTTTCCCAGGGCGAGGCTTATCCATTGCACTCCGGATGTGCTGACCCCTGCGATTTCCCCAAATGTGGGAAACTCGACTGCATAATCTGTGGTAGTGGGGGACTGCGTTTACACTCTTCCCTGGCAAAAAAATAAACCAAAACTTAATATTAAACATCTACCTGTAAGAATTGGATCTGAAGGATATTAAACCCTCACCAACAGTGAGACCCAAAGTTCTAAGCTGTAGTCACTGCCCTGCAGATGCTTATCATCTCTTTGAGGAAACATGGCATTGTGCACTCCAATGACTAAGAGAGCTGCCAAGTCATGATAAGAAGTAGTATTACTGCGTTCTACAGTAGTTCAGAGGGGATATTAACATGTATTTGTTGTGAAAAAAAGACAAGTATTCCTGACAGCCAGGAGCTTCCTGGTACTATCAGTTGGACAGCTTTGGAATTTAAACTCAAAGAAGGTGAGGAATTGTGCTACTCAGCTTCAGGACATGCCGTGAAGGCAGACACAGGAACGAGAGTATATATCATCAGCAGTGGGGAAAAGACAAACCGTACACTATGGACTTCAACAGGGCTCACAGGCTTGTCGGAAAAGGCAGTAAATTTCTGAACAGCAGAAGGGAGAGTTTTGGAAAAGGTAAAACTTCTGCTCTCCAGGCTGGAGGCTTCCCACAGAAAGCATCCCAGGTCACAGGAGTGCCACAGGTAGAAGCCCAGGTTGGACAAGAGCTTCTGAGACTGCTGAGAGCCCTAAACAGGAGTGCCAGAAGCAAGTAATGTTCATTAATTTACCAGTGATGAGGAAAGTGATGTTTGGATTGCTTGGGAACCAGCTTGTGAGTGAATAGGAAGGAGATGAATGACCAGAGGTGGGTGAGGGGAGAACAATGAGAAGAGAAGCATGTAGGCAGCAGCTGTCCAAATAAACAGCTGGGGTGGTTAATTTCATGCTTCAATTTGACTTTGCCAGGCGCCCAGATTAAACCTTATCTCTGGGTGTGTCTGTGAGAGTGTACTTAGATGAGGTTATAATTTGGATTGGTGGATTCACTGAAGCAGATTGTCTTCCTCAATGTGGGTAGGTATCATCTAATTCACTGCCGGCCTGAGGAGAACAAAAGGCAGGGGTGGGGAGGATTTGCTCCCTTCCTGTCTGGCTCTTTGAACTGGGACAGTGGCCTTCTCCTGCTGTCAGGCTGAGATTTACACCATAAGCTCCCCTGGTTATAACTGGTGTATATGTTGAGTATATATATTGGTGTTGCATGTATCAACAGTTCGCTCATTTTTATTGTTGAATAATATCCCCATGGTATGCATGTGCCATGGTTTGTTTAACCATTCATTCATTGAAGAATACCTGCCCTGGCTGGTGTAGCTCAGTGGATTGAGCACGGGCTGGGAACCAAAGTGTCCCAGGTTCGATTCCCAGCCAGGGTACATGCCTGGGTTGCAGGCCATAACCCCCAGCAACCGCACATTGGTGTTTCTCTCTCTCTCTCTATCTTCTTCTCTTCCCTCTCTAAAAATAAATAAATAAAATCTTTAAAAAAAAAAAAGAATACCTGAGTTGTTTCCACTTTGGGGCTAGCATGAATAAAACTGCTATAAGCATTTGTATATAGCTTTTTGTATAAGCCTGTGTCATCATTTCCCTGGGATAAATGCTTAGGAGTGCACTTTCTGGATTATAAGATAGTTGTATATTTAGCTTTCCAAGAAACTGCTTAACTGTTTTTCCACAATGATTGTACCATTTTATATACCCAGCAACATATATGAGTGATCCAGTTTCTCTGCATCCTCACCAGCATTTGGTGTTATAGCTGGATGGCATGGATGGAACAGCTGGGATCAACTGGACATCAGGTTTCTCTCCCTACATGGCTCTCTGTGGGAGCAGCTTGGATCTCCTCAAGCTTCTGTTGTCTCAGAGTTATCAGACTTCTTTTATGGAAGCTGGTAGGTTTCAAAGTGCCTGGGCAGAAGCTGCAAGCCTTCTTATAACCTGTTCTTGTCCCAGAATACCACTTCTGCCGCATTCCTTTGGTTAAACAAGTCACTAAGGCCAGGCCAGATCCAAAGGGAAAGAAATTAAATTCCACCTTTCAATGGAAGGAGGAGCAAGTCATTTTTGGCCATTTTCAATTGACCACACTTTTCATATATTAGTTAGTATCCTTACTTAACCAAAGCTGTCTGAGCCTTGTAAAATCAGTTTACTGCTATTTCTCCAGTCCTATCACCTATTAATCTCCTCCTTGTTATTCTCCTCTCTGTTCCTCAAATATACCATTTATGTCCCTATCTAGTGTCTTTTCATTTGCTATTTCCTCTGCCTAGAATTCTTTGCCCCCAGATAATTGGATAGCTCACTCTGCTTCATTCAAGGGTCTGCATACATACTGTCATCTTCAGAGAGGTCGTCCTTGACCACTTTTGTCACACTCCATTCCTTTACTTATCTTCATTTTTCTGCATTGCACTTATATATCATGTTATACTTGCTTTTCTGTATATTTTATGTTCACTCCCTGGAGCATAAGTTCCAAGAGCAGGAATAATTTTTTTTTTTTACTTCTATAACTCAAGAGCCTAGAAAAGTGTCTGGTACTTATTAGGTGCTCAAAAATAAATGAGTAACTCTTAAGACCATCTGCTAACATGATTAATGAAATCCTGCCTTTATAAGGGTATATACTGAGCTATCTTGCATTTATTACATATTTTTTGTGTGTTTAAGACTATTAAGGAAGTAAAATCTCCTTTCCCAAGAAGCTAATTGGAGCTGACACAAATTCAGACTGGTCCCAACCGACACAGCACGTGTTCAGATTCTTTACCTCGTTCATTTTGGGGATGCAAAATGCAGACTGATTAAGACAAACACAAAAGATTAAAAGTCAATATATTTTAGAAGGCTTAGATGTCCTAAGGTTTGATTGTACATAATATTAACCAAGAAAAATATTTTACATGGCAGGAAAATCAGTAACAATATGAGCCATTCATACAGAAGGTACAGCTATAAGAAGCAAGCTAGGTGATTACTACATTAAATAGTTCTTCAGAATATGATTCCCAAATATAATTAGGGTGTTGAATTGTAGAATGATTTATAATTGTAACTCATCTTATTGGCTACTATTATTGCCTTTTAAATGACCACTTACATGGGCTAGAAATTATTTTTTGCAAGATCTGTAGTAAAGAAGTTTGATTCACTTATATTCATCATTTACTTCTTTGTAAGGGTTTTCCACATTACCAAACCACTACCAAAAGAGTTATTGGGTAATAATTATTTAGGTCTTACATGTAACCCTGTATTAATATTGAGAAGACAATATTCTGTTTTTACCTAGCTGGGAAAAACCTTCTAACATTAATCTGAATGATATATTTAGCCTACATAGGGACTGGCTAGTCAGGGAATTATTTATATACATTCTTTGTTCTCTTGCCTGAAGAAAGAAACAAAAGTGATTATCTGTGTATTGTATTATATTACACTAGGGAGAGAAGTCTACCAAAATATATAGGCTATTAAAGTCTGGGCTTACTTGCAATTGATGCTTTCTAATGTTGATAGTATTAATAAAACAGATATGCCTGAGTCATTGTACCACACTTGGTATAAAATCTAAAAGCTTTCCACCAACAAATCTACAAAATATAGTCTTTGAATCTTTTGATCACTTGCCTCAGAATTAGCTGGAGTGGTTACTTAAAACGCCTCAGAGACTCAGATACACTGAAGCGTGGTCTCTTCGGAGGTGTGACCCATTCATTTACATTTTGATCACCCCCACCCCCACCAAGCAATTAATTATGCACAGTGAAAACCACTTTCAAGGATGTACTTTAAAAGCCATGATGGTATGCCATTGTAGCAGAGATGGGAAGTTGTGTTCAAAAGAGGAGAGAGTAAATATGAGCTAAAAAGTCATGGACATTATTATCATTTCCTCTTTTCTCATGAAAATCTTTGACTATGTCCCTGCCCTGAGACCTAACAAGAGACAGGACAGGGGTCACAGAAGTAGAAAGAAGACCAGAAAGGCTACAATTTATGGATCTCTGATGCTTGGTAGGGCAATGCCTTCTGCCAGGCTGCAAATCTACTCCGGTGGAGAGGACAGCATAATATGGTGACAAAAAACTTGAATAGTCACAAAAAACTTGAATTCAAATCCTGATTTGTCACTTTAACTTCCTCTTTTGCACTTTCTAACCCATTTTCCATCTAGAAGCCAGATTTATCCTGTTTAAATATAAATAGTATAATGTCACTAGTTCTACTTACACAATCTTAATGTTTTCTCATTTCTCTTAAAATAAATGCCAAACTCTTTTCTGCTGCATGATCTGGTTCCTGTTTACTTCTTCAATCCCATTCAAATCTTTTTCTCCCATAGTTCACTATCTCCAACTCAAACTAAACTATATTTTATTCCTACAAAATACCAAGCTTTTTCCTCCCCTAGAAACTTTACACAACCTACATCATCTGTCAGAAAAGTTCTCCCCTGGTTCTTTATTTCAATTGTGACTTGTCCCAGACTAAACATTGTCTTAGACAAGCCTTTGCTTGTCACACTATATTTCCTCCCTAAGAAAATATATTTTTTATATTGTTGCATAATGCAATATAAAGTGATCAGCTCTGGCACCAGAATGCCTGAACTTAGAACATACTAAGTTCTAACAAAATATTGCTATTATTGCTATTATTGCCAATGTTTCATAATATATCCTCAACTTGTATTTACATGCTAATTGTATTTACTGGTTTACTGTTTATCTTTTAGTGTAAGTTTCTTTAACTATAATAAGCTCCTTTAGCATACATCTCGCGTCTGGCTTGCTCACCACTGTAAACTCTGTTCCTGGCCAAAGGCTTGTTGGAGGCTCTCAAAATATGTATTTGTTAAAGGAAGAAAAAAAATAAATGGAGAAGAGATTTAAATGGTAGCTCTTGGCAGTTTCCATATTATGTTATATTTAATTGGACTTGAAGTTCTACCTGCACCTACATGGTCTCCTTAAAGAAAGGGATAGTTAATCATCAGAGACTCCCAGGACATCAGGCAGATAATTACTTAACTGGTGTCCATTGAGTTGAATTACTCAAAGAATAATGAAAGCAAGAGGATCACAGCCAGCAAAATGAAAGGGTTATTCCTTTTCCCCACAAGTAAAGCATAATCACATTGTGCTATAAATAAAATCAGACAACAAAAAAGCTGAGGAAGTAAAGGGGGCATGCAAAGGAATAGATACCAGTAAATTCTCTAGTATTTTAAGCCAGAAAAAGCTCAACAGCAGGTAAGTCTGAACAGAGGTTACAGACAAGTACATTTTGCTAGGTTCATGTTACAATGTGAATGATGTAATTCTTTATCATCAGGAAATTTGGATAATATTAGTAAGACCTGTATTACCAGAAGGTTTAAAACAACAAGAATAGGTTATCGTTGCTAACCTGATTGTACTACTATTTTTTTCTTTTAATTAAATTATCATCAGTTAAATGATGAGATCAAAACTTTCTAGCTTTCTATTCCTTAATTCCTGTATTAAATGTTTGCTGACGAGGTTCTTTGCACTTTCTGAATGCTTATTCATCCATCACTCTGGTTTCACTGCTACTAACCCAGTCGGCTCCTCCTTAGCTTCTCTTAGGCTCATGTAGTGTGTTTATTTTCCCTCAGTGTTGCCAGTCTCCCCATACTCTTTAATCTTTAGAGTTCTCTTCTAATCAATCCCCTCACATTACCACTAGTTGCCACACAATTGATTTTGGTACTTCCTTGTTCACAGTCCTTGGTAACTACTCATTACCCATCAATAAATGCAAACAGTATAACATATTATTAGTTCGAACCAAACTTTCTTAGTCTATTCCCCATCACAGTCTGCCACAGCCTACTCACCCTCAGTCCTAACCCTGTGGGCCACTTGGTTTAGTCAGTGCTTTATGCTTTCGTGCTTTGTATTTTTAGGTATTTTCTTTTGGCCTGCAATTTTTGTCTTCCCAAAGTCTGGCTGTCAAAATCTTACTTTTCACTGTAGCTTAGCCAGATTCCTTTAGTCAAAATAAATCTTCCCCTTCCATGTTTCTGTAATAGCTACAGCCCTCACAATCCACCACCTAATACAGGTAGTTTTGTACAGATCCCATACTTGATTGTAAGCCAGGCAGGAACCATATCTTATTTTGCTTGGAATAATTCACAGTGCTGAGTAAAGTGCTCTGCCCATAAATATCAATCTGTTGAGCAACAAGTTCCATTTAAGCTCTACTAATTCAGTTCAATGTAATCATCTGAATACCACTTTTAGAGTCCACATTCTGAAAGTTATAAAATATTGAGTCATATATACTATAATTTCAAAGTTGATAGAATATTTTCCTCATGATTCAAAAGATGGTATCATTGAAACAGAATAGTGTCTTTGGAATGGAGGAATGAATGTTTTAGTATTTTATTTACTCAACAAACTTTTATTGCATACCTACTATATGCTAGGGACAGGAGATGCAATGGAAGACACAAATGAAAACTGTCTCTGCCCTCAGAAGTCTGTAGTCTGAAAAGAGGGAAAGGGATTAGCCAAATAATCACATAATTTTAAATTAAATAATCCTCTATGTAAATGTACAAATATGGTTTAAGTGTTACAAACTGAGGCACTTGGTATTATGAGTAGATCTAGCCAGAGCAGGGAGTGGGGCTTTTGTCCTGGAGGTGATAACTGTGGGGTTAAGCTGACATCTGAAGGTGGAAAGAAGTAGACTCATCAAAAGATAAGTCAGAGGGGAGAGTGTATGCAAAGGTCTAAACAGAAGAGGGTCCTCAAGGAAACAAGCCTTGAGAGAAATAAGGTACTGAGAAATCTAGGTGTGGGGGGAGGGACCCAGTCTTGGAGGGCCCTGAGACCTTGTTAAGAATTTTCCCTTTTTCCTAAGGACAAGCAAACCTCAAGAATGGTTTAGGGAGAAAAGGGGTGATGTAGGGTGGAAAAGGTGAGGATATTCTGGTGTGCATTTCAGGAAAGGTTTTTCAAAGTTCCATTATTAGATATTTGATTTTCAAAATTGCAGCTGATTCTGACTTGAGATCTACCTTACATGTTTATATTCATGCCAGAAAAGTAATTTTACCCTAATAAAGCCTTTAAAATAGTCTCCTTCTCTTTTTTTAGTGGACCTCAAATTCTTAATTCGGTCTTCACAACCTTCTCTAATCTGGCTCAACTCCATCAAGGCCCATTCTTTTTCTCATCACCTCAAACTTTCTATCCCCTGTGGGCAGGCCTCACGACTGCTTCTCATGACCCTTCATCTCTCCACAAAAAATTCAGACTCCCTATGTCTACTCACCATTCAAGGCCTACATATGTTGTAGGTCTAGCTTGTTCTTATTTGCACATGTGCCAGTTTTCTTTACCTCTATCAACTCCTGTTACTAATGACAAAAAATAAAGCATGGCTCACAGAATTTTACACATTGCTATTTTATTCTCTCAGTGGCATACCTGTCTTCCCAAAGTGCCTATTGTTTCCTCAAAGGACAGATTGAATCACGGACTTCCTTTAACTCCCTTGCAGTTGTTTGCGTACTTCAATGAAAACAATAGGTATTTAAGACATGCTTCTTGATTGAATGTTTAGTTCTACTGGTGCTAAAGGATGGTTGGGGAGCACTTGAAAGTAAATATGTAAAAGATTTAAGGGAGGTAGAGTATATGCTTTTAGAGGTTAAAATGGGACAAAGCATAAGAGTGACAGTAGAATGAAGAAATCATAAAATGTCCTGGCTGGGTGGCTCAGTTGGTTGAAGTGTCTCAAGTACACCAAAAGATCACAGGTTTGAGTCTCCATCAGGGCATATACAGTATTTTTCAGACTATAAGACACACTCCCCCAAAATTTGGGAGGAAATGGAGGTGCGTCTTGTAGTCCAAATGTAGCTTACCTGGCTAGTAAATGTAGTTTACATTTACATTGGTGAAATATTGTTATTTATGTCATTAAATATTTTATCACATTTTGTGCTTCAAAAATTTTTTTCCTATTTTCCTCCTTTAAAATCCTACACGAGTCTTATGGTCTAGTGTGTCTTATAGTCCTAAAAAAATATGGTACCCAGTCAGGATGCTTACTGGGGAGGCAACCAATCAGTGATCCTCTCTCACATCACTCTTTCTCTTTCTCTCACTCTTGTTGTCCCTCTCTCTAAAATTAATCAACATATCATCAAGTAAGGATTTAAAAAAAAAGAGACCAAAAAAAATGTTTTAGGTAAGAAAATGTAACATAAATTTCATGCATATTTTAATTTTTTTATTTTAAAATGAGTTCATACTTAAAAGTTGTAAAAATAAAAATGTAAGGAATAACCATGTACCATTCACTCAGTTTCTCTTTGAGATTTTATCAATATTCAGTTTTCCCTCAAATAATCAACCTACTAATTTTAGCATCCATCTGCAGACCTTGCCTGGAACAATTATGTTTGCCTAATGATGATTTTCAAATTTTCTCATTCCTTCTATATTCATTAATTAGAATTGTTCTGTGAAGAGATTTCTCTCTCTTCCACTTTTTCCTCACTGCTAAAGAAAGAAACTACAATTGATGAGAACAATTAATCCTAAAAATCTGTAGTCTGCTATTCCATAAGGCAGATGAACTTATTTGATTTTACATTCTTAGAGATGCTCTACTACTAAAATCAGCACTCAGTCATGGTCACACTGAAGACTCTCAGGTGACAGGACAAGGTCTCATAACTTGTTTTGTGGGTGACAAGCATGCTGTGGGCTCTCAGGGCTTAGTCAGTGCTCACAGATGATATCTGACAAGGAAGTGCTGCACTTGAAATATAACTTAAACAGCAGAGAAGTGTTTCAATTACATGTAACATTTGAGTGACCTTTCTCAGATATAGTCACTTAGAGAGGCAAATGACATAATTTCCTCATTCTGCTTTACTAATAATGGGCTTATTTGTGAAAATATGCTTTGATCTTCTGCTCAAATTTGGTATTTATACCCTATTTGTGTTTGTTGAATTATAAAATCAATGAGTAGGTCAAATATTTGATTTATATATAAAGTGATGCCTAGTGTTATGCATTTGCATTTTCTATATACTTTTACTTGTACCATTGCCAAGCAACCAGGCAGGAGGCAGAAAGCTATTGCTGTCCTTATTTTAGATGAGAAATTAGATATAGTAATTAACTGACTTGCCTGAATTTAGACTCCTTGCATTCTTCCTCTGGGCCATTGTGTGAACTCTTCATTATTTTTATTCTCTAACTCATTGATTCAACAATCTTAATGGCCAGCCTACCAGCTTAATGTGCACTCAAGCCTTTGCACCTGTAATAAGACTGTGCTTTACCACTGACCCAAGTCATGAAGAGGGTTAAGCTGGTTTTATTCAACACCATCAAATGCTAGGAATCCAGATCCCCAGCCTCCTCTGGGGTCTGCAAGTGTCCTGTGTCATTGCAGACAGTGAGAGGCATGCTTACACAGACACTGGCATCACCCTGCCTGGGTTCTCTGAGGATCTGGCCCCTGTTGAGGGATGTTCTCACCAGGAATCCACAAGGGAATTGTTAGCTTGGGCTGGATGTGTGAGGTCTGATGTGGAGTGGACAACTGGCCATCAGTCAACGCTGACCTTGCTATGTCCTCACTCCCAGTCACCCCAGACTCACTCCTCTCCTTCATCATTTCCCCTCTGACAAAAGGAGTGGAGTAGGAGACATTCATCTCTTATTCTGAGAGGCTTATTAAAAATATTTTGATTTACCATAAACCCTTTCCAGCACCTGAGAGAACAAGTTTTGAAACTCAGAGTTAGACAAAGGCTTCTACGTCTCTTTGACTTTCCCCGATTTTTGCTGTCATTTTTTTTAACCTGAGGAAATGAGAACAGAAAGATCTAGCTGACCAAAAAGAGAAAAGGATCAAAAATTAAAGATAAAAATAGGGATGTAGTGGGGTGGGAGATTTGTTACTATTTCATAAACATTAGCTCTTCAAACCCAAGTAACTATTGGCTTCCTAATGACGAGCCAGGAGAGATGACATGACTGTGAATAGAAGGGATTTCTTGTTGTATTTGACCACATTGAAAGAAATTGTACAACTCTGAAGGAAAGATTTAGGAATGAGATAATGATATGCATATAAAAAACTAAACAAATGAAAGATAAGGTGACTAGTAACTATAGGAATACAAAAGTTGTATAAGGCATGCTGTTTCATTATAATGTGCTGGGTAGTTCAGCCAATGTAAACCTGAATATTAATTAAACCAAAAGCTGTGCTGTATGCATAAAGTAACAGGATGAGGGTTACACAGGGTAAGACAAAAGTAGGTTTACAATCGTGAGTACACAAAATACAGAGTTTATTCTAGTATTGTTTATTAATTATTGTATTATTTTCCACATGAACAACTATAAATCTACTTTTGCCCCACCCTGTATCTTGGGAGAGAGGGAGGCAAGAGGCAAAGACAGCAGTCCAAACCTTCTACAGATGGGAGTAAGGAGATAATACCTAAAATGGAATAATCAAACACCAGCCTCTCTGTTATTGCATAGTAAGGAGACATCAGGGGGAACTGCTGGAAGACTGCCCCAGATGACCAGGAGTAGAGAGACTCGAGGCCAGGGGCTGCTGTTTTTAATTGTCTACATATGTTTATTTCTCAATAAAAATAAATATTAAAAGTATTTCAAATGTAAACTGAAGAATTTTTAGAGTCTGAGATAGCGATACTTTGCAGTCTCTTAATCTTTTATTTTCTTAAAGCAAGTGTGGTGTATGTTCTTAAAATGAAATTCAAAGTCAGGAAAAGTATAACTTGGAAAGGGAAAGCCTCCTTGCATTCCACACCACTCAGAGAAAGCTGTGCAAACAGTTTAATGCATAATTCCTCCAACAAGTTTTACCAACAAAGCAATCATGCTACAAAAGCTATTTAGCAATTTGCACTTGTTTTTCCTTGAGTAAGTCCTGGACATCTTTTTATGTCAGCATATATAGATTAACTACATTTTTAATGGGTATATAATATTTTATTATTGGTACATAGTATATATAAAAATATTTTATTGCATGCTATACTATAGTATATTACATTTGCTTCTATTTTTCCCAATTTTTCAACAATATTTCACTATTTCATACATATATTTTGTGTAATTCTAAGACTGCTTCAGGAATACAAATTTTTAAAGTGCCAATACTAGTTCAAAAGATATGAGCACATTACATGTTAATAAAGATTGCTAAAGAGTCCTTTAAAAACGTAGCTTTGGGTAGTCCCACTAACATTGGATAGGAATGCCCAAAATACCTATGCTACTTATCTTTATTAAGACGTTAGTAGAAAATTAGGAGTTTACAAAGAATTTTCATAGATGGTGCTGTGGAATCAATTGTATCCCCCCAAATTCATACGTTGAAACCTTAACCCTCAATGTGATTGTGTTTGGAGATAGAGCATATGAATGAAGAGGTGGTAAAGATTAAATGAGGGCATGAGGGTGGGGCCCTGATCTGATAGAGCTGGTGCCCTTATAAAAGGAGAAAGAGACTTCTGAGTTCCTTTTTTGTCCTGTGAGGACACAGGAAGAAGGTAGTCATCTGCAAGACAGGAGAGTGCTCTCACCAGAAACCAACCCTGCTGGAGCTTGACCTTGGACTTTCCAGCCTCTAGAATTGTGAGAAATAAATTTCTGGTGTTTAAGTCACACAATTTATGATGTTTGTTATGGCAGCCCAGGCAAACTAATACGTATGGTATTTCATTTAAAACCCCTATCAACTCAGTGAGGCATCATCATCTTTAACATACAGAAGAGGAAACCATGGCATTGAGACCTTGCCCAGATCATGGCATTGAGACCTTGCCCAGGTGCTGCAAAAATGCCGTTGTTTTGCCCCATAGTCACTCCTTTCCAGCAGAAGGAGGTCTTATTAATTACAATTCCAGCTCATTTATTAGCCTCCATTATGTGAAATCTAATAAAATCATTAAATGATTGAGCTTTCTTTGGAGGTTATCTAGTCCAACGGAGAAAGTGAGGCCCTAAAACAGGGGTGTCAAAGTCTTTCACTGGGGGCCACATCAGCCTCACCATTCCCTTTAAAGGGCTGAATGTAATTTCAGGACTGTATAAATGTAACTACTCCTTAACAGTTAAGCAAGAGCTCAGCGCTGCTGCCAGGTATAAACAAGGTGCCGGGCAGGATAAAATAAGGTGGAGGGCCAGATTCAGCCTACAGGCCTTGTGTTTGCCACCCGTGCCCTAAAAGATCAAGTAGTTGGCCCAAGATCACACAGCTAGTTAATGGGAAAACTGCAGTTAAAATTCAATTTGACTTCAGCATAGTGTTCTTTAATTTTGACATACTCATATTTCAGAGTTACATTATTTAAATGTAAAAATTATTCCTTCCTGAAGCTAAATCTGTATACTAGTTATGTTTCATGCCACAAACTTTATCTTATAAAATTGAGATTGCCCTTTAAATCCCCAATTGGATTTCTCTGTTGATGCCCTTTGATAAAGCAATATAGCACATAAAGGCCAGTGTTTATCTCAACAATTTTTAAAACATGATCAAGCCCAATTCTTTTATATATGATTCTGTCACAGGACTTAGTTCATTCAGGGACTAAAGGCTTCCACATCTGTCGTTTTTATGCTAATGAAGATGTTGGTTTTTTCAGTGTTCAGATATGTGCAACAGGAGATTAGGGTTGTGTCAGCTTCCTGTATATCAGCAAAATAGATCGTGCTGCTGCCAAGGGGGTTCCATTAGTGTCATAAATCTTAGAAATTCTGTAAATTTCTGAGGATGAAGCCTGATGTTCAGAAGGCTGTGCAGTCATTTTTGCTGACAGATATGTCCACCAGGACAGAAAGGAAAGTCTCAGTGGGGAGCCACGGATTATTCTCCACATCAGCAAAGAGAGGTCTTTTGAAAATAATTATTTTCCCTCTACAAAGTGGTATAGATGTTTTTAAACTATTTTTTTCAAAGTTAGTTTTGGCATTGAGTTTTACAGAATACAAGAGTTAAAGTACCTTGAAAATGTCAAAGAAGAGAAGCTAATTAGGTCAAAAATCCTTTTTTTACCTCTTACAATATAGCACATTCAGTAACATAGTAATTTCAAATATATTTTTTAAATATTTTATTTATTTATTTCTTAGAGGGGAAGGAAGGGAGAAAGAGAGGGAGAAAAGCATCACTATGAGGTTGTTTCTTGTGAGCCCCATACTGGGGACCTGGCCGGCAACCCAGGCTTGTGCCCTGACTGGGAATCGAACCAGTGACCCTTTGGTTCACAGCCTGCTGATCTACACCAGCAAGGGCTAAATTATATTTTTAAATAACAAAGAGAATTAAGCTTAATAATTAATGTGTTGAATACATTATGTTAATTCACCATTTCTCTGCAAAACTGTCTATGCAGTGGAATACATGACACATACGTGGAGAAGACTGAAGCCATATTTGGAGCATGTGCAGTAGAGCTCAGAGAGATGATACAGCTTCTCCTGTGTGTGCCATATATCATGGTAAAGGACATGTGCTTATCTGAAGGGTAACACCACCGTCTCAGAGCATGCACAGCAGAGAAATGTAAATGACGTGCCTATTGGAGCTTAAGAAAAACTGTGTGTGTGTTGGGACTGAACAAAGCAACACGTGCTTATCCAGACTGAGGTAAACATGTTAACCTGTTAACATGGTAAGCACTGTGCAAAAACAACATGATTTTGCAACCAAGAGGAACAAAAAGCAAAGGACTCCAGACCACAGACAATACTTCTGGAGAGCAAGTCACCTTGAGATGTCCTGAGTGCTCAGCTTCGGGAGGAAGGAGCTCCACCTCAGTCCCATCCCTCTGACTCTGCCTTGCAAGATGTCAAACACCCGGCTGACTCCCAGAGCCGGACCTGATCTAGACTCTTGGGACTTGGGCTTGTTATCTCCCAATTCTCTTGTGTGATGTTATTGCTGATTGTTTCTGAGTATTTATTATTTGTTATTGAGTTATTATAGATTTGAACTGAACCTGCATTAATAAAAGCTGAGTGAATAGCATAGTCACCTGTGTTGACAGTTATTCTTTGGTGCCATTACCTGTAGGGCTGGTGGCTGTATAGGTGGCCCAGCACTTTTGGTTGCTGTTACCAAATAGCAATTTAGGGCCTTGCTGCCCACCACCACCCTCTAGGCAAAATTCTAAAGGCAAAGGTTTGGTAATAAAAGAAAGGAGTCTATAATAAAAAATTACACAATTTTGGAATAACAGCTTTCCACATGAATTAGTCACTTATGCCTGTCAATTAAGGCTAAACTCTTTAGCTCCTTAGTTACAGTTTTAATCAATTAAGGCTAACACTTGAGTTCTATCATTCCCCTGTTAGCTGTAATTATCCTGTTTCCATAGGGTTAGTTTACAAACTAACACAACATAAAACACAAAGTCTACATAATTTTGAAAGAATGACAGGCTTCTGCCTCAGAGCCTATTCCTTCTAGAACACTCAAAGCATAACCCTGCCACCCTCTGCCAGGCCAGGCTGATCCTAGGCTGCACCTGGAGTTCTCTCCCATTCAAAATACGGTCCATTGGGAAAGGCAGGCAGCTCCAGGCATCCTCAAGGAAGAGAGCCTGAGAGCCAGAGCCCCTGAGCCAGCTGCCTGAGAACCCTTCTTTCATTTCAAATCTCCTTGCCCATAATTCCATGTGCTCTGGAGGCATTCTGTTTTCTCAGTCAATCCCATCCTAGACTGTTTACTATAGCCTTGGCAAACTCCTCCTACTGGCTCCTCACTACTTCTCCTGAGTGATCCAATCAGATCTCTCTGTATCATTCCTAAGGCCCAAGTCACACAACTCCAGCTTGAGTCAAGGGCTGACTTATAAGAAATCTATATCGAAACATCCACTCGAGACAACTGTGGTATCAGTGGAGAAATTGAAAGGTAACATTGATTCACTGCATGTTTCCAGACCTTAGATGAATCTTTGACTAGAAACAGCTTGAAGACATCTGACTCATGTTTTTTCTAGTGTCCAGAAGAAAACTGGGGTTTTTAAACATCATTTCCCAATATCATAAGTATAAGTTGTTCTTCCCTTTTCAGAAAATAATCAAACACATAAGATTATTCTCAGTAACACCATCCACTAGAAGCTGATTATGAAACTATTTCATCATTTAAAATGCATGTTTTTCTCCACTAAGAAGAATAAAGGCAATAGCAAGTAGGATAGTAGGGGACAGGGAGAAATGAAACCTTGCCTGGACATCAGAATACCTGGGGCAGGAGTGGGGCAGTTTACATAGCACAGGTGCCCACACCTAACTCTGAGATTCTGATTCACTCGGTCTAGACTGGGGCCAGGCAGGATGCTCACGCACACCCTTGGTTGAAGACCACTGTGATAAGAGAACAATTAAGTGCACATGAGGGCTATAAGGTATCTCAGAGGCCCTGGGAGAATCGCAGAGAATGGATACTTCTGCTATCTGAAAGTTGGTATTCTACCTGCGCAGTGTCTGAACCCCAAAGACAGATACTCTTGAGGTCTTGGAAAGGAAAACAATTGGCCCTGCAGCCTGTTTGTTGTGAGCTTGAGCAAGTTACTTACCATTTGGTGTTTCAACTTCCTCATCAGCAGAATGGGAATAATAATACTATTTGTCTCTCCCTGGCCAGGTGGCTCAGTTGGTTGGAGTGTCATTCTGTACACCAGGAACAAGAGTGTTCAATTCCTGGTCAGGGCACATACCTCAGCTGCAGGCTCGATACGTGACCAGGGTGTGTACAAGAAGCAGCCAGTTGATGTTTCTCCTCACATTGATGTTTCTCCCTCTCTCTTTCTCTCCCTCCCACTTCCTCTCTCTCTAAAATCAATCATCGTATCCTCAGGTGAAGATTAAAAAATATATATTATCTGTGTCACTAGGTTATCATTAGGATAAAATGAGATAATCCACATAAAATGTTAACTCTGCCTAGTGCATAGTACATTCTCAGTACGTTAGTGACTACTCCGTTGGGGGAAAGTAATGAAATCATTTTTTGGCATTTAAGCACTTACTAGCCTAGGTATTTACCCCCTAAAATACACTCAACTAAATGGTGCTACACAGTTAGTAGAATGAGAAATGAAAAGTAAGTAGAAGTGGATCTAATAATATAGCTCTTGTCACAACTGCGCTCAGGTTGCATTAGGATTCCTCACTCAAGCCAGTGCCTCACCTGCTAGATTGCATGGGTGGTGCAATAACAGCCTCCCTAATGAAGAAGAGTAAAGTGACTGGAGCAAATGCATGTGTGTGATGTTACCATTGTTGTTGTTTGTTGTTATGTTGTTGTTGTTAAAACTGATGAAACGGGTAGATATATAGGCTGAAAAGAAAGAGGCAGTGAGGAAATGCAGGCAAGGGAGGTATTTGATAGATCCAGAGCCTAAAGCTGAAGGAACTCACATGACAAGATGAGCCTCCTCAGATAAAGCAGACCAGAGTCCTCCACTGAGGGGAAAGGGAAGGGCATTAGGAAGCTGTAAAAGCAGATAAGTATGTAGGAAGAGCATGAGAATGAGTGGAATCTCCTTGTTGGTCTTTATTCTCTCTGTGAAATAGGAGCTGAGGTCTCCTGCAGAGGTTAGAGTTGGGGGAGGGCAGGAAGGGAGCAGAAAGGCTTAAATAGCTAGTGGGAAGGTCCCAAGAGTTCCAAAATATTCCTTGCTGCAATAAGTCATTTAGATGGCATTCCTGATTTGTCTTCTTGGCAGATTCTTAAAAATTTGCAGCCATTTGGAGATAATTAGTTTTCCAAATAGCTCCCACTCCGAGAGAACCAATATTGTATTCTTTTAATGCAGGCTTTTATAAATAGCAATAAAACATTCTGCCACCTAACCATAAAGAAGAGACCCACATAAAGTCCTCCCTTCATTGGAAATGGAGATGTTATCTTCTAAAACTATGTTGCAAATATATTTCCTCCAATACACTGTGAGTTCCTACTAAATGACTGTCTCTTGGGAGGGAGGGGAAAAGCTGAGGTTAAAAGCTCTTGTTTTTAAAACCAAGAAGATGTTTTTTTCTAAGCAATTAGCTTTTTTTAGGGGGCAAACAAGATTTTTTAAATGAAAAACTGTACAGGAAATACAAATATAGAAAAGTAAAAAAATGTAAATATATATGCTACAAAGCAATCACCTTTGCTATTTTTCCAATTTAATCTTTTAGCTAAAAAGTATAGTTTGAGCTAATGAATAAAAAGTTCAAACAGTTGAGCAGAGATAATAAAAAGTATAAAAATAAATTGAGAGAAATGAGGAAAGCATTGGAACAAATCATTTTGTAGATGGAATTTATGCTGAAGGCCATATGTAGGCCAGAACTGGAAACACAGCTGAAAGCTTGAAGGTACAGTGATAAAAAAACACATTTAAGGCAATGAAACAGCTCTATAGGGGTCTAATCACATGTGCCTAAGAGGATTAGAGCTTTAACAAATACACCACTGCTTTAGAGCAAATCAAAAGCAAAATGAAAGCACTAGGTTCCAAAAGGAACCGGAGATCCACTTGATATAAAAAAAGATAATTTTTAATATAGAAAGAATAATAATTGCTGTTTTAAAATCAGTACTCAGTCTCTCTTTGTAACTGAATGCAGGTCTGGCTGCCTGCCGAGGAAAGCCAAACTCACGAGATGGGTGCTGGTGAGAAGGAAAGTGGTTTATTCAAGTGCCGGCACCTAAGGAGATGGGGGACTTTTGTCCCAAAGCCCATCTTAACATCTCAGTTCAGGCAGAGGTCTTTATAAGGAAGGAGAGAGAAAGTAAAACAAAGATATTAAGTAGAGGAAGGTTGAAAATTTATCTACGTGCAGCTCCGACTGGTGTAGCCCAATGGGTTGTGTGTCATCTCGCAAACCAAAATGTCGCCAGTTACATTTTCAGTCAGGGCACATGTATGGGTAGCAAGCCAGATTCCTAGTTAGAGGCGAGCAAGAGGCAACCAATTGGTGGTTTTCTTGCACATTGATGTTTCTCTCCCTCTCTTTCTCCCTCTCTTTCTCCCTCCTTTCCCCGCTCTAAAAGTAAATAGAATCTTAAAAAAGAAAGGACAATTTATCTACATGCAGACCACCACAGTCCACTCCCATAGGGACCTCAAAATTGGTCGAGTGATGCTCTGGAAGTGCATCATCTTGGTTTTCATTATCCTGGTTCTCTGGTTGAAGGTCAGCAACTCTCCCAGAGCTGGGATGACATAAGGTCGAAGTTGTATCTTTTTAAGTTAGCTCTTATGATTCTTATACAAATATGCTGTTCATTTACAAGCTGCATATTAGTCAGAGTCAGCATTGACAGAAACAATGACAAAAGAATGGTGGGGTGGGCCCTGGACAGTATGACTCAGTTGGTTAGGCCTCATCCTGCAAACCAAATAGTGGTAGGTTTGATTCCCTGTCAGGGCACATGCCTGGGTTGCAGGTTCACACCGTCCCTTCCCCTCTCTCTGGAATCAATTTAAAAAAATTTTTACATGGTGGGGTGAGTTACATATTCCCACTTACATCTCTAATGTTTGTTGCTAAATTTTTCCTCGAGTCATTATATAATTCAATTTATTTCAATAAAAATATCTAAGTTATATGAACCCAGACCAGAAAAATTTATCGAAAGTACACGTATACATATATATAGAAGATATCAATTCATTATTTTTTAAATCTTGTTTCATTAAAAGGATCTATAGGTAATAATCTGTAGTAGATTGTATTATTGTTTTAAAATATGTGCAGGGACTTCCAGCCAAGATGGAGTTATAGGTAGACACTCTGTGCCTCCTTGCACAACCAAAATAAGAACAACAATTTAAAAACAAAAAACAACCAGTACTGACAGAAAATTGAACTGTATGGAAGTCCAACAACCAAGAAGTTAAAGTAGACACATACATCCAGACCGGTAGGAGGGGCGGAGTCTGGCAGCCGGGATGGAGAAGGGTCATGGCAGGGCAGCTGGCAGACCCCAGGTGTGCAAAGCGGCAGCTCCTGGACCCAGCAAGGAGGCGGATTGCGGAGAGGCGCGGTGCAGAAGGCGGCTGGTGGACCAGGTGGTCCCACATCACACACAGATAAATCAGACAAAACTGGGGAGCAAGACAGACTGCTCAACCCAAGGTCCGAGTGCCATGAAATAAAACCTCAAAACACCAATTGAAAACACCTGTGGGGGTTAAAGTGCCAGGAGAAACTCCCAGCCTCATAGGAGAGTTCGTTGGAGAGACCCACAGGGTTCCAGGATGTACACAAACCCACCCATATGAGAATCAACACCAGAAGGGCCTGATTTGCTTGTGGGAAGCAAGGGAAGTGACTGAAATCCAGCAGAGAGTGGAGCAAGCACCACTGTTCCCTCTCGGACCCCTGCCCCACATACAGCATCACAACCCAGCAACTGAGCTGACCTGCCCTGGTGAACACCTAAGGCTCTGCCCCTCAGTACATAACAGGCACATCAAGACAAAAAAAAGTGGCCCAAATGGAGGAACAGATCAAAGCTTCAGAAAAAATACAACTAAGTGATGAAGAGATAGCCAACCTATCATATGAACAGTTCAAAACACTGGTAATCAGGATGCTCACTGAATTAGTTGAATGTGGTTGCAAATTAGATGAAAAAATGAAGGCTACACTAAGTGAAATGGAGTAAAATGTACAGGGAACCAATAGTGATGGGAAGGAAACTGGGACTCAAATCAATGGAGTGGACCAGAAGGAAGAAAGAAACAACCAATCAGAAAAGAATGAAGAAATAAGAATTCAAAAAAAAATGAGGAGAGTCTTAGGAACCTCCAGGACACCTTTAAATGTTCCAACATCCGAATTACAGGGGTACCAGAAGGAGAAGAGGAAGAGCAACAAGTGGAAAAGTTATTTGAACAAATAATAAAGGAGAACTTTCCCATTCTGGCAAAGGAAATAGACTTTCAGGAAGTTCAGGAGTCTCAGAGAGTCCCAGAGAAGTTGGACCCAAGGAGGAACACACCAAAGCACAGCATAATTACATTACCCAAGATTAAAGATAAGGAGAGAATCTTAAAAGTAGCAAGACAAAATGAGAGAGTTACCTATAAAGGAGTACCCATAAGACTGTCAACTGATTTCTCAAAAGAGACCTTATAGGCAAGAAGGGGCTGGGAAGAAGTATTCCGAGTCATGAAAGGCAAGGACCTACATCCAAGATTGCTCTATCCAGCAAAGCTTTCATTTACAATGGAAGGGCAGATAAAGTGCTTCTCAGATAAGGTCAAGTTAAAGGAGTTCATCATCACCAAGTCCTTATTATATGAAATGTTAAAGGGACTTATCTAAGAAAAAGAAGATAAAAAAACCTGTACAGTAAAATGACAGCAAACTCACAATTATTAATGACACCTAAAACAAAAACAAAAACAAGGTAAGCAAACAACTAGAAGAACAAAACCACAGAAATGGAGATCACATGGACGGTTATGAACAGGGAAGTGGGAGGGGAAGAGAGGGAGAAAAGGTACAGAGAATAAGTAACATAGATGATAGGTAGAAAGTAGACAGGGGGAGGGTAAGAATAGTATGGGAAATGTAGAAGCCAAGAACTTATATGTATGACACATGTACATGAACTAAAGTGGGGGAATGTGGGTGGGAGATGGTGTGCAGGGTGGAGGGGAATGAAGGGAAAAAATGGGACAACTGTAATAGCATAATCAATAAAGTATATTTAAAAATAAAAATTAAATTTAAAAATGTGCAGCTACTTTCTGCAGGATTATACTTTCTCACTATAAGAATGTCAGTTTCTCACTATAAGAATGGCAATGAGACCAATGAAATGTAAGAAGTGACATGTGTCTGTGCAGAAAGGAGTTAATATAGGAGGTGTGAGGCTGCTAGGCTCAGAAAGGCCCACTTGGAAGGTCTGCTCTTGGCTGGCATTGGGGAGGTTGGTTTTAGAAAGGTCCCCATCATTCTCTCATAAGAATGCCTAACTGTGAGACAGGCTGAGCCTCTCTTAAATGGATGAGGATACTCTCCAGTTATTTTTTAAGCCTCTCCTAGACAAGTTTAAAGCTCCTCATCAGGTACTCCCCAAAGATCTCTGCTCTTTACCTATGTGAAGAATCCAGTCCTATGTAAGCCTGACGCAGGCAGCAGTTCGGGGGGGCTATAAATTTTGTTAGTGTGTGCTCCCTTGGTGCATCAAGCTCCCTCCCTCTCCTCTTTCCCTCCATTTTGTTTTCAGTAAACCTCTTCTATTCAATCTGTTTCACCTCCTCTTTTGATTTCTATCTTGAGGTGATGGTGCAAGAATCCCTTTGCCAGTGACAACTGTACCCAAACTGTTAATGCAAACAACGTGGCTTAGCTGAACACAAGAGTCCAGAAGTGTGGTTATATGCTAGGCAGAGGGTTCCTACATGGTTGTTCCCCAGTAAAAACCCTGTGTGCCAAGTCTCCAATGAGCTTCCCTGGTACACAGCATTGCACCTACAGTGTCACAGTTTGATTCTGAGGCATTAAGCACATCCTATGTGATGCTGTAGGGAAAGGAGTCCTGGAAGCCTTGCTCCTGGTTTCCTCCAGACTTTGTCCCATGCAGTTTTTCCTTTGTTGATTTTGCTTCATATCCTTTCACCGTAATAAATCCTCACCATATGCTTTGAGTCCTAGAGAATCACCAAATCTTGATGTGTTCTTAGGGCACCTGACATAGTGTCACTTCCAGGAAGTCCTTCATGACTTTTTCTCTGCTCTCCTGACAACTGTCACTGCTCCAGCTGGAGGCTGGTCTGCCTTCTGCATCTTGGAGTGATGACATGATAGAAGCATGGCCAACCTGAACCTGACTAACATGAGCAAAAAGAAACTTCAGAGACCATAAGCCTTTAAGATTCGGGAGTTTTCATTACTATAGCACAACATAGCCTTTGCTGACTGATATGTAATCCCAGCAACATGTGGACATAGTTTTTTCCTCTTCTAAAACCTTTTCTCTTTAACTTGACCACTCCAAAACCCTATGAAGTATGGAGGTCAGGTGGTGATATCTCTATGATAGAGACCAGTTGGATCCTTATCTTGTTCCCCAACATCATATGACATTAGATGAATACATCGCTACTCAACCTGAAGCATGGTTTCATAGAATTGCCCATGTAAGAAACAGATGACTAGCAAATTAGCTGTTGTAGTCTGGAGCATTCACAGTTACAATTTGTATTTGAAGTTCCTATTAGTATTTGTTTACTGGGTGTTTTAGTCTATTTTTATTTTTTTAGTGATTGCTTTTGGTTTTTATTTGTTTGGGTTTTTGTTTTTTTTTCTGTCCACAACACCTTAATAATAGGCACAGATGTCTTTCCAGGCTTCTGGTTGTCCATCAATTTGATATGCTCTGGTGGCTAAGTTTCACTGAGGTGATCTCATAGGACTACAATTAAATTAGTAGTCTCATAGGACTACTTAAATTAAATATGATTTATGCCACATAGCCTAGGTTTTAAATCATATTGAATCAAACATAGCCTTAAAATTTGATGAAACACCATTAATTCTATATCATTGTATATCAAATTACTCTAAAATATATTAGCTTAAAATAACAGTAAGAATTTATTAATTCTCACTACTTTAGTCAGTCAGAATTCAAGAAAATCTTAGCTGAATGGTTCTGGCTCAGGACATCTCATTAGTTTGCAGCCAAGACTTTGACTAAGGCTGGACTCATCTTCAGGCTTGACTGAGAATGAAGAATCTACTTTTGTGGTGGTTTGTTCCCATGGTTGGCAAGTGAGCAATGTCCTTTGCAAACAAGCCTTAGTTTCTCACCACATCTGCTTTTCATAGGGCTGCTTGGGCATCCTTGTGACATGACAACCCAGCTTCCTTCAGGGTGTGTGGTCAAAAGAAAGCAAGGAGGAATCCACAGTACCTTTGTTGCCTTTTTCCCAGAAGTCATACAACACCATTTCTTCCACATTTTATTTATTAGAAGTGTATCACTGAGTCCAGTTCACATTCAAGAGGAGAGAACTAAACTTCATGTTTTGAAAGTGTCAAAAAATCTGTGAACATATTTTAAAACTGGCACATACAAGTAGGTAATTATTGCCGTTCATCACTATGTTCAGTTCTCCCCGACTGTGGACACAGTGTAGACATGGCATTTCCTGCTTCCATATGGTAGGTGGGGCCATGTAACTAGATCTGGCCAATGACTTGTGAGTGGACTAGTCAATAAATACTTCTGGAAAATTGGCTCTTTATATGGAAAAAAAAAGAAACAAGACATTCTTACTTTATGTCATTTGCACAGAAAAGTGCAGATGAAATAAAGGAGAAACATCAGTAATGTAAAAATTTTTCAAATAAAATTGCTAATATTTTGTGACATTTGAGAAGACACCAAAAAAATATCAAAATAAAATTTCTCTTCAACAAAAGATATAACCAACAAAGTGAAAGGGAAAACATGAAAGAAGAAAAGACATAGGCAACACGTGTAATCAGCAAAGAATCCAGGGTATAGAAAAAAGTCATAGAAAGTCATCAGGAAAATAGTAAATTAGCGAAAATACCAATAAATAATCCATGCAATTTGACAAGTCACAGAAGAAGAGACAAATGTTGTTCAGCATCACTAATAATCCAGGGAAATGGAAAGTAAACTATAATGAGACACCATTTTATACTTATCAGGTTTGAAAAAAGGAATAAATGTGAGAACATAAACTCTTAGCCAGGTGGCAATTTGCTGGTGTGAATGTAAATCATTACAAGTACTGCAGAGAGCAACTGAACAAGAGCAGTAAACCTAAGGCATAAATGGTCTGTGACCCAGAAGTTCCACTTCTTGTTCCATGTTCCTGCAGAATCAAAAGGGCTAAGTGCACAAGCAGACACATGCAAGAATGCTCACAGAAGCACTGTTTAGAATAATGAGAACCTGGAAATGTCAACATTTTTTAAATGTGAAATGGAATGTAATACAGCAGTTAAAATAAATAAACTAAATCTCCTTTTACCAACATGTTAACACACCATGTTGGTAAAATCTCAAAAGTCAATAATGAGTGATGAAGCTTTGCAAAATGACATTCATAGTTTAATTGCATTTCTGTAAATTTTAAAACATGTAAAACCATACCATATAATATTATTAAATAAATGATATGTTGAAAAGATTAAAAACCTGTATGCATTTCAAACTCGAAGTTACTTCTGGGGGATAAAAAAGGCAAAGGGATTGGAAAGTGTAAAGCTGGTTTACATATAAGGCCCTTTTTTTCCTATATATTTTCTAAAAAGAGATATGAGGCAGATGTAGCAAAATGTTACCATCTGCTTAATACTGGTAGTGAATGTGGGTGATTATTTTTCAACCTTTTCAGTGTGTTTGGAGAATTTCAAAGTCGAACACTAAAATTTTATTCTAAGAAAACTACTGCACTAGATTATTTCAATTTCTTACTGTATTAAAATCTGTGACTCTAGTGGGGAGAGGGTTCATTGTTAAATTATGAGTGATTTGTAAGTTCCTGGCCTTTTTAAAAAACCTAATTTAGCAACTCCTACAAGATGAATTCTGTGTACAACACACCAAAGCTAGAGCCCCAGGAGCAATACTCACTGATGCCTGTGGCCCAGAAAAGTTGTCTAGCCACTCAAAGTTGTGTCCCTTCACAAGAGAGTACCATTATCTCCGCTGTGGAAAATATCATTCAAATCATTTGTCTGTATATCCTCGCAAGTATCAAAATGGTGTGCACTCACAGAGCGTTTCTGTGATGTCAAACCAGCTGACATAAGATAAGTTCTTGTTTCAAAAGCAGTTCATTCAAGGTATTTAATCCTCACTTTCCCAAGAAATCAACCCAATCATGTTTGAGTTTTCTCTTTTTTAAGTGTTTTTACTTTAACAAATTTATTATAATGAATATACATAACTTGAAATCTACCATTTTAACTATCTGAGAATACAATTCAGTGGCATTAAGTATACTCACGCTGTTATGTAACAATGTAGCCACCACCCATCCCTAGCACTTTCTCATCTTCCCAAATTCAAACTCTGAACCCTCCCCATTACCCCCACAACTGGCCCTTGGCAATCACCACTCTACTCCCAGACTAATTTTTGACTCAGTTTCTCTTTCACTTAATACTTAATAAAGGAGAGAGTTCATTGCTGACTAGTGAGATTGTATATATGCAGGCCTTCATATTTATATATACATATATATGAATATATATATGATTAAGTTTATTGAAGAAATGGTAAGAGAAAATAGGGCTGCAGGAAGAAAAGAGGCAGAGTCACAACTGGATGGGGGTTTTCCTACTGGGCCTGCTATCCACACGCCTCAGGAGCCCTATCATGGACCTGCCTGATTCTTTCACATCTGTGGTGAAGAAAAAGTTTTGAGTTATTGTATTCTCTGATTATTACTAATGTAAACATATTTCTATATTATTTTCTTTCTGGCCTCCTAGTTGAATGTTCTCACTAGTGTTAATAATGTTAAAGTTGATTTTCTTGACTATTCAGGATTATAAACATATCTACAATAATAAGAATCAGATCTTCTTTTTTCCAAAAGTTATAACTCTGTTTGCTATTCTTGCATTTATATTTTTCTTTGGCTAAAATTTCCAATACTACATTAAACAGCAGCACTAAGTTTAATGAGAGTACCCCCATCATTTTATCAGTAAATACTCTTTATAAAAGTTCATCTACCTAATAACAATTATAAATTATGTCTAGGACAAACTTCTCTATCTATAAAATATTTAATTTCCCACAAAGCAAAAGGAAATTTTAAAAGAAGTAGAGTTGGAGAAAGACTTTGTTCCCAACTTCCACCCCAACTCTCCTGCAGTGGTGAGCAGTCACAGTGGGGCTGAGGGGTCTGTCCCAGGCCTCTCATGCCCAGCCTTGTGCTGCAGAGTGAAGACTTAATTCCAAGGTCATGGCACAACATCTGAAATTCATTGCCAGTGTTACCAAACAGCAAGTGGGGTCCTGCTGCCTGTCACCAGCCTCTAGGCAAAATTCCAGAGGTAAAGATTTGGTAATAAAGTAAAGGAGTCTTTAATTCAAAAACTACACAATTTTGGAATAACAGCTTTCCACAAGCATTAGTCACTTAAGCTCATTAATTAAAGTTAAACTCTTTAATTCTTTAGTTACAGCTTTAATCACTTAAGCCTATCATTTAAGGCTAAATTTTTTAACACCTGAGTTCTATCATTTCCCCCTGTTAATTTTTAATTATCTTATTTCTATAGGATTAGTTTATAAATTAAAACACCATAAGATACCATAGCTACACAATTTTGGAAGAATGGTAGGTTCCTGCCTCAGAGCCTATTACCTCTAGCACCCTCAAAGAATAAACCTGCCACCCTCTGCCAGGCCAGCCTAATCCTAGGCTGTGCCTGGAATTCCTTCCCATCCAAAATCCACCCAAAATACCATCCTATGGGAAACAAGGGCAGCTGCAGACAACCATCCAGGCATCCTCAAGAAAGAGAGAGCCGGAGACCAGTCTCTACCCTCTTTTTATTTTAAATCTTCCGGCCCATAATTCCATGTACTCTGGAGGCATTCAGCTTCTGAGCCAATTCCGTCCTAGTCTACCATTGCTTCAATCAACCTCCTCTTATGGTCCCTCCTTACTCTTCCTCAGTGATCTGATCAGATCTCTCTGTATCGCCAGGACTGTGATGGTGCAGGAAGGGAATGTGGAAGGTGCATACAGGACCCTAAGCAGAATCTTCACAACAGATGGGCTCATTGAGGACATCAAGCAACACCAGTACTATGTGAAGCTGATGACAGAGAGAAAGCTCTGAAATCTGTCAGAGGATCTACAATGTGGAAATGATTCATATTGAATTATTATGAATGAAAAATGCACATAAAATTCCATCATACCCCAATTTCCCAAGGAAGGTTTTGCAGAGAGTGGAAAATATGTGAATTATCCTTTGGCTGTCACTGGCACTACCTGGACACAGCTGAATTACAGGAAGCTGTGAAATTGCCCTCTTCCCCAATTTTTTTGAAATCTAACAGTTCCTGTCTTTCTGACAGAAGAAAGGTCCAACTTTATCTCAAAAGTAAGAATCTTGTTATATCTCTAACCACATTTTGGGCTGGATGGAATAAATAGTATAGATAAGCATCCAATCTTCCAGATGCTTATCCTGAATAAATCTCCAAACTTTGAAGGCACTGCCAGAGAGCTAATCTTTTCAGCTTTGAGCTCGAGTATAATGAACAATGAAATGGAAAGCTGGTCTATTTCCCAGTTTCTTTCCCCTCATTATAGCACAATACCAGGAGCAACACGAATTTAAGCTACAGTGTTTCTGCATTGGATGTGATTGTGTCTTGATGAGAGGGCTCTGCCCAGGGAACTCCCCCAGTCATCACAGATGAGAAAAATGCCCAACTCGTGGTTTGCTTGGGAAGGAAAAGCGACCAGTCCCTCAAAGGAGAAAGGTCCTGAATACCTTCTACCCTGTGTTTTTATTAGGTTCAGCTCAGAGATACATAGTATGCACATAAAGCTCATCAAACAGTGTCTAAAAAGCTGCAGTCATGAAAAATTGACATCATTTACAGATAATAGTTGAAGAAACACAGGGATTGTCTTTGGTCAAGGTTGGCTTTAGCTCAAGCATCTGTTTCACAGCAACAGGGCAGAGCAAGTCTGTATATTCTTTCTCTGGCCAGATTCACCCCCAGGTGATCCAGCACAAAGTCTTTGGCATAGTTCCCAGGCTGAGTCAGGCAGGGAGAGCAAAGCAGCCAAGAGACTAGGAGACTTGCAGGAAGACTGAGGACTCAGGCTATGACAAAGCCAAGGGGTGAGGGTCTTTCTGCCCCTTCTCTGAAGACCCCTAAGTCCCTCCCTGATGGCCCATCATAACAGTGCCTGTCTTAGGTTGTCCCTCCTCCTTTGAGGGATCTTACTCATCATTGACTAACCTGTCATCTGCCTGGGCCAAGCAGGGGGTAGTGAGGGAGGCAGGTGCTGCACTCCTGCCAGGAGATAATGTCTTGCCTCCTTAGTGGCTCATGTCCCCAAGGCATTTTCCCTCAGCTCTAGCTATGGGACAAAAGGCTACAGTCCCTGAAACCAGACAGGATGGCTCCCAACAGTGTTTGTGTGAATGAGCATATGTATGTGTGTGAGTGAGTGTACCTTTGTCCAAAAAGGTCCTCTTCATCCAAGGGCACAGAATAGCTCTCTTTCAGTAGCAGAGGTTTGCAAGTCTCCACAATACTGACTATGTTGTTGATGTGAGCCAAATAATTAAGGAAGAAATTACTAAAATTATACTAGTCATAAATTGTCTATTGTAATAAGCCCAAACCTCATGATTATTTCTTTAAACCACTTTCTATTATTTGCCTATCATTCACTCAATACCAAATCAATATTTAAGGGTACCTAGCCAGGGCAGATTCTATTAGGCATTGTACATGAAAGCCTATGGGAATATAGAGCAACATATTATTTCCTGTTTCCCATACCAATTAAACTGCAAGAAAATTAAGTCACAGAATTCTTAGTGAAAGATATAATTTCAGTCATATTTTCCAATCCCTGGTAATAATGGTGGTGAGAACTCTCCATCACTGTAGTCAACGTACAGCCAGTCACTCAGCAAAATTAGATAGAATGTGACAACGAGAGGAGATCAAAATGATTTGTAAAGCAAAAGTTTATCCCATTTCAGGGAAAACTACACAGCATCCTGAAAATGAAAGCCATTAGAGGGAAATGCATTTCATTAGCCTGGTTTTCTAATGACAATTAAGTTATAAAACCAATTTGCCTTGTTTTAATTCTTACCCTCCACCCTCTGTTACCTCTGTTATATATCTTCATGTTGTTTTCCTCATGTTATATATCTTCATGGTGTTCTGTGACTGTCTTGGAATCTCCATGAGAAGGGAGAAAAGGGAAACGCAAAACAGTTTTTAGAATATCACTAGACAGAATGGATTATATTTGACCTTCACTTCCTTTTCCTGGGAAATTTCAACAGAAACCCAAACCTCCACTTACCTTGCATTTTATACAGGTATGCAGTGAGTATCTGAGTATGGTAGGTATATATTCAATACAGCTATATGATTTCATGTGCAGAACCGTATGATGGTGTTAATTTTCAGGCTGCTACCATGTTGGGGACATGACCAGTGGAAAATTAAAAATGTATACATGTGTCTGTGTTAGCATGAGTGCATGCATACATGTAGAGAGACAAACAGGAGGAAAGAGGACTAGGAAGACAAGAAGCAAGATGGGAAACAGTTTGAAATGAAATAAAATAGTAAAAATCCTTCATGAGTTTGTATTAGTTAAAACTTGATAGTAAAAATTGTGAGGTTTAAAGACAAAAACAAAATAATTTTTTTCTATTTATTTGGGGGTGCTTTTAAAATTTTTAAAAATATTTCACATTTAATATTATCTTGTAGTGTAACAGTTAGGCCAACAATTTGCAACCTTTTGCTTTTCATGGCACACATAGCTAATTACTAAAATTCTACAGCATGACCAAAAATATGTTTTTGCTAATATGACAAAAAAATGGGTATAACTTTTATTGATTTATAATAATAGTAATAATAATAATAATAATTACCTACTTTTTTGCTCCAGAGCGACTTTTTAAAAAATCAGATGCTTATAGCTGCATATAAGGATTTCTGGTACCAAGAATTAACCAATCAGATGCAACCTTATTGTGAGATGTGGCCAATAAGATGCAACTCTATTATATGACCTATGTATTCATGATTCAAGACAAGGCATTCACCCTGGATGGCTATTGCTGTGTTGGCTGTTGTCAGCTTTTTATTTGACAGTCTAAGAGAAAAGAGATCAGTGCCCCTGACCAAATAGTCAGGCATTGCATGCTTTAAAAATTCTTGCAACACAAGCCCTGGCTGGCATAGCTCAGTGGATTGAGCGCGGGCTGGGAACCAAAGTGTCCCAGGTTCAATTCCCAGTCAGGATACATTCCTGGGTTGCAGGCCATAACCCCCAGCAACTGCACATTGATGTTTCTCTCTCTATCTCTATCTCTATCTCCCTCCCTTCCCTCCCTAAAAATAAATAAATAAAATCTTTAAACAAAATTAAAAAAAAAAAATTCTTGCAACACACTGTCTGAAACTTGCTGGGTTATGTAATCATATACTTTACAAAGTGTTTCCCTTGGTATTTCAAGTATCCACTTGGCACCATACATAGTTATTACAATATTATTGACTATATTCTCCATGCCGTACTTTACATCCCCATGACTATTCCATAACTATCAATTAGAGTTTTTTAATCCCTTCACCTTTATCATCCAGACCCCAAAACCCCCTACCTTCTGGTAACCATAGGTCTGTTCTCTATGTCTATGAGTCTGTTTTGATTTTGTTTGTTTTTCTTTTTAGATTCCACATGTAAGTGAAATGATGTGGTATTTGGAAAATGACTTTTTCAATAGATAAACTGAAAATAGATTTGGTTGTGCTTCTTAATCATGAAAATAGTTGCACATCTATCAATAAAGTCATAATTCTATGAATTAAGTGGTTTGGGAGATGCTCTTTATATACAGTTTAGAATGACACCACCACCACGATCTTGGAAGGGCTCAGTGTGTCCTCTTCCTAAGGTCCACGGTACTTGAAGATTATCTTCAGAGATACCGGAGCCTATGAACTGCTGTTTTTTACTCTAATATCAGAACACTGAAATAAAGTGAATCCTGAATCTGCAAGTTAAAAGTGTGCACATATCATTGTGGAAAAACTGTAGAGTGACCAACACTGTAATAATTCAGTAAGATTATTAGCCTTCAAGTTTGAGAGTGCACTGCCATCCAGTTCAAAAAGCAAGGTGCTAAAGGCTGATAAAAACAGCTGGACTTGGATTATTAGCAAGAACTTTTATATTTTAGATGACAAGGAAAATATTATGTGTGTATATATTTATATATGTGTGGAAAATATCTAAAGAATATGCACTATCTCCTTTTAGTGGTGTTGTAGTGGTAGTCTTCAGGGGTTAGAATGTGATCTTGCAGTTTTGTTTTTGATTATTTTTATTTTATAATTTTCTACAAACATGTATACATTGTTTTATAGTAATAAAATGTTATGAAAAGTAAAAATAAAATAGTGAAATCATAAACAGTAGTTAAGAAGAAGATAGTGGTGCACACACTAAAAGAAAGGAAACAGGACATAAGAAAATGATATGAATAAAATAGTTTGATTTTAAATGCAACAGACACCCAAAACAAGAAATAATGGACAAGCCATTTTAAAATTAATAATGATAAGTACAGAATAATTTTGAAAATAGATATAATGTTAAATAAATTGCAGATACAGAATATAACATATCAGTATTGTGGTGCAAAATCAAAATCTATAATTTAACAAACAAAACTTAGGAAATAAACTCCAGAAGACAGGAAAAAAAGACTGTGATTTCTTCATCTTTCATAGGACAGTCATTAGCTTCTATCTATGAGTGAAAAATAAAATTATAGGAACTTAGGGATGTTTCAATGCATAAATACATCCCCAGGAAAAGGAAAAAAATGAAAATTTGGGGAAGCAAGGAAGAATTGATAATATCCCCAATCACTGTAGAAAATTATAATAAATATGACACTACAAATCAGAATTTTTGTAATATAACTTAAGCAATACTCAGTAGAAATTTACACCATGTTATGTAATAATGCTGAAAATAAGCAAAAACAAGTGGAAAAAATAAATACAGAATGAAAAATATTTTAAGAAAAGTAAAAGTAAAAATTACTTCTATAATTAAATGTAATATAAAAAATAAGGAACAAAGACAAGAGCGTAGTTCTTGAGCACTGGAGAAAACAACATGAAAATAGATTAATCTAATAAATACGAAGAAAGAAACCATGAATATGCAAAATCAGAAAAAATAGTAATATTAGCAAAAATATTTTTTAAAACTCTATAGAAATTTGCACTATAGGGATGGATTTCATGTTTGAGAAAAAAATATTACTAAAATTGATTTCAGAAAGCCAAAATTGACTAATTACATTTAAAAATCTGATCAGATTCTGCTGAGTCTAATAAGAACTCACCCTCTAATGAAAAAAAGCCCAAAGTTTTTAAAAGTAAAAAAGTTAAATATATCTATAGACAAAACAGATTATTTCAGTGTTATTTACATTGTTCCAGAACACAAGTGAAAGTCTCCAAGTACTTTTTCTTGAAACAGCATAATATTGACACCCAAATTTGAAAAGATAGCCCACAATAAACACTACAGACCAATTTGATTTTTAATGAATATTCTAAATAAACTATAGCAAATACATTTTAGTAGCATATTTAAATACAAATACATTATAAGCAAGTGGGTAGGTTTTATTCAGAAAAGCATGATTGATGAAGACCAATAATAGGAAACCAAGTACTATAATTCTTTGTAATAGGTAAAACAAAAAATAAAACCTCCACGTTGTTTCTGTAAATAACAAAGAATACTATTTAGTAAAATTCAAAAATTCTTGACTAAATCTGAAAGATAATGCTTAGCAATGGATATACATTTGATAAGCAACATTTACTAGGCTTCTACTAGAAGCCTACAAGAAACACTCTTAATGGTTAAACATCAACAGCTTACCCATTAAAATCAAGAACAAGGTAAAATATTTTTAAATGTCTTATTCAACATTGTTCTGAAAGTACCAATCAATTTAATTATCTAAGAGAACACAAATAAGAGTTTTAGGGGAAAAGATGATATGATTCTGTATCTCAACAACCCTAGAGAAGAAAGGGAGGAGAAAAGGAAGGTAAAAAAAGAAAAAAGAAAGGGAGGGAAGAAAGAAGGAAACCACAAAATATTTGTCAGTTAGTTGTTACAAAATTAATATCTTAAAAATCATAAGTTTGAAATTGCATGGCTGCTCCAAGTAGTGTAATACAATCTCACAGCACCCCGCCGGCTCTGTCCGGCTCAGGACGTGGACCCGCTGCTGTCCAGTGAGCCCATGCTGGGTGCGCGGGGCAAGGCATTTTCAGACACAGACCACATTGACATAATTTCTGTTATAGTTTATTGTTACAATTGTTTTATTTTATTGTTGTTATTATTTTACTGTACCTAATTTATAAATTAAACTTTATCATAGGCATGTATATATAGGAAAAATCATAGGGTTTGGTACTATAGCTGTCTCAGGCATCCACTGAGGGTCTTGTAAGGTAACCTCCACTGATAAGGGGGGTACTCCTGTAAGCCAGTTAGCTATTTAAGAGTAAAGGTAAATTTTTCCTCTACCCTTTATGCCATAATAATTTCCAACTGAGTTAAACCTTGAAAGGAAAATAACAAAATCAGCTATGTCTGGTTGGCTCAGTTGGTTGTAGCATCATCTTGTACACCAAAATCTTCTGGGTTCAATCCTCAGTCAAGGCACATGCCTAGGTTGTGGCTCCAATCCCCGGTCATGGCATAAATGGGAGGCAGCCAATGGACATTTCCCTCTCCTATTGGTGTTTCTCTCCTTTCTCCTTTCTCTGCAAAAAAATTAATTTTAATTAATTAATTTAAAAAGAAAAATAATAATAAAATCAAAACCCTAATAAAAATATATCTTAATTTTTCAAAATCCCAAAGTTGAACATTTTTTCTATTTTATTAATCTTTATTCTATTTTGACACTACCTTTTACTGCTTTATACCCCCTTATTCCCAGTAATCACCACACTATTGTTCATGTCATCCTACTCTTCATCTGTGAGTCTGTCCCCATTTTCCTTATTAGTTCGGTTTATTCATTAGATTCCACATATAAGTGAAATCATATGGCATTTGTCTTTCTATGGCTGGCTAATTTCACTTAGCATAATATTCTCCAGGTCCATCCTTATACAGTTGCAAAGGGAAATTTTTTCTTTTTTATGGCCAAGTAGTATTCCATTGTGTAAATATCCCATAGTTGTTTTATCCACTCATCTACTGATAGACACTCGGGCTGATTCTGTATCTTGGTGATTATAAATAACACTGCAATGAACATGGGGGTGTTTATGTTCTTTTGAATTAGTGTTTTGGGTTCCTTCAAATATATTCCCAGAAGTGGGATTCCTGGGTCTAAGGGCAGTTTCATTTTTAATTTTTTGAGACATGTCCATGTTGCTTTCCACAGTGGCTGCACCAATCTGCATTCACACCACTAAAGTTGATCAACTTTGTAAATCAAGACTGGAAAACCCAGAAACCATGAGAGTATGTTGGTAAATTAATCCTCATGAAAATTTAAAACTGTAGTTAAGACCAACTAGCACAAATAAAGACAAAAGCCAGGAAACAAATTGGGGGGAAATTTCTTTCAATATATTCAGAGGTAAAAGACTATTTTCCTTAAAATATAAAACTCTCCTAAAAGTCAATAAGGAAAATACCCAAAATCCTTTAGAACAACACAGATTAAAAGGCATTTCCATGAAGAAAAAAAAAAAAACACATATGGCTGGGCTTATAAGCAGATGGAAGGATGCCCAATCTTTCTCACAAATAAATGCAAATTAAAGCGAAATAAAGATAGCATTTTTTAGCTGCCAGATTGGCAATAGTTTGATAGTATACAGTCTTGGCAGGGTTCTGAGGAAAAAGGCATTATCGCACACTGACAGTGGGTGTACACATTGTCATAATTTCCTTGGAAGGTGATTTGAAAGCATCTATAAAAACTAAAAATATGCATATCCTCCAACTCAAAAATTTGATCTTGAGGAATTTTTTATACAGATAGACTTGCACATGAGTGTAAATGTGAACATACAAAAATGCTTTGAAGCATTTTGGGGGGGTTAAGTGGGCACGAGCCCTGGAACTCTGATTTATGGGTGGTTCTACCACGTACTCGTTCTGTGACCCTGAGCAAACTCCCTAAGCTCTCTGGGCCTCAGTGTCCTCAGCTGCAAAGCAGTGCTAGAAGTATCCATTTCATAGAGGTGTTGAGATTAAATGAGTTAATGCATGCAAAGTGCTTATGACACAATATGAGTCATATGTATGTAAAAGTATATATGTATACTTTTTAAAGTGTAATATTTTAATAGTGTGATATTTTTCCAGTGTAATATTTTATGAATTATATTTGTAACACTGTGATATTTTCAAATTGTATTGTTTTAAAATGATTTTAAATTGTAATATTTTAAAATCATTTTAAACAAATGGAAGTTCATTGTTGATATGAAAAAATCTCCCAGATATATTTTTACACTGAAAAAATAAGAGAACAGAGAGGGTGGGTCCTGTCCTCCTACATGTGTCCAAAATGATATATGTTCACATAAAGCTCCAAAATGATGTGAGCATCTAAGTGCATGGCACATTCCTTACAGGATGCACAGAAAACTGATGACTGTTGTTGCTGGTGGGGCAAGGGCTCAAGATCGGAGGTCAGAAGCAGATGTTTCAGTGGATATTTATGTATGGCTTGGCATTTTACCTGGAGATTACATTAATTTTATAGTTTACAAATCTAGGTAGTATTTGTTGTTTCTGTTATTAAAGACACTGAAACAAGCAGCTAATTAAAGGTGTCCTCACATTAAATTAGAGCTCCCAGCCTTGCTCAGGAATCATGTCATAGTCCACAGCTATCCTCTTCTATCTCTTCTATAGAACACCCCCTTCTGATTATATTACCCATCATGAGTCCAGGAAACAGAGCAACTGGTGTCATGAAAACACCTTTGTGTTTTGTGATTATAATGCTTAGCAGCTCAGATTTCTAAAAAAGTCCCAAGCGTGAAAATTGGAAGCAGTGATTCTCTATACAAATCCTTAGCCCACTCAAACATTCTAAAATTGGTTCCTGTATTTGATCTCATTTAAGTGCAGAAATGACTTGCCCTTTTTTAGCCTTTCATTTTTACATACAATTAATGGGCTAGTTATTTACGAGTAACCTCTGAGTGAGTTTAAAATTTCATTATAAGCTGAAACCATTTTAAATTATATTAATATTCTACAGTTGTGCCATCTCTCAGGTCTTCTCAACAGGACAATGAAAATGAATAGCACAGGCAGCCATAGAAGCTATATTTATTTTCTGTTGCTGTGCAACAAATGACCACAACTTAATACACCTTTATTATCTCAGTTTCCATAGGCCAGGATTCTGGGCACAGCTTAGCTGGATCCTCTTTTCTGGATATCACAAGGCTGAAATCAAGGTGTCAAATTGACCCAGTTTTCATCTGGAGCTTGGGATTCTTTCCCAAGTTCATTCAGGTTGTTGGGGAAATGCCTTTCCTGGTGGTTGTATGATTGAGGTCTTTTTTGCAATTGGCTATCAACTATTCTCAGGTTTCTAAAGGACATCTTTGGTCCTTGTCCCCTGTCTGCCTCCACAGGCCATCTCACAATATTTAACTTCCTTCTTCCAGGCCAGGTGGAGAAGGCCTCTCTCTGGTCTCCTAGGAAGGAATCTTATATAACATCATCACGTAATCACAGGAGTGACATCCCAAAATCTTTGTCATATAATGTAGCCTAACCAAGGAAGCAGACTCCATTTGCCATATTCTGTTTGCCAGAAGTAACCACAGCTCCATCCTGCCTTCAGCAGGGGAAATTATCCACAGGCAGGACTCACTGGGGCCACCTTGGGGTGGGGGGTGGTCTGCCACAGCATTCCACCTGAGAGGTCAGTGAGGAAAGTTTCAATATATTGTCCATTAAATAAGCTGTAAGTGATAAAATCATTTATTGTGATGAACTTACAGGTGAGGACAATGCCCACATCTGGCAGAACCTGCAGTATAGTTTAATAATATTGGTTGACACACTACTTGGTAGTCAGGAAACAGTATATAAATATTTTGTTGATGAAAAATACTTGGATGCCCATGTTCCATGGGCAGTTTATAAAATGTTTGGATTTTTGCCTTCTAACCTATGCCTGCAGAAACATGTTTAAACAAACACACATCAAAAAAAAAAAAAAGCCATGCCTCCAGAAATTACCTATGTTCTACTGCAACTTAACCCTGACATTTGGATATAAATCCCGTGGGAAATTTCTGTTGTTGTTTTTTTAAATGTTATTTCTTCAAATCTTGACATTTAAGAAGATGGCAGCACATGTTCATCAATAGGTCGAAGAGATAATATTCAAGGGCACATGTGCTCACAGGCTGCGGGGTCTCCTGATCCCTTCCTCATTTCCTTTGCAGTAAACTCTAGAGAGGTTAATCTCCAGCTGCTGAACTGATCTGAGACAGATTAGAATTATGGAGTTCAACTGAGCCCTGGAGGACCTGAGAAGTCATCTTCCCAGCCTAAGTTTCAGTTTTGGCTGAGAAGATGGCTTAAAAAGCTAATAATTAAATTCACCTTCTGTATGAAATTATTATAGGATTGTTAATAATTTGTATTTATTTATAAGTAATCTAAATATCGACATAGTTTGGCCTTGAAAACTATAGAAGCTGATATAGGCCAACTGTCTGTAGTAGAGATATGAAGGAAATAAAGTACAGGCAGACTTCAGTGAAGAAGGACACTTCCATACATGGCCTTTCCTCTTGTCTTTACAAGATTGAACAAAGGTTTTGAGGAGCAAGACATTTAAAGGCCCCAGAACATCTGAGGTCCTTATGAATGTCAATCATTATTCAATTATTCAGATCTATCACACAGAGCAATGATTTCACTACTTACAAATAGAGTTGACATGGGCATGAAACTCCCAGATGAAGCTAAGATGTTAGCTGTACCTAAATTATCTTTGAAAAGGGCCTTAAATATAATCTAAGTGCTAGGATTGTCTATTTCTGGGCCTTAGGTAAGTAAATGGAAGCATGGTGTCTAAAAATGCCATTTACAGTGAATTTTCTCCATAGATTCCTCCTCACACTAGCTGAGCTGTCACTCAACTCTCCTGCATTAGCCCTTTGACCTTAGGCAGCCTCACTTTTCAAACCTGTAAAATAAGGTTAATTGTAAAACCTATGAAATTTTTAAAGTTAAAGAGATAGTACATACAACTATTTTTAACATGGTGCCTTGTACATACTAAGTTCTCATTAAATGTTAGCCATTGTTAACAACACTATGTAGAAAAAAGTGATCCAATGAGAATCTTGCATGAACAAGTCTCTCTTCTGTATCATTAACATGGTATGTGTGAACCTTGTGGGTTTTGGTGGGATAAAGTTTGAGTTTTGAAATACAAAATACTTAACGCAAATAGGTGTGAACATTTCTCTCTGTATTAGAATTATTTTGCTCTTCTTTAAATGGTACCTGCATTTTATGCAATTAAAAAAAACAGAGTTATTTTCTAAATTTTTTTTCATGACTGATGATAGAAGAGCCCAAAAGAATTTTCAGAGGGTCACATATCTGAGTCAGAGAAAAAAGTCAGGCTGGAGAGAAAACTACTAGCACAGCATTGCATGGTACATGAAATCAGTTTGATTTGCTGTCCTCCTCACTCACTTTGCATAGTTTGAGTTCCTCTGAACACCTGCATATCTCCAAGTCTTTCTTCTCTGTGTTCATGTACACTCCCAATACCTCACCTCCTCCCTCCTTCTCCCCTCCCACCTCCTCTCTACCTTCCCTTTCGCCTTCCCTCCATGAGTGGAGCTGAGTGACAGAGGCTCCAAGTAGATATTCACTACTGGCCTGTCTCCCTCAGTCCCTGCAAATTTGATCATCTCATATTGAAATGCAGTGATCTTTGTTCACCTCTAAGGTAGATATTAACATTTTTATTGAAAACCTAAGTAATTTACTTACTCTGTGAATTCTCTGCTCCTATGAATGACAAAAGAGACCCTCTTGCCAAGTGCAGTCATTTCAGAGGCTTTATTGCATTCAAGAAGGAAAGAGTCCAGGTTAAAATAAAGTTAACATGTTTGCTGAAGGGCATGTTTCTACATGCAAGAAAGTGTTTCTCTTTGTAACATCTTCCATTGTTGAACTCTGTGATCTCACTCTACAAAATTGCCTGTTAAGGGGCTCAACACACACACAGCAATGAAACTCCAGGTCTGAACTCTTGAGGCCTTGGAGCAACAGTTCTTGGGAACAAACCAGAAAGCCCCCCAGTGTATGCACAATATCCAGGCCAATGACCAATACTTCACCTCTTTCAGCTGGATATTTTCTGAGCCCAGGGATGAGCAGGGAAACCACATTCCAGGTTCATTGTCAAAGTCAAGAGACCCAAACACAGGGTATTTTCCAGCTTTTGGAAGCAAACAAAAATCTTTCCTGTGTGGTTTCTGCCTTCCAGAAGTTTCCTCAGATTCCTCTCAGAGATCACCTTGCTCTATTTTTCTGAATTAAATAGTGTTAACAACACCCTCAGTATCATCACTAATTTAAGGAATGTCAGGTTTGATTAAATGACCCTGAGCATCTGGAAGACCTCTGGTTCTCAGGCCTGTTTCAGGGACTTCCATTTCACACCAGCATAATTTAGAACATCTTACGAAACCTTTTCCATTCTTCTCATGAACTTCCCTAGTCTAGAGAGAAAACCATTAAGATGGAGTTCAGGGGACCTGGTTCTAATATTGCCAGATCACATGCCTTGATTGAATTTTTCCTCTTCTAAAACTCAAGGTCCTCCATGGAGATATAATATATATAAAAATACTCAACCAATCTAGCTGAGTAGTTATGACAGTCAAATAAGATGATGTATAAGAAAGCTTCTGATAAAATATACACTATCTGAGAGAAGTAGGGGCAACCCCTTAGAGCAATATCAGATTTTTCACTCCTCATCCCAAAGCCCTATTCAGGACCCAAAAAACATTTCAAAACAAGGAGATCAGCCCAAACTCCCCAGCATAACCCATGGCACACCTATGCACCAGAGAAACACTTGCAGAAGCTATGAGCCCCACCAAACAAAAAGGAGGACCAGTGTCTGGCAGAGTTCTTAGCAGACACCTAATCAGGAGGTGGCTCATTCTGGTGGTCTGAGAGGGATTTATCGGGAGAAAGCAGGTAGGTAGGATCATGATCAGAATAGTCTACTCTGTCCCTTATCTTTCCACTATTCCTGCAAAGTGTTGCATTTTTCCATCCTGGTCTTTGAAGTTATTAAGGCAAAACTGTTAATAAATTTGGGGTCTTTAAAAAAGGATGAGTGTACATTTGACTTTTCTGTAAGATGATGAACTTATTCTGAAAATAAACAGAGCTAGAAGATGTGTGAATCCAGGAAAGAGAAAAGTAGACTTTTCTTAAGGGAAATCAACCACACATGCAGAGATAGAGGACTCAATATCAAAGATAATGCTTTAGAGATGCTTAATTCTGACCTAGCTTAATTCTGGAGAAGACCTAGTGGAAGAGTGTAGCCTTTGAAAGTAGACAACTTCCCTGGTAGCCCAGGGCAAGTATGATCATTTAATGGGTTTGCTGACTAAGAAACATCTCAGAAGAGCTTTTCTTATTCTGGTTCCTTTCATCAGTCCCTGATGGAGCATTCTAACTGTGATGGTCCCCAGAACTCTCACAATGATTGTGTGCAAAACTGTATTTTATATTCCCTACCCCATACCTTACCATCCTCACCCCCACAAACTCTATCAAGTTCTTTATCTCAATGCATGAAAGAAACTTGCCAAGTGAAAAAAAAATAATGAAAGTAAAAATAGATCATCAGCTTCTTCCCCAACCTCATTTCTCAAACATAGTCATTAGACCCTGACGATTCGACCTCCAAAATAAATCTTGATTTTACATCCACTTCTTCAACTACTCTAGTACTATTTTAGTTAAGATTACAATCATTCCTCACTTTGTTTACTTGAATCTAAACCAGCATGGTATGTAAATATAATTATTATTTGTTGGATCACTGAAAAAGAAAATAAAAACTCCAATTAATCTATGACATGCCACTAATGGTAAAATGAATCAGACTTCAGAGATAATAAAATGTGAAAAAAGTATGTCTTAAAATTAATGAAATACAATCATTTTCTACCTTCTAATTTTCTCCCTAAACCTATTCCTGTCCTCCTCCATTATATTCAATTTAGAATGTTCTTTCACTAATAGTGTCATGGAGCTATCTTTCTTGCTTAAGAGTGTTCACATTAGTCTTCATTCAAGATAAATCCAACAACATTACTACAACATACAAGGCCCTGCCAATTTCTCCAGCTCTTAACACACTTATCTCTCACTCTAAGTTTCAGTCATGCAGAGCTAATTCCATATACTGCAAGCAAGCAAACAACAAATTCTGCCCAAACTTCATATTTCTGTGCATACTCTCCGCTCTGCCACAATGATCTCAAATTTCTAACCCCTACTCAACCTTCAGGTCTCAGCTAGCACAAATGCCATTTCCTCCAGAAGCTTCTCCTCACTTCCAGAACAGGTCTAGGTGTCTGTTCAGTGTTCCCTTAACACCTGTGCTTAACATCACTACTCTATGCCTCTTTATCTGTTTGTCTTTCCCTCTAGACCAGAGAGTCCTTCGGATCGAGGGTTGTGTTTTGTTCACTATCATATCCCAAGTGCCTCACATGGTGCCTGACACCTCAATATTTGTTTAAAATTGACAACACCTGAGGAACCAGTGCGAGAGACTATCAGCCACTTACACCAGTCAGGGGATTTTCTTAAAGAATTCAGCTGGTTAACTCTCTACTAACTCAATCAAGTGTTAAATCTCTGTCACAAGTTTCTGGTCAATGCATCAAATACATTATGAGTCACAAGTCACATGCCCAGCTAGAGGTAGATGCTATTGTGTCTTTAAGAAGACCAGCCTCAATTTGGAGAGAAAAAAAATATAACTAGAGAGCAAGCTTGAAAAGAAGATAATTAAGAAAAAAACAAAACAGGATAAGTCTAGACATACCTAACTAAGCGTGGCAGGTTATGCTTCTTGTTGGTGCTCAGAGGAAAGAGAGACCACTGAAAACTGAACCAGTCATAGAAGAATTCATCAAGGAAGTTAATCTTCAGCAACCTCCAAAAGGTTAAATTTAGAGTGGTCACATTTAAGAGAACTACCTGTGGGCTACTGAAAGAGGCCCACCTGTCATTTCATTGTTTACACATGGTGTGTCCCTTGGTGGATAAAAAATCTTTTCCAGAAGGATTAGAATTATAATTTTTTGAAAATGGATTAGCTGAATTAATTTGAAATCTATTCTTAAGTCCTCAAAGAGATTCATTTTTCTCTCTCCTCATCCTAGCACAGACTTCTTTTTTCTTCTTGCATTATGCTGTTATTCAACTTAGAGAAAAAATATACATGAGTCCTGGGGAAGTCCATGGAAAATTACTCTGAAAGTGGGAAGTTTTATAAATACTGAAGAGAGCTGTACATGATGGCAGCATTTGTCTGTTTCAGCCAGTGTTAACAACCCATCAATTTCTCAGACAAAAAAGTCACAGTGACCTGCAATCGAAGAGGAGTTACTCAGGGCCACTTAGTCGAAATGGCACACATGTCCCTGGTGACACAGTGTTCGAATGGTCAGCCAGGGTCTTGCGGGGGTGACGACCTGTAGGTCTAATTGGAATTGCCATTTCCCCCAAAGCACTTTTACAGGCTGCTCCCATCACTGTCTTTGCCTCTCTCTGACAGTTTTTAAATTTTTATAATATGTTTAATTTGGTGAAATTATATAGAATTCTGCTTTTATGTTGTTTGTCAAGACCATCACTCACTAGAAAATAGTTATGATAAAGTCAGAACTGGAAGGTGGCCCCCCAATGCCCTGAGCCTTCACCAGTAGTAGAAGTTAGGTAGGGGACTGTGGCCAGAAAGAAGTACTGTAAGAGTAGTCAGCACCTGAAACCCATATAATTTTATTAACAATGTCACACTAATACAGTCAATGAAAAAAATGAACTACTGCTAAATATAATGGCATGAATAATAAAAAGCTAAGCACAAAAGAAAAACAAAGGAATAATCAGATTCATGCAGGTAATGAAAGGTGTAGGCTCCTCTTTTCTGTCATGGCAGATAAAACTGCATGTCTGTGGATATATCTCTGTCATGTGTTATTTCGGCAAGCATCCATTTTTAATGAAAATTTCATTCCTATGGTCCTCACTATCAACCTCATCATTACCAATGACTATAAATCATTCAATATTCTTAATTTCATGCATTCTATTTTTGATAACCCTATTTTTTTTACCTGATTCTCTCTAAAAGCTTGGATTCAACATACCCATGATACCATCTAGACAGCCACTCTACTGACAATACACCTTTACCCCATCCCTTCAATATCTTCATTCCTTCCCTTACTTGACATATATTCCGTGATCAATCATTATAATCACTTTTCTGCATGCACAGCTTAAGAAATCTTTTTACCTTTGTTTTCAGACAGGTCTGTTGGAGCCTTATAACTTGTCTGTATGAATGTTAGGTAGGATAGGTAGTAAACTAAGGCAGAGAGGCAGACAGAGACACGTCTCACCCATCGATTCAGCAGTCCTGAGCCTGGTCCAATAAGATTGCTGGGCATCCCGAACATCACAAGCAAAGACAGAGCAGGAAGAAGGGAGTCCGTAAACTCTGTGTACTGGGAAAGGGAGCTTCCGCAGCAATTTCTGAAACAAATGAACAAAAAAAACCTTTACTAGCTGAGAAAGAAAGCCTTGTAGCTATACATTAATCCCAAGGTCTAGAAGGGGAAGAAGGAGGGGTACCTAGAAGCTGACTAAAATATATAACCCCTGAACCCCGATAGTTGGGTTACTCAGATTAGCTGGGTACCCACTTGTAGCCAGGTGCTCAGTGTATAGAACAAGTTTACTAAGAAACTTACTAACAACTTTATTTCCTCTGTATGTGAGGCACTCAGACTGTCCAGGTGCCTGCTTGCACCTTTGTGCTCGTGTGTGTTTCATAAGTAAACTTGCTATCTCATTCCCACCATACATATGGTCTCAACTGAGTTCTCTGGTGAGCAAGACAAGACCCCAGGAGATGCAGAGAGCCTCCTGACACAGGTCTCCCTGGTCATGAAGACGTCTTTATTTCACCCTTATTTTTCAAGGATCTTTTTGCTGAATATCGAATTCCAGATTGAATAGTATTTACTTTCAAAACTTTGAAGATTTTTTTTAGTATCCTATGGCTTACATTATTTCTTACATGAGGTCTAGAGAAATTTATCATTTTTCTATATGTAATGTGGGTTTTTTCTTCCATATCCTTTAAGGATTTTACCTTCATCACTGATTTTCATCAGTTTCATTTTGGTATAGTTTAGTACAATTCCTTTTGGGTTATTCTCCTGGCAGTTCGTTGAGCTTATTGAGTCTGTCAACTTATAATTTTCATCAAATTTGAAAATTTTAAGCCTTTGTTTATTTAAACATTTTAATGCTCCTCTCTCTCCTCTCCCGGGATTCTGTCAACTCATATTTTAGAGTGCTTTATATTATCCCCAAAGTCACTAAGGCTCAATTCACTTTTTTCATCCATTTTGTTCTCTGGGTAACATATAATATATATTTAAACAATATATAATATTGGGTAATATATAATATATATACTTTGGATAATATGTATATTGCTATGTCATCGAGATCAATGATCTTACTTTTTTCCCCTGCAGTGTTCCCATCTTTTAATACCATCAGTGAATTTGTCATTTATGACACTGTATTTTCCAGATATACGATATTCATTTGGGTCTTTTTCCATTTCTTTCTCATTATGTTCATTTTCCTTTAAAATCCATCTATTTTTTAGTCTTAGCATTTTAATTTTACTTCTGTATTATACCTGTGTCTGCTTGACATAGCTGGCTTTTTTCTCCTGGTTAACAGGTCACATTTTTTGTTTTCTTACATTTATTACGTTTTTAAGTATATGCTGGCATTTTGAATTCTATGTTGTTGAGTGCCAGGTTTTATTTACCTTCTTAAAAATTGTTGAACATGTTTCTGACAGGTAGCTTTGTTATTTGTGAATCAGCTTATTATGGGGGTTTTTGTTTTGTTTTGTTCTTTAAATACCACTAGGCTGGGTCTAGTTTAGACTTACCACTGAGACAAGAGCCTTCTTGGGTTTCTAATGAATGTCCCAAGCGTTCACTGTGGACTCTCTCTGGCTGGTTGGAGGCCAAATGTCGTCCAGCCTGGCATAAACTATGAGCATTGCTTCAGCTGAAAACATCCCATTTGTCCTTTTCCTGGCATCCTTTGTGGTGAGTATTCAGTAACAGGACTGAAATGATTCCTATACAAATTTCTTCAGTGTTTCTCTGCTCTTTTCTGTACAAATACCAGCCAGCTCAGCTTCCCTCAACTTCTCAATCATTTTCTCCTCCACCCAGTGAAACCACTCTTTTGGTTGGGTCCCCTCCCTCTAGTGTAGTCCAGAAATGCCTCCAGGCAGAAAGCTAAGGAAAATGTAAGATTCACTTCATTTGTTTCCTTTCTCTCAGGGATCACAGTCCCCCATTTCCTGATGTCCAATGTTTTACAAGCAGTTCTTTTATATATTTCTTCTGGTTTTCTTGCTTTGTTTTGTTTTTGTGAAATCTGGCACCAGTTACTCTAACATGTGCAGAAGTATATTCCCTTTAAAATGAGTACTTAGACTAGTGCTACAATCCAAAAGCTGGATGACCTCATCCCTGAATAAACATTCAAAAGGAAACATGAAGTTGGAGTTGGATGAGTCAGGGCTTGAATCACGGTGCCACTATTTATAAGTTGTGTGATCTCGAACAAGACCCTTAACCTCTCCGTGCTTGTTTCATCTTCTGTATAATTGCAGTAACAATAACTACCACGAAGAGGGTATCTGTGAGGTTGAGATGAAATGATGCACCTGAAGAGCTTCTAGAGAGTGCCCATTTCTGTGGTCTCTGTTTCCTCTGAGAGCCAACAATGAGCTTAATCTGCCACACATAATTAGGTACTTCCAGGCATACCCTATATTGCTTTTTTTTCTAATTGTTTTGCCTTCAAGCTTGCTCCCTAATTATATTAATTTTCTCTCTCCAACTCAGGGCTGGTTTCCCTGAAGACACAACAGCATCTAACTCTAGCTAGGCATATAATTGTGATTCACAATGTATTTGATGCATTGATTAGAAACTTGTGATAGAGATTTGATACTTAATTCAGGCAGTAGAGAGTTAACTGACTGAATTATTTAAGAAAATCCTCTGGCTGGTATAATTGACTGTTAACCTCTCTCACTGGCTCCTCATGTGTCATCAATTTTAAACAAATATTGAGGTGTCAGGCACACTTAGGATGTGATAGTGTATAAGACTAGTGTATAAAACAACCCCTGATTTCAAGGACTCTCTGGTCTAGAGGGAAAGACAAAGAGATAAAGAGGTGATTTTCATAGAGTGTGGTGATAATAATCTCAGGGTATTAAGGGAACATTAAAGAGACACCTAGACCTGTTCTGGAAGTGAGGAGAAGCTTCTGGAGGAAATGACATTTGTGCTAGCTGAGACCTGAAGGTTGAGTAGGGGTTAGAAATTTGAGATCATTGTGGCAGAGCGGAGAGTATGCACAGAAATATGAAGTTTGGGCAGAATCTGTTTGTTTGTTTGCTTTCAGAATGTGGAAGTATCTCTGTATGGACGAAGCTCAGAATAAGAGAGCAAGAGCACTAAGAACTGAAGAGATCAGCAGGGCCTTGCATGTTGTACTAATGTGATATTTTTATCTTGAATGTATAGAGAATAATTTTAAGGGTCTTAAGTAATAAATACAAAAATATAGTTCCACAATTACAGGTATCTTCATCTTGACATATCTCAGGTATCTAGAATAGCATCTGACACAAAAGTATATTCAAAGATGAGCTGAGTGAATAAAGGTATCTGCACATCAATCACAAACACGGAGTCTGCCACCATCACTGCCAAGTCAAAAAGGATTTTAAGCCTCTAGCCTACCAGCCCTAGTTGCCGCCATTTGACTCACACCAATCCACTCAAAACATTTTCTTATCTACATTTGCTGAAAACATGTACTTCTTTTATCTCAGGAAAAAAATAGAAATTAAATGGCCATTTGTAATATTAGGGATAATTTAATTATTATTCATAGGAAGAAATATGTTTTATCTTAACTACCAGTGAAATTCACAGATTGCTGTAGAACCGTTGGTAGACTGCCCAAAGCTAAACCAAGTAAGAACTTCCTAACAGAGTTCCTTAATATGGGCTCTTAGTGATATAAGAATGGATTTTGAAAGAATTATGATGTCATACTTTTGTTGTGTATCATTTCTTATCACCTGTCACTTTAAAATGCAGATTGTTCTCAGCAGAGTGAGTTCCCTAAGGGCAGGCATTGTTCTTTCTTACCCTTTGTCACTAATTCTCCATCTTAATGCAGAGCACATTATCGATGCTCAGTGCCCATTTGTTGAATGAAAGTAAAACCAGTATTGTAAAACTCATTTGTTGAACCCTCTCTGAGAGGACAGACTCATTCAGGGTTCATGAAAGTCACATAAAAGAAAGATCATATGAAATAGCAAAGCCTGGAAATATGGAGACTTTACACAGAGCAGTAAAAACTGTGTAAGGTTAGTTGGACCTCAGAAAACAGTCACACTTTTTGAAAGGAAGGTGAAATATCAAAGATAGGGTTTCTGCTTATTTATACTTTGATTACCCCAGGGAAAAGAATATATTTGACATATAAAGGTAAGGAAAAGAGGGAAAAAAGAAACATCTAAAATATGTTTTATTTTCCCCATTTCTTATCGAAAGCAAAGTTTCCTAAAACTTGTTAAGCAAACAACATAAGTGGTAAGTGAAGCAAATTCTGGGTGGGTTATTATTTAGATATAGTCTGAAAAGCATTTGCTATAAATATGTTTACTATTCTTTTCAAAGCAAAGTGGTTTTTTAACTCCATCTTTCTTTCTTTGTTTTATCACGAAATCTTTGGAAAGTGGCACCTAGAAAAAGATCTTTGGACTGGGATTCAGAAGACTTGAATTCTAAGCACATTTCTGCCTTTAAATAGCTGTATGATTTGAGGCAAGTTTTGGTTTCTTAGCTATAGATTCTTTTTATTTTTTTAATGTCTTTTTTTCTTTTTTTATTTTAATCATTGTTCAAATACAGTTTTCTCCTTTTTACTCCCAATCCAGTCCCCCCTCCCACCCTCCCCACTTCCCTCCCATTACCACCCTCCCCTTAGTTTATGACCATGTGTCCTTTAAGTCTGTTCCTGTGAACCCTTCCCACTGTCCCCTTAAATTCCCTCTTCTCTCCCCTCCGGTCACCGTCAGCCTGTCCTCTATTTCAGTGTCTTTGGTTATATTTTGCTTGTTTCTTTGTTTTGTTGTTTCGGTTCCTGTTAAAGGTGAGATCATATGGTATTTGTCTTTCACTGACTGGCTTGTTTCGCTAAGCATAATGTTTTCCAGCTCCATCCACGCTGTTGCAAAGGGTAGGAGCTCCTTCTTTCTTTCTGCTGCATAGAATTCCATTGTGTAAATGTACCATAGTTTTTTGATCCATTCATTTATTGATGGGCATCTTGGTTGCTTCCAGCATCTACTTAGCTATAGATTCTGTTCCTAGATACTTACTGAGTACTTTTCAGGAACTAAATGCAATGACAATCATTCTGTAGTCCCACAATTTACAACCACAAGAAAGTTACAAATAGAATTTTTTTAAAAAGTCAAACTGCAGGTGAAAGACATCTTGATTCATTAGGGAATTTCTGTTCCTTCTGCATGTAATCAAAAATGAAAGCAGCCCAAGGGACAGAAAAGAACAATGCATCATCATCACTATGATTAAATAGAGGAAGTCCCAGAGCTGCCTTGCTGCCGTGTGAATCACAAATTAAAACTTTGTTATGGACATTTATGTTCCAAGAATAGTCTTTTCCCATAAGATGTTCCTAGAGATTATTGATCATCTCACATATAAAAAGAGACATGTCTGTTGTAGTTAATATTAGTTGCATCAGTCAGTTCTTAGCTGCACCCAAGTAAATTCAGCTATCTAAGCAAAAAAAATGGAAAGGACGTTAGGGGCTTCAGTGCAGAGTAGGCAGAAACCCGAAGAGGTCTGGATGTTGTATAGCATGAGCCAGGGAGATTCCACAGCCTACTACAGGGAACTCTGGTCTTTGAGCCCCCTTGGTGAGCAGCCTGATCCCAGAATATTCTTTCCATTTTATATCACTCACAGAAAAGCATCATGTACTCCTGGCTGAACCAAGGATTTAATCTCTCAGATTAAAGACCACAATAGGAATCTGACTTCAGTGAACACGCACTCTTTTTAGACTACACACAATAAAAATATCCTGAAAAATGTGGAACTAATGGATGTGTGTCAGCAGAAGGTTAGGGGAGGAGAAGGTAAGTGCTATATTGTTCAGAATAGTAATAAAAGAAAGCAAGTTATAGACATATTTTTTGTTTAAAGGATTAGATGAGAAGTAATAATCAGAATTAAAAGCAGTTGTAAATATTTTAACATGACTTGTGGATCTTTGGATTTTTGGATTTTTAATTATATAAGCAATACATAAATAAATTTTTAGTAAAAATTTAAATATTACTTAAATATACAGCAAAAATTTTAAACATCCCCTTTACTTCCCCCAATCTAGCTCCTTTTCCCAAAGGTAACCACCACCATCAATTTGCTCAATTTTCTGAAACTTTTTCAATCCATTTATTTAAAATACATGTTGATCTTTCCAGATAAATCCATATAGATCTATCTTATTCTTTTTAACTGCTTCTTGTATTCTGTTGTCTGTTATACATCATGTTCAACTATTCCCATGTTGGTAGATATTTAAATTGATTCCAAACTCTTCTTTCAAATGTAAAGCACTAAACAGTTGATTTAAAACATGGCAGAATGTGTGTGTATTTGTGTGTGAGGAGGGTGTGTTCCTTGTTTTTAAAAGAAGGCATTTTATGGGGCGGGAGTTATATGAACACTGTATTTGTCCAAATGGCAGTTAGTTTTTCAGTTATCTTTTACAGAAATGGGAAATAACTTACTGTGAAATTTAATCATAGACTGAATCATTTAGGATGATTTTAGCTCTAAGTAACATATATACAACAACAACAAAAAAATTTTTAAGTGGATAAAACATTGAGCAAGCTCCTTGCCTTATGAGAGATTCACAGGCAGAAGGTGTCAGGAACAGAGCGATATCGACAGGGGCCCCCAAGCTTTTCCCATCTTCCTCTCACACCTTCCTCAGCAGGCTGACTTTGTCCTTCATTCACTCCGGCAGCCAGGTGGCTGCAGCAGTTCTACGGTTTTCATCTTTATACAACATTCAACTTGAGAAAAAATGACAAGGCACTGTGAGGTCTCTTTTTTAACATTAAGGAAACATTTCCCAAAAGCCCTCCAATGAACTTCCACTGGCTTCTAATTAGCCAGAACTTTGTCCAATGTACACACTCACACCCATGGCTGACAAGGGGAATGGGATGATCACAACCAACTTTGTTTAAAAACATGCACTCCCCCACCCTTTCAGCTGGAGAAGAGCTTGTGAAACGTGGCCCTCCAAGGAGATGACTACTGTATATGCAAACAATGTCCATGACACCAAGAGAGCACAAAATTTTGCTAAGGAAAGTTCATGATGCACACAAGTGAAGGTCTTTGTAAAGCAAAAACTCCCAGAATGTCATTAACATGCCAAGTAATTAATATGTCCTGTCCTGAATATCAAAGTTGCAAAGTTATAGGGAAGGGGTATTCCCGTAATCAAGCCAGGGATGATCCAGAGGGAAATGGGAGCTCAGAGACCCAGCTCAGACAACAGCTACAGACACGGGAGGGTCTCCAGCATTTCTCTGTTCAACCCTTTCCCATTCTCTCTTTATTTCTCCTGTCTGTAAACAACACTTCTCGGATGGAATTTTGGAGGGTTAAATGGATGTTCATTTGAAGTAACAGCTCTGCCTAAGGAAAATATCCACCTAAATATATGCAACTGTGTATGTAGGCACACATGTATGCATGCATGTATATTCATGTGTGTGTGCTTCTTTATTAAAAATAAAATATTTATAAAGACAAGCAAAAGGGAAGAACTTTAATTCATCCAAAACCTCCAGAAATAGCCACTGTCAATACAGGCTTATGGCATTTTGTAGTTAAAAACCCATTTTTGCTCTGGCTGGGTGGCTCAGCTGGTGGAACATTATCCCATACACCAAAAGTTTGCAGGTTTGGTTCCCTGTCAGGGCACATACCTGGGTTGTGGGATCAGGGAGCATATAGGAGGCAACCTCAATGTTTCTCTCTCTCTTTTCCCCCCATCTTCCTCTCTCTCTAAAAATCAATAAGAACATATCCTTGGTGAGGATTTAAAAAAAAAAAGCAAAGCCTTTTCACATCAACATTTGTTTATTCCATCAAATAAAATTAATTTAAAATAGATTTTTACATTGCCACAGACTCAATTTTCATTATCATTTCTAAAGTTTGTTATTAAAATTTCATCTTTTTCAAAAATTCTGCATAATTTTTACCACAATGCAATGGAAGCAATCAAGCAAAATAAAATGAAATATAAATGGTTCCTCTGTAAATAACATTCCTAGCACCAGGACACTAACACAGTGCTAAAATGTTTTTACAAAATACATGATAATATAATTTCTGACTCATCAGATTTTATCACCCAATCTATAAGGATCAGCTTCTTCCCAAAAGTAGCTATATCTCCCACACAGGTGTTCTGCTGGTATTCTTGTTTCCTGGTCCACTCTAGTACTGATGGGCACCTTCCCCCCCATTTTTTTGCCTATCTACTACCAACCCAGCAAAAATGTCACATCAACCAGGAATGATTCCCAGCAGGACTCTCTGAAAACAGAAATGAGAGTCTTTGTTAATTTAGAAAATCCAGGACTGCATGTGAGCATTTTCTGCAATAATTTCTTTTCCTGATTAAGCCAATGACTAAACCAGTACTCACAGTCGTAATATCCAGACCATTTGCTCTGATCATTTCCTCTGGTTTAAAGCAAGTATGTATTTGTTCCTTCACTCACAGGGTCTAAAAAGTAAAGAGATATGTTTAGATCAAGACAAGTAACATTTAGTCCACCTTGAAATATAGGAGAAGACAATTCTCTGTAGTTCAGCTGAGTGGCCCTGAGCAGCACTTGCAAACGGGCATGTGGAGAGACAACAGACAGTGCTGCTGATGGGGCCCTAGGCCCAGTTACAACATAGATGTGTTGCCATTGTACATACCCTGTTAACTGCTGACATCTGTTCATAGACCATGTTCTCACAAAAGCTGTAAATACTATAAGAGTATTTACAATATAATAAGAACATATAAACATGGTATTCTGAAGTCAAAGTGTTTTACCTGCATTCAAACACAACCTCATGGATTATTTTGAAAATTTTCAAAAAGAGATTGGGGTTGAGGGTAGAGTTAAGAGAACTTCCTTTATTGAAGTGGTCAAAAGATATCTACTTTTTAAAATTCTCTATACCATAATCTATTGCCATAGTATTAAGACTAATAAGTGTCAATAAAGTCTAGTGTTGTTAAACATAATAGAAGCTTTTAGAATATAGAGTGTATTTAAAATATAGAGTGTACTTCCAGCCAAAATGGATACACCTCCTCAAACAACCAAAAGAAGGACAATAACAAATTTGAAAACAAAAAATAACCAGAACTGCCAGAAAATTGAATTGTATGGAAGTCCAACAACAAAGGAGTTAAAGAAGAAATATTCATCCATACCAGTAGGAGGGACAGACACGGGCAGCAGGTGGAGAAGACTCATGGCAAGGACAAGGGAGGAACAACTGGGAAGTGAGACAAACCGCAAAACCCAGAACTCCAGCATGGAGAAATAAAGCCTCAAAATCTCTGACTCAGGAAAAATCCTGTGGGAGTTGAGGTAGTGGGAGAAACTCCCAGCCTCCCAGAAGAGTTCGTTGGAGAGACTCACAGGGTCCTAGAACATACACAAAACCACCCACCTAGGAATCCGCACCAGAAGAGCCCCATTTGCTTGTGGGTAGTGGGGGAAGTGACTGAAAGCTGGCCAAGAGCTGAGCAAGTGGCATTGTTCCCTCTTGGACCCCTCCCCCACATACGGCACCACAAGGCAGCAAAGAGGGTTACCCCACTCTGGTGAATAGCTAAGTCTCTGCCCCTTACTACACCAGGTGTGCCAAGACAAAAAAAAAAAAATATGGCCCAAATGAAAGACCAGATCAAAGCTCCAGAAAAAAATACAACTAAGGGATGAAGAGATAGCCAACCTATTAGGTACATAATTCAAAACACTGGTTCTCAGGATGCTCACAGAAATGGTTGAGTATAGGCACAAAATAGAAGAAAAAGTAAAGGCTATGAAATGTGAAATAAAGGAAAAATGCACAGGGAACCAACAGTGAAGGGAAGGAAACCAGTTTGGACCAGAAGGAAGAAATAAACATTCAACCAGAACAGAATGAAGAAACAGAATTCAAAAAAATGAGGAGAGGCTTAGGAACCTCCATGACAACTTAAATATTCCAACATCTGAATCATAGAGGTGCCAAAAGGAGAAGAATAAGAGCAAGAAATTGAAAACTTATTTAAAAACATAATGGAGAACTTCCCCAATTTGGCCAAGGAAATTGACTTCCAGGAAGTCCAGGAAGCTCAGAGAGTCCAAAAGAAGTTGGACTCAAGGAAGCACACACCAAGGTATATCATAATTACATTAGCCAAGATAAAAGATAAGGAGAGAATCTTAAAAGCAGCAAGAGAAAAGGAGACAGTTACCTACAAAGGAGTTCCCATAAGACTTTCAGCTGATTTCTCAAAAAGAAATCTTACAGGCAAGAAGGGTCTGGAAAGACGTATTCCAAGTCACGAAAGGCAAGAACCTACATTCAAGATTACTCTATCCAGAAAAGCTATCATTTAGAATGGAAGGGCAGATAAAGTGTTTCCCAGATAAGGTCAATTAAAGGAGTTCATCATCACTAAGCCCTTATTATATGAAATGTTAAAGGGACTTATCTAAGAAAAAGAAGATAAAAAATACAAACAGTAAAATGACAACAAACTCACAACTATCAACAACTGAACCTAAAAACATGAAAACAAAAATGAACTTAGTAAACAACTAGAACAGGAACAGATTCTCGGAAATGGAGATCAGATATAGGGTTATCAGCAGGGAGCAGCGGTGATGGGGGAAAAGACAGTGAATAAGAAGTATAAATGGTAGGTACAAAATAGACAGAGGGAGGTCAAGGATAGTATGAGGAATGCAGAAGCCAAAGAACGTATATGTATGACCCATGGACATGAACTAAGGTGGGTAATGCTGGTGGGAGGGAGGTGCAGGAAAGAGGGGAATAAAAGGGAAAAAATGGGACAACTATAATAGCATAATCAGTAAAATATATTTTTTAAAAAATGAAATAAAATATAAAGTGTACTTAAAACATAAGTATATTTAAAATATAGAGTGTAATTATACACACACACATATATATGGTCTGGCACAAGTAACACCTCCTTTTTATTACAAAATCTTTTATTACAATATCATAAGCATGTAATTCTGTAACATCACAATATCACATTCAAGCACACCATATGACATTTTAGGTGAAATGTTCAAATTAAAACTATAAATTACAACACCCATTTTATTACCCTACCAACCACTCTCAAGCAGGTGTTACTTCTGCGGGACCCTGTATATGCTGCTCTTAGCATCAGATTTGATGTGTGATGTTACAGGGTTGTCTGTAATTTGTTCCTCACAGCAAGACAGGTTCTTTAGTATCAGCAACCAGACACAAGATGGCTATTCTTAAACGTCAATGTGCATCTTGGAACCTGAATTTAAACTGCATATTATTCTTCTGTGGTTCAACAACCTGATTATTTTTAGATAGAAATTTAAAGTTAAATGGCACCTGAGTATATTTAGAGTGGGCTGCAGCTGGAGTCCAACTATCACAGACAGCACTCTGGCATTTGCTTGGGGACAATATAATTTTCAAAGGGCAAGAGTCAGCAATAGCAGGTCACTAAAAACAGCTGCAGAATGTCACTGATTCCTGGAACCTGCGACTGGTGTCTTGACACCCTGGAAATTTTCCCGGACTACTTGGCAAAAGCAGATAAAGTTTAATTTATGCCCTGCTCGTATATATTTCCTTGCTGATCATGGAAGATGAAAGCAAGCTAGGACCACACCTTGGATTTAATTTTGCAGGGGACAGAATAACACCTAATCCATTCAGCCAGTCATCCAACAAATATTCATTGGAAATTTACTACCTACCCAGTACTGTATTAGGTGCTAGAGATACAATGCTGTAGGGAAACAAATATCCCCATTCCTTCATGAAACATAAGCCTTAATGGGAAGATTAATATTAATCAAATAATCATAAAAAGAATACAAAATTGTCACTATGATAAACACTGCCAAGGAAAAGTCTATGGTACTATCATGGCAGACAAGAGGGAAATTGGATATAATGAAGGAGGTAAGAGGGGGCTTCTCTGGAGAAGAAACAATTGAGATGAAGTATGAAAAATGAGTAAAAATTAAAAAGTGAAAGGAGAGGTAAGTCATTTCATACACTTGGAATAGCATGCAAAAAGGCCCTGATGCAGAAGGAGAACACAGTTTTGGGGGGCTGGCAGGTCACTGTGGCTGAAGCAGAGAACAGGCTGCTTTAAGACGAGCCTCAAGAGATAGGAAGAGGCACAGCATACAGGGTTTAAACACTGAATTCATGGCTCATATTCCCAGCCATGTAGACAAAATGAGGGCAAATATACTTTAAAAATAAGTAATGGAAACTTATAAAAGAAATTAAAATCAACACATTGATTTGCTATATTGTGTGCAAAGAACTAAGCTAGAGTCTGAGGACACTGCCAGAGGCACACAACAGTCTGCGTGCTTAATACGTAAGCAATGCAGCTAATGAACAGGGGACTGTGTCCCATGCTGTGAGAGAAAATCTTCAAATATTGTAAAGATTCCCAGGAGGAAGAAATTATGCAAGATTATAACAGGGAATGGAATCTGGGGGGAAATCTTCATGGAAAAAGGCTGAAGAAGAGTTCATAGATTTCTACAAGTAGAAATGGAGGGTATGGGGTTGAGACTATTGACAGAGGTATCAATGTAGGCAAAATCCAGACATCGAAAGTGGACCATGTTGGTCATCATCGGGGAACATGGTCCAAACTCCAGTTAACTTGTGATACATGATGTGCATGGAGATGGTGCAACACACCGATATCTTTGTTTATATAATGCTCCACACTTTTGTTAAATTATTTGGCTTACAACCTCAGTAAATGTCCAAAATAATATTTGCTAGGAGAGAGGTAAGAAAGCTTTAGCAATTGTTTCCATTTTACTGAAATCTAAAGTGGATAAATAATTTGTTCAAGAACACACAATTAACAAGTGATTGACCCAGGAGTAAAACACAGGTCACAAGTTTCCACTCCTTTTTTGACACAAATTTTAATCATTCAGAATCCATTTTTAGGATTTTGCCATATTTGCACATTGCTTCAATGTCACATTAACTGTTTCTCTTTTACTCAACTATTTTTTTTTGCTGGAAAAAATGTTAAAAGGTGTCCTGGCCAGTGTGGCTCTGTTGGTTAGAGCATCACCCCATAAACCATTCCCAGTCAGGGCACATACATAGGCTGCGGGTTTGGTCCTTGGTTGGGCCATGTATGAGAGGTAACCAATGGATGTTTCTCTCCCTCTCACCCTTCCTTCTCTCTCTTAAAAAAAAAAATCAATAAGCATCTCCTCAGGTGATAATACAAAAAAACTAAAAAATTTTATATATCAGTCCCATAAAGGGAAAACCCATATCATTTGTCACAAATTAAAGGTAACCATAGACATAAAGACTTTTAAAAACAAATCAACTGTAGATATTATTGTCTTTAGAAGAAACTGAGACATGAACTTTTTTTGTTAAAAAGAGGGATTAGCAAGTATTATAAAGGTTTTTAAAAACTTGTTGATGGGGATATGGGGAAATGGAAACACTCAAATGCTCCTGGTGGTCAGAGTATAAATTGTAACCCCACTTTGGAGAGCATACATATACTTTTTATTTAATTATATACATTATTTTTAACAATGAAATTCTACTTTGAGATATATACCCTGGAGCAGGGGTCAGTGAACTTTTCTGTAAGGAGAAAGATGACAAATATTTTAAATTTTGCAGGCTAACTAGAGTCTGGAGCAACTAGTCATCTCTCCTGTGATAGTGTGAAAACAGCCATAAGTAATTAGTAAGGAAATGGGCATGGTTGAACTGCAGCAAAACCTTATTTTTTTGACACTAAAATTTGAATTCCATACAATTTTCCATGTCATAAATATTTTCTTTTTTATTTTTCTCAACTTTTTAAATATGTAAAAAATTTCCCTTAGTTCACTGGCGATAAAAAAAACAGGTGGCAGGCTGGATTTGGATACCTGGGCTGTATTTTGTTGACTTTGCCCTAGATAAATTCACCTGCATGCAGATAAGGAGAAATGGTCAAGTACAGTATGCTTATTGCAAGCAGGTTTTGAATAGTAGTCTTAGTTTAGGTTCCCAAGAATAGATCCTGAAGTAAATATCTGAGTGTACATAGGTAATCTGAGGGGCGATCCCAGAACAAAGAGAGAGGGCAAGTAGAGTTATATGATAAGGAAAGGCAGAAAGCCTAAGGGTTCATGATCAACAAACTGCCACCATGGACAATTGAAGCAAATATTGGTGCAGAACACACCTCAGAGTTCTCTCATAAAAGGTATGAAAAGAGCTGGGCATTTATTTATCCACCAAATTCCTGTCTTTCATTGAATGAAGGCTGCTTCAAATTCTCAGGCATTTCAACTTTCCCTGCATGTGGACTGAGTGTGCCCCTGGTGTGCCAGCACAAAAAACCTCCAGCAGGGTCTTACAAGAAGCAATCTGCCAAGGGTATAAGGCAAAACTACAACATCTGCTAAATTCCACAAATGTATAGACATGAACCTGAAAATGGATAAACTGTCATTTGCTCATACAAAGGAATATTAAGCAACAGTTCCAATAAATGCTGTAGATCTACACTAGTAAATGTGGATGCATTTCAATACATGATATTGAGAAATGAAATTTGTATCATAATAATTATAATATGCAACATTTCTATAAAGCTTAAAAGAATGAAAAACTGTAACAAATTCAGGAATAGCAGATGCATTTGGAGAACAGGGAATGAAAAGAAGAAAAGTTAGACAGAGGACCTCAGCTTTATCTCTAGTGTCTTGTTTAAAAAAACATAAAATTATGAAAAATTGGGGTGTGATTATATGTGTATGAATATTATTATTTTACATTTTCCATTGTGTTTAAAATTTTATAATACAAAAAGTTTAAGCAATAAGTCAATGTATAAATCCAAGTTGGTCTTGCCCAAGGAGTAAGCCCTAGAAGAGGGAAATGCCGTTAGTGATGCAAAAAATTGTAAGAAAACCTTGAGAGTATTTGGTGTGGAAGTTTTCAATAGTCAGAATTTTTAGAAATTTCATTGACTTAGATTGAGCAGATGGTATGGGTATGAAATAAGTAAATAACAGTAAAATTAGCTGGGAGAATTAAAGAAAGTAGCTAGCAAAGTACCTTGAAAAGAGTAAGTGCTATGGAATGTAAAGGAGTATAATTACTACCAAAAAGCAGTGACATTTTGAAATGTTCAAATACTTAATTTTAGTTATTGGGTATTTATGGAAATTACTGCCTTGTCTTTTGTCAAAACAAAACAAAACAGAATTATTTTATTTTTCTCCTTTTATCCCCTCTATCATGGTAGTAGGATTTTAGGGTTTTTAAAAAAATTTTGTACCTATGCACCCCAACGTTCATAGCAGCATTATTTACAATAGACAAGTGCTGGAAAAAGCCTAAGTGCCCATCTGCAAATAAGTGGGTCAAAAAACTACTTGTATAAAGACCCATGGACAAAGTCAAAAGGGGGAAGGATTGAAAATGGAAGGTAGGGGTGGGTAGGGCAGGGAAAAGTAGTGGTGGGAAAATGGAGACAACTGTACTTGAACAACAATGAAAAAAACCTGTGCTACATTTACACAATGGAATGGAATGCAGCAGAAAGAAAGAAAGATCTCCTACCTTTTGTGACAGCATAGATGCAACTGGATGGAGAGCATTACTCTAAGTGAAATAAGCCAGGTGGTGAAAGACAAATACCACATGATCTCACCTATAAGTGGAACCTAATCAACAAAACAAACAAATGAGCGAAATAGAACCAGAGACACTGAAATAAAGAACAAACTGACAGTGACCAGAGGGGAGGGAGAAAGGGGATGACAGGGGAAAGAAGGGGAAGGGTCAAGCCAAGGAACACGAATAGAGGACTCATGATCATGGACAATGGGAGGGGGTTGACTGTGGAGGTGAGGGGACCAGGTAGGGGAGAGCAATGGGGAAAAAGGTGGGACAACTATAACTGAAAATAAATAAATAAATAAATAAATAAATTTGACAACATCAAAAAAATTTATTGACTCTAGAGAGAGAAAGGAAGAGGGAGAGAGAAACATGCACTTGTTGCTCAACCCATCCATGCGTTCATTGGTTGACTCCCGCATGTGCACAACCAGGAGTCAAACTCGCAACCCTGGCATATTGAGATGATTCTCCAACCAACTGAGCCAGGGCCAGATTTCAGTTTTGATGAAGTTTCATGCATATTTTAACCACTTGGAAGTATAAACAGCTAAACCTTTAAAAAATATTGAATGTTGTTTGTGCTTTATACGTAAGTATTTATGGTAAAGATGATAGTAAAAGATGTCTAACAAATACCAAGTGTTTATAATATGCTAGCATATTATATTATTATATTATATATATTATGCTAACAGTGTGCTAAGTGCCTTAAATATATAATGTCACATATAGTCCTTATGCATCCTTGTTATTTTGGTGTATCACTGTCCCTGTTTGGCAGACAGGAAAATTGGAAACAGCTCAATATAACTTGCTCAAGGATACAAAGTTAGGTCTTGGGGTAGCTAGGCATTTAAAATGAGTCCTGTCAATTCCTTATGAGTCTTCATTCATCCTGTCACTCTGCTATAGAACACTGCCACCCCCAAAATATTTGCAAGTCAACTTACATTGTACAAAGTGAGAAAACATTACATTATATTTCAGTATTTCTCAGAATAAATTGGCCACTACTAGATTTTGAAAATCTTTTGGGTCATAAATGCACTGTTATAATGTTTCATTATAATAAGATTTAACCTACCTTGCTATAATTCACTTTCACCAATCGAATTGCATACTTGGAAAGTTTACATGTTCAATTATTCCATGCAGGAAGGCTAAGACAATTTACTCCTGACTGCCTTGCACTTACTAAAACTTAAAACAAGGAGAGTCACTTTAAGAAAACATTCACTCTGAATAAACAGATCTGGAGATCAAGGTGCCCCTGGTACAGATGGTACTGCTGCTGGCATTCACAGACCACTTCAGCACCTGGCCAGTGTCTGACCACATCCTGTTCCTGGTGCAGCACAATAAGTGCAAACAGTTTCAGTGAGAAGCCTGGCTGTCACTATTATGTTAGTAACAGGTGAACAGGTGTCGAGCTGATGCGGAACAATCTTACAGGTTTTACATGGACTAGACCTGAGCTTTGACGGCTGACCTTGCCTCTCATCTATGATATGACCCTGCCAGCTGTCTGTCAGGAAAAATATTGTGTACTGTCTAGTCAACTGTTTTGTGATATTAACAACTTTAAAGTCCCAATGGCTTACAATACTTACTCATTTACACAAAGAATGCTGATCAGCAACAGGGGTTTATGTTACGTAGGTAACCAGGTAAGGGCTTACCTATGGCTGACCTGGGTCCATTGGGCCAGCTCTGTGTTCACTCACATTGGGATCCAGAGAGAAGGAGCAGCCAGACCTAGGGCCTGGAGTTCTCAGGGTGGAGGACAGATGTTCCGGATAGATGGAGACAAATCACACAAGTTCATTTAAAGCGTCTGCTCAGACATGGCTTACCTCACATTCCACATATTCCATGGACCAAAGCATGTCACATGACCAAAGCATGTCACATGGTCAAAGTTAATGGGGAAAGAATGTATTCCACCTGTAGGGCAGATACTAAGAAATTTGTGGCACAGGGCAAGTATGTAAAATTCTTTGGTACAAGGAAGGTGACAATTGAGAACTATAGTTCAATTTGCCATAGTAATAGAAAATATCAAAAAAGAATGAAAATGCACATATATATCATAAATAAACTTATAAGTATTGAAACCAACATTTTAGCTGGTAAAAAATCTAAAATTACAGCCATCAAAAGTATAATAATAATTTGGAGAAATCTCAATGCATCTCTCTTTTTTATAGTCTTTTTTTAAAAAGATTTTATTTATTTATTTTTAGAGAGAGGGTAAGGGAGAGAAAGAGAGGGAGGGAAACATCAACATGTGGCTGCTTCTCATGCACCCTGCACTGGGACCTGGCCCACAATCCAGACATGTGACTTGACTGGGGATAGACTGGCAACCTTTTGGCTCACGGGCCCTGTGCTCAATCCACTGAGCTACACCAGCCAGGGCTCAATGCCTCTCTTATATTTCTACATGGAGCGACTTCCAGACTCTATCAACCTTCTTGTTCACTCCTCCCCAGAAAAGGATGACAGGCGCATTTAGAAGTCATGGGGATTCATGACTCAGGTCCTCTGGGCGCTCTCTCTCTTTAAACAGCCCTGCCTGGTGGGAGAGTATGTCCTGGTCTGTCCTCTTCCTTGATGTAAATCCCTATTCCTATTCAGCCTGTCCCTATTCAGCTCTGCAGGTGACTGGATGGGTAGACTATACTCAGAGGGGAACCATTAACAAGCCCGTGCTGGCTCCACACCCAGTGAGGTTTTCAATCCAGCTGTTAATATTAATTTGAGATCCGTCTGTCTGACTTCCAAGTCCATATTTCAGTTGGTTCCAGCCTGTGGCTGGAAAGAAGGGTGTTCTTTATTGGCTACCCCTCAAAACCATAGTAATAATAATATGAATAATAATAATTAATATTTATTAAATACTTGTACCTTAAATATATGATCTCATTTAAGTATGGCAATTAAGACATTTTATAGTTGAAGAACTGAGCCACAGAAGACCTTTATGAGCTTTCCAAGGTCACACCGCTAATAAATTGGTAAACCTGAGTTTCAGTGCTAGGTTTATTGGAAGCCAAAACATACAAGCTCTTCCTAGCCAAGACTGGCTCCGTGAGTGGTGAGATCCGGGTTGGAGAGCAGGGAAGGCACAATAAGGCAGAGCATCTGGAATGCCAGGTATTTTTATTTTCTTGGTATTTTTATCTCTCAGAAAATTATATTGTTAATAATTTAGACATGTTTTGCTATGGAGCTTTCTATCTTTATGTAAATTTCAGCACTGTATTTAGTATAGCTCTTATTTTGTTAAAGGACAATGGTTAAATAGGATTTAATTCAAATACGGTTTTATTAGAACAATTTTTACAAATATATCTCAATTCTGGTATAAAGATATACTAAGGCAGAGAGTTAATAACTTGCTGTAGACTTTCTTCAAAAAGAGTATCTTGGATCTTGTAAAGTTTTCTAAATGCTTAAGCCATTCAGCTATTGACTATTTTTGATTCTTAATATTTGGAGATGTGACTTCTATCTGTGTAATTATACAGCTCTTGGATTTAGCCAGGCTTAAGATAAGAACATTTCATCAGTGACAGATGATAGCAGTTTTGTACTTTACCTGATATTTTGGTATTTACCTGATCCTTTAGAAAGGATACTTACATATCCTTTTAGGCTTCCTGGTTTTAATTTTGATGATAATATGCTATCATGTCTCTTTTCCTTTCAACCCTGAGATTAACAAAATGTATTCCTGGAGACTTTCATTCAGATAAGTGCTATTATTTCAAAACCTTGATGTAGGGAAACACCACAAACCTCAATTCCTTTGTGCCCTTTTCTCTGTGTTGCTTGTCGAACCATTATTGGAAATGAGCCTCTGCCCTTTTCTTCTCCCACACAATTTCTAATAAAGATGCTACCACACGGCTGTATCCTAGTAACTAGGTTTTACACTGAGAAAGACGATTAAAAAGGAATCAAAGATTGGGCTGGTTTCGACCATCAGCAAAGGTAATATGCTAGTCTTGCTCTCTTTTTCAATTCCCTTAATTTAGATGAATAAGTGATCTAAGCTTAATGTTCTTTCTGATAAAAATACTGTCTTACAGACCCAAATTAGCATATTTGCTTTTGATTACCTTGCAGAACTCTATTTGCTCTCTTTTCTAAAAAAGCTTAATAATTCACATAAGACTCCAGAGGAATAAAATCACTATGTGTAGCTGAAAAATCCCTACTCCACTGCTCAGGTTAAATGGCAGGCTTCAAAAAAATTTTTAAGTAAATAATCAAGGTAGCTGCTCCATCTTGTTTCTGAACTGCTGCATAGGCGGTTCCTTAGCCATCTGAATTTGCAGAGACATGAAAAATCAGTGGTCACACAGGCAGGTACTAAAGATCAAGAAGTTCCATTTCCTAAATGAAGGGCAGAGCTTGCAACTTTGAGAGAGCCTGGGAGTCCTCTTCTTTCAATGCAGTAACTTGCTTAAAACTCCTCTATCAAGGGCATGAAATTAAATGAGGGAACAAAATGTACTCTTTCCAGGCAGATTTGAAGAGAAGAAAAGTAAAAATGTACAGACACCCTGGAGAAGGGCCCTTTGCCTTTGGAGCTCTCTGCTGAGAAGAATTAGAAAGGCTTGGGATGAAAGCCCTGTGTGAGCTTATCGCTGTGTTATGAACATGACGTTTTTGCCGTTCTGGTCACAGAGGAAGATGTGCATCCAGACCCAACTGCTTCTCCCAGCCTGCATTTGGTTTGCCACTGTCACCTAAAGTCAAGAAAGCCATATTCATGCAGAATTCTGGAAGTTTTAGGTTTAAACTCAGAGGTAGGTTTCCTTAGGCTATTCTTCTCTCCTATTTGCTGCCTTTACCTAATTTCAGCAGCTTTAATGATGACGTAGTGGACTGGCTGATCTGGGGGTGTGGGATCAGACAATCAGTTGGATTTGCTCATCATGAGAATTATACTTCTCCAGAACATTCTTTACTATACTATGCCAAAAGTTAATTTCTCAGAAGTGTTGTAAATTCTCTCTAGAAGCATATTTTTCAATACTCTGATTAACTGTTCTTTTCCTTCTTTTGGTGAAATCAGGCCAACCTACGCTAACCTGATTATGAACCCCACAATGGCCAGCATTTCAGCTATAGTGGGTGAGATTCCTTTTCTAAATACTTCAGTTCTTCCAGCATCAGCTTCTTTTCCTTCTTCCTTTACTGCAAAAAGGCTCCATATGTCTCAAATTATCACAGTATGTTTGCAGCCACAGTAGATTAAACAATGCCAACTGAAAACCATAAAGCCAAATATAAAAATCCAAATTAAATTTGTCTCTATAATGCCAAGTTTCCTGAACTTTAGTCATTCACATAAGATCAGGATTTTCATCAGATTTGCATTCTTCCTATAGTAAGTTAATATTTTCACAAAATTGACTTACATTTTTACTTCTGAAATCTCCCCCAAGGAAGCTACCATAAGTGTAACCTATCACTCATCATAAGTACAAAGTAAATGGGAAAGAAATATACAATCATTAGAATACAAAGCTTTTCATCCCCCTGAAAATTATCTTGCAAACCCATAGGTTTGCCAGTATACCATATTTTGAAAAGGTCTGATATGCAGGTTAAAATTCAAAAATTTCTCTAGTATGCATGAATCCATTTATTGTAATTTTCACAAAAATTGACAAAGTAGGTATAACCATCTCCATTGTAAAGGTTTTTTTAAAAGATTGTATTTATTTTTAACAGAGAGGGAAAGAAACATCAATGTGAGAGAGAAACATTGATTGGTTGCCTTTCATATACCCTCAGCCAAGAACCTGGCCTACAACCCAGGCATGTGCTCTGACTGAGAATCAAACAGGCGACCTTTTGGTTGGCAGGCCCACACTCAGCCCACTGAGTCACACCAGCCAGAGCCCACACCCATTTTAGAGAAGAAAAGCACAGGCACTGGCTCCAAAAACTAAAGTGCTCATGCTGAAAGGGACATGATATTGCTTCTATCTGAAGCTCATGCCCTCTCATTTTTCACAGTTGATTGTAACTTTCCTAGTATTATCTATGTTCAAAAAGTCTAAAATTCTAGAATTTAGGTAATTTAGAATAAAGTCCACTTTGAATTAGTTCCATGCACATTTACTACTTATAAAGTCCTTCTTGCAACTGCCCACATTTTAACTGCACTAAAACTATTCCAAAATTATATTTTTAAAAGAATTAATAATTAATTAAATACTGAAAAACTTTTTATAACATAAACACTTTATCTGGTAAGGTCTGATATTTTTCTTTTCATTTTTCAGATTTAACAAAATCAAGTAGTATCAAAATTTGTCCCAAATGAAATATTTTCTTGTAAAATTAGAAACAAAAAGTGTTAAAAAATTTGTTAAAGACTTGGAATGAGAAGAGTAAGGGGAAGGTCAAGTGTATGGTGACAGATTGGATGTCAGGTGATGAGCACACTAACAGAGTATGTAAATGTCATATTATAAAGATGTATACCTGAAATGTACATGGTGGTATTATTAACCAATGTCACCCCAATACATTTACATAATTTAAACTCAAAAAACAGATCTGCAACAGGAGAAACATTTTAAAGACTCAGGTGAGGTCTAAATAATATTTTATAAATTATATTGGAAAACAGAACCATCATGTGACTTTCTCAGAGTGAGAAATATTAAAAAGATATAAGCTATTTAATTGGGATAAAATGCTTTAATGATTTCACTAAATTAATAAAGAGATAAATTATAATCACCTAAAGCATACAGTGAACCTAAAATAACATGTAAATCTTTGAACATGAGAAATATTTACTTTATTTACTAGTCAAAATAAACAGAATAGATGTTCAACAAAAAATCTATAAGAGGAAAAGATGCATTATTATTATGTGGTTGAACATGCTATTAATTCATGCTCCAAATAAATGTTTTTAATATATGCTCATGATTCCTATAAATCTTAGTTTATTTTCAAATATAAATTTAATATGTGGACATTATAAAATTTTAATGATAGAAAAGAATATCAAATAAATATTTCTCCCTGACTCCCTCCTCTTTCCTTCTCCCCAGTGTTACCTTCTATGTCCACTTCCCAGAAGAAATTACTATAAGATTCTTTATATACTCTTACAGAAAAAGTTAATGTATATTTATCTTTGTTTTTTGTTAGGCAAATGGGATCTAAATATAGTTATATCACTCTATTTTGATTTACTTTTTCTTGATATTACATATCTTTTTCTATAACTATATACTAACCTTCTGTATTCTGTTAATGGTAGTACAGTGTTCCATTGATCATGTGTACAACCATTTATATCAGTGATTGGCAAATTTTTTTCTGCAAGGGATCATATAGTAAATATTTTCATCTTTGTGAATTATATGGTCTCTTTCACTCACCTCTGCCATGCACAACACATAATTGGCAGCTGTGGCTGTACTCCAATTTGAAAATAAACTAAATTAAATTTATAGAAGTCATGATTGCAACCTGGATTTCACCCACAGGTCATAGTTTACTGACACTTAATTTACACAATGTACTGGTGGAAACAATTATTTCCTGTTTTTTGCTGTTAAGGACAAGCTGCTATGGAACTCTATACTGTCTATACTCTTGCTCTGGTCAGAGTGGAATGAAACCACAAGAGTGCTTAAAATAGTGCTTTAAAAATTTAAAAAAGAAAAGCCCTAGCTGGTGTAGCTCAGTGGATTGAGCAAAGTCTGTGAAGCAAAGGGTCATTGGATCGATTCCTGGTCAGGGCACATGCCTAGGTTGTGGGCCAGGTCCCTAGTGCAGAGCACACGGGAGGCAACCACACATTGATGTTTCTCTCCCTCTCTTTCTCCTTCCCTTCCCCTCTTTCTAAAAAATAAATAAATAAAAATCTTTAAAACAAAAAAATAAATATTTTTAAAGTAAAAAAAAAAAGAAGCAGACTTATGGCTGATGCGTACCCCTAATTTTGTCCTATCTACACAGCATTTAAAAACATTTAAAATTCACACACAAAAAAAGATAAATCAACCTTGTATGTTCTGGGCTTCTTTCCATTAAGTCCATCTAGTCTCTCTATGCACAAATGGATATTTTTGTTTGAACCCTTTTATTTTTTGATCTGGCCCCTTTCATACCTTTGTAATGGCTAAGTGAAAAATCTACAGACTCAAACCTATTATTGTATCTATTCCTATGTCCCGTGGCTGTGTTATCTACAGATTAGTGACAGAGAGTATTATTCCTTTGGGAGACAATTGCCTAAATCAAAGGTTACATGTAAAGGGAAGCAGCTGGAGAAATTCAATGAAATGCCCATCTTTTCCTTTTTTTTCTTTTTATCTCTCTTCTTTTTTCAGACTCTATGTAGCTAGTTGAGCTTGAAGCAGGATAGTTCCAGAAAATAGGAAGCTTCTGGAATCAGCTTTTAGCATTTAAAGACCTCAAAGACATACTTATAGAAGCTTTTTAACTTAATAATGTCCCATGGCTAAAGGAAACAGCATTAAAGTGAAAAGAGAACCAACTATATGGGAAAACGTATTTGCCAATGATATCTCAGACAAGGGTTTGATCTCCAAAATATATAAAGAACTCACACAACTCCACTCCAGGAAGACAAACAACCCAATTTAAAAAATGGGCAAAAGACTTGAACAGATACTTCTTCAAGGAGGACATACAGAGGACACAGAGACATATGAAAAGATGCTCAGCATCACTAGCCATCAGAGAGATGCAAATTAAAACTGCAATGAGATACCACTTCATACTGGTCAGAATGACCATCATAAACAAATCAACAAACTACAAGTGTTGGAGAGGATGTGGAGAAAAGGGAACCCAAGTGCACCATTGGTGGGAATGCAGACTGGTGCAGCCACTGTGGAAAATAGTATGGAATTTCCTCAGAACACTAAAAATGGAACTGCCTTTTGACCTGGTAATTCCACTGCTGGGATTATATCCTCAGAGCTCTGAAACATCAATCCATAAGAACCTATGTATTCCAACATTCATAGTAGCACAATTTACAATAGCCAAGTGCTTGAAGTAACCTAAGTGCTCATCAGTAAATGAATGGATCAAAAAACTACAGTACATTTACAGAATGGAATACTATGCAGCAGAGAGAAAGAAGGAACTCCTACCCTTTGTGACAGCATGGATGAAACTGGAGAATATTGTGCTAAGTGAAATAAATGAGGCAGTGAGGGACAAATACCATATGATCTCACCTATAACTGGAACATAATCAACAAAAGAAAAAAGCAAGCAAAATGTAATCAGAGATATTGAAATTAATAATAATCTGACAGTAACCAGAGGGGAGGTTGGAGGGGATACTGAGGGGAAGGGGGGAAGGGTTTTCAGGAACAACTATAAAGAACACATGGACAAAATCAAGGGGGGTAGAAGCAAGGAAAGGGGGGATTTTGCTGGGGTAGGGGGTAAATGTAGACAACTGTAATTGAACAACAATAAAATACTTTAAAAAAAGATATTCTTATAAATGACTTCAAAGGACAGAGAAGCTACCACACTCAGTTGCAGGGTACTTGGGAAAATATCAGAATGTCACATAGTATGTCATCACAGAAGGTGGTAGGCATGACTTCTTTCTGTTCCTTGAGTTAAATGTTTATACAATTTCTGCTAAAACACAGGTAGAGTTAGGTGGGAGCCTTTGTTCTGGCTTCTCTACAAATGGTTTCATGATCTACCCCTGCTGGCATTTGAATTTGAACTCCTTTTTGCTTCCTTTATCACAGTAATGCTCACTGAGGGTGTCATTACTGACTAGAGCACCTTCATTGCCCTTTGTCACTAGTGCTTAAGAAAGCACTAGTGTCCTTGGCTCGCCATCTTCTCATCAGATTTTTAGGCTGAGATTTTTGAACAAATAACTTTGTGCTTAAAATATATTGAATTATGACTGAATGTCTCATCTTTACAGGAACACTCACCATGTACAGAAGGTTCCCGAATTAACAGAGATGGATACACCATGATGAATGACTAATGTAATGGTCAATGTTAATTCAGGCCCGAAATTTACCTTGACTGAAATCCAATCAAATCCATTGGATTCTGACAATGCCATGGTGTGTGTGGTTATAGAGTTTGCCCTGAGCTGCTTTATCCTAACCAGTGGCATCTAGCATATTCTACCTCATAAAAGAAATTTACACCCCTTTCAGTACTCATATTAATCCATGCTGAGTCACTCCCACTTATTGGAGGATGCCTTTCCTTTCTCACTAGGGTCTCACTCCCTTTTCATAATAAGCATATAAATCCCCATGGTTTTATTCAAACAAAAAATTCCAGTCCTGGTTATTAGTAATTCAGAGAAAAGACATCAAAAAGTCTAATTGGTCCCCTGAAATGCATCATTCTTAATTGTATTTGCTGCTGTTGCTGCCAAATATCATGGATTCCAGGAGTAATTTAGTGATCTGGGCATAAGCTATGCAGATACCAGGTTTCTGGTGGCAGTTTCTCAGAAGAGAGCAGAAAAAGGCAAAGCCTCTTCCCAGTGTTCTGACTACCTCTGGTATCCCCACACAAAGCATTATGGGAAACTTCCTAGGAGACAGGACCCGTTATGTTAAGCCAGGCAGTGAAGACCCAAGATAAATCAAGAAGACGTGGGGGTGGGGGGTGAAATATGTCTGACGGGTTAGCATAACCAAAGAAAAGAGGAGGGGCCAGTTTGCATAGGACACCCTGCTGAGCTTGCATGGCAGAGTGAACTAACACTACATCTGCTGAAAATATGTATGTGCTCATTCAGAACATCACAAAAGTGCTCTTTTGAAAAGTCCCCATCTTGATCCAAGAAATTAGTTTTTGATATGGACTGGAAATATCTACCCTTACAATGAATACATAGAGAGGAAGAGAGGGAGAGAGGAGAGAACTCTGTTTATTATGTGTAACTTTGCTCCACCCAAATTGCCACAAAGCAACTGACCATGATGTCAGCCAGAACTGGCTGCAGGTGATGAAACCGTCCTTTCCAACTGCTGTCTACATGGCCTGCCAAGTGACACGGGGAGAGGTGCGGAATCGAGGTGTTTGACAACAGCATATCATCCTCAGTGCTGCGGTGGAATAAAGGGCATGGCTGGGGCTTGACAAAAAATAAAAATGTGTGACTAAGGTAACCTTGGGTGTAGAATGTTATTTATTCCTTTCTTAGTGACCAGTCACACACACACACACATTCACACACCCAGATCTCTTGATGCCAGAAGTGCTGAGTCAGCCACATGCAGTGCTTTGAGTGAGCTCTCCAGAACCTCTAGCAGGCCACCATTCCCAGGTCAGAATTCAGAACATGACTTTCCTCCCAGGCACTTTCACATCAAGGCTGGTCCAGGCAGGGCCACCCCACTGCATCAGGTAGAGTGCTTTCAAACTTCAAAGAAAATTATCAAAGGCTAAAGCATCATGTCCCCAGAAAGCTCTTTGGCCCTTTGGCAAAGTCGCTCATCTCTTTCCCAGCAACTTTTAAAATGGGGACAGAAAATAAGAAGCCCGGAACAGTCAGGGGCAGGATCTTACCTCACATCTACTTTACCAAAAAGAGCCACTCAAGTCTTCTTCCCCAAACAAAAAGGTATCCTCCAGAGTCAGAGTGTCCTAACCCCCTGTTCTCAAGGAACTTTTTCCACAGTATCTCTTGCTAAATACATACATGTCTTTTCAAGTTCCACATCTCCAGGCACTCTATCATACAAGGAACTTATGTTGATATTAGCTGTCTATTTGAGCACATATGTTACAATAGGTGAATTAAATTAGCAGAGTAGGAATTTAAATTTTTGCCACTACGAGTTGCTTCATTATTCATACTGAGTCAACATTACATAGCCAACAACTCAAAGTATTTGTTTTGGAAGTATTGAGGAAGTAAATATGAGTTTTATGCTCCCTGTGGAAAGTTTAATACATTTCTAAATTTTCTTCCCACCAGTAACCTCAGCAGTTCTCAGGTCTACACCCCTTCTGTTCACCCTCAAGTTCCTCTCAGCAATGTCCTGGACAAGGGTCCCTCCACTGAGAGCCTGAACCATTCCAAGCAGCCATGTTCCAAACCTTTGCCTGTCTTTGCTTTTGGGTTCACAGGTCACAACATTTTGAGTCCTGGCAGACAGATACCAGGTTCTTCCTCAGCTTCCCATCTCCAGGTTAAACATCTCTGTTTCAACAATTGTCTTACTGTATGGTTTTAAGTTACTTCATGATTCTTTTGTGCTGTTTACCAGACACTCAGGGGTCACAAACATTATTACCATATTTTTCAGACCATAAGACACACCTAGGTTTTAGAGGAGGAAAATAGGAAAAAAACTTTTGAAGCAAAAAATGTGGTAACATATTTAATAACATAAATAATATAATATCTCAGCAATGTATATGTAAACAGAACTCAACAGCAGCATTAACAACCATTATTCCTCCCAAATTTGGGGGAAAGGTGCATCTTATAGTTTGAAAAATATGGTAGTTGCATGAACCATGCTTCTGGGGTATTCCATATAGTTCACCATCATAATACTGTTAGTGATAACAATAATAAGTTAGATTTAATGTGCACGAACTATGTACAAGGACCACTCTGAGTGGATTGCATGCCCTACGTGTTACTGCCTCAATAATCCTGATGCAGGTTCGGTTCTCCAGAAGCTGATCCTGGGACAGAGTTTGGGGGGGGGAGTGGAAAAGTAAGGTGTTTATTAGGAATTAAAACCTGTAAAAAGAAGGGAAATCTTTAAAAGGAAGCACCATTGCACAGGGGGAGAAATAGAATTGTTATGCAGCCAATCCAACAGGGGTCTCTGAAGCAAATAATTTCCCACCACATGCCCCATATGGGGCATGAATGACCATCTTTTATACAACCCCTGCACAACACTGCTCAGTCACTGGATGTAGACTGTCAGGGAAGGGGGTGACCTCAGGTGGTGTGGCTCTGCAACTGAGGCAGACCCTAAAGGTGGTCCTGCAGCTGGGTGACAAGTCCTCTCCCAAAGGGGGTGACTAGGCAGTGCCTCTCCACATCCGCCATAAACCTATAATGCAGATACGTTTATTCTTCCCATTTTGCACATAAGGAAACTGAGATGAGGCAGATTAAAATATTTACCAAGATAATACAGCTAGCAAGTGAAAAATATTGATGAAAACATTCACTGCATAGTTAAAATAAAATTGCAAATTGCCAACTGTAACTGAAAAATAAAAAACAATAAATCAATAATAAAAATAAAATTTTAAAAGCTTTTTTTTAAAAAATGTAATTGTATCACACTATCAGAATTTCCATAATATGGGTAAGACCAGGAACTTATGAGAGCATACAGAAGAAGACACCAATGAAGGGTTAAACCTGGGAAAGCCTTCATACACTAGGTGACCTTTAAGCTGGGAGTTGTTAACTAGTCTGTGAGTTCACTGAGGGTGGCAACCATGCTTTCTCATGATTGGTGTTTAATAAGTTTTCTAGAATTCAATTAGTTCCTAATAACATTTGTAGGAAGAAGGAAGGAAGGAAGGAAGGAAGAAAGGAAGGAAGGAAGGAAGGAAGGAAGGAAGGAAGGAAGGAAAGAAAGAAGGAAGGAAGGAAAGAAGGAAAGAAATACCTCATGACAATAAAGTTTACCGGCATGTGAAGGATATGAATTAGTTTTAGTAAAAATTTGGTATTAAAATTAGTTAGTAGTACAAATTTGAATACTAAAAATTTTAAACTTGGATAGAATAATGGTAATGGAAACATTTGCAAAATAACCTTAAAAATTCTAATGACATTTTCCCCTCATTTCTTTTATAGAAAATGACAATGCCCAGTAAGCAGAACATTATACATTATGCTTGATGTTCAATTTAATATATTTGAATAGTTACTGCATTTCAGGAGGAACCCAAAGTGAAAAGGCCCAGAATTGGGAATTTCGGGTGCTAAGAATTCTTGTGTCAAAACCTGAAATTCTACCTCTAGAAGATATATCCTTTGGGGTACTACAGGCTTTTCTTTCTTCACCATTTTTCTAATAAAAATTAAACACTGCTAGGAGCAGCGACATTGCAAGTGAGGATTAATTAACAACCTGCAGAGAATAAAGCAAGAGTAGGAAGGGTGCAGCGACTAGCAGAGCACTAGGCCATCCCCATTCGCTGCTCTGCGTACACCGGTCCTGGATAGAGATGACGACGTATTGAGGTGACATATTCTATACATGGGTGAGATGGGGAGAAAGATGCGATTGCTGCCTCCTCTCCTTCCAGTTGAGTTGTGCACACCCTGTCTCCTCTACCTACCTTGTCCACCTAAAAAGCATCCACTACACAACACAAAGGTCAGTGATAAAGAGACTGGTAAACTCTGAGATGCTATCAGTCACTGCACAGAAAATAGAAGAATCAATTCTGTCTGACTTTGAACAGTTAACTTTGCAATGGAAAGACAGGGAAAGAAAATGTGGTTCTTGGGAGTCTGAATGCTGTTGGGTTCATAGCAGTGATTTTGCAACTGATACCTTTTAGCGATGGCAGCAACTAACAGGATGGTCAATAACGCAGGCTCTGGAGGCCAGGATCACTGATCCCATGAAAGGAGGAAAACGAGCTGCTCTTTCTGACACTCAGAAAAATCAACAGAGCAGTGAGAGCCAGATAAAAAAGATGACAGCTCTACCCAACAACAGGGACATAAGGATGTCAGCCAGAAAAATGAGTCACAGAAGCAATAAGCTTCTGTGCACACAGGTGCAATGGTCAAATTAAGCTTCTTTCTCGTTCTGTGACAGAAACAACCTCTACATTTAGAGCAGCAATTGTCAACCAGTGTGCTGCAAGAATTTTTAAAACATGCAGTATCTATTTAGTCAGGGGCACTGACCTCTTTTGCCTTAGTTTGTCAAATTTAAAAAAAAGACAACAGCCAACACAACGGTAGCTGTTAGGTATGAATAAATAAAAAGTATACCTATATATTTTGTCAGACGGGCAAAAAAAAATTTTGGTGTGCTGCAGTTTAGTAATTAGTTCATGCATGCCATGAAATAAATGAAAAGAGTTGAAATTCACTGACTTAGAGACCACCACATACAAAATATTCAATAATGCCCAAAGTGGGTTCTGTCTACATTATTGCATAGAATCCCAACAAGCACTTACTCAGGCTATCACACCTGGTTTGTAGATGAGGGGCCTGAGGCTGAGAGCCACACTCACAAGTTTCGAGTCTCATTTTAAGTGTCAGGAGCTGTCACCTGCAATGTGACCAATGTGGAAACCTCTCCACTTTCCTTCTCATTTTGCCTTCTTTTAACCAGTTCATCCCTGGCCATGCCTTGTTCCTTTCCTTCCCCTCTGCTTTCTAACCACCCTAGCAGGATGTTTTGTGTGCTTGGGCAGTCGAAGCAGACTGCCTGGGTCCCAGCTCTGCCACTCACTACCTATGTGACATCGGGCCCATTATTTAACCTTGGCTGTGTTTCTGCTTTCTCCTTTGTAAATGAGAATAATGATAATACTTTGTAATACTTCAGGCAGTGCCAGTCCCACAAGTGAGAGCTCAGTAACTTTGCTATTATATTTCTTTCCCTCCCCTATCCTCCCCATTCTGCCCCAAATCTCCTCAAAATCTCCCCATAACCCTGCCCTTCCTTTCCATTATTCCTGTGTTCTGTCTGACCTGGCCTCAGCTGACAGTGTCCAGGACGGGCCCAGCGTTGCCACCCCTGCTGCCCTTGGGGCTGGGTGGGCTGCTGGAGGCCCTGGCACTTCCTGGAGATAGACAGTCAAAATCACATCCTGTGAAATTGCTGCAGAGTGGGGGGCAGAGGGCTTCACCGAGGGAATTCGAGAGTCAGAGAACATGGAGATTTATAGCAGCTGCTGCTTCCTTAGAGGTCATGGACTCTGGAATGCCTCAGAAATGCCAATGAGCTCTCTCTTAGGGCCTATCCTTACATGACTGCTTGGAAACAGGAAAAAAAAAAAAAAAACTAAGAAAACCATGCCAGCTAGTGTTCCAGGCTAATTAAAAGCCTGTTCCCTACCTTATCCATATATATTCTATGGCTTCCTGCTCACCCAGACCAGAAAACGCAGTTTTCCTTTTATCCAGGCCCCATCTTCTCGGAACAGACTTCCCGGCACCCAGCTGTGTGCACCCACACACAAACTCACACACACTCCCATCTAATTGTCCCCAGGTCCTGGACAGTCTCTCTGGAAGAATCATGTTTTTGGTGACCCAGATGGTAGAAGGCTAAGGATCAGTCATGCACAAATTAACTTTCAAAAGACCTTTATTCAACACTTTAAGAAGATAACCCAATTCTTTTATGAAACATAAAACATCTAAAAAGTAAAACAACCCATATATCTCACTCACATTCTCTCTCTAAATATATATATGGCATGTATATATATGTATATATATATATATATATTCCTATGTATAATATATACATACATGTTTGTATATATACAACAGAAAAACAGAATTTATTTATAAAATTGTGTATTTATTCTTATATACTTAAACTTCAGTCACCTTCAAAGTACTCTCCATTTGATACACACATCTATAGAGACTTTTTTACACTGATCAAAAGTCTTTGAACTCATTGATTTTGATGCCTTTTAGTGCTTCTGCCTTTTTTTGTTTCACCTCTTCCACATTGACAGAACATTTCCCTTTGCAAACTTTTTTCATCCGGGAAACAACAATAAAAAAAATTGCTCAGGGTGAGATCCAATGAATAGGGAGGGTGAGACATGGAGATCATGCTGTTTTTGGCCAAAAACTGCTGAACACTCAGTGTGGTGTGGGTAGGTGCATTCATAAATCACCCATAATGAAATGGGCAAATGTGTTAAGTCTTCAAAAAAAATTCACTGAAGCCCAACACAGCTTCTCACGACCACGGCACCTGGCACCATCACAGATAGGCTCCTAGAACACTCACTTAGTGGAGGAAGTCTGTACTACAAGGGGCCCCAAGCCAGAAAGATAGTTCCAGGGGGTTTTGCCCCCCTTATATATATTATATTTACACAAATATACATTTGTATATGTGTATCATATATACATACAAACCTTTGAAGTTATTCCTCTTTTAGAGAGAGACACTAGGCACCTTATATATCTTATTTAATGAATTATTGGAAAAAAGCAAAGTGGTAAATCCGAGAAGAAGAGCCGAGGCAATGGAGAGCAGAAGGGAATCAGTGCCCCTGCTGCCTCAGTGTGAAGTCGCACCCATCGACACACCCTAGTGTTTCTGACGTGTTCCTCGATGTCACTAACAGGACATGTTATACTTCTAAAACCCTAAAAATATTTCTGTCTTTGGTCACAGAAGAAAAAATCTTGAAGGCTTGGCCATATGTCTTTTGTGCCAGAGCCCTATGTAGCCCAGCACAGTGACTTCTGCCCTGTGAAAGCTCAATGAAACACGAGCTAAGGGTGGTGATTCCTAGTTACATAAATATCCTTGACAGTGTGCACAGGGATTTCAAACTCAAATGGTGACTGGAGCCAGGAAATAGTAAACATACATGGAGTGGTCAGGTGAGAGCTGTGATGTGGGAGCGTTCACACGGAGCTGAGGGCAGGGCGCTGCTCTGCCTGAGCTGAGGGCAGCTGTGCGGGAAAGCAAGCCTAAAGCTGCCAGACACTCTGGTTGTTCAAAAGAAGCAGGAAGCAGCCTGCTTCTTTTAGATAGTTGTTGACAAATTATTTCAACTTTTAAAAAGTCTTCTGGTGAATTAAACTTGCAGCCTCATACCATACCATAAATGGCCCATGTGCTTGATTCAACTTAGGATAAAGTTATTTATTGTGTTGGTATCTCTATTTCTCTACCTACATAATGGGGATAATTATGATAGCTTCCTAATAGGATTTGGGGGGTATTAAATGTAGTGCTACATGGTAAGCATTTGGACTATCTGGCATATAGTAAACATTATTATTCAAAATTATATCGTTTACACATTTGCCTAGATCCATCTGAATAAACTATGCAGTATTATAAGTCATAAATTCCATGTTTATTTGTATAATCTCAATTTTTAAAAAACCTCACTAATCCCTCTCTGTGTTGGAAAAGAGCTACCTTCTCACTTTCACAATTTGTAACTGTAGAAACAGAGGCAGAGAGAAGTCACTTTGTTGTTCAGGGTCACAAAGAGTCATTGGCAGGAGCAAGAGGGGTTTCCTTTTCCCAGTCACAGGAGTCCCGTTAATTAAGACGACCTCTGCCATTGACTTTTATGGTCATAGTTTTTCTGGCAATTCTCTGTTTTCATCGTGTCAAAAAGACTAGGTTCCTAAAGGCCATGCACAACTTCAGCCCATCAGCAGTCTTCAGTTGTGGGAACTGTCGGCTGGTGTTCAGTTTGTTACTCTCCAAGCTAATTTGCAGGATGACACCAGAAGAGTTCCCCTCAGCATCACTTAATGACACATCAAATTGGATCTGGCAAAGGTTAAATCCTTGAAAAGTAGGCATAAGCCCTGCAGAGTCCATTCGGAATCATGAGTATTTGGATAAAATAGCCATTTGTTTCTCCAAGTGTGGTCCTAAGACAGTAGCTTTAGCCTTGCCTAGAGCTTGTTAGAAACGCAGACTCTTGGGCCTCACCAAACGTTCAGAAGTGGAATCCATGTGCACGTTAAAGTCTAAGACACATTATTAACCAACTGGTCTCCATCATTTCCAGTTTGTATGTGATCATGGAAAAGATAGTAAGAAGGGTTCACCTTCAGAATTATAGGGAAGATTTTTACTCTTTGATAAACCACACAGGGAAGATTTTTACTCTTTGATAAACCACTCATGGAACTAAAGAAATGTCAAAAGCCAGCCCTCGCCATCTGTTCAATTATAGACATCTAAAGATTCCCCAAATTCCAAAGGAACAAAAAAGTGTATCCACCCAATTTGCTGGGAGTTGCTTCAGGCTGAGATTCTTCCCTGGGTATTGACATTTGTCACCTTGGCTGATAGGACCTGGGAGACATCGCCTCTTTGTTGGTGTGGCCACAAAATAGGAGCAAGGCACTAGGTGCAATTTGTCAGGAATATCTGTCTGATCACTGACAGCCTTCCTCTTCTCAGGAGATGATAGGAGCAGTTAGGCAAAACATACTTTTACAAAAATGAACAAGGGAAGCAATAAAAGGTGAGACAATGAGAAGGAGGAAAGAAAAGGAAGGAAATAAAAATCATTGTTAAGATGTTTACTGGCTTCTCCCATTTTTGCCCTTCCCTTTTTTCTTCTAGCAATTGAACAGCTGCTTCTATGAGCCATCCTGGGCTATCACAAAGCAAGAGAAGCATCCTGGCAAGGAACCTCTTAGAGGTAGGTGAGGAGAGACTTGGGGCTTTCTTTATGATCTGGAGACCCACTTCATGTGCAGGAAAGGTCTGCCAAGCTTACTTCTCCTCCCTGTTTAGACCCTAGGTAGGCAGGCTCTGTTCAGGTAGTGAGGTTCTCCACTTTAGACTTATGGTTCTAGTCATTAGTTCTGTTTTTATTCCCTGACATTCCCTGCACTGCTCTGTCAGCTTGCTTGCATATCAGTAGACACACTCAACAGGTAGCACAGCATGTGACCAGCCAAGATCACTGCCCAGTGGCTCTCACTATAAGGAAACATAAAGTCCACTCCCTAGAAGAAAGAGGTTATAAAATCGCTCATTGTGTTTTTAAAGTTGTCTTACATTCTCCCCTAAATTATTTGCTTTTGTAGATAGTAGATGTTTCTGAAAAACATCATTTGTGCACACACACACTCCTTGTTTAAAGAAATCTCTCAGAGAAGAATTTGTAAAAATATAAGTTTACTAGTAGCTCCTCCAGTGATGGTGTTTCTGGCTATACCACACTGGTCTAGTCCTTCAAGTTCTTCAGGAGTCATAACACCCAAAAAATATGTTTAACTGTTCTCTGTGAGCCTAGTACCCTGCCAGTTAAACTAAACCAAGTTGCCCATGATCCTTCTAGGAAAAAAAGAATTAATTAATTATGTTAACTCTATGTTATTATATGATCAGTATAAGAGTACTTCTGTGTAAAACTGGTTCAGTGTAGAGCTCAAACAAATAATATTAAAAACTAAAAACACAATATGCTCACTGAAAGTTATTTTTCTTTTAACAACTGAGCCTTTAGAACATTTCCACAGAAGGCATTGTCTCTGTCCCATAAGTCATTCAATTTGAAGAAAGTTTTTGTCAGCTGAACAGGGCTCCAGCATGCAGGAACACCAAGACTTTGGGAGTTAGAGAGCAGAATGTCAAGGCCAAGGTCCCCAGAGAACCTTGTTACACATGGTTTCATTCATAATTTTTTAAAGCAACACTTTTAGATGATTCCATATGGGGGCCTTGTTTGCACGCCCTGAGAAGGAAGCACCAGGAATAAGTGTTCCCCATCTACTCTCCTGCTGCCACGTATTCCCTAGCTCAGCCTCCTCGGCTTCTCTTCAGCAAAATCACAATCTGAAACTATTTTATTTATATGTCAGTTTATTTGTGGTTTATTAGCAATTGTCACTCTCCCAAAAACTCTGGGAAGAGATATCACACTTATTCCCTGTTTTATCTACAGTGCCTGGAACAGTGCCCATCCCATCATAAATATTTTTGAATTACAAAAATTAAGTGAACATTTCACCAAAACAATCAATGCTAAGGAGAAGGCGAGGCTGCACCCCAGTCTCACGAAGCCTAGACCCATTCTGAGTGCGAGGCTCTGTGACGAATGGGAGAGACTGCCCCTCCTCTCCCCAGTGAGTTGTGAGTTTACAATTCTGTAAATGGCACCTCAGTGAAGGCTGAAAGGCCCAAATGTCTCTGACTGGAATGACTCCTCAAAGAGATGGCTTTATCAAAGGCACATAAACATTTCTACCAAGTGGTACTTCCTTTATGGTTTGGGAAGAGGCTGGAGAGAGTAGCTCTTGGTCATTCTTCTAAAATGTCACAGCATTCCATTCCAAGTGAACCTTGTGTCAACCACCCTCTAAATGATGGGAATGGCAAGGTCAGATCTCCCAGTAACCCCTAAAACACTGCTCTGAAACAGGGAGCCCAGAGCCCTGTACACTCAGTAGCTCCAGCAGCCAGCCCTGAACCTGGCGTGAGGGCAACCTGGGCAACTTGACTGTTGATCAACTAATTAGGAGGCATTTTCCAAATGCCTCCTAAATATATAAAGAACTCTTTTAAAAATTTAAATTACAGTCAACATACAATATTACAGTAATTTCTGGTATGCAACAAAGTGATTAGAGGTTTGTATAACTTAGAAAGTGATCACCCCTATGTTGTACTTATAATTCTTAAATGACTAGAAATGAAAATAATATGAGGAAAAGCTATAATTCAATATACACAGCAATAAAAAATTTTAATACAGAGGATTGTTGGAAAGAAAAAATTGCGTTAAAAAATTTAAGGGAGCACATTTAAAAAAACTAAATTCAAGGATTCTTTTAAGTCCCATAGAATTAATGATATATAAGGACATACCAAAATTATGTGGATGTATGTATTATCACACATTCATTTAAAATAGATTTATTTACCATTGGGTAGGAGTGTGCCCTATAATTGAATAAGAAAAGAATTTTCAAACTGCCTGTTACACAGTTGAGACTCAATATATGTTAACTGAAAAAGTATCTAATAATGATTAAAACAATCAAATAACTCTTTGTATTTGCATCTTACCGAAGAAATCTGGCCCTAGTGTTACTATCTCTCACTGTGAGTACATGAATTTGCATGTGTGTGTTAATCCAGTTGTTAATCCTAGAATTTTCTCAGTGCTTTATACAGTATTTTATGTACTTACATTTCAGCCATCAACAATGTTATGTATGATTTTTAACTGTTCCATTTTTATAAGCAACCTGTTGTAAATAAAGAAAAATAGGCAGAAGCTTTATGGATCTTGAGCAAGATATACTCAATAGGTAAACTTCTAAAGCCAGAAGTTCTGTTTCCAATGGCTACTGACATTCAAGTACAAATGTATTGAATGCTGAGAGGGAAGAGTCTTCTCCTCTTCCGAAAAAACAAGTAATACAAACCCTTCTTCTATACTGTCAAAATGTGGAATGAATCTAAGCATCAGTTTTCATTCATCAAAAGTATTTGTGCTTTGTAGATATTCCCAAAATTAAAATTCTGGTAATAGTGGGCAACTCAGTGAATACACCTTTGATTTGCATTACTTCCTTGGTATCATCCCATTATCTAAGTCCAATCTATGCCTAATAAATGTACTAAGGAAAAGCATCTCCTTCCATTTCTCCAAGCCATTAGTACTGAGCTGTCATCGCCTTGTTTCCTTCTTCAAGCACGGCCTGCATGCTTACCAAACCCAGCATCCCATCGTGTTGTTTACCTTAAGCATCTCATCATGTTGTTTAGCTTAAATCGATAGTCTCCAGATGAAACAAGTTACTTAGAAACATAGGCTGACTCTTCCATTTTCAGTTGTCCTGAAGAGGTTTATTATTGTGAATCAAACAACTGTGGTCCTTCTGCTTTCTTTCGATGAGTATAAAGTGCACACATTTTAGTAACCATGGTAATTACCAAATCTGTGTTAGTTTGAATCAGATGCATTTCTCCTTTGTTAAGGAAAAGGACTGAGGAGCATTCACTGCCATGCTTTTATTTCCTTTTTAACCCAACAATGCTTACTCTAAAAACAGGCATTGATGTACTTTTTGCCTTGTAATCTGCCACTTGCTTTCTCTCTTTAAAGCTAGAAAACAAATTGGTTCAAGAGTCTGTGTTCCAGTTAGTCAGGATTAACAGCTAGAAACACACACACACACATGCACGTTCATTTCACTATTGGTGACAGATATTAACACTCAAGCCAGTTTTCTCCAAGCTGCTAGGCAGATGGGTAATCTCTGCAAGTGCTCAGCTACTTCCCAGGAAGTGGAAAAGAATGGAAGATTAGAACATAGCTCTAAGTAGGTGCCATTCTTCCCAGATCAAGTCATTTAACTGTTCCTCCACTTTGTGCCCCATCCTGCACCACAGAAATCAGGTATCCTTTACCAAATGGGATACAATGCAACAAGGGCTCGGTGGTCACAGAGCCAACACAGCAATGACATCAGCCCATGCTTCAGGAAACAATCATGAGAAAGCAAAATATAGCAGATGAACAGAGGGGTAGAAAAACTGTATTTTTATTCCAAATAAGAGACATCTTTTCATCTCCTACTATACCACTTTGTAATACTAGACACTAAAGCTAATAGCTCTATCCACCTGATTCAAGTGATATACTCCTTATCAGGATTTAAGTGCAATGCTTTCAACATCTATAAATTTCTTTCTAATTTTAAACACTTCTACAAGCTTGTTCTATTTTGATCCTTTTAACAACCCTTAAAAGAAGTTTCTGCAGATGATTGGAGAGTTTTATAAAAATTTACTTAGGAGCACTTCTGACTCTACCTATTGTAAATTTGGTTGTTTGTCTTCTTTTTTAAGTTGTAAGAGTTCTGTCTTTAGTCCAGATGCAAGTCCTTTATCTGATCTATAATTGGCAAATTATTTTTTACTGAGGATGTGACTTGTCTTTTTAATTTCCTAATGGCCTCTTTTGGGGCACAAGGGGTTTTAATTTTAATGTAATTCAGTTTACCAGTTTCTTTCTTTAATGGTTCTTTCTTTTATTTTTGTGTCTAAAAATACCCTCTGCCTAACTCAAGATCTCAAAGACTTTCTCCTACATTTTCTTATTTTTTGTTAAGGGTTTATTTTTGAAATTTTTATTTATTTATTTATTTATTTATTTATTTATTTATTTATTTTAGAGAGAGGGAAGAGAGGGAGCAAAACAACAATGTGTGAGAGAAACATTGATTGGTTGCCTCTTGCACACCCCCAGCTGGGAACCTGGCCTGCCACTCAGGCATGTGCCCTGACTGGAAATCGAACCAGTGACCTTTCTGTTCACAGGCCAGTGCTCAATCCACTGAGCCACACCAGCCAGGACTCTCCTACATTTTCCTTTAGAATTATTTTGTTTTTAGCTTTTACATTTAGGTCTATGATTTATTTTGAGTTAATTTTTGTCTGGTGTGAAATAAAATTCTAAGGGTTTTGTTTTGTTGTGTTTGCATATGGATATCAAATTGTCTCAGCATGACTAGTTGAAAAGATCATCCTTTCTTCATTGAAATGCTTGGAATCTTTTCCAAAAATCAATTGGCTATAAATGTAAGAGTTTATTTAGGGGCCTCAACTCTGTTACATTGATCTATATGCCTATCTTTATAATAATATCAAGTTTTTTTGATGTCTATAGCTTATACTATGTTTTGAAATTCAGTTGAATTAAGTCCTCCAATTTTCTTCTTCTTTTACAAAGATGTTTTGGCTATTCTAGGTCCATTGTCTTTCCAAATAAGTTTTAAGAATAGCTGTTAATTTATATTAAAACACCTGTTGGGATTTTGATAGGGTGAGTCTTCTAACATAGGAGCATACATTTTCTCTCCATTTATTTAGTTCTTTTATTTTTCTCAGCAATGGTTTATACTTTTCAGTATAAAAACTTGTTGAACTTATTAAGTATTTAATTTTTTGATGCATTTGTGAATGAAATTATTTATTTTATCCCCCCCTTTTTCCTAGTACGTAGAAATACAATTGATTTTGTATATCGATCTTACATCTTGCAAACTTCCTACACTTGGTTATTAGTACTAGTAGTTCTCTTTTGGCTTCATTAGGATGTTATACACATAGCATCACATCTTACAATAGTACTATAATATCATAATATTCTTTTATTTCTTCATTTTAAGCTGGATATTTATAGTCTTTTACTATTAAATAAGATAGTAGTTGTGGATTTTTAATAATGCCCTTCATCAGGTGGAGAAAGTTTCCCTGTACTGATAATCTTTTAAGAGTTTTCATTATAAGTGGGTGTTGGATTTTGTCAAATTTTTTCCTGTGGTTTGTGAGATTACCTGAGGTTTTTGTAGTTTATTCCTATAATGTGATATGTTAAATTAACTGATTTTCAGATGTTAAGCCAACCTGAGTTCCTAGAATAAATAACACTCAGTCATTGTGTATTAGCCTTTCTATATGTTGCTGAGTTTTTTAATGATAACTTGTTAAGAGTATCTGTATCTGCTGGGAGGGATATTAGTCTGTAGGTTTCATTTCCTATGATGTCTTTGGCCAATAGGCACATGAAAAGATGCCCAGCATAACTAATCATTAGGGAAATGCAAATTAAAAGTGTCATGAGTTAACATCTCACACCCATTAGGATGGCTACTATCTTAAAATAAATAAATAAAAACACAGCAAGTGTTGGAGAAGATGTAAAGAAATTGGAATCCTGGTACACTGTTGGTGGGAAGGTAAAATGGTATAGACTCTTTTGAAAATACTATGGCAGTTCCTCTAAAATTAAAAACAGAATTAGCATATGATCCAAAAATTACACTTCTGACTATGCACCCAAAAGAATTGGAAGGAGGTTCTCAAAGAAATATTTGTGCATCCATGTTTATAGCAGCATTACTTATAATAGGTAAAACATGGAAGCAAGTCAAATATTGATTGATAAATGAATACATAAGCAAGGTATGGTATATGCATATGATGGAATATTGTTCAGTCTTTAAAAGAAAGAAAATGCTGTAATATGCTACCATATGGGTGAATCTCTAGGACATTATGTTAAGTGAAATAAGTGTCACAAAAAGACCAATGTTATATGATTACATTATATGAGATACTTACAGTAGTAAAATCATAGACAGAAGTATAATGGTGGTTGCTAGTGACTGAGGGGAACAGAGAATGGAAAGTTATTGTTTAATACATAAGGGTTTCAGTTTTACAAGACAAAAAATATTACAGGGATAGAAGAGGGTTATGGTTTTGTTACCAGTGATTTGGCCTGGAGTAGGTGTGCCTTGAGCCAACCAGTGGTGTGTAGGTTCTTGATTTCTTGCAGGAAACATTTCACAGCACATGTCTGGGTGATTTTGAGAGTACATTTGTTAAAGCTGAAAACAGTGAAACAAAGGAAGGGCTTAGGATAAAGGAACCAACAGTAGAGAGCCCAGGTGGTGCTCTGCTTTGGCCTTTTAGAAACATTATTGGAAAGAAGTGAGCCACGATGGGCTGTGTGGATTCACTGAGAAGTAAAAGTCACGGTGACAGAAGTGAGCAAGACTGCTTTTACTTCACTGGAAATTCAGAGAAAAGGGGGGCCTTGGAGACAGGTTCAGAGGGTAAGCCAGAGATGAGCTGCCACTGCCCACTGCTCCCCTGGATGCAAATCTCATGGGGACTCTTAGAGTTAGGAGAAAGGGAGCAGAGCTACATGCCTAAGGGAGAAAGGCACAGGCATGCTCCAGTAGGGGTGTCCAACCTTTTGGTGTCTCTGGGCCACAATGGAAGAAGAGTTGTCTTGGGCCACACATTAATAGCATTGTAATCACATGTAATCACAAAAAAAGTCTCATAATGTTTTAAGTAAATTTCCAATTCTGCGTTGGACCACATTCATAGCCATCCTAAGCCACATGCATAGGTTGGACACCCCTAGAGAGAGCAAGCAGTTCTTCATCTTAAGGCATTTTATCTTTCTTCAGCCTGTGGGAATCCTAGGGGATATCTCAGGGGAGGGCCTTAACAGAATATTTACCAGCTTTCCAGTTGTATTTTTCAATATGTTAAATCATCAAAATGTGTACATAGAGCTGTCAGGGTCATTTTTTACTTAGTTTCATTTTTAAAGAATGTCGCTTAAGAGGGTCAAGGACAAGGACTGGTCTGCTGCAAGATTGTCTGAAATGTGTAAATCATTTGCTCCTAAGTGTCCTTTGTTAGGGAAGATAAAATCTACAATTCACTGGCTATCTATAAATTGCTCAAATTCTTTGGCCTTGTTTAATTATTTTTCCTCAGTTTCCCTTATTCAACTGTCAAGGAATTTCCTTAGCCTCTTACTATCTTGCCTCATTTACACAACAATGTGAGTACACCTAATACTACTGAACTGTGTACACTTAAAAGTAGTTAAGATAGTAACTATTATCTTATTTATATTTTACCACAACAAAAAATTTTAATTTGTGTCTGGTTTTTTGTACATGACAGGGGAACTGAAGAGTTAAAGATATTAGCTTTAGTTATAGTTGATAGGCTTAAGTGATTGATGCCGGTAGAAAGCTATTATTCCAAGAACGGGAATGCATGACCTACGTGACTCCAGAAGGTCAACAAGCAGTTCAACCTTTGTGCCCCAGGGGGTCTGCAAGCAAAGGAGATGGTATCTGAGCCATTGCGTCCCATGGGAAGGAAGTCCATGGCTCTTGGATAAAGAATTATTGATCAGAAGATAGAGAATACTAGTAAAATTGCCTCTGAACTATAACTCTTATCTGATTAACCTTTTTCCAAACTCCCTAACTAACCTCTTCTTCTCCCTATAAAAAAGGTTGACTAAAGAGATGTTTAGATGGTTTTTGAGGGTCCATAACCTGTGTCTTCTTAGATCACTAGCATCTGAATACAGGCAGTCCTTGTTTCTGCTTATTGGTTCTAGTAGTGACAGGAAGCACAAAGGCCAACTTTTCCAGTTTGCTAAATATATAAAAATACTTGTTTGATAATACTTTTGGAATGTTGAAACAATTTAGAATACACCATATTTGTACTTTATTACATTAAACTATGAAGTTATTTGATTACTTGAAACAAATTTTTGTCAAAATTATCTAAAAAGAATTTACTAGTGATAATATATTTAAATGTTTAGAATACTTTTAATCTATAAGTTATAAAACCTTTTTAAAAAGTAATTGTTAAGCCCTGGCTGGTGTGGTTCAGTGGGTTGAGCACTGGCCTGAAACAGAAAGATCACTGGTTCAATTCCCAGTTAGATCACATGCCTGGGTTGCAGGCCAGGTTCCTGGTTAGGGACATGCAAGAGGCAACCAATCAATGTTTCTCTCACACATCAATGTTTCCCTCCTTCTCTTTCCCCATTCCTTCCCCTTTCTCTAAAATAAATAAATAAATTCTTTAAAAAAGTAATTGTTAACATGTTCTAGATTTAGGTAGAGTCATACTTTAAGTTAAATTAAAACATTTAAGATTCTTGATATTATTACTTCAATAAATCAAAGATGTATTTTAAGTTCAATGTAACCCTTAAATAATCCTTATCATGTATAAAAGCTTCCCTCGAGGACACTAAAAAAATCTGATTCAATGTATTTATCATTTGTCATGATTCCTCCACACCCATGGACTTTTTATTAGATTACCCTACCAAATATGCATTCTGATTATAGCAAACAGTTTTCATACATGATCCACTGATCATGAACCATTGAGTCAGCCCAGAAGCCACAGTGGGGAGTTGCTTGATTCATGTTTGTTCAGGTCTGTGAGTGTAGGAACACAGGACATAGAGAAAACATAAGGCCTAGATTAGAAATCTGCTCTACCACACACCGTATGTAAGACTTCCAGCAAGTTATTGAACTGCTCTGTACTCAATTTCATCACCTGTAATACCTGCATTATTTCATAAAGTAATTGTGATGTTTATATAATGCAACAGACTTGGTGTACTTGCATAGCATCTGACAAATAATTAAGTGTTCCATAAACATTGGTTGTATTATTATTATTATTATTATTATTATTATTATTATTATTATTATTAGCAAGAAAGTGTTAGATATGTGAATTTCACTCAGATGTTTTCAAGGGGTATTATGTGATTACTGGTCAAACTTTACCACGGAGTCTTTTATTTGGGAGAGTCCTATGTGTGACTTTCTATACTTCAATTGCTAGGACTTTCCAGTACCCTCAGGGATGATGATTTAATGTGGGGAAAATCTTGGTTAGAAGAAGGAGGATGAGGAGGAGAAGGGCATTTGGCATTAATCTCTAGTTTCAGGCTTAAACTCTAAGGCTCTGCAGATTCTCTTGTTTCAACTACTTGAAAGATTAGCAGTTAGCAGATTAAATAACGTCTTGTTGTTTTTTTTGACATTTGTTTGAAGAACAAAACAGCTTTAATGACTTTGCTGGGACTGTAGATGATCCAATCTCTGTAACCATTTGGTCCTTGAATGTGAAACTTAATAACAAGAATGAGAAGTGTTTCTAATAGTTACTTTTAAACAGTATAACAGCAATTATTTTTATAGCACTTGTTCTTCATAGAATAACTATTGAAGCATTGTTCAGAGCTACTGTCAGTGTAAGAAACAAACCTGTCAAGAATTTTCATGATTTTATTTGACCCAAACTGATGACAATTGCTGAGAAGCAAAACCTCAATGGATTAAGGGATTGCTCTAGCAAATAACAGTTTTGCATTTTATATATTATAATAAAAAGAGGAGGAATAAAGGGCTTAAATGAAATTCCCTGGTGATAGATTAAGGGGGTGGGAGAAAGCAAAACAGGAAAACTCTAGGACTGGACAAAAAGGAAAAATGATAAACACATACTTCTTTTACATAGGTGGGTATAGGATAGTTAATGGTCAACAATTAACATGATAACAGTAAAAATGAGGGGATCTGTGGTCTCTGTTCTGTTGTGCTGGTTGTGCCTCTGGGGTTTGGAAAAAGGGAAAGCACATTGACTTTCCAATGTATGTTACCATAGATGAAAAAAGACAATAGACAGGCTCAATTAAAGTAAATATTGACGTTGTCAGGGAAGATTCTAGCCTAAACAATGGTTGCCCACAATGACTGCTTTTAGTTAATAAGTTTTTTAAATTATATTATATAGATTATGCTATTACAGTTGTCCTGCTATTTGCCCATTACCTGCCCCTACACCCAACACTGCCCACTCTCTCAGGCAATCCCCCTACAATTGTTCATGTCCATGGGTCATGTGTATAAGTTCTTTGGCTACACCATTTACTATACTGTACTTTACACCCACATGGCAATTCTATAACTACCTGTTTGTACTTCTTAATCCCCTTACCTCTTCACCCATACCCCCAAACCCTCCTCTAATCTGGCAACTATCAAAACATTTTCTGTGTCCATGATGCTGCCTCTGTTCTTCTTGTGTGCTTAGTTTTTTACATTCAGTTGTAGATAGATATGTATTTTTTGCCATTTTATTGTTCATAGTTTCAATCTTCTTTTTTTAATACATCCCTTTAACATTTCATATAATAATGATTTGATGATGATGAGCTCCTTTAGTATTTTCATTTCTGAGAAGCTCTTTATCTGCCCTTTGATTCTAAATGATATCTTCGCTGGGTAGAGCAATCTTGGCTGCAGGTCTCTGCTTTTCATGACTTTGAATATTTTTTGCCAGTCTCTTTTAGCCTGCAAAGTGTCTTTTGAGAAATCAGCTGACAGTCTCATTGGAATTCCTTTATAAGTAATTATCTGCTTTTCTCTTGTGGCTTTTAAGATTTTCTCTTTATCTTCAATCTTTGGCATTTTAATTATGATATGTCTTGGAGTGGGCTGCTTTACATCCATCTTGTTTGGGACTCGGTGCTTCCTGGACTAGCAAGTCTATTTTCTTTATCCACTTAGGGAAGTTTTCTTTCATTATTTTTTCACATAGATTTCCAATTTTTTGCTCTTTCTCTTCTCTTTCTGGTGCCCCTATGATGAGAATGTTAGATCTCTTGAGGTTGTCCCAGAGGCTGCTTATACTAGCCTCATTTTTTTTTTCTTTCTTCTTCTTATTGTTCTGATTAGTTGTTTTTTGCTTCCTTATGTTCCAAATCATTAATTTGATTCTCAGCTTCACCCACTCTACTGTTGTTTCCCTGTAAATTGTTCTTTATTTCAATTAGTGTATCCTTTGTTTCTGACTGGTTCTTATTTATGCTGCTGAGGCCCTAAGTTCCTTGAGCATCCTTATAACCAGTGTTTTGAACTTTGCATCTGATAGATTGCTTATCTCCATTTTGTTTACTTCTTTTTCTGGAGTTTTGATCTGTTCTTTCATTTAAGCCATGTTTCTTTGTCTCTTTGTTTTGCAGCCTCCTTGTGTTTGTTTCTAAGTATTATGTTGAACTACCATGACTCTGTGTCTTGCTAGTGTGGCCTAATGTAGTATGTGTCCTGTAGGGTCCAGTGGCACAATGTCCCCTATCACCCAAGCTGGGTACTTGAGGTGTACCCTTCCTATGGGCTTATATACCCTCCGCTTGTAGTTGAGCCTTGGTTTCCATTAAAAGGTCAATAGGAGGAATTTACCCAGGCCAGTCAGCTAGAGGACTGGCTGTGACCACTTACCACCAACCTCCATCCTCCATAGATCAGCCATGCAGGGGCAGGATGGTGGTGCTCTGAAGTGGTCTATAGTTGTCCACTGGGTGCACAGGCTCTGGGGTTTCCTTGGGTGGTACAGGCCAAGGTCAGCTCCCACAGGTGTTTTTTCCCAGGCTGCCCTTTTGAGCTATAGAGCAATCTGAGATAGTTGCTGCTTATGCTGAGCTTAGAGATTCCCAGCTGAAGCCAGGCTGTGAAACTAGGCTGGCTGTTGCTAGTCCCAGGCCTTGAGCTCACTGAGGCTTGCTGTTGTTGTTTGATAAGGTTTAGGAAGTTGTGAAGTATGAGCCAAGACCTGCCATTCATATGGAAAAGCAGCTTGGATGGGCAAAGTAAGCTGGGTGGGGCAGAGTCTCTGGGATCTCCAAGGTGGGGTCAAACAATGATATCCAGGTTGATGAGGTCTCATATATGGCACCCGTTTGCCAACTTCATGGGGTGAGGGTTCAGAAAAGGACAATGGTCTTGCTCACCTTGGTGGCAGATACTTCAGTTTCTCCTGGTATACCATTGGTGTCTTTCAAGCTGCTACCCAAGTGCTGGATCTCAGAGGGAGTGAGTCTGAGTAGGTGAGTCCGTGTGTGGATTCTTTAAGAGGAACTGCTTGGGGATCCAACAGTTTCTTCCACCGACTCAATCCCCTCTGGATTTTGCAACCAGAAGTTGTGGGGACTTATCTTCCTGGCACTGGAACACTGGGCTGTGGGGCCTGGTATGAGGCTGGGACTCCTCATTCCTGAGATATCCTTCCTGAATTTTCATTCACCACTCATGGTTGAGAGATCAGCCCATTCTGCATCCTTGTCCCTCCTACCAGTCTGGATATATGTGGGTTCTTTAATTCTGTAGTTGTCAGACTTCCATTTAACTTGATTTCTGATGTTTCTGAGTGATGGTTGTTCTATAATTTAGTTGCAATTTTGATGTGGTTGTGTGAATAGGTGAGCCATGTCTGCCTATGCTGCCATCTTGACTGAAAGTTCGTAGTTAATAAGTTTTCATTTCAGACCATCCTTTGTGGTTACTTTAGGTCTCTGAGTTTGTAAGGCTGCCAGGCCTCCCCTAAGCTTTTCAAGTTTTGTATTTGTCCCCTTTTTGTCCACATTATCAATATGGCAATGTGGTATCAAAGTGGTGCCAAGAATAGTGGTAGAGGGGCCCCAAGGCAGTGTGGTAGTGTCATGTTGCCCTAATAACCAACTTAGTGTGGCATGTGATGACAAAGCCCCTTCCCCTGGCAGAGACATAGCAGGAGGAAGCCTTTACATGGAGTCTGCATTAGGCTGGCGAGGGTAATTGATGGAAGGAAATGCCCTTCTACCACTTCCAGTTCCTGATTGAAGGGGAACCATAAGACAGAGGGGCATGCGTATCTGAAGTTTAACATGGATGTAGGGGGCGCTGCAGACCTGCCAGTCTAGCCTGGAAAAAGGACGGGATTGGATGGGAAGCTGAACCCTTCTTGAGCACATGTAAGTTTGTACTTGGAGATTTAAAAGGAGGAAGATCAGAGACTTGGTCCTTCTCTTCCTCTGGGATTCATGCACAGATGTGAGAGCTGGAGCACTCACAGGACCCTGGAAGCCATGGCTAGGTGGTGGTCACTGAGCCCCTGCATGACTGGCTGTGGCAGTTGGCAGAGACCTCCAGCCCTTGGTGTGGGAAACCATGGCATGGTAATGGCAGGCACCAGCCCCACCTGCAGGCTTCAGGGAAAGCCTGAAGCCAGAGAGCCATTTGTCTAGAAGCCTAGGGCTCCAAAAAGGACAGATTAAGAAACAGCAGGAATTCTCAGCATAGTTTTGTGTTTCAGTCTTTCTGGTAACAAATGGTTTTTTCCCTGTGTTTTGTGGAAGGGAAGAGCCCAGAGCCAAGGAGTCTCTCAGTACCCCAAATTGTGCATCATCTTAATAAAGACCTTTTTCCTTCCCCACCAACCTTTGTCCTCAGAATATTCCTGTGTTCCAAGGTGGGCAGCTAAACCCCATTTTTGTTTGGTAACAAGTTTATTCACCTTTTGCTGCAATTTTTTCCTGGAGCAAGTATTTCAAGCCAAGTATTTCAAAGACTATGTAGGCTAAATAAAGTTCCACAAAGCAAGCCTATATACTAGGCTGATAAGAGAAAGAGAGCATGAAGCAGTCAGCCTGGTGATTATCAGAGGTCATTTGTAGCTAATTAAGAGAATGAAACTGAAAAACAGACCCTGCTTTTATCACTAAATTGCATGATGCCTAAGTGGTCACTGTGACTCAGATCCAAATCTGCCATAATGAAGCTGAACTCAAACATTCTTTTTCTATTCAGAGGAGCTATTTCTCATTTATTCTTCCCTTTGCCCTTTGGGAAAAAGAGAGGGCTCAGGAAAAAAATTTGTATGAGGAAATACAAAATACTCTAAATTTTCCTAAAGATTAAAGATATTTATTTAACTAACCATGGTTAACATATGTCATTATGGAGATGTCAAAATGGTCATTATGGAGAATTTTAGTGACCTCAAATGTTGCCAAAAGAGCAGAAAACTGTCACAGGTTAAGTGTCCCCTGGTGGAGTATCATGTAAACCACCTCCTTTTCTTCCTGTCCCTTAAAAAGTATGTCTCATCTTATGATATATATCCATTCCTCTCCTGGTTTCATCTTGTCTTTCTTATTTTTTCTCCTTTAGCCAAAATATTCTTACCTTTATGTTTACATTTATTTTTTGTAATTTTGTAAACAAACTTTATTCTTTATAGACAAGCAATGTATCTTTAATAAACAAGGCTGGTGGTCAGCCTGTGGGGCACTAGCTGAGTGAGCTCAGGTGTTTATGGTCTCAGGTTCACTCTCTCTGTTTCAATTTGTCATTGACTGAGTCATGTCGGTACCGAAACATTTTCCATAGGTACATATGCTTGCACAGAGTCTGCCCATGCTTTTAAAAATCTTGTTTCTTGGAGTTCTCAAGGACCAACAAATACAAAGAAAATCACCCCCAAATTAAAAATACATATTCCAACTACATTCAAATATATCATCCAACATACCCATTTTTAATGGCCTATAGTCATGGCCTAAAGTCATGATTTCAGCTAATTAACAAAAGAATGAAGACCTTTAAGAGTTTAGTTGTCACTTCGAAAATCTCTATAGTCACAGAATTGTTCAAAAGGGAAAGATGCTGCACCTCTGATATGAGAGCACCTCATGATTACTCTCAGATCCAATCCCTTCCATCTGCAATTTGCTCATGTCTTTTAAAAGAGATCTTCTTGAGACAGGCCATTAAACTAGGACAAGTGGAACAGAGAAACTGAGACAATTAGCTGAACAAAATGGCTGATCAATTTGTAGCCAAATACAAAAGGTCACCTCTGACTCGGATCCCGGCTCCTGAAGTCCGAGGTGTTATGGGTGAGATGAGACAAATTCACACAGACTACCAAGTCCTGTGGAGGAAAAGGGATGGTGCGACTTCTCTCTCAAGGGGAGAGCACCTCCAAGTGCCTCAGCCACTCTATCAAAAGGAGAGCGCCTCGACCCTTGCCTTGACAAGCGTTCATTGGGTTCAATTTGCACAGGAATACAGGGTGTATATGTAAAGCTCATCAATCATTGTCAGACAGAGATGATTAACCAATAGGTAACACTCAAAGAACTCTGAGGGCTTATTCTGAGTCAGGGTCAGATAATTAAAGGGCCATAAAACTTCAGGGAACAAACTCACTCACTGCTTGGACCCTTATCATTTAAATTGAGGGTATTAGCAAAGTAGGTTTCATAAGGATTTTATGCTTTCTTTCTGAGGCCTGATTGCCCTAGGGAACCCACCCTTTCCAGGACAGGGTTGCACCCACCTCCAGCATTGTTTCAGGCTTAATAGCATTTTTTTCAGGTTTAAGTCAAGCAGGGGAAGTAAGGCAGCCAAGAGATTAGGATACTTCTTGCAGACAGAATGAGAACTCAGGCTATGTCAAACCAAGGGGTGAGGGTCCATCACCCCCTTTTCCTATAGCCCCCCAAATCCTTCCCTGAGGGCTCCTTCATGACCATGCCTATGTTAGGTCATCCCTCTTTTGAGGAATCTTACCTGTCATTGGCTAACTGGTCATCCACCTGGGACCAAGCAGGGTAAAGAGAAAAGGGACAGAGGTGGTGCCCCTACAAGGAAAATAAGCTTTGTCTCCTAAGTGGCTTATGGTCCAAGGTCCTTTACTCAGCCTTAGCAATGGGGGATTACAGTTTCTGAAACCAGGCAGGGCAGTTCCCAACACACCTCCCTAGAGGTAATATTTAGGCCTCAGTTGTATTTCAGCTTCAGGCCCAGAAAAGCAGCAAAACCAGGTAGGCAATGCCAGGACCAGCTACAATGACTAACAACTGGTGCTGAAATCAGTCAATAAAAACCATGACCCTGAACGGGCACACCTGGATAACTCATGAATATTCTGCTGAAATCCTTCCCTGCAGCCTGCCTTAAGATTCCTGCCTGCAAGAGAGAAACGAAAGCCTCAAGACAAAGGACACAGCATATATGGTCTCCATATGAGGAGCAGCCTGCGGCATTCCCTTTCTACTCTTCTTCCCTCACTTTTTCTCTCACAGACCCACATCTCCTAAACTCTAAGGAATTCCAAGACTTGCAGTCAGGGGAGCAATGGGTAGCTAGCAGCTCATCCCAGGCTAACCCCCTGATCGTGTCCCCAAGGCCCCTTTTCTCTGACTTACCAGTGAGCTAAGGCAGCCCCAGCCTAAGCTGTCCTGTTGCTTCTTCTGTGCTAAACCCTTCCTCATTTTACTGTCCCCAATTGTGATAAACATTCCCTCAAAGTCACGTGGACTCGTGTTGTGAAATCTTTCCTACATGAAGGCAAGAACCCACACACTACCAGCTGGCCCTAGGCAGACCCACTCAGGGCCAGGTCCTCCATCCAGTGACATTTTCATTGATCATACCCATAGTGTTATAATACTGTCCTATGGTCAGGACTGATTTACAGAAAAGAGGAATTATTTTCAAAAGAAAGCAGTTTTGAAAAAAAGATATGGGTGCTTACAAAACCATTGGCAAAGCTAGAGAAGCAAGCTCTAGGTAAGACACTAATGGCTCCCATAAAACCATTTCCGAACTGACCTGTCAAGGGAACTGCTTCCTTTGCTACAATCAGCAAATAGGGCAATCAGGAAGATGCACTGGAAACGCTGACTTTAGGAGCACACTGTCTTTGCTCTGCTCCGAGTCCATCCTCTCAAAGCTAGTGATTGAACACAAGAATTCCAATGTAGAAAAACCCAGTGTCTTCACAACTCTGTGTTCTAAAAGAAACAAAAGCCAGGGTGGGGAGAGAGAAGGGGAAGGTTGAAATGTGGCTGCTAATTTCATGCAAATGCATTTAATTGGTGAAATCTAATCACATTTGGATCCTTATCAAAGGCATCTAGGAAATGAAGGTTTTAGCATTCTAGTATAGTTTCATCAGGCAGGAAGACATATTAGAAGAGCATTTTTCAAATTCTACATTGAAAATTACTTGCAAATCATACAATCAATTTATTTAATGGGCCATGAAATCAATTGATTTTTAATGAAATGAAATAAAGTACATTCTTATGTAATAAAGGAGGATTGTTTTACACCACCTTTTATTTCCGGGTTGTGTATGTGTACTGGGTATGTCTTTAAATGATCCCATGGTCCAAATTAACCAAGGTCAAAAAAGTCTGATGGCCACTGATCTACAAGGAAGATAGAACGAACTTTGAACACTAATCACAGTATACAACATAAACTCTATGAAGATAAACTTGCATCTAAGCTGTGTTAGTTTTGTATGGCTGCTATAACAAAGTGCCATGAATGTAGTGGCTTAAACAACACAAATTTACATTACAGCTCTGTAGTTAAGAAGTCCGATATGGGTCTCACTGGCTAAAATCAAACTGTTAGGGCTGCATTTCCTTCTAAAGGCCCTAGGGGAAGAATCCAGGTCCTCCTTCTTTCCAGTTTCTAGAGGCTGCCCACATTCCCTAGCTCATGTCTTTTTCTCCTCCTTCAAAGCTAGCAACAACAGATCGGCTCTTTTTCAGGTTGTTATCTCTCCGGTTGTCTTCTGCTTCCATCACCCCATTTTAAGGACCATTATAATTACATTGTGTCTACCTAGCTAATCCAAGCCCATCTTCTCATTTAAAGTCAGGTAATGATGAACAACCTTAATTCCATCTTCAACCTTATATCCCCATTGCCATCTAACCTAACATATTTGCAGGCACCAGGGATCAGGATGTGCATAATAGAATACATTATTCTATTTAGCACATTAACCAAACTGCATTAAGGATGGTGAATGTGTCCTATAAAACAGGGAGGAAAAGTATAACTGATCTTGCAATGAAGATCTCTCTCTTGTCTGCTGCTTTCAGAGTCAAGTGAGATAAGAAAAATACATAATTTTCCTTCAGGACAATGCATAAAAATATATACAATCTCATTAGTCATTTAGGATGCTTTCTATTGGTTCACTACTATGAACAATACTGATAATAGCTAGCTACCTTTTGTTCCTCCTCCCCACAAGCATCAAATTTTAAATACCATTCTACTTCAAGATAGACCAATAAGTGCACCAGTGAGATTGTACTATGTTTTATATATGTACCAGTCCTCTCCTACCATTTTAGAGTTGTGCTGTATCTACATTGTCAGAACATTGTTAGCATATAGCTATAGTGTTTCCCTTAACTCTATCATTTAGTCTCAGTTTTACATGTAAATATGTATTCAATACTCACAGATCAATATGTAGTCAATGATCTCCAGTCATGATAATTATCTAAAGATTCCTCAGGAAAAAATGTTGAAAACGGTATTCCCTGAGTTCTCTGATGTTCATAACACTATCTATGGCCTTATACTTAACAACAGTCAGTTGTGCAAAATATACAACTCTTGACTTACATTTCTTTTCTCAAATATAGTAAATGTTCTATTTTGGCATAAAATATTGCTGAAAAAATTTTTAACTATGGCTTTTTCCCCATTATAAGTGACTGAATGTTTTACCTTAAAACTCTAAGAGTTTTGTTCTTTTTCTTATTAATCCAATAGCTTTATGAGAATATGTCTCAGTGTTAGCTATTCTGGGACAATTTTCTCATAAACATAGAGTCATTTCAAGACTTCTTTTATTGAAAACAGAAAATAATAATTGTTGACAAACATGAAACAATTAGAACCCTCATGCACTGTTAGGGAGGATATAAAATGTTACAGCAGTTATGGAAAATTGTATGGTTGTTACTCAAAAAAATTGAAATAAAAGAATTACCATATGATCCCAAAATCTCACTTTCAGAAATTGAAATCATCTCAAAGAGGTATTTGGAAACTCATGTTCGTAGCAGTATTATTCACAATAGCCAATAGATAGAAGGAAGTCAAGTGTCCTTTGATGTCTGAATGGATAAACTAAGTGTGGTATAAACATACTGTGAAATACAGTGGCATTCAGCCTTAAAAAGAAAGTTCTGACACATGCTATGACACGGATGAAAATTGGGGATATTATGCAAAGGGAAAAAATCAGTCACTAAAAAACAAACACTGTTGGATGCCACTTATGTGAGGTTCCTACTTAGAGTAGTCAAATTCATAGAGACAAAAAGTAGAATGGCTATTGCCAGGGGCTGGGGGAGGGAGGAATGGGGAATTGTTTAATGGGTATAGAGTTTCAGTTTGCAAGATGTAACTTCTGCAGATTGGTTGTACAACAAGAATGTATTTAACACTACCAAACTCTACACTTAGATTAAGATGGTCAACTTTATATTTTATGTATTTAACAATTTTTTTAATTCTTTAAACTTTTTAATATCTCAGACCTGGTATTTCCTCCAAGGTTTCCTCTCTTAGTGAGAAAATAGATTTACTTAGGGGTTCATGCCAAGGAGGGGTCTGGGAGTCATTCTTGACTCTACCACTTCACACCCAGTCCATCATCCCATCCCATGATTTTAGAGAATTAAACTACCCACTTCTCTCTGTCCACATTGCTTCAATCCTAGTTCTTTTACCTGCATTATTTCTCTCCCTTTCACTCCTGTTTGTAGCAATCCATTCACAGTACTTTAGAACACTTCAGCCAAAGTCCTCTAAACAGAGAATGTATTTATTACTTCCTCAAGAAAATCCAAATTCCTTAAACAGGCTTACAGAGGACTATATAATCTGGTCACTGGAGACCTCAGCCACATTTCTTACCACTCCATACACTGAGTTTTCATGGAGACCGATTATTCCACACGTCCTGAGGCTAGTATGAGCTCCAGGTAAACGAGGCACTTCAGAAAGATGCTCATTCAGCCCAAGACCATTGTTCTTCTGCCCTCCTGCACTACTTAGCTATAATCTTCGTTAAATGCTATTTGATTTGTGCTGCAAAATCTTCAGCCATGATTCACTAGGCCTCATGAACACATTAATATCAAGAAAGAAGCTGTAATGTGCTCTTAATGATATAGTTACCCACAAACACAGAACATATTTCGGTTCCTGATATGTTCATTTTTTTAATGCAATAATGAAAAAATAATTTGATGTTGTAGATTTTCCAATCACATTTTTCCATAATCTATTCTCTCATGCTCTCTATTGGCCTCCCTCTCTCTTCATGTATTAGTAATAAATAATAATAAAAGTTTCATTCCTCATGCTCAGCTTCACATGACTTTGGCTCAGGTTTCTTTTGCAACTTTGTCTTATTTCTTTATGTTTTGTATTTTTTCCCCTTCATCATCTTTCCATTAGTCTCCAAGTCTTCTCTTTACTGCTAATGCCTCAAGGTTAATGTGCCTCACTGGGGCCATCAAGGGAATGAGGCTTTTTGGACTATCTTGTTCTTCTCTTGATCTGGTTGTGAAGCTATACTTTGTTTTTTGAGAATAGGAGTACAGAGAGAAAATGTATCAAATAAATTAGGGAATTGCTTAAAATTGCTGAGCAAATGGAAGTCCTAAACTCAACAGTAAATACATTTACATAGTTATTTTTTTCAAAAGAAGTACTCTTATGGGAACTGACAGTTAATACTTAAAACTTCTACTCTTTTCTCCCTAACTCTCCATTCTCAGAGACTTCACCCAGTCTCAGAACTCTAAATTCCATCCTGCCAATTCACAACTTTTTATCACTGGGCCTGACATTTCACCCAAGATCCATTATTTCCAACCATAGTCAAGACATTTCTCATGGAGTTCCTGCCATCTCCAAAAGCAAAGAATTTCTGAATTTTATTTCTTCCACAGTTATAACCCATACTTTTTGTTCAGAATATTACACTTTCCTGGATATCCAAGTTCAAGTTATCCTAATGAACACTTAATATGTTCTTCTATGTTATGCCTCAGGAATGGAGAAATGGAGTATAATCCTCACCCCCAACATGTTCCCAGTCCATACAGGGAGAAAGACAAATAAATAGGGTGGAAGCCAAAATCTAAAAGGCTCACACTATGATCATTGTTTGCTTTTCCTTTCTCCTAATCTCTGATATTCAACTTTTCACCAAGTGCTGCTGTATTTTAATCAAAAGTTGATAAGATTTATCATTGATACCAGTCTTCTTTCCCATTTGAAATCTTCAAGTTATGTTTCCTACATTCCCCTATATTCAGTCAGTCCTAAGTACAATCCATGCTGGTTTAGTTTTATCTCACAGATTTGTTCCTCCACTTCACAGGGCTGCCAGTGAGGCAGGAGGTAGTCAGGAAGGAAGCTCCCGAGGCCCCGCAGGGCTGAGGTAGAAAACACCTATACATGACAAAGACCCCCTAAGATGGGTTGTTCCTGTTTTCTGGGACAACTCTGAATCATAGAATGCGCCTGCGCGCTACCCCTGATTCATTATAATATCATTATAATGAAATAACATTGTGGGACTCCCTTCTCCAGTAGCCAATCAAGAAAGTCATGGGAAACCACGCATGCGCAGTAGCTTTGAAATCCAACTCCTTGTACCTGCGCAGGAAAAAGCCCGCCAAAGACTAGCAGGGGGCTTCTGCCTCTATAAGAATAGAATCCCCCCAGCCCACGTGCCCTTTTTTTTTCCTCTGCTCAGAGCTGGCTCACTCCCGTGTCCTGTGGTGTGTACTATCACTTAATAAACCTCCCCTCTTTCTTTATGCTATAAACTTTGTGTGTTCGGTTCAATTCTTTGTTCTCGATCACTAAGAACCTGGTTACCTGTGCACACCTGTGCACACCTGTGACACCAGGGCATCACTTCCTGTCGTGGGTATTCTAGTATCCTCCTTTTAATGCTTCCACTTCTTCTAGTCCACCCAGGACATCAGACTGAATTTCCTCCAGTGCTACATTCCCATGCTATTCCCTGTCTCAAAAGTCTACCGTGGACTTGATCCAATCCACAGTGGGGAGCCTTCAAGGAGTTTCCAGGCAAGGCCCACTCTAGCTCTCCAAGCTTATCTTCCACTAATTTCCAAAACTATGCTCAAGAGTGAGAGCCCAGGTTCAATTACAAATATGCACCTTTGACGAGCACCCTTACCCTGCCTGCCAGTTCTTTTGAATCTATTCACATTCTGCCTGGCCTTAAGGACAAGCTCAGGTTTCACATCATTTCCTAACTAGTTGACTAAACTTAATTGCTCCTTTTCTGACTCCACCCAGAGCTACTCCAGGTTCCCCCAGGCCATCCAAGGCACAATGGGTCTGGTTAGTGATAGTTCCTGTCTTCTCCTTTGCAGAGATGTAAAATCAAGCAATGGCCCTTCACCTCTTTTGTTATGTAAATTTATTTAGTGAATTTTTTTGGATTTCCAAACTGACTAAAAAAGAGGAAGAAAAAGAAATTACTCAGCCTTAAATAGACAAACATTTTTAAACTTGAGGTATTTGAGACAATATTAGGTACTTCCCAGGTTATAAATGCAATCAAAATGCACAGCCCAGCCAAGCCAGACCTCCGAAAGATTATCATAGTAATAACCTCAGCCTTTCTTTGCCCCATCAACCTGACATTTCTGTCCTAGCACCTTTAAGATTTTCCTTTTCCTGCCAAAACTTGCTCTCATGAAAAGACCTCATGAGCAAGCTATAATAGAAAGAATACTGGACTAAGAGTCATAAGATCTGTGTTCTATTACCAGTTCTAATACAAAGAGTAAACATCAAGAGAAGACACTTTACTTCTGTGCCTAATTTTCTTTGTCTGTGAAATAAGGAAATTGAACAAGAATTTTCCCTAAGGTTCCTCGCAGTTGAAACATTTTTTAATATATGGTGCTACGTTAACCAGTGATTAATAAATAAGTCCTAAGTTGTTAATTCTATTTGGAGTAATTTTATTTTAGTTGTCCTAGTACTGTAAGCAAAATAAGTGAATCTATATTTTCTCCAGTTCTTCTAGGAAAAAAAATTTTAGAAAGAGAAAACAGTGAATACTGAACCCAATAGATGGCTTCTTCCTCTTGAGGACAACCAGGCTGCCAATGGTGATTACTGACTATTAGGTTAAAAAACAAAAACAAAGACAAAACAAAACAAAAACAAGGGTTAAGTTCAGTCACACAAAAAATTCAAACAAAACTTTCTTTTCAAAACATCCATTGGTCCAACTATAGTTCAAAGTTGTTTCTGGGTTCAGTAAATAACACTATTGGTTGATTTGGTGATTCTTTTATAAAAACTGTTTGGACTCCCGGTCAAGATGTTACAGGGTGCAGCCAAGAGGGGGGACCCCAAATAGGCATTTGAAATGGGGTCCATAACTTAAGGTGTCTAGGAGATTTTAGGATGTCTTCACCACCCCCCCCCACCCCCCAGGGTATGGGTTGGGGTAAGCGACACATGGAGCAGGGCCTTTGAAAGCTGTTTCTCATAGCAACAGCCTTGCAGCTAACCTCTGATGTGGTCATTTAACATATCTATAGCCTTTGGCTGGTCGCTTAGATATGTTAAATAGCTGTGGCCAGGCTCTGAGCCAGGGGAATGGAAGTAACTTCCCCACCAAGACGTAACTGGGGGGTAGGTCCCCCAAGTTATAGTGCCTGCGTGGGAGCTTGGAAATGATTGGCTCCAGGACTTGGGGCCACACCTGCCCAGACTCATGATGGCAGTCCAGTAACGCTGGAAGGGTATAAGTTCTGGCATGTGAAGCCGAGTGTGGGAGGAGTCGGAAATGGGGCTGCAGAGGAAGATTGGTGCGGGGATTTAAACCCAGAGGTGGTAGCTGTTGATGGGAGAACCATTCGCAGTCCTAAGAGGGGGAGAACCATGCAGCTGTGGAAGTATAGAGAGAATCACAGCCATTGGAGAGAGAACCACGCGGCCTTGACAGAGTGGAGACTCCCGCAGCCCTGAGAGAGAGAATCACCATGTGGCTTTAGCAGAGAACCGCCACTCGGCTTTGGCAGAGTGGCGACCCCGTCCCCCCTTGCAGCCATTGCATAGGGGGAGAAGCACACAGTTTTGGCTAAGTGGAGACTCCCATGGCCCTGAAAGAGAGGACCATGTGCCTTTGTCAGAGTGGGGACCCCCACAGCTTTAGAAGGGGGAACCACCACCTGGTTTTAGCAGAGATCCCAGCGACTCAGCTGAGGGTGCCGGGAACCCAGGGAGGTCTCCCAGTCGAGATGGAATACTAACTGGGAATAACCAGAGGACTGCCTGAGCCATAGACTTCTATTTCCTTTCCTGAGATATGGTACTCTGGACTGGGCAAAGGGGGAAGGAAGGAAGGACTGTGTCTGTTTGTGGGTGTTTTAAGGGACTTTGGGATTTTTGACAAAGACATTAGGTCACTACTTGAAGTTTGTATAGCATTAAATAAACATTTCCTTTCCTTTTCACAAATCTCTGGCATTGAGAGACGTCTTTCCTCTGGTGGCGGACATAACAGACCAGGGGGCTTCTTTCAGTAATAGTATATCGTCCCAGGCCCCTCCCCCCCTTGTTTGTTCTGTAACAAAGATGGTGGCATAGATAAACACAACTCATCTACTACAACCACAACAAAATTACAACTAATATATAGAACAACCATCACTGAAAACCATCAGAAATTGAGTTGAATGTAAGTTTTACAACTATGAAATTAAAGAAACCACATCCATCCAGATTGGTAAGAGGGACAGAGATACAGAATGGGCTGGTCCCACATCATACGTGATAGATAAAAATTTGGGTGGGATATCTCAGAAATGAGGAGTCTCAGCCCCACACCAGGCTCCCAAGCCCAAGGTTCCAGTGCCAGGAAGATGAGTCCCCACAACTTCTAGCTGTAAAAACCAGCAGGGGCTGAGTTGGTAGAAGAAACTTCTAGAGTCCCAAGCAGTTCCCCATTAAAAAAAAACAACAACCCACACACAGACTTACTCAGACTCACTCCCTCTGAGCTAGAGCTCATGGTAGCAGCTTGAATAGCACCAGTGGCATACATGGAGGAACTGAAGTGTCTGGCATCAAGGCAGGAGCTGGAGGACAGCTTTCTCCCTGACAAAAAAGTGGGGAGAGGCTATTGTCCCTTTTCTGGGCCCTCCCCTCACAGAGCCACAGAGCTCACAAGCAGGGGCCATATCTGGGACTCCATCAATCTGGCTAACATTGTTTGCCTCACCCTGGAGATCCCCTTAAACTCCATCCCACCCAACTTACAGACCCACCCAAACTGTTAACCATGACTTTACCATATGAAAGGCTGGTCTTGTCTCATGCTTCACAACTTCCTAATTCTACCAAAGAAGTAAGAGCCAGCCTCAGTAACCCCCAGCCCTGTACTTCTTGTTAAGTGGCCCCAGGCCCTGCACTAGCAGCCGTCAGCCTAGATTCACAGTTTGGCTTTATCTGGGATCTCCAAGCCCAGCACAAGTAACAGCTATCTCAGATTGCTTTATAGCTCAAGCAGGGTGGCCCTGGGTAGAACATAGGTGGGATAGGCACCTTGGCCTGCATCACCCAGGAACCCCCAGAGCCTGCTCACCTGGTGGACAGCTACAGACCTCGTTGGTGCACCGCCACCCTGCCACTACACAGCAGATCCTCCACAGAGGGCAGAGATTGATGGTGAGTGGACACCTGGGTAAATCCCATTGATCTGCCAACAGCAACCAAGTCTCAACTTCAAAAGGAGAATGTCGTCAGCCCACACAAAAAACACACCTCAAATACCCAGCTTGGCTGACAGAGAAGGCTGTGCCACTGACCCTACAGGACACCTACTACTTTAAGCCAAGCTACCAAGACATGGAGTCAAAGCAGCTCTACCTAATACACAGAAACAAACACAGGGAGGCTGCCAAAATGAGGAGACGAGGAAACATGGCCTAAATGACAGATCAAAACTCCAGAAAAAGAAGTAAACAAAACAAAGATAAGCAATCTATCAGATGCAAAATTCCAAACACTGGTTATAAGGATGCTCAAGGAACTTAGTGAAGACCTCAGCAGCATAAAAAGGATCCAGTCAGAAATGAAAGGTACATTAATTGAAATAAAGAACAATTTACAGGGAAATTGAGTGGATGAAGCTGAAAATCAAATCAATGATTTGGAACATAAAAAAGCAAAAACAACCAATCAGAACAACAGGAAGTAGAAAAACTCCAAAAAATGAGGCTTGTGTAAGTAACTTCTGGTACAACTTCAAGTGGTCCAACATTCACTTCATAAGAAGAGAAACATCAAGATATTAGAAATCTATTTGATATTGTAATGAAAGAAAACTTTCCTAATTTGGTGAAGGAAGTTTACGTACAAGTCCAGGAAGGAGAGAGAGTCCCAAACAAGTTGGATGCAAAGAGGCCCACTCCAAGACACATTATAATTAAAATGTCAAAGGTTAAAGACAAAGAGAGAATCTTTAAAGCAGTAAGAGAAAAGTAGATAATTACTTATGAAGGAGTTCCCATGAAACTGTCAGCTGATTTCTCAAAAGAAACTTTGTAAGCTAGAAGGGATTTGCAAGAAATATTCAAAGTCATGAAAAGCAAGGACCTACAGCCAAGACTGCTCTACCCAGCAAAGATATCATTTAGAATCAAAGGGCAGATAAAAAGCTTTCAGACAAGAAAAAAACTAGAGTTCATCATCATGAAACATTATTATATGAAATGTTAAAGGGACTTATTTAAAAAAAGAAGATCAAAACTATAAAAAATAAAATGGTAATAAACACATATCAACAATTGAATCTAAAAATCAAACTAAGTAAACAAAAACAGAGACAGAGTCATGAATCCGGAGAGCATTTTAATGGTTGCCTGGTGGGAGGGGTGGGGAAAAGAGGAAGAGATAGGGGATTAAGAAGTACAAATAGGTAGTTACAGAATAGCCATGGGGATATAAAGTACAGTATAGGAAATAGAGTAGCCAGAGAACTTACATACATGACCCATGAACATGAACATTGGTATGGGGTTGCCTGGGTGGAGGTTGGCAAAAGGAGAAATATTGGGACAACTATAATAGCATAATCAATAAAATATAATTTAAAAATATAAAAATAATCTGTCTGAGACCTGCCTGCCATGTCATGTGGGTTCTAGGAGCTCAGTAATTACTGGTTCAATGAGCAGGAGGTCAGGAATTTGAAAAAAAAATGTATAGAAATATCATAGATACTGCTTTTGCCAATCACCAGCAAAGGCCATTAGAGCAGGTGTTTGGACTCTGAAGAACAGCTTCCAGAGAAGTCATGACCCAAGAGCTGAGCAATACCTCATGGAAAGTGAAAGGCTCAGTGACCCACAAGGGAAAACCCAGATCCAACATCCTAGCCTGAAGGTAAAGGGCAAGGATGTTGTATGTTTCATTGGAATGACAAGTACAGCTACTCCCCAGAAAAGCCATCTTGTTGAATCAAATCTTTTTTTATCACTCTTATGTTATGAGGTTGAGATTGTGACCATAAAACAAAAGAAATTATGAAAGAATAGCTTCAATCAAAAAGCACTCAGTGAAGCATGTAATTAAGTGGAAAACTGTCAGTGATTGCTCATTGTATCTGCACAGGACAGGACATTAGTTTAATAGCTTTATATAAATGGAAAAAGAAAACTTGGTAATTGACTTAGTACAACAGTAGACAACGTAGAAAATATACTTCTAGAGACAATAGGTCACTGAGAACAATCTCAGGGGTGTTGAACACTTGAAGATGCTGAACAGTGAAAAATGTGTAGAGTTGAGCAGAAATTATTCTTTAAATTATACATGTATTTTTAAACAACAATGATTTGTAAAATTGGCTGACTGGATAGCAAACAACTAAGTTCATCTCTTATATTGCAACCAGGACCCACTTCTTCTGTCTTCTAGAAAAAATTGAAGAAATTTCTTTGAACAGTCTTGCAGAACCAAGTGTAATTCATTAAAGGACAGCAGGAAATGCCTTAAATCTGAGACAAATGTTTGCACCCTCCCTCTTCATAAACATGAATGCCACTTTGCCTTACAAGTTAAATTTTACTACAACTCCAGAAAATAGTGTAGTAATTTTAAGAAGTTCAGGAATTTTATTACACCTAAGTCTACCTAAAATAAATAGGTCACTGACTACAGATTGGAAACATTTCATAATGCAGAAGAGCTTGTTGTAATATGAGGAACTGAAAGCTTTGGTTGCTCTGCACTATCTCAAACTACAGAGAAGCAAAAGAAATAAGGTGACATCAAAACTCAGAGCCAGAAGGTAAATTATATCATGAGGACATCACGTTACAACTTCCCATTTCAACCTAAGAAGCAGTAACAAAGTAATGGAGAAAAAGTTTGAAGAAACAGCAGTGGCAGAAGATGGGGAGCAAGTATTAGACCTAGCGTGAGTGTTGGGGATCACCCTGCCTGGTATCAGAAGCTGTAACCCCCGCCAAGGCTAAGGCTGAGGGAGTGGCCTTGGACTGTAAGCCAGCAAGGAGACAAAAGCTTATCTCCCTGGCAGGAGCGCTGCTTCTGCTGCTTCATTCATAACTGAACCCCAATGCTTGGTTGGTTAGCCAATGACGGGTAAGATTCCCCAAGGGGGGAATGATCTAAGACAGGCACGATCACGTGGGAAGCCCCCAAGAAAGGACTTTGGGGGCTACAGCAAAAGGGGGTGATGGACCCTCGCTCCTCGGCTTTGACACAGCCTGAATCCTCATCCTCATCATCTGGGAGAAAATCTCCTTATCTCTTGGTTGCCTTAGTTCCCTTGCTCCACCTAAGCCTGAAACAATGACAGGGTGGTGCAGCTCTGTGCTGAAAAGGGTGGGTTCCCTGGGTGATCAGGCCTAAGAAAGAATATGTAAAATCCTGTGAAACCTTCTTTGTTTAGAATGCTCTCAGTTGAATGATAAGGGTCCAAGGAAGAAGTAAGTTTGTTCCTCAAAGTTTTACAGCTCTTTGACCCTGACTCAAAATAGGCCCTCAAACTTCCTTGTTATCTATTGTTTGATCCTTACCTCCTAGCAATGAGTAATGAGCTTTACCTGAATTCTTATGCAAACAAAACCAATGAAAAGCCTTTCCTGAGGGGGAACGGGGCGCTCTCCCCACCAGACAGAGAGTGGCCATTTCATTCCTACTTCCCCACAGGACTTGGTTGTCTCTGTGTATGTTTTTCTTGCATGTTGACGAGCCATCCACAGCATTCCTCGGTCACTACAGGCAGGTGATTGTGTCATATGAGGGTCTCTGTCCATTCTCCCTCCCCCTCCTTCGAGAGTTCTACAACTTGCTCCTTTACCCCATGTCAAAACAAACTGCTATTATTATTGTATTGGGAGTAGACTCTTGTAGAATACAGACTGCTAGTTGAGGGAACGTGGTAGGACCTACTGCTTCCCAATATGAATCCATTTTACAGCAAGCAAAGCAGAGAACAACCAACCAAAGAACAGAAAGATTATGTAAGATGGAATCATTTCTAAATTACTCTTCACCCCTCAATTTTCCCACCTCAGCTTCTCCTATGTTTTTATAGTGGGATAGATAGAAAGAATATTTACTCAACAACTATTTATTTATTTATTTATTTATTTATTTATTTTAGTATGTGTGAGACATCTTGGCCATTACAAAGGTGAAATATGGACTCCTCTAAAAGAATGTGTATTCTCTTTCCTAAAGATTTTTGTCTTCTGGCTTCCATAACATCACCCTCTTGTTCTACTCTCATCTTTCTAAGAACAAAATTTTTGTGTCCATTTTTTGTGTTTTCCATTAGCTTTTTCAATCTTCTCACTCTACAAGCTATCCTTGAAGGAGTATATTCTTCCAAGATTTCAACTACACTTTTTTTCTAGTTTAATCACCAATCTAGAATACCAGAGCCCAACTTAAATATTAGATTGTATTTCCTTATTTCCATAGCATTGTGGACAATCTCTACTTGAATATCCCAAAGGCATCTTCCCCTGAAGCTGCCTAAAACACCTTCCTGTTTTTCTGAGGAACATATTTTCCTGTTCCTCATATTCCTTTCTTCTTCCCTACTCTCGTAGTTTCATTTCTTCTGTAGGTAAACCCTGAGACAAGAATTCCAGTGCAAAGTCTTCACTTGGAAGGTGATCCAAGAGAAATCAGCTGGAGATTGGAGCAGTGAGACCAAGAAGTAAAAGCAGCCCAAAAATCTTAATTGTCAAACAAGATACCACTATGGGAACCTAACTGAATCCCAGTGGGGAACTCCAGGAATAGAATGCACACCTTGGACAAATCCCACCTGTGGTGCAAAGGTGCTAAGTTATTTATTTACCCACAACTCCTGTCAAACAGTGGTTGAAGGACAAGAACTCACCAGCACTTTCCATCTCCTTTGCACCTGCCACCGAAGAAAACCCTCACACATCAGAAATGCACTCTAGCTGTTAAGGCTTTGCCCTGCAGTTATGAGTGAGGCACCAGCAAGGTCTCCTGACTCTCTGTTCTGCATTTTGGTCAATGCACCACACCACTGCTGACCTTGGCTGGAAACCTTATAATCACCCATGATTTCTCCCCCTTCTTCACCCCCTACATTTACTGAGTCACCAAGACCTGTTCATTTTACTCCCATTGTGGAGTTAACTTTGTCCTTCTCAGTCCTTAAGTTGTGCTTTAATTCCGTGTGTCAATGTCTCTCCTAAAATATTGCCATGAATGGTTTCCTAGCTGGTCTTTTGTCTCCCAGGCCCCTTCTTCGAAGAGCTAGCAGAGTCATCCATATTTCATTCTACTGCTGTAGAGATAATAATAGCAACAACCAATAGATACTAAATGCTCTCTTTATGTGCCAGACATGGATTAAGTATGTTACATGCATTATCTCACTTAAGCCTCATAATAAACTTGTAAGACAAGTAACAGTCCTTATCTCCTTTTACGGATAAGATCACAAAGGCTTAGAGAAGTTAATAAAGTCAGAGCTAACAAGATCAAAGAAGGAATACAAACCCAGGCAGTCTGACAACCATACAATATCACCCCTGTACTCAGTCATTAGTTTAAAATGCAAACCCAGTTATGTCATTTTCCCAATTAAAAGCCAACTCCAGCAATGGATTCCTAACACTTTAATAATTAAAGTCTTAACTTTTAAGCATGGCATGACACCACATCATATACTGGCCTCAGGTTCCCTTTGTAGCTTATCTTTCTCCACCTGCACTCATATAATATTAGTTCATATATTTAATCCACAGGGACAGGAAGCAATATGTTTGACTAAAACATGGGGTGCTTTGAGGAGAGTCATAGATAATAAGCCTATGTCCATATCAAAGAAGGCTTCTATAAATCACTAGATCAAAGAAGTTACATATCCCTCCAAGAGGCATTTACCCATCCCAGCTCTCAACATTTCTAAACAAAACAAAACAAAACAAACAAAAAAACAAAAAACAGCAGTCAGGACTTTCAACCTCACAGTCATGAACTTCTGAGCCAGCGGCCGACCTACAAACCTGCTGGGTGAGTCTGCAGTCACCAGCACATGTTGTCTGGCTTCCTGCTGTTTCTTTCACCTACCTGCCCACCCTCTACCTTTCCTTCCATGGCAATCCAACTGTTTTTTCCTCTGCTAGGCCTTTGCTGCCCACATTGCTATTCCTCTGCTCTGAACTAAAAAGGAGACTCAATGTCTGTCAAACAGTATTGCCTTGTATTCTTATGAGGTCATTTCATTTTCCCTGAAAGTGGAGCCTGAATATGTAAGCAGATAGAAGGCATCTAATATTTCACTAAATGCCCTTCAGTACCTAGCCTATAGATAATTTGCATTAGACAGTTGAATGAATATGTTAAATGGCTTATTTAAGATTCTTTCCAAGCCTATGATATTTTAAATCCTAGTGTTCTCATATTTTGAATGCATGTTACCATGTACTAAATTATACCATGCAGTAAATTATACATATCACTGTTGAAAGAATAGCAAATTCTGAAGGTCAACTCAGACCTAATTAATAATAGGCAACAGGCTTATATTTCATATATGAAAGTGACCCACTATCAGTAAAGCAAACATTGTGAAAGTTAAATATTCACAGAGGGGGGCTGTTATCAGACTAAATGGTGTTATGCGTGGTTAATATTGTGCAGGACATTTCTGTTATTCTTTTAACAGGATGCTAATCACCTGCCAATTCTGTTGCTTCACCCCTCTTATGATTCTGCAGATTAGCACCATGGATGTGGATATAGACATACTGAGGCTTATCTCCCCAACAAGGTATAAAAAAATGCAAGTAGGTAAATAAGAAAATTAGGGTTCACAGAAGAATTCACTTCCCAATGTTAAAAGCATGCACAGATTGTTGTATGTCATCTATTCACATGGTTAATATCTTCATATGAAGCGATTAAAACTTTCTTCCCTCAGGAGAGAGTAGATATAGAATTATATTTTTATCATGGAATCAGCATTTATCAACAACATAGCCAGGAGAATTATGTTACAGTAGAAGGTACATATTTCTGTTGTAAAATATTATGCAGCTGAGAGGTAGGAGAAATTGAAATTGACCCTCCTTAAAAGGATGATGTTGGCCTAAGGCTGGATATGGAAGGTGGCCTCCCTACCCAGTAAAGAACTTCATTGATGAGCAGAAGGAAGAAGCTCTTGGTGGCCAACTCCCAGTAGTACACTGTAGTACAATTAAATCCTTGGCTCAAAGTCAATTTTAGGAAAAATTCTACTTCAGTAAAGATAGCTCCATTCCCCTGGGATGTTGCTGTTAACATAAAACTCAATATCAAAAGACACCCTTAGTTAACCATCATAGGTGATTTTCTTGTAAAGTATGGTTCTTAGAAAAGGGATTTCATTTGTTTATTTTGGTTTATTTATGGTAGTAATACTCTACTAGTTCTAATTTTATCTAATTGCTAAAGTAAAAAACTCTATACTTGCAAGAAATGTATTTTTAGTTTAATAACATAACAATAAACTTAGCCTCAAACTCCATATAATATCCATAAAGATGGAGGAGATAAACTAGGAAAAATTAAGGTCTAAAATTGTTTTAAAAACTGTTTTATAGGGGGCTGTCAAATTATTTTGAAAATCTAAAAATAGCCACTAGTAGAATGATGTATACCCTTCAAATGACTAAAAAGATTAAAGTAAAAAAAACATAGCTTATACAGAAATTAATTTGGAAAAACTATTTGGAAATATTAAATAGTGTATAATATATCTAGAAATAAATTTCATACCATGGTCCAGCAACTGCATTTCTAGGAACCCACCTAAGAAAATAATCACTGATGCACAATTGTTAAAAAACATTGGGGAAAAAAATGAGAGGGGGGCATCTATCTCTGTGAAGTGGACTATCATGCAACTTTAATGTGGGGGCCATAAGAATGTACATTACAGGCTTACAACTACAGTAAATATATTGACCAAGGGTCCACCTGGCATTTTAAAATTCATGACTGAACTTGCCCCAAGGATACACCTGCCAAGGTCTGCTCCCAGCTGATGACCAAGGAGACAGGTACTAGGGCAGACCCGCCCCTGGGCAGACTTGCATGCAGCATGCCTGCTAGCCCAGCCTGATCTCACTCCCTCCCTTTTTTCTCTCCCACAGACACTTCATAAAATCCTTGCAGGTTTAATCACATTCTGGCATCTGCTTCTCAAAGGAACCAGACTAAGGCACATAAAAGCATGTTTTGAAAATATAATTTAATTATATACTCTAATTTTAAGTTAAATATTGAAATATTACATTTTCAAGATGCAAAATAAGCTCAATATAGTGAGAAAATAAAAGAAATGTTCACATTCATGTGAAGATTCGTAGATAACAGAATGGATGAAAATATACCAAAGTGATAAAAGTGATTATCCTGGGTAATGATTTTACTGATGATTTTAATTTTTATATACTTTTCTAAATACCATAATGTCTCTCAAATAATTGTCTTATTTTTAAATTTAAAATGTAATCTAAGCCTCACAATTTAACAAAATGTAGTTTTTACAGAAAAGTAGACAAAAATACAATTTGGTTGATATAGATTGAATGTTTGTGCACCACACCCCTCCCATTCATTTGTGGAAAGTTAATACCCAAAATGTGGTATTTGGAGGTGGAGCCTTTGGAGTGATTAGATTATGAGAGCAGGATCCTCATTAATAAGATTAGTGCCCTTATGAAAGAGATCCCAGGGATGTCCCTCACCCCTTCTGTTATGTGAGGACACAGGAAGAAGATGACTGTCTAAAACAGAAGCAGGTGCTCTCTACACAATGAATCTGCTAGTACCTTGATCTTGAAATTTCTAGTTTCCAGGACTGTGAGAAACAAATTTCTGTTGGCTAAGCCACCCAGTCTGTGATATTTTTGTAATAACAATCCTAACAGATTAACACATTGGCTAAGCATTGAAAATGGTTAAATTGAGACACATGATAACAATTAAGGTTTTTGTTGGTTGGTTTATTTTAAATTGGTACTTCAAATAGAAAGATAAGCTTCTTGATTCCTCAGTACTTTGATGAATTTGAATGTATTAGTTGGAACCACTGTCTTCCATATACATTATATGTTGCACATTTATGAACAAATGTGACACTACTGGAAGAATCTCTAGAAAACAAACAAACAGAAAAGACATGAAGGCTCATGCTTCCTTTTAAGAGCAAGGAAATCTTGGTCTTGATTTACTACATGGTAAGATGGAAAGGTCTACCAAGCCTTTACTTCATTATGAGTTACGTAGATGACAAGTTTCTGAAAGGTTGGCCAAGTAGGGGTAGGGAGAGAATAATATATGTATATGATAGGGAGAAGGGCCTTTTGGCTGGTGTGGGGCAGGTATGGCAAATACTATTTCATTCTCAAACCAACTGTGAGAGATTGGCAGTGACTACCTTTGTAAAAAAAGAATTCTAGGGCAGCTTCTGATTAAGCTGAGAGCAGTGGTATGATCAATGAAGGATATCTGCCTAACTGTGGAAGGGAAGGTATCTGTCATCTCTGGGGTGATATGGTAAGCAATGTACCATTAATCTAGTAGGTTTTCTGTCCATGCATTATGTGACTTCCGTGTGAAAACTGTATTTAAGTTCTGTCAGGGTATAATTGATCAAAAGCATTATGCTCTCATGTTTTATTGAAAGTATGTTGATTTGAGATTGGTTTGTAATACAGATTAATGTAGTAGAGGAGTTGATATAAAGTGAGAGATTATTGGTTGTAGCCCTTAAATAACCTGGGAATCATGAACATTTAGATACTAATGAACTCTGTTTTGAACATTTATCATTTTTATGGGGCATGGGGGAGTAGTTAGCATACTATGAAATTTTTGTAAAAATATTTTGTTTGCACATCACACTAAAATATTTATTATAATGTGAATTGTTGTGCTGCTCTGGTACCATATGAATTTTTAAACATAATTCATGTTTTTGTCTTGCTTAGTTTTAAACCAAGTGTGCTGATGTACTGAGATTAAAAAAGGATACTACCACTCTTCAGGGATATAGAAGGAGTGTATTCCCCAAGTTCCTATATTTAGCAAGGAATCTAGAAGTACTAGGATACAAGTCAAAGTAAAGATGGGGTCCCCAGCATTTCACAGTGTAGAACATAGATCAGCTGATCAGAATCAGATGGGGGACTTCTTCACAATGTAGCTTCCTTATTCTTACCCTTTGTCTTCTCAGTAAAAATCCCTGGGGACTAGCTTCAAGAAATTGGATTTTTTATTAAGCACACCAAGTGATTCTAATGCACACAGATTTGAGACCCACTGATAATTCTCAGGCCCTCTCCCAACCTACCCACTACCACCATCACACTTATCTATAAACACCAATGGTGCCCAGATTATTCTCCATTCCAAATCCAATTCTCTATATTATCTTCTGAGAAACAAGTATACTGAGCTCATAACACTGAATATTAACAAGCCCCCCAAGAGATGCTGTCAACATGCTCTAAAAACTTGGAAAATGTTGCTGGCAGGTTTACTTAAAATTAGGGGTTCCTCTATGCTTGCATTCTTACTAAGATAACCTATATTCTTTTGGAAACTGAGGCATCTGTCACAGCAAATGTGAAAAGAACTTCAGGAACATTTCCATTATGATGGATATGAGTTATCACAGATACTTTTTATAAATATGATTTGAAAAGCAGTAGAAGTCAGAGTATTAGTAAAGAATGATTGACTATATTGAATTCTTTCCCTATATCAAGCCCTGTGTACTTTATATTCACATATCCTTGGACCTGTATTGTATATGTCTGGGCTGGTGGTTATATTTAAACCACTTCCTTCACTGAGTTACCATAGTTCTTTACCCCAGACAAAGCACTGTTCCTTCATAGCTTGCCCATGACTCTTACTCTCCAACAGCAAAGTATGGATTTAAAGGAAATATTTCTCTTTCTGGAGTCTCAGTTGAAATGTATGAATTTTAAATGACACCACATGAGCAAATCCAAAGGAAGTTTCCCTCCAAAAAATGTGTTATCTGGGACTTCCGGACAAGATGGAGGCATAGGTAGACACACTGTGCCTCCTCCCACAACCAAAATAAGGACAACAAAAATTTAGAAACAAAAAAAAAACCAACCAGTACTGACAGAAAATTGAACTATATGGGAGTCTGACAACCAAGGAGACACATTCATCCAGACCGGTAGGAGGGGCGGAGTCCAGGAGCTGGTATGGAAAGAGCTCGCAGCAGGGCAGCTGGTGGGTCCCTGATGCACAAGTCAGCAGCTGGCAAACCCTGGGCACAAGGCAGCAGCAGGTGAACCCAGTGAGGTGGATTGTGGCAGGTGTGGTGCCCAAGGTGGCTGGCCGACCAAATGGTCCCACATTTGCAAGCAGATAAAACAGGCAAAACCGGGGAGCAAGATAGACAGAAACCCAGGGTATCAGCACCGGGAAATAAAGCCTCAAAACACCAATTGAAAACACCTGTGGGGTTGAGGCAGTGAGAGATACTCCCAGCCTCATAGGAGAGTTTGCTGGAGACACCCGCAGGGTCTCAGGACATACACAAACCCACCCACATGGGAATCAGCACTAGTACGGACCAATTTGCTTGGAGGAAGCAGGGGAAGTGACTGAAATCCAGCAGAGAGTGGACCAAGTGCCATTGTTCCCTCTTGGATCGCTCCCTTACATAGAGCATCACAACTCAGAAACTGGGCTGACCCACCCCAGCGAACACCTAAGGCTCCATAAGAGGTGCATCAAGACAAAAAAAATGGCCCAAATGAAAGAACAGATCAAAGATCCAGAAAAAATACAACTAAGTGATGAAGAGATATCCAGCCTATCAGATGCACAGTTCAAAACACTGGTGATCAGGATGTTCACAGAATTGGTGGAATGTGGTCGCAAATTAGATGAAAAAGTGAAGGCTACGCTAAAGGAAAGTGAAATAAAGGAAAATGTACAGGGAACCAATAGTGATGGGAAGGAAACTGAGACTCAAATCAATGGAATGGACCAGAAGGAAGAAAGAAACAATCAAACAGAAGAGAATGAAGAAACAAGAAGTCAAAAAACTGAGGAGAGGCTTAGGAACCTGCAGGACATCTTTAAACATTCCAACATCCGACTTATAGGGGTACCAAAAGGAGAAAAGGAAGAGCAACAAGTGGAAAAGTTATTTGAACAAATAATAAAGGAGAACTTCTCCAATCTGACAAAGGAAATAGACTTCCGGGAAGTCCAGGAAGCTCAGAGAGTCCCAAAGAAGTTGGACTCAAGGAGGAACACACCAAAACACATCATAATTACATTAGCCAAGACAAAAATGAAGGAAATAATCCTAGAAGCAGAGAGAGATAAGGAGACAGTTACCTATAAAGGAATTCCTATAAGACTGTCAGCTGATTTCTCAAAAGAGACCTTGCAGGCAAGAATGGGCTGGAAAGAAGTCTTCCGAGTCATGAAAGGCAAGGACCTACATCCAAGATTGCTCTATCCAGCAAATCTTCCATTTAGAATGGAAGGGCACATGAAGTGCTTCCCAGGTCAGGTCAAATTAAAGGAGTTCATCAACACCAAGCCCTTATTATATGAAATGTTAATGGGATTTATCTAAGAAAAAGAAGATCAAAATTATGAACAGTAAAATGACAACAAACTCATAACTATCAACAACTGAACCTAAAACAAAAACAAAAACAAAAACAAACCAAGTAAACAACCAGAACAGGAAAAGAGTCATAGAAATGGAGATCACATAGAGGGTTATCAACAGAGGAGTGGGAGGAGGAGAGAGGGGGAAAAGATACAGAGAATAAGTAACATAGATGGTAGACAGAAAATACACAGGGGGAGGTTAAGAATAGAGTGGGAAATGTAGAAGCTAAAGAACTTATGGCCTATGGACATGAACTAAAGGGGGGGAATGTGGGTGGGAGATGGTGTGCAGGGTGGAGGGGAGTGAAGGGGGGAAAGGGACTACTGTAATAGCATAATCAATAAAATATACTTTAAAAAATAAAAAATGTGTTATCTAAGATGACATATGGCTTTGGTTATTCTTGGCTGAAGTAGAAAAACATATAACAAGAGATGTCTACCTGGTGCAGTTCCCACTATGGCAGGTGCTCCGGGCTCCAGGGCTGTGCCAGAGCTCTTTCTCCCATTGCAAACTCTATGAATTTCCTACTAGCCAGTGCAGTGGGTAAAGTTTTGGCCATTTGACACAGAAAAAATTTGCTTGGTTTTGAACATATACTGGCTCTGATAAAAAGACTGATGGCTCCATAAAATATGCAATAAAAGCAGTCTCTAGAGTTTTTGAAAGCTGAAAAATATGAGAAATCATTGTGGTGTCACTTGGCCTCTGAGGCGAGTATCATAGCATTTCATGTCCACAATCCTGCCCTTTTTTTTGTTCTGTTGCATTTGGGCAACATTAGTGTCCTACATCATAGAAAGGAAATCTCTGTCCAAAAAACTATTTTCCTAACAAAAATTATTATATTTATCTGGGGAATCACAAAAGAATGTTTTGGGTTTTTTTAAAAATCTCTTTGGTAAGATAAAATACTTCTTTTGAAATGTTTTTTTTTCAAATTTTATGTGATGGATATTATATTATTACCTCATTTTTAATCAGAAAATACCTCACCAACCCCATATTCACCTCTAACACCTCTGGGAAACAAATTCACCTCTGGGAATTCTTAACTCCCTTAGGAAAAAAGTTCCTGTTAGAAGTTACATAGAGTGCAGGAAATAGAACTAGAGATGGAGTCGGGGGCTGAAATGAGAGAGAAGCCAGTAATAGAACAGACCTGGGAATCAGGAATCTGTGTGTTGATTACTATTAACAGGCCATGGATGGAGACAAGGCCATGGGTCAATCCTACCAAAATTTCTTCCAGCTCTCTGGAAGCAGAATGCTGTTGTGGAAACACCTATCATCAGCTGCAGTATTACAAAATGCTCAGTCTCCATCCCCAACCAAGCCCTCACCAGTGTTAAGTGATATACTACCATAGAGAGGAAATAGTTAATAGTTCAAATTAAAAGAGAAAAACAGATGGGTTATAACAGTGAATGAAGTGTCAAAGCAGCACTAGGTCAGAGAACATGGCATTCACTACTCTAATGGGTAAAGCTCACAGTTTTCTGCCATCCATCCTGAGGCCTATCACATTCCTTGTGGGAGATCTAACCTGGGGGACTCCACAGGCACACATCAGGTGGCTGTGCATTCCCTGACACTCAGTGGCACATTAGGGGCTTATGTCCTTTATCCTGGGAAGAGGGGTCATTGTTTCTTTAAGTTTTTCACAGAGCTTCATGATATAAAGAAAGGAAACATATAATATAAAGAAATATAAAGAAAGGGAATTGACATATTATACACACTAGCCTAGAAGATAGCCTATTCTTGTTTGATTCAACAGTTCTGTGCATGATACTCCTGCTATATGATAACACTTAAAAAGGGTTTCATGAATAAACAGGTGTAACAACAAACGAAAGAACAAATGTGTGCACCCCATTTGGGAATAACTCGCTGGGCACTGAGAAGCACCCTGCCTGCCTCAATTAACGTGGATCATCAGAAGCCTCAGTTTCTCAATGAGCCATGCTGTCTGCCACCCCAGAGCTATTTGTGAACAATATCCCTCTATTTTTCTTTCCACTAGATACAGTGCTTAGTATTATTGCCCATGGTCAATTAACTTCAATGGAAAAAGGAAATCCATCATAATATCCATTTTCCTAAAGGAAAAGTTAGAGGCAATCTTCTCTTAAATAGGGATGCATGATAGAGGACTTACTAGAATAGAGTTGGGAAGGAGAGCACCATTCTTGGACCACCACATTAGAGTTACAGGAACCAGTGCTCAGTCAGAGACACTTGTCCATTAGGCCACAAGCCCAAGCCTTTGGATTTCAAGTTTGCACACTAATTTGAGAGCCCATTAAATTGTGACTTCTTTGGCTCCTGCTACTAAACCAGTAAGACAGGTGCACTTGCTATTCTAATTCTGCTTTCCAACCAAGAGCTGTCTTTTTGTGCTCCCATTGCTGATGTTCTGTTATCCTGACCATTTTCCCAGTAGGCCCCACTAACAGCTCTCAGAGCTGTCTTAGATATATAGGTGTCTCTGCACATTTATTGAAGTGTCTTGATGCTTATCATGCACAGGAAAGCCAAGTTGCTGCCTCCTTCTTTTTATCCCCAAACAAGACTACTGTTGGAGTCCCACGCAAGAACCAGGGAAGGCTTTTATTGCTTCTGTCAATGTGTCATAAGATTTGTGCTACACGATAGCTATGGAGGAGAATCTGCAAAGCCCTTTGACTTCTGCTGTGTGTACATAGTCTTTAAAATTTTTAAACTCTATCTTCCAGAGAAGTTGTGCCTAAAAGATGGGCCTTGGGCTACACTCTTTCCCCACTCCTACCGACCTAAGATAGGCTCAAAGGATACAGTTCTTTAAGAGTACAATGTGGTCAAAAATCATAGGTTCTTGCAATGGGACTTACACCAGACCTTCATGGATCTGATTAAAAGGCTCTTTTGCCTCTGTGACATTTGAAGATAATTACTTTACATAGGCTAACATATTTTGGTTGGGTATCTGTCTACTAATTTCAGCTCATCTTAGTCTACTTCACCCTGCCTAAATTCAACAACCACCTGTCACCTATTTTATTACTATGTTATGTCAGACATCAGAAATGGAAGTCCCTACCCTAAGGACATTATAGTTTAACAAGGCAATGAGATAATTGTAGTTTAAAAAAAGGCTATTATAATAAAGTGTGGTCTATTAGTTAATATTGTTCTAAAAACAATCAGCCATTGTCATTAAGCAAGAGAAATAAATGAGGCAAAAAGTAGAAAGGAAAAGGGAAAATTATCATTATTTGAAAATGATATGGTTATATAACCATAAACCCAAGAGAGACAACTAAAGAACTATTAGACACAATGACATAATTCAGTAAAATCTCTGGTTAGAAAATTAATTGTCCAAAATCAATTGCTTTTCTGTGTACAAATAATAATTGCTAAGAAAATATAATGAAAAGATAAAATATTTTAAATATAAAAGTGTGTTGGATCTATATGAAAAAAAGAACCTGCCAAGAGAAACAATGCAAGATGAATAAATAAAGAGATACTTCTTCTTAGAGAGGCAATGTAAATATCATAAAGATATCAATTATTCTTATAATAATCTATACAATTAATGCACTACTATTTTTTTAAACATCAATGTGTGGTTGCCTCTCGCAGTCCTCCCACCAAGGACCTGGCCTGCAACCCAGGCATGTGTCCCAACTGGGAATTGAACCAGCAACACTTTGGTTCACAGGCTGATTCTCAATCCACTGAGCCACACCAGTCAGGCAATGCATTATTATTTTTAAAATACCATGTTTCTCACCAAGATTGTAACTCACCAAACTATAAAACTTATATTAAAAAATTAGTACTGGCTCAGAAGTAAACTGACAGAAAAATCTGGAACAAATTTGAGAGTTCAGAACTAGATCAAATGTATAGTTTTTAATTTAGTATACAAAGAAAAGATATTTTTTATCAGTGAGGAAAAGATATCTATATCTAAAAATGACCTGACATTTGGGCTAAAATAAAATGATGGTGATCCCACTCCTTCACTAAAATAAATTCAAGATGAACCAAAGATTTAATTAAGAAAAACCATAAAACTATTAGTTAGTAAAAACAAAGACAGAAAAGAAATTCTCTCACAGAGGTCATCAAGAGACAAATACCATATGAGTATATATGGTGCAAGGAGCAGAGAAAGAAGGAACAACATGTGGTAGAGGTATGTCTTGCCCCAATAAGAAGCAACTCATTAAAGGTTAGTAAACTAAAATAACTTGGCCATTAAACATGGACTTACAGTTTCACCTAAGACACATAAAGAGCTTGGTATTCCAAAAAGGAAAAGCTGAACAAACTGAAAACCAATGACTTTTCTTGGACCTAAGAGAGAACTGAGTTTGCAGGGCAAACCACCACTCCCCAGTCTGAAGAAACAGGAAAATTCAGTCACAGCCAAAATCTACCTATCTGTGGCAAAAGCCACTGGAGCTATAAACTTGTAGGAAAACATAAGTGATCATTTTGAAGAACTGGAAAAAGGCCCTTTTGCCCGTGGTGGGGGAGGGGAGAGTACTGGGAAAGATACCTTAAAAGGATGAAAAGACACAGACAAAGAAAGAAAATATTTGCAAAACATGTATTTGATTTAGGACTTGTATCCAAAATATACAAAGAACTCCTATACATCAACGAACAACAGAAAAACAAGAACTTCAATGAAAAAATGGACAAAAGATTTGAAAAGACATCTCCCCAGAGAAAATACACAGAGGGTAAATAAGCATATAAAAAAACTAAAACTGAAAACTGACAATGCCAAGGACTAGTGAGGATGCAGAGAACATGATCTCTCATTCATTGTTTATGGGAATGCAAAAGGGCACAGCCACTTTGGAAGGCAGTCTGGCAGTTTCTTATAAAACCAAATGTCTTACCATACAATTCAGCAATTGCTGAAATTTCCCAACTTATCTGAAAGCTTATGCCTATGTAAAAACTGCATGTGACTATTGAAAGCAGCTTTATAATTAACAAAAATTGGAAGCAACCAAGATGTTCATTTGAATACACAAACTGTGGCAAATGCATAAAATGGAATGTTATTCAGAAAAATAAAAGCTATCAAGCCACAAAAAGACATGGGTGAATCAAAATGCATATTAATAAGTGAAAAAAAAGCCAGTCTGAAAAAGCTATGTACTATGTAATTCCAATTACAAGGCAGTCTGGAGAAAGCAAATTATAGAAATGACAAGCAAATCAGTAAGTAGTCTGCAAGGACTCAGAGGGGTGGGTGATTGAATAGGGGAAGCACAAAGGACTATATTTTAGGGTGGTAGGACCATTCTGTGTGATACTATAATGGTGAATCCAAGACAGTAAGCATTTGGCAAAACCCATAGAAATTTAGAGCACAAAGAACACCTTAATGCATGTAAATTCTTTTTAAAAACCAATTTCAGAAGTCATAGGATCCCAGCAGAAAATGCAGAGTGTGACAAAAGAATCTAAATATATTACAAATGCATCAAACGACTGAATGAAAGGTAAAGGGACTAGCCTTTCCCTTCATACATGAAACAACATATATGTATATCCCATAGACAACAGACAACTGTGTGGTGATGGCCAGAGGGAAGGGGGGCAGGGGCTGGGTGGAGGTGGGTAGAGGGTGGGGGAAATGGGAACATCTGTAATAGTGTCAACATACAAATGAAGTTTTAAAATGCAAACATATGAAACAACCTCACTGACATAGGGTGAGGGGTTCAGAACAGGCTTCCCCAGTGGTGCCACTTTGACATGAGACATATTCTGAGCTGAAGCCAGTTGAGACCTTTCAGTCTCACAAGAAACTTTTACATCTCCCTGAAGAATTTAAATTTGGGTCTTTGCCCATTATAAGAATTATTACCAGAAAAAACTTTTTATGGCTTGCCTGTAGGGCACAGCAAACATCTAATTACTGCACATCTGCTCTTCTCATCCTGAGAATGACCTTTCTCCTCCCTGAAGCCCCACATAACCTCATCTTGCCCTTAGCTCAGAACACCATGTGAACCCCATTTTAACTCCATCTTTGAACCTCTCACGTAGGTGAAGTTTCTGACTCTTTCATGTATGTAGGTTTCCCATGCATACGTGTGCAATTAAATTTGGTTATTTCCTTTTGTTAATCTGGCTCATGCTGACTTAATTATTAGACCAGCTGAAGAACCTAGCAGGGTACAAGAAAGTTTGCTCCTCCCCAACAAGAGCAGTAAGGTGCTGACCTAAGTAACTTTGGAAATGAATGGAATCTACAAGACTAGAAGCAAGAGCAACTATACAAAAGTACTATACTCCAGTTGATAAAAGGTTTTTTTCCTCCAATGGAGTATGGGTTTACAATTCTGAAAGTATACCAGAATGGAATAATTGAGTAAATGCATGGCAGATGGTGGGAGTGGGGCATTACAGATAAGTAAAGAGAGAAAACTAGAATGATCCATGTAGTAATGGATTAGAGTTGGAAAATCAGTATGAACTCATTAGATCAACTATATCATATAAATGCCAGTGGCTGACTACCCAAGTATTTTTAGATAAATGTATGTATGCCGGGTAGAATGCACACCTACATCCCCTGTACTTTCAGCTGAGAATACCCTGTACCAAGAAGCATACCCAGTGCCAAGATCTTGGTTTTAAATATTGTCCTGGGAGAAATAGCTGATTCTAGTACTGGGGCAGGAAATATACAGATGAACCTGGAACATCTTATAGCATCAGAAAGTGAGGAGGTACTTTAAAAAATGATGAATGTATGCAAAGGAATCCAAGATCCAAATGTGATAGCTTTCAATGAAACTCAGCAACAGAGCTGGAATAATTTGGGCAACAAAACAAAGTAATATTGCATTGTAACTCAAAGTATAAAATAAATACTGAGGAGCACTCCTCAATCCATGTAAGTGGTTGAGTAAATAAATGAGTTGGGGAGAATCAACAACTTTCCCCAGCAAGAGTATCCCAAATAATTTGTTCAGCTACACTGTAGTGAAGGGGATAGCACCTAACATCACAGCACCTAAGCTTGGACTGAGCATAGTGACTTCCTTTCTTCCTTCCTCTCCACAGTAGATGGACAGGGGAAGGGAGAGAGTAACTTTACAGTGGAGAAATCTGGATCCACAAGAAAATTTCCAAACTTTCTATTTAAAAGTGCTATCTGGTTATGATTTTATCCCAACACAATTGTTTCTGATATAATAAAGATTGCCTTTTGAAAAATACAAATATCTGTGCACTTCTAAAAATGTTTTTTCTAATGAAATAAAGAAAATATGCAAAGCATAGAAACATCTCTCATTGCCCCACATTCTCTTAATACCCACCACACCCATGGAACAGTTCCAAACCCTAAAAGAAATGGTCACATGTGTCTCTAGATTTAGCACTTACTAGTGAACTAGAAAGACAAAATTAATTTGGTCAATCAAGAAGAGCAATAAGTATAAATTCCTGTCTTACATATAATAAAATTTTTATTTTAATAATTTTGTAACCAGTATTTAAGGAAAAAATAAATTAGGCATATTGGATTCCAAGAGCTTCTCTGTATATAAAATACATAATACATTCAGCATTTTATATAATAAAAATCTTCATGGATTAAAATATCCAAAATTGTGTATTTAACTTGGTAAACAGAAATCCAAAAAAGTTAGCAGATATGTACCATTCTGTATGTTTCCTTTATTGGATCAGTGATACTCTTAAGATAAAATTGTTAAGCATTTAAACTGTTCTTTAGGTAGAATTTTAGTACTCTCTTTTGTTGGGAGTGACTCAAACTGAGCCCAAGTGAGAGCCAAACATAATGAAAGAAATATGCTAAGAGACACTAGGGGAAGTCAAGCAGTAATTTTACCTTTGATATCCTTCAGATTCTATTTTCAAAGATCTAAAGCCTTCCCATTTATTGAGTCCAGTGCCCTCAGACTAAAACATAAAACCCACTCTTGGAGAAAAGCAGTATAACAAAAAATAATAATAATAAACAAATAATAATGAGTTATTTTAGCTGTATTTCTTCAACACTTAGGATATGCCAAGCAATACTATAAACTTACTAAATCTGATAATATCCCTATGAGGAAAATATTATTGTTATCGTACCCATTTTACATCTTGATAGTGGAGAAACAGAAAGATTTAGTGACTGGTCTAAGTTTACACAGCTCCTGAGTGACAGAACCAGGATTTGAGCTTAGGCAGTCCAGCTTCGGAATCTACACTCCTGACTCCCACGCCACACATCTGTCCAGACATTGTGGACAGCCCAGAGACTGGCTTCTCATTCTGTCACTCTTTATATAACCACGCACGGCTTCTCTCCTTCTGGCTCATCAAGGATTCCACCTATGCCTACCCCTCAGGCTGTGATAGGAATTCAGTGAGATCAGGAAAGTTCCCTTCCTCAGATCCAGGTCAAATGGAGAGCTATTTGATTACGCTTAGAAAGGTACCAGATATGCAAAGATGCTTAAGACAGAACCCCTGTCCTTGAGTAGCTCACCTTTGAAGGGAGAAGACATGCAAGTATTAATTCACTGAAGACACACAGAATTGTCTCTGTATCTTTTCTACAACTGTGTGCATGCTGGATCCATCACTCAGAAGGGCCATTATTTTGATTTGTGACTTCCTCATGAGATCGAATGCAACTCTGGAATCACTGACTTTCAGGCTTGTTCTTCTCCTTCTGGCCAACTGCACAGTCAGGGACAGACTCCTAATCTGGTGACAATATTATTGTTGTTGTTGTTGTTGTTGTTAATTATTATCATGCAGTGCTTCAAAAGGCCAAAAGATATTGAACATAAAGTGAACAGAAAGACAGTAGGGCTCATAAACTCTGGCCCTCAGGTTTAATGGTGTTACACAAAGTTAAAAAAAAAAAAAAAGACAACAGGCTCAAAGGAAGTCGCTTATGCTAAATCCCATGTCACCAAACCAAGGACTAACTTAATTGCAGTTTCCTCTCTCCCAGAAATGGAATCTTAATCCAATCAAGAATCATCTGAACAGCAGTAGTTCTGGGTTCTGCCTGACAGACCCCTGCCTAAAGAAAATCGACTTTGCAATAACCAACCTGCTTTTTGCCTAAAATAACTTCTGTTCCTTCCTACTCCCTTCTGCCTACAAAATTCTCTTATTTTTATACAGCTTTTTGGAGCTCTTTTCTGGTTTGCTGGATTTGATGTTGCCCTGTTCAAATCAATTTTTGCTCAAACTTTTAAATTTTTTATGTACCTCAGTTTATTTTTCAACAACAGATAACCTCATGATGCCACACAATGGGGAACCCAATCCCAACAAGGCCTCTCAGAAAGGCTGTCCAAGTGCTCCTCCCACCACTAGAAAGGCAGACCACAAACTGTGCCTGGGAAAGTGCTGGCCCCCTAAAGGTAAGCAAATATAGAACATTCAGGATGCAGAAGAGCTCAACATCATGAAAACAAAAACTATTCTTGTGCAGAACATACTGAAGCAAATCAAATTTTCATATCAGTTTGTTGTTATTACATCTTTGATGTTAATTCATTTTTGCTGTCCTATACATTCAATTTTCAGAGTGTGAGCCCCTCCCAGTGACTTCACGCTAAAATATAAAACTCACTCTCAAAGAGTGTAGCAATAATAATAATAATGGTTTTTCAACTGATATTTCTTGAGCACTTAGTACCATGTGCCAGGCAATACTGTAAACTCATTTAAGGTGAAAACAGCCTATGAAATAGGTATTATTTTCATTTTACGTCTTAGGAATGGAGACACAGAGAGATCTGGTGCATAAGCTGCATAAACTAAAGGAGGGCTTCTGGAGAGCATTTCAGTGATTTGATACAATTATGAGGGGCAAAGAGACTTTCAAAGTGAATCAGTCAATGAACACTCGTGTTTTCTTTCAATTGGGTAGCACCAATCAGAAGAGAAACCGACAATGTTAAAGGAGAGATACCAGGGTCAGTTACTAAAAATACAATAGTTTTGCATAGTTGACAGGACTTTAGGGGGAGACAGTGCAATAAAAAGGAGGAGACCACAAAACATTTGTGGTCTTAGGCTTTCAGGGTGAAAGGAGGCTGATCAAATGAAGAGATGATTCTTTAGGAAACTGAAACTAGACAATGGCAGCCTTTCTCCTGAAAACATATTGAAATTAAAAGATTCAAATGCAGTGATTAGGAATCAGGACACAGCTTCAAATGCAACTTGGGCAAAAGACGTGGGCATGATTTGAGAAGCCTTATGCTGCACACAAAGTATAGGATTACAGGGGGATCATCTACATGAGCAAATAAGCAGGATTGGGCCAGGCCAGCACATTCAGAACTTCATAGGTAATGCAGACCTATTGTTTCTTTTCTGAGTAGGTCAAAATCAGTGTAAATAAGTGAGAAATAATAGGACAAAATGTCTTTCATTCTAATGGTGACTCTTCCCAGGCTCCTGGATGGGAGTTGGTCACTAGAAACACCAAACCATGATTAGAAGCTTCCCAGGATGAAGCCTATGTAAAACTCCCAGTAGCACAGGGTTCAGGGAGTTTCCAGGTTCATGAACACATCTATATGCTGGGAGGGTGGCACACCACAACTCCATGGGGACAGAGGCTCCTGTACTTGGAACTTTTCTAGACCATATATATTGCTTTATATATCCCTTCCTCTAGCAATTCAACCATATCCTTTATTACATAATAAACCAGTATATATAAGTATTTCCCTGAGTTCTGTTCACTATTCTAGCAAGTGATCAAATCCAAAGAGAAGGCCAAATCATACATAAGTTATAGGGAACCTGGAGACACCTGTGACTGGTGTCTGAAGTGTCAACAGCCTTATGGGACTGAGCCCTTAACCTGTGGGATCTGCACTAACTACAGTTAGTGTCAGAACTGAGCTGATTGCAGGATACCCCGCTGGTGTTGGAGAATGAGTAGGGAAAAAAACATGAATCTGGTGTCAAAAGTATTGTATGAATAAAAGAGAAACACAGAGTTGTTCTAGACAATACAATAAATGGTAACACATTGCCTTAACCTCTCCTGTCTCTCTTGACTCCATGGAGGCTGAGAAGGAAGGTGGAAGAAGCAGGATGGGTTATGTAACAATTTCTAGGGTGACTGCTTTGCTCTTAGGAAGACTTCAGATTCAAACAAAAAAAAGTCCATTGTTCATTATTGGTTAAATAAATTATTGCCTATCTAAATAACAAAATAATGTAGAGCCACTAAAAACTGTGTATGATGCCAGGTGGGTACAAGAATTATCAGGGGCATCACTTCATAAATTATAGGAATGTCTAACCACTATGATGTACACCTGAAACTAAAATAAAATAATATTGAGTATCAATTATAATTGAAAAAATTAAAAAATAAGAAAAAGATTTTTAAACTGTGTAATGGAAAAATATTTAATCACATGGGGAAATGGTCATGAGATAATGACCATTCTGGTTTTGCAGTTTAGGGAGGATCTGAAGACAATTCACCTGGCATTTTATCAAGCAGGATAAAGACATTAAGGAAGCTGAAAAGCTATCATTCAACTGCTTCTCAGATGACTTTGGAGTGTGGAAGATGTGCTTGTTTGAGAAGCCACTGGAGTCCCTCCTGGCCACGCCCAAAATAACGTGGTATTTAGGAGGACTCTGGCTCTTTCATTGGCTGGAGAAAGCACAAGCTGGTGAAGCTTATTATTACTGTTGTTTTAACTTCACTTATGCCTTTAGAATAAGGGGGTCTGGAAATTTTTAAACTATATATTAGGAGAACATGTACCAGAATGTTAATAATATCTGTTTTGGGATAATAGGATTATGAATTATTTTTTACCCTTTTTTAATTCTTCCAAATGTTCTGTAATTAAATTATATGTCATGATGTGATCAGCAAACAAACACACAATGTTATATTTTTTAAAAAAGGTATTTTGTGACCTTTAGACATTGCCATTCAAATGCATCCAAGAGCTGGTAAACCTTCACAAGAAAGAATCTTACACTTTAAATTCAGAATAGAATGAGGAAAGACAAAGAACTTGGGAGACTTGAGAGTTGGAGAATAATTCCTCCCAAGAAAACACACTTTTCTTCATTTATCACCAACATCAGCAAACATCATCTCTGAAACTCATCTAAAGATCAAAGAAATTAAAGTTAACTTTGCTGAATTCATGTTTTTTAAAAGAATTTTGGGTATGTAAAACATAACATAGTCCATTTATGTATGTATAGATATATATGGATGGATATAAATACAAGACACAAACACAGACATTAAGTAGACACAGGCTTAGCTGTATGTGGATATTTATCAGGGCTTTTACAAGCATACTTGAAACCTATTCCTATTTTCTCTAGAACAGACTCTTCACTTCCTCAACTCAAATTTGTCTCATCTCAAAGGCTTTCAGAATCCTATTCCTAACTTCAGGGAGGAATTATTACAGTCCAGTCCCTGAAAAACTTTTCAGTTTTCAATGTTTGTTAAGTATGCATACTAGAACAGTGGTAAGCAAAGTTCAGAAAGAAAGGATATTTATTTAAATAAAATAAATTTTATTTAAAACACCAGAGATTTACAGTCAAATAAATAGCTGAAGGAAAACCATTAAATATACTGAATATTGTATTTAGCAATTTAGATAATAAATTTAATACAGTCAGTTAACTTTCCTACTTTGAAAAATCTGTGCTTTTAAAATACATCAGCAAATAAGATTTAGTAATAAAATTATATTTGCAAATGAATTTTGTCAAGCACATATCACATTAAAACTCACCTATTATCTTATAATGTAATATAAAATTGCATTGGTGTTGCTTTCTGTTTATATCCATTATAAAGTATAGCTATAGATTAATTTTATAACTCATAAGGAAAACTAATCCCAGTCAAAATCAATAGTCAAAACTTTTGTGCAATTCCTAAAAGGTAATATATTTTATGAACTGTATTACACATATTTGTTTATTTCAGTAAAATAGTACATACCCCCAAATATGCTATTCATCTCCAGTTTAATTTCATGTCACCTACAAATAGATGGATTTAATTTTTATTTTTAAATATACATGTATTTATGTACTTTTCATTTTGAGCTAATTTGATATTTACTAAAAAATTATAAAACTGGTACAGAGCTTTCCCATATATTTCTTCATCAAGTCCCCCAATTTTTACATTTGTATAACCATAGTGCAGTTTTCAAAAAAAAAGAAATTAATGTTAATACAAAACTTTTAATTAAACTACAGAGCTTATTCACATTTCACCAGATATATTTTCTTTTAATTAAATTTATTGGGGTAAATTGGTTAGTAACATTATATAAGTTTCAGGTGTATAATTTTATAACAAATGATCTGTATATTCCATTGTATGCTTATCACCCAAATCTAGTCTCTCTCTGTTACCATATATCGGAGCTCTTTATCCTTTTCATCCTCCCCCAATTCCTTTTCCTTTTGGTAACACCATACTGCTGTTAGTGCCTATGAACTTGTTTATCTGTTTTGTTTGTTCATTTGTTGCTTTTTGTTTTATATCATACATATAAGTGAAATCATTTTTCTTGTTTTTTCATCTGACTTATTTCACTTAGCATGATACTCTTATGATCCACCCATGTTTCTGCAAATGGTAATATTTTTCCTTTTTATGGTGGAGTAGTATTCCATTGTACACGAGGTCTGTCCAGAAGGTATCCAGCCATATAAAATGGAAAATAGGGACATTTATTGAAGAAGACACAAGAAACATTGTACGTAAGACAACACCACCTCAGTCCCCTTCAAAGTAGGCACCTTGGGACCTCACACCATCCTCCCACTCTCCATTAGCTGCCCATAATATTTTCCTGAATCTCATCAATGGTCTGAGAATTTTATTTTTGTGAAAAGCCAGAAGTCACAGGGTTCCAAATCTAGGCTGTAGAGGGGTCAAGTTTTTTGGGTGATTTGATATTTCACCAAAAATCCCTGCACAAGATAGGATGCATGAGTGGGCACGTTGTTGTGATGAAACTGCCAGTCACCAGTTGCCCATAGCTGTGGCCTTCTAAATCATCTGGATAGTTTCCATGGGGGAATATTCAAGCTTAACACAAAAATTTTATGCAGATTTGTTACTCTATTCACTCAGTTATTTTCAATGTAACAGCCACATAGTACACAAGCTCATTGAATGGTGTCTATTGCCCCCACTGACTAGTACAGTGAAGTTGCCATTATTCACACATGTGCATTCCAGTCCACTCTCCTTGGCTGCCATGTTGCATCAATGTCATGCAAACCATTCTTGTCATGTTAACGATTGCTCGGCTTTTTCTGGTCAGACCTAGTATATATACCAAATCTTATTTTTTATTGTTGTTCAAGTACAGTTGTCTCCATTTCCACCCCACCGCGGCCTTCTGCCCCACCCATCCCCACCTCCCACCCTTGAACTAGCTCCTTTGGCTTTGTCCATGTGTCCTTTATACATGTTCTTTGATGGTCCTTCTTCTTTATCCAATAATTGGTCTAAGGACATTTAGGTTGTATCCATGTCTTACCTATTCTGAATAATTCTGAAGTAAACATAGCAGTACATATGTCTTTACAAATAAACATTTTCAAGCTTTTTGAGAAGATACCAAGAAGAAGGATTGCTGGGTCATATGGTAACTCTATCCTCAAATTTTTGATTAACCTTCATATTGTTTTTCATAGTGGTTATACCAGTCCACATTCCCACCAGCAGTGAATGAGAGTTCCCTTTTCTCCACATCCTTTCCAACACTTGTTATTTATTTCTTGTCTTATTGATGGTAGTCATTCTAACAGGTGAGATGGTATCTCATTGTGCTTTCGCTTTGCACTTCCCTTATAGCTAGTGACATAGAGCATCTCTTTATATATCTGTTGCCCATCTGTATGTCTTCTTGAGAAAAGAAGAAATGAGTTTTAGATACATGCCTGCTACACACTGATCTTACTACAATCAGGACAAAAAAAACCCCAGGACAACAATATTTCACTACTCTGGAGCACCACTAACACAGCAAACCTGAACAAATGCCACATGGAAAATTTTGTAGAGATGGTTAGTAATGTTTTCCTAAAAGACAGAATAGAGTAAGAAACATCCTCTAGTTTAACTCTGAAGGTACTATTTCCCCACTTCTTCCCATCACTGATGGCTTATTTTGTATCTCATTATCTAATTGACCATTTTCTCTGGCCTTTAATAAGATTCCACTCTGTTTCTGGCAAATTATTTGTGCTAATAATTTCCGGCTCAAGTTCTTTCTATAGCCTCATATGAATGATGACTTGTTGCTTTGCTAAGAGCTCATTTTCTAGACTTAATTTTGGTTGAAGAAGAAATAATGTTTTGTAAAACAGATGGTGGATAATAATTTATCACATCTTGAAAGTTGAATGCTGCTCCTGCTGTCAGCATGGAAGCTAGGTTCATTTAACAGGTGTTCCAATGCCACTCGCTGTTGTTTGAATTGATATAAAACTTTTCTCTCATGCATGCTTTGAATTTTTTTGCAAAATTTGAAATAAGCAAAAGGTTCTCTGATAGAGTGACAGCATGTTTTTGTAGGGCAAGCAAGTCTTTCTAGGTAAATACAAAAAAAAAAAAAATGCAACCCCTGGACACATTGAGCAGTTCTTTGGTTAGAGAAACAATATAATTTTTGCTAACTTTTTTGTATTCTCTTTGCCGAATCAAATTCAAGACTTAAAACTACATTTCTAAAGCAGCTATTCTGACTCAGCAAGTAAGAATAAGAGTGAAGACTTTTTAAAAAGATCAATGAAATAGAATTTCCCACTCAGAAAGTTGTTTGCAAATTCAAATCCTCAAAGGAGTTAGACTACCTTGCTGTAAGCAGAATCAGAGAATGTGGACATTTGACCTCAAAGCTACCTTTTGAGGATTTACTCTCTTAACCCTCCCAGATACTGTGCACAGCCCATGGTGTTGACAAGGATTCTTATGCAGGGATGTGTGTGAAGAGGGAAATCTAGGAGGAGGGAGTCTTTCAGAATGATGCATAAAAAGTGATGGGCCAGAAGTTTCTAACATTATCACAAAAAGAAATAAGAGAATACATGCAATTTGATTTATCTTTCTTGATAAAAAGTCCTCCCCATTATGATTTTGAAATTCAAAAATGATTAAGAGGTGGATCTCACAGAGGTGGAAAGTAAGCTCTAAAAATGCAAGCTGTGCCCTGGTGGGGTGGCTCAGTTAATTGGAGCATTGTCCCATTTACCAAAAGGCTGCAGGTTCAGTTCTCAATCAGGGCACATACTTAGGTTGTGCATTCAATTCCAGTCAGGGTGTGTATGGGAGAAAACTGATTAGTGTTTCCCTCTCACATTGACCTCTCTCTCTCTCTCTCTCTCTCTCTCTCTCTCTCTCTCTCTCCCTCTCTCCCCACTCCCTCCCTCCCTCCCTCCCTCCCCCCCTTTCTTCTCCCTCTAAAATCAATTTAAAAAACATCCTTGGGTGAAGATTAAAAACAAAAATTAAAATGCAAGCTGTATACTCTAAGGACAGACTTCTGGGAGGACTAAAGGAGCATCAGTGGCGAAAAGATAGGTAATTGCCCTCCATTCCCCTCCTCCAGAGTGGAAAATCTGAGGCATGTTCTACATTGTCCTCCAGAGCTCCTCAATGGGATTGTGCCCCAGTTGCCCACAGTGGTAAAATGATCAACAACTAGCAATCCATTTGCTTCCCTCCTTTCTCTATCTTACATCTCCACTTCCTTGGATCACCTCCAAAGACACTAGTTGCACACAAATCTTTATCTCAGTGACTGCTTCTGAGGAAACCCAACCTATGATGAAAAGTGTGCCCATGAGGCTCTCTGAGGTATAAGAATATCCCATTTCTCTCTTTCTACTGTGGTAGGCAGTATAGAATAAAAAGCAGTATAAAACTCAGTCTGAGAATAGAAAGTCCTCCTCTAAAAGGCTCTTAGTATAGCTAGAGATCCCTCCCATACACACTAGGTATTAATTTCCTAGTGTTGCCATAAATATAAGCACAAATTTGGTGGCTACACTACAGAAATTTATTTTCTCGCAGTTCTGAAGCCTAGATATCCAAAATTAAGGTGTCCACAGGGCCATGCTTCCTCTGAAGTAAAGATCCTTCCTTGTCTATTTCTGGCTTCTGGTGGTTCCTGATACTCCTTGGCATTCCTTGGCTTGATCTCTGCCTCTCTCTTCACATGGGGTTCTTCTTTGAGTATGTCTGTATATTTTTACAAGGCATTCTTGTAAGGACACCAATCATTGGATTTAGGGCCCCCCATTCCCCCAATTGAGTATGACTCCATCTTAACTTGGTTACATGGCCAATGACCCTATTTCCAATCAAGATCACATTCACAGATACCAGAGTATAGATTTGGACATTTCTTTTGGGGGACACAATTCAACACACAATATGCTACATCCACTAGCCTGACACAAAAATCAAGTCAAGTAGTGTTACTGGTCCAAAGCCCATGTGCCCAACACTCCATTAGGCCAAAATTTAAAGTGCCAGTATTTGGAGTAAGGAAAGTTTTACTGATCAAGAAAGTGCCAATGGAGAAGATGGAAGCCCTAGTGGGGTCTCAAATCCATCTTAAGAAAGTGCAGAGTTCAGGCTTCTTTTATGACAAGGGCAGGGGGATATGGAAGGAGCTGTTTTTGTAAAACTCAAACACAAGCCTAATTCCCCTAGTGATTAGCATGTCTATATGCAAAAACACAGCTGTCTTGAACAAGATGGAGTCAGGGAGGCAGCCTTTCTCTGCTATAGTTGCCCTCTTTCCCACTCACTCATCCTTACTAAATGTGATGGTGATCTTCCTAATAATCTACTCCAGCTGGGAATATCTCTTAGCACAAACAGCTCTCTTAGCACAAACAGAAAACCCATGGCCAATACTTTGTATTTGCTTCTGATTATTTCTTTCTAGGCTAGTTATAGTCCATAGTATTTTTGCTCTGAGAATTCAGTGTCTGCTTTGAATCTCTATTTCTCTCCTTCCTGAGAATAGTGAGAGTAATTTTAACAATACAGTGCCTTTCCTTGATGTGATGAGATCCAAAAGCAGTGGTTTATCAGCGCCCCACCCCCACCCCCACAATACCTGACCTTAGCTGAATCCTATTTCTGTCACTCTGGGAAACACAGACAGCTGGGAAGAATGCACCCTGCCACATGACATTGTCACAATCAGTCCCTTGCAGCTGAGTATGTCCCTTGTTAAAGGCACTTTGTCTCCTACCTTTATAAGAGCACCAGGTTCCCAAGTTAAATACTCCCAGGTTCTTGAATAATTTACAAACCAGTCATGGCATTTGAACCATATAAATGTATATTAATCTTCTTTGATGCAATTTGTCTTTTGATAATGAGAAGGCATTGAAAAGGAAAGGCAAGGTTATTGAACAACCAGAGCAAAACATCCATCACTAATTATCTGAAAGCTTGAAGATCCAGCATCCTGATTAGCACAGGCCTGGAAAAAGCACATAGTAAAACTGGACATTTATTCTTCAATTAGAGAGCAGAATAATGACTGCCTTCCAGATATCCTAGGGAACAACACTTCAACTCCATCAGTCCTTGAGCAGAAAACTAATTTAAAGCACAGAGAAGTGCCCATTTAGAGTTTATGAACATAGCAGCAAAATGCTTCAGAATGGAAGTCACTCCTGACTTTTTTCAGCTTTTATCTCTTAATCAAATTATTCTCTTGCTGAGATAAAAAGAAAAAAAGTAGTTCATGAATTTATATATGCTGCACTACCTCAACTATTTAAAATGTACACAGCATTTTTAGAAGGAAACATTTACAAGAAAGCACAACAAATTACTAACTAGTTTTCTTTGAGGATGTGATAATGAATGTTTACTATTTTCCTTTCAATATTTTTGTTTAAGTTTTCCAGAATGAACATGTATTAGCCGGATTTTATCATTAATAGTTAAATATGTGTTAATGCTTATATGTACATGACACAATGCCAAGCAAACTGTGCATTTTTTCACATTTAATTCTGACCAAAAGGGGACATGAAAGAACTCAGTGTAGGAAGTATTATTTATACTACTGTGAATGAAAAAGGGGCCACATACTAAACCTGGCAAGCTCAGGGGAGGCCTGCATGGCTGCCTTACAAACTCAGAGACCAAAGTAACCACACAGGATGGCCTGACATTAAAACTTCCTAACTAAAAGTGAGTCATGGTGGGTAGTCTTGTCCTCGGCTGGTATCTTCCTTGACAATGGTCAATCTTTACCTTAAGTGAGACTGTCTATTGTCTTTTTGCATCTATGATAATGTACCTTTGCAATGTCAGAGTAACTTCCTTTATCGAGACCCCTCAGGGCACAATGTCCCACCAGAGCACAGCCCACAGAACCCCTCAATGTTATTTTGTTTTCCTGAATACCATCTATCTGTGCTGTCACTGCTCATTGTTAACTGTCCTATACCCACCAGTGTAGAAGAAGCATGTGTCTATTCCCCTTACTTTTCATCCTGTCCCAGAGATTTCCCATTTCCTTTCTCCTACCTCCCTAATTTATCACCAATGGATTCTATGTAACTCCCTTATGCCTTCCCCTTTGATTCTGATGTATAAAATAAGTTATAAAACTGCCACTTTCCAGAGTGTTTTCTCAATTACAGCAATTTTACTCAACTCATAAAAATTCTCTACAGGTTTGGATGTTTCTTACTTTGACACCAGGTAACTCACCTAAAATCATATACCTGATACACAGTAGTCAGGATTCAAACCCAAAGTCTGCAAAATTTCATTCTGTCTCAGAGAAAAGGGGTTGCTCTAACAACAATATCTGAGATAGTAAAAATTAGTAGAATCAACTTACATAAAACAAGCTTTGTAAAATGGAACTAAAAATAATATACTTAAAAAGTAAAAAGAATTTTTCTCTGGTTTACTTAGTGTCAATTACCAGATGTTCAATGGTCTCTGAGTATGAAAATGCTTAGTACCACCCACCTGATATAGTATCTGGAAATCAGGAGTCATCACAGGTCAATTCCGTGACTTTGAGGAGGACCAGTGCAGTGACCTGAGCCTGTGTCAACCTCGGCCACTTAACTAACATTATGATCTCAGTCAGTTTGCTTGTTCTTTCTGAGATTCCAGTGTTTTCATGTTTATTCATCTATCATTAATTCAACAAAAATTTGCAAAGCATTATGTCTGGGTGAGTGCAGTCATTAAGAGATACATGGTCTCTGTCCTCACAAAGAATCTCTGTCCTCTGTACCTCATCTATGGTTAAAAATAATAATTCTAGCTTCTTTTGAGGTTGTTGCTAGGAGAGCATGAAATGAAGTAAAGCACCTGGCACAGAACTTGACATGTAGAAGGCACTCAATAAATTTTACCACTGGTATAATCTCAATTTTTCCTACTATAAAATGGAATTTATCTCATCCCACTGGGCTGGGTGTTATAGTATTGATCTCTATAATCCTTTAATGATTCAGCTGTTCCAGTCCAGAAAACACCTTGATTTTTAAAAGATGCTTCAGAGAACAGGGGTCAGAGAACAAGGTAAGAACTTAGATATTTTATTCTAGGCTAGCAAAACATTAAGTTTTACTTACTTTTCATTTTTATTTTGTTTTGACTATTAAAATTTTCAATGCTATATATAAAATGCCCTTGTAAAAACTGATAATTCATTAGAAAAACTCTAAGAATATTTATGTAGGCAAATTATTATAATCTTAGATCTAAGATCTTAGATAGATTACATTGTTTTGAGTCCTTGCCTTCTTCCTACTCAGGTCTAATAATCACAATCTTATTTGTTTCACTTTTATAATGCGATGTGTAGAACTAAAAAAAAAAAAGAAAATACCACAGGTGAGATTTGAAGAATACAGGGTTGAATTTCATTATTGCCATCCTTGTCCTAGATATTACATTTCTATTTATGTAGCTTGATAGCATATTAGCTATTTGATTCCCACTGTTATTTCATGATGCTGACACATATAGTATTTGCTGTAATTAAAATAAAGTTTCTAGGTCTTTTTTACATGTGCAACTATGAATCCACATTTCCAACATTCCATTCCTCTTTCTCACTTACATTTTTTTTCCACATTAAGCCACAACTCTTAGATGGGGAAGGATGAAATGATGGGCTAAGTCTTTTTTGATTTGTTTCATTCAGTGTATTTATTTCTTCTCCACATTTCCATCTCATCATCAACGTGGACTCCCAAATCCTTAGGTAAAAATATCAGCCACTTGGGAAGAGAATAGGCTTTGAAATTCTACCCATAGACTTCTATTTGGGTTGACATAAATTTACACATTAGCAGCTTATAGACAGGGTCAATTCATCCACTTGGGGATTCACCTAATGCTATTTAGTCTCCAGCTTTTCCTGGATTCCTCCTCCAGGGTTCTAAGAAAGACTATGATGAGACCCAAGATTCTGGAGGAGTAAGTGAAAGCTACACTAACCTCCACCCAGGACCAACCTGGAGTTACAACTAAATTGTAGAGAAATCATCCTGAATAACCAACTGAACACTAGCTGAAGAGAAGCCTTAAATATAACCAAGGAAGAAACCACTTCACTGCAATGTGACTGGTAGGGAGTGCAAAAGAGCTTTGAGGCTCCCACAGGTATCAACTGAAGTTCCAGAGAGATTTTTAGTAGCCAGGGGGCTCCCCCTGGAAGTGTGGCATCTAAACCACAAGCTGGGTTCCTCAGTCTACAGAACCAGGAAAGGAACCCAAATAATATACAGCTGTGAAAAGCAGGGAGGTTTCTGTCCACATGGGAGGGATGGCTGGAGATGCAGAGAGCCTCTTACAGGGCCAAAGCACAAAATTTCATTTGCAACACTTGCCCTGGGCTCCAGCAGAGGGAGGGCAGAATGACCTAGAGACACATGAGGAGAGTCTGGGGACCGGTGACTCTGGGGAGAGAAATGAAGGAACAGCCACCAGGATCTCTGTGATGAGGCATCCCCAGTACTTCAGGAGCCATCTTTCTCAGGAAGAGCACTCCCCTCCAAGTGGCAACAGCCTGAGGGGAAGCAATAGCCCCACCCACAGGAATTACTCTGCCCTGTGGTGTGGTGCTTAGGCCTGGCTGATAAGTACAGCTTGAGGCCATAGCAAAGAATAGTTTAAGACTTTAACTGGCTCTTCTCTGGGCCTGGTGCTAGTAAAGTCAGCCTTGGTGCACAGCCTGGTTCATTCTGCACACACTCAAGACTAGTAGAGGGAGTCACAAGCTGTGGATTGCTGATAGCTCCAAACAGCTTTCCCAGGGCCAATTACAGGAAGTGTCTGACCAAGGCCTACACCAGAGTCTTTGCAAATCTACCTAATACATAGAAACAAACACAAAGAAGCAGTCAAAATGGGAAGACAAAGAGACAAACCCCAAATGAAAGAACAAGAAAATTCTCCGGAAGAAGAACTAGATGAAATGGAGGCAAACAATTTATCAGACAAAGAATTTAGAGCAATAATTATAAGGATACTCAACAGCATAAAAAAAAAACAACATAAAAAAGACCCAGTCAGAAATAAGAAATGTAATGTCTGCAATAAATAATACATGAAAAGGAATAAATAGTATATTAGATAAAGCAAAAGATCAAATCAATGATTTGGAAGACAAGGTAGAAAAAAAAACACAGACAGAGCACCAAAATAAAAAAGTATTTAAAAAATGAGGAGATCTTAAGAAACATTTTGGACAATATGAAGTGAAACAACATCTACATCATGGGAATGCCAGAAGGAGGAGAGTGAACAAAGGATCAAGTACCTATTTGAAGAAATAATGACCAAAAACTTCCCCAATCTGGTGAAGGAAAAAGACACACAAGTCCAGGAAGCTCAAAGATTCCCAAACAAGTTTCACCCAACAGGCCTACACCCAGACATATCATAATTAAACTGGTAAGGGTTAAAGGCAAGGAAAGACTCCTAAAAGCTACAAGAGAAAAGCAGGTAGTTACATACAAAGGGAAAACCAATTAGACTGACTTCTCGGCAGAAACATTTCTGCCCAGAAAGGAGTGGCATGAAATATTCAGGGTGATGAAAAGCAAGGACATACAACCAAGGCTACTTTACCCAGCAAGGCTATAATTTAAAATCAAAGGAGAAATAATGAGTTTCCAAGACAAGAAAAAGCTAAAGGAGTTTGTTCAACCAAACCAGTACTGCAACAAATGTCAAAATGCTTGCTTTAAAAAAAAAGAAAATAAAAATAAAAACTAAAAAAAGAGGGAAACAGTTTAACAATAAAATGGCACTACATACATATCTACCAATAATCACCTTAAATATAAATGGCTTAAATGATCCAACAAAAAGACATAGTGTCATTGAATGGATAAGAAAACAACATGCAAATAAATGTGCCCTCCAAAAGACTCATCTCAGATTGAAAGACACACACAGACCAAAAAGTAAAAAAAATGGAAAAAATATTTCATGAAAATGAAAAAAAAAACTTGTGTAGCAGAACTTATATCTGACAAAGTATACTTTAAAACCAAGCCCATGGGAAGAGACAAAGAAGGATATACATAATGATAAAAAGAACAATCCAACAAGATGATGTAATTCTAGTAAACATTCACACACCCGACATAGGAGCACCCATATATGTAAAGCAAACATGACAGACATGAAGGGGGAGATCAACAGAAGTACAGTTATAGATGGGGATATTAATACTCGATTCACTTCAATGGATAGATCTTCCAGGCAGAAAATCAACACAGAGACAACAGGCTTAAACAACACACTAGATCAAATCAATTTAATTTATAATTTTAGAGCATTTCACCCCAAAGCAATAAAATATACATACTTTTCAAGTACAGATGGAACGTTTTCTAGAATAGGCCAGATGTTGGGACATAAAACATGCCTCACTAAATTTAAGAAGATTGAAATCATATCAAGCATCTTCTCTTACCACAATGCTATGAAACTAGAAATCAACCACAAGAACGCTGAAAAACATTCAAAGACATGGAAGCTAAATAACATATTGTTAAACAATGAGTGGGTCAATGAGATCAAAGAAGAAATCAAGAGATACCTTGAAGCAAATGACAATGAGGACACAATAATCCAAAACCTGTGGAACACTGGAAAAGCAATCATAAGAGTGAAATTCATAGCATTAGAGGCCTAACTCAAAAAAAAAAGGAAAAAGCTCAAATAAATGACCTAACTTTACACTTAAAGGAACTTGAAAAAAGAACAACAAACAGGGTTCAAAGTAAGTAGAATGAAGGAAATATTAAACATCAGAGCAGAAATAAATGAAATAAGAGTTTCAAAAATGATACAAAAGATCAATGATTCCAACAGTGGTTCTTTGAAAAGATAAACAAGATTGATAAATTTTTAACCAGACTTATCAAGAAAAAAAAGAGAAAGGACCCAAAGAAATAAAATCAAAAATGAAAGAGAAGAAATAACAGCTGACAACAAAGAAATACAAAGGATTGTAAGAAAATATTATAAACAACTATATGCCAACAAACTGGACAACCTGAATGAAATGCATAAATTCCTAGAAACATATAATCTTCCAAAATTAAATCAAGAAGAATCTAAGAATCTAAAAAGACAGATTATACCTAGTGAAATTGAAGCAGTAATCAAAAACTTTCAATAAACAAAAGCCCTGGACCTGATGACTTCACAGGAAAATTTTACTAAACATTCCAAGAACTAACACTTCTTCTTCTCAAACTATTTCATAAAATTCATTAGGAGGGAAGGCTCCAAAACTCATTTTATGAGGCCAGAATTATCCTAATTTCAAAACCAGATAAAGACACTACAAAGAAGAAAAATATAGGCCACTATTCCTGATGAACATAGATGCTAAAATCCTCAACAAAATATTAGCAATCTGAATAGAGCAAGGCATCAAAAAAATCATACACCATGATCAAGTAGGATTTATTCTGGGAATGCAATGTTAGTACAACATTTGCAAATCAATAAATGTGAATCACCATACAAACAAAATAAAGGATAAAAACCACATGATCATATCAATAGATGCAGAAAAAGCATTTGATAAAATTTACCACCCATTTATGATAAAAACTGTCAGCAAAATGAGATTAGGGAGAACACAGCTAAATATAATAAAGGCCATATTAGACAAACCCACTGTCAGCATCATATTCAATGAGCAAAAACTACAACCATTCTGCTTAAGATTGGGAACAAGATAGGAATGTCTGCTTTCATGTCTTTTATTCAGCGTAGTACTAGCAAGTCCTAGCCACAAAAATCAGACAAGAAGAAGAAGTAAAAGGCATTCAGATTGAAAAGGAAGAAGTAAAACTGTTTTTAATTGCAGATGACATAATACTGTACACAGGAGAATCCTGAAGATTACACCAAGAAACTACTAGAATGGATTAATGAACTCAGCAAAGCAGCAGGATACAAAATTAATATACAGAAATCAGTTGCATTTTTATATGCTAATAATGAACTAACAGAAAGGGAAATTAAGAAAACAATCCCATTTACAATTCCTTCAAAAGAATAAAATACCTTGGAATAAACCTAACCAAGGATGTAAAAGACCTGTAAATGGAAAATTATAAGACACTGAAGAAAGATATTAAAGAAGACACAAATAAGTGGAAGCATATACCGTGTTCATGGATAGAAAGAATTAACATCATTAAAATGCCCATACTACCCAAAGCAATCTACAGATTCAATGCAATTTTTATCAAGATTCCAATGATGTATTTCACAGAACTAGAACAAATATTTCAAAAATGTATATGGAACCACAAAAGGTCCCACATAGCAATAGCATTCCTGAGAAAGAAGAACATTGGAGGAATCATGCTACCTAATATCTAAGTGTACTACAAGGCCGTAGTAATCAAAACAGCGTGGTACTGGCATAAAAACAAACACATAGATCAATGGAACAGATAGAGAGCCAAGAAATAAACCCACACCTTTATGGTCAACCAAGTTTCAACAAAGGAAGCAAGAACATACAATGAGCTAAAGATAGTTTATCCAATAAATAGTGTTGGGAAAATTGGACAAATACATGCAGAAAAATGAAACTAGATCACCATCTTATACCACTCACAAGAATAAATTCAAAAGGTATCAAAGACTTAAATGCTAAAACCTTGAAAATCATAGAAGAAAATATAAGCAACAAAGCCTCGGACATTATATTCTCCTCATAAAAGAATAAAATGCTCATAGCAATATTTTATCAGATATATTTCCCCAGGCAAGGAAAACAAAAGAAAAATAAACAGTTGGGACTACATCACACTAAAAAGTTTTTGCACAGCAATGAAAACTGTTAACAAAATAAAAAGGCAACCCACAGAATGGAGGAACATATTCATTAATAGAGTTGATAAGGAATTAATATCCAAAATTTATAAATAACTTATAAAACTCAACACCAAAAAAACCAAACAACCCAATTAAAAAATGGGCAAAGGACCTGAATAGACACTTCTCCAAAGAGGACATACAGATGGTCAATAGACATATGAAAAGATGCTCAACATCACTAGTCATCAGAGAAATGCAAATTAAAACCACAGTGAGGTAGCGTCTCACATCTGTCAGAATGGCTATCATCAATGAATCAACAAACAAGTGCTGCTGAGGATGTGAAGAAAAAGGAACCCTGCAGCATTGTTGGTGGGAATGCAGACTGGTGTAACCACTGTAGAAAGCAGCATGGAGAAGCCTCAAAAAATTAAAAATGGATCTGCCTTTTGACCCTGCATTCCCACTTCTGGGAATATATCCAAAGGCACAAAAAACACTAATTCAAAGAAACATAGGCACCCCTATGTTCATTGCAGCTTTATTTACAATTTCCAAGATATGGAATCAGGCCAATCGTCTATCAGTAGATGAGTGGAGTCAACAACTGTGGGATATATACACAATGGAATTCTACTTGGCCATAAAAAAAGAAGAAAGTTTTACCTTTTGGGGCCAGCATGGATGTTCTCCAGCATAGATGGACCTGGAGAACATCATGTTAAGTGAAATAAGCCAGTCAGAGAAAGATAAATACCACATGATTTCACTGTATGTGGAAACTAATGAACAAACTGAACTAACAAGTAAAATAGAGATTCATGGATAGAGAGCTGAATGATAACTAAGGAGGTATGAGGGTAAGGTGTGGAGGGATTGAGCAAAAAGGAAAAAGGACTCATGGACATGGACAACAGTGTGGTGATTGCTGGGGGCAGGGGAGTACAAGGGGAATAAATAGTATGGAAAAATACAATAAAAAATAAAAAAAGAAAGGCTATGACATATTCTTTGCTGACAACCAGATATTTCTTGTCTACTACATGCCCCACACCCTAGCATGATAACCTGGTACTCTGGGCCATCTTCTCTTAGAGGGTGTATGAATCCCTTGATTTGTTTCTTATTTTCTTTCTTTACCCCCAAGGAATCACTCTCACCAAATGCTCATCTTGGTGCTAAGAAGGTTTTAGATGACTGCGTTTTAGACATGGCTGGCTTCATGGGCATACTACTTCTATCTAGAGCCTCTCGCTCAGATGGGCCTCCCAAAAGGCTTCATGCTCTCCTTTCACCACCTTAAAAATCTTAACAATTTTATTTATTATATTTTTAATTTATGTAAATGAAGAATGATATTAAATAGTAAGTAAAACATATACCATGAGCCCTGACTGGTGTGACTCAGTTGGTTGGAGCATTGTCCCATAATTGAAGAGTTGTGGGTTCAATTCCCAGTCAGGGCTCATGCCTAGTTGTGGTTCATTCACCATCCCTGCTCCAGGTACATATGGTCCCTTATCTAGGTGCATACAGGAGGCAACCAATCAGTGCTTCTCTCACATCGATGTTGCTCTCTCTCCCTTCCTCTCTCTCTAAAAGCAATTAAAAGAATGTCCTTGGGTTAGGAGTGTGTGTGTGTGTGTGTGTGTGTGTGTGTATTATGGCACACTGAGATAGGAAAAAGGGGGAAAGCTTTATACTTAGCACATTTCACATTTTTTCCTGATCTTCGAACAAGTGGCCCCATATTTTTATTTTGCACTGGGCCCACACATAATATAGTGGACCCTATTTCCAGGGTGGATATTCAAAATATTCAACAACAAGTATAACTCCAGTCCCTCCTAATTGAATAGGTACCTTATCAATCGGAAATTGGTGCTAATTGGTATGTAGAACCTGCAACATGCTGGTTGAATATCAGTCTTGCCACTTTCTGCTGAGCTGACATTGTTTCCTACAGAAACATGTAACATCATGGAATCCCCTGACAAACACCCAACTTCAGGCATGTGCCATCACGCCTATCCCCCTCCCCGCAGTCACTGTTTCCAAATTGCCACACTGAATCAAACCGTCTTTGTTCTTTCCTTTTTCTGGACTGGAAAGACCAATGAAAATGCATTTGTTCCAAAGAAAGCTTAAAGAGAAAATTCTATTAGAAGCTTGCCATAGTTGTGGATATTATTAGGTGATCTACCATTTCTCACAGAGAATACATCAATGTCAGACCTACTTCATTTTCATTTCTTAACTTCATGCCTTGAAAGGTTTCTGGTCAAAGAAACTTGAGGCACCAGATGTGTTTGTAAAGACAAGGGGAGAGGGTAATCATTATAAACTTATTCATACATGAAACCTCTGATGAAGGTCATGGAACTTTGCCTTCCAAATGCATAGATCATTATTGATATTCTTGCATATATAGATTCAGGGCTGTTCCACTGAAATGCAATTATAACAAGGAAATTATCTGGGGTTTTTTTTCTTTCTGAAGTGAAGGAAAATAATTTGTCAGCATTCACACCCAGTGGAAGGTCAAATATAATCCGCCTCTGGTGCCATTCACTCATTTACCAACAAGCACTCACTCAGTCTCTAGCCCTGACTTCCACCCTGGTCTTGCCCAGGTCTTAGGCTAGAATCTACAAAGTTGGATTATCATCAGATTTTATACATAGCCTCATCTGTGACATTTCCTCGAAATAATATCCCTGTTGCTAAATATCCTCTCCCCTCTCTTCTTCTCTATGTCCCATACATCTTTAGGGTTTTAGTTCAAATTCCATTTCTCTGTGAAATTTTCCTCCTTTCCACTGAAGTCTCCTGCATTACTGTTTTCAAACTTTTCACTTTAAGGCTGATTATAACAATGACTTAATAAGATCCAATTTATGTCTTTCACATTTAAAGAGTATCTCATAATTCAAGTGCAGTAAGGCTTACTACACATGTCTGTGAAAGACAGGAATCTGTTCAATGTCACAGAAAGAACATTGGCTCTGAGCTCCTACTTTGTAAGTATGTGGTCTTTGAAAATCTGTTTACTTTTATGAATGTGTATATTTAGTTGTGAAATCATAATACCCACATGATAGGGGTGTTATAAGTATGAAAATATATGATAATCAACAAGTACAATACCTGGCACATCACAAGCACTTACTAAATAACAGCTCTCAATATTGAAAAGCACTCCACCACTGCTTGCCTGATTATTCATCATTTTAATTCAAGTCAGTACCCAAAATAGGCAGTGTTTTCTACCACAAATTAATTTTCTGAGAAAAAATACAGTCTTTGATGCCTAGGAAAGCTGTTGAAGAGAGTAATATTTGTTAATGAAATGTAAAACATGTTGTGAAAACTAAAATAAAAACAACTGCTCCGGAGATCAGAAGTGGAAGCGTGCAGGTAAGTTAAGTATCACGAATGACCTCATGGTTTCTTGGTCCCTATAGCAAGAAAGATGTAAAATAATGTTCATTTCTTCTGAGGATTCCTGGAGGAATATCTTGACTGCCCCATCCTGTTGGCCAAGAGTGAGGGTTTTAAATCTGTACTGACCTGGAGCAGATTAAAAATTATGGGACACAGGTAAGATTTATGTGACAGCCTCATGTATCATTTTCCTCACCTCAGTGACCTCAGTCCCCCAGAAGGCCATTTTTTTGGTAAAGTGCATCAATGCTACAGAATTTAACAGGTTGCCTTCCTTTTGCTTATTTCTCTAAAATCCTGCTCTACAAACTTTTTGGCCTTTCAGCTACAGAAATTATTTCTCAGGGATACATAAAAATGTCAATGTTACTAGGCAGCCTGGTGATGTATGGTATACCACTCACTAGAGCACAGGCAATGGAGGAGGTGTTGTTTGGAATCAAACACTGACATGGGGCCAAAAATCATGGCACACAATACATTCTCCAACGGACTAGGTTAGAGATTTTTGGGGAGTTGTAATGATGCAGGTGTGAAGTGCACGCTGCACATCAGAAGAGACAAGTTGAGCATTGGGGTCAGAACCTGGTGAGCCTCTTAGAACTGTTCTCATGTTAGCTAAACTGGAATTTTGCACTAAAACGCATTGCAAGTATGTCTGAGGTGCTATAAGGCAGGACTCAGGGAACGTGCTCCTTCTTCATTTGGCTACTTCTTATCTATTCTTATTTTCTTTATCTATCTTATCTATTCTATTCTAAGTTTATAATGATTGAGAAATAATTTCAACTCAGTAATTACCTTCTCCAAGAAGCTTTCTGTGGTCCATCAACACCACACCCCCCACTGCTACAACCACCTACACAGCTGCCACTGCAACCCCATCTATGTAGGTGACCCTGTGATGCCTCTTACAAGATAATATCACACTCTGTTTAATTGTCACCTTCTAGTCTCTCACTAGACTTATTTTTGTGGTGTCAGGGACTGTTTTTGTTTATATTGTCTCCCTAGTGCCTAGTAAAATGCCTACCTTGCAGTAGGTATTCAACAAATGTTTGCTGAATGAATGATGAAACCTACAAACAGAATTACTGTTCAGAAATGCTTGCAATACAGAGTTAGTATCTTCTTAACAAATTATAGTCAGATTTCCACAATGTGGAAATTGCTCTAGTAACTTCATTAATTCTTTCCAGCCACTAAGGAACACTAAAGAAGCAATTTACTGAATGACACTCTGGTGACAAGAAAGAGGTAATGTGCCTAATTCCAAAAGTAATTTCCATGCAGAGTTTACCCACAGGAAAAATATATCTGAATACTTCTTAAGACCATCAGATGGGAAGCCATAAATTAAATGAGATGGCTGTGTCTTTCCAGACTCTGTGAGAAATTGGTATATAGTAGGTGTCACCTGCTGGAAGTTGATTTTGAAAAATCTGTTGTGAAAAGAATCCCAGTGCTCCATTACCTTTATCTGTGACTCAGATGGATTTCCATACATGGAAGTACACATGGGACTCTAACATGGATTGTCACCAGGGATCCTTAAACAATATGGGGAAAACCTAAAGTTATTTTGTTTGTTTCTAAAGGTTGTTCTTTTTTGGCTTTTGGTGAGACTTACACAAATTGTAAAGACAATGGAAGGAACAGATAAAGAAGGAAGAAAGGCAAAAAGATAAGAAGAGGGAATAAAAAAGTTTTAAAATGTATATATTTATAAACCCAACATCACATCAGTCATTACTGCCAAAAACCAGAATAACTTTGAAGTCTATAACATCTGGTTACATGAAACCCACTTGCTTGTTCTAGTTCTAATTCTGCCACTAACAGTGTGACAGACATTGAGGATGTCACTTCAACCTCCTGTTTCTTTTCTGTATGTTTGGAGGCTGGTGGTGTTCACCCAAAGGCCCCTTCGAATTCTATGATTTTATAAGCTCCTACAAACAAGCACCTTGTTTTTTCCTCATTCTGCCTCTTTCTCAGCAGGAAAACCAAAGGTTCATGTCAAGGAGAAAAGTACTACAAATGAGCACCTACCCAGGGATCTCAGAGGTTTTGTTTTTTGGTTTTGGTTTTGTTTTTAACTTACATGGTAAAAGTTGTTTTATTCTGCTGCCAAGCTCAAGGGGAGTTATAAGCACAATAACTACGTTTGAATTTTAAGTCCTCTATCAATCAAACTCCCCCAGGGTTTAGTGTTGAACTCATTCCAATAATTCAACACCTTATAACAAAAAGAAAATAAGGGATGCAAACCAACCAACAGAGCTACGTGGCTCTCCTGGCTGTTGTTGTCACCGATTCCTTTAGTCAGTGTGTTCCCAGAGAAGAGATAAATATAGCCCAGGGAATAAATAAAGTATGTGCAATAATAAAATATGTACAAATCTCATCTATCCATTTATTTACCATCCAGCATTTACCAAGGGGAGAGACTTTAACCATTTCTCACCCCAACCCTCTCACAAAAACAAAGATAATAGGAAAAAGGGGAGGGAAATGTGGCAAAGGGGAAAACAAAGCCCGTTTTGTTTTTCTCTTTAAGGCTTATGTACAAGGTATCACCATGGTTGTGTATTTTATGCATTTACTTTGTTTTTGATTTTTACATTAATTTTATTAGAAGTCGTTTCTTTTTTAAGTTTCAACCTGTTTAAACTGACAGGTCTCAACCTCACCGAAGACCAAAGCCAGCCACGTGGCCCGGAAGTCAGGAGCAGCAGCGGGAATGACTCGGGAAGCTGAGATGAAGGCCTGCAGACCTGGGACAGTGGGTGAAGCCCACCCCCTGACATGGGACTGATCACTGTTCCCTGCTCACATGGGTATTCCCTTAATATATCTGTTCCTTCAAAGTCGACTTTCTGCAATATATCCAATAAATTGAAACCCCTAAATATAGGACATTTTTATGCATTCAGTTCACCTATTTAAAATTTTATCAACAGTAAAAGTAATAGAATTAGGAAAATATCTATCAGAGATGTGAGATTTAATAAATCTCCCATTGGTACATGTGCCATTCTCCATAACAATTATCTGAGATGGAAAAACATAAATGGATCTCTGATAATAATGGGGCTTAAAAGTTCTTGTTATCTCCAAAGAGGGGATGTTTTCCATTCCTTTTTCCCAATATGAGCAAAGGATGCCTTGAGGATCCCACATGAAATTAATTCAGCAATAAACCAGTGGTGAGCTGGTACAACAACTCTCTCAATAAAAAGGCCCTGATTTGTATTATTTCCAAATTGCCATGCTGTAACAATGCCTACCATGACCAATTTAAAGCTACCAATATTTTAACAAACAGTTTACAAAATATTTGATTATTTGAAAATTGACTTGATGAGTGGGAGTGAGCCAATACAAACCAGTTCCAGCACACCAGGATCACAGAATTAAACAACCTCAGAAATTGAACTTCTTTGTTTAAATAACTTGGATAAATCAATCAGAGCCCATAGTTTCTTCCTTCTAAATTATCCAACACTGGATCCCTAAAAATGCCCCTAAATAACTATTGAGCTTGGCCAGGTGGCTCAGTTGACTAGAGCATCATCCCCAACACCCAAAGCTTGAGGTGTTCCTGATCAGGGCCCATATCTAGATTTTGAGTTCCATCCCCGGTATGGGGGTACATATGGGAGGCACGTATGGGAGGCAACCAATCAACATTTCTCTCTCTCTCCCTGCCCACCTTCTACCCCTCATACTGCAGTAAGGGGATCACTTCCCAGAAAGATTCTTAGTAGCATTTTAGAAGAAGAACAAAGAGAAGCCATTTATAAGGTTTTAGGATCCAATTTAGGCAGGGGTTTTTGGTTTTGGTTTTGGTTTTTATAGGCAAAGAAAGGGGAATTTGATTGGGTTCAGTCAAGTTTTTCATACAGCAATAGTTTGGGATTGGTGGACACAGCAAGGAAGGGTTTCAAAGTGAACCTTAAAGAATAGTCATTGAAGTTATCTATCATCCTGAATAAGGATATTTATTCTGCTCTTACTCATTAAATTGAGTAATCCAGTATTCAGATCAATGGGTTTGGGGAATGCTCCTTAAACAGTTATTTGCAACTTTATCTTCCTGGGCAAGAGTTTCCTGGAATCTTAAAAATCATGTTAATGAGGTCAAATAGGAAAATAATTGTAACAAACACAAGCAAATAATAAAGTTCTGTGCAGTTGTACCAGATTTTGTTTCCCAGAACCAAAGGTCCATGACCTGAAGTCTTCACCGTGCACAACTAACTGGTGCTCTTCCTGTCAAGAGTAGGAAGTGGTCACTGATTCCCCCCCCAGGTCTTCAGGAAATTTATAGATGATGAATATTTAAAAACACACATGGAAGCCTAACAAGTTTCTGATCCTCCAAAATATAAAAAGAATAGCAGGGTATATGAAGGTTTGTCATTTGCCAGGCTGCTGATACAATCAGAGCATTCATAAGTGAAGTGGTCTTTTCACAGAAATGTTATAAAATATCTACCACTGCCCTTTTTTGTCTGTGTGATACATGCCAGTCTCCTTTAAAATACAGATTTCTGAACTAACAGTCCTATTAACACGTCTCTAATACTTTATTGTGAATGAATCATTATTTCATGCATTGATTTATCAATAATTCAATAAAAAATATAGTGCCTATTAACTTTCAAAATGTTAATAAGCATACAGTGACCAAGATGGACACACATGTTTTAAACATATTCAACTGGAAAAATGAGGGGTACAGATATAACTGTCATTAGTTACAGAATCTTCACTACTTGTGAACTTCCATTTTTATTTTAAATTTTATATAAATGAAAGAAGCAAAAGCATGCCAACCTTGCCTGCCCTCAACTGGCAATCTTGTACATTTATTTCAGAATAGTATATTGCATTATTCATTAGCCTCAGGTGTGTTAGGCTAGATGTGTTGCTAATGTGGAATCACTGAAGAACATTATCATCTCTATCATACTCTATATAGGACATAAGCAGTGAAGGCAATTTTTAAAACTCTTGTAAGGGGCATAAAATTACAATAGAAATGAAAAGATGCATATGCAGGCATCTGTGTATGTGCCCACTTTGAAGAGAATTTTATTTTCAGTATTTTTTAAATTGAAAGTGATTATAAAATGGAAAATATCATGCTTAAACTAGAACCAATTTATTCAACAAAAGCAAGACTTATGATATAATAGGAGCAAATTGTGCAACCTGAGAAAACATCCTGGAAACCAGTAAGAAACATGAAGGAAAAAGAAAAGTAACTAACAAAATGCTATTTTTCTGTAGCTTATAGAAAAACCTTCAGGCAAACATCTAAGGGAAGCTGAAACCTGTTTAATAATGAAACCAAATCAACCTATTACAGTGACCAAAAGTAATTGGAATTAAAGAAAATAACAAACTACAGTACATAACTATTTCATAAGGGTTTCATCAATGTTTTTCCTGAGAATGAGAAAAATGAGAACATTGGTAAAGCTCAAGTGTCTTCTCATAAAATGTAAAATTTCTGAAATATTTATATTAATAACATTGTATTTATATAAACTTAATAAGGGAAGATTGAGCATGTCTTCTGATTTGGCAATTATTCCCATATTCTTAAAATAGTGTCAAGCTGATTATGAAATGTGGAACATACCAAACACTCCTAATTATTTCTACCATTTTTTTTATAAAGTAAAATAATATCTTTACACTTTTCAAGTCCCTCCGGAAATAACAACTCTCAAAGATAGTTTCAGGTATAAAAGTCAGACTGATTTTATTTTTCTAATTTTAGGTTCTGAACTTGGGAAGGCAAAATCAAAAGAGTTATTGGAGGAGATTTGGTTGCTTGATTAAGTAGCATCATGGAAGCACTAGTACTTGTGCTTGGAAGCACTAGCACTAGTACCAAGAACTAGTACTTGGTAATCTACTTAATCAAAGTGTCAATACAATATTTTAAAATAATATCAAACAAAGTAACATGATTATAAGGAATTTTAGCTCTGTCACAACTGAGAAGCTGTGTTCTTTATTTTTGCTTTTTAAAAAATAATTAAGGCCCTGGCTGGTGCAGCTCAGCTGGTTGGAGCAGGTTCAATTTTCAGTCAGGGCACATACCCAGGTGGTGGGTTTGATCCCCAGTTGGGTGCATACAAGAGGTAATGAATCAATGTTTCTCTCCCTCTCTTTCTCCCTCCCTTCCCCTTTCTATAAAATCAATAAGCACATATCTCTAGGTGAGGATAAATAATAATAATAACAATGGTAATAATAATTAAGGGCTTTATTAAGGTCAAAACAAAGCAGAGAAAATTATTCTGACAAGATATAGAGTCTCTGAATAGATTTCACAGAGGGTGCAGAATAATATTTTACTATCTCTAAGAGTTCTAATACTAATTTACCATTTTTTACAGAGTGATTATTTGTTTTTATTAAAATCATATCCAATAGAAAAATTCCAGTGGTTATAACTTTAAACCAACAGGAAATACATTTAAAAACAAGGTAAACTTTAAGTGAGAATGTACTATCCTCACTACTGTGGAGCTTTTAATATTTACTTTTTTAATTTTTATTTTTTATTATATTTTTCATTATTGTTGATCCCCTTTATACTACTTGGCCATAAAAAAAGAAAAAAATTTTACCATTTGCAACAGTATGGATGGATCTGGAGAGCATTTTGCTAAGTGAGATAAGCTAGTCAGAGAAAGGCAAATACCATATAATTTCACTCATGTGGAATCTAATGAACAACTGAACTAACAAGCAAATTAGAGTCAAACTCATAGACAGAAAGCAGCCTGACAGCTCTGGAGTTGGGGAGGTGATGGTTAGAGGGTGGAGGGATTGAGTAACTTATCATTTTAACAGAGGGAAAGCTAAATTCTAGGTTATCATTGATTGATACAATGTTCTGGAGTAGAATATTCACAAGCTCCTTTCTGTTTCTTAAATTATCTGATGAACAAATCCTTCAAAGTAAAAAAAAAAAGAACTTTGCCAAAATATTAGTACATTTTATAGCTTCTTCTCAGACTCAGTTACTACAATTCAAAACAAATAAGGTTCACTTTATTCAAAACCTCTACAACTTCCCATACATGCTCAGATTTGTCCTTCACTATCCTTTCTCATATTCTAGAACAAACTTACACTTTAATTTAGGATTAAATCACTCTCCTTTTTTGTTGAAAACCCAATGGACACTCACAGTTGTATTTCTCTCTCACTATAGCTCCTACTGTAGTCTCAAGCACCCACATTAATTGTAACTTTTAACTAAAACAATAACTTCTGTTTCACAGAGCAAACTAGAAGATAGAAAGTTGAGAAAATGGATCATACTTAAGGATCATCACTAATGAATACTGATAACTCATGAATACTGATAACAAAACTTTAGCTACACACATCCCTTTACACCTTCAAAAAGTGACAAGATCAAGCATTTTCAACACAAATATCCTAAAGATATAATCACTTTATAGTGTATGAAAATCAGATACAAAAGAATAGGAACCTGAAATTATGCTTACTAATCAATAGTTTCAGCATCAATAGTACTTACAAATTATCTGTGTTCATTAATAATCCTTTAATTAATGCAATTTTTAAGTTACCTACAAATCTCATAAGTGATGTTCAAACTGACACATTACAAAATATTACTGTTATTAAAATGTCAGAATTATGAACATAACTTTGCATTTTTATAATCTTAAGTATTATGTATCTGTAATGTTAATTCATTTGATCAGTAAGCCAAAGTAAGTAGTTTAGGAAATTTATACTAAACTAGTATTTTTATTAGAAATCACCAAAATCATATATACATATATATATGTGTGTATATATATGAAGTCCGTCCAGAAAAAGTCCAAACAAGAACATTCTGCACAACATCAATGTAACCTGGCAGCCAAGGAGAGTGGACTGGAATGTGCATGTGTGAACAATGACGACTTCACTGTACTAGTCAGTGGAGGTGGTAGACACATTGAGTGAGCATGTGTACTGTGTGGCCATTGCATTCAAAATGACTGAGCAAGTAGAGCAACGAATCTGCATCAAATTTTGCATTAAGCTTGAACTTTCCTCTGTGGAAACGATTTGGATGATTCAGAAGACTGAAGCTATGGGTAACTGGTGATTGATGACTTCATCTCAACAACATGCCTGCTCATGCATCATGTCTTATGTAGTTTTTTGGTGAAACATCAAATTACCCAGGTGACTCAGCCTCCCTATAGCCCAGATTTGGTGCCCTGTGACTTCTGGCTTTTCCCAAAGCTAAAATCACCTTTGAAAGGGAAGCTATTTCAGATCATCACTGAGATTCAGAAAAATATGATGGACCAGCAGATGGCAATTGGAAGAACTGCATGAGGTTCCAAAGTGCCTACTTGGAAGGGGGACTGAGCCATCATTGCCCTATGTACATATTTCCTGTGTTTTATGCCTTCTTCAGTAAATGTATTTTCCATATTACATGGCTAGATACCTTCTGGATAGATTTCATATATGCTATATTACACTGAACCCTGATAAACCAAAGAGAATGATTAAACTAGTATAGTTCATCCAAAGATTCACCCTACTTACGTCAACTTGGATTCTTAATATGTTGTTAAGCTAGCAGCTTCTGTAAGAAAGATTCTTTTTCCTCAAAATCCTAGTGCATCTAAAGTAGTAAAAGGTTGGTTGTTTTTTTTTTATATTTTCTCTGAATTCTGGGGACATGGAACTTATGTAAGCAGTGATATTTATCTCTAAAAACCATTTAAAACAGAGCTCCTTTAATTTAATGACATTGTAATCTAATTTATTAATACTCTCCAGAAGCAGGAAAATATTTCACATTCACACACAAGAGGTAAAGGTTTTTCTGAATTATAAGCACTGAGCTTTTAGCCCAGTTGTACCACTTCACCTGCAGGTCAAAAATAAACCCAGAAATACCCTGATCAGGGTGGCTCACTTGGTTGGAGCATCAGTCCCTAACCCAGAAGGTCACGAGTCCGATTCCCAGTCAGGGCACATGCCTGGGTATCGGTTCTGTTTCCCAGTCCAGACTCATCTTAGAGGCAGCTGGAGAGGCAACTGGTCGATGTTTCTCTCCCTCACTGTTTCCCTCCCTTCCCTTCTCTTTGAAATCAATAAGCATGTCCTTGGGTGAGGATTTAAAAAAAAACAACAACAGAAACACAAAAACTCACCAGTCTAAGTCTCAAAGAGCTACAGTCCTTCCCAATGGTCACACACACACAAAAATTGATTGATTTGAGCTCCCAAGTAGAAAAGCAGAAAAAATTAACAAATTCAACTGTCATCTCTCACTCTATCATCCATTTGATGGAAATCACCAGGAGTCATATCATAAGACCAAATATCCAACCATTGCTACCACACAGGAACCAGAAAAAGCAAAAACACAGAAATCAATAAAGAGAAAGAAAAAAATCAGAAAAAATAGAGCATGATGAGCAAAGCTAAATTTCTATTGCTGCTTGGGATTTACTCCAAGGGGCAAGAAAAGACGTGCTTGAGCATAAGCAGCCCTGAGGTGACTTCTCCCGAAAAGCAGTTCTTTGGTTCCCAGCCCACGCTCAATCCACTGAGCTACGCCAACCAGGGCTTTGAAAAGCAGTTCTTCAAGTGAATGCTCTTGGACATGTCAATGGATGATCTCCAAATCTGTTACAGGAATCATGTTCTAAAATGTAAAACCATGATTCTCATGTAGTATGGTATGAGTACTTTTATCAATGATTTTTAATTCATTAATTTAAATTATTAAAACTTCACAGCAAAATATTTTTTTAAAAAAGAGAGAGAGATTCAAAGGGGATTCTAAATAAAGGAACATTAAGATAAAATTGCTAGGTTAGATACAAGACTGCTTAATATCTTACAGAGCCACAAACTATATCCTTTGGGGTTATCTGTTCCACCAAATAGAAATTATTTCATTTCCAGCAGACAAATATATACACGTTAACCTCAGCCACTGCAGACTTGTAAAATAGCTCAGTCAACAGAAAGTCAAGCCCAGCCCTGCACAAAAAAAGCATTCAACACTCTTTTCTATCTATTACAAATTTTGGATCTTTTTTTATAACAGACCTCAAAAATTTTACCATGCCTAAATATATCTTTTGTCATGCATCCTGCTGAAATCTGGTGAGCCCTTTCACTATGAATATTTAGATCTTTATTTCAAATCATGAATATTTTTGCTACTATTTAATTATTGACTAGTTCTTCCTCCTTCTGGAAATCTTACAGTCAACCATATTTTTTCCTTAATGATTTCCATCTCCTTCAAATAAACTGGATTCATTAGTTGGAAAATTATAGTACTTGAATCTTCTTAAACGCACTGTTTGCTGTGATTGTTGTTGCTGCTATTATTATTATTATTTTGCTTAAGTTATCTTCTGCCTCCTTCTACAACTCTGTATTGCCAAGCATGAGTTCTATTTGCACTAGCCACTCCCCTTTCTGTTGCTGGGTCCTTTCAGATAAGCTGTTAGTTTATTGTTTGTTTGTTTTGTTGTTAACTCCTCAGAGTACATATCTGACACTCCCCCAGCCTCCTGCCTAGAAAGATTCAGCCTACTCATTCAGCTGATTCTTGGCATATCACAGCCTGGAAAATCTGACGTGTGTTTACAAAGCCAGTTTTGATCCCCCTTTCTACACTCTGGGCAGAGTGTGGTGGGCACACACCTCTGCAGACCAAGCTCTTCCCAAAAGTTTCTGCTTCATTCCAGAGTCTCTCTAGTACTGCTTCCCAAGTTCATACCCAGTCCACAAAGAAGAAAAGCCCACCCTCTCTGCTCATCAGGAATCCCACAGCCCAAGGACTCACTTGGATACAGCTACCCATCTGCTTCACCAACCACGTGGCTCAGTGGAGGCAAACAGACTGGGATTGGGAGTGTGAGCAAAGGGAACACAGTTCCACTCACCATCCTTTGGAATTCTTCCCCAGACATTTATTACTTCACTGAGTTACCAGCAGACCCCTGAAGCTGCAGCTTTTGTCAGCCTGTGACATTGTATGAAGTTGTTGAGTTAAGCAGTTAGTATGTGAAAATTACATTGTATTTGACTAGGGAGGCTAGCATGTCTTCACTTAGTTTGAAATAAGCGAAGTGATCATGGTGAGACTCCCTACATGGCCAAATCTTAGGCTGGCATTAGGATGGAGTTACTTCTCTACCAGTTGTTTAGCATTCAAAGAACTGGTTTATCTGGATTCTTTACTTATTTTGTTGAATTCCTACACTTCAGAGGATAGGATACTTAAAAATGGGTCATGTCCAAAGTCATATGGAGGTGGTACAGAGCTGTTGGTGAAATGAGGGAAAAGCTAGAACTCAGGCTGCCACAGAATGGAAAAGTTGTCTTAGCTTTCTTCCTTCAAATTGCTCTTATCCTTGTCTCATATTGCACCTGCTGCAGTAAGATGGACCTGAGGCTCCCTGGCAATGGGGAGGTCCAAGTGTGAAAGCCTTAGACCAGCACTTCTCTAGGCCTGGAACAAACCATCTCCTCTCTGACTCTAGTACAGTGTTGTCTTTTCTTTCCTCTTTTCAGCACCAGTGTGGGGAAATCCAGACCGCTGATTAGTGTGCGGGCCTAGCGGACAGACACCAGTGAGACTCTTGGCTGTGTAGCAGTGTTTGCTGTGGTTTTTGGTCTGTTTGTTAAAGTTTATCTCAAACACGCTGGTGGTCTGACTGCTCTAGATTAAAAACATTTTTGTGCCATATTATGGTATAGGTCAAAACTAAATTTACGTTTGAAATTAAACCTCCAGCTATTCATAGCCTATCTGTACCTGAACTTATCCGTTACACATCACCTTTGCAATCTGATGCAGAGTTGAGAGGCTGATCACTAATGATACTCCATTTAAGATAATGGGCTTAGTTTTGTAAAAGTGGAGAGTAACACATCCTTCAGGATTACAGAGGCAGCTCTAATGGCCCTAAGAAGATTTTACGGCTTTGTAATGAACAGACAAACTTGAAATGTTGTCACGATGATTAGAGCCTTGAAGTGGGTTCAGAGATCTTCCTGCCTTTCTCCCATTTAATGTCAATAATTACTCACAAATGCAATAAAAAAAATGAATCTGCCTGAATATTTTAAGAGTAGCTTGGATCTGCTTTTTTCTTTTATAAACAGAGAACATTGCTTGTGTTTTACTTTGATTAACTTGTAGCTTTATTATAGTTTTACTTTCCATAAAAACACAAAACACAAGGAAGAATATAAAAATTATCCATGGTTTTAGTAACTAGAGGTTACTTCTGTTAGCATTTTACTAAATTCACTTTTAATTTTATCTGTATAACAACTAGTGAGTTAAGTCACATTTCTGTATTCATTTTAGTCAATAATTTAGAAAATATAGAGCTAGTTTTCAATAACATTTTTATTCTTGTATTTCATTTTATTTGGGTGCCAATTTAAAGTAATTAATTGGGCTTAACTCTATACCATGAGCAGACATTTTGTTCTGAGCAAACGCTCATGGAGACATTTGGTCCATAGTTGTGTAATTCCTGCTCTTCTCCAAGATTCCAACCAGGACCCGTCTGTCTGGCCCCATGTGTCATTACCAGCTAAGCTATGGAGACAACAATGTTATGTTGTGGCTGTATCAGCAATACAGCCACAACATAATTATTGGACCAATAATACTTGATAGTATTTTTTGTGTTACTCCTATAAACCAAAAATAGAAATAAACATTATGGGCTTTTTGAACATAGGAACATTTTCTAAGTGTGCACATTTTGTACGGGACCAAATATCAAGGACCTTTTGGCATGGATCAAATGCCCCCATTGATGTCTGCACAGAACCAAATGTCCTGCAAGTCCACATTAGCAGACATTCCAAGTCCCTTGTGGCATGGACAAAATGTCCTTGTGGATGTTTTGGGCAGAACCAAAAGTCTTGAAGGCTCTCCACATGCATGTATCAGGCTGGCATCAAAGCCTCATCATGGTCCTACAGGACAAATCAAGGTTTTTTATACTTACAAGTAACCTGTTTATTTTTCCTGCTTGAAAACTTTAAATTGTTTTTGTACTGGAAGTTCACATTTTCACCAGCATATGCCTAGAACTTCTCATTTTACTCATTTTGCCTAAAATATCTTCTTCCTTTTATAGTCTCAGGTATTTTTTTCAGACCCAGAAACTTTTCTTTATATAGCTTTGATAATACACTAAATTATAGCTTCTACTCTATTCATATAGTCTCATTCTCAAGGATGCCAATTATTCATAGCTTCATTTTCTATCCCCTAAATCTATCATTTTCTTTCTTACATTTTTTTCTGCATTATATAGGAGATGCTGTGTTAACTATTCCCAATATGGATTTTAATTCTTCAATAGGATTTTAATTTCCACAACATTTTTCCTGCCATCGGCAGTTCTCTTTCAGTCATTGTCAACCCCCCTTCAAATACTCTTTCACAGAGCTCCTTTTTGTCTTTTAATAACTCAAAGCAGGTGCATTCTGAATCTTCATCTTTTACTATGATGATCTTCACACATACTTTGAAAATACTACTTTGTGGCAGTGAGTCCCCCTTGTTGTTGTTGTCGTTGTTTTCCCCCTTAATTATACATCACTGACTGAGGAAAAATTTTTACCAGGCTGGGTGAGTGCCGAGCCGCAGAGGCCGTCTTCCCTTTCTTTATTCCCACTCTGTCGCCAGCTCCCACCCCATCTCCCTCGAAGGCCTCGCCCTGAATGTGAATGAGCACAGCTCCTCCAGCTATTTATCTGGGAGGCTCAGTTTCATTGGGAATGTGGTGGATGAAGGAAAAACATCTTCTAAATTAAGTACAGAGAGAGTATATTGTAGTTCTAACTATGTTTCTTATTTATGCACAAGAGCATGGCTAAAAAGCAGAAAGTTCTAAATAGAGATGTTAAGGCACTGATGAGCTGTTTACTTTCTCATGTCATCAATTATCATGACCAATAAATCAATCATACTGATTGGCTCTCTACAGCACTGTGTAGGGTGCATTTCCTCATACACTGATAAACTGCCTTTCGTCATTACTCTTTAATTATCGTTGTGTGGCCAGTTCCCAGTACCCAGTGAATTGGCAATGGTTCAAAACTCAACTAGAATCAAATCTTTCCATATCCACTTTTTATTATGATGAATTTATTCACTTAACTAAGCTCATTGCCATTTATTGATGTTTATTCTAAGAGCCATTCTAGGCTTGTGGTAATTATATTACACTCCTTGCTTTCATGATAATACGTGAATAATTATTATTGAAGCTAGTGTTTACAAAATGCTGCACAGAGATACAGAAGGAGGAATAAGTCCTCCCATCTGAGGAGGTTAAGTAAGGTTTCACAGAGGACTTGGCATCTGAGTTTATCTGTAAGAGCAAGTAGATTCTCTGCAAATAAAAATAGTATGGAAAAGTATATGGATAGCCAAAAAAAATGGCAAGTAGCACAATTTGACTAAGGGATAGGGCACTTAAAGAGAAAAGCAGATGTAATTTGGGAAATGTAGGTTTACCGTAAGTCAGGGAAAACTTTGCATGCCAGCCTAAAAGAATTTTCTTTTGCTATCTCTCCAAAAATAAAACACTGATTTCTTACTTATTTTAAAAATTCTGACTATTTCCCAGCTTTTCTACCTGAAAAATTCTTTATTTGCAAGAAGAAAAAGATATTTTCAAAATCTACAGTGTCAATGTCCTATAGTATCAGTTGGGTGATTTTTGAAATAAATTGAAATCCTTTCACTGTCATTACATGTTAGACAGCGCCACCTAATGGTAAAGTGTTATATTACAGCCACTTCTACGATTTGGGGTGGAAAGAGAAAACAAAAGGCAAAGAAAGGAGTTAGGGGGAGTCCTCCCCCCAGGCACACTGCCCAGGACTGCAATAAGGGGCGTAATGGATTTAGGTAAAGGGGAAAACTTCAGGTGATTGGGAATGGCCCCAAATTTCTCAAATTACTAAGTTTCAACACATCACCAAGTTTCAGTCAGCACTGGGGACCCTCCGTGTTCCCTGATGACAAGCCAAAGCATTTTTAACTAAGGCTATTATGACGGTGAAAAATACACACCCATCTAATATTAGGTTCTTGCCAGTCCCCGTTACTAATGCTTACACACCAATAAGAGAAATCCGAAATGTCCAAATGTTTGTCTAACACCACACATAAACAAAGAACATTTATAGGAAGTGTCTAACATGGTATAACTGTTATCTTTCTGAAACAAAGAGGTCAGATGGCAAAGTGTCATAAATGCCTGCAGTCCCCCGCCCCCCATGCTACTTTTCTGCCACCTCCCATTAAAAGAGAGCACCCACCTACAGAAAGTGTGGCTTTGTGCTGGAGGACTGTCTCCTTTCATCGCGTCCTGTGAACAGAGAGGAATGATCCAGACTAGGGTTAACGCCAACAAGCACATGTAGGGACAAATCCATCCTACTAAAAAGAAAGAGAGGCCCTGGCTGGTGAGTCTCAGTTGGTTGGAGCATCATCCCATAACCAGAGGGTTTTAGGTTCAATCCCCTGTCAGGGCACAGAGGATCCCTGGTTTGGGATGCAACCAATCAGTGTTTCTCTCTCCCATCAATGTTTCTCCTTTTTCCTTCCTCTCTCTCTGAATGCAATGAGTGAAATGTCCTCAGGTGAGGAGAAACAAAAAAAGGGAAGAGGTGGGGAGGGGAGGGGAAGGAAATGAAAAAGAGTCTCTGTCACATTCACACAATGACTGTGAAAACATTCAAAGCACATATTCTCTTGCCCAATATATAGTACTAGCAAACTCAGGGTGAAAATATTCAGTTGTTTAAATGAACAGGAACTTAGTTCTTGCTCAGTCTATGCCTGTGTTAGTATGAAGATCTGTCATCACTCTAACCAACTGGGACTCCAGGCGGCAATCCAGTAATTCCTGGGCTGGAGGAGAAAAAGTAAAAGTTAACTCCAAACACCCAGGTCATTTAGGTTCTCAGCTTGTCAACAGCACAGCCTACTGCTCACATCTCCAAGCACTATAAAAAGAAAGGGGGGGGGGGAGAGGGGGAAATTCTGTTTGCTTCTATGATTCTACTTGGATAGATATCATTTCAGCTTTTAGCTCAGGTTTTATCATTTTAGCTCACAGACTTTGAATTGTATTTCTACTAAAAAACAAACGTGGACATAACTCATTTTCTAAATGAAATTAACTTAATGCCATGTATTGAATATCTGTCATGTGCTGCTATAGAACTAAATACAAGGAAAAGGTTGACAGAAAAAAAATATAAGTATACTTCATTTCCAACATTGTGCTTCTTTTTTCTTCTATATTTACATCCTGAAAAAAATATTCATGGTTTACTCAAATCACTTACCATGGTTATGCTAGATTTATATTATGTAATAGCTAAAATACTGCACAATTCCAAAATCTTCAAGTCCCATTCTTGTCTACACCATAATCTCCTGAGAACTTAAGGAGCAGCAGGGGAAGAGAAGGATGCTCAAATACACAGGACTACTCTAAGAAATGAACATTGTCCAGCAATGCACATGTAAATATTATTTTTGGATCTGGAGGGATTCAATGAGAGCAATGAAGGTATATGGGCCCACCTGCCTTTTCCAGCCCCCAGAGGGAGGGAACTAGTACAAGTGAAAAGACCTGACATTTTCCAAGGTGGCTGTGCATGCTAATGCCACGCCACAGAGGCTCTTTGATAAGTTTTAAAGAGAAGCCAGGCAGGATAAGAGCAGCCTAGAAGATGCCCACCAGCCACCGCCCCACCTCAGCGCTCCTTGCAGCTGGTCAGAAGCCTGTCTCCAAGGCAAGACATGTTTCAAAGGGACTGGTTCACCCTCGGTCTCTCCTGCTTCTCCCACCTCTAACAGAGCACTGTTCCCAGCAGGAAACACAAAAGGATAGTGATGTCTTTTGTCCATGAGTTTGTTAATTTCCTCCATCATGACCTCCCCCCAGCCCAATTGCATTTCTCCTCTAAAATCACAGCTGGACAACATTCCTCCTGAAATTAGATGATAAACAGCTGCCTAAAGTCTATGCTACACGAAAATCTCTCAACTACAAGAACTTTCAACCTTTACTGGCCATTTTGCATGACTTTCTTTAAATACCATATACCACATTTTTTAACTCAATTTGAACTTCTCTTTTGATTCATGAATTTAGCCCATTCACATCTTACATGAAAGGAAAGATGCATACTTTGCCCCTTTCATCTTACTTTAGGCTTACTGTTTACTATTCTTTACCGACGTGGATCCATCTGTCCATAGTGGCTTCCAGACACAGCACCATTCACAGAACATTCTGAGGTGAAGGAAATGCTCTATAGCTGTGCTACCCAATTCAGTAGCCCCCAGCCAAAATGGCTATTAAGCACTTGAAATGTGGCTAGAGCAACTGGAGAACTGGAATTTTTCTTTTATTTCACCTTATTTAATTTAAATTAAAATGGCCACATGTGGTCAGTGGCTACTGCCTTAGACCACATAGCCTGAAAGCTTTTGTCAGTGCAGGATACTGAGAAATAAGGATCCCCACTTGAGAGGTCGAGGCCAGGAGCTGGGGGCTGGCAAGGCTGCCTTCAGCCTGCTTTGCTAGCAGCTCCAGAGCACAGAAGGGTCCAGGTAGGAGAGAGAAGATTTGCATCTCACTTGGGCTCTGAATAAGCTCTCCGGGTGTCTTTGGCCTCTCTGCAGACTCCTGAAATCAGAAATGTCTCATCTCCAGGACCCTGAAGGTTTCACAACACAAGAAAGCCCGCTCAGACCTCAGGAGATCTCCACCTGATGTTTAACTACAGGTCAGGGGAAGCCAGTCCCCTTCCTTACACATACTTGGCCTCCTACTCTGCTCCTGGCCTTAGACTAGAACCGTGACTCTCAAATTTCTGGAGACAATGAGATCAGGCAGCTAGTCAGGAACCACACAGAGCAAGCAAGCTGCCCAGCTCCTTTTCAGGAGGATCCAGAAGCTTCCACTGGCTGGAACCTGAAAAAGCCTAAAAGATCGGCCATGTCACCCTAGACTTCGAGGAGAGAGTAGCCCTGTCCATTTCTGTCACTCATTTCTTCCCAGCACTACGGAGTGGCGTCTGGGGGCTCTTCCAAGCTTCCTCTTTTATTTCTGATAAAGTGCCAAAAGGAAGTGGGAATGGGGGCTATCAAGCCTGCCTGTTCCAAGCATCATTTTGAGCAAATTCTCTGAAGAATTTGTCCTAACTGCCTTCCAGCTGACTGACCAAAGCAGGGGTGCCCAACCTGTGGCCCGAAGGCTTCATGTGGCTCGGGATGGCTATGAATGTGTTCCAAAACAAAATCATAAATCTACTTAAAACCTTGTGAGATTTTTTGGTGACTACTTGGCGCAATGTACTTAATGTGTGACCCAAGACAATCTGTCTTCTTCCAGTGTGGCTCAGAGATGCCAAAAGTTTGGACACTAAGTGCAGACCATTTCAGCTTGGGTCCCAGAGGCCTATTCACCAACAGTTGGATGGAACTTTCCTGAAACTTAGTTTTTATTTTTAATTTTTTTTTTAATTTTATTTTTAGAGAGGGGAAGGGAGGGAGGGAGAAAGAAGAGAGAAACATCACTGTGTGGTTGCCTCTAGAGCGCCCCCTACTGGATCTGGCCTGCAACCCAGGCATGTGAACCAGCAACCCTTTGGTTCGCAGGCCAGTGCTCAATCCATTGAGTTATACTAGCCAAGGCATTAGTTTTTCTTACACTCCACTTAAGGCAGGTGACTGTTGTCTGCCCTCTCCTTCATTTATCTTTGGGGAATATGCCCTGTTTATTATTAATATCTTACAACTACAAGGAGACTGAAACTCTTCTGGTCTAATCCCCTAATCTTATAGGCGAGAAAAAAGCGGTAGGAAGGGACAAATACCACTCTGTAAAGTACATGATTTCCTAACCACTGTGCTGTACATCTGAAACTAATACAGAATAACATCGAATGTGAACTATAATTTAATTTTTTAAAAATAAAAGCAAGAAAAGGAAGAAAGGACAAATAAAAGGCATATATGTTGTCACTCCTACACCTATGGCAGAGGTCATTGAAGAATTAAAAAAAATATTTACTACTGAACCTGGATGTGGCCTTAAAATCTTTCTCAGCAGAATGCTCCAGGCAACTTCATATTTAGTCACAAACACAACTGGCCTCACACATGAAACCCATTTGCTGACTCACTGTTAGAAGATGTCAAAGTAATTCATGGAAAAACAAAAGCCGAGGCCTGAACCCATGTCCTCTCTTTCTTGGGGCACTCACCTATTGCATCAGAATGCTGTGCATACATTAAAATATCACATTTTAACATTTCCCAGAAAATATTCCATTTGGGTTTAAGTTTTCCAAAAACCAACTCATCTTGTTTTTGCCTTTTGATTTTTAATGAGTAATACACCCACAGAGCTTAAAACTCGAAACAATGTAAAGGTGTGCCCTGACACTCATGTTCCCGCTGTGGCTCCAGCCTCCCCATCCCTCCACTTCCTTAGTTTCTTGCTTATCCTTCTTTGTGTAAATACAAGCAAACTGAACAAATATTCTCATTTTCTGCCCTGATTATGCACAAAAAGTAGCCCGTATTATAGACAATTTTAGAATACTGCTTAATTTTTTTAAGCTTAATGTATTCTGAGAATGAATTCTCTCATTTTTAAGCAGGTACATAATCATGTTGCCCTTTGACATTTAAGTCACTCAAGCAAGACCGAATCTGCAAGGTGTGTCTTCTTAAACCCCACCTTTGTCCTCTCTGAGGCTGATACCAGACTCAAAGCACCCATTTTTGACATCTCACACCACTGTGAGGAGCACGCTAGTTTTTAATTCATGTTGGTTCCTATAAGTACTTGACTGTCTCCATCAGCTATTTTCTCCAGAGCTTTCCCATTGAACAGATGTCACCTGGCTGATATTTGCTTGGTGATTCCAACCTGTTTAATTATTGGACAGAGGTGGTGTTTTATTTTGAAGATAAAGTCATTAAGTGGATAAATTTATAAAGATAAATATGATATATTTTACTTTTTATATTTGTTTGAGGTGCAAGTACACAGAAATTCCATTTGTGGGGACAAGTGGACACGGCCATCCTAACACTGTGCTAAAAGGACTGTTCTGATGATGGAATTTTGATTGAAGTACACCTGAAGATGATAAAAAAAATAATAAAAAAAATTTTTAAACCCTGGCCATTATTTACACTGGTAAGTGGCCCTATGTGCTTAAGTTTAAAGACCATTATTCATGATCCCCCTCAGAACATCAGTGAAGTTCTCTATTAGCCAGCAAATATGGCCAACACTTATTTTAAAGCAAACTTCATTAAAAACCACCACTTTTTTTAGAAACATTCATAAAAAGCACACATAAAATATCGATCATAGTGGCATTGATAAGCATTCACTATTTGGGAGCTGCCAAGAGTAGAAGCCTCATAAGTAATTTTAAGGACAGAGCCCTGGTTATTAGAAGACATACATCTATTCCTAAAGTTGGTGTCACTTACACCATTAGAAAGCCCGAGGCTGCTCTGGTTAGGGCCTTAGCAGAGCTCCTTTAGGTCTGTGGCTGCCTCAGGATCGACCCACTGGACTGAGTTCTGATTAAATGGACTCCAAAGTATTTGTTCATGCCCTTCTGTCAATTGTTTTGGCCATGCAGCATCTTTACACTTTCTGATATTTATGCCCTAAAGAAGCTACAAATCACTTTTGCATTTTTTAGTTTCTTTCCATTGTCCTAATAATAAAGAATGGCTGCTCCCTAGAAAGCCAGCATTCCTATGGGAAAATAAATGCTGGAGACATTACACAAATCAAAGAAACAGACTGAAGTATACATATCCTCATCTTTTTCACAACGCTTCTTCGAATGGCCAGCTCCATTAAACAAAGGCTAAGAAAACAAATTTTAGGCGTAGTGTGGATGGTGATAAAGAATAGCAAGACCACATAGCTTGGATTATTGATGCCAGAGATGTGGGAGGCACCACATGGCACTTGTTTTTGCCTCTCTCCAACCACCATGCCTGGAGAGAGGCCATCTGTGGCCCTTGTGAGAAGAGCACACCAGGCAATGTTGCCGTATCTGGATCCTGCAGAGCCCAGGACCGCACACAAACCTGTCAACCCAACAGTGAGACAGGAATGGTAGCCTTAACAGCACTGATTAGTCATTTGTTTCTTCCTCATGTAGCTGAGTGCTTAATGATGTGAATCGTGGGAAGGAGCAGAGTAATAGTTCACTGCTGGATGACCCATCTTGACTTTGGAAGTTGCTATTGCTTTTCATTACCCTCAAGGGTTATCATTGCTTTTCATTACCCTCAAGGGTTATCATTAGGTTGTAAGAAAAACCATTTTATTAACCATCCCCAAGATCCCCAGCACTTTGCCTCTAGAATAATATCATCAACAGGCCGCACAAATCGGGCATCTGAGATTTAGCTGAATTAGTAACGCCCCAGAGAGCTCTTATGGCTGCAGTAATCCACCTCCAATTTCATCTAATTAAAGGGCAAGATAATTTCCTAAATCCTCACTAATATTTTGAGTTGACAAACAATGAAGCAGTCCTGATAAAGAAAATAAATGAGTTTCATAAAGCCACTGCTTTTTTTTTTTGCTCCCTCTTCAATAACTTACCGCCACGTCCCACGTGCAAACTTAAGTGGCAAGAACAGAAAGTATACGCATCTGTCACAACAGTCACTAGCCAAGAAGTCTCCAAAGGAATTTCTCTGAATCTTCAGAAGCATTTTATCTCTGAGGTCACCCATCTTCCAGGAACAGCTACTGCTCTTATGCTTAAATTCTTCAGTACTCAGGGACAGAAGTAAATCTTGCTTGGGTCCTTATCATGAGAGTTCTTAAGTTATTCTTCCAATAAAGTACAGCTCATTTCCTAAAGATGTTACTTCTCAAAGATGCTATGAAACACTTTAAAAAGAACAGTGAGATTTCATGAGGAAATGGCAATATAACTAAGCCTGCTCTAGCTCGGTGAGTAACAACTTTCAGCTGAGACAAATCTGTAGATATGTCTATTTTGAGCACACAAAAGGATATTAAAATGAACATAAATTTTTAGATACAATGTTGGCGAGTGTGCTCCACAGGAAACAAGTTGAGGGAAAAACAGAGGAAATGCTCACAACAGGGGATAGGGAATGGAGACAAGAACTGAACGAAGGAAGAGAGGGAACGTGAACAGAAAGAAGACAGAAAAGAAAGGTTAAAGGGTGGGAGAAACCCTGCTGAGGTCACCATATTCCGTGAGGATGGGTGGTAGGTCGGAACTTGCAGTGAGTGACTGAGTATCCTGTGAATGCATTCAACACCTGGCTTTGTGTCAAAGCTCTTAATGTGCAGTGACCCTAGCAGGGTCATTCTGTACTTCGGCTTACTTGGTAACAGTATTCGGAGGGAAAAGGGAGAGGTTGTAATAAGAAAAGGGGTGTCCAGTGGGGTGGTCCAGTGGGATATTGGGAAATCCTGGGTTTTCTCTCACCCTGCAGAAGTTCAGGCAGGGTTCCTTAACATTTGTTCTCAGCAAAATTAAATGTCACCGATACCTGCCATTTACAATGAGCAGAGTTTGCAAGTTGCTTTCTAGGGATGTAAAAATGTCTAGTCATTTATTTTAAAGTTAATTACTCACTTTGAGATGTGCTCACTCACATTTCCTAGAAAACCACCAAAGTCCTTGATTTTCAGAGGGCACAAAACAGTGCAGCTTTTTTAAGACAAATGTCAGCAAAGGGAAGAAGACCTGTCTGTTGTTTTCCCTCTCCCCATCGGTGCAAACAGCACCCCAGCGAGGAGTCTGGGAGCCTGTTTATTTTTCAAATAACAAAGGTGGGGGCTATTGAGCGGCAGGGTCGGACCTGAGCTCCATCCACTGTGTGCAATCTGGTGCTGTCCCACACTTGTTCCCTGGCTGTAAGCCACACACCAGCCAGGCTCTTGTATTCTGACTAATTATTAAAAATGTATTTCTCAGACTTCACAGATATTTGAGAAGTGCTGAGATGTGAACAGCAAGTCAAGTGGCCCCACCTCCTGCTGCTGGGCTGCTTGCCTTGTCTGAAGCTATCCCTAACTTGGTGGAACTAAGGACCCTTTTAAAAGCTAATATTTATGAAGCACTTAACTGTGTACCAAACAGTATTCTCAACACTGCATGTGAATTAATTCATGTGTTACTCACAGCTCCTCTGAGAAGAAGTTATCCCATTTTACGGAGGAGGAAACTGACCCCTAGAGAGGTTAAGTGGCCCAAGGCCTCAGGGTACCAGTGTGTGAGCTGTGACCCAAGTGTGATTTCCTCTGGGACATCAGGGCATCATTTGCCTATATTCTGTCTCCATTTTTTAAACCTGCTGGGTTTTTTTAAGGTCATAGCCCCCAAATGCTTGGTTTTAAAAAAATGTTTTAATATATTTTATCAGGGTCATCTTCTACTAAATTTGTAATTTTTTTCAAATGTTATTGTATGTTTCCAGTATTCTATGTTGATTTTTACTTTAAAAAATACACTTGAGTAACATATGCCCCCTCCTTCCTATCACAGCCCGTGCACTGCCCCAGAGATGACCAGGGTGAAGTGTTTTGAACATGTGCGTGGGTGTGCACCCCTCTGTGTACGGATTGTGTTATATCTATGTACCGCAGGTATTTAAATACACACACATCTTTTTATATAAAGGGATTATACCCAAATTACATTTCTACAACTTGCTTCCTTCATTAAACAATGGGTCATGAAACCCTTCCAATGCAAACAGTCAAACACCATCTTATCCAAGGCCATCCTTGACCACCCTACATAAAATAGCACCAGATGGTGGCGTGAGTAAAAGCAATAATTGCCTCTTTCCAAAACCACATCAAAAGTACAACTAAACTACAGAACCATCATTCAGAACCACCTGAAACCTAGCTGAATGGAAGTTCTACAACTGGGGAATTAAGAAACCATATCAAGACTGGTATGAGGAGTGGTGACACAGAACAGGCAGTCCCACACCTATGTGTGGTGGATAGAAATCAGGAGGGATATCTCAGCTGCAGAGGTCCCCTGTGAGGATTGAGGGGTCCCAGCCCCATACCAGGCCCCCAGCACAGGGTTCCAGTGCCAGGAAGAGAAGTCCCCTAACTTCTGTCTGTAAAAATCAGTGGGAATTGAGGCTGAGGGAGACCGAGGGCTTCTGGTCCCAGGCAGTTCCTCTAAAAGGGACTGTGCACAGACTTGCTCGGATCTACTCCCTCTGAGTTCCAGTGCTGGTGTGGCAATTTGAAAGGAACCAAGGAAATACAGGGGTGAACTGAATTGTCCAAAATCAGGGCAGAAGGAAAGGTGGGGTAGCTTTCTCCCAGGCAAGAGTGATAGCAAAAGCCATTGTTCTTTTTCTGAGTCCTCACCCGACAGAGCCAGCGAGTGGGTGCCATATCTGAGTCTCCATCAAACTGGATCACACTGTTTGTGTTGTCCTGGTGATTCCTTGAGAATTCACCCCATCCGATTTTCAGGCCTACACCAGCTGATTCCACTGGCTCTTCCATACAAATGGCCTGTCTTGTTCATGCTTCAGACTTCCCTCAAACAAGCAGCATCTGGCCTCAGTATGCCCTGTACCTCTCCCTAAGTTGCTCTCTATTGGGCACTAACAGCAGTCAGCCTTAGTTCACAGCTTGGCCTCCCTGGAGCACCCCTAAGCCCAGCACAAATAACAGCCACCTGCAGGTCACTTAGTAGCTTATGCCGGCTGGCCCCAAACAGAACACTGGCTGTGGTTAACCTTGGCCCATATCTTCTGGGAAGCCCCAGAGCCAGTGCATCCAGTAGAGAGATTCAGACCATGCCACAAGATCGCCACCCAACTAACTCCACAAGTGGCATACTCAAGGGTAGAATCAATGGGCACCAGAGCCCCACTGAAGTAAGTACTGCTCTGTGGGGTGGTCCCCTGCAGAGCTGATCTTCCATGGTGGTTGGAAGTCAGTGATCAGTGGTTGCAGCCAGTCCTTGATATTGATCAGCCTGGGGGTAAAGCCTTCTCATCAACATCTCAACAGCAATCAAGGCTTAACAATAAAAGGAGGGCATACCTCAAGTGCCCAGCTTGAGTGGTTAGGAGGCTCTGCCACTGGACCCTACAGAACATCTACTACATTAGGCAATTTTCCCAAACCTGGGAAATGTTGCAGCTCTACCTAACATATAGAAACATCACAGGGAGGCTGCCAAAGTGAGGAGACAAAGAAATATGGTCCAAAAGAAAGAACAGAACAAAACTGTAGAAAAAGAACTAAACAATGTGGAGACAAGCAATCTACTAGATGCAGAGTTCACAAAACTGATTATAAGGATGCTCAATAAACTTAGGTGAAAACCTCAACAACATAAAAAAGGACCAGTCAGAAACAAAAGAATCATTTACAGGGCACCAGCCATAGAGCAGATGAAGCCAAGAACCAAATCAATAATTTGGAGTATAAGGAAGCAAGAAATACCCAATCAGAACAGAAAAAAATTTTAATGAGGATAGTATAAAGAGCCTCTGGGACAATTTCAAGCATACCAATGTTTGCATCATGAGGGTGCTGGAAAGAGAAGAGAGAGGGCAAGAAATTGAAAACTAGCCCTGGCTGGCATAGCTCAGTGGATTGAGTGCGGGCTGCGAACCAAAGCATCGCAGGTTCAATTTCCAGTCAGGGCACATGCCTGGGTTGCAGGCCACGGCCCCCAGCAACTGCACATTGATGTTTCTCTCTCTCTCTCCTTCTCCCTCCCTTCCCTCTCTAAAAATAAATAAATAAAATCTTAAAAAAAAAGAAAGAAATTGAAAACTTATTTGAAAAATAATGACAAAACTTTCCTAACTTGGTGAAGGAAATAGACATATAAGTCCAAGAGTCTCAGCAGTTTCAAACAAGATGACCCCAAAGAGCCCGATGCCAAGACACAACATAATTAAATGTCAAGGTTAATGACAAAGAGACCACCTTAAAAACAGCAAGAAAAAAAGCAGTTAGTTACCTATAAAAAAGCTCCCATAACACTGTCAGCTGATTTCTCAAAAGAAACTTTGCAGGACAGAAGGAATTGGCAAGAAATTTTCAAAGTTATGAAAAGCAGGGACCTACAACCATAATTACCCAGAAAAGCTATCATTTAGAATCAAAGAACCGATAAAGAGCCTCTCAGACAATAAAAAGCTAAAGGAGTTCATCACTATCAAACCAGTATTATATGAAATGTTAAAGGGTCTCCTCTAAGCAGAAAAAAAAGAAAAAGTACATATCTATCAACAATTGAACCTAAAAAACAAAATAAAATTACAAGCAGAACAGAAGTAGACTCATAGTGAACATTTTAACGGTTGCCAGATGGAGAAAGGTTGGTGAGTTGGGTGAAAAAGGTGAAGGGATTAAGAAGTACAAATTGGTAGTGACAGAATAGTCATGAGAATGTTTAGTACAGCATAGGGAATATAATCAATAGCATTGTAATATCTATGTATGGCATCAGATGAGTGCAACATTTATTGGGATGATCACTTAATTTTGTAATGTCTAATCACTGGGCATACCCCTAAAAATAATATAATAATGTATGTAAAGCGTAATTAATATTTTTAATTGATTTAAAATAATAAATAAAGCTCTGACAGGGCAGCTCATCTGGTTAGAGCTTCGGATCCATATGCCAAGGTTTCAGGTTAGATCCCTGGTCAGAGGGATCTAACAAGAATTGACCGATGAATTGAACAAAAAAATGATATCTCTCTCTTTCTCCCCTCCTTCTCTCTCTCTAAAATCAATCAATGAATTTTTTAATAAATAAATTAATTAAAATTTGATCAAGAAAAAAAACTGCAAAACTTGAGATATTGCTCCCTGGCATATGTCCTCAGTTGGCTCAAATAAACTCTAACTAAAATAAGGAGGAGGAGGAGGAGAAGGATAAAGTAGTACCACACCCATCTGTCCTTCATGTCTCTTACTTTGTTTTATTTTCTTCCCACCTTTAATCAACTTCAGACATATATTTATGTGTTTATTATGTATCTCCCTCCACTAAAAGGAAGCTCTACAAGAACAGGACTTTGTTAGTTTACTGTTGTAATCCCAGCCTTCAGAGTGGTGCTGGCCCTGAGGAGGCACTCAGACATGCTTCTTAATAAGTGAGTGCTGTGAGATTATCCCTCAAAAAGACTTTATCAGTTTACATAATCACAATCGTGTAGGCTTGCCCATTGACCCAAATTTTTGCTAGCACTAGATGTTGTAAGACTTTAAATTTTTGTTAATCTAATGGATTATTTTAATCTATACTCCCTGAGAATTTCTTGAGTAAATAACATTTTCAGATACTTTCCCCTTTGGCAATTGGATTTTTCTTCTTACCTATATGCAGGAGCTCTTCATACAGCTGAATGTTGATTCTTTGAATCTTTTGTGCTCAAAATACTTTGTCCTTTTCTGTCACTGGTGAGCCACTGGTTAGGCACAGAAGCTTTGACTGGCTACCCAGGGAGTTCTGCTTCTGGGTGGAGACCAGAAGTTCTATGGCCTTAACATCACCACACACTGGCTCTTCAGATGAATTGAGCCTTCCAGAACTATTTGGTCAGCGGCTACCATTCACAGAGCCCTAAACTGAATATTGGAGATTGAAGCACCGGGTTGACATAGCTGCTGTCCAGTTCCCATCAAGTCGAATCAAAACATTTAACGAATATTGTTGAAGGACACACTGCCCTTTCAGACCTTCACATGTTCTATCCAGCCAATTATCTGAGAACTGAATTCTTAGCCTAGCTCTGGTGAAGTCACACTAGCTGACCTCCACATATCCAGCTTGCAGCTTGCTGGTTAACCACGGTTCCCCAGGCCTTCTGAAAATGCACCAAGGAAAGCCCCCGGCCAGCTCAGTGCTAGCAGCTAGAAAATCTGGGCAATTTCTCTCTCCTCAGTAATTTGCTCTTCAAGACTCAGTTGTGTTTTTTCTCAAATCTATTTATACTAGTTAATTTTGTTATTTTAATCTATAATTTGGTTAAATGTTACATAGAGTGATAAAAATGTGGGTAAAAAGAGATTAGTTGTTTCTGAGACAATTGCTGTCACACTATATATTAGATGACTGTAAAAATTTGGAAAATTTCCAAAAATGTAGAAATTTAGAATGTCTCATCATTCAGGTTGCATTGTAAGGAAAAGGCCTTGATAATGATTTCAATGATTCTCTGTGAGGGGTTCAGAACAGGCCTCTCTAGTCGTGCCACTTTGGCATGTGAATTATACTGAGCTGAAGGCAGTTAAGACCCCATAGGCTTCTGAAAACTTTTATATCTCCCTTACACAATTTAAATTAGGGACTTCCAGCCAAGATGGAGGCATAGGTAGACACACTGTGCTTCCTCGCACAACCAAAAAAAGGACAATAACAATTTAAAAACAAAAACAACCAGAATTGACAGAAAATCAAACTGCATGGAAGTCCAACAACCAAGGAGTTGAAGAAAACATATTCATCCAGGTCGGAAGGAGGGGCAGAGTTGGGGAGCTGGGTCAGAGAGGACTCCGGGCAAGGTGCGGCTGGTGGACCCAGCAAGGCAGTGGATTGTGGAACACGGCATGCAAGCCTGCAGCTGGCCAGCAAGGCAACAGCTAGCAGACCCGGTGGTCCCACATTCACACGCATATAAACCAGGTGAAACAAAGGGGTAGCGGGATCAACCACACAACCCAGGGTCCCAGCTGGGGGAAATGAAGCCACAAACCACTGATTGAAAACACCTGTGGCAGTTGAGGTGCCAGGAGAAACTCCCAGCCTCACAGGAGAGTTTGTTGGAGAGACCCACAGGGTTCTAGAATGTACACAAACCCACCCACCCAGGAATCAGCACCAGAAGGCCCAATTTGCTTGTGGGAAGAGGGGGAAGTGAGTGAAAGCTGTCAGAAAGCACAGCAAGCTCCATTGTTCTCTCTTGGAACCCTTCTCCACATACAGCATCACAACACAGCAATGTGGGTTTCCCTGCCGAGGTAAACACCTAAGGCTCCGCCCCTCACTATGCAACAGGCTCATCAAGACAAAAAAAAAAATGACCCAAATGAAAGAACAGATCAAAGCACCAAAAAAATCCAACTAAACGACGAAGAGGTAGCCAACCTACCAGATGCACAGTTCAAAACGCTGGTAATCAGGATGCTCACAGAATTGGTTGAATTTGATCACAAATTAGATGAAAAAATGAAGGCTACACTAAGTGAAATAAAGGAAAATGTACAGGGAACCAATAGTGATGGAAAGGAAACTGGGACTCAAATCAATGGTGTGGACCAGAAGGAAGAAAGAAATATCCAATCAGAAAAGAATGAAGAAACAAGAATTCAAACAAATGAGGAGAGGCTTAGGAACCTCCAGGACATATTTAAACATTCCAACATCTGACTTATAGGGGTACCAGAAGAAGAAAAGGAAGAGCAACAAGTGGAAAAGTTATTTGAACAAATAATAAAGGAAAACTTCCCCACTCTGGCAAAGGAAATAGACTTACAGGAAGTGCAGGAAGCTCAGAAAGCCCCAAAGAAGTTGGACCCAAGGAGGAACACACAAAGGCACATCAGAATTATATTACCCATGATTAAATTAAGGAGAGAATCCTAGAAGCAGCAAGAGATAAGGAGGCAGTTACCTATAAAGGAATTCCCATAAGACTGTCAGCTGATTTCTCAAAAGAAACCTTGCAGACAAGTATGGGCTGGAAAGAAGTATTCCAAGTCATGAAAGGCAAGGACCTACATCCAAGATTGCCCTATCCAGCAAAGCTTTCATTTAGAATGGAAGGGCAGATAAAGTGCTTCTCAGATAAGGTCAAGTTAAAGGAGTTCATCATCACCAAGCCCTTATTATATGAAATGTTAAAGGGATTTATTTAAGAAAAAGAAGATCAAAATTATGAAGAGTAAAATGACAACAAACTTACAATTATTAACAATCACACCTGAAATAAAAACAAAAACAAACCAAGTAAACAACTAAAACAGGAACAGAACAACAGAAATGCAGATTACTTGGAGGGTTATGAACAGGGGAGTGGGAGGGGGAGAGAGGGGGAAAAGGTACAGAGAATAAGTAGCATAAATGGTAGGTAGAAAACAGACAGGGGGAGGTTAAGAATAGTTTGAAAAATGTAGAAGCCAAAGAACTTATATGTAAGACCCATGAACATGAACTAAGGGGGGAATGTGGGTGGGAGGGGGTGTGCAGAGTGAAGGGGAGTGAAGGGGAGGAAATGGGACAACTGTAATAGCATAATCAATAAAATATATTTTTAAAAATAAAAAAACAATTTAAATTAGGAACCTAGTCCATAATAAGAGTTATCACCAGAAATAACTTTTTATGACCTATCTATGGAGCAGGGCAAACATCTAACTATTGAACATCTGCTCTTCTCATCATTCTGTGAATAGCCTTCTTCCCCTCTGAAGCTTCATCCTCATCTCATCCTCAGCTCAGGGCACCATGCACACCTCACTTTAACTTCCTGTCTCTGACATCTCTGTATGAGGGGTCTCTGACTCTCTCATGTAGATGGACTTCCCATACGTACTTATGTAATTAAATTTGCTTATTTTCTCTTGTTAATCTGTCTCATGTTGATTTGATTATCAGACCAGCTGAAAGAACCTAGTAGGGTACAGGAAAATATTTGATCTCTTAAAGTTTAGTCCAAATTATAACTCTTTTAAAAAAGTTTTTCCTGGTCATCCTGGAGCCAAGTTTCACTTCCTTCTAAACTCCAAAAAGCACTCTGTTGTTGCCCCCAGAACAGAGATTCAGACTAAGCCTCATTGTACTGATTTCCATATGGGGCCTCCAAAAATACATTGAGGGGAAGGAGCATGTATCGTTTGGGTCCTCTGAAGTGCCTATGGCAGAGTGAATGCTATATTAATGGATGAATAAATAAGTGCATACTATGATAAATTAAGTACACATGATGAGATTTTCATATGGTTTAAATTCTTTAAAAAAAAAGATTTGAAACAGGCAGCCAATCTGGTCAGTAAAATGGTGCATTACATTTGCATTTTTTGCTTTATTCATTATTCAAAGGAACTCATAGACCAGCATCTGGTTGGTCATCTGAAAAGTTTATTCAAAGTACGTAAGACTACAAGCACGTATGAGGTGAATTTTAAGTCAACCCAAGGGAGTGTAGGGATGGCAGTAGTAGGGTTGGTCAGATGTCAGTATATAGAATTTGTGTAGGAAATAGAATATATTTTCATTTTAACCCAAATCACACAGTTTACCTGAGGCTTCTGGAACCATTTCTAAGACTAACAGGCCTTCAGCCAAGCCTTTTAGGGCCAAAAGCTCCCTTCAGACTGTCTCACAAGGATCTGAAGGAGAACAAGGTAACGTTGACTTTGGCGCCTGAGAGACAGTGCAACACAGCAGCATAGAGACAGCCTGGAACACAGCCAGCCTAGAAAATGAGACATCTGTGTGAAAGCCCAAACATCCCGCTGACCTTGAGTTGAAGGGGTGAATTTCTGGCAGGGACCATTAAAATGATCAGATTCCCCAAGCAGAGAACTAACTTCACATTCAAGTGCAAGGGAGTACCTCCTGTCACATTCACCAGCCTAGGACACAACAGTAATCAATAAAAGCAGCTTTGTTGATTAGGGGACAGAGGACAATAAAGTTTGTCAATTCTCTCACCTTCTATTGAGACAAGTACTGTCTGGCAGAAATACAATGCAAGCTATGAAAGTAATTTAAAATTTTCCAGTAGTCACATAAAAAGTTTAAAAGAAATGGGTAAAATTAATTTTAATAATATGTTAATAATAATAATAGGCTATATTGGAGCCAATATATATAAGTGGTTAACATTTCAATGTATAATCAATATTTTTAAAATTATTAATAAGGTATGTTACATACATTTTATATACCAAGTCTTTGAAATCCACATCTCAGTTTGGACTAGTTGCATTTTAATTGTTCAATAGGACATGTAGCTAGTGGCTATAATATTGCACAGTGCAGACTTTAGATGTTGAAAATACAAAAGTGACAAATGAAGCAACAATAAATAATGAGGAAGGCTCCTGGCAGTCACCACAGTCCCCAGAGAGGACAGATGTGAACTGTGGCTGACTGTGTCCACTCAGAGTGACAGCGGGGCCAGAGGGGACGGGGCTGAGGGGACAGAACACTGTCTTGTGCAGTAGGAGCAAAGAGGAACCTCACTGACAGAACCATGCAGGACAAGATCTTTTGAGGTTGAAAATATTAACTGGTAATTATTAAGCATCTTTTATATTCCCCCCTCCAACTTCCCACCTTTCACGTTTTCTTTCTTCTTTCATGGTTGCCATTGACAACAATTCAGGAAGAACCTGCTCTCGCCTTCTAAGAATGAGGAAATTCTACAGACACAACGCACCAAATAGGTTAAAAGGTACTGGTGGTGGGGTTGGGGGGGGGGAGTGGGGAGAAAAGATACTTTGGGAAAAATTCTTCCCATTTAACAAAATTCAAAATAATGTTTCTACAAGAAACACATTTTATTTTCTTCAGGAATTTTTGAATGGACACAAATACTTGTAAAAGTTGGTAGCCAGGTTTCAGACAAGCTGCACCACAGGCTTCCAGCTGTCAAAGCAGTGAGTGTGGCTCTAACAAAGGACTCCTCTCCACTCATGTCGGGCTCAAGCCACCACTTTGTGCCCCTGCAGCCCTGAGGGATAAGAGCAAGATAAATCTGTCTGTGCCGTGGATTCTAATCCACACTTACCACAGAGTCATGCATTCCAAAATCGCCATGGGTCTTTTTGGGAAGTTATTATCTATCAGGACATGTGGAATTAGTAAAGGAAGATACCACCTGAAAGCAGTGGCTCTTAAACTGTTTTTTTAACCTCAACCCACAGTACAAAATAACTTTTATATCATGAAGTTGCATACACATATGCCAAATACACAAAAATATTCATGAACTGAATCAAGAGAATCATGAAACAATACATCAGTGCCCCTGAATGGACTCTGAAATTTGGATCCCAGCTCTATTTCATTAAAAAAATAAATAAAACAAACCCCTTGTTGTCCACTATCTTGATCACTGCCCATTAATGGGTCACAACCCTGTTTGAAACATACTGGCCTAAAGGTTGTGATTTCATTTCCCAAGCTGCTACCGTGACATGTCTATTTGCAAGGCCTTCCACAGTCTGGGCTCATCCCCCTGTCTTGCATGAGCTCCCACTTCTCCTAACACAGCTTTTAAAACAATATAATAGCTTCCTCTTACTGGGCACCTACAATGTGATGGTTTCTATAATAGACTATGTAGATGGTATCTTTATTACTAACAGTCCTGTTAGTAATGAGAGTATTGATTTCCTCCCAAAAACAATGAGGAAACTGAGGCTCAAGGGAAGTTGATCAAGTGAATAGGTGAGCTAGAACTTGAACTAAAATGGGTAGAACCCTGGGGCCCCTTCTGTTTTCACTGGAACATCCTGGCCCTCTGAGTGGGTGCCTCCTTCCTGCCCCTCCGCTCACCCTGCCAGGAGCCTGCCATGTGCATGCTGTTCTCTACCTAGAAGGCACTTCTTGCCTCTGCTTCTAGCAAGGCACACCTGCCTAACTGCATGTTTGGACCCTGTTTTTTGCAAGAAACCACCCAATGGCATTGGCCTGTATTATGCTCCCTTCTAACTCCAGGATGAAGTGAAGCTTAGAGGTCAGAGCTCAAGCACTGGAACCAGGCTGCCAGTTCTTTGTTTTTTGTTTTTTTTTTAATCCTCACCCAAGGATATGATTATTGATTTTTAAAGAAAGAGGAAGGGAAAGAGAGAGAGAAACGCTGATATGAAAGAGAAACATCGATTGGTTGCCTCTGCTGTGCACCCCAACCAGGGATTAAAACCCTCAACCAAGGTATATGCCCTGATCAGAATTGAACCCCCAACTTTTTGGTGAACAGGACAACACTCTAACCAGCTGAGCCACCCAGCCAGGGCCAGGCTGCCAGTTTTGAATGCTAGTTCAGCTGCTTAGTCTGGTGATGGTGTTAAATCTTCTGTGTCTCCGTTTTCTCTTGTTCAAATGGAGGTAATAATTGCTACTAACCCATAGGATTATTGTCAGGATACATGAGTTGATAAATATAAAGTGATTAATACAGAAGCTAGTACCAAGTAGGTGCTTTAGAAATGTTATTATTCAGCTGTACCACAGTAAGACTTTATTAAACCCTGTCTTGTGAATTATTTACTCGATCTTAGTTCTTTGACTAGAATGTAAGCTCTTCCCGGGCAGGACTGTATGGCACTTATATTCCTGTCTCTTTCCCAGCGGTGCATAGCACCGGGTGTGCCATATGCATTTAACAAATGTCAGACTTAAGCATCACAGTACTGGTCAATGCCAGGTGGAGAACTTTTTTTAAGCAAAAGAGCAGCCAGCGAGGATGTGCCAGTCTTCACATTTTTGTAGGTAAATACTAGTTACCTTTGGAGATGATTCTGTTTGGGGAAAGTCTCCAGGATGGTTTTTAAGTTGCACAACTCAGTGCCCTTGGGGAGATCTGGGGCACAAGATGCTGCTGTGTGTCCTGCTCAGTGATGGAGCAGATATAAATTTCACATGTTATGTACAGAGACTGGGATCTGTGAAATGTACAGTTCTTTATTTTTCCAACACTCATGTTGTTTTAGCTCTTGGGCCTTTATTTACACTTAAGTTTACTCAGCCTCTTCAAATCTCATGCTGTCATTCTAAATCTCTCTCTCTCCCTCTCTCTCTCTCTCTCTTTCTCTCTCTCTCTCTCTCTCTCTCTCTCTCTCCTATTTCTCCCTTTCTTCATTCACCAGGGTAGTCAAAGTTCCTAAGCCTAACTGGGGCAAGAACAGAATGAGAAACAGGTCAGTAAATTCCGGAGGTTGTTTTCCATCTTCAAGCCTGTAATGAACCTGCAAACATGGCTCCCGGAGGTTAGTTTTTACATGGGCCTCTGCAGAAAGTAGGACATTTTAAATGTCGATGTAGCCACTGCCTTTGTCTCTGGCTCTTTTGTAACCTCACCTAGTTGTATTCTTTCTGCCAGCCCTAAACCCCACAATACGCACCTTACTGTAAAGAAGAGACAGCTGCAGCAGGGGCAAAGACGTCAGTCTGGCTCACTTTTGCCACCAGTCATAATAGAAGCACATTTCTTTTCTCATACACAGAAACACAAAACAGCAGATACAAAAAAAAGGCACAAAGAGAAGTCTCTCAGAAAAAAACACCTAAACATCTAAAGAAAGTCCCATGTTTTATTGTATTTGTTATCTCTTCCAAGAAGTGAAAGTGTGCAATTGCTTACAAACCTGCCTGCATGGAGGGCATTTCTGTTCCACCAGAAATACCTGTACTGATTTTGATTGCACCCGAACACTGGTCTCCCTTCTAGAATTTCACCTGTTAAAGGCCCCCTATCCCTCACCAATTCCAATTTCCTTTAGGTGTCATTTTTCTTGCAATCCAATTTGGTCTTTCATCATTCCATACTTTCTTTTTATACATTTGATACAACTGTTATTAAATCAAAAGTTATCTGCATGAGATTGGAGATCAGTGAAAGCAGGAATCATATCTGCCCTGAGTTATTTTTTAGGTAGTAACACTCCATTTCTTGCATGCTCAAAACCCACCAGATTAATGTTTCCCATATACCACTGCAGTTATGAAGTTAGAGTTTATAAATTATAAACAAAATAGATTAGGTAAGTAAAAACTTATAGAACAATTTGAGTCTGTCTTCAAAGCCAAAACAGGACATTTCTATTAATAATTGCAGGAGGCAAGTGGGAAAATATGCAGAAGGATTAAAATATTGTCACACAATTCATGTGCTTTGCCTCTCCATCATTTAATTTAGTGGATCGAGTTAATTTTAAGTTAGTAGGTTTTTAAAATTTTAAATTACCTGCATGCTACTTCCTGCCCTCTATTATTGTAGGCAACCGTCCTGGCAAACAAAAAGCAGAAAAAAGTACCTGGGCCAGAATTCATCATCATCAGGCAGGACTGGAACAGGTATTAGAATGATCAGAGATAATTACCAAGTAGATAAGACTGATTTCCATTTTCTTCCTCAAGTGTAGTTGAGTTTGAACTGGAGCAGCATTTCTCAAGCTTCCATATGCAATGAATCATTTGGCGCATCTGTTAGACTGCAGATTCTTATTTAGTACATGTAGAGGGAGGTCCAAGATTCTGCATTTCTAACAAGCTCCCTTCTGATGTCTCACTATCCGTTGAAGGATCACGAGTTCCGTAGCAAGCAAGGGCCCAGAACAGACAGGGCTGGTCATGGACTGACCCAGGTCAGAGGGCACAATCATTCCCTGAAACAGAGGAGTTTCTTCACTGAGAGGTAGCCTCAGAAGTGACAAATATAACAAACATTGTAGTGACTGGTGGGGCCTGAATCTGAAAGGGAAGCAGCAAAAACCATCTGTTACCAGCAGAGAGCAGCAGAGGGCAGGGTAAATTGCACAGGCCAAACACCTGGAAGGCGATTCCCAAACAGCATGGTGAAGAGGGCAGCTAGAAAAGGGGACAAAGAAAATCGGTAGCATGGAGGGAGATATTCACATGGGGCTGAATGAACTGCCAATAAGGTGCACTTTGTAACAGTGGAAAGAACACCCACCACGGAGTCAAGAGACCCAAGATCCAGAGCAGACACTGAAATGAGTAAGCAGTGCCTTTGGGCCCACCACTCAGTCACCATCGGCCTTGACTCCCTCACTGGTAAAGTAGGAAGACGTGCAAAGGGTGACCTCTGAAGGGCATTCCAAACCTTCACATCCTATGATAAGTGCTTCTTTTTCAGACTTTGAGGAAACCATAAGGGTCCTTATCCTACAGGTAAAGACGGGGTGTCAAAGGGAGCTCAGAGCTGCCAGACAGACAGCGGACCACCAAGATGGGCCCGGCTGGGCGGGCAGATGGGCTGTGAATGGGTCCGGTCTGAAACTCAGGGATCTGTGGAGGCTTTAGAATTTTCATTGTGTTTTCTTCAATTGTTTTTATTTATTGTCAAAGATTACATACAAATTAGTTATAAAGTCAAATAGGACTATAAGGCTTATGACCAAACAATAGTCACTCATCATCCCTCATCCCTTTTATCGTCCTCAACCTTTTCCCCCAAAGCAATGTCTTAGAACTCTTGTACTGTTCTCCAAATATGCCTTCGTATTTCTAAGACAAATGAACAATATAATCCTATTATTTGATTCAGTAGCTACTGACTTTACTATGGTGGATTAGGATGCCATCAATGACATCATCTCTTACCTTTCATTATTCTCCAAATATATTCATATTATTTTTATATCTATATTCACTATTTCCATTTTATGACTATATAAATATTCAAGTAATATACTATGATTACATTTAACTTTCACACAACTATTGTTTATCCTGGAATTAATCATTGTCTTACTTTGACCATCTGACTAACTTCCGCACATTTTCTAGCATCCCTGTAAAATGTTTCTTCCAAAGACAGTTTTCCACATTGGGGTGCAGGGGTTGTCGAATTAGTCTCCCTTTCTCATTTTTTGTGATGGACCCCATGTTTCCTAGATCCGATCCTTCCTCCCACCTTTTTCCCCCTCATTTGAAACAAGTGCATCCTCTGGTGCCAGGGCCTCTCTGGTCATTGCAGTTGCCTAGAGCACATTCTCTAGATTTCTCAGCGACAACTCCAGTGACCACACTGCCTGAGGACTGGTACAGTCATAATAGCAGGTGGGAATTCTTTGTATCTGGGGGTGAGTTTGGTTGGATAGAAACTCCTTAGATTACATTTCATTCCTTAATTATGTTATCCCATTGTTTTCTGGCATGACACATTGCTCTTAAATCATCTGATGAAAATTGATTTTCTTTCCCTACATGAATTGTCTTTCAGCTTGGGTACCCTAAGGATTTTTTCTCTTTTTCAAGTTCAGTATGCTTACTAGACTTTGTTCCAGTGTTGGCTTTCTTGGGTCAGTTTTCCCAAACATTTACCTTTTTAATCTAAGGGTTGAAATCTGTTTTTTTCCAGGAAAGTTCTCTTATAGATTTTAGTATTTGTTGTGCTGCATTTATGTGGTGTTCTTCTTTGGGGAGTCCTATAATATGTATATTAAATCTTCTTTGCTTATCCTTGAATCTGTCACTTTCTCTCAAGTCCTGTTTCCTTCCTTCATTTCTTACTGACTTTTAAAATGTTTCTCTTTTTGCTCTTCTATTTTTCTAAGGCAATATTCATTGTGTCTATTTGCTTTTGTTTTTTTCTAGTTTTGTCATTTCTGAAATTTCTTCTTATTTTTACTTCTTTTGTGAATTCTGTTATTTATCACTTACATTTTTTTCTCCAATTTTCTCATTTCTCAGTTTTTCTAATTCTAATTTCTGTTGTTCTTTCATAGTTTCTATCACTTTCTTTGTTTCTTTTAGCTTGTTTTGAAATATCAGTTTATAATTATCATGTTTTGTGGGTATGTTTTTCTGGGATCTTTCATTGAGAGGGGATATTATTCTAACTACTCTCCTCTTTTTAAAACAACTTTATATTGATTCACAATTCTTTTCTATTGCTCTTTTTTTTTTCTCAGAGAGATGAGTGGATAGCTTTTCTAGATTCAATGCTCTAGAATTTCCTCTTCTATTTTTTTAAGACATTAATTAATACACATGAACTTGGGCTTTCTGATATGTGCCTCCTCTACCCTCCTCTCCCATTTTCATCAGAACGTCTCATTTTTTTGCCATTACTATTTCCATTTTCAATTTGGATTCTACTCCTAGAAGTTTCCTCTCAGCATAGACCTTTGCCTCTGAAGGGAGCTTAGAACCCAGACTACCCAGATACCCTCCCATTAATTATAGTCTCCAGCTCCTCACAAATTCAGCTCAGACTCAGGTATGGAAGCTCTAACCAGGGAGGTCCAACCTACAGCCCATGGGCTGCATGTGGTCCAGAATGGCTATGAATGCAGCCCAACACAAAATCATAACTTTACTTAAAACCTTTTTCTTGCTTATCAGTTTTCATTAGTGTTTGTGTATTTAATGTGTGGTCCTAGACATCTCTTCTTCCAGTGTGTCCCAGAGACACCAGAAGGTAGGACACTTACCACATCTCACTGTGAGAGGAAGAATGTGGCACAGCGGCACGGTGCTGCTTCACACTGCTCATATCCCATCCTCCTCCCTGGGCATAGGTCTCTTGGGTACGTGTCTCCTTAAGATGCTAACTCTGAAAAAAAGTCAGGGAAAGAGATAATAGTTTGATTTATGAATCTCCTTGAATCCCCTTCCACATAAGAACTGACAGAGCAACTATTAACCTTGAGTTTTTAAGTTTTATCAGTATCAGTATTTTTTCAAAAATTTGCAACACACTACATCTGTGGTTTTGTTTTTGCTATTGTAATAGCTCAGTGAGAGCATGTGATTTTGAGGTGCTCTTGGGCTTACATAATCCACTCTTTCACCATTTGGAAGTAGGGTAAACACTAATACCCACAGAGTTATGAAAATGATGAGATGAGGTGATGTGGAAGTTGAAACATGTGAACTTGCCTATGATTTAACCTGATACTTTAAAAATTATTTATAACCCTGGCTGATGTGGCTCAGTGGATTGAGTTCCAGCCTGTAAACCAAAAGGTCATCTGTTCAGTTCCCAGTAAGGGTACATGCCTGGGTTTGGGGCCAGGTCCCCAGTTGGGGGCATGCAAGAGACAAGCAATCAATGTATCTCTCACAGACCAATGTCTCTTCCCTCTCTTTCTCCCTCCCTTCCCCTCTCTCTAAAAATAAATAAATAAAATTTAAAAATAAAAGAATATTTAAAAATTATAAACTGTAAAATAACATGCCATTGTTATCTCAAAATAGATGTATGAAAGATGTGGAAAAACTATAATTTTATGTTTAACTGCATTGTTTTTGTCCAATATACTATGTTTTTCTGTCTCTCCTCTCCCCACCCCTGAATATAAGCTTCATAAGAGCAAAGATTTTTATCTGTTTTTGTTCAATACCATGTCTCCACTGCCTACTATAGTGCCTGGCACATCGTAGGCACTCAGTGAGTGCTTGATGGATGAATGAATTATTTGTGCTAACTTTGCCCTAAAGCATTTTATGTGAAGGACAAAACAAATAGGCAGAAACTGACTTACTAGCCCATTGCTGGATCGGACCTGTATCATATGATCTGCCAACCCATTTCCCTCAGGATTTCAGTTTGCATTGCATTCTTGCCTAAAAATAACATTGGCCGCCATGCCGTAGGGACTCAGCAACACCCAGAGTGCCAGGGACAGCTACTGTAGAAAACGTGCAGCATTTTGCTCCAAGGCTCCATCGTCCAGTCCAAAATATAAAAACCCAAAGTAGTGTGGAGAGTAGCTTGGCCGAGAACAAGGAACAACTCTGTCTTTCTCTCACCGGTGTTTATAGAAGTCTGGCACTATGTTTTTAAGTAAATAGACTTCTATTAATGGAGCAATCTGTCAAAATAAGCTAGGCTGCTCAGAGGGGCTGAGAAGGTGTAGCACTGCTTTCCTGTCCCCTGGGAGCTGTTTACTTGAGGAGGATGACAAATGAGAGCAAGGCAGAGCCGGCGGCAACACTCAAAGCAAGAAAAATAATAGCGTGCGGCTTAGGATGGGCTCATCTTAACTCAACTATAGATGGGTTTTGTGTGTTTAAATAGCTTGCCTTTTCTATTTGCATTTCAAACATGGGGAGAAGGAGCTGACAAATGTGGAACCATCCCCGGGGTGGCTTCTAGTGAGTGGGTTTTTGCAAGACCTGGGAGGGAAAATGAACAGATTAATGAGCAAAGTTCAGTCTCTACAGGTTTTCTCCCTCTTTACTCATGAAGGGGTGACAAAACCAGCAATTCACTTCATCACCGTACAGAACTTGACAAATGAGTAGCATATTTACATCGTGAGCTATATGGGCGGGGCGGGGGTGCAGAGGGGCGTTGGGGGGCGAAACTACCATGAAGACTCATATTTTGGACTTTACTCACAATATTCTCTGCTTATAGAACAACACAATGAAAGGGCCAGGTGTAGGTTAACCCTTTTAGTTTGTGCCAGAACCTTGAATTCTTTGGAAAGAAGAAAAGGATTTAACGTAAACTACAAATGCTTTAATCAAGTGGCTTTCTTCACATACCATGAAAGCATTTTGAAACATTCAAGAAAAAAAATTTTCCTTATTTTCTGAAAATATAACCTCTTAAACACTAAGGACGCTGCCAGACCAAGTCCCGTCAAGTAACAAGGCACAATAAGAAGCTTAAAATGGGTAAGGATTAAGTTACATCTGTATGAATAAGCTCATTTTTGTTGTTCAGGCCTCAATCCTTAAATGATCCTATCTCGTGCGTGGAAGGTGTCTCCTTGTTAAATTATACATTAGTATTCTCACTGTGGGTCCCCATGGGACCCAAAATGTCCCCCAGGTTCACCAACCTTTGGAGACAAATAACTACCTCAATAGCAATAATTCAGAGTTTGCTCACCCATTGTCCTCACCAGCAGGGCCCTCCTGTCACCCCAGCCAGGTGCTCCCGAGATGCCATGCACACATCTCCTGAGTGCAGACGGGAAGCCTGCACCTGCTCCCTCGGCAAGCACAGGTACTGACAGCCCCACTGAGGGAATGCCACTCCCAGATGCCATTCATGCCCGGTGCTGCCCCAGTGCTCCCAAAGCAGCAAACACACCAGCTGCACAAAGATGTGTGTCCCCTCCGGGACTCATAGGTCAGAGCCATGCTGGTTCTACAGCAAAAAGGTGAGAGGGTCTCCCATTCCAGTTTGCTCTTCGGGCCCCAAAACAGCCTGGCTTGTGCCCCACATCTCACAAAATCTTTTGTGAAAACATTTTCATCTGCACTGACTGCTCCTCTCTCCATCCATGTCAGATTGAGACTAAGGCCCTGGGGACAGATAAACACCCCTCCTCCATCACCCAAAGGGGCACAGATGTTCTCCTTCCAAGAAAAATTAAAGTCCCCATGCAAATTAACTCCTCTGGGTCCTTCTCTCCATTTGCTAAGCATGCCAAGATAGATCTGAACCTTAGCAGGAGTGTCTAATCCTGCTTCAGCCTGACTCTCACACCTAGGCACAAGGTTTTTGAAATTTTACTTCATAAAACTTCATCCTGACTTTTCCTTTCCTTCTCATCTACCACCATCTTCATTCAAGCTTGTCTCTTTGCTCCGGGCTTCCTCAGAAGTTCACTAATTGGAATCGCTGCCCTGCTAATTTATCCTAGAAGCTTCTCCCATAACAATAATCCTTACATGCTGCCTTGAACACATAAACTTTTTGTTGTAATTTCCGACTTCAATTGGCCATATGAATCAGGAAAGTTAAAGTGGGGAGAGTGGTAGCCTTGCAACCAGTCACCCTGGGCTCAAATTTTAGCTCTGTGCTTGAATAACTTATGTAATTTTGATTGCTTTAATCCCAAATGTCATCATCTGTAAAATGTGCAACAAATGCGTGCCTCACAGGGAAAAATTCAGCAATAAATGTGAGGAAAGTTCAGTAATGAAAGTGAGTGAGATTTTTAATGTGAAAGTACACATGTGAAGAATGTTCTGAAAATTCAAGCACTTCCCCTCAGATCTAAAGTCCGTAAGTTGTCTGTCCCCCACTTTTCCAACCTGTTTTCCAATTACTCCCATTGCCAGCCAGCCCTCCCACCAGGACTCATCAATCTGTTTCTTGCCCTTCAAATTTGTCTTTCACTTCCAGGTAATATTAGCTGCTATAATAGATAAACCAAAATGTCAAAGCCTTAATACAAGAGAAGTTTATTGCTTGCTCACTTAAAATTCAAAACAGGTGTTCCTATTTGGCAAGTGGTTGTCCTCCAAGTAAGGATTCAAGGATTCAGGATCTGTCCATCTTACGGCCCCACCATCCTTACCATGCGGTTTTCAGGCTCACTGCAAAATTAGAGTGGACACAGAGAATGACCTGAGGGAGATTATTATGGGCCGGGCCTGGAGGTGGCATGTCTCACAACTGAGTTACATAATAGCATCAAAAAAAGCCCAGTGGAGTGTCCAATAAAAAGAGGACACAGGTTTGGTGAAGAGGCAGCTACTCTGCACCACCATCCAAGACATACAACTGGAATATATTTTCCAGAATGTATTCCTCAGGTGCATCGTTTAATGCCAGCTCAGGCCTTGCTTCATTCGTGAAGTCCTTTTGGAGCAACATAGCTGATGGTCTTATTCTCTAAACTCAAACTTCTAGCATATATTAATAACACTATTCTTAGCCTCCTTTTTGTTAAACCATAAAGACTTACCAGATCTCTTCTCAAACTCTGAGACGTTAAAACCTGACAGTACCCTCTTTGATGAAATACTTCCCTACATCATGGTCCATGATTTCAGACCTCCTGCCTCCTGTGAGCTCTCTTGCTGGCTCAGTTCCTTTCCCCACGGACTAACTGTGAGATCCCCCAGAGAATGATTCTTCTGGTGCAAGTGGCTGGGAAGCAGCAGTCAGACCTTGAACCTCATCCTCCAAGCCAGGAAACACTGGCTGGGGAAGAAGCCAACCTCAACCCAGAGATCTCCCAAAGTTTCTAAAGCATCTTCAACTGTTAGGCTGTATGACATTAACACTTTAGACATAAAACATAACGGGGTAGAATGTATACTTTTTTGTAACTAATGATCTGTGGTAAGTAGAAGATAGTGTTAGCTATCAAAATAGCAACAATAGCAGAAGTAAAATACTTAAGGCAGTAAAGTTGGGAATAGTGGAAGGTGTAAAAAATGCCTCGACTTTGTATAGTGTTTGTTAGACAGTGAAGTTCATGGAATTCATTTTCTCCCTATAGATGACAACACCTGTGCTAATGACTCATCTGTTCTTTGGGGTTTTAAGGAACAATGGGACTCTCTGAGATGAAAATAAGTATAATTTGGAGACCAAAGAAAATTAGGAAACTGGATTCAACAGCACTAATTCCTTATAGAAATTTAAAATATGAAAAAGAAAATTACCACAATTCCCCAAATCTACCTGTGACTGTAAAATAGCCTCCATATTCCCTCTCTCCTCCACCCTCAACCTCTCAGCTGCCCTGATCTCACAGGACAATTCGGAGACCCCCAGAGAAGCCCTGAAGGGCAGAACTCTCTGCTCTGCTACCACCCTGAGCAGCACAGCAGTCAGGCCGCCTGTCCTCTGAGCAGGGGAGCTGGCTCAGCCCATCCTTTTGAACAGACACAAACCTCACTTCTCGTTCCGCTGTTGACAGCATGGAACGCTGTAAACTAAAGGCTCCTTCACATTTATTCATGCAGCTTAGCTCCTGCCCTGTTGAAGTTTCCAAGCAGGCCCGAAGACAATTAAATGATGATTCATTCTCTGGGACGCCTGCTAAGGCAGGCTGCCTGGTGTGAGTGAAAACATCACTTAGCAGTAGCTGATCTTTCCCTTTGGTTGAGGACCAAGTCAGACCAGGCATGGCTTTGAAGTTATTTCTGTCTCGGTGGATTAGAGGTATCAAAAGAAGCAGCTATACAAACCTTTTAACAAATATTTACAATCCTGCACTAAACAACCTCCACCGTACCTTAACCTTTATGGTCTTGTGAAATGCTTGCCAACCTCCCTGCCAAACTTGTGCACTTGCCAGAGTAGGAGAGGGCAGCAGCTCAAAGGAATCAAGGTACAAACGGTAAGGCATCCACTTCCTTTGCTGGGGAGGAGACAGGCCTCTTTATGCTGAAAACCTGCAGAGGAGGACCCCCTTTTCCCTATCGTGTCCCTCCCCAGGGCACTCCTCCGGCCTGAGTGATACTTCATTTCCTCCAACTGCGCCAAAGGGGGGCCAAAGGGTAAGCAGCTCAGGAGGGACACCAAACAATAGGTTCAACTGCAAAGGAGATGGGCTCTCCAAGCTTTTGCCAGTAAGAAGACTGCAATGCTGTGCATAGTTTAGTTGCTTCTAAAATGCTGTAGAGGTTAAATGGATTATGTTGATGTGTTTTTTATTCTATTTTATTTTATTTATTTTTTCTATCATCATTTATTCCCCCTATACCCACTTCCACCTCCAACCACCCCGCACCTCAAAGAGTCCTCACTGTGAGACAAAGATCTCACAAGAAAAATAGATAGAGAATAAAGAGATAGATGAAGAAGCCAGCAGATGGGATACCATCCTGTTGGGGCAGAGAAGAGCAGCCCCTGGTCCAGCCCCTGACTCCTCTTCATCCCCACCTCCCAGGTCCCCACTGCCCAGGACCACCAGACCCTACCCATGGAGTCAGGCCCACGATGAGATACCTAAAGGGGACTCATAGCCATGGGTAGCCTTGGTGACTCCCCAGTCAGCAACAGAGGCCTCTATCAGAGAAGTTACCAAAGACAGAATTTTAAAGGAACAGATGACAGCTGCTGACAATGGCCCCCGAGGTTTGTTTATGAAACCCCATGACATGGTACCCAGCGTCCCCCAAAACTTACCATGAGACTCTGTGGGGACCCAGGTGGAAGCCCCACAGCAGTGGCAGAGACAGGAGCCAAAAGTATGTGCTATACTGTTAACAGGACTAGCTGTTACGACCTGTGGGTGTGGCCAAGGAAATGCGAAGCAGAAGTAGATGAGCTAGGGATTTGGTGGCTAAGGTCGTGGTCAGGCATTTCATTCCTATATTCATTTATTCAACAAAATTTTGTTACAAATCACTGGGTTAAATGCTTTCCAAAACAAAAATAAATTAAACACAGGACGTGCTTACACAAGTCATTACTGTAAGCACACAAAAAAACTGTAATACACGTTAGAAATGGACAATTATATAGTCACAGATAAAGTCTGCATTGGCTCACCTCATGGGGAGAGATGATCTCCATATCTGGGGGAAAGTTTTGAGTAAGAGCTAAAAGCTGAGGTAAAATTAACTTGTGCAAGGAGGCATAAGCATTCTTAAGGAGAAAGAGGAGAAGATTGGACATGCTTGAAAGTAAAAGCAGATGGTTTCACCTGACTCGACGATGGTACACAGAAAAGGAGAGAGCAGGGAACACGGTCAGAAAAGTGGGGTGGTCAGGAAACGGAGCACCAAGGACACTAGTTCCAGGAGTCAGATTTTATACAGTAATTAGAAGTCAAAAAGATTAATAGCAAAATAATGATTTGATAAGATGGTTACTTCAGGAAGATTAATCATTGAATGTTCAAGAAAATGCATGTCTACCAGGCCAGGTTCATGATCAAACTTCATAGTAACTCCTGTTACAGAAGTATTCAATAGCATGAACAAGCAAGATCATCAGTTTTTAACCCCACATTTTTACCTTCCTATTGCCCAGAATAGTCTATTGGGCCATTAAGCTTTATGTATATTCAGGGAGTGGACTCATGTAAATAATAGCTTATGCCATTCATAATTAAGGAGGTCTGTCCATTGGAAGGAGGGGCAGGGCAGAACATGATGAATAGCTAATTATTATATATAAAGTGATTCTCACCCATGCACATTCTCTGGAAAGCCTTTCTGGATGCCCCACATCTCTCACCTCAAATGGATGGGGGAGCTTTCTTTCATAGCCCACAACCACCAGGTATACAGTCTTACTTTACTCACTTTATAAAGTCATTAATGCAGAACCTCACTTCTGAAAATTGGTGAAAAAATCTTTTTCTACAGGGGTATTTTCCTTGTTAGTTGTGTAAAAATAATAGTACTAGCACATATATGATGTGAGTCTTATTTTGAGGCATTAAACAATAAACTCAATATACTTTATTTTATATATTTTAAGAATATAAGACAGGAACAATGATCATCACTCCATAAAACCCAGCCAACACTTATTAGTTGTACTCAGACATAATAATCTCTATTTATAGAAAACACTTCCTCATACACCATGTTCATGGATTAGAAATATTAACATCATCAGAATGTCCATACTACCCAAAGCAATTTATAGATTCAATGCAATGCCTATCAAAATAACAATGACGTATTTCACAGATATAAAACAAACATTTCAAAAATTTATGTGGAACCATAAATGACCCCAAATAGCCTCAGCAATTTTGAGAAAGAAGAACAAAGTAGGAGGGATAAAAATACCTGATATCAAACTATATTACAAGGCCACAGTAATCAAAACAGTCTGGTACTGGCATAAGAATAGACACAAAGATCAACAGAGCAGAATACAGAGCCCAGGAATAAACCCAAGTCTCTTTATGGTCAATTAATATTCCACAAAGGGGGCAGAATCATAAAATAGAGTAAAAATAGCCTCTTCAAAAAACAGTGTTGGGAGATCTGGACAGCTACATGAAAAAAACGAAACTCAACCACCGACTTACACCATACACAAAAATAAATTCAAGATGGATAAAAGACTTAAATACAAGTTGCAACACCATAAAAGTCCTAGAAGAAAACATAGGCAGGAAAATTTCAGATATTCCATGCAGCAATACATTCACCGATATGTACCCGACTGCAAGGGACATAAAGGAAAGAATAAACAAATGGGACTATATCAAATTAAAAAGCTTCTGCATAGCTAAAGAAAACATCAGCAAAACGAAAATGGAACTAACTATTAAGGAAAATATATTTGCCAATGATACCTCAGACAAGGGTTTGATCTCCAAACATATAAAGAACTCACATGACTCTACTCCAGGAAGGCAAATAATCCAATTAAAAAATGGGCAAAGGACTTGAACAAACACTTCTCCAAGAAGGACATACAGAGGACCCAGAGACATATGGAAGGATGCTCAGCATCACTAATCATCAGAAAGATGGAAATTAAAACCACAATGAGATACCATTTCACATGAGTCAGAGTGGCCATCATAAACAAATCAACAAATAACAAGTGCTGGTGAGGCTGTGGAGAAAAGGGGACCCTAGTGCACTATTGGTGGGATTGCAGACTGGTGCAGCCACTGTGGAAAACAGCATGGAATTTCTTCAAAAAACTAAAAATGGAACTGCCTTTTGACCCAGCAATTCCACCACTGGGATTAAACCCTAAGTACCCTTAAACACCAATTCAAAAGAACCTATGCACCCCAATGTTCATAGCAGCACAATTTACAACAGCCAAGTGCTGAGAACAACCTAAGTGCCCAGCAGTAAATGAGAGGATCTAAAAACTGTGGTACATTTACACAGTGGAATACTATGCAGCAGAAAAAAAGAAGGAGCTCCTACCCTTCACAACAGCATGGTTGGAACTGAAAAGCATTATGCTGAGTGAAATAAGCCAGGCAGTGAGAGACAAAAAGCATATGACCTCACCTGTAAGTGGAACCTAATCAACAAAACAAACAAGCAAGCAAAATAGAATCAGAGACATGGAAATAAAGAAGAAACTGACAGTGACTAGAGTGGGGGAGGCAGGGAAGTAATGGGGGAAAGAGGTGTAAGGGTCACCAAGGAACCCACAGAAAAAGACAATGGTGGGAGGTGGGGGTGGGCAGGGCAGGGGACAATAATAGGGGAAAAATGGGGACAACTATACTTGAACAACAATAAAAAGAAAGAAAGGAAGAAAGAAAGAAAGAAAGAAAGAAAGAAAGAAAGAAAAAGAAAGAAAATGCTTCCTACAACCATTTATGAATATTTTCTTTTAATTTCAAGTACATTCTATCTGGATATAGGTTGATCAGAAGTGAAAGAAGAGTTCAATCAGTTTTACCATACTGTTTCTGGATTAAGCTCTTTAAAAAATAAATTTAAAAAATTAAGTTAGAAAAATAAAAAAGCAAAAATTAGGGGTAAATTTTTTTCCTCTTTTCAAAACTGTAGAAACTACACCTTTTTCAAAAAAAAAGATTTTATTTATTTATTTATTTTTAGAGAGGGAAGGGAGGGAGAGAGAGAGAAACATCAGTGTGCGGTTGCTGGGGGTCATGGCCTGCAACCCAGGTATGCACCCTGACTGGGGATCGAACCTGCGACACTTTGGTTTGCAGCCCGCGCTCAATCCACTGAGCTACGCCTGCCAGGGCTTGAAACCACATCTTTATTTAGAAAATTAGAAAAATCATATGTAAGTAAAATAAGGAAAAATCTTTAATCTTTTCCCATTCAATGACAATGACTAGTAGCCCAATATTATTGAGAACCGCCCCGCCTGGTTTCAGGAGCTGTAACCCCCCATGGCTAAGGCTGAGTGAGCGACCTTCGGACCATAAGCCACTAAGGAGACAAAGCTTATCTCCCTGGCAGGAGCACCACCTCTGTCCCTTTTACTTCACCCTGCCTGGCCCCCAATGCTTGATTGGTTAGCCAATGATGGGTAATATTCCCCAAGGGGGGAATCTAAGACAGGCATGATCATGGGGAGGCCCCAGGGAAGGACTTGGGGGGGCTATAGCAAAAGGGGGTGATGGACCCTTGCCCTTCAGCTTTGACATAGCCTGAGTCCTCATTCTGTCTGTGAGAAATCTCCTCATCTCTTGGCTACCTTACTTCCCCTGCCTGACTTAAGCCTGAAACAATGACAGAGGGTGGTGCAGCCCTGTGCTGGAAAGGGTGGGTTCCCAGGGTGATCAGGCATAAAATCCTGTGAAATCTGCTTTGCTATGAATGCTCTCAATTAAATGATAAAGGTCTGAGCAGGAAATGCATTTGTTTCCCAAAGTTTTGTAGCCCTGTAGCTAACAGACCCTGACTCAGAATAGGCCCTTATAGTTCTTTGTATGCTATCTATTGTTTGATCCTTACTGCCTGACAATGATTAATGAACTTTACCTATATACCTGTGCAATTTAAAAGCCAATAAAAGCCCTGTGAAGGGAAGGATCGGGGCGCTCTCCTCTTGAGAGAGTAGCCGGGCATCCCTTTTCCTCCACAGGACTCGGTAGTCCCTGTGAATGTATCATATCTCATCCATAACATCGCAGACACTGCAGGCTGGTATCCACGTCACAATATTATACATATCCTTCTAGATACAGATGTAGACAAGAGCATGCTTGCTTGTTATCTTGTATGTATGTGTTAAACAATATACTGTGAACATTCTTCTATGGAGAAAATATTCAGCTATGGTATAGAGAAATAGAGTGCCTTTTAATAGAGAAATAGCATTTTATTGTATAAATATGCCATAATTTATTTAACTTACATGCTTCTGTACACTTGAAGTATTTCCAGTATCTTCATTTTAAAAGTTAAGCTTTTATGAGCAGGCTATCAGTAATCATTTCTTAGGGCACATTCATGGGAGTCTAATTTCTACATCAAAGGCCAGGTATATTATAAAGGGTTTTAATGAATATTGAGAAATCTTCCAGAAGTCTTAGACCAATTTAATTTCCTTCCTATGGTAAATAAAAGTGGCCATTTTCTTGAACACTGGATGTATTTTATTATTTATTTGAGTATTTTATAATGCATATTATTCATGTAGTTTCTTGCTTTTTGAGTTACATCTTTCACCCATTTAAAAATTTTCATATTTGGGTTTTTCCATTCATATGTTTAACTACTCTTTGTATATATGCTGCAAACACTCTTTAATATATTTTATTTTGTCATGTTTATATAGTTGTTGATACAAAGTAGTCTGAATTTGTACATAGTCAAATCTCTCTACCTTTCTCTTTTATGATTTCTGGATTTTGTTTTTGTTTTAGAAAATCTAGCCACCCTCAAGATTAAATAAACATTCATCAATTTTTTTTTCATATTATTCTATGAACTTTCGACATTTAAATTTCTTTAATCCATTTGGAATTTAGTTTGGTTTGTGGTGGCAAAGTAGTGTTTGCCACTATGGGGTTTGCAAATAGCTCCTAGTTGTTCCAACACTATTTGGTAAACATTCCATCCTTTTTCACTGTATCCTCCATTTAATTTTGTACCAGATTTTTATAAATAAATGGACTAGTTGGAGGATTTCCCATGTTGTTCTTTGAACAGGATTCCGTTCCTCAGCCAGTACTGTGGACTTTATTTTGGCTTTATAAAACCCTTGTAAGAGCTGGTGTGGTTCGGTGAGGTCCTCATGATCAGTTTTGTTTTGTTCAAATAGAAATTGTGCTGGTTTCACACACTTGTCTTTTAACATGTTTCAATATGTTGTGAAATTTTTCAGCCATGTAAGAAGGCATATAGAATAATAAATAATCACCCCTGTACCCACCACACATGGAAAGGCTTTTTTGAGTTTATTTATATCCTTACTATATATGTCGATATATACACTTGTTTAACATTGATGGTGTTCAATATTATGTTTGTGAATCAATTTATGTAGCTCTAGTCTTTCATTTTTATTGCTTCCTAGTCCATTCTACAAGTGAAATGTGTCTTTTAAATTATTTATCCATTGCCTTATAAATGAAGTTGTACTTTTTTTTCTTTTTTTTTTCCTGGAAACTTTCTTGTCTCCATCTGTATATCTACATGTAGGAATTTCTCAAGGATGTGTATAATTATTAATAGAATTCTGCCTGTAGGATGTACACATCTTAAACTCAGCACTTGGTGTTGTCCTGTTGTTCTCCAGATCGGTTGTACGTGTACTCTGCTAAACTAGCAGTGTGAAAGGGTTTCCATGGCCCCACAGCCTCACCAGATATTAGTGTGCTCAAGCTTTTACACTTTCACCAACCTGATCAATTTATTTTTCTAGGTGGACTTTAGAACTTTGTTGTCTAGTTCTAACAGAATTTGTAATGTCATGTATTTATTTGAAAAGAATTAGCACGTATGTAATATTAATATGAACTCATGTAATAAGAACATGATTTTTCTTTCCAATATTTGTTCTTTCTTATAAAGTTTTGCACTTTTTAGTAGTCTTGAACATTGCTTAAGTTAATTCATATGCTTTGCATATTTTGTTGCTACTGTGAATAAAACTTTTTCAAAAGTTGGTTTTTTAAGCCAAAAATTTACTTTATTCTTTTATTGACTTTAAATTTAAGTAGATTAGTGTCCCCAAAAGATGGAAAATAACTAAGAACAAATAGCTGAGCACATCCATAGCATTATGTAAAATGTCAAATAAAAGGTCAGCACTGAAATTAAATTTCAGTACCATTATAAACGCTGCTGGCCCCCTTCATATGATCTTCCCCACTCTTCAAAGCCCTATTTTTTCCTAAAAATATGGTTTCTTCTAACAGGTTTTTTAAAAATTTTCCTTGTACTCTCTTCTACTTCCAGCCACCTCCCACCCCACAATTACCACACTGTTGTTCGTGTCCATGAGTCCTTTTTGTTTTTTGTTCAAACTGACAGGTTTTTAACCTTGAGTAAATGTCTTAAACTTCATCACAAGGAGGAGTGGAAAAAGGGTAGAAAGTCCTGTGAGACGCCATCCCCAGGGCACTTTGCATTACCTTGCAACATCTTTCTAAGTTCTGCTAGCAGTTGTAAGGACAGTGTTTAACCCTTAGCTTTAACCATATGCTCAGCACTCAAGAACACAAGATAGAGCAAGAGTAAGAATAGGGGCTCCTACCTCAGTGCCCTTCCCTTCCTCTTGGAACATGCTCCACTCATCAGCAGGAGTTACCAAGCCCCTATTATGGGCCAAGGGCTAGGTCTTATGCTGGAAGGTAAGGGAGAAAATACAAAAAGAGTCTACAACATGGGTTCTCTTCTTAAGGCACATATAGTGTAGTAAAGAGAATTGATGTTAATGTATGTGCAGAATTAAAGAACAATTTAGAATACTCTAAAGAATACTCTTCAGCATTCTAAAGAGTACTCTTTCTTTCTATTCTACTCTCAGCTTTATCTGATTATAGATAGATAAATAGGTGTTTGAGGGATACCTAGATAGATAGGTGATACAAAATGGGATATAGATGGATGATAGGTAGATGATAGATAAGATACATATATAAGATAGATACATGATAGATGATGATAGATTAGATGATACATAGAAGGGACAGAGATGACAGATATAGATAGATGATAGATAGATAGATAATAGATGGGATACAGATATAAAAACTATTTGGTGAACATTAGTTTCTGTGTAACTCTGTGAATTAGAATAATGGAAAATATTCTTCTAATAGCACAGCTACTTAGGAGACCTAATTTAATGCCACTGTGTACCAACAGTGACAGCCAGGTATAAAGGATGCCATTACTTCCCTTTGAGCTCTGAGTTTGCTCCCCCTGTGATCAGCCCTCGCTGGCCCCCAGCTGTGGATAGTTCTGAACCACAGCACTTTCTTCTCCAAAGGTATGTTGAGTCCCCAGCTCTGTTTAAGCAATCTTTGGTGAAGCAGTAAAATAACCTGCTTCTCAGAACTTTGAAAGGAGTAGGAAAAAAGTCCAGAAGTCTGTGTACCTGGGATTAGTTTTACCTCTGTTCAAAAAAATGATAATAATTCTTCCCTCCAGCCCATTGCTTTAGAATAATACTTGGAGTAACATCTACTGTGAGAGAGATTAGTCTGTTCATTTGTCTGTTTGATTTGTCTGTTCATTACGGTGTACATCATGCAAGACCCAAGTACAAAAAATATATACACAGTCTTGAAGATTAAAAGTAAATTGCAAGCTATTTTGATTCTTCAGAGAGACTTAATAGTATCATATTCCTTAATCTTTTGTAGAGGATTTACAAAGTAGTTTCATAAATATGATCTCCTTTAATTCCCCAACAGCCCAGTTGGGTAGGCTGAGAAGGTAACATTATTCCCATCAAATCCATAGACCTTAAGGCTAGATGGAACTTGAAGACCTACCCTGGAGATGAGAAAATATGTTCACAGCAGGTGAGTTGACACAACTGGTAGATATGGGACTAGAAAAACCTAGTTCTGACACCCTGATCTTTCTACTACATCATGATGCCTCATCTGTCTCAAGCAGGGGAGGCTACAACAGGGCCATTCAGTCTGTAGTTGGCCACAAGGGAAGGAAGGGGAGTGATGTGCTCAAAGGCTTTAATGGAAGAATGTCTGTTTGGTGACATTAGCCGAGACCTCCACATTCAAGACCCCCCCCCCCCAGGGTGACGTACAGAACCCCTTAAGCCTCCTGTGGTTTGTGTGCCAACGGTGCAGCCAACAGAAAAATGAGAAGCACCTCATTCAGCCTTTCCAGCCCCCAGCAAACACTGGCTCCCAGTCATTAAATCCCCCTGGCTTTCTCGGGAGATGCTTAGGTCTGGAATTTCAGCGTCTTTGAGAAAAAAAAGATCACCTCTAAATCTGAAGGTGATGCATAGGTCCAAACTTAGTCAAAAATCTTGAAACCCCGTTAGAACAAATTCCACTTGTAATGGAACCAAATTTTACAGTTTTCCTCCAGAATAAAGGCCATAAAACAATTCCAAAACAATGATTACTTTCTAGCCTCTGATTTTTTCAACTAACCCTGAGTAAGCCCATTGATGAACTGTCCAGGTAACAACCAAGCTAGGAAGGAAATAAGGAACCATTTATTTTATCAGGAGACCTCAGTGTCTATCTTCATATTAAACAGCTGACCTGGGAGCTGCCTAAGGATTGCACTGAAAACTTCTTCCTTTTGTGAGTGAGGCAGTGTGTGGCCACCTAACTAAGCTCTTTCCTTGGCAAGCCACCAGGCATTTGGGACAGACAACTGGGTCACTATACCCCCATGACATCAACACTGTTCAGACACCAGAGCGAGTAAGACAGGAATTTGATCTAAAGATTGGTTTTGGAATGAACCATACTCAGACTGGAAGCCTGAGCCCTGAAAAAGATCTGTCTCACCAGCTGGCCAAAATAAATATGTGCAAAAATAAAAGAAAAGGCAAGAAAAGCAGATTATGAGTCGTTCTTCCAGACATGCAATTCTAAACCTAAGTCTAGATATATACTTTAGGAAAAAAAAGTGCCTCAGTCTTTTGAACTATTTCATCTCTGGGAACAATCTTATTCTACTTTAAATTTACTTTGATTCAAAAAACATAGAGTGAGAGTAAGGAATTTATATTCATTTATGTAGAAGTTTATTATTCTGAACATTAAAGCACATTAATATAAGAATGAAATGCATGTCAGTTGATTATTACCAATATGAAACATGCACGACTACCTTCTATATCCTAGCCATTAATGCAGGCTTTTTGTTGTGAATCATGGAAATTCCTGTTCACATTTGAAATTCTCCTTTCTCTTTGAGAGGTCAAATGTTCCCCCAAACATTAAGTTCATTGATCTCCACAGACACACGTCAGATGGCTAGTATGTGCTGTACAACCTATTACTGATTTGAGACTTCTTGGCTTTCATGTTGAGGAAAGGAAGAAGAGAAAGAAAGTGAAATTGTCTGTGGAATTCTCCTTGGGGAAATAAAGCTTATATGAGAACTGACTGTTGACAACACTAATGTTTATGTAACTTAGAAGAGTGCACATCAAATTTGAAGAGGTTTTAATACTTTCATTAAGAAGAGGTGGGTACTATTTTGTTTCTGCTGGTCATGAAAATGATCATCTTACTATATACTTTGAAATGGTAGCAGGCATTGTTTGTTTTTAATGCCACAGTCTCAAATAAAGACAACATCAGTGAAACAAAATCATCATGAATAATATATTATTATGTGCTAAAAGTTAAACTGCAGTGATAACTAATAGATAAATCATTTAAAAGTAAAGTCTTCAACAGTAAAGAAATAATTCATTTAAATACTATATTATGGAAAATGCAAAAAGATGTAATGAATGGCTCTACTCCTCTGTTCTAATACTTTGGGCTAAGAGCAGAATGTTTACAACTGGTATTACCATCCATATCCTAAATATCTTTTTAATGACACTGTTCTTCTTTGGTTAAATTATGTCACATAAAACCTCCCAGAGAAATGAAACAGAACACAGTAATGAAGAAGACATATAAAGTTCCCAAACTCCTATAACCTTGCTGATAACGCTCATCCATTACTGAACACGCTTTCAAAGCACACATTCTGACCTTTCTAATGAGCATCTTTTGAGACTCACAACTGTCATAAAAGGAAAGAGATCTTAATAACCAAGAAAATTAAGCTTCACACATTAAATATTGCATAATCCATTTACTGGGGAGTAGGAAAGATCAATAGTCTAAGTATGGTAATCTCAAATAAGCTTAACTGAACATTTTTGTATTTGGATAACAATGACACACTTTGAACCCTAAATTATGAGTAAACATTTTAATACAAAGCACATAAACATTCCTTATTTTTGACAATCTGTGTAAAAACTTTTAATTATGCCTTTGATGCCTGACCCGTTTATGCATGAGTTATATTCTACATGAAAGTCAAAGAGACTATGTGGGCCCCATACAGGATGACTAACTTTCCATATCAAAGGATATTTATTCTTCTTCATTACAAATTGGGATAGACTGAAAAGTACTCAGGAATATCATTCTCTATATAACCTGTCCAGCTTACTGTTGAATACCAAATTTCTGTAGCCAAAGACCTATAGCCATATATATATGTATATATATACACACACACATATATATATGGTTTTAAAAACTCTCAAATCAAAGAAATGTGGATTATAGGGAACGAATATTAAAAACTTTTCAAAAGCAAATCCACTCATGTTGTATTGATGTTGCATCTATGTTTCTTATGTTTACTTATGTCTTAATTTGTGCTTACCCACATCACCAATGATGTCAGGTTTTGTGGTAAAGCTCAGATTCCTTATGGTTCTTTAAGAATGTCTAGCACAATACAGTACCCATTTAAGAAGAAGCTTTGATGACGGTTATAAACCTCAGCAGGACTCGAAGTTACCACTAGATATATTGTAAAAAAATGTTAACAAATTTATAATCACCAATAAAGATTCAAGCACTAACTTGTCACCATTTTTAAGTACTCTTTTTCAGTAAAAAGGCAACTTCTGAGTCACATAGGACTTCCCAACACAAATGCATAAAGCACCTGCAGATTCTGATTCTGATTCTGATTCAGTTTCAGGGTTGGCTGAGAGTCTGTTTCTAACTTGCTACCAGGTGAGGCCAGTGATGCTCGTCCAGAAATCCACTTTGTGTAGCCACAGAAGAGAAATATTTCTAGGAAACCAATAAAAAGCTTTAGCACCTTCCTGGAGTGTTCCTTGGATTTTAATAAGTTTTACTGGAAAGGGGGTCACCCCAAACACTGCCTACTGTCTCAGCTGAATTAATGACCGACATCGCTCTGAAGACAGAAACTTCAAGTGGAAAATATAGAGCACTAACAGTCTAGCTCCAGTTTAAAGGAATTAAATTTATCATTTTCGCATCAAAACATTTATTCATTAATCAAGCATCTGATCTGGTGAATATCAACCAAGTTCCATTGTCAGGCAAGATGGAATTTTAAAAGGTACCAACTTTGTATTTAAGGAGTTTGCAGTGTGGTAGGAAAGTTGAAATATCCTCCCCAAACACAATAACTGTACCCCAATATGGAAAGGAATCACATCCTCAAACAAGTGGAAAGCGGGTGGGGGTTGGGACAAGCTGAGAGACGCACAGCTGTGTGCCTCCAGGCTTCCTGACCAGGCGGGGAGGCCCCCTCTGAAGGGTGAGCTGGGTTGAACATGGAGAGATGCAGTGAGAAATGGTCCACAGGGTCCTTCCTATAGATAGAAATTTGGGTGTTTTTGTTAACATTTTTAGTTCTACAACCAAAATGCTTAACATTTGACATCTTAGGGCATGTTTTGTTAAAAGGTTTTTCAGCACACCAAAGATTAGAGATTTTCAAAAAGCTATGGAGTTCTCCAAGTGGAGTTTCCGGACAAGCAGCAACTCCACAGAAATGCAAGTTCTCGGTCCCATTTGGGACCTACTGAATGAGAAACTCTGGGCCAGGCAGGACCTAGGTTCTGTTGAAACAAGCCTTGCACAATTAAGTTGGAAAACCAGTGGGCTAGGATCTCCTCTGCTTCAATATGTATAGGAGTTTTCTCAGGATCCTGGGCTCCCCTCCCCCATCCCAGAGAATGTGATTTGGTACAGTTGAGGTAAGGACAGAAATACACACTTTCATTGAATTTAGTAGTGATACTGGTTCACAAAACCATATGAAATATGAATTTTTAATAAGCACCCCAGCCTCTTCTGACACAAGTGGACCACAGACCCCGTTCTGAGAAACACTGAGTTAGAGCAGAATAGGGATGAGAAAAATAAAAACAGGATGTGAAGGGAGTCAACAAAAACAGGTAAAAAGGAAGTAAAAGAAAGTAAAACTGCTCAATGTTTATCCATATGGGACCAGCCAGAAAGGAAAGGGTTTGATTCTGAACGCTCTGGAAAAGAGTATTAGATCCAGAAAGCTGATACCCAAGTAACTCACGCATTTCATAAAGTTTGATGGACAGCTCCACAAGGATTTCTCAATAGCCATAAACAATTCCTCTTTTATAACAGAGGTCTCTCCGAGTATGACTCCTCTTGACATTACAAGTGTAGAGAAATCGCTCACGTTCTTCCCTGCCTGATGCCCAAGAATTTGATAAGCCATTGCCGTTTTTAAAGGACTGGCGTTTATTGCTTGTGGGTCACAGGAGAGCTTAATGGCAGAAATTACTCCTACAGCCTCATCCTGTTTAGAGAGCGAGGTCAGCATTAGTCATTTCCTCTCAAAGGTTCTTTTCTTTTTCCTATAAACTTTTAGGGATAAATCTCAGAGAGACTTAGTATCTACACAGTAAAGTTCTGACTCAGTAGAAGCTACAACTTCATAGCATAGTGAGGATAATTACCAGATTTTAAGGTTGAATTTTATCCTCTAATCCTCCTCATTTTAAAACAAAATTGAATTGCCTATTTTGGGGTTATTCCAGAGGATAAAAATATGTCATTCCTGAGTCGTTCCTGAAGTCCTCGAGGAGGCGGCTAACTCCTGGGGCACCGAGAGAAACCGGTCTCCGGAAATGAAACGCGCAGGCTGCCGCCAGGGCGGCCCCACCATCCAACCAGGCCTCGGTGTCTGGGCTCCGTTCTGCACTTCAGAGTCAGGGGTGAAGAGCAAAGGCCCTGGAGCCAGACGCCTCGACAGCAGAAGGAATGTGTGACTTTGGGCAAATCACCTCACCTCTCTCTGTTTGTTTTCTCATCTATAAAATGGGCATGTTGACCATAACAACTTCATGGGGTGGTTGTAGCAATTAAAGAGATCACAGAACATGTAGAAAAGGTCTTGACACTTAGTAAGCCTTTCAACATTCTTATTATTCCACATAGTTTGTATAGCATAGAATGGATCTAAGTAGACATGAAGATAGTACTTTACATATTATATTCAAATACATGTATCATTGAAAATACTTTGATAAGTGAATCACTCTTCACCTAGTCAAGAATTCATTAGATGAGAATTCTAAAAGACCATGAGTGCAGCTTCAGCCCTTTCCCCCCAGCTTTATTAGTATTTCCATTCCAAAGTATTCCTAAAACAGCGTTTCTCAAATTCCTCAGGTTGCCTGGGGGCTCTCACATTAAATGTAGGACCTTGATGGGCTACCTAATCTCTTCGGACTGAAGCTTCCCAATCTGTAAAATGGGCTCTGGAGCAAGCACCTGCTGTAGAGGGCACCTCGGGAACAGAGTTGCTGTGTCACTGTGGGAGGAGGCTGCTGCTGTCCCAGGGTCCTCAGTAACAGAGGGACGTGAGTACTGACACCTATGGGTCTGTGGCACCTCCCAAGGCAGCCACCCAAATGGGAGAAAAGTCTCCTAAGCCTTGTCTTTTACCTTTCAGATTCATGCGAACTTTTATATAGTTCTATTCCATGACATAGCTCTTTTCTATCCCATATGTAAAATGTTTTAAATTGCCTTCTAGTTAAATTACACAATTTTCTCCCTCCTCTCTTCCTCTACTACTCCTCAAGTGAAAGTGATACTCCTTGGGTCCTCACTCACTCCCCCAGAGGTAAGGACATCCCTTTAAGAAAACCTAGACGAAACTGCTATGCAACAATCACATTTTCACAGCCAAGGTACAATTCAAAGTCTAGTGAAGTAAACTATTCAATTCTCAAATATTCTCTCCCCACCTTTTTACTCACCATCAAAGATCCAATACAGGATCTTTGTGTGTAAACGCACAGCATAGGAATTGAAGCAGGAGAAGCAATACCAGGGAAGCCAGCACTCCGTGGGGATGAGAATGCTCCACAGAACTATTACACAACTCATGCACTCATTGTTTGGCATAAAATATTCCCCAGCAAACTGTAGTGGGATGTCTCCTACATTTCAAAAGCACTGAGTTGTACTACAGAATTTGTAAATTTTCAGAATAGGGCTCTAAGACTTTACTGAAATGATTGTTCTATCATTTTTAAAGAAAGAAGAACTCATTTCTAGATTTTGTGTAATGAAACACCTTAATGTGGACACTAAAATTTTTATCTTGGTCTTCAAATTTAAAAGACAAATTTAGGTTTGCTCATAGCTTATAATAAATGGTGGTATCCCAGTCTAATAAATTCAGAATTCTGTGATTTATAACAAGCTTTTAAAATAAACTTTCTACTATGTAACAGTCATAATGCCATAAAACACAAAGTTAAATTCTCAATTATTTTTCTTTCTCTAAATATAAGTCAAGCCAAGTCGATTTATAGACTTTGTAGCTCTCCTATGGGAAGGTTATAGGAAAAAAGGAAATGGTTCCTGCAATGTCACCGAGATCTATTCCTTAGGTCTTAGAACCGCAGAAAGTAAAAATTGTACTTCAAAGTGTACAGTAGTAAAATTTATACACACTATAACAATAAATGGAATTTTATAATTTATTAACCAATTGAAGTAAAATTAAGGTGCATTTTTATATTTGGAATGCAAATGATGTTTTTTTCCACTTAATGATTTATTTCTTTCAAGTGATGGCTATAAAAGTATACATATCATCAGCATAAACCACTTGTCTCTTAAGATTCTTTTTCCTATTAAAATTTGTGTCATGAAGTTGACAGGTATGTTAACAACAGTTTTCAGTGAGGACTTTTTTCTTTTCATCAGAAGCTTTGGAGATCTTTATACATTCGAAGAAGCAGAGTTTTAAAGTAAAGCAAAATTACCATGTGAATGAGCTTGGGCTGTGAACCAAAGCATCGCAGGTTCAATTCCCAGTCAGGGCACACGCCTGGGTTGCGGGCCAGGTCCCCAGTGGGGGCCATGTGAGAGGCAACCACACATTGATGTTTCTCTCTCTTTCTCCCTTCTTTCCCCTCTCTAAAAATAAATAAATAAAATCTTAAAAAATTTACCATATGAGCATATGCAAACTAGTATCTTCTCCTTTTGAAAATAAATTAAAATGTAGTGCTGGGAAGATAAAAGACCTCAATTGACTTTCAGGTATAAACCGCAAATTTCATATTTTCCATGGAAATTTAACTATGATTATTACTGTACATATTTAAAAAAAATTTTTAAGGCTAAGTTTCCCAGCCCTGACCACATAGCTCAGTTGGTTGACTGTCGTCCCACAAAGCAAAAGGTCACCGGCTGGATTCCTGCTCAGGGCACATGCCTGGGTTGTGGGCCAGGTCCTCAGCTGAGGGCGTAGGAAAGGCAACCCACTGATGTTTCTTCTTCACATCAATATTTCTCTCCCTCTCTTTCTCCCTCCCTTTTCCTCTCTCTAGAAATAAATAAATAAATAAATAAATAAAAATTTTACAGGCTAAGCTTTCTGAAGAGATGGTCTGTGTGCGTGGACCTGAGATGTTTCGTGGGTGAGACCTACCTAAACCCGTTTGACCTCTACAGGGCCACTGCCCACCGGCTCAAGTTCAGAGCCCACTGTGAGCACCCAAAGAGGGCAATGCAACTTTACAATCTTAAACGTTGCCTTAAATAAATTATTTAACTTAGAAGCCAAGGGGAGATATTTTTATATTTTTCCTACTGAAAAACTAAGACATGCTCAAGGATTAAAAAATAAATCAGAGAATGCAAAAGTGTCAAAAGGAAAAAAAAAACTGAGGTTCTCTTAAACCTTCCTCACACCCTCTACCAAAAAATCCTATACCAGCAATATATTCTCCACTGGTACTCACTGTTAAAAGTTGATGTATAAAAATTATTTGACTTTTTATGAAAAATAATAGGTATATTTTGTATATGTACAATTTTACATGTACGTAAAGTACATGTAAAACAAGTACAACAAGTTTAATTGTACGTAAAATACAATTATACTAAAAATATTGTTTTACATGTTCCCAAGATTTCTTGGCTAAAATAAAATCAGGAAAACAAGAAGTAGTTGAATTGCCTAATGATTTAGTGGCTTAAGACTATGATAATGGTATGCTCCATTTACTTTATGGGAATTAACCAACTAACAAGATGTCAAAGGAGCAGGATATTCCTGTCTGTTCTTTGGAGTACCAGCTCAGCAGACAGAGCCAGGATCATGCATATAAATATTTGCATTCTGGCTATTCCCTCCCTCTGACCCCCATTCTAGGTTCAGTGTACACCATGTCCGCTTGATTAGTGTAATCTGTAAAATAGGGTAGTAAATTAAAATTTTGTTATGGTTTCTTATTTCCCATACTTGATGGGTTATAGTTTAATTATGTCATAGCATCATCCAGTAATAAAAATGACAATGATTAGCTTGAGATGTTGATACATCATGATTTCAGACATTTCATCCTCATCACCTTGACCGAGTTGTTTTTTGGCTATCTACTAGATGTTTTCATGTCAGACTGCTCTTATTCATTATTTTGCTTTTTCCTAATTTCATTTTCTAAGCTTATTCATCTTATCTTGTGGTTCTAAGAGGAGAGAGAGAGCGAGATCGAGAGAGAGAGAGAGAAGGAAAGAGAGGCATTGTGAAAGCTATGTATGGATGCTAAGGAACTCTCCACTCGAAGGAAATGTGAAGTAAGGATAAAATTTAGGATGCGTACTGTCATTGCTTTGACCTTTGAATGAAGATTCTGGGTTTACATAGGTTCTCACAGGATTCTCACTTCATTATAGAAATAAATAGTAAAACATATAGCTGTAGTGTGTTGAGTCATATTATGAGTATCCAGATCTGCATTTAAGTAAATTTATCAAATATGTATGATGCACTGCTATGTGCCATGAATATGGTAAGCAGTGGTGATATAGTAGTGAACAAAATAGCCTAATTCTGGCCCTCTTAGAGTTTCTAGTACAGTGGGGAAGACAGCCATGGAACAAGGGTATATAGACATGAAGGCTATTCCAAAAGAGTAGGCAGTAGTGCTTTGGAAGTGTAGAGCAAAAAGAACTAAGCCACCCTCCTGGGTTGGGGAAGGAATCTATTTCAGAGTATAAAGTAAGCCAGCAAAGATGGGTGAAGATAAGAGATGTTGAATACTGGGATCTCCTAATGAATGGTCATAAAGTGCCTGTTGTTTTTGGAAATCAGTGATTCTAAGATATTGACTAATGAAGCATGTTTGATGTTATTGGAGAACCTCTAGAAGTTAGATCTTGTTACGATGTGCTAAGATTGTAGACCAAGACTCTAAAAGCACAAGATTATTGCTTCTGGTTCCGATCTACCAGACCAGGTCCCAATCACCTTCTGCTTTTTGTTCATTTTCTTTCCATCACCCATTTTCCTTCCATCACAACAGGCATCACATGTTTTCCCTCCCTCACCCTAACTCTCTTCCGACTGCACCCACCAAACCATAATGCTATAGAATACGATGTTTTCCAAAATATAGTACAAGTAACTGGTATAAAAAGACACTTAGGTAGAATGAGGACAAACTTTTTGACAGTTATGAATTTTTTTTATAAACTCCTTCCTTTTAAATAAATTCAATTAATACTAGCAAGTCAATTTAAAGAAATATATTGAGTAAAGAAAAGTAAAGCAACATTTGGGAAACATCATTAGAGCAGGAGTACACAAACTGACGATTTAACTGTCTATAGCACTCATATTTCTTCTGTTAAGTGGGAATAACAAGACCTGCTTCACTGATATTGATAAAATTAACACGTCCTTAATCCATAGCTGAGTTTCTTATGCATGGTAAGTTTTTAATAAATGATAATTTCCTCTTTCTTCCCTTTCTTATTGTCTACATGCTGACCTTCTAGCCCCAATTCTTAATTGACTTTTTCTATTAATGAAAAAATGTAAGATACTGCCCATTGACTGTATTTCAAAATAAAATCTTGAGATAATCTTGTTATAATGTATTTTCTAAAGTGAGGTTAGGTAGATACGTAGATACGTAGAAATAGACATAGTATACAAGTCAGTACAAAACAAAGTGTTAAAAGACTGGAAATCTTTTTCTACACTAATAGTCAGTAGGCAGAGAGCTTTAATATTACTGAGATTAAAAACTTGTTTTATTTCTCTCTAGGTGAAAAGGAAGAAGAAAAGCAGAGGCTTTTAAACTAGAAAAGAGGTGGACCCTCAGCTCCACCATTTCTAGCTGTGTGACCCTGATCATAAACTTGACCCTCTAGGCCTTGGTTTCCTCATCTAATGACACCCACTACCATACAAGGCTGTTTAGAAAGTAGAGACAATGTATGTGAGGCACGGAACACTATACTTTGCTTTAAATAAGTGCTAAAAAACATGATTATAGTTATTATTTTCAAGTTTATCTATTGCTCATGACAAAACTATATGAATACCTCATTGTAGAAAAGATGCTATTACTCTGAAATCTTTTCATGAGAAAAGCCTTAGTTTTTTTGAATATGCAAAGCAGTATCAGTCAGAATTCATTGTAGATAACAGAAGCCATTCTTATCATTTTAAGCAGGTGTCTTATACAAAGTTTAAATACAAAGGTTTTATACACATCATCATCGAAAGGCCTAGAGAAGCAAGCAGGTACTCAGCTGGGCCATTAGAAGAACAATGCAAAACAGGCCAAACTAGGTGGGAGGCTGTTCTTCCATAAAGAAGCAGGAAGTCAAGTAATGGGCCAGCAGCTACTGGTTCTGGGAAAACATACTATCCATCCAGGGTCCGGAAGCCAGGGCCATTGTGCTTGGCTCCAGAGTAGGGTTGCTACAGAAAACACAGGACACCAATTTAAATTTGAATTTCAGATCAACAACAAGATAATTTTTAGTGTGTGTCCCAGGCAACATGACAGATTTATACGGGAAAAAAGACTGTTGCTCTGAAATTCAACTTTAACTGGGTGTCCCGTATTTTTATTTGTTAAATCTGACAGCTACACTCTGGAGCCACCCAGAGCCTACTGTTATAACAGCAGCAGAAGGTGGCCTTGCAAGATGCTGCCTCTTGTCAGTCTCAGGACTGTATCAAACTGGCAGAAACTAAATCACATTGGCAATTCTGGCTGTAAAGATATTTGGGAGACACCACTCTTAGCTTTTCATTCTCTGTATTATATTAGAAAACATGCAAGAATTACAAAGGAACATATTAAAAGTAGACAATTCAGCACAATAGCTGTACAATATTATTGAGTAATTTGATTTGGAGTTTGATTTGTATTTAACAAATACATGTATCTTAAGCATCTGTTGTTAAATACTCTCTATAAACAAAAAAGAAACAATACTGAACAAAAAAGACAAACTTCTCACAGAGCTTATATTCTAGTGAAGAAAAAGTACAACTAATGCAACAATTAATATAATTAACAAAAAATATATAAATTACAAAAATGCATGAACTTAGGAGTAAAACCATTTATAATCCTATCAGTCCTTCTTCCATCTTGATGCAAAAAAGTAAAAACCTCCTTATCTTTTTCTCCCTCAAATTTTCCTACCAGAGACAATCATTAGAAACAGTTGTGTATGTGTGCTTGCACATACCTACATTTTAATAAAACTAAACCCAGTCACTAAGTTCTATAGTAGTGGAAAGTACAAAGGTTCAGTTCATCTGCTGAAAGGGTCAGTACTCACAAAGCTAATGAGAAAAAAACGAAATCCAGACATCTCTTTCCTCTTCTTTGGGATCCTCGGAGCCTGATTCTGCTCCAATGTCCATCTGGGAGTCACTTCCTCTACCCCCAGGCCAGGTGCCTTCATCCCACTGGCTTTCCCTTTACCCTCACGATCTTCTCCATCAGAGAAGACTGACACAGTCTGAGTCAGAATGGAGCATATACAGGACACAGCAAACCTCTTCCTGGAGAGCATTGATGAAGCATTGATCAATTTCCTTATGTCTAATTGTTATTTGCTGATGGTAAAAGATCTCCAGTCCACTGGTGTGGGGATGGAAGGAGGGAGATGAAGGAGATGAAGGGGATAGAAACCTCCCTCTGTGTTGCTCCCCCTGCCCCATGCTCACCTTCTCTCTCACACACAGTTAAGTCTTACCTCCTTGAGTTGTAACTCCTGATTCGGGGTGTCTGACTCTGACTACATGACCATGTTTTCCACCCATTTCCCCACAAAAACTCTGCCCCAGCCAGTCTCTAAACATGCTTTTTTACTTTTCCACTGCTGTCCCTCTGTCCTGACACCAGTCTACACAGAAGACCTTACTGTTCAACACTCCTGCCCATGGGCCTTCATGCTGCTCAGGATCCAGCTTCTGTGCCTCTTCCTTGGTTGGGGTGAGGAAGCAGGGAGTGAGGCGGTGGAGGGGAAAGCTAGCAGATGTGTATGGAGGAGGTTTTATAGTGGGCAGCTGAGGGGTTAGGGTTGTCCCAGATGAAACATGGCATAAAAACTTTACACTACTCTGACTTTCCATGAAATAGAATTAGAATAAAATGTACTAACAAACTGATAAAAATAACGCACATATTGACAGTTTCTTTAAAAGCATATTGCAGGCATCAGCAGTTCCTGTTCCTGCCTGTACAGGAAACAGCCTTGACCATGACTTCGGTTGATGCACATCCTCCAACTGCTGAGACTTGGCTGGCACTGACCATATCAGGACCAGCAAGGACACTGCTTTCATGTCCACAGTCTCTCCCCAGGATCTCTTTGTTTCGCTTTCCCTCTCCTTCCCTATAAAAACCTCTGCCTGCACTGAGATGTTAAGATGGATTTTTGAGGACATGAATCTTCTCAAGTCACTGGCACCCAAATAAACCACTTTCCTTCTCATGAGCACCTGTGTCACAAGTTTGGCTTTTTGGGGCAAGCAGGTGGAACTTGCGTTTCGTTTCATAGAGAGCACAGCTGCAGGCAAATGCATCTGTGCTGTGACTTTATCAAGAAATGCAAACCCAGGAAACCAGGAAGGGTAACAAAAGGGAACAAAGCAGGAAAGAAAGAAGCACTAATAGAAGGCAAGTTTTGAAACTGTCCACCAGTAAGTGCAAACTGATTGCATATCCTCCCAGCACTATTCTGCAGGAAGCTGTCTCAGGAAACTCCACCAGAGATGCAGGGAAGAAGAGTCTATCTGTTAGTTCCTTTCTCCCGCCATCAAGTTCACTTGGCAGGGACTTAGTTCTGCTGCACACCCACAGAGCATGTGGCTGGGCACTGAGAGAATTCCACAGCACCCCATGCCTCAGCACTGAGCGATGCCCAGGCCAACAGGTGAGAGAGGTGTGGCTGTGCATCAGGTGAGGGGCTGGCTGTGGGTGCATGAGGTTGGTCTGAATCTCATCTGTGGCTGGGGTTGGGACTAAAGAGTCTGCAGGTGACTGAGAGAGAATAATCTAAGCAGCTTATTAAACATGTGTCTGATTCACCATTTGAAATAACTCACTAATGATGACCTTATCCTCGAGTGGACCCACATATCATGCCAAGAAAATTTACTCAACAGTGTGAAGCCTTACCACAGTGCCTTACAAATGAAAATCCACTTTCCCCTGTGAAAATCTGGCATGTCAAACTAAAATCAAAGGGAGCTAAGTGGACAAAGGTTTTTCTTTTTGCCTATAATGCCTGATCTTGGTGAAAATGGGTCTCTGAGGAGCTGGATAGGTACTGGGAGAATGAAACTAAGAAGGAAAATAAATTGAGTGAAGCAAGTCTGAATGAATTAAAAGTTAGGAGACCTTGTTACTATCAGTGAGATAAAGGAAAAGGGGTTCTCTGGTCCACTCAACAGATATTCTAGAGGACTTCCAGTCAAGATGGCAGTGTAGGCAGACATGGTTCACATCTTTGCACAACCATATATCAAAATTACAACTAAAATATACAACAGCCATCACTCTGAACCATCAGAAATCAAGTTGAATAGAAGTCTGACAACTATGGGATTAATGAAACCACATCCATCCAGACTGGCAGGAGGGGTGCAGACACGGAATGGGCTGTTTCCTCACTCACATGTGGTGGATATAAATTAAGGAGAGATATCTTGAGAGCAAGGAGCCCAACCCCACACCAGGCCCCCAGTCCAGGGTTCCAGTACCAGGAAGATAAGTCTCCACAACTGTTGGCTACAAACACCAGCAGGGATTGAGTTGGTGGAAAAAACTGTTGAGAGTCCCAAGCAGTTCCTCTTAAAGAACCCACACACAGACTCACCTACTCATACTCACTCCGTCTGAGCTCCACCACTGGGGTAGTAGCTTGAAAGGCACCAGTGGCATAAGGGGAGAAACTGAAGTGTCTGGCATCAAAGTCAGCAAAGGCCATTGTTCCTTTTCTAAACCCACAGAGACAGTCAGTTGGTGCCATACCTGAGACTCCATCAACCTGGCTAGCAGTATTTGTTCTGCCTTGGAGATCTTCAGAGACTCTGCCCCACCCAATTTATGGGACCACCCAAGCTGCTTTCCTGTGTCAATGGCTGGTTTTGGCTCATGCTGCACAACTTCTTAAATCCTCTCAAACAAGCAATAGCTGGTCTCAGTGAGCCCCAGGCCTGGCAGTAATAGCTGCCAGCCTAGATTCACAGCTTGGCTTTGCCTGAGATTCTCCAAGCCCAGCATGAGTAGCAGCCATCTCAGCTTGCTTTATAGCTTAGGTAGAGTGGCCTCAGGTAAAACACAGATGAGGACTGACCCTGGCCTGCACCACCTAAGGAAACCCCAGGGCCAGCGCACCCAGGGGACAGTACAGACCACATGGGAACATCACCAATCTGCCCCTGCATTGCTGATCCTCCACTGAGGGCAAAGGCTGGTGGTTAAGTGATCATGGCCAATTGTTGAAGCTGACTGGCCTGGGTAAATCCCTCTCATTGATCTGCCAACAGCAACCAAGGCTCAAATACAAGAGAAGGGTGTACTCAGCCCATACAAAGGGTGCACCTTGAGTACCCAGCTTAGGTGATAGGGGAGGTTATGCCACTGGATCCTATAAGACACTTACTACATTAGGCCATGCTACCAAGACACGGAGTCATAGCAGCTCCACCTAATACATAGGAACAAACACAGGGAGGCTGTCAAAATGAGGAGACAAAGAAACATGGTCCAAATGAAAGAACAGATCAAAACTCCAGAAAAAGAGCTAAGCAAAATGGAGATAAGCAATTGATCAGATGCAAAGTTCCAAATACTGGTTATAAGGATGCTCAAGGGACTTAGGGAGAACCTCAATAGCATAAAAAAGATCCAGTCAGAAATGACTATACACTATATTGTGGCAGGAAAAGAAAACTCCAAAAGTTTCTTATGCTCTATAACTGTAACACTTGCAAAGTTTCACACAGGACTGTAGAAGCTGACAAGTCGTAACCAAAGCAACGGCCAGTTACTCAAGGTCGTACACAGACTCCCATGATAAGCTCCTGTGCTCTGTAGCTTCTGCAAATTCCTCCTGAGTCGTCTCTTTGTCTCCCATATAAGGTAGCTAGACCTAACTTCTGCATTCGGCTTCTGTAACCTTGCTTCGCCACGTAAGTAGGAAGCCCGGGACTATTTAAACCCCGGGAGAGTGAGGATCGGGGCTCAGAGGATTTGGATGTTAGCCACCCCCTCTGGGCCCCCGGGTAATAAAGTTTGTGCTTCATTATCTCCCCGCGTGTGGGTGGATTTTCCACAACAATATTATTAAGTTCAGTATATACTAATTGAAATAAAGAACAATTTATAGGGATTCAAGAGTAGAGTGGATGAAACTGAAAATCAAATCAATGATATGGAACATAAAGAAGCAAAAAGCAATCAATCAGAACAAGAAAAAAGAATCCAAAGAAATGAGGACAACATAAGCAGCCTCTGGAACAACTTCAAGAGGTCCAACATTCACATCATAGGGGTGCCAGAAGAAGAAGAAAAATAGCAAGAAATTGGAAATTTATTTGAAAAAATAATGAAAGAAAACACCCATAATTTGGTGAAGGAAATCAACATGCAAGTCCAGGAAGCACAGAGAGTCCCAAACACAATGGATGCAAAGAGGCCCACTCCAAGACATATCATAATTAAAATGCCAAAAGTTAAAGATAAAGAGAATCTTTAAAGCAGCAAGAGAAAAGAAGTTAGTTACTTACAGGGGAGTTCCCATAAGACTGTCAACTGAGTTCTCTAAAGAAACTTTGCAGGCTAGAAGAGTTTGGCAAGAAATATTCAAAGTCATGAAAAGCAGGGACTTACAGCCAAGATTGCTGTATCCAGCAAAACTATCATTTAGAATTGAAGGGCAGATAAAAAGCTTCCCAGGCATGAAACAACTGAAGGAATTCATCATTCCTGAACATTATTATATGAGATGTTAAAGGGACTTATTTAAGAAAAAGAAGATCGAACTATGAAGAATAAAATGGCAAAAATACAAATCTATCAACAATTGAATCTAAAAAACAAACTAAGCAAACAAGAACAGAGACAGAATCATGGCTACAGAGAGCATTTGGATGGGTGCCAGATGGGAAGAGTGTGTGCAGGAATGGCAGAAGAGGTGAGGGAATTAAGAAGTACAAATAGGTAGTTACAGAATAGCCATGGGGGCATAAAGTACACTATAGGACAGAGAGTAACTAAAGAACTTACATGCATGATCCATGGACATGAATAATGGTGTGGGATTGCTTGAGGGAGTGGGTGGTACTGGGTGGAGAGGGAGCAAAAAGGGGAAAATCAGGACAACTGTAATAGCATAGTCAATAAAATATAATTTTAAAAAACAACAACCAAAGTAGCACTAATAATAAAAGAGATATCCTACAAAGAATTTTTAGCTGTTTTACTTTATGTTTCCTTGTCAACTTCTACGAAGTGTTAATTAGAAGTACGTGCAGATTTTTAAAAAATATATGTCTATAAATTTACATTAAAGAGGCAGAGGAAGCAATTTCAAGGAACCAGATGTTCAGAATCTCTATGGGTACTATCCTGGAAGGGAGACAACATGAAGAAAATGAACATATAATCTGTTGGAAGAATATGAGTAGCAGGAAAAATAAAGGCTTGAATAGACATTGTTTAAAGACGGAGAAAGAAATATGGGTAACTTTAATTGTTTATAATTATCAGCTCAGTATTTATTTTTTTAAGTTGGATACTGTTGAATACATTATGAGTAGATACTGGCAAAAAGGCTGAGGTTTTTACAATCATGCAGTATTATTTCAAAAGGAATTATTTCACTTTAAAGAACATACTTGAAGTATTAATATTCCTTAAGAAACAGTCTCATTTACATTCTGCTCCCTATGAAGAAATTCAATTATTCAGTTGTTTCAAATACACATGAAATGATCTAAATGTTTTAAAATTTTAGTAATATAAGTGTTGTTAAAATGCATTAAAGGGTTGTATTAGAAGACTAAACATAATGAATACAATAATGAAGATAGTGCAACCTTTGTTTTAAACAATGAATACACTTCAATTTCTGGTTTAACAGTTGTGTAAGCTGCTGCAGAAACCACAGTCTATGTAGCCATATCACTGGGCATATTCTTGAAGATCAAGGGCTTGGTTATAGTCAGCCATAGCTTCCTTAATCACACCCATTTTACCACGAACTTCTGCTCTAAGATTGTATATCAGAGCATCATTAGGCTTCAAAGACAGAGCTGTAAGAGAAAAAAAATCAAAATATGTTTTATGCTAATGCTCTAAAAGTCTCATTTTTTGAAAAATAAAATTTTTATAACAACATTAATATTAAGTGTTTGCAAAAATTTTTCTTCATATGTACCTAATTATTTACTTAAATTTAAAATATTGAATCTTTCTAAGAAAATTAAATTGGGGAAATAGTACAACGTCTTTCTTTGAAAGGCTGGCAATACTTGTGTATGGTTTCCCTAATAATTTTCTGCATCTTAGTTTACCAATGCTGTAAGTTATTGCATAAAGGAAACCATATTGATTACATTAAAATATGAGGTATAAAAACATTCATTCTAACATACACATATCTAGACAAATAGACCTGATGGGTTTATTCTTTTTATTTAAACAAGTATGTTATTTAAAGATAAATACATCAACCACTGTAATCTTCCCCAAACCATTGAAAAAAAGTACCTTTACTTAGGTCTTTCTCGGCTAATTCATATTGCTTTAAACAACAGTAGAACTGTGCTCTGTTAAAATACACTGCAGCCCAAAAGGGACAGCTTTCAACTACATTTGCAAAATCTTCTTTAGCTTCTTCATACTTCTTTAATAATGTATTTGCAATAGCTCGATTCATGGTGGCACATTCATTTTCTGGATCATACTTCAAAGCCTTTGAGAAATAGTCACTGGCCTATAAAATGTAAAGATAGTGATAATTTGAATATATTTTAATTGACAGCAATACAGCAATTTGAATTACTTTTACTCGTAATATAAAATTAAGGCCAATGGCATTTCCAGGGTATTGTGAAAAGGTGAAAGATTTATATGATCTGAAGAGAAGCCAGAGTATCCAAGGTATTGTAGAAGCATTTTATCCCAGATACAGATAATAAGAAGGTGCACTGTCTGTAGGGAACACAAAAAACAGTAATAAAACTGACCAATAGTCGGCCTGCTTTTTGTTATCATCATGTGTAGGCAACTCTAGACAATGTCAGTAATAAAAAATGAAAGGAGACTTGACCACACAATGCAATATGAAAATGATATATTTATAGAACTTTACACTTGAAACCTCCAGAAATTTATAAACCGCTGTCACCCCAAACATTTAATAATTTAAAAAAATAAAATAAATACTCCTTTCTGTTAAAATACCCTAGTGCACTGTTGGTGGGAATGTACATTGGTGTAGCCACTGTGGAAAACAGTATGGAGTTTCCTCAAAAAACTAAAAATGGATCTGCCTTTTGACTCAGCAATTCCACTTCTTGGAATATATCCCAACAATCCTGAAACACCAATTCAAAAGAATATATGCACCCCTATGTTCATAGCAGTGCAATTTACAATAGCCAAGTGCTGGAAACAGCCTAAGTGCTCATAGTAGATGAGTATATCAAAAGCTGTGGTACATTTACACAATGCAGCAGTAAAAAAGTAGGAATTCTTACCTTTTGTGACAGTATGAATGAAAATGGAGACTATTATGCTAAGTGAAATAAGTGAGTCAATGAAAGACAAATACCATATGATCTCACTTTTAAGAGGAATCTAACAACACAAATGAATGACCAAAATAGAATCAGAGGCATAGAAACATGGAACAGACAGCTGGAAGAGGAGAGAGGGGAGATGGGGCTGGCTGAAAGAAGGTAAAGGGATTAGTCAAAAAACATTCATGCGTGACCCACGGACATGGGCAATGGTGTGAGGATTGACTGGGAATGGGGGACAGGCTGGGTGGAGGAAAACAAAGCAGGGAAAAAAATGGCATGACTTTAATAGCATAAACAAAAACATATTTTTTCAAAAAAGTGAAATCCTTCATTACCCTAACCCCACCCCATAAATCCCACAGCTCAGCACTAGAAAAAGGTAAAAAAGAAAAAAAAGGGTCACAATAAAAAGATAAATTATAAGTTAGAAAATTAGCATGTTTCATAGGAAAACAGTGCTAAAGAGATGAATAAATTTTGAAAACAAGGTTCTAAACCATACCAAAAAGGGATAAAAACTCAGTTATACTATGAAAAGCTACAAGGATGGATGAGCAAAGGTAAAAGTCAGCTTGTCAAAAGATCAAAGACTGTCGTGATTCACAGCTCACCGTGAAAATGGAAGGGACCCTTCAAAGTGTGGTCCATAGACCAGTGCTGGGGTCTTGATCAACAACAAATTAGGAATTTTTAACAAACTGGTCATTTACCACGAATGGCTTGAGATTCTGATTAGACACCCTACCACTCAAGGTAGGACTCTCTTCTCAAACTCCATGATGAATTAAAATTTCACTCCTACCCTAAAACTTCCCTAAAGGAAAAAGTCATTTTCCACAACAGAGCTTGCTCTCCAGTTCCTCACCACTTGATTTTTCCCCAGCACACCACAATCTATCTTCTACCTACCTGCCCCTAGTCTGTGAGTTCTCCTCTTCTTAAGGTTGAAGATGTCTTCAAGCCCAATAGACATTTTCTAGTTATTTTCTTCCATGACATTTCTGTGGCATGAACACTCTTGATCTCACCTTCCTTCTTAAAACTCTTTGTTTGAAACAGGATGTCTCCCTGGTGTTTCTCCTACTTATCTGTTCATTTTTTTATCAGTGTCCTTCACTGAATTATTTTTATTGGTTTCTCAGGGATTTTTCCTCAGTACACTTCTACCATTGGTGAAATGAAATGTTGATAGCATGGTGGCCAGTAGCCCAACCATGAAGCTAGATTTCCAGGTTCAAATCCTGGCTCTACCATGTATTATCTCTGTGTCTTTGGGTGAGTAACTAAAGCTCTCTTTGCCTCACTTTTCTCACCTGTAATATGGAGCTAACAAATAGAACTCTATGTCCAGTGCTGCCATAAGGATTAGGTGAGCTAACAGTAAAGTACTGAGAATGAAACCCAGAATCCAGTAAGGACTCCATCATTATTGACATGTCATTTTTCCTAGTGTCTACAAATGAAGAGACATCATGGTCCTCAGGCAATATTTTGTGTACTTAGCCCCTTAAGGTTTTTGAGAGACAGTAAGATAAGGATTTTGTGACCCATCTCATCCTACAATGGCAGCTATTCTACGCTGTATTTGGAGTGTGGTTGAAGGATCTGTTAAAAAGGCAGCAGAACTGACATCCTTCTGTGAAGAGCTGAAGGAGAATTTACTCCTGAACAGAAGGTCAGACACAAAATCACTAGAAATGAGGCAAGCAAATGATTCTAAACAGGGTCAAGACTTCCTTCAACAAGCAATTTAGGCTTTGCTTTAATTCACTAATAAATGATTAACAAAGGTAGCACAATAATACATCATAAAGGCATGACTTCAGTCAGGTAAGAGTAATGCCTATTATCAGCTAAAGATAATAGAACTCAGTACAACACAATAGTGCACTTAACTTTGAACAATTTAACTTTCTTTTAAAACTTCCAAAATATATTACTTAGAAAATGAAAGCCTATAAATATAATATGTTTTTCTGAAGTACAGAAGTATTAACTATGAAACAATTAAAGGCCAAAGACACCAACCACAATGGATGGTGTTGATTTTTTAATAATTGTTATAATGCCCTCATATTTGTAATTAATTAGAAGGCAGATCCAATTATTTTTTAAAGTCACCTGTAGTCATACATGTAGCTCATCCAAATGTGGTGTAAAATCATTAAGTCACCAATTCATGATAAAGAAACCAAAACACATATGTGTTTTAACTTTTAAGAGATTATTTGCTCTGACCCTTTCTCTCGACCATAAATCTTCATTCCAGTATAGTCAAAAACAAAAGTGAGGGGAGAAGAAGATAAAGAATTTTCTCCACAAAGAGGCCTAGAGTATATTAATACAGCTGAATATTATTGAATAATATTGAATATTGAATACTGTTCTCAAAGTCTGCTTGTCTCTGGAATGAGTTTGCACTGTGCAAATGAAGCATCCAATATACCAAGACAGAGGACAAAATACATTTTCAACAAAACATCTGCCCAGCTAATGGCAAATGACATAGAGACATACTTAAAAAACAACAACAACTATACTTTAGATTTAACTGAATAGTTTCATAGATGATGCCCAGAGTTACTAAAGAAAAATATATTGAAAATATGAGGGTCTCCTTTTCATGTGGATCTGAAACATTTATGGAAACAGAAAGTTGCCCTGAACAACATCATTAACTCTACAATGTCGGGAAACATTGCTAGGACCCAGGCAGACAGCAGTCTGAATTTGATGAAGTTTAAAGCAGTTGACCCTGGCTTGTCAGCCTAGGGAAACATTATCATCCCAGCTGTCCACTGAGGTCTGACCTATGACAGTCTCAAGCCTTACAGAATTATACCTCCGAAAATTCTGTGTCCCAGCATCTATCCTCACCACTGAGGTCAACCAGGCTCACCACAGGGATCAGCAAGCTGTTCAGGGTCATGATCTAACTTGGGAAAGAATAAGAGCTAAACGAAGACAATGGCAGAAAACACAGAATGGAAGGGACATGTTTGAGAAAAAATAAGCAAAATGGACAGGATTAGATGAATGAGTAGAGGAAAGGAAACTTATAGTTGATGCTGATGTTTTCACTCAGGTGGCTTTATGGAAGATGGCATCTTGCATTGAGAGATGGTTTATTCGAAGAAGCACCACACTGAGGGTAAAGGATATAGAAATTCTGCTTGGGCCCTAATGCACTTGTAAAATACCCAGTTTTAGCAACTGGTGATAAGTATGGGTTAGGAGTTCAGATGAAAGGTGGAAACTGACCTGTAGTCTAAACATGGGTAAAGACAGGCTTCTAAGTAAGGAAATCTAGGGAGAAGAGGAAGGAGTATGATTCCTGGCCCTAAAGAGCTTTCAACCTGTTTGGAGTGAGGAGATACAAGATCAACACACAGACACAGCTGCAGAGTGACACAAAACAGTCCTGAATTTGTATAAAAACAATTGTCCACAAAGCAGTATAGAGTCAAGACCTCATTTTAATTCATAACCACAAACCTCAAATGAGAACTTAATATTGTCTGATATATGGGAGGGATCACTGCATAAACTAAATAAATGTCTAACCTCTATGATGTACATTTAAAGCTAATATAAAATATTAATTGCTACCTGTAATTTTAAATTTTTTAAAGAAAAAAAATAAAGAATTGTGCACTGAAAGACAAAAAAAAAGGAACTTAATGTTTTTTGCTATAGTTCCCTAGAAGGTTCACCCTAGCACTCTCTAAAACAAGCATTTCACATTTTCTCTTTTCTCTGCAGAAGCTCTAGATACCCTGTTCCTGTTTTTAACTGTCCACCTTCAACTAATAACTGATGCTCGTATTCCATAGAGAAAATATAAACAATAGGAATGCCTACTATCAGTATCTGCCAAACTGCATATATCTCTTCCCTGACCCTCAGCCTTCCCTCACACCATAATGCACAGTGTGCCTTATTCCAAGCAAAGGCCACCCCTGTGACTTCCAAACTCTAATTCCATCAAATTCTCAACGATTTTGATCCTAATTATCCCTGCCACTCTCTCCTGCATCAACAATTTCTCCTTTTTCTACTAGATCCTTCTCATTAACACAGGACCCTCTAATCAGTTAACTCTCATCTTAAAAACAAAAACAAGAACCAAAAAAACACTTATTCATCCACTCTGGCTATCACCCCAAATCCACTCTTCTTCTCCACAGAAGAATTTCTTGAACCAGTTGAAGTGTACTGAATTCTTCCCCTCACATTTTCTCCATAACCCTTTCCACTTAAGCCACAGATCCACTGCTGTTCCAATGATGTTCTTGTCAAAATCCTCAGTGACTTCTTCTATCCTCCTCTTCCTTGACATCTCAGTGGCATTTGACACAGGACATGTTTCCCTTCTTGAAGCCCTTATTGTCAAGAGTGATATGCCCTCCTGCTTTTCTTATCATCCTGGTTGGGTACTCCCTTCTCAGTCTACTTTTGGGCATCTCCTCTCTGCTTCAATTTTAAACATTGGTGCTACCCAGGACTCACTCCTAAACACTCTCTCTCCACCTATACTATTTACCCAGGTAATCTTATATAGTCCCACAGATATGCTAATAATGATGTAATAATGCTTATACGAGACTGTAATAGGCATGTATTGCTACCAATAAATGTAAGCTACATCATAAAAGAATCCTCAGCTCTGTATTCTCAGGGTGTTTATAAATAAATGCGAAGCATATGGTAGTCACATCATAAGTAAGTGAAGAGTGAAAGAATGAAGAGTGACATGAAATAGGAAATATTTTCCGAATTTTTCCAGCAAAATATAAGCAAGAAACATAGCCTCTTCACACATAAAGAAGCCCCCAACATCACTTTATTAAGGAGTATGGTGACAGTGTTGGGTGGTGAAGGAAAATATAGAGGTGACAGGTGTCAAAAAATGTAAGCAATAAAAACAACCTGTTTTAATGGGTACATCATTTTCTCCGGACAGAGTGGCTCAGATTGGGGCATCATCTCATAGATCAAAAGATCACATGTTTGATTCTTGGTCAGGGAACATACCTAGGTTGTGGGTTTGATCCCTCCGTGGGGATGCATATGAGAAGGTAACCAATGGATGTTTCACATCTATTATTTCTTCTCTCTCTCTCTCTCTCTCCCTCAAAGCAATGAGGAAAAAATCAGTACATTATTTTAGGAGGCAAGGTCTGTGAAAAGCTCAGAGAAACATGGAGCTTGTGATAGCCCCTTCCAAACCAGGATAGGCTTCAGAGGACAAACTGTAAAGTCCTTTACTACAGCACCAGAAGGCACCAAACAGGAAAGTTATCATGGTCCATTCCCTTATTTACCACAAGAATCTCTGCTATCAGAATTAGAAAATAATTTATTATATTCAAATATGAATAGAAGAAAAGTAATTCCCCTGTCTTTCTGGTAAAAACAAAAATGAAAAATAACAACTTAATTTTTGCAAAAATAAAAACTCTTCAGAAAAAACATTTCTATAATCTAGATAAAAAATGATAACATTTCAAAATAAACTAGAAAAATTATTATAGAAGCAACTGCATTTAATAAAAAGAAGGATTTCAGAAAAGAGGTGGCCAGGAAGGTATAACATGGAAATAGGATAGGACTAGAAAAAATATTAAAAGAAATGAATTAAAAGGTCTACAAGGGGACAATAAATATCTCAAAAACACAGTAAAGAAAGATGTGAAGGCAACAAACGCAAAAAAGAAATTAAGAGATTAAGAAATGAAGCCCTGGCTGGTGTAGCTCAGTGGATTGAGCGCGGGCTGGGAACCAAAGTGTCCCAGGTTCGATTCCCAGCCAGGGTACATGCCTGGGTTGCAGGCCATAACCCCCAGCAACCGCACATTGATGTTTCTCTCTCTCTCTCTCCCTCCCTCCCTTCCCTCTCTAAAAATAAATAAATAAAATCTTTAAAAAAAAAGATTAAGAAATGAGAAAAATGAAGCAAAATGAAAAAAAGAAAAAATAGTTGATATATATATATAAGTCAAAGGAGGGGAATTTATTGTTGTTCATAATAAAGAAACTAAAAGCATAGGGAAAAAAGGGTTTAAGAATACTTTTATAAAGGTAAACACTCAAGTAAACCTGTAAGCCTTTCTCAATATCAGAAAAACTGGAAAAAATTAAACATACCATGGAACAAAATACTTTTAAAATACATGAGAATGAAAATGTATGACATAAAATAACAGAATTAAGACCGAATGTATTGATTATACCAAAATGTAAATGGGCTTAACCTACCTATTAAAAGACATATTTTCAAATTAGCTTCTAACATAAAATCCAACCCTATAAAAGAGACACATCTAAAACAAAGGATTCTAAATGGTGGGAATGAAGGGAAGGGCAAAGGAATACCAGGAAAAGGCAAACCAAATGGAATCAGAGGTCACGATCTTCATATGAGATAAAGTAAAATTTATTGCAAACAGCCTTAAAGATACAAAGAAGAGCATTTATAATGCTGAAGGCTACAACATATAATGCATATATAATATATATGCATACCTATATATGAAATAATGCAGCAACATATTTTCATAAAGCAGAAATTACAAAAAATATAAAGAAAACAATATAGGACTGAACCAATGATAGGATATTTAAACCTTTCTCAGTGAAAGGTCACCCAAATGGGACTTCCAGCCAAGGTGGAGGTGTAGGTAGATACACTGTACTTCCTCGCACAACCAAAAGAAGGACAACAATTTAAAAACAAAATACAACCAGAACAGAAAATCAAACCATATGGATTGCCCCTTAACTCCTCTGACAACCAAGGAGTTAAAGAGGAAAAATTCATCCAGACCAGTAGGAGGGGCAGAGATGGGTAGTTGGACTGAGAAGACTCAGCAAGGCAGCGGCTGGTGGAACGGGCAGTCCCACATTCACGTGCAGATAAACCGAGAGGAACAACTAGGGAGCAAGATAGACCGAACAACCCAGGGTTCCAGCTCGGGGAAATAAAGCCTCAAACCACCAATTGAAAACACCTGTGGGGGTTGAGGTGCCAGGAGAAACTCCCAACAGCCTCATAGGAGAGTTTGTTGGAGAGACTCAGAGGGTACTAGAATGTACACAAACCCACCCACCCAGGAATCAGCACCAGAAGGGCCTACTTTGCTTGGAGGTAGTGGGGAAATTGACTGAAATCTGGCAGAGAGTACAGCCAGCACCATTGTTCCCACTCAGACCCCTCCCTCACATACAGCATCAAAACTCCACGTGGGTTGCCCCACCATGGTGAATACCTAAGGCTTTGCCCCTTACAACATAACAGGCACTTCAAGACAAAAAGAAAAAAAAATGGCCCAAATGAAAGAACAGATCAAAGCTCCAGAGAAAATACAACTAAGTGATGAAGAGGTAGCCAACCTATCAGATGTACAGTTCAAAACACTGGTAATCAGTATGCTCACAGAATTGATTGGATTTGGTTGTAAATTAGATGAAAAAATGAAGGCTATGCAAAATGAAATAAAGGAAAATGTACAGGGAACCAATAGTGATGGGAAGGAAACTGGGCCTCAAATCAATGGTGTGGACCAGAAGGAAGAAAGAAATATCCAACCAGAACAGAATGAAGAAAAAAGAATTCAAACAAATGAGGAGAGGCTTAGGAACCTCCAGGACATCTTTAAACATTCCAACATCCAAATTATAGGGGTTCCAGAAGGAGAAGAGGAGAGCAACAAATTGAAAACTTATTTGAACAAATAATGAGGGAGAACTTCCCCAATCTGGCAAAGGAAGTAGACTTCCAGGAAGTGCAGGAAGCTCAGAGAGTCCCCAAGAAGCTGGACCCAAGAAGGAACACACCAAGGCACATAATTACATCACCCAAGATTAAACATAGGAGAGAATCTTCAAAGCAGCAAGAGATAAGGAGACAGTTACCTATAAAGGAATTCCCATAAGACTGTCAGCTGATTTCTTAAAAGAGACCTTAGGCAAGAAGGGGCTGGGAAGAAGTATTCCAAGTCATGAAAGGCAAGGACCTACATCCAAGATTACTCTATCCAGCAAAGCTTTCATTTAGAATGGAAGGGCAGATAAAGTGTTTCTCAGATAAAGTCAAGTTAAAGGAGTTCATCATCACCAAGCTCTTATTACATGAACTGTTAAAGGGATTTACTAAGAAAAAGAAGATAAAAAATATGTATAGTAAAATGACAGCAAACTCACAGTTATTAACAACCACACCTAAAGCAAAACCAAAAGAAACTAAGCAAACAACTAGTACAGGAACAGAACCACAGAAATGGAGGTCACATGGAGGGTGAGCAACAGGGGAGTGGGAGGGAGAGAGATGGAGGAGAAAAGGTACAGAGAATAAGTAGCATAGATGGTAGGTAGAAAATAGACAAGGGGAAGGTAAGAATAGTATAGGAAATGTAGAAACCAAAGAACTTATATGTACGACTCATGGACATGAACTAAAGAGGGGAATGCTGGTGGCGGGAGGGATGGAGGGGAATTAAGGGGGAGGAAATGGGACAACTGTAATAGCAAATGAATAAAATATATTTTAAAAAGGTCAAATGGAAAAAAAGAATGGGTATTCACTAATTAAAAATATAATTAATAAGGTAGATCTTATACTTTAACTCTATATCCTGATAGTACAAACTCTTCTTTGAAAAGGACCTGGAATATTCTTTTAAAAGTTGCTATATATTAGACCACATTAAAATTCAATAAATACCAAAATTAGAAAATATAAAAGTCCTTCCACCTAGACATTTTAAATGCCCTATGAATTTATTTCTGAGTCAAAGGGAAAATAAAATTACAGATGCAAAATTTGAAGAACACAAAAATTAAAACTTCATAGGCCAAAATATGTGGCATACTGCTAAAAGCAGTACTTGAGGATAAGGCATAACCTTAAAAATGTATCGCAATAGAAATGACAGGGTGCCAATAAGTGAATTAAGCTTCTGACTCAAAAAGACAGACAAAGAATAGGATAAATTGAAGGAAAACAGAAGAGTGAATATAGATTTTTAAAAATTAAAGTTGAGTTTGAATCATGTAAATGCATTACAGTTCAAATAAAATAAATTTAAAATATAAAAACTATCATCTAATAGTCCAACACTTTTATTTCATACATTATGAACTTAGTCCATTATGAAATGGACTAAGCTATCACAGAGCCAGGACTAACATCCAGATCTCCTTCCTTCCAGTAAGTAACTGAAATACATGAAATGTAGAAAGTAAGATGAGTTTGAGATAATCAAGATAATCACACTGTAAAAGAGGGTCTTAAAGGAAGTCTAAGGTTTGGCTGAGTGGGGCAAACAGCAGAGGACTCCAGGCTGGAAGTTGCCACAGTGGGTGGATAGCAGGACAACTGTCAACACCTGGAGAAGTCCAAAATAACGTTTGCTGGACAGGTGCCAAATGCCCGGTGACAATGTGGAGAATAAATCCACAGAGGTTAAAAATTTAATAAATAATTATAAACATTCTATGGAAGAGAACATCTTTTAAAAGAGCTCATGCATGAGTAGCCAAGAATATAAGGATTACATTTTGAAACTATATATAGCAAAGAAAGCATTTAGTGTCAAAAAGAAAATGTTAAGGAAAACTCACATTACCTGGGAAAACTGCCTGTGGTGAAAGTAGATATTTCCTGCATTAAAGTAGGCCAGTGAGTATGTGGGTTTTAAAGAAATCGCTGCTTGATAGTCTCTCATTGCATTTTGTTGCTGACCCATAAACTCGTGAATCACACCACGGTTTGTTAAGAATTCTGCCGAAGTATTGAGCTGCAATGCAATGGTGTGAGTATTTAGCACCTGAGAATAGTATTTATCTCCAATTTCATGTCCACAAAAATGAACATTATGAAATCTACTGTGGGAAACTAGTAATTTTATAGTGCAGGGGAAGCCCCATTAGAGCAAATATTTTGAGAAAGGGCTCGGTATGAAGTTGGTTCAATGGCAACACTTAGTTGATTTGTTTGTGATAAAACAAATAATCTCAATGCTTTACTCAGTTCTTTTCCAAAGAATAGACACAGGACAAAGACTGTTTAGTTCTCTTAAAGCTGGAAAAGAAATTAAATAATTAACATTTATTTGTCCTAAGCAGTAGCAATTATCTTTGGGGTCTTTCCTTTTTGTTATCTCAAAGATTACAGCATCTACCCAAATCTGCAGAAACAGAATCCAAAAATCTAGGGAAAAAGAGAAAGATTTTCTGTCACTTGTATGCAAAACCTGAAGTTTTTATTTGCCATTTCACTAAAAAAGAACCTTCAGATTTACACTGTTCTTTCTCTAGTTCCTTCAAACCCAGAACATTATTTTATTATTTTGCATTCATTTTTATTACAATATTGATGTTCCATGAAACTATACATTGCATTTACTGAGAGAATCAACATTACATTTATCAGGAATTTGCTTTTTGAATTTTAAATGCATTCAGGTTATAAAACTGACAAGGCATAGTGGCTCTTTACTCTGGTAATCTCCTGGAACAACAACAACAAAGAAAAAACACAAATGTAATTTTCTGTACAAGTCGTTTTTAAAAAGTAACAATTTTTTTTCATTTGCCCCTATTCATTGGTAGTATTGATTTATATTAATGATAATAGAATCTAAGTGGATTGATACCTTTATGGCAGTATTAATATCCTGAAATGCAGCAAAGTGATTGCCCATCTGAAGACAGACCACAGCCCTTCCCTCATAGGCTAGGTAGCTCTTTGGATCGACTTCTATGGCAATGGAAAAGTGGTTCCAAGCTTTCTGGAATTTTTCTTGGGTCTGAAATAATTTTCCATTACATGAAATAGGAAATTATCCGTAACATGACAAACGTTTGATTCTAACTTAATCAAATAAAACCTTTAGAAAGGGTATATTTATACAGTGCTAAACCTAAGATATTTAAACAGAAAGTAGAGTATACTGTGAGTGCATTCAGTGGACTAATTACCTCGGAGTATTTACACTGAAATTTTAATTAATTAAAATAAATCTAATCGTCAGAGTCATCTCACACCATCTTAGACAACATAAAATCACAGCCACCATGTGAATCACCTACGCTTTGGACAATGACCACAAAATCTACATGGAGCTCTGCTCACACAGGCAGAAACTGAATTTATTTGTTTGGCTTTCAATCTATGGTTACATACAATATACCTAATGTAATAAATATATGTTGAATAAATAAATGCAGAAACTACTGATGTAAAACCTACTTTAATAAATTTTACCAGCATCTGGAATTTTAGAATTATATATATTCATGGAATCTACCAAGCATGTATTTATACGAACCTTAGTGATAACTGGAAAACAAGAGAAAAGGTCAAGAGAGGAACATTGTGAATAGAATGATATATTTTTTAAAATTTTATTTTAATTGTTGTTCAAGTATAGTTTTCTGCCTTTTACCCTCATCCCAGCCCACACCTCCAGCCCTCCCTACCTCCCTCCCATTTTCCACCCCCTTGTTATTCTCCACACTTGTTCCTGTAAACCCTTCCCTCTTTTCCCCTGAAATTCCCTCCCCTCTCCCCTCTGGTCACTGTCAGCCTGTTCTCTATTTCAGTGTCTTTAGTTATATTTTTCTTGTTTGTTTTGGTGATTAGGTTCCTGTTAAAAGTGAGATCATATGGTATTTATCTTTCAAGGCCTGGCTTATTTCACTTAGCATAATGCTCTCATTCGATCCATGCTGTCGCAAAGGGTAGTAGCTCCTTCTCTCTGCTGCATAGAATTCCATTGTGTAAATGTACCATAGTTTTTTGACCCATTCATTTACTGATGGGCACTTAGGTTGCTTCAAGCACTTGACTATTGTAAATTGTGCTGCTATGAACATTGGGATGCATAGGTTCTTTTGGATTGGTGTTTCAGGGTTCTTAGGATATAATCCTAGCAGTGGAATTGCTGGGCCAAAAGGCAGATCCATTTTTAGTTTTCTGAGAAAAATTCTATACTGTTTTCCACAGTGGCTGCACCAGTCTGCAATCCCATCAACAGTGCACTAGGGTTCCCTTTTCTTCACAACCTCTCCAACACTTGTTTGTTGCTTTGTTTATGATGGCCATTCTGACTGGTGTGAAGTGGTATATCATTGTGGTTTTAATTTGCATCTCTCTGATAGCTAGTGATACTGAGCATCTTTTCATGTGTCTCTGGATCCTCTGTGTGTCCTCCTTGGAGAAGTGTCTGTTCAAGTCCTGCCCATTTCTTAACTGGTTTGCTTGTCTTAGAATGGAGTTGTGTAAGTTCTTCATATATTTTGGAGATTCAACCCTTGTTTGAGGTATCATTGGCAAATACGTTTTCCCATACGGTTGGTTCTCTTTTTATTTTAATACTATTTTCTTTAGCCATGCAGAAGCTTTTTATTTTGATGAGATCCCATTTGTTTATTTTTTCCTTTATATCCCTTGCTCTAGGGGACATCTCACTGAATATATTGCTGCATGAAATATCTGAGATTTTCCTGCCTATGTTCTTCTCTAGGACTTTAATGGTGTCACGGCTTATATTTAAATCTTTTATCCACCTTGAATTTATTTTTGTGTATGGTGTAAGTTGGTGCTCGAGTTTCATTTTTTTTGCATGTAGCTATCCAGTTCCCCCAAAATCATTTGTTGAAGAGGCTATTGTTACTCCATTTTATGTGGCTGCCCCCTTTGTCAAATATTAATTGACCATAAAGACTTGGGTTTATTTCTGGGCTCTCTGTTTGGTTCCATTGGTCCATGTGCCTGTTTTTATGCCAGTACCAGGCTGTTTTGATTACAGTGGCCTTGTAATACAGTTTGGTATCAAGTATTGTGATTCTATTGATTGAGTAAGATGATACTGAAATGGGGTAGAGAGTGAAGGACAGAGAATATTCTCCACAAACCCTGGCTGGGGCATTGGAGAAGCAGATGATAGGATTAAGATACTTTGCATATCTATGGAAAGCTGATAGCTAGCTAATAGCTGGGAACAGCTGTGCTACCACCTCAGGGCAAAAGGTGTGTGCTGACTTTCAGACTGTGTCCAGACTCATGACAAAGCCAGGGAGGCAATTCCCTGCTGTCACTGAGTCATGCTTGCCCTGACTAAAGACGGCAGCTGAGCAAAGGCAGAAGATAAGGGAAACTGGCAAATGTAGCACAAGGTGGAAGGAATCAGAGACGAGGTCATGCAGGAAGCTCTGGGTCAGGATTTAAACTAAGGGTGGGCAGCCACAAGAAGGAGCCATGTAGCCGGCAGTCAGATAGCTGCCATGCAGTTTGGAAAGGGGATAATAAGCAGGGAAGCATGAGAGATGACAGCAATGATGTAGCAACCATGTGAAGGGAGAAGTAAGAAAGTAGCTATGTAGTTCGAAGTCAGGGTCCCACCACGTGGCCTGGTGTAGTAAGGAAGGAGATGTGTTGCTGCTCTGATCTTGCCTGCCCCAGCTGATTCCAGAGCCATCAAGGACACTGCCTTGCAAGAGGCTGGTCTGTTGCCTCACAGACCCAGACTCTTGGGACCTGGAACATACTGAAAGGCCACACTCTTGAAACTTGTGCCTTTCCTGGACTTCACCATGGTCCAGTGTAACACAGCACATATATTCCTGGACTATTACACAGAGGCTGATGACAACACCACAGATCCTGACGGAGAGAGTTGCTGTGAGAGGATGGAGAGTTTGAGATCCACGAGTGTCTTTTCCAGAAGGAATGGAGAACTGTTTGCACAGCTGGTTTAAGCACAGACAAGGATATGGGCAACTTTGGGAGGTTTTGGCTTATAGCATTTGGGGGAGCAAGGGAAGTGCTGGGTCTCGTGGGAGAGCAGAACTCTGAGCTGAAGTGCTTCCAGCTTCCTCAAGGTTGGAATATTGTAAATAAAAACCTGATTCTGTCAACACTGATTGTTGGGTCATACACCAAGGCACCACATGAGTGGGCCCCTGTCTGCTTGGTTACAATATCAGAATATTTCCTAGAGACGACTAACTGGCAACTAAACGCCTCATCATAGGCAGGCAGTGAGTTGACGAATCCAGCATGGTCCAGGGCCCGTCCTTTATTTCTATGGGCTCAACAACCCGACTTCCCAGAATCTCAGAAGCTAACTCAAATTAACCAAGCTGAGCCTAGTGACTCTTCCATAACAAAACATACAACTAATAAGACACTGTTTTTTAACCAGTAAATCTCACTCTTGGCAAATTATGTGGTATTCACCATCATCACCACAAATTCATTTAATAAAGAGTCAGGCAAATTGAGATTAATTTATTAAAATATTAAATTGCAAACAGCCTCACAGCAGGATTACATCTGTCTGTCCAGACAACATCTTGCCTCTCACTTTCCTATCCCTCATGCTAAGCACACAGGAGGGAAATCTGTAAGTATTTGTTGAACAAGTGGTCACTCTTTGCCCTGAGCAGAATTTTTATGGGCCTCTCTAACTCTCCCATTTCAGTCTTCACTTTCCTGATTCAATCCTTCTTCATACTGATGTTTTTCTGGTATTCCTCTTTCAGGTTGGTATATACTCAGTTACCTCTTCATAAAACATGAACGTGATGTCAGTGCTCTGGTTGGTGATACATTTTTAACTGGCTTGGAAGGCCTTCGTCTCCAGCCATTATTCAGTCCCCTAGTCTCACATCACTCCACTTATCCATAACATCCATCCCTTGGGACCCCCAACAGTGTGTCCTACCCCCAACTCCTGCCTCTGACTAATTACTAGTCTTTCATACCCCGCTGTAAATGTTAACTTCTTAAAAACACTCCTTTCCTCCTCAAACAAAGCTAGGTTTCCTTGTGATGAGTTGTCCTAAAACCCAGCCTTTTCCTTTGTTATGCTTACCCTCCGTGTAACTATATAATAAATCATATGATTGTGTGATGCTCATGTCTCCACTAGGTAGCAAACTCTACAAGAAGAACCAACTATACGTTGTTCATTGTGGATCCCTACGCCTAGATCAGCTTTTTTCCTACAGTAGGTGCTCAGTAAATGCCTATTAAAATCAGTAAATGATGATAGTACATTTCATTGGATGTCTCTTTAAATTGACTTTGCAAATTCCTACTGTGTTCCAATAATGACTAATTTTATGTTTAATTCTCAGAATACAATCTTATTTCCCTTATTAAGTTCTTGAGCACACCTTACTATAACCACCAATTCCAACAAACACCTCCAATATTATTAGTCTTAAATCAGCCAAACTAACTTATTTTTAAGGGAAAAAATAATTTAGGCAGATTACAAACAGAATTTCTGCAATTTACAATAATTTGAACATACTTTTTACCCATCGTTTAAATTTTTGATTACTAAAAGGGATAAAAATAGTATTTAAGATTATTCAGTTCCTTTTCATGGAGAATTCTGCACTTTTAGCACTGTATTCCAAGACAGTCACTACATCTTTGATTAGTGCAAAGGATGTGGTGTGTGCATGGGCCAGGTTTTAGGACTCGGAGAACTGCTTGGCCTCACACCAAAGAGTGCTCCCCCATCTTGCTGGGAGGACACATGCCGGGGTCTTGCCTTCCCAGTACGTTCTAACTCACTGCCATTGGAAGATGATCTGAATTCAGAAGTCCCTGTCAAGTGGTTGTTTGACCCACTGCGTGGCTGGAGTCCACTTCAGAACTTCCATACATTGTTGATTCCCTTTAGTTTTCCACTAGTTCAAAACCTATGAAGCCCAGAAATGAGCTAGTGAAACAAATGTTAGCCAGGTTCTTAAATGTGAAATTCATCAGGCAAATTTTAAAAGTTGTCTATAAGTGTAGAAGTAAAGTAGAAAGGAGTGAAGGAATTAAAGACACTCAGATTCAAAAGATCTTCATCTCACCAGCATACCAAGTCCACACCACAGAGTGCTTCCCAGGAAGGCTCCCTGCAACTGCTTCCCACTGCTGCTCTGGATACCAGTAGTAAGGGGAAGGTAAAATGGCCCTAACCAAAGAAAGAGCATGTACCCCCACCATCAGTAGAGAGCCAAATATATTTTTCCTCTTGTCCAAAAGGTGCTTTCAATGGCCCAAACTGTTCTTATGTAATATTACCTGCAAGTTATAGCCTAAACTAATTCTGGCTTTTGTAGATGTTGGATTGAAATGCAGTGCTCTCAGAAACTCCTTCTGTGCTTGTTTGACGCCTTCATCATGACCATATTCCATGTAAGAATTTCCCCGTCCAACGTAAGCATCCACAAAACAAGGATTAATTTTAAGAGCCCAGGTGAAGAAATTGACAGCTTCTTCAAACTCTTTGCTTCTGAAAATAAATAAAATTATTGATGCTTTCTGATGAGTTACCTAAGTGCTTTCCTGTATATAAAGTTTTCATAAAGATTTACCCTGACCCTTGTTAAAAATTTTCCATTTTATTATCCATCACAAGAAGTAAGTACAAGAGTCCATATAACCTAAGGAAGGCTGAAGGTTGTGGTAAAAGGAAGGCAGGCAGGTAAGAGTCATTTTCACAGTAGAGTGTGCTGGGATAATATTCTGCAGTTCTTTGTTCAGCATAATAAAAGGCTAAATGGCATTCCTATACCTATACTTAATAGCTATCAGTGGCCAAAATAGAAAAAATATGCTATTATTGATGTAATACACTATTTAAAGCAGATTATAATGAATTTGTGTATTTAATATTTCCTCATACAACAAAAGGAACCAAATTTTTATACATGAGAGTCCTTACTTCAGATATTTTAGAGAAGTAAGCCCTTTCTTTCTAGACACCAGCAGAGAAGAGAAAAAGAGGAAAAAGAAATATTTTTCTTATTAATTTGTAAATATATGTGAGTGACTAATAACTCGGGTTCTCTTCCCTATTTATTCTCTTGTCGTGGGGTAAAGGCTGGTGAAACATATTTTCCATAAAGGAATCGCTTTTCCATCTCATACGCAAATCTGATCATTATATTTAATATCAATGAACATGGAGGAAGCTATACCTGTCTTGTTATCAGCACCAGCATTTAATGAACGTCTAGTCTGTTTTGACTGAATTAACACTGGAAACAGACCTGGAAAGCCACCAATCAAGCTCCTCAAAGCAGATAATAACTAAAAATCAAGCCCATGGGAGGTGACAGTGTCAAAGCCAGAGACTCCCCAGCATCCTGCATCAACAGAAAAAAAATGAAACAGATACCACTATAGAAACAGCAATTTCATCTTCCTGGAGATGCACACATCACATGGTGTCCTGGGGATGGAAGCTCTTGTTAAATGATCCCATGGCCGTGAGACAATGGGGCAGTGTGGCAGAGAATCTGTGTTCTGTCAGGATACATGGTCATCAGCACATACATCGTTAAGTATCAGTGACCAAAAACATAAAAGTATATTAAATTAGTTTTGCCAAAATAAAATGTGTTGTAAAAAATAACGTGATCACTGACAGAGGTGCATGCTTCTCATTGGTGCCCACTGGGTACAGATCATGAGCCAAGCTAGCAGCCTGGGCCGTGAACACAAAGGCCCACCACAGTTTCTAAATTAATCACATACGTGGCCAGATGTGCCCTGCTGAGTTGTACAAATAAATCATAAATACCTCCCAAACCTAAAGAATGTGGCTTACAGAGTCAAGGATTCAAAACTATTTTACGCAAATATAAGAAGAGTAAAATCAGTGTGCCAAAGTAAAAAGTGGATAGGATATATAACTCTGAGTAATCAGGCTCTCCCTCTGTGACATTTTTTTTTTTCATCTCAAGGTGGCTTTCCCAAAGAGATCTAAAAATTAACTCTAGCACAACACTCAAGTGACCAACTTGAGCAACAAGTAGGATATTCAGCCTAAGGAATGCTGTCTCTTAGCAACCACAAGAGTGAGAACCAGAGATACACAAAGGCATACTTCAAAAGTCTGCAGCCCCATGAGTTCAAAGATCAAAGCCCTAAAATTTAAATATTTATTGCTTTAAAAAAATTTTCCAACTGGGAAAATTCTTACTTTCCCCTCTCTATAAGTCCCAGTAATGAATCTCCGATACTGAGAAGCTGTGTTATAAGACATATAAATGTCTTACAGACTACCTCGAAAGCAAAAATATTTTTCCTAAAATAAATATAACCAATTGCTGAATACTTCTTATTGTTAAATTCAGTAAAACTGTTAAAACTCAAAACACACGGAATGAGGACTATGAGTTACGCGGGCTTAACTGTTGAATTAAATTCTAATTTTATTAAAGGACAATAGAATTCAAGTCAACTAATGAAAGTTGGTTATTTGCAATTGCAAAGCAGTATGAGCTTAAGAAAGCTCCGCCACATAGTATATCAGTGATTACATTTCATGAAGGAGATTGGGCGTTGATACACAGAGAAATTTACTATCTCTAATAGCTGCTAAACATAAGAATGAGGTTTAGAGAAATTCTGGAGTCTGTTTTTAACTGGGAGAGAATGCAGTGACCTCGGACATTTTTGGTCTGTACTCACCCGCCAAAGCAAACATATCAGTTGCCATTATTCCACCTCTTTTTAAGAATGACAATGACTTAGAGAGATGACTTGTACAAAAGTTGCTGGATTAAAATGGACAATGGTGTGACTAGGTTTTACTGCCTATGTAAAATAAAGGTCCCAGTTTAGGCCTTTAAAACCAAAGACACCTTCACAAATTTCAGTTATAATATTACTATGTTCATAAAATAAAACAAAATCTAACTCTCATAGGGAAATGAATCTGTGCTCTGTCCCAGAAGTGAAAAAAAGAATGCTGACTTCCTAAATAATTCAAAATGGGACATTTACATACCCTAGTCCACATAATTTATGAACTATTCTAATTTGCCCCTTCAATTAATTGCTATTATTTCTCTTAAAAATAATGCTGTAAACTCATTTAACCAAATATATTTTATCCCACATTAAAATCTTCACATGCTGAATCCCTATACTTTTAAAAGCAAAATAAGACTCTGGTTTCTCTTCAGATCATATAAATCTTTCACCTTTTTAAAAACAAAACGATGAGAAACTAATTTTAGATGTTAAATATATATGTAGAAATGTAAACATAGTTATCAAATCTATGTAATACTATCTCTGAACAAATTTTAAACTGATCGTCTTCTGTATTTTAGCCTTCTGTGATTATTTTTTTCTTTCCTTCTATAACATAACTATTCTTATAATAATCCCAGAAACAGGTAATAATGTTTTAAGTAATATGGTTCTGTAGATTTTATTGTATTTTGTAGATATTTATGGTGTTGTTTTAGTTATTTTTAGATTTAGAATGTTTTCTAAATGCAAATTTTCTGAAAATATCTAATTTTTTGAAATCATACTCTCATGTGGGAAACAGGCTTTTTAAAAGTTTGTTTCACTTTAGGAACAAAATTAACTACTAGGCTTTTTTCTTAGACATTTCAAGCTATGCATGGTTTTATTCTGTATATCACCCAGGTCCTTGCCCAGTAAAGGGGCTTCAATCAGATGGGTGTCCCAATGCCAAGATGCAGACTTGGTTTGAACACTTTATTAGAAGGTAGGAGGGTACTAATGCCACACTTGGGTGTGCTTCCCACTTCTGTACAGGGTTTCTTTGTGTCTCTCCCCATTCGTGTCTCAGTCACTTTCACAGTTTCCTCTCTTTCTTCTATTCTAACTACTACATAGCCCCACGTGCATTCACTTCAACATAAATGGCACGCCGTACCTGTGATGGCACATGGCAGTAGCCTGACAAAGGCTCACGTCCGTCTTGGTCAGCAATGCAGCTTGTTTAAAATCCTGAAACGGTTTCAAAACTTTTTGTTAACTTTGCAACATTATATTTTGTGCTTTTATAAACTTCCTTCTAACTTTGGTTCCACTGTGAATATACTTAACATAGCATTAAAATATACATCTTCTTAAAAATGTTTTTCCTTTTAGTACTACATCTAGTGAGAATGGATGGAGCAGAGGAAACCCACAACTGAAAACTCACTCTGAACAGTGTACTGCTAGTCTCCACTTCTCCTGTGACTATGTCCTGCTACGTGTAGAGATATCTTGTTCACTTTTTATTGGTTTTTCCCCAATACACACCACCAGAGACTTGCACCTCTAGAAAGTAATGGAAATTCACCCGCAGAGAACCTTTGGCGTTACCGGGCAAACACACACCAGATCCAGAGAAGGGCGTAACTGGGCCTTTTTTCGTGGATTAGCTAAAGTTGCTCCTATCTTGGAATTCACACTTCTGGGGAGAAGTGAATCATTCTGTCCAGGAACCCTGGAAACCTCCTGAGAAAGAGCAATGGGAATCTCAAGTGTTTGAGTCAAGAAACTTAGCTGGAATGGCCCTGCATGGTCCTGAGGAAGAGGTTGTTTGAAGAGAATTAAAAGTCTGCAAGAGACCCTGCCTCCAAGGCCCTCCCTGAACAGACTGTACTCTGTCAGGCACCAGAGACGGTGTCCAAAGCACACACGCTTTTCAAAGCCCTACAACATTGTTTTGAGATGTGAAGCAAAATGAGAACAATACTAAACTGAAATTAACAAAATACCTAAATAAATATCTACAATAACAAAATATCATGTGAACTGCAATGATTCCGCTTTTTCCCCAAAGGACTGCTTCAGCAGGAATTTTCATGGGCAGTTTTGGTTGTAACCTCAAGAGACCAAGCTAAAAAGTGGAGGTACTGTGAACCCCTCTGGAGTAACAAAAAGGAAGTCCCTCCAGACTCCCTTACTGGAGGCTGGGACACCTGCACCCCCAGCCTCAAAGGGCAAGTCACAGATCTGGCGTCCACCCTGGAGGAAGGAGAGGAGCTAACCCTAAGAGTCTCCCCGTCTCTTGCTCCCTCCCCAGTTTCCTTCTTGCCCCTCCCTCTTCCACAAACCTTGCCTGGCTGCAGCAGAGGGAGGAAGCTGGCTGTCTTGTGGGGGTACAATGAGTTTTCTGCAAATATTGGGAGTGAGAGAGGGAGTAGTAGGTCAAGCAGAGCCGCTGGGATCCTCTTGGAGGAGGGAGGTTTCAGTCAGAGACTAACCTGTGGAGGTGGAATCCCCACTTAGATTCCTGAGGCATATTTTGATACTAAATGGAACTATTTGGATGCAAATAAGAAATCTATGCCTAATCAAATATAATCTAATAAAATATGCTAGCAGATAACTCCCTGAAGAGGACTGTTTGGTTAAAGTGGAGGCAAATGTACAAGTAAAACTGAGATTTATTAACAAACATTACTATTTATTTGGGGAGTTGTGAGGAGTGATTGAGACCTTGAAGGGCTGAGAATACCAAGTTTAGTTTTGTAATCAGATGAAACTTACTAAAGTCAACCTGACTCTATATACATAATTATCAGCAATTGACATAAATGATGGCTGTTAGCATTACTTAGAGTAAAGCTAATGGTTTTTTATGACTTTTCTCTTCTGCATTAATTTTCCTCCAGTATGAGGATCGTAAATAACAAACCGCATATAGTCACTCATACACAAAACAAATTGCCTCCATGGAGTTTATTCTAAGGACATCCACTCACACTGCCTTTATTTCTGTGTCAGAGGGGACAGGCTCTTGACCTCCTTCCTTCCCTTTGCCTCTGGCAACTTGCTCCCTCATATTCCTGCTAATTTCTGCATTTCTAATCCTTGTTTCACTGCCCTTACTGAACAGACCTTCTTCCTTCAACCCTCCCTGCCTGCACACTACACACAGCCCTGTCATTCTAGTTCCTCCCACTATCAATCTCTCCTTATTAACACTCACTGTCTCCGCATCTCCCAATTCCATCAACTTCCTATTACTCATGTTGTTCAATTAAGGCCAATTTCATTTTGTCATTTGTAAACTACATCTAAAGACATTTTTGTTTATTTAATTTTTATCAAAGTAACCCACGTACAAAGCATCTAGGGTCTAACAAAACTAGAAAACTTACAATGCTTGCAACAATGCCCTGCTCCGTCTCTCCTCGTCCCTCAGTCCCTATCCCCAAAGGCAATCGGTTTTACATCTTGCTGTTATTTCTTCTGCTATTTACCTTAAAATTTCAACCATATCTCATGATTTTATCATGCTGAACTTCCTGAAAAGGACAGAATTTAGCTATCTTCCCCCACTCCACACACCTCCCCTTTTCCTGCCATCCCTGTACAGATAACAATTTGTTTTCGTCTCTATACTACTTCCTTCTCTCAAGTGCAGGATCCTTGGCGATCCATTCATTAAGTTTAAGATATCAAAACATGAAATGGTAGTTTTGGCTGCTTAAACATCTCTTCTCCACTATCTTTAGCCTTGTGGAATTATATCTTTTTTTATTTCTTTACTGTCTTCCTGGTAGGTTTTTAAAAGAACAAAGAAAGAAACAGATGTTCTCAATCCAATAAGCTTAACCATTAACTTCCTGAACAATGCCAGTCTAAATGCCACACTCTACTTCCTGATCCAGGCGTTCCTATGAAGGTCTTACAACTATCAATTAACCAATAAGTTTTCAGCACTCATCCTACCTGACCTGTCTGTTAATCAGTAATTCTCACTAAAAATTTTTCCCTGGGTAGATATCAAAGTGCTCACTGTCTCTTGGTTCTTCATTGCCCCTGTATTATTCAGTCTTATATTTCTTCATTGGTTCTTCCTCATTTTTAATTTAATTTTTCAAATTAATTTTTAGCTTTACTTAAAAAAAATTTTTTTTGCTTTTAATTAGTGTTTGCAGGGCATAATTTTTCCAGCCTTTTACCTTTCCTATCTATATCAATGTATTTAAAGTGTGATTTTTGTAGACAGAATATAGTGAGGCCTTAAAAACAAATTCAGATCTGACAGTCTCATTATCCTAATTGGTATTTTTTTTAATAATTTCTATTAAATGTAACAACTAATATGCTCAGATTTAGGTCTACTTTCTCATTATTTGTTTTCTGGGGGTTTTTTTGTTTGTTTTCCCTGTCCAGACTTATTTTAGATTATTTTAGTTTTTTAATATTCCATTTTAATTAATCTACTTCCTCTTTTTGACTAAGGTGTTCACATTTGAGCAGAAACCTAAAATGAAAGAAGGGCAAGAGCCACATACAGATCAGCGGTATCAGTGTTCTATGGACAGAGAACCACTTACGTGAGGATCTTGAGGCAGAAAGGGAGCCTGGCATTTCCAAGGAATAACCAAATGCCAGGGTGGGTTGACCTAGTGCAGAAAAGAATAATGTTTGACAATGAAGCCAGGTCAGTAAGCAGTAGTCCCATCAGGAAGGGGCTTGGTTGGCCATTGTCTCGACTTCTAAGTGTGATGGGAAGCCATGGGAGGGTTCCAAGCAGAGGAACAACTTGATCTGCTCTAAACTAAGAGGTCTGTCTGGCTGCTCTTTGGACAACAGATACATGTACAGTACAACAGATACATGCACAATACATGTACAGAGAGAGACGAGAGCAGAAGCAGAGGAGGCCAGTTGGGAAGCTCCTGCACTAGTCCAGGGGAAAGATGGTAGAGGCTGGGATTAGGAGGATAATAGTGGCAAAAATGAGAAATGACTGAATTCAAAATGTGCTTTGGTGGTAGAGCTGACTGAATTTGTGCATGACTTAGATTCAGGGTATGAGGAAAGAGAGTGGTCAAGAATGATTTCCACTCAATTATGAGCTTCTCAAGAATTAGAAATCTGTCCTATTTATCTCTATATCTTCGATGTCAGTGCCAATACCTGCCTTGTCTGAAAGAACATAGGATTTGGAATCAGGTGAGACCTGAGATTAAATCTTGCCCTAGTTAGTATTCCCTGGTTAAAAGACTATTTAACCTCTTTTGAATATCACCTTCCTCATCTATAAGTTACAATGATAAATTGTGCAGCATTGTTGAGAACCTGATATGTGGATGTTAAAAAATTAATAAATATTTACCACGTAGATAACACAGGCCTGGCATTTAATCCTCCAACATGGGAGGTCTTTTGCTACTGATCCCCATTTTCCTCACTTCTTCCCTCTCAACACCATTACCCAGAGTCCCACACCTTTCTTGCCTGCTCCAAACAAAGAAGTTCATTAGCTCCCCCTCCCTGAGGAAATTCCAAGTGGTATACTTCAAAACCAAATCCTAAAAAAGTTCACCTCTTAGAATCATACTTCATCATGATGCAAATTGCCTAGAATAAGGTTGCTCTGACACTTCCTTAGTAATGAGTCATTCTGTGGGGCACAATCTCAAATGATAACACCAGAAATAGAAGAATAATAAAAGCAATTTTTGAGGTGAAAAAAGTAGGAAATGCTCCACTGCGTAATGTTCTGTTGCAGTTCCTCAGAAACAAAGAAGCAAAACTACCATTATTCAATTGTAAACTTCAAGGTGCTCTTTAATTTGCCTTGTATCTCATAATCCTAATTCCGGCATTAATTTAGAATAGACAATACATGTGAGATAAAAAATGAAAATGATGAGTTTTGTTTAATTTTTCTATAAAAAATGCATTTTTAGCCACCTGTTGTTATTTTGATATATTGCAAGTGCTATCTTCTGTATCAGTTCTGAGTGCCTGATCCCACTATTCTCATAGCCTAACAAGCAGTTATTTTCAACTCTCTACAAAACAAACAGATTTATTTTGATATGTTTTCAATAGAGAATGAAGACAATTGTGAATAAGAGTTAGTACCAAACATCAAAGTAAACAATACATAAATCATCTTATTTGCCAAATAACTAAATTTCATGTATATTCAAGATACTCCCTTGGGGAAAGTGATAGTTTTGATATTTCATGAAATAAGAAAATTTATTTTTTTAAATATTAGCTATTTGCCTGTAATCAAAACACACACATTTTTTAACAAAATTCTGTCATTCAAAGTATTTTAATACAATTTTTGCTGAAGTTATCACTCATTAATACTGCCATTTGGTATTAAGAAAATTGTTCACTATTTTTAGAATCTATCATGTAAATTCAAGGGAGCTCATTTTTACATGCGAGCAGGAAGGTTTACCTCTAATGCAAAACTGTACTGCTCTAGTTCTACATAGATGAGTCCACGATTAATGAAGGTATTTAATGTCACAGTTTCTCCAGCATCAAGAAGCAGCACAATTCCATAATCTGTTAATGCCTAAAAATAAAATAATCACTTACAACCTAGATTCAACTCTTTAAAACCTTACTACATTGGCCAAAGAAAAATATTTTCATGCCCAAACTAGGCCCCCACAGTTACTGCTTAATTTGACTTACAATTTCTGGCCCAAAATAATCACTTGTCAAATGTAAAATGTACCCTTAACTAAATATTTGAATACTGCTTGTTTTTCATAAGTGCTGCTGACTCTGCTTGCACTTAATGTTATCTGCCAGTCACCTTAGCATTTTCATTGTGTGTGGGCTGCAAGGAAATGTAGAGCATATGACATGCTTCCCACACTCAGCAGTTTCTCCACATGACTGTAAACATTAAAGCAGAGCTCTTGTTACCTTTTGAAACTTAATTTCTTTTTAGTATTTTATTGTTTTCCTCTCAGAAACCTATGTTTGTTTTATGGAGCCAGAGCTTACCCATTTTTTTCACCCCGTAAAGCCAGTAACTAGCATGGTGCCTGACCGTTGTAGGCAATCAATAAATTTTTGTTGAGAGAATAAATCATGAAGTCATAAAAATGGATCTCAATAAAACTAGCAAATGAGAACCTATTAGAAAATTATTTCAAAATATCTTTATAGATATACTAGGATTTTTTAATAAGACACTAATCTCAGCTGAGAATTAGCTCAGAGAAACTTTCTCCACTACTTTTATCTTTCTTTTCAGTCATTGAATAAATGAATTTTTACTGGTCATCTACCCTGTATCAGGTACCAGGAGCACACCAAATCTGAGCTGCAGCAGGAACTCTTAACTCATTTTTCTACCAAACATCTTGTCCAAAAGAGCTGTATAATTTCATCAGAAAAGTGCCAAATCTTATATGCCTATAGCACATGCTAACTGAAAATGCAAATAAATAGTATTTTACTATTTGCTCAGTGACCCTTTAATGTTTCATGATTAGGCATTTGAATGTCCAAAAGAATTGTACAGTTAAAGATCCTATATGTACACTGTTGCATAGTTATTAACAAACATTGCCAGGGTGTAAAAATAATTCATAATATGCACTTATAAAAACAGAACTGGAATGTTAACACTATTCCTCCCATAGAATCATGGAATGTAAAACCTGCCAGGTGCCCGAAGACCACCAAGCAGCTGGGCATGTGACACAAAAGGAAACAAAAGCTATAAAACGAGATCCATGGAGGCTAATGAACAGGATTTGTATCATGCCTCTGCTGTTACTACTAGCTTTTCAGTTTTGTAAGGTACTCAACACTAAGTTTCAGTTTCCTCATCTGCAAAATTGGGGTATTAATAATTCACCATACTGTTGCAAACATTCATTTTGATGATATATTGGTAAACCATTTATATTGGTAAACCACTGGTAAACCCAGTGCCTACCACACAATAAGCCTTAAGTGAGTGGAAACTATTACTATTTTTATTAACATAAGGTGATAGGTACCAGCATTCACCTTTTCTTAAACCGTATCTTGGGAGAACGTCTAAGTGTATTTTCTGCAGAAAGATACTTTCTCAGGGTGGTGTTGGCAGGAATGCTGAAAAACAGGTGGAGGTAGTCATAAAGGGAGGAGCTGACACTGTTAAATGACATCCGGTTCACAGGCTGGAGGTTAAATGTTTTTACAAAGCCACCTAAAGACTGTTAACAAGAAGCAAACAAACCTGCGGACACCAGCACAGGTCTTTAGTCCCTGTGTGACTTGGATACGTTTCTAACCTCTCCCTACTCTCATTTCCTCATCTGTAAAATGAGTGATTGGATAAAATGGGTTGGGTACATGGCAGCTCTAAAATAGCCAATATGATTTATTCTAGTGGTTAGTCTCTATTTAGGTAGTTTTTCATTTTCCTTATTCACAGAGCACTGGGCTGTATTACCCATCAGAGATAACAAAAAAACGGGAGTTCCCCGCCGGCACTAGCCCATTGTTTGTGGCTTCAGAATCTCCATGAACAGGCAGGAGGGGGCGTGGTGGGCAGGGAGTCATCAAAGACACCTGTTGTGCAGGTTAATAAATGATCTCTTAATTAGTCCTAGTATCTTAACAACTCCTTTGTTAAAAATTAGTTATTCATTTGTCAACATTTGTGGAGGAAACCTGATCCTCTGGTTACCAGGAATTCTAATTCCATTTAGGTAGAAACAATGTTTCTTAGCTTCTCTTCCATAGCAAATGAATTTCAGCATCTCCAAATGTCTTAAGCAGATTTAACTGCCCACATTTCAAGGAGATTGAGGGAGCACCCAGAGCAGCAGGAACTTGATGTGGTCTTTTAAAGAATGCCTTATGGGCTATGGAAGGGGATAGAAACAAGGAGGGGAAACAAGTGGACAATGGAGGAAAAGAAGCAAGAGGATGGGACAGAACACTACGAAGACCACAGACCAGCTGCTCCACAGTGAGGAATCTTAAATGGAAAAGGATCAAACCAAAAAAGGGGAAAGAAGGGTCAGATTTAAAAAAAAAACAAAAAACAAAAACAAAAACAGAAAAAAGGGTTTGCACAGGTAGAAGCTGGAGAAGACAGTGGAGAAACAGGTTTGCTGCAGCCATCAGCTAGCCCTGCACAAAGTACAAGCAGTACTGGCCACTGGTCACTCACTGGTCCCTGGAGCTGGAAGCCATCACTCAGAACTCTCTGCTGTATCCGTGGTCTGAGCACTATACAAAAAAAACCCCAACAAACTCTTCTGGATGATGTTGAGTTTTTGAAGCAACACAAGTACTAATGATCACTGCTTAAAAAATTCTGCACAGTGTATCAGTAGAAACATTTACTCTAATGAGAATTATGTAATGTATTTTAATTTATGTATGCCTTTAAATGCTTACTGTAAGCACTATAAAATTGATTTTTCACTTGATATTACTGAGACTGTGTAAGATTATTTGGTAAGCACTAACAGAGAAATTAAACATGCTTTGAAAAGGTTCTTTGGTTTCTCAAGTTGGGGGAGTGTGGTATATATTTCTATAAGAATTATTTTTCAAAATTACAACAGAAATAATGACAATACTTTTCACATGCTTTAGATGTGTTTACAAATGCTTTAACATTTTGTTTACTAAAATGGTCATCTTACCATTTGAAGTTCACGTATCTTGGTATAACACAATGCTCTGTTATAAAATGCTATATAACAGTTTTTGTCCATGTTGATAGCTGTAGTTAAATCTATAATCGCTAGCTTGTAAGTCTACAAAGAAAAATATAATTAGGTGAGAAGGGTTAGTCATAATGGACTGAAATTTAATTGTAAAATAAATTCTTGATTCTATCAGAGTTTTTGGAATACTGTGTAGCATCTGTGATATTAAGACAATCAAGCTAATCTTTTGCAGATTTAATTTAGAAGATCTCTTGGTAGGAATTATTATTATAGTTTCTGTTATTTGCAAATAAAATTAAATATATAAAGAACTTTCATTTAGATGATTATCTTATTGCCAATCTTGATATACAGCAAGGAGAAAATTATACTTATTGGTAAAAGAGAGGCAAGCCACATTCCTCCAGCAAACACCCACCAGAGCTTGCTGGCTTCTCTCACTCACTCTGTTGCATCACATAAATGTCATGCTTTCTACCCACGTTCTCTTTTGCTTCCTCTTTGATGCTTCTCTGATACCTAACATCCTCCATTTCCATAGATAGTAATTTTCATGGAATTAACACATAATACAAGGTATTACCCTTGCTTTAAGGTATTATTTGCAAAATATTTCATATGAAATAGCTATAAAGAAAGGTCAGAAAAGGAAAGTAGAGGAAAATAAAGTATTCCACAAAGTATCAGATATCGATGCTGACACCTACACATACCCTTTGACCCAGTAACTTCCCTTTTAGGAATCAACTATATACGCAAGCAATGACTTGTTCTTATTGTGTATAACTGTATTGTTTAAAATAATAAAATAGCAAAAAACATTTTTAAACCCAAACTTCCAACAATCAAGTGCTAAAAAATAAACTACAGTAGAATACTATTCAGTTACTAAAAATGGTACCTTTAAAGGTTAAGTGTGAGAAGCAAGGCACAACACAAATTATATAAGTAGCATAATCCCAATTTTGGAAAATATATATTATATATTATTAGGAAAAAAAGACAATAAAAATACACTAAAATGCGCTCAGGAATTTTCAATTGATGGTGAGATAAAGGTGATTTTAGTCTTTTATATTCCCCTTCTATATATTCCAAATTTTTTACAATGAATATATACTTACTTTCTAAATAATAAATGCTAGTTAAAACGTTGTCAAAAATATCCCTATTTTGTAACCCATTTGATGTACTGTACAAGAGTGAGGTGTTCTGTGTATTACTGGCATTCAAGGGTCCACCCACTCTAAAAATTCCATCAACAAGACAGGAAATCGCCCTACCTTATTGTGATATTTCAGAACGCCTCTGTAGACATAAGCTCGCACACTATGAGGATATATTTTGATGGCCTCATTACAATTCAAGATTGCTTTGGAGTATCTGCCTTTCAAACCATAGAAGGCTACTCGGCACAAGTATGCCTGTTCAGGGAAAGAGAGGAGGGAAACAGGAATGGGTGTTACAGTAAAAGCATCAATTCATCCAAAATATATGGCAGTTTGGATAAATATATGCCACCCAAAATGTAGTCTTTTTTCCATTCTCTTATTAGAAAAAATTTCAAACATACAGAACAATTGAAAGAAAAGTACAATGAACATTCATATGCCTACCACCTCGATTCAGTAATTATTAACACATTTATAATATTTTTTGTATATCTTTTTCCATGAACTATTTAAAAATAAGTTTAAATATCACAACAATTCACCCCAAGTCTCCAGTATGCATCTCCGGTGAAGAAGACATTCTCCTATACAATCATACTACCATAATATATCTAAGAAAATTAGTAGTATTTCCCTAAAAACATCTAATATTTGGTCCATATTTAAAATTCGTAAGTTTTCAAAATCAGGATCCAATCAAACTTCACCTATTGAATTTTATATTGTCTTTCTAGTCTCTTAAAAGTAAGAAATGTGACAGCAAAACAAGAAGTACAATGAATACCATAACATATAAAATTGTAATTATTAATAGGTACATTAAAATGTTAACAAATTTATATATACCACAATTTACAAAACACATATATAATATCCTTTTTGGAAATAACATATTTAATTCAAGAGGAAATACAGACATATGCATTATCAAAACAGTGATCTGAAATGTAAGGTATAAATAACCGACTGTTGCTAAATAATAATAATGACAGATAAGAGATTTAATAGTTTTAGCAAATTTATAGCACACACTCTAAATCACTGGAAGTATTCATTTAAATACCTCATAATATTTTGGATCGAGGGTAATTGCATGATTAAAATCCAGGATCGAGCTATCCTTGTGGAGTTTCACTTTACAAAGCCCACGCTGATAAAAGCCTTCTGCAAAATTAGGATTTGTTTTCACAGCTTTTGTAAAAGAATCAAAAGCCTAGAAGAGTACATTGTCACAAAGCAAATGGTTTAATGAGTAAAATTTACTTGTAATGTTAAAAAATTACTGTATATAACTATTGTTGAAAGTTTTCCATCTTTTTTGGTCATTTTAAATACATTTTTTCCAGAAAACCTTGTGGAGCAAACAAAAGTAATATTTATAAACAAATCAGGTTCATTATTATAATTTATATATCCCCTTACTCCCAATTAATGTCTATATAACTTCTGTTGTTAGATTATAATACTTTTGCAGGTGTAATTTTAATAATTATTCTTCATATTGTGTTCATTCAAAGAAATCACAACCAGTACATTTGTCTTCCATGAGGACCCAAAAACCATAGCAGATGCAGTTATGAAATTTTAGAACAACAGAACTCCAAATTTTTTCCAACATTGTAATGTAAAGCTAGGTTTACTCTAGAAGACCAAAAGGACTAAAAACATGAAGAAAAAACTGTAATTAATCTTAATGGAACAATTAATCAAGTGCAACTCTTTTTCAAAGTTAGAGATGCAAGTGTCAGACACTCTCCCCTCCTAAGAGTCTAAGGACAGTGTGTGTGTGTGGGGGGGGGGGGGATGCATACGTGGAGGGAGAGAGATACATTTGTGGAATATCCAACATTAGCCTTTGGAAAATATCAATTATCTTACATATTTATCATGTCATTGACAATTCTGAAATAGAGAATTGTGTAAAATAGCCAAATACTGGGTAAGAATATAAAAATTGAATCAATTGGTTTTCAATGAATCTGGCCATCTAAATCGGTTTCAATCTGATTTAAACTGTTCGATGTCAATAACAGAAATCACCAATAACAGAAATCACTGTCTTAATCATTCCCCATTTATTCTATATTACAATGAACCACTCAATTTGAAGTACTTATAACTTAATAAACATATTAATGTGATAAAATTATTTTGCTATAATAATTTCTTACAATTTGATTTATTGTTTTGTTGACAAACACATACTAGTCTTTAGAATATTATTGACAAATAAGCATCAAGGAAAATATGTTGGATAAACAAAGCAAGGTCATTGGTATTGGAGGGTGCATACTGACTGTAATAAGCCAAGCTTCACAGGAAGCTTTGGTCTGCTGTACTGGTCTCCCCCTGTACAGGCAACCTTTAGAAATAGAACTAAATGCAAGCAATTTCTAAAATCACAAATAACCTACATGTCTAAATACACAAAATACCATTTGTAAGTTGCCTTCATCCATGTAACAAAGACCCAAGTTATACAGACAGTCTGCTGAAGCCTCTAAGGAATTTGGTCCTTTATTGGAATGAGCAAAGACATCCAACGCCTTTTTAAACATTCTCACAGCTTCCTACAACGATAAGAGAGAGGGTTGAGAATGTTTCTTTCTACTATTTACTTAACATGACAGCCTTTAAACATTAAAAGGAATCCTGAGCACACAGCCCTACGCACACACAGATCTCGCTGAGTGCTGCGAGAAGACCACTCGGCCTGTCTGATCGCATCAGGTGCCTATCCCACAAGCCAGTACTTCAGCAGGCTGACTCACATGGGCTTCTAACTACACTTTCTAAATTCTAAAGATCATTTTTTCTAGTCTTAAATTAAACCTAAACTTATAAACTAGTTTATGACCAATTTGCTGGTAATTTTCCTGAAGAGAATACTGGGCAGCAGTAAAAAAAATCTCCAGTGAAAATCTTATGTGGTTTTAATCAACCTTTGTTTGGCCCCGCTGTGCTCTTAATGGAGTTCAACTGACACTAGAAAACAAATTAACATCAAAACATCCATTTCAGCTAATCAAAAGAGTTGAAACTCATTAATGAAAGATACTCGATTTTCCAGATAGAAATGGCTTTTCACAATTAGCTAATCGATATATGTATCTATACAGAAACACAAATACCTGTGATTAGCACATTTTTAATTATATTAAATTGCTAAAGAAACAATGAGTTTAACTTGGATATGCTAAGTATCCATTTAAGTAAGTTAGCCTTTTCTCCACTTTACAGCCCACCTCACCACCATCCTTCCACCCCACTCTCAGCACACGACCTTTCCATATGAAAAATCATGACCTTGATTTACCCCCTTTCAACTTTTCATATATATATATATCTACCTTCCTCAATTTCCATCCTTTTCTCTCTCATCTTTGAAAGGATTCCTTTCCTTTTTCAGAGCTGACTCTTCCAGGTGTACCCTTGACCCCAACTCCTTCCGCCCAACCTGAGCATGACCTCTTTTGGATCTCTGGCCCCTTCACTGTTTCCTTGAGTCCATAAAGTCTTCCATCCCATTTAAATTTAAATGTGCACCTCTCTCTCAGTATTCTGAAAAGTCTCCTCAAAGCTCTTGGGGGCTTGCAGGTAAGGCATATTTATTCACATTCTGGAAATGGTACTGTGGCTGCTGTGTAGATAAACGCTTGGAACAGTATAACACTGATGCTATAATTCAAGCAAAATAAAAATATGTTCTGGACGAGAATACTGACCATAAAAATCAAGAAAGGAAGTAGATTTGAGAGATATTTAGAAAGTAGAACCAAGAGAACATCACTATTGATTTCAAAGAAGGGGGCAATCAAAGGTGACCCCAGTTTTCTAAAAGACCAATGAAGGCAAGGAGGAAGAGATTAAAGTAAATATAAGAGCATTCCTAAAAGAAGTTCAGTATCATAAAGGTGTCAATTCACCCTAAAATAATCTAGATGTTCAATAAAAGTCAGTCAAAATTTCAATGGGATTTTTAATGGACTTTGAAAAGCTGCATTTAAAATGTAGATAAAGGCATAAAGGCCCAAGAACAACCAGAAATTTCCTAAAGAATATAGTGTGGGCATTTGTTCTACCAGATATGAAGAATTATAATAAAGCTATAGTAATTAAAACATTAGACTATTAGGCCAGGAACTGAAAGACTGACCAAAGGAACAGAATAGAAATAGAGAGCTCAAAATCAGATCCATGCATAAGTGAAAATGTAGTATGATAGATGTTGCATTTCAGATCTTTCAGTTAAAGAGAACATTTCAATAAATGACACTGGAACATATGAATATCCACATGGGAAAACTGAAATAGCATAACTGTCTCACACTCAAATATATATATATATTTAATGTAGAGTAAGTTCCTAAATAGAAAAAGCAGAATTTTTAAACTTTTAGAAGAAAATATGGAAAAATATCTTTATGACCTTGGAGTTCTTAAGCAAAAAATTTTAAAGCCATGAAACAAAAAATAGATATATTTAACCACATACAAATTAATGAGTCAAAATTATACCACATAGAACCACATAGTTCTGCTATGCCAGCCAGAACTTTTAGCCCTGGCTGGCATAGCTCAGTAGATTGAGCGTGGGCTGTGAACCAAAGCATCGCAGGTTCGATTCCCAGTCAGGAAACATGCCTAGGTTGCAGGCCACAGATCCCAGCAACCGCACATTGATGTTTCTTTCTCTCTCTCTTTCTCCCTCCCTTTCCTCTCTAAAAATAAATAAATAAAATCTTTTTTAAAAGTTTTAAAAATTAAGAACTTTTGTTCACCAAAAGGCACCACAAAAAAATAAAAATAAAATAAAAGACAGCCACATGCCCTGACTGGTGTGGGTCAGTGGGCTGGGCATTGTCCTGCAAACCAAAACATCACTGGTTCAATTCCTGATCAGGGCACATGCATGGGTTGTGGGCCAGGTCCCAGGTTGAGGGCATGTGAAAGGCAACCAATTGATGTTTCTGTCTCACGTCAACATTTCTCTCTCTTTTGCCCCCATTCCCTCTCTCTATAAATAAATAAAATCTTAAAAAGAAAACAGCCACAAATTGCAAGAAGATATATATCATATATAGCCAACCAAGATTTAAAAACAGGATTTCACTTTTAAATGCCTAAAACTGATACACATAAGACAAAAAATGTGCATAGAAAAATGTTAGGAGAGGAAATATGAGTGGCTAATAAACATATAAAAAGATGTTCAACCTTTGCTCAAATTGAGAAGTGTGAATTCAGACCAGAATAAGACATCAGTTTTTAATCACCAGATTGATAAGAATGCCATCTGACAACACCAATTATTGTAGAGCAGCAACTTTGAACCAGTTTCATCTCACGGCACACATAAACTGATTCCTAAAATTCTGAGGCACACCAAGAAAACATCTTTTTTGCTGAAACAAAAAAATAAAGGTATAATTTTGACTCATTCGCACTGGATAACTATTGTGTTAGCTGTTGTCATCTCTTCAAAATTTTTAGTGAACTTTGCAAGATCATAACATTTCATCTTAAGAAGATACTGTCCTCTGGAAGAAATAATACCTTTTTAATTTGACAATCTAAGGGAAAAGGGGTCAGTACCCCTGACTAAATAGTCAGGTATTGCACGTGGGAAAAATTCTTGTGTACACCGGTTGAAAATCGCTGTTGTAAAGGATGCACATCAGCAGGAATGCTCAAAATGTAGATGGGGGAGTCCAGTAACACAGCCCTATGGAACAATGTATCATTTTCTTGAAAGTTAAGCATTGGCATCCTGTACATACCAACAATTTCACTCCTAAGAAATTCTGGAAACTCCTGGAAAACTGCTCCACATGTTAACAGGAGACATGAAAAAAGAATATTTATAGTGGCCCTACTCTTAAGAGAGAAAGAAAGCTTTCATTTTTGTTTTAAAAATTCATTCATAATTATTTTTCAAAGAATCTTTTAATTATTGTAATCTTTTCAAGCATCACTCTTTACTAAACTGAGTGGGATTTTTTTAAAAAAGAGGAAAAAAATAAAAGGAAGCAGCCCAAATGTTAACAGAAGGATCAATAAATAATAGTTTTGTAAAAAGATATTTAAGTAGTCATTCTGAGCAGAACATAAAAATTCCATTAATAGGTTTCATACCTTGTTTCTCTTGGCCTTCATTTGGGCTTTCGCTAATAGAGTGTACATGGCAACATCAGGCTTGATCAAAGTGACCCGGTCCAAGACCTGAATGGCCTCATCATGGTTTTCACAAAAAGAGTAAATGAGAGCTTGCTGTATAGGACTCAAATCAATGACGCCTGCAAGGAAAGGGAAGGTTATCAATGCCTTTGCCAAGTATCTGGGTTTTGGAATACATGTGAAATTTTAAGGAAGTCAAGCAACTCAATAATCTATCTTTGAATATGAATTGACAAGATAATGTCTTACTAAAATCTGTTTACTATCAACAAACAATAAGACATTCCAATACAAACAGAAAAATATAAGTGTGAGCCTGGTATTTCCTATAATAATCTCTCTCACAAAATTCAGTTATCTAACTATGACTTTGAGTGCACTCTTCAAGCTATCTGCACATAGCTATTGTAAATAGTGTAAAAATTTTGAAGAGATGATTTCTTTTAAGTTAAGACAATTATAATCTTGCATTAATTATATTTACCTTTGTTCATTTCTGCTACTTGATAAATAGTGAACTTTGCAAGATCATAACATTTCATCTTAAGAAGATACTGTCCTCTGGAAGAAATAATACCTTTTTAATTTTAAACAGTTAAAAAGAGTTTTTCAACAACAAAGTTTCTTATATCCAGTTACTTAAACTTTTACATTTATAATATAGTTATTTATATTTATATATGTATGATAAAAACAATCTGAACAGTAGAAACATGTACGTAATCTAAATGGACCAATTAGCTTGGAGATGTGATGAGAAAACTATTTAGAAAATGAGAAGCTGACAGAAAAATACTTAAATCTTTTTACAGTTACCTGTATTTAAAATATTATACCCTGTTACTAAGAAGTTACTAAAAGAGAAACACAGTTCAAGGCACACAAAAGTGGAAAAGTATTTAAATACATTGTTAAAAGGTGGTTTGAGAGTTTAAAAACAAAACTCTTGCTTGGGCATTGTCTCCAAAAGCGAAAGGTCCATGGTTGAATTCCCAGTCGCAGGTTTGGTCCCTAGTTGGGGCGCATACAAGAGGCAAGTGATTGATATTTCTCCCTCACATTAATGTTTTTCTCCCTCTCTTTCTCCCTTCCTTTCCCTCTCTCTAAAAATAAAAATCTTAAAAATAATAAACAAATAAATAAAACAGAGCAAACTTATCAGAAAGCTTGCTCTAGTCCATTTTCCCATATCTGTAAGTCTATTTCCCATGTTAGATACTATAACATATTTTTGGTGGTGATACTCATAACTTGCAATGGGTCTCTTTACAGAAAGCTCTATGGCCTTTCAAATACAATTCAATGTGCCACTTTTGTTTTCTTTGTTCACTGAATTGGCTGAGGTTTACATTTGGTACTTCTGTGGACATAATTAAACAACTATTCAAAATATGTTAACTTATTTTTATGAGCTATGTGGTAACTATAAAACCAGTAATCCAAAGAGGTCTTTGAGAACTTAAAACACAGTGGTTGGGAGATGGCCACTGATGAAAGATTAAATGTAAAATGAGGAAGTTGGAAGGATCAAGAGAGAACTTAAAGAAGGATTCTGTTTCTATGCCCATACCTTATTATATACAATTGGATTCCATCTGGATGAAGGTGGATAGCACGAGACAACTCTCTTACTGCCTTTTTCAGTTTATGCACCTGTTGATCAATAAACAGAAACTTAGCTCATAATATCACTCATTGCTTCCATTCTAATGTTTATCCCCCTCTCATCCTTCAATATAGAAATTTTTCAGAAACATCTAGTACACATTTTTCTTGAATTATTATAGCAAATGGGATACAAAGAAGTAAAAGGAAAACTTTGTCATGCAGTTTTTTGTTTTATTAAAACTACTTATCTTTAATTTTGAATTTTTATACATATCTACATAGATAACTTTACATAAATATGATCATATCATACATTCTAGTTTGTTTTTCCTTTTAGCTTAGCTTTTTAATTTTTCTCCCTCATCCATAACACCTTTTCCATCAAACTTTATTCATGTTAATAAATAAACTAGTATGCAAAAGAGGGCAAAAATGAAAGTCAATTCCACTTAAAAATTAGGAAGAAAAAAGAAGTTTGCACTTAAATTAATAAGTAAATGAGTGAATAAAGCAAAATTCAAGAATAACAACAAAAGATGCCTGCTTAAAATCAATAGAAACATTGTGTACATTGATTTTTTCCTTAACACTGGTCACAGAAACATAATCAGGATTTGTACAAATTTGGGGGCAAAAACTTATTACCATGGGGAACATCACAAAAGGAGGATTACACAAACCCCAGCAAACTGAACCTGGATGACCAATGGCACCTCTTACTGTGCTGACACATGGAGATGCAAAGAGGAGAATGCACTGATTTGTACGTGGAAGTGGACAGTACTTGTTGAAATGGTAAAAATGGTTTTGGAGGAAATAGCGGGCAGAGTCAAAAGAGAGAAACCTAATGGAGAGTTTGAAACATGTTCAAATCAATTTGAGGATTTTGTGTAACTTCAGGCCTGCTACGTTTCAAGTTGACCCTGCTCAAGTTAGTGTAATTATTACATCATCTATCCATATGTCTGTTCTACTTGTAAATATTTAGGCATTAAGGAGGCCCTGGCTGGGAAGCATGGAGGCTACCTCTCTGCTCTTTATGAGATGCCCTGGGGTTGGACTTCTCCAGAGAATCTTACATTAGATTCACCCTAGGGACTGAACCTGCACAGTAGGTATGTATGTGTATTCTATATATATACACACGATTGGACCTGTTAATTGTTTTATTTACGTGGGATCATATTGTATACGCTTTACACTCCTTTCTGAATTTTGCTTTTCTTTTCATTCATTCATTTTCAAATTTTTATTTATTTATTTGAGAAAGAGAGAAGCATCAATTTGTTGTTCTACCCATCTATGTACTAATTGGTTGCCTCTTGTATGTGTCCTGACCCAAGTATCAGGATGATGCTATAACCATATAATCAACTGAGCTACACAGCCAGGGCCCCGAATTTTGCTTTTCTTATCCAATGAAATCTCATGGAAATCTTTCCCAGTTAGCTGATATAGTTCTTTTCTTAAGTTAAATGTATTGGTGCAACATTGGTTAATAACATTATATAAGTTTCACATGCATAATTCTATAATATATCATCTGTATATTATATTATGTGCTTACCACCCAAAGCTAGTCTTCTTCCAACATCATATGATACAGCACTAATTATTTTTGAACTACATAATATTCTCTGTGTGTGCATAAAATACAATTTATTCATTACTATGCAGAGATTTTTGCCTCCTTAGAGCAAAGAGTCTTTGAATACATGTTCTTATACTGGGCTTGGTTTCTGAGTGCATTCAAAGGAAATTCCAGAAGCCCTCAGCTTCAACAAAGTGGAGTTAAAGCCAAAGTACTACATACCACAGGTATGTCCATCTCTTCCCCAGCAGGAGCCAAGAGCAGACTTGCTCTGGGGACAATATTAAACCTGCCCCAGGTCTTCTACCTCTATCATCAGGGAGCTAAGGGCTTTGAATGGGACTCTGTTCACACTAGGTCCTGAGATGCAGACAATAGAAAACAGAGCCTCTAGCCAACTCTCAGTTGATAAGCAGTGTGAGCAAGAAAAAAAAAAACTCTGTTATTTTAACACAGTGATTTTGAAGTAGATTTTATGTTTTGTGGGGGAGGGTGTTTTGTTTTGTTGTTGGGGTTTTTTTCAACAACATAACCCAGCCCATCCTGACTGAAACCAGTGCAACTAAAGGACTCGTAGGGTAGGACAGAAAGGCAACAAGCCCATTCACTTGGGCTTCTGTGGGGCTTTGGCATCTGCAGGGTTTGGCTTTCATTCTGATTGCAAAGGGAAGCTACTGAAGGGTTTAGGGCAAAGAAGTGAAATAATCTGACATGTTATAATGTTACAGGGTGCAACCAAGAGGGAGGATCCCAAATAGGCATTTGAAATGGGGTCCAGAACTCAAGGTGTCCAGGAGATTTTAAGGTGTCTTCACCCCTTCCCCCACAGGTGCAAGTTGGGGGAAGGGGCACACAGAGCAAGAGCATGCAGGGCAGCTTTGCAGCTAATCCATGGCATGGTCATTTAGCATACCTATAGCCTTTGGCTGGTCACTTAGATATGCTAAATAGCTATGGCCATGCTCAAGGCCAGGGGGATGGAAAGGGACCTCCCCCCCAAGATGGGACCTGGGGGGCAGGTCCTCTGAGTTACGGCGCCTGCGTGGGAGCTGGGAGAAGATTGGCTCCATGACATGGGGTGACACCTGCCCAGACCCACGATGGCGACCAGAAAAGCTGGAGAAGACAGCAGATTGAGGGCAAGTGTGCCCAAGTGTAGGAGGAGTTGGAAATGGGGCTGCAGAAGAAGATTGGCGTGGGGGATTTAAACCCAGACATGGTAGCCATTTGGAGAGAACCACGTGGCCTGGACAGAGTGGGGACTCTCCCTTCCCGTGGCCCTGGGAGAGAGGACCACATGCCTTTGCCAGAGTGGGGACCCCCCCTCCCCGCAGCTTTAGAAGGGGGAACCACTACCTGGTTTTAGCAGAGATCCCGGCGACTCAGCTGAGGGTTCCGGGAACCCAGGGAGGTCTCCCAGTCGAGACGGAGTACTAACTGGGAAGAACCAGAGGACTGCCTGAGCCATGGACTTCTATTTCCTTTCCTGAGATACGGTATTCTGGACTGGGCAAAGGGGGAAGGAAGGACTGTGTGTTTGTGGGTGTTTTTAGGGACTTTAGGATTTTTGATAAAGACATTAGGTCACTACTTGAAGTTTGTATAGCATTAAATAAACATTTCCTTTCCTTTTCACAAATCTCTGGCATTGAGAGACGTCTTTCCTAGGGCGGCAGACATAACGGACCCGGGGCCTTCTTTCAATAATAGTATATCGTCCCAGGCCCCCCCCTTGTTTGTTCTGTAACAATAACAGCATCACTATGGCTTTTGTATTGAAAAGACAACAAAAAGGAGTAAAGCACAGAAGCAAAAAGACCAAAAGGGCGACTTCAGTAATCCTGATGAGAAGTGGCAGGGTCTTGGGCAGGGTGGTTAGTGGTGGAGTCATGGAAAGCGATACCTATTTTGAAAGGTAGAAACAAGAGTTAACAGTGTTTCTGGAAAGTCAGATTTAGTTGGAGTCAGCGAAGACTCCCTGTTTACTGTAGTGTTTGAATTTGTTATGCCAAGGATGTATTACATATTAAAGTTTAAATAACTTTGAAATTCAACAAAATCTAAAGGAAAGTGTGAGTGAGTGGGGCCCCACTCTGTGTACGAAGTCCATGCTGTGAACTCACCCACTCACTAACACATAGGCACAGGACGGACGGACGCCAAAATGTTAACAGCAGTTATCTCTAGAGAATGAAATTGTGGATAATTTCAAACTTATTTCTATTTATACACAAATAAAATTATTATCTACAATAAGCATATATTGCTGTTGTAATTAGAAAAAAAGGTATTATTTTTTAAAGGAAATGAAAGATAAAAATTCATACTTCATCAACATAGGCTTTATTAGGGCAATTATAGCTAACTACATCTACTTAATATTTATTGCTTATAAATGCACCAGCCTCTGTAATTAGCTGAAAAAGAATACATTAATATATATATATATCTTAAGTTATATTGAGCAAATATCCAGAAAATTTAAACTCTAAAACAAAATCAAGGTTCTCAAAACTTAAATACCTTGTGATAAGTTTCTGCGCGACAAATATAGCTTTGAATGCATGAAGGATCATATTTAAGAGCCTCAGAAAAATACCAAATGGCTTCAGTGTAGTTATTCAAGTGTAGCAGGTGTATGAGGCCAATGTTTATATAAGCCAAAGTAATAGTTCTAAAAAATTGAGAAAGCAAAATCTTATTAGACATCTTAATTATTCCAAATGTTTTCTAATTATGAATGAACCTAATGAAATACAGCAATATATGGCAAGGATTTTTTAATGTCTCACCAAAGCGAAGCAAATTAATCAACTACTCTCTGTTAAAAATTATAAACACCTTTATAAAATCCTTAGCAGGAAATATTTGTTGTTCAGGAATGGAATTCCTGAAGTCTTCTAGAGTCCTTAGCAATACTGTTACAGGGTGCAGCCAAGAGGGGGGACCCCAAATGGGCATTTGAAATGGGGTCCAGAACTCAAGGTGTCCAGGAGATTTTTGGATGTCCTCACTCTCACTCCCCAGGTGTGGGTTGGGGGAAGGGACAAATGGAGCAGGGCCATTGAGAGCTGTTTTGCATAGCAAAAGCCTTACAGCTAACCTCTGATATGGTCATTTAACATATCTATAGCCTTTGGCTGGTCACTTAGATATGTTAAATAGCTGTGGCCATGCTCAGAGCCAAGGGAATGGAAGTAACTTCCCCCCCAAGATGTGACTGGGGGCAGGTCCCCCAAGTTACAGCGCCTGCATGGGAGCTTGGAGATGATTGGCTCCAGGACTTGGGGCCACATCTGCCCAGACTCATGATGGCAGCCCAGTAAAGCTGGAAGGGTATCAGTTCTGGCATGTGAAGCCGAGTGCGGGAAGAGTCGGAAATGGGGCTGCAGAGGAAGATTGGTGCGGGGATTTAAACCGAGATGCAGCAGCCATTGGAGAGAGAATGCACAGCCCTGAGAGGAAGAACCATGCAGCTGTGGAAGTGCAGAGAGGATCAAACCACACAGCTTTAGCAGAGTGGAGACTCCCGCGGCCCTGAGGGAGAGAACCACGCGGCTCTGGCAGAGTGGGGACTCCTGTGGCCTGGGGAGAGACGACCACGTGCCTTTGCCAGAGTGGGGACCCCTGCAGCTTTAGGAGATACAGTACTCTGGACTGGGCAAAGGGGGAAGGAAGGAAGGAAGGACTGTGTCTGTTTGTGGGTGTTTTAAGGAACTTTGGGATTTTGGTAAAGACATTAGGTCACTACTTGAAGTTTGTATAGCATTAAATAAACATTTCCTTTCCTTTTCACAAATCTCTGGCATTGAGAGACGTCTTTCCTCTGGCGGCGGACATAATGGATCTGGGGGCTTCTTTCAGTAATAGTATATCGTCCCAGGCACCCCCTCCTTGTTTGTTCTGTAACAATACTTTACTCTTCCTTGACTCAACTAAAAAGTTTTTGCCTCACATTTTACTATATTTGCCATGAGAAACAATGGTAGTTGAGGCTTGTGGTTAAATATCCTCTCCACACAGATATTAACCCAATTTCTTTCTATACCAAATAAATGTTTTTTTCACTTAGAATCAAACAATTTCAATATACAAATTACCTTAGAAATCACCCTATTCAACGCCCCTGTTTCAAAATGAGGAAACTACACATCCTACAGCCTAACTTCACAGAAGCCCTTACCCTTTACCTAAAAAATGCCAATGTTCCTACTGCCCACGTTTTGGCTTTCGGCAACTGAAACTCTTGCCTTTCCCTTCCTGGTTCAAAAATATCCAAAAGAAAACCACTGTGGCTATTATGGAGCCATGCTCCAAGGCTTTCCCAAGACAAGTTCAAAACTTACTTTATTGATAAGCTAAGTAAATAGTCTGGTGGTTGGCACTGAATTAACATGATTTATTACACTTTCTGAAATCTTCTATTTTGATAAGTGTTGAGGAAAGGGGGGATTATTTGATTAAATTTTGTTTTACAGCTTAACATTCTGACTAGTGTGTGTAACTTTGTGTTCCTTCCTGTACCTATGTTCTAAATGTTACTGGCTTTTTTCTTTTGCTTTACTAAACAAAATGAAGTCAGAAGTTCTAAATAGAGGTTTCCTTCTATTGAGTTGTGTGCTGTGCATAGCAACGATATGGCAAGCAGAACACTCTGTCATTATTTTAAAACTTGATGACAGTGTTTCATAAAAGTCACTTCAAAAGCTCTAATCTGGGCATCCCAAAGTGTTTTTAAAACTTGTTAATTTTTTTTATCTATGGATTTAATTCCTCACAAACCCATTTGATCTCTAAAATTTCCAAAAGTATCTGAGGCACAGATTTTAACAATGGGTCTTATTTCAGAAGTAATCTTGTTTTTAGAAGTAATATTCTATTCTCGAATTATCTTATAATTGTCTTGTTTTTTACCAAGTTATTAATAAGGAAGGGAAAAAGCTTTTTCTTTTATTTTGTTCTTTCTAAAATTTTATAGAAAAAGGAGATTAGTAAAAAATGAAAAGGAAAACTTACCTTTCCAGAGAAATAACAGTTTCAAAGTCATTAATTGCCAGCAACCAATGTTTTAGATCTGCATAGAGTATGCCCCGATGTAGAAAACAACCAAAATTCTCATAGCCATCATTTATGAGAGCTTAAAAGTAAAAGTATATCTCTTACGCAGGTTCTGAACAAACATATCTGAGTTACATTTAACTCTATAATGCTTCTACTTTTTAAACATTATATAAAATAAGACATCTACAAAGAGTGTACTTATTTGAAGAGTAAAAATAGTGTTTGCATAAACGGTATTTGTTTATAAGTAACAATGTGGTTATTAGGATTCACACACTCATTAGAGCTGGACGAAATCCTGATGGTAACCTAGGATAGTCCACTCACTTTACAGATGAACAGACTAAGGTTCAATGAGTGGGGCTAGGTACATTGACCTTGATAGTGATGCAAGTCAATGGCAAAGAAGGGCATAGAATCCAGAATCTACCTTCTGATTCATTTCAGTGGACTGCAGTGAGAAAGGTGCCATTGCCCTTACTGGCTCAAGTGGAAGACAAGAAGCCATTCTTTGGCTAATGGCCAAAAACAGGCTCTAGGACAAGTCCAGGCTGAGGCATATGGCAGAGTTCCAGCTGATACACATAAACCAGGGCTGGCAGCTCAAAGAGGCTACTTCCTGGGAAATAGAACTTAGAGTTAAGGCAGGTAACCTGTCCCAAATAACAGAAGCATGGGGCAAAAAGTGCCTCATCTCAATACTCCAGATTTGTGACTGTTGTTGTTACCGAACCAAAGTGGGGGTTCGCTGCCCACTGCCACCTATAGGCAAATTCTGGAGGCAGAGGTTGGTGAGAAAAGAAAGAGGTCTTTTTCAAATGCTGTACGATCTGTGAAAATGGCAGACTCTTGTCTCAAAAGCCCATCCTGTCCCGAAAGCCCAGAAGAAACCCCATCCACCCTCAGCCAGACCAAAACCAAAGGCAGCATCCATACTTCCTTCTCCCATTTAAAATGCCATTCCCTGGGAGCCACAGGCGGCTACTGAGTGGTCATCCAGGAAGGTGTCAAGCTCTGTCCTTGGAACCAGTGTGTGGGGCAGGTGCCACCATTGGCCACGTAGCTTCTAGGACCAGAAGTTCTCACAAATGCACTGGCCAGTACATTCATGAGATGGGCCAGAGAGCCATTCCTTCCTTTCCTTGGTTTCATATTAGTTTCCCATGCAGACCAGCTTCCCTAGCCCCAACTTCAATGTGCCCTGGGAGGGTCCAGCCACCAACCAATCCCTTCTTTTTCCCAGGCTAGAGTGACAGATTTCTTTAATGCAGTACCTACCCCTGCCACCATTCTGACTTCTATGGCACATGTGCCTGCCTTTCCCGGGTCCCACCCCCAATCAGGTACCAGAAGAGGGTAGAAGGGCATTTTCCCCTATCCAATTATTTTGGATTTACTAGCAAGTCTTGCACATGCTCACTGCAATCTTGCCTAGGAGCGGGGGATCTGCCACCAGGTTATTGGTATCATCATCCGTAACCATTCTAGGTGTCATCTCATGTCTCCTTACTTACTGATTCCCCTTTCACTTTCAAAAACATGCTACTAAATTGGGTGGGTTTTCCAAAATATTTCATCTATGTCTTCTACAGTTCTCAAGCTTGTTCCAGCCGAGAAGGGAAAGTTTTACCAAAAATATGCACTGTGTTCACAGTCTGGGATACAAATATTCACAGTTACAGATTTTTAGAAGTATGCCTAGTGCAAAGAATTTGGTCATACAGATTAGGTGAATAATCACTTGAAGGCAATCTGACTCTTCAGTTCACAGTGTGATCAGCTAGCAAAGAGAGAGTCACCTGCAGTTTGGTGGTTGCTCTAGAAAAATGGAAACATTCTTCTTCAGACAAAAATATTAAAATTACTTAACTGCTCTGTGCCTTGGTTTTCTCATCAGTAAAAGAGGGATGGTACTAATATTCCCTCATCATATTATTCTGAATATTCATTGAGACACTCCATATATAGCACTTAGAATAATCCTTGACAATAAAATACCAAATAAATGTTAGGTATTATTATTAGCTTAGAAAAATATTCTGGAGGTCCTTTTTGATTGTGGAAGATAAAACTCCTCAGGTTAGACTAGGAAAGGATTGAGGTCAAAACCAAGCTGGTCTGCTCTGAATAATTAAATAACAAACATTTTGTATTATTGTAAAAGCTTAAAAAAGAGGCAGTAAGAAGCCCAAAATGTGGGGAAGGAGGGAACATGAAAAAGAGGCCTTCAGAAGCCAGGGTGAAAGGGTTTCAGCCAGATGGCAAATGAACAGAGCTGACAGAGTTAGATAAACTTACAGACATGGGGGCATTTAACCTTCAAATTTAAATTGTCTACGCTAACTTTATCCTTTGAACCCTGCAACATTCAGTAACAGACAGTGGCCACAAAAAATGAGGAAGCGAGCAAAAAAAAGTGGAGAATCAATCAGAGGGCAGGTGTCAGCTACGATGATTACAAGAGAATTAAACAGGAATCCACAGACTTCTCTTCAAAGAAATCTGGGAAACAGAGAGAGGGCAGTAGACTCCTCTTAGCACAAAGGGTGGGATTTGAATTATTTGAATATTCATGGCAGGGTGATCTCAGGTAGCAAATGGACTTAGAAGCATCAAATACCAATCATCTTAAATTACCTTCCCTGAAGAGCTCTGTATTCTTCTTGTGACTCTAGTTGTCTCTTAATCTCTAGATATTGCCTCATCTAGGATTCTAGCACTTTGCACCCAGGTGAACATAGGTATGTTTGGAGTGTTGGTTGGAATTTGCTGATCAGGAAGGGCTAATATATTCAGCTGGGGACTGCTTACTGAGCACTTACTCTAAGCCCAGAATTATGCTGGACATATTCCTATACCAAAAACACACTGGCAATAGGGTAAGTTGAAAATGGCCACTTTTAACTGTTGCCTTCCTCTTATTGAAGATTCTCAAAGCCCATTTTTAGTTTAAGAGCTAAATAACTCTGGATTTGATTAATCCATGGGCTGGGCCTATGCAGTAGGACATAGCCCACCAGGAAAATACACTATCATTTTAGCAAGCTGACAGGAAACAGACCTGAACTTCCAGAAATATCCTCAGAACTCAAGATGCACAGAGATTTTTTTATATGGTATTCTCCTTTTGCTACAATTACACACACATGTAAACAAACATTTAGACACATACATTAAAAGGGCATATTAAAAACACTTTTTGCTAAACTATTTTAGCTTATAAGAACATTATACACACACACACACACACACACACAAGAGGTATGTCCAGAAAAAGCCCAGCCATTGCTAATATAAAGAGAAGGGTTTGCATGACATCAACGTAACCTGGCAGCCAAGGAGAGTGGACTGGAATGCACATGTGTGAACAATGATAATTTCACAATGGGGGTCACAGATGCCATTGAGTGAGCATGTGTACTGTGTGTCCATTTCATTCAAAATGAGTGAGCAAGGAGAGCAACTAATCTGCATCAAATTTTATGTTAGGCTTGAACGTTCCTCTGCAGAAAATATTCATGATTCAGAAAGCTAAAGCTATGGGCAAGTATGATTAGCAGCTTTATCATGACAATGCACTTACTCATGCGTCATGTCCTGTGCAGAGTTTTTTGGCAAAACATTAAATCACCCAGGTAACTCAGGCCCACTATAGCCCAGATTTGGTGCCCTGTGACTTCTGGCTTTTCCCCAAACTAAATGAATGTCTCTGTTTTTCATATTACACATATGGATGCCTTCTGGGCATACCATATACCCACACACACTCATAGTTAAGTATATAAATGTACACTACTATGTAAGTATATATAACTATATGATAATATACATATTACATTAGTAATCCCACATTAGTATTCTACTCAAAGTGATATGCTGATCCTCAGAAAAAATTCCTATGTATGTACATTTGAAGACAAAGTACCTGAAACACTGTAGTCCTGGAGTGCTCTAAAAGGGTTACTCTTTCTCAATAAGCAGGCTCTATAATACAGTGCTAACCAGTTATTAGGATCTAAGTGAATTGCAACAGAAAGGTCTTGAGTTGCTTGCTTATAAAGATGTCGTTTAAAATATGCTCTCCCTCGGTATGTCCTAGAAAAGGAAAAGAAATTCATTTTAACATGTATTGCAAAATATACATTTACCCTTTATGGCAAACCTATACAACTAATTTCATATTTAATAATTTGTGTTTATTTTTTCTTGCTTCCCAAGAAAGTTGATCACAAAATTAACAGCCAAAAGGATATAAACTTTTTATAAACAAATCAATTATACTTTATTGTATATAACTATATGCTTATTAACAACATATTCCATATTAATTGTTTGCTTACTAATTTTATAACATTTCTTTACATTTATCAGAGAGGTATGTCAATAAAATAATATGAGATTTTAAAATTTGTATTATTTTGAGTACCCAAAATGTAAGGCTCTAATTTACACAAGACTGTTCTATAGAAAAATCAAATAATTCATTTTGAACAAAATGTGCCTCACTGGGTAGAATTATTATGGTATTTTTACCCCCAAGACTGAAGATGTGCCCAAATAAATGGGAGGCTGCTCTACATATATAAAAGCTATTATATCAGTTCTGTGAATTGGATTCTATCTCCATTAACTTTGACTCTGATTTCAAAATTATTATTATTGAATTATACTCAAATTTATCACAATACATCAATTCCTGAAAATCTCATTTTCAATCACTTAATAATATAAACCAAATCAGCTTTTAGAAATAAAGGAAAAACAGGAGGAATTGCTAGTAGGTTGCCTGCTCTGATGAAAATAATCCAGGGGGGAGATAAAAATAGCTCAAAAAAGTTACATTATGAAAACGATAGTAATTTTGAGAAGAGAAGCAGCCTGTATACTGGCAGACTGGTAACAGAGGTCTTTCAAAAGCACTACACATCCTGAGATCCAGGATATTTTATCTTGGAGCAAAATATTTTTTTGCCCCATCTTTTAGAAATGTCTGATTTATTTCCTAATGAATATAAGAATTTTATATTTATTTTAAATTATTTCTGGCTGCTAGAGAATATTACTAATTACTTTTCAGCATATAGATGATTTTGAACTTAAAATCTTACATAATAAACCTTTAGTAATATTTTTGTGGGATGCCATTAAACCATGTCAATTCTTCAAACATACTGACTTTTGCATCTGTTCCTTCTTTCATTTCTACTGCCTCAATTCCTCAGACTCTCATCTGAAGTATTGAGCTGAAGTGAACCTCAGCTCCCACCTAAGCTACTATTTGGTCCATTCACAAAATAAAAATCTCTTTTCTCAAAAACCAAAACCAAACATTTTACAACCCCTACTGACAATAAGGTCATATATTTTTTAAATGGGATATAAGCCTCTCCCCCTGCCATAAGGTAACAGCCTCTTACAGTACCTTGAGTTAACAACCTTCTTGTTCTCCTCCATCTTATCTGATGCCTTCCTACAACTAATCCCCCTTTAAATCAAAAAGTAGATAACCAGAATAGACCATTAACTAGGGGAGAATTTTTAAAGAGTTTCAAAAAAGTTTTCTGTTTCTTCAAATGGGATAATTTTAGAAGTGAGTTATTTTGAACTTTCAAAGAACTAAAATTACCCTATCTTAAAGGACATATCTCTAAGATGAAAGGTGTAATTCATTTTGAGAAAGCAGCCAAATTCTAAAGTAAATATCTGACTGAAACGTGAACAATCTTACTATGAATATAGATGAACAATCTTAAAGAAAGTAAAGACAAAGAGAATCGTTTAATAATGTCCTAACTATATTATGGTCAAAAGACATTTATCCTTCAAAATTAGCTTATTAACATGAGAGTCTTAAAAGCAGACCACAGGGGGGAAAATTTAAACAAGAGTAAAAAGCTATTAAAGAACACATGGCTCAAAAATTACAACTATGATATATTTTTTTGGTAAAAGCCAAAGGCATTTTTATTAAATTCAAAAGGTGAAGATTTTCATTATCACTAACATTATTGTTAAGTTAAAGTCCATGCAGTGATAAAAAAAAGACTTGGGAGATTAGAGAACAAAAATGGTAACATAGGAAACTCTAACACTCCATCCTTCCACAGAACAATGGAGAGCCAGCAAAAATGGTCAGAAATATTTTTGGAACTCTGGGATCTAACTGAAAACACAACCAAGGAAATGCTTAATAAATGGGGGGTGGAAGGGAGCAAGGGGGTGAACAACCAAATTTTAGTAAAAGAGCTCTGTGGTCCTTTAACTAACCCCATTTCCCCATCCCATTTCCCAGCTCAATGCTGGACTTGAGGACAACTTCCATTCTTGGTGCAGGTTACTACCATTACAAGAGGGAGCGATACAAATCTTGTTCTCAAGGAACTGTAGCAGTGTGTTTGACCCCTCTGGCGGTTCATTGAAGGATTGGCTCAAAAGTTTCCCTTTGTTTTATCTGCCTTGAAGCTCTCCCAGGACTGATGTGGCTTTCTGGATGGTACAGTATTTATCAAAAACAGTGAAAAGCAAATGTCACTGCTGCCATCTGGGACAAGGGATAACTGTTGAGGAAAGCAGTAAACAGACCAAGCAGGCCAGGAAGCAAGAATCTGGAGATGGAGATACCTAAGGGAGTGAGGGCTGTGGAAAGTTTCCACATATTCCAAGGACTCTAGAAGACCCCATGCAAGCCGAAGGCAGGAAGCATGTGCAGGAAAATAATGAAGAAAATGAAAATTCAAGCCCAGTGAGTTAATGCCGATGCCCACTAGGATGGCTAAAGTTTGAAAGTCATAACAATACCTAATGCTGGTGTGGAACTCACATGCACTGCTGATAGTAAAACCACTTTGGAAAATTTGTTTGGCCCATTAGCTGAATACTTGTATACCCCATGAACCAGATATTCTACTCTTGCATACCCTATGAACCAGATATTGTACGTCCAACAAAGAATGCATATATATCTGTGGGGGATACATTTCAAGACCCCCAGGAAATGCCTGAAACCATGTATTTTCCTATACACACATGCATATGATAAAATTTAACATATTAATTAGGCACAGTAAGAGATTAACAACAATAACTAATAATAATATAAAATAACTATAACAATATACCATAATAAAAGTTATGTGAATGGTCTCTCTCAAAATATCTTATTGTACTGTATTCACCTTTTCATTTAAAGGAATACTTTCTGGCTTCTCTTCAGCATATCTGAATTGCTAGCATCACTACTCTTGCATTTTGGGGACATTATTAAGTAACCCGAGGGCTGCTGGAGCACAAGGCCTGTGACAGCAGGTCTGACGACCCAGGCAGCGACTATGTGACTGATGGGCAGGTTGTGTGTACGGCATGGACGGACACACTGGGGAGAGGGAAGATTCACATCCCAGGCAGGTCAGAACAGTACACTGAAATTTAAAACTTATGAATTGTTTATTTCTGGGCTTGTCCATTTAATATTTTCAGACAGGTAATGAAACCAAGGAAAATGAAACCATCGATGAGGAGCATCTATTATATGTGTTTACCAAGAGACGTGTGTAAAAATGTTGAAGGAAACAATATTCCTAATCATCGAAAACTAGGAACACTCAAATGTTCATTAACAGTAAACTGGACAGGTAATTTATAATATCCATGAAGCTGAATACTATAAAAAATTAAAAGGAGTGAATGAGAGCCACATGTAATAGTATATAGTATACAGCAAAAGAATCAATATGTGAAGGAATATAACTGTATGACTATTTCTGTAAAGTCAAAAAACAGACAAAACTAAACTAAAAATATTTAGGGACACATATTATGTGATGATACCACAAAGAACTACAAGGCAGTGATTAAAATAAAAGTCAGGACGTGGTAACCTTCTGGGGAAGCAAAGGCACCAGGGGGTTTCCAGGGTGTTGCAAATGTTTCTTGACCTGGTGTTAGTTACACAGGTGTTTATACTGTGGTAAGTCATTAAGCTTCACATTTGTGTTTTGTACACTTTTGCAGATGCACACTTCATTTTACTATGAAAATTTTAATATTACACAAAAAATCATGAGTGAAAACATGATCATGTACACATATCTATATACACATTTTTAAAGCTCTTCATGACAAAACTTAAAAGCAACAAAATGAGAACTGTTATGCACAGTAAGATTGGAAGAACAAAGTTTCATAGCAAAGTTATAGTAAGATATTACAAAAATCTAGATAATCAGTTCTCTGTACTCAGTGAATACTAAGGATATATAAAGATATTCAAAGAATAAAAACATAGGCCAATACATTAAAAATTAATAATGTACTAGTCTTTAGAAAATGCTAATGAAACTCTGATTTGGCATTTGTACCTGTTAAATTAACCACTGCTGTCAGAGTATAAGTAAAGATTTTCATTCACAGGTAGAACTGAAAACAGACACACTGTTCTAAAGGGTGTCTGATGTATTTCAAGCATTTTCTTTCCTGAAAATGTAGGTATTTCAAAAAATATAATTACAAAAATCACATATAAAATAATTCATACCTTGCTTGAGAATTTTTGGGCTCTCTATCTAACAAGGCTGTAAAATCCTGGATGGCTGAATTCCAGCTTTCATTTTCATAGTAAAACATTCCACGCTTCAATAATGCATCTGTTCTTGTGGGATCATAAAAAATGCACTTCATGGGGAGGGTGGGGTGGAAGGGAGACACAAAAACATATCACATAATGAAAAAAAAAGAACAAGAAAAGTATATAACCCCATAGCAAATTAAATAAAGTACAATCACATTTTTAACTTCAAATTATATAAAAGCAAACTACTTTAGATGTAAATTTTGACATTTGCATTTAAAACCCACTTTTTTAGGAGGTCCACTTATCATCAAATTCTGGAAAGAGGATGTTTTCTAAGAGAGAAGGAGAAAACAACATACGCAAGCAGCCAAGGCTTTAGTCCACTGAAATTTATACTGATAACATTTCATAAGAGAATTGTTCAACTAGAGTAGCACTATATTGGATCTATCAATTTTATCCCAATTATATCCCCAGCACTTCATCCCCATTAAAGATAAAACATATTAGACCACATCAAGGCTGATTCAATCAAATAAAATATGGATTAATGTAGCCCCTAAAATGGTAAAAACAAATGAGTTGGTATTGGCATGATTCATTTATTTCACACTGACATACAAGCAATAGAGTAAAAAGACTAAATCGTTGTATATTCAGTTATAAAGCTCCTCACTTATTGACAGTGGGAAAAAAAACAAAGCGCAAAGACTACCAAGCATTTTTAAAACAAGAAATAATTCTCTAAAAAGTTAGTTTGACCTCCAGTTACTTCATCAGTCTATTTTTAAACTATTGGTGCTAGAGGGAGGAAATGAACAGAATAGATAATTTAATGATTTCAATATCTTCAAAAGAAAATATTAGAAGTATTTTTTCAAGACCAGGAGTTATCAAAACTTACAGTATTCTCTTGAAGCAAAAATACTGTCAAGTATATGGCTAACCATCAAGGATTAAGAAACAGGGAAAATGAAAAGGTAAATTATTTAAATAACTTATAAATTCTCAATTGTATGAGAACTAAGAATTTAGAGTTAAAAGTCAGAAGGTCAAGGTTAAAATTCTGCTGCAAACTGAGGAATTCTTTGCCTGACTGTAGCACTTCAATGTACAATTCAGCTAAAAGTTCACTTCCTCAAGGAATTTCCTTGATATTGCCCTACCAAATATAAATTACTCGTCCATTATTTTTACTTTTTTATAGGAGCCATCATAATTTGTAATTATATATTTATGTATGTATTTCTTTCTTTAATGTCTGTCCTTTGAACTGTAGACTCCATATATAGGAAACATGCCTATTTCATTCACTAAGATTTATTCACTATATTATAGAATGCCTCAGTCAATAAATATTTATGTGTGAATAAATGAATGAGTGAACAAGCTAGTGAGCACAGCTTCTTTGGAAGTAGAAGGGTTTGCTGCAGAAGAGAACCAGCTTTTTGCGTCAAGAGTTAAGTAGAAAATGGATTTTCTCTATTGTTTGAAGGAAAGAAACAATTTTCAAAAGTTTCCTTTACCACTGTTTCATGGTAGAAGAGGAGAGCTGAGAGAGCCAAGTCCCCTTTTAGCTGCCTCAAATGCTCCAAAACCCAACTCTTTGATGTAAATCCATTCATTCACTAATTACGGTGGTTTTAAAAATTTGATATAGTGTTAATATCACTTCCAGTAATGAATGCTCTAGGTCTTATTCTACAATAAATTAATTTTAATTATACAACATATATGAAAGAACTGCGACAATTTGCTATAACATTTGGATGAGACTACCATAATCTAAAATATATAAATAATGGCAGCATCATATGTGATACAACTTACTTTTGCGAAGTCATCCATGGCCAGCACTCTGTTTGTTATTTCATACATCTCACCCCTCCTGAAATATATGTCAGCATCTGTGGGTTTGCACTTAATTGCCTGGGTATAGTTTAGAATCGCGAGAGTGATATCTTTTTTTTTCCTGTAAATTTCTGCCTTGGACAAATATGCCTCTAAAGACAACATAAAAGGTACAAGTTAGTGTTACAGTCCTTTTATTAACTGAAAAATCTTAGAGATTAATTTGTCTTTCTCCAAAACTGTAGTCTTAGAATAATGTTTCTCTATCATATTTTCTTAACCATTTAATGCATGGTTGTTGTTTTTTTTTTTTATTTTCAACAATGCAACATTTGTTCTCAAAGTCTGGATAAATACTCAATTATGGTTTAAAAGTATCTTCAATTTCAATGTGAAATAACAAAAATTAACTATTACTTTTTTGAATGTCTGAAATGTTTCACAACATTTTAGTGTTAGTAGTAAAAGGTTAGATTTTGATAGCACAAAATTTTATGCAGTTTTAGCAAAGATCAGCAGAAATCAAAAAACATTTAATAAGCTCATGCTACATTCTAGAGGTATGTTGTGGATGCTGGGGATACAAAGATTAATATGACATTTTCTTATTCCCAAAAAGTTTCACATGGAGTCAGTTATCCAAGTTGTTAAAATAGGTCACATAAGGTTAAATGTGTAGATTTCATCCAACCATGTCATAGGGACACTACAACTCTAACTCAGAGATTTGTGGTCAAGAAAAGGCTTGTGAATCACTTCTAAAGTTAAAATGTTTAAGTACATATTCTCGAGGGATAAATAGTAAGCAATCAATTTATTGTAATGTATACCAAGAACATTAACATTTCAAACCATGGTGAGTATTTTGAAAACAATATAGGATCATATGAGTCTTAAATTTATAGTATCAGTAGCGAATTTAACTTAGGAGTATCACAGCCTGTTTTGAGACCTAGGTCTCTTTATTTACACATCTTCCTAATACTGCTAAATGACCAAAGATTAGGTAAAGATATAATTGATAACTGTACAGTAAACCTACCTGCACTATTTTTATTATATTTATTTATATAATTCAAGTCATCCAAAGCTTCATTAATTTTGTCTTGGAAAAGATAAATGAGATGTCGATGCCAAAAGGCATTGAGAAACAATGGTTCCAAGAGTATAGCCTAGAAAACACATGTATAAATTCACTTAGAGTTGATTTATTAAAGGAAAATATCCTAGCAAGTTTGTTTTTCTTTTTTTAACTTAATATTTATTATATTTTTCCATTGCCATTTATTTCTCTTTTACACCCTCCCCTGAGCAATCACCACACTGTTGTCCACGTCCATGAGTCCTTTTTCCTTTTTCCTCAATCTCTCCACCCCCTAACCTCACCCCCACACTAGCTGTCATCTGTACTCCATCTGTGAGTCTGTCTCTGTTTTGCTTGTTAGTTTAGATTATTCATTAGATTCCACATATGAGTGAACACTCAATCCCAATGGCTATGTTATGTATGATATAAAATAGTACCTCCCAATTTGGCAAACAAAATCTAGTACTTTTAATATATATTATTTGAAAATGTGAATAAATATAATTTTACAATCCCAAATGTACACTACAAATTCACTGTTCAAAATTTTAGTAAAAATTATTATATGCTTATATGCAAGTGTAAATTGTTAACATTGTTATTTTGATTAAATAAAACTTACTTCCTGTAGATCATTCATGGCACTCTGTAATTTTCCCAGTTTCCTGTACAGAGCTCCACGCCTACAATATGGAAATGCAGGATATACTTTCTTATTATTTATTTCTTCAGTCAAGATCTCCACTTCAGATTCAAAATGTTTAATGACCTCTGGAGAAAGATCACACTTCACAGAATCACTTAGCTCTAGTTTTGGTAGTTCTTTCACTTCATTAGACAAGTCTTTCTGAACACGTGTACTAACAACTTTCTCTTTTGTGGTTGTCTTCTGAGGTTTATGCTTAGAGAATATATCAAGAACCCATGTTCGAGGGTCACTATTTTCTGGAATCCCTCCCATACTTTGGGCAAATTTGTCAAAATTTAACAATGAAGGTACACTGGGACATCGTATTTGACGTTCATACAATGGAACTCTGAGCAAATGTTTCTTCTGTCCAGGAAGGATTTCATGAGACGTTGCCCTAGTTTTTGAAAGAGTGATTTTTAGTTCATATAAACATAATTATTTTTATAATCAGTAAGTCTACAATTCAGCTACAAATGAAATTACTCTTTCTCTGTTGTGCATCAGAGTCACCCAGAGACTTGTTACACACAGATTTCTGGTGTATTAGCTGGATTTGGTGGTCACAATTACCAAAATAAACCACAGAGGTAGAATAGTAACCGTATGATTTTAACTCACAAGGATCTGTGGCAGTAACTAAATGACCACAGGTCTTTAGAAATGGGATAGAAGAGGAGCCTGCTAAGGTGTACTTTGACTTACATCAGTGAAAAAAATTCTAGGTCTTCTAGATCTTCACAATCTCTTACCCAGCTCTCAGACCTAAGCCAGTTCATAATCCAAAACCTCTCACTTGACAAGAAGGCCAGAACAGGTCCCACTGAGGAAGTATCTTGCTATGTGGTCTCAGTGTATTATTTAATGAATTATCCTCTAAAACCTTTCAAAGATCTGGGAAAGAGTAAATACCTAAATCTTGTGGGGTTTATTAGATACTGGCTATAAACTTATGCTAATCCACAGATACCCAATGTGGATGCCAATGAAGTCCACCAATCAAATTAGGGAATTATGAAGGTTCAGTGGTAGAAATAATTTTGGCCTAAAACTACCTAACAGTAGATCTGGTGAGATATGGACCCATTCTTGGATAATTCCCCTAGTCCCAGAATGTGTAGTGTAAAGAATCAACTTAACAACTACATAAGCCAAAGATAATGGTAGTAAAGATCAAGTGGAAATTTCTGGAAAGGCCCTATTTCATCTCATACCACCATTCACGATAGTGTACTAAAAGCAATAGCTGATGATCAGGAAAATTACAGATTAGTGGCACTAAGAAAAATATGTCACCTTGTGTCTATAGAAAATAAATTCTGCCTCTCTTGGGGGTGTAGTGGAGCAAGATGGGCCAAGAAAACCAGGGTTAAAACCACAGATTTGCTTCCAGGAGCAAGCCAAGTTGGAAAGTGTTGCTAGTGGGAATCAAAAATGAGTGTGATTAAACAATCTTAAAGGTATGATATACAATGGTAAGAAGGATATTTCTATGTTAATGAAGTTAAGATTAGTGAAAGAAAGATCTCAAACTATAAAATAAAATTTATAAATATGCTCCATAAACTTATTTTAAAATAACACTTACTTCATAGTAACACTGTGGTAAATTAGTTTAAGATTTAGATTAAAGAAAGTAGGAAAGCTATACTAATGTATTATATTGGATCAGACTTCCAGTCAAGATGAAAACATAGGTAAAAATGGCTCACCTCCTCACACAACCACAACAAAAATTATAACCAGACTACAAAACAAATATCACCCAGAATCATCAGGAAACTGAGCTGTATGAAAGTCCAAAAACCAAGGAATTAATCCAGATGGACAGGAGCGGCAGAAATATGGAGATACATGGAGGAGTGCAGATGCAGGGACATGCAGAGAAATATAGAGAGGTGTGGAGAAGTGGAAACATGCAATGGGTGGTCCCACACCCATGTGTGGTGGATAAAAATCAGAAGGACGACCTTGGGATCACGGTGAGGGATCCTAGTTCCACACCATATCACCCAGCCCAGGGTTCCAGTGCCAGGAAGATAAGTCCCTATAACTTCTGGCTATAAAAACTAGTGGGGGTTGGATCAGCAGAAGAAACTGCAGGATTCTCAGGAGTCTCATCTTAAAGGGCCCACAACAGACTTAGGACTTACACAGATTCACTCCCTCTGGGCTTCAGCACCAGGGCAACAGCTGGAAAGGCATCAGTGACACATGGGGAAAAACTGGAGTGTCTAGCATCAGGGCAAGTGCCAGGGGAAAACATCCTCCAAGACAATGCCAGGAGGTGGCATTGTCACCTCTTTGAGCCCTCCTGACCACAGAGCCACAGAGCAGTGAAGCAAGTTGCCCTGCCTGGCTGATTACCTAAAGTTCTGCCTCATCCAATTTACTGGTGCACTTTTCTACAATAGGCCATACTACTAAGGCAGGGAGTCAAAGCAGCTCTCCCTACACAGAAACTAACAGAAAGAGGCTGCCAAAATGAGGAGAAATAAAAATATGGCCCAAATGAAAGAACAGAACAAAACTCCAGAAAAAGAACTAAAGAAAATGGAGATAAGCAATCTATCAGATGGCAGAGTTCAAAACACTGGTTATAAAGCTGCTGAAGGAACTCACTGGGTACTTTAACAGTATAAAAATGATCCAATCAGAAATGAAGGAGACATTAATTGAAGTAAAGAACAATTTTCAAGGAATCAACAGTGGAATGGATGAAGCTGAGAATCAAAATAAATGACTTGGAACATAAGAAAGAAAAAAGCATTTGAGAACAGCAAGAAGGAAAAAGATAAGGAGAGGCTAAGGAGCCTCTGGTACAACTTCAAACATACTAATACTTGAATCATAGGGGTGCCTGAAGGAGAAGAGAAGAACAAGAAATTGAAAACCTATTTGAAAAAATAGTGAAAGAAATTCCTTAATTTGGTGAAGGAAATAAACATACAAGTCCAGCAAACACAGAGAGCCCCAAACAAGGTGGACCCAAAGAGGAATACACAAGACACATCATAATTAAATTACCCAGCATTAAAGATATGAAGAGAAAAGGAGAGCGTTACCTACAAAGGAGTTCCCATAAGACTATCAGCTGATTTCTCAAAAGAAACTTTGCAGGCTAGAAGGAACTGGCAAGAGTGATGAAAAGCAAGGACTTACAACCTAGATTACTCTATCCAACAAAGCTATCATTTAAAATTGAAGGGCAGAAAAAAATGCTTCCCAAACAAGGTAAAACTAAAGGAGTTCATCAACCGCACACCATTATTATATGAAATGTTAAAGGGACCTATTCAAGAAAAATGAGAAGATCATAACTATGAACTTTAAAATGGCAATAAATTCACAACTATCAACAATTGAATCTAAACAACAAACTAAGCAAACAAGCAAAACAGAAACAAAATCATAGATATGGAGATCATTTGGAGGGTATCAGTTGGGAGTGGGAAAAGGGAGAATGGGGGAAATGCACAGGGATTAAAAAGTACAAATTGGTAGGTACAAAATAGACAGGGGGTTGTTAAGAACAGTACAGAAAATGGAATAGCCAAAGAATTTACATGCATGACCCATGGACATGTATTAAGGGTGGGAGGTATTACTGGAGGGAATGTTGGATACCAGGTGGAGGGGAACAAAGGGGGAAACTTGGAACAACTATAATAGCATAATCAACAAAATATATTTTTAAAATAATAAATAAATAATAAAAATGGTTTTCAGAGTAGGGACTAGATTGAGAGCCCAGGCTGCCTTCAGCTTACTGGCATGGTTTAAAACTTCAAAAAAAAAAAAAGAAGAAGAAGAAGAAGATCAATACTCCCACAGTTTGTTTTACTGCCTCGACCTCTACCTCATCCTATGGGTCTTCTCACCCCTCTTGGCAGTCTATACACATTTCAACTTCACTTATTAAAAAGCACATAACTCTCTTTAAGTGGATAATTTTATAATCAAAATGATAAAGGGGCAGGAAGCAGTAAAACATCCCCCAAAGCAGTGTTGAATCTGCTTATATCCTCTATATAGACAGAAGTCACCTCAGTCATAGCCAAAATGGTGCTGTGCAGTATTCTTTCTGGGATGGTGAAGATTCATAATACTTTGAAAAGAGCAAATGTATTGGAATCTTCTGATTCTGATCTAAAACATTTGTCAAATTAGGAAAACCTACCTAAAGTATTCTAAAGATGACCTAACAAAAAAGCTTCCAGGTATATTCGTTGCAGGGGAAACTTAACTATAAATCATGTGCAGAGAACTCAGTACTTGAATGGCATTCTCCCCTAGGATTGGTCTCTACTGTACTCTGTCACTTACACTTTCCTTAGAGTTATTCCCCAGTCTCCCAGTCTTCTAAAGGACAATAATCACCACAATAATGTATAATTCCTCTTCAGAACCAGCAAGACTTTACAACAATAAAGTGAATAAAACATTTATGAGTCTCTTATCACCAGAAAAGTCTTTTCTAAAAAATATAAGTTTAATGAATTCTTTACTGTCATTTGGGTATATCGAAAGAGAACAAAGCTCAGGGCTTTGGAAACTATTTTGACAGCTCTTGGGTGGTAAGAATTTCTGTCCTGAACACTAAACTATTAACATGCCTGGATTTTCAGTAACCTTTATTTCAGGCCCCTCTACATTTTTAAGCATGTTAGATACCATTACCTCCAAGTAAGAAGAAAAATTATTTCTTTGTATTGATCTCTGAGTTAGGGCTCATAACATACAAAAAACAATTTATCTATCTGGTTTTGTTACTCATTTCAATACTTTAAAAAATCAGTAAACTATTTCGACTTTTGAATGGGTGAAACTTGTTTGGAGCAGAGATTGGGTTTTGGTCCTACATCATCTCAAAAAATAACTTAGTAGAGTTTATTTCTTTCCATTAAAAGATTTTATGTAGCCATTAAAATTGATTTAGTTTTACTTCTTGACTGGGAAGCATGTCCTTACATTAGCCACACCTTCAATGAGTGAATTATAAAATGAAGACAAAAACCACAATGCATTTTATAAACTATAACAATTATTGATTAAACAAGACCTTTTTAGAATATTTGGAGGCTTGGACAACGCATCCAACACAAATGGAAGTTTAGTGAATTTCTGTCCTTTCTTCCATTTCAGCTTCTTTTTCTTGGGATAAACAATGTAACTGATGCCAGCTTTTCTAGATGCTTCAATGAGAGAAACAGACAGATCTCTTAGGCTGTGATTGTCCTGAATGGTGTCTAAGATGGTATCTATATTTTCTTTCGCAAAAGTGACTTCCTCAGTTGCGTTTTGCTCAATTATCCCACGACGTTCCAATTCCTTTGCTTTCTGAAACATCACCTCTCTTATACTGCTTTGCACATCATCCTTAATCTCTAACAGAACTGTGGTCCCCTCCTTCCTCAATTCAGCTAAAGAGTTTATTCTCTTATTAATGAGAAAACAAAGAGGTAGAAAAAAATAAAATCAATTTAGTTGCTATACATTTAAAATTAATTCAATTAGTTAATGTAGTTTGACCACTATTGAAAAAACTTTGTATCATGTATTCTTAATGTTTTTTCAAAAGCCAGTTAATAAAGTTAAAATGGGCATATAATGTACATCATTATAGTATACAATACTGTCTTGTACATTTGAAAGTTACTAAGAGTGTAGATCTTAAAAATTCTCATCACAAGAAAATAATGTGTTAACTATGTGGTGATGGATGTTAACAACTTACTGTGGTGACCATTTCACAATACATACAAATATCAAAGCATTATGTTATACACCTGAAATTAATATAATGTTATATGTCAATTGTATGTCAATAAAATAAATAAAAAATAGTGTCAATGTACAGGGACACAAAACAGAGGAATCAGTGAGTCAGTAAGAAAGGAGAATGTCAGAAATGAAAAATGAAATAGGCTAAAGTTAGGCAGGCTGAAAGCAAATTAGAAGAAATTAACATGGAGAATCAAGGAAGTTGACTGTCAGATACTTTGGGGGAAATAAAACACCTGGGAGCTAGGTGTCACTGCCACTGAAGGTGAGAACCAGCTGCTCAACAACGCCTGTGGATTCTTGGAAAAGCTGAAAGCATTTTTCTTGGTACAAGGAGGTGGGGATTTAAGCACTAGCTCTGCCATTTATCACTCTCTGACCCTTTGCTTTTCACGTGTAACACAAGGATAATATCTGTCTCACTTTCCTTCTCATCAGGATATTATGAAGTCCAAAATCAAACTGAAATAGTGTTCATAAAAAATGCTTTGACCTGGCTGGCATAGCTCAGTGGATTGAGCGCGGGCTGGGAACTAAAGCGTCCCAGGTTCGATTCTCAGCCAGGGTACATTCCTGGGTTGCAGGCCATAACCCCCAGCAACCGCACATTGATGTTTCTCTCTCTCTCTCTCCCTCTCTCTCTCTCTCTCTCTCTCTCTCTCTCCCTCCCCCCTCTCTCTCTTTCTCCCCCTCCCTTCCCTCCCTAAAAATGGATGAATAAAATCTTTTAAAAAAATGCTTTAAAACTGTGAACTCGATGCAGAACTGTGAACTGTGGGTCAACATTGTAAGTGACTTGATTTATAATATACCAGGTAAACTATGACTATAAGACATTTCAAAGTGCTGTTGAAAATCTTAACTTGGAACCACCAACCATAATCATACATTGGCTACCAAATACACACTCATACCCAAACTTGCAGTCAACTCTGGAAGAATCAACTGACTACCTATTTCAGGAAAGTAAACAGAAAAAGCACAGGTTTTGAATATTAATAGTAAGATAAAGATTTCTATTGAATAATAAAACCTGAAAAATTATCATACCTTTAATTGTGGAGATTGTATGCTGCAAAATTTTTTGATATTACTAAGTGATGAAGATTTTCTTGGAAAAATAAACTGAAATAATAAAATGATAATTATACATTGACTGTAGATACTATATGGTAAATGAAAATATGACAGTTGACTATTGGTAGCTGTTAAGGTAAATTTACAAAATGCAGAAAGACTAATTGAAGTACAGGTTCTTGCTGATTTTGAAGTCATCGAATTCAGAGAAGAGCAGAACTTAAAATCCTCAATTAATTTTGAAATTACTTTTTTAAGTTACCTAGTTAGTCCCCACTATGTGCCAGGTGCCACCCTGCAAAGCTTTCCGGGTGGTGTATGGGGCACAGGTGTGTATGAATGTGCCACAGATATGCTGAGCCACTCACCTTTTAACCCTGGGGGTGTGGACTGTGGAACCTGGAGCAGCCACTGTCCCCTGAACAGTCATCCCTACTCATGTATAACCTTGACCTTCTACTCCACAGGACTACACAAGTGTTAACACTTACTATGAGAGTTATTACATTAAAAGAATTGGGAGGTATTTCAGTATGTTCCATGTCCTCAACCAGTATAATGGTGGAAAGAGACATAAGGAAATAACTATAATCCAAAGTGACTGTGGCAATGACTATAAAAATGGCATAAATCGAGTGTGAGGGGACCCAGGAGAGGGAGAGGTTAATTCTAAACAGGAAAGAACCTGAACAGACTAACTTGAAGAGGTAGCATCGGGTTGGCCTATGAAAGGCGGTGACATTTCTATGGACTGAGAGGGGACTGAGAACATCCCTTGCCAATGGAATAGCCTAAACCAGGGCCTACAAGGGTCAAAGTGCTGGGATTATGGTTCCTAAGGACTCTGGTGCAGACAGAGGCTATATGGAGGTAGAAGAATAATGAGAAGTAGGATAGGAAATATAGTTGAGGCCAGGTTATAAGACTTAGTTAAGCACTCTGACTTTATGTGGCAGGTGAAGTTATTCAAATTGTTGAGACATATGCCACATAATCCTACCTGTGTTTTAAGAATATAGCTGGGGTCAGGAAGGAGGAAGGGCTGCAAGAATCAGCTACCAAAAATGGGAATTATCTGACAGGTCAGTGTAGGTAATGCTACTAAGGTAGTCTAGAAAGTGCAATTGGCATTTCAAACTAGAAAGTGTCATTCATTGGTTCAATTGTTTTGTATGTGATGCTTGCTGCTCTAGCTGCTATGGACAAAACAATGAACAAGAATGGTATGACACCAGGCGGGTGAGGACTATGAAGATCAAACATACAAGAGGACAAGTATTTAGGAAGTACTAAAGGAAAAATAGCAAGAAAGTGACCTATATTAAATATAAACATTATCCTCCCCCCAAGAAGTATTACCTCACTGTGTGGGAAGAGGCATGGACTTGATTAGCTGACTAGACTAGGGATTTGGTTTGTCCCAGGGAACCAAGACTCTATACTAGGTAGCACTCAGCATCCTGAGGGAGCGCCGAAGGGGAGCAGAGCTCTAAAGGCAATAATGTGGGGAGAAAACTGTTTCTTGTTTGTCCCTATAACATTCAGGACACTTCTAGATCAACATATAAATTTTCTACCTTTCTTCTTCTCTCAATCGCTAACTCTTTTCTTCCTGATTGAGTTTATTATTTAGTTTGGTTTTATTGATACACTGTAACCACAAAGATGAGCATGAGTCTAATTGTCATGTAAAGAACTCAGGTTTACTTGGTTTCATGACCAGGAATGATTCCCCCATCATAAAAAGATTTATAAACATATTCCTTTGATCTTTTAAGACCTAGAAAGAAGTGATAAATGAGTACAAAACCAGAAATTTTAGAAACAGTAGGAAAACTCACAGCAGGTTTCTGCTACTGATTAGTAAATAACATCCTTGGAGTGTCATAAAGACAACACATTTAAAAAGAGGAGTTGTGTCCTCCCCACAAAGATACCAGTGCACATTTTGAGGCATTTCCTGGACTGAGGAAACACCAATAAACAGTTTCCAAAATTTGTAGATATAATACCTGAGCTGTAGACAGAAAAAGTAACCAGTTTACAATTCAGAATAAAAATTTTACATACCCTATGCTTTCCATTGTACTGATTTATAGTGACACTTTCCCTGCTTTCAGGTGAAATTTTCTCAATTAGAATTCTGCTTGTCTGAACACTCTGTGGTTAAAAAAAGTTTTCAATTAATAGTGAAATACTTTTAAAAGCCTATGACCACTGTTAACTTTACAGTACATTATTAACAAAAGAGAAATGTATGGAAAGGGTAGAATTGTAGAAAAAATTCACCAGAGATGCATCAAAGTCCCACTACAACCTTAGTATTTGACCAAAACCCTCAATTCAGCTTCAGCATTGGCAGTTAGTCAAGCAGATAGGTACATCTATTATTTCTGGCATCCTTAATCTTAGCAACAGTCAATGGTCCTATGATCTCATAGGTTAGCATTGAATCTATGCAACATGGCAACAGCAGGATTATGAATAAAACATATCATTTGGATGATTGTCACTGCCACTATTCACTGTAAAGTACAAACAAGCATTTTAAATGTTAAATTAAATAAAAATCTCCTTATAATTCAAACACTATCAGTGAACTGTTATATGTGCATGCTTTTTGTTGTATGGGTAAACAGCTGCAATGATTATAATTATTATTTTTTAAAGATTTTATTTATTTACTTTTAGAGAGAAGGGAGGGGAACGAGAGAGAGAGGGAAAGAAACATCAGTGTGTGGTTGCCTCTTGTGCCCCCTACTGGGGACCTGGCCCACAACCCAGGCATGTACCCTGGCTAGGAATCAAACCAGCAACGCTTTGGTTTAAAGGCCGGTGCTCAATCCACTAAGCCATGCCAGCTAGGATTGATTGTAATTATTATCAAACATGCTACTTCTCTATCCTGAATCATATCTAAGTTAGAGAGTCTGGTGGATTCATGATGAAATAAATTATGCTGCTGCCTAGTTTACTGAAAGTTTGTAGGTCTCAAACAACTTTAAAATTTCAAATTCAAAAATTTGTATTCAATAAAAAATCAGCTTTAAAAAGTATCATGAATTAGCACTGAGAATGGAACAGATATGGAGAAGGCTATGGGAAATTTAGGAATTACCCACATTATTTATTTTTGTTCATCCTCTTCTCTTACATTTTTAGAAAGTAACTAGAGCACAATGTAAGAAAATTACCAGACATAGCAAAAAAAGGCTTTGTCAACTTCATCATTATTTTAAAAACCAAACTCTGAGACACACAAGAAATTTTGGAACTCTTTTATCATATGCTTATACAAACTTTTCAAATATGATACAAAGGTATCAATTACATATTTTAAAGAATGCTTTTTACAACAACAGGGACACAAACCTTAATACAGCAGGTCCTCAACATTTTATAACATTGATCTGATGCCACAGGAACTTAAATATGCTTGTATCAATTAGCCTATGGTAATTCGGTTTTGTTATATGTCATTTTGCTTAAAGTAATAGAACCTATCCACGATGTTAAGTGAGGGCTTACTGTAATATATTTCACAGATCTTAAAATAGCAGAACTTACTAACAATCAATGACAGCTTTTGAAAAGAGAACATGCTTCATATGTTGGAATATGCCAAGATATTACCTAAACTAATTTGCTTGATAGGGCAATTACAGTACTGCTTACACAATATCCAATGTAAAAATTCTCCTGCTTCACTCCAAGGATATTGCAGAAATTGGTTATGCATGCAATCAAAGTTAGGATGCAGGTGAAAATGAAAACAGTTTTGCTACCTAAAACATCAATTATGACTTCTGCTTCTAATTATGGCAAGCTAAGTAATTTTGCTGAGGACAACGAAGAAAGCTACACGTAATATGAAAAACAATCATTATCTTTTAAGCATCAAAGAGCTAACAAGATAATGAAGAGATACTGGGCCAAAATCTGAGAAAAGGCAAGAACCAGGTAAGTTAAATCCAGTATTCGAAAATAATTTTATTCTCAGGATGTTTACTAATGGAGCTGCAAATTGACACGCAAATATGCAATTTCTTGGGGCAAGGGTTACAGAAATTGAGAACCAGAATCTACCTGATGTACCTGAGGTGTGAAGCCTGATATGTATATGTATATACATATATGTATATATATACACAAACATATAGGTGTGTGTAAATATTTAAAATATACAAGTGTTGAAGGCTAAAAGGATATTACAGGGCTACACACTCAGATTAAGAGTTAGTGAAAGAAAATATCTGTGTAGACTTTCAGCTGGGGCCCTGTCATGAAGGAGGTCAGAGAAAATCAAGCCTCAACCTCATATTAAGGCTCTCCTTAAATGGTAAATATCCCATGTTCTGACAAAAAAAGTTTTCCTAGAGAAAGAAACCACCATTCTAGATCTCAAATACTTCCTAAAACTAATGGCTCCAATGCAATGGTAAGATTTAAAGATAACAGGTACATGAAGAAACAAAAGAACAGATTTGGAGGAAAAAATAAAAACTCTAAAAAAAAACAAAGCCAAATTTAAAAACACAGTAAACAAGTTTAACAGTGTATTAGATACAAATGAAGAAAAAATGTATGAACCTGAGCTACATGATAGATCAAAAACATCATCTGGAGCCCAATATTAGGAGGAAAAAAAGGAGCTAGCCCTGGCCAGGTGGTTCATTTGGTTGGAGCATTGTACCATACCCCAAAAGGTTGTGGTTCCATCCCTGGTCAGGGCACATACCTCAGTTGTGAGTTCAGGGAGGCTGCCAAAATAAAGAGACAAAGAAGCACAGCCCAGATGAAAGAATAGAACACATTGAAATTTAAATCCAAGACCATCTGATTGCAAAGCCTGTGCTCTGCTTAGTGTTGCCACAACAAAAAAAAAAATGGTCACCATCTACACTATCATTGAATTAATAGATACTATTGGGACATCTGGTACACCACAAAATGTAATAAATTTCATGAAACTGGTATTCTAAAGACAATAGTGCCTCATGTTAATAAGGATTGAGAATAAACTTTAAAATAATTTCAGTAAGTTTAAAAAAAGCACTTTCTCACATAAGTTGTATGTCAAAGAGATACTGAAAACTACAATAGAAATTATTCAGAAAATAAATGAATACACTACAAATAAAAACTTATGAAATAAGGTCAAAGTCTTACACAGAGACAACTGATGAATTATGTATACTAATTAAAAAGAAGAAATACAAAGAAATTAAATTTTCAATTCAAGAAATTAGAAAAATGCCCAAATACAAATGTTAACCTTCTATGGAAAGCAGGAAACTGATAACCAAAAAAAAAAATCTCAAAGAGAGGTAACAAAAATTCAGAGGAGCAAAACCTGAGTTAATACTTAAATCAAAAGTTTTTTGGTCAAAGATGCCACCATTTGACCATGTTTGTTTTTCTGGCTCTATGGCCATGATAGCTAACAGCTAGGTGCTCATATATCACAATCCTTGCTAAAAAAAAAATTAAAGGGATGGTTTTATACTGATGAGAGTATACTAAGTAGTTGGACAAGTAGAGATGAAATAATTTGCAAGTGAAAACATATGAGAGAAAACAAAAAATAAACTCGTTTCTAAAAAAAATTCTACTCTAGTAAAGAAAAACTCTAAAAAAAAATCCATTAGAAATGGGTAGTAAATTATGCAGCATTGGAAATGGAGATTAAAACTGAAGACGGAATATATACAAATGCTGCATATAGCAAAAATCTCAATTAAACAGACGGTTGTCTGTAAGGATATATATCTAATTAACTCAAGAAAAAACATTAAACATGAATAACCCTTGAATTAGAAAATGAAAGTTTTATTTGTCAATCACCTTTCCAGGCAGTGAATTCTTCCACATTTTCAAGATTATTTCTATGCTACATCAATTTTGGCATATTAAAAAAAAAAAGATGAGCTGTTAATCAATTTACGTTACGAAGCAAGACATACCTTGATGGAAGAATTTAACTAAGGAAAAAAATACACTACATATAGGTTTCACTCAAGTATATTTTAAAAAAGAAATTATTGCCTAATATATTTCAACACACTATTTAAGAAAATACACCATGGCCCTGGCTGGCATAGCTCAGTGGATTGAGCACGGGCTGCGAACCAAAATGTCGCAGGTTCGATTCCCAGTCAGGGCCCATGCCTGGGTTGCAGGCCATGGCCCCCAGCAACTACACATTGATGTTTCTCTCTCTCTCTCTTTCTCCCTCCCTTCCCTCTCTAAAAATAATAAAATCTTTAAAAAAAAAAAAGAAAATACACCATGATCAAGTAATCCAAGATATGTCAAGATATTTTAATATTAACATTCTTAACATGTAGTAACAATAGGTCATATATGACTGTGATTCCATCCTGCCTTGGTTGGAGAGAAGCTAAGAGATAAACTAATGACTTTATTTCAAGCAACAGATATAAACAGGATTTCACTGATTTAATCTTACCTTCGATTTTATTACATTATTATTCTGTTATGCTTTCCCTGTGATTTCCTTAACTATTTTGTTTGACCCTTTTCTGATATGTTTTAGTAAGCTGCCTAAAATTTTGTGCAATTAAAATAACCCTAAGTACTATTAAAAACTTATGCACAATGATGTTCATTGCAAAATTTAAGAGGAAAAATAAGGAGAGCAAGAGGGGGTAAAGGAGAAAGAAAAGAAGAAGGAAGAGGAAGAATGTTTAAGAATGAAAGAAAATGGACCAAAAAGTGAGCAGTAATTGTCTCAAGGGAAAAGAATAGATGATTTTGGGTTTCTTCTCTTGATCCTCATTTTTAAAATAATTGGTGTAACAAAATTAGAGCAAGCAAACACTCTTTACAAGAAAAATTAATAATTATATTGGATAGTAGTAAAATTTTTTTAACATTATGTAAACTAAAAATGTACTTTTGAAAGCAAATGAAAATACCATGAAGATCTAAACAACCCAATCACTTTTATGTCCTGGAACCACAGTCAAACAAAATATTCTTTCAAAAAGAAAATTCGACTGGCTAAATTAACATGGATAAGTACAAAATTTTTTAGAAATGTACATAAATACAATATATGTGTGTGTATATATATATATATATATATATACACACACACACACACATACTTAAGGGTTTATAAGTATATGTGTACATGTACATATGTAATATATATTATATAAAATTTTTATAGCACCATTTAACATTCTTAATTATGGTAATAGTTGTATGACAAATTACATAACAACTGTCCAGTAAAAATTAATGTAATAATCAATTATACAATTTAACTATTAAATAATTACAATAGAAAAATTCATTTCGTATATTACCTCATATTTTGGATATAGTGTTTCTCTCACGACAGATACTGGAACATGGAATTTGGATGAATTTAGATTCCAAAACAACTTTGTAAATCCTGGATACGCTGACACCTTTGAAAATAACATATAAGGCTATTAGAAACTAACAAATGATAAGTCTCTAGGGTAAAAACCCAAGCTCCTCTCAAAATCATTATCTAGTTGCCCAGAAAGTGAGGTGATGGATTCCATAGCCTCTGAAAGTCTCGGAAAACTTTTCACACCCATCAGATTAGCAAAATGTAAAGTTAGCAATTCCAAGTGGTGCCAAGAATGGGAGAAATTAGTAGAACTGCACCACACTGGAAGCAAACTGACCATTTGTATTAAAACAGGAAATGTACATCCTCCAACAATTGCACCTCCACCACGATCCAACAATTGCACCTCCACCTATACAGTCTAAGGAAATTCTTACACATGTGCATAAAGAGATATGTACAGGGTGTTTATACTGTATCTGAAATAGCAAAAAACAAAGCCCGATCTCAATGCCCATTAACAGAAAAGCCGATGAAAAAAAAGTGGTATATTCGTAGAACTAAACACTAATCAAGCCATTCAAGCACAAAAATTATAAACTACTATAGATGGATCTTAGAGTGTAGTATTTTTAGAAAGATGCATATAAAATAATATCTCTATATAAATGTACATAGAACACACAGAACTACAGTATTTATTGTTTAAAGTCACAAAAATAAACCTAGTAAAGTACAAAATCATAGAAAGACCATAATTATAACAGTGACTGCCCTTGGGTAAGAAAGAAGAGAAATGGAACTAGGAAGTATGAGGATTTAATTAAATTATTTAAAAAATATTTTTATTTAAAAAATCTGAAACAAATATAAAAAGGTTAACATTTATAAATTCTTGATAACATACCTCCAAGCATATCTTACTTTAGTTTGTATAATTTATTTATGTTTTTTAAAACTTTTTCCAAATAAAAATTAATCAGGCATAGGAAAATATTTTTGGAGGTGAAACTATTCTGCATAATGCTGAAATTATAGCTATCTGACATTATGCATTTGCCAAAACCTACTAAACTTTATAAAACAAAGAGTAAACTTTAATGTATAAAATTAAAAAAAAAAATTAGGATATCACGAGAAGTCCCAAGATAGAATACAGACTGTAACAAAACAATCTAACTATGTTATAAATGTATGAAACAACCTCACAGAAGGGGGAGAGGCAAAAAGTTGCTGACTTTAGTAATTTGGAAGTGAGTAGATATATAAAACTAAAGGCAAAAGAAACTGTACATTACTCTGTACTTTAGTTTATAAAGTTGTTTCCCATAGGAATATGGCTGAACAATTCTGATACATTTATACATGTACACTTCCATATCTGAATTGAGCAATTAAGTAAATGGACGGAGAGTGCTGGGATCCACGTTTGTCACTGTTGGAGTAGGATTTAAAGGTGAGGGGAGGAGGCTAGAATGACCTATGTGGTAATGAATTACAGTTGGAAACAACAGTGTGAACCTGTGTTTAGCTTCATTTAGGCACAGATAGTTACATACAGAAATATTTTTAGATATGAGTATTCACGGAAGTTAGTATACACACATACACTGTGTCAACTAAGATCTGGAAACCACAGTAGCAACAAGCACACCTAATGCACAGATGTTGGTGGCTAATTACAATCTTTAATAAAGGGAACCAGGGCTTCTTACAGAAATTGATGATTCCATGGACTGAGGCAGAAAATATACAAGATGAGCTTAGAGCATCTTGTAATGCCAGAAATTAAGGCAGAGTTTTTAAAAATCCCACAATTGGGGGGTATGCTGAAGGCACACAGGAGCCAACTGAAGGAGCGCTCAATTACCAAACCTCAAGCAATTTTAGCAAAATGATAATAAATAGTACTGGATTATAATTCAAAGTATAAAAAATATCCACAAGTCATACTGATATAAAAACTTGAATGTATAAATGGGAAGAATAGATTAGTCTACACAAATTTAAATTAATTTTAATATATACTGAGCCCTCATGGAAGTAGAGCATAACTCCATATTCCTTAAGTGTGAGCTGCACATGGTGACTTCCAAAGAGTACAGTATGAAAAAGTGGGGAAAAACAGAAACTTTACAGTGAAAAAACCTGGCAAATGCTACTGCAGTCAGGTGATCAAGGTTAACATCAACAGTGATAACTTGTGTTGATAAAAGGAAGTCTGGCATGACATGATGAAAATGGCACTTTATCTCAATGTTCTTTCTACCGAGATGACATCAGGCAAACTCCAACTTGAGTACATTCTACAACTATTTGACCAGTACTCCCCAAAACTGTCAAGATTATCAAAAAACAAAAGTGTCAGAAACTGTAACATCCAGGAGAAGCTTAAGAAGATATGACAACTGAATGTAACTGGTATCCAGGATGGGCTTCTGGAACAAAAAATGAACATTATGTAAAAACTAAGGAAATCTGAGTGAATCATGGCAATTAGTTAATACTGTATAAATATTGGTTCATTGATTTTAATAAATATACCACCCTACTATAACTTATCAGTTTTCTATGGCTGCCATAACAAACTAACACTGGGCAGCTGAAAACACAATACAAATGTAGTCTGTCACTATTCTGGAAAATAGATGTCCAGAAATAAGGTGTAGGAAGGTACCATGCTCCCTTGAAGGCTCCAAGGTAGAATCCGGCCATGCTCCTTTATAGCTCTAGTAGCAGCCAGCAGTCCTTGGTGTTCCCTGGCTTGCAGCTGCATCATTCCAGCTGTGCCTCCATCACATGGCTTTACTCCCTGTGCATCTGTGTGTTAATATGTTGTTCTCCTCTTACAAGGATACCAGCCCGATTGGCTTTGGGGCCCACCCTAAATCCAGGATGATCTCATCCCAAGATTTTTAATTACAATTAAGGTCATATTCACAGGTACTGCAGGCTAGGACTTTTGGGGCCACGATTCAATCCACTATTATCATATTAGTAGTAGAGGAACCAGGGTGTTTGGTATATGGGAAATCTCCATGATGTCTTTGTAATTTTTCTGTAAGTCTAAAATAATTCTATAAAATAAAGTTTATTATCAATAAAATAATACAAGAATACCTCAGAGATATTGTGGGTATGGTTCCAGACTGAAGCAATAAAATGAATATTACAATGAAGCAAGTCACATGAACTTTTCAGTTTCCCAGTCATATCGAAGTTATCTTTACCCTATATTGTAGACCATTAAGTGTGCAATAGCACTGTCTTAAAAAACAATTTATATGCCTTAATTTTAAAAGCCTTTATTGCTAAAAAATGCTAACCATTGCCTGAGCCTCAGCAAGTCATCATCTTCTTTCTAGTGTCCTGCCTCGATGCTGGCAGCTGCTGACTGATCAGGGTGGTGGCTGATGAAGGTTGGAATGGTTAAGGCAAGTTCTTAAAAAGACAACAATGAACTTTGCCACATTAATTGACTCTTCTTTTTACTCAAACACTTAAGAGGCCATGATAGGGTTATCAAATGGTCTAATTTCAATACTGGTGTGTTTTAAGGAATAGGTGGGCCTGAGGAGAAGGAGAAAGATAGAACAACGGCAAGGAGGGTAAGCAGTCAGTACATACAACATTTATCATCAAGTTCCCCATCTTAGATGGGTGCAGTTTGTGGCATCCCAAAATAATTACAATAGTAACATCAAAGATCACTGATCACAGATCACCATAAAAACAACAATAATGAAAAAAGTTTGAAACATTGTGAGAATTACTAAAATGTGACATAGAGATATGAAATGAGCAAAATAGCTGTTGTAAAAATGGCACCCTTAGAGTTGCTCAGTGCAGGATTGCCACAAACCTTCAATTTGTAGAAGATGCATCTGAAAAGTGCAATAAAATGATATTATTCCTATAAAAAATGAACACAGATAATAAAACTAATAATTTTAAATATAGTTGGAGGTGAAAATAGTCAGGCATTCATAAGAAAATAAGGTAAGATTTTTAAAATAATAGTTGTTTGAATCCACAGTACTAGTGGTAATTATGTTTTCTTTAATCTTTTCTTGACTTTTAATAATATTTCATTGGACTATGCATTTTCCCATAAAAAGATTTTTTTTCACCAGAAAAAAAAATGAGCTCAAACAATATTAAAGCATCAACTTGCAAGCATCACTCTAGTATTAACTATATGACCATAACAGTGACATCTGTGGCAATGCGGGTGTTACACACACTTTCCAGAGTATTACACCAAGATTGAAACACAGTAAATAAAGCTTTGCAATTTTAAGGCGGCACTAAAGTCTTTTGAACACTTTTCTTTCTAGTCATATATACGTCAACTATTCTATACACTTGATCACATTTCCTATGAATGAACAGAATATTTGGAGAAAGGCTGATTTTGAAGTTGCCATCATAATTTATATAACATAGAATTTAAAATTAAGTTTCTGTCTGATTCATCTTTTGTTTTGTTAGGCATGCTGCATCATTTCATGTTGTACAGACCTAGAACCAGAAATCCTTGCTAAAAGGTGAATAAATTCTTCCAAAGTTGGCCAACACAGATCTCCTAAACATTAAGAAAATTCCAAGTATTCAAATGATGACAAATACAATTCAGTAATTTCTTCCATGTAGTTGACTTCCAGCAGCTTAAGCATAAAATTATACCTCTAGAAGTAAGGGAGGTACAAACAATTGGAAGACAGGAAAATCTATCACTAAACAGCAGTAGTTTGCACTCAAGGAAAAGCACAGATGAACCTTCAGGGGAGAATTTACATAATCAAACTAGTGATGAAACATTCATCACAGTAACTAGTTCCCCCAGCAATGCTCAGAACTGCCTAAAAGTAGACCTAGAAAAATGGTTAGAAACAGCAGGGGTGGTGGCTGTTAGAACTTGACAGGAGGGGAGAGACTGCACAGCAAACTGAAGTACTAGCTATCAAGCAACCCAGTTAAATTTAGTACATCAGCTCCTGCACAGCCCCTACTCTAAATGAATGCAATAACCCATATCCATACTGAAGGTCCAAGGTCAGAGTATACTGGTTACTAAGGGAGAGTTGCAAATTACTTTTAGGGATAAGTTAAGTGTCATATACAAGTAACATAAAGGCAAACAACAGTTTTGGTCTGAGACTCTGGAGAGCCTCAAGACCTTTCCACACATGAAAACTATTTCCTTAGGAACACGAAGAGACTATTTGCCTTTTCCACTGTGTTGAAAGTTGTACTGATTGTATAAAAAAATATTGAGGAAGTTCCTGCCAAAATGGAGGCATAGGTAGATACACTGTGCCTCCTCACACAACCAAAAGAAGGGCAACAACAAATTTAAAAACAAAAAACAACCAGAACTGCCAGAAAATCTAACTGCATGGAAGTCTGACAACCAAAGAGTTAAAGAAGAAACATTCATGCAGACCTGTAGGAGGGGCAGAGAGGGACAGCCGAGATGGAGAGGACTCGCAGCAAGGCAATGACTGGTGGACCGAAGCAGGCAGAGGCTGGCAAACCCAGTGAGGTGGCAGCTGGTGGAGTGGGTGGCCCACATTTGTATGTGGATAAACCAGGAGGAACAATTGGGGAGTGATACTGACCACACAACCCAGGGTTCCAGCATGGGGAAATAAAGCCTCAAAATCTCTGACTGAAAACACCTGTGGGGGTTGTGGCAGTAGGAGAAACTCCCAGCCTCAAAGAAGAGTTCAGTGGAGAGACCCAGGAAGTCCTAGAATGCCCACAAAACCACTCACCTTAGAATCAGCACCAGAAAGGACCAATTTGCTTGTAGGTAGCAGGGGACGTGACTGAAAACCGGCAAGAGCTGAACAAGTGGCATTGTTCCCTCTTGGACCCCTCTCCACATACACCACCACAATGCAGCTATGTGGGTTGCCCAGCTCTGGTGAACACCTAAGGCTCAGCCCCCCTCTATGTAACAGGCTCACCAAAACAAAAAAGTATGGCCCAAATGAAAGAACAGATAAAAACTCCAGAAAAAATACAACTAAGTGATGAAGATGAAGACAACCTATCAGATGCAGAGTTCAAAACCCTGGGAATCAGGATGCTCAAAGAATTAGTTGAGTATGGTTGCAAAATAGAGGAAAAAGTGAAGGCTATAAAAAGTGAAATAAAGGAAAATGTACAGGGAACCAACAGTGACGGGAAGGAAACTGGGACTCAAATCCATGGTCTAGAGCAGAAGGGAGAAATAATGATTCGACCAGAACAGAATGAAGACACAAAATTCAAAAAAATGAGGAGAAGCTTAGGAACCTCCAGGACAACTTTAAACATTCCAATATCCAAATCATAGGGGTGCCGGAAGGAGAAGAACAAGAGCAAGAAGTTGAAAACTTATTTGAAAACATAATGAAGGAGAACTTCCCCAATGTGGCCAAGGAAATGGCCACTTCCAGGAAGTCCAGGAAGCTCAGAGAGTCCCAAAGAAGTTGGACACAAGGAGGAACACACCAAGGCACATCATAATTACATTAAGCAAGATTAAAGATGAGGAGAGAATCTTGAAAGTGGCAAGAGGAAAACAGAGAGTTACCTACAAAGGAATTCCCATAAGACTGTCAGCTTATTTCTCAAAAGAAACCTTGCAGGCAAGAAGGGGCTGGAAAGAAGTATTCCAAGTCATGAAAGGCAAGGACCTACATCCAAGATTACTCTATCCAGCAAAACTTTCATTTAGAATAGAAGCGCAGAGAAAGTGATTGCCAGATAAGGTCAAGTTAAAAAAGTTCATCATCACCAAGCCCTTATTATATGAAATGTTAAAGGGACTTATCTAAGAAAAAGAAGATCAAAACTATGAACAGTAAAATGACAACAAACTCACAGCTATCAACAACTGAACCTAACAAAAACAAAAACAAAAACTAAGCAAACAACTAGATCAGGAACAAAATCACAGAAATGGAGATCTCATGGAGGGTTATCAGCAGGGAGGGGGAGGGAGGAGAATAGAGGAAAATGTATAGGGAATAAGAAGCATAAGTGGTCTACAAAATAGACAGGGGGAGGGTAAGAATAGTGTAGGAAATGTAGAACCAAAAAAACTTATATGTATGACCCATGGGCATGAACTAAAGGAGGAGAATGCTGGTGGGAAGAGGGGTGAAGGGTGGAGGGGAATTAAGAGGGAGGAAACGGGACAACTGTAATAGCATAATCAATAAAATATATTTAAAAATTTATTGGGTAAAAGTGATGGGACCTTAGCAGGAATCAATGTAGCAGCACCTTTTAAAAGCCCACCTGGGAGCAGGAAAAATTGTTAATTTTATTAAATCTCAACTTTTGAGTACACATCTTTTTAATATTCAATATGACAAAATGAGAAGTGCAGGTAAGTGTTTCTGTAGCCAGAGTGAAGTGGGATGGTGGTTTTCAGGAGACGTAGCTTGTGTGCTATTGTTAAGAGCTGTGAACTCCACTACAATTTTTATTTGATAGGACAAACATAAAACTAGGTATTCAGCTTTAGAAAAAGAATGAAACAAACCTATTATTTCAAGTAAAGCTAATGAGACTATAAGTCATTTTAAAAAATAAAGTTTTAGCAAAAATTGCAATTCTGGAAAATTGTGTCCCTCGTCATGAGCTTACCAGGTTCTCAATGATAAGAGATTTTTCTGAAAACAATCCTGAGAAAGAAGAACAAAGTTGGAGGAACACACTACCTAATATAAACTATACTATAAGGTCATAGTAATCAAAACAGCATGGTACTGGCATAAAAACAGAAACATAGATCAATGGAACAGGATAGAGAGCCCAGAAATAAACCCCACTTTGAGGTCAATAAATATTTGACAGAGGAAGCTAAAACATACAATGAACTAAAGGTAATTTATTCAATAAATGGTGTTGGGAAAACTGGACAGACACATGCAGAAAAATGACACTAGACAACTTCCTTACACCACACACAAGAATAAATTCAAAATAGATTGAAGACCTAAATATTAGACCTGGAACCATAAAAATCCTAGAAGAAAGCATAGGCAATAAAATATTAGACATTGCTCGTATCATTATTTTATCTGATATATCTCCCATGGGAAATAAAAGAAAAAATAAACAAGTGGGACTGTAACAAACTAAAAAGGGTTTGCACAGCAAACAAAACCATCAACAAAATAAAAGACAACCCATGGAATGAGAGAACATACTCTTCAATATATCTGATAAAGGGTTAACATACAAAATATAAAAAGAACTTACAAAACTCAACACCAAAAATCCCAAACAATCCAATTAAAAATGGGCAAAGGACTTGAATAGACACTTCTCCAAGAAGGACAGACAGATAACCAATACACATATGAAAAGATACTTAATATCACTAATCATCAGAGAAATGCAAATTACAACCACAATGAAATATCTCACACTCGTCAAATGGCTATCATCAGTAAATCAATAAAGAAGTGCAGTGAGGATGTGGAGAAAGGGGAACCCTTTTCCACTGTGGTGGGAATGAACATTGGTGCAACCACAGTGGAAAGCAGTATGAAGATACCTCAAAACATTAAAAATGAATCTGCCTTTTGACTCAGTGATCCCACTTCTGGGAATATATCTGAAGAAGCCCAAAACACTAATTTGGAAGAAAATAAACACCCTTTATTCATTGCAGTGTTATTTAAAATTGCCAAGATATAGAAGCAGCCCAAGTGTCCATCAGTAAATGAGTGGATAAAACAACTATGGGATGTTTACACAATGGAATACTACTCGGCCATAAAAAAAGAAGAAAATTTTATCCTTTGTGGCAGCATGGATGGTTCTGGAGAACAGTATGCTAAGTGAAATAAGCCAGTCAGAGAAAGACAAATACCAAACAATTTCACTGTATGTGGAATCTAATGAACAAACTGAACTAACAAAATAGAGACAGACTCATAGTTAGAGAGCAGGATGACAGCTTAGTTGGGTGGAGGTTAAGAGGTGAAGAGATCAAGCAAAAAGGAAAAAGAAATGATGGATGTGGACAACAGTGCAGTGATTGTGGGGGAAAAGGGGTATAAATAGGCTAAATGACAATGGAAAAAAACACTAAAAATTTTAAAAAGATTGTTCTGATAATATTAACAATAAGATATTTTGATATTATGTATATAGTGAAATGTGTATTTACAAAATCATGAATGGGTAAAAAATTCACTCAAAGTACCAAATAAACCAAAAGATTTTAATAAATAAGGCATGAAAAAGTCATTGATGTGGTTTCAGATTTCAATTGCAACAAACCCTTTTAGCTGTAAAAATTATCATTTAATACATTGTCTTTTAGCTTTATAAATTCTTATTTAATATTCTCTTTTAACGAAGTTTAATTTCTCTTTATTCTCTGTTTTTGGTTCAATGACTACAATTCTCCAATTAAACTTGGCATTTTGAGATACGTGTAAATTCACAAGAAGATTTAGAAAATAGTACAGAGAGGTCCCATCTATCCTTTACTCAGTTTACCTTAAATGTAACATCTTACAAAAATATACATTGTACAATATCACAAACAAAACACTGACAATGACAGTCAAGACAGAATCTTGCCATCACTGCAAGGATCCCTCATGTTGTCCTTTTGTGGACACAGTCATCCTCACTCCCCACCCTAAAACCCCAGAAACCACTAACCTGTTCCTCATTTGAAGAATGTTATATAATGAAATCATATAGTATGTAGTCTTCTGGAATTGGCTTTAAACATAAGTCTCTGAAGATTTATCCTTTCAGTTGCACGTATCAATAGTTCATTCTTTTTCACTGCTGAGTGGATCGCTTATAACTGTATTGTTTAGATTTCAATTACTTTGAGATTTTTTCTATTATCAATAGATCTCTAGTTTGATTCTATTACGAATCTACACTATGTTTCTCTATGTCCTGTGGGAACTAAAAAAAAATGTGTATTCCATTCTTGTTGGACACAGTGTTCTATAAATTTCAATTAGATCCTACTGGTTGGTAGAATTTTTAAATTCTTCTGCATCCTTGTTGATTTTTCTATATAAGTGTTCATTAATTATTTATAGAGGGGTGCTGAAGTCTCCAACTATAATTGTGGAATTGCCTATTTCTCATTTCTTCTTCTCCTTTTTTGCTTCACATGTTTTTCAGGTTCGTTGGTGCATATACTTTTTAAGATTGCTATGCCTTCCTGATGGATCCACAATTTTATTGTGATATAATGCCCTTCTTTGTATCAGATAGCTTTCTTTGCTTGGAAGTCTACTTTGTCTAATATCCATAGTCACTTTTGCCTTTCTTTGATTAATATTTGCACGATAAATCTTTTTTGCCCTTGTTTTCAACATCCCTGTATCATTATATTTGAAGTCAGTTTCTTGTAGACACTGTATAGTTAGTTGGGTTATTTTTTTAATATATTTTATTGATTATGTTATTACAGTGTCTCAGTCCCCCATTTACTCCTCTCCACCCTGCATGCCCCCTCCCACCCACATTCCCCTCCTTTAGTTTATATCCATGGGTCATACTTATAAGTTCTTTGGCTTCTACATTTCTCATATTATTCTTACCCTCCCCTTGCCTATTTTCTACTTACCATCTATGCTACTTATTCTCTGTATCTTTTCCCCCTCACTCCCCCTCCCATTCCCCCTCTGATAACCCTCCATGTGATCTCCCTATCTGTGGTTCTGTTCCTGTACTAGTTGCTTTCTTAGCTTGTTTTTGTTTTAGGTGTGGTCGTTAATAATTGTTAGTTTGCTGTCCTTTTACTGTACAAGTTTTTTTATCTTCTTTTTCCTAGACAAATCCCTTTAACATTTCATATAAAGGCTTGGTGATGATGAATTCCTTTAACTTGACCTTATCTGAGAAGTACTTTATCTGCCCTTCCATTCTAAATGAAAGCTTTGCTGGATAGAGCAATCTTGGATGTAGGTTCATGCCTTTCATGATGTGGAATACTTCTTTCCAGCCCCTTTTTGCATACAAGGTCTCTTTTGAGAAATCAGCTGACAGTCTGATGGGCACTCCTTTGTAGGAAACTGCCTCCTTATCTCTTGCTGCTTCTAGGATTCTCTCCTTCATTTTAACCTTGGGTAATGAATGTAATTATGATGTGCCTTGGTGTGTTTCTCCTTGGGTACAACTTCTTTGGGACTCTCTGAGCTTCCTGCACTTCCTGGAAGTCTATTTCCTTTGCCAGATTGGGGAAGTTCTCCTTTATTATTTGTTCAGATAACTTTTCCACTTGTTTCTCTTCCTCTTCTCCTTCTGGTACCCCTATAATTCGGATGTTGGAACATTTAAAGATGTCCTGGAGGTTCCAAAGCAACTCCTCATTTTTTAAAATTCTTGTTTTTTCATTTTTTTTTCTTGATTAGATGTTTCTTTCTTCCTTCTAGTCCATTCCATTGATTTGAATCCCAGTTTCCTTCCCATCACTGTTGGTTCTCTGTACCCTTTCCTTTATTTCACTTAGAGTAGCCTTCATTTTTTTTTTCATCTAATTTGCAACCAAATCCAACTAATTCTGTGAGCATCCTGATCACCAGTGTTTTGAACTGTGCATCTGATAGGTTGGCTATCACTTTGTTGCTTAGTTGTGTTTTTTTCTGGAGCTTTGGTCCCTTCTTTCATTTGGGTCCTTTTTGTCTTGACGGGCCTGTTACACAGTGAGGGGCGGAGCCTTAGGTGTTCACCAGGTTGGGGCCACCCAGTTGCTAGGTTGTGATGCTGTATGTGGGGAAAGGGTCCAAGAGGGAACAATGGCACTTGCTCTGCTCTCTGCCAGATTTCAGTCACTTCCTCCACTTCCCACAAGCAAATTGGGCCCTTCTGTTGCTGAATCCTATGTGGTTTGGTTTGTGTACATTCTAGGGCACTGTGGTTCTCTCCAATGAACTCTCCTGTGAGGCCGGGAGTTTCTCCTGGCACCTCAACCCCCAGGGGTGTCTTCAATTGGTGATTTGAGGCTTTATTTCCCCTGCTGGAGCCCTGGTTTGTGGGGTCTGTGTTGCTCCCCAGTGTTGCCTGGTTTATCTGTGTGTGAATGTGGGACCACCCAGTCTGCCAGCCGCCTTGTGAGCCATGCCCAGTTCCACAATCCACAGCTTCAACTGGGTCTGCCAGCCACTGGTTTGCTGAGAGCCCTCTCCTCCTCGGCTGGCCGACTCCACCCCTCCTAGCAGTCTGGATGTATGTGTCTTCTTTAACTTCCTTGGTTGTTGGACTTCCATACAATTTAATTTTCTATCAGTTCTGGTTGTTTTTTATTTTTAAATTGTTGTTGTCCTTTCGGTTGTGGGAGGAGGCACAGTGTGTCTACCTATGCCTCCATCTTGGCCAGAAGTCGGGGTTTTTTTTAATCCTCTGTGCAATCTCTGTCATTTAATTGGTGTACTTAGACAATTAACATATAATTAGGAATTTAGTCTGCCATTCATGTTTTTCTCTCCGATTTGTTCTCTCTGATTTCTTTTGTTTTTTTCTGTTTTCTTTTTCCTGCCTTCCTGTCACTAGGACACATTTCCAAATTCTATTTTTATTTATCTATGTTTTTTTAGTGTATCTCTTCACATAGCTTTTCAGTTTTGCTCTAGGCATTAAATTATATAAACATAACTTGTCAAGATCTACTGTTGTCATCATATTACCACTTCTGGTGATGTGTAGAAACTTTCTCTCCCTTTATGTCTCTTTATCCTTCCTCATTTATAATGTACTTGTCTTAAACATTTCCTGTATATACATTTGACAATATGGAAATTTCTGCTTCAACTGACAAACATATTTTAGAAAACACAAAAGGAGAAGGTGACTCTATTCAGGTTCTTATTTTGAGTTGATTGTAGACTCACATGTAGATTTAAGAAACAAATGGTCTTAGCTCTCGTTAACCAGAAAATGTCTTGATTCCCCTTTATTTCTGAAGAATATTTCTTAAGATACAGCACTTGTGGATCACAGATCTTTGCTTTCAGCACCTGAAAAATGTTCTGCCATGGAATATTTTGCTTCCGGTCTCCATGGATTCTGATGATAAATCCACTGCCATTCAAGTTGTTTTCTGCTCTGTAACATAAGTATTGTTCCTCCCTGCTGGTTTCAACATTTTCTCTTTGTCAGTCTCAGAAGTCTGACTACTAGGTAGCTTGCTACAGTTGTCTTTAGATTTTTCTTGCTTGGGGTTTGCTCAGCTTCCTAAATATATTTAAACATTTTGCCAAATTAGTGAAAATTTTAGCCATTATTTCTTCTTATACATTTTCAGTCATCTCCCTTTCTTTTTCTTCTTCCAGTATGGCAATAACACAAATACTATATCTTTTGTTAAGTTTCCCACAGGTCCCTGTATCTCCACTAATGTTTTTCAGTCTATTTCTCTTTCTTGTTCAGATTGGGTAAAATTTACTGTTCTATTTTCAAGTTCACTGATTCTTTCCTGTCTCTTCTATTCTACTTTTGAGCCCATCCATTGAGCTTTTTATTTTAATTATTATAATTAATTGAAAGTTTTTGTTTCTTCTCTATATTTTCAGTTTCTTGATTAAGACTTTCTATTTCCTTTCTGCTTATTTATTTTTACTGAGGTATAACTGACATACAACATTATATTAACTTCAGGTGTACAATATAATGTTTCAATATTTGTATTTATTGTGAAATGATCACCACAATAAGACTAGTTAACATCCATCACCATACATAGTTATTGTTTTTTTCTTGTGATGAGAACTTTTAAGATATACACCAGGGGTGTCAAACTCATTTTCACCGGGGGCCACATCAGGCTCATGGTTCCCTTCAAAGGGCTGAATGTAATTTTAGAACTGTAAAAATGTAACCACTTCTTAACAGTTAAGCGAGAACTTGGGGCTCTGCCAGGTAGAAACAAGGTCCCAGGAGGGATAATACAAGGTAGAGGGCCGAATTTGGCCCATGGGGCTTGTGTTTGCCACCTGTGATCTATACGCTTAGCAACTTTCAAAAATACAATATAATATTATTAACTATGGTCACCATTCAGTACATTATACCCCCTTGACTTACTTATTTTATAACTAGAAGATTGCACCTTTTGGCAATCTTCTATTTCGCTTACCACCCGCTCCCTGCCTCTGGCAACCACCAGTCTGCTGTTCTCTGTATCTATGAGCTTGGTTGGTTTGTCTTTTAGATTCCACATATAAGTGAGATCATACAGTATCTGGCTTTCTCTGTCTGACCGATTTCACAGTATAATATGCTTTGGGTTCATCCATGTTGTGCAAATGACAAGATTTCATGCTTTTTTATGGCTGAATATATATATATATACACACACCACAATTTATCCACTCACCTGTCAATAAACACTTAGGTTGTTGCTATGTCTTGGCTACTATAAATAATGCTCAGTAAACATGGGGGTACAGTTATCTTTTCGAGTTAGTGTTTTCATTTTCCTCAGACAAATACCCAGAAGTGGGATTGCTGGATCATATGGTAGTTTCATTTTTAATTTTTTGAGGAACCTACCTACTGTTTTCCATAGTGTATGCACAAATTTACATCCCCATCAATGATGCATAAGGTTTCTCTTTTCTCCACATCCTCACCAACACTTGTTGGTTTTTCTCCCATAGCCACACTAACAGTTGTGAGGTTCTATCTCATTATGGTTTCAATTTGCATTTTCCTGATGATTAGTGATGTCAAGCATCTTTCCATTTACCTGTAAGCCATCTGTAAGTCTTCTGTGGAAAAAATGTCTACTCAAATCTCCTGCCCATTTTTTAATTAGATTGTATTTTTGCTATTGAGTTGCTTGAGCTCTTAATATATTTTGAATATTAATCTCTTATTTAATATGATTTGCAAATATTTTCTCCCATTCACTAGGTTAACTTTTCATTTTGTTAGTAGTTTCATTTTCTCTGTAAAAAACTTTTTAGTATAAAAAGCCCCACTTATTTATTTTTGCTTTTGTTGCCTTTTCTTTGGTGTCATATCCAAAAAATCATGGCAATAAGCTTATTGCCTATGTTTTCTCAAGGATTTTTGTGACTTCAGGTCTTACATTCAAGTTTTTAATCCATTTTGAGTTAATTTTTTTTGTGGTGTAAGATAGGCATCTAGTTTCATTCTTTTGCATGTGATTGTCCCGTTTTCGCAGCACCATTTACTGAAGAGACTGTTCTTTCCCCATTGCATATGCTTGGCTCCTTTGTCGTAAGTTAATTGACCAGATATGTATAAGATTTTTTCTCGGCTCTCTATTTTGATTAATTAATCTATATGTGTTTTTATGCCAATACCATATATTTTGATTACTACAGCTTTGTAACATAGTTTAAATCAGGGTACATAATGCCTGTGGCATTGTCCTTCTTTCTCAAGATTACTTCAGCTACTTGGGAACTTTAATGGTTCCATACAAATTTAGGACTGTTTGTTCTATTTCTGTAAAAAATACCATTGGAATGTAATAGGGATTACATTAAATCTATTCTATTCCTTTCTGAATCTTTCTATTTCTTTAAATGTGTTTCAGGTGTGTTCATAGCTGTTGATCAAAGCATTTGCATGAAGGTGGCTCTAAAATCTTTGTCAGATGATTTTAGCATGCCTGTCTTCCCAGTGTCGGCTTCTCTGAATTGCCACTTCACATTCAGTTTAAGATTTTCCTAGTTCTTTGTATGATTAGTAATTTTCAATTCAAATTTGGATGTTTTGGGTTATGTTATGAGACTTTGGGTCATATTTAAACCACCTGTTTTAACTGACATTCCACTGGGTCTTCTCTGATACCAGCACAGTGGGACAGGAAAGGAGTGACTCATTACTACTGGGTGGGAATGAAAGTCCGATATCCCCCTGTGGTCTCAATTAACATGGAGGGGAAACCTCATTACCACTCTGTTAAGATGAAAGTCCCAGGTCAATACTCAGCTTTCTTTGGCACAACCCTGGCAGGGGTGTTTAAAGTGCTGAGTTATACACTGAAGAGTAAAAGTCTAGGTTTCCCACTAGGCCTTTGCTGGTAAAGGTGGGGATAAGAACACTTTTTTTCTGGTGTGCTTAGCTAAAATGGAATGGAAATTGTCTAAAATTCTTCTGCCTTGTTGGGCAGCCCCTTTCCTGGCTCTTTGGCTAAAGAAAGGAGACTTTTGTTGTTGTTGTTTTTTCTTGACCTGTTTTTGTTTCCAGATTACCAGCCTTTTCTGCTCCAAGTCTAGAATATATGAACCAAAAGAAAACCCAAGAACTAATTCACAACCATTTCATTTCTTAGGTCCCAAACTTCCCAGTTAGGTTGCTTCATTCTCCATCTTTCAGAGCCTTTTAGGTTTTTAACAGCCAGGTATTTTAGTTGTACTTAGAAGGAAGAAAAGTAATAGTAGTTATGCCCTATTTTCCCCAGAAGTGGAAGTCTCAAAACCAACTTTCAAGAAACTCATTAAGTTCTGGTATATTATCAAAGGAGAATATCCATAATTATGTCAAAAAGCTATTAAAATAATCTTTCTTTTTCCAGCTGTCTTTCTGTGTGAGATCAGAATTTCCCAACCAAAAGAAAAACCTACCACAAAACTGAATGCAAAGGCATACATAAGAATCCAGCTATCTTCTATTAAGCCAGACATTAAAGAGATTTGCAAAATAAGTAACATAATCCTAGTTTTCTCATCAAGTTTTTTGTTTAAAAATATAATTATTTTTAAAGTAGATTATTTATGTTAATATGCACGACTTTATTACTATTATTTTTAATAAACAAAAAAACTTTTAATGTTTTCTAAATTTTAATTTTCAACATTGTAAATGCCAATAGATACAATCCACATAAACAATTATTGAGGTCATTAATAACTTTTATGAGTACAAAAAGGGCCCTGAAATTTTAAAGTTTAAGAACCTGTAGGTTAGATAAAACTGATATTCAAGCAAGTTCTTACTTCCTCTCCCAAGAGTTGCAGTGGTTTGTGAGCACACTGTCCAGTTCCTTGTTCCAATTCGGGTGGCATCCCTGGTGTTGCTGGAAGGACAGGAACATGTGCTTGATCATCACCCATAACAGGGATTCCTTGCATTACTCTATAGTGTAATAAAAACAATAATTTTTTTAAGTCATTGATAAAGCAAAAGACATTTGCTGACATTTCAGATTTCTGTCAAGATAAATACACTGACATTTGATATCTGTATTAAATAGAGATTGTGCAGAAGTCAGATAATCCAAAGTGGGTAAGAATTTTTCAAAATTATATTTGATTCTAAATACCTTTAAGTCATAATCCTCTGATGGTTTTGTTTTATTACACTGGAATAATAAATTCATCCTATAAAAACCTGATTACAAAAGAGATTAAAAGCTCTGTACCTTCTTCTGATTGCTAACCTGTTTCCCACTTCAAACACAGAAAATGCTTTTAGGGAGGCAAGATGGTAGCAGAGTAGGTCACGCACCTCCTCCCAGAACCAAACTGGAAACAAAACTAAAAAGGGGAGCAATCACCTGAAGTAAATCAAAGACCACCTACAAAAGAGACTTTTAACTACCCCTAGAGTAGGAGGGGAGGGGTCGATTAAGAGGCCAACCCTGATAACATGGGTGGGCAGGCTGAGGCGGTGGGAGCTTCCCGTTGAGAGGAGAGAAGCCAGGTCCACAATCAGGGCTCCCAAGCAAGGGAGCCCCTGTGCCAGGATCAGCCAACCAGGCAGCACCAAGCGGTGAAAGGCCACAGGGTTTTTCTCTGTTGAGGAAAGACAAAACCCACTGGAGATAGTCACTATTTTCTTTTCCTTTTAATTCTTAAGGGGACCAAAGCATAGATTTTGTATTTGTAACCACTCACTTTCAGCCCCAGTGAAGGGAAAACAGCACAGAGTACAGCTGCATGAGGAGAGCCTAGAGTGGGAGGCACTGGAGAGAGATTTGAGGGGTGCCTATGGGGCTCTCTATGCCGAGATATACCTGGATTCTTCAGCATCCATCTTTCTGGAGAAGAGCAAGCCTCTCCCAGGGGAAAAGCAATTACCTTACTCTGTGGGATGCCACCCCCATGATCTTCTATAATCCTGCTTGCTCTACCCTGAATCTTTTTTTCCCTTTTAGTTGATATGTTTGTTTATTTGTTCTGTTTTGTGTGGGTTTTCTTTCTTTTTTTTCTTCCTTTCCCCCCATCCTGTATCTTAACTCCTGCTGAGGAGACAACAACACAGCAAACTCAGGGGGTGCCAGGGACTGGCTATAGAGTGCAGTCATACCATACACTCTCCTGGGACACACACGGGTGCGTCCCCCTCAGGACAGCCACAGAAGCATTCTCCCAGTTTCCAGCAGACCCAAAACCTGGACTCTGGAGGCCCCACTGATTAGCCTACTAGGAGCCCCACCCTGCTGAATACCGGGAAATAATCCCAAACAGACTTAGACTAAGTGGCAGAGGGGCAGGGAAACACACTCACTATCTTCCCTGAAGTCTGATCGGCACCTGCCATGGGAGATCCAAGAGTCCCATCCGCCTGATTTGAACAGAAGCCCTCTCAGAAATAGTCGGGTCTATAACTAATCTAAGGCTGGCAGCAGGCCAGCAGGCAGACAGACAGAGGCAGATCCTGCAGTGACTCGTATTGTTTGCTGATGCCCCTGGACCCAGTACTGATAAAAGCCAGCTTTATGGAGCAGCTTGGCCCATCCCAGGCCCAGCCAAGCCCAGATGAATCAGCCACAAAATGTGGATGGCTAGTAGCTTTGAAAATGCTGCCAAGGGCTGGAAATGGACAGCCCCTGACACTGGTTTACACCAGCCTCAGAAACATCAGAGTCATGTCCAAAGGGAGAACCCAGCAGGCAAGTACTAAACTCTGCTGAAAAGAATCGCTCTTTGATCTATTATTTTCATCATTTTTTCCCTTTCCATAGCTTTTTATTATATTTTCTTTTTTCCTTTTTTCCTCTATTTTTGTTGCTCTATTTTTTCTTTGATATCCTTATTTTACTCTTATGTTTAATTACCCCACTGTTGCCTTCTACTTTCCTTTTCTTATTTTCATTATTATTCCTCTTTTTTCCAGTTTTCCTCTTTCAGCCCATTAGTTGCATTAGTTCTTGACCCTTTTCTTATCTCATAATCACTTTTCTTTCCTTTGGTCTTCTCTTATTCTATTTTTTTCTTTTTGTTTCCCTTTCTGTACTATTCAATTTCTCTTCCCACTTTTATTGTTCTTTGCTCTTTTGTCATTGATATTGCTGTTGTAGCTGGGAGTGTTGCTTGTTTGGGTTTTGTTTTTTATGTTGTTTTGCTTTGTTCTATCAGCACCTGCACAACAGCTTATAAGAGAGGGGTAGGCATAGAGCCTCACAGACAGAGCTGGAAGTAAGATACAACCAATGAATGGGCCAAGAACAACCAGAGCCCAACAATAAGAGAAGAGTCCACATAACCCACACCACACAAAGAGCATTCCTAGACCATCCAGATCAGGAGATTAGGGAGACTACACCATTGGGTACCACAGGACTCCTTCCACAAAAAGGTAACCCCATAAGACAGGGAGTCAAAGCAGATCTATTTAATATGTAGAAACAAACAAAAACAGATAACTAAAATGGAGAGCCAAGGAAACAATCTACAAATGAAAAAAAGGAGGAGTGGCCAAGAAAAAAAATAAATGGAATTAAGGCAAACAAATGATCAGATGTAGAGATCAAAGTATGGTTATAAGTACACTCAAGAAAATTAAAGAGGATTATATTGGCATAAAAAAAGACACAGAAACTATGAATAAGGACATGACAGAAATGAAGAACACAATATCTGAAATGAAGAATATACTAGAAGGAATTAAAAGCAGACTACACAAAGCAGAGGATCAAATCAGTGATTTGGAAAACAAGGCAGGAAGAAAACCACCCAATCAGAGCAACAAAATTAAAAAGGACTAAAAGAGAAAGAGGACAGTTTAAGGGAGCTTTGGGAAAACATGAAATGTAACAATATTCACATCATAAGGACACAAGAAAGAGAAGAAATGGAGCAAGGGATAGAAAACTTGTTCAAAGAATTAATGACAGAAAACCTTCCTAACTTGGTGAAAGAAAAAGTCATATGAGTTTAGGAGCACACTGAGTCCCAATTAAGATGAACCTGCAGAGGCCTACACCAAGGCACATCACAATTAAAATGACAAAGTTTAAAGACAGAGACTCTCGAAAGGCAGAAAGAGAGAAGTAGTTAGTTACCTACAAAGGGGATGCAATAAGGTTGTTAGCTGATTTCTCAACAGAAACACTACAGGCCAGAAGGGACTGGCATGAAATGTTTCAGGTAATGAAAAGTAAGAACCTGCACCCAAGACTACTCTACCCAACAAGCCTCTCATTTAAAATGGAAGGTAAAATAAAGAGCTTCCCAGGCAAAAACAACAATAAAATGCTGGAGTACATTTCCACCAAACCAGTATTGCAAGAGATGCTAAAAGGACAGCCTTAAGAAGAAGTAGTAGTAGAGAGAACAACACAGGTACAAAGGGAAAAAATGGAATTAAAAAGTACCTATCACTAATAACCTTAGAAGTAAGTGGATTAAATGCCCCAATCAAAAGGCATGAGGTAGCTGAATGGATAAGAAATATGACCCACACATATGCTGTCTACAAAAGACCCACCTCAGAACAAAAGATTTATATAGGCTGAAAGTAAAGGGATGGAAAAAGATATTACATGCCTATGGACATGAAAAAAATCAGGGGTAGTAATACCTGTATCAGATAAAATAGACTTCAAAACAAAGGCCATAGTAAAAGAGAAAGGTTACTACATAATAGTTAACAGTTCAGCCCAACAAGAGGATATAACCCTTGTAAACATATATTCACCCAATATAGGAGCACCTAAATATATAAAGAAAATCTTGAAGGACTTTAAGAGAAAGATCAGCCATAACCCCCAACAGTAGGGGGTTTTAACACTCTACCAGACAGACCTTCCAGACAAAAAAATCAACAAGGATATAGCATTATTAAATGACACAGTAGATCAAATGGATTTAATTGACATCTACAAGACATTTCACCCCAAAGAAGCAAAATATAATTCTTCTCAAATGCATATGGATCATTTTCAAAGACCGACCACATGGTGGGACATACTACAAGCCTTAAAGAATCAAGAAAACTGAAATCATATCAAGTATTTTCTTGAATCACAATGGCCTGAAATTAGAAATCAAACTCAAGGGAAAAAAACAAAGTATTTGAATACATGCAGGCTAAATAACATGTTATTAAATAATGAGTTGGTTAATAATGCAATCAAGGAAAAAAATAAAGAAGTATCTGAAAGTAAATGAAAATGAACATACAATAACCCAAAGCCTATAGGACAAAGGGAAAGCAGTCCTGAAGGGAAGTTCATAGCATTACAGACCTACCTAAAGAAAATAGAAAATCTCAAATAAACAACCTAACCCTATACCTATAAGAACTATAAGAAGAACAGCAAACAAAGCCGAGAGCAAGTAAAAGGAAGGAAACACTCAAGATCAGAGCAGAAATAAAGGACAAAGACTAAAAAATCAATACAAAAGACCAACGAATCCAGGAGCTGGTTCATTGAAAAGATAAACAAAATTGACAAACTTTTACTCAGATTCATCAAGAAAAAAGAAGAGAGGACCCAAATAAATAAAATCAGAAATAAAACAGAAGAGATTACAACTGATACCACAGAAATACAAAAGATTGTAAGAAATTAATGTGAACTACTATATGCCAAGAAATTGTACAGGCTGGGAGAAATGGATAAATTTCCAGAAACATACAATCTTTCAAAACTAAATCAGGAAGAAGCAGAAAACCTGAATAGACCAATAACAATTAGTGAAATTGAAGCAGCAATCAGAAAACTCTCAGGATACAAAAGCCCTGGACCAGATGGCTTCACAGGTGAATTTTACCAACCATTCAAAGAACAACTAACACCTACCCTTCTCAAACTATTCCCCAAAAAATTGAAAAAGAGGGAAGACTTTCAAACTCTTTTTATGAGGCCAGTATTGTCCTAATTCTAAAATTAGGTAAAGACACGACACAGAAAGAAAATACAGGCCAGCATTGGCTAGTGTGACTCAGTATCCCTTTGTGGTGACCCTTTAGTTCAATTCCCAGTCAGGGCACATGCTTTGCTTGTAGGTCAGGCCCCTGGGTGAGGGCGTGTGAGAGGCAACCACACATTGATGCTTCTCCCCCTCTCTTGCTCCCTTCCCCTGTCTAAAAATAAATGAAATCTTAAAAAAAGAGAAAATTATAGGCCAATATCTCTGATGAACATAGATAGTGAATCCTCAAGAAAATATTAGCAAACCAGATTCAGAAATACATAAAAAAGATCATACACCATAATCAAGCATGATTTATTCCAGGGATACGAGGATGGTACAATACTTGCAAATAAATAAATATTATACATAATAAAAAGTGAAAGACAAAAATCACACGATCATATCAATAGATGTGAAAAAAGCATTTGATAAAATCCAGCACTTACTTATGACAAAAACACTCAGCAAAGTGGGAATATAGGGAGATACCTCAACACAATAAAGGCCATATACAAAAACCTACTGCCAATGTCATCTCAATAGCCAAAAACTAAAAGCATTTCCCTTAAGCTCAGGAACAAGACAGGGGTATCTGCTTTCACCACTCTTATTCATCATAGTACTAGAAGTCCCAAACATAGCAATCAGGCAAGAAGAAGAAATTAAAGGCATCCAAATTGGAAAGGAGGAAGTAAAACTGTCATTATTTGCAGATGACATGATATTGTGCATAGAAATCCTAAAAGCTCTCCTAAAAAACTACTTGATTTAATAAATAAATTCAGCATAGTAGCAGGATACAAAGTCAATATTCAGACATCGATGGCATTATTATACATCAATAATGAACTGTCTCAAAGAGAAACTAAGAAAGCAATCCCATTTACTATTGCAGCAAAAAAAGTACAGTACCTAGGAATATATTTAACCTAGGAGGTAAAAGGCCTGTACTAGGAAAACTATAGGACACTGAAGAGAGAAACTGAGGAAGATACATATAAGTGGCAGTATATACCATGTTCATGAATTGAAAGAATTAGCATCATTAAAATGTCCATACTGCCCAAAGCAATTTATAGATTCAATACAATGTTTGTCAAGATACCAATGGCATATTTCACAGATCTAGAACAAACATTTCAAAAATTTATATGGAACCAAAAATGACGCTGAATAGCCTCCTCAATCTTGACAAAGAACAAAGTTGGAGGGATCACAATACCTGACGTCAAACTACACAAGGCCACTGTAATCAAAACAGTCTGGTACTGGCATAAGAACAGACACATACATCAATGGAACAGAATAGACAGCCCAGAAATAAACCCATGTCTCTATGGTCAATAATTGACGAAGGGGGCATGAGTATACAATGGAGTAAAGATAGTCTCTTTAATAAAAGGTGTTGGGAGAACTAAACTGGAAAAACATGAAACTAGACCACTGACTTACACTATACACCAGAATAAACTCAAAATGGAGTAAAGACTTAAATATAAGTCATGATACCATAAAAGTCCTAATGGAAAACATAGGCAGTAAAATTTCAGATATCTTGCATAGCAATATTCTTGCCAATATATCCCCTAGGGCAAGGGAAATAAAGAAAAAAAATAAGTAAATGGGACTACATGAAATTTAAAAGCTTCTACATGGCTAAAGAACCTATCATCAAAATGAAAAGAGAACTGACTGCATGGGAGAACATATTTATCAACAATATATCAGACAAAGGTTTAATCTCCAAAATATATAAAGAGCTTATACAACTCAGTACCAGGAAGACAAACAATCCAATTTAGAAATGGGCCAAGGACCTGAATAGACACTTCTCCAAGAAGAACATACAGATATCCCATAGACGTATGAAAAAATTTTCAACATTGCTGGCTATTAGAGAGATGCAAATTAAAACCACAATGAGATATCACCTCACACCTCCTAAAATGGTTATCATTAATCAACAAACAAGTGCTGGTGAGATGTAGAGAAGAGGGAATCCTAGTACACTGTTAGTGGGAATGTTGACTGGTACAGCCACTGTGGAAAGCAGTGTGAAATTTCAAAAAAAAAACCCCTAAAAATGGAACTGTCTTTGACCCAGTGATTCCACTGTTGGGAATATACAATAAGAATCCCGAATCACCACTTCAAAAGAACATATGCACCTCTATGTCCATAGCAGCTCTATTTACAATAGCGAAGTGCTGGAAACAACCTAAGTATCCATCAGTAAATGAGTGAATCAAAGAACTGCGGTACATTTACACAATGGAATACTACACAGCAGAAGGAAAGAAGGAGCTCCTACCCTTCCCAAGAACATGGATGGAACTGGAGAGCATTATGCTAAGTGAAGTAAGTTCGTCAGTCAAAGATAAATACCTATGATCTCACTTACAAGAGGAATCTAATGAACAAAATATACTAATGAACAAAACAGAACCAGAAGCATAGAATCATGGACCAGACTGACAGCTATAGGAGGGGTGGGGGTACATGGGGACTGAACGAAAGGAGGTGAAGGGATTAGTCAAAGAACACACATGAAGGATCCGTGGACATTGACAATGCTGGGGGGACTGACTATGGAAGTGAGGGGCAGGTTGGGTGGAGGGGGATGAAGTGGGAAAAATCAGAATAACTATAATAGCAAAAACAATAATAATATTTTTAAAAAATAAAATAATAAAAGTAAGAGATGGAAGATGGTGGCAACAAAGGTGGGAGCTAAACCTACTTGCTTGTGAATCCAACTGGGACACCTAGCTGATCTTCTGAAGAACAGAGTGAAAAGCCACCAGAAACCCAGCTTACATGAAGTTTGGAAGCCAAAGGTTGTAGAGGATGTTGAAAAACAGATGGTAAGGAGATTGCATAGGGAATCGTAAGGTCCCAGGGATCTGTGTGGGGACCATGGCTGCTGTGGTCCCCAGCCTGGCACTTGGCACCTGGCACCAGGGACAGCAGCTGCTGCAGGAGTTTTTCAATGAAAACCAGATCAGTGATTATAACTCTGCAGCTCCCTCCCCTACCAGAGCAGGGAAGCCAGTCGCACACCAGGACAGACCTGTATGCCTGAAATTGCTGGGAGGATAAAGATGCAGTGGGAGATGCACAGAGGAGATGTTGCCCTGCTGGGACTGTGGTTTCCAGCTGGGCCTGTACCAGAGAAATTGGGGAGCTGGGTGATACCTGGAGATGGGAGAAGAGTTGGGCCACAACTGACCCTGACCCAGATAGTCTCGGGACTGGTCAGAGAGTTAGGCTGGGTGATAGCTGGGCACTTGTAAAGAATGGTGGACACAAACAAGGGGAATTTACTAAAAAAAAAAAATAGCCCTCAGCAGCTGTTTAAGGAGTTCTCCCATGCCACGGCCAGGCCAACAAAGAGGGAGAAAGAGGGGCGTGATTTGCTCCAAATTCAGGGTGCCTCACGGGCTGATCAAAGTGGGGCAGCAGAGGCTCAGAAGGGTAGAAGTCCCCAGAGAGACTTAATTTAATAGGGGAACTAAATTGCCCTGAAGGGACTTTGCGAACACGCAGTGTCCAGCCCAGCAAAGAGAGAGAAGGGGTGTGAGTTGCTTCCACTCAGTGTACCTCATGTGCTAATCAAAGGATGGCACAACAAGGCGGATTATAGATGCCAGCCTGGTGCATATGGACAGTGGGGGCCACACAGTGCTCCACGGGCTTCGGATGGAAGTTGGATACCAGTGAATATTGGAGCCCAAACCAAGCTCCCAACACAGACCACAGGAAAGAAATAAAAAAAATGGAGCCCAGCCCTTCTCTGCCTGCAACATCCAGGAAGACCAGCAGAACCCACTTGGTGGGTTTAAAGTCAGCAGGGGGCACTGTTGCTTTCTTTTTTCTTCCAAGTGTAAGACAGTAAGACCTGGAGCTGTGAAGGGATCAAAGATCCGGAGAGAGATCAGAAGGCTAACCCCAACAACTGAGACAAAATTCACTTTGCTATCCTACAGAACTGCACTTTATTTTTTACTTTTTACTTTTGTTATTATTTTTTACTATTTTTTTTTTGTTTGTTTCTCTTCCTTCTATGCAGTTTTTTTGCTTTGTTTGATTTCATTCTTTGACTGGTTTCCTTTGTTCTCCCTTTCATATTGCATTTTAATTTATCTTCCTTCACTTTACTCGTATTTCTATAACACACTACTCTTGGTCTTTTACTTTTTATTCTTTTTATTCAGATCATATTAATATCTTTTCATGTTATTGTTATTCCTGTACCCACACAGCACCCTTCCCTAGTTTTGGTCCATTTTACTATCTTCATGAGCTTTATTACTGTTGTGGTTAACCTCATTCTCTCACACACTATAGCAAGTCTCTATCCCTTATTCTCACTATACCTCACCATCTAACCTAGCATAAGTGCTCTGCTTTCTGGAGTCAGCTTACATTTTCCCCCCTTTACCAAGAGTCTTATCTCTTTTTATCTTTAAAAAAGATGACTGGTTACATGACATATCACCATTATTGCTGTACTTCTCCAAAGGATCTCCTATCTTTTCTCTACTTGTTGGTACTTTAAATCTCATAGAATACTCTCCTGTTGTCATAATCCACTACACCTTCGCCCTGCCCCAGATCACATACAAAATAAGGTGGGAGCTGTGAATACCAGTAAAACTGCTGGAGGAGAGAACCCACCAACAAAGGAGCCACCAATGGGTATAACCCAACAACAACTAGAGAGCCCACTTAAATGAAAAAAAGGGGGCAACCCTAGAGCATCCAGACAAGGAAATCAAAGAGACCACCACTGAGTCCCACAGAATTCTTACCATAGAAGTTCACCCTACAAAGATAGTTAGCAAAGAAGAGCATCAGGAATTGCAGAAACAAACAAAAAGACTCACCTAAAATGGGGAGATGAAGAAAGAACCTGCAATCAAAAGAAATGGACGACTCCCCACTAAAAGAGCTAAATGAAATGGAGGCAAGCAAACTATCAGCTACAGAATTCAAAAGGATGGTTATAAGGATGCTCAAGGAACCCACAGACTACAAAGAACTGAGTGAGAACTGCAAAAGTATTAAAAAGGAAAAAGATATTATAAACAAGAACTGGGAAGAAATGAAGAATATAATTTCTGAAATAAAAAAACACACCAGAAGGAATTACAGGCAGGCTGGATGAAGCAGAGGACCAAGTTAGTGAGCTGGAAGACAAAGTAGAAAGAAATACCCAGGTAGAGTAGATGCATGAAAAAAAAAAATATGAAGAGAGCTTAAGGGAACTGCAAGACAACATGAAATGCAACAATATTTGAATCATAGGAATACCAGAAGGAAAAGAAAAGGAACAAGGGATAGAAACCCTATTTGAAAAAATAATGACAAAAATCTTTCCAAACTTGGAGAGTAGAAAAACCATACAAGTTCAGGAAGCACAGAGGATCCTAATCAAGATGACCCCAAAGAGGTCTACTCCAAGACACAAGATAATTACAATGCCAAGCTTTAAAGACACAGAGAGACTCTTAAAAGCAGAAAGGGAGAAACAAGTAATAACATACAAAAGAGGTCCTATAAGGCTAGCAGCTGATTTATTAACAGAAACACTGCAAGCCAGGAGAGAATGGCAACAAATATTCTAAGTTATGAAAACCAAAGGCCTGCAACCAAGAATACTCTACCCAGTGAGGCTCTAAATTAAAATGGAAGGCAAAATAAGGAGTGTCCCAGAAAAAAGAAGGCTGAAGAATATGTGTCCACCAAACCAGCACTGTAAGATATGCTAAAGGGACTGCTATAAGAAGATGAAGGAAAAGAGTGAGAGGGAGAGAGGAGCATAGGTACAAAAGGGGAAAACTGAATAAGTACCTATCAATAATAACCTTAAATGTTAATGGATTGAATGCTCTAATCAAAAGACATAGGGTAGCTGAATGGGTAAGAAAATATGACCCACACATATGCTGCCTACAAGAGACCCAACTCAGAAAAAAAAGGTCTACAAAGACTGAAAGTGAAGGGTTGGGAAAAAAACATTCTAAGCAAATGGACAGGGAAAAAAACTGAGGTATCTATACTTACATTAGACAAAATAGACTTTAAACCAAAAGTCATAAAAAGAGACACAGAAGGACACTTCATAATACTCAAGGGAAGAATCCATTAAGAAGATATTAACATTGTAAACATACATGCACTTGACATAGGAGCTCCCAACTATACAAGGAAAATCTGGGAGGACATCAAGAAAAATATAGACAGCAACACAATTATACTAGGGGATTTTAACACCTCACTGTCAAAAAAAGGATAGATCTTCCAAACAAAATATCAAGAAAAACATTGCAGCAATGAACAATGCCCTAGATCAAATGAACTTAACTGATATATGCATAACCTTTCATCCCAAAGAAGCAAAATACACATTCTTTTCAAATGCACATGGAACATTTTCAAAGATAAACCACATGATAGAACACAAAACAAACCTCAACAAATTCAAGAAAACTGAAATCATATCAAGCATTTTCTCAGACCACAAGGACCTGAAACAAGAAACCAATATCAAGGAAAACACTCAAAAACACTCAAATTTATGGATATTGAATAGCATATTATTAAACAATGAATGGGTTAATAATGACATCAAGAAAGAAATCAAAGTTTCTGAAAACAAATGAAACTGAACACACAACAGTTCAAAACTTATGGAACACAGGAAACGCAGTCCTGAGAGGGAAGGTGGTAGTGATACAGGCTTGTAAAAAAAATAGAAACATAACATTTCAAATAAACAACCTAACCTTACATCTGACAGAACTGGAGGAACAACAACAAACAAAGCCCAGAGTGAGTAGAAGGAAAGAAATAACCAAGGTTAGAGCAGAATTAAATGACATGGAGACTAAAAGAACAATCTAAAGGATCAATAAATCCTGGACCTGGTTCTTTGAAAATATAAGCAAAATGGACAAGCCTTTAACTAGATTCAGCACAAAAAAAAAAAGTAAGGGAGAGGACCCAAATAAATAAGATCAGAAATGAAAGAGGAGAGATTACAACGGATACCAGAGAAATACAAAGGATAATAAGAAATTACTATAAACAACTTATGCCAAGAAATTTGAAAACCTGGGTGAAATGGACAAATTTCTAGAAAAAGACAATCTTCCAAAAATGAGTGAAGAAGAAGCAAAAAGTCTGAACAAACCAATAACAGCTAGTGAAGTAGAAACAGTAATAAAAAATTCTCCACATACAAAAGCCCTGGACCAGATGGTTTCACAGGAGAATTTTACAAAACATTAAGAAAGAGCTAACCCCTATCCTTCTCAGACTGTTCCAAAAAATATAAGGAGAAGGAAGACTCTCAAATTCTTTTTATGAAGCCAGTATCATCCTAATTCCAAAACCAGATAAAGACAAAACAAAGAAAGAAAGCTACAAGCCAAGATCACTGATGAGTATAGACACTAAAATCCTCAACAAAATTGAGGCAAACTGCATCCAGCAATTCATTTAAAAGATCATACACCATGATCAAGTGGATTCATCTCCAGCATGCAAGGATGGTACAAAATTTGTAAATCAATAAACATAATACATCATATAAACAAAATAAAACAAAAATCACAGGATCATAAGAATAGAGGCAGAAAAAGCATTTGATAAGGTACAGCACCAATTTATGATAAAAATATGCAGCAAAGTGGGAGTAGAGGAAGCATACCTCAATATAATAAAGGCCATATACAAGAAACCTACAGCCAATATCATCTTCAATGGGCAAAAACTAAACGCTTTCCTACTAAGATCAGGAACAAGGCAAGGATGCCCACTTTCACCATTTCTATTCAACACAGTATTGGAAGTCTTAGCCACAGTGATCAGACAAGAAAAAGAAATAAAACGCATCCAAATTGGAAAGGAGGAAGCAAAATTGTCACTGTTTGCAGATGACATGACAGGATGTATAGAAAATCCTATGGACTCCACCAAAAAACTACTCCACCTAATAAGTGAATTTGGCAAAACAGAGGATACAAAGTTGATATTCAGAAATTGAAGGCATTTTTATACACCAGCAATGAAATATCAGAAAGAGAAATCAAGAAAAAATCTCATTTGATATAGCAACAACAAAAATAAAGTACCTAGGAATAAACCTAACCAAGGACATAAAAGACCTATACTCAGAAAACTATACAACACTAAAGAAAAGAAATTAAGGAAGACACAAACAAATGGAAGCATGCACAATGTTCATGTACTGGAAGAAATAACATCAAAATTTCCATGCTACTCAAAGCAATTTATAGATTCAATTCAATCCCTATTAAAATACCAATGACAGAGTGTCCAATCAAAATGGTGAGCAGGCCTGCAGCTGTAGCATCAAGCCGGTGGCTGGAAGGTATTTGAAAATGGTATTACAGTGCTGCAGGATTCAATAATCTGGGGTTAATGCAAGATGATATGATACATGTGAATGATGATGCAAAAGAAACCATATCCAATTTTGAGAAAGAGGAACAAAGTAGAAGGGATCACCATACCTCAAACTATATTATATCAAACTATATTACAAGGCTGCAGTAATCAAAACAGTCTGGTACTGGCATAAGAACAGACACATAGATCAATGGAACAGAATAGCGAGCCCATAAGTAAACCTATGTTTCTATGGCCAATTAATATTCCACAAAGGGGGTAGAAACATAAAATGGAGTAAAAATAGCCTCTTCGACAAATGGTGTTGGGAGATCTGGACAGCTACATGTAAAAAAAAAGGATCACCAACTTACACCATACACAAAAATAAATTCAAGGTGGATAAAAGACTTAAATATAAATCATAACACCATAAAAGTCCTAGAGGAAAACATAGGCAGGAAAATCTCAGATATTCCACGCAGCAACATTTTCACTGCTATGTCCCTTACAGCAAAGGACATAAAGGAAATAATAAACAAATGGGATGACATCAAAATAAAAAGCTTCTTCACAGCTAAAGAAAACAGCATTAAGATGAAAAGAGAATCAACCATATAGGAAAACATATTTGCCAATGATACCTCAGACAAGAGTTTATTCTCCAAAATATATAAAGAATTCACACAACTCCACTCCAGGAAGACAAACAACCCAGTTAAAAAATGGGTAAAAGATCTGACAAAGAACAGACACTTCTCCAAGGAGGACATGCAGATGGTCCAGACATATGAAAAGATGCTCAACATAAAACCATAATGAGATACCACTTCACACTGGTGAGAATGGCCATCATAAATAAATCAACAAACTGCAAGTGTTGGTGAGGATGTGAGAAAAGGGAACCCTAGTGCACTGTTGGTGGAAATGCAGACTGGTGCAGCCACTATGGAAATCAGTATGGAATTTCCTCAGTAAACTAAAAATGTAACTGTTTTTTGACCCGGCAATTCCACTGCTGGGATTATGTACTAAGAACCCTGAAACACCAATCCATAAGAACCTATGCACCCCAATGTTCATAGTGGCACAATTTATAATAGCCAAGTGCTGGAAGCAACTTAAGCGCCTATCAGTAAATGAGTGCATCAAAAAACTATGGTACATTTACAGAATGGAATTCTATGCAGCAGAAAGAGAGAAGGAGCCCCTACCCTTTGCAAGAGCATGGATGGAACTGGAGAGCATTATGCTAAGTGAAATAACCCAGGCCATGAAAGACACATACCCATATGATCTCACCTTTAAGTAGAACCTAATCAACAAAACAAACAAGCAAGCAAAATAGAAACCAAAACATGGAAACAAAGAACAAACTGACAGTAACCAGAGAGGAGAAGGGAGAGGGATAATGGGGGAAAACAGGGAAAGGTCCATCAAGGAACATATATCAAGAACACATGGATAAAGTCAAAGGGGGAAAGTTCAAGGGTGGGAGGCCCAGATGGGTGGGGCAGGGGGCCGTGGTGGCCGTTGAAAATGGAGGCAACTATCCTTCAACAAGAAGTAACAGTAAATAAGAGAGAAAAAAAAAAAAAGAAAGAAAATGCTTTTACATGGTAGAGTGAGGCAAAGCATCAGTGTTAGCAGAACTCCCTTCTCACATTAAAATTTTGTCTTCTTGATTCATATCTTGCCAAGATGAACAGAAATCTGTTATAGTATCAGGTCTTTCCTTCTGTGCTACAAACTACATATACATTAGGATATATATGAGGTACAAAACTTATCAACAAAAGCCTTAATTATATCATAGAGATGAGCTAAATCAAAATTCAAAGGCAAAATATGTCACTAATGACTGACTTCCAGGCTGCCTTAAAATTTGTGCTGCAGTATTTACAAGAAATATAAAATAAGTGTAAAGTGAATCTACACAGAATACAGCCATATCAACTTCACATGAAAGTATTTAGAGCCAATGTTTCCTCAATTTTTTGAGATGCGATTATATTAACCGTTACATTACCTTCAAGCCAAATGTGAAGACTAAGCAGTTACTTAATGACATACTGAAACCCTCTAATTCCATTATACCAGCTGTGTAAAACATGGGCCCACACAAACTTAAGCTGGTAAAGGGCTTTACCAAAGTAGAGTCATGGAAAAAGTTTCCTATCTTACCTAGTCAAATATTTGAATTCAAAAAGAAAGTCAACTCACAGCACAATAGCGTAGGCTGTGACTCAACACCCAATCTATCCTAATTCTCATGTGCTTTCCTAAACTCCTGAGAATGGACAGATAAAATTCTTCTGCAGCCAATGTCCTGGACATGATTCAAGATCCACTAGCCAGATGCACTCATATACAATTTTTGAAAGGCAGAAGGTTCTAGTGTTTTACAGGGAAGTGGTCATGGCAAGATTGAGTTCTGTGGCAGTATTCCAGTTACTTTTTGGGTGTGGGGGGTTATTTTTTGGTTGTGCATGGGCAGCTAAGGTGGTGTGTTGCATGTTAGCTTCCAGATTTCCCACCTTCCTGACTAGGCCAGAAGGCACAGCACCCAGCAGCCAGGTAAGCCTGGTATATGAGTCAACCCTGGAAACACCCCCTGCCTAGAGCCCATTTTTCCAGCCTTTCCATTGATTATTATAAGCAGCGAATTCCTATTACTAAATCCCCTTTTGCTTAAAATAGCTGAAAATCGACTTTTTTCTGCAACGAAGTCTTGACTAATACATTCAGGAAAAACAAAGAACAGAGTGAAGTCTAGGGGCTAGAAGAATGCCAGGAAATAACATACATCAAGATCAGTAAAACATTTGTAAGATCAGGGAGGAGAAGCTACCTTGAGGCAGTGTTATATTTTCATTTGATCCTAAACCAAAAACAAGGTAGTAAGAATCATTCACAACTTAGTGTCTTTTTATATTCTAAATCTGCACTGAAAAAATAGAAATACTGGTTGGTTGGAAGGAAAGTGAAAGAAGTCATAAGTCGTTGGACATTTTAGAGTACACAGTTCTGGGGGACATGAGTGGGGAACCTTAGTGGAAAGGCTACCCAAGGTTAGCAACTGTTCTTGTATGACAAAGATGAATCATTTGGAAATTCCTGTCCAGATTTTCCCTGCTTCCTTCTTTGTTTCCAGAGGGAGGAACCAATCCTTTCTAGAGCTCTCCCCTTTGGAAAACACCACCATTTCAGTTTTTCAGACAGAAAATCTCTTCAACTCCAGGCTCTGCTTCACTCCCAACCGTAATCACTGGTTCTGATTCTGCTCCATGCACTGCATTTTCTTTCATCTGAGTCCTGTAATGTCATCTTTGCTGGTCCCTTACCTCCAAACTCTCCCTCCTGAAACCCATGTCACATACCTTTGCCAGAGTTATCATCAATCACCCCCTTTCCAAATACTTTAATGACTATACCCACAGTAAAAACTCCTGTGCCTGGCATTTGGGGTCCTTCACAGTCTAGGCACCATCTTGTGAATCCCCCATCCCTCCCCTAACATCTGGCCCAACCTACATTCACTCTCTGAAAGGTGCCATAGGTGCTGAGATTACTACAGGCACAATAGGGGAGACAGGCAAACCAAATTACAATATAGTGTGGCGATCAATGAAAACAATGCTTTTAGATATCAACTCTTCCATGAGACTTACAGTGCCCCTCTGCCCAGTCAAAATTCATCTTTATTTCCTGAGTTTTTCTTTTAACACAGAATATAAAATACATTTTATTCTGTGTATCTTCCACTGATTCATTTTCTGTTTCCCCTGGATGCAAATGTATTAGATGCTGTTGAATTTTTGCTGAGTGAAAAAAAGTCCAACAGCAAAATCCAATCTTTCACCCTGTCCTGGGGAACTGAGAGTTATGGGTCAGCATTGGTTCTCAAAGTGTGTTTCCTACCCAATATCATTAGCATCACATAGGAGCTTTCTAGAAATGCAAAATCTTGGACCCCATCACACCTAATGAATCATAATCTCTGAAAGTGGGGCCTAGCCACCTGTGCTTTAACCAGCACTGCGGTGATTCTGATGCACACTGAAGTTCGAGAACCACTGATGTGCTGCAATCTTTCCTGACATAGCCTGACGATAAAAATATGCTGGGTGTTTATCAAACCTATAGCTTCTCAGATTCCTCTAAATATTCCAATTCAGTGGACCTGAGACGGGGCCTGATACACTTATCAGGCACTCCAGGGTATGGCCCTTATCCTCAAAGAAAGCCTAAAAAAAACATCACTGATATTGTCAAAGAGCTAGCTTTTGGAATGAGGCTAAACCCCAGGATTTTAGCTCCAGTTCAGCCATTTGGTGTACTCTGTGGAGTAGGTCACTTTTCTTTCCTAAGTCTCCGTTTCTTCATCTATATATAGTAACAGTGACTGGGTCTTTCATGGTCTCATGCTCAGAAATAATATGTGTACAAGTTTTGCTTAATAAGTGGTTGCTATTACAGTCATTATTGTTATTATCATTGAGGAGATTGAATGAAGGAAACATACTCATCTCTCTAGAGTGAATTAAAGCTCCTTCCCAGTCAATATCAGTCTCCCACGGGGCCAAAGATATAAAATATATTCCTTATTGTAGCAGGGAAGTTTGGAAAGTATTTGTTCTAAGCTGTGATCACTCATTAAAAATCTCCACACACATGATCTGTGAGTCACATAAAGGTCACAATGAGCTCCATTCTGTGAAGTATGCAGCAGAGTTCTCTCTCCAACAACGCCCGCTCCTCCTCAGTGTGACTCTACAGTGTTTCCCCATCATAGCTTCACTCTCCCTTCCTCAGTAAATTTATTTTGCTCCTTGGGGTACAAAACCTTGGGGAGGCTTCACAGGATGAAGTTCATAGTCACTTTTATCCAACTTAAAGAAGATATATACAGGGACACTTTAAGAGTGCTCATGTATAAAAGTTTCACCAAGTAACAGTTACATCCAATAACATATTCCATTCCAGGCATTTTTAAAGTGTTGGTAGCAAGCCACTAAATTGATATCACAACCCACTTATTGGGTAACGGTCCAAATTAGAAAACAGTAACTTACAAAACATGTTGTTTGAAAAGCCAACTTCTAGATCTAGAAAAGACTTTAGGAGTTCACCCTCCTGAAGATGCTAAACTATGACTAATTTTCTGTAGTATAATCTTTAACATCTGCATCAGTAGTAATGAATACTTTGAAAACTTTCTTTAATTCAGGGAATAGAGTCCTCATAAAATAATAAATCTAAAGAAGAATAAGTATGTAAGTATATAATTTTATTACAAAATATGATTAGGGAGGGGGATTTATTTTTAATCACTGTAACTCCGTTGCTCCATGCAAACAGTGACATCTTGTGGAATGACACTGCTGTGCTTTAAAGAGCCTAGCTTTCACATATTCACAGTTACATCAGATATATGTCTGAATAATTCCTTTTTTGATATTTCCATATAAAAACAAAAATATACTAATCTAATGTTGTATCAGACATTGGCAGTGCTTATTGAAATGACTTTTGTCATCCCAATCTGTACTTTTTTAAAATGTGCATAAGACTTACCTAGGTAGCAGCTATTAATTGAAAATGGATATAATAGAACTCTAATTGAGGTTACTATTAATTATAGTCTAAATCTACCACCAGTTGTGTTTTGGGATGCAGAATTTTGCCTCAGTTTCTTCATCCATAAATATGACAGGTGTAGACTAGGGCAAGGCTTAGCTCACTTATGACTCTGACATATGTGCTTCTGTGACACGTATCACTGGCTAGGTCACAAACAAGGATTAAGTCTTATGTGTTTTGGCATAATACCTTGGGTCACTGCCTGTATTGTGCAGCATGGAACAAGGCCAAGTAAGGTGTGATAGGGGGCAGGAAAGGACTGGACCTGACTGTTGAGGAATGGCAGGACAATGCAGAAAATGGGGATGGCAGGGGAAAGTCAGTTCCAAGTAGCCATGTTGGAAGGAAATGTAGAGCACAAGACAGAACACAATATTCTAAATGCAGGGTGATAGACCATAGGTTGCGTGCCACAAGTGATATCAGAAAGGCCTAGCATGGGAGAGTGTCCCAGTCTTGTGAGGGGAAATCAGTGATGGGAATATAAAACCAGGCAGTATTTCATGCAGGCTTCCAGTAATTAAGTAATTTATACCAGGGAAGACTCCCACAGTTATCAAGGCCCCAGCCACGGCCTAGGACTCAGAAACAAGATTTTAATTTCTAAGAGGGAAAAAGCAATATAAGATAGAACATTACCCTATTATGAGTAGAAACTCTGCTTTTAAAATTGGTCACAATGGATCAAACACAAAACACTAAGGGTGAATAAAATAGGATTATCTCAAATTATTCAACTAGAGCTTCTCAGTTTCCTCCTGGCTTATACCAGTGATGGTTCTGAAAACAAGATAACAAAAATTCAGAACAAAGCACAAAAAGAAAGAGATATTCACAAATCAGTGGCATATAATGGAAACCACACCTAGAATCACAGATACCTGGGTTATCTGTGATAACCTTTTACCAGTTTTATATACATGGACAGCACACAACCTCTGAACGGCAAATTTTTCATTTGGGAAATGGAACGATTTTATCTGCTACGTAGAGGTTTTGTTAAAAACTAAATTACATAATAAATGCACCTCAATGATTTTCTAATAGACACTTTTAACCCTGTTTGTAGGGTTCAGATGAAGTCTTTTGAATGGAAATATACTTTATGTAGTTGATTTGTAAACTATAAGTAGTAAAGATAGTGAGTCAAAATAATTACCCAAGTTCCTGCCTTTCCATTTTAAAATAATATCCTCAAAAGAATATATAGTTTCAAAACAACATTTGTATGTCATTTGTATATGATATATATATATGTATATATATGCATGCACAGGGAAAAAAAGCTTAAAATAATCTTTATTATATAGAAAAACCAATAGTAAAGGTAAGCCTCTTCTACAATAGTTTTAATAATCACAGACAAAAACTGTTGAGGTGGACTTTCAGCCAAGATGGAAGCATAGTTAGAGACACTGTGCCTCCTCACAAAACTAAAGAAGGACAACAATAAATTTAAAAACAAAAAAACAACCAGAACTGCCAGAAAATCGAACTGTATGGAAGTCCAACAACCAAGGAGTTAAAGAAGAAACATTCATCCAGACTGGTAGGAGGGGTGGAGATGGACAGCTGGGGCAGAGAGGATGCACAGCAAGGCAGTGGCTGGAGGACCAGAAGGTCCCATATTTGCATGCAGGTAAACCAGGATGAAAAACTGGGCAGTGAGACATACCATGCAACCCAGGGTTCTAGTGTGGGGAAATAAAGCCTCAAAACCTCTGATTGAAAAAAGCTGTGGGGGTTGTGGTAGTGGGAGAAACTCTCAGCTTCATAGGAGAGAGTTCATTGGAGAGATCCACAGGGTCCTAGAATATACACAAACCTACACACCTGGGAATCAGCACCAGAAGGGCCCAATTTGCTTGTGGGTAGAAGGGAAGTGACTGAAAGCTGGTCAAGAGCAGAGCAAGTAGCACTGTTCCTTCTTGGACCCCTTCCCCACATATAGCACCACAAGGCAGTGTAGTTGTAGGTTGTCCCACCCTGGTAAATACCTATGGCTCCACCCTTACTACATAACAGGTGAGCAGAGACAAAAAAAAAAATGGCCCAAATGAAAGGACAGATCAAAGCTCCAGAAAAAATACAACTAAGGGGCAAAGAGATAGCCAACCTACCAGATGTGGAGTTCAAAACACTGGGAATCAGGATGCTCACAGAAATGGTTGAGTATGGTCACAAAATAGAGGAAAAAGTGAAGGCCATGAAAAGGGAAATAAAGGAAAATGTACAGGGAACCAACAGTGATGGGAAAGAAACCAGGACTCAAATCAACGGTTTGGAGCAGAAGGAAGAAATAATGATTCAACCAGAACAGAATGAAGAAACAAGAATTTTAAAAAATGAGGAGAAACTTAGGAACCTCCAGGACAACTTTAAATGTTCCAACATCCGAATCACAGGGGTGCCAGAAGGAGAAGAATAAGAGCAAGAAGTTGAAAACTTATTTGAAAATATAATGAAGGAGAACTTCGCCAATGTTGCCAAGGAAATGGCTACTTCCAGGAAGTCCAGGAAGCTCAGGGAGTCCCAAAGAAGTTGGACTCAAGGAAGCACACACCAAGACACATCATAATTACATTAGCCAAGATTAAAGATAAGGAGAGAATCTTAAGAGCAGCAGGAGGAAAGGAGACAGTTACCTACAAAGGAGTTCCCATAAGACTGTCAGCTGGTTTCTCAAAAGAAACCTCACAGGCAAGAAGGAGCTGGAAAGAAGTATTCAAAGTCATGAAAGGCAAGGACCTATATCCAAGATTGCTCTATCCAGTAAAGCTTTCATTTATAATAGAAGGGCAGATAAAGTGCTTGCCAGATAAGGTCAAGTTAAAGGAGTTTATCATCACCAAGCCCTTATTATATGAAATGTTAAAGGAACTTATTGAAGAAAAAGAAGATCAAAACTATGAACAGTAAATTGACAATAAACTAATCACTATCAACGACTGAACCTAAAAAACAGAAACAAAAACAAAATAAGCAAACAACTAGAACACGAAAAGAATCACAGAAATGGAGATCACATGGAGGGTTATCAGTGGAGGGTGAGAGGGAGGAGAATGGGAAAAAAGGTACAGGCGATAAGAAGCATAAATAGTAGGTACAAAATAGATGGGGGGAGGTTAAGAATAGTATGGGAAATGGAGAAGCCAAAGAACTTATATGTACAACCCATGGACATGAACTAAGGGGGGAAAGTGGGACAACTGTAATAGCATAATCAATAAAATATATTTAAAAATAATACATACATACATACATACATACATTCTGGAAAAAAACTGTAGAGGCAAAATTTTTAGATCTTGCCCCACCCTACTCCCAACACCTTCCAGTATTCTGAGTAATTAAATTAGTAATATAAATCTGCATCTTCTGCTTCTCCTACTTAAGGTTTAAAAGTAGTATTCTAATGCCTCTAATATGAACAGACAACAAATGCCATATAAATCTGTCCAATATTAACTTTGGGCAGCCAGAAATGCCCTAACTTTATTAAAATGTGAGTACACAAAAAATAAACATGAGGTCCATGCAGAGTCTGCAAAGTATAAGAAAGAAATATATCATTCAAAAAGTTATATGAAAAACATTCTTTTGAAAAAGATGTATTGTATTATAGAAATTAAAAAGAAAGGGTTGGTTTTTTTTTTCAAGGAAATTTTTTGTACTTTTACAAAACAGGTAACAAAGTTCAGATGGAACAGAAGTTCAAATAAGACAAAAGACTTAGTTTTCTTAAGAGGTTGAAGAATTAAGAAAAAAATTAAAAAATGCCATGGCAGTATTAAAATGGTAGTTAGAAGGAATATTAAAAAATTTACAACTCAGAAAATGGAACAAAGATTTGAGAGATAATAACTATAGAGGAAAGATAATGAAGATCCAGTATGTGGCTAATTGATATTCCTGAAGAAATACACCAAATAGATTGGAAACACTATTCAAAATAAAACAGAAAGCATCCTACACTGAAGAGTTGTATTTGCATATCCAAACGGCTTTCTGTGTGCCAAGAAATATTAATTAAAAAGCAATACACTCCCAAACATATGCTAGTGATATTATTTAATTTGAGACAAAATTTTAACCCCTGTAAGCAACTAAGAGTGAAGAAGAAACAAATTATATGCAAGTAAAACAGGCTGGCTTCAGATTTTTATCTTAAAATATTAGATATCAGATAATAATAAAAACATAAAAACACATAGACAATGTAAACAAATATGACATTATAGGAAATAGGAAAGAAGCAAAAAAAGAGAAAGAAAATACAAAATGATGACAAAAACAATACCAAACACATCTGATATGACAATAAATTATTGTCTATTGTTTTAAAATATTCTTATTGGCTTAAAAAATACTCAAATCTATCCACTCTATAAGGGACACGAGTAAAAAAGCTTACAAATAAAAGGATGTATCTGAGCTAATATCCTTGTAAGGTCTCTTCCAAATTCTGACTGACATCATCTGACAATTTCTTGGATTTCCTGATAAGTTCTTATACACAGAATTTTAATCAATACAGGTTCCTGAGTTCCTGCTCCCTTTGCTGCATTCAGTAAATTTCAGGCAGCACAATATGTAGTTGGCATGAACAGGGCAAGGACCAGTTCTTCCACATTTCCACTTAACTCCGATTGGACATCTTTGATTAAATGCTTGCCATACATGCTCTTGGTCAGGATCGTGGTCACTCAAAGTGAGACTGATCTTGTATAAATAAAACAGGTGTTCAGCCAGATGTATCAGAATCTCTGGCACAGTGATTGCAAGTGACATGAGTGGAAATTACTGAAGGCTTCATCTAGTTACCATGGGTCAGTGGGAAGAATTTTTTTTAATGAAAGAAGCTATTCAAAGCTTATCCTTCGAAGTAGTGACTGACCTGCATACAGCAATATAAACCATCATCTAACCAAAAGAGCCTTTTATTAAATTCTGTGTCAGTGTTGTGCTGGTTTGCACATGTGATTGCTTTAATTCCAATGTTATTTTTTTCTCTATATACAATGTAAAGCCTTATCATAATGATGTAGTATTGATGCAATGTTTGTAAAATATAATTTTCTCACTGCTCTTATTCTAATCAGGATACCAACTTGAATAAAAATCACAACAATATCAAATAAATAAATAAATAAATAAAAAGAAAAACATATACCATACAAATAAAGCAAAAATTAGACAGAGTACAGTTTCACTTTTTATGAATTTAGTGTACAATCTACAATGAAAACAAGGCCACAATTAAGTTTCCTTAATTTCCTTTGACACAAAATTGTTTATATAATCACATATCAACTTATATATTTAGTTCTACCTCCTGTCAGCACACAGAGCTCTACCTCATTCTTTATCATATTGCAATCCATCCCATCACTGGATGCACCATAAAAAGTCTTCCATTGATAAACACTGAGTTGTTTCCAGTTTTTGTTATTACAAGGATGAGAAACATCCTTATATGTTTATCTTCGTAAATGATAATCATCAGCATATAGATGGTATTTAAGGCCATGGTCCTGAGTAAGATCACTTTGAGAGTATAGAGAGGGGAGAAGAGAGGTCTCGGGATAAGCCTGAGCATTCCAATGATTTGAAGTCAAGAGATGAGATACCAGCAAGGGAGACTTGAGAAGGTATAGCCAGGGAGGCAGGAAGAGAAGCAAGAGAGAATTGTGGCATTGAAGGTCAAGGAATAAAAGTGTTGTAAGAAGAGCAAATGCAACTGTACCAAATGCTACTGAAAAGTCAAGATGAGGAGGGTGCTATCTTAAAGCAAATTTGACCATGTTATTCTTCCACAAAACAAAACAAAACACCCCACTATCAATACCTTCCTAGTATACTGAGAATAAGAATCTCGCCAACCCCAGCCCTCACACACACATGCCCTAATGTACACATACAGGACATTTAAAAAACCCTACATAATCTGACTCTTGTCTCCTCTATAGCCTCGGTTGCACTACTGCTTCTCCTGTTGCTTCTGATGCTGGACTTCCTTCCAATTTTCAGATGAGTTCCAATTGTCCACAACAGGGACTCTCAAATTCCAAGGTACATAAGAATTGTTTGCATTTCTAACAAGTTTCCAGGTGATATTGGTGCTGCTAGACTATGAACTATATTTTTGAGTAGCAAGGACCTAAAATATATTATTTCCCCTCCTCCTAGCTATCTTCTATTCATTTTTCAGGTTTCAATTTAAGTATCATTTCCTCAAACCTCCTAAGATAGTGAAGGGCTCTTCTTCCATGTTTCCACAGCACCCTGCACACCTGCATATTAACTGTGACATTTACAAGAATTAATTCACTACCTTTCTTCACTGCTTGTCTCCGAGTTGTCTGAGGGCAGACATTATGTTTCTCTTGTTTGCAAATGCTTCCCTAGTACCTAACTCTATGCCTGACACAAAGGAAGTACACAAAAAATATTTGCTGATTGATTTAAGTAACTATTCAGGTCTGTATTTCTTGACATGGAAATATAATCACAAAATAATAAATTTAAAAATCAGAATCATGGATACAGAGAGCATTTTGATGGGTGCCAGACTGGAGGGGGGTGTGAGGGAATGAGTGAAGAGGGGAGAGGATTAAGAAGTACAGATAGGTAATTAGAGAATAGCCATGGGGATAAAGTATGGTACAGGAACGGAGTAGCCAAAGAACTTATGCACATGACCCATGGACATGAACAATGGTGTGGGGACTGCCTGAGGGAGTGGGGGATTCTGGGTGGAGGAGGGCAAAGGGAGAAAAATTAGGACAACTGTAATAGCATAATCAATAAAATATAATTTAAAAGAATGAACACCCAGAAAAAATTTTAAATCAGGTTACAAAACATGTACATAGCATTATCCCAAATTAATACAATTTATTTGCATATAGAAAGTTTGGAATCATATATTTAAGAATATAAATAGTATTATGTCTGGATAGCAAGACTTTGAGTAACTTTTTCTTCTTTGTATTTTCTTGCATATTTTTCATATTTGCTAAAATGTTTTTATTCTTTTGTAGCAAAATATTAAATGAAATTAAACACTGAATTCTGACACTTAAACTGTAGTTTTCCAATATTGTGGTAGTTGCTGTTGTTTTAATGTATAGAACTAACAGTCTGTCCACATTTTTTTTAATGTGACTCAGAATTTCCCTAGTAATCTGAAGCTGAGTTGAAGGTTAGATCTGGTGATCTATAGCCTAAGCACTGCTTACCACCCAAAAGCTACCTACAAGGGGTACCTGATTTAAGAAAGTCAGCTAGTTTTTGTAGGATGGCTTTTTTGCTAACTCTATTAATGGTGGACCAACAAAATACAGAGGCAATTTTACATAGACAAGTCAGTGACATGGAACGTAAGTCTATAAATAGACTCAGTAACACACTGGAATTTAAAGTGTGCAAAGCTGGCATTTCAAACTAAGGAGAAAGAGTGTATTTATTGAATAAATAATATTATACAATTGGCTAGTTATTCTGGAAAACACTAATGCTTATTCTTCTTATCAAATTAATAATAGATGGACCGGAGATTTAATTTTTAAAAAGAAAGCCATAAAATTTGAGATAAAAATATGAGCCAACAAAGCTTTGCTTGCATTACAGCCTGTTCCAGCCTGTTCCACCTCCTGTCTATCCCCACAACCTCCCCGCCCAGGTAGAAAAAGTCTTCCATGAAACCGGTCCCTGGTACCAAAAAAGTTGGGGACTGCTGCTCTACAGAATGCCACACATGGCTTAAGCACATGCACACACAAGATGGATGTTCAGAAGGCTGTTCACCAATGAGTAACGCTATCTAGGTGTTTAAATATTTTTAGTGATTTCCCTTATTTTAAAACCCAAAATCTAAAATTCCATGCCAAGGATTCTAACTAAATGTTTATAAAGTGCTCTTTAGAAAATAGACATTTTAAAAGCAAGAATATGAACAATACAGAACATTTTTATAGTTCTCATCAAAATTGCCGCTTAGCAAAATAAAGTTTCAACAATACAATGCTATTTTAAATAAACTTAAGTATGTTCCCATGCTATTTCATTAAAATATCCATGGTGTTTGCCACATGTAATCACTATATGCAGAACTAGGCAAGCATTGAAAGTATGCAACACAAGTATTATTACTCTTTGTAGTTAAGTTTATTGTACAGAAGCCCCAGAAAGCCACCAAGCAAAAGGGTATTCATTTCCTGTTTACAACTACCTTTCTTGAGAACACTTATTAGTGCAGAAAAAAAGTATATATTTCTCCAAACTTGTAGGCTCATCAGAGAGCTATATTTTGAAAAGGTTAAGCTATGTTTAGCAAGGTAAACCTCAAGAGATGGATGCTGGAGAATTAGATATTCAGTACCGAAATGAACTTCTTATTTGGTGCTTAGGAACAAATTGCCAAGAATTAAATTATCATCATCAAATAGAACATTTATTGACTCTCTTGAAAAAAGAAAGTGAGACCTACTTGAAGAAAATAATTTTAGAATTAGAAAGAAACCAGTATTTTTAACACTTTGCTTAACTAACAGAAGCTGTAACTCCTCAAAATTACCATTTGGGTGCAAATTAACAATGGAAATGCCTCCAAGCAGTAGTTTCATGACTACTAGATTAAGTTTATGTCTTTTTTCCACACTCAGCTTTAGGCTTTCAATAGACATTCCAAAGAACATCACAACAAAACTGCTATTTTCTGCCAAAGACATTGGAGCACAGTTTTGAAATTTCCAAAATTCTTTGCATATAATTATTTTCAAAAATTTAGAAAACCACTGACTTAATAAATGAAAACTAAAAAACTTAGATGTATAAAGTTACAAATAACAAATCATTAAAAAATATCTTTGCCTAAATATAAAATAAACATGAGAATGACCTTCAGGGACTCAAGTCAAATCTGATTGTGATTACTAAATAGGAAAACCAGAGGATTGTATAAACCATGAAAGAGGGCAGTAAAGTGTCACAATTTTTACTAAAAGTCAGATTTAAGAATGCAGACTCAGAATATACTGTGAAAAGAGTGGGTAAGTTACTAATAATTTTGTGCTAGTATAATTGAAAGTGATCTTTTAGAATATTATTCTATATATCTAAAATTGTTAAAATATAATACCAAAACCATTTATATCTAAACTTGTTAATATTTAATATATTTTAATATTCTTAAAATGTGTAGGAGATGATTTCTCAGGATTCCTAGCATGTCTTTTAAAAGGCAAGAGACTTTGGAGCCTGCACTCTCCATGGGCAGGTGACAGCACTCCCAAGGGGGTGCAAATTGGTGCATTGTGGGGAGGGTGTGATGATAGAAGATCACTGTTTTTATACACAGCGCACAGCTACACAGGGCCATAAACAGATGTACAGTATATCTGGGGCATTAAAATTTAATAAGGAAGGGCATTAGGGGGAAAAAAGTCTAGAAAGGCTCCTTAAGGGGGTGGTAATGAAAAAAATTTGAGAAAAACTAAGTTAGACATATCTGGATTTTAATCATTAATCAGAGATAATAACTTGGACAAATACCCTGATATTATGGAGCCCAAGCTTCCTGATGAATAAATTGGAAATTATGACTTTGTCCTTATAGCTGAAATGTGAGTAGGAAAAATGCAAAGTACACAGCACAGCAGTAGAAGTATAATTACTGCCAAATAAATGTTGACTCCCTTCCCTTTTCTCCTTTTTTATACTCTTCACTAAAGAATACTCAGATTCAAGAGAAAGTGAGACACAAGGAGAAATGGAAGAAACAGCAGAGACGACAACCTGTGTATGCGACCTGTGGACTCAGGAGTGCCCAAGACGTTGAAATCTAAGACAGGCTTCAGGTCCCAAAACTGGGACTTTCTTAGTTGTGCAAGCCTGGTGAAGTTATTTGATTTTTATGAGCCTCAATTTTCACATCTGTACTCCAGAGCTGTTGTGTAGAACAAATGAGACTATGTATGTGACACTCTTTGGGAATCATAAACCAGTAAACCAAAGTTACCTTATGATAGGGCATGGTTCATGGTGACGATGGCAGGAAATGAAGATACTGACTAGACCATGTGTACTGGGAAGAAATGGAAAAGAAGGAAAACTGCTCCTCTGTAGGGTCCAAGAACATAACCAAGTCTTCAAATCTAAACCTCAAAGGCAGAACTTCTTTGCCAGCTTAAATCTAGTTCAAAACAAAAGTACCGATGGAACTCTTACCTATCTCTTTGCTCTTCATCTGTCAAGCAATCATCTAACAAGGACTTCCCAAATACTCTGAGTAGAGTATTGTGGCCTTTCTTGTCGGCTGTATGATATGCCCGAGAAGCCAGGTACAAGTTGGTGGGAAGCATCCAGGCTGGGACAGTTGTGCACAGACCATGAAAGGTAGGAATGGAGTGGTCTTGTAGAACTCTGCAACAAGAAAAGAGGGCTTCTTTTATCATTGTGCGATTTTCTGACATAAAATATATTTACACTAACAGTTTAGTTCAGGCTTTGAAAAGGATGCCTTCATGCAGGAGGTGAAATTTAAAACTATAGTAATGATTTATAACAAATTTGCTATCACAGTTGCAGGCCATTGACCAGATCTTCGAAGTCATGTATTCAACTGCCTGCTGAAGATAATCAATCTGTGTCTTACAGATACCTCGGAATTAACAGATCTAAAGCAAACTCATTATCATCCCACCCCAAACCTCTTCTTTCTTGAATTCTTAACTCAGCTGGTGATACCATATCCAGCCACCATGCATTACTGCTTTGCAACTCTGCCCGAATGCTAAAGCTCTAAAGAAGTACATTATCCATTAACTAGCATTAATGGAACCCTGGATCTAAGTTCATGTGGCACCTTCTTCCCACAATGCAAAAATTTGCCTCTCCTGCCTTTCCAAAACAGAGAAGGCATGAAGAATGACTTCTTAATCCTGTCACATTCTATCTAATGAACAAATATTTTTTGAGCACCTACTATGTGCCAGACTCTCTGCTATGTGACTTATACACAATCCTCTCTACAATGAGCCTATATGGGAGGTATTATTATTCTTACATTGGAACAGGCTTATTTTGGATAAGTGACAAAATTACAGAGTGGCCACTAGGATCTCAGCATGATGCTGCTGACCATAAGCCAATTTTTTCCCAGTATTGTCTGTTAATGGCCCCTCAGGTGAAAACGGCCCTTATCCAATACCACTCCATCCCCATCTCCCTACTTAAGTTATACTATTACATTAACCAAGTGATGACCTTTTCATCAAATCAAATAAACTGTATATTTATATTGTGTTTTCTATGAAGCTACAGCTGATAGTATTGACGATCCTTGTTGAAATTGCTCCTCCTCCCTCCATGAGCTTTTTTAAGCCTGTACTATCTCAGCTCTACATCCATCTCTCAAATTAAACATAATTTGACTGGCTCTTCTTTCTCCATTTCCTAAACTGGGTATGGCTTCCAAAGCTGAACTTTTCTTTCTGCATTGAAAACATCAGTATCAGTGTCTCAAGCTATTTCCTCTGTGCTGAGAGCTCCCAAATCCTGTCTCCAATGTCAGTATCTCACCCAGATTCCTCATCTTCAAGATATAAAACACTGGAGCCACCTTTGACTCCTCTTTCCTTCACCTGCATATCTGATGAAAAACAGCTTCCTCCCTGCATAGCGTTGCTCAGGTGTGCTCCTTTTCCCTCCGTACTTCCAACACTGTCTGTGTCCTCAACACCTCACACCCTGCACTAGCAACAGTCCAATGCCAGTCAGATTGAGCACTGCACCCTCTGTCTCTTCCCCTCTCCAATATCTCCTGCAAAATTCTATCACATTGATCTCTGAATACTCCTTTACTCAGCATGATGGTTCTTTGTCACTTGCTGCATTCATCTAACTTCTTCTCTCTAAATTTCAAGGCCCCTGACGTCTGGCCCCTCTTCTAATCCAGTGGTTAAGAGTGTAGAGTGCAGTGGAGTCAGACTGCCTTTGCTCAAATCCTGTTTACAATTATCACATGGTCATAAGCAAATCAATTACTTTACATTTCAGTAAATTTGGAATAACAACATTAGCACACGCTGGATAAAATTACTTTAAGGAAGAAAGGAGTGAATGTATTTAAAACAGCATCTCTCACAGGGCAGATGTTCACTATTATTATCCATCTCCAGGACAACTCCCAGGATCAGCAAGGCCTGCCAGTTCTTTCAGTGATGGATAGAATGCTGCCTCTCCTTTTGCCCACGTCTAAACATCCTTCAACAACATCCTCAAGACAAATTTTTCTGCAACATTTAATTATTTTCCTGTTTTACAAATATATCTTTTCATACACTGCCCTATTTTTGTGCCACCCATTCTGACCATTTATCTAAAAGGTTCATGCAGATCTGCACACTAACTGCTTTACACATCTGCATAGTGTCATAACATGAAGAATACAGTCTTTGGAGCTGGCAGGGCCTGGATCAGAATCTCAGCTCTAACACTTGTAAACTGTATCACTAACTTCTCTGAAGATCTGCAAAAATGGAATAAAAATCCCTAACTCTCGCCTTTGTAAGAATCGATGACAATGCTTGTTTTATTTGTATTGCTATAGTTATTAACTTTCCCTGCACTGCACAATGCCTGTTGCTAGGCATTACTGAATCACTGAGAGAGCACTCTGTGCCATTTCTAAAACAGCACAAGGCCCAAAAAGAACAGAACATTAAACCTGTACCTGTTCGAGTATAGGAGGGTAAAGAGAGGAAAACCTAAAGCATTTAGAAATGTCTGAGATGAAGAGACCTAACTGGAGGAGTTAAAATGGGTGTCCAGGAAGTAGAGATCCTAAGAAAGAACTGGAAAAAAAGAAGGGAGAAAAAAGGTGAGCTCTGATGTCAAGCTCATCTCCATCATCATTCTGTCTGGGGCAAGTCCTGGCTAGTGGAGTGCACTTGAGATTACATTACATATTTTTTTCCTTAACAAAGCCACACAACCAATCTTAATTCCTTCTTTGCCATTATACTGTAATAACATAGATTTGTAAGTGAATATCCCTTGGTTATGGAGCTAAACACTATATTTTCCAAAGGGGGCTAAATTCCCAAGAAAACATATTAATTTAGGAGATATTCACAGGTGAGAAAAGTTAAGTTAAAAATGATTAAGAAAATAGAGCAAAGAATAAAAGATGTTCAGAAACATTTTTCCAAAACTCTATTTTATTACATAATTTTTAATATCATATTCCTCTGCATTCTTATTTCTCATTCTTATTTCTCTCTAAGAGAAATTTTTGGTTTCAGTTTTAATGAATTAGCACAGTACTATGTATATCAAAAAGATCTACAAATATTTTTGGCATGCTCAAGAAAGGCTGTGTGTTTTTACAGCAAGCTCTCCTTAAACAGGACTATTTGTCATTCTTTGAAACACTAAGACATAAAAAAGAAAAGACTCTGACTCTGTGTGTGGCCATGCTACTTTGCTTAATGCATTAAATGCAAGGTTTTTTAGGGGAAAAAATCAAGAAGTTTCTGCTTCATTGATAATCTGACAGTAACTATTTATTGAAGGTAAAATACTTGTTGTCTGCTGTCACTATTTGTTTTAATACATAATCTTGCTAACTAAATGAGCTTAAAGCAATGCAGATAAGCAATGGCATGTACAGGGTCACTTAAATGCCAATTTGACTCTTTCATAAACTTTGGAATTCTTTTCCCATGAGTCCATTTTCAGCTACTAAATTGTGAGTAATATCCATTTACAAAGTTTAGGCTAGCCATAAAAAGGTTGTCTTCCATGTCCAGCACACCTTTCAGTGCCCTAAGCCACAACAAAAGCTAATAATTAAAGCTTCTTTAAGCCCCCATAAACAGTTAAATGAAGAAGAATCTAGAATAAACCAACCCATAAAAATCCAGTGGTGAAATAAGGAGAAAATCTGTTTCAACAAGATGAACAGCAAAAGATAAACCCATAAATCTAAATTGCAGTTACACACTATTATTCAAAATTGTGGTTACCTCTTGGTATAACAAGAAAGTCCATTGCAAGTGTGGTGGAGGAAATAAAGCATGAAATAATAGTAGAGAATAAAAAAGCTATCCAAATAACCAATTTAATTGGCCTATGGAAATATGCATTGGGTTGTCTTTTACTTTATTTTATAAAAACAAAGTTAACCAGTATAACAAGCAGTTAACCTAAATTAGGCATTACATAGATTAAAAGAAATCAAATCTAACCTATTAACATTTATTTCTTTAGTCTCACAAACAGCTATTTTTATTCTAGCTATTGTTATGTCATTAAACCAAGTGCCTTGATCAGAAATAGAAATAAAAGTGTGGAGCACAGCATACATGTCCTAACTATGCTATCTGCCACCAACCCTTCTGGGAGGAGGTTTAATTTAAATCTCATATATACATTTCAAAAACATCCCATTTAAAAATGCATTTTAAGATATCAATGCTACTAAATAATTTGTCTTCAGACAGTAAAATTTGTAAACTTAAGTTACTTTTGTTTTAATAGTTTTTGATCCTGCCGGGGTTTTGCAGACTTTTTTTGTAGTGGAATTCTTAATTTACTTTTTCGTGTTCGCTTAACTTCTTTTCCTCTGATTTGCAACAATTCAGATGATTTCACCTTTAAAAAATATAAAAGTATGCTGTTAAAAAAGTTATAAATGAGAATTAGATCTTTCATATTTAATGGCTCATCTCATTACTTAAACTACTAATTTCTATGCATATTTTATAACAAAATGTAAATCTTAAAGTTGAGTTGATATATTCTTACGACTCCCTTTCCAAATGCTTACATATATACCTTCACAGCAATAAAAATATTAGTACCATATTTAGTTATAGTATTTTATTGCCTTAAAACTATTGAAGAAATGTGTGATTTTTTCCCTCCATAGACCTACTCTTCTTGATTGACATTTTTACTAGGACTTAAGCTTAGTCCTTTAAAGCTTGGCATGGCTGGTGGCTGCAAGTACAAGCCAACATGGACTTTAATGCTTTACATACTTATTTTGAGCAATGTTTATCAATTTGTACTTCCTTACAATTGTACTCTTTTCTATTTCTACTGCTTGAAAAAAACAAATGCATATCTATCACTTAAATAATAACCTTTTAATCATTATAGGTATTAGTATTGTTTTCCTAGATTTCCTCAGAAATTTGTAGAATTCATGGTAGTAGTTCATCTAAAAATATTTTTCTTTGTGGGTTACTCTGTATTTTTTTCAGATTAGATTTAAGAAAGAAAGCAGGGTGGCTTTTCTTGAAGAAAGCAGAGAGATGTGGCTAAATAAGTGTGGAAGGAGACCAAGAAAAAGGAGGTTTTCATAAATGAAGTAGCCAGTTGGGGCTCAGGGCAGTCGTGAGAAGAGAGCTGTTACAATTTCTTGAGCAAGAAAGTGATGACGAATGAGGAAAGCTCAGAGTACAGATGATTCCATCTCACCATCCAGTTAATGTTTAAATTTCTTCTACAGTTTCTCCACCAAATGGTTATTCATTCTGGCTTGAACATGATCAGGAACAAAGGACTGAGAACTCTTTGAAACTCTTCCGATTGTTGGAAGTTTTGCTTATTACAGAACCTAACAACTTTCATTCGCTAGTCTCAATTCAAACCTCACAACCTAACTCTCTTCCTTTTGACAGAGAGTCAGATACTTGAACGCAGTTGACTCCCCTGGACCTGCATGCACCACTCCCATCCCACAGCTAAACATCCCCAGGGCCTTCAACTCTGCCTTACATGACATAGTCTTGAAAAACTGTGCTTTGTCATCTTGAATGTTCTCTTCCAGTCTCCAATTTGTCAGTTTCCCCTGGGACTCCCCTGGGGTTGGATACCCATATCTCAATGCAGTATTTAAGATGTTATGTGATCAGATCAAAAAGGAAAAAAAAAGATCCTTTTTTATGGTATTTGTCAATCAATGCAAACTATGATTGCATTTTTTCCTATAACTAAATTATAGCCTAAAACCCTGAAGTCTTTTTCATGTTTGTTCTAAGTCATATCATCCCATATCTATGCATTTAGTTTGTGGACCCAAAAGCAGAACCAAACATCTTTTACCCCAATTAAATTTCACCTGAGATCTGATTAACCAAATCTAACCAAGTCACATTTTGAATGTTACCTGCAAATCCAATCAGTAAATTCTCCACATTCTCATCCAACTTATTAGGAAATATGATGAGTTGGACACAGCCATATAGCAGTCCACAGGAACATTCATGGGAAAGTGTGCATCCTTTGCATAACTGAATACAAATCCATCTGGTTCAACCTGACTGCAGTCTTGTCTACCAAAACTGCCATTGGGAGGCTTTCATGAATGGATAGTTCAAGTCCAAAGGATGGTAACAACAACTCATGTATACTGAGTTTTCTTGTGTACCAGGCTGTCCACCATGATACTATTGTCTTTAACTTCAAGTGTAACACTTTTCTCATGCTCAGTCTAGCAATTCTAGGAAAAGAAATAAGGTTGGTCTTCAATGGCTTGTCCCTTAGGGAAACCATGCTGGTTCCGAGTGATTACTGCTTCCATATATAAAGGTTCAAACACAGTTCTTTTAATGATGCATTTAACCATTCTAGAATTTTATCTAAGATAAATCATTCATTACAGAAACCAAAACCCTGACCCTTAAAAGATAAAACTCAGATTTGCCATTGTCAGTATCCAGGCATCTAGCACCTACCTCTCCCACTGCAGCAGCTCCTGAAAGCCTGCTGCTGACAAGGGCTCAACAGTCTTAAACCTATCTGTCTAAGCCAGCAGGCTCAGGTAGCTAAGTTAGCTCTTAAAATCTTTACAATCTTGGGCTTCAAGTTTCTTTTATCAATTCCTTTTGTCTGCTTTCTAAACTAAAGATCATTCTCCTTGTCAAATTTAAGAAAAGCAAAGTACAAGTTTATCAGCTTCCTTTTCTCTTTGTCATGTTTCTGTTTGTTTAAAACCTCATCCTTTTTCCAAAAATAAATTAAGGCAGCTCTGTCATATGTTGTCATCGCACTATTTATCCAAAATGACAGTGTTATCCTTTCTTTTTTCTCTCTTTGCACCAAAACTAACATAGAAAAATACTTTTCTATTTTCAGCATCATTCACAGGTCTCACCCCTTCTGGAGCTTAGCCTTCTTGATATAATTGCTATAGCCACATGCCACTTCTATGTTTATCTATGGGTATGTATCTCTTCTTTCATCTTTTATGTATTTTTAAAATAGAGCAATAGAGCCCTCCTAACTGTTCTGTAAGAATTTGGGAGGCTGTAGAGCACCCCACATCTATTAAACTTCCTTCCATTTAGAATCTCAAGATCTATATCTAAATCTTCCTACATGTTTTTGATCTTTTTTCCTTCTAAAATGCTCAACCATTCTCTCATGGGCTCTTGTGTCAGTAATTTCTTCACAGAGTCTCAATTACCTAATTTCCCTTTTCATTGGTCATGACTTAGACTACAGCAGGGGTGTCAAACTCATTTTCACCAGGAGCCACATCAGCCTCGCAGTTGCCTTCAAAGGGCCAAATGTAATCTCAACTCATTAACAGTCAAGGAGTAGTTACATCTATACAGTCCTGAAATTAATTCGGCCCTTTAAGACAAACTTCAAGGCTGATGTGGCCCCCGGTGAAAGTGAGTTTGATACTCCTGGACTAGAGTCTTAATAACCTCTATTAAACTAACGAGTTTGTAAGTGTAGAGATGATCAGTAAAGTATAGATTGATGAATTCTCTACTTTTTAGCTGAATGAGACCTTATGGCATGTATGTGAGCAGTAAAAGTCCTGCATTGCTCGTCTATAACACCTCTGTGCTAGTTCTATTAGCTATGTGCTACATCAAAAAAAGATCCTTAAAAAAAAAAAGTGGTCCTCTTGTCCCAGCCCACTGATCTGGCCAGGCGTGCCAGAGTATCTTGTTTCTCATTCCTGTGACAAAGAAGCTAGAGACTAACTTTATCGCTTCAAATGTCCAAACATGGGAAAGTTCATGAATAATAACTGCTCTTGAGTTGTTAACATAAATAAATACATGCAGGGTACCTGGTGAAGACTTGGTGGGATGAGTCACAGGAACACTTGCAAAGCTGTTTTCTATGGCATTGCTGCTGTGCCCCCCAATAGCCCACAACAATAAACCATAAAGTCTTATCAGACATTCTCTTCTCCTCCACTTGAAACACTTCTGTTTTCAGTTGAGAGCTCTCTTCATCCATTCTCCAAGCCTCTCTCATCGAACCATTCCTCCTACTCTCATGAGGAACATTCCATCTCTAGTCATTTTTGCTGCTGAGAGTGTGTTCTTGTAATTAACCAGACACCCATCGACTCTTAGGAACAGGCAGTGCTGATAAGTAGTAAAGAGTGAAAGTTCCAGAATTAGACCACCGCAGTTCAAGTCCTGCCTCAAGTCCTGCCACAAATGTTGGTACTTGAGCAGGTTATTTACGTGCTTTATGGCTCAGTTTTTTTCAACAATAAAATGAGGCTAATAATAAGGTTGTTGTTAGAAAAAATTAGATAGTATTACCTTAGCAAAGTGGTTCACACATAGTCAATATGCAATAAAGTCTAGTTATCTTAAAAAAGGACTGCCTCTTTTAAAAAAAATATTTTTCATAACTTAATAATACAGGGGATGGCAAAAGTAACACCTGCTTGAGTGTGGTTGGTAGGGTACAAGAATGTCTCACACAAGATGGACAGCAGTTTGAACATTTCACCTAAAATGTCAGACGGTGTGCTTGAGTGTGTTATTGTTATGGTAGAGAATTGCATGCCTATGATTCTTTTTTTTTATTTTAATCATTGTTCAAATACAGTTTTCTCCTTTTTACTCCCAATCCAGTCGCCCTTCCCACCCCTCCCCACTTCCCTCCCATTACCACCTTCCCCTTAGTTTATGACCATGTGTCCTTTAAGTTTGTTCCTGTGAACCCTTCCCACTGTCCCCTTAAATTCCCTCTACTCTCTTCTGTGGGCATTGTCAGCCTGACCTCTATTTCAGTGTCTTTGGTTATATTTTGCTTGTTTCTTTGTTTTGTTATTTAGGTTCCTGTTAAAGGTGAGATCATATGGTATTTGTCTTTCACTGCCTGGCTTGTTTTGCTTAGCATAATGTTTTCCAGCTCCATCCACGCTGTTGCAAAGGGTAGGAGCTTCTTCTTTCTTTCTGCTGCATAAAATTCCATTGTGTAAATGTACCATAGCATGCCTATGATTCTGTAGTAAAACATTTTCTAATAAAAAGGGACGTTATTGTGCTGGACCCTGTATTCAATAGCAGCTAAAACAAGCCAAACAAATGAACATTGGGGACTTTTCTAATGAGGGATTTAAATTCCTGACAGGCTATGGTAGTTAAACTACTCTCCAGAAAATCCATTGCATTTTTGATACATTTAGTAGCTAAACATTTGCCTCTCATGCCCACATTTTATTTCCAAAGTACCAGCATTCAGGTAGAAGACTAGATAACACTACCTGTGCCCAGCAGTCTAACACTTTTTCAAGATGTCAAAGTTTTCAAAGAGGCTGAGTTTTTCACACCTAGAAGGTGTCAGCCTAATACACAGGATTCACCTGGCGGAGTCAGTAGAGAGTGGGTTTACTTGGCTTTGTCAGGCTTCACTTCACACCCCAAGCTCATGCTTTAGAAAGGCAGCATGACTGCCAATGGAGTCGGTCACCAGTCACAGGGTAAGTCCCTCTCCCTGACAGCAGTGGTAGATTTTCTCTGGCCAACCATTACTTGTCAGTCTTCCTTATTATTTATTATTACGAGAGGATCAAAGTGCTAGTGCCATACAGGATGAAACTAAGAAAGCAGGGCTTGAGAAATAAAGGAAAACCAGGAGGCAAGTGCACTAATCCAGACATAAATAAGGTCACCAGGACCCAGACTAGGAAGGGAGAAACTGGAAAAGAGAAGAAAAAATTATAAGCAATAATGTTTAGGAGGAATTTAGGCTTTGGGGACTGATTATATGTGAAATACACAGAAAAGTTCAAGGTTTCAGAGTTGGAAGTTTTGGGCAAGAGTTGAATAACTGGTAGTGGTCCATGGACCTGGGTGAAGCATAGTAGAAACATAGTCATTTGGTGAGGAAAAGAGAATCCAAAAAAAAAGAGGGACTGACCAAGAATTTTGTTTACCCAAGAAGTGATATCCATGTGAATCAGTCAGAGAGAGAATCCTGGTGATAATCAAGATAGTATATTGTGTTTCAGGGAAAAGTGGCTTTTTTATAAATCCTAGTAATAATGTATCTATTTCTGAATAAACATTCAAAAGAAAGTGACTCAAATTAAAGAACAGACTAAGTAAATAGTAGTAAGGTTATATGCGAATAAGGTAATAATTATTTAAGTCATACATAAATAAAATGAATCTGGGAAATATTCTCACAATAGGAAAACACTCAGGGGTTAGGATAAACCTAAAACGGGTAAAGTTATAAATGTTACAGAGTACCCCAGTGCTGGTCCCAGGGCTACAGTTCCCAATTCCCTCAAGATGGGAAGGGGAAGGCTTGGTCAACTCCTGAAAGCCCTGAGTTTCCTTCCCATCTTAAAAATCTGTCTTTTCTCCCCAGAGTTGCAATTAGGTTTGAGACTGAAAGCCTTCAAAAACAGATTTTCCATTTTCCCAAATGGACGATTTGCACATCTGAGGCCTTTTTTTCAGGGTGAACTGCCCCACATTCCTTGGCTCTTGCCGGGGCCATTTCTTCACACCTGCATATCTTCAACTCTCATAATTCTGTCTTTAACATAAATAGTGGTTTACCTTTAAAGCCACCCATTTGGCTGCTTTTGAATCAGGTGTGGGCTGTTTATCTTCCAAAAGTTTACTCGATTCATCTGCTGGCTGAATTTCAGAAGTTTCCTGAGGTTTAAATACCATACTTTCTGTTTCTGAGGCTCCCTTTTCTGATGTATCCTCTTGATCAATCTGGAAAGCACTTGATACAGTTTCAGAAAATTCCTCCAACTCGTTCTGTTAGAAAACATAAATGTATAAGAATTTTTTCATTGGTCCTTCAAAGTTCTGTCATATAATTTTTTCTTTGACAACAAAATTATACAAGGCATGAATGAAATTAAAAAGAGGTAGTAAGTTTCCTTTGAAAATTTACAAAGAGAAACTCAAATTGACTTAAGAAAAATATAAAGTCTGGCAAATTATTTTCCTCAGCCCTTGTCTCAGAAAATAGAAGCAGTTATTATGCACCATCTCTAAGGAAACAGGACTCCAATCTGACCCCGACTATACCCCACACTCACACAGAATCAAGGCCCACTGAAATATTTAACCTCTGACCAACCTCAGATTCTTCAGTCCTGAAAAATGGGATTCCTCCTAGCTTGATGCTCTTCCAGAACCCTGCCTTCAGGTACTCAGAGAAGAGTTGACCCAGAGACCTCAAGAAGACCACCTGGACACCCCCATTGCATCCTAAGCCCAAATAAAAAGTTCTCACAAAATAGCACTCCTACCTCTGTGTTGAGTTCCTTAAACATGTCTCACTCTCACCACTCTTACTCAACATAGTTCTAAAAGTCTTAGCCAGAGCAATCAGGCAAGAGAAAAAAGTAAAAGACATCCATATTGAGAATGAAGAAGTAAAAGTATCACTTTTTGCAGATAATATGATTCTGAGGAGTCTAAAGACTCCTCCAAAAAAATACTATTAGAAGCAATAAACAAATACAGTAAAGTTACAGGATACAAAGTCAATGTATAAAAATCTACTGCATTCCTACATGCTAAGGATGAAATTTCAAGAAAAAATGAAAAAAAAATCTTTTTGTAATTGCAACAAAAAAATACCTAGGAATAAACTTAACAAAGGATGTGAAAGACCTATATACTGAAAACTACAAAGCATTATTCAAAGAGATTGAAAAAAGACACAATGAATGGAAAGATCTTTTGTGTTCATGGATTGGAAGAATCAACATAATTAAAATGGCCATATCACCCAAAGCAATATACAGATTTAATGCAATCCCCATCAAGATCATAATGTTATTTTTTAAAGAAATAGAACAAAAAACATAAGATTTGTATGAAACCGCAAAAGTCTTCAAATAGCCAAAGCAACAATGAGAAAAAATAACAAAGCCAGAGGTATAACACAACCTGACTTCGAATTATACTACAGAGTTACAATAACTGAAACAGTGTGGTATTGGCAGAAAAACACACACACAGACCAACAGATCAATGAAGAGCCCAGAAATAAAGCCACATGCATATAGGCAAATAATTTTTGACAAAGGAACCAAAAACACAATAGACAAAAGAAAGCCTCTTCAATAAATGGTGCTGGGAAAATTGGATATCCACATGCAAAAGAATGAAACTGGATTACAAGTTTTGTCCCCATGTACAAAAATTAATTCAAACTGGATCAGAAACCTAAATGTAAGATCTGAAATGATAAATTACATAGAAGAAAACACACATACTGAATTTATGGATCTTAGTTTTAGAGAAGATTTTATGAATTTGACACCAAAGGCAAGACAAGTAAAGGCAAAAATAAATGAATGTGACTATATCAAAACAAAAAACTCCTGTACAGCAAAAGAACCCAACAACAAAACACAAAAACAACTAACCTGATGGGAGATAGTATTTTCAAACAACAGCTCTGACAAAGGAGTTAATTTACAAAATATATAAAGAACTCATACAAAGCACCACCAAATTAACAACAGGACTAAAAAATGGGCAGAGGACCTGAACAGACACCTCTCCCAAGAAGAGATATGAATGGCCAACAAATATAACAGATGCTCAACTTCACTAGCAAATTATTAGGGAAATGCAAATTAAATCTACAACGAGATACCCCCCACACACACCTGTTAAAATGGCTATTCTCAACAAGACAGGTACCTTTAACAGATAATTGGATAAAGAAGATATTGTGCACATATACTATGGAATATTACTCAGCCATAAGAAAAAATGAAATACTGCCATTTGCAAAAATATGGATGGACCTCAACTACCTCAAGTAGATTATGCTAAGCAAAATAAGGCAGACAAAAAAAGCTAAAAACCACATGATTTCACTCATCTGTGGGATATAAAACTGAAATTCATAGGCACAGACAACAATATGATGGTTACCAGAGGGAAGGGAGTACAGAGATAGTAAAGAGTGAAGGCCAAATATAGGGTGTCAGAAGATGATTTGACTTTGGGTGGTAGGCACACAATGCCATATACAGATCATTTATCATAGAGATGTACACTTGAAATCTACATGATCATATTAACCAATGTCCACCCAATAAATTTAAGAATGGCACAGCCACCAAGAAATGTCTCACTGACTTCATGTGTATCTCACCAAGTCTTGAGGAGAGCATCTTTTTAGTTATATTTGGGTATTACCCAATTTTAAACCAAGATTATTTGGGATTATGAGGCACTGGCAATTAAAACTTCACTGCCTTAGGTTAGCAGATGATAAACCAATCTGACTTAAATAAAAATCCGAAGTCCATACAATGACTCGAAAATGCAACTGTATCTTTGTTCTTTGATATATTTACTTGTTAAGAAGTAAAATAAATAGTAAAGATGGCATATAGTATCAAATGCTGTAAAAGCTTATTAATAAGCAATTGATGGCTAAGTCAAGAAATTTGTTTGTAAAACACAGTTTGAATCTGGAGCTCATACTTTCATAAAGCTACTAGATGGTGTTGTGGAAAGATTAAGAGTTTTGTAACCAGATGGGAATTAATTCAAAACCTGTATCTGTCAATTAATAGATGGGTGATCTTGGTCAAGTTACTTAACTGTTTTTTGGCCTCATTTTCCTCTTTGATTAAAAGGAGCTAATAAAATCCTTTTCATAAAATGGCAGAATAGAGCCCTGGCCAGGTAGCTCAGTTAGTTGGAGCAATGTCCTATTCACCAAAAGTCTGCAGGTTCAATCCTTGGTCAGGGCACATAGCTAGGCTGTGGATTCAGTCCCTGGTTGGCACACATACAGGAAGCACTGATTGATGTTTCCCTCACATCAGGTCTCTCTCTCCCCACCCCCCTCCAACACCTTTTCTCTCTTTCTAAAAATTAATGGAAACATGTCCTCTACTAAGGATTTTTTTTTAAATGGCAGAATAGCCCTGTCTGGTGTGACTCAGTGGATTGAACACTGGCCTACAAACAGAAAAGTCACTGGTTCAATTCCTGGTCAAGTTACATGCCTGGGTTGTGAGCCAGGTCCCCAGATAGGGGTGTGTGAAAAGCAACCAATCAATGTGTCTCTCCCTCTCTTTCCCCCTCCTTTCCCCTCTAAAAATAAATAAATAAAATAATATTAAAAGCCTATCTTCTTTTAAAAAATAAAAATAAATTTGAAAAATTAAAAATGGCAGAATAGATACCCTGGGATGTGTTATGGGCTCTATACTGTCTACCTATGACAAATTCATTCATTCATGTATCATAGCTTTTGGCACTGTTAATCACTCCCTTCCTTTTGAATTTCTCTATTCCTCAACAAACTCCTCCAGGGTTCTGGTTTGTGAGACTGAATAGATGCAGGTACCACCCTCCACAATAGAAAATGGAGGGAGAAAAGCTTGGGGAGAAGGCAATATAGCCTTCCAGCTGCAGCTGAGCCTCATCTGCCAGTCTCTCCTCCTCCACAAAGTTTCTCCTGATCTTATCACCACTCTGTGCCCTTCCTCTATTGCAGCATGTATCCCACTATATTGCAATTGTCTAAATAATCATAAGCATAATTATCAATAAATATGAGCATTATCTCATTAAATTTTAATCTTCATAACTCCATGAAATAGGACCTGTTTGGAACCCCATTTTTTAAAAGATTTTATTTATTTATTTTTAGAGATAGGGGAAGGGAGGGAGAAAGAGAGTGAGAGAAACATAGATGTGCAAGAAATACATCGATCAGTTGCATCTTGCAAGCCCCCAACTGGGGACTTGGCCTGCAACACAGACATGTGTATGGACTGGGAATCAAACCGGCGACCTTTTGGTTCACAGGGCAGCACTCAATCCACTGAGCCACACCAACTAGGGCTATAATCCCATTTTATGGATATAGAAACTGAGGCTTAGAGAAGTTAAGTAACCTGCTCAAGGTCACACTGAGAGTAAATAGCAGACCTGTAATTGAACCTAGACAGCTTGATTCCAAATTGCACTCTCTTACCCTCTTTTCTTCTCCACCCACCAGACTAGTGGTTCTCAAAGTGTGGTCCACCAACTCCTGACAACCTTTGACTTTCAGGGGATCTACAATGTCAAAACCAGTGTCATAATAATATTAAGGACTTTTTTGCCTTCTTCACTGTGTTGATATTTGCACTGATGATGGCAAGCAGTGGTGAGTAAAACAATGAACCAGTACTTTTCAAATGATTAACTCATGAGGTTACAAAATCGTGCAGGGATTAAAGATCCACTCAAAGAACAAGGTAGATCAATAGATTTTAATGTATTGATATAAAATGATATACAGTAAGCTCCTTTATCTGGTTTCACATTTCCCACTGCAACTGATCTTTAAGAAACTACCACTTGTGGAATTTTAATGTACTAACAAAGAAGAGTATCTATAACTATGTAAAAAGGCTATTGAAATATGACTCCCTTTTTGAGACCAGACTTACTTAATATACTTCAACCAAAAGACCATATATAATAGATTGAATGCAAAAGCAGATATGATAATCTAGCTCTTTGTTAAATCAGATATTAAAGAGATTTACAAAAATATAAGAGGATCGTACCCTTTTCACTAAATTTAGTTTTAGCTAATATTATGTCCTAAACATTTTTTTAATTTAATATATTTTATTATGCTATTACAGTTGCCCCATCTCCCCCCCTTTATTCCCCTCTGCCCTGCACACCCCCTCCCACCTGTATTCCCCCTCTTTAGTTCACGTCCATGGGTTGTACATATAAGTTCTCTGGCTTCTACCTTTCCTATACTATTCCTAACCTCCCCCTGTCTGTTTTCTACCTACCATCTATGCTACTTATTCTCTGTACCTTTTCCCCCTCTCTTCCCCTCCCACTCCCCCCCTCTGATAACCCTCCATGTGATCTCCATTTCTGTGATTCTGTTCCTGTTCTAGTTGTTTGCTTAGTTTTGGGTTTTGGGGTTGTTGTTTTTTTTAGGTTTGGTTGTTAATAGCTGTGAGTTTGTTGCCATTTTACTGTTCATATTTTTTATCTTCTTTTTCTTAGGTAAGTCCCTTTAACATTTCATATAATAAGCTTGGTGATGATGAACTCCTTTAACTTGACTTTATCTGGGAAGCACTTTATCTGCCCTTCCATTCTAAATGATAGCTTTGCTGGATAGAATAATCTTGTATGTAGGTCTTTGCCTTTCATGACTTCAAATACTTCTTTCCAGCCCCTTCTTGCCTGCAAGGTTTCTTTTGAGAAATCAGCTGACAGTCTAATGGGCACTCCTTTGTAGGTAACTGTCTCCTTTTCTCTGGCTGCTTCTAAGATTCTCTCCTTATATTTAATCTTGGCTAATGTAATTATGGTGTGCCTTGGTGTATTCCTCTTTAGGTCTAACTTGTTTGGGACTCTCTGAGCTTCCTAGACTTCCTGAAAGTCTATTTCCTTTGCTAAATTGAGGAAGTTCTCCTTCATTATTTGTTCAAATAAGTCTTCAATTTGTTGCTCTTCCTCTTCTCCTTCTGGTACCCCTATTATTCTGATGTTGGAACGTTTAACGATGTCCTGGAGGTTCCTAAGCTTCTCATTTGTTTGAATTCTTGTTTCTTCAATCTGTTCCAGTAAAATGTTTATTTCTTCCTTCTGTTCCAAACTGTTAATTTGAGTCCTGGTTTCCTTCCCATCACTGTTGATTCCCTGTAGGTTTTTCTTTATTTCATATAATGCAGTCTTCACTGCTGCCTGGGTCTTTTTTTATGCTATTGAAGTACCCAATTAGTTCTTGGAGCATCCTGATAACCAGTGTTTTGAACTGTGCATTTGATAGGTTGGCTGCCTCTTCATCACTTCGTTGTATTTTTTCTGGAGCTTTGATCTGTTCTTTCATTTGGGCCATTTCTTCTTTTTTGTCTCGATGCGCCTTTTACATAGCAAGGGGCAGAGCCATAGGTGTCCGCCAGGGTGGGGTAACCATATCACTTAGTTGAAACACTGTACGTGGGGGAGGGGTCCAAGAGGGAATGTTGCCACTTGCTCCACTCTCTGCTGGATTTCAGTCACTTCCCCCACTACCCACAAGCAAATTGGGCCCTTCTGGTGCTGATTCCCGGGTGGGTGGATTTGTGTATGTTCTGGGACCCTGTGGTTCTCTCCAATGAACTCTCCTGTGAAGCTGGGAGTTTCTCCCGCTGCCGCCTCAACCCCCACAGGTTTTTTCAGTTGGAAGTTTTGAGGCTTTATTTTCCCCATACTGGAGCCCTGGGTTGTGCGGTCTGTCTCGCTCCCCAGTTGTTATTCCCGGTTTATCTGCACACTGATATGGGACGACCCAGTCTGTAAGCCACCGCCTCGCCCACCCTGGTCCTCCAGCTGCAACCTTGCTGCGAGTCCTCTCTGTCCGGCTGCCCATTTCCACCCCTCCTACAGGTCTGGTTGAATGTTCCCTCTTTAACTTCTTGGTTCCATACAGTTCGATTTTCTGTCAGTTCTTGTTTTTTGTTTTTAAATTTGTTGTTGTTCTTTTGGTTGTGTGAGGAGGCACTGTGTATCTACCTAGACCTTCATCTTGGCCAGAAGTCAAAATGTTTTATATTAGTATGTAATTGGCTTATTATTTTAAATAAATGAATACATATTTTACATGTTTCTCTGTTTTAATTTCTAATATGGCAAATATTAGTTGATAATCCACATAGACTCAAACATAAACTTTGTGTCTGCAAAATATTTTTAAGAGTTTAAAGATATCCTGAGACCAAATGTTTGAGTACTTAAAAACGTTCAAGTTCATAAATTCCTTCTTAAAAATTGTGTCACAGCTACATTTTATATCTCAAGCACTTAGAGCATTGAAGATCTTCTGCTATTATTTGTGAATGAGTGAATGGCTAACTGAAATGAAGTTATTTCAGTGTTTTTTGCACCATGTAATTAGTCTCTATTTAGAAAATACACAAAGATTATTTAGAATAATCTCTATTTGGAATATTTTGTCTCCTTATATACTGGTCACCATGTGAATTCCTCAAGGGCAAGAACTGTCTTTTGTATCAACTATGTCTAAAAAAAGTGTCTGCCATATTATAGTGAAAAAATGAATGAATACATTCCTCGATTTTTGTGTAAGTATGTCAGGAAATAATTCTCCACAATCACTCAAAATCTATTTTATTTTAAATGGTGGGTACTTAAAAGATGATATTCCATTAAGAAAGCTCTTTCACTCCATCTCTTTCTCCCTCACTCCACCTCTTTCTAAAATAATTGTTTTTAAAAAAGAATGCTCTTTTGTAAGAGAAAACAAGTTGCATCAAAGAGACCTCTGGCCTGTGGACCTGAGCTATCCACAGCTGAGGCTGCAGTGCTCTGAGGACAGGCGCAGGGCACCACTTAGAAAGAGTGGGCCCTCTGGGGATGGGAGCACGTGGGCCGCTGCGGTGAAGATTGATCTTACACCAAGTTTCCAGAAGTCTAAGGAAGAAGTAGGGTGAACAAATGGACTTCTACTCTCTGGAACAGAGTAGGCACCCAAAAATATGTCTGGAATGAAAAATACTACAGAGGAGCCTAATTTTTATGATGGCCAGTTACCGACTTAAAAGGTATTTGACATCTAAAGAAGTGGTAAGCTTCATCTTAAAAGGCCAGTGACCAGAAAACGTCCAGCGATTGCTTGTAAATGTCAAAGCTGAAGGTATGGTTCCCAGAGAATTACAATTAAATCAATATTTTGTTCAAACCTTCATGTTCAATCATCAAGATGATGTCTAAGCCAAGTACCTAACAAATGGCTTTTTAATCAGTTTCTTTCAAAACACTACTTTTTCTTATACTTTACAAAAATGTGTAGGGAACAGTATTAAGTAACTTATTCTATTAGTGAAGATTTCTATTTTTCTAACCTAATATTATATTTGCAGCTTACTACCTATTAGAAACTTAGAGGTCAGAGGTTTTCACATCCACCTGTAAATGGTGTTACTCAGAGGAACTACCCTAGATGTCAGTTTTAAGCCCACAGCATATGGGGTAAGGCTTCAGAACTGATGAATCACATAGTAGTGCCACACATGCTGGGTTCTGAGGCCGGTGATGAGACTATAAAGGGGGAAAACACATGGTCTCAATCTGGAAGCATCTCAGTCTCTAGTAGTTCAACCATTTAAAATAACTCTAAAATTACCAGATCCATGGCTTTTGTGAAAAGATTACACACATTTTCTAGACATAACCTGTTACCCTAAAAGTGAAGTTTGAGCTGAATTTTTATGTATATGGAATCATATTTTCAGGAACTAAAGGAGCTTGCTATTTAATAATACCACTTTACAATCATTTGTAAAGGAATTGACTGTCATGCCCCCATTTGTTTTACATGGATGTAGACTACTTTACACAGAGAGACACTTCCCATTCACAGGGAATGTGTTCCAGATGGCTCTGAATCACATAAGTATGTTTACAATGATGAACAAAAAGAAGCATTATTCCTGAAACAAACTTCTGTCACTAAGGTCCACATTTTTCTACAAAATTCTCCCCTTGTCAATGCTTTTCACAATCCTTCTAGCTAAGTAAATAATAATGTGATGCTCTCTTAGAAGCTAATACTTTTAATGAATTCTCCAACTACCTGCTAGATCTGAATGTCTCTAGACCAGAATTTTTTAAATCGTTCCCTTCTGAAATGAGTTTGGGACCTTAGCTCAGAAGGTCTCTGACAGGCAGCAACAGTGAACCAAAATAGCCAAGCATCCCAATGTGGTACTGGATTAGATGTACTTACAGTTAAACACACCTCCAAAATAAATCAAAGGAGTTATTTTTAAGATTTTATTTATTTATTTTTACAGAGAAGGGAAGGGAGAAAGAGAGGGAGAGAAACATCAATGTGAGAGAAAAAACACTGATCAATTAGTTGCCTCTCACCCACCCAAATAGGACTGACCCCACAACTGAGGCTTATGCCCTGACCTGGAATCAAACCAGAGACCTTCCACTTTGTGGGACAACGTCCAACAAACTGAGCCACACCAGTCAAGGCTCAAATGAGATTTTTTAAAAACTGTTCACATAAACATTCAAGAAACAGGAGGCAGACTGTTACTTCAATATAGGCAAGGAGGACATTTAATAAAGACTTTACCATTTGAGGTTCCTCAATACTTATCTGTAATCCTTGCTCTGATTGCACTTGAGATGTTTTGTGCCAGTACATTTTTCCCATTAAAGAAATATCCTTGAAGAAAAAAACACAATTAAAATAATGTCAATTTTAAATGTCACTGATGCATATTATTCAATGTAGCAAAATGCTAATCATCATAAGTCAGTAAATTAGTACTATATATAAGAGAAATACATGTGAGTCAATGTTATACATAAAATGAGAAATGCAGAAGAAAAGACAATAAAAATGTTACCTATTATTCCAATTTTATGGCTTTTTAAATCATTGATCTCTATAAATATATTATCCGACTGAATAAGACAATTAGATATTAAATTAGATACTTTAAAACACCGCTATTAAATGGCTACATAAAAAAGATAAAATCAAAACCAAAATTTAATCTAACCAAGAGCAAGAAAGGATATGAATATACATAAGATTTTAATAGGTATAACTGTTAGTGTCATTCTTATCATAACTAATGCTAAGTTCTACGATATACTCTCTACTCAGTGGAATTAGTAAACAGCACACCACAACATCTAACAATGGATAGGAATAAAAAGACCCAGCTTCTGCCCAAACTGTAAAGTTAGACCAGCCATCAATAGGCAAATTATTTTGCTAACCTTCACCTCAGTTTTATCATTGTTAAACTGGATATTTGCATATATGACTCTTAAAGGACTCTTTCTTATCTAGTCTTTTAATAATGTCAAATGTCAATAGTAATATATGAACATGCACTGTGCTTTAAAACTCTGCTTCTCTACCTTTTCTTCGCTTCATTAAAAATATGCAACTGAGGCTACTAGCTTCTACTCTACCTTGTCATAAATAGCTATAAAATTGGACAAAATACAAAAACAACCCTTTTTGGATTGTACAACAGCATTGCAAGGCTATGATGACTAAGAGGTTGCAAAAAATGACTAGGATGACTATGATGGTTGCAAAAAGGAATTAGGAGACAAATTACCCCAGATTTCTGTCTTACACAATTTCCAGACCATAACACAATGAAGTGGAAACCACATAGGGCCCAGGGGTCCTACTGAGTTGAAGAGACAGAAATTAAAGCAAGAAGAAGACAAAAGGGTAGAACTTGCTAAGCACAGTATGGAAAGAAGGGAGCCGCACACAGAAAGAGGCTCCAAAAACCTGCAGAAACCCTCAAACGGTCCTTGACTCTGGCTGGACACCAATCTGCTCACAGGGAAACCTGTGAGACCCGGCAAACAAAAACTGCCAAAGAGGGGAGGGTGGTGGGGACAATTACCAAAGAGCTGTAAACCGTAATTCCCAGAGCTCACACAAGCTGGGAATCAATCAGTTCTCCCACCAGACATACAGAGAATATGACACATCATAAACCTCAGAAGGATTGTACATTAGTAGTAGTGCTAAATTAGCCCTGAAGTAATGTTTTTGGACTTTAACATCATTTTAAGTAATATTTCGAAAGATCAGGGTGATCTTCAAGAAGCTTAACTGCCTATCAGTTTAATCTCAAATATGTTTTAATGAAGACAAAGTCCAAAGCTCTTCAATGTAAAATTCACAATGTTCATCACCCAATCAAAAGTTACCAATTACAGAAAAATCATATATATGTGATATATAACCAGGAGAAAAACCCATAGGAAAAAACCCAGATATGACAGAGATGTTGAAATTAACAGATACAGATCTTGAAACTCATAATATAAATACTGTAAGTGTTCAAAGAGATAAATATAATGAGGAGGAAATGTAAGTTATAAAATCGAATCAAATGGAACATCTACAAAAATGTATATTATCTAAAATAAAAGTTTCACTGGGTGGCATTAATAGCAGAAATGACAATGCAGATGAAAATATCAGTTAATTAAAGACACAGCAATAAAAACCATGCAAAATGAATTACAGAGAGATATTAAAAAATGAAACAAAATGAATAAATATTCAATATATCATATTTAATTGGAGTTCCAGAAAGGGGATGTGGAGAAAGAAAATATCTGTGCAAAAAATGGCCAAAGTTTTCTAAATTTGATGACAACCAATGCAAAAAGTTCCCTGAACTCCAAGCAGAATCACACAAAGAACATTGGGCCAAGAATCTTAAAATCAAAATGTGAAAACTAGTAATGAATTAAAAACCTTATAAGCATTCAGAGAAACATTAAGTACAAATAAACAATGAATTACCAGTAACTAATTACCACAAATTAATGCTGCAGACTTGTCAGAACTATACAAGCCAGAAGATAGGAAGTAACTTATTAGAAAGAAAACAACTGTCCACGTGTAATTCTATGGCCAGCAAAATAGCCTTCAAAACCAAAGGTGAAATATTTTTTCAGCAAACAAAAGGGAAAAAAATTCATCATCATCAAACCTGCATTACAAGAAATATTAAAGGAAATTCTTCAAGCAGAACAAAAATGATATCAGATTAAGATTTGAATGTTCACAATAAAAACAAATAGTAAAATGATAAAAATGTGGGTAAATAAAAGACATTTTTCCCTTTTTCATTATTCCTTTAAAATATAATTGATTAAGTGTGGTGATTCTTGGGGTGGGGGTATTGAGGAGACTAAATGGTAACAGGAAAAAATAAAATAAAGATTTTACAAAAATAAAGACAACAGAGAAAAATAAAAAATAAGCTATAAGAAAGTGTTTAAATAAAATAATAATGTATTGTAAGATTTATAGCATACATCATGTGAGGTATGTATTAATGATAGTACAATGATGGAAAAAGGGAAAAAGTTATACTGCCATAAGATTCTTATACTATATGTGAAATGGTATATTATTTATTGGGATAAGTTAAATATATATAGATGTATACGTATATGTGTGGGTATGCTATATGATATTCTATATGTGTGTGTGTGTATATATATATCAAACCATATAACAGCCACTAAAACAAACAAAGAGGTAAATAAGCAAATCATATGGAATGGCATAAAATACTTTAAAAATCTAATCAAAAGATGTCAAGTAAACAGGAAAAAAAGCAAAGAACAAAGTGACAAATGGAAACCAAATAACAATATCAATAAATCTAAACCCAACCATATCAGTAATTACATGTAAATGGCTCTTAACATTTTAAAGACAGATTGTTACATTGCAGAAAAAGACATCTTACTAGGTGATCACTGTAGGAGACCTACTTTAAGTATAAGGACATAAATAGGTTAAAGTATTGTAAAAGGCTGAACTAAGATTTAACATGCAAACACTAATCATACAAAGAAAAACTAGAGTGGCTATTAATAGATTAGACAGGGTTGGCCTCAAAACAAGAAATATTAGCAGGAGAAAGAGAGTTATTTCATAATAATAAAAGAGTCAAGATCCTCAAAAGACATAGAAATATACATTAATGACAAAACTTCAAAAGACATAAAACAAAAACTAAAAGAACCAAAAACAGAAATAGAAAATTTTACTATTATAGTTGGAAATTTCAAACCAAGACTATATTCAGCTCCAGAGATGTCACTTTTGATAAATATACTAGCTAGACAGTTAATGTGGGATAGGAAAGCCTGCAAAATATTCTTTACACATTTTATGTTAAAATGTACATCATTAAAGCATAAAAGGGTGACAATAATGAATGCCAAATTCAGAATATTATTCACATCTGAGGACAGAGAAAATTATTGGAAAGAAGTACAAAGGGGGTCTCTACTTGCAATTTTCTATTTATTTAAATATTCTGAGGTGAACATCATGAAATATTAAATGTTTAAGAATTTGAGTGATAAGTACTTTTTCTACAGTTGAAATATTTCATAATAAAAACACTTTAAATTTCTCAACATACTTTATGTGGGTAACATAACAATGTCAAAGATGAATAAAAATATTTTTTAAAACTGTATAGTTTACCTCACTTATAAACACATATTGCCAAAATCTCAATGAAAATATTTGCAAATGAAGTTAATCAGCATATTTATAAATAATACATCTTTTTTAAAGTACAGCTTACATTCAATATTATTTTGGTTAGTTGCAGGTGTAGAGCATAGTGGTTAGATAAACATATATTTTACAAAGTGTTTCCCCTAATAGTCCCAGTACTCACACAGCACCATACATAGTTATTACAACGTCACTGACTGCATTCCCTATGCTGTACAGAAACAATACATCTTGACTGAGGAAACTTTTCTCAAAACTGCATGGATAATTCCTTGTAAGTTTATGAACATAACAGATTAACATGGAAATTTATATGATCATCTCAATAACTGCTAAGGAAAATAAATAAAATTCAACTCCTATTTCTGAGTAAAAGTAGAAAGAGAAGAAAACTTAATCCCACAAAAGATATTTTCAGATTCCTGCACCAAACACTAATTCATAATAAAGCATTACACAGCTCAGACCCAATGCAACAAGAAAATAGTAAGTGATAAAAATACTGTAACAGAAAGGACAAAAGTGTCACTATTAACAGATTATGGGACCACATATTTGTGGGGGGAAAAGAATATCAATTGAAAAGTTATCAGACCAAAATAGAGGTACTAAGCATATTTAATAAGTCAACAAATAAAATTTCAGATCAGCAAAGATCCCATTCCTACTGAGCTTCTAATATAAGCAACCAAATGAATGAATCTCAAAAGCAGGTTAAACAGAAAGGCCAGGTTAAAATAGCATCAGAATAGCCAAAAAATACTCTCCTAACCATCCTTTAAAATAAGTATAAAAACAAAAACATATGGAAACTTAAAGTATTTGCCTAGTAAGTCCAGTGCCTGCACTTCTTCAAGGACAGGTTCTACTCATTTTCTTTTCTGTGGATGGACCATACAGTTTATTTCCATGCCTCATAATTTAATGTTGAAAGGCTTATATCAACCCAGGGCGCACTTATTAAATAAGGATTAATGAATTTCAGAAGGAACAGTGAAGATTTTGGTGTTTTAATTTCCCCTCCTCCCATATTCTGCTCTCCAGCTAAACAGCAGCCTTGAAAAAATGACAGTAAAATAAATATTTCAATGATTTTCAGCCATGTGAATGTGTAGGCTGAATGTCTGGGGTTGACCTCAATCTGTTAATAGTTACGCTGTTAAAAGTACCTAAGGGCCCTCATCTGGGCTGATGCTATCTGTGGTAAAGCTCCAAGACATTACCCTGTTTGGAGCCAATGTTGTGGCTGGATCCTAACTTTCATTCTTGTTATGACTGCAGGATGCACCTCAAAAACAATCATTAGGGAACTTTGAAAAGGCAAGGTTTATTACTTGCAAGTCTAGATGGTACACGCATGCCCAGGGACACACAATACGCTCACAGGTGGAGGGGGGGGGGGGAGAGGGAGAGAGGGAGAGAGGGAGAGTGTGCAAGAGCGCATAATCCTGGGGTTTTGCTTTTATTGGGGTTGAGAGTGGGTGCCCAGGGTTCCAGGGATTTCCTCTTTATTGGAGAGTAAGAGCAGAAACTAATGTGTGGAAAGGCAGTCAAATGGTTAATTATGTAAGTCTACCAGAGCGTTCCAAAAAGGGGAACTTCATGGGTGTGGCAGCCTAACTCTTTATCTAGTTTGTAACTGGCAGTGTTTATTCAAGATAGGTATCCTTGAAGCAAATGTCCCGGCCATCCAAAGCTTAATGTCAAGCACTTACATTACAATCAAGAAAGCTAATTGTCAGGTGCTTACACTACATTGATGTACATTCCAAAGGTTGTGCATGTGCTCAGAAAACACAGAAGACCTAAGTTTTCACCTCTGGTTGACCATGAGGCTCTAGGCAAGCTGAAAGTGAGGGCTGACAAACAGTTGTAAACTGTCTGCCTGAGCATTGGAGGAGTGTTCCAACACACACACACCCCTACCTCTCAACAAAAGCTGAAAGACATTGGTTCCAGGCACTCAAGGAAATCTACATTTAATCATGACCCAACCACTAAGCTAACCAAGCAAAGAGTTCAGTGGCCACACACAACAAAGAGAATATAGACTTTAAAACATTAGTTAAGGCCATTCACTACATTTTTTAAATGAAATGTTAAGAACAAGAACAGCAAAAATAACAGTAACAAAACCTGGGGCAAAAGGAGACTCTGATTTCTGCAATTATCAAAATATTATTTTAATTATCCAGTTTATAAATAAATATAAGATATGCAAAACAAACTAGAAAGTATGGCTCAACACAGGAAATGACCATCAATAAAAACCATCCTTGAGGAAACCCAGATGCTGGGTTCACTGACAAAGATTTTAAGTCACCTATTTTGCAAAAGCAGAAAGAGATGTTAAAAACCAAGACTAAGGCACTAAATAAAGGTATGATAAAAACTCTCACCAAATATACATCAATAACTAAAAGAAATTAGAAAAACTAACAAATTTTGAAACTGAAAAGTACATTACTAAAATGAAAAATTCTATAGAGGTGCTTAGCAGCAAATTTGAGCAGACTTCGAAGAAAGAATCAGTGAATTTTAAGGTAGGTCCATTGATATTATTCAGTCTGAGGACTCAAAAGAAAAAAGAATAGAGAAAATTGAACAGAGCTATGGGATACCATCAAGCACAACAAAAGTCTAAGAAGAAGAGAGAAGTACAGAAAAGCTACGGGAAAAAAATAATGGCAGAAAACTCCCCAAAGTTGATGGAACACATTAATTTACATATCCAAAAAGCTACACAAACTGTAACAAAACTGTCAAGCTATTGAAAGGTAAAGATAAATAGAGAACCTTGAAAGCAGAAAGAGAAAAGTAACTCACCACACACAAGAGATCCTCAAAAAAATTAACTGATTTCTCATCAGAAACCATGGAGGCCAGAGGGCAGTGAGATGACAAATTCAGAGTGCTAAAGGAAAAAACATCAACCAAGAAGTGTAAATCCAACAAAACTATCCTTCAAAAATAAAGGAAGAATTAAGACAATCTGAGATAAACAAAATTGAGTGAGTTTGTCACTAGCACAATTGCCCTACGTGAAATATTAAAGTGAGTCCTTCAGGCTGAAATGAAAGGACACAAGATATAATGCAAATACACATGAAAAACAAAGGACAAATGTAAAAGTAACTAGATTGGTAAATGTAAATAAATATATAAATAAAAATTTTGAATATAATCTTTTTCTCATTTTAGATAGCTTATTAGTTTGAACACCATCCCAATATGCCAAGGTTGCAGGTTCAAGCTCTGATCAGAGCACATATAGGAATCAACCAATAAATGCATAAATAAATGGGACAACAAATTGATCTCTTTCTCTCCTTTCCTCTCTCTCTCTCTCTCTAAAATCCATTAAAAATGCAAAAAGCAGTAATTATAAATGTGTTGATAGACACATAATGGCTAAACATATAATTTATGACAACAGCATCACAAAAAGAAGGGGAACAGAAATTTAAAATAACAAAATTTTTCTATATTATTTAAATTAAGTTGGTATAATCTGAACTAGATTCTCATTAATTAGGATATTAATTATAATCCCAAAGGTAACCACCAAGAAATTAAGTGAAATATATACAGTGAAATAAATAAGGGAATCAGTATGGACAAAAAGAAACCTACAGGTTTTCATGCTTTTTATTAAATATTTCAGCAAGCCATACCATTGGTACTGAAGAAGATGCCACTAAAGCGGAACAGAAATTCCATAGTGAAAGCTTTCTGGCACCAGGAAATGAGACTCAGAGCTGGGCAAGTAACCTACCCAACAGACAGGGCTCTGGGAAAAAGTACAGGGTAAAAGGTGTGAGCATATTCAGTTCATTAATAAAGAGAAAGGGCAACTGAAGGCCTGTGAAAAATCACTGCAGTACCTCAACATACTAAAGGCAATTTATGACAAATCCACCGCTAACATCATAATTAATAGGGAAAAACTAAAGGCATTTCCTTTAACATCAAGAACAAGATAGGGATGTCCACTTTCACTATACTTTTTCAATATAGAACTGAAAGTCCTAGCCACAGCAATCAGACAAACAGAAAAACTAAAAGGCATCGATATTGGAAAGGAAGAAGTAAAACTTACTATTTGCAGATGACATGGTACTGTGTATAGGAAACCCTAAAGATTAAAAAGAAACTACTAAAACTGAAAAATAAATTCAGTTAAATAGCAGGATACAAAATAAATTTTATATACTAGTAATGAACTATCAGAAAGGGAAACTACATTTAAAATTGCATGAAAAAATAAAATAAAATACCTAAAAGTAAATTTAACCATGGAGGTGAAAGACCTATACTCAGAAAATTATAAAACACTGAAGAAAGAATCTGAAGAAGAAACAAATAAATGGAAGAATATACCATGCTCATAGACAGGAAAATCTAACATCATTAAAATACCCATACTACACAAAGCAACCTATAGATTCAATGCAATCCCTATCAAAATACAAATGATATATTTCACAGAACTAGAACAAATAATCCAAAAATTTGTATGGAACCATAAAAGAGCCTGAATACAACAATTGTGAAGAACAACAAAGTTGAAGGTATCACACTATCTGATATGAAACTATATACTACAAGTCTACAGTAATCAAAACAGCATGATACTGCCATAAAAACAGACACACAGGTAAATGGAACAAAGTAGAGAGCCCAGAAATAAATCCATGTCTATTTGCTCAATTAATATATGACAAATGAGGCAAGAAATACAATGGGGTAAAGATAGTCTATTCAATAAATGGTGTTGGGAAAATTAGGTACATGCAAAAAAATAAACTAAACCAGCTTCTTACACCATTTATAAAAATAAACTCAAATTAAAGACTTAAGTATAAGACTCGAAACCATAAAACTCCTAGAAGAAAAAAAAGGCAGTAAAATCTTTGACATTTGTCCAGTGATAGTTTTAATTGCTTTTAGAGAGAAAGAGAAGAAGGGAGAGAGAGAAACATTGATTTTGTTGTCCCACTTATTATTCATTCATTGGTTGATTCTTGTATGTGCCCTGACTGGGGATCAAACCTGCAATCTTGGCCAGACGATACTCTAACCAAGTGAGCTACCTGGACAGGGCTATTTTTTCTAGCTTATATCCTTGGGCAAGAGAACCAAAAGAAAAACAAATGGGACTACATCAAACTAAAAAGTTTTTGTCAGCAACGGAAACTATCAACAAAACAAAAAGACAACCCACTATATGGGAGACCACAGTCACCTATGATACATCTAATAAGGGGTTAATGTCTAAAATTAACTAGAAACCCAGACAACTCAACATCAAAAAACCAAACAATCCAATTTAAAAATGGGCATAGGACCTGTGTAGACACCTCTCCAAAGGGACTTACAGATGTCCCAAAGATATATGAAAAGAAGGTTAACATCACTACTCATCAGAGAAGTGCAAAAAACAACCACAATGAGACATCACCTCACACCAGTCAGAATGACTATCACCAATAAATCAACAAGTGTTGGAGAGGATGTGGAGAAAAAGGAACCCTTGTACACTGTTGGTGGGAATGTAGATTGGTGCAGCCACTATGGAAAACACTATGGAGGTTCCTCAAAAATTAAAAATGGATCTGCCTTATAGCCGAGCAATTCCACTTCTGACTATACAGTCAAAGAAACCCAAAACACTAATTCTAAAGACTGTAAGCATAATGCTCTCCAGTTCCATTCATGCTGTTCACAAAGGGTAGGAGCTCCTCTTTTCTTTCTGCTGCATAGAATTCCATTGTGTAAATGTACCATAGTTTTTTGATCCATTCATTTACTGATGGGCACCTAGGTTGCTTCCAACACTTGGCTATTGTAAATTGTGCTGCTATGAACATTGGGGTACATAGGTTCTTTTGGATTGGTGTTTCAGAGTTCTTAGGATATAATCCTAGCAGTGGAATTGCTGGGTCAAAAGGCAGATCCATTTTTAGTTTTCTGAGAAAATTCCATACTGTTTTCCATAGTGGTTGTACCAGTCTGCAGTCCCACCAACAGCGCACTAGGGATCCCTTTTCTCCTCAACCTCTCCAACACTTGTTGTTTGTTGCTTTGTTTATGATGGCCATTCCGACCAGTGTGAAGTGCATCTCATTGTCATTTTAATTTGCATCTCTCTGATAGCTAGCGATACTGAGCACCTTTTCATGTGTCTCTGGGCCATCTGTATGTCCTCCTTAGAAAAGTGTCTGTTCAAGTCCTTTACCCGTTTTTTAATTGGGTTGCTTGTCTTCTTAGAGTGGAGTCGTGTTAAGTTCCTTATATATTTTAGAGATTAAACTCTTGTCTGCGGTATCATTGGCAAATATGTCTTCCCACATGGTTGGTTCTCTTTTTATTTTAATATTGTTTTCTTTATCTGTGCAGAAGCTTTTTATTTTGATGAGATCCCATTTGTTTATTCTTTCCTTTATGTCCCTTGCTCTAGGGGACATGTCAGTAAAAATGTTGCTGTGTGAAATACCTGAGAGTTTCCTGAAAATACCATATGATCTCACCTTTAACAGGAACCTAAACAAAACAAACAAAAAGCAAAACATAACCAAAGACACTGAAATAGAGAACAGGCTGACAGTGACCAGAGGAGAGAGGGGAGGGAATTTCAGGAGAAAAGGGGAAGGGTTTGTAGGAACAAGTATAAAGGACACATGGACAAAAACTGGGGGGGGGGGGGGGGGAATGGGAGGGAGGTGGGAAGGGCTGGGGTGGGCTGGGCTGGGATGAGAGTAAAAGACAGAAAATACTACTTGAACAACAATTAAAATTTAAAAAATTAATATAAGCACCTCTTTGTTCACTGCAGTGTTATTTACAATAGCCAAGCTATGGAAACAACCCAAGTGCCCATTAATAGATAAGTAAATTTAAAAAGCAGTGGTACATTTATACAATGGAATATTACTTGGCCATAAAAAAGAATGAAATTTTACCATTTGCCACAGCATGGATAGACTTAAAGGGTATTACACTAAGTGAAATAAGTCTGACAGAGAAAGGCAAATACCATATGATTTCACTTATATGTGGAATCTAAATAGAAAAAAAAACAGAAAAAAGGAACAGGTTCATAGGTACAGAGAATAAACTAATGAATGTCAGAATGGAGGAAATTGGGGGTGAAGGGATTAAGAAGTACAAATTAATAATTACAAAATAGTGGTGGGGATATTAAGTGCAGCATAGAGAATGTACTTAATAGTATTGTAATAACTATATATGGGGCCAGGTGGGTACTTGAAATATTTGGGGGGCCGTGTTATAAAGTATATGATTGTCTAACACAATGTGTACCTTAAACTACTATAAAATATTAAATATAAACTGTAATTGACAAATATAATTAAAATAAAGTCAACACTGTCTCCCCTTTGATAGCATCAGATCCCACAGGTTAAGGGCTCAGTCCTATAAAACTGTCCTCCAACAACAAAAGACACAATTAACAGGTTCAGGTTACCACCAGTGCTTCTGACTTATCCACATAGACTGGAGTTTGACATGACACTTCCTTGGGTTTAATTAATGTGCTAGATCAACTCACAGAACTCAGAGAAACATTTTATTTACTGGATCATCAGTTTATTATAAAAGGATATAAGTCAGGAACAGCCAGATGGAAGCGATGCATAGGGTAAGATATGTGGGAAGAGGTGAGGTGCTTCCATCCCCTCTTTGTGTGTCTTTTTCTTTCTTTACTCATGTGCTCACCAACCCAGAAGCTCTCAGAACTTGTCCTTTTGGGTTTTTATGGAAGTTTCATTACATAGTTATAATTAATTATATCATTGGCCATTCTTGGTTGACCTCAGTCTCCGTGGGATAGGAAGTATTAAGGGATGAGACTGAAAGTTCCAACTCTATGATCACATAGTTGGTTTCCCCAGTAACAAGCCCCCAGCCTTAGATTACCCAGGGACTTTTTTCTTTTTTAAAAATGTTTTAAATATATTTTATTGATTATGCTATTACAGTTGTCCTTATTTTACCCCTTTACCCCCCTGTACCTGGTACCCCCATTCACTCTAGCAATCCCCCCTTAGTTCATGTCTATGTGTCATGCATGTAAGTTCTTCAGCTTCTCCATTTCCTATGCTATTCTTAACATCCCCGTCTATTTTGTACCTACAATTTATGCTTCTAAGTCCCTGCACCATTTCCCTCATTCTCCCTCTTCTCCCTTCCAGCTGATAATCCTCCAAGTGATCTCCACATCTATGATTCTGCTCCTGTTCTGGTTCTTTGCTTAGTTTGTTTGTGTTTTGAAAGCATATTTTTTTTTGCTTTTTCTCTTATTGTTCAAGTATGGTTGTCTCCTTTAGATTCAGTTGTTGATACCTGTGAATTTGTTGCCACTTCAGTGTTATTTTTGGCCTTCTTTTTCTTAGATAAGGCCATTTAACATTTCATATAATAAGGGCTTGATGATGATGAACACCTTTAGCTTTATCTTGTCCAGGAAGCACTTTACCTGACCTTCAATTCTAAATGATAGCTTTGTTGGACAGAATAATCTTGATTGTAGGTCCTTTGTTTTCATCTCTTTGAATACTTCTTGCCAGTGCCTTCTTGCCTGCAAAGTTTCTTTTGAGAAATCATCTGACAGTCTTATGGGAACTCCTTTGTAGGTAACTTTCTGCTTTTCTCTTGCTGTTTGTAAGATTCTCTCTTTATTTTTAACCCTTGGCATTTTAATTATGATATGTCTTGGTGTGGTCCTCTTTCAGTTCAATTTGTTTGGGACTCTCTGTGCTTGAATGTCTATTTCCTTCCCCAAATTAGGGAAGTTTTCTTCTATTATATTTTCATGCAAGTTTTCAATTTCTTCCTCTTCTCCTTCTGATATCCCTATGATTGAGATGCTGGTACATTTGGAGATGTCCCAGAGACTGTTCAGACTATCCTTATGTTTTTAAAGAATTTTTATTCTTGCTGTTCTGATGAATGCTTTTTTTTATTCCTTATGTTCCATATTATTGATTTATCAGCTTCATCCACTCCACTGTTGTTTCCCTGTAGATTTTTCTTTATTCCACTTAAATGTAAACTTGATTTCTTTCTGGGTCTTTTTTATACTGTTGTCATATTCAGTGGGTTCTTTGAGCACCCTTATCATCAGTGTTTTGAACTCTGCATCTGATAGGTTGGTTATCTCCGTTTCATTTAATTCTTTTTCTGGAGTTTTGTTCTGTTCTTTCATTAGGGCCATATTTCTTTGTCTCCTCAATTTGTCAGCCTCCCTGTGTTTGTTTCTGTATATTAGGAAGAGATGCTTTGATTTCCTATCTTACTACCATGGCCCATTATAGAAGAGTGTACCTATAAATTGTGTGGGGCAAAGCCTTAGATGATCAACGCAGCAGGACATTTCACCAATTTGTGGCTCTGTGTGAGGTGGCTCAGAGAGGAAACAATGCCACTGCCTGGATTCAGAAGGTTTGCCTGGGAAGAAGCTGTCTCCTGGTACTTGTCCCGTTTCCAGTCATTTCACTTTCTCCCTATATTCCACTTGTGCTCTCCCAGTTGTTGCCCTGGTGCTAAATCCCAGAAAGGGTGGGTCTGTGGATGTCCTAAGTCTGTGTGTGCCCTTTAAGAGGAGCCTTCTGAGAATTAGGCAGTTTCTTCCACCATCCCAACCCCCACTGAATTTTACAGCCAGAAGTTATGGGGATTTACCTTCCTGGCACTGGAACCCTGGGTTTCTGGGTGGTCTGGTTTGAGGTTGGAATCCTTTGTTCCCAAAGTATCCCTCCAGATTTTTATCCACCACATATGAATATGGGACCACCATTCCCCCACTTCTCACTCTGTGGCTACACGTCTTTGTGCTACTTTGTGCCTCTCCACACCTCTCCACTTCTCTCTGCATTTCCACTCCTTTTACCTGTTTAGACGAATGTGGCTTCTTTAAATCCTTGGTTGATGGACTTCCAAAAAGTTGAGTTTTCTGACAGTTCTGAAGGATATTTGTTTTGTAGTCTAGTTGTAATTTTTTCTGTAGATGTGCAAGGAGGCAAAGCATGTTTACCTATGCCTCCATCTTGACCAGAGTTTCACCTACCTAGGGAATTTCTAAAAGTTACTTCAACAACTAAAGATACCTTTATAGGTGTCTTCTTATCACTTGGGAATTCTCAAGGATTTCAGCAGCTGTGCAAGGAATGGGATGAAGACCAAATATTAAATGGATACATATAACTTATTATAAATCACAATGCTACAAAAGCCAAAAGCAACTTTTCCCCAGGCCTTGATCATTTTAACAGCACAAGCCAGGCAGTGTGGAACGCTGTCCGGTAGGAGCTCCCTGCAAGCAGGGGCTTTGCTGCATGCACAGCAGAGGGGATCTAGAGCAGCCTTACCATCTCACTTCTCCAAGTGTTGTCCAGTATCCAGTGGCACAGATGTCCAGAGGCTTAGGTCCCGCCCCAGGCCAACTAAATCAAAACCTGCATGTTATGTATGTGCCCATATGATTCACAATGTGGATCCTGAGCAAAAAAAAAATGATGTGAAGCTTCAGTTCTGGCTTCCCGGACTGCTTGTTTATGGGTCTGAGTCAACCCCTATGGGAAGCCTTAGTTTTCTACCAAAAGACTGAGGCCTGCCCTGTTTAATCAGAACTGTACAAATTGTATCATTTCCATAAAACAGACCTAACTGGGAACCTGAGCAGGAACTTTTACTATAAAAGGTGGCCTCCACTTTGTCCCAGCAGAACACAATTTAGGTTTCTACCTGAACCTGTGTCTCCTAGGCTGCTTCTCCTTTTGCTGAAATAAATGCTTATCATTTTTTGGGGGAAAAAAAGGAAATAAATCATCACAGGATAAGGAAAAAAAGATAACACCTTGAAATTTCAAAGGAATAAATTTTAATAAATTGTATCACATGCTCAAAAGATGCAAGGAGATATGAATTCTATGAAAACATACAGAAATCCATGCAGAGTAGACAAAATAAGGTGAAACAACAGCAAGATGAAAATGAAACAAACTGAATAAAACAGGAAGGTTTGAAGGAAAATAAACTGCAAATGATAGTATTAAAACATTAAATATTGAAAAGCAGAATTTTTAATATAATTAGAAAATTAAATCAGAAGGAAGAGGACAAATGATAAGGTCTTCCAAAACATAGAGGAAAATGACCAAAGGAGGGGCAGGGAAGGGAGGCACTGGAAAGATAGTGATAAAATCAAAGAGAGAAAATGCAGACAATATGGGGATAACTGATGTTCCTGAAGACAAATGTAAATGAATTACAAGCAAAAGTTAGCAGCTTGACAGAAAAGATATAACTGATTTAAAAATTAAAAAGTTGTAGGTAGGTTTAAAATTGAGTTTGCACTTTCCTGTTCTGGGGGGAAAAGTCAATGGAAAAAAGTGTTCCTAAACGTATTCCATAAAATATTTAATTATGAATATATAACAGATGTTTGAGTTTGTGCTCAATGCTTGATTTAACCTTAGGAAATTCATTAATTTATAAGTCAAATTTTAAAAAACCCTGTAATCATCTCCATGGTAGTTTCTAATGTGAATCACATGAAAGGCTGTATGATCCTAAGTCGGTTGAGTACACATGCTCTATAGTCAGACTGCCTGGATTCAGATTTTAACTCAGTCACTTTAGGGCAGAACTTGAACAAGTTACTTAATCTCTCTGAGCCTCATTTATTGTGAGGAATAAATGAGATAATACATGAAAACAGAAAATATCTTGTATATAATACAATAAAGAGGGACCCCCCAAAAACTGAAATTATCTTTTGGAGGGCAGACTTCATGTAGTACAGGCTTCCCCTGCTAGGTGAGTGTTCTAGGAACCCATCTGTATCAGTGTACCAGCTGGTGTTATTGTGAGAGGTTGTATTCTGCTTCAGTGATTTTTTTTCCCCAAAAGTCTTTCAACACTGTTGCCCATTCCATGATGTGTGGTTTACAAGCAAACCTGCCCACACCACACTGAGTGTTCAGCAGTTTTTGATAAAAAATGACTTAACCCCCGTGCCCACCTTCCCTATTCACCTGATCTCACCCCTAGAGATGATTTTTTTGTTTCCCTAGAAGAAAAAAAGTCCTCAAAGGGAACCATTTTGCCAATGTGGAAGAGGTGAGACAGAAAACAGCAGAAGCACTCAAAGGCATCAAAATCGATGAGTTCAAAAAGTGTTTTGAACAGTGGGAAAAATGCCTCAATAGGTGCAGTTCATCAAATGGAGAAAGTAGTTTAAAGGTGACTGAAGTTTAAACATGTAAGAATAATTGTAAAAACATGTAATCACAACTTTTAATAAATAAATTCCAGTTTTTGTGGGGTCCCCCGTCATAGTTATTATTATTCACATTATAAAAAGCAAAATAAGACTGCTAGTTGTCACCATCATAATTTGATATATACTGGTAATTCTAGGTATGAAACAAAAATAAAACATACAATTTTAAGAAATGAGTTAAATTACTGTGATTTAAACAGGGTATCACTATATGCTTAGAAACCCCAAAAGAACCTATGGCAAAACTATTAGAAATAAGGATATTTAGACAGGAAATGAATTCACAAAAAAAAACAAATTGAGAACATAAGAAAAGGGAAAAAAATCACAAAAGCAACAAAAAATATAAACTACCAAAGCAGTCCTTTAAGAAATGTGAGGAAAACTAAAGAATTTTATTAAGATGTAAAAATTGCCTTTAATCAGAAATCTTGGATTTGGGACTAAGATGAAAATCAAAGAGAATTAAAAAAAATACAATCAGTATTTTGCCTAACATGTATTAATTCTGTTTTAACTGAGTCAGAAACTATAATAAGTGTTACATTTCTACATCTTTCAAAGGGCTGGCACAGTGTCGAACAATTTTTTAAAATACTTGACAATGTATAAAGCCATGAGCAAGCAGTACAATTTCACAATCCTGGATACATTTTTCATGTGTTTCCCACAGCAGTTTCTACCTATAGAATCCAAAACGTCACAGCTGAAGGAACTTGAAAGAATTCTAAAGGAAGCCCAAATTTTACAGACACTGAAACCAGAGCTTTGAGCCCCAGTGTTCTGCATAGTTAGTACTCAAAACAAAGTACCTGGTCCTTCCCCTAAACTGCTTCAAGCAGATGGACCAACAACGGAAGCAGCAGTGTGCCTCGGGCTTGTGAGGCAGGCCCAACGTCTTTCAATCCCACTCTTTTCCACCTACTCTTTTCCCCACAGAATCCAGGTTCTCCCCAAATGAATCTGGCTGCAAAGGCAGAGGCCAAGAAAGCATTTCTAGCTCATACCCTTTTATGGGTTCAGCAGCACTTAATTCAGGTACACTGCATTTAAATAACTTACTATGAAGTTCAAGTTTCAGAAAGGAGGAAAGAAAAGACATTTTTCCAGCCCTAAACAAATATTTGTCCACACAAGTTACTTTCTTGAGAAATGGCCTGGATTTGCATTGACTTCCCCATGCATCCCCCAGGAAATACCCTGCAGGCACTGGGCTGCAGGCTGCCAAGCACAAAAATGTGCCAGGGCTGCTTTGCATTCATTCTTACCCACATTTGACTGTTTTTTTAATTAAACATTTTATATGATAGTTCTGGGTGGCTAAACCTTGTATTCAGTAAACTGTCAGTTCTGAAAAATATAGTTTGAGGGAAAAAATAAATAGAACTTCACTGGCTCCCACATAAATTTTAACATCAAAATTGCTACAGACACTATCTATAACTAACTACATATGGTACCTTTTCTACAAAATCCTAACAGAATACAGTCCATTATTTAAGCCTGTTCAAAAAACAAATTATTTCCAGAATCACTGTATTTCAAGTAGATTTCTGCTTTTTAAATCACTTTTCTGGTGGGTGCCTTATCCCATAAAATCATACAGTGCTTTTAGAAAAATAATATTGAAGCATTTATGAAAAGTTTGTTTAATTCGGGTCATCCAAAACAGATACAGTCAGAAAATTATTTCCAAAATATAATCAAGCCCATGGTCAGCCTTGATCTCCTTGTCATTCATACCAGGGAAGACATCACAAAATCCGGATTTTTTTCTTCCAAAGCCTATAGATATTTTTAAATTAATATGCTTGCTTCTAGGTTATAGTATCTGCTGTTTCAGATATGACATTCCTTTGAGGTAAGCGCCGACTACTCAGAGAATTACGATCTGCTCTGAAAGCAGCACTGTGCTACAGTACTTCAGGTCTAGGAATCCAAAAGAAATATAAGGCAAGATTAGAATCTAGTTAGAAAGATGAAAATAACAACTAGCAGTAATTTTTAAATACAAAGCAAGGTATTCGATCAAACATAATCATTATGCACAGGCTCCAAGTTCCACAGGAATTCAGCGTATATAGAGAGATGCATAAATATCAGAAAATGCACCAGTTCCCATCACTCCATGGAGAAACAAATCTGAGGAAGAGCTGGGTTCTGAGCTGCCAGGCAGGCAAAGAGAAACAGGAGAACAATGGTTCTCATACTGTGTCTTATATAAAACAACTGAACATAATTATGTGCCTGCATCATTTAATTATGCAAGGTCTTATATCTCTTTAGTTTCTTTAGTAACAGGAATCTAGAAAACTAAATTTTCGAGACACAAACTGAGGAAGGATGAGTGAACATATTTGTTAGTTTCTGTAACATATTTGTAACAAATATGTTTTGTAACATATTTGTTACTGTTTACATTTAGTGCCATAAAATGGCACTAAATGTAAACTATTTTGCTGTTCCTAACTCAAGTAAGTTCAATTAATTTTTTAAGTGTTTTTTCCTAAAGATTTTATTTATTTATTTTTAGACAGAGGGGAAGGGAAGAAGAAAGAGAGGGAGAGAAACATCAATGTGTGCCTCTCGCAGATCCCCCCCACTGGGACCTGACCTGCAACCCAGGCATGTGCCCTGACTGGGAATCAAACCAGCAACCCTCTGGTGGGCAGGCCAGCACACAATCCACTGAGCCACACTAGCTAGGACTAATTTTCTTAAATGTTTTTCATTGTAAAATCATTCAAGATATTGTAACTAAAGTAAGTTAATATACCACTAGTATTGAACAAAAACATTTGTAGCACCATTTTCAGATCTTATTACAAAAAGGCTCTGGTTGCCATTGTCCAAGATGGTCCCCGGTGTCTTCCACTTCCTAGAACTCATGACCCTGAGTAGCCCCCTCTCAGTGAATAGGGTTGACCTACACAATCAGTAAGATGTAGCAGGAATAGCAGTGTGTTGCTATGGCATAAAAGATACTGCAACCTCTACCTTCCTTTCTCTTAGATCCCTCGCTCTGGGGGAAGCCAGCTGCCACGTCATGAGGACACTCAAGCAGTTTGATGGAGAGGTCCAGGTGGTAAGAAACTGAGGTTTCCTGCCAACAGCCAGCACCAATCTGCCAGTGCCCTGAAGTGATCCTCTAGCCCCAATCATGTCTTCAAATAATGGCAGCCCCCAAAAAGATCCTTGCCACAACCCCCGAGTTAGAATCATAGCCGAGTTAGGTTCATAGCCAGAATCATACAGCTGGATTCCTGACCCACAAAAACTATACAAAACAATAAATGCATATTCTTTTAAACTGCTAAGATTTGAGGTAATTTGTTACAAAGAAATAAATAATTTAAAAAGGGCTCTAAAAGAAAATTATGGCACTTTATTTTGTAGCATTTCCTAGAGAATTTAAGACCTCAAAATCATTTAAAATTACTATTTATTTAGTATGTATTTTCTTCCCTTTTATCTACTATTTCATAATTTTTCTTGGCCTTTTTAAAGAGATGTGTTAAGAAAAACCCATTAAAAAGTGAAGCATTTTGTACTAGATCTTTAAGCAAAAAAAAAGTAGTGGCCCTGGCCAAGTAGCTCAGTTGGTTAGAGTGTCATCTCCATACATCAAGGTTAAGGTTCAATCCCACCTCAGGGCACATACAAGAATCAGCCAATGAATGCATACTTAAGTGCAATAATACATAGGTGTTTCTCTCTCTCTAATCAACTAATCAATTTTTTTATAAGTATGTGAATATATACTGAGTGATACTTAATACTCCTTTCTTTGTCCCATATAATTATCTCATACATCATGTAATATAACATTTCATTACATATGTTAGTAACTTTAAAAGACATAGCCCATGCACCATTACAACAGTATTTGTGAAAACTACAGAACCACAAAAATTAGAGCTTACTAGAAGCAGGATGTGTTAAAAACCCGCACGAAAAAAACATGGTTTTTTGCTTTATTATTAAACAAAGCTAATTCTGTAAGTCCTCCAACTAACACAAAGCTATAAATAACAGCAACTAATCTATGTTTATATGTTAGGCAATGTATACACGGTTCTTAGTTAAGATGAAGAATGACTGATGAACATCACCCATAAAGGAGCATACATAATCAGCCTTCAGTTATTCTCTTCTCCATTCTAAATTCCAGCTCCTCTAGGCTTTTCTCATATGGAACTGGGAGTCGTAATAATAAATTTTCAGGAGAATCCATAATAAATGTTCTTGAAGCCTAATCTCACACATGACTTTATAACATAAACAAATACTTCGATAATAAAATTCAGGTCTCCAAGAGGAAGCAGATTTTTGTTTACATCATTCTATAAATATTTATTTATTAACTACGAAGTCCAAGGAATTCTGTGGAGTAACATGAAGGATAAAAAGGCAAAAAGATAAATAATCTTGCCTCTACGTTATTTACAATCTTCTAAGACAGATTCAGCATTCACTTGATCCATCAAACTAAAAATAAAGAGACAAGTAAGACTCCACTCTGATCACTTAAGTATTCACAGCCTAGACAAACATATAGATTGGTATGTACATAAATAACAATAATGCATGTCATAGGAGAGGCAGAAAGTAAATTTGTACCATGCAGTTTGGTGAGAAGGGGTAGATTAAATAGATTTAAAATAGAAGGCAATTACTTCCTTAAAATGGGCCATAAGAGAAAGGAACTAAATGTGTCCAGTGGATACAAAAGTCATTCCATGCAGAAAAAGGCTCTGGGCAGATTTTCAAGTCTTCTCTCTTCCCTGGGGCAAGCACACAGGTGCCACTCACTGCAGATGAGCAGGGTGAGGATGGAAAGTACCTTCACCGTGGCTCCTCCACTCCCTGCTCCCAGCTCTACTTCCAAGGGGTGCCGGTGAACCCTGTGGTTATGTGTGCTCACCTGATTCTCTGAGATGGCTTTGCTGATAGCCAGATTCCAATTTTGAAAGGAAATAACTCAATTCATCTGATTTCTAATAAGTTGTAGAAACCTGTACTACATTATCTACATTCTTAATTAGCTCTTCCCACTCTGTTAATTTCTGAATCAAGAAAGTTAATCTCTGGACAGAAGCAAGGAGTTTATTCAAGACATGGTGTGATTCTCAGTCATCAAAATTCTCAGGTGGGAGCACCAGAACTTCTCTTGTCATATAGGAGGCACTGAAATGCTGGCAAGACTCAGGACGAGCCAGAGAGAGACAAAAGGAGTCACAGGATCAAGAAACTGAAACATCACAATAGTCTTTCAGCTGGAAGAGACTTGCCAGGCTTTCTTATGATACAATGGCCCAGAATGAATCCTTATCATCCCTTTCCTAAGCAGTCATGACGTGTCCAAGAAGTTTTAAAAGTGCAGTGGATGATGGTGCGGTAAATCATGTAAGTGGCCTCAATTTTTCACCCCTCACTTTATCCACATCCTTTGCTTTGTGACATTTCAGTTTTTTCATCAAGAGGCAAAGATATTTTCCCACTTCCTTCCTCTGAATCCATCTATGTGACTTGGTCTGAGGCAGAAGTAATGATGCACCAATTCTAATCCTAGGGTTCAAAGAGTCTTCCGTGTTGCTCTCTTGAGCTCCTGCTATCACTGTGAGAAGGGGGACTGGTCAGAGCAGTGGTTCCAGGGTAAAAACATGCATGGGTATGCTTGGTCTAGATGTTGGTCCCAGAGGAGATACATGAGCAGAGATGCCCCAGCTAGTCTCCAGCTGACCCACAGACACATGTGCAAGCCTATCTGAGATCAGCTGACTCTAACCAATCAACAGATGTGAGAACTACAATAATACTGTTTTAAGCCTGTGGGCTTTGAAAGTTGTTATACCACATTAGCTCACTGATACAGCTGGTGAATGACATAGATGGTGAGAGAAAAGTATGAGGCTAATAAGGTCAAATCATGAAGGATCCTCTATTTTACCTATGTTTAGAGGTGGACTCTACCCTGTGGTCAGTGGGAATCCAGCCAAAATTTTAGTGCAAAAATAAGATTATACATGTGGCTGGTGGCAAACTTTAGTCTGAGTGAGAACTAGAAGTTGGTCCTGAACATGCTCCCCAGATGCAGGAGAAGCTGATGAGGGCCTAATTTAAGGCACTGTTGACGGCAATAAGAAGGTTTAAAAGAATATTTATTAATTCCCATTCTCTGTTCCTTAAGGATATTCTTACAGATGAAACAATTAAGCCCTGGCTGGTGTAATTCAGTGGATTGAGTGCGGGAGTGCTGCAAACCAAAGTGTCGCAGGTTTGATTCCCAGTCAGGCCACATACCTGGGTTGTAGGCCACGGCCCCCAGCAACCGCACATTGATGTTTCTCTCTCTCTCTCTTTCTCCCTCCCTTCCCTCTCTAAAAATAAATAAAATTTTAAAAAATCAAAAAAAGAAACAATAATAAATAACCCTCAAGTTTCTGAAACACAGGGGAGCCCCATCTTGAGTCTAAATGGGATCCACAGATGTCTGAACACATCTGACAAAGTCTGATGAGACAGGCCAACTCAGAAAAATCTCACTTGCATGAGTATGGAGAGTCACGGGGGTCGGGGGAAAGAAGGAGCTAGTTATGATGAGCAGAACCCCACAAGAAGTCTTGGTCTTCTGAGAGAGGAGACAATTCTGTCTCACAGATTTGTCTCCTGAGCCAGACCAGAAGCAGACTCAAGTCTGCTTCACAGTATGTATGTGCTGTGCTAGGCCGGAGAGGGGGATGGTGTAGAGGGGACACAATGAGGATGGGCACTGTAAGTAGACAATGAAAGAATGAATTCAAAATGTACCATTAGGAGATGAAGAATAATCATCCTTCCCAAACCCAATCCCCCTGCCCTAACCAGGCCTGAATTATCCAAGAGACTCAGTAGGTACAGTGTGTAGGGCCCATGATTCTTTAAGGAACTACAAACATGTTTTCATTTTCATTTCCTTTAAAATAAGAAGAAAAAATATGTAACAATGATTAACATGTATTAATGAATATAGCCTGAACTGTTTTGTTCTATATTCCAACACAGTCATAAGATAGTTTTTAATATTTTTCATGGCAGGAAGAGCCTCTAAGGCAAAAGTGCCAAGAGCCCACGAAAGTCATAATGTAGCCATGGGGCCAGCACAGTGTAACTCTGGAAGCCCAAGAGCCCTGAGGTACAGTGGACATTACCAGGATGGGGTTATGTAATTGCCCTTTCCCTCCTACCCCCTCAGAAAACATGAGTAGTAAATTCCAAGGTCAGAGGCAGAGGAGGTATTTAACAGACTGATAGCAAATAAGTCTGGGGTTATCTTTCTTATTTCCTCTCCTCTTCTCTCATAAGGGAGCCTCTGCCCCCGACGAGGCATCCCACGAGTAGCATGGTAAGAGAGCCACCACCAAGAAGAAACAAGAAATCTCCCCAGGGGCCTGTGCAGACACCCTACTTGCATTGCTATGCAGCATGATGACAGGCACCAGAGAATTAAGACTATTGGAATTATACTTCAAATCAGTGGCTTTCAACTTTTTAAAAGCAGGGTCCTTTATTCAAACAAATCCTTACATGGAGGTCCAGCATATAAAGCAGATCCACAGAGGATGTTGCAATTAGGTGAGTGCTGATGGTAAGGGCCAGTCCTACCCACTCAGTCCTCCCCTCCCCACTCCACAGGACCCCAGGACTCTCTGGGATATGGAAATCACTGCTCTTGGTAAGTTACAGTGGAATGCAAATTGGCTTTACACTTAGAACTAATTTTATTCACAAATTGCTTTATGACCATATAATCATTTAGCTCCCATAGATTCAACTATGTACAGTGAGAGTAGGGAAGGAAAAAGAAGCAATCTATTTAAGTGGAGGCTCTATGTGCACAAGATGACAAGTTTAACTGGGCGGCTGCCTCAGTCTCAGTTCCTCATGCAGCCTCAGAGGACGGGTATCTCATCAAAGAGTGATTCTGGTTTTAGGGAGAGGTACAGCCCTAAACAGTAACCAGCCAGGTCATCTTGGGCTCAGTTTAGTTCCACTGGACCTGCACAGGGACAGAGTACTCATCTCACACAGCCCCTTTTCCTTCAAGATGTTCAAGGGTAATTTGTTCATCATTTTAAACTTAAATGCTAAAACGAACAAAGAAAGAAAGAATCTTAAGTGCTGATTTAGGAACCTGACACTCTCATAAGGTAAAATTTCCACATTAACTTTCCTCATGGAAATCCTCTGATGTTCAGACAGTCAGCAGTGGCTTAAGTGCCACTGCTTTCTCCAACTTTTTTCCATGTTAATTCCATGAACAACATGTCTGAAGTAACTGAATAATGAAGAAAGTAAAAAAGTTTTGAATTGATAATATCAGCAAGAGAATTAAGGACTTAGATGATAACACTTGAAATACACTTGTAAATTTTGATAATCATATAGCTTATATTTCAGAAAATAAACTGTGTCATACAATGATATCAGTTTTGTGAGACTACAGTATAAATTTTAGAGCAGAAACACAGATATATTCTCAAAAATGTCAAGAGTTTCCATAATAATTCCCATTTTACTTATATTTCAAAAATGAAGGTGAACTACTTTCTCAGACATTTTGCTTATCCAGGGCTTTTCCAAAAAGACAAAGCCAAGGTTAGACAAACCTACAATGCCTTACTGAGGGCTGCCCACGTCACACACACTTTGAAATAACAATGTCCTCGTGTTCTCTCTTTTGTTCAAAAGAATATAATCACACAGAATGACTGACAGACAATTCATAATATAAATTAAGTACTGACAAATAATAGCCCACCAACCAAATATGGCCAAGTCACCTATTTTTGTTTGAATAATGAGCTAAGAATGGTTTTTATGTTTTTAAATGATTAAAAATCAAAAGCATACTATTCATGGCAACTAAAAATATATGAGATTCAAATTCCAGTGTTCATTAATAATGTTTTGAATTTAATCTATAAAAATTGTGGAAATTTATTTTCTCTAATTACATAAGCATTTAAATATTATCCTTGATTTTGCCTCTTGGCCCACAAAGCTTCAACTATTTACTATCTAGCCCATTACAGAAAAGGTTTGGTAACCCCTGATGTAAATGAGTGATAAGTAATAAGAAATTACCACTCTGTGGGAAAAACAAATCTTTTAAAGGAACCAAAGGAATGAATTCTTTGCTCTGGAATTTCAGACAAAACAAATACTTTAAGAGTTGGTATACATCAAAAAAACAATCAACTATCTCCTTAAGTAGAGTTACATGGGTTACACTGATTTTATCACCTCATTACATACCACATTGTCTAAAAAACTGATGAACTGGGATTGCCCCTTAAAATTAATTTCACTAAGAGTTTAGGGCTAAGAATTAACCACTCTTACTTTTCCCTTCCTCTTTAACTTGACAAGATTTTTATTAACCAAATATTTTACAAAAAATGGTATCTGTGAAAAAATCTACTTAATGACAATATATTAAATAATTTTCAATTCACAAAGCATATCAAAAAACCTCCTTTATTTTTACAGATTGTTAAAAACATTCATAGTGGAACACCCTGTTTCCCAAATATACCAGGCCCTTTCTTGCCTCAGCACCCTCACTTATGCTCAGCCCTCCGTCAGGGACTCTCTTTCCTCTTGTTGTGGTCTCCTTATGGGGTGGGGAGAGAAGGGTTTCTTTTTTTTCATTCCTTTCTTCCTTCCGCCTTTCCATCCTTCCCTCCTTTTTCCCTTCCTTGCTTCCTTCTTTTTCCTTTTTTTTTTTAAAGAAAGCTTTCAAACCTTTTGAAAACCATTTTTGAATGAAATTCCTCTCTTCCTGAAAGTTCACTCTTTTGTTCCTACAGAATTAGTTGTTCCTACAGCACATTACTGGTACTTCCATTTAGCATTCATGCCATTCTATTTGATAAAAATGTTCTTTAAGAATGTATCACCTCTAGTTCTTTACAATTTCAAGAAGCTGGTTGTCTTCTGGCATTCCTCATATCTGGCATGGCACCCCAAAGGAGCCAGATGCAAATGATAGAAAGGAGGAGCCATCCTTGATGTCTCTCCTCTTCCCCAATGCAATTCATCACTGAATCATTAAATTTCTGTCTACATATTTCCAGATCCCCAACCGTGGCTTCTTAACTGTTATAACCAACAACCAATCTCACTACCTCCTACCACAGCCATTCATTCCTCACACTACAGTCAGGGTGATCCTCTCAAATCCAAGTCAGATGAGTATACGTATTACACACTGACATCCCTGACTAGGTTTATCTATCTGTACCTCAGGCAGTCATAGCACCATATCACCATATGACTTGCAAAATTCTGTCAGTGTGTGAAGCCAGTGTGTGGATCCCATCAGATCCCAAGGGCAGGGACTATACCACAGTGCCTGGCATACAGAGGCTGCTCAAAGATGTTTTGTAATTGCATTAATGCTGGGCAACATCTTATTCTTCGTTGCATCCATGAGGCTGCCAAGTATTAAGTGATCCATTTTGGAAGTCCTATAATTCTGTAACTTTTGGAATTGCTTTCACAGACAGTTTGCCATCCACAAGAGAAAAATATGTCCTCTTCTTCATTGCTACACCTGGATTTTTTTTGACCCACATCGGGTCCATCAAAGTTATTAAGGCACTGCTTTAAATGACATTTGGTTATTTCAAAAAAATCCAGCCTATCCCCAAAGGTTAGATACTTGTCAGGCACTGGTGAACACTTTACAAACATAATTCATTTAGTTCTCACAACAAACTTGGGTGGTAGTAGCTATTATCATGCCAACTTTACAGATTTAATAAAACCAACAAACTGCAGTTTAGAAAGGTGGTTGAGTCTGAAGATGTGCAGCCTTCAACCTTGGACTATAAAAGGAGTGATTTTGTAGAAAAATGCCCACGAATGAAATATTGGGTAGTGATGTATCAAATTGATGTTTGCCTTTGTATTTCCTGGAAATCCACAGTCTAATTTCATTGTCTTTTGTTGGTCCTTGTTCAAAGTATTTGGGGCCCCTTCACGACACTGAGTCATGCATGCTAAGTAAACCTGGAAGGAGTTATTAGGAAGACAAAAATAAGAAACAGAAGTATCATATGCCTTCATTATAGATATAGCAAAAAGATCAAGGGAAAGGAAAATTACCTCCAACTGGCACAAAAGTAGTTCTGGAAGGAAAGTTTAAAACTGGTTGGTTGTTCATTCTTGTGAATTCAAGATATGACTCATATTAACAACATGGTAGTGAAGTAGCAATATAGAAATTAAAACAAGGTTTTATTTTAAAACTGCTGGAGATAGCCTAAAATACAGAACACTGAAGTGAAAAGAGAAGAAGTTAATATAAAAAAACTATCCATTTTGTACTTTTTTTCTTTTTTTAGTCTTCCTCTTCTATTCAGCCTATTTAAAGATAATTGTCAACTTACGTTTTATCGTAAATACTTATCTTTACAATATCAAAATTAAGGAGTGGTGTCTGGCCATTCTTGCTTTTCCAGTCTTTATGTTAAAACCTCTGGACCTGCTACACTAGACAAGCAAGTGGTTTAACAGCTGGGGGAGGAGGGGCAGCAGTCAGTGGCTGTTAAGTTCACCAAAACAACTCACTCATAACATTCTCAAGCCCATCCACAGAATAATGAAAGCATATGCTTAGTATGAATTTAGAAATTACTTAAGAAACAAATTGGTAAATGGAAAAGTATCATCTCCAGGTTAGCACGAGGAAATTACAGTCAATTGTAAAATCTAGCATCATCCCCTGTGGGTTAGAAAACATTCTCTATGACAAAAATACCTGACTTACCCATGTTTCTGAGAGTACTATTATTTAAATTAACAAAAGTTAATTCCAACTATATATTCCAACTATATATTCCAACTATATATTTTCTCTTTAATTCATGAGACTAAAATAGAAAGGAGAAAAATTACTTATCCCTGAGCTGCTTTATTCTGAGTGACAATTCTGTCAGTTACAACTTCTATTTTCTTAAAATTATGTTTAATATCTTCTCAATAAAAAGAGACTCTCTTAAAAGTATTTATAGAAGGAATTACCTTAAACATGTTTCAACTATAAGAAGATACAGCTTTAAATAAATATTTTTCTAATTGGGAACAAATATATTAAAGGAAGTTTACTTTGGACATGACTTGATAGACAGTGAGAATCTCAAAATGTACTCTACAAGACATTTATTCTTGTGTCTCTCTATCGTTAGCACATACATTACGTTGCCAGTATATAAACAAACAAATAAAGGTGCACATTAAAAACAATAAACATTGATAAGCTGACATGAGAATGTCTTATAAACACTTTCTTATGTTATCCAAAACCAACTATGATATATAACCAGATTTTACAAAAATGAAAGCTCAGAAGCAAAGTAAGTCCTACTACAAAATCTCATAAAGGTGTAGGAATTGGAGGTATCAGTCTTCAAAGGAGAAGGTACAATGGGGCTGAAAACAGCCTTCCTGGTCCTCCCTCCGTGCGCTCAAAACTTTCTCTCTCACCAAAGCAGAAGATGGAAAGTGTTGAAAATAAAGGTGCTAGCACCAATGAATACTTGAACACAAGAAAATTATTTGTTCTTTTCTGCTCTTGCTCTCTTCCTCTGTAGTTTGATGACTTTCTTTAGTGACATATTTTTTTCTGTATTTTGTGTATTTAATATAGGTTTTTGCTTTGTGGTGAATATGAGGCCTATGTATAACAACTTACATCTATAATAGTCTACTTTAAGTTGATATCAACTCACTATTCTAAAGCTCAACATTTTCACTTTTCCCCACCACATTTTATGCTTTTGATGTCACATTTTACATTGTTTTATCTTGTGTATCCTTTAACTTATTATTGTAATCATAGTTATTTTTACCACTTTTGATTTTAACCTTCATACTGGCTTTATAAGTGATTAATCTATTACCTTTACTATATATTTATTTTTCCAGTGAAATTCATTCTTTTATATGTTTCTTGTTACTAATTAGTGCCCTTTCTTTTCAGCATAAAGAAGTCCCTCTAACATTTCCTGTAAGACTAGTTTAGTGGTAATGACTTCCTTCAGCTTCTGCTTGTCTGAAAACTCTTTATCTGCCCTTGGATTCTGAATGAAACTTTGCCAGGTAGAGTATTCTAGGTTGAAAGGGTTTTTTCTTTTTATTTTTGTCTTTCAGCTCTTCAAATACATTCTAATAACTCTTTACCTTTTGGTGATAGGAAATGCTCTTTTGTTTTAATTCTCTCTTTCTGGAACTCCTATTATTGGGATGTTGGTATTCTGGAGCAATTCTCTTATTTTTATATATTTCTCTCTCATTTTCCTCTTCATTGTCTTCTCTTTGTTCTAGAAGAAGTTTTTCAGCATCTGCTTATGATAAAATCTCTCTCAATAAAGTAGGTATACTAGCAACACACCTCAACATAACAAAGGCCATAGATGACAAGCCCACAGCCAACATTGTACTTAATGGTGAAAAGCTGAAAGCCTTTCTCCTAAGATCAGAAACAAGACAAAGTTGCACATTCTTATCACTTTTATTCAACATAGTATTGAAAGTCCTACTCAGAACAATTAGTCAATAAAAAGAAATAAAAAGCATCCAAATTTAAAGAGGAAGTAAAACTGTCACTATCTGTAGATGACATATTGTATATAGAAAAATGCTGAGGACTCCATCAAAAAATTGTTTGAACTAATAAACTAATTCAGTAAAGTTGGAAGATACAAAATCAACGTGCAAAAATCTGCAGTATTTCAGTACATTAATAATGAACTATCAGAAAGAGAAATAAAGAAAACAATCCTAAATAAAACTGCATCAAAAAGAATAAAATACTTACAAATAAATTTAACCAAGGAGGTGAGAAACCTGTGTACTGAAATCTATAAAACATTAAAAAAAGAAATTGAAAAAGACACAAGTAAATGGAAAGATATTCCCTTCTAATAAATTGGAAGAATTAACACTGTGAAAATGCCTATACTACCCAAAGCAATCTATAGATTCAATGCAATCCCTATGAAAACTCCAAAGGCACTTTTTCAAAGAAACAGAACAAATAAGCCTGAAATACGTATAGAACTACAAAAAACAACTCTGAATAGCCAAAGCAATCTTGATTAAAGACAGACAAAGCTGGGGACACCAGGCTCGCTGACTTCAAATTATATTATAACGCTATAGTAATTAAAACAGTATGGTATTGGTATAAAAGCAGATACACAGATCGGTGGAACACAACAGAGGTCCCAGAAATAAACCCATGCATACATGGTCAATTAATACAAAGGAGACAAGAATATACAATGGGGAAAAGACAGTCTCTTCAATAAATGGTATTGGGAAAACTGGACACCTATATGTAAAATAAAACTCAACCACTATCTTACACCAGCCACTATCAACATTAACCCAAAATGGATTAAAGAATTGTACGTAAGACTTGAAACCATAAAACTGCTGGAAGAATACATAGGTGGTTAAGTTCCTTGGCAAGGGCTGTTGATGATTTTTTGAATCTGACACCAAAAGCAAAAGCAACAAATGCAAAATAAATATGTGACTACATCGTACTAAAAAGCTTCCAAACATCAAATGAAATCATCAACAATATGAAAAGGCAAGCTACTGGATGGATGAGAATATCTTCAAATCATGTATAAGAAAATATCTTCAAATCATGTATTTTAAAATATCTTCAAATAAGGGACTAATATAAAACATACATAAAAAACTCATACAACTCAACAATAAAAAGAAAACAAAAATCCAAGTAAAAAACGGGCAGAAGTTGAGGAGATGGGTGAAAAAGGGGAAAGGATTAAGATTACAAATTGCCCATGTACAACCTGTATGGGGCCCTGGCTGGTATGGCTCAGTGGATTGAGTGCCAGCCTGTGAACCAAAGGGTCACCAATTCAATTCCCATTCAAGGCACATGCCTGGGTTGTGGGCCATGTCCCCGGAAAAGGGTGCATGAGAGGCAACCACACATTCATGTTTCTCTACTTCTCTTTCTCCGTCTCTTCCCCTCTCTCTAAAACTAAATAAATAAAATCTTAAAAAATAAATAAATAAAAGCAGTATGGGATGTCAAGCAGAACATTATATTCTCTAACAGTCAACAAAATTGTGAAGTTCTGGCCAAGATGGAGGCACAGGTAGATATGCTTTGGCTTCTTGCACAACCAAAAGGAGGAAACAACCAATTTAAAAATAAAAAACGATAAGAACTGTCAGAAAATCTATCTGTATGGAAGTCCAGCAACCAAGGAGTTAAAAGAAGAAACATTCATCCAGACTGGTAGAAGGGGTGGAGATGTGCAGGCAAGGTGGAGATGACATGTAGCAAGGCAGCAGCTGGCAGACCAGGGGTTGGGTCCCACATTCACAAGCAGATAAACCAAGAGGAACAACTGGGGAGTTAGACCACACAAACAAGGGTTCAAGTGTGGGCAAAATAAAGCCTTAGAACCTCTGGTTGTAAAATCCTGTATGGGTTGTAGCATCAAGAGAAACTGCCAGTCTCTTGAAAACAGGGCAAGAGCAGAGCAAGTGGCATTATTCCCTCTCAGACCCCTCCCCCACATACAGTGCCACAATGCAGCAAAGTGGGTTGCCCCACCCTGGCAAGTACTTAAGGCTCTGCCTCTTACAGCATAACAGGTACACCAAGATAAAAAAATATGGCCCAAATAAAAGAACAGATCAAAACTCCAGAAAAACAAATAAGCAGTGAGGAGACAGCCAACCTACTAGATGCAGAGTTCAAAACACTGGTAATCAGGATGCTCACAGAAATGATTGGGTATAGCCAAAAAATAAGGAAGAAGTGAAATTAAAAAAATATATACAGGGAACCAACAGAGAAGGGAAAGAAACTGGGACTCAAATCAATGATTTGGAACAAAAGGAGGAAATAAACATTCAACCAGAACAGAATGAAGAAACAAAAATTCAAAAAAAAAAAAAAAAAAGGAGGGGCTCAGGAACCTCTGGGACAACTTTAAAAACATTTGAATCATAGGGATGCCAGAAGGAAAAGAACAAGAGCAAGAAATTGAAAACCTATTTGGAAAAATAATGAAAGAAAACTTCCCTAATTTGGTGAAGGAAATAGACATACAAGTCCAGCAAGCTCAGAGAGTCCCAAACAAGGTGAACCCAAAGAGGAATACACCAAGATACATCATAATTAAATTACCGAAGATTAAAGATAAGGAGAGAATCTTAAAAGCAGCAAGAGTAAAGAAGACAGTTACCTACAAAAGAATTCCCACAAGACTAGCAGCTGATTTCTCAAAAGAAATCTAAAAGGCAAGAAGGGGCTGGAAAGAAGTATTCGAAGTGATGAAAAGCAAGGACCTACACATCCAAGATTACTCTATTCAGCAAAGCTATCATTGGGAATGGAAGGGCAGAAAAAGTGCTTCCCAGACAATGTAAAGTTAAAAGAGTTCATCATCACCAAACCCTTAATATATGAAATGTTAAAGGGACTTATCTTAGAAAAAGAAGATGAAAACTATGAACAGTAAAATGACAAAAAACTCACAACTATCAACAACTGAACCTAGAAAGAAACCAAAAACAAACTGAGCAAACTACTAGATCAGGAACAGAATCACAGAAATAGAGATCACATGGAGGGTTACCAGTGGGGAGGGGGAAAGGAGAGAATGGGGGAAGAGGTACAGGGAATAAGAAGCATACTTGGTAGGTACAAAATAGACAGGGGGAGGTTAAGGAAATGGTATAGAAAATGGAGAAGCCAAAGAACTTATATGTATAACCCATGGACATGAACTAAGCAGGGGATTGCTGGGTGGCATGGGGGTACCGGATGGAGGGAGCAAAGGGGAAATAATGGGACAACTGTAGCAGCATCATAAAATATATTTAACTTTTTAAAAAGTTTTAAAGAAACAGTCTATTCAGCAAATGGCATTATGAAAAATTAGAAAGATACATGCAAATACATGAAACTAGACCACTTCCTTATATCACACACATGAGTAAACTCAAAATGGGGTAAAGACTTAACTGTAAGACTCAAAATCATAAAAATCTGAGATATTTATCATGGCGGTATTTTTTATATATTCTCAGGCAAGGAAAACAAAAATTAAGTAAATAAACAAATGGGACTACAGCAGACTAAAAAGCTTTGGCACAGCAAAGGAAACCATCAACAAAATGGAAAGGGAACCCACAAAATGGGAGTAACTAAGGGGGGAATACTGGAGAAAATGGGGGTACCAGGCAGAAGGGATAAAGGGGAGAAAAAAGAATGGGACAACTGTATTAGTATAATCAATAAAATATACTTAAAAAATAGAGTCCCCCCAAAACTGTAATAACTATGCACATAATAACTATGCATGTGTGTACAATTCTAGAAGGGTGATCACTTCCTAAGTTACATAAATCTCTGATCACTATGTTGTACACCTGAAACTATAATAATGTATGTCAAATGTAATTAAATTTTTTTAATTACAAGAAATAAAAACAAAAAATGGGCCTAAGATCTGATAACATATTTTTCCAAAGACGACACACAAATGGCCAACAGATACACAAAAAGATGTTCAACACCTTTACCATTAGGGAAACGAAACCCAAAACCACAATGAGATATCACCTTACATCTGTAAGAAGGGTATTATCAAAAAAGGCAAAAATAACAAGTATTGGCAAGGATGTGGAGAAAAGGGAACCCTTGCACACTATTTTTGGAAATGTAAATTGATGTGGCCACTATGAAAAACAATATAGAGGTTCCTCAAAAAATTACAGATAGTACAATGATATGATCCAGCAATTCTGCTTCAGGATATTTATCAAAAAATTATTCACAATAGCCAAGGTATGGAAACAAACTATGTCTATACATATACACACATATATATTCAGCCTTAGAAAAGAATGAAATCTTGCTATTTGGGACAATATGAATGAACCTCAAGGGCATTATGCTAAGTGAAATAAGGGAGACAGAGAAAGACAAATAACCATTTGATCTCTCTTGCATGCAGAATCTAAAAATCAAGACCAAAAGCTAAGTTCATTGATACAGAGAACAGATCAGTAGTTGCCAGAAGAATGTGTTGGGGGGTAAAGAAAATGTGTGAACTGATTTTTTTTCTTAGTTTAAATAAATTGCTTATAAATAGAAAGAAAGGGCTACTGAGGGACCACCACAAATAAATGAATAAGGGACTGCTTCAAGTCATGTCATTGTGAAACTGCAGAAAACTTAGGGTAAAAAGATTTTAGAGCAGAAAAAGGTCATTAAAAAGGAATGCAAATGAGAACATCATTGGATTTCTCACCTGCAACCACAAATGTCAGAAGATGATGGAATGATGCTTCCAAAATTCTGAGTAAAATGATTTCCAATCTAGAATTCTAGGACCAAACTATTTTTTTAAATGAAGGTAAAATAATGAAATTTTCTGAGGGGAGATCTTAAAAAGAGAGAAAGAAAAAGAAATAAAGTACTTCCAACGTATCCGTTTCAGGTAGTTAGTAAATCGAGAAAGAGGAAAATTTTGGGTCCAACCAACAGATGATGAAGGTCAATGCCAGGGCCACTGCTAAGCAGTGGCCCAGAGAGCAATGAATCCTGATTGTACCAGGAAATCAAGAGCTCCAAGAGGGATGCCTTTAAAAAGAACATGAGCGGCTATCTGATGTGTCTGAATGTCTTCAGGGGGCATTTACAGTTGTATCAAGGAGCTTAGGGATAAATTAGTGATGTATAAATAAACTAAGTATTTGAGAGGAAAAAATAACTTTGCAATCAACTCTAGGAAAAAACACACCTGTAATAAAGGAAAGGAAACCAATGGGTACTATCTAATATGGAGAAAAACCAGAAACCAGCAGCATTAAAAAACGATATGAAAATATAAAAATATGTATAAGATGAAATAGCTAATGACAGACCTAGGTAGGCCTAGGAGGCCTAGCACCAGGTGGGAAAACTGTACAGTGGCAAACTGTAGCCTGGGAAAAAGCCTGCAGGGGAAACTGCCTCCCAACCCTACCCAGTACAGACAGATGCCTGGCTACGATTGGGGTCTGGGGTCGGCAGATCCGGCATAACAGGATGCAGCCTGACATAACTTGAGCCTGACAAGATGTATCAAGAACAATGGTCAGCAGAAATGGCACCCAGCAACCAGCTCTAGCCAATCAGAATCTGACACCCCAACCAGTTACCCTTCGCAGATTTTTGTGCTTAAGAACCCTGCCCTAAGATCAACCGAGTAAGTCTTCACCTCCCTTGGTTGGCTCCCCAACCTCCCTAGGTTGGCTCCACTTTCCCTCTTACTCCCTGCTAATAAACCCTGCTACTTAGCTCGCTGCATCCATCTGGTGTGGTGTCTTGAACGACTCTGACCTAACAGCTAAAAGATTGGAAAATAGTTGTCTATGGGGAGTAGCAATGGGAGATATAAAAAGGTTTGACAAGAAACTGTTGTTAGAAGCGCAGTAGCACTCCATGAGTTTTTAAACTGTTTATGCATTACTCACACCAAGATAAAAATTAAACTAAAACAAAAAATAAACAACATTAAATCTATTTCTTCTTGTACGTTCAATCTCTCTCTCCCTCCCACAGGTTTTTTTCCCTCAGCACATAAACATCCTTTCAAAGAAAATCCTATATAACCTCCTACAGCTCTCGCCAGGTTTACTTTCTTCCCAACACAGTCAGTTTTACTGCAAGTTATTCCCTCGTCGGGTCCTCAACCATCACTCCTCAACGTGCTGCAATGGATTAAGCTGAACCACATAAAGTTTCCGATTTGACCATTTTTCACATATAAAAACAGCAATTTCATACGGTTCAAACTAATGGCTTACTGTCACCACCACCACCAAATTTGGAGTTTGTTACCTGAATATCTCTTGCTGTTTCATTTGTACCCTGCTATCCAGCCACCTATTCTATCTTATTTCAGGCACTCCTCACTTCTCTCCGGATTAAGGCTTCAGTCTCCCAACTCCTGCTTCCCACTGGTCCATGTTGGCACTGCTGTCAGAATAATCTTTCTAGAACATTCATTGTATCCCAATGCCATCAGAATTAAACATAAACTCCTTCCTATGGCCACATGCTGGTCACCAACTGCCTCTCCAGCTTCATCTCCCTCCTGCCTCAGCAGCCCCCCTCTGCTTGACCCCAACCTTGAACTCTATACCTGAGTCATATGAAATAACTCACATGCAGAAATGTTCCATGTAAATGATTATATATAAATACAGAACCTAGACACATAATATATACAATTATATATTTCTGATATTTGGCACTTTGAAGGCACTTGATAAATATTTATGAAAGGAAAATTTACTGTTTTCATGAATCACCCAAAAGGGAATCATGGATGAAAAAAATATATACATTCAATTTCTTCTGAGAGCCGAGTGAATATTGAAAAGGTGGACTGTGTTTGCTTAAATATTCAAATACATACTGACAGGAAACTAAGAACTTATAAATTGTATTGGCAGGGGGAGAAAAGGGAAAGAATGAGAGAATAGGAATGGGAAAAGGTTGGCAAGAGATCAGTCTAAAAAAAATAGCTTCACCTCAATTTTGCAACATAACAAGTGAAGAAAATTTATAAACATTACAATTAATCTGTGTGCAGGAAACTGTTCTCCACTTTCCAAAAAGTGATAAAACTAAGACCTTATGGTTAGCCTTAAAGAACATATGCACTATTAGTATTTCTATTTGTTTTCTGGAGAAGAAGTGAGTCATCAGGTTTTAAAAGCTGTCCAACCAGTTCTCAAGCTAGCATCCCATCCAACAAAAGTTTAATTAGGTTTCCAGTTTTGTTTAAACGGACAGCTGTGGTTCAAAAAGCCCCCAAGGTCAGCAGTATAGTTTGCATCTGAAATGATCAAATTGCCCAAAGGTATTCTGTGGTTCTACCGTTGTTATTTTTTTACTCTGATTTGCAACATATCTAGTTAATAGCTCTATGCTAAGAATATGGCTATTCAAACGCAAAATCATTTTGCAGTACCTCTGAATCAATGAAAAAAAGAAAAGTAAAGAAAACAGTTATTGCTCACCTATTCACTGTGCAGACTTCCTGCAACCTCCAGGATCTATTAATGACAGGAGCAGGATGTAAGCCAAAAAGGCCTTAGAGCAGGTGAAAGAGATGTCGGGAAAGGCTGTGCGGAGAAAGGAAGCTCACACACTTTCCTATGGGAAAGCTGCTGAGGCCCTCCCTCGGAGGCTATTTACTCTCACTTTACAAACAATATTACCAGACTTATTAATCGAGTTTCAAAACCTAGGGCAGAATAGGAATAAGATATTAGAAAGAGAGCTGTGGAAGAGGACTACTTACAGTGTACTTAAATACTGACTGTAAAACAGACTGTCAGCCTAGTGGGAAGGAGGAAACAAAAATATGAAAAGAAAACAAAAGCAGTCAAAGCTCATCCACTGTACATAGGGTGAGAGACAAACACTTCACCCACTAAGCATCACCGTATCACAGCACAGTACAAGAACCGACACCAAAACAGTACCCTCTCGTCCTCAAGCAAACGATCAATGTAGCACCTCCATGAGGACACACCCAAGCTGGGCAATATGAATGCAGGGATGAACAAGTCATGTCTGCTTTTACACAAGGAAAAAGCATAACGGATTTTAGACAATGTTTCTACTAGAAAAGTAAGCATTAAAAAGGATGTATCTGTCCTTAAAGGAGTGAACCCACAATTAAGAAAATTCAGCATCTAAAATGATTCATTTGTTACAATAATGGCAGTTACAATGTTATTTAAAAATTTAACTAAATTACGAATTGCGTTGTAGAACCTAAAATTCGTATGTGTTTCAAATAACTGTCAGACAACATATAGCATCAAAGAACAGAAGGGTAGTGCTGGAGTTGGGTCTCCCTGCTCCACCATAACTGTATGCGGCCTTGTCAAATCAGTTACTTCACTGAGAACCTCTCTTCACCTTTCAAATGAAGGGTATGAAGAGATAGTTTTGATGCGTCCACTGATGTTTCCCTCCAACCCACACACCCAAAAGTCTCCCTTTACCCAACTTGGCCATTCTTGCCCAAAACCTCAGGTAAAAGGTGCTATTGTAGAACATAAAGTAAAAACAAGAGTCTTTCTCTGGCTTTGAGGTTTCAAAAATCTGGGGAACTTGTGTAACAAAAGAACATGGGATGATGACAACCAATTTGAGGGAAAACAAGATGAATTTGTTTCAGTAATATTTCTGCAGCTAGAAATCAACTGAATTCCCAGGCCAGCCAAAGTTGGCGGGAAGCGATGAAAACAGAGATGCTGCTCAGCCCCAGGGACAGGGGCTCACACCCAGCACCCCAGGGCTAAACCCAAAGGAAACAAGATCTGAGAACATTTCCTAGGGAGAAGCCAAGCAGCAGCAAGATTCCAGAGAAGACAGGGTCATGTGGGAGCGTAGAGGCAGGTAGAGAATTACATAGTCTGGCAGAGCTCACCAGCCCCAGCATGGCCTGAGAAGCAAAATGACTTCTGTATACCCAAGAGTTGCAAACACAGATAGCAAAGCTGGGGAAACTGAAGGAGCTTTAGACAGAGCAACAAGGGTCAACTCAGCAGAGACCTGTGTGGACTGACAGTGGAGGGCAGATCTGTCCAGCAAGTGATATCTATTGCCTATCACCAGGAGAAGTCCAAATATTTCTGCCCACTACTTCATGGTACTGGAGTTGCCAGGAAAAGAACACAACACAGTGCACTGATGGAAAATTGTTACATAAAGATGAGACAGAGCAAGATCAGCTTTAGTTGCGGCCATCGGTCTGCCATGGCCAGCAGCTCCCTCCCAAAAGCCAACGCAAAACCACTGGCCTTCACACACCCCACTTGTGCTGCAGAACAAAGGGACCTGTCCCCTCCCTGCAGGAGACAGATACATTAGTAGGGCTGGTTGGGTGCCATAAGACATACATGTAACCAGGACAAAAAAGCACACATTGAGTCTAAACAAGAAAAGGCACTCCCATGCAAGGTCATAAGCCCAGACCAAGCTGTGAGGACTCTGTCTCTTGGGAACGAAGTGTTCCCAAGCCCCAGGCCCATTCTTATATGATGAGTGGGGATCAAAAGACTGCATGCCTGGTACCCCCTTTCCCAATGAGACCTACATGGACCACCAGAATGAAAGTATGAATTTCTCATTAGAAGTCAGAATGGCGCATGACCTTAAAGAACTCTACATATCCCAATGATGGGGGATAAATCTCCAAATTGCCTAAGACCAAATTTCTGTGGTCCTCAGGAATGGAAACTTCATATTAAGAATAAATTGATGATGATGTGCCTTGCTGTGTTCCACATCATCATTAAGCTACCCAAGATTAAAGATAAGGAGAGAATCTTAAAAGTAGCAAGAGGAAAGGAGAGAGTTACCTACAAAGAAGTGCCCATAAGGCTATCACCTGATTTCTCAAAAGAAACCTTGCAAGAAGGGCTGGAAAGAAGTATCTGAAGTCATGAAAGGCAAAGACCTACCTCCAAGATTGCTCTATCCCACAAAGCTTTCGTTTAGAATGGAAGGGCAGATAAAGTGCTTCAAAGATAAGGTCTGGGAGTTCATCATCACCAAGCCCTTATTACATGAAATGTTAAAGGGACTTATCTAAGAAATTGAAGAAGATTAAAAATTATGAACATTAAAATGCCAACAAACTCACAATTATCAATAAATGAACCTAAAAGAAAAACAATGAAAACAAAAACTAAGCCAACAACCAGAACAGGAACAAAACCAGAGAAATGGACATCACACAGAGGGAGTTCAATGGGGAAGGGAAAGGGAGGAATGGGGGGGGGGAAGGTACAGGGAAGAAGCAGCATAATTAGTAGGCATAAAATAGATGAGGAGATATAAAATATGGTATAGTAAACAGAGGACTCAAAGAACTTATATGTACAACCCATGGACATGAACTAAGGGGGAAGGGAATGCTGGGGGGCTAGGGGGCATGGTGAAGGGAGGATAAAGGAAAGGAAAACTTAATAGCATAATCAATAAAAAATACTTTTAATAATAAGACTAAATTGAGTTCTAGAGAAATAAATATATTTCTTGCCCATGTGTTTAGAGACTGAGATTCATCCCCACTACATACTAAGACAGACTCCATAGCTAAAATCAAAAGACCAGCCACAGGGTAAGAAGAAATAATTGTGAAGAGCTTCATGCCAATAAATGTGGACAAAGTTAGATTTAAAAAGTTATTTTCTAGAAATTCATGTAACAAAACCGATAGGGGGAGGAGTGGAAGGGAGTTGAAAGCCTGAATAAATTAATGATCATTAAAGAAACTGAGATGATTTGTAAAAATCTCTACCCAAGACACCAGTCCAGACAATATTACAGGTGAAAATTACCAAATTTTCAAGAAACAAATAACCCCTTACTTATACAAACTATTTCTAGAAAATAGAAAAAAATAGAAAAACCCAATATATGCAGCTAGTACAATTTTGATACCATAAGTGGATATAAACAGTTCAAGAAAAAACGTGTACACCAACCTCACATATGAACGGAAACATAAAACCCTAATAGAAATTCTCACTGTGTAAAAACATACTGTAACATAACCAAGAATGTTTTTCCCAAAACACAAAGATAATTCAGATGGTCTAACATATCATAATAACAGATTAAGGAGAAAAAGTATGATTATCTCAATGGAAGCAAAAAAAAATCAATAAAATTTAACACTCATTCATAATAAAAATTATTAGCAAGCTAAGAAAGGAAGTGAACTTAACAAAGAATATCAATCAAAAAGCCATAATAAACATCATATTTAGTGTGACACTAAGAACCAAGCCTTTGTTTTTTAAAATCAAGAATAAAGCAGGGGTGCTCATTACCACCACTTTCATTAAACATCAATTTTATTAAACAAGAAATTCTGCAGGTAAACTATTAAAATAAATGTGAGAGTTCAGAGAGGTTATGAGATACATGATCAGCATATTAAAACCAATGTGGTAATAAACAAACTGTAAATGGAAAAGATATCCCATTTACAGGGATGATCAATAAAAGCTTTAAGGGTGGGTGGGTGTGTGTGTGTGTGTGTGTGTGTGTGTGTGTGTGTAGTTAAATGTTATATACATAATGTTCTCATTAAATCTTACAGCCCTCATCCTACTTGACTTTGCAGAATTTGACACAGTTATTGAATCCTTCTGGAAGTACTTTCTTCACTTGAATTCCAAGACACAACACACCTCCTGGTTCTCCTTCTACACTTGTCTCTCCTCAGTTTCTTCTCATCATTCTGCCTGTAAACAATGGCATGCCCACAGGCTCTCAGTCCAGCTACATTCTGCTCCTCAGTCCTCTCGTCCAGTTCGATCATTTCAAATACCATCTATTCTCTAATGATTCCCAATTTTTCTATCCCTAACTTCCCCCCAAACCCTAGAATTCTAACTAACTGCCTACTGGACATGTCTACTTGGAAGTATACTGGGCACCTCAAATTTAACATGTCCTAAATCAGTCCCACAACCTGGCTCACCTTTGGTCTTCAAAATCTCAGGAAAAGAAATTCTACTCTACCAGTTAGCTTCCCCCATCAAAAATCATAGAGTTATCCTTGACCCTTCTCTCGCCACACATTCAACCTATAAGCAAATTTCAAAATTTATGCTACATCAGACCAGTCCTCACCTTCTTTCCACAACTATCACTTCTTGGCCCAAGCTACCTTCTCTCTCACCTGGATTATTGCAATTAAGTACCTAACTGGTCTTCCTTCCTCCACCACTCCTCCCTGTATACACTGTTGTCCACATAGTAGTCAGATGATCATTTTAAAACAAGGCCAGATCATGTCATGCCTCTGCTCAAAACCTCCCAATGTCCTCCCCCATGTCACTCGGAATGAAATCCAAAATTCTTACCATGACTTACAAGACTACGCCCTCAGTGATCTTCAGCAGAGAGGATACTGCTCCCTAGGGAACACTTATAAATTGCCTGAGGAGTGGGGGAGCGGTTTTGGTTATTACAATGGGAAACTGCTACTGGCATGCAGTGGGCAAGGAAAGACCACAGATATGCTAGGCATCCTGCAGTTACAGGACAGCCCCACAAAACAAAGAACCATCTCACATCCTATATAAATTTCAAATGTCTGCATTCAAAATTGGCTGAAAAAACATTTTAGAACTATCTGAGACAGAATCTAATTTCATTTTTTATATTTAAACATAAAATATTATTCTTATTCAGCCCACACTATATTTTCCAGGAATGCAACTACTGTGTAAACTGAAGGAAGATTGTACTTCATTTTCTTGGGACTTTCACCAGCAGTTTCCTACCATATTGGAATAACCTAGCAAACGCAGCTCTGCTAGCAGTAGTTAATTCACTAGAGCAACAGTTTCATTCTGCACTGGTAGCACATAAATATGTACAGAGAACACATGAAGTTCGTTCTGTAAACTTAAAAACAAAAATAATTAACTCAGCAGAAACATGTGAAATTCAGAAATAATGAATACTTACTTAATTTCTAACTTTTAAATATGTTATTGCCAATCTATATTATTTTAAAATACTTTTAGCAAAATGATATTTTTGTCATGGAAATTACACACAGAAGTTACTTAATTTTGAATGACGTATTGTTTTTGTTCTACTTTCACCTGTCCACAGAGGTCCATTTCTCTGTCTTCTTGCACAGCCCTTCTTTTCTCCCCAGTCCATCATGCAGTTGCATCATCTATCAGAAGACATGGTTTCCCAGGTCTTTTTAAGTTCCAGAGACTGAACGTGTCCTGACATATGTTGAAATTTCAAGTTGGAAAATATGGGTTTTTTTTTAATATATACTTTTACTTTGTTCCATGCCGTGACAGGGATTTTTCCTGAAACTATACCTATGAAGAGGCCTATCTCATTTTCTCTATTTCAGAAGTCTTTAACTGGCTGTAGCATACATCTCTACTTCACCTCAGTTTATTTTCCATTTCTTCTTATATACATGTACATCTAGTCTCTACCATTTAATCCTGACATGTATTTTAGAGCCACCTGCACTGCTTTTTCATTTTCCGGTCATTCTTATACCTTATAGCTGCTTACATTCCTACCCAAAACACATTTATTGTCAGTAGATAAAAGCAGTTAACAACTTACTAATAATTATAAATTACTCTCGTTTTTTCTTTATGTTACAAATAGAGCACTATAATTTTTGACATTGCATGGGTAGGTAGATGATAATTATCTATTCATTTTATTTCAGGATGCTAATGGCAAATATGTGCAAAGTATTATATACACAATAAGAGGAGAGGGCTGGGCCTGACAGTACTGAGAACCACTGCCCTAGCTGATCAGGCTCTCTGACTTTACGTCCTACCATCTCCTCCAGCCAAAGTGCCCACCTTACTATTCCTCAAACCCAGTAGGGACATTCCTGCCTTGGAGATCAGCAGCATTTCTTCTCTCTACCTAGAATTATTGATATCTTCCTCTATACATGAACTGCATAGCTTGCTCCACTACCTCCTTCAAACCTCTGGTCAAAGTCACGTTCTTACAGTCCTTTCCTGACCAGATTTAAATATCTCTCTACCTCCTCCTGCTTTATCTCTCTTATCCTGCATTACTCTTTTTTATGTCACTTATTACCACCTGAGAGACATTACTGATTTGTTTACTTTCTGCTTCCTCTCTCTAGAATGTAAGCCCCAAGAAAGCAGGGACCTCATTTTTTCAGTGCTGTTTCCCAGTGTTTTGTATAGTGCCAGACATAATAGGCACCTAAGTAAAACTGAACGGATACCTTACACATGTCAGAATGAATATTATCAAAGAGTCAACAAATGGCAAGTGTTGGGCCCTGGCTGGTGTGGCTTAGAGGATTGAGTGCCAGCCTACGAACCAAAGGATCACCAGTTCAATTCCCAGTCAGGGCATATACCTGGGTTGCAGGTGGAGGAACATGGGAGGCAACCACACATTGATGTTTCTCTCCCTTTCTTTCTCCCTCCCTTCTCCTCTCTCTAAAAATAAATAAATCTTTGAAAAAAAACAAGTGTTGGTGAGGCTGTGAAGAAAAGGAAACCCTCATGTGATGTTCGGTGAGAATGGAAATTTTTACAGCTACTATGGAAAACAGTGTAGAGGTTCCTCAAAAATTAACAAGAGAACTACCATATGACTAACCAATTCCACTTCTGGATATTCATCCAAAGAAAATGAAAACTCTAATTCAAAAAGACATATACACCCCTATGTGCATTGTATAATTATTTATAATAGCCAAGAATTAGAAGCAACCTAACTCTTTATCGATAGATGAATGAACACATAATGTAATATATATATATACATACACACATGTGCACATGCACATACAATGGAATATTACTCAGCCATAAAAAAGAATGAAATCTTGCCATTTGCAACAACATGGATGGACCTGGAAGTTATCATGCTGAGTGAAATAAGACAAAGACAAATCCTGCATGATTTCACTTCTATGTGGAATTTAAACCAAACAAACAAAACAAAAACAGACTCATATATATGATAACAAACTGAGGGTTACAGAGGGAAGTGGGGGATGAGTGAAAAGGAAAAGGGGAATATAAGTCAATAATATTATGACAACTTTGCATGGTAACAGATAGTTACTAGACTTAGTGTGCTGATCACATCATAAGGCATACAAATGTTAAGACACTATACTGTGCACCTAAAATTAACATATTGTGTACCAACTATGCTTTAACATTTTTTTTTAACTGAAGGATAGATGAATCTCTTAAAGGCCAAAGAGTGTGCTGGTAGGAACCTGAATCCAGTAAGTAGCTGGGTCCAGGTCACCTGTTCCCAATAGAGACATTGCTGTCATGCTATTAAATGTTTGGGATTTTGAACATGTCTTGACATTTCAACTGAAGAAAGATTTCCATAACTGGAAAGTATTGGGAAGCCACTGGCCTTTCAAATTAGCAGATTCAAAAACAGTCATGCACAGTGCTGGTAAGGATATAGGGAAACAAACTGGTACTCACTATTTGTGGGATTATAGGTAGGTCAACTTTACTAGAAGACAATGTGAAGCATGTACTGAGAACCTTTAAAAATGCACATTTAAAATATAGGTTAACATGTGTTTTACTTAAGATCATTTTACTCTCACAATATTATAAAGTCAGTATTATTGGCTGTACTGCACAGATGAGAAAACTAAGGCAACAATAATTTTAAATAATAAATTCCAAATCAAGGATGCCTTTCTACATCATTAAACTGCAATCCCAGGGTTTTCTCCACCATTTTCCACTGTCTGCTAGTTATCTTGTTATGCCACCTAACTCCTTAACACTAAAATTGTGTCATGAAAAATTGTTCAATTCTTAGTGCCTAGTACAATGCTAAATTTTGTAGATGCTTGATAAACCTTTGTTGGAAGAGGGAGTAACTCTTTGAGCCACAAAAGCCTCCTTAGAAGGTACATGACCTACAGAAACCATGACAAAAACTGCCCCAATATCTCTTCTACCCTCTTCCATAATAATAGAATGTGAACCTTGGTACACAGTTGCCCAGAAGAGTGACTTCATTTTTTTCTCTTTTGTAGCTAGATGTGGTCAAGTCTTGACTAACAAAATATAAGCAGAAATGGTAGGCAACTTCACAGTTTTCTTGTTTAAAACCTTCATGCTGGCTGGAATGAAGATGTGATGGTCAGAGCAGCCATACTGGACCTTGAGATGACCTTTGTAATGAGGGTCAGAGTCAATGAAGCAAGAAAACAGCAGGATACTGGATCCCTAACTCTGTAAAACACTGTGTCAGTCCTACATTCCTATTTATATGACCTTGTACAAAAAAGAAATAAACTTGCTTCTTGTATAAGTCACTATTATTTGGGATTTTCTGATTATCAGCACCCATTAGCTTCCCAGGACTAGTTCTATTAGGACTGCCACCTACTCCCATTTCCTTGTTACTTGATACTTGGCTAAACTGATTTGGCATTGTACTTGTGACAGCCTATATGAATTATGCATTCCACTTAGCATTTTCAAAGATTCCACTGTAAATGGATATTGAACAAGCTTTTTCACTTAACCCTAAAAAGCAGCAGAACAGAGTCATGCATAAAAAACCATAATTCAGTGAACAGTTTAATAATCACTTTCCAGAGTAATAACTGAGTGCCAAAGACTGTACAGCTAGGCAGGTCTCAACAGTATAATGAAATCAGAACAATGAAAAGTGTCTCAGCTGTCGCAATCTTTCATTTCTTCAGAACCCTATTGCCAATGATTAAGAGATGAAGAGCTTGAGACTGGAAATGTTCTTGAGGGGAAATCTAGCTGAAATGATGAGGTCTGGCTTTAATATAATCTCCTCCTGTGTGCCTAATAAATTTAGAGTAAGCCAAGCAAAGGACAGGAATTTTATTTACTATATTATCTGTGAGATCTAAGGAGAAGACAGACTACCAATTTAAAAGGTGGGAAAAGCGGGTAAAGGATGAAGGAGATTTTACTTATCAAATCTGGTCAAATCTGATGACCAGTATGACAAGCCACAGTTAACCATGTGATCACGGCCATCCTATAGCCTTGCTTAGATAATGTCTAAAGCAATAGCTCTTCCTCCAGGCTTCTGGGAATTCCTGGTAAGGCCACTGACTCAATGCTCCATTCTCTCAAATCGAGGGACCTCAACAACACCCAACCCACTCCAGATAATAATATTTCAAATATGTCAAAAGTATATCTTCTTCCCCCAAAAGAATGGAGACTCATAATCTATACCAACTGGGCTAAAAAGAAAAAGTACTTGTGGGCATTTCTTCTTTGGGAATGGTTCAAAGATTTGAAAATAAAATAAAGCTAATAAAATGAAGTACCACTGGGTTGGTCTGTTACTCTGCCTTTATTTCACATGAAAGATGGCTGGTAATGGAGATTTTATCTTTTATTCATATTAACAGCAACGTAAGTTGGCAGATCAATGGCACTTGACTGAATGCACCAGTTAGTGATCATAAAACTAGGAACTTCTCCCTGTCATAACTCCCTGTAATTTGTCTCACCTATGTATGCCCTTTGACTTTATGACACAATATAGTATCTTCTGTGCCAAGCCTGAGTCCCATCCCACACCCCCTTCTCTACCACAACCAAAGGGCTCTGTGAGCAGCAAGTCCTGGCTTTGTGCAGACCTTCTACAGGCATAAGTGAGCTCGGCTCAGAAGTCACCAGCAAGAGGCTACAGATGGCCATCCCAGGAGAGGAGAGTGTGATGATCCTCACATTAACACAGAGTATCACAGAGATTTCAGAGGAGAGAAGTCACAGTAAGAAATAATTCTGGATACCTGGAGTCTAGGTCTTAAGACAGTGAAGGGAAAAAGAAGAGAATATGGAGGCAAAGAGAAAAAAGTGCCATCAATCAACATGATGTAAGAAGAATAAAAATAATTCTGGTCTGGTTGTCTGAAAAACTAAATAGGTTCTGGGCCCAACTATCTAATTGGCTGTATGGCCTTGCAAAAGTCATATTCTCATTGGGTCTCAGTTTTCTTATCCCTAATACAAAGTCAATTAGGTTACCTTCCAGCTCCAGACACTACTTTAATGAAAAATGAAGGTAAGGGAACACTATGGAAAAATTTATCACCAGGACTCTGAAAGTTCTTTCCCATACAATAGGAAAACAAAGCAAAACATAAATTATATTAAAAGAAAATGTATTATTTTTAGTTTCAATGCAATGGGCTAAGAATTTAACTTTTTCCTGATATGCATGAAGAAAAGTACATAAAGATAATAAATACGGCTGATTTTGTCAAGCCATCCTTCTCCACTATGGTGAGACCAAGGTTTAGCACACTTCGCAGTGACTGAAGGAAATCAGGTACTTGTAAAAATAAATTTCTCCCCAAGTGAAATATATATCAAGCACAACTCAATAATGTGCTGCACAGCCTATCAGACTGCTTTTGTTTGGGATGAGAGATGCTTAAATATGATTGTGGTTGGCTAGTTCCCAAGATTTTGATTTTACTGTCAAAATTCTTTATTAAAATCCATCCTTATTAAACCCAAATGTTTACTTATTCTTTAAAACAAGCATGGTAAAAAAAAAACACAGCTGCCTAGCTCCAGGCTGTTTACAGCTACAGAATGATGGTACTTAAGTCACAACTAAATACTGTACTTTTCAATTAAAAAACATGTTTCCCATGTACAACAAGTCAACAGTGTATATAACCTAACGGATAGTTAGCTAGTTCAATTCTGCTGTAAAGGCAGCCATATTATTCTAAACCCTGATATCAACATTACATTTTTTAAAAACTTAAATTGCACCAACTTTTTAGATTGCACAAACTCTTTCCTCTTGTTTTACACAAAGTGAATGAAAATTATGACCTGAAAACATCACAAAATTATCTTTAAAGCACACTAAAACTCTACAAGTTAAGGTGGCAATTAGTGCTGGATTTTAAATATGCAGTTTATCACCTAGTACCCATCTCAGCTTCCCCTGAAAAAGATTCTAAATTCTAGAACCAGTCCTTAAAACTTAAAAGCATCAATAAGATCTACATTATAAAATCAAAATGACAACTGAGCTATGTATTCAAATATCAATCCACAAAGGGAAATGCTTTTATCCTAAATATTCAAATAACTGTACCTGAAAGTCAGAAAAAGCAATTATTTTGCCAAAATTTAAAAATTCTTCACTTTATTTCATATGTGCTTAAACCCTGGTATATATGAAAATGGATCACTTTCATAATTCAAATGTATTTGTCCTTTGTGATCTAAATTAAGGGACTTTATTATATAAATGGGCAAAGAGGAAAATCATTTCTGGTCAGTGTCTGTAATAAGTCAGAAAAAATACACTTGGATTTTACAATAAACTAACATTTCATTGTTCAATTAACTCTATTTCAATCTTGAAAGAAAAGACTCATGGAATAAGTTTATTCTGAAGAAACAACTACTAGCTTGTTTCAAAATCATTACTACAAACTGGCAAAAGGGATAGAAACTTTTCTTCAAGAATTAATATAAATATTTTATTTTTCATGTTTAAAAATGAATGAAAAGTATTCCAGTCAAGATGGCAGCATCGGCAGACCACCTCTTTGCACAACCACATCAAAATTACAACTAAAATATAGAATAACCATCACTCAGAACCACCAGAAATCAAGTTAAATGGAAGTCTGACAACTACAGAATTAAAGAAACCACATCCATCTAGACTAGTAGGAGGGGCACAGACACAGAATGGCCTGGTCCCACACACACGTGTAGTGGATAAAAACCCAGGAGGGATATCTCAGGAGTGAGGAGTCCCTGCTCCACACCAGGCCCCCCAGACCAGGGTGCCAGTGACAGGAAGATAAGTCCCTGCAACCTCTGGCTTCAAAAACCAATGGAGATTGAGTTGGTGGAAGAAACTGCTGGAGATCCAAGCTGTTCCTCTTAAAGAACCCACACACAGACTCACGTACTCAGATTCCCTCTGAGCTCCAGCACTGGGGTAGCAGCTTGAAAGACACCAGTCACATACATGGAGAAATTAAAGTGTCTGGCTCAAGGTGAGCTGAGGCCACTGTCCCTTTTCTAAACGTGCCATCCACAGAGCCAACAAGTTGGTGCCATGTCTGAGACTCCATCAACCTGGCTAACACTGTTTGCCTGGCCCTGGAGATCCCTAGAGACTCTGTACCACCCAAACTGCTTTTCAGCATGAATGGCTGGTCTTGACTCATGCTTTACAACTTCCTAAATCCTCCCAAACAAGCAACAGCTGACCTCAGTGAGCTCCAGGCCTGGCACTAGCAGCAGTTAGCCTAGATTCACAGTTTGGCTTCACCTGAGAATGTCTAAGCCCAGCAAAAGTAGCAGCCCTCTCAGATTGCTTTATATAGATCAGGCAGGGTGGCCCCTGGCAAAACACAGGTGGAAACTGACCTTGGCCTGCACCACCGAAGGAAACCCCAGGGCCAGAGCACCCAGTGGACGGCTACAGACCACACTGGAGCACCGCCACCCTGTGCCTGCACAGCTGATCCTCCACAGAGAGCAGCAATTGGTGGCCAGTGGTCACAGCCAGTCCTTGCAGCTGAATGGCCTGGGTAAATCCCTCCCATTGATCTGCCAACAGCAACCAAGTCTCAACTACAAAACGAGAGTATACTCAGCCCACACAAGGACTCACCTCAAATACTCAGCTTGGCTGACAGAAGAGTCTGTGCCACTGACCCTACAGGACACCTACTACATTAGGCTATGCTAACAAGACACAGAGTCAAAGCAGCTATACCTAAAACATAGAAACAAACACAAGGAGGCTGCCAAAACTAGGAGACAAGGAAACATGGCCCAAATGAACAAACAGATCAAAACTCCAGAAAAAGAACTAAACAAAATAGAGGTAAGCAATTTACCAGATGCAAAGTTTAAACCACTGGTTATAAGGATGCTCAAGGAACTTAGTGAGGACCCTTCTACCCAGGGTCTCATTTGGCAATATCTAGAGATATTTTTGTTGTTATGAATTGGGCGAGGGAAAGAGGCAGAGGATTGTGCTACTGGCATCTAGTGGATAGAGGCCAGGAATATTTCTAAACATCCTTCAATTCTACAAGACAGCCACCCACAATGAAGAATTACCCAACCCAAAATGTCAATAGGGCCAAGGTTGAGAAACCCTGGTTCAAATGTTTGACCTACATCTTGATAGATAAATTTAATCATCAGGTATTCTGTGCACCTGTTTGTTAGTATAATTATTTATGGAACTCTGAACCCTAGGCCTGGAGTGCTCTTTCTCAAGCTCTAAACAGAGACAGCACACCCTGCTGAGAATGTCTTATCCTTTGCCTTTTCCCTCCAGCGACTGCTGTGTGGCTCCCAGTTAACATGTCTAAAATGAACAAGCATGTTCCTTGCTTATCCAGGAGAGAATGTTGTTTATATAAACTCCAAATGTTTTTAAAAAAATCCTTATTTTAATCTTAAGAATTTTTAAATCATAATTTAGACTTTTACATTTATATTTTTATCACTATCTCTCACCTATCCAGCCACAGCCATGTCAGCAAATTCCCCATTGTTCCCTTCTCACCCTAATAAAACTTTCTGGAATGACTTTTATTCAAAATTATGTACAGCTTCATCTTTTGGAATTATTGAGGCCAGGAAAAGGGAGCTTGAAATAGCAAAATAAAATCTAGGTTGCACTAGCTATGGAGATACCTCAAAAAATTAAAAATGGAGCTACCTTTGGACCCCAGCAATCCACTTCCGGGACTATATCCAAAGAAACCCAAAACAGTAATTGAAAAGAATATGAGCATCCCTATGTTCATTGCAGCATTATTTATAATTGCAAAGATAGGGAAAGCAGCCCAAGTGTCCATCAGTAGATGAGTGGATAATAAAACGAATATGGCTCGTTTACACAATAGAATACTACTCGGTCATAAAGAAAGAAAAAATTTACCCTTTGTGAGAGTTTGGATGGACATGGAGAACATTATGCTAAGTGAAATAAGCCAGATGGAGAGAGACAAATACCATATGATCTCACTCATATGTAAAATCTAATGAACAAACCAAACTAACAAGCAAAATAGAGACAGGCTCATAGGTAGAGACCAGGATGACAGCTTAGGGTGTAGAGAGATTGGCAAAAAGGAAAAACTCATGGACATGGACACCAGTAGGGTGATTGCAGGAGGGACAGGGGTACAAGGAGACTAAATCATACTGGAAAGAATACAATAAAATTTTCAATTAAAATTTAGATTAAAAAATAAAATATTATTAAATCTAGGCTGCACTAAAAATGAATATAACAGAAGACAGAGATAGGACTGAGGCATTTCATACTAGCCACTCTCCTACATAAAATAATTCAGGTAACTGAAGCACCAAGAAAAGGATATACAAGAGGAATGGAATCACAGAAAACAGAATTCACTGTCCAATGTTCATATGCCATTTGATGCTCTTCCTTCTTGTATTCTATTCTATTTGAGCCTTTCAAAATATACTCTCTCTCAAGGGCCCTTGCTTTGGAAGTGTAACTTTTCCCAACTGTATAGGACCTCTGAGCCAGTTTCTAACACTAGCTCCTCTTCATGTCAAGTACTCTGACTGTGTCATAGGGTTCCTTCTCAGGTGCAAGCACTGAGTCCTTCTTTGTTTTATTAAGGCTTCCAAGTCATGTCCCCGATTGTTTTTCTATTAGACTTATAGAAAACCTAATTAGAAATACCCATTTTTAAATGGTCCAAACAGTCACACTGATCTTATTCAGTAACCAGTAGGGAGATGTGGGTCTTAATTGAAAACATTTGTCCTACTCTGCTGATAAACATTAGGTCAAAGACAACACTGGGGAGTCTTGTCCTTACATGTTTTTGTTTCCCTAATGGGATTTATGATCACATTCTTTGAATCACAGCCAAGAGTGGATTCTGGGCCTGAAACTATTTTAAAGACAATGTGGCAGCAATATTCTGTGTACTAACAAGAGGTTTGGAGCTGCAGCCAAGAATAGTAAAATATCTTCCTTCTTCTGCCATTCTCAAAAAAGACTGTCTCCTTTTTTGCTCTTTCCCCCACTACACCTCCCGCTTTCAGTGTGAAACCCAGATTCCCTTGTTACTATTTTTGTTTTGAATGCCCCTGCCAGAGCAGAGTCTATATAATGGGCAAAAATATCTTAAACTATGACCCTATCTAGTTTTGCTCCCTGCCAGGGACACATCACAATCAACAAATGGACAGCCCAAGCACGATTCCAGTCCAGTCTCCAGCATGTGACTGCCTGGGGTGGCGACCCAACTCTGCCATGCACTGGTTGCTACTAAAGCCTCGTGTGTGAAATGAGCTTCTTAACAGTATCCACTTGACAGGTTGTTGTTGGGACAAAAAGGCACACAAACTGCATCCCTTAGTGCTTGGCACACAAGAATCACTTATAGCTGAGAACCACATTGGGAAAGGGGCTGCTGGTGGCCGTGCAGCCTCAGTAGGCAATATGAGTTTGGCTGGGGGCTGAGCCCCCAGGAAGACCAAGGGTAACCAGCTTTCTGGGCTCCTGGAGACAGAGGAGGAAGATGAATTCTACCAGATGACTTATGGGGGTTTCACAGAGGAATCAGGAGATGATAAGTGTCAAGGAGGACCAGACACAGAGGATAAAGTCAACTCTGATTTTGACAATGATGAGGGGGATGAACCATCCAGTGATGGAGAAGCAGAAAAGCCAAGAAGGAAGTGCTGAGTGGTCACCAATGCCTATAAGGAGCTTCTCAAGAGCTTGAGGCCTCGAAAGGTGAGCACCCCAACTGGTAGCTCTCAAAAGGCCTGAGCAGAGAAGGCATTGCTACCTCTAGAACTACAGGATGATGGCTCTGACAGTTGGAAGACTATGCATCAATCCACAGCTAAGCATACACGACAAGCATTCCTATGGGTACAGGAAGAGCAGGGCCAGTCACAGTGGTAAAAGGGGCCCCACTGTGAGTGGCCGTTGACCCAGGAGGAGCTGCTCAGAGAGGCCAAGATCACAGAGGAGCTCAACTTATGTTCACTGGAGAAATATGAGTAACTTGAAGCTGACAAAAAGAAGCAAGTTCACAGGAAGTGGAAGTGCCCTGGTCCCTTAATTACCTTCATTCAGTGACAGTGCTGCTAGTGGGGGAGCTTGGCCCTAAAAAAGAGAATGTCGCTGTGGAAGGACTTGATCCTGCTCCCACGGCTCCCTGCGGTGGGACTGGACCTGTCGTCCCACCTGCTCACTGCTCACGTACCTTCATCACTTTTAGTGATGATGAGTCATTTCAAGAATGGTTTCCCCAAGTGCATCCCCCAAAGGTTCAGGAGGTCTGCCCAGTGACCCATCATCCAGCCCTCTACAGGGACCCTGTTACAGACATACCCTACGCCACTGCTCAAGCTTTCAGGGTCATCCGTGAGGCCTAAGAGAAGTACATCACTGCCCACAGACTGCCACCCACTATCTCCACCCTGGGCCCAGGGCCCGCCACCTCCTGAGCCCCTCCCTGGCTCTGGGCCTTGAGCCTTGCACCAGAAAATCATCATCAAATGAAGAGATGCCTGTTTGCTAGAAAACTATTTCCTGCCCTGACTCGGGCTCTCAGTCTCCTGTTTCTCCCTCTGTCATCTCTAATCACTATAGAATCTCCATAATTATCTCTAAGAATCACTTATAATCTCTATAATTGGGAAGGCCCAGAAAGTAAATTTTAAAAACATCTTACAAGAGGATTCCAAGATGGCTGCACAGTAGGTGGAAACTAAACTCACCTACTCCCAGCAGCAAACTGAATTTAAGGCTAAATTATAGAGCAATCAACACAAATATCCAACCAAAGTGTAGCTGAACTGAAACATTATAACCAAGGACTTACAGAAGAAGCCAAATAGAAACCAGGAAGAAGGGTGGAGATGTGGAAAGGGCTGGCCCCTGCACCCACCAAAGTGTGACAACTGAAAAGCAAGAGAGATATCTTGGCTGCAAAACTCCCTCCCCTCAGGAGCATGGGGTCTCTACACCATGCAGGGACCCCAACTCAAATCAACAGAGATAGGAAAAGAAGCTCACATAGCATCAGGTGATGAAAATCAGTGGGGACTGTCTACCTGGGAGAGAAGGGAGTCTGCTAGAGACCCCGATGTCACCTTCCCCAGGTAGACCTCTTATTCTTATAGCACCAGCCTGCAGAGAATACTGCTAGGTCCTCCAGCTACTGGCAACACCACTCTGCCATGCTTGTGACCTGCAGAGGTGTCTGCTGGCTGAACCCAGGACCTTTGCAGAGCTCTTCTTCTGGTAAAGTTCTTGGTGGAGACTCAGACAGAGATTGAACCACGTAGCTTTGGAAAGAGAACCATTTTTCCCATCTCAAGTGCACAGCCCTAGAGACCTCCCCCGAAACCTGTTGAATCACTTGGCCTGCCCTTCCACTCCCTGTGACCTCACCCCGCTGATTTCTGTCATGCAGGGGATCAGAGTGCCATGCAGAGCTAGACCTGTTAGAGCATCACTTCTGGGGAGACTTTCATCCAGGAATCAGATGGGCAGGAGTTGGGCTGTATAGCTACATTGCTCAAAGCTGGGGAACCACTCCTATCTCCCCTCTAAGCTCAGTATGCACTGTTCCCCCAACAGGAGACTCCTTTGACCTATCTTTCCAGCAGCTGGGGGCCCTACCCTGCTGAGCTCAGCTTGGTGTGGGTGTCAGGGAGTGCTGCTGAGAGTTGGGACATTTAGAGTGTGTCTCCTTCGGGGGCTATTGTCTGGGACCTGAACAAAGTGTCTGGCCCATTCCTGTGGGCTCAGTCAGCACCACCTCCAACAGCAGACTCTTTTAATCTGTCTTCCTGAGACTTGGTGGCTCTTCCCTGCTGAGCTTGGTCCTGCAAAGGGAACAGCTGGCTGTACCTAACCTGAACCTACAGTGTGCTCCTCCTGGGGGTGGAATTGGAGACTCTGGCAGAGTTGCACAGCCCTACTAATCTTACACCTGTGGAAGAGTCTGTGGGTGGGTGGAGGCAAGCCTGGGCCCACTCTATAGTCTCTCTTCTGAGGCCTCTAGAGGAAGACCAGGCAACCTCAGAGGGAGGCAGAATAGGTGATAGGTGGAGGCAGACCTCAGGGAGCCTTGGACCTTTTAAGACCTGCCCCCAGTTTTAAGCTAGAGGAGGTCGACCCTTGTGCACAGATGGGCCCATCCCATGTACACCCAGGCTGAATAGATGCAGCCACAAACAGTGAATAGCATGGTAGCTCCAGACAGGTAGCCCAAGGTGGTTTGCACACAATGTCTGACATTTACTGGTGCCGAACCCCACCCAAGTGGACCCAAAACCAACATGACCAGTGATGGGCTTCAGACCAGACCAGAGCTTGACCCAACTAGCCACACAAGCAGCACACCCAAAGGGGGATTCTCACAGGCACCAGACCATGCTGGGAACAACTCTGTCTCAGGTGGCAGACCCTGCACAGCAACTCATATGATGATTGATCAAGGTTTATTCTTATAGCCAGCCAGCCTGAAGGGTTAACTCTACCCATGAAAGTGCCAACAGCATGCAAGACTCAACTACAGCCCTAGATGGTGTGACTCAGTTGGTTGTGCATTGTCCTGTATACCAAAGGGTCATGGGTTTGATTCTCCATCAAGGCACATGCCTGGGCTGTGGGTTCAGTCCACAGTTGGAATATGTATGAAAGGCAACTGATCTATGTTTCTCTTGTACATCATTTTTCCGTGTCTCTTTCTCTCTCACTTCCCCCCTCTCTAAACCCTCTATCCCTTTCTCTCTCTAAAAGCAATGAAAAAATGTCCTCAGGGGAGGATAAAAAAGAATAATTTTAAAAAAGATTCAATTAAGGAGTTCCAGCCAAGATGGAGGTGTAGGTAGAAACCCTTTGCTTCCTCGAACAAGCAAAAAGAGGATAACAACCGATCTAAAATCAATAAACAACCAGAAGCACCAGAAAATCAAACTGCACGGAACTCTGACAACCAAGGAATTAAAGAAAAAATCAACCAGAACAACCAGACCAGTAAGGCGGGGACCCCACAGGACAACTCAAAAAAACCAAGGCAACAGCAGCCTTGGGGGCGGGGCTGGCTTCCCAGCTCGGTGGGCTGCGTGGGAAGGACTGACTTAAGGGGAAAACTGAGACTCAAAGCTGACTGTAGGCTAAGGCTGGGGTTGCTGCAGTGGGAGATACTTCCAGTCTGACCAGAGAGTCTGTTGGAAAGTGCACTAGAGATGAGCAGGCAAGCTGCATTGTTCCCTCTCTGGCCCCTCCCACACAGGCAGTGCAGCAAAGAGGCTTGCCCTGCCCTGGTGAATACCTAAGGCCCTGTCCCCTTACAACTCATCAGGTGCACCAACACAAAGAAATATGGCTCAAATGAAAGAACAGAGCAAAGCCCCATAAAGAGAACTAAGTGAAAAGGAGATCGCCAACCTACCTGATGGAGAATTTAAAGCCCTGGTAATCAAAATGCTCACAGAACTGATTGAGCTTGTTTGAAAAATGAAAAAACAAATGAAGGATACCCAAAGTGAAATAAAGCAAAATTTTAGAGAACCAACAGCGACAGGGAGGAAACCAGGACTTAAAGCAACAATTTGTAACAAAAGAAATAAATAAACATCCATCCAGAAGAAAAGGAAAAAACAAGAATCCAAAAAAAATGAAGAGGACAACTTGAAACATTCCAATATCCGAATTATAGGGGTGTCAGAAGGAGAAAAACAACAGCAAGAAATTGAAAACTTATTTGAACAAATAATGAAGGAAAACGTCCCCAATTTGGCCAAGAAAATAGACTTCCAGGAAGTCCAGGAATCCCAGAGAGTCCCAAAGAAGTTGGACCCAAAGAGGAACACACGAAGGCATCTCATCATTAAGTTACCCAAGATTAAACATAAAGAGAAAATCCTAAAAGAAGCCAGAGGAAAGGAGAGAGTTACCTACAAAGGAGTTCCCATTAGGCTAGCAGCTGATTTCTCAAAAGAAACCTTGCAGGCAAGAAGGGGCTGGAAAGAAGTATTTGAAGTTATGAAAGACAAGGACCTGCATCCAAGGTTACTCTATCCAGCAAAGCTATAATTTAGAATGCAAGGGCAGATAAAGTGCTTCCCAGATATGGTCAAATTAAAGGATTTCATCATCACCAAGCCCTTACATGAAACGTTCAAGGGACTTATCTAAGAAAAACAAGATGAAAACTATGAACGGCAAAATGACAACAAACTCACAACTATCAACAAATGAACCTAAAAGAAAAGAAAAAAAAACTAAGCAAACAACTAGAACAGGAACAGAATCAGAGAAATGGAGATCACATAGAGGGTTATCAGTGGAGAGGAGGAAGGGAGGAACAGGGAAGGGGGAGGTACAGGGAAGCAGCAGCATAATTAATAGGCATAAAATACATGGGGAGAGATAAAAGTGGTTTAGTAAACAGAGGACTCAAAGAACTTATATGTACAACCCATGGACATGGTCAGGGGAATGTTGGAGGGTTGGGGGGCAGGGTGGAGAGGGAATAAAGGGGGAAAATTTGGAAAAACTGTAATAGCATAATAAATAAAAAAGCATAATCATTTTAAAAAGACTCAATTACAACAGGAGAGGACACATAACCCACAGGAAACATTTCTGGAGAACCGATTCAGGTGATCTGGAAGATTATCCCACTGAGCCCAACAAGACACTTATATCACAAAGCCATCATAACAAGTTTGGAAGTTGGAGCAGATCAACTGAATACACAGAGACAATGTCGGGGGCGGGGGAAGAAATATGCCCCTAATGAAAGAACAAGAAAAATTGCAAGAAAAAAAACCTAAGTGAAATGGAAGCAACCAAGATACCAGATGCAGAGTTTAAAACAACGGTTATAAGGATGCCTAAGGACTGTAGAGGAAGCCTGGGTGATCTCAGTGAGAACTTAAAGAGACAGTAAACATTAAAAAGAATATAAAAACCATATAAAAGAACCAGTCATAAATGAAAAATACATATCTGAAATGAAGAATACACTAATAGCAGGTTAGATGAAGCACAGGATCAAGTCAGCAATTTAGAGGACAAGATAACACTAAGTACCCAAGCAGAGTATTAAAAAGAAAAATAAATTTGAATTTTAAAATGTCTAAGGGAGAACTTCTGGCCAAGATGGAGGCATAGGTAAACACTGTGCCTCCTCACACAACCAAAGGAAGGACAACAGCAATTTTAAAACAAAAATCAACCAGAACTGACAGAAAACCAAACAGTATGGAAGTCTGACAACCCAGAAGTTAAAGAAGACACATTCATCCAGACTGGTAGGAGGGGTGGAGTCAGGCAGCAGAGGGCAGAGAGGACTCTTGGCAAGGCAGCGGCTGGCGGACCCAGTGAGGCAGACGATTGTGGAGCAGAGTGTGCAAGGCTGCAGCTGGCTGGCAAGGCAGCAGTGGGCAGATGGCAAGGCGGCAGATTGCAGACTGGGCAGCCCCACATTCGTGTGCAAATAAACCTAGAGAAACAACTGGGGAGCACAGCAGACTCTGCAACGCAGCGCCCCAGCTCCGGCAAATAAAGCTTCAAACCACTGATTAAAAACACCTGTGGGGTTGAGGCAGCAGGAGAAACTCCCAGCCTCACAGAAGAGTTCATTGGAGAGACCCACCCACCCAGGAATCAGCACCAAAAGGGCCCAATTTGTTTGTGGGAAGCAGGGGAAGTGACTGAAAGCCGGCAGAGAGTGAAACAAGCACCATAGTTCCCTCTAGGACCCCTTCCCACACACAGTGTCACAACTCAGAGACGTGGGTTACCCTGCTCTGATGAATACCTAAGGCTCTGCCCCTCACTACATAACAGATGAGTCCAGACCAAAAAAAAAAAGGCCCAAACAAAAGAACAGATCAAAGTTCCAGAAAAAATACAACTAAGCCATGAAGAGATAGCCAACCTATCAGATGCACAGTTCAAAACACTGGTAATCAGGATGCCCACAGAATTGGTTGACTTTGGTCACAAATTAGATGAAAAAAATGAAGGTTACACTAAGTGAAATAAAGGAAAATGTACAGAGCATTAACAGTGATGGGAAGGAAACTGGGACTCAAATCAATAGTGTGCACCAGAAGGAAGAAAGAAACATCCAATCAGAAAAGAATGAAGAAACAAGAATTCAAACAAATGAGGGGAGGCTTAGGAAACTCCAGGACATCTTTAAACATTCCAACATCCAAATTATAGGGGTGCCAGAAGGAGAAGAGGAAGAGCAACAAATTGAAAACTTATTTGAACAAATAATGAAGGAGAAATTCCCCAATCTGGCAAAGGAAATAAGCTTCCAGGAAGTCCAGGAAGCTCAGAGAGTCCCAAAGAAGTTGGAACCAAGAAGGAACACATCAAGGCACATAATTACATTATCCATGATTAAAATTAAGCAGAGAATCCTAGAATCAGCAATAGAAGAGGAGGCAGTTACCTACAAAGGAGTTCCCATAAGGCTATCAGCTGATTTCTCAAAAGAGATCTTGCAGGCAGGAAGGGGCTGGAAAGACGTATTCCAAGTCAGGAAAGGCAAGTACCTACAACCCAGATTGCTCTATCCAGCAAAGCTTTCATTTAGAATGGAAGGGCAGATAAAGTGCTTCTCAGATAAGGTCAAGTTAAAAGAGTTCATCATCACCAAGCCTTTATTATATGAAATGTGAAAAGGATTTATCTAAGAAAAAGAAGATAAAAAATATGAACAGTAAAATGACAGCAAACTCACAATCATTAATAACCATACCTAAAACAAAAACAAAAGAAAACTAAGCAAACAAGTAGAACAGGAACAGAATCACACAAATGAAAATGGAGATCACACGGAGAATTATCAACAGGGGAGGGGGAGTGGGAGAGAGAGGGAAAAGGTACAGAGAATAAGTTACATAGATAGTAGGTAGAAAATAGAAAGGGGGAGGGTAAGGATAGCATAGGAAAGGTAGAAGCCAAAAACTTATACGTAAGACCCGTGGACATGAACTAAAGGGAGGGAATATGCAGGTGGCAGGGGGGTGAAGGGGGGGAAATGGGACAACTATATGCAATAGCACAATCAATAAAATATATTCAAAAAATAAAATTAAAATTAAAAAGATAGCATAAAGTAAAAGAAAAAAATGTCTATGGGACCTCTGGGACAACATCAAGTGTAACAGCTCCTGAATCACAGGGGCACAAGAAGGAAGGGAGTGAGCAAGGGACCAACGACCTATTTGAAGAGATAATAGCTGAAAACTTCCCTAACCTCATGAAGGAAACAGTTACACAAGTTCAGGAAGCACAGAGAGTTCCCAATCAAGAGGAACCCAAAGAGGCCCACACCAAGACATGTCAAAATTAAAATGGCAAAGGTTAAAGACAAAGAGAGAATGTTAAAAGCAGCAAGAGAGGGACAGTTGCCTATAATGGCACTCCCATAAGACTGTCACTGGTTTCTCAAAAGAAACACTTCAGACCACAAGGGACTGGTGTGACATACTCAGTGACAAAAAGCAAGGACCTACAACCAAGACTACCTTACCCAGCAAGATTATCATTTTTTAAAAAATGTAAGGTGAAATTGAAATAAATAAATAAAACTAAAGGAGTTCACTACCAATATTGCAAGCAATGTTAAAGAGTCTGCTTTAAGAAGAATAACAAAGAAAGAAATAGAAAGAGGAAGGAACATAGGTATAAAGAATAAAATACCAATAAATAAGTACCTATCAATAATAACCCTAAAGGTGAATGAATTAAATGCTCCAGCCAAAAGACATAGGGTAACTGGATGGATAAGGAAACGGGGAGCATGCTGTCTTACAACACACCCACCTCAGAACAAAAGATCACACAGGCTGGAAGTAGAGGGGTGGAAACAATATTCCATGCAAATAAAGATGAAGGAAAAGCTGGGGTAGCAATATATCAGACAAAATAAACTTCAAAACAAAGACCATAAGAGACAAAGAAGGTCACTACATGGTACTAAAGAGATCACTCCAACAAGAGGTAATAACTCTCGTAAACATATATGCACCCAACACAGGAGCACCCAAATATATAAAGAAAATCTTGGTGAACATTAAGGGTGTGATCAACAGGAATACAGTTGTAGCAGGGGATTTTAACACCTCACTGTCATCAGTGGGTATATGTTCCAAACAGAAAATCAACATGGCAACAGCAACACTGGATCAGATGGATATCACTGATATTTACAGAACAATTCATCCCAAAGCAGCAGAGTATATATTTGTCTTAAGTGCAGAGAGAACATTCTCAAAGATAGACTATATGTTATGACATAAAATAGGCCTTAATAAATTCAAGAAGACTGAAATCGTATCAGAAAGAATAATTTTTAAAATGATTCCATTTACTATTGCAACAACAAAATAAGCTACTTAAGAATAAATTTCACCAAAGAGGTAAAAGAGCTTACTCAGAAAATTATAAATACTGAAGTAAGAAACTGAGGAATATACAAATAAGTACAAGCATACACCATGTTCATGATTAAGAAAAATTAACATCATTAAAATGTCCATATTACACAAAACAAGCTACATATTCAACAGAATTCCTATGAAAATGGCAATGGCCTATCTTACAGATACAGAATATTCCAAAAATTTATATGGAACCACAAAAGACCTCTAATACCCTCAGAAATTCTAAGAAAGAAGAACAAAGCTAGAGGTCACACTACTTGACATTAAACTATACTACAAGGCCATAGTAATTAAAACATCCTGGTACAGGCACAAGAACAGGCATACAATAAATCAGTGCAACAGAACAGAAAGCACAAAAATAAACTGATGCCATTATAGTCAACTAATATTTGACAAATGAGGCAAGAATATACAACGGGGTAAAGATAGTTTTTCAAGGAAATTGGATACATACATGTAAAAAACAAAAACAAAACTTGCCCACCACTTTACACCATACACAAGAATTAACTCCAAATAAATTAAAGACCTAAATGTTAAATCACAAAACCATAAAAATCCTAGGAAAAACATAGGCAGTAAAATCTCAGACATTTCTCACAGCAATATTTTTGTTGACATATCTCCTCAGGGGGAAACAAAAGAAAAAATAAACAAAATGGAACCACATAAAACTAAAATGTCACCTGAGGACATTTTTTCATTGCTTTAGAGAGAGAGGAAGGGAGAGAGGGTTTAGAGAGAGGAGGGGAAGGGGGAAAGAAAGAGGTAAGAGAAACATCGATGTAAATGGGAGAACATATTTGCCAATCATACACATCTGATAAAGGGTTATATTCCAAAATATATAAAGAACTTACACAACTCAACACAAAGAAAACAAACAACCCAATTAAGGCAAAGGGCCTAAAAGGACATTTCTCCAAGAAGGACATACAAATGGTCAATATATATATGAAAAAATACTCAACATCAATAATCAGCAGAGAAATGCAAATTAAAACCATAATGAGATATCACTTCACATGTGCGAGGATTATCATCATCAATAAATCAACAAACAACCAGTGTTGGGGAGGATGTAAAGAAAATGGAGCCTTCATGCACTGTTGGTGGGAATACAGGCTGGTGTAGCCCCTGTGGAAAGCGTTATGAAGATACCTCAAAAAATTAAAAATGTAACTGCCTTTTGACCCAGCAATCTACTTCTGGGAATATATCCAAAGAAACCAGAAGCACTAATTTGAAAGAATACATACATCCCTATGTTTATTGCAGCATTATTTACAATAGTCAGGATCTCAAACAGCTCAAGTGCCCATCAATAGATGAGTGGATAAAAAAGCTTTGGTATATTTACACAATAGAATACTACTTAGCCATAAAAAGAAGGAAATCGTACTTTGTGCGACAGCGTGGATGGACTTGGATAGTATGCTAAATGAAATAAGCCAGTAAGAGAAAGAGCAATAGTGCACCATATAATTTCACTTAAATGTGGAATCTAATGAACAAAATAAGCAGATGTACAAAACAGAAACAGAGGCATGAATACAGGGAATAGACTCACAGCTACCAGAGGGTAGAGGTGTTGTGGGGGCTGGATGAAAGAAAGCGAAGGGATTGAGGGAAAAAAAGGATATATATATAAAATACAGACACAGCCAACAGTGTGGTGATAGCCAGAGAGAAAGGCAGGTGGTCAGTGGAGGTGGGCAAAGGGGGGATAAAAGAGGGTGGAAAAAGACTGTGCTTTGTGTGATAGGCACACGATGCAGTGTGCAGACGATGTTTCATTGAGTTGTACACTTGAAACTGTATGGTTTTGTGAACCAATGTCACCTTAATAAATTCAATTTTAAAAAAACTAAGAGAATGGTTTTCACTGAAATTTTACAGAATTCTTACAAATTCAATTTCTTAATAATAATATATTGATGTTCTTCTTAGGATATAAAGTGACTTAAAAATGTGAAGGTATAAGAGAAAAAGATGAGTTTTTCATGTAAAACATCTGTTTTCTTATTTCAATACTAAGTAGCCACAAAGACTGAAAGGAAACGTTACCAGTAATGTATTACACATGCTTACAACTAACGTTCATTGAACCCGTTTTTGAAACGACACCTCAATTTCTTTCCCTTTGAACAGAGGATATCCTCCTTCAATGAAAAATTCAAAAATCAAAGAACTTAAACAACATGCCAGTGTTTTGTCTAGCCTCTCTCGCTTATAACACACCAGGTCCACTGTGATATTTTATGTATATATCTAAAGTTGCATTGACCCAGGAGAACGACCCTCCTTCACCTACTTCCATCTGAATGTCGTAGTTCTGGCCGAGGACACTCTGTATGAGGTCTCTGATAGTCCGGTCGGAGGCCAGCTGGGCCTCGGACTGCAGCGAGGCGATGATCTCCTCTATGGACGTCGGGATCACTCTCACCGGCAGCGGGGCCTGCAGTACGGCCTCCAGCCCGTTGCCCGGCTGGGCAGTTTCACCATCTGTTTTGGAAAATGACCTGGACGCGCCCTCAGGCGAGTAGTGGGTGCGAATCCTCACTCTCCGCTGCCGCGTGGCGGCCTCCACCTCGCCCTCTGCACTGGAAATCGAGCTGGTCTTCCGCTTTCCGGCCGTGCTGGCCTCTGCGGGCGCAGCGGGCTCCGGCTTCGGGGCGCGCCCCCGGGCCACGTTGAGGACCCGCTTGGCACTCGAGAGCCTCGGGCTCCTCCGGCCCCAGGAACCCCCGGCCATTCTCCTCCGTGCAGGTGGTGGCATCGGGACCAACGGTTTGGACGTGCCGACGCTGGTGGCGATGGCTGGCAGGTGCTTGAACAGCCGGTGCCGGAGGAACGCGGAGCTCCGCTTGTAGAAGTCCTGGGGGCAAAACACCTGCGGCTTCCCGGGAGCAGCCCCCTCGCTCCGGCCTGGGGGGCGCCTCGTACCTCGGAGCGCCTGCTGCAGTAGGCCTGCTGAGGGTGCTGCGGGGCCTTTAGCCCGAAGGGACCCTGATGGCTGCTGGGGTCCAGCGGAGAAAACTCTCGCCTTCTCCCCAGACCTGGCAGGGCCAGGATCCTGGAGACTGAAGACTGCAACTTCATCGACAGCGGGCTTGGAGGCCAGCTTCTGCTTGAACTGGAGAAAATCCTTTTTGGTTTTCCGGCAAATCTTATCACGCTCTTTAAAGATGTACAATTCTTCCTTGTAGTTCAATCCAAAGTGCTTTGAGATCGTGGACATCTTGATTAATTTTTCCTGTGAAGTAACAATATATTAACAAATGACACAAAAGTTCTGTTGATAAAATTCCAACTCAAAAATAGTTTATCATAGTGGAATGCTCACTGTGCTCCCTGAGACACCAGTGGGTAGTGCGAGTTTGTACATTTTAAAACCAACTACTGAGCTTTTCAGAGGAACCATGAAAACCTTCCAAGTCTTCTGTAAAAATCTTTTTTACAATGGGCACTTCTGAAACCCCTACAGATTTACTTAACATTTCTTTAGACTGTAGTGTCCCACCCCCATGATACACGCAGACCACACAAAACCTCAAGGAATCCTGGCGGGACAGCACTTTCCACTTCCTTTTCCAGCTAGTCCTGGGTGTCTCCATCCCTTACCCAGCCCACCACACCCTATAGCAGCCACAAGATAGGCCGAGTGAATAAAAACTTTTAATTATACTAAGGACATAAAAGAAAGACTCAACCAAACAGAGAGTTAGCCCGAACCAGGTGGCACAGTAGGCTGGAGCGTCATCCATTCACCAAAAGGTTGTGGGTTGGACTCTTGGTCAGGAACCTAGGTTGAGAGTTTGACCACCCTTCAGGGCATGTACAGGACGTGACTGGTTCTTTTCTCTCTCATGTCAATGTTTCTCTCCATCCATCTCTCTCCTTCTAAAGTCAATTTTTTTTAAAAATGTCCTCAGGTGAGGATTTAAAAATAATATAAAGAGACAGTTAATGTTCCTTGGTGAAAAGACCAAATATGTTAATTTTATCAGGTCTTCCCAAAATACTGTTATTAGTTTAATGCCATCCTAATCAAAGTCTAAAAATGATATTTTGAACTTTGAAAAGTAATTCTGAATTCATTTGAAATAATAAACAGGGCAGATCAGCCAAATTTTTGAAAAGGGAAATGAAGAAACACTTGCCTAACAAGATAATAAAACTTACCCAGATACAAGAACTAAAATTGAAACACAACTACTAGAATCAACATATAGACTGAGTAAGCAAAAGAATTAACAATAATATAGCTTATATTATAAGACAGCATTAAATTGGTGATAAAAGCAGTATTAATAAATTGTGCTGAGGCAAATGGTTGACTATAGTATGGGAGCTGGGAAGGGAATGACATTTCATTTTATGCCATGCTTCAAGATACAATGGATTTAAGACTTATATATGAAAAACATTTTCTTATTTTACTTTGTGTTTCTTTGCTTAGCACTTATCCACATTTCTTGGTTCATATTCTTTTTATCAATTCCTAAAAACATTAGTTTTATAATTAAGTATTCACTTGTCATATAGTATGTGAAATAGAAAGAAAACATCCTATTTAGCCTTTAAATATAGTCACATTACTTTTAATCTCCAAAATATCTCTTGCTGGTTCTCAAATCCAAGACCCTCCTGCATGACAGAGCTCTCACGTGGGCATCAGCAGGCTTGCTTTCTCTACACAGTTCCATCACTGACCAAACCTTAGACAATTCAGTTCTATCTGCAACAAGATTTTTTATTAAAAAGTGAAAATAATCTTTTGCCTCTTTTCCAGGCCATAGTATGTGAACATTCCTTAAGGAAGTTTTCTTATTTAAAAAAAATGCTATATAATCCTCCTCATAATGTTTTGGCTGTTACTGTTTGCACAGGTGGCAATATGTCCATACTGACACCATCTGCATTTCTTCCTATAAAAGATTAAAAGGTAGTACCTGGGTCAGAACACAGACCAGAAACACATTAATACCTGATGAGAATTTGACTTGACTCTCCCAAAAGCACTTCCCTTTTGTTTCTTAGTTCCTGCCTTGCATTCCCTTCTCAACTTCTCCCAGGCTTGTGGTTTGCTATTAAAGTTTAACAAGTGTTCATTGTTCAACATTTCTCAGTACATTCTCTCATGTTCTTCATAGGAAGGTTGTTCTTTATATGAAAAAAAATAAACCAATAGGAAGTAGAACTCCTAAGTTTAAGAGGAACTTCTATTCTATTTTCAAAATAGGTGGTATCCCAATGCTAAATGGGCCGGCCCATCCAAGGGTGGTGCTTTACAGCCCCCATCCACCTTCAACACTGTAAAACATGTAAAATCATTTTTAAACGTCCAATCTCACAGGAAAAATAACATGTTCTCTCTTTTTTCCATAATAATTTCTTAAAAAGAAAGAGATTAGGTCTGGTTTGGAGATACTCATGGGGAAATAACGTAGCCATCCCGAAAGGAGAAAGTACCTAAGATATCAAGCCTCCTATTCACAATCCATGCTGATTAAGTTTATGCTACACTTTAACATGGGACAAGGTGTGACCTGAAATCTTTGCAATTCGAGCAGTAATTTAATTCTCCTTTTTTTCCCCCAAAGTATTGGAACACTATGTTTTTTCCTTCCTGCTCTACCAAGAGGTTCTGGCTACCTGAACAGTGAGGTCTTCAGAAAGGCCAAGAGGTAGGTTTCTCTCCTGTCCCATGAGGTCTGGTCAGACATGAGGAGGAAGCTCACTGGACAAAAATTGCTAAAGGTCCAGGGAGGACTACCTGTGTGAACAGTCTAAACTTGGGAACAGGTAGCTCTCTGGTTCTTGCAGGTGTGGCTGTTCCTATTAGAACAGAAGATCCAAAGCTCTATTTTAGACTCTAACTAAGATAGAAACAAACAGAGTAGACTACCAGAGGACTTGGCTGCAAGCTACACTTCACACTTCACACAAGGAAATGATTTCTTCATGTGTTCAGCCTAGTTTGCAGAGTAATACACTGGAAAGGGTTACAAGAGTCATACACTGGGAATGGAGCCAAAGCCTCAGCTGGTTACACAGATTCCTTCACTTGACTCCCTCTACTATATGGTCACAGGCACCGCAGTGGGAAGGGTGGCCCACTAAGGACAAGATCTAGGTTCTCTTGGGTCCATGGCTGAAAATCATCTCAATTCACTTCCTAAACACACCAACATCAACTTCCAATGCACAGCACTAAAGTTCCAAAAGAGACATTAAGCTCAAGACAGTCTATCTCATCTAGTAAAATCATCAGCATTGCAAGAAAAATAAAAATATTCTGAAAATAATATTTGCTTTTGAAATAGCAGTGGTAGAAAGATTTCTTTGTGCTCTGATTATAATTTATGAAGAACTCTAAAAGAAAATATGCAAAGATTTTAATAATTTTGCTAAGAAAATGGGGTAACAGTATTTTCTCTACTTTTTTCACACTTTCTATAATACTGATTTTACCACCTTTGATCCTAACATCAATAATAATAATAGGAAATAACACATATTATGGTGGTTTAAATGATATAGAAAATAGAGGAAAGCTGTTTTCAAGCTCAGAAAATAACTTTTTCTAAACTATTGAGAACCCAAAGAAATTTCAATAAAAGCCCTTTATCATTCTGACCAGAAGAATCAGATAAAAGCTCCCAGACAGCAACCACCACAGAGGAATGAGAGAGATATCCCAGAGGAGAGACAGCCAGAGAGAGTAATTTCCCGTTTCTATGTATAAACACCACACAAGTCTACACTGACCTCTGAACCATGCATATGTGGGACAATCTCAAAGCAATACACCAAGAGCTTAAAGAGCCTAAATGAGCTTCAGCTGAACATAACCTCCAACTGCAGAGAGTAAGATAGAGTTTACAATGACTCTAACCTGGTGAATTGCCTGTTAAATAAGCAAAGAAAAAAATCAACATTCTTCAGAGGAATATAACAGAACCAAGAATCCAGTACAAAACATTCATGGTGTCCAAGACATAACCAAAAAGTACTTGACATAAAAACCCAGGAAAATCTGACCCATTTTCAAGGGCAAAGATAATTAACAGATGCCAGCCCAGGGATGACCCAGATGTTGCAATTTTTAAATGACAACTTTAAGGCCACTATTATAACTATGCTCTGTGAAGTAAAGAAAATATACTAAAGATGACTAAAAAGACAGAAAATCTTAACAGAAAAAGAAATATTATATCCAAAAATAGTATTATTTTCAATAAAAATTTGACTACCAAAATGGAGATGTCAGAGGAGTTAGTGACCTGGACGAGGAATCAACAGAAATTATCAACTATTTAAAAGAGAGAAAGAAAAGCTTTAAAAACAAAAGCCTTGGAGCCCTATAAGACAGTATCACAACTTTTAACAAATGGGTAATCCATGCCCCAAAAGAAGAGGGGAGAATTGAGTGGAAAATATTTAAAGAAATGATGTCTGAAAACATCCCAAATTTGAAGAAATACATACATTTATAGATCCATTACATTCCAAGTAGGATAAAGTCAAAGAAAATCACATATAAACTTCTGGAAATCAAAGACAAAGGCAAAATACTGAAAGCAGAAAGAGAAAAACAACACATTATTTATAGGGGAAACATTCACAATACCCAGGATATAACCAAAATCCATGGACCATGGACTTCCCATCAAACACCACTGGGACCAAAAGACAGTAAACAGGATTTGTAATATGCTAAAAGATAAAAAAACAAATCCCTGTCAACCAGAATTATATATCTAACAAGCATATTCTTTAAAACTAAAGGCAAAATGAAGACACATTTAGATAAAAACAGACTTACCAGCAAATTATAACTATGAGAAATGCTGAACAAAGTTCTTCAAGCTGAAGAGAAATTATACCAGAGGAAAACTGAATCTTCAGAAATGAGTGAAGAAGAGTGGAAATAGCAACTGGTTAAGTTTAAAGTCATCCTTTATCTTATTTTTTTTAATTTTATGAAAAAATACAACTTTTGTGGGGTGTTTGTGTACACAGATGTAATGTGTAACAACAACCAAAAACACTGGATAGGGGTGGGTAGGGAACTATGATTTTAAGTTTCTGTATTTTATGTAAACTAGTTCAGTATTAACTCTAAGCTGTGAAATGATAAGCATATATATTATAATTCCTAGAGAAACATTTTTTGAAAGACTGATAGATTTTTTAAAGATTTTATTTATTTATTTTTAGAGAGGGAAGGGAAGGAGAAAGAGAGAGAGAGAGAGAAACATCAATGTGCGGTTGCTGGGGGCCGTGGCCTGAAACCCAGGCATGTGCCCTGACTGGGAATCGAACCTGCGATGCTTTGGTTGGCAGCCCGTGCTCAATCCACTGAGCTACGCCAGCCAGGGCTTGAGAAACACTTTTTTTATTTTATTGATTGGTTTTAGAAAGAGAGAAGAGGAAGAGGAGGAGGAGCAGAAACGTGGATTTGGTGTTCCACACTTGCACGTATTCACTGGTTGCTTCCTGTGTGTGCCCTGACCACAAAGCAAACCGACAACCTTGATGTATTGGGATGATGCTGTAACCAACTGAGCTACCTGGCCAGAGCCCTAGAGAAACAATTTTTTAAAGTAATACAAAGAGGTGTAACTAACAAGTTGATAGATAATAAAAAGGGATACAAAAATATGAAATATTAGAAGATATTTTAGACTAAATAATAATGAAAATACATCATCAGAATGTGGGGGTACAGCTAAAGCAGTGCTTAGAAGGAAAAGTACAGCTTACATGATTAAATATAAAAGAAAAGTCTAAAATCAACAGCCTACAATTCCACCTTAAGAATCTAGAAAAAGAGAACTAAAGGATGCCCAAACTAAATAGAAAGATGTAATAGTATGAAGATGTAAATCAATCAAAATAGAAAACAGAAAAATAATTGAGAAAATTAACAAAGCCAAGAGCTGGTTCTTTCAAAAATATCAACAAAATATTTAAAACCCCCAGCTAGACTGTTCAAGAGTAAAGGAGAGAGAACAAAATCATTGATTCAGGAATAAAGATTTTCACTACAGATACTAAAGATAGTAAAGAACAATAAGTAAACAATATAATAACTTTATGCAAACAAATTCAACAATTTAGATAAAATGGGCAAATCTCTGAAAATTGAAACATCAAAATTAACACAAATAGCAGCCCTGGCTGGTGAGGCTCAGTGGATTGGGTGCAGACCTGTGAACCAAAGGGTCACCGGTTTGATTCCCAGTCAGGGCACATGCCTGGGATGCTGACCAACCCAAGTAGGAGACATGGGGGAGGCAAACACATACTGATGTTTCTCTCCCTCACTTTCTCCCTCCTATCCCTTCTCTCTAAATAAATAAATAAATATTTTTTAAAAACATGAAAAGCAGATATTCTGAATAGTCCTATGTTAAATAAACTTATTCATTGACAAAATCTTACAACAAAGAAACTTCCAGGCCCAGACAGTTCTCTCACACTCAAGAAAGAAATAACACCAATCTTACACAGATGTTTTCAGAAAATAGAGGAGGAAGGAACTCATTTTCTGAGACTTGCATAACCATAATACCAAAGCCCTCATATTTAAAAATAAAAAAGAAAATACATACCAATACCCCTCATGAACATAGATGCAAAACTCTTTAACAAAATATTAGCATATCAAAACCAAAACTATATTTTTTAAAAAGATAGTATATCCTGATCATACAGAGTTTATCCCAGGGCTAAAAAAAATCACTTAAAGTTGAAGATCAATATAACCTATATTAACAGAATATAAAAGGATAAAAATAATCATTTCAATAGGTAGTGGAAAATCATTTAACAAAATCCAATATCCATTTATAATATAAATAAATAAATAATTCTAGGCAAATTATGAATCATAGGGAACATGACTGGTTCAAGGTACATCCTCAATCTGATTAACAGACTTACAAAAAGGACCTTATAGCTAACATTACATTTTTTTGCTTCCCCTACACTGAAAAACAGGAAAAATGCCTCATCTGTTACCACATGTGTTCAACATTTTACTGGCGGCCCTAAGCCATTACAATATAGTGAGAAAAAGAAATAAAAAGATAAAGGCTGAAAAGGAAAACTCCCTTTTTGCCGATGACATAATTTTTTTGCTTAAAAACTTCAGTGAACCTACAAAACAATTGCTAGTGCTAATAAGGAAATTAGATTAATTTCTAAGTATTTTATTTTGAGGGGGTGTTATTTTCCAATTGTTTGGTGGCAGCATATAAAAATAGTTTAACTTTGTATATTAACTTTGTATTGTACAATCTTGATAAATATGTCCAAAATCTGCACAATGAAAATTACAAAACATTGCTAAGAGAAACTGAAGGGCTACAGAAATTCACAAACCATATTTATAAGTTGGAAGATTCAATAATATTCTTAAAGTGGCAATTTCCCCGAAACACATCTATAGATCCCATGCAGTCCCAGTCCAAATTCCAGCAGGCTTTTTCATAGAAAGCATAAGATGATTGTAAAATGCATACACAGTCAATGGGCTTAAAATAGCTGTGATTTTTTTTTTTAAAGAAAAAGCTAAAGGACTTACACTATCCAATTTCAAAACTTACTGAAAACCTACAGTATCAAGGCAAAGGTCCTGGCAAATCATTATACTGGGTGAAAGCAGCCGCACACACACTAAAGTATATATTGTATGTTCCCATTTATATAAGCTTCTAGAAAATGCTACCTATTCTATGGTACACACAGCAGATCAGCATAGGAAGTAGTAGGGAGGAGCGGGCGAGAGCAGGGCGGATACTGAAGGGAACAGAGGAAGGAAAAGGTTCAGTTACCTTGTTTCCAGTAACTGTTTCAAACTTGTACACGTTTGTCAGAACTCATCAAATTATACAGCTGTACGATACATATCATACGTTTTGCACAGTTCATTAAATATAAACTATATATCTCTGTAAAGTTGTAAGAAAGAAAAACAACTTGGTAAACTTTTGTATTTGCACGTTAAAAATAAGAGAACTGCGGGACTCCCTGACACTCCTTCGATGGGCGTCCGCCAGGGTTTCACTGCGGATCCACGGCCTTCACCGCCAAGCGAGCTTTCCACCAAGCCCAGAGCCCACACCCCCCGCTTCCCGGCTAAGGGTCTTAGGGCCACACTCAGGAAACAGCTCCTATTCCAGGGCACACTGACCTCAGGGCTGAAGGCAGAGGCCACCTAATGACCTTTAAGGTTCGCCTAAAACAACCCGCCACTTTCAAAGGATAGCAGAAAGAGTCAGGGTGTTGGAAGTTAAATTCCCTCCACTGTGACCTTCCACACTCCCAACCCTCCTCCCTCGCCCTGCAAAGGCTGGCTTCTTTCCCACCTCCCCGCGTCAAATCTAGCCCGTCTTCCCTCCCGCCGGGTTTTCCCGCCCCCGTTCCTCCTCGCCACGTGCTCCCCTGCCCCGCCCCCCGCCCCGTTGCAGCCCAGCCCCCGCTGCGGCCCCAACCGCGGCCCCGGCTCCAGCCCCCGCTCCAGCCCCGGCTCCAGCCCCTACAGTGGCTCCAGCCCCAGCTGCAGCCCCAACCCATTTTCCGCGCGAATTTTCCCGAACCCCGGAGCGGATCAAGGAGGCGGAGCCGAGGAGGCCCTAGCTCCGCCCAAATATCGCAGCCACTCCTTCCTGCGGCCTCCCAGGAGCAGCCCCCCCCGCCCCAGTCTGCGTCCTTCTCTCACCCGCCTCCGGGGACGCCTCAGCTGGCGCTCAGGTGGCGGGAAGATCGGCACCGCCGCCGCCCCGCGAGCCTCCAACGGGCCTGTCGGGGGCAGAGCGCCAGGGTGGATTCGCCGGGCTCTCGCGGAAGGATGAGTGCGCTCGGTCGCCCGGCAACGAGCCGCCCTCTCTCCTCCGCCCCCCGCCCTCTGCTCTCTGCCCAGCCGGGCGGATCCTGCTCAGGAGAGCCTGGGACTCCGAGCCCAAACCCGGGCTGAGCGGCCTCACTTCTCCCGGCGGGGTCGTGAGGACCCTGCTCCCAAAGAACCTTCGGGACTGAAGTTCGCTAGATCGGCTGATTTTGCCCAGCTTAACCAACTGCTTTGTTGACACTCTTGTTCCTCCTATATTTAAAAAACGAATAATGCTGGACCACGATATTTAAAACTTTCCTTACAAAAAATATTTATGTCTGCATTATATTTACGGGTGGGGGATTTTTCATGCTTTCCACCTGGAACCCAACTCATCCAGAGAATCTTAAAATCAAAGGCAAGAGATTCAGGAGAGTTCCTATTAAAATACCGGGATTGACCTTATTCAGAGTTTCTGGATGTCTAAGGCAAGAAAGGTTACACTAAGCAATAATTGTCATTAACTATTAAAGCGGAATATACACTCTATGACCCAGCAATTCCACTCCCAAAAGAAATGCATTCACAGGTGCACCAAGAAACATGTACAGCAACATTCATAGCAGTTTAATTCACAACAGCTAAAAACTAATAACCTAAATGTCCATCAAAAGTAAGATGCATAAATTGTGGTATAAGGTGCAATAGTATGCATTAAGGAAATGAATAAACTTGTCCATGCATAACAACATAGAATATCACAAATATGATGCTGAACTATGAAGACAGACACTAGGGAGAAGGTACTATACCATTTCGTTCAAACATGAAGTTTGAAACTCAACTCAGCAAAAGGTTTAGTGCTTGTGGATATGTGCTCAGGCAATATACTACAAATAAACACAAGAAAGTAATAACCGTAAGAGTTAAAATAGTCATCTTGGGAGGGGAGAAAGTGACGGTGAGTAGGGGGCCAGTACAGAAGTCTTGGGGTGCTAGGCTGTTCTAGTTTTTACCCTTGGTAATGGCTGCTTGAGTTTTTTCTTTGTGATAAACCATTATTCTATTTTGTTCACTTTCCCGTATTATATTTCACCAAAGGACAAAAAAAGAAAAAGAAAAGAAAAACCGGTTAGATGAAATAGTGAGATGATAGTTCTTTGCTCAGTGCCTCACACTTAGCAGGCCCTCAAATGTTTATTCTATTACCTCTATTCTCTACCAAACTCTTTCTCTCTCCAAATGCTCAGGCAACTAATAAATGAGATCAGGAACATGAAAGATAAAACCACCTTCTCAAAGGGGTCCCAGATGCCAGAAGTTCAAGATAAAAGAATGGTCTGTACTGCCCCTGGTGCTGGGCCTCAAAGCAGCCCAGCTGTGGAGCTGGGTGTTCCCAGGTGTTCTCTGGCCTCCCTGAGAGAAGCTCCTTCTCTAGAGGCACAAGACCAGGGGGTCACACCTAGCTTTGTCAGTTGGGCAAGTTGCTTCCCTGTCCCTGTTTTTGTAACCTCATTTGTGAAAAAGAGAAAATACTCTTACCTCAAAGGTGTGTTGCTTTGCACCTTGATATAGAGTTCAAAAGTGGTTGAATGCCCACAAGATGAGAAGCATCCTACAGAGGAAAACCTGCCATCCCTGAGGTTCACGGCAACCACATCACATCCCACTCTCCTGTGGGTGCTCCACTAGGGCAGCTCCACTCTAAGAGTGGGAGTAACCCCTTCAGACAATAAATAAGTTACTTTTCTGTGCTAATTAATATAATGTGCAAATAGCCAAAGTGCTTAGGAAGTGACACATCTACTTGGTCTTGGGACCGTCTATAGCACAAAAATAACATGTAGGCCATGTTCCTAAACTGGAAAAATGTAAGCATTAGTGTAACCTTGTAATTTGTCTATCGTATAGCCAGGAAACAACCTAAATGGTAAATAAATGGTGTTTATTAATATTTTGTATAATTAAAAATTGTAACTAGCCTTGACTGGATGGCCCAGTTGGAGCTCAGTATGTAGTGCACCAAAAGGTTGCGGGTTCCATTCTCGGTCAGGGCACATACCTAGGTGGCGGATTCGATGTTTTTCTCTGACACTGATGTTTCTCTCTCTTCCCTACTCCCTCTCTTCCACTCTCTCTAAAAATAAATAAATAAAATCTTTTTAAAAATAAATTCCAAATGAATGAAAGATTTTGCTGTGCTTAAGAGTAGCAGATGTAGAAAGATTTATAAGCATTAATCAATAAATGCAGAAATTATAAATAAAAATATTAACAGGTATTTTTAAAAACATCTATGCATTTAAAAATAAAATTATAATGCAAATGAAAGCCTGGTATAAAACTTACAACATTTATGGCAGGCATAAATTAATATTCTTTGAATAAGAAATAGACAAGCAGTCAGTTTTTAACTGACTAAGAAAGACATGAAAAGGCAGTTCCTAAAGGAAGTATTTATGGCCAATAGAAATATAAAAATATTCGACTTCAGTAGTAATCTCAGAAATGCAAATTAAAACAATGGCATGCAATTTTGCCAATCAAATCACAAGGTCAGTAATAGAATATGTGAATGGGAGTGAAGAAATAGGATCACTATAGAGTTTTGTTGCCATTTTGCTAGATGCCATGTAGTAAAATGTCTCAAAAGCCTTAAACATGTGCATGTCTTTTGTCCTAGAAATTCCACTTTTGTCAACTTTTTCTAATCATAGAGGCATGCAAATTTAACCATAATAATATTGAAGCATTGTTTTAATCATTTGAAGGCAAGAATCTTGTCTTAAATTTAGTATCTTCAGTATCCAGTACAATGCCTGGTCCATGGAGAGTGCTCACTGATGGACAAACCTAAATAATATCAGTGATGTAGCATCCACCAAGACTGCATTATTGCCAGAGCACAGACTCATCATTACAGAGATGTGAAGCCAAAGATGCTCAGGCCTTAGGGATGTACGTGAACATTTCCCATGAGCCCCTGGATCACTGGACCTATTTCAGTGTCCGGTTATGTTAATATAATTCGCCACTAGCAAAAGTCTCAGTCTGTGATTTATAGCAAAGATCAGTTAATCAAAGGTTGAAAAAATAACTTGGACACTATCAATATTTGGTTTTGACATAAATTACTTTACCAGTGAAATCAAATGCAAATTAGCAAATTAAAATGTTGAATAGAAAGCAAATATACTCAGAGTTTGCTCCCCCTGCTAGACCCAAAGGCAGCCTGGCCTGCAGAAAGCAGTCACCACAGAAACTGGGGAGCCTTCACGGCTGCACCCCAATATAGTTATGGGGAAGAAGCAGAGCCTTTTGGTGAGTTACAGTATGAGCATGACACTAGAAAGCATCGAAGACATCGTATGTCACTTCCATGAGTCTTTGTTCCTCTCCTCGTCAGTTAGCTCCTCATAGGAAACAGATGGCATGGTCAAAAAGGTTTAACAGGGTGGTATGGTGGGGGCATAGAGAACTGAGAGAACTATTTACGTGGGTATAGGTTGGGCTAAGGAGAACTACATTCAAGGTCCAGCAACAACAGGAAGGTGTTGCCACCCTTGATCTGAAGGGGTTAGGGTGAAAAGGAGGTGTTAGCAAAGCCTGGAGAGAGCCGAAGCTGGGAGGAGGGACCAACTGACAGAAGCTGTAGGCTCAGAGAGACATTAAAGGACAAAGCTACAGTGATGTGGAGAGAAGGCAGGAGGAACAGGTACAGCTACTCCTCTATTCTTCTGGCCTCCATTCTCACACCATTGTTCCACATTGGCCAAACCCAGCTGGAAGTCCATAGAGATTAGACCCTGGAGCAAAGAACAACAGGGCAGGGGAAGGGGCTCAGAAGCATAACAGAGAATAACCAGCAAAGCCCACTACCCTAAATTGCCTATATTGCTTTAATCCCTAGAAACTAATGCATTGAGACAACTTGCCTGCCTTAAGGGCCTCTCCTGGCATTGCTTACCCCCAGCCTGCTTATACTATTTTCCCCATTGTAACCTAATCAACATATGCCAGACTTCCCTTGGCCCCTAAAATCCAATGTGATTCTAACATTTGAGACTATGGAGTTCAGGAAAGAACCCCTGGGATGTCAGTCTTTGCCCTTCCTAGGGTGCCTCAGAAGTCTGGCCACCTGGCATGGTCTCAGGATTTTTAAGGTAAGAAAAAATAGCAAATAGCAAGCAGTGAGCAGAAAGAAAACTCTGTGAATAAAAGTCTCCATCTGAAAAGAAAAGATACAAATAACACTAACAAGCCTGGTCCAAAACAAGTATATCTGGCTGAGAAGTAAGGGTTTATTTTTCTTGGAGGTAGCGGCTGGTGGTTACAATTTACACTTTCAAAAGGATTTGCTTAGGTGTTCCTCAAGTATGGTAATGCACTAGAGATTCTGCTGAGTTTGAGGTCAGAACCATTCTTTTCTAGAGGTAGACATGTAAGACTGTTGGACGTGTTTTGTAGCCTAAACATTGAGCTTAGAGAACCAATGCCCGGTTTATCCTTAGAAAAACTAACAGCTCTCCCTAAGTAAGCTGTAAAAACAGAAGCTGCATTTAGCCAGAGATTGCCTGCTGCCTGTGACTTCTGCGTGCCGGTCCACTTCCCCAGAAGCACCTCCCCCCCAATACTGATCCATGGAAAACTAATAAGCTTTGAAGATGTGTTGTTTTTCTGTTCTCCAGTGAAGGAAACAGTTTTTTTATCCACCTGGTCTCATTACTAAGTAAAGCAGAATTCAAAAACCTATCAGAGCCTTGTACACAGAAACTTCTTAGCCCATCGAAGTCCTGAAATTTCTGGATCCTTGTTTATTGAGCCCAGAGATTCACCCCAAAAACTCCAGCTCTTCCAAGCCTCCTAATGCAGTTGGAAGCATTAATCAATTCTTGAGTCTTCTCTTCACCTCAGCAAATGGATCTATATCTGGAGAAACCATTTTGTGGGTTCAGATAGCATAGTATTAATTAAGCCTGGGCATCCCACTAAGCCTTTTTCTACGTGCAAGACAATATTTAGGGTCTTTAATATTTGAAGGATCCACCATAAACACAGTATGCTTCTTTTATTCAGATGGACTTATACTCCCAGGAAGAAACTTTTTTTAGGTATAATCTATACTAAATAATTCTAAAAGACAGCAACTAAAGCTCCCTTGAGGTAATGTCTTAGGTTTTGAGGATTTCAGAATGTGACTTAAGTGATACTTCTCCAAATGAGTCCTAAGTGGTTTCTTCTAACTCTGTCCTTCAGAAAGGGGTCTGAAGAAGAAGGGAGAAGTATCTGGGTAAATCAGGAGTCCTTAATTCTCATACCAGTGTTCCCCAAGTTCAGGTGCTGGGGGCGGAATGGCCTCCCAGAAGCCCAGAGCACTTCTTTCACTGCCCCTACAGGGATGCTTCCTGCACCCAGGCCCCAAGTCTTGCCTGACTGAGGTCGCCAGAGCCAGGAAGATGGCACAGGTCCGTCCACCTAGCCTGCCTAGGCCCAGAGGAACATCTTTGGGGCTCTGGGAACACACGTGCTCCTGGAGTCTGACTTCCCTCCTCTTACCCAGTGATCCGGAAAGGGCAATTTGTCTTGCTGCAGTGTGAGGATTCCCTGTTGCCTAGGGAGCAGGAGGAAAGGGACCTCTCAGGAACCTTGAGCCTCCTCCCCCAGAAGGTCCTTAACCTGTGCCTGATGCAGTATCCTCATCCTCTTTAGGTGACAGTTTCCTCTCGAAATCTAGGATTTGCCCTGCCCTGGGGCAGCTCCGCCAGTCCTGTCGGGGAGGCTGGGAGGGGATTCTAGGCAGGGTCTCAACGGATGCTGAGAGGCCCGCGGCCAGGCTAGACACCAGGAGCTCACTCCCCACACGGGAGCTCCCCTTTCCTTGAGATCTGTAGTCAGGAGGGACCAGGATTTCCAGGGAGCCACACTGGTGACCAAGTGCAGAACACCTGTAAAGTGGAGGGGCCAGGGGACCTAAATTGCACAACGGCAATACCTGCCACTATGTGTCCAGCATTCTACACCACCCAGGCTCCCAGAGTACTGTGAAGGCTCTTTATTTTTGTTACCATTTAGTGCATTTGCTCTGCACACAATTAGTGTGAGGTAGGTACTAATATACCCCTTTTAAAGCTGAGAAAACAGAGGTTCAGAGAGAGCAAGTCTCGGATGAGGGTATGGATTAGAATCCAGGTGGGATTCCAAATCCCATGCTCTTAAACATAAATCCTGTTGTCCTTGTCAACTGCATGAACAAGCCAGGTTGGGGCGTGTGTAATGAGAGAGACCCTCAGCCTCAGAGAAGAAGCAGCCAGCCCTGCCCAGGGGAGTGTGCCCAGCTCTGTGCCTCCTATTAGCTTTTGCCTGGGCTTGGAAATTGGAAAGCTGGCACTCACGCTCACTCTCTCTCTCCTGCTTGCTATATTTGGAGATGCTGGAAAGGGAAAAAGGGAAAGGCTTTTGCCCAAAATGTACCATGAAACATAGACCACAAAACTAGAGCAACAGGGAGGGAACTCTTCTTGGTGCCTGTTGTCTCAGACTCTTCTGCCCCTCCTGGAGAGACACTTTGCCACTCCCAGTGCTGAGTCACCCCTTCATCCCCATCACCAAACTTCCTAGATTCAGGCAGGTCCTGGTTCCCCTGGGTGGGGTCATCAGGCTTCACTGTCAAGCCAGCCACTCCAGGCTTTGTTCCTCTAACTCACAATGACCATGACCAGAACTGGGAGTCCAAGCTCCTCATTTGGAAAAGAAGGGAACAGAGGCCCAAAGAATCTTCCCAGGTTCTCCAGAAAATTCAAGTCGGTTGGAGCACAGCCAAGCTCCCCACCCTCTCCAACACCCTGTCCACTTCTCCTCATACCCTCTCTAGCCCTGGCTTCCTCTGTCTCCCATCTCTTGGGACAATGCCCAGTTTATTCTCATTCCAGCACCTGCAAGAGTTTTAGAAGCTTCTGCCCCAATGTAAACTGACCTTCAACCTGAGCAGTGCGCACTTTATTTATTGAAACCACTTCTTTTGGAGGGGCGTGAGGGGAGGGTCACAAGGAGGTCAGAGGAGGTCAGCGATTCACAATGGAAGGTATTTGGCAGGAGGAGGCTGGTGGGGTGAGGAGTGTGAGATCCACCCAGCTGACTGTATCATTGAAAGCATTTGAAAAAACAAACAAACCAGCCTATACCAGATCTACTAGAACCTAAGTCTACACGGTGGTCAGCCTGGACCAGAGTTCTGAATCCCTCTCCCAAGCCATGGATTCCCAGGCCACAGCGACCAGGGTTGGTGTGGGGAGCAGCCACAGGAGGACGGCATTATCTAAGAGAACGGAGTCTGTGGCAGCGGCACCTGAACCCTGGCAGAGCGGCACACTGTCGGTGCTGGTGAGGGGTGGGGAAGGGCACATCGAGGACACCAGATGTGGCCAGGGCACAGTGCTGCCAGGCGGCTTCCCGAGTGACAGCAGCCCAGAAAAAGGGAGGCACACATATTTCCTCTCTCAGGGACTCCCACGCATGCTTTCATGGCAAATAAAACTTTAGGAGGACAAGTTGACAGGAAGAGTCTCTAGTTAATACCTTGCAACAAAAAGGCAATGAGAGTTTGGGTGGTCCTTTAAGAAAATCACTACATCACACAGGTAAGGTGTGTGGAATAAAATATTTGGGATCCTAAAGACACGGAGGCAATTAAGGTAAATGCCTGATGATTTCAACCTTGCTGCCATGCCAGGGCGCACCGAGAGCCCAGAGGCCAGAAGGACAATTTGCACCCACAAACTACCCCCAGCCCGCGCCCCAGGTGCCCCCCAGCTTCGGAGTGGGGAGGCAGCACACCCCGCCCTGGAAGCACAACCCCAGACTAAGAGTTCTGCTGCACGGCTCTTCCGTCTGAGTGCATGGGCTCGGCTCCATTTGTTTGCCAATTTAAACGTATTATTTAAACACAGATATTTCTTTTACAGCACCAAGTAAAACATTTTGCTTGATGGAAAATTGATGGGGTTTCTCTAACTTTTAACTTTTAATCAATATCTGCTGTTGAAAGATGCGGCTGCTGCCTTTTCACAGTAAGGGGAGGCTGAGGGAGTGAAATATTTGCCTTGGGCCACATGTTGATGCCCTTAGACGAGCAAAGAGGCCCTGACTTTGCCAAGTCCTGATACCAGTGTGAGGTGGGGGGCTTCCCGATGTGATCATGTCACCCTGATGGTTTTGCTTAAAATCAATAATGGATGCCAGGGGAACAGCCATGCCCAGTGGGCTTGGAAGCCCAGGGGTCCCAGGACTCTGAGACCTTGGCCATTCTGCCAGAAGCACCTGTCACTCCATTTATTCATTCTTCTGTTGGTCAGTTCATTACAAAGCCCACTGGGCTGAGACACATCTCTGATTGTACACTCACCTGGAGACTTTAGAGTGGGTGGATATGGTTTCTAGACTTCAGCATCCTTTCCCATCTGACACCAGCCTGTCCAATGTCTCACCTGGGGTAGTCAGTTCACTGACTGAGTCAGTACATCTTTATTGAAAATCCACTATGCTCCAGGCTTTGCTCTGGCAGCAGGGACCACTGTGGTCCCCACCCTCAGAGAGCTTCTAGCCCAGCAAGGAAGACAAAGAAAATGAGAAAGACACAATGGAGTTTGCTTTAGCGGAGTGATAAGAGCCTGGCAGGAATCTGGAGCGAGGTATGGACCTAAAAAGAGAAGAGCTCATTTGGTCAGGAAGATCTGCAAAGTCCTCTCGACAGACAGGGAGGGAACCTGTGCTAGACTTGCCACCACAGAAAATGCCCCAAGTTGGCAGCTGCAATTCTTACTTTGATCCATTTATAATAGGCAACCAGGCCTGTAGCTTACAGAATGTGGTCAAAGTTCCCGCAAACCTTACGAAGTAACCCGGCAAAAGGGAGTGCTGACACAGAGGCTTCTGCCTAGTGTTCCTGTTTAGAAGCAAACTTACCACATGAGCTAGGTAGTGGTTTTGCTCTGTGGCCAACAGGACAAGAAACATGAAACAACTTCAAACAACTGCACAATTCGTTAAAGTTAAAACAAAACTTTCTTCTGATGTTAGTCTGGGATAGCTCCTGAAGTCCCAGAGGCCACTCTGAACAGTATCCTTGAATCAAATTTTAATTTTAAATAATGAATGTAACCACCTTCCAGCGTTTCTAATAAATTAGTCTTCTGTCAGTTCAAAGAACAATTTTAAAATTAGGTGAGAATCAGAAAGCCAATACAATGAAAAACAGCCTGGCTAGAATGCATCTTTACCTCTTTTTCTGTATGTTGGATGACTTATTTTTATTGTTACAAAGGCTTTGTTAAACAGAACTATTTAAATTTGAGGGTAATCACATTTGAATAGCCAAAGTTAAACTATCAGGTCTTTCAAGGGGCCGTGGGAAAGCTCCTCAGGTGTGTTGCGGGGGAAGGAGTGGATGGGAGGGGGGTGGTCAGCGCCTAGGCAGACTGTTCAGGATGGATTTAAATTTAAGCTGGCCTCCTCAAGGCAAGAGATGGCATTCTTTGATGGAAACCCTCAGTTTCCATCACAGCTTCACAACAGCGCGCGTTTCTCTGTGGAGAGGAGTCGAGGTTCCGACCTACCCTGGCCCAGGCTTCCAGTCTCCCAGCTCTCTGCCACCCTTCACCCCACCCCATGCAGCAAGTGGGGGGTGGGGGGGGGGGAACGCCGGAATCTCAAAGGGCCTCGCCCCAGTCTGTGACACATAGTAGGTCTCAGCTACTCTAGACCCTTTCTGCTCTCAGGCCTAAACTTTGTTGCGTTTTTCCCTAATTTTCCAACTCTGTGTCTAAGTGTACCTTTCCATTCCCTCCCCTAGAGCCCCAATCCCAGCGGTTTTCAAGTAGCCGGAGGAAGTATGGGCCCTAATGAGAAGAGATGGGGCTCCAGGGACGCACAGTGGGGGTGCGGAGAGACTAGCTGGAGGCCGGCACTTCCTCGAGCTCGCCCTGACCGATGTGAGTAAAGCAGTCGGTAACTTGGGGAACACAGCTAGCTGGCGACGCTCGAGGGCTGCAAGGACCCAGGTCTGGACACGGGCGCCCTGTCCACTGCCCCGGCATCGCGGGAGAGAGGTCCTGGCTCTCTGCGGGGACCCAAGTCACACTCACCGCTCCCTTCCACGGCTAGAGATTGCCCAGGAGAGCACGTCGCCCTTCCCAATCTTTCTCATTTGAATACATGAAAATGCAAGTTGATTTTGGCAAGGTGATGCTCTTTCACGGCCAGAGAGACAGTTTTATCGCCCAAGGGTGAGGCCGGGAGAGGGGAGCAGCTCCGGCTCCGATATCCGGCAGCCGGCGAGCCAGCCCCGCGCCCCGGGCAGCTCCAGGAGCAGTAGGGGAAGGGGCAAACCCAGCGGCAGAGTTGGAACTAAAATGTTGCATTGAACTTTTCCAGTAATGCGGACGCCTCACACGTGGATATATGTTGGTTCACACACACTAGCACCGGCCAGGGCTGAGGCCGGGGACCTCATCCTTCTCCGCACGGAACCGCAAGACAGGGCCGGTTAGGTGGTCCCTGGGTCCCTACCCATTGGGGGTCCGACGCCTTGTGAGTTGTGAATTAATTTCCTAATTAATTACTTAGTGACGGAAGGCCAGAGAAAGGCAAGTATGAGGAAAGAAAGAAATGGTGGGGGAGGAGAGGCAGCGAAGTAATGAAGGAGCAGGAACTCGGAGCTTCCCTCCGGCCCGTGCTCCTCACACTGGTCCCGGCCTCAGTGGGACGAGAAAGCCCGGGCCGCCGCGCCTCTCAAGGGTGTGGGCGGGAGGCTGAAGACGGCGTGGGGTCCGCCCTCCCGCCGGGCCCGGGCCCGGGCCCCGTCCCAGGCCCGGCACGCGCCTCGTTTCACGTAGGCCTGGAACACGCAAGAGCAAATAGTTGCTTGCAGCGTCCCAGGCCGACGGCCCTGGGTAGTCCTAGACCGACCCCGGATCCCAGTGCGGGCTGGCTTTAAACCGCGTGAGGACTGGTCTTAGTTGCATTGCGTCCGATTCACCCCGAAGGCGAAGTTTTTAAGCTTCTTAACTGGGTGGCGAGTGCAGGCCTGCGGAGAGGCTCGGACCAACCTGCACGGAGCGTGGCTGGGCCCACGGCAGCCGAGACCTGGCCACAAACGCCGTCGGGGGCAGAGTCGGCGGGGAGAGGGGACCGGCTGGGAATACGCGAGGAAAAAGTCCTCGAAAGGCTCCAGGGGCCACCGCAAGGCCCCACCGGCCTCGGGTCCTGCTTTCTGCCCAGCCTGGCGTCCAGCTAAAAGGGAAAGACCCCGGCGCCGCCCCCAGGCAGCCGGCGGGACCCGAGGCGCACGCCTGCGGCCTTGCGCCAGCCTCCTGCCGTCGTCACCCTCCGCTTCTCCCTCCCCGGCGACCATCTGTGGAAGCGGCTCCTAGCCAGGTAAAGCTGGAAAAGGGACGCGGAGGTGGCAGAGGTCGGCCCCCGGACCGCGGGCTACCTGCTGGCACTCGGAGACCACCCCGGGAGCCGACCCCGAGGGCGTAGAAGGCGCGGCTTCCGGGAAGGCGGAGCCGCTCGCTCCCGGGCAACGGAGCCCCGCGCACCCCACCGCCCTGACCGCTCCGGGGTCTCTGCCTGGGCTGCCCCAGGCTCGCGCAGACCCGTTCTCGCCCTGAGGACTTTGGCTTGGAACTCCCCAGGAGCTGCCACGTGGCTGCCCTCGTGGCTCCCCAAGGCTGAAAACAGGTCCAGTTCCCGGGAAAACGCGGCACAGTCTCCTGCGAAGCGTACAGACACGGTCTATTTGGGAAAAGAGGCTGGAAAGCAACCGGCTGCAGCGGCGAGGCTTGCCACCTGGCTGCCGACTGGCCAGCAACCGGGAGGCATCGACTTTGCTTTATTTTTTTACTTATTGTTTATTTTCCAAATCAAAGACCCAGCATGGCCCAGGTGATTCGCTTTTTAAACCTGGAGGAAATGACTAGCTGACATCTGGGTACACTAAACCTTCACCTCCTAAATTTGTTCAGTATCTTGGAATGCCGCCACTGAGATGGAGACAGACTGGGGGCTAGCCGAACTGCCACCTTTCCTTCTAGGCCTTGAGCAGTCACTCATCTGTGTGAACCAAAGTATCTGGCCGAGGAGGCACGGGAGTTTGCAGCCTCCCGCGGTGAAGCTCACTAGCCGGCGGACGGACTCAGGGTTCCCACCCACGACAGGAGGCGCTGTGATCCCTGTAATTCTGTGACCGCGGGCCTCGGAACTGCCAAGCTGGATCACCGCTCGGCTCTAAAGCTGGCCGAGTTCACGGTTTATTGCCTTGGGCTTTGAGGAAGCTCTGGAGAAACTTCGCTTTGGCTATCCCGCTATGAACCAGGGGGGTTATTTATTTATTTTTAAGTTGACTTTTTCTTTTCTTTTTCTTTTTCTTTTTTCTTTTTTCTTTTTTTTTTGAGATGAGGCCTTAGCAGGTTTGGAAAATGGGATAAGAGGAAAAATACCTGATTCCTTTCACTGAACCCCTTTAAGGTGACACTGGTGTTTTTCCTTCCTCTTAAAGCACCAGCTTCTTGTGCACCATAAAAGCTTTACTAAGTTGTCACTACCCATTGAAAAATACCCTAGTCATGTTCGAGGTTGTTGGAGAGGCAAAAGGGCGTTTGAGTATCAAGGCGGAATGAACAAGGAAGCTAATTAACGCCCGCACCCACCCCAACCCCTGGCTCCCCCGGCTCAGTAACAGGAAGCAAAGCATCCGTGTTCTTTACAAATTCAACTAAGGTCCGGCAGTTGATGGGAAATATGTGCAGACCCACACATTTACAGACACATTCACACAAATCGATGGGGCGGACTTGGGGTTACAGGGGCAGGCTGCATTTAGAGAGGGCTCCTGCGCTTAGGTTTTCCAAGTGGGTTTAATTTCACTCTCACTGCTTTCCTTACAATGTGACGTCTTCCCCCCTTTTTGTAAAAAAAAAAAATGAATTGTAACCCAATGCTTTTATCTTTTTTTAATTTCCTTAACTGCGCATCTTCACCCTCTTCTGCTCCCCTGCTGATTTAAGAGATTTGTTTGGTTCAAGGATTAAACCTGATTCTGTTGCCAGATTTCAAGGAAGAAAGATTTAAAAGAACAAAGGGGTAGAGGGGAGTAGGGAAGGTACCTGTTTGGAAGACAAATTAAAACATATTTCTCAAAATGAGACGAATAACATTTTTAAAACTTTGCCAAACAAGAATTTTGTGGACTTTTAGTCATTTTAGAAAGATTTTATTGCCACGTAAAGAAACCTAGTGATTCTACAGAGGGTACGACACACTCAGAAACACACAGGGTCACACGAGAAACACACACGGTCAAAAACACATTCACGCAACCTATCACCAACTCAGTGCCTATCACCCAGTCACTCTGGCTGGTACTCCTGAGGACTTGGCAGTCCACTACCCAGAGCTTCACAGGAGCCGAGAGACTTTGCTTGGGAGAGAGCTTCCCATCGATGTCCGGGACCGATAGGAACTAAACCAGCACCTGGTGTCCTAGCCTGGCCCCTCCAAGCCGGAGATAGGACCAGACGGCGCCGAAGACCACTGCTGACTTCGGTTTGGCACCTGTCTAGCAGAGCAGTTGCATTCCGGTACCAGCGCCCAGGCTCTCCCAGCTAACGCGCTAATTTAGGGAGATGTCCCCTCCCCCTGACCTTTCCCTATCAGAAACCGGACAGCCGCCTCCAGCTCATTCCCCGAGACTGCGAAGAGGGGGGTGGGAGGAGGAGGAGCTGGGCAGAGGGAGGACGGCCCGACTCAGGTCCGCCTGCCCTATCACAGAGACATCTGTTCTCAGTTTCTTCCTCTTTATGATTGCTACAGATGACAAGGGGAGTAGAGCGTACCGAGGCGGAAAAAAAAAAGTTTTGCCATAAAGGTATAAAACGGTGCTATGACTCACCTGCTCTTAGCCGCAGGTACGGGTTTCGTGGCAGCGTCTCCGCTCTGCTAGCCGGGGCCGGGATCGGCCTAACGTCACTCTGCTCGGCTGACTCAGATGGCCGAGTTTCTAGTGAAGGGGCAGAAGTGGGGCTTTTTCCTTTTTCACGCCTGAAGTCCGGCGGGGCGGGAGGTGGGTGTCTGTATTCTCCCGTCTCCCGGAGTTGGTCAAGAATCAGGAGAGTGGGGGCTGGAAGCGGGCAGAAGAGCAGGAAGGGCACAGGACGAGGTGCTGCCCGGGCATCCAAAGGGCGGCGGGTCCCCCGGGGGAGAGACCCTGGGCCGTTTAGTCGGCACTTCCCCGGGAGCCGGGGCTCCAACGGCACCGCCCCCAGCCCTTCTCCGGCCGAGCGGGTCTCGTCGTGGATCCTCGCTAGCTCGCCCGCCCCGCCCAGTTTTCTTTTTTCCGCTTCCAAAGGGGGTTACACCCCACCCCCACCCCACTTCCCTCTTCCCCCAGCCTCCCGGCTTAAACCAATTACGCTGCTTTGCAAACAAAGTGAGGGCCGGGTTTGGGGGAGGGGGCCCGGCGGGAGGGGGCTCAGGGGGGCGCGCGCTGCGGCGCCGCCGCTGGGCGGGAGGCGCGGCGGCTGTACTGGCGGGCGGCCGCCTCGCAGGTGCACCTCAGGCTTTGTAGGTGCGAGCGTCTTTGTGCGGCGGACAAATGGGGAGAGGACGAGGAGGTGGGCACTCGAGCGACGTAAGATCCACATCAGCTCAACTGCACCCGTCTCACAGAGGCCGCCCGCTCACTTCCCGCGGAGGCGCTCCCGGGCGCCGCGCTCCGCGGCCGCCTCCTGCCCCCGCCCGCCGCGCCGCCGCCGCCGCCGCCGCCGCCGCCACCGCGCACGCCGCGCCCCGCAGCGCCTGGCTTCCTCCTCGCTAAGGTGGCGTTGGGCCGGCGCGGGCGCTCGGGTGACTGTGGCCGCTCCGCTTCCTGCCCCCCCGCCCCGCGCCGCGCGGCCGCCCGTCGCTTTGCACTGGGCTGTACGGTTGCATCGGGCACGGTGGCTCCAGGATGTTAGGAACTGTGAAGATGGAAGGGCATGAGAGCAGCGACTGGAACAGCTACTACGCGGACACACAGGAGGTGAGAGACGGGCAGCAGGCGGGACGCCCCGGGGGCCGGTGCAGGGGGAGGCCGGGCCAGGCGGACGCTGGGCAGGTCGGAGGGTCCGCGGGATGGGGGCGCCTTCTCCGTGCCACCGCTGCCCGCCCACCTGGTGTGGCCCGGGCCTGGCCTTGGCCGGGCCTCGGAGCCGGAGCCGGTGCCCCGCGAGGGAGGCCGGGACCCGGCACTCGGCGCTCAGAGCGGGCGAAAGGATTTCAGGATATTCTGGGCGCTGAAGGCACCCGCTCTGGGAAGCACTAGCCTTTTCCTTCAGGGAGCCGGAGCTGGGCCCGAGGTGCCGTGGGTTGTCGGGCGGGCGCTGGCACGAGTTGGAAGCCACCTGAGAAAGCCAAAGATTGCCTACAAAGGCGACTTCTTTCTCCCGCGGATAAATTCGCAGATATCTTCTGATGAAAAGGCGCTGCCTCTGAGTTGAAAACCCTAATAAGAACAGGCTCCGAAATTTTATAAAACTTCTTCAAAAGCCCTGTTTGGGGAGGTGTGCTCATTCTCATTCTTCTCTAGAACCGCTGGGTGGCGCTGGTGCGAGCTGACTTTTCCTCCAGCACTGCGAGTGGAGAACCTATTTCTCTTCATTGTCCCCATGGTTGCACGTTCATGTAGTTTATTTTACAATGTGCACAAAGGGATTGAGAGGAAAATCAGGTACAGGCAGGACCACCACCAATAAATTTCTCTTGAAACAGCTGGCGATTACCCCCCCAAAAGTTTACCATTATTGAACATGCTTATTGAAACTGCCTTGGACGATCTTAGGGAGAGCAAAAGAAAAAACGGTGAAAAATAGTTTAAGACTTGGACGGACAAATGTGGAATCGGGAAATATTTTCATGTTAATTTATTTAGATTTGTAAATATATATTTCACAAATTTACCTCGAGTTCATCTGCATACCATAGCTGAGTGTATGCCTAGTTAAATCTGTTCACCTTTTGTTTTAAAATGAAGTCATATTTTCTGATAATAAGTTCAAGGATAACATTATTTTTATTAATTATTAGAGAAGTAGCTTTTATATTTCTAGCCTCTATGTTTTTAACATATCTAGTGCATTCCAAAATTGCTATTGATAAGGCTTTTCTCCTACTGGTGATTTTAAAAGGAATTTGCAACTCTTCCCCAGGTTTAATTTAGGTGCACTCATCTTCACCCACTCGTCAATTGAAGCCCTCTATGGAAAAAGAACTTCCTTACAGGTTTAAAGCTCAGCATTGGGAAGTAGATAATGAGTAGACTTTGATTTTGGAATTTTAAAGTATTTGAGACTATTAGCCAGGGTTTGAAATGATCAGCAGCAACATAATCCATATGTGGAGGTAAAAAAAAGACACGATTATTTCAACAAATTGTGTCACAACATTTTCAAACATTAGGGGCCTGGAAATACATAATTACATTAGTGGAAGTTCTTGCTTAATTATACATGTAAAGTCATAGTAAAGTTAAATGCTTGCGGTACATGGATATTATTATGCAACCTTTCCTGCCCCTTTTCCTATTGTAGGTCTATTTTTAATTTTTTGCCAAAACTTATTTAACCTCTGAGCTTCTAACCATCTTAATATTATAGTTGCTACAGGTAGATGGAAAATATTACTTCTGAATATAATAACAAAAAAAGCACCATTTGTCAAAAACTGCTAAGACAGTAAAGCCAGTTGTTGGGAAATGGATGGTCATATGGCCATGAATGCTTTACTGTGTGAAGGAGAGTTTAATTAGTAGCTACCCTGCAGATCTGAATCTGCAGATATGTGGTCAGCTAGCCTGTCAGGTTTGGGTGAGACGAGTGCCCTGTTGTCCGCCCCAGGGGCTGAGTGGCCAAAATTACCGTTAAGGTGGAGTGAATTACCAGAGGGTCAAAGATTAATTCCGCTTTTGGAGTTTTAACTTCTTTTAACCAAAGGGGCACTTAGTTTGCGGAGGAAGTCCGGGGTGGAGGCTGGGAGGGGGGACCCTAGAAGCCAACCCCTGAGACTGGCCTTGTAAGGCGATTACACATCTTCCTGGGAGAACATTTTCTGTGAGTGCTTGTCTTTCATGCCTGCCACGCTAGGATTCTTCCCTGCGGTGCGAGACATCTCTTTGCTGGGTCTGGGGAGGTTGCCTGACCGTTTGCCCTGGGTAGGGGGTACTATGCTTTACAGAACTGCTCTCCTCTCATCTTGGGGTTCGCACACTGTTAAGCCTGCCTTTGGGGCCTCTTCACTCACTTTCTCCACTCCAGGCCTACACCTCGGTCCCGGTCAGCAACATGAACTCGGGCTTGAGCTCCATGAATTCCATGAACACCTACATGACCATGAACACCATGACCACGAGTGGCAACATGACCCCAGCCTCATTCAACATGTCATACGCAAACCCGGGCCTGGGCGCCGGCCTGAGCCCCGGCACTGTGGCAGGCATGCCTGGGGGCTCCGCGGGCGCCATGAACAGCATGACAGCGGCGGGAGTGACAGCCATGGGGACGACGCTGAGCCCTGGCGGCATGGGTGCCATGGGCGCGCAGCCTGCGGCCTCTATGAATGGCCTGGGCCCCTACGCCGCGGCCATGAACCCCTGCATGAGCCCCATGGCATACGCGCCGTCTAATCTGGGCCGCAGCCGGGCTGGGGGCAGTGGCGACGCCAAGACTTTCAAGCGCAGCTACCCGCATGCCAAGCCGCCCTACTCTTACATCTCGCTCATCACCATGGCCATCCAGCAGGCCCCCAGCAAGATGCTGACGCTGAGCGAGATCTACCAGTGGATCATGGACCTCTTTCCCTATTACCGGCAGAACCAGCAGCGTTGGCAGAACTCCATCCGCCACTCGCTCTCCTTCAACGACTGCTTCGTCAAAGTGGCCCGCTCCCCCGACAAGCCGGGCAAGGGTTCCTACTGGACGCTGCACCCGGACTCTGGCAACATGTTCGAAAACGGCTGTTACTTGCGCCGCCAGAAGCGCTTCAAGTGCGAGAAGCAGCCAGGGGCCGGGGGCGGGAGTGGGGCCAGTGGTGGTGCCAAGGGTGGCCCTGAGAGCCGGAAGGACCCCTCTGCCGCTGCCAATGGCAGTGGCGACTCACCCCTTCATCGGGGCGTGCACGGTAAGGCCAGCCAACTAGAGGGCGCAGCGGCCTCGGGGCCTGCCTCCAGCCCCCAGACTCTAGACCACAGTGGGGCGACGGCGACAGGGGGCGCCGCGGAGTTGAAGACTCCAGCCTCCTCAGCTGCGCCCCCAATCAGCTCGGGGCCTGGGGCACTGGTATCTGTGCCCCCCTCCCACCCAGTGCATGGCCTGGCACCCCACGAGTCCCAGCTGCACCTGAAAGGGGACCCCCATTACTCCTTCAACCACCCTTTCTCCATCAACAACCTCATGTCCTCGGATCAGCAGCACAAGCTGGACTTCAAGGCTTACGAGCAGGCGCTTCAGTACTCACCCTACAGCGCTGCATTGCCCGCCAGCCTGCCACTGGGCAGCGCCTCGGTGGCCACCAGGAGCCCTATCGAGCCCTCAGCCCTGGAACCGGCCTACTACCAAGGTGTGTATTCCAGACCTGTCCTAAACACTTCCTAGCTCTTCTAGACTAGGGGTTGGTTTGTCGTGACCATGCTTGTAGCAGGAGAGAAGGAAAAAACCAACTGCAAATAAAACCACACACACCAAGCCAACAACAGCGTAACAAAATCCCAACTATTTTTATTTTGTGTGTGTGTGCGCAGCAATCTTTTTCCCAGTGCAAAGGACTGTTACTTTGTTATTCAAATGCCTTGTGTATATTATTAGGAAAAAAAACAAGCCCAAACCAACAGAATTTTTCCCTGCAAAGTTTAATGATACACAAGTGTATATATAAAATCCTTCTTCCTTATCCTTCTCCCTTTCTTTCCTCTTTCCCCTCCAGACACATTCCAGTGTGTGCAGATTTTATTTAAAAAAAGAAGTATGGTCAAGCTTGTAAAGTATTTGTTTGTACTTTTTTTCCCCTCCTCACCTGACCCCCCTCCCACACGCACAGGTTTACAGGTCAATGGCAATACTCTTAACCGCAGGAACTGAAAGGCTAAAGAAACAAGTAGACACTAGGGGCTGTTAAAAATATTGAAGGACAGTACTGCTATTACACAGCAAAACATAAACAGATTATAAACATCAGAGCCATTTGTTTTTCAGCTTACAATCTAATACACTCAGATAGCAGATGTCTTAAAAATACATATATATTACGTACTGACATTTATGCACATGCTCAAACATGTAGACATCCTCCATGTATTTACGTAACACATAGAGGTAATAGGTAGGTGGTACACATGCTACATTTTCAAGAGTTGCCTGACCAAAAAGTTACAGAGACACCCCTTCCTTGTCCACACACAGAGAGCCCTGAGAATCAATTCCTCAAGAATTGCCTTTCTCAGTAACTCTGCTCTTTGCTTTGCAGAGTGCCATGGTCATGTCATTCTGAGGTCACATAACATGTATAAAATTAGTGTCTATGTATCTATACCATTGAAAAAATATTTTTTCTCCAGAAAAAAAAAGAATACAATGTTGGAGAAGAGATGTTATAGGGAGCCATATTTCAAAATTTGGTCCAAGATTCCAAAATCCAACTGATCGTGGTCATTTTAATTATTGTCATCGTGTGCTTGTTCATTCAGTGTTAATGCACTTTTCACAGTTGGACATGGTGTTAGTGTAGCCAGACGGGTTTCATTATTATTCCTTTTGCTTTCTCAATGTTAATTTATTGCATGGTTTATTCTTTTTTTCTTTACAGTTGAAATTGCTTTAAATGATGGTTAAAAGTACAAATTAAAATGTTAATTTTATCAATGTGATTGTAATTAAAATATTTTGATTTAAATACCGAAAATAATAAATTTTAAGGTGTGGAGTATGTTCTTGATCATTTGCAGTTAAGGACTTTAAATAAATCAAATGTTAACAAAAAAAAGATTTTTGTTATTTTCCTTAATTAAATCCAAAATAGATATTCTGAATATGATATTTTTCAATGCCTAGCACTGAATATAAATGACAAAAAGGAAAATAAAACAAAATTGTTTGTTTATTATATGTAGTAAAAAGGTTAAAAAATTCAATAAAAGTGGATAGATAAGTTGATTTAATATCCCAATAATTGAGATTTTTACGATTCTTTATTTCCAGTAATGTTTACCTCAATTTTTGACGTGGACTTAAGCCTTCTATGTTTCTTTTTTAGCCTTTCCGCAGTGAAATTTAATACTATTAATTTAACTCCTTTTTTGTCTTTCCCAATATATCATTTTTCTTTATCTGAGTATTTAAGTGAGACAAAATATTAGATGTGGCTGTTAAAATTAAGTTGTCTACCATAGAGAATCGTGAACCTTCTTTGCATTAAAAGAGAAACAAAACTTAACCATCATGGTAGCTTTGGAGGGGACAGAGAAGGCGAGTTAATCCACTCCTGCGGGGGAACCTTTGTACCACCAGAACATTTCCATAGCTGCTATTTTGTGTTGTGTGAAGATATTTTTAAAATATTGTTTCTAAAAATATTGTTCCAGAGAACTTAAGGCTGATGATTTGTTTGCCTTCTAAGAAGCTTTTAAATGCAACTTTACACTCCTACAGTTGCTTGAGATCACAAAATCATTAATCTCCTTTGATAGTAGGCTCACTTTCCAGTCCACCTATTTCTTTGTAAGTCTTGTTAGGATTGACATCAACAATAACAACACAGCCCAAGCAGAGGCTGGCCTGCCTGAGCCCTTGTGTATGAACTCCATCCTCACCAGGGCTTGAACTTGGACAGCCTTTACTTTGATCGCCGCACTCCACACTGAGGACAAGATAAAAAGAACCGTGTGAGTCCCTTAATTATCGCGTAATTGCCTCCCCAGATGAGAGAAGGGGTGCCATGTAGCACTTGAGAAAAATCCAGAAATCTCAAATCCCAGCTCTCACTTCAGCTAATGAAAGGAGAAGAAAACTACTGGTCGAGTAATTTTAAAACCTGATTTGGAGGCCGGGGAAGGATATTAAAGTTCCAAAAAGGAAAAAGCTTCCAATTCCAACAGTTATTTATATTTAGATAGCAGGTAAAGAAACGTTGGCAAATTCGAATTCCTCACGTAATACAAGGCATGAGCTTGGGCCTAGGCCTTGCAGCCGGTCGCACGGAATCAGAGTTGTCTTCGGCGCGTTCCCCTGCGCAGCGTCCCCTCCCCTCTCTCTAATGCATTAGCAATATCACGTTTGCCCTCACCCACCAGGCTTAAGGGGGGCCTTAGTTCTCGTCTCCCTCTCTTAACTCTGCAAAAACTTTTCCTGGGTTTGCGGGGACCAGAAGCCTCGGGCTTACGGTCTGAAGCCGTTTGGGGGACCCTCCTGAGAAACTAGAAAGGTGGGTCACGGGGAGCAGGTCTCGCCTCGCGGGCCTCTGCCGCGTTTTTCTGCCAGCTCTGGACAGTAACACACCCCGTGGGCATCTTCCGCGCGCTCAGCCGCCTCTGGGCGCCGGGAGCTGGCCCCGCGCGTTCGCGCTCGGGCGGGTTGGGGGCCGGGCGGTAGGTTGCCGGGGAAGGGGGTGGGGGCAGCGTAGGACCAGGAGCATCTCGAGGTGACAAGTGCAGTTAGTTCTTCACTGTTTGGGCATTTCCCCCTCCTGGAGAATAAATCTGTTCGGCCCAAGACCTAAAAGTCAACAAAGAAGGCCAGGCACCTCGGCACGGCTCCTGCGGCCCCAACGCCCTCGCAGCCGCGGCGGCTCCCGCTGCGTAATCCTTCGCTCGGAAACCCAGACACACAACCGCCGGGACGCCCGGGGCCGGGGCGCCAATCCTGGGGGCCAGAGGGAAACAGCGCAGGTACCGGGGGAGCGCTGGAGCCCTCCCCGGGCGCTCCGCCTTCCCGCGATCCCTCCCCATTTTCTCTCCGCGTGTTTCTAAATGTCTTCACCTCTGAAGCTCCTGCAGCCCAGGACCGGGGTGGGGATGCTGAACGCAGGCTGGGTCCACCCGACTCGCTTTTTTAAGAATTTCGTCCGAAGTGGGGGAGGGGTCTCCGGAGGAGGTGGGAGGGAGAGGAAAGGAAAAACTTGCAACACACCCAAGTGCAGAGCTCACGAGGCCCTCCGATCCTCTGACAACACCACGGAGCAAACACTTTTAGAAAAAAAGGAAAATGTTTGGGGAGTAAGTATAGGGCCGAGGAAGAAACTTCAAATGTTACTTTCACCTTGTTCCAGGCTTGAAATATGTTTTAAATTGATAAAATGAGAAGACACCTAAACATAGATGAGGAAGAAGAAAGGCTCACCAGTTCTACTTAGCAGAAACTACACAACTTAGCAGAGTTCCCCTGTAGAAAGCAGCTCAGTCTGGTTTTTACTTGATGGCTAATACAGTGTTTAAATCAGGGATGAAATTTAATTTACATTGTCTCTTTGTAATCCCCTCATAGAATAAACTGGTGGGAATTATTATGGGAGTAGGGATTAAACAAACAAAATCCTATTAAAGTTCTTCTGTTTTCATTTTCTGCAGGCTAGATAACCAACTGATTTCACTGAAATATAAAAAAAAACATTACTTTTCTTCAGGAGTCTAACAGAAACGAATGAGCTATAGCACAAAAGTATTCCTGGAGTGACAAAAATTTACTTCATTGTTTTGGTACTAAAAAAAATTGATCTCAATTCCACAAAAATACTCATTAAGTTTCTTTACAAAAAAAAAAACTTCTTCGATCAATACAAATGCCTTTTGATGCTGACCAAAGTAGGGAGACCTGTAGCCCAAATTAATTAACCTTTCCTCAAGATCAATTGGTTTTCTGTTGATTTAGAAGTATTATTGTAGAACATTTAGCTATAATGTATTTTAATGTGATATGTCAAGAAGAAAAACTTGTTAAAAGATAAAATTGCTTAAGTTACTACATATTTACTACATCTGTAAAAAATATTTTCAAAATTAACTTTTAATCGTTTATTTGAATTGTAGTAAAATGTTTTGCAACTAAATGGAGTTAAGATAAGGTTTAATTACTTCAAGATAATTATGTGCAAAAGGTGATTATTTGTAGGCTATCAGGTTAAATATGTGATTAAATTATGCTGAAATTTAGAAATAATATTTTCCCCAATAGGAAGACTCATTAGCACCAATAGAAACTCATCAGAGTAAGAATGTAATAAAGTGAAACAACTTATAAGATTCCTACTTAGAATCCATTTGAGGAGATACAAGGTTTTCTTAAAGTAGACATTGATGCAAATTTTATTGTCTACTGATGATCCTATTTGATGTATCCAAATAACATTTAATAATAGATTACCTTAAATATTGTTTTTCCCCCCTTACAGATAGTTAAGTTTGAGGCCATAATGGTTCCACTAGTTTTTCTGTTTTTGGTTCCCAACTGGAGCTTGGTTCATTGAACTTTGGACAGCGCAGACTGCAGCCCTCACCTTTCTTTCTTTCTTTTTTTTTTTTTTCTTTTATCCCTCCAGCTATCATTCTGGCAAGTAATAGGGGGTTGGAAAATACCCAGGCAGTTCAATTTTAACTTGAAAAACATTCATTTTCCTACTACAGAGAGATCTTAAATCTGACAAGGGGGAAATCCTCACTTGCTACCTTATATTTTCTAACTTCCTCATTTCTCCATTTATGTCAGCTGTGACTACACAGTGTAAAAGGAAAGCTCATGGTGAACCTGAGCTCACCTCTGCAGCCCTGGAAAAGCAAGGAGCATCCCTCCTTTGAAATGCCACTTCTTAATATTTGGGGGGTTCTCTATGTTCCAGTCAACTTAAGGTATAAAAGCAGAACATTCTCCCTCAATATCCCGGAAGGAAAGGGCTTAAATAGAATAAGCGCTTGAAGATCTAAGAAACCAGTTGGGATGCTGGTCAAGTCACATCAAGATCAAGTTCAGAACCTGGCCAGTGCCATGGCGGGCCTGACTCAGCTCTCTAAGTGTAAGGTTGCTTTGGGTTGACTTTCTAGTTCTCTCTTCAACTACTCTTCAACAGATTATACAACAGAGGCTTTTTAAAAAAAAAATCCTGAAACAAAGAAAAACAACCTGAAAATACCCCCCAAATCATTGTCTGGAATTAGGAAACAAAGCATTCAACTGCAAACCTTAGTTTTTTCCCCCTCTCCCATGAAATTGTAGTTACTCCTTTACTTGTCTAATCACGTCCCAGGTCATATCTATTTATCTCTCTCCCTCTTATCTGAGTTCTTTTAAAACACAAAGTACTTAATAAGAAGAATGTGAGGGGCTTTGTGGTGCTTTGTTTCGTTTACATATTTACTTTTAAGGACCTATCCATTTTGCACCAGGGAAGAAAGTGGTTCCTGCCGAGTGAAATACTGGAGAACTGATTTTCTTTGCGCGATTCAGGTGACTGGGACTTTTTTGTAATATTCTCCCCGTTCTGGGTCCCACCTGGGAGCCTTGGACTTCACTCCCATAGCCCAGCTACAAACGCTTAGCCCAACAGCTGCTCAGTCCCGAGAGCCAACTCCCTCAGTGCTCTGTGCCGCTTTTTCCGAGGTGGAGGCAGCCTCTCGAGCTCCGACAGCAACGAGCCCTGTTGCAACACAGGGCACGGTCCAGGTTCCCTCGCTTCTCTCACAACGCCTTCTGCTGACACGCTTCCTTTGTGTTATGCCTGGCTAATATATTAATGGGGCGGATAACCTGGATTCTTTGAGGAGGGATGGAGGGGGTTGGAGACAGGGGAGGGTGGGAAGGGAACCCAAGAGCTAGCTCTCTCTAGTCGCCGACCTTTGGGCCAAAAGAGTTCAGAGGGTGGGGGTGGGGAGCGCGGGATGAGAGTGGAGGTGAGGAAAGTTCATGTTGCAGGCCCTGAAAGCAAAGTTAAATGCCTGCAACAAGTTTTTAGAAAATGTGATCTGGTGTTAACATCCGGTCCTGGGTCCAGAACTGCGAGGTCGGCCGCCGCCCATGCTGGAGAAACTGCCCTGCTGGCTCTCTCTCTCCCTGCGGCCCCTGCCCTCGCCCGAGGGCCCAGCTGCACGGCGGTAAGGAGTCACAGGTGTCCCTCTCTGCCGTGCACCTTCTGAGACCCACCAAACTCTAGCTAAGCCAATCACCGTAGGTGCTGGGTCCCAGTGGTTAAAAACGAACTTCCAACCACCCCTACCTGATGTGCTCAACGAGACCCCTGCCTTCTCCACCCTCACATCCAAAGGACAGTCTGGCCACCCAGTCTGGGGCCTTAAACGATTAATCACAGATGCAACCCCTGCGCTACACCACGAAGTGGGCGCCAGGAACCGCGACCCCAGGGTAGAGGACTAGGGTTCCGGGAATGGCGTCTCCAGGTGAGAGCTTTTCTCCCGCCCCGGCCTCCGAGGCCGAGCGGAGGGCCGAGTCCCTCCTGGCCAGGTCCGCGGCCCCGCCCGCCAGAGGGTGCCCCGGAGGCCCGAGACGCATGCTGCCCGCGGGCCGCGCGGCCGGACTCGGCGCTCCTCGCGGAGGCAGTTCTCAGCCCATCAAAAGCCCGGGCTTTCCTCAGCCTTATGGGCCGTGAGGTGAACAACAATGCTCGGGCCCCTTCACTTCAAAAGCGGCGATCAGGGGAAAGGCTCCCCCACAGATTTTTTTTTCCCTCTTCAGCCTTTCATTCCAGTATTTTTTTTTTTTTTTAAGGCATCAGCAACTCAGGACCCGGGCGAGCCTAATGCCCTTTGATGGGGATTGAATTCATTATCTCCAATAACACAATTGTGCTTGGCCAACGAAAAGAGCAAAGCTGGGCTCTCTCCCGCCCGAGGGGCCCGGCCGGGCGGGGCTGGCAGGCGAGCGAGGCGAGCTCCTGGGACCTGCGCGGGGGCGCGGCCTCGGCCCGCCCGCCCGGGCTGGACTTCCCTGGGTCCGGGGGGCGCGGGCCCCGGTGGAGGCTACAGGGCGGGCAACGTCGCCCGCGGACGCAGCGCAGGGAGGGCTGGGCGACTCTGATTTGACTTATTCTTCCCGTCTCGCTTTGCAACCGTTCCCCAAGGACTGCCCCGAGGGCTGGCGTTTACTCTCCCCCGTGCCAGCATCCAGCTGCCGAGCCTTCCCAGGAGCCTGGGGCGCGCGGGCTGCAAAGGCCACCCCGCGCTGCCGGCTGGGCGCGGAGAGCTCTGCGCACGCCGCCGCGCCGCCCCACCCCTGCGCCCGGGGCTCGGAGCCAGCCTCACTCGCAACCCAGCGCTGATCAACGGGGCTTTAAGTCGTCCCTGCCCTGGAGCCCACTCTGCCCACTCTGATCAAGCCATCCCCACTAGCTTTGACGCCACCCATTGACTCTGGTAGCGGAACGGTGCTCCGGGATCCTGGGCCAGGACGGCCGGGGAGCCACGTCCGTCACGCGGACAAGGAATCAACGGTTCCCGCGCCCGCCCGGAGGGTAGGGCGGCCTCCTTCGCTTCCGGCTGGGTGGAGACCGCCGGCACCGCGACCTCCTCGAGAGCGCCTCCTCCGCAGGCCCACTGCCATCCTTGCCCTTTCTGCCACCTCCAGCCCACTGCTTCTCGGCTATCCTGAGTGCACAGAGGCTTCAGCCAGCACTATCACGTGCCTTCATCTTGGTGCGAGCGTGTGTGTGTGTGTGTGTGTGTGTGTGTGTGTGTGTGTGTGTGTGAGAGAGAGAGAGAGAGAGAGAGAGAGAGGGAGAGAGGGAGAGAGGGAGAGAAAGAGAGAGGGAGAGAGAGGGAGAGGAGAGTCTCTAGGAATCATGATCAAAGAACACTTCTCTATAGATAGTTTGGTGTCTAAAATATCGCAGTACAAGTTTGTCATTTTATTACTGGGCATACTTCCCAACCTTCCCTCCTCACCCATTACTGAAAACAGTATGTATTGCAACTTTATTTCAGTCAAATAAAGAAAAGTAATAAACAGAATTTAAAGTACTTTTTTCTTTCTTTTCTTTTTTTCTTTTTCTTTTTCTTTCTTTCTGCAAGAACACTTACAGAATGCTCAATGTTAGTAACCCTGGATTAGGATTTAGTCGTCCCTGCCAATTAATCAGGACTATCCCAACCTTCAAGTGATCTACTACTCTCCAGCTTTCTCTTTAGGGAATTAGAGCGGGCACAAGTACAGGAGAGGGGTGTGCGCGCCTATGCTTAGTCCACAAAAGCAACAAATTACAGGATCTGCTGATTTGGTGTAAACCAAGAAAAGTGTGTCAGACTTAAGACTTTCTGTTAGGCGTTTTCTCATCAGGAGCTATAAGAATTTAGTTATTTAATTCCCTTTAGCATCAGTAGATTTACAAATTAAAAAAAAATGCAAATTCAGCCCATGGAACTCTGACCAATCCCTTCAATTTTGGGGCCTAGGCACTTGGGGAAGGGAGAAGAGAAATGAATTCTGTTGTAAGAGAATTCTAAATAGGTAAGATTAAAGAGAATATTTCAGTTCTTTCTCCTTTCCTTTTGCTCCCCCCCTTTTTTTTAACTTAGACAAAAATAGCATCCTGAATATAACTTACATTAAAACATTATATGTTTACTTTTATGAGATCTTTATGGTTTTCATTTACACCCAAAAAGATGTAAAACCTTTACCTTGCAGATATTCTGACTCTCTAACAGAGAACTCTATAGGTAATGCTATTCTTACATGAGTTCTCAAACTCCAAATATTATATGTTATCAAAGAATAAGTGACTTCTGGACACTTGTACCACTTTTTATTATCTTACTAAAGAATAGGTGTAAATCTTGGTGACCAGTATGTTTACAGTGTGGTGTTACTTTGGTCACCTTTTATAAAATCTCTTGTGTAATATCAAGTGGAGTTTTAGTCTTTGTCCTCAATGTGACACAGTTCTACACCTGGGGGGCTGGGGGGCTGCTGGGCTTTCTTTGCCTTTTTGTTGTCATACATTTAGAAATACTGGGGAGGGAAAGGTGTTTACATGGGGAGAAGATGGCAATGGTTTATATTTTAAAGATTAACAATTTGAAGAGTAATACAACAGGCATGACCATAACTAAGTTCTAGGTAGGTATAGTTACTTGGGAATTAATTTGTATGATTATTGTGAAGACTTTAGAGTAACCACATTCTGGACTCAGTGTAAGAACAATTCCATGAATAACAATATGTTCAAAACAACCAACAAAAGGCTTTAATTCTGACATATAGCCACCAGACCACAGACCCATGGATAGTCCTGTGGTTTATCATACAAACAACTGTCTAGTGCTCGAGCACACACACAGGATTACATGACTTCTGATGAGCAGAACGGATGAGTTACTAAATACACGATACCACAATGTTCATGTAGATGTTTTTGGCCAAGAAACAAAATTTGGAGGGAAGAAAATCGAAAACATTCCAGTAGAAATGAGAATTCAATGTTATTAAAAGTAATACCCCTTAAGCCTTGAGGTTAACTGAATCATGGGACCATACATGCAATATGGTGATGGAAAAGATTTATTATGTTTTCTAGTCCACTCACCTGCAAGATTACTCCCCTTGGAGTTTTCTCAAGCCAGGTCCAGGATACATTTAAATGTCAAGAATTGAAGGACTCCCACTTCTTGAGTTTATCCATATAATGGAGAAGCACTACATTCACAGGACAAAATATTTTGCCAATGGAATATTTTCTCTGATATTTATGTAAAATCCACTTACATTTTAAGTATGCCTCTTTGAGGGTCCATTTTTATTAGGTCTCAACCCTGTTTCATACGTCTGAATGCCTGTCTCTCTATTTATTTAGCCAATCTATACACATTTACTTTCTTTAGTTCCCACATAAGACTGATCCGAATAAAGTGCCCCAGGTGGGAAAACACTTCTATCACTGACAAGCATTTGGCTTTATATATTTAACACTAAGAGGGAAAAATAAAGTTATAACCAACAGTTTCTTTGAATTACAACAACATTATAAATAAGAGGCTTGGTCTATTTGCGAAATGTTATCCAAGTGCCAGGTCAGGCAGCCTCCTCACCTTTTAAACATGACCATGGTAAGAAGTCCAAGAACTGTGGCTTCCTAAAATATGATGTCGTTATTATAAGAATGGAATCTAGAAAGCAACCTGGGGGTTGGTTCATTAAAAAAAAAAAACTGTTCCTCATACAGGAGAGAGTTTAGAGTATTTGGTAACTTGTGGCTCACAGATTTACATGTAGCCTGTCAGAAGTCTGCTATGTTGGAGTTTAATATAGTAAAGAGGCTAAGGAAATTCATCATAAAACTTTTAAAGAAAAGTTAAACTTTTAAATTTCAGTTCCATAGGTGCAGAAGCTGAGGCTCCACACCTGCATTATGATTTGGAGTCTCAGGCTCAAAGCTAGACTCTGGGCTCCTAAGAACTCGCACTTCTCTGTGCAGCAACACCTGGGCCGCACTGCACCAAGGAGCGACACTGCAGACTACACCCATCTCCACTGAGCCAGGCCGTTAGAGGGAATGCTGAACAATCTGACAGATAATTCACTTTGGAAGCACAATCATAGTAGGAGCAGGTTGTGAGTTAAATTGGGAGTACAAATGAGACATCCTCTCCACTGCATTCTACTCACCTATCCCATCCTATCAAACAGAACTGGGGACAGGGAAGAACGAAACTGTAATCAAAATGAAAGGTTGTAAGGCTTCTGGTGACTCAAACAGTAACATTCAGAGGTTGAGTAATAATATTATAATAGTCCATATAAATGCACTGAAAACAAAGTTGCAAAGATGTCAGCTTCTAAGCAGTTGGTGGCTGGGTTCGGAAACAGGCAAGTTCTACCCAATTCTTGTTTCCTATGGCATAGCAAGTGAAAATTCTGGGTTTTATTTAAATCTCTGCATGAGTAGAACTTTTAAAATGTTCAAAGAGTCTTCTTAAATAAACTGAGGTCTGCATTTTATAACATCTTTTAAAGTCTTAATGTTCAGTTACAATTGTTACCAGAAGTTACTGTTAGTGGAATAACCTGAGATTTTAACAAGCATAAATTACCTTTCATAAAGTAAAACATAGCCCTTTTTATTTTAGCCTTATCTTCAGCAACAGAAAGGGTGATGTAGTAGTCAGTGTTTAACCTGAAAAGTAAAAAGTGTATCACAAAAATCATTCTTGATTACACTAAATGCCCCTAAAAATGGATTTATTATGTTATCGTGAGGAGTAACAAATAACAACTATCATGCTGTGACTTTGTGGGTGTGTGTTTTTGACTCAGGGAATAAACGTGTTTTCAAAAGAAACAGCAAACCAGAGATGGGGGAATGCAAGGGATGAAAAGATGGGGGTGGGGAGGTACCATAGCAGAAAAAGCAGAAAGTATTGGGACTTATATAGATGTATGGACCGAGGGATTGAGGGAGTGAGATGGGATGGAGGCAATTACTGGCTCTAGAGAACTAGACAGAGTGTGCTGAGGAAGGGCCAGGCGTGAAAAGATTTGGTGTCGTCATAGCAACGCGCTCAGCCCTGCTCCCCCTGAAGCCCATTCAGCTCTGAGCTGCCAGAACACGTTTTTAATTAAAGCGTATAAAAGTTGTTTTGTAAGGACTTCTCCTCATCCGATAGATTTCAAAATGGTTAATCAGGCTTCATCTCCTTTTGATGCTCACAAGAGCATGGGCTGCTGCGTGCACAGAAGCTGCTGCTGGCCTGTGAGTAAGTTATCTCTCAATCACACCTAATGCCCGAGTGAGGGGCACCTAGTTGTTTAGATACACAGAAACCGGGACTTCACGTGGGAGGGGTAGGGCCATTTTTATGACTGTGAGTGGAAATGTTAATGTTAATTGTCTTTGCTCTAGAAACTACAGAATTCATCCTTCTGATGGCTATTTTCTCTGGTTGATATTCTATTTAGCTTTTAAAAATAGCAAGGTGTTTTCCTTTGGGAGACACAGTCCAAAAACCAAAATAAAAAGTTACAATTTATTTGTATCAAATAATATTTAATCTAGCATGAGTAGTATCCCAAGAAAAGGTTTTGTTTGTATCACTCATATAAAAAAGATGGCAACTCATTCTATATTTTCTGAGAATGAAAGGGTTCTTACTACTAAGTCCTCCTCCACAAATCCATGAAATACAGCAACAGTTGCAGTGTTTTCTTTTATAAAATGGATGACTTAATAGAAAACAGCATCTTTGTTGATTCACTAAACAATTTCTTAGCAAAAGACACACCTTCTCCAAGCTCTTTCATCTCCTTTTCTCCCAAACCTTGGCAGATGATCTTGCTTCTAATATCCCCGAAAAAGAGGGAAAAGAAAAGAGGAGGTTTCACCTGTCATCCATTCCCTCATCCACCCCACATTCCAACTCCACATTTCTCTCGGTGTCAATACCCCCTCTGCTGGGTTCAGGAGAACCACAGCTCCTGCTCCCTCTCCAGGACAAACATACCCACCCACCAAAGTTCTTGGTCCCAGACTTTTTTTTCTGTTTTCACTGCTTTACTAGTGTCTTTACTGTTTCTTATATCCACTGGCTCCTTCTTCTCAGCTTCAAACATATAATGGTAATCTCTATTTTAGGGGAAAACCCCTCCTTAAACGGGTTTCACAAAATCTTCTAGTTAACCTTCCCTTGCTCTCCTTTTCACTGCAAACTTTTCACATGAGCCATCTCCACCCACAGTCTCTACTTCTCCACAGCCTTGCAATCTGACCTGTGGCCCCTTAAACTTCTTTCTGGAAGATTATCAGTGATGCCTTGATTCAATGGTGTTTTTCCTCGGAGTCTCAAACAGTCTTAACATTTCTCAATATTCTTACCAATGTTGAACACTTTCCCACCAGAGACCCCTTGGCACACACCTATCATCATCCTCTACCTCCTCTGGACTATTCTATCTTTATAACTGTCTGCCCTGTCTATTCCAACCCCCACTATAGTTCCCCATGACTAAGTCCATGGCCTGAGAGAGAAAAACCAGTCCCTCGCACTTGGGAACTGGCTCCACACCTCTAGCAAGGCCATAGTGTTTTCAGGAGTTCATCTGGCCCTCATAGTTAGGCCTAGGTGTTCTGTCAAACGTAAACAATTTCACTGAACTCCAACAATAGATAAGGCCATTCCATAACCATAGAGAAATGAGACAAAAAGAAGACCACTTTGCCTAAGCACAAATAAAAACAAAGTCACTGCAAACCACAAAAATAGTAGTTAATCCTATTAGCAAATTAAAGCCGAGCTAATACTTGTAACTGTTGCTTCTTTACAAATTATAGCTTTAGCTGTGTTCTAGTCTTCCCTCCTAGATAAGATTACTTAAAATGCACAATCATAGAATTACCCTCACAGCATCCAGTTCAAAGCCTGACTGTCTTGAGCCCTCCCCCAAACCACTGGACACAGTTATAACACATAGTTATTTCAAGCCTGTGTTAGAGAAATTAGATTATTTATTATGGGAGAATGAGGGCCAGAAGGAAGAAGTTTGAGAGGATTACAGATTATAACACATTATAAAGACATTTGTAGCACAGTGCAGATAGAGTAGGGTACCTCAGGAAATAGTGAGCTTATCAACACTGAACATTCAAGTGTAGACTAGATGACCACTTAGATAAACATTTGTGTCCAGGTCATGCTTTATTTAAATAGTCAATATTCATTTGCCTCATCTTACACATTTACCTGTTTTTGGTGCTCTCATTCTTTCTCACATCACCTTGATTCCATCTGTGTCACTTTCCATTGGCCTAATCAACTCCCTTTAAGATTTCACTTAGTGGAGTTCTTTTTTGGTGATATTCTCTCTCTCTCTGGCATTCAATGTAGGTTCTTAAATTTTTTTACTTTCAGCACTTTAAAAATGCTATTTCATTGTATTCTTTTTTTCTTTGTGTTCTTTTTAAAAAGATTTTATTTATTTATTTTTAGAGAGAGAAGGGAGGGAGAAAGAGAGAGAGAGAAACATCAATGTGCGGTTGCTGGGGGCCATGGCCTGCATCCTAGACTTGTGCCCTGACTGGGAATCAAACCTGCGATGCTTTGGTTCGCAGCCTGCGCTCAATCCACTAAGCTATGGCAGCCAGGGCTTATTTCATTATATTCTGATTTTCTCTTTTTTCTGAGAAGTTTGACAGTATCATTGTCACTTTTGAAATTAATGTCATTTTATTCTTTTTCCTTTTTTTTAAGTCTCTGATAATTCTAATTATCTGATAAATCTAGGTTATCTTGAGGTCTGGTTCTATTGATGATATTAACTTTTCACATGGGTCTTTTTTCTTCCCTTTAAAAACTTAAATGCCAGATATTATGTATAAAAAAAACAGTAGAAACTGAGGTTCAACTCTTAGATTCACTCTCCTATGTATATTTTATGGTTTGGCATATATGTGAGTTCACATGATGATAGCATTTAATTTTCTGTAAATTTTGGTTGACTGGTCAGTAAAGATCACCAGTAAAGTATATGCTATACTTCTAGAAGAGTTGCATACCTTGGTACTATTTAATCTAGTGTGTTTATTTTACCTGAAGGGCAGAAGAACACAGATTAACACCATTATGAAGGGCAAACCTTCAACTCAGAATACGGATCAGTGTACTGGATTCCTACTGAAGTTTACACTGTTTGGGAATATAATCTGAATTTATATATGTTCAAAACTAACTCATGGAGGATGGATTAAAAGAAGGAAGTGACTAGACTTGAGTGACCCCTTTAAGAAGGAAGTTGGAGTATTGTCACCAGCTAAGTGAGGCAGTAATGGAGGTAAAGTAGAAGGATTTGATTAATCCTATAACTTGTGGTTTCTTTCAGTGGAATGGATAGAGTTGAAGACTAAGAGAATAAACAATGAAGCCAAATACCATTTATTTACTTTTAAATGTTATTTTAAGACAGTGAAGCTGAAGAACTGACAAATACTATTCTTGCAAATAATGGTAGGAGAGAAATGTATGGCAGGAAGGAGAAAAGATTTAGGTACTATCTTTGTCTTTTTGAAATTTCACTTGAGATTAATTTATTCATTAATATCATAAATACATTTGTTGAACAATTACTATATGTACACCATTCTTATAGACACTTACACAGCTATATTAGATAATTCTTATCTCAAAGAATGTATAGTCTGAACGGGGTGATGAGACAAAACAGTCATTCAACTGTAAGGGAAAAGGTAGAAAATGGCCATTTTAGTTGCCGGTGCATAGAAGGTGCTCAATAAAGTTTGTTGATGAATTAATAAATAAATGAATGAAGGGCACAGAAAGGCACATATAAATACCAAGAGTTAAGAAAAAAGTTGCATGTTGGAAGATCAGAAAAGGCTTTTATGTCAGAATATGACAACTGAGTAAGACCATAAATGTCAGCTACGTCTAGATACGAGATAGCAGGGCTGGGCAGTCCCAGGGGGAGGTTCCTGTCAGGAACTGGGAGCCGGGAGCTTCAGGGTGCCTGGAGGGAAAGGGAAAGCTGAGGCATGAAGAGGAGGCCTCGGGAAGACAAAGCTGGTAAAGTAGACTGGTGGAAAAACCCGGAGGGCCTTGCATGTTCTACAGAGTTTGGAGGTTATTCACTAGGTCACATTTCGCATTAGAGAGATAAGCTATGGATAAGAAAATATTTGAATCATTTGAGGATATATGGTTAGAGGTATAAAGGGAATTATGAAAAAGATGAAAGAAAGGAAGGAAAGAGAAAGCTTCCTTGGGACATACACTTGGCAACTGAGACTGTGGGGTTCCAGAACAGAAAGGAAAAAACAGAAGAATTCAGGATCAAAGATATTTATAATACAAAGTGTAGTTCTAACCCTCCTTCAAGTGCTAAGGCTCTTGCTGGAAGGAGTCATGTTATTGAACTTGCACAAGTGGAATGCAATTTCTTCACTAACACAGAAAAAAATCCATGGCTATCATTAGACTTAATTATGCTATGAAATGTGATATTCCTTATTAAATTTTTTTCTGAGGCAGCGAGTAAGAAGAGTTAGCAGAAAATTTCCTGGGGAAAGTAGTCTATATTCACTCTCTCCATTTTTCATTCACTTCTTAATTCCCTGCAATCTGGATTTTGTCTCTCATTACAGTAGGAACTACTTTCATTAAAGTCACCATGGACTCCTTAATTGCCGATCCCAATGGCACTTAGCTCAAACACCATCTCCTCTGGGTAGCCTTTCTTAATCTCAAAGAAAGGGCAAGATGCCCTTTCACCTGCTCTGCCAAAGCATTCTGAGCCTATTTCTATTACAGTACCCATCCTACTGTATTAAAATTATTTATGGTTACATTGTTCCCTCTGGACTGTGATTTTCATGAGGTCACTAACTGTATCTTATTCAACTTTGGGTCCTCAGCTCTTGGTATGGTGTTACTTGCATTACTGGCAAATGCAAACCATAAAACCCCCTCTATTATCTCTCTCAATTCTGTCATCTAGATACACTTTTAGAAAAATACTGAAGACTTCCAAATAAATCAGAATAGAAATATTTCCTCTGTTCACCACTTTCACCTTCACTTGCACTATAAATACTGTAAGTCATTTAATGATGAACATATTAATAAAGTTTAGATGTTTTACAACTGATTCTCTTGTCCTCTAACCCTCACACATGGCCACAGTCTGTTAGGCATACTTCTTGTGACTTTGTGGTATTGTGATTTCATTGGGCAAGGACTGTTTTGATTTAGCAACAATTTTTTTAAACATTGTGTTATTTTTAAATTTTTATTTTTTTTAGACTTTATTTATTTATTTTTAGAGAGGGAAGGGAAGGAAAAAGAGAGAGAGAGAGAAACATCAATGTGCAGTTGCTGGGGGCCATGGCCTGCAACCCAGGCATGTGCCCTGACTAGGAATTGAACCTGCGACACCTTGGTTTGCAGCTCAATCCACTGAGCTATGCCAGCCAAGGCAGCAACAAATTTTTAAGTGTCTCTTATGTTCATACGTTCTAGTTAGTGCTGGAGATTCAAAGATAAATGAGAATAAATATAAATATATACTTTACATGGAATTTACACTATAATTAATTTTAAACATTTTATATAACAGTTTGTCTAGTAATATTAGCTCAATAAAGATGCTCAGTAATAATCGTCAATAAAGATGCTTAGTATTTTATTACCCTGGTTGTTTTGCCACATCCTTACATCTTTAAAATTTAATATGTGAAGACCACTATTGTTTCCATTTTTATGCACACACCTACTCTCTTTTATCCAATTTTGCAAATGCTTTGGGAATTACCAGACTTCATATACGTGATAGTTTGGAATTACCTTTGATTCTTTCTCTCCCTTTTACTCCTTTATTTCAATTTTTGCCAAATTGTTTCTTTCCATCATCTACAAAGTTCACACTTTTCATTCTTCTCTTGGACAAGTGTTAAAACTTTGAAGACTTCCACATGGAGACTGGTTAGGGTGGGTGGGGCTGAGGAGGAGAACAGTGATACCCTGATTTGATGTTACTTGTGAAAAATGTCCTAAATGTATTGTTTATACATTTCATATTTCTAAAAATCACATTTATCAAACTAATTTCAATTTTATAGCTTAAATGAAATATGCTGTATGACAATGAAATATGTGACCAAAGGAATCTGTAAATGTTTTGCTCTATTTTTTTTTTGCTAGGAATTTTTCAAGTTAATAATGCTGAAGATAGTTATTTTGAATGTATTTTAAAATCATATTTACACATACTTTTTAGAGTAAATGAGTATCAAAGCTTATATTAAAATTTAGTTTGTGACTTTTCTTAATATAATCAACAAATGTAAAGTCAATAAAGAAAGCTCAATTGGAGAATTACAAACTTGTTAGTAGATGTTACAATATTAAAGAATATTTAGCATTCATATAAGCAGTATTTTTTAAAATGTCAACTTAAAAGTTGTTTTTGGAAATAGTTTTCTTGGTCCTTATAAACAACTGGTCTGTTATGATGAGGGTAGCAGCAATAGAAGTTTTGGTTTTGTTTTAAAAAAAATGTTGGGGCATCTATAGATTTAGATACATTCAAAACATTATAAGACTGCAACAGACTGAAGGAAAACAGGTTGAACACTGGTCTTTCAAACATACCTCATCATTGTTTCTAATGTAAACTCTTCTTCTAATTATTCTTCTAATAAAGTGTAAACTATGCATACATGACAATGTTTACTAGTAAGTGAATCTTAGAAAAGATTTTCAGGAAATACAATTTTTAGGAAATTAAATATTCTTTACAATGTACCATTTGTTAAAACAACAAAATGAGCACTAAGATTTATGAGCATAAATTGGCTCTACATTTACTTACTTTTAAAGGTATCAGAGTTAATATATTACACAAAACCACTTACCCTTAAAAGCAAAGCGTAATTGTTTGCCACAATTACTTTAATGCACTTCTCTTCTAAGATAAATTTTTAACTCAGGAAAGCAGGGTTTGGAATGGGAAGAGTTAAAAACCACGCAGCAACAGTAACCTCATTTAGATAAGGGGATGATGGGTGGAGCAAGGGAACAATACACCAAAGTGCTTTTCTTTCACAGATCTTGGTTCAAATTAAGGTTAAATTCCACAGGAGGATGTGTTTTCCCCATATGGAGTCTTAAAGGACATGCCTTTGTTTCCAGCTTCCCAGAGAAGATATATGTTAACACAAACAAAACATTTCATAATAAATTTAACTTTTATAGAGTGACTAATGCCCCGTGGAGATAAGGTAGACTTCCAGTCACCTGTGTTTAATCCAGGCTGAAGAAATTATGCCAAGGGCACACTGAGGAAACTTTATTCCTTTGGAGAGGATGGCAGTAACTTGGTAGGGACAAGAAAGGGTCCTGGTTTTAAAAGTCTCATTGGAAATGACTCTCCCTTCCTCACTGTGAACACAGTTTAGCGTTTATGTACTTTGGAAGGACAAAGAGGTGAGGTAAGCCTGCCAAAATTTGAACCTGTGTTTCTGGGAACCTGTTAGTAGGTCAACTGTTGCAAATGTATGAGAAACTGCTAAGGAGCGTGGGTACTAGAAATTTGGGAGTTGGACGACAATTAGCTTTATTACAGCCTGCATACTGTTTCTTCTTCTAGATCTTCAGTGAGGTAACATGATGTTTAAAATGCCACAGAGGATCACTATTATTCAATCAGATCTGGCTTTGGGGGAGGGGAGGGGTGGGAGAGGAAGAGCATTGAAAGAGACATATTTTCCACTAGAAATATTTACAAACTACAGACAGAAAAGGGATCTTTAACATTTTACCTGGAGTCTTGTTAACAATAATTTATTAATCTGCCTATTCCTTCTGAGAAAGAAAAATTATTTAAATAAATAGTGTTCCCCTCGCCTATTTCTTTCTTTTATCTTTATCAACTAGAGGCCTAATTCTTAATTCCTTATTCTTGCAAAATGTCCCTGAATTGGTGGCTGGGTAGCTCACCCACTGAACACACTCATCCATTTTCCATGTGCAAACTTGACTGACTTGAACTGAAGATGTAAATTTGGTTCTGTGGCATGTGAAGGAGTCCCTTTTTTATTTTTTTTTTATTTTTAAGTGTATTTTATTGATTATGCCATTACAGTTGTCCCATTTTTTCCTCCTTTGCTCCCCTCCACCCAGTACCCCCTCTCCCTCCAGCAATCTCCCCACTTAGTTCATGTCCATGGGTCATACATACATATAAGTTCTTTGGCTTCTTCATTTCCTATACTATTCTTTACCTCCCCCCGTCTATTTTGTACGTACCAATTATGCTTCTTATTCCCTGTAACTTTTCTTCCCATTCCCCTGCCCCCTCTCCCAGCTGGGAGTTCCTTTTTAAAGAGAGGGTGAAACAGAAACCTGTTTCTATCAATCATGTCAAACATATCTGACTATACAGAATATAAAGTTTAATTATTTATATTTATGAATTCATTCTGATGAAAGGAAGAAAATGGAAAATCTATTTACAATTTAAATAAAATAGAATAGTATTCATCCCTCCTCTTCCACTCACTAAAAAAGGAGACACTGATGTAGAAGAACTTGATTTTAAGTTTATGAGAGTTTCTGAAACATCTCTTTAGTTTATCAATCTGCAAGTCACTAATATTGATTCTAGACAAAACATCATGTATTCCAAGATACCCATTTCTTATGGTCTCAATTTCCTTATTGTGCTCTGAATTAAAAAAAAAAAACAAGAAAACTCTTTCCATCTTTTTATGTTAGTCAGTGACAAACAGAAGAAACTTTTCTGACCTTATACTGTTAGACAAGAGTAACGAGATTTCCCTTCTCAGGCTATGTGATACCAAATCCAAAATTCAGAAATCAATGAACTATTCTGAGAGGAACACCACAAGGGGGCAGGTGAATCCAGACCAGGCCCTAGGTGAGAGGGTCTCTGCACTGGGAATGCTGGCACAAGGAGGGGAAAGGGAAAACAAAAATAAGAAACAACTCTGAAGATAATATTTGTTCATGAACATAAGCATTAGATCTGGATAATCCAAGTGAAACTTTATTTAGAATATAATTAAAGACATTAATTACAATACACCAAGAAAGTAAATGAAAGAAATCAAACTAATGTAGTCACACATTGGAAGTGCTTACGATACGGCATCTACAAGGGTCAGCAGTATGGTTTTGAAAAGAAGGGAAAGACTTGCTGAGAAGAAATAAAAAACTAGAGAAACTAGAAACTAAAAACTAAAAACAGAGAAACTAGAATATGCTTTGAAAATAAATTATAAGTATTAAATAATTAAAAAGATATAGGAGAACATATTTTTGCCCTAAAGTGATCTTAATAACCAACAATTTCACAACAGGAGTATAAACTCTGAATAATAGAACTACAGCAACTTTTTTCCCCATACAAAAATTGAGACATTAACTTTAGGCCCTTCAGGAAAGATAAAAGCTACTGCTTAAAAAGGTTATTTAAAGGGTCTGCTCTGATTTTCATGAGAAATTAAACCTAACCTACCAATAGGAGGCAAAAATTGATATTAAAAACTACTTCTCCTAAACAAATATTTTACTACTGATATCAGACATCTCCTGTGAGATTACCAATGACAGTATCTTCAGTGACCAACATAGACCTACTTTTTGTGCAAAGGAGCCAGGATTCCTTCTATTTGGTAAAGCTGGAAATTAGCCCAGCAGCTCTTTTATGCCTCACTAAGGAAACACAGTTAATTATTTGATGTGGTAGATAGTATATTATTTTCTGTTTTACAGATTAATGAAATACTTAGACTATTATAGCACAATATATAGTATAATATAGTGTAGTATTATGTATGGTATAAAATATTGCAGTGTAATAAAATAGTATTACATAATATAGTATAATTAAGTATACAAGTTTTGTTTCTTACTGGTAGTTTTCATTTAGTTTCTAATAACAATTATGAACCTTGAACTTTTAAGTCTGCTCTCTTATTTATGATAAAATTAGCTTCTTATTTAGGGTCGTACAACAAGTTTCTACAGTAATGATGTAGAAGTCACTTCTGTTATAAATCTATTGCTTGATGAGGTCACCTCCTAATGCACTTTAGAACAAGGTAGTTTTTAGAACTTGAGGTGCCAAGTTGAGTGATCTTTCTGTTATGCCATGATATATTTTGGTTTCATAGTGCCACAGGCTGGGCACTAGCCGAACTATTAAGCCCTTTTTAAAGCAAATCTCTGGTCTCAAAGGTAAATGCCCATTCTTATGTCACCTTAACAGTCCATTTTTTCTCAGATTCACTCATTCTTCTTTTTGTATGTATATGTGTACATAAGTATATGCATACATCCATACTGTACACTCACACACAGGCACACACACAAATACATACTTGATGCAATCCCTCGATGGTGGTATCTTAGGTTATTCTTTCTCCTCTTTTTGGTCTGGGAATTTGCTTTCTCTTCCTTGTATTTTTTTACCCCAAGTAGTTTCATGGTCCTCATAGACTTTCTCACCAAAAGGACATGGAGGCAGCTTCTGCAATGTTTGAAATGATAATGCTTTGATTTTTCAATGTGAAAAGTAGGATGGCTTTTAAAAGTTGATCAGTCCAGGGTTATTTGCACATAGTAGACACTCAATAAATATTTGTTGATTTGATTTATTCTAGAATAAAGAACTGGTTAACAACTCTTTTTTTCTTCACTGATGTGCTATGGTTGAGCCTGTGTACAAATGCATTTATGGGTAAATATTAATGGTCATGGTCATTGAAAATGTTTTAGAGAAAAAAATCTAGATCTGTAGGCTATTAGGAATAGCAATGATTGGGAGTATGTTTAATAAAATACTCTAAGTAGCTATAAAACAGTAGATGACAGACACCATAAAATAGGGTCTAACTGAGGAACATGCTGATAAACTATTTGGAAACGAAGTGGTTACCCCCTAGATTTTGAATCAATCACAGGTTAAGGGCTTAAAATTTCTACTCCATATACTAAGGGAAAGGGCCTTCTCATTAAATAAATAAGGACAATACTTTGGTTATAAAATTTAGTGGAACATAGTTAAGCTACATAACATTCCTTTGGTATTTTCTCCCTTGTAATGGTCACAAGCGTGTTCCCATGCATGTTACTGACAATCAAGAGGCCTTAAACACACAGAATGAGAATTTCTTCCAAATTTCAAGTAACGTGTAACTTTTAAAGAGTTAAACTCTGTACTCCTATCATTCAAAACAGCATAATCGATTTATTTCCTTTTCTGGTCACTAACAGTAAAAACTGTTTCTGAGCTTGCAACATGTTAAATTTTGGCTCAAGGCAAATTTACAACAGCAAGGTCTATGATAAAATCTGTCAAAACATTAACCATGATGGCACAAATTTCAGCTCTTAAAAGAAATGAGGCAGCAGGAGCTTAGTAGATACACATTTGTACTTCTGGCTCTGAAATGCTTGCTTATGTCACATTATGAAAGTCATTTAATTCCTTTTTTCTCATTTTACCCAAATGTGAAAGTTCCATAAGGTGACTATGTGTTTTAATTAACTGGTTTCAAAAGGGTGAAAGATCCAGGATTGAAGATCTAAGTTAAAAATTACTAGCTAAGAGAACTTCAGTTGTTCAAGACAAAAGCTAAGCCTCTATAACATTTTCATTTCTTGTCTGATAAATTTCAAGAAAATTAAGTCATAACATAGGTAGTGCCTTAACCTTTTTGCTGCTTGAGGACAAAGGTGATTCATTTGGCCTGTACTAGTATTTGAGCACTATTCATTAAGATGATCTGAATTTCAACAGTTTTGGTAGTTTTGGTCTATTGTTGTTTGATGAGTAAAGAAACTATATTTCCTAGAAAACGACAAATACCATTATTGAAAGTGAATCACTCAGCTTTGGTTATAAAATTTGGCGCTTAATTGTAACCAAGCTAGTAAAGAGGTATATGCTAGAAACAATTTCAGAAAAGACATACTATCTTGAAAAACATAATTTGATTAGATACAGCCAGGACAGATTAATGAGAAGAAACTCTTCTTTAAGGAATTCAAAGGATGTGTGCATATGTTGATGTCATGGTCGTACAAGTAAAATGCAGTGAAATTCTATGCTTAAGTGTTTGAAAAAGCTTTCGGTATAACTAACATATTTATTGCAGAATAGTATGCATTTTTTTAAGCTTTAGGACTTTCATTCAACAAATAACATGATGAAAATTGTTGGAGACTAAAGTACAGATGAGATAAAATTAGTAACTAAATATTAATTTTGTGGCTTGGTGGGTAATGTTCACGGACAAATTATTTTTGCTCTCAAAGATCTTAAAATATTGTTCAGGTATTGAAAAATAACATGTCACCAGAAAGTAAAACCTAAACAAAGTTTATTATAGTAACTGGAATTCAGGAAACTTTAGCTAATTTTAGGAAATGAGGAATCACTAAATTATGATTTAAAGTGGATTGAAGCAATATTGGAGGGCATGCAGACATGCCCCCTTGGTTTACACATTGCTCACCTGATCCCTCTCTTTGCCTGAATTCTGACACACTTAGTTCCAGAAAGTCATTTGCTTATTACCATTGTTCAGTAAAGATTTACCTGGCCGATTTCGTGGTCTGGAGATTTTGTATAAACTTTCCAAGACAATGAAACCATGTCTTCACTTTTCATACAGTGAGATTTCAAACTTTGGACTGTATGGGACCAAAATTTAACAGTTACACAAGAAATTCTGATGAAAAACGCCAGACCTAGCCAAATCAAAACAAACACACAAACAAAAAAAACAACCCCAAACCCTCAAACATTTTACTTTAAATTGATTATGATTAAAAGTGAAAGTCTTCAGGGGAGTACAATGTTTTACCTGATAATGTGTTAGGTACTAGATGACATAATTGTGTATTTTGATACCACTGTTTTAGGAAAGGATACCCAACTCTTAATGTTTTAATATAGTACATATTTCTAGAAAGACAGATCACACAAATGTTTATAAAACAAAAATGTATTTAGAAAATTTAGTTTCCATTTTCAACGAGAATGGGTATTCGTCAAGTATGTATCAGTGAGAAGAAATATGAGCAGGCCTGACTCTCTGACCTCCAGAGGCTGCATTCTAGTGGGAGATGCGCGAATACTGAGAGGAGGAAACTGAACCACTGCTCGGACAGAGATACAGGGCGGAGAGGCGCGGAGAAGACAGATTAACTGTGCTTGGTGATGGGGTGGGGGTGGGGAATTAGGGAAAGCTTCATGCAGGGTGGGGCATATAAGTATTCTTGAAGAATGAATTGGATTTAAACCCGTGAAGGTGGATTTGACAGAGTAGAGGATTACATGTAGCAGATGAATTAAATAAAGAAAGTCCAGGGCAGGAACTGAAACGGAGGGTATATGCTTGGAGCATAGAGGGTCTAAGGCATTAGTAAGAGTGAAAGTCATTTGTATTAATATTCTTGCCATCCATCCGAAAACAAAATAATGTGTCAGAACTTCAATGCATGATTTGGGCAATTGGTTCTTCAAAAATAAAAGTCCAATATGGGCCCAGAAAATCATCCTGAAAGTCTAAAAAATAAAAGTGCACATACTTCATGCTTTGATTCCAGAGCTGATAAAGCCACTGTTTGTCTTACTGCAACTTAAAGACAATATCTGCAATATCTAAACTTTTAGTCCACAATATAGCTATATTTCTTGAAAAAGTTGTTGCAATTTTTATAAAAGCAGAAATAATATGATTATTTTGGTGAGTGAAGACTTAAAAGGAAACTTCTGATTTTAAAGCTTTTTCCTCACTTATATTTGACAAACAAAATTACATAGCCACATTCCTCGGTGTCACCTAAATAATAGTATACAACTACTCTTTACAATATCGCCACAGTTCTAGAAAATAAGTTGCAAAAAGCAAATCTAGTTTTGCAAAGTGATAAGACTATGATATAAGACATTGGTGATTGGTTTACACATTAAGTAAAGAGTAATTCTTCAAAGCAATAACCACTGAGACATTTTATGTCAAATTAGTATATCATTGTTAAAACCATATTTGAATTTTCTCCTCCAGAATTTTCTTCAGAACTGGTTTACAACTTGGAGAAGAAATTCATGCTCCTCTCTTTTAGTCACCTGGTTTTTGTTGCAAAACAATGTTTAGAAGCAAAATGAAGCTTAGGGACTTAAAGTTGAAACTTGCCTTTAGCAAGCCAATGTGCATAGTCCATATGGGTCTGAGAAATGTTCTTTGTGACAGTAGTTGGAGGCTCTCCCTGAGCAACCGAAGCTGTTGGCTTGGAAGGAAAGGGCCACATGACACAAAGTACACTTTTATGGGTGCATTTGGCAGCTCTCACCTTTTCAAAGATTATGCAATTCAGTTCCTCTATTTTAGGCAAAGTTCCTAGGTCTTAAGGCAAGCATGCATTCTGAAGTTTCTGTTACAATAGGTACAATGCATTTTCAGAGTCACTTCTTCATTTGAGCTTTCTTAGGTGCACTTTGATTTATTCCTTTTTCTTTGCACACAGTGTGAAGCCTACTTTTGGGGGAGCAGCTGGACTAGACAGGCAAGAGCATCTTACTTGCCTGAAGACATACAAAACATACGCTTTTAGCTATAAAACCAGAAATGCTGATTGCTGCCATTTTCTATGTCTTGCCTTACATGGAGCCAGTGTTAAAAGTTCGTTAGCTAGAGCTTAGCAAACACAATGGCTGAAGGAATGGAGTTACCACACAAGTGTTTAAATTCCACGACGGATCCCTAGCTACAACAGAGAAGAAAGCTCAAACAACAAAAACAGAGTTGCGAGGTCTGAACTTGTGTGTCACGGAAACCTCTTACTCATCACCAGGCAGCGCTGATGCAGGGCAACCAGGCCCTCCCCAGCAACATGGTGAATTGAGTAAGGATCCTGAACGTTTTGGCTGCAGATAAACCAAAGTGCCACATGGCTCATAACTCAAACATTTCATTTTGGGCAGCTGTTCGTCTTCTTGCCCAGGCTAATTTGGATTATTCAATCATAATTTTTTTCTCTAATGAAAAACTGCTCATAGTTACTAGTGGGGACAAAAAGCTGCAATTATGGATTTTGGAAGGCAAATTTATTATCTACTCATTTTCATCAGGTATATAAGAGATACTAAATTTGGAATTGAATTCAGAATGTTTTATTAGCAGTACAATTATATATCTGAGTGTATGAATTTAATAACTGTCAGCCCGGACTGCTGTTTCCTGCTGTGATGAACATGGAACTGGTCTCGGTAAGCACTAAAACTGCTGGGTAGAAAACGACAGACGTTTCAAATGCACCAGTATGTTGGCAAGTTGGCATCAAGAGGCCAAAAGCTAAGTAACACTGGGAGCCCTCTATGGTAAGTGAAGCACAGCAGGCAGCTTTTACCTTGAGAGCTTTTGCCTTTTGATAGGGGTGAGGATGAGCTTTGATATTCATAAACTTCTAGTTCCGCAGTGGGTAGGGATAGAGTCCAGGTCCGCCCAAGGAGAGAAATCTTGAACCTCAGGCTATAAACGAAAGATTATAAAAGTTCTCCTATGATTTTTTTAAGATTCCACATATGAGATCATACAGTATTTGTCTTTGTCTTATTTCAACTCAACTCAGCATAATGCCCTCAAGGTCCATCCATATTGTTGCAAGTGGCAGGATTTCCTTATTATTTTTTTTGTGGCTGAATTATATTAATCACAACTTCTTTATGCATTCTTCTGATGATGGACACTCAGGTTGTTTCCATGCCTTGGCTATCGTAACTAAGGCTGCACGAGTACGGGGGTACAGACTGTTTTTGTTTCATTTGGATATACACCCAGAAGTGACTTACTGGGTAATAAGTCAGTTCTATTTTGAATTTATTGAGAATCCTCTATACTGTTTTCAATAGTAACTGTAGCAGCTTACAATCCCACGAACAGTGCACAAGTATTTCCTTTTCTCCACATCCTCGCAGGCGTTTGTTTTCTCTCTTGTCTTTTTGATGATGTCCATCTTAGCAGGTGTGAGGTGATATCACATTGTGTTTTTTATTTGCATTTTCCTAATGACCAGTGAGGTTGAGGGTCTTTTCATGTGCTTGTTGCTCTTTCATATCTCTTCTTTGGAAAGAAAATCTATTCAAGTATTTTGCCTATTTTAAAATTAGAGTGTTATTTTTGCCATGGAATTTTATGAGTTCTTTATGTATTTTGGATATTAACCCCTTATCAGATATATATGGTTTGTAAATAGTTTGTTCCATTCTGTAGGTTGTCTCTGGCTGTACCGTTTTGATGTTGCCCACTTGTTTGTTTTTGATTTTGTTGCTTGTTCTTTTGCTGACGTGTAAACTGTCAGTGCCAACACTCATGCCAAGGAACTCTTTCCTTATGTTTACTTCTAGGAGTTTCATAATTTCATGTTTTATGTTTTAGTTTTTAATCTATTTTTGAGTTTATTTTTTTGAGTGATGTAAAATGGGGTCTAGTTTCATTTTTTTTACATTAATATCTAATTTTCCCAACCCCATATATTAAAGAGACTGCCTTTTCTCCATTGAGTATTCTTGTCAAATATTAGTTGACTATATATGATTAGGTTTATTTCTGATTTTTTTATTCTATTGTATTGATCTGTGTGTCTGTTTTCACATCAGTGCTATACTGCTTTTGTTATTAAGATTTATGGAATGGTTTAAAATCAGGCAGTGTGATGCCTCCAGCTTTGTTCTTTTCTAAGATTGTTTTGGCTATTTGAGGGTCTGTCATGGTGGTTCCACATAAATGGTAGCATTGCATTTCTCTGCTTCTGTAAAAAAAAATTACCATTGTAATCTTGATAGGGATTGCATCAAATCTGTAGGTGGTGTTTTGTAGTATAGACATTTTAACAATATTAATTTTTTTCCTTCCATGAACATGGATTCACTATGAATTTTATAAACATAAGCTAGCTTTCATGTGGGGTTTCAACCTGTTATCATTATTTAAGTGGCTCAATGGAATTCACAATAAGATTTTAAAGCCCTCCACAGTCTGTGTGTGTGCCCAGGTGACTAGCAGAAGCAAATGCAAAGTCTCTGTGGAGGAACCTACTTTATACCCAGGCCTGGAAAAGTCCCACTATGGATAATTCTAAGAAATATAAGCTCACACTCATGAATCACCAAACATCCATGGAAATCAAGCAACATATTTGTAGCTAGCAGAAATAATAGATAGCATAATTGGAGCAGTAAATACTTGAGAGATTAAAACAATCAGAAATGAAGTATAGAATAAGCATGTTTAGAAGGTATAAAAAATTTAAAAAGCAATTAAAAATGAGATGGGAACAAGAAACCATAAAAATTATCAAATAGATTTGGGAATGAACAGAATACAACCTCCAGAAATGAAAAGTGTAACAGAAATGTAAAACTCACTGGCATTCCGTTTCCAGACACAACAGAGTAGTTTGTGGCAGACCAATGCTCCTGCCAAGAACAACTAGCAAATCTGGACAAAATACAAAATGTATTTGTTTAAAAGTATTATAGAGGGGCTGAAACAAAGGCAACTGGAGGGACGGAGACTCCAGAGAACAGAGAGGTAAATTGATGATATGCAGCTGCTCGTCCCTGGAGGCATCTGCTGGTTCTGGGTGGAGGTGACAGAAGGATAATCTGGGCTCTGTCCTGGCAGAAGACTGTTGCTAGAAACAGAGAAACGAGCAGCGTTTTGGCAATCTTGCAGGGCTGAAGTGACAGACCTAGGGAACCAAAGGGTCTGAAACACATGTCTAGTTTCCCTTTCAAAACACTTGTCAAATTCTGTCTGTGGGAGGTTAAAAAAGCTGAGATGAGACTATCTAAAAGGGCCCCAGTGAAGATATCATTTTCACCTTTGAAAGCCCCATCGAGCTATGCAATGGGAAGACGGGTCAACCAGAGAAAACTGAGCCTTATTCAAAACGCAAGCCAGCATCAACTCAGCACAATAACTGACTGGATTAAGATGATTTGCTTCCACTCGATCTTCCCAACAGAGGAAAGGCTAAGCACTCTCTGGAGGAAGACAAAATCATCTGAAGGCTCAGGATGTGTTACATTCAATCAATGAATAAGAAGCATGCCAAGAGATAGGTCCATGCATCTAGAAATCAAGAAACAAAACAGACAGTAGAGAAGGACCCACAGGTGATTGTGATATTGGAGTTAGTAGACATAAGCTTTTAAATAACCAGTATGTTCAAGAAAACAGAGGCAAAGGGGGAGACAATATATTTAGAAAGATGAGAAATTCACCACAGAATTGGAATGTACCAAAAATATCAAGAGGAACTGTAGAATTTAAAAATATCAAATCTGAGCCCTCACTGGGGTGGCTTAGTTGGTTGAGCATTGCCCCATGAAGCAAAACCTCACTGGTTCTATTTCCATTCAAAACACATGCCTGGGTTGTGGGTCGGTCCCTGGTCAGGGAGCATACAAGAGGCAACCAACCGATGTTTCTCCCTCACATCAATGTTTCTCTCCCTCTTTTTCTCCCTCCCTTCTCCACTCTCTAAAATAAATAAAATCTTTAAAAATACCAAATCTGAAATTAAAAATTGAATAGATGGCTTTAACAGCAGAAGACAGAACTGGTGAAATGAAAGGCAGGTTACTTTGAAAATTCAAGACTAATGTACATAGAGTAAAAAAAGGACAACACAGAAGAAAGTGGAAAAGATATATAGGAGCAGGGTGAACAAATATACATAATTGGAGTCTCAAAAGGAGGGGAAAAGGACACTGATCAAGGATTTCCTAAAGCTGACAAAGGATATCAAGTCAGAGATATAACAAGGCCATAGGCCTTGAGTTCATAGAACTCAAGTGAGAAATAGGTAAAGAAGACCACATCTGTGCACATGACAGTACCAAACCCCACAGAAACAAAAAAAAAATCTAAAAAACAATCAGAGAAAACAGACTTGACTTCAGGAGAATATTAAGATTGAAGAGCTAGATGTCAAGAGGATGACATTTTAAAAGTTATAGGACAAATGGAAAAATCTTTAAAGCAGCCAGCGGCCTTATTCTATACAGAGAACAAAAGTAAGAATGACAGCAGAAATAAAGCAAGCCAGAAACAATCATGCAACATCTTGAAAATACTAGGGAAAAAAGTCAACCTAAATTTCTATATCCTGCAAAAAAATGTTTTTCACAAAATAAAGGGAGAGAGAGAATTTTCAGACATACAAAAGATAAAAGAATTCATCACCTAGCTCTGTATTAGTATAAATGATAAACACTTGAGGAATAAGCTAAATGATAACAGGTGGAAATTTGGATCTACAAAAAGAAGTGCACTGGAAATGGTAAATACGCAATAAATATAAAATAATGTGCTTATTTTTAAGTCTTAAAAATAATTGACTAAAGCAAAAACCTCATAACAATGTTATTATTGTGCACATATGTAGAAGTAAAATGTATGACAATAAGGTCACAAAGGCCATACATGGTGAAACCATTTTTATACAGTAATGACAATTACTGTATATTAACAGTATTTATTTAGATATTAACAGTTTACAGAACCTTTGCCCCAAAGACTGCCACTGCTGACCCCCACCCTGATCCTCTTTTAGCCATGTACCCTAGGCTTTAAATTCTAAGTTTACTGCAGGTGACATAGAGTGTTACATAGTCTATTTATCTTATCGTGATCAAATAATCAAACACAACAGAAGCAGTATTTTTATTTTATTAAGAAATTTTTTAAATCCTCACCTGAGGATATGTTTCATTGATTTTAGAGAGCAAGGAAGAGAGAGGAACGTTGATGAGAGAAACATTAATCATTGCGTCCCTTGTTTCTCTACTGGGGACTGAAGCCAAAACCTACGTATGTGCCCTGTCCAGGGATTGAACCCATGATTTTGGATGTATGGGATGACTCTGCAACCAACTGAGCCAGCTGGCCAGTGCCAGAAGCAGCGTTACTAGATTTCAGCTGTTGGTTCCACTTACACATTCTACAGTTACTAGAGGTGCTTTGTGGGAGACTTAAAATCAGTCTATTATTTTTAAATTAGAATTTGATCTCCCGTATTAGGTTTTTTTCTAACCATATTTACTAAAAACAATGTTTCTTTTTTATGGTATTTTTTTTCCATTAGCATTTATCCCCCTTATACTCCATCCTCCCAAGAATCACCACACTGTTGTCCTTGTCCATGAGTCTTTTCCTTTTTCCTCCATCCTTCCACTCCAACCCAGCCCACCCATAGCTGTCATCCTGTTCTCTATGAGTCTCTATTTTGCTTGTTAGTTCATCAGAGTCCACATTTGAGTGAAATCTTTTGTTATTTGTCTTTCTCTTACTGGCTTATTTCACTTAGCATAATGTTCTCTAGGTCCACCCATACTGTCACAAAGGGTAATTTTTTTCTTTTTTGTGGCTGAGTAGTATTCCGCTGTGTAAATGTCCCATAGTAGTTTTATCCACGCATCTCCTGATGGATGCTTGGGTTGCTTCCACATCTTGGCAATTGTAAGTAATGCTGCAATGAACACAGGGGTACTTATGTTCTTTAGAATTAGTGTTTTGGGTGTCTTTGGATATATTCCCAGAATGGGATCACTGGGTCAAAAGGCAGATTCATTTTTAATTTTTTGAGGTATCTCTCCACACTGTTTTCCACCATGGTTGTATCAGTCTGCATTCCCAACACAGTGCAAATGGGTTTCCCTTCACATCCTCACTAGCACTTGTTGCTGGTTGACTTATTGATGATAGCCATTCTGACAGATGTGAGATGATATCTCATTGTGGTTTTAATTTGCATTTCTGATGATTAGTGATGCTGAACATCATTTCATATGTCTATTGGCCATCAGTGTGTCCTCTTTGGAGAAATGTCTATTCAGGTCCTTTGCCCATGTTTTAACTGAATTGGTTTTTTGGTGTTGAGTTTTGTAAGTTCTTTATAAATTTTGGATATTAACCCTTTGCCAGATATATCAATGAATATGTTCTCCCATTCCATAGGTTGTCTTGTTTTGTTAATGGTTTTCATTGTTGTGCAAAAACTTATTAGTTTGATGTACTTCCAATTGTTTATTTTTTCTTTGGTTTCTCTTGCTTGAGGAGATATATCTGATAAAATATTGCTAAAAGCAATGTATGAGATTGTATTGCCTATGTTTTCTTTTAGAATTTTTATGGTTTGGGGTACAATGTTTAAGTCTTTGATCATGTTGAGTTTATTCTTTTGATGTGGTGTAAAAACAGGTGGTTTAGTTTCATTTTTCTGCATGTATCTGTCAAATTTTCCCAACATCATCTTTTAAGTAATCTTTAGCTCATTATATCTGCTTGCTTCCTCTGTCAGACAGTAATTGACTATAAAGGTGTTGATTTATTTCTGGGCTGTCTATTCTGTTCCATTAATCTTTGTGTGTTTTTATGCCAATACCATGCTGTTTTGATTACTATGGCCTTATAGTATAGTTTGATATTAGGTAGCATACTTCTTCCAACATTGTTCTTCTTTCTAAGGGATGCTATTGCTATGCAGGGCCATTTGTGGTTCCACATAAATTTTTGAAATATTTGTTCTAGTTCTGTGAAGTATATCATTGGAATCTTGATAGGAATTGCATTGAATCTATAGGTTGCTTTCAGTATCATAGACATTTTAATGATGTTAATTCTTCCTATCCATGAACACAGTATGTGCTTCCATTTATTTGTATCTTCTATTTCTTTATTCAGTGTCTTATAATTTTCTGAGTACAGGTCTTTTACATCCTTGGTTAGATTTTTCCTAGGTACTTTATCTTTCTTGAAGCAATCTTGAATGGGGTTGCTTTCTTAATTTCCCTTTCTGATAGTTCATATTTGGCATATAAAAATGCAACTCATTTCTGGATATTAATTTTGTATCGTGCCACTTTGCTGGATTCATTGATCAGTTCTAGTATTTTCTTGGTGGCATCTTTGAGATTCTATATGTACAGTATCATGTTATCTGCAAATAAAGACAGTTTTACATCTTCCTTTCCAATATGGATGCCTTTTATTTCTTCTTCTTGTCTGATTGCTGTGGCTAGGGCTTCCACTACTATGTTGAATAAGAGAGGAGAAAGTGGACATCCTTGTCTTTTTCCTGATCTTTTATTTTTTGAACAATGTTTCTCTTTAATTTTTTCTTGGTATTTATTTTATATCTACTTTAGAAAGGTTCCCAAGGTACCTAAAAATTTGTTCATATGACTTTTATTTTTATTAAACTCGTTAAGGAAGTCAGACACAGTTTCATAGTCAACTTAATCTGTTTCCTTGTTGTGCTATACTTTATAGTGCATATCCAGTACAGTGTCTCTAGGATTGTGCACTTACAAATTTGAATTAAGATCAATGTATAAGAATTGCACTGAAAAACATAGAATTTGCAATAGGGGTTTTATCTGAATAAAAAGTAAATATATATTTTAGATATTTGAGTTTGTGCACAAAATGCACTTTTGCTAATAATTACCTAGTCTGAGGCTGGTGGTTTCCAAAGTACTAGCATACTCTAAAACTATACTTAGAAAACAACACAAAAATACATATATTAGATTTCTGTAAATAAATATCAATAGTATACAATATTTTACTAATTCTCAAAAACACTGATCATTTTCAAATTCTACCTTGGAGTTCTACATTAAAAACTGTAACTTTAGCCCTGGCTGGCATAGCTCAGTGGATTGAGTGCGGGCTGCGAACCAAAGTGTTGCAGGTTTGATTCCCAGTCAGGGTACATACCTGGGTTGCAGGCCATGAACCCCAGCAACTGCACATTGATGTTTCTCTCTCTCTCTCTCTATCTCCCTCCCTTCCCTCTCTAAAAATAAATAAGTAAAATTTAAAAAAAAGTAAAAAACTATAACTTCAACCTTTATAAATTTAACTTAAGTACATAATACAAAAGAAAACCTTTCAGAAGGTTATTCTAGTAAAAGGATTACAAGTTTGGTAACTTGAGATGCTTTCTGGAATGTATGCTACCAGTTCAAATGTGCAAGCTCCAACTTCACAAATGTTTAAAATATGTTGAGTTTTTTAGACAGTGCCAAAATAAACCACATCTTTTCTAGAGATGACATATTTAGCTAAGCACAAGCAATATACATCTTTCATCCATTCCATATATTTGTTTAAAAACCTCAGAAACCACGTGTATTTCTAATAAAACATGACCAAAATACTAAAGTCACTGAAGCCTAACAGTTGACTTATAAATCAATTTTTAAAAAGGAAAATGTATTTTTCTGTGTGTGAGTGTATATACCTGTGTATAGATACATGCGTATGGACTATATCTATGTATATTGGTATATATTATACATGTATATAGATATGAAGATAGATTAATTGTAAATAATCAACACAATCCTGTCTTGTGAAAAATTTGGGTTCCACACAAACTCCATGTAAGAAGACAAAATGTGTATGCCATGGTTGTGTTTATCATTATGATGTGATTCATTAATCATGAGCATTTGAAAATAGAAACTTTATAATTATCTTTAAAAATACTACACAGAAAAATGCTTTTCTATTCAACTATATCCAATATACAAAAACTTAAAAAAAATTAATATTCTAACCTTTTTTGTGAAAAAAGAAACCAACCAAAATCTGTCACTATATGATCTATCTAATGATAAGATTCTTCAGATTATATGAATAAGGAAATATAGAAAGGATCTAGTTCCTCACTGCAAAAGGGAAAATATTTTACTAGGTCAAGTATTTTAAATAATTTTAACATGTGGCTCATTTATAGAAGCAGAATTAATTTTTCTCATGTGAAAATAATCGGCTATTGACTTCACTATAACTGCTTATATTTTGCTTATAATCAATATCCTTGCTTATAACTTGCCTATGACTGGATTTATCTCTAACATTTATTCTGGGAGGTAGAGTAACCCTTGAGGTTTAGATTTCCACTTGATAAAGCCACATTTTTAGGTTTTAGCATATGACCAAATTAAAATAGTGAAAAGCATCTCTAAGTTATTTTTTTATTAATGAGTTGTCACAATATTCCTAATGAGTGCACATTAAAAGAAAGCATGCTGCTTCTAGAACCTTGTAGAGAGGTAGCAATATAATGTGATGCTATTTATGTATACATGCATCTACATTATTGTATCTCATTGAAAGAAATGCATACAATCTTGATTTTTAGAGAACAATGTACACAAAAGAAATGGTGCAATAACAAAAGAAATGATAAGATTTAAAATCTTTATTAATTTATTTTTTCTTTTTAGGCTCTGGCCAAGTAGCTGAGTTGGTTAGAATATCCTCCCAGTACACCAAGGTTGCAGCTTTGATCTCCAGTCTGGGCACATAACAGTACCAATGAGGGCACAATTAAGTGGGACAACAAATCAATGTTTCTCTTTATCTTTGCCCCTTCCTCTTTCCTTCTAAATTCAGTAAATTAAAAAAAAGAAAAATATTTTGTAATACAAGTGTTTGAAGACCTATGGTTTGCATGGTGGTTTTGTCATAAGATCTCAATTGTAAGTCCTAGGCAGTCTTTGGCTAATTCCCAGCCTCTCTGGGTCTCTTTCCTCATCTGTAAAATGTATGTAATACTACTACTACTAAAATCATCATCATTATCATTATGTGGTTGATACATACAATTTATTACTATTATTATTATTACATGGTTGTTGATTGAATAAAAATTAGATTTGAAAAAACTTTGCAAATCAAGTGCTACACGTTTGTATTATCTTTTCTGCCTTTCTCCTGAACTACGTATTTTTACAAGAAATGAATTCTCATGTTACTGGAAGAATTAGACTTGATGTTTACAGCAAACTCAAAGAAACATCTCTGGGCATCTTCAAATCCTTCTGAAGTTGCTTTATTATTGAGTATGCAGAGAACTGATCCTCAGTGAACAAGGTTACTCCTTCATACAAAAAAAAGACAATCTGAAATGTTGGTTGACATTTTTTAAGTGTAAGAAATCAATTAATGATAACATTGGCTATAAAACTCAGCATTTGTAATTTTGTAGACAATTCATTTTCAAGTGCATGTGTGATATTTTGGGGTGATTATCTACACTGACAATAGTAGATATTAGAATTGTTTTGTAAATTTATAGTATCAAATTCTAGGAAAGTTCTGATATTGATTATAGCAATTGGTTGCTCTCATCTGATCATTTATAGAACAAAATGTTTGGAAATTGTAAAATATCTTTATGTTACAGTTTGTGCTTTATATACCCCCAAGCAAAATAACTCAAGAAAGATGTGTCTATTCTTCAGGACTAAACTGAAAATTCAAATTTTCTTGGGATTGATTTGAAGAAGACTCAGGAATGGACAATTTTGCAACAACTGTTTCTCTTTACTTACCTTTGCGATGTGAAAGGTGCTGTTCCTTCACATGTGGAACTGTTACATGTTTCACTTAGGGCCCAAGACAACTCCATGTACGAGCAAATTATTTAACATTTCTCTATTCATATAGTCACTGGCCTATGAGAAGCTGTAATTCTCTTTAGGACTGTAGAGTATATCCAGGTATCTTATTTTAACCCCGTTGTTCTTTATTTTCTAAGTCTCGTAGTTTAAAAATAATTAGAAGCAGGCAACGTGAGTAAATTCTAAGTTTAAATTCAATGGGATTACTCTAACTCTCAGTTAATTTAATGGATTTAAATAAGGGAGAAATTGATATTAGCATTATGGTTCTTTTGTCACTCTGTGATAAAGCACCTTACATTCTCCCACAGAGTAAAAAAAAATGAAATGGATAATCTCCAATGGTGTATGAAGGAATGGTGCATCTTGAAAATAGGCAATGCAAGATAATTTAATTCAATCTTAAAGATGAATTAAAGAATTGTATGGACTTAGGAGACTTCTGGCCAAGATGGAGGCATAGATAGATACACTGTGCGTCCTCGCACAACCAAAATAAGGACAACAACAATTTAGAAACAAAAAAAAACCCAGTACTGACAGAAAATTGAACTATATGGAAGTCCGACAACCAAGGAGTTAAAGTAGACACATTCATCCAGACTGGTAGGAGGGGCGGAGTTGGGGAGCCAGGATGGAAGGGCTCATGGCAGGGTGGCTGGAGGAGCCAGGCACACAAAGCAGCAGCTGGCGGACCCACTGAGGCAGCAGATTGTGGAACTGGGTGCAGCACACAAGGCAGCTGGTGGCCAGGCGGTCCCACATGCACGTGCAGATAAACCAGGTGAAACTGGGGAGCGAGACAGACCATGCAACCCAGGGTCCCAGCTCGGGGAAATAAAGCCTCAAACCACTGATTGAAAACACCTTCGGGGGTTGAGGTGCCGGGAGAAACTCTCAGCCTCACAAGAGAGTTCCTTGAAGAGACCAACAGGGTCCCAGGACATACGCAAACCCACCCACCCGGGAATCAGCACCAGAAGGGCCCAATTTGCTTGTGGGAAGTGGAGGAAGTGACTGAAATCCGGCAGAGAGCAGAGCAAGTGCCATTGTTCCCTCTCAGACCCCTGCCCCACATACAGAGTCACAACCCAGAGATGTGGGTTGACCCACCCTGGTGAACACCTAAGGCTCCGTTCTACCCCTCACTGTGCAACAGGGGCGTCAAGACAAAAAAAATTGCCCAAATGAAAGAACGGATCAAAGCTCAAAAAAACTACAACTAAGTGATGAAGAGATAGCCAGCCTATCAGACACACAGTTCAAAACACTGGTGACCAGGATGCTCACAGAATTGGTTGAATTTGGTCACAAATTAGATGAAAAAGTGAAGGCAATGCTAAGGGAAATAAAGGAAAAGGTACAGAGAACCAACAGTGATGGAAAGGAAACTGGGACTCAAATCAATGGAATGGACCAGAAGGAAGAAAGAAATATCCAACCAGAACAGAATGAAGAAATAAGAATTCAAACAAATGAGGATAGGCTTAGGAACCTCCAGGACATCTTTAAACATTCCAACATCCAAATTTATAGGGGTACCAGAAGGAGAAGAGGAAGAACAACAAGTGGAAAAGTTTCTTGAAAAAATAATAAAGGAGAACTTCCCCATTCTGGCAAAGGAAATAGACTTTCAGGAAGTCCAGGAAGCTCAGAGAGTCCCAGAGAAGTTAGACCCAAGGAGGAACACACCAAGGCATATCATAATTGCATTACCCAAGATTAAAATGAAGGAGAGAATCCTAGAAGCTGCAAGAGATAAGGAGGCAGTTACCTACAAATGAGTGCCCATAAGACTGTCAGCTGATTTCTCAAAAGAGACCTTACAGGCAAGAATGGGCTGGAAAGAAGTATTCCAAGTCATGAAAGGCAAGGACCTACATCCCAGATTGCTCTATCCAGAAAAGTTTTCATTTAGAATGGAAGGGCAGATAAAGTGCTTCCCAGATAAGGTCAAGTTAAAGGAGTTCATCATCACCAAGCCCTTATTTTATGAAATGTTAAAAGTACTTATCTAAGAAAAAGAAGATACAAAACATGTACAGTAAATGACAACAAACTCACAATTACCAACCACACCTAAAACAAAAACAAAAACAAACTAAACAAACAACTAGAACAGGAACAGAACCACAGAAATGGAGATCACATGGAGGGTTATGAACAGGGGAGTGGGAGGGGAAGAGAGGGGGAAAAGGTACAGAGAATAAGTAGCATAGATGGTAGGTAGAAAATAGACAGGGAGAGAGTAAGAATAGTATGGGAAAAGTAGAAGCCAAGAACTTACAAGTATGACACATGGACATTAAAAGAGAGGACTGTGGGTGGGAGGGGGTCTGCAGGGTAGAGAGGAGTGAAAGGGGGAAAATGGGACAACTATAATAGCATAATCAATAAAATACATTAAAAAATAAATAAAATTACTCATAATTTAAAAAAAAAAGAATTGTATGGACTTAGAACAATTTCCACTTGCTTATAAACTTTTTATGAATTCAATCTCTACTTGCGTTTTTCATTCAGTTCTAGACATACTGATTTTCTGTTGGCCTTTCATCTCTTCAATCTAAAAGAAAGAAGATACTTTTTCCTACAGCCATATAAACCTTAGTTTTATTAATAATTTCATATGGTCATAAGTGACTGCTTTGTTGTAACTATTTTAAGTTATCTCAAGTAAAAAAAGTAGGTAACCTGAACCAAGTTGTAGGTTTGCTTTTTTCCAAGACCACATGTTTTTACATTATAATTTCATTGTATATTACATATTGGATTCTCCTTCTCCACAACAAAAATTCAAATGGTAATCTAAATGAAAATAATAAACAAGAATACTTAACATGTTTGATGGCCTTTTGCATGCTGGCACAGACAGATTTTTAAGCCAAAAATGTCCCAGTCTATTAGACAGACTTGGCAACTTCTACAGCTTAAAGTTCAGTTAGTTACTCAGACCAAACATTAAAAAATGCTGACATGAATTTATAAGCACACATTAACAATATCTTTTTATTGAAAACAATCAGCAATATTTTTATTGAAAAGAAATCATGCCTTGGTTAATTTTAATGTACCAAACTCTAATCAAAAGAAATTACACATTTAATTCTTAGTATCTATATTTAATATTCTTTAATACTAACAAAGATTACATGCATGCATTGAAGGAAGACTATATATTCTTACGTCTCAGCTTCTCTCATTAGGTAAGAAATAAACTCTGTATTGAAAAAGTACCTGCTTTTGAAGTTTTGACCTAACACAGTGGATTAAGGTTTAGACAATATTTACTTTGCTGCATTTTGATTCAGAAAGGACCATATGTGAAGATACTATCCTGACCAACTTCATAAAGTTTCTGTAATAGTCTCTCAGTAAAAAGAGTTGTATTACATATAGGGAGATAGAAAATAATTACAAAATAAACTACAACTTTATAGCTACCCTTTGGTAAAAGTCTGTAGTTAATACATTTGGATAAATAACTCAAGTCAGCAACAAAGTGGTTAAACATTTGTGATTTGATTTTATCTCAGCTTGGAATGTGGTTGGAGTGTCCCACTTCTAACAACTGTTTGCTAAGTTAAGGCTTTAGTGTTTACACAGTGTTGAATGAAGCAGCCTGGTCACCAGATGTGATTGCTTCCCAGACTGTCGTTTTTTCAGTCAGATCACTGTCCTCACAGTCCCTGTTCCAACCTTTTTCCTCAGGACGTCCACCAGCCTTTCCAACCTAAGTTAGGGGCAGGGGGTGGGGAGGGTGGAAAGAGAAAAAATGAATATAGAAAGTGCACTTATTGTCAGGAATGTTTTGGCTGAAAAAGGACAGTACTTGCCTGTGACCAAGTAGTCCTGGTAGTCATGTTGAGAAACAAAGCATCGATGTAAGCACGACACTGGTGCAGGCTGCCAAATATTTGAGGTTAAAAAACAGCAACAACACAAACTTTAGCCCAGACTTTCAGATTATGTCAGCATTAGATGCTACATGCAAAATACTCATACTCATTTCAATACATTTACCAACGTGCATCACGGCTGTGAATCTGCCATTTCCTATGCACTGACAGGATGGCACGCTGGACGCAGAACAGCTTCAAACTGATTTTTGCCTAAGAGGCGCTCACTTCAGTACAGAAGTACTAGCAATCTTACGCCTGTTACTTAGCTAAAATAGTGACATGTGGCTATACTGCACAATTCTTATGCATTATATTTCTTTTTCATACAGTCACCTGATGAAAATAAAGCCAGGAATTAGGTGGCTGGGTGGGAAAAACTTCATTCCTCAGTGGCATGAAAATAATTTAAATATATGCAAATGATTTGACAGTAATAAAGCCAGACTTTCTGAAGCACATTTAAAAACTTTGTATTCCAGAGTAGTGTAAATAGGCTTTTTTAGTCAAAGATAAGTGATGTTTAGTTCATTAAAAGCTTACCAGTTATACTGAAAATAGAGTGAAAAGTTCCGAAGTCTATTCTGAAGTTTTTAGGCTACTTCATGGGAGGGAGATAACATTCATGTGGACCAATGAGAGTTCTGCTTGACAAAAGATGATGGAATCAGACCATTCATTTTTTTCTTTTACTTTCTTTACTGAAAGTATAAAACGTTAACTGAAAGTGTGCTTGGTGTTATGCACAGAGAAATCTTTATTGTAAGTGGAAAGCATGCCCAGCAGTTCGCATATACACAAGCTTCCGTCCTCAGAGACTGCTGAGAGACACCGTCTAGTCTGCCCCAGCCTGCCTCGTTTATATGGATCCATGCATGAGAGTCCTTTGCAAATAAACTTAGGACAGAGCTAGACACTAAAGGAATGAGGGCATTCTTAGTGTCATACACAGATTCAGATGACTCATCAGCTGCATCCGACACTGAAAACTCACGCCAGATTATTGGATGATTCTGCATATACAGAGTCCCGTTAGAAAACAGAAATATGAAGTGAAAGAATTTGGTACATTGAAAACCTTTGCTTTGAGAAATGTAGTAATGAGTGAAAAGCCACATCTATCCTATGTTACTACAAATTTCTCGAACGATGGCTATACATAAGCATTAGACATTCACCAAAGGACCTTTGGCCTAGTGGTGCAAATACTTGAACTAGAAGATTCATTGGACAATTCACTCTCTTCAGACAGCAGTTTGTGTAAGTTGGACTAGTGATAAAACTAGTGCTATCTTACACACTCTGAATATTATGATTCCTAGGATTACAGAATTCCTTTGATGTAGACAAAGTTTCACTACCTGGGATTGTGGATGGGGGAGGAAAAAGTCAGTATAAAATTTTTAAATGTATTGTTAAAAGATAATAAACTTGAATTAACAGTTGACAAATAGCTGCCTGCAGAAATCTGGAGAAGACATTAAGAGCATTTCTCTGCATGTATAATAAAAAGTCAGGAAATAATTTCTTTCAAGTTGGTTAAATATAAGCCTCCTCCACAAAATCATCTGCCCCATTAAAAATCCTCCTGATAATGTGTTATGAAAGTGAGCTCTATTCTGCATAACTGTTACTATCACTACAAATTCTGAGTCAATGGAATCCGACATTACTGAGATAAATCCGTGTGCTTCTTTTGGCTTCTCCTTTACAGGTAGGCTCTTCTTACTTTTGTTTCCTTTTTATACATTAGGACTTTTTTCCCATTTAGAACTAGTACATCTTGCTAAGGGAAGAGGTTAAGAGGAAATACTTAAATATCATGTTTTGCAATGTCTTTACTGTATTTCAACAATTACTAGATCAACCACATTCTCAGTTTATCCAGGTTGAATGATTTATGAAAATTTGATCTCAGAAATGAGAAAAATGTCAATTACTTAGTTTTGTAAAAGCTCACTGACTTCTGAAACACAATGAAGCACCTATTCCTTCCTGTAAGGAATGAAATACACCTGCCAAACGCCGACTGTGCCAACAGGAAGGTAGGTGTGTGTCTGTTGAAACACCTTGCAGGATTTGCCTGTAGGCTACTCTTTACTGTCCAAATCGATAATATTCTTTACAAAATTATGTCGCTTACTGAAATAGGCCCCAACAACTCTACATTTTACTCAACAATAGCTTCCCAAGGGCTTCATGACATAGAAAAAAGGTTAGAGCTAGGATTAGAATTTCTCCATCTTAAATATGAGGAAACTGAATTGTAGATAAGTAAACCCAATTACAAGGTTCTGTGGTAAAAGTGTCAAATCTGGGCCTGGCTTCCTTGTTCTTAGTTCAGAGCTACTTCCACTAGAGTCTGGGTTAATGGAGAACTAAATATTTCAGATTATGGGTTAATGGATTATTTGTCTGAATAGCTTCATTAAAATTTTCCTCAAGTTGTTACTTAAGTCAAATTGGGAGCATATTTGTTGGTGTATTTCTTCTGCTGTTTTAGTAACATATAGAAGAGTGAGTTGGTGACACTGCACATAATTAAGAATTAGTAGTTTCTATATAGTTTTGCTATAATTTCTATATAAACTTGAAAAACATAGTTACAGTTATGTTTTAGATCAAAATCCTATTTTTTGATTGACATTATTTTTGTATTTTCTATGTATCTATATAATAGGTATGTAGTACAATGAAATACACACAAGGTCTGCCCAGAAAGTATCCAGCCATGTTATATGAAAAATACAGACATTTGTTGAAGAAGATACAAGATACACAGGACAATGATGCCTCAGTCCCCTTCAAAGCATGCACCTTGAGACCTCACACAGTTCTCCCAGAGTCCTTCCCACTGTTCAAAACACTCCACCAAATCCTTTGTTGGAATTGCCAACAGGTCCCACATCATATTTTCCTGAATCTCATCCATGGTCTGTAATCCCTTCCCTTTCTTTTTTTTTAAGATTTTATTTTATTTTTAAACAGAGGGAAAGGGAGGTGGAAAGAGAAGGAGAGAAACATCAATGTGTGGTTGCCTCTTCCAGGCTCCCCACTGGGGATCTGGCCCACAACCCAGGCATGTGCCCTGACTGGGAATCCCACCAGTGACCCTTTGGTTTGCAGGGCAGTGCTCAATCCACTGAACCACACCAACCAGGGCTGTAATCTCTTCCCTTTCAAAGGTGACTTTAGTTTTGGGAAAAGCCAAAAGTCACAGGACGCCAAATCTGGGCTGCAGAGGGGTTGAGTCATCTGGGTGATTTGATGTTTCACCAAAAAATTCTGCATGAGAAGTGACACATGAGTGGGCTTGTTAGGGTGATGAAGCTGCCGATCACCAGTTGCCCATAGCTGTGGCCTTCTGAATCATCTGAATAGGTTCCATGGAGGAATGTCAAGCTTAAAGTAAAATCTGATGCAGATTGGTTGCTCTACTTACTCAGCCCTTTTGAATGCGGTGGCCACACAGTACACATGCTCACTCAGAGGTGTCTAACACCCCCACTGACTAGAGAGGGAAGTTGTCGCTGTTCACACATGTGCATTCCAGTGTACTCTCCTTGGCTGCCAGGTTACATCGATGTTGCTCAAACCATTCTTGTTATATTAATAATGGCTGGACTTATCTGGACAGACCTTACAGTTTTATTTTTTATTGTAATTATTTATTGAATTTATTAGGGTGACAATAGTTTACCAAACCATACAGTTTTAAGGGTACAAATCCGTAAAACACCATCTGCACGCTGCATCGTGTGCCCATCACCCAAAGGCAAATCTCTTTCCGTCCCTATTTATTTATCCTTTGCCCACCTCCACCCACCTCACCCCCTTTCCCTCTGGCTATCACCACACTGTTGTCTGTGTCTATAGAAATACATATTTTTTCATCAAGTAGATAAACCATAAGTTATTTACAATTTTCTTAATTGGTTTACTTTTTAATTTTCACTCTTAAAAATATTGTGATATACTTTAAAAGGCAGGAAAACTCAATGGATACATACTATGTGCCAGGAACTATGAGAAGTGACATATGCACATATGTAATTTTCATTACAACCCCATGACAAAACCAAAAGTAATTTGATCAGAGCTACACTGCTAGTGAGTTTCGATGCGATACTAGGTAGCTACAACAGCCTTCTCCACTGTGCTATACCATTTCCAAAAGTACTGAGACTTTTAAGCCTTAGTTTTACATTTTTGTGGGCTTGAATTACTCTTATTGACTTGATAATTTTGTTGCAAAGTGGCAGAAAGGAGTAAAAACAGAAGAAATTCCTCTTCATCAACTGGACTGTACTGAAGTAAAAATTCCATTTTTGAGAGTAAGTTTTGTACTTGTCAATGTGAAAGTAGCATTCTTCTTGGCCAAATTTCTCCAGAAATACCATTCCTATTATTTAGGCAATGAGGCTGCCCCATCAAATAGAGTTGGCTATAAATTTTTTTTTTTCATGGAGAAACAACCAGGGATATTCAAGAGAGATGGATAACAATCATCCTTAGCAGAAGAGACAGAAAAACCGTGACAAGTGCTACCTGTATAGTCTGCCATTAGTGTCAAAGACCTGCCCTCTTTCAACCATGGCAGCACCACGAGAAACCTTTAAATGTATTTCTTCTTGCACTATTATGGCTGTTCTTTCTCTGCTAATCTTTCTAATGTCAATTTACTTTATCAACTTTTCTTTACACTTTTCATGATTTCCTCAAGACATGTTATTCGCTCCCTTGATTCCACTTAAATGCTGATGACTTTCAGCCCTGGCTGGTGTGCTCAGTGGATTGAGTGCCAGCCTGTGAGCCAAAGGGTTGGTGGTTTGATTCCCAGTCAGGGCACATGCCTGAGTTGTGGGCCAGGTCCCCAGTAGAGGACATGTGAAAGGCAACCACACATTGATTTTCTCTCTCTCTCTTCCCATCTCTCAATAAATAAATAAATATAATCTTTAAAAAAATGCCAACGATTTGCAAATACAGATCTCCATCTCCAAACTCTCTCCTGAATCTGACTCATATATCCAACTGCCTTCAAGACATCTCCTCTTGCTTCTTCCAAAGGCATATGATTCTCAGCATATCTAAAACAAAACTTACCTTATCTCCTTCGAATGTTTCAGTATTTCTTACCAGGATTAATGTTGCCATTCATTAATTCACTCCACCATTAGGTTCAAAAAATTTAGAAAAACTAGATACATTTTTTTTCTCACTTAAGCTTGGACCTGTGAAAACTGTGATGAAACCACTAATGTAGACAGTGGGAAGCAAACAAAGGTTTTAACCTACCTAGTACCATTATTTTCATTTTAGAAAGACCATACTGGCAAGAATATAGGAATGGGATGAAGGCTGGTTAGCCTATAGGTGGGAAGTCCAGATAGTTTCTTATTAAAATAATCCTATTAAGCACAACAATGTGAATGTACTTAAAGCCACAAAACTGTACACTTAACATAGTTAAATGGTAAATTTTACATTTTGAATATAAACCACAATAAAAAAGTAATCCTAGTGAGACTTGAATCAGAGCTGCAGCAGTGCAGACAGAAAGGAGGAGATGAATTTGAAAGCTATCTAGAACAAGGAATCAAAAGGACTTAGACTTTTGAGGGTAGGCAGGAGTGAGATGGCATGGTCAAAAAAAGTGACTCCCAGGTGTCTGGTTTTGTTGACTAGACAGACACTGATATACAAGACAGTGGAGAGGAAAAGCAGCAGATTTTTGTTGGGGAGTATATGTGTGTGCAGGATGAACTCAGTTTGGTACACATAAATTTGAGATGTTGGTAGGATAGTAAGTGGGGATGTTAAGTAGACACTATATATAAGGGTACGTGCCAAAGAAAGAATTCTAGGTTTATGACACATGGAGTAGGAGGCGGAGAGCAGCAGGAATGAGGCTGGTGGGCCATGACCAACTAGGTCTCGTTCTAGGTTGCAACTGAAGCCATGGAAGTGGATGGAAATGTTTAGAGAGAGAAACATAAAAGGAGAAGTGAGGTGGAAAGACAACAGAACCAAAATGAATACAAATATTTAAAGGAAAGAGGTTGACAAAAGAATTTGAGAAAACAAGGAAATGAAAAATGGATGGAGAGTGGGTGCTGTAACAGAATCCAGAGAAGGGAATTTCAAGAAGGGATTGACTGACAGGGTCAAATACTTAAACCTGATCAAAGTGAAAAGTGCTCATTTGATTAAGAAATGACAACCCTTTTAGTGCAGTTTTAATGGCATGATGGAAGTAGAAGGAAGCCTGAATGGAATGTGAAAAAGTGGTGACCGACTATAGGCTGTTTTGTAATAGCTTGGTTAGAAAGTAAAGAGGGCTGCAGTTAGAGGGGGATGTTAGGCTGTAGGTGTTTTTAAAGAAACAGACAGCCAAGGAATATGTTTATGAACTATGGAAGGGAAAACTAGAGGAAGACACTACAGAATAAGAAATGAAGATGACACCGTTTGCAAGAGGGTCTCAGAGGATGGGGTTATAAGCATGCCTAGCAGAATAATCATTCGAAATCAGACTGGACAACTTTCCCTTGGAGACTACAGGGAAAGGAAGTGGAAAAAATATAACTGTAGATAATTTTGTGGGTGTAAAGGAAGTTAATTGACTGAGCTTATGCTTGTTAGATGCAGTTTGCTGCATGGATTTCTGCTGAAAGCAGAGGGTGGGAAAAAAAGGCTGGCAGAGAATGGTGACAATTTAATGGGACAAACAAGGGAGGTCACCTTGGGCATGTGAAAGGAAAGTTAGGTGGTAGTGATGACCCAGATGCAGCTCGAGACTACCAAATTTGTAGGAGACATTGACCATCATAGTAGTATGACTTTTTTCTTCCTTAGCTCTGTACTTTGGAGGTATATATGGTGAGAGCAAATTACAGAAAAAGAGGTTACATATAAGTATGACTTACTGAGCATGTGAGTCAAGAAAGACAAGGGTGTAAGAAGACTGTCTTGGGGAGAAGGAGATTAAATTTAGAATCCAGATTAGGTGGAGAAGAAGGCGAGTCTGCAAGGGGCTGTTAGTGCAGGAAAAAATGGAGGGAGCAAGAGACTAGATACAGTCTTATTTGTGCTGAAGCTGAGCAGCAAGAGAAGTTGGAAGGAGGCTGTGGTTATTGTCAAAGAAGCAACTTTGATCTTAGGATTTCAGATGTAGAAAAGTTCTGAGTGATGACAACAGCCACTGTAGCTGAAGTGGAGAAGAGGAAAAAATCATTAACCATAGGAGGCAAAAGAATAGGACAGATGATTGGCATTGATACTGGTATTCCTCAGCATGAATGCAGAAGTCAGGGAAGGGAGGGAGAGACAAGGGATCGGGTGCCTGAAACTCACAATAAAGGAATGGCACTGATCAGTAGAGAGCACTGAAGTGGAGAGACAGAGAGTGGTGAAGCTGCATGTTGTAATCTGATCATCAGTGGCACGGAAACAAGGCTTTCTGGACTGGGATGATACCTGGACAATATGGTGTGTTTGCAGAGCATTGCTTGCTGAAGTCGACGTCATACCTATCATGGTTCACTGCCCACAGCATTTACTCTCTTTTTAAATTAAAACTTAATGACTGTTTTATGTTTCAACAGTCAAGATATATTCACTAAAAAGTTTATGAGTTACTCTTTATCAAAACTAAATGATATATTAGAAAATAATACCAACCTAACAATACTATGATGGTATTGTGCATTTTGCCTTACCCCCCAAAATTTTTTTAAAAATTGAACAGGTTCACTATTAAATAAATAAGGATTAAAAATAGATCTCATTTAAACAATAGATCTCATTTTTGTAAAACTTTAAGCCTAAAACATTTTTTTGGTATTATTGTCAGCAAGTCAGTGTTAATAATAAATTGTGGTGGATTTGGACATGGGCACAATTTATCTATCTAGAATTGAACAGTATAATAATGATAGTTAAAATAAGATTTCAACTGTAATTATACTAGAGAAAATGAGGAAAACATTGATAATATCAGAGATGTTGGAAGCCAAAGTAATTATCACAAGATCAATTTACTGAAGGAAAAAGAGGATAAAGGACAATTATTTATTATATAAATTCATATGAAATATTTTGAAAAGGATGCCACAGAAATTTCATTATAAGTACATAATAAATAGGGATTGTAGATGAATACTTTTAAGATTTTTATTATAAAACAGATTATCAATGCAAATAGCTAGTGAAATTATTATTTACTTTTATTATTTATTTATATTTTGGGGAGTTTTTTTTAATTCCCACCCAAGGATGTATTTATTGAGTTTTTAGAAAGGAAGGGGTGAGGAAAGGGGGGTGGGAGAGGGCTGGAGAGAAAGAGAGAGAGAGAGAGAGAGAGAGAAGAGAGACAGAGAGCTCCCAAGAAACATCAATGTGAGAGAGAAACATTGATCAGTTGCCTCTAACACATGCTGACTGGGGAGCGAACCCACAACCTTTTGGTGTACGTATGATGCTCCAACCAACTGATCCACTTGGCCAGGGCATTGGGCATTATCTTAATAATAGATTTTTTAAGCCCTGACTGGTATGGCTCAGTGGATTGATTGCCGGCCTATGAACTGAATGCCGGTTTGATTCCTAGTCAGGGCATATGCCTGGGTTGTGGACCAGGTCCCCAGCAGGGGGTGCAACCAATCTATGTATCTCTCTCACACTGATGTTTCTCTCCCTCTTGGTCTCTCCCTTCCCCTCTCTTCAAAAATAAATAAAGTCTTTTTAAAAATAATAGATTTTTAAAATTGAATTTATTTGGATTATGTTAATAAAATTATGTTTCAAGTGTACAATTCTATAACATATCATGTGCATATTGTATTGTGTGTTCATCATCCGAAGTCTAGTGTCCTTCTGTCACCAAGTTTACCTGCCCCCATCTCCCTTTCTCTCTGGTAATCACTCTACTGTTATCTGTGTCTGTGAGTTTTTGTTGTTGTTGTTGTTTTTGCTTAATCCCTTCACCTATTTCACCCAGCCTTCTTCCCCTCTGACATCTGTCAGTCTGTTCTCTGTAGGACAATGTCTTTTTCAACAAAAGATTGAGTTAAAAATCTCAGCTTAGTTAAAATGTCACTGGTAAGATTTACATGGATATGCTCTAACAATCTGAATCAAGCATTCATCTCCCCGTTAATCCTCGTATCAAAATCTTTGAGATTAAAGACACTAAAGATTGTATGTATTATAAAAAGGCTCTTTAATTCTCTTTTAAAAATTCTTTTATTGATTTTAAAAAGAGAGAGGAAGGGGGGAGAGAGAGAGAAACATCAATTTGTTGTTCCACTAATTTATGCATTCATTGGTTGATTTTTGTATGTGTCCTGACCAGGGATCAAACTGACAACCTTGGTGTATTCGGATGATGCTCTAACCAACTGAGCTACCTGGCCAGGGTCTTTTATTATTTGTTTGATCCACTGCATTCAGGTCTCTCCAATATTTTAGAGACAGCCGTCATGAGATCTGAGAATTGCCGTCAGTACTGAAATATTGGTAAAGTTATAAACTATATAAGCTGAAGCAGAGTATATGCTTAGGTATAACTTTCAAATCAATACTGTGAATTAAGTTTACATAGTTTCCACAGCCTCTACCATTCCAAACACAAGATGATAGTCAGGCAGTGAAGCTTACAAAATCATTATAGTTCTTGAAGTGAATGTGGGCCACGTCTTTCCTACACTTCACGTGGAATGGTTTCCACAATGTTTGTTTTGTTTGGGCCTGTTACATGGCAGAACTGTGAAAGGAGAAAAGTTAGTCTTTATTTCTCATAAAACTATGCCTAAAATAACTTGTAATGATAATTATTAAAATGAAACCCCAAAAGCAATAAAGAACTCTAGAGGGAGAGAGAGAAACAAAAGCAAAAATCAAAAAAACAAAACCAATGCCAAGCAGAAATGTATCCAGTGGCACATCTCTGACTTCCCATCAAGAATCTCACCCCTTCACCTTCTCCTCCCATTGAACCTAAATACTATTCTTTAAAAACATGTTTCTTAAAAATAATTATGTGATTGAAAAAAGGCTACCAATTATATCTGTGTTTTATTATTACATAATGCTTTAACCCAAATTTATGAATCTCATGGAGGAATTTCAGGGATCAATTGGTAGGTATCAAAATAGATGTATTATGAGAATCACATTAGCTCTTAAGTGATACCATCTTTGGGTGTGACTACCATCTTTGTCCTACGTTCAAAATTGCTCCCATTTGTTGTCAACTGGGTGTACATTTATTTAAAAAAGAAGAAGAAAGAAAAACAAATGGGTACATGCAGGCCATGACATTTAATTTCAAACCAACATTACTAACCATTTACTACTTTAGTTTGTTGATTTCTACCATAACTTTCACATTAATAAAGCTAATTGAATCGTTTCCCTCAAATTATTTTGCTGTATAAAAAAGATATTTTCAGTCATTAGAATAAATGATGCAAAGAAATAATATAGATAGATTAATTTAGCTCCTCAGATATGCCATTATATCAAGGATTATCATTCATTCATTCAGAAATATTTTTGAGTGCTTATTCCACAAATGCCACATTCTGAACAGTTGTATTCTACAAAAGGTTAGGTGTGCCTACTGTAGATATGTCATATGAAGTCTTTTTACAAATACAAAATCTTCTGTAAAGATGAATGTATAAAAAATTCTCAGTTGTAGCAAGTTATAATATAGTAAACTCTAGGTTATACCTTTTGAAAATAGCTCTTAGGTTTTAAATATTGTGTACAAGAGGGTGTGTTACACAGGAAGATAATGAGAAAGTGAGAGTATGCTGTATTCAGACATCACCATGCCTGGGTCCTTTAATTTACCATGCTTGGTAACACCAAGAAACTGCTTGAAATTAAGCAAAAACCTGGGGTTTACTTCCCAGACTAAATAGAACATAGAAAAAGTTAATAGCTGTATATTCAACCATGCTTAGGTTAGAAATCTGACATTCCTAAGAGAGAAGATGTGACTATAGAAGCAGAGTCAGAGGGAGAGATTGGAAGAATGCCATTCTCTGGCTCTGAAGACAGAGAAAGGACCACAAGCCAAGGATGCAGGTGGTCTCCAGAAAGAGATTCTCCTGGACCTTCCAGAATGGATGCGGCCTGCCCATTCCTTGATGTGAGTTAGCCCAGTGAAAATGATTTTGGACCTCTGACCTCCAGAATTGTTGAGATAATACATTTATGTTGTTTTAAACCCCACTAAAAGAAATGTGATATTCCTTATTCAATGTCACTAATATCTAAGTTAGACAAGGTACTGAAAAGTTACCTATATTTTAAACAGGCTAACATTGCTCCCTTGTAGGTAACCTTGAAAAATTAGGCTCACCAATCAATCATGATTTCAGTTATTATCAATTTATATGATCAATAAAAATAAGAGGTAGACATGGAACAATCAAAATATGTAAAGTTTGGCATTTTTTACTTTTGTTTCACTCCATTTCAAACTTAGAATAAGGAGAAGGATTAAAACTATATTTCCTTCTTTATATATGTCCAAGTTTTAGAATTTTAAATTACTTTTGTATAATTTATCCAATTTATCCAAAGGGCTTAACTAAGACTTTGTTAGTTAATCAGGTGTCTAGACAGTGTGCTGGATCCCAGTCGGTCTATGGCAGCACCAGTGCAGTGGACCACGCCATCAGGAAAGTGCTGCAGGAGATAATGGAGGTACTTTGCGCATGCCCCTAACTCAGTATCGGAAAGTGGTTGAGATAGAAGGGTGAATTAAAATTGCGTCAATGTATCGGCCTCTTTCACTTTGTCTGTCAGAGGATATTTAATCCATGTAATAGTCCTAAGAAAACTCAACACCAGTAACAAGCCCCAAGGCTCTAGGAGGCCAGGGATAATGTGCATTTTGTTCATCATGTATTCTTGGTTACTAGCAGAACGGTCTCTACGAAATCAATGGGAAATTGTTTATTTATGAATAAATATCACACACATATATACTGAGAATTAGGACTAATTTCATTTATAGTTTCAATTCTAAAGTAATGCAATAAAATTTTGATGATGAATCCTAAAAGTAGGTTTCAAGAATAAAGAAAGAAAATTATTTCATGTAAAGATTTGAAGTAAATATTTCATTTGGTCAAGGGCCTTTGCAGTTCATTAAATGATGAAGAATTACTTGAAAAAAAGGGATTCCTTCCACTTCAAATGGAGGGAGTTTAGGGGCTTGTTGGAAAAGATGTTTAGTGCAATTTCACCCCAAGTGAGATCTAAATTAAGGTTACCCTTTTTGTATCAAGAGGAATTTAGTTAATGTGATAATAAATTACTAATTCTTAAAATCAGCATCTTTACCTCTTCTTCTAGATTTCCTAACTTACGAGGAAGAAAAATGAAGCATACAGAGGAATGAAATTGCCATAGATATGACTTACTTATGCATGTTCTATGGGAAAAGCATCAAAGTCAAAACCAAGTAGCCATAGGATAGAATATAGGAACAAATCTGATAACAAGGACAAGCAATTTAACTATTCCGTTCAAAACTCTTCTGATTTCTAAGAGCTGAAACAGGGTCTGCTAGTGGCATTTTGAAAAAGAATGTGGATCAGTGGGGTGGTTCCTCTTTTTATTTTTTTAATTATGGTTTTTGTGTTTTGCCTTGTCCCGCAGGTTAAAGGACGGTCCATATGAATCTCTGCATAAGTTACACCTGAAGCCACATAGAGGACCTTTATTTCTTTTAGCCTGAAATGGATTTTTATTTTGGTTATATCATTGTCCTATTTAAAATGTCATTTTCACCATTGTTAGAATCTTTTCTTAAAAATTAAGAGTGATGTAATTTCCTCCTTTTTATTGAATTTAATTGGGGTAACATTGGTTAATAAACTTAGATAGGTTTCAGGTATATGATTCTCTATATAATACATCATCTGTACACTGTACTGTGTGTTCCACAACCCAAGTCAAGTCTCCTCCCATCACCATTCATCCCCCTGTGTCCCTTCCTGCCCCACACCCTCCTTTTCGTCTGGTAATCACCTTCCTCTTGGCTGTGTCTATGAGGTTTTTTTTTCTTTGCTTAATCCCTTCTTAAATATTGTTTTGAAAACTACTGGATTATGTTGTTCTAAAAGTTTTTTTCCTTTGGGGAATTGATCTTTGTTTTCGAGATAAGGATATAGTAAACAGAAGTCTGGAGTTTAATCTCATTCATGGTGTTTTTAGACTGCTCTGCAGTCACTGCTTCTTTCTGGCAGTTTAAAATGAAATGTTATCAGACTTAAATGTTTTACATAAAGTCCTAAACTTTTTAATATGAATAAAAGAAGTGAATCATCCTAAAACATTAAAATTTAGCTAAGTAATATAATCATACTAGTCATAGAGAACATACATTATTCAATTAGAATTGCCATCATAACAACCTATAAAAGGTAAAGTGTTATAAAGGTCTATGTAAAAGAATGAAACATTTATATTTCATACATTTAAAAAATAGTATATATTCCAAGCATATACATGTTTTGTACTTTATAGATAAGGAATTCTGGATGCATAGAAAGACAAGTATTTCTGACTGAGTTTCATTTCTTTCTGATTTCTGATTTTTACTGCCACCTGTAAATGCAATTTCCATTCTTTAACATATATTCACTTCACAATTAATACTTTTCAAGCACCACAGAAAACTTGAAAATAAATCACATGCATCTTTCTTTTATGTGTTAAAGGGTTAGTATTAAGGATTAACAGGCTTTATTCTCAGCATCCAGATTCACTGGTATTAAGTTAGTGACATAAGAATATATTAACTCTTTGGAGCTGAAAGGACACTAGTAAATTGCCTTAGTGGAATGAATTACAGTGATCTTAAATGTGAATTATAGTTATCTTCAAATTTATTTACAGTGAGTAGTTTATTCACTGAGATGGATTTTTCATATGATTTCCTTTAGACTTACAGTGTTTGCACTGTTAACAATGTATATAGATTTTTATATTCTAGAACCTACCTCAAATTTGACAATAAAGATAATAAATAAGGCCATACATGCTTATAATGATTATGGTTTACAGAGTAATAGATAACATTTTGTAAGGGCCAATAAAAACTATTCCTTTATCTTAACTGGTAGAGCATTTTCACCTGGGTATGAAGAACAGTGCCTCAATCCTGCCTCCGGATAAAACAGATACAATTCTAAAGGTTTTTCAAATATTCTATAAAGCATGATACATGAGTGTTATAATTTATTGTTATTTTTCTTTAGATCAATTTAGGTTTGGGCAATGTAGTAGTGTTTACATCTTCTGGTATATGTTTTGTTATCAAAATTTTATAGAAATATGCACTTCATGTAGATAACCTAGATGATATTAATGAATAATTGCTGAAAATCTTTGCTGGTAGCCCATCCTCAACACGTGCCTTTTTAAACAAAATAATTATAAGAATTCTTTTTCTATGCTTTCACCTACAGATATCTGGACTTTCAGATTTCCACCTTCACAACTCCTCCCAATGATACCAACTCAGGCGCTGACCTGCTGTCTGCCCGGTAGAAGAGATAGACACTGTCCTTTGAAGAATGACACTTCAAACCACAGTCTTTGAATGGCTTGAGATACAGTTCCGAAGAATAATCTTTATCATTCAGAATAACTTTGGACATTCTGACTTTCAGCACTAAACTCTACAGAATGAATTTAACTATGTGGGAAACAGGATTATATAATCTAAATTGCTGTTGTTCCAAAGACACTCTCGTGGGTTTTCCTATTATTCCCAAAGAAGAAGCCTTAGAAGCCCATCCTTTTTTTTGCTCTTCAGTTTCTGGAAGCCAATTTTGATGAGTTTTATATCTACCATCACACAGTACTGTTCTCAAACTCAATATTTTTCTCATAAGTTTATAAGTTAGGGTTACACAAAAAGGAAATGAAATTCCTTCTTAGCACTGAACTAAAGACATTCTATTAATGGCACTGTTTTTCCTATCTCTTAGGCAGAAAAATCTGAAAACACTGAAGACTTCTTTACTCCTCACATCTCTCTAGCCACCAGATCATACTGTTTTCCTCTGCAGTGTTTCTGATCCGAATCCCTTCCTTCCCTCCTCATCGCTACCAGCTTACAGCAGCACAACAGTTGTCTATGCTGCTATACTATATTACTATGATGGTTTCTTAGCTATTACTCTATCCTCTAACACAAAACTGCTTCAAATAAGCCAAAATGCTAAGTGAGACTGGTTCCTAAAATGCTGTTTCCATCAAGTAACCTTTGCTGCTAACAAAGCTCTATAAAGGCTTCTTAGTCCCTGTCACATGAAATCTAAATGCCTCTGCATACTGTTGCATGCATTCAGTAATTAAGCCTAGCTTAGACCATCTGATGTCATCACAGGAAGCTGGGTTCTAGCCAGGCTTGACCTTTGTACTGTCTCCTCTCAGTACCTCTGCTTCCAACAAGCTGCTCTTTCCTTTTTACCCTCTCTTCTTTCCTCTTTGCTTATTTGTTTCCCACTCATTGTGCAGGGCCAAATTCAATTTCCCTGAGGCTTCCTTTTCTCTTGTGTTACCTGCACTGCACAATTAATAGATTATTCAGTACCATTCTGTTCTAGAAAATAATAATAAGGCAAAATCTATTCATATATTGCTAAGATTATACCAGCAGGATGTCAAATACTCTTTAACTCAATGATTCCACTTTCAGGAATTTCTGCCTTCCTAAATACTTAGCTACAGCTATGTACAAGGAAGTAGTATTTGGAAATAACTAAATACCAATGCTGTGGTGGGCAAGAGCCACACAGCACACCTTTTATTGATTCCACCAAATTTAACAAAGAGCTAAGCATATAACATTTTGTGTGAGTTGTCTTTATATCTTGTAATAACAGTAACAGAGACAAAAAACATAGTCCTAATTGGTTGCTTTCTTTCTCCCTGCACTGGTCCGTATTTCTCACGAAAAGTCCCTATCTTTCCAATTTTTAATTCTATATATTATGTAGTCAGGCTAACAAGAAACTTTTTGTTTGAGTGCTTACAATGAAATAGCTAGAAGAGAAGGTACTGCAAGCTGTAATGGAACAAGTTAAAAGCGTTCACTTATTCATATTGTTACCTTCTTGTAAAAAAAGTTTCCATAGGCAGTGTGCTTCTGATGCTCTGTACACACACCCACAGACAGAAGTCATTCATATTAATCTGTCAGAAGTGCTGGTCCACTATTTTGACATGCTTGTGAGAACAGAGGATGACTTATCCTCAAAGCAAGCTATTAACTCCTGTCTAAACTTTCTCTCTTACTCTGAACTATTATTACAGGGCAACTTTTTGATGGGGAGCACATTCTGCCTTCTCCAGCTTTACATCATTCTGCTCTATTATGTGACAGTGTCTTTGAAGGATATAAAAAAGCCATATTAAAAAGTATAGAAATTTTGAATAAAAATTCAGTCTGTATACCTTAAGAAGCACATCTAAATTAAATTCTAGCTATTGCTATATATGTCCTTATATATTCATTCAGCTTTTATAATTCAGGTAATTCTTACCATAGAAAGTATTTATGATAATGTGTTTTATAATTAGAGGGCAAGATAATATTACTATATATACTATAAAGAACCCAGCACCATATTTCCCTTTTTTCCATATACCTAATGAGATTTAATATCTGTAGTTTTTTCAATTGCGTCTCTATAAAGAGCCTAATTGTTTTTCTAATTAATAGGAACCTTTCGTAACTATGATAAATAATTTTTTAACTTAACAATTCCACTTCCAGGAATTTGTGTTCCCTGAAATAATTGCAGGTTTAGGCATATAGCTACCTGTAATTATGTTCCTTGCAGTTTTATTTTAAAACAAGTAACCAGTAACAATAATGAATTAAATAAATAACAGTACACCACACAATAGGTTTAAGTTCATTAAAATTATTTGGTAAGATATAATGTTTAATGACATGGAAAGTAATTCCCAATATCAAGTGAATCAGCTTATATTGTATGTACTATATAAAAATATTTTGTAAAAATACCAACTTAGCAATACTAAAATTTTTTTTAATTTTATTTATTTTATCTTTAGAGAGGGAGAGGGAGGGAGATGGAGAGGGAGAGAAACATCAATGTGTGGTTGCCTCTCACAACCCCCCTACTGGAGCTGGCCTGCAACCCAGGCATGTACCCGAGTGGGAATGGAACCAGCGACCCTTTGGTTCGCAAGCTGGTGGCTCTATCCACTGAGCCACACCAGCCAAGACTAAAAATTTTTTTAAAATTCATGCATATTGCTTTAGTAATTATATATATATATATATAGTATATATATATAACCTCCCACTGTGTTTTGATCCTGTTTGTTCTATCCTTACAGGATATTTGCAAGGATACACGCTGAAGAGTATTTTTAAAATATTTGGACTATCTAAAATATTATTTAATATTTACCTAAGTAAAGATGAGCAATGTACTTAACCACTAAAGTGAATAGTGACATTTGGAAGAAAAAATGCAACCTATCTATTCCCATTTTCACTTACTTTTTTGTTGAATTTTCCACAGGTGTGGGGACTCTAAAAGGCTCACAGAAAGCATGTGGCTTAAAAATTACATGTAGCTATAAAGTTTTTATATTTGGTACATGCCTTACACAGGCTTTACAATTTTATTTACTACCTAGAATTTTCCTAGAAAAATAAGTTAAGGGGACATATGGTACATGAGGATGAAAGAACTATTTCAGTGGTTTTTAACACCATGAATCAAGGCTGTACAATTTTGCTAATTAAGTATTTACAAATAAAAAAATTATTTGAACTGAAAGAGACATTTCCTTATATAGTCAAAGCTATCTCAGGTACTTTCCTTTAATCTCCCACACCCAGATGAGGCCAATCTGGCATAGGAGAGTTCAAACCTCTCACTGTGTTTTGATCCTGTTTGTTCTATCCTTGCAGGATATTTGCTTTGGAAGAGGAGATTTATGGCTGAAGAACTATGACTAAATTGCTTATTTGCTAAGATAAATCACCCTGAATTAGTATTAAGGTATAAAAACTATTATCCACTGAACTACTAATTAATAAAAACAACCTTTTGTTAAAAGAAAAAAGCACACAAAGACCAAGTTTATAAATAGTTCCCATACTTTTTCTAGGCACTTAATTATAAATAAAAACCTCTAGTAGGTAACTCAAGAGAAGTCAAACTGCTTTAGTTATATCACAGAGTACTCCAATTTAACAAATAAACCTGCCAAAGTAAAAGAAAAAACATTCTGTTAAAAAAAATAACATAAGCAAAGCTTTAAATAGGGAAAAATGTTCATAGTCCATATAATAAATAACTATTTTATTTACTACCCAGGGTTTATATTGATTAATCAACAAAATTAATAGTCTAGTACAAAAATGGGAAAAGGTCATGAATAGGCAGTTTACTGCAGATAAAAATACAAAAAAATTGCTTAACTTCATTCATAACTTAAGTTAAATAAGCATATTAAAATGAGATCATTTTTCATCTTTCAAATTGCAAGGTTAAAAATTTTAATAACCCTAAATAGTGGTGAAGTTGAGGGAAATCAGCATTCTCACAGATTATCACTTGTTCATTTAGCTTTTTTAAAAGAACAATTTGTCAATACTTGGAATTAAAAAGACACAAATGTTTTGAACTTTAAATTTTTCATTTCTAGGAATTTGTCCTACAGCTCCACTGAAAGAACTATACAGAAATATGTTTTAAAAAGGCTGTTCACTTGTACAATAGCAATGTTTGCAATAGCAAATTAAAAAAAAAAAACAAGTAAAGCAAACCAAATTCTTTTCTCACAGAATTTACATGCCAGTCTATAAAACATATAGATATAAGGTAATTTTTTAAGATTGATATTAAAATTTTACAATGTTTTGTACTGGCTGGAAATTAACAATTAATGCTTATATTTTTAAAAATCTGTAAGGAAATTCATAATATTTTAGAGATTGAAATTTCAGTGTTAATTTTTTTAGCACTATTAAGATACACATATTCACTGTTACCTTTCTTGGGCACATCAGTATAAATTTTTATTCATAAGAAAGCAAAATGTTTTGCTTAAAACAGATCAAATTCACAGAATTTTGAGGAAAGGTTTTAAGGAGAAAGTCAAAACAGCTCGCATTTGGTCTATAATGAGAACTTGATGCTATAAAATCATTTGTTTCTATAGCTTGTCCTCTCCTTTTGTGGGCCATCCCTCAAAAGATATCTGAAGGCTGTAATAAAAGGATACCTTTTCCAGAGAAAATCACAAATTCCTCTTTCTTTTTTTGAAAAAGATTTTATTTATTTATTGTTAGAGAGAGAGGAAGGGAAGGAGAAAGAGAGGGAGAGAAATATCAGTGTATGGTTGCTTCTCACATGCCCCACAGTGGGGACCTGGCCCAAAACCCAGGCATGTGCCCTGACTGGGAATCAAACTGGTAACCCTTTGGTTTGCAGGCTGGCACTCAATCCACTGAGCAACCTCAGCCATAGCACAAACTCCTTTTTCAAAAAACATCCTTTATGTAAGTGTGGCATTTGACTTTTTCTTTCCACTTAACCCATCTAGTAGGTGATTAAGCACCTCAGTAAACATAAAACTCATCTAACTTGAGATTATAGAAAAAAATCTTTAACAACAAAGGAATAAAGTTTTGGGAAATGTTGAAATACAAAAAGCTCCCAATGTGACAAAATGCTCATAATAAATTCAGCCCAGTCCACTAAGTTACATGATCTGCTAGTATAAAGCAGCATATATCATATATCCAACAGAGGCTTGACATAAATATTAGTTTGAAGAGACAACTATTCAAAAAAGTTACTAAAAATCCTACCTAAAATATTTATCACTTTTATGAAATTTCTGTTTCTAAAACTTAAATGTTTGATAATGCCAAAATCTCTTAGAAATACTATGGTAAAAACATCATTAGGAATATTCTCCTTTTTCCCATTGGTCCTCCCCACCACTGAAGAGTAGTTAGTATACCATCACAGAGGAATGAGACAAATCTTTCCCCTACAATTCAACGACTGATACTGTAGGCACAAAAATGATGTAGTCTTTATTGGGTACCCATTTGTTAATTTATCAGGTCCAAGTACCTTTTTTATGGGAAAAAAGGCCATCTCAAGAATCCTTTAATGTACAATTTCAAAATTCTGAGAGTTCTGAAAAATCAGAAATACTTTTACAAGTTTGCTACAAAGTCATGTAGCAGCAAAAATCTGATCTAGGATGACAATTCATATATTTCACTATAGATATATTCATGTGTTTGTTGTAAGGTGCTTTTCTATAACAACTGAAGGTAAAAATAAAGAGAATGTAAATCATAGCACCTTTATAAAATTTTTAAAATTTCTAAATTCGGAAACACGTATAGCTCCAAGGGCTTTAAATAAAGAGTGTGGAGTGCCCTCCGGGGTCCTGGTATCCGTTTCCTGCTTCAGCAGGGTTTGGACGGAACAGACTTAGGGATGTCCCTTACTTCCAACTACCCTCCATCCTCTTTTCTAGTCACTATCTTCGAAACCACCTCAGCCTCTGAGACCAGCTGGCATCTTTTTTCGACCTTAATTCTTCATTGCTGAACAACCATGAGCTCCCAAATTCGCTAGAATTATTCCACTGACGTGGAGGCTGCGGTCAACCACCTGGCCAACCTGCATCTGCGGGCCTCCTGCACCGACCACTCTCTGGGCTTCTCTTTCCACCAGACGATGTGGCTCTGCAGGGCATGGGCCACTTCTTCAGAGAGTTGGCCAAGGAGAAGTGTGAGGGCTCTGAGTGCCTCTTAAAGCTGCAAAACTAGCGTGGTGGCCGCATTCTCCTCCAGGATAGGGCAAAGCCTTCTCAAGATGAGTGGAATAAAACTCAGGATGCCATGGAAGCAGCCTTGGCTTTGGAGAAGACCCTGAACCAGGCCCTTTTGGATCTGCATGCCTTGGGTTCTACCTGCACAGACCCTCATCTCTGTGACTTCCTGGAGAACTATTTCCTGGATGAGGAGGTGAGGCTCCTAAAGAAGATGAGTGACCACCTGACTAACAACCACAGGCTGGGTGGCCCCCAGTCTGGGATGGGTGAGTATCTCTTTGAAAGGCTCACCCTCAAGCATGACTAGAAAGCCTCTGGAACCCAGAGGCCTTTGAGAACCCCCTCTGCATTTCCCTGGTGTCTGGCTTTTGCCTGAGCCTCACCCTGGAACCTTCTCCCATGCATTGGACCAAATGGAAACAAAGCTTTTTGCAGGAAAAAAAAAGTGAGAGAAAAAGAAAAGAGTATGTACTTGATTAGGTTCTGTTATTTCCTTAGTATTTGAATGTTGTTTATATGCTGTAGCATTTTGAACATTTTAAAATCATATTTTGGGGTGACCCTGAGTCTTTTATTTGTTTATATATTTTTATTGAATTTATTGAAGTTACACTGGTGAGTTAAATAGGTTTCAAGTGTACGGTTATGTAACACATCATCTGTATATTGTATTGTGTAGTCACCACCCATAGTCTAGTCTCCTTCCATCATCATTTATCCTCCCTTTCCTCTCTTCTACCTGTCCTCACTCCCTTCCCTCTGGTAATCACCATACTGATGTCTGCATCTGTGAGTTTTTCCCCCTCAATCCCTTCACCTATTTCACCCAGACCCCACCTCTAACAGCTGTCAGTCTGTTCTCTGTATCCATGCATCTGTTTCTATTATGTCTGTTAGTTTATTTTGTATATTAGATTCCACATATAAGTGAAATCATTTAGTATTTGTCTTTCTCTGTCTGGCTTATTTCATAATACCTTCCAGGTCCATCTATGCTGTTGCCAAAGTAAGATTTCCTTTTTTTTTACAACCATCTATTATTGAATTGTGTAAATATACTACAGCTTATTTTATCAAGATATTTTTTTATTTATTATTTTTAGACAGATGGGAAAGGAGGTAGAAACATCAGTTGCTTCCCTCACAGCCCCAACTGGGGACCTGGCCCGTAACCCAGGCATGTGCCCTGACTGGGAATCAAACCAGTGACCTTTTGATTTGCAGGCTGGCACTCAATCCACTCAGCCACAACAGCCAGGGTAGTACAGCTTTTTAATCCACTCATCTACTAATGGGCCCTTGGACAACTTCCAAATACTGGCTACTGTAAATAGCACTGCAATGAACACAGAGGTGCATATATTCTTTTGAAAAAGTGTTTGGGTTTCTTTGGATATATTCCCAGAAAAGGAATTGGTGGGTCATAAATCAGCTCCATTTTTAATTTTTTGAGGAAACTCCATACTGCTTTCCACAGTGGCTGCATCAATCTGCATTTTGCAAACAGTACACATGGGCTCCCTTTTCTCCACATTCTCACCAACACTTGATATTTGCTGATTTATTTATTTTTTATAAAGATTTTCATTTAATTATTTATTTTCAGAGAGGGGGGAAGAAGAAACACTGATGTGAGACAGAAACTTCAATTGGTTGCCTTTTGCAAGTGCCCTGACCCAGGACCTCACCTACAACCCAGGCATGTTCCCTGACCAGGAATTGGACTGGCAATCTTTTGCTTTGCTGGTTGACGCCCAACCAACTAAGCCACACTGTTCAAGGCTCTTTGCTGATTTATTGGTGATGGCCATTCTGATAGGTGTGAGGTGGTCTCTTATTGTGGTTTTAATTTGCATCTCTCAGATGATTAGTGATGTTGAGTATCTTTTCCTATGTTTATTGGTCACCTGTATGTTCTCTTTGGAGAAGTGTCTATTCTGGTCCCTTTCTAATTTTTTTATTTGGACTGTTTTTTTTTTTTTTTGATGTTGAGTTGTTTGAGTTCTTTATAAATTTTGGATATTAACCCCTTATTGGATGTATCATTGGTGAATATGTCCTTCCATTCAGTGGCTTCCCTTTTCATTTTGTTGATGGTTTCCTTTGCTGTGCAAAAGCTTTTTAGTCTGATGTACTTCCAATTATTTATTTGTTTCCCTTGCCTGAGATATCTATGAAAAAATACTGCTATGATAAATATCTGAAATTTTTATGATTTTAAGTCTTACATTTAAGTCTTTACCACATTTTCAGTTTACTCTTGTGTGTGGTGTAAGGAGATGGTCTAGTTTCATACATTTGCATATATCTTTCTAATTTTTGCAACACCATTTATTGAATAGACTTTAAAAAAAACATTAAGTATATTTTACTATGCTCTTACAGTTGTCCCATTTTTCCCCCTCTGCTTCCCCCATCTGGTAACTCCATTCCCTCCAGCAATCGTCTCCTTTAGCTCATGTCCATGGTTTGTACCTAAGTTTTTTGGCTTCTCCATTTCCTATACCATTTCCTTAACGCTCCCTGTCTATTATGTACCTACCATTTATGCTTCTTATTCCCTGTACCTTTTCCCCCATTCTCCCCTTTCCCTTCCCCACTGATAACCCTCCATGTGATCTCCATTTCTATGATTCTGTTCCTGTTCTAGTTGTTTGCGTAGTTTGTTTTTGTTTTGTTTTGTTTTAAGGTTCAGTTGTTGATAGCTGTGAGTTTATCATTTTACTGTTCATAGTTTTGATCTTCTTTTTCATAGATGAATCGTTTAACATCTCATATAATAAAGGCTTAGTGATGATGAACTCTTTTAATTTGACCTTATCTGGGAAGCACTTTATCTGTCCTCCCATTCTAAATGATAGCTTTGCTGGATAGAGTAATCTTGGTTGTAGGTCCTTGCTTTTCATCACTTTGAATACTTCTTGCCAGTCCTTTCTGGCCTGCAAGATTTCTTTTGAGAAATCAGCTGACAGTCTTATGGGAACTCCTTTGTAGGTAACTCTCTTCTGTTCTCTTGCTGCTTTTAAGATTTTCTCTTTATCTTTAACCTTTGGCATTTTAATTATGATGTGCTTTGGTGTGTGCTTTCTTGGGTCCAACATGTTTGGGACTCTTTGAGCTTTCTGGACTTGTATGTCTATTTCCTTTGCCAAACTGGGGAAGTTTTCTTTCATTATTTTTTCAAATAAATTTTCAATTTCTTGTTCTTCTTCTCCTTCTGGCACTCTTATGGTTTGGATGTTGGAACATTTAAAGTTGTCCCAATGGTTCTTAAGCCTCTCATTTTTTTAAAAAAAAATTCTTGTTTCTTCTTTCTGTTCCAGTTGAATGTTTATTTCTTCCTTTTGTTTCAAATCATTGATTTGAATCACAGCTTCCTCTCCTTCACTTTGTATAGGCTTCACTTCTTCCTTTATTTTGCAGCTGTAGTCAGCCATTTCTCTGAGCATCCTGATCACTAGTGTTTTGAATTCTGCATCTCATGGGTTGGCTATCTTTGTGTTATTTAGTTCTTTTTCTAGAGTTTTGACCTGTTCTTTCTTTTGGGCCATATTTCTTTGTCTCCTCTAATTGGTAGCCTCTTTGTTTCTGGGTATTAGGTAGAGCTGCTTTGACTCCCCATGCTGGTGCACCTGTTATGTTGTGAGTAGCAGAGACTTAGGTATTTGCCAGGGCGGGGCAACCCACTTTGCTGTGTTATAGCACTGTATGTGTGGGAGGGGTCAGAGAGGGAACAACACCGCTTGCTTGGATCTTGTCCCATTTTCAGTCACTTCCCCTAATTCTTGTAAGCATCTGGCACCCTTCTAGCTGCTGCTGTGAGGCTGATTCCCTGAGTGGGTGTGTTTGTATATGTTCTAGGGTCCTGAGTGCCCTTTAAATGGACTCTCCCAAGAGACCAGCAGTTTCTTCCACCTCTGCAACACTCACTGGTTTTTACAGCCAGAGGTTATAAGCCTTTATACTTGGTGCTGGAACCCTGGACTGCACTGTCTGGCTTGGGGCTGGGATTGCTCACGCCCCAGTTGTTCCTCCCCCCACCCTGGTTTTTATCCACCACACATGAATGTATGACCGCCCATTTCACCAGCTGTCACTGCCACTGCTACCTTGCTGCACATCCTCTCTGCCACAGCCACCGGTCCCGGCCCCTCCTACCCATCTGAATGAATGTTTCTTCTTTAACTCTTTGGTTGTTGGACTTCCATACTGTTCAATTTTCTGGCAGTTCTGGTTATTTTTTGTTTTTATATTGGTTGTTATCCTTCTTATTGTTGTGTGAGGAGGTGAAGTATGTGCTCCTATGGCCGGAAGTCTTGAATAGACTGTATTTTTTGGGAGGGGGGATAAAACCATTTTATTAACTGACCAATGCACTTTATTTTGTTTTCTGATTTAAGGTAAAACCATTAAACATGGTTCACAAGAAAATACAAGGAAAATACTACTTAAATACAATTACAAGTTTGAAACCTCACTAGTTGTTCACACAACAGTTACAAATTCATACAACTGTACAGTCTACTTAAGCAAAGTTTATTGTTAATAAGACCAATATCAAAGACCTAGACACTTGACTATTGTTCTTGTAGTGGCTCTAGTTTTGCAACAACATAAGAGTTAACTATTACCTTATGAATACACTTTATTTCAAAAACCACTTGTCTAGTAATGTGTATTGTTTCCTCATTATTCAGGAGTGGGTGCAGGCTCTTTGGGGAGCAAACACCTGTTCTATATGCCCCTCATGTCAAATCACATAAAATAACCATTGCCCCACCATGAACATGGATATTGGGAAGATAGTCCTATGATCTTCATGTATTTGGGTTTTTAGGCAGGCTGGCTGATTTTCCCCAAAGCTTCTTTGAATGTTCAAATTGTGTTCTAATCCTCACTTTAGAGAACTGTTAGTGAGGGTGTCCAAGTTCTGAAGGAGAACAAAAATGCCATCTAGAAACAACTAAGCCCAGCTTTGAGCTTTCCTTTTCTTCCTGGACAGCTCTCTTTAATGAACATTAAAGCCTCTGGGACATTGCAGATCTGCTTTAATTCAATTGAGAATAACCATGACTAAAAGTTGATCCTTTGTTCTTGGTGCTTGAAGGACTTTGCAAATTTTACATTTCTACCTATTTGGGAGAAGTACCCAAGTCTTAACCTGTCTTTCAGGAAAAACAAATTTAAATTCAGCCTGTAACCACAGATAGAAGGATAACAGTACTCACATTTGTATTACAGCACTGTAGCTCACTTTCTGGATTTACGACACACAATCATCATGCAGTCTAAATTAATTTTATCAGTATCACTAGTGATGTTAATTAAAAGAAATTTACAGCAAGTTCAAAACTTTTCTAAATATTGAAATCACATTTTACGACAGACGAATGTTACAAATGATTCTGCAGAATACAAAAATAGGTATGCTTCCACTGAATGCTTTAATCGTTTTTCCAAATATTCTCATCTTTTGGTTCTTTGTCATTGGAGTACACAGTAGGCTCCTCCCCTTCCTTTAGCAGTTTGCCCACATGATGATACTTGAAAGAGAACTGAGAGTCCCAGTCATTCAGGGTCTCCTGCTGGGCAGGAGTGAGGTCAGAAAGGTCATCATACTCGTCCTTCAGAGCTTCCTTATCCAGCCAAAATGTGGCGAGGCCCCTGGATGCATCTCTTCTGGCAAAGACCCTATACGGCCCCTCAGCCCATAGAACATGCCGCCTTTGGTCACGTCAAACACCTTGCGGTTGAAGGCCATGAGTATGTGCGGGTCCTGGATACCCTCGAAAGGTGGCAGCTCAGCAAGGTAAAGTTGGGCCACTTAAGGTGGGGCAGCAGGGGTGGCTTGTCATCCTCGCTGTAGCTGCTGGCTGCCAGCTAATCCCCTCGCACAATCTTGTAGATCAGGAAGATGCAAAGGCGGAGCAGCAGCAGGTTGAGCAACGACATGAAAATCTCATTCAGCAGCCTGCCCTCCAACTCACTTGGGTCTGCGCCCATCGCCACCACATCTCAGCTGCCAGGATCACTGAAGCAAAGATTGGGCTAGATTTGGGAAGGTTCTGGAACTTGCTGCTTTCTCCTCCCTTTCTGTGGGAGCTAGTCTAGACTGTCTTTACCTCACTGTATATTCTTGCCTCCTTTGTCAAATACCAATTGACTATGAAGGTGTGGGTTTATTTCTGAGCTATTTGTTCCATTGATCTATGTGACTGTTTATATGCTGGTACCATGCTGTATTAATTACTACACATTGTAGTATAGTTTGATATCAGGTAATATGATACCTCCAACTTTGTTCTTCTTTCTCAAGATTGCTAAAGCTATCTGGGGTCTTCTGTGGTTCCATATAAATTTTTGGATTATTTGTGCTAGGTCTGTGAAATACACCATTTGTATTTTGATAGGAATTGAATTGAATCCATAGACCTTCTTAGCAATACAGGGTTACCTCAAGAAGCAAGAAAAATCTCAATCTAATCTTACACCTAAAAGAACTAGGAAAAGAGCAACAAACAAATCCCAAAGTAAGTAAAAGGAAGGCAATAATAAGGATTAGAGTGGAAATATATGACAGACACTAAAAAACAAAACAAAGGAAAAAACAGTATATAAAAGATCAATGAAACCAAAAGCTGGTTCTTTGAAAACATAAACAATATTGGCAAACATATAACCAGACTTATGAAGAAAAAAAGAGGGAGGACCTGAATTATTAATTTTAGACCATTTTTTATGCCATTCTCTAACAGGCAGTCAAGATGTTTAGGAACACAACCTTCAAAAATTAACAGAACATACATGCTGTTCACAACTATGAAACTTCCCCTGACAGGCGAAAGTCTGAAATAGTTATCCTTCCTAAGTGCTGCCATGGTACCAAACACTTCCCCTGTATTAGCTGTCAATATTCCTTGCTGGAGTGTAATCTCAGTGATGGCAGGTGCTGCTTCTTTAGTTTTATTTACCAGAGTCTAACTCAATAACTGGTAATAGTCCATACTTGATTAAAATACTAATTCAATTGGAGAGACAGAGATAAGAATTTCAAAAAATTTCCTAATTACTTTTAAGTAATGTAAAGTATTTAGAAAAGGTCAGGCACTACTGTCATTCAACTTCCATCTTTTCACTATTTAAAGCTCTTTTTAGTTTTATTTTACCAGACTATTTTGACAGCTAACCATCCACTGACATTTCTACTGTGGTAATAATCATGTTTGTTATTATTTTAGCTTACTTTTGGTAACCTTTCTGGTTAATGATTACAATTATTTGTCCTTTTAAAACAACCTTCAGTGTTTAAATATTTATATTTGATAACATAATTTATTTGTTGAATTTCCATTGCTACTCAATTAAAAAAACACTATGCTCATTATTAATAGCATGAATTTCAGCAAAAGAGGACTTGATGTACCAATAAAATTGCTACACTTCAGAATATATTCAGATAATATTGATTGACTTTCCACATTCACCTTAAGTGAGCACTGCCTCTACTTCCCATCTCTCATTATCTTACTTTTGTCATTTTTACTGGTAGGACAAGTTTAAGTCTTGACTTAGATTCTCTGAATTCATCTTGATTCAAACGTGGTAAAAATGCAATTCCTCCTTCCTTGTTTTTTATACTAGCTAGAGGCACTTGGAATTTTACAATTCAAATTTCTAAGTAGAAAGCTGGCCAGAACTGAGAGCAACACAGACAGATCCTGCTAACTGCCCTGTTCATGATCATTGGTTTCTGAATATGCATGATTCTTGGTACTTAATTTTGGCTCAGGCTTTGGCTTCCTTAGAAGTTCTGACCTGCCACGACCTTTGGTTTCTTTAGACAGGATCTTGTAGATTTTCAGAGGATTGTGATGGTATCCTAAGGTCAGATTGTGGTTGTCCATTTTCCCACAATTGTCACTGCTCATGAAGCAATATAATTAACTGAAGGTCTTACAGACAACCAATTTTTAGCTTTCTAAGGCCTAATAAAAATAACAACTTTATAAAAACTTTGTGGGAGGCAGCTTCTAATTCTAACATGGCTCTCAATGATCTGTGCCTCCTGGTGTTCACACCATTGTGTAATCCCCTCCCTATTAGTGTGGGCTGGACCCAGTGACTTGCTTCTAATAAATAGAACATGGCAAAAGTGATAGGATATCACTTTTATGATTAGGTAACAGAAGGTTGTGATTCCCATTTGGCTAGCTTCCCCCCTCATCCCCTCTTGCTTATTATTTCCAGAAACCACACAGAAACAAAACCACAGGCGTTGATGCCTTGCATTTGAGAGGAACTGAGGGTTTAGTCTACTGGCCTGTAAGAACTGAATTCTGGCAACAACTTTGAGAGTTATCGAGAAAGTAGACCTCCCCATTCAGGCCTTGGAGATGACTGCATCCTTATGAGAGACCCAGAGCGAGAGGACCCAGCTAAGTTGCACTGAGTTTCCAGACCCACAGAAACTGTGAAATAATAATAGCTGTTTTAAACTGCTATTAATTATACATCAATTGATAACTAAGCCAATATAAACCTCAAAAACAAAACTTTTTTGTCCTAAAACAAAATATAACATAAAATTATGGTTTCAAATTATAAACTTGTCTGGTTAATATGAGTCCATTAGATCTTTGGATATGATAGGAGTTCATTATTAGCAGGGAATATATAGAGCAAAGAAGAGTCCTGGCATAAAACATTGACCCATATGTGTGAATTACAGATTTTAAAACAGAAACTGATTCTTGGCAAGATGGTTCAATGAAAACTTTAAGGTGAAAATTATCTATTCTATTGGAAGGAAAAATATAGCAGTTAAATAGTGTTATGTTATGCCTGGTATTTCAGATATCAAACATATTATGGAATGTTATCTGGCCTCTTCATATAGCCTAATGGTAAGGATATCATGTGGGGGAACTGCAGGTAATTCTCTTTCATTAGAATTTTTTATAATAAATATAAGATATAAATCCCAAATGTTTTCTTAAATGGACTTATAGACAATTCTGAAGAATTACTTCTTATAAGTAATATCTGAAATCTTCCCTCAGTTTCTCCAACGTGCCATGTTCTTTGCTTTGGCTTCCACATGCAAGGTTTCCCCCTGCTAACTCCTGTTTATGCTTCTTGTCCCAGCTTAGAAGAAAACGCCTTCCCCTAACACAAATCTAAATTAGATCTCCCTGTTTATTCCCTTTCAGCTCATAGGAATTTTTCCTTATTGAATTAAATGCAATTTGTAGTTAGTTACATACTTATTTGTATGAATATTTAATACTTGTCTCTCCAGAAAGTTTTGCTTCATGAAGTCAAGGAACAGTCTGATTTTGTTCATCAGTGCCTGACGTAGTGACTGCCTAACACGCAGTACATATTTTAAAAATATTTATTGAATAAAGACACAAATAAAATTGTTTAAGATCCTGCTTACTGCAATCATAATTGAAAAAACAGTGAAATCATGGCCTTTCATCTACTAGAAATTTTCTCTCATTTTTTAAATTTAAAATGAAAATCATTTCTTTTTGACATGGTTATCTGACATGGTTATTATAACTCATTTACTTCCTCAATCAATTCAACTGTAATTATTTGTACTTAGTTTTCACTTTATAATAACTATTATCACATCTACATCAATCCATTATAAATAGAAACAACTGCTTTCCAGAAGTCAAAAGGGCTATTTTTGAAAGTGATAAAATCTATCAGGAAAACAGTATTAAAGCTATGTCATCTCAAAAGAGTAGAGTCTAATTAAAGAATCAGACAGACAGAGGAGTTAGCTATTTAAGACTTGGGCAAATTTTGAGGGAGGAGAGTAGTAAAGGGTAAGGAGGGTCAAACATAATGGTGATGAATGAAGATCTGGCTTTGGGTGGTGGGCACACAATGCAATATACAGACAATATATTACAGGATTGTATACTTGAAACCTACATAATCTTATTAACCAATATCACCCTAATAAATTTAGTAAAAAGAAAATGATATGAACAATATGCCTGTGCAAAAAATTTAAAAAATAAGATTTGGTCAAATTCTATTAGTAATTAATATTACATTAGGCAGGAATTATTTTAAAATGAGCAGGAAGGCATGACTGCTAAGTAAATTCTTTGATGTATTAATTTTATTCACTTCTAAATACATTTATTTAATCAATGTAGAGTTTATTGTGTTTAAATTGTTGCTTAAATGCTACTTAAAAATTTTAGTGTATTTTTTGCTATCCATCATGATATGATACAGAAAAACATATGAAACCAATATAAAATTAAATTACTAAGAATACAAATTTTATTAACAGGTTCCAGCTTCACTCCCTAAACACGAAATATGATTATTACTCATATGTACTAATTTATTCAAAGATGCCACTAACATGGAGTCTGTGGCATGATTACTTAAATTGTGTTCCTAGGATATAAACATTTTTATTGTTCTATTATTCACTGGGTTTATTATTCACAATTTATGAGCAATACTACAATCAATTTATACAATACAGTAAATGATGCATTCTATGAAAATCAAATGTTTTCAGAGTCAGTATAATCACAACATATCTTTTTTGGACTTGTGTTCACATATAGTTTCCTAATAATCACTTCAGTTATTAGATATTTGTATATTAGAAAAGGTTTTATTAATTTATTAGTTATAGAACATACTAAGCATACTCAGTAAACAGGAAAAGCTAGCTCTGGAGCTGGTATATGATAGCAAGTTGTGGAATATTTCAGAGAAAAATTGGAGTGTTGGCACAGGAAAGATAAATGGAATGAACTGGACTAGCACAGACTTGATATGAAAAAATATGTACTTAGTATTTTAAAGGATACAGTCAATTGTTTTATAATACACTTAAATTTTTGTTCTGAAAAATATTCTGTTTTCTGAAGATACAAAAAGAAACCATTTATTCAATATGCTATAACATACATTTTCTAGCAAATGATTTATAATCCTAGCCGTGGAATTCCTGGGTCAAAAGGCAGATCCATTTTTAGTTTTCTGGGAAAATTCCATACTGTTTTCCATAGTGGTTGCACCAGTCTGCAATCCCACCAGCAGTGCACTAGGGTCCCCTTTTCTCCACAACCTCTCCAACACTTGTTGTTTGTTGCTTTGCTTATGATGGCCATTCTGCCCAGTGTGAAGTGGTATCTCATTGTGGTTTTAATTTGCATCTCTCTGATGGCTAGTAATGCGGAGCATCCTTTCATTTGTCTCTGAGCCATCTGTATGTCCTTCCTCGAAGAGGTGTCTGTTCAAATTCTTTGCCCATTTAAAAAATATATCTTAGAGGAAATGTTTTTTTAAACACTGTATGTGTTAAAATCTATAAAGCATCATTTTTTCATGTGTAATTTAAAAATTCACAGGAGATCATGTAGCCCACGCTGGTAGTATCTGTTCTGACTTCTATTTTTGAAGCCAGAGCATAAAATTAGTATTCATATTTTTTCCTTTATTTTACTTTAGTTTCTTTCTTTTTTTGAAAATATATTTTATTTTAAAAAGAAGAAAATTAACAGTGAGGGATTGAAATTTGTTTTTTTGTTTTTACTTGATGAAATCATTGGCCTTAAAGAAGACACTATATATTACTCATGGCAGATAATATACACATAGACAAATCAGGTTTTTATTTAAAGTTCTGGGTTCTAAATATGGTCTGGCTACTAACAGAAATGAAGATGGTTCAAAGAACTAAAATGGTCAGGAAAAGGTTAAAGGAAAAGGTTAAAGACTGAAGAAAAGGAGAGCTCTTTATTTGAAAATAGGGGGAAAAAGATAATAGGTAGAGATTAACTGAGAGGAATATTTCTTTTTTTTAAATTGTTGTTCATTTACAGTTGTCCCCATTTCCCCCCAGTAATGTCTCCTGCTCTACCTACCCCACCTCCCACATTCAATACCCCCTTGGTGCCTTCCCCCACTACTGTCTTTGTCCAGGGGTCCTTTATACATGTTCCTTGATGACCCTTCCCCTCCCCCCGCACCATTAGCTTTGGTTACTGTCAGTTTGTTCTTTATTTCCATGTCTTTAGCTCTATTGTGCTTGCTTGTTTGTTTTGTTGATTAGGTTCCACTTATAGGAGAGATCACACAGTATTTGTCTTTCACTGCCTGGCTTATTTCACTTAGCATAATGCTCTCCAGTTCCATCCATGCTGTCACAAAGGGTAGGAGCTCCTTCTATCTTTCTGCTGCATAGTACTGCACTGTGTAAATGTACCACAGTTTTTGATCTACTCATTTACTTTATTTCTTTATAAAGACTTTTAAAATGCACAAGTTTAAAGACTTCTAAGTGCATATGAATGAGCAAAGTGGAGGTTAAGTGAAGTTCAGTATGTTCATGATGTTATCTCTAAGTTGATTTATCATTCAGCTGAACATTGATGGTCAACATGTTGTTTTTAAACATAATTTTTTTTCTTTCTCAGTTGTAAGCTGTTTAATTTCCACCCTTATTGGACCACTGAATACTTAGAGGAAGTAGTAAGTATACTGATGTTGAAATACAAATTAATGAGGGGCATAAAAACATATCTATAAATTGACCTCAAGAATCTCTTCACCAGATCTCTAAATTGCATTCATTTGATCAAACTACTCAGATCACCAATTTAGTAGCTGTTACAAAAACAAACAAACAAAAACAAAACAAAGCAAAAACAAAGTTACTCTGCTCAGTATGGCTCAGTTGCTTGGGTGTTGTACCAGAAACTGAAGGGTTGAGGGTTGATTCCTTGTCAGGGGACAAGACTGGGTTGTGGGCTCTGTCCTCGGTAGGGCATGTGTGAAAGGCAACTGATCAATGTTTCTCTCCCTCTCTTTCTCCTTTCCTTATCTTCTCTCTAAATCCTCTTACCTTTTTCTCTAAAAGCAGTGAAAAAAAATGTCCTCGGGTGAGGATAAAAAAAAAAGTTAAATAGGGAAAACACTGGAATAGTAATAGTATGTGTGTGTTAAATTTAGTTTTACATATATTGAAGTAAAAACCAAAACACCCATAATATGCTATTTGTGGAAATATTCTACTAAATGGAGACTGAAAAACCACTATTATTTTATTTTAAAAGATGTTAAGAATTTCAAATATCATTTCACAAGCAGTTATTTAATGTCATAACAGGTTGTTAACTTTAATCTACTTTCTTATGTGTATTTAGTCCCTAAACCACACTTAATACATTGTAAAATTTAATAAATTATACTTTTTCTTTTTTTAAGATTTTATTTAATTATTTTTAGAGAGAGGGAAAGGAAGGAGAGAGGGAAAGAAACATGGATATTCAAGTGGAGCACCAATCAGTTCCCTCATGCATGCCCCCAAATGGGGACTGGGCCCACAAGCCAGGCTTGTGCCCTGGCCGGGAATTGAATGAGTGACCTTTCAGTTCACAGGACAGTGCTCAATCCACTGAGCCACACCAGCCAGGGCAAATTATGCTTTTTCTTACTACAACTGAAGGATAATACCATGTGATGTTACACATTATACATATTAACGATTGTATTTAAATAAAATTTATAAAACAATCGGCGCAAATTAACCACTTTATCTTATACCAATTTTAAAAATGCTTAAAATTCTATCTAGAGGAAGTGTCTTACAACTAGAGATTCAAGAGTCAAGAAAAGTTGGGAAATGTTGCTGTAACACTGCTGAGGTTCTTGATCATTTTAAACCCAGAAAAATTTCAATTAAGGATAAAGAAAGTGAGTCACTGATTTTTATGCTGCTGAGTGAAATGCAGCAAGCTGGAATAGCTGGTTAGTTTTATTAAGGTATCTTATTAAGATGGCTTACTAAGCTACTCACTGTTGTTTTCACAGGGCTTTAGGCTGATACTAAACTTTAAAATGTAGGATTCTTTCCTTCCTAACTTTCATAAAAGTTATATATAATTAGCACTGAATGAAATTTTCTAATGTCAACATTTCAAATTTTGATTAACAGGGAATACAAATCAACCTTATTCAAGATTAATTCAAATGACAGGCAACATCCTCTGGGAGACTAGCAGAGATAATATATCAATGCACCTTCAAACTTCAGACTAAGCCAGGGGCCTACAAAGTACAATAAAAGTAATATTCAACTTATTAAGCTAGCATTGTCACAGCAATTTTCTCTATCTGATTTATCTTTGATTCATAAAAACCATGTATTCTCAAATTCAAATCAACATTTAGGGTCTAGAATACAATTACAACCCCACTGTTGATAGATATGAGGACTGATCTATGCAGATGATGGAAATAAAGACAAGCAACAGTTGACAAAAGTGTAGGTAATGACCATGACATAAGAAACAGAAATTCGAGCAGTAGTAGGCTTTCTGGACAGTATGTAAGTAAAAACCTGGCCCAATGCTACAGGATGGAAAGAAACACATTTGTTCAAGTCCATAACATCACTATCATCTCCGAACATGAAACACCCCTCACTAGAAATCATACAAATGGGGTTACTTTTCATTGTTATTACTTTTTGAATAAGAGTAAACTAGGAGTGTTTTTTTCCCTCCATTAGTATATTTTAAATTTTTTACAGAGCATTAAGGGTTAGAACTACAGTGAGATGAATGAGGCACTAAATTTAGATGAAACATTTAAGGAGGTATTAAAAAACCCTCATTAATCAAGACAAATAATATTATAAGAAACAAAGTTAACACAAGAACTCTATGATAAACAAAATATTAAAATTTAAATAAAGGGTCAGTACCTAGTCTAATATTGATAAAGTCAGGCAAAAATTCTTTATATTGTAGTGAGGGGTTTTTCTTGCATTTTTAAATTTTATTTAATCTTTATTATATTTTTTCCATTACCATTTAGTCTCCTTACACCCTCCTTCCCATAGCATAGTGAGTTTCTGTAAAAGATGACTTTTGATAAAAGGCTGAATGGTTTAGGTCTATCTGCTATCATTTACATAAGTGCATATATTTGAGTAAGAAAAATTCCTAAAGTAAATTTAATAATAAATCCCTAAATATTGTTCAAAGGCACTTGACATCCTAAATCCCCATGTCTAAGCCCTCACTGATTTTTAAGCTTTAAATTTATTGGTATATGCTAAGTAAGTTTTCCCAAACTAGACTGACTGATTCTAGTGCCAAAGTAGCTTTTTTTAACTCATTATATGGCTGATGGATGGTAACTGTTTGAATTAGCTACATGATTACAAGGTGATTTTCTAATTCTATTATTCTAGCATCCATCTATCTATCTGTATTAACTGTCATTTTTCTGTACAAAAGGGATTCTTCCTTTCCATCCTCCATTTCTATTTATTTTAAAAGATTTTATTTACTTATTTTTAGAGAAAGTGGAAGGGAAGGAGAAAGAGAAGGAGAGAAATATCAATGTGTGGTTGCCCCTAGTGCACTCCCCACTGGGGACCTGGCCCACAATCCAGGCATGTCCCCTGACTGGGAATCAAACCAGCGACCCATTGGTTCACAGGCTGGCACGCAATCCACTGAACTACACGAGCCAGGGCTCTTTTTAGTATCCTTATAGAATCCAAGATATAACAATTAAATAGTCTATAATCAAATAATTTTTGATGCATAAATTGTCCCAAATTTGGTCAATGGAAACGTTTTTTTTTTAAAAATTAATATTGTTTATGCAGTTACAATTGTCCCAATTTTCCCCCCTTTGTCCCGCTCTGCTCAGCCCATCCCCCACTTCCATAGTCAATCCCCACACTGTTGCCCATGGATCCTTCTTAGATGTTCTTTGACTAATCTCTTCACTTTCTTTCAATCAGTCCCCACTTGGTCTTCCCCTCTTACTGCTGTCAGTCTGTTCCATCATTCTATGCCTCTAGTTCTATTTTGCTCATTAGTCTAATGTACAAAATAAACTAGTGAGCAATGGAACCCTTTAAAGCTGGTTCCCAATTCCTTTTGACATATCCCTATCAGTTCTTTGAGTACTTTCTTGCTTTCTGGCACAAAAAGATATTCTAGACTCTGCACTTTCTTTGCTACATGCCTGGAAGCTCTGGTACCCATTAATGGGCAGTGTATTTAAAAATGAAAATCTGGGTGTTAGGTGTGTCCATTTCTAAGGTCTTTTCAATGGATAGAGCTAAGAAAAAGTATATAGTTTTAAAATGATGAGTTCATATGGATAATTTCAATGCAAATTTAATGTTACAATTTCTTTTTCCTAATGCCATTTATTTTACAGTGAAAATCTTGTCTCCTAATATTATTTCTCTACTAAATTGCTTAGTCTAACAATGTACATAAAATAGTTTTGAAATCTTAATCACCAATAGTACAACTCAGCAAGATTTAAGATTTCTTTGCATTTTTTTCCTTAGAATATATGCCACTCAGGATATATAGTCAAAGTCTGCTGATCAAAAGATACTCGAATTATTTTCTCTTTATAAGTATCTTATCAATTTGATACACAGTTAAGTACATTAACTTTTATTTATATTCACTATCAGGGTTTATTTTTAATATTTTATTTAACTTTAATTTCTGAATATTTAAAACATGTACATGGTTCAAAAGTCAAAACTATACAAAACATTATAATCCGAAAAGTCGCACTGCTATCTTAAGCCTGCATCTGTTTCTCATCTACTTCCAAAGGTAACCATTTTTTATTTCTTTCTGGTTTATCCCTCCTGATCCTTTTAATTTTTGTTTCTCACATAAAAAGTAGCACATTATAACTACTAGATAGTTTCCAGTTAGCATAATATCCTAAAGATCATTTAATATCTGTTTACAGACATCTTTTTTTCTTTATATTTAAATTTACTGGGGTGACATTAGTTAAAATTATACGGGCTCCAAGAGGACGATTCTATGATACACTGCGTCATGTGCCCACCACCCAAAGTTGGATCTTCCGTCACCACGCATTTGACCACACTGACCCCTTCCTACTTTCCACCCCCTTCCCTCTGGTCACCACCGTACTGTTGCATGTTTGTGTGGACGACTGCTTCAGTCCCTTTTTTAATGGTTGTATTCCAGTATGTGAATGTGCCATGGTTATTCAACTACTCTCCTATTTATTTGGGTTGTGTCTATTTGCTATTATGTCTCTGAGACTAAAATATCATTTTTCTCATTTATTATTTCTGGTTCCAGTGAGGTAATAATAATTTTTTATTTAAATGTGGAACTAGAAAATACTCTTCAGCCAATGGCCTGCATTTATAGACCACATTACACTTTGCAGAGTACTTTCATGCATATGCATTCTATTTGATCCTCACAATCAGGTTTTGCAGTAGATAGGGCAAGAATATCAGCTCTACTTTCCAGATGAGGAAACTGAGAAGAAACACAGTTTAATGATGTGTACATACCCAGTGTATGACAGTCAAGAGTCCTGTTAGTTTACTGATATTTCTACTAGATACTAAGTTGCCTTTCTTTTAACCTTCAGTTCTAGCCTTTTAATTTATTATATATTAGTGTCACCAGATAAAAGCATTTGGAATACAGACTTACTCATTATGTTTGCTTCAAAAATAATAGAAATATAGTATTAATAAGTTATTTAAGTTTATATATTAAACTTATTTTGTATAATTAAGCTTAATTTTGGGGGGTTTAGCTCAAGAATTTTACAAACTAACCAAGTGCCAACCAAGTCTAATGATAAAATTTATTCTGGAAAAATACACCATATTTAAGTAAAGATTCAGTTATGTAAACATAACTAACAAGCTGAATACAGTGAAATACCTTTTAATGTGTAAACAATTATAATAAATTTCTAAAATCTTCGCAAATCAAATGTAAAGTAACAGCAATGTAATTTCAAGACTGCATTAAAGTTCAAAGACTTCCCTTGAAGTAACTGACATTCCTTTGCATTCTCTGGAGACATAGGGAAAAAGTTCTATTTCAAGTATTAACTATTTTGGCCTAAATTTTTAACTAGATTGATTCATCCTTGAGAATGGAAATAGTTATTTATCCTATCCAGTGAGTTTCAAGAAAATATTAAAGGATAACAACAAACACTATATATTGAAAGTACTTTTAAACCCTAATTCTGGTCTCTTTTTTTCACAATGTAAATTGTTTTTCCATGAAACACAATTTGTACCTTTGTTATTTATTTTTGAAGATAAATGTCATTTACTTTTTAAGTTGAAAAACAACAAAAAGGCTTTAGACCCACATGTTAAAAAGTACTCTTTTTTATCCTTTTCTCAGACATTGACCTGTATACTCATTTAAAAGTGAACACCACATCTTTACGTTATTAAATCTTTGTTTTGATCTATTAGTATTCACCAAAGTACCATTTTATAAAACCTCACAATGAATAGACAAGGCTGGAGGTGACCATCTGCAGCTTTAGAGTCTGCGTTTGAATTGATGAAAAGAGCTTTGTGTTTTCATTGCCAAGTTTGATTCTTCCAGTCATTAGGCATTCCCCTCAGATCCCATCAATGAAGCTGTACTCTCTTACACCCATGTGTTACATTCTCTTCTCCTCATGGTTTCCTTTGCCAGCTCTACTCAAGAATGACTATTGGGTCTTAGCCACATTCTTCTCACAGCTGTGTTAAAAAAGAGCATCAGAAAGTCTTCCTAAAACCCATATGTGTATCTGGTCAATTCTCTGTCTTAGGGTCACTCACATTGTGGTGTGATTATACAGAGATTCATTCTTGTTCTTGAACTGTGCTACCCCTATCATTCTGGGAAAGATTAGGCTCTCCAGTCAGTAGTAAAGAACTTCTTGGAAGACTAATGGGAAATACACATTGCTCAAAAGGCATACCAGTTTAATTCAAGGAAGATGTTTCAAAAATTTAAATATGTTTGTTATTTTTACCATTATGTAGCTTGTCAAATGGCATATGTTAACATAAAAACAACATATGCTTTCATATGCTTTGAGATACTGTTAAATGTGGCATAGGAAAAAGTCAAATAATGATAATGTTCCAAGAACTACCAGTTTGAATGGTATAGATGCTAAAGTAATAAAAAATTAAAATTAGTAAGTTTAGTAAGTTCTGAAATGTTGTTTACTATGTAATATTTGGAGTCTTATTTTTCACTTTTAGTATGCCTTTCTTCAGAAACACCTAAAGAATAATTTACAGAAGTGTAACTATTTTTTAAATTTACACTTACGTTAAGGACCAAAGGAAACAATTTTTTCTCTTGAGTTGTTCAAGAGTACAGGTGTAGGCAACAATAGATTTACAGTTGTAATACAATATAAATAAATAATATGATAATTAACAGTACAAGAAACTCTGTGCTCTGCATACTCACAACTGTAAATTGACTTTTACCCACTCCAGTATATAACAATAAAGGAAGAAAGAAAATGTATACACTACGTTGTTATAGAATGATTTTTCACTCTTAATGTAAATGATCAAGAATAAAAAAGAATAAAGTTTATGTATGGACTGGTTTTACTGTCAAAGTTATACTGAAATAAGCAAAAGATTCTTTTAGTCTGTATTTATCAAGGGCCAAATGTACACATGGGCAAATCCCTGACCAAGTGGAGAGAAATGAAGGTGGAATCTTAGAATCTAAGGGAAATTTGTATTTCTGTGGTACAATTTGCTCTGTGGTACAATTTAGCTTTTTTTACAATTATATTTTGAAAAAATAACAAAAACCTGTAACTACTAAGAAAGTGTCCACCAGATTTCAGATAAGTATACCAAGGACTTTAATATAAAAATATAGACACTTTCTACATTAACACACAGGGACATCATATATAATCTTCTGTGTTTAAGAATAGAGAAAGCAAAGCAGGAAGTTCTGAGTTCTCAGATATAATGAGGTTGAAAAACATCCAAGAAAAATGATGAAAACTTCTAAAGTTTCTCCAGTAGCTTCCTTTTCCCCTCTTACTACAACAGAAGTATCTTGCAGTACACTAGTGGTTAGTGCTATTGTTATCTGTCCTAGAAAGTTCAAATCATTTATATTTTATTTTTATCAATTTTACAACTATTTTCAGGTAAGATGGATGAGTTCTCTTATATTCACAGAAGTGTCCAGGAGTTATGTAGCCTGTCAAGGGTTAAACAGTAAGAAGGCTTTTAAGTGGAGCTAAGAACAGAATCAAGGAAAAGGATACTTTGTCAGATCCCATGGGCACTCTAAGAAAGGGACAAGTCATATATATGTGTGAAAATCACATCTCCATGGTATAAGAACTCCTATTGTACTTTTTCAGCCCACCAAGTTGCAGTTAAACATGTATATCATCACTAGATGGATCCTATAATTTCCCTAAAATAACAGAAACTCCATATCTGACTTTTAATTACTGGAACACTGGAGTTAATGAAAAACAATAACAATTCCTGTATTTTATTTAGTTTTAAACCTAAAATATGATTTCTCTACTATTTTAATTTTTTGCTCTGTTTCCCTTCTCTCCATAGTGCTCATTTGAAACACGTTTCATCTACACTTGAAGGCAGACATGGACACTAGCCCAAGTCCACGTCATCCATTCAGAATTCCCGACAAAGGAGATCAACTGTGAGACATGGTGTGGTAACTGAAATTTTAGCCCCCACTTTTATGCTGTTTATGATTGATTCCGTACAGTTAACTACAAAGGGGGACTTATAGGGAAAATGTTAATTCTTAGGTTTAGAGAATCCCTTTTTTTCTTCAGTTTGGACCCTTCACTTGCCACTGCAGTGGAATTTCTCAAATTCTGGTTTAGGCTCCAATTTTAATAATCCTACATTAATCCTTCCTTGGTGGAAAAGAATGAGCTAGATAATTAAAACTATGTTTCTTTTTCATGTCAAAGTTAGACATTTCCTGAAGCAGTATGTAAGCCAAAATTCTTTAGTTTTTATAAAGAAATAAATATAATCATATATTTATTTGATATAAATATAATCAAATAAATATAATCATATGCCCTGAAAGTACCCAGCCATGTATTATGAAAAGTAGAGACATTTACTGAAGATACAAGGTACAAGAAACATTGTATATAGGACAATGACACCTCAGTCCCCTTCAAAGTAAGCTCCTTGGGACCTCACCAATCACCATCAACTGCCCCATTATATTTTCCTGGATCTTATCCACGGCCTGAAATCGCTTCCCTTTCACAGGTGATTTTAGTTTTGGGAAAAGCCAGAAGTCACAGTGCCAAATCTGGGCTGTAGAAGGGTTGAGTCATCTGGGTGATTTGACATTTTGCCAAAAAACTCTGCATAAGATGTGATGCATGAGCAGGTGCATGTCATGATGAAGCTGCCAATCACCAGATGCCCATAGCTGTGGCCTTCTGAATCATCCGAATAGTTTCCGAGGAGGAATGTTCAAGCTTAACGCAAAATCTGATGCAGATTCGTTGCTCTACATGCTCGGTCATTTTGAATGTGAAGGCCACACAATACACACACTCACTCACTGGCATCTACTGCCCTCACTGACTAGCACAGTGAAATCATCACTGCTCACACATGATGTTCACACATCCAGCCCACTCTCCGTGGCTGCCAGGTTACATTGATGTTACACAAACTGTTCTTGTTATTTTAACAATGGCTGGACTTTTTCTGGACAGACCTTGTATATATACGAAACATGGTAGGTATCTCTATATAATAAAAGTAGTTCTACAGAAGCCTACTTTATATACTCAATGGATAAGAAAGGCGATCCACTACATAAATATGTAATGGAATTAAATTTTTAATAAAATACGTACTTATTTGGTGAAATACAAGACATATTTTCTCAAATATGTATTTAAAGACATGTATGATTTATAAATCTAGAATACTATATTCTTAAAAAGATATCATTGTTCAAGAATAAAAGTTAAATATGTTAGATGTACATCTTACAATGATTGTTTAGGAGTCATCTAAGTCTATCTTCCATACATAAATGACAATAAAGCTATGTTTAATTAGAGCTAGATTTAAAATGTCTCCTAAAGCTGATTGGGATGTTCAATTGTACATAAGTTACAAATCAATGAACTATTTGGCTTATTATTTGCTGAAGTATGTTTTATAAACATACAGAGCTTTTAAACTGCAAACACAATAATTTTTTTGAAGAGCAATTTAAGAAGAATTTTGAAATGGCCCATTTATTAGTAATACTAAAAACTCAAAGTCAACTTTCAACATTATAGTAAATATTGATTTAAACCTTGTGCTGATTTGAGAATTTATGAAACTTACTCTTTGATTCAATCAACAAGTATTTCCAAAATGTTCAGACATGTCTAATATTACTTTGCAACTTACAGTCCAACTAAGAATTTATAGGAAAAATATTACAGGTAAAGTTGGCAAGAACCAAGAGTAATTTTAATGAAAAGACAATGCAGTTATAAAAAAATTAACCGATAGCTTTCATATTAAACTATGTAAGAATATTTTAGCACACTTATTTTTCATTGTGGTTAAAATCACATTCTGAAACCAGCAACAAAATAAAAAAGTTTGGTGAAGGCTTTTGATGAAAATCATAGGCTTAAAAAATAGCCGGATTTTTTTTCTTTTTTTAAATCAAGAAACAGTGGAAATGCTCTGTTTCCCTTCCCTGCACCCAGAGCCATCTACCCTGTTTTATAATTCAACCTGCAAACAGATTAAGCAGCTGAGTTTGTGGAAAGTATGTTTGCTCTACGCTAGAAACCCTTGTGTGACACTATGGCAACTCCCCAGATACCTTGAAGAGAACTACAGACAGGTCTTACTCATCAGCAGGGACACCAGGCTGAACATTCACAATTTCTTTGTAACTTCAACTTCTACAGAGAAATCAGTATTTGGCCAAAGGAAGGAAAGACATATTGTCAGTTTTACAGGTTCTTCCTTTTGTTTTTTTTTTCTTTCATAACACTAAAAAAAATGCATATTTAAAATAAAATATTTTACATTAATCTTAGATATTTTAATTAAGCAATGAAAAATTACCAGAACACATACAAATTTTAAGTAATTAATTTTTAAAGGAAAATATTAAAAAAAAGAAAATTTAAAGAGTGAATACATTTTTTCTTGAAAATTTGTTCAAAAGTTTACAATTTTTTCCCACATATTTTTGTCTTATATATTCATTGTATAGTTATAATATATGAGGGAATTTGAATTGTATCAGCATAAATCTGGCCCACAATAAAGACGATATGTGATAAAAGATATTTTATTGTAAAACCCAGAGCTTTGACAGATATTTTGACCTTGTAAGCCTGACTGTAAATACTTTTAAGTAACTATGTGTCACTTAGGCATGTTAAGTATAGCAATACATATTTTAAAAATCCTTTGGAAAACTTTTGTTCTAGGTCGTAAGAAACCTATCTATAAATGGAAGGACTGATAGAAAATAAAGACAGTATAAAGAACCATAGAGCTTCAAATCTCCTGTGATAACAAGAACATCAATGAATGAATTGGTGTGTCAGTGTTCTCTTTAGTAAATGAGGATCACGAATGGTCCTTAGAAAAAGTACTAAGAGTTTTTCTTACAAAATTCCTGTGTTCTTAACCTGCTCTTTAGTTCATCTACCTTGACATAATTCTCCCAAACCGAGGGCATCCAGGGTCAGCAAAAGAGCAATCTAAAAGCTAAACCACAATGTGCTCTTCTTCTGTAAGCATACACATTTTTAAAGAGATGTACATAAGGAGAAAACCCCAAGGGGATGGATTTTTGCTGGTTTAACTATAGGCTTTATAACACCTGGGCTTTGTAACACCTGGCCCAAGAAGTTATTTTTGAATAATGAGATCTGGCATTCATTATATTTTACTCTGTAAGTGACTATCTGCCTATAAACATTGGTTGACTTATGGATGGTAATTGTGTGCAACTTTCCTTTCCAGAAATCTATAGGTTAAAAAATTTAAGAAATTGTTAACTCTGAATTAAAACAGAACATAATTTATTTTATCCTTACCCAAGGACATTTTTTCATTGCTTCTAGAGATAGAGGAAGGGGGAGAGAGACAGAGCGAAACATCAATGTAACAGAGAAACACTGATCAGTTGCCCCTCATAGGCTCCCCAACCAGGGATCGAGCCTGCAACCTTTTGGTGTATGGGACGATGCTCTGGCCAACTGAGCTACACTGGCCAGGGCTAAAGTAAAATAGAAATTTAAAATTCTACTATTATTAGAAATAGTACAAGGTCTCTCTCTCCACTGTTCACTAAAGACTTCAGGCCTTTTCAATGTAATTAAACTTGATGGAAGTTGGTGGTCAGAACATGAGTTAAAAGCTGATCACTAGGAGGTAAGATGTCCCAACTGTGAAGAGACTATAAAGAGAGGAGGTGCCAGTGAGAGGAGGTAGACCGCAGAGCCTGTCTCTATCCTCTACACTGCACTGAATCTCATAGGATGAACATGTTTCTCATGGTGGGGGAAAGGGCAAAAGGCTCCATCCAGACAGACCAACATGCATAAAGGCATTCCGTCTTGAAAAGGCAGAACCCTTCTGAAGCAGGAGAGAGTGCATTGTGGAGTAAAATGATGAGAAGGGACTATGTCACATGCATGGTTCTAAAAGCATTACAGGTGTTATCTCATCTAATTCACATAACATTATGAGGTAGGAATATTATTACCCAAATCAGAACAGTGTTTTGAAACAAAATGTCAAAATTCACATACCTATGCATTCTGAATCTGGAAGATGAGCTTTTAGACCACTATGTTATACTGCTGAAGATATGACCACCTTTATTTATTTTTTACTGTGATCATGTATTAATTTTATATTAAAAATATAAGTAGAAATGGGCCATTAAATTTGACAGTTAGGAAACTACTGGTGAACTTAAGAACAATTGTAGTACAGGAACTAGCCATAGTGTACTGAATAGTAGAGGAGTAAATGGGAACTAAAAAATTCAAGATAATGAATATAAATCAGTTATTCAAGAAATTTGGTTGTGACAGAAGGGAAATGTGGACTTTTAAAGTGTAAATTGTAATTATTACCTGGAATACTGGGATATTTACAAAGGAGCTTGAAAAATAATTGCTAATAACAGAAACTTAAGATTGGCTAGGGAATACTAATAACCTCTAACAAAGTCATATAAATTGGTTTCGTGGAAGGCTATCCTCTTAAATTCAATAAAATAGGCTGATGTTCACATGAACTGCAATGAAGATATACTGCCCAATTGAGGGTAATTAAAAATGAAACACAGTGGATTGAATGTGAAAATGGAAGCCTGATAATATTTCATCCAGGTTTATTGCTAGAAGTCGAAATAAAAGATTAAACATTTAAATTAAAATTTAACATTTAACTCTTGTAAATGACATAATTGTAAAACTCTGTCCCTGAATTGATACCATTCCATTAAAAAGTTTTGATCTGTGTGGTAAAATGTGCAGAATAAGGGCGTTCTACTGTGTTTTTCAAAAGGTTAAACTTATTCAATTTTAAGCATTATCTGAGATGATGTTATATCTACTTTTTGGAGTAAAAAAATTATTTCTTTTATAAAATGATAATGATAGTTGATAAGATCTAAAAATAAAAGGATTGTATGCTAATGTTTCCAAATATTTTTTTAGAAATCTAATTGCTCTCTAGGAAACATTTGTAAGCAATTTTAGCTATGTAGAGAAATTTTAAAATTATATATAAAGAATTAAATAAAATGTAAAAATAATTACACTTGAAATTTGTAATTATTTACAGACTTTAAGCAAACAGAGCTATATCAGATTCTGTGAAAAGTTATTGATGTATATTTTATAAGAAAACAAGATCTACCTATATACCTCGGAATTCTTAGAATATTAATGTACATTGTGAGTAACTGTTACAGTTTCTGATTGCATATAAACCTAATCTTTAAATCTGCAAAAAAGATAACACCATAAATCACAAGTTTCAAGGCACACTGATAGTACAGATTAATAAGCATAAATCCTAATCTGTCTTAAAATGCTCTAGACTACAGAGTTACCTGACCTGGGGCTATTATACAAAATATAATTTCAGGGATGTTGAGAAATAGATATAACTTATTTTCAAATAAAAAGTAATGAGAAATACGAAACTTTGAAGTCAGCACTACTTCTTCATACTGTGAAACTAAAAAAAAATTGTTTAGGAAACATGTATGTCTTAGAAACTGAAGGCGATTAGGTGTGTGAATGATGTAATGCTATACACAATACATTAAGAAGGGCTCAATTTCAATGACAAGTTCTATTACAAGCTGCCTTAGAAAATTCTGCTACAATGTTCAAGTCCCATAGATTAACAAGTGAATTCTTTGTCTGATAAATTACTTGTTAACATTTCGCTGGCTATCATAAGGACTGACTTATTATACAGCTTTATTTAAATTTTAATAAAAATGCAAATATCATTGAAAATAAACAAATAAAATTATGCACTGTGAAAAGCTGTATTGAATACTTCAGAACAATACATGACAATTACACTGTGCCACATTCTGTGTGCCTAGAGGTCTCAGATTACAAAACTACAGATGATCTGAATTCAAGCAGGATTATTGTGAAGCTAAAGAGTCAAGTTGGTAACTTCACTGCCTCTTCCCCTCACTAATAACTTTATTACCTATGAAATGATTTTAATAGTATGGCTTCCATGAACTAAGATCAGATATCAAATAAAAATGGTTTGCCTTGCACAGTAACCGTGATTCCAAAGTTAAATGGTTTTTGATCCCAAATACGGATATGACAGGCAGTCTAAACAAGTCCATTTGGCTCAATGAATTTTTATCTTAAACTATTAGTAGCAGGAGTAATAAATAACATATTATAGTTGCTAAAAGAAAGTGTTTTTGCTTTGTTTTATACTCTTGAAATAGTGCAAGATCATTTCACTCACTTCTGCACTCTGTCATTGGCCGCCTGGGAGGCCTCCACTGCGCGCCGGAGCTCTAATTCCATGTTTGCTCGATCTGCCAGAGCCTGCTGCAGTTGGGTAGCCAGTTCCTCGTTTTGTTGCTGAGTGATGGAAACAATGTTCTCTCTATTCTTTAAAGCTTCTTCATAGGTACTAAGGGTATGGTTAAACTGATCTTTCAGGTTTTCTTCTTGGGATAATGACTTGTGTAAACTGAGAAAATATAAGAATAAACAATTTAAACATAAATATGCAGGCTGAATGATCAATAAGCTGTTTAACAAAAATCTCCAGTTAGAAATATACATTTCTAAAAAATCAATAAAGATATACTTAGATGAATAAATGAAAATAATTTTTACATTGCAATATTATACATAATAATTATTCTACTTCTCTGCTTCTAGGCTGAAAGCTACCCAAATGATTATTTATGCTACCACGGCATACAAAAAGATACTGTAAGATGTTAATTGAATCATATCAGTGTAAATATTACATTCAATTTTCTTAAAAAAAGAAATGGCAGAATACTGGGAAAAAAGTATCTCTAGGTAAATAAAAATATAATAAGCTGACTGCAAAGAAAAGAGAGGTAAGAGAATTGGCATCATCAATTTAGGAGATCCAGGCTCTATTCACTTAGTGAGCATGAATGAGGTTTGTACAAATACCAATCAGCTGAATACAAAGCATTTTCTACTTGTCATAGTTGAGATATAAATGAAGTTAAAATCACTAGTCAGACTGCATAGAAATAATGTGTATTCAGGTATATTTTCTTTTGTTAATGAATCTTATGCCAAATACATCCATTCATTAAGTTATACAGAGAAATAGCATATAAATTAAGACTGAATGCAGAGGAAAATGCAGACAAATAGAATCCTAAAAAGCTAAAGGTCAAATCTTTGATATGTCATTACACCTACCACCTGAGATTATTTTGAAATGGCACCAAGCACCTCACACAATTAAATAAAGACATTTTGAAAATATAAATATTTAATAAGGGAAATTTAAAATCCACACAGGCGATGTTCTTTCTTATTAAATAAAATCATTTCAGTATATGCATACAAAAGAAATGTCAATGGGAGACAAAGTAAAACAACCTAACTATATAATGCAGATTGATAATGTGAAAGAAAGTAATATAATTCTTGAATCTGCAAAGAGGTAGTGAGGGACTTCAGCACTGGCCAAATAGTGAGTTTGATACTTTACTGAAAACTGTTCAAACTAAAGTGAGGATAAATTTCTTCACTTTGTTTAAGTAACCTATGGACCTCTGCAGTGTGCTCATTTGGAGAAGGCACCACACAGAGGTCAGAAGGGCTGTCAGAAGGAAATAGGCACAACAGTTAGCATTCCACAAGACATTTCAGGATTCGAATTAGTTCTTAAGAAGAGAGACTGCTGCCAAACTGTGGTCAATTGTCAGGAATTCTAAACAAATATCTGACAAGCTACAAACTGTGAAAAGTATTCACAAACTACATTATCTGTTTACTACATATAAATTAAAAATGATGTGCAATGTCACATTTGTAGAGCGTAAAAAACTATCTTTATAGTTTTCACTTACTTATCTCATTTCATTTCTTTTCAGTTCTTTCTATCAAACCATGAGTTCTGAAGACACCTGCCTCCTGTCCATTTTCCTATTCTATGTCCTTTCGAACTTTCTGCATCCTTCCTACTCCAACTTCAATTTCCTTCAGCCCACTCTCTTTGTCTATTTGAAAGACCCAAGAAAGAAAGAAGCTAAAAACAAACAAAACAAAAAACCTCTAGAAAGACAAGTCTGTTTATGATTTTTACCTTTAAAACATTATAACTCATCTTTAGTTGTTAATATTTTAAATTACAAAAAGTGTACAAATTTGAAGTATTCAGCTTGATAAAATGTAAAGAACAAAACACAGAATGGATCCACAAGAAGCCTCCCGGTGCTTCCCCTCCCCCAATGTAATCACCAGTCCATCCTTTATGAAGATCAGTATTGCCTGTTTCTGAACTTTTTGTCTGGCTTTTTTCTTAGTATAAGATTTATGAGATTCATCCTTTTGTTGCAGGTAGTTATTTTTAATCACAATGAAGTATTCTGTTATATAAATGTCACACAACTTATTTAACCATTTCACTATTGTTGCTATTAATATTCTTGTCCGTGTTTTCATGGACCTAAGTACTCATTTCCCCCCTGCTTTACTGAGATATAATTGATATTAAATGCTCATTTCTGGAAAAGAATTTATGTATAGAATGTATGTACATTTAGATTTAGTAGATGCTGCATACAGTTTCCCAAAGTGGTCATACCAATTCACACTCCTCTCAGCAACCTAGGGAGTGGTAGTTGCTCAGACACGTTCCCTCAGAGTGGGCATACCAGTCCTTTTAACTTCAGCCCCTGCATAGGAGTGTAGTGATACTTCATTCTCTTAAGGCTGTCTTTCAGTGAATTTAAGTTCTTATTTTTAATGAAGTCCCATTCATCATTGTTTCTTTAATGGCAGTACTTTTTGTGTCCTATTTTAAAAATCTTAGCCTACCTATTCCTTTATATTTTAATCTTCCATGCATGATCTCACTTTAAAAATATTCTTAATATGTTATTAATATTCTTAATAAGACTTTAAACATATTCTTAATTACAACTTTCATATGATCTCACTTAAAACTCACAGTGGGCTTAATTTGGGAATTCTGCATTTGTCTATGATATCTAAAATACTATTCAGTATATGCCAACCAATTAAATATTAAAAATCAATAATTAGGTTTTTAAAATCTCATCATTAAGATCATGCTATCCTTCCTGACTTAATTCCCTAATTGTTCATCATGTCCTAGTTTTCTATCATTTAATCTTATTTTGGGGGTAAATTTATACCTAATTTTGATTTTTCTCTCATATGAACCTGTGACTTTAATGCTCAAAAAGCTAATCCTTCAAAATGCCTTGGAAATCTTTGTTGTTTTTTTTTGAATCCTCACCTAAGAATATTTTTTACTGATTTTTAGAGAGAGAGGATGGGGGTGGGGGGAGAGAGAGAGAGAAACATCAATCAGTTGCCTCCTGCATGCACCTGACCGGGGATTGAACTCACAACACAGGCATGTGCCCTGACCACAGACGGAACCTGCAAACCTTTGGTGTAGGGGATGATGCTCCAACTAAGTTAGTCACTCAGCCAGGGTTGCCTTGGAAATCTTTAAATTTCCATCGAGACTTTCACAAATAGAAGCAGTAGCTGGAGTAATCTTTTAAAAGATAAATTAAATAATGCCACCTAAAATCTTGTAATAGCATGTTAATCAAGATTTGGGATAAATCTCTAAAAATCATATAACAAATTACATACTTTAAACTCACTAAACCTCACCAACCTGTGAGAAGTCTTGTCAATATTACTTTGTTTTTTTTTTTAACTGATGCAGAAATTGAAACATAGAGAGGTAAGTAATTTAATTAACCTCACATACCTAGCAGAGCCAGCACCTGAACCCACAGTCTTTCTCATTGGGAGGGAACCCTTGTCTCTTCTTAACGTGAGCTATAAAGCCCTATGTCATCTGTACCTCCTCACCTTTTAGCCAGACATTAAGTTTCTCAAGTGCATCAAGCTTTTTCCTGTTTGAGGTACTGGTTTGGAATGTCTTTCCCTCCTCTACCTGACAAACGAGGTCTCAGCACAAATACTGCTTTCTCAGATAAACCTTTTATGACTCTTCAATCTAAATTTGGATGTTCCGTCTTTGTAACTCTGTCCCATTAACCCTAACCTTCTCTCTCTTAGAACTTATAATAATTTGCCCTGGCTAGTGTGGCTCAGTTGGTCAGAGCGTCATCCTATACACAGGGGTGTCAAACTCATTTTCACTGGGGCAACAGCAACCTGTACACCAAAAGGTTGAGGGTTCAATCTCTAGTCAGAGCACATACCTCCCTCTCTTTCCTTCTTCCTCTTTCTAAAATCAATAAACATGATTTTTAAAAAAGAACTTATAATAATTTGTAGTTTTTTCAGTTTCAGCTTTTGATTTACTTCTCAATTCTAACATATTAATACTCATTTACATAGGGCAATTTTATTTTATGGAAATCACTTGTTCCTTAAGAACTTCAATAAATCAAAATGATTATAATTCTAAAGAAACTTTCTTACAGGAATAGGGTGAAGTACAGGACATACATTCCCAGAATACATAAATCTGTAATCACTGAAGCATATTTTTGTTTTAGTGTTGTTTTTGCTGCTCGGAGTTCCCTTCCCGAAATTGACAGCAGGGCCACATTGTTTAGCTTCTTTTCACAGAGTCATTTCACATTTAACTTCTTTTCAAAGTTCTTGATTTCAGGTACATTTTCAGCATGATAGCAGCATTCCAATTACTGGCACTAAAATGATGTTTGTATGGGGAAACATTTTAAGTTATAGTAAGAATCATGATAAAATAAAAACAGAAGAGCCATTAAACTACTCTCAAAATTTCCGAAGTGCCTAAAGAACCAATGGTGTGGCTCATAAATACTGATAGGATGGCAACAACCTGATTGTAATGAAGTTCATGAGGTAATATCATAAGTTTCAATTCACCCTTCTAGTTTTAAAATTATGTAATTCTTAATAAATATAAATTTTCTACTTTAGTATAGAAAGTAAGACTTTAAAAATATTCTTACTCAGGACTTTCACATTACCACAGTTCCGAGCCACATCAAACAAGCCCGCACATCCTCTCCTGTGCCGCTCCCCACACTGAGCCTAACAGCAGGCGAAGGGAGGAAGCACTCTTCAATGGGCATCGCATGAACAAGTGGCATGTGACAGAGTTCCTTTCCCAAGTGGACTCTGTCTATTCCCTCATGTCTGTGGTCCTGTTTCCCTGGTCCCTGGCTCTCTACACGGCCTCAGCTTAAAATACCTTGCAATTTTCAGGTTTATGACCCACTTTCAAGTTTTGCTTGCAGACATTTATTTATGTTCTCCTCAGCCTGTCTGCTAACCAGCTTGTTAAAATCTCTTAATTGTAATGTCACACATGAATTCAGCTTATTCTTACAACTAGTACTTGCCCATTTACACCAACTTTCTATGCTACTTTCCTGGCTTCCACTCTTGTCTCCATGATCAGGTATTACTTAAGTCCTTGTATGCAATCACCTTACTCACCATCCCGCAATAGCTACTTACTCTTCTGCTTTGGCTTCATTTATTTACAGTAATTGTTCAATCAAGAATGTGTCCATATACACTCTTTTTAAAAATTGAATATTTTCGGATAAAAAATGTAGTGGTAAAAAATGAGTGGTAAATGTAGTGGCACCACAGTACAGACCAGTGATTTTCAACCTGTTTCATCTCATGGCACACATAAACTTATTACTAAAATTCTGTGACACACCAAAAAATATTTTATATTTTTTGCTGATTTGACAAAAATGTATAATTTTAATTCTTTTACACTGAATGGCTACTGTTATGTTGGCTGTTGTCATTTTTTTTACTTGACAATGTGAGGAAAAAGAGGTCGGTGTCCCTGACTAATTAGTCAGGTATTACATGTTTTAAAAATTCTTGGGGCACACCAGTTGAACATCGCTGGTACAGATGAACAGTTCTACATTTGCAACATCTGGGGACATTTTTCAGTGTTACAAATGGAGGCAGGGATGCTGCTAGCATTCACTAGGTAGAGGCCAGAGATGTTTATAGACATCCAGCAATGCATAGGACAGACCCCCTCAACAAAGAATCCTCCAGTCTAATATGTCGAAAGTGCCAAGCCTGGTACAGATGAAATGATGTTGGGTTTGGACTTTGAAGAAGTAGATTTAAATTTCAGGTTTGTCATTCACTCTGTATGACCTCAAAAAAATACCCATTTGCCTATTAATTTTCTCAACTCTAAAACAGAAAAATCCCATGGAGTTAATATGAGAACACAATTAGCTAACCTATGTGAAATTAACTAGCATAATACCTGACAAAGAACAGGCATTTATACAGGCATGTATAATTTTTAAAAGAAATAACTGACTTTGTATAAACTCTTATACAATACTAGACATTTTATAAATACTTTTATAAAAAACAATTGCCTGTTTCTACAGGCTTTTTATGAATTGGGAGAGGTAAACTAGTTTTCCTAACCTTTATCACTTAACTGATAACATTCTTAAACCATTCAGGGGGGAAAACAGAGGCAGGTTGGGCTTGTTTTTACTGAATTAAAATAAATAAAGACAAAGCAAGTATGAAAGGCAGAAGTATGTGCTACCTTGCCCTAAGTACACATTTCCTGAGAGGACAGTGTCTTTTTTTATTTCCTGGTTTACTGTATCAATTAGTTTGATCTAACTTTCTGATGTATGTGATCTGCCTTCTCTTTGAAGAACTTCTTTTAACATATCTTGCGAGGCAGGTATACTGATGTCAAATTCCTTCAGTGTTTGCTAGAGAGAGTCTTTTTTTTTTAATTTTATTTTAATCATTGTTTAAATACAGTTTTCTCCTTTTTACTCCCAGTCCAGCCCCCCTCCCACCCCTCCCCACTTCCTTCCCATTACCACCCTCCTCCTAGTTTTTGACCATGTGTCCTTTAAGTTTGTTCCTGTGAACCCTTCCCAATGTCCCCTGAAATTCCCTCTACTCTCCTCTGTGGTCACTGTCAGCCTGTACTCTATTTCAATGTCTTTGGTTATATTTTGCTTGCTTCTTTGTTTTGTTGTTTAGGTTCCTGTTAAAGGTGAGATCATATGGTCTTTGTCTTTCACTGCCTGCCTTGTTTCGCTTAGCATAATGTTTTCCAGCTCCATCCATGCTGTTGCACAGGGTAGGAGCTCCTTCTTTCTTTCTGCTGCATTCCATTGGAATAGAATTCCATTGTGTAAATGTACCATAGTTTTTTGATCCATTCATTTACTGATGGGCATCTTGGTTGCTTCCAGCATCTAGCTATTGTAAATTGTGCTGCTATGAACATTGGGATGCACAGGTTCTTTTGGATTGGTGTTTCAGGGTGCTTAGGATATAGTCCCAGCAGTGGAATTGCAGGGTCAAAAGGCAGATCCATTTTTAGTTTTCTGAGGAAGTTCCATACTGTTTTCCATAGTGGTTGTACCAGTCTGCAGTCCCACCAACAGTGCATTAGGGACCCCTTTTCTCCACAACCTCTCCAACACTTGTTGTTTGTTGCTTTGTTTATGATAGCCATTCTGACTGGTGTGAAGTGGTATCTCACTGTGGTTTTCATTTGCATCTCTCTGATAGCTAGCAATATTGAACATCGTTTCATGTGTCTTTGGATTTTCTATATGTCCTCCTTGGAGAAGTGTCTGTTCAAGTCCTTTGCTCACTTTTTAATTGGATTGCTTGTCTTCTTCGAGTGCAGTCGTGTAAGTTCTTTATGTATTTTGGAGATTAAACCCTTGTCTGAGGTATCATTGGCAAATATGTTTTCCCATACAGTTGGTTCTCTTTTAATTTTGATACTGTTTTCTTTAGCTGTGCAGAAGCTTTTAATTTTGATGAGGTCCCATTTGTTTATTCTTTCCTTTATGTCCCTTGCTCTAGGGGACAAGTCAGTAAAAAGTTTCTTCGTGAAATATCTGAGATTTTCCTACCTATGTTCTCCTCTAGGACTTTAATGGTGTCACCTTTTATATTTAAGTCTTTTATCCACCTTGAATTTATTTTTGTATATGGTGTAAGTTGGTGTTCAAGTTTCATTTTTTTTGCATGTGGCTGTCCAGTTCTCCCAACACCATTTGTTGAAGAGGCTATTTTTACTCCATTTTATGTTGCTTCCTCCTTTGTCAAATATTAATTGACCATAGAGACTTGGGTTTATTTCTGGGCTCTCTGTTCTGTTCCATTGGTCTATGTGCCTGTTTTTATGCCAGTACCAGCCTGTTTTGATTACAGTGGCCTTGTAGTATAGTTTAGTGTCAGGTATTGTGATCCCTCCCACTTTACTCTTCTTTCTCAAAATTGCAGCAGCTATTTGGGGTCGTTTATAATTCCATATAAATTTTTGAAGTGTTTGTTCTATGTCTGTGAAATATGCCATTGGTACTTTAATAGGAATTGCATTGAATGTGTAAATTGCTTTGGGTAGTATGGACATTTTGATGATATTAATTCTTCCAACCCATGAACATGGTATATGTTTCCATTTGTTTGTGTCTTCCTTGATTTCTTTCTTCAGTGTTATGTAGTTTTCTGAATACAGGTCTTTTACCTCTTTGGTTAGGTTTATTCCTAGATATTTTATTTTTCTTTTTGCTATTTCAAATGGGATTTTTTCCTTGATCTCTGCTTCTGCTGTTCCATTGTCAGTGTACAGAAATGCCTTTGATTTCTGGATATTGACTTTGTATCCTGCTGTTTTGCCGAATTCATTTATTAGGTCAAGCAGTTTTTTGGTAGAGTCTATAGGATTTTCTATGTATACTATCATGTCATCTGCAAACAGTGACAGTTTTGTTTCCTCCTTTCTGATTTGGATGCCTTTTATTTCTTTTTCTTGTCTGATCGCTGTGGCTAAAACTTCCAGTACTATACGGAATAGAAGTGGGGAAAGTGGACAGCCTTGCCTTGTTCCTGATCTTAGTGGAGAAGATTTTAATTTTTGTCCATTGAGAATGATGTTGGCTGTAGGTCTCTCATATATGGCCTTTATTATGTTGAGGAATGCTCTCTCTATTCCCACTTTGCTGAGTGTTTTTATCATGAATGGGTGCTGTACCTTATCAAATGCTTTTTCTGCATCAATTGATATGATTATGTGGTTTTTGTCTTTGCTTTTGTTTATGTGATGTAGTACATTTACTGATTTGTGAATATTGAACCATCCTTGCATCCCTGGAATGAATCCCACTTGGTCATGGTGTATGATCTTTTTAATGTATTGTGGGATGTGGTTTGCCAGTATTTTGTTGAGGATTTTAGTGTCAATGTTCATCAGTGATATTGGCCTGAAGTTTTCTTTCTTTGTTGTGTCTTTATCTGGTTTTGGAATTAGGATGATGTTGGCCTCATAAAAAGAGTTTGGGAGACTCCCATCTTTTTGGTTTTTTTGGGAATAGTCTGTGAAGGATAGGGGTTAGCTCTTCCTTAAATGCTTTGTAGAATTCTCCTGTGAAACCATCTGGTCCAGGGCTTTTGTGTGTTGGGAGGTGTTTGATTACTGCTTCAATTTCTTTTTGTTGTTATTGGTCTGTTCAGGCTTTCTGCTTCTTTTTCATTGAGTTTTGGAAGATTATATTTTTCTAGAAAGTTGTCCACTTCACCTCGGTTTTCAAATTTCTTGGCATACAGTTCTTTGTAGTAATTTCTTACAATCCTTTGTATTTCTGTGGTATCTGTTGTAATCTCTCCTCTTTCATTTCTGATTGTGTTTATTTGGGTCTTCTCTCTTTTTTTCTTGATGAGTCTGCTTAAAGGCTTGTCGATTTTGTTTGTCTTTTCAAAGAACCAGCTCTTGGATTCACTGATCCTTAGAATTGTGCTTTTAGTCTCTATGTCATTTAATTCTGCTCTGATCTTGGGTATTTCCTTCCTTCTGCTTGCTCTGGGTTGTCTTTGTTGTTGTTCCTCGAGTTCTTGTAGACGTAGAGTTAGGTTGTTTGTTTGGAATGTTTCTAACTTTTTTAGGTGGGCCTGTCTCGCTATGAACTTCTGCTAGAGAGAGTCTTTACTTCTCCTTCACTTCTGAAGGATAAATTCATTGAATACAGAATTCTGGCTTGATGTCCCAAGTGTCAGCCTGACATGCAAAGTGCTCCAAAATTCTGTCTCCTTTTCTCTTCAGACTTCTTCCTACCTACTGTATGAAAACATTTTATTTTGGCCAAATGGAAATAAAAACTATTTGAAGATTCCCTCACACTTTTCCGTTTGGACTGTTGCTCACTGCTGTGTCCAAATGAGTGCTCTTCCCCACCCCTCCACATGTCACCACACAAGGCACAGTGAACTGCCACAGCCACCACGAAGTCACACTCTATGCCCTGACCAAAGAGACACCCCTACCTCTATGCTCCCATTCCCTTTCCTTATCCCTTAAAAATATATTAATCACTTATGCCATCTTTTATAGCTGTTGTATACGTGTCTAATCTTCCCTACTATAGTCTAATGCTGTTGAAGGAAGGGACCATGCTTTACTCTTCTTTGTTTCCTTCCAGGGCCTGACACAATGGTTTCTCTATAGGAGACTTATAAAAAGTATTTATTGATCTAGTTGAGCAAGTGGACTCTAGTATTCTAAAAGAATCACATCAATTTTATCTTTTCCATTTTTCCTTATCTTAATGTGCAGACCCATATGCCCCACTACTTTCCCTTACCCACCTTCCATTTCATTACACTTTGAAGAATATTTTTAAAATACACTTTTTGTACTCTCATTTGTTTATTTTCTTTTGTTTCCCTTGTCCGAGGAGATATATCAGAAAAAATATTGCAGAATACAGGTGGACCTCTGGTCAAGATGACGGCATAGGTAAACATGGCTCACCTCCTTGCACAGCCACATCAAAATCACAACTTAAATACAGAACAACCATCACTCAGAACCTTCAGAAATAAAATTGCATGGAAGTCTGACAACTATGCAATTGAAGAAACTACATCCATCCAGAATGGTAAGGCAGGGGGGACATGGAAAGAGCTGGTCCCACCTCCACATTTAGTGGATAAAAATTTGGGAGGGATATCTCAGGAGTGAGGAGTCCCAGCTCCACACCAGGCCTCCTAGCCCAGGGTTCCACTACTAGGAAGATAAGCCCCAATAATTTCTGGCTGTAAAAACCAGTGGGGATTGAGTCAGTGGAAGAAACTTCTGGACTCCCAAGCAGTTCCTGTTAAAGAACGCACACATGGACTTACTCAGACTTACTCCTTCTGAGCTACAGCACCAGGGTTGCAGCTTGAGAGGCATCAGCAGCATATGGGGAAGAACGGAAATGTCTGGTATCAAGGCGGGAGCTGGGGAAAAGCTTTCTTCCAGACAGAAATGCAGACAGAGGCCACTGTCCCTTTTCTGACCCATCGCCCCACAGAGCCACAGAGCTGGCAGGCAAGTGTCATATCTGAGACTCCATCAATTTGGCTCACACTATTTGCCTTGTAGTGGAGATCCCCTGAGACTCCCTCCCACCCAACTTAAGGGTCTACCCAAGGTATTACCTTCATATGGAAGGTATTTTCCATATGAATGGCTGATCCTGGCTTATGCTCTACAACTTCCTAAACCTGATCAAATAAGCAACAACAGGCCTTAGTAAGCCCTCAGCCCCTGTACCTCATGCTAAGTGACCCCAAGCCTGTCACTAGCAGGAACCAACCTAGATTCACAGCTTGGCATTGCCTGGAAATCTCCAAGTTCAGCACAAGTAGCAGCCATCTCAGATTGCTTTATAGCTCATGCATAGTGGCCCTGGACAAAACACAAGTGGAGGCCCACACCACTCAGGAAGCCCCAGAGCTGTGGATCAAGTGGACAGCTATAGACAACATCAGAACACCACCACCCTGCCCCTGCATAGTGATCCTACATGGAGGGCAGAGGTTGGTGGTCAGTGGTCACTGCCAGCCCTTGCTGCTGACTGACCTGGGTAAATCCCTCCCATTGACCTGCCAATAGCAATCAAGGCTCAACTACAAGAGGAAGGTATCCTCAGCTCACACAAAGAGCATACCTTAAGTACCCAGTTTGGGTGGTAGGGAAGGTTGTGCCACTGGAACCTACAGCATACCTACAACATTAGGCTACACTACCAAGACAGAGAGTCATAGCAGCAGCTCTACCTAATATAAACAAACACAGGGAGGCTGGCAAAGTGAGCAGATAAACAAACATGGCTGAAGCAAAAGGACAGATTAAAACTCCAAAAAATGGACTAAACGAAATGGCAATAAGTAATCTATTAGATGTAGGATTCAAAACACTGGTTATAAGGATGCTCAAGGAACTTAGTGAGGACCACAGCAGCATAAAAAAGATCCAGTCAGAAATGAAAGATACATGAATTGAAATAAAGAACAATTTACAGGGAGACAACAGTAAAGTGGATGAAGCGGATAATTGAATCAATGACTTGGAACACAAGGAAGCAAAAAACAACTATTCAGAATAACAAGAAGGAAAATGAATCCAAAAAAAGGTGAGAATGTGGGGAAAAGGGAACTTTCTTTCTTTCTTTTTTTTTTAAAGATTTTATTTATTTATTTTAAGAGAGGGAAGGGAGGGAGAAAGAGAGAGAGAGAGAAACATCAATGACCAGTTGCTGGGGGCCGTGGCCTGCAACCCAGGCATGTGCCCTGACTGGGAATCACGCCTGCGACACTTTGGTTCGCAGCCCGTGCTCCATCCACTGAGCTACTCCAGCCAGGGTGGGAAAAGGGAACTTTCCATGCACTGTTGATGGGAATGCAGATTGGTACAACCACTGTGGAAAACAGTATGGACTTTCCTCAAAAATTAAAAATGGAACTGTCTTATGACCCAGTGATTCCACTTCTGGGAATATATCCAAAGAAACCTGAAACACCAGCTTGAAAGATTATAAGCACCCCTATGTTCACTGCAGCACTATTTACAATAGCTAAGATCTGGAAGCAGTACAAGCACTCATCAGTAGATGAGTGAATAAGGTGTGGTACATCTACACAATGGAATACTACTCAGCCACAAAAAAGAATGAACATTTGCAACAGCATGGATGGCCCTAGAAGGTATTATGCCAAGTGAAATAAACCAGTAAGAGAAAGACAAATACTATATGATCACATGTATATGGAGTCTAACAAACAAAATAAACAAACATAATAGAAACAGACTCATAGAACAAGAGAACAGACAAAGGGGTGGGGATGCTGGGGGCTGGGTGAAATAGGTTGAGGGCATTAAGCAAAAACAAAACAAACAAACAAACAAACAAACAAACAAAAAACCCTCAGAGACACAGACCACAGTATGGTGCTTACCAGAGGGAAAGAGGGTGGAGGGCAAGAAGAAGAGGGTAAAGAGGATACAGAGTGATGGAAGGAGACGACGTTGGAATGTGAACACGAAATACAACATACAGATCATGTATTATAGAATTGCACACTTGAAACCTATATATAATTGTATTACCAATGTAACACCAATAAATTTAATAAAAATTGAAAATAAAATAAGCTTTTGTAATCCTTGTAGATCCTTGTAGACTCATATGAAGTTGCAAGAAATAATACAGAAAAGTCACTGGTGCCCTTTACCCATTTTCCTCCAATGCTTTTTCTAAAATTATAGTATAATAGCACCACCAAGATATGGACATTGATACAGTCAAGATATGAAAGTTCATCAGTGTTAAGATTCTGCATGTTTTCTGACTTCCCTACCATCCCTTCCCCTTGTTAAACCCTAACAACTACTAAAATGTTCCCCATTTTAAGAGTATTATAGAAATGAAAAGAATATTTTGGGGATACTCTTTTTTTACTCAGCATTATTTTCTGGGGATTCATCTTGGTTGTTACATGTATCAATTGCCCATGTTTTTTGAGAAAATGGCCCATTATTATTAAATCACCAGTTCTATGTGTGTAGGGTTGTTCATAGTAACCCCTTATTGTTTTTATGTCTGCGAAGTCTATAGTGATAGCCTCTTTTTCACCCTAATGTGGGTAATGTGTGTTTTCTTTGCTGTTATGTGCATTTTCTGCTATTATTTTCTTCCTTCTGCTTGCTTTGCATTTATTTTTCTGTTTTCTTTTTAGATACTTGATGTAGGACTTTAGATTGCTGATTTGACATATTTCTAATTTTCCTAATGTATGCATTTAGTGCTATCAACTTCCCTTTCATCATTGCCTTAGCTGTGCCCTGTGCATTTTGTCATATTGTATTCCTATTTTCATTCACTTCCATGTATTTTTTAAAAAATACCCTTGAGAATTCTTCTTTGACTAATGGATGATTTAGAAATGTGTTATTTAGTTTCCAAGTGTTTGGAGATTTACCTGTTATCTTTCTTTTCCTGGATTCTGTTCAGATTCTATTGTAGGCAGGATGATTTCAGTCCTTTTAAATTAATTGAGGTTTTGTACGACTCAGAAAATGATCTACCTTGGTATATGTTCTGTGGGCATTTAAAAAGAGTAAGTATTCTTCCTTAGCCTGTGACTATGCCACTCTAATCTCTTCACATAGCTTTCTCCTCTGTGCCTGTCTCTCGAAACTCCCTCTGCCTCTTTTTTATAAGCAGACATGTGACTGCATTTAGAACCTACCTTGAAAATCCAGAATAAGCTCCTGGTGTTAGACAGAATACGAGGTCTGCCTGGACACAGTCCAGCCATCATCAATATAACAAGAACAGTTTGCATGACATCAATGTAACCTAGCAGCCAAGGAGAGTGGACTGGAATGTGCGTGCATAGACAATGATGACTTCACTGTGCTAGTCAGTGGGGGTGGTAGATGCCATTGAGCATGTGTAGTCTGTGGCTGTAGTGTTCAAAATGGCTGAGCAAGTAGAGCAATGAATCTGCATCAAATTTTGTGTTAAGCTTGAACATTCACCTGCAGAAACTACTCTGATGATTCAGAAGGCTGCAGCTATGGGCAACTGGTGATTGGAGGCTTTAGCACAACAATGCACCATCACATCTCATGCAGAGTTTTTTTTGTGTGAAATGTCAAATCACCCAGGTGAATCAGCCCCCCTAGAGCCCAGATTTGGCATCCTATGACTTCTTGCTTTTCCCAAAACTAAAATCGCCTTGGAGAGGAAAGACATTTCAGCCCGTCGATGAGACCCAGGAAAATATGATGGGGCAGCTGATGGTGATCCCAACAAAGGACTTTGCAGAGTGGTTTGAACAGTGGAAGCAATGCTGGGAGAACTGTGTGAGGACCCAAGGTGTCTACTTTGAAGGGGACTGAGGTGTCATTGTCCTATGTACAATGTTTCTTGTATCTTCAATAAATGACTCTGTTTCATGTTACATGGCTGGATACCTTCTGGAGAGACCTTGTAGATAGCAAATCAAGGCAGATTGAGAAGGGAGACATGTCTCACCCATTAATTCAGCAGTCCTGAGCCCAGTTAAATAAGATTGCTAGGTGTTCCAGAAATCATAAGAAAAACCATGATAGCATAGCAGGAGGGGAGACTTTGAAATTCTGTGTGCATCATTTCCACTATCTGGGAAAGAAAGCCTTTGAAATTGTATCCTAATCTCAACGTCTGGAGAAGGGAGGAGGAAGGGGGATCTAGAGGCTGGCTACAAGCATAAAACCCCTAAAATCCAACAGCTGGGGGTACCTGGACTAGTGTGGTACCTGCTTGCAGCTTGGTGCCCAAGTGTACTTCATAAATAAACTTGCTATCTCATTTCTACTCTATGTTTTCTCTCATACCTGAACTCATCTCTCGTGAGTGAGACAACAACCGAGGAGGGGGAGCCCCCTAACTTGGGTCTCCCTGGTAACATTCCTCTCAAGTTCTTTAATCACATCCTTTGCCAAGTAAGGCAACACTCTAAGGTTCCAGTGATTTAATGTGGATATATGTAGGGGACCATTTATGGTCTACCATGATCTATAAAATTGATAAGCCTCTACCCAGGATAACAAAAAAAAAAAAAAAAAAGAGAGAGAGAGAGAGAGAGAGAGAGAGAGAAGACATAAATGACTAATATCTGAAATGAGAGGTCATCACTATGGATGCCAGGGACATTAAAAGGATAATAAAAGAATGTTATGAACAACTCTATGTCCACAAATTTAACCACTTAGATGAAATGGTCCAAATTCCTTGCAAGATATATAAACTATCAACACTTACACAAGGAAAAATAAATGATCAGAATAAGCTTTATCTATTAAAGAAATTGAATCAATAATATTCCAAAAAAAGTACAGGTCCAGATGGATTCATCAAACATTTAAGAAAGAAATGACACCAGTTCTCTACAAGCTCTTCCAGAAAGTAGAAGCAGAGACAACAGTTCCTAACTCAATCTATGAGGTAAGCACTACCCTAACACCAAAACCAGATGAAGACATTACAAGAAAGGAAAACTTATAGACAATATCTCTTGTGAATATAGATGTAAAAACCTCAACAAAATATTAGCTAATCAGGCCCAATTAACACAGATAACAGAATTATACACTATGACCAAGTGGGATTTATTCCAGGTATGCAAGGCTGGTACAAAATTTAAAATAAATTAATGTAATTAATAAAAAAAACAGCCTAATGGGGGAAAAATATTTGATTATATCAATAAGTATAGGAGAAGCACTTGACAAAATTCAACACCCATTCATGATTTTAAAAAAACAAACTCTCAGCAAACTAGAAATAAAGACAAAATTCCTCAGCTAGAATATTTACAAAAGACCTGAAGCTAATATCATACCTAATGGTGAGAACATAAATACTTTTCCCCAAAGATCAGGAAGTCTCCTCCCACAACCCTGACTCAACACCATACTATAACTCCAAGCTAATGCAATAAGACTAGAAAAGGAAATAAAAGGTATAAACTTAGGAAGGAAGAAATAAAACTTTCTTTGTTCACAGATGACATGATCATCTATGTAGATAATCTCAAAGACTCAAAAGAAACAAAACAACAATTCCTAAGACTAATAAGCGATGGTAGCAAGGTTGCAGAATACCAAGTTAATATAAAGTCTACTGCTTTTCCATGTAACAGCAGTGAACAATTGTAATTTAAAACTAAAACACAATACTACTTATGATCACCCCCAAAATGAAATATTTAGCTATAAATCTAACAAAAAATGTACAGAATCTGTATGAGGAAAACTGAGGAAAGAAATCAAAGACGACCTAAGTAAATGGAGAGATACTCCATGTGCATGGATATTGTTAAGATGTCAATTCTTCCCAACTTAATCAATGGAGTCAATGGAATTCCAATAAAAACCCCAGCAAATTATTTTTAGATATTGACAAACTGATTCTAAAGTTTATATCGAGAGGCAAAAGGTGCAGAACAGCCAGCTCAATAGAAGGAGAACAGTCAGAGGACTGACACCACCCAACTTTGAGACTTATTGTAAAGCTATAGAACTCAATGGGGAAAGAACAGACAAACAGATCAGCAGAAGAGAACAAAGAGCCCTGAAACAGATCCACACAACTATGGTCAGCTGACCTCTAACAAAGGAGCAAAGGCAATTCAATAAACAAGGGATAGCCTTTTTTTTCAACAAATGGTGCTGGAACAATTGGATATCCATAGGAGAAAAAAATAAATCTAGACAGAGAACTTACATCTTTAATAAGAAGTAACTAAAACAGGATTATAGGTTTAAAGAGTAAAATGCAACCGTATATAACTTTTAGAAGATAACATAGGAGAAAATTGAGGAGACCTTGTGTTTGTTAATGAGTTTTAAATGCAACACCCTACGCATGATCTATTAAACGTAATAAAATTTAAAAAAATTTATTTTCTGTTGTAAGACATACTGTTAAGAAAATGAAAATACAATTCACAGACTGAGAAAATCTTTTCAAAACACATACCTGATAAATGACAAGTATGCAAAAGATATAAAGAGCTTAAACTCAACAATAAGAAAACAAACCACTCAAAAAATGAACTAAAGATCTGAACAGACACCTCACCAAAGAAGAAATACAGATGGCAAATAAACATATCAGAAGATGCTCAACATCATATATCATCAAGAAACTGCAAATTAAAACAATGAGATATCACTATACAGCTATTAGAATGGCTAAATCTTCCAAAATTCTGGTCAAGATACAGAGCAACAGAAACTTTCATTTATTGGTGGTGGGAATGCAAAAGGGCACAATTTGAAAGACATTTTGGCAATTTCTTACAAAGCTAAAAATAATCTTGCAATATGTGCTCCTGAGTATTTACCCAATAGTGATGAAAACTTATGCACACACAAAACCCTGCGCATCAATATTTATAGCAGCTTTATTCATAATTTGCCCAAACTGGAAGCAACCAAGATGTCTTTAATAGGTAAATGTATGAATAAACTGGTACACCCATATATGGGAATATTATTTAGTGATAAAGAGTTATCAAGCCATGAAAATACATGGGGGGAACTTAAACCTGTATTACTTAGTGAAAGGCGCTAGTCTGGAAGGCTACATACCGTCTGGTTCCAAGTACAGGACATTGTGGAGAAGGCAAAGAGCTGCCAAGCATTCAGGGGAAGGGGGAGAAGGATAAAAAAGCAAAACACATACATTTTTTTAACTGATGTGAAACTATGTAATGGTGGATACATGATCTTTTGCACTTATTGTACAACAGAGTAAGTGAACCATAATGTAACCTATGGATTTCAGGTAATAATAATGTATCAATATGGTTTTATTATTTGTAACAATGTGCCATACCAATAAAATATTTTAATAATAGGGAAAATTGTGTGTAAGGGAGGAGGAAGTATATGAAAACTCTGTACTATCTTCTGAATTTCCCTATAAATCTAAACTGTTTTAATAAATAAAGCCTATTAATTATCTGCCCCCAACACACACACAGAGCAGGAGTGAAGATTACCTAACTGTAGGTTCAGCAGGAATGAAAGGTGACATGAGACACACGGCAATGAGGGCAAGCACGGCACTGTACCCGCAACGGTACAGTGTCAAATCAGGGCCAATCACACCTGAATTCATTATGTCTGTTATAATTTATCAGTGAAAAATTAAAGTACCTCTACAGGAGAGCTTATCTGGTGGGGTAAGCTGAATCTGTGATCAGGTATCACTATATTTATGTAGCCAGTAGACAACCTGTTAGAAACAGTGTAGAAGAAACCCAACCACAATATTGAAAGTTGGGTTCAATCACCTCTAGTGTAAGTGATATCCCCAAGCCGAGGCCTGGCTAAAGGCCAAATATCATAATTTGTCACCCTAATTCTGATACGATAGGGTACCCCATCTAAGAAGAGTCACAAAAGAAGAGTTTTGTCTGCATAAGGGTCAGTTCTAGACAAAAGGAATTTTGAGAAGCTCAGTACACACTTACAGTAGCTACAGTTTGCTCATCTACTAAACATTATGTCCTATACCATATACATACATAAAATGGTTACACTAAAAATAAACAAAGTGCAAATAACCAACTGTTCTTACATAGTGCAAACATTTTGAGTGAATGATCATAATGAACTTCCTTAAGAAGAATAAATCAAATTATATTAAATATATAGTTTTATTTCACATTATGTACAGTTTAGAATAAACACTGATAACTGATCTCAGATGTGAGATCTAACTAAATTCATTTTATGAGACCATTGTAAGTTCAGACTGTGTGATACATAGCTGTGCTGAAGAGCTAGTTGGTTATCTGAAGTACTGAATACAGGGGTCAGTCAGTACATGCACACTAGAAGCATGTGCTTTGTTTTACTTGGAACTGGATGGCTGTACTGTGATAAACTAAAGACCTGCTTTCCTTCCTCACATAAATGAAGGACTACGTACAACAGGCACTCTGCTGGAGCTAGAAATACAGTGGTGACTACATACACATTTCAAATTATTATAACTGCTATAAAGGAAGGGATGTGATATTTGAGTTAGATTTAAAGGTAAGGGTAGGTATAATTAGAAGAAGGGTAGAGAAAGAATTGAAGACATATGGAAGACATGTGCAAAGGCCTTATAATAAGAGAAAGGATAGCCAAGGAGGTAAATGAAGCCTAGTTATGCCAGCGGTGGTGTTCTGAGACCAGCCAAAGAGTGGTCGGGCTTAGATCCCAGAGGGACTTCTTGGAACCTAAGAAATGTTTTGGTGTTTGTCCTAAGGCAAATGAGAAGCTACTAAAGAATTTTAAAGAGAGGGTAACAAAACTTATCTTTTATTTTAGATTTTTTAAATACTTACTTGAGGATATGCTTATTGACTTTAGAGAGAAGGGACAGGAAGGGGGTGGGGGAGAGAAAGAAACATTGACTGGTTGCCTCTTATAAACATCCTGACCAGGGACTGAACCCACAACCTAGGCATGTGCCCTGACTAGGAATCAAACCTACATCCTTTCTGTTTTTTACAGAATGACGCTGTAACCAACTGAAACACACTGGCCAGAGCAAGATTTATCTTTTAAAAAACTGCTCTTGCTAGGGGGTGTTCTGTGTCTCTCTATCACTTGACAGGACAAACACCCTTCAACTAATAAAACTTACCTTGTTTCTTTTCTGGGTGTGATAGCTCCGCAGTTTCAAGAAAACATGAAAGTATACTGAGGTTCAAATCTAGGAAATAAAATAAAGTTCTAGAACTCACCTTTTAGTTACTTGTGCCATATATACTACTTATAAAGTTGTTTTTTGTTTGTTTTCTACCAGAGATTCTCATTCACTAAGTTTTAAAGATATTCCACTATGGTCTTAAAGAAGGGATTTCTGTTGGATTTAGTTGGAGTGTCCTCCTTTCTAATCAAATTGTGCTTGCCATCTTCACCTTTGTAATTTCTATTCAGGGCTCTCAAATTTGTTCTGTCGACAATCGCTCCAATGACTTGGCTGCCAAATATAAAAGACATTTTAATCTTTATCCTATTTGACCTATCTGAAGCCAGTTCTTCCTGGAAATGCTTTCTTTTTGTGCTTTCCATGAAAACACACTTTGGGCTTTCTGTTTTGTCAAAAGCATTCCTTTTTAAAAATATTTATTTATTTTTATTTTTAGAGAGAAGGGAAGGGAGGGAGAAAGAGAAGGAAAGAAACATTGGTGTGAGAGAAAAACATTGACTGGTTGCCTCTTGTACCTATGTCAACTGGGGACTGAACCTGCATCCAAGGCATGTGCCCTGAGTGGGATTCAAACCAGCGACCTTTTGCTTTGTGGAACGATGCCCAACTGAGCCACCCCATTCAAGGGTGAGAGTATTTCTTAATGCTTCTCAATTTTCTTTTGGGGCTTGTTTTCTTCTATTCCACCTTTAATTACTGGTGTATTTTCCTCTCTACCCACTCTCACTTGATTTCAAACCATTATCATGACTTCATTTAATCATGTATACAGCTAATGACTCCTAACTCTGAGGGATTTCTCTTCAGCTCAGTTTTCTATCATGAGCACCAGATATACATAACCATCTAGTAGACATCTCCACTTGACCATTCTGCCAGTATCTACAACTCAGTATGTCTAAAATTGAATTCACGGTCTTATTGTATTCTCCTCTCCAAATGAGCCCATTACTCTTCCTCCCTCTCACTGGGCACCACTATGTGTTCAAGCCCCAAACCTTTGCATCATCCTTGACATCTATTTCTCACCACACAACTGAATGAATCCTTTTGATTGAAACTTAAATCTCCCTTGTATCTTTTGTTTCTTTCCAGCCCCATTACCATTACATTAATTTAGAGTGCCTGCTACTATTTTCTTAAGTGGATTAAAGCAACAGTCTTTCCCTTGTTCTTTGTCTTTAGTGAATTTTCTACAGCACAAATAGTAATGCATCACTACCTGGAATAAAACTCTTCAATGACTGCTCACTGTTCCTTGGATAAAGTCCAAATTCCTTAGATGTCGTCTGCAGTGCTCTTCATGCTTCTCTTTCCAGCTCATTTCTCATTATTCACCTATTTACCTCTACACTTCAGCCAAGACGAACCACCAGGATGAACAACCCTAGAACACTGACCCTATCCACTTTTACTTAACTGGTTCCTACTCATCCTTCAGACCTCAGTGTGGATTTGAGTTTCTCTAGGAAATCTGACCTGCTGTCTGGATTAGGTGGTCCTCTCATGTGTTCCTAAACGATTCTAACCTTTTAGCTGGATAGATGCCAAACAACAGCTCTCCCCACTCCCCGCCAACCATTTGATACCTAGTGCTTAGAAAAGTATTTACTAAATATTTGTGGAATTGATTAATTCCTGGTTCCTTAGGCCTGCTTCATGTGGTTCTTAATTTTTTTATGTCTTAATGGCTATCTTTGTGACTGGTGTGAGCCTTACAGACAATATAAGCTATGGATGTCTAGTGCTGGTCTGTAGTTAAAATAAGGCTTACAGGTTAATTGCTTTGTAAACACTAAGAGTAATGAAAAGTCTAAGATTTCAAAAGGAAATAAAAGAAACAAAAGTAAGCATAAATAACTTCCATTAGTTACACTATTTTGGGGGGGGGGGGCGTTAAATCAATTCTCATTACCACAGCATCATTGTGCATTTCCGTCGTTTTTCTGGAATACTACAAACAAGTGCTACTGGAGGCCCCCTGGTGGCTGAGTGAACATCTGCTGGTAGTGACCCTTGAAATAATCTTTGAAAAGGGTCATTCATTCAATAAATATTTATGGAGCAACTATATATTTAAATGTATATATCTATATCTATATATCTATATCTATTTACCTACCCACCTACCTACCTACCTATATCTATATATATATATAGCTAAGTACATAGTAAGTGTGTGGGGATACAACAGTAACAAATGCAGATAAAAATGTCTGACCTTATAGGTTTTGCTCATTATTTTATCACAAGTGCTTGAAGGAATTCTTTACTAAATACTTATGAATTAGTCAATGTGTCTTAAGGCAGCTTCTAATAGGAATCATTCTGCACTTCCTTCTATCTTGATGGCCTTTCGTTCTAGATGTGGCACCACATGGCAAGTCCACAGAGAAGGGAGGAGGGCTGCGACAGGACTCTCCTTGAAGTAACCTCCACATCTCTCCTATTTTCCATATTTCTCTGATCTTAAAATCATTTTTAAACTATAATTTAGTATAATCATAGTAAACATTAGCTTGTAAAGTTTAAAGCAGGTCCCTTTCTAGTGAACAGTGTTGTAAGAAATTATCTTTCATCATTACTTGTTGATGATCCTAGCTATGGTAATTATACAGAAATGTTATCCACACATTCTAGGATAATCCCTTAATTTTAGCAAATTTCACACATGCTCTATACACCTTATTTAAGAAGAAATCAATTTGTTATATATATGTGTGTATTATATATATACACACACACACTTATTTTTAGCAGTTTCTCTGTACCATTTGTAAAAAATGAAGACTTGAATAAAATCAGCCTGAGCTCCTCTCAGACTGCTTTATCTACATGCTTTAGGGATTATAAAGATAAAAGTAAGGTTATTGTTTCTTTGAGAGCTAACTACTCAGTAAAGCATTCATTCAGGTTTCTTCAAAAGGCACTACTTGGTTTATCAGCAGTCTGATAACACTAAAACATGCCTTACATAACATTTATAGACATCAGAATTCTTTCAAAATATGTAGCTAATAATCAGGATGAATGTCATTTACTTTTGTTTTGGTCTCCAGGGAATGTTGTTTACTTTGCTTTAAAATTTATGTGAGTCATTTTGATTATATGCCTTTTTTAATTAGCTTGAAGGAAGCAATCACTGGGGAGAAAGCGGAAATCAATTCTGATCCGATATTGATAGCTACTGTGCTGTAAATTGTATGTCCTTTCTAATTAAATGTAAACATGTTCAGTTCTAAAGTCCAGCAGCAATGACAACAGTCGCTAGGAAAGATTGCTCAAGTACTGCTCAACTGATCTGCCTGGCCTTTATTTTTTTTCACAGTTGTGCCTGTGTAATCATTGCTGGGGTGTAACTGGCTTTTTCTAGGTCATCTTCAGAGAAAAGATTTGACAAGAATGTAGAGCTCTCTGTAATACCTCAAGTTACTTATTAACTATGTCCTTCTGATAGCTAATCAATGGCATTGCACAGAGTCAAATTTGTTGCACTAAACGGCCCCCCTGTCCGAAGCCAAGTCTTGGTAAATATTTAATGGCAGTAAAGGTGTTTTGCTAGTTATCAAACTGATATATAAAGGACTCTTAAAAGCGACTTTATCTTGCCTTTCCCTTCCATAAATATTCTGCTCAGCGATATTGTTTATAGGTATAAAGGTGTTTGGATTTCATTTTGTTGAGTATATTGCTCAGAAAAAGACTTAAAAAGAATAAATGTTTTTAAAATGCTCATTTTAATCAGTACTATGTCACTTAAAAATAAGAAAAACAAACCACCCCCAAACTTCTCTCTTTGGTGAAATGCCAACTCAAAGCATAAAACAGCCCAGGCCCTTTCTCCCTACTAAAGCCTGCACCAGACTTGTTTAGAACCCGCTGTGCAGCTGCTCTCATAAGGAAATGCTGCAACGTTTCTGTTGCCATATGGCTGCCACGTGCTCTGTAAAAATCAGAGACATTTGGATTTTTGTTCTTTATTCAACACAGTAAAGGTTGGGTTTTACATCTTTACTTTTTAAATTATCTGTTGAGTTTTAGGCTTCCTTGTTTACTTAATCTAACTCCTAACTAGGTGAAAAAAAAATGACAGCTTCATTTTTTAAATAAGAAATGGTTTCAGACTTAAGTTTTATGAGAATACTTGATAATTGCTTAGGATCTTTCTAAAAAGAAGGCTGATTTTTTTACATTTATACTTATTTCATGCTTTCAGATTTTAAAGAAAGTTAACACATTTTAAAAAATTCTGGCACATACCTTTGTCTAAAAATGTAATACTAAATTTAATAGTAAAAACTGACCTATGAAGAATGAATTTTAATAGACTAACTGTAGAAAGCCATAAATTATTTCCTAAGTATCAAATAAGAGCTGGTGACTCAAAGCATTCTGCTGTATTAATGATTCTTCAGGGTTCACCCGCCATCCAAAGGGTTACAATTTTAAAAAAGTATGAGAGTAAAAAGGTTAACGTTGTTTTCGGATGGGAAAATATTACAAATGTTCCCAATCTGAGGTGAAAACACTGGGTTTTGCAATGTTGGGATGATCTCTTTATTTTACTTTGTGGTGATCTGAAAGGAATGTTTAGGGTTTTATTTTTGTTTTGTTTTGTTTTGTTTTGTTTGCCTGACATGGCTGGTATATGGAAGAGAAAGAGTCTCCTGCTATCAATGGCATATGAACCTAATATTTAAGATATTACTGCTGATAGTCCAATTGCTCTGAAGGCAAGGTTTCCGAATTTTTCCTATATTCCTAATAATTAATAATATGATGTTGTATACTTGGAGAGAGCAAGGTACCACAATCTACTTTTAAAGGGAGTTTCACTTTATATATTGCTGACCTCAGTACGTCAAAGATTAGAAAGGTGGCATAGAATATGTTTTTAAATTAGTATTTCTGGTTTCATCTCTTAAAGACAAGTCTACATTAGTTTTGATCTCTGAAGTGTTATGTGATATGATGATATTTCACTACTCGAATTTTGGCCAGGAACCCAGGTCAGATCAGGACTAGGGTCAGGCCAACAGGTACGTGTCCGGGACCTCAATTTAAATGGTTACAAAACCCTCACTGGAATAAATTAAAATATGGTGCTAGTTAACTCATGTTGAACAGGTAACTGATTACTCATGTAAATAGAAAAAAAAATGAACATTGGATGTACTGCTGCTGAAATAGGTGAGTACCTAAATTGGAAAATGAAAATAATGTTTTCTGGTTCTGATACACAACCGCACATTATAATGTTTAATGACAAATCACATCCCCTACACTTCACCAGTCAGCTAATTTCTGGGACAAAATAATATATGGTGTGATACTATGGGTGATTTAGTTCTAAACCATTTACCACATTTCTTCAGAAACTGTCTGGTTTGGAAAATTTCCAAAGACAAGCAGAAGCTATGGGAATACACAATAGGGGACCATGAGGGAAGGTGTTCTTGAAACACATGATGTGTAAGCTGAGTCTTGAAAAACAAGTAGGAGTTGCTCAATCAAACAAGGATATGTAAAGGGTATTCCAGCTAACGAAGGTTATGTGTATCAGCATGATGGTATGAGAAAAAATTTGCAGAAAATATATAACTCATTATGCACTTACAAATATGCCTAGTCCCAACAGAAACCTTCATATCCGTGTAAACTGGGAGAGGGAGAAATTGTCTTAAGGGATAAGAGTAGTCTGCTACTTTCCACTACTTTCCAGTAATTTCTGAAACCAAGAATGAGAATGACTGGAGCTCTGATTGCTAGGAGGCCAATGTGTGGAAACTCTTGGGTCTCGTTGAGGACTTGCTCATTTTCACCAATATCATTCATTCATTCAACAAATATTTACCGAACACCTACTGTGTACTAGGCACTAGGGATAGAGCAATAAACAAAACAGACCATGATTTCCACTTTTCTGGAATTCTGAGAAGGAAGTGTATCCAGCTTTAGCAAAGACCCACCTGGCAAGTAAGGTCCTTTCTGGAGACCTCACCTACAGCCCTAGTCCAAGAGGCTCTAACCTCATACCTACTTCCCACTCTGCCTTCTACATCAAGACTCCCAGATACCAATTGGTTGGTTTTTATAACTTATGCTTTATTTCAAATTTTACATTTTTATGATAAGCCCTCTTTTTATATTTATATCTGTGAAATAAATTTATTGTGAACAAAGTACATATTGCTATAATGTTCCTTTTAATAATAAAGACCTATCAGAATATTGTGCAAATACCAAAAATAATATTAGTTACAATTTTTGAGAACTATTCAATTGTAAAAGCCATTCCTTGAAGGTAGCCTCTAAAGGGAATTTTCATACATCTATACTTATTTTCCAAAAGATGTGCTACTATTATGAAAAAAAATTAGGGTGAACTGAAATATTTTGATACTACAAAAAGTTCTGAAATCATAAATACTAGATTTTGTAATACTTCAATATCTCTATATTCTGCTAATCTCTGACTACAGGAGGTTTACTTTTGGGAGTGACAAATGCAACTACTAGATCTTTCTGAAGCAAGTAAATTATCAGTACAAACCAACCAATTGACAGCTAACAAACTAACAGCTAAATGATATAGCAAGGAAGTTTTCTATTTTTTTTTTGTCCTTAAAGGTGAGTATTTCCGTAGTTTGGGATTGGAATAGCAGATTTGGGTGAGATAACACTGCTCCTGAGCTTTCTGTAACAAAGAATATTAGGCTCCTTCCAATAAACAAGACTGTATTACCTTTAGCTGAAAAATTCACAGCTACAACATACATGTTTTTTTATTTAGTTAAGTTCCTACTATAGGTATGTATTGAAGTTATCCATAATACAAGTATAAATATGTTCTCAACTATACTTTGTTCTTTACTTGGAGAATATACAAATATCACTTAGCTATATTTATTTGGGTTGGGGAATATGCATCTGATTTTGCTCACTACTTAAGAAAATATCTGCTAATTCAAAGACAGATTCAACTAGGAAAAAATATAGAAGAACACTGATTTAGATGAGGAAAGAATTGAAAGCTGGTCTTCAGTTTATTTTATTCTGTTTATTCCTGCTATGGGTATGAATTCACAAATAAAAAGCTGCCAATATTAATATAATGTAGATTAAACCTATATTTTCATCTATATGACATTAATGAGACAGGGCTTCTGCAATGACATTGTCAGCATATACTATTTTTTTGTAATTTATTGAAGCACATTGCAAAACAGAATACAATGGCAAATGACTATTTATTTTAATGACAAAATGACATATGAATGAAATAAATCCAGTTTAGTAAACATTAATATTACAAATTTAAGCTATACGGAAATCATTGATATCACAATAAAGTAAATTTTAAAAATTAAAAACATTGTCATCATGAATAAGACAATTTCTAAAAGTACATGCATTTCAAAAATATCTGAGTGTCTATAATGTAGCAAACACACTACTAGCCCTAGTGTTATAAAATGAGTAAGAGCAGCCCTGCCCTTAAGAAATTCATAATGCAGTTGAGAACACTTATATGTAACATAGACAGGGAAAGGGTACATCTATATGTAACATAGACAGGGAAAGGGTACATCTAATTTGGCTGGTGAATGGGAAATGAGGGAAGCAGTAAGTTATTTAGAAGAGAACAATTCCTGAAAAAACCATGGGGCAGCATAAATAAAAGTATGGTGGCAAGAACAAGAATAGCAATGGTCAACTGTAAGCAGTCCAGTGTGGATGGAGCCTCAAGTAACTGGCAGGGAAAAGGCAAAAGATAAAGCTGAAGAGGCAGTCGTGGGGTAGATCATTAAAGAGTCTTAAAAACTAGGACATTATGTAGTGGAAATGGAGGACTATTACCAAAGGGCTTTGAGAAGGGAAATGGCAGTCAGGAGTGGGGAATGGATCTGAAGAGAACAAAGCTGTAGAGAAATTACTCGGGGGCTATTTTAGTAGTTCAAGTGAGATGTAACGAGGATCTGAATAGGGTATGAGTAGTCAGTATAGAAATGTGAACGCAGATTCAAGAAATATTTAAGAAATGAAGTAGATGGACTTTGTTGACTCAGGCATTCAGAAGGAAGAGACGCTTTTTAAATGAAGTTTGCTGCATTGGGTTTTAGATATTATTGGGGTACCCAAGAAATATCTGAAAATGTCCTGAAGATAATTTTCTTATAAAAACTGAAACTAAAGAGGAAGGTCTGGGCGATAGTTATAATAGAATCATAGTAATATGTTTTTCCCCTAGAAGAGAAATTGCCTTTTTTTCTGATATTCTAAATGAAATAAACATATTTATCATCTACCTCCCATATGCTCAGTATTGAGAAATGTAAGCATTACTTCCTAGTCAACACTTTGGCAATACTTTATTTCTCACATGGATATATCCATATAGCTGATTTTTCTACATAGCTCTCACCTCAAAACACAGAACTTTAATTATATATTTTCAAAAAAAATCTTAGGACACTATGTTTTATTACTTATCAGCAACAGGATCATGAGCAGTGATTAAGAGGTGAAAAAAACATGGGGTTTGTGGTCAAGGGACCTGGGCTCATCCATTTACTACCTGACTTTGGACAAATGACTTAACTGAATTTTAGATCCTGTAATTACAAGACAGATAATACTGCTTAGTTCACACAACTGTTAGAAGATCAACTTAGATTATGATTATGAAAGAACTCTGCCAAAAGTAAAGCTCTGTGTAAGTATTAGCTAACACCATCACTACACCTTCTGTGGGGGACTACCTGGACAGCATGGGAAGTGAGTGTTGGAAGATCCATATGAAAGCTGGCAAAAAACTAGTCTGAAAGAAGGCTGAACATGGGTAGAACTGGAAGCCTGCAATCCAGTAAAAGTAAGGGATCTGGAGTTAGGAGCATGTTCAGGTCAGAGAGCATGCAGAGTCATGAACAGACCAAGTAGGCAGAACACAAGGTTCCATGGATAGGCAGGTATTTTATACTGGGGCAACTGTATGACCTAGTATGGGAATGTCATAGCTAAACTGACCCAATGTGCAGATTCTGATAAATGGATATTAAAATTTTTTTTCTTTTTTCTGTATTTCTTTTTTTATTGTTGTTCAAGCACAGTTGTCTCCATTTTTCCCCTCATCACTGCTCCCTTCCCCAGTCATCCCCACCTCCCACCCTCGATCCTAACCCTCTTTGGTTTTGTCCATGTGTCCTTTATACAGTTACTGTCAGTTTGTTATTTATTTCAATGTCTCTGGTTATATTTTGCTTGCTTGTTTGCTTTGTTGATTAGGTTACACTTAAAGGTGAGATCATATGGTATTTGTCTTTCACTGCCTGCCTTATTTTACTTAGCATAATGCTTTCTAGTTCTATCCATGCTGTTACAAAGGGTAGGAATTCCTTCTTTCTCTCTGCTGCATAGAATTCCATTGTGTAAATGTACCATAGTTTTTTGATCCACTCAGTTACTGAGCACTCAGGTTGCTTCCAACACTTGGCTATTGTAAATTGTGCTGCTATGAACACTGGGGTGCATAGGTTCTTTTGAATTGGTGTTTCAGGATTCTTAGGGTATAACCCAGCAGTGGAATTGCCAGGTTAAAAGGCAGTTCGACTTTTAGTTTTCTAAGGAAATTCCATACTCTTTTCCACAGTGGCTGCACCAGTCTGCATTCCCACCAACAGTGCACTAGGGTTCCCTTTTCTCTACAACCTCACAGAATCTGTTTGTTGATTTGGTTATAATGGCCCTTCTGATCAGTGTATGAAAAAACCTCTCTTGATTATAACAGTTAAATACTATCTCTTAAAAAAGAACAGGATCCTTTAAATCACACATCATAAAAAAAGGGTATCCTAGCCTAAATGACAGACATTCAAATCTTAAATTTTGGGGACAGATAAAGAAAATAATATTAAGTACTGTGAGTTTTCACCAATAAATAATTCTGACCCAATAGCCTAGACAATTTCAGCAATTAAGAGATAACACTGCATGTACAAAGAACAATGAATTTGGTTCAGACACTTTGGTTCTAATTCTATCCTTGCCACTAATAAGCCATAGTACCTTGACTAATCCTGTTGAACTTCTCTAGGTCATATTTTAAGTCTGCAGATAATAATAAAAATGATACCTATGGTTTTATTGAGTGCTTTGGATGTTTCATGTACTCATTTAGGCACTGTATATGCATTATACACATTATGTAAATAACCCTGAAAGGCAGTTATCATTTCCATATTAAATGAGAAAATGGAGAATAAAGAGACTAGGTAATTTACCCAAGCAAGCAAATGGGAGAGCCAAGGGTTCCAATCATGATGCGCCTTCTTCCAAAGTTATGTTATGCTTGTTTACTGAACAAAATTAGCCTTAAGATTTCACAAGTTCAGTGTTTAATCAAATATAATGAGCACATGTTCTAAATTCTATTATGTAGCTATTGGAGCCTAAGAAAATCACTAATCCTTTCCCTGTTTCACTTTTTAAATAATTTTTACAAAGATAATAACCTATCCTATTAATAACCTCATAAGAGGTGGGAAATAAAAAGTGCTTACGAACTTGATATGGAAAACACAAAGATTGGGAATGATAACTGCCTATCACATGTCTAAGAAAGCTTTTGAAATTTCTTAAAATTAAGAAAAAATTCTCTTCCATAGGTAAATAAAATACACATGTTAACATAATTCATTTTTCAATCTGTTACTGCTGTTTCTTAATACCACTGCCTAGTTTCTAAAAGGCAACTCCTTAGAAGGCCATTTAACCAAAAATACCTAAGGAATAAAGCTTAAGGAAGAAAGAATGAACATCCTGCTACTTGACATTAATCACCTTAACTCAGAGTACCTAACAGACAGCTATGGCATTACTCCTAACTGGAAGACACTGAAATTAACACACACGGCTTTAAAGTTAATGGGAGTTGCACAACCAAAACAATGTATGTAATATGCCCTCAAGTTATTATTCATGGACATGCCATTCCTCTGTTTAATCAAGAGTTAAAGCATGTGCAGTAATTCCCTATTTTTACAATATTATTTCTGACAATAAAGATAACAACTACGAGAACAGTTTTTAGCTGGCTAAACCTGATGTACTGGTTTTGTTAATAAAAAATTCACGACAATTAATGAAATGGATCTATTAAGACAGTCCCCCAAAGTAGTACAACTGCCCCACCTATAAATGAACTTCTCATGACCTGTACTATCCAGAAAGAACTGTAGTAACTTGCTCTAAAAATTGTTACATACAAAAGCTTCGAACCAAATCAAAGCATTACTCAGAAGTGGGCAAGATACTTCAAGTGAGGAATGCTTGATATGGCCAGCTTTAATCAAGTTTTCATTTGCTGTTCATATTCATAAGACTATTTCTGAAATTCATGCTCTTCTCCCATATTAAATTTTAATAAATGCAAATCTACATTAAAATCATTTTAAGATATTAATAACTAACACTTGGCTGTGTTCCAGATTTCATACTTTGTTATTCCAACTGCACTGAAGAGAGAGACTGTTGAGTAGCCATATCTCTTTCTTTTCATCTCAAGTCCTCTGTGGTCAAGTGCTAGGCAAAGAGAATTCACAAAAGAGCTTCAAGGTTCATAATGATTCATTTGATATCCTTTGACAAATACAACTAAGCAGAACATTTATACATTTGGCCCCTTAAAAGTAGTCTTTTGCTTTAAGTGATTTTTAAAATTAGTAAAGTGTCAATTCTTTTTCTACTATATACATCTACCTCCTCCCTCTTTAAACAATCCTATCCACAACAATGTGAATGTAATTAATACCATTGAACTGCACACTTAAAAATGGTTAAAATGGTAAGTTTTGTTATATACATTTTACCACAATTTAAATAAACAAATGTGTGAACTTTTATGCAACTTGCCAATGAGAAAATATTTCCCAGAAAAGCTTCTCTTAGCCAATAGCTGTGGTAGAAATTTTGTATCTACAGACAAATTATTTTTATTCTTGGAAATGCAAAGTACTTAAAAGCAACAATGAGGAAGGATACTGCCTTTTAATATTTATATAAATATGTGTTTCAAGTCTACTGACCAACACAACCCCAAGACTTCAAAGTTGAAGAGATCTCTAAAATCATGCACCAGAAAGTTAAAGATTTAGAAAATATTAAAAAACTATGAAAGAATCAGCCCAAGAGGTACAACATCTGGCAATTAGGAAACCAGAGAGAGACATCAGAAAGAAAGACAACAGGAAGGGAATGAACTATCAAATAATCCTAAGGAGCATTTCTCAGAGATGAAAGACAAGAATCGTCAAATTGAAAGCACCTATAAGTACAGAACACAGTAAATGAAAGAAGACCCACTCTCTGACATCTCCTTATTAGATTTAAGAACACCAAGCTGAAAAATAACTTAGTATCTTCTAAGAGAAAAATCTACAAAGAAAGACTGATTTGAATCATTCTGGAATCAGTTAATAGAAGCAAAAAAAGAAAAGAGCAATAAAAAAACCCCTAAAAAATTTCATCACCACCAAACCAGTATTATATGAAATGTTAAAGGGCCTTCTTTAAGAAGAAGATCAAAACTACGAACAATAAATGGCTATAATTACATATCTGTCAATAATTGACTCTAAAAAAAATAGAATAAACAAGTAGAACAGAAATCATAGATAGAGAATTTTCTGATGGGAGGGGGGTCAGGGTGGTAGGGATAAAAGGTGAGGGGATTAAGAAGTACAAATAGGTAGTTACAGAATAGTCATGGGGATGTAAAGTACAGCAAATGGGATATAGTAGCCAAAGAACATACTGCATGACCCATGGACATGGACAACAGTGTGGGGATTGCCTGAGGGAGTGGGGGGCAAAGGGGAAAAATTGGGACAACTGTAATAGCATAATCAACAAAATGTAGTTTTAGAAAGTTTTGAAGAAATGTCATTTTTAAATTGGAATTCTATATCTAGAAAACTCTGCCATTTACCCTTTCTGAGGGAAGCAACTTGAACAGGAAAAACATCGTAGAAACAGTGACGCCAGCCCAGTGGAGCAGTAAAGAGAAATCCTGAGTGGCAGCCTAGACAGTGGCGACAGGTCTGGGTTACCGCAGGGAAATAGAGGCTCTGGTGAAAAAGGGAACTGCGTGAAGCAGGAAATAAGAGTGACAAGATAAAAAAGCTGAAATAATAAAGCACAAGATCCAAGAAAAAGAAAGGTAATTAGAAATTTCAGACAGGATAAAATAACTGTACAAAAAAAGTCATGGCTCAAATAAGAAACAAAATATGGCATTTGATGGAGAAAAAAAATCCTTTTGTCTCAATCCAAAGATCATTCTCTTTTGGCACAAGGGCTCACAAATTCAATCCAAAAGAAAGGAACTATAGGCCCTGGCTAGCGCAGCTCAGTGGATTGAGTGCGAGCTGCAACACAGGCATCACAGGCTCGATTCCCAGTCAGGGCACATGCCTAGGTTGCAGGCCACGGCCCCAGCAACTGCACATTGATGTCTCTCTCTCTCTGTCTCTGTCTCTCTGTCTCTGTCTCTCTCTCTCTCCTTCCCTTCCCTCTCTAAAAATAAATAAAATCTTAAAAAAAAGAAAGGAACTATAATTCCTGAATACTACATGGTCATCATGGTCAATGCTGTTGCTTTCTATTTTTCAAATAGAAAACTTTTAAATCTTAACAAAACTTGTACATAAAGTGGGAGAATTCATTACTAATTCCACTGAAGGGCAGGTAGAAAAAGTGAGAGAAAATAAAATTCAAATTTTCCACCATCATTCAACCTGTTGAATAGTTTTTTACAACAATAAGAGTTCTTTAAATGCCCATGTGTTTGCCATTTCAATACTTTCCAGAAGTCTACACTTTTTGATGTTTATATGATATACCTAATTATTTAAAATATATCTAAGTGTATATATGCCTTATCTGAGTAGTATGGTATGTCTTTGTACATTATCTTTGCCAAAGATATTTTTTCCAGTTTAAAAATTGATAATACCAATTGCAGAGTCCATTAACAAGGAGATTAAAAGAAAATGAAATAGAACTATAGATTCTTAGAAAATGACTTTGACATGGCAAAAATTTCAGCAACCTGTCTGATCAAGTACTCATGTGTGGAATGTGAAAAATACTCCTCAGGTGACAGAAGAAAGAATGTGATCTTGTTGTGATTCCCTTCTTTGTTGGCATAAGCCAACAGAAATTATTTTAAGGTGGTCTTTGAGAATGTCATATATGAGTTAGAAAATTTTGAAGAGTCGCATAAAAATAAATAACTAAAGAACTTAAACTTGAAGACATAAAGGAACATGTCCGTCATAGAACGTGAACACAGTATATATTCATTAATGAATATTGATTAATGCAAAAACTGACTGATCTTCATACACATGAAAGAGTAATGATTTTGAAATCTGAGTTCCTGTTGTTCTTCTAGTATAATACATAGTGTACAGGAAGATTTTTAGTTCTCTAAGATCCCTTTAGGAAGTTTTGTCCCCTTGCTTAACCCTACCCTACTGATTTTAAAAGGCAACAGCACAGTAAACAGTATTAACTTCCTTGTAAAGATTTTAAGACTACTGAATATGTAAGGAATAAAGTAAAATTACTGAAATTTTGAATACTGCTAATGAGTTTGCTAGTTGTTATTAACATACATTTATTTGCAAATCAAATAGTCATTTAAGAAAAAAATCAACAAATAAGAACTTTCCTATATATTAGAACTTATTTATAATAACATTAATCAAAACAAACAATTTTCTGCCAATGATTCAGCAGGCACTTTACAAATAAACTACTGCAATACAGAACTTAGACAAGTTTCAAATTCAGCAGCATATACATGGCACCCTGATTCACATTTTTGACTCAGAATGTGTTGCCTCCTGCAATATATCTCCAGTCCTGCATTAGCCCACACTGGTTATTGCTGCTATCACTATGGCAGAAATTGTCCTCCTTCAAAGCAAGCTGAGCAAGTATTTAAGAGCTAGAAAGACTACTGGAGGACTTCCAGCTAAGATGGAGGTATAGGAAAATATACTGTGCCTCCTTGCACAACCAAAAGGACAACAACTTTAACAAAAAACAACCAGAACTGCCAGAAAATCAAACTCTATGGAAGTCTGACAACCAAGGAGTTAAAGAAACATTCATCCAGACTGGTAGGAGGGGCAGAGATAGGCAGCCAGGGTGGAGAGGGTGAGAGGCAACGTGGCAGCTGGAGGACTGGGCAAAGTGGCAGCTGGCAGAGTGGGCAGCCCCACAACTGCATGCAGATAAACCTGGAGGAACAACTGGAGAGTGAGCAAACTGCCCAACCCAGAGGTTCAGCATTGGAAAATAAAGCCTCAAAACTTCACACTGAAAAACCCTGTGGGGGTTGAGGCAGAAGGAGAAACTTCCAGCCTCACAGGAGAGTTTGTTGGACAGACCCACAGAGTCCTAGAATGTACACAAGCCCACCCACCAAGGAATCAGTTCCAGAAGGGCCCAATTTGCTTGTGGGTAGTAGAGGAAGTGACTGAAAGCCACCCCCCTCCATCATAAGAGCTGGGCAAGGGGCACTGTTCCCTTTTGCACCCCTCCCCCACATATAGCACCACAGGGTAGCAACTGGGTTGCCCCACCCTGGTGAATATCTATGGCTCTGTCCCTTACTACATAACAAGTGCACCAAGATAAAAAAAAAAAAAAAGGCCCAAATGAAAGAACAGATCAAAGCCCCAGAAAACAACACAACCAAGTGACAAAGACATAGCCAACCTATCAGATGCATAGTTCAAAACAACGGTAATCAGGATGCTCACAGAAATTGTTGAGTATGGTCACAAAATAAAGGAAAAAGTGAAGGCTATCAAAAATGAAATAAAGGAAAATGTATAGGGAACCAACAGTGAAGGAAAAGAAACCAGGATTCAAATCAATGGTTTGGACCAGAAGGAAGAAATAATAATTCGACCAGAAGAGAATGAAGAAACAAGAACTCAAAAAAATGAGGAGAGGCTTAGGCACCTCTGGGACAATTTTAAACATTCCAATATCTGAATCATAGGGGTGCCAGAAGGAGAAAAGGAAGATCAAGAAATTGAAAACTTATTTGAAAAAATAAGGAAGGGGAATTTCCCTAATCTGGCAAAGGAAATAGACTTCCTGGAAGTCCAGGAAGCTCAGAGAGTCCCAAAGAAGTTGGACCCAAGGAAGCACAAACCAAGGCACATCATAATTAAATTACCCAAGATGAAAGATAAAGAGAGAATCTTAAAAGCAGCAAGAGAAAAGGAGACAGTTACCTACAAAGGAGTGCCCATAAGGCTATCAGCTGATTTCTCAAAAGAAATCTAACAGGCAAGAAGGGGCTGGAAAGAAGTATTCCAAGTCATGAAAGGCAAGGACCTATACCCAAGATTACTCTATCCAGCAAAGCGATCATATAGAATTCAAAGGCAGATAAAGTGCTTCCCAGATAAGGTCAAGTTAAAAGAGTTCATCATCACCAAGCCCTTCTTATATGAAATATTAAAGGGACTTATGTAAGAAAAAGATGATCAAACATATGAACAATAAAATGACAACAAATTCACAACTATCAACAACCAAACCTAAACAAACAAACAAAAGAACAAAAACAAACTAAGCAAACAACTAGAACAGGCACAGTATTACAGAAATGGAGATCACATAGAGCACAGGGGGCAAACACAAGGCCCATGGGCTGAATCTGGCCCTCTAACTTGTTTTATCTGGCCCAGTACCTTGTTTCTACCCAGCGACAGTGCTGAGCTCCTTGCCCCTAGTTAAGGAGTAGTTACATTTATATAGTCCTAAAATTACCTTCAGCCCTTTGAAGGCAACCATGACGCTGATGTGGCCCCCCAGTGAAAATGAGTCTGACACTCCCGACATTAGAGGGTTATCAGTGGGGAAGGAGAGAAATGGATGGGGGGAAAAGTACAGGGAATAAGTAACATATATGGTAGGTAGAAAATAGACAGGGGGAGGTTAAGAGTAGTATAAGAAATGGAGAAGCCAAAGAACTGATATGTATGACCCATGGACATGAACTAAGGGGGGCCGGAGAAATGTGGGTGGGATGGGGTGTGCAGGGTGAAGGGGAAGAAAGGGGGAAATGGGACAATGGTAATAGCTTAATCAATAAAATATATTAAAAAATAGAGACTATTGGATTTAATTCCTTCAACTGTTTCTTTTATAATTGGGATTTTCTTTCTGTTGCAGCAATTAAAGTAATAACATGAAACAGCTTTAAAGAGAAGCACTTTGTTTTCTGATAGTAAGGGTTTTTTGTTTTTAATTTAAGAGCATATCCAGTTTGCAGCCATGTGATGAAGGAAGTATTATATGATATAGCCTATTTCTTTAAGAATTGTTTTATAAAATCAACCAACAGGAGTCCTGAACTCTGCCCCCAATCTTGCTCTTCTGTGTCAGTGGTCAAGTCACCTTTCCTTTTTAGTTCATCTACCAACATTAATCACTGTCTACCCATGTACTGAAAACATAGGTACCAATATCCTTTCACTTCTTTGAGCAAAATAGTTGCATTATGTTTACATTATTAAAAAGGAGAACTTCCTAGAATTAAACATTCAGATAAATAAATATGTCCTGCTGACGCTAGCTGCCAGTGGGACTAGAATGCCAACAGCGCTGAATTAACCACAGGCACTGTGTATCACTGTTGTGCTTCTTGTTACTCAACATGTTCTTATTCTTGCCACTTCTAATACACGCAAATAGAACAACAAAAAAATTTGTAAAACTATTAAGTATTTCCGTGCTATGTGAGTGTATCTGGAAGCTATGACTGGAAGGCTACCCAGACTGACATAGTGAAATGAGGAAACTAGAATCTGTCTAATTAGGTCTATCTTATTGAAGCTAAAACATAAAGTTTGTATAGACTTCTAAAGGTGTGATAAGCATCTCTCACTGAGGTTAGAGACAGAAATCAGGAGAACTGCAGTCTAATCACATATTCATCATACAAATAATTATTTAGCATCTCCTATTATCTGGACAGTAAATTAGATACTAGAATAAAAATTCAAATAGGACAGAGTCTCCATTAAGGTAATTTTTGTGAATAATGTGAGATTAGGGTTAATGTTAATTTTAAAGATTTTAGTAATTTTTAGAGAGAGGGAAAGGGAGGAAGCAACATTGATGTGAGAGAGAAACATTGATTGGTTGCCTCTTGTACATGCACCGACCTGGGACTGAACCCAAAACCCAGGCTTCTGTGCTGACTAGGAATTGAACGAGAGACATTTTGGTTTGTGGCATGATGTCCATACAAGTGAACCACACCAATCAGGGCAATGTTAATTTTTTATATATAATTATCCATGTGTTCTATCACTATTTGTTGAATAGACTCCCCCCCACCGCTATGAACTGACCTTGTCTTCATTGTTCTAAATAAACAGACCATCCATCCAGTCTGGGACTCTATTTTATTGCAATGATCAATGTGGTCTTGTATCGTTTCACCATTATCAGCTCCTTGTTATCTGGAACTTTATAAAATATATTTTAAAATCAGCATAATTCCTTCAACTGTTTCTTTTACAAAATTCCTTTGGTGATTCTAAATCATTTGCATTTCCATATAAATTTTAGAATTAGCTTGCTAGTACCTATAATAAAGGGTGATATAATTTTTATTAGGCTAGTGTTAAATACACAGATCAATTTGGAGAGAATGAGTATCTTAGCAGTATTTAAGACTTAGAAAAGTCTTAACCATTTACGAACAACTGTGTTTTTCTATTTTCTTAGAGCTTCCATAATTACTGTTAATAACCTTTTGTAGTTTTCAGTGTAGTGTTAAATTCATCCTTAAATTTTTCATAACTTTGAATGTGACCGTAAAAGAAACTAAATTTTGAAATTTCATTTCCCAATTGTCCATTGCTCATAAATCAAAATGCAATTGATTTTTGTATGCTGACCTGAATTCACTTATTCTAGTATTTTTGGGGGACACATTTGAATGTATACAGTCATACTCTCTGTGAATAATGGCACCTTTATTCCTTTTCAACTTTTAATGATTACTTCCTACAGGAAGCCGAATTGAAGTGGTCAGTGGACATCCTGTTCTTGTCTTACATAGAAAGCACTGGTTCTTTATCATTAAATATGATAACTCTTAAATTTTCCCCTAGATGTTCTTTGTCACACAGATTGAGCAACTGAACTGAATTTTATCATGTTTTTTTTCTGTATCCACTGAGATAATCTTTTTCCTTTACATTGCTAAGATGAATCACATTGATTTTTAAATGTTAAACCAAAGCTGCATTGGCATAATGCACTATACCTTTTTATATGTTGTTGGATTTGATTTCCCAGTTTTTGTTGAGGATTTTTGAGTCTACGTTCATGAGAAACACTGACCTGTAGTTTTACGTCTTCACCTGGTTTATTTATTTATTCCTCACCCAAGGACATTTTTTCAGGAAGGGACAGAGAAAAACATTGCTGTGAAAGAGCAGCATTGGCTGGTTGCCTCCCGGACATGCCCAGATTGGGGGATCGTATATGTCAGCACTGGGATCCAGCATGCAACCAAGGTACATGCACTGATCAGGAATAGAACCCACAGACCTTCGGTTATGGGACAATGCTCCAACCAAACGAGCCACACCAGCCACGGTCTGCTTTTTATACTAGTATAATATTCATATCATCAACTGAATTGGGAAGTATTCCTATCGCCTTTAGTTTTTGAAAGAGTTAGTAGTAGGATTGTTATTATCTTTCTTAAATGGTTGACAAAATCCACCAGGAAGACACCTGGGCCTCAAGTTTTATTGTAGAATGTTTTCAATTACGAATCCCATCTCTTCAATAGGCACTGGGCTGTTCACAATTTCCATTTTTCCTTATGTTATTTATGAGTTTATTTTTAGACTCTCAATTTCATTTCATTTTTCTAGAGGTCTGTCCTTAGGCTAGTATCATACTCTTTTGATTAATGTAGCTTTGTAGTATTTTTAATTGAATTTATTGAGATGACATTGGTTAATAAAATTATATAGGCTTCAGTTTTACATTCCATAATACATATATTGCATTATGTGTTCATCACTTCAAGTTAAGTCTCCTTTCATCACCATTTATCTTTTTTTCACCCTCTTCTGCCTCTCCCCACACTCCTTTCTCTTTGGTAATCACCATAATATTGCCTCTGTCTATTAAGTTTTGAGATTAGGAATTGTCAGTGTACTTTGTTTTTTTTTTCAAGGTTATTTTTGCTGTGCAGGGTCCCCTGCCATTCCATACACAATTTCTACAAAGACATGAACTATGTTAAACTTAAAAATCAATTTGAAGAGTATTGCCATCTTAACAATGTAGTATTCTGACCCATGAATATGGGATGTTTTTCCATTTAAATCTTTAATTTTTAAAAGAATGTTTTATAGTTTTCAAAGGTAAATTTTTCACTTATTTAAAAATTTATTCCTAAGATTTTACTCTTTCTGATGCTATTGTAAATGTTGTTTACTTGAAATTATTTTTGGATTGCTCATTGCAAATGTATAAAAATACAATTGATTTTTGCATACTGATCTTTTATTCTGCAACCTTACCAAACTTACTAGTTCTAACAGGGTTTTAGTGGACTTGGGGGATTTCCTTTATAAATGATGATGTCATCTGTTACAGTTTTACTTCTTCTTTTCCAATATGGAAGCCTTTTACTTCATGTTCATGCCCAATTGCCCCTGCAATAACTCTAGTACAACGTTAAACAGAAATGGTGAAAGTGGACTCCTTGTCTTGTTTGTGATTGAAGGAATAAAACAACTGGCATTTTATTGTTAAATATTATGTTACTTATGGGTTTTCATAAATGCCCTTTCCCAGATTAAGAATATTCCCTCCTATTCCTAGTTAGTTGAGGTTTTATTTCTTCAAATCATGAAAGGTTGTTGGATATTGTCAAATGCTTTTCTGTATCTATTGAGATGATTATATGGGTTTTGATTTTTATTTATTTTACTTATGCATCATTTTGTTTAGTTTTATATTAATGTGTATGTGATATGCACATAAATATGACTGTTAATTTTATATGTCAACCTGGTTGGGCCACTGTGACCAGATATTTGGTCAAACATTATTTTAGATGTTTCTGTGAAGGTAGTTTCTGGATGAGATTAACATTTTTTTTTTGAGGCATAGGAATTGTTAACCAAAAAACATGGCATCTATGACAACATGTAAAGAAGGATGAGATGGTGAAGGTGGAAGTGGAAATCATTTTGTCAGTTCCTTTGTTGAGCTTCACATTCTGTAACCCAGATGACACCTTTAGGGAATTTTTTGGTAAAGGAGACCCATTTACATTTGATTACTACAAAGACCCATTTAAGGGCTTTTTGGGGAATCAGAAAGGCTCCCATGGAAGCAGGAGCCAGGACAGAGGGTCATTTTTCTCCACCTTTGGTGGATTTCTGTCATCTGGAGGCAAACTTTCTTCTTTTGACACAGGATTTACTTCCTTTGGTTCACTAGATCATGGTAGCCTCACTTCATTTTCTTCTAAGTCATTTGGTGGAAGTGGGATGGACAAATTCAAATCTACATTGACTTGTAAATCAGTTAATGGCAGAAAAATCAGTACAAGGAGATTGCAGTATGTCACAGAGTAGAAGTTGAAGATGTCCAAAATTCTTTATTAAAAAATAATTTCTCTATTGTATTTTTTATTACCATTTAGTGCTCTTATACTCTCCTCCCTCTCCACCACAATCACCACACTTGTCTGGGCCCATAAGTCCTTTTTACTCAATCTCTCTACCATCTACACTCCTCTGCCATCATCCTGCAGATGTCATCCTTCTATCAATGAATATGTCTTTCTTTTGCCTGTTTAGTCTGTTCATTAGATTCCACATATGAGTGAAATCATATTGTATTTGTCCTTTCCTGCCTGGTTTATTTCACTTAGCATAATGCTCTCCAGGTCCATCCATACTATTGCAAAGGATAAAACTTTCTTCTTTTTTATGGCCAGTATTATTCCATTGTGTGAATGTCTCATAATTGTTTTATCCACTCATCTACTGATGGATGGACACTTGAGCTACTTCCATATCTTGGTGATTGTAAATAATGCTGCAATGAACATAGGGGTTCTTACTTTCTTTTGAATTAGTGTTTTGGGTTCCTTCGGATATATTGCCAAAAGTGGGATTGCTGGGTCAAAAGGCAGATTCATTTTTAATTTTTTGAGGTACCTCCATACTGCTTTCCACAGTGGTTGCACCAATCTGCATTCCCACCAACAGTGCAAAAGGGTTCCACATCTCACCACCACTTGTTTGTTGACTTACTGATAACAGCCATTCTGATAAGTTGGAGATGGTATCTCATTGTGATTTTTATTTGCATTTCTCTGATGATTAGTGATATTGAGTATCTTTTCATATGTCTACTGGCCATCTGTATGGGAGAAATATCTATTCAGGTCCTTTGTCCATATTTTAATTGGATGGCTTTTTTTTTTGGTATTGAGTTTTGTAAGTTCCTTATAAAATTTGGATATTAACCCTTTATCAGATGTATCAGCAAATGTGTTCTCCCATTCTGTGGATTGTTTTTATTTTGTTGATGGTTTCCTTTGCTGTGAAAATACTTTTTAGTTTGATGTAGTCCCACTGGTTATTTTTTCTTTTGTTTCCCTTGCCTGGAAAGATATATCTGATAAAATATAGTGACAAGCTATGTCCGAGATATTGCTGCCTATGTTTCCTTCTACAATTTTTTTTATGGTTTTGGGTCTGACATGTAAGTCTTTAATCCATTTTGAACTTATTCTTTTGTGTGGTGTAAGGTGGTCTGTTTTTATTTTCCCAACACCATTTCTTGAATAAACTATCTTAAACACATTGTATGTGCTTGCTTCTTCTGTCCAATATTAATTGACTATAATGGTGTGGGTTTATTTCTGGTCTCTCTTTTCTGATCTATTGATCTATGTGTCTGTTTTTATGCCAGTACCAGGCTGTTTTGACTACTATTGCCTTATATATAGTTTGATATTAGGTAGCATATTTCCTCCAATTTATTCTTCTCAGGATCACTGTTGCTATGTGGGGTCTTTTGTGGCTCCATATACATTTTTGAAATATTTGTTCTAGTTCTGTGAAATGTCACTGGAATCTTGATAAGAATTGCATCGAATCTATAGATTGCTTTGGGTAGCATGGGCATTTTAATAATGTTACTTCTTCCTATCCATGAATATGGTATATGCTTCCACTTATTTCAATGTCTTATATTCCAATTACAGGTCTTTTACATCCTTGGTTAGATTTTTTGCAGGTGTTTTGTTCTGTTTGAAGCAACTGCAAATGGGACTTTTAAAAATTTCTCTTTCTGTCAGTTTGTTATTGGCATATACAAATACAACTGATTTCTGGGTATTAATTTTGTATCCCGCTGCTTTCTTGAGTTCATTTCTCAGTCCTAGTAGTTTCTTGATGAAATCTTTGGGATTCTGCATGTACCATATCATGTTGTCTAAATAAAGTTTTACTTCTTCCTTTCCAATTTGGATGCCTTGTACTTCTTCTTCTCTGAGTGCTGTGGCTAGAACTTCCAATAATATTTTGAATAAGAGAGGTAAAAGTGGACATCCTTTGTTGTCCTCCATCTGAAGGGGAATGCTTGTAGTTCTTGCCAATTGAGTGTGGTGCTGGCAGTGGGTTTGTCATAAATGACCTTTATTATGTTTCAGTATGTTCCCTCTATTCCCACTTTGCTGAGAGTTTTTATCATAAATCTATGCTGGATTTTGTCAAGTGGTTTTTTTTTTTTTTGCATCTATTGATATGATGATTGTGTGTATTTTAGTCTTCATTTTGTTTATGTGGTGAATCACATTTATTGACTTGTGAATGTTGTACCATCTTTGCATTACAGGAATACACCTCACTTGATCATGGTGTATGATCTTTTTGATACATTGCTGTATTCTGTTTGCTAATATTTTGATGACAACTTTAGCATCTATGTTCATCAGGGATATTGGCCTATAATTTTCATTTTTTTGTATTGTCTTCATCAGGATTTGGAATTAGGATATTACTGGCCTTGTAAAATGAGCTTGGGAGCTTTCCTTTCTCTTGACTTACTTTGAAATAGTTTGAGAAGGAGACATGTTCTTGTTATGTTTAGTAAAATTTGCCTGTGAAGCCATCTGGTCCAGGGCTTTGATTTGTTGACATTTTTTTTTTAATTACTGCTTCAGTTTCACTGGGTGGAATCTGTCTATTCAGATACTGTGATTTCTCGTTATTTAGTTTTGGAAGATTGTACATTTCTAGGAATTTATCCTTTTCATCCAGATTGTCCAATTTGTTAACATATGGTTGCTCATAATATCTTCTTAAAATCCTTTGTATTTCTTTGTTGTTGATTATCATTTGTCTGCTTTCACTTTTTATTCCATTTACTTGGTCCTCTCTTGTTTTTCTTGGTAAGTCTTGTTTATCTTTTGAAAGAACCAGCTCTTGGATTCATTGATATTTTGTACCATTTTTTTAAAGACTCATTTATTTCTGCTCTGATCTTATTTTTTCCTTCCTTCTTCTCAGTTTGAGCTTTGTTTGTTGTTCTTTTTCAAGTTCCTTTAAATGTTAAGCTAGATTGTTTATTTGAGCTTTTTCTTTCTTTCTTTTTTTTTTGAGATAGGCCTCAAATGCTAGGAATTTCCCTCTTAAGATTGCTTTTCGTGTGTCCCATGGATTTTGGATTGTTGTGCTCTCATTTTCATTTGTTTCACTGTATTTTTTTATTTCTTCCTTGACGTCATTGCTGACTCATTCATTGTTTAATAACATGTTATTTAACTTCCATATCTGTGTGTGTTTTTTAGTGTTCTTCTTGTGATTGATTTCTTGTTTCATCACTTTGTGGTCAGAGAAGATGCATGATATGATTTCAATCTTCTTAAATTTATTGAGACTTGTTTTGTGTCCCAACAGGTGGTCTATACTAGAAGACGTTCCACGTGCACTTGAAAAGTATGTATATTCTGCTGCATTGGGGTGAAATGCTCTGAAGATATCAACTAAACCCACTTGATCTAGTGTGTTTAAGGCTGCTGTCTCCTTGTTGATGTTCTGTCTGAAAGATCTATCCATTGAAGTCAATGGGGTGTTAAAATCTCTGACTATGACTGTATTTCTGTCGATCTCTCCCTTTATGTCCATCAAGATTTGCTTTATGTATTAGGTGCTCCTATGTTAGGTGTATAAACATTTGCTAGGATTATATCCTCTTGCTGGATTGTTCCCTTTATCATTATGTAGTGTCCTTCTTTGTCTCTTAGCCTTGGTTTTAAAGTCTATTTTGTCACATACAAGTATTGCTACCCCATCTTTTTTTACCATTTGCATGAAATTTCCATTCCTTGTTTTTCCATCCCTTGTTTTTAAGTCTGTGTGTATCTTTCAATCTGAGGCAGGTCTCTTGGAGGCAGCATATATATGGGTTTGTTTTCTTATCCATTCAGCTACTATCTGTCTTTTGGTTGGAGCATTTCAGCCATTTACATTTAAGGTGATTATTGATAACAAGCCCATTAACATTTGCTGCAGTACTGGTTTGGTGTTAACAAATTCCTTTAGCTTTTACTTGTCTGAAAAGCTCCTTACTTCTCCTTTCATTTTAAGTGGTAGCTTTGCTGGGTAAAGTAGCCTTGGTTGCAGGTCCTTGTTTTTTTATCACCTTGAATATTCACACCACTCCCTTCTGGCCTCAAATGTTCCTGTTGAAAAATCAGGTGACATTCTAATTGGTGCTCCCTAGTATGTAACTACCTGCCTTTCTCTTGGCAACTGTTAGGATTCTCTTAGTTTAAGTCTTATCATTTTAATTATGATGTGCCTCAGTGTAGGCCTCTTTGTACCCATCTTGTTTGGGATTCTCTGAGCTTCCTAGACTTGTGTCTTTTTTCTCCACCAGATTAGGGAAATTTTCAGTCAAATTTCTTTTTAGAGTTCTTATTTTCTCTGTATCTCATAGATACACACTGGAGTATTTATAGATGAAATAGTATGACATATGGATTTACTTAAAATACCAGAGCATGTACATATGTGCATGAGGGTGTGGACAGAACAAGACTGACCAGGAGTTAATGTTTTCAGGAGCAAGTGATAGGGACATGAGGAGTTCATTCTGTCTGCTTTTGTATACGCTCAAAATTTAAAAATTCATTTAAGCTTTTAAAATGCTTTAAGTTTTATATAAATTACAAAGTATATTTTTTAGTATATTGTTTTTAATGTTTTAAAGAAAAATTTCCAGATTCCCAAGGCTGTATGTCTCCAGGAAACACAGACTTAAAATTAAACACATGTCACCATTCAAATTCTTGCAACTTTCTTTCATCCCTATAATGTAACATGATATGCTCATTACAACTTCTTCATTTTTACTTACTTATACTGATCTTCTAGACTGGAATGCTCTTCTTTTGCCTCCTCTCTCTCTATCAGAATCCTATTTGTTCATATCTCAATTCCCAAGCATTTCATGCAACTCTGTCTATTTCAGTCTACAGCAATTTCTCCCTTTTGTGACTTTCCAATGTAATACCAAATTATTTTATTTAACAGCATATAATCTTAGTTTGCTCATGTTGAGTATATTTTTCTTTTTACTTAATTATAACTTATTTAAGTGTAGCAATTGCATCTTATTTTTTGTTACTCTGTTTTCCACAGGAGACTGCACAGTCTATAGTAAAAAGTATGCTCTTATTAAACTCGTATAGGACTGAAAATGGTTATTTGGTTAATGATTACTTGTAAGTATGGTTAATGTTACAGTAGTGATTGTGCTAGAGCACTGCTAAAACAACGATATCAATACTACAACACACAAGTAAAAATAATGAATGTGTGGATAAAATTACTTTCAGGCATAGTATTTACCTTTTGTAGTCTGATATATGATCTAATGCTGAAGCTTAAAGGTTTTAAAAGAAATTCAGAAGTAGTCTATTTATAAATCTAGACATTGACTGTGGTTGTAATCTGGATAGTTTGGCTGAACACAGACAAAGACTGTTGAACTCCGAAGCAGGTCAGATCCTATTATCTTTTTCACATGTGTTTCACCTGGTCTCTGAGGTGTGTTTTATGTGATAAACATATCAAGCATATCCAAATCAGGAAATAATGCTGAAGTACCAGTTTTGCCTCAGCAGTAATTCTGAGACAGGCAGGGCTTGGGGGAAGCTGTTTAGTAGATGGAGTAAAAGGTCCAAGTAGCAAATAGCTTAGGTAATATTTGTACTTCTACAACTGGCCCTGATGTGACCTAGGGCAAGTTAGTTCAAAGCTGTGTTTCAGTTTCCTCATCTGTAAAAAGGGATAATACCTTTCAAAGATGTTGAAGGGATTAAAGAAGGTTAAGGTATGTAGGGAAATCCACGATGCAAGATAGAAAAAATCAGAAACATTGTTTTAAATTTACATCCTTATTATTTTCCCTGGTAGATAGATTTTATACAAGAAAGCAGGAGAAATGGTGTATTTTGAATTTACACTCTATGTTTTTAAAAGGATATAAGAAAAGTAAAAATATTAATTTTCTAATTCTAAGGTCTCTGAACGTTAAAATGTTCCCATGTGACTAAACAACTCCGGAAAATAACTGGTTATACAAAAAGGGCCAACTGTAAGTTCAAGCACATCATTTTGACTAAATATTTTTCCAAGTAATGTAAAACAACAAAAAGATAAGCCCTCTAATTAGAGTGAAAATTTTTACTAATAAAAAATCAAATAATTCCATACTGCAATTACAATATTGTATTTTGAGCCAAAATGCTAAAAAATATTGGAATGTATTAATAGAATCTCAAAGAAAAGTGAATGACAACTCAGTATAAACTCTGCATAGCAATTATAATAACAAAACTTGACATTTATTAAATATCTAAGTCTGGATTTGTTTTTGACATGCATTATTTCATTTTTTTCTCAAAAAATAGTATGAGGCAGATATTACTACAGTTCTAATTTTACAGGTCAGGAAATTGAGGTTTAGAGAGGTGAATTACCAGAATCTTCACCATCTGTCTTTCCTGCAGTGTTAGTTCTGTATTAAAACACTATACTGTACCAAAAGAATGAATGCAACATAAAAATTTTACAACTAAAAATATAAATAAAGGCCTTATTAAATGACATTGAGAAATAAAGCTTTCTTTATGCAAATTATAATTTAAGTCTATTTTTGTCACCTGTTAATCATGTTACTGATTATAAACCAAAAAGAAATACCTATTAAAAATCAAATCAGGACACAAAAAACTACCTGACTTTTTGGTTCCATCTTAGTTTTCAGGTAAGAGTAGAATAAGTAGGTAAGTGGTTATTTCAATTCTGAATTATATGCAGCAAAACAAATATACAAAAAAACAAGTGAAAGCAAACCAAACAGAATCAGAAAATGTATACAGCTTAATTATGAGTCAACATTGTGTTTGACTTCTTAGAACTTCTTTTCTAAATTGATGTTTTAGAAAATTTTTTTTACAGTTCAAAACAGCAAACTGAGCTTGATAGATCAACTAAACTTTTCATGGATTAAAGTGAATTAAAATAGTTATCAGATCAATAACGTTTAATAAAACTAAGCTAACAAAAATCCCCAGGCTTTTAAATTTATTGATTGTTTTGTATAGAAACTGACTGTTTCTGATCTGATCAGAACTAATCATAAAGCCCTTATAAGCCCAAAGGGAACAAGACACACTGAACAACAACAGTTGAAACTTAACAGCTAAACAAAATAGTAAATTAAACCCTAATAAACTCAGAAGTTTCATAAGTATCTTGAAATAGTAAGAGGAACAAAATATTTTTATACTGACCTGAGCTCATAAAACACATTTTTGTTTGGAATTATGGGGAAACTTTTAATTAAACCTATTTTTGCCTTTGCAAACTTTTGGAACATCAATTTAAACTTCGGAGAATAACTACTTCATGATTTAGAGAGTGCAAACTCTAGCTATTTCACATATAACTGAGACTGAAATATTTACACTTTTAAATGTCTAACTGCAGGTAAACATTTATCCTTTTGGGAGAGGCCCAGGTGGAAGGGCCCCATGGCAAAATGACAATGTTAAGTCCGGGATATCTGACTGTACTGCCTGTGCTACCAAGTCTTAAAAATATTGCTGGATCATCATTGTGCTCAGTCAATATTTGCTAAGCTCTTTATGACAACAGTGGCATTAGAAAGTTTATAGAAATCAAGAGTAGCTGAAAGACCTCTGTTTACTATATCTTTTCTGTATTCTGTATATTAACATTGTTATGTATTGTTTTTACAATTAATCAAAACAAAGGTCTTCAATTATTAGCTATTATTTCCACTTGTCAAATATTTTATAGTTTAGATTCAATAAAATTTTAATGACTGTAATAACACATATATGTCTGGTATAGAAAGCAAAGAGAAAGATTTATAATTCAAATATGCTGAATAAATCTAGTTTACTGAGTGAAGTCTCTTGAAATATAAAGGAATTCTCTCCTTCTATCATCATTTCTGATAATAATGTTCACAGGATTAAAGTTTTTTTTTTTAAGATTTTATTTATTTATTTTTAGGGAGGGAAGGGAGGGAGAAAGAGAGAGAGAGAGAGAAACATCAATGTGTGGCTGCTGGGGGTCATGGCCTGCAACACAGGCATGTGCCCTGGCTGGGAATCGAACCTACGACACTGGATTAAAGTTCTTTAAAAGCCACTCTTTTCCTCCATAACCTATTTTGGGCCCCTGCTTCTACCAAGTACTAGAAGAATGTTAATGTTATAATACTTCTTTTAAAGTTGGAAGCATTTTTCTTAACAATTTATTTTTAAAAGTATTTGAATTTATAAAATGTAAAGTACTTTAAATATAGTGTAAAATATTTGGTAAACTTAAACATGTGGTTATCATTTATAGGTATTTAGCTCATAATGTAGGTGAATCTGCTTTGGATTGTTATTCCCTTATATATTTCGTCATTTTTGTAAATCACAACACTAATCTATTAGTGAAAATAATTTTGCTGTCATACATGCATACACACATATCTATTTTTCAGAGATGGTTATTTGTTTCTAGGCACAAAATTTAAGTTGTGAAGATTATTATGAATAAAGGCATTTTTAAAAATTATAAACTCATTTTTATATAAAAGTAACACATAAGATGTGCAAACTTTATTAGGGTATAAAGTGCAAGTTAAAATTTCCTCACCTCTCACTTACAACATATATAATAAATCTAACTGCTAGAGTCAGTCCCACTTCCCAGAAAACCTGCTGTTAAACTTCTGATGCATCACAATACTTAAGCATATATTAATTCAGAGAAATTCTATTGACCATTAAAGATGTGCCAAGCACCGATTCAGGTGTCAGATACAGTGGTAAAGAAGCAAAATCTGTGTCCTTCCAAGATTCAATTTCTAGAGGACAATCCACAAATATAGTACTGTGCTATATGGGTGTGTCTACTATGAAGAAAAATAAAGGAGGGCAACAAGTAGAGGGATGGAATGAATGGGTAGGCCGGTCAGGGACATTTAAGCAGAAGTTTGAACAAAGTGAAGGAGCAGACTTGTGCCCTCTGTGGGCACAGATCAAGTCTAGGCAGAGAAAAAAGAAGTCAAGTCCCTGAGATGAGAGCGCTCTTAGAATGTTTGAGATAATAACGGAGCTAATGAGGCTGGAGTGAAAGAATAGAGAAATGACATTAGAGAGGTATCCATCCAGGTGCCAAGGTGTATGCCAATTTTTACAAATACTTCCTTTACAAAGAAATAAGACCACAGCATACACCTGGGGTCCAAATTTATATGCCTATATGACAAAAGCACATGATTAAAATGCATGAGGTAGGCAGGATGGGAAATGTGGTGACAAGGAGAGAGGCATGCCCATTTTACACAAAGTAGCCTCTAATTATCCCTATTTTTTTAGCTTCAAAAATTGTTGAAATGCACAGATGTGATGGTTAACTTTATGTCTCAACTCATCTAGGCTGGGTACAAATATCTAGTACCCAGATATTTGTTCCAACAGCAGTCTAGGTGATGCTGTAAAGGTATTCTGCAGATATGGTTAAAGCAGAATACCTTTATGGAAAGCAGATTGTTCTCCACAATATGGGTGGGCTTCAGCCAATCTGCTGAAGGCTTTAACAGAGAGACTGAGATTCCCCAGAGACAGAAGGGATGCTGCATCTTGGGACTCTTGACTGCAATATCAACTCTTCCCTGGGTCTCCAGCCAGCTGGCTTGCCCTGCACATTTTGAACTTGCCAGCCTCCACAACTGCATGATAAATCCCCTCCCTGGATATACACAGCCTATTGTTTCTGTTTCTCTGAACCTTGACAAATGCATGTGCCATGCTATAATCCTAGGGGACCCATGTTGGCAGATATTCCAGTTTTTATTTTGATAATTAACAATATAGAAGATATAAAATATTCCAGTAGAAATAACCTTTGTACTAATTTAATTGTTGTCTTATATCTCAATAAATTAAAACTTTTAAAGTAATTTTATAAAAATACTATTAGTACTATACTTCTTTTTTTAGTGCTTTACAGTTTTCAAAAGCATATAGCCCTGGCTGGCGTAGCTCAGTGAATTGAGTGCGGGCTGGGAACCAAAGTGTCCCAGGTTCGATTCCCAGCCAGGGTACATGCCTGGGTTGCAGGCCATAACCCCCAGCAACTGCACATTGACGTTTCTCTCTCTCTCTCTCTCTCTATCTCCCTCCCTTCCCTCTCTAAAAAATAAATAAAATATTTAAAAAACAAAAGCATATAATTATATCATCTCGTTGATTTTCATAATATGCACGTCAGATATTATCTCCTTTAGAGGCAGAGAAACTGACATTTGGAAGTTAAGTAACTTATTAAATATCACATTCTATAAAGTCAAGAGGAGAAAGGAAAGAATCTCTAATAATTACATTTCAAACCAGTGGACTGATAAAAATAACTTGTGTTTTGTGTTTCAAACTTCATTTTAATTTTCTTTTTGTTTTGCATTTCAGAGCCACCAATCAATACATATGGTGACTTGAACAATGAAAGTGAAGCAAGCTATACATTAAAAAGGCCTGGGAAATAGAGACCTCTAAATGGTACAAGAAGACCATTCTTGATTCTAAACACACTAACCAAATTTAGTCTACCTCATATGAAAGTGTGACAAAATTTCACAAAAGATTAGAATTAGTAAAAGCCCCACATATCAAAGTTAAATAAAGTGAAACTTAGAAAGTTTGGAGCTTGCCTACATTTTTTATTTTTATTTTTAACACTGGTTTAGCAGTATGGAACCAGAATACAGCAACATGTGACATAATGTTTATGTCACAGGGTAGCTCGATTAGCACACATGATTAGAACATAGTATTAATGAGGTCAGGAGCCAGTGTTCAACTGCTCTTGATGAGGGATTTGCATTGAGAAAAACATTCTTCCAAGACTGGAGTTTGCGTGCTATCTTATCAGTGTGTAGTTCTGATTGAGAGAATTTATGGTTCAATGAGAAACTATTACTGCCATAAAAAACCCCAAGCAGATCCTAGTGACAGTAATATTTCTGATTGCTAAGAATTGTGTACTTCCAGGCAAAGAGTATATATAAAATGTCAAAAACTCACACTAAAGTTGTAAGAGAAGAATATAGAGAAGAATTAAGAATTTTGCTCTTTTTGAGTATATTTTACATGGCCTCTATCTTTATGACTTCTATGACTTTGAAATTTATATTATGAACCCACTAAGTAGGGTTCATGTTTAGTCTAGTTTTCACTATGTCAAACAAGTAAGTATTCTATTTACTTATTTAAAAAATACTAGTACATTCATAGACACTTCCTATCTTAAAATCTTGAGCATTCTATTCAATAATTTTGGTCAAAAATGAAATTTACCATGTTCTGAAAGGTATTATAACTTCCCATAGGCAATAACACGTAATAAAAATTTAAAACATAAACTGCTGTTATTAGAAGTATATTAAACCCTCATCTATTGGCAAACAACAGGATCTAATTCTTATATACACATTTGAATTTACACTCTTTAAGCAAAAAAAAAAAATATATAAGGAAGCTCTATTAAGTCAACCAACGTTGAAACTTAGGCACTCTCTGGATTGGAAATGAGTTTGTTATTATTATGCCTCCTGAACTTAGGAATGCAGCACTACAGGTTTACAACAACAGGAAAAAGTTATTACCAAATACAGATCTAACCCTTACCAGTTTAAGACTCTTCCCGGTTAAAACTGTTTAGATTTAGAGTAACAAAGCTGCTGCGAATGAATTCAGCATTCAGCACAGTAACAAGAAAGTACGAGTATTTTATTAGCACTTTTGTAATAAATTCATTTGTTTATTTTAAAAAGATTTTATTGATTTATTTTTAGAAAGAGGGGAGAGAGAGAGAAACATCAATATGTGGCTGCCTCTCGTGTGCCCCGGACTGGGAACCCGGCCCCCAACCCAGGCATGTGCCCCTACTGGGAACTGAAACAGCAACCCTTTGGTTTGCAGGCTGGCATTCAATCCACTGAGCCACACCAGCCGGGGCTAAATGAAATTTACTTTAAATTTTATATTGTCCTCTCCCACTACCCCTCTGTTTTATGTGAAAGAGCTGTCAGTTATCATGGTAAGTTTAGTATCTCTACCCATACACCTCACTTGCCCTGTCCCTAACTCCACCAAAGGAAACGAAGGCCAACATTTCCTTTTCTTAGTACCCAAAGTCTTCTACAACTCAAACTAACAGAAAAGAGAAACTCAGAAAAGTGTATTTCCATATTCCTTATTTCCATAAAGGGAAATGCAATGCTTAAGTAATAGTAGCTCTTAGTACAACCCAGCAAAAGAAAATAATTTTTGAAAAAATACATTTCAATATCACCAATTGGCATATTTTAATCTGCCCTTAAACTGTCTTCTGCTTTGGCTGTTGCAAAGTTGAGAGCCAGACTTATTCTTGAGGTTTATTCCTTTACTGTTTCATGATATACATGCCAGCTACATACTGACTTGCTCCAGGTCACTGGTGCCATCTATCTATAGGTAGGTAGGTAGGTCGGTAGTCATTGCTCAGATTGAGTGCTTCACCTCTTAAATAGCAATGTTCCACTTTTAGACTTTAACTTCCAATCCTTTCAGCTCTTAAATTTTCTTATTCCCCCTACATTTATTCTATAATCTCAAGATTTATGATTTCTTGATTCCTCCTTTTGCTCTCAGTATACATGTCTCTTCAATTTTATTTCCTGCCCTATTTAGCTTAAGACTATCATTCATCATTTCAACAACTTTCCTGCTAGTGTGCCCTCAGTGACTCTCTTCTCTATAGTATTTATCTTGCAAATTCATAATCCCGAAACATTTCCACCCTTTGCCCTCTGTGCTGCTATACAAGTTCAGTTGTATATGTTAACTTATACAACTGTACAAACTAGAACTCTTACAAATTTATGGCATCCACTTCCACCATCAGTCTTTGAGATTGCCTGACTTTGTTCTCCTTGTCTTTATTCAGTTCTTTCTTCCTATTACCTTTGGTAGCTAATCTTAGTTTTTCTTTTCAAAGCTTCCTGCCTCCTTACTTCAGAAGCCCACACTGACCCTTACTTCACTGAAAAAAAGAGAAACTATTAATTGTGAACTAAAATTTATTTACATTCACAACTATTCTCATCTCCTTCACTCCTGAGCACAAGGTGATCATCTTCCTGTTCAAGGCAAAGTGTTTTGTAGATTCTAAATTCTATCTCATCCTACTTCTTTAGAAACCTTGTTTCATAAAAACTCTATTGACTCCTTTCAATTAGTTATAAATGTGCTTGAGTACCTGATATTTTTCAAAAACAAATGACCAAAAATCCTTAACCTACCTTCCTTTCATCTCATTGTTCTTACTCATGTTTCTTCAAAAACCACTCAATGTCCAAAGTGTTATGCTTCTTTACCTCAAATCACCCTTCAATTCACAGAAAGGTGGCTTCTACATCTAATACTTCATTAAAACTACTGTTGTGGTGGTCATTAACTAGTTTCAAACAAAAAGAATACTTTTTTGTTATCTTACTTCACTGTTTAGCAATGTTTCTCTCTGTTTTGAAATCTCCTTCCTTGACTTCAGTGACATCGTTTTTGACTCTACTCCTACCTCACTTTGTTGTAAAAATAAATTTATCTTAACATTGGTTGAACACTAACAAGAAGACAAATATGGCTAAGATCTGTACTTAAACCAATTCTACTAGGTAGTACTATAATTCTCACTTTACAAAAAGGAGATGGTCTTAGGTCTGTTTATGCAAGGTCACAGAAGGCAGGGATGTCTGACAGCAAATCACAGTGGACTTACTACACTACCAGCAATTTTTTTAAATTCCTTTATTGTTGTTCAATTACAATTGTCTGCATTCTCTCCCCACCACTCCAACCGACCCCATCCAAACCCACCTTCCTCCCCTTGCTTCCACCCTTCCCCTTGGTTTTATCCATGTGTCTCTTATAGTAGCTTCTGAAAACCCCTGTCCCCACTGTCCTCCCTCCCACCCCGGCTATTGTTAGATTGTTCTTAATTTCAATGTCTCTGGTTGTATTTTGTTTGCTTTTTCTTTTGTTAATTATGTTCCAGTTAAAGGTGAGATCATATGGTATTTGTCCTTCATGGCCTGCCTTATTTCACTTAGCATAATGCTCTCCAGTACCATTCATGTTGTCCCAAAGGGTAGGAGCTCCTTCTTTCTCTCTGCTGCATAGAATTCCATTGTGTAAATGTACCATAGTTTTTGGATCACCCATTTACTGATGGGCACTTAGGTTGCTTCTAGCACTTGGCTATTGTAAATTGTGCTGCTATGAACATTGGGGTGCATAGGTTCTTTTGGATTGATGTTTCAGGGCTTTTAGGGTATAATCTCAGCAGTGGAATTACTGGGTCCAAAAGCAGTTCCATTTTCAGTTTTCAGAGGAAATTGCGTTTTCTATAGTGGCTGCACCAGTTTACATTCCCACCAACAGTGCCTAGGGTTCCCTTTACTCTGCATCCTCTCCAACATTTGTTTGTTGATTTGGTTATGATGGCCATTCTGACCAGCGTGAGGTGGTATCTCATTGTGGTTTTAATTTGCATCTCTCTGATGGCTAGTGATACTGAGCATCTTTTCATAATTCTCTGGGCCCTCACTAACAGCAACTTTTTAGAAAGCAACAGTGATAGGGGTACTTGCAAAGTATATTTTTGAGTCAGTGATTGTTAACTCTTTATTTAGAAGAGGTCATTTAACTCGATTAAATACACGTAGGTTAAAAGTCTTTGAAAACAACTATTAAAGTTTTATAATTTTCAAAATATTTCCATAATCTTTTGCAATTTATCAAATAGAAGGAGTGACAAGATTTGGCAACAAAGTTTCATTTTTTAAAAAAGTTCATGCAACCTGGCTGGCGTAGCTCAGTGGATTGAGCACGGGCTGCGAACCAAAGTGTCTCAGGTTCGATTCCCAGTCAGGGCACATGACTGGGTTGCAGGCCACGGCCCCCAGCAACCGCACATTGATGTTTCTCTCTCACTCTTTTTCTCCCTCCCTCCCTTCTCTCTCTAAAAATAAAAATAAAATCTTTAAAAAAAAGGTTCACGCAAGACTATCATATGCCTCTTGGAACCCTTGGACACGGTACCTTCATCAGCATGATACTCACCCGCTGTCCTATTTCACAAGGATGGCAGAAGAAGGTTCTGTAACCATTCTCCTTTTTACTAGGTGAAGCTACTATGTACCACACTGCAATATCTAAGGTATGCTCACAAATCACACAGTACTCACATATTTTTTTTAAATTAAGAAATTTAAAAAAAAAGAAATATAAGTTTTTTAAGAAATATAACTTTTATTTTCCACGTATTCCCCCAGGGACATATTACTTGTTTTATTTACACTTACATGATACTATGTTTTAGGCACTATTCAAAGCACTTAACAAATATAAAACCCTATTATAATAAAGGGTTTAATATATGCTTCTGTTCTACCAAAAGGATATCCTAATTTAATGAAGCTATCTGAAATGTGTATGTAAAGCAGTGGCCCTCATACTTGGGCCCACGTGGGAGTTTTAAAACACACTGGTAGCCAAATCCTATCTCAAGAGAGCTGCTCTAATAAGTTTGAGATGCGATAGGGATCAGGATTTTTAGAAGGTCCTCAGGTGATTCTAATGCCCAGGTACAGTTAAGAACTCACTGGTATAAAATATAGAAAACTATCATATTCACTCTACAGTTTTTAAAAAGGGTGAGTGGGTGGGATGTCTTCATCCACTATCAGGGTTCTGCTTACTTACTTGGCCACACGTAGACACTTACTCCAACTGCAAGCAATCAATTCCCCACCTACAGTCATCAACCAAGCATACTTGGTATCTGATAACTGTATTGGGTTCCTAAGGTTGCTGTAACGCAGTCCCACAACCTGGGGGGCTTAGAACTGAAATGTATTGCCTCATGGTTCTGGAAGCTAAAAATCCAGATGTCTGCTGGGCTATTTGGGAGAATCCTCCCACACCTCTTCTAGCTTTTGGTGTTTTCTGCCAATAATTCATGCTCCTTGGCCTGTAGCTGCAACACTCCAGGGACAAGGTTATTGTCTCCCTGTGTCTTCATCATTGTCTTCCCTCTATGCATGTGCCTCCGTGTCCAAATTTCCACTTTCATAATGGGTTGGAGCCCATGCTAATGACTTCATTTGATCACCCCTGTAAAGACCCTATTTACAGAAAAGGTCAAATTCGTAGGTACTAGAGGTTAGGACTTCCAACATGGCTTCTTTGAGGGCCACATTTCAATTCAAAACAGAAACTAATTACTGTCTAGGTCAATAACGCTGCTCTAAAGCGGGGGTTCTTAATTTGGACATGGGAAAAAACTTCATCTCCGTTTTTCATTAACTCCCATGTAAATACAGCATTTCCTACAGGTAAGAACATAGGCAACAAATTATGACAGTGATATTGGTGGTTGTGACGAGTTTGTACCCATAGGAGCTACTGGTATTTTCATGTCACATTTCAGTGTTGGAAGTTACCCCCCAAGTCCACTTACAGTCATCGCTGCTTTGAAATCACAGTTGTCCACAGACCTGCTTATTAGATCTGATTATTTAATGTATCAGTGATGCATATATATACTAATACACCATAAGGTAATTCTTTCAGAACTGTATTTCAGTAAAACTAATTTTGATTTATTCCATTTATGCACTTAACATTCGGAAAAGAAGGCCAAATTTCAAAAAAATATTTCAACAACTTAATATCCCCTGTTAGTGAATTCTTATATATCAGACTTTAAGGGTTTTATTGTTCTTATTGTTTTAAAATCTCAGTATCAAAGAATATACAGGTCTTTGTACATCATTTTGCAAATCTTTTCTTTAAAACTTTGATCTGCTGTGCAGATATATATTGTACACATAGCCCAATGCACAACCTTAGCTCTCTCTCTCATGCAACTCAAAACTGAAACAAAAGCATCACAAAACAGTATTGACCCTTACTACAGGAGACACAATCTTCCATTTTCAATTTTATTTCTTTCCATTAAAAACTGCCAGTGTGACCTACTGAATTAATTTCACAACTACTCTTTATTTAAATAAATCTTAAAAATCCTTTAGAAAGTTCTCATATTATATCATAATAGGTGAAAGGCTGTTATTACTGATATTCATGTACTATTTTGAAAATATGTCATCATTTTAGAGGTGGCATTTAAATGAGTCAATCATTCAACTGCTGACCAGGCTGCATTTGTATGTTTTATAAAGCTGATGGGAATCTAAACTCAAAACTTACCAAATGTAGGCAGGAAAAGAGGTAAAATAATAAACATTTTATGTCTGAATCATTTTAAAATTTCAAAAAGGTCTTAAGTGTGTGATGTTTAATTTCACTGAGGCATTTCCTCACTAACCACTGTAAAATTAGGCACAAGCATTTTTCAAACCAACATTTATTCATGCCCCAGCTAAAAAGAGTTTTTTACCTGTAGTAAACTCGAAGTGTCTGGATTTCTTCTTCTAGTTTTTTGTACTGCTGCACTGCAGTTTCTCTGGCTTCTTGCATGGCTAACAACCTTGCCTGCAAGCAATAAGAGTTTTAAGAAATTTAGTTATTAATTTGATATGTTAAAGTACAGTACTATTATATGAATAAGAGTCTTAAATTTCTGGTACTTTTAAGCCTTATCAGTATTTTTAGGAGTGTTTCATAATTTCCCACAAAATAATCCAATTATATCAATAACAGATATACTGGAGACTCGAACATATTTAATTTACCAACTTTGCTCATTACAAAACTTCAGCCTTATTCATCTCTATCATCAGATATATGCCCTCTGCAATGTTTAACTTTACACACAGAATTCAGAATGTGGAACAAAGGTTCAGAGCAATATCTCGAGTACAGATAAGCACACTGGGTGTTTCAGACACAAATTTAATGTGGCTCCACTGCTTGATCACACTAGATTTTCTTTTAACTTTATTAATAGTAAAACTCAGAAAATTCTAAATATGTTGTTAAGCCATCTTTGATATTTAACATGAAAAAAATACACAAGGGTGATTCTTACAGATATGATTTAACCTTTTCAGTTCCTTTTCTGCAGGAAAAAAATCTGTAAACAGAGAATGGGAGCAAGCTTGAATGTTAAAGATATTTTACTCAAGAAATACTATTGTTTTTCTCTGCCTATAACAGTCAAATTCTAAAGGCTCTGCAATCAGTTTTTCAATAGGGTTCAAACTAATAATTTTAAAAGAACTGCCACCTTCTAACCATTGTTCCCACTGGATTTCAGGTATGGCGGAAATGTTTTCAATGTACCTTTCAAAATATGGCACTGGACTCATGGACATGGACAACAGAGTGGTGGTGATTGCTTGTGGGGGGTAGTAAGTGGACTAAGTGGTAATGGAAAAACGTTAATAAAGATTCAATTAAAAAAAACAAATTATGGTACTGGTAAATTCAGGTTTCAGTTTTGTTTATTGAGAGTTTAATTTGCATGAAAATGTTATCTTTCATTTCAAATGGTATTTGATAACACAGAGCAAACTGTGATCATACACCTCACAAACTATGCTAATGTCAACAGAGGCAACAATTCACTAATTTTGCTAAACTCATGATTTCACTGGAATTATTTTCACGTGTAAGGATGAAATCATAAATTGTGAAATCCTGATCATAGTGTTGTAATACAAGAGAACAGTAGACAATGCTGCTTTTCCATTTTGATAATGGAGAATTATAAAAACATGCAGAAGTTTGGGTCTTTGTGTATAAATTTAGGCACTAAATTATTTGTTCTCTACCTGGGCTAGCAAATTCTAACAAAGAGATACCTTTAAATTACATTTAAGATGTTTCCATGCTTGCTTTAACATGCCACATTCTAGAATCAGAGATGAAACATTCTCGTGAATTAAAATAAAAATAAAAATAGGTGGCTGGTTCTTGATGCCAATAATTAACAACTTTGCCAGTTTTCAGTATACTACAAAATGTGATTGAAATAGTAACTTGGAAGACAGAGATACCCACTGTAACAGTGGCAAGTAAAAAAAGAATCGTACAAAAAAGGACAGATCACATTCATCTCACAAAATGTCAGATATCCTGTTGGATGTATGTATCAAATATTAGGTAACAGAGAATTTGGTAAATGTTACCTTAATTGATTATTCTGATTTTTTTTTAACCTGCTACTTCTAGGGAAAAAGAAAACAAAAATATAAACCCAGCAATGTTCTAGCAGGAAAATGCTATAATGAAGATTCTGCTTAAGAAATTTCTGCAGTAAAAAAGGGATCATGCAAACTTTATTTAAATTCTTGAGTTTTGGGTAATATTGAATAATTCACTTCCCACATTTAGTTGGTTAAGAAGATTTAGTGTTGCTTCACAGCATTCAACTTACTTTATCAATTCCAAACATCTAATCTGTGTAGGCTCTGGAGACTACTTTCAAAGCTATGATAAACTCTGACTTTATAACCTCCTTCCTCTATGAGGTATGTTCTTATCTGGCTAGCACATCTACATATTGTTTGGGAAACATCCTTACCTTATGCTACAGTGATCCTGTTCAGTCCTAGGGCTAGCACGACCTCAGGCAGATATGATCCAGATTGTTCTATACCACTAACCCCAAGAAGAAAACAATTCTGATGACATAATTTGTACACCTATGTCCCCAAATGCCAGACAAATCCAGATCCATTTTTGGACTTCCTGGGTATAGTAATTTTTTTTTTGGATTATGCCAGTTTGAGTTGGATTTATGTTATGTGTAATGTAGGAAACCATAATTATAAAAATCCCATAACTAATTTAAATATGCTGTTGCTACTGCATCTCCTAGTCTCATTATTAATAACATATAATTCCAACACATTACAAGTAAAAAATAAATTTTATGTCACAATCATTAAGAAATTAACAAACATTATTCCTGTTTTTCTGCCATATTTCCAATATTTTGGCAATTATTTTTATAAAAACTGCATGCATTCATTTGTTTATACTAACATAAAAATATAAAAGCATTTATTTTTTCTAAACCATGTGAAAATAAATGCAACAAAGGTAATATATTCTAGCTGGTTTTCTCACTTTATTTTTTATTGTTGACACTGTTGCAGGTGTTCCCATTCCCCCCACATTTGCTCATTCCCCAACTCACTCTTGCCCCACCCCTTCCCTCTGGCCATCATCCCATCATTGTCTGTGTCTAGGAGTCAAGCATCCACGTTCTTTGGCTAATCCCTTCACCTTCTTCCATCTAGTCTCTCCTCACTCCCCTCTGACAGCTGTCAGTCTGTTCCATATATTCAATGTCTCTGTTTCTATTTTGTTCATCAGTTTATTTTGTCCACTAGATTCCACCTATAAATGAAATTATATGGCATTTGTCTTTCTCTAACTGGCTTATTTCACTTAGCATAACAGGCTCCAGGTGCATCCATATTGTTGCAAAAGGTTAGATTTTCTTTTTTACAACTCCATAATATTCCATTGTGTAAATACAAAATAACAAAATTCTAAAATAATAAAAAATACAATGTAAATATTTCTACCTCCAACCCACAACGCTGCCAATCCTCTCCTGATACTACCAGTTACCTGTTTGTTGTATATCCTTCCAGAGACAGTGTGCACATATATGCATATTTGCAACTAAATATACAATATCTTTACAATATTGATGGGATTCTTTGCAGTTATACACCTTATTTTAAATTGAAAACATCCTCCACCTCAACCCACATATCACACTGAAACCACATTCCCTCCCTCCCCTCCCACTCCCTAAGTGAAAGACATGCATGAATTTAGGTTCAGCACTTTCACTACCTAGTTATATACTTATAGATAACATTTCTTATTGTTTACAAGTGTTTAAACGTATAAAAGATACTCTACATATTTCATAGACAACTGTTTTGGTATTATACTTCTATTATTCTTACTGACAAAATTACCCATTCTGATAATATTTACCTTTACACAAAATCTTTCCTTGTGCTCCACCACTACAGCCAATGCTCTCACGTGATATCCACCCCATTGACCACTTATATGATTTTTGTCCCTAAGTTTGCCTTTTCTATGATGTCATAAAATGGATTCATATAGTAGGTAGTCTTTTGAATTTGAGTTCTTTCACTTAGTTCAGTGCTTTTGAGATTCATTCACATTATCGCATGTATCAATCCATTCCTTTATATCACTGAATAGTGTTCCATTGTATGGATATACCATAACTGTATATCCATTCATTAGTTGATGGACATTTGGGTTGTTTCCAGTTTTGGGTAATTATTTAAAAAGCTCCTATAAACAATTGCATACAGGTAATTTTGTGGAAATATACCTTCATTTCTCTGAAATAAATGCCATTTATTTCAGGGGTCTAGTTACCATTTGTCACACCAAGGAGTGGAATTTCTTCAAGGAGCTGACCCTTATGATATGTTTTTATACACTGTATGTAAATATATATTTTTATAGTTATATACATTATTAAAAAGCTGACAAACTTGTCTTAACTTATGTAACCTTAAAGCATCTGTGTAAAATATTGTTGGTAAGTAACTGGTAAAATACTATTATCTGTATTCCCTTATATTACATTCCATGACCTATTTATCTTATAACTGGAAGTTTGGACCTTGTAATCCCCTTTACCCAGTCTGCCTACCTCTGAATCTCCTGACAACCATCTGTTCTCTGTATCTACAAGACTGGTTTCTTTTTTTTTTTTTCTTGTAGATTCCACACATAAGTGAAATCATATGGTATTTGTTAAGACTTGTTTTGTTTGTTCTTTATTTGTTCTGGCAGATTCCACATGTAAGTGAAATCATATGGTATTCTTCTTTCTCTTTCTTATTTCACTTAGCGTAATACTCTTAAGGTGCACCCATTTTGTTGTAAATGGCAAGACTTCATTAGTTTTTCATGGCTGAGTTAATACCTCACTGTTCATATATACCACATCTTTTTTCCCATTCATCTATCGATGCATACTTATGTTGCTTCTGTATCTTGGCTATTGTAAGTAATGCTGCAATGAACATAATAGTGCATATATATTTTTTAAATTAGTGTTTTCATTTTCTTTGGATATATATGTAGAGGTGGATCATATGGTAGTTGTTGTTTGCATATCTATTATCAACACTACATTTTTACTCCCTTCCACATTTTAGATGTCAAATTTTACATCTTCCTATCTTGTATATCCCTTAATTAATTATTGTAGCTATGGTTCATTTTACTATTTTTGTCTTTTGACCTTCATACTAGATTTATATGTGGTCGATCGACTACCTTTTCTATATACTTTCTTTTACATGGGAGAATTTCCTTTATATATTTCTAGTTATGACATTTAAAAAAAATCTCAATAAAGTCCATTTAACATTTCTTGTAAGGCCGGTTTAGGGGTGATGAACTCCTTTAGCTTTTGCTTGTCCAGGAAACTTCCTTATTCAATTCTGAATGATAACCTTGCCAGGTAGAATATTCTTAGTTAGAGGCTTATTTCCCTTCAGCATTCTGAATATATCATGCCAATCCCTTCTGGCTTGCATAATTTCTACTGAAAAAAAAAATGGTGGCAGTCTTTTGATGTTTCCCTTATATGTAACTATTTTCTTGGTGCTTTTAAGATTCTCTCTTTATAAAATTTCACTGTGACTTTAAATTATGTGTCGTGGTGTGGATCTCTTTGAGCTCATCTTGTTTGGGACTCTGTGCTCCCTCGACAAGGATATGTGTTTCCTTTCCCGGGATAAGTAAGTCTTTAGCCATTATTCTTCAAATAAGTTTTCTGCCCTTTTCTCTTTTTCTTCTCCTTCTGGGATTCCTATAATATGAATGTGTATAAGCTTCACGTCATCCCAGAGGCCCCTTAAAAAAACCCTCATCTTAAAATTTTTTTTTTCTTTTTGTTCTTTTGTTTGGGTAATTGCCACAACCATGTGATTCAGGTCACTGATTCAGTCTTCTGTATCCTCCAGTGTGCTGCTGATTCCCTCTTGTGTACTTTTCTATTCAGTTTATTTTTTATCTCTGCAAGTACTATTTGGTATTTTTATATTTTCTATTTCTTTAACGAAGTTCTCAATGTGTTCATCCATTCTTCCTCCTAGTTCAGTGAGTACATTTATGACCATTACTTTGAACTCTTTATCAGGTAAAATACCTCTGTTTCATTTTCATTGAGGTTTCTTTCTAGGATTTTACATTGTTCCTTCATTTGGAACATCTTTTCCTTTGTTTCCTAATTTTGTGTGGCTTTCTGTGTTTGTTTCTGTGCATTATGCTAAACAGCAATCTCTCATGTCTTGAAGAAATGGCTGTATGTACAAAAGATGAATGTTACCATTTAACCTTGCCCTAGATCTTGGCTGTCTCTCAAGCTCTTTCTCTGATTATTTCAGACCTGTTATGTCCAGAAATGCAGCCTCCCATGGCAGCCTGACCCCAGTACTCAGTGGGCATCCCATGTCCTCTTTGTGTGCCACTGGCTCTGGCAGGGTCCAGTGAGCTGTGCTGAAGGCCAGAGCTGCTTGCCAACCAAGTCTGTCAGGTTGTATGAATAATATGAGGTGTGGGTAGTGATGTTTGCCTGCCTCTGTTAGCAAGTTAAAATGGGGGTGTAAAGTTGTACCCATGTAAACAAGGTAAAGGGAGCTGGTAAAAATGGTGGCTGCTAGTGTACCATTCCTGGAGAGAACCCGAACAGATTTCTGCCTCCTGGCAGATGCTTCAAGCCTAACACAGGTGAATTCTTTCGCCTACAGTCCAGGCTCCCCTCAAACTGTGGCTTTCTGTGCTGTGTCCTAGAGCAAGTGGGTCTGTGCATGAGCCCTTTAAGAGTAGAATCTTTGTTCCCTACAGTCCTGTGTTTGTCCTGAGTGTGAGCGTGTTTTTCGAAACACCAAGTATCTTGGGGACTCATCTCTCCAGTGCAGGAGCTGAGGGTTAGTATACCTATGTGGGGTACAGAACCTCTGCTCCTTAAGAAGAAAATTTATTTATGTATATGTTTTTTTCTTTATGTTCTGAGGTCCCTGATGGTGGGCCACTCACTGTACCAGGGGAGGGGTTTTTGGCAAGAGTGTGTCTCTGCTAGTTCTCAAGTTCTTTTCACAGGAAATTCTTCTATATATAGTTGTGCATTGTTGTGCCTGTGGAAGGAAGTGATTTCAGGGTCTTTATAGGCAAATTTTGGTGGAGTAAGGCCCAGAGTATTTATGTTCTCACTGGTATTAAGGAGAGGTCCATAAGCAACACAGGTCAAACCTGACTCGGAGAAGCAGAATGGCTTCCCCATGATACCTTTTTACCTATCACTCAAGACTTCCCACATATAATTGCATTTTTTGTTCTTTATTCTAACTCTTCAGTCATGCTCAACTCCTGCCCAAGGTAAACATGCAAGAAACTTGTTGCTGTACTTCTGATAATTATGCACATCATTTATATTCAGTTTTGTTCCATATAATGTTATTGGCACGGCAGAGTCTTGTAACAGGGAGTCATGTGTGTATTTTGTCCTAGGAAGGAGGATGGCTGGGAGTCATGACTGCATTTAGTCTTACTTGGGTCTTTTGCTTCTCCAGGTCATGTTGAAACTGTGTTACTGGTGCACCTCTCCCTAACAGCAGTGAGAATATAAATATTCTGCTGCTTATTCCACCAAAAGTTGCCTATAAAAAATTTGTCTTAACTAAGATGTCCTTCTAAATTCAATAATTTTACTATTGTCACAAAAAATATTCCTAAACATATATAATTGTAATTATATGTTTAACACTCTCTAAAAAAACTTTATAAACTTATCAATAAATTTTACTGAATCTAAGATATTATAGATTTTCAAACACACTGTAATTTAATGCAGAAAAATTGAGCCAATTTTACTTCTAAGATATCATCCATTGTAACAAGCATATAGTAATGTTACAATGTGAAATATTATCCCAATATAGTTCCCTCCCCCAAAACAATAAAATTCTCTTGTGAGCAATACCAAAATATTTTCCCTCCAGTTAGTATGTGTTTAAAAATTTTCTCATCTCCTTACCCCACTCACATAAAATCCCCACCTTGCCTGACATTCCTAATCCTCTCTTTTGTTTTTTATATAAGGAAGATGCTGAAGTTTTGATTGCTGTCTCTAGTGGTGTACTCTACAACTTTATGTGTCTTCCAACTATCCTTCACAGTTGCTTCCTAACATGTAAGAGGTATTGGTTAATTATGCTTAGTGAAATAAGCCAGTCAGAGAAGAACAAGAACCATGATTTCAATCCTACATGGAATAAAATGAACAAACTGAACTCACAAGCAAAACAGAAACAGTCTCATGGAAAGCAGGCTGACAGCTTTGGGGGTGGGGGCTTGAGAGGTGGAGGGATTGAGAAAAAAGGAAAAGAACTCATGGACACAGACACAGTGTGGTGACTATAGGGAGAGGGAGGTGAGTGTAGGTGGAAGAGGGTATAGGGGGTTAAATAGTAATGGAATATTACAATAAAAATGAACTATTAAAAAATGAAAGGTATTGTTTAAAATGCCTGGAACAACTGAGCTAATTGCAGGTGAAATAATGAAATCAAATAATCATTTGATAAGTTATTGATAATAATAGAAGCTTACCGTATAATTGGTATATGTTTTATATCTTCAGTATCTCTCAGTATACCTTAAAATTTTTTTGGTAACATCTTTTTTCTTTCTGTTTCCATTGAGATATAATCAACATATAACACTCTATTAATTGAAAAGTATAGTGATTTAATTAATGTAAATATTGCAAAACAAGTACCACAATAAGTTTAGTTAATACTCATTGTTACGTAGTTAGAATTTTCTTCTTGTGATGTTAAGATTTACTCTCTTGGCAACTTTCAAATACATGATACTGTACTGTTCACTTCAGTTACCATGCTCTACATCACATTCCCAGAACTACTGAAGTTAAGTGACTGAAAAAAACGTTGGTTAACTGTGTTAGGTTAGTCATATAATTAAATGTTTGATTATTTCTAAATGATATATCTTAAACAATGCCATCTAAATAGGACAACCGTATACATTGCCACTGCATTAGAAATGAACTGTGGTGTTTCTTTAGAGTTTTTCCTAGTCATTTACCATGACAGGCAAAGAAAAGACTGCAGTATTCGTAACACTGACCACTATTTTGGATTTTGTGGAGAAACCACTTTTATCTTACTTTAAAATCTCGTTATGTTTGTCTTGAATGTGTTTTTAATGGTAATAGTTTTATATAGTTAAGCCTTCTTTGGTAACTTCAAGACCATTAATGGAACTCTGTTTTTATCAGAGAACAGAAGCATTTGATCTTATGTGTGATATCTGCTAAATAAAGAAACATACAGTACAAATTAAATCACAGAACCAAGTAATTTTAGACCTGAATAGGATCTTAGAGGTAATACAGTCCCCTACTTTAATAGATGAGAAAATTGTTGCTAATACAACATGTTTAGGGAAATATTTGGAAATCCCCCAAGGTTTCTCGGCTGGTTAAAATGGAAAGTAGGAACTAGAATACATGTATCCAAAAAACATTAATTATTCTACTATATGAGACTGCATTTCATATAGTATTATTTAATATGTATGTTAGTTCTTTTAACATAATTGTTTTACAGAGTAACTATATAGACTATATTATTAAACATGTCTATAACTTATCTAATTAGATATTTTCAAACAGTAGGACTAATTAGACAATTGTTCAAACAATATAACTCTTGCCTTCCTAGGATTTGTCTTTTTAGCTTCAGAAGCAGGTTAAGAACCTGGGAGAGAAACATAACTAAGTATCTTATGAAAGGCTATCTAAAAGTATTAAAAGCTAGTATCGGAGGAATAAAAATAACCACATTTCAATTACACCTCCCCTTCACAGAAAGACCTGGATTGCTTACCACAGTATATTACTAAAGTATATTATATTGGTCTTTAAAACTGACCCCTTAAGGGGTTGTTTTTTTTTTGTCCTCATCCCATGCCTCCCAGACAGAGATAATCACATTCCTGACTCAAAAGCAGTCATAGATGCACTGTCTAGTGATTTAATGACATGAGAAAGGAAACAGTTCAGAACAGAAGGAGAAATAAAATATTCATAGTGAGGTAAGAAAAGTAAGAAAACATTCTTACTGCTCATGATCCATGGGCAGTAAGCAGAATCTATGAAACAGAGCAAGGGAGAGGCGAGACAAGTATGGCAGAAAGAGTATAGTGCAATGATTAAAAGCAAACTTTGGTTTGACTACTAGAAAACTGAGGTTTGGGCTTCTAAAACTCAATTTTCTCATTTGTAATATAGAGATGATAATACCTATCTCACAAGATTATGAAGCAAAGATAAAATGAGATAATTTATAGGCACATCAAAGTGAACAAATACGTAAACTGTATAATAGACACAATTGAACCTTTCATGTTAAGTCATTGTGAAAACTGATGTCAGTAAGGAGTAATATTATACCAAGTAACACACGAGTAGGGCAGAAGGGATTAGGCTTAAAGTGCAAGCTAAAGCCACGTGGCAGTCTAGAGCAGGGTCATTAAGGGCCAGATAGTAAATAGTTTAGACTTGTGAACTACAGTCTCTGTTGCAACTATCAACTGTTGTAGATGAAGGCAACCATAGGAAACATGTAAATGAACAGGTATAGCTGTGTGCTAATAAAACATTATTTACAAAAACAGGCCGCTGGCCCAGAGGCCATAGTTTGCAGGATATGGATCTAGATTATCATAAACTACAGGTATGTATAAAGCCCAGAATATCTCTGTTGTCTTCACATGTTTTGATTAAGTTATCAGGTATCTAAAAAAGTAAAAAATGGAAATGCTGACTACATTTTCAATATACACATTCTGTCTAAAATTAACATGTTCTAATATGTTTTTTGTTTTTAACAAAACAAAATACCTGAAATTCACACTGTTCTAGAACAGTTTCTTCAGGACATTTAATCACTGAAAGGAAAAAGTTCATTGTGGTGGTGTGTGACCACATGCTGGCCTGGTAGCACTGCACTGTGACAGTAAATCATCTTGTCAGGGAGGCATGATTTCACCTATTATATACAAAGCAAAAAAAAATTTAAAACCTGTAGCTTTAAATTATTAATTTAGTTTTAGTTAATCTGATGTTAACGTTCTTTTTATTAGTATTTGTATGACATTTCTTCTATATATCCTTTTGATTTCAATCTTTTTATGCCTAAGTTTAGATATGATGATTAAAACTAGCCTATTGTATTTTTTTCCAGTCTAACACTTTTATAAAAAATTGAATCAATTGAGGTGATATCAGTTAATAAAACCATACAGGTTTCAAGTGTACAACTTAATAAAATATGATCTGCACTGTATCATGTGCTCACCACCCAAAGTCAAGTTTCCATCTAACACCTTTTATCCCCCATTGTCCATCTTCCACCTCCCCCCACCCTCCTTTCCCTCTGGCAACTACCTTACTGTTGTCTGTCTGGTTTATTTTGGCCTAATTCCTTAACCTTTTCCACCCAGTCCCCCAAACCTCTTCTGACAGCTGTCAGTCTGTTCTCTGTATCTATAAGTCTATTTTGTTAGTTTATTTTGTTCATTAGTTTCCGCATATAAGTGAAATCATACGGCATTTTGTCTTTTTCTGACTCCATTCTAACACTTTTTCTTTTAACTGGAGCTTTTGATACTTTCTCATTTAATGTAGTCACCAATAAATCTGGGATTATATATCTAATCTTATATGTTTTCTATTTATCCCACTAGTTACATTACTTTTGTCTTTTTAAATAACGTTTTATTGCTATCTTTTGGGTTATTTTATAGTCACCCCATTTCCCACTCTTCAATTGTTAATGTTAAACATTATATTCTTTTAGTGGTCATCTCAGAAATTATAACACATAAGACTAACATAAAAATCTAATATTAATACCTCTGGAAAATGAAGGGACCTTAAAAGCCTCTAATTATATTTACATCTTCCCTTACTTATTTGGTACTTTAAAACACGCAGTATTATTCACTTCATTGAGGTTTAAACTTCAAAGAAAATTATTAATATTATTTTGTTAAGATAATGTGCACAGAAGGACTTCCAGTCAAGATGAGGTACAAATAAACATGACTTGCCTCCTCACACAGCCATAGCAAAAATTACAATTAAATTACAAAACAACTATCACTCAGAATCATCAGCAAATTGAGCTGTATGGAACTCTAACAAGCAAGGATTTAAAGAAGTCTCATTCATCCAGATGGGAAGAAGGGGCAGAGATGCAGAGAGTGAGAACAGGTGGAACCACAGCCATGTCTAGTGGATAAAAGTTGGGAGGGATACCTCAGGAGTGAGAGAGCACAACCCCACACCAGACCACCCAGCCCAGAGTTCCAGCACCAGGAAGAAAAGTCCCCATATCTTCTGGCTGTAAAAACCAACAGGAGTTGGGGTGGCAGGATTCCCAGGCTTCTCCTCTTAAAAGGCTGAAATGGACTTAGGACTTATGCAGACTCACTCCCTCTAGGCTCCAGCACCCAGGCAGCAGCTGAAAAGGCACCAGTGGCATATAGGGAGAAATTTAAGTGTCTGGAATCAGGGCAGTACCAGGGGACAGCTTCCTTCTGGCCAAAACCCCAGAGATCCACGTGTCCAGAGCTCTCCAATACACAGAACGACAGAATGGAGACACCATATCTGAGATTCCATTAACCTGGTTTACACGGTTGCCTTGCCCTAGTGATTACTTAAAGCTCCAACCCATCCAATTTACGGATGCGCTTTTCTACAATAGGCCATGCTACTAAGACAGGGAATCAAACCAGCTCTACCTAATACATAGAAACAAACAGAGAGGCTGCCAAAATGGGGAGACAAAGAAATATGGCCCAAATGAAAGAACAGAACAAAACTCCAGAAAAACAAAACAAAATGGAGATAAGCAATCTACCAAATGCCAAGTTCAAAATACTGGTTATCAGGTTGTTCAAGGAACTCATTGGGAGACTTCTGGCCAAGATGGAGGCATAGTAAATACACTTTGCCTACTGGTACAACCAAAAGAACAACAAATTTAAAAACAAAAAATTACCAGAACTGCCAGAAAATCAAACTGTAGGGAAGCCCAACAACCAAGGAGTTAAAGAAGAAATATTACAGACTAGCAGGAGAGGTGGAGATGGGCAGCTGAGGTGGAGAGGACTCCCAGCAAGGTAGAGGGGGAAGGACCTGGGCAGGAGAGGATGCTGCTGGCAGGGCGGGCGATCCCATGTTTGTGTGTAGATGGACTGGAAGGAACAACTGGGGAGTGAGACAGACCACACAACTGAGAGTTCCAGTGCAGGGAAATAAAGCCTCAAAACCTCACACTGAAAAACCCTGTGGCAGTGGGAGAAACTCTTAGTTTCACAGGAGAGTTTGTTGGAGAGATCTGCGGGATCCTGGAATGTACACAAAACCACCCACCCGGGAATCAGCACAGGCAGAGCCCAATTTGCTTGTGGGTAGCAGAGGACATGACTGAAAGCCTGCAGAGAGCTGAGCAAGCGGCATTGTTCCCTCTCAGACCCCTACCCCATATACAACACCACAATGTAGTGACGTGGGTTGCCCTACCGTGGTGAATACATAAGGCTCCACCCCTTACTATGTAACAGCTGGGCCAAGACAAAAAAATATGTCCCAAATGAAAGAATAGATCAAAGCTCCAGAATAAATATGACTTAAGCGACCAAGAGATAGCCAACCTATCAGATGCACAGTTCAAAACACTGGTAATCAGAATGATCACAGAAATGTCTGAGTATGATTGCAAAATAGAGGAAAAAGTGAAGGCTATGAAAAGTGAAATAAAGGAAAATGTACAGAGGACCAACAGTGATGGGAAGGAAACCAGAACTCAGATTAATGGTGTGGACCAGAAGGAAGAAAGAAACATTCAACCAGAACAGAATGAAGAAACAAGAATTCAAAAACATGAGGAGAGGCTTAGGAACTTTCAGGACATCTCTAAACATTCCAACATCTGAATCATAGGGGTGCCAGAAGAAGAGGAAGAGCAATGGATTGAAAACTTATTTGAAAAAATAAAGAAGGAGGACTTCCCCTATCTGGCAAAGGAAATAAACTTCCAGGAAATCCAGGAAGCTCAGAGTCCCAAAGAAGTTGGACCCAAGGAGGAACACACCAACACACATCAAAATTATATTAGCCAAGATTAAAGAGAAGGAGAGAATCTTAAAAGCAGCAAGAGACATGGAGACAGTTGCCTACAAAGGAGTGCCCATAAGACTGTCACCTGATTTATTAAAAGAAACTATACAGGCAAAAAGGGGCTCGCAAGAAGTATTCAAAATGATGAAAAGCAAGGACCTACAACCCAGATTGCTCTATCCAGCAAAGCTATCATTTAGAACGGAAGGGCAGATAAACAGCTTCCCAGATAAAGTAAAGCTAAAAGAGTTCATCATACCAAGCCATATGATTTGAAATGTTAAAGAGACTTAAGAAAAAGATCAAAACTATGGACATTAAAATGGTAATAAATTCACAACTATCAACAATTCAATCTAAAAAGCAAACTAGGGAAACAAGCAGAACAGGAACATAATCTTAGATATGGAGATGATTTGGGGGGTTACCAGCTGGGAGAGGGAAGGGTGAGAATGGGGGAAAGATATCATGATTAAGAAGTACAAATAGGTAGGTACAGAATAAATGGAGATGTAAAGTATGGTACAGGAAATGGAGTAGCCAAATAATTTGTATGCATGACCCATGGACAGGAACAAAGTGTGGGAGGATTGCTGGAGGGAATAGGGTTACCACTTGGAAGGGAACAAAGGGAAAAAAATTGGGACAATGGTACTAGCATAATCAATAAAAATATTAAAAAAGACAATGTGCATGTATTATTTGTCACTTTAATGCTTCATTACTTCCACTTGGGAGCTTCCTGACAAAGTCATGTTTCTAATTTTATTATTTTATTTTTATTACTGATTTTTAGAGAACAGGGGAAGAGAGAGAAATGGTGATGTCAGAGAGAAGCATCTATCAGCTGCCTTCTGTACACACCTCAACCAAGAATTAAATCTGTAACCTAGGTATGTGTCCTGACCAGGAACTCAACCTAAAATCTTTCAGTGTACAGGATTTTGGTTCCAACCAACAGAGCCACCTGGCCAGGGCCATGTTCCTAATTTAAAAGTTTCTTTAATACAAACCTAAAGATGACTAATTCAATTTTTAGTTGTCTGAAAATGTGTTTATTTCACATTAATTCTTGGAGGTCCATACTGGGTATTTAATTCTAAATTGCCTGTTATTTCCTTTCAGCAAATTGAAAGTATTATTACAATGTGTTCTGATTTCCACTGCCTAAATGAATCCAAGCCTAATATTGCTCATTCAAAAGTAGTGTCTTTTTCTTTTAGCTTGCTACTTATTGATTTTCTCTTTGATATAGAATTTTTCTATTTCATCATGATGTGATTAGGTATGCATCTCTTTTTTATCCTGTGGATGAATATATTTAATCAGTTTCAAAAAATTGTCATTTTCTGTTCTAATAATGCTCTTTCCTTGGTTGTCTATATTCTCTCATTTTGGGTGTCCAGTTAAATGTTTGGGGTATCTTACTATCTTACTCTGAGTTTCTAACTTTGTTTCATCTGTTGGTGTACATTATGGGTAATTTTTCAGGTATATTCTGATACATGTCTTCCAGTTCACTAATTCTTTCTTCAGTTGTGTGTAATCTGATGTTTGACTTCTTCTAGAGAGTTTTACCTCAAAAAAGTTCTTTCACAAACTTGATGTGATTTTTTTTTAGATTTGTCTCCTGGAGTTTCCTAGAAAACACTATTGTTTACTCATGGTTGTAATTCATACTTTATTTATTCAAATATTTTTGAAGCATTTGATAATATCTGTTCTACATTCTTTAGAAAACTGTTGTTTGGTGTGTGCAGTCACATGTGCATGTGTGTCCCCCACTGGATTTGTTGTGTCTGTTGACTTTCACTCATGATGGGTTTCTTCCCTATGTACTTGATTGATCTTTGGTTTTGAATTCCTATTTTCCTGATTATCATCTGTGGGAATCCTGTTAGACTAAACTGAGGAAGACTTTTACTAAGAATGGTTTTTGTCTGTTTCCTCAGGGAACCAGGGGAGATGATTCCTAAATAAATTTCAAGAAGCCTGGACTAATGCTGATATTTCTGGCTGAGCTTCCTATCCTTGCTGGTAGTCCAAGGCTTAGGGTCCTAACTGAAGATCCAAGTACTTCTACAGATGCCTTTCCTTGGGGCAGCTACGGACCATCTGTCTGCTTACTATTGGAGAGGAGGTACCACTACCACTAATGGGAGGTTCAACTACCATTTTTTGAAGTAAAATCTTTGGAAGATTTCCTCTATTTTATTCTGAATCGAGTGATGCAAGAAATTTACACTTTGTACAGGACCTGGAAGATTATCAGTAGAAAAGTCCTTTCTCATCACACTGTGGGAAGGAGATGTCTATACTGAAATTTAACACATATTACCCCATGAAAAATAGACCAAACTGTCATTATAATTTAATATTTAGAATATTTACATTTGGTACATTAGTTGGGCTTATTTATTTTAATAATTTTCCTGAAGTTTTTTAAATAGATATAAGAAAAGTTTCAGATTGCCATTTGAAAGCCCTTCTCTGAAACAACCCACTATAGGGCTATCTGATCTAAAATCTAAATATATGAAAACCAAGTAAAAATTTGGTATTTATCACCCCAACAATATTTTTCTCTTTTAAAATTGTTTTATGGAAGCACTGAGATATAAAGATTGGCTACATAATAATTTTGATCAGATGGTTAAGAGCATCATGAGATAAACTTCCTTATTTCATCGCTTTTAAGGTCTGCATTCACTTGTGTGACATTAGCATTTCTTTTGCTTCGTGTCTTTAAACATCAGTCTCTCTTGTTCTCCACTAAACACTATCTAAATTAGGAATTAAAACTACTTTAAACAGTTTAATGGTCTTAATCACTACAACAGCGAGCACAATTGAGTGATAAACTGTGACATAAACTTGTTGTGTGTCTGATTTCCAATAACTGTCACATATTCTAATTTAACACAGAGGTTTTCATACAATCGTTTTTTTAAAAAGGGAAATTAATATAATATATATACCATAGGTTACTTGATAAATGCTGAAAAGTGGAACTTAAAACATTTCCCACAACTGCCTTTAACAGTGTGAAGTCATCAGGGGGGGAAAATGCACAGGGTGGAGGAACCATGTGTTAGGAATGATTTACTTAAATCTTCTCAGTTTTTCAGGTTATAAGTAAAAGTGTCAGGGCCAGAGTATGAACTCAGAACCCTTGACTACCAGTTCAGTAAATAATCTTGAATCTGCATTTACTGCTCTGCCAACTGCTTCTCCAAATTTAAATGTACCATTACATCCTAATGTTATGACTCCGGGAGTGATATCTACTTCACTCCAATTTCTAGCTCTTTTTCCATTCAGTGCCATTTACTTTCAAATCTTCTCTTTGTATTTTTAATTTTTATTATGTCATAAAATATTTGTATATTATTTAAATTTTAAGTCATATGTAATTTAACATATTTGTTTTGAATCATTGCTTGTGTATTAATTCAGACTTTGGAATCTTTATGTTTTATTGAATGAACCCTATTCTCAGGAAATACTACCATGACCTTAAGTCTGTTCCTAGTTGGATCCAATTAGATGTTTGCTTTCTGAGACTTCTTGACTTTATGCCTGAAATTGTTTCATACTGATATGTACAAAATCACTGATCACCTTACTGGTTTCACTAGTAACTTATCCATCATTTAATGGTATTTGCCTCTTTTAATATCTAGAAAACAAGTTGATCAAGTAGTATATATAGTCCCCAGAAAACACCTATGAAATGGTTGAGATTCTCTCTACCACGTCACTTTGTTCATAAGGTTATTTCCTAAGGAAAAAAATATATGCAAGAAAACAGTTAAAGCATCAGCTGGAAAGTAAGTTCCCCCAAAAGTCCATTCTCAAGGCACAATACATTCCTTCCCCTAAGCTTGCTTTCTTTGGTGCTACCTAAGAACATGAGCACACAGAGAAAATTAAATTCTTATTTAAACTCAAGAAGCAAACATTTCCCAAATTGACAATATTCCCCTCCTTTACACTCAAGTTGTAAACATTTCTCTACATGCCAGTGCCCTTCTATTTAGTTAGAATTTCAGTCAGCAGTATTTTGTTTATTTGTTCAGGATCATGTATGTTTTTTCACTACAGCTATAATACACTTCATCACCTGAACACCTGCTGAACAAAACTTGTCTTGCCAGCAAAAATTTAAAATTATGCAATCGACAATTCAGTCCATGGCAAGCACTTGGGTAGAATTTCTTCTATACCTTTCAACATACCTAACAACAATTAAAGAACTGCCTGCATAGACATACTGCCAACTGAAAAGTTAGTGAAGCGAATTTAATCAGGTAAACTTGACTAACAGTGTAGCTGAGGACTTTTTAGATACCCATGTTAAAATAAGGACAACAATGGTTTTGTATCCAATTAACCTTAACATTAATGTAAAATTTTAAAATTTTATGAATGTATTATTAACAAATGAAAAGAAAGCTTTCATTCATTATGAAGGTTTTATACATACATGCTATGAAGACAATGTAAAAGACTATGAAAAAGGCTATTGAAAAATTGGCCACGATAACTAGAAAACTGTATTCGTAAAGAAAGAAAACTTCTTAATAAGTTATATTTTACATGCATATTTTAAAGTAGGAGACAAGCAGAAATTTAAATACATAAAAATTAATATATAACTAGCAAACATTTATAATTATAAAGACATAAATATAAAGCTTTACAAGTAAGGCTATACAAAAGATATTTTAGTAAAATTGGCCATAATTAAATATGGTGCTGAAAGAATAAAAGAAATGTTAATTTACAAGTCTCTCATTTGTGAAACTGTGTTACTCAGGTTTCTAAGACTAAGCCAGTAAATTTCCTATTCACTTATTACAAAAATCAACAAGAAATAATTGAAGTTATTTGGATTAAAGGCAATTTTTTAATAAGAAAAAACACATTTTAAAGAAAAGCAGGCCAAGCAAAATTGAATAAATAAGCTCAAAATTTAAGTTGACATATTGGCATTAAAAAAAAAAACAAAGTTTTAAGAGGACAGTTTAGTTTTCAACCAAAGGAAGAGAAATTTTCTAAACCTGACTTCATTTCTGTTAACCAACATATATGTAGTAACTTAAACAGAAATACTGTATATGACTATGGAAATTACTTGAGAGTTGTGTCTAAGCATGTGAAAAGCATAAGAAAAGAGATTTCCCATTTCCTTTTGGATGCTGCAGACAACAGCAACCCAGCCTAGGGCACACTGCTGCGGATTTTAACTGTTGTATGGAACTACTCAAAATGCTTTTGATCCATTTTATCTTGCAAGTTAGCAAAGAAATGTTGCAATAAGAAGCACCAACAAAGATCTGAAACAGTTAAGCTCTGGATTACCATATTGTGTTCTCCTGCCATTCAATGCTCCATACAAAGGCAGTGGTGTTCAAAGTAAGGGAAAAAAAGTGGAGGGAGAAAGAAAAAAGAGAAACTGGTCTCAGAAAGCGCAAAGCACAAAGTAAATAATATTCTTCTACATCCCTTCTTTTTCACAGATTGGATGTTAAAAGAGTTGCAGCAATTAGGCTTTTGTTAATTACCAGCTGTTGAAACAGATGTGTTGACTATCCTTATTAGTCAACAGCTGGGTGAGAAGAACAATTGATGCTCCCTAAAACCAACAGCCAGCTGCTCTGCAGTAATTATCTCCAATTAATAATACAGGTGATAAAGGCAAAAGCTCCTATCCCTCTGTTTCAATAACTTTGGCAGTTTCAATAACTATGGCTTTATCATTACGCAGTAATGGAGAATACATTTATTACAACAAGGAAGGCTGTATATTAGAGTCGCATTAACTCTATGGTAGTTTCCATTATGCAATTTCTGGAGAAGGAATCAGACAAGTGCTAAAAGTAGAGGCAGACATTCTGTAGGCTTTTATTTATCATATTTCAAATATCACTGCCAACTTACTTCTCTAGTACTAACAATAATAGCTAAGCACTTAAGTTCTTTGAAAAAGAGAAGCATAACTAAACTCTGTTCTTTTTGATTTCCAGGTGTTTTCACTGATCATGTTTTATATTCAGTTCACTGAAGCAGTATATTTCCTCTTGGTATGCCTAAATATAAGTGTCTTGTTCCCTAGCTTACATTTCCTAGGTGAATGTACAAGCAATTTTACCAAGCCCAAAAAGAATTTATTTTATAGCAGTAAATATTACTTTATGTATACAAAGAGATCAGCAGAAAAAAAACAAACAAGCAAGAACAAAAACATATTTTATTTTGTAGGCACCATCATATATATAATATTCAAGTTCCTAAATATGATGATGCTAAACAAGAAATACAACAATAAAGCATACTGATTAAATACCATTCATTACATATTTAAAAGTCACTTTTCCTAAAACAGGGACATCTGTAATAACGTCAACAATAAAAATTTTTCAAAATCACTTTTCCTCTTTTCTATTGTCAAATGTTCATATTAAATTTCACTTAAGGAAATGTAAAACAAAGATTTAAACAAGCCAGGCATCTATCTATGTCTTACAAAAGAGGTGTCTATAAGAATTTACAACCATATCTCTTTACTAATTAGAGAACACTTAAAGACACTGCCTCGCTGAAAACAAGGATTAGAGCTGGATGAATACACGCTTTTCACAAACCTTCCTCATGTCTCTGTTGGGTCATCATGAGCAGCTTGTTCTTCTAGCATTAAAGAGAAAAAGCCTACCAATTACCAGTCCTGATGCCTCAGTTAAGCATGAAGACAATTAACGGGGACAGAAACTTCAAATAACAGGTAAATAAGTTGTTTCACCAAAAAAGTTTGCAATAAAAAAATAATGAACAAAGACTTTCTAAAGCAATATTATTTAGGTGGCCTTTTGGGCCCTATGGCTTTCCAAAAGGAAAACTCTTTGCCAGAAAACTGTCTTACCACATTCCATGTAATTATGGATCATAAAATAGGAATTTCAGCATTTCTATAATTACAAACAAGGGATAAGCACATAAATACAAAAGATTCTCCTTCTCAATAAAATCAACTTCCCATGAAAATTTGTAATATTTAAAATTCTATAATTTACAGGAAATCTCCTGAGATACAGATGCTAGCAAAATGAGTAAGTAGAATAACAAACTGTTCTTCATTAGGCCTCAGAATTTACTCTGTGATTTCTCAGTTCTAAGGAAAGACCAAATTTCTCAGCACAGTAGCAGTAAGAGCAAATACCTTCTACCCTGACCCTGGAGCAGCGCTCCATTCCTCTGCACTATGTAAGAGTATCAGAAAAGTACAACGAGACATAGTGGCTGATCCTCCTCCTCTCTTCTATGTGGAAATGAACAGGCTGTGCCTACCATCTTAAGAAGCCCACCAGATTTTACTAACCACGTGGGACAGCCATGGCTCCTCCTGCAGCCAGAATGCTGCCCTCTTATTACAGCCTAGGTGACCCAGAAAGAGGTGAAACCCATTTTGAGGCTGTAATTCCTAAGCTCATTGCTGCTTAAAAATAAGCCAAGAAATTTATATCCTCTCTCCTCCGCAAAAAAAAAAAAAAAAAAGAATGGCAATTTGTAGTTAACATTTGATTGCTGTATATAATTCCTCTGAATTCTGATATTTTTGAAATTTAAAAATACCCAGGCTTAACCCAGAATAATACTGAAGTATTCAGGATTGCTTTAACGGGGGATACTTGAGATATCTAATTTTCACACCGATTTCAATTTCAGAAATTTATTATATGATTAAATTACCTGGGACAAACACCTACAGTGTCTCATCTCTAACATATGTTCTCACTGGTCAGCATGCCTTTCCCACCTTGCTCACTGCTGACTTGTAAATTTCCTCCCCATTAAGATTACTCTTTTTTTTTTATGTTTCACCTTGCTTTGTGTAATATGTCTGTGTAGTATAGCATTAATCTAATTATAACCTGCATTTTTTGGTTCATTTACCTCTCCAATAGAGGGCAAATTTATTTTGCTTTCCATATTCCCAGAATATAGCATATATATGAGGGGGGACAAAAGAAGGCCAGAATTGTGTTCGGGAGGGCAGGCCCCTTGCAGTACAGGCTTCTCCTACTAGGTATGTCCTAGAAAACCATCTGTATCAGTGTACCAGCTGGTGTTATTGTGAGAAGCTGTGTTTGGCTTCAGCAGAATTTTTCTGAAGACTTTTTCAATGCATTTGCCCTGTTTATGATGAGTGATTTAAGAGCACACCTTCCTACACTGCTCTGAGTGTTTAGCACTTTTTGACCAAAAACGGTATGACCCCCAAGACCAAAACTCCCTATTTACCTATCTTGCCCAGAACAACTATTTCTTTGTTTTCGTAGATGAAAAAGTCCTCAAAGGGGAATGTATTGCTGATGTGGAAGAGGTGGAACAAAAAAAGGACAGAAGCACTAAAAGGCATCAAAATCAATAAGTTCAGAAACTGTTTTGAGGGCTTCCAGTCAAGATGGAGGTGAGGTAAACACAGCTCATCTCCTCGCACAACCACATCAAAGTTACAACTAAACTATGAAACCACTATCACTCAGAACTGTCAGAAATCAAGTTGAAAGGAACTCTAACAACTATAGAATTAAAGAAATCATATCCATCCAGAGTGGTAGGAGGGGTGGAGAAGCAGAGACATGGAATGGGCTAGTCCCACACCCATATGCCATAGATAAAAATTCAGGAGCAATACCATGGGAGCGAGGAGTCCCAGCCTCACACCAGGTCCACCAGCCCAGGGTTCCAGTGCCAGGAAGATAAGTCACCATAACTTCTGGCTGTAAAAACCAGCTGGGATTGAGTTTGTGGAAGAAACTTCTGGATTCTCAAGCAGTGCCTCTTAAAGGACCCATACACAGACTGACTCAGACTTAGTACCTCTGAGCTCCAGCTCCAGGACAGCAGCTGAAAAGACACTAGTGGCATACAGGAGGGAACTGAAGTGTCTGGCATCAAGGCAAGAGCTGTAGGACAACTTCCTGCCTGACAGAACAGTGGGCATAAAGCATTGTTCCTTTTCTGAACCTTTCCCCAATAAGCCACAGAGCCAGCAGAGAGGTTCCATACTGAAACTCCATCAACCTAGCTCATGCAAATTGCAGAGCACTGGGCACTCCTTGAGGCTTCACCTCACCGAAATCACTGGCCCACCCAAGCTGTTAACAGTGGCTTTTCTACATGAATGGCTTGTCTGGGCTCCTGCTTCACATATTCCTAAATCCTTTCCAATAAGGAAAACCGGCCTCAGTGAGCCCCTAGGCCCTGTACCTCTTGCTAGTGGCCCTAGGGCTGGCACTAGCAGCAGCCAGCCTAGGTTCATACCTTGGCTTAACCTGAGAACCTCCAGGCCCAGCAAGTAGCAGCCATCTTCAGACTGATTTGTACCTCAACCTGGGTGGACCGAGGCAAAATACAGGTGGGAGCTGACTTTACCCTGCAATACCTGGGAACCCCAGAGCCTGTGTACCCAGTGGACAGCTACAGACCATGTCAGAGGCACTATTACCCTGCCCCTGCACAACTGATCCTCCATGGAACATGGGGGTTTGTGGTCAGTGGTCAGAGCCAATCCTTGGAGCTGGCTGGTATGGGTAAGTCCCTCCCATTAACTTACAATCAAGGCCAGACTATAAGAGGTGGGTGTACTCAGTCCACATGGAGGGCACACCACCAGTAACCAGCTGGGGTGATATGGGAGGCTGTGACACTGGGCCCTACAGGACACCTACCACATTAGGCCACACTACCAAGACAGTTTCATAATAGCTCTACCTCATACATAGAAACAAACACTAGGAGGCTGCCAAAACAAGGAAACAAAGAAACATGGCCCAAAGGAAAGAACAGATTGGAACTCCAGAAAAAGAGCTAAATGTAATGGAGACATAAAGCAATTTATAAGATGCATAGTTCAAAACTCTGGTTATAAGGATGTCCAAGGAACTTAGTAAGCATAAAAAAGATTCAGTAAGAAATTAAGGACAGAATAAAAATGGAGTAAGACGGACTTCCGGCAAGATGGAGGCATAGGTGGACGCCTCGTACCTCCACACACAACCAAGATTAGAAAAACAACAATTTAGAGGAAGAATAACACCCAGAACGGACAGAGTTTATCTGAATGGAAGTTGGACAGCCAAGAAGTTGAAGTAGACCTGTTCATCCAGACCGGTAGGAGGGGCGGAGAGGAGGAGCGGGTGCGGGTCGCAGCGCGCAGAGATTGGGGAGAACGGGGTACATAAGGCAACCAAGCGCGCAAGGCATCTGGGGTGCACAAGATCGAAGCGGGTGGACCCTGAGTATGTGAGCAGCAGCTGGCAGACCCAGTGAGGCGGCAATTGTGGACCAGGGCAGAGCGCGCAACCCAGGATCCCAGAGAAAGGACTGAGGTCCCAGGAGAATGGAGCTACCGCCATTGTTCGCCCCCGCCCCCACAAACAACATCACAATCTAGCGACTGAGGTGCCCAGCCCTGGTGATCACCTAAGGCTCCACCCCTCACCGTAACAGGAGCGACCAGACCAAAAATAAATAAATAAATAAAAAGAGAGAGAGACATGTCTCAAACAGAAGAACAGATCAATGCCCCAGGACTCATCCTTGAGAGTGACCAAGAGATAGCTAATCTATCAGATGCACAGTTCAAAGCACTGGTGATCAGGAAGCTCACAGAATTGGATGATTCTGGGTGCAAATTAGATGAAAAATGCAGGTTACCATAAAAGAGATGAAGGAAGATGCTCGGAGAACTAATAGTGATGGGAAGGAAACTGGGACTCAAAACAAGAGTGGACCAGAAGGAAGAAAAAAACAACCAAACAGGAAAGAACGGAAAAATAAAAATTCAAAACAACGAGGAGAAGCTTAGGAACCTCCAGGGCATCTTTAAATGTTCCAACATCCGAATTATAGGGGTACCAGAAGGGGAAGAGGAAAAGCAACAGATAGAACACGATGAACAGATGAACAAATAATAAAGGAGAACTTCCCCATTCTGGCAAAGGAAATAGACTTCCAGGAAATCCAGGAAGCTCAGAGTGTCCCAAAGAAGGTGGACCCAAGAAGAAACACACCAAGGCACATCATAATTACATTAGCCAAGGTAAAAATGAAGGAGAGAATCCTAGAAGCAGCAAGAGATAAGGAGACAGTCACCTACCAAGGAGTTCCCATCAGACTGTCAGCTGATTTTTCAAAAGAGACCTTACAAGCAAGAAGGGGCTGGAAAGAAGTATTCCAAGTCATGAAAGACAAGGACCTATATCCCAGATTACTCTATCCAGCAAAGCTTTCATTTAGAATGGATGGGCAGATAAAGTGCTTCTCAGATAAGGTCAAGTTAAAGGAGTTCATCTTCACCAAGCCCTTAGTTTATGAAATGTTAAAGGGACTTATCTAAGAAAAGAAGATAAAAAAAAACATGTATAGTAAAAGGACAGCAAACTCACAATTATCAACAAACACAGCTAAGGAAAAATGAAAAGAAACTAAGCAAACAACTAGAACAGGAACAGATCCACAGAAATGGAGATCACATGGAGGGTTAGCAACAGGGGAGTGGGAGGAGGAGAGAGGGGGAAAAGGTACAGAGAATAAGTAGCATAGATTTTAGGTTGAAAATAGATAAGGGGAGGATAAGAATAGAATGGAAATGTAGAAGCTAAAGAACTTATAAGTATGACATATGGACATGACTAAAGGGGGGATATGGGTGGGAGAGGGTGTACAGGGTGTAGGGGAGTGAAGGGGGGAAATGGGACAACTGTAATAGCATAATCAATAAAGTATATTTAAAAAGAAATTAAGGATACACTAATTGAAATAAAACAGTTTACAGGGAATTAAGAGTAGAGTGGGTGAAGCTGAGAATCAAAACAATAATTCGGAACATAAGGAAGAAAAAATCAACCAATCTGAACAACAACAACAACAAAAAAATCCAAAACAATAAGGATAGTGTAAGGAGCCTCTGGGATAATATTTAAGTGTTCCAATATTGACATTCTATTGTTGCCAGAGGAGAAGAGAAAACACAAAAAAATGGGAAATCTATTTGAAAAAACAATGACACAAACTTCCCTAACTTGGTGAAGGAAATAGACACGTACGTCCAGGAAGCACAAAGAGAGTCCAAAAACATGGACGCAAAGAGGCCTACACCAAGACACATCATAATTAAAATGCCAAAGTTTAAAGATAAAGAGAGAATTTTAAAAGCAGCAAGAGAAGAGCAGTTAGTTACCTACGGGGAAGTTCACATAAGACTGTCAACTGATTTCTTTGAAGAAACTTTTCAGGCTAGGAGCGATTAGAGAGAAATAGTCAAAGTCATGAAAAGCAGACACAGGCAAGATTGTTCCACCCAGAAAAGCTATCATTTAGAATAGAAGGGCAGATAAAGAGGTTCCCAGTCAAAAAAAAAAAAAAGTAAAGGAGTTCATCATCACCAAACCATTATTATATAAAATGTTAAAAGGACTTATTTAAGGACAAGAAGATCACAACTATGAACAAAATGGCAAAAATGCATATCTATCAAGAATTGAAGATAAACAAAATTGACAAGGCTTTAACCAGATGCATCAAGAAAAAAAGAGAGATGACACAAATAAATAAAATCAGAAATGAAAAAGGCGAAATTACAACCAATTCCACATGAATAAAAGAATAAGAAATTACTACAAACAACTATATGCCAAAAAATTTGGAAACCTGGGTGAAATGGACAAATTACTAGAAACATATAATCCTCTAAAACTGAGTTGAGAAGAACCAGAAAGCATGAATAGACCAGTATCAGCTAGTGAAACTGAAGCAATAATCAAACAAGCTCCCAGCACACAAGACCTGGACTGGACAGTTTCAAAGGAGAATTTTACAAAATATCTAAGGAAGAGCTAACTTCTATCCTTCTCAAACTATTCCAAAAAATCCAAGAAGAGGGAAGACTCCCAAACTCTACTTATGAGGCTAGTATCATCTTAATTTCAACACCAGATAAAGATACAAGAAAGAAAGAAACCTACAGGCCAATCAATACCACTGATGAACATAGATGCTAAAATCCTCAAAAATATATTGGCAAATTGGATCCAGCAATACATTGAAAGATCATAAACCATGATCATCCAAGGGATGCAAGGATGGTACAATACATGCAAATCAATAAATGCAATATACCACATAAACAATGTGAAAGACAAAACCCACATGATAACATCAATAGATGCTGAAAAAGCATTTGATAAAGTACAGCACCCATTTATGATAAAAACACTCAGCAAAGGGGAAATAGAGGGATTACCTCAACATAATAAAGGCTATATGCGAGAAACAGCCAATATCATACTCACTAGGCAAAAACTAAAAACTTTCCCCCTAAGATCAGGAACAAGGCAAGGGTGTCCACTTTCACCACTCCTATTCAACATAGTCTAGGAAGTTCTAGCCACAGTGATCAGACAAGAAAACGAAATACAAGGCATCCAAATTGGCAATGAGGAAGTAAAGCTCTCAGTGTTTGCAGATGACATCATAGTGTACATAGAAAACCTACTGATTCCACCAGAAAACTACTGGACCTAATAAGTGAATTTGACAAAACAGCAGGATACAAAAACAACATTCAGAAATTAAAGGCATTTTGGCACACCAACAATGAAATATCAGAAACAAAAATTAAGGAAAAAAATCCCACTTGCTACACCAACAAGAAAAATAAAATACTGAGGAATAAACTTCACCAAGGAAGTAAAAGACCTGTTTTCAAAAAACTAAACTACACTGAAGAAAGAAATTGAGGAAAACAAAAAGAAATGGAAGCATACACAATGTTCATGGATTGGAAGAATTAACATCATTAAAATATCCACAGTACCCATACCCAAACCAATCTACAGATTCAATGCAGTCCCTATCAAAATACCCATGATGTTATTACACAGATATAGAACAAATATTTCAAAAATTCATATGGAACCATAAATGACCCCGAATAGCCTCAGCAATTTTGAGAGAGGAGAACAAAGTAGGAGGTATCACTATACCTGACATCAAACTATATTACAAATCCACTGTAATCAAAACAGTCTGGTATTGGCAATAGAACAGACATACAGACCAATTCAATGGAATAGAGAGCCCACAAATAAACCTATGTCAATATGATCAGTTAATATTTGACAAAGGGGGCAGGAACATAAAATGGAGCAAAAATAGCCTCTTCAATAAATGGTGTTGGAAGATCTGGGTAAGTACATGCAAAAAAAATGAAACTAGACCACCAACTTACACCATACACCAAAATAAACTCAAGATGGATAAAAGACTTAAATATAAGTTGTGATGACATAAAAGTCCTAGAGGAAAACATAGGGAAAAGTGGGAATAGAGGGAGCATTCCTCAACATAATAAAGGCCATATATGAGAGACCTACAGCCAACATCATACTCAATGGGCAAAAACTAAAATCTTTTCCACTAAGATCAGGAACAAGGCAAGGCTGTCCACTTTCACCACTTCTATTCAATATAGTACTGGAAGTTTTAGCCACAGCAATCAGACAAGAAAAAGAAATAACAGGCATCCAAATCAGAAAGGAGGAAACAAAACTGTCACTGTTTGCAGATGACATGATAGTTTACATAGAAAATCCTATAGATTCCACCAAAAAACTGCTTGACCTAATAAATGAATTTGGCAAAACAGCGGGATACAAAATCAATATCCGGAAATAAAGGCATTTCTGTACACCAACAATGAAACAGCAAAAGCAGAAATCAAGGAAAAAATCCCATTTGATATAGTAACAAGAAAAATAAAATACCTAAAAATAAACCTAACCAAAGAGGTAAAAGACCTGTATTCAGAAAACTACATAACACTAAGGAAAGAAATCAAGGAAGACACAAACAAATGGAAACATATACTGTGTTCATGGATTGGAAGAATATCATCAAAATGTCCATACTACCCAAAGCAGTTTACACATTCAATGCAATACCCATTAAAATACCAATGGCATATTTCACAGACATAGAACAAACACTTCAAAAATTTATATGGAACCATAAACAACCCCAAATAGCTGCTGCAATTCTGAGAAAGAAGAATAAAGTAGGAGGGATCAAAATACCTGACACTAAACTATACTACAAGGCCACTGTAATCAAAAAAGGCTGGTACTGGCATAAAAACAGGCACATGGACTAATGGAACAGAACAGAGAGCCCAGAAATAAACCCAAGTCTCTATGGTCAATTAATATTCGACAAAGGGGGCAGCAACATAAAATGGAGTAAAAATAGCCTCTTCAACAAATGGTGTTGGGAGAACTGGACAGCTATGTGCAGAAAAATGAAATTAGAGCACCAACTTATACCTTACACAAAAATAAATTCAAGGTGGATAAAGGACTTAAATATAAAACATGACACCATTAAAGTCCTAGAGGAGAATGTAGGTAGGAAAATCTCAGATATTTCATGCAGAAACTTTTTCCTGACTTGTCGCCTAGAGCAAGGGACATAAAGGAAAGGATAAACAAATGGAACCTCATCAAAATAAAAAGCTTGTGCACAGCTAAGAAAACAGTATCAAAATAAAAAGAGAATCAACTGTATGGGAAAACATATTTGCCAATGATAACTCAGACAAGGGTTTAATCTCCAAAATACATAAAGAACTTACACGACTGCACTCGAAGAAGACAAGCAATCCAATTAAAAAATGGGCAAAGGACTTGAACAGACACTTCTCCAAGGAGGACATACAGAAGATCCAAAGACACATGAAACTATGTTCAATATCGCTAGCTATCAGAGAGATGCAAATGAAAACCACAATGAGATACCACTTCACACCGGTCAGAATGGCCATCATAAACAAAGCAACAAACAACAAGTGTTGGAGAGGTTGTGGAGAAAAGGAGACCCTAGTGCACTGTTGGTGGGATTGCAGACTGGTACAACCACTATGGAAAGCAGTATGGAACTTCCTCAGAAAACTAAAAATGGATCTGCCTTTTGACCCAGCAATTCCACTGCTGGGACTCTATCCTAAGAATACTAAAACACCAATCCAAAAGAACCTTTGCACCCCGATGTTCATAGCAGCACAATTTACAATAGCTAGGTACTGGAAGCAACCTAGATGCCCATCAGTAAATGAATGGATCAAAAAACTATGGTACATTTACACAGTGGAATTCTATGCAGCAGAAAGAAAGAAGGAGTTCCTGCCCTTTGCAACAGCTTGGATGGAGCTGGAGAGCATTATGCTAAGCGAAATAAGCCAGGCAGTGAAAGACAAAGACCATATGATCTCACCTTTAACAGGAACCTAAACAATAAAACAAAGAAACAAGCAAAACATAACCAAAGACAATTAAATAGAGGACAGGCTGACAGTGAACAGAGGGGAGAGAAGAGAGAATTTCAGGGGAAAATGGGAAGGGTTTACAGGAACAAATTTAAAGGACACAGGGACAAAAACTAGGGGGGGGGGGTGGTAATGGCAGGGAAGTGGGGAGGGTTGGGCGGGTGGGCTGGATTGGGAGTAAAAGGGAGACAACTGTACCTGAACAATGAATTAAAAAAAAAAATCAGCTGAACTGAAGAGCATAAAAAAATTTTAAAAATGATTTAATGTAAAATGCAAACTAAGAAAATAAGAACAAACCCAGAATCATGGATCAGAGAGTATTTTGATAGTTGCCAGATGGAAGTTGGGTGTGGGGGAATGGGTGAAAAGGTGAGGGGGTTGAGAAGTACAAATTGGTAGTTACAGAATAGCCATGGGGTTGTTTAAAGTACAGTATAAGACATTGAGTAACCAAAGAACTTATACACATGACTCGTGACATGGACTAAGTACGGTATGGGGATTGCCTGAGGGAATGAGGGATGCGGGGTGAAGGGGAATAAAGAGGGAAAAATTGGGACAACTGTAATAGCATAATAAATAAAATATAATAGAAAACTGTTCTGAGCAGAAAAAACGTTTTGATAGCTTTACTACATAAAATTGAGAATACTTTGAAGGTGACACAAGTTTAAATATGTAAGAATACATCATTTTTTCTGAATATATTTTGGTTTCTTTGGGTCCCCCTCAAAAGTGCTCATGAAACATTTTCAATGAATAAATATAAATATTAAAAAATAACAAAGTATCGCCCTGGCTGGCGTAGCTCAGTGGATTGAGCGCGGGCTGGGAACCAAAGTGTCCTAGGTTCGATTCCCAGCCAGGGTACATTGCTGGGTTGCAGGCCATAACCCCCAGCAACCTTACATTGATCTCTCTCTCTCTCTCTCTTTCTCTCTCCCACTCCCTCCTTTCCCTCCCTAAAAATAAATAAATAAAAAAAAATATTTAAAAAAAAATAACAAAGTATCTTTGCCTAGTGATTGTTCAAAAGTAAACTTATAAAGATATATTTAGTCTAGGTTCACTTACCATGCATATCCTCATGAATAGGAAAATCTGTTGTCTTACCGAAAAAATCAATTTGTCTTTACTGAATCTCATATTGAAGATGCTAATTCCGTTTTACATCCCCCCCCCATAATTGATGTACATAATAAAGGAAAAACTTGACCAGCAAAAATAAGATGTTTTAAAAACCTCCTTATCCTCACCTACCACTTTTACAGCTTACTTGAAATAGTTACCCATGCCATATTTGGGATTATTCTTGTTCCAAGTAACACAGTTAAAGAATCCTTATCAATTTACCACAATTTAAAATTGTCACTGCTCTAAGACATACTGGCTTTCGCTAATTATTATACTGTATGTTGTCCTCCCTTTTGAGGCTTGTCATACTTTTCTTTTGGCTATCGTACTTTAAGTTATTCCCCAGAAATAATAAATAGGTACTTTCTTACTTTGCCGTACCTATTTTTTAAAAAAAATCTTTATTAAGTCCTCTTGTATAAGTGATATTTTGGCTAGTTATAGGATCCTTAAATCCTATAACTGCAAGTGAGAAATTTAATGGCAGTATGATGCTCTTTTCTTCATAATTTTATACTAGAAAGGTGTAACCTTTCTCTTCAGTATTAAAGTACAGGTTTTCCCAGATATGTCTATACATTTAACATGTGTATATAAACTGACATAAGTAAGTATGTGATTTAAAATTTTATTCTAGCCCTGGTCGGTGTGGCTCAGTTTGTTGGAGTGTTCGTCCTATAGACCAAAAAGGTTTGGTTTACTTACCTAGGTTTTAGGTTCAGTCTCTGGTCAGGGCACATGAGGGAGGCAACTCTTTGATGTTTCTCTCTCACATCATTGTTTATCTCCCTCCCTTCCCTTCTCCCAAAAATTAGTAAGTATGCATTTGGTGGAGATAAAAAAAATTATTCTACTCAGTTCTTCATATACTTTCAATTTGATACTGAGTTTTTCTTTACTTTGAGTGAGTATTCTATTATTTCTTTGAATATAGTCCCTCTTAATTTATTCTTTTCAGTTCTATGGTTACTTCTGTTTTTCAAATACTAGGTTTTCTTCATCTATTATTTCATCTAACCCATGTTTTTTTATGTTTCTTTTTCTGTCCTTTATTATCTTCTCTTGGATTATTCAAGTATCTTTTATTATACTAGCAACCATCTCTATTGTTTCCTAAATATACATTGTTTAGCATACTTATCTTAGAAGTTCTACCTTGTTTTCCTGATTTATAAATAACATATAAACTTCAGAAGGTGTTGTTAATTGTTATGAATAGGTTACATTAAGTTACTATGTTAATATTTGCCAATACATTTATGCATTCTGGTAGCTCTTCATTCCTTCCCACATTTCTGTTTTTTATCTTGTATTACTTTCTATCTGCCTGAAGAACTCTGTTTACTGTTTCTTCCAATGCACATGAGCAACTTCTTTCAGGTTTTGTTTGTCTGAAATATACTTATATTTCATTTTATACTTTGAAGTGTAGTAATCTGGATATGGAATTCTACATTGGCAATTTTTTCCAAAGCTTTAATGATGTCATTCTACTCTACTCTGGCTTCCTTTATATACATTGAGAAAGCACAGTCAAATCTTACTGTTGTTCTTTGACAACCTTTTTCCTTTGCTTGCTTTTAAGATTTTTCTCCTTATCTCTAAAGTTTACCACTTTACTATATTGTGAGTATGAGTGGTTTTCATTAATTTTCTTTATTGGAGTTCTTAGAACTTCATGAATTTGTGATTTAAAAGACTTCCATCAGTTTGGGAAGAATCTTGGCTTATTTTCTCTTCAACTTTTGCTTCTTTCCCATTGAATTCACTTCCTTCAGGGATTCTAACTACACGTACACTGGGCTGTTTAAGTCCTACCTGTCTCTTCAGCTATGTTTTATTCCCCCTAAATTCCTTTTTATGTTTTTGATTCAATTTTAAAATTTACTCTCAACCTGTTATCTTAGTTTACTAATCCTCTCTTTAATTATTTAACCCATGTAATAAGTTTGTAATTTCAGATATCTTGTTCTTTGGTTCCAGAACTTCTATTTGATTCTTTTATAGAGATTTCAATTTTCTGGTGAAATGCTTAATTTGATGATCCATTTTCTCCTTATTTTATTTTGAATATTTTAATCATAGCTATTACAAAGGCCTTGTCTATATAACTCCAACATTTGGATCAACTTGGAGTTTGTCTATATAATATGCATTTCTCTTAGTTTTGGTCATATGGTCTTAAATTTTTGTGTGTCTTGTAATTTTCAACTGTAAGTCAGCTATTGTGTGTAAAATAATGATAAAGATTCAAGGTATTATTTATTCTAAAGAGTGCAGCCCTATCTATACCTGGCAGATGGAAAAGGGAGCTGACCATTTAAACAAGAAATGTGCAGTGTAGATGCCAGTTTGTAGCCACTGTTCCATATAAAAGACTATAAAGTCTATCCTGCTTTTCAGAGACTTTGTTTGATTTTAATGTCCTGAAGGTATTAGTGCATGTATATTTGATGCCTTCTTCCCTCGACATCACCATCCAAAAGCAGCTATTTTTTATGTATCCAAACAGTGACCTTATATGAGTATAAAGCTGGAATTTTCAGATTTCTGCCTACAGATAATTATTAACAAATGCCTGCAGGTAAAAGTGGCTGCAGAAATCAGCTCTTCTTTTAGGTTTCTTGCTTTGACTATCTTGGCCACTCTAGTCTCATTTCTCCATAGGCCTCTGATGTTGTCAAACACATGATTTTTCTTTTGTTGTTATCAAGAGTACTGCTGGAGTATTGCAAACAACTGTTTCCCACTTAGAACCAGGAGCTACAGCCTTTGAGTTTTAAAAATGACATTTTTGTGTAAATAAAGAATTATTAAGAATAAAAAAACATCAGAAAATAGGACGTAGAATATATACCATAAAATCAGTGGGAAAAAAGAATAAAGAAAGACCTATATTATGAAAGTCAAGGAATACAATTCAAAACCACAGATACTATCTGTGCAGAACATGTGATTTAGAGACTATATATTTATCTACAAAAATATATCAATGTATGCACAAAAAACACATACCTGTTAAACTTGTGATTATCTTTGAGTTGAAAGTGGAATCTAAACTCAGTTTTACTATATGTCAGCACAAATATTTTTAGTCATGTATTATTACAATGGAAATAAGTTTTTGGTTTGTTTTACCAGCCTTCATTCTTTTACAGTTCTTCTGGTAAAATAATATTTCAAATTTCTCTTGGAAAATTATTTGCATTACTCAGTTATCCAGAGAAACACAACCAACAGGGTTCTGACTCCTAAATCCTATGATCTGCCATCTGCAAGTTGGACACCCAGGAAAGCTGAATGTGTGGTTCAGTCTGAGTCTGAAGACATGAGAACCAGGGAGTCAGTGTTATCCCCAGCCTGAGTCTGAAGGTCTAAAAAGTAAGGGAGCTGATAGTGTAAATCCCAGTCTAAGTGCAGGAGAAGACCAACATTCTAGCTCAAACAGTCAAATAGTGAAGGAAAAACTTCTTCCTCTGCCTTTTGTTCTCTTCAGGCCTTCAATGGATTGGATGATGCTCACCCACTATTGGGAGGCCAATCTGCTTTACTGAGTTCACTGGCTTATATATGTTAATCTCATTTGGAAACATTCTCACAGACACATCCAGAAATAACATTTAGCTAGCTATCTGGGTGCCTTGTTACTTAGCCAAATTGACACATAAAATTTAACCATAACACCATGCCACCCTGCTAACTCTAAGTCTGTCTAACTTTATGGACAGACCTAGACTGTCTCAAGGCAGTCACTGTATTTCTTTTTATTTAATTTTTATTGAGTTTATTGGAGTGACATTGGTTAATAAAATTATATAGGCTTCAAGTGTACTATTCTATAATATGTCATCTGTATGTTGTATTATTTGTTCAACACCCCAAGTCAAGTCTTTTTCCATCATCATTTATCCCTGATTTGCCCTCTTCTAACTGCCCTGACTTCCCTTTTCCTCTGGTAATCAGCATATTGTTGCCTGTGTCTCCGAGTTTTCCTTTTTTGCTTAGTCTCCTCACCTTTTGTACCTAGCCCTCTATCCCCTCCTGACAGCTGTCAGACTGTTCTCTATATTTACGAGTTTGTTTCTATTTTGTTTGTAGTTTATTTTGTTCACTGGAGTGAGTGAAAACACATGGTATTTTCTTTTTTCTGACTGGCTTGTTTCATTTAGCATAATACTCTCCAGGTCCTATGCTGTTACCAAAGGTAATTTCCTTCTTTTTTATGGTTGAGTAGTATTCCAGTGTGTAAAATGTACCACTGCTTTTTCATTTATGCATCTGCTGATGGACACTTGGGCTGCTTCCAAACCTTGGCTATTATAAATGCTGCTGCAATAAACATAGGGTGCATAATTCTTTCCAATTAGTTTTTCAGGTCTCTTCAGATATGTTCCCAGAGGTGGAAATGCTGGATGATAAGGCAGCTTTTAATTTTTAAAGGAACCTCTATATTGTTTTCTACAGTGGCTACACCAGTCTACATTTCCACCAAGGTTCATGAGGGTGCCCTTTTTTCCACATCCTCTCCAACACTTGTTATTTGTTGATTTATTGATGATAGCCATTCTGACAGGTATGAAGTAAAACCTCATGGTGGTTTTAATCTGCATTTCTATGATGATTAGTACATTGAGCATCTTTTTATATGTCTATTGGTCATCTGTATGTCCTCCTTGGAGAATGTTTATTCAAGTCCTTTACCCATTTTTAAACTGAATTGCTTGTTTTTTCAGTGTTGACTTGTGTAAGTTCTTTATAAATTTTGGTTATTAACCCTTATTAGATGTATCATTGGCAAACATGTTCTCCCGTTCAGTGGTTATCTCTTCATTTTGTTGATGGTTCCTTTGCTGTGCAGAAACTTTTTAGGATGGTGTAGTCCCATTGTTTATTTTTTCTTTTGTTTCCCTTGCCCAAGGAGATATATCAGAAAAAATACTGCTATGAGAAACACCCGAGATTTTACTGCCCATGTTTTCTTCTAGGATTTTCATAGTTTTGAGTCACATTTCAGTACTTAATCCATTTTGAGTCACTATATTGCATTCCCTTGGCCAAAGCAATTATTTCAGAGATAAGTGAATGAGCACATAACCTCAAAGAGTTTAATCCAATTTATCAAGACTCAACAACAGTATTTCAATTTTAGATAATTTGTTTTTTTTCTTCCAGACTTCAACTGGGAAACATGTAGGCTACTTCTACCTCCATATATCCTAAAAATTAAGCCAATACATAGAGGAAAACAAACAAAATCTAAAGAAAGAACAAACCTTTTTACGTCCTAAGCAAGGCCTTTTTAAAGTTAAAAAGAAATGAACTAGCACTACACACAACATGGATAAATCTCAAAATCATCATGCTGAAAAAAAGCCAGACACAAAAGAATATGTGTTATATGACTCCACTAATACAACATTTCACTATGTATTTATAGTGACAAAAAGCAGATCAGACCTTACCTGGTAGAGGGAAGAATAGTTGGAAAGCAGGACAAACAAACTTGTTGGGGTGGTTGAAATGCTCTACATCATTGTTATGGTGGACACATATCTGTCAAAATGAATTAAACTGTACACCTGCAATGAGTACAATGTATTGTATCTAAATTATACTGCAGTGAAGTTAACCGAAATGAAAGGTAACAAATGAACAAAAGTACTCTCGGGAAGTTATCCCTGTCCTTGACCTTTTAGTTACGTGAGTAATTTTCTTTTTTCTTTGGCAATTTTGGGTGTGGTTTTCTGATGCTTGAAACAAGCAAACCCTACATGACACAATTACATCAAGTTCACAGAACTTACTATGGTAATTAAATGCATTAATACTATTTTGAAAGACAGTCACAATAATGGTTGAATAAAAAGGCTTACAGATACTTAATGACTCAGCTTACTTTTAAACTAAATATGTGATTCTCCAATACTGCTCATTAATTCAAGTTTTATTTTTAATCTTTTCTAAGACAGTTAGACAGTGTTTCTTAAGCTATTACATTTTTTAGGAATTGTTACTTAATGATTTCCCTGGTCATTCACTTAGTCTTTTTTCTGTTCATGTTTACTTCTAATTGGACATGGAATAATATACAGGTGAGGCAAAATTAGGTTTACAGTTGTTTGTATGGAAAGTAATACAATAATTAATAAGTAATAATACAAGAATAAACTGTGTTTCATGTGCTCACAACTGTTTGCCTACTTTTGCCCACCCTGTATAGTTTTTTAAATAACATTATCATACATTTGCACAGTTATACGCCACATCTTTTACTTTCTCTCTTTTTGGTTCAATGTCTTAACTTCAATCTTAAGGCTTACCTAATTTTTAGAACACTTTTTGGATCTTAAAGTTTTACCATTTCCCTTTTGTAATTATATGGGAAAATATTAGTTTTAGAGAAATATGAATTTTAAATACCTAATAGTTCAAGATCCATAAAATCTTCCATATACGTATAGAGAACTATGGTCTTATAACTAGGGAAGTTGAAAGTGTGCTTGAGACACATACATAAACTTTTCATTACGGAATTGTGAGTCTTACATAACACAATAAAGTGACTACACATGAATTATGCTGAAACTCAGGTCATAGGTACAGACTACTCTCTAATCAAAATTGCCACCAGGACAAAACTGACACACCCAATAGAAATCCTGTATCGTATTTCATGATTTAAGTTAAGCAATTTGAGTTTCTGGAAACAAATATGCTAACAGAACTAAGAGAACATTTTCTCCTTTTTACTTCCTCATTTGTAGTCACAGAAAAGAATGAAAATGAGAGACTGTAAATAAAATTATTCTTTCTCTTAGTGGTTTCATCTGATCAAAATAATTCTTCTGATATATGTTAAACACAATATAATAATATTATAAATCACTGTTAAACCATTTAATTATTTGTCATATGACTTATGCCACTTAAAATCATTCTACTAATTTTCCTATGTTGAAAACACTTTTTTAATGCTTTCATATTCTAAAGACTCAATTATTAGTTATTTTTCTCAGGTTTTCATTATCTTTAAGGTGATACACATATATATATATTATCATATATAATTCCTGCAGGGTACTATACTGCTAAGTGTTAGCCACCCTGATGGATGCCAACAGCTTTTACATAATATTAGTCAAATTAATTTAAAATATAATATAGTAGGTATATTATAAATTGCTTCTGCCTAGAAAAATGAGATAATTATAGCTTGTATTTCAAATCTATTGAAGTGCTGGGTTTAAGACAGTGATGTCTGTGTAGCCATTACAGAATAAGAAGTACCATATACTACTAAAATAGTATTTATAATTTAACATGGGTAAAATCAATTATTGCTTTTTGTTCAGTACCTAATGCGGTAATTTGTACTAAGCAAGCACTTAATTATTTATTTGAATCAGTAGTTCTGTGATATACTGGAATAACTGACTGAAGAACTATCTAGAATTAACTAACTAGAATTAACATCTAAAGAAAGCAAGTCCTAGAACAGGAATTCTTAATCTGGGACACATGGATGGGCTTGGGGAGGCGGGAATAAACTCCTTGTAACTATATGTGAATTTCTGTGTATGTGTGTTGTGCAGGGAAGGAATTTCAAAATCTGTACTGGTTTCTCAAAAGGGTTTCAAAACAAAATGTTAAAAAGCAGTTACATGGAGAAAAAAAGAACTCCAATCTCTCATCAAAGGACAGAATTTCTCCTTTTATACATCAACTAGGCTTGAAATTAACTGTAATCTCATGGAAATGACCTGCTACTATAATCAAGAATTTGAATGTAAAAGAAACACATTACAGAACATAAGATATCTGCCTTCTTTCTCTATAATAAAGAATTAATAGGTCTGAAAACAAAAGTAAAATCAAAACAAATTTACAACCCACTAAATTTTATTAACCTAAAGCACCAAAGCTAGGAATATCTCAACTTTAAAAGTAATATGGTTTAATTAATATGTAGGTTTCATTTGACTATTATAAAATAAAAAGAAATGTAGAAAATAATCTTTAAAAAGCACATGTCTACAAATTGGAAACAATGACCACTAAGCAAACATACATAAAGAAGACATAAATTAGCCTAAAGGGAAAATTACATTTGTAGATTTATTAAAATGCTTTAAAAATCCCAATAGAGCAAAAAATATAAATATCAAAAGGATTGAGAAATTCTTATTATAGGATAACAAATTGACAAAATAATATAATAAATGTCAGGCCTGGTTCACTTCTCTCCAAAGAAGGCATTTAAATTTTCCCTTTCATTTTTTCCATCAATTCTTTAAATTATGAATGAAAATACATTTGTACAATAACATTTTCACCAGTTTTTTCTAGTTAGTGAACTAAAAGCAAAGCATATATATATGTATGTGTGTATGTATATATATATGGCTTTGTTATAATCCACAGATTACAAAAGTCGTGCATAACCTTATGTACACACGTAAGTCTATGAGGAGATAAAAGCTATAATACATGAGAAGTAAGTGCTTGCAACAGAAAACTGAAGTATAAAGTTTAGTTCTTTTTCTGTACTATAAAAAACCCAGCCATCATAAAAGCTTGTGCCATTCTTAGGCCACTTTCAGGCACAGTCTGAAAAGCTGGAAAGTAAACACAGGTGTTTTAAAACTGGAACTGCTGTCACGGACAACCACAAACACCCTTAACTCCGAGTGGCAACGCCTCTTTCCTGCCCTCTGTTTTTTAAAGCAATGCCCAAAAAGAAAATGTCAAATGTTTCACCTTTCAACACCTCAAAATAAGTAAGAGCTTAAAGTATTGTTTCGCTAATCTCTAGCAAATAGATAATTTTTTCACTACTTTTAAACGAGGCCAATTAAATATTAATTGCATAAAATAAAAAGTAGAATTTCTGAAAGGATTACCAATAGCCCCAAGCTTTCATCCCCATTCCACCATATGTTTAGGATTTTCTTTAATTTTTAAGAGCAAAATCTTTTGTTTAAATACATTTAGATGGTTTATTCTGTCATGGAACTTTTACAGAAAGTATCTGATCTGTTCCTGTATGTTTTAACACACAAACCAGAAATAAACAAGAATTTTAAAAAAGTAGTCAAGCACCTTTGGTTACCATACAAGGAAAGATTTAAAATTAGAAAAATTCAAAACTTGAAAATATGTAATTCTCTTTTAGAATACTGTGTCCTAATGGATACTTACATAGGTGTAGAAATTGTTTACAGATTTAAAAAAAGCAAAATAATTTCCAAACTGGTTTAGACATGGAACTCATATTCATAAATGTGAGATGAATTTTCTAATACTGAAATACCACTTAGTTTCTATTGTATATATTAGCCCCCCTCCAAGGATAACATTCATTAACAATTGATGAGCTACTACCTAACTAGTGAATATAAAAATGAAATGGAATGAATGGTTTATACTTTACCATAGTCATCAAGAAACAGGTGCTGTTCAGAGAACGGCCAAGTATCTCTCAGTTCCCAAATTAATTTTGGAGGTTGTTTTGATAGGTTTAGTCCTACCCTCAGAATTCCACATGCAATTCCTTTGTGCAGTTCACGTAAGAACTGCTCTATGAAATCGTATATGTGTATTTGATTATTTATAATAAAAAAGTTTCTCACTGTGTCAATTTTTTAATAAAATGATATTTGCCTTTCAAAATAAGAAAATAAAACAAGAATTAATCATCATAAATTAAAATTAAGAGTGAATTAACAATTCTATATTAATATCTACATTTTTTCAACATTTTCTCATATATTTTGTAACTCTCAAAACGTAAAGAACTAATATCAAAGCTATATGCTATTTGGCTAATCAGAGGCAATCAACTGTAAATGAGAGAAAAACAAATACATTTTCCCATCTTGTTCAGATCCACCCACGTATTGCTTCACCTCACATGTGAAGGACATCATACAGCGTTAAGAGACAAAATAATGTTAAGTTTTGACATAAACCAACAAAGTAAAGAAATTTAGAATTAAGTTTGACAGTTCTTTGCTGAGTCCCCTGTACTTTGGTATCACAACACACACAGTACCTACAGCCACAAAGGAGCAAGGAAAGGGCAGTGTGTCAGCCTTAGAAGTTCATTTCCTGGCTTTTGTTGGTTTATATTACAATCTAATATTACATAAACAATCCGTTTCTAGGCAATTCATTTTTTCCTCTAACATGATGAGCTGAGTTCATTTGGACGCTAAATATCTTTCAGCATATAACAATCCAGCTTAACAGCCACAGCAACAAAAGCCCATTAAAGGAATGTCATTTAAAAATTAAATTTACAAAAAATATAAGATTATACAACATTTGCTTAAATGGAAAGAACACTATTACATATATTTTACAACCTCTCAAAAAGTGAAGCTAATTAACATAACAGAATTTATTAAAAAATAAATGGTTTACCTTAGAATTTTTAGGTCTTATTAGTAATTCTTTCTTGGTCTAAAAGTAATGTGATTACCTGAAAACTTATGGATCTAGATAAAAATCAATATAAGTAACTATCAAAAGTTTGACTGAAAAAAGCTATTGAGGATATTAATAAATATTCTAAATTTTTGAAGGGGCAACCTACAGTTAAAAGCTGATGATGATATAATGCAGCAAAAATAGTGGACCAATGTATGTTCTGATCACTGCGATCATGACTTAATTTCACTATCTTTTATTCTAGTAAAAACAGTCATTCTAGTATTTAGAAGAATAATTTAGGTAATAATCTTCAATTTTAAAATTTGGCACTTTTAGAAAGATGGACAGAAATGCTCATATATTTTCAAAATAAAATGTACAAAAATGATTCTGGACTTAAAATAGCAAGTATCAAAAGGATGTAATGATTTAACTAAATGGTCCTAAACTAGAAATAATACTGGAAATGAGATACTGAATTACACTGGAAATGTTTTCATGGAATATATAAAACTATACAATATGATTTAGTGAAATTAAGTAGAAATACAAGATACATAAATATCATCCAGATACAATTATGGTTGTGCAAGATTCTAAGTTAATATTTTCTAAAGAAAGGGTTACAAGTTATTAAAACTCCTGAGGTAACTCTGAAAATGCTCAAAGTTTTTTCAAGACTTTGAAATATATTGTAAAATACATATATATAAATATATGAGAATAAAAAATCGGTGATATGCTTTATATATTGAACTTCAAATATTAAGCAATAAACTATAGAACGTTTTAAAATGTGTCTTTGAGTCACTAAGCAAGAGTGACTTTTCAAGATGCCTATTTTTGTTTCAGTTAAAATTAAAATCCATGCTGTCTAATCCTTGGAGTCAATTTGTAATTAAGGGGATTTGATGAGAGACCAGGCACTGAATTAATGATAAAATTTAATATCTGTTTTAATGCATCAACATAACAGAAAAACTAACCAACACTGAACAACACAATAAAGTCATTTTGGTGTAGAGGGCATAACATAGTTGTATTAATTTGTGAAAGTTTTTGTTTTAATAATAAATGTACATGCTAAAGTTCTGTAGATGCATTACTAAAAACGGTGTGTCCAAAAACATACTCATGTCAAAAATGTTAATAGAATATTCTTGGCACAGAAAACCATGTTGTTAAACGCAGTGACTTTTACTGAGAATGTTATGCAATCTCTAATGAAGGGCTTAACTGGTTTCCATGATCATGTCTCTACTCAGGAACATTTTTACTTAGTAGCCAAAGTAAATTAATTGAATTTAATAATCTAAAGTTCGATGTAAAAAATATATACATATTTTAGTTTAGAAATAACATATAAAATTTAAAAACCCATCAAATTAAATTTCATAGTAGTTTAAATAATGATCTGGATTTTGCACTATACTTTTCACAGTACAGTAATATTGTGAAATTCAGAAAAGAATTTAATATGTCACTCCAAATCACTATAACCTTGTATAAAATTTGGTTACTGTAAACACCAAAAATGAAAGAGAAAAATTTTATTTGGCCAGCATTCTCTCTGGCCTCATCCAGCTTACCCCCAAAATACCAAGAAATCAGTTTAAAAAGACATAAAACTGATAAATGACCAAAATACTGACGTCAACCCAACACAGAAATCAGTAGAAAATTTGCTAGAACTAAAGTTAAAAAGCACAATTGGTAAAATTATTTTCAGAACCAAAAAATCAATAAGCATAAAAGGTTAGGGAATTATTTTGTTCCCATTTTACTTCCGAACAACAAGTCTATGTCAGCAAGTTTTTGAATTTAGTGTAAGATACTCCAAAAAAGTTGGCTTTGGGTCAGGCTCAGATTTACTATTTTGAAAACATCTTTTGATGATTCCAATACATGCCTTTGTGAAGAACCAATAACCTATGCTCACTACCTAACAATCAAGAGGGACTTCATTCCTTTTAAAGGTATCAAGGGAATTATTTGCAATGATGTACCATGAATATCTGCTCTTTTATACCTTCTTGGTCACTATAATAATAAAAATGAACAGACCTGGAAATGAACAAATCAGGAAAAAAATGGGAAGAGACACTGAGGTGAGAACTGAAGGCAAGGGGAAAAGTGCTGCTGTTGATGTGAGCAGAAAAATGAAAGACCTGGAAGTCCTGGGAGCACTGAGGGTTTCTCAAATATTCCATTTCTTTTCATATCAGTGCTACTTTTGTTATTACAACAATTTCATTCTTCCCCCCAAATCCCTTTCCTGTCTGGCCACAGACAAGATGACTGAGGCCAAACTAAAGACAGGATGAGGAGGTCTTACACAGGGGTGGGCAAAAGTAAGTTTACCGTTGTTTGTATGGAAGACTATATAATACAAGAATAGATAATAATATAAGAATAACTCTGTGTTTTGTGTGCTCACAACTGTATACCTACTTTTGCCCATTCCTGTATGGGCAAAGGAAATAGGGCAAAAGGCATCTTAGTCAGAGATACCAGGTCCAAAGAGAAGGTGATACAAAGACTAGAAAAGGTTCCAGGATGTATCTAAAACCAGCTCACATAAAAATAAATCTGTCTGGTATGCTTAAAAGTCTGTCTTATACTGAAAATTTATGCCTTTACTCAAGTAATCATTTTGATTAATTGTTTGGCATATTACAAAATGTATGAGGCAGTAGGAAAGAAATGAAATGTGACTATATTTTTATTATTATATATCAAACTACTAATATCAAATTCCTAAAATAATGGTATGAAACTAAAAATTAGAAAAATATTAATAGCTAGTGTTAAGAGAAATTAAATGTAAGTATTTAGAAGCATTACATTGTGGTTTGCAATTGATAATCTCCACAAAAGTTTCCCACAGTAATTCAGTATTCCTTCCATTTAAGAAGTTATAGTTCAGTTGCTTCATTTGAATCTCATCAGTTTTTATTGCATCTTGATGGACTTGAACTTATACAAGCTCTGATGATTTGGTGCTTAATCTACAGAGCCACCCTTCAAAGTCATTGTTCATTTCAGCAAGCCTATAATAAATGCTGTCATAGCAATTCCGCACTTGGTATACAAAACTGTAAACCTTGTCTAGCTGAGAGTCTTGCTTATACAGAAAGACTCCCTCAAGAAGAAACTTACAGTACAGAAGACGAAATATGGCATGGTAACAGACTGCTGCTAGGAACCAGGGCAGAATCTCCATGTCCCACGCTCAGAATTTTGTGTTTTTTAAAACATCGGCCCCAACTTTTGCAAATGGCTCCTTCAATATTTCAGGTTGCACATGGCCTACAACAGCAGACTACCTGGCCCTGAGCCTAATGAGGATAGTTTTGCTCAGCATTCAAAGCTTACTAGCCCATAGCTTTTTCATTTCCCAATTCCAAATTATTAAACTTTTATCTGACTTACCAATCTCTTTGAACCAGGACAGAGAGGTTGTCACTATTAGCTTTGTGTTAGACAGGCATATATCAGCTTCTTTATAAAAAAAGAATGGTTGACTGAGGAAGATTTGACTTTTAGTAGTGGGCTCACAATGCAATATACAGATGATGTATCACAGAATTGTATACTTGAAACCTATATAATTTTATTAACCAATGTCCCCCCAATAAACAGTAAGAAAATTACCTATAATTCTATGATACCAAATCTGGAATCATAGGAAATCTGGTATGTGAGGGAATAGGGTACTTTCCTAACAAAATATATAGACCACCAAAATTAACTTAAGAAATAGAAAAACTAGATACACATATTGAAACAATTAAAAGGTACTTAAAACTTATATTACAAAAGAGGCACCAAGAATATATGATTTTAAAACTCGATTCTATTTAAAACTTAAAGTAAGATCATTCCAATTCAAACTCTTTAAGACCACAGTTAAAAGTAGAAATTTATGTCATTCATTAAGCTAGTAAGTAACATTAGCATCAAAACTGATAGTCAAAACAATCTTAAAAAAAAAGACTTCAAAGGTATTGATGTCACACTATTATAATGCTACAGTAATCAACAAAGTGTGGTACTGGCTTAAGGATATACATACTAGATCAATGGAATAGAACTGAGAGTCCAGAACTAAACTCTCATATTTATAGTCAGTTGGGCTTTTGAGAAGGGTATCAAGACAATTCAATGTGGAAAGAATAATCTTTTCAACAAATGATGCAGAGACAACTGTATTTAGCTATCTAAATGTAAAAGAAAGGTTTATCTGCCTTATATAATATCCCCAAATTAATGCAAAATTGGTCACCGATATAAATGTTAGAGCTAAAACTATAAAACTTCTAGAAGAAAACATTTATGTAAATCTTCCTAACTCTGAGTTAGGCAAAGCCTTCTTAGGTGAGAATCAAAAGCATATCATTAAAAGAACACCATTAAAAAAGTGAAGACAATCCACAGAATGGAAACATTATTTGCTAATCTTATACCTAAAAGGGACTTGTATCCAGAATACATAAAGTAATTTTCTAAGTCAACAATGAAAAGACAAATAACCCAATTGTTAAGTGGGCAAAAGATCCGAATAAACATTTCTCCAAAGAAATGTACAAATGGCCAATAAATGCATGAAAAGATGGTCAAGATTAGTTGTTAAGGCCCTAGCTGGTGCGGCTCAGTGGTTGAATGCCAGCTTGGGAACCAAAGGGTCCCCAGTTTGATTCCCAGTCAGGGCACATGCCTGGGTTGGGGGCCAGGTCCCAAGTAGGGGGCACATGAGAGGCAATCACACATTGATCTTGCTCTCCCACTCTTTCGCTCTCTCTCTTCCCCTCTCTCTAAAAGCAATAAATAAAATCTTAAAAAAAAAAAGATTAGTCACTAAGGAAATGCAAATCAAAACCTTAGTAAGACATCACCTCACACCCACTAGGATGGCTATATTAAAGACAACAGACAATATTGGTAAAAATGTCTAAAATTTTGACCTTTGCACATGGATGATGGGAATGTAAAATGGTGTAACTATTTTGAAAAACAGTATGGTAATTCCTTAAAATGTTAAACATAGAGTTACATTATGACCCAGCAATTCTATTCTTAGGTATATAAAACTAAGAGAAATGAAACCATATGTTCAGACAAAAAAATGGTACTTAAATATCCATAGCATTTTTCATAATAGCCAAAAAGTGGAAACAACCTAAATGTTCATCAGCAAATGAAATGATAAACAGAACACATGATATATATACACTGTATAGTATGCATCAAAAAAAGAATTAAGTACTGATACATGCTATAACATGAATGAACCTTGAAAATATTATACAGGGTCCAGCACGAATAATGTCCTTTTTTATTACAAAATCTTTTATTGCAAAATCATAAGCATGTAATTCTGTAACAAAACAATATCACACTCAAGCACACCATATGACATTTTAGGTGATGTGTTCAAATTAAAACTATAAATTACTACACCCATATTATACCCTATCAACCACACTGAAGCAGGTGTTACTTCTGGTGGACCCTGTATGCTAAGTGAAAGGAGCTAGTCATGAAGGACCATATGTTGTATGATTTCACTTATATGAATTATCCAGAAAAGGATAAGTAGATGAGTGGTTGAGATGAACAGAAGATATTTGGGGAAATGGCAGGTAATGTGTGTATTTCAGGTGAGTGTTAAAAATGTTCTAAAATTAGATTGTGGTGATGGTTGAAAACACTGTAAATATACTAAAATGGCACACTAAATAAGTCGATAATTATGGTATATAAAATATATATTAATAAAGCTGTAAAATACAAAAATTACTGAGGGGCAAAGGACCAAAAAAGTAAATAAAATAAAAAAATAGCAAACAAATAGCAAAATGAGGGAAAACATGAACAAATACTGTGAATATAAATAAATGTATTCACACTGTGAATATAAATAAATATATACCCTGGACAAATGAAAAACATTCAAACATGCTTAATTAAAGAAGTACAAAAAACAGACAAAAAGTCCTGATACAGTACAAAAAAACCTTCTAGGTCAATTTCACTTATATTGAAGAATGTGAATTTGGAGACAGACTGCCTCGGTTCAGATCTAAGATCCACCAGCCGCATCTGTCCATGCCATCAGTTACATTAGTTAACCCATGCTCCTCAGTTTCTCCACCAGCACAATTAGAAATAGTTGTACCTGGCTGGTACGGCCCAGTGGACTGAACACTGGCCTGAGAACGAAAGGAAGAGTTGTGCCACCTACCACATAAGGTCACTCTGAAATTTAAACACTTTAACATATGTAAAGCATCAGAACAGCACCTGGTACTCAGTGTTATCTGAAGGTAGACCATTATAAATTAATTAAAAAATTCAATGAAAGGAAAACAGTGACAAATCAAATCCAACCGTTTATTGAAGGAATTATTCAACATCGGAAACTCAATAAAATGTGTTACATCCATTAATAAACATTTAAAATAATTTCAGAAAGAACTACTTCCGAAATATGACAAAATATATATCACAGTCCAACAGCAGATATAATGCCCATGCCTAGGATGCAAACAGTTGGAACTCCTGTCACTGTATGTTACCAATAAGAAAAGCTGAATAAAGCACAAAGTTGTAACTTTCTCAAGCTCATTAGAGAGCAAAGCTTACAGGAAAACAAGTCAACATTTCAAGGATGGACAAGGCTCCAAGGAGAAATGGAGATTTGCATTTACTGGTAGGCTCTTTCCCACACAGCTCTACTAGGTGCTCATGGAAAATATCAAGGGCAGAGTAGGTGACTAGATAGCTTCCCTTGGTGATGTTCGCATGCAGGGTGTATGGGGGAGGGGACTGGCTGCTTCTAAGAAAGGAGCAAAATCCTCTGTCCTCCCCCAAACAGACCCTTCTGTCAATACAGCAAAATCCATGCATAACTGAAAAAAGGTCACCAAAACTGTCAGGGCACTGGGAAACCACACTGTTTTGGAACTGCAGAATAAAGAACAACCTCCATTCTGAGGTGAGAGGCAGACACAGACCTCAGTCCCTGATCCTGTGCCAATACTATTAGATAGCTTCTGTCACTGGGAAAGGGGCAAGGAACAAGTCCCATAGAACACCTACCACAGATACAAGTGAGAGTTTGGCTGTTACAGAACTCTGAGAAGACCCACCCCTGAAGGCCAAGCACGAAGAGACTGTCCTAAAATTAAAGCAGAGAACTCTTAGTCCTGCAACACCATACCACAACAAAACTCTCCTGCTGGAAAAAGGAAAAGAGTGTAGAATGAGCATCCTCTGAAGTTCAATCACACAGTCAAATGAAAATCAAGGGTAAAGCATGAACACTGAAAAAAACCCTTCAGCACCCAGGCTTCCATCCTGAACATAAGGTAACAGCAACTTATTATTAGAACAATTTGAGACCTATGATGCAGAGGCAATAACCAGAGCAACAACAAAACCCTTGGAACAACTCAATGCTTAAACAACTAGCCTAAAAGGAAAGCCATTGTTTTATTCACAATGTCCACCATTCAATAAAAAATTATGAGACACATGAAAAGCAAAAGCAAAACAAAACTGTCAAATGACAAAGCAATCACAAAATGAGATACAGAGATGATCCATATATTGGAACTATCAAACTCTTTAAATTATCAAGAAAAATATAATAGAAAGTCTCATGGTAAATGTCAAACTAATTGGTGCAATATAGAATCCCTTCCCACTAAAATTATGTAAAAGATAAGGATATTCACTATTACAATTCCTAGTCAAGGTTAATTAGGCAGGTGTAGGAACTGTGGGAGGAGAAAGGGGGATATTATTAGTTTTCTTTACATATCTTCACACTATTTTCACTGGCTAGGGTGGACATGTATAATTTTTTAATTAATAACTGCTTATTTTGAAATGATTCAAGGCCCACAAGAACTTGCAATAAGTATTCCTGTATGGCCTTCACTTAGCTTCTCCCAGTGATGACATCATATATGTGCCATACCATACTGTCAAAATCAGGAAACTGACATTGGTGTAATGTCAGATGTAGATCTTATTTTAATTCCATCTGTTTTAATATGCTCCATCCCTCCCACCCTCCCTTACTGGTATATAATTCTATGACATTTTAAAATTACAAAATCAGAATACAGAAGGGTTACTAAACTACAAAGAAACCTGCTACCTTTAATAGTCATACACTGTTCCTCACCCTAACTGCAAAAAAAAAACAAAACAATGATCTTCTCTCCATCCTAATAATTTTGCTACTTCGGTACTTCCATAAATTGAATCACATAGATAAAACCCTTTCAAATTGGCTTTTCTCATCCAGCATGGCGCCCTGGGGAAGCAAGCATCCAGGTTGTTGCATGTACCAATCAACTGTTCCTTTTTATTGTTAAGTAATAATTGTTGATTGTGTGGATGTTGATCCATCAACCCGCTGAATGATATCTGGCTTATTTCTAGTTGGGGCTATACAAATAAAAGCTCTTATGAATATTTCTGTATATTATTTTTATAGATATTTTCATTTTTTCAGGATAAGGCCCAGGAATGCAGTAGCTGGGTTGTATGGTAATTAATATATGTGTATAAAAAACTGGCAAACTGTTTTTGCACCAATTTCCACCAGCAGTGTATGAGAGACTCAGTTTCTCTACATCCCATCAACATTTGGTATTAAGAGTATTTTTTATTTAGCCATTCCAATAGTGTGATGTGGTAGCTCACTGTTGTTTTAATGAACATGTAAATTTTAGAAGAGAAATTTAATTTTAAAATGTTTTAAAAATAAGAAAATTAGAATGTAAGATTTCTGGGTCCTTTTGTTAAATATTCTGCTTTACTAATCTTGAAATTGAGTCTGAACTTACATTTTCATGGTGTTCATTCAAATACTCTGTTTCTGGAAATCTATCTGGAAAAAATAACATACAGTCTTTAAAAATTCAACTCATAAGTGTCCTTTCTCTGGAAACTATTAGAGAATATACTCTATCAAAATGAAAGAGCACATCAAGTAGAAGAAAAATAGGATCCAGGAAACAGGTGACTCAACGCAGGGAACTAAAAGAATGTACCAAATAACACTGAAGGCAGGTTCCAGGACTGGTATTGTCCTACAGAGTAATCTGTTCAGATGCTCAGAGAGAAAAAAGGGGGTAGTGTTTTTAGATCCCCTGGTATAACTGAATGTATTAACAAGAGATCTATATATCTAGTGGAAAGAATACAGATATACTAGTGATAGACACACAGTATACAAACTAAAAATCCAGACTGTAATTCTAAGGAAGACAAAGTACTGAAAAAAACTTTGTTTTTTTTAAGAACTGTAACAAGTCTGAGATTTATATCCTAACTGCAGGCTAACTTTGCCTGCCAGTTTTATGCACTTCGGCAGGAGATGCAAGAATTCTGGGTCACAGAGAACTTTTATTTATTCAGGCCCAGCACAGACAGCATAGGATTCATGTCTGTATAGGTTGTCTTCCTGCCCCAACTCCCATGGGGGCAGCAAGGAGGGACCCAGTGGACAATGCACACATGAAGAACAAACACCAAGCTTAGGAAGTCCAAGCTGTTATAACATGCTATAAGCAAACCTCCTGACTTCTGCTTCAGAGGGAGATAGTGTTTTTATTACACTGGATAATAAATGATACTCTTATCACTGGGGAGATATTGTTTTTTATTATACTGGACAGTAAATAATACTGTGCTTTAGAGAAAGACACTATCTGTATCTTCTCCTAAGCTGTCTGTTAAACAAATATCCCTTACAACATAGTTCAGAACAAAGAACATTAGAAATGCTAAATACACAGGGTGGGGCAAAAGTAGGTTTACAGTTATGAGTTCACAAAACACAGAGTTTACTCTTGTATTATTAATTATTGTACATATGAACAACTATAAACCTACCTTTGCCCCACTCCATATAGTATACGCAATATAGAAATACTAACAACCCATGGGAGAGCTGTCACCCAACATGGTTAATTTAGAGTCAAAATCATCATTAGGTTTTTTTAAATTAAAAAGAATACAACTTAAAATGCCTGAATACAAGCATGTCATTAGAGTATGTATATCCTTACATTTGCTTCAGTTTCAGCCTTCTCATTTTGAAGACATAAGATAATTTGACAAAGATGATGTAGTTTGTTAAAGGTACAGCAAGGACAAGAAAACCAGGGTCTGACACTTAAACCAATATTCCTTCTGCCACCACACCCAACAGAATGCAGGCATAATGTGTCATACTTTGTGAATAGTTTGTTCATACATTTTACCGACTGTAACAGTATCTCTGCTCTCATCTCATAAATGTGGGAACCAATACTCAGGGAAGTTAACTGACTTACCCAATACTCTACAACAGTAAGTGGTACATTCAAAATCCATTACTAGAGTTATCTACCAGAAAATCATCCAAAACTACACCTCACAGACAGAAGGGTGGCTTCCTCTGGGCCTATCAAAGGCAGTCCATTAACAGCTAACAAGGGAAAATGACTAACAACTAACCCAATATATTAGCTCATCATAAGAAATTATATTATTATTAACTATCAAGTACAAAGAGTGCTTGCTATTTACTCAGTCTCCTAAAAGTTTATCTTGCAGTGACCTCTAAACAGCAAAGAACAAAATAACAAATAAACATCTATTTTATTAATATTTTTAAGCTAACAGTAAAAAACTAAAATTCCTGATACTGTTCAATTCATGAGCAAAGAAAATTTAACAAAAAATAAAAATCTTTTCAGAGAGTTTTAGTTGGGCAATTAGTGACTATGAAGATGATATTATACCAGAATAATTCCATTACCTCCATGTCTTGAACTTAGTAGATATTCAATAAATATGTTGACTTCAGCTATGATAGCTAAAATTTATTTTTGATTTAAAAAACTTACTGATCATTTAATATCAGTTAAATAGTGGTCTAAACTGCAAGAGGATAGCAACATGAAAAGGTATTGATCCATTAAGCCCAATTTTTTGATTTAGGGAAGATGACATGTAAATTATCCATTAATATTACAGAAAAAATTAAATAAAAGCTGTAACAGAAGACTAGAAAAAAATTAAAGAACATGACACATTTAGTAAACTCTAAGTAGCGGGGGATGGTTGGGGTTTATCAACACTAAAGAGAGAGAAATGGTTCCAAAAAAAAAACAAAAGAAAGAAAGAAAAGAAAAATCAGGCTAAAACTAGCATAAAGTCCTAAATTTCATCCTTGGGAGGTTTAGATTACATTTCCTAGACAATAGAAAGCAACTGAAAAGTTTTATCTAACTTTACACAATATTTCACTCTTGCTCCTGACAGTTAATTCTTTTGTATGTCTAAAAAATTATTCCCCTTGTCAATTTCAGGGTACTTAAAATATTATTTCCTAAATTACTGTTGAGAAAGCAGTAATTTTAACTGCCATTCCTTCACAAATATATCTTTTCTAATCATTAAGAGTTTTTAAGAGTTTGCCTTTAAATCCAATGTTCTGCAATTTCTTTTAGGTTTGTCATACTTAGAATTCATTTCATATTCCTAGATCTGAGGTTTGTGTCATTTGAAAATTCTGGAAATATCTCAGTCCTTATTTCTTTGTATTGTGTCTTTTCACTGCTCCTTATATTAACTGCTCTAGAACTCTGAAAATATTTATTTTAGCTCTTTTCTCTCTACCTTTTGTGTCTTTTATAATCTCGTATTTTTTACTTCTTTGTCTCTCTGGCTTCCATTTTCATACTTCTTCAACTCTATCTTCCAGTTCACTAATAGTTTCTTAAACTGTCAAATCTGCTGTTCAACCTATTTGCTGTTTAATTTTAATTATTTTACTTTCATTTCCTATAAGTTTAACCTAGGGTTTTTTTCAAATTTACTTGATTGATTTTAGTCATTTTCCTTGCTTGCTTAAACACTTACGCTATATTCTGTGACTGATAAATAAAATATTGGAATTATTTGTTGAAGTATAGGATTCTGCTGCCTTATGTGTTTACTGACATTCATTAGAAGTGTCTTTTTCTCCTTCATGTTTTTTTTTTGATAGTTCAGGGTCTTTGAAACTTTATAAGAAATATTAAAGGCCTAACATAAAGGTAATTTCACTTGGTCTGTTGTCTATGGGATCCTCTGGAGTAAGACTACTTCAAATTAAATCCTCAGCTTTTAGATGACAAGACAACAAGAATTCAGGCAACCTGTGTAGTTCTAAGGCAGCCGTGGATGGTAAATTCTCAGTGCTACTCTTCTCCGGCTCTACAGTCAAGAAAGTCAAGTTACCTCACTGTCTTATTTTGTATCAAGGGCTTGACTCTTGTTCACCTGAACACTAACACTGTGAGCAGCTTCAGGAGAGCACACATCACTGCACTCTCCAGCTTACATAGGTTCCGGGGTCTAGTCCTTCTCTGTCTTCCCCTTGAAACCATTAAAATGGAAGCTCAGATTTACCCAGGTTTGACAAGAATGCACTCAAGGTAAAAGACTGCTTCAGGATATTGCTTATTTTCCATGTTTTTCCCCTCATTTCCATTTTGTTTTGGGCCTTTTCAAATTCCTTATTTTCCCACCTTCTCAGTAATGTTGTTTTAAAATGTTCTTAAAATATAGACTTTCCCGGTCAAGTGGAGGCACAGATAGATACATTTCGCCTCACTGCACAATCATCAGAAAGAACACAAGTAACTTAAAAATGAAAAATACTGAGGACTGCCAGAAAATCACCCAGAAAAATACCCAGAAATGTACAGAAGTCCAACCACCAAAAATTTCAAGAAGCTATATTCATCCAGATGGGTAGGAAGGGTGAAGACAGGGAATTGGGGCTGAGAGGACACAGTGTGGGGGAAGTGAGCCAGGATTGGTGAGGCTGTGGTGGCCTACAGAAGAGGCGGTCCCACATTTGTGTGTGGTGGATAGAAATCAGAGGGACACCTTGTGGGCAAGCAATCCCAGCCTCAGGCCAGACTGCACAGTCCACAGTTCCAGCACTGGGTAAAATAATGACTCGTAACTTCTCACTGTAAACCCAGGGTAGGTTGGGGTGGTAGAAGAAACTGCCAGTTTCTTAGGAGAGTCTAGAACTTAAGCAAACCCATCCATTCTGGGAACCACACAACCAGGGCAGTAGCTGGAAGGGCACCAGTTATATAAGGAAAGTAGGTGAAGTGACTGGAAAAGGGGTGAATGCAAGGTAAGCCCCCCAAAGTCAGTCAGCAGTAATACTGTCCCCTCTTTGACCTCTCCCCTACATATGGAGCCATGAAGTGTGAAGCAGATTGCATTGACCTGGCAAGGACCCAAGGCTTTGCACTATACAACTTAACAGGTACGCTAAGACAGGAAATCAGCAACTCTACCTAGTATACAGACACAGGGAAGCAGCCAAAATGTGGAGACAGACAAATATGGCTCAAATGAAGGAAAAGAACAGAACCAAAGAAAAAGTACTAAATGAATGGAGATAGCCAAACTATCAGATGCAGAGGTCAAAACACTGGTGATAGGATGCTCAGAGAACTCACTGAGTACAGCAAAGAATAAGGGAAGAAATGAAGGCTACACTAAGTAAAATAAAGAAACAACCACAGGGAACCAACAGCAATGGGAAAGAAACCAGGGTTCAAATCAACAATTTGAAACATAAGGAAATAATAAACAGTCAACGAGAACAGAAGAAAGGAACAAGACTTCAAAAAAAATAAGGAGATTAAGAAGACTCTGGGACATGTCCAAACATTCCAAAATCTGAAATCATAGGCCAGAAGGTAAAGAGAAAGAGCAAGAAACTGAAAATCAATTTGAAACAATAGTGAAAGAAAACTTAGCTAATTTGGTGAAAGAAATAGACACACAAGTCCAAGAAGCACAGAGTGTCCCAAACAAGGTGTACCCAAAGAGGACCACACCAAGACACAGTTAAAATGTCAAAGGTTAGGGACTTCCAGCCAAGATGGAGGCATAGGTAGACACACTGTGCCTTCTCGCACAACCAAGATAGAGACAACAACAATTTAAAAACAGAATAACAACCAAAACTGACAGAAAATTGATCTGAATGGAAGTCGGACAACCAAGAAAATAGACGTGTTCATCCAGACTGGTAGGAGGGGTGGAGTCGGGCAGCCAGGCACAGGTCGAGGCAGAGCAGACAGCAGAGAGCTTGGGACTGGGTGCATGAGGCATCCAGGGTGCATGAGATAGCACTGGGTGGACCCTGAGCACGCAGGCGGCAGCTGGCAGACCTTGGCCAAGGGGTGGCAACTGGCAGACTCAGCGAGGCAACGATTGTGAAGCAAGGCACTGAGAGCAATCCAGGATCACAATGCTGGGAAATAGAGCCTTGGGGCACTAATTGAGGACACCTGTGGGGTTTGAGGAGCAGGGAGGAACTCCCAGCCTCTCAGGAGAGGTCCTTGGAGGGTCCCACAGCATGCACAAGCCCACCCACACAGGAATTGGTACCAGAGGGGTCTATTTTGCTCTGAGGAAGCAGCAGAAGGGACTGAGGTCCCATGGAGAGTGGAGCAAGAGCCACTGGTCCCTCTCAGACCCTGACCCCACATACAACGTCACAACCCAGTGACTGGGGTGCCCTGCCCTGCTGAAGAGCTAGGGCTCTGCCCCTCATATGTAACAGACGCAACCAGACCAAAGTGCGGGGGAGAAGATTGCTCAAACAGAATTGAAAGCCCCAGAGCCAGTTTTTTTAAGTGACCGAGAGATAGCCAACCTATCAGATGCACAGTTCAAAGCACTGGTGATTAGGATGCTCACAGAATTGGTTGATTTTGGTCGCAAATTAGATGAAAAAATGAAGGCTACAATAAGTGAAATGAAGGAAAATGCACAGGAAACCAACAGTCATGGAATAAAAGCTGAGTCTCACATCAATGGAGTGGACCAGAAGGAAGAAAAAGACATACAACCAGGAAAGAATGAAAAAATAAGAATTCAAAAAAATGAGGAGAGCCTTAAGAACCTCCAGGACATCTTTAATCGATCCAACATCCAAATTATAGGGGTACTAGAAGGAGAAGAGGAAGAGCAACAGATTGAAAACTTATTTGAAAAAATAATAAAGGAGAACTTCCCCATTCTGGCAAAGGAAATAGACTTCTAGGAAGTCCAGGAAGCTCAGAGAGTCCCAAAGAAGTTGGACCCAAGAAAGAACACACCAAGGCACATCTTAATTACACTACCCAAGATTAAAATTAAGAAGAGAATCCTAGAAGCAGCAGAGAAAAGGAGACAGTAACCTACAAAGGAGTTCCCATCAGACTGTCAGCTGATTTCTCAAAAGAGACCTTACAGGCAAGAATGGGCTGGAAAGAAGTATTCCAAGTCATGAAAGCCAAGGACCTACATCCAAGATTGCTCTATCCAGCAAAGCTTTCATTTAGCATGGAAGGGCAGATAAAGTGCTTCTCAGATAAGGTCAAGTTAAAGGAGTTCATCATCACCAAGCCCTTATTTTATGAAATGTTAAAGGGACTTATCTAAGAAAAAGAAGATAAAAAAAAACATGTATAGTAAAAGGACAGCAAACTCACAATTATTAACAACCACACCTAAAACAAAAACAAAAAGAAACTTAGCAAACAACTAGAACAGGAACAGAACCACAGAAATGGAGATCGCATGGAGGGTTAGCAAAAGGGGAATGGGAGGAGGAAGGAGGGGGAAAAGGTATGGAGAATAAGTGGCATAGATGGTAGGTAGGAAATAGACAGGGAGGGAAAGAATAGTATGGAAATGTAGAAGCTAAAGAACTTATGACACATGGACATGAACTAAAGGGGGGGAATGTGAGTGGGAGAGGGTGTTCAGGGTGGAGGGGAATGAAGGGAGGAAATAGGACAACTATAATAGCATAATCAATAAAATATATTTTTAAAAACGCCAAAGGTTAAAGATAAAGAGAGAATCTTAAAAGCAGGAAAAGAAAAGGAGACAGTTACCTACAAAGGAGTTCCCATAAGACTATCACCTGATTTCTCAAAAGAAACTTTGCAGGCAAGAAGGAACTGGCAAGAAGTATTCAAAGTAATGAAAAGCAAGGACCTACAACTAAGACTACTCTATCCAGTGATGCTATCATTTAGAATTGAAGTGCAGATAAGATAAATTACTTCCCAGACAAGGTAAATCTAAAGGAGTTTATCATCACCAAGCCCTTATTATATGAAATGTTAAAGGAACTTATTTTAAAAAAGATAAAAATTATGAACATTAAAATGACAACAAACTCACAACGATCAAAAAATGAATCTGAAAAAACAAAAACAGAAACAAACTAAGCAAACAACAGGAACTGAATCATAGATATGGCGATCATTGGGAGGGTTATCAGCAGGGAAGGGGAAAAGGTACAAGGATTAAGAAGCGTAATTGGTAGGTACATAATAGACAGGGGGAGGTTAAGAACAGTATAGGAAATGGAGAAGCCAAAGAACTTATATGTATGACCCATGGACATAAACTAAGTTGGCGGAGTGCTAGAGCGAAGTGGGTACCTGACAGATATGGCAAAGGAAGAAAAACAGGGACAACTGTAATAGTATAATCAATACAATATACTTTAACAAATAAAATAAAATGTTCTTAAAATACAAATTTTTAACCATCCTTTTTCATTGTTTTTATCAGGAGAGTCATTCAGAATATCTCTATTTTCTTATGCTGTGGAAAATACAAGACTTACTAAAGGTTTTTCAGTAGAAAAGTGTTACCTGTGTTCTATGATGTTAGTTAATGGAAGTGTGATAACTGATTAAAAAGGTGAGAAACTGGGGACAAAGAAGTTAAGTTAAGAGGGCACCATTATTACATAGATAATGAACTTGATATAGGGTAGAGGTAGAATAATTAAGAGAAAAAGCAGGAAAGAAATTACTGTTGACAAAATTGGATGTAAAGTTACTTTGTGATGGGTGAGACCTTGAAAGGATATGAAGATTCTGTTAAATGTATTAGGTTCTGTCTAGAAGTATGGTAGTATCATTAATTAATAGATGTTAATTGATCAATTTAGAAGTATAGAAATAGAAAACTATTAAAAGTGATTTAAAATATAGGGCACTATTTCTGGAATACTATGCAGGAGAAAGAAACAAAGGAGCTCCCACCTTTTGCAACAGCATGGATGGAACTGGAGAGCATTATGCTAAGTGAAATAAGTCAGGCAGTGAAAGACAAATACCATATGATCTCACCTATAAGTGGAACCTAATCAAGAAAACAAACAAGCAAGCAAAATACAACCAGAGACACTGAAATAAAGAACAAACTGTCAGTAACCAGAGAAGAGGGGACAGAGAAACAACAGGGGAAGGGCCATCAAGGAACGTGTACACGGGACACATGGTCAAAGCCAAAGGGGGTAGGTATGAGGATCAGAGGTGGGGATGAGTGAGGCAGGGGGGTGTGGTGAGGTGAAAATGGAGACAACTGTACTTGAACAATAAAAATAAAATATAGGGTGCTATTTCTGTTACCAGGAAAAGAAATCAGGGTATAGGTGCTTTATGCTCTCAAAGTGATTCACTGGCTAAGGGGCTCAATGATGTTAAAGGCCAACTTCTCTTCATGGCTATAAACCAGCTCCTGCAGTTCCAGGCAATGAACTTATTGTTCCAGGTAAAAGGAAGAGAAGAATGGTGTCTGATGCATCTGTCAGGAAGACAAAAACTTTTTCAGCGACTCCAACTTCTCTTACCCCTACTGTAGAATTTCTCTTATGCCTCACTGGCAAAAAGAAAGACTGAGAAATTGTTTCACTTCAACAGTTTCTATAGTAAAGGCAAAGAAAAACATAATTGGGAATAAATTTTACAATATATAGTCAGTAGTGTTTGACTCAGGTCCCATCTCCTTTCTAAGAAGAGAATGCTTAGGGTCTCAAATCAGAAATTTGGTTTCAAACTTAAAGTTAAGGAGACATTGAGATATCCAAGTGGAAGGCATAAAGGCAGTCATTAGGACATATATGATAGGTGATATAGGAATGGATGAAATTAGAAGAGACAAGCCTACAACAACAATAACAACAAAACAAATACTGGCAAGAAAGGAGAACAAGAGAAACTCTTTCATTACTGATTGGAGTAAAAAAATGTTACAGGCACTTCGGAACACAGTTTGGCAATTTCTTACAAAAGTAAACATATTACATACAACCCAGAAATTGCAGTCCTTGGTATTTACCCAAATGAATTGAAAAACTTAAATCCACACAAAAACCTGCATGTGGACATTTATAGCAGCTTTATGAATAATTGTCAACATCTGGAAACAACCAAGATTTCCTTTAGTAGGTAAGTGGGTAAATAAACTGTGGTATATCCTGAAAATGGAATATTAAACACTAAAAGGAAATGACCTATGAAGCCATCAAACCCATGCATATGTCTAAGTGAAAGAAGCCAATCTGGAAAGGCTACACACTGGAAAGGCTGTATTAATTCCAACTCCATAATATTCTGCAAAAGGAAAACTATGGAGATGATCAAAAGATTAATGGTTGGCAGGTCTTGGGGATGGGAGGAATAAATAGGTAAAACAAAGAGTATTTTTGAAGCGACTCTTCTATATGATATTATAATGGTATACACATGTCATTTACATTTGTCAAAACCCACAGAATATATAACACCAAGAGTGAACCCTAATGTAAACTATGGATTTTGGATTACACTGATGTAGGTTCATGCATGGCAACCAATGTACCACTTTCTTGCTAGATGCTGGGGGCATGTGCAAGCAGGGGACAAAAGAATATGTCAGAACTCTGAACTTTGTGCTCAAGTTTGCTGTGAACCTGAAACTCCTCTAAATTATACAGATTTTTTTAAAAGACGGAAAAATAAGGAACTAATCACATAACCCAGGGGATCATTTCTTATACACAGAAGAAGAAACAGCTAAAGAATAGTGATCAAAGAAAAAATAATGAAGATATAGCAAGAGAGAACTATGGAGATGTATTTCAGAGGGTGAAGCCAAAAAGACTGAAATGTGTTCTAGTTAAATTGACTGGGATATTGAGTGGGACAAGGAATGATAACTTTCACAAGGTTAACAAACTCCATATGATAACTTTCATAATCACCTTATGAAAGGTGATTATGAAAGGTGATTATGAAATCACCTCATCATTACCTTTTATCATAAGGTAATGATAACTTTCACAATCATCAGAGGTCAGAAAGAATGGGTTCTAATGGAATTACAGTGGAGAAGTCCAAATGTAGGGAGTTTAAGAAAGATATGTGGTAACACAGGTAAATAAATAAAATAGTAAAGGAGGAAAGAAAGGCATTTATATAAAATTTTTTAAGTCTGATATCTGCATACTTATATCTACTCTAAATTTACTTTAAAATCAATAAATGTCCAATACTGTGTTGTTTGAGAAACCAATTTCTTAATTGGATAAATTTCATTTTAAACAAATAAATAAGCTGTTTTTTTCCTCACATAACTCTTCAACCTCTTATCCTGTGTGTACCACCAATTTTACTTGTTATTTGGTAAATAGTGTCCTGCTAGCAATATAGCTAGTATAAATTATTCCACCCTACTTCAAAAATAATGTATAAATGATCAACAAAAATCCAATTTCATGCTGTACCACAAAAAATTTAGAATGAAATCCTGGTTATTAGAATAAACATATTGTTATTCAAATAGCATAAGATTATTAAAAAGTATCTCCTATGACAATTGTGTAATTGCCATAATTATAAATTGGAAAGTTCTATGCAATATATGACCATTAACTTAGACATATCTCTAGAATTGTTTCCTTTAGGAATTTCAGTATAATAAAATGAAGTAAAATATGAATTTTTAGCTCTCACTCTATTAAAGTTTACCTTTATTAGTACAATTAATAATAATATAATTTATGATAAAATACTAGAAATATATTTGGCAGACTGAAAGCTCCTAGAGAAAGTGACTCTTCTTAAAAATTCTTCCTAAAGTTCATTTACTAAATATTACTAAATACTAACTAAATAAATACTACTGAAACATTAAACCAGGTAGCAAACAAAAGAAATGATACTTGTAAGTAGATTGTATAAGACAAGTATTACTGCTCAGAAAAGAGATGAACAATTAAATTAATCAAATAGGGTGGTAATAAACTTATTATTCTTAACTTATATGGAGACTTGAAGATACAAAATGCAATAATAAAGCTAATAAAGCATTAAGGAACAAAATATGAAAGAAATCTTTTAAATGACTTAGGATACAGTTGGTATGTTGTAAATGACCCAATTTTCATAATAAATTTAAGGTTTCACATGAGGAAATACAGCCTAAAATAAACTAAAAAATGTGTTAATACAAAAAAGACAATTTTAAAGGAGTTAAAATGAGTACGGGGCTTTAAAAATATTAAATTGATGCATTTTAAAAATTAATTCTTCCTCCCATCTGTATTTTACAAAAAAAAATGTAAGTTGGCAAACTAAACTTTTCATTTTAGGGTCTGTTTTAAATGGAAATAGCTATATCACATGGAACTAGAAGTCTGTCCTCTAAAGCTGACAATAGTTAACATACAACAGACATTGCCTTAAAGCAATGTCACTGTCAAGTATACGTTTAAAATTAGTATACTGAATTGTACTCATACAAGAATAAATTACTTGGGGTAATTAATTTAACAGTCACAGCAATCTACAAGTCCTTTCTTTCCCATTTATAGTTCTGGTCTATATAAATTTGAGAGAAAGTACATTAAACAATTACAGCAAAGCCCATCACTAACTGAAGCTAAATATATTTCATTTAAAAAATCTGATTTCATCCAAATCTCATACTTTTTGGACAGATTAAAAAAAAATTTTTCATATCAGAATGCCTACGTTTTCTCAATTTTGGTAGATGATACAAGCTTAGTGAATTACACTGCTAATGCCATAATATTCTGTAACCTGAAGCAAAATGTGAACTCAAGACAAAAAAGCACTATACAATCCTCCAGACAGCATATCATTTTTCTAACTGCACAATATCAAAAATGATGGATTTTTTTCTGTTTCTCATGAGCATGTTTTTGTTTTTATTTTTAACCCATTCATGAGAATGTCAGCACCTTGAGGGCAGGGACACCACTATGTCACAGGCACTTTGCTAGGATCTAGAGCAAAGACACAAGAGGAGAGTAGAAAGTCATAAGAATCTTGAGGAAAAAAATGTATAATAGAATCAAAATAATGTCCTTTTTCATGATTATTAAATCTATATTATAGTGAAATAGAATTTCTTGTCATGAAATGTATACTTCACTTGTTTCAAATTCTAGTAGAATATATTTTCTTTCCTTTTTTTTTCCTTTTGGTAATAATATCTTTAAGTACTATTTCAATTCCCAAATATATTCACATACCCTTCAAGGAGTGTCAGTTCTGTGGGTTTCTAATATTAAAAATCATTTAAAAAATAGAGTAGTAAGTATTGATGGAAAGAAAAGACTCATGATTTAATTTTTCTTTTAGTGTGGTCACTTTTTATTAAATACAGGAAGTAACAATATATTATGAAAATCAGAATAAACATGTACCAAAAGTTATTAATAGACCACCACTCAAATTTCAGGAAATTTGTTGTATTTCATGTACACATACACGAGATAAAATAATACCATAGCAGAAGGGTGCTGTATCTGTGTTTAAAGAAGGGGTTGTTGGCAAACACCACAGCTCACTTCTGCTGAAATGTACACAACTGATATATGCAGCACAGAAAGCTGGCACCAAGGGCTTACAACCTTAATTTGCCTGCAAGAAGGAACAGAGATTTACCTTCAGAGCACGTTCTTGATTGTTTTCAGCAGTCAGATGTCTCATGTTGTTTGCTGAAGTCTGGTTCTGCTCTTTCAAATGATGAAGCTCCTGCTCCAGCCGTTTGCACTGCCACAGGGGAAGAATCCCATTAAGTAAAGGAGTTGTAGCATTTTTTTCACCAAGCCACATGAATTAATGTAAATAATACCATTGTATTCTCTAAAAGACAAGGTATCTTTTTCAGCAAGAATAGTTAAGTTAAAAATAATGTTGGATATGAATAAAATTCATGTTTATAGTGCTCTGGTTATTCAACTGTAATTATTTGGTTTGTAAATATACATTAGAAAATAATGATCATTTTCATAAAATTAAGATCAAATCACATTTAATTTTTTTCACTGAACCAATGGTTGTCATTGTGCATCTACTGGCTGAATATAAGAATACTTGTAAAATCATATTGGATTCTAAATAAACCATAATATGACATTTGTTTTGAATTTTCATTAACTTCTAAAGATTAAAAGTATCATAAAATATTTATTAAGGGATTTTGTAGAAATATCTAAAGAAACAATTGTGCAGGGAAAAAAGGGACAGCCACAGTATGCTTTAAGACTTGGAAATAACTAAGAAAACAAGTGTTTTAAATTTCTATTTAGCTACATCTTATTTTGAAATAAATCAAGTGATAACAAATGTGAAATGACATTCTGACACACTGCGAATAAATAAGAATATAAGTGATGACATTATAAATAAAAGTATAAATGGGCTAATAGAAGTGCCTATGTTCAAAACAACATTGAAATATCATGCCATTTGTATATAAGATCTTAATATGATCATATCAAAGATTTTACACAAAATTGTACAGGATATAAGCTGTTATGCTGGAAATCAGGCCCACATGAACACAATAAAGAAATTGGCTAAAGAAACAAGTGCTAAATTCCATCTTTCAGGAAAAAGTTAAAGATCACTCTATATCTCTTTTTAAATTAGGATACTTAATTAACAACCAGTAAGTAACTATACATATTGCTTCAAGGTCTAAGCAGAACTACTTCTCAATTATTTTGGCTAGTTGCCATAATGAACTAAAAATCATTATTATGCTATAATCAAGATGCTGTCATAATCCAAACTGGCATTTCTTACTACTCTAACATTGACTCCTTCTGCCTCTAATCTCTGTAATATCCTGCAGTCTGTATCATCATTTCCTAACTTTGAGTAACATACAAATCCATTTCATAAAAAGGATATCAGGCTCTTGATAGTGACTTAATTATATGATGATGTTTATGTACAAATACAATGGGGTATATATACATGCCTCAGCATGTTAATACAATTATGAAACCAAAACACATTTACAAAAAAGTAAAATACTAATCACAAAATCAAAACTGTTAAAATTAGTATTAACTAACCGGACAGTTTTTGCTGAAACTGAGTTCTGCAAATATAATCTAAAGTGGCAGGTCCCTTCTATGGCCATGTCTATTCTACCTGTGTTGTGAGACACCTTAATTCACAGGTCATATTTTTAAAAATTACATGAGTGAAATCTTTGTGAATTGACATCATTTGGTTTTTATATGGAGGGGACACATGATTTACAAATTAAACTGTCCTTTTTTAGCTTTTAACAAAACATTTCATTGAAATGCAAAGAACAAGTGAGTTTAGCGAAGACACATCATGAGGCATGAAAACGAGTAAGACCCAGAAGTAAGTACCACAATCTAACAGAAATGTTCTCTACTAAAATTATCCTGTACATTTTCAATTTTAGTACAAAATAATTATGCACTAAGTATTAAAATGAAATGACTACATATAAACTATGAAGTTACAAAGGTGAGGTAGATAATGTTGGCTATGGGGGTAAAAGAATGTTTAATGGACCAGATTACATCCGAATTGGGCTTGTCTGAGAACATGATTTTAAAAGCTGAAAGAGAAAGGATACAGGAGAAAAGGAATGGAGGTGGAAATATCTGGGGAAAGTGAGAGAGCATCGTCACAAGTTGTCTGACCATCTAATTTTGTATTCCTAAGTAAATTAGAAATGACCCAGGAATAGAGACTTCTTTCCTATCTACAAGATATAAAAAAAGAATTCACTTGCTTGATCTTCAGAAATGTTTATTTTAATTTCTTCATGAGATTTAAATTTAACATTGACCTAGAAATCAAATTGTGGTGAGCCAACAATAACTCTGAACTGAATAAAAACATACATAATGCTCTTGTCAAATATACTTTTGGATTTAACTATATTTAAGATTTCTTTAGATTTATTTAAACCTATATTATTTCTTCATTTCATGTTCTTTCATTCCTTCTGAACAAATGGGTGGAGAGTGCTCCCAGGACAATTTTTAAAAATACTGCAAAAAAGAAGTAAGTACAGCTTAAGAGCAATAAAACTATTTTTGCACTGAGGGCATTTATTTCCCTGGTCATGCAGTGTAAGGGGGAAAGAAGACAAGGTCCAGGGACCAAAGTGGCAAGTGTTCCAAAAGGCTACACTTTCAGGTGTTTAACGATCACTCCTACCTTAATGAAGGAAAACACCAAGAAAGATATTAGATAAGATGTATGTCCCTAAATAAAGTAACATATAATGGTTTCAGATAATTCTCTTTTCAACTGACACATTAAAATAACATCATCATCATCCCTGTTCATATACTGCAAAATATTAAAGTTCTTAAGAGTTGCAATGAGTGAATTTGACCTAAGAGTTTTCTTATATATTTTATACTTAAAAAATTGTATTACTCAAATCGAACTTAAGTAAATGCTACCTGTATATTATTATAGTGTCCTTGAGAACTAGGATTCTCAACACAAGATACAAAAGACACAGATGAAAGATTAAAAGCTTAAGTGAAATTCTTTTAATTTAGAGTTTGAATTGGAAGTATCAGGATGAAGATACAAAGAGTTTTATCTTCTAGAAATGTGTGTGTGGTGTGTGTATGTATTTCCTAGTTTTGCCCATTGAAAAAGGTTAAAAACAATAGTAAAGCAATGGCAATGAACATCCCTAGTACCTATTGCTGGTTGCAAGTACTATTTCTGACTGCAAATAAAGGACTCCATGGATATGTGGCCTACTCCAGGTCTGGGACAAGAATTGCACAATATGATTCAGGAACATCAGAAAGGACTCAGGAGCCAACTTGAAAAGCTCCCCACTAGCTAATGATAAGACAATTTGAGCATCAATAAATACAGTAGTAACTACAATATATATGTATTGACACATACAATACAATGTGTTTAAATTACTGAATTTATAATGATAAAAACTTAAAAAATAGTTGTGATTATTGGGGGAATTGTCAATGTGAGTGAACTAAACATAGTAGGCCAAGAATTCATCTACTTTTTCTTATATAAACTTCACTACTATGTAATCAAACCATAGATAAGATGATGACTATAAAAATATTCAAGGTAATAAAGAAAGGGAGTGTTAGAATATCACAATTTTGAAATCAATATACTAACAGATCTAGACACTGAGACCTGCTAATAACATAGCTCTTTAACAACTTAACATGCGTTTCCAGATGAAACAACACAAAATTACTTATAATGTAGTCTTGCTAATAAAACTAAATCTGATCAAGCTTCTAGATTAAACTGTCATACTTGCAGGAGAAGAGAGAAATCAGGAACATATTTAATGACACTACAGAGATGCAACAAACTGGGAAACTCTGTAAGAAAACTGACTCATGGACCACAGTGTGGTGATCACTGGGGGAAGGGTGGGATGTAAGGGGCCTAAATGGCAATGGAAATAAACACAGTAAAGATTAAGTAAAAAAAAATTTTTTTAAGATTTTATTTATTTATTTTTAGAGAGGGAAGGGAGGGAGAAAGAGAGAGAGAGAGAGAGAAACATCAATGTGTGGCTGCTGGGGGTCATGGCCTTCCACCCAGGCATATGCCCTAACTGGGAATCGAACCTGCCATGCTTTGGTTTGCAGCCCGAGCTCAATCCACTGGGCTATAAAAAAATTTTTTTATTAAAAAAAGGAAATTAACTCATTTTGTTTAAAAAATACTTAGAAAAGAGATTGAAGGGGAGTCTATAAAGTGTTAATAGTTCAATTGTTTACGATGTATGATTCTTACTTAGATACTGATGTAAAACAAAGATGGAAAAGTTGCGACAGTTAAGAAATTGTTTGAACTTGAAAACCAATTAAATGTTTCACAATATTAAAAAGTTCTTGTTTATATTTTGGGGGATATAATGGGATTGTGGTTATATTTTAAACAATAGTTCCTACCTCTTAAAAATACACAATAAAAACTGGATATAAAAAGGATATTTTGTCTGGAATTTCCCACAAAATAATAGGAGTAAGTGAGTGGGGCAATATGGATTTTAAAAAGTTGGAAAGTTGCTGCAGGGTAAAAATATCATGGGTTTATGACTCTATGCTCTTTAAGGTCATAAAGAAAAGAAATATATTTGCCTCTGTAAACAAACAAAACTGATTCTACAATATGACTAACCTAGACATATAAAACACAAAAATCAATGGCAACTTTTATAAAATAAATTTGGCCCATAATTACTACAAAATCTGTTCTCACCAGTGATCTCCTTTTACTAGTCAATTTGCAAGAATTATATCAAGCAGGCAATACATTGTGATTGTTTTACTTCATATTGACTTTCTGAAAGATAACATGCTTTAAGTTTTCAATAAAAAGTTCTCTACTATTAAGACAATAGTTTTTAACAGCTGCTGTTTCTCCTCCTCTACAATCTGCTCTCTGTCACAAATCATTTTGACTATTACAATCAAACATCTTTTTTTTAAAACTATTACCTAATTTTTAAAAAGATTTTATTTATTTACTTTTAGAGAGAGAAGGGAGGGAGAAAGAGAGAGTGAGAGAAACATCAATGACCAGTTGCTGGGGGCCATGGCCTGCAATCCAGGCATGTACCCTGACTGGGAATCAAACCTGCGACACTTTGGTTCGCACCCCGCGCTACGCCAGCCAGGGGGACAATCAAACATCTTCCCACTTGGATGTCATAGAGCTCTTTCCTTTGCACACAAAAAATAATACCAGACTCTTCCAGTCAAAACAGAAATAAACTTTGGTGTTAATGTGAATTATGCACTTTGAACTACAGATGTTTGGAAGTACTTAAGATTATATAAGTAAGTTTTCATTTCACTTAGAAAAAGTTTTAAAAATTGCTTCATTTTAGATTTAAAAATAATAACTAGAGTACTCTTTTCACATTACAATAACTTAGAATAAAGGGTTTTCAAGTTCAAAAAGGTAACTTGTTTTTTCAAAGCCCTGGCAAAATATGAACAACTTGCTTTAAGTGAGTATTTATATTATACTCAAAGGCTTAAAAATACTGAAGGTTAAAAAAGAAAAACAGTAATTATGTGAATGAGTCTCTGAAACCACATAGGATGTCTGTGTGTATGAAACACAAATTATTCAGTAAACAGTCACTGAGCATCCATCCACCAGGCCATACACCAGCACCCACCAGGCAACATGCCAGGCAATAACATGTTTCTACATACTTATACATACATCTCTTAATTATATAAAACTTTCAAAAACACCACATAAGAGTAAATAACTAGGGATTTAATAACAAATGCAGTATTTTATCATCTTATTCAAAAAGATTAATGTAAAGAACCATTTTAAACCACAAAGCAAAAGGATGAGTAAACATGACAATTATTTAAAAAGGTATCAACATGTATATAGGTATTTATTTAGTATATTATGCTATTAAAGTGGCATTTTTATAATGCTGTTTAAAGTTATTATGTTAGCTGTATTCAAAAAAGCTATTCATTTGAAAAACTGTGATTTGAGTCTCTATTTCATAAAGGTTAACACACATATCATTAATGACAGTCAATCAACTCTTAATTAGTATGTGCCAGGCCTTGCTCTAAGCACTTTACATGCATTAAGTCAGCCAATCTTCATGTGGGTCCTATGAGTTAGAAATTATCCCATTTTACAGAAGGAAGCAGATGCACTGAGTATGACTCCTTCAAGTCATGCAACTAATAAGAAATAGGATTCAAATTCAGGCAGTATAATTTAGTTTATCAACAAAATATATAGTATACACACGTATGTATAATAGCAAAAGGAACAGAAACAGAACTACAGAGAAAGCTAATAATAAGGAACTTTAAAAAATCTGAACTTTGAGCAATTAGACATTCAAAGAATTTGTAAACAGTACATTAACCTGATATTAGGAAATAGTCAATACAGATCAAAATGAAATACTGACTAGCTAGTATATAGATTTATTACCTTTTACCTCAGTTCATTTATACCCAACAGAGTCTATGCTAAATTAATGAAAAACACATAGACAATTATTTCTTTCCTTTTAATTGCACATTCTAAGGCTCACGTAGTATTTAAAATCATAATGCTCTTGCCCTGGCTTGTGTGTATCAGTTGGTTGGAGTGTCATACCATGAACCAAGAGGTCACGGTTAGATTCCCAGTCAAGCACAAGCCTAGGCTGCGGGTTTGGTTCTCAGTCAGGGTGCATGCTAGAGGCAAACGATCCATGTTTCTCTCTCAAATCAATAAGTATGTCCTCAGGTGAGGATAAATTTTTTTTTAAATAAAATCATAATGCTCTTTTTAGGAATATAAAAGAAAAAGTAGCTATTCTTTTATCACACTGGAAATGCTTTCTTTTAAATGAAGGACTTACAAAAGCTACATGTATATGTATACATATATACATGTATATACTCAGAATAGTATATTAATATAAATCACATACAAAAAGACACTGTTTGTATAAAATTGAAATCATCAGGTCTTCACATGAAAATGCCAAAACCCAATTACTTCTCCTTTGTACAAACTGCAAACTCGAAGAAGATAGAGCCAAGTGTGTTTGTTCACTGCTAAATAGTGAACAAGGTACCTAAAATGTAAGTGATATTAAATATATATTTCTTTACTGTATTCTCTGCTTATAATGGCATTAAATCATCCTAAGCTCCCTCTTATCTTTATCCTGAAATCAAACCTAGTCCTATTCCTTCAAGGCACTTTATTCTTTATCTCCACTGTCGTATTTTTCATTTGGCCTCTAAGTTTCTCATTAACTGGGAAGTGTCATGCCCCCAGTCTCCAAACTATTCTCTATGGCAGTAGTCTCCAAAGCTGGCTGCAAATCAAAATTACCAGAGTAGTTAAAAAAAGAATCAAACTAAACTGTTATACACAAAATTTAACTCCAAATGGATCAAAGACCTAAATTTAAGGCCTGAAACAAAATATATAGGAAAAAACATTGATACTAAACTTGTGGACCTTCAGCTTTGATAGGATTTTATGAATTAGACCTCAAAGGCAAGGGAAGTAAAAGTAAAATTAAACGAATGGGACTAAATCAAACTAAAAAGCTTCTGCACAGCCAAAGAAACCATCAAAAATCAAAAAGGCAGCCAGTATGATTCCCAGTCAGGGCACATGCTTGGGTTGTGACAGAAACACTTAGAGAGGCAACTGATTGTGTTTCACATCGATGTTTCTCTCCCTCTTTTTGGCTCTCTTCCCACATCTCTAAAAATAAATAAATGAAATCTTAAAAAAAAAGGCAACCATCCGAATGGGAGAAGATATTTGCAAACAACATCTCTGTTAAGATGTTAATATCTAAAAGATATACGAAGAATTCATACAAATCAACAAAAAACAAACAAACCAATTTAAAAAATGGCCAGAGGACCTGAATATTTTTCCAAGAACACATACAAATGGCCAACAATGTATGAAAAAAAGCTCAACTTCACTAGCTATTAGAGAAATGTAAATCAAAGCTACAATGAGATACCTCCTCACACTTGTTAGAATGGCTAATAATCAACAAGTAATAACAAGTGTTGTAGAGGCCGTGGAGGAAAAAAAAACCCTTGCACACCACACTGGTGGGAAAGAAAATTGGTAAAACGACTATGGAAAACAGTATGGAGGTTTTTCATAAAATTAAGAATAGAGTCACCATGTGACCCAGCAGCTCCTCTTCTGGGTATCTACCCCAAAACCTGAAAACAACTTTTCAGAGAGATATATGCACACTATGTTCATTGCAGCATTAGCCTCCATGGCCAAGACACAGAAACCATTGAAATATCCATTGCCAAATGACTGGATAAAAACGATGTAGTACATATATACACAATGAATTACTACTCAGCCATAAGAAAAGGTGAATACTGCCATTTACTATAACATGACTGAATCTCGAGAATATGATGCTAAGCAAAATGAGTCAGAAAATGTCAAGAACCATATGATTTCACTCATATGTGGAATATAAAATTGAAGGAAACAGAGGAACAACAAATAAAAATTCAGAGACACAGACAAGAGTTATGGTGGTGGCCAGAGGGAAAGGAGAATGGGGGATGGGGAGTAAAGGGTAAAAGATTCAGATATATGGTGACAGAAGACCTGACTTTGGGTAGTGAACACACTATGCAATATATAGCTGATGTATCACAGAATTGTACACATGAAACCAATGCCACCACAATAAATTTAATAAAATTTTAAAAATTTACAATGTAATATACTAAATCCATTAGTTAAAAAAAAAAGAATCTGTGTGAGTGTGCATGCACATGGTTTGGGGTTGCATCTCAGAGCTAATTAATATTCCAAAGAGCACTGTCTAAAATACAACACTGATTGATTACACTAACTCCTACCTATCCTATCTTGATTTCCTTTATTGGCTTACACTGCTTGCAGAATTAAAAGCAAGTTTTGGAGAATAACAGTGACATTTCATAAACCGGTCAGACTTATTAAATATTTTCTCATTCCTCCCCAATTCCATGCACACATTGCTGTACTTCAGACATGCTAAATTATCCACAGTTACCAAATATGGATATTTCTTACAACCTTTTTTGTCTTTGTGCAAGTTTTTACACATATCTGATTTATCTACACAGCATCAGACCCTTTCTCACCGGAAGCCCTTCACAGAAATACCATGCCTTCCTTGCTTCTATGGGTGCACTGTCCTTCCTCCTACATATTCTCATGGAAATCGTTTGCCTGGCATTCTCCCTCACATCCACTTCTGATTCCAGTGCCAAATGAACTGGTTCTTCAAAATTATCTAATGCTGTTTATTAAAGAAATGATCTGAATTTGGTTTACAGAAATCTTGTTTTTTCCATATTCATTTCCTTCTAAAATTAAAAGCATATGCCATAAACAATATTTAGGCAATTATTAACTTATAAACATATGAGTATAAAACCGGGCAAAATTATATGAAAATAAAGAATTTCTAAAGTATAGAAATATGGAAAGTGAGTGTCATGTTTCCTAAGATAAAAAAATGTAAACAATTGCTATTTCATGATATGTCCTTTAACTGACTCCCAAATAAGAAGCGTAAGTCTAAACATCTAAAGCTTGGGATACAGCTGCAATGTACTAATACAGGTAGGGCCATAAGGAGGAAAGCAGTAAAACATCAAGATTCCACAGAGGGAATATAGGGCCTAAACCAGAAGACAGACTTGGAAGTAGAGAAAAAAAATTATCATGATAAATGATAAAAATTATCATGATAAGTTCGCCCATAAGGGGAACTTATTTACAAAACATACCTCATAGGTCAAACCATTGTTTTGTAGGGGTTTTATTTTACACAAAATTTATATAGAGTAGAATGCAGATTCTGGTTGTATAACTGATGGATTTCTGAAAACTTTACATATTTATGTGATCACCCTGTTCATGATATAGAATATTTCTGTCACACCAAAAGGTCTTGGGGCTCCCTCTTCTAGCGAATCTATACCCATATCCATCGGCTACCATTGTTCCACTTTGTAATATCATGGATAATTTCGCCTGCTCCTTAACTTTATAAAAACAAAGCCTTTAACTCTAATCTTTTGTGTGACTTCTTTCAATCAACATATATATTAAAGATTCATCAATGCTTCTGTGTGCATGAGGAATTCATTCTTTTCATGAAAAATATTACATTGTAGGAATGTAACATAATTTATTTGTTTTCCAGTTAATGAAGTGACATTTGAGTTGTTTTCAATACTTAGATATTATAATAACCTCCCATGGACATTCCTCTAAAAGTCTTACAGCATATATGTTTTGGTTTTCCTTGGATAAATACCTAGACATGGAGTTGCTAGGTCAGGGTAGATATTCTTCCACTGCATAACAAACTGCCGAACAGTTTTCAAAACTGGTTGTATGGCTACTGAAAAAACAAAAAAACACCCAACTGTATGGCTACTAAACTGAACACTGCTGAAAACATTTCCATTATTGTAGAATGTTCTATCAAACAGCACTGCATATGGGCCTTGTTCTGGGAGTAGGATGAAGGGTAGGATGATAAATCCAATGAATTAATTTAAATAGATTGTCAAGAAAATGGAGAGCCAAAAATAAAGGCTATGCAATCCCTTGATTTCAGTAGTATTTGCTGTCCTGAGAAGAGGCACACCTTCTACCACACCCACAGTTTTTCAGGATCTCAATCTGCTGGGGCAGCCTTCAGGTTTAATAAGAGAAACATGGCTATCTAAACACAAGGCTTTACATATCTAATGTATGACTTGTTAGTTATATTAATAATTATTAACTGTATGGATTCAAAATCATACTTAATACATTATAGCTAAATTAGAAATATGTTTGTATAGAATTCAATAATAGTTGGTTGGTAGTTTCCAGATGTTTAAGATGGTCATCTAAAATGTTAAATAGACTTGAGATAACAAATTCCAGTAGATTACAATTAAAAGTTCTAATTTGTTAATCACACTTCCTCTTCAATTTCAATAAAAGTTCCAGAATTGTTTTGAATTTTTTATATGAATTATATCAGAAAAGTATTGTATCTCTGCTATTTAATATGACCAAAAAGTAATTAAGATATATAAACATATATATATATTTTAAGATTTTATTTATTTTTAGAGAGGGAAGGGAGGGAGATAGAGAGAGAGAGAAACATCAATGTGCGGTTGCTGGGGGTCATGGCCTGCAACCCAGGCATGTACCCTGACTGGGAATTGAACCTGCGACACTTTGGTTTGCAGCCCGCACTCAATCCACTGAGCTACACCAGCCAGGGCTTGAACCTGTATTTTTAATTGAAGTAATGAAAGATAATTATAAAATTATCACATGAAAGAAATCTGATACAAGTTATTTTGTATAATCTCTTCACTGCTGCAAGGCATTTACTTCTAAGATGATGAACTTACTTCTCTGGCTAATGCCACTCCTAGGATGTGGTATTTTGATCCTTTCTGTACAGTTATAAACTTGTAATGGTGAACGCTGTAGTTAGCTGGTGGTCAGCAAAACAAAATTCAGTAAATAATACCATTGTAATGAGTTGGTTCTTAAGTAAACTTCAATAGATTTTCTCAAAATCCATAAACAAACAATGGTATAACCTAGATGTTAAGTTGGCAGTTATTGCACAAAAGGATAGAGATGCTTCTTGTATTATTGTAAAAAAACACAAAGCAGAGTTCAGGAAATGCTATTAGTACTCACTGGATGCTAGCCACAGTTTAATAGTTTATTAAGCTGTATTCCTGGAATCAAAGATGCCTCCCCTCTTGGTTTGCAAACTTTGTTTGCTATTATAAATGTTGTAATCTCAATAGAGCTGTCAATTACTTAAGTGCTCATTCTTAATTTTCTTGTTGTATAATAAGTATAGCCCAGACAATGTTAAATCCTAAAATAAGCCACTCCAATTTCTAAGATTACAACAGGGGAAAAACTAAAAAATTTTATGACAAATCAAAGTATCAACAAGTTAAATATTATATACAAGGCATCTTCTTTTGGAGATAAGACTCTAATTATCGTTGACTGTTATAAATATAACTAATGTTCCTCATCAAAAACAAGTAAATACTTGTGGACTGATTTGTTGACTATAGCACCAAAAGTTTTGGAAACTTTGATACAGTTCTCAGGACACTTCCTACCTAGTTTTTCAACAGGACAATCAATTATACTTTTTACATTTTTTATAAAAATGTCCCTGAAATTCTTTTATTGATGTTTATATGCAGGACCAGAAACACCATCCAAATCACTTAGAAGCAATTCATTGAAGAGCAATCTCAATGAAAAACAGTTTACATTATATTCAATTCCCCTAAAGTCAACTAAAACTCCAATTTTCTTTTGACTTAGCTGCTTCTCTCACCTACCTTCCTTGCACTTTTGTCACCTGTAGTCTTTGGAAGAACCTTTTCATTGCTAAGATACTTTCATATATTCTTAAGTGTAATACCCTTTATATATCAGCTTAATAAAAAAAAAAACTCATCTCACTTTCAGTGACACTTATCTCTGAAGAGGGTTATATATGAACCCTCTCAAGTAGTTCATATGTAACTCCTTCTTCACATGACGTTTCTTCAGAGGTAGGAATAAGGACTTCTGTTTTCCTGCTTCCCAGCTGTCATCTTCAGCCCACTAGTCCTTCATTAAACAACCCTTTCACTTTTAACTTTCTGTTACGCATTTAGAGTGTATGGTCCAGAGGCTACTACAGGTCTGAAAGTGATACCACAACGAAGCCGGTACTAAAATGAAGACGAGGCAATGAAACATTTAGAAGAATGTCACAGAGCAATTTTATGGCTGTTGAACCCAATAAAAACAACAACAAAAATGTATGCTTGAATATTGCATGTTTATATATATTTCCATTTCACTTTTTGGTAATTATTTTTGTATGTTATAAAAGCTGTGGTTCATAACACCCTGGAAAATATTTTGAAAGAACTGGTCTTTCATCTAGAGAGTCTGAGAAACACTGATTTGGATGAAATGCTACTTATCTGTGCCACTGTGATCTAACAACCAAGGTTCCTTTCCTACATTTTAAAAGAAAGTTTCTACCCTGGCTGGTGTGGCTCAGTGGATTGAGTGACATCTGTGAACCAAAGAATCACTAGTTGATTCCCAGTCAGGGCACATGCCTCGGTTGAGGGCCAGGTCCCCAGTAGGGGGCACATGAGAAGCAACCACACATTGGCGTTGCTCTCCCTCTCTTTCTCCTTCCCTTCCCCTCTCTCTAAAAATAAATTAAAATCTTAAAAAAAAAATAAAGTTTCTTGCCAACATTCCAGACAAAAAGCAAGACTTTTCCACAACTTCTTGAATCATTTATTCTAATAAAATCTACTGGCATCTTGTTCTTAGTTCTCTTTAATCCCTAATCCCTGAAGCCCTATTCTTGGATCACAACATTCTATTCTTCTACCATCTTACTGAATCTACTCTTTACTGTTCTTACTGAAATAAACACTTCCTCTTGATATGGATTTGCCTTCCCTGAATGCAATGCTTATGCAAAAACAACCATTCACAGACTTTATAGAACACCTGTACTATCATGAGATTCCACATAGCATTGCTTCATCAAGGAACTTACTTCATAGAAAACCAAGTGTGACAATGGGCCCATGCTCATGGAATTCAGTGATCTTTATCATGTTCCCCATTATCTTGATGTAGCTGGCTTGATAAGACATTGGAATGGATTTCTCAAGACTTGGTTATGGTACCAGTTAGGTGCCAATACCGTGCGAGGCTAGGTTAAGGTTCCACATGACAATGTATATGCTCTAAATCAGAGTATAATATGTGGTACTTTTTATGCACATAGAATTCACAGGTCCAGGAATCAAGGGATAGAAACATGATGGCTTCATTCACTATTACCCATAGTTATCCACTAAGAAAACTTTTGCTTTTCATTTCTACAAACAGGTCCTGCTGATCCAGTGATCCCAGTTCCAAAGAGAGAAAAACTTCCACCTGAGACATAAAAATTCTATTGAACTGGAAACTGAAACTGTCACCTGGCTGCTTAAGGCTCCTCATGCCTCTGAATCAATATGTAAGAAAGGTGGTTACTGAACTGGCTGAGGCAGCTGATGCTGACTACCAAGGAAATTAGGTTGCTACCATATAATGGGGTAAGAAGAAAATATATCTGGAATACCACAGATACATGAGATCTGAACTTGACAACAGCAGATGTGTAATAGAAAACAGAAAAAGAAAAGGAGTGATAAAAAGAGAGAAGCAAGAAGAAAAGAAAGGAAGAAAATACTCAAAGATGTTATTCAAGTTAAGCAAAGTAACACAAAATGAAAATTCATTCCAACATGAAGAAATAAAAAGCACCTAAAATGATACATGTATAGACAAACATATGAGTACATCTTACAATTTCTTTGAAAGACAATTTATTGTTTGAATAAAAATAAATATTAAAATACATATCAATATAGCTAAAGAATGAAGGAAAATGAAATTTGACTATTTTAACATTCTTACAATTTAAATCATATGGTATACTTCTTAATATTAAGAAGATTGTGAGAAATACCATTAACAGAAAAAATAAAATTGGGAGTTCTGACCAAGATGAAGACATAGGTGGAAACGCTTTGCTTCCTCAAACAACCAAAAGAAGGATAATGACCAATTTAAAAACAATGAACCACCAGAACTGCCAGAAAAGCAAATTGCATGGAACTCCAAAAGCCAAGGGGTTGAAGAAATATTCATCCAGACTGACAGGAGGGGTGGAGACATGCAGCTGGTTGATGCAGACATCAGCCCATAGTGTCTGTGTCATTATGGATGAAATGAGACATTCACACAGACTACCGAGTCCGGTGGAGAAAAGGGACAGAATGGCTTTTCTCTCGAGAGGAGCAAAAGCCATGGCCTCTGCCATGACAGGCTTTTATTGGGTTTCTCCACCCAATACATAATAGTCCTCATTTCAGGGTGGGAGTTTTAGTAAAAAAAGCAAGACTTATAGTGGCCTAGGTACACTGCAGGCCTGATTCCCCACAGGAGAACCATGGGCATGGGTCCTGTGCATCTCCGAGTGGGAGCTGGGCCCACACCACGCAGAACGGGCTCCTACAGCCGGTGGCAAGGTGGCGGACCACATTGGCAAGGCAGGGGCTGGTTGACTGGGAAACTGAAGACTCAAAACCTCTGACAATAAAATCCTGTGGGAGTTGCGAAAGCGGGAGGTACTCCCAGTCTCACAGGTGAGTCTGTTGGAGAGGTCCATGGGATCCTAGAATGTACAAACACCCACCCACCTGGGAATCAGCACCTGAAAGGGCACAATCCACTTGTGGGAAGTGAGGAAAGTGACAGAAATTGAGGCAAAAGCTGGGCAAGTGGAATTGTTCCCTCTCTGACCACTCCCCCACAGACAGCACCATAACGCAATAAAGAGGGTTACCGTGCCCTGGCAACTACCTAAAGTTCCACCCCCCCTACAACATAACAGGTGCATCGAGACAAAGAAATATGGCCCAAATGAAAGAACAGATCAAAGTTCCAGGAAAAGAGCTAAGCAATGAGCAGACTGACAACCTGTCTGATACAGAGTTCAAAATACTGGTAATTAGGATGCTCACAGTTTGACTGAGCTTGGTCACAAAATGAAGGAAGAAATGAAGGCTATACAAAGTAAAATAAAGGAAAATACACAGGGAACCAAAAGTGAAGGGAAGGAACCCGAGACTCAAATCAACAATGTGGAACAAGAGGAAAAAGTAAACATCCAACTGGAACAGAATGAAGAAACAAGAATTCAAAAAAATGAGGAGAGGCTTAGGAACCTCTGAGACAACTTTAAGCGTTCCAACATCCAAATCATAGGGGTGCCAGAAGGAGAAGAGGAAGAGCAAGAAATTGAAAACTTATTTGAAAACACAATGAAGGAGAACTTCCCCAATCTGGCAAAGGAAATAGACTTCCAGGAAGTCCAGGAAGCTCAGAGAGTCCAAAAGAAGTTGGACCCAAGGAAGCACACACCAAGGCACATCATAATCACATTACCCAAGATTAAAGATGAGGAGAGAATCTTAAAAGCATAAAGAGAAAAGGAGACAGTTGCCTACAAAGGAGTTCCCATAAAACTATCAGCTTTATTTCTCAAGAGAAACCTTGTAGGCAAGAAGGGGCTGGAAAGAAGTATTCCAAGTCATGAAAGGCAAGAACCAACATCCAAGACTACTCTATCCAGCAAGCTATCATTTAGAATAAAAGGGCAGATAAAGTGCTTCCCAGATAAATTTAGAGGAACTTGTATAAGAAATAGAAGATCAAAAACTATGAATAGTAAAATGACAACAAACTAATAATTATCAACAACTACACTTAAAAAAAACAGAAACAATAACTAAGAAAACAACTAGAACAGGAAGAAAATCAAAGAAATAGAGATCACATAGAGGGTTATCAGTGAGGAGAGGGCGGAGAAGGGGAGAATGGGGTAAAAGGTACAGGGAATAAGAAACATAATTGGTAGGCATAAAATAGACAGTGGGGAGGTTAAGAATAGAATAGGAAATAGAGAAGTCTAAAAACTTAAATGTACAACCCATGGACATGAACTAAGGTGGGGGAATACTGGAGGGTAGGGAGGACATGCTGGAGGAGGGGAAGAGGAGAAAAAATTGGGACAACTATTAATAGCATAGTCAATAAAATATACTTAAAAAACAGAATTGCTAAGAAATCGATTTCCCTTCACTTGAATGATCTAGAGATTCAATCATACCCCCACAGGCTTTTTAAGGAAATAAAAAATCTGATTTTAATATTCATAGGAAAATAAAAAGATCCTATAATAACTAAAACCTTAATAAAAAACAAGGTTGGATGACTGTCAATGCCTGACATCAAAATTCACAGCGATCAATGAAGTATAGCATTTGCATATGGATAAAGATTGCCACAATAAAATAGCATGTGTATAAATAGACACATACTTATATGGTGTAAAATAATGGCACCAAAGCCATTCAAAGGGGGAAAAAACACATTTTCAACAAATAGTGCTGGAACTGAATATTAACCCTGTTAAGAAAATGAACACCAATCTAGATCTTACCCCATATACAATAGTTAACACAAAGTAAATCACAGATTAAAAGTAAAATTAAAACAATAAAACTTGTAGAAAAATATAGGATAGTATTTCTGTGATGTTGGGGTGAGGAAAGATTTTTTTAGACAAAATACATTAAAAACTGATTTACTGGACTTCATCAAAATTGAAAACTTTTGTACATCAACATATAGAATTAAGAAAATAAATAAGAAAATGAGGAGAAAGTATTCTTAAATACATATACCCGACAAAAGACTTTAGAAGAGATCTCTTAAAAATCAGTAATAAGAGGTTAAATTACCCAATCAAAAGATAGGTAAAGTACCTGAACAGATGTTCAAAAAAGAAAATATATGAATGGCTAAGTACATAAAAATTCATTCAACATCTTTAGTCACTGAGAAATGCAAATTAAAACCACAGTAAGATACCACTACACACCTACTAAAATTGCTACAATTAAAAATACTAATGCCACCAATTATTGGTCAGTCTATGAAGCAATCAGAACTACCATAAATTTCTGATGAGAATGTAAAATGATACAGCAAATTCCAACAATTTGCTAATTTCTTTTAAAAATAAATACTTACCAACCTATGACCCAGCAATTCCACTCTTAGGTATTTAACCAAGAGAATGAAAATGCATTTCAACAAAAAGACAGAATTCTTATAGTAGTCTTAATCATAATAGACAAAAACTGGACAGCTCCAAATATCCATCATCAAGAAAAAAAATAATATTATACAATGAAATATGATTTAACAAAAAGAATAAACTGCTTATATAAAAACAATATGGATGAATATTAAAAATATTTTGCTGTCACAGTATGACTCCACTTCTATGAAGTTCTAGAATAAACAGAATAAATTTGTGAGTAAAAACATCAGAAAAGTTTTTTTGGTGTGACCAGGATAATTGGCATGGAAGGGAAACAAATGAGGAGCTTTCTGGGTTATGAAAGTGTTCTGTAACTTTATCAAGATGTGGTCACATGGGTACAGGTATTTGTCAAAACTCATCAAATTACTGATTTAATTTTTATGTATTTAATTTCTCTGTGTAAATGTTATCTGAGCCCTGGCTGGTATGGTTCAGTTGGTTGGAGCATCATCCCATAAACCAAAAGGTCGGAGGTTCAATTCCCAGCCAGAGCACAAGCCTGGGTTGCAGGTTTCGATCCCAGTCAGGGCACGTAAGAGAGGCAACAAATTGGATTGATGTTTTCTTCCCATATCAATGTTTCTTCACTCTCCCCCTCCCTTCCCCCTCTCAAAAAAAAAATTAATAAGCATGTTCTCGGGTGAGGATTAAAAAAATTATCTGAAATAAAAAATGTGAACAGATAAAAGGTAAACATATTAACAGTGAAAAACTCAATGTGTCATAATTATCACTAAACCAAAAACATACTCATGAAAATGTATAATACACCTATGATTTATAATTATATTTCTAGAAGATGTTTCCCCCAAAAATTACACTTTAAATATATAAAAAGACAACATTAATGATGAGTTAATACATAATTTTAGAATTTTTTCAAGGGATTATAATACTGAAACAGGCTACTAGTAACAATAAAACCCACCTTCCCCTGAATCTTTTCAAGGTATCAACATTAATATTTAAATTAATTCTAGGAAGCAGTTTGGGAATCTGATCTTTTGTGATCCCAGAGCTTAGTATTATGACAGATGAGTCAAGTAGCAATTAATCAAACAAACCTGCATGCAAATGTACAAGCATAGTCAGAGTCATTTTCAAAAGAGTAAAGGCCTTGGTATACTACTATGTGGAGAGTGTAAGTTTTATTTTAATGGTCCTGACACTTTGGACTAAAGATGAGTAATTTGCTGTGAATGATATAGCCATATCTTTACATTCCTCCTGCAATACTTGTGTAAACATGGCATATAATTTTATTAGCTACTTGGTTGCATATACTTGTATTTTTTAAAATAAAATTTAGCATAAATATAATCCAATACAATCTTAACTGGATAATTTCCTTATTAAATCAGAGAGGTACTAAAAAAAACCAACCCAGAGTAATTTGAATTTTTGTGCCCAAATAACAGTTTATACAATCAATTATCAAGTATTTTTCTAAGAATGCTACTATAAAATTTCAGCTCCCTATAAAAAGTCATATATGTAAAATAAAGATGCTTTCACAGTACAATTTTTCTAATTAGGTAATTTTAAAATATTTACTTATTCTAAAATGTTTATATTGTTTGATCCAGTTTTTCTGCTCTAGGACTTTTTCCTAAGGAGATAAACATGGATGTACATAAAAATTTAGCTATAAAATATTCACACTATCAAAAAAAAAGAAACAAAAATAAACATCCTCTCAAATGACATTTGAGCTCAACAAATCTTAATATATGCACAATATAAAATTATAAGAATATCTGACAAAATGGAAAATCAAAGTGAAAAATCAAGTTACCAAGTAGTAGATGTATATAATATACATTGAAAAAAAGACAATCTTTATACTAAGGAAATGAGTTTATGAGAAAAATTTCCCTTTTTCTTGTTTATCTGTACTTTCCAAAGTTATTTATAGTTTTACAAAGTTGTAAAAATTTTAATAAGAAAGTGAAAAGTTATTAGAATAGATCAATATCAACAATATATTTTAGCAAGATGGACTGGTTAAAAAAGAGGCATGCAGAGGCAAATAATTGCATGAAAGGAAAGCAAATTAACAAATTGACAAGGGAAAAATATTAATAAAAATTTTACAGTCACTATAATAAAGAATGTTAAACATGCTTCCTACTTTTCTTGAAAAATGAAACTCTAAATGTTATGATTTATTTTCTTTTCAGGTATAAGCTTTCTGTCAAACTTCTAATATGTGGTAGGCAATATGCAAATTATAAGGGATACAAAATGAAGGCCATATTAACAACAGAAAAGTTAAGAAACTAGGTTTTCTTCTCCTCTGCTAATATGGAAGTTTAATTTGGATGGTTACATCACTGGCCAAGATTTTGGGTTTGTTCCTCCAGTGGATTACACTCCCTAATCTCAATCTGCTTTTCCATAGTGACGTTTGGTCATACAGAATATCAAGTGAGAAATTCATAACCAGGTCAGAAATGTTCTAAAACAGACTTCTAGATCTCAAAATATGTCATTATATTTATCTTCCGAGACCTTAATTTCTATGCTTGGTACAATAAAGAAAAAAACATTTTCTAATCTCTAAATCAGTTATACCTTCTCTTCAGATGTGTTCTCTCTTAATACTTCTTGATCTCTCCTGCTGATATGTGATAAAATTTCTACCATTTTTTCCCTCCCATAAACCCAGATAAAAATTATACCAGAAAATCTGGAATATATTAATCCTATTAATTGTAATACCTTCAAAATTTTTCTTTCAAGTGTCTGTTTCTTTTGACTACAACTCAAAGCAGCACAATAAGACAAAGAATGCTAAAACATGAACTTACTAGCGTTTTATTGTCCTGGGTACTGCCTTCTGTTACACTACACTCTCCTCAGATCCTTCTGCATCACTCATGACTCCTCTTCCTCTTTACGCAAGAGAAAGTCCATTGCTCATCACTGTAATGACTCCCTAGCACTTCACCCACTAAAATGCCAACTCCAGTTAAAATTAAGTATATATGACTCCACACTATACTCCAGATCTGGATGTTGCTAGAAGAAATCATGCAACTTTCCTGACAGGTTTTACTCTAAATTCATTACCCTTATTCTCAAATAGGCATTCTGCTCTTCCTGAAATCCTATGTTTCTCCAGTTACATTCATTTATACATAATCGAAGATAATAATTTGAAATTATCTCCTTTTATATAAACCTTCACAACCATTCACTGACCCATCACACTGAGAATCTACATTAACCTAGCATTTTCATTGAGAGAAAAAGGACACCCTACCCCTTATATTTATCAGTTTGCCAGCATGCATCCATCCAAGTTCTCTGTATTTTTGTTGCAATGAAAGTAGTTTCCCTGATCTTGGCAAAAGACAACTCTTGCACTTATGTTCCAGATCCTACCCACTTTCAAACTCCTCTACACCAGAATTTTCCTACTGTATTTATCCTTTTTCTCCCTTAAAATTACCTTTTCTTCTATCTTGGTTCATTGTCTTCAATGTACCAAATACATGTTCTAGAATCTCCCATTAAAAAAAAAAAGAAAACTTCTATGATACCAAAGCCCCCTCTACATCTAATACCAAGAGCTCTATCTCCATTACAGGGAAACAAAGCTGAATACATGCATTGTCTTGTCTTTTTCACTTTTCGTTCTCTCTTCCAACTGCTCCCACGTGGCCTCTGTTCTGGACAAAACTCTTGTTAAGGCCCTCAACATCTTCCATTGATCAAATTAAAAATAACTACAGTCTTCCCTCAGTATCTGTAAGAGATTGTATCCCCATGGTACCGAAATCCTCAGATACTCAAGTTTCATATAAAATGGTGCAGTATTTGCATTAAATCTACACACCACCCTCCTGTATATTTTAAATGATCTCTAAATTACTGTACGATCTAATACAAGGTAAATGCTATGTAAATGTTATACTATATGCTATATGGTATAACAAAATAGTTGTTATACTATATTGTTTAGAGAATTTTTTAAGATTTTATTTATTTATGTTTAGAGAGGGAAGGGAGGGAGAAAGAGAGAGATACATCAATGTGCAGTTGCTGGGGGTCATGGCCTGAAACCCAGGCATGTACCCTGACTGGAAATCGAACCTGTGACACTTTGGTTCACAGCCCGCGCTCAATCCACTGAGCTACACCAGCCAGGGCTTGTTTAGAGAATTTAAAAAGTCTACCTCTTCAGTACAGACACACATGTCATAAGCCTAACTCCATAATATACACCAGCAACAATGTAACTTTTTTCAACTATTTTTCAATCTGCAGTTGGTTCAATCCACTGGTGAGGAACCATCAGATACAGATAGCTGACCGTGTTCCATCCTCATCTGGCTTGACCTCTTAACACCATTCAAGGAAAAGAATCATCTTCATCTCTTGCAAACACCTTCTTCTCTTGCCTTCAACCACACTGTCTTCAGTTTCCTTCTACCTCATTTGCCATCATTTCCAGTCTGCTAGGTGGGCCCAACTGCTAAATGTTGGCACATCACAGAACTTGGTCCTAGGCTCTTTTTTTTTCTCAATGATATTTCCTTATTTCATCTAATCCCAGAGCTTTAATTATTTATATGCTGATTAGCTGCAATAACCAAGTTCCTGCTCAATATTTCCATTTTAAATCTTAAGAATCATCTCAAATACACCACATCCAAGAGAGAACATAATTTCCCTCCCCAAATACGTTGATCTCCCCCCGAAAACTCGTCCATCACAATAAATGGAGCAAATATCTACATGGTGTTCAATCCCAAAATATAGGAGCCAGACTAAATTCTTCCCATTCCTTTATGCCCAAATCCAATCTGTCTTCATGACCTGTTCACTGTACTATTTAAATATTTCCCAAATCTGTCTACTTTTCTAAATCTCTGCTTGCTCCTCTGAGCCACTATGAGTTTTGTATTTCACTTGGACAATTGCAATAGCCTTTCTCCCTTAATACCTTCTGAATTAAGTTATAATTTGTACACCACTTCCTACCATGTCCTGTAAGAGACCTCACAGATTTGTCTGCTGCTTGTATCTTCTCCTTCATCACTTGCTATTATCTTTCTTGCTCACTACACTGCAATTACATATAAGCCTGGTACATTTATATCATTGCCTTAAACACAAGAAGCGTGTTTCCTCTCTCAGGGCACTGTTGATCTTTTCTACAGTTCTCTGTGTGGCTGGATTCTCCACTTTCAAGTCCAATTCAATCATCCACGTTGACAAAGAGGTCTGCCTTGATCACACTATTTAAAGTGACAACCCCATTATCGATTACAGTTACTCTCCTTTGTCTTTTAATTTTCATATCATTATCTTTATTCATTTGTTCACTATACAGTCATACCTCAGCACTCACAGGCTTCCAAATTTGTCAATCCCTGTACTCATACCATTTTGATGAGCAAAAAATGTTGCAGCACTTGGCACTTGCTTAGGACTTGGTGCATCTGCTAGAACTGGTATAAGTTATGACACTGCCCCACAAGAGAAAATGTTTCATCATTTGATACTCGTCAGATTCAGCACTCGTCAGGAGTCTGAGAATGAATTGACAACGAGTACCAAGGCATCACTGTATTTCCATATTAAAATGTAAGTTCCATAAGAGTAAGAACCTTCTATATTTGGATCATTGCCAAATTCCCAATGCAAGGCACATAACAGGTATCACATGAATGAATATTTCACTAACTTTAGTTCAGTGTATCTTAAAATAAGTCTAACATAGCTAAGCTCATCAGTTCATTAATTCAACAACAATACATTAAGTGCCTACACTGTCCTTAGCATTATCATAGACACAGGTAACAAAAAACAGTCCCTATCTTCATGCTGGTAGGGAAGGCAGGCATAAAATCAATTAGCATTAATGCAATGTGACAAGTACTGTAACAGGATACAACGTAAAATGTGAGTACCAAGAAGATATTTATTGGTATTGTTTCATGTGAGAGAACTTTATGCAACAGATGAGACTTGAAATAGTAGACAGACATATGAGCAACAAGTAAGGGAGGAAAACATCCTTGAAGGTAGAAAGAGTCAAAAAGCAACAGATCAATTGTACTTTCTGTGCATTGCTTGGCTATCTTCCTAGAATTTTCTTTGTTATATTACTACATTGCAGTCTTATTTTCCTCTTTTTGGTTTATTTTTCATATTTTTGGAGCTGGAGCTTAATGTTGGTATTGCTTGTAGGTTACAGAGAAGTAACATAGTGAAATATTTAGATGAATTTCTTTAATTTCCCTGATGATCACCCACTGGTCCTTCTATGTTTTTTGAATATGTCAACACTAGACCTGAATGATCTCAGGATGAGTTTTCATTATAGCATTTGACAAAAAAAAAAAATGATCAAAAAAGCTGTGCTAATTATATTTTGTTTAAAGAAGGCACTTAAATAATGTAGTAAAATTTCAGCAACAAAAAATAAATAAAAGTACAAGTTGATATAAAGTTTTGGTATTTGGAATGACTCACTTGCAAATATAGAAGTGAGTGAAGATTCTCTGCATGGTGTTCTGATAATAGAAATTTACAATCACTAATTCAGCTCTGATAGACCAATGAATGGAAACGAGCATGTAGAAGATAACAAACTAAAAGGAAACCCAGGACAAGGTTGAAGGATGCTGAGATGTTTAACCTGGGAAAGAGAAGCTAGTGCTAGTTTCTGCTCTTGCCTGCTTGTGCTCTGATCCTAAAAGTTGTTTTTTTTTTTTATCTTGTAAGCTCCTTTTCATGTAATTCTAGAATTAATCATGATCGAGCCTGGCAATACAGAGTCCCATCCTTATCAGTTAGTGGGGATGAAATTGGTTCAAGAGCCACAGACATATCACCCATTACACCTGGAGAAGATTCCAAACACCCATGTTCACATAGAATTTACCACTTTCTTCCTTCATTCCTGCTGTATTGCACGTCTTGCTTTAGTATTTCAAAAATAATTTACTAATCCCTTTGGCCCATTTGGCTAAAGTCCACATCCCAACCTGATTCTGTGCCTAATTTATTCAACTCTCAAAGGCTTGGCCCCTCACCTATGCACCAGATACCAGCTGGGGTCTAATTAATGAAAATTGCTCCAATATTATCCTATCAACTACAAAAATCAATAAAGTCAAAAGCTTTCTACTGTTAGGCCTTGCCTATCTACGCATACCCTTGCCAATCAAAAGTAACCTAATTTAGCCAGAACTCTTTAGGAATGGTGTGAGGGTTAATTTTATGCGAAAACTTGACTGGGCCACAGGATGCCCAGAGAGCTGACTAAACATTATTTCTGGATGTGTCTGTAATGTTGTTTCTGGATGATATTAACATTTGTAATAGTAGACTGAGTAAAATAGATTTCCCTCCCCAATGTGGGTGAGTCTCATGCAATCCACTAGAGGCCTGAATAAATGAAAGACTGAATAAGAAAGACTTTTTTCTCTCTGTGTGTTTAAACTGAAATGATGGATCTTCTCTTGCCTTCAGACTAAAACTAGAACTTACATCATCAGCTCTCCTGGTTCCCAGGCCTTCAGGCTCAGAATGGAAATACAGTATTGATCTTCCTGGGTATCCAGCTTGACCAACTGCAGTTTTGGATTTCTCAGTCTCCACAACCGCATGAACCAATTCCTTACAGAAAATCTCTATCTCCCATTGGTTCTGTTTTTCTGGATAACCCAGACTCATACAAATGGTTATCTGCATTACTGTAGCTCACAATAAGGTCAGCCCTAAAAGCTAATAAATTGTCAGTCCTGGTTAGTTCTATGCTTCTTCTATTGCATACTGATATCTGACCTGGATCCAACTGTGTCTCTAGAACTAGCCTCTAAGACTTAGAATATTATTAGTCACATAGATGCTTGAATATATTTGAATATAATTTAACAGTCAAATGCTGAGGCCAATAACAGTAACAATGGCTAGACATTAAGAAAAAATGAGTATTTGGCCAAACTGAAAAGTAATCATAGATAAAATTCCTCAACTTAGTGGTCAGCTTAACTAGAGAGCTTCTAGAGACCTATAAAACTTAACATCCAGAAAAATTAGTTTAAAAAAGGAAGTTTCTAAAATAGCTTAAAAAATAGTTTTTAAATTAGTTAAAAATAGGTATTTCTAAAATTTTAATAAAATATGCAAGCACTAATGGGCAAAAAAATGACAAAAAAGAACAAATATGAGATGTTAAAACAATTCCTTATCAAACAAATGCTAACTATAAAAATTTTAATTCACCTATGAAAAATTTTAAAACTTTAAATTCTGTTTGAAACAAAAAAGATACTGAAGAATATGAATAAATAAGAGCATAAGCATTCATCTGAAAAAGATAAGATTTTGACAGGGACAGATCAAGTAAATAAATGATTTTAACTTAATTTATAGAATAAAGTTAATAAATGTATCAAAATCAAGAAATAATCACAAAATTTGAAAACTTCCAATGATACATAGAAGAAAGAGACTAATAAATTTATCCTGGTACTACAAAGAAGACATAGTACAATTAGAAAACATCTGGCCCTGGCCAGGTGGCTCAGTTGGTTGGAGCAGCATCCCATACACCAGGTCAGGGAACCTGTTCAAGTCCAGGCCAGGGAACATATTTACGTTGCAGGTTAGATCACTGGTCAGGCACGTAAAGGAGGCAACCAATTGATGTTTCTCTCTCACATCTATGTGTCTTTCTCTCACTCTCTGTCAAATCAATAAATATCCTCAGTGGGGATTAAGACATAAATAAAAATATCTGATGCTTAATAATACTTTTAAAGTTAAAGTGAAAATTCTGATGACATTCTTTTCAAAAGCTCAAAATTTCAGTCTAATCATAAGGAAAACATCAGAGACAATCCACAAAATATTTGATAAGTATCTTTAAACTGCCAAAGTCATAGAAAAGAACTAGATGAGACTGGGGAGACATGACAACTAAACTCAATGTAGCTTCCTAAAGTGAATCTTGGAACAGAAGGACTTTAATGGAAAAGTGGTGAAAGCTGAATAATGTCTGGAATAAATAGTAATGTACTAATGGAGGTTTCTTAATGCTGACGAATGTCGCACACTGATGTGAAATGGCACAATCAGGGGATACTAAATCTGGGTGAAAGGTATACAGACACTGTGTATTCTGCTATCCTTGAAACATTTCTGCAACTCGAAAACTATCCAAAACAAAACATTTAAAAAATGTATGTAGGGCCAAGATGGAGGCATAGGTAGATACACTGTGCCTCCTTGCACAACCAAAATAAGAACAACAAAAATTTAGAAACCAAAAAAACCCCAGTACTGACAGAAAATTGAACCGTATGGAAGTCAGATAACTAAGGAGTTAAAAGTAGACATATTCATCCAGACCAGTAGGAGGGGTGGAGTGGTAGAGGCAAAAAAAAGCAAAAAGTGGTGGCTGGCGGACACCAAGCATGCAAGGCAGCAGCTGGCAACCTGGGCATGCAGGTGGCAGCTGGAGGACCCAGTGAGGTGGCAGATTGTGGAAGGGCAGACCAGGCAGTCCCACATTCACTTGAAGATAAAGCAGGCAAAACTGGGAAGCAAGACAGACCACGCAATCCAGGGTCCCAGCGCCAGGAAATAGAGCCCCAAAACACCGACTGAAAACACCTGTAGGGGATGAGGCACAGGGAGAGACTTCCAGCCTCACAAGAGAGTTCGCTGGAGAGACCCACAGGGTCCCAGGACATACACAAACCCACCCACATGGGAATCAGCACCAGAAAGGCCCAGTTTGCTTGACAGAATCGGGGGAAGGGACTGACATCCGGCAGAGAACTCAGCAAGCACCATTGTTCCCTCTCGACCCCTCCATCACATACAGCATCACAATCCAGCAGCTGGATTGCCCCGCCCTGGTGAACACCTAAGGCTCCACCCCTCACTATGTTAACAGGTGCGCCAAGACAAAAAAAATTGGCCCGAATGAATGAACAGATCAAAGCTCTAGAAAAAAATATAACTAAGCAATGAAGAGATAGGCAACCTATCAGATGCACAGTTCGACACATTGGTGATCAGGATGCTGACAGAATTGGTTGAATTTGGTCACAAATTAGATGAAAAAATGAAGGCTACACTAAGTGTAATGAAGGAAAATGCATAGAGAACCAACAGTGATGGGAAGGAAACTGGGACTCAAATCAATGGAGTGGACCAGAAAGAAGAAAGAAACATCCAATCAGAAAAGAATGAAGAAACAAGAATTCAAAGAAGTGAGGAGAGGCTTAGGAACCTCCAGGACATCTTTAAACATTCCAACATCTGAATTATAGGGGTACCAGAAGCAGAAGAGGAAGAGCAATAAGTGGAAAATTTATTTGAACAAATAGTAAAGGAGAACTTCCCCAATCTGCCAAAGGAAATAGACTTCCAGGAAGTCCAGGAAGCTCAGAGAGTCCCAAAAAAGTTGGACCCAAGGAGGAACACACCAAGGCACATCATAATTGCATTAGCCAAGATTAAAATGAAGGAGAGAATCCTAGAAGCAGCAAGAGATAAGGAGACAGTTACCTACAAAGGAGTGCCCATCAGACTGTCAGCTGATTTCTCAAAAGAGACCTTATAGGCAAGAAGGGGCTGGAAAGAAGTATTCTAAGTCATGAAAGGCAAGGACCTACATCCAAGGTTGCTCTATCCAGCAAAGCTTTCATTTAGAATGGAAGGGCAGATAAAGTGCTTCTCAGATAAGGTCAAGTTAATGGAGTTCATCATCACCAAGCCCTTGTTATATGAAATGTTAAAGGGACTTATCTAAGAAAAAGAAGATCAAAAATATGTACAGTAAAAGGACAGCAGGCTCACAACTATTACCAACCACACCTAAAACAAAAACAAACTAAGCAAACAACTAGAATAGGCACAGAATCACAGAAATGGAGATCACATGGAGGGTTATCAATAGGGGAGTGGGAGGGTGAGGGGGGGAAAAGGCACAGCAAATAAGAAGCATAGATGGTAGGTAGGAAATAGACAGGGGGAGGGTAGGAACAGTATGAGAAATGTAGAAGCTGAAGAACTTATAAGTATGACACATGGACATGAACTAAAGGGGGGGAATGTGGGTGAGAGAAGGTGTGCAGGGTGGAGGGGAGTGAAGGGGGGAAATGGGATAGCATAATTATAAAAATATATTAAAAAAATAAAAAATTTGTGTAAAAATTAGTTTCCATTAAGAACTATAAGACAATAATTAAAAAGTTTACAATGATTGTGACAAAAATTATAATGAATACTACTTGGGCCAGAGAGCTTGACAAATATATAAATTAAAATAACTAAAATAAATAAGAATTGCCTCTCCAATGAACATAATAAATATATATCCAGTGATAAATAATAACTTTATAAATAGGGACATGATGGTAAAATAACCAAGTATCAATTTCTTTATATTTTATACTATGAAAGGCAGTACACAAATAAAAGAGGAAGTAGAAATGAATAGCAAGCAATATTTAATTAGGTTCTATGTGTTTATTTTTAGTTAACTTAAAAAATAAATGATAGAAAATCAAATGTTTGACTTTATACTATAATTACTTCCAAGTACATAAAAATAGGTTTGGCTATCTCTTCAACAGCATATTGAATGACCCGATTAAATACACTTGGTAGAAAAACACAATGGTAAAAACAGTTGCCTGTCTTAAAAGTTTAAGGACTGTTTCCAATTCTAATCTGAAGATAAATGTCAGATCTTCACATCTAGATGGGATGAAATCATTTGTGGCAGAAGAATGCTCTAGCCAAGAACAAGAGAAGCCAGATGAATTAAACCATAATCTGAAGGCTGCTGCTGAGTGACTAATCTGTGGAGAGAGGCAATGTGAAGATCTGCAGTCACTCCCCAACCCCCAAGTTTTAAAAACTGAAGGCATGGGCAAGGACAGAGAAAGCAGGCTTTGACCACAGGGATGGCTATTGTTGGAGGATAGAGAAATTACCTGTTTTTGGCAGTTATACTGAAGTGAGAAAACTGGAGATTGGAGAACTGTTTCTGCCTTAAATCATTTGCTAAATCCCAAACCTGCATGGGGATTGAAGTTAAAAAAACGAACTCCTAAAACCTCTGAGAAGAATGATAGAGTCTTCCACAAATTTTCAATGCTGAGGAGACAAACAGTGAAATACAGGATCTGTCAGGAGTAGTGACTATGCAGCTCTCAGTTTGGGAAGGAAAAAGTGCTGGGTGAATCTCAAGAAGACCAAGACTTACTAAAACACCATGCTATTATCTGTGAAAGATATTAAAGAATTTTAGACTATGACAGAAATAAGCTAATAGGAAACATTTTATGAACCAGGAGAGAAAGGGTTAGCTGGTTAAGTGATAACCTTAAGCAGACAAGAACAGATGTGAACTAGTGTAGAAATAGAGGTTGTCTTAAACAGATGCACGCAGTAAAAAGAAAAAAAGAAACTAGAAAAGTCAAAGAGAACATATGAGTGCAAATGCAGGTAGGCTGGTGGGTGAAATGGTAGTGACATGCAGCTCTTTTCATTTGGAAGGAGATCGTAGATATCTGAAAAGAAAGGAAAAGAAATAAAATAGTCCTCTAGAGGGAAGAGTAAATGGACTAATGAAAAGCAAGAAGACTGTCAAATAACACCAAGGGTCTACTTGAAGACAGTGGTCATAAATGTAAGGTAAGTTCAGCTGGCAGACTTATGTAATATTGTCCTGCCATATAAATCTGTGAAGGTATAGAATAGGCAGAAAGTTACATTTATAAGGCTTAGATTTTGCTGGGTGAGTAAGACAAAGAAAGAGAGGGCCAAGAGGACTAAGGTCATTATACTCAAGTTGCTGATAATTATAGTGAGCCATAGCATTTGAGCTAGATGGTGAGGGTAGTGAGGACATAAGAGGTCTGAGGGATAGGAATAGGTGGGGTAAGAGCAATAGAAGTAGGTGCCAGTAAAGTTGAAAACTTGCTAGAGTCAGAGTTCTAGAGTAAGTGAGCTCAAAAAAATATTAAGTGGTGGTCAGAAAGTGGGATGCTTGAAACTGAGACTGGATATGGAAAAAACCATCTACACAGATATTTAAATCAGCAAGAATTATGACAGGAGTAGGGTGAAGAAAGAGACAGTGAAAGAGATCCTGAAATCTTTAAGAAATGAGGGAAGGGACATAGGAGTGTGTACGTGACTGCAATAGGAGTGTGCCTGGGTGGTACAGTCTGACGTCTGAGCTTCAAAGCTGGAGGTGGTTACAGAGGAAAATGAAACAATGACCTAAAAGCACTAATGAGGAACAAGCCTCTGCGTCCACTGGTGTAACTGCCATGTGTGGGAATACGATCACCACTGGGGATACGATCAGGACTGCCGTGGATGCCATATCCTCAGGGAGGTAGCCAGGTTTCAGTCAGAGCAGGAAGGTGTACTCAATGTTCAGGAAAGAATACACTAGTAATTTGATTCATTTATCAATATTTACTAAAAGGCACTGAATTAGTAATTGGGAATAAAAGAGTAATAAAGATATAATCTCAGCCTTCACAAAGCTGTAACTCGAGTAAGAAGTCTCATATATGAGTGATTACATTAAAGAATTATATTTTTATAACAAGCTGGCAGTTTATTAAGAAATGAGGATACATGTATTTTAAGAATGATATAACAAAATATGTGATTATTTTAATATATCATTGTGATATTAATTATATGGTAATAACTGATTTGAACTAAGCATACAATAGGAGAAAGTCATTTTTTAACGGTAAAGAAGGGGGAAACGGTTAAGTATATGCTTTTACAGATACATGCAGTTACCTGAGACAAAGCAGCATCCCGTTCTTCTATCACTGCATTCATTTCTTCTGCAGTTATTCTCTTTTTACATGCCTTGGTCTTGTAGATTCTATCCACAATTATAGCTCCATTCTTCTCAATAGCTATCCCTGTGTCTGCATTGTTTATTCTGTTCAGTAATTCCTGTAATGTCTACCAACACCATTATATGTTAGTCAGACATGAAGTTTTAATATATTTTATTTAATATAGGGTTTTAATTAATAGACACATGTGAATTGTAAATTGACTGAGTGAAGTTATTGAATTTTCATATTGCAGCAAAGATGTACATTATTAGTGTGTCAATTCTTCTTTTTCCCACATCTTAGTTCTTGAAACCCACTCAATTGAACTTAAGCCTCTAAGATATAAGACTGACATCAAGAAATCTCCTCAGAGAATGGCTTACCATGTCATTTTCTTCAAGGTTAATATTTTCTAGCCTAGAAAAAAGGGACACAGAAAGCCTGATCAGTAGCATTTCCTTAGTGCAGCAAAATGAGTTCGCTTTTTAAATCTTTAGAACCTCTAGTAATTTCATTCGACTAGTCTTTAGAGTCAACCATGACACTGAACATATTAAAGTGCCACCTGCTCGACTCCATCTTTCAATAATGCTCCGTATCTTCTGCACTGACTTCAGACTGTTAAGTTATTAATGTTTACTGCTATATATGACTACAAGGATCAATTGTTCATATGTGCTTAGATGAAGAAAGTTCCCCAGTGATGGAAGCACTCATTCTCATCATTATATTTATTCCTGGACTTTCCATTCTCACCAGAAACTGTATTCTCTCTGTTTTTCGGACATCATCACAAATAAAACAAGTCAAGTATTTTTATTACAAGTTTTAACTATGTTACCTCAAAAGCAATGACAAATAATTACTACTAAATTTGACCTGAAAATCTCCTGCGGCTACCTACTTAAAATAAATATACTATATAGAAAGACTGACCAAAACTGAACCACATTTTTAGAAGACTACTATTAGTTTCTCTTTTTAATTACATATATAGAATTATTCAATCAGGGATAAAAAAAGCAAATTAGACCCCCTCATAAAATTCACTTTGTTTTGTGAGTCACAGTGCTTATAGAAATGATTGTTCATGTTGGTAAATTGAAAAAATATAGTAAAAAGAAAAAAGAGTTTAAACAACATATCTTAGAAAATGTCTATAATATAATTTAGGCAACCATTAAATTAAATGGATAAATTAAATGAAAATCTGTAATGGGTATTAGTAAAATGCTGTAGATTTTAGAAAAATTCAGATACCCAAGTTCCTGCCTGTGCAAGACCCTGCCCACAACTTCTATGCTTCTATGATTTAACATTTACCACCAAAATATGGACACTAGGAAGAGATAATAGAAGACACTTAAAAATTTTGCTACAAAATTTTTCCAAACCCTACAGTTCAATAAAATAGCTACATTTATGGAAAGTATAAATTTTTGAACACTATAACTTAACAGAAAAGAAACATCAAAAAACTATTTCTATACATACTTAAGCTGTATAGGTTAACAGGAAGGTACAGTAATTTTAAATTTTATAAATTTATTCTGTCTCAAACTACTAGTGTCTGCTTGGATTCACATTTCAACAACGGCAAACAGTCTCATCTTTTCTCTTTTTTCTCTCAAAATAAATCAACAGTCTCCAAATACCCTGCTTCATAAAACCTGGTTCTGCAAGAACTGTGAAGATAATCACTTGTTTTTTACTCAATTAAAAAATGTAGTGGAAAAGTATAAGATAACAGAATTCTTACAGTTATGTATGATCATGTAAAAGTATTTGAAGAACAACAGTGGCATTTAACTATTAGTTACTGGTTGGCTAAATATGATTTTAAAGGGAACCATATGTGGTGAAGAATATGTACATTAATTTTTTTTTGAAATTAGACTAAGTATGGCAATTGCTACAGAAGACTCAAGTACTCAAACTTCACAATTAAATTATTAAACTTGATGATTTAAAATGTAAAAAGATACATTAAAATTGAACATTTAGATTGGTAGATTACTGGCAACTTTTGCCAAAAAATTTAGTTCTTGAGGTTTTAAATTTCCCTTTTCTGTTTTCAAAGCATTACATATGATCTGAAAGAAAAATAACAGTATAGGTAGGTTACCTAATATGTATATTCCAAATATCAACACAACAAAAAGTTTATGGAATTCCTATGTAATACTTATAAGTCTTTTTTTCAGGCACTACAATGTAAGAAATTACTTTACTAGAGGTGTTTTAATGTTTTAAATTAGCATCTTTCAACAGAATATGGTTAAGATAATTATATGTGGTATAATATCAAAATTACCTACTAACTAAAATTTTTAAAAATTAAAATGTTCTTATCAAAAGTTATAATAAATTCTTGGCACATGAATTTAGCATTCAGACTATAAATAATCTATGTGATTGCCCTTAAAAGTACATAATACATAGTGATTTATCATTTGCTGATGAATGAATTTGAATGTTTGGTAAGTATGCTAGGTCCAACATGCAGGGCATGAGTGACCTAAGTCAACCACTTAGCATTTGGATCTCAATTTTGCTTTACTCAATTATATTTTAAAATTGAAGTCAGTAGTAAATGATCATTTGGAGAAAAACAAAACTTTAGTAACAGTGAGAAAATGTTTAATTTGGGATTTAAAATTTACATAGGAGCAAAGTAACTTTCAATACCAACATAAATTTCGAAAGAGAAAAAGCCAACACTTGCATTTCTCCCTCTATATTCATTTAAAAGTCTCAGAAAATACATGCCACAGATATCAAGGATCAACTACATCATAATTTAGCTTTAACTAGGTTATACCAAGCAAGAATCAGCAAACTTTTTCTGTAAAGGGTCAGATAGCATTTTAGGCTTTGCCATATGTTCTCTGTCACAGCTACTAAGCTTTGCCTTTATAGCACAAAAACATCCATATGTAGTATGTACATGAATAGATGTGGTTGTTTTTCAATAAAACTTTATTTACAAAAACAGTGATAAGGCTGAATTTGCACCACAGGTCCTTACTTTGCTGATCCCCGATACATAGTATTGAAAAATGAGACCAGATTTTTGATGCAAATATACTGTAAATGCCAACTTAGCATATTTGACATATTTTTCTGAGCTGAACCATTCAATTCCTACTTAAAGATTAATCATCAAAAACAGTGGTTTTCAGAAAGTTAAATTCAGTCCTACAGTAAGTACATTACTTACTTTATCAATTAAAAGAAACACAAAAATTACATGAAAAATAGACCTTTACAAAAAAGACAATATAAAACATCAATACAAGGCATTCAATTTTCTATGTAAACTGATTTTTTTGGTTTAACATTTACTAGCAGCATGCACAACATATAAAGCTTTACTGGCTTAATAAAGACAAAATAATAGTGTTATAGGAAACATATCTCAGAAACTATAAATTATACATAATTAACATGAGGTTTACAATTATACACAAGAATCTCAACCTTTTGTAAACTCTCAATTATGCCTACAACAGTCTAACTAGACATAGTCATGATAATTAGTAAGAATTTTGCTGAGGTAAATATCCATGGGCTCAAGTTTCAATTGATTTCCTATACCATGCAAATTCTGACTGACATCCTTGCACTCTAAGTGAAAAGACCCATGCATGAAATGTCACATTTCTTGATTTATCCCTAAATCACTCAATATCATGTCTTTTATGTCTTTGCTTTCTGAACCTATAATCATTCACCTTGTTCAATGGTAAAAAGCTAAACTCTGACCTCACATGATAAAAAGAACTAGCGATCAGCTAATCAGAAAATTCTGAATTGCTTGTTTTCATTGTCTCAGTTGCATTTTTAAATGCTACTATCCTCAATAATATGTTAAAGAATATACCACCAACAATGAAGTGACTGAAAAAAAATACCATGATCTCAAAGTTGGAATATACATATGCAAACATGTATGTATTACTAGGTATATGTAAGTCATTTTAACTTCAATCCTTTTGGCTTTTTTCCCTGTTTTTAGATAAAAGTAAAAAAGAAAAAAGCACTGATGATTCAAGGGATAAGGGAAACAGAGAAGTGGCAGAGTAACAAAACAGACATTAAGTATAAAGATGCAAAGTTTATCAAAAACGGTGAAGAGAAAAAAGACAAGGAATCTGAAGACTGTAGGAAGCATAAACAGTGCATTAAAACAAAAAGAGATGTGAAATAATTTATATATAACTTCAACCTACACTCAATGCCTCCAAATGTGATTTCTGTCGGCAAAGCTCAGTTACAAATTGGTTCTGTATTAATAAGGATTTAGTTTAAATGAACTATGGAACGTTCAGAACCTAGAGACTTCATCTAAGTAGAAAGAAACCTCTACAGTGCCATTTAAAACTATGCTGGCATTAGTCTTTGTTGTTGCTTTTCTTCTTATTTACAGTTTTTCCTGACCCCACCACATGTGCCCCTAGGTTAGAATTCATTAAGAAATGACTATAAGCTGTTCCTAAGAACCAATGATGTTTCATATTAGTTAATGTAAGTATTTATGTAATTTTTTACTTCATGTCTACTTTCTCCCTAAACTGGGACTGTAACCCTGTGCTTTGAGCAGGTAGAACTGAACCTGACACACAGTATACACAGGGGTGGGCAAGTAGGTGCGCAGCTGTGAGTACAGGAAACACGGAGTTTCTTCTTGTATTATTATTTATAATTATTGTCATTACTTTCCTTATGAACAACTGAGGACTACTTTTGCCCCACCCTGTATTCTACATGTAAGTCCTTTATTAGATATGACAAATATTTTCTTACAATGTTTTTTTTTACTCTTTTAACAGTGTGTTTACTAGGACATATGTTTTACATTTTGACAAAAAAATTTTTTAAATAATGGATTGTACTTTTGGTATTGAATTTAAAATTCATCGCCATATGTAAGGTCACACAGATTTTTCCTACAGTGTTTTCTTCTAGAAGTTATAAATGTTATGTTTTACATTGAGGTCTGTGATTTATTTTGAGTTAATTTTTGGGTAAGATATATGGTATTTGCAGAGGATTTTTGCTTTTGTTTTTGTTTTTTACATATTCATTTATTTCAGCACCTTGTTGAAAAGGCTATCATTTCTTCATTAAACTTCCTTTGCGCCTTTGTTAAAAATCAGCTGACTGTATTTGTATGAGTTAATTTCTGGACTTTCTAGTCTGTTCCATACATCTGTATGTCTATCCCTTTGTGAATAGCACAGTCTTTTTTTTAATTTTTTTAATATATTTTATTGATTACGCTATTACAGTTGTCCCATTTCCCTCTTCACTCCCCTCCACCCTGCACACCCTCTATGACCCACATCCCCCCCTTTAGTCATGTCCATGTGTCATAAGTTTTTTACCTCCTACATTTCCCATACTATTCTTACCCTCCCCCTATCTATTTTCAAACTACAATCTATGCTACTTATTCTCTGTACCTTTTCCCCCCCTCTCCTCCTCCCACTCCCCTGTTGTTAAGCCTCCATGTCATCTCCATTTCTGTGGATCTATTCCTGTTCTAGTTGTTTGCTTAGTTTCTTTTGGTTTTGTTTTAGGTGTAGTTGTTAATAATTGTGAGTTTGCTGTCCTTTTACTATACATGTTTTTTTTATCTTCTTTTCTTAGATAAGTCCCTTTAACATTTCATAAAATAAGGGCTTGGTGATGATGAACTCCATTAACTTGACCTTATCTGAGAAGCACTTTATCTGTCCTTCCATTCTAAATGAAAGCTTTGCTGGATAGAGCAATCTTGGATGTAGGTCCTTGTCTTTCATGACTTGGAATATTTCTTTCCAGCCCCTTCTTGCCTGCAAGGTCTCTTTTGAGAAATCAGCTGACAGTCTGATGGGCACTCCTTTGTGGGTGACTGTCCCCTTATCTCTTGCTGCTTCTAGGATTCTCTCCTTCATTTTTACCTTGGCTAATGCAATTATGATGTGCCTAGGTATGTTTCTTCTTGGGTCCAACTTCTTTGGGACTCTCTGAGCTTCCTGGATTTCCTGGAAGTCTATTTCCTTTACCAGATTGGGGAAGTTCTCCTTTATTATTTATTCAAATATGTGTTCAATCTTTTGCTTTTCCTCTTCCCCTTCTGGTACCCTATAATTCGGATGTTGGAACGTTTAAAGATGTTCTGGAGGTTCCTACGTTTCTCCTCATTTTTTTGAATTCTTATTTCTCCATTCTTTCCTGTTTGGTTGTTTTTTTCTTCCTTCTGGTCCACTCTATTGTTTTGAGTCCCAGTTTCCTTCCCATCACTATTGGTTCTCCATGCATTTTCCTTAATCTCTTTTATGGTAACCTGCATTTTTTCATCTAATCTGCGCCCAAAATCAACCAATTCTGTGAGCTTCCTCATCACCAGTGTTTTGAACTGTGCATCTGATAGACTGGCTATCTCTTGGTCGCTTAAAATGATGAGTCCTGGGGCACTGATCTGTTCTTCTGTTTGAGACATATCTTTTTTCTTCTTTTTTTTTTGGTCTGGTCGCTCCTGTTACAGTGAGGGGTGGAGCCTTAGGTATTCACCAGGGCGGGGCACCCCAGTGGCTAGATTGTGACGTTGTATGTGGGGGCGGGGGCAAACAATGGCAGTGATTCCATTGTCCGTGGGACCTCAGTCCCTTCTCTGGGATCCTGGGTTGTGCACTCTGCCCCACTCCACAATCTCCGCCTCACTGAGTCTGCCAGCTGCCGCTTGCATACTCAGGGTCCACCCACTGTGATCTCGCACACCCCAGATGCCCTATGCCTCCCAGTTGCCTTATGTGCCCAACTCTCTCTGCTCTCCTCGCCCCGACTCATGCTGGCTGCTCCTCTCTGCCCCTCCTACTGGTCTGGATGAACGGGTCTACTTCAACTTCTTGGCTGTCCGACTTCCATTCAGATAAATTCTGTTAGTTCTGGGTGTTATTCTGCCTCTAAATTGTTGTTCTAATCTTGGTTGTGCATGGAGATACAGTGCATCCACCTATGCCTCCATCTTCGCTGGAAGTCCAAAGCCTGCCTGTTAAAAGAAGGCCTGGGCTAACTCTGATCTCTGAAACATGTTTCAAGTGCCTGTCTTGAAAGTCAAGCTGAACAATGTCTTCTTTGTCCTAGACTACAGTCTGTCCTCCCCTTGAAGTAATGGCATCCTTAGTTCAATGAGGGAGACTCCTGTGCAGTGCTCAGGCTCCGGAACCCATTCACATGGTCTTCTCTCACCCACCTCCAGCGCGGCCCAGGCAGTTCAGGGGGCTCCGGCGGGCTCGGTAGCAGGTGGGCCCTCTGAGAGCACTAAGCGGGTGGCGCCCGGTATCCCCGGCCCAGCCGGATGGTTTTCTGGCACAGGCGGCGGCCGCAGGGCGGTAATGTGCAGGCAGCGGGTTTGTGTGCGCTGGAGAGCCCTCGGTGCATGGGGTGAAGCGCTGCGAGCCCGGACAGCGGAGGATGCGTGGCTGCTAGGGCAGCCTCGCCTCTCTTCCCACGGTCGGCGGGTGCACGGGCGGGTCTCCGTGGCCTCCGGCTTCAGGACGACCTCTCCTCCTTTCCCCCAGCAGCCCCCTCCCCTCCCGCTCTGCTCCTGACAGGTGGCACAATCTGCCACCGCCGCGGCTGCTCGCAGCTCTTTGAATAGCACAGTCTTGACTACTGAATCTCTGAGTAAGTCTTTAAATTGAATAATGTCACTCCTCTAATTTTGCTCTTATTATAGAATTTTTTGGCTATTCTAGTACCTGCGCCTTTCCATACACCTTTTAGAATTTGTTTATATCTACAAAAATACCTGCTGCGGCCATGTGTTTTCAACATACTTTTCAAAGTAGATAGCTTTTTTCGTGTTTCAGTAACACTTCCATTATAACTTAGAACCCCTCTTTGGGGATTGTAAGTACTGTTCCCACTCAAGTTATCGATGGTCACACAGTACCATATTTTACATGTAATTTAAGACTATAAATCATGTCACCTAGATTAAGTGCCAATTTTATTCATGAAATTTGCTTCTCAATAGATTGTATTGCTTTTCAAAAATCAAATTCATCCAAAAAAAGATAACAAATCAATTTTTATGCACTATCACAACTCCTTGAGTTGCAGGTAACACTCACGATTTATACTTAAAAAAATCTCCAACTGGTTAACTACTTGTACAAAGAGCCAGATAATCAATTACACATAATGGGACTTGTCTATTTCAGATCTACACAGGCAACTCTAAGCATATCCAAAATGAAATTTATTAATTCATTCTTAAAACTCCTTAACCTCCTATCCTGACTGTGGCACATCCATCTGTATACATATTCAATACTTCTATCTCAGAACCCCGGTTAAAATGGTATCTTAGTTTTGTTCATTCTCTCTTTAATTGATATATATAAATTGAGCCTATCCATCTACTATAATATTTTTACCCTCTTGGTCAATCTACTTTAATTTGTACATATGTAAGTAAGTGGATGGTGCGGGGTGGGAGTCAGGTTTCTTACTGTTGAAAAGGAAAATTACGCATCAGAAAAAGGGGAAAGCTACAATGAACTATATTAGAATCAGAGACGTTAGTGTAAATTCAGGTTTAGATTAATAAAGATACAGATGGAGAGACACAAAATTACAGTTATATGTGTATACACCAGTTAGTATACATACATATATTTCCTAGCTCTTTCTTCTTATTGGATTTACAAGTAATCGCATCCAGCAACAATGAGCACACCTGGCATCCAGATCTTGGTTTCTAATACCATTTTCCAATAAAATGAATCAGTGCTCCTTAGAGCAATGGCTGACTCCAGGGATGGGGGTGGGGAGAAGCACATCTCTATAAATCCTTATAAAACATGAATCTGGAGCACCCTAAAGTGACAGTAAGAAAATGCTCAAAAATCAAAAGGATGTACCAATATAAGAATAATTAGATTCTCTAAAATAGAAAACCTAAATAAACAGAACAGAAAAATCCACAAATCTAAAATTCCCATGAAATAAATAAAAAATCAAATAGTTCTCAAAGAGGTATGTTGTGGCTCCAAAAATAATAATATAGAATAACACAAAAAAGATAACAAATCAATTTTTTAGGTACTATCACAACTCCTTGAGGTGCAGGTAATGCTCATGCTTAATCATCCTGATTAAGTTATTCTCTACTTCAAGAATAAAGACAGAAATACTCAGGTAGGTATCCAGGCAGAAAAAAACAAACCACCCTTGAGTAGAGAAAAAGAAATCTGACTGGCCACAGACTTATTTTCAGCCATTCTCAATGTAAGTAAGATTTTTACAATGCCTCCTTGCACAATCAAAAGAAGGACAACAACAGATTTAAAAACAAAGAACCAGAACTGATGGAAAGGTGAACTATATGGAAGTCCAACAACCAAGGAGTTAAAGAAGAAACAGTCACCCAGACTGATAGGAGGGGAGGAGACTGGCAGGCAGGCAGACAGTGGACTGGGTGATCCCACATTCGCATGCAGATAAACTGGGAGGAAAAACTGTGGAGCTAGACAGACCATATAACCCAGGGTTCCAACATGGGGAAATAAAGCCTCAAACCTCTGATTGAAAACTCCTGTGGCGGTTGAGGCAGCAGAGGGAGAAACTCCCAGCCTCTCAGGAGAGTTCATTGGAAAGACCAACAGAGTCCTAGAACATACAATTTCCTAGCTACCTAGGAATCAGCACCAGAAGGGCCCAATTTGCTTGTGGGAAGTGAGGGAAGTGACTGAAAACCGACAGAGAACTGAGAAAGTGCCATTGTTCCCTCTCTGACCCCTCCCCCACATACTGTGTCACAACCCAGCAACTGGGTTGCCCCACCCTGGTGAACACCTAAGGCTCTGTCCCTTGCTATGTAACAACTGGGCCAAGAAAAAAGAATGGCCCAAATGAAAGGACACAACAAAGGTCCAGAACAAATACAACTAAGCGAAGAAGAGATAGCCAACCAATCAGGTGCACAGTTCAAAATAATGGTAATCAGGATGCTCACAGAAATGGTTGAATATGGTTGCAAATTAGATGAAAAACTGAAGGCTATGCTAACTACCATAACGGAAAATGTACAGGAAACCAATAGTGATGGAAAGGAAGCCAGGACTCAAATCAATGGTGTGGACCAGAAGGAAGAAAGAAACACTCAACCAGAACAGAATGAAGAAACAAGAATTCAAAAAAATGAGGAGAGGCTTAGGAACCTCCAGGACATCTTTAAACATTCCAACATCTGAATTATAGGGGCTCCAGAAGGAGAAGAGGAAGAGCAACAAATTGAAAACTTATTTAAACAAATAATAAAGGAGACCTTCCCCATTCTGACAAAGGAAATAGACTTCCAGGAAGTTCAGTAAGCTCAGAAAGCCCCAAAGAAGTTGGACCCAAGGAGGAACACACCAAGGCACATCATAACTACATTAGCCAAGATTAAACATAGGAGAGAATCTTAAAAGCAGCAAGAGATAAGGAGACAGTTACCTATAAAGAAATTCCCATCAAACTGTCGGCTGATTTCTCAAGAGACCTTGTAGGCAAGAAGAGGCTAGAAAGAAGTATTCCAAGTTATGAAAAGCAAGGACCTACATCCAAGATTACTCTATTCAGCAAAGCTTTCATTTAGAATGGAAGGGCAGATAAAGTGCTTCTCAGATAAGGTCAAGTTAAAGGAGTTCATCATCACCCAGCCTTTATTATATGAATTTAAAGGGACTTATCTAAGAAAAAGAAGATAAAAAATATGAACAGTAAAGTGACAGCAAACTCACAATTATAAACAACCACACCTGAAACAAAAACAAAAACAAACTAAGCAAACAACTAGAACAGGCACAGAATCACAGAAATGGAGATCACTTGGAAGGTTATCAGCAGGTGAGGATAGAGGGGGAAAAGGTACAGAGAATAAGTAGCACAGATGGTAGGTAGACGATAGACAGAGGGAGGTTAAGAAAAGTACAGGAAATGTAAAAGCCAAAGAACTTATATGTATGACCCATGGACATGAACTAAAGGGGGGGAATGTGGGTGGGAGGGGGTGTGCAGGGTGGAAGGGAATAAAGGGGGGGAATGTGACAACTGTAATAGCATAATCAATAAAATATATTAAATAAAAAAAGAGTAAGATTTTTACGATGTTTAAATGAAAAATACTTAATCCAAGAATTTTATTTAAAACAAATTAGAACATAAAAATAACACACAGCCAGTCTGGAGCATGTTAAATCAGAGAATGTGAGCCTTGCTCAAAAAGCTGTCTGAAAATGAAATTCTGTTACCCAGGAATTCCTCACAATAAAAAACTCAAGCATAAAAATGCCATTTATGATATAAGTGCCTGTGTTGATTATTCGATCCTTTTAAAGATTACAATTAAAAAACAAGGGGGCACATTAGCTATAAAATCTAACACAACTTTTACAAATATTTTAGAAGTAGAATTTATAAAAAAAGAAAACAAGTTTAAAATTGCTTATTTATTTCATAACTGAGTCAAGTACTATTTAATTGAAATACTGCATGTTTCCAAAAATTAAAGAAAGTTGACAATTTCAACACCTTAATGTTTTTCATTATCTTTTCTTAAATGTAGATGGCTCTTTAGGGAATGAATATATTTTATTGAAAGAAAATATTGCATGAAGTTCAAAAATTTCTTCAGTTTCACTTCAATTAATTACTACTCCTGAATTCTTATATATTGATAGCACTTGCTACAAGCCAGGTACTTTTCAGTATTTAATCATTTAGTCCTCGTAACAACCACTATAAAACAGGCTCTATTTATCCATTCTGTAGACCAAAAAACTGAGTCCTAGAGACTGAGTAATTTGTCCATGGCTGTACAGCTAGGAAACAACAGAGCCAAGATTCAAAGACAGGTATCTAGATTTGGAAACTGTGCTCTTAACCTCTACACTATAATGTCTCTCAAATAAAACATGTAGAGAATGATTTGATTTTTACCAAATTACACATCCTTTCTATCATCAACTATCCATCCTTCCAAATAATAGTGTTTAAGTATACAAACAAAGAGAAATGTTTGGAACATTTCCCTATTAAGATAGTTATTTGGGAGACAGTAATGTAGATTTAGGTAGAATGTTTTGTTCCTTTATTTGTATCTTTTAATGGGTTTAATGCTTTTATCATAAGTCTGCATCAGTCTTCTGAAAAACTGTCATTCATCTAAGCAAAAAACAAATCACATTACCTAATCACAACTTGAATACTGTCGTGCTATTTAATAACTTGTTGTCTCCCTAAGAAGCCGTGTTTTAATTAGGACTTTACTTGATCCCTCAGCACAATGTTGAGAGAAAACACACCAAAGTACATTGATGGATCATAAAATACTGTATTGCTACATGTTATTTATCTTACAAGTAACATATTTCTAGATGCTGTTGGGCCTCTTTACCCAAAGTGGACCATTTAGAATAGCATCATTTCCATTATCTGGGAGCTTGAAAAGCAGAATATCAGGCTCCACTCCAGACCTATTGAATAAGAATCTGAATTTTAACAAGATTCCCCAAGTGAATGGAATGAACATTAAAAATGGTGACACACTTATTTTCAGGGTATCATTTCTCTAATTGTGATCTATTATTTACCTATATTAGAATCATTTGTGTTGCTTGTTAAACATGTAGATTCCCAGGCTCCATTCCATTTCAGTTGTCACTAAAATGTAAGAACCACAGCTAAAGAAGTAAAATGTAGTGAAGAATAGGAATGAACAGATTAAGCTGAGAGCAGTGAAAGAACCCAGATAGCTGAAATAAATCAAGAAAGTGATAATAACAAAGAGGGAAGAAAAGAGAAATTATGAAGGACAGTAGAGTGGGGACGCTGACAACAGCACTGTGAGGAAAAAAATAAGTTTCTTTTTCTATTTTTTGGCAAGGCTGGGTGTTGGGGTTGGGGGAAAGTGGTATCTGTTATTTCTGACATGCAAACTAGTATAGCATGCCAAAAGTTTTAGAAAGACTGTGGGAATATGGAATGTACCACTACAACATACAAGAAATAAGTAACATTTCTGAATATGTAACCACCATATAATGCATGCATTTTATAAATGCTTCTAATCTCATATATAGTTTTAAATGTGTACATACACTTTTAGAGACTCTTCCATATGCTTGGCTCGTGCAACTGCTTCATCTCTCTCTTCATTGGCTAATTGCAGTCGAGACATAATAGCTTCTTCACGTTCCCTTTGTGCAAAATACACCTCTTCAACCAGAGCTACCAAAATACATAATCCATAATTAATTAAATAAAGGAGAAATGCATACTTCTAGCAAAAATAAAAAGCAAAAATATTTTATTTTATTCATCTAAATTTCTATCAATTAACCACTTGAGAAAACATTATTTTAAATGCTACTGTAAAATTGAGATACCATTTAACACCCATACAATGAAAATTAAAAGGCCAAATAAATATTGTAAGGCTGTGAAATAAAGGATGCTCTCACATATACTACAGATAGGTGTATATACTTCTGCAACTATCAAGAAGAATTTGACAATGTTTATTACAATTGAAGATGTGCATAGCCTATACCTGGCAAATCTGCTCTTTGGTATGTAGCCTACAGAAATTCTTGCATACATGCACAATAAAACACATATACAAATGCTTATTGAAGTATTACATATAGCAAAAACTTAGAAATGACCCAAATATACCATAACTGGAAGAGTAAATAAATACCTTTATATTCAAAATGGGATGCTGTCCAGCATTTAACATTAATTAACTCTGGTCAAACCTCAAAAATGAAATTTTGGCAAAAATAGAAAGTTGCAAAGTAAGACAACTCTATGTATTATTTATAGATAGACACAATTAGCAAAAAAAAAATTTTAAAGCATGGAAATGATAAACACCCAAGTTAGGATGTCAGTTACCTCAGAAGGATGGTGGAAGGAGAAGAAGGGAAGAGGGGTCAGGGAAGAGGAAGCAGGGGAAGAGCTATTCTGCTTTTAACCCTGCTCATCGCCAGAGGCAACATTTATATGGATGCTCATACAAATGGCATCATCTAATTTGTGCAGTGCTATAGAAGATCTTTGATGTTATCTGAAATTATCATTTCTCAAGCATGATTTCTTACATAAATTATTTTCTCAAGCATGATTTCTTACATAAATTTCCTACCTGAAATCTTACATAATTTTTAAAATATCACTGCAAATACCTGGATTACTTGAACCAAGTTTTATTTATTCTGTCAAACCACAAAATAAACTTAGAAAAGATGTTTAAATGATCTTTGAGTCCATAAAATCTTCGGTCTACTAGGACCTGTTATAAATTAATACACAGTTGATCAAAACATTTATTTTGTATTAAATCATACACAGTAGAAAAAAAACAAACACTGAGAATAAGTCAATTATGGTCATGTCTCAGTATCCAATGGGGACAGGTACCAGGACTCCTATGGATACCAAAATCCTCAGATGCTCAATCCCTTATACAAAATGGCATAGTGTTTACATATAACCTATATCTGCATATAGCCCCCAGTACGGTATGCCTACACATTACTTCCTTTGCATGGATTTGGCATAGTGCATGGATTCAGCATAGTGCTCAATGTATGGCCAATTCAAGTTCTGCTTTTTGGAAATTTCTAGGGATTTACTTTATTTGAATATTTTTGATCTGTGGTCAGTAGAATGCAAATGCAAAACCTGTGGATACAGAGGGCCAACTGTATTGTCTTTTGCATAATAGAGTACAAAATGGAACATCAAGAAAAGCAAAAGCCAAAACCACTTCCAACACGCAGAGCCTAGGGGAAGAGAAATATTCTTTCATCCATTTATCCATCCATCAAATATTTATTAAAGTCCTGTGGCAATCATCCATTGAGTTGCAAGTAATATGAATACCTATTCATGGTCTAAACATCCCTCTCATCCTGGAGAGAACTATTACAGAGAGAGACAAGAGAAAGATGAGAAGAGACAAGAAGAGACGAGACGAGAAGAGAAAAACAGGCCAAAAATTAAGCAGGCACATACACAGGTAGATAGGTAGGTAGCTAGACAGACAGAAAGATATAAATAACAGATAGTAGTAAAGGCTTTGAAGGAAAGTAAGGATGTGTGAGAGAGTCTTTGCACCAATGGCGAACAGACTAAGTAGTTTGTTGGTTTTTTCAAAAAATTAAACATACACCTATGACCATTAGATTCAGCTATTTCATTCATAGGTATTTATCCAAGAGAAATTAAAGCATGTGTCCATACAAAGACTTAAACCCAAATATTCAAAACATTGTTATAATAGCCAATAACTAGAATAACTCAAATTTCTATCAACGGATGAATGCATAAACAAACTACATGACAAATTATGTTGAAACAACTGGATATCTACTTGCATAAAATCAAATGACTTTAACTGACAATCTGGAGAAGGTTAAGAGATTGTCATTATGAACCCAGCTTTTGGAAGAACCAGTACTTTTCAGCACAATTTTCATAGTTTTTTTTTTAAGGTAATATCATTTACTGCTCTGTGGTTTTCTGTGGCTATACTATTCTGTTACCACATATGAATTCATTACACTATTTTCAAGGAAACTTCTGCCCATAATGTAGTACACAATAACGAGCCTTATTTTCCCCTTCTAATTGTATACAATCTCCTTCCAGGTAGGATACTCATAAAAGCTTAGAAAAAATAACATGGTGTATTAAGAAAAATACAGACTTTGATTCAGATCTGATGTTTATCATATTAAACTTAGGCAGCTAGTTTTTCAATACAATGTATTTATTACATTATTTTAGTTGCAATTCAGGTGCAGAAAATACAGAATACCACCATTCATGGTTGTGAAGAAAAAGTTAAATGAGAAAATAAAGAAAGCTCTTGGCCAAATAAAATGAATCCTTAACAAACATCAGTTCCATACCATCACTACTGTCACCACTCTCAATCCACAGACTCACAGTGTGGCTTCCCTTCTAGACTTATGAAAAATGTGTTTTTGATTAATTTGGACCATTTATGTATGTAAAAATACCATTCAAAATTCCTCACTTTTTAGTCTTTTCCCCTAGCATGCAAAAAATTGTAAACAGCAATTCAAAGAAAAATCACTCAGAACCTATTCTACACTGCATACTGTATGTTATAATAGTTTATAAATAATACCATGATATGCTAAGACATTTTTAAATTTTTACATTTAAAACACTTCTAATTTGTAAATCAGATAGGATAGACAAAAGGATGCTAAATAGTGATCAAAGTACAGATTAACATGTACAGGGTCTGTCTAGAAAGTATCTAGCTGGGTGATATGAAAAATAGAGACATTTATGGAAGAATATACAAGATACAAGAAACACTGTACATAGGACAGTGATGCCTCAGTCTCCTTCAAAGTAGGCACCATGGGACCTCACACAGTTCTCCCATTTGCCTTCAGCTGCCCCATTGTATTTTCCTGAATTTCACCAACTGTCTGAAATCTCTTCTCTTTCAAAGGTGATTTTGGTTTTGAAAACAGTTGCAGGGCACCAAACCAGGCCACAGGGGGATTGAATCACCTGGGTGATTTGATGTTTGACCAAAAAAACTCTGCATGAGATGTGATGCATGAGTGGGCATATTGTGATGAAGCTACCAATCACCAGTTGCCCATAGCTGTGGCCTTCTGAAAACTCCGTGGAGGAATGTTCAAGCTTAACTCAAAATTTGATGCAGATTCATTGTTCTACTCATTCAGTCATTTTGAATGCAAGAGCCACACAGTACACAAGCTCACTCAATGGAGTCTACTGCCCCCACTGACTCATAGAATGAAGTTGTCATTGTTCACCCATGTGCATTCCAGTCCACTCTCCTGGGCTGCCAGGTTACGTCATCATGCAAACCATTCTCATTATATTAACAATATGGTTGGACTTTTTTCCAGACAGACCTTATATATGACATCATGCTGAAATATTCTGGCACATGGAAATCTTAAAATACTAATTGCTAAATCTCAAATGCTGATAGGCTTCCTATAACTTTTATAGAGTTTGATGAGATCTTTATGTGACATTTAATGCAAACTATGCTCCACTGTATATACAATAACATTTGATGGAAGCGGTAAGGCTAGCCGTATTAGTTATCTCTATGCTTATAGGTAAATGTTTTGCACCAAGGGCTTATTCCTGTATAATAAAAAAAAAATTATTTTTTCCTCTCTAATCTGTATCAACTCTAAAGATGTAAATAATGTATGTATTTAATAAAGAAGATAATCCTCTGAGTATTCTAAGGTTAAATTTTAAAATGCCATAAGACACATACATAAAATCAGATTAGACATTTCATAAATGCTAAATTTTTCCAAAATTAAGGTATTATTGAATGATAATTTTAACTCTTATTAGATTTTGTGTAATATTTGATCATGAAAGACATGATTCTTTCTAGAATTCAGTACTTTTAAAGGATCAATATGCAACTCTCAAACATTTTTAGTAAAGAAAACTTAATTGTAAACACTGAGCTTTTCCAAGGTGGATGACTATTACAAAGTTCACTAGAAAATCAATATAGCATTTTAGTTGGAATTTGCTCATTAAACACCCACAGCTCTACTGCAAATTATGATGGAATGAATAAAGCAAATACGCATGCTTCTTTCTTTTTATTAAATGTAAAATCTACTGTTAATTGCATCTCGTATGTCATACAAACTTTTGTCCTTAACTATTAAATAGAAGCTTTAACAAAAGTCATTAGAGATTCTCTTTCTTTGACTTGAATAAATTTCAATATTTGTTCAGTAAAGGTTCACAGCAGTTAAATTACATTAACAAATATTATTAGCTACTATGTAAGCCAACCAAGTAAAATACTTATATTGTAGGTAAAACAAATCATTGGGTGTTTACAATAATATTTGGATATCTCCATTTTTAAACATGGTTATCAAATACCCTATAATACTTAGTCAAATTCAAAAATGATTCAGAGAGGATCACCCCCTACCACCATCACCAAATACTCCAATTTGTTTAGTAAGCTAATTGTTTTCTAATATGGGCAAGAGTAAATATGAAGAAGCTGAACCATACTAAGTATGAGTTTATTGAGTCAAGACAGAGTACATATTTTCTTAGTAGAACCCAAGTCTATTGACAAACCCATATTGTACACTTCTCAAACTACTTTTAAAATACAGTAGAAGAGACTATATTGTACAACACTCTAGTTTAAACATTGGATCATGATTCTCTAAATAACATAATTTGGAGAATAGACATTTCCTGGGAAAAAGAATCTGTTAACATCCTCAAGATAGCTATGTAAATAGTAAAGGCTGAACATAAAGAAGGAAAGAAGAAATCATTAGGATTTGAATTTGAAACACATAAAATAATCACTGATTATAATTCATGTTCAAAAATTCTAAGAACAAATATAACATAGATAAGAGCTTTAAAAGACAGGTCTTTACTGTATGTAAAAGAATTTCACATTGTGGGGACTTCTGGCAAGATGGAGGCATAGGTGGACGTACTGTACCTCCACACACAACCAAGATTAGAACAACAACAATTTAGAGGCAGAATAACACCCAGACTGACAGAGAATTTATCTGAATGGAAGTCGGAAAGCCAAGAAGTTGAAGTAGACCCTTCATCCAGACCAGTAGGCAGGGCGGAGCCAGGCGGGCGCCGGTCGGCAGCAGCATGCGGGGAGAACTCGGGGCAAACTGGGTGTGAACTGTGTGTAGGCCATCCAGGGAACGCAAGATCACACTGGTGTGAGTGCACAAGCAGCGGCTGCCAGACCCAGTGAAGCAGCAATTGTGGACCAAGGCAGAGCGCGCAACCCAGGATCCCAGAGAAGGGACTGTGTTCCCAGGAGAATGGAACTACCGCCATTGTTCCCTCCCGCCCCCACACCGGTCTCCACATTCAATGTCACAATCTAGCGACTGGGGTACCCAGCCCAGGTAAACACCTAAGGCTCTGCCCTTCACCATAACAAGAGCGACCAGACCGGAAAAAAAAGAGAAAAAAAGGAGAGACAGGGAAAGACATGTTTCCAACAGAAGAACAGATCAGTCCCCCAGGACTCACCCTTTTGAGCGACCAAGAAATAGCCAATCTATCAGAGGCACAGTTCAAAACACTGGTGATCAGAAAGCTCACGGAATTGGTTGATTTTGGGTGCAAATTAGATGAAAAGATGCAGGTTACCATAAAAGAGATGAAGGAAGATATACGGAGGAGAGCCAATAGTGAAGGGAAGGAAACTGGGTCTCAAAACAATACAGTGAACCAGAAGGAAGCAAGAAACAACCAAGCAGAAAAGCATGAAGAAATAAGAATTCAAAAAAAATGAGAAGCCTAGGAACCTCAAGGACATCTTTTTTATTTTCTTTTAAAATTTTTTTTTATTTTAATCATTGTTCAAATACAGTTTTCTCCTTTTTACTCCCAATCCAGTCCCCCCTCCCAGCCCTCCCCACTTCCCTCCCATTACCACCCTCCCCTTAGTTTATGACCATGTGTCCTTTAAGTTTGTTCCTGTGAACCCTTCCCACTGTCCCCCTTAAATTCCCTCTACTCTCTTCTGTGGGCACTGTCAGCCTGGCCTCTATTTCAGTGTCTTTGGTTATATTTTGCTTGTTTCTTTGTTTTGTTATTTAGATTCCTGTTAAAGGTGAGATCATATGGTATTTGTCTTTCACTGCCTGGCTTGTTTCACTTAGCATAATGTTTTCCAGCAAGGACATCTTTAAATGTTCCAACATCCGAATTATAGGGGTACCAAAAGGAGAAGGGGAAAAGCAACAGATTGAGCACATATTTGAATAAATAATAAAGGATAACTTCCCCAATCTGGCAAAGGAAATAGTCTTCCAAGAAATCCAGGAAGCTCAGAGAGCCCCAAAGAAGCTGGATCCAAGAAGATACACACCAAGGCACATCATAATTACATTAGCCAAGGTAAAAATGAAGGAGAGAATCTTAGAAGCAGCAAGAGATAAGGGGACAGTTACCTACAAAGGAGTTCCCATCAGACGGTCAGCTGATTTCTCAAAAGAGACCTTGCAGGCAAGAAGGGGCTGGAAAGAAATATTCCAAGTCATGAAAGGCAAGGACCTACACCCCAGATTGCTCTATCCAGCAGAGCTCTCATTTAGAATGGAAGGGAAGATAAAGTGCTTCTCAGATAAGGTCAAGTTAATGGAGTTCATCACCACTAAGCCCTTATTTTATGAAATGTTAAAGGGACTTATCTAAGAAAAGAAGATAAAGAAAAAACATGTATAGTAAAAGGACAGCCAACTCACAATTATTAACAACCACACCTAAAACAAAACCAAAAGAAACTAAGCAAACAACTAGAACAGGAACAGAACCACAGAAGTGGAGGGCACATGGAGGGTTACCAACAGGGGAGTGGGAGGAGGAGAGAGGGGGAAAAGGTACAGAGAATAAGTAGCATAGAATGTAGACTGAAAATAGATAGAAGGAGGGTAAGAATAGTATGGGAAATGTAGAAGCTAAAGAACTTATAAGTATGACACATGGACATGAACTAAAGGAGGGGATATGGGTGGGAGAGGGTGTGCAGGATGGAGGGGAGTGAAGGGGGGAAAATGGGACAACTGTAATAGCATAATCAATAAAATATATTTAAAAAAAGAAAAAAAAAGAATTTCACATGGTCTGATTAGCTACTACTGCTACTTTAAATGATGTTAAATGCATTCCTTGAAAATATGATAGTGTTTTATGAAACCACCAAATATATATTCCAGAACCACAAACATTACCTGAGGTCTCTTAATTTACTTAAAAATTGTAACTTCTCTCTCTTTGTATAAGTTGATTAATGGAAATTTAAACACACATAGTAAATGTACCACACCAGTAGCAAATTAACCAACGTATTTCACATAGTTGATATTCCCATTTTTTTGTATTAAAATCCCAGGTTCATATTTTTACTTCAGAATTTCTTTTAAAAAAGAAATGATTATAATTTTCTAAAATTGGGTTTGAATGTTCAATATTTTATATGATTATTTGGTAAATAACCTTTTCTGATTAAAAAATAATTAGGTTCATTATAATACAAATACAGAGACAAAAATATTTTATATCTTTTCTAACATTCTGCATATATTTAAAATAGAAAGAACATGGTCCTATATTCTTCAAAAATATAAAAAATTTTATATTTTACATGGATTTTTATTATTTGGGCATATCATATTTGATTGAACTAAGATGCTTCTAATATAAGATCTTACACTGTTCCAAGTTATCCACTATGTAAACAACACTGTAATGAACATCTTGGTACACAAATCTTTATGCATGTACTTAGCTAATTACTTAGGAAAATTCCTAGAAGTACGACTACTACATTAAAAGTTGGCGTTTTAGCTCCTAGTATATGCTTTAAAATTTTCTTTGGTAAAGTTGCTATATATTTATAAGTCCTTACTTAATGTATTTGATAGATTCTGTGGCTTTAAGCAAGATGATGATTAAGGACACCAATTTTACCATAGGCTAACTGATATAAACAAGAGTTAAGTTCCTATGGCAGCTCATCAATGTTATACAAAATGTTATCGAGGACCTACTGTACTTACCAATGGTACAGGAACTGCTAAAGATTAATAAGAAAATTATACAAAATGTTTAAATAGAAAAGCTGTAAAACAGGAACTTTTTTGCAAAATCCCCAATTACTACACATGAGTATTTAGTACATATAACTCCAAGACTATATAAAAACACTTTCTAAAAATGTTATTTACATTCAAACATATATCTCATATGAGAACTACAATTTTTAGTGTGAAATAAGCTCTTCCCTAAAGTATTATAATTACTATCAATTATTTTATGCACTTTTGAAATACAATTTTAAGAAATATTTAAAATATTTTCTGCTCAGAGTATTTACTATAAATTTTAATAGATGCCAGTATGAAAATTCTGTGAAATATAACTGCTACCTAAACTTTTTAGAATTAATTACACATGTGGGAAAAGACTTAAGAGTCATTTTCTGAAAAGTTTTCTGTTATTTTTGTTTTAAATTTCTTAATTATTTTTGATACGTTCTAAAATGCTTAACATGCTAAATTTCATAGTATGCTATATATAACAAAATATTGCCAATTGGTAGATATTGTTATACATACTAGTTTCTCTGTTTCCTCAATGCTTCTTTTGTTTTCTCCAGAAAAAAAACATACTTTTCTAGGGAGGGAGGTTATAACATTTGCCATAATCTACCCTCAAGTATTATTTGACCTGGCACTCACTGTAATTAATCCTGATTCATGTCCTGGGATTCTGCAGCCAAAGATAGTAACATAATCAACCTCTACCTATAAATATTTCTAGCTACTGTATTTCTCAGAGATGGGCCCTTTTGTTTTTATCTGAAATGACTGGTCATATTCTTGAAATCCTTTTTCCTTCCAAAATAAAATGTGTAGCTATAGATATATATTTGATGCTCCATTATAACTTAATACTGTTAAGGCATTTAAGTATAAGATTAAAGGTTATCACCTTTTATTTATGCCTATCATATACACCGAAAAATGAAACTCCAATACGTGTTATTTCTTAGGAGCACATATTATGTTATTTTCTATTCTCCTGATATATACAACTAATTTGTTCTGTTCTTGATCATTAGGCCATCAACATCATCTGAGACATGGTATAGGTAACGAGTAATTTTTTTAGAAGAGAACAATGTAAACATTTTCTATTACATAACAATTTTTATTATTTCCATGTTAATTAGGGTGTCTTAATGTATTTGATATAATGGTCAGTTACATGTCTATACTTTTAACATTTACATGCTAGCCTGAAAAGAAAAAGTTAAGCCCTGTGTTTCAGGAATTCTATGTTCTCATGCCTTGGGCAACAGAATATAAACAAATTAACATTCTCTGTAATAAAAAGGGCTTGACAATGTTTTTTTATTTATAAAATACCACTCTAAATTTAAACATAAAGAAAAGATTTTATGTTTAAAAGAGAAAAACAGATTAAATGTTTGCAGAAACAATACAGTAAGCTAAGCAAATTATGTACCCACTGAATTATATGTAAAATGTAACTAAGATAGATAGATGGATAGATAGATTTATAAACATAAGACTTAGGAACTAAGGAGTTCTTTTGGCTAAAACCCAATATTGGCCTTATTTCAGTTTAATTGGAAGAGGATCTCAAATTCATCTTCTTCATGAGATATCAGGAACCTGGATTTATCTTTGTACCAAAGGTTAATAAGAAATGTGTCTGCAAAAGTCAAACAGCATTAAATACTAAAAACTGATTATTATTCTACAGGAGTTGTTCTGTCATTCATAATCTCTCCATGCTCCAACCTTCCACAGCTAATCTTTAATGGATGACATGCAAGAAAGAAAAATAACGTATAAAGCAGAGATTGTAATATGAGAAAAAAAAGAAAAAACACTTTCAAAGAAACATAAATGCTTTAAATATCACACACAAAAAATTATAAAAACTATTTAAGTACTTTTCTGTATAAAATTAAACATTATCTGTATATTGTCAATATAACAGAGGAATAAGAATTAAGCAATTTTTAAAAGTTATAACCACACTGCTGACCTAAGAGTAAATTAATGAGTGCAAATCAGGCCACACAATACTGTCTCACTATCAAACTCAACTTAGGTAAAACAAATTTTGAAGTGTTTGTGGTTTAATCATTTTATTCAGATAAGAAGAGATGCTTAAGACAAAGAGTCAATGTTTCTGATATGCTTGTCCAAAACATCCTCTAGTATTTGAAGGCCATATATGCTAAAACTTTTAAAATAATATTATTCAGATATAATGAGTCAAAACACAGTAAAAATGTAAACAGCTATTATGAGGTACATTTTTTCCAATGCTAACAAATAGGGAGTAAACTGTTCATTTTAGCTTTGTTAAGTAAAGATGACCTACTTTTTTTGTAGACATTGAAAACAATGTTCATATTTTCAAACTTTCTAAAAAAATTAAATATGAAAATTATAGAAAACTAAAAACTATAGAGAATAAAATAAAAAATACTTTAAAACTATTTTTAAACAGAAATGAATTCACTCTGAACAAGGAACATGTATAGAGGACACATGGACAAAGCCAAAGAGGGGTAGGACCAAGGGTGGGAGGTAGGGACAGCTGGGGAGTGAGTGATGGGGGGAAAATGGCAGCAACTGTACCTGAACAACAATAAAAAAAGAAAAAGAAATAAATTTTTAAAATAAAATAAAAAAATTTAAAAATAGCTTTGGGAAGTTATTTATATTGGGTTCACGTGCCCCTCTTAGATCAAGAAGTCTGGAAAAATAAGAAGATGACATCCTCATCTTATCATCATAATTACCACTCACCAAGTGCTTCAATGAGTGAAACACTTCATAAACATTACCTCACTTAAACATCACAGCAACCTATAAAGTAGGGCTTAGCAAAAGTTTAGTGAGGCTGCCACTTATACAAGAAACATGATAAAAATAACAGAACAAAGGTCTGAATTAGAAGTGTGAGCAGTTCATCACCACCATCTACTGCAATGGTATGTAAGTAAGAAGTGATTGCTCACAAAAAGAAATGTTTGAAATTACAAGTCTGTCCATCTGCTGATGTACTGTTAGTGCCTAACACAGCCCTTGTACATAATGGCCCATCAGTATTTCTAGTTTGAATTTTTAAAAAGTTAGCACAGTTCCTATACTTGCCTAAAAAAACAGTAACAATGATAGTGATGTCAATAGAAGAGGGGAAGGTAAAAAGGTCAAACATTTGAGATTTCAACATGATAAAGGATACAACTCAGTTTCAAACTCTCATGACATCACAGTAGAATGATAGAATTCACATCATGTAAAACCATCAGGGAAGCAAAGGAAATAGGACTCATGCTATTAAAAGAGTCTATGTAAAGTTTTATTGTAGGTATACCTAGATTAAAGCCCAAATTCCAGGTATCCCATTTCTTTTATGTCAGATTCACATGTAAGTAAAATGCCTTAGTGCTAATAAATACACACACACACACACACATACATATATATATCCACACACACATATATATATCAACAGTAATTTCCTCATCATCTAATCCTTTGTTTCTCATTTTTTCTATTTTTTAATAAACAGTGAACTGTGAATTTTAATTAAAAGCTAAACAAAACAAAAATCTTTTCAAGATTTCTGACATTATCAAAGGTTTAAGAATTTCATATAGAAAGAATAATCTAATATTAATGTTAGCTACAACTTACTGAGTACCATACCAGTTATATATTGGGAACTTAATATATTTTCTCTAGCCCTTAAAATAATCTGGTAAATTAGTTAATATTCACATTTTACATGAGAGAAAGTAAATCTGGAGAGGCTACTAAGTAACTCGCCCAAAATCAATCCCTAATAAGTAAAAGCTGAGATTTGAACTTGGGTCAATGTGATTCCAAGGCTTTTCATCTTTCCACTACTTCATTCTGTGTCACAAAGAACTGAGCACTTTTTGTTTTATGTGGTTTTGAAGACTCTCACACCAGATTCTTATTCTTATAAAATCAGCTGAGAACACAAGGTGGTTAACACATACATAAGATACATAATACAGACAAAGACACAAAACAAATAAGGGGCAAATCTGAAACACTAAAAAAATGGCACAGGTAAAATGATAAGATTTGATCACAACCATATAAATTTCATAAAATTTAACTTTATTTGGTTTTTCATATGTCAAATTTATCACAGGAATTATTTTAAGATTAGAAAGCAAGTATCTTTCTTTTAAAAAATCACATCTTTTAAAAGTAACATTTACTTTTTCTAAAATAAAATCTAACCCATGCTTACTGAAGAAAACCTGAAAAGGCAGAAAATTGTTAGTCGAAATATTAATACATCCATTAATACTACCAAAATTTGCCTCTTGGATTATAAAATATACATATATATGTTTATATATACTTTAAAAATTATATCATATGGCTGTGACCAGTATGGCTCAGTTGGCTGAATGTCAACCAGCAAAGTGAAAGGTCACCATTTCATTTCCGGTCAGGGCACATGCCTAGATTGCAGGGGTTTGAACCCCCATCAGGGCAGCTGACTGATGTTTCTCTCACATCAATGTTTCTCTTTCTGTTTTTCTCCCTCCCTTCCCCTGTCTCTACAGTAAATATATAAAACCTTTTTTAAAATCATAAGCACAGTTTTCCCTACTTCCTTCCCTTAACACTTTCATAAAGATTTTCTCATATCATCAAAAATTCTACAGAAATTATTTTATTGATTATGTTATTACAGTTGTCCCATTACCCCCCTTATTCCCCTCCACCATGCACTCTCCCTCCCACCCACATTCTCCAATTTAGTTCATGTACATAAGACATACTTATAAGTTCTTTGGCTTCTACATTTCCCATATTATTCATACCCTCCCCCTGTCTATTTTCTACCTACCATCTATGCTACTTATTCTCTGTACCTTTTCCCTCTCTCTCCTCCTCCCATTCCCGTGTTGCTAACCCTCCATGTAATCTCCATTTCTGTGGTCCTGTGCCTGTTCTAGTTGTTTGCATAGTTTGTTTTTGTTTCAGGTGTGGTTGTTAATAGTTGTGTCTGCTGTCCTTTTACTGTACATGTTTTTGATCTTCTTTTTCTTAAATAAGTCCCTTTAACATTTCATATAATAAGGGCTTGATGATGAACTCCTTTAACTTGACCTTATCTGAGAAGCACTTTATCTGCCCTTCCATTCTAAATGAAAGCTTTGCTGGATACAGTAATCTGGGATGTAAGTCCTTGCCTTTCATGACCTACATCCCAGATTACTTTCCAGCCCCTTCTTGCCTGCAAGGTCTCTTTTGAGAAATCAGCTGACAGTCTGATGGGAACTCCTTTGTAGGTAACTCTCTCCTTATCTCTTGCTGCTTCTAGGATTCTCTCCTTCATTTTAATCTTGGCTAATGCAATTATGATGTCCCTTAGTGTGTTCTTCCTTGGGTCCAACTTTTTTGGGACTCTCTCAGCTTCCTGGACTTCCTAGAAGTCTATTTCCTCTGCCAGATTGGGGAAGTTATCCTTTATTATCTGTTCAAAGAACTTTTCCACTTGTTGCTCTTCCTCTTCTCCTTCTGGTATTGTGACAGGACATAGCTGAGCAGTAGCTATTCTTAGGTAGGAACTGACCAGCAGTCGTTCCCAGGCAACAGCCATTTCCCAGATAAGCAGTTATCTCAAGCAGCTGCATTCCTTCCCCTCCTCCTTCTGCCTGTGTAACAAGCATATAAGGGAAACTCCAGCTTGAGCTCATTGCTCAGGATTTGGGATTTTTACCCCTCTGAGCCCGCTCACGTAATTAAGGATCATGCTCCGCCATCTCCCTCGCGTGTGAGTTATTTTCCGCAACAGTATCACTATTAATTCAGACGTTGGAATGTTTAAAGATGTCCTGGAGGTTCCTAAGCCTCTCCTCATTTTTTCGAATTCTTGTTTCTTCATTCTTTTCTTATTGGATGTTTCTTTCTTCCTTCTGGTCCACTCCATTGATTTGAGTCCCAGTTTCCTTCCCATCACTATTGGTTCCCTATACATTTTCCTTCATTTCACTTAGTGTAGCCTTCATTTTTTCATCTAATTTGCAACCAAAATCAACAAATTCTGTCAGCATCCTGATCACCAGTGCTTTGAACTGTGCATCTGATAGGTTGGCTATTGCCATTTTGTTTAGTTCCTTTTCTGGAATTTTGTTTATTCTTTCATTTGGGCCATATTTCTTTTTCTCATTTTAGCAGCCTTCCTGTGTTTGTTTTTGTGAATTAGGTAGAGTTGCTTTGACTGACTGTCTTAGGGGTGTGACCTATTGTAGAAAAGCATACCTGTCAGTTGTGTGGGGTGGAGCCTTAAGTGATTGCCAGGCCAGGGCCACCTGTATCACTGCTCCATGGCTTTGTGTTGAGGAAGGCTTGAGAGGGAACAACGATGCTGCTGGTCTCTTGAGTTTTGCCCAGGAGGAAGCTGTCTCCTGGCACTCGACCTAGTGCCAGTCACCTCAACTTCTCCTCATATGCCACTGTGCCCTTCCTGTTGTTGTACTGGTGCTGAATACCAGAGAGATTGAGTCTATTTAAGTTCTAAGTATGTTGTGGGCCCTTTGAGAGGAGTCTCTTAAGAATCCCACAGTTTCTTCTGCCACCCCAACCCCCAGTGATTTTTATAGCCAGAAATTTTGGGGACTTATCTTCTTGGAGATGGAACCCTGGGCTGAGTGATGTGGTCTGGGGCTGAGATCCCTTGCCCCTGAATTTTATCCACTGCATGTGGATGAGGCACTGTCTGTTCTGTGTCTCCATGCCACTCCACCTTCTGTGCCTCCCCTCATCTCCATACCTACTACACGTCTGGATGAATGTGGCTTCTTTAAATTCTTGATTGTTGGACTTCCATTTAGCTCAATTTTACAATGGTTCTGGATGATATCTGTAATCTAGTTGTAATTTTTACTTTAGTTGTGCAAGGAGGCAAGGTGTGTTTACCTACGCCTTCACTTGACCAGAAGTCCTCTATTTGCAATTTACAATGTGTAGTTCAGGATGTTTTTGCATGTATTTTTGTAAATGAAATATCTTAACTAGATATTTATATTCTGATTAAGTATAATACTTAAATATGTGTGCTTATTTTTAATATACTTTATCAAATACACCTTTTATTTCAAATATAAAAATGAGCAGTGATAGAAACAAACATCTATGCTTATGTGGATTATTGTTCTTTCACATGCCATTAAGTAAAACATATAATCACAGTCTTATAGTGTTTCTCTTTCTATTTAGAAACACATAGTTGTGTTCTAAATAGTTGTTCTAAGTGCTCACATAGTTGTTTTTGTTATGGTGTTTTGTTTTTTGACCTCAAAAACAAATCAGATAGTTTTGTTTTTAGTTGTTAGTTACCAGGTAGAAGATAAGCTATTTAAAACTGTATGTGTAATGAAAAAATATGAAAAAGTTCATGAATCTACCAAGGGTCAGTTAATAAATTTCTTGTAGTTTCAAACTACTGAATTTCTTAAGCAATTCAGATATCCTATTTTCACATATGACAATAATTCTCTCTAAACTCATAGTAAATATTTTACATTTTTTCAATTAAATAGAATTGAAATTTTAAGAAGGATACATTCTGAAAATTTATACTTCAAAAACTACGTGGTTGGCCATTTATTTTAACTAGGCTGCTTTATTCAAAAAACTACATAATACTTATTTTCATCAATTTAGGAGGCTATGAAAACTTACTAAATGTGGTTCTAACATTAACATGTACTAAAAAAAAATCCTTAATGATACATGTTTGAATAATAAGAATTATAAGGCAATCAAATTCTTTCCATTTTATGCATACATGATTCATATTTACTCAAAAGAAACCCTTAAATATATACCAATATATAAATATCTGAAGTATATGATTAGCTATGTTATACAAAAGTTTAAATAATAAGTAATATTTTTTAATGAGTTTTCCCCTCCAAGAGATAAATGAGCCATGCAGATATATTAATTCACGATTTTCAGTAAGTCGCAATCGCCTAAATCTTAGTAAATTACTTCTGCAACAAATATGCAAAGTTAAATTATGATGCAAACACCTTAAAACAAATGTACTTACAATAGAAAGAGTATATATATTTGATTATAAGAAGCCAGGAAACTTTTAAATTGTTCTAAATTTGTATGTGAATTATTCATTTTTATTATACTGTTAACTTTCCTTAAAATATATTACACTCATATTTCCCCACTTAAAAAGTCATGGCAGTTTAACATTAACAGAAAAGCAACCATCTGGTATTTAACTGGAATATTTATTTATGCTCATTTTGGCTATATTTTCACAGACATGTTAGTCCTGCTTTGTACAGCAATATTTTGATGACAGGCTTTATCTGCTAGTGTCTCTGACCTGAAATAACAATTCTTTCATATATGAAACAAAAGTTAAGTGGCTCACAGGGTATGAGTATAACTTCAAACCAATCACAAAATATAATTATTCCTTAAAATCATTGTAGTTGATAAAAAATGTTAAAATAAGTAATTTCTAAATACCTCTGGATGTTAATTGCTGCTATTCTATAAAACTTATTTTTCCTTGACACACTAGAAAAGTGTAAGGAAGAGAGTCACAGTAACATATATGTGTGTATATACGTGAGATCATAACTATTGAGAATTGTGTGATATCTGTAATATATCATACTAGAAGTGTTCTTCTTGCAAAGATCTGTAAGATAGACTCCAAAATGTATTTAAGGCAGTCATTTATAACATTAAACTTTGACAATCTTTCACTTTAATCTTCTTAGAGAAAACATTATCTCTATCATCATCCATATTGTCAGATAAAAATTCATTAATTTCACAAAACAGGTTTTAAATCAAATGTAGGTTTCCACTGGCAATGAATGTATGACTATCATCATACAAAGGAGAAGTATTTCCTCTCCACATGCTAAAACAGTAAGTGGTATTTGAACTGCTGGTTGAAAGGTAGAGGCACACTGGTAATCATTATTTTCCCTTGTTTGTTCAGGCCCTTCCAACAAAACAAACAACCTTTTTGTGATTGGATTGACATGGTGTTAACAATGCATTTAATGCCCAAATCAGTATGAATACAGGTAAAGCTCTCACTAATACCAGAGCCAGGATGTTAAAGCCACCTATTTTCTAAGCAGCCAAAAAAAAAAAAAAAAGACAGAGCTTCTCCTCCTTTGGCAAATAGCTAGTATGCTAAATATTTATCAAGCCACATAATATAATAACCTTGTGCACATTTCTTAAGGCCATATGTTAAAACTCATCTACCATACCAGCTGTCTTTTCAGCAATTTGAGCTTCTGTTGCTTTCTCTTGGAGTTCCACTTTAAGCTTTAGTCTTCTATGTTCTTTATCTTCTTTAGACAGTTTTTCTTGAAGCTTAAACACATTAAAAAAAAAAAACAGATTCTATCTCACAAATTTCTTGCACAAATACATAATTTCAGGAATTAAAAAAACCCACAATATGTAAAGTTTTAAGACATTTTAAAAAGTAATAATTACTTGTAAGGACATAGAAATTATAAAAACATTTTGATATACACTTTATGTGTGTGTGTAGACAAAATTTAAAGAGGGAACAACATAATGATTCAAAATAACTATGGCAAAAAGCTATCTGTCCGTTCCATTGTCTTAAAGCCAATGACTTGGGAGGGACCATTCTAACAAAATAATGGGCAGTACAGCTTTACAGCTTCTCTTAGTATTTCTAATATTTTGAAACAAAATTAATTAAGATAATAATCTCAGTATCTGAAACAAATCACCCTTTGAGAATACTATCCCATCATATTTCATTTAAATTGGCACTGGCACCTGACTCATAACTGGCACATAATAAATAACTGTTAAATGAAAGCACAGGAAATATCTCCAGTTCTCATACAGAATCCCTCCAAATGTTTTTTGTTTTTTTCTTTAATTCCTCCCTCAGTTTTTGTCATTTGTGTTGTTTTCTATCACATATGAGCAACATTTCCTAATATCATGCTTCAATTTGATTAGGTCAACAACTAGAGTATTAAAATCAGACTAGTATATAGAGGTTTAAAAGAGGAAGGCATACAAAACTGAGTATTATTTAATAACATTATATAATGCTCAAAGTAATGTAACTAGAAATAGTCAGAAAAGCTAAAATATGACAAAATGCAGCAGTATAAGGTAAATGAAAATATTGCCAAGCCTTGATACTTTAAAGTTTAATTACATAGATTATTCAGGCAAAATATAGTGCAAAAATATGAATGAAAAAAGGTAAGTGGTTAAGAAAGTAATATGAAACCAGTACATTAAATTTCTCTTTCTCCAAAATATTGAAATATAGTTTTACCACAGTAAAACCTGAACAAATCTTTTTTTTAATGCACCTACTTGAGGTACCATAGATTTAGAAAAAAGGAGGTGGCATCACAGGCCAGCAGAGGCAGGTAATCAAAGAAACTGCTTTTTATAGCCAATCTCTCAACTCACTCAGACCCCGATGGCATGATATGGCAACAATACAGACCTACTGTTAAAGGGTTAAAGTACACAAAACTGAATTGCAATGCCCAACACAGCAAATTTAGAAAGTCAACAGCTAAAACACACTGTACAATTATCAGATTTTCTAAACGATACCTTTTTATTGCTTGCTCTGAGAATGTCCAACTCTGTTTGAAGAAATGCTATAGACTTCTCTTTATTTAAGTCTGAAGTAACTTGATAAGGAATCATACGCTCATAATGCAAATCATTATTTGTACGTTCCATAATGCTGTAATAAAGAAAACAATTAAGCAAGATGAATATTATTTCTACTATACAGGATCCATACATTTTACCCTTCAAATGGGGGGAGACAAATTTAATTTTAACAATAAATATATAAAGTTACTTACTTTTAAATTTCTCTTGTGCAATAAGAAAATCTTACAGATAAAAAGAGTAAATGTATCAGTTTCATGGAGGTGCTACTTTATCAACTGAGAAAGGTAAATCTGTGGAGAACATTTAGTAACATCTGTAGAGACTCATGGTTCAGTTACTTGAAGAATTTAGGTATTAGGGTGTTGAATATTAATTCAATTTGTACTTTTAGTCAGGACTAGATACATTTCTCACTTCTCTGAAAGTGAGAACAGTTTCAATTTGCTTGACAGTATATTTTCATTATTAAATTTAAAACATTAAAAATAGAAACCTTTTCCTGTAACATTTAAGGGTAGGCCAAAAAATTTTTTTTTACATTTTGCATGCTATTTGAGAAGAGTATCAATTTATTAATAAGTAGTATAAGGCAAGAGAAGGGAGAAAACATGGGCTATTTTTGAAGGCATTATATTATATTATTAAGCATAGATACATCTTAGAGTCTCTAAGAAGAAATTAAGCAGTGACACCTGGGACAGTTGGCACAGCTCTACTCACCATGTGCACCTTCTCTTGCACTTGTATTAGACAGCTCATACTCTGGCTTCAGCCCAGTCTCAACTATTTTTCCTATGTGGTTATAAAATGTTTATCACCTTTTCATTCATCCCTACCCCTACTTTCCAAAAGTGTATTCTAATCTACACATCAGTAAGAATATAACTCACAGCTAAGCAGTAGGAACATATTAATATACCATATTTTAGGACTATAAGATGCACCGGACCATAACACACACCTAGGTTTTAGAGTAAGAAGATAGGAAAAAATTTTGAAGTAAAAAATGTAGTAAAATATTTAGGACTTCCAGCAAGATGGAGGCATAGGCGGATGTACCGTACCTCCACGCACAACCAAAATTAGAACAACAACTTAGAGGCAGAATAACACCCAGAACTGACAGAGAATTTATCTGAATGGAAGTTGGACAGCCAAGAAGTTGAAGTAGACCCGTTCATCCAGACCGGTAGGAGGGGCTGAGAGGAGGAGCCCGCGTGGGTCGAGGTGTGCAGAGATCGGGGAGAACTGGGTGCATAAGGCAACCAGGAGCATGTAAGCCTTCCGGGACGCAGTGGTGGACCCTAAGTACGCAAGCAGCGGCTGGCAGACCCAGTGAGGTGGCATTGTGGACCAGGGCAGAGCGCGCAACCCAGGATCCCAGAGAAGGGACTGAGATCGCAGGAGAACAGAACTGCCACCATTGTTCCCCCCTGCCCCTGCCCCCACATACAATGTCACAATGTAGCAACTGGGGTGCCCAGCCCAGGTGAACACCTAAGGCTCCGCCCCTCACCATAACAAGAGCGACCAGACCAAAAAAAAAAAGGGAGAGAGAGAGAGAGAGACATGTTTCCAACGGAAGAACAGATCAGTCCCCCAGGACTCATCCTTTTGAGCGATCAAGAAATAGCCAATCTATAAGATGCACAGTTCAAAACACTGGTGATCAGGAAGCTCAAGGAATTGGTTGATTCTGGTTGCAAAATACATGAAAAAATGCAGGTTACAATAAAAGAGATGAAGGAAGATGCTCAGAGAACCAATAGTGAAGGGAAGGAAACTGGGACTCAAAACAATAGAGTGGACCAGAAGGAAGCAAGAAACAACCAAGCAGGAAAGCATGAAGAAATAAGAATTCAAAAATAACGAGGAGAAGCTTAGGAACCTCCAGGACATCTTTAAACGTTCCAACATCCGAATTATAGGGGTTCCAGAAGGGGAAGGGGAAAAGCAACAGATTGAGCAGGTATTTGAACAAATAATAAAGGAGAACTTCCCCATTCTGGCAAAGGAAATAGTCTTCCAAGAAATCCAGAAAGCTCAGAGAGCCCCAGAGAAGTTGGACCCAAGAAGAAACACACCAAGGCACATTATAATTACATTAGCCAAGGTAAAAATGAAGGAGAGAATCCTAGAAGCAGCAAGAGATAAGGGGACAGTCACCTACAAAGGAGTTCCCATCAGACGGTCAGCTGATTTCTCAAAAGAGACCTTGCAGGCAAGAAGGGGCTGGAAAGAAATATTCCAAGTCATGAAAGGCAAGGACCTACATCCTAGATTGCTCTATCCAGCAGAGCTCTCATTTAGAATGGAAGGGCAGATAAAGTGCTTCTCAGATAAGGTCAAGTTAAAGGAGTTCATCATCACCAAGCCCTTATTTTATGAAATGTTAAAGGGACTTATCTAAGAAGATAAAAAAAAACATGTATAGTAAAAGGACAGCAAACTCACAATTATTAACAACCACACCTAAAGCAAAAGCAAAAGAAACTAAGCAAACAACTAGAACAGGAAAAGAACCACAGAAATGGAGATCACATGGAGGGTTAACAACAGGGGAGTGGGAGGAGGAGAGAGGGGGAAAAGGTACAGAGAATAAGTAGCATAGAATGTAGGTTGAAAATAGATAGGGGGAGGGTAAGAATAGTAAGGAAATGTATAAGCTAAAGAACTTATAAGTATGACACATGGACATGACTAAAGGGGGGGATATGGGTGGGAGAGGGTGTACAGGGTAGAGGGGCGTGAAGAAGGGGGAAAATGGGACAACTGTAATAGCATAATCAATAAAATACATTTTAAAAAATGTAATAAAATATTTAATAACCTGTGACCCGGCTCCACAGTGAGCCAGGTAAGCTACATTAGGACTATAAGATGCACCCCCCTTTTCCTCCCAAATTTGAGGGGAGGGGAGAGTGTGTCTTATAGTCTGAAAAATATGGTACCTACTGAATAATTTTTAAGTAATTAGAAATAGCTGTTCCTATGTAAAATTGTTAAAATATATTCTATACAATAAAATTTTGTCTGGACTGAAACTATAATTATATTAGTCACTAAAATTTTTCTAATTTAGTAGTATTTTCATAATACATGACTAAGGATCAAAGTACTTCAATGCCACAGGTAAAAGTCACAGATGTCACAAATATAAAATAATAAAGAAGGCAAATGGAAGTGTGCAAGGCCCTTCTAAAACTATTGAAATTCACTTAAATGAATTTCATCTGCTAAGCAAAACCACACCTTTGGGTTAATTTTGTTCTGGACCTACCAGGTTTGGGCTCTGATAAAAAAAAATCCCATTAATATAAATCCAACAGTTATTTCTAGACCCATAATGAAAGGTCACAGAAAATAATACTTAACTACAAAGAATAAAACCTCATGGCCTTTATTCAAATGCTCTTTCACTTAGCAATCTAGACCAGCGATTTTCAGCTGTTGTGCTACAAGAAGTTTTAAAATATGCAATACCTGATTACTTAGTCAGGGGCACTGGCATCTTTTCTCTTAGTTTGTCAAATAAATAATGATAAACAGCCAATATAACAATAGCTGTCTGGTGTGAATGAATAAAAATTATACCTATTTTTTGGGTCAGATTGGCAAAAAATATATATTTTTTCATGTGTCACAGAATTTTAATTAGTTTGTGTTCCACGAGATGAAAAAATTGAAAACTGCTGATCTAGACACATCATATTGATGGAATGGAAAACAGGAAAAACCTCTGGTAGATTCCCCCAATTCTAATATGTTAATGATGTGTCAAACTTAGCTCACACCAAAAACAAGGAAAGGAGAAGGAAAAGGAGGAAGGCAAAGGAGCCCTCCCAGTTCTTACACTCTAAATCTAAGGCCACTGGCACTCACTTGGATTTTTCAGTAGTGCAGGAAGATGTCTCATCACCTGGATTAGGAAAATTCCTTGATTTCTGCTCTGGCAGTTCTGTGTCCTCATATGCGGCTTCATTAACTAATTCATTGGATTTCTGATGCATGCTGCCCTTAGGACTCTCAGTCAGTTGCTCAGCTGGCTGTGTACTTTTATTTCTCCCTGCAGTCTCTTGTTCAATATAATTATGAGCTATTTAAAACAAAACAAAAAAAAACACATGATAAATAAAACACCAGAGCTACATATTGAATCATTCAAATGAATAATTTTTATGGAAATAAGTACTCACATAGCTTTAAACATGTACTTATTCGTTTTACTCCTACTGTAATTATGTAAGAATGTACAGTGAGGTTCTGCCATTAATTATTTCCATTCCCACAGTGAGTGAGCATTTAGGACTGTGGTGTAAACCTTGGCAGTAGGATGTAATAATTTGAGGAGTTTCTAGACACCCTACAGCCCAGTTCACACCTTATATTAATGAAAGTAAAATCTCTGGGAGTGGTCAGATGACTCCAGCATTCAATCAAACTTAAATAAACAACAACACTGATTTAGAGGTTTTATTTTCAGATTACTCTTTCCCCTAAATTTTGAAAACTAGGTTGCAATAAGTTAATGATTACAGTAAAGTGATGTTGTGCATGAAACTCTGATACCAGACTGCCTGGATCAGAATTCCAGCTTTGCCAAGTGCATAACTTTGGGCAACTAACTTAACCCATATAACACCTCAGGTCTTGTTTTTAAACGGGAATGTAACAACACTTCCCTCACTTACCTGTGAAGATTAACTGAGTTAATACATGCAAAATACTGATACTTGGCCTCATGTCTGGCACATTGACAGACAATACATGTTACCTATTATTTTTGTAATCATCATCATCATATTATAAAATGAATGTAAGAATTATTTTTTATTCCCATTTTACCAGATGTGTATTATACATTAGCAAATCTGTGTTTGCAATGTCTGGCTATCTCATAAAAGATATTTTAAGCTATAACTAGTAGATAATAGCTATTTCAAAAGAATACTGTATATCTGATTTTTTGGAAGAAAATGACACACGCACAGGTACACAAAACAAACTTTTCCCTGGTAAATGAGGTCAACAGGCACACATCCCCACTGTAACTATTTCCAGCAGAAACTTCAAAAAGTAAAACTGTAAAAAGCAGGTAATTCTCATCTGTTTATTGATGATGCCGTCTTTGACCTGCCAAACTTAAAATCCTCTTGAGGCAGAGAGAGTACTTTTCAAAATAAAAACAAAATGGGGAACTTGTAAATAAGGTAGCTCTCACAAAGTATTCTTTCTCTAAGAAGACATTTTTTTCTTGTACATATGCTGAAATTAGGTATAGCCAGTTAAAACTTCAAGTCCTGGATCTTACTGGTGGCTAAATCTAGATCAGAAACCATTTTTAGTAAATTACTCTTGATTTCACTTTATTTGAGGGAACAGACTGGAAGAATGTGCTATCATAATTATATAATTGTAAGATATCTATAAAATTTCAATATATTATATTATGATTTTTACGTTTCTGGATATTATATGCTGCTTCTTGACATTTCAAAATGCTTGCTTGGTTGCCTTTAGATGGTCATCATGCTACATTTCTGGAATACACTGGTATTGGTCGCATTCAACCCTCCAAATCTGAATGAGAGGATGTTACAAATGGATGCTAAAGAACACCACGATATCATGAACAAACCATGCTTTCCAACACTCACATAGAATTTATAAGTAACTCAAGTGAAATTATAACTAATTACTGAAAGCAATTATCAGATAACAAAAATTGTCTCCAGGGACATATCAAAAAGTAACTACTAGAACCTATACCATTCTCCAGTTTATGAGGTACAAACTCACGAAAAAGTAAAAGGATGGGCCAAATATAAATAACTCCCAGTTGCTTAGGCCAACACTAGACCAACTGCTTCAGAATCTTAAGGCATGACTCTTTGGCCTGTTTTTGAGACCAAAATTATCATTATCTACAAATTGTCCCATGTTTTTACTATATTTCTGGGTCTAGTTTAGCATCTTTCTCCTTTCAGTTTTTTATTCTTAATCTTCCAGTGTTTAGGTTACCCAATTGCTGATATCTATACTTGCCATTTGATGACTACACTTACGACTTTCTCTAACTTCAGCTTACCTAATGTCAAATTTTGTGATTTGTTGAGTTCTTGGTAAATCACTGCCTTTTCACCTCCAAACTCAGAGTAGAGGTGGGAGCTCCCCAGTAAGAGGACTCCTTGCTGACCCCTCCTGCACTATAGCAATTATAACCCTAATGACTTCAACAAGTCCTAACACACTTCTGGATTCCAGTAGTAAGGGTTTAATATTGTTACGAACACTGTACTGTGTGATTTGGCTCTAAAAATCTGAATGTTTCAACTCTTACTTTGTTTTTAGATTCCTAAATATAACTGTTCACCAGACATTTGGAACCTGCTCTGCCAATCAGACTGCCCATACTCTTCTACCAAGACCTTAATTATACTTTAGAGTAAAAAAGGCTGATTTATAAAATTTTCCTTTCTGTGTGCCTTTTTAAAAATTCTTTTCTTAAATATTTTATTTATTTATTTCTAGAGAGAGGGGGAGGGAGGGAGAAAGAGAAAGAAAGAGAGGGAGGGAGGGAAACATTAATGTGTGGTTGCCTCTCACCCCCCCGCCCCCAACTGGGAACCTGGCCTGTAAACCAGGCATGAGCCCTGACTGGGAATCAAACTGGCCACCTTTTGATTCACAGGCCGGTGCTCAATCCACTGAGCCACACCACTGGTGTAGCTGCCTGATTTTTGACCAACTGTTTAACAAACATATTGCTTAAATTCTCTGAATGCTCTCAATACTCTTCTACTATGCCATACTGCTTTATCCTACATCAGAATTCAACCATTTGTATAGAAAATTTCACCCCTCTACTTAGTTTATTCATTAATTTAGTAATTCATGGAAAATCTACAGTGTGATATGTGCTGTGATAAGAACTAGACAGACAAAGACAAGTAGGAACCAGACCCTCCCCATGAGGACTCTGTAGCCATTGAAGAAGGTAAACTAATCTAATGATTTCAAAAGAAGGTGATAAAGAAGGATTCTGCTAGGGCTATAGAGACAAAATACAAAATAAGCCACATATACTGATGCTCATCTGTAAACTCTGGGAAGATTTCACAAAGACATTGCTACAAAAAAAATGACAAGTTGGAAAAGTAGGAATATGCAAAGTTATGAACTGCCAAAGGATTTGAGTTAGGAGAAGTAAAGCAAAAGTTGACAGACTGTAAGCATAAGAAAAGAACAGGAAGAATAGGCACAGAGAAAAAAGAGTATCTTTATGAAAAACATTTTGTGTTAAAATGATAAGATGTTATAGTCAGGAAGTGAAAATTGCCAAAATGAGCTAAAATGAGCAACATGTAAAAACAAAGTCCAAGATGTAGTTCATCTGGGGATGAACTAATAAAATAGACTGATGGTGAAGATATGTGCAGAGAAGGAAATCAAGGATTCAAGATAATTAAAGCGTAAACTTTGAAGACACTAAAGTCATCAGAAAAATGGTAAGAACAGAGGAGAAATGAGAGCCAAATGCAAAAGGCTCCATGGACTGCATAAACATGCTAACAACCAGAGACAAGAAAGGTGACAAGAAATAATTGCAGATAATAGTAATTTCTTTTTTCCTTATTTTGAAATGATTTCAGCCTTACGCAAAGTTGTAAAAATAGTACAAAGAATCCCTATATACCCTTCACCCAGATTGTCCAAATGTTAACACTTTACTATATTTGCTTCATTACTCCTTCTCTCAGTACCTACCTAGTTATTTACATACCTACACATACACAGTTCTTCTAAAACATTTGAAAGTAAGTTGCAAGCATGATGCACTCTGACTTCTCAAATCACATTTGAAGATACTACTCTGTTCTATTGCATCTTGACAAATTGTCTTTACCTATTCCAAGCCCAACTTAAATTCAATTTCTGAGTTAGTACCTACTCCAACCAAGAGAAGAAAACAGCACTTTGTGACTCTAATTCAGTCTGCAATTATTTTTCCTGAACTTTCCAACCTAGGAGAAAGGTATTTATGAAGTTATATTGGGATGAAGCTATTAAAAACTAGTACTTGGACAACAATTTAAAAAATGTGAAAAAAAAAGAAGTAGAAAAAAGTTAATTGAAATTATTTTTAAAAACCTAGTTGAGCTGTTTGTTCGTCCATCATTTAAAAAAGAATTACATAATGACATATAAACATATAAGTAAAAAGATGCAACAAAAAGTGAAGTTATGAGTCTGTTTTACACATTAGTCAATTAGACAAATGTTTAAAAGAACACATTCACTTTTGATTAAAACTCTCATCAGTAGGCAGATGAAAGCTTAAAACTAAAACTATTCTATTGATTTCTCTCTTGTAAGTTTTAAAATGGAAACTCTATCACTTTCTTTAGTAATTTGCTTCTAATCAATGTCACTGTTAATTGTTTCATCATTAAGATTATTACTACTTAATTTCATTTCTCCATTTATTTAGAGAATAAATTAGCAATCTCTTCATAATTCATAAGTGTATGAGGTTTTTCTTTCCTAGAGTTAACAGTAAAATTTTTTATGACGACTACCAGTCCCTTTATTTATCTGCTTTTCTACAGGCACACTGTATTATTTGGACATAAGAATTTGACCACTTCAAACCAAATATATTCCCCAATTTTTGCTATTACTATGCTACCACTGCCATGTAAACTTATCCTGTGGCCATCTGAAAATGATGTTATAGAGAATACTGCTAGGTATTCCTCAATGGCACCTACAGCTACTGCTAGAGACAGTTTATTCATTTAGACAAAATGGGTGGATTTAGTGAAGATATTTTTTGGAATCGATACTTAACACATGTGCCTAGGTAGGCCACAACATATGCTTTGAAAACTGCGTATCTCTCTAGTGTCCTCCAAGCTGTTTCTAATGGGCCATTTTCATGATCTAACAAACTCTCTCTTTACTTCTGGAGGTATCAGTATTGCCAACTACCTTACAGCCTTGTTATTCAATTCTCAATTTCTTGGTCTAGAAAATTAGCAGTATTATACCTTTCCATATTTTAGGAACAAAAGCTTTAGGATCCCTTTTGAGTTCAATTCTCCAGACAATTATACATTAGTCAATGTATAATATACTCAGTTGAATTGACTGCTACCCAAGAAATCATGACTTGTGACCAAAAGTAACTGTTATTTCACAACTACTATACAGAAGTGAGGAGGTGGCTAGAATCAAATAGGGATTCTTAGAGGCTGGGAAATTCTATTCTGTCTGGCTTTGTAAATAGTTTGTGACAACTGGTATCTGTGTAAACGGATTTGATGGTCCCCTGACGGGGGGGTCAATGCTGTTTACAGAGCTGTTTCTTCAGAGTGGTTGAGCTAGAATTGTCTCTAGGGATCTTCTAGGGTTACTCAGAATAGCAAAGTCCCAGCTACCTGAGAGCTCACTTGTAAAAAGAGAAAGAGGAACAGAAGTACTATAGGCAAGGACATTTAAATAACTAGTCAAGTGCATTTAAATGAATAGATCTCTTGCTCCTTCAGATGCAGGTGCTATTCAGAGAAATTTGTATCTAAAATGAACCATAAAGGAGGCAATTTGTTAATGTGCTTTCTGACATTTGCTAACACAATTGATTAACACTTCCTTAAACTTTTTTTTGAAAGATTACAAATATAAAAAGAACGAAAACCCTGTTTATTGCTTCTTTCTTTTGTATATTGTCCATCACCAAATTATGTAAGAACATCAAAATTATATAAAATATTTTTACTAGTAAGTAGGTATAAATGTGATGCAATAGTGGGATTACTATAACAAATCCATATTTAAATAAAAGATGTCTTTTCCTCAATGGTTAAGATTTTTCTAAATGAATATTAGTTTCAACATAATCAGAGCAACAGTATCAGTTAGTGGCTCCTAATAACTTCTACCAATTCCTTAAATAAATGTAGGTTATCTATCAATATGTATGTGTGTACAGATACTGCTTATTTCTTCTACTAAATATCTAACTATTTGTTTCTTTTTTGTGGGAGGGAGGTTTTGCTTTACATATAGGCATATATGAGTTTTTTCCCCCAAAATATAAAAAAGACATCAGAAACTTCTGCCACATCACAGTGATCCTACCTAATATAGTGTGTACAAGAGAAAAGTTGAGAACTTCCAACTAGAACACTGGTGTATTTAGATCTTCCAAGCAGAACCACAGTGCATAGGCTCTGAAGATGGACTTCAGGGTTTTATTTGTTTGTTTGTTTGTTGGGGGGGGTATTTTTTATTCTTTATTTTAATTGTTGTTCAAGTACAGTTTTCTGCCCTTTATTCTGGCTCTACCACGTAGCTGTATGACTTTTAGAAAATTATTTAACCTCTCATCAACTTCCCCATCAATAAAAAGTATATAATATAGCAACCACTTCAAAAGGTTATGAGGATTATTTAAATCACATAATCTTAGAAAAGTGTCAGAACAGAATTCACACTCAATAAATGTTATTATTATCTGTGAAAATCTGTTTTGCTAAGAGGAAAATACTTATTAAAATATAGTAAGAGTATGTAATAAGATATAATAAGAAAAATTTCTTATTAAAACATCAGAAGACATGGACATGGAAAATGCTACCTCATTCAATGAGAGAAACATAATAAATAGAAACACTTAATAAGGTTAAAACCTGTAATTAATAAACAGTGGTTTAATAAAGTTTATATCTGATTATAAAACAAATAAATTACAGAAATAATAGGACTTCAAAACTTTAAAATCCTGAGATTACCAGAAGATCCTGAAAAAATATACAATCCCACTGATACAAAATTAATAGTATAATTCTGTAAATTCAGTCCCAAATCAGGCAAATACGAAATGCAAATAGCATGTTTCTGAGACACAATTTGAGCACTCACTCTACTGGCACATGATATTAGATATAATAAGAATCACAGCTAGTAGATCACAGTTGCTTACTATTCACAAATTTTAATTTAGGAATCATAGGAAATTAGGTAACTTTTGGATTCTTGACTTAAAAAATGCAAACTTATTATCTAGAAACTGTATACTCTGCATATTCTCTCAGGGGTTTAAAAAATATTTTTTTTGTTTTGAACAGCCATAAGAAAAAAAAGTTCATTTTCATTGGTGTACATACTCATTTCCAACATTTCAAGTGCTCAAAACTACATGGAGCCATTGGCTGCCATGCTGGAAAGCACAGCTGGATGTGGCTGTAAGATATTGAAATAAGGTTTTATAAAAGGTGTATAAAGCTGGAATACCATGAAACCTGTCAGTATCACAAAATCACTTGGACATGAGGGCAAGATATTTAAAATGAACTACATCTTTTACATTCTTATGCATGGTTGTATATCTAGATAAACATGTCAAAATGAGTGGTAATGAAGTCATTTAATCCTTTATTAAGATAATTCAATGACTCAGAATATCATGTTAAAAAATTCTCTACTGGTTAGTCATGGAAATTACTGAAATTTGGTTACTTGTTTCATTATAACAAGGCTACTTGAAGTGGTGTCATTGCACCAAATTTTTTAAAGTTTTTGTTTCAATGAATCTCAAATAGTTATGAACACATCAATATTCATTCATTTTATAGCAAAAAAGGTCAGATTTCTGTGTAAAAACTAAGTGCACTGTAATGTTTCAGCTTTTAAATTTTAACATCTTTCCTTCTAGGCCATGAACACAGTATAATAATGTAATCTCCTAAAGCTTAGGCTACCTAATTAACTTATTAACATATCACATAAAATAAAGCTTTGTAAAACTTTCATCACCCTATTCAAAATATAACAAATATTATTTAGGCTAAAATGATTGTGACAACTATCCTAAAACCTGAATACCTAACACAGTAATCTTTATTCTTGTTGTCCTCTAGTGATCTTAACTATTTGGCTACTTACTATATATTCCTAACCTTTTCAGCCTTTCTCAATTTTTCTTACTATAAGAATAATTTGTATAAAGCCATTAAAAATATAAATGAACTAGGTAAATCTTAAATTTCTACAACTTCAAGTAAAATAGGATTCATAATTATATAAGTTTTAAGTATGAACACATACCAACTGCTCATGTATTCAACAATTTCATAAATCATTTACAGAAGGCAATCTTTCCAGTAACAAGTAAAAAGAGAAAAAAACAGATTTTCTTTATATCTGCCTTTCATTTCTCTACAAGCACTTTTAGATTTGTAAAACAAAATAGAAGAATCACCAGGCAGACACTAAGGGGAAATCACTGAAACACAGTTAGTTCTAATGGATGAATGATTGTGTTTGGTCTTTTGAAACTTTGAAGTATAGGTAAGTCTTGATCACACAAATTAATAAATCCTAAAGCTGGAGTTAACAATAACCATTACACCCAAATTCTGCAGCTTAGCCCAGCCAATTTTTCAAAAGGTCAGGTTGTGAACTGGAGAAGATCAGGGAGGTCCACCGCATAGCTTTGTTGCCAGGCATCTCTCGTCTGGATTGTTGCAGGCATTTATTAGTATTCGTCAGCAGACTCAACAGAGCAAACAAGAAATTCAAGCACGAATAATAAAATGAAATGCTGCTATATAACCCTTTGTCATTCAGCAAATATGGGACTTTTTAGCTACATTGTTCCTAAACCTGGGTTACTACTTTAATTTTTCTCCACAGTGCTGCCTGAATGAGTATGCATGTGTGTTAAATGCAGAGCTCCCCTAACAACTGCAGGACTGCCATTTAATCTGTTGGTAGATGGACCATTTCCTGTGGGAACCCTAGCTATGATTTCCAGATCCACCAAATAAATCTCAGATTAAGATTCCAAATGAAACCTGCCTTTGGCAGATAAAAAAATGTCAAGATGGATATAAACAGTAAAATTATAAATTATCTAGGTGTTGCATGACAAACCAATGTTCAATTTTTTTTGTTGACATGCACCCAGATATCAAAACTATATGAGACATTCATCAAATGTCACACTTTTACAATATTGGAGGCATCATTAAAACTGTTTGACTAAGGACCTCAAAGTGTTTAAGCAGTAGCTCGAAAGTATATTTGTGCAAAGTAGAAGAATAAATTTACATATCAGCAGCAGCTCATAAGGGATGGGTAAATATTCTGTTTATCTCTCATTGTAATTCAGGTTACTTTAAATACAAGGTTTTAGGAAATCATTATACTTTATATGGCATCATTACATAACTTTCTATGCAAATGATGTGTGCTTTATTTGAATTCACTTCTTTTTCTGGAAAGAAAAAGCATAAAAGGTAAAATTCACATTTCATTAATCAACTCTGCCTACTCTAACAATGTTGTATTAGTCAATTACAATATAGCATCATTAGCTCCTTGTTAGTATTTTTAACTTTTTAAAAAAGCATTAAATTCCTGGGACAGAAAAACAGTTTGAGAAAAATGTCTATTTGTTTTCTTTAAAATAATGTGTTTATTTCAAATGACTCAGGAGAGGGGCAGAGACTTTAAAAAAAGAAAGGTAATAAAGGACCAATACAGAGCATCTCAGAGAGCAAATGGCCTATTAAAAATGCAGAGGAAGTCTCTGATTCTAGACTCTACTGCATTCTCAGGAGATCGAGGACTGCATTTTTTAATGAAAATTTTTGTTTTGTCTTTGCTCTTCTTACCTGGACTAATGCAGTCTTGTCCCCGCTTAAACTCTATACTAGTTGCTTATAAATACAGGCAATGAAGGTTTCTGAAAGGAAACAATTAGATTTGCTGAGCTGAAATCATTCGTTTTCTAACTTTCAACTCTTAAAAGCAATTGGGGAAACGACTTCACTGACTCCAAATTTTGCAACATATTTAAAATAAAAATACATTCGAATTGCAAATTCTTTACATTAATCTACAGAAAGAATACAGATATTTTACATTCCATACTCAAAAGTTAGAAGTTATACAAAAGCCTGAATCCATAAGGACTACATATTTGTTCTGTCTTTCCTATCACATTTCCCCCAATACCTGTGTTGTTCAAGCAAACTAATGCTGAATAAACCCTACCTATCCCAATTTGTAAGGAATCAACATTAACCTGAAAATCTTGAACACTGAGGGGAGGGGCATAAAAGATAGGATACTAATGAAGTAAATAAGGATATCTCATGCTTGACTTTGATTATATTTCTATACTAAAAATGTATAAAATTAACAAATATTACTATACCTTAGAGTATATCAATTACCACAGGTATAGCCAATGAAACTATTAAGAAGGAGAATTTTTAATTAAAAATATTAAATTTGCAAAAACTAACACTATTTCTACAAGTATAATTTTATCAATATCAACTGGTTATTTTGAACTTTTTACCCGCTAGCATCCTGAATTTAAAGTATCAAAAAGTTTCAATGTGTAAAGGCTAGAATCACTCAAAAAATAAAAATGAAAGTCAAAATAAAATTTCTAAAATGATTACTTTTTGCCATACATTGTCAGCACAGTTTTACCATTTGCTGAAAGATTATCACTTTTACCCAAAAGCTACAGATAAGAATATTTTTAATTCAATCATTTAGAATACAAAAGTCTATGAAACCAACTTCAAAATTTTGTAGTCTGAATTATTCCATTTCCTTTTCTATAAAACCCAAGAAAAAAATCAAAACACAAGACAAAGAAAAACTATCTAAAACTTTTCCCCAAAAGATGAAAATATTGTCCTACATGGTAAGTTTTTATTAACACACACACACACACACCCACATACATACTGGGAATATCTGGTAACTCCCCCTAAGTACTTTATTCAACTATTAAATTTATTTAAAAACTAAAGTAGTGAATAAATGCAGTAAATACAGTCACATCAGTCCTACCTACTCTACAGCTAGTCAACATGGACCATCTGTGTAAATGGCCATAAATTCGGTCTACATGTGTGTATCAATTCAGATCTGCAAATCAAGAAAATGCCGATGTACACTCAGGACTTTATAGTAACATAGTAACCATACTAAAATTGACATATATAGTCACTATGGAGAGCACAACACTCACCTCAAATAAACTGAAATTCTAATTTCTAGAAAACTGAAGATCCAATGTTATATCAACATTTGTATTGTAAACACATGTTCCATGAAGTTCTCTGGCACAAAGTTCTCAATCAGAAGGGAATGACGACTTTTATCAAAGAGCTCAGAAAGGATAAAGAATTTAAAACACAGCAAAAACTTTTGAGAAATCCATGTAGTATTTTTTCTATTTCAAAAAAATTCGTATTTTTGTGGCCACAAAAAAATTTGAAAGAGTTTGCATACTGAAAGTAAAGTTGGATTTCCATAAATCAAAGAAAAAGTCACAGGTTGTACAAGGAGAAGCTCATATCGATAGTATAGAAATAGGGGAGAAGTGGTTCTATTAAAAATGAGTTTGCCATTTTTCATTTTTCTTGTTCTCCTTAGCAATGATTATTTTTACAAAATAATAAAGCAAGAAAGGTAGAGTAAGAATTCTACATGAATATAGACTGACTTCATTTAAAACACTCTAAATTTAATGAAAAGAAATAAGGATTCCTATCATCTCACAAACATTTCCCCTACTAAGGATTTATGGGCAGGTTCGTCAAGTGCAGCGACGGCCCCACGGCAGTGGGGATGTGGAGTGGGGAGGCTGCATGTGAAGTTAAGGAGTTGGGTGTGTGACAGGTGGGAACTCTGTACTCTTCACTTAATTTTGCTGTGAACTTAAAACTGCTCTATAAATAAAGTCTATTTTAAAAACTGCCAAACATATAATTTTGGCATATATTTACAAATGTGATTTGTGTAAGAAATGACAAATCTCAAAATACAGTTCATAACAAACCTTACAGCCAGTTAGAAAACTAAGTTGCCCTTGCAAACATTTGTTTTTTCATTCCCCTTTCCTACTGAGGCCAAGAGTAGTATCAGAATCACTCATATCAAACTTAAAAATAAAGACACTTAGAATTCCATTTACTTTAATAAATTTATTTAAAGTAAGAGAATTTTTATAAATAAAACAATATAACCTAAAACATTCTTTTAAAAGTTGCCTTGGCCTTTCCTCTCGAAATGCATTGATCCTTGCTGGCCACCTGCTAGTAGTCCTAAAACCACTCTCTCAAATATTCCACATGAAATATTCAGTCATATATAAGAAGCTCCCAAGTACTTTATTAAGTTAGACACTATGGAGATGAATGGTAAATTTAATGAGACCCCTGAAAAGTTATTTTTTAACTCCTCTATGGCATATGGAAAATTTTTAAAATGCATCCTTAAATTCACTTGCCCAAAGGAAAAGGTCTGAAGATTTTTATTGCAGTTGGGATTTCAATACAAGTAAAATTAGATTTTGCCCTAAATAAATATTATTGATTTTATAGCCTATTGTATTAAATATAAATACACTATATATGAGCTATCCTACTTTGAAAAAAATCAAGTTTCTGATAATGGTCTGTGAGCATTATATTTGAAGAGAACAGACTTCTTACAAAACTAATAATAACTATTTCAAATACTGTTATTTATGTTTCCTAATACTTTTAAAACTTTTTTTATATACCTACTTTCACAATGGGATGAAATAACAATGACAAAACCCCCACCATTTATTTAGGCCCTGTAAAAAATGCCAACAATCTTTTCTTTTTCATCTGTAAAAACCATTATCAGTCCTGGCCGACATTTAAAAGCATGCTAGATGCTTTCCTACAGATGTCTTCTTTTATAAAATGCTTGCAAATCATGAAATAGTTTTAGATATAATTCAATTACAGAGCAACAGCTGGAGAGAAGGTAAAAAGAACACAGACTTTGAGAAGACAGAAAGATAAATGAAGCAGTGACAGGAGAGACTGACAGTGGCACACAAGTTGCAAATGCCAAGCAGAAACACACAGTATTCTGACTCAATGAGAAACTGATAAGGCACTTACCAAGTTACCTTTTGCTGCATTTTGGTTTTAGTTATTTATTCTGTATGGCAGAAAAACCATAAGAATTATGACTATAAAAGGTAATTCCTTTTATAACTAAAAGAACTAGCAATTCTAAAATAAAGAAGACATTTGCTTTTTACCTAAATTGAGCAAGGTAAGATTTTTTTGATATTTGCTAGCCTCCAATAAAACACATGTAAAGACTCAATGAATATAAGCAGTTCTAGAGGTAGTTTTTCATCTCAAATTACAAATGAGTATGATTTAGAATCATGCTTACTTTTTAAACTTAACAGAAAATAGTATTAAAATTATTATATTTAAATTGAGATAATACTTAAGTGAAAATAACTACTCTGTAACATAAAATACATATTAAATGTAAGTTACTAAAATAAAAAACCTAAAAATAACTTTGAAGAAATCATAATATTGAAAGGTTTTTGTCTAAAAACCTTTGTTCAAGCTGTACAATTCTTACCTTCAATTGGCAAGAAATATTTAAAGTAGAGCAGACAATTATTTAATTTGGGTAGGCATAGTAACCTTTTTTAACCTTTCTTAGGGAACACTGACCCCTAAAGGTTCTAAACTTAAATATGTTTTATAATATTCTATATTTAACTAGCACCCAGACCTCATATTTACCTATATTACTGTAGGTATGTATACTTATGGCATACACATTTCTTCATAAGTAATATGCAAGCTATCTGCAATGGATTGTTGTGTACTATAGAACACTCAACTATGTTTCTACTAATTTAAGAAAACACCCCCAGATTTAATATCAAAAACATGTACAAAGTTTTTATACTATTTTAATTAATTACTCATAAAAAATTTTTGACTTCCACACCTTTTTCTTATACAGTTAAATAAATAAGTAAAAGCTAAATAGGGCTAAACAACCAACCACATAACAAATCATTCTTTCTAAAGGCTGACTTTACATATATACTTTATGACCTCCCACTTTTTTTCTTAAAAAGCAGGAAAAAATAATCCTGAAAGAAAAAATTTTCACAAAAAGACAAAACAGCATTTACTTCTTAAGAAGCAGGAAGATGTTACTAATGCTCACTTGGCAACACACATTTATTCATTCACTCACATGCTGCTTCCATCAGCTGAAAATTTCCATCATTCAGGTTTGTTTGTTTAACCACTTAAAGAAACCTGCACGTGTTTTGTAGATGTCTTCACCCATCCAACCTACCCAGCTCATCTTTGCATTTTCCAAACTATCTTTAATGACAAAACCAAAGAAAAACATAAATCATCCTATCTGTTACCATTATATACCTCATCAATTCTTTGGTTTCCAATATTTCAGCAATGTTTTTACAGCAAAGCTAGGAAAAGAATAACCACTTTAGCACTTCTTATAATGAAATTTGTAAGATGGCACAAAAGCATATTCATGTAATATAAGTTTTTAATTTAGCTCAATTTTACAAAAATAAAATAACATTAAATGAAATAACAATGAGAGCAGACTTGAACATTTTGCATAAGAGCATCTTGAAGCAGTTGTGTTTTACGATAAACCCCATGACCCCTGACCTCAAGGAAATGACCATGTTAAACTTCACTAGTTTGAACACACGAGTTACCACTATACTCAAAAGATATTACATTTACCTGTTTAATTTTATTTCTTAATACTGTTTCATTACAGGCCCTTTGTAAAATATGTAATTGTCTTATTCCTATCTCAAATGTCAAAAATGCCTACAAAAATGAAAATTTTCCTAATGATGTTTTAGTCACATCTGCTGTGGACTGTTTGGTGCAAACTATGCAGCCATGTCTTTAGCCCTAAAACCATCCTTTTCCTAAGGGTCCTAGGGCTTCAGCACCTCCCTTCCTTTGCATCTTTCTGGCTTATTCTACATTTATGAGAAGAATTTCCTCCATAGCCTCTCTCCCCCTAGATATATTAAAAATAATTCCTTTGGCTTAAAGGTCTATTTGTCTATAATTTGCACAACATGACTTTTCACAGCAACATGACCTCCGAATAGGGAATGTAAGTAACAGGGACATCATTATTTACTTCCTCTTTTCTTATTTTGTACATAAATTGAGTAAAGTGCTTTGAGCTCTTCAAAAGAAGGCTGTTTGCTTGTTTACTTGCATGAATGAATAAAAAGAGCTATAACAAATTAGTTCCCAGCTTCACACCTTTGTACCCTTATCACAAACTTGAATATAAAGACAGTAGACCAAAATTAAGTGTCACGAAGTCCATTTACTAAGATTTAATTTTATATTAAAAACTTTTAACTACCTAACTTGATATTACCTTATACACAATTCAGTTATTGGGATTCTAATCTCCTAACAAGTAGCCTAAAATCACAAGAAAAGTTGCTAATGGTAGATATAAACTACAAGAAAATTTGTAACAGTATATAAATCAAAAACAAATGTAGAAATCAGAAAAAGGGATATTCAAATCCCCTAGAATGGCCTTTAACTTTCTGAAAAAGAACTGAAAATCAACTGTTACATTGATATGTGAAAAGAATCCCCGTTAGGAAAGGGGAGTCAAAACTGAGAGAGAGAGAGGTATGTGTAATGTGTTGGTAATAATCTTATTTTTTAAAATTCAAATAAGAGGAAATAAAAACAATGTACATAAGGTTTAAGCTTTGGAGTACATGTAACACTATATTCAGCATCCATTTTGCAAGGATTCCAGATTTGCAGCATTTTACTGTGAGAGACCTCAATTAAAAACCTAATATTTAAAAAACCTCTCTCAATGGCTCTATTTTGCTCTACAGACAGACAGAGGTGCCCTTTTTACCTCTTCTTCTCTCCCTCTCTTTTTCAGGCCATCTCCAGTCTGTCTTTCAGAATGAGTTTCTGTGCCTGACTGTTCCCTCCCTCTGCGCATACATGTGTGCATCTTTTTCTCTCTGTCTCGCCCCTTGTCTCTGTCTCTGTCTTGGAGTATCTTTCTCTTTCTTTGCCTGCACACCTCTGCCTGTCTCTGCTGCTCCCATTCTCTCTGGCCCCTCTGACTCCATCCTTCTGTGGCTGTTTCTTTCTGGGTGTGCACATGTCTCTACATGGGTCTATGCATCTGTATGTGTCTTGGTCTGTTTCTCTGTTTGTATGTGTATACGTTGGCCTCTCTCTGTGTAAATGTGTCTATCTTCTGTGTCTCTTGCCTCTGTGGATGTCTTTTCCTGAGTGCGTCTTTGTGTATACAGATGCCTCTCTCTCTCCTTCTTTCTCTCATTGTATGTCTCTGTCTCTATTGCCTCTTACTTTGGTTTCTCTGAGTCTGAATGTGTGTGTTTTTGTGAGTATATCCATACACACGTCTTTCTGTCTTCCTACTTGAGTGTAGTGTCTCCCTTGCAGTGTCTGCATCTCTGTGTAGTTCTCTGAGTGCACCTTACTTTACACATCTCTCCCCCAGTCAGTCTCAATCTCTACTACTGTGTGTGTCTGTATGTTTCTTTCTCTTTCCTTGTGTGTCTGTCTCCCTCTTTTTCTCTCAATATCTCTTCCTCTGTGTGTATCTCTTTGTGTCTCTTTTGCAGTATGTGGGTCTCTTCGTGTGTGCCTCTGTCTTTGTGTGGGTGCGTATGTGTTTGTCTGCCCCTGTCTAATATATTGGTTAGAACAAACATACTTCATTCAGTGCCTTGAACTAGCACAACACCTGGGGTTTGGTATTAATACCTTAAAAGTCCTTACCTTTTGACCAGTCCTCCATTTGTACTTCTGTTCTTGTTTGCTCTGGCAATGTCTCTGGGTTTTGCTCCAAGATTTGAAGCTAAAATAAAGCCAAGTCTAGATAAATAAACTTAAAACAATATATCAGAACACACCTAAGCCTTACCTTTATTTAACAGAGAATTTACAGGATAAATGGTTTTCTAAAACATTTAAAATGGGACAATTAACTGAGCATTTCAACAGGTAAAATTAAATCTTTTTTCTCAGAAAAGTTCTTTCCTTCACATTTATAGTGTAGTAGATGCAGTTCAGGTCAAGCTTCTACACATGTTTGCTCATTTGATTAGAGAACCATTTAATTTATTTAACTTAAGTCTTCTTCAATTATAACTTCAATAATATAACAAAAATAAAATTTCTAGTCTATTTGTCACACACTTCATACCAAAAATATCAAATTTATTTATTTAAATTTACAATGTACATTTTCATATAACATATGTTATACTCGTAAAAGTATAATGAAAGTATAATTGATACTGCTTTTCAATTTTTAAAAAAAAACATAAAGAGTATCATTAACTTCTGGAATTGTGAGCATTTCTCTCTTGCATTTGATTTCAAGATAAACATGACAAAAGCTATGCAAGTATTTTTTGTGCATGCTTTTAGGCAGAACGAAATTAGATTTACCTCACAGCTAGAACTCTGCATTCTTTAAAAAGTCCTCAAATAAAGCTGTAGTAAGCTTCTCCTTTTCCAATTTTCTCTAAATATGTTGATCTGGAGTTGGCAATCGTTTCTAAGTTCCTCATTTACTTTTGGATTAGCTGAAAATATAGGAAGTTATTAATATCAAAGAAATATGTTCGAGTCAATGAAGCCATTTCCCTACATATTGCCCAAAAAGGTTAATAATAATTGCAGTCTTTTAATAAGAGATTCATATAGCAAGACATGTAGAAAATACAGTCTTTAATAACCTCTGGAGTATTTTAAAACATGTCTTACAGGCCTTAATGTACTTAGTAATATACTATTTAAAACCATAATTTTATCCCTCTGTAATATACAGTCACTCTTCCTCATCATTTACCCAGCTAATGAATGCCAGCAATTAGTAAAATGTAATCCCATTGCACAATCATTTTAATGCTTTTAGCACTCAGAAAAGTAAACACCAAATTAATACTGCTCAAGCCATATCAGATCCTAGTTGGAAGCAAGCAATTATAGTTCAGCTCCTCAGGTGTAATTAAATGATTGGAATGATTTAGTTCCATAAATGCAAGTTAATTCATAAGCAAGCAACAAATATACTGGGAGTAATTACAAGAAACATTGACAGTCTAAGCAGGGCTAATTCTTTTCATGAAGCTGACATAGAAAAATGCTGCCCTCTGCTGGCCATATGAGTGAATATCTCAGAGCGGAAAACAAAATCATCCCCTTGCCCAAAACCTAATTTTTAAAAAGCCACTAGGAGAAATAATAATGGCCAATGTATCATTTTGATTTAACTCCTTATACAAAAAATTAATGTATCTATTATACTGTGATAATTTCTACACATCCTTATAATTAAAACTTTTTCCAATCAAACTCTAAATACGAACTGTAAAACATACCAGGGTATTCCTGTATAACTAATGAACCTAATCATTCATATGTAACATGACAGATTGCCAATGAAACTTCTAGTACCCATCTGGACTGCCAGGCCAATGCCTATATTTTCTTACTGGTGAACCCTAAGGGCACTGCTACAGAGAATAACCAAACTATGCTTTTATAAGTACTAAAATTCTCAAGAAAAATAATCTCTGAAAAGTATAAAACAAAATGTTCCTTATTGTGACTGTACATAATGATCTAAAATTATTTTTAATGAACTTCAGTAATAAAAAACTGTAACACTAGTATGATGTCATTATAAGCATATTTCAAACCATAAGGAAAAGCCATCCCCAACATTTTACTTTATTAGGCTAAAATAGAGAACAAATTCACTAGTATACTACTGAGATGGTTCTTAACTAAACTTACTAAACTTTAAGAAGCTCACTTATGATACGTTTAAGTTATGCTGTAACCAGTAAGTCTGAGTTAGTATTTGTAGTACTAACAACCAGAATCACCCCTTGACTTTCTGCAAAATTGAACATATTCTCAAATATTACTAATAACACAACAAATGCTTAATTCTCCAATTAATGCAAATAGTACTTGCAGAAGACAATGTTTCATATTACTAATATTTGGGGGGAGGGAGGGAACATTACTGCCCTTCTGATATGCTTTCTACTGCACTAAAATAACCATATTCTAAGTCACATCCTATGTAAATTATACAAATAAATCAAAATATTAAAAAATCCTCCCACTAAGTTTAAAATGTACAGCACACTTGCTTTGCCCTTGATGTCACAGTCTTATTTTTCAATTCATATCTTGTACACTGTAAGTTAATTGCTTTTGGAATGTACTTATTATTCATGTAAAAATTAATGTGCCAATGTGTTTAAATCCTATTAAATGACCATTCGTGCATCTTTCTTCTTTAAGTACCAATGAAATCTGTCAAAAGACATCAATGCAAAATGATCTTAAAGAAAGTTCTAATAGAGATTTTTTTGTGCTAACACAAGATTTTCATATTCACTAACTTAAATTCCATTAATTTTTTAAGCTACTTTTAATAAATTCACCCAGAAAAATTTTTAGGCTCTGTAGTCTGTCATTTGTGTTCCAGCTGACATTATGAATATTAATAACAGTGTTATCCTGATTAAATAGGCTTCATATGAAATCCCCGTGAATCCTATAGCTCAGACATCTCATTTTTCCAACTCTTTATGAATTTGGATTCTAACATTAAACTGGAAAAATCTTAAAAAACAGACTTAATGGCACATTTGCATATTGTCAAGCAAAAACTAGATGTTCTAATGAATCAAGTAATTACAACTTATGTATCTACATACTGTAAAAGGAATAGAAGATTTCTGTAAACATGCAACATATTTTACACTTCTATTCATTTTAGAACAAAGGATTGAGGCTAATAAAATACTTATTCATTTTGTTACACTCAAAGGTTTGATATCAATAACTTGTTTTAATAAAAAATTACATATCTGCATTTAAACTAGTGGGATGATTTGATAGTAAACATCGAATAAATTAAGCTTTCTTAATTAAAATGCTAACTTACTACAGCACAGACAAAATAAAAGTTAATTGCTTTACCATGATTAATGTACCAGGTTCAAGTAACAAAGTAAAATTGATTTGCAAGTAAAGTTTGTTTATAAGCTGTTGCAGAAAAAAAATTATCCATGTTAAAAAAGGAAAGAATATCTTTAACATAATAGACATATCATATTAGCATCTATTAAATTAAAATCTTCTCCATCACAGATTCCTGACCTCAACCCAAATCGTTTTTAATTCTCTAAGGAAGTGAGTCTTGTACGTAGGAAAAAAAGAAAAAATAATTATTAAGGAAACCGCATACTCCCTTCTCTGTGTAAGTACATGAGAATATGAATATATCTACCAAAATTTGGTCACTTCATCTTGTCAAAAAAATGTAGATTGACAAATTTTAAACAAAACTCTCTATACTCTCAACGTGACTTGACTCTCCCAGTTAACTTAGCAGTAAAACACGACATGAAACAAAATTTGTTCTTAGACCAAGTCTAAAATTTCAAATTTCCCTAAAAATGTATATGTGATTCCCGCCATTTAGCATTCAAAATAAAATGCCTTTTTGATAAGAGGCATTCAAAAATGGGATTTCATTCCCCAATGTAACAACATTCAGGATCTTTTAAAATTTATTTTAAGTATGAGATGCCATTCCTACCTCCTTCCACAAAGCCACATTATGGTGGCAAAGGTTTTTGGCTGACTCTGATTCACGGCATTTTCTTTTCCTAATGCCTCCTTAATTTAATCACACATTTGTGCAAATTGAATCCAATAGTGTCAAACTAAAAATCATTTATAATACTGCCTCATATCCAACCATAACTCTTAAAACTTCCAAATTTCTTATTTCCTAGATTGGGAAATGTTGATAATTTCTGCATGAATAATTTCTTTAATGAAATTATTTCATTAAAAGGCCAAAGGGGAGGCAAATATTTTATCACACAACATAAACCAATCTATAGATATGTTCTACTAATGGATTTTCATCTTAATAGACAAAAGTCTCTGAAACATTCACAATCCTTGGCACATTCTCTCCCCCAAAGAATCCTACTCACTGTGCCCCCATATCACAGCCCAAACTCCAGACAATCCCAGCTCCTTGGAGCCAGGGAAAGCAAGAAGAGGTGTAGAGAGAGAGGATAAGGGATAAGAGTGGCCCCACACCTCAACTCTCAATTTTAACTACATATACTATTTGATCCCTCAGTCCCACTATTAAAAATATTTAGAAAAGTATGCACAACATATTTAACACACAAAGATACGCATTAAAGCAGTATTTACCCTGCTCTAGTAATACTGAACATTTTTCTGTTCACTGAACTCACTAAGCATTTTTCTTGCCTTAGAACTTTTATACTTACTATTCCTTCTGCCCAAAATCATCTTTTCTAGATGTGTAAACTATTTTTCTCGTTTTAGGTCTTGCTCAAAAATGATCTCTTCAAAAATGTTTTGCCTGGCCATCCCATTAAAGTAGAAATTCCTTTCTCATCACATTATCTATGCTACTGCCTTCAGGAAACTAATTTTTTCCAAGTTTATTTCATTGTTTTTGATATATCTCAGCCAACCATGCACAAGCAATGTTACACGAAAGCAGGACCCTTGATCTTCTTCATCTGCATCCTTAGCAGAGTGTTTGGCCTACAACAAGTACTTAGTACGTATGTGCTGGACAGACAGTTACATGGACAGACAGATGACTAGGAACAAAAAACAGGCCTAACATAAATGTTCATCAATAGAAAACCAGTCAAATAAAATGTAAGAAATGCAAGAAATATACACTATGTGTGGAAGATTCTTTCAATAAGCATTTGTTAAGCACCAATATATTACTTGTCAGACACTATTATAGGAGCCTGAGAGAAAATGGTGAATAAGACAAATGAATTTCTTACCCAAAATACGTCTTTCAGCAAAACAATATAGGCAAATAATATGGATAAATTGGAAATGGAAAAAAGTAAAATTATACTTACATGTGCATACATGATTGAACAGTATTTTTACTGAGAACAATACTTTGGAAACTATTACCAGTGGTTACTATGAAGAAACAGCCTAAAACATGAGGTGGAGTGACAGAATGTGGAAACGAAACATCTCTATTTCAGCTTATATATATCATCATAATTTGACTTTTTTAAACCATGTATTGTTTTTAACTTAATAATTAAGTATTTATTAATAACTTTGGAATTGAGCAGGAAGCCAATTACATCTGAGAGATCCAAAATGAACAAAAGGAAGTAATCTATGACTCTCCTGAAACCCTGAAAAATTATTATTGTCTAACCTTTCATATTTATACTTTGTATGGCTGTTTCCTTGCTTACTTGCTTTAAGTACAGGGAAAAGTTCAAATTAAACTAATATATGGCAGGAATTTTTTGAAATAGAAGTTAAAAATGACTGAATTTCCTGAGAGCTAAGGAAATAGTTCTTAAAGAAATCACTTTTTTTGTTGTTCAATTGGGGATTATTTATAACAGTCTTAGTGTTCAGGATTCCAATGTTTAAAAGCTTCTAACATAGTAAGTTTTTCTGTGTTATGACACTAGTGCATGTTTGTCACAGAGAGTTCCCCTATGCTTTAGTAATCAAAAAATTACTATCAAAAAACGTTTTCCTTCCCCATCACTGAAGTTCAGAGGGACATCAAATTAAGAGGAAACAGTATTTAGTGTTTAAAATGCATGGCTTTTACAAAACAATATGCAATATACCCCTTGGAATACTGCAACAATTTTCAGTGCCAGTTACAAATGACACTTTGAGGATGAATATGGCATTGCACAGTCTACTGAGATATTTTTTTAAAGTAACACTTTAAAACTAGTATTATTTTCAAAGAGTTATTAGATACATGAGTTTCTAAAATGTCTTTAAATATTTTGCCCTAGGCCAAGCTAAACTAAATCACTTAATCTAGCACAGAACAAAATATAAAAACAAAGTCAGTTTATAGAATAGTTTCTCTAGGGAACAAACAGCCTGTTTTCTTAAGAGTCATGTGGGCGCCAAGTTCTGAAGCAACGACATACACTCCTTCCCCACAAAGGCTCGCATTGAAGTTCTCGGTAAATAAAAATAAAAAAGTATTAGAGAAAGCTAAGTGGGTATGTAATGACAACCTGTATGAGTGATAGTTTAAAATAAAATCAGACAACAGCAATCAGAAAATGTCAATCTCAAATAAGGTAAAAATCATATATGGTCTTAATACATCATACATCATATTGAACACTATCAGATTTTATCAACAAGCATATATCTGAACATTAATATATTCTAATAAAAAGTTATACTTTTCATTTTGAACATCTGATAGCAACTCACACATTACATAATTAATACAATATGTATACAATCTGCTAAGATTAAAGTATCTAACCTTTCCTGTGCATTTTACTTTTACATGTAATGATAAAACAACTTCTTGGTTGCAAAACATAATTACTAGAAACAAAATCTTTAAAGCAAGTAAAATAAATGTTAGGCTTACAGCTCTAATTTCTTACTCAACACAAAGAAAAGTCAGAGTCATCAGCCTCAGTTATCTGAGGAACTACAAAAGCTTGTAATTTCTTTCTTATTGAAAATTATTTATTTACTTATTTATTTTAGAGAAAGAGTAAGGGAGGGAGAGAAATATCCATCAGTTGCTTCTCACATGCACCTGACAAGGACTAAACCCACCACCCAAGCTTATGCCCTGACCGGGAATTGAACCAATGAGCCTCAGCTTGGTAGGACAATGCCCAACCAACTGAGTCACATGATGAGGGCAAAAGCTTCATGAATGTTTTCTATTTGAAAACAAGCTAAATGAAAACTATTTAATACTATGTTCCTAAAACACATATTCTTTAATTAAGGTAGAAAGGTACAGTATGAAAAGGAAAAATATTTGAAGCCAAAATATATAGAGAAATTTCCTTCAATAAACACTTTTATTCTTCTTGTATTTAAAATTATAATTTCAGAGCTTCTGGCCAAGATGGAGGTGTAGGTAGATACACTTTGCCTCTTCACACAACCAAAAGAAGGATAACAACCAACTTAAAAACAAAAAAACAACCAAAACTGCCAGATAATCTAACTGTATGTAAGCCTGACAAGCAAGGAATTAAAGAAACATTCATCCAGATTGGTGGGAGGAGCTGAGGGGCAGAGACGTGAAGCTGGAGGGCAAGGACACGTGACAAGGCCCCGGCTGGTAGACTGGGGCAGGTGAGGCGGTGGCTGGTAAACATGGGCGGTCCCACATTTATATGCGATAAGCTGGGAGGAATAGATGGGGAGTGAGAGAGACCCCAAAATCCAGAGTTCCAGCATGGAAAACCAAAGCTGCAAAATCTCTGGCTATAAAAATCTGTGGGGGTTTTGGTGGCAGGAGAAGCTCCCAGTCTCATGGGAGAGTCCGTTTCAGAGACCCACAAGATCCTAGAACATACACAACATGCCCACCTGGGAATCAGCACCTGAAAGGACACAATCTACTTGTGGGAAGCAGGGAAGCGACTGAGTGCTGAGCAAGAGCCAAAGAAGTCATATTGTTCCAGCTCTGACCCCTCCCCCGCACACAGCACCACAATGCAGCCACATGGGTTGCGCTGCCCTAGTGAATACCTAAGCCTCAGCCCCTTACAATGTACCAGGTGTGCTGGGACAAAGAAATGTGGTGCAAATGAAAGAACAGATCAAAACTCCAGAAAAAGAACTAAGCAACGAAGGGATAGCCAACCTATGAAATGCACAGTTCAAAACAGTGGCAATCAAGATGCTCACAGAAATGACTGAGTATGTTTGTAAAATAAAGGAAGAAGTGAAAGCTAGCAAAGTGAAATAAAGAAAAATATACAGGGAACCAACAAGGAAGGGAAGGAAACCGTATTCAAATCAACAATTTGGAACAGAAGGAATAGATAAACATTTCAACTGGAATACAATGAAGAAAAAAAATTCAAAAAAATGAATAGAGGCTTAGAAACCTCTGGGACAACTTTAAACATTCCAACATGTGAACCATAGAAGTGTCAGGAGAAGAGCAAGATCAAGAAATTGAAAACTTATTGAAAAAAATAATGAAGGAGAACTTCCCCAATCTGGCAAAGGAAATAGAAATCCAAGTGCAGGAAGCTCAGAGAGTCCCAAAGAAGTGGGACCCAACGAAGCACACACCAAGGCACATCATAATTACATCACCCAAGATTAAAGATAAGAGAATCTTAAAAGCATCAAGAGAAGAGAGTTGCCTGCAAAGGAGTTCCCATAAGACTATCAGCTGATTTCTCAAAAGAAACCTTACAGGCAACAAGGGCCTAGAAAGAAGTATTCAAAATCATGTCAGGCAAGGACTTAGATCCAAGATCACTCTATCCAGCAAAGCTTTCATTTAGAATGAAAAGGCAGATACAGTGCTTCCCAGATAAGGTCAAGTTAAAGGAGTTGATCATCACTAAGCTCTTATTATGTGAAATGTTAAAGGGACTTATCTAAGCAAAATGAGATTAAAACTATTAAGGGTAAAATGACAATAAACTCACATCTATCAACAACTATACCTAAAAAAATAACAGAGACAAAAACAAACACCTAGAACAAGAACAGAATCACAGAAATGTAGATCACATGGAGGGCTATGAGCGGGGAGGGTGAGGGGAAAGAATGAGGGGGAAAAAGGTACAAAGAATAAGAAGCATAATTAGTAGACATAAAATAGGGGGAAGTTAAGAATAGTATAGGAAACAGAGAACCCAAAGAACTTATATGTACGACTCATGGACATGAACTAAGGGGTAGGGGGAATGTTGGAGAGAGGGGTTGTGCAGGGTAAAAGGGAAGAAAGGGTAGAAAAAAATGAGACAACTGTAATAGTATAATCAATGAAATATACTTAAAAATAAATAAATAAAATTATAATTTCAACTATAAATTATATGTTAAGTACTGTATACTCCTTCTATTCATCACACTCTAGAGTTTCTCAGGACTTAGAAGTGTATAATCACTAAAAACCTATTTTATAAAACACATTTAAAAAATACCAAATGGTAAATCAACTGAATTAAAATATTACTTATAAGAGTAATATAATTGTGCAGTGTTCCAAAATATTAAGTAAATTAAGCAATGTGTGATGTTAATTTTTAAGACATATTTCAAAAAAATACTGATCTTTTATTTTAAAAGGTTAAAATTTTACTTCTTTCAGCACATCTCTAGGACATGATATATATAAAATAATTACAATTACTAGGAAATGGCTGTATGAATAAGTTGACATTTTACAATACTAATTATGTAAGAAAACCTTTTTTAAATTATAAAAAATGAAGAGAAACAAAAACAAAAAAATAAAGAGAAAGGGTCTTCATGAGCTTTATCCTGTCATAGATATTAAAAATATTACAAAGCAGCAATCAAACACAACAAACCTCCCAACAGAAGTGTTCGTAGCACTAACTACTAAACATTGTTCTGGGATGGGAGTGTGAGATGGAGAGCTGGGGGCGGGAGGAGAGCAGGATTCCCAGGGCAGGCAGAATATGAGGGTGTACATGAAATAAGATGAACTAACATGAACCCTGAAGGGTAATTGCTGAAGCTGGGTAATGAGTATACAGTGGCTTCTCTACTCTTCAATATTTGCAATTTTCCATAATAAGTAGTTTAAAAACATACTGTTAAAAAGGAGAATACACAGCATTATTTACCTTCTAGCAAAAGTCATCAAATAATCTTTTACAGAGCCAGCAACAAGACTTTCATTTTATATTAGAGTGTTATGAAAACATTATCAACCTCATGCATATATATAGACATACAGAATATATCATGCAACAAATATTGCATAACATCTTTCACAGAAATATATATAATACTCCTCATATAGATTCTATACTGCATGTCATCTAGAAAAAAGCCTATATATTTCATCTTAGCATGTAGGAACTGAAAAGAAAATATTATCAGCAAAGGGATATGTACTTTATTTATTAAAATGCTTTGGAATTATTCCCTGACCTTAAATTTAGCAACTTCCTGAAGCTAAGACCTTATGTTACCAATAACCTAGTGCATATGGCAAATAGGTTAGGTACACGTTGTCGCCTTTAGCAAACACTTTCCTCATCAAGCAACTTAGCACCATCTGCTACACCCTAAAATGACATCCTAGTTAGTTAATCCTACTGACTTGCAATATAAGTAATCATGTTTATCCTTTTTGGAGTCATAAATATATGAACCATTCTGTACGCTAAAAAATAAACACTGGTGAAAGCGATCAAGATCTAAATAAATGGAGAGGCATACCATGTTCATGAAGGAAGATTCAACATAGAAAAGATGTCCTAGTAATCAATATATTTAATGCAACACCAATTAAAACCACAATAGGATATTTTATAGATATAGACACAGAGTGATTCTAAAAATTAAATGAAAACTCAAAGGAACAAAAATTGCTAAGGCAATCTCTAAATGAAAGAACAAAACTGGGAAGAGCACACTAACCAACTTTAATATTTACTGTAAAGCAGCAATAATCACAACAGCATGGTAATGGCAAAAGATAAGACACCTAGGGCAAAGACACAAATGAGGGAGTCCAGAAATATACCGAAATAAATCTGGCCATTTGAACTCTACCAAAGGTGCAAAAATAATTCAGTGAAGACTATTGTTCCAACAAATAACTGTTGAAACATCTACATGTATAAAAAAAAATTAACCATGGACTAAACTTTACACTATAGGTAGGAGTAATAAAATGGGTCATAGATCTAAATGAAAGAAGAAAGTCTATAAAATTTTTAGAAGAAACAGATAAAATACTTTCTTCTATACCAGCAATGTTCAATTGGTACTTGAAATGAGATATAAATCTAACAAAATATGGACAAGATCTATATGAGGAAAACTATAAAACTCTGATAAAAATAAATCAAAGAGCTAAATAAATAGAAAGATACTACATATACATGTAAAGGAGGGGTGTCCAACCTTTTCGCATCTCTCTGCCATTCTAGAAGAAGAGTTGTCTTGGGCCACACATTAAATACATTGTGACACATAATCCCAAAAAATTTCATAATGTTTTAACAAAATTTATAGTTTTGTGTTGGGCTGCATTCACAGCCATATTGGACTACATGCGGCCCATAACACACCTTTAAAGGAAGATTCAATATTGCTAAGATATCAGTTCTTTTTCCAGTCAAGATGGAGGTATAGATACACACACTTCACCTCCTCATACAACCAGAGAAAGAATTACAACCACACCTCAAAAACAAATAACACCCAGAAACATCAGAAAATCAAGCTGTATGGAAGTCTGACATCCAAGAATTTAAAGAAGCCACCTTCATCCAGACAGGTAGGAGGGGTGGAGTTGCAGAAATGGGGCCGAGGTGGTATGGTGTGGAGAAGCAGCGGTGGCGGTGAAATGGATGGTCCCACATTCACATGTGGTGGATAAAAATCAGGAGAAATACTGTGACAGGACATAGCTGAACAGCAGCCATTCTCAGACAGCAGCCACTCCCAGATAAGCAGTTATCTCAAGGTCATACGCTAACCCCAGCTTTCTGCTTCTGTATGCCTGCTTTCAGCAGCTGCACTCCTTCCCCCTCCTCCTTCTGCCTTTGTAACAAGAATATAAGCAAACCCCAGCCTAAGCTTGGGGACCAGAATTTGAAGACAATCTCCTCTGGGTCTGCATGCATAAATAAAACTCCACTTCACAAACTCGACGCTGAGTCGCTTTTCTGTAACAATACCATGGGAGAGAGGAATACTATGGGAGCAAGCAATCCCAGCCTCAGGCCAAGCTGCACAGCCCAGGGTTCCAGCACCAGAAAGATAAATCCTCATTACCTCTGGCTGGAGAAATCACTGGGAGTAGGGATGGCAGAAGAAACTGCTGGATTTTCACCACTTAAAAGGCCCCCATGGACTTAAAACCTATGCAAACCTCAGGGTAGTAGCTGGAAGGGTGCCAATTGCATACAGGAAGAGGGTGAAATGACTGAAAATGAAGTGTCAGGTAAGCCTCCAGAAGCCAGGCAGCAGCACTGGCTCCTCTCAGAGACCCCCACATACACAACCACAAAGTGGTGAAGTGAGTTTCCCTGCCCTGGCAATTGCAAAGGCTCTGCCCCACACAATTTACAGGTGCCCTTGCTACACAGGCCATGATACTAAGACAGGGAGTAAAGTAGCCCTACCTAATACATAGAAACAAACACAGGGAGGCTGCTAAATTGAAATGGATGGTCCCACATTCACATGTGGTGGATAAAAATCAGGAGAAATACTGTGACAGGACATAGCTGAACAGCAGCCATTCTCAGACAGCAGCCACTCTCAGATAAGCAGTTATCTCAAGGTCATACGCTAACCCCCGCTTTCTGGGGCAAACGAATATGGCCCAAATGAAAGAACAGAACAAAACCCCAGAAAAAGAACTAAACAAAACAGAGATAGTCAACCTATCACATGCAAAGTTCAAAACACTGGTGATCAGGATGCTCAGAGAACTCACTGAGTATGGCAGAAAAATAAAGGAAGAAATGAAGGTTATACAAATTGAAGTAAAGAAAAATATACAGAGAATGAACAGTGAAGGGAAGGAAGACAGGATACAAATCAATGATTTGAAACAAAAGGAAGAAATAAACACTTGACCAGAAAAAAAGAAGAAACAAGAATTTTTTAAATTGAGGAAAGGCTTAATAACCTCTGGGACAACTTTAAACCTACCAATACCTGAATCATAGGGGTGCCAGAAGGAGAAGAGAAAGAGCAAGAAATTGAAAACTGATTTGAAAAATACTGAAAGAAAACTTCCCTAATTTGGTGAGTGAAATAGACATACAAGTACCTGAAGCACAGAGAGTTCCAAACAAGTTGGAGCCAAAGAAGACCACACCAAGACATATAATTAAAATGCCAGAGGTCAAAGATAAAGAGAGAATCTTAAAAGCAGTGAGAGAAGAGAGTTGCCTGCAAAGGAGTTCCCATGAGACTATCAGCTGATTTCTCAAAACAAACCTTACAGGCAAGAAGGGGCTGGAAAGAATTATTCTAAAGGATGAAAAGCAAGGACCTGCAACCTAGATTACTCCATCTAGCAAAGCAATCATTTAGAATGGAAGGGCAGATAAAGTGCTTCTTAGACAAGGTAAAGCTAAAAGGGTTCATCGTTACCAAACCATTATTACATGAAATGTTAAAGGGACTTACTTAAGAAAGAGAAGATCAAAACTATCAACACTAAAATGACAACAAACTCACAACTATCAACAACTGAATCCAAAAAACAAAAACAAACTAAACAAACAATCAGAGCAGGAACAGAATTATAGGTATGGATATCATTTAGGGGTTATCAGCTGGAAGGGGAAGAAGGAGCATGGGGGAAATGGTTCAGGGATTAAGAAGCATAGCTGGCAGGAATAAATTAGACAGGAAGGATATTAAGAATAGCATAGAAAAGGGAGAAGCCAAAGAACTTACACACAGGACCCATAGACACAAACTAAGGGCAGGGATTGCTGGAGGGAAGGAGGGTACCAGGTGGAGGGGTGCAAAGGGGGAAAATTGGGACAAGCATAATGAAGAAAATATAATTTAAGAAAAGATATCAATTCTTTCCAACTTGATCTACAGATTCAGTGCAATCCCAATCAAAATCCAAACAAGTTTTTTTTGTGTGACTACTGATAAACTCCTTTTAAGGTTAATATAGAAAGACAAAAGACCCAAAATAGACAACACAATGCTGAAAAACACAGTCACAGGGTTGACACTACCCAACTTCAAGACTTAGTATAAAGCCATTATAATCAAGACAATGTGGTACTAGCAAATGAACAAATAGGTCAAAGGAAGAGAGAGTCCACAAATAGACCCACACAGAGGCAAGTAATCTTTGACAGAGGAGCAAAGGCAATTCAATAGAAAAAGGATGATTTTTCAACACAGTGCTGGGACAACAGGGCCTCCACATGCTAAATAAATAAATAAATAAATCTAGGCAGAGGCTGCACACCTTTTACAAAAATTATGTCAAGATGGATCACAGACCTAAATGTAAAATACAAAGTGATAAAACCCCTAGAATATTTCACACACATGAAAATCTAACTAATCTTGGGTTTGTCATGACTTTTTAGATACATCAAAAGTACAACCCATGAAAAACAAATTGATAAAATTGACTTCATTTAATTTAAATCTTCTGCTCTGTGAAGGACACTGTTAAGAGAATGAAATAAGCCACAGACTGGGACAAATATTTGCAAAACACACCTCTGACACAGGACCGATACCCAAATTATACAGAGAACTCTTAAATCTCAACAACAAAAAAAGCAAATGACCCAATCTGAAGTGGGCAAGAGGTGTGACCATACACCTCACCAAGAAGATATAGAGAAGACAAGTATATAAAAAGGATGAACATTGTATGCCATTAGGTGACTGCAAATTAAAATAATAAGATATCACTACACACAATCAGAATGGCTAAAATCCAAAATACTAACAATACCAAATGCTAACAATGATATACAACAAGTACTCTTATTCACACTCTGGCTGGTATAGCTCAGTGGACTAAGAGCTGGCCTGAGAACCAAAAGGTTGACAGTTCAATTCCCAGTCAGGGCACGTGCCTAGGTTGCAGGCCAGGTCCCTGGTGGGGGGCATACGAGAGGCAACCACACACTGATGTTTCTCTCCCTTTCTCCCTCCCTTCTTCTCTCTCTAAAAATAAATAAAAATCTTAAAAAAAAACAACAACAAACCTCTTATTCACTACTGTTGCAAACGTAAATGGTATAGCCACTCTGAGAAACAGTTTGGAAGTTTCTTACAAAACTAAACTTACTTTTACCATACTATCCAGCACCATACTATCCAGCAACTGGACTCCTTGATATCCATCATACTCCTTGATATTTACCCAAATGAGTTGAAAACATATATCCACACAAACATGTATACACAACTATTAATAGTAGCTTTATGCATAATTATGGAAACTTCAAAACAACCAAGATGTCCTCCAATGGGTAAATGGATAACTAATTTGTGGTACATCCATACAATGGAATGTTACTTAGCAATAAAAAGAAATGCTGTATCTAGCTATGAAAGCTCATGGAAGGACCTTAAGTACATATTTCTAAGTGAAAGAAGACAATCTGAAAAAAGTACATACTGTAGAATTACAAACATATCATGTTTTGGAAAAGGCAGAACTATGGCAACAGTAAATAATCAGTGGTTGTCAGAGGTTGGGGGACGGAGTGGGAGGGTAGAGTGAAGGGATGAATACTGAGTACAGGGTCTTTTAAAGCTGTGAACCTATTCTGCACGATGCCATAATGGTGGATATACACCATTGCACATTTTCTAAAACCCACAGAATGCACAACACAGCGAGTGAACCCTAATGTAAAAATGGACTTTAGTTAATAATTTTGTATCAATATTGGCTCACCAACTGTAACAAGTATAAGACACACTAATGCAAGATGTTAGTAACAGGGGAAATTGAGGGTGGGAGGGTAAGAAGTTATATGAGAACTCTCTGTAACTTCCCATCAACTTTACTATAAACCTAAAACTTCTCAAAACCTTTAAAACATGGGTCAGATATCTAAATGAAAGCAACAAATCTACAATTTTTAAAGAAGAAAACATAAGAAAATCTTCATTAGGTAGAATTCTTAGGAATGACACCAAAAGAACCATCCATGAAGGAAAGAAATGATAAATTTCACTTTATCAAAACATAAAATTTCTGATCTGCCAAAGAGCTGCCAAGATTATTAAAAGACAAATTACAGGCTGAAAAAAATATGTACAAATTATGTTCTGACAAAGGACTTATATCCAGAATATATAAAGAACTATCAAAACTCTACAATAAAAAATATAATCAAAGGACTTGAAAAAACACTTGGCAAAGAGGTTTTAAAGATGGCACATGCAAGTATATTACACTCAACATAATCAGTTTAGAGAAATACTAATTAAAACTATGATGAAAGACTGAAGTAAAAAATACTGACAATATCTAGCGTGGATGAAGAACCACCACTGGTGCAAATGCAAAATAGTACAGACGATGTGGGAAATGATTTGGTAATTTTTTTACAAAGTTAAACATATACTTAGCATCTGATCTAGCAAGTACACTACTAGGTATTTACCCTAAAAATAACAACTCATGTCCTTACAAAAAAAAATCTGTAGTAAAAAACTCAAAACAACTCTTGTCCTTCAACATGTGAATGGATAAACAAACTATTGTCCATACATATAATGAATGACATACTGCACAGCAATAAAAGAACAAACTTGACCCATGCAACAACTTGGGTAAATGTCAAAGATGTTAAGCTGAATAAAAGAAGCTAGTTTCAAAAAGCTGTACACTTATTCCATTTATATAACCTCTTGGATTTACGCAACTATAGTCATGTACAACAAAGAGATTAGTCGCTTGTCAAGGACAGTGGGTGAAGGGATGTTGTGGCTCTAAAGGATAGCACCAGGGTATTTTCTGAGGTGATAAAATTGCTCTGTATTCTGACTGTCGTGATAGCTACATGACTCATTACAAGTGTTACAATTCATACGACTGTACACTGAAGTTCATAGCGGTATTATTCATAATAGGTAAAAGATGGAGACAATCCTATTGTCCATCAAGAGATGAATGGAAAAAGAAAATGTGGTGTGTCAAAGCAAGGGAATATTACTGAGTATTAAAAAGGAACAAACTTCTGATACACAGTACACAGAGAAGAACCTTGAAATTTTCAGGCCAAGTGAAACAAGCCAGACCAAAAAAAAAAAAAAAAAACACCCAAAACAAAAAACACAAATATTGTATGATTCCACTTTTATGAGATACCTAGAATAGTCAAATTCATAAAGAAGGTTAAACACTGTTACCAGCGACTGTGGAAGGAAGAAAAAGGACTTATTGTTTAATTGGTACAAAGTTTGTTTGACATGATGGAAGCATTAAAGAGATGGATAGTAGTAATTTAAGAGGATGCAGCTAGGGGGCCCCCAAAAGAAGGATTACTAATGGGGGGTCCAGAACTCAGGGTGTCCCGGAAATATTAAAAATATGGGATGTCCCCACCCCCACAAGTCTGAGCTGGAGGATGGGACTCATGGAGCAGGGCCATTGAGTTGTTTTGCATAGCAACAGTTTTGCAGATGACCTCTAGAACAGTCATTTAACACATCTGTAACCTTTAACTGGTTGCATAGATATGTTAAATAGCTGTGGCCATGCTTTGAGCCAGGGAGAAGGGAGTGTCTTCCACCCAAGATATAACTGCGTGGTTCCCCCTGGTTACAGAGTCTGCGCGAGAGCTTGGAGATGATTGGCTCCATGCCACTGGGCCACACCTGACCAGACTTACCATGGCAGCCCAGAAAAGCTGGAAAATACGGGAATGCTGGCAAGTGTAGCCGATTATGCGAGGAGTCGGAAATGGGACTGCAGAGGAAGATTAGCACTGGGATTTAAACCCATATGCGGCAGCCATTGAGGGGAGAACCACGAGCTTTTGACAGAGTGGGGACCCCCACAGCCTTGATGAAGGAGACCCCCACAGCTTTGGCAAAAGTGAGGACCCCATGGCTTTGGGGTGCTCCCTTTGACCACGAGGCTTAGGAAGAAGGAGAGGCTTTGCCTGGAATAAAAAGGAGAAAAGACTTTAACCAATGGGCCATGAGAAGGTGCCCACAACTTTGGATTAATTGGAGATCCTGAGAGCGACACAGCTGATGGTGCTGGGAACCAAGAGAGGCCTACCAGCTGAGTGTGGATTACTGGGAAGAACCAGGGGCTGCCTGAGCCATGGACTTCTATTTCTTTTCCTGAGATACGATACCCCAAACTGGGCAAAGGGGGGAAGGAAGGACTGTGTGTGTTTGTGGGTGTTTTAAGGGACTTTGGGATTTTGATGAAGACATTAAGTCATTACTCTTAAGTCTGTAAAACTTGAATAAATAATTCCTTTCCTTTTCACTAATCTCTAACGTGGAGAGCTATAATTCTTTGGTGAAGGGAAAGGTGAACCTAGTACAGGAGAATACCAGGAGGAGGGGTCAATTCGCTAACATTGTGGGACCCCCCCTGGCAGCCAATCAGGGGAAAGCCTGCCAAAACTAGCCAGCAAGGATCCACCCTATAAGAATAGAGTCCCTCCAGCCCATGAGGTCAATCTCTGCTTGGAGTTGGCCTGCTCCCATGTTCTCTGCTATAAGCCCTGGGTGTTTGGTTCAATTCTTTGTCTCGATCACCAAGAACCTGGTTACCTGTACCACCTGTGACAGTAATGATGCCGAACAACACGAATAGTTAATGCCATAAAATTGTATGCTTAAAATGGTAAAATTTTATGTTATATACACTTTACCACAAGAAAAAATTCATAGGAATATACAACAAATGAAAAAGAAGTCAATCTACATGACAGATAATTAAAATGTAATATTAAAAGTAAAAGCCTCCATAATGTAAAGCAGAAACTCATAACACTGAGAGGTGAAAATACATAAATCCACAATATGGAACAAGACAGAAAACTGAGAATATAAAAAATTTATACAATATCATTAACAAATTTGACCTAACAAATCTGAACATAAATTAATGCTCTACCCAACATCCAGAATACACATTCTTGTAAGTAAATGAATTATTATTAATACAACACTGGCTGTATTCTAGGACACAAATCAAATAAAATCAAATTCCTAATTGAAATTAGATAGGTCAAGATGGTGGCATAGGTAAATGTGGTACTTGCCTCCTCCCATAACCACATCAAAATTACAACTAAAATTTAGGACAACCATCACTTGGACATCATAAATCAAGCTGAATGGAAGCCTGACAACTATGAAATTGAGTTGAATGGGGGTCTGGCAACTAGGGAATTAAAGAAACCATATCTGTCCAGATGAGTAGGAGGGGTGTAGATGCAGAACACGCTGATCCCACACCCACATGAATAAAAATTTGGGAGGGACAGCTTGAGAGCAAGAGTCCCAGGCCCACACCAGGTTCCCCAGCCCAGGATTCCAGTGCCAGCAAGATAAGCCCCCACAAGTTCTAGCTGCAAAAACCAGTGGGGATTGAGTCAGAGGAAAACACTTCTGGAGTCCCAAGCAGTTCCTCTTAAAGAGCTGACACACAGACTCACTTACTCACACTCGCTGTCTCTGAGCTCTAGCACCAGGGAAGCAGCTTGAAAGGCACATGTGGTATACAGGGAGAAAATGAACTGCCTGGCATCAAATTGAGGAGAGGCCACTGTCCCTTTGCTAAACCCTTCCCCCACAGAGCCACTAAGCTGGTGTCATATCTGAGACTCCAATAATCGGGCTAACTCTGTTTGACTGTCTTGGTCCCAAGAGGCTCTGCCCCACCAACTTACAGGCCCACCTAAGCAGCTTTTCCATAAGCATGGCTGGTCTAGGCTCCTAAATCCTATCAAACAAGCAATAGCTGGCTTTGGTAAGCCCTAGCAACAGTCAGATTACATTTACAACTTGGCTTTGCCTCTGAATCTCCAACCCCCTCACCAGTAGCATACATCTCAGATTGCTTTACAGCTCAGGCCAGGTGGCCCCAGGCAAAACACAGGTGGGGGTTACTTGGCCTGCACCATCCGGGAAATCCCAGGGCCAGCACAACCACATCAAGCACCACCACTCTGCCCCTGTACAGCTAGCTGGTCCTCCATGGACAATGGAGGTTGGTGGTCAATGGTCACAGCCAATCCTTACAGCTGACTGGCCTTGGTAAATCCCCCCCATTGATCTGCCAACAGCAACCAAAACTTAACTACATAAGGAGGGTGTACTCATCCCACACAAAGGGTGCACCTTGAGTACCCAGCTTGAGTGACAGAGGAGACTGTGCCACTGGACCCTACAGGACACCTACTACATTAGGCCATACTACCAAGACATGGAACCAAAACAGCTCTACCTAATAAATAGAAACAAACACAGGGAGACTGCCAAAACAAGGAGACAAGGAAACACGGCTCAGATGAAAAAACAGATCAACACTCCAGAGAATGGCTAAACAAAATGGAGATAAGCAATCTATCAGATGCAGAGTTCAAAACCTTGGTTATGAGGATGCTCAAGGAACTTAGTGAGCACCTCAGCAGCATAAAAAAAAAAGACCCAAGGATACATTAATTGAAATAAAGAACAATTTACAGGGAAACAACAGTAGAGTAGGTGAAGCTAAGAATCAAATCAATGGTTTGGAACATAAGGAAGCAAAAAACAACCATGAAGAACAAAAAGAATAAAGAATCTACAAAAATGAGGACAGTGTTAGCAGCCTCTGGGACAACTTCAAGAGGTCTGACATTTGCATCTTACAGATGCCAGGAAGAGAAGAGAAAGAGCAAGAAACTGGAAAGCTATCTGAAAAAAACAGTGAAAGAAAACGTTCCTAATTTGGTGAAGGAAATAGAAGTGCAAGTCCAGGAAGCACAGAGAGTCCCAATTATGATGGATACAAAGAGGTCCACTCCAAGACACATCATAATTAAAAGGCCAAAAGTTAGAGAGTTTTAAAAGCTGCAAGAGAAAAGTAGTTAGTTAGCAGATGGTTGTCAGATGGGAGGGGAGAGGGTAAGAATGGGTGAAGAGTTTAGGGGATTATGTACAAATAGGTAGTTACAGAATAGCCATTCGGATGTAAAGTACAGTATAGGAAATGGAAAAGCCAAAGAACTTATACGCATGACCTATGGGCATGAACAATGGTGGGAGGGACTGCCTGAGGGAGTAGGGGGTACTGGGTGAAGTGGGACAAAGGAGGAAAATTCAGGACAACTCTAACAGCATAATCAGTAAAATATAATTTTTTAAAAATTACAACAAAACTGCAGAACAACCATCATTCAGGGTGCCTGAATTCTGGCAGAACGGGAGTCCTACACTTAGGAAATTGGAGAAGAAGGCACAGGGAGACTTGCAGGAGTGGAGATGCAGAATGGGCTGGTCCCATACCTGCATTTGGTCAGTAAAAGTTGGGAAGGATATTTTGGCTACAGAAATCCCTCCTGAGAAATAAGGGGTTCCAGCCTTATACCAGGCCCCCCAGCCCAGGGTTTCAGTGCCAAGGAGAGAAGTCTCCATTACTTCTGGGTGTAAAACCAACAGAGACTGAGGCTGAGCAAGACAGATGGCTTCTGGAGTCTCAGAGAGTTCCCCTTAAAGGACCTGGACACAGACTTAGTCGGACTCATGCCCTCTGAACTCTAGTACTTTCAGGAGCAGCTTTAAAGGCACCAGAGGCATATGGAGAGGATCCAAATGGTCGAGAATTAGGGCAAGAGATGGGTGGGGCACCTTTCTTCCAGACAGAAGTGCTGGCAGAGGCCACTCTTCTTTTCTTGAGCCCTCACCCCAACAGAGCCAGCAGGCAGGTGCCATAACTGAGACTCCATCAACCTGGTTCATATCATTTGCCTGCCCAGGTAATTCCCTGAGGCCCTGCCCCACCCAAATTTCCAGCCTACTCAAGTTGTTTTCAGTGGTTCTTCCATGTTTTTGGCCTGTCTTGGTTCATGCTTTAGATTTTCCTAAAATCTCTCAAACAATCAGCATCTGCCTCAGCAAGCCCCATACTTTTCTCACTAAGTGGCCCCAGTCCCAGCACTAGCAGCAGCAGGTCTTGGTTCACAGTTTGGACTCTCCGGGGCACTTCCAAGCCCAGTGCAAGTAGCAGCCATCTGCAGTTTGATTTGTAACTCATGCCTGGTGGCCTCAGACAGAACACAAGCAGCAGTGGCAGACCTTGGCCTGCACCTGATAGGAGGACCCAGAGCCAGTGCACTAAGTGGACAGCTTCAGACCATGTCAAAGCAAAATACTTAACCACCTCCACAGGAGACATACTCAAGGGATGACTCAGTGGACACCAGGGCCCAGCTGAAGTAAGTCCTGCTCTGTGAGGTGGGTCCCTGTATAGCTGATCCTCCATGGTAGCTGGGGGTCACAGCCAGTCCTTGGAAATGATCAGCCTGGGGTAAATCTCACCCACTGATGTGCCAATAGCAATCAAGGCTCGATTACAACAGGAGGGTGTACAGAGCCCAGTCGAGGGATGCATGTGGAGTACCCAGATTAGGTGATCAGGGAGGTTGGGTCATGAGACCCTACAGAACACCTACCGCATAATGCCACTCCAACATGCCTGTGAGACATACCAGCTCTACCAAATACATAGAAACAGACACAGAGAGGCAACCAAAATGAGGAGACAAAGAAACATATCCCAAATGAAAAAAACAAAACAAAACTCCAGAAAAGAACCACACAAAATGGAGATATGCAATCTACTAGATGCAGAATTCAAAACACCGGTAATAAGAATTCTCAATGAACTTAGGAGAGTAGATGAACTTAGTGAGAACTTCAACAAAGAGTTAGAAAACAAAGATAGAAATATAAAAACATAAAAAAGAAACAAATGACTACGCTAAATAAAATGAAGAGTATATTACAGGGAATCAACAGTAGAATGGATAAAGCCAAAAATCAAATCAGCAATTTGGAATACATGAAATGAAAAAACAAAAACAAATAAAAACACCCAATCAGAACAGCTAAAAAAAAATCTTAAAAAATGAGGATAGATTAAAGAGCCTCTGAGACAACTCCAAGCATACCAACATTCCATCATTGGGGAGCCAGAAGAAGAGGAAAAGCAACAAACTGAAAACCTACTTGAAAAAATAATAAAAGAAAACTTCCCTAATTTGGTGAAGAAAATAGGTAAGTCCAGAAAGAGAGTCCCAAACAAGATGAACCCAAATGAACCACACCAAGACACATTGTAATTAAAATGCAACAAGTTAAAGACATAGAGAGAATTTTAAAAGCAGAAAGAGAAAAGCAATTGCTCACCTACAAGGGAGCCTGCATAAAACTGTCAGCTGATTTCTCAACAGAAATTTTGCAGACTAGAAGTAACTGACATGAAATATTCAAAGTGATGAAAAGCAAGGACTTGAAAACAAGATTACTCTACCCAGCAAAGCTATCAATTAGAATCAGAGGACAGATAAAAAGCTTTTCAAGTAAGAAAAAGCAAAAGTAGTTCATCACCACCAAACCAGTATTATATGAAAGGTTAAAGGGTCTTTTTAAGAAAGAATAAAAAGGAAAAAAAGAACTAAAAATAGGAACAATAAAATGGCAAAAATATATATCCATCAATAATTGCATGTAAAAAGTGAAACAAACACATAAGCAGAAAAGAAAAGATTCATAGATACAGAGAACATTGTGATGGTTGCCGGGTAGGAGGGGGGTTAGGAGGATGGGTGAAAAATGTGAAGGGATTAAGAAGTACAAATTGGCTGTTACAGAACAGTCATGGAGATGTAAAGTACAGCATAGGAAATATAGTTCAAAAATATTCTAATAACTATGTATGGTGCCTTATGGGCATGAGATTTATTGGGATGATCACTTAATAAGTTATTTAATGTCTAATTACTGGGCTTTACACCTGAAACTAATATAACAATGCATGTCAACTGTAATTGAAAAATTAAAAGTGATTTAAAATTTAAAAATATTTAAAACTTGACAGAGCACCTTCTCTAACTACATTACATTCTAACTACATGTTAGAAATCAGTAACAAAAAGGAAACCCTCACATGTTCAGAAATTAAAATTCCCACATATTTAGAAATTAACAAAGCTACCATATGCTTAGAAATTAAGAAATAATCAATGAAAAAGCCATGACATTTGGACAATATTTTCAATTCTACAATAATAAATTCCACAAAGCAAAACCTGTAAGATGTAGCTGAAGTACTACTTGGGGGCAAATTCATTTCCTTAAGTACATTTAAACTCAAACTTTGGTTCTCAAAAGTCTCCCATCTTGAACAACTTAGTTCTTGACCAAACTGTTCATGGAAAAAAATGTGTCGGTTGTTGAACAAAACTTCAGTTCTTCATCTGACAACCCCTACATGCTGATACCTGTATAATTTGGTTTTCGAACAAATTACTTCTCATACAGCCTTCTGGAGTCAGAAGGCTGTTACAAAAGCAATTTGTTTGAAAACTGAATATCCTTTGTTTGTCACCTGAGGGACATGTGGCTCATCATACAGGTATCAGCATAAAAGGGTTGTCAGGTTGAGAATTGAAAACCAAAGTTTTGTTGAACAACCAAGACATTTTTTCTATGAACAACGTGGTCAGGAACCGAACTGTCTGAGAACCAAGATGTTTAAGTACTGAGATTTGACTGTATTATGAAAGGAGACTGAAAATTGATGAGCTAAGCATCCGACATAATAAACTGGAACTAAAGTAAGATAAATCCAAAGAAATTAGAGGGGGGGAAATTAAGAGCAAAAATCAATTAAATAGAAAATAAACATAGCATTGAGAGTATCAACAAAATCTAAAGTTGGTTCTCCAAAGAAATGGATAAACTGAAAACTGAAAAAACTGATTATGAAGAAAAGAGAGAGCAAAGAAACAATATCACAAACAATAATGAGAATATTATTAACCTCTCTGTAGCAACACATTTGAAAATTTAGATGTGATAGACAAATTCCTGGGGGAAAAAAACCACCAAAATTGACTTAGTAACTATAAAAAACTTGAATGATCCGACTTCTGACCAAGATGGAGGCATAGGTGGACGCCCCCGTACCTCCACGCACAACCAAGATTGGAAGAACAACAATTTAGAGGCAGAATAACACCCAGAACTGACAGAGAATTTATCTGAATGGAAGTCGTACAGCCAAGAAGTTGAAGTAGACCTGTTCATCCAGACCAGTAGGAGGGGCAGAGACAAGCAGCTGGGCATGGGTCCCAGCAAGGAGAGCAGAGAGAGTTGGGCGCATAAGGCAACGAGGGGGCGCGTAAGGCATCTGGGGCACGCAAGATCGCAGCAGGTGGACCCTGAGTACCCAAGTGGCAGCTGGCAGACCCAGTGAGGCAGCAATTGTGGAGCAGGGCACAGTGCGCAACCCAGGATCTCAGAGAAGGGACTGAGGTCCCACGGACAACAGAGCTACCGCCATTGTTCCCTCCCGACCCCACCTCCGCCCCACCCCCACATACAACGTCACAATCTAGCCACTGGGGTGTCCAGCCCTGATGAACACCTAAGGCTCCGCCCCTCACCAGAACAGGAGCGACCAGACCAAAAAAAAAAAAAAAGAGAGAGAGAGAGACATGTCTCAAACAAAAGAACAGATCAATGCCCCAGGACTCAATCATTTTAAGCAACCGAGAGATAGCCAATCTATCAGATGTACAGTTCAAAACATTGGTGATCAGGAACCTCACAGAATTGGTTGATTTGGGGCACAAATTAGATGAAAAAATGCAGGTTACCATAAAAGAAATGAAGGAAAATAAACAGAAAACCAATAGTGATGGGAAGGAAACTGGGACTCAAAACAATAGAGTGGACCAGAAGGAAGAAAAAAAACAACCAAACAGGAAAGAATGGAGAAATAAGAATTCAAAAAAACAAGGAGAAGCTTAAGAACCTCCAGGTCATCTTTAAACATTCCAACATCAGAATTATACAAGTACCAGAAGGGGAAGAGGAAAAGCAACAGATTGAACACGTATTTGAACAAATAATAAAGGAGAACTTCCCCATTCTGGCAAAGGAAATAGACTTCCAGGAAATCTAGGAAGCTCAGAGAGTCCCAAAGAAGTTGGACCCAAGAAGAAACACACCAAGGCACATCATAATTACATTAGCTAAGGTAAAAATGAAGGAGAGAATCCTAGAAGCAGCAAGAGATAAGGGGACAGTCACCTACCAAGGAGTTCCCATCAGACTGTCAGCTGATTTCTCAAAAGAGACCTTGCAGGCAAGAAGGGGCTGGAAAGAAGTATTCCAAGTCATGAAAGACAAAGACCTATATCCCAGATTACTCTATCCAGCAAAGCTTTCATTTAGAATGGAAGGGCAGATAAAGTGCTTCTCAGATAAGGTCAAGTTAAAGGAGTTCATCATCACCAAGCCCTTATTTTATGAAATGTTAAAGGGACTTATCTAAGAAAAGAAGATAAAAAAAAACATGTATAGTAAAAGGACAGCCAACTCACAATTATTAACAACCACACCTAAAGCAAAACCAAAAAAAAACTAAGCAAACAACTAGAATAGGAACAGATCCACAGAAATGGAGATCACATGGAGGGTTAACAACAGGGGAGTGGGAGGAGGAGAGACGGGGAAAAGGTATAGAGAATAAGTAGCATAGATTGTAGGTTGAAAATAGACGGGGGGGGTAAGAATAGCATGGGAAATGTAGAAGCTAAAGAACTTATAAATATGACACATGGACATGAACTAAAGGGGGGGGATGTGGGTGGGAGAGGGTATACAGGGTGGAGGGGAGTGAAGGGGGAAAATGGGACAACTGTAATAGCATAATCAATAAAATAAATTAAAAAAACTTGAATAATCCTAGAATTTTTAAAACAATCAGAAGAGATAAATATTCCTGGAAAGTAGCATATTCTAAAATTATTATTATTCTAATCTTATTTGGAATTACTTCAATCTTACTTAAAAATTTCTTTCAGAGAGTTGAAAATAATAGCAAAATCTGTATGAGAATAGCAAGAATACAAAACCCATATAAGAATACTTTAAGAAATAGGGGGGTTCCAGCCAAGATGGAGGTGTAGGTACAAACCCTTCACTTCCTGGCAGAACCAAAAGGAGAACAACCAATCTAAAATCAATAAACAACCAAAAGCACCAGAAAATCAAACTGCATGGAACTCTGACAACCAAGGAATTAAAGAACAAAATCAACCAGAACAACCAGACGGGTAACACAGTGGACCTTGCAGGCCGACTCAGAAAAACTCAGTGACCTGGCAGATGGTAAGGGTGGGGCTGGCTGCCGAGCTTCACAGGAGGTCTGACTTAAGGGAAAACTGAGGCTCAGAGCTGACTGTGAGCTACAGCTGGGGTTGCCCGGGTGGGAAATACTCCCAGTTTCACAAGAGAGTTCCTTGAAAAGTGCTCCAGAGAGGAAGCAGGCGAGCCACACAGTTCCCTCTCTGGCCCCTCCCCCACAGGCAGCACAGGAGAGTGTTGCCCTGCCCTGGTGAATACCTAGGGCTCCGCCCCCTCACACCTTATCAGGTGCGCCAAGACAAAGAAATATGGCCCAAATGAAAGAACGGAGCAAAGCCTCAAAAAGAGAACTAAGAGAGGAGGAGATCGCCAACCTACGTGATGGAGAATTTAAGGTCCTGGTAATCAAAATACTCACAGATCTGATTGAGCCTGGTCAAAAAATGAAAAAACAAATGAAGGATACCCAAAGTGAAATAAAGCAAAATATTCAGGGAACCAAAAGTGATAGGAAGGAAACCAGGACTCAAAGCAATGATTTGGAACAAAAGAAACAAACAAACATCCACACAGAAGAAAAGGAAGAAACAAGAATTCAAAAAAATGAAGAGAGACTTAGGAACCCCTGGGACAACTCGAAAAGTTCCAATATCCGATTTATAGGGGTGCCAGAAGGAGAAGAACAAGATCAAGAAGTTGAAAACTTATTTGACAAAATAATGAAGGAAACTTCCCCAATCTGGCAAAGGAAATAGACTTCCAGGAAGTACAGGAAGCTCAGAGAGTCCCAAAGAAGTTGAACCCAAAGAGGAGCACACCAAGGCACATCATCATTAAATTACCCAAAATTAAAGATAAAGAGAAAATCCTAAAAGAAGCAAGGGGAAAGGAGAGGGTTACCTACAAAACAGTGCCCATTAGACTATCAGCTGATTTCTCAAAAGAAACCTTGCAAGCAAGAAAGGGCTGGAAAGAAGTATTTCAAGTCATGAAAGGCGAGGACCTACATCCAAGATTACTCTATCAAGCAAAGCTTTCATTTAAAATAGAAGGGCAGATAAAGTGCTTCTCAGACCAAGCCATTATTATATGAAATGTTAAAGGGGCTTATCTAAGAAAAAGAAGATAAAAAGTATGAACAATAAAATAGCAACTCACAACTATCAACAAATAAACCTAAAAGAAAAGAAAAACAATGAAAACAAAAACTAAGCAAACAACCAGAACAGGAACAGAGTCAGAGAAATGGACATCACATGGAGGGATTTCAGTGGGGAGGTGGAAGGGAGGAATGGGGAGGGGGAAGTACAGGGAAGAAGTATAATTAGTAGGCATAAAATAGATGGGGAGAGATAAAAAACAGTATAGGAAACAGAGGACTCAAAGAACTTATATGTACAACTGGTGGATATGAACTAAGGGGGTGGAATGCTGGAGGGTTGGGGAGCAGGGTGGAGAGGGGAATTGAGAAAACTGTAATAGCATAATCAATAAAAAGGCTTTAAAATAATAGTACAAGAAATAAAAAGCAAATTTTATTAATAAACACATGTAAAATGCACTAAAAATATTAACAAACAGAAACCAGAAATAGAGGAAAAGCAATAACGTATTGTGACTAGGCTATGTTTATACCATTGCAGATTTATCCAGTATTTGAAAAGAAATTAATGCACTCATTACACTAACAATTCAGAAGAACATCAACAGACAGGCAAAAATCTATAGACAGGTCAAGCATCTGATAAAATTCCACATTTCTTAAAAAAACTACTTGTATTATTTAAAAATGCAGTAATTCCATAGTAGGTATCTTAAAACAAACCACCACCAAGAAAACTGCTCTAAAAATAGTAAAACATTAAAAACCATTCCCTTGATACAGGAACACATCAAGAATCTTGGCTGTTGACACTTCTTTCAACATTTATATTTAAGTCCTTGCCATTACAACAAAGAAAAATCCCTAGGGAAAAATACAACTTAATTAAGAGATAAGAAAGAAAACCTAAGTATATGGAGATATTTACCAGGATTATGGACTAGAAAACTCAAAATTACAAAGTGTCAGTCATATTCAAATTAAGTGCAGCCAAGCCAGTTAGGATTCAGGGGCAGAGTGGGTGGGTAAAGGAATCTATGAGGACCATGAAACATTACTGGAATAGATTAGAAGTATGATGCCAGTAAACTACAGTTTCTGTTACAGAACAAACAAGGGGGGACCTGGGACGATAAACTATTACTGAAAGAAGCCCCCGGGTCCATTATGTCCGCTGCCAGAGGAAAGACGTCTCTCAATGCCAGAGATTTGTGAAAAGGAAAGGAAATGTTTATTTAATGCTAAATGCTATACAAACTTAAAGTAGTGACCTAACGTCTTTACCAAAATCCCAAAGTCCCTTAAAACCCCACAAACAGACACAGTCCTTCCTTCCTTCCTTCCCCCTTTGCCCAGTCCAGAGTACTGTATCTCCTAAAGCTGCAGGGGTCCCCACTCTGGCAAAGGCACATGGTCCTCTCTCCCTGGGCCACGGGAGTCCCCACTCTGCCAAAGCCGCGTGGTTCTCCCTCTCAGGGCTGCGAGAGTCTCCACTCTGTCAAGGCTGTGTGGTTCTCTCCCTCAGGGCCGCGGGAGTCTTCACTCTGCTAAAGCTGTGTGGTTCTCTCCCTAATGGCTGCAGGAGTCTCCACTCTGGCAAAGGCACATGGTCCTCTCTGCACTTCCACAGCTGCATGGTTCTCCCTCTCAGGGCTGCACGTGGTTCTCCCTCTCTGGGCTGAGGGGAGAACCCCCACTCTGTCCAGGCCGCGTGGTTCTCTCCCTCAGGGCCATGGGAGTCTTCACTCTGCTAAAGCTGTGTGGTTCTCTCTCTCAAGGCTATGGGAGTCTCCACTCTGCCAGAGCTGTGTGGTTCTATCCACAACGGCTGCTGCATCTGAGTTTAAATCCCCGCGCCCATCTTCCTCTGCAGCCCCATTTCCGACTCCTCCCACACTCGGCTTCACATGCCAGAACTCATACTCTTCCAGCTTTACTGGGCTGCCATCATGAGTCTGGGCAGGTGTGGCCCCATGTCCTGGAGCCAATCTTCTCCAAGCTCCCACGCAGGCGCTGTAACTTGGGGGACCTGCCCCCAGTCACATCTTGGTGGGGAAGTTACTTCCATTCCCCTGGCTCAGAGCATGGCCACAGCTATTTAACATATCTAAGCAACCAGCCAAAGGCTATAGATATGTTAAATGATCACACCAGAGGTTAGCTGCAAGGCTGTTGCTATTCAAAACAACTCTCAATGGCCTTGCTCCATTTGTCCCTTCCCCCAACCCACACCTGGGGAATGGGTGTGAGGACATCCTAAAATCTTCTGGACACCTTAAGTTCTGGACCCCATTTCAAATGCCTATTTGGGGTCCCCCCTCTTGGCTGCACCCTGTAACATTTCCATATGTTACTTTACATACCTGAAAATTTAAAAACATTCCTCAGTAACATCTATGATACATGTAGTTAGTTGCACTTAATTAAAATTAAGAAAATAATACCTGGCACCTTCTGGGGACTTATCACCTAATTTTGAAACTCATAAACATGCTTACCAAGAAAATGTTGGTTCAGAAGTGAAAACAAGAGCTACAGAAAACTGAAAAAGGTTTTACAAACTTTTTCAGATATGTTTCCTTCAACTAGTGAAAGAAAATTAGTATTTTAATCTGTTTCTGTATAATACTTTTAAGATCATAAAATCTATTTCTTGCTACCCTCATTAAATAAATGTTTGACCAATATTTACAGGTTGAAAAGGCTACTCACTTATGCTATCTACACATACCTTCATGAGAGCACTTGTCACAGGGTATATAAATTATTTACTTTCCTGTCCCTCTCAATTAAGCAATCTGAATTGAAGAAGGCTTGTATTTCTCATTGTTTGACTCATAACACTTAAGAAATGTATTCTATATTAATAAAATCTCAGTTTAGTGATAAGGCTCTAAGAAATGTTAATTGACCAGGTGATAATTTGACAACTAAGAAGCAAAACTACTCAATTTATTTATTCAGCAAATATTTATTGTTCTAGGTCCTAAAGAACTAAATTAGATTCTAGAACTAAAACCTAGATCTTCTGATTCCTATGGCAGAGTTCTTTTCATAAGCATAGAAAAAAAACTTCCTTTTTTGAGAATGAAATCACTTCCATATGATTATAGCAGGGAAGGAGAAGCTCTTACTAAAGAACTGACTACTGAACCAAAAAAGACAATCCCTTACTAGTTTAAACTTTTTATTTAGATGTCCTCTAAATAATAATCAGTTAAAACAAGCATATAAAGCTATAGCAACATAGCAATATTGGGAGAAACAAATTTTAAAGTTACTAAGCACTTAAGTAAATTCTTTAACTTAAAAATAACTTTAATTCAGGACAGTTGGCATTTTCAAGTAATAATTTCCTAGACCATTTTTCTCAATTATAAACATCAAAACGTAAAACCTGTGCATCTGTAATCACACTGTTAAATAAAAGCACCTTTTATACAGAACTTACACAATTCCAAGCATTTTATGCCCCATCAACAAGTTTGAAATCTAGTTTATCTTTCTACAGCTTTCTCACACACACCTAATGTGTGAGAGTAATTTTTTTTAAGATTTTATTTATTTTTTAGAGAGGGAAGGGAGAGAGAGAGAGAGAGAGAGAGAGAGAGAGAGAGAGAGAGAGAGAGAGAGAGAAACATCAATGTGTGGTTGCTGGGGGTTATGGCCTGCAACCCAGGAATGTACCCTGGCTGGGAATTGAACCTGGGGACAGTAATTTTTTTTTAGCAATTCACCTTTTATTGAGTGTTGCAAAATATTCACCTAAGTTTTCATAGGGAGAATACTTTTTATATTTCCATTCGCTTATTAATATTTAATTAAATATTTGATTATCACAGATATAATTGATATAAACAACTTTTGGGACAAACACAAGTAACTATTGATAAGTACATAAATAAACTGAATCAGTAGGGGCAGAAGTATCTACCAGATAAATGCACTAATCTGAGTACTAAGCATACCATAGACATCCATCAGTATGTTTATACAAAGGGAATGAAGAACTCAAGTTATTCAAGTAAATCATTAAGTAGAAGATATTTAAGGTAATTAAAACTGTAGAGGGACTACTTAAAAATGTTTTTGGCCATTAGGGTACTGACAAAGTATAAGCATAGACCAAGAGAAACTTACCAACTCTATCAAGAAAAGAAACCACTGTATATATTCCCTACAGATGACTAGTAAACAACATAAGGGATAAAATTCTATTTTACTTAAAGTTATATAACAAATACACAAATCATTTAGTTGTATTAATATATGGGTTCCTTAAGTTTAATCTAATACACACATACCTTGGATATATATATATATATAGCAGGTTTGGTTCTAGACTACTGCAAAAAGGTAAGTCACATGAAGCTTTTGATTTCCCAGTGCATAAAAAAGTTATGTTTATACTATACTGTAGTCTATTAAGTATGCAATAACATTATATCTAAAAAAATGTATATACCTTAACTAAAAAATATTGTTGCTAAAAATGCTAACCATCATCTAAGTCTTGGCAAGTCATAATCTTTTTGATGGTGGAGGGTCTTATCTTCAATTTGTTAAAAAACAAAATATCTGCGAAGTAGAATAAGGAGAAGAGCAATAAAGGGAAAGTCACATGAAGTCACATGTTTTTGGCCATTGGGGTACTGACAAAGCATAAGGAGAGACCAAGAGAAATGCCTGTATCTCATCAGATAACTGTGCTGACCTTGTTTCCTATTAGAGCAATAACATTAGTAAATGCATAGCTCCATCTAGTGGGAAAATATACAAACCTGTCCAGAGCTTATGTTTCAGTCTTTGACTAATTTCACAGCAAACTAAACAAAACTGACTTTTAACAAGGCCAGCTTTTCACACCAAACAGGTAATTACAACATTTTTCCTAATCAACTTGCTAACAAACACTGTCCATTTGATTGGTGATATTTTTAAATGAGGATGTCTTCAACATCTTCTAACAAAATTTTTCATAGGAAAAAGAATGGTGGCTCTTTATTCTGCAAAGGAAACAGTATTCATGTTGTTCCTTTAAAGAGAATAATATACACAAAACTCACTCCACAGGGATACAAGTATGAAACAACAACCAACAAGCAAATGCTAATGTAAAACTGTCTTCAAAGTCCCTATGGTCATAATAAAAAACAGTTAGGGAGATACAGACAAAAACATAAGCAGAGTTTCTAAACATTTTGTTGACCTTTTCCCAATAATACAAAAAATAATGAAAAATTTTTTGTATTTCAAAAGTTTTTTGAAAAATATTAATGGTGTGAAAACTCAAAGAATATTAAAAGTTCCCTCTTCAATAAGTATTTTTAAATACCTAACTCTTAAAAAATGTAAAAACATTTTAATCACTGATATAACTAAACTTCAAATCAAAATATATTTTTGGATACAAAAGTATATAAATTTAACTTAATAAAAGCCCACTAAAATAAGGCACCAGAATGAAGAGTAACAATCAATGATAACATACAGATTTTTCCCTTTAATATTTTTATTTCCATATCTCTACATAAATTCAATATATAACGTAAGCATATTTCTCTTTATGTTAATTTAATTAAAATCAATGTTAATTTGTTCACTATTCTGCAACATCAATTCACATGAATAAGGCTATCATACATTAATATTTTAATAATATCTAAGGATTTAATACAGCTCTAATTCATATCTCTAGTGCCTGCTGAGCACAGTACTTAGTAAAAAAGTATATTTTTAAGTGAACACTTTCAACTTTCCTTTGGGGTGCTTATTTTATTAAATCAAATTGCCTTTCATTTTTCTTCCTTTTGGATGCCATGAGAAGCTAAAAATTTGAAACAATGTATTTGCTTTAATAAAGCAGTTTTTAAAAATTATTGCAGACTTTTTCCTGACCTGAGTGGGTAACAACAGTATCAATTATTGGAAGAAGGGGAATAAGCTTGTTAAAGTAAGAATAATATTCCACCAATTACCCAATAAAAGTCTTCTGCTATCCTTGGTAATTGTCAGATACTCAACGTTCCTGGTTTATCAAAATTACCATCTTATCTAGACCCTAGTAATTAATTGTTTATTCTGTTTATAGGAATAAGAAATAAAACTCTTTCCTTTTCAGATAAGACAAGGTTGTAATTTTTTCCTAAAGGAGTTTTGTTCAAAAATTAGGAAGTCCTCCAATTATTCAGAAATTAGGAAGCCTTAAGACAGTGAGTGAACTCAAAGATTGCTGGCCCTCTCCCCAAAAAAACAACTAGAAAAAAGAGAGGGCATCACAGACCCAAGGAACCAACCAAAAACCAAGAAATTCATGTAAGTGTTAGCTGTCTTGAAGGAAGCTTGTGGGAAAGGAGGACTACAACCTTGACTGAAGAGAAAACACTGGTGATGCTGTGAGATTAAGTTAGAGAAAAATTTGTGTAGCTCACATCTGCCATGTTGCCTTAGAACAATTTGTGTCTGTCCCACCAATATAACCCAATAACCCAAGCTGCAAGTGCAATGGGGTAATATTAAGGGAGAGCAAAAATCTTACTGGGGTAATGAAAACAGATGGGATCTGTCTTAGAATGTTTGGCTTCTATAACAAAAATACCATAGAGTGGGTGACTTATAAACAACAGATATTTCTTTATTAAAGATTGTATTTATTTTATTTTTAGACAGAGGGGAAGGGAAGGAGAGAGAGAAACATCAATGTGTGGTTCCCACTCATGCTCCCCCTACTGAGGACCTGGCCCACAACCCAGGCATGTGTCCTGACTGGGAATCAAACAGGTCACCCTGTGGTTCACAGGCCTGCATTCAATCCACTGAGACACATCAACCAGGGCAGACATTTTTTTTTTAAAGATTTTATTTATTTATTTTTAGAGAGGGAAGGAAGGGAGAAAGAGAGAGAGATAGAGAAACATCAATGTGCGGTTGCTGGGGGCCATGGCCTGCAACCCAGGCATGTGCCCCGACTGGGAATCGAACCTGAGACACTTTGGTTCGCAGCCCACGCTCAGTCCACTGAGCTACGCCAGCCAGGGCTCAGGGAAGACATTTACTTCTCATACTTCTGGAACCTGAAGTCTGAGGTCAGCACTGGCACAGTTTAGTTCTGGTAAGAGTCCCCTTCTGGGCTGCAGACGGCTCACTTCTCACATTATTCTCACATGGTAGAGAGTGGAGAAGGGAAGCACGCTCTCTTATGACTCTTAAAAGAGCACTAATTTAATTTCTAAGGGCTGTGCCCTCATGACCTTATGGAATTCTAGTTATCTCCCAAAGGTTCCACATCCTAATAGGGAGTTAGGTTTCAATGTATGAATGGTGAGGGGCAGAGCACAAACATTTAATTCCTTACAAGATCTAACCATCATTTATTTATTCTACCTTTACCCCTTCCAAACACCAGACTGACTGACCTATAACCATAGCAGTTAATGTTCCTGAATATACAAGAAAACTGCATTTCCTAGCTGTCTTTACATTTGGGTCATGTGACTGAGTTGTATTCAATAGCAAAAGTAGTGTGGGCGGAAGTGATACAAGTCCATTTCAAGATGCGCCTGCAGGGCATTCTATGATATCCTTTAACCTTTAGTCCTTTTCCCCTCCTGCAACAACCTTAAAAATCATACTTGAATTAGTGACCTCATAAGGTAGAAGGAGCTCTGATCTCTAAGCCAAATTCTGTATGGGTGAGAAATAAACCTGTGTGTTTTAAGTCACAACTTGGGGGTTATTGTTGCAATAATAACAGCCTTTCTGATCCTAGTACACAACTCAGAGGCTGCCGTCTTCCCTGTCCAATTCTAACCATAGGAGAGCATTGGTACAGTAACAACAAATGTGCAACAGTGATCTGGTGGTGCTTGAAATTCTCTAACTCCAAGCTCATCCCACCCTCCCATTTCCCTCTTCTAAAAATACACATCTATTCTCTCTCATTTTTCTCCTCTCCTCCTCTCTCTTTCCCACTCCCTCACTCACACTTCATTGCCAGATCTTAGAACTAGCTATTTCTCAAAAGTAACAGGAAACATTTTTCTATATAATTACTTTTCAATCTTTTGACAATTCATTTGGAAGATTTCAAAGGGCTTAAAATCATTACTTCCTTTAAAACAAATATGCTGGTTATACTCTAACTATAATCACTAGAAGTCAGAGCTGATCCAATGTTAAAGTCAAATGATACTTGAATTCTTGATTTTGCAGAGACTGCTAATGATAAAAAAAAATGGAGCTATAAATTCTAGACACTGCCCAAATGACCATATCCTATAAAAAATAGTCCAGCAAAAGTAGAAAGAAAGAAAAAAGCAAAAGTAGAAAGAAAGAAAAAAAGATCACCCCTTACACTCACTACCAAAACATAAACTATTCTTAAAGTCTTAGTATGGTGACTTGGTCATTTTTGTTTTACATATTTACATATGTGTACTCAATATCTACAAGTATGTGATTTTTGTCTGCAATATTATATCATAAATGTTTTTTTTCAAATCATTTTAATGGCTGTTCAGTATTTGATTGATGGCAATATCATAATATTCTGTTACCAACAGCACTAAAAGGAACACCTTTATGGCCATTTTTAAAAATACCATTAACATTTAATGTGGGAATGTTAAAAAGTAGTCTAAATATTTATCCACTAATAGGCAAATAATATGGTCCTTTGTTTTTCATAAAATACTTAAGAACATATTTTAGAAGACAATGATTTCAAAAAATCCTTTAGTGAAGAAAATAATTTCTGTAATATCTAAGATATATTTACATGTAGATCAAATATGAACTTTCAGGCCAAACAGTTAGTAATCATGTGACAAAGTATTTAAATGAAATTTTAAATCTAAGATGATTAACAACCAAAAACATAGGCATTTAAAGATGTAAACTTTGATTTTAATTTAAATGGAAATAAAATCAATCACCTGCATGAAATAAAGACAATAGAAATTAAGCCACTGAAATCTGAAGTTGCATTTCTTACCAATGAAGAATGATAAAGAAACTCAGTGAGTTTCTGTATAAGAACTGCCTAAGCTATAATTCACTTACCCAAATGAATTAGAATAATCTTGCCCACTGTGCCAGCTCATGCCACTGAATAAAATGTTCTACTTTGAGATATCATAAGCTCTATCACACAATACCTGCAGCTCCCAATCTGGTAATAAGTTATTTGACATAAATTAAGGAAATAGCTCAATTTACATTAAATTTAAAAGATAATAAAGGTATTAAAGTACTAATTAGCTTCAAGACATGCTGCTTTAAAAGTCTGTCATACTTCAGAAAGTATTTCACAAAAAGGAATTTAAACATTTAAAAAATGTTTAGGTTACATGTATATGGTTGAGACTTAATGCAAAACAGCATTTCAACACTCAAATACAAATAGTATCTATTAGAAATTACCATTAAAATTCCAACTGAGTAATAATGCAAAAAGTTTTCTCATTATGTGATGCACACTTTTATCATTGTATCCTAACATAAATTTACATGATCTTAGGAATAAGACATACTTCTTAAGATCAAAACATTATTTAAAATAAATAAATACACAAATAACAAAATACACACCATAGTTGAGGAAAAACTTTTTCTCAATCCTCTTAAAATCCCTGGCTGGAACTGAATATTAAACTAACAACACAGATTAACAGGACAAATGCATATAAATTTATTTAATTTAAGTTTTACATGACAAAAGAGCCTTCACAAGCAAATAACAACCCCAGAAATAGTTAAGCCTAAACCCTCTTATACTAGGTCTGATGAAAACTAGAAAACATGGTAGGACAAAGAGTATAGGTGCCAAGAGTAGTAAACTGGGGGAAACACAGCAAGGCCTGTCCCTTTGGATTCCTCCGAGTATCCTAATCCTTCTATCTTTGGAGATAAGGATGCTCCTTCCTTTTGGGTATATGGAGGACACCTCTCACAACAGGGTCATATGTGACCTTCTTCAGGGGAGAAGAGGGAGGTCAGAGAGTCCTTCTTGAATCTGCCATTTGCCAAATTTTTTCAGCTTAAAATGTTTACATATATATATTTTTTGAATTTCTATAAGCTTATTTCTCAATTATATTTTATTGACCATGCTATTACAGTTTCCCGATTCTTCCTCCTCTGCCCCCCTCCACCAAGCACCAGCTCCCTTGGGCACACCCACACCTTTGTTCATGTCCACGGGTCATGTATGTAAGTTCTCTGGCTACTCCACTTCCTATACCGTAACTTACATCCCCACAGCTATTCAGCAAACTACCAATTTGTATTTTTTAACTCCCTCACCTCTTCACTCATTCCCCACAACTCCATCTGGCGACCATCAAAACATTTTCTGTATCAATAATTCTGTCTCCATTCTTGTTTGCTTCCTTTGTTCTCCAGCTTCAATTGCTGATAGATATGTATTTATTGCCATTTTATTGTTAATAGTCTTGATGCTCCTCATTTTTCCCTTAAGTAAGTCCCCTTAACATTTTATATAATAATAGTTTGGTGATGATAAACTCACTTAGTCTTTTTCTTGTCTGGGAAGTTCTCCATCTGCCCTTCTATTCTAAATGGTATCTGCAATGGGCAGAGCAATCTTGGTTGTAGGTTCCTGCTCTTCATGACCTTGAATATTTCTTACCAATCCCTTCTAGCCTGAAAAGTTTCTTTTGAGGAATCAGCTAACAGTCTCATGGGAACTCTCCTATAGGTAATCAACTGCCTTTCTCTTGCTGCTTTTAAGATTCTTTCTTTATCTTTAACCTTTGGCATTTTCATTATGATGTGCCTTGGAATGGGCCTCTTTGCATCCACCCTGTCTGGGACTCTCTGTGATTCCTGGAATTACATGTCTATTTTATTCACCAAATTAAGGGAGTCCTCCTTCATTTTTTTTTAAATAGATTTCCAACTTCTTTTTCCCTCTCCTCTCCTTCTGGCACCCCCATGATGAGAATGTTGGAATGCCTGAAGTTGTCCCAGAGAACGATTACACTGTCTGCATTCTCCTGGATTCTTTTTCCTTCTTGTTGTTCTGATTGGTTGTCTTTTGCTTCCTTATGTTCCAAACCATTGGTTTGATTCTTGGCTTCATCCACTCTACTGTTGTATCCATATAAATTGTTCCTTATTCCAATCAATGTATCCTTCATTTGTGACAGGATGTTTTATGCTGTTGAGATCCTCACAAAGTTCCTTCAGCATCCTTATAAACAATGTTTTTAACTCTGTATCTGACAGATTGCTTATCTCAATTTTATTTAGTTCTTTCTCTGGAGTTTTGATCTGTTCCTTCATTTGGGCCACATTCCTTTGCCTCCTTGTTTTGACAGCAGCCTCTTTTGTTTATTTCTAAGTATCCGATAGAGGTGCTATGACTCCCTATCTTGGTAGCGTGGCCTAATATAGGTGTCGTGTAGGGTCCAGTGGCACAGCCTCCCCTATCACCTAAGCTGTACACTCAAGGTGTAACAGGGTGCAGCCAAGAGGGGGGCCCCAAATAAGGATTTGGAATGGGGTCCAGAACTCAAGGAGTCCAGGAAATATTAGAAAGATATAAAGGATGTCCTCGGCCCCCCTCCCCGCACACAAGTGTGAGTTGAGGGAAGGGACACATGAATCGGGGCCATTGAGAGCTGTTTTGTACACCAACAGCTTTGTAGCTAACCTCTGGTGTGGTCATTTAACATATTTATAACCTTTAACTGGTTGCATAGATATGTTAAATAGCTTTGGCCATGCTCTGAGCTAGGGGGATGGAAGGGACTTCCACCCAAGATGTAACTGGGGGGCAGGTCCCCCTGGTTACAGTGCCTGCATGACAGCTTGGAGATGACTGGCTCCACACCATGGGGCCACGCCTGCCCAGACTCACTATGGCAGCCCAGTAAAGCTGGAAGGATATGGGAGTGCTGGCAAGTGTAGCCAATGGTGGGAGGAGTCAGAAATGGGGCTGCAGAGGAAGATTGGTGCGGGGATTTAAACCCAGACATAGCAGCCATTAAGGGGAGAACCACACAGTCTTGGCAGAGTGAAGACCCCCTCACAGCTTTGCCAGGAAGAACCACATGGCTTGATCCTGGACAGTGACACAGCTGATGGTGCTGGGAGCCTGAATCTACTTCTTTTCCTGAGATATGATACCCCAAATTAGGGCAGAGGGAGAAGGAAGCACTGTGTGTGTCTGTGGGTATCCTAAAGGACTTTGATATTTTAATGAAAACATTAGGTCATACTTTAAGTCTATACAGCTTTAAATGAACATTTCCTTTCCTTTTCACAAATCTCTGGCATTGAAAGACATCTTTCCTATGGTAGTGGATAAGCAAACCTAGTGGGGGACCCTTTTGGTAATAGTTTGTTGTACCCCACTTGGCCCGTGTTCTGTAACAAAGGTATACCCTCCATGTAAACTAAGTACATCCTCCTCCTGTAGCAGAGCCTTGATTGCTGTTGGCAGGTCAATGGAAAGGATTTACCCAGGCCAGTCACCTGCTAGGACTGGCTGTGACCACTGACCACCAACCTCTGCCCTCTGTGGAGGATCAGCTATTTAGGGGCAGTGTGGTGGTGCTTCATTGCGGTCTGCAGCTGTCTACTAGGTGTGCAGGCCCTGGATTTCCTGGGTTGTGCAGGCCAAGATCATCCCTCACCTGTGTTCTGCCAGGGCCACACTGCACCAGCTATAAACCAATCAGGGATGGCTGCTACTTGCGCTGGGCTTACAGAACCCCAGGCGAAGTCAAGCTGTAAATCTAGGTTGGCTGCTGCCAGTGCCAGGCCTGTGGCCACTTAATAAGAACTGTGAAAGTGGCCTGGCTGGTGTGGCTCAGTGGACTTAGTGCTGTCCTGCAAGTCAAAGGGTCGCTGGTTTGACTCCTGGTCAGGGCACATGCCTAGGTTGTGGCCACATCCCTGGCTGGGGCATGAGAGAGACAACCAATTGATGTATTTCTCTCATTGCTATTTCTCACATTGCTATTCCCCTCCCTTTCCCTCTCTCTAAAAGCAAATAAATAAAACTTTATATTTAAAAAAAAGAGGTATAGAGGTTAAGGGCTTCTATACCTTGGCTGTTGCTTGTTTGATAGGATTTAGGAAGTTGTGAAGCATAAGCCAAGACTAGACATTAATGTGGAAAGGCCACTGTTAACAGCTTGGGTGGGCTGGTTAGTTGGGTGAAACAGAGACTCAGGGGATCTCCAGGGCAGGGCAAACAGTGTTAGCCAGGTCTAACAAATAGTGTTAGTTATAGTCTCAGATATGGCTCCTGCCCACTAGCTCTGTAGGGGGAGGGTTTAGAAAAGGAACAATGGCCTCTGCCCACTGGGAGACAGCGGTCACCCAGCTCCTGCCCTGATGCCAGATACTGCAGTCCTTCCCTGTATGTCACTGGTGCCTTTCAAGCTACTATCCTAGCACAGGAGCTCAGAGGAAGTGAATCTGAGTAAGTCTGTGTGTGGGTTCTTTAAGGGGAACTGCCTGGGACTCCAGAAGTTTCTTCCACTGACTCAATCCCTGCTGGGTTTTGCAGCCAGAAGTTATGGAGACTTATCCTCCTAGTACTGTAATCCTGGGATGGAGGGGCCTGGTGTGGGGCTGGGGCTCCTGGCTGCCGAAATATCCCTCCCAAATTTTTATCCACCACATGTGGATGTGGGACCAGCCCATTCCACATCCCTGCCCCTCCTACCAATCTGGATGGATGCGGTTTCTTTAATTCCATAGTTCTTGGACTTCCATTCAACTCAATTTCTGACTGTTCTACATGATGGTTGTTCTATATTTTACTTGCAATTTTGATGTGGTTGTGTGAGGAGGCAAGCCATGTTTACCTATGCCGCCATATTGACCGAAAGTCTCAGAAGTCTTTTTGTTAATATATGTTTTAATCTTCACCAGAGGATATTTTTTCATTTATTTTATGGAGAGGATGAGAAGGAAGGAGAGAAACAATAGGTTGCCTCCCATTTGTGCCCTGACCAGGGATCAAACTTACAATCTAGTTATGCACCCTGACCAGGGATCAGTCCCATAACCTTTCGGTGCACAGGACAACTCTCCAACAAACTAAGCCACCCAGCCAGGGTGTTCAGCTTAAAATATTAAGTATGCCAGTGCCATATTCAGTCCCTTTGTGTACATGTCTTAGAACATGTACACCTCTCCACACATAATGAAAATATCATACATATTACCCTCCCGAATTATATTTTATTTAGGATAATGGAGCACAGTAGGAAAAGAAAAGCATGCAAGTACTAATCAAAAGAAATGAGTGGCCATATTAATATTAAACAAAATAAAGCAAGAAATATTGCCAAGATTAAAGAAGTACATTAAGCAGTTTAATTCACTAACAAAACAAACAATCCTAAATACGTAAGTATTTACTAAGGGTGTCAAAATACGTAAGTTATAATGAAAAATCATCAGACAAATCCCTAATTATAGTTAGAAACTTCACCACACCTCTCTCAGCAATCAGGAGAATAAGTGTTCAGAAAATCAGTAAGGATATAGAAGACTCAGAATATCAATCAACTTGACCTAACTGACATTTATAGGAAACTCAATCCAACATGGCTGAATACAGAATCTTTTCAAGTGCACACGGCACATTTACCAGAAAAGAACCCATTCTAGTCTATAGAACAAACCTCAACACATTTACAAAAACTGCAATTTTACAAATTATGTTATCTTACTAGAAGAAAAATAAACTAGAAATCAATAAAAGTATCTAGAAAATCCTCAAACACTTCTAAATAACCCATGATTCAAAAAGAAAGAAGAAAGGGAAATTATAAGTATTTTAAATGATATAAAAATGGAAATAGATTACCAAAATGTATGGTATGTAGCCTGGGCAGTGCTTGGAGGGAAATTTATGGCACTAACACATATATGTAAAAAGGAGGAAGGCCTCTCAATATTTAAGCTTCCACTTTTTAAAAACTACATAATTAAGAGAAAATTAAACCCAAATCAGACAGAAGAAAGGAAATTAAAAGAAAGCAAAAATCCATGAAATTGAAAATATAAAATCAACATAGAAAAGATCAATGAAACCAAAAGCTGATTCTTTAAAATGAAATTGGTAAACCTCTTTCCAGATTGATCAAAATAGAGACATACAATGCAAATTATCAGGAAGAAGACAAGGACATTAAAATGATCCCACAGGTATTAAAAAGATAAAGAGGGAATATCACAAACAGCTTTACACCCATAAATTTTAAAAATTCCTTAGAAAACACAATCTACCAAAGCAAACTCAATTAAGAAGAGGTAACCAGAATAGTCCTGTATCTATTAAAGGAATTGAATTCACAGTTTCAAGAAAACTTCCAACAAAGAAAACTCCAGATCCAGATATTATAGTAATAAGATCTCTTAAATTGCTGTTATTTCCTGGAAACCTCCTTCCTTAAGAGGCTTCTCCGGAATCTGGACCATCTGTACTCTAGGCCTGGGACATCATTTCACTGTTCTCCTGGGTTGGATTTACTGTTTCCTATATTCCATATCTTCTCTTAATCTTTCTTTTGCTAGAGCATAACTTCTGAGGATCTCCTTGTATGGTAGTCTTTTTTCTACTCTCATACTTCAAAGGTTGTTGACTAGCCAAGAATTGGGGGGGTTGAAACTATTATCCTTCAAAACTTTGAAATCACTGCAACACTATGTTCTAGCAAATGATAATGCTGGTCAAGAAGACTAATGCTGGTACGTTCACTCAATTCTTTTTTCTTTTTAGGGAGCCCATTTTTGTTTTCTTTCTAAACCTTCAGTATTTTTTTTAATTCTTGGTGTTGTGAAGTTTTACAAACATGTGTCTATGGGTACTTTTAAAAAAAGTATTGAATACTGCAAGGACAGAAACATGAAATGTCATGCATCTGGTATTAAATGACGGTTGTTTTGATTGGGGTTATAGAATTTGGAGTAATGTTTTGCTGTCATCTCTTTATTTATGTCACATGAAAGAGTTTATAAAGAGCATATACTGTTTTTATAAAAAACTATGCCATTAAAAAATAAAAACAATGCCTACAATGTTTATTAAAGCTTTAAACATGCAAACTTTGATTCTATAATTCTATTAGAAATCTGCATTCTAGCAAGGGTGCAAACATAGACATACAAGAACATAAACTGCAGTGCTGTTCATAGTTTAAAAAATTAGAAATAGCATGAATAGCTACATATTAAGGTCTAGTTAAACAAATTATGCTATATAAACACTATAAACACTATGCATACATAAATTAACATAGAAATATGTATAAAATATTATAAAATGAAAAGGGGAAGTTATAAAATAATAAAACATAACTATCATTATACTAAGAAAGTAAAAAAGCAAAAAACTCCCAAAACTATGTATTTAGATACATATACACATGTAAGGAAATGTATAAAGAAAGGTCCGTAAAGATACATTTCAGGATGCAATAGTCTCTACAATAACCACTAAAAGAATGGTAAAGCATGCATAATTTCCAAAGTAACAAAGGATAAAAATAGAATAATACCAAATATGAAAGGATAAAGTGATCCAAATACTATATGCTCCAATTGTAAAACAAAGATGTCCCACTGGATTTTTAAAAATCCAATTCTATGTACACATTAACCAAAAGAAGGCTGACATAGCTGTATCAAAGTCAAAGAGAGGTCAGAGCTTAGAGAAGACTCAGGAAATCTGACAGGTAAATACAACATGGGATCCAGATTGGGTCCTAGAACAGAAAAAAGAACACTGACGAAAAAACCATTGATACCTGGATAAAGTGTATAATTTAGTGAATACTTATATCAATATTCATTTCTTGGTTTTGATCATTGTACTATGATTATATATTGCATTAACATTAGAAGTAGGGTGAAGGGTTTACAAAAACTTTCTGTACTATTTCTGCAACTTTTTGGTAAGTCTAAAATTATTTCGAAATAAAAAGTTTATTAAAAATTCATATTAAACTATAAAACAAAAAGCATTACCACAGGTAAAAATGGATACTTATTAATGGAAAAAAGGTTCAATTCATAGGGCAAAAAAACAATTATAAAATTGTATGCTTCTAATAACATGACTTCATAATAAATAAATAAAAAACAGAACTACAAGAAAGAACAAAATCCATAATTATACAGGGAGATTTAACACTCAGTAACTGTCAATCAGTTATACACATATAAATCCATAAGGAAGAGATTGTCACAAAGGCCCCCATTAAGCCTTTGACAGGCAGGTCTCTAAACAGGTCAGCTCATAACATGGTAGCTGGCTTCATCAAAGTGAGCAAGAAAATGCCAGCAAAAAGGAAGTTACAGACTTTTGTAACTTAATCTCAGTGACATTTACCATTTTTGCCATATTCTTTTTTCAACTTAATCTTTATTGTATTTTTTCCATTATACCCCTTAATACCACCCTCCCCCAGCAAACACCACACTGTTGTCCATGTCCATTTCCTTTTTGCTTAATCTCTCTACCCCTTAACTTCCCTCGCACCCCCATCATACAATTGTTTAGAAGTGAGTCTCTAGATTCAGTCTACCCTTAGGAAAAAGGATTATACAGGTGTCTGAATACCAGGGTTATTTTAGAAGGCAGCCTATCACAAGTAACATAATGGAAAAGGCAACTGGAATACAAGTTAGGCGAACTGGATTTTAGTAAATACAATCTCTCAAGGCTTCACTGTTTTCGCTAAAAAAAAAACAAAAAAACAAAAAAACAAAAAAAAAAACCTCAGGGTAGCCGAAATTACACCCACAGTCATTTAAATTCTACATTCTAAATTCTGTATCTTTAGGAAAGGATCACTATCAGATCCTTGGTCAAAATGTCTCATTTTACAAAAGAGAGCCAAGTTCCAGGAGAGGTTAACACAGACAGGTAATAAGCCATGCTTATTCTACTCTTTTGCCCAGTGCTCTTTCACTGTAGTATACACCTTTTCAATTAATGCCCTAAAAAAATCCTATCCTCTATTTAAGTTTCAAAATCCACTCAATTCAATTACTCTCAGGTAAATTACTCAATTACTCTCAGGTAAAGAGAGTAATACTGTACTAACAAGAGCAGCAGCAACAATTGACTAATACTGTGCGTTACTTCTTTTTCTCCCAGCAGCCCTAAAGCTATCTCTGTAGGTGGCATGTGAGATGAAAGTCAGCTGTCCTCTGCCCATCCCAGTCCCAGGTATCTGGACATTGCAGTATTAACATTCTTTGCTAAAAGTCAAGTATAAAAATCAACAGATAATAGAGCATAGCAGAGTCACCTTAAACAAAGTAAACCTAAATGTAATATCTAAAAATAGAAACTACAACCAGAAAACGCAAGTTTTGTCCCCACTTGAAACCTGAAAAATGGTGTCCAAGAGGCCAACAATGGCAATGCGATGCAGGCTATGTCCAGGGAGTAGGTACTCTAGGAAGCTAACAATAACAACTGCACTGCCAGATATATTCTTATTCATACAGAAGATATATTCTTAGTCATACAATCAGTGTACTACCATTAAACATTTGTACTACATAAATACCCTATTTGCTCCCATATGAGGTCAAAAGCCAAGGGGGGTGGGGGGAGAAAGGACTCACTTGTTAGAAAACTGCCTCCACAGCACATACCCTTTACAAGCCATAATAATTTGTAGTAACTCCAGCTCTGGCTCAAGAAGTGCAGTGAAAACATTGCATATAAGTACAATTGCTATATGTGGCATTATAAAGCAGAAAGGTATCTATACTAGTCAAATTGTGTGTGTGTGTGTGTGTGTGTATACACGTATATAAATGCCTATGCTCAGAATTTCTACTTAAGAACGGCTCAAGGATAGCAGTGGGTTGTTGGTGGTAGAAGCTGAGGCCTAATGGTTTATCCTAAATTTGTGTTTGCATAACAATCAAGATTGGAAAAATATTAATTATCTATATCAAAGAAAAATCACATTGATGGAGACTACCTGAAAACTTCTCATTACTTTAGCATATAAACATCTAAATACAAACCTAAATTCATTTCTATAAACCACCTAAAGTGTTACCTTAAAATGTTAACATAGGCTGAAATAGTATTAAAAGAAAGTTTTTGATACTTTCAAAAGACTTTTGATACTTTTGGTACTGAGTGAAAGGCATGGAGCCCAAAGCAAGAGAAGATGACCTGGACAGCCCAATGGGACACTTAAGGAAGAAGAAACCTCCATCCTGGGCAGGAATACCACAATTGAGTGTCATAGCCCAAGCCATTGGCTATTACTTCCCATATTATGAATATACACAATCAGAAGATATAAATTTCAATCAAGCCATACCAAGATAAAACAGTTCAAAAGACAACACCCACCTCAAAGTAGTGAAAAAAGTATTTTATGATTTTTTTATGCTTTATATTTTTGTGCAGGAATATCTGGACATTCACCCTTTCCCTAGGGTTTTATGCAATATCAAAGATGTTCATCTCCTTTCTTTTCCCTCTTCTTACCTCTCTTTTGAACAGTTAAGAGAAATCTCAAACAGGTCTCTAATTAGTCTTGAGGTAAAAGTGGTAAAAAGCAAAGAAGAGAAGTTTAAGGATTTAAAACGTAACTTCAAAATATTGCAGCACGCATTACTTAATACTATTATGTATTTATGCTTTTCCAATATAGCCCACCTCAGTTAATGATTTTACTACCAACAAAAAGATTAAAGGGTTATTTCTGAACTGTCATTTTTCCACATAGCAGGGGTTAGAAAGCTATGAAACAAGAAAGAAAGGAGGGAGGGAGGCAAGCAGACAAGCAAAAAAGAAAGGAAAGAAGGAAAGTAGGCCAAAAAGAAGGAAAGCAGGAAGAGAGGGAGGGAGCAAGGGAGAGGGAAGGGAAAAAGGAAGAAAGGGAGGGAGTGGAAAGAAAAGAAAGAGAAAAGAAAAGGAAGGAAAGGAGGGAGGGAGAGAAAGAGACAGAGAGAAAGAAAAGGAGGGAAGGAAGGAAAAAAATAGAGACTATATATGGTCTCCCAACCTAAAATACAGGCAGCCCTAACTTCACACAGTACTGCTTTAACAGAACCTCTGCACAGCAAGAACTGCCTCTATTACATAAAATTTGATGACCACTGCAATTACGGATATCCAAATGGCCAATAAACATGTAAAAAGGTGTTTAATATTATTAGTCATTAAGGAAATCAGGGAAAACCCACAATGTGATATCACTATATTACCCCCAAAATGGCTAAAATAAGTAAGATAATACTAAGTGCTGTAAGCATTTGGCTTTGGAAGCATTAAGGAAACCAGAATTCTCAAACTCTGCTGAAAGGAGTGCTAATTGACAACTAATTTGAAAAACTTTTTGGTAGTTATACCAGAAATACATACTGCATATTCTACAATGTAGCCATTTAACTAGTAGGTATATGGCCGACAGAAATGTATACATATGTTCACTAAAATACTTATAAAAATGTGCAAAGAAGCCCTATTGGTAACAGCTAAAAACTGGATGAAAGATCATACAGAATAAGAACAAACTACTGCTACATAACTTGTATAAATCTCACAAATACAATATGGGCAAAAGTGAAACATAAAAGTCTGATGATTACGTTTTTGTAAAGGTAATAAGATAAATTCATAGATGACATTAAAAATCAAGATAACGGTTATCTTTGGGAAAGGGGCACAAAGTCGGACGTCTAAGAGTCAAGTAATGCTCTTTCTTGATCTAGGTGCTGTATATCCGTTGTGAAAATTCAGTGAGTTGTACACTTATGATTCACGAATTTTTCTGCAGATCTGTTACCCTTCAAAAATGAACACATTAAAAGAATTCTATAAACTCTGCCTTTGAAGGTAAATTGTGTACATCTCCCATCCATTTTTCTGATTTGCCATCATAATCTCTCACCAATAAGATACCTTTAATTCCTGTTACCTAATACAGAAAGTCAGCTTTGTTTTAATTAACTGTCTTGGTATACTACTGCATAGGATACTCAAAAGAATATGTAGCTAGTTCCACATTAGTTCCCAAGGAGGAACTTTGAAAAACACAACACTGTGCGATGGTATGTTAAAATTATCTGGGGAAGAAAAGAAAACCTCCCTTGGTTTTGGGTTACCTTTGTCTACTAGTAATACAGTGATTTAATCTGCATAAAATGTTCAAAGGAACTTTTCAAAGAGCCTGTTCTTGTGGAAAGTTTTTCTTTCTACCATCCTAATGATGTTGTTATCTTATGTTTATCCAGTTCTTTCCATCCATGGAGCTTTAAGTACTTCACAAATACTGTTGGGTGGTGTCGCCTTCCAGTTAGAGAATTTGGGCCAACAGACATTGTAAACCTAAAGTGTTCAAACAATATCTTTCTGCAGCATGGCTCCACGTACCTTAAAGAAGCACTGCGTTCTTTGTCGAAAGTTACAAGTGTGAGAACTGAAGTACAAAACGATTTAATAACTCTCAAGGGCACAGAGTCAATCCTGGGTTGAACCAGAACATACGCTCCAACTCACCGCCGCTTAAGGGGAAAACAAACAAAAACCTACACCCTCGAATAAAATGCTCAGCTGCTCAACTCATAATGAGAAACTGGTAAAGATGCCGAAATCATACCCAGAAAAAGAACCTGTGTACTCTGACCTTCCAGAGAACCCCATCACTACCGGCCGTACCGGGCCAACTTTCACCTGTGCAGATTCCGCTCTGCGCCGTCACCTAGTCCAAGGAGGCTGCAGGCGGAGTTTCCAGGGCTATTCTCAGCCCACCTTTCCTCTCCGGTTCCCCAACACTCCCCAGCAAACCCGTTTACCTGAGATGCGCCCAGCACCGCCCCGGAGCTGACTCCGATCTAGCCTAGAGTTTCACCCGGCCGACACAAGCCCCCGCGTCAGCCAATCACCGCTCGCTGGGATCCTCCCGGCCCGGAGCTCACTCGCGCGAGGCGGTGCGCGCCCAAAAAACGACCGGGCGGGGCACGGAGGCCGAGGGAGCCGGCCGCACGCTGCGCGCGAGGGCCCACGGGGAATGGAGCCGGAACGAACGCGTTCCAAGCTGGGGGGCCGGCGGTGCGCACCGAGCATGCGCATGCCGCCCCCTTGGGGCCGCGAGGCGGGGTCTCTGGGCGAGGGAGCTAGCTTGGAGTCTTCAGGATTTGACAGAAGAAAGAAAGCGGTGTTAAGAGCCTTTTGCAGCTTCTCTAGCCGAATCCTACGCTTGTGGGGACCGAGACAACTGACGCAACCTGAGAGAGCAAAATATTATCTAGACAAAACCCCATCTGGTTAAAGGAGGAAAATTGAGTGGTTATAAAACGCGTCTGGTAGTTTAATCTTTAGTGTTGCCTAATCTCCACGGGAGCTGGCGGAACTGTGGTTTCCTGTTTTATTTGTGTGAAGTTTGAGGTGAGAAAGAGAGGAAGGGACGCCAGGGACGGGAGAGAGGGGCGTGTTGGGAATTGATGGTTGAATGAAAAGGGCAAAAGTTGGACTCCAGTTCGGTCAGCACAAGTGGTACCTAACTCCTGACCAAGGGAAGTTTCAACCAAAAGTTGGAAGTATAATCTTTTTGAGTTAAGTACTAGAAAGAGACCTGGTTGTTTGTTTTCAATATGTGCGTTCTTTAAGACAAAATGTTGAACCTTCCAGAATTAAACAAACAAAAAGTTTAATTTGTGTGCTTCTATGTTGAAACAAGGTATGACTGGCATAATTAATTAGCTATTGGTATGTAATTCAAGTGTGGTTCTTTCCCACAGACTAGTATTATTTTTATAAATGTCACGTTCATTCCTTCAGACACCAAATATTTATTGAGCACATACGATGTGCCGGGTTCTTTTCTGGGTGTTGGATAATAAGCAATATTAGCTTTTACAGTTTTTTTTTCATATTACAATAGGGGTAATATGAAGTGTTGGCAGTTTCCCAAGTTAGTAAAAGTTAATGAAAGGAACTTACACTTTAGTAAGTGTAAAAAAGGGAGTGAATAAATAAGACATGAAAAAATGGAGGTAAATTAGTTGGAACCAAATAGGATATAAAATTCAAAAACTCTTGTTAATGGAAATTGTTCTGAAGAGGTTTATTACATACTAAGCTTTGAAATGCATGTTTTTCTTTGATTCAGCCAAGGTTTGAAAAAGATATTTACAGACACAAGGTACCATAAAAATATATGTAACAAACAGAGGAGTGGTGTAGTTTGTGAGAGTAGGTGGGAAAAGCACTCCAGTCAGGAACAATGACTTATTGAAAAGGTTTAGGACCAACTAAAATTATGTGCAAAAGAAAGAGGGAAAGTTGCTTTTTCTAGCTAAGGAGTAACAAGAAATAAGATGGGAAGAGTGACCACAACATTAAGAAAATTCAAATAATGAATTAATAGGTTAAACTTAGAGAAAGTGGTTATACTATTTTTCTTTGGATAAATGTACATTATTAACCCTAGTTTTTAAAACTCATTATCTGTGTGCTGAAAGTCTTCAGGGTAAAGAGAAAATCCAAGTTTTCTTTTCTTCTGGTGATCTGTTTTTTCCTTCTTCCTCTTTTATTCAATGAATTCAGACATTCAGCCTTTTCTCTCTAGTGCTACCTCCAACTGAGATAACTTTTAATGCTGTTTTCCTGAACTTTTCAGATGACAATGGCTAATTTCTTCCCACCCCCCTTTCACTACCACCTTCACTCACATACTCATTTCTTATTTTCCATCCTGCTAACAGTTGCCAGTCTACAAGAAGTGAAAGAGACCAATTAACAGCTCTCTTTCCTCTTCTCAAGCTAATTACCAAAGATGTCTGTACTCTCAATCCTCCTACAAGTAGTCCTTTTGCAGAAATATGGATGAGGATGAGAAGGAAAAGAAAGTGAACCTGTCTTTCATTACAGGAATGAAAAGAAGGTCAGATGATGAATACTCAAAAGTTCATAAATATCATTAGCCTCTGAAAATGTGCCAAACACATCAGTCAATTCTAGAAATGAAGTAATGAATAAAAATGCACAGAAGTAGCTGAGTTTGTTGTATAGTAGTCAAGAGTTCTCTAGAGAAATGGAAACAACACTTAACACAAATACATACACATACACAAATACACAGAAATTTTTATGTAAGGGATGTCATTTTAATTTGCAGTTCCCTGATGACATGATGTTGAACATTTTTCTTACTTATTTAACATCTGTGTATCTTCATTGATGAGGTGTATGTTCAGATCTTTTGCCCATTTTTTATTGCTTGGCCCATAATTGCTTGTGTTCTTTCCAAGTTTTAAGATTTCTTTGCATACTTGGATTCATATCCTTTATTGGATATGAGTTTTGAAAACATTGTCTCCCAGTCTGTAGGTAGTCTTCTCACTTTCTTAATCATATTTAACAGAGCAGACAATTTTAATTTTAATGAAGTCTAACTTCCTAATTTATTCTTTCATGGATTGTACTTTTGATGTATTTAAAAAGAGATCACCAAACTCAGGATCACCTAGACTTTCCCCTTGTTATATTTTAGGAGATTAATCATAATCACTTTGGATTTCATATTTAGATCTATGATCCATTTTGAGTTAATATTTATGAAACATGTATAATACATTCTGTATCTAGATTTATTTTTTGCCTGTGGATATCCAGTTGTTCTAGCACCCTTCCATGAAAAGACTATCCTTTCTCCACTGAATTACTTTTGCTCCTTTGTTCAAGATCAAAGAGAGTCAAGACAAATAGAGTCAAGATCACTTGACTCTATTTGTGTGGGTCTATTTCTGGGTTCCTGTTCTGTTTAGTTGACCTGTTTATCTGTTGTTTTTTTTTCCACCAATACCACACTGTCATTATTATAGCTTTATAGTATTCTTAAAGCTGGGTGATCTTCTGACTTTGACACTTAAAGTGTCAATCTTCTGACTTTGTTTTTCTCCTTCAACATTGTGTTGGCTATTGCCTCTCCATATAAGCTTTAGGATCGGTTTATCACTAGCCACAGAAAAACTTGCTTGGGTTTTGATTGGGATTGCATTGAATCTACAGATAAAGTTTGAAAGAACTGATATCTTGGATACCATTTAGCTTTCTTTTACATTTGTTTGATCTTTGAACAACATGGGTTTAAACAGCATGGATATACTTACATGCAGATTTTTAAAATAAATATACAGTGGCCCTCTGTATTCTCAAGTTTTGTATCTATGGGTTCAACCAACTGCATATGCAGAGAGCCACCTTAAGTTATAGGCAGATTTTTGACTGTCAGTGGTTGGTGCCCCAACCTTCATGTTGTTCAAGGGTCTACTCTTCGTGTAATGCCTCTGTTTATTTACATCATCTTTGATAGTTTGCATCATAGTCTTGTAGTTGTCCACATATAGATCTTCATATTTAGTTAAGGTTTATACCTAAGTTTGGTTTTTAGTCTGATGTTAATGGTATTATGCTATTAATTTCAGATTCCAATTGTTCTTTGCTGGTAGTAGGAAAACAGTTAACTTTTGTATATTAACCTTGTCTCCTACAACTTTTATATAATGACTTATTAGTCCAATAAAGTTTTCTTTGTTGATGTTTTAAAAATAATTTTATGTAGACAATCATGTCTTCTGTGAACAAAGACAGTTTTATTTCTTCTCAATCTATATATGTTCATGATTCACTTTTGGTTGTCACATATGTAATTTTTTAGAAACAGAACTTAATTCTCTCCTGATCTCAACATGTATCTCTCTATCCTCCACCATTCCACTTCTGATGCACCTAATAACAGAGCTTCAAAACATACAAAGCGAAATGTGTTAGAACTGCAAAGAGAAATCCACAATATAAAATTATAGTCAGATTTCAAACTCATCTCTCAACAATTGAAGAAAAAGCAGACAGATATAAACAGTAAGGAGATAAAAGGTTTGAACAACTTTAATAACCTATTTACCTAATTGACATTTATAGAACATCACCTATCAACAGCAGAATACACATACATTTAGGTCTGCATGGAATATTTACCAGGACAGACCATAAAACAAATACAAATTCACTTAAAAGGATTCAAATCAGGCCCTGGCTGGCGTAGCTCAGTGGACTGAGCATGGGCTGTGAACCAAAGTGTCGCAGGTTCAATTCCTAGTCAGGGTACATACCTGGGTTGCAGGCCATGACCCCCAGCAACCTCACATTGATGTTTCTCTCTCTCTCTTTCTCCCTCCTTTCCCTCTCTAAAACTAAATAAATAAAATCTTAAAATAAAAAAGGATTCAAATCAGGAGTGACATCAGCAAGATGGTGGAATAGGAAGTTACAGACCCGCTTGCTCCCATAAAGACACAAATTTAAAAATACATGGACCATTTACATTTGTGTTTCTGCACTGAAGACAAGTGTGAAACCAACTGCATCAAAGCCCTGTAAGAAAATTCATAGCACTCACTTGCAAGTGGCTTGCCCCACAGCATGACATGTTGTGGGAAGAATCTTTCAACTCCCAACTTCTCCCTGGGGAGAGAAAGGAGTAGAATGTATGTCCCATGTTCTGATTTTTTAGGGCATTGCCTGAGGGAATGGTTTCTATTTTACCTGAATCTAAGCTCTGACAGGAAAGAGTGCTTAGTTTGGAAGTTGCTGAGAACAAAGGCAATCAATGTGCATCTGAGTCCACAGTACCACAGACTGGAGCTAGGTGCAAGTCAATTATCACAGTTTACTGCAGTGTCACAGAGGCCTACTTTTGCTCACCCCTGTATTAGAGATTACTGATGTAGGTGCGTGTGTATTTATAATTTTTTATATATTACTGGTGAATTGATCCTTTTATCATTATGTAATGCCCTTCTTTATCGTCACAGAGGCTGCAGTACAGCAGACAGATGCCAAGGGGAGACCCTAAGTACAAACTATGAAACCTGTTCAATTATTAGATTAAATGCACAAGCCCAAAGAGGTCATATCCCCAAATAAGGTTTAAAAGGCTTCCAGAACCTCTAGCCAGAATGGTTGGAGAAAGTCCTCTTTGTACAAAACCTGGGAGAGGTGGCCGATTTTTCAAATGCTGGAGTCCTAGCAAAAGACATTCAAAGAAACAAGGAAAATGGCCAATTGAAAAGAACAAATTAAGTTTCTTGCTACCTACCCAAAGAAACAGATATATAGATTATCAAAGAATTCAAAATAACCATAATATAGATTCTCAATGAATTAAAAAACAGCACCATTGACAATGAGCAAAAATGAATGATAACAGTGACAGAGAGAGAAACTACAAAGACCCACATAGGAATTCTGAAACTAAAGAATACAATAACTAAAAAAATTCACTAAAGGAATTCAGTATCAGACTTGACCAGCCAGAAGAAAGAATCAGCAAACTGCAAAATGGGACTGTCAAAATTTCCAAGGCAGAGGAACAAAAGGAAAAAGAATGGAGAAAAATTAAGAGAAACTAGAAGACTTATAAGACACCTCTTGTAGAACAACATATACATTTTGGGAATCCCAGAAGAGGAAGAAATAAAGAGGGACAGAGAATTTATTTGAAGAAAGAATGACCTCAAAGTCAAAACATTTCAGGAGAGAAATGGACAGATAAATTGAGGAGACTCAAATACTCCACCTAGAATAAATGTTGAGACCTATGCTGAGACACATAATACCAAACTACCAAAAACAAAGAAGAGAACCTTGAAAGCAGTAGGAAAAAGGCAAACTTGTCATGTACAAAGGAGCTTCTATGAGGTAATCAGGAGAGTTCTCAGTGAAACCTTGCTGGCTACAAGGGAGTGGAATAATGTATTCAAAATGCTAACGGAAAAGAAACTTAATACAAAATATTATATGCTGCAAAACTATCCTTCAATCATGGAGAAGAAATTGAGATGTTCCCAGAGGAAAGAAGTTGAAGTAGTACAGCACCACTATAAGAAATGCTGGTATTTCAGCCCTTCAAGTTGATGCAAGAGGATGTAAACAGCACCACAAAACCATGTGAAAATATGCACCTCCCTGGTAAAAGGAAAAGTTATAGACATACATAGAATCCTTAGTGTAGATATATAAATCACTTTTACATGTGGTATGAATTAAAAATAAAATGTAATTACAAATCTATGTTAATTAATATGCAACATAAAAATAAGCGATTTCTGTCATCAATAACATAAATGATGGGTCAGATATGTAATGGAGTAGAGTTTTTATATGTGATTGAATTAATGTTATCAGATTAAAATAGCTCATTATAATTCTAAGTTGGTGTATGTAATTGTAATGGTAACCACAAGGAAAACAACATAGAATATACACAATGGGAAATGAAAAAGGAATCAAAACCTATCACTACAAAAAATAAAATACAAAAAATTGTGATAATAAGGTAAAAGTGGGGAAAAATGCTAAAAGACATATAGAAAAGACTTAACAAAATTGCAATAGTAAGTCCTTTCCTGTCAGTGATTACTTTAAATGTAAATATTAAATGCTCCATTTAAAATACATTAATTGGCTGAATGGATGAGAAAACAAGATGCAACTATATGCTGCCTACAAGACACTTTAGATCTAAGGAAACACCTGATCTAAGTAAAAGGATGGGAAAAGATACTGCATGCAAACAAGAACCTAAAGAGATCAGAGTGGTCATACTATGTCAGAAACTGTCTCAGGGGATAAAGAAGGGCATTATATAATGATAAAAGGATCAATTCACCAGTAATATATAAAAAATTATAAATATACATTCACCTACATCAGTATTCTCTAATACAGGGGTGAACAAAAGTAGGTTTACAGTTGTGAGTATGAGAGGATGAATTGTAATAATCATAACCTACATGTCCTTTTTCACATGAACAACTGTAAATCTAATTTTGCCCACCCCTGTCTATGAAGTGAATATTGACATAACTAAAGGGAGAAATAAGCTGCAATACAATAAAAGCAGATTTCAACATTTAAGTTTCAATTGTGCCTATAAGAAGACAGGATCAGTAAAGAAACAGAAGATGTAACACTATAGATCACTTAGACCTAACAGACATAAATCCCATTTTACCTAACAGTAGCAGAATACATATTCTCAAGCACACATGGAATATGCTCTGAACATGTTAGGCCACAAAACTAGTATTAAAAATTTTAAGAAGATTGAATAATTCAAAGTATCTTCTCTGATCACAATTAAATAATGCTAGAAATAAATAGCAGAAGGAAACCAGAAAAATTCACAAATATATGGACATTAAACAATTTACTCTTAAACAATCAGTAGGTCAAAGAAGAAATCACAAAAGAATTTAGAAAATATCTGGAGACAAATGAAAATAAAAACACAACATATTAAAACTATGGGATGCATGAAGCAAAAGGAGTACCAAGAGGAAAGTTTATAGTGGTAAATTCATATATTAAAGATAAGGATCTCTAGTCAACAACCTAACTGTGCATCTCAAGGAACTAGGAAAAGTAATCCAAAGTTATAGGAAGAGAGTAAATAATAAAGATTAGAGCAGAGATAAATGAAATAGAGAATTGAAAAATCAATGAAACCAAAAGTTGATTTTTAACAAGATCAAAAAAGTTGATACACTTAGCTAGATTAAGAAGAGGGATGATTCTAATAGCTCAAATTAGAAATGAAAAAGTAGACATTGCCACTGACATCACAAATTAAAGAGGATCATAAGAGTCTACTGGGAACAGTTATACAAATTGAATAAACTAGAAGAAATTGGTGAATTCCTAGGAACATATAATCTACTAAGACTGAACCTGCTGAGAAGGTTCAATCCCTACTGAAGACTGAATCTACTAAGAAGAAATATTTTTAAAAATCTGAACAGACCTATAACTAGTAAGGAGATTGCTGCAGTAATCAGAAACCTAACAAAGAAATGTCTAGGACCAGATGGCTTCTCTTCATAATTCTACTAAACATTTAAAGAAGAGGAATTAACATTCATTTTTCTAAAACTCTATCAGAGAATTGAAGAATACTTCAAAACTCATTTGATAAAGCCAGCATACTCTGATACCAAAATCAGTCAAAGACACAGACAACTGCAGACTAATATCTCTGATGAATATTGATGAAAAATCCTGAACAAAATATTTGCAAGTTGAATTCAACAGCACATTAAAAGGATTTACTATGACCAAGTGGTATTTTTACTTGGAATGCAAGCATTGATATATAAAAATCATTCAATGTAACACACCACAATAACAAAATTAAGAACAAAAACCACATGACTATCCCAATTCATACAGAGAAAGCATTTGACAAAAGTTAATATTCTTTCATGATAAAAAAAGCAGACAACTAAGAAAAAAAAACTATCTTAACATCATAAAAAACATATGTGAAAAGGCCACAGCAAACATCATACTCTATAATGAAAGACTTAAAGCGTTTCTAAGATCAGAAAAAAGGCAAGGATGCCAATTTTTGCCATTATTATTCAACATTGTACTGAAAATTCTAGCCAGACCAATCAGACAAGAAAAACTAATAAAAGGCATAAGTTGGAAACAATCAAAATTATCCCTCTTTTCAGATGCATTATCTTATATGCATAAAATTTTAAAGATTCCCCAATAAAACTCTTACAACTTATAAACAATTTCAGCAAAGTTGAAGGATACAAACTCAACACACACAAATCAATTATGTTTCAATACACTAGTAATGACCAATCTGAAGAGAAAATTAAGAAAACAATCTCATTTACTATAGCATCAAAAAGAATAAAATACTTAGAAATAGACAACTGAGGAGGTAAAATACTTGTATGTTGAAAACTATAAAGCATTGCGCCCTGGCTGGCATAGCTCAGTGGATTGAGCGTGGGCTGCGAACCAAAGTGTCACAGGTTTGATTCCCAGTCAGGGTACATGCCTAGGTTGCAGGCCATGACCCCCAGCAACCACACATTGATGTTTCTCTCTCTCTCCCTCTCTCTCTCTCTCTCTCTCTCTCTCTCTCTCCCTCCCTTCCCTCTCTAAAAAATAAATAAATAAAATCTTTAAAAAAAACTATAAAGCATTGCGAAAATAAATAAAAAAGATACAAATAAATGGAAAGATATCTGTGCTTGTTAATCGGAAGACAATATTGTTAAAATGGTCCTACTACCCAATGCAACCTATAGATTCAATGCAATCCTTATTGAAATCCCAATCGCATTTTTTCGCAGATTAGAAAAACAAAATCCTAAAATGCTCATGGAAATACAAAAAAACCCAAAGAGCCAAAGCAGTCTTGAGAAATAAGAACAAAAAAGTCTCACACTTCCTGATTTCAAAACATGCTATAGAAACATGAATCAAGTAGTATTTTGCATGTCTCTTCAAATAGTCTTCCTTCTGTGAATGTCTGCATCTGTGTCCAGATTTCCCTCTTTTATAAGGATATATTCATATTGGATTAAGGTCACCCTAATGACCTCATTTTAGTTTGATTACTTGGTAAAGACCCTATTTCCAAATATGGGTATACTCTGAGGTTCTGGGGATTAGGATTTTGACACATCTTTTGGGGGAAACACAGTTCAACCCATAACAATACCTTGAGAAACATGAAAATAAAAAATACAACATTGATGCAGACCTTGGCTCCTGGGGTCTGAGGTGTTATGGATGAGACATAACGAATTCACATGGACAAATTCACTGAGTCTTGTGGAGGAAAAGGTATGGCACGGCTTCTCTCTCAGGAGGAGGAAAAAACCTCGATCCTTGCCTCGACAAGCTTTTATTGCTTTTCTGGGCACATTACATGATGGTCCTCATTTACTATGCACAGATTCCCTTTTTACAGAAAACAAAGGAGAGGATGCCACTAATCACATCACAGAAGAAGGATATTTGCAAATGCAAAGGGAAAAGTGGTTGAACTGGTTACACTTGTCCTTGGGAGGTTTAGCATGGATTTTAGGAAGTTACTTTAAAGATATGCAGTAAATGTTTGCTGCCTCAATTTAGGGTGAGGGAGTTTTAGCAAAAGCAAGTCTCATAGCAGTCTAGGTACAATACAAGTCTGATTCCGCATGGGAGAACCTATCCATGGACGTGGGTCCTGTGCATCTCTGAGTGGGAGCTGGGCCCACGCCATGCAGAATGGTCTCCTATATTTCCCCCCTTGTTTTTAGTTAGAATCACTATAGATCCCACAATGCTTGCTGCTTGCTGGACTCTCACACAACCCTGGGAAAATAATTTGCAAATGCATGAAAGTACACAGAGCATTATTATAATCAGTAAGCAACCAGGAGTTCTGAAGGCCCATGTTCTCAGATTAAGCCCATCAATCATTACTAGGCAGTAATGATCAAATAGATAACATTCAAAGAACTCTGAGGGCCTATTTTGAGTCAGGGTCAAATAGCTAAAGGGCCACAAAACTTTGGGGAAACAAACCCATTTCAGGCTTGGACCCTTATCATTGAAATTGAGGATATTAGTAAAGCAGGTTTCACAGGATTTTATGCATTCTTTCTCAGGCCTGATTGCCCTGGGGAAACTGCCTTTCCAGCACAGGGCTGCACCCACCTCCAGCATTGTTTCACGCTTAGGTGGAGCAAGGGAGTAAGGCAGCCAAGAGATTAGGAGACTTCTTGCAAACAGAAAGAGGACTCAGGCTATGTCAAAGCTGAGGGGCGAGCATCCATCACCCCCTTTTTCTGTAGCCCCCCAAGTCCTTCCCTGAGGCCCTCCTTATGATTGTGTCTGTCTTAAGTCATCCCTCCCTTGAGGAACCTTACCTGTCATTGGCTAACTGGTCATGCACTGGGGGCCAGGCAGGGTGAAGTAAAGTGGGCAGAGGCAGTGCTCCCACCAGGGAGATAAGCTTCGTCTCCTCAGTGACTTAGGGTCCCAAGTCTTTCACTCAGCCTTAGCCATGGGGAGGTTACAGTTTCTGAAACCAGGCAGGGCAGTTCCCAACATCTAATCTCCCCCTTTTTTTGTTTGTGAATGCAATTGTAGCTGTTAAGCCTGTGAAACCTACTATTTGCTTTTCCCAAATGCAATCTTAAGAAAACAACCTCCATATATATCATAAAGCACAAATAAGGATTAAGACAAGGAGGCATCCAAGGGCTGCCATGACCCAAACTCGTAAATTTAGTCCATTGAACCAGTTTTTAGGGTTTAGCCATTGTAGATTATTGTGGAGGGTCTGGAACATTTTTTGTTCAATGAGGCCTTTGCTTGAGCATTAAGAGCCTTGATGTTCCCCCATGTGGTGGGGACATACCTAAAGGGAACATTATGGGGCACTGGAACATTGTTGCCCTCTGCAGGAGGCACTTGAGCCTCAGCCCCTGTCATTGGGGCAGGCCCTATCCTCCTCTGTTGGCGGACCCAGGCCTGTGAGTGATGGACAGTGTGGGTGTCCACTTTCCTTCTGGTTGTTCAGGGTCTGCTGGGCCATCTGGCCTGCTAGGGCCCTACCAAGGGCCATCTCTCAGTGGATCTCTATATAAAACCTGAGGATAAGATGACTTTGGCTCTTTCTTCTGAAAATGTTTCTCAATTGGAGTACAAAGTAATTCACCACAAAAGTATGATGAGCCTGTTCTATAATTGCCTGACCGGTTGGATTGTAAGGTATTCCTGTTTTATGTTGGATATTCCAATGCTGAAGAAAAGCCTGAGTAGAATAGGCAAGGTATCCAATGCCATTATCAGTTTTTATTTGCTGAGGACATCCTAAATGACGAAAGGCCTCAAGCCAATGGGCTTGTATAGTTTTAGCAGATTCCCCTGTCAAGGCAGGTACATGTAGGGCACCAGAGTATATATCAATAGAAATATGAACATATTTGAATTTTCCAAAGGGAGCCTAATGAGTGACATCTGTTTCCCAAATTATTTGAGAACTTAATCCTCGAGGATTAACTCCTGTGGATGGGGGTGCCTTGCCAAAGGCTTGGCAATCAGGACATTCTTTAATAATTTGCTTAGCTTGGGAGCGAGGAACATTAAGTTGTTTTCAGAGTGCCTGGCTATTTTGATGAAAAAACTGATGAGAAGCTGCTGCTTCCTGGAATACAGTAAGGACACTGACTAAGGCATCTGCCTTATTGTTACCATCCACCAAAGGGCCAGCCTGAATGGGATTGAATACGAGTAATGAAGAGGGGGTGTTCTCGCTTGTCAAGGAGGGAGTGTAGGGTCAAAAATAGGTTAAGTAGATTGGGATCAATAGAAGTCTTAATTAATGCCTAATCTAGATACAGAATAGTATAAATAGTATATCCTGAGTCACAGACTATATTCAGAGGTTCTTGGGGCCATTGCCACAGGGTCATGATTGCAGCAAAAAGCTCAGCCCTTTGAGTAGAGAAATGTCCTGAAGATACAAAACTTCTGCATTTTTTGCCCCCTTGCCAGGCAATAGCAGCTTGTCTGGTTTTTCTGGACCCATCAAGAAACACAATTCTCGCCCCAGTTATTGGCATTGGGCTGGCTTTTTCTGCTAGCCTTATTTGAAGGAGTGGAATGTTTTGAAGCAATTTATCTGAGGGCAGGTTAATTTCTAGTCCTCCTACAAAGCTATGGCACATTGAAATTCTAAAGATTGAGCTGCCAATTGTTGTAAATAGACTTTAAGGGGACATGAATGAAGGCAGGATCATATCCAAATAACTGCTGTGCTCGCTCATGTCCTTTTATAATAAGATGGCACAACGCACTTATATAGGTTATAATAGTGCGTTGTGGTTGATGAGACAGAAAAAGCCACTCTATCATAGCTAAGTGAGGAGACAACTGTCCTGTAAGACCTGTTAGAGTGCCTAAGTTTGGGAAACAGAAAAGCCAGACAGGAAACTAAATTAATTCTAGTTAGTTGTTGCTGCTGAATATGTCGATTTATTATAGTTAATTCTTGTAGGTCCTCGGAGGACAGTTTTCTGGGGGAATTAAGATCCGGGTCCCCTTTAAGGGCATTAAATAAATCAGTTAATTGTTGGGTAGGTATTCCAAGGCTGGGTAGCAAGCAGTTGATTGCTTCCAGAAGTTGTTGGAGGTGATTAAGAGTTAAATCCTTGGGGGGATTAATTTGAAGGACTTGAGGCCGAATTGTCCTACTTAAAAAGAATATAGCCTAAATATTTCCAAGGTTCTGAATGCTGGATTTTTTCTGGAGCAATTACTAGCCCAGCAGAGGCTACAGAATTTTTAAGAAAGGAAACAGTTTTTGCTAAAGTATCTTGTAAAGGAGCTGTGATGAGGATGTCATCCATATAATGATAGATAATTGAATCAGGAAACTGATCTCTTACTGGCTGAATAGCTGTGTGAACAAAATGCTGGCAGATAACTGGGCTGTTAAGCATTCCCTGAGGCAAAATTCTCCATTGAAACCTCTGTAAAGGCTGAGAATTGTTGATGACTAGGAGGGAAAATGCAAAAAGCTCCAGATCCTTTTCTGCTAAAGGGATTGTAAAGAAATAATCCTTTAGGTCAATAACTAAAAGTAGTCAATCCGTTGGAATGCAAGCTGGATTGGGGACTCCCAGCTGCAGGGGGTCCATAGGTTGGAGGGATTCATTGATTTTTCTTAGATCATGAATAAGCCTCCTTTTGCCGGATTTCTTTGGTACAACAAAAATAGGCATATTCCAAGGGCTGTTAGAGGATTCAATACGGCCTTCTTCTAATTGTTGCTTAACTAAAAGGCAGGTCTGTTCAAGTCGCTCTGCCTGAAGTGGCCACTGATCAACCCATACTGGTGTATTGGAGAGCCAGGTAAGCAGTAGCAGAGTTGTAAGAGCAGTGGCCACTAGGGAAAATGCAGCAGAGAGATTTGCATCCCCCAATGACTGAGGAAATCATGGAGGGGCATAGGCAGGATATATGGCTGAATTCTCCCTACCTGTCCTTCTGGTCCATAATGTTTAAGAGACCATATACTGACTTGTGGTTGAGAAACTCCTCCAACACCTGTTACAGGCATTCTGCTGTCTGTTAGAGGCCATTCCCGAAGCCAAAATTGATTTGAGATAACAGAGAGGTCAGCTCCCTTATCTATGAGGCTGTGAAAGGTCTTATTCTTTATCTTTATTTGTAAGATTGGTTTATTTAATTTAATTGATTCTGTCTAAAAAACTGATTGATTGTCTGTACTACCAAAGACTCCCTTTTCCCTCACTGTATTCTGAGTCTTTGAGATTATGTAGGGGAGTAGGAGCAGCTGGGCAGTACGCATTTGGGCAGGAATAATATGATAACCAGAAGCTTTAAGCATGATTTTAATTTCCCCTTGATAGTCTGAGTCAATGACCCCTGGCTGAACAAAAATGCCTTTGGTAGTAATACCAGATATCCCTAAGATTAAGCCAACTGTTTCTGTGGGTAAATGTCCCCAGACACCAGTGGGAGCTATGGTTACTTGATCCTGTTCTTTTAAGATGATCTCGTTGGTGGTGACTAAGTCCAGCCCTGTGCTTCCATGGGCGGCTGCACGAAGGTCAGAAACTGTGCATTTCTCTGCATTCCCTGATATTGATTGTGATTCTGAAAGCTCCAATTGAGGTTGGGGGCACTGGAGCGGGCTCCCCCTAGAAGTTTCCCTGAATACGTTAGCCATTTTTGTCAAATTTAGAGTGGCATTCCTTTGCCCAATGTCTGCCCTTGCCACAGTGTGGACAATAGCACAGACAGTCCTTTAGGGGAAGTTTGTAATTACCCTTTCCTCTTTCCGTTGTGGACAAACAGTCCCTGCGTGGGTGACCAGGCTTTCCACAGTTGTAACATCTGGGATCTCCCTTAATTGCAGCAGCTAAGAGAGAAGCCTTATACTACTCTGTGCCAACATCTTGCCAAGCCTTGATAAACTCACTGATGTCTTTGGTGGTAGGTCGCAGGGGTCCTATGATGGTCCTGCAGTCTTTGTTAGCATTTTCATAAGCTAGCTGCCACAAAAGAGATTTGGCTGCTCTGTCATTATCTATTTGCCTTTCAATATGTTCTTGGAGGCGATCAATAAAGTCAATATATGCCTCTGAAGCACCCTGATGGTTATTGGTAAAGGAAGAAATTTCCCTGGCCTGAGAATCAGGCACAGCCTCCATGGCTCTGAGAGCAATTTGAGCACTTTGACTAAAACCATGAGGATCAAGCCTGGCTTGAGCTGTAGCGGTGGCAAAATCACCAGGCCCTAGCAGCATAGGGAAGGTGACACGATTATTCATTTATGCATTCTCGGCCACTTGGCGGCCACCTCACTGAGAGTACTCCAAATGCCAGACTGTAAACTGAGCTGGGGTTAAGACTGTCCTGGCTAGAGCAATCCAGTCACAAGGGGCCATTCTATAGCTGTCAGTAATGGCTTGAAATATCCCATTAGTATAAGGAGTCTGAAGCCCATTTTCTCTAATGCTGTTTTTTTAGATCCTTGTAAAGGGAAAAAGGAAGGGGCTCATGGACATTTATTTGACCCCTGACTATAATGGGGAAGGAAGGCTGAAAGGGCATCTAAATCTCCAGCCTCTGCCGCCTGCTGAAGGCACCGTCTTATGGCCCTCACAGGATAACTGTGTAAATTTTCTGGCTCTCTTGGTGGTGAGTCATCCTGCAAGGAGGAACTCTCCCAGGGTTGGAGTAAGGAGCAAAGGCTATGAAGTAGGTCCTCCAGTGGTGCTGTAGGCAGAAGCCTCATAGCTGGTTCTTCCACTACATCACATTCGACTTTCTCCTCTGAACTAGACTCTTTATCCTCTGTTTTGACTAATTCTGGTCTCCTAGCCCATATGGGCAGGAAAGCAGTCCTGACTAGCCTCCAGATTACTAAGTTTTCAGTTCCGATAGAAGCACCAACATCCTGTCAAGTTCTTAATCTATCACCTGCATCTTCCCAAATCTTTATATCTAAGGTTTCCTTGTCAGGAAAAGCAGGGTAGTATTCCTTTATAGTTTGTAAAAGCTGAATGAGATGCTGTTCCTTCACCTTGCAATCCACTCCCCTGAGGAGCTGCTATAACATCTGTGGATAAACTTTCTGCTCTTTAGATGAACCAGAGCCCATTTTTGCTATTAAAAGGCTCATTTTTACTTTCAATTGTTGTATTTTCAGATTCTGCCACCTGTCCTGAACCCTAACTAGTTAGCTATTGAGGGATATAATGTGCTGTTGGTGAAAGACAGTCAGGGAGAGGGCTACTGGACTTTCCAAGTACCCTCACACTGCTTATGGGTTTCGGGTTCTCCCCCAGTGTTTAGGACTGTGAGAGGGGCTCATAGCGCTAGGTGTCCAAACTTTATATGGTGCTTCCCAGATGAGCCAGAAGTTAGATTAAGCAGTGTTGGAGGTCCCTATTAAGGCCCCTGCATGTCTCGGGAATTGATCCCGGACACCCTTGCAAGGTTCCGACTCATATGGGAATACCTGATTTCTCGGGCCGAGGGCAAGAAGTGCCTTTTGTCTTCAGAACTTGGCAAATGTCAAAAGCTCTCACACAAAACCTGTGACTAACACTAAATTCTCCTGGAAAGCAATCTTTGGGGTTCCGCTCAAAATGGAAACACTCACTCACTATCTGCTTTTTCCTTATGCAGGTGGACAGAAGGAAAGGGCAAAATTGAAAGGACTATAAGAAGCAGCTTAAAAGAAAAAATTTGCTGAGATGCTTGTAAATTGTCCTGTAACTAGTTGATGTTTTTAAAGCCCATTAAAGGGAAAATCTTTGCTCTTTCTCCCAAGCTTAGACCTAGTTGGGGGTTGTGCCTCGGGGATGGGCTTGTAAGTGTTTTTACAGTGTGCCTCTCATTGTGTGGACTTTTGCTTGCTGCTCGCAGGAAACGTAGTGTTGTAACCCGGTCCACATCCCAGCTAATCCTGTCATGGGTGACTTCTAGGAGTGAGTGCCCTTGTGGCTTTTAACTGCTTGACCTGGACCCTCCAGATTGCAGCGAATACTTGGTAGAGAGAGCAAGGCTCCTAACTTACTAGAGAAGGTATAGTTGTAAAGTGGTCGCAAGAGAGGGTGACCTAAGAAGAAAACCCTTTTCCTCTGAAATCCAACACACCCTATGACCTAACAGAAAAGGACTCGATGTTGTCAGCCCTTACCTGGGCTGATGCATGTACTCCAACCAAGTTTTTGTGTTGTCCAACAATGGCTCATAGCTCTGGGTCCCTGTTCCTGGGTGCCAGCTGATGCAGACCCTGGCTCATGGGGTCCAAGGTGTTATGGATGAGACATAACAAATTCACATGGACAAATTCACTGAGTCTTGTGGAGGAAAAGGTATGGCACGGCTTCTCTCTCAGGAGGAGGAAAAAGCCTCGATCCTTGCCTCGACAAGCTTTTATTGCTTTTCTGGGCACATTACATGATGGTCCTCATTTACTATGCACAGATTCCCTTTTTACAGAAAACAAAGGAGAGGATGCCACTAATCACACCACAGAAGAAGGATATTTGCAAATGCAAAAGGAAAAGTGGTTGAACTGGTTACACTTGTCCTTGGGAGGTTTAGCATGGATTTTAGGAAGTTACTTTAAAGATATGCAGTAAATGTTTGCTGCCTCAATTTAGGGTGAGGGAGTTTTAGCAAAAGCAAGTCTCATAGCAGTCTAGGTACAATACAAGTCTGATTCCGCATGGGAGAACCTATCCATGGACGTGGGTCCTGTGCATCTCTGAGTGGGAGCTGGGCCCACACCATGCAGAACGGTCTCCAATACAACATACCAAAAGTTATATGCTGCAGCAACAGCAGTGCTAAATTGAAAATTTATAGCTGTAGGGGAACATATGAAATATTCAGAATAAGCAAATCAAATCAAATCATATTGCTAGAGGTTGGAAGAAAGGTAAATAAAGAGTGATTACTAAAAGGGTATGAACTGTTTTTCTGAGGTGACTGTGATCCAGTCATTGAATTAATGTTTATTATGTGCCTACTATGTTCAGGTAGTATTTCACTCAGTTCTGTGTGGATTTTGCATTCAAAAGGAGGAAAAGACTAAGAATAAACAATATGGACTATATCTAAGTGTTGAAAATTGTAATAAAGAGAAATCAAGCTACATAAAGAGTGAAGAGTTTGAGAAGTGCAATTTTAGACAGGTGGAACCTGCCTGTTAGAGTAATACGTGTTCAGATAGATGTCTGAAGGAAGTGAAGAAACAAGTCATGGAAATGTCTAGGAAAAGAACATTCCTGGAATGCAAAGATGGGAGTATGCTTGAGAGTGTTCAAAGGAAAGCCAAGAAAACTGGTGTAACAAGAGCAGGATGAAAGGAGTGTTAGAAAATAAGTGTGGGAGGTGGCCAGAAGCCAAATTCTGTAAGATCCTTTGGGCTATGGCTAGGACTTTGGATATCATTCTAAGAATGACAGGAAGCCACTAGATGTCTTAGCTCAGGTGAGAAATATCTGAAATATGCTTTAAAAGAATGAATCTGGGTGCTGTAACCACAATATTCCGTTCAATTTACAGAAAATGTCTCATACATCAATGTCTAGATTATGTTTCTTTTCTTGTGATTAGAACTTTTTCCTTTGTTTTTAGTGCTGACACTGTTACAGATGTCCCCATTTCCCCACCCACCTTTGCCCACCTCCACCCAGCCCCATCCCCTCTTTTCTCTGGCCATCACCACACTATAGTCTGTATCTATGCGTTTTGCATATATTTTCTAAGATCAGGAAATGTCTGGCTTTCCCACCCAACTCTTCTCCTAAGTAGCTTGGTAATTTAGGTAAGGGTCCCAATCTCATCTTATCTCAGTCTCCTCACCTGTCATATAAGGAACTGATTAAAGTCTCTTCCATGTCTGTCATTCTATGATTCTAGAAAGTTAAAATAGTCTTTTACTTAATCAAGGATTCTTAACTAAGGGCAATTTTTCCCCATAGGGGACATTTGGCAGTATCCAGAGAATTTTTTGTTTGTTACTGCTGGCAGCTAGTGGGTAGAGGCTATGGATGCTGCTAAATATCCTGCATTACAAAGGACAGTCTCTCACAACAAATTATCTGTCCCAAAATACCAATGTTGCTGTTGAGAAACTCTGAATTAATAAACAGAAAATTCACACCATTTATACTTATATAACTTATGACAGTGAAGTTAGTACTTTTCTAACTTCAGATATATGTATCTTGATCCTGATTGTCAATTAATTCATTGTTTATCAAAGTCAAGAATGCCACAAGCTTTTTACTCTGAATAATTTTACATCTTGTTTCTTTGCTCTATGGGTAAAAAAGACCACAATAACAACAGTTAGTGACTCAGAAGAAGGCCTCTTAAATAACACATACTTAGGTTCAAATAATACTTCAGTCAAATACTCAATGTGACTTCAGGTAAGTTACTTAACCTGTGTCAGAGTGTGTTCCTTTGTAAGATGAAGATAAGAATACCTATGTGACAGGGAATTTGTGAAATAGTTACAAAATGCTTAGCTAGTGTGTGCTATAAGGTAAGCATTCTATAACTATTATAATTATTACATTTGGCTATGTAGGCTGAATGTGTCCTGGAGGTTGAAGGTTGCTTTTTACTTTTCTAGAATTTTTTTTTTAGTTTCACTCCTCTATTACCTTTTTTATTTTTATTGGATTTATTGGGGTAACACTGGGTAACAAAATTATACAGGTTTCAAGTGTACAATTCTACGACATGTGACCTGTACACTGTATTGTGTATTCACCACCCCAAGACAAGTTTCCATCCCCTATTCTATCCTTTTTCTAAATCCTCACCTGAGGACATGTTCACTAATCTCAGAGAGAGAAGGGGAGAGAAATATGGATGACAGAGAGAAATATCAATTAGTTACTCCTCAGATGCATCCCAACCAAGGATCTGCAACCTAAGTATGTTCCCTAACTGGGAATCAAACCCACAACCTTTCAGTGCATGGGATGACACTCCAACAAACTGAGCCACCTGGCCAGGGCTCCTATTCTCTTTTAATTTGTTCTTTCTAATCTGCTGTGGACTAATGATGCAGACTTCATCCAGCGGGGTCTGTATGTTGTGGATGCAACAAACAAATTCACATGGACTACAGAAATTCTGTGGAGAAAAAGGGACAGCATGACCACTTTCTGAGTGAGAGAGCACCCGACCCTTGTCTGGACAGGCTTTTATTGCTTTCTAATAGCATACGTCAAAGAAGGTTCTCATTCATTATGCTCAAGCTTGCTTTAGGTGATTACCTTTTATAGATAACAAAGGAAAGGATGTTGCTGATTACTTCTTACAAATTAACAAAGAAAAAATGTTGCAAATGTAAGTGAACAATAAGAGTGATTGGTCTGGTTACACTCCGTCCTTAGGAGAATTAGCACAGACTTTAGGAAGTTACTTTAAAGATATGCAGTGGACATTTGCTGCTTCAATTCAGGGTGAGGAAGTTTTAGCAAAAGCAAGCCTCAAAGCAGCCTAGGTACAATGCAGACCTGGTTTCCAATGGGAAAGCCGACCTGTGGGCCTGGCTCCTGTGTGCTGTCTCAAGTCTGCTGGTTTTCTGCAGGGCTGGGCTATATTTGCCATTGCCAAGTGGATTGGTTCCCTATAGACCAATATATTAGATATCCACCCTACCAACCTTTTAAGAATTGTGTATAAAATTAGTTCTAAGCAAAGGCCTAGGAAGCTCCTAGGAGGAAACTGCATGGATTTATGCATGTTGATTACTCAGAGGCCATAACTCCTAGGTTCCCAGCTTATACCAAATAATAGAACTCTGTCATACAGGGGTGGGAAAAGGTAAGTTTACAGTTGTGAGTAGCAAAAACACAGTTTACTTTTGTATTATTATTAATTGTTGTATTATTTTCTATATGAACAACTGTAAACCTACTTTTGCCCACCCCTGCATAAATGACCTGTGTGTTTTTCCTAGCCTATCACAGTAAAACATTTTTAAAAGTTTTCCAAGTAATTATTTTGTTCACATGCCCAGTAAAGGCCCTTGGAATATAGAAATGTTCTGTTAAGTGATGGGATAATTGAATGAACCAGAAACTAATATCTGTTCTAAATAATAACATGATGCCTTGGTATTTGAAAGTTATAATCCACTGAGACCTTACAGCAGTGATGCTCAGAGCCACAGACTTTAAAATGCTTAAGAGTCTTTCACTTGCAAACAGGATTGTAAAAAATACTTCTAATGCCTTTACCTAAGAATAATATACACTGATAGATTTTTTGAAGGGTGCAAGAGTTATCATCTCTTCTACAGGATGGGCCAAAAGTAGACTTACAGTTGTAAACCTATTCCATGGATGGCCTCCAAGTATGCTGAATTCTGCATTTGTGTGCCTATATGTGTGCAGACAGTATGATTAGACACATAAAGAAAATCTCTTGGCCCACAACAGCTATGTATCTTTCAGTGAATGGTATTTCCAAAATGTGTTTCCATTCATAGTACATTGAGTACCATGGGATTATATTGCATTTTCTAGTTAGACACTGTGAAGGCAAACTTTAGACTTGAGAACAAAATCTTTCAACATGATTAGATATGGTAATTTTAAAATATTCCTAAATATATGTAGGAATATTTTAAAAGTTCATTCCTAAATATTTCCCCAACTGTGGCAGGCACTGCTGGTTATTTCTCAGTATATTTTCCCCTTCTTCCATAATTTTTTAAAACATATATTGCCACCTAGCAAAATACTACTTACCCCAACCTAGGTATAGCCCTCATGGCTAAGTTCTGACCAATGAGATTTGTGTAATTTTCAGGGTTTTCTTTATCATTCTTACCTTTCTTCCACTCTGCCGGATGGAGCCTTATTTCTGGCTTATAGGTGGGTTGTGTGAGGGGGAAATAAATGTCTATCTTGTGTAAGATATTATTATTTTGGTCTTGAACAACAGCTGATACAATGGCCCAACACAAAAACCTTATTCCAAAGAGACATTGAAGAAATTATCAGATATTTAAGTTCTGATGCGTGGGTCCCCGGCCAGCAGTGACCACGGAACGCTGCGGATGGCTCGCTGAAAAACACGCGAGAAAAAACATGCACAGAGACAGACTAGTTTCTGTGGGGAAGTAGGGACGAAATGGTCACCCCCCCTGGTGGGGAGCGCACCGATTTACCATCCATACCTGCTTTTATTGGGCTCATTTTGCATAATAATTCAGGTAAAGTACAGTACTCATTAAGCTGTAAGACTTTGAGGAACAAACTAACTTCCTCCTTGGACCCCTCTCATTCAACTGAGAACATTCTAAACAAAGAAGGTTTCACAGTAATTTACATTTTCTTTCTTAGGCCTGATCACCCAAGGAATCTGCCCTTTTCAGCACAGAGCTGCACCACCCTGTCATTGTTTCAGGCTTAGGTGGAGCAAGGGAACTAAGGCAACCAAGAGATAAGGAGATTTTTCTCCCAGACATGAGAACTCAGGCTATGTCAAAGCCGAGGAGTGAGGGTCCATCATCCCCTTTTGCTGCAGCCCCCCAAGTCCTTCTTTTGGGGGGCCTCCCAAAGTGATCGTGCCTGTCTTAGGTCGTTCCCCCCTTGGGGAATCTTACCCGTCTTTGGCTAACCGACCAAGCTTTTTGGGGTTCAGTTATGAATAAAGCAGCAGAAGCAGCATTCCTGCCAGGGAGATAAGCTTTTGTCTCCTTGCTGGCTTATGGTTCCAAGGGCGTTCCCTTAGCCTTAGCCTTAGCCTAGGCGGGGGTTTCAGCTTCTGATACCAGTCAGGGCGGTTCCCAACAAGTTCAGTAAATATTTTGAGGTTTCTGAAGGTTTAGTTTCCAGCCACTCTGTAAACTGATAAATCAATAATTTAACTATGTAGTTGTCAACCAAGATCAGGTAAATAAATCAATAATTTAAAAATACAAGCTTGATACTTCAACATTTTTTCTAATATCAGGATATTACATATTATATAAAATAATGAGTAATGTGATAGATTGAGTCTAGGGAAACTGAATTAGTAGGTGAAATTTTGTCACTTTCCCCCCAGTGCTAAACCTCCCAGCATTACAATATTGGCCATGGTCAAATTTGGTTACAAATGAGATATATCCCATAATCAGAGTTCCTAGCACATTGGGTATTTGTTGCCTCTGGATGGACACGGGCTGATTCTCAAGCTCCAGATGTTCTTATACTTAGGCTCTATCTCCTCAACTATTCTAGAGATGTAGGACTAGATGACTTGTGATATCAGGCCTTGCTTTTTTATGCAAATATATATATATCTGTTCTAGTCCAGAGATGTTAAAAAAGAGGTAGCAATTTTCTAACAGGGTATTTGGAAGGATGTCTGGGAGGCTTCTGAATGAATCCATAGAGGTCATGAGAGATTGAGGGTTTAGTGAGATCACAAACATGCATCCACCTCCTCAGGATAAGATTCAGAGATTAAGGTACATAATGTCAAAAGGCTGACTTTAAATCTTGACCTGGGAGTATTATTGTACTTCCTGAAATAACTTAGGGAAGGAAAAATTTTACTTACATGGCAAGATAGTGGGATCTTCTTCATTAGATTATATACTCCAAGAGGGATTTTAACTATCACATTGCCAGCACGTAGGAAAGTGCTGAAACTTAGTAAGCTCTCAATGAATGTACATAGATGTGGTTCAGAGTGTGTCTTGGGGTTTAACAGCTTGGATAATTTTTTTACCTTAAAAATTTCCTACTTATATATGAATAAAGTTAATTTGAAGAGGCACTTATTTTAGGTTTCTATGTAACAGAATGTATTTTGGCCTGTGGTTGATATTTAAATATACAATCCCATTGCTATTGGAAGAGAGAATTCTGGAATTGAATTCCAGCTATACTCTTAATTCATTGTGTGATCTTGGAAAACTCAGTTTCTTCATTGGAAAATGAGGGAAATGTTTTCTTTGAGTTCTGAGATTTTGATTTTAGTGCTTATATATAATAAGTTCTCAATATTTGTTGAGTGATGCTATATTGCACTCAAGACATATTTAATTAGTAAAAGATAGACATGTTGCTCAAAATCTTTCTGAAAATTATTTCTTGGTAAACATTTAATAAAAATGTAATCAAATATGAGAAACTACTTTTGCATATGTAATCACATAAGCAGCAAGTCTCCCCAATTTATCACTTTAAATCTGCCAGTTAGATATCATGATTAACAGCTTTTAATAGTTCAGCCTAAGAAGTAAAAACAATGTATGGATCAGTTTTTGTATTTTGTGTATTTAATTGAAAATAATATAAATTGAACCATATTATATTGCTGATATTCAATGATTTTGGTCTTTAGAAATGGCCATTTTAAGTTATTTTGAGGAAAAGCTGGCGGCAAATCAGCTGGGAGCTGAGCCCACTTACTTGTGTACCCAACTGGGAGACTTAGCTGGTCTTCTGAAAAACAAAGTGAACAGTTGACAGAATCTTAGCTAATATGAAGTATGAAAACCAAAGTGTGCAAATGATGCTTCGAAATGGGCAGTAAGGTTTTAAAGGCAGATGGGAAAGTCCCCAGGAATGGCAACACAGCTGCCATGGGGACATTACGGGGGAGCCGGGTTGCTGATAGGGCAGGGAAATGGCAGACCTGCTGCAGGTGAGACTTGAATGCATAAGGTTGTGGGGAGGTGGAGGGTGGGAGAAGAGGCAGCACACCCGTACATGGCAGGCCAAGCACCTAAGCTAGGGTGCCAGTTGCTGGCCAGAACAGTGCCAGAGAGTGGGAGGGATCCTGGCAGCACCTGGCACTGGGAGAAGAGGTGGGCCACGACTGGCCATGACTGAGATAGAGTCTTCACTTGGCAGAGTTGGAGTGTGTGGAAAGCCAGGCAGTGGCTCTGAGCAACAATGGTGCCCACAGAGACTTTTTTTCAAAAGTGGAACTAAGGCGCTGGGCAGGGAACTTGCACACACAGCTGCTCTGCCAACAAGGAGGGAGAATTGTGGGTGTGATTTGCCCCCACTCAGTGCACCTTGCAGATTGATCAGAAGGGTGCAAAGCAAGGTGGTATGTTGATGCCAGCCTGGTGCAACTGTGTAGAGTGGAGAGTGTGGGCCACAGGGTGCTGGGAGAACTGCTGGAAACTGAGCACCTGTGATTACTGTAGCTCAGACTGAGCCCCCTTCCTTGGGGGAACCACCAGAAAGGGAACTGAGCACAACCCACTACACTTACAGGAGCTGGGAAGATTTGCCAAACTGGCCACGCAGGCTTAACAATCTATATGGGGCCCTCCCCCACCTCCCCCCCCCCCCCCCAACCAGCCAAGAGTAAGACAGTAAGACCTGGAGCTGAGAAAACCAGACAGATCCAAGAAACAAGTCAGAAGGTAAACACCAACATCTGAGACAAATTTCACCTTGCTCTTCATCAGAGCTTGTGTATTTTTTATTTTTCTTTTTTTCATTTTTAGTTTGCCTTTTCTTGTTTCTCCCTTTCATATTGCATTTTAATTTTTCTTCTCTCACTTCACTCATATTCCAAGTAACTCATTACTCTAGGTCTTTTATTTTTCATTCTTTTTATTCAGACTATATATTTTTTTTATCATATTATTGTTATTCCAAATCCCACACAGCACCCTTCCCTGATCTTATTTCATTTCACCATCTTCCTGATCTTTATTACCAATGTTGTAAACTTTTATTTTCCCTCACACTATGCCACGTTCCTATCCCTTACTCTCACTATTTCTCTTCCAATAGTGCTTGTATAAGCACTATTTTCTTAAGTCAGCTCACATTCTTTTTCCCCTTACAAGAGTCTTATTTCCTTTCCACCTTTTATCAACAGTGGCTAGTTGGGCAAAATACCACAGTAATTGCTGTACTTCTCCAATGTAACTCCTATTTGTTCACTATTTGTTTGTATTTTAAATCTCAGAGAATCCTCTCCCCATCTTACTCCATTTTGCCTTCTCCCTGCCCCTGATCAGTTGAGTGAGGAATTTATTTCATTTTTCCCCCTTCTCTCAACCTGGGCTTAATTCCTTACTCTTATTAGTTTGCTTCCCTCATCCTCTCAAAATCCTTTTATGCTATAGACATCTCATATTCACTTTTTGATTTTATACAATATTCTTCCCATTCCACCTTTATTCAGCTGTCATTGCTATTGACCCTGCTGTGGTTTTTCTGCAACTGTGCTCCTGTTGGTCAAATACCTTGTCAGTTTTACCTCAAACCCCACAGTATACTCTTCTCTTTTCTTACCTCATTGTTCCCATCACCTTTTCATGTTTTACTTGTTTTAAATCTTGTTCTCTCCCTTTCTTTGCCTCAGCTCTATCCCTACTCTTAACAATTCTCCTACCTATTCCCCCTCAATAACATTTACCCATTTTTTAGTCATTTCATATTCCTTTTGTCATATCTTATAATATTTGTAATCTCTCTTCACCTTTAATTTTTTCTCAGTTGCAGGTGAGATTGCTTATGTGGCAAGGGGATCCTTTTTTTTTAAAGATTATATTTATTTATTTTTAGAGAGGGAAGGGAGGGAGATAGAGAGAGAGAGAGAAACATCAATGTGCGGTTGCTGGGGGTTATGGCCTGCAACCCAGGCATGTACCCTGGCTGGGAATCGAACCTGCAACACTTTGGTTCGCAGCCCACGCTCAATCCACTGAGCTATGCCAGCCAGGGCACAAGGGGATTCTTTTTGCTGGTATAGGTTTGGTTGCCTGGTAATACTGCTTTGTTAACCAACACCTGTACAACAGCATACAAGTCAAGGCAGGAGTTGTGACTACTAGTAAGCCTGCTAGAGAGGAGAACCAACCAACAAAGAAGCCACCAACAAGTAAAGCCCAAGTACAACAAAAGAACCCACACAAATGGAAGAAAGGGCAACCCAAAAGAACCCAGATGAGATCAGAGAGATCACACTGCTGAGTCCCACAGAACTCCTACCACAGAAGTCCACCCCATGAAGACAACTGGCAAAGCAGAGCATCATTCTAAGATGCAGAAACAAAAAAAAGTCACCTAAAATGGGGAGACAAAGAAAAAACCAGCAATCGAGAGGAATGGAAGAGTCCCCAATAAAAGAGGTAAATGAAATTGAGGCAAGCAATCCATCAGACACAGAATTCTAAGAAATGATTATAAGGATGCTCAAGGATCTCAGTGGCAACTATAAGAAACTGTATGAAAAAGGAAACAGAAGCTGTAAACAAGAACTAGGAAGAAATGAAGAATACAATATGTGGAATAAAAATTACACCAGAAGGAATTACAATCAGGCTGGATGAAGCAGAGGACCAAATCTGTGAGCCTGAAGACAAGGTAGAAAGAAATACCCATGTAGAGCAACAACATGAAAAGAGATCCAAAATGTGTGAGGATAGCTTAAGGGAACTTGAGGACAATATGAAATGTAACAACATTCAAATCATAGGAATACCACAAGGACAAGAAAAAGAGCAACAGATAAAAAACCTGTTTGGAAAAAATAATGTCAGAAAACTTTCCTAACTTGGAGAGGGGAAAAGCCATGCACGTTCAGGAAGCACAGACGGTCCCAATCAAGATGAACCCAAAGAGGTCCACTCCAAGACACACCATAATTAAAATGTCAAACTTTAAAGACAAAGAGAGAATCTTAAAAGCAGCAAGGGAGAAACAGACAGTAACAAACAAGGGAGCCCCAATACGGCTAGCAGCTGGTTTCTCAACAGAAACACTATAAGCCAGAAGGGAATGGCAAGAAATAGTAATGAGAAGTAACCAAGACTACTCTATTCAGCAAGGCTGTCATTTAACATGGAAGGTGTAATACAGAGTTTCCCAGACAAAAAGAAAGTTAAAAGAACACATCTCCACCAAACCAGCACTACAAGACATGCTAAGGGGACTGCTTTAAGAAGATGAAGGCATTCAGTGAGAGAGAGAGAGGACACAGGTACAACAGGAAAAAATGGCAATGGATAGTAGTAACCTATCCATTAGGTTGATAGAAGTAACCTATCAGTAGTAACCTTAAAGATAAATGGATTAAATGCTCCAATCAAAAGACATAGGGTAGGTGAAGGAATAAGGAAAGATGATCCGCATATATGCTGTTTACAAGAGATCCACCTCAGAATAAAAGACCTATACACACTTAAAGTGAAGGGTTGGAAAAAAATATTCCAAGCAAATGGACAGGGAAAAAAACCAGGGTAGCAATACTTACATCAGACAAAAGAGATTTCAAAACAAAGGCCATAAATGGAGACAAAGAAGGTCATTTCACAATTCCAAAGGGAAGAATTTATCAGGAAGCTATAAACATTGTAAACGTACATGTACCCAACACAGGAGCACCCAAATATATAAGGAAAATCTTGGAGGACTTCAAGAAAGATATAGAAAGCAACACAATTATAGTAGGGAATTTTAACACCCCATTGTCAACAATGGTCAGATCTTCCGAACAAAGAATCAACAAGGACATTGTGGCACTGAGCAACATGCTAGATCAAATGGGCTTAATTGATATATACAGAAGCTTTCACCCCAAAGAAGCAAAATATACATTCTTTTCAAAGGCACATGAAACACTTTCCAAGAGAGGCAACATGATAGGACATAAAACAAGTCTCAACAAATTCAAGAAAACTGAAATTATATCAAGCATTTTCTCAGATCACAACAGCTTGAAACTAGGAACGAACCTCAAGGAAAATACTCAAAAACAGTCAAATACATGGAGACTGAATAACATGTTATTAAACAATGAATGGGTAAACAGGAAGATCAAGCAAGAAATCAAAAAGTTTCTGTAAATAAATGAAAATGAACACACAACAATCCAAAACCTATGTGACACAGCAAAGGGAGTCCTGAGAGGGAAGTTCAGAGCAATATAGGCCTACCTGAAAAATACAGAAAAATTTCAAATAAACAATCTAACCCTACATCTCAAAAATTGGAGGAACAATAACAAACAAAACCCAGAGTAGAAGGAAGGAAATAATCAAGATCAGAGCAGAAATAAATGGCATGGAGACTAAAAGAACAATCCAAAGGATCAATGACTCCAGGAGCTGGTTCTTTGGAAGATAAACAAAATTGTCAAGCCTTTATCCAGACTCACCAAGAAAAAAAAAAAGAGATGATCCAAATAAATAAAATCAAACATGAAAGAGGCAAAGTTATAACCGATACCACAGAGATACAAAGGATCATAAGAAATTACTACAAACAACTATACGCTAAGAAATTTGAAAACCTGGGTGAAATGGACAAACTTCTGCAAACATATAATCTCTAAAACTGAGTCAAAAAGAAGCAGAACGCTTGAATAGACCAATATCAGCTAGTGACATTGAAGCAGTAATAATAATAAAAAAAAAACAAACCCCACAAAAACCCAAAACAACTCCTGGCACACAAAAGCCCTGGATTGGGCAGCTTCACAAGTGAATTTTATCAAACATTTAAGGAAGAACTAACTCCTATCCTTCTCAAACTACTCCAAAAATTTCAAGAAGAGGGAAGACTCCCAAACTCTTTTTACAAGGCCAGTAGCATCCTATTCCAAAACCAGGTAAAGACAAAATAAAGAAAGAAAACTACTGGACAATATTGCTGAGGAACATAGATGCTGAAATCCTCAACAAAATATTGGCAAATCGGATCCAGCAATACATTAAAAAGATTATACATCATGATCAAGTGGGACTCATGCCAGGGATGCAAGGATGGTACAATATTCACAAATCAATAATATCCCACATAAACAATATGAAAGACAAAAACTACATGATCATATCAGTAGACGCTGAAAAGGCATTTGATAAAGTATAGCACCCATTTATGATAAAAACACTCAGTAAAGTTAGAATAGAGGGAGTATACCTCAACATAATAAAGGCCATATATGAGAGACCTACAGCCAACATCATACTCAAAGGGCAAAAACTAAAAGCTTTCCCCGTAAGAACAGGCATAGGACAAGGGTTTCTACTTTCACCACTTCTATTAAACATAGTCTTGGAAGTTCTAGCCACAGTGATCAGACAAGAAAAAGAAATAAAGGCATCCAAATAGGAAAGGAGGAAGTAAAGCTGTCACTATTTGCAGATGACACAATAGTGTATATAGAAAACCCTATAGTCTCCACCAAAAAACTACTTGACCTACTAAGTGAATTTGGCAAAGCAGCAGGATACAAAGTCAACATTCAGAAATAGAAGGCATTTTTGTACACCAACAATGAAATATCAGAAACAGAAATTAGGAAAAAATTCCCATTTACTATAGCAACAAGAAAAATAAAATACTTAGGAATAAACTTAAGCATGTAGGTAAAAGACCTGTACTCAGATAACTATACAACACTGAAGAAAGAAACTGAGGAAGACACAAATAAATGGAAGCACGTAACATGTTCATGGATTAGAAGAATTAACATCATCAAAATGTCCATACTACCCAAAGCAATCTATAGAGTCAATGTAATCCCTATCAAAATACCAATGACATATTTCACAGATATAGAACAAACATTTCAAAAATTTATATAGAACCATAAATGACCCCAAATAGCCTCAGCAATTTTGAGAAAGAAGAACAAAGTAGGATGGATCACAATACTTGACATCAAACTATATGACAAGGCCACTGTAATCAATACAGCCTGGTACTGGCATAAGAACAGACACATACCTGACAGAACAAAATAGAGATCCCAGAAATAAACCCATGTCAATATGGTCAGTTAGTATTTGACAAGGGGGGCAGGAACATAAAATGAAGCAAAAAATATCCTCTTCAATAAATGGTATTGGGAGATCTGGAAAAGTACATGCAAAAAAAAAAAAAAACTAGATCACCAACTTACACCATACACCAAAATAAACTCAAGGTGGATAAAAGACTTAAATATAAGTTGTGATGCCATAAAAGTCCTAGAGGAAAACATAGGCAGGAAAATTTCAGATATCCCATGCAGCAATATTTTCACCGATACAATCCCTAGGGCAAGGGAAATAAATGAAAGAATAAACAAATGGGACTATATCAAATTAAAAAGCTTCTGCACAGCTAAAGAAAATATCAACAAAATGTGAAGGGAATCAATAGTGTGGGGAAACACATTTCCCAATGATACCTCAGACATGTGTTTGATCTCCAAAATATATAAAGAACTCACATGGCTCCACACCAGGTAGACAAACAATGCAATTAAAAAATGGGCAATGGACCTAAACAGACACTTCTCCATGGAGGACATACAGAGAGGGCTCATAGACACATGAAAAAAATGCTCAACATCACTAGCCATTAGAGAGATGCAAATTAAAACCACAATGAGATGCCACTTCTCAGAAGTCAGAATGGCCATCATTAATAAATCAATAAACAATAAGTGCTGGAGAGGTTGTAGAGAAAAAGGAAACCTAGTACACTGTTGGTGGGAATGCAGAATGGTGTAGCCACTGTGGAAAACAGCATGGAATTTCCTCAAAAACTAAAGATGGAACTGCCTTTCAATCCAGTGATCCCACTGCTGGGACTATAATCTAAGAATCCCGAAACACCAATTCAAAAGGATCTATGCACCCCAGTGTTCACAGTAGCATTATTTAAAACAGCCAAGTGCTGGAAACAGCCTAAGTGCCCATCAGTAAATGAGTGGATCAAAAAACTGGCACATTTACACAATGGAATATTATGTAGTAGAAAGAAGGCACTCTTACCTTTGGGACAGCATGGATGGAACTGGAGAGCCTTATACTAAGTGAAATAAGCCAAGATACTATATGGTGAAAGACAAATACCATATGATCTCACCTATAAGTAGAACCTAATCAACAGAACAAACAACTTAGCAAAATAGAACCAGAGACTTGGAGATTAAGAACAAACTGACAGTGACCAGAGGTGGAGGGAGGAAAAGGCAGGAAAGAAGGGGAGGGGCAATCAAAGGAACAGGAATAGAGGACTCACAGGCATGGAAAATGGCAGGGGGATTGACTATGGGAGTGGGGTTGGATAGGAGTAGGGGTGAGCAATAGGGAGAAAGGCAGGACAACTGTAACTGAACAACAATATTTAAAAAATTTCAATTTTATATGGTTCAAAACTAAATATATTTAGTACTATATTCCATGTTTAAAAAGTAATATAACAATAGGGGCACCAAAGTTTCTCATTTTCTCTTTCTTATATCATCTCCTGTTTGTTACAGGTATGGTATGTTTCTGAAATTTTATTTTTTTTTTCAATTTTATTTTCTACTATTTCAGTTGTACAGCTAAGTGGCTAGATAATCATATACTTGACATAGTATTCCATTTCATAGTTCTAGAACCCCAACTGGTACCATACAGTTATCACAATATTATTCACTATGTTTCCTGTAGTTTACTTATTTCCCCATAACTATTTTGTAATTACCAGCTTGTGCTTGTCCATCCCTTCACCTCTTTCGTCCAGTTTCCCAAACTTCTTCCCCTCTTGCGACCACCAGTTCTTTCTTTGTATGTGAGTCTGTTTCAATTTTGTTTATTTTGTTCTTTAGATTCCACTTATAAGTGAAATTATATGGTATTTGTCTTCTTCTGTCTTTTTTAACTGAGCATAATACCCTCTAGGTCCATTAAAATTTGAGACTGTTTTTCTCCTGCATAGCATTTGCAAGCTGTGGTTTAGATAGTATAAATTAGTTATTTTTCTTTTTTTCAACTATCCTAAAAGAACAGTATAAATAATTAAGCTTTTTATACAGAGAATACACTGGTAGTTCCTTACTGTTCCTTGATTATTTAGGTCAGTGGTTCATCAACAGTCACTGGAGAACTTCTTAAGATGCAGGTTTCTGAACCCTATATCCAGAGATTCTGGTTCAGTAACTCTGAGTGGGGTCATGAATTTGCATTTCTTACAAACTCCCATATCACTCTGATGCTGCTGGGTCCTAAGATCATACTTGGAGAACCACTAACCTCTGTGGTACAGAAGAGACCTACTTGTAATAAGGCCTCTTAAAAAAATTCAGTAAAATAAAACTCAAGTTGATGAGGTATTAGATAAATACCTCAGCCAAAACTATTTTTCCCTTAAGCCAAAACTATTTTTTATTATAGTACTACATTAGTTCTATTTTATGATAATTGTAAATTGGATTTGCTTTGAGTTAGTTTCTGCAGCCCACAACTTCAGTTGCAAGTAACTAAGGAATTTGTCCACCTGTCTCATCTTTAGAACTGCGCTGTGCTCTGGCTTGCCAGGAGGAGCAAGGGTCACCCCAGCTCTGCGGCTGGGACTCCAGGCCAGGGTCACTTCTTTACTTGCACTATCAGAGGCAGCACGTCCAGCTTGACAAACTCCAGGAGGCTCCTGATAGGGGAGCCTGTGGGCGCCAATCTAGGAGACCAAACCCCACCTGCTGCAATCCGCCAACCCAACCCCGTCCGCGAGTCTTTTCTCCTCCTGGGTACCCTCGTGGAGCCGCGGTAGCCACGCGGGCACCAGAAAGAGTCCCTGGACTAACTAGGCGAGCAAGTTTGGACTCGCGGGAGATCCCGCAGAAGTCTGCGCCCGGAACCGCCGCCTAGGAGCAGTCCCGGGATCACCGCCTCACAGAGAGCCACTCGGCCTAAGGACCAACCCAGCCGGGCTCTCCGGATCAGGAGAAGCTCCGCAGGCCCGCGAGCCCGTCCACTCAACTCGGCCCGGCCCGCTGTCGCCCTCGGGCTTTGCGAAGATGACGCCCAAGGCCGATGTCGGCTTCGTGAAGGAGGCTTCTCAGCAGATCGTAGCTGGTGGTTCCGCCGGTAAGTCTGCTCCGTTGGGGGCAGATGCTTTTCATCTTTGCTTGCAAACGTTTCTCAGGCAAGTTTCCCAACCGAAGTTTTGCCATCTTCCTCTAAATTCCGCGCCGCGAGAGCAGGACCTGAGCCAGCTGAACCGGAGCAAAGGAGGGCGGGAGCGGGCGGCGGGTGTCCTGCGGTCAAGGTGCCGAGGCGCTCCCGTCGGCCGCTCTCGGGTTCCCCTTCTCCTTGGTTCCTAGCCTGCGAAGCAAGGTAGGCAGCCCCAAGGCCTGCGACTTTGAGGAGGCCTTTTTGCCTGCTGGCTATTTTACTTGAAACCATCCAGCTTCTGCCAGACTTAGCTTTGCTCTCTGTTGTAGCCTCTTTCTTCTGAGTTAATTCAGATCTTGCATAACTCCTAACTCCCTCATTAAAATGTGTACCTCAGGACTCTACGGGTCTTCTTATTGCATACTGTGCTTGCTTGGGGCTATTTGTGCCCTAAATAGACATATAAAATTAAATGCTTCTGTTAACACATACAAACACCTTTGATAAAACGGGCTCACATTAATTTAGGGAGAGTTATAGTGTGGGGAAAAACATTAGAGAAAATCTGTGCTACTAATAATGGAAATAATTACTAAGTGTGGCTAGAGAAAGTTATTCGTGCGATTATGTTATGTGAACATACTTTAAAATATGTTATGAGATGACTGAAAAATTAATCTTACATACTGTGATGCATTCTTATTATAAACATAAATTATTATATAATTCACTTGTTACCATATAACATTTATATAAATGTAGATAGTCTCTTAATGAATTATATTATGGTAACTGTGATAAATTATATTAAGACACTGACTAGATATCTAGTGTTTAACTTCCACTAGTAAAATTTACTTTATTTTCAAACAAATTTGAACTTTTTATAAAAGGGACTACTACAAATTATGACCAGTTTTCATCATGTCATGAACTACTTACATCTCAGGGGTATAGCAAGCAGCCAGATGTATCACTTACAGTCTGTATACTTTCCCAAAGATGATATTTTATTAATATGGAAATCAAGGCATGAATTTATTATATGTAATTATGCTATGTCTGTCCATTGTTAAGATGTCAGTGGCTCCACTGTCTACTTTTCCATTTGTTTTCCTGTAGTGATGATGAATCTGCATCAATTTATTCACCATTTTGGTCAGATTCCACAATGGGGCACTGAGGGGAACTCAGGAAGTGAACTCTTGCCATGTCTTTCTTTTTCTCTTTGTCAAATGGTTAAGCATTCCCAAAGCAGCAAGGTGGTGGCTAAAAATGGGGCCACAAGTAATATTACTACAGGTGTTAGTATCGCTTTCATAAATTTGCCTGGTAAGGAATAAATATGCCCAAATGGATTCAGACAGTTAATTACTTACCCAGAAAACAAAAGCAAGTAATTATGGTGTCAGTTCCCTGTGTTCCTTGTTCTATAGGTAACACCAAACTGAGCAGACCAGATGGTAAGTGGTATGAGCAGTAGGTCCCTCTGCTATTGGTCTCTCAGAACCACAGCCAAGCAGTTTTACAGACTTCACTGAAGTCTGCAGCTTAACCCTAAGTAGGAGTGAGGTGGAAAATCTTGTGCTCAAGTGAAACTAGGCAGATTGATGAGAAATGGCCTTGTGGAAGCCTTCCACAAGATAATGGGAGAAACAGCCTCTCAGAAGCTCTTCAGCAGGCTGCTAATCTTCCCTTAGGCTAGAAGAAATCACAGGACATCTGCCAAGACTCAGGTCAGATTGTGGGTAAGCCTTGCCCAGGTGGTCTATGTGGAAATGTGCAAGGTCGTCAGGTGCCACACTGTGGATGGAGCTATTTCCTTATGTTCTTCTGGTGACTCCATCAGTCTTCCTTCTGCTGTTGTCTGCTCTGGAGTCCACATGGCAGGTGTTCCCCAATAGCTCCTGCACTTACATGCTTCTTGATTTCTGTTCTGTAGAGAGAGCAAGAGGAGACTGACATGCAATTTTTGGTTCTAGTGTAAAATCTGAAGAAAGACCCAAAATAACCCAGTACTGGTCAGGGACCCACCTCTTTACCAATTATAGCCAATGCCCATGTGGATGTTGGGGCAGGGGTGGGATGGAAACTCATGGGAGATTTTCCCCAGAGGAGCTACACACATCATGAGATGGGCAATAGGTGTCTCTTATAATTACATAAACCTATCTTTTATTGAAAGATGGTTTGTAATATTTATATTTAAAAAATCAAAGAGATTAATGCACTGACAGTTGCTTGGACAATATACATGTAAAGACCAACTTTGAGTTTATAGCTAACTATTATATTTAGATATTATAACCAATGGCAACTTTGTGTTGTATGATGAAAGCTGCACTCAAGACAAGTCAGTATGTACTGAAGTTTTACAGGCTTCTAGTCTGCATTTTCAGCTTCAAGTAGTAGCCATAAGATTCAGGTGAGAGAATAGAATCCAATGATGAGGGCTTCAGGAAGATCACTGAGGTCTAGCACTGTAGAGGGATTAAGGATGAAAGTGAGAAGAGGCCACTGGATTAGACCCTTGGTATCAGTGTGGTCCAGGGGTAAGCAGCAGGGGCATGGCAGCACCTGGAAGCTTGTTAAAAATGTAGGTCCTCAGGCCACATTCCAGACATACTGTATCAGAATCTGCATTTTAGGGAGGTCCCCAAGTCATTGGTTTGTACTTACAAGTTTTAGAGGTATTGCACTTGACCTCTGAGAAAAGAGAGCCCATAGAGTGGGAGCCCAATCAGAGGGTTGCAAGTTAAATTTCTTGGTTTTTATTGCTGACCATAGAGAGAATGAATTTTGTATGCTGTGTCATGTACCCTCAATTTAGCTTTCATATTTATTTTCTATCCCTTTCCTACACATTCCATTTGGTTTCTGCTAAATAAATCTGCTAACCATAGTTGAATGTTGCCTGTACCTTTCCACCTTTATTCCCAACACCTTTATCCCCAACAAGGGGATATCTTCCCCTTGTTTTTTCTACCTATTATAATCCTATCAATTTTCCAAGGCTTAGCTTGAAAACTATCTTCTCCATAAATGTTTCCCAGATGGTCTCTACAGCCCCATCCAGCTTTAGCATTCTCATTAACATGTGACTGGTACAAATAGTGAAAATGGCTAGCATTTATTGAGTCAACACTTAATGCCAGACCCAGTTCTAAGGTTTATGTGTATTAACATTTTCAATCCTTACCACAACTCCAGGATAAAGAAACTGGTGTACAGAGGGTCTAATTAACTTGCTTATGGTTGCACAAGCATGTAACCATTTCCACAAAAAATCAGGATAGGGAAGGGACTAGAAAAATATTATTCCTATTGACAGATATTTATTGGAGAGATCAAGTCAAGTATGCTATCCCTTATCATCTATGTCTTATTATTTTACATCCCTTAGGAGAACTTTTTATCTATAAATACAATCCTTATAGTGTTTCTGCTATAGTATCTTGCTCTTTTCAAATAGTTCTTTGTGTGTGGGCACCAATTAGCTTTTAGCCAAAAGAAAACCCTCAATCCACCCAGGGCCTCTATGTGCAGTTGGGCAGATAGTTGTCTGCAAAAGGACTCTGGTCACTGGAGCCATTGGGGACTGAAATCTAGCCCGTGCTCTGATCCATCATCTGTGTACTCCAGAGCTGAGATGCCTCCACCCAGGGGAGAATGGACACCTTTTTCTATTTCTCACAGAAGCACCAAATCGATTGGCAGCCAACCTGACAGCAACACTGACTGAGTTTCCCTAAACTTGCTAGTGCTCCTAAGGTCCCTGGGCTTCAACATCCCTAGATGCCACATCATTACACTGCACATTAGCAGAGCTCTAGAAGGTTTCTCTTTTATGCATATCTCTTCCTTGGAGCCAGGAGAATGGCTCCACCTGAGACCTGGTCATGCTCGCTAAAGACTAGTTTGGGCTTTTCATGTGTTTCCAAAGTTCATGGAATTCTTATCTAATGTCATGCAGGAACTTTTTAGGCCCACTCAGATGGTTTTCTCCTTCAGGTTCTCATAGGGCTTTGCACCCCAACTTCAGAATCTTCCAGGGTCTCTGATGAAGTCCTCTTGGACTCCTGAGAGACCCTGTTCTTACCAGGGGTTGTCAGGCTCCTTCCTGAAGGCATGCTTTGGCCCTGTTCACACTGAATCCCTTCCACAGTGGCATTTCTAGGATCCTTCTACTCTTGCCTCTCAGAATCTTATACTCATATTCCTCGAAGACTGTAAGTTCCACTCAATGTTTCCTAGAACTTTCCTCCTTCATTTATTGCTTATATGATCACCAGGCTGGCAGGATGCTGACTTACTTCTCCAGCTCTACACTAGTCCCTTTATCCTGTGGGCATACCTCCCGGGCATCTTCAGTCACTGCACAGAGAAGTTTTAGTCAAATTGTTCAAAGTATTATGGAAACAAGTTTCCCACTTTTGCATTAGACACAGTTTCAAGTCTTTGTATCTCATTAGTCACTTTCAAGGGGCCAAATGAGAAAGTGAAAGGAAAGACCTTTTAGGGGGAAGGGAAACCTGTATTCATGGACAGGCTCTGGGGAGATGAACTATTGAGAGTACAAGTGAAATGTCCGTTGCATTGTTGGGAGAGCGTTCCAGGCTTTTGATGTAAAAAGGTTACTAAAAAGATATGGGATAATTTTAAATCTCATGTTTTAAACCCCTGATCTTACAGATCTTCTTTTTCACAAGATTTATACCTATTATTGCCCTAGTTAAAATGCAGTTAAAAGAAATGCCTTAACAGGCAGTATGGTACTAGTAGTTCTCTGGATTTTAATTTGGACTAGGTAATAAAAGAGGTGATGCACCAGGGGGTAATCAAGGTTAAAATTTTGTTCAAGGAGAATTCTTTTTCAGAATGGGTGCCAAGGGGACACACATGTGATTTGGATAAATGGCACCTTTGGAAATTCAGGATTTGGGAAACTGCAATTGTTTGATAATAAATAGCAGGTTGGAGAAACAGGTGAGCCTTTATGACACATCAAAGGGAGGCTGGAACCCATTATCTGGGTAATTAGGGAGGAAAAATTCCCCTTATTTCTACCATATAGGAGGAAGCAACTCTACTAGTCAAATTAATTATAAAATACCTTTAAGGGATGTGTTTTAATTAAAATGTAGTCTTGTATCTCTGAGGGGAAAACCTAGATCTCAAAAACATGAATTTAAGAACAGTTAAAATACAAATTTCATAACCATATTTTAAAGAATTTCTCATTTTACTATCCTTAACTGAAAGACATTTAAAAAGTATAAGTATAGTATATGCATACATGATTCAGTTGACATAAAACAACTTCTACACAGCATTTGAGGAACACCTCATTAAAGCAGCCCTTTCTTACTTTCCACCCCCTGTAAACCCCTCCCCATTCTTCACTTTGACATCTCGGAGCAATAAGAACCTGGTGTTTTAGGTATACCACAGTAGGTGCTCAGGAAGGTTTCTTGACTATATTAATGAATAAATATCAGAAGCACAAGTCACAGAATATTATTCTTGGGGTTCTCATCATCAGACAACTGATACTTGAAATAATATGATATTTTCTTTCATTGTAATCTAAGTGAAAAAAATTACCTTCAGGTCTAAAATCTCTTCCATTTTCTGAAAGAGGCCCATGATAATTTTTAAAAATTTATGTATCATTTTTCATTCTAGGACCCCAAACTTAAAAGAGATGAACAAATCATTTCATCATTCTGATTAAAGTACTTGGTATCTTAAAATGGCAATAGTTGAAACCACATTAAGGGTCTTCTGCAAGATTATTTTTATATAGTTTATTGATTATGCTGTTACAGTTGTCCCATTTCCCCCCTTCACTCCCCTCCACCCTGTACACCCTCTCCCACCTACATTCCCCCCCTTTAGTTCATGTCCATGTGTCATATTTATAAGTTCTTTAGCTTCTACATTTCCCATGCTATTCTTACCTTCCCCTGTCTATTTTCTAGCTACCATCTATGCTACTTATTCTATGTATCTTTTCCCCCTCTCTCCTCCTCCCACTCCCCTGTTGCTAACCCTCCATGTAATCTCCATTTCTGTGGTTCTGTTCCTGTTCTAGTTGTTTGCTTAGTTTGTTTTTGTTTTCATTTTAGGTGTGGTTGTTAATAATTGTGAGTGTGCTGTCATTTTACTGTACATATTTTTTATCTTCTTTTTCTTAGGTAAGTCCCTTTAACATTTCATATAATAATGGCTTGGTGATGATGAACTCCTTTAACTTGACCTTATCTGAGAAGCACTTTCTCTGCCCTTCCATTCTTAATGAAAACTTTGTGGGATAGAACAACCTTGGATGTAGGTCCTTGCCTTTCATGACTTGGAATACTTCTTTCCAGCCCCTTCTTGCCTGTAAAGTCCCTTTTGAGAAATCAGCTGATAGTCTTACGGGAATGAAGGTAACTGTCTTATCTCTTGCTGCTTCCAGGATTTTAATCTTGGGTAATGTAATTATGGTATGCCTTGGTATGTTCCTCCTTGGGTCCAGCTTCTTTGGGACTCTGAGCTTCCTGGACTTCCTGGAAGTCTATTTCCTTTGCCAGATTGTGCAAGTTCTCCTTTATTATTTGTTCAAATATGTGTTCGATCTGTTGCTCTTCCTCTTCCCCTTCTGGTACCCCTATAATTCAGATGTTGAAATGTTTCAAGATGTTCTGGAGGTTTCTAAGCCTCTCCTCATTTTTTTGAATTCTTGTTCCTTCATTCTTTTCTGTTTGGTTGTTTCTTTCTTCCTTCAGGTCCACTCCATTGATTTGAGTCCCAGTTTCCTTCCCATCACTATTGGTTGGTTCCCTGTACATTTTCCTTTATTCCACTTAGCATAGCCTTCATTTGTTCATCTAATTTGCAACCAAATTCAACCAATTCTGTGAGCATCCTGATCATCAGTGCTTTAAACTGTGCATCTGATAGGTTGGCTATCTCTTCATCGCTTAGTTGTATTTTTTTTTCTGGAGCTTTGATTTGTTCTTTCCTTTGGGTAATTTTTTTTTTAATGTATTGAAAGCACCTGTTACATATGAGGAGCCGAGCCTTAGGTGTTAACCAGGGTGGGGCAACCCAGTTGCTGGATTGTGACACTGTATGTGGGGGAGGGGTCCAAGAGGGAACAATGGCGCTTGCTCTGCTCTCTGCTGGGTTTGCAAGCAAACTGGGCTCTTCTGGTGCCGATTTCTGGGTGGGTGGGTTTGTGTAGGTTCTAAGACCCTGTGGGTCTCTCCAGTGAACTCTCCTGTGAGGCTGGGAATCCCTCCTGACACCTCAACTCCCACAGGTGTTTTCAATTGGTGTTTTGAGGCTTTATTTCCCCAAGCTGGGACCCTGGGTTGCGAGGTCTGCCTTGCTCCTGTTTTGCCTGGTTTGTCTGCGTGTGAATGTGGGACCGCCAGGTCCACCAGCCGCCTTGTGGGCTGCAACCCGCTCCACAATCTGCAGCCTCGCTGGGTCTGCCAGCCACTGCTTTGCTATGAGTCCTCTCCTTCCGGCCACCCGACTCCAGTCCTCCTACTGGTCTGGATGAATATTTCTTCTTTAAGTCCTTGGTTGTTGGACTTCTATATAGTTCAATTTTCTGTCTGTTCTGGTTGTTTTTTTGTTTATAAATTTTTGTTGTCCTTATTTTGGTTGTGTGAGGAGGCACAGTGTGTCTACCTACACATCCATCTGAGCCAGAAGTCTGCAAGATTCTTAATTATTCTAGATTTTAACTGATTTTTCTTACCTATTGTCTTTTCCTTTTGCTTTAAATTATGTTTATGTAAATTATTTCCATACTTTGATGTGATCATGGTTTATGCTCATTGTGAATATTATGTTAAGTCTGTATCATTTATTCATTCATCTGTTCCTCATCTGAGGATATGTGTATAGATTTGAAAGAGAGAGAAAGGGAGGGAGGAAGAAGGAGGGGAGGGAGAGAATGAAAAAGAGAGAAATATTGATGTGAGAGAGAGACATTGATTGGTTGCCTCCTGTAGGCACCCTGACTGGATATTGAACCCATGACATTTTGGTGTACAGGACGATGCTCCAACCAACTGAGCCACTTGGCCAGGGCAGCTCTGTAGCATTTGACTGTCATTCATAGTCCTTGTATTAGTTTCCAAGGGCTGTTTGTTCCACAAACTGGGCAGCTTATAATGATAGAACTTGACTGTGTCAGAGTTCTGGAGATCACAAGTCTGAAATCAAGGTGTGGGCAGGGCTGGTTCCTTCTGGAGGCCCTGAGGGAGAATCTGTTCCAGCCTCTCTCCTTGCTTCTGGCAGTTGTCAACAATATTTGTTGATGTGTGCTCACTGTTGGGAACAAGGAAATTAAGAACTAAATTTAACCTTAATAGACAAGAACCACATTGTAGCTAAAAAGAAATGATAAAAGAGACAAAGTACAGTTAAAGCAAACATCCTGTGTCTAGCAGACGCTCTCCCCTGGGTAGGCTAGATAAGCAGTGCTTTGTAGTTTTTAATGAGAAAATAGAAAACTAGCTAGCTAGAGCCAGGAGATTACTAGGTCAATGAACAAACATCCTGCCTTCCCGCCTTATGAAAGAATGCTTGGTTTGAAATTCCCGCTGCAGTCTTTGTAAGCGAATTACTAACTGCCACGTCTGCTTCTGTATAACGCTTGCTTGCCCACCCATATATAAGAACGTAGTTGTAAGCGCTTGGCGCGGCTCTCATTTGTAGCTCCTTGTGGGCACTGTGTTGCTGGACACTTTAAGAGTTCGCCCCTGTGCAGGTTAAACTTGGCCAATAAAGTAACATCTTTGATACCCTGAAAGTCTCCGATATTTGTTCTCGAGTTTGCTGGATGCTACACTCACCAGCTGGCAGTGAACCAGGAACACTGTGGATGGCTCGTCGAAACACGAGAAAGACATACACAGAGACAAGCAGTTTCTGTGGGGAAGTAAAAACGGAATGGCCACTCTCTCTGGTGGGGAGAGCGCCATGGTCACTCTCTCTAGTGGAGAGCGTGCCGTATTCATTCCTAAGCAGATTTTTATTGAGAATACAGACTTAGTTTGTGGATTCACATTCTGGTGGAAAAGATCAAAAGAAGTAGGTGACTTACAAAGGTTCAGACAGAACCCCTGCTATGATTCTGGGCAGAGATTGGGGTTTTATCTAACAGGGCTCAAAGGGCAGTTTTGGTTTCCTGTCTGTGCCTTCAAATTCTAATCTAATAACGTCCTCCAGCAAACAGATCTCACAGTATCTTACATATTGTATGTCCCAGGCCTGATTGCCCCGGGGGTCTGCTGTTTCTGGTCTGGGCTGCACTGCCCCTGCTATTTCCTGCAGGCCTGAGTTAACAGAGAAGACAAAAGCAGCCAGGAGACTTGGATTTCTCACAAGGACTCAGGCTTTGACAAAGCCGAAGGGGCAGGGGATGATGCCATCACCTCTTCTTATCCACAGCCCCGACTGTCTTCCCTTAGGGCATTCCCACATGATCGCATCTGTCTTAGGTTCATTCTCTTTCCTAGAGAATTGTTACCCATCATTGACTGACGATCATGCAAAAGGGAAGACAGGCATTAGAATAGGCAGCGTTCATGCCAGAGAAATAAGTTTTGTCTCAGTGGCTCCTGGTCTGGAGGTCTTTCACTCAGCCTAAGTCACGGGGGGTTACAGCTTCCAGAGACCAGGCAGGGAAGTCCCCAACAACTTGTGTTCTTTGGCTGTTGTTACATGGCTTTCTCTCCCTATTTGTGTCTGTCTCTGTGCCCAAACTTTCCTCTTCTTAGGAGGATACTACTCATTGGATTAGAGCCCACTCTAATCCAGTATCACCTCATCTTAACCTGATTGCTTCTGTAAAGACACTATTTCCACATAAGGCCCCATTCTCAGATCCCAGAGGTTAGGACTTGAACATATATTTTGGGGGGACACAATTCAACCCACAACAGGCATTCAGTTGTATTTTTCTCTTCATATTGTATTTCTCAAATTCACGTCACATATCTCTAGATATGGCTTTGTATTTGTTTTCATTTCAATGTAAAACTTTTTTTTTAATATTTTATTTTTTATTTATTTATTTTTTAGAGAGGGAAGGGGGAGAGAGAGAGAGAGAAACATCAATGTGCGGTTGCTGGGGGCCGTGGCCTGCAACCCAGGAATGTACCCTGGCTGGGAATCGAACCTGGGACACTTTGGTTCCCAGCCCACGCTCAATCCACTGAGCTACGCCAGCCAGGTCAATGTAAAACTTTGTGAAAAGTTTCTCACTCAGTTTTCAACCTGCTATAATTGGCATATCTGATTTTACCTTTCTGCTGAAACTATTAACTACTGATTCTCATTCCTAATTTTACCAAATATTTCTTGAATTTTGCATCTCTGACCAATTTTTCTCTTTAAAGTTGTCTATGCTATTGATTTTTACACCTTTCTTCATATCTCATCACTTTAAAAAAATCTTCACTGAGGGTAGGCTTATTGTTTTAGAGAGAGACAGAGAGAGAAAAACATCAACTGGCTACCTCCCTTAGCCCCTTAACCAGGGATCAAATCCACAACCTAGCTATGTGCATACACTGGGAACAGAACCCTTAACCTTTTGGTGTATAGGATGGTGCTCCAACCAACTGAGGCCTCCAGCCAGGAGTCTCATCACTTTTTTATTATTCCTCTTTTTCCCTTTCCTTAAAAATTGACGTTCTGCTTCTGGTCAAGACGTCAGTATAGGTAAATGTAGTATTCAGAAACACAGCCACATCTAAATTACAACTAAGCCACAGAATAGCCATTCAGAAGTGCCTGAATTCTGGAGGAATGGAAGTCCTTTAACTAGAGAATTAAAGAACAAGCCACATCCAGAGTGGTAGGAGAGGTGAAGACCAGGGTCTGGCTGATCCCACATGTGCATGTGGTAGTTAAAAGTTGGGAGGGATATCTTGGCTGCAGAGGTTGCCTCTGAAGAGCAAGGGCCCCAGCCTCATCAGTACCTCCCCCTGCCCCAACCAGGATTCCAGTGTTGGGAAAAGAAGGCCCCATAACTTCTGGCTGTGAAAACCAGCCAGATTGTGGCTGAGACAGAGGGCTTCTGGAGTCCCAGGTGTTCCTTTTAAAGGGCCCACACATGGACTTACTTGGACTCACTCCCTTTGAGCTGCAGCACTGGAGCAGCATCTTGAAAGGAACCAGATATGTTTGGGTAGGAACTGAATTGTCTGGCTTTATGGTGAGGGCTAGAGGGGCAGCTTTCTCCCAGACAAGTGTGGACAGAGGCCATTGTTCCTTTTCTGAATTGTCCCTCTGCAGGTGCAGGCCAGGCCATATCTGAGTCTCCATCAACTTAATACTGTTAGCTCCCCTAGTGATTCTCTGAGACACAGTCCCACCTACCTTGCTGTCTACAAGAGACTCACTTCAGGTCAAAAACATACACAGACTAAAAATGAAAAGATAGAAAAAGATATTTCATGAAAATGGAAACAAACAGACAAAAATGCTGGGTAGAAATACTTTTATCAGACAAAGGCTATAACAATAAGCAAAGAAGGACCCAGAAATTCCACTTCTTGGTATTTATTTGAAGAAACCCAAAATACTAAATTGAAAAGACATACACATCCATATGTTCATTGCAGCATTATTTACAATAGCTAAGACATGGGAGCAACTTAATTGTCCATAAACAGATGAATGAATAAAGAAAAAGTGGGGCACATATACAGTGGAACATGATTCAGCCATTGAAAGAAGGAAATCTTGCCATCTAGAACAACATGGATTGTGCAGAGTAAACTAAGTCAGACAGAGAATGACAGATGCCATAAGATTTCACTTTAATGTGGAATCTAAAAACAAATGAACAAACAAAATAGAAACAGACTCATATACAGAGACCATTTTGATGGTTGCCACATAGGAGAGGGATGGGAGGATGGGTGGAAAAGGTAATGAAGTACAAATTGGCAGTTACAGAACAGTCACAGGGATGTGAAGTGCAGCATAGGGAATATAGTGTAACATTGTAATAACTATGTATGGTGTCAGATGGGTATTAGTTTTATTGAAGTGTAGACTTCTTAAGTTGTATAAGTGTCTAATCAGTGGCCTGTACACCTGAAGCTAACATAATACTGTACATAAACTGTAACTGAAAAATAAATTAAAAAAAATTACGTTCTGTGGGGTTCCAAAGCGTTCTGCCCCACACCCTGTTATCTCCCTGAACAAGCCCATCTGCTCTCTGGCTTCAGCATTATCCATTTGCAGATAACCCTCTGTGCCCTGCAGACAAGTTTCTAACTCACACAGTAATGTAATATGCAATCAAGAGTCACATGGACTCTAATAATTTTCAAAAATATTTCAGAGGTAAATTTTGAAACTGATATTAGACCCTCAAATACCATTTTGTCTTTTTATATAGTTGTACTCATCCTTATTTTGAGCTCAGCCTTTTTTATGCATTCTTTTTGTTATCTTAAGAAGTTACACATGAATTTCTTGGGGTGTTTTTTTGGGTTAGGTGGACCCTACATAATTATCTAGTCATTAATTTTTCTAAGACAAATGAGCAACTGTAAGATAAGTCTTAAGTACTGACATTTATTGAGTAATTACTATGGTCAGAGCACCTTACTTTGCTTAAATCATTGATATTAATGTGTAATTTCTTGAAGATGAGGAAACTGAAGCTCAGAAAAATTAAATAACTTGCTCAAGGCCAGTGACAGACCAGGGGCTCAAAACCTTTTCTTTGTTTTCAAAGCTTGTACTCCTATGCACTACCCTGTCCTGCCTCATAGTGTGCAGAAAGGGAAGTCAGGTTGGCAGCTACATACATATTATCACCTTCAGAAGGCCTCTTGTCTTTCTGGTTGGGTTAAGTATTGCAGGTACTCTGGAACTCGAGTATTAATGAAAAAATTGGGTCTGCCCTTAATGAAACAGGACCTTTCTTGTTTTAGCCAGAACTTTAAATGTCAGACATAGCACATGCATGAAATTCTCCACGTTACCCAGCAGGTGGTCTGTCAACATCGATGCAGTCCCCCTTTTCTGCCAGCTCCTACAGGCAATTGATTAGGAATGAACTGAGTCTCAGTCCTCAGGCAATTGGTAATTAAATCCTTATGTAACTAGGCAAGCCGTCAGAATGACTAACTGGAGTGAGAACAACTCCAAATCAGAGTGGACAAACCTGTCTGTGAAAAACAAGGGAATTTAACTGGCATAAAATAGGTGTCTTGAGCTTTTTTGTTTATATGAATCTTGTAGCTTTAGCTTAGATGCAAGGGTGAGCTTAATTGAATGTCTATGAAAGCTAGACTGGACTTTTGTGGGAGGGAGATATAACTTTGGAGAAAGAATAATAAAATATATATTTCAATAGAATTGAATGATACCTAAAATAGAATTGTGGCCAAAAGTTTTACAGAGAGAGATTGAGAGAGAGAAGAGTCATGTTATTACGCTAAATTTTTGAAAAGTTATCAATATTTGTAGGTCATCAAGTATACGAAAATCAGAGAAATATAATTATGGGAAACATTAGTTTTTATTATTGTTGCTGTGGCTGTTGTTATTATTGTCATTATTATTCTGGTGAATAATTATAAAGATAGATTAGAACACTTTGGTTTTTAAAAAAACTTATTTATTGATTTTTGGAGTGTGAAAGGTTGGGGGGGGAGCAAGGAAGGGAGGGACAGGGGAGAGAGAGAGAGAGAGAAATGAGAGGGGGGAGGAAACATTGATTTGTTGTTCAACTTACTTATGTATTCATTTGTTGATTCTTTTATGTGCCCTGACCAGGGATTGAACCTGCAACCCTGGAGAATTGGGATGGTGTTCTAACCAACTGAGTTACTTGGCCAGGGCCTAAATACATTTTGAAATAAATTACAGACACTTCTCCAGAGATTCAAGAATGAGCAGTGTTATTTTGTAGTTTTTTCCTAGGGCAGTACATTTGCTTGGCTAGTGTAAAAACTGAGTGATCACATCCAAATATAAGAACACCATTCAGTACTTGTGCATATCTATAGATGGCGCTGTCTTCCTATAATTTTGGTGATTTGCTAAAAAGCGAGAGAAAAGAAAAAGGCTTACTGTAGACGTAAGTACAAGTGTGTTAACCTTTAAATAGATTCCATCATTGTAAAACATTTGGAACAGGTGCCTTGCAAAATATAGAGGACTGTACTTTTGCAACTGACTTTTTTCATAATCATGATTCTTATTTATATATGGAAAATAGGTTTATGTATCTAAGTAAGAAAAATGGAAGAAACCATGTTGCTATAAAATTTATTTTCTTTGTGGTGGTCTTGTTTTTGTAATTAGAGCCCTGCATCAAACAAAAAATTTTGATAAGCTTAGCATAAGTGTCATATTAATTACTTGTAGGTCTTGGAGATCACCTTGTGAGATGAAACTCCTAGATAACATAATTTTGTCTCCATAAATTTTCAGTGTTGGAGTGTATGTTGCACTGATAGTAAATTATAAGCTTCTGTGAGAAGGATCTAGAGTGCCAAATGTATAGTTCTTTTTATATTTGTCTGAGGCAGCCACTCATAATGCTACTTCTCATATTAATCTAGTGGGCTTTAACATAAGAGTGAGTGAGATGTAAAGAATATATTTTTATTAAACAAAAGTTGCAAACAGTATTTATTAAAAAAGATTAATATAATACACACTGTATTTTGGAGTTAGTGGGAAATACCAGGTCTTTGCTCCCGTCAATGAACTTTTAACCACAAGATGGCAGTATAACTTTCCCATTTCTTAAAACAAAAAAACAGGTTATTAAAACAAATTACTTCTTTCTCTCTTAATGAGAAACCTCATTACAGCTATGAAATTTTAGGAAATTCATAAAGAAGATGAATGAAAGTATTTGACATAATAAATACTAAGACTTTTTAGAGAATTTGTTTCATTGAATAATTTTAGTTGCACTAAGAAAGCATTTATTTTGAAAGTAGGAATGTGATGATATCACAATTGAGAGACATATCAGCATCTTTTACAGAGGAATGTAGCCTCATGGTTTGCTGATTGAGCATCAAGAAATAAGACTTTTTAAGAACTGTTTCCTTCATGTTTACATGGCAATCTGCATTGGCTTATGACTTCTGTTCTTTGCAGCAGGAATATGCTGGAGATTGGGAGGTCAACAGGGAAGCAAAGAGGGGAAATAAAAGAAAGAAAAGTAGAGACCCTAGCACCTATGTTTTCTTCTTAAAGCAGTGGTAATAATGTCTGTGCTATCCTTGCTGGATTTATATATTCCATAGTTTAAAAATGTATTATTTGTTCATTCAATGGTGGATATTTAAATAGCCATTATTATGTATATTTATAATACTTTCATTGGTATGCTTACATACTAGGTGGTATTATGTTTCACTCTACCTGGATGCTTTTCACAATTTAAAAATTTGTTGTGATTGATTTAAAAGATTACACTGGATTTATTTCTTGTTTTTTAAATCTCGTGACATGAGTCCCTTTCAGTTGAAGACTAAGTCTTATTTATTTTTTACCTCCAGGCCTAGCACACAGTTTAGATTAAGTAGCCACTCACTAAATCTGTTTTTATTCAAATTGCATTTACCACAAAACAGTCCAATTCTATTGAGACCTATTTTGCTTATGTGCCATAAATGTGGAGGAGGTTGAGCATCTTATTTTGCTGATTGTGAAGGGAATGTTTCTTGTAGGAGTGATAATTCCAGAGTATCAGTGAAAATAAAACTATTATTTTTTGTTCTAAGGTGCATCTCAATGCAAATAGTACTGTACTGAACAAATGATTGGCTTTGTAGAATGGAATATAAGCATATAATCAATATGAGATGTACAGTTGCTGCTTGTGTACAGCCCTACACAGAAATATTTTACATTATAAACTCAAAAAGGAAGTCTATTACTTTCCATGATTTATGAAGTTAGAAATGGATGACAAGTGTTTTTGCGGGCAAGTTAAATTTTTTAAAAAAGATTCTTACCTTGTATAGAAAAAAACATATAAGACAAATATATAAGAAAAAAAAAAGAAATGCGGTTACCATGGGTATGGAGAAAGAGTATGGTTTCATGTAATGCTGTAAGTGTGTAAGTCATGTTCCAGAAATCTGTAGTTTTAGGTTAGTGATTTGCAATCAGGGTGCATTTCCCCCTAGGACAATGTTATGTAATTTGTGGGTGAGCCACAAAAATCTTATTTTTTAAACTTGTACTAAGTGTGAAATACCACTAATAGGAGCTCTGAAGCCCAGGGCATTTAAGACCCTTAAGCCCAGCTCTAGGGTACTGTGCCCTTCTGAGGTTTGCTTTCCTGGAGACGCCCAGGGCTGTAAGCAATAGGGAATTAGATGGAGCTGCTCATATAGGCAGATAGCCTGGTGTCTTTTCTTTGGCAATGAAATAGGAATGTGCCAGAAGCCAAGGGGAAAAGGGTGTAAGCAGGACCAGGAGGACCATTTGAATGGGGCCTCACATTCACAGAGGACATCATAAATTTTGACATTTCTTTCAAATAAAGCTAGACATAAACTCATTGCCTTTGTCATTGCAATTGTGTGTTAAAGGCATTAATGTGTAAAATGTAGCTATCAAAAATGAAGTACATTTTAATAAGTCTGTTAGTTCACATTTCTTTTTTGCATACTGAGAGTCTTAGTAAATAGAAGCATCTTAGGTCTCTTTCAGCCTCTGAGAGACTCTGGTCCTAAGGGACAAGGGTAAATGGATTCCAGAGGTTCTCACTCCATTTGTTCCTGGCACATACTTGTGCAATAAATAAATGGGTGGGTGGATGTGTGGGTGTACATATGTATGTTGAATAGTCAGACAGCAGAGGAGAAACAAAGGGGAAGTTCAACCCAAGAAAGTGTCATAAAGGAGGCTTCAAGGTTGGAGAAAATGGGTGTTGCAGTGGTCATTAGTATGTATAGGTTGTCATTGGAAAATGTCTGCTTCTTGGTTATGATTTGTGCAGTTTATATGAATTTAGGTATTCTTGCATTTGAATAAACATGAGGGAAGTCACACTTTTAATACATATATTTTATTAGCATTGTTTTTATATTGTATTAAGCTGTAACACTGATCTGTTTTTTAAATTTAAGAAAACATAATATTAATTATTAAATAAACTTGATATAGAATAGTGATAGATACTAAAACATGCTCTTCTTATTTCTACTGACAAACAATAAGTTCCCTGAGGTTACAAATCATGGTCTGTTTGATGCCCTTCTATATCCCTAGTGCCCAACACAATGCCTGGCACAGGGTAGGTACTCCAGAAACATTTATTGAATGAACAGATAGATGACTGAATGGATGTGCATTTTATTTTTGTTCTCAGTTTCAAATGCTAATTTTAAAAACTTTAAACATTCCATTAAGGTACTAGAGCACGTAGTGTGTCATAAGTGATCTGAAGGATTTGGTGCAGTTCCCCCCGCCCTCGTGCCTAATGCATGTCATCGCTGGTGAGGGGAATCATTGCTGCTCACCCGCCACCAAATTTGGACATTGGCCCAGAAACCACACACTGTCTCAGATGTGCTATTCCTTTTATTCCTGACAGCTGCACAGGGAAAGAAAGGAAGTCCAAAGGGTCTTAGTGTTCATGCTGTGATTGCTCTAAATAGGAGTCAATCTTGGAGGACTTTAATCCTCTGTACTTAAATTCCCATTGATTCTGCAAGCTTGCATAGTACATGTCTTCCTGGACCTTGACAATGCATGGATGTCGCCCTGTTTCTTCCCATACCTGGTTTCCTAGGAATGATAATAAGATGCATAGACTATCTGATTGTTAAGTTGCTTATTGTTTGGAGGTAGGTTTATTTTCTCAAGTTCAGAGGTCACTGTGTTAGTTGTATTTATTTAAGTCAATCTTTCTACTTGCCCCATACTCCCTCAGGAATAGTTGAGTCACTTCCACATGTGTTGCAGACACAGAGAGAAGCATGTAGTCACATGATGGTGTACTTCTTCAGTGGGGTCACAGCAACATAATCTTAATTTTCTCTTCTGGTTTATGAAATTCCTACTCTGGTGTCCCAAGGAGTTATTTAATTCATTCATGTGTGTGTGTATAGAAAAAAAACTATATGTGTGTATACATACAGGGTGGGCAAAAGTAAGTTTACTGATGGGAAAAAAGAACTCTGTGCCAAAGTGTGCTTGACTATAGCAAGTAGATGACAAGAATGTGTAGGTAATGAGGGCCAGCAATTTGAGCACTTACATGAATGGACCTAAGTGCACTGGGCTGTTGTGATGTTCTTTTAAGTTAATAAATCTATTGTAATAATCACAACCTGCATGTCTTTTTCCAACTGTAAACCTACTTTTGCCCACCCCTGCATATGTGGAAACATTGACCTTCCTCATTTTTGTTTTCAGATCTTTGTTTTGGAATTATATAGCTTTCCAAAAATAGTTGCCTAGGTGGCAAACTTTTGAGTACATTTATGGGAGCTAAGCTGTGAAATAGGTACAATGAGATCAACAAAAAAGAAAATAAGACACCCTATCAAGAGGCATCCATGCTTTAATAGTGTTACCTTGCAAAGGGAGTAGAGGTAATACAGGGAGAGGGTGTCCTGAGGGGATTCTGACGCTTTACCTGGCATAACATTCTGACTCTGACACCCACTAGGTGTATTACCTTGGGCAGGCAGTTTAACATTTCTGTGCCTCAGCCGTAAACTAGAGATACATTGCAATCTACTTGATAGGGTTGTTGGAAGGATCAGTTGGGTCGATAGACATAAAGTGTTTATAATTGTGCCCAGCACTCAGTAAGTGTTAGTTATTATGAACAGAGAGGGATAATATAGAAGTATTTAGGCATATTCCAAACATTTAAAAATATCTTCATAGATGAGTGATACATTATATGAACATATGCTAACTATAATTCTGTTCTACAATTTATAATATAAACTGTATATTTTGGTTGCCTTCTAGAAACCTAATCTTATTTTTGCTTAATTCTAATTTGGGGTGGTAGAGTTTTGTTTTGTTCTTAAACCTGGATATCATTAATATAATAGTTTTCACCAGATGTAGTGGTCTTTCCATTTCCAAAACAGAGTTATTAGGCTGCTTCTGGAAATTTCCTTTTCAGTATTCTGTAGAGGGTCTATAAGAGTGATTCTCAATTCACATGCCATGGGTCACCCTATCAAAATAACTTGGATCACTACCTTTACCCAAGACCTACTTTGTTTAAAAGAGAAAGACATTTATATTTTTGTAGGTATTTGATTATATTTGTCATTCATAGTAACTTTTGGGATCTTAAAATTGTGAAGTATTATTTGGAGCAGATTTTATCAAGTATTATTAACCAAGACATAATAAAGATCTTGTCCTTAATTTAGTTATTTCTGAATCCCACCCCAGCTATAAAGAGACCACCTAATTGACAACTGCTGATTTATAGTTTAACTAGGGTCTGTCAGCCATTTTCCCAGGATTTGAAGGCAAAATCATTACCCAAGTCTGTAATTAACTGTCTCTCCTTTCTCATTAGTTTCTGTATTTTTTTCTAACCCCTCAACCCCATGGTTCAGTGTTCTCACTCAGGGACTGCCCAGGGCTGTCCATTATGGTGTCCCATACTTTTCTGACTTGTCAATAGCTGCTTAATCAGGTTTTTTAAAACCCTGACTTTATTCTAGGAAAATGTTATTGTACTAGTAGCTAAATCAATAAATTTAACTAATTGTCCTTTATTCTGTGGGGTAGCCTCCTTTGGAGTGCCTTTTCCTACAAAAAGTTTAAGTTCTGATGAGCCAATCTGGAAACGGTTTTGAGACACCTACAAACTAAACTGGTCCTGTCTGCCTCATTGCCCCAGATGCCGGGGAAAGTGCAACAAGTGTCCTTGATGGAACCCGGAGCATCTGACCCTTGCTGCTAGTGCTTATAGAATTATCAGTCACATGCCTTCATGTCTTTTCATTCTGGTTTCTCCCAAACAAACAACACACACACACACACACACACACACACACACACACACACACAATCGCATGCACAAGCAAACAAACATGCACATCAAAATACTTCTAGCTGCACTTTAAGCTGCTGACCTATTATTTACATGCTGACATTATTATTATGTTATGGTGTATACAATTTGATTCTCAGAAATATTTTTTGAATTAGTTCTCCCCAATGTCCATGAATTCATTCAGAAAACATTTCTTAAGTGTCTTGTGATAACACATACATGTGGCTGGTCTGATTTTAACCATGAGGAATGTGTAGCATAGAAAGGGTGGTAACAGTTAACTGAGTCCATTTGCCAGGAGGCTGGTGCTCAATTCGCCAAGCTTCACTAAAATGTGATATTTTGCTTTTGTAAGCTGGTTAGAAACTTTGCATTAAAATACTGCCAAATTTTGTCCCTTTTTACCCAAACTTTTTTTTTAACTTGAAAAAGGAATTTCAGTGTGTAAAACTTTACATTATAAGGCCACCTGTAAACTTAAAACAGTCAAACTGTTTTTTCAGCTGCTGCATCTCTGTTTCTCAAGTGACTAATATTGACAGATAAAGATGGCTTTCCCCTGAGAAAGACTGTTTTGTTTGTGGTTATTCTGTCACTACCAGGAGGGACAGCTCCCCTGATCCAAAGGGAGTGCAGAGATGCAGTTTACAGGCAGAATCATAGGCTGACTAGCAACTAAGAAATAATAGTCAAATAATGATTTCATTGTTCTTTCCTGTGTCCATGACAACTGAGATGTATGCAGCTAGACCAGAACACTGCCTGAAAGTGTTCTTTACCTCAAATACTACTATTTTGAGAAAGTTTTCAATGAATTCTGACAATCAGGATAAGGAGAAAAATGGGCATTTCTAATATCTCATTAATTTTCATGTTTTTGTATCCCTGAAGGTAATTCTTCTGTCACTTGTATTCACTAGCACTCTGACTTGCCCTTAAACAAGAAGCTGGTTCATGGCAGAGCTCCCACTGTGATGCAGTCGGTGATGAAGAGTTCCCCCTGGGAGTGGGGGACAGAAATGCCCTTGAGTTGTCTCTCAGCCCCTGAATGGAGGTAGCGTCTTGGGAGAGTTCTTAATCTTTCTCATTGTCATGTGCTTATTCATAAAGCAGGAATTAGTATCAATCTTTCCCAGTAAGGTTGTTGTGAGTTAAATGACATATGGTACATAAAGGGCTTAGCCTGCTGCTGGGCACAAGTATGTACCCCATAAATGGGTGGTTTGTTGCTGTTCTTAGTAATCTTCCCTCCAAGACTGTCTACTTCCAAAGCAGTGGTTCTCAGCCATGACAGCACCTTAAAATGATCTGGGTAACTTTAAAAGATTCTGGTGTCAGGGCTACACCCCAGATCAATGAAATCAGCACCTTTGGGGAGGGGCCAGGACTTAGGATTTTAAAAATTGCTCCTGCTGATTCCAGTGTGCAGCCCAGTGGAATCAGGTTGAGAAACACTGTCCCTGAAGGTGGGGTGTGTATTATATGAAAGCACTCCAATGAAAATGTGCAAAAAACTTGCTGAAGTGGATAATTTGAGAAATAAAAGTCAGTATGATCTAGAAAAAAAGGAACAGTGACACTTACTACCTTGCATATATATCTTGTTATAGGTATTTTGAATAACTGGATAGGGGAAAGCTAAATTAGGTGATTTTTCAAGGGCCCACTTTTTATCAACATCATGTAGATTAGAGCAAATCCCCTAAGAAAGAAATGGAAAATTATTAAAAAATGTGGGAACCCAAATTTTGAATGTGAGAGTTATGCAAATGGAAACTATACTAAAGCCAAATTATTTTTATATTTTAGTTTGTTTTTTAAAAAATTGAATTAATTGACAGAATTAATAATAAAGATAAATCTGTTCTATTTAAACACAAAGATCATATAACTTCACACTTAGTAAATATCTGTGCTTATTTAAATTTTGGGGAAAATCACTGGCAACACAAGAATACATGCTTTTTATATTGCTTATGCTGAGTAGGTGTCTTTAGCCATTTAATATAGTACTAAGCTTTTTGGAATGGGAAGGCTAAGATCTGGGATAAACTCAGTTGTATTAATTATATAAAAACAATTAAATTTCTTTTTGGTAATCCAAAAAACATTAATTATTAAAATTTCTAGCTCTTATAAAGTTTAAAACAATGATGTCACAAGACTTAACATTTCCTAAGGGATATCTTAGCCCTCGTTTCTTTATTTTCCAAGTGGATTTATCTGTATTTCAACCTATCACATTATTCTGGTAAACAAGTTAATTCAATTTTAAGCTTCTTCAAAAGAATTTTAAAATAATTTCTTCAGCTCACATTTAGTGTCTGTTTCTCTGCATATACAATTTTAACCTAGATATACAAAGTGGGGCAAAAGTAGGTTTACAGTTGTTTGTATGGGAAATTATACAATAATTATTAACTAATACAATGATAAACTCTGTTTTGCGTACTTACAACTATAAGCCTACTTTTGCCCCACCCTGAATTGCTGCTAGTTACCATAATAATTACAATTGTTTACTACTATGAGTTTTCCAGATACTTTTGAATGTATATTGCTGTTTATTTCTCACAAAACCTCAGTAAGGGTAGATATCAAAAATTGTCCTCATTTTATAAGTGGGAAAACCAAGGTAGTTTATTAGTAGGCAGTTTCAACTGAACTAGGGCAAAAATTTTTGGTTGTTAGTCAGATGTTCCTTTCATTATCTCATTTATGCATTTACCGAGCATTACCAAGCTGCAGCTATGTGCCAGATGCAGTTCTAGGCAATGGTGATCCAAGATGAGTAAGACACACTTCTTGCCTTTAAGTAGTTCCATACACACGGCAGGGAAGTTTTTAGCCTGAATCTATTACCAAGGCAGAAAACACGACCCGAGATTGCCATGGCTCATGCTATCAACTCTTCCAAAACACAAGCAGGAAGAAGAAAAGAATTGAGGTAGTTCTGAAACCCATAACTACCACCTTCTGCAGTTATATTTTGTGACAACCTACTAGACTCAAGATCAGTCTAGACACTAATATCCTTTTCAGTTGGATTTTTTGGTGATTTCTGTCACATTAAGGAAAGCTATGCTTTTTTTAGGCTGTGTTATTCAGTGATGTTTTAATTGTTTTTCTCCAGCTTTTCAACTGCTAATGTTTGTTTACTTTTGGAAACTCATTTGAAGATTAAGCATTTAGTTTATTTTCAATGCTAATTTATCTCATATTAGCTATTTTTTTAAAAAGTAATTCTGTTGCTGAATTAAAATACTCTCACTAGACAAATGAAATTCTACAGTAAGTTGTAGAGTTTAAGTTTATCTTCAAAATACATTATTTTTTTTCTGATTGTACAGTCTAGGAGTGAAGTTATTGCCTTAACTATCTTTTGTAATTAGCCATACTTATTTTTTTTAAAGCTTGAAGCGGGAGTCAATTAAATGTATAGAACTATTTTAGTTCTTGTTGAGGATTCATATCTGCCCTAAAGGAAGGGAAGTTCAGAAGGATTATTATTAGTTTTTCAGTTACTGAGTAGAAACATTTCATGTCTTCAAAAATTTTCTTAAATATTTTGCAATTAAAAATATATTAAGAGATAAAGGAATAGGGTATAATGTTGAAAAGTTAAAATATAAGTATTGTAAGCAGCAAATAAATAAAATATCTTATTCTTATATGAAACTATTTTAACTTAATGTCAATAAAGTTTAAATTACTTCAGACTTTTCTTATTAGAATAAATGTTTCCTTTTAAAATGCATGATAATCATAATCAAGACAAAATTTGTCCTGTTATTTATTTTCAAAATGATTGTACATGTTTAGCAGACTTTTGATTTAAATCCCTAGTGATATATTGGAGACAGATGTTTAGATGACCTCATGTTTAAAGTAATGTTATATTTGGACACAAGATTAAATTTTCCTTAAAATCTTTCCTTATAAGTTAAACTGTGTAGTGGTATACAAAAACTAATCAATGATTTGCAGTGGATTAATGCAATTCCTGTATTTTAAAGAAAATTTTTCTATCTTTTATGGAATTCCACATAGTACAAAAGAGCTGATTATGAAACAGCTGTTTACAAATGAAAATATTGTTTTTGGCTGGCCAGCTAAATGAGAAACAGATTTGAAAAGTTCCATGAATTTGAATGCAAATGTACCATATCATTTATACCAAACCAGAGAACATTGGTAAAAGACTGCAACATGGTTTACCAAAAAAGTTCAGTTCAAGACTTTTCATAGGATATAATATAAATATTTAAAGTATTTTTTCAAAAACTAATTTTTCCTTATGAAAATCAATATAACTATAATATGCAGTTAGTATATAGGGAAGGCTTTTAAGAAGCTCATAAACAATATGTAACATTTCAATGAAGAGAAATTAGCAGCTAGAGCTATCAGAAATGTATAGGCAATTGAGTAGAGTGCAACAGATAAAAGATGAGAGATGTTGTTAAAAGAAAATAAATTAATATATGTGACAAATGTGTTTAAGGCAGAACTATGTAGTTATTAGCATATTGTCATTTTCAGCAGCAACTAGAATGTTATACTGAAAATCACATTGCTGTGGAAATTATAATTTTTAAAAACCTGGTACAATGAAAACCTTAACATTTTCTCTGAACTTTTAAAGTTACAAAGAATTATTTATTTTGAAAATTAATGTATGTAAAAATAGATAAGACTTAAAGTCCTTATAAATTTTGAATGCGACTTTATTGAATGCCAAAGTACATAATCTGATTGAGGTAGTTCATGACTTAAAACTTCTAGAACTATTGTTTGTTTCTTTTGTTTTTCTTTATTTCTTCTGTCTTTCTGCTTGTCTCAGTTTTCTGAAAGTGTGATTATGTTTCTATAGTAGCTTTTAAAAAATCACCTGGGGCCCTGGTTATTGTGGCTCAGAGGATTGAGTGTGGCCTGTAAAGTGTCGCCAGTTCTATTCCCAGTCAGGGCACAAGCCTAGGTTGCAGACCAGATCCCTAGTAGTGGGTGTTCAAGAGGCAATCACACATTGATGTTTCTCTCCCTCTCTTTCTCCCTACCTTCATCTGTCTAAAATAATAAATAAAATCTTTAAAAAAATCACCTGGGGAATAAATGCCTTTTGGGAGGTGGGATATTGTATTTGGTTCTGTTGTCATTATAACAAAATGACTGTTAACTCCCTAAGTGGTTGATAATCACTTAGGAGAAAAGCAAATAGAATATGTGCAAATATTTTAAGAAACAAATTTTAGGGTAAACTGAAGGCAAAAACAATCTAGGAATGCAAGCAACATAAGTAAAAACACTTAAAACTAGAATTCTATTTTTTTTATATTGGTGAATGTGTCCTTAATGGATGATACACTGTCAGCATACTTGAATTGTTTTCTACATAGTCTATTGAATGTCAGTAGTTAATGAATGTATATAAAATTAATTCACTGACAGACATGCCAAATGATAGCGGACTATACATTTTAAAGTGGTTGATGCCTTAAATAATGTATTTATGTTTTCTTAAGCATAAGAAAGCATTACAGTGGAATACTTTCCACTGTATGTTTATTTTTTTAACATAATATTTCAAGGTAAGATAAACTCAAAATTTGATAAGATGATTACAATTAATAGTTGAGGATGGGTCATCTTAAAGATAGTGACAAACAAAGCACATAATAAAATTACTACTAGAGCATAGTCAGGAGATTGGGAGATTGGAGTGTTTCCCTAGGTTATCGGAGATCTGTTTGTAAATTAGTTATAATAGAATTCAGTAACGGAGTTCTGTGCTAAGTATCATTCAAAGCCTTTGATTACATGTACCTCTTTCTACCTTCCATCCTGGACAACCAAGGAACTTTTAAGCTAAGGCAGATACTATTAATATAGGTATTCAAGATGGACTTAGTGCTGAACTATCACAACTATATAAATGATAGTAATTTTTATTATGCTTTACATTTATTAAGCACTTACTATGTGCCAGGCACTGTGATAAAGATGACAGCAGAACCAGGTTTTGTGGGGCCTGCCAAAAACTTCATTTCACAAATAAGGGAACAGGAAGAGTGGAGGGAAGTAGCTCTTGCTCATGTTGTACATGGCAGCACTGGAATCGACTCTCAGATAGTTTGGCTGCAGAGGCCTCCCTCGAAATCACAAAATTCTACAACTTTTCCAATTAAACTAACTTACTAAATTATGTGCAGAAAGTGTTAAATATACTGTTTGGGTCAGTGAAGAGGGTGCCATAGGATTCAAATTTAGAGAAGACTGGCAAGTGGGGTGGAAGAGATCCAACAAAAATGATGTTGAGCAAATTTGCTGTGACTTGTGGGAGACACATAGAATGTTAAACCTGATTCGTGTGAACTGTATTGTTTTACACTTGCTGATATATTCCTTATGGGAAAAAGACATAAGTCATTTTTTTTTCATCGTGGGCAGTGATGGAATCAACTATACTCACCAGTGCTATGATCAGTGTCCAGATCTATGTGTCTCTGACTGAGAACTGTGTTGCTTAGTGCCAAACAAGCTGTTGAACATGAAGCATCTTGTTTAGTATGCAGCAATGGGCTTGGTCTAACAGCACCGAAGGGACTTCATAGGAAGAAATGTCACCATAACAACATGTCTGACTCAATGACATGGCCTAGTGTTGCACTAAATAAATTCCCTTTTGTTGCTTCCTTCATAGTAACCCACCAAGATTCTGAGGTTAGTCTGTGTGACTCTGTTGAGGAGAGGGATGTTTAACTTCTTTACATTAAAAAAATTAAGTATGACATATATACATAAAAATACACAAATTTTAAGCAAAGAGCTTGATGAATTGTTTCAAGTTTATAAATTTGTGTAGCCATTGCTCCAGTCCAGAAGCAGAATATGACCAGCAATCCAAGAGCCCCGCCTTGCACCTCCCTCCTATCTCTCCCCCAACAGTTGGGCATTTACTTTGACTCTCTTTTTAGTGACTAGATCTCAAACTTCTTTTTTGAAGGGGTATATTTGCTTGCCCATTAGGGGAACACTTTTACAATCTGGCCAAAGCCAGCAGCTCCTTTTCTATGGTTATTTTCCCCATCTGTTTAGAATTCACATCCACATTGTATTCTTGCCTCATCTAATCAAGCAAGGGAATGTCTCAAGAGCATGTGCTCCATAAACTTCTTAATTTTCTGAAATAGTCACTGCCAGGGCCTTAGTGAGAAACCATCAAATCTTCTTTGGCTGTAAGTGTCTCTTGGGCCTCTGTTTCTCAAAAGAGCCATGCCATATGCACAGGCTTCTGTAAATTTTAATAAATGACTTCCTTTAATGTTTGCTAGGTCAGAGTTTCTACATATTTGTAGTTGTAGTAATATACTTTATTATTTTTTCTTAGATTTATGCTTTAAGCATCATAACATGTTGCATAAGCTCATAATAAATAGAAAAGTTAACAATTATCAAAGGATAGCCCCAGTTCTCGTGTTAATGCAGAGCAAGTATGTCTGGCTGCCATCTCAGGACCCATGTCATGACAGCTCTGGACTCACACAGGCCATTGCCTTCTTTTAGTGGGGACGGTCTGTTACAAAATGGGTCTGGAATGAATATTTGACAGAGGAAACAAGCACATACACGGGCTAAAGATAGTTTATTCAGCAAATGGTGTTGGGAAAATTAGACAGATATGTGCAGAAAAATGAAAGTAGACCACCTTATGCCACACACAAGAAAAAATTCAAAATGGGTTAAAGACTTAAATGTTAGATGTGGAACTATAAAAACCCTAAAAGAAAACATCAACAGTAAATTCTTGGATATTGCTCATAGAAATATTTTTTCTGATATATCTCCTCAGGCAAGGGAAACAAAAATATAAACAAATGGGATTACATCAAACTAAAAAGTTTTGCACAGCAAAGGAAACCATCAACAAAATAAAAAGAAAACTCACAGAATAGGAGAACATGTTTGCCAGTGATACATATGACAAAGGGTTAATATCTAAAACTTATAAAGAACTTATAAAACTCAACACCAAAAAAAAAAAAACAAACCCAAACAATCTAATTAAGAAATGGGCAAAGGACTTGAATAGAGGTCCTGAATAGTTCTTCATAGAGGACATACAGATGGCCAATAGACATATGAAAAGATGCTCAATGTCACTAATCATCAAAGAAATGCAAATTAAAATCACAACGAGGTCTCACCTCACACCTGTCAGAATGGCTATCATCAATAAATCAATAAACAGCAAGTGCTGGCGAGAATGTTTAGAAAGGGGAACCCTTTTACACTTTGTGGGAATGCAGATTGGTGCAGCCATTATGGAAACCAGTGTGGAGATACTTCAGAAAATTAAAAATGGAACTGTCTTATGACTTAGCGATCCCACTTCTGGGAATTTATTTGAAGAAAACCAAAACACTAATTCAAAAGAATATAAACACCCCTATGTTCATTGCAGCAATATTTACAATCTCCAAGATGTGGAAGCAGCCCATGTGTCCATTGGTAGGTGAGCAGATAAAACAACTGTGGGACATTTATACAATGGAATACTACTGGGTTATAAAAAGAAGAAAATTTTACCCTTTGTGACAGCATGGATGGACCTGGAGAACATTAAGCTAAGTGAAATAAGCCAGTCAGAGAAAGACAAATACATGTGCTTTCACTCAGGTAGAATCTAATGAACAAACTGAACTAAGAAGCAAAATAGAGACAGACTCATAGATAGAGAGTGGACTGACAGTTCAATGTGGGGAGTGTTGGGGAGTAGAGAGATGGAGAAAAAAAGAAAAGGGACTCATGGACATGGACAATAGTGTGGTGATTGTGGGGTTGGGGGTAGAGGTGGAAGAGGGTGAAAGGAGGGTAAAGCATAATGGAAAAAATACAATTAAAAATAAAAATTTTTGATAAATGCCAAAAATATTGGTCTTGAGAAACATTATTAAAATAATTTTCAAATCTGTTTTGAGACTCTAATTCAGTGAGAAATAAATATACATTACTTAACTATATTTATGAGAACTTTGAAACCCTATGATATAATTAGAAAGACTGAAAACCTATTTTGAGAGCTATAGGCACCCTAAGGAATATTGATTGTCTAGGTGAAATGTTTTGAACACTCACTCATTTAAAATATATTTAATACACTGTTTCTATCTCAATGACAGAATATGGGAATTGGGGAAATGCATAGCTTTCCTCTATTCAGGTCAATCCTTTTATGATCTTCAGGCCTTATTATGGTTTTTGAAAAGTTCAGGGTTGTTGCTGGTGTAAAATGTGCTTCTTAGTCACTTAGGAACAATCCTGACAGGAACACTGGGCAAGTCTGGGTCATTGCTGAGCGGGGAGCATCATGTTTTCCATTTTCTCACCCCGACTGGGTTCTAATCCAGACAAATGGAACTGCATAAGATAACCCTTGCCAACAAAAAGGTCAGGACAATGGCATTTCCAAACGAGATGCTGACCTGACGCTGTGCGTAATAAAGCACCAGTTGTTAGGTTTCTCTAGGTTGTCAATCCAAGAAAGTGAAATTTATGGGACTGTGGAGTATAGCTGTCATTATGTGAGTGTTATGAAGTCAGTGTTGGAAGAGAAGCCGGGAATTTCTTTAAACAGAAGCCGTGGTTGTAGTAGCGGTTCTCTACTCTCTGTCTCATCCTTCTAGACTGGCACTTTCCAGACCTCTCTGCAGTGATGGAAACGCTCTATATCTGTGTGTCTGCTATAGTAGTTATTAGCCACATGTGGTTACTGAACATTTAAAATGTAGTCATTAAGATTGAAGAAATTAATTTTTAATTTTATTTCATTATAATTAATTTAAATAGTGATATGTGGCTGCTAGCTACTGTATTAGACAGCACCATTTAGATTATGCATTTGTGAAAAGCAAGAAATAATGTTTAACATGTAGAATAATGGACTCCATTGGCTTGTAGGCTTACTTTGGACTGGGGAATATTTTTGTATTAATACATCAAAATAATATAATTTAATCTAATTCATGCTTCACTATAAGAGATTAAATTCTTGCTAAACAACATAAGTTTGGAGGACTTAAAACAACAGATGTTTATTGTTTCACTTCTGGAGGGCTGGAAGTCTAAAACCAATGTGTCAACGGGGCCGTCTGCTTCTGGATGCACTGAGGGAGAATCTGTTCCATGTTTCTCCTAGCTTCTTGTGGTTGCTGGTGATGCTAGGCACTTTTTGGCTTAAACAATATATTTTTAAACCATTGTAGTGTGGATATTTCTTAAAGAGGAATGCCTATTGACTTGAAAGTAAGGAGACATGGAACAGGCATTTCTGTTTTTATAGCAATGGTTGTATTTAGCACACACCAGACAAGAAAATCATCCTCCAACTATTAAATATAGATTGTAACATAACTTTTCTCTTGGTAAGCTTACTTGTTGAAGTCTTAGGTCTCTTATCTTAAAATTGCATTCTCATTGCTTTTTGGCTAATAGCAAAATATTTGTTTTTTCCTAGTCCTTAAAAAAATGATAACCTTTTTTCCTTACGACAACTTCATATGGCCCTTACTGAGTACCAGTCTAGCACTCCTTTACCAAAATAATTCCACAACTATTCAAAATTGGAATAAGAGATTGTGTTGGTTTTAGTGTACTTCAGGCTTCCTGACCATATTTTTAATTTTGAGTTTTCCATGTGCCAGTGTGTATTACTTCATATGAGACAACTGAATATAGCAGTCAGCTAGCAGGAGTCCCCAGTCCCTGGGCATGGATGGGTACCGATCCCTGGCCTGTTAGGAACCCACTGCACAGTAGGAGTGGGGAGCAGGGTTGGCAAGCGAAGCTTCCATTGCATTACCGCTGTGCTCCTCCTCCTGTCTCCCTCTCCCTGACCTATCTCCCCCGCCCCTGTCCTGGCTGTGGAAAAATTGTCTTCCATGAAACCAGTCCTTGGTGCAAAAAGGTGGGGGACAGCTGAGCTAGAGAACTTGTCTTTGTGCTCTTAAAACTTTACTTTGCCTTTGATTGAGGAAAATACTGGATTTTAGTTTTATACAAGTAAAATAAAACAATTTGAATCCCATTCTGACTCTGTGCCAACTATCAGTAATTGCCACATACTCTTTCAAGCCTTTGGAGGGGGGAGGGAAGGCAAGAAAATCACTGGAAGTCAAAGACAAGCATTCAGTTACAGAGGAGTAAGACTGAGAGGGTGCCAAAATGCTTTATGCAGCATTAAATTAAAGTTCAAGTCAAAGAAATTTGTTTTGGCTAAATGGCAGGTATCCATTGAGGTATGTCTCTGGAGCAGAAATTAATTGTGTTTGGAATGAGAGAGACATTCCCAGTTAGAATCCTAGTTCTGCCACTCATAGCTGTGTGTCCTCAGGCAAAATTTTTAAGCTCTTTGAGCCTCAGTTTCTTCATTTAGAAATGAGGGTAAAAATGCCCACTTTTGAGGGCGACTAGGATAATATTTGCAATGTGCTTTGGACTTGTTGGTATTCAGAAAAGAGTAGTTATATTTATTAGTCCTGCCTAACCTAAGGCTGTATGATTATAACAAGTGCTACTTCTATCACTGTCTTGCTTGTCTTTTTGTTTTACATTAGAACTCAGTGTTCGCAGAACCAAGCTGGGCAAGCAGTATCCCTTTAATATGAATGTCGTAGAGACATGTGTTTTAGTTGTTTCCACTAGACCCTGGCTACTTTCTTTCAAACCAGATCCAGTTCCATGGTCCTCTTCCCAAGCACAGGCCTGTAGCAGAAATGTAATTTATTAACTTCTAGCAGAACCTCTTTCTGGGAACTCCATTAAAGAAAAAAATAAAAGAACCATTGATTTTTAGGATTTTTTTTTAAATAAGGGAAACTAAAATGTCCTTGTAAGCTCCTTGAGGGCAGGGAGGTGATTAACACGTTCTGAATGTCCCTTTGTGCCCTGTATTTAGCAGCCACTTTGTATCTTGTTGAATTGCATCAGACTGACATGTTCCTGTGAGCTCTTTGCTGTAGTTGAACTGTACATGGAAATCAATGTGGTAACAAATAGCGTCTTATCTTTACATTGCATCATATTATTGTATAATTTTGCCAAAAGTATAAAATTATATACATGGACATTCTTCCTTGCTACAAATTCTTTTCAATGTCTCAGTAGCTTGTAATGTGAAATGTAGTTATAATGGTAATGTGGCATCACAAAGAGAGAATGAAGTATAAACACTGTATGTATAATTAAATTCTACATATGAGTTCCCTCCCTTAATTTCAGTATGTAATGACAAGAGCACTGATATCTGTCATTTTCCATTTCAGTGGCTTTGGTAAAGCACGGTGCTATCAAGCCTTGATGGGAAGTTTTACAATGATGTTCAGTCAATCCACTGTTAGCAAACTGCCACTTCTGTCACAGTCACTACAACTAATAACTCATTCTAGCTTTTATCGATGACAAAGCTATTGAACCCCTGATCATAGCATATACATAGCAGGGAAGAAAGCCATCAGCCAGGCCACAGTGGGGAATGCCCTGACTTGTGAGTAAAAAAAAAATATAGATAGTATATTTAACCTAAGTTGTGTATAGGATAAAAAGAGATGTGATGAAAGACCTTGGGACCATTTCTTTATATATTACCTATATTTTTGAAAATGATGTTATCATCTGTGAGACTACAGGTTGAGAAACATAATTGCTCCTAAAACATAGGACAAAGAGTATTTCTTTTAAATTGTTAGGTTCCTTGAGTTCATTTTGACACTTACTCAATACAGTGAGATCTTGCCGCAGATTTGGACACCCATTAAAGTAACTGACATACTGTGTATACTTGTGGGCTCCTTGCTGTGCTAGACCATAAAAACACAATGGGTAGTTAATGCACTCATAGAGTTGGAACCTTCTGAAGCACCAAAAGAAAGGGATTTATATATTTTTTTTAAGGATTAAAATTATTTTTATTTATTTATTTATTTTATTTTATTTTATTTTTTAATCTATTTTATTGATTATGCTATCACAGTTGTCCCATTTCCCCCCCTTCACTCCCCTCCACCCTATATACCTTCTCCCACCCATATCCCCCCTTTAGTCATGTCCACGTGACATACTTATAAGTTCTTTAGCTTCTACATTTCCCATACTTTCTTACCCTCCCCCTATCTATTTTCAAACTACAATCTATGCTACTTATTCTCTGTACCTTTTCCCCCTCTCTCCTCCTCCCACTCCTCTGTTGCTAACCCTCTATGTCATCTCCATTTCTGTGGTTCTGTTCCTGTTCTAGTTGTTTGCTTAGTTTCTTTTGGTTTTGCTTTAGGTGTGGTTGTTAATAATTGTGAGTTGGCTGTCCTTTTACTATACATGTTTTTTCTTTATCTTCTTTTCTTAGATAAGTCCCTTTAACATTTCATAAAATAAGGGCTTGGTGATGATGAACTCCTTTAACTTGACCTTATCTGAGAAGCACTTTATCTGTCCTTCCATTGTAAATGAAAGCTTTGCTGGATAGAGTAATCTGGGATATAGGTCTTTGTCTTTCATGACTTGGAATACTTCTTTCCAGCCCCTTCTTGCCTGTAAGGTCTCTTTTGAGAAATCAGCTGACAGTGTGATGGGAACTCCTTTGTAGGTTACTGTCCCCTCATCTCTTGCTGCTTCTATGATTCTCTCCTTCATTTTTACCTTAGCTAATGTAATTATGATGTGCCTTGGTGTGTTTCTTCTTGGGTCCAACTTCTTTGGGACTCTCTGAGCTTCCTGGATTTCCTGGACATCTATTTCCTTTGCCAGATTGGGGAAGTTCTCCTTTATTATTTGTTCAAATACATGTTCAATCTGTTGCTTTTCCTCTTCCCCTTCTGGTACCCCTATAATTCAGATGTTGGAATGTTTAAAGATGTTCTGGAGGTTCCTAAGCTTCTCCTCATTTTTTTGAATTCTTATTTCTCCATTCTTTCATGTTTGGTTGTTTTTTTCTTCCTTCTGATCCACTCTATTGTTTTGAGTCCCAGTTTCCTTCCCATCACTATTGGTTCTTCGTGCATCTTCCTTCATCTCTTTTATGGTAACCTGCATTTTTTCATCTAATCTGTGCCCAAAATCAACCAATTCTGTGAGCTTCCTGATCACCAGTGTTTTGAACTGTGCACCTGATGGATTGCCTATCTCTTGGTCGCTCAAAAGGATGAGTCCTGGGGCATTGATCTGTTCTTCTGTTTGAGACATGTCTCTCTCTCTTTCTCTCTTTTTTTTTTTTGGTCTGGTCACTCCTGTTACGGTGAGGGGTAGAGCCTTAGGTGTTCACCAGGGCTGGGCACCCCAGTGACTAGATTGTGACATTGTATGTGGGGGCGGGAGGGAACAATGGCAGCAGCTCCGTTCCCCTGGGACCTCAGTCCCCTCTCTGGGATCCTGGGCTGCGCTCCCTGCCCTGGTCCACAATCACCGCCTCACTGGGTCTGCCAGCTGCTGCCTGCGTACTCAGGGTCCACCCGTTGCGATCCTGTGCACCCCAGATGCCTTATTCACTCCTGGCTGCCCAGTACTCCCTGTTCTCCTCGTGCCACGCCCCGTGCCCACTCCTCCTCTCTGCCCCTCTTACCGGTCTGTATGAATGGGTCTACTTCAACTTCTTGGCTATCTGACTTCCATTCAGATAAATTCTCTGTTAGTTCTGGGTGTTATTCTGCTTCTAAATTGTTGTTGTTCCAATCTTGGTTGTGCGTGGAGGTACGGGGCGTCAACCTATGCCTCCATCTTGCCGGAAGTCCAGAAAGGGATTTCCAAACACTAGAATCCTCTACCAAAGACTGTCTACTGCTAATCATCCTTGTTCAAATAGAACAACAGTAATCATAACTCATAATGTAAATACAGGGTCTAGCAGAAGTAATGCCTACTTGAGTGTGGTGGGTAGAGTAATAATATAGGTGTAATAATTTATCATTTTAATTTGAACATTTCACCTAAAATGTCAGATGGTGTGCTTGAGTGTGATATTGTTATATTACAGAATTACATGCTTATGATTTTGTAATAAAACAGGGGCATTATTTGTGCCAGACAGTGTATGTATTAAGTGCTTGCCAAAAAGTGCTAGGTGTATAGATCTTCTGGAGCTAATTATTATATGTAAAGTCACAGTTAGCATTTGGATAAATGATTTTCTTCCTTTTAACCTAATTATAATTGTTCTTTTAAAAAAATTGCTATCCTACCATCAACTGGAATTCAGGAGTTACCCTCACTTATCCCTCCACCAAATAACACAATTAAAGAAAATCTAACCCAGTGTAAAAACAAAGAAGCTAGAGAATTACATGTTTAAATCCTTTTAATCTTGTTTCCTTTTGTCTTCTCTAGATTCATATTGAATTCCAAATCATAGAAGTTAGAGGTAGTATAGAACTTAGAAATCATCTAGTCTACCCACCTGGTTTTACAGTGGCCTAAGGAAATCAAATGATTTTCAGAAGGTCATACAGCTAGCTAGTAGCAGACCAGGGACTTTTAGATTATAGATTCTGGACCCTTGGAGAATCTTTCAATAATCGTTCACATTGACCTATCACCCCATTCTGTATGTAACTCTCCAACATTTATGCACTCACAACACTCTTATAAGTAGAGTCCCTCCATAGACAAATAAACTGTCTAATTCCCTAATTTTACAGGTGTGGAAATTGACACTCTAAGAAGTTGTTACTTGTCCAAGGTCACACAGCTTTTTAGTAGTATAACCAGGGCTGGAGCCTTGGAGACCTGACTATAGAGCTCTTTCTGTGGATGGTCATGTATCAAGATCCCATTCACAGTTTACCCTGTATTTGCATAATAGTAATATCTGTGTATAAAAAGACTCCAAAAGTGGTCTTATTAATATTTTCAATGCTGGAAATAAAGTTCTCCAGCTTAAGGAAGAAATCATTATAGCATAGCCATATACTCTGAAATAGATTATTAAAAAATATTTTATCTATTATTTATTTTTAGAGAAAGGGGAAAGGGGAGAAAGAGGGATACAAATATCAATTGATTGCCTCTTGCACGCCCCCAACCAGGGATCTGGCCCTCAACCCAGGCAAGTGCCCAAATTGGGAATCCAAATGGCAACCTTGGGTTGTGGGATGATACCTGACCCACTGAGCCACACCAGTCAGGGCAGGAATAGATTTTTATCTTTGCTACAGGTAATGATAATGCACTGGGAAAGCCTGCCTGGTGTTTATACTCTGTGGTATTAATCTCAGGTCTGTAGTCTTTACATTGACTCCTCTGGCCCTGGCCTGGTGACCCAGATAGTTGGAGCATCACCCCATATGCCAAAAGGTTGAGGGTTTGATCCCTGGTTGGGGCGCATATGGGAAGCAACCTACTGATGTTTCTCTCTCACATTGATGTTTCTCTCTCTCTCCCCCTTCCTCTCTCTTTAAAAAAATTAGTAAAAACATATCCTCAGGTGAGGATTAAAACAGAACTGAATCCTCTGTTTACAGAAATATTGATGTAAGTCCTTGGACAAAGATTATATGAAATGGAAAATTCTGTTACTATTCAAGGTCTTAAACCAGGGCCTCATGATGAAAAAATAAAATAAAAAGGAAGTACCTTAAAGAGAGTATTATTTTTCTTTATTTTAAAACCAATACAACTTAATTTGGGGAATTTGTTACAGGTAAAAAAGCATAATGAGGAAAATTGAAATCACTAAATAACTCTACCACCAGTGATAATCATATTTACTTTGATATACATTTTTCTAGTCTTTAGTTTGTATGTTTATAACTATATTTACAGGATTCTCATAATACAGTCTATAAAATTTCATGTTTTTAAGTAAGGGTATTTCTATCACTTCATGTTACAAGCCTGGATACTACTTTTTGATGAAGGTATTCCACGCTGTTTTTAATCAACCTCCTGTGTTGGATGTGTTGTTCTTTCCAGTTTTCACCACCTGCAACAACACATCATCACATCAAATGAGACCTGTTGTGAGTCTAGTAAGAGGGCGTGTCTAGTGGGATGGAGAACATTAGGTGGCGTGTTGTTTTGCAGCATTTTGGGGGGTTCTTTTAGTTTGAAAAATTACTCCATAATAAGGAAAATTGCATTGTTTACTTTATGTAAACCTAAACCTTTTTATCTCGTTGGTTATACATGCTTGTTTTTGTTTAGTTGTTGATGACTGAAGCTGAGGAATTGGAAGAACAGTTCGTCTAAAGCAGGCTCACCAAGCCTGGCTCTGTTTCAGCCTGACCTCTTATCCCCTCCTTCTCCTGTGACCCCCAGGTTAAATTAGTCCAAGGTGTCACTTAGGGCATTTTGCAGTAATTTTTGAAGTCTTTTCTTTTTCCAAATGCTGACATTTTAGATATTAAAATGTTTTAGAAAAGAACTGATTTCTATTTTTTACCATGATATTGAGTAAAGATCATGATACCATGATCTTCTCACTCATGATATTATATAAGTAATTTCCCATTATCTGTGAATATAGGCCCTAACTGTGTATAGGGCACATGATTCACTCCAATATTATTCTCTCAAGAAACAAGTGTCTATTCAATATTTGATTTTAAATACTGAAGATATAATAACATTGTTATCAGGTATGTGGACCTATATGCATAAGTATTCAAATTGATTTATAAAAAGTAATTTTTGAGCAATTTTGAGGTTAGTGATACTTTCACTTACATTATTTTGGGAAATAGGTTCTTGGTCATTGGGGGACAAGAAAGTCAGTCAAACACTCGGACCCCTGTTAGCAATCAGGTCAAGAAGGAGAGTGCAGCCCATTTTTGCTGAAGTTTTCCCTGAGAGACTCAAATAGAATTACATTTTCTTTTGTGTGGAATCTAAACTTTGTTTAGTATTCAGATGTTGTACTCGTTATTCTATATCATATTATTTCTTTACATGTCTCCATTCAAAACTTCTACATGAGCTACTCTGTGTATACAATGTGCAAGCGAGTCCCACCTGTGCAGATGTGCACCGTGTGTCTCCACATCCCCCAGAAAACAGTTAGTACCTCGACAGAGGCAACTGGTGTCTGGACATTTTTGTATGTCTTGCACTTAGCACAGAGCCTGGCTTGTGGTAGCTGTTCATTATGTACTAGCTTTTGAATAAAGAAAAAAAATGGGCTGCTGTCAAGTCACACTACTTTATGCTCCACAGACTATATTTTGGTAGTTGGTTTCTCCAACTTAAGAATTTAGTTACAAAAATTTACTTGCACAGTCACCATTAGATAGAGTCAGAACTAATTAAACAAGGTAAATCAGTTACCTTATTTAAAAAACAAGGTTTTTTAAATTAACAAGGTAATTAAAAAAACGAGTTGTTTTGGGGGATGGAAGGATCGGACAAAATAGAAAAAATTCATGGACATGGAAAACAGGGTGGTGATTGTTGGGGCAGGGGGTGGGTGCAGGTGGGAGAGGTATAATGGGAATAAATGGTAATGGAAAAATACAATAAAAAATAAACTGTTAAAATATTAAAAAAAATGAGTTGTTTTTGAAAAATAAAAACAGTTGTTTTTAACTGAATGCAGCCATTTTCCAAAATGTGTTCTTTGGAACGCTAGTCCTGCAAGATAACTCTTAGATAAAAAATGTTTCTGGTTAAATAAGTTTGGGAAACATGACAAGCTACACCCTCCTGTTGGAGATTAGCAATGTAAATTAGCATTTCTAACAAGTCTGAGAAATTGAGCAGTTACATGTTTTTTTTATTAACTTAAGAGTTTTCCAAATTTATATGACCACATCTACTTTTTAATTTTATATCAGTATGTCTGTCTGTCCTTCTATCTACCTGCTTATTTTTAAGAATAAGCAATATATTGTGAGAGTTAAAAGCTTGGGCTTTGGAACCCAGACATATCTGGGTGGAGTTCCAGCTCTGCCATTTACTTGTTGTATAACTTTTAACAAATAATTTCTTTAAGTTTTCATTTCCTCACCTATGAATTGATGTGATGATAATATCTACCTTAAATAATTATTGTGAGAATTAAATGACAATACATGAAAAGTGCATGCGTAATGCCTGGTACATGCTTCATGCTCAATTCAAGTTGGCTGTTATAAGTTTTGTTTGCTGTTTGCTATTTTCTAGGCCTTGGAAAACAGTGACTCACAGGAAGGTGTCTGAGGGGGTGCTGTGATGTTGGTTCAGTCTTATTCAGTTATTTCACTGATCATTAATGAATGACTTCTCAAGTCAGATGAGATTTCCTTCTGCTGTGCTTCTCTAGTGCTTTGTTATTTCATGTATTTGCTACTGTCCTCATATTGATTCTATCTGATAAATCTTTCTTTCCCACTTCTCATGGGAAGATTTTAAGGATATCGTTGAAATGAAAGATACATTTAAATGGATGACAAAGATGATAAAGGATCTTAGAAGCCATTTCTTATGGGGGGAAGTTTAGTCTGGAAAATAAAACATAATGAAGGATTATACCGTGAAAGTTAGATTAGACTTCTGCATAACTCTATAGTGCATAAATTGGATCTATGGGTTAAGAGTTACAAAGTGGTTTAACATAAGAAAGGGCTTATAAACAATAATAGAATCAACAAGGAAAAAAAGATTTATTCCTTATCAAAAGACATTCTCAGAAATGTCAGAAGGAGTTTGAAGACATAAGGTCAAGGCATCATCCTAGCTGTTCTAGAGATAATCAAAATGGTTAAGTCTCTTAAGAAAGAAAAAAATGTCCTCATAATAAGGAAACAAAAGTTCTCTTCAAAAGAGAAGAAATAGTGACTATGTGGGGTGATGGATGTTAACTAACTGCGGTCATCATTTCACGATATATATGCAGATACCAAATCAGTATGTTGTACCCCATAAGCAATACAAGGTTGCATGTGAACTATATCTCAATAAAACTAGGGGATGAAAAGAAATAAAAATGTAAGATGAAATGATGGGGGGGATAGAAAGAGAAAAATTGTCAGCAGAAATCTGAAGAGTTGAGTCCTGTGTCTGGGCATTAGGGGATACTCAATGAAGAACATGACTTCTGAGCTGGTTCTTAAAAGAGAGAAAGATTGGAGCATGAGATGAGATGGGGTTCGAGAAAGGGAGTTAGTTTCTGTAACATGAATTCCCCACTCCTGGTATGTAATGAAGTCAGCCCATTTTAATTTAAAATGGATTACATGTTGGTATCCATATTTATAAATTATGTGCCTTTCTTGCTCTGTTTATTTCTCCCTCTACTTGTTTGCATTTACAGGCAATTTTAATCCCACCCAATAGGTCAGCAAGATTAGGAACTTTAAATTAATTGAACTCATGTACATATACTTACCATGGGGTGAAAATCATGCCTCATCATATAATTAGCCAAAAGAAAGGAGCGAATAACCAAAGATATGATCACTCCAATAGGGTATCATGAAAACCAGGGCTACTCTTTTCAATAATTTTCATGAGCTGTATCTAGGAGCAAGTGTGGTCATTCAACTCTTTGCCCAGCGCAAGTGGTCTGGAGTTCTGAAAAAGTCTGAAAGTCATTGTGAAGGGTGCAGAGTCACCCTCAGTATGCCCTTTGGGCATTTCCTGAAGTTGCTGAAAGATTAAAAGACCTTGCCCATACTGCATTTTGCGAAGAAATGTTTATTTGGCCCTTTTATTAGTTTCAGACTGTCCTGTCCTCATTTAGCAAGTGACCTCAGATCTCTAACACCCACACAGCTCTTTCAATTTTCCCTTATAAGAGGAAATAATAGAAGGACGAGGCTGGCAGTGCTTAACCAGTTAGAACATTTTCACTTTTCAAGGTGCAGCATATTTTTTTCTACTGATTTATATATGGAGAAACTTCTGTATTGTGTTCTCTTATTACCGCTGGGCCTGCCAATGGGAATGCTGCCACTTTCCAGCACCAAGAACAGGGCACTAGATAAAAGTTCTAAATATTTTCCCTTGACTATTTTTTCCCTGCAATTGAGCCAACATGCATGGGAATGAAACTCGAGGAATGGTAGACACGGTAGTCTGCAGCATCTTTCTGTTTGAGGGACAACAAGGTGAGGTCCTCAGACCTGGTGCTCCTCGTGCTGCATCAGTAGCCTCACCTGTGTCCTCTGCATTGTGGAGTGTGGCCTCTGTGCTTGGTGTTCTTTGTTTTTACCTCTGAATAAAATCTGAGAGGACTTAAGATAGTCATTGCTTTCTCAGAGAACTAAAGGCTGGATTGATAAATATTAAGTCAGTCCCCTTTGGTCATTTAAAAACATGTCATTTTTACTTTTTGTAATACATTTTATAAGTTTCCAAGAGAAATTTGTTCAAATGACATTAAATGCATATAAAATATATGCTTCCCATTAAAACATCTAAAGCCCAAATGTTTAAAAAACACAGATTAAACTTGGAAGTGGTAGGTGAAGAGATAATTTGCTCCAGCAACTTTTACATAAAAATTCCTAGTTATTAAAGGAAGGGGAAACTTCTCTTAACTCTGATTTATTTCATGGTCAGTTTACTTAAAGAAAAACTTTCCAATGTTTTAAATTACTGAATTCAGAAGGTATAAAACATTATCACATTATTATCATTTGGGGTTCAAGTTTAATTTGGACATAATTTTGTCATTAAATTCTAATATAATTATTGTGGCTTATCATTTGATAAATTCACAGAAATATTCTATCTTGTTTTCTATTTCTGAAGTCTGAGCACTGCATGCATCTTCCATTGTTGCAGCACTGGTCCTTTATGACTACGTTGTAAGAGCGAGTACATTCTCTTTGTCCCCCTTGGGTCAGTGACCCTTCTTGAGTTTGAACCCCACCTTTAACAATGTGTATTGGTCAGGTCAACAGAGCTGCTCTGTCAATGAGTAACCCATCCAACACCTAACAAGAAGGTAATTTTCCTCATTCCTTCAAGGCTTCTCTCATAGGTCTCAATATACCAGAGGGAGAAAAGGTGTTTTGCTAATCAGGGTGAGATTGCAAATGGTGGAAGCGTGCCTCCCCCAGCCTCTGATTCCCTCAGGCTGATCAGAGTGTATTCTTTCCTCTTTGCTTTGGATATGAGAAATGGCTAGAGTAATAATCTATTCCAATTGGGGAAGGGGGATTCCAAGTTAGCATTTTTGGTTTTTTTTGAAAAATTTTTGTTTTTTGGAAAAAGATAAATTGCTCAGAAAGTTGGAGCTTTAACAAATCCAGTGCCTTAACATTTATTTCAGCTAAATATATTTTTAATATAGTCAATTGAGATTGTGTTTGCATTTCATACTGCAAAGGTTTTGCCCCTTAAGTCCTACTAATGGAATACCGAAATAATTCCCTGAGAAGCACTCTTCCTCTTAACATTCCCATGCTACTTCTCTCTACTTTCGCAGTTTGGTAGTGGCCCTTGTCTGCTACAGTGGTTTCCTCTTCTGCCAAATCGTAGCCTTAAGGAGAACCTAACACTAGGATAACCATGTAATTTGTCAAGATTGATAAAGTGAAATTTTTAATAATTATTCTGGGAGAATAGGCATCGGTGGCTGGCATGTCCAGGAATTTACTGTCACCCTAAAGCAGAACAATGCTCAGTGAGATCTACCAGGTCTGTCCAGAAGATATCTAGCCATGTAACATGAAAAATAGAGACATTTACTGAAGAGGATACAAGATACAAAAAACTACATAGGACAATGATGCCTCAGTCCCCTTTAAAGTAAGCACCTTGGAACCTCATACAGTTCTCTCAACTGCCATCAGCTGCCCCATCGTATTTTCCTGGATAGCATCAACTGCCTGAAATCTCTTCCCTTTCAAAGGTGATTTTAGTTTTGGGAAAAGCCAGAAGTCGCAGGGTGCCAAATCTGGACTATAGGGGCCTGAGTTACCTGGGTGATTTAATGTTTTGCCAAAAAAGTCTGCAGGAGACCTGATGCATAAACAGGCATGTTGTCATGATGACGCTGCCTATCACCATTACCCATAGCTGCAGCCTTCTGAATCATCTGAATAGTTTCCATGAAGGAATGTTCAAGCTTAATGCAAAATTTGATGCAGATTTGTTGCTCTACTCACTCAGTCATTTTGTATGTGATGGCCACACAATATACATGCTCACTTGATGGTGTCTACTGCCCCCACCGACAAGTACAGTGAAGTGGTCATTGTTCACACATGTACATTCCAGTCCACCCTCTTTGGTTGCCAGGTTACATTGATGTTGCACAAACCATTCTTGTTATATTAACAATGGTTGGACTTTTTCAGGCAGACCTCATATGTAGTTGATAATACATTAAAAATTCTCTTCTATTTGCATTTTAATAGAACTCAAAGCTTTAAGTTTTTAAAAAAGCATTACAATGTTGGATCATTGGGTATCAAATACTACATAAGGAAACCATCAGAGTCAGGGAATGAAGAGCTTTAACATACAGTTCAGTGAAGTACTCTGCCTAAATTTAAGGCTGACTTTTTTGACTACCTTAGTAGTTGTCTCAACTCTTAAATATCTTCAAAATGAGAAAAATAAATTGGACTGTTACCAATAATAAAATTGATAAGTTAGCTGTATGTATATTTTGCCTTTTTTTAGGAGGGGAATCCACAAAAAATTAGGCATTTTGTAGTTAAAATATTTGTTAATTTTATAGAGCATATATACTATCTTAGATTGGAACTTCCTTCCAAATGGACAAATATAAAAATTATGTGAATTGTATGTGTCCAGTAGCAACTTCTCTTTTGCTTTGTTATTCTATACTTTTATCCTGAGATTTTTTTTCTTTGTATTGCAGCATTTAAGAAGGAGATGGCAGTATTGAGCCTTGGCTCTGACTTGACACTTTGAAGGAGCTTAAAATTCTTCATAAAGAAGTATCACTTTATCTAAATTCAATTTCATCCCTTGGGATTTCACCATCATTCCCCTTTGTAATTTCATGTGGAGAATGAAAGAGTGCTCTAATATATGTTATATTAGATCTGTCATACAAAGATACTATTAAATTACTTATTCTCATTTCTGCACATCTAAGAAGCCGATTTACAGGACACATAGAAACAACCTCCTTCTAGAATAAAATGAGGCCCAACTCTAAAATGCAAAAGTATGTTTACAATGTGCCTGTTTTCCTAAGGCTTTGACAGGAAGAATTAACTTTACATTTCCAAAACGCAGAACACTTAACTGAGCTGCATCTTATGGTAAATAAACTGCTCTCTGGGAATAAATTTTTCACCATTTCTTTTTTTAGGGCAATAGGCTACTGCTAAGAGAATGACTTTTTCCAGGGCTGATACCCTGAAAAAAAGTTTAGATGATGAGAGGAATTATTTACTTAGTCTCCATTCACATCCACTGTTTTGCCTGCATTCCAAGTTTCAAAAGGGTGATTCATGAACCTTTTAGCTCCATGTTGAAAAATAAAATAAGTAACAGTGCCCTTTGTCAATATCAAAAGCAATTTAACAGTGCATTTTTTAAGGTTACAAACTATGAGAAAGATAGAATGCCATCACGTACAGCTGTAGTAAGTTGTTTTTAAAAGTATAAGCCAAGATTAGCAAACTAAGCTGCTCTGTCAAAAGATCTGAAGCGGCAGTGGGAATGGCACCCAATGCTATGAGTGATGTTTTGAAACAGTGTCCTTGCTTAAAATATGTAAAAGAAATATGTGTGATTATGTGGTTTTCTTTGAAATCTGGGCATTAAATCACATGCAAAAGATGTGTAATTGTTTAGCTTGATTATCATTGAGCGTGAGATTTTCTTTTGTACCTTAATTTTTATGTTTAAAATTGTTGAAATGTTATGTGACAAATAATTTATGGATTTAACTAAGCCAGCACGCCTATTTGGTTTCCATTATAAGTGAAGGACCCAACAACAACATCTTCATTTCATATTGTTCCGATAAATTTAATGACATTATTTCTTTTTTGAACCAAAAGGAAATTTCTTCTCAGCTGGATTCTTTCACTGTAGGTTTTAATCGCAAACTTTGAAAATGAGAACATAGCTATTATTTTTTATTAAAAGGATATGTTCTGGTTAGTTTGGAAAGGTCTGTCTAGTAAGGGCTTCCAACAGTGTGTCTAAGGACCTAAAAAATGTAATACTGAAGTTGGAGAATGTAACATAGGCCTTTAGTACCAGTGTGTCTTGTGTGTTATAAGATGAGCACAAAATAAACCTATAGTCATGGTAAGGCAGTTCCTACTACTCTTAAAGCTCTAATTAAGAATAGTCTACTTAGCCTTGGCTGGTGTGGTCAGTGGATTGAGCACCGGCTTGTGAACCAAAGAGTCACCGGTTTGATTCCCAATCAAAGCACATGCCTGGGTTGCAGGCCAGCTCTCCAGTAGGGGGCATGTGAGATACAACCACACATTGATATTTCTCTCCCTCTCTCCTTCCCTTCTCCTCTCTAAGAAATAAAAATCTTAAAAAGCATCACACTACTTAAAGATTAGCTATTCTGGCTACCACACCGATCTATATATTTAGTGCCAAGCTCATTCTGTGAGGTGAGTAGAAGAGGTTACATGCTGTCTGCTGTGACACTTGAAACAAGTGTCTTACATAAACATATGCTTACCTAATATTTGCTGGATGACGTAAGTTTTAAGACTATCCTTGCTCAATAATTTCAACTTGTTTTTAAAGAGCTTATCTTTTAAAAATCTTTTTCAACTTTCTTATCCTTTATGATGTAGAATTGTTCTTCTGGACAAGTTCTATTTTATATAAATAATCGAAATATGTTTTTATTACATGTATTTTTATATTTTAATTCTTTTAAAAAATACTCATCTGAGCATATGTGTATGATTTTAGAGAGTGAGAAAGGGAGAGAGAGCGAGAGAGAAACATTGATGTAAGAGAAATACTGATAGGTTGCCTCCCAAACACATCCCAAACCACCCTATCCGGGGCTTGAACTGCAGCCTAAGTGTGTGCCCTGACCAGGAATCGAACCTGCAACCATTTGGTGTAGGGGATGATACTCTAACCAACTGAGCCACCTGCTCAGGGTGCTTTATATATTTTAATTCTGAATGTACTTTTTAAGTAGAGGAAACATTTGAAATCTTTAAATATTTTAGTTGAAATGCTGAATAATTACAATGATAGTATCTGAAACACTCATTGGTTTTTAGCCTAATTAGAATGTGCTTTAGACTTGCTAGATATGAAATCTTATACTAGTATACAATGAAGCACTTTATTAGACTTGATGTTTTAGTCATGTTTTAGTTGTCTTACCAATATTTTAACCTCTTAAATATCTTGAGGCTGAATATAGTTACCAGAATTTCCTTAACTCTTTTGTCAGCAGCTTGAATAGGCACAATATTATAGTCAAATATAGTCTCCTAACCCTAAGTGGATTTCTAGGAGGAACAACTAATGTTAGGAAAATGATGTACACTTGAATTGTTAGTGTTTCTAAATGAAATAAATAAGCGCTGAGAAGAGCCTTTGAGTACTTTGGAATTATGCAATTGTGAATTAAAGAAATCAGTGAATTTTCTCCCTTTCCTACCAGTCCTTGCTGCGTCTTCCATGTAAGGGAAGGCCTTAGACACTCTTGCTAGTGATGTGTGATCCTTATGGAAAAACATTCCTCTTGATGTTTATTCATTCATTTGTTCATCAGACTCTTCTACAAACTAGTGATGCAGAGGAGAACTGAGAAGGGCCCTGTCCTGTTTTCAATACTTTGTAGCATCCATTCTTGGCCAGCTTCACTGGGGCCTTGGCAGTGCGGCCCCCCAGACCTGTACTTCATTATGGTGTGTAAAGAGCCACCTCTCTTAGCCAGGCCTGTCAGAATATGGCCCTAGGGAGAAGACGCCAAAGAGTCTAGGGCATTTAGTCTTAAAGAAACTCCCCTTGATTGAGTGGTCAGGGCGTACACATTAGCCAAAGACTTGATAATATACTGGTATCTGGCCATCCCACATTTGGGGCAGGATATTATTCTGGATAAGACAGCATTATTTTAATCTTTTTAGAGCCAGAACAATTGTTTTCTTTAGCTGAAGTGCCTATGGTATCTTGATATGTACCCAAAAGCACTCACATAATTTTACAAGAATACCATAGAAACTTGATTTCAATACAAAGGAGAAAGCATCAAAATTTACCTTTTCTGAAAAACAAAAATGAAAACAAACAACAACCCCTCCAATAAAATGACATTCTGTTTGTTAATCCCACACTTTCTCACAGCTCTTTCCTTCCATATGCTAATTAGAATGAAACTCTACGATATATTGATAATGTGAAATTAAACAGATTGTTTACTCACTCTTAAACATAGCATGTTTTATTAGAACAACCTCAGAGAACCATTAGAAAAATAATTTCAGTATTGCACAGCAACAAATAATAGTGTCTAGTAAAATTGGATTTTTTTTACCTTCAAAGTTTTTAATATACTTGGTCTATTTAGAAAACAAATGCAGTTAATTGTTTCCATCTCTTAAATATGTCTAGCAAGTTCAGTTTTTAGTTGCTGTACAAATAAATTGGCCCTAGTTGCGTTGCTTTCTTTCAAACATCATTTCAAATTAGGGCTTAATGTGGTTTGAACATTTTGCCAGAGTAGTCGTCCTACTTTTGTCTGAGGGTGGTTGATTACATCTATCTTTTCCAGCTTACAAATGCCAATATATTTAGAAGAATGCAAACCCAACCCTGAGACCATTTGTCATCACACGTTGATTGTAACTTTATGCTTTACTATGGTACATAGGAGGAAAAGCAAACAATTAAAAGTCTGAAGAAAAATGGAATGTCGAGACATGCTAAACATTTTTATTACATCACCATGTTTAACCTTTCTTTTCTCTACCACTTTTGATGCTTAATTACCTGGATTATTAAAATATATATAAATCTTTTTCATGTTGGACACATAAAATAGCTTTTAATATCTTGGCAGCAAATATACAAACCTGTACAAAATATAATGAATGTAAGAGAAAAGTTTAGTATTATTGGTTCAAAGCGTATGATTTAATAATTATATATGATATTCTCCAAATAACTAAAGAAAAGACTCTAAGAAAAGAGGCAATCTCGGTGGTAAAATATACTTGGTTTGTGCTGTATATATGAGTATACTGTATTCTGTGTGTGTATTTGCCCAGTTTGTATACACAATCTGTGTAATCTATTCCATTACTATTTTATTGTCATGAGGAATGGAATTAAAGAGTAAAGAGACCAGAAATAGTTAATTCTATACCAAATCTATCCCTCTAAACAAAATGGCAAGGTAGAGATGTTTGTGTGGAAGGAAAAGTAGGTGTATTTTTAAGCTCCATGTAACAGGAACTAGTAGATAGCCATAGCTAACATATGAGTACTGTGAATGATTTCAGCCTCCTGTTGAAATTTCTTTTGGCCTGTTGAAATCTGACCTATCTGAACTGCATGTGGGAGCCCTCAAAATCACCTTATGAAACTTTCCTAGTGTGACTTGACTCTCTGAGAACTGAGCTAGAGTAAGGCTCCCAGGGGACTTTAGCCCTTATAGCATCGAGGCAGAGGCACTTACTGGACGCTATCTCTTTTTATCTGTCCCTATATTTTTGTTTTCATTTTTAAATCATTAATAAGGTAGGAGGAACTTGAATTAGTTAGAGTATAATCTAAGCTGCAATAACAAAGAGACTCTAAAATATAGTGACTCAAACAAGAAAAAAGGTATATAGGAGTTTTTGTTCCATAAGGTCAAGGAATATAGGTTATTTTAATTTTTCCTGATTTTCCTAGAATATGATCCCCATATACATAGTAAAATTGGATCACCACCACTATGTCCTTGTCCCAGCCTGAAATGGTAGTGGGAGAGTCCTAGGGAGGGAGGAAAGGAATTTCCTTAATAAAGATGTGACCTGAAATTGCTTACATAATTTCCTGTCACATCCCACTGGCTGGAACTTGGTCATATGGCCATGACTAGCTGCAAAGGACTCTGGGGTGTATAGTAGGAGATGCATTTATGTGTCCAGCTAAAAGTTAGAGATGACAGTGGGTTTGTTCTATTAGCAAAAGGAAGGAAGAGGAGAATGAATATTGGAGGGCTATTACTGGTCTCTGCCAAAGCTGTTTCTGACAGTTGGGATCTTCTCTAATTCAGTGTTCTGATTTGCTTTATTTCCTCGCCCCTTTTCTTTTCCCCTGTCATTCTTACTCTTCTTGTTTATTTCTTTCACTCCCTCCCTTATTTCCTAGTATAGTAATGACAATGCTAATATTTAACCTAAATAGCTAGTGTTTACCAGTGCCCTGTTCCCTATGAAGGAGCCTGTATTATTTCTGTAGGCCTGAAAACTTTAGGCTAACTTTTTTATTTCATAGAATATATTACCCTTATCACCTTCAATTCTTTGTGGAAAAAGTGAAGTATAGGAAATGGAGGGGGCAGGGAGAGAGAGAGGGAAGAAAAAGGAGATAGATAAAAGGAAGAAAGAAGAGGAAGAGAAAGAGAAGAGGAAGAAAGAAAAAGAAAAAGAAAGAAAAGAAAGGAAATATAATGAGAATACCTGAGCTTTGTGAAGGCAGGGGTTTTTATCTGTTTTGTTTATGGATATATTTCCAACATATAGAATATTGCCCAGCTCATTTGTTGGTACTCAAATTATATTTGTTAAATAAATCAATAAACCAATTATTTTTAATCTCACTCTTTGTCCCCAAGTTTGTTTTAAACTTTCAGTTCATCAAACACGCCAGTTTTCCATTAGAAAAAACTTTATTGAATGATAAATAGTAGGAATTTGCTTTTTGCAAATTCAGCTTAGTATTGTCTCAAACTGCCTCTTAATAACAGACTTAATTTGTTTTAATTTGGGTTTCAGCTTTAAATAAAATTATAATTACTTGTTTCTCTAAGAAGTGTTGGAAATAGATTTATTACATACAAAAGTAAATGTATAGGAGGCAACCTATACTGTAAACATAATTTTTTTTCTGAGGAAAATGAATTGGTACAGCTAAGAATATGACATGCATTACAATAAAGGTATTCTTTTTTAATTGATCTATTATTTGACCACTTTGGCTCTTTAGTGTAGAAGTGAGTGACAGCATATGAAAAGGAGTTCTCTAACTCCTACTCCCAGTTGTGAGACTCTAGAACCCCTAAGAGATGTCCATCAATTCCTTTCCTTTCTATCTTAAGCTCTTTTCCAGAACCTCAGACAGCTCACTATCAGCCTTTAAAAACTAACAGCTGCTTTATTTATTTTCTTTCCCATCCACATGGAGTCACAGGAGGAACCTTAGAGATTCTGAAGCTTAGTGGTTTGCAGACTGAATGGGAGTGGTGGGTACACGTGAAGGTGATTGGTGAAGCTCAGGTTTCCTGTGCTCTTTTCAACCGGTGCAGGTTCACTCATCATTTTAACAGGTTGAGTTCACTAGTAAATTTGTTGGGAAAAAAAAGGTTCTTATTTTAACAAAAGTTAAGAAACCTCCCATTGAGCTCAACTTCCTTACTTTATAGATTAAAACACTGAGGAGTAATTTTTTCAAAGATTCCAAAGGCAGAGCCAGGTCCAGAATTTGTATCTCCTTACTTCTGGGCTGGATATCTTTCTGCAACGCTGTGCATGTACTGGCTCCAAAGCATCCTTGTATCAGTGACTTGCTGCTGTTCAAAAAATGAGCAGTTTTCTCTTTTGGAATTATATAGTGAGGCTTGGCATAAAATAGGAAACCAAGTTCTTCCAATAATCTCTTGAAAGCCAAGTAACATGTTGATAAGTGTTGGCTCAAACAAGCTATTTCTCCATTGTGCATGTTGTCAATTACCAATAACTAGTTTTTTGGGAATGAAATATTTTTATTGCCATGGATTTAACGGACACTGAATGAGCGCAATATGTTGGGGTCCATTATGCAAATGAATTATGGTGCTGGGGAGGTTGTGTGGGTGGAGCTGACCCTGGTTAAGTGCAGCAGTGGGCCTGGAGAGAGAGAAATGGGTTAGGAGTGACCCCATCACCCTCTCTTTTGCGCTTTTCAACCCAAGCAGGCCACGTCTTCCTTGTATCTGTATCATAACTTATGTCTGTACATGTTTTGGGTTTTGAGAAATAAAATATAAAGATTCCTTCATGCTTAGAAGAGCCTATATATGCCCTATTTCAAGAGGATGTGTTTAATACTCTAGAATCTGATGATAATCACCTGTTCTCTGTGAGGCTGTTAGGTAATTTGGTAAATGTGAAAGTTGCCTCCATGTTGCTATTTAGTATCTGATTTTGCACTTAATAATAAGCAAGTTCTCTAGGGACTAATTTTCTGGCTAACTAATGTCTTTGCAAACCAATGTAACCTCTTACCATAAAACATAGGTAATAGAAATTCATAGGAAATGAGCTTTTGGAGTCCCTAGAGTGTGGTTAGAAAGTCTGAAGTAGTGTTCACAAACTGTTGTTTTACATCAATTACACCATTTTTTCACAAGTATTGAAATGTTCTACATGTTACTTGGAAAGCACAGGTCAACCTAAAGTTAGAAGTTTTGGTTCTAGGAATACTATGAAGTTGTAAAAAATATTCCTAGAGTATTTTTAATATTATTGTAATCATTTACTTTCATGATATGAATTTAAGCCATTTTGGCTTTAGACATGCAATATTTTCACATTTCTGTGAGAAATCTAACTGGCAAGATATTATACATTAAATTTGCTTTTATTTTTTATAAAGACCCCAGATTATCAATAAAAAAGGACACATGGGCAAAGCCAAAGAGAGTGGGTTCAAGGGTGGGAGGTGGGAATGGGTGGGGCGGGGGGGCCGAGGCTAGGTGAAAATGGAGACAACTGTACTTGAACGACAATGAAAAAAATAATAAAAAGAGTCAACCATATGATAGTTTTGCAATGTGAGAAGTTGTGAAGGAATGAAGATAGAATCCCTACCATTATTTCCCTTTTTGAGAGATGCCTCAGGAACTATGACAAAACCCAGGTCTACAAAGACCAAATGGCTTGTTTGCTCTTGGGCAGGAAATTAGAAGTAGAGTGAAGGCTAGCATGTGGGTCTCCTGGCTGTAAGACATCATTTACTTTCATAACCACTCTTTATGATAGATAAAGATAAAAAGATTTTTCAAAAAGCCAAAATTGCCTTCATATATCTTGGCTTTCTATTTCACATTCTAATAACTAACAGATCAAATTTCACTGGAGCAAGAAATTAGGGAATGTCCCAAATCTGACATATATTTTTAGATACTAAATGGTTTCTCCTCTCTTCCCTCCTCCTCTCTCTCTCTCTCTTTCTCTTCCTCCCTCCCTCCTACTTCCCTCCCTCCCTCTTTCCCTTCCTCTATTTCTCCTCTTGTCCCTCCTTTTCTTTTTTCTTCCTTTGTTTCTTTCTATATATTTTTGATCAGAGATTTATTGCTAAACCAAAGCAGAGTTAGTTGTTAAGGTATTCACCCCCATCCAAAACAAGATAGAATAATCCACACCATCATATCTTTATCCTTATCCCAGTCTAAAGCATTTATTAAAGTCCTTTGTTCACATGATAGATTGTGATCTACAAAGCTGTGAACTTCATGGGGATTAGCTGATTGAAAGTCCTAAATTTATAGGTGAGGAAACTTTGACCCAAACTCTGCTTTGGTGAAGTAGGGCTAATGTAAGAAAATAATAAATGCAATGAATATATTTTGATTTCTTCTCTTATTTTTAATCAAGCAGTACATTTAGTGAGATGATAAATTAAAAAGGAGTAAATTAATTGATAGACTATGATCAAATGGTCAATATGTCAGAAATTAGGGTGTGAGGAGTGAATGGATGGAGATAGGGAACAAAAAGTTGAACACTGAGATTATAACACCTTTATTTTAGATATTCCGCCTTCTATTATTGTGAATTTGCAGATCAGAAAGTGAGAACACAAAGAGATTCACACAAACACACCCCCCCATGATGATAGAGCCTATACCTTTTAATCCCCTATATGAAGGTGATTTTCTAAATTTTGACTCATTGCTATAGCCAACAAGGTCTCAATACCCTTTTTTTTTGGTAAAATGAATATGTAACTTTTCTTTCTGATGCATTATGTAGCAGTACTAACTTTTCAAATTGTATTTTAAATAACAAAACAGTTTATTTTTTAATTCTGGTAATTTTTCTTGCTTATGTGAAAATAATGAGTCAACTGTAAAGTGGGTGTTATATAATAAAATTAGCAAAGCTTCCTTTTCAAGTTTCTTGATGTAGTTTTTGGTTTAGTAATAATGGGTAAGAGTGACTTAATAATTTGTTTGTTTGTACTCTATCCTGACACCAAGATTTCTATCACAAATGTTCATTTTGTAAGAATAAAAAAAAAGCATTATGTACTCATGGGCAATGAGTCTATTAACAGTTTTAAAGCATCTACCTTTGTACAGTGCACATGATAGGAACTCAGCAGTTATGGAAGTTCCTATACAGCAATCTGACATTCATAACACTTCAAAGTATCTTACCTTTATATTCTTCTCAATAATACTACAATAATATGATCTTGGGAAGCAGCAAGAGAACAAACATTAGCATTCCCAGTTTGCATTCAGAGAATTATGGATAACAAAGGATAAGTGGCTCTCCTATGATAGTGCAACAGAGCCTTTCTAATATGTCGACTTTGTAATTTACTGCCTGAACTTGGACACTACTGAGAATGACAAGAGCTACTATCAGTAATTATATTGGGACACTAGGGATGAAGTTGGACTGTCCCAGGGAAACTGAGACCCATTGTCACTTTACTAGGCTCCACAACTGATTCTCACATATTTTCATTTTTCTGTGGTTCTCAGACTTCACCTGTGCTGTATGCACAAGTATATGCAAATACATATAATTGTTATAGGAGATGGAATAGCTAGGTTTAAATTCTGGGGATGCCACATTAGCTGTGAGTTCTTGGGCACATCTCAAGCATCTTAACATCTTCCTGCTTCAATTTCTTTCTCACTGAAATGGGGATGATAATAGTATTACTTATAGGGAAGTTATAAGAATTGAATGAGTAAAATTCTTGAAAGAGTAGTGTCTACCACTTAGTAGGCACTATATGTGTTTGATAAATAAAAACATGAATATTGACCTTGGTAACTATTTTTTTTAATAAGAAAACTTAGGAGCTATTTAGCTAAGAACATTCATTTTATTTCCGGAGCATATTTCTGAATCAATTTTTGGAATATAGCCTACTTTGCAATTTGAATATCCCTACCTAAAATTACTCATGTCTGTGCTGATGCTGTTGGGTGACACTATCTGAATTAAAAAATGACTTAAAAATAAAAAAAAGAATTAATTTTTTTTGCCTGTAAAAAAATAAATACAAGTAAAGTAGAAAGGTACAATCTAAGATGGGGAACACAAAGAAAGGTATTTGTCCTTCGGTTTGCATCATGGTGATTCTGCCCTGAGAAAAATGACCCACACCTCCGGTCCCACTGGGACACCTATTGCTTGTTCTGTGTTTCAGATCAGTCACCTTGTTCCCTTTTAGCTCGTTTGGTTTGCACCTTTTCAGTCAGGCTACCTCTGCCTAAAGTCATGGGTGATTTGATGTCCAATACACTGAGATATTCATTATCTATTTTGTTTGGCACACAAATGAACCTAAATCTAACATTTTCCTTTATTTCAGAATTTGGCTTTACTCCCCATTATGTGGCTAAAATGGCACCCAGTTCTGAATTTTTAATTTGACTTCTTTTCTGTCCCCTGTCGTACAATACCAACCCTTCTCCATATTTCCCCAGCCTTCCTGGTGATAACAATGCCACATCTAGGGGAGGGAAAAGGGCAGGAAATCCTAGGGAACTTAGCAAAGTCCCAGAAGAAAGAACCACATGTGTAATGCATTTTCTTTAACACTTTTTAAACAAAGTAAATTTTCCAGTCTTAATGGCTGTAACTGATACATATAATAGTTATATTGTTTTCTAATAATTTAATAGTTAAACATTACTTTAAAAATGTGTCAATTATTTTTATGTCTGTTATTTCATTTTATACATTATAATACTGTGAAAGAGATATTCTCATTGTCCTCATTTTACAGATGAAGAAAAAATGAGAGAATCCACATGTCATTTAACACAGTCAATAAAATTAAAAACTGGTATTATTAATAATAAAGAAGAAACTAAAAATTAGCCATAATTTACTTTATTGCCCAAATATTACCACTATTAACATTTTAGTGCATTTTTAAATTTTGCTTTCTTTATACATATATGGGTGTTTATATAAACATATTTAAATGTATGACTTAACAAAACAATTTCTGTATTTTGCTTTTAAAAATTATCATTTTATTTTAATATCACTTAAAAATCTTTGCAAGTCATTTAAATTCCATTGCACAACTATAAAGTTTATTAAACCATTCTCCTATTATTGAACATTTACTTTAACAATTTTAATAATTAAAAATAACATTGTGATGAATGGCTTTGCATGTGAATAGTTTCCATTTACCTAGTTATTTCATTTTATTAGATATTGAAAGTTTTTAAGGAATAGTGTGATATCCTCACCCACTGGCATCTCCTGTGATAGATGACCTTCACTCGTAGCAGTGGCCAAGCTTTGGAGTATATTTTGCAGCCATCAGACAATTAATAATCTACTTGCAAAGGGAGTGAGTTTATGGCTTTGGCCTCATCAACATTTGTGTGTTCACACAGGGTCAGACAAGTAGATTTAGAAGAAACAAGAAAGGGAACATAAAAATTAAAATGTGGAGTTTAAGTAGTAGAAATTTTAGAGGTGGAAAAGAAGAGATATATCTGTGTAGGGAAAAAGTGAGAGAGTGTCTGGTCAATTAATAATTGTGCGTTGTATAAAATTTCTTGACATCCTAGACCTGTTTGTTCTGGGCATTTTAGATAGCATTAATTCATTACTTCACAATACACGATAATGACCTTTCATAGTATGTGAAACATACTAATCACACCAGATCATTTCACTAACTTTCTTGGTTTGTAATGGCTAGCTAATTGGTTAGCAGTAAAAGAGGAGCGAATGGGATGGGTGAGACAAGGAATGATAGTCTTAGCTATTGTTTATTGAACTCTGTGGTCCAGGCACTATTCTAATTCCACATGTAATGCTACAATATAAATTGTGTTCTGCAGCCACCGAATCATGTAGGTATTTTCCTCATTTGATTCAAGTGGAAACTGAGGTTAAGTAAATTTTCCAAATCAGGTGAGCTGACTCCATCATCCAGTCACTTGACTACTGTTTTACACTGTCCTGATGTACAGCTATGCTCTACTGATCTGTGCTAAAAAAGGGATATACAGAGAGTGGAGTGGACTGTCAACAGAGAGTGGAGAATTAGGTTCCAAACCTGAGTGGTGTGGAGTGGAGGAGGTGATCTATTGTTTTAAGTTGCCATATCTCCAACACCTAGAATGGATAATCAGTCTTAATTAGGAGATAGCCAATCTGACAGACATCTAGTAAATGTCTACTCTGGGTTGGGCTCTGGGAAGACAAAGATGAGCAAGCCATAATCCTGAACTCACATAGCTTGTAGTCTAAAATGAAAATGGAGATGGAAACTGTGATTATATTACATTATGCTATGACAAAGAAGGGAAAGAAGGGTATATAAGACAGAAAAGAAAAAGGAACCTTCAGAGAGGATGTGATATTTGAGCTGGGATGCGTAAAGTTTGCCAGGGAAACAAGGGTGAGAGGGTCTGCTAACAATGCTTCTAGCTAGGGATGTTGAAGCATCACCTGTTTTGTTTAAAAATTTAATTTAATTTAGGAAGAGTCCAGTGCTGTATTTGGTTAGTTTCACTTCAGTTCTTATCCAGTAGGCAGAGGGGTGTTTAATCCATGACCTGTGGGCCGCGTGCAGCCCAGGATGGCTATGAATGCAGCCCAACACAAAATTATAAATTTATGTAAAACCTTTTATTTGCTCATCAGATTTTGTTAGTGTTTGTGTATTTAATGTGTGGCCCAAGACCACTCTTTTTCTTCTGGTGTGGCCCAGACACTCTAAACAGTTGGATACCCCTGCGGGATTTTAGACAAATTACTTAATCTCTCAGAATTTTGGGTTCTGAATCTGGGAAAGTAAGGGGAAAATTATGTCTCCATTGAAGATTAAAGAAGTTAGTTACAAGTTCTTAGTAAAGAGCCTGCCATTGTTGATGCCCAGCAAATAGTAATTATTAACACCCCATTTGTATGACAAAAAGAACACATAAGGTGTCTTAGAACAAAGACTTTCTTACCTGGGGTGGAAAAAGCTGGGCAAGGTCTACCAACTAAGTGAGGAATAATAAAGAACTATCCTTCTGGAGTTCAAATTCCATGTATGACTGCTAAACTGAGAGCACTAAGAGTAAAAGGGCTTAAAAAGTCTCAGGAGGATTCTTGTGACAAAACATGACTGTTACAACAGAATATTTTGATGTGTTAAGTGTAAATTACTCAGAAGCATATGGATTAAATTTCCTTTCAGCAATGTCCAGGCTTAAATGTTAAGGGGAAAGAGACATGAGAACAGGGCCCTCCTGGGTTAGGAACTCTCTGATGTTCTCCCCAGGAGGCTTTTAGGCAGACTCACAGAGAAACGCCTGAGAGATGCTCCCTGGGGAAGGTAGGCAGGAGAAGGAGCAGGGGAAGAATGTCATACCCTTAGTCCTACCTTGGGGATGTCTAAATTATTACAATTCAATATGGGCTCAGCTCCAAAAGTTTAAGAAACATTTAATTAAAAAACATATAAGTTCTTTTCTTCCCCCAGTCATATTGAGAAATAATTGATACATGTCACTATAAGTTTACACACAGTCACACGCAGCATGATGGTTTGATTTACATATATTGTGAAATGATTACTATAATAGGTTTGGATAATATCCATCTTCTAATATAGATACAGTAAAAAGAAAAGAAATAAAAACCAGTTAAAGTTATGTTAGGAGGTTAGGTAATAGCCATTGACCCAGAAAATGGTAGATTATCTTTTCTTCATGTGAATGATAAAATTCAAAAGAACTCTTTCTTGTAAAAGAGATAATAGACTGAAAAACCAAACTTGTTTTGCAGCAAAAATAGACTTGAAAAGAAATCATGGTTGCAGCCTCTCATTTTATAGACAAGAGACTTGAGGCTCAGGGAGGTGAAATGACCTACCTAACGTTCCCCATGGAGTTTGTGACAGAGATGGGAATAGAAACTTAGGTCATCTAAGGAATTTCACACTCAAGGAAATTACTTGTCTTGGTCAAGGCCTTACCCTGAGCAAAGTGGGTACTCACAGGGTTTCTGTCAATGTCTTTCTGACTACAAAGGCCGAATACTTTCTATGACTCTACACTGGTGCTTTTCAATTAATTAAGCATTATCTTATTATAAAGATAGTTCATGTGAAATTATGACAGTATAAAAGGATATTAAATGAAAGCTAAGCGTCCCCCTTCCTTTCAACAATCCTATATCCCACCCCTACCCCCAAAAGCTCTATATTCCCATTCCCTGGAGGTAAATATTGTGAACATTTTTTTTTGGTATTTACTTTCAGAAATTGTGGGTTTATGTATATATTTTAAAAAGTTTATTTGTACTATTATGCCTCTCCCCCACCTCTCTGGTTACTGTCAGTTCTTTATTTCCATTTCTCTAGTTCTATTTTGCTCACTTGTTTGTTTTGTTGATTAGGTTCCACTTATAGTTAAGATCATATGGTGCAAAGAAAGGGTAGGGTCATCAAGGAACTTGTACAAAAGACACGTGGACAAAGACAGTGGTGGGGGGAGGATTGAATGTGAGAGGTGGGGGTGGATAGGGCAGGGGAAAGTAATGAGAGGAAAATGGGGACAACTGTAATTGAACAACAAAAAAATTAAAAGTTTTTATTTGGAAGAAAAGCTCAAATTTACAAAAAAGTTGCAAGAATTACAGAAAAAGCCTTTTACCCAGATTCATTGCTGTTGACATTTTGCCCTATTTGCTTTATCATTTGTTTTCTACGTCCATCCATCCTTCCATCCATCCATTGATATTGTTTTTTTTCCTGAACTGATTGGAAGTAAACTGCAAACAATGTGGCCTTTTATTTCTGTCTTATACTCTCTGGGCTGCTATAGCAAAATACCATAGATTGGGTGGCTTATAAACAACAGAAATTGATTTCATACAGTTCTGGAGGCTGGGAAATCCAAGGTCAAAGTACACACAGATCCAGTGTCTGGTGAGGATCTGCTTCCTGGTCCATAAATGGTCCTATTCCTTCTGACTGTGTCTTTAAGTGGTGGAAGGGGGAGGATGCTCTCTGGGATCTTTTCATGTAATGCCATTGATGAGAACTCCACATTGATAACCTAATCATCTCCCACAGGCAAACACCTTCAAACACCTTTATGTTGGGCATTATGATTTAACATATGATTTTGGTAGAGACATAATCATTTATTTATTTCCCTAAATATTTCATTTAATCTATAGTAATCCCTAAATATTTCCGTTGTTCTTATGAATAAGGATATTCATAAGCACCATACAATTATCAACTTCAATATAACTTCAATAACTTTGCAATTGATACAAAACTTTTATAAGGTTCGTCCGACAATGTACTTTTTGGTATTTTTTCCCCTTCGGTACCAGGTCTAGTATATGATCACATTTTGCACTTAGTTGTTATATCTCATTAGCCCCTGTTAATATGGAACAGTTTTTAAGCAGTGCTTTATTATTTATAACATTGGTGTTTTTGAAGAATTTAACTGACTTTCTTGTTTTGGGTTTATCTGATGTGTCTTTATGTATTCCTGGGTGGAATACTACATAAGTGACGTGTTCTTCCAGGAAATCACACCCAGAGGCACACATGTTCATATGTGCCTCATTTGTGATGCCAATTTTGAACACCGAGTCAAGGTGTTATTCATTGCTACCTTTTTTTTTTGTTATCCATTAACTATTTATTTTTTTCTTTATTATTATTATTATTATTATTATTATTATTATTATTAAATCATGGTTCAAATACAGTTTTCTCCTTTTTACTCCCAATCCCGTCCCCCCTCCCACCCTCCCCACTTCCCTCCCATTACCACCCTCCCCTTAGTCTATGACCATGTGTCCTTTAAGTTTGTTCCTGTGAACCCTTCCCACTGTCCCCTTAAATTCCCTCTTCTCTCCCCTCCGGTCACCATCAGCCTGTCCTCTATTTCAGTGTCTTTGGTTATATTTTGCTTGTTTCTTTGTTTTGTTATTTAGGTTCCTGTTAAAGGTGAGATCATATGGTATTTGTCTTTCCCTGACTGGCTTGTTTCACTTAGCATAATGTTTTCCAGCTCCATCCACGCTGTTGCAAAGGGTAGGAGCTCCTTCTTTTTGTTGCATAGAATTCCATTGTGTAAATGTACCATAGTTTTTTGATCCATTCATTTACTGATGGGCATCTTGGTTGCTTCCAGCATGTAGCTATTGTAAATTGTGCTGCTATGAACATTGGGATGCACAGGTTCTTTTGAATTGGTGTTTTAGTATTCTTAGGATAGAGTCCCAGCAGTGGAATTGCAGGGTCAAAAGGCAGATCCATTTTTAGTTTTCTGAGGAAGTTCCATACTGCTTTCCATAGTGGTTGTACCAGTCTGCAGTCCCACCAGCAGTGCACTAGGGTCCCCTTTTCTCCACAACCTCTCCAACACTTGTTGTTTGTTGCCTTGTTTATGATGGCCATTCTGTCTGGTGTGAAGTGGTATCTCATTGTGGTTTTAATTTGCATTTCTCTGATAGCTAGCGATATTGAACATCGTTTCATGTGTCTTTGGATTTTCTGTATATCCTCCTTGGAGAAGTGTCTGTTCAAGTCCTTTGCCCACTTTTTAATTGGATTCCTTGTCTTCTTAGAGTGCAGTCGTGTAAGTTCTCTATATATTTTGGAGATTAAACCCTTGTCTGAGGTGTCATTGGCAAATACGTTTTCCCATACAGTTAGTTCTCTTTTAATTTTGATACTGTTTTCTTTAGCTATGCAGAAGCTTTTAATTTTGATGAGGTCCCATTTGTTTATTCTTTCCTTTATGTCCTTTGCTCTAGAGGACACGTCAGTAAAAAAGTTTCTTCGTGAAATATGAGAGATTTTCCTACCTACGTTCTCCTCTAGGACTTTAATGCTGTCATGTTTTATATTTAAGTCTTTTATCCACCTTGAATTTATTTTTGTATGTGGTGTAAGTTGGTGCTCAAGTTTCATTTTTTTTGCACGTGGCTGTCCAGTTCTCCCAACACCATTTGTTGAAGAGGCAATTTTTACTCCATTTTATGTTGCTGCCTCCTTTGTCAAATATTAATTGACCATAGAGACTTGGGCTTATTTCTGGGCTCTCTGTTCTGTTCCATTGGTCTATGTGCCTGTTTTTATGCCAGTACCAGGCTGTTTTGATTACAGTAGCCTTGTAATATAGTTTAGTGTCAGGTATTATGATCCCTCCTACTTTACTCTTCCTTCTCAAAATTGCAGCAGCTATTCGGGGTCGTTTATAATTCCATATAAATTTTTTGAAGTGTTTGTTCTATGTCTGTGAAATATGCCATTGGTACTTTAATAGGAATTGCATTGAATGTGTAAATTGCTTTGGGTAGTATGGACATTTTGATGATACTAATTCTTCCAATCCATGAACATGGTATATGTTTCCATTTGTTTGTGTCTTCCTTGATTTCTTTCTTCAGTGTTGTGTAGTTTTCTGAATACAGGTCTTTTACCTCTTTGGTTAGGTTTATTCCTAGATATTTTATTTTTTCTTTTTTGCTATTTCAAATGGGATTTTTTTCCTTGATCTCTGCTTCTGCTGTTTCATTGTTGGTGTATAGAAATGCCTTTAATTTCTGGATATTGACTTTGTATCCCGCTGTTTTGCCAAATTCATTTATTAGGTCAAGCAGTTTTTTGGTAGAGTCTATAGGATTTTCTATGTATACTATCATGTCATCTGCAAACAGTGACAGTTTTGTTTCCTCCTTTCCGATTTGAATGCCTTTTATTTCTTTTTCTTGTCTGATTGCTGTGGCTAAAACTTCCAGTACTATATTGAATAGAAGTGGTGAAAGTGGACAGCCTTGTGTTGTTCCTGATCTTAATGGAAAAGATTTTAATTTTTGCCCATTGAGTATAATGTTGGCTGTAGGTTTCTCATATATGGCTTTTATTATGTTGAGGAATGCTCCCTCTATTCCCACTTTGCCGAGTGTTTTTATCATGAATGGGTGCTGTACCTTATCAAATGCTTTTTCTGCATCAATTGATATGATCATGTGGTTTTTGTCTTTGCTTTTGTTTATGTGATGTATTACATTTACTGACTTGCGAATATTGAACCATCCTTGCATCCCTGGAATGAATCCCACTTGGTCATGGTGTGTAATCTTTTTAATGTATTGTTGGATGCGGTTTGCCAGTATTTTGTTGCGGATTTTAGCGTCCATGTTCATCAGTGATATTGGCCTGAAGTTTTCTTTCTTTGTTGTGTCTTTATTTGGTTTTGGAATTAGGATGATGTTGGCCTCATAAAAAGAGTTTGGGAGACTCCCATCTTTTTGGATTTTTTGGAATAGTCTGTGAAGGATAGGGGTTAGCTCTTCCTTAAATGCTTTGTAGAATTCTCCTGTGAAACCATCTGGTCCCGGGCTTTTGTGTGTTGGGAGTTTTTTGATTACTGCTTCAATTTCTTTTGTTGTTATTGGTCTGTTCAGGCTTTCTGCTTCTTTTTCATTGAGTTTTGGAAGGTTGTATTTTTCTAGAAAGTTGTCCATTTCATCTAGGTTTTCAAATTTCTTGGCATACAGCTCTTTGTAGTAATTTCTTACAATCCTTTGTATTTCTGTGGTATCTGTTGTAATCTCTCCTCTTTCATTTCTGATTGTGTTTATTTGGGTCTTCTCTTTTTTCTTGATGAGTCTGCTTAAAGGCTTGTCGATTTTGTTTATCTTTTCAAAGAACCAGCTCTTGGATTCATTGATCCTTAGAATTGTGCTTTTAGTCTCTATGTCATTTAATTCTGCTCTGATCTTGGTTATTTCCTTCCTTCTGCTTGCTCTGGGCTGCATTTGTTGTTGTTCCTCAAGTTCTTGTAGACATAGGGTTAGGTTGTTTGTTTGGAATGTTTCTAACCTTTTTAGGTGGGCCTGTATCACTATGAACTTCCCTCTCAGGACTGCCTTGGCTGTGTCCCATAAGTTTTGGGTTGTTGTGAGTTCATTTTCATTTGTTTCCAGAAACCTTTTGATTTCTTCCCTAATATCATTCTTGACCCATTCATTGTTTAATAGCATGCTATTTAATCTCCATGATTTTGAGTGTTTTTAGTTTTTTTCCCTTCGGGTTGGTTTCTAGCTTCAGTCCCTTGTGGTCTGAGAAAATGCTTAGTATGATTTCAATTTTCTTGAAATTGTTGAGGCTTGTTTTGTGTCCTATCATGTGGTCTATCTTTGAGAATGTTCCGTGTACATTTGAAAAGAATGTATATTTAGCTTCTTTTGGATGGAGGGCTATGTATATATCAGTAAAGTCCATTTCATCAAGGGTATTGTTCAATACCACAATATCTTTGTTGATATTTTGTTTAGAAGATCTGTCCATTTTTGATAGTGGGGTGTTAAAATCTCCCACTATAATTGTGTTGCTGTCCATATCTTTCTTGAAGTCCTCTAAGATTTTCTTTATGTATTTGGGTGCTCCTATGTTGGGTGCATATATATTTACAATATTTATGTCTTCTTGGTGGATTCTTCCCTTGAGTATTATGAAGTGACCTTCTGGGTCTCTCTTTATGGACCTTTTTTGGAAGTCTATTTTGTCTGATATGAGTATTGCTACCCCAGCTTTTTTTTCCTGTCCATTTCCTTGGAAGATTTGTTTCCAGCCTTCACTTTCAGCCTGTGTAGGTCTTTTATCCTGAGGTGGGTCTCTTGTAGACAGCAGATATGTGGGTCATTTTTTCTTATCCAATCAGCTATTCTATGTCTTTTGATTGGAGCATTTAATCCATTTATGTTTAAGGTTATTATTGATAGGTACTTATTCATTGTCTTTTATGTACGTGTGTTCCTCTCTCTGTCTCTCTCTCTCTCTCTTTCTTCTCTCCTCCTTAAAGCAGTCCTTTTAGAATCTCTTGCAGAGTTGGTTTTGTCGAGGTGTATTCTTTTAGACTTCTTTTGTCTGGGAAGCTTCTTATTTGGCCTTCTATCTTGATCGAGAGCCTTGCTGGATATAGTAGCCTTGGTTGCAGACCTCTGGTTCTCATTACCTGGAGTATTTCTTGCCATTCTCTTCTGGCTTGAAGTGTTTCCATTGAGAAGTCAGCTGTTAGCCTTATTGGGGCTCCCTAGTATGTTACTTCCTTCTTCTCCCTTGCTGCCTTTAAGATTCTCTCTTTTTCTTGAAATTTTGTCATTTTAATTATGATGTGCCTTGGGGTGGGTCTCTTTGGGTTCCTCTTGATTGGGACTTTCTGTGTTTCCTGGATTTGTGTGACTTTTTCTCTCGTCAAATTAGGGAAGCTCTCCTTCATTACTTGTTCAACTAGGTTTTTGATCCCTTGCTCTTCTTCTTCTCCTTCTGGTATCCCTATTATACAGATATTATTATGTTTCATATTGTCTTGCATTTCTCTTAATCCCTCCTCATTCTTTCTGAGCCTCTTTTCCTTTTCTTGCTCTTTCTGGATGCTGTTTTCTACTTTGTCCTCCAGCTCACTAATCCGATCTTCTGCTTCATCAATCCTGCTTTTCATTCCTTCTACTGTGTTCTTCAGTTCAGAAATTGTATTCTTCATTTCCTCTTGACCTTTGTTGAGAGTTTCTATTTCCTTTTTCATGTTTATATAGTTTGCAGTGAGATTGATGTAGTTTCCCTCTAATTTCTGAAAGCTCATTGTGAGTTCATTGAACTTCCTGGTAATCATTGTTTTGAACTCACTATCTGATAGTTGAGTTACCTCTATTTCATTTAGCATTTTTCCTGCGGCTTCCTCATTTCCCTTCAGTTGGGGGTTGTTTCTTTGTTTTCTCATTGTTCGTGGGTTTCTTCTTTTTTCTTCTTGTTTGTTAATTTGATCTGTTCTAATTCCCTGTAATTATGGTGTGAACTTCTGTGGTAGAATATTTGTGTGTTTCAGTGGTACAATCTCCTTCGTGTATCCTGGTGTTCACAGCTTCCCCCTACTCTTTTTTGGGATCAGTTGGAGGAGTAAGGCAAAATGGTTTAAAACAGCAAGACAGTATACTATGATATTTACTTTAGCAGCCAGTAGAGAAGAGATGGGTTATCCTTTGGCTCCTTATAGTGTTAACCGTGATCCTCCACCCCACTATCCACGTTTTAGAAAGGATGGAAAGACTCTTATTGGGGCCGAGAGGATTGTTAGTTGGATCTAGAAAGCTGTGAGGCTGTGGGAGGTCAGCTTCTAAGGTAGGGTTGGACTAAAGATTAGTATATAGGAGTAGTGAGTACAAGAATAGAGACAACCCCCCACAATAGTATAGTTCAGAAAATTGCAAAGTGGGCTGAGATCAGGTAGGGGGCATTGAGAAGCATTTACAATTGTATAGACTAGGTCTTACTAGCAGTAATAGTAAAGTGACAGTCTTGTGGCAGAATCAATGAGGTCTAGATAACAAGAATAAAGAGTATAGAACCTTGAGAGGTGTATTAATGGAACACAGATGAAGGATAGTAACTTATCAACACCTTGTGACTGAGATACCAGGGGGAACCTATCAAATGACAGTATAACCATCCAAGCAAAGAAGATTATACAGAAAGAAAAAGAATACCAAAATATTATTAAAATAAAAAATGTCGGAAAAGTGAGAAAAAGATAATACAAATTTACAGTAACTTGCAAGATTAAAAAAAAAAGGAAAGAAAAGCAGAAGATGTGGTGCAGGAGAGATAAATTTGGAGTGGAAAGAATAATATTACGTTGAAAGGAAGAGAAACATAAGGGATTGCGAGATAAAAATAATAAGAATTGAAAAAAAAGTCACATAAAACACAAGGTAAAATCAATCAACCAACAACAGCCAGAGAAACCAAACAAAACAAAACAAAACAAAAAAGAACCAACCAAACAAACAAACAAAAACTTCTTGTTGGTTTCTAACTGGCCAGACCAGTTTTTCTGATCTTGCTAGCTTCAGCTGGCTGAGGGGCCTTTGAAATGCTTCTCTCTCACACAACCAGATCTCAGCAAGTCTGTCAGGTACCCTGGGCGCCCCCGCACACACTGGCAAGGGAGAGTCAGTCTTCCCAACGACGGTGCATGAGCCCAGCCGTTTCCAGCTCCATGTTCCTGCCGTACCACACTCCGACTGGATGTTGGCGCCTTTCCCGGCTCCCTCGCTCGGGCTGGCTGGAAATCTCTGAGCCACCACTGGAGTTACACACCCAGCACCACGTCCCTCCTGGGATCGCAGCGCGTGATTCTGGCCTCCCTATGGGGCGCGAGCCTAGCGCAGCCGGCTCATGCTCTCCACCGATCTTCACTTCCGCCGGGCTAGAGATGCCCCTGGTCCTGTCGGCTAGAGGCTCTCACTTCTCCTCGGTCTCTGGGCTGCTGTTCATATTCCCTGGGCGATTTTTTCTCAGTCCAACTGGCCAATCTGTTCCTTCTAGCAACCCATTCTCCCCTGGAGTTTCTCACCCCCGTATTTGGGGGAGGGAGGGAGCAGCGGCTTCCCTCTCCGGGGAGCCCTGGGGCAGAGCCCGGAGCACTGGCGGGCCTGGGGTCTGCACACCCCCAGACCCCGTGCTGATCCCTAGGCCCCTTTTGTCCTGTATCAGACTGCTTACCGTCTGGTTTTCCAGTGAGTGCAATAATTTCTGATGTCCTGCTTTCAAAAGTGATTCGGCAATCCAGCCCACTTGCTCTGTCTCTCCACCAATCCGTGAGTTTCCCCCTCTTCACAGAAGCCGAGAAAAACGCTGCCTAGAGTAAAGCCGCCATCTTCCCTCTCCTCATTGCTACCTTTTTAATTCATGTCCTTTCTGCAACGTTTTTAGTGAATATGATAGTTATTTCAATTCAACAATATCTTTGAAGACCTACATGCCATACACTATTGTGGACCCAGATATAGCAGTGATCAAAATGGGCAAAATGTATTTCAGTATGTAAAGCTATTTTTTTTTTTAAAAAAACTGGATACTAGTATTTTACTTTGTTGCATTTATATACCACTGATCCACTGATGACATTTAGCTTTTTTTTTTTCTTTTGCTATTACTCACCATGTTTGGATAAGCACCCTGCAATGTGAATGTGGTATATTCTTCTAGTTGCATGTGTGTATATCTATATATGTGTGGATGTTTGCATGTGATTGTATGAATATGTATGGATGTTTGTAAATGTGTGTGTACATTTATCTGTAGCATAATTCCTTAGGAGATAAATTATGGTTCAAAGAAATTTGTTTTTTACATTTTCATAGATGCTACCATTTTTTTCTAATTTTTGTTTTCAGTAAAGTGTATTTTGTTTTTAGTACAGTACTTACATAACCCCATTCTCACCAAACTGGACACCAGCAAGTGTTTTCAACTTTTCTCTACTAATAGGTACCATCTTAGCTGCATGGTAATAAAGAGTCCAACTTTTCCTAATCTGGTATGTAAAGAGCCTGTTTTGTTGTGATGCTATGAGTCTTATCTTCCAAAGTACCTGCCTCCGGTGAACAGAGACTGATCACAGGGTGGCTACTTCAGAAAAATTGCATAATTCTTTTTTCTTCTAGCCTTAATGAGATATAATTGACAAATAAAAATTTTATGTGTTTAAGATGTATAATGTAGTGTTTTGATATATGTATACATTGTGAAGTGGTTAACATAGTAACCTAATTAACATCTCTGCCACCTCACATGGTTACCATTTTTGTGTATGTAAGGATAATTAAGATCTACTCTCCTAGCAAATTTCAAGTGTACAGTACAATATTGTGGACTATAGGTACCACATTAGGTTTCCTGATCTTGTTCATCTTACATGTCTGAAGCCTTGCAGCCTTTGACCAACAGTGCCTCATTTACCCCACTCTGCTGCCTCTGGTAATCGCCATTCTAATTCTCTGTTTCTAAGAGTTCAACTTTTTTTAGATTCCACACATGGATGAGAACATGCAGTGTTTGTCTTTTTATATTTGGTTTCATTTCATTTAGCATAGTGTTCTTCAGGTTCATCTGTGTTGTTGAAAATGACAAGATTTCATTTTTCAAGGCTGAATAATATTGCATCACATTTATATGTACACCACATTTTCTTTATCCATGTAGCTGTTGATGAACACTTAAGTGGTTTCACATAAGGTATGGAGTGATATTTCATTGTGTTTTGATTTGCATTTCCCTGATGACTAGTGACGTTGAGCACCTTTTCATATACTAGTAATCTTCTTTTGAGAAATGTGTATCCGGGTCCTTTACCTGTTTTTACTTTATTTTATCTTACTTATTTTTTTATTTTTATTTTTATTTTTATTTTTTTACTTCCCATTGCCACCCGATCTCACCACCATTGCTGCTGATGCCGGGCTGCATGACAGCCATGTTTGGTGGCACTGGAGCAACCACCTCCTTTGCTTTTGTTGCTTGTGCTTTGGGGTTTATATACAAAAAATTATTGCCCAGATCAAGGCCATGAAGCTTTTTTCCTGTTTTCTTTTAGTAGGTTTAGTTTCAGGTTTTATGTTTAAGTCTCTAATTCATTTCAAATTGATTTTCGTATATGGTGTGAGATAATAGTCCAAGTTTATTTTTCTGCCCATGGTGATCCAGTTGTCCCAGCACCACTTATTGAGAAGACTATCTTATCCCTTTTGAGAATTCTTTGCACCTATGTCAAATATCAAATGAATATAAATGTGTGAATTTATTTCTAAGCTCTTCACTCTGTTCTGTTGCTGTTATATATTTGTTTTTATGCCAGTGCCATACTGTTATGATTAATATAGCTTTGTGGTATAGTTTGAAATCAGGCAGTGTGATGCCTCCAGCTTTGTTCTTCTTGCTCAAGGTTGCTTTGGATACTGAGGGTCTTTTGTGGTCCCATATGAATTTTAGGACTGATTTTTCTAAACTTAAAAAAAAAGTCCACTGGAATTTCGATAGAAATTGCATTGAATCTATAGATCACTTTGGGTAGTATAGACATTTTGACACCTGGTTTGAACCCTGTTATGAAAAGAAATCTTTAAAATTTAAATTCTACACTTGACCACATTGCTATGATATAGGGAATGTTATTTAGAGCTTAGAGACATTTTAGTAAGAAGCTAGTGAAATAGTATAATTATACATAAATGACTAAAAAAACAAACAAAAAAGTACATTTAGACAGAACTCTTTTTATGCTATTTTCTATAAGATATGAAGAATGTGTTAAAATAGTCTCCAAAATTGGTACAGTATCACTCAAATATTTCTGAAACATATATAAAACTAAAAAATTTATTTATTGCAGGTGACCTTAGAATTATTTAAACTATTTAGCTAGATGGCCTGATTTTGCTTTGAGGTATTACTGACATTTATTTGGTGGAGGGTGGTTGTGTGGAATTCTGCCACCTTGGGAGAAAACAAACAATCAGATTTAAATAGTTTGTTGAAGAAACCATTACTTTTTCCATTTACCCCATTTCCCTTCATCCCCTTCCTCTTTTTTCCTAGAAATCTCTCCCCTCCATTTATCCTCTAAAAAGGAGGTATGGATATTTTGAAAAGGAAACCTTTTCTTATACACTATGAATTTTGCCTACAGTGGGCTAATTGCCAAAGCAGTTGGCCACCTTTGGGAATAATTAGTTACTTGTCAGTCCTTCTGGGGTTAGTCAGTTGCAGTTGCAATTTATTATACACACAGTTTTGCATCCACACATAACTATGGCAGTTGAAACCACCCATAGAAAAAGAAAAGGCTGGGCAGAAATTTTTAGAAGTTGGGATATTGCTATACATTTATAAATGACGCTTGGGTAACAGTCAGCCCTATTCATTTTATCCCAATCCAAAGAAACTGGAGTTAAGAATACTGAAGTACAAGTATTTTCAAGTTATCTTACTTCAAGGGGTGAGCAGGAGACACGTTACCTGTGTCACTTTACTTGATAAACTAAAAATGAATGTTAAGATTTTACTTTTCTGTAGTATAGTTGTGTATAATATAAAATGAGCCACTTTGTATTTGAGGTAATTGTATTGAGAACGTTGTTCTCGAGGGAGCAGCGATGTGGACAGCAACCATCTTGGTCAACCATTCTACGGGTAATGCTGTGTACGATGACATCCACGGACAGTATCCTCTGTTCTACTAGTTAAATTAAATATATTTATCAATGTCTGATGTTATCAATCATGATTCCAGGAAATAAAGAGTATATAAAAAGACGAGCAAAAGATAATCCAGGTAATTAATGTTTCTGTGTGTGTACATGTGTGTGTTTTTAAGACAGGCAGATAAAAACTAGTATATAAATGTATCAAAATTGTCGAGTACAAGAAAAGCAGAACCTCACCAAAGTTGCCTTAAACAGTGAAGGGTATTTATTAGTTATTGAACTGAATAATTTAAAAATAGGGTGTGATAAATGTGAGACATTTTCCAGTGGCTTAATATTAGCACCAAGGACCCAGTTTCTTTACATTTCTTGGTTCTGCTCTTTGTAGTGCCCGCTTCCTCCCGAGGCTGGTTCACACCATGACTCATAGAGAAGAAAGAACCATTTTTCCAAGAAGTACTCAGAGAAAAACCTCTTTTTGTGTCATTAGCTCAGATTGAGTCATGTGCTCATCCCTAAACAAATCACGGTAGCTAAGGAGATGGCATGCACTAATTGGCTTAAAGGCCAACAACCCACTTCTGGAGACAATCCTGCTTAAACAGTGTGGATGGGAACTCTGAGACCTGGGTATTTAGGTGGAAGGGGAGATGGAGGCTAGTAACAGCAACTACCCACTGTAACAAATACTAGTATTACTAGTATTATTAGTACTACTAGTAGTACTAGTAATACTAGTGCTGCAGTAAGACAGAGACACAGTCCTGTGTATGGTGGGTTGTGTATGGATTAACCCTGTTACTGTAGTAGTTATAGGTGCCATCAATGTTCATATTCCTAGGATGCTAAAATAGGAACATATTAGCAGGGTTTTGTGGCTTACCATGTTACTAGAAAGTCCATGCGCAACTACTTAGCAGTTAGCTTACAAAGGCTTTGCTTGATTTTCAGACTATGACTCTAGCTGACTTAGAGAAATAACTCAAAGGGAAATCCTGAGGGGAATATATTTGTTTGCACATATATGCAGTTGATTCTCATTATTTGAAGATACAGTATTTGTGAATTTGCCTACTTTCCAAAATGTATTTGTAACATCAAAATCAATACTCACGGTGCTTTCATGGTCATTCACAGACATGTGCAGAATGGTGAAAAATTTCAGTCATCTGAGGTGCATGTTTCCAGCTGAAGTTGAATAAGATGATGCTCTGCCTTCCTGTTTAGCTCTCATACTGTAAATAAGTGTCCCTTTCATGGTCTATTTAGTGCCATGTTTTCCACATTTTTGTGCTTTTTTTGGGTCGGTGATTTCATTGTTTCACATGGTCACCAGGCACGTGCTGAAGTGCTGTCTAGTGTTCCTAAACACAAGGAGGCTGATATGTGTCATGAGAAAATTCATGTGTATGATAAGCTTTATTCAGGCATGAGTTGTAGTGCCGTCGGTTGTGAGGTCAGTGTTAATAAGTCAACCATATATATCAAATAAGGTGTCTTTAAACAGAAACACACATAAAATAAGATTGTATACTGATCAGTTGATGAAAAGGTTGTGACCAGAGGTTGGCGGGAACTTAACCTTGCATTTCCCCTAGGAGCCATGGATCCAGAACTTACTAGTGCAGTGCTCATGGTGACTTTATAGAGCATAACTCAGGCAAATAATGAGAATCGGTGCCTATGTGGCTGCACTTAAACAAATGAAGAAATATAATGTGGGTCCAATATCCATGAAGGAATTTGACTACAGAGTTCTGGTATGTAAAGGTATAACAATCCGTTTTTGTTTGTGTTAGTTCAAAGGAAGGAGTTCAGAATTTCTACCTAGTCCATTTGAGGGTCATACCCAGTCTATCCACAAGCTACCTTTCGTATCCTTCTGGACCCTTCCAACTATATCCTCTCTAGCCTCTCTGAAATTATAGACTGGGACATAGAGGCTTTAACTGAATATTGAGAGCTAAGTAGCATCGGCCTCATAAGACGTGATTAAAAATAACACATGGTGAAATTCACCGTCTTGTCACAGACCACATTTGATACCTTCCTTTCTCTAATACCCTAAACGAAACAATAAAACTTCGAGCTGCAGCAGGAGCGAGCAGGAGGTCGTAAGAGCGAGCCCCGCTAACCAAATCAGGATGGGCAGTGTGAGGAGGTGTCTGTGTATCTGGGGCTCTGCTTGCATCATTCCATTTGACTTTTGTTTCGCTCAGGGTTGGGACTGTGTTGCCAGCAGCAAGTATGCTGACTGAAAACTGTCACAACAGCGATCATTACAATCCGGGAGTTGAGTTTGACTGGAACATATGTCTTCAATTTTAATAGCTCAGCTTCCCAGATGCCCTAAAGGAGAATATTGCCTGAGAAGGAGCTTTTCATGTAAGAATAATTTGTGTTAAGTAGCTCAGTGATCTGTTTGTTAGGTTAGAGCTGACAGTTTGTTTATATTTCTAAAGGGGTATGATGAATGGGGGAGAAGTTGATGCTAATTAGCCTAAATTGTTCCTAAGAATGTAGAGGGCTGTGCCAGTTTCATTGTTTCTGTTTCTTTGCACATTTTAAATAATTGAATGGAGCTCAGACCATTCATCATAATATCAGGCAAGATGGAAATAAATGAATTTAGCACGGGTCCACATGTGTGATGGAAGATGTCACTTTATAGGGCAATTAGATAAGACATCAACTTGGGACTAAAGCAGACTATTCTAACCATTTGCATAAAAAATATCAAACATGAATGTTTTCATTTATTCTATTAATTATCTCTGTCGGTGTAAGAGAATATCTTTCTCTTAGAGAATTAAGAGCCCTTCTTTCTGAAAATCTATCTATCTACATTAAGAACTAATGCTGTGTTATAAAATTTCGGCCCTTGGCTTCTGGACAAGATCTGTGGCATGTTTTCTAAGAAAGTTTCCTCCCCTCCCCTGATGTCGTCAGGTACCACTGGGAAGCCTGTTGGAGGGTGGGCTTAGCACCTGGCCAGATACATAATAAAAATGGTGGCAGAGAAACATTTTCGAAAGTTGGGAATCATCAAATGGTGTGTGTTCTTATTGAACTCCATGATAACAGCTAACATGTTGGTAGGGCATATTTTAGTTATTTCTCCAGAGTTGTCATATGTTTATTTCTCATATATGCTGGATTACATAGTGATATGATGAGAAACCTAGATGTAACTTCCTGAGTTGAGCCAGCATTTCCTCTAGGTAATAAGGTTAACATGAATGGATTATTTTATAAGAGCGATGGAAAATATATATGTTATATATGTTTTGCTAACACATATTTTGAGAATTAAAATAAAAAAGTGAAACTAAATTTAGAAAGTCTATGATATTTTTCAACCTTTTAATCCTCATTGGAGGCCATTCTTTTTTAATTTATGCACATAAAATACCACAGGAAGAGATGGTATAAATTTGTGGACTGTGGAGAATGAGTGAACATTTTTGAATCAGGATCTTTAAAAGGGGTGAAATTTGAGTATGATTAAGTTAGGAAAAAGCCTCGCTTACGGCGGAAGTCAGAGACTCTGTATACATTATGGGCATGTCATGGCTTTTAAAAAGTTATGTTAGACTTCTATACAAATTTTGAAGGAATTTGTATAACCCCAAACAAAATTCTGTGTGGTTCTGAACTTTTCCTAAGTTGAAAAAAGAGGGGGAGAAATAATAATGGTTAGTATTCCTATCAGAAGCAAGCCTTACTGTCGGGTGGGCTGGTGGCTTACACTGCCTGCGTGTTTACTTGGTCACTAGTTTTCTCAGAAGGAAATGATCCTGTGGCTTATGCTAGCCACGTTTGTGCATATATGCCCTGTAATTGGCATTTATTAAGGAGACCTTCAGTTTGATGGATGACTGTCAGAGCCCAGCCTGCTGGCTTTGAAGAGAGTTGACTTTGCTTGAGTTTTGTTGTATTAACTCATTAGAACTCTGCACTACTTCAACCCGCTCTTTGTTTACTTTTTTATAATTACGATTTTTGAACAATCGATTTTCAGAGACTTGGCAGGAGCCCATTCTCAACTCAAAGACTTTGCCTGACAGAAAAGTATGCAATAGAATGTATGTTCACAATAAGAACCCATGAGTATTAAAAGTAAGATTTTTGTATTTTCCTTAGTTAGCTGCCTAGTTAGTTAATTCATTTTAAACATAAAATGATTTATTAATTATCTTTATATTAGCTGCATGACTCCACAAATTTTTCTGCAAAACAACAGCTGCAGAAATATTTTTATATTAGAGGATGAAGGTGTTATGATATTTTAGCAACAATGTAAGCAAAGAATTAGAGCTATGAAAGGCCATCTGAATCTAAAGATATTTTCAAGAGAAAAAACGCTTACATATACTCATGCACTCAATTGTGAGTTATCAGTGAGTCCCAACTGTGTTTTTAATTTTATAATATGAAAATTCCCAAATCTGTGGTGACACATTTAATGTTAAAACTGATGTTTCACTTTCTGTTTTGCAACACCAAAGAAAGTGAACCTGAAAATGAGGATCTTTCCCAAAATGTGTTGGTGAGACAAAATGTACTTCCAGCTGGGCTTGTGTAACTCTCACAGACTAGTTGGAGAGGCATAAGATGGTGATGTTGTGTTTGATGTGTGTGATTTTTAAAAATATTTTTAGCTGCTATGTACAAAAACTAAGGGCTTGGGGAGAAAGGAAGTGCTTTCACAAAAAGCCAACATGGCTGGTGAGTGTTTGCACTGAGATTACAGACTCACTCATGGTTGTCTCATTTCTGACTTGTTGTAACTAGCTGATGACTTGATTATCTGTGAGGTCTGTTTAATAAAGATGGTAGCTTGATGAGTATATGTATTCATTATGTCATCCTAATATCTAGGTGAGTAAGACAGGCAAAGAAAGAATGAATGAGGAAAGAAAAATAGATAGCTTCTATTTGTGAAAGTGAATACTGTGCTGGGTCATAACTGATAGGTAGTGTTTTGAGTAACGAGTTCTTAATTTTATGGGGAGTGCCTCTGAGAATAGTATTAAGTCACTTGACTAGCCTTCACAGAGGGAAAGGGAAAATGAAACTTAGTTGTTTTCAGGTCACAGATAATTCAACTTTTCTTATTTTCTAAAAGGAACTTGAATTAGCAGAACAATATTTAGACTGCTTTGCCAATGAAGACAAACTTTTAAGTTTAGTGATGAAGTTGATTCATTTTTATTTCATTCAGATGATGGAAAACATAACTAATTGGCTCCTTATTTGGTCCACGATGCTCAGTTAATGTATTCAAAGTTATTACTAGATTAAAAAAATGAATTCACAGGTCAAAACTTCTTTTATTGTGGAGGAAACTGGCAGTCATCAAAAGGGCCATTAAAAAACAGTTTAATGAAGAAATATGTGACTGTTTAAGAAAGCGTCTAGTCTAAACTTAGCAGGAGGGCCATGGATCCTTTTTTTTTCTACTAGGCTGCAACAGTATAAGAAAATAATCTTGCATCTTTTAGGTTACTGCATAAATTTTCATTTCAGAAAGTCTTTACTTTAGCTACACAAATAAAATATAATTATACATGGATAGCCTGAAGCTAAAATCAAGTCTTCCTACTAATTTTATATTAAAATGTATGAAATTGTATCTTTTTATTTTTAATTGATATATTAGTGGTAACTAAGACTTTAATTTTAAATGTCGTTTTCCTTTTAACCTAAAAACAATGTGTAGCCCTTATTGATAGTGCCCTATATAACGAGCAGTGTCTTAAATACCCACATGAATTAATTTATTTAATCATCACAACCCTTTAAGATGGGTACTATTATTAACTTCACCTCAAGATCATAAAAGTAAGGAATAGAAAGGATAAGTAAGTTGGCCAACATGACACAGTTAGTTTGGGGATTTGCACATAGGCATTCTGACTTTAGACCCATTCTGTAATGCAGCCGTTAGTTTGGTTAAGTAGCTGAGGTTCTCTACATAAATGTCTAAGTCCACCAAATTTATTATTCAAAAGACATTTTGGAGCAGGATTCCAAAGAACAAGAGAAATATTTCTTTTCTGGAAGGAATATTATATTAATATAACTATACACATAGTAATACCCTTTTTTCTTAACTTTCATATCCCAGATCATCACTAACTAAAGGGTTGTAGGCTAACAGTGTGATCAGGTTTGTATGATAAGTGGTTGTCACATTTTAGGAGGGACAGGATTTGACCTATGGCCTAACTAAACAGTTATAATATAGAACCATATTATAACCAAGTTCTGCTTTGTTTTAAAAAATACAACTATTATTTTGAAAAGGAGATAAGCAACAACAGTAAAAAGAAAATCTAGACTCTAAGAGGTAGTTTCTATAAAAATTTGTCAAGTTTTCAAAAGTAAGTGTTTTGAAGCCTGTTTAACAAAGTCCAGAAATTTAGGTTCAATAGAGGAGGCTGGTTTTTATCACTAGACTGGAGTAATGAATTCTGGGATAATCTAAGCTGATTAACCTTTAAAAATTATGTTTTATTTTTGTAACTTTAAGAAAGAGACATTGCAGAGTTGAGTGGATTATAGCTCATAAACCTCATTCAAGATAATGAATGTGTAGTTATAAAATTCCATACATACTTTTTATTTTTAACTGCTGGACAAAGGAATTTTGATTATCCAGGTGTCTTTGAAGTATCTAGCAGAATGTGATGTCCACACACCCTACTGAGAAGGGTGAGAGTCAATGTTTTCATCTCAATGTAAAAAAAGAAAAGGAAAGAAATTGTGCACAAAGATAAAACTTTGTAAATATTTCCTGTGAAGAAATGTAAGCAGTAGATATAACTTTTAGTATTTACTTATTTACCAACAGTTGATTGAATGTATACTATGCATTGAAGATACCAGGGTGAGCAAGGCAGATAGCCCTTTAATGAACTAACATTCTAGTGAAGGAGACAAGAATAAACAAATAAATAATATAATATTATAGAATCATAAAAGTTATGAAGAAAATTAAGCCCTGGCTGGCATAGCTCAGTGGATTGAGCGCAGGCTGTGAACCAAAATATCGCAGGTTTGATTCCCAGCCAGGGCACATGCCTGGGTTGCAGGCCATGGCCCCCAGCAACCGCACATTGATGTTTCTCTCTCTCTCTCTCTCTTTCTCCCTCCCCTCCCTCTCTAAAAATAAATAAATAAATAAAATCTTAAAAAAAAAAGTTATGAAGAAAATTAATCAAGTAAGAGGATAGAAAGTGGTGTCATTTGGGGACATGGAGTGGTATCTATTCTAAATGGAGTGGTTGGGGAATGCTTCTCTGAGATTCTGATATTTGAGCAAACTCTAAATAACAATACAAAACAACAGTGGCATTTCTAGCATATTTATTACCTAGGATAAATAATTTTTAATACTCCTCTCTTTAGCCAAAATTATTTTTAGTAATAATTATACAATGAAAAGAATGATAATAATGACTAGAACAAAACACAGCCAAAGAAAAACAGTATTGAACTTCATATATTATCATACCAGTAACAAAATTAATTTAAATAAAATACACATTACAAAAGGGTAATGGATTACTACTTTTTAATTACATCTTTGTATTTTTTTATAAAAAAGGGAAAAATACCATACCTCATCTCTGTCTTTTGGAACAGGTTTGTTGAAATACACATACTATATAATTCACTTATTTACGTTATATAATGCAGTGGTTTTTAGTGTACACATAGAGTTATGCAATTATTATCATGATACTAGAACACTGTTACCACCCAAAAGGGAAACCCCATACTCTTTTGATCACCCCTCATTTGCCCATGCCACCACTTCTTCCCCCAGCCCTACAAAACCACTTCCTAGGTCTATAGGTTTGCTTCTTTTTTGTATTTCATATAAATGTCATAAATTTGCTCTCATTTGTGACCAGCATCTTTTACTTAGCATCACATTTCTAATGTTTGTGTATATTGTAGTGTGTGTCAGCATCTCATTCCTTTTATTGCTGGATAATATTCTATTGTATGGATATACCATATTTTATTTACACATTCATCAGTTGGTGGACATTTGGGTTGTTTCCACAGTTTTAATATTAAGAATACTTAATGCTATTGTGAACATTAATGTATACGTTTTTGTGTGAACATATCTTTGTTTTGGGGGGGGCGGGTATATACCTAGAGTGGAATGGCCAGGTCACATGGCAATTCTATGTTAAAGCTTTTGAAGAACTGCTAGAATGTTTTCTAAAGTGGGTGCTACATCATTTTACATTCCCATCAGCAATGTATGAGGGTTCTAACTTTTTCGTATCCTTTTCAAAACTTGTAATTATTTGACATTTTGATTCTTTCCATCCTAGTGGATGCAAAGTGGTAGTTTTTTATGATTTCGATTTGCATTTCACTGATGGCTAATGATGTTGAGCATCTTTTCATTTTTTTATTGGCCATTTGTACATCTTCTTTGCCTATTTTTAATTGCATTATTTGTCTTTTTATTATTGAGTTGTAAGGATTCTTTATGTATTTTAGATATAAGTTCCTTATTAGATATATGATTCACAAATATTTGTAACATTCTATTAGTTGTCTTTTCTTTTTTTTGATGTCCTTTCAAGGCAAAAGTTTTTAATTTTGATGACATCCATCTTTTAATTTTCATTTATTTCTTGTGCTGTTGGTGTCATATCTAAGAGACTATGGTATAACCCAAGATTGTAGGGACTTATACCTATGTCCTTTTATTATTTACTTATACTTAACATTTTTTCAATTTTCATTTTTATATTTTTCAATTACACAGTAATTTGAAAAGATATATGCCTCCCTATGTTTACTGCAGCATTATTTACAATGGCCAAGATATGGAAGTAACCTAAATGTGCACCTATGTTCTTTTACAAAAGTTTTATAGTTTTAGCTCTTGTATTTAGGTTTTTGGTCCATTTTGAGTTGATTTGAGATGAGGGTACCACTTACTCTTTAGTGTATGGATATCCAGTTGTTCTAGCACAATGTGTTGAAAAGACTGTTTCCCCCATTGAATTGTTTTGGCACTTTTATCAAAAATTAATTGAGTGTAAATATAAGCATTTATTTCTAGACTCTCAACTCTATTTCAATGACATATGTGACAATTCTATGCCAGTGCCATTGTCTTGATTACTGTAGCTTTGCAGTAATTTTTGAAATTGAGAAGTGTGAATTTTCCAACTTGGTTCTTCTTTCTGAAGACTATTTTGGCTGTTCTGTCTACCATGGATTTCCCTATGTTTTAAATCTTGAACACAAATAAAAATCTCAAGAAGTTAAATAACATGACAGAACTGAAGTAACTCAAGTTCTGTTTCATCATGTATTTCAATCACTGTGCTACCACAATTTATTCCAAATCTATTGTTTAAACTGTGGATTGTGGTAACCAGGGGGTTTCAGACACAAACCACCCCAAAAAGCCATAATTATTTTAAGTCTATTAGTAATTTACTTTTGAGATGAATGCAAGTATCAATGTCTGTGTTTGCTGAGGCCCACCTGTATACCTGGAAGTTCTCCAAGTCAATTTCCATGTAAAATACAATGTTTATTAAAGGACAAGTGACAACATTTTTTTGGACGGGAGCAGTATTTTTTCACTAATGATAAAGTTGCTGATGTCTGTGTGTTGGTTTTACTGTTGTTATACAGTTCTCTAAATTGCCTGTGCACAAGGAGGACTGCTTCTTTCATCCCACCCTTGGGATGCCACTGAGGAAGAGCAAAGCATTCAGAGATCTGGAGGAGGAGCCTCCCAGGAAGTGGGAACAGAAATGTTAATCCCTCTCATTACTAATGATTTTGGAAATTTAAGGAACTGGAAAAACTGTTATTTAGCTAGTGCATAGAAGTGATAGGTGAATGGGAGGACATGAAGTTGGAGACAGTGGCAGCCAGGGCAAGTAATGGCTTATAGGTAGGGTCACCATATGATTTATAGTCCAAACTATGGCACTTCTGAGAGAGAAAGGTTACTGTTAATTATATCAAGACAATAGGTTTAATGGGCCTGTCCCCAGAGAATAAGGACGGATGGTTACCCTGCCTAAAGGTTATGGCACAAAGTTGTACTCTCACTACCTTTAGAATCCAACCCTAAAGGACAACTGTGATGGGAGCTAAAACTCTTAAATGCAGGTGAGCAATAATCTAACCCAACGCCATTAGTAATTTGTGAATTAAGGAAGCTGAACAGTATGTACAGTGTGGTGGTTTAGAATTGTGCTTATCAAATTTGAACAGGCAGAAGATCACATGGAGGTCTTTGTCCAAACACATGGCTGGGCTACACTCCCTGAAATTATAAGTCAGTAGGTTCTGTATTTCTAACAAGCTCCCAGGTGCTGCTGATACTGCCAACCCATGGGGAACCAGACCTACACTTAGGTATTGAAGAAATTCTGATGTGGTAAGTTGAATATGATTTTTTCTTGTTGCGCCTTTATACTTATCCAGGGATGATCCAATTCATCCCATGATTTTCAATTTTATGCATCACCTTACTTGATAATTTTTGGTGCTGGAAATTGAAGCATTAGTAATTGAAGTGCATAATCAAAGAGAACACTGAATATATTTTAATTCCTAATTGTTACCATATTTTATCTCCCTAAGCAATAAAGAGTAACAAAACTGTTAAACCAATAATTATTTTGGCTTAATAATGTAACCCTATATTAGTAGGCCATATGCATAAATAAGCAATGAGAAATTCCTGTTTGATGTAATACTTTTGGGGGACAGTGACTATTTGGAGATGGTCCTATTATGATGAATAGCAGCAGGAACAGAATGTTTTAAGTGGACTGACTGCTGGTCATGAGGTGAGACCATTGCAGATGGTGTGCCTTTTGTTTAAATAGTATCTTGTGACCCAACTTTGATGCATTGAACCATTTTTCCACGATTTTGATGATAAGTCACTAACATTGCATCTTCTGTCAGTTACAATGGTCTTAAGAGGTTACATCTAACATCAGGAGGAAACATACCCAAGGGTTAAAGAGAGTTAAAATATGCCTTTAAAAAAACCCAAAAATCTTCTAACGTGGATGTCATTGTAATGCATGTATAACCCCATGATTTTTCTTAAGTTCTCAAATAAATTTGAGAAAATTCACAAAGGCATGTTACTGGTAACGTGGTCAGAGTCTAAGAATATCATTGGTAGTAACTACCCTTAGAATTAGATTCAAGGGATGGGTAAAATATTCCTCCAGCTTAATAGCATCTTGAGTAACCTCCAACTTTTCTCCAAACTAGGTGACAAGATCAAGGAGAATAGATAAAGGTAGTAAATAACCATGAAACAACTTCAGTTATTTTATCCATGACTTTTGGATTAGTGGAAGGCAAGTATTCTCTGGACCTTGCCAAACTTAGTTGACTGTGTTACTATCCTATTAACTAGGCACAATTTAGAGCAAAGGATGCCTATAATTTCTGTGAGATGTCTTGATCATGGACTATCTCGAATCTTAATTTCCATCTGAGATGTCTCACACTTCCTCTCTGGTGAATGAGCCAGTCAATAATAAGTATACAGCAGATCATATGGCCTATTGTACTGGTGTGGGGGGGGGGGAACAGTATTTATTAAATATCTACCAAGTACCAGGTACTTAGTAGTAGTTAATATGACAGATGTGGTCCCTGCTCTCATGGAGCTTAAAATAAAGTGAGGAAGCCACTGCACACAATTACAGGATCTCACAGGTATGTGATGAATGAGATAATAGAAGTTAGGGTGATTTATAAGCATAGCTGGGCCCTTGAGTCTAGTTTAGGGGAAAGACAGATATCCCTTAAAAAGTAACATTTGAAATGGGGATTGGCAGTGAGAACAGAATGTTTTAGCTGAAAGTATGGCACATTCTAGGGACTAAAAGAAGCTCAGTGTGATTGGAAGGGCAACTAAAACTTAGCAGTTGGGAAGTAGGCACAGGCTAGATAGTAAATCTTTAAGTTAATGTATTTAGAATTGACTATAGGACAATGAGAAATTACTGATGGATTTTAATGGAGTGTCATGATCAGATTTTTGTTTTATGAGGATGCCTTCATGAAGGATTACTCCAAGGGCTAAGCCAAGTGTAAATGGATTGGGTAGGATTAAGATTTGTGGCAAGGAGGCTGACTAGGATGCTGTTTCAGCAATATCTGTCATAGATAACAGCGACTTAGGGTGACCATGGAGATGGAGGTAAATGGATATCAAAGTGGTATTTGAGAAGGCAGGACTTGGTCATTAATTGGATGAGATGGAAGAGTCAAAGAGCTCTTTGGATTAATGATTTGGGCTACATTAGTAGACACTGAAGGCAAGAAGCTTAGGGGGAAAGCTGGGATAGGCAGAGAGATAGGGCAGAAGGACATAAGTTCACTTCTTTTTTAGAAATATATATTTTATTGACCACGCTATTCCAGTTGTCCCATTACTCTCCCTTCATTCCTCTCCACACTGCACACCCTCTCCCACCCACATTCCTCCCTTTTAGTTCATGTACATGTGTCTTAAGTTCTTTAGCTTCTACATTTCCCATACTATTCTTGCCCTCCCCCTGTCTATTTTCTACCTACCATTTATGCTACTTATTCTCTGTACCTTTTCCCCCTTTCTCCTCCTCCCACTCTCCTATTGCCAACCCTCCATGTAATCTCCATTTCTGTGGTTCTGTTTCTGCTCTGGTTGTTTGCTTAGTTTGTTTTTGTTTTTGTTCTAGGTGTGATTGTTAATAATTGTGAGTTTGCTGTCATTTTACTATACATGTGTTTTATTTACTTTTTCTTAGATAAATCCCTTTAACGTTTCATAAAATAAGGGCTTGGTGATGATGAACTCCTTTAACTTGACCTTATCTGAGAAGCACTTTCTCTGCCCTTCCATTCTAAAGGAAAGTTTTGCTGGGTAGAGAAATCTCAGATGTAGGTCCTTGCCTTTTATGACTTGGAATACTTCTTTCCAGCCCCTTCTTTCCTGTAAGGTCTCTTTTGAAAAATCAGCTGACAGTCTGATGGGAACTCCTTTGTAGGTTACTGTCTCCTTATATCTTGCTGCTTCTAGGATTCTCTCCTCATTTTTGTCTTGGCTAATGTAATTATGATGTGTCTTGGCGTGTTCTTCCTTGGGTCCAACTTCTTTGGGACTCTCTGAGCTCCCTGGACTTCCTGGAAGTCTATTTCCTTTGCCAGATTGGGGAAGTTCTCCTTGATTATTTGTTCAAATGAATTTTCCACTTGTTGCTCTTCCTCTTCCCCTTCTGGTACCCCTATAATTCAGATGTTGGAATGTTTAAAGATGTCTTTGAGGTTCCTAAGCCTCTCCTATTTTTTTTGAATTTTTGTTCCTTCATTCTTTTCTGTTTGGTTGTTTCTTTCTTCCTTCTGGTCCATTCCATTGATTTGAGTCCCAGTTTCCTTCCTATCACTATTGGTTCCCTGTACATTTTCCTTTATTTCACTTAGCATAGCCTTCATTTGTTCATCTAATTTGCAACCAAATTCAACCAATTCTGTGAACATCCTGATCACCAGTGCTTTGAACTGTGCATCTGATAGGTTGGCGATCTCTTGGTTGCTTAGTTGTATTTGCTGTAGAGCTTTGTTCTTCCATTTGGGTCTTTTTTTTTGTTGTTGTTGTCTTGTTGCACATGTTTCATATGAAGGGCGGAGCCTTAGGTGTTAACCAGGCCACAACAACCCAGTCACTGGGTTGTGACGCTGTATTTGGGGGCGGGGTCTGAGAGGAAACAATGGTGCTTGCTCCACTCTTCGTGGGCTTTCAGTTCCTTCTGCCACTTTCCCCAAGCAAACTGGGCCCCTCTGGTGCTGATTCCCCTGTTGGTGGGTTTGTGTAGGTTCTAGGTCCCTGTTGGTCTCTCCAACGACCTCTCCTGTGAGGCTGGGAGTCTCTCCCGGCACGTCAACCCCCACAGGTGTTTTCAATCAGTGCCCTGAGGCTGTATTTCCTGGCACTGGGACCTGGTGCAGTGCCTCGCTTCACAATCTCCACCTTCCTGGGTTTGCCGGTTGCCACCCCATGCTCAGGGACTGCCAGCCTCTGCCTGTGCACCCAGGGTCCACCCAATGCAGTCTTGGGTGCCCGGGATGCCTCAGGTACCTGGTCCCACCACTCCTTGTGCCATGACCCCTCCCCACCCAGCTGCCCAACTCTGCCCCTCCTTCTTGTCTGGGTGAATGTGTCTATTTTAACTCCTTGGTTGTTTGACCCCCATACAGTTCAATTTCTGTCAGTTCTGGTTATTCTGTTTCTAAATTGTTGTTGTCCCTATCTTGGTTGTGTGAAGAGGCCCAGTGTGTCTACCTACATCTCCATCTTGGCCCATGAGTTCACTTCTGAACATGATGCATTGGAGGGCTAATGAGATACCAGATAAGCTGTTGTTTATTAGGAAGTTAGGTGAGTGGGTTCAAAGATAAAAATGTGAGTGTGACCAGTACATGGATGCTAAATGAAGCTCTGCAAGTCAATGCAGTTACCGAAAGAGCACAGAATGAGAAAAACAGAAAGCCTGTGACTAAGCCCCCAGAGAAGCATTGACGTTTATAGGATCTTTTTCAAAGTGGTGATTTAAAGATAATATTAGGGGAAAACATTTAAAAAATAATTTTAAGAAAAGGAAGAAGTCTTGTGAGTCTGAGAGTTTCCTTTCTTTTTCAGAATTTATTTGCTTTTTTTCTACTCAAGTGAAGTCATACAGATTCTAAGTCAGAGTTTCTTCTGTTGTGGTTTAAATTGATTTTTGAAAAAAAGGAAAACCAAAGCATCAAATTATCCATGCCTAAAACTTTTTGAATTCAGTGCATAATCAAAGCAATTATAAAAGGCAATGCTGCCAACATTCAGTGATGGCCAAGGAAGGACCTTGCTTCCTTTACCTCTTTTTACTCCTGATTTCCAATATCTTTTCAATGTAAAAGTTTTTTGGAGATATTCTGTCTCCTGTCATGATCTTACAGGTGTGTGGCAGAAACCAAGAATAATGGCTCCCCACTTGCTCTTTAAGTCTTGCAAGGGACCTGGATAAATAGCAAAACCACTCTTCTTATTTATGTGAACCAACTCATGTCCACAAAACTTGATCTTTGGTGTGATTACAGTGGAGCTCTTCCTCCTTCTTAAACACACAGTGGACCCATTCCTTATCCTGACATATCATCCAACTTTGTTTCTGTTTTCCCCTCTGGGGAAGATAATGTGGTTTACATTCTTTTAGAAGTCTTGGACACCAAGAATGTTGAGGTCAGCCCAACCAGGGAAGTGAAGGAAAGAATGTCAGCTAACCCAGTGGTGAAACCTTGGGAGTATGCTCCACAAAGGGCATTTTCTCCCTGTTTTTCTTTTTTCCTTTTGTGTATTAACCACAAATAACCCACAGCCGTTAAATAAGCTTCATAAGAAGCCACCAACAAATGTTTAAAGCATTTCAACAGGGCTTCCAAGAATGTCCTGAATAAAATTGTTTTTGTATCATGACCAATATATCAGCTTTCATTTTTTACCCACTGTCTCTTGTTGATGCAAAATTTATTGAAATTTCAAATCAAGAAATGTAGTAGAAGAAATGGTTGCACTTCTCTAAGGTAGCTTATTTTAAGTGAAATGAATGAATACATAGTCAGATAGAGAAAGATCAAGGAATAAGAGATTTGTATGCCCTCCAAAGTAGTTGGATATTTGTGTGTTTTATGGACAACTCTCACTGAATGTAAATAAATATATTTATTTTAAAAATTTAGAAAACATTTCCAAAATGTTTTTGGATTTAAATCCTTTGAATTACCAAGAAGGAAAGCAAAAGCCCAATGGAGTAGATTAACATTGAGGATGAAATTCCCAGCAGATTTCAGTGCCTTTTTTTCTTTGTTTTGGTCAAAACCTAGGGATTTATTAAACATTATATTAACACTATTATATTTGGGAAGAATACATAAACATACTTACATATACACACATAGATAAGAGTAGAAGTTCTTTCATTTCCTTTAGGAAATATTTTTTATACGGTCTGGAAAAGATTGTGAATGACATGTAAACAGCCTGTTTTGGATGGTATGAGAAAAAACAATACATGCATTTGAGTATTTTTATGGAGGGGTCTGTTCTTATACACCTGGCCTTTTTTGAGGCATATTTACATATACTGTGTCTCATGTTCTAAAATTCCTTTGTTATTCATGCCACAGAGGTTTTCATGGGTTCATAGACTGTGCTTCGGAGTATAACTTAGTGTGAAGATAGTTGAGTAAAGGAATAGACAAAGGCAAAACAAAGCAATTCAGTTGAAATCCAGAGACCTTTCCATTGCCGAAAAGTAAGTAAAAGCAGATGTTGTAAAGTTTAGAAAATCAAGACATTATTTTCCTGTTTCCATTGAATTTTTTCTAAACATATTATAAATAAGCTTTGAAGTAATACAAAGTTTTCTGTTTGTTTTGTTGATAGCATCTTTTGTAAAAAACTTTATCAGTGCTGCTCAAGTTATAGAATAAATGATATCTCAGTTGGTAAAAGAACTGACTATATCTGCTGGCAAATATAATGCTGCAATATTGAAATTACTTACAATGTTGGAGTCACTTAGGTATTATTTCATTAGGTCTCTGGGGTTTAATGTTACCTTAAATATTTTGTGCTATAAGAATACAAATGTGGAAACTCAATCTCTTATTGTGTCACACTTTATTTTTAATTTTATATTTATGGATACTTTGTTTTACTCTGTATAGAGAAAAACTGCTTTATTAATTTTTACAATTTCTTTGAGAAAAGTGGCCTAGGAATTTGAAGATAAGGCTGTCTATGCATACTCATGCCTTCCCCTGTTCTCTAAAGCAGACTCATATTAAACTTTTAAAATGTTTAAAATGTGGTCTATACATGTGAAGGCTATTTCAAATGAACTGTTATTTTTTATATTTGCATCTGAAACGTAATACCTAAAAGAACCCATGGGAGAGTTCATTGGCAGAGCAAGGTGTTTGCTAGCTCAGGGAAGCTCCAAAACAGGTGCCCATCCTCACAGGCTCCCACTGGCCCTCCTCATTTGGAGTCCCTGAATGCCTTCCAGCTGTTAGAGAATGTCCCAAGCTCAGAACGGCATCCCTGCTGAGGACATTTTTAGGGTCTAAGCCAATTCTGGAAATGACTGGCTGCTAAAATATGAAACGAGGGAAATTATTTCATATCATTGACATGAGCCATTTCTGTCTGTTATTACCTTCATTCAGCTGGGTCACACATGATCCAATAATCAAATCACCACCCTGTATGTCTTAAACCTGCATGTTCATTTGACTACTATGTGAATGTGGGGAAACAAAGATAATCTAAGCTGTCTTTACTTTGTTCCCTTCTAAATATATATTTTTTTGCATAAATAAGTAAAATCCTTGAAAATTTTTGAAAATGATATAATATAGAAAACTGAAGTCACCAGTGGTGGCCTTTTTAATTCCTATCACTTGACATACATATTGATATATTGTTAACAGTTTGGTATGTATCAATTCCTTCTTAATGATTAGTGGAATTTTCAATTTTAATACTGTAGTAATACAACAAGGGCCTTGTAAAATTAATTTAAATGAAAAATTAGCTGGATCTATCAACAATTTGAAAGGTATATACAATTTAAGTGGGAAAAATAAAGCAATCTGATTTTTTTGTTATTCTTCAAATTCTTTCAAGTGGCATTTGAAGGAGCTTACAGTAAAAATCAGAGCAAAGGGAAACATGGCTGAGAAGCATTCACAAAGTGTGAAGGAAAGAATGGGGAAATTATTCAGAGAAGGGAAATGTGAAGTCAAGAAGTGCCAGTGTTGGAAAGCAATACCCTTTGATATAAAACGTTGCATAAAGTTTCAATGTGGTCTTTGCCCTTCCTTCTTACTGGGATGCAAAAGGATACCAGTTCCTTTGAGACGAATTTGCATAGAAAACCTTTGTCTGCAGTCAAAATACAACCTTCACATAATTAACAATGCTGCTTTCCGGCAGGGACAGTGCCTCATACAACTTTGTGTTTCCAGGACCTGGCTGTCCAATAGCCCTAAGCACATTTGATAGAACAATAAATGAATGAAGTAGTGAATGAAGCAATGAGATCAATGAATCGATGAATGAATCAATGTACAGGTGTTCTATGATTATTTCTTATTGTCTTATTGCCCACTAAATCAAGAGCATGATGTTTAGTTTATTAATATTTTTAAACAAATGTAGTGGCACAGTTTTAGGTGGTATAAATGCTAATATGTATAAGACAGTTTGTGCCTTGATAGAGTTTATAATCTTATGTGACAAAGAAGTAAATAAAGAAAACCCAGCTACACTGTAGAGAGATAATAGACGAGTTCAAAGTGCTGTGAGAACCCACTGGAAGAGTAGCTAATGCAGACCAGGGAAATGGGAGACTCATGGTCCTGCAGGAAAGCAGCTCTGCGGAGTGTGCAGAGTTAGAGGTATGTAGCTTTTTTGTGTTCTGGCCAAAGCAGGGATAACAACACTTGGATTCTTGAAGAGAGAGTGGACCTCGATTGTCAGGTAGTTTAGGCAGGATTTGACAGTTGCAGGATGGTTGAAGTCCTTTTAATTATTGAAAATTGTGGTTACTGGCAAGGATCTGCAGAAGAGGTATCCTTAGCTTTAGACTGAAGAAAAGATCCACTGTAAGCATCAGATGATAGGTATTATTGTAAAATCTAATGTACCAGTCAAGTCCCAGCAGGAAATGTCACACTGAAAAGGCATAACTGAAGAGAGATTAATGGAAGAACTACTGACAAAGTTGGGCAGATTTAAGGAACCAACAAAGGACGGTGCAGCACTAAGGACTGGCAACAATGGGAAACTGTTATCACCCCGGCAATGGCTAAAGCAGGAGGAGAAGGCTGCTTTATAGGAGGTGAACCTTAACCAGAGGGGAACAATTTGAAGCCAGGCCTGGGCAGGATGAACCTGGGAAAATACTCAACCTTCCTCCTCCTCCTGACTTTGAATGCTCACAGGTACCTCAGATTGCTCTACCTAACTGGAAATCAGAAAACAAAAGGGAATGCAGTTGACAGAGTCCTTGAAATTAGCTTCCAGGAAAGAAAGCCAGATTGAAAGATTCAGAATAGTAGATCATGAGGGGCGAAAGAAGACTATCTAGCACAACTGAGGATCCTGGTTTCTAATTCCATCAGTGGAGAGCTGTCCCATTTTCATTCAATAATAGATATGAGTTGTATGTTATTGAATATAGAAAGCATCATTTTTGACCCTAGAAAAGAGTAGCAAGTCATTAGACACAATCTTCTTTGTTGTAGGAAAACAGTTTTTCTTGTTACTATTTCTGAGGGGTTTTATTGTTAGGAATGCTGCAGAAAGGTTTAATGACTTATCGATTTGTATGGAGTAATAGTTATTTCTTCTTTTCTTTTTTTCCAAAGTAAGATGCTACCTAACAGATTTGGACAGAGATGAACATCATTTGAGAGATAAGAAGATTGATTCTAGAGAGATTAAAGAACTGGATTTCTGGGCCTCTTTCCAGAGCTTTCCAGGGATTTTTTTGTATCTCAGATATACAAAGACTTTGCTTTATTTTGTTAATGTGCAAGAAAGGCAGGAGGATATTTGGACAACATAGACTTATTCGAAGAGTATAGAAGTCTGAAAAAATTATTAATTTCCATGGTCAACCAGGAAGCAGTGGGATCATAGGAGGCTACCCTGGGTTATGCCCAAATAGGATAGGTCAGCATTTTTCCTTGAACTGATGCCAGAGTGCAGGGAGGCAGAGCATTTAACTAGAGCACTGTTTCCAGAGCCCAGAAGAGCTTTTTGGCTTCAGAAATGATGCTAGGAGATAGCCTAGGCAGCAGGGGCAGGCTGGACAGGATGAATCTGGGAACCATGCTCAAGAGTGACACCTTTTCCCAGAACTAATATGTCACATACATGTGTATGCTTTTTATTATTGTTATTATTATTTTTGTTACTTAACAATATATCTAATGGTGACTGTGTTATTTACACATGTATGCATGGTTGAAGGGGCTACTTTTAAAAAAGATTTTATTTATTCTTAGAGAGAGGGAATGGCAGGGAGAAAGAGAGGGAGAGAAAGATTGGTGGGTGAGAGAAACATGAGCCCCAACCTGGGGCCGAGGATGGGGCCCACATCCTAGACATGTGCCTTGATGGGGAAGTGCACCAGCAACCTTTTGCTTTGGGGGATGACGCCCAACCAACTGTGTTACACCAGTCAAGGAAAAACAGCTACTTTTTAAGCAGTGGTTCTTATAAACCTGCTAGACAGTTCTGATTTTTTGTTTTATGTAATATTTCTAGAAACTTCTTATAATTCTTCCTCTTTTGTGTGTGTGTGTGTGTGTGTGTGTGTGTGTGTGTGTAGTTTTTAGCCTCACCTGAGGGTATGGTTATTGGTTTTAGAGAGAGAGGAAGGGGGAAAGAAAGAAATTGAAAGAGAGAGAGACACACACACATACAGACAGACAGGCAGACAGACAGACATAAATATGAGAGAGAACATAGATCTATTGCCTCCCATAGGTTCCCAGACCTGGGATTGAACCTGCAACTTATGTATGTATATGCCCATAACCCATTGGTGTATGGGATGATACTTCAACCAACTGAGCCACGTGACCGGGGCACTACTCTTTCTCTTTTGTAGTCAACCAGAAGCCTTACCTCAATTAAATCCATGCTTGTCACTTACTTCTGACTGAGTGTGGGAGGCTTCTGACAGTGATACTCTTTCCCCAAATTCACTAATTCGAAGATGCCTGTAGGAATCCTGAGAACATTTGGAAGTCAGACAATGGGTGCCTGGGTGAGGAGTGCTGTCAAAGTTTGAGGTTGATCTGGGAAAAATATAATGAGAATGAAAACACTGTACAGATTTCACAGATTTCAAGATACAGTTCCTTGAGATCAGGGTGCATTTTATAATTGTTGTAGCCTTACAACAGGATTAGCAGCATTTTCTCCCTTCGTGGCCATGCAAACAATGATGCATGTGATGACTGATGGCATCTTTGAGCATTAAAAACTGAGCCTTGAAAGGACATTTGTATTGGCACAAGAACAGGCATATAGATCAATGGAATAGAATACAGAGCACAGAAATAAACCCACAGCTTCATGGTCAATTAATATTTGACAAAAGAAACAAGAATATACAATAAGGTAAAGACAGTTTCTTCAGTAAATGGTATTGGGAAAATTGGACAGATATATGTAAAAAATTATAGACTACCAACTTACACCATACACAAGAATAAACTCAAAATTCATTAAAGACTTAAATCACAAAACCATAAAATTCCTAGAAGAAAACATAGGCAGTAAAATTTTAGACATTTCTTGTAGCAATGTTTCTGCCAATATATCTCCCCAGGCCAGGGAACAAAGGAAAAATAAACATATGGGATTACATCAAATTAAAAAGCTTTTGTACAGCAAAATAAACCACCAACAATGATACATGTGATAAGGGGTTAATTTCCAAAATATATAAGGAACTTATACTACTCAACACCAAGAAGATAAACAACCTAATCAAAAAATGGGCAAAGGACCTGAATTTGACACTTCTTCAAAGAGGACATACAAATGGCCAATAGAGATATTAAAAAAAATGCTCAATGCGACTAATCATCACAGAGTTGCGAATTAAAACCACAATGAAATATCACCTCATTCCTTTCAGAATGACCGTCATCAATAAATCAACAAACAACAAGTGCTGGTGAGGATATAGAGAAAAGGGAATCCTTTCGCACTGTTGGTGGGAATGCAGATTGGAGCAACCACTGTGGAAAACAGTACAGAATTACCTTAAAACATTAAAAATGAAAATGCCTTTTGACCCAGCGATCCCACTTCTAGGAGTATATCCAAAGAAACCTGAAACACAAATCAAAAGAATACATATATGCACCCCTATGTTCATTGCAGCATTATTTACAGTAGCCAAGATCTGGAAACAGCCCAAGTGCCCATCACTAGATGAGTGGTTAACAAAGCAGTGGTAGGTTTGCACAATGGAGAACTATGAGACTGTAAAAAAGAAGGAAATCCTACCTTTTGAGGCAGCATTGATAGACCTGGAGATTCTTATGCTAAGTGAAATAAGGCATTCAGAGAAAAAGAAATACAACATGACTTCATTTACATGTGGAATCTAATGAACAAAATAGAAACAGAAGCATGGATACATGCAACAGACTGACAGCTGTCGGAGTGGAAGGGAGCTGAGGGACTGGGTGAAAAAAGTTGAAGGGATTAAGTAAAACACACACACACACACGTACACACAAAACAATAACAACACATAGACACAAACAACAGTGTGTTGATGACCAGAGGGAAATGGTTAAGGCGCAGGTGGAATTGGGCAAAGGAAGAGAAAGTGGGGATGGAAAGAGACTGCTTTGGGGCAGTGGGCACATGGAGCAGTGTGCAGATGGTGTTTTGCTGGGTTGTACACTTGAAACCTGTATGGTTTTGTTAGCCAATGTCACCGCAATAAATTCAGTAAAAATAAATTAAAATAAAAAATGAGATTTTTAAAAAGAATTTAATGTTTGTAAATATAATTTGAGTATGTCTCCATTTAGAGTGATCAGAATATATCTTTAGAACTAGACTATATCTTTAGAATGAGAATATAAGGCAAGAAAGCTGAAACTTAGTTAATTACTAGTTAACCTGGTAATAATTTTGTCATGATTACCAAAAATATTGTATGTATTAAGAGGCATGCTGAAGCTGCATTCTGGCTCGGGGCTTGCTTCATTTCTAAGACAGGTCTTTAATGGGTGGGAAATAGAAAAGTGCCTGTGACACAGGCATTTATATTCTTTCTTATAAAGTAATTGAAAAGGAATTGTCTACATGGAGTTTATATAGAAAAGGGAATCAGAAAGTGATAATTTATAACTGCTGAGCATTGCCCAGGTCTCTGAGAAAGTGTCTGATGGACCTGAGTTATCTAGTAATGACATTGATGTGTTATTGTATTCTGAGCTAGGGTTAATTTAGCATGTTTTTCATTTTCATCAATACCACATAAGCGTCTTTGCTTTGTTTCTGTACTTGCCAAGAAACCTAAATTAGCTTGCCAGGGGGTTTATGCCCTTGAACTTCTATTGGATGTTTTATACATGGGTAATCACTTTGGAATGTGGCTTCATATGATCATAAATGGACAAATATCCTAATATCTTTCTCCTTTTCCTTTTGTATGGTCACTGTATTTTAGCTTGTCTTACAAAATTATTAGAAAATTCTGCTTTCAAGAAAGACTCTTGATAGTTCAAACTCTCGCGTGGAGAGGCCTTACCCTGGAAAAACTGATGTGACAGCCCAGCCAATGAGGAAGGCAGCCCAGGATTCAGAGGGGGTGAACCTGACAAGGGCAACTTGCTTCTCACCTCTACACCCTGTCTTTACTGACAAGCACCATTTCACCCAGAGTCCTTCTTCATTCCGGTGTATGTGGTGATTCTACAAGTATCTTAATCATTTCCAGGCTTGCTTATAAATTGTTTTAGAATAAACAATCTCTCTTTGTACCTCACTATGTATGAGGAACATGGTGTGCAGTTCTGGTCAGCAGCCCTCAATGAAGACATGATTAAAGTGAAAGGGCTGGGATGCGAGTAAAAGACAGAAAACTGTACTTGAACAACAATTAAAATAAAAAAAACAATAAAGTGAAAGGGTCCAGAGAAAGTTCACTAAACATGGGCAAAAAAAGAGGCTTCTATATTGATTAATTAGCTTAAATTGGTGGATTCATTCATTACATTTGTTCTGATTATGGCATAAAAAGAGGACTCTTCCTTACAAAGGAAGAAGGCTAGGAAAGGAAATATGATTAAAATTTATAAAAATATGCTTTCTTATTTATTGAATCTTGGCATACTAGAACTCAGGGTACTCTCAGAAGCTTAAAAGAGATTTAAGATGAGTAGAAATATGTGGAATGCATTATTGTAGGATGCAGTGCAGATTGAAAATATACATAGATTTATTAAAAGTTTAGACAAGCTCATGAATAGCAGATTGGGGAAACAATGACACTTAGGGGTATGTCTACAACTCTTGAAAGAGATCAGACATACTCTTTCACCACATGCCCCTTGGTGTACCCTTCAAAGAAGGAATATTATGGTGAATGAGCCATTGGTAGGATATATATTAGAGGCTAATTAAGCAAGTAAGACAAATGCCAAAATGCGGGGCATCGGTGCGGGGGGGTGGGGGGGGCGGGGTGCTGAGGAACTGGACTCATTGAATTAACCAGGTTCCAAAGACATGTAAATAAGACAACCGGGCGAACTCCAGGGCAGTGGTGGTGGAAAGCTGTGAAAGCATGTGCCCTTCACCCCAGGAGCAGTGATCTTCGTTATCAGAGGATCAGACAGTAACGCTCAGTGTTGGGCGCAGCCAGAGTTAGGGCTCACGCAACTGTTGCGTGGACCACCATGTTGATTGTGTCGAGCCTTTTTTGTGCAGAGAATCAAGGTTTTGTCTGCAATTAATGCATAATAAACTAGACCCAGTCATATACTATATAAAAAAAGAAATAAAAGTTTCCTTTAAGCTATATCCTTTTAAAATGTTCCTGGAAAAGGGCCTCTATTCTTTTATTTAAAACAACCCTGGAAATGTGGGTAGAAATATTTTTGTAGCAATTTTTTTTACAAATAAATTTTATTGGCATTCTTTGTTGTCTCTCCCAGTATGAATTAGTTCCTTACATGATTTACTTCTGTTTTCAACGAAGAAGGCTGAAACGAATTTAAATTAAAACAGCCTGCCTTTCTATTAGAATACATGTGGTACTGTTTCTCACCTTCTATCTTCACTGATGATAATGTATTTTTTTCTTTTACCAATTTGCTAGCATGTTTTAAAAGACATCTCCACATGTGTTTCTAAGCATATATGTACACACACATAAGGGACAGAGACAAGTAAAAATTATTAGGGCATAATCTGTTATTGCAACAGATATTCTATGATGTGTCACAACCAGCACTTCATCTTATGAGACGGTGCGTGCAGATGGGTGCTTTTGAAAACCATATCCCTAAATCTTTAAAAGGATCATCTTTCATACACATATACTTACGGTGCTGTGAAGTATCATAAATAGTAGTTAGAGAAGTAACAAGATATTTTTAAAGAAGACTTGAATTTCTTTTTTTTAAAGATTTTATTTATTTATTTTTAGAGAGAGGAAGAGAGGGAAGAAGAAGGACAGAAACATCCGTGTGTGAGAGATACATTGATAGGTTGTCCCTCACATGCCCCCAACTGGGGACCTGGCCTGCAACCCAGGCATATGCACTGACTGGGGATCGAACTGGTGACCCTTTGGTTCTCAAGCTCATGCTCAATCCACTGAGCCACACCAGCCAGAGCTAGAAGACTTGAATTTCTTTATTTTGCTCCTAATGTTTTGGGAGTCTCAAGAATTAGTAGAAAATGTAAAATTGTGGTTAGAAATCTTTCTATCATATTATTTCTTTATGGTCTTATGTCTTTCACATGAGATATACATATTAGGTGTTAATAAGGAGTGAAGGCCTGTACAATATATTCTTCAACTGAACAGAAATAAATTAGATGGAATATGAGCATCTAGAAATATTTTTTCAGGCAAGTGACTAAAATGGGTTTAAATCAATTAGTACAAATCACATCTAAGATTTGATACTAAGTGATTTCTCTTTATGTGATACAGTTACACATGATGTATTAATATCAAAGAATGCAATGAAAACAGAGATGGCAAAATATATATAACTCTTTTAAAACATCATTTAATGAAAATCTACTGCAAGGAAAATCATGATACCTTAATTTGTCATAGTGCTTTAACAATTTAAGAAGCATTTCATTACATATTATTTTATTTGACTCACCAGAAACTGTGTGTGAATTAACATCCCCACTTTATAGACAATGAAATTGGTCTCAGAGAAAGCACTTTAATCAACATCACAAAAATCTTCTAATTGGCCTCCTTTTCTTCAGGCTTCTCCTCTTTTTTCCATTTACCACATGGCTGCCAGGGTGACATTTCTTCTGCTTAAAATCCTTTGAAGACTCCCCATTGCCTATATATTCATGCACACAAAGTGGTGTCTTAGGAGCCCTTTACTCACCTGAACCTACCTATTCCAGGTTCAAACCCAGGGTTTGAAAATTTTTTTCTATAAGGCACCAGAGAGCAAATATTTTAGACTTCGGGGTATATATATCTTCCAGATCTATGCAATTGTTGTTGTAGCATGAAAGCAGTCATAGATGATATGCAAACAAATGAATATCGCTGTGTTCCAATAAGACTTTATTTACAAAAATGGTAGTAGGCCAGATTTGGCCTGCAGGCCAATTTGCTAACCTTGATTGTGTACAAGTCAATCCCTTAACATATGGGAAGAAAACATCCTCTCAAATTTTAACTTTTTGTATGTTTTTATAATATACCTAATATATTCATTTAAAAAATCTTCATATTCAGAGCACATGCTTAATTTTATTTTTTACTGCTAGAATTTGTGTTCAGTATGGTTGAGAAACTAACCTCCTGCTCAGTCTATTCACACCCAAGCTCGTGGTAGTTCTTGGGACACAAAAGACTGATTTCTACCTCTATGTCTTTATTCACACTGTCTTATATATTTAGCATGTCTTTTGCTGTTACTTCTTCTTGCATCTTAGACTTTCTATCTGGAATCCTTTACCTTCTTCTTGAAGTATAAATTTTTGAGATTTCTTTAGTTAGGGTCTTCTATAGGAAAAATCCCTTTATTTGCCTGATACATCTTTATAATAAAGATATCTTTGCTGGGTATAGAATTGTAGGTTGGTATTTTTTTCCTCAGCACATTGAAGATATAATTTCACTGTCTTTTGGCTTTCACTATTTTTATATAGTCAGCTGTCAAACTACTGTTTTGGCATAATTTAGTTTTACTATAATGCTTCTTCAGGTGCATTTCACTTTATCTGTCTGCTCTAGATTAATTCATTAATGAATTTGGATTGGTGTCTTTCCAAATTGTCAGAACTGATAAAATTTTACTTCTTCAAATTTTGTCCTTGCTCGTGCCTTGTTATTTTTTTCTCCTTTCCTTCCAGAATTCCAGTTACACATATGCTAAACCTCACTCCTTATCTCATGTGTAGTAACCTCTCTTTCAATATTTCCACCTTTTTCCTCTGTGCCACATTCTGAATAATTTCTTCTGCCCTATTTTCTAGTGTGCTAGTTTCTCTCTCATGTATGCCTAGACTGTTGTTGAATTCATTTATTGAGGTTCCCTTTTAACCTTTTTATTTGGAAATAACTTTAAAGATTTAAAATATAAAATAGGTCACAAAAATAATGATAGTACAAAGAACAACTGTAAACCCTTTGCCCAGATATACCTATTAACAAGATTGTGCTCTACTTGCTTTATCATTTGTGCTCTGTTTCTCTGACTCTGTCTTTTCTCTCTATATATAATTATTACATATAATTTATACATAGATATTAAATACACAGATATATATGTATATATGTAAATAATTTTTTCTGAAGTTTTTGTGGTAAATTACATATATCATGGCTCTTTATACCTGAGTACTTCAGTTTATTTCTGAAGAATAAAGATATTTTCATGTAACCATAGTAAAGTTATGATTTTCATTAACTTTTTAAATGGTAAATTTAAATTTAACAATTAGAAAGTATTGGTAGAATGCTTTTTATCTCACCTACTGCTGTATTTCATTTTTTTCAGTTGATTTAATAATGAACATTTTAGCATTTTTGTCTTCCCACTACAGTGTCCAGTCTAGAGTCAGATATTGCATTCAGTTGTCACTTCTTTTAAGCTTCTTTTAATTTGGAACATTTATTTAGCCTTCCTTTTTCTTTTATGACGTTTACATTTTGGGAGACCATAGCCATGATGCTTAACTTTTAAAATTAGAATATTTCTAATTTGAGGTGTTTCTGATATTTCCCTGTGATTAGATTCAGATTATTCATTTTTGCCAAAAGTACTGCATCAGTGAGTGATACTGTCTTTCTCAGGGTATCATATCTGGAGGTGGTGATATTAATTTTGATCAGTCAATTTATCCAATTTCCCCACACTTTAATTACTGCCCCCTTGCAATAATAAGCAGTTTGAGTTATAGTATTTTAAAATCATACAAATAACCTGCTCCTGGGAGGGGGAAGTGGGCATTTTGTGTTTAATGGGTATAACATTTCAGTTATGCAAGAAGAATAAACTCTAGAAATCTGCTGTATAACATTGTGTCTATAATTAACAATGCTGTATTGTTAACAAACAAACTTAACAAACTTAAAAATTTGTTAAGAGGGTAGATATCATGCATAGATCATTTAGAATTCAAAAATAAAATTAATTTAAAATGGCTAGTTTTTGCAACAATTGTAGTAAGGATTACATCAAGTAAGTCATCAGTGAATGCTATATTTAGGGTGAAATTTTTATAAGGCGAAGGATATTGGGGTTTGTCATTTTTGTTTGATTTTGCATGCACAGCTTAATTATTTACTTGATTTTAGTGTGCTCTACTTGACATAGGCTTTCTTTTGTTTTTATTTTTGAATTCTAAGTGATCTATTTAATTCTTTTGGAATTTGCTATGGTACATTTTGATCGGTTCCTTTCAGATTTTATCCTACTTTTTCTTTACTTCTTCAAATATAGTAAGAATATTTCTTTTATAATTTATGCCCAACGATTCAATACCTGAAGTCTTTGAAGATTTGTTTTTGCATTTTACTGAGTTGGCCGGTTCCTGCTAAGGTATCTTTTTATTTTTAAGTGATGTGTGTTTGGTCTTCAGATTTACTCAAAGGACATTTCATGGTCACTACCCAAGAATGTTCTCCCCTAAGCTGCTCAGGAAAAACCAAAACTATATTCAGTCCCCTGAGGTATCAGGTGAATTTATTTCTAGATCACCCTTTCTCTGAGGGTGTAGCCCTTTGGGAAAAGATTTTAATGTATAAATATCTTTGATTGGTCTCCTTACCTTGCAGGACCTTAGCTTTGATTTTTATTTTCTCTCACCCAAGAGGTCTGTAAATGAACACTTAGTTACCTAATTGACAAAGGTCCTAGAGCAATATTGTTCTATCCAATATTGTTGTTTTCAGTGGGAAGACTGGTCTGAATAACAGAGGCTGCCATATTCCCACATGCTATCATCTCTACATTGAGTGTTTTTCTCCACCTGCTCTGTCTCCCAAACACCTCCTTAGGTTTCAAATCTCAGTTCCTGTGTCACCTCTTCCATAAATACTTTCCTGTACAAATGTGTCCCCTAAGGAACAATAAATTATTTTCTTACTCCAGTTTGCTTTAGCATATATGTTGCTTTATTATGAGGTTTGTTTTGCCTTCCTCCCTCTCTCTTCCAAATAGACCATAAGTTCTTTGAGAGCAGGTACCATATTTATACATTTTTATATCCCCAAGGCCTAGTATTGTGGCTGTCATACCAAAGGCCCTTGATAGATATCAAATGAATGAATGAAGGCAGATCCAACTTCCCAAAGGACTGCACTCTTTGAGAACTGGTGTCTTTTTTGTCTTTGTGACCTCAGTGTTTAATGCTGTGTCTGTCCCATAGTAAGTGTCTAATAACTATTTGTTGACGGAACTTTTTTTCAACCTGGAAATGAAATAGGGTAAGGGACAGAATGACTAGTGCAGTATGCAGGCCAGGAGACATGAGGAGGTTAATTCATAGAATGGGGTTTTGGTGATGGTGGTAGCAATAGTGGTAGAAATACTGTGAGTCTTGAAGTGATACAATCTGGTTTGTCTAGAGAAAGAGAAGCAAGTATATAACGTTTTGGCATTTATAATTCATAGTTGTTCAGAGATTCGGACCAGGAAGGATGATCCAGATAGAAGGCAGAGTTGAACCAACTCCAGAACTAGGAAAGTTAGGTGGTAACATTCAATGGCACAATGGAGGTAGTTGCAGAAAGTATCTTCTTTGGCTTGCTTGCATCTGGTCTTAGCATTTGTTTGTTATGTGGACTGTTGTGTGTTTTGAGCAATACATGGGCTGCTTCTTAGGGCATGGCAAACTTCTTTTGGATTAGCCATGGCATAGAGGGTGATTTTACTTATACCAGGCCTGCTTTTAAGGCTTTATAGTTCAACTACTTCTAGCCTGGTTCACCTGCCTGCCCCTTTTCCATAAATGCCAGTCAAGCTGAAGTGTCCACGAATCCACAGCAATGCTGCTCTTGGCCCTCCCTATGCAATGTGGTCCCCAGTTTGTGCGATTTCTGTCACGTTTCTCCATTCTAGTAATCCTTTCTCTGTGTCCACTCAGGGTTTAAGGCCCAATTGAAATTTCACCTTTCTTAAGATACACTGTCTGTTACTCCATCCCACTGACCAAACTCCTATAACTTATATACATTTGATTATATTCAGCATTCTACATTTAGTTATATTCAGTTTTGCCCTCCTTCTTCACTATCTCCCAATCTTAAATTTACTCCTCTTTCCCAATCTTGATTGTTGGGCCCTTAAAGAGTGTCATATTTAGCCTGGAGGGCCACTGGGCAAATTGTGGTAGCTGTTGTGCACCCAGGAAATGCTTGTTGAACTGTTGGGTACAGATAGAGAACAATCCTCTCACCTCTCCAATCATCCTGTCCCATGTATGCTCAAACCACAGAGAATTCAGGGAGACAAACTGAATAGAGGATTCCCTTTGTTTTATTTTATAATCTTTATTTTACAAATGTATGATAGGAAATCATGTGGTTTTCCCAGCTTCAGGCATTCACAGACTTAAGTCTCTGAAAGTGGCACAGCCAGAATTACAATCTAAGGATAATGGCTGCAATTTAGGACTTACTCTTTTCATGACTCTTCTGTGAGAACACAGGCACAGCATCATTACCCTGTAAGAGGTAACATACCATGGGGATGTGGCATTGCTTTCCTTTCCCAACTTCCAATGCCTATAGAATTTGGTTAAAATCAACACATTGGTGAAAGTTATACCAATTGAATTTGTTTAATCCATATGTAGTTAAAATTAAAGAATTACCAAAACAAAGTATTTCATTACTTCTCTTCTGTTTACAGGTTCTTTTCAGTGTTTTATTTAGACTGTCACAGCTACTCTGTATATAGCAAAACCTATCAGTGGATTATTGCACATGGGGTTTCTACAGGGGGGCCATGCTCTTCTGACCATTTTCCCATGGAAAGCTCTGCCAGCCCCTACAGTGCCCTGGTGCTTTAAGTCTACTTTTGGAGGTGGCCTCCCCTTAGGCGGTCATTCTGAAGAGCCTTTCAAGAACCTGAAATGTTGCCATTGGAGCGTTTCCCAGAAGGAAATTGAACCACAATTTTTTGAAGTGCAGGGAACACTCTACCAGGAGTATGTCATGTGTCTAGACATATTCTGATGTGTTTTTCATTACAATAATGCAATAACATGGGCTGCCCTAAATGATAGAGTAAATTCATTAAGACTGTGTTCGTGTCCATTTCTTTTGCAGCACTCAGTGAGAAGGACACTCCAAGCTGGGAACTACCTCTGTGTAGTGCGTCTGCCCTTCTGTTCCCTTTCTCTTCTGATCTCTTTGTACTTAATTTTTTTCTCTCCCTATTTTTGTTCCTCACTTTTCTCTGAGTGGAATAGAAAAGTAAGAATTTATCAATTTTACTGTATTTTTCAGCTGATGAGAGAGAAAAAACAATAATTCTGAGATGACTAATAAAGAGCCAGGGAATTACCAATAAATCAGCAGTTGCATAAGGGAGGGAATGAAATTCAGCTAAGGAAATTGGGATCTCTGCTGCCATGAAGAAAATAAATGAGACAGTGTAGAATCATTATAAAAAGGCTGGGTGGTCTACAAGAAAGAGGGCAGATTGTGCAAAGTGACATTTGAGGAATCAGCCTGAATGTTGTTGCTTGGGACCAGTGCTGTATGTTGGTGTCATAGAAGAATGTCTTCTATTTGTAGAGCATTCAAGGAGCCCTGGCAGATGAGGGAAGCTCTGAAATATAGGAGGGCTTAACCTCTTTGTCTCTGAGGTGTGCAGCCTATCTAGAACGGAAGGTTCAGAGATCCTTACCATAAGAACCTCCCTGGAACCCCAGCTGGACTGTGCCTGCACTAGCAGGGATCACAGCACACCTGCAGGGAGAGGGCTGTCTCTTCCAACCACCTGTGTTCACTTCCTGGTGCATACTTTGGCTCCAGGAGTGGCTACCACCCACTGCCAGCTTTGGTTGACAGCTACAAAAAATGGCTCTCCTGGGCAAAACATCCCCTGGCTTAGGTTGCTGTCTCTGTGGTTTGGATTTCTGCTACCACTGTCTTTACCCACTGAACTTCCTGGCTTCTGGGTTCTCGCTTCTTTTACCTCCAGGATTCCTGTGCTTCTCACCTTATTTAACTTGCTGAATTCTACTCTGTGTTTATATTTCTGACCACAAGTAACCCTGATTGCCCATGTAGTTGTTTCCTGTTTTCTCAATTTTGGGGAACTTGGAGACTCTATTCCAAGGTTGCAAACTTGATGGGCTGTGGACCGAATCTGACCTTCATTTACGCTTTGGTTGACACACATAGGGTTTATTTGCATGGTGTGTGTGTGTGTGTTTTACTGGAATCAGTTGCTAATATTTTAACAATGAGAAAATTTCACATTGAAATCTGGATTTTATTGTCCCATGAAAAATTGAAAGGTTTGGCAGGCAGGGACTGGATTAGCATGTCAGTGTCTTCCTTTTGTTCTTTATACTTCCCACCATGCCCTGTTTCTGTCATTATATTTTAGTATAATAGAGTTAAGAGAGAGATGAGATATTTATTTTATTCCACTCTTTGTAAATGTTTTCCTCAGAAGATATCCATCAGTCTTGTTAGATGCCTGATCCTTTTTTTTAAAAGATTTTATTTATTTATTTTTAGAGAGGGAAGGGAAGGAGGGAAGGGGAGAGAGAGAGAGAGAGAGAGAGAGAGAGAGAGAGAGAGAGAGAGAGAGAGAGAGAGAGAGAGAGAGAAACATCAATGTGCGGTTGCTGGGGGCCATGGCCTGCAACCTAGGCATGTGCCCTGACTGGGAATTGAACCTGTGATGCCTGTTTCGCAGCCTGCACCCAGTCCACTGAGCTATGCCAGCCAGGGCACCTGATCCCTTTTAAAGCATGTGAATTTGTGACTGCTACTTGCTAGGTCTTAGCTTGAGGTTTGGTTCCAGAACTGCCGCATGGTTCTCCTCTAGCTTTGACTGTACGCACTCTGCCGGTGCTGTCACATGGCTGTCCCAGACTAGCTAATGGCCTTCCCTCTGGGTGGCAGTAGCACAGGATGGCCTTTCAGATGCCAGATTCCATCCACACGGGACCCTGTTGATACCTGTCAACTCTATGAAGACTTTCGTTATAGAAGGTGATGATTATAGGTGTGCTTTTGTGGTCATTTTCTCCCAGTGGTAAACACCCCCCTGCCCAAATCTATTTCTTGTGGTTTTTTAATTATTTGCTTGTTTGTTTCAGTTAACCTCTCCCAAATGGAATTATAGCTCTTTTTAAAAGCACAGTTCTAACTCATATGCCTCCATACATCATCGAGAAGCCCAACCTAGGAACAATATGCCTTGTCTCAGAGAAGGGGAAGAATAATTCAAGTGATACTATATCACGGTAACATATTGGAAGGTGCTATCACATAATAATTGATCACTCCGTAATGTTAAATAGTGCAGACTCTGGAGCCAGACTCTCTGGATTCATATTCTTACTCTGCCACTGTCCAGCTGAGCATAACTGGGACCAGTGACTTCACTTAACCTTTTGACTCAGTTTCTTCATCTGTAAAATGATGAAAGTAATAACAGTATATACTTCATAGGGATGGTGCAAAGGTTAAAAGCTACTTATAAAGTCCCTTCCACTTAGTAAAAATACTATAAATGTAAGTTATGACTGCTGTTTGAATGTCTCCTATATTATAGGATGTTGTGTTAGATACAAAGATAAATAAGACACACTCTTCACCCTGGAGGAGCACATGCTTTAATATATCAGAAGACAATTAAATGACAGTAAAGTATGAGCATGACCACAATGCATTTGAGTTCTAATAGTGACCAGGGAGAAAGTGACCCAAGTCCAGAGAGCTTATAGAAGGCTTTAAGGAGATGCTTAAATGTCCTCCAGGGGAAAATTCTTTAGAAAAAAATTTGAGGGAGAGAAAGGGGTTGCCACCAGTTTGGATACCATTCACGTTCATCTGATCTAGGAGTGCAAGGTGAAGCAAGGCTCTCAGGACAGACGGACATGTGGTGGTACCTTTTCCACTCAGAGGAATGTACAGATGGTACATTCCTCTGAGTGGAAAAGGGCAGGTCCCTCAGACCAACAGCTGGCTTCTGCAAAACTTGACTGCATGCGATAGGGCCTCAGAAGATCTTACTATGGCCTTCAAACCCAAATGTCCCCAAATCCAACCTGTATTCAGTATATTCTTATGGTACATATCAGAGCTACATCTGTATAGACCAGATAATGCTCCTTCTTACCTGTGACAGAACAGAATCATGTACCCTAGAACTGGAAAAGACCTTAGTTATTGCCTGGTCCCATCCCTTCATCTTGTATCTGAGAACATAAAAAGCATGGAGGAAAAGTAACTTTTATAAAATGATTGATTACCATATCTTATATGTCTGAACCCAAAATAAGTGTTATTTCACGGAAATAATATAAAACAAAGATAGCCATTGAGAGTCTTTTTTAACACTTTTGAACACAGGTTGGTCAAATGAGTTGTACTGGTACCAAATTTAAGTTTTCCAAAAAAGTGAGGGTTACCCAATGGTAGCAGATATAAGGGCTTTGTTAGGTAGTATGGACTGTGTTTTTCATTAATAAATTTCTGGCATTTAATAAATATTTGCTGACTTGATTTCAATAGATTTGACTGAACTGTATAAATGTTTTAGTAAATGTGGATACTAATTTGCCATTGCTATGCTTCATTCATTTATTTCCAATTATTTAATAAAATTTTGCAAGTTTTGGATGACTTGAGTCTGGGAAAGTCTGGCTCTAGGATCTCATGAACACATTCCAAGTTCAAAATTACACGCATATGATCATTGCTGTATGGGTAGGAAGCTGTTCATATGCCAAATGTAAAAATGCAAACCATTCCAAACCCTATGAGGTTTGGGCTGAAGGTTCATCTTTGCAATCTGTGGGCATCTGGATTCTTGACATTAAATTGTTAAGATATTATTGGTGTCTAGATCTTAATATGCATAAGTTGTTAAAATGGAAAATGCACTCAAAACACTGAAGGAAACATCCACTGATGAGATAGAGCTAAAAATCCAGGAATAAAATATTTTACCAAAGAGAAGCTTTTACTGGTATGAAAACTCAAATCAATACAACAAAATCAAAAAAGAAATGGCAACAATATAATTCAACAGTAGAGAGAAAAAAGAATAAAGTTGGGTTTACTTCCAGTTGTACGTAAATATTCATTAGAAGCAGTCGATGCTGTAAGCCTTTTATGTTCAAAGGACTGTTAAATTTTATCTTATAGTTGCTAAATGTCTGTTGATTTAGCTGGGAGAATTTCACAAGATTTTCAGATCCAGTAACTTTTTGGCTGAGAATATGAAAAGGGAGCTAAAAAAATCAAAGGAAATTGCATAGTTCACTATGAAAGTTCTCCATTTATAACAATTTGTCCTTTTTGTAGCTGAACTTGCTAAAATTTTCCCAACTTAAATTTATCATAAAATTGATTGGTCAGAGAAAAAAATACTATATAAAGGACAAGGAACTCAGGATCCACCTGGAATATTGCTTTAGTTTCCAGCTGTCATATTGTATCACAGATGAAAACAAAACAAAATTGTTTCAGAAAAAGAGCGAGGGTGAGGAATGCGGAGACTGCAAAAGCTAAAAATAGTTAGAGAGCCCATGACTAAAGAAAGGTTATTGTGGCCATGTACACATATTGGAAAGCTCTAAGTCTGACAAGAAGAAAATGGTACTGCATTGCTTTAGATACGATGGTAAAAATTCAGAAAAGGATTTACCTTAAATCTGAAATAAAAATGTGTGAAATCTATCTAAAATGGTCTTTGACCTTCTTTTGAGATGGGGTTGAGCAAAAATCCAACTCTTAGTGTATAGAAATTTATTTAAATGCTTCCAGAGAGGGAAATGAGAAAATTTTGAAGTGTCTGTAGTCCCTTTGGATCCAGCGTTACAATCTATACCATGGCTAGATAAAGAGTTTTGAAAGTTTGTGTGGTAGAAAAAAGCCTGATGGTTTGGGAAGGTGTGATGGGTGTGGATGAATGCTTGACCCTTGTGTGTAAAAATAAAGGATCTTTCAGTGTTGACTTGGCTACAGACTTCAAGTCTGCAGTTGGAGGTCAGTGCACAGTTGGGCGGCAGCCAGAATGTGTGGCAGGCCCATTGGGCGTGGGCCTGGTGGGAAAGGGTGTGGGCCATTACTGGAAGAACATGTAAATTATGGAGATGTGTGTGTGTGTGTCATTTTATGTGTACCGTTTGCATGTGCTCTTTTATAGAATTTACAATACTTGTGAGGTCTCATGGCGTCTTTACTTAGGCCTTTACTAATCTTTAAAAAACCAGACAATGAGATAGGAATCTTTGTCTCCAGTGTGTAGCCCTGGGTGGTTGTTTAGGTCCAGGTCCTTAATGGGGATGGTTGAAGAAATCTAGGACACTCATCTAGGACTGTCACCTGGAGAGCCTACCTTCTGCCTCTCCAGCAGAGAGGCCTCAGAGTAGTTGGATTTCTGTGTATGGCAGGTCAGGTCTATCAGAAAGAATGTTTCCAAAGGGTTAGGAGCAAGTTTCTAGGCTTTTAAATCATAGGAAATCCTAAGATGTTGCTTCTGCTGCATTCTCTGGCCAAAGAAACCACTAAAGTCAGCTCAGATTCAAGAAGGAAATGAGATTCCACCTTCTAATGGGAGAAGTGGTGAGAATTTGTGGCTATAGATGATCTACTTCAGACGGCCCTCTGTGGCAGAGTATTTATATGCCTACCTTCCTACCGTGTGCAGGATGTAGCCAGTTATCATCGTCCCAATTTCCTCCAAACTCTGATCTTATTGTGACATCTTTCTGAAGTCTAATACTCACTATCTATTATGGACTGAATGTTTGTGACCCCTAAAATTATATGTTGAAATCCTAACCTCCAATGTGACGGTATTAGGAACTAGGACCTTTGGGAGGTAGTTAGGACAGGAGGGTGGAATTCTCATGAATGGCATTAGGGCCCTTATAAGAAGAGACAATAGACAGCTTGCTTCTTCTCTCTCTGCTCCCTGCCACATGATGACACAGCTAGAACACAGCCATCTGCAAACAAGAGAGTGGGTTCTCATGGGAACCAAGTCTGCTAGCATCTCAATGTTGGACTTCTTAACCTCCAGAACTGTGAGAAATACAGGGTGGGGCCAAAGCAGGTTTACAGCTGTTCATATGGGAAATAATATAATGATATATAATAATATAAAACTAATAAACTCTGTTTTGTGTTACTCATAACTGTAAATCTACTTTTGCCTTACTCTGTGTGTTTGTTATTTAAGTCATCCAGTCTCTGGTAATTTGTTGTAACAGCCCAAACAAAGACATTACCTAAATCAGGTACAGATGCTAATGAAGTTCCTTGGCTGTGATTTCTCAGGTGTAGCATTCTTTGGCACAGTTCCTTTTGGTCTAAAAGTCTGTGAATTAGACACAAGTTTATCTGTTTCCTTTACTCCCACCCAATACATCTAACATATCATGGTGACAAAGGTGTAAGATGTCTCAACACACATTTTCTTTCACAAAGAGGTAAGACAGGAGGCATGTAACCATGGAGTGTCCACAGGTGGCCCAGGTTGGCTATGAATGGGGCCCAACACAAAATCATAAATGTACATAAAAACTTTTTTTTGCTCATCAGTTTTTATTAGTATTTGTGTATTTAACGTGTGGCCTAACACAACTCTTTCTCTTCCAGTGTGGCCCAGAGATGCTAAAATGTTGAACACCGCTGGATAGCAATTTTGCATTCCACCTGGGTGGATGTTACCCGTTTCTTGATTAGGGCCTGATGTAGATCCTGGCCTGCAGGATCCATGTGTTGTGGTTGTGAGACAGATACACACGGACTACAGAAGTCCTGTGGACAAAAAACGATGGCATGGCCACTCTCTGAGAGAGAGAGGGGGCGAGAGGGCCAGAGGCCCCTGCCTGGACAGGCTTTTATTGTTTTTCTGGGTACATTACATGGAGGGTGGTCCTCATTTACTATGCACAGGTTCACTGCAGGGGACTGCCTTTTACAGATAACAAAGGAAAGAATGCTGCTAATTACTTCAAAAAGAAGGATGTTGCAGATCAAGGGAAAAAGTGGTTGAACCAGTTACACTCCATACTTGGGAGGTTTAGCTCAGATTTTAGGAAGTTGCAGTAAACCCTTGCTGCCTCAATTCAGGGAGAGGGAGTTTTAGCAAAAGCAAGTCTCATAGCAGTCTGGGCACAATGCAGGCCTGATTCCCTATGGGAAAACCTCTTTGTGGGCATGGTCCTGCATGCCACTCACTTACCACTGGTTTTCCACGTGGAGGCTGAGCTGCATTTCCATGCCACTCAAAACGGTTCCCTACAAGGGCCCAGTTCTTCTTCCTGGAAATGATTCTCTGTGGCTCTTGACATTGTTCTCTGGGCTTTTGTTTTCACACCCTTGAGTTATTCTCCCTTTTTCTTTCTACATTTGCAAAGGAATAATCTTGCCAGTTTCATTCCTGTCAGTAGAAATTTAGGGGTCCAATTCTTTTCTTTTTGGATTGTCTTTGTGCCTGTTAGTCAAAGCTGATACAACTTCTTTAAAAATAGTTTCCTGTGTATCAGATTATAATCCACTTAATTCGACAAAAGCCACATCTGAATTTTACTCTAAAATCTTTCCATTCTCACTCAACCTTAAGCTGAATGTCTGAGGACTTTGGGACAATGACTTTAAAATTCTTAGAAGCCTATTTAGTTGAAAAGGTCTGGCAGGCAGGACTTGAAGACTCTGGATACTTGATTCTGTGGCAGAGGGGGTCTAAGAGGTACAACTGAATGACACTTTGAGACTCTACTATGTGTACACTTAAGTGTTTTGTCGGTCTCACCAAAGGGTATTAGAGTCACACTCAACATCTTTGTTCTGACGTCATGCATTAAATGTAGAGCTCTAGATTTGATCTTTGCCTTGAAGCATTTTTAACTTGAGAATATGTTGCTGGGAGACATTAGAAGTGAGCACAGTTTTATTTAAAAATAGAAAGTTCTGGATCTTTTTCCCCTTCTAAATTCTGCTAAAAAACATGAAACAATTCTTCTTCTTTTTTCTTTTTTTTTAGTTGATTTCTCTTCTATTTTCTGAATTATTGAAGGGCACTTGTCAAGCTGTTGACCGTATATAATGGTCTCCCTTTTCCCAAACTCTGCTAGTTTTTTCCTTACTATTTTTCAAATCCTGACCAACACTCTCCCCAGACCTTTGGCTGTCTTGGAGCTCTTCCAGCTTCTACCTACCGCCTAGTCCCAAAACCAATGTCACATAACTTAGGTTTTTGTTACTGCAAACTCTACTTTTAGGTATAAAAATATGTTTTAGTTATCTATTGATGCATAATGAGCTATTCAAAACTTAGTGGCTGGCTTAAAACAAAATCATTTTATTATATCATGTGATTTTATAGGTCAGGAATTTGGCAGGGCTCATCTCATTTTGCTCCATGTGGCATCAGCTGAAGTCCTTGGTGGTATTTGGATGTAGATGAGCTGGTCTAAGAGATCCGAGATGTTGTTACATGTTTGATGGCTTGGTAAGGATGGCTGGAAGGTTAGGCTCAGCTGGGACTGTCTTATAATCACAGTTCAGGTCTTCCAGGGAGATTGTTCTAAGAGAGCCAGAAGGAGGTTGCGGAGCTCATTATAGCTTAGGCATTTAAGTGCCAGAATATTACTTCCATTGCATTATATTGCTCAGGCAAGTCCCTAAAGCCAGCCCATATTAAGGGAAGGGAATTAGATTTCATGTCTCAATGGGAAGAATAACAAAGAATTTGTGTTCGTCTTTAATCTTCCACATTTATTATTCTAAGGTGACCTTTTAAAAAAAGGGATCATTACCAATTCATGGATTTAAATATATTTGATGTGCTTTAAGCATTGCGGCTATTTTTTTTTAATTTATGCTCAAATTATCTTATTTTTGGTTAACACGAGCCTCCCAGACTTGACATCTGAATGCCTTTGACCTGACCCTAATAGCATTTGATAGCTTTTTTGTTATTTGGTATGGCAAAATGTTTCAGGCTTTATCTTGTAAATTTCTTTCCTAGACCTAGAGTCAGCCATTTATTTAAGAAGTCTAGGTATCTTTTAGTGGAAAATAGTATTTTACTACTACAAATTGAATGCTTCTAGCAAAAGGATGGTGAAAACAGCAAAGAAAGTTGTTTTTGTACCTGCTTTCTCCATTTCCTTCATTAAAGAAGTAGTTGTATCTACATTCTCAGAGTATATGGTCCTTACATATATTTAACCCTTTCTTTTAATCCTTATTTGGTCATATTTCTAAAAATAAGTTAATATTTCATGTCATGAGAGGAGATGAGTGGGACCTCCAGAAGCCTTTTATGAAATGTTTATGTTCATTAATGATTTTACTGATTGGTTTTAGAAAGTTGAATAACAAATTGTCTCTGATGAATACTGAATTTAAAACAGCACACAAACAAGCATGGAAAAGTAAAAACATTTTTTAAACAACCAGGATATTTATAAGGGAAATTCTAAAATATTAGTTCCAGAATCTGAGTGCAATAACCCCTGTGCCCTTCCCCTGAGGAGTCAGTCAGGGGTGGGATGTGTGGGTCCTAGAATTGCTGGTTTTAAAATTGATCACCTGTGCTACTGGCCTAGACATTAGCTAGAAATATCCCCCTATAGTGGCTAGTAAAATCTAATTTAAAGAAAATAAAATGAATTCCATATTTATAAAATAAATAAATAAAATGAATTCTGTATTTTAAAAGATAAATAAATGAAATGCTCTCCAGGTGATTTTGAGGCATTGCCATGTTTGGAGCCACTGGCCTGAAGTTCAGTGTCCTCAGCTCTTCAGTGTTCTGAAACTTCATCATTGTATTGAGTTATATGATGAAAAACACTTTTCTGTAGTCCTTCATTGAAATGCTTTAATGCAACTATAATGCTTTGAATTCAGCTTTCATCATGGTAAGGGAAATTTATTAAGTATATAACTTGCCTTTTTGGATTTAGTGGCAACAATTCTATGTGTAAGTAATGCAAAGAATAGTTTTAACCTGAGAGTGAAAAATGAGACCAAGTAAAACCTCCTTTCATGTTGCACTTCACAGGGTGTGCTGGATCCCCTCTCATTCACTCTTCACTCTTTTCCTGCTGTTCTGTAACTTGGGTTTGCTGCTGAAAGCTCAGGGGGCTTCCTTGTCCTCTGACTTCCAGTTGAGTTAAGCCAATGGGAAGCCCTGTGGGAGAGCAGGCAGGTGGATACAGAGCAAGGTCAAAGTATTTACCCACTGTCTCCCTCCCTACCTGGTCACAGTGGTTGGGCTTTGGATAAGGACCATAGGCCTTCCCATGCAGGTGTCCTCTCAGGGCCTGGCCTCCCTTGACCTTTTAGGTTCAGTAGTGGGAATGGCTTCACTTATCCCAGGGTACTGCAGTATCCATTGTTCATTTCCTTAAACTCTGCCTACATATTTGTGAATACATGGCCACTTTCTTAAACTCTTCTCAAATTACCCTATTTTTACTTGCCATCTTTTTCTTACCTGTCCTGACTGAGTGGCTTTGGCTTGGAAGGTATGGAGGATGGGCTAGATTTGTCATCTACTTCTCTTTAAGTGAATGAATTCTATTAAAACTGCTTGTGCTTCCAAGACTTAGGACAACCATAAGAATATATGGTCCTGTTTTGCTATGTTAGAGAAGAGGTGGTCCTCTAGGCTGATGAGTTAGGAGAAGAATCCAAGGCACCTCCCCAACTGATAAACAGAAGGAGAGCTGGCTTGCAGCTCCTCCTTGCCCTCTCTTTTGTGAATCTATGTTCAGTGCAAAAACTGGTCAGCAACTCCCCAGGTAGTTACATGGAGTTATGTGAATATGCATGAAAGATGCACGATTCCCCAGATATTAGCTCCCTTGGTTCTTCTCAAGAACTCTGAGGCAGACTTGCCTGCCTGTGTTTCACAGATGAGAAAGCTGAGACTAAGAGAGTTTAGGTAAGTACTTTCGCATTCAACTCATACCAGAGTGAGATTTTAGACCTTTCTGTGGAGATTTCAGCTGTTAAATATCATAGGCAAGTAGCTAGTGACCTATCTATGGTTACAGACACGCTATGCATTTTGAAGTCTGTGGAGTAATGTAGATCTTTTTAGGTGGTGCCACTTTCCCATTGGAGTTCAGAGCTGCACTTTTTATTGAAAACCAGGAAGATGTGGCAAGTTTGTACTGCCTCTTCATCTCCCCCAACCCCCTAGCATTCCTTGGGTAGTAGTTGATTGAGACATGTGACCAACTTTCCGATGACAGTAATTTCCCACCTATGGTATTATTATGAAGTGGTGGTTAGCATATGAAAAATGACACAGCCACTGGGAGAAATATGTATGGTCTACCTTAATCTTGCAAAATCTAAATATGTTACTATTCTCATAAGTTCTCAGGAGATAGCATTTTTCCTGAAGGTTTTCCTTGGCTTCCTTTCAGACATGCTGAGGGAAGGATAGAAATAGTGGTCATTTTTTTAAAAAGAGCCTGAATAGATACACAAACATCATAAACAATGGAAGAACTTTATGAAGGGTCCTAGAAAGATGTTTTTGTGAATAAGTTTCTGTCTAAAACATGAAGAGTCTTCATTCTTTGGATAATTATGGTGAGTTCCACATTAATTAAAAATTTTGCTTTTGTTTCCTTAAAAATATAGACAAACCATAATATATATTCTTTTTAGGGATGGTATGAAACTTAACACCTACAATTTTGTGCTCTTAATATATTCATCTTGTTTTTCTTGATAAGCCTGATAAAGATAATTCGAAGCCTGAAAGAGAATGGGCAATATGTTGAAAACTGCATCTACTTTGCATGAAATTTGGGAAAGGTTTTGCTTTCTGTCACATGTGGATATTGAGAAAACACTTTTGTTATCTAAGAGCAAAGCAAGTCAAAAGCACTAGATTGCATTTTGTTTTTTAATCAATTTGAACTTCTCTACTGCCCCATTTCAAAACTCTGCTGGGACTGATTTAATAGTTCTTGTTATGTTACATATTTTCTGTGTTTCTGGAATGATTGTGCTGTTTGATAGTAATTACTCGGCATTTGTTCATTTATTTTTGCACCACCATCTGGGTTTGGTGAGATCCAGAGCCTCCTGCTTTTGCTTCTGAGCAAAGTTCTACCATGGTCCATGGCCTGCTCTTTGCTGCATTGCCACTTTAGGTCATGATTTTCTTATTGCTTCCATACTTCTGACTTTATTCTGGTTTCACAGCAGTTGACTGATATAATTTATCATGTGTTTCTGCACAAAATGTACACTCCAAAACATATCTCAGTTGCCTGGATGAAGAGCCTTATTTGCATGTTCCAAGGATCAGGACTTGACACTCAGGGTTTATTTCCTCCAGCCTTGGAGTGTGCTCTTCCCAAACTGATGTGAGTTGATTTCCAGATTGGTTTGGGGTTAATACAACTCCTGTAGGGTGTGTTTCTTTAGCCTCAATGCCTTTCCAAATTCTTTGACTCACTGTGACTTTTAGGAGTTATTGAACTCTTGGAAGGAAGACTCTAGTTAAATTTTGTCATAGTTCTTGTATGAGAGATTTCTTTGTGATTAGTGCAACTCAGTAGTTGCTTAGAGGCTTTTGAACTGCAGTGTCTTAAAACAAACAACAATGGGACCAAATGTTTCAGATACCATTGTCCTGTTAAAGACAGACCCAGGGAACCATTGGGGAGTAGGACCAGAGGCCTAGCATGGGGCAGAAATACAAGAGTTCAGTTGTAAGAAATACAATCATTTCAGTTGCCTTTAACAGCATGATATACTTTCAATGGTTTTCTTATTTCTGCTGGGACTTAAGAATCCCCTATAATGTACAATCTGATGATAGAACTTTTACTTGGTGGGGGAGGGGAAACAGTAAAGGCAGAGCACAATCACAAAGGTATACATATTTTAAGAAATCAGTCCAATATTTCCTTCATGGAAACCGTATCAGAGAATGCTCTGCAGCAGGTTTCACTTTACAAGCTGTTGTTATCTTGTTGGCACTTTGATATTAATTGCAAAGTATCTATAACCAAAACTTCAGGATTTACCATTGTTATTAAAATTACTGTAGGAAGTAATATTTAACAACATATTCAAATCCTTTCTATCCTAAAAACATGTACATTGAGACAGTTCAGCTTAGTTAAAAAGGCCATTTTGAAGCTATTTAACACCCGTGTCCCAACCATCTGCATGGTGCAAAGCACTGACATCCTTCCTTAGGGGAAGAAAAGAGTGTAAGGCCAGTACACGCCGTAGTCTCTAACAGTGTGAGAGCAAACCAGTTAATCTGATTACACCAGCAATTTTCAACTCTATTTTTTTAATCTTATGACACACATAAACTAATTATTAAAATTCTGCAGCACACCAAAAAGTATAGCATATTTTTTGCCAATTTGGCAACGCCCCCCAAAACTAGGTGTAATTTTCATTCATTTGCATCAGACATCTATTGTTGTGTTGGCTGTTGTCATTTTTTTATTTAACAATTTAAGGGAAAAGAGGTTAGTGCCCTGACTAAACAGTGAGACATTGCATGTTTTAAAAATTCTTGTGGTGCACCAGTTGAAAATCACTGGATTAGACAGGCAATTAAGACATTATACATGCTCAGGCCTTCCCAGTCACAGCGATAGGTCTGGGAAGACTTGACAACTTCTATGGCTCTGCCACTGACTAGCTGTGTGATTTTAGTCAAGTTACTGAACTTTGTAATTTTGCTGCCTCATTTGCAAAATGAGGATTATAATATACCTAACTAATGGGGTTGTTGTGAAGATTAAGCAAATTAATTTATGTAAAGCAGTTAAAACAGGTTCTGGAACAGAATAGTCATTCAGTAAAGTGATGACTGTTGTTATTTTTAGATGTTGAAATGAAAACATTGGTAATAAAGTATCAGCATAACCATCTTTAGTGTATTTTCAAGTACTAGAACACAACATAATCCCTGTAATTCCTCCAGCATCCAGAGGGGAAAGGCCATTTCACAGATACTCTAGATGGGAGTAAGTGGGAGTCTTCAAAAGCCCCAGAGTGAATCAATCACAGAATCAGATAGAGAACCCAGGCTTCCTAATTCCTCATCAGGTGCTGCACCGTGATCAGTGTGAATGACGTTGAACAATGGCTTTGCTGTTCAGAGCCTGACCTTCCAGGTCCAAATGGAGATTCCAAAACAAACAAACATGAGTTCTTGTTTTTGTTGCCCTGGGGTGGAAACTGCTTGAGACTTTGGGGAATTAAACTCATTACTTTGAGTCTGAATGCCTTGGGGTTTCTTCAAACTCAGTTCCTGTCATTATTTTGTGGTTCTCAATGAAATGCTCTCTTTCCACTTTCCAATTTTGAAATATTAATGAAGTTTTTTTTCCAGGAGTTGGTCTTTTCTTTCAACTATACATACTCTCACAGACTCCCTGAAATGATGGAAAGTAATAAATTAAAACATAATTATGAAAAAATTATAGAATCCATTAATTCTATGATAATGACTCCCAGAGATCTCTCCTTCATAACTAGTAATTTAAAACACACCTGTATTACATGACACACTTTCATATTCCCTCAAAACTCCTAGTGTAGAAATTTAATTATTTAGCCTCTCTTCTGTAGCGAACTGTAGAGATGTTTGTAAATTTTAGAGTCATGTAACTTCAGATTGGAAAGGGGTCTTTGGAGCTTGCACAAACAAGTGGTTTTAAAGCCATGTACCATAGAGTTCCTGATGCTTCAGAACAGCATGCTGTGGTACAGGCGGTAGAGAACAAGCGTCTTTCTTTTTTATTTCTTATATATAGATATATACATAGATAAAGATATATATTTAATGTTTCATATCTTGGTCATCTCATAATATTTATTTTTAAAAAAGAAAATGCTTTTCTGTTGGAAAAATGGTTGGGAAACATTGATCCAGACCAATTTTCTCATTTTCCCCAGGAGTAAACAAATGGGAAATAAATATCTTATTCTTCAGGCTTTGGGATTTTGCCACAAATTTAAAAACCAAAAAATCTGGAGATTACTACTTAAGCTAAGACAGGATTGGTAATGTCGATTTCAAAATATACTTTTCTTCTTCACAAACTTGAAATGTTTCTTGTATTTTAGTACTTCATGACTGTACCTTATCTGAAGAAAGCCCAATACCGTACATAAAAATTCAAGATACTAAAACTAAAAAGAACTACATTTTATATAAAGCCAGTGTTCCTGTAAATACTGAGGCAAAGATTACAATGGTACATTGAAAATTGATAGTATTCCTAAAATCTACTTACCTGTACTCTTTCAGGATCACCTTATGTTGTGTATCAAAATACCTGCATTGAAATTTCTATGAATATATATAAGTATTCCTGTCGTTTAAAGTTATAGTCTACTATTAGTTTTTAGGAGAAGAAACATGCTTAAGTTTGTATTTAAATAAATAAGACAAAGTAAACATTTTGTATTTTTGTTTTAAATTTTTTTATATATTGGGAAGCTAAGGTCATGATGTTATACAAAAAAAGTTAAATACATTGAGTTAAAAATATCATTAATAACAAAATGGGAAAAATTACCTTTAATGTTTGGCTTATGTTTTCTTTCATATACTTTTATTTATTTTTCTAACTGCTGAGTGTCCACTGTATGCTAGACTTTGATTCTGGCACTGGGGATGTAATGGAAAGAAAGGGGTAGAGAAGCACAGTGCCTGTCCCTAAGAAGCTTGTAGTTGAAAAGAGGAGATACAGGCAAGTGAAGAAGAAATTACAATAAAGGGTGATAAGTGCTGTAGTCTGAGTAAATACAAGGAACTTCAAGGAATGAAGGACATTCCTTCATTCAGAACATATAGGACAGGAACTGTCTTCTATGTGTAAGGGGTGGAGACTAGTCCGGGAAAGTTTCCTGGAAAGGTAACATCCTGAAGTGAGACATCAAGGGCAGCAAGCAGAAGCAATTGGGAAAGAGTTTAGGAGAGCTACAAATTCAGCTAAGGCAGAACAAGTGAAATGACAGTGAGGGGGCACACAGGGGGCTGCAGGAAGCTGTGTGTGGTTGAAGCTCAGATGGGAATGTGGAGAAGAGTAGACAGAGGCTATTGTAAATAATGCTGCAGTGAACATAGGGATGCATATATATTTTCAAGTTACAGTTTAAAATTTTTTTTGGCTAACTACCCAGAAGTGGAGTTACTTGGTCATATGGTTCTATTTTTAATTTTTTGAGGGACTGCCATGCAATTTTCCACAGTGGCTGCACCAGTCTGCATTCCTACCAACAGTGCACGAGGGTTCCCTTTTCTCCACATCCTTGCCAATAGCCAAGATATAGAAGCAACCTAAGTGTCCATGAATAGATGAATGGATAATGAAGATGTCGTACATATATATAATGGAATATTACTTAGCCATATAAAAGAATGAAATCTTACCATTTGTGACAACATGGATGGACCTAGAGAGTATTATGCTAAGTGAAATAAGTCATAGAAAAAGAGAAACCATATGATTTCACATACATATATATATATATATGTTATATATATATATGTTATATATGTTATATATATATATATATATACATATAATCTGAAAAACAAAATAAACAAAACAGAAGCAAACTCATAGATACAGAGAACAAATCGGTGGTCATCAGATGGAAAGGGTGTTAAGGGGATGAATGAAAAAAGTCAAAGATTAAGAAGTACAAATTTCCATTTATAAAAACACTCACAGGGATGTACAGTACAACATAGGGAATATAGCCAATAACATTGTAATGACTGTGTGTGGTGGCCGATGGGCACTAGGCTTATTCAGGGTGATCACTTCACAAGGTATATAAATGTCTAACCACTATGCTGTACACCTGAAACTAATATAACATTTATGTGAATATTGTATTATACTTAATATAGTATTTAATTGAAAAACAAAGAAAATAAATGAAAAATAAAATTAAAATAAAGAAAAGAATTGAAACAGGAGTGATTTACTTTAAAAGATCACTGGTTGTGATATGGGAAGTAGATTTAAAAAGGTTGCAACTGGGTCATTGACTATGCATTTGTATAAGGAGAGTGGAGTAGGTCTGAACTAAGATAAAAAGTGGAGAGGGGGAGAAGTAGATGCATTTTGCTAATATTAAGGAGGTGGGAAATAACAAGACTTGTAGTGTATCTGTGGTTAAAAGTGGAATGGATTTGAAGATGACCTCAGGTTCCTGACTTAGACTATTGGTGGCTGGTTGAGGAGCACTTTAAAGGGGAGCAGGAACTGGAAAATGGAATGATGCTATCAGTTCTGAATGCATCAAATTTAGATTTCCAAGTGTTAAAAAGTAGCAATGTGTCCTAGGGAGTAAAATGCACAGGTTTGTTAAAAAGTGGCAATGTATCATAAGGAGTAAAATACACAGGTTTGGAGAACAGGAAAAATTATCTCACCGGGTGCTACAGAGTTGGTAGACTGTGGCATGTTAGGTGAAAACCAATGTGTAAAGGGAAACAGAATAGAACAATAGTTTGAGTATCATGGACTCATTGTTATAAAAAATATTCACACATGCCTTGGATTATGCAATAAATGTGTTTCCCCAAAAGGGAACACCTTATTTTTATTTATAAAACAAAAGTTTTAATTTATAAAGCAAAAGTTTTATAAATTAAATTTTAAAAAGTTCACTGAAAAGATTAGTATATTAAAGAATCTGGTAATGTGAAGAATGCTTTTTAAATACAATTAATATTCTCCTAATTTATCTTCAGAAAGATTTTGCATATTAACTTTTTAAAATCAAGTTATATCTGAATGATGTTTCTGTAAAGAGTTTGGAAGTGTACTTGGAACTCAAACTACACTGTTGTTTTCTATTAAAAAAAAAACCCTAAAAAAATAGGAGTATCTAAGAAAGTCCTTTGAAAATTGTTAGTCATCTTTTAAAGGTGGTAAAATTAAATTTGTTTTTGTTTCACTTGTAAAGTTTTTCACCTAAAAGAAATTGGAGGGCATTTTGGAAACAACAGTTTGATGACATCAAGAAGAACTTTTCTCCCTCAACATAAGTTAATATTTTTGCTGTTCTTGGAAATCAGAATAGACAGTTTGCTATGTCCTGAATTCAGCTTCCAGCTCACCATGTGGCAGTCGAAGCAAAAATATTCTGCACTCCATTTGCTCGCCAGCTTTAAAAACATATCAACAAACTGAGAGTATTGAATTCACATGTCTGTTTTTCTATGGCATGTAAAGGTTACCCCTTAATGTATTGTGAGGGAGAGACCATGGAGGAAGAATGGTACATGGAAAGCACTTTCCCTAGTAGAAATTGCTTCAGTCCCAGCTTCCCTACTTGGTGTGATAAGAGAAATGAGGATTGAGTCACTGAAGTTTTCCCGATCTTCTTACAATCTTTTACCTCAAGTTAGTCTAGTTTAAAGATAGAATATTTACAATCTTTAGATTTAACTTGGATTAGAAGGCTTTCCTAGCTTTGGTGGTGGTGCTGTGGAGGAAACTGAGATGTCAATCATTTAAGCAAAAATATATCTAAATTGTCACCTGCTAAATTCTGTGTGATGTGAAAAAATGTCAAAATTGGTGTTTAACCTGCTCTCTGAATTTTTACTTAGCTATATACAGGGTCCTGCAGAAGTAAGGCCTACTTGAGTATGGTTGGTAGGGTAATAATATGGATGTATGAATTTTAGTTTTAGTTTGAACATTTTACCTAATATGTCATATGATGTGTTTGAGTGTGCTGTTGTTATGTTACAGAATCACATGCTTATGATTTTGTAATAAAAAGGGGGCATTATTTGTGCCAGACCTGTATGTAAGCCCACTGCTGTGCTTGACTGTCATGGATTCTGCTAAAGTCATCTTAGTGGATTTGAAACTGGAAACATGTTTCTCTTTCACATATTTAGTTAAATATCAGAAAATTCTATTACTAGACATGTTGCTCCTTCTACTCAACAGAAATTGATTACATCTATGTGGTACTGAAAACTCATGCCCCAGCCCTCACAAACCAATTGCTTCAGCATTTTAGTATACCCTGTGGATTAATCCCTCAGAGACAACTAGTTATAGACCCAGACTGACCATATTCCTCATTTTCAAATAATGAATTATTTTTGAACCCTTCTTTGTCAGAGGCACTGAGTTATTGAAAAGTTTAAGGCAAAGCCTCTTCCTTCTGGAACTTTCAAACTAGTTAAGTAGCACAAATAAATACATAAGACACATGAGCTTATTTTTCCTCACAGAGGCAGTATTTCCAAGAGCTGCATTTTATGTCCTTTGCTCTTTTCCACTGTCTGTCTTCTTTCTCCTCCAAGCCTGCAAATATGAGGAAATGAAGATCTCCATCTCCAAACTTCTGCAGAGTCTAAACCCATATCTATATCCATCTAAATTCTGAACTTCACCCTTTGAATGTCCCACACAACCTTGAACTCAAAATATGAGAATGAATTTGCCAACTTCCCCAACCCTACTGTCACTTTTTAATTCATTGTCTATTTACCTAGTTGCTCAAGCTTAACTATGGGAATCTACTGGACTCTTCCCCACACACCTACTCAGTCAAGGAGTACTTAGAACTCTTTCCTTTATCACTTCTTCTTTCTGGACTGCTTGCCCCGTCTCTACATCCACCATCTGAACCTAAGCCTTTATTCCCTCTCATGTAGTCTACTTTGATAGCCCCTTGGTTGGTCTTCCCATATCTGGCCTTGTCTTCTTCCACAGTAAAAAGTAAATTTAATGATGCCCTTCAATTGCCAATTAAATGCCTTTAATATATTTCAACACACAATCAATTTCTTACCCAACATAAAAGATCTTTCTCACTTGCTTCATTTATTCCCATCATGTCAGGCATATAGAATTATTTGGAGCTCTTTGACCTCACCCTGAAACAAATTTCTGCCTATCCATCAAAGCCCACCTCCAGCACTAGTTCCTCCAGAAGGCTTGGCTGAGCCTCCCCCGATGTCTGATTTACATGGTCTTTGCTGAGGCTCCAAAAGCCCTGTGTTTACCTCCCTTACAGCACAGATAAAACTTTGCTATAATCATCCAATTATTTTCCTGTCTCTAAATTAGACACCAAATACATCCCTGAGGGCTAGAACCTAGCCTTTAGTGATGATATATTCCAGCATCTGGCACAGCACCTGCCACATACAAGAGGCTCAATAAATGCCTCTCAGATGGGTACATCCATACAAGGGAAGACTACTTAGCAACAAAAGTAAATATACTGGTGATACATAAAACAACACCGGTGACTCTCTGAATAATTGTGCTGAGTGAAAGCAGTCAGACAAAAAAGAGTGCATACAAAAAGATTCCATTTATGTAAAATTCTAGAAAATACAAATGAATATGTAGAGACAGAAAACAAATCAGTGGTTGCCTGGGGAGAGGCAGGAATGGGAGGGCGAGACAACAAGGGGGATGTGGACACTTTGTGGGGTGATGAATAGGTTCATTAGTGTGTTGAATTGTAACGGTTTCATAGATGTATGCAAATGTCAAAATTATCAAGTTGTACATTTTAAATACAGGGGAGGGCAAAAGTAGGTTTATAGTTGTGAGGATGTAAAACACAGAGTTTATTCTTGTATTATTATTTATTACTATATTATTTATTTGTATTACAACTATAAGCCCACTTTTGCCCACCCCTGTATATGCTGTTTATTGCATGTTAATTATACCTCAGTTAAAAGTAATGCCAATAAGACAGAGGAATGAGTGTTTCAATGAATGCCTTTAAACTTTATTGGGTAACACTAGCAGGGACTTGGGCAAAAAGGCAGGATCGTGTCTGCTAATTACCGTGATGCATCGACAGTGGAACCATGTGTGTACTTGGGCCGATGGTCCCCACCCCACCTTACTATCACTGTGCCTCCCCTGATTACTAGTTAGCAGCTGTTCCCTGCTTCCCTGGTGTCAGATTCAGTTGTTTGGCGTATTGGAAATAACTTAAACTTTGAATCATGGGATTATGGATTATTTTTTAGAAGAAGCAAAGAGCAGCCTTGTCCATATGCTTGTGGTAGGGGCAATGGGGTGTCTGAATGGCATTGGTACTAGGAGGCCCAGGCTAGGTTGGGGTACAGGACCTCTGGTATCTGTGACTCGTAGGGCACAACAATCTCTGTATTAAGGAAAATGGAAAGTCACATGCTCTCCTAGTCCCTTATAGAGAAAAGTGCCCCCTCCAAACTAAAGCAAGTTTACTCTATAGTCCGTAAGACCCAAAATACCCCTCTTACTCCAATATTTTTCTCATTTTCTGAATCTTCTCTAAACTACTCTCTCTGGAGATACTTTATTCCATAACAAGAAATGAGGTTTAAAATGGAAAACTCTAAAGAGTGACTACTTTTTGTGATAATTAATTTTAGTTAAATTTTAAATAATGTAACATCTTGCTGTTTTTATTGGAGAAGTTATTAATTAAGGAGGCATACAATATCTGTTAGAGACAACAATTGTTCAGATATTATAAATTTTTCAGCTCTCTTATTCTTCACTTTATACTGACACATGGAAGGTGGGTGTACCCTATATCACCTCAGAAATCTTGAGTCCAGTGAACATGACTAATATGCCTAGGTCATAACAAAGGTCAGTGAGTGATCATTGAAGATATACTTGGCTATACCAGATCAAAGAGCATAACAGCCAGGAAAGCAATTTCAGACTTCGGTTCAGTCAGGTAGCCATATTTCTTGATTTTTCTTCCTATAATATAGTGAACAGAGAATTCTAAAAACACAAAAAGTATTATACCATCTTTCCATAAGATTATGGAAAGATTATACCATCTTTCCATATCCATAAGAAATTTTAACTTTAAATTAAGACAAGAAGATCTATGCAAATTGAAAAAAAAGAACAGGAGTAGAAGAATCATAAAAAACATCTGCATGCTGTAGAAACATCTTCCTACATGATTTTTCCTGTCAGTGTGCGAACAGGATTGTTGAAGCGATTCAGCTGAGCTGAGCCATATGGGGTTAGTTTGGGAGATGATTTCTGGCAGCATCCTGAAGGAGGAAGGACCATGAGTTGGTACAGATGATCTGTGAAGATTTCTGGACTGGGTGAACATAGAGATAGGAGCAAGTGACTCTGACATTCTCTGGAAAGATGAAGTATGGTGAGAATCAGATACTGCTGAAATGTAAGCTAGAAATGTGTCAGGAGGACAGGGTCAGAACATAATCAAGAAATAGGGGGATAAATCACCATTGACATTTTTGTAAAAAAAGGTTAATAGGACAAAAGTAAAAGATAAATATAGTTAGCATGAAAAGGGGAGGAGAAAAAGAGATGGAACACTAGCCTTAGTTGATAAATTATCAAGTAATGGCTTCTTGACATGGAAGCAATGCTGGTGATTTTAGGCTTTGCTCATGTACAGGATTTGGGTGAAACTCAGAATCAAGTTAGCTGCTTCTTTAAAAAGACTGATTGATCATTAGTAGTGAAAAGTTATGGTCATGCTTCTAGGGAACTCAGTACCATATACTAAAGTGGACCTGTTGAACAGTTAAAGTCTGTTACGTTGCAAGAATAACCAGGACTTAGAAATTACTAAGAAGGGGGTTAGGATGGATGTGTGTGCCAGACTAAAGAGTAAAATGACTTATATCTTAGTAAACATTTGAAAAATTTAAAACAATTTTGTTGCCCTGGCAGGTATGTCATTTAGTTAGAGCATTGTCCCAATATGCCAAGGGTGCAGGTTTGATCCGGGTCAGGGCACAGACGAGAGTCAACCAATAAATGTATACATAAGTGGAGCAACAAATTGGTGTTTTTCTGTCTCTTCCCTTTCTCTCTCTCTCTCTAAAATCAGTAATAAAAAGAGAACATTTTTGTTTCATCAAGGACTCTAAAGCAAAGTTCCTCACAACTTGCCTCAACACTCAGTTAAATCCCGTGTATTTCCCCACCCCCACTGCCCTCATCTCTGCTTTGAGATTGTCTTTAGCTTCCAACCTGTCATGATGTATGTACCAGGGCACATTGTAAAATAATTTGATGTTCATTTATGGAGAGAGAAAACATTTCCTAAATCTCCTTTCCAGGCCACCTGTAAACCAGTGACAGGCTAGCTAAGTAAACAGGAAAGCCAGCATCCTCTGCGTCAGAAACCAAACACTCACACAAGAACCAATTCTCTGGGTAGGTGGGTCATGTCTGAACATCTGCTTTTCTTGGCCTTTCCTCTCCTTTTCCCTCCCTTGATGTATAAAGTCCTTAACTTTATTCATGTGAAGAATTTTTTTTCTTTTATTAATAAGGAAATGGAAGGAGAACTGAAAGACTTGAACTTTAAAATTTTGGAAAGGATAGAAAAAGAAACTAACCAAGTCATTGATTGAAGAGCCTGCAGAAGAGTAAGTTATAAAGAGATAGGCATTATGGAATTTTTATAAAATAAGGAAATAGTTTATCTTGTTGGTAAATGTTGGGTATGGATGATAAAGGAATTAACAGAGCAGGTGTATTTTGAAACTGCCTGCAGTAACCAGAAGGGAAGGAAGAAATCCACATATCATTGCATGGGAAGAGTCAGCTTGAACCTCTGGATTTCACTCCATATTTCTGATGGGTAGTTAACTTTTTGATTATAGCACAGCCTTGGCAGAAGAATCCAATTTGCTAAAAGTGTTAAAAAAAAGTCTCTGGCATTTCCTGTTGGTTGGAAGCTGTTTGGCTTTCTGCATTACTATTTTGTGTTATCATTGGCTAAGCACCTTTGTTGGGTAGAAAAATACTGGTGCAAATTTTACTGGTGAGGTGGGAGTAGAAGCCATAAAAATTCTCAATTTCCCTTTTAAAAACTTAACTCATTTATCCAAGAGGAATGAATACAGGACAAGAGATTTTAAACTCCCCGTCCATCTGGGTACAGCAGTGTATTTTGACTCCAAGCACAATAAAACAACCTTACTTGCTGGTGGCATATGACATAATGACCCAAATATGTTTTTAAAAAATCATTTATTGCTGTACATAAACAGCAAAGTTAGCGCAAGGGATGATAAAATAACACGGGTAATTCTTCCTTTAGCTGGGAACCATTGGCGGCCCATTAGGATTCCAGATGTAGCTGTGTGTGCTTTTCCATTTGTTTTCCAATGTCTAGGACTTATGCCCTTGGTACCTTGACGGTGCTTGTCAGGCATGTTGGCTTTTCAGCTTGAGGTCTTCCTTGGAGAAACACACTGATCAGGCTCTGGGCTATAAAGCATGCTATTGTCTTGGGTCCAGTTTGTTGAGAATATAAGACCCAGGGCAGCCTCCTGCCAAAGGTCAAATACCAGCTTGACCAAAGTTCCTCAAGTCAACACTGGACCTCCCCAGACAAGAGATACTTCAAGTCTTCCTGAAGAAAAAGTGTTTCTATATTTTTATCACTCTGTAATAACAGAGATTGCTGAAGTGCAAATAAGCTGAAATGCATTTTGATCAATCATTTATTATAGTTTCTTTCAGGAAAAACAGCTCACAGGGTCAGAAGCTTATAAACAAAATAAAAAATAAAATTTATTCTGATGTTTTGGGCATTTAAAAAAAAAGTAATCTCACAGCCCAAGAGTTTGTCTAATAAGCAATAGTAGAGGGTATAGTTGTAAAACTGTTCAGATGGAATCATTGTATTTTAGGCAGAGAAAGAAAGCAGTTAAAAATAGAACCATAGCTAATTTAGCCAGTGCCCTGACTGCCAAAAATGCATGTCTGAAATCAGGTGGGTGTTTCTTTATGAGTCACTTAGCCAAATGTAAAATTTATAGCCCAGTCTTATACAGACTCTAGCAAAGATTCAGAGCATCAGTTTATTACAGGGCTACTATTAAGGATGCTTAAAATTCCCCAGCTTTACACTGCTCACCCCAGGGGTCTAGCCTTAGCTAGTTATGATTGGGTCTGGCCCAAATGCTCCTATTAGACAGGGATTTGAGTATTCAACAATCAGTTAGCTCCTTTTTGTGGAGCTGAATGCTCTTCCTCCTGGGGTGCTCAACTCACCCCTCCTGCGTCCAACAACAGCAACTTCCCTTGGCTTCTTACCACTTTTCACCTGTGCCCTTGCTTAGCCAATAGGAGGAAATAATGCTTAAAGAAAACAAAATAACTAGCAGATGGTTGAGTGTACTTTGGGATGAATAAATTACAGTCGCGAAGGGGAAAAGTGAGTTGGTGGATGTACACTGCTGTATTTGTTGCTGACATACAGGATGCTCAGCACGATGACCTCAACATGTACCAGGTTCACCACCATTAATCACTCCACATAATTCAAGCAAGAAATTTAATGAGCCCAAGGGATCAGCGACCCCTTGGAGTGAGAGCTGAGAAAGAGAACTAGAGGCAAAATACAAAATACAAAAGTGGCTCCAGATAAGATGGCAGTGGCTTCTCAGTTCCCAAGAAACTCAAGTGATTTTAGACGGACTTTATCCCAGACGGAATCAGATGGAGTCCAATCATGTAAAGAGTTACATCCTCTGTGGTAGGTTCATTGTCTCTACTAACAATAAAATAATTATCCCTCCATGGTATCATTTAGGAAACTCTTTTAGGTTGCTAAATGGAATACAGTGCTCAGCCTTTTAGAAAGCAAATGGTTTATTAAACTCATCATCAGAATAAACCATGGAATATCCATAACACTGGGGTGTTTTTTGACAAATTTGGGATTTAAATGTAATTTTTGTTATTCAACATTTTTTTAGTCTGAAGAATTTGACACTCTCCCAATCCTTATCCATTTATGCATCCATGTTACCTTCTCAGTCAAGCCACACAGCTTATAGCTATATTCCTAGACTAAGGGAATAAAAGTATATTTATATCTATCAATATCCTCTGATAGTTCCATCAACAAAGGATATCAAAATAAGAGGGGACTAGAAAACAAAAGTAGATAAAAATAAATTTAGTTTTTGTAGATCCACTGACTAATATCTGTTAGGTATGCCCAACTTCTTGTAGAGTCTGGAGTGATGAATATCAAGTTGATAGACTTTGTTCCAATTATTGTGCATCCACTTTTTTCCCTTGTTGCTTAGTTGAATTTTTCTCACAGTGTCTTTTCAGTTTCCTCAGAAAATATATTAAGATATTTTTGAGGTGGAAATAACCCCAATGTCCATTGGTAGATAAATAGACAAAGAAAAAAATATAGTATGTATATACAATGGAATGTCCTTCAGACTTAAAAAAGAAGAAAATCTCATCACATCTACAACATGGATGAAACCTAAGGATATTATGCTAAGTGAAATAAACCAGTCACAAAAAGACAAATGACGTAGGGTGCTACCTACATGAGATAAAGTAGTCCAATTCTTAGAAATGGAAGTAATGGTTGCCAGGGGCTGAGGAAAAGGGAAATGGGATTTGTTATTTAATGTGGTCTTCTAGCATTATTTAATGAGTTGTTATTTAATGTGGAATTATAGTTTTGCAAGATGAAACAGTTCCATTGCACAATGATGTGATTATTTTTACCACTATTGAACTTGTTACTTAAAAAAAAATGGTTGAGATGGCTAAGGTCATGTTATGTTTTTTTTTACACAATTAAAAGAAAAGATGAAGACACTGAATTTATTTCCTCTATCTCTTCACTATTGATTGGAACAGCCTGAGATGGTATACCCCGAGACTTAGTAACTTGAAGTTTTCCCCAAAGGCAGTAAGTATATGGATTGATTTTTAAAATAAACATTTTATTATGAAAAATTTCAAATACTTACTGAATAAAATAGTATAATAAACCCCATATATCCATTACCAACTGTAATTTTATAACAATTATAATTAAATTTTAATTTTGCTAATCTTGTTTCCTATATTTCTCTATCTTTTTTCCTGGAGAATTTAAAAGCCATAAATGAATTAGGTTTTAATTGTAGACTGGGAACTTATTTAAGAAACTCAATGTGTTGTTTAAAAATCTTGTCACATAAAAGCAGTATTCGTAATTTATATGTAATGTTTTTTCTAAGACCTTAATTTCTCTAAATACAAAAATTCAGATAGCTCTACCAGAAAAACTGGGGGAAATTCTGGGTCAAATTCAAGGAATAGGATGTTGAATAGGAGTGATCAAACCTTTCTGACTGAATTTGTTACTGCTTAGGAAGTGCTAAAGAGTACAGGACTAAAATGTTTAATTTTAGGAATTGGGAGTTCTATAAAGAGACCATATTTGTTTCTTCTGGACACAATAGTAAAATCTCTTTTAAAATGTGATTCTTTTTAACACTACTGCTTGGGGGAAAAGAAGGAGCTAGTCTGGGCTCACCTACTGACCAGCCAGGTGACCTTGGATGAGTCACTTCATCTTCCAGGGCCTTAATTCCCTCAGTTATAAAGTGACAGCTTTAGAAAGGATAGCTGCTAAGGGCCTTTCAATTAGAGAATTCTGTGGTTTGAGAGTAGGAGTAAATATTTTACTACAAAAGGTTTTAAGTGGCTAAATTCATGGCTAAATTTTCTGTATTGTAAAGGCCCTAGTATTTGACATGGTTGCCACTATTCACAGGTTATAAAAGTTGAGGCATCATCTTGAATTTCAGCCACCATCAAGTGAAGAAGTATCTAGGATGCAAAGTAGCTTGTACATTAATGGAGAATAGTTGCCAAAACATCTTTGTAAGTTTTTTTAACATTTATTTTTATTTTTTATTTTTAAATATATTTTATTGATTATACTATTACAGTTGTCCCATTACCCCCCTTCATTCCCCTCCACCCTGCACACCTTCTCCCACCCACATTCCCCCGCTTTAGTTCATGTCCTTGTGTCATAAGTTCTTTAGCTTCTACATTTCGCATACTATTCTTGCCCTCCCCCTGTCTATTTTCTATCTACCATCCATGCTACTTATTCTCTGTACCTTTTACCCCTCTCTCCTCCTCCCACTCCCCTGTTGCTTATCCTCCATGTGATCTCCATTTCTGTGGTTCTGTTCCTGTTCTAGTTGTTTGCTTAGTTTGTTTTTGTTTTTGTTTTAGGTGTGGTTGTTAATAATTGTGAGTTTGCTGTTGTTTTTTACACATGTTTTTTATCTTCTTTTTCTTAGATAAGTCCCTTTAACATTTCATAAAATAAGGGCTTGGTGATGATGAACTCCTTTAACTTGACCTTATCTGAGAAGCACTTTCTCTGCCCTTCCATTCTAAAGGAAAGTTTTGCTGGGTAGAGAAATCTCAGATGTAGGTCCTTGCCTTTCATGACTTGGAATACTTCTTTCTAGTCCCTTCTTTCCTGCAAGGTCTCTTTTGAGAAATCAGCTGACAGTTTGATGGGAACTCCTTTGTAGGTAACTGTCTCCTTATCTCTTGCTGCTTCTAGGATTCTCTCCTCATTTTTGTCTTGGCTAATGTAATTATGATGTGCCTTGGTGTGTTCCTCCTTGGGTCCAACTTCATTGGGACTCCCTGAGCTCCCTGGACTTCCTGGAAATCTATTTCCTTTCCCAGACTGGGGAAGTTCTCCTTTATTATTTGTTCAGATAACTTTTCCACTTGTTGCTCTTCCTCTTCCCCTTCTGGTACCCCTATAATTTAGATGTTGGAATGTTTCAAGATATCCTGGAGGTTCCTAAGCCTCTCCTCATTTTTTTGAATTCTTGTTTCTTCATCCTTTTCTGTTTGGTTGTTTCTTTCTTCCTTATGGTCCATTCCATTGATTTGAGTCCCAGTTTCCTTCCCTGTACTATTCACTTCCCTTCACTATTGGTTCCCTGTACATTTTCCTTCATTTCACTTAGTGTAGCCTTCATTTTTTCATTTAATTTGTGATCAAATCCAACCAATTCTATGAGCATCCTGATCACCAGTGCTTTTAACTGTGCATCTGATAGGCTGGCAATCTCTTGGTTGCTTAGTTGTATTTGCTGTGAGGCTTTGACCTGTTCTTCTGTTTGGGCCATTTTTTTGGTCTTGTTGTGCCTGTTAAATATGAGGGGCAGAACCTTAGGTGTTCACCAGGGCATGGCAACTCAGTCACTGGGTTATGACACTGTATGTGGGGGCGGGTCTGAGAGGGAATAATGGCGCTTTCTCTGCTCTCCATGGGCCTTCAGTCCCTTCTGCCACTTCCCCTATGCAAACTGGGCCTTTCTGGTGCTAATTCCCATGAGAGTGGGCTTGTGCACGTTCTAGGACCTCGTGGGTCTGTCAAATGAACTCTCCTGTGAGGCTGGGAGTCTCTCCCTGCACCTCAACCCCCACAGGTGTTTTCAATCAGTGCCCAAGGCTTTATTTCCTGGCACTGGGACCCTGGGTTGCATGTAGTGCCTTGCTTCACAATCACTACCTTGCTGGGTCTGCTGGTTGCCACCTCACACCCAGGTCTGCCAGCCACCGCCTGCATGCCCATGGTCCACCCGCTGAGGTCTTTTGTGCCTGGGATGCCTTAGGTGCCCTGTCCCACTACTCTTTGTGCTGCGACCCCTCTCTGCCTGGCTGCCTAACTCTGCCCCTCCTACTGGTCTGGATGAATGTGTTTATTTTAAGTCCTTGGTTGTTTGACTTCCATACAGTTCAATTTTCTGTCAGTTCTGGTTGTTATTCTGTTTCTAAATTGTTGTCCCGATTTTGGTTGTGGGAGGAGGCACAGTGTGTTTACCTGTGCCTCTGTCTTAGCTGGAAGTCCTCCTTTGTAAGTCTTTTTAAAGTTTTATAGAAGTTGATATGATAAAATGGCATTTTATATTCTATGTCCATTTTATTTTTTAAATGTTTTTAAACTTAAAGTGAAAAATTATATATAATGAAATATTATGAACTAATGAGTTACTCAGTTACTTTGAATCAAGGACATTTTTTAGAACAGGACTTTCTTCATTAGATTATTTAAGAGGACAAGGAAAATGTGTGAGAAATGGGCTTTGAAATGGTTGGCTGCAAGGGTGTAAACTGTGTGATTGTAAGAAACACTGTTCACACCTTTCAAGAGCAAATGTTCTTCAGAGTAGCCTGTGTACTCCACTTATCTGATCTCATTTTCATACAAGTGTCATTCTTTCTTTAATAAGCATGTACACAAAGCCTTGCTGCTTGGAAGGCTCTGGGCAGATGGAAAGTGGCTCTGTAGGGGAAGAAGGTGGAGGAAGAGCCTAAAGAATGCCAGCCTTTGGAAACTCCACTTTCCTTTTCCCTGCTCACCCTCAGGGTAAACATACATGATCAAGGACACAAAGGAAGTAGAAAAGTACCATTTGGCATGGATTTTGCTTCCTAACAGAGGACTCCCTTATTGAATAAATTCTTCAAAACAAAGTTGGATCAGATTCCCAATCTCTAGGTACCCATGCTGAAATTTTGGATGGTTGATTTCAACTACCTTGAGCCACCTGGTGCCAATTTAACCACTGGGATTTAGAGACCTTTGACCAAACCCAGAAAATCCTACACCCTTGCCTATAAACAACTTGACCAACCAAGTATTGTAGGAACACTTATCAATAAATATATATGAAAGATATGAAGCCCTCAATCTATCTATCACATTGGTCACTATGGGTGTCCATTTTCTCCCCTCCTGCTATGTGTCCTCTCTGGAGCTGAGCACTAGGTCAGAAACAATGTTCTAAATGAGCAAAATCATAATTTCTTAGTTTCTACTAGATTTATCCTTGGAAGTCTTTCAAGATTGGAAATGAAATAGTCATATTTTAGGAGACTAATCCAGAAAAAATTAGGAAAAAGTATAAATATGGGGCAAGCTTTTTTTTTAGTGTAGATCCAGAAAACATTTGTTCCCAAGATAGAACTCATGAAAATGTGGCAACTAAAGGATTATTCAAAGGTGGAGAAATATCAGGAGTAACAGAGAGCTGGAGAGATATCAGGGCCTCACAAGAAGTATTTGAAAGAATGCGAGTGATTTTCAGGGAGAGAGATTCTTCTTTCAACATAGGGATTCTATCTGAAAGTATTGCTTTAACACCACTTATGAAAATGTCTACAGAGAACTGAATTGAATTTGACCTTATACTTGGACTCAGTAATTAAAGATGTACTGTTTAAGTGGCTCCAACTATGCTGGTTTTCTTGATAAAATACGAGTTAATGACACTTGTCTATTCACCAAGATTTATTATGCAGTAACAACCACAGGCTTTGTGCTTCTTGAAAGGAAAACACTGACTATGCCAAGTGGTGGGACCATTCCTCTGTTGTACCCTCCTCAGACTGTGGACAGCTAAGAATGTAGACTTGTTTCTTGGGCCCTATCATCTTGGAAGATCTCAGTTAATATAATTTACATTAACTGTCTAAAGGGGAAAATTTTAACCTTTTTTAAAAAATATTTCTTTTCCCCGAGTTCCTCTCTAATCCTTAGGTTAATCATACACTGTTGATCTAGTTACACAACACAATTTCTGAATTGAAACCCCAAACATGATATATGGCAAGGGTGAGCAAGCCATATGCTCCATTTAAGGAATATTGATTCCCCAAAAAGAGTCATAATAGGAAAACATTTTGGAGAAATAAGAAATGTGTAAGTGCTCTTGTTATTCTCTCTTGTTATATGTTGGAAAACACTAGTTAGGTTAATTAGCAAGGGTGAGCAAGAAATACTATTTAGTCTTGGTAAAGCTACAAAACTATCCCAGTGGAAAGGTAAATATTTCATGTTTTGGCTCCAACAATAACAATTATAACAAGAACATCTGATGCTTTCCCCTGGGCTTTACACCACCTAAGTAATTTTCTTTAAAGTATTAACTTTCTGATGCAGTCTTCTCTCTCTTCTTCTTTTTTGTTGGGAACTAAGTTGAATGTACCTTAGTGAACCAAAATGCTCAAAAGATGTCACTTTATTGAAGCAATGTTTTTCTATAATAGTTGTTAGTGTTAGAAAATGTTTTACTGCTATTGTTCAAACGTTTAAGCATTTGATCCAGTGATGTAATGGAGGTTGATTTAAAAATTCGCAGTAGCCAAGACTTTCAGTCATTGTTTTCTTCAAGTACATAACATCTTATATCAGATAGTTTTTTTTTTAAATTTAGCCATTTAAAAGTACATATTTTTGGAGCCTCATTTTTAAAAAACACCAAAAACCTGTAATAATTTGTACTTTGTTATCATAAGTAAGCATGAACAGAAATAGAGTTTAAATAAGGGAGGAATGATGCTAATGATAGAAAAATCAAAAGCAAAAGTCCACAAATAAGAAATGTCACCTCAGGTTTGAGGTGACTTGAGTAATCTATCTTACTCTGAAAGTGTTAGACACAGAAACTTCTTCCTCAAGAATATTCCTTTGCTCTGATTCTTCATTATAATTTTTTCTCGATCACTATGGTATGCCAAGGTTGAATTACAAAAATAAAAACATTTACATTATTAAATAGACTTGTTTGGAGGCTCAAGACATAGTTATTCACTGGTTACTCTTCAAAGGAAAACCTCTGTACAGAAAATGATTTTTATAGATATTTGATAATCGAGATATATCACTTTGGGAAAACTTGAAAAACAGCATTTTAAAGTTTAAATATTAAAATATTTTCTCAGCATAGACACTAAAGTTATTCTGTAATGTAATCATGTATTGAATAATTATGTCTTGAAAGATTTAATCAATTGGTATTTGAAAAGGTTTATAGGTAAAGTTTTTAGAAGATTACATTTCTGGAATTTTTTATACAGTGGAATTTCTGATGCTACAGTAAATTAAAAAGTTGGATGATTTTCATGTGATATCCTATTTCACTAATACAGAACAACCTTGAACCATAGTAGAGCAATAATTACTTAACCTAAATCAGAGACCAAGCCAGGCCAAACAGCTGTTTTCATTTTGTTAGGAGATCCATTTGATTTACTCTTTTAGTCAGCTTTCATTACTGTAGAAGACAAAACTTCACTTGAGTTTTTAACCCTGAATTCTCTGCCTTGTTTGCTGCCTGCTGTAAAATTGCATGGTTGAGCTGCCACAGCCGCTGAACACGCTCCGGAGCTACTGTAGTACTGTGGGAGGCTCCACTCCAGCTCAGGAAAAGGAGCTTCATGAGATCAGATAAAATCTAGGTCCTTCCCACCACCCTTAGGAAAAAAAAAAAGAACAAAAATGGTCATCATTATTCTGATAATAGAAACATCTTCTGGGATGAATAGCTGGTTTGAATTTGCATAGTAGCATAAACAGTCATCTGACAGTTGTCACCAACTGTGTCCTAGCTGGACTGTCTTGGAAACTAGGGAAAGGAATGTCAGAGATGTGGAGATAGGAAGTTTGAATTCAAATATGCATTCCTGGAAGCTAGATACAGATGTATTAGGTATTAAGTCATTACCCCTAAAGTTTATCTCTTATATGCTATAGTATGTCCTCTTTTAAATTGTGAAACCAGTTTTCCTAGAATTTCTAGAAATGAAGATGCACAAGAATTTTGTGGCTTGTGTCATGACTTTCGTAGTGTCACAGATGTGGAGTGCCCACCCTGTCCAGAGAAATGAAGGTGAAACAATGTCAGCACTGTGTGACTTGATGGAAAAGGTAGCTTAAACCATATAAGATTGCTGTCACTTGAGGGGAAAAAAATCCTTGGAATTGTTGGTGCTGATTAAATCTGGCTTTCTCTTCCCTCAAAGCAAGCTGTATCACTCCTTAAATAAACAGAACCTGGCAAGACAATAGGTTCTCTGTGGCTACATGGATTGGCTTAAGCAGAATTAACCACACAAAGACTAAATGGTCATGATGAACTCTTTGACATATTTCTGCCATGCTACAGACCTGAATTTCTTAACCACATTCTTCCAGAAAAAGAATTTCATGGTTAAATAAATTTTGTAAACACCTTTTCAGAATAATCACAGTTCATGATAGCGTATTACAGCTCTGAGAAATCCACCAGAAAAAAAAATCTTTTAAACCTAGTTTAACTTGGTGTTTCTCAAACTTATTTGAGTAGGAAACACTTCTTTTCCTCCACATGACACTTATAATGCCCCCCAAAAGAGTTTTGGACATTAATTTAGGTTGGGGCACATGTTATATTGATATTATCTAATTTAATTATTTCTTCATGTGCAAAAATATGTGGGATTTACAATTCATGGGGGAAAGGAGCACTTTTTGGTTCCTATTTTTTACTTCAGAGATGTTTGCTGCTGCTGCTAAGAAAGCCAATAGGAGATTACCAAGAATCTTAATAATATCTTTATTAAAGGGTAATCATTTTGACAAAACCCAGAGAACTACAGTGATGCCTCCACCTTTTTCTAAACTCATAGCAGTTAGTGTTGGGGAAGAGTCTTACTGAAAATAATTGAGATGTACATAACTAATGATATGTACAAAACAAAGATTATTTCCTGTGGTGCAACAAATCTTTACCAAGAGTCATGGGTTACATTTTGGAGGTTAGCAATCCACAAAGAGAGAAAACTAGTTGAAGATTGCTTCTTTATTTAGGAATTCTAGTCTTTAGGAAGATGTCTGCTGTCCTCTGGGTACTTTTCTGTTATAGTTAATTATGTCTAGGTTAGCTCCTGACCCCCGTAGTGAGTGTGAATGATTGTACACCTGGACTAAGGGTTCTTTCTTTTGTTGCAGGTTCTAGTATTGACCACCTCATTTTTTCCCACACCAATTTAAATGTATCACTAATCTTTTCTATATCACTTCTTTTTTCTTTCTTTCTCCTTTTTTTCTCTCTTCTCTCTTCCCCTCCCACCCTCCCTCCCTCTTTTCTTTCTTTCCTTCTCTTTTCCTCTCCTTTCTTTTCTTCTCTCTCTTTCCCACCCTCCCTCCCTCCCTTTCTTCCTTCCTTCCTTCCTTCCTTCCTTCCTTCCTTCCTTCCTTCCATCCATCCATCCTTCCTTCTCTCTCTCTTCTCTATTAGAAAGCTTGAACAGGAGTTGCTAAAATTGCATCTACAACAAGCAAATCAAGGGAGCCTAAGCCCGAGTTTGAAGTTTACCTTTTTATACTCAATTTAATAAAATGTGATTGACATTTGCTAATAAGTTTCTCCTATAACAGTGAGGAGGGAGCCCAATGAGAAGAGCACACTTTAATTTGAAGAAATATATCTTTTAGTCTTTTTCAGGCATAGCTGTATTGTACATGTGTTTGTTTGGCATTCTCTGTTGAAACTAATATAAGTTCTTTTTCAGTTGATGTTGAAACAAATATTTCAGCCTTTCAGACAGCTGAATCTGAAGGAAAATTAATTTGCTGTTATGATAATTGCATTAACTAACAGCAGAACATTAGTGATCTATCTGACGCCCAGTATCAGGTCTTACAGCCATCATCACCATAAATAGTCACAAACCAAAACAATAATAACCATGTCTTTATATTGTATTTCTTTCCATTGTTTCCAAATTATTTTCACTTATGTTATTTCATGTTCTTCTTAAAACAACCTCAAGAATTAGATAAGGTTGAAACTATCATTTCTACGTGAGGTGTAAGCTAAGTGAGATTCAGAAAGTTTCAGTGACTTGCCCACTGTCACCAAAGTTTGTGACTGTTGAAGGTGACTCCAACTAGGATTTTCTGACATCCAGGTTCTCTCTACTGCTCTATACTGTCTAAAGTAGTGTAGTCCTATCTTGCAGTTCTCATTAAATATTTTTTCTCTGCCACTGATTTAAAAAATTACTCATCCTGCACTTAAAAGCCTTTAGGGTGTTTAAAAAGTCCTTTAAGTATGACACTATTGATTTTGCATACAGTTATATATTCAGTGTAGTTTTCTCAATTATTTGCAAACTAAATAGCTTGTAAATTGAAAGATTAAAATTTACAAATGTAAAGAGTTTTCTGAAATTTATTCTCATGAAACACAATAAAAATTTTTCTCTCCGGTTCTGAAGCTAGACACATGAGTGCTGGCCTGTGAACCAAAGGCTCGCCAGTTCTATTCCCAGTCAGGGCACATACCTAGGTTTCAGGCCAGGTCCCCAGTAGGAGGTGGGTGAGAGGCAACCATGCCTTGGTGTTTCTCTCCCTCTCTTTCTCCCTCCCTTCCCTTCTCTAAATAAATAAACAAATAACTAAATAAAATAAAAAAAGAATGACAAAAGATTAGAAGTCAAGTATCTACATTTCTAATCTATTGCTTAGTTGTGTAACTTTGTTTTTCCTTCTTAGATAAAGTACAAATGAACCAGAAAAGAAAAGATGCCAACAAATATATATCTGTATTATTAATAACAAAGGTACCAGCTTATGTAAAAAGCAACATTATTTTCTTCTTCTAATAATTCTTAAAATTCAGTAGAAGTTTCTCTTCATCCCAAAAGGTAAATGTATTGAGAGACCCCTCTGGGTTTTTTGTCTGGAGGATTATGCAGACTTCATTCAGAGAAACCATGTGCTAAAAGTTGAATTATGCAACTTTCCGACTTTGGTGTATAGAGAAGATACCAGTGACTCATTATGTTAGTGGGGCGGGACATTTAAAATGTGGTTCCATTCATGAGTTCTGCAGAACCATCTACACACTGCCTTCAAATGACCCTGCTTGGAACCACTGGCACTCCCATGAGACAGTTGACAGGGATTAGGAGGTGATTTTTTGTTCTGTGCACAAGAGGTGTAGGGTATGTTCATCATCAATATAAAACAGATGACTCAGTTACAACACAAAGCACAGGGGAGAATAGGACTGCCTCACACAGGTCAGATTTCCATTAGTAAAGCCAAGCATTGAAATGAAATGATGGATTAGTTCAGTTAGGCAAAATCCTGCTTACTCACTTTGCCCAAATTAGCACATTTTTTTCCTCAGTGATCTGGATAATTACTTCATTTTGCTGCTGTCTTCTGTTTGAAGAGGCCTGGCCATAGCCAGTAATTAGCATAGCAATTTGTCAGTCCAATTCAATTCAGCAAATAAATTTATGGAGCACCTAGTACATGTTAATTACTATACTGTGTTTTGAATAAAACATAGTCCCTGTCTCTCAGGAGCTCACAGACCATGCCAGCAGGGAGGAAGCAAACTCATAGCACCAGTGTAAGACAATGTGGTAAGTGCTATATTAGTGATGGGGGGAGACAGTGTTTGGTGAGGGCACACACAGGAAAACTGTTAATCAGAAGTCAAAGAAGTACTATTTCAAGTAAATGGAAGCAAGAGTAAAGGGTATTTGGAAGGGTGTTCTGAAATTCAGCATTCATTATTTACTTTTGTGATTGTAAATGTCAAATAGTAGATAATTAAAGCTCTTGCATATAAGGCAAAGATCATTTTAGAAAATAAGATACTGATGAATCAATGATAGAGGAAAGAGAATATATTGTTTTTAATTTCTTTACTATTGTGAAGATAAGTTAGTGCTCCTTCTAACAGAGGCAGTAACTATGAACTCTTGACCAAAGGTGCAAAGAAATTGGATCTTTACAAACACTGATTTTTTTAAAAGGTTCCTCTTGAACTTTAGAGATGGAGCACCAATTTAAAACAGACATTCCTAAAGCAGCAAAAGGGTGCCCAGTTGTGCCCTAAGGCCTTTTCTTCCATTTAAAAATTCAGTCTGAAGTTTTCTGGCAGCACAGAAAAGGCCCTACATAATAATACATGCTAAGGAAAAGATTGACTTTTGGAATAAAGATTGACAGTGAGATCCCCTCCAGAAAACCAACTGCAGCAAAGATTGTTATAGAATGTCACTCAGATTTTCACCAGAGAAGTGTCTCCCTCCTTGAGGTGTAGTCAGCCTGTTGGTAATCCCAGTCATCAGAGGCAAAGTTTGAGAGTTGGGCTGGTACCCTGGAGAGGTGATACTGGAAATTCATACTCATGCCTGCATCAGGGGTTCCATTAGGTTATCTTCTAGAACCTCTTCCAGTTTAATAATGTTGGCTAATAAAAGTGTTTGCTTGGAATAGTTTGTCTGGAAGAAGTGATTTGTCCCAGTCCATTCATTTTCTCATTCCTTTACAGATTATATTAGTTTTCAGAATATTTGGACAATGTCAAAGGTTGTTCTCTAAGACCACAAAACTGAGTAAAGGCAATCATCTCAGATTCCAGGTCCCATGAGTAGCCTAATGTTTTAGGAGGATTAATGGGAAATGTGTGCATAATGTAAATTTTTTTCATAAGGAACATTTAAAATCACATCATGTTAACTTTTTAATAATGGAAATACACAACAGTCTATTACTGAATTTGTTCAGTGTTGGTATAACATATGTAAAATATTCTTTTTACTAAATAAGTTTTTATATAATTATCTATGTTTTACATATTAGTTCTTATTATTAATAACCATTATTTTAGTGAGATTGGTACTATACAAAAAAGAATAATAGAAATATCCTAAATTTCTTCTATCTCATCAATGGATTTCCAGAGGATTTTTCATTTTTTGAGTAATAAAGGCACACAGGCAAATGAATTTCCTATGACCTGTCTCATTCTCAGAGGTGTGTTTTGGAACAATCCCTCCATCTTTGTTATCCATCACTCTATTTTTTTTAAGATTCTGTATTTCACTTAGAAATTTTATCTCCAAAGAGATTTACTTTATGCTTCTGATACACTCCACCACTGTACTGGATTTGTTAGAATCTCTTGGTAATGTTCTTCTGGGAAGAGAATCTCTTTTGGATATACGTTTTCAATCTCTGTTATTTCTGGACCTCCCTTGTTCTATATCAAAGCACAATAGTTACTGGATAAAGTTAAGAAAAGCATAGATTGTGTTATAAGCTCTTTTCCTGGAACTTACTCTGGTACCAAACTCTCCTTCCTCTTCCCACTCACAGCCTCACCAGTTTGCAAGTTGTCCCTGCTCACCTTAAGCAGGGATTTAAAATCTGTTAGAAAGCTCAGCCTGTTGATTTGCAGAGCTGAAGTCTGCACAGAGGAATCATCTGTAATGGGATTCTTTGCTCCCTGGAGAGATATTATCTAGTGGAGCTGTAAATTACTGAAGAAATAGAGGAGGAGGAAGAGGAGGGAGGGGGAGTATGCTCAGTAAAAATATACTATTGATCAAAGCAATTGTTGTTTAACTTTTTATTTTTTACCATAAAAGTAAGTGGTTGTCCTGAGGAAAGAAGAGTGGATATATAAGAAATTGAGTGTGCTGTATTTTTTGTCCATTTACTTAGTATACAATGTTTGATTTGTTTGGTTTACCAGTTGTTTTTTAGTAAATTCTCCCTCCCCCTCCCCCACCCTCCATCCCCTACCCTGCCTGGATCTATTGTTTAGGCATTAGTTTTCTGTAAGTCTGTGTGGCAGTGTATTTGGATCTGATCTGCAGCCAGGAGTTATCACAATCTGCCTTTTGCTCTCGCTGCATTACCCCTGAATCAAACTACAATATTGGCTTGATCAGGTAATGTACAAGGTGTAGTTATATGAACTTCTAAGTCAAAATGTCCTACATACATTGCCAGTGCAATGAAACTAGCCAACAGAGAAATAGATGACCTCAGGAAATGTCTGGCTTAACAAATGTATATCTTTAAATTGGAAATCTAATTATTTGCCTTAGATTTGCACTGCTGGGAACCTAATGCAAGACCATGTTAAATAAACTTATTATTTCCGTTTTTCATTTAACCTGTGGGTTGTAGTATGACCAATCTGTTTTATATCCTCAATCAACAGATGATTGTATTTGGTAATAATTTATCAAGAATAAAAATCTGTTTTTGAAACTAATCACCTCATGTTAGGTCTGCCCTTTTTCAAAACCACCATCTGATATTCATTTTGTCTGCAAGACAAACATACTGATGAAAATGCATATACCACAGGATACAGCCAGAGGAATGAAGCATTTCCACTCTTTGTATATATTTAGAACATTTTCTGTTTTCCCAACAGATGGACCAAATTTTAGTATTAAAGAAAAAAATCAATTTTACATAGTACAAACAAATTGAACAAGTATATTGTGTATTTCTAATTACTTTGTAACAGAATGTCCAGTGGAATTTGGGGTCAAATCAGGTCATATCCAAACTCTGTGATTTGAAAAAATGTGACTTTCTTCATATTGACTAGGTTTTTTTCCCCAGATTACTAGATTAATCTCTAAATTGGAAATACTAAGTTTCATGTATTTTCCAAATCTTTTAAATTGTTTTCAATTTATAGATTTTGTTTATGTACAAGTATCTTGAGATGTTTTCATTTTTCTTTAAGTCCAGCAGTCTTACTAAATAGTTTACCAAAGTGATATATGGATTATACTCCTCAAAAAAAATTTAAATTATTTAGAGCAAATAATTCTACCCTTGTTCTTATATACTGGCTACATTGACTGACTTTTATCTAGCACAGTTTTGGCATTGGTTCCTTTGGAAAATTAGCCAACATTCTCAAAACTCCATTTTTTAAAAATAAGTTAACTTCTCAAAATATATTTGAATTTATACTAAATATTTACATGTGTTTTTTGTATATATTTAACTTTAATTAAAACTATACTTATTTCATCTCATGTTTTAGACTGTTATTCCATATTTTTATTATTAATAAGGAGAGTTGGGACTACAAATCTGATTTTTAGAAGGTAAGCTCTAGTCTTTTCCCCTCTTAGTCCATCTAAATCATACATCTAGTATTTCACTCTCCTTCTCTTACACTTTCTGTGGCTCCCAGTGTTTATTGGATAAGAAGAGTCTCTTTAGTCCTTCATCACCTGGTTGCACCTATCTTTCCAGCTTCAGTGCTCCCCTCCTGTCTTCCTCACTTCCCTATATAGGCCCCAAATATACAGTCTTCTGGAATTTGATATCCTCTTACATGCTTTTCTTCAGCTTCACCAATTGTCCCCTTGATATTCCTGATTTCCTTTCCTAGCATATTCCCTTAAATTCAGGACTGAAGGTTATATTCCACAAGGTCTTCTTGACTCTGCAGGTATGGCTCACAGCTCCCACTACAATGCCTTTATTATGGTTGTGTTGCATAAAATTTCCAGAGTATTAGGAAGATAGATAACAAACAAGTAAACAAACAATATCAATTTATGTCAAGTGATATAAATGGAATGAGTATGTGCAATGAGAAAGAAAAGTAGAGGCAAGCTACTTACTGGTCAAGGAAGGACTATCTGAAAAAATTATATTTAAGCTGAGACCAAAAATATAAGAAGAAGCCAGCCATATAAAGTGTGGAAGGAAAATGTTTCAGACAGAAAAGCACATACAAACCTCTAAGATGAAGAAGAGATTGTATATTTGAGCAACTGAGAAAAGCCCACTTGACTCAAGTATATTAGTCAAGGGGACAAAAGCATAAGATTGGAAAGCTGGATGGGGGCCAGACAAGTCAGTCTACACCATTCAAAGCCCTGCCCTGCCCTGCCCTGCCCTACCCTGCCCTGCCCTGCCCTGCCCTCCCCTCCCCTCCCCTCCCCTCCCCTCCCCTCCCTCCCTCCCTTCCTTCCTTCCTTCCTTCCTTCCTTCCTTCCTTCCTTCCTTTTCTTTCTTTCCTTTCTTTCTTTCTTTCTTTCTTTCTTTCTTTCTTTCTTTCTTTCTTTCTTTCTTTCTTTCTTTCTTTCTTTCTTTCTATTGTTGTTCAATACAGTTGTCTCCACTTTCCCTCCACCACTTTCCCCCTGCCCCAGCCACCCCCACCTCCAACTCTCAATCTTACCCCTCTTTGACTTAAAGGAATGTGGTGAATTTAATACATCTGTCAATGCTCTGTAGAGAATATATTGGAGGGGAGCAAGAATCTCAGGGGAGCCAGTAAGGAGGCTATTATGAAGGTCTGGGCAAGAGATAACTTTGATACAGTTTGTTCCTGGGATAAACCCACTGCTATCTTCAGAGTATTTACTAATAGTTGTTTCTCCATTTCAAAATCTAGATAAGGAAATATTTGACAATATAATTATTGCTGTTAGAAGAATAGTCCCCTTGGCTGAAGAAGTAGTCAATATTGAGATAATGTACATGGTATAGCCTAAGAAAGGGAGAGTAGATTTTTTTTGTATATGCGAAGTGATGCCATGGAGGGTTTTAGACATGGAGGGACATGATTCAAATTGTTTTTAAAAGAGGGTATAAAAGTGGATTAGAAAATTGTGATAGTAGAAGAAAACAAGATGGGAGGCAATTGCAAAAATGAGGTGGAACATAATGGGGACTTAAACAGGGTAATGGCAATGGAGATAGAGAGGAGAAGACAGATTTGAAACATGTTTAAGATTGGATTTGAGATGTGAAATATGAAACAGGAAGATATCCCTGTTTTTTTTGAGTTAACAAGTGAGTGGATAGAGGTTTCCTTTAGTAAGATAGGGAACAGTGTTGAAGGAAAGATCAATAGTTCAATTTGGGAGAAATTAAATTTGAGACATCCATACCTAAATAGAGAATTTTTTAAGTAGACAACTAAATATATGAATATTCATCTGAAAACACACATGCTTATTCATATTTGTAAATTAGGGGAAGATTATACTATGAATATTATTTTGCTGTATGATCTTTTTTGTTAAAACAAATCATGGGCTCTCTGACAGACTTCCAGCCAAGATGGAAGTGTAGGTAGAAATGCTTTGCTTCCTCATACAGCTAAAAGAAGGATAACAACTGATTTAAAAACAATAAACAACCAGAACTGCTAGAAAATCAAACTGCATGAAACTCTGACAAACAAGAAGTTAAAGAAACATTCATCCAGACTGGTAGGAGGGGTGAAGATAGGCAGCTGGAGGAGAGGATATGCAGCAAGGTGGCAGCCAGAGGACTCTGCCAGCAAGGCGGGGGCTGGGTGACTGGGAAATGAAAGACTCAAAACCTCTACCAGTAAAATTATGTGGGGGTTTCAAAGGTGGGAGAAACTCTGAGTCTCACAGGAGAGTTCATTGGAGAGGCCCACAGGATCCTAGAATGTACACAATCTCACCCACCTGTGAATCAGCACCTGAAAGGGCACAATCCCCTTGTGGGAAATGAAGGAAATGATGGAAACTGGGGCTAGAGTGGAGCAAGCGAGCAGCAGTATTTCCTCTCTGACCCCTCCCCCACAGACAGCGCCACAGTGCAACAAATAGGATTGCTGCACCCTAGAGAATAACTAAGACTCCACTTCTTACCACATAACAGGTGCACTGAGATGAAGAAATATGGTCCAAGTGAAAGAATAGATCAAAACTCCAGAAAAAGAACTAAACAATGAGGAGATAGACAACCTGTTAGATGCAGGGTTCAAAACACTGGTAATGAGGATGGTCACAGAAATGATTGAGGATGGTCACAGAAATGATTGAGTTTGGTCACAAAATGAAGGGAGAAATGAAGGCTATGAAAAGTGAAATAAAGGAAAATATACAGGGAACCAAAAGTGAAGGGAAGGAAAACTGGGACTCAAATAAAACATTTGGAACAAAAGGAAGTATTAAACATCCAATCAGAAAAGAATGAAGAAACAAGAATTCAAAAAAATGAGGAGAGGCTTAGGAACCTTTGGGACAACTTTAAACGCTCCAATATCCAAATCATAGGGGTGCCAGAAGGAGATGAGGAAGAGCAAGAAATTGAAAACTTATTTGAACAATTAACAAAGGAAAACTTACCCAATCTGGTGAAGGAAATAGACTTCCAGGAAGTGAAGGAGGCCCAGAGAGTCTCAAAGAAATTGGACTCAAGGAGGAACACAACAAGGCATGTTATAATTACATTACCCAAGATTAAAGAGAAGGAGAGAATCTTAAAAGCAGCAAAAGGGAAGGAGACAGTTACCTACAAAGGAGTGCCCATTAGACTATCAGCTGATTTCTCAAAAGAGACCTTACAGGCAAGAAGGGGCTGGGAAGATATATTTGAAGTCATGGAAGGCAAGGACCTACATCCAAGATTACTTTATCCAGCAAAACTATCATTTAGAATGGAAAGACAGACAAAGTGCTTCCCAGATAAGGTAAGGTTAAAGGAGTTCATCATCACCAAACCCTTATTATATGAAAGTTAAAGGGATTTACCTAAGAAAGAGAAGATTAAAAACTATGAGCAGTAAAATAACAAATTCATAATTATTAACAACTGAACCTAAAAAAACAAAAAGTAAGCAAACAACAAGAACAGGAACAGAATCACAGAAATGGAGATGACATGGAGGGTTATCACTGAAGAGGGGAAGGGGAGAATGGGGGGAAAAGAACAGGGAATGAGAAGCATAATTGGTAGGTATAAAATAGACAAGGGAGGTTAAGAATAGTATAGGAAATATAGAAGCCAAAGAACTTATATGTACAATCCATGGAGACAAACTAAGGGGGTAGAGAATGTTGGAGGAGAGAAGGTGCAGGGCACAGGAGGAATAAAGAGGAGAAAAAAATTGGGATAACCATAATAGCATAATCAATAAAATATGCTTAAAATACAAATTATGGGAATTTTTATATCTGCAGTATAGATTTACTTCATTATTTTTAAAGTTGCACATTAGTTTATTATAGCATAATTTAATCAACAATTTCCATGCATGCTCATTATAATGGACAGTATTACATAGTTTTACAAGTATTTCTGTAGAATAGATTTTGAAAAGAGGAGTTGCCGGGTCAAAATGTATGCACATTTTGAATCCAGATAAAAATTGCCACCCTTGAAAGAAACTTAACCATTATCCATGTGTTATAATGTCAATTTCCCTAAGATTGGCTTTTATCAATTTATATTTTGTTTTATAGTCTGAAAGGAGAAAATATTATCTCAGTGTCATTTTACCTCACCATTTCCTGACCCATGAAGTTGACTATGTTTTCATATGTTTATTAGCCATTCCATTTCTTTTGGTTCTTTGTGAAAAATATATCAAATGGTTCCAGAAATAAAAAAAAAAACACAAAATAATATTCAGATATTTAAGAGAACAAAAATGAGAAATTTAAAAGTAAAGGAAGAAAAGGTGAAAAGAAGGTAGGTAATAGGAGAGAATAAAGGAAAGAAATGGAGGCCTAATTAGTATTTGTTTGTTTGTTTGTTATTGGATGACATGAGAATTTTGGAGAGTGGTTGGTAGGGGGGAGGTTATTTTACAAAAATTATCACATGCTTATGCTTGTAAAAGTTGTACTTTAACAAAATATGAGAGATTGTTTTTAAAATGCAGTTTAGAACTCAACATTTAATGTCTCCTCTTTTTTTTTTTTTGCCCATATCTTAAGAGACATTTAAAAACAAATCTGTAAATGCTCAAGAAACTTTGATGGTTAAAGAGAACATTAACAAGGAACCTAAAGAAATGTTTTTTTTCCCTGGGAGCAGCCCTGTGTACTTCATAGAGTAGCTCCACTTTGCAGGCTGCTACGACGGTTATAGAAAACACAGTAAGAGGTCTCCCACAGCCATGTGTATCCTGTTCTATTAATAAAGGAAATGTCGACTAGGACACTGGGGATTAGACACAACTAATTTTCTAAAATGCCATTGAGCTGATCTTTATCTGTAAAGCCAACACAGACATACGCATGGCTAAAATGAACTCCCTGCCTCTCAGTTTTCATTGGGATAAAGTCTGGTGTTTTATTTCACACTCATAGAACAGCAGGTCTGAATGGTAAGAAGTCTTATTTGTTGAAGCTATTATTTTCAAATACTACTCCAATTATTAGGATTCTTGAAATATATATTTTTAATTAAAAAAGCAATTTAACTTTTGTTTAGACTCTGAGCTCCACATTCCCTCCAACAATTCTGATACTATGCTCTCAGTGTTACAAGTTCATGGTGATTGGACCAAGTTGGCATGTCCCCAAAGCACACTGGCCTTCTTTTGAGACTATTTTTGATCAAATACATTTTGTCATTCTAATACTACAAATGACAAGTTAAACATAGCCCAACACTGTGGATTCTTTGTGGTGAACCTTGCCTTCTTACTTGAAGAGCAGTTGTTTTACACTGAATATCCTAAGTGGTAGGTCTATTATGAAAACCGAGTCCATTAAGCCAAATAACTATTACTAAATCTGGGAAGTTAGGCTACCACACACATGCAGACACAGTTCTAAAAATGTGATGTGGAGAAGAAAGCTAAGATGGTGGCTGAGGTAAACATGGCTCATCTCCTCACACCACATCATCAAAATTACAACTAAACTACAGAACAACCATTATTCAGAACTGCCAAAAATCAAGCTGAATGGAAGTCCTACAACTATGGAGTTAAAGAAGAAACCACAAAGAGACTGGTAGGAGGGGTGGAAACATGTAACAGGCTGATCCTACACCCACATGTGGTGGATAAAAATTGGGAGGACTATCTCAGAAGCAAGGGGTCCAAGTACCACACCAGGACCCCCAGTCCAGGGTTCCAGTGTCAGGAAGATAAATCCCCATAACTTCTGGCTATAGAAACTACATAGAGTAGGAATGGAGGCTGTGGAAGACAAACTACTGGATTCCCAGGCAGCCCCTTTTAAAGGGACCACACACGATCTTCCTCACACTCACTCCCTCTGAGCTCTAGTGCCAGGACAGCAGTTTGCAAAGCACCAGAGTCATATAGGTATGAACTGAAGTGTTTGGTATCAGGGCAAGAGCTGGAGAACAGCTGCCTCCCAGACAGAAGCACTGATGGAGGATGTTGTTCCTTTTCTGAGCCCTACCCCCACAGAGCTGGCAGGTGGGTGCCACACCTGAGACTCCATCAATTTGGCTCACACTATTTGCCTCACCCTGGTGATTCCCTCAGGTTCCATCCCACCCAGCTTTCAGGCCCACCCAAAATGTTTCCAGTGCCTTTTCCATATCAGTGGCTTGTCTTGGCTCCTGCTTCAAATTTTTTAAAATTCTCTCAAACAAGTATATCTGGCCCCAGAGAGGCCTGTACTTCTTGCTAAGTGGCCTCAGGCCTGGCACTAGGAGCAGCTGGCCTTGGTTCACAGCTTGGCCTCACTTGGGCTCCCCTAGCACCAGAACAAGTAGAAGCCATCTGCATATTAATTGGTAGCTTATGCTGGGGGGCCCTGGACAGAATACCAGTGGTGGCTGACCTTGGTTTGCAGCTCAGAAGAAGCCCCAGAGCCTGTGTACACAGTGGACAGCTACAGAGCATGTCAGAGCACCAAAACCCAACCACCTCTGTAAGTGACACACTTAGGGGTGAATTCAGTGGACACCAGAGCCCTGCTGAAGTAAGTCCTGCTGTGTGCAGTGGGCCCCTGCACAGCTGATCCTCCATGGTGGTTGGAGGTTGAAGATAAGTAGTCACAGCTAGTCCTTGCAGCTGATTGCCCTGGACAAATTCCTCCCATTGATCTGCCAACAGCAATCAAGTCTCAACTATAACAGGAGGCTGTACAGAGCCCACACAGTGGGTACACCTTGAGTACTCAGCTTAGGTGGTAGGGGACGTCCTGAAGGTCATGTACTTCATTAGGCCACTCTATTAAGCTAGGGAATTGTAGCAGCTCTACCTAATACATGGAAACAACAACAACAACAACAACAATAACAACTCAGGGAGGCTGCCAAAATGAGGAAACAAAGAAACATGACCCAAGTGAAGAAACAGAACAAAACTCCAGAAAAAGAACTAAACAAAATGGAGACAAGCAATCTACTAGATGCAGAGTTCAAAACACTGGTTATAAGGATGCTCAAGAAATTAGGGGAAGATAAGATAAACTCAGAGAGAACTTCAACAGTGTAAAAAAGGACACAGCAACCATAAAATAAAACAGTCAGAAATAGAGTATACACTAACTGAAATGAAGAGCAATTTACAGGAAATCAATAGTAGAGTGGATAAAGTGAAGAATCAAATCAGTGATTTGGAATATAAGGAAGCAAAAAACATCTAATCAGAATAGTAAGAAGAAAAAAGAATTGAAAAAGTGAGGGTAGTGTAAGGAGTCTGTGGGACAACTTCAAGTGTACTAACATTTGCATTGTGGGGTTGCCAGAGGAGAAGAGAGACAGCAAGAAATTAAGAATCTATTTGAAAAAATAATGACATAAAACTTGCTTACTTGTGGAAGGAAATAGATGTACAAGTCCAGGAAGCACTGAGAGTCCTAAACAAGATAAACCTAAAGAGGCCCACACCAAGACACATCATAATAAAAATGCCAAATGTTAAATACAAAAAGAGAATCTTAAAAGCATCAAGAGAAAAGCAATTAGTTACCTACAAAGGAGCTCCCATAAGACTGTCAGTTGATTTCTCAAAAGAAATTTTGCAGGCCAGATGGAAATGAAAAGAACTATTCAAAGTGTTGAAAAACAAAGACTTAACAACCAAGATTACTCTACCCAGCAAAGCTATAAAGAGCTTGTCAGACAAGAAAAGCTAAAGGATTTCATCATCACCAAACCAGTATTATATGAAATGTTAAAGGGTCTTCTAGAAGGAGGAGAAGGAAGAGGAGGAGAGGGAGGAGGAGGAGGAGGAAGGAGAAGGAGAAGGAGAAGGAGAAGGAGAAGGAGAAAAGAAAAAGAAGAAAAGAAAAATATGAACAATAAGCCCTGGCTGGTGTGGTTCAGTGGACTGAGTACCAGCCTGTGAACCAAAGAGTCACTGGTTCGATTTCCAGTCAGGGCACATGCCTGGGCTGCAGGCCAGGTCCCCTGTAGGGGGCCCACAGGAGGCAACCACACACTGATGTTTCTCTCTCTCTTTTTCTCCCTCCCTTCCCCTCTCTCTAAAAATCAATAAATGAAATCTTAAAAAATATGAACAATAAAATGGCAATAAATACTTATATATTAATAATTGAATCTTAAAACAAGATAAATGAACAAGAGAACAGAAACAGAATTATAGATACAGAGAATGTTTTGATGGTTGCCAGATGGGTGATTGGCCAGGGGGATGGGTGAAGGGATGAAGAAGTACAAATTGGTTGTTTCAGAATAGTCATGGAGATGTACATTACAACATAGAGAATGGAGCAGCCAAAGGTCATATATGCAAGACCCATGAACATGGACAATGGTGTGAGGATTGTCTGAGGGAGCAGGGGTGCTGAGTGGAGGAGGGCAAAGGGAGGAAAATAGGTCAACTATAATCACATAAGCAATGAAATATAATTTAAATTAAAAAATAAAATATTGTATGTATTAAGTGATGGTATCATGAAATAATGAGTCAAGATTTGACTAAAATTTATCAAAACTCCGTAAGTATTAAACTTTCTGTTGATGCCTTGAAATTGAGATTAACATCTATGATCATTGTTATTTACTACTTTCTGCATATTTAGTTTATACTATTTGTGAGCACATCATTATTCAGACATAAAATTTAACTTCTAATTCCCTAATCATCTAATTTTAAGAGTGGCAAGGCAGAAGTTACAGTGATAAATTTTTCATAAAGCAGGTTAATTTCAGGTGTGATAAAATATGTGAATTACATATACAAAATACACATTCGATGCATCAAGGTAACATAAAACTGAAATTTGATAGCAGTGGCTTTTAAACTTTCTTCTTAAATATTACAGCTATGTTTTCATTATATAGACAATATATCATGCTGTCTTCCAACACCAGTGATTGTATATAATAATAGACCTTTGGATTTAATATATTTGATTTCACTCTTCATGCATGGCCCCAAGTCCTGACAGGTACTAATTTGTCATTTTTCTGGAAATGGATGGGAATTGCTTGTCCTGGGTAGATGCAAATCACTTTAGTCAGAGAATGAGCCCAGCTGTCTACTCTACAAGAACTTACCAGTGCAACTTGGTTGTTTCATTCTGGTGGTCACTATATTGTAACTTCTGTGAAGAGTAAAAATTTAGTTTATTTGTGAAAAGTTGTCCAAAGAAAAAAGCTGAGAGCTAGGTGGTATGATAGGAAATGAGAGTGCAAAAGCCAATGAAAAGTGAGTTATGTGCAGTGACCCTATTATATGCTCTACGAAGAAATAAGAAGTGGTTTGTAAGTCCATGCTGGTAATGCTCTAGCCAAAGTAAAGGTGTCTCGTTAAGTAAGATATCTTCAGCAAAATTGAAAAGGCCATTGACTTTGGTATGAGAAAATGTTCACCATTTGGGAGAATGAATGGGTTCTTATCTATTAAGTACTTACAACAGTTTTTAGTACATAAATACTACATAAGTATTAGCTCTGATGATGATGATGATGTGATTCTGGATGGAGCTGTGATTTCAGAGAAAACTGACTTCTACTGGCATTTCCACACACCAGGTGTTGAGGGTTTGCTATATTGTCCCCAGTCAATTACAAGTATATAAAAGTAAAATATTTGATGTGGTTTAATCAATGTATTCCCATCACTGCTTATTCCTATAGAGGGTCTCATGAATTTCAAAAGACAAATATCGCTATTACTTTTTAAAGTATCAATTAGAGTCACTGGAGAAAAATGTATATAATGATGAATGTTTTAACACATATCCCTATGAATATAGAATTTAGGCACATTCAAAAATATCATTTTCAACATTTAAAAATATTTTAGAGTTTGGATATCCTTCTTTACGTTCCATCTAGAACACCTCTCCTCTTTCACTCATGCCTTGCAGATGCCTTCTCTGATCCCCAAGCCCGAGTGTAGGTCCTGCTTCTGGCTTCAGCCTCCATGCTCCCTGGGGCTCATGTATCCCCCACTACCACCCCTGCACCATGCCCCTCCTCCATCATTGCACCAGCAGCCTGCCTTGTGTGGCTGTGACATCCTGGATTGTAATAATTTGCATTTCTCTTAGCTAGACTGCAAGCCTGTTGAGGAAGAAAGCAGGTCCACACTAAATATGTGAATTAACCTCAAATTACTTCACATATAACAATAGGTGATTAAGACAGACCTAATATTTCAAGCAATGCATGTGTCAGGAAATGGACATATCAAAAGAATGTAAGTTTCCTCCCAAAAGTCCCCCCCAGAGGATTTTTTATTAGTTGATAGTGAATAGCTGCAGTGGAGGAGAGTTGGTTTTGTAAAATATTTATTGAGTATCTATCTACTGCACTTCAGTTACTATGCCATCACATTTCACATGTTTCATCTTACTGAATCCTCTCGACAATCCTATCATGTATGTACTTGTATTTTCCTAATTTTCAGATAAAGAAATTAAGGCAAAGGGAGGCAGTATGTCCAAAGTCACAGGCAATAAGTGGCAGGGTAAGATTTGAACCAGATGTTCTGACTCTGAGTTTTCTCCCCACCGTTCTATTCAAACCAAGTTTTTAATTCTTATTCCACCTTGACTAGGCACTTATTTGAGCTCTAGAGATACTTCTCACACTATGTCAATTTTTTAAGTTGTTAAAGCCTACAAAGCTATGATATATTTCCTGAACCCTGTCTCTCCCCACTATCTATAATGTTGATTTATAGTTGATTTTGTCTGTCCTATCCTGTCTTGTAAACATTAATGCCTGAACTAGTTGGACTACTGAACAGATAATGTCAAGACATCAATCTCTCTGTAGTGTTCATTGAGCATTCCATGATGAGGCTGTTGCTTTTACTGAGGGGAGAAAGTTGTTTAGAGGTCAACAGGTGAGTCAGAAGATTTTAATCACATTTAAGACACCACACTAATTCGTAGATGTCACCAATGATGGTAAGTTAACATCTAGGAACAAATGGAAGCTTCCTTCTTTTCATCAGATCTTTCTAAATTAAGATTTTCCTTATAATCCTGGCTGGTGTGTCTCAGAGGATTGAATGCTGGCCTGTGAACCAGAGGGTCACTGGTTGGATTTCTAGTCAGGGCAGATGTCTGGATTACAGGCTGGGTCCCTAGTGGGGGGCACTCGAGAGACAACCACACATTGATGTTTCTCTCCCTCTCTTTCTCCCTGCCTCCCCCTCTCTCTAAAAATAAATCAATAAAATCTTTAAAAAAGATTTTCCATACAAGACCAAGTTAATCTCTAATCTTTAATCTTTAGTATCCCTTATTTCCAAAAAAAAGCATTAAGCCTGTCATTGAGGCAAATGAATATAATGGCTCTGAGCAGCTGATGGAGTGAGATTAAGAAAGAGAAAAGGGAGAAACAAGAGCAGGTGTGGGAGAGGAGGAAAGGACTTAGGAGAAGGCTTATGTCCGCCCTGCTGTGCTCCTGCCTTCACTGGGGCCTCGATTCCTCCTGTATGGTTTTTCTCCATGCACTTCTTTCTATAAACAGTTACTCTTTTAGACTCAGTTTACCTTCCATTTAATTTGTTCTTTGCTGGATTTCTTTGGTCACACAAGAATAGATGTATCAGAAGCAATAAAATATATTTGCAGCTTTTTACATAGAATTATTTTATGTTGTAAACAATCCTTTATCTAACTTCACCACAAAATAAATCAGACATAAAATGAGGGAAGAACTTCAAAGAAGGAAGAAAAAACATTAGCATTTAATCAAAGTATCTCTTTTTTCTTCTTCAGCATCATTTATTAATTGACGATGAGCTGAACTGTATCTCTTTGTAAGGCCCTTGCTGCATTATACCAGGTGTTTAAAATTGTGGGGTGCCACTCTAGCAGGTGGGTTGGGTGGTTTTGGTGAATCCATATAAGATGTAGTTTAAACATCAATAGGTAGAGGAGGTACCTTTATACTGATGTGGATCCAGTTGCCTGCAGGAGACTATGTGAGGCTTTGGGGCTTCAGGTCCTCCACTGCAGTGGCTGGACCCCCCCCCCCACAACATACATATACATACCTTTGTCAGGTGCTGTAGGGTCAGAGCAGCATCAAGATTATATATCTAACCTGTACATATTTCACACAAATCTGGATAAAGATAGCTGAGGCAAATAATCTAGAATTCTGTTCAGTAATTTAGCAGAATAAACTCTTGTTCTGGAGAAAAGAATACATGCAGTGATATTTGGACCAATAAAAAGACTATCAGATTAGTTTGATAGTCTTTTCCAATAGCCAGATTTAAGCAGTCTGAAAATCTGTACAATCCTTTTAGCTTGATGGTTTACTTGATGGTGATCCCTGAGAAATGATATTGGGAGATTGCATAGCAATCACACAGACAAGTTCTTCAAAATTATCAGAAGTAAATGCAAAATCCTTAAGATGGTAGAGAGTTTAAATGGAATTTGGTATACTTTTAAGTGTATCTATCCTGCTTTTGTTGAAAAGATGAATAAATATATAAATGAATTAACTATTGATAATTTCTTCCCTTAAAGTGTGCTGGTAAAATCAAGATAAATGAACAACCCTTTTTTTCTTACTAAGAAAAATAAATTTCCTGGACAAGTTATACTGAGTGGTCTGGAATAAGTTCCAGGTCATCAGAGATCACATTAGCCAAGGCTTTTGCATGGATAGTTGCAGAAAGTAGCTGCATGTAATCATATGGCCAGTTCTTGGAATAACAGTGTGGCATCTTATAAGATTCCTGTGCAACAGATATAACTCATACTGACTTCTTTATTTTTCAGCAAGTTTTTCTTTGTCTCTATTATCTATTTTTTAAAAAAATTTATTTTAATTGTCGTTCAAATACAGTTTTCTGTCTTTTACTCCCATCCCAGCCCAGCCCCCTCCAGCCCTCCCCTCCTCCCTCCCATTTCCACTTCCCCTAGGTTTTGTCCATGTGTCCTTTATACTTGTTCCTGTAAACCCTTCCCCTTTTCCCCTGAAATTCCCTCCCCTCTCCCCTCTGGGCACTGTCAGCTTGTTCTCTATTTCAGTGTCTTTGGTTATATTTTGCTTGTTTGTTTTCTTGTTTAGGCTCCTGTTAGAGGTGAGATCCTATGGTATTTGTCTTTCATGTCCTGGCTTATTTCGCTTAGCATAATGCTTTCCAGTTCCATCCACGCTATTGCAAAGAGTAGGAGCTCCTTCTTTCTTTCTGCTGCATAGAATTCCATTGTGTAAATGTACCATAGTTTTTTGATCCATTCATTTACTGATGGGCACCTAGATTGCTTCCAACTTGGCTATTGTAAATTGTGCTGCTATGAACATTGGGGTGCATAGGTTCTTTTGGACTGGTGTTTCAGGGTTCTTAGGAAATAATCCTAGCAGTGGAATTGCTGGGTCAAAAGGCAGATCCATTTTTAGTTTTCTTAGAAAATTCCATACTGTTTTCCATAGTGGTTGTACCAGCCTGCAGTCCCACCAACAGTGCACTAGGGTCCTCTATTCTTCACAACCTCTCCAACACTTGTTCTTTGTTGCTTTGTTTATGATGGCCATTCTGACTGATGTGAAGTGGTATCTCATTGTGGTTTTAATTTGTATCTCTTTGATAGCTAGTGATACTGAGCATCTTTTCATGTGTCTCTGGATCCTCTATATATCTTTCTTGGAGAAGTGTCTGTTTAAGTCCTTTGCCCATTTTTTAATTGGGTTGCTTGTCTTAGAGTGGAGTCATGTAAGTTCTTTATATATTTTGGAGATTAAACCCTTGTCTGAGGTATCATTGGCAAATATGTTTTCTCATGCAGTTGGTTCTCTTTTTATTTTAATGCAGTTTTCTTTAGCCATGCAGAAGCTTTTTATTTTGATGAGATCCCATTTCTTTATTCTTTCCTTTATGTCCCTTGCTCTAGGGGACATGTCAGTAAAAATTTTGCTACATGAAATATCTGAGATTTTCCCACCTATGTTCTCCTCTAGGACTTTAATTGTGTCTCGGCTTATATTTAAATCTTTTGTTCACCTTGAATTTATTTTTGAGTATGGTGTAAGTTGGTGCTTGAGTTTCATTTTTTTGCACATAGCTGTCCAGTTCTCCCAACACCATTTGTTGAAGAGGCTATTGTTACTCCATTCTTTTCCAATGCACGTGGAACATTTTCAAAGATAGACCACTTGACAGGACACAAAACAAGCCTCAACAAATTCAAGAAAATTGAAATCATACCAAGCATTTTCTCCAACCACAAGGGACTGAAACTAGAAACCAACCCCAAGGGAAAAAACCCAAAACACTCAAAATCATGGAGATTGAATAGCATGCTATTAAACAATGAATGGGTCAAGAATGAAACTAGGGAAGAAATCAAAAAGTTTCTGGAAACAAACAAAAATGAACTCACAACAACCAAAAACCTATGGGACGCAGCAAAGGCGGTCCTGAGAGGGAAGTTCATAGTGATACAGGCCTACTTAAAAAAGATAGAAACGTTTCAAACAAACAACCTATTATCTATCTTTCTACTCTCTAAATTGCTCCCTGGTTTCTTCACATTGGTAAGTGATAAAATGACTTGATGTTAGTTACCTTTGCATAAAAAAGTATGTTAAAAATTTATTGGTTCCAGTGTTATGCCATTTCTTTATTTTAGGAGATTGTGAGTAGGGTGAATAGTAGTAACCTTGATAAGTATTATGGGAATAATGGCATATTAGAAAGTATTTAAATTAAAGTTTCCCTTGATGAATAATATTATGTTAACTATATTTCTGTGATTCTGAATTTCTATCTCTTGTTAGATCTGACATCCATTTAATATAGCTCTTTTTTTTAAAGGGGACTACCATAAAACATATATATTCTTTATAAAATAATTCCAATTTTGGAAATATTAAAGTGTGGGAGGAAATGGGTATTAAGGAAATAATTTTGTCTGAGGTTTGTCTGAGATTCTGGAGCAGTATCTTAGGAAATTAAATATTGATCAACTTGGACAATATGGAATTTTGTACACTTTCATTTTTTCCTCAGCCTGTATAATAAATTGTTGAATGGCTGTGCTAGAGGTTTTCTCATTATCAATCTTGGTTTTGCAAAATTTGGGGAAATCTTTTGACAAGAACCTTATTTAGCAAGTTGTTTAATAAGTACATAAATATGTATGCTGTTACACACATATTTTAAGATTGGAGTAATTTAAAGTGTAGAGAGAAATGTAGGGCTATTATCCTTCAAAATAAAATTCTGAAACTAATACATGAAATTTTTATTCAACATTTGAAAATATTCTAAAAAGTTTAGAAAAGGAGGCCAATGACTGCACTTTATCATTAATGAGACAACAATGGAAAAATACCATACTTCTCAAATATGGAACTATGTTTATTATTCAGATATTTATTTTTTAAAGATAATTTTTTAAAGAATTTATTCATTTTTATTTCTAGAGAGAGGGGAAGGGAGGGGGAAAGAAAGGGAGAGAAATGTCAATGTGTGGTTGCCTTTCTCACTCCCGCTACTGGGGACCTGGCCCACAACCCAGGCATGTGCCCTGACTGGAAATATAGCCCCATGACCCTTTGGTTTGCAGGCCAGTGCTCAATCCATTGAGCCACACCAGTCAGGGCTATTATTCAGATATTTAAATATATATATATATATTTAAATAATCTACATTGTATTTCATATAATTTAAAAAAAATCTCTTTGTAATAGCTGGTTGGTTGAAGACAGCACAACAAATTTATAATTACTTAGGAAATTATTTTTTAGAAAACATTGTTATTTACTCAACCAGTAGATAATGGGTTTTAGTTCTTTTTTTAAAAAAGGAAAAAATATTCTACAGAGACAATGGGCATATATTTTGTTTTATTTAGGCAAGGTGCATGCCATCTATATTTTATGCTATAGTTTTTCATTTTGTGTATAATATGCTTTAATTCCACATGCACTGATTTTGTATGTATATCCTTGAAAAATGTTAACTTTGAATCGCATCTATATGTATATCATATATGTATATATGTGTGAAAAGTATACAATATATTTATTCATAAGGGAACATAAATTGCAAAACATATATAAAATGAATCTAATCCATACGTGCTGTATTTGAAAACAAAATGTATGATAACTAAGTAAGTGAGCTCAATTCTTAACAGATGCTGTATTATTGTTTCATAGTATGTAACAAAGCTTTCCCTTTAACTTTTGGTTATCATTATACTATCCAATCCTGGCTACTTAATAAAGTATAATGGATGAATATTGACATAGTTCTTGAAGGATAAATAGAGAAACCAAACAAAATACCACACTGGCTACAGATGGGAGCTAAGAACCAAAACCAAGAGCTTAATTTTGAACTGCTGCCTAAGCTTCCTGTGGAAGTCAGTCAAAATGAGATTGAACCAGAAGACTTGGATCTCTGGCCTTCGCCGCCTGCAGAATTCTTTTCATTGTGTGTGTGTGTGTCTGCACAAAGGTGTGAAGGACAGCTACTTAGATGAAATAGTTGGAAAGTAACATGGAGAGCAGTATGCTAAGAGGATTTGGTGATTCCACATAAGTCTGTGTCACCTGGCCCCCTTCTTCCCATTAAATGGCGGGTTGAGACCCAGAGTGGGGATTTAAAGGGTTGGGTATGGATCATTATGAATTTCTTGGCCTTGCCCCATTCTTATTCCTCTCTCTAGAAGGGGGCAAAAAAGGTATTTTAGATTAGAGAGCAGTAATGTGTAATAGTTATGTTAGGCCTTGGAATCAGCAAACTTGCTTTGAGTCCTGGCTGTGCCCCCTACTACTTTCCCTGCATCAGGTGCCTCTGACTAACAAGTTAGTCACTAGCCTCTGAAGGGTAAGGGGGAAGATGTGGCCTCCCAGGGGCTCTGCACCTGGTCCCTCTTCTGGAGAAGCCCGCAGCAGGCTAATGGCTACTCATGCCACAGGCAGGAGGTGGGTAGTGCATGGCTGGAACAATTCTGGATTTTGTTTTCTTCACAGGTGTTTACCTGATCATTAGCACAGAAATGGTGGCACAGAAAATGTTCAATCTATCCATCTTTCTGCCTAGTGGCTTTTTCAGTTACCTCATGAATTACACATTTTCACTGACTTAACACATAACCTTGGCCCAGGTGCCCTCAAATGCAGCACTAACATGAAATCCATGTGTTGACTCTGCAGCCGTTTTTATTTCTGTCTGGGACAGGTTTCAGGGTAGTAGATAAAACACTCTTGACATCTTTAATACCTTTTACAGGGTCTTTTATAAATAATAGTTGTCAGTGGATAGTTTTTTTTTCCCCAAGCATTGATTACATTTCAAAATAGAATTTGGTGGATGGCTGCAGGTTGTTTTTGGAAAATAGAGACAAGCTATTTATTTGCTTTACCACCAAGTGCCTTTCATTATTTTGCCATTTAAAAATGTTGTCTTAATGCCTCATAGAACATGTGGCACCAATGAGCTAATCACAATCAAAGAAAACATTGATTCTAAGAGTGGCTTGCAGCAATACTTTCTACTGGCATTATGCTTACAGAAGGAAAGGTTATTAACACTTAAACTGGGTGGATTCTCAGAGTGCTTGCTTGGTTTTGGGTGGAGTGTCACACAAAGGGAAAAAACATGTGGCATGGGTGTTGGGACAGTGAAGAGGGCTGTAACGTTTTGCGGGTAGTGTTTTATTGAAAAATAACATACATTTAAAAAGTATATATGTTAAGTGCATGGCTTGGCCAATTTTTACCATCTGCACATATCTATGTGACTAGTCCTCAGAGCAAGAAACAGACATCACCAAAACCCCAGCAGTCCCTCTTGAAACTCCCTCTAATTACTATACCCTCTAAGAAACCACTAACCTAACTTCCAACACCACAGATTACTTTGGCTGTTTTGAATTTTATTGAGATGCCTTCACAGAATATGTACATTTTGTTCCTGGCCTCTTTGCTCAGCATAGTGTCTGCAAATTCATCCATGTTGTTGCATACAGTTGTGATTTGTCCATTATAAAGCTGTCTAGTGTTGAGTGACTATATTGCAGTTTATGTTGATGAGTATTTGGATAGTTGCCAGTTTTTACCAATCATGAATACTGCCATTAGGAATACTCTTATAAATGTCTTTTGGTGAACATATGAACATTTCTGTTGGGTATACAATGATGAGGGAAAAATTACTAAGAACTGAAGTGCTTAGCTTCAGCAGATCCAATTTTTTTATCATATCTATTACATTTTAAAATGCAAATAATTGTTGAAGCTCTGTTGCTGCACCATGGTTTCTGAACCACAGACGTAATGGAAAGACTGCACCAGAATATCATGGACTAGCCTTTATCTCTAATAAGGACAATGTATTTATATAACTATGTTCACTAGACTGTTATGTACAGTTTGTAATAGTGTTACCCGAATGTTACTGTATTTTGTCTAATTAACTGCTGTTGGTTTTCTTCTTGCTTTTTAATCATCTTTCTACCCTCAGCACCTATCACTATGCTGTGGATACCCTTACTAACTCTGTTTTACAGGCAAGGTACAGAGAAGTTAAGTAACTTAATCAAGTTGCATATGTAGGAAGTAGGGGAGAGCGTGTGTTCCTTTTTCACGTGTGAGTTGTATTAGATCTTTAAAAGCCTGACCAGGGTATAATCCTAAAGACCAGACCTGTATGCAGAGAAAGCCTAAAGGGCTGGTAGAGCCCTTAATTGCACAGAAGACAAAACACTTGGACAGTTTACATGAAAATATCTGAGATGAAAACTTTCTGCCTTATAATATTTACCAATGCTAAACTCACAGCAACCTTGATGAGAAGAGCAGAAAGACATGGTTAAGAATAAGGGCCCTGGACCTGGGTTTAAATCCCATCACTCCACCCAAAAAAATCTGGTCCTCTGTGGAAAAGGCGTCAGACCTATACTTCCCTCAGGGTGGTTTTTGCTGGGGTCTTGGACTGCAGCTCCTTCCTCTGTGTTTCTCTGCCTGACTGTGAACTCGCTGAGGAGCAGGTGTCGTGTCACAGTCATTTTTATTTCCTCATTGTGCCTGGTGCTATGCTTTGATGATAAATATCAATAAGTATTTATGTGAGGAACAATGAAATACTTAATATTTTATGTTATTTGCTATCTGTACCTCATCTACTTTCCAAAGAACCAGAAACCAACTTGCAAGGAAAAATGAAAAAAAATATGCTATTTATATGTTTTAGGGCAATTGAGATAAGCATATTTTGACATTTAGGAAATGACTTTGACTAAAAAACTGTTGTAGTTTAGTGCAAAGTAAAATGACTCCTGAGAGAAAATAAATACATGTCTTGGAAATATTTGTTTATACGTCTGCCTTCCCCCTCCAAACAAGGCAGCTTTTTGTGAGTGGGGCATGTGTCTTGAAATAACATGCCCCACTATCCCTAGAGCCAATCACAGTGCTTAACATGTGGGTGCATGAATGAATGAATGTACGAAAAAAAGGAAGAAAGAAAGAAAGAAAAAAAGAAAGAGAAAAAGAAAAGGAAAGGCAGAGAGATAATACCTGTCTGGAAATTATCATTAAAGCAAGAACATTAGAATGACTGATACATGTCAGTTAAATTGTGACTCCTTTACTTGCTAGCTGTGGCCCCTTGAGGAAGTTACTTAACTTCTCTGAGCATCAATCTTTATCTATGATTTTGTTCAATAATACCAACTACCTCTTAAGGATCATATGAAATAATGCATTTAAAGATCCTGGCATATAACAATTACTTGACAAACAGTGATTCATTCATTTAGCATATCTTACCAGGGGCTACAACATGTCAGGCACTATTCTTTGTGCTGAAGCAACTGAATTTAGCAAAATAATGTCCCTAGTTATATAGAACTTACGTTCTAGTGGGGTATGGAGGCAGAAAACAAATAGGCATGTAAAATCAGAGAGCATCAAGTGCTGTCAGAAAAGCTAAAGATGAAAGGATGGAAGGCATCGGTGGTGGTGAGGCTGCTATTTTACATAGTGGTGGATGGAAAGGTCTTGCAGTGCAGGAGGTTGCTGGATGTAACTCCAGGCAGCCAGGCATCCATTGAGCCTGGAACATGATGAGTATGAAGGAGTGAGGGGAGCTGAGGCTGGACGAGAGCAGAATCTAGATCATGGCCTTGGAAGGACTTTGACTGGAGTCCACTAAAAGGTTTTACGAACAGGAATAATGGAGCCTGCTTTGTGGCCGTAAAGGAGAATTCTGGCTGCTATGTGGAGAAGAGATTGTAGCAGGGTGTGAGAGGAAACAGAAAACAATTAGTAGGCAACTGAATTAGGACAGGCAAGAATTGATGGTGGCTCAGACTAGGATAGTAGCAGTGGGGATGGGAAGAAGGGATCAGAATTGGAATACATATACACGTAGACTTCTTTTGGTTTGCCATTTGAATGGATAGGATGAGAGAGAAAAAGGAGTGAAGGTTACCTCCAAGATTTTGGGCCCAAGGAACTAGGTAAACTGGAGTTATCATTAACTAAGATGGAAAAGATGGGGAAGGTTTTCTTCTGGGTGATAGAGGATGGTGGAGAAGAGATCAAAGATTCTTATTTGAGTATTCTTTTATTTAATTATTCATTCAGTGTTCATTGATCTACTGCTATATGATAGGTACTGTTCTAGACTCTTGGTGTGGATCAGTGAGGGAAAAAAAATAAAGAAATCTCTTCCCTTCTGGAGTTTTCATTCAAATGGGGAAAAATGATAAATAATAAATACTATGTGAGTGAATTTGCTGTCACTGCTTCAATTCCCTTGTGAGTTCTCAAACAATTTGCGTCTGGAGCCCTTGGGCCACAATATCTTCTGTTGTCTCTGATGATTCTTTCCTATTTGCATCTGTTTTTTTCTCAGTCCTCTTCAGATGCAATAAATAGGTTCTTCTTTGGCATCACAGCTGACATCAAATGCAATCACTAGATATTATTTGTATCTGAATTCTCTAATGAAATATACATGTGCATACTTATGCAGACTCAGTGTTGCCTAGATATTTATGGAGGTGTGGTGGTCTAGCTTAGGGGTACTAGCTCCTTCCTGTTTAATGGTAAATTGTTCCGAGTGGGTAATTTATTCCAGAATCATCTTGTGGATTTTTCTACCTCAAATTTGTATTTCTCTGACCATGCTCCAAACCTGTATAGCTTCTTGCTCACCTCAGTACTCATTGGTACAGCATTTTCCTATGTGTTGCCTATCACTCTAAGAGACAGACCATGAAAAAAGTGCTCAGTGATCAAATAAGTTTAAGAAAGCCACATTCTATATACCTCACTTGGAAATTCACATTGTACATGATCATTTTTTTAAGGCTCTGAGTATTCTCACAATGAGAAACTCTGTTTGCTCAGCCCGCCTAAGGCTTACTTTATCATAAAATAGAAACTTGCTAACATTCTGCAGAACTAATGTTCCAGAGTTCACACTTGGGGAAAATGCTGAGTGGGCTGACAACATTGTAGGCAAGAAATCCAGAGAAATGGGTTCCAGTATTGAAGCTGGCTTTGTTTATGTAACCTTAAGCAAGGCAGTTAACCTTTCTGTTCCCTAGATTTCTCATTTGTAAAATAGTGGTAATAGCAGGTTGCTTTAGGTTTCCCCTAGTATCACATTTAAGTTATATGGTTTAAATCTTACTTTTTGTGTCTCTTCAGTCAAGCATTTAATTTCCATCTCATGCATATTCTGAAGTAATAATTATTTTTAGCTTACATAGTAATTTTATTGCCAAGTTTCTCTCACCAGCAATCTAATTTGTACTTGTTATCCATAGCTAAGTGTAAACTATCTACTCCTACAGGAAGTCATCCTCAATTTGGCCTCCTCCCCTCTCTCCCTTCTTTATTCTTTTGGTCAGTCATTGAGAAAATCTGTCTCTCCTCTGGTATGTGGTTCTGCAAGGGCTCAATTAATACTGCACCAAATCCTAAATTGCTCCATTTCTAAGAATTACATCACTCTGTTTTCAATTTTGGTATCCACAAAATTGGGGGAGGGGAGCTGTGTCTCCTTCATCTTGAGTGTGTTTATCATCAGGGTTCCCACAACATAATCCTTGACTGACTTTGCTTTGGTTCTAGTTCTGAGAACAAATTGTCCTGTGGTTCAGGGCACCGCCTGCTTTCCTACTGAGATTTGGGCTGTCTCTTCCCTCTCATTCCTTCTTTTTCCCTCAGTGAAGGCAAACACTAATCAGTAGAAGTAAGAACAACTCCAAAGCTTCCTTCTTCCTCCCTTCTTTTGAAATAATTGCTCCTCATTTGAACCCCATTACTATTTTTTTAAATTTCATACACTTTCTGTGTACTTGTCACCACTTTCCTGTGTAAAGACACCTGTAGGAGACAGAGCCCATGGCCCTGTTGCTTCATCTCGAGTCTTAAGAAAATGCTGACAGCCTAGTTGACTAATTTCTGAAGCCATTCTCCCTTTTTCTCCCTCTGTTTTCTCCTTTATTTCTTCACCTAACTGTTTTGGTTTCTTTGCTTATAAGTTCTCTATAAGGCCATTTCCTCACACAGGCAATAACCTAAGGAGACTTAAGGAGAGGAGAGTAGCACTTGAACAGACAAAAGGAGAACAAAAAGGATCTCTCATAGCTGCTGTGATTAATTAACAACTTATATTTGCTACTCACAACAATATATTACTATCCCTATTTTGCACATGAGGAAATAAGAGTCACAAAAAGGTTGAGTAACTTCCCAAGGTAGAAAGTAGAGGACCCAGGCTTTGAAACCTGGGCATCTGGCTCCAGAGGCCTTTCTTTTACCTATGGTGTTGTACTGTCAGCATATGTAGTAGGAAGTTATTAATGTCTGATGCTGAGCATCTGGGAGGACCTGATGAAAGCCAGCTAGCATGACTTTGATCTGATCAAATGAAGCACAGAAAACTAAGATGAATATTTGGTGGGCCAAGAGAAGTTAGCTGAACACAATGCTAGATATTAATGAAGACATTAACCAGGAGAAGACACAAGGGGTATGATAGACTGTGAGGGTAGGAGGAGTGGAAGCCAGCTATGGTAAGACAGAAACAAAGAGTAGTTGGATAGTTGGTATGTAGTTGGTCAAAAACTTTGGGGACATGGGTTGGAAACCAGGCTCTACCCACTTTAGCTGACTTGCAGGTGACTTATCTGCAATGCTGCTCAAAATGTAATAGTTGACTGTTCCAAGATCTGAATGGTGTGTTGGCTCTGTCTCATATACTGCTTTTGTAAAGTTTTTTTCCAAGTATTTAGAGTCCCTATACTATTTTCCGATAAAGTTGTCATGTTTGGGGCAGGATGATGAGCTAATAAAGCGTCTTAGTCCCGATGAGGAGAAAAGATGTTTTGTACAATTTGTAGTGGCTGGCATAGACCCTACACGAAATTAAATGTCCTATGTCCCTATTCGCATTCCTGGTTCAGGCAATGCCAAATAGTCTCAAAATATGATATTAAATAAGTCTTTTTATAAAACAACATTTTCTGTGTACTTCAACTCAATAAATATAGCCTTTTATTAACACTGTATATATAGATCTAGTTTGCTTTTGGTCTGGGAGGTAATTTTTTACTCAAAGAGATGTTGGAACTCTTTCTATATCTAGAACTCTGTGATTTTTAAAGAAATTACCTGGATACAGAGAAAAACCTGAAACAGAGGTTTTCAAAATTTGTATTGGGAATGTAGGAGCCATCATTTCATCCCTACTTTCCCCCTCAAATTGCAGTATAAAAAGGAAATGGACTTAAAGGAAAACTTGTGTAATGTCAAAGCTGGATAAAGAGGAGGAACAGTTAGATTGTTACCCTGGGCACCAACACATCACATGGAAGGTCACCTCTGTGAATGAGCTGCTTGGGGCGGGCCCATGAAGAATACGCCAAAGTAACGACAGATGACTGCTGCGGGCCTGACTTCCAAGGACAGTGGGTCCTGTTACCTGCAGGCCTTTTGGTGCACAAATGGAGACCTGGTGGTCCTCCAATCCCCAGTGCTTGCTTCTTGCTAACTACTTGGTTCACATCAGTGTTAGGTAAATATTTAAATAAAATCAGTTTGAAAGGCCTAATTAGTAGTCTACTTCGGTCCCTGGGGAATCCAATGTTTTGCTCAAAGCTGTGAACTACCTAAGGGAATATATTGAACCAACAAATGTGACTCTATTAACTTGATACTGCAAAAATGCTAAATCTAACAACTTGGATCTTCATGCTGACAAAATATAGAGGCAATATTGAACGGATGAGAGAGTGTATGACCAGTCAAGTGTTCTGACACAGAACCTATCTCTAATCAACACTGGTGATTTGGGCTAATCATTTGCACCTTGTATCAGCTGCATTTTTCATTTAAGTTTCTGTGTCTCATTTATACCTCAATAGATCCTGATGATAAGAGTACTAAGCAAAAAAAGTTTCTTTGGAAAACTCTGAAAAGATATACACTTCCAGGTAGAATATAGACCAATGAAGAATATGTAATAATGTTACAAAATCTCACAGACTTGAGCCCTGGATGGTGTGGCTCAGTCACGGGTTCAATTCCCAGTCATGGCACATGCCTGGGTTGCAGGGCAGGTCCCCAGTAGGAAGTGTGTGATAGGCAACCATACATTGAAGTTTTTCTCTCCCTCTCTTTCTCCTTCCCTTCCCCTCTGTCTAAGAATAAATAAGTAAAGTCTTAAGAAAAAAAGTCTCACAGACTTGACCAAAGCTGATTGTTTTTTATGATTTCAAGGCATTTTATTGCTGGAAGAGATCTCAGAGACTAGGTACGGTCTAATTGCTTTGCCCATTGAAGCCTAGAGAGGTTGCTAAAGGCCACAGAAATTTGCTCTGATGTTTAAAATTGTCAAATGTTTAGAAAACACCTTCTCAGAACAATAGTTGCACCTGGAATTGCAAATGGAGCAGGAGGAGGGAATTTAGTTTTTTCCCCTAAGCAGGGCTTTAGTTGTTTCCAGCTTCTTTCCTTTTAAACATGAAGTGAAAGAATGTGTTTATGAGTTTTGCTGCCTGAATTTTGCCTTGGTGTTTATTTCAAGTGAAATGTTGCAATCACAGCTATACTTCTCACTACATATCTTTTTCCAATTAGTTTGGCTCAAAAACCCACACTGCTTCTTAAACATTATATACTATTTATTGTAGAAAAGGGAAGCCTCAAAACTGAACAGAAAACTACTTTGAATCAATACAATTACGTCTGAAACCATATTGAAGCCTTATAGAATGGCAGGACAAAACTCAGCGTTGACTTTCCCTCACTTGATCACAGCCAGGCTTAATGCCCAAAGCAGCCAACTTTATGGCAAGAGACCTACAATATCCTCTTAGTCAGGGTCCTCCAAGCAGACACCAAAGGAAATGAGATGTGCAAGAATTTTACTAGAATATACCTGGGCCAGCCTCATGAGTGAGCTACTCATGCACTGCATTTAAAATATGTGCTTTACTGCTCTGCTGTTCTTCTCTTGAAATCCTTTTCTTCCCCACACCGAAATGGATTTATTCAGAAAAAAGAAAAGGTTACAATCCAATGCACGAAGATGTGGCAAACCACATGCACACACTGTTGGAATTCGTGATAATATTTGAACAAAGTATCCCACATTTTTATTTCATCCTCAAATTATAAAATTGGTCCTGGAGGAAACGCCTGTGAAAGAAAATGAATGGGGAGAGAGCCAGGGTGGGTAGAGTAGCTTTGGCGGACCTTTGTACAAATCTGACCTCGAGTGAAGATGAGAGGAGTGGAACAGAGACAGGGTGGAAGCTCCTAGACTGCAGTGCAAGCTGATGAATGTTCCACAAGCCCATCTTAGGGTGGGACTCTTCAAGCCAAGTTGGCAGTCAGAGGAACTTGGAACTCAGTGTCGCCAGAAATCTTCCTGCCTCTACACTGCCACTGGCTTAGTCATTGTCTGGGAGCAGCTGTGGGAGATGTGGTTTCTGCACAGACACCAAGATGGAGTTCAGGGCAGCAGCAGGGACCCTAGGTCACTTACGCTCCCTGTTGGAGGTCTGTGAGACACAACGTCAGGACTCAACATAACATTCTCTTAGGTCTGCCTGATGACTCTGGAGATTCCACATTAACATGAGTATCCACATGAATTTCCTCTTGCTGCTGTAACATACTGCCACAAACTGGGTGGTTTAAAACAACACAAAATTTAAAAACATAAAAAAATATTGTTCCATTACCATTTAGTCCCATTATTCACCCCTCTCCCCCGTAATCAACACATGGTGTCCATGTCCATGAGTCCTTTTTACCTTTGACTCAATCTCTCCACCCCCTACCCTCCCCCACTCTAGTTCTCATCCTGCTCTCGATGAGTCTGTCTCTATTTTGCTTGTTACTTCAGTTTGTTCATTAGATTCCACACATGTGTGAGATCATATGGTATTTGTCTTTCTCTGACTGGCTTATTTCACTTAGCATAATGTTATCCAGGTCCATCCATGCTGTCCCAAAAGGTAAACTTTTATTCTTTTTTATCATTGAGTGGTATTCCATTGTGTAAGTGTCCAATAGTTGTTTTAGCCACTCATCAACTGATGGTCATTTGGGCTGATTCTGTATCTCAGCAATTGTAAATAATGCTGCAATGAACATAGGGGTGCTTATGTTCTTTCAAATTACTGTTTTGGATTCCTTTATACATATTCCCAGAAGTGGGAACTCTGGGTCAAAAGGCAGATCCATTTTGAATTTTTCGAAGTATGTCCATACTGCTTTCCACAGTGGCTGCACCAATCTGCATTCATACCAATAGTGCAAAACGGTTCCCCTCTCTCCATGTCATTGCCAGCACTTGTTTGTTGAATTATTGATGATAACCATTCTGACAGATGTGAGATATCTCATTGTAGTTTTAATTTGCATTTCTCTGATGATTAGTGACACTGAGAATCTTTTCATAAGTCTATTGGCCATTTATTTGTCCTTTTTGGAGAACCATCTATTCAAGTCCTTTGCCCATTTTTTTAACTGGGTTGTTTGTTTTTTTGGTGTTCAGTTTTATAAGTTTTTAAATAAATTTTAGATATTAACCCCTTATCAGATGTATCAGCGAATATGTTCTCCCATTCCGTGGGTTTTTTTTTTTATTTTGTTGCTGTTTTCCTTTGCTGTGCAAAAGCATTTTAGTTTGATGTAGTCCCATTTGTTTTTGTTATTGTTGTTTTTGTTATTTGTTTCTTTGTTTCCCTTGCCTGGGAGATATAGCTGACAAAATTGATACAAGCAATGTCCAAGATTTTGCTGTCTATTTTCTTCTATGATTTTTTATGGTTTCAATCTAACATTTAAGTCTTTGATTCATTTTAAATTTATTCTTTTGTGTGGTGTAAGAAAGTGATCTTGTTTCATTTTTGTGCACATATCTTTCCAATTTTCCCAATACCATTTATTGAATAAACTATCTTTAGCTCATTGTATGTGCTTGCTTCCTCTGTCAAATATTAATTAACTATAAAGATGTGGGTTTACTTCTGGGTCCTCTGTTCCATTGATCTATGTGTCTGTTTTTTATGCCAGTACCATGCTGTTTTTATTACTATGGCCTTATAGTATAGTTGGATATTAGGGAGCATGATTCCCTCCAACTTTGTTTTTCTTTCGTAGGATTGCTGTTGCTGTGTAGGGCCTTTTGTGGCTCCATATAAATTTTTGAAATATTTGTTCTAGTTCTGTGAAATATGTCATTGGAATCTTGACAGTAATTGCATTGAGTCTATAGATTGCTTTGGGTAGTATGGACATTTTAATGATATTAATTCTTCCTATCCATAAACATGGTATGTACTTCCACTTATTTGTATCTTCCTCAATTTTTTTTTTTGGTGTCTTATAATTTTCCAAGAACTGGTCTTTTACATTCTGGATAATTCCTAGACATTTATTCTATTTGAAGCAATTGTGAATGGAATTGTTTTCCTAATTTCCCCTTCTGTTAGTTTGTTATTGTCATCTAAAAATGCAACTGAAATCTGGATATTACTTTGAATCCTGATACTTTGCTGAATTCATTTATCTGTTCTACCAGTGTTTTTCTTTTTTTGGTGGCATCTTTGAGGTTCTCTATATGTAGTATCATGCCACCTACAAATAAAGACAGTCTTATTACTTCTTGTTTTCTAATTTGGATTCCTTTTATTTCTTCTCCTTGTCTGATTGCTGTGGCTAGGACATCTAGTACTATGTTGATTGAGAGAGTTGAAAGCAGACATCTCTGCCATGCTCTCAATCATAAGGAGAACACTTGTAGTTTTTGCCCATGGAGTATGATGCTGGCAGTGGGTTTGTCATATATTGCCTTTATTGTGTTCAGCTATGTTCCCTCTATTTCCACTTTGCTGAGAGTTTTTACCATAAATGGGTGATGGATTTTATCAAATGCTTTTTCTGCATCTATTGATGTGATCACATGGTTTTTATTTTTCATTTTGTGTATGTGGTGAATCACATTTGTTGATTTGCAAATGTACCAACCTTGCATTCCAAGAATAAATCCCACTTGATCATGGTGTATGATCTTTTTGATGCAATGCTCTATTCAGATTGCCAATATTTTGTTGAAGATTTTAACATCTATGTTAAGCAGGGATATTGGCCTATAATTTCCTTGTTTTTATGGTGTCTTTATCTGGTTTTGGAATTAGAATAATGCTGGCCTCATAAAATGAGCTTGGGAACCTTCCTTCCTCTTGAATTTTTTTAAATAGTTTGAGAAGGGGAGGTATTAGTTTTTCCTGAAATATTTGGTAAAATTCACTTGTGAAGCCATCCAGTCCAGGGTTTTGGTTTGTTGGGTGTTTTTTGATTACTGCTTCAATTTCACTAGGTGTAATCTGTCTATTCAGATTCTCTGATTCTTCCTGATTTATTTTTGGAACACTGTATGTTTCTAAAAATTTATCCATTTGTCCAAGTTGTCCAGTTTTTGGGATCTTATTGTTCATAATATTTTATTGCAATCCTTTGTATTCCTTTGGTGTCAATTGTTATTTCTCCTCTTTAATTTCTGATTTTATTTATTTGGGTCTTCTCTCTTTTTTTTTTGATGAATTTGGTTAAAGGTTTGTCAATCTTGCTTGTCTTTTCAAAGAACCAGCTCTTAGAATCATTTATCTTTTGTATCATTTTTTTACTCTATTTTGTTTAATTCTCTGATCTTTATTATTTCCTTCCTTCTATTCACATTGAGCTTTGTTGTTCTTTTTCAAGTTCCTTTGTGTGTAAAGTTAGGTTGTTTATTTGAGCTTTTTCTTGTTCTTTGAGATAGGCCTGTAGTGCTATGAATTTCCCTTTTAGGATTGCTTTCCATGTGTCCCACAGATTTTGAATTGTTGTGTTTTCATTTTCATTTGTTCTAAGGTATCTTTTGGCTTCTTCCTTGATCTCATTGTTGACCCATTCATTACTTAATAAAATGTTATTTAGCTTCCATGTCTTTGTGTGGTTTTGAGTACTCTTCTTGTCATTGATTTCTAGGTTATTAGTACTGTGGTCAGAGAAGATGCTTGATGTGATTTCAATCTTAAATTTATTGTGACTTGCTTTGTGTCCTAACACGTGGTCTATCCTAGAAAATGTTCCCTGTGCTCTTGATCTTGTGAGTCATTTCAGGCCACCGTCTCCTTGTTGATTTTCTGCCTGGAAGATCTGTCCATTCACGTCAATGGGGTGTTAAAATCCCCAGCTATGACTGTGTTTCTGTCTATCTTTCCCTTTATGTCTATTGAGATTTGTTCACATATTTAAGTGCTCCTTTTTTGGGTGTATAAATGTTTGCTATGGTTATATCCTCTTGCTGGATTGTTCCCTTTATCATTACATAGTGTCTTTCTTTGTCTCTTACTATAGCTTTGGTTTAAAGTCTGTTTTGTAGGATATAAGTACTGCTACCCCAGCATTTTTTTTTTCATTTGCCTGAAATTTATTTTCCATCCCTTTACTTTTAGTTGTTATGTATCTTTTTATCTGAGTTGTGTCTCTTGGAGGCAGCATATATTTGGGTCTTGTTTTCTTATTCATTCAGCTACCCTATGTCTTTTTGTTGGAACATTTAAGCCATTTACATTTAAGGTGATTTTTTTAAAGATTTTATTTATTTATTTTTAGAGAGGGAAGGGAGGGAGATAGACAGAGAGAGAGAGAAACATCAATGTGCGGTTGCTGGGAGTTATGGCCTGCAACCCAGGCATGCACCCTGGCTGGGAATCGAACCTGGGACACTTTGGTTCCCAGCCCTCGCTCAATCCACTGAGCTATGCCAGCCAGGGCTAAGGTGATTTTTGATAGATATGTATGTAGTGCCATTTTACTGTTAGACTGTTTTCCTTTTTTTTTCTTTCTCTTTTTATTTTTTTTCTTCTTATTCTTGAAGCAAGCCCTTTAACATTTGTTGCAGTACTGGTTTGGTTTTAAAAAACGTGCTTAGCTCTTTATTGTCTGGGAAGCTTCTTATTTTCCCTTTGATTTTAAATGATAATAGCCTTGGTTTTAGATCCTTGCTTTTCATCACCTTGAGTATTTCACGGCACTCCCTTCTGGCCTGAAATGTTTCTGTTGAGAAATCAGATGCCAGTCTAACTGGTGCTCCCTTGTAGGTTACTACCTGCTTTTCTCTTGAAACTTTTAAGATTCTTTCCTTGTCTTTAAGCCTTGTCATTTTAATCATGATGTGCCTTGGTATAGGCCTCTTTGGGTCCAACTAGTTTGGGACACTCTCAGCTTCCTGGACTTGTGTGGCTTTTTCCTTCACCAGATTAGGGAAGTTTTTAGTCTTTATTTATTTAAATAAGTTCTTTCATTTGAGGCCTATTTCTTGTATTCCTACTTTGGCTGCCTCATTATGTTTATTTCTATGTGTTAGGTAGATCTGCAAATACTCTGGTACAGGCCTATGTCAAACCCTGCCTGTGACTGGCCCTGGGCAACCTTTTGGAGCTATCAGTGATATACAGCATGTGGTTCCTTCTGTTGGATGTGATTCTGTGCAGAAAGAACCAGGCCCCACGCCAGGGCCTGCTTTACCAGTACCAGGCCTGGGGGAGGTTCAGCTAAAATCTTCATTTTCCCCCAAATTCATCTCTGTCTGTAGGCTTTCTGTTAGGCTTAAAGAGTGAAAGTCTTCCAGCTGTACTCAGCTGCAGGGCTTAAGCACCACAGGGTGGGGAATAATTCCTGTGACAGGACTATTGCTTCTCCTCAGGCTGTTGCCACTTGGAGGGGAGTGCTCTGCCTGAGAAAGATGGCTCCTGCAGTACTGGGGATGACTCAGCACAGGGATCCCGGCAGCTGTTCCTTCAGTTCTATCCCCAGATCTGCCAGACTCAGACTCTCCTCATGCACCTGTAGTCCACTCTGCCCTCCCTCTGTCTGCGCCCAGGGTAAGTAACTGCAAAAAAAATTTTGTGTGTTGACCCTTTAAGAGGGTCTCTGTATCTCCACCACTGTCTCCCTGGTGGATAGAAACCCCACTGCTTTTTCACAGCTAGATGTTATTTTGGTTCCTTTCCCTGTTCTGGTGATGTAGGCTGGGGAGCCCAGCTTGGGGTTTAGACCCCACATTTCTCAGGGGAAACCCCCAGCTGCTGAAATATCCCTCCAGAACTTCAGCTGCTGCCTGTGGAAGCCCAGCCAGCCCTCTTGCACTTCCTCTGCACTCCCTACCAGTCATGTTGTGATATGTGGCTTCTTCCATCTATCCATGGTTATAAGGCTTCTCTTCAGCTAGTGTTCAGTTTGTTATTCAGGATGATTTTTTTTCCTATAATTTAGTTGTATTTCATGTTTGGTCCTGGGAGGAGGTTAGTGTACCTTCCACTTACTCCTCTGTCATCTTGGGTCTCAAAACAACATCCTTTTTTATCTTATAGTTCTGTAGGCCAGAAGTCTAACATGGGCCTCATTTGTCCAAATCAAAATATCATCAGGGCTCTGGTCTTTTCAGGTAGCTCTAAGGAAGAATGTATCTTTTTTCAGCTCCTGGAGGCTTGTATTCCTTGGCTCATGGTCTTGTTTCTCCACCTTCAAGGCAGTACTGTTGCATCTCTGTGTGTCTTTATTCCGTAATCAGGACCTCCTCTGAGCTCAGCAAGGAAAAGTTCTCTTGTTTTAAGAATCCATGCAATTAGAAGGGCCCACCTGGATAATTCAGGATGCTCTCTCCATATCAAGGTCCTTAATTTATTCACATCTGCAAAATTTCTTTTGCCATGTCATGAGATGTATTCACAAGCTCCAGGGGTTAAGATGGGACACTTTTAACCTGCCACACTATTTTTCCCTTCAAATTAGCTTCCTTCCCAAATTTCTCCCTCATTTTTTTCTTTTATTGTAAGAGGGTGTTTTTTTTGTTTTGTTTTTGTGACCAGTTAGGCAATAAAAGAGGTGGCAGTTTGTAACCTGTACTGTGAACATAAATGATGTCAAATGGATTAATGCATGCATGCATGCATGAATGAATGAATGCATAGAGTGCTTGAGTGAGCACTCTATGTCACCTCAAGCTAATGGTAGGACACATGGGAAAATTACAAATCCATTCATTGTGTACCTGTGTGTTGTATAACTTCATTTTAAATATACTTTCATTCTCAGCCTTACACTTACATAACCTTAAGAGTGTTTTAAAGTCCTGATACACAGGCACACAAAGTATCAATTAAATCAGAATCTCTGGGACTGAAACTCATCCATGGTTTAAAACACTTTTGGGTGATTCCCACATGTAGCCAGGGTTAAATGTTTTATGTGTTTTAAACAATGTGACATATATTTTAACTTGGACAATGACAAGTGCTAAGCTTTTAACATTAAACTTTTCCATAGTAGGTGCTCTTTGTATCGATTAACTTGATTTGTAAGATCTTAATAGGCTGATGGATAGTCAATAGTTTCATTTATCAAAGGCAACCCGTGACTTATAGTCAAAGACTTAAAGACACCAATCGTTTATTTGCATTTTTAGAATAATAGAGGGCAAGTTTCGATTTTGTTCACATTCTCTCTGTCAAAGTCTTTACTATTTTTAAAACCTGAAATGTATTAACATTATTGGGTGTAGAAGCAAAATAAGTAACAGACCAAGTAGATATTAAAATTGCAGAAAACAGAAAAATAATTCACAAGTGGAAAATCCAGAATATACATAACATATATGTATAGTTCACAATTGAAATTAAGAAACTGTGGGACATTTACTTTTTCTGGTGTTAAATTTCTATGATCTTAAGATTTGTTGCCAGTGGGTATTACTTTAAATTGGATAAAACAACACCACTTCAACACACTTTGGGAAGTATTTGGGGATGTCATAAAAATAATCCCAAAAGAAGACTCCGGCCAGACATGCAAGGGTATCGCTTCAGACAAACTCGAGGAGCCATTTGACCCAGCATCAGGGAGAACGGAAAGAGAATTTCAGTCATTTGCTTACTTAACTATTTTTTAAAGACATAATTAGTTCTATTGAATTATTGCAGTGGAGGAAAGAGAAATATGAGAACTAGTGCAAAGTAAGAGGGAAAATAAAGGCAGTAGTAACTCAACTTGAAAATTTCAAGGGTTTGTAACCCTGGCCTGCTGGCTCAGTTGGTTGCTTTGCTCTGTTCCTGGTGCTGCTCAGGGTCAGCTGAGGCCAGATCCAGACAGAAGAGTGATACTGCTGGTCTCTGTGTTTGTTCTTCCCTGATGATAGCTTCACCTACTACCCCAGGCTCCCACTCAGCTATGGTAAAATGGATTTAGTCCCCACCCCCCAGAGCATGTAAAGCTGATTAGCAGAAAACAATGAGGATGTGAGGATGCATCACACTGCAGACAGAATGTTGAGACTCACATGTCCTCTTCAGTGAATGGTCACATGCATAAATAACTTTTATTTTCCAGCCATTTTGTTGAATACACTTCACAACTTCTAAGTTCTTATGTAAGGACCAGTGAAAGGGAAATGTCTGATTACTTTATTTTCCCCATTGTCACCAAGAATTTGATTCATATCCTTTACTCTCTACCTTTTGTTCTTGACTTCCTCTCCCAAAGGGACTACACAAACATAGTAGAATGCAGAATCTTTGGGAATCTTTAGCATATAATGCATTTCTTTCTAGACATTTTCTCAAACTGTGAAGCAGATAATATAGCATGGCTTCGGGTATGACATCTCTCCAACTCCCTGTCTGGTCACTCAGGGTATACCTGAGGTGAATTAGTTATTAGAAAGTGAAGTATCTTCTTGGCAGAAAACTTTTATCTCTGAGGTTACTAATACTGTTTGTGGCTGATGCATCATTATGAGTAAGTAGAAGAAAGCTCTTCTCCTAACCAGTGCAATGCAAAACTCATCTCCTTCCAGTAAACAGAATGTTTTCCTCATACACTTGTTGCAGTTCTCACTGAGGGTAGTCGTTTTCTGGGTTCATGGTAAATTTAGTTGAAAGATTGTGAAGTGGCCACATTTGGGAGATTGATGAAGTGGTCCATTCTCTCCTTATAAATTCACCCTGAAGTACACAAATTTTCTGGGAAACTTTTTTCATGAAGAGAGCTGTATTAGTCTACTATTAGTTAACATTTATGATGAAAACAACAATAAAATTTGTCTGGAAGTGAAAATATCAATCCCTCATATCCAGTTTGTCTGCTGTGCTTGGTACAACCTCAATCAAAATTGAGTCAATCAGGGATGACCTCATAGGGTCACTAACTGCAAAATTAATTCTGGTTTTAATGATATATGTCTCTAATTTATACCCAAAAAGTGTGGACCACCTGTGTTGTTGACTGGTTGTGATCATCTTGAGACCTGAGGGATTTGTATCAAGAGAAAATCCAGAAATGCAGGATACATGTTTCTTTAAAGAAATCCTATAAAAATTATTTTCTCAATTGAATCTAAGTTACTGACTTTTTATTTTGTAAAACCATAAAACTTGTGGCTCTGAAATGATTGAATATATGTTTGTGATTTCTTTTCACTAGCCTCTTTCCTCATTACCCTTCTCCGATGACACCATTCCTGCAGCGCAACCACAAGCCTTTTAAAGCACATGTCGTTGGCAGGGCTGTGTTTGGCACTGGGCTGTAGCTCACAGTGATACAATTTTATAGAAAATAGCAGAATTAATCAGATATATTCTGGTGAGCTCAAAGTGAATGTTTATGATTATTGTCTAAAGCCAAACAGGAAAATGTTAAAGCAATAATAAATATGTGTTCTCTCATTCCAATATACCAGCTTAGGCAAATTTTTGGCTGGAAAAGCATAAGTGAGTAATTAGATAATTGCTGCCTTGATTGAGCTTAATAGGAAACATTTCAATTAGGCTAAAACTACACAGAAAGGAAGTGGGTTTTTTACAAAGGGAAACATTCCTTGTCATGCAACTGTCAGCTTGTGCCCACACTAAGAGATGGGATTAAGTGGATCTCTGCAAAGGAAACAAAAAAGAAATGATTGCAGTAATTAGACCTATACTTAAACATTGTGTCTTCTGATAGAATTTCTTGATGATTCTAGCTTCGATAACGCAGCCCCTATAAATGTCTTGCCTGTAACAAATTACTGCTTTAAATCTGTGGCAAAACAAGTTCCTGGAAAAAAAAAGTTATGATTTTCTCATACTACAAAAACTAACATTCTAGAATTGCAGTCCTCTTCGCCAAGCCACCTGCATGCTAGCAAATAATCAGAAAAGCCATTTGGGGCTTGTTTGCATGGTTAATAATTTCTCCTCAGTATACCTTGAGTATATGTATCCAGTTGCTGACTCAGGGCTTGAGCCAGATGTAAAAAGCCTCCTTTCTCAGAACAAGTGTCCAAGGTAGAGTGCTATTCTCAATATCCTGGGGGTTCAGGTGGTATGACCTCTCTGCATGTCAACACAGGGGTTTTATCCATTGGAAGGGCACATGGGTCCACCCATATGTGGTTAAATTCTTGCAGATGATTTAGTTACTGATGCTGCATTGCAGCCTCTAGCAAGTTGCAAAGTGCCCAGCCCAAGGCCTCATACGTATAGACATTTAGTAAGTCATTAATATTATTTTGCTATTGCTTTATATGAAAAAGGAAATAGCTTGGGCTCCTGCTAAATGAGAAAAAGAGAAGCTACTGATAGAACATCAAACTATTGTATCACTTCCATAGAAATGTGATATGTCCCCCAAATCTCATCGGGATCTTGTCAGGACAAACATAGGTCTCATTAAAGGTGTATGGAGTCCAAGGCACTGATGGTACTGACATAGCCCCAAAGCAGTTCATTGCTCTGTCTCTCTGGGGGTTGCCCACTTCTCTGTCTGTGTACCTGCTGTTACAGTGGAAGCAGCGTGAACAGTCCAGGTTGGGAGATGGCAGCATTGAAGAGACCATTAACTTTGTACTATGTAGTGGTTAAAGGCATGGATTTGGGAATCAGGTAGGCCTGGTTTTTAATTTGGCCTCTGCTACTAGCTGTGTGATCTCTGGCACATTACTTAACTTTTTCAAACCTCATTTTCTTTGTGTATAAAATCAGAGTAATGGTATTACCTCCCTCTGAGTTGTGAGGAATTAGTGACATAGTGCTGGTAAGACCTTAGCACAGTGAAGCACTAAAAAATTCTCAGCTCCTATTATCACCAGAGAGCAGGGGTTCTCATAACAGAGCACAGTACTTAAGAAATGCTTTTTGAAGTCACTGGTGCCCAGGGTCTGCTGCTACAGGCCCTTCTCTACCCAGTAGCCAAGTTTATAAGTATTGAATGTCGCGGGCCAGGGCCACCTCTCATCTGCTTCAGTCTGGCAGAATGTAAGGCTGGTATGAAGCTCAAGGAGCCAAAACTGAGATGAACTGCAGCCCTGCATCAGGTAGCCACTGTTACCAGCCTGTCAGCATTATTCAGCAATCAGACGGATGGGCCATCTCCCATTTTGGTGAACCGCTTTGTAGGGAAAGCAGTGCTCCTTGCTCGTCCCCAGCTGAAGCAGTCGAGTATGTGATATTCTTTCATTGCTAGACACTAAAAATGCTCCACTGAACTATTTACACTATTAGGACTTTAACATAAAACAGGCTTCAATTGTAGTTAACTTCTTAGCATTCATTTCAAGGGAAAACTGGAAGCTGTTGAACAGAATGGTTTGCATTACATTTCCTAGCACATAATGGATAGGAACTCAAAGCCCATGACTATAGGTTAAAGAGCTAGGAACATGTCTGATTTTAGATTCTTAAAATAAGATTCTTACAAATCAATACTTTGTAATTTATATAATAGGCAAGGTAGTGTAAGTTTCTTTGGGGTATAAATTTAGAAGCATTTCATGCACCCCATACAGAATTATTTCTATTTCTTTTTTTCCTTTCCTCAAAACCAACCATGGTAGATTAAATTAAAAGGAATTTCAGATTTTCATTTAGTAGGTGAAACTTTAGGTTTTCCTTCTTTAGGCTTGTGGCTGACAAAATGAAGAAGTCAGGGAGGACCCACAGATGGGTTCCACAAAGAGAGCGGGGACCGGTTCCCTGGGGAGAGGTGGGGACAGTGATGTCAGGGGCCGGGGGCGGTGGTTGTGTATATTGATAGGCCCTTGCTTGTCTTGAAGAGCCGAAAGAGATTTGTCCCCCTGTCCCCATTTGTCCTTAGACTCTTTATGACTAATTCCCCTATGTGGAAATAACAGCCTGAATCTCAAGTGGAACACCCTACTTTTGTGGCAAGGCTCAGATGCTGTGTGGGAAAGGTCGGTCAGGTGCTGTGTGCGCCCTAAAGGACATCAAATGTTTGTCTTTTCTGTTGTGCTCTCTCATGTGTGGGTCTGCATTCAGTAGTGCCTGCTCTTGCTAGGAACTTTTTACTGAGAGTTTGACTTTATGACAGCAGCTTGACTTGCTGCCAGAGACGCTGGAAATGAAGGAAGTTTAAGATAAATATCAATGGTGATTTTTTTTCTTGGTCACTCTCTCCTGCTTTCTCTCTCTTTTTTTTTTAAAAGGAAAATCATACGTTCATATCCTAACTTGTCCCTATAGAGGGTCAATTACAACCAGTTGGCTGTAAATCCAATCCAAGAAAAACACTGAGAGAAGGAACTGTAGCACTAGATGCTGAGGGTCTCTAGGATCACTATAAATGTTAAGAACGTGTCAGCTGTGAATCAGAGCCTTTAAGCAATATTTTAAGACCCGGCACTTCTCAGCATGGCCCCAAGTGAATAAAAATTAGCCAAGCATTTTTGTATGGTTAGGTATTTTTTTTCTGGAAACTTTAAAAAAGTTAAAATAAAGTCTCAATTAAGAATTCATAAATAATGTGATTAAAAGTTATTAGCAGGACATCCATAGTCAAAATTAAACTGTAAAAAATTGGCTGGGTTAAGTCCTTTTCCTACCTGAGGTCTTGACATCATTGTACCTCCACTATCGTGTACCTAAGCAACTGCCACCGTTCACTGCTCCTGCCCTTAATATCTAGAGGAGAAACAGTATATGTTAAAAAAGGGGTCTTTATAAAGTTCTTGGTAATAATAATAATAATAATAATAATTACATTTTACAAATTAAAAAGTGTTTTGGAAGTGGCAGCCTATGGAGAACCTTTTTGACAACATCTAAACCCTGATTCCCGCACATGCAGACAGTTTGGAAAACTGAAAATGTTAAGAGGACTTATCGTACTGAGGACAACAAAGACTCTGCATTGCAGCAGCAGTTGCTCACTTCCTGGGGAGAGCAAATGGTAAAGCGAACATTTTTTGGCCCTTCATCCAGGTGAAAACAGAGATCTAATTTCTTCGTCCTGCATATACATACAATATGAAATATGATCATTTGAAAATGAGAGCAGTAAAGACCCTGTGCCAAATGGCAGTAATTGCTTTAAAAAAACTGATTTTTACATTCTTTGAGACATTTGTCTTCTATCTCACATGCTTCTTGAAGACATTCTGGCGATGTGCTAGAATTCTAAGGTTTTATCCTATTTTTGCCAAACTGTGTGGTGGTTAGTGAGTAATTGAACCTCAGTAGGCCTTAGTTCCTAATCTATAAATCAAGGGTGTTTAATTAAAGGTTTAGATGACCATTTCCAGCTTTTGCATTCCAGAATCTGTGAATCATGTTATCCATTAAATCTCAACCTTGGCAGTGAATCAGAATCAACTAGGGAGCTTTAAAAATTACAGATACCTGGGCCCCATCCCACTGAGGTTCCAATTCAGTAGGTCTGGGTGAAGCTTTTAAAAGCTTTTAAACAGTAGATGTACAACCAGGGGTGAGATTACAATACACAGTTAATCACTGTCAAGCCCTTCTGTGTTCCTAGATTAAACAATCTGATCTAACTAATTGGCATGTGATGAAATAGCTTATGAAAACTTCCCATTTTGCTTTTGTGTCCTGGATGCCCACTTCCCTAGGACAGTCCTTTGAAAGCCTCATACTTTTATATACTGCAAACACACAAGTATCCAATATGTCAACTCACCAGTCAGATAAATGGTAGGAGGGTATGTATACTAACTATGACCTGTAGAAAAAGCATACCCTGTTTCATCTAGGTCATCAAATTGTCTTAAGGGTAGATATTCAGGCATGATAGGAAGGACTGATTAGGGAATAAAAAAAATCAGTCAATTTTATATTTAATCAGATAGGCATCAAAATTCTATGTTATAGATAAGGAAAAGAAGTCTCAGTGAGGCTTACCTCTCTTACACAGATTACACAGATAACAGGAATGGAACATTACTGTTCTGTCTAACTCATGAGCCTCTGACCTTCCCCACAGCTTATGCTGCCTCAGGGAGGGATAGAAGGGTTGTTCTGCATGAACTGGGCTTTTCAAGTGCTCCTGTGGTCATTCTTACACAGACACCTCTAGTTGGAGGGTTGTCCACAGTGTCCCCAGTCTTCATTTCATAATTCAAGAGACCTCTAGGTTGCAACTTTAGGAAAATAATGAAAGAGAATACTTGCGAATGGTCAAACCCGAGTGGAAGAACCATGGTAAGGACATGATAAGACCAGCTCTCTTATCCCAGCTGGAAGTAGTATAAATTATTACTGTCTCTCTGGAAAGTCATTTGGCAGTATATATCAGGAATCTTAATTACATTCACATTTTTTGACATAGTACTTCTATTTCTACTTCTAAGAATCTGTTTTTAGAGAATAATCATTAGTGTAGACTAGCATTAAATAAAAAATAATATTCTTTGGAACATTATGAATAGTTGGAAAAAAAGGAACAATCTAAATATTTAGTGAAGGTGAATAGTTCACTATACTTAAGTACATCCATATGATGAAATATTATGTAGCATCAAAAATAATGCTTATGAAGAGATTTTAATGAAGTGAGGAAATATTAATGATATTATGTGAAAAAAAGACAACAAAATATATGGTATGATCTCAGCTATGAAAATAAAGGATGTAAGCATTAAAAATTCCAAAATGTTAACAGTAGTATCTCCAGGTATTAGGATTATAAATATAGTTTCTTTATACTTTTTATGCATTTAATTTTTTTTCTAAAATGATAGTGTATTATTTTAAACATTAAAACATGCTCAGAAATAAAGAATCATAGAGTTTGGTTTGAAAAAGAAGACTGAACAAAACTATATTAGGGTTAGTAGACTACAGACCTGAGTTCTAAATGAATCTGAGCAAGGCCCCCAAAATGCCATAGGCTTGATAGAAATCCTTTCTTTCTGGGCTACATTTTCCCCGTGTTTACATTAGGAAAGTGAATCAGAGGAATGTTAAAGACCTTTTTATCTTTAAGATTTTTAAAAAGACTTATTCTTATCACAACCTTGTTATAGAGTTCCTATTTTCTGATAGGAACAAAATAGAAGTGTTGCCCAATAATTTCTCTAGCCTGACATTTTTTCTGTCTTGAAACAGAAACCAGGCTATCACAGAGATTCCCACGGTGTTTCAAGGGCATTAATAGTTTTGTGACATAGGGAAACATCAATTCAATAAGCATATGGACACATAAAGGCAAGGTATGGCTGATTAGATACTCTGAAAATATCCACTATTTAGTACAACTATTTCTTGATAAATTAGAAGTCAGTGAAAGTCTTCAGTGTTAAAAACCAAAGGAATAAAACACAAAGAACAGCCAAAACAAAATAAACAAACAAACAAAAATCAAATAACACAAAAACAAAATAAAACAAAAAAAATAACAAAAACAAAGAAACCAAACACCCACTCCCCAAAGAAACCAAATTCCTCCCTTAATCACCAGAGAACTGAAATCAGAAAGGGTAGCAGTAAATGATGGGATCAGGAGACAGAGATGGAAACTTGCTGTAATATGAGATTGCTAACCTGAAATTTCTGAATGAACCAGGATGCTCTGTTGGGGAGTTTACATTATCTCATACTAGTTATGAGGCTCCTGGTAGAAGGAAACCCAAATCCCTTATAGGAAAGTGACCTCACTGTGGACCTTCAGGATTCTCACAGATTGAGTCCAATTAAATATGAGTTCATTAGGATCTGCCAAGTAGGGTGGAGGCCCAGCAGGGTCAGGACATTGGTTACAGACAGGTGGGTTGAGAAAATAAGTGAATGGATTAAGGATAATGGGAATAATAGTTCCCATTTTTGGAGATGGATGTTCCTAATATGAAAAGAGAAAAATGTAGAATGTACTTTGTGGCACTGGATTAAACTGCAGACACTGGGTGAATGTATGGCTTTCAATATACATAGATAGATATAGAAATCAATACAAATGTAAAATTGTGTGTCTATAGATATGCGTGTATGCATCTGCATACTTATATTTTGTTGTTCTGTCCACTGGAGAGTTCCTGAGAGATCTCAGTAGCAAAGAGCATACCTAATACCTAGATCTTTATTTTTTTTTCTAGATCTTTATTTTTAATGACTGTTCTTCACTAAGAAATACTTACAGTTCTTTGGAGAAATGGCTTGATTTCAAGGGTTGAGGCAGGGATGGTACAAGATAAGCTTGGAGTATCTTATACCAGAAAGTAAGGATATCCTCAATGAATGATGGGGATATGGGAACAGGATATATAAAATAGTTTGAAAGGGCTCTAATTGGCCAAATCTGGGACAATCTGAACATTAAGATAAAAGTACTAATGGACTCTATCGCATTGAATAAAATAAGAATCTATGAATTCTCACTGGTAAATAAATAAGAACATGGAGATAAGAGAAAGCTCTATAGCAGAATGATTACCACTAAATGTATAAGGGGTAATATATTTAGAAAATTATAACAACCATTATATTAATAATTCAGTCAAGAAATAGTAATATGGCCCTGGCCAAGTAGCTCACTTGGTTGGAGCGTTATCCTGATAACACTAAGGTTGTGGGTTTGAGCTTCGGTCAGCCACATACAAGAATCAACCAATGAGTGTATATGTAAGTGGAACAAAAATTGAATGCCCCCCCCACTCTCTCTCTTTCTCAAATCAATCTGTAAAAAAATGAAATAGCAATATATGCTAAAATTTGATAGCATTTGCCTCCCGTGTTTCCCTGAAGTAACACCTTCATAGTTTTAGAATTTGAATATTAACATGAAAAAGCATCATAAAACCCAAATTGAGAAGCATTCTACAAAAATCACTGACCTGTAATCTTAAAAATCATAACATCATGAAGATTAAGGAAGGATTAAAGAACTATTTGAGACCAGAGAGACATAAGAACTAAGTGTGTTGTGTGATTTTGGTTGTATTCTTGCTATAGAGTACATAATTGGGACATTTGGAGAAAATTTTGGGATCTCTGGGTAAGGGGTATAGGAAAATTCTAATTCTTGTTGTTCTTCTCAGTGTGAATTTATTTCAAAATAAAACATTTTTTAAAAATCATTAAATTTAAAATTTCAAATAAGGAACGAGAACCATTAGAAACAAAAAACAAGAGACTTAAACTTATGAAGGTTTATATATTTGAATTATAAGGTAAAATTTTTAACCACTGTTATAAAATATTTAAATAAAAGTTGAAAAATAAAATGTGCACAGAAATTGGGAGACTTTTTAAAAAGTACTATTCAGATTAGAAAAAGAATTACATTTGTAAAAGTGAAAATTAAAATGTTGATGTTAAAAAGTAAATGTACAAGCCAGACAGAAGGTCAAAGAGTTGGAGATAATATTAGTGAATGGGAAGGAGCTGAAGAAATTATCAAAGTGTGGCTCAGGGGGATAAAAAAAGATTAAAAATAGAATTGAAAATTAAGAGGCATGGAGAATGCAATGTAAAGGTCCACTATATGTCCATTAGCATGTCCAGATTATATAATAGGGAAGCAGCAGTATTAAAGAAAAGTAGCTGATGTTTAAAACAGATGAAAAATATAACTCCACAAATAAAGGTAGTGCCACCATACACCAAGCAGAAATTTTTTAAAGTCTATATATAGCTATATCATAATAAAACTGCAGAACACCAAAGACAAAGAGAAGAAATAGCCAGAGAAGAGACAAATTGTCTGAAAGGGAATGGAAGTTGGAAATGAGCATACTTTTAAACAGCAACAGGGAAAGCCAGGAAACCATGCAAAAACATTTATACTATGCAGTCAACGTAGAATTTTGTAACCAGCAAAACTTTATTTTAATAATGAGAGTGAAGTAAAGATACAGTCACATGAAAACAGAGTTTATCTGTATTAGTATTATGGACTGACTTATTTACTCCGAAAATTCATCTGTTAAAGCCCTAACCCCAGTACCTCAGTATGTGAATGTATTTGGAAATAGGACTTTTAAGAAGTAATTAAGTTAAAATGAGACCATTTGGGTGGACCCTAATCCAGACTGTCTGATGTTCTTATAAAAATAAGAGATTAAGAACCAGGGGTCTCTCTGTGCACGGTGGGACCGCCGTGTGAGCACAGAGCAGCTAGAATATGGCTGTGTGCAAACCAAATGGAAGGCTTCAGAAGAAATCAGCCCTGTCAGTACCTTGGTCTTGGACTTTTAACCTTCAGAGCTGTGAAAAAATACATTTCTGGCGCTCAAACCACCCAGTCTTGAGCCTTTTAGCAACTGTAGCAAATTAAAACAAGTACATCTCTCCATTTACCAAAGGAACTTGAAGGACACATTTTGTACTTCAAGAAGGAAAAATTATCAAGATGTTTGAGAAGAATTTTGTTCTTTGTTTCCTGTTTGCAAGCTCAACGGGATAAAAATCAAGTCACTGTGTTATATAATTTTTTACTAATATTTTGCTATTTTTATACACTGAGAGTTTGCTCATTAAGGAGTGTTCACTCTAAGAATGATACTATGAATAATGCACAATGAATAGTTTTAATTCTTAAATGAGTCACATTCTCTGTGATGGTATATTCTTATAACAATTTCTTCATAGCATGCATTCTTTACAAATGAGTTTAAAGCATTCTAAAATTAGTTCTAAAGTTCAGTTTGGTGCTGAACTTTTACTGTTGCTTATAAGTAGTAAGGCTACATCATGTTGACAATAACAGACATTTATCCATATTTTGTAAACAGTATACAGAATATGTGACTATATAGGATCACTACAGTCACACTCTAGAAGGCACAGAATGGTAGGGATGACCAGTAGAAAGCCTGCTGTTGTCTGCACAGCACCAAAACAATCATTCAGTTCAGTAAACTAACAAAGAATAAATTAATAAATCAGCCTGTTGGGTATCATATAGAGCAAATGCTCAGTTCAGTATTTTTCTAATAGTTGTTTGGCATTGTATATACCCAGCCTATGCTTTATTACATAAACACAATGTAAAGAACAACCTTTTCTTCTGTGATGGTCTCATCCTGCAAGCCAGAAAAGAAAACATCAGTGAGTGCCCTTAGGACCGCCCTACAGAGAACTAATATTAAGTTAAAGCACTGGACTCAGAAGATACACTGTCCCTGCCCTCCAGGGTTTTATAGGGGCTAATTATTTTTAAGGAAATGTCATTGTTTAATTGCAAAAGGATTAGCTTCCAGGCAGCAGGTTAGGAATTTATGTTTCCCTCTAATGAGTCTTTGTGGCCTAGGAGCTTGTTGGCTATATGTCCCCAGATCTTTACTCTGCACAGAATTCTTCTCTCCTGGTACAAGTTAAAAATAGAGATGATAGCGCTATATTTAATTTACACACTAACATTTTATAGTCAGGTTTTGAGAGCCTGGGTTTTTCTCCATGTTTGATTATTCACTTAATCAATTAGAAGATTATCTTTAAACAGTGTTACCAAATTTTTAAAAGTACTACCTTAGCTGGTTGTTTAGATTACTTCCCAGTCTTCTATAATAGTTTTTACCGAAAATGTTGGTTGGCTATTATGTGCTCTGAGAGAAAAGACCTCACATTCTAGTTTGTTTGAGTACCTTAAAGAACCAGGTATTTGGCAAATACTTGGGTTTGTCAAGTACCAGCATCATGATGCCTAACCTGTTACAGCATATTGTTGTCTTATGGTAAACTGTCCTTGCAAGATGGAATAGCTCCTTGATAGCAGTGATCAAAGTTAGCTAACCATGCAATGATCCTAGCAATGGGCCTGATTACTGGGCAGTGAATGGCTTAAACACTGATATCATCTCTTTGGGGAAGAGGACATTAATTTTCTACCTAGTTGAGAATAACCAAGTCTGACTAGGAATTAATGTACAATATGCAAAACTCAATCTTCCAAATCAAGTAGTTTTAATATTCTAGCGCATACTAAAAGTCTGTGGATATTATATTTTATAACTGTATATTAGATTTGATTTTACATTCTACATTGAGGCATGAGTATCATCGTGAAATGGACTTTATGTGTACAGATAAATATTATCCATTAAAATCACCATTTTGAAGTATTGCAGTGGTTCTGTCATTGCTCAAAACATTTTTGTTATACCCTTAGATCTGGTTCGAGTCACAGAGGCAAACAACTAATTGCTCATATAAATGAGGTACTTGATAACCACACCCTGACTTTAACCAAATGATATTCAGCTTGATCATGTTACTTCCCATGGTTGCCTCCAAGTGAAATTTGGGTTTTTTTTTTTACAAAATTTAAATAAATTCTCCAAAAAGCTCTGTGACCAGTAAAGGGAAGGAAGGAAGGAAGGAAGGAAGGAAGGAAGGAAGGAAGGAAGGAAGGAAAGGAAGGAAGGAAGGAAGGAAGGAAGGAAGGAAGGAAGGAAGGAAGGAAAGAAAGAAAGAAAGAAAGAAAGAAAGAAAGAAAGAAAGAAAGAAAGAAAGAAAGAAAGAAAGAAAGAAAGAAAAAGAAAAGACAGAGGAAAGGAAATCTGTGAGGACATATTCAAAAGAATTCCTTAATACGCCATGTGAAAAGAGAACACTAATGTTTCATACTTGTCTCAACAAGACCACAACTTTGAAGGAGACAAAGTGTATGAGTTTTGAAAATTAAATAATATCTTTATCTTTTAAGTAGTATCTTCTGTCTCTCTTTGAGAATGACGTATGATGTAAATAATAGTGCCATACACTGTGCTATATCATGAGATCTAAGAAAACAAACTTTAGCCCTGGCTGGTGTGGCTTAGTGGATTGATTGGAGGCCTGTGAACCAAAGGGTAGTCGATTCGATTCCCAGGCAGGGCACATGCCTGAATTGCAGGCCAGGTACCCACCCAGTAAGGGGCTCAAGAGGCAACTACACATTGATGTTTCTCTTCTTCTCTTTCTCCCTCCCTTCCCCTCTGTCTAAAAATAAATAAATAAAGTCTTTTTAAAAAAGGAAACAAAATTTATTAAAAGACTCCACTTACATTAAAACATACAGAAATTTATTGTGTCGTAACATCTCCCTGCAAAGGTATCTTGCTATGAGATACCAACAACCATTCTGTTTCATCAAGAGCTTGGGATGAGCCAGTGGCAGTTAGTCCAGAGCTCAAGACAAGATCCCCACCAGTGCTTGTGTTTTATTTTTTAGAAAAAATCTATATTATTTCTGGTGGTTTTATGGTATAGAAGACATTTTCAGTAAGAACTCTCCTGAAAATCTTTTTAAAATTACTTATTTAAAACACTTGAGCATTTACTATGTGGCAGTGGGTCTACAAAGCAAAGAAAGTAAAACTGAGTCTTTCCTCCCTGATTAGTAAAAAAAAAAAAGCCTCATTTTTATCAGGTAAAGAAAGGAAGTGTTTGTTTAAAAGTGAGTCAACCCTACCACCACACCACACTTTGCCACCAAATTTCAAAATCAGGGCCAAACTGTTGAGGGTAGATCAGATAGTGGATCGCTAGATCAGAAAATAAATGAACGGAGCATGGAACAGGCAATTAAATCAAGTTAGAAAAAAATTAGTGCCTTGAAAGCAAACTCAAATATGAAAGTGTAACAGGTTTAAGAGGAAATAGAGGCCATGTAAACATTTTGTCCTCCATGTGCACAAGGGAAAACTAATGATTTTGAAAAATTCTGAGTAACATTTAGTTAGTACATGTGTTCTGGCTGAGAAATTACTTGAGAGGCTGCAGTGATGATTAGCTGGTGGGAAATGGGGCCCAAGGAGTTGCGTTCAGCAGGGAGGCAGGAAGTACTTTTCGTACAAGGCTCTCAAGGCAAGAGGACAAACTTGCACAGAGTGGCAGGTGTGGCAGCAAAGCAAGAGGAGCACGCCTGAGGTGCGAATCCTAAATGAAACTTGGTTCCTTCTGAGACTGAGCCTCTGCTGTCCCACTGGTGCCTGGTGAGTGACTCAGCAATTTCTAAGAGCCCTAGTTTGAAATGGCCTCACCCTAGGGGTGAGGTCCTCCTGAAGCTTGGGGTAGCAGGAGAGGTGAGATACAAATCCTCTTGCCATATCCTGACCCTACATTGCACAGGCACTTTGCACTTGAGTTTTTTTATCTACAAGCCATGGCTTGTGCTTCAGGTACCACTAATAGCTAATCATTTAATTTCAGTGATGCCTAAAGTATGGGTTAAACAAAGCCAAATAATATTATAGGCAACAACAGAGAAAAGTCTGAGAAGCGAGTTTGAAGATATTTGAAATAGGTTAGGGTTTGCCCACTGAAATTACTCAGGTCCACAGGGGATATTCTGGCCATCCCATGCCCAGTGCTAGTCTCACCCTTATATGTTCTCATATGACATGTCCAGGACGGGTCCCCCACCCCTTGCTGGGGACCTGCCTACAGTTATTTAGTGGTCTCATTGCATGTTCCTTCTCTCCTGTGCCGCACGATTGGTGGTCTGCTGTATACTGTGCAGATGTTCTCCTGTGCTATTTCATGATTGTTTTTCAAGTGGCCTCTTAGTCAAGGGATGGCAGGTCAGCACATGGAAACATCTGCTCTTACCATTTTTCTAAGCAAACAGCAGATGGCATTGCTGCTGTCCTTTTGATCTGGAGCAGAGACTCCCATGGCTGAGGTGTTGGTTTACAGCAAGGACGCTGCCTGGCAAGGGGCTGCCTGAGGGGCTGCCTCCCCCAACAGTAGCACTGCCTACAGATGTTTTCTCTGCAACTCTTGTTTCAGTTTGTTTCTTCCCATGACTCTACTTCTGCAGGGTGTCTTGAACTTTGATTCTTCCTCCTGTGACTGTTACTTGATCGCCCCACTGATATTGACCATGGTCCCCAGGTTTCCTCCCATTTGTCACCTGTTGGGTTCTACTAGTGTTGCCAAAGAGGAGACAGTAGTACTGTCTGTCTGGGTATCTCAGGATTTGGACACTGGATACGTACGTGCTGTGGACTAAATAAGATTATTTGGAAAATAGCTGAACTATGAAGCGTTTTCTAGGTGCTTCGTCAGCCAAAGAAGACCATCTTAAAAGTATATTTTTAACAGTTGGGTTTGTAAAACTTTAATGTATGTGTTCTTTTAAATTTATACCCATTGAACCACTGTTATCTTTTTAAACAGCACAATATGCAAAAAAAATTCTTTTTCAACTTTATTTTCTAGATGGAGTGTTATGTGTATTGGAAGAAAAAATATCTTCCTTACATTTTTCTTGTTTATATTAGATTTTCAATGTATATGTTTCATTGTAATATAGTATTTAGTCATCTGTTGTACTTCCTCATTCTCTAGCATCTTTCTTTGGTAGGTGTTTCTTCTTTGTTGTCATCAGTCAAGTTCTTCATGTATGTCTTTATTTCTTCTGTCTGGTCTTGTGTGTCCTGTTGAGTTCTGGGAAGCTTCAATTTCCTCATCTGCAAAATGGGGATAATTAAAATATTTTCCTTTTAGGATTGTTGTGAGGATTAAATGAGATAATATATGCCTAGAAAGTGCCTTTAAAATAGCAATCATCATCATCATTATTGCATCATTAGTAGGTCAAGAAGTCAGAAGACCCAGCTTGATTATTCCCTTGCTGAAATTTTTGGCACTGTTATTATTTCTTTTTCATCACAGGTCCAAGTTTGATTTCCTTTTATTATCTACTTGGTTTCCTGTTTTATGTATTCAACTTTACATTAATTTTATAATATCTCTAGAAAACATTACTCAGATATAGTTATTAGGATTTTTAAAAATTTCATTGATATAAATATTATAGCTTTAGGCTAAAGAACCACCAGGTTCATACCTGTAACTTAAACATGGTGTAATAATTATCACATTTAAAGTTTTATTCTCATCTTTGCCATTGGTTGTTGGCAAAAGAAAAAAATAGTCATGTTATTAAACTGTCACCAAAATAGTCATGTTATTGAACTGTTGCCTGGAGACTGGGACACACTGAAGTGCAATGCACAGAACCCAGTGCCTTTCCCTGTAGTCCCCATGGCTCATGTCCTCACCCGAGTTCCACCTCTGACCTGCACAGACTGTGATGATGCAAAATTGCCGGCATGCATGCATGCTGGGTTGCTTCTGTGTGTCAGATGGCCAAACTACGCCAGGGCCATTCAATTTAAGCTTTATGCAGCTATGTCCATTCATATTCTTGCAAAATCAGACGTCAAAATGGCCCAATTTTGTAGGGCATGTAATTTTTCATAGCAAAGTATTTGGATGCTCAGGAAATATAAGCTTTCAGAATATTCAGTAGCCTCCTGAAGTTTAGAAAAAAGAATAATACATGTGCCTACAGCTTTTAAAGACAAGTTCTCAAGTACAGAAGAGTTGTCAAAATGAAGGTCTGTACACGCCACTCTTTCAGAATTATATTAGCAAATAAAAAGGGAGGAGTAGAGGGGATATTTAAGAGAAAGAGTGACTCATGTTTCTAACAAGAAAAGGCAGTCGCTGACTTTGTGTGGAAACAATGCAGGAGCACGTCTGTTAACGTCTAAGTCATTCTAGAAGTTGGGATTACTGAGAGTCAGTAAAGTTTAAATACTGGTGATTAGTTTATGTAACACTGGAAAAACAAATCTCCTTCTATCTTTCAAACAAATATTTCTGGTGAGCCCATCCCAAGTGTCCTTTTATTTCACTTCCACTCAACTCTTTTGGAGTTTGTCAAATCCTGTTATTAATATGTTGCTCTTTTTCTCCCTCATACGCAGCCATAGACGCTAATGTGGATAGGGCTGTCCCAGAGGCTTACCTGTTCGTAGCTAACTTGAGCACCACATTTGACTTCGTCCTCGCAAGTTTTGACCTCAAAATTTGGTTTGCTGAACTTCCTTCTCCTTCTGCCCCAGTCAGACTCCCAACTTTCATCCTTTAAATAAATTTCTTGTGCTATTTCCTTTCCTCTTTCTCCTATGAGTTTTCAGTTCATTTCTACATTTACTTTGTTTCCTTTGATCTTTAAAACTTATTTTATGAACCAATTGGATTTATTTAACCACATGTTATAATTTGTTGTACTTCAAGTTTAATTCTTCTGGGGAAAACCTTTTCCTTTATTAGTTATGTAATATTTTTGAATCAGTAAATTAGTCAGTTTTCAACTCTAAGAGATCAACTCCAAAATTGATCTTGACCTCTGCCCTGAACCCAAATCTGTCTTGCTCATTCCCTGCTGAGCATCCGTACTTTGGTGTCCCTCCAACACTGTAAGTTTGTCACGTCACTATGTTTGGTAATGAAACCACTCAGTCATCCTAGCCAGCAAACTTGGCATTTTCTTTACCTTATGCCTCCTCCTCTGTTCCACATTCAACTGGTCACCACATCCTATTAAATCAGCTTCCTGTTTCTTACACTGATTTGCTCAGTTCCTTTCTTGTGGCACTGAACTCGTTCAGCCCCTTACCCGTTTTCCCCTCCTCCATTGTTCCTGACTTGTAACTCTTCTTCCTGCCATTACCACCATCCCCACCATACGTACCACCCTCAGCTCCCCTGCCTGCTTCCACTTCCAATCCAGCTGCTAGGTTTTTCTTCCTAAACTGTGGCTCTAATAGCTGTTTATTTCTGCCCCAAATCTTTCAGTGCTTCTCTATTGCTTACTGCCTCCCTCCTCAATCGTCAGCTGCCACGATACTGGTCATTTCATTCTTCACGGCCTGCTTAAATACTACTCAATAAAGCCACTCTTGATTCTGCTATGTTGTCTCCAGGCCTATTTCTCAGTCTTCACTTTACATGTGCCTTTTCCTACTCTGTCAATCGATACCTGCCCTTATAGCTAATTATGTTTATTTCTTTCCTTTTGGCTAGAATTTAAGACCTATGGTGGTAGTGACTATTGCCTTAATTATTCTTGTATTCTCCATGGTGCCCAGAAAACACCTTATATGTGCTTGGTACTTGATAAATATGTATATTTTAATATACAATATCTCCAATACCTCCTCTTATTTATTTTCTTTTTAACACAGTGCATACAGCCAGTGTTTCATACTTTTGTAATATTCCAAGATTCAGGGCCTTCCTTTCCCAACCAGGATTTGTACTTTGAGGAAGAAAGTGGGAACGAATCCCTGGAAAGCCTGTTGTTATCGCTTCTAGATTAATGGGGAAATGCTGGAGGAACCTGGAAAATTCATTTTAGTTTGCCTTGCTGAGCAAGCTTATATATTTGTCAGAACTTTAAAAATCTTGAAGAGCTTTATTTGTTTATACATTTGTCTTCTCTGCTAAAATATCTGAGTCCCTATGGGCAGAGATAGGTTGAATATATTAAATGTGTAAATGTTGAGTGTATAAGTGAATAAATAAATATAGTTTGTATAAATGTAAAAAGCTGGAACTTTTAACATAATTTCTTTTAAGATCTCTTCAAAGAGCAAAAGATTAGTAATAGAACTAACCTGTGATAATTTGTTTCCTTTATTGTTAGTTCAGTACAAAGATACATGCATGAAAATATTAGGTTGAACTATATGAACTGCTGATGTTTGAGTATTTTAACAAAAATAGTAACTTCACATGGTCAACCAACTCAGGCATGGAGGGGGTCAGTCTTGAATCTCTAGAACTTAATGTTAATGCTGAGGATCTATGTGGAGCTGGTTTTTTTCTTCACTCTAAACTGGTTTGCTATTTTACTTTTGACTCAGCATTTGGAGATAGAGTGTTAATTAGTACTGCTATTCATTTGTCATTACTGGTAATTATTCTCTGCTAGTTATTGGTTCATATTAGTTCATAATTACTTGGGTTTATTATACTAGTAATTAAAATGTAAAATTAATTGAGTATTTCCTTTACTTTGAAGTTGAACTAAAGGTGTACACATGCCATGTCATGACCCTGACTCAGTAACTTTCATGCCTGTTGGTGAACTCTGCTCTTTGGCTCATCCACTCATTTATGATTTCATCAGCAAATGTCTCTTGAGTACCTGAGACATGCCATCTCAAGCAACATACGATTCTTGACCTCAAGGGGACAAGGTATACAACGTGCCTGGCCTATGATCTTTGCTCAACTGTCAGCTACCATGATAATCATTATTATAATGATGGTCACAGTCCTGATTGAAAGTTAGCTATAGTTTAAAAATTTACTGAACTAACAAGCAGAATAGAGTCTGACTCATAGATAGACAGCAGGCTGACAGCTCAGGGTAGGGGTGCTGGGGGTTGGGGAGGTCTTAGCAAAAAAAAAAAAAAGAAGAGAACCCACAAACACAGACAACAGCGTGGTGACTGTTGGAGGGAGGGGGAGGGGAGGTGAAAGAATCTGGGGGTAAGTGGTGATGGAAAAAAATTAAAAAATTAAATAAAATAAATTTCTCTTTAAAATTAAAATATTCACTGATATATCAATTTTTTTCTTCTGACATTTCCATGACTAAGGAGAGGGAGAAGAATCCAAAGGACATGGCTTCATTAAGTAAATGCTCAGTTGTATCAGCTTCATAGGAACATATTTAGACCTTTGTTCACTGTCATCAGAAACAATGGAATTCAGCACCCCGCCTCCTCTTCTGCTCTGTCCTAAGGCTCTAAACATCTAAGAAACACTTCACCTGTGAGAGCATGGTTCAAAACCTGTAGCACCCAAACCCTCCTGTTTGTATTTGCCTCTGTCACCTGATTGGGATGGAAGAATTGAAGTATAAGAGTAAGTGTCTAGGGCATTTTGAAGACCCTAATACTGAGCTCAGAAGGCAATAATGAAAAACCACAGTGTGATTTCAGGCCCCTAAGTGTCAAGTAGATTCCCTGTGGTCCAGAACCTCATTTCATAAAAGTCTTCCCATAGTCCATGGGGGAACCAGACTGTAAGACAGGATAACAATAGCTAAATGAACTTATTCCCACAGTGGGAAAAGCAGCTCAGCCCATAAGCTCTAGGGCAGGAACCTGGAACACCAACCTTGGTTCCTTATTTATTTACTTACTTATTTAATTAATTTATGTCTGCTCTGTACATAAGAATCATATTTTTAAAAATATTTTATTTATTTTTAGACAGAGGGGAAGGGAGAGAGAAAGAGAGGGAGAGAAACATCAATGTGTGATTACTTCTTGTGCATCCCTTGCCAAGGATCCAGCCGGCAACCCAGGTAGGTGCCCTGACTGGGAATTGAACCGGTGACCCTTTGGTTCACAGGCCGGTGCTCACTGAGCCATGCCAGCCAAGGCAAGAATCATATTTAATTGGAATTGTTATAAAAATTGTTCAGAAGAGGAAAAACCTAAATTCCTTAATTTCCACACTACTGTTTTTTTGGCACCATCCTTTGATTTTTTTGTCTCTGCAACTTCATAATTTAGAAGAAAGCAAGCCTGAATGAACTCTAAAGACCTTTGGTCAAATTAGACTTATTAATTCTACTTTGTTGAGAAGACTTGACCTGCTTGGCTGCACTATCTTGGGAGTGGCCTATATTTCACTGTATTTTCTATGATATATGTTCAGGAAAATCCAGACCCTAAAATAAAATCCCTTGTTGAGCTTCTTCTCCCTGGGAAAGAATACACTTTATGGCCAGATGGAATGGCATCATGTCTCACTGTTGGGGTAGCACAGAAAAGACAACATCACTGAACACTTTCCATTCTCATTCGGTGGAGGCTCCTTAGTTTTGTCAGGTGCTGCAACTTGGACCCAACACCGAGCTGCAGCTCAGGAGACAAAACAGTTGGAAAACTTGGGGAAAGGCTCTAAGGGTCAGTGAAATTTACTGTGGGCAGCTGCTGCTTCAAAGCCACTCTCTGTGCAGAAGCCTATTAAGAAGTAGTAGGTTACGTTCCTGCCGTTTCCCCCAGCATGATGGATGATGCTCTGAAAAGAGAAAAGACTTCCTGTTCCATGGCAGTGGCTTTCCTCTAAGCTGACTCGCCGAGTTTCTCAGGCTTTCTCTGTTCCGTTTCTAACCATTGAATTCACTGCTCCACTACATTTAATAATAACCTGGGTTTGTGAGGAATGACTGACTGTTGCTCACCAGTGACTGCTTGTCAATCAGCAGGACCTCCCACTCTCAGACGAGGGGCTGAGCTGAGCAGGGGAGAAGGGCAGTGAGGGAAAAGAATCAGGTTGCATAAAGATGAATAACAGAAGAAGTTGCTTTGGAATTTGCTTGACCTTTTTTGCCTTCAGAAACATTTTCACTTTACCTCAAGTTAGGAAATGATTTCTCCCTGGCCTTCTCTCAGGCCCTGGTACTTGCCAAGCTAGCTTCTACTACAGAGTTTTTTGGGTGTGTTGTTCCCTTGATAGTGTATGCTTCTCCCTCCTTGATTTGCCTTCTTTACTGCTACTCATCTTTCCACTCTCAGCTGATGAAGAAGCCCCCCAGCCTTCTTGCTCACGTTGGAGCTCCCAGCTCTAGTTGCTCATAAGACAATGTCCCTCCCTTGACAGCAATGACTATCCCCCCTGCTCCAACTACAAGTTTCTCAAGGACAGGGACAATGGTTGTTAGTCTTCATCATACAAGACGTCATTGTACCTTCAATGCCCTCTGTTCAATGAACATTTGTTGCTGCTGGATACAGTTGACATTTAATCTCTATATCATTAAGAAAGCAGAGCCCTGGCTGGGTGGCTCTATTGGTTGGAGCATTGTCCTGTACATCAAAAGGCTATGGGTTTGATTCCTGGTCAGGGCACATACCTTGGTTGAGGGTTCCATCCTGGTCAGGGCACAAATGGGAGGCAAGCTATTGAAATTTCTCTCTCACATCAATGTCTCCCTCTCTCTCTCTCATTGATAAACATATGCTCAGTTGAGGATTTTTTATAAAGGAAGCATAAATTTGTTATTGTATTCTTTACAAAGACATAAATAGATATACAACATTCATGGTATGAGGTACATTTTAAGAGCAAGGCCAAAGCTACTTCCTTAGTAACAAGTATAGAGTCCCTTCCTTTTGTGTGTGAGGAAAGGTTGCTCATAATTAATGAACCAAAATATCTCAGTGTTTGCATGTCAAATAAATATCTGTATTTCAAATAAAGTTCTCTCTTATTGACCCTATCAAAAATGGCTCCCAGGTGTTGGTGTGTGTTTAGGATAGATAGTCCTTTGCTTCTGTGCAGAGAGACTAACAGAGACAAGACCCCGCCCTCCTGAGGCTTAGCATCTAAATAGCAAATGTCAGATAAAGACCAGAGAAGACAGTGTTCACTTGTGAGAATGTGGGGGAATCAGAACATGAAGGAGAGGAAGGTCTAATTCTCTCCCCTTCTAGAGGGTCCCTGTGGAAGCATGAAGATAAAAATGTCACTGACCATCAGTTAGTGGTGACTTATATCGATCCACAACCCATAAATCTTGTGATTTCATTCTAAAATTAACCCAGTATTCAAAGGAGGATAGATATATTGGGATGGCAGCAAGAGCGTTTTTTGTTTGTTTGTTTGTTTTTGTTTGTTTGTTTTTTTGGCTGTTGTTTAGACGGAGCTAAGGAGTTAAGTATTCAGGGAAGTAAAAAATTTACATGGAGGTTTCCCTTTTCTATCTAATTTAGAGGTTTTTCATTCCCTGTGAAATCCCTGCAAGGGCTTCTGAAGGCGATATCTGGAAAGGAGAAACTCAGGGGACAAAGGTCTGGTCCCTCCCAGTCCTCCAACAAGAATGGCTCCGTGTTGTTTTAGAATTTTAGAATCTCATTTAGAATCTCATTAGAAGAAAGAGTTCTGCTGCTGTGATTTCCTAACTTTTACTTAAACTGCAGAGTCCAAGAATTCTTGGGCACGACAGATGACAGTAGTCAGTCAATTTGAATGTCAAAAGAGCAGAACGTTAATAAGCTGGGAGGTGTGAGTATAGTGTGTAGATAAAGAGAGAAGCAGTAACATTTCCTGTAAGAAAAGCAAAGAATTGATAAGATTTTGACACTGATTCACTGATCAGTTGGGATATTAGGACAGACTGTGCTGAATCTACTTCAGAACACACAGGGTTGTTTCTGAGATGAACAGAAAAAAAAAGATTCAAACAATTCCTTTGATTAACTCAGAAATTTCCTCACATTTGCTTTTATGTTGGTTGGAGGTCCATTCTACAATAGCGGGGAGGGCTGGAATATCTGTGAAGTTACAGAACAGTGTGTTCATGGGCAACTCCCCCCACTGTTTTGGACACTTCCTCGAAATGTTTCTCTGGGATAGTAGATGGGGCAGAAAGAGCAGAGGAGAGAAATCACCTTGAAAATGGAGATTCAGCTGTTCCTCAGACCTGAGACACCACCAAGCTATTCACTTTCTTACATTCATTGTAGTTCTCATCCCAAATCAAAGGTGTATTTACATATTGTTGTCAGATGGTTAGGGCTCTCTTGTAGGCTGTGCTTTATTTTTATTTTTGAGTATTACATTAAATGGAAAATTATGCTTTTATCAGAATATGAAAATTATTTGTCATAATTTAACAGAAACTTATCAGAGTGAGAACAGACAATAAACCCAGAAGGAAACTATTTCTGATTTAATGTACTTTGAGAAATATTAGACTCGCTCCAGGATATTCTACTTTTATTTCTGATAGAATAAATAGGAATGCTACAGTTTTTATGTGGAAAGTATTTCTATATGTAATTTGTGTGCATCTATATATCAAAACCAAAATGAAATTATTCAAACTTTGGAATGTTAGAGATTATGAAATTCTCTGTAAGTATCATTATCTCATGGGAACTTTGTTCTTTATTAAAAAATAAGAAATTTGAATGTCTATTAAACTATTCTTAAAAATAATAAAAGTATACATCTTAAACTATCAATGATTATAATCAAGATTCACTGATCTTGTTGAGAAGAGAATTATTTTAAAAATAAGCTAGCCTAAGATTATAAACTTAGTGTAGTGAAAGAGATGGACAGTAACTGTGACTTTGTGTTTACGTGGAAAGTCAGAGTATTTGTGATATGAAATATGATGTCCTCTGATTAAGCCTAACTCTATCCCATAGGCCAGGGCCAAAAGGAACCATTTGCAGTTTACCTTCAGTTTAATAAATTCCAAGGATTCCAGAAGGGAAACAAAGCTAACAAATATGTGCAAAAAGAATCAAATTCCCATATCTGATAGCTAATTGGTCCATATCTTTTGAAAGTAACTACAAACATTTAAAACTGAATATGGAGTAGATAATTGGAAGACAAAGTCAAAGCCCAACTACAGCCATTTTTTAAGTAACTTAGAAAAGCCTTTTTTCAATTTATAGGAACATCCACATGGATAGAAAAAGGACCAAACTAAACTAGTAAAACAAATCAGAACTAAATTGATGGAACAGATACGAGAAAATCATTACCTTCCCCTTCACAAGCAAGGTTGTAGTTCTGGTAAAGTGAAGCTGAATAGATTATATCGATATTAAATAGTTTATCTCCTCGACATGTGTAACTAAATTATAGTTCTGGGTGAGCACACTGAGTAGGGTTATGTGATTATACTGTAGGCACCAATTCTACTTATATTTATATTCTCTAATGCTTAATACCTAAGTGTATTGTTGAGTGTTGACAAGGTACCAACAATATTACTTAGTCCTTTTACTGCACCTCTCATGAGAAGATCTTTAAGAGCTTTACTCACATTAGTGTGTTATTCCCAGGATTATTCTTCCTGTTTTATAACTGAGAAAACTGCTTCCCATGGATATAAGTAACTTGTTCAAAGGCTCAGACCAAGTCTCTAATGTAGCTACAAAGCGGCTTCTGATTTTAGGGCTTGACTGCTCCACCCTTGAGATTAACACTTGAAGGAGGTATTCTGTGATGGCTGGCACCCAGAGAGAATGATCATGTGGACCCCATTAAATTAAGAATTTGTGAACATACATGAGAGATCCATTTTGCATAAATGGTGTGCTGAGCGAATGAATACACACACACACACACACACACACACACACATAAATATAAATGGTTAACTTGCTGCATAGGAAGGTTGCCAAGTATTTCATGTGCATTGGCATATACTCAATATGCTGATTATAAACAAGTTATTGATTCACAAATTAGGGTGCATATAATTAGAAACATTTTATTGATATTTGGTTTGAGTCCATGATAATTGACATTTATGAGAAAGTAATAAAACTGTATCCATTAAAAATATATTTACTCATTTTAGCTTTTCATGGTTTAGACTCGGAAATTGGATATGTGCATAGGCAGTCTTAGAAACTAAAAGCACTAAATATTCTTTGTATATGTAGTAAAAGTGCAATTTCAAAAAGGATTTTCAAGGGAAAGATGGAGAAGAGTCCTGTAGAATTGTGAATGCAGGAAACCTAGTAGACAAGAAAAGCTATTCTTCACCAAGTATTTTGAGTGCATCTCTACTTCAGTTAGCAACTTTCTTCACAAACAAAAAGCAGTGATGTTCTATCTGGGATCCCTTGGGGTTGTGCCAGGTACTAAGGGGCAGCTGGGTGCTCCTGGCACTGAGCAGGACTGTGAAGTCAAGTGAGCCTGGCCTGGTTCAGAATGAGGGTGGATGCACATCTCCGCATGAACCTTTGGAAGCTCATTTTGCAGGAAAGCTTAAAGGTTGTAGTGACCCCATTTCACATGAATAAAGAGTCAAAACATGCCTTCTTCCAAGAGGGTACAGAATACCAGGTGCACTAGTCCGCATGGCCAAGCATGTTGATTGAAATACTTTCATCACAACCCCATGCGTGATTTTGTACCTCTTTGTGTTGAAGGCAGGTAGAGCTATTTTGGTCCCTGCATGCATAAAGTATTATTTTAAAATGTAAATTTTCCCATTACTCTGCCAGCCATAAATAGCTTCTTTGCTAACATGCCGTTGTTCAGAATCACCATAATCTGAGGAGGGCCAAATTATATCCTCTGTTCACATGATCTAAGCAGCATTTCTGTGTGACTGTGGGGAATAAAACAGGAAACAGGGGAAATATTTAAAATAGAATGAGCTTAATGGCTTTTTCACTTATCGTTTCTTTAACCACTTTAATATACTATGAGGGGATATGTACTAGCCTTTGGTGGAAAGGGAGGCCTATTTGTAACTATAAGAAACTGGAAAATATTTCTGGAGCATTTCGACTTTCTTTCAACCTCTTGAAAGACTAAAAAAATATGGAATAATAAAATAAAAACTCAAAGGCTGCCAACTCAGGTGTCACAATAATTTTTGTGCCAAAAACTAAAATTACTGCTATTTATATTAATAGTTCTACTGCACTACCAAAAAAGAAAAGTCTGGCTCAATCAAAACAACATATCTACTACCTCCACTCAAGTTCTAGAACTAAGGAAACCAGTAAAATATAAATTATTAAAAGTGAATTTCGCTGGCGTACCTCAGTGGATCGAGCGCGGGCTGGGAACCAAAGAGTCCCAGGTTCGATTCCCAGCCAGGGTACATGCCTGGGTTGCAGGCCATAACCCCCAGCAACCACACATTGATGTTTCTCTCTCTCTCTCTCTATCTCCCTCCCTTCCCTCTCTAAAAATAAATAAATAAAATCTTTTTAAAAAAGTGAATTTCAGTGTATTTGGTTTGTCTAACCCTTAAAGGAGACTTAATCTTTAGAGACAAGGAAGGCTGTATGGTTACATGGCATTCTGTTGTCATTAATAAAACTGGGGAATAGTTTCTAATTCCTGTCTGATGAAACACACACTATTACTATCTTTTTCAGTTATTTTCCAGATATTTCAGCTACTGATTTATATTTAATGCCACTTGATTATGTTGTAAAAACATGGCACTAAGAAATAGCATGGAGCCTAGTTGACAGAAACAAGGATATTAACACCAATAAAAAAATTATATGTAAGAAAAATAACTTTGGTAGCAGGCTGGAGAAAGGATGAGTGATAGGAGAGAACAGAGGCAGCAAGCTACTTTGAAAGCCATCGCACTTGTCCAAATGATGAAGAGCTCTCAAACCAAGGCTGTGGAGGTGGATTAAATACTTCTAAGAGTTGGCCTTGTTCATAGGCTGGCCTGGGGATCTAATCCCCCTTCTGTCATTTGTAGGGGGAATGTTGTTTCTATGTGAAATAATGTTTTAAGACATAGAGGAAGGAGGGAATGTGTTTGTCCCAGAGATAGTCCTCACAACTGCCTCAGCATCTGGTGGATTCAAGGAGTTTTGAGTAGAGAGTTAGGGAACACTTCTTATCTCCCCAACTTTAGGAGAGTACCTGCCTCTCCACTTCTAGCATAATATGTGTAAAGAGCATTTTTGAGATGCTCTTTCATCACTCTGGAAGGGCCTACATTTCCCTTGCTCTTGTCCAACATAGACAATAGCTTTGAGTGTCAACTAGAGAGCCCAGATGCCATCTACTCCTCACCAGCAATGGAGCACGGAGGCCAGGAAGGGGAATCAGCTCAGAGCTCGTGGCACAAGAGTGAGGCTAAGGTAAGTAAGGGGGTCAGCACCATGCCTGGAGCCAAAGTGACCCTCTTGGGACCATGCCTTCTTACAAGATCTTGCCAGCCTGTCTAGCAGTGGTTACATGCTCAGCAAAGCTTTACAGCAGTGTTTTTCAAAGTGTGGCCTTCAGGTGTCTTTTATCTGAAACACCTAGGGAAGGCTTGCTAAATTATCAGTTCCCAGGTCTTACCCCAGACCTTTAGAATCAGACTCCATGAGGTGGGTTTTTCATGCTCTCTTGGATAATTCTGCACATGACAGTTGGAGAATCATTGTCTTAAATCTCCTCACCTTCACAGATTTTTAAAAAATTAGTTTTAAAATTGATACAGAGATGACAGCATTATTGCTATCAGAAATCCATGTGCACAATTAGGCTCCTGTGTGAACCTCCCTTGTTCTGATTATTGGCACAAAGCAAGAGTTAAACATCGTGAGTGTGGCTGCGTGCTCAGGGTGCTTGGAGAGTGGGATCAACCAGCACTGTTTACATAGGTGTTCCCATGGACTTTCTTGCTTATTTTGGCTGTAACTGTGTTTGATGCTGCTGAGCAAGACTGTGCATATAACTACCCTACAGCTTTACATTTCTTGCTCTAGAGGGATTTGCTGTAAAGGTACTGGCCAGAAAAGAAACGAGAGAATAATGAGGAGGCCATCTTCAGGGAGAGTGGCTCAGAGAAGGCAGGGAAGGAAAGGACTGAGGGAGCAGGCTGGGGCAAGGAGGATACAATACAACACAAAAGAGAGAGCAAAGGCATGACATCAGCACAGAGGTCACATTATAACATCAGGAAGTTATATGAAAAAGGTACTCTTAAGAAATAGAAATAATTATTATATCATTATGATTTGAAAAAACATAGGCATTTATCTGGTATTACCTCTACCTATTTTCATCTTCTCTCTATACTTCTCATCACTAGCCCCAAACAGTGAGATCCAGTTCTGTTTTATGAAAGCAATTTTTTAATTCTGACTTTTTCTTCATTGTTATCCTAGAAATTCCAGCTCACTTCCTCAGTCGCAAACACATGTCTATGTGTGGTTAAGGGGTCAAACTACGGAAATGACAAAAGTATAATTAGATAGAAATAGGATTCACAAGACTAAAAACAGGGATGACAGATTGGCCAGTAAAAATGGATTGTGGTTATGTAAACACCTGACTATATTTTAGATTAAATATTTAGATTTCCATTTTCTCTTCTAAATTAAAAAAAAGACAAAAATGACAAAGGCACAGCCATGCACCTCTCTATCTTAGGCATTCACACCTACAGAGAAGCAGGGAGTGAGTCCTTGTCCTAATTAGACAGATGGGGAACCTGAAAGCAGGAAAGCCAAAGTGACCCGCTGGACGTTTTATGATAAGCAAGTGGCAGGAGGTGAATCCTAACCCATTTCTTCTGGCTCTGAGTTCAGTGACCAACAGATCATCACTCCAGTGTGCTGTCTTTTCTCTTGGATTACTATTCAGGAGAAGGTAGACATTCAAACTACTTTCTAGTCACTGATTATATTATTACTAAATATTTACTTGAACATCCATTATATATGTGTTGGTCTGTTTATTTGGGACCAAATGGAGGAATTGTGGTTTAATTTGTGAATTAAAAGTAATTTCCAGATGCAGGAAATTAAAAGATGTAAAGGTGAAAATGAGCAAAAAATTGGGTTGTCCTTCCTCCTTTCATTTATTCTGCAGGTGTCTCAGGCCAGTTGGTGGCATGTGTCCTTTCTTCACCATCTCTTTAGCTTTGTGGAGAGCCTATCCTTTCTATGGGTCCACAGGCCCTGGGAAACATGGGCAAAGATGGGGCATGCTCAGGCTCAGAGACCTTATTTCCCCTTATTCCCAAAGTTATAAAAGCAGGTGCAGTATCACCTCCTCTGCCTGCAGTCAGTGTGGGATTATAGAAAATAAGAATATTTAGAGACATTTCTTAGGGTTTTAGAAAAAGGGGAGAGGAGACTGTCCTGATATAAATGAGTAGAATCAGATACAAAGGGCTTGGGATCTAGCAGTCCAGCCATTCAACTCCATGTGTCTTCACCCTATCATAGGATTCCTAGTGGAGGGGAGGAAGTGAGGAGAGCGAGGGGTGTTTGGTGGGGGAAGCAGTAAGATGGCTGCCTTCTCATTCAGTGTGTCATAGAGGAGTTGGGCACAGCAACACCCACTGGAAGCAAAACTAAGTCTTGAATTCATGCCACACATGCTGGACTGCCTCAAAACACATTTTCAGCTGATAAAGCAATCACAAGAAGTACACAACAGTGATTTTCTTACTCCATGTTTTGAATGATAGAATCACTTACTTACTAAGCAACTGAAGGGCTGAAAGTTTGTGGAGTCAATATGCAAATCTAGCAAGACAGTTTGAAAAATAGTCCTGAAGAAGTATGTTAATCTACCATGAGGCTGATTGCAGAAGGCAGTTCTGGAGTGTGGTCTTGTTTCTGGAGGCTTCCTGTAGGTGGTTTGGCTCTTTCTACTATGTTCAAATTTATCTGTATGGCGGCCTGTGTAAACTCTTAAAAACCAAGTGGCTGCATTCAGTATCCTCCTAACTCTGGCTTCTTTGCAGGGGTGTGCGCGCGTGTGTGTGTGTGTGTGTGTGTGTGTGTGTGTGTGTGCATGTCTGTCTACACACATGCATGTATGAGCCTGACAATATTATGTGGGAGGAGATTGTCAGTCTCCCATATCTGGGTAAGGCCTCAACACCTGGTGACAAGACTAGTTTCCACAAGGCATAGTTAATAACTCTTAATATCTCCAATGTCAGGAAGCTTGCCTCTGAACTAGTGCTTGGCATTATTCATTGCGTAAAGGACCATAATGAAACACATACCTGCAGGAGGACTTCAAAGGAGTTTAATCTTTGAGATTCCTAAAGAGACAATCTCTTAAATAGTTTCTTAATTATGAAACTTTTTTTAGACTCACTTTACTCTTCAGTATGTGAAATAAGTGTGTGTACCAATTACATAAGGCAAAATGGAAAGTTGAATGTTGCTAGAGCTGCATTGTCTGTGTTTCTGAGCGAGAGTTTTCTGCCTTAGACAGGAGGCCCAGGGAGCTGGGCCTGATTACCTGCTTGTGCTCTGTGCACACAGGCAGTTAGGCATCATAGGACGATGGAGGCGGTTGTAGGTGTTTTGGCAGCTTGGCTCTCTGGGAAACATACCTAGAAATGGCCTCATTGAATTATCCTCAGTAACTGTTTATGTGTATTTAAAGGCCTACTGGCTAAGGAAAAACAAGACTTAAACAATAATTTTTGAAGACCTTCTTTCTTTTTTCTCTGGTTACATGTAACCCAATCATGTCCTATGTTATATGTGTTCAAAGTAATCAACACAGTATTTTACCACTTCCAATGGAAATGTTAGACTTTTGCCTAGAGTTATTAAGGAGAGAAGGATAGATAGATAGATAGATAGATAGATTTGAACATAAGCAAAATTCTATATAAATGAATATCATATAAGAACAAGGTCTATACAATACAGTAATCCTTATAACATGGCCAGAAGCCTATCCTAATGCTAATTGTTAAGGGGGACATAATGAATTACATTGAAAAGATCAATTAGTAGGCACATTTTTTCTCATAAGAAATATTACTGTTTCTATGTGATACTTACATAGCAGCTGCATTTGAATCCTAATCAAACTTAAATTTTGTTCAGGAAATGTGATTGATTTCTCAAATTCAGGGGTTTTATGTCACTCTAGATGTGGCTGAGGCAAGATGGTTTCTGCCCATTGGTGCTTATCTGGAGAGGGGCTGTTATGTCACAGAAGTCACTGTGGAAGAGGATCTGTGGATCCTCACCCCCAAAGAGCTTATATTATAGAAGAAATAAAAAATCTGAAAAGGTGGATTCCCTTATTCAGGCTCACACAGCACGTTAGTGAGTAGACTGGGATTGGGAACTCAGGGTTCCATCCTCAGCCATCCTAGTTCACCCCGGCATCAGCTGGGAACACTTCCCACTGGCATCTTGGTGACACTGATGAAGGCACCTCTTCATTCCTAAGGCCTCCACAGGTTGTGGTTCCCCTTCTTTAAGTGGATCTTTGTGAGTAGCAGCACGTGGCCCAGGAATGAGGGGGAGGCAGGAAATAAGAGGAGAAAGAGGAGTGGGGGGGATGACCATGGAAGAGTGTCCTGTATCTCTAAAATGAGATGGACTTTCTTTTGTGACCTGGGAAGGCTCTCTGATGGCCAAAATGCTCCAAGCAGCTGGCAGCATCCTTCGAATGTGCGCTCAGCTTTTCAGGGTAGTGCCTTTCAAAATTAATACAAATTTGGAAAACTCTGATTTCATTTCTGTTTGTATGCATGCAGAGACATGAATTTGGGGGTGCCTAAGAATTGTGGCCTTTTATTTGTACAAGCTGCTTATGTCACTATGCACAAGCCATATGCCATCATATGTAATTGAAGGTACCTGTTTTCATCATTCTGAAAAATAATTGTTAGATGATAAGTCATTTGGCATAAAAATTCCATAAAACCAAATTACAGGGTTTTTTTTTCTTTCTGCTTCATGGATATTTCTGTGATTAGTGAGTTACTTCTGCTGAGACCCTTAGGGAACTCATAAATATTGATAAAAATGGTTTGAGATTCCATATATCTAAAAACTAACATAATTCCTCTTCAGCTACATAAAATAGGTATATGATAAATATTCTGTTTGTTGAAAAAATGAATGAATAAATGAACGAGGGAGTGCTAGGGAGCCAAAAGGGGCTGACTACATTAACAGGGATTGAGCTACTTAAAAAAAAAATTAGCAACGATAGCTGGATGTTGTATGATAGGCACAATAAGGTACAGTATGCATTGCTAACCTCATTATGTTCCAAATAAAACTCTACACCATTTCTGCAAGAGGTTTTATTAGATTTCCTTAACTGCTGTCATATTTTTTGGCCAGAGCATTTTTAACCAGCTTCACATAAATAAAGTTCTATTTTGTCACCATGTCATAGTAAAATAAACTGCTTGTACTCTGCATCCCTGCCAAAGCCAGAGCAGACGGGGAAAGGATATAAATGTGTCAGTATTCGGGGAGAGAAAACACATAAATGCACATGGTGACTCTCTTAACTCCGAGGCTCAGCATGATACTAATTCATTTGGGTGACATTTAGAAAGCTACTCCCAACATAAATAATATGAATATGGTGGGGGGTATCTCTGACAGACACAAAGTTGAAAAAAATGGCCTGAAAGAATGCACGTCAGATTTTACAGGTGCTCGGAACCTCCGTGTACAGTGATGGATGATGACCTTTTTGCTGAAGGTTGACATAATGTTGAATGGAATGTTTTGTTTATATCTGGTACCGAGTTTATTGACCAGCACCAAAGGGTAGGACCAAGCTGTGATTTGAACAGTCTCCACTTTTTTCTTTCTGTGGAAACTGTTTTCTATGTCCCACTCCCTTACAGGCAACAGTTCTTAAGTTGTTTCACAGATATCATTCCACACGATGGATTGCTCTCTTAAAAAAAATCTTCAGCCTAAGTATTCATTACCAGAGGTGCAATTGTTGATGGGTAAATATGAAAAACTCAGCAGAGAAGGTTTTTACCACATTTATCATAGATTTTTAATCTTGATTTGTCATCTCTAATGTGTCTACAGTTAAAATTCCTATGATTAATGGTGAGTTGCTACTGAGAGTACCTATAGATAAAATCACAAAACCCAGAAATACAAGAGACCCACAAGTCAACCAGGCCATCTGAATGACAGCATAGACTTGCCCCCCCGGTGCCCTTTCCCATGTGGATGGAAATAGTTATCATGAAAACTGGAAAAACTTTTAGTATCAGCCCAAGTGATAATTTTCTTTCATCACTTAGTAGGAAATTATCACTATACAAAACTAACCCCTTTGGGAAAATTTTCTAAGTACTTAGCATAAATTATTTCTTTAAACTGTCAGCCATTATACCAGGTTATTATAACCTCTTGAACGATGCTGAACATTCTTCTTTATTCATGGTCATACCTTTCCATTTAATTTTATTGTTCCCATCTTCAGCCACTTTTAGTTTGTTTGCTCAGTTGTTCCTTCATTCATTTATTCATGAAATAAGTATTTTTGAATGCCTACACTGTGCCAAGTTTTGGGGAAGATACAAAGATGCATCAGGCAAGGAACATTCAAATGACTTAAAAACTAGCAGGGTAGATGAAATAGGTGCAAATATAAGGTAGCATGCAATCCATCTCTTTAGAAGGTTACAGATAGAGTTGGAGGTAAAGATGCAGAAATGATCATTAGCTCTTACTGGAGGGCCCTGGAAAGACTTTGTAGAAGTGGCACTATTTGAGGCAGGCCTTAAAGGATGCCTGAAGTTTGCACTTCTGGAGAACAGGATAAAGTAGAGAAAGGTGATCAGGAACAAGGAAAATGAAGAAAACCACAGAGGAAGGAAAGGAAGGGAGAAATGAAGGAATCAGAAAATAATGGAAACATAAGTTAGGACCAGTTCAGTAAGGACTCTGAGAACCCAAGCCAAAGATTTCAGGTCTTCTTCCATAGTAAGTAGGGAAGAATTTAAAATCTTTAGCAGAAACCAACTTTATCAGAACTGTGCTAAAGAAGAGCTCCCTAGGATGGGGTAAAGAGACCAAAGTTGGGGAGGTTGGCTGGGAAGCCTTGAGGAGAGGGAGAGAATTCATGTAAAAGAACATGGAGAAAAGGAAGGTCAGTGGAGTAGAAACATAAGGCCATTGCCACAAGAGAGGGTCAGAGGCATTTTTTACCCGGGGGATGCATCAAGATGGACTTTTAAGGTTTCAGCTGAGTCACTGGGAGAGTCAGTAAAAATGTGAGCAGGTTCAGAAAAGAGGGAATGATAAACTCAATTTTGGATACCAGTGTAGTCTGGTTCTACCGAATCATGCTATAAACTTTTAAATTAATTATTAATTATATTGTTGTTCAACTACAGTTGCCTCCATTTTCCCCATTTTTGAGTCTTCAATTTCAAGCAAAGTGTGGGCAAAGAATGTTATTTAACAAACAAATTGCCCCATGTGAAGATGTCCAGTAGGCAGTTGGAAAAGCAAATGATTCATAATGTATTTTCTCTATTCACATAATGTACACTTAAGCATGTATTAAATATCTAATAAGTTTTATTTTTTAACCATAAGAGTGGTTAAAATGCATAAATGGTAAATAAATTTCTCTGTTATTGTTATAATTCCCAGACTGATAGATTTATACCCTCTCTTTCTGGTTAATACTGAACACAATATTTGAAATCTATGGTCTTATGCTGAAAAACTACCAAAATTAGTTTCTGCCAGTAAAGAACATTAACTTTCAGCCATTTATTTACAATATGAAATAAAGAAAATCATCTAAAAGTTTTTACTCCTGTTAGTTTTGCTATCTAATGAATATTCATTTGAGTAGACACATAGTCACATTTTTCAATTTGAAGCTAGCAAGTTATGATTTTTTTAGATGCTGTTTTGTTCTGTTTTGACTTTTCCTTGGTATTCCATATTCCTAACTTTATGTATGCTTTAGGATGTTTGACTTGATTTTATCAGTTGTTTATGCCACATTCGTGTTTATGTCATATTGATATTCAATGTGAATCTTATGGGTTACAAAACAGAAATATTAATACAATCTTTGTTATTTAACCCAGCCTGCCATTTACATGAAGTAGCACAGAAGTATTCTGCTGTATTTATATGAAATTCAAAAGTTGATGATTAAGGAACATCTTAAAGTTCAGGCACATTGCTGATTAGTAATAGCTTATAGTATGTCTTATTATCGTTAACCAAATATTTTCTGACATTCAACCCCTGATAAACAAAAGCTGTATTTAGACATGGACCATATGCAGGCAATTGATACTTCAAAACTAAATAGGTAGAGGTAGAGATAGAACAGCAAAATGATAAAAATCAAATTCCATAACACCACTGAAGGATCCAGAGAACACTGGGTAGCCACAGCTTGATGATAGATGAGTAACCAGATCTAAATGTTCTGTAAATACCCAGTCATTTAAGCAAATTCTTCTTGAATATCCTGTTCTTCATACCTGAAACATGACTACTTGGAGACTGAGCCCAAACTATAGAAGGTGTAGTCTTTGCCCAAGAGACATGTAAATATACGAATCTTTAAGAACATCAAATAATAGATAACCCTGCTTTCCCCCCAAAATAGATGTTCTATTTCCTGTTTCAATATCTATAGTGCCAAGAACTTGAAAGAATGAAGACAATCTTTCATTCCACTGTGATCCTTTATTTTTTGGTTCATGTTTACCCTGCATTCATTCTGCCTGAAGCAAGACTACCTAAAGCACAGGCACAAATGAAGCCATTTCAAGTGCCCCTGCCTAAGCTGCCTGTAACCAGTAAATCATCATTCTCTGGGGGTTCCAGAATGCAGAGTGGTTGCTGATGAAATCTCTGGGTACCCCAAACGCCTATAATCTGAAGCTCTGAACTGATTCTGTGTTTGTGTATACAACTGTGCCCTATACCACAATACACTCGACCTCTCAGTTACACACTTTTTTTGGAGCAGATATCAGGCTCTCACAGCTATCTGTTTCCACAGCAGGGAAAAAGAGGCTGATGCATAGACTTGAGTAAGTGTGTTTGGTGTGCCTGGGTTTCATTCATTCATTCATTTACTCCTCCACTGATTTAGCCTCTCATTCACTTACTCACTCATTCATTTATTTATCAAAAATTTACAGAATTTATTATCTTAGGCACTGAAGTCAGAAGATGAAAAAATAACTCTTATCCTTGTCTAGTAGGACACATGTAAGTAAAATAGAACTAATATGAGCAAAATGTTAAGGGAAGTGGAGAAAGAAAGTACACTGATGGGGCAGGATTAAGGAAAGGCTATCTATCCAGTTAGTGTCAGTTAGTGACTCCCAAATGTTATTTCTTCCTAAACCATGCCTATTCATAATTAAGTCTTTACTAGGTGGTGTGAAGTAAGAAAAGTAAAGAATACATCTTCATAAAATTAATTTTAAGTCAAAGGATTGCCATTTTAAAGATTGTGTCCTTTCTAATTCTGTACTATTAAAATTTTTCTTCCATGAAATAATGGTGAGAGTAGATAAGGGTAATCTAAAATCTTTTATTGCTGGTCAGAATAAAAAGTTGGTAACTCTTTGTTATTTCCCAAGATTGAAAATAAATATATTGGTATATAAAATGTCATAGTTTGGGGACCCCCAATATTTGAGGTGGCTTTTGCTTAGGTTTCCCTATTTCCCAAGTTCTGATGATAGTCAGAAGCTAGTAAATCCAGACTGTTTATTTTTTTCAAAAGGTAAAACTGTGTGAAAATATAATTAGCTTTAAAGAGGATAAAGTGTCTTCACAGACAGTTCTTAAGAGGCAAAGTCATCATCGAATAAGCTTTTGGCCAACACTCCTTTTCTCGTCCTCCTTTTGAACTCATGGTGGTCAACCATGCTTTACCACAAAATTGACCCTAGTTCAACATTGGAGACAGAAAAATTTGTAGCATGGACTAATGTCTACTTCAGTGAGATATATTTCTGCATAAGCAGATTTGTTTGTGCTTTCACTATAATCATAAAAAATCCAAATTCACCTGCCTTATTGATAAAGAATCATCGAAGTTGATAAGGTTTACTAACATCTGTCACTTATGTGAAAAGCCAGGTTTTCCTCACTGTGATCCATAGTCATGGCATAACTCTGGAGATGTAACTAACATGGTTACAAGTCTCATGCTCAGGGCCCTCATGTATGCAGGTAGTGAATGCCAGACAAAAGGCCGGTGCCACAGCCCCACGTCCTCTGGGTCCTGGGCACGTCCAGTACACAACAGGGATTAAGAACAATAAATATGTCCTGAAAGGGATAATGCCAATTCTTACCCAACCACAAGGCAGAGTATTTGAAAACAATGTGAGCGTGCACAGTGATATTTAACTATTAAAATAAAATATTTAACTGTTCTTATATAAGCACACACATAGTTAGTTTATTTGTACAAATCTCAGACTCATTTCTTCCAAGAGACTGACCTTGTCTCTATTTCTACAAAGAAAATAGTAGCAAGGAGTTGGCATCATTTTGCTTTTTCTTGCTACTCAAATAAAAACCACAGCTCAACCGAACAATTTTGCAATGGCTAAAATTTAGGTAGAACTAGCTATTTTTTCAGTGTATCATGGTGTGCCTAAACTTTAGAACTGCTAAGTGCAAGAGAGAATGGAGTTTTAAAGGTAGTTTTACAGTTAATTAAGTTTCAAGAAAAAAATGTTTATTCAATCACAGCACTTTGGGATATTTTAGAGATTAAATGAACTTTTCCTTTCATTTTGAGTTTGAGGAAACTGAGACTCAGAGAAGGTAAATAAGCTTTTCAAGAAGGCATAACTAGATCTAGACTCTATCATCTCAACAGCAATTGGTTTGATTTTTTAAAAAAATTTTTATCCTCACCCAAGGACATTTTTTTATTGCTTTTAGAGAGAGGGGAAGGGAGAGATAGAGAAACACTGATGTGAGAGAGAAGCATTGATTTGTTCTCTTCCATTCCCTGACCAAGGATCAGATGCACCCGGACCAGGGATCAAATCTGCAACCTAGGTATGTGCCCTGACCAGGGAATTGAACCCACAACCTTTCAGTTTCAGGACCATGCTCCAACCAACTGAACCAGAGAAGCAATTGAATTGCTTTAATATTGTTACATTTTAATTGTTTTGGATGCTTTTGTAAAATAATTCTTTGCAAAAAAAATCTGTCTCTTTCACAAATATTTAGACAAAATAAATAACTCTGTTTAATGAACACATCTTTGGATAAGGAAAGCCCTATTTCTTTTATTTGCTCTGGTGACGTGGACAGAGCCATTGACAGAGCCTAGCAGGGAGTTCGAAATTTTGAGGTGTAGAATGTTGCAACAATTCAGAGACAGTGCTGTGGAAAAAGTAGTAGAAATAATATAACTAACTAATAGACCCCAAATTCCCTGTTATATTATTTTTTAATGTTCCCACTCTGTTTTATTTTATTGCTTAAAAATAGGCTATGCATGTTAGTAATAATTTGCTATTCTCCTTTTTTTGTAATGGCAAAAGTAAAATTATCACTCTTTTTGTATAATTTTAAAGGAAGGAAGAATAGTTCACAGTGTGTGGCTTAGTCACCAGAACATTGTTTCTGAGACAGATAGAGAGGTCCGTCTCTGTAGGGTGTGGTAGATGGGCTTGACTTCAGATTGCTTCCTTTTTGCTTCTAGTGGTTCAAGGGCAGAGAGTGCTCACGGTGTGGTTTTAGCAACCATAGCTGAGGAAATCTGGCTGTTAGGATATAGAGCTTTGCATCTGAACTCCTGGAAAGCTGTTGTGGGGGAGCAAGAAATGTATATTCCTCACTGTCTGGTTGGAATATCCTCCCACACTCTATGACAAGACTCTATAATCAACTCAGTCATTGATTCCAGGGTTTTCTAGAAAATGAGAGAGAGTTAAGATGTGTGTGCAACTGGTCCCTTTCTCTAAGTAAGAAATTATGAAACAGATAATTTGATTATTCCCTGAAATGAAAATGTAAGTTGGAGATTAAACTGTGGGGCAAGTTGTTGCTGACCCTAGAGCAAGTAATTGATTAGTGTAACACTAGAAAGTTACTCAATCTTTCCCATACTGCCCTTGAACTAGAATGAATACTCCTAGTGACCAGGGACTGTGTTTGTCTGTTCACCATTTGTATCCCCTAAAACATGATAGGAGCCTTGTATTAGTCTCCTAGGTTAGCAGTAACAAAGTACCACAGAGTCGGTGGCTTAAACAAGAAATTTATTTTCTGCAGTTCTAGAGGCCAGAAGGTCAAGATCGAGGTGCCAGCAGAGTTGGTTTCTGGTGGGATCTCTCTTCCTGGGTTGTAGACTGCTGCCTTCTTGCTGTGTCCTCACATGGCCTTTGGAAAAAGAGAGATCACTGGTGTCTCTTCTTCTTATAAGGACATCAGTTCTATCAGATTAGGGGCTCACCCTATGACCTCATTTAAGCTTAACTACCTCCTTAAAGGATCTATCTCCAAAATACAGCCATACCGGGGGGTTTAGGGCTTCAATATATGAGTTTGAGAAGGGGACACAATACAATTTATAACGAGCTAATACAAGTTAAATTACTGGATAAAACAAATGGTGTTATTCTGCAACCATACATGATACATGATTTCTGTAAAGGTATGTTGCAGCAAATTCCATGACCCAGGGTTTCTCCAAATGTGCTCCTCTGGGGTACTCTTGAGATGCTTTGTGAGAACAAGATTTACATAGTTTAAATAGGCTGGGGAACTCTGCATACTACATCCCTCTCTTGGAGAGTTATATTATACATCAACATATTAAAGTTTCTGAGATGTACTTCAGAAAAGAAAGCTGTTTTACGGTATTTAACCTGGGGTCCCATAAGTTGTACCCACATATTGGATACAGAGTACCAATATGTGTACCAATACAGAGTACCCCCCCTCTATTCATACATGTATGTAATCAGTAGATGTTCTTCAAGAAACCCATTGCTGCTTCTGTCTTAAAGAAGCCCATTGCTGTCTATTTGCCCACTTTGGGAAGTGCTTCAACCCATGCTGAGGGGCAATATTCTCAGGGCTAGGGGGAGTTTCTAGTTTATCCTGTTTTTCATTTGCATGCCAACTTTAGACTCTCAGACAATGAATGAGAATCTGGAAATGGACATTACTATATAAACTTAAAATTGATATCATGGCAACAGTGATAAAAATGAAAGTTGCTTAACTAAGGTAAAAATTTATCCCATAAATGTGCAATTGACTGTAGAAAGGAGAGACCCTCTTTTTGGGGTCGAGGGGTGGTGGAGGGGGATGGGGAGAGGGTTGTGAACTCCTGAGGAAGAAAGGGAGCTCATTCAAAAGATGATTTAACCTTTACTGTGCTTCAAAGACAAGTTGAAAGCTAATCTTAAATTTGTTTGATTTACAAACTTCTTCACTTTTTAATTAACTTATTTTAGTGTATGACATGAATTTAAAATCTTCATTGAAATACATACAAATATTGGTAACAGTACATAAAAGACATGACTCATGGTCAGTGTCCACCACCAGAAGCAAGAGGAGAATGAAGACAATTGGACAAGTGACTGTAAGTCGAGATGAGAGGTTCTTACATGGCATCTCAAAAGATGAGACAAGGTTTTTGAAACCACCTGAAAATAGGATGCTTTTGATTGTGCTGGCTGAGACAAATCATCGTTTTTCCTCCGTGATACTCTCAGGGGAAGAGAGATGGTTTGGTAGGCCCTGGCCTTTTAAAGAGTCTACAGCTCAGTCTTGGCTTAATCAGGACCCATTACTTTATTTATCTAAGCCTCAGTTTTCTTGTTTGTGAAATATGGAGTTTGGCCAAGGTGATTTCTAAGTTCTCAACCAGTTTTCACATTCTGTGGCTTTTATCCATTAGGTCAATTGCTGTAAAACAGATACATAATGCAAACCACATATGTAAATTCAAATTTTTGAGTAGTCACATTAAAAAAAAATCACACTAGCCATATTTCAAGTGCCCACTCAGCACTGATGGCTGGTAGCTGTCATATTTGGCTGGACAGGCTCAGACGTGGAGCATGAGAAAGCCAAACTTTTCATCATGATTTGATACCCTGGAGTAACTCTGCTTTTCAATGTTGGTTATTTTATTATATTCTACTAGGTGTCTAGTTACTTCCATTATTTTCAGGTAGATTTTCATTTAATGGTTTCTTATGTTTTTCCTACCTCTTTTCTACTTAGCACTACAGAACAGTTTTCTCTGAGTACAAATTTGTCAGTTATGTCAGTTATGTCAACTGTCTGTGATGGATTTGTAACTTATCCCCTTGCTGAGAATGGCAAGCTTAACAAAATCCACTCATATTCTAATTTAGCATCAAAACTCATTCTACCATGTTTATCTCAGGAAAGTATATAAATCTACACACCAGCTAACTCTAAAAATCTATTGTTTTCTGAATTGCATTATCCCAGCTAACTAGGGCAACAAACTTTAAAAAGCTGGAAACTTTGATTTTATGTACATATTCTGAGCACTTATATCACACATAAGGCAGTGCCTATATTGAACAGTCGTGTCTGTTGTTGAATGTATGCATGATATAGATTTGAAGGCATATTTGCACACTTAGGAACTGGAATTTCTAAACTGATGTGTCCAAATTTCTTTCAGAGCTAAAGCTCTCTCTTATTAATACTATATTTTTCTATGCTCTTACAAAATATTCATACTTTGGAGTAATGATGGTTTCTTCTTAGAGGAAAAATAAGTATCTAGTTACTAATCCAACATTCCCTCAGAAGCTCTCACTATTTCCACATGCATATCATTTAAAATAGAGTAATGCCTAAACTGTGTTTTGGGTGCAATACTTCTAAGTCTTAAAAACAGTCCCTTCTAAGAAGAAAAATGAGTATCAGGTTACTAACCCAATAAAACTTGAGATGCTTTTGCTATATATGTTCAGATATATATGGTTTAAAATGAAGTACTCCCTAAAATGTGTTTTGCGTATCACATTTGAGAGGGAAAATGTGTGCAGGTGACCAAAACTCTCTGGTTTTAGTGGCTCAAAAGTAAAACAGACCTAAAACACCCTCAGCTGTGGGTGTTTGTATGTGAGAGAGGCCGTGTTGGAACAGTCTGTGTCATGCATTTCAGAGCAGACATGATAAATCATCATAAGCTGAGGACCACCACTGTGTTTGTGGAGCAAAATCCCAGCCTTTCTTTGCTGGATAATAAATGATCGCAGGGCTGGAAAGGAGTCATATGTTTCAGACTGGCCGAAGACAAACTATCTTTGAATCCAGTCTTCTTAATTCACCTGCATACATCCCACATTATTACTCAGGTGCGAAGCAGAAGTGCTTTTTGTCTTCAAGGCTGAAAGACTCTTTAGTTTAAATTATGAACCTTCTCTGGTTTTCTTTGAGAAAGTAAAATAAATGCTGTAGTGGTTACTAGTTGTAAAAAGTTGTTAAAATACACAGGTTCTGCCCCATTTCCAGTGAAATGCTGTGATTTAAGAATGCCTGTTTATTGTTACTTGGTGTGCAGCTGAGCTATGCAGGTAGATGTAATTGGATTCTCTTTCTCATTCCTTTAGGCATTTCATTATCACTTATGGGCTGTTTCAAAGGGCGAGAGTTGGAACAGCCTAAGAGCAAAGTACTAAATAACTTTTAGAATCTTTTGCTGAGCATGTGGGGTGAGGTAGAGAGGACTGGAGGATATGGAATTAAGTTCCCAGCATTGAAAAAAAAACATATTATAGAAGAGAAATAGTTTCCAGAATGGAGTTGCTACATGACAGACTGAAAAAAGTTGTAATATTATGCCAAATAAACACGTAAAATATTAAAACATGGTCTGAGCACAGGTTGGTTTGTGTTAATAGCTCATTTCCATTATCTGTCAAGTTCGATTTCATGCTCAGGCCATGACACGCTGACAGCCTAGAGGTATTATTAAGATTACAGGGGTGGCCATCTTTCATTGGCCTGCTAGGCTGGACAGTTGTTGAGTAAAACCAACTGTTACTTGGATTTTAATTAATTGGACATTTGAGAATTGTGACAACACATTTGAAGTAATGATTTATGGAAGAAAAATTTTACCTACTCAATATTTAGCAGATCTTTTTCTTAATGTTGATTATATTAGGCAGGCAGATGCATATATAAAATAGAAGTTTAAGGGAACACATGTGAATGTCACTGGAAGATTTAAAAATGCACATGCTAAGCTTTTGTTGGAATTACTATTGCTGTTATTTACTATGGGATTATATATTTATTAGCATTAATAACTGATAAAATGAGTTTATTTTTGGTACACTTAATTAAACTTAATGAATTACATTTAAAATAACCACGTGCACATTCTTCATCCTATGCTAATAACTGCTAGTGGCTAGTAAATACAAAAATTATTTTGAAGCAAGAGGAATTAGTCCTTGAATGAGCCTACAGTGTGTAGGATTTCAGACATTGTTTCAAGATTTTAACATCCTATTTTAATAAACTCTTTACCATATTAGTACAGTGTTAAAACAAAGAAGTAAATTTGCATTTGTAAACTTGTTTTATATATTATTCATGATTGCTAACGTCATTCTGCTTGGGTTTTGTTCTCAATCTAATATTTTTATATTCACCACATCTTTGAGGTAGATATCCACTAGTTTACCTGATGCTTTTATCTTGTGCTGTCAGAAGCATGAGCATCATCCACTTCATACCTACATTATAGGACTAGAAAGCATGTCACTAGCTTGCTTATATTCACATACTCAAACTCCTAGATTTTGAGTGGTGAAATTTATTTTTCAACTTTCTTCTTTATTGAATAATAAAGAAACATGTTTCTTTGTATGTAAATAAAAGTATGTTTTCATTGAGATAAATACACATAACATAAAGTTTACCATCTTAATCATGTTTTTAAGTGTACAGTTCAATGGCATTAAATATATTCACATTGGTTTTTGTAATCATTAACTCTCTTTCATATTGCAGAACTGAAACTCTGCCCTCATTCTACAAGGACTCTCCAGATTTCCCATCCTCCCAGCCCCTGGCCAGCACCCTTCTTCTTTCCATCTCTATGAATTTGCCTCCCTTTGGTACCTCACATAAGTGGAATCACACTGTATTTGTCTTTTGGGACTGGCTTGTTTCATTTAGCACAATGTTTTCAGGGTTCATCTGTGTTGAAGCATGTGTCAGAATTTCCCTTCTTTTTAAGGCTGAATAATATTCCATTGCATATTTATACCACATTTTGATTATCGATTCATCTGTCAAACACTTGGGTTGCTTCTGCCTTTTGGCTATTGTAAATAGTGCTGCTATGAAGATATGTGAATAAATATGTCTTCTAGCCCCTGCTTTCAGTTACTTGGGTATATGACCAGAAGTGCACTTGCTTGATCATGTGGTTGAAATTTGTTCAAATAGGCTAAAAATGAGATATATTACTTGGATACAGGGTATCAATTAACATTTCTACCTCTTTTTAGAGCAATATTCTTAACTTTACTTTCTTTATTAAAATTCTCACTTTCTTCATTAAATGAAGATAATTTTCCTCACTATCTAGTAGTTTTGAAACAAGTACAGAGGCATTCTAGAATGAATGATGACTTCTGCTTTCACAGTCACAGGTAGTCCTGAAGAACTAGAAAACTAATCTTGGTCAGAGGAAAGAAGATTTTTGTGGACCTAATTTTAGCACACTCCAGCTTAGTTCTCTGTCTTGTTGGTTTGGTTTCTGAAGTTAATGCTCATTGTATTTTTAAAAAATGACAAAGGAGGAAATGGATTGGAAGAAAGAAAGGAACATAAAATTTATCTTTGCTAATGAGGCCACAGGTAAATTTTGTGGGCTTAGAATTGTTTACAAATGTGCAATGGTTTTTACTTGTAGTCACATGTCCATGCTGTGCCCAACTGGCCACTTGGAGCCCCACCCTTCTGGTGCTGGAGCAGAGATGTCTTTCTTCTCCAACTATGGCCCAGAGGGAAAAATATACTGTCACCATCTGCAAGTTTTTCTCTTATGCCGTTTGTTCTTCTCCCATCACAATTTCCCAAGTCCTAACTGTCTCTACCTCCTTCAGGAAGTCTTCTTTGACACCATTTTCCCCAAAGTCCCACCCCGAGCTGAAGGCAGTTCCCTTGCCCTGGATTTTCATAGCAGTTGATCTGAGCCCACTATGGCTATCACTTTTTTTCTGCTACTTGTCACATGTCTTTTCCCTCCCACTAATGGCAGCCTCTGGCTCTGGTCGATGCTGCTCTTGTCCCATAGCACGCTGCACCAGGGTCCCACATGAGGACAGGCTTCAGGACCTGATCCTGACAACTGGCCTGTGGAGACAGAATCCTTTACCTCTTCATCAAGGTCACCTGGAAAAGTACAGAGGCAGACACAAGATTGTGGCTCTGTGATGTAATCAGAGTGAGAGCAGGACACAGGTTGTATTTACGTGAATTTGGGATTTCAGAGGGCATTAGGATATCCTTTGAAGGAATCCTATCATACCAGTGAACTAGGACCTATCAGTTCATTTTTTTCTCCTTTTATTCCCTCTCTTATAAATTTACTACTAATAATTTCAAGCAATATAGAAAGTCTATTACTATCTATTTTCTCAGTGAAGTTATCAAACTCCTTACTAGGACCTTCCCTAGCCAGCCAAAGGGTACTTGCTAACTGGCAGGTACAATCAGGTGGTCTAGGACATGAGTCCTGTTCTACCTGTAAGTTTTGTGGAGCCAAAGGGGTTATGCTGGTATGAACATGGGCGATATGGCAGTTCCTGCCGTCTCCTGTGAGCCAAAGCCACCAGGGGCAGTTGATCTTGTTCTCTCATACTGCAGCAGAGCTGGGACCTCGAGGGGCAGAGACAGCCTTCCGCTAGCATGATGCTGAGAATAGTTCATTCACGTGCTCTGAAATAAAGTTCCAGATGCCTAAAATATGATATGAAATAAACCCAATTAAATGAGCTAAAATACTAGTTTTTAAAGTTGAGCATCAGTGTAGTACATAGGATAAGCCCTAGGTACGTGATCAGGTGTGAGATACCAGGTTAATACATAGATGAAAACAGGTTGTGCTCCATGATTAAAGATGAGGAAAATGTTATTAATAGGGAAGAATGTGTGTGCGAACCTTTCTCACCATGTGTTAGCTAAAAACTAGACCAGATCTCTAAAACGATGTAGCTGCTTGATAACGCCAAGCAGATCTAGAGTTAACAGTGGGGTACTTCCACTTCAGCAACCTGAGTCAGTATGCAGTCAGGGAAAATGTGGCACCCAACTCACCACAAGATAAGTCTTGTTATAAACTTAGAAGGATTATGATGAGGATCCTCCTGTGTCCTCATCATAAAATAACTACTGACTGTCCCGTGAATAACAAGAAATTAGGGGATAGATGTAGTCCTTGAAACGTTTATAGGGAGAGTTAACTAAAATCCACTTCCTAATGTAGAAGAATATAATAAAACCTTTTCTTTAGGAAATCACACTATCTCACAATTGGAAGAAACCAAAAAGTCATTTGGGAAACTTAACTGGTGGATGACTCCCCTCGAGAGTAACAGTAATTCTGCCTTTGCTTGCTCACATCGAAGTGGGGACTAATTGCCTTCAGAGGCAGAAGCTCTCTGCTGGAACCACACACCTTTGGGGAGGCAAGGCTCACATTTAAATTTGCCCTTTTATGAAAAAGGCTGTAAAAGAAAAATAACTTACTTCTGCACATAATATTGACATTTGAAAATTCCAAATTTACTGTTAAAAGATGGGTATAAGTAGTGTTTGCTGACTTATGTCTCAAATACAGACAGAACTTTACAAACAGGGTGTCACTTGATTTCATAAAAATTGTTTGCCCAACAGAGGTTTGTGACTAGGTTTGGCAGAACATATCTAGGGAAAAGAAAATCACACAATCCATGTTTTTACTATGTAATACTTTTCACCACTGCTAGTCTTGTTACTCCTCATTACCCCCATCCCTCCAAATTTTCCTTTTGTCTTTGCAGAAAATTAAAATCATAAAATGTGGTTGCATACTTAGGATGAATCATCCCAGGTACTTTTCATGTATCTTTTTTCAGTTGTGTGTGACACAAAGCGGAGACTGAAATAACGTGTTCTCTCCCCAGCGTGCCTCTGAGACCCCAGAGTACAGGACTCTTGTCCGCCTTCTCCACTAGATGCCAGCACCACTCTGCTCCCGGCTTTTGTTCTTTTCTGCAGCCAGCGTTTCAGCTAATCCACCGTCCTCTGTGATAACATGGACTTTGAGTTTATGGCTTATTTATTTTGTTTGTTAGTTTTTACTAAATTTGACCAAAAAGATTCTCATTAGGCTGACTTTCTAATCGCTAAAAATTGCAGTTTCAAACACTGTTCAAGGTATGATGAATTTAACTCATTATAAGTAGCAAGATCTTTTATTTTTAGTCTGAAGTCAGTATTAATTGTGAAAGAATGAATAATAGTCAAATCATTGAAAATTAAACAACTGTGTAATAAAAATAAATTTAAAGAGGCATGGCATATCTCTAAATAAGAACAAAATTGTAGATGCTTACCAGTTTGTTATTCAGGAATTAGTTTTTCAACTTGAAAACAGTTATCTCTCCTTTAGAGTCATATATGTAATCTGATGTATCATTTGTTTTGCTTTATCTAACTACATGTTCACATTTACTTGACAAAATTCTTATATATTTCAAAATGAATATACTATTACTATATTTACATTCAGTCATACCATATTCTATGTATGTAACAACCTCTAAAATTAGGTATTTATTGTTGACCTACTCTCAAAGATTTCATTATTTTAAAATTAATTTTTTCAAATTTTCTATGTTTTTCTTTTCTTTTTCTCATTTTTTCATTTTTACTGTATTTTTACCCATTACCATTTACCCCATACCCTCTTCTATCTTTACCCATCTCCCAAATAAAGACTTGAACTTTTTAATAATTAGCAGTTAATATTTTGACTACTTATACAAAACAGCATGTAAAATTATTCTGTGAGCAACAGGATAGCTTTACTTAATTTTGTATATCCTAAACTGTATATAAGAAAATCCAATAAAAATATTGCATGTCAGGACTAAATATATACCATAGATCATCTACCTAAAAAGTGTTATCATAATGCAAATTAATGTGGTAAGTGTGTTCATTTAAATGGTAAAATATAATTCAAGATTTATGTCAAAATTCTATAAATTTCATTTTTTGATATTCTCTTGATAATGTAAATTAAAGCTATAACCAGTATCTCTGTTGTTGTCATTCCTATTTTTCAAATGGCAACTATATAGTGAAAACATTTTCTGTACAATTGTGTGCAGGATAGTTTTTGAAAATGATGAGAACCACAAAATGTTGACTGCCTAAGCTGTATATTTAGGCTAATGGAATGGCTTGATTTCTATAAGTGTGAGGTAATTTCTTTCCTGTCTTTTATGGTATATTCTGGGATAAGATCACTGATGTTACCAATCGGACACATTGGAGAAAGGTCCACTGTGTACTCTGAGAGTTTGGTTTGATACTACTTAGTTTCATTATTTTGAGTAAACCTTGGATTATTCAAATTTCAGGAACCTTCTGGACCTATGTAGATTTAATACTGCATAATTCTATTACTTCCATTCTGATTGTTCCTTTTAATCTGTAGAAGTATTTCGTGTTCAGAAAAAAAGAAAACGGAAAGCAACGAAATACTGTTTAATCTGAAACAGAGGTTTTTTAAGTTCAGTCTCAGAAGCAAGATCAAATGATCTATCCAGTCATTCTATATCTGTAATTCCTTCCCACTGCTTTTCTCGAGTTTCTCAGATTGGCCCGAATCCTGGTTGGAACACTGTATTCTGTACTTTGTCCGTTTCCAGTATCAGGCAATCATAGTATGGTCAGGGTCCTATCTAACTTCAAAGATGGTCATCTGTAAGTTTGAAATTCTTTGTTGCTGTGAAGTTCAATAAAAAGATTTTAGTGTTGAATTCAACCCAGACCACAGAATAATTAAATTCATTGTTTTTGATATGTTGCATGGGAAGATATTATGTAATTGAGTTGCTTGCATCTTTGCAATTTATTTTCTAAAAAAATATGTCAGGCTATTAACTATATATGGCAATTAAAGAAAAGTGCACTGAATGTCCTGGCAATACATCACTTTTTTCTGTGTTTGATTTAGGCATCTGTAAAAGGACACCACTCATGCTTTTATAGTTAAAATGCTGTCATTTCCACCATAGACTCCTATTTTTAGGAGTTTCAGTTTATAGCTCAACCATCTAAAAAAATCCTAACCTACACTCAGATTAGTAATTTTTTTAATCTGACATAAAACTTTACTAAAATCTTGAAATGAACATAGTTTTATTCCTTTAAATTTGAAAGGAACAAAATGAAAAAAATATCAGTGGTTTTTAATGCATTTTTGTTCTTTTTCAACTCCAAACTAGCTTAGCTAGTTGTGTGGTAAGACAATGTTACAATGTATTAATTCAAAGAGACTACTGCTAGTTTTTAAAGTTGACTGAAATGAAGTATAATTATGAAACTTTTGCAATAAGTATTTTAGAGTCTACATTTTAAAATTACTTGTTAGATTTCCTTTCTATAAAACTGTGTGGGGAAGGAGGTGTGTCCACAGCTGCGGTAATTTTTAGAGTCTCCTTCAGTACATCAGGGAGAGCTAATGTGATGCAGATCTCTAAGGAAATCTGAAGTGAAAAAGGACCCTGAGTGTAAAAAAGAAATGAAAAATAGTTAAAAACTAGATTTCCTTATTTCTTGGAGTTCATATTCTTGATGAATTTTATATCCATATAAAATTGTCCATGTTTTCTATTATTCATTTAAAATGTTCGGTCTTTAAGTGTTGCTGATTTAAGTCCCCTGTGTCTTCTGAATCCATTTTGTTCCCTTTGGTGAGTAAAATATAAGTAGGACTATACATGTACAACTTATTTACATATGTGGATAAGTATTGCATACTTTCCCCTCAAAGAACCCATTGATCTATTTGATATAAAACACATTTTTTTAAAAAAAGGCTTCTTCACGTGAGACAACAGGAGGCAGATGGTTGTGGAAGTGTGAGAAAGGAGAGGCACTAGATGATGTGCGATCCGAGACAGCTCCAGGTAGCCGGGTGCTGGTTCGGCAGAAAGATTTAGGAGGACCACAAAAGATTATGGGGATGAGAATGAGGGACAGTCATGTTTACCTGACAGAGCCCTTTAACAAAAATGCTGTCTTAACAAGCAATGCACATGAATATAGTCTTTTTAATCATATTGAGTCAAAACCCTCACAAAATGAAATATGCATGATAGAGGACTCATATTTACATTCTCCCCTCTGGTTCCAGGTTATTGGATTAAGAAAAAAACAAGCTGTCCCTATTCACTTCTTCGCTTCTTTTATATAGAGAAACATGTCTTTCTCTCTCTCTCTTTTTCTTTCTCTTTCTTTCTTTCTTTTTTTCTTTCTTTCTTTCTTTCTTTCTTTCTTTCTTTCTTTCTTTCTTCTTTCTTTCTTTCTATAAATGTCTGACCACAAATTTAAGTTTACTAAAAATTGTTACAAATTATATAGGAAACAGAATTTTGCAACAAAACCTCACTACTAAGCAAAATCTGTTACATGAAATTAATATATATACCAGACACATATTTGAGCGGACTTCATTGATTATAAACAGATTCATAGTTTAAGTCATAAATTCTGTTAATGCATTTAAATAGTATTACATTCACAAAAATTTGGTTTAAACAAAACTTTCCAGAAACACAAGCTGAAAGTTGTGAACAACTACTATTTAAGCACGAGAGAGTTAAATCTGAATGTATTACAGGTTGATATATTTAAATGATGCAATGAGGAAAAAAAAGTTTCTGGTGTGTTTTTTATGAATTTGTGTTTTACTCATCACATAAGCCATACCTGTATATACAATCCTAAGTTAGACTGTTTTTCATCAGGTTCTTGTTTAGAAGTTTATGAGATTTACTGATTGCTGAAGAGCCCACATTTTTTCATGGTTAATTCTGTTTGGTCATTAAAATGAGTAAAATAACCAGATGTGATTTTGGTGATCAAATTGGATTGACTGTTCAGTGATCCAATTGATTGTTTGGCAATTGTTTGTTATTATGTATTAAAAAATCAAAATCAATCAAGCAGAAAAAAGTCTAAATAGACCCACACAGAGACAGGAGCTCCGTGGGGTGCAGACTCGGGAGGGGGTGACACAGGATGTCAAGGGCCCTGCCTCGCTGCTCCACTAACGCTGCCCAGGACTTGCTGGTCTCCACCGGTACCTCACCCAGTCACGCCAGCAAAGGGGTCTTTCCTTTGTGAAGAGCTATGTCACGGGCATGAAGTAAACCTGCTTAGAGTCTAGTTAGAGTCTAGATCAGTAGGCCCCGGCGGAGTCCAGGTCGAAGCCCTGGGCGCAATCCACCCTGTGTCATGGGCACTTGGTTTGTTGCCATCCATGGGTTGGTTCAAATCAAAGTCTAGGTGTTGCCAGAAGAAGGCTTCTCTAAGAAAATTAATGTAAGAAGAGGTTCAATGGTAGGACCGGTATAAAGCTTAACAACGTGCTTCTAGAGGCTATGTTTCAGAAATTAATCAGTGGTGAAAATATATACCTCTCAGGCCTTGTCACAGCCTTTCCTGAGCACTCAAAGTGGGGGAAAAACCCAAATATTATATTTAGTTCTTAAAAAAATTTCTCTCCAGGAAATATCTGACAGGTTGATTTAAAAATAAATATATTTAGTTAACCTATACTTGTTTATTAGATGCCTTTGTTTCTTCATTTCTTAGCAATCTATTAGAAACTCAGCCCTCAAAACAACAACAAATATCCTTTTCCTCTGTGTCATGAATCTCTGAGCATTTTCCTTATTTTCTTACCTCATGGCCTTGGCGTTGGCTGTGTGCTGCCTGGATTGCTCTTGGGCCTCTGCATTGCTAGTTCTTTTTCTGTTGGATAGACCTTCTGATCTGGATTAGCCTCTCTCTACCCTGTAACCCATCCTATTATTTTGTTTGTTTCCTTTATGATTCTTGATATGGTTTCCCTTCTTGTTTCTCACTCTCTACCACTATATTTCCTTCGTCTCGAACAGTGCAGGCACAGAGCAGGTGTTGAAAGAGAGTCAGAGGAATGAGTGCTGCCCTTTTACATTCACACATCACATCCATGTCACCAGTAGGCAGCCTGTGTCCAGAGGAGACCAATGTTACCCTCTATTCTGCTGCCCCAGTCATTGGTTTTGAATATGGTAAAGCAAAAGCATCTTTGTTTTTCCTTGGCATTATCTGTGCAGGAATTCTTAACTTAGTTTGGTGCCCTTTGGAAGGAAAAGGTTGGGCAGGGAACACCTGTCCACTCCAAATTAACCCCAGTGAGAACCCTCCTGAGAGCTCTTCACTGGCAGCATTCTTTCTAGGTGCGCGAGACAATGTGGGACAGTGCGGGACAGGGTACCGTCAGCGTCACGTCAGTTTAGTTAGACACAGCAGTTTCTACAATGCGACTACAGGGTTTTGTCCAATAACAGGCATTCAATCAACCAGCAAAAGAAAACTTAGCAGTGCTCTGAAAGGGAGCAAATATTTAGAAAACTCTCTTGCTTTATCTCTCCAGCTGAAACATAATATCTATCTGCCTAGGTTGAAAGAATTCTGGCTGCAACCTTGCACCTCCACTCACACTGTTACCAATGAACTTCAAGGAGCATGAGTATAGATGCAAAGGGTGAAGGGAAAGCTGATCTCCTCCTGTGTAAGCATTTATTATTTATCTAAATGAAAATCAAAGTTAGTAATTCTTCTAGAATATCACATCGAGAAATTTTATTATTTTCTTCTGAATAATCTGAAAGAATAAAGTGGAAAAATAAAATACATTTTAAAAGTATCATATTGAACCTCCTGCCCCCACCCCCACCAAGAAAACCCCAGCATGTGTACTGATGTTACTGTTCTTGGTCTTTCTGCTGGTTAAAGAACAATGGAAATAGATCTTGCCTTACAACTCACACAGGCTTTGAACAGATCTGTGGGTGAAATCCTTAGGACAAGGTTCCCAGAGAGCCTTTGGGTGATTTTCCGTTTATTCTGGGAAGTTCTGGTCTGTGATGTAGTTATCACTTTACATTGTCAACACTTCTATCACAGATCAGTTACCAAATGTGGAAAAATTGTCAGTGGCTTTGAAAGCTAATGCAGAGTGGTAGTAATCATTTAAAGGGCTTATCTATCTGCCTTGAGCAACGCAGAAACTGAGAAAAGGCAAACAGTACGAACAGTGGCCAGGGTACGGGAAATGGGGAGGGGAGGTGGGGGAGGGGCCATGAAAAACATTCCAGACTGTTTGGGCCCTTCACAAATCCGAAGGAGATAATAGCTCATCCAGTCAAGCCCATTCCTTACTTTCAGGAAGTGCCACACACAGGTAAATGAAGAAATTATTTGAAGAGGGATCATGATGGGTGTGGACTGTTTGTGATTCAGCTTGGAAGAAATGCAGATGCAAGTTTCTTTAGCCTGAGTAGGATTGATTTCCTCTGATGGGGCTCTCTCAGCCTCTGTGATTGTTAGCCTGAGGTTTGCAAAACTGATGGTACAGGTAGATAAAAGCACAGTACCAGTAGCTGAAGGAAATGTGAAATAATTTACCTTGGAGAAACTATTCATCCCATCATTTAGAAGCAAATTGTGTCTTCCTTGACATCCAAACCACAAAGACAGTAGTCTTTAAACTTTTAGGATTCTGTAACATGCTCCCCACCCCTTCTTTTTTGTCTCTAGAGGATCCAAATATATTTGTGTTTTTTTAAGCCTAAAATATGTTATTTTAAAGAGACTCTGAAATTTAAAATGGAGAAGGTGAAAGCTCTGCGACTGTACATAACTTTTTCTTTTCAGAGTTAGATATAAACATTTACCACAATAAAACTTCAAGAGTACTCTCTCACTTGCAGGTTTCTTTGCTAGATTTGCAAACTGTGTTTTGTTCTGTTTAAAATATGTTATATTCAAAGAGATGGCAGTGAGGAAAATCAGATGTTAAACAGTGACAATAATGAAATAATGTGGCTCTATTTCACTAAAACTTCATGATGAATATAGATATATTATGTGGCTCCCATATGAATCTGTTTGCTCCTAAAAATAATTTAGTTAGCAGGGCTGACCTGGAAGAGAATCATAGCGTGCATGGTGACACCATCGTCACATAGGGCGAGAATCCTTTAAAAGAGTTACCATGTTGGAGTTGGTGCCAGCAAACGTGGGGCCTCTCAAGCTAAGCTCCGGGTCATCCCTGGCCTGGGCAGCTTACTCTGTGTTAGGGTAAACTGAAATGGAAAGGTGTGAGGAATGGAGAAATTTAATTGTGATTCGGGACCATTATGCTAGGAGATTCTGGTAGAAGATGAAGGGGCTTAGCCAGAACAGCATTCCAGGTATTGTGTGGACAGTTAGAAAATCTAGACCAGCTCGAAGCTTTAGGATTCTGAACAGATGTTTGGAGGTGGCAGTGGCAAAGTATGGAATTCAGACTGGATTGAAAGCCATCTGGGATTGCTTGAATTAATCATCCCCATTTAAAATATGCTGATAGGTTTACTGAGAGTCTTGGTGACAGGCCTCAGGAGAAAAATGAGGAACCAGGAGGTTTTACCTACTGGATATGTATGTGTGTGTGTCTATATCTGTCTGTCTGTCTATATGTATGTATGCATTTGACAGGGGCATTGTGGCTAGGTCGTTTGAAGTATCTTATGAAATGAAACCCCAAAAGTGAAAAACCAAGACTACTAACATGGAAATAGTGCCTAGAAAACATAGTAGATGCTTAATAAATGTATCTTGAAAAAAGTTTTAGGAGTAAAAGACATTAAGCATATAAAAGTTTCAAAATCTCAGCTCTTCAACTGAGTGTGTAAAACCTAGTTAGAGAGCAAGAGTAAGAACTTTAATAACTACATTTTATAAACTAAAAGCAGAGTTCTACCACCCTCTTTTTACCCCATAAGTCCTAGAGAATTGGAAGTTAAAAGGAAATGGCATAGGAACTAGGATCATTAATTTTAGTCAGTGGTTGGTGGCTGATGATTTATAGCTTTAATATAAATGAAGAGTTAATTCTCAAGAGATGACATTCTTTTAATTTTTTTATCTCCCAAGATAAAAGAGATACAGATTTGGTATAAAAAAGAATTTGAGTCCATGAATTTTATAACCCTGAAATGTGAAACTTAGAAAACCGTGTAAATGACTAGAATTTGTGGGCTTGCTCTTGCTTACTTTAATATAGAGATTCCCCTTTCTAAAGAGATCTATTCACATTTCCAAAAAGTGTGTGAGATCCCCTGGATTCAAATCAGCAGTAAAAAGGCACGTGCTTTGCCTGAGATTCAAACAGCCCTTCTCTACTCAAGTCCTGAAAGATTAGTAATAATGTAATTTACACTTGTTATCCAAATAAGGCTCTTTTTAAAACAATTTGGGTCTGTCCAAATACAGATTTTAAAAACTATTTTTGAACTTAAAAAATCTAGTTAAAGTTTGACATTTTTCTAGCTAATCCTTTTTCCTTTATCTACCCTCCCTGAGTGCTAGTTTGAAGTTGAAAGCTGTTCCTAAGATTTGCATTCAACTTTTAGGCATGCTTAGCACCAGAGAATCTTATGGTCCTAAATTGTTGGAATTCAAAAATCTTCTTACCCATCTCTATTACTGATTTCCTTTTTTCAGTAACTAAAAGAATTGCTGTGAGTGAGGTGAAAAGAAAAGGGAAACCTTGCTCTGCTCCTTTTACCCCTGTAACTGCAGCACAGAAGCAGAAAGAGAATGAAATACCTCTATATTGCTGAGTCTGTTATTTCCCTAGTCCGGAATGCTTTCCATCCTGGAACTCAAGGAGGGAGCTGAAGAGTTAGTTTCTTGATTCCTCTTGCTGAGCTCAGACACAGTTCTAATCTGGAGGTTTAATTAAGTTTAGCTTCTCTATTTGGTGTTAGTGTCTGCTTTAGCTTTGAGTATCTTAGCAAAAAAAAATTGTGAGAAATTATCTTCTTCAAGGGCCTGAATATTTGATAATGAGATGTTTGAACAAAACCTAAGTAAAGTAGTTGAGCAGAGACAAGTGACCTTTATTACAGTTGACCTCTCAAGAGTAACAAATGGCTGTGCTGCTGACGCACCAAATCCAAATGCCCTAGTGTGGAATTGGCCTTGTTTGGCACTCGAGACCTTCAGTGATCTCCACCAGCTAGGGCTTTCTCTCTGAAAGCTGCAACCACATGAATATTTGTTTTAAAAATCCAAGAGTCATCAACGCAACTGGAGCTCAAGCTCACCTTCCCAACTTTATAGACGCAAACTAGGTATCTAGTAAGTTCTGTCCTGTTTGAGGAGCCATCTTTCAGTCATGCAGCTAATTTCAGTTTTAATTTCGGTGTCTAACTAGATCTGATTAGGGGTGTGTCCTGATTTTAGTTATTCAGCTCACCCTGCTTTCATCTTGGGATTTAAACTTCCATTAGAACAACTACGGTAGGCTTTTGACTTTAATGGGATTTTATGTAATGCTACCAAACAACAATACCTAATATTTACTTAGTGCTCAAAGTATTTAATGTGTTTTTACTTATTTAATCCTTATAATATCTTGTTAGGAATATTAGAAGTGGGCCTTATTATCTTCATTACGTAGATAAAGAAATGGCGTCACAAAGTAGTTGGGGAGTTTGAGAATGTTCTGAGTTCCAAGTGCACTCGTGATGATTTTTCAGTCTCCCTGCCTTCCCTTCCCAGAGGCCCTTGTTGCCTTGCTATATACTGCAGATATGTTACACAGTGTATAGTTTTACTGTTCTCAGGCCCATCAAGTTTAATGGGGTAGCCTGGCATGGTTCCTAGAGCAGGATCATGTACATGATAAATATTACTTTGTAAGGGATGTATTTTGGCTTGAATATGGTTTATAATTTTTAAAATGCAACAAAAGTGTGCACGTCTTATTTATTTTTGTTTCTCTAGCACCCAGTGTGGTACCTGGCACATAGTAGGCACTCAGTAAATGTTGATTAAACAAATGAAAACATCTTATTAAAAAGTAGCATGATAAAGAACAGAAGATTATTAAGACAACAAATAAAAGGAAGTACTAGTTCACTCAGCAGGAAGTGCTTAAATAGGACACCTACCTCCAAATAAATCCCTTGGTTCTTGTTGAGGATCAACCACTGATCTGGGTGGAATGTAGCTCCAACCGAGTGTTCTGACTTGTGGAGTTATTGATCTTTAAAGCTGAAAGGGCCATTTGAAATCATGTAAGCCTCCTCTTAAAAAAAATTTTTTTTTATTAGAGCTAGAAATTGAGATTGTGTTTCATTTTGCCTTCAGGAAACAGAAATTACCACACTGATAAATTTACTTTTGAATTGCTTCATTGAGTTATCTGGGAGGCATATATATATTTGTACGGAAGAATTTTCAAGACTGAGGTACATGCAGAAAGTTTAAGTGACTCCTTGGCATCACACAGAGAATCCATAACAATCCAAAAGAATCATATTCCGTGGCTATTTCATAGCAAATGGACCCCAGGGTCAGAATCACCTCTTTCAAAACACCATGGCTTTTATATTACAGAACATCTCCAATTAGCTCAGAATACATGTTTAAATTCTCAAAAGCCCGTGATAATTAATTTAATGATATAATTTTAATTTTTAAAAAATTAATTTAATTTTTAATTACAAATGTTATGCAATATTATATTAGTTCCAGGTGTATATTGATTTTACATTTATATATGTATGAAGTGGTCATGCCAATGAGGCTGGTACCCCTCTGACACCATCTATAGTTGTTACAGTGTTATTGACTATATTCTGTCTGCTGTACTTTACATCACTGTGACTGTTTTTATAACTGGCATACTTTAAATTTATTTATTCCTTTAATGATATACATAAGAATTTTTACCAAATTTTCAGGATTACAGAAGCTACAGTGAACATTTTTGAACCATATATGTTTGTACACAGTTGTTATCATTTCTATAGAAAAGACTTTTAAAAATGTAATATACATTTTAAAGTTTGATAGAAATTGCCAAAATATCCCACAAAGTAGTTGTACTTTGTACACTCCTAACCAACAGTGTAGCAGCATTTCCAAATTCCACTCCATTTTTAATTGAACTGTATTTTAATCTGGCACCACCACCCACAAAATGATGCGAAGCAAAAATTCCGAGAGGCACTCTAGTTGCTGCTCCTTCATATCCAGTCACTAATAAATTCTCTCAATTCTAATTCCATGCCTTCTGAATTTACCTGAATTGTTGGCTTACACTCCTAACTGTTCCTCCCTGCTTTTCTTCCCTTAATAAATTTTCCACTCTCAAACTTTCTAACATGTAACCTCAATGTTTCTCTTCTTCTTAGCACCTTTTAATGGCTCCCCATCACCTCCATAACAAAGCACAATGTCCTTCTCAGAACCTTCCATCTTCTGGCCTCTGCCCATCATGCCAGCCTCACATTCCTGGGACATGCCTGTGCTCCACTCTGTCTGGCAAGCTAGCCTCATCATGGCTCAGGTGACCTCCTCTGAGAAGCTTTTAATGTGCCTATAATTTTTTCCTTTTCATTGAATTTATTGGGGTGACACTGGTTAACAAAATTATACAGGTTTCCAATGCATAATTCTACAACTTATCATCTGTGCACTGTATTGTGTGTTTACCACCCCAAGTTAAGTCTCCTTCCATCACCATTTATCCCCCTGTACGCTCCTCTACCTCCCCCTCCTTTCCTCCCCACAGCAGTCACCACACTGTTGTCTGTGTCCATGAGGTTGCTTTCTTTTATTTTCCTTTTTGCTCAATCCCTCCACCCAGCCTCCAACCTCTCCCAACAACTGTCAGCCTGCTCTCTGTCTATGGGTTTGCCTCTAATTTGCCTGTTCATTTTGTTCATTAGATTCCACATATAATTTAAATTGCATGCTCTTCCTCAGAGAAACAATTTCCTACTCGCAGTGGAAAGTGATATTTGTGATTTTTCACTTCATAAATGAAAATAACATGGCTTTCAATAATCTGTTTATTCCTTCAAGGAATATTTATTAAGGCCCTAATGTGTGTCAAGCATAACTAACTCAAGGTGCACTGAATGCACAAGTGGAAAAGCGAACTAATTCATGGGAGTCCAGAGGAGAGGTGTCAAAATTAGATAGACCAGTTCAGGGAAGCCTTCCTGGAAGAGGTCATCTTTGAGCTGAATCTTGAAGAACAAATAGGAATTAAATTTGAAAAAAGGCAAAGGGATGGGTGATGTAAGCAGAATACAGAGCATTTGGTAAAGTCAATACTTGTGTACCTAACTGCCTCCCATAACTACAAGGACTCTGATGAGGCTAGACAGACAGATGGGGAAGAGAGGGTGGGGGTGACACCTGAGAGGCAGGAGGATGTCAGATCACCAAGGCCCTCGTGTTCCATTGAGTAGCTGAAACTTCATTGGAACACTGCTTGAGAGCCATGGAAGGATTTTAAGTAGAAAGATAAGAGGCTTGAATTTTCCGTAAAAAGTCTTAGAGTAGTGGTATAGAGAATGTACAAAGCTAGGTTATAGATGATAGGGCAAGGGTTTGATGGGGATTTAGATGGTCTGAAGGAAGGAATACTAGTTGCATAATTAAACAGGAAGTTCAAATTTTATAGAAGGCAGTGGCAATGTGAGTGAGGAGGAGAAGATAGAATCAAATGATAGCAAGAAGGTAAACTGGAGATTTTGGTAACTGATTTAGATGAGGGGTCTGAACAAAAGCAGAGACTTAATAGGACTCCCAGTGTTCTGATTTTAGAAACTTGTGGCATAGTGAATGTTAGGTTTCTACCGTATATTATTCTAATATCTCGCCTTTTTTCTTTTAAACATTCAGCAGTAGAATACTGTTCATTGTTATCCTGAGAACCTGACTAATATTGAATTTTGTGGTGTTTTTCAACTTGCCAAACCTTGGTGGTTTAACACAACAACTTATTAATATGTCTCCTGTTTCTCAGAATTGGAAGGCTCAGCAAGGCAGGTCTCATGTGGGGTTCAGGGAGATGCATTTGAGGCTAGAACCATCTGAAGGCTTCTTAACGCACATGTCTGGTGCCAGGCTACAATGGCATGCTGGACACTTCTCTCTCAAGGGTCCACTCATGTGACTGCCTTGGGTTTCCTTGCAGTGTGGCTTCTCTGAGTAGTTGGACCTCTTACATGGCGGTCAGCTTCCCCCGGAAGTGAGTGTTCCAAGGGATCCGGTGAAAGCTGTAAGTCATCTTATAAGTGAATCTTGGAACTCATCTGGTGTCATATTCTGTTGATCAAAGTAGTTTTAGACCAGCCCAGATTCAAGAGCACAAAAGAATAGTCTCCAGTTCATAAAGGAGGGATGGTTGCACATACATGGAAGGGAAGAATTGATGGCAGCTTCTTGGAGAAAAGATATATTACAACCTCATGTCACAGTTCTTTTCTTAAGTGAATCAAGGTGACTCACCTTTCTCCCTTAAATATTTTTTTCTGTATCCTAAAGGTAAAAGACTTAGAGAACCACCTTTCACTTAAAAACAAAGGATGTTTTCCAACATTCAATATTTACATAATGTTTATTCTACTTAACATTATAGCCAAGCCTGCTATTTCTAACCCATAGAATTTCTATCACTTTTACATTATCACACATAAAAAACCACTTCTTTTGTTTAACATTGTCTAATTGGAAACAGTCTTACCTTTTAAGAAGAAAACAAATAATTACAGTGTTTACTTTTTCCATTCTTCTCCAAGTCAGGGACGGCCAATGAGCTAAAGCAATGAAAAACACATTGAAACATTATTAATCTAAATAGAGCATCTCTATAAAAGGCCCTGTTAAAAACTACTTAAGGTGGGAGTCTAATTCTCTACCTTTCTATTAGGAACAAAAATCCCACGAACTGTGAGTGGGGTATTCCAGTATTCATTTGACAAATATTTACTACAGACCATTATATCTCAGGCATCCTGCTAGGTAGAGAGTAGTTCATTCTTTTCCAGGAACCTCAGAATATGCTTACTTGTTTAGAACAGATTTTTTTTTCAATTTATTTTTTATGGAGGCCTAACATGGTGTTAGGTACTAAATTACCATTATTTGGACCTTCTATAAACATGATGATGTTAATGTAGCTGTTCCTTATATGCCAGTAGCGTCATATGAGATTGTTTTATGATGATTTGAAGTTTTCAAAAATGCTTCAAAATAATAAATGTAACATTTCCATTTTCTATGTGTAGTTATTTCTAACAAGCCTACCATTATGCAGAATGAGGGAATTCTTTCTTTACTTCCCTCTAAGTGCTGTTGATATTTATAGTGTTAGTTTTTCCTGCAAATAAACTCCTTGAACAACTAGGCAAACTGTTCACATTTCTCCAGAATGATTCGTAGCCAGGAAAATGGGGTACATTTTAGGAAGAGGATTTTCTTTGCAGGGATTTTGTTCTGATTGAATAACCAGATGGAGAGTCACGGATTTGAAAATGTTTAGCTGAGCAGTTCAGCATTCTCTACTGGGTTCCACAGTAGGATGCCAAATAAAAATCACAATTTAAGCTGTTATGAATTAATGAGAGTCTGCAATACACATACCTACTCATTCTAACCCAGACCTGAATGTGCATGCATTGTGGACAAATACGTCTGAGGATAAACACAGATCCATAGTGTACAGCATTTAACCTCCCATTAGTTAACCATGGTAAAGTTTGGAAAAGTGCTTTCATTATTTAAAAAAAAAGCACTCTACTTAGAAGCTTAATCCTCTCATAAAAATTGATTGAAATCTGGCAAAAAATAAAATAAGTAGTAATCAAATTAACCACATTTTATTTAAAGGCAAAACTATCACATTTAATGTTTCTGGCATTATTCCTTAAGTGAATTAGTCCTCTTTAGAGTACCTGTTTATTTTTCACATGTGACTATTATAATTTCTTATACTGTGAATATTGCTGGGATTTATGAATTATTCTGAGTTGGTTTAGAGGTGAGGGTTTTCACTTGATGTTGTCATAATGAGCCAGACTATATACCAGGAGAGAGAACCTACCTCTCCCTGGGAAAGATTATATGCTTTAGGAAGTCAGCATTTATGCTCACAGCCTCTGGGATGTCATTAAGAAGTCACTGTTTTAGAGCCCTGCCTTCCATTGCCTAAAGTTGTATGCCAGGTACCAAAAATTCCTAATGAAGGCTGGTTTCTACAATGTTTCTACAATTCTCTATAAGGAGAATGGGAGGGTTTTTTTTTTTTTTTTCAAGTGGTTGCTTATTCTCTAGTGCTGAGGATTTAGCTGTCCTATCTGTGATCTCAGATACCACAGAGTGGGTATTTCATTATTTGTATTTTCATCATTTATCTGAGGACAAATATGACACTGGATTCAAGTCACTTTTGGTTGCCTTTTCCATACTTGGATTAAGCAAGAACATTGTGGTTACAATGGGTTTGCTTTAAGAGAAAGTTTTCCCCACACAAAATAGATGCTAGACTCCATATTAGTAGAGTTGCCTATTTCCTGATCATCTAAACAGAGATAGTGTCAGAATCTATATTGAGTAAAATAGGGACACAGTAAAATTTTCAAATGCATGCTGTTACTACAGATGGCCTAAGCAACTGGCTGGCCCTGCCGCAGAGCTATCTGTATCCTCCATGTGTTCCAGGAAAACAAAACAGGAGAGAAGCCATGTGTCCCTTTGCCTTTTAGTCTTTAGAGCTCCAAACATAGAGGTGGCCCTTGGAAGGGAGAACAAGTGATAGAAGGCCCAGGCTATCTATGGGTTGAAATACCTATATATGTATTGAAAATGTTCAGATTATTTTATTTTAAGCATATTTTATTGATTATGTTATTATAATTGCCCTAATTTTTCTCCCTTTGTCCCCCTCACTGGGTACCCCCCTTCCCTCCAGCAATCCCTCCCCTTAGTTCATGGTCCGTGGGTCCTGCATGTAAGTTCCTTGGCTTCTTCATTTCCTATACTCTTCTTAACATCCTTTGGTCTATTTTGTGCCTGCCAATTTTGTTTTTTAATCCCTGCAACTTTACCCCCATTTTCCCCTTTCCCCTCTCAGCTGGTAACCCTTCCAATAATCTCCATATATATGATTCTGTTCTTGTTCTGGCGGTTTGGTTAGTTACATTGTTTGTTTTTTAAACATACAGTTGCTGATTGTTGTGAATTTGTTGCCTTTTTAATGTTCATAGTTTTGATCATCTTCTTTTTCTTAAATAAGTCTCTTTAACATTTCCTAGAGTAATAGTCTGGTGATGACGACTCTATTAGCTTTACCTTGTCTGCAAAGCACTTTATCTGTCCTTCCATTCTAAATGGTAGCTTTGCTGGATAGAGTAATCTTGGATGTAGGTCCTTGCATTTCATCACTTTGAATACTTCTTGACAGTCCCTTCTTGCCTGCAAAATTTCTTTTGAGAAATCAGCTGATACTCTTACGGGTACTCCTTTATATGTAACTCTGCTTTTCTCTTGCTGCTTTTAAGATTTTCTCTTTATCTTTAACCTTTGGAATTTTAATTTTGTTGTGTCTTGGTTTGGGCCTCTTTGGGTCCAACTTGTTTGGGATTCTCTTTGCTTCCTGGACTTGTCTATTTCCTTCACCAAATTAGGGAAGTTTTCTTTCATTATTTTTTCAAATAAGTTTTCAATTTGTTCTTCCTCTTCTCCTTCTGGCATCCCTGTGAGGCAGATGTTGGCATGTTTGGAGGTGCCCCAGAATCTTCTTACACCATCCTTACTTTTTTTAATTCTTATTTCTTCTTTCTGTTTTGGCTGAAGGTTTATTTCTTCCTTATGTTCCAGATCATTGATTGGAATCCCAGCTTCCTTCCTTTCACTGTTGGTTCCCTGTGGATTTTTCTTTATTTCACTTAGTGTAACCTGCATTTCTTCCTTTGTTGTTGCCATATTCAATGAGTTCTTTGAGCATCCTGATCACCAATGTTTTCAACTCTGCACCTGATAAGTTGGCTATCTCTATTTTGCTTAGTTCTTTTTCTGGAGTTTTGTTCTCTTCTTTTATTTGAGCCATATTTCTTTGTCTCTTCAATTTGGCAGCCTCCCTGTGTTTGTTTCTATGTATTAGGTAGACCTCTTTGACCCCCCTATGAAAGGCACCTATACAGTGTATGGGGCAGAGCCTTAGGTAATCACCAGTGTGGGGCAATCTGCTTCACTACTTTGTGGCTCTGTGTCAGGGGAGGGGTTGGAGAGGGGACTGTGCCACTGACTGGCTTCTGGGAGTTTCCCCGGCACTTGAGTTATTTCTAGTCACTTCACCCACTCCCTGTATGCAACTGGCTGCCTTCCAGCTGTTGCTGTGGTATTGAATCCCAGAGTGAGTGGGTTTCATGTGCTTTAAAACCTTGTGGGCCCTTTAAGTGGAGTTGCCTGAAAATCCAACAGTTCTTCTGCCACCCCCTCCCACACAGATTTTTACAGCCAGAAGTTGTGGGGATTTATCTTCCTGGTGCTGGAACCCTGGGCTGTGCAGTCTGACCTGGGGCTGGGATTGCTCACTCCCAAGGTATCACTTCCATTTTTTACCCACCACAGGTGAATGTGGGAGCACTCACGCCCATTCCACCACCACCTCTCTGCACCAAATCACACCTCCTCACCTTTCTACCCTATCTGCATGTTTCCACCCCTCCTACCCATCTGGATGAATGTGGCTTGTTTAAGTCCTTGGTTGTTGGACTTCCATATAGTTCAATTTTCTGACAGTTCTGGATGTTATTTGTTTTGAGATTTAGTTGTAATTCTTTTTATAGTTGCGTAAGGAGGTGAAGCATGTCTATCTATGCCTCCATCTTGACTGAAAGTAAAAAAATGTTCAGATATTTTAAATGTCCAAAATACCATCTTATATAATCAGTAATTTAACTTGGTTTTTGTCCATCAGTGGCCCCAGTATAACCTAGGAAATAGTTGTATCTGCCAAAATGAAGAAATGAGGCATATTTTACAAGGGCTTAATTGTTATATTATTTAGTAATAGAAAATTACTAAATTAATGCTCTTTTTAGATATAGTTGGAAACAAAAAAGATAGTTTTTACAATTCATTCTTTTGGAGGGGTGGTGGCATAAAAAGATTAAGGATGTATTCTAAAATATTTAATCTACAAGTGCTGAGATAGTTAAATACCCCAACTATGTTGGAGCCAGTATTCTAATTACTGATCTCTTCCAAATCCATTGAATTGGTTCTCACCCGGGTGTTCTTTCACACATTAATCTTCCTGGGTTTCATCATCTATGTTGTCTGCCCTCTCTGCTGTGTCTTTTACTGGACCCCTTGGTTATTTTATTTGACATCTTAAGATAAATGTAACTCCACCTGTATCCTTAGATAGTTCTGACAAATTCCCTGATAGTATCACACCTACCTCTACTGACTTATTTTTCTTCTTCCACCTCCAAGGGTCTTCATCCTCTGTTCTCCCTCAAATGTCTTTGTTTTTTAAAAAAAAACACTTTTTTTTAAACAGTTAATGCTTTTTGTATCCTAAGAAATTTTTGCCTACCCCAAGGTCAAGTTGTGATATGTTGTGTTTTCATTATCATTCAGTTAAAAATATTTAGTAATGTGTGTTATGATTTCTTTTTGTGACCTGAATTATTTTAAATTTCATTCTTTAATTTCTTGTGTATACTGATATTTTTAAATTTCATTATGATCAGAGAACATACCCCTGATTTCAGGTTCATCAAATTTATTAAACTAGCTCAGCATACTGTCTATGTGGTAAATGTTTCATATATACTCTAAAGAATATGTATTATGCATAACACTAAGTGGAGAGTTGTAGAAATACTATATACTTAACTGATTTTCTGTCTTTAACTAATAACTATATTTGTGAATTTGTCTATTTCTGTTTTCAGTTTTGTTTGTTATTGTTTCATGTATTTTGAAGTTCTGTTATTAGGTGACTGCACCTTTATGATTATTGTGGGTTTTTTTTGATGAACTGACCCTTTTATCATTATAAAATGTCTATATTTCTGATAGTATTCTTTATTCTGAAGTCTACCTTGTCTAATATTAACATAGCCATATCAGTTTTTTTAAGTGGTGTTTGCATAATATATCTTTCTCGTACTTTTAGTCTATCAGTAGTTTTATATTTAAATAAATATTCTATTAGACAGAATATAATTGGGGCTTACATTTTTATTAGCTAATTGGACAATCCCTGTCATATACTGGTTTAAACCTTTTACAATTAATGTAATTTCTGACATAGTAGGATTGAAGATTACGTTCTGCTGATTGTTTTCTTTTACTCTTATTTGTTCCTTCACCTCTCTATTCTTGCATTTTGATTTTAGATTGAGTATATTTTACTATTGAATTTTATTATCTTTATCACCTCATTAGCTATACACTTTTGGTGTATTTTTATAACTTTATTCAGTTTTAATTGATACACAAATGCTGCACATATTTAACATGTACAGTTTTATGAGTTTGTACATATGCATACACCCATAATTCCATCCCTAAAGTCAAAGTAATAAATATATCCATTGCCTCCAAAAGTTTCCTGGTCTCCCTTTGCCCTGTGTGTGTGTGTGTGTGTGTGTGTGTGTGTGTGTGTGTATGTTAAGAATACTTAACATGAGCTCTACACTCTTAACAAATTTCTAAGTGCACAATACCACATTATTAACTATAAGCACTATATTGTATAGAAGATCTCTAGTACTTTCATAGATGGAACTCTGCACCAGTTGAACAACAGCTCCCCATTTCTCAGTCCCCCCAAGTCCCTGGCAAACATTAATCTAACTCTGCTTTCCTAAGTTTGACTATTTTAGATACTTCTTATGAGTGGATTATGTACTATTTGTCATTCTGTGACTGACTTATTTCAGCATTATGCACTATTTTAGCATTATGTCTTTCAGGTCCATAAGTGCTCTCACAAATGGTAGGATTTTCTTCTTTTTAGAAAATGTGCCTGTTAAGGCTGAAATATATTCCACTGTATGTACATACTGCATTTTCTTTATTCATCTTTCTGTTGATGGACATTTGGGTTTTTCCATATTTTCACTATTGTAAATAATGATGCAATGAATGTGGAAGTGCAGATATCTCTTTAAGTTCCTGATTTTAATTCTCTTGGATGTATACTCAGAAATAGGATTTCTGGATCATACGGCAGTTTTATTTATAATTTTTTGAGGAACCTCCACATGGCTTTGCATAGATGCTGTACCATTTTACATTCCCACTAACACTGTACAAGGGATCCAAGTTTTCCTGTACAAACTTGGTATGGGGGACTACTCCCCAATGGGACAAAACTCCTATATTACAAGGCCACAGCTAACATCATGCTCAATGGTGAAAAACTGAAAACATTTCCTCTAAATCAGTAACAAGATGAGGATGCCCACTATTCCACATGGTACCAGAAATCTAGCCAGAGCAGTTAGGCAAGAAAAAGAAATAACAGGAATCTAAATCTGAAAGGTAGAAGTAATATGATCTCTGTTTGCAGTTGACATGATCTTGTACATAGCAAACCCTAAAGACTCCACCAAAAATCTAATAAACAGATTCAGTAAAGTTGTAAGATACAGAATTAACATTCAAAATATGTTGTATTTCTATACATTAACAATGAATGATCTGAAAAGAAAATTAAGAACACAGTCTCATTTACAACAGCAGCAAAAAGAATAAAATGCTTGGGAATAAACCATGGTGATCAAGGACTTGCACACTGAAAACTGTAATACATTGATGAAAGACACTAAAAATAAACAAATGGAAATGCATCCTGTGTTCATGAATTTGCTTTATTTTTTAAATGCTTGCTTAAGGGTTTACAAAATGTCAATATGCATTTTAACCTTAATGTAGTCTACCTGCAACTAGTATTGTTCCACATTCCGTATTCTGTAAGAGCCTCACACAGAAAGTTCCATTTTTCACATTATAGTCCTTTGTGCTATAGCTGTCATGCACAGTACTCGATGGTATAAACCCTGCAATGCATTGTTACAATTTTTTTGCTTTAAACGGTCTATTGTTGTTTACATAAATTTAAAAATAACAAATCTTTCTTCTTTATTTTTTTTTGTTGACACTATTACAGATTTTCCTACCCCCCTTCCCTGTTACCCACTTTCACCCAGCCCCCAGTTCCCCTTCCCTCTGGCCATCACCACACTGTTGTCTGTGTCTATGAGTTCCATTTACTCACACATTTATCATTTCTGACATTCTTCACTTCCTTGTGTAGGTCCAGATTTCCATCTGTTATCATTTTTCTTTTGCCTATAGGAGTTCCTCTAATATTTTTCATAGTACAGGGTGGCGCTGGGAAAATTTTAATGCTCTCAAATTTTATGTGGAAAAAAATCTTTATTTTACTTTTGTTTTCTAAGGTTATTTTCCCCTGGAGATAGAAGTCTAGGTTGTCTTGGGGTTTTTTTTTTTAATACTACTTTAAAGATGTTTGGTTTTTGCTTTTGGTTTATAAATTTCTGATAAAAATTCTATTGTCATTTTTATCTTTGTTCTTCTGTACATAATGTCTCTTTGGTGGCTGTACTTAAGATTTTCTCTTTATCATTGTCTTATATTAATTTGAATATAATTTCTTTTGGAATGGTTTTCCTTCTATTTATTCTAGTTGGTATTTTTGTGTGTGTGTGCTTCTAAATACATGGCTTACAGCCGTCCTTTAAAATTTGATATTTACCAAAATTGCTCTGAGGTTCTTAGCTGCTAATTTCATTATCTCTTATTTCTGGTGTGTTTCTGTGGAGTGACTTTTCTCCTGGGTATGAGCCTTGTTTTCGAGCATCTTTATTTTTGAATGGATGCTGGACATGGTAAATGTTGCATTGTTGAGTGTCTGGATTTCTCTGTTCTTTTAAAAAGTGATTTTTAGTTTGTTTTTCAGGCAATTAAGTTATTTGTGGGTCATCTTGGTTCTTTCAAAGCTTGTTTTCATGTTTTAAAGGATGGTTTAGTTTATCTCTTATTCTAGAGCTAGTTTAGCCCTGCTAAAGGTGTGACCCTTTTGGAGTCTCTACTGAGTGCTCCATCTTTTCAATAGCATCTCTACTCTGGCTATGTAAATTATATGAACATATCCCAGCCCCAGAGAGCTCTATGAAAATTATAGCTCCAGTTTCCTCATAGTTCTTTGCCTGGTCTTGTAGAATTTTACTATATATGAGGTCTGTCCAGAAGGTATCCAGCCATGTAATATGAAAAATAGAGACATTTACTGAAGAAAATACAAGATACAAGAAACATTGTACATAGGACAGTGGCATCCTGGTACCCTTCAAAATAGGCACCTTGGGACCTCACATAGGTCCAATTGCCATCAGCTGCCTCATCATATTTTCCTGAATCTCATTAACCATCTGAAATCTCTTTCCTTTCAAAGGTAATTTTAGTTTTGGGAAAAGCCAGAAGTTGCGGGGTGCCAAATCTGGTCTGTAGAGGGGCTGAGTCACCTGGGTGATTTGATATTTGCCAAAAACTCTCCACAAGATGTGAGGCAGAAGTGGGCATGCTGTTGTGATGAAGCTGCCAATCACCAGGTGCCCATAGCTGTGGCCTTCTGACTCATCCTTCTGAATCATCAAAATAGTTTCCATGGAGGAATGTTAAAGCTTCCCGGAAAATTTGATGCAGATTTGTTGCTCTCCTTGCTCAGTCATTTTGAATGCATAGTACACATGCTCACTCAGTGGCATCCATCTACCATCCCCAGTGACTAGTACAGTGAAGTTGTCGTTGTTTACACATGCACATTCCAGTCCCCTCTCCTTGGCTGTTAGGTTACATCGATGTTGCACAAATCGTTCTTATATTAACAATGGCTGGACTTTTTCTGGACAGGCTATGTATGCACCTTACAGGATATATATATATATATTTCCTATAAATATATATTTGTATATATAAATATGTACATTTGTATACATGAAAATATACTTCCTATGATTTAGGAAAAAACCAAGAAGATGCCCGTGAAGATGTCTGGAGCTCCTTCTCTGCATAGATGATTTCTATTTGGTATTCTGTCTTCCAAATTAGAGATGTCTTGGCCTTCCTGAGTTCTAATCTCTGTCTCCTCAATTCAACAAGACCACAGTGCTTTGGTGGGGTTGCCCCTTTTTGCACTGCAGTTTATATATAGTTTCTGGGAGGAATGCAGGGGTGACCACAGACAACTTTACTTGTTTCCCTTGTTTTAGGGAAAAGAGCCCTGCACAGCTGGTTATCAATTGTCTGGAAACAGCTGCTTCTTATTTTTCCTGGTTTTCTAGTTGTTTTTGATGGGAGGGAAAATTCAGTTGTGAGACCAAATCATGGGCAGAATTAGAAATTTCCATAGTGTAATTTTAAAAGTGACACTTAACTCAAAGTATAGCATACATACAGAAAAGTGTACACATCCTAAATGTTCAGCCTAATATAATTTTTACAAAGTGAACACATCTACCTAAACCTACATCCCAGAACATGATCAGCACCCCAGAAGTCCTCTTTTGTCCCCTTCAACTCGTTATGTCCTCCCCAGGGAGTTTAACCACTATTCTACTGTCTACTACCTTCCCTAAGTTTGGCATCTTTTGTACTTTATAGAAATGGAGTCATACAGCATGTGCTTTTAGAAGTCTATTGTCTTTAATTCAATATTATATACTTTAAGATTCACTCATTTTATTTTACATAGCTCTCTTGTTTAGCCACTTCATCCTTTTTCATCTCATGGAACACATAAAGTAATTACTAAAATTCTATGGCACACCAAAAAATGTATTTTTTGCCAATCTGACAAAAAATATGTATAATTTTGATTCATTCACACTGGATGGCTACTATTGTGTTGGCTGTTGTCATTTTTTCATTTGACAGTCTAAGGGAAAAGAGGTCAGTACCCCTGACTAAATAGTCAGTTATTGCATGTTTTAAAATTTTTTATGGCATACCAGTTGAAAAATCGCTGTTCTACTTCATTCATTTTTTATTATAATAGAATATTATAATGTAAGTTAATTCATGCATTCTACTTCTCGTGGTCTAGTTTGAGGAAATTACATTTATTACACTCTTGCTTATGCATATCTTTTGCAGAATATATATATTCATTTTTTTCTTTTGGGTATATTCCTAGAATGGAACAGTTGTGTCATAAAGTATGTGTGTGTTCAGCTATAGCAGATCCTGCCAAACAGTTCTCCAAAGTAGTTTTACCAATTTATAGTTAAGCAATATATGAGAGTTTCAGTTCCTCATCCTCAATAACATTTGATAATGTGTATATGTTTAGCCATTTTAGCCATTCTGATGGATGTTTTATGGCATTGCATTGTGGATTTAGTTTTCATTTTCATGATGGTTAATGAATTGGAGAACTTTTTCTTAAGCTCTATTTTTCATAAGAACTGTTTGCTTCTATGAGAAGACTTAAATGTTCTGCTCCCCTTTCTCAGAGTGATTGCTATTGATTTGTAAGAATCATTTACATGTTCAAGATGGGAGTCATTTGTTGGTATACATATTACAAATACTTCTCCCACACAATGGCTCTTTTCGCTCTGTTAATTTTTCCTTTGGTGAACTTTCAAAATTTTAATATAACTGAATTTATCATTTTTTATGTAGCTCTTTCTGTGACCTGCTTAATAAATCTTTGTCTACCTCCAGTTTCTGAAGATTGTCTTCTATGGCTTTTCTTTAAAGTTTTATTGTTTTACTTTTGATGTTTAGATGGCAATCCATCTGGACTTGATTTCTATAGATAGTGTGGTATAATATTCAAGACTGATTTTTCTTCTCTGTGGATATTCAATTGCCCCAGTGCCATTTATTGAAAAGACCTTCCTTTCCTTACGATTCTTCAGTGGCACATTAGTTATAAATCATGTGACCCTACATGCACAGATTTATTTGTAGATTTTAAAATTCTATTTCATTGGTCTATTTGTTTATCCTCATGCCAATATGACATTGTCTTAATTACCATAGCTTTATCACACATCTTCTGTGTAGCAGTATAAGTCCTCTGACTTTGTTCCTTATCATGGTCACCTTGGTCTTCCTGGCTTTTTCATCTCCATGTATATTTTGCATTTCCATGACAAGAATTAACTTGTCAAATTTTCATAAACATATTGTAATTTTCTATTATGTTGTAATTTCATTTTAGAATCTCTAAGACCTAGTATGTGCCTTATATGTAGAAGGTGCTCAATATATGTTCTGTGAATAAACAAATGAAATCATATTCTCTTTAATGGAGAAATAATTACTACTATTTTCTCACTTGAGGGCAAAGTTTATTGGATCATAATTTCTAGCTTGTATGTTTTAAAAAACATTAAAGAAGGACTCAATGTTTTTAGTAGCACTCAATTTTTAAGGCTGTATTAGACTTAAAATCCTTAAATTATTTTATGGAACAGTTAAAGGCAAGCAGATTCACTTTCCCATATATGATTGATTGTAGATCATGAATCACTATTAACAATGTAATTTGTTTTCCTAGTACATAAGTCATATGTGAACAATTTTTATTGAACAGAAAAATGAGGAGTGAGTTAACTTTAGTTAATTTTAGAATTTCTTTTGGAGTAAGGGTCATAACATTTCCCCTAATAGTGGAATTACTGTTGCTCCTCCTCTTCTATTTCTGTAGCTTTTATCTACTGCAATTATCTGTAAAACCAAAACTGCAAGAACAGAGGTAAAAATAGTTAAAAATTTTTTTCAGTGCAGCATCACTGTATAAAACACATTTGTCTTCCCTATCTCATGGCGCTTCTTCCAGAGACATTGAAGAAGCTGTGATGGAAAGTCTTTGCTTGGGAATGGCCCAGTGTTTTTGAAGACACATAGTACCTTCTCGACATGTGGAATCTCTCAAATAATATTTACATGAGATTGTTTAGAGAGTCTGTTAGAGTAGCTGTCCTGATTATAAAGAATATTTAACTTGCCATGATTTTTAAATGATGTAAATATAAACATAGTTAAAATGACTTGAATCCATAATTTTAAAAAATTATATCACATTCCTGCCACCTGTGTATAACAAAATTTTAAAGGAAGCCTGTTTTATAATTCTAAATTTTCGATGGAAATAGGAGTGTATTTTATACCAAGAGTTATTTTACATGAATCAATAGTTTTTTCATGCATATGTCTCTATAATAGGAGAATATATATATATATAGTCCTGCCATAAATGTAACTAGAAAGAAAAGTTTATAAAATTAACACAATATCTGGAAGAAATGTTTACTTCCCCAGTACAGCAGAACTTCAAAACTTGCTTCTTCAGATACATTCTGAGTGTTTGTGTTTGTTTGACTGATTTCCAGAGTTGAAATGAGCAATCAGAAAAGAAAACTCTGGAGACCTGACAAGACAAAATATCTTCAGGACATCTCTACAGAACGAGAGCTTTTGTGGTAGTAGAATTTCACTTACAGAGAATAAAGTTCATTGGCAAGATCTTTACTTTCATTCATCACGATTATTTGTCTTTTTGTCTTTAAGTATGTGATACAATAATATGGTCTGTGATCTTTAGTAAGGAAACATTTTGATTGCAAATCAAGTGAGGGTATATCTCAGATTCAAACAAAATTCCTACTATTTGTATTTGGCATCCTGAATCATTACCAAAAATTTGACATTTGAATATTTCAACTATTACACACACACAAACACACACACACACACATGCACACAGTTCTGCCATTCAGTGGAAAATATAGTAAGGAGGAATTTCAAAATTTCAGGAAGCAGAGGAACTTATGTCTAGGCTTTGGACGTAGGAAGTACTGTTATGATATTCTGGCTCTGGAGTAACATATTATTTCATTATTAGTTTGTTATAACTCTTAGCAGGAATACATCAAAGGTTAAAATACACTTAGAATTGATTCAGTGCTTCTGAAGGTGGATTAAGAGTTTTTACCCCTCAAAAAAATGACTCTATAAACAAATCATGTTCAAACATGTATGAAAGAAACTTAATGAAGGTATAACCTAATAAGCAATTCCCTAACTTCTAACATGGAAATACCTATTTAAATAGTACTGTGAAGCAGTTTAAATTAAAGTATAATGTCTAATTCCAAAGGGGATTTGGTAAAGAATATTGGTTTAAAGGAAGTTAGAGAGGACTTTAGCATCTGACCTTATAAGAATGATAGATTTATCTTATGTAGCTTTTTGAGATCAATATTTCTAAGGAATAGAAATGGGAGCAATGGGAAGAACATGAACTTTGCACTGAACTCTTCCTCTTTTTACTGTTTCCCCGTTTTAGTTACTATCTAGAAGTTCTGACTGATCACATAAAATCTTTTTTCACAGAGGAGGGTTGTTAAAAAGAGAGAGGGAGAAAGAAAAATTTATGTGTCTTACACTTAAAAGGATCTTTTGGGCTTTTCCTTTTACAGCTTTTCTCTCCATGCCCCCTCCTTTGGGTTTGGTGTTTGTGTGTGTGTGTGTGAATGTTTTTCATTAGTTATTTTTAAAGGTAATAAACATGTGTGACGAAGTTATAGCTTCTCCATTTTTTTCTGTTTTTATAGTTGTATTGGTTTCTGATCATTTACAGTGAGAAAATATGACATTTATTTATGTTAAATCGAAGGTGATTTCTAAAAATGACTCTGGACTTACACAATTATTGTGGACAGTATTCCCCTGCCCTTGGAGAAATCCCTTTAAAGCCTTGTGTTGGGCTTTCTCATCCTGCAGTTCTGAAAACAATTCTGATTCAAGTCCAGCCAATTCCCTAGGTCCAGATCGGGAGTCTGTAATAAATTTTGTTTTTCAGGAAGAATTTAAATCAACTTGAGGATGATAGCTTTTCAATAAGTTATTTAGGAAACTGGGAATGTTTGAGAAGTACTTGCTTAGCATGTTGAGTTTTGGCATTTTGGAGGAAAACCATGGCATCCCACAACCGTCCCTTGATCTCTGTTAAGACATGTGATTTTGGGTGGGTGACCCATGGGTCTGACTCAGTGTAGTCAGGCTGTTTTGGACATCTGGAGCTCAAAGGATGTCTAACATCTGCTATACTGATGTTAAGATTTTTTGCAACTTTTTCAGCTCAATCTTTATGGTTAATCTTATGCAATAAGAAGGCTGGCCTGAGCTAAGAAACTTATGGGCTTTCTGTGTTACATTCCCTTGTAGAGAGTGCATTTCTGCATCACCGTCACGTAAGAAGTCTTTGTCTCTTCCTCAAGGTCTATTGCCTTGAACACTAGATTTTTACACAGAAAAAGCAATGCTAAGCAACACACCTCAGACCCTGAAAACACTTATAATCAAGAATGATAGGGTTATGATGCCAGTTTCCATTTTCTACATGAGAATATTTAATTTGCCCTTAGGTTGTAACTGAGTGAAAATAAAATCTGCATTTTCTGAGTCTTCAACTTTACCTGGGAATATTTTTCATCTTTTCTATTAATGGTACAATACAAATGTGAGATACTGCTGGCTTTTTCATATAAATACCATTCTGTATCTGAGATACTTAATTTCTTCTTTGTAAATAATATTTCTCTGTTTTATTAGGAACTATTCAAAGCATAGATACCATCAGTTTGCCTCTATATTTCCTGTCTTATTTACATAGCTTCAACTCCGATAATTGAAGCATCTTTCAGTGTTTTATTGATTTATTTGTTTATTTACCCTTTCAACAGTTGCCTCATATGCACCATGTGTTGTGATTGATGCTGAACATCTATCACAGTACATGGAGTCTGACTTTTTTGGAGTTCACAGTTTGGTGGGTAAGTGGATAGATATGCGCAAGATTATTATGCAAAACAAGGTATAAACAAGGAACTTTGGAAAGAGGGTTTCATATTGTTTGGAGGTTCCCAGGTGGCATTCCTCAGAGAGACAAAGCACACAGGGCTTTCCCACCCCCGGTGTCTAGAGGGCCAGCGTAAAACAAACCTGCAGTTACTTTTGCAGGGCCAGAAAGCAGGAGGCCCACAGCAGAGGGAGTTGAAGATTGGAGTCCTAGACAAAGAGATGGGGTTTGGAAGAGTAATTCTCCTATGGGCAGGGGCCACCTCTGTGGTAATGGAACAGCAACAATGGAGCTACATAAATAGCGAAGAGAAATGTAAAGCAGAAGGAGCCATAGTAGAGACTATTGTAAAATTCGGTCAAGAAATAATGAAGGAAGTAGAAATGGAGAGAAGGGAAGGGATTTGAGAGAAATCAGAGTTAGAAATCCCAGGATATAGAGATAAGCTTGGACACGAGGGCATCTAGGATGAAATCCTGGTTTCTGACTTGAATGCATGGGGAGAGCCAAAGGAGGAGCAGACTGATGGTGAGCATGGAGGGCTCTGGGAAGAGAAATAGAGATTCTTCTGGTTTGGTCAGATCAAGGTTGAGGTGCCTGAGGGACATCCATGTGGAGCTGTCCAGGAGGCAATTTAAAAGCTGGGCCTGGACTTCAGAGAAATCAAATCTAGACATACAGATCTGGAAGTCAACAATTCAAAGGAAGTAGTTATACTCTAATTACCTTAATGGTTGCTATAGCTCTGTCAGGATCTGTACCCATTCTTTCAAAATTAATTGAAATTCTAATTTATGCTATTTAAACAAAATCAACAATTTAGGCCATTATGGCATACAATTAGATAGCATCTTTTTATGGGTTCCCATAGACCCCACCAGTGTCTTCACATTATCCGCAGTTGTGAAATAGTGGATTTAAATGAAGCCTCAATCAAAATTACATTGGGAAAATCATAGCATTTTGTTTGTTTTATACTAGAACAGTATGAGTAGCTTTGAACTATAAATGCACAAGAAAGAATAAGGAATACATATATTATATATATATTCTCCCTGACAGTGGAGTATAAAATAAGTTGATATAAAATAATATTATAGCTTATATAAGTTTTGAGAGGACAAAGAAAAATAGGCCAAATAAGGAGTGATCTCTTCAAAAGACAACATGTGAGCTCTTTCTCATGCCATTCTATGGTCCCAAGGATGCTACCAGCATCCTTAGAAGCCATTTGTACTGACAACAGTCCAGACCTTTAGACCTCTGTTCTTTTCTTGGTGGAATTTTCTCATGTTACTGAGAATCCAGGAAGTGCTTTAATCAATTGTTATTTTTTTAAATCTGAAAACCACCTTTTATTTCTTTGTTTTCTCAAATCTTACCAAAAGTTTTAGACATGTTTTTTTTATTTCCATAGCCTTTCCACAGAAACCCTTGAATCCATTTCTTATCTAAGACAAGATTTAGGTATGCAGGCAGCAATGTCCCTCCAGTGGATGACTCTCAACTTCACTCTGACAAATTAAAGATGCTGATTAAGTTCCATGGAGGCCATGACCTTCAGGGACATTGATGATTTGTCCTGTGGCTACCGGTCATTTCAAAAGGTCACCAGGCTTATGGAGTAGTGCTAAGAGAAGCTATCGTATAGTGTATAACTTGGCTCTACATAGAATGTTGACCTCTTGTCATTAGAGGGGACATGAGGCAGATTACACAGCCAAAGCCAATGCCTGAAAGTGTAATGATACCTCTAGGATGTCACAGCGGGAACCCCAATAACTATTCAATTAAAGGCAGATGTTCTGCAGAGGAAGGGACATGGCATGCGTCACAGTAAGCTGGCCGGCATGATCCTTTCACTTTACGGGGACAGAGTCTCACTCAGATGGCCATGTGGTTCTTAATTAGAAGAGTTTGTTCTCTTACAAGATGGGCAGTATTATTTTCTAGTATCACAGTAAAATATTGATGGTGGATTTTGTGTGATTATCTTGTCTTTTGGTCATAGAATTGTCTCTAGCATCATCTCATCCACCCCTCTTCACCCCTTTTTGCTGTACTTCTGGTGTAATTAAGTTTTGGGAGAGAAGAAAGAGTGTGGGAGTTTGCCCTTGTTAAAGACAGGTTAATTCTAGACATGGCTTTACATGTTGACATTTCCCAGTTAGCTCACAGCTCATAGTAGAATTCTGTTGAAACTGTGCCATGATATACTGCCAGCAAGTGGGAGTGGTGAAAAATGCTAGGAAGGCTAGTGACGGCTAAAATAACACAAAATAGTACTGCTGTCATCACCTGTTTCGAAAACACAGACCTTACCAAAAGTGCAACAAGAAGACCCCTATATATTTGATAGTATTTTAAGGAGAAGAGTTAGCTTGCATCATTATGATCCTGTTTAGGATGAAAAATAGTAACTTTTTTAAAAAAGGAAACTAAATCTTCTTGTATTAAACAAGCCCGCCACCGGATGGTTTACCTACCCCCTTTATTTATTTTTATTTAAAGTACTTTGTCTCTATTCTTCCTTGCAGTTTGAAATCAACTTTCAGTTTCTTTCCTTGGGGGAAAAGACAATCATTTAGTCTTTTAAAGTACTTGCTTTGTGTAATAGCCAAATTTCAGGAAAATATAAATTAAAACCACTTGCTGTGATTAAATCTGAAACTAACAAATACTTGCATGCATGCAACGTAACCACTCTTTTTACTGACATGATTATTTGGTGCAAGATAGCCTATTTGTAAAATGTTTGCATTTGGCTCATCATAAAAGGTGTTTTCTTTTTTTTTTCCTCTGAAAAAATACCAATTAGCCCTGATTATGTGTTGTCACTCACTTTATGTTCTTTTTCCAATGCAAAGAAAAAATAAACAAAACACAGAAGTTGCTCTTAAATATCAAAGATCAAACAAGATGAAGGAACAAATCCATTACCCTATGGACTCTTGGAAATGAAAATATAAAAGTCTCTTGGAATAGCGCTGCTTTATGTAATGTTGCCGTGAAGCCCAGGCAAAAGCCTGTTTATATTAATCATCCTTTCCTGTAGCTTCCACTGGCAATCAAGGGCTGCGTTTCAGCTGTAAGAGCTTACCTGGCCAACGGTTTCTGTCACTGGTAGTACTGGAAAATGTTTTCATGAGCCTCGAATATACCAGATGGAGACTATGTTGTCTCCTAAAGCACTGGCAAATCATTTATTAATTTTCATGATGGTGATTAAAGCCAGTCAGGTATAAGGGAAGCTGGAAGCAAATTAAACATGTATTTATTCTAAGCTGGAAGGTTTCCTTAAAGTCATTTTAATCTTTAGAAAGTTTATGTTCATTTGTTCTTATTCACCTTCTGCCAATGTCAATATATTTAGCATTTAGCTTTTAGGTAAAATATCTGCCTTGGAAAAGTTACTTGTTAAGGGAAATCCTTATATAATTGCAATTGTACCGTATTATTATGACTTCTCATTACATGACTTAGCAATATTCTGTCTAATCACGTGTTGTAAATGCCTAATATTTCTCAGCATCCTTTGATTTTTATTAGACTATTCCTCAAACCTTACTTTATTACAATAATGTAAAATATTCTGACTCCTCTAATTCTGAATTTCCATGTCTATCAAAGTTGTACCCATGTGGTGCTTTCCATTCATGTTCAAATATTTAATTTGATATTTAAGGTAATCAATACTTAATACTTGCAGTGATTACTCTTGTGAGAATTTAATGATCCATTAAGTGTTCTTTTGACAACATATGATTTACCGTAGACTGAGAAATCTCTTCACTCAGTCTTCTTAACCCTTGGTTTTCTACCATTAATGGTGGAAGGGACTGCAAACATCTACTCAGACAACTCATTCTTATCCTTCAAAAGTCAGCTCAGACATCAGGCTACTTCTACCTCTACTGCAAGGTATTTTCTCTTCCTAAGATAAATTTTGGATGTTAGCTATCTAAATAATGTAGAGGCTTATACAGTAACCTTTGTGTCAAGAATTTCCCTTTTTATAAAATATCATTTTCTGATCCTTAAACCCATACTGTATAAGTAAAAGTTCTTTTGAAATGAAAAAGATAGTGACCTTAATAATGAAAACTTTAAGTTTCATTATTACTTGAAGTTATGTTATTACTGTTATCTCTTAACAGAACACATTATCTCAGCTGGTGGCAGGTGGAAGGGCAACCCCAGTGGGTGGCTGATGGGGAGAAGAGGGAGAAATGTTGGAGGAAGCTGCCTTCTATCCAGGGATTTATTCTTTCACCAAAGATGCTATGACAACATAGATTTTTTTTATAAGTGTATTTCTTGTTCTTGAAGTCCTCACAGTCCAGTGTGGGTGGAGAGAATTTCAAAGTAGATCAGTGAAAAGAACACTAGAATTTACTGTGGTACATTATATGAGAGATAAGGTGTGCAACCAACCTCCCTGGGATATTCCAGGTTGGCCACTTGTCTGAGGAAATGATCAAGCTAGTAATTTAAGCATAGACTTTTACCAGGCAGAGGCTTAAAATTCCTGCAAACTCACATGTGGGTAAGCTTTAATGCAAAAAAAAGATTTTATGCATTAAACATTAATCTGCATTTGTATGTACATTAGTTTAAAGATAATCTATAGATTTATCTTAAAATGCAGACTGTATCAATTCAAATTGAAACTAGGAATAGGCACTTTTGAATGCTTTTTTTAATGAGACTAGCTATTCAATAATGCTTTCAGTCATAATCCAGTAGAATTTGATTAGTGCCTGATGTTCCTATGGCAGCACCCAGTGCAGCAGAGTGTTGGGGAGGAGCTTGGGCTCTAAAGTTAGATGAACTTGAGGCTGGACAAGGCTCTGCCACTCACCAGCTGGAACTTTAGGCACAGATCCTGGTATACCTCCATTGTGAGGAGTAAACGTATATAGATGTCTCAGCATGCTCACCCACACACAGTACTTGTGCAGTAAATGTTAACTATTTGTTGAGTGCTAGAATTAGTAACTGAACATTGTTATAAATTCTTAAGAGTTAGTGAGATACAACTAACCCTTTCTACAATTTAGTTCTTGTGGTAAAACTGAACTTTCTTGGCCACGGATAGGTCATTTGTTAGTTTTTAATTCCTAGGATATATTTTGTATTTAAATTAAAAATAATAACAGAAGACAAATTTTATAAATATATAGATTTAAAATAACAAGTAATTATAATAAGTACACAATAAATAGATACTCATAATTATATATATGTCTGCACATACATATATATACACAGGGTGGGGCAAAAGTAGGTTTATAGTTGTTTTTGTATAGAAAATAACACAATAATTAATAAATGTTAATATAAGAACAAACTGTGCTTCATGTCTTGACAACTGTAAACCGATGTTGCCCCGCCCTGTGTATGTATATACATAATGATTATTTAGAAGGTAACTTCAGTTCAGGGTAGCAAAGTGGTTAAGAGCATAGACTTTGGAGCAAACAATTTTTTAAAAACAAATTACTCAAAGCCCTGGCTGGCATAGCTCAGTGGATTGAGCTCAGGCTGTGAACCAAAGTGTCACAGGTTCGATTCCCAGTCAGGGTACATGCCTGGGTTGCAGGCCATGACCCCCAGCAACCACACATTGATGTTTCTCTCTCTCTCTCCCTCCATTCCCTCTCTAAAAATAAATAAATAAAATCTTAAAACCAAAAAACCCCACAAATTACCCAAAAGTTTAGTTGCTTAAAACAGCAACCATTTTTAATCATTTCTCACAATTCTGTGGGCTGGTGGAACTCACGTGGGCAGTTCTGCTGGCTCCATTTGGAGTCTTTCATGCAGTTAGGCACAGTGAGGTGGTGGCTGGGGCTGCAGTGACTGAGGGGACTCCCTCACATGGCCGGAAGTTGGTGCAGGCTGTTGGCTGGGTCTGGAGGGTTTCTGGTCCCTTTAGAGTGGCCTCCCCATGGGGCTTCGGCTTTTCAGCATCTAGCAGCTGGGTCCCAAAATGAAATGTACCAGCCTATGAGCAAACACCAGTAAGTGGTTTATCAAGCCTTTCCTTGCATAACAGGTACTTAATATCTTACTGTTCAAAGCAAGTCACCTGGAGAGGACATTCTCCCAGGGCAGGAATACTGAGAAGTTTGGTTCATTGGTGACCACTAAGGTAACAGTCTCTACTAAAGGATTGGATCCCAACTTTGCCCTTTAATAGCTGTGTGATCTTGGGCAAATTATTTCTCCTTCCTGTTAGCCAGTAGTAGTGGTGGCAATGATAGTAGTAGTTATACTACTAAGAGTAATTATAGAGTTACTATTAGTGGTAACAGTATAGTAGTAGCACCCTTATCTATAGTTTCACTTTCCACAGTCTCACTTACAGTCAATCATGGTCTGAAAATATAAACTAGAAAATTCCAGAAATAAACAATTCATACATTTTCAATTGCAGGCCTATTTGTGTAGCATAAATGGGATCTTGTGATGTCCTTCCTGGGACATGAATCATCCCTTTGTCCAGTGTATCTGCACTGTGTAAGCTCCCAGCCCATTAGTCACTTAGTAGCCCTTTCATTATTAGATCAATTGATGCAGTATCTCAGGGCTTATGTTCAAATAGCCCTAATTTTTCCTAGTAACAGCCCCAAAGCACTAGAGTAGTGATGCTGGCAATTCAGATGTGTCAAAGAGAAGCTCTAAAGTGCTTCCTTTCAGTGAAAATGTGTGTGCAATAAGATATTTTTTTTTAAGATTTTATTTTATTTTTAGAGAGGGAAGGGGGGGGAGAGAGAGAGAGAGAGAGAGAGATCAATGTGCGGTTGCTGGGGGTTATGGCCTGCAACCCAGGAATGTACCCTGGCTGGGAATCGAACCTGGGACACTTTAGTTCCCAGCCCGCGCTCAATCCACTGAGCTACACCAGCCAGGGCGCAATAAGATATTTTGAGAGAGACCACATTCACATGACTTTTATTACAGTATGTTGTTATAATTGTTCTGTTATTTGTTATTGTTAATTTCTTACTGTGCATGATGTATTGGTTACACTTTATCATAGACATGTATGTATAGGGAAAAGCATAGTGTCTATAAAGGGTTCAGTGCTATTTGTGGTTTCAAGCATCCACTGGGGGTCTTGGGTGTATCTCCCGTGGATAAGGGGGGGCTGCCGTCATAGCAGTAATAAAAGTACCATCTTTGAAATAGAACAGAGCTGCATGACGACCACTGATTTAGTTTCACTAGGGCTTTTAAAATCTGTGGTATTTTGATTCATAGAACGCTAACAGATCAAGCTACTTTCCTTTTATCACATTAAAAACTACTAAAATATTCTTCACAGTTCAGGAAATAGAGAACACTCATTGATAGGCCCAATTCATTTAGAGAAACAAATAAGAATTTACAAAATATGATAAATGGAGCCTTGATTTACAGACTTAATTTAAGGAGCTCTTCCTGGCTCAGGTGAGAGTTTTGCAGATCACCGACTATGTGACAGTGCTGTTCAGTGAAGAAATCGCTGTCATTCCAAAACAAGCTACTAACAAGGGCTTAGCACTCCCATGATGCTTCTAGGGCAGCACCACAAATAAAGGCTAAGAAATAATTGTAATATCTTTAGATATTAGTGGGATCAAAAACATCTACTCAATCCCCTCAGGTAATACCCTCAGGATTATTTCTCAGTTCCCATTTCAACTTCTAAATATCTTCTTGATTAATCCTTTTTTCTCTCTCTCTCCACCAGCACTTCCCAATTTCAGGCACTAATCTTTTCTCTTCCAAGTTAATATAAAAGCCTCTTGTCTGAGCTCACAAATCAGTCTTTCTGCACTATAATTCTGCTGCTGCTGTTCTCTCTCTGAAAACATAGATGAGACCCTGTTACTACCATACCATAACTCATCTCCTAACACTTTGATACCTTCCTTTTTCACACCTGTAAAATCCAAACTGCTCCATATGATGTTCAAAACTCTATACTTTGATACTTACTAAATGCTTCAAAACAGTCTTAGGTAAAAGGACGACCCAACATCAGACCTATCATAATCTATTTATGAAGAAGTGTCTCTGGGTTCTTCAAAATCAGAATGGTCTATAGTGGTCCCTAGACTTATACTTGCATTGTCTGCTAGGTTTTTAAAAAACATTTAAGATGCAGTAAGTAATATCTCAGCTCATTTATTAGCTATGCTTTCCCCAAATAAGAGCATTTGACAGTTTGATATGAACTAAATAACTGAGAGTAGCACTTACACACCTTTACTATGTATGATGACAAACTTTATGTAGGAACAATGGCACCCTCTCTGAAGTCTCTGGTTTGCATAGTAAAAACTATTGATAAAGGAAAGTAAACTACAGTCCTGGAGTGATATCATCAATGTTTGTACTTATGAGAATTTGTATTATGCTTCCAATTTTAAAAATCAGTGTATTCCCTTCTTTCATGAGGTAATTAGTTGTTGGTAGTTTATTTGGTAGTTTGCCAGATGGATGAAGAGTACTATACATCTGATAATAAATTTACAGGAGAGGGAAACATGTGGATTCTTTTGATGACTATATTTTGATTAACTTCTTTTAGAAATGCTTAACTAATGCAGTTTCTATCACCACTACTTTTTTGCATTAGAGTTCACTCTGTTTTATATGAAATTGTGTCCTGAATTTTTAAAAAACCGAATTTAGAATAATACTTTTCATACATCATTGTGTCCTCAAAATGGGTGTGGGTGGGAAGAGAATCCCAAACACTTGCCTGCTGAGAGAGAGCTGCGGGGTACCAAGACTGTGAGCTTGGGGTTTTTACTTAAAAGGAGCACAAGTGCAGATTAATATGGCTTGCCACAATATGCAGGAATGAATATGAAACTGATTAAAACATCATGTCAGGGTATCGGTGATTTTTAGAGTTGTGTTGTGCCCCCGCTTCTCCCTTGCAGATCCAATGGTTTCATCCCCTCCTGTGGTGACAGGGGCCACCCCCGTGTGCACAGCTCCTAAAGGCATATCATCCAATTCGGATGCCACCAGGCCCTTCACATTCAGTGTGTTCATGAGACTCATCGTCGCCTCTGTTTGGTTCTTCAGTGCATGGCACTGCCATCTACCACTCTCAAGCCTCATGTATCCATCCCTCCACCTCCCTTGTACCTAATATCCAATCCATCCTTTCCTCCCCATCCCAAATGCCCCTCAAGTCTTTCCTTTTCTACCCTTTCAGGTCATGACATGGCCTACCTGAATTATCCAGTAGTCTTTTCCCGGCCTCCTGTGCCTCTAGGTAAATCATTATCCCAAATCCAAAATAACCCCTTCACTGAAGCCTACAGCCAAAAACCAGAGATACTGATCATGTTAGTTACTCCTCCTCTTAGTCTTTTCACTGGCTTTTTATGTTCCTTGGGATACATTTAATGGCCCTCAATATGGCAGGAAGATTCTCTAGTACCTAGGTACAAGGGAACTCTCCGTTCCTAATCACAGGACCCCCACCCCCTCCATGCTCTACCATGCCCCATCCAGTATGGTATCTTCTACCCACATATGGCTATTTAGACTTAAATTAAAGTGAAAACAAAAAATTATTTGTTCATTCATCCTAGCCACATTTCATGCTCTCAGTAGCCACAAGAAGCTAGCGGCTACCATGTTTGACAGCACGGATTATAAAATATTTCCACTGCTGCAGAAAGTTCTGTTGGACAGCACATTGCACACTGCAACCCTTGCATTTCCTGGAATTTTGTCTTCTCTCATTTGTGGTCTTTAATCCTTTGCCTGCATGCTCTTGAATTCTTTTTTCCTCCCATCCCCCCTCAAGGCCTTGTGTTTTTCCACCATCTTTTTTTAAAAATAAGCTATATTTTAGATTATAAATGGGAAAGTAAGAGGGTTCCCATACACTTTCCATCTCCACACATACAGACCACACCTCCCACTTTCAACATCCCCACCAGAATGGTACGTTTTTTGCAGTTGAAGAGTCAACACTGACCCAATGATCACCCTCACAGTTTGTGTTAGGGTTCACTCTCATTGGTGTTCCTACTACAGCTTTTTACAAATGTATAATGACATGTGTCTATCATTATTATAGTATCATAAGGATAGTGTCACTGCCCTAAAAATCCTCTGTTACCATCATTTCTACACATGATTCCATCTCCCTGAAATCCATTCCGTCTGCTCTCCCAACCACATCTTTTCTACCTTCAACAGCACATCAAGTCCAAATTCGACTAAGAAGCTTTCCCATATCTCCCCCTCTGGAGTTCTGTGCAATTACAGAGTGTGAACACAAAGCAGCCAGTACTACTTTAAATGAAGAAGAAATAAGAATTTATTCACTCAATTGAATATTGCTTTTTTAACTACTAGCTTCTTTCAAGGCACTGCCTTAAAATATTTTTTGGACACTCACTCTTGGAACACTCTGTGGAAATGAGTAGTCTCTACAATGATCAGCACATTATTCTGTGGCCACATTTCTTTTGATATCTAAGGTGGTATGATCCAGCCTGACCAGCATCTGTATTCACCACTCTTGGTTTCATCTGTTACTTTATTCTTTCTAGAAACTGAATCTAACTCCCAAGTTACTACTTTACATTTTTGAAAATTATATATCCCAGGCTCAAAGGAACCCAAGAATGTCCACAATGTTTTAAACAGTGAAAATACCTTTTTAATGTGTTTGTAGATGGTGAAGGTGACAACTTAGAAAAGAATAACTCTCACTTGTGTTGTTAGCTCTGCTAATAGTTAATAATTAATACTTTGTGATTTCCAGAGCATTCCTAGAGATACGATCTCAGGTTTTCTGTAAAGTAGGGATTTTTCCCAATTGTCCCCCATCTCCAGTGAAGAGAAAATGGAAGCTGGGGCATGCAGTGCACCACTCTGGGTCTATAAGAAGTAAGTTTGTTATAGATTAGAGAGGATTCAGTGGCTTTTCTTTTATCCATGCTGGACAGGCATTTTTAAAGGGCCAATGCAGACCCTAATAACCATGTTCCAGGTATTGAAAGAGGTCGTTGACTTATTAGAACCCAGACCTTTCACTTCACCACACATGCTTTGTGGCTACTCTTTGTTTTTTTGGTAGTGTGTACCCAAATTTTTTTCTTGATTTAAATATAAATTATAACAGGACTCTCTCAGAGTCTGGGTTTGGGGGGAATTTTATTTTCTTCCTTATATGTCTCTGATATTTTTCAAGTATTTAGAGTGAACATATATTGCTTTTAAAATTAGGAAAAAAATTAATTGTTTCACTTGAATGATTTAGATATTAGAACACTTTTGAAATAGGACCACTTGTAATTTTTTTAAAAAATTAAATACTAGATACAGTTAAGAGTATTGTTAGTTCATTTTCTTTTAAATCAGAGCAGGATAAGTATTACATTTCACCTCTAAAGTGTTGCCTTTTATAATCTGATTACCTACCTCTACCTCTCTATTAACAAACCACTTTGTTTTCACTGTGAGAAAAGACTCACACTTCACAATAGAAACCCCAGGTGACTTCCCATTATCCCAGGTAACTCCACTTTCACTGTGTTCTTCTGCCACGTCACTTCCTCTTTCTTCAGTGACACCCTGAACATTCCTCCCTTTTTACTATTAGTATATAAATTTGAGATGTATCCATTTCTCAGGTCTGGCGACAGTTCAGGACCAAGGGACAAGGTCACAGAGATTATAGACTGTTGAATGTGTGACAAGGCGGCTCATAAAGAATCTAGTCAGATGTCCTTCATTTGCCTTTAATTAACTACAGCTGCTTTTTATGTGTGGTGCTGATCTTTGATCTGCTTTCCCCTTCAGACCTCTGTGCACAAGGTAGTTAAAAACAAACTAGGAGGCCAATCTTAAAGACAAAAAAGAAAAAGAAAAGAAAATCCCTCTGGGGTAATCAAGTGACAGTCCAAGCAGCCATGCGCTGTTAGCTTTATTCATTAGAGGACTCCAACATGTCCAGAAATAGAATAGCGTCCCTGCCGCTAGATCGGCCTCAACAATGAAGATTACAGCAGCTTTGGGACACGTGAGTGGGCAAACTTCTTGTGAAAACAAGTTTATTGAAGAGCATTTTACTACATTGGCACACAATCTAGCTTACACAGTTTCATAGCAGTAATATTGGTTCAGTATGCACTGAGAAATCTGGCCCTCTAAGAATGGCAGATTTATAGTGCAACCTTGCACTAACCCAAGTGGCCCCTGCAATTAGGTTTAGAAAAACTTCCTACAGGGTGTACTGCTTGAATGGATGGCCTCTGCCATACCACATCCCTTCTGCAGAAGTCTTTACTATTGTACATGATCCAGCATAAATTTTAGTTTGGTAATGACTTTATAAACCTTGGAATCTTTCAGAGGTCTAGGTAATTGGTATTGTCTTCTTTTGAATCAAAATTCCAATGCTGACATCATCAATTAAAAAAAATTGAGTGTTCCTTAGAGCAAATAATCTAGTATTAGAGTCTAAGAAGTGTTGTGGAAGAAAGCCCATTCTAATCATGTAAATGGGTTTCCCTCTGTCATTGTTTCTTCTGTGTTAAATAATCCCATGCATTATTTAGGGACCCTTAATAATGTGAGAAAACATTGATTAGAAAAGACCAAGGAGTTCCCAACTCCTAATTTTTCACCATGCATTTTCAATTCTCATAGTGACTCTTCCTCCTTGTAAGTTTCAGGAAATACCAACCTTGTGAAATCTCTTGTAACCTATGAAATTTAAGGAAAACAGATACCATCCTGTATTTCACAATTTTTTCTATCCTTAAAAGTGACATTTTTATTTAGGACGCAAGTAGGAATTTCTCTGAGTTGCTGATTCATTTCAAGTTTTCCCAAATGATATGTTATAAGTCCATTTATTTCTCCATACCGACTGAAGTGTGCATGGTCAAATTAGGAGTTGGGCCAGGACTTCCCTTTGGCAACACCTGTGACTTTTTCGCAGTCTCATCACTTGCCTCTTTCTTGGATCTTATAATCATCTTGTGGGTCTTGCCATTCAATATTCCTGTTAGAAGATATTCTTTCAAAGGACAAGAATTCACTGCAGGAAAAGCAGTGTATGTGGAAAATACAGACACTTTGTCCTTGGTTACCTGAATGTTTATTCTAACTCTCCTATATTTGAAGTTTGAAAGAACTTTCTAAGAACAAAAAGAGGGCAAGGTGATACTTTATATCTTTTCAAAGCACAACAATTACACTCAGTTGAAATTTAGAATGAACATCTATAGGCCAGTGGCACTCATGTGGCCAGACCTGGGAGGGGAACGAGAGAGCAAGATTCTCCTGAAGAGGGAGGAGGGGAATCTGTCCCTACTCTGTTCAGCCAGTTGTTGCCTTGCAGGCAGGTGGCTCGGGGTGCCAAATATTTCAGTTTTTCAACTCACCTGGAAATCTGATCTTTTTTAATGTGAAAACTCCTGATTTCTAAAAGTTAGCGACAATTCATTTTTAAAAGAACACTATGTGAATGGAAAAAACTCTGTAGACTATTTTCTGAAGGTAGTACTTCAATCTTCTTTTCAATGTTTATTGCTGGGGCTGGGGGTGAGGGGGTTGGGTAGCCAACCTTTCGGCGTCTCTGGGCCACGCTGGAAGAAGAGTTGTCTTGGGTCAAACATTAAATATGCAAACACTAATGAAAACTGATGAGCAAAGAAAGGTTTTAAGTAAATTTACAATTTTGTGTTGGGCTGCATTCATAGCCATCCTGCAGGCCGTGGGTTGGACGCCCCTGACAACTGCTTGGGCAAGCCATGATATGGCTTTCAAAACGTAGATAGAAGATTTTGAGTTCCTTGTAGATGACACTGTGTAATCAGAAAAAAAAATGGTAGCAAGGTTAGTGATAGCAAATGCTTGCATAGGAATGACTTACAGAGTGCTTTCATGCTCCTTAGATGGGTCCTCAGAACAACCCCGTATGCCAACAGGACTATTTTTTTTTTAAATTCTCATTTTACAGAGGAGAACATTCAAGCTCAAAGAGTGGTTCTTGATCATTTTTAAGACACAGAATCTTTAGAGAAATTGTTGAAAGTTATGGACTTCTCTTGCATAAAAATGAACACTAAAGAATATTTAGCATATAATGCTAGGAGTTCATGGACATTTTCCTCTTTCTAAAGTCCAACCACAAGAACCCCTGGAAGCTTGATACAGAACTTCAGCTGAGGTTTTCAGAGCTCTGTATGTACATGTGTGTGTCTTTTTCTACTACATAATACTTCCCTCTGTAGAGAAGAGCACAGTCAGCAGCCACCAGAAGAGCCTGCCCAGGCTGAAGAGTAACCTGCAGTCCACCCGTGCAACCACAGCTGGACGGCGGGACTCTGAGACAAGGCTGGGTCTGAGGGGCATGACCTGGGCAGTGCAGCTGGAACCCTCATCACCATAGTGTTGAGAAATCTCAGGGTTGTCTCAGAGGTCTCAGAGTTACAAATAGTAACAGCGACTATAAGAGTAGCCACTGTTGACCTCAGGCTTATATGCCAGGCACTGTGCTGAGCTCCGAAGTCAATACAGTGTTTACCTCCTTCACACAGATAAGGAAACAGCTAAACCAAGATGGTCATCCTGACTCTGGATCTGACACCACTAACCACTCGTGATTCTGTTTTTATTTTAGAGTGAACACATGGGAGAGGAGCAGATGCAGGGCCGCATCCTTTGTTCTACTGCCATTCTTAAAATGCATAATAGTATAAAATTCCTGAGAAGTCCATTGTTTTTTCTTCTAAGACACAATGATTTTTTTTTCAAATACTGTACATTCAAGAAGGTAAAGAAAAAAAACTTAATTGTGCCCAGTCTAGGGGGAATTTTCTTATATACAAAATCAGTCATTACTAAACTTTGTTAAGCTGCCAATATCAGTGATATCTGTGTAATTTTCAATATTCTTCAAAGGCCAGTCATAACAAATTCATCTGCAACCCAGTGAGTATCCAGTACTTCCAAAAGTTGGGGGAAATAATACATCATGCAGTTAATTTCTTTACTTTCCAGGTATATTGCAGTGGCATGGAAAATGAGATACCTGCCAAGTTAAAATGAGCAGATGCTAAAAACAAAAGTTACACAAGATACAGATTTAATCTTTTTATTTATTTAAAGGTTATTTATTTATTTTTGAGAGAGGAGAAGAGAGGGAGAAATAGAAGGAGAAAAACATCAATGGGTGGTTGCTTTTCACTGGGGACCTGGCCCGCAACTCAGGCATGTGCCCTGACTGGGAATTGAACCAGCAACCCTTTGGTTTGCAGACCATCACTCAATCCACTAAGTTACACCAGCCGGGAGATTTAATCATATTTTTATGTGGAAAACTTCAGGACTCAAGAATATACCACCTTAAAAGCAGTACATAACTTTTTTCCATTGTATTTTTCAATTACAGTTTACATTCAATATTATTTTGTATTAGTTTCAGGTGTTCAATATAGTGGTTGATAATCATACACTTGACAAAGTTTTCCCCCCAACATTTCCAGTACCCACTCTGCCCCATGCATAGCTATTACAATATTATTAACTGATTCCTTATGCTGCACTTTACATCCCCATGACTGTTTTGTAACTACCAATTAAGAAGTTCATAACTCTCAATGAGTTATGTAAACCCCTGGTTAAATGAATAATCTTGGAGCTCATGGAACATGAATAATGTTTCTTATACAAACTGCATAGAAGATTAATTTGCTATGTGGATGATCCTTGAAATAGAAACTTAAGTTTCAAGTAAAGATCCAAAATGGAGAATTTGAATTTGTAAAAATATTTTACTATTGCCCTGATCAAGTAGCTCAGTTGGCTAGAGCATCCTCCCAATACAACAAGGTTGAGGGTTCGATTGCTGATTGGGGCACATATGGGAGTCAATCAGTGAGTGCGTGGATGAGCAGGACAGCAAATTGATGTCTCTCTCTCTCTCCCTGCCCCCACCTCTCTCCTTCACTCTCTAAAATAAAGTTAAAATTTTTACTGTTATTTAAATGATATGAAATCTAAATAAAGAGTCAAATATTCCTTCTCTATATTCTTGGGAGTAATTTTTACTTAAAATTTTATTTAAGTTTAAAAGCAGGATTTTATATTATGAATCCAGTTTAAGTACAACAAACTCTTGTCATTTGTTAAATATACTTCCCCATTAATTGGTACTTCCAGGACTCAAAAATAAAATAAAATTGATATTTTGTGTTTTTTTTAAACAGGCAAGATTCTAAAAGTATGTGGTCTAATTGGTTTTCTTAGTACTAAATATATTTTATAAAATTGCATTCATTTTTAAATGCACAATTTGTGTATAGTATTTATTCTTATGAAGTTAGCTTTCACCCTAGGGTACATCTTTTACCCTAACTTTTTAGATAGTAGTTCACCACAGTTCAAGTTAACTCAAAATACATCATTTTACTGCTTTTACCCCATATTAGTTGAGATTATTAATACTACCACTTTGAAAGTTTATTAGCTTCTATTTCATACTTTTTCTGTTTATTTAACTTCTGCTACTGCTTCTTTGACTCTCATAAAAGACTGTCTCATTCTCAACTTTCTTTCAGTGAAAAAGTGTGTGATATGTCTTTAAATTATCACAGATCTATTTTTAAATCTTGCAAATTAACGTGTGTCCTTCCTCATAAGTCTTTCTTCTTCTCCCTCCTTCCCACTCTAGTGGTCCATGCCTCCTAAGTTCTCCTTTGGATTCCCATCTCATGACCTAATGCCTCAGGTTTTCCCTTTTCCTTTTTCTTTTTTTTTTCCATGAGGCAATGTTTGCACACAGCTGTTCTGTAATGTATAGCATATATTGGCTTGAGAATGGAAATTTAACTTCTGTAAAGTGGTTTGGGATACACTTTTGTGCAAGATGCTATGCCAAACTGAATTGTGGATTGTAACATGCAGCCAAAGGTGCCTCTGTTTGCCACTCCAGGAAGCAGTTTACAGTTTTGGTAATTATGATGCCCAATTGCAGTGGTTTCCAGAGTTATTATGTAAACCTTTCAAGCAGGGATTATGTCTTCTCTATTCTGCACACCTTTCCTGATACAGTAAATACTTTATAAATGACAAGTTTAGGTGAGAAGAGGCCTTATCCACAAGTTGACATAACATCTTATGCTGTATATTCATATTTAAAACTTGAGCCCTTTCATTTCCTTTCCAGGTTTGCTAATCTCACAGGAATATAGAATAACCAAACTATAAACTAGAGCTCCTTATAGGAAAGTTTTTCTGCGATGAAGTGCAATTCATTAGTCCCAGTATTGTTGTCATTAAATGGTTAGCAATGTGGGAAAGCAGTCAGTTAATTAAGATGAAAGCAGCAATAGTATTATTCAAATATTCTAACCCAGGCTTGTTTTCCAAATTACGAAGAAAAAGATATTACAAAGAGATTTAACAGTCTGAAATTCTCTTTTCTGTAGCCTTCCATCTAGGGGTACACTGATGACCAGAGCACCACCCCTCAGGTGTCCACAAACTCCTCCCATAGTGACTGGCCCAGGGTTCACATGTGGTTAAAGTGAAGCCAGTCAAAGCCCTTCCAGCAATTTTTCTGGTGTGCCCGCAGAGAAGAGTCCTACTTACCTCTTGCATCTTAAAATGACAGGGTGGGAACTGGGGGCTCTCTGAGGCAGTGTACCTCTCTGTGCTAGCAAAGCTCTATAGTGGGAGTGAATGAAGACAAGCAGAGACAAGCAGATGAGTGAAGGGGAGACAAAGTCTTGGAGCCGAGCATCCCTGCCATTTCTGTCATTTCAAATATGAGCCAACAAATTCCCCTTTTGTGTTCAAACTGATGTGTGTTGAATTTTGTCTCAAAAAACCAAAAGAGACCTGACAAATTATTTTCATTGGAATTGACTACCCACATGAATAAAAAGCATTGTTTATCTCACACAAATTTCTCCAGCTGTTCACTGGTAAAGCAAAACAGAAAACATGGAACACGTATTCACCCTGGAAAATGCCACTGCAAAACTCTGCCGTGGAAGAAACAGTACTGATTCCCTTTTTTAGACAATGGCATTTTAGACTTTTTGCCCATTTTAATAATTGTACTGTGGTTCAACTTGAGTCATATCATTCACGTCAACTTTAAATCTCTTGTTTTTAAATTCAGTCCTCAATTACTAGTGCTCCAAAACTCAAAACTAGTGCTCCAAGGCAACAGAAGCCTTGGGTGCAGCTTATGTAAACCCAGTGTAACCTCACAATCTTTGTCTTCATATACTTCATAATGTCACCCTTCTTTTTGGAAGAGAGGGGAATCCTCTTTCCTTCTTGGTGGTAAGTCGAATTTAGTTCAGAAAAGTTGCCATTGTGAATTCATAGTATGGTTAGCAGCTGTGTGATGGTGCTATTTGACTTGGTATTTGTATGTCAGGTTAAAGCTTAACTGCTTCAAAGAGATTCAACATACAATTGCTTAAAAATACAAAGTTTATTTCTCTTTTGTGTAACAAGCTTACTATTAACAGTTCAGGTCAGCACAGAATCTCTGCTTCTCAGTCACTGTCCCTCCCAGTGGTTGTTTCTTCATCCCCTAGGGCACTGTCTTGTCATCTGTGAGATGTAACTTGAGTCATGACCACACTGAAGTTCCAGTTAGCAAAAAGAGAAAATTAGGTATGAAAGAGCCATACCCCTAGTCTTAGGGTCTCTGCCTCTCACATTCCAAGGGTGAGAACTTAGTCACATGGCCACACAAAAAACATGTTGGGAAAAGCCCTCTTTCAGATACATCATGGACCATGGAAGAAAGGGAAAATGGAATTTGGTGGAGCACCAGTATTGTTCTCGGGACTGTAGGTACTGTTCTTGTTGCTGCCATTGTTTCACGTCTCCTCTTTTACTTTAGTGTGTAAGAGAAAAATGAATACATTGATCCTCTAGCATCAAAGTAAAACATGAAGAAACTGGAGTTATAACAGAAATATTGCTCTTCACTTTTTACTTATTCAAAAGTTATTTGGTAGCCAAATTTAGCCCTTCAGTGGATATAGAAGTCATTCCTCTCCAAAGAAGTCATCAACATTTTTGATTAAAGTCTGGAAAACAGATTAATACTAATTTACCTTTTTCCAGATTGACAATACCCTCATAACATTTTGTTCATTTGTCTGTGTTTTAGACTTTGTAGGCACCCTGTAGGATTCCAGGGAACATTGTCATAGTTTTAGTCATCAACCATGAAGAGATTCTTCTAGTGAGGGTATATTTTAAGTTGTTTGACATAACGTTAGCTCTACCTTCCCTAGAAAGGATGATTAAGTGTTTTAAAATACGTATTTCCTCAGTTACTCTTTAACCTTGCCTGAAAATGTGAACATGAATATTTTCATTTATTTCTGAGTACTTAGTACTGTAGTTTCAAAATCTTTCAAAATAGTTTTCTTTGGGGTCTTAAATAACCCATTTTTGGAGGCTTGTATTTGTTTGTATAATTACATTTTTTAAAAAAGAACAATAAAGCCCAAAGTGAGAATAAAGGAAATAGTAAAGATAAGAGCAGAAACAAATGAGATTGAGTATAAAAAAATGATACAAAAGATCAATGAATCCAAGAGCTGGTTCTTTGAAAAGATAAACATGTTTGTATAATTGTTTTATTAAGTGTTTCACACTTTCAACATTTCTATATGATGTGCCATATTTTGCCATGTGTAATGTGTACTTTTTTGCCCAAGTTTTTGAGGGAAAAATAAGGATGCACATTATACATGGATATAATGATTACATACCATGGGTATCATAATGGGTATAATAATCTCATGTGTAAGGTGCCCCAAAACATGGATGCACATTATAAATGGCAAAATATGGTATATTGGTGATTAAATATATTAACTTCTTAGGGTGTGCCCATTCTGGTCATTATCAAATCTTAGTTAAATATTTGGGAAACCATAAACTCAAAGGAACCATGAAGATCAAATCAAAGCAAAGATACTAGAGATACAGAGAAAAAATTCAAACTTTGGGTATAATTTACTAATAAAAATGGGACTTAATGGTTATATCAATGTCAAGTCCATCCTTTATCTTTCCAGATCTCCCCTCTAGTATCCTGACTCAAACAGAGCCAACAATATCCTTACCACCATATCCTCATCCCCTCATATTCTCACTGCCCTCCTTCCTGGCTCCAGTCGCACATTCAACCATTATTTTGGCACACGGTCTTTCCTTTGCCACCTCTCACGTTCTCATGTGCATTTGGCAAATGCTTCATTCTGGTTTCATCTTAATTATGCCTGCACCCAAACAGCCGAATGTGGCTAAAGAAAATGACATTTTTAATTTCACTACTGTTAACCTCAAGTGGACCCTTAATGGTACCCAGTAACCATACTACGTTTCCATGGTCACCCCTTCCCTCACGTCCACAAATGACTATTCCACACCTTCTCTTTGGTTTTTAGAGACTTCTCTTCCCTCAGTCTGACTCAGTTGATGACCCTGCTTCCTATTCTGAGAAAATGGAAGCAAGCAAAAGAGAACCAGAATCTAGAACTATCCTGGCAAAACTATGCACAGAGTAGGCACTCAAAAGAATTTTTGGTGAATGAGAACCTCTTGGATGTGTACCTGAGGTGAAGCACACTTAATGTGGTACAGTAGCAAGAAACACCCATGGTGTTTGTTGGGAGGGAAGCCTCGGAGGCAAATATTATTTCTCATGAGTTAGTAATTTAAGAATAATAACTGAACTCAAACATTGATTATTTGGGTAGTGTTTTATATGTAGTAATATATGCAATGCTATTACAACTAAGTATTCATGTTATGAAATTCATCTGCCTTTGCATTTATATAATGTCCAAATATTATATTTTAGCCTCTTTAGTATCTGAATATTGTTTTTAGCCAACACTTATTTTACATGAAGTGCAATCTGCTTCATTTTTGCAAGTTTTTCACGTGGAAATAAAGATTAGCGTAATGTATTCTTAGTAGAAATCCTGTGTGATTAAACTTTGTGGATGCCTTCGTAACTGAAAGAGGAGTCCTTGAAACTGAGTCAACTTTCTTTTCCCCCTTAGCCAGACCTGGATAAAGAGTGTGGTATGTGGAACTCACCCGGGGCCTTGGTCTGAGTGAGCTGGAGTTCCTGGGAGCGTGGCACAGAGGCTGGTGTGAATGAACAGTTCAAAAATAAGATTTTGTATAGTAATAGTTCTAGGTTATTCAGCAAATAAGAAATTAACAGCTCATACTTAAAGGCAATTATTAAAGCAGTGTCATTAAACACAGGAAACTTGCTATATATTAATTAAGGCAATGGTGGCAAATATTTCAAAAGCTGTAAATCTTTTACTTTATCAAGATGAATATCATTGCAAGAAATAATATAATTGGAAAAGGGAAAACCACATAATAATTTTATCCTGGTTTTTCTTTAATGGCAATTGCTGTTAGTGACTTATAGAAAAGAAAGAACTAGGTACTTATAACCTAAAAATCTGAATTCCTCCCCTTGCAAGATGCTATGTATTTGCCTAAGGCCTTCTTCCTGTCTCTGAACTTCTGCACAGTGACTGAGGGTGAAACTGGCTTTGTAGCCACATTTCATCTCCTCTCTTAAAGGGCTCATAACCTTGAAAGAGGGCAGGGAAAGAAGCTGGAAATTAAAAACTCTCCTTTGACTATTATACTTTTAAAACCATTTGAACCTAATAGGCTAGGCAATAGACTTTGTACTTAGACTTGGGCAGTGCTGTGCTAGAAAATGTTTTTAACAAGTGGCTCTCTGGAAAACAAACAAACAAAAACTCTGATATACAGCCTCTGCCATTTTCCTTAGTGTGAATACTCCCACCATGGTTAGTTTCAAGCTGTTCACCTGATGCCACAAATGAAAAGTTGTGAAGAGAGGTGGACCATCCAGCCTGTAAGAGGCAGCTTCCGTACATAATTGGAGGGGTGACTGGGAGGGACCAAGTTCTGTCCTGACTCTTATGACAAATAGAGGGCTCCTTCTTCCTAAGCAATTCAATAAAAAAAGAAAGGAAGGTCAATGTTCTACAAGTTATTGGACTTTCGAAGAGACTAGAACTTAACTACTTCAACCACGTAAAAGAAAGGATTCTTTTGGGATATGGGATATGATGGAGGTGCTAATTATTATTAAAATTGCAGCTACAGGATGGGGCAAAAGTAGGTTTACTGTTCTTCATAGGGAAAATAATACACTAATTAATAAATAACAATCTGAGGGTAAACTCTATTTCATGTACTCACAACTGTAAACCTATTTTTGCCCCACCCTAGATATTACAATACATAAATCTATCAGAATAACATGTTTTACTCCTTAAATTTACACAATGTTATATGTCAAAACAGTATGGAGTTTCCTTAAAAATTTAAAAATGCAACTACCTTTTGCCCATTGATCCCACTTCAGGGAATTTATCCAAAGTAACCCAAAACACTAATCAGAAAGAATATATGGACCCCTCTGTTCATTGCTGTGTTCCTTACAATTGCCAAGGTCTGGGAGCAGCCCGAGCATCCATCAGTAGATGAGTGAGCAAAAAACCATGGTCATTTACATGTTGGAATACTGCGTGTCCATAAAATGAAGGAACTTTTACCTTTTGCAACAGTATGGATGGACCTGGAGACTATTATGCTAAGTGAAGTAAGCCACTCAGAGAAAAACAAACATCATGTTAAATCACTTACATGTAGAATCTAATTAACAAAACAAACTGATGAACAAAATAGAAACAGAGGCACGGACATAGGGAACAGACTGACAGCTGTCGGGGGAAGAGAGGGAGGTGGGGACTTAATGAAAGAAGGGGAAGGGATAAGTCAAAGAACATAGGTGCATGACCCACAGACACAACAACAGTGTGCTGGTGGCCAGAGGGAATGAGGGCAGGGGCTGCTTGGAGGAGGGCAAAAGGTGGGGGAATGAGGGCATCTGTAATAGTGTCAATAATAAAAATAAAGAAAATTTAAAACATTTTGGGATAAAGCAAAATGTTTTTTTTTTTCTTTCTGGTTTATAGCAAAGCAGAAAGAAAACAGAGTGCCGGAACCAGGCAAGTCTTCTATGGAGTAGAAAGAGAGGTCCCGGCAGGCTTCCCCACCTCAGGCCGTGGAGTCCTGATGCCTCTTTCAACTGCCCTTCGGCACTTGCATAAACTTCCAATTTGAAATTCTGGTCAGCTCAAACATTATTTTTTTACTTTACATAAACAAAATACAGCACAACCTTTTCCTGTTTTCATATTTATTATATATAGATATAATCTGTAACTCAAGTGATACCTATTTCTCCTTTTTATTTTTATTTCCTTTCCTTTAAAGACATTTTATACACTTCTAAAGGTATTTTACCATTTACCATCCTAATCCACAACTTATTTTTCCCCTGATGTTTCTCTTTGCATCACTGACTGTGTTCAGGCCCATATATAGCAGTTAACTTCCCATGAAAGGTCAACACATCCCAAAATTGGTCCATTTACTGAAGTAACACTTGGCACTTGCTTAGGGTCTAATATAGAGTTTAATAAAAAGTAGAAATGAAAGAATAATTTCCACTGAATTAAAATACCAAACAATAATTTTTAAAGGTATTCTACTGAGCTGAAATTGAGTAAAAAAATTAATACGAAAACTTTATATTACAAGTGAGATTTTTATTAGTTTAACAATTTTCAACCTTTCTGTCTTTGTGTTCAGAGTTTTAATATTTTAGAAACTTACTTATTTTTGAACTCTGCCTCAACTTTTCTCCCTCACATGTACCTGTTCTATAGAGGAGAGTGAAACTCATTTTCACCTGGGGCCACATCAGCTGCACAGTTGCCTTCAAAGGGCCCAATGTAATTTCAACTCCTTAACAGTTAAGGAGCAGTTACATTTATACAGTCCTAAAATTATTTTGGCCCTTTGAAGGCAACCACGAGGCTGATGTGGCCCCTGGTGAAAATGAGTTTGACACCCCTGAATAATTTCTAGACCATGATGTATGCATATGTTTATGCGTCTGAAATATATTTTCTGAAATTCCAAGTCAATTAGATAATAAACTGTATGAGAGGAAGGACACACTGAGGAGATCACTGCACTACCTTCAGGTATGTGCTAACAGCTCTTGCTTAGTGATAGTTCTGTTAGAAAAATACATACTAATAGTATGGTTAATAGTAAACGGCTATGAAAATATTTGCTTCAAATTTTTCAGGGAAGGCTGTGGCTTGCCCAAAAGCATAACTTTTAACAACATCTTTCAAACCTGCCAAATCACATTGCCTATTTAGCCAATTCCGTGTGCATAATATTAATTTACTGTGCCACAAGCTAGTGTGCCTTAACTGTTATTGGGGGAAGCATAATATATTTGATTTCCTTTTATGAGTCTCACATTGCTTATAATTCAATAGGGCTACCACATTTTCTGGGCAGGCTATCAAATAGGATGTTGTAATGATTTGCTTGACTAGCAGAGTAGATGAAAAAATATCAGTTCTGTCTGAAGCTGTTCTATTTTTGAATTTCAAATTTGCAGAGTTTGAAACCATTTATTCCTCTGTGGTTCTCTTTTAAACAATAAAAAGATTCTTTTATATTTTAAAGAGTTAAACATGTCTGACAAAATCGGTTAAGGTAATGGCTAGAACAGCATGAATTTCAAAGAACAATAGAGGAGTTGTAGATTAAGTTTGAAAATGCCCAGGAAGGGGCTGTAGTACAATGCAGAGATTTTTTGGCTTGATGAAAGGGTGGCATAGGTTTTATCTGTAACTGACATCTTAGGGATGCTTGAATGCTTCAGTTCTCCACCTGCACTATATCCATTTGCAGCTCCCAGAGATATTAAGATGTCTTCTGCTTTATAAAATGTTACCAAGGCCCTGGCTGGGTACCTCTAAATTATCTTGGGAATATATCTGTCCTACTTGGAGGGTAGGGATGGACTGAGAACCTCTCAGTAGACTTACTTCCTATTTAAACACTATCATGGATTCCTTGAGTGACTGAGTTCCCCTTCTATAAACTAAATTCATTAAGCTTCTATAAACCACTGAAAAGGAATCTCATCATTGTCATAGGTTTATTCTTTTATATAATTGTTTCTTTTTCCAACAAATTTATTGAGCAAATGCTATGTATATCAGTCATGTTCTGAGTACATGGTGCACATTGGAGGGGAGTACAAAGATCTCTGCCCTGGTGAAGGTTATATGCTACCTGGAGAGATAGGAAACAATAAACATAATAAGTAAATAATGGAATGTGTTAGAAGTTTATAAATGCTGTGAAAAAAAGGAAGTAACAGAGCAGCATGAAGGGTTTTACCAGTGCTGGGCTAAGGAGGGACAGGCTTCTGCATCGGCACGGTCAGGGTTACTCACCAACTATGGGAAAGAAGTTGGTCAAGCAGGATCTAGGGGAAGAGCATTCCAGGCAGAGGAAACGGCTAGTGAAAAGGCTGAAAGCTGGAGCAGTCCTGGCAAGTTTGGGAAGCAGTGAAGAGGCCCATTTGGCCAGAACAGAATAAGTGAGTGGGAGAGTAGTAAGAGTTGGTGAGAGAAAGAATACAGTATGTCTTTTCTCTGAGTGAAATGGGGAGCCATTGCTGACCAGAAGAATGACATGAAGTGACTTACACTTTTAAAGAATCACCCTGGCTACAGGGTGAGAACAGATGGAAGGGGTCAAAGGTGGAAGGAGGGAGACCTGTTAATGAGGTGCTGCACTTAATCAGCTGAGAAATGATGTTGGATGGAGGGGGACAGGCAGCAGTGTAGCAAGTGAGAAATGGGAGAAGTCTGGACAAATTTTAAAGTAGATCCAATGGGATTTTCAAATAAATTGGAGGGTTTTGAAAGAAAGAAGAGTCCACAATGATTATAAGGTTGAAGAGGTAGGTTTTTGTTTTTATTTATTTATTTATTTTTGCTCTGGAGTGGAGGGAGGAGGGTCAGGCTCCAGCTTTGGACATGTGTATTTTGAGATGGATATTAAATATCCAAGCAGAGATGTCAAATAGGCAATAGGTTGTTTAAGTTTAGACTTTGAAAGAAAAGTCTGGACTGTAAATGTAAATTGGTGTGTTGTTAGCATATAGGTGGTAATTAAAACCATGGATTGGGATCACCAAAAAAGTGAGTGTGGATAGAAAACTTCTTGATTACATTTCATGTACTTGACATTATTTACTCAGTGACCCTATAAAGTTAAATACTCCATTTTCCTAAAGAGCTAGTGGTTGGTATTTGACCACATATTTTCACAAATCTAGAAGATGTCATTCACATAGGCTACAATGTCTGGTTATATATTTCTATATATTACTAGCCACAGCATGGTATGATAAATGCTATTATTGATATTCATAATGCAATATAATGTGATATAATTAGTAATATAAAATGTAATATAGTAATTGTTACATAATGAAATTATAGAGAAAGGAACAGTAAATTGATGTAGTAATAAGAGGGCAGAGTAAATTTAGAATACTGTTCTCAAATAATATATCTCAGAACAGATTAATGTATAATAACATTATGAATAGTTAAAATTAAGGTTAAGACTTCAAGTGAGGATCACTTGACATTATTCTTTAATAATCTATATTCAGGTCAACTTTCAGATACCCAGTTTGTCTTCCACATTCTCCCATCCTATGGCTAAAAAGGCTCCTGAAGCCCATTGCAACCCTGCCTGGGTAAGGGGCAGGGTGGAGCAGAAAGGGAGGCACAGCAACGAACTTCATTCCCAGTCTCTGTACTTTAGGGTTCCATCGGGGGAGCAGGGGCGGGGCACGTCGCATAGTCAGTCAGTCCACCAATGTGGCCGTGTGCCCTCCACTGTATCTTTTCTTTCTGTGGCCCAGGTTGTAAAGGGGTGGACAAATTAATGGATTGTCTGCTTTATGTTGTAAGCATTTTGACTCTCCAGAATAAGAGCAATCCTATCTTTTCTGGCAAGGGATACCTTTAATGTGGTTTTCAACTCCCAGCTCTAAAGAAAAAGGATATTATTGAGTTAGGAGATATGTGCCAGTGGTTATTGACAAAGTAGGTAAAAACTCTAGGAACTGCTTCCTGGTGAGATTTATATTCATATTTACATGTGACATATATTTTTCAAATGGTCTTTACCTCATATAAATCAACATTATGACTTAGGACAAGTAATCTCAATTATAAGGAAACCCAGGCAACAGATGAATTAAAATATTATTTAAACATTTAAAAATACATGTCCATATGTTCTGTTACTAGTTACACAGTTCCTTGAAGAGAGTTGGCAATTTGGTATAAAAGTCAACAGTAATGCAAGACTAGAATAATGCAGAACGTAAATAGCAACATTTCATACTGTAAATAGCAGCACTGAATCAGTGGGCCTGAAACATATGCAGTTTTATTCTATTTTTCTATTTATGCATTTTTCTGTTCTGAGCTCAACATCTTACCTTTACATAAAAGGCCATTCTCAGTGGGCCACATCTGTGCCCATGTTTGGAGTCATTCAGCCTTGCAGGCACTCTTCATACTGCATCGGGGTATGTCCTCAGCGCCTAGCATGGTACCCTTGCACACACAAGACTCTCAGAATCATTTGGCAATCCATTAGGTGATGATTGATTAGTTGCTTTCTCACATATTAATAATATTTCAATTCTGTAGTTTCAGTTCAAGCATTTTCTGTGCTGTACTTCATAAAATTTTACCAATTTTCTTCTGTACTTAGTCGCTTCTTTGTATGATGTTCAAACTAATGAAGTAAGTGCAGAATAAATCGCTGCCAGTTCAGTTTATCTTGAGAATCAGCTGGCATAATGGTATGTACAGTAACCCAAATCAACATTAATTTATATATTCAACAAATTTTTATCAAGCTCACTGAGTGCCAGCCACTGTGTAAAGTGATGGGAATGCAAAGGGGACTGAGGCAGGTGGAGTCTCTGTCCTCATGGAGCTTTCCTGTAAGAAAACAGTTGCAGTGACATGTAATAACCCAAGTTCACAGTACTGTAGGAGCACATCACAAGGCTCCTATTAACAATTAGAATTAAGTTCAGGGACACATGGCAGAAACTCAAATAACAGTAGCTTCAAGGAAATAGACATTTTTCTCCAACATGACCATCTGGGGGTAGACAGACCAGAATACCACTAAGTCAGGGACTACTTCTACCTTGTTGCTGTGCTGTATGTGGCCTCAGTGCTCAAAGTCACCTCATTGTCTAGGATGCTACTCTAACCCTAGGTCCACATTCTACCAGCAGGAAGGAGGAAAAGGGAGGGGAACCAGGTTCCCTACCTTCCCAAGACTTCCCAGAAGTTGCTTAAACCACTTTCATTGACATTTCATTGACCAGACTTGGTCACAGGGTAATGCCTAGCAACAAGGGAGGCTAGAAAATGAAATATTTATTCTGTGCAGACAGAAAGAAATGGGGGTGAGTACAGGGGGCAACTAACAGTCTCTTCCCCATTTATTTCTTGGAAAATGGTTGCCAAAATTGAGAACTCAAGGAAAGTTAGATTCTCAGAAGTGTATGTGTGTGTGTGCTCTCATAGAAGGACAATATTCTAGAGAAAAGGAAAAGCACAGGGAACTGAACACTGAGAAGAAACTGTTCTTTCACCAATTATGGCTGGTCATTGCATGATCGTGTTGGTACTTTTCTTCAGAAAAGAGGTGTGGTTCAGGTTATAATAGAGGAAGGGGATGGAATTGATGTTTAGTGCATATTTGTGCTTAAACAGGCCAGGAGACCACCTCAGAAGGGTTAGAGGCTGGAGGGAAAGTTTGTGACAGAGAGGTGTTAATCCTTCCCTGAAACATTTGCTCAGGTGAAGGCATGTACTTGAGCCAATTCAAAGAGATGAGAATTCAGGGATTATCCCAAGGTTTAGGTGAACAGGCTAGCCCATGCTTTTCTGTGCCCATGATACAGTAGCATTACCAGTTTCATCTGAATCTTACTGAAGTGGTATGAATTTGTAAGACTAAAAATATGTATGATATGATTAATTCACAATAGCAACCTGCTTTGGGCTTTCTTAATTTGTATAAGCCTTATAAAATTATTCTTTGTCTAATTAAAAAAAATTTAATAGCAATTCTTGCTTGGTTGTTATTGTGATAAATAAGCAATTGCCTCAAATGAAAATAACTATTCTCTGGGAAAAGAGAAATTATTAACACCTTACTACCGGAAATGCACATTAACACAAAGGAAACAAGAACAACTTTGCGAATAAACAAATTGGTACATATAAATGTGAACAGATTCTCCAAGTTCTGCTGTTGGTTTGTGTGTGTATGTGTGTGTGTGTGTGTGTGTGTATGTGTGTGTGTGTTTATAGGTAGTTTATTTTTCAAAGTAGCATTGATTCATTCTACAAATATTTCGGTTAAAAATAAAACATAAAATGCACTCAGCATATGAAATATTATTCATTTGACATACTTTCATTGTGCCCACATTGTTCTAAAGTAATGCTCTATATTGAATATTCATCAATTTTAATAAAAATGAAAGTTAATATGTCCATAAAATTATAATCATATATAACATGTACCATTTATTCTAGTGTTTTATTTCTATCACTTTTAAATTGCTACTTTATAACTTTTTTTTGGATCTTCTCTCCATCTGCTCTTTGCCTTTTTTTAAAAGATGTTATTTATTTATTTCTAGAGAGGGAATGGAGGGAGAAAGAGAGAGGGAGAGAAACATCAATGTGCAGTTGCTGGGGGTCATGGCCTGCAAACCAGGCATGTACCCTGACTGGGAATCGAACCTGTGACACTTTGGTTCGCAGCCCGTGCTCAATCCACTGAGCTACACCAGCCAGAGTGCTTTTTTTTTTTTGAAGTTGGATTATTGGTTCTTTTGGTGAGCTTTTTAAGAGATATACCAACTAGTGCTGTTCAGTGTTGATTGTTTTTGCTTTCTTTTCTATTGCCAAGTCAATGGGAGAAGCTGTGTGCACTTTCTTTGATAAACTGATTGTCAGTGTCTTATTCCTTTATGCTCCTGAGATGCAAGGAAGTGCCCTTAGTAGACCTCTACTTGCTGCAGTGCTTGGTAGGAATGTTATTCTGTAAGTCTGAGTTTCCAGGGCAAATCTTTATTTATGGGATTAGAGCTTTATTCTTTTTTAGCTAATGTAACAAAACACAAATTAGAATTATAAGATTCAAGAATGAAGACACAAACATAGAATACTATTGTAGAGTTCCAAGGTATTCAAGACCATTTAACCTTTCCCTTTACAGAAAAGGAACTGATGCCTCCAGGGGTAAATTACCATTTCCTGAAGGCACCAGGACAACAACTCTGGTCACCTGATTCTTACTTCCAGGTGCAAGGTGAATGTGAAATTTCAAGCAAAAGGTAGTGTTTTGAGACCTTACTGTTTGCAGTCTTGAATAACAGGGCCTCTTCATTACTCTAAAACAGTGGCTCAAAGGCTTGCTATTGTGCCCCATAATTCTGTTGCCCCTTATCTCTGCTCCTTTCTCCTGGCTCCAGGCCATGACTCTGATTGGGTCAGTGACCTAGTTACAAATGACTAAGGAGCACTCCTGCTGGAATGAAATCGATTGATATTGAGTTCTTGTAGTTTTAACCAAAATAAGGCAGTCATTTTTGGTCAATATATATGACTTTGTAAACTACAGCAGGCTTACTCAGGAAGAACCTCTTAAGCTTCTTTAGAAGCAAAGCCAGCCTTCAGAAGGTACAAGCCCTCTGAGCTTCCTGGACCTGAGTAGCAGAGGAATAAAAGACATTTGTGCCTATAAATACGGTGAGGAAGAAGAACTAAATTACAGAGAAGCTCAAATTGAATTAGTTTACAAATGAAGAGAGGTAGATGGCCAGTCCCTAAGAAATTACCCACAGACTTCCAGCCAAAATCGAGGTGTAGGTAAACACAGCTCACCTCCTGTACAATCACATCAAAATCACAACTGAACTATAGAACAACCATCATTCAGAACCATCAGAAATCGAATTGAATGAAAGTCTGACAACTACAGAATTAAAGACACCACATCCATCCAGACTGGTAGGAGGGGTGCAGACATGGAGACACAGAAACATGGAATGGGCTACCCCACATCCACATGTGGTGGCTAATAATTCAGGAGGGGTATCTCAGGAGTGAGGAGTCCCCTGGTGTGGGCACCAGGTCCTCCCAACCCAGGGTTCCAGTGCCAGGAATATAAGTCCCCATAATTTCTGGCTGCAAAAATCAGTGGGGATTGAGTTGCTGGAAGAAACTTCCAGAGTCCCAAGTAGTTCCTCTTAAAGAGCCCTCACACAAACTTACTCAGACTCACTCCCTCTGAGCTCCAGTACTAGGGTAGCAGCTTGAAAGTCACCAGTGGCATATGGGGAAGAGCTGAAGTGTCTGGCATCAAGGTGAGAGCTGGGGGGCAGCTTTCTCCAAGACAGAAAGTTGGGGAGAGGCCATTGCTACTTTTCTGAGCTCTTCCCCCACAGAGCCACAGAGTCAGCAGGTGGGTGCCATATCTGAGACTCCATCGACAAGGCTAACACCATTTGCCCTTGCCTGGAGATCCCCTGAGCCTCCATCCCACCCAACTTATGGGCCCACTCAAGCTGTTAAGAGTGGCTTTTCCATATGGATGACTGGTCTTGGCTCATGCTTCACAACTTCCTAAATCATCTCAAACAAGCAACAGCTGGCTTTAGTGAGCCCTCAGCCCACATACATCCTGCTAAGTGGCTCCAGGTCAGGCACTAGCAGCAGCCAGCCTACATAAACAGCTTAGCTTTCCCTGGGAACCTCCAATCACAGCACAAGTAGCGGCATCTTAGATTGCTTTATAGTTCAAGCTGGATGGCCCTGGGCAGAACACAGGTGGGAGCTGACCTTGGCCTGCACCAATGGGGAAACCCCAGAGCTTGCTCACCCATGGATAGCTATAGGCCATGTCAAAGTACCACCACCATGCCCCTGAACAGCTGGTTCTCCACAGAGGGCAGAGGCTGATGGTCAGTAGTCACAGCCAGTCCTTGCAGCAAACTGGCCTAGATATATCTCTTCTATTGACCTGCCAACAGCAATCAATGCTCAACTACAAGAAAAGGGTATACTCAGCCCACACAAAAGGCACACCTGAAGTACTCAGCTTGGGTGATAGGGGAGGCTGTGCCACTGTACCCTACAGGACACCTACTACATTAGATCATGCTACCAAGGCAAGGAGTCATACCAGCTTTACCTACTACATAGAAACAAACACAGGGAGGCTGCCAAAATGAGGAGACAAAGAAACATGGCCCAAATGTAGAAGAGATAAAAACTCCAGAAAAAGACCTAATCAAAAGGGAAATAAGCAAACTATCAGATGCAAAGTTCAAACACTGGTTATAAGGATGCTCAAGGAACCTAGTGAGTACATTAACAGCATAAAAAAGATCCAGTCAGAAGCAAAATATTCCAAATTGAAATAAAGAAAAAATTAGAGGGAAACAACAGTAGAGTTGATGAAGCATAGAATCAAATCAATGATTTGGAACATAAGGAAGCAAAAAACAAACAATCAGAACAACAAGAAGGAAAAAGAATCTAAAAAATCAAGGATAGTGTAAGGAGCCTCTGGAACAATTCAAGCACTCCAACATTCACATCATAGGGGTGTGAGAAAGAGAAGAGAAAGAGCAAGAAATTGAAAATCTATTTGAAAAAATAATGAAACGAAACTTCACTAATTTGGTAAAGGAAATAGACATGCAAGCCCAGGAAGTACAGAGTCCCAAACAAAATGGATGCAAAGAGGCCCACTTCAAGACACATCATAATTAAAATGCCAAAGGTTAAAAACAAGAAGAGAATCTTAAAAGCACCAAGAGAAAAAGAGTTAGTTACCATCAGAAGAGTTCCTATAAGACTGTCAGCTGATTTCTCAAAAGAAACTCTGCAAACTATAAGGAATGGCAAAAAATATTCAAAGTCAAAAAAGCAGGGACCTACAGCAAGGTTGCTCTACCCAGAACACTAACATTTAGAATGAAGGGCAGATAAAGAGCTTCCAAGACAAGAAAAACTAAAGGAGCTTATCATCAACAAAACATTATTATATGAAATGTTAAAGGGAAATATTTAAGAAAAAGAAGATCAAAGCTGTGAACAATAAAATGGCAAAAAATACTTATCTATCAACAACTGAATCTAAAAAGCAAACTAAGCAAATAGAAGGACTGGGAAAGAATCATGCAGAGCAGTTGATACTTGCCAGATGGGAAGGTATGGGGGGGAATGGGTGAAGAAGTGAGGGGATTAACAAGTACAAATTGGAGACCTCCAGTCAAGATGTAGGCATAGGTAAACATGCCTTGCCTCCATGCACAAATATAGCAAAAAACACAGCTATACTACAAAACAAGTATCACACAGAATTGTCAGAAAATTGAGTTCTGTGGAAGTCTGAAAACCAAGGATTTAAAGAAGCCACATTCATCCATACAAGTAGAAAGAGTGGCAATGCAGAGAGTCATGGAGAGATATGGAGATGTGGAGTGGTGCAGAAGGGCACAGAGGTGGAAATGGGAAGTCTCACATCCATGTGTGGTAGATAAAAAATGGGAGGGTTACCTCAGGAATGAGGGATCCCAGCCCCAGGCCAAATCACCCAGCCCAGGGTCCCAGTGCCAGGAAGATAAGTCCCCATAACTTCTGGCTGTAAAATCCGGTAGACTTTGGGGCAGTGGAAGAAACTGCACTCTCTTAAAGGGTCTGCAGCATACTTAGGAATTATGCAGAGCCACACTCTCTGGGATTCAGTACCAGGGCAACAGCTGGAAGGGCACTGGTGGCATATGGGGAGAAAGTGAAGTGCAACTGGGGAGACAGCTTCCTCCTGGGTAAAACTCCAGAGGCCAGGAAGCAGCAATGTCCCCTCTGCTAGTCTTCCCCCACACAGAGCAGCAGAGTAGTGACATGGGTTGTCCTGCCTTGTCGATTACCTAAGGCTCCATTCCATACAACTTAACAGGTGCACCAAGACAGAGAGTCAAAGCAGCTCTATCTAATACACAGAAACAAAAATAGGGAGGCTGCCAAAATGAGGAGACAAAGAAATATGGCCCAAGTGAAAAAAGAGAACAAAACTCCAGAAAAAGAACTAAATAAAATGGAGATAAGCAACCTATGGGATGCACAGTTCAAAATTCTGGTTATCAGGATGTTCCAGGAACTCATTGGGTACTTCAATGCTGTAATAAAGACCCAAGCAGAAATGAAGGTTACATTAAGTGAAATAAGTAAAAATCCACATGGAACCAAGAGTGGAGAGGAGGAAGTTGAGGATCAAATCAACGATTTGTAACACAAGGAAGGAAAAAGCATTCAATCAGAACAGCAGGAAGAAAAAAAGAATAAAAATTAAAAAACAAGGATAGGCTTAGGACCCTCTGGGACATCTTTAAACATACCCATATCTGAATAAGAGGGGTGCCACAAGTAGAAAAGAAAGAGCATAAAATTGAAAATTTGTTTGAAAAAATAATGAAAGAAAACTTCCCTAATTTGGTGAAGGAAGTAGATATACAAGTCCAGAAAGCACAGGGAGTCCTAAACAAGATGGACCCAAAGAGGACCACACCAGGACACATCATAATTAAAATGCCAAAGGCTACGATAAAGATAGCCTCATAAAAGCAGCAAGAGAAAAGCAAAGTTGCCTATTCTTAAAAGAAACTCTGCACACTAGAGGGACTGGCAAGGAGTATTCAAAGTGATGAAAAGCAAGGACCTACAGCCTAGATTACTCCATCCAGCCAAGCTATTTAGAATTGAAGGGCAGATAAAGTGCTTCTCAGACAGGGTAAAACTGAAGGAGTTCATCATCACCAAGCCATTATTATATGAAATGCTAAAGGGAATTATATAAGCAAAAGAAGAAGACCAAAGTGATGAACATTAAAATTGCAATAGATTCACAACTATCAATAATTGAATCCAAATAACAAACTAAGCAAACAAGCAGAACAGGAACAGAATCATAGATATGGAGATCATTTGGAGGGTTATCAGTTAGGAAAGGGGGAAAATGGGGGGAAAGGTGCAGAGATTAAGAATCACCAATTAGTAGGTACAAAATAGACAGGGGGATGTTAAGAACAGTATAGGTAATGGAAAAGCCCAAGAACTTATATGCATGACCTGTGGACATGAACTAAAGGGGGGATTGCTGGAGGGAATGGGGGTATTGGGTGGAGGTGGGCTAAGGGGAAATATTGGAACAAATGTAATAGCATAATCAATAAAATACCTGTATGTTAAAAAATAGATAAAATTTACAAAAAGAAGTACAAACTGGTAGTTACAGAATAGCCATGGGGATGTAAAATACAGTATAGGAGGTGGAGTGTCCATGTAGAACTTACATGCATGACCCATGGATATGAACAATGGTGCGGGGATTTCCTGAGGAAGTGGGGTGTGCTGAGTGGAGAGAGGCAAAGGGGGTAAGATTGGGACAACTGTAATAGCATAATCAATAAAATATAATTTAAAAGGGGAAAAAAGAGAAACTACCCACAAATGTTCTTAGATGCCTTTAGGACGAATCAGTTAACATTATCAACTTTAGTTTGCTTGTCTTCAAGTGGGTAATGATAATAATACTGACCTTGGCCAGTAGTTGTGCAGATTGGGGGTAATATGGTAAATGACCACCACTGTGTCGGGACTGCAGGTAAGGTAACTGTTATGATTATTACTTTTCTTCTTATCTACTCAGACGATAGGAAGGGACTTTCCAATGAATTTGCAAAAGCCATATAAATCCTTCCTCACTGTACAATGGTTTAGATTATGGGCTATATGAGATTAAGATTACTTCCTAGCTATGAGATTTTAGAAAAATATATTTGACTTTGTGTGCCTCAGTTATTTCAGCTGTAAAATGTGGATAATATTACCTTTTATCACTAAGAGCTATAGTGAGGGTTAAATGAGATAAACTAAGGACTACTTAGACAATGTCTAGCATATAGTAAACACTTACTATGTGTTCTCCGTTATCAAGTGTTATCTTTATTTTGTGAATACTGAAGCTGAGGTTCTTGATTTGCCATGTTAGTAGGTACCATAGGGGATGCTGAAAGATCTTCTCTCCCTTCTTTTCTCCCTTGTTGTCTTTAATCTCTTTCTCCCTCATATATCTACTTATTGGACTGGATTAATATACAACAATTCCTGCCTAGTTGATTGGAATTTAGGACATCTAATTCCTTTTCACTTTCTTTTCCCTGCAGCACTACCTTCCTGCTTCTACCAGGACACCAATAAGTACTCACTCACATACCTTGCTTCCACTGCAATGAAATCATATTATACCTTTGTCTTTTGCCACTAGCCTACAACTATTAGCTTTCATGTCCAAAGTTCCAAGTTTTTTATTTGAATTTTTATACTTGAGAAATCAATAGGGTTAAGGAAATAAGAACCAGTGCTTACATAAGTGTTTATTAGACTTTTCTTTATCATCTTTCAGGTCTTGTAGAAATTTGCCTGATGCACCCCCTCGATGTGGTGAAAACCAGGTAAGGTTCTGCATGAACAAGTTTTATTGACTTTGGCTGATATCCAAATTAAGGTCTGCCAGAACACTAAATGCTAGAACTTGTCCCAAACCGGTAGCTTCTCCCAATAATGGCATTTATATTTACTTCTTAAAGAAAATACTATTTGACAGATAAAATGTGAACAGTGAAAAGCATTTCTGGATTGAGGTCATCTCAAAGTATATATTTTACCGCCTTCACATGTAACCATGAGGTATGACTTGTGGCTAAACTGGTTAAGTGAGGTAAATTTATCAAAATGATGTAAAAACTAAACTTTGCCCAGTGAATTATTACAGCAGACTTTCATTTGGCATTGCACATAACAGATTGCTATTTAATAGTCAGCATTTTGGTGTGAGACTCCAAAATTTCAAGTAAACTTCTTAAATGGTGCTTAACAAATTTATTCCTATAACTGTTTGCCAATGCAAAATGCCATATTTCCAGGAAAAATGCATTTGCTATTCAAGGCAGATACAAATAAGGGTACCATATTAAATCTATTTATCAAGAGAAAAAATCTTATGAGTTTTAATATGATCTGGAACATTTTAAAAAATTAAACATGTAGCTGAATTGTGGGACTCTTTTATTCAAATTAGAAGCTCTGAGAATGTAGTGCAAGTTTCCATTTGTATTGTGCAAAACCCAAGCACACTACACCTAGACTGTAGTGTAATGGCAAAAAGTGCCGTGCAATGAGAGGGCGGAACAACCCTTACTGCCACAGTTAGGAAATACAGTCGTCCCCCCTTAGCCACGGTTTCTCTGAGGTTTCAGTTACTGATAGTCAGCTGCAGTCTGAAAATATTAAATAGAAAATTCCATAAATAAACAATTTACAAACTTTAAATTGTGCACCTTTCTGAGTAATATGATGAAATCTCACACTGTCCCACTTTGTTTTGCCCAGGACATGAATTACTTCTTTGTCTAACATATCCACATTGCATGTGTAGTATAATAAGGTATTTTGAGAGAGAAACCAATTTCACATAACTTTTATTATAGTATTTTCATATAATCATTCTATTTTATTATTAGCTATTGTTGTTAATCTCTTACTATGCCTAATTTATAAATTAAACTTTATGATAGGTATGTATGGATAGAAATAAGCAGAGTATCTATAGTGATTGGTACTATCCACGGTTCAGGCCTTCACTGAAGGTCTTAGAATGGATTCCCCACAAATAAGGGGGACTGCTGTACTTAATGAGCTAGGCTGGTCAGTGAATGGACACATTGCTAATTTACCTAAAGAGGCCACAGAATCTTAGGCTGGCTGCTGAAAGCAAGGAAGGTGACTATGGTGTGCATATCATATTACATTTGTTTTCTTTTTTTACTTTTAATTTTTTATTGTATTTTTCCATTACCATTTAGTTCCCTTATACCTCCCTCCACTCCCCACAATCACCACATTGTTATTTATATCCATGAGTCCTTCTTCTTTTTTGTTCAATCCTTCCACCCCTTTACCTCCACCATCCCTCACCCAGCTGTCATCCTGCTCTCTATGAGCCTGTCTCTATTTTGCCTATTAGTTCAGTTCATTCATTAGAATCCACATATGAGTGAAATGATATTGTATTTGTCTTTCTCGGACTGGCTTATTTTCCTTAACATGATATTCTCCAGATCTATCCATACTGTAGAAGTGTAAAAATTTCTTCTCTTTTACAGCCAAGTAGTATTCCATGGTGTAAATGCCCCGTAGTTGTTTTATCCACTCATCTGCTGATGGACACCTGGGCTGCTTCCACATCTTGGTGATTATAAATAACACTGCAATGAACATAGGGGTGCTTACGTTCTTTCAGATTAGTGTTTTGGGTTCCTTTGTATATAGTCTCAGAAGTGGGATCACTGGGTCAAAAGGCAGACCCATTTTTAATTTTTTGAGGTATCTCCATACTGCTTTCCACAGTAGCTGCACCAATCTACATTCCTACCAACAGTGCATGAGGGTTCCTCTTTCTCCACACCCTTGCCAGCACTTGGTATTTGTTGATTTATTGATAATAGCCACTCTGACAGATGTGAGATATCTCATTGTGGTTTTAATTTTCATTTCTCTGATGACTAAGTGATGTTGAGCATCTTTTCATATGTCTATTGGCCACCTGTATGTCCTCTTTGGAGAAGACTCCATTCAAGTCCTTTGTCCACTTTTTAAACTGGGTTGTTTGTTTTTTTGGTGTTGAGTTTTGTAAATTCTTTATAAATTTTGTATATTAACCCCTTATCAGATAAAACAGCAAATATGTTCTCTCATTCTGTAGGTTGCCTTTTTGTTTTGTTGATGATTTCCTTTGCTGTGCAAAAACTTTTTAGTTTGATGTAGTCCCATTTATTTAATTTTTTGTTTCCCTTGCTTGGGAGATATACCTGATAAAATATTGCCATGAGCTCTGTCTGAGATTTTGCTACCTGTGTTTTCTTTTAGAATTTTTATGGTTTCAGAACTAACATTTGAGTCTGTGATCTATTAGAATTTTTTCTTGTGTGTTGTATAAGAAGGTGATCTAGTTTCATTTTTCTTCATGTATCTGGCCAGTTTTCCCAACATCATTTATTGAATAAACTATCTTTAGCCCGTTGTATATGATTGCTTCCTCTGTCAATTATTAATTGACTATAAAAGTGTGGGTTTATCTCTGAGCTCTCTGATTCTGTTCCAATGATCTAGTGTCTGTTTCTATGCCAGTACCATGTATTTTGATTACTATGGCCTTATAGTGTAGTGTGATATTAGGTAACATTATTCCTCCAACTTTCTTCTTCCTTCTCAGGATCACTGTTGCTATGTGGGGCCTTTTGTGGTTCCATATAAATTTTTGAAATATTTGCTCTAGTTCTGTGAAATATGTCATTGGAGTCCTGATAGGAATTTCATTGAATCTATAGATTGCTTTGGATACTGTGGACATTTTAATGATGTTAATTCTTCCTATCCATGAACATGGTATATGCTTCCATTTATTTGTATCTTCTTCAATTCCTTTCTTTGGTGTCTTATAATTTTCCATTTACAGGTCTTTTATATCCTTGGTTAGGTCTATTCCTAGGTATTTTATTCTTTTTGAAGCAATTGTAAATGGGATTATTTTCCTAATTTCCTTTTCTGTTTGTTCATTATTGGCATAGAAAAGTGCATCTAATTTCTATGTTAATTTTGTATCCTGCTACTTTGCTGAATTCATTCATATTATGTTTCTAATAGAGGTAGCGAGGATGAGACTATGACCTCATTCTTAGCTCAGGCTCTATGACAAATACTATAGACTGGGCGGCTTAATCGACAGGCATTTGTTTCTCATAGTTCTGGAGGCTGGAAAATTCAAGATCAAGGTGCCAATCATTGTGATTCTTGGTTTGGGCTGTCTTCCTGACTTGTAGACAGTCACCTTGCCTTAGCCTCATGCGGCAGAGAAAGGGGCTCTGATGTCTCTTCTTTTTCTTTTAAGGGCACTAATCCCTTCATGGAGGCTCCATCCTCATGACCTCATCTAAGCCTACTGACAACCTCAAAGTCCCACCTTTAAATACCATCACATTGGGGGTTAAGGCTTCAAAATATGAATTTGGGAGTTTGCACACATTCAACCCAAGCAGCCTCAAGTCACCAAACTGAAACAGAGAAAGAACAAAACCACAAGTTATATTTAAATATAAGATGTGTACACTCCCTGGACTATCTTTTTATAGGGTTCATAAACAAAAAGCAAAATTCACTGGCATTTCCTTCTTAGACTTCATATTAACCTTCTTTGAAAAGCCATGATGTTTTTGCTAGTCTCACTGAGGAATAAAAGTGTAACTTAAAGGCAATTGCCTAAATTTGTGAAGTGTTAGATTGAGCATGGAAGAGAAACAAGAATGATTTAAACAAAACTTCGTATTGAAATTATGATTATTCAGTCACTCAATCCTTCATTCACAGATTCAACAAAAATGTACTGACTATCTAGTATATGTGGTTTCCAGACTAGCTTTGCCCTCAAAGAACTCACAATCTGATGAGCTAATAAGAATCTCATCACAATGAATTTGAAAAACTATTGTTCAGTTGATCCTTGAACAAAGTGGGGTAATGAACAGCAACCTCTCCCACAGTCAAAAATCTGCATATGAGTACTATATCATTTCCTTGTACTGGAGATGAGTAGAATAACTTTTTAAATGGATGTACAAAGCTACTGGTGCTTTATATCTCCCTTTTTATGTAGATGTTTTCATGAAAATGGCATTCATTTATTAGAACTAGTCACAAGCCCTTGCCTGGCTTCCAGGAGGATGGAAAATATAATCCTTCCAATTGCTCTAAAGGAGAAGGGAACTAGACACTGGCTGGTATTTGACCTGCATAATAATATAGAGCATATTGAATAAAACCCCACAACCATAGAGTAAACTGAAAGTCCAATATATGTGTAACTAACTTTGCAACAGAAGTAGAATATGTAAGATTGGTAGGACTTATCACTGGACAGTAACACACGGGTAATAGGAGTAGACAGAGCAGACTAAATAATGCTAAACTCTTTTTCATTCTTATGTGGTTTAGGACACAACTATAATTCTAAATAAAATAAACTGTACACTGTCAAAGATAGTGGATGAAATGATGTAGCACTAGTTATTTAAGCAGGTCACTTTTCTAAATGACTTCCAAGGGCACTGGGGTCTAAATCATTGTAGACATTGTCCAAGTGGGGCATGGTGTACATCAGGCCCAACCTCACTTGCTTTACAAGTTTCTTTGTGGATTGTTTTTGCCATCCTTAGATATTATTACTTGAAGGGTGATTCATTGAATTAACCTGAGTATAGAAATGGCTTGTTTTTTACAATATCTCATGTGCTGGAGTATGGCAAAGTAAATGTGTTTATTTCTTAAAATCTAGTCTTTGGGGAATATATCTGTGCATAATCCTTTTCATTGTTGAATGAAAGACAACAGATTCTAAATATGTATTTCCAAATTTTTCTTTCACAGGGTTTATTTTTCATTATTTATGTCACTCTGTAAATGATTGCTTCTGTTACCCCAGGCTGGACTGATCAAGGGGAGTGGTGGTGTTACCTGAGGCCAGGGGCCAGGGTTTCCTGGTAGGAGCTACAGCTGTAGCAAATCTGTCTAGTAAAAGCTGGAGGCACAGAGAAGCACCAGCCACTGCCTGAAATTCACTGCCTGAGGCAGACAAGGAGGAAGTGAAATACTCTGGGTCTCTTCTTTTCCACACTCTTCAGTCTCCCGTCAGTGCTTCCATATCTGAATGCATGGAAGCCCAGCCTAGCAGAGGGCAGAACTCCTGCATAACAGTGCAGAGCGAAACAAGGGAGGAGTGAGAAATGGGTCTGAAGACAGACACAACTAGGACTGACATACTGCGATTTTAGTGGGATTTGGAGAAAAAGCTGACATAAGCATGCATATTTTTATTGAGATATAATTGACATGTAATGTTATGTTAGTTTCAGGTATACAACATAATGATTCCATATATGCACACACTGCAAAATGATACCACAGTACGTCTAGTTAACATCCATCACCACACATAATTAAAACTTTTTTCTTATAATGAGAAATTTTAAGATCTAGTCTCTTAGCATCTTTTAAATATACAATACAGTATTATTAACTATAGTTACCATGCTGTATATTACATTCCCAGGACTTATTTATTTTATAAATGAAAGTTTTTTCCTTTCAACCACCTTCATCTATGTGCCCATCCTCCACCCACAGGCCCTGGTAAGCACCAGTCTCCTCTCTGTATCTATAAGCTTGGGGTTTTTTTTCTTTTTCTCTTTTTCTTTTATGTAGTCCACTCATAAGTGAGATCACATGGTATTTCTCTTTGTCTGACTTATTTCCCTTAGCATAATGCCCTCAAGGTCCATTCATTATCCATGTTGTCACAAATGGCAAGATTTCCATCTTTTTTTTTTTATGGCTGAATGATATTCCATTATACATTCTCATATATATACATATCACATTTTCTTCTTCATTCATCAGTGCACATTTAGCTTGTAAGCGTGCATTTTCAATGCATCATGCCTAACAGGAACACACTCTGCATTTTAAAAGATGATTAGAAGTTATAATCAATAAATCTTTTATGGAGAGATTTTGGGCACTGTGGCACTTGGCTTTATATAGGAAATACTTTATTCTGCTCCATGTAAGTATAAGTCCAGGAGTAGACCTAATGCAAGCATAGGCTAGCCACATGAAAGTTGCTTTGTTCTCACCAGATTTTAGCAGAGGGGGTTTGGCTGCAATGCTGTACACATGGCAGTTAGGTAGAATCATAGTCTCCCTTGAGAGTCTCCCCTGAGGTGTGTATATACTGTTTTATAGTTCTGTTCATATATAGAGAACTTTGTGTACAATTGTGGGTGGACCTTGTCAACTCATGGTCATTGGCACCCATTCAGTGCCAACAGGAATCTCCAGTTTGAGATGCAGTGAAGAAAGAAACTTTATTCAGTGCAAAACAGCACAGTCAGTGATACAGCACTGCTGTGAAAACAACATGGCTATGAGGTGGCCCTGGGGCCAGGCCCCCCTCTGGCTAACCTGCTCTGTACCTCTCTGGTCTGCTCTGCTCTGTGTTGGTCTGCTCTGTACCTCTCTGGTCTGCTCCTTTCTGTGTCAGTTCACTCTGCTCTGGTAGACATCTTTAGTGCTTTAACTCAACCAAGGAAACTCAGTTGTTGGCGGAAAAGAAAAGCATGCTTTCAGAGACAGAGGGGAGCTTACTTATATTGAGAGAAGTCCCCATGCCTGGTCCCTGATGGTCTGTTCTCATGCAAATGAGGACTCCAAATACTCACAGTTTGATTGGTCTAAAAGACATTGTCCTGATTGGTCAGATTGGAGCTGCTCTGATTGGTCACTGAAGATGTTGATGGGGATATAGCTGCACAGCTCCAAATGGATGGGGAAAGCCTGAGTCCTATTGGTTGAAATAGGAGTCTAGGAGCTCCTCTATAAGAGCTGGCTCAGATGGCAGAAACTCAGTATAGGCAGGCAGTTCAGTGCAGGGGCAGATTGTTCAGTGCAGGCTTCTCCCTGAAGTGTAATTTGTATGAGAGGCCCCTGTGTAGAAATGGCTGCTAGGATCTTTCTAATTTGAGCTCAGTTAGCCACCAGGAGCTCTTTTTAGTAGGTATCTTCTTTCTCAGGGTCTACAACCATCTGGTTAAGAACCTATAGCTACAAATGACAAAAGACCCTCTTTACTTGTATAGCTAGGAAGACCAAAGGTAGTTTCTGGCTTTGTATTCTCCAGGAATTTAAATAAAAGAGTCAGTGATATCTCATGTGTCTCATATGATCTCTCATTCCCTCAGTCGCTATCACTCTCATGCTCTTCCTTTCTCTCCCTCTCCTTTTAGCTTCCCTTTTTGTCTATAGGGTTCATTTTAGGATGGCTTCTCTCACTTGGCACCCAGTGGCCCCAACAGCTTCAAGCTTACATGGTCCTTGGCATTTCTTTGTACTCTCTCTAAGGATAATCTAACAGTTAAGAAGTCTAGAAAGAATCCACCCAACCAGAAAACTCTAAAGTTAGGCTACCTGGGTTAAGATCTTGCTTCTTTATCAATTACCTGTATAACCTCTAGTAAGTTACTTCTCTGTGCCTTAGTTTCCTCATCTTTAAATGAGAACAATAATGGTATCTGCATTATTGTGAGAACTAAATATATCATGTTTAATACAGTTTCAGCAAAGGAAAAGAAAGGGGGACTACAAAGACAAATGGAGGGAAACACGAGGGAGAATACCAAGTGTGGGAGAGGGGAAATGCTTACTATGGAGTCAGGTGGTTTCAAGTTTCTGAGCCGGAAGATTTGTGTTATGTGAGCACAGCATTTAAATCCTTCCTGAGAGGGGTGTTTGCAAGTAGAGCGTCCTCTGGGTCTGAGGGCCGGAGAGCATTGGTTTAGTCTATGTTCCTGTTGGCATCTTTCCACGCTTCATTTCAGGGCTGTGTGCTGACATTATTAGTTAACCCCCATGACTAGCACAGTGCCTGGCCTCCTGGAGGTGCCCAATGAATGCTGTTGAATAAATGAGTATTTGGTAACAATCAGAAATAATAGCCCTATGAATTCTGTGGCCAAACTAGAATGTCTAGAAAGTGAGCAATATGCACCTCTGTTGTCTTCATTTTTAAAAATGTAAGATTTCATGAAAAATGTGAGAAGTAAGAATCTATTGAAATAGAAAAGGAGAAATTAATTGATGGGATGGTGGGCACAAGCATCCGAAACTGTGGTAGAGTTTCAGTGACTGATCTGGGAAAGAGTGAGGTGGGAGGTTTCCACTGTGCCAGATGAGAAGTAGGTGCACTGATCCGGCAGGAGGGATTGAAGGTGCTGAGGGAGCTGTGACAAGCTTTAAGATGGACTTCATCTAGGACCACACTGGCTAATGGAAATAAAATGCATGACATATGTCATTTTAATTTTCTAAGGGCCACATTTTTAAAAGTAGGAAGAAACAGGTAAAATTAATTTTAACTTAACTTCATATACCCAAAACATTGTCATAGCAACATGTTAACCAATATAAAAATTGTTAATGAGACATTTTCTTTCCTTTTTTATACCAATCCTTCAAATCTGGTGCATATTTTACACCCAAAGCACATCTCAGTACTGACTGGTCAGTCACATTTCAAATTCAATGGCCACATGCCTGGAGCGCAATGGGAAAGGAATTCTTTAGAGGAAGGAGAAGTGGTCCAGAGGTTTCCTTATAAGAAGAATACTCTTGGAATGGGGTTGACAATTGTAAATAAGCAGGGGCTGAGGTGAGACGGAATTTTACTGCATATGCATTTGAAGGGTTGTACCTGCGTGTGGAGAGTGGCATTCAAAACCTCAAAGATTTATTGAAGTCACAGTGCAAGGGGTTTTAGCTTACATCCTTTTCACACTTTTGTTTCCAGGAAGGGAAATGGTTCATTGTGCTTCAGGAAGAGAGAATTACTGAGGTATTCATTCTGTTTCACCCCTGCCTGCTCATTTTCATCATTTTGGTTTATTTCATTTTTGAAAGGGGCATAAATCAGGTGCAAACTGAATTAATTACTGATCCTGTAAGGACTGATCCTTTAAAAGCATGTGCTGTTAAAGAGCTGCAAGGCATGTGTTCTTGTGGGTGTTGGAGAAGGTGAGAAAGGGGGAGGCATTTCGCATCTTCTCACAGACACATAGGCATCGGCTGTTGGTGAGTGGATAGGCCAACACATACCTTGGCTTTCATCCTTCCTCCCATCAAGACCTAACTTGTGCTGAGAAGTCTTATCATACATCTCTCAAAACATATTAATCACTGTGTGAATTCTGGAGGCTCACATGGGTTAAAAACTTGGCATCCATGTGTTGTTATATATGTGCTTGTGGGGCTTTTACTCAAGCAGTTGAGACTGATTTACACTCTCTATCTGCAGCCCCCAAGCCCTGCCGAATCTGAAACTCTAAGGGTGGGGCCTACCAATGTTTATGTTCCACGTCCTCCTGGGTGAAGCTTAAGCAGTGAGCTCAGACTGGTCACTGGGTCAGCCTTTGGAAATCAGTGCTAAATACCCTATAGACAGTTCAGTAAAAACTCTTGATAAAAAGAATCTGTGTGTGTGTGTTGAACATCTCATTAACCTGTGGTTCTCATTGGTTTCATTTATGTAAACTACTTTGTTAGCAGTGAATGGAGGTAGAAGAACGGAAGTTTCCTTGCAGAGTTCGTTCTGTGGTTTGTGAGAATGATATGGGAATATATTACTTACAGCCAGAAAAAACACATTTTGTCCTACTGAGCAGAGTTACAGGGGCAAAAATCAGTGCCAGAAGATTGGAGAAGAGTTAGTATTAGTTGCTATGGAGAGAAGGTAAATGGCTCTGATGGGTAAAAATGATTTAGAGGCATAAGCCCACCACAAACTTTAATAAAAAGAGAAATCTGAGGATGGGCTATGGTGAAAGGCTGCTTTGTGGGCAGCTCAGCAGAGAGTGAAGAGCCAAGGACTTGGGAACATCTACAACTTCCCTTCACCGCGGGGGCGGGGGGGTGGGGGTGGGGAGGAGGAAAGCCGTGAACTTGAAAATGAACACTTAATTTAGAGGTTGGACAGGGGCGTTGAACAACCATTGGGGCCAACAGAACAGCAGGATGAAAACAAAGGAATGAAGAATGCTTTTCCTCCAAACAACCTCTTTTTAAAAAGGAAAGGAATCTTTTAAAATGGGGAGAAAGTGGTGGGAAAAAGTTAGAATGGAGTTTAGAGCAAAGGCAGTAGAGTCTATAAGATTAAAAAAATATTTAATGGGCCAGCTGAGAGGGTTATTTCTGTATGTTCATGATTTGTCCATGTTATAGAACACTGAGATCACATTCAGGGTTAGACCATGGTTACGCCTGATTTCGCACTGTGCATAGAAATTCAGGGCTCAACCACTGTCGTGGCTTGTTTCTAATCATGCAGAGAATGTGTCTGAAGTAAAATAAGCAAGGAGTAGAACCACAGTCCTATAAACCATATCTTCATTGGGACTCTGTCATGTAGCTAATTCAATCAATGGCCACATATAATGGTATGAAATGGTTACAGGATCCCCAAATACGTGTGAGTGTAAGTTCAATTTCGCTTTTGAAGTTATATGACTCTTTTAGGGTTTCTTTGGGATTTATTTCATAATTGAAATGTCTTTTTTCAGTTACTGAGTCAAAGCAAGGAGCACGGGGTGGGGGGCACACTGCAACTCTGCATTGATTATGTCATTCTTTTCCATGCAGTCATCAGTAAGGATTTTATTTATGAACGTGATCAAATAAAAGTGGGGCACAAAATGGATAAGAAATTTGGAAGAGATCGAGGTGACAACTACATTCTGGTTGGCACATTGTAGGGCTGCACTGAATATGTGTTAAGTGAATAAATATGTGCTTTAAAATGACATTTGCTACCACCTAAGTGCCTTACTACAAATTAAATTCATTATGGCTAATGAGTTCATGGCAAACTTTAAAAGGTCCCACATTTGTATAGTGATTTCATTCAAAAGACTAATATAACCTCAGCATGACCCTAAAACCAGAGAAAATGATCCTTTTTGTGCACCGTTCAGAATGCTGCACGTCTGCATTCTGGGTAGGTGTCACTTTCTGGAGCAAGGCAGAGGGTTTGGGTGTAATGGCCATGACCCATGAAAATATTTCATTAATATTTCTTCTGGGATCTGTATTTGGACAGTGCTCTGCCTCTCTTTGGGATTGCAAGGGTTGTATCAGAACTGTGGAAAACTCAGAAGGACCCACGCTTGAAAGTCTTGTTGCTCTCTCGTAATTGGTCGTCCTTCCCACTCAACACAGGGCCAGGTTGCAATTGTTTCCTTATTCATAGTGAGTGCTCCACACGTGTTGGCCTTTGCTGCTACTGAACAGTTTGAATCATTTTTCTGGTGGCCTAGTAATAATGAGGAGGGGACAGACTGAAATAAGGACCTGTTGCTCTGAGGTGGTGGGGGATGACTGGTCCCAAAGATCTTAGGCAGAATAATCTTGCCGCCATAGGTGAAAATTATTTTTCAGATTTATGAATAAGGAGATAATCCTTTCTTTAAAAAACTCCAGTCAGTTCCTCCCACATAAAATAACAAAGTTCTATTATGTTAAATCAACTGTAACTCACTTTACAAGCTTGAACTATTGTTTCTAGTTTTTCTTTCTTTCTCTCTTTCTTCCTTCCTTCCTTCCTTCCTCTCTTTTTTTGTATATGGAATTCTTTTAGAAATCTCTCCCTAGAGGAGCATGCTCTTTTTATGACTCACATAGTGGAACCTTTGTAAAGTGTTTAATCTTTCCTTAAATTGTATTTCTGTCTAAATTTTCTAAGTAAAGATTCAGTATTTGTTTAAAGGACAGTAGCTATTATTCCTTAATTAATTAAATAATCTGAGAAGATTCCCCCTTAGCTAATAGCGTACGGTGTGTTCTGTTTGGATACTTCTGTCTTCCTTCTGCTTCACTGCACTGGCAGTCATAGCCCAAGAGCACGAGAAGGAAAAGTGCCTATGTGTTCTTTTTATTTTTTAATATAGTTGAAATACAGCATTACCTTAACCTATGCATTCTTCATGCCTGTCAATGGCCTTCTCCAAATATCTTTTCTTTTTTTAAGTTGAGAGGTAAATAATTCTTAAATATATTTCTCACCTTTGTCAAGGGAAAGTAAGTTCTAAAGTGAACAGCAGTATGAGGACTGATTATCTCCTGTTCTTCCCCTGCACCCACCCCCACCCCCAGGGCCATTTGGGGGTTTATCCCAAGTGCTTTTAAGTTTTCAGCAGCTTCATTCATCTACTTATTGAGCCAGTGCTCATCACAGGTTCCCCTACAGTGAGATATTTTTTGCCTTAGCTATGGCTTAGATTCCAATTTTGGGTTATTAGAACTTAATATGACTATAAAATAAAGTAATAAAATTAACCGATTTGGGATCATTTGGGTTAAAAACAAATGGGTTACTTTTCTCAATGTGTTTTATGCAATCATGAACTTCTCTCACATAACCTATTTTAAAGTACAGCTTTGGGGGTGGATTTGGAACTAATACCTGTCTATTTTCCATGGCTATTCAAAGGCTGAGATAAACTCTAGCTCTAAATTCAAGAGGCAAAATGAAATGTAAAATGTTTGCTTTTTGCGGAGCTATAGTACTTATTTTATTATAAATGATTTCTAGTTAAGCTCTAAGCATTCTGCTACCAGTGAAAATAAAATAGTCTTATCCAGGGTGTTTTCTCCTCAGCCATGTCTATTTAAAAACAAAAACAAAAAACAGGTGTTTGTTTTAAAAGGACTGGAATATGCCTTTAAAACGTCATGTATTGTGGAGGAAACACTTTAGGATACTTACTTAGCTGGACTCTAAACGTGAGAAAACTTGTAAGTGCTGAGAAAGAAGCTGTTTGAGAAGAAAAAGCTCTGACTGTGAGCTGAACCTAGAAGCTCAGATGGTGCCCACGGGAAAGCTGCCTCTGAGCTGAGCTGGAGTGGGAATCAAGCCTAATGAAATCTAAATTGTTGGGGCCGTAGCACAGCTTAAACTTTGGTTATCACAGATAGTCTACATGATTGTTTTTCCTCTTTGTGAAGCAAAAATAAGAATCATAAATTTCTTTAGACAAACAAATTTAAGGCTGATAATGTAATGTCATTAACTGTGAACCTTGACCAAAAATTGATAAAACTGTTTAACATTCCTGGAAAATCGATTAATTCTCAAAATATTCTTGTTGAAATGGCTAAAATAGCCTTATTGTTTTTGCTTTGCAGTCAGGGCGCAGCTGAGATTTAGTTTTGACATAATGAAGAAGTTTGCAAGATGATAAATAGAGCTGTATATTCTCTAGATGCAATTCCACATACTCTGGGCCAAGTTCCTACAGAAGAAAATTTTCCCATTTGGGGGTTATTGAATAATATTTTCTCCAGTGAAACTTTTCTGAGTACCTAATAGGTTACATACTTTCCTTTTATAGCAAAAACAATCCAAAATCGAACTGAATATCCTCAGTTTTTGGTAATGAAAATTTATCTAAGATATGCATTTCTCTTTTAGTAAAAAAGCAACATATCATGGTAGATGTCTCATTATCAGATGTAATTCAGTGCTGCTAAATACTCAAGGCTTTAGAATTTATCTCTGTATTTGTGTCCTTTTAAATTCTTAAACATAGCAAGTACACACAAGGAAAAACTGTTGAGTTTTTTTTTTTTAGATGTTTTAAAGTGGGAGCTGGCTAGAATGCTGACCGTTTTCACTTCCGTGGGACAGGTTAGCAGACATGATCCCTTTGTGCCCAGGCTTTCTTTTCAGTGTCTGAGGAGAATGTGATTAACATGCATCAGCACAGGGAGGCAATGGGTCTTGCAGAAAGATGATGAGTGGAGACCAGAGTTCCGTTTAACACTGCTGGCCCCAGCTGTGTGAGTCAACAGAACTGCTCTGGGACTTGACTTCTCTCCTGGAAATTCAGGGTATACCTCCACATGATCTCAGCAGCAGCTTCCAGTTTGATATTCTATGTTTCTAAAGCCATGTTTTCATTGCTTAAAAATAATGTGGTCTTCATACATATCTAGCAGTGGGATTTCTCTATTCCTTGAGCATGCCAAGCTCTCCCCTGTGCTTGGTATCCCTTTTTCCTGGAACAACTGGCTCCTTCTCAGCCTTCATACCTCTGCTCAGTTGTCATGTCCTGTGAGAGGCTCCCCTGGCCGTCTCACCTAAAGTGGCCTTCTGTGTTCCTCTTTCTCTTTACCCTATTTATCTTTGCTCTAGTCTTCTGATCTTGTCAAGTTGATTTGTATGTGTGCTCATTAACCACCCACCTCCACTTCTTTCTTTTTATTTATGCTGTATGTATACAGTGTCTAGAAGAGTGTTGGCACATGGAGAAATTATCATCTGGACCTCGGATGATTGAGTCTCTCTCAGTTCTGTCTGTTCTCCTCTGCCAAGGTTCAGTCCTCTTTCTTCGGTCTAATACATGGATGACCACCCCACCCACTAGACTAGGAAGGGGACCACTCTTTCTCTGGGTGATATGAGGCTGGGTAGGCAAGACGGTAGTGACAGATGGGCCTCATGAGGCCATCCTGGATGCTCCTTAGGGAAGTGTTTTTAGTGTACACAGTACATTATTTTTACCAACACAGTGCGTGAGCCTTGTTGTTTTGTTTTGATTTTTTTAATGAATAATGACAGTTGCAGTAGGCAGAGTCTATTGCATTCCTCAAGATTGTTCTTTTTCCTAGTTTAGTAATTGGCCTAACTCATTGAATTAAAAGGTGTAGAAAGATCTTTTTTTTAAAATCAGTATTTGTTAGGTATCTTAAACTTTTTCTCTTTCAGAGACAACTAAAATTTGTAGTGTCATGCAGGGCTCCAGCTTTATTTCAAAACAAAAAAAAATGCATAACTTCCAAAAGTAATATTTTTGAGACTCTTCCCCTAGAACCTGAGGGGGAGGGAAGGGAGCAGGAAAGATATATTAAGAAAATGTGGACTTCCGGCAAGATGGGGGCATAGATGGACACACCGTACCTCCACGCACAACCAAGATTGGAACAACAACAATTTAGAGGCAAAATAATGCCCATAACTGACAGAAAATTTATCTAAATGGAAGTTGGACAGCCAAGAAGTTGAAATACACTCACTTATCCAGACTGGTAGGAGGGGCGGAGACAAGCAACTGGGTGCGGGTTGCAGCAAGGAGAATGGAGAATTGGGTGCATAAGGCATCTGGGGGCACGTAGGGCATCTGGGGCGCATGAGATCACAGCAGGTGGACCCTGAGTACGCAAGCAGTAGCTGGCAGACCCAGTGAGGTGGCGATTGTGTAGCAGGGCAGAGCGCGCAACCAAGGATCCCAGGGAAGGGACTGAGGTCCCACGGAGAACGGAGCTACTACCATTGTTCCCTCTCGACCCCGCCCTCACATACAATGTCACAATCTAGCGACTAGAGTGCTCAGCCCTGGTAAACACCTAAGGCTCCTCCCCCCACTGTAACAGGAGCGACCAGACCAAAAAAAAAAAAAAGAGAGAGAGAGAGAGAGGGAGATGACTCAAACAGAAAAACAAATCAGTGCCCCCAAACTCATCCTTTTGAGTGACCAAGAGATAGCTAACCTATCATATGCACAGTCCAAAACACTGGTGATCAGGAAGCTCACAGAATTGTGAGCTTCACAACTGTGAGCTCACAAAATCAACACAGGTTGATTTTGATCACAAATTAGATGAACAAATGCAGGTTACCATAAAAGAAATGAAGGAAAATGCACAGGAACCAATAGTGATGAGAAGGAAACTGGGACCCAAAATAGTAGGGGGGACCAGAAGGAAGAATAAACAACCAAACAGGAAAGAATGGAGAAATAAGAATTCAAAAAAAAAATGAGGAGAAGCTTAGGAACCTCCAGGACATCTTTAAACATTCCAACATCTGAATTATAGGGGTACCAGAAGGGGAAGAGGTAGAGCAACAGATTGAACACATATTTGAACAAATAATAAAGGAGAACTTCCCCATTCTGGCAAAGGAAATAGACTTCCAGGAAATCCAGGAAGCTCAGAGAGTCCCAAAGAAGTTGGACCCAAGAAGAAACACACCAAGGCACATCATAATTACATTAGCCAAGGTAAAAATGAAGGAGAGAATTCTAGAAGCAGCAAGAGATAAGGGGACAGTCACCTACAAAGGAGTTCCCATCATCAGACTGTCAGCTAATTTCTCAAAAGAGACCTTTCTGGCAAGAAGGGCCTGGAAAGAAGTATTCCAAGTCATGAAAGACAAGGACCTATATCCCAGACTACTCTATCCAGCAAAGCTTTCATTTAGAATGGAAAGGCAGATAAAGTGCTTCTCAGATAAGGTCAAGTGAAAGGAGTTTATCGTCACCAAGCCCTTATTATAGGGAATGTTAAAGGGACTTACCTAAGAAAAGAAGATTAAAAAAAAAAACATGTATAGTAAAAAGACAGCAAACTCACAATTATTAACAACCACACCTAAAGCAAAACCAAAAGAAACTAAGCAAACAACTAGAACAGGAACAGAACCACAGAAATGGAGATCACATGGAGGGTTAGCAACAGGGGAGTGGGAGAAGGAGAGAGGGGGAAAAGGTACAGAGAATAAGTAGCATACATTGTAGGTAGGAAATAGACAGGGGGAGGGTAGGGACAGCATGAGAAATGTAGAAGCTGAAGAACTTATAAGTATGACACATGGACATGAACTAAAGGGGGGTTAGTGAGTGGGAGAGGGTGTGCAGGGTGGAGGGGAGTGAAGGGGGGAAATGGGGCAACTGTAATAGCATAATCAATAAAATATATTTAAAAAAAGAAAGTGTTAATTGCTGCTTCTGAACCAACAATCTTGGAATAATTTTTATCTTATGCTGATGCTTGGTCCTAAAGAATTTCAAATTAGCATCTCTATTTCCTTGTTACATACTGAAAACTTACGTAAATTATTTATTTGATTCTTTTAGTACTAAAATGGGGAAAGTGTGAGGCTTAAAAGGAAAAAAGAAATGACCCTAAAATTTATCCTCCGGTTGAAGAATTGGAAAAGAACTATTGTTTTACATGTTGATTTCCCAGAGTGTGAGAAGACTGTCCCTGCCCAGATGCTCGCCAAGTTCAGAGAGAACATTTCAGAGTGTTTCTGGGCAGCAGAGGGCGGGTCTAGCACAGCCAGGGCCTTGAACGCGGGTGTTCCAGGTTTCCAACTGTAATGAGGGGATGGGAGAAAAGAGAGAAGCATTCCCAAATCAAACATAACTCTCAGGAAATGAGCCAGAACACCTGTGAGAGGTCAGGGGTCAGAAAATACAAACTGAGGGTTCAATATTTTGATCACATTACACAAAAGAACATGGTCATGGACAGTATGGAGAGGTTGGGAACTAAGAATTCTGTCATTCTGAAATATTTTTCTCCCATGACTCTATGATGTTTCAGAAAACATTTCCAGAATTGACGCTGAAACTTTCTGGTGGCCTCTTGTTACTTAAACATCAGGTTGAGAAGTTATTTATCTCTTTCTCTTAACTCCCAGAGGTTCACTTCTGGGAACCTTCTGAGCCGATTCTTTGGCCAGTGCTTTCGAGGCTCCGGGAGGGGGCGGGAGGAGGTCCGGCAGTCAGAGATGGAGAGACATCAGAGCCCTGGATCACAGGCAGTTGACTTCTATGGAGAGAGAAGTGGTTTGCAAACATTACTTCATGGGACCTCCTAGTGGAAAAGAGGGTGTTTTTTCCATCTCATTTCCCAACTCTCAATTCTCTGAAATCTGCCTGATTTTTGCCAGGTGTCAAATTATAACCTTCCTTGTCAACCACGAATGACTAACGATTAATCTAATGACTATGCAAAGTTTGAAATTCACATTTTAACGTACTGGCTACATGGTGTTTTCATAAACTGTGAAAAAAAATGTTTCCCTGTAAAGGCCAATAAAAACAAAGTTTTCATCTTGATTGCAACGTTCACTTGCAATCGTTAACCTGTAGGAGCTGGAGAGAAACAAAATGGGAGCTGCAACCGAGCCATTCCGAGGCCTGTGGCCTCCACCCAGCAAGTGACGCCAGTGCCCCTCTCCTGGGGGGAGTTAAGTGATGTCAGCGCCGCTGGGCAGAGCAATATTTGACCCTTAAACTGCTTCATATACAAGCAGCTGTTTTCCTCTTCCTGCCATTCCCTGAAGGAAGCAGGAGGGCTGAAATATCTGACCCTCCTTTCGAGTCCCCCTAGATCATTTAAAACTTTAAATGAATGAAGACCGCTTTGGTCACTGGCCATTTACTGATAGATAGTCATTCTCAAAAAGCCTCAGCAAAATTTTCTTTTCCTTATACTACGTGCAAAAGGAGCGACGTCTCTGCATGTTTTCTCTGTATTTGCGCCTGGCCCCAGTGTGTGCCTTGAGAGCTCGTAAAAACAAATCTGCCCCTAGCTGGGCAGTCGGTAATGGGATCTGGAGCCTCTTTCCGCAAGGTCACCTGTTTAAATAGAGACTCCCGCGGAGCTGCCTGAAAGGTGTTTCCACTGGAGGGCCTCTCACTCACTTGCTCTCTGTGTCTGTTAGGAAGCAAGCTTCCCGTGCTGGCCCTGTCCTCCAGAGCACCCTTCGATTGCCCACCTCCCTGGCAGTTGATGATGAGAAATCTGGAATCCAGGTTCCAAAGCAGAAGATAAAGCACACTTTAGACTTTAAATACAAAGAATTTCCTTTAAAACTAAAATAGAACCGTATTTCAGTTGGCTACTGGAGTGCATTATAGAGTCATCAAACAGTGGTAAATGTGAGGCCTGTAAAAATCATTGTGAAAAGGAAAAAAAAAAAACACACCAAAAGTTGTTCCCAGGAACGAAATGGCTTTTGTACCAGCAGCAAGCTTCCTTGGACGGCACAGCAGACAAGCCTCTCCCAAATTGCATACAAAGAACACAAGCCAAATAGTTGTGCCTCTCACTTGTTCTTTACATCTGACTCCACATTTTCTGTTTGGGACATGTTTCCAGCACCCAGTTTCCAGTCTCCGTAAATCTGCCTCCTTCCTGTCCCCACAACTGAGCGCAGTTCCTGCCTCAGTCAGATTCCAGCTGAATTCACTCAGTACATGCCCTATCGCCCGCTGCTGCTGTACCAGCGATGTGCCAGGGTGTGGGTATCTCAGGGCTTCTGCATACTGGGTACTCCCCACCTCGTGTCTGGCACAGCCCTAATTAGCTGCAGACTTCTGCAAACTGGTGCCAGTGGCACCCTTTCCACAGGCTTCTCCAAATTAAGGAGGGAGGGTATCTTGGCTTCAGCATCTCAGTGAGGTTGTCCCCCCCAGTGCCCACCACTAGAACTAGTAGACTCCAAAATCCCCCCTTCTTACAAGCCATGTGTGAGCAGCCAGGACTGAAGACTTAGCTGAGATCAGATCATGACCAGCCTGACTGCTTTGGAATCAAAGAATGAAGTCAGGGTAGAAACAATATACAGAAGGACAAGCTCAAGAGAAAGAGAGCAAACAAAGCCAGCAGTTCCAGGTTAGGGTCATAAAGCTCCTACTTCCTTTACGGACCAACAATAAACAGTCAGTCAAATCAGTAAACATTCCTCCCCACACAAGTGCAGATTTGTGTTTAAAGACATCAGATTGGATGTCTCCTTCCCCACCTTGCTTTTTCCTTCCCCCAACATTAAGTTTAATAGGGATCCTAAAGAAGCCTCTTTCTTTGTCAGGTTAACCACGGTTTCTCAGCCTCGGCTCTGTTGACACTTCAGGCTGGTTAATTCTTTGTCGTGGTCTGTCCTGGGCTTTGCAGAATGTTTTAGCAGCACCCATGGTCTACTCACTAGATGCCGGCAGTACCTTCCTCCCAGTGGGACAACCAAATGTCTCCAGACATTGCCAAATAGCCCCTGGGGACAAAGTTGCCCTCCATATGCCCCCTCCTCTCCCATTAAGAACCACTGGGTTAAACAAAGAACTGACAGTGACCAGAGAGGATGGAGGAGAGGGATAAAAGGGAAAGAAGGGCAAGGGGCTAGCCAAGGCACATGTATAGAGGATCCATGGTAATGGACAACAGGGTGGGGACTGACTGAGGGGGTCAGGGATGCATGTGTGGGGCAGGGGAGAGCAACAGGGGGAAAACTGGGACAACTATAATTGAGCAACAATATAATAGGCTTAAATACTGATATGTAACTAATGTCACAAATACCAGTTAGGCATCAGAATGTGATATTATGACCTGGGAGACATGGAATTGTCCTTAGGAAGCTGCTCTGCAGATGGGGAGAGCCCTGATTCTCAGACTTCAGTGTGTGTCCCAGTCCCCTAGAGGGCTGGTTAAAGCAGGGGGTTGGGCCTCACCCCAGGATCACTGGTTCAGCCATTCTGGGTGGGGCCGATGATTTGCATTTCTCACAAGGTGATGTTGATGCTGGTGTTCCAGAAAGGACTGGGCTGTCCCTTTCTAGATTGACTAGTGGTGAGGAGGAAGCTGCTTTATTTGAAGTTTCCATATGTCTGTATCTTCCTCTTCACTGCCCATCATCCAGTGTCATTGAGCCTCTTTTTCCCAAGTTTCTCTTGATGGTGTCTCCTCCTTTGACCTGTCCCTAACTTTTCCCAAATACTTGGCTCCACTGAAACTTTCTATTTGGGTGCTTGACCCTTAGGTCCATTTCCTGCCCCTGAATTAACCCATGCCCCAGCATCAGAAATTACTCATGGGTACCGGGCTTCTGGGTGCTCGTTAAGCCTCCTTGATTTCACAGAACACACTCCCCAGCCATGGAATCCTGAAGGGGTGCCTGGCTCAGCAGAGAAGAACATTTTACCACTGACGTTTTTTTACAATTGCCAGGAAATGGTGATAACATTAAAAAGCAAGCTGTAGTTTATTATTTTTAAAAAATTCTATACAGACAACATAGCCCCTTATTGCCTGCACATCAGGCAAACTGCTGTCACCACTCTCCCTCGGCGGTTTCCAAGGGGGGCCGAATGCCTCCCATGCCTCACACCCATAAAATTATAAAAAACAGAATCTCTCCCCTGTACTGCAGGTTTCTGTACACGGTAGGTTTCTTAACAGGTGCTTCGCTGAAGTAGTGTTGATCCTCCAGGGTCCTCCTTTGTTGATGAGATCAAGCCCAGACTCCTTGTTGTGACATGAGGCCTTTTGAGGAGGACCCAAACCTAGGTTTTTCAGAACCGACTGTGGTGCATATATATTGTATCTGCATTAGATTGTCATTTGTTGTTTTCCAAACCCAACCTGTAACTACACATAATGATGAAAATAGTAATAAAACCCATTAGCAATGACCTCATTGAGCATTTGCTATGTGCTATGTATAGTTATTTACTAAGTTGCCTCTTTTAATCCTTCCAACAAGCGCATGGAGGAAGCACTATTATTATCCGCACTTTACAGGTGAGAAACCTGGAACTTAAGAGTCAAGAAATAAAGTAAAGAAGACAGCCAGAATGCAAACCTAGGCAATCTGACTCTACACATTAGGGCTTTCTGGGCTGCTACTTAATCTACCATGTTGAAGTAGGTACAGATGAGGCAGCTATATTGTTTTAAGCCTTCTTCCTTCCATCTTTAAGTTTCTTTCTTCCTCCCTTCCTCCCTCCCTCCCTCTCTCTCTTTCTCTTTCTTTCTTTCTTTCTCTCTTTCTCTTTCTTTCTTTTTTCTTTCTTTCTTTCTTTTTTTCTTTCCTCTCTCTCTCTCTTCTTTCCTTCCCTCCCTCCCTCCCCCACTCGCTTGCTTCCTTCCTTCCTTCCTTGCAATAAAGACCTTTTTTAAAAGTTCACAGTTATTATTTCGTATTATCTCTTCTCCCCAGAGCTCCTGGCTGGGTTTGGTCCCAGAGAGGGCCTCCTGGTGGTAGTCCCTGCATAGTACTTCATGGGGAAGAAGGGACTAGTATGGAAAGGGGAGTGGGAGGTGGTTAGCTTTGCCTCAACCATTTAGAACTCCACTGTTCTGTCTGTGCCTCGGTTTGCTCACTGGGCCCCTGAGAGGGTCCTGGGGAAATCCAGTCCCTCATGATACCTAAAATATCTGGGGGCTGTGGCCTGGCTCTCTCCCAGGGGACTTCCTTCTCAGCACTCCTACCCTCCACCATCCCCATCCCATCCCCCCCACAAAACATGACTTTTGTTAAAAGTGCCTGAAACTTTTGTGGGCCAGAAACCACAAACTGATCAGCAGAGAAAAGGGAAGAGGGGCAGAAGCAACCAGAAGCCATTGGGGCCAGTTTCCCTCCCTGTACAGGCTTCTTCTTCACCCACAGCTTGGCCCAAAGCCTGCTGGGAAATTTGCTACCTGGATGTGCTCTGGCAGGGACCCCCTGACCCCATAAGCAGCTGGATCTGGCCTCAGCTGGAAGCACTTGAACACATAGAAAAACAAGGTGAAGACACAGAAAAACCTGAAATCCCAGATGGGGTAATGATATAGGGAGATATCTCACAAAGGGGGACTCAGTAGCCTGTCTCCTCTTGGTAGTAGTGGGAAGATACTCCAGGGCTTTCCCTGGGCTTGGGTAGTCGCCTGCTGACTCCAGAGCCCCCTTGGTCACTGGGCCTGGTGGGCAGTACTTGGGGCCATATATCTGCCGGCTCAAGCAAAAAACCTGGCCACTCTGGTTGGTGCCCTGCGTGTAGCCCATCTGCAGAGACATGGAGGAGTTGTCATACTTGTCAGTCCCCAACTTGGTGTCATAGATGTGCCACTAGATCCCGGGAGCTGCGATGCCCACCTGGCTGGCAAACTTGTTGGTGCCCATTTGGAGGCTGATGGTTGTTGAGTGGTCCATGGGTGGCAGGATGTGGTTCTTGGGGTGGTACAGATGTCTTCTCATGCCATATGCTGTCATGCCTGATTGGCTGGCACACTTGTTGGTGCAGATCTGGAGCCCAGTGATGCACCCGCCCACTTTCATGGTAGCGTCATCAAAGTTCCTCTCCTGCTTTCCCGAGTACCTGAGGCCGACGTCCACACCACTCAGCAGCCTCTTTGTTTCGGCCTTTCCTGCCAGAGCCAGAAGGAACAGCTGTACCTGTGTCATGTTTCCACTGTCAAACTGGTCACTGGCCTCAAACAGGTCTGTGGAGTTCATGCTGCAGCTGACCGTGGACTTGGTGAAGTTGGGAAGTTTTTCTAGCTGGTGCTAGTTTTGCACGGAGCAGTTCATCCTAGGGACCCAGCGGAGCTGCAGCTTATTCATGAATGTGCACAGGATAATGCCGTCCTTCAGACCTTTCTGGAAGTCAGAACCAATAGACGGGCCTGTGAGTCCCTCAGTCCAGCTACAGAGTTCCACCCCTTCTGGGGGTCATATTTGGATAGGAGCCAGTTCTTGCCCTCGGCCGAAAGCCCATACGAGGGCCCCTTGTTGAACTGCGTGGAGCTCATTCAGCGGTGGTGACGGTGGGCCCATCTTTAATTTTCTGTGTAAAGCATTATATATACTATTTGACTTGCAATGATTACTGTTCTGCAGCTTCTCCTGGGGGAAATTCTGTCATTGTTCAAGACACAGCTCAAATATGACTACTTCCATGAATCCTTTTCTACATCTCCAGGTTGAATTAATCATTCTTTCCTCTGGCACTGAATAAACTGTGTGTATGTGTATCTGTAATATATATAACATGTATGTTTCCACCATAATGTTATTGGATTTTTGTAGTCCCCTCTGTGAAAATATGAGGTCCCATCACATTTATATGTTCCGGTACCAAATGGACATTATATAAGTGCTAACTGAAGGAGTGGGTAAATTAAAGGAATGATCACTTTAACTTTAAATATTGCCTTCAATGAACAAAAGTCACATCAAACTACCAATTATCAAACCTGAGTTGAAATGAACACTTACACTTCTGGTTTCTAGAATTTAAAAGATTTCCACTCTACCTACTTTAGTACAAAAGTGGGAAAAATAGACAATATATGGACTGTGTTCTCTAATCCAAGTGGAACAAAAGCATGAGATGTATAATGCAGCACTGTTTGTTGGAGGGTCTCAGAGGACACCTAAGACCTCTGAAAAATAGGGTGTTGGCTGATAAAGTCCCAGGGATCAGACCATTAAAAAGCTGTGGCATTTGTCACTGGTCCAGCAGAACCAGGAGTAGCCAAGCTGAAACTGCAGCCGTCAAAACACGTTTCCCTGTATGACCAATTATTTAGTCGAGTAAGCATGCATTTGCATGTCCAAGTGGGCGGAGCAGGGGCTTCTCAGGAGTGAGACAGCAGCCAGGCCCCGCACAGGAACTGGGGGTGATGACCTGGGCTGGGGGTAGGGGGCAGGGAGTTAAGGGAGTCAGGCCAGTCTTGGTGCTGCTTAGCAAGTTAGGAAATGATTTCTAGAAGTTAGAAATGAATGCTCATATATAAAAATCCAAACAGTGTGTTCTATCCACACTGTACTTTGGAGAGGGTTAAGTGGTGGTGTATAAGACACTGGTAAATTAAAATGGAGTAGTGTCCTGTTGAGAAGCGCTGTCTGTTGTGAAATGCCATACTTGAATACAACATTCACTAGACAGCTTCTCAGGTTTTGCAGTCTTAGGATTGTCCTTGGGAGATTTTAATGGAAACAGAGTGCTGACAAAACATTTATCTGGAATATGCGATTCATATCTTAGCATTACCATTTTTAAATGAATGGTTTAATCATACTGTTTCCTCTTGAACCATTATCTCGGTTTTAGTGCCAAAGTTCTTTGTAATATTCTGTTTTATTTTGGCTACTGAGACAGCCTTCTGGTATAAGTACTTTGCAGCACTCCCGATTTTCACAATAAGAATGTCGCACTTTATTAGCAGGGATATACGTTGTAACAGATTTACAGTTTTCTTTTTTCGGTGCATGGAAGCAATTTGATCCTGTTTCATGTTTATGATATTCATTATATTTAAATTCAGTATATTTGGTTTCCATGTAAAATTTTAGGAGCGTTTCCTGTATGGTTTTTAAATATATATATTTAATACTGAGTATGGTTAGCTGTGTGTTTGTCTTGGAAATATCAGAGTGGCAGTTTTCTCTATCGAAAGTTTTATGTATTATGCCTAACTCATGATGGTAGACTCCCAAAGAATATTATGACTGTGTTTTTAACACACAAATGAAAGAGCCAATAAGAATTTAGAAGTTTATGAGAAAGTACACTTCCATCTTTCTGGTTTTATATCTTGTGAAAATTACACATTTCATGTAATATATGATTTTTGGGCACTCTAAATGAGCCAAATTCAGTTACATAATGCTAGGAACTCTAATTGTACTTTTCAGCCATTATAGCCACATAACGCACAGGAATTGCATTGACGTTTTAATATGCTGTCACTTTAAGATACACCATGAAGTGTGAACAGAGCACAGGGCACTTTAAGCAGGTGTGTCTAATTGTTAGTTTTGTTTTTCCCCCCCTAAATAGCAATGGTATAGTTAAGAAAAGATGTAGAATTGAGGACAAGTGTTTCCATGCTAAAGCTAACTAACCAGGGTCACTTTAGCTGACGGGTGGAAACAGATTTGGCCTTATCTTCATTTTTGTTGTTTTTCTCTGTGTAGGTGGTTTTGCTTGGTAGGTCTTTCCTGCTCCATGCAATAGATGAACAGCTACATAGCATGCTCCTGTGGATAGCATTGAGTGCATTTCCAGTTCTTTTTGGCTTTAAGTTAAAGTCTGCAACTGCAAAAATAATCCTAAATTTGGGGGGAGGTAGATCTATTTTATCACTAAAAAATATGTAACAGTGTTTTCACTAACTCCTCCAAATGTTTAATGTGTTTGGTATCCTTCCAGAGTACCGTGTTCATTATTTAGGACGTAGAGAAACCTCCTTAAAGTAGCTGGTCTGCCCCAGGAAAAGACTTTGTTTTTTGGATTTGGTCATGATGTTGGCAAGCAAGCGAGCAAGCAAACATCAGTGTATATAAAGCAACCCTTCATAGGGTCCTGGGGATTAGCAGCTCATATGAGACTCTTGGCTGCTCATTTGGAGGACACACATGAAAATGTAAGTCTCTGTTTTTTCAATAGGAGACACAACATTTTGAATACCCAAATATTATGCCATTAAGAGTAATAATTTTCATACTGTTTCTAGTCCCCATTTCTTGTCTAGTTTATCAGTTTATTTTTATAATCAGCTACATTCAACTGATTAATTCTCCTGACACTGGATTTTGTTACCAAGAAAATTATATTATTCATAAAAAAATAGTCTGCCTTAGCCCTTACTAACAGGTGTCCCTGTTTCTTAATATGACACGGTTTAGAGCTATGGAATAGTCCAAGGTGACTTGCCTTTCTGGGTTCTTAAATTCTTGCTGCTTGATTATAGGAACTCATGGGTATCAACTTGTTAGCTAGGCTCTGCTTAGGTAAAGGAATTCTGATCAATTTGCTCAGAATTGTCTCCAGCTGTGCAGGTTTCCGTCCTTGGTTGAACAGAAGCTGACCAAACTCTGCCTTAATTGCTTGCCTCTCTTTCTTCAGCCACTGAAATTAGGTGTGATTGGGCCCTAACACACCATGTGACACATATGGCTCCCAGGTTATCTCACATGCTTTATTTTGTGCATAATAAAGAGTAAATTTAATAAATGATTAATGAGTCTGGCATCTGTTAGCTTGTTCATAAGTAGAATATCTTCCTTTAAATAAAGATACCAAGCAATTTTCAACACTGTATTTTTAAATTGTATCTTAAATTGTATCTCTTGTTTAAAGAGGATGGTAGAATGTCACAACCTTCACCATTTCCACTGGGAAAGAATCAGTGGAGAAAACAAGATTCTCTGTCACCTGCCTTGGGCCCTCTGTGTAACCCCTGTGTTATGCATTAAGTCTGCATTTCTAGTCATGAATGCAAAAGTCCCATGGAGCATAATCAAGACCAAAATATTGCTTCCTAAATAGATGCTGAACCCTGCTCTCCTTTTTGGCAGAATGGCACTGAAATCTGTTCAGAGGTTTTAGGAGGCTTTTGTGCCCTGTGCTATGGCTCTATTAGATGCCTGGGGAGTACAGGTAATATGAAGATAGTCCTATGTTATAACAAAGCAATAAACTCTCACTTCATTTTCCAGTGTGGTTACAAGGTACTCTGGTGAACATTATTTTTGAGAGATTGAAAGAAAATATAGACAAATCTGAGTTCTGTGTAAGTAGCTTTCTGTGATCACAAGCCTTCTTAGGAGAAACTGTCAGCGAAAACTTTCTTTCATCTTCTGCTTTGTGTAGCTGGTAAGCTACAGTATGGAAAGAATTTTAGTTTTAGAGGCAGACAGGCCTGGGTTTGAGTCCTAACTCTATGATTTACAAACAGCGTGAATTAACCAATTACTTAACTGATGCCAGATTTTCTAATCTGTGCAATAAAGGTTGTGATATCCACCTAATGCAATAGTTGTAGTAGATGCTATGATGTATGTAAAATTCCATGCAATTTCTGGCAAATTTCTGGCAATGACTGGCAAAGAGTCGGTCATTGCTAGCAATCATTACTTCTCTGAAAATATGGATTGTGTGATAGGGAGCATACATAAATATCTTGTCTGCTTTCTGAGCCAGGGAGTCAGGATGCCATCTGTTTAGGTGAAGTATACAGGCTCCTCTCTGCTTTTGGGGACTCAGATCCCCTTTACCCTCACGATAAAATCCACGCTCTTCAGCCCTGCTTCTAGGGCAGTCACCGCTGGCCTTTGCGTGCTCTTTCCTCCGCCTCTTCTGCCACCTCCCCTTCCTGCACTCTGTGCCCCAAACACCACTTTCTGGTTTTGCTCGGCGTTCCTTTGCCCATACTGTGTGGAACAGTATTCTCCCTCCACCTCATTCCTTCCCCCATTTCCCTGGCTAATTCCGCATCCTTTAGCTATTTGCTTATACATCACTTCTCTGGAAGGCCATCTTGCCCCCATGTTAGGGTCATATATCCACCTGCAACAGTGTGCTCCCTGACTTTGCCTTATCACCGCACTTCATGTATAAAGTGTTGGCAGTTATGTGTTCATTTACCTATATCCACATGAGATTAAATGTTCTGTGGCTACAGGAGACATATGTCATTCACTTGATCCAGAGACTGGCACATAGCTGGAGAATAGTAAAGATATGAACTAATGGATAAATTAACTAATTAATTAAGCAGTAAATTAACAAGCAATTGAAAGTAAGTAAAATTAAGTGTAACTTTTTATAAGTCCTTGATTCTGGGAAATTAACTCAGCAAGATAACAGAGCCTAATGAGTCCATTATAGCTCTGCCATAAGTTTTAACAGGAAATAAGCTCTGGATAACTGATTTCTAAGATTCACCAGAGATACAGATAGACTGTCCCCAGTATTAGTGTAGCCCAAAGCTTTGGAGATGTTATTTCTTTCTTATTTTAGTCTGTGTCTCTTAGAGTTGTTAGCTGAGTGCTTTGTATGTAATAGGCAATCCAGAAACTTTCATTTTATTAAATCGATATCAAACAATCAAGTTCTTACTTCTCCCTTTAGAACAGCATCAATAAAATAATTTACTTCAATTGGATTGAAGTAAATTTACTTCAGTTAGATTATTTTGACTTATGCTCAGACTAGCAGTGGTATAAGCACCTTTCATCACTGTTATTTCCTTAACATCAGATTTGTCATTTTAAAAATGTGTAATTCATCCCCCTGCTATCCAAGACAGCCATGCTTCAAAAGTAAAAGCACTCATTGTGGCAGTGTCTCATGGAGATATTCCCTAAAGTCCTCTTTGTATCAAGTGAAAGGGGTACAAATGCAGAAGGGCAAATGGGGACAGGGACGAGTAAGAGGAGAACTACCTAGGGATGTACCTGAGTAGTCCGCACAAACCCAAATTCCCATATTTTATCTTTAAGATTTTATTTTGTTACATTATACTTCATAATATATCAGCTTTTGTATTTATCCCAAATATCACAATATATTAGGAGCTCCAAGAATATTTACAATATCAATTTTACAACTTTGCCAATCCCCTGCTTTTCTTAGTTGGAAAACCATAGAATTAAGAGAATTATTTCAGGATATTTAGTGTGATTAGCTGAGCCCCAACTAACAGGTAGAGAAATGAAAAGTTAAAATTTGCCCTGGCTGGTGTGGCTCAGTGGGTTGAGTGCCAGCCTGAGAACCAAAGTGTCGCCGCTTCGATTCCCAGTCAGAGCACATGCCTATGTTGCCAGCCAGGTCCCCGGTAGGGAGTATGAGAGAGGCAACCACACACTGATGTTTCTCTCCCACTCTTTCTCCCTCCCTCCCTCTCTGTCTAAAAATAAAATAAATAAAATCTTTTAAAAAAGAAAACAAAAGTTGGAATTTGATCAGGTTACAAAAATAGCCCTTCAAAATTCCAAACTTAGACAAAAACAAAACACACACACACACACACACACACACACACACACACACGAGTGGTGTGGATTTGAGCACATGGGATTCCAAACATCCTGATTGAATTCAACTTCACAATTATTTAGTGATCTCTTAATATGTGAAAAAGAAATGAGGTTCCACTTAACCCCACCATGCCCTGATCAACGATTAAGGAAGCCATTACAAAAATATGAAATGTAATTTGAAATAAATGTATAACTGATTTTCTTAGGCCAAGGACTGGCATTGATTCCATTCACAGGAATCTTTTGTAAGCAAGGGAAATCTGTTGACCATTTGAGGATAAGAATGACTTTACTGCATTTCTACCAAGAGTAGACGAGACTCTACTCTGGGCCAAGTTCGGTTTTGGGGAATTGCATTCCACAGACCTAAGTGCTGCAAGGAGCTCCGTGGAGATTCTGCATCCTCCCTCATGCTCTGTCCCTGTGGCAGAATGCTGCTGACAGCTGTTGGACAGCTGAGGCAGTTCACCTCCAGAGTTGCATAATTTGGAAAGTGCTTTGGGATCCTTTCGGCTGAAAGGTTGTTAATTATGATGATTTATTGACACTGGAAACGAAGCTGGGCCTTGACAGTATGGAGAATATACTTAGTGTCTGATTCTTTTGCTTGTCCCACTGGAAAGTCCCTAAGTACAAGAAAAAAAAAATCTAATCTTTTTGTGCCTCATGAATAGGTCTACAGTTGTGTAAAAACAGTATATTATTGACCTTTGAGGTGGGGGATACCTTAAAAAGGAGAATATCTGGGGGTTGATAAATCATACTTAGCAATACCTTAAGATTATCTCAGTTTATAGTGTTTTTTTCTAGCTGGTTTTTTCCACCTAGTCTTCCAACCTAGACACCCTATTCTTCTCTCCCCGTCATCATGCACATCCACTGTGAATGTCTCCTGAGTCCACACTCCTGCTTGCACTGCCCTTTCCCCAGGTTAGCCTTTATCACCTCTTCCCTGAGGCCTGCCTTGCACTCTTGTTCCCTATTCAAACATAACTTTGTACTGCTTCCAGAATTATCTTCCCAAAGCAAAAAATAAATAAATAAAATAAAGCAAAAAAGCTGAGTATTTCACTCATCCTCATGCCTAAAAACATCCTATAAACACATCAAAGCCACAGAAAGAGCTTCTCACGGTTTGTCTTTTCCACCTCTTAGCTATCTTCCCCATGCACACTCTGCTACCGTCATAGTGACCTTCTCACCTTTCCCTCAAACAAGCCATGCACTTCTCACATTCTGTGAGCCTCTACACATAATCCACCTCCCAGAGGGTCCTCACTTACCTTTTCTGTCCGGAAAACACCTACTCATCTTTCAACATGTCTCAAGTGTCACCTCCTCTGTCCACTTCTCCCAAGTAGAATAGGGTAATTGTGGCATTTATCACATCTGTGTGACATTCTTCTGTTCCCATATCTATTTCCCATACTATATTGTATGTTTACAAAAATGGAGACTATGCTGTACTCACTTTAGTCTCCTCAGTAGACAAAGTAAGTACTAATCAATGAACTAATGAATGTTAGGGTCAGTTACTACTGAATAACCTGGCATTAGATTCCAGACATTACAAAATGTATAAATCTATTGATGACTGTGTATTTTAATGAAATTATCAGGTTTACCTGAAAACATATTTCTAAACATCTATTTATCAATTCATTCATCCATGTGTCTATTCATTCATTTCCCAGGCATTATAGTATACAGATCTAAATTCCTTAACCAGCCCTGGCTGGGGGGTTCAGTGGATTGAGCAATGGCCTGTGAACTAAAGGGTCACTGGTTCAATTCCCAGTCAGGATACATCCTTGGGTTGCCCTCCAGGTCCCCAGTAGGGGGCATGTGAGAGGCAACCACACATTGATGTTTCTCTTCTTCTATTTCTCCTTCTCTCCCCCTCTGTCTAAAAATAAATAAATGAAATCTTTAAAAATAAAAATAAAAATAAGTTCCTTAACCAAAACTCTTGCACACTGTTGGTGGGAATGTAAAATAGTGCAGCTGCTATGAAAAACAGTATGGAAGCCACTGAAACATTTAAAAATAGAACTACCATATGACCCAGCAACCCCATTTCCGGTTATTCACCCAAAAGACATGAAATCAAGATCTCTAGAAGATATCAGCACTCTCATTTTCATTGTATATTTTTATTTTCATTGTATATCATTGTTCACAACAGCCAAGATATGGGAACAACTGAGGTGTCTGCCAACAGATACACAGATAAAGAGAATGAGGTGTACAATGGAGTCTCATTCAGCATTATAAAAGAAGGAAACCCTGCCTTTTGCAACAACATAGATGAACCTTAAGGATACTATGCTAAGTGAAATAAGCCAGCTACAGAAGGACAAATACTGTATGATTCCACCCAAGTGAGGTTTCTAAAACAGTCAAACTCATAGAAGCAGAAAGTGGTCTGGTGGTTGCTAGGGGCTGGGAACAGGGAAACGGGAGGTTGTTGTTCAATGGGTTTAAGATTGTGTAGCTGTATGAGTAAGACCTGGAGACCTGCTGTGCAACATGGAGCTTATAGTTAACAACACAGTGTTGTGCATTTCAGAATCTGTCAAGGGGGCAGATGTTAAGTTTGCTTATCACAAAAAGTAAAAACAAAGGTACACACGGAAACTCCAGCAGGTATTGGAGTTGAATATGTCTGTTAACTTGCTTGTGTTGATAGCATCGTGGATGTTTATGTCCAAACTCATCAAACTATATACATTAAATATGTGCAGTTGTTTGTATATCAATTAAACCTCAATGAAACTGTTTTTAAAAACTCTTGGGGACAGATAATGTTTCAGAATTCAGAAATTTTCTGTTTTGTAAAAGTGCCATAGTGTACTTACTTACCGTGTACACTGCAAACACAAGTAGAGTCTGGGGCACCATTCCATAATCCAACACAGTAATTCTGACCCTAAACATAGCCACATTCACATGGAGTGGAATACAAAATATGGACAGCTGCACTTCCTTTTCAGGTGAGGTTTGTCAGCAAATGAGCTGGCCACAGACTTAGGGGGAAATCATGGTTTTTGGATGTCTTGAGAGTTTGGATTGGGAGCTGTGGAAAAGGGTTGGGACCCACACATGTACTTGCCCGTTACTGTTTGTGTCCCTCCTTAAGGTGTAAACTCATTGGGACCATGGACCTTGTCTTGTTCACTCCTGTGTCACTAGTACTGGAAACTGTGTGGCACTTAGTATGTGCTCAGTAAAATTCTGTCAAATACGTGGATGAGAGAGGGATACATGAATTAAACAAAAGTCTGTCTCATTGTAGAGATGATTCAAATAACGGAAACCACTAGACTACTATGTGTTTCTAAGCATTATTTTTTTTCCTGGACTGTAAGTTCTTATGAGTCTGGGGTACTTTGTTTTGATCACATCTTCCTCTCTTTTTATGCTTTGTGTAGTTTAGTGAGTGTTATCTTTACATAAGGAACTACAAATTCTTTTTACAACTAGAAATAGTAGTTGAAATTTTTTGAGAAAATTGAAATCCTTTCTAGAAGGTTCACTAAGTTGCAAAGCAGAGTAATGTGGTTTGAGGTTTGAAAGTAAACACTATCAGTCACTCTTCACTGGAGTCCTGGGTATAAAGGAGCAAATAAATATCCTAATCACCATGTTTTAGAAATATATTGCCTTACACTCCAGTTTACTATCCATGTCCAGTGCTGAACTATAAACTTTTATTTCCCTCAAACAAACCCCCAAACATTTATCACATTAAAAATGAATCATCTGTTATGCTCCAACCATAAACTGAATAATAAACAGAGGCAGGAATTATGATCTCTGGAAAACTGGAGAAGCGCCGGTGTGCGATCACAATATTTCACCCCATAAATCTTCAAATCCACATTTACATTGAATTCCCAGACTTGCCTGTCAAGAGAATGTCTAAAATCCTAGCTAATTGCTTTACAAGAATAGGTGGAAGCCAATAGCAAGTCCTATTTGTTGAGTGAGGAGTTTGAGGCAAATCTGATAATTTGGCCATCAATTGGGTCATATTCTTCTATAGAAGTTTTGTTTGAAATAGTTCATTTGAGGCGCTTTTAAATGTGGAAAAGTTCTCTGCATTCCTGAAAATCCCAGTGCCTCAGCATGGCTTGGCGCATTTTAGATTTCTCCTGTGTGTAAGCAAGAACATTTTTAGATCATGGTTTGACTGATGGCACATCTAAGTTTATGTTTTAGTTAACTGGAGTATAATTTCTACTACATTTTAAAATGAATCTCAAGGATGTAAGGTTTGCATCCATCCATGTGAAAGTTGTATTTGATCTCCATATTTTTCTATATGGTTTTTTCATGTACTCTGAAAATGATGCCTACTTTTTTCAGAAATCCACCCCATTCTGGGTTGCTCTTCTAGGCCACTAGGATAGTCAGATTTTAAAATTAATATAAAACAAATTCATGCTTGATTCTCTGGGAGAAGTGACTTTTTCCAGTGTCAGTTTTAGTTAAATCGTTAGCTTGCCTTGTATGCATGTGCTTCTAGAGAGACGGAGAAGCTACTCTGCAGCCTGGCTTTGTACTGTGTTTACATGATTACAATAGGTCAAATCTGACATGGTGTTGAAAGAAGGTTCCTTTTGCAGCTAATTAATGAAATGCCGCACAAAGCATGCCACCACCTAATAAAAACATCAGCTTGTGAGAAATGTTTACTGCCCTTTTCAAGAACTTCCCCTTGGATTTGGGCATATGGAATATTACATTTCATGTACGACTCTGGCTTCCCGTGCAGCTTTCGAATACTTGCTGTGTCCCCGCCAGAGGAGAGGTTCTGTAAGGAAACTATTAGCCCTTGGCTAGGCTCTCAGCCCCATGATTCAAAATGACCAGCATTCATTAAACTTTATTACTGAGCTGCATGAAGTTTCTCTGGATTAGGAGACGGCATGACCCTCTGTCCAGATTTTTGAATGGTGCTGAAGCTTTTCATTAACCTGGAAGCCTTCTATTTACATGGTTCACAGCCTGGTCTCAGCTCACTTGGAGGTAACAAAGGGTGTCGGGACAGGAGGGCAGTGGGGGTCTCGCTTCTCTTAGGCTTCCATCTGACTCTGATCAGGTCAGCATTCTAACTCCTGCCTCATTAGGTAAAATGAAATGGAAATGATTGAGTCCTCAGGGGTCATATTTCAGATTTGGCTTCATCTCTTCCTGCCTCCTTTTCTGGGCAGCACAGTGCTGTGTGATCTGGTTTGCTGGGTCCTCCCCATGCGCGTGGCTGGCAGTGCTGGTGCCACCTGCATCCAGCTGCTAGGCCGGGCACCGGGGAAGCCGTGACTGATGCTGGGCCCGCATGTTATCTGGAGCAGCAGCAATTCTCCTCAGCATAAAACTTGTTATAAATAAGAAAACACTATTTCTGTAACTGAAGGGGAGTTGTAATTAAGGAGGACATGGTCTTAAAGTGGATAAGAAAATGAATGCTGAGTAAATTGAAACTAACCTGATTAGTTCTTGATTCACATGTTAGTAAGGGAGCTGCTTTTGAAATAGCTGACTTCTTTAGTACTGTGGAGCATTGCCATATGCAGCTCTGCCCACCTCTAGGGGGACAGAGTGCCTCCTCATGTGCCTCCTCATGTGATACATGGAAAGGACACACTGCCTATGCAGCATTGTTATAAAAAATATTTATGTTTAACCTGAAAAATTGTAAAGAACCAATCAGTGAAATTCAAATTGTGGGACATTCTGCAAACAACTTGTCTGTATTCTTCAAAAAGGTCGATGTCTTGAAAGACCAAGTAAAAGGTCAGGAAGCGATCTCACACTGAGGGATAGGAAAGATGCATGACAATTAAATGTGATCTATGGTACTGGGTACAGTAAACAAATAAATAACAAAGGATGTCATTGGGACAACTGAGGCAGTTTGAATGTGGATTGAATATTAGATAACATTATTGTACTGGTGCTGAATTGCTGATTTCGTGAATAAAATGATGGCGTTTGGTTTTATTGGAGAATGTCCTCACTCTCAGGATATTAATCTGAAGTATTTAGGAGTGAAGTGTCATGATGTTTTCAATGTAATATCAAGTGACTCAGCAAAACATTCACGTTTTACATATACACACATATATGCAGTGAAAGAGGGAAAAATGTGTGGCAAAATATTAAAAACCGATGACTCTAGATGACTTTTACCAATGAGGTTTATAATATTTACCTCATGAAACTGTTTTTTATATTCTATTTTTAAAATATTTTTATTGTTCTTCAAGTACAGTTGTCTCCATCTTCCCCCCACCACTGTCCCCACCCCAACCATCCCCACCTCCCCCCCCGGATCCTACCCCCCTTTGGCTTTGTCCACGTGTCCTTAATACACATCCCTTGACAAGCCTTCTCCCTTTCCCCCCATTAGCCCCTCCCACCTCCCCTCTGGTTACTGTTTTAATAATTAAATTAAAATTACAGAGGCAAAGTAAATAGAGGCTTTGCCTTTCTTAGGTCACCGTGGAGTTTTGATCATGTAACATCCTACCTGAGTAGTATCCTCAGATTGAATTGACAGCCATTGTGAATATTCTTACTTGGCATATGCATTTTTTAAACCAAGAATATCTGTATAGCATTGGCCAGGCTCCAGTCTGTATGGTGTCAAGCATGTCCCCTAGCAATTTCTTACCTTTTCATATTCAGGGTAGTCCCCTGAGAATAATAGATCGAGGCACACCTGTCCGCTAGCTCCACATCTGCCTGCCTCCCCCTGCTCAGGTTTCTGCTTCTGCAGCCATGTGCTGGGAGTGCCGTATCGGTGCAGCCCCTGATGCTCCATGTTTTTAATCTTTCCCACTTTATTCTTTTTCTGCTCATACAAAAGATTGTGATCACCTCACTTTATATCACCTTACACCCAAGCCTCTTTTTCCTTCATTGGCACCAGTGTCATTCAGGTATTGTGTTTAGCTGTAAATAATAGGGAGTCCTCCTTTCCAAATGAAGCAGGAGTGTAATCCTACAATTTCAGGACCCAAGGTCCTTCTGTCTTATGATTTCTCCATTCTTTGTTGTGGCTTCTACCCTTTTGCAAAGTCACTTCATAGAGCAAAATGGCTGCCAGAGCTCCACCTGAAGGTCCAGCTTCAAGGCAAAAAGCATATGCTTCATATGCTTTTTCATACCTTCATACCAGTCATATGACTTCAGCTGAGTCATACCTTCAAAGTGATCTCCTGGGAGCCTCACCTAATAATTTCTGCCAGCACCTCACCAATTTGCATGTAAGGTTGAGAACTGTAGTCTTTCCCTTGGGCATATTATTGCCCCAAATAAAATCAGGGAATTTATTAGGAGGAAAAGGAGAAAGAGAACTGACTGGCTAGACAACCAGCCACCTGGTGCTCCAGCATCTGTTAGTATATCACTGAGTCAGCTACCTGAGTATAGACTGTAGGCTGGTGGGCAGGGGGTGGGTGATGCATAAAAAAATAGGACACATCTCCCCTAGCAACTTACAATTTATTTAAGGAGGCAAAATATGTGGGAAAATTAGAAGAAAATTTGGTGCTGATTTAAATGAAACTTGCAGAAGAGAGAGAGAACCAAAGTTTTCAGACAGGGTTTCTGACTGTGCATAAGATTTAGGTAATAGATATGGTAGGAGAATCATCCAAGGGGAAAAACAGCACAAGTAAAACACAGAGGAAATGAGTAGTCTGTGTCAGTGCCTTGGCCTCACTTACCTGGACAGAAGGGATGGTTGGAAGAAGAGCAGAAACTACAATGAAAGTGGAATGGGGGTGGATTACAGAGGATATGGATCCCAAGACGCAGTATTTGATCCTGATGAAACAGGCAGCAGGGAGCCATTGTAAGTTCGTGCATGGGGTATCAGTTAGGTAAAAATGGTATTATAGGAAGACATTCAGTCACAAATAGGAGTAAGTAAAGAGGCTGGGATTAATAAATGGGCATAGGTGTGAATGAGTGTAAACCCTGTATTAAGAAATCAGTGGGAAAGGAGAGGAAAGGACACATTTGAAAGCTGTTTGAAATAACATTTGACGATTAGAGAATGCAAGGAAAGAAAAAAAATACAGGATGATTTTGAGGTTTCTATTCTGGGAGAATAGTAGAGCTTTTGGGCAAAGTGGATAGTTATAAATTCTGGAGAACTTTGTATATTTGAGGAAGAACTGTGAAGAATGGGTAGAAGAGATGTAACTCAAGTCATTAATAATGGTCATAGAAGTGAAAGCCCCAAGTTTTTACTACTCAATTCACTGAGACCTGAGTGATGCTTTTGTGTTTAGCTACATATATTTTTCAGTGAGAAGGTACCCACTATTCTTTTTAAGGATAATGTCTTCATGAGAGAGACAAGTCATATTTTTGAAATCATCATGTACTACAGATAACGGACAAACTAAGGACATGTTGATACTTTAGACTTCAAGAAACTCAAGGCTTACTGTGTTAATTCTTCGTAAGAAGGGAAAAGAGAGTTTCATTTACTCAAAGTTCCTCAACAGAGAATTAGCATTTATTTGGTGTTTGCTTTCTGTCAAATATATTGCCAGGCAGGATTTCGTTTCATCCTCCAATAATCTTAATTTTAGAATCAGAGCAAGTAACACAGCTATGTGGTGGAACTGGCATTCCATCCCAAAACACTAATGTCAAAGCTGCTGCTGTTTTATTCCGCTCGTCTTCTTGGTTCTTTCTCCCTTCTTTCTGGCACATCAGATGTCAGATCTAATGAAAAATTATTCATCTGCAGTTTTTGGAATTGACAGCTTATTGAGATTTAGAAAGACTTTAAAAACTTTGTGTGTTATGTGATTCTATTTTACAATATTAAGTGAGGAAACTTTTAGGTAGATTTTTGGTTTTTCAAAGCCTAATCTAAGGAACTCGATGTTATCAAACTATTTGAAGGACGATGCATTTCCAGAAATGTTATGTGAGTAAAGGCTGTCCAAAACAAACTGATTTGTCTGTTCTCACTAATGTGGCTAGTAAGGAATTTTCTCAGGTTACCCATTTGGAGGACTTTTAAAAAAATAATGTTGAAAACACTGAAATATTTGGTAGATAAAAGATCATTGCAAATAGGGCTAACAAAACAGTTATTTTGCATTGGAATTTCCAAAGATAAAGACAAACAAATATATTTGTAGTTGAAATAAACTTCCTTTTGTTCCTTCCTTCCATTATAGAAGTTTCTTGTCTCTAATTACAGAGGGATTGACTCCCAAGGGCTTTTCCCAGTGACTTCTTGAATAATAATTTTTCTTTTAAAATGCTTGTTTTTATTCTTGACCATGACTTCAGTCCCACTCTGACTTGTGACAATGAAACTGGTCAAAGAATGTTCCCTTGGAGTCAGCTCTGTGAGCCCGTTCCCTCCGGGAGCTCGCCTCTGTGGTACAGTTGCAGGACAGCTAGGGCTCAAGTCACAGCTTCTCTGCAAGCCACAGTTCATTTCTCACCAACTTTTGACCATCTCCCAGCAGTGAACTGGACCCTCTGAGTCTCAGAGGACATTTCTTTTGCATCAGTGTTTCATCCCTGTTGTATCTGTCATTGTTTGGCTTGACTCAAGGGCAGATAGGGGAATTAGATCCTGATAGGTCAAATGAACTCCTCAGAGTCAAAGGGTGTCATCTAATGTTATGTACAGTGTGGCCTTCTTCTAGACTGAGCTATAGGGAAGTTAATTTAGTTTCCTTGGCCAGTGCCATTTAAGCTATGGACATGATCTATCAGCCAAAAAACAGTTGTCATTTAAACAAATTAGTTCTTTGTGTTTTCAGTTATATGTTCTCTGGGGAAAATACCCACCTCATAGAAGATACTCAATTGAATGTTTATTTTGCATACAAATGCAAGTGCTCTCTCTTCCAAAATGTGGTTTGAGAGATGAGTTAATGTGTTAAGACAGTGGGGATTTATAATATAATTTGTCAGTGTAATTTAAATGAGAGCCTCTCACAGTTGACTGTAAATGCACTTTAATTAAGGTTTAATAACCTTCATATGAAAATGGAGAATTACTGTAAGTGATCTTGGATAAACTTCAGTGACTCCTTTAAAGAAAACATCAAATAAAAAATATTGTAAATATATTTTATATAGTAATTATGTGGATTAAAGAACTTCATTCAGCTGAGTGGTTTTGGCAGATTATAGAGTGCACACTCCACAGCAAGTGAGATATTAAAAAAAGCACTAACCTTGTAGCAACTTGAAATTTCCATTTAGAGACTAGTAGATGTACGGATATAATGTACATAACCAACTGAAATGCTTCATAAAAGGGAAAGGTGTGTTTCTTCTGGCAGCTAGTGATCACTAACAAATGAATAAGACTCTCTCACTGGACCCAGAGATAAGCATCAACGTCTCATGCTACTATGAGCAGGAATGCTGACTGACGTACACATAAAAACCTCCCTGATACTGTCACCCAGAGTATCAGTCTGGTAACACAGTCTAAGTAATACAAATTACTTCTACCAATGATCTTCCGGCCTCCCAGAAATTTACTCCGCCTGTCTCTAAAGTTGATTTTCTCCAAACCAGGCCATCTTCCTAGGGTGTCAGGCTTATGGTATTGCACCCTGTCCTTTACACCTCAGCCACGTCACCTAAAGTAGCTACAGCCTGGGTGGGAGAGAGCATGCAGTCATGCTCTGAAAAGTCTATATTACAGCCCCTGATCCATTTAGCAAAAGCTACACAATCTTAGTAGATGCCCTGTGACCACTCAGAGGTGGTGTGGGTGCTGTGTCCCAGTACAGCTTCCCAAAGACCCCGACAGGGCTCTGCAGCACCCAGTACCCGTGTTTGAGAAGATACTGTTGCACTTCAGTTTCTTTAAAATTTGCACTTATTTCGCTCTTCAGTAAAAAGGCAGGGAATCTTTACAGATATCTGGGACCTGTTTTCCAGTTGAACTCCCCATCAACAAACCCACATTCTCACCCTGAGGAGAAAGCAGGGTGAGGGCACTGGCAGCTCCTAGCACTTTGCCCACCACTGGCCATCTCTGTTTCCTCCTAGAACACTTGACCCTGACTTAATTCCCTCTTAGTGTTTGTCATTCTAGTTGGTTTGGGACCTTCCATGAGGAAAGCTGTGACACACCTGTAGCTGTAATCTCTTCTGTTGACTCTGCAGTGATGACTTTGTTCCCAGAGTTCCTCGCTAATATCCTCGTAGACTGGAGGCCACCCGCAGGCCCCGCTGCTGTGGGAGTGAGCGGTGGAGATGGCCCAGGAAGTGGGAGAACAGGATAGCAGCAAGTCAAAGTTTGAGATCATGGTCTTAGAAAGTTTTCCTATACAATATTACATTAGTGTGACACAACCAGGCTTTAGCCACGTGGGTGAATCGTGGAAGCATAGTGTACAGACAGGTCACAGGAGCTGAAGACACCAAGGAACTGCAAAGCCACGGTGTCCACTGCCGCCTCCTGCTCTCTGACCCAGGCTCCATCAGCCCTAGGTCTCCCTAAATTTGCTCCACCTGTAGCTACTGCTCACTAGCCCATCCACCTTCTCCTAAGACATCTCCTCACCCCCTTCTTCTCCCCCTTTGTCTGATGCTCTCTGAAATGCCTCACAACCCTCCAGAAGAGTCTGCTGCTTCTCCTCTTCTCTATGCGTGTTACAGAACTGATGGGGGGCACTGAACAATATAAAAGACCCCCCTTTTTCTCTGGGGGTTCCTCCACACCTACTGAGTTCATTTTGCCTGCCGCCTGAGGACAGATGTCTCTTAATACCAGAGATCAGTGAAAGGGAAAGGAATTTATTATTTATTTAGTTTGTATTTGAAATAATACAAACTAAAGTTCTCCACAAATGCACAGTCTTCCTGGCACCCTCCACGTGGCAAAAGGGAGCACTTCCAAAGCCTTGTAGTCCTGACTCTCACCCAAGCCACATGGTCCCAACCAAGACACCAAAGCCACACGATCCTAAACAGATGCATGGTCCCAAAAAGAGAGATGCCAAATGGCTGCTGCACCCATTTAAATCCCAGCACCAATCTTCTGCAGCCTCATTTCCGGCTCCTCCCACAATTGGCCACATCTGCCAGCATTCTGGGCAGGTGTGGTCCTGTGGTGTGGAGCCAATTATCTCCAGGCTCTTCTGGACCCTGTTACAAATCCCTATTTGGGGCGCCCTCTTGGCTGCATGCTGTTACATACACACAAGGGCAAGTGCTTTCCTCATTTGCCTTTGCCATTGTTCTTGACCCTCACTCAACATCTTTCTCTTTTACGCCTTGGTCATTCACCAAGTGCCTGCACATGGCTGCACAACTCTCCAGCATGCCAGAGCCCGTTCCCCAATGACATCATCAGCCTTCCAACCAAGCGTTTAACCTCTTGTCCTCACAGTCCCTGCACTAGCCTTGACTTTCTTCTGCATGACTGGAAAACTTACCTACCTAATGTCAAATCCGAAATGCCCCCTCTTCTTGCTCTTCCTCTGTTCCTCTCCCTTGTGTGGGCTGCACTCCATTCAGGACCACTACCCCTCCGCTCCTTCTCCTTGTCCTCCACTCCCTCTGACTTCACTTGCCTCTCAGTCTGGATGCCCACAGCCAGCCATTTCAGTCACATATAACCCCAGCTCCACATTCCCTGGTCCCACAGCAACTTCACAATACTTCTAATTAATTTCTTTTCTGACTGCCCATGTCCCTCCGCACAGCAGCCTGTCTAGGCTCTCTCCTACTCCACAAGCCACCAATCAGTGGAACACTGTCCCATTACTCTTTGCAGATGAACTTGCCTTCCTTTCTACTGAAGAAATTTGGGACATATGATAGGATTTCCTTCAAAAATCCTCTACTTTGACTTAAACCTGTGTCACTTATCTTATCTTTCTCTTTTTCTTTTTTAAATTTTTAAATTACAGTTGATATACAATATTATATTAGTTTCAAGTGTACAACACAGTCCTTATTTTTGTTCTTAAGAGGAAGTATCTGGTCTCTTTTCTAAGGTCAGTTTCTCCTGCTTCTATATCTCTAGGATTTACTCTATCCCTTCTTTCTTTTGCGTCTTTGGTTTTTCCCTCTAATCTGATTTTCCTAACTACAAATATGCTCGTCTGCCCCATACTTTAAAAATACTTTTTATTAATTCCTCTTTTAACTCTCCTCTCTCCCCTTTTCTTAACTACCAAACTTTTGGATGAAGAGTACTTACCATCAACATCCATTTTCTCTGCCACCTGCTCATTTCCAGACCCAGGGACTCTGAGGCCCACCTCCCCCATTCTGGGGGAGCCCAGATGTGGGCTCATGTAGTGCTTCACTCTGGCAGGGCTCAGAAGTCAAAGCTTAGAGCCCTCCATCTTCATTATACAATGCCCCCATGTTACCATCCTACACCTCTGTGTTTAAGAGCTACGTATTCTATTAGTCCAAGAATACACAGGAAATGCAAAAAGATTGTAACTGTCCTAGTTGTAAAGACTTCACACTGGCAAATGAGAATGTGAATTCATAGAAACATTTTCTGCTGTTCACAAGACAATATTTTGAACAGGGTTGCACTAATATATCACAAGAAAACTGTACTGTGCTTTCCCATGAGATTCGTGGTTTGAGCCAAGCTGGGTGGTAGCAATACCAGTGGATATCCTAAGCATTTCACATTTTCTCTTCTTGCTGCTTATTATTAGCATGTTCCAGAAGCAGAAGGTCTCACTTTGGCCGCAGTTGGTCCATTCAATGACAGAAGTGCTCCGTAACAAAAGCACTCTTAACTTATACTAAACTCTCCTAAATCGTAACTTCACAGAGAACAGATTCTGCATGTCCATTAGATGTTCTTTGCTCCACATATTGTGCAATGTAATCAGGATGTGTTCGAATGCAGAGGCTGATTTGGTTCGTTTGGCCAATGGTAGCAGAGCGTTCACTCTGTGAAGATATTTGGTGGGACTCTAGAGGGGAAGCAAAGGTAAACTGAGGTTAACTCCCTGCCCTCAGGGATTGTACAGTCAAGTAGTAAAAACCAGACCTGGGGACCACAGTTGACAGAGACAGTGGTGAGTGCCATTCTGAGCAGGGAGGAACCACAACATTTGAGGGGACTCCACTCCAACCCCCAGCAGCAGATGCTACTCTGAGAATGAAGACTGAGAAAAAGCAAACAGATTTGACCTCTATGAACATATCTATTGTCTAAGAAAGGGTTTGAGAAAAGATACCTTTATCTAAAAAACAGAAATATCTCTGAATACATATTGTAACAAATGCTAAGCCATTAAATTCTTATTTAGAAAATATTAGGTCTTTGTAAGTTTGTCAAAAATGAATTGTGTCATCCGTATTTTCTGGAAAGTGCCTTTTTGTGGGCTAAATGTTTGTATTGAGACATTTCCACCTCTTGGCATCAGGTCCATTTAGAGGTTTTATGACCAAAGAAAGGTCGCAGCAATGAAGGCAGGGGCCTCACCCTCTGGAGATAAAATGCCTTGTGTTTCCCTACAGGAGGTCTAGCTCTCTCAGCTGAGTTTAATAGCCATTCAGGCACTGAGAAGATCTTATCTCATGTCCCTATTGGTTCAGGGTCACTTGCTGGCTCACATTATATTGAAATGTGGGCAGAAAGAGGGAGTAATTTGTTAATGTCATGTAGGATGAACTTGGTTAGAAAGGGAAGTGTACCCGCTTTATAATAACACAAGTGTTTCCTTGCTAATCCCTTGGCAGGTTCATTATCTGTGCAGCCCCGGGCAATGGTTAGCCTATCGTGAAAGTGAAATTTAACCCTCAGCATGAAATTAATCCTCAAAGACTTATGTCTGCTCTGTCTAGAAATAATATATTTTAAGTGATTTTGTAATCTCCAACTCTTTTTGCATAGGTGCTAAATGGTTATCAAGATGTTATAGAGCATGCTAGGAAATGGATTTTTGTTTACGTGAGAAAACTGGACAAATCTATAAAAACAAAGAGACCGATTTCTTATTTCAAGTTTGCAGCTGAAAACCCGACATGGTGGGATAGCTGTTTTTTAAGCACTAATAGTGTAACCATTTGTTGGTGATCATATTCATGCTTGCATTGCATTTTACCTAATAGATTAGATAATGAAGAATTTTTATAAAAAATATTACTGGACAAGGAGCCTCTTTTGCTCAGCTTATTGGACATTTGACACAGAGAAGCTGGGACACACCTTGAGAATGCCAAATGAGTGTGAATGGTTCCTTGTAGAGTCAGGAAACCTTTAACAAGGGTTTAAAAGTAAAAGGAAGTGAGGCTGTGTCCCTTTTCCTGTTTCACAAGACAGGGCTTTATTCTTAGCCTTTTTATTTCTCCTTCTTTCCAAGGTGCCTGGGCAGTAAGCGAGAGAGAAGGGAAGACAGTTTAGGATTGAGAAGCTGTGGAAGAGAGCCAATATTTACCAAGAAATATGCATACCAATCATTTTATACAAATTGTCTTATTTAATCCTCACTGCAAATAGCAAAGTAGATATCACTTTTTCAGATAAAGAAACAAAAAGATTTAAGTTTCTTGTATGAGTTTGTGTATTGGGTAAGTAGCATATTCAGGATTTGAACCCAGGTCTGTCTAACTCCAGAGCCTTTTCTATTTCCATTGTATCACAGAACCTGATCCTAAGAAAAGTTAAAAGATTTGAAAATCAGTGAGGTCTTGCCTTATTGAAATTCACTTATTTTCCCCCAAATGCAAGAGATCCTTGCAGTTTACCTAAATGCAGTTTAGAATATTAGTGTTTCTTTGTGCTAATTTGTATTTTCTTTTTATGCAACATGATGACTATTTTTACCATATTCTTAGGTTACTTGTTGTTCTATATACTGCATTATTACAAAAGGAACCCATTCCTACACTCACAGCACTTTAAAAGATGGTTGGGAGATAAATGCATGAAAGTCCCAAGGGTTGGGGATAAGTTTACCCCAGAATTTAGACTATTCTTTACACCTAGATTTTTTTAAAATTTGAAGATCTTCTGAGTTTAGAAAAGATATCTGATTTGCTAATTTAATTTAGCAAATGCACACTTATTAAAAGTCTGCTGCAGCTTGGTCTGCCTTACACAATTTTAAATGATGTTTGCATTGAGAAGGCCAACTTTGAAAAGAATTACAACTGAACCTGAGTGTATCCTTACTTTGCCAACCCCTTATTAAATTTGTGTTACAGATTTTGGTTCTCTTGTGCTGGACTCTTTTAACATCCTTATGTACTTATTGCTTCCTGTTGGTTGGGATGGCCTGTCACTCTTCTATGGGAGGAAATTACATTGGTCTGGCACAGTTTCCCTTCGCAGAGCCAAGTTCGGTGGCAGCTGATGAATGCCCTTTCCCAAGTAGATACAAATCAGCTATTTGATCATTTACTCTCCTTTCTGCCTGTTGTTTAGGTACCTACTTCTTTTTCACTCTACATGTACCTTTTCTTCTAAACTTCTAGAACATTCCTCCCGAACTCTCAAAAATCATACGTTTAGTTCTTAGGAAAAGGTTATTAGCCCTTACTGATGTTACACATAACTTCCTTTACAACTCTAACAGGGTCTTTTCTGTGCCGGTTTAACATCCCATGCACCCACGAAAGCATTCTGCTCACTGCCCCAGAACCCTCCTCCTTGGCATCGCAAGTTAACTGCTTCAAATGAGTTTTCTCTATTTCACCCCATCTGTTCTCCAATCCATCAAACTGATTTGTATATCCTATCTCCTTTAAGCATTTATTTATTTTTTGTGTGTGTATATAAAATTTATTTTAATAGTACTCTGTATTTACTTTGAATTCCCTTCTCATTGACTGTGATTTTTAAACTGCCTTGTATCTCGTCTTTTTTAGGATCCTTATAGTTTACTATGTACTTTATAGAGGGATTGAAAAATTATCTTTGGTAGACATATGGAAGTTTTTTCAGGGAAATTACTATTTCTTTTAATTTTAAGCAAAGTAAATTATTCAAACTAGTAAACATGAGCATTTATTTTAGTAGAGTAAAAATAGATTCTGAGAAAATGTTATTTGTTGTTTAATCACACGAGGAAGGATGGCATCCACTTTGTCCACTGATACTTGTTTGATCAATACGGAGCGCCACGGAATGCTCCTTTGAAGTGACAGTTTTCATGAGGGTAGAAACAGTCATTTATAGTGTTTAAAAAATAATCTTAAAAAGGCATAAAGCTGCAAACAGGCAGTAAAAATTTGTTACGAAGTAAATTCTTTTGAGCACCCAAGAATGCCTTCCTGTTGGCATTTGTTTATAATTTTGTTTGTTTTTCTAAAATTACTTCCAAATTGTCAGGTTGCAGAAAAGCATGAAAAGGTGTAATAATCACACTTTAGATCCATTAAGTTAATACAGAATATTATGGAAAATTGTTTTAATTCTTGAAAATCCCTCTACAACTATAAAAGTGCAAATGAGATTGTCCCTGCTGTTCCAGCCAGCCTGTGAGCCTCAAAGCAATAGGATATTTATAAGAAAATTCCAGACATAGCAGTGCTGCCATGATCCATATGACCCAAACTTTCCAGTTTCTGTCTCTCATCCTGTCTAAGGAAGGAACCACAAAGAGGCGCACACAGTTAAACGGAAAGATCTCACATCAGTGTTATGACTTATTATAATGAAGATAAGCAAGTTATTTTGTGAAAGTTCCATTAGGCTGATTTGGAAGAAAAAGTACTTTTTCATTTTCATCACACTCTGGTGATTTTCAAGTGACTATCTCTACATCAACAGCTCCAAATTCTCTTCAGTCCTGTCCTGAGAAACTGGCTATTTCTGTTTTCTAGTGAGGGATTTGGTTTTCTTAAGACTATACTGAAAATCCCTTATGTGTGGAAGATTTTATTTAATTCTTATCAAACTAGCAAAGACACAGGTTTGGTAATGCCTTGACCATATCTATGTATTGATCTTTCTCAGATTTTATACTTGGAAAGACTACACTGGTCTCTTCAGCTGCGACTCAAACAGCTAAAAGGAAAAGAACATTGTGTATTTTAAGTATCTTTTCAATGTTCCTAAATTTGGTTTGGAATTTGATTTGGTGGACTCCATTACAATTTCTCAGAAAACATTTTGCCAGCCCTGCAGGCACCATAGCTTCATTCTAAGGGTAGATACATCTCATAAAATAATATTCAAGAGATACCAAGGATGCATTTTATCTTTAATCCGTTGAAAACTGGCATAATAAAATTACCTGGTGGCAGGAACTTTTTTTAAACATATTAAAGTCAAGTCATGAGAACTACATAAAAAGTAAAACTACACTTATAAGAGGAGAACTGAATTTGAAATTCAGAATGTTTTCCTAACTCTCGTCCCTGCTCCGTACGAGAGATGTTTCCCCATGAGTTCTGGTAATGCCACATACATCAAGGTGCAGCTGTGTGCAAAATCAAGCAAACAGGAAACATAGCCTGTTAGCCTTAAGTCAGCTTTTTGAGCCAGAGCTTCCAACAGAAATATAAAGTGAGCTATACATATAATTTTAAATATGATATTAGCCACATTGTAAAAAGTAAGTCCATGCTTACTATAATACTTCTTATGGAAAGCAATGGTTAGAGTGAATTTAGTTCTAGCAAAATGACGAAGTTAGGTTTAATGCAAACGGTTTTACACTTCTTTAGCTTTTAAATTAAATCTAAATTGATTTAGATAAATTAATTTCCTCAGTTGCTCTAGCCACATTTCTATTGCTCAGTGACCACCTGTGACTGGTGACTACCATGTTGGACCCTGCAGTGTTAAACCTTTGTGGATTTATACAAAGCTCTAGTGCTTTTTAATGGTCTTTTTGTATGTAGTTATTATTTAGAAGAAATATGATCAACTAAAGATAAATCACTCTCTACAGATCCTCTAGAAATCAGTGTAAATAAATTGCTTTTGCGCTGGACTGACTTCTAAGTGCACTTACTCCCCTGGCTTTGGCTGCACATGGGTGTGTGCTGGGAGGCCTGGCAGAGGCGGTGTGGCCGGGGGACAGGGACGGGCTATTTGATGGAGCTTTCGCATGGGCTCCAACTCAGGAAATTGGCGATGAGGGATATTGAGGAGGGGTCGGCATGGGTTTCCTATGTTTGGTGAAGGGCAATGGTGATATTCCTTCATAATATGTTAATTTATATGTTGCATTGTGTGTAAAATACAGATCATATATCATTGAAATGTACACTTGAAATCTATATGATCCCATATAGATTAAACAATATCACCCCAATAAATTTAATAAAAAATAAAGTGATATTTTAATATTAAAGTTAAAAAAGAGTATGTTGATTTGGAAAAATAACCCTTTCAATCTTAAGCTCATTACAACTTATATAAAACATGAAACTTTAAAACTAAGTAGAGTGAAAATATATTTTTTTCTCTTCTCCTAGCAGAAGAATGTGAGTGTTTTCTAGTTCCCTTCTTTCTGAAATAAGAAAAAAGAATCAACTGTTATCACCAAAGACTTACTACTGTACCAGGCTAAACCATTTAGAGAAAACAGTACACTTAAAAACAAAATATTGGAATCCTGTACTGGGGTGTTCACACAGACCATCTTACAATGTCTCAGGGCAGGCACTTGACCAAAACTCCCTGGCCTTCCAGGTATGGGACACTTTTCACTCCCTCTGTGTGGAAGTGGTGAGATGTTTGGTATAGTAATCATTTTTTATTCATTTGGATGCTTATATAGCATCTGCTTGTTGGGAACTAATGGCAGTAGAAAGAATAATACCAAATAAATGTGAAAGAGAAAATTGTGATTAGCCTTTTGAATACAAATGCTGTATGACATAACCTTGGCATATCTAGGTTGGCACAAAGGTGTTTTCCCCCGAAGAAATAACATTGCAAAAATATGATTCTGTGTTTATTTATACTTTTTCTCTCTTTTGTTTTTACAAACATTTCTGTTTCTAAATGTAAAGACTTGGGTTCTAAATGGTGTACTAGAATTATGCACTGGGTACAAGGCACAATCCTGTAAAAAGCAATAACATTCTCTCTCAGCGGTGAAGCAAACCACCAAGGGTAAAAACATGAGAGCAGATGGTGGCAACCACATAGATGAGGAGGAATGAAAAGAAGGGAAACTTTTTCAGAAGAAATGAGGGGTACGTTTTGGTAGACCTGGTTTGAGGTGGCTGCAAGCTTCCTCCTTCTGTGTCAGTTGCCGTCACTCACAGCCTGGGCCGAAGCAAAGAGCGTGACAGCCACACTGTGTGGGAACACCAGCCCCTGCATGTAGCCAAGCAAGCCAGTGGGAGACAGCTGCCTCCCTGGAGAGTTTGAACTGTGATACGGTTTTGTAGTGAGAAAATCTACAGAAAACAGGTGACCTCTCAAATTAGGATAATTTGAAGAGGGTATATATATAAGTGGCTAATTTATTACAAATGTAGGTATGGGCACGGTATAAGGAAGTCAGAAGGAAGAACTCAGGATCCCGGACTACCAAGCAGGAGATGAAGCTGTCACTACCTCTAAGCTCAATGCACGTGTGATGGGAAAGGTTACCAAAACTTGAGAGTTGAAAGTCATGAAGACAGGGCTCCTTAAGAGGAGCGGTGAACGTCTGTTGACAGAAACAAGCCCGAGGAAGCCTCACAGGAAGGAACCAGACAAATAAATACCACGAACTCATTTTCCTCCCTTCCTCCTGTCACCTGCCAGGGATTTTTCGTGACCAAATCTAATTGGAAGACAGAGAGCATAGGAGCCTCCTGGAGTATTCCATGCAGATCACTTCCCAGGGCAGTGAACAGAGTAGAAAAGGGTAGAAAGTGAATCTGGGAGAGCAAGTGAAAGATATTTGGCACTTGTGGCGGCAGAAAGGAGTAAATGGTGGATACTAGGTTTGTGTCATATTACACCAAGGCTGGGTTGCTCTATCAAAGTCAGTGCTGTAGGGGAGCAGGAGGAACCAGAAGGAGTTGGTCTCACGAGAGAATGCAGAGAGAGATGGAGATTGTTCATTCTTGGATCAGTTAAGGCAAATCTAGCTGCAGTAACAAATAAACCCCTAAATTTCAGTGGTTTACCCCAATAAAATATACTTATGTAATAGTCCAATGTGAGTATTACCAGGTTGTAGAAAGTTTTCATCAGTGTAGCTCCTTTTATCTTGTGGCTCTGTACCCACTAAAGCTTCCTTCTTGTAGGTGATACAGACTTGATGTAAGCTGTAGCTAGTTGTGATATAAAATGCACCTTGCAAATTATATCTTGCATGTGGAACAGGAGAGAGAATGAAGAATCCTCACTCACTTCTTAAAAGTCTCAGTCTAGAAGTGACATATATCACTTTACTTAGATTCCACTGGAAAGAGCTAATTTTATCTACACCTGTATGTACAGGGGGCTGGAGATCTACTCACTACCTGGCTGTGTAGGTACCTCTCCCAGCATCAGGTTCACACAATGGAAAAGGAAACTTTAGATGGACAGCTTATAGCTTCTACCACAGTCCCTGATGGGTTTCTCCTGTCCCAGTTCCAGGCCCCAGGAGACCTCATTATACTTCCTGGTCACACATGGTCTCTCTGATAGCCCCATTCCTCCCTCCAATGTATGTTACCTTGAGCCATATCAATTCTAGCAACCAAAGCCCTTGGTGAAGCCATGCTCCTTTAGGGTAGGTATTGCAATGTTGCAAAATGAAACATATTTCTAGAATATGCATACATGGGATTTTAAAGAAAATTTTCTTTATCTCATTTTATCTGAAAGTCTGGTACCATTAATTGTATACTTGTTTACCTATGGTAAATTGTTTTTCTTAAGTCATAAAATATTTCAGAAATTGTATAGCTTTTTAATTATCTTGATAGTTGAAATTCAATCTGATAGAAGTTAATATTATTTTTAAAATGTCTATTTGAACCAACCTTAATTGCAAAAAGTTCTCTTGTATATTTAAAGTCATGAATATAATGGCTAAACCATTGAAATACTCATTTCTCCCAATCCTTTTTTTTTCCAAGTTGTCTACATTCAAGTGAATCAAATATTTAGGAAATACATGCCAACAATTCTATTAATTTTATGAAGATTTCTTAAAGAGACAATTGAAAATATGGAATTGCAGCTGTTCCTCGATTTCTGCCAAAATTTGACCTAACACACATGAGTAGGAGTGGGCTAGGCAGTTCCAAAAGTATTTTTACTGGAAAGTAGGATCCTTTGCAATGCTGTTGCTCTCTCTTTCCTCCTCTCCCCAAAAGGGATAGTGCGATCCTACCAGAAACAACAAAAAAACCACAGTGATTTAGTCAGAATTCTGAAAATATGTAGGTTTCTCAAAAGTCATTTTCATATTTTTCTCAAATTTTCAAACTAAACATGCATCTATGAGGATCTAAATAACAGTCACCACACAGTCCAAAGGGAAGAAGTAGAAAACAAACACAAAAAACACAGGAACCAAACAGAAATGGAATGCACAAAACAAATGGGACAAAATGAGGAAGGGGGGAGTCCACTGTGCTTCGTGTCATCACCCTCACTCTCAAGTTATAAATTTGTTGTAGTGGGGCTCCAGGAGCAGCGGGACTCTTCGTGAAGCCCTTGAAGTGAGACCAGGAAGGGAAGCCGCCCGCCCATACCTGGGGAGCTCCACCTGAGCCTGACCACAGAGCCTGGGGCCTGAGCAAAATGGAGGCTGTTTCCCTCTTCCCTTCCGTCAGAACAGCTCTTTCTCAGGGAGAATTCAAACTCGCCAGAGGCTGCCTGTGTCAGAACCTCAACTCTCTGGTCCAAACACACACACACACACACACACACACACACACACAAATGGTCTCTGAACAGCCAGAATAAATCTTGCAAAAGCCAGGAACTGATGTTCACGACTCATAGTATGGGCCCCGAGGCCCTCACTAAGAGCCTTGATCAAGCTGGGTTGTCTGGTCCTTAGTTCACTGCTGGTTTTAAGAAACAAATTACAAGTCATAGGAGGAATAGGAGGAAGAGTGGGAGGGAGTGAGGGGAGCAGAGAGAATGGCTTAGGGACATGTAGGACAAAATCCTACAGAGAAAGCAAAACACCAGCAAAGCACGGTGAGGCCGTTAAAGTATGGATTGGCCTGCCCAAGCCTTGTGAGGCCTGAGGAGATCCCTATGCAACACTACATACAGTAGGGTAACTCCCTTTCTGAAGGTCCCCACCAGCCCTGGACACTACAAAGATGTTATGCTGGGTTCCCTGTGTGCTGTTTAAGGAGGCAAGCAAGAATATGACAAATCTGGGAAGACTTGCCTGTTAATAATGCTTTGATGCTACCTGTTTTGACCCCTGTTAGAACACAAAGTTGAATAAGACGGTTGATGTCTTAGAGAAGCAGAGTGTAAAGTCTAAGGGCCCCATACAGAGTAGGCACTCAACAAATGTTTGCTGGCTGGAATTCTCTGTAAATTTCACTGTTTCAGAACACTTTTTTGCTCTTTTGTACTCAATGATAAGGTTTTACTTGTGAAGGGAGGGGCTACATCTCCAAATGTTGAAATTTAACCTCCATACTTACTTGATGATTAATTGAATGAGAGTGCGCAGAGTTTCATAGACACCACCAGGTTCGCCCTAGCAGAAGTTTGAAGGGAGAGGTTTAAATCTCATGTATGCACTATCAGTTACTTACCTGGGTCTCATTTCAAATGAATGCTTTATTTTTTAGTGTTTAAGATTTTAGGGAACCTAGATTAACCAAAACATCCAAATATCTACATCTTAATTTGTAGAACAGAGTTCATTTTAAGCTAATTATTTTTTAAGGTTTAAAAATGCAAAGTTACATTTATGTAAAAGCTGCTAGTTGGAATAAGGTCAGCATTTTATAAAATTAAATGACTTGAACTGTCTTGTAGTTGCTTTGCTGTCTGCCAAAATACCCATCTGTGATTCTGCCAAAAATATTTGTTATTTTTAATTGAACATTTGGTTAATTGGTGAAGCATAGTTTTCTGTACAAGTTCTGTAGACAAGTTAAGCCTGCTCCTGGGTGGGAATATTCACGCATCTCTTTGGTCACCTGTGTTCTAAGTGATTTTTAATTATTTTTAGCATGTTATTTGATGATAATAAGGAAAACACACCCTTCCACTGGGGCTCTTGTGGGTTCATGATATAATGGAACATTCATTATCAAAACATTTAGTTGAGGGGAAAAAAGGAGGGAGGGTGGAGAAGAGAGGGGGAGAAGGGGAAAGTTCTGAAGCTCATTAGTTGATATTGGCTTTGAGGATGTTTCCCAGTCACACAGTAGGTACTTAACCATTTGGAAATAAATAAACCTCATAGAATAGAAGCTAGATAAATATCGAAAGATATTTTGGAGGTCCAGGGTATGTCAAACCAGTTGTCCACAATGAGAGAGCTGAAAGGGATCACATGATGTCTTTTGCTCTTCAAATAAGATGTCACTGAAATTCTTCTATGAAGCTGTCCCTCCTACCTCCCGATGAAGCGATCTCTCTCCTTCCACAGTTTATACCCCTGACAGTGAAGAATCAAATTAAATGTACATGACTAGTGCATTTCTGAAACCTGGCACTCCCCAGAATAGTTAATTCAGGGCTCATTTCTTTAGAGTTCTAGAGATAAACCTCAAAGGTACATGGCAGATGTGCAAGTAACAGTATTCCCTTTTTGACAAGTGAAAAAGCTTGGGTACATTGAACTAATTTTATCGGCCATTCACTGAACTAGAAAGACAAATTTATAGTACAACTGGGAGACTTCCGTAAACCTATTATTCCTTCTAATCTGATGCCCCTCTAGCTCCAATTTGATACTTTGTTTTTCTTTTTCCAGTGATTTTAACCACACAAATATAAGGAACTCTGAAACTAAGGGGTAGGCAGGAATGAGATCATATGTGTAAAAGTGCTCTCGGAGTTAAAGATGATGTACAGCTAAGCAGGACCATTACTATTCCTTTGTCATTCTGGGGTTCTGCCCATCTATGAAAAGCTTTTGAAAACTATGCCCACATTTGAAACTGATAACAGTTCATCCAAATCTTGATAACATATGAGGTCAATCTTGGAATAAAGAAAAAAACATTCCTTGAAATTTTCTTCCATTGTGATAAACAGCATGTTTTCTTCCTTACCAGCCAAGTTTATTTATCTCCATTCCCCCAATTTCTTTCTAGCATGAGCATTTATGCTTACAAATGCAAAGAAACAACTCATTCTTTTAATCTTTCTCTCTTTGACATTATTGAAGAGTATCCTTCCTTATCAGTGCTAAATAAGCCATAATATAGGCACATTGGATTAATTAAAATAAGGGGGACTTGTACTTTAGGTCTCCAGAGACTCTATATTCTTCAACATCTCCCTCACTGGGACCCTGGATTATGGTCTCTAGTGCGTAATTACTTTCTATGAAGTGGCTCAGCTCCCAGGGCCAGTGAGAGGGTTCTGCTAGATTTGACTGCTTTCTAATTCCCTGTTCTGAAAATCTTTTATGGGGGCGAGAAACCGAGAACTGCAGTCTCCTCCTGAGCAATGAGCTGATGTGGAACAGCTAAGAGTGGCGTCATGTTCTCTGCTGCTGGATGGCAGGTGCTGCCGGTGAGTGCTGGCAGCCAAGGACCTAGGTGGGGAGGATTAGAGAGGGGAAGGATAGTGCTAACTCTTCCCTTTCTTTTCTAGAGTCGTTTTTTAAAACTATACTTATTTGGGGAATGTGGAAAAATTTTGACACTGGTCATGACGAAGTTGATGTGGTTTTCTCCGTCCTCACTGTCTAGAATGATGATGGGTGTTATTTCTAGCCTATGAGCCACCTTTCCCTCATTCCCACATATGAGTTGGTTTCATGCTAACTAACCATGTAACGGCCAGTTTATTTCTCGGTGCACTTGGGAAAATGTAGATGGGTACACCTGGGTGTGAGGTCATTTGTTGACATTAAATATAAACTTAAATATATATGTAATTCGTACATGTATATTCAAGGAGCAGCAGCACTATCACCCAAACTAAGCATAGTTTTATAATGTGACATGAATTTTACAAAGGAAAATGTCTGAAAGTCACGCTGGTGAAGCTTTTGTTTAATTGAGACTAGTTTATGCTCAGAATGTATTAATTATACAGCTATGTCAATTAGCCTATGTTATTACTTGTGGATTATCATTATTAGATTTAGGTTGTAATCTCTGATGATCATTTGCCTCTGACTTCTTAACTAGCATATTGTCATTAAAATAAATTTTAGAATTATATTGTCAGTACACTTAATTATTATCCCATAGGAATATATACAACTAGATGGTAGAATAAACTCTCTTATCATGACTCTTTTTACGTCATGCACATTCTAAATACTAAAAATACCATATGTCTTATAATTGTATAAAATGCACAAAACTAGCTGTATTCCATCACAATAATCAGGGACACATAGGTAATTATTCATTGTAACAAAATCTATGGTTGGCAAAATGATGAACCATTTATGGGATATTTAAGTGTACTGTTAAAGTATAAATTGTAAACTGTACAGTCACAGAATATCAGACTTTAAATCTCCTTGGCTTGTGAAATGAGACTGTAATTAGATGTGTCTAGGATCACAGGAAATTACTTACATTATAATCAGACTATCCGAGTTGATCTGATATTTCAGAGAGATAATATTTTTGATGCTGTGTTAAAAAACGTGTTCAAAATTACACAGCACGGATTTTCCTTGTTTTTGTGCCCTTGCCAAGATGTTGTTGCTTTATCTGAAGTAATTATCTAGGCTGACTGAGCACTCCAGGTTACACATTTCTTCAAATTATAAAGTGTTTTATAATTACATAGAGCAATTTATTGGTCTTATTTATAGTATCATAAACCCTAAGCCAAAGCATGCCCAGCCCACCTAGCCCTACCTTCCCCTAGTGAAGACATTCACACTTTAAACAGGCAGAGGACATCTCTCTCTCTCTCTTTTTTTTTTTTAACCAGGTACAGGTTTCTACTTCTTTTATAAAGAGACTCTCATAGTAGATGACTAAGCAACAATCAGGGAAAGTATCTTTCTTTTCCCTGAATTTTTAGAATAATTCGATAAACAGACAAATATGTATGAGTACAGCTTTTGAACTTCAGTCGATGATCGCTGCTGGGGCAGAGCCAAACCTGAGACATTGTGGGTCTGTTAGCATTATTTTACGGTGTTAACTGATGCCAGGCCCAGGCTGTGAACCCAGCTGGCAAAAGCAATGCTTAAAACGCAGGTGAACCAAGTCCTAGAATCTCTATTTAATATTTGTGTTCTGCCGTAGTTTATAATTATTTACAAACACGTCCCCACCGCCCACCTGTTTGTTCCCTTCTACAGGGTAAGGTCTGTGGCTTATTCACATTTGGGTTCCCCAAACTCTTCGCCTTGCCCCTTCTGCAGATGGGGACCTCGGGGCGTGTAGGGACAGACCTCTGTGTCTGGACCTGCGGACTGCGCCCTCCCTGCGTGTCGGGGCTCTCGTTCTCCCTGCGCCAAGGCAGTGTTCAGTGGATTAGCATTATAATCAGAAGTAAAACAAAAACCCATAGCTAACTTTTTTCTAACTACCATTCACATTCACCAGGCACTTAAAATTGGAATAATAAAACTACAGACATAGAGAAATGTTAAAAGGAAATCTTTCCTTCCAGCACTTGCTTTAAAAAAAAAATCTGTCAGAATCCTCTCCGAAGCCAGCGGCCTGTTCTCCGCACCATCCGACTGGGCCGTCAGTCTGCAGGGACGCAGGGGCCGTGGCCCTGCTCTCTTCAGTCCGCGGTCAGCCTTTCGTGGGAACAGGGGCTGCTTCTTTTGGGGAAGCCTCCCCGGTGACTTTTCAGGGTTCAGAAAACAAATCTCGTGGTGGGAATTTTTCTAAAGATGAGCTTTCTGAAGTCTTTTCCCAATGTGTGTAAGGTAGGTGTGTACACCTAAATTTCAAACCCTTAGACGTGTCTTTGCATGTTCAGTCTGACTTTGGCCATGCTCAATCAACCAGTAAGAAAACAAACATATTTCTTAGGAGTAGCGTCTTATTTGGCAAGATAGACTAATTACAGTGAATTAAAATCTTTATTTAATCTTGCTACAGTTATACTTTTAATGGGTTCTGTAATTGCAAACCTTTAGTCTGCTAATCTCTGATTCATTAGTGGGTTTCTTAAGTGTTTGTTAAGGAGCACATGTAACATTCTGGTAATTACTAATAATCTTTGTTCATATCACATTTACAAAGATCTCTGCAGGGAGTTTCATTAGGCTCATCGCCTCTTATTATCAGTGTACGATTTTTATTAGCAGTCTCCACCCCCATAAAATGTGGAATTTGGGGCTTTACAAAACAAAAATGAAAACCTTTCTCTCTTTTGGCTAACAAACTCAAATATTAAGTCTTTGTGTCACTGTCCTTTCAAAATCACAGTGTCCTCTAATGTCTGCTGTCCTTTTTCACAGCCAGAAGAAAGGCAAGGGGAGATTACATGACAAATCTCACCAGTGTTTACTGTTTATTGGTGGCCACGTTGGAGTTAGAGCTGGTGGCTCCTAGTCAGTGTTGCCCTTCCCCACAGTGCCTCCTCACCTCCATTGACACAAAGGTGTTATTTTTATGAAGCCCAGTGCATTATGGTAACATAAAATTCCACTCAGAAAAAAACAGTGCCATTTAGGACTGTCTTGGTAGTAAGGTCCCCTGCATCCCCACCCTAAACAAAACCAAATCTGCCTACCTCATCTTTGATCACCGAAATCCCTTTAACAGGGACAGGTCCTGAGAAACAGTATGTCAAATTAAAAACCACAAGGAGGATAAACGATTGATGTGACTGCTTTTCTGAGTGCAAGGTTGAATAGAGGAAGGTAGGACAGAATACAAAAATACTTTTGAACTGAAAAATGATCCATAAACGATGCTAGAAATAAACTTCACCTATCTTACTGCTTTGCTTGAGATTAGTGACAGTGTCAAAAGGATGGCATGGGCTCGCTTTTGCCCCTTGTCCCCACCCCCCAAATAGCCATCAGTTCCCTACAGTAAAGCAGCACAAAAAAAGTCGTATGATCTAAGGAAAAAGTAGAGTGCACACTATGCAAATATAGTTTCAGGACAAATCTCATCACCTACCCTAATCTGATTTTTGCAACTCAATTGCTACCCTTCATACAAATATATAAATTTCGTGTGTGTGTGTGTGTGTGTGTGTGTGTGTGTGTGTGTGTAGGTTCTAAAGCCTTTCCTCCCAAAAAACAGACTCCATTAGACATAAATACTTTTAAAGAAGATGATAGATTACAAAATTACTTTATAATTTTGGAATTTTCAAGCAACCTCATCCTACGGCTTTGAAGGCAGCAATGCTATCTTATTTCTTACAGACATGTCTTTCTTGTGGCCGTATCTTAAGAAGTGCTCTGGTGAGCTGAACACTTAAAGTGGCATTTCTGATTGTGCCGAGAGTCAGCAGCAGACTAGTTTAAAATTGGGCATCACTGACCAAGTGAGGTCAGTGGGAAATGCTGCAGTCATGGTTCTTGACCAGTGTAGAGAAAGCTATTTTAGTGAGTGAGATCATTCTTTGGCTTTTAAAAATACACTTTTGTGAATGTTAAGCAGTCCTTCCTTGCCCCAGAAGGGCAGTCCCTTCCATCTGGAAGGTGTGCAGTGCTCTGGCCCCTGGCGTCTCGGCTGACGGGATGCCTGGCTCCTGGGCAATGGGGTGGAGGGTTTGAGCCGCACTCCTTTCCCCTGTGTTTTGTTTTGACCGGATGTTAGGCGCTGAATATTTCTCAAGTGTTATATTTCATTGTCCAATTTTCCAGTTTGGCAGGAAATTTTCCTTCTAATAAAAGAAGTTTCTCAGACGGAGATTCCAGATATGTCTAAGCTGCTTTTATTGGGACAATGGAAAGATCCAACCTTTTCTTCTAAGTACAATCAAGAGTCGTACGGCTTTGCGTTTGTATTTCCATAATTTTACAAAGAGTTGAATTACGTAAGTGGAAAATTGTCTCCTCAAGCATAGAGAGAATTTGTTAACACAGAATGTAGCTTGGAAAATGCTGATGTAAAACTTCAATCCAAGAGAGAAACCTTTTAAGTTGCTGAAATGTAGTGGAGAGGAAGAAGGAAATTGCTGTTTTACATGATTGACCAAAATGCACTGTAATTATATCAACTTAAAACAGATCCCTTAGAAGAACTGATAACTCTGTGATCAGAATAAGTCACGTGAACTGGAACGAAATGCCGCATGTACCCTCTCTGCAAAGTGTAGACACGCAGTATGTGTGATGTGCAATAGAAGAGACAGCTGTTCCTGCCTTAGCCTGTTTAATGGGACCTCCAGCTGCTTTAGCAGTAAAGAATGGTGGGGAGGCCTTACTGAGGAATTAGCATTTACCATGCTGGCTCATCTCCTTGCATTGCTCAACAAGGCAGTTTCGGACTCTCCTCATGTAATGCTATTTTGATGTTGCCACTCCTGTTTGTAATTAACATAGCATCACTCATCAGGCAGTCAGCTTCTGAATGGGATGCTCCTCAAGGATTCCACCGCTGTCTTTGTTGCCTGTTCTAACATGGGTGGGTAACGTAACTGAGCCACGTAACTGAGAGAAGGCCATGCAGAATTAGCTGAAGTACTCCGCTGAGGAACAGGAAAAAGTCAAATGACCTATGTCGGGCTTTGACTTTTATCTCACAAATACCCTCCTCTGAACCTCTCAGGTCTGCACTCACCCTAAGCAACTGGATGGCACCAGTGGAGGGCTGTATCATCTGTTCTGAAGGGGGCTCAGGAGGCTGCTCTGGTGGGGATTTTTCTGTTCACTTCTCCTGAAAGCACATTTTCCTCACTGAACTTTGTTTCTCTCATTTCCCCACTGCAGTGCCTCCTCCGGGCTTACCCTTTTGTGTCTCTGAACCCTACAGGGCCAGCTCAAATCCCTTCTTCCTGAAACCCTGCCCAGTCCTCTGCAGAAAGCAGTAATTGCTTCCTCTGGTGAACACCTGGGTGATGTGTTGCTGATGCCCCGTAACATCTCTCACTATTTTCCCTTATATTGTTATTACCTTTTATCATTTATTTATTTATTAAGTTTCTTGAGAAACAATGTCCTAGGTTTTTGTAAAACCTGTGACATCTTATTTCACATGGCAAATGTTTTTTAAATACATGGTAATTCAGATGAAAAGCATCTAGAAAGGAATTTAATAGAGGTAAATGAACTTAATAAAAATTACTGTAGCTATTATGAGAAAGATCTATAAGCATATAATGCTTTTATAATATGTAAAACTATTTTAAGTTATTTTCTTGAAAGAATAGTTAGAGAAGAATCTTGGGCTTCCCAACTAGACATAAGAAAATGTTTCAAACTCAGCAATGACTATAGATTACAGATATGCAAATGCAGAAATGAAGATTGTGTTATTTCAACTACATGCCATAATCCAGAAATATGAAACATGGTCCATCTACCTGACCAGCAAATCACATTCTGGATTCTAGACAGGACTGCTTATTGCGTCTTCTGGGCCAGTGATGATACACACACCAAATGCAACTCTGAATCGAGACTAGTTTAAATGAGTTAGCTGATCTGGTCCAGTATCTACTGATAAGCTCCATGAAATTTAAATTTTAGAGGTGTAGTTCTTGCCTGGAAACGAACCTTCCAAAACTGACCATGCTGATAGAGCTACAAGTCTGATAAACAAAACCATTGTGAGGATGAGTGCCTAGGACATTTTAGGTGTTGACAACAGTAGCCCGTGTCGGGCTGTGGAATATTACTTGCTGGGTTGAAGAGGATCAAGAGCGGCTCACACTGAATGTATCAGTTTTTAAAAACCTATCTATTAAAAAAAAAAGGGATTACCAAACAAATACATCCCTCTCATTACATTTTTGTTGCCACCATTCATAGTCTGACATCATTATCTTCACCTAGACTGTTGGATTGCTTTCACATTCTGCCCTCTATACTCTCATTCTAATCCACCCAATCAGCAGTAAATAGTTTAGGGGATTCCTATGTGCTGAGTACTCTGCTGGAAGACTTACCTCCCTCATTTCAGAATGGCTAGTCTCCTAAACAATCACATTCAACAACTCTCCACTTCACAAAATCAAATCTAAGTCAGTCCCCCTTTCCAATCTTATTTTGTACTTGTTTCATTTGTATGCCCAACTGCTTCAATCAGAGTAAATCATTCACTCTTTTCTGTGATATATGTGTCAGTTCTCAGCATAATTCCCCGGGGTCTAGAACTACAAAATAAATCACTCTTAGAGGCTGTGTTCCTATCATAAATCCAACAGTCTGAGAAAAACATCTCAAAGTAGACAATATTAGAGATGCTTTTGGAAATTCTTTTTAAAAATGCTTGGTAAAATTGTGGAGGAAAGTACAGAAGGGGTACAGGCCTTAATTCAGAATTGGAACGAGGAAGTTAAGCACAAGGAGTAGGCAGACTACAGAAACCCCAAAACAGAGGACAGCTGGGGTGGCAGGAAATGAAAACACCTGTCATAAATCTCTTTAGAAACAAACCCCAGGGTAGAATGCAAAATGAAGTTAGGACCCTCATACTGAAAACTTCCATATTTTGAAGTTTAGAGTTCTGAGATCCATGACCATGCACAAAAAGAATTGAAAAGAACTTAGCATTCTAGAATGGGACATACTTGCTTTGGGCACCAACTGTCTGTAGAGCATTGTACTTCTGTAAAGACCCCAGTAGCCTGAACTACCCACAATGGCCAGTTCCACGTCATGAAATGGTGAGAGTGAGATATATCACAGCACAGCGCCAACTCCTGCCCTCAGCACAGGCTCCTGTCTGCCAGAAAGACGCCAAATTCACAGTCAGGATCGAAGTGGCCATATCAGCTGCTCTGTATTTTTAACTTTTGTATTAAATTGCCATCAAGGAGCACTAATTAAGATAAAAAATAGAGCTTTGTTTCATGTGCATCTTCAGATTTCTGAACTATACATTAACACAATCTATGACATCTGTGTATGCTTTTTACAAAAGCAAAAAAGCATAAATGCCTCTGGGTGCATCTGTCTGGCTGAGAAACAGATGGGAAAAAAACTCTTTCTACAGTTTCTATTAAAGTTCAGAGAAATATAATTTTATAGGTTACAAAAATAAGGTAAAGGCTATATAAAAATAAATCAACAAAATCTATAGCAAAAAAGAATATTTTGGATTAATCTATAAAAGCTGAGTTTCCTCAGACTTTGAAAAATGAGAAAACCATTTGACAAAGTCCTTAACTTGGATTCTTTTTTTGTTTGATTTTGTTTTTAGGTTCCAAATCCAGAGATGTTCAACTGATCCAAACAGTTATAAAAGCTTAGGAGACAGCTTTCTAACAATTTTCCGAAGTGAAGGGTATGTATGGTTTTTCATATATAGATTCTATGTTGATATAGGCATTTAAATATATTATTACATGACACATTTTCTCATTTTGAATGGGATATTTTCCTAGTCTTATTAGAGAAAAACAAGGGGTGCCTTCCTACTTTTTTGTGTTGTTCTTGACAATATAATCAAAAATTAGTATGTATACAATAGAAAATACGATAAAAATATATTAATGATCAGTTTGATGACTAGAGAGGACAATTTCTAATTTGTTCCATGAAGACTTTTTAGAGTGCTCAATACCTAGGACTATGTATGTGTGACAGTTCTTCACTTTTATTCTTAATGCTGTTGCCCAAATGTGTTCCCTGTTTGCATTGTGGTTTATGAACTGATCTATGTGAGAAATTGATGTGCCAAATTCCTCATCCTAGTTGACAAAAAAATAAGTAGAATATTTTGATTTTATAAGCTAAAATTATCTCTGATGTATAGATTCAGTTGAAGACTTCATCCAGCATAATCTTCCAATGGATGTTAGATTTACCTTTTGGTTGAAGTTGTTTTCATAAGAGAATTGGTTGAAATAATTATACAAAAATGATAACAGTGATAATAACTAGCAAGTATATTTAGCTTCACTATGTACTAGGAATTCTCCTTATTACTCTATGGGGTAAGTTCTGTTAGGATCCATTCCAGGTGGACAGGTGAAGAAACCAAGGCTCAGAGAAGTTGGTAACTTTCACACATCCAGTGTGGGTTGTGGAGCTGGCACGCGAATCTTGGTCTGCCTGACCCCGGAGCCCACGCTCCTGCCTGTGGTGGTTCACCACGTCTCTTGGCAGATTGGGCTGTGGATATTGTTCTGAGAAAGTGTTTATTTTAGTTAAATATATATTGTGGACATCTTTACATTACAACAGCATGGTAATTTATTTATCTACCTGCTGTAATGTATTAAATTAATCCTTTTCGCGGACCATTAGATTGTTTTCAGATTTTCACTATTATAAAGAGCAGTGCAATGAGCATTCTTACACTAGTTTTGCATGTTTGTGTACATATGTATATATTTATATAAAATGAAGTTATGGGTTTATAGGATTTGATGTTACCAAATTATCTTCCAAAAAGTACATAATGATTTTATACCCTTAGTATTTGAGAGTTCTCATTTTTCACAGCCTCCCAAACACTGGACATTACCAACCATTATTTGGTATATGTCACTCACTTGCATCTCTTGTTTATAGTCTAATAAGTAAAAAATGAAACTATCTTAATATTATTCCTGTGACCAAACGCAGGTTCTGCTGCCCACCGCTACCCAAGCCAATGCTTGAGAGGCAGGTGCTGATGTAAAGGAAAGTGGTTTATTCAGGTGCCAATACCTGGAAGGTGGGGGACTCGTGCCTCAAAGCCCATCTTCCTGGGGAGATAGAAGACTCATGTCTCAAAGCCCAACATCTCCCCATCTCAGTGGAGGCTGAGGTTTTTATGAGGAGGGAGAGGGGAACAGAACAAAGAGTCAGGGCAGGAGGTTACCAAGTGCAGACCAACACTGTCCATTCCTGTAAGTCAAGTGATGGCACGATGTGCACCATCTTGGTTTAATCATCCTGACTTTACATCATCTGGGCTCCACAGTGGCAGGCCACAAATCTCCTGGAGCTGGGATGCCTGGAGGTCAGAGTTTGTACCTTTTGAAGGTAGTTCCTAGGATTCTTATACAAACATGCTATTTATCTACAAGCTACTAGTCAGAGTCAGCACATACAGAAACAATGTCAAAAGCATGGTGTAGTGGGTTACAATGTCCCACTGTTACATTCCTTCGATGTAATTGGAATTGAGCATACTTTTATATCATAAAGTATCATTTCTTTTATGAATTGCTTATATGTGTCCTTTGTCTACTTTTTCATAGGTTAATTTTTTAATTGATTTGTAGGAGTTTAGTACCATATATTGTTGTAGGTGCTAATCTTTTGATTCTTATATAGAATTCAAATATTTTCCTAGCTCGTCATTTGTCTTATAACTACAGTGTCTTGCACCTTTCAGAAGTTTGTATTTTTTGAAGATTGTGATTTTGTGATTATATGTCTGTTTTCCTTTGTACTGTCTGATCTTGATGTCACATTTAAAAAGATTATACACATTTTCTTCTGGTACTTTTTACATTTAAATCTTTAATTCATAGAAGAATTTTTCCATGTGCAGTATGATAGATAGGAATTTAGTTTTATTTTCACTGGTTAGTCAATTGCCCAAATTCCACTTGTTGAAAATTCTTCCTTTACACACTAAATGGAAATGCTAGCTTTTTCACATATTAAACTTTCATGTACGTCATCTAATTTTTCTATTTTTTTCTCCATTTCCTGTTCTGTCTCATTAATTATCTATTTCTAAGCCAGTATCATGCTGTGTTTATTATTTTACCTTTAGAGTATTTTGAGAAACATCATGGTGTGCAGAGCCCTTCTAATACGGCCGTCCCTCTTCTCCGGCTCATCTCTGACACACAGCCCTGCTTTGGGAATGGCAGACATCTCGGCCCCTGGGCTCTCACACCCTTGTGGCTGTGTGTGCTGTTCCCTGTCCCTGGAGGACCAACCTCCTAATCCACACAGGAAACGACTGCTGTTCACTCCAGGGTGCCTTCACATTTCACCCTGTCTGACCATCTGCCACATGCTTTCTATATGAGTCTTTCTTTCTATATATGCATATGCTATATAAAATATAGTATGCATCGCCCTGATTTATTGTGCTCATTTTGTCTCCCCTCCCACACCCCAAGTACGTATTTCCCTAAGGGCCGTGTCTCATTTAGCTTTGTACTCCTGAGGCCTGTATTTGGCACTGACTAGAGATACTCAGTAAGTGTGTGCTGACCAAATGAATGAATGTCATCACAACAACATCAGAATGATGCAAAATGAAATGGAGATGATAGTTCTTGCCGAAGTTATGATAATGATCTGGATGCCTGATTAAAGATTTTAAGCTCACCTAGTGACATAGGATTAGCAAGTTCTTGCCATTACACGGGCAACGTGACACCTCAGTGCCATACATTGGTAGTGTACCTGTTTTATAACAATTAGGATCAAAGCATGTTCATTTTACCCAAAATGTACATGAAGAAGTCATAGCGTGTTATGTAATCTGTAAACGCGTCCCTTTGCATTAAAACAGTAGTGTCAGCAAAGCCAAGTCCTGTAAGCTGTAACAGATCTCTGAGTTGGATGTGGGAGTTCCTTAGCCAGGCTCTTCATTTCATGTGTTTTAGGAGGAATTTGATGTTTCTGCTTTGATATCAAGTAATGTAACAAACATACACTATGTGTGGTCCTTGCATAGTAAAATTGGCCTTTTCCTAGACTGGACGTGTAATTGCTTCTATAGCAAATTGACATTCTTTCTATACTGCCTTTAGATCTGGGCATGCTGTTAGTCAAAAGCCAGAATGCTCTACTCTTAGAGATGGTAATATTTGGAAAAGAAAAAAAGCTGCCTGTTATTTTTGACATAGAGTAAGAGCATTTCATTGCCTTGGGTTAAAAAAGAAAAGGAAAACTTTTAACACATACCGTGTTGAATTTCTTTCCTAGTAAAAGTGGTTACTTTTTTTTTTCTTATTTAGCTTTTAGACTAAGTACACTCTGCTTTCAAAGATGTTCACAGAGGCCAGGTTGGTCTGCAGTCTGCAAGGAGGACAGCACCAGTCAACTTGACTATTAGCATATTTAGAATACATACCTCCTGGTTTTTCCTACCTCCCTCAAGTTAAAGGTTTTGAAAGCTAGTCCTTTTCTTTTGTTTGAAAACATTTAACTCTGGTAAGCCACAAAATTTCCACAGATATCCTGTTTTCCCTCTGTAAGAACGTGAAGTGGTAGTTCTTGGAGATGCAATTCCTCACCTCTCTGTGAAGAGTTCACATTTCCAAAAGACAATAGCTAAACCACCTGGGTCCAAAATCTTTTACTGGTTCTAAAATTCTTTTTCGTTCTTTCATTAAAGACATAGTTTGTAAACCCAGCTTTAACAAAGCTGAAATTAATTTAAGTCAAAAATATATACCTTCCAAATTCTGAGTAAGCATTTCTATAGTATGAAATCATCACATTTAGTTACCTTTTATCAAAGAGGCCATCACTGTTTTTTCTAAAAAAGAAGAGAGAACTCAAAGGAAAGGAATTTGTCACTGTTGAGAGCACCTCATTGTCACCATGATCCTTTTTTTTTAAAAGTTTGTTGATTTGAGAGGGAGAGAAACATCTTCGTGGGAGAGAAACGCTGATTGGTTGCCTGCCGTACACGCCCCAACCAGGGATCAAACCTGCAACCTAGGTGTGTGCCCAGCCTGGAAATCAAACGCCAACCTTTTGGCTTATAGGACGATGTTCCAACCAACTGAGCCACACAGGCCAGGGCAACACCAGGATTCTTCATCTTTCTCTGGTTTGACAAAAATAAACTAACAGGTCTATCTACTATAATTGTGAGCCCAGAAAGACACTGAGATTTAGCTTAGTTGATTAACTGCCTTTAAAACCGATAAAGTTAATTTTGTACTCTCCTAATGAAAAGCAGCTGGTAACTCTGTTTGCCATGTGTTCACGCATCATGCCTCACTCCGTTTGTGCAGAGTACCTCGTGGGCCTTTTTATAGTCTCTTTTTTACTCGTCCTCCCTTTAAAGGGAGTGATTGAGATGTTTGTCGATGGGTGAGGGGATTGTAAATATGCTAGGAAAAACTGGGACTGCCCACCCCTTTCTCTTCCTCCCCTAAAAGTGCCTAGAAAAAAGGCATTAAAAATAATTTAAGATATTTTGGTGCATAAGTAAAGAGGAAAAACTAATATTTATTTTTTCAGTGCACAGGCACTATTCTAGGGACTTTCTCATTCATTATTCTCAACATCACACTGTTTTCAACACAACACAGCATCATTCTGTCTGTCTTCTGTATGAGGTAACGGCAGGTTTGAAAAATCAAATAACTTGCTCAAAGTCACCCAGGTGTTTGTGGCGTACCACACTCTTTCCATTATACTATACTACCTTTCACTGAACACCAAATTTTGTTGTTATTTGTTGAATGTAAAGAACACAGTGTGGAAGTAGTGGTTGGAAACCTCTAATTTTTAAATATGTTTGCTATATACCTTCCCTCAAATCCCGTAGCAATTTATAGTAGCTTTATGTCCTCCTTCAAGTGAAGCCTAAAAACTCTAAGAGACCAGTATACAAGGTCTGTCCAGAAGGTATCCAGCCATGTACTATAAAAAAAATAGAGACATTTATTGAAGAAGATACAAGCTATAAGAAACATTGTTCATAGGACAGTGATGCCTCAGTCCCCTTCAAAGTAGGCACTTTAGGACCTCATACAGTTCTTTCAATTGCCATCAGCTGCCCTGTTGTATTTTCCTGAATATCACCGATGGTCTTAAATCTCTTCCTTTTCAAAGGTGAGTTTAGTTTTGGGAAAAGCCAGAAGTCACAGGGTGCCAAATCTGGAATGTAGGGGCCTGAGTCACCTGGGTGATTTGATGTTTTGCCAAAAAAAACTCTGCACAAGACATGATGCATGAGCAGGTGTGTTGTGATGAAACTGCCAATCTGAATCATCCTTCTGAATCATCGGAATAGTTTCCTCAGAGAAATGTTCAAGCTTAAAGCAAAATTTGATGCAGATTCATTGCTGTATTTGCTCAGTCATTTTGGATAAGATGGCCACACAGTACACATGCTCACTCAATGGCATCTACCGCCCCCACTGACTAGTACAGTTAAGTTATCATTGTTCACACATGCACATTCCAGTCCACTCTCCTTGGCTGACAGGTTACATCACTGTTGCGAAAACCATCCTCGTTATATTAACAATGGCAGGACTTTTTCCGGCCACTGTTAATATGTTCAGTCAACCAAATCTTGTTGATTCTGAGGCAGTACCACAAACCTCTAACAAATGAAGTCAATCCAGTTGTTGCCCTATCCCTTGCAGACAGCTCCATGTCTCGGAAAAGTGTATGGTTTTCCATCAGTCTGCTCTCATCCTGCATGCTCCTTGGTTTTCTTATGAGAAAAATTCTTGGGCATTGCTTTGCCCAGGGCAAATAACTAGGAAACGACTAGGTCAGATTAAACTTAGTTTCAAATGAGAAACATGTTGATTGCTGGTGCCTTCAGAAATACAGTCTTCTTCGGAAAGTAGAAACTATGTGGTTGCATTTGGGGCGCATTTGAACTGTGCTCTGTTTCACGATTTGTTTTCTGTAACCACTGATGCTGCCCCAAGTATCATCTTACAATCAGACCACTTGGTGATTATAATATTTTCTAGTTAAATGACATTTAAGGCCTTGTTTTATGAGCTCCAGCATAATTGGCTAATTTGGTAAACTCCAGATGTGTGAGATAATGTGCCACTCGTTTAAGTGCCTTTCAGACGGCATGAATGGCACAGCCCCAGGAGGTATAATCACTCCCTCTTGTTTTCATTAAGAACGGCAATGAGTGGCTTTTGACACAGACAAAGGAAGTGGGGCGTCTACAGCTCAAAATCAACAACAACCTGGTAAGATTTGGACATTTTCTTTTTACAGGTGAACTCATTCCAAGATCTTTGGCTTAATTTGGTCTTAGTGGGTCTACTTTTTAAAAAGTGGCTTATGCCATCTAACATGGCCGGGTGATTTTGAAAACCACCCTGAGAATAGAAAAGACTTCTGAAAATAGAAAGACCTGTCCCTGTAGAAACTCCCCTGAGGAAAGCAGTCTCTGGAAACTGTACCTCACTCTCACCTGGACGTGGGGACAAGCATGGGTTTGAAGAGACAGTGGAGGAGCATGGATTGGGTCTTCGAGCAATCAGCGGCTTTACCACCTAAACCAAGTTCCAACTTCACAGGGCTCCATAGTTGCTGCTGCTTTTTTCTTCTTCTTTGTACCCTCTTCATCATCCAACAGAAACCAGCTCATCTACCCAGCATTGCCAAACTGGAGTGGGCCTTGGTTCTCAGCATCACTGTTCTCTGGATCCTGGGGCCGGTCCCTCTGATCCGCCTGCAGACCCAGTGGAGTTCACACACAGCCGAGGCACTGGTCGCTGTGGGTTCACTGCGCCTTAACCAATGCAGTTTTCACGCAGATGAATGACTGCAGAATGTACCCCAGACCTGAAACAGATCATCTGTGGTGCAGATCGAGTGTGTGTAGATCACCCTGTGCTGACTGGGTTTGCCCAAGTGAATTCATTCCCTGCTGGGGGCCAGGTGTGCACTGCGTCTGTCGTGAGTTTCCTGGTGCCCTGAGCGCCTTATCTCCCTTTTGTTTTACCAAAGAGGCCCTTCCTGGAACCCACTGGACTTCCCTTGAGTGCTCCCTTGTTTTGCTTTGTTCCCAGCTGTATTGCGATCTAATCGACATGTAATACTGTATAACTTTAAGGTGTGCAGTGTGATTGATGATTTGATACAAATGTATTTTGAGATATGATTACCACCACAGTGTTAGTTAACACCTCCATCATCTCACATAATTACCGTGTGTGTATGTGTGTGTGGTGAGGATTTTTAGGAACGACTCTCCTAGCAACTTTCATGTATACAATAAAGTATTGGTAACTGTAGATCCCTGCTCCTTTGTCTTGGGGGTGGAGAAGGAGGAAAGCAGAAAGTCCCAGCTGCTCCTGCTCTTATACTACAGAGTTCAGCCCTGGCCTGCCTGAGCTTTGGATAATGGCAAAGTGTCCTCTTTAGGGATAGAAGAAAGGAAACCAGGATAAAAACAACACGGCATGTGAGAGTTTGCAGAATTACTGTAGCAAATCTGTCTGGCAGGTCTTATAAGTACACTGAAGCCATTTCCTCTTCCCAGCCTTCCCCTGTTTTGGAAAGAGAAAATAGGTGATCTCAATTCAGTCATGGGCCTACTATTACTTTTCTTAAATAATTGTGATCCTTTTAAAAATGGCTTATCAATGCTTTAGTATAAGGAGGAACCAAAAAATGGAATTTATTTATAAAAAATTGTGTATTTAGCCCTGGCTGGTGTAGCTCAATGGATTGAGTGCAGGCCTGTGAACCAAAGGGTTGCAGTTCAATTCCCAGTCAGAGCACATGCCTGGGGTGCAGGCCAGATCCCCAGTAGGGGGTGTGTGAGAGGCAACCACACATTGAAGTTTCTCTCCCTCTCTTTCTCCCTCCCTTCCCCTCTTTCTAAAAATAAATAAATAAAATCTTTTAAAAATTGTGTATTCTTACACGTTTAAATTTTAGTCACCTTCAAAGTACTCTCCATTTGATGCAATATACCTATTAAGACATTTTTTTCCACTGCTCAAAACCGGTTTTGAACTCATCAATTTTTATGTGTTTTAGTGTTTCTGCCATTTTTTGTTTCACCTCTTCCACATCAGCAAACCATTTCCCTCTGAGAACTTTTTTCATCTGAAGAGACAAAAAAACGTTGCTCAGAGCAAGAGCAGGTAAATAGGGAGGGTAGGGCATGGGGGTCATGCCAATTTTGGTCAGAAACTGCCGAACACTCAGTGCAGTTTGAGCAGGTGCACTGGTAACTCACCCATCATGAAATGGGCAAACATTTTGAAAGAATCTTCAAAAAAAGTTCACTGAAACCAAACGTACCCTCTCACAACAACACCATCTGGTACACTGATACAGATGGATTCCTAGAACACTCACTCAGTAGGGGAAGCCTGTATGTACTACAAAGGCCCGCCCTCCAGAAGATAATTCTGTTTTTTTCTGTGGGGGGTTCTCCCCCATATATTATCCTCATAAATTTTAGTCATAAAATATATATAATTGCCTTCCACAGAAAGCTTATGTGATATTGCTAAGAACTTTAAACTCTGATTATTTAGCAATCCAAGGTTGAAAATGAAAGGATGAAGGGTAAGGAGGAAGAATACTGAAGAAGCATATTGAGTGGCTTATTTCAATATTTTTTTAAAAGCCAGGCGGTTGAACTATTGCTACATTATTTGACATTTCTATCTTTCCAGACTGTTTTACATCACTACGAGGACGAACAGTTGTGGACTTCAGGTGTATTGGGTTGTAAAGTGGTTTTCACAGTCAGGGAGTGCGCAGTGAATGCTCAGGTGCCCAGAAAGCAGCATCCCCTTCAATGTCCCAGACTTTTGTTTCCTTTCTGAAATCAGAGGGCTTTTGTTCTGCCCACAGAGCGACCTTTAAAATGGTTTCAGCTCCTAGATTCCCCTCCTGTCATCACCACGGATTGCTAGCTGACAGTCACACACCGACTCCCCCAGCCTCTCACTGACAGTGCTTTCTGAATTACTGACTGGCCTTTGGCAAGGATTTAACTGTTGCCAAAGAGTAAGTGAAAACGTTTGCAGTGATGTCAGCCCGTCAGCAAGGCCTGATTAAGAGACCAAACACAGCCTCTCTCAGCTTTCAGTGCTGACAAGAGGGGAAGGAGGGCCAGTTGTTTGGGTGGAAGGAGTTGTCTTTCTGGAAGGTTTGTGTCTCAATTCGGAGCCTGAGCAGATATTCCCTGTGTTTTATAGGGTGTTAATGGGAGGTGAGGAGATTCCACAGTCAATGGGAGATATCCCACTGGAAATATTTTTAGGCATTTATTTTGAACTTTCTGGATTTCTGATGGGCTAGAATCATAGTCACCTTGGGAAAAATAATACATCTTTACCAAAAACAAAATCCTTTTTCTAGTGGTGGTTAAACTGAATGTTTTCAGATGAGAATGAGAAAGAAAATCTTTTACAAACTCTTCTAACATTTTTTAAGTCTCTTATTGTACAAAGTAATTTAGGAGTGCTTTGAAACAGATAAGGTTAACGAAGTTAATGCTTTACCTTCATCACTGATTTCATCTAATGTCTCTGATTTTGTAGACTCACTTCCTTTAACACACTATCTTTTTAGTAGGATCTTCTGTTCCCACTCATATGCAAATGTAATCTCATCTTACTTTCCTCAGAAATAGTCACATAAAAAGTTATGTGCACACATATATGTGTTTAAATTCTAATTGAATTGCTTATAGATTGTTACATTTTCTCTGCAAAACCCATGAGTCAGATGCCATTGGAGAACTTATGAGTGTTAATTATGATGAGCTTTTATTCAGTTCCTGCTTAGGAATCTGTGTAATGACCCAGCTACACTGCTTTCATCCCTGGTCCATGAGTTTTTTGTCTGGTCTCATGACTTTGGCTTTGCCTTTCCTCCAGGTCTTTCAGGTGTTTTGAAACTGCAGGAAAGGAAAAAATTCAGACACTATGGTTGTAATGGCAATTGTATTCAGAACCATCGTCACCGTTTATGGAATGTGTTACCTCACTTGATACTTAACAAGAGTGCTGGCAGGTAGCAAGGTGAGGAGTATGAACTCTAGCTTTTTAGTTAAGAAATTGATAAAATGTTAAGGGACTTTCCCAGAGGGTATTCATCTGAGCCCTTCCACATCCTGTATCATGCTCCCTACTCTACCAATAACTCAATAGAGACATTAGTAATGATAGAAGCAGCACCCAAGACTTACACTGTTCCAACTGTTATAGATTCAGGGCATTGTCACGGATCTCTCTCTGCTGAGTAGCACGTGGGGGAGGCACAGTTGGTTACCTTCTGCAAACTGGGTAACTTCAGCAGAAAGGATTTAGTGAGATTCCCAGAATAATAAATGAGATCCTAAGATTAGTACTCACCGAATACAAAATATAATTTTTAATGGTATCTTGGGCAAATGAATTTGGACTACAATGTATTTTGAAGTGTGGCACCATCACCTGATGAGACCAAGATAGAGTGGTCCATGATCATCAGGACAGAGTTGACTCCAAAGGAAGTCACAGAACTCAGTTTATGGTTATGGTTCAGTGCATGAACTTCAACTCGGTTATTTGACCTGTCGGTGTCAGTGCCTAACTCACCTGGATATTGGGTAATAACCAGGAAAATCTCACGAAGCACAAGATAAGGCATTTAACCAAAATTCCTTGGATGCATTACCAGAAGAGGTGAAAATTATCTTTTAATTGCAATATATGTTGAAATATGTGGTCACTAAACCCTAGGGCAGATGCCTGCCACATGCGGTGGCCTTGTTCTCCTGCTGATGAAACACCGTGTTTGTAGTCATCCTGTCTGGCCACAGAGAACTTACAGGAAAACAAAGCCCCAACATAAGAATTCTAACATGGACATAGTCTCACTGGTAACAAAAAATGAGGTAAAATGTGAGATGAGTTTTGGAAATTCTTAAGAGACTTTGTAAGTTTGTGTTAGATGAATGAGTTGATTTCTTTGTATAAAGCCTTTCTTAAATTAGAAAAGTCAAGAACCAAAATGAAAGAAAAGAATGTGTTCTTGTGTCATTATCTTTCTGTGTCCCTTACATTTTCAGTGAACATCTCAGTGTGCATTTGATAATCCAAATAACAAAATTCCGAGAAGTTGGCACTATTTATAAAGGAGCCAAATTAAAAGAACATGGCAATGCGATCCAGTCAGAGAGAGGATGCTCTGTGACTGTGTGCCGGGAAGCACACACAGCACCAAGCCCTGTCTGTGCGGTTTCTCCTACCCACAGAACTGTGATAAAGTTCCATCAATAAACTAGCAACTTCACAGATGAAAAATTTGTTCTTATCATAGATCTTAGCAACCTCAACATAAGATTTTTTTTCTTATTCAAAGACTTTCACCTTTTCACTTGAAGCACCTTGTGACTTCTCGTTGGCACATCCGAGTTGCCAGCGTCACGGCTCTTGCAGTTTGGAGCCATTACTAAGTAGAACGAGGGCTGTCCGAGCACAGGCACTGCCGCACTGTGAGTCAGTCTGATGACCGGGAGGGCTCCTCGGTGACCAATGGGCACATAGAGTATGCAGGGAGAAGGGGCGATTCATGTTCCAGGTAGGATCGAGTGAGGTGTTGTGTGATTTCGTCACAGTACTTGGAATGGTGCAAAAATTAAAAGTTATGAATTTTCATATCTGTAATTTTCCATTTACTATTTCAGACCACAATTGACCATGGGTAACTGGAAACATGGAAAGCTCTACTGTATCAATAACTAGAGATCTGGCTTCATGAATAAAATAAAATATGTTAGATTATGAAAATATTTCTTAACCACTTGGTCACTCAGTAATCCCCATGATCTGACTTTTGTCTATGCCTACATTTGCAAACCACTCTCTTAGAAGCCACCACGGGCCTCCTATCCTTCCGCATAGAATATGAGACACTGATGATTGTAAGATGTGCTATTATTTTTTGTACCATTAGAAAAAGATGATGACAATTAAACTCCTTGGAATGATTTAACAATGGATATGGGTTTGAGTGAAAGAAATTTCAAATGACTTTCTAGCTTTCGGCCTGCATGTCTGGTGATGGACAAACTATGCCACTTGCACATTCAGAGATCTTTGATGATTTCCCACTGATCCCTATGCTAGGCTGCCACAATAATCACCCCAGCGATCCCCACTTCCTTGTGTTTATGTTGTTGTATCGTCCCTAACTTTGAGCATGGACTAGGTTTATAGACTTTCTTCCAATGTAAAGAATATGACAGAAGTGATGATATACCACTTTCAAGATAACTATCTCAGAGACTGGCTTTCATCTTGGTGGCCCTGCCTTAATCTGCTTGGTCTTTTGATGTCTGGCTTTTCCATTTCTTTGAGGAAGGTCCCCCATGGAGAAGCCAATGTGACAAGGAGTTGATGGTAGATCTGACCAGTCTCCAATAAGGACTGAGGCCCTCAGTCCAACAACAACTTGGAAGGAACTTAATTCTGTCAACAGCTGCATGAGTGAGCTTGAAAGTGAATCTTCTACCAGTCAAGCCTTCAGATAAGACCTCAGGTTCAGCTTACAGTTGATTGCAGTGTCAAGGGACCTTGAGTCAGGGGCCCATGCTAAACCACACCTAGTTTCCCACCCCACATAAATTGTGTGGTAATAGAATTTTGCCACTAGGTGTTAAAGAAATTTACTTACACAGTAATTAGGTACTACAAGAGCAAAATATGTCTATGAAACCTTAGACATGTTTATTTGGGGCCCACAATATCTGATTCTAATCTTTCAAGCTTTATCTTAACTAGAGTCATTTCATGCATTTTATTTTCAAGCACTTCTAGACCAATTATAATTCCTTAAACAATTTTTCTGTGCACATTCATCAGCCAAGAATGGTATTTCCCCTTTTGTTCAGCTAAGAAAATTCTGGTCATTCTTAAATGCCCAATTTCTATGCTATCTGCTCATTGATGCCTTCTCTCATCATCCAAAGTGGAAATGATTTTCTCCATCTGTCTCTTAAGGTACTTTGATCCTCTGTGCCAATATTTCTTCTTGCAGCCAGGAATACATGGATTAGGATCCCACATAAAAGTTTTGGAACCTTAGGCAAATGATTCAATCTCATTATATTTCAATTTCTTCAATTGTAATATAGAGATAGTGATACCTATTTGACTGTGTTGCTAGCATTCTGCATAATAGATGGTATGTAAATTAGTAAATAAATATTATAGTTAATTATTTGTAACTACAAGTGGAACTCTGACAAAATCATCTTTGGGGCTCCTAAAGTATATCACACAGTTCTTTGCATATATTCATCATCTGATTTAGGTTTTCTGAATTTAATTGAATGATTGGTGGTTTCATACCAGGTCTGTCCAGAAGGTATCCAGCCATGTACTATAAAAAATAGATACATTTATTGAAGAAGATACAAGCTATAAGAAACATTGTACATAGGTTAATGATGCCTCAGACCCCTTTATTGTAGGCACTTTAGGACCTCACACATTACCAGTCACCATCAGCTGCCCCATTGTATTTTCCTGAATCTCATGGATGCTCTGAAATCTCATCCCTTTCAAAAGTAATTTTAGTTTTGGGAAAAGCCAGAAGTTACAGGATACCAAATCTGGACTGCAGAGGGGCTGAGTCACCTGGGCGATTTGATGTTTTGCCAAAAAACTCTGCACGAGACATGATGCATGAGCAGGTGTCTTGTGATGAATCTACCAATCACCAGTTGTCCATAGCTGAAACTTTCTGAATCATCTGAATAGTTTCCATGAAGAAATGTTCATTCTTCAAGTAATATTTGATGCAGATTCGTTGGTCTACTTGCTTAGTCATTGTCAATGTGATGGCCACACAGTACACACGCTCACTCAATGGCATGCACCATCCCAATGACTAGTACAGTGAAGTCGTAATTGTTCATGCATGTGCATTCCAATACACTATCCTTGGCTGTCAGCTTACACTGATGTCACTCAAACTGTTCTTGTTATATTAACAATGGCTGGACTTTGTCCATATAGACCTCATGTACTCAGCTATTCTAGCCACATTAATAGAGAAAATAAATATTGCCAAGTCAAAACTAATATGAAGAAAACTTTACCCCCATGGTATCATTAAGACCAAGATTCTAAAGACAATAATTTATCTCTGTCTCCAAAATATAGCATTATTGTAATAGCTTCAGGAAGATAGTAGAATATTGTTAATGGCTGTGCAGTGATCTAAAAGTAGGGGGTTGGATTTTGCAAATAGGTTTTAGATTGAGGGGATCCACCATTGACAGGTATGCTGGGTGGTTTGTAGGGCTTTAAATGGGGAAACTGGAAGGGACATGGAGACCCAAGTGAAGGGCAATGTAGCCCCATTGCTTAGAATGTGTTCTGTCTTCACTGCTATACTTAGACGCTGCCTGCCTAGAGTTTCATAAGTGCAGGGGCCCAAAATAGTATAAATAGCAACCAATGTTCTGGTCAATAAAAAATGTAATAGAGTAAAAGCAAAAGAATCTTTCAAACAGAATCAGAGACAAATCAAGAGTTATAATTTAAAAAGCCATTATTAACACACCGCAGAATAGCTTATATTACAACTCTCCTGCTGAAAACCACTATAAATATTGTACAAACTACACAAAAGTACTGTTTGAAGACATTAGAGAACCAGCAAAGCAGACGGAACTCATGAGGGCTACAACAGCAAAAGGCAGGAAGCCCACCTCAGTGAGCTCTACATTTACCCAGGCTTTTTCCCTAAAGGCCCTGGTAAGTCTTGGGAGAAAGGCTGGGAAGGAGATTGAGACCAAGCCTTGGTTGAGAAGAGTTAGAGTTGGCCCTCAAGCTGCCACATGGCTGGGACCTGAGGATCACAAATCCCAGAGAAAGGCAACTGCAGAGAAGGGAACCCAAAGATGTATATGTAATTTCCCCTTGAGGCGCCTGCCCACTCCTAAGCTGCATGTCAGCAGAGGATAAAAAAAACACAAAGAACAGAAGTTGGGGAGCTATAGAGATAAGCAGAAATTTCATCAGCCCCATGATGCTGGGAGACAAAGTTTTGTTGCAGTTCAAGCCCCGCCAGACAGAAGAATTCTAGTAAACACTCCAGGTTTTCAGTTGAGATCCTGAACGTTCACTCCCAAATAAGGGCTCTGCCCTAGAAATCTGGGAAAAATATAACACATTGTTTAGGTCTAACAAAGCCTAAATGCAAGCCTCAGCAAGATGAAGGTGACCTGCTCACTCCATCTGGCTAGGAGAAAGTTTATTCCTCTTTGGAAAAATATACCATCATCCAAAGGCTCTTCGATTTGTTCTTTATGTACAATGTCCTCTTTCAATTAAAAAAATAAAAATTATAGGACTTTAGGAGGGGAAAGACCAAATAACTAAATATCAAGAGAAATAGAAACAATAAGTGATTAAGAATTTTGAATTATCAGACTGGGGCTTTAATTTCCATCGAGGTAAAATAAACTCTACATAACATAAAATTTACCATTTTAGCCATGTTTAAGTGCATGAGTCAGTGGCATTAAGTACCTTCACCTTTTTGTGAAATCATCACCACCTTCCATCCCCAGAATTTTTTCATTTTCCCAATTGAACTCTGTATCCATTAAACAATTACTCCTCCTCTCTCCCTCCCCCTGGCCCCTGGCAACCACCATTCTACTTTCTGTCTCTATGCATGTCACTATTCTAGGTACTTCATATAAGGAGAATCATACATATTATATCTTTGTATGTGACCGCTTATTTCACTTAGTATGGTTTCTTTAAGATTCATTCATGTTGTAGCATGTGTTAGAATTTCCTTCCTTTTTAAGACTAATACCCCGTTTATGTATAAACCACATTTTGTGTATCCATCCCTTTACATGTCAATGGTCATTTAGGTGGTTTTCACTTTTTGGCTATTGTGAACAGTGCTGCTATGAACATATGCATACAAATATTTCTTTGAATCCCTCCTTTCATTTATTTTGGGTATACATGCAGAAGTGAAATTGCTGGATCATATGATAATGGTATATATAACTGACCAGGAATTCTTTTAAAAGATATAACAAATATGTTTAAGAAAGTAAAATAAAAAATAGGGAATTTCACCAGATATATGCAATCTGTTTTTAAAAATACTCAAATGTGAATTTTGAAAAATAATACAACAGAAAATAAAAATTCAATAGGTGGGTTTTCAACCCATACATTTTATTGTCAGCATATAAAGTATTAATCATTTTGTAAGTTCTTAAATATTAGGGACCATAGTGCAATAGTAGCTACTCAATATTGTAATTGTTTGATATCGTAAGGACAGGAATGATAACAATACATAGATTCCTGATGAGAGAAGTCATAAAATTTTTAAAATCTCACTTTAAACAACTAAAATTATTTACCAGGTGCCTGGCACTTTGCTAAGTGCTTTACATACATTAACTCAGTTTTCACAACAACCCATTGGGGAGAAACCATCATTCTTGTTTTATAAATAAATCAACCAAGGCCCAAAAGTTTATGCCACTGTCTAATGTTCCATAGATTGGAGGCATTTGTACCCAGGTAATCTGGCTTAAGATTTTTACCTCTACATTATTTTTAAAGATATTAAAGAAACAGAATTGTTCTGCTTTGGCTGACTGGCTAGTTGCAAATTTTAGAATGTAAATGGAAAATGAATAAACCAAATTGCTTGGTCACATCTGCTAGGGCACTAAACTCTTCTTACAGTGTGACCTTTACATTTTTTCAGATGTTCCTTGTGGACAGTGAGGCACCACTTGATATATTTTGGCATGGGCTCTCTTCTGCGTGTTTGGTGCATAAGCAGCACCACCACAATGAACAGAATGTCCCGTCTTTCTCCTTAAACTCCAAATTGCTCAGGGCCACAAAATATAAACCAGGGGTTTAAAGCTGACACTTTCAATTTCCTCCTTTCATGTTTGTGGATCTCATTTTCAGGATGCTGACATTTTACCTTTTCTACATCCCTGTCTTCACTTCTTCCTCTACCCCATCACCTGTCTTACATGTTTAATCTCTTTTGCTACACCTCCTCAGAGCATGATGGCTTTTGATGGCCAATTTCTTCTGCAGTGATGGGACATTCCTTGGGGAAATCCATTTCTTTCAGTTTTGGCAAAGAACATCGTACATTTGCTACATAGAACAAAGACAGTATTCATCAGGACTTTAAGATTCCCAGTATACTTGTGTTCAACTCTCTCTCTCCCTCAAAGTCTTTCTTCACCTAGGTTACATTTCTAAGTGTCCCACATCCTATTTTATTCTCTTATTTTGGACCCTCCAATATAAAATACTTTTTCTTTCTTCCTCTTTCCCTTCCTTCCATCTCTCCTTCTCTCCTTCCTTCCTGTCTGCCTGCCTGCCTGCCTGCCTTTCTTTCTCTGTCTCTCTCTCAGAAAAAGATCTATTAATTCTAAACAGGATTAAAACAAACAAAACTTAAAAATATCTCCTTTTGTGATATTGGGCAGTCATATCATTAAGTATTTATTAGTTTATCTCTGGTGTGAGACCCAGTTCCCTAAAGATCACGAAAGTTTTCAATACAGGAGGTGAAGGGCAAACAACAGCACTGTTTCAGCCAAGAACAGGTACCTACATCTTTTCTGTGTTTATGCTGCTTTCTATCAGTTTGAGAAGAATGCATAACTCAGCAGACAGATAGTACTTAGTGGCTATTTATGTGTACACAGTCCCCTGTCAGGCAGCACACAGAATATGTAAAAACAACAACAAAAAAACACACACAGCTTTGACCTTCTAAAAGCTTAATTCTGCAATGAAAGAAAGGACTGAATAAGCAAAAATTATTGTTTCAGTCACATGATTCTATTAGCCTTTGTGGAAAAATCCTCCTGAAAGCAATTGCAAAAATGGTAGAGATCCGACCGATTGGAAAATAGATTTGCATTTTCAAAACCTCCATCTCTCTTCATATCTCTTCTATGGCCTTTCTCGGTCACAGGAGAAAGACCAACAAAAACTATGAAGGGACTTTCCAGACAGAAGTAAACTGTCCCCATAGGAAATAAAAATCTTCAAAGTGTCCCTTTCACTGAAATTGCTTCTTTTCCTTCGACAAATGGACACATCAGGCATAAAATTTAATTGAGAGACACTTAAGTAGGGGTCTGGCGTACCTGAATAGGAGGGGTTACAGCATTCCATTAAAGAGAGAGCAAGGTGCTAACAATGCACTGACTACTTTATATTGCAGTATAGTGAACTTCTAATCACCATCCACTGCTTGGACCATCATTTATTCAGGATTTCAACAGCCTCCTGCTAAACTCTGCTGCGTGATTCTATTTTACATTTCTTTTCCTGTGTGTTTGTTTTAATTTAAGAGCCAGTGTGCATATTGACAATTCTTTGACAGCAAGGGTAAAGCCACCAGGAGTGTATCTGTTTATTGAGGACTGACAGCTTTATAGCTAACATAAAAATAATCTAATGTTTATTGGGGCAAATGTTTGGACTGAGGATTTAGTGAAACTACTGAATAGAGAAAACCTTTTCATCCTATTCAGACTTCTCAAATAAGGTTTGGGATCAACTACATTAAAACTTTCTGTGTTGGTTTCTTTCACGCTCCTCCCTTCATTCGTCCCCCCATCCACTCCCCTCCACTTCACTCCCCTAAATTGTGTTTTACAACAGGAGTTTTGAAGGAAGTAAAATGTTGAAAAGGAAGATGCTACTGTGCAGAGATTCATTCTGTGCAGAATCTACATGGACCATGCAAACTTTCTAGATAACAGTAAAACAAAAGCCAAACCACATTGCTTGTAATATAAACTGCTCTTTCTATTGTTTCCTATAACTTACATATAATGAGAGCTCTTAAAATTTTTGTTTTTGTTTTTTGTTTCTGTTATTTTTCATTATTGTTGATGGGAAAGAGGATCAGAATTTACTTTAAATTGTCTTAAAACTGGTTTTAAACTGTTAAGGAGTTGTGTGTTTTCAGTTTCGCCTTTGTCTGAGCATCAATAGCATTAGGCCATTGTCTTTATTGTAAACTGACATTTGAAAGGTTTAAAAATAAACTATTCTCTCTCTAAGTGGAAATGTTACCCATTTGGAAATAATCTGTTAAAGTAGTTCATTAAACTATTGTCAGATTAACAATGCCTAACTTTTTTTTAACTTGATAGTAATTAAAATGACCACTAATACTCTTTTCCTAACATCTTTCCTCCAAAGAATAAGCAAGAATTCTGTACTCATCTAACTCATCCTAGGAAGCTTCAGGCCAGCTATTACGATTCCTCTCTCTATCACCACCACCACAACACACACACACATACCCACACCTGATCTTACTTTACATAGAGCAAAATAAATGGGAGAAAAAAAATTAAGCAGCTTGTTAAAGGTCGCTGAGCAGTGGCTACAGAGCTAGCAATGGAAACCAGGTTTACTAGCTAAGTCCAGTGCCCCGAGGCAGTTAAGTAAAGTTCATTGGCTCTTTCCCTTGAAAAAGCTGTGTATATGCTAACAAAGCTGATATGTGAACATACAAGTAGCTCAGTTTTCAAGTTCATCACTGCAACTAGATGACCCCCTGGACTTGGGGAGGTTTTTGTGTGAGTGTGCTGTGTGTCATGCACACAATGTGAACAGACCAGAGAGTTTCTGGGAATTTCAAACTTGTGACAGCTGAAAGGTAGCCTTTTCAAGGAATCATACACCAAGAATGCACCTAAAACTGATTAACATGTCACCAGCAGGCAGTAGTGAGCTACTCAAGGGTCAGGATCCTATTGGACCCATCTTGGTGTCCCTGGGACCTGATGTGATGCCTGAGTCATAGATAGAATTCAATAAATATTTGTTGAACTCAACTAAACTATATTGAAAAATTTAATTCTATTTAAATAGATTTTGTCTTTTTTTGAAAAAGAAAAATAGTATTTTTTGTTTACTAAGTAGAAATTTTTATTCACTAAGTAGAACACATAATTCATTTGTCAGTTTCATTTATTTCATTTATTCTTAATTCCTTTCTGTATCATGTACATGGTGGCAATGATTTCCTACATTTTAAAGTGTTATAATGTTTTGTCATGCACACATTGCTAGTAAAGTGGTAGTTGCGGTGTTCACAGAATTTTTATGCTGTTCCTAGAGCATCAGCTTGTTAGCTTTCCTGAGAGTTAACTGACTTCAGGGCTTGTGGGCCCTTCTGATTTATGTAGTGCAACACTTTGCTTTCTTAATAAATGAGGAAAGCCATCTCTTCCCCTGACCCGCACCACAGTTGTCCTGTATCGTGTTTCCCACGCACTGGAACGACTCCTTGGCACTAGGTTGTTCTTGCTCTGAGGGGCCCGTGTCCATGCTGTGCTGCAAATACTGAGTTCTGCTCCTTTTCCCCACACCCTCCAAGCCAGTCTGCATGAACTGCCTATTCGTTTTCAGGCACCACTCTTGTTCCTGCATGGTTCTCTCATTCATTCTGAGACTTGGGTTCCTGGTTTCTTCTCTGGGTTGGCGACAGGAATCTCTGCACGGCAAACAGTCGGCGACTGCCTGTTGTCCCAAGAAGTATTGATGGGTTTAATTAGGGAAACCGAGTCACGCTATACAAACGATTCACAGATCCACACTGTCAGTCTCAGATTCACATTGGCCTCAGCTTCAGAAATAAATGCTTCTTCTGTCTTCTGGACTTCTGTGATTGGAAATCTAGAGGTTGCAAGTAACCTTATATAAATCCATCCATTTGGTTTCTTTAAAACCAAACCAAAAACCTCTAGTGACTCACTAAGTCTAAGTGATTCACATTTTATTTTATACTTTCTGTCAGATGTCTGGACCTTAGATAGACTCTGTTAGGCAAACAGATTTGTGGTGTCAGTCTCTCCTCGAGAGGCTGGACTTCCGAAATGGACCTAGGTAATCAAACTGCCCCAAGCAAAATTGTTATCACAGTGGATTGGTTTGCTTGTAACTTAAATTGACCAAACTGACTGCTTTATTTATGATCCTTATGACTTAATAACAAAGTAAATCATTTTCTCAGCTGTATACCACTCAATGGCATTTAAAAATTATGTTCTAATTTTTTAAAGCAGTTTCCCCCAAAATCTCCATAACAAAAAGAGCAACTGAAATAGATGAATTTTTATTGTATCTTATTAAAGTTATTATAATAAGCTATAATCAGATAGGTGGCTGAGAATTCCCTCATTTCCCCTTGGCTCACAAAGTCATAATAAATAAAGCTTTCACCAGAACAGTCTAGTCGCGTCCAATAATATAAGCATGATGTATGGTAAAAACAAAGGCAGCAAATGCATAAACTTATGCTGCAAGCAAAAGTTGGGTTTATTAAAATTTATGATATTTTCATGTTGTTGATTTTTCAGTCAGTTTTATGCATGAGCCATTGACATAAACAAACCTTTACTTTTTATTACTTGGACAAGAGTCTTATTTTACTAGGATATTTAAACACATCATTGATAAACAGCTATACAATTAAGTTTTTGATTTATTACATAATCATATTTTTTAATGCTGTTTCAGTTTGAAACAAGAAGATTACATATTGGTGTTGTATGTCTGTTAGAATACTCACTGCAGCTCATTTGATTAAAACTTCATTGAAAATGAGGGTTTTTTAAAAAATGTTTTATCTCCTTTCATTTTTTGAAGAAATGAAAACACTTTTAGATCGAAATGAAAGAGTGAACATCACTAGCTAGGAAACAGCTTCTTGCTCCCCTGTTAACACCCCATGCGCCGGCCCTGCCTCTGTGTGTTCATTGCCTGTGAAGTATTTTATCTGCACCAGCCTCGGCCACAGACCTTTTTTTATGTGTTTGCCTTGATTCTTGCTGATTGACGCCTTCATCTCTATTAACTATTTATTTTCCTTTGAGGTAACATCATGTTCACTTTCCGAGTCTGTATTTTTTTTCATAGCCCAATAAAATAAATGTGTTTCATGAACTTCTTTGATTTGTTTCTTCTTGCCAAGTTTTTTCTACTTCTTTACTGAGCCCCACAATGAGTATTTTACTCTGGGTCTCTGGAAGGTGTGTGTGAGCTGATGAAGTTCCAGTGTATAAATAAAACCAAGCCAAAACTTGCCATTCAAAAGATAAAGCCAGGAGGGAATAAAGGCCATATGTCAATACAGAGAAAAGACTGACTGCAGCTATTTTTCCCTCCTTGGTGTTTATAGTTATTTCTATGGAGACTGCACGTGGATTTCTAAGGATTGAATTTGACCCTGGGGATGTACACAAGTAACTCAGAAAACAGTTGGTCCATTAACTTTGGGTTCATCACATACTTATGCTTGTCCTTCTGCTTAACTCCTAACTGCAGATCACATGACATGTGTGAGACCATGATGACACTCACGCTGGGGGATTTCTTGTGTGTCTGTTGGGGCAGCAGTGGGGCCAGAGGGTAAAGAGGTGTGGGAAGAGGCTTCTGCTTCAGGATGACTGTGAGATGCAGAATAACATGTCAGCTTCCTCGCCGCTTGGAGGTTCTTCCACTTAGACTATTTATTCAGATTTTTCTATTACTGACCTCGCTTGGACCAAAAGCAATTTGCCTATATGTCTCTTCTATCCCCGTTTTCCCCATACCCTACCTCTATTTTCTCTCAACACATAGCTGATTAAGTGATTTCAAATTAGGAGAAAATTCCCCTTTTGCCTTCCCTACACCATGTGGGGAGGAGATTGGATTACAGGATCTTTGCCTGCATGTTGCCTGTTTACCTCCTGATCTGTTAGTTTTATTTGAGCTAAACATGTGTACATATGTGTATGCTTAAAGGCAATATTTTTATTTTACTCAGATTTGGACAAAGCAGAAAAATAAAGCCAGTATAAGGCCCCATTTCAGGGGGTAAGGGCACTACAGGAAGACAGGGTTTAACAAATAACATGAAGGAGAAGTTTCATGAAAAGAGAAGTGGAGAGAATGGCCTTTGAGATGTGGGGTATAAGATACTGTGGGACCTGTGATGCTGGTGAATATTGTCCTCCATGGGAATCCTGGTGGTGCTGGGCAGCTGATTACTATCTCAGAAAGCATGAGACCAAAAATTAATCCTCTACATTATTTTTATTTTTTAATGAGAGAAGAAATATTATAGGGTGGGGCAAAAGTAGATTTACAGTTGCTGTATGGAAAACAATACAATACTTAATAAGTAATGATACAAGAATAAACTATATGTTTCGTGTACTCACAACTGTAAACCTACTTTTGCCTACCCTGTGTATTGGGGAAATGGAAGTGGTCATTGTATTTGTGCTGGTGGATTAAACTTTAGACTTTGAAACTCTGAAATTAGTAGCAAAAGTGTACAAATTAAGCTTTTGATACACAAAGGTATCCACTTAATGTGTCCTATTCCAGATTTTTCAGAGGATCATTAGCTGAATAGCATTCTTGGCTTGCCCTGCAGTTGCCTACACTTTGGACATTTCACAGTTTATTAGCAACTAAAACACAGACCAATTTTTCTATTTATTTAATATTTGGGCCCCCATTTTGATGGGGGAGGGGTGTGTTCCAGCTTGTGACTGTGGGGTTTCAATTACCCATGTGGTCTGCCTCCCATTAACAGGGCTAATTGGGAACTGGATGTACAGAAAACAGATTCACGGCCATCAGAAATTCTGCTACAAATATGAATTTTAAAGACTTCTTTTAAAGTTTCTTCAAAAAGATTGGGTTTGTGTGAAGATTTCAGATATGAGACTACAGAAACACACTCTCACACACACACACTGTTCTCCCTTCTAAAGTGTGAGAGCTCTGCTTCCTTAGGATTGGCACGGGACTCCTCACAAAAGCTACAGGCACAGTTTCAGTTCTCTAGCAATCTGGTTCTGTGGGGGAATAGTGGTGGTCCAGCTATACCTCAGAGTATTTATGAAAAAGAGAGTACTTACCTAGTTACACTCAAATTTTTTCCCATGCTGTCATAAAAAAGAAAGCATATAATCTCTTTTTTCACAAAAATATTTTTCATTGAAGTATAATGCAGAAAGTACACATAAATGTACAATTTCAGTGAATTTTCATAAGCTAGACACCACTGTACACAGCACTCCAGTCAAAAAAACAGCGTATTCCCCGCTCCCAGAAGCCTCCCTGTGCCTCCCAGCGTTCACCGTGGCACCCCGCCCCCACTGAAGGTAAGGGCCATCCCAGTGTGGACTCTTTTTAATTTTCAAATATCACATCGTTTTCTCACCAGGTTTATTGGCTGATTTTTGTGGGAGAGCAAAGGGGGGTGCTTAATCCCCTATGGCTGACTTCTTTGCATTGTGGGATTTTTCTAGCTGTTAATTATTAACTTTTCCTTAAAATAAAACTTCCATTGTGTAAGGAGAAAAACTCCATGAGCACAGTACATGTGATATAAATCACTTTTATGTCTGTGAAACAGCTGAGTTTACATTTTTATTACATTGTTTGAAAAAGTATCTTTTCATCTGGAAAGAATCAGTTTAAAATGTGATTGTCAACACAACTGAACCAGTTTTCTGTTTAAAGTGGCTGCTGGTAGAGCTGAGAGCTGTGATGAAGCCAGGTTTTCCTCCATAGACATTAGATGCTAAAACCTGGAGGCTTTCTATGATTTGTAAAATCAATTGCTAGACTTTAAAAGGCAGGTAACATGTTTTTATTTAGATGGTGGAAGTAAATAAGTAATGAACAAGCATATTATTGTAAAGGGCAAATGTTTCCCTGTGAAAGGTGATTTGATGGAGTAGTTTTAAGTTAAACTCAAAGTAATACATGCATTTGTAAAGTGTTGCCTAATAAGACTAATTTAGTTTGAAAAGATACTTATTAATTAGCAACACAACATATCTTTGATCTAAAAAATTTTAGATTTAAATAATTCTGGGAAGATCCTTTTAGAAATATACAGCAGAACAATTAGATTAACCATTCTAATATAAGTATAGAAAGTGATTTAAAAGCCTGTAGCCATTCGATTATGTTCACTATTTCTTGTTATTTATTTTGAAATTTTTTAAAAAAGGAAAGGCTGGTCATTTGATGGTATATCTTGCTGCATTTAATTTTAAACTCTATTACTAAATGAAAATTGATATATAACATGTTCCTTTTGTTACTGAAATACTATCTTTGGAAGGTGTAATATAGATTTTGGCCATACACAACCCCTTGCTTCCAGTGCCATGATGCTATGATATATGTAGTATTATAATAGTCCAACCTTCCAAAATTCCTGCTTTGAAAAGTTTATTTTTCAAAATGTGGGGCAATCATCACCATGCAATTGTGTGTGCTAGCTAACCTTTCATCTTAAAACGGATTTCCCAAATCCCATTATTTTGTGGTTTTTCTAACAGAGGACTTATTTTTCCACCTTCAAAAGTGTTACAGGCTTTTTGGAGAACAAAAATTCCCAACAATTCATAATTGACTGGACTGTCAGTTTAAATGTGAGCACAACAGCATCCATTTTGAATAGCCAGGAAAGGTTCATGTGCAAAAGAATTTTGTGAATTAAGAATACTTACTCCATAGTTGTTGTTTTTTTATGAGCTAAAGCAGAATAAATTCAGCATTTACCTGGCAAGAGCAGATGTGGCAGAACTTCAAAGGCAGAAGGAACAATATAGACGATTTACAGATTTACATGGAATAATGTACCAAACCTCAAGAATTAGGTTTGGAAAGAATTGAATTTTTTGCATAGATCTGAAATCTTCAATGATGATGATTTATTTTGGTTTGGACATTTCCTTTGAGCAGGTTAATAATTATTATTCTGCTTATTGCTTTTGAATTATTACTATAAATATACTTACATCCTGAGATGCCACCATACTTCAGAAAGAAAATTTAACCTTAACAAAAACACTTCTATATTCAGGGGCCAATGGATGATAAATGCCTCGCCATGAAGCTACAGATCTTATCTTGAAAGTTCTAAACAGTGCTTTATACCAATCTTTCTCTTTTTATCAACTATTGATTTGGCTGGAAGTATTCTTCTCCACTAGGAAAAACATGAAATCTAACTATAGCAAGAAGATGAATTTTTATATCAGCAAGATGAACATTTTTTCAAGTTTGTGTTTTAGTTTTTTGTATATTTTCTTAAACGTTTTCTATTTATCTGACCTTCCCTGCAAATGAGTATATGCCTAATGACAGGCGTGGGGTACTGTGAGCATTGCCTGGTTTCTCGGGTGGGGATTGATAGAATTGAATTTTACAGGAGGGAACAGTGCTGGCAAAATGAAAGCACAGTGACTTTAAATACATGTGTATATCAAACTCCTCATAGCTTTTTTAAAAAATAAGTTGCATGTTCTTCCCTCTGTCCAATCCTTGTCCTTTCTTCCTTGAAGATACTCACTTCTCCCACTTCCAACCTGCCCCCCTCAAGTAAAAACTTTGAAGTACTTTAAGGAAAACAGATTATCAGGAGCAGTACTTCATATATCAAATGACTTCCACTATTCATTTCACTGAATTTAACTATTTATGAAAGATTATAGTAGCGAAATGTCAATATTAACTCCAAATAATGAAACTTCCTGTAAAGTCTTTTTTATTTCTGTCATAGAGTTAATAGTTGTATGTATTATACTTATCAGACTATAAATGAAATTAAGTGGTTATTAGGAAATAAGTCAAATGTTAATACATAATTAAAATAAAATACATGTACAAAAACAACAAGGAAACATTAGGTAAATATCTTTTTTCTAGGAAATCTGTAGATATTTTATTTCATTGCAGACACGGTAAAATGAGTAAGACCAAATCTACAAAAATCTTGTCTTTACATGGAATTTATAAAGTTGACAAGTCCATTAAGCCATAACCTGTTATGGTTGGAAAACTGATCTTTTCTAAGTAAAATAACTACAGAGAGAAAGCGGTGACTTACTTTTCATGAGGGCCAAACCAGTAAGACAAGTTTAGCTTCTTAGGAATATGAGGTCTTCTTAGGAAAGGAGAAGAAAGACAGATGACAGCAAAGCACATATTTTCAATATTGGTAGACTCCCAAGGTTTCCATCACAATGTTAAACATACGCACAGACACATTCCTTAGTTGGTTGTGAAATTAAAAATGCAATTTAAATGCTAAATATTTTACAGTGTTACGAGAGAATATTTGGAGCCTTTCTGCTTTTCAACACATACAGACACAGGATGGCCGTCCTCAGTGCTGTGGTCATCCGCGATTGAAGGGTGGTGCGGTGCTTGGGCCCCGGTGATCCGTGAAGGGGTGGGCCACGGGGAGGCAGCGTCGCGGCGCCGGCCTCGGTGGCTCATCCTTCCATGACCGCTGCTCTTTGTTGAGAATTTTTGGCAGTGGCAGCAGTTTGCAGCTTCAGATAAGAGCCGCTGTTCTCAGGTAATGCCCTCGATCAGAGCCCCGATGACAGACTGTGGAGTGCAAGTTTTTTCAGGTGCTCTGTTTGCTCAGTAATCCTTCAGTGCCAATCTCCTCCAAAGAGCGAGCGGGACCCATCGGTAATGGACATCAGCCATTAAGCTCATAGTATTTGTCATATATCAGGTTTCTGCTTTGTGACTCTCAAGTGATGAATGGATGCCGTTATGCTCTAAGAAAAGAAAGCAATGCTGTAAATATGTCTAAACTTATAAAAGTGGTCGCTTTATTTCTTCCATTTCTTGAGAAATAAACGCAGAGTTCCCCATAAATGCTAGTCTTTTTCTCTCAAAGTATGGAGAGCAACGTGCTTAATGTTAGTGTTTGTAGTTGCATAGGGTCCACATCAAACAAATAAGAGTGTCTACACCATGCTTTGCCTTCGTTTGATACAGCTAAGTTTACACGCTATACAACTTTCTGATTAAAACAGGTAAGCTTGCAAAGAACTATTCAAAGAAACCATTTATTCCTACATGGAAAAAAAAAACCCCCAAACATGGAGTGTAGGTGTTAAAAATAGCATGGGGCCAAAGCAGTTCTCCATCTTAGTTACTCCTGCAGTAATAAGACATGTTTCTGCATCACAGGATGAAGTAATCATTTTAGAGACTTCTTAATATATTTTAGTATGAGATAGTTTCTAGAAAATTATATTCTACTAGATATGATTGTGTGCAGAACATTTGCATCTATTTTGTTAACATACTTATAATTATTTAGAATAATAATTCCATTTAGTATAAAATGAGCTATTTATTCGTTTCATCTTTTCTACATTAATATCAATTCCAGCATTAATTTTTGAATTCTTCAACAAGTTTGCCTTTTTTGAAAATATCCAGAAATTAAATTCTAGAACTGGCAGTCTAAGTATATTTTAAAACCATTTGAATTTCATCTATTGTTTTTTTGTCATTAAAAAGTAGTTTCATTTGGCACCTTTGTTTAAAAAAAAAAAGAAAATCAGTAGTGATAGTCCTGAGGTATATAATAAAAGGGGACCCCACCCAGGATTAGACTAAATGGCTGCTTCCTATTCCACCCCACCATCGCCTTCACGGCTTCTCAGGACCTTCTGAGTAGAATGTATTTGAAGAGGCACTTCATTGGCTCTGTCTTGTTTGCCTCTCTCTTTTCCTCTTCTCCTCTGCTCTCGCTAAATAATGCAGAACTCCTTCCAGTCACGAGCCTTCCAGGCAGGTGCCTGAGCATTACGCATGAATCCAGCTCTTTCAGGGCCCCTGAGGAAATGTCACAGAATGAGGTCCTGCCCGGACACTCTAGCTTCCTTTATCCAGGCTCTCAGTGTAAATTCTGCAACCCTCAAGCAAGAAAACTTGTGGAGGACAGTGGCTGTGTGTGTTTATTTTATTACCACAGGCTCATAATTGCCAGAGAGGTGAGGGGCCTCACCTCCATCAGTTCTAATTGCTGTGAAAGCCTGTGGGCCTCCACTGAGGCCGGAGCATGGCTCAAAACATTTCCTGTGCAGAGGCTGGGGCCTGGGGTGCAGGGCGATATGCCAAACTCTTTCAAAGTTTCCCCACCTCACCCCACCCCCATTTTATGCCATTTCTTTCTCCTTTTTCATATGGCCCTTAAAAGGGATTTTAAAGTGCAAGGACATCCAGGAGGATGAAGGGAGCAGTAAATTGTACAAAACCTCTGTGTTCTAAAAGAAGAGAATTAGCATGACCTCAGGACCCTGAGGAGGAACTTTGTGGAGACTTTGGAGAGGTGAAGCTGTCTAAGAACTTCTGCTCTGCCCATGAAATGATGTTCCTGAGAATTTAGACAGAAATTAAGAAAATTCTGGAATTCATTTAGTAGTTATTCTCATGATTAGTTTTCCAATAGAGCTGTTTTAATCAGCTTGCTCTGAATGGGCCAGTCCTAATTGGAGAAATATTGCAGAATATCTTTTTTACTGAGTTATTTACAGAAAAGAAAATCGCCCCTGGGTTGTCCTGCATTTACATTCAACTACTCAAAAATCGGTGTGTTTTTTTTTTAAGGCCAGCATAGGATTGCATTTGAAGAACAATATAGATGCTTGAAACGTGCCAAACAGCAGGGAACCAGAATAATCTTTAACGAGTGCCTACTCTGGTGCTGGGTTCTTTATACACATTACATTATGTGATCTTCACAACAACCTTTGAGGTAGATTTTATTGTCCCCATTTTATAGGTGGAAACCGAGGTGCCCGAGGTCCCACAGCTAATAAATAAATCCAGGCGTGTCTGACTCCAGAGCCCGAGCCCTTGCCTGTGCACCAGGGTGCCTCCTGAGGATCCAACTTACAGGCAGAGTCTTAAATAAGTAGAAATATCCCACTCGTCCCCAAGAATGGTCAATGATACCACATTTTTAATTTCTATAAAAAGGCTTCCCTTATTAAAGCAAAATTTCAGTGTCTATCTCTAGCTGATCTCAGGTGACATGATCTGTACGTTAAGCACTTAATAAAGACGTGTAAGTGTTCCCCCACTTCACCGCGGTGGGACTTTGTAATATAAACATGCATTACAGAAATGAAAGCTCAAACATCCATTTCCACAGGTGTTACCTGTGCATGTCTGTTCTTGCACCTTCATTATTCTTCTTGCAGGGTGACTACATCTGGCCCCTTGTATGTGCTTTCATCAAAAGAATGCTTTAATATAGGACCTGAGCGTGCGAAAACAACCAACTTCAAATTGAACTTAAGTTATGTAGGATGCTGACACACTGATCTATATACCCTGCTCTTCATATTTTACTTTTAAACACATAACAATGGAATGGCTAATCACAATTTGTATTCCAGTAGCACCTTTTGGTAAGAAGCTCAAATAGTTTTATGGCAATTGTCTCAGTAATCCTCTCACCATCCCTCTGTGGCAGATGAGGGAAAAAAGTATACCTCTCCACTCTTCACATTCAGGTCAGGCACCACAAAGTTCCTTTTCAGGTGACTGGCAGAGGGATGTGTCAGAATACTAAATATAGGTTGATGAATCCAACAAACATATTTTTGTTTGCTAGTTGGTTTGGTCAATTGAGTTCTGTTGTCAAACCCAAGGCTCAAACAGAATTAGAACTCCTTGGGAAAGAACGAAGTGGCTGGGAAGCATTTGACTCACTCTTTGCCTTTCAGGAGCACCCCGCCCTCATGCCAGAGAGGAATGGCTAGCTCTTAAATGGATTTCCCTGGTACATTGCTATAGAAGGACTGACCACATGTTCTTGGGCCTATTTTGTACTCCCTGAGGGTACAGAACTCATTGAGACACTGTGTTGGACCATCTTTCCCTAGCTCCTCAGCCCAGGGAATAGTAGGGATAGGTGACATTTACAGAGCATCCAAATAATTCATTTTAGCTATCGGTTCCAATGTTGCAGCTCTTTGCTTCCTACACAAAACATTTTGAGAAAGCAAACTGCCAAAAGCAGATATAGTACAGTCATCTTACAGAGCCCTAAGACTTTGTCTCCATATCTTTAAAGTGGGACTCAGGATAGCCGACTCGTGCTGTCGGACAGCAAGTAGCACGTGGTAGGTGCTCAATAGGTGTTTCTGTTCCCATATCTCCCCTACGTTTGTGGTGGGAGAAGAGAGACAACAGTGAACCTATCCGATTTGGCCCCTTCTGTAACTACCACTTTTATGTCTTGAAGTTGTCTGGTTAGCCTTAGCCTTCCAGTCTGTTCCTAAAAGGAAGGGATAGGTGCTCCCATCTGGAGACACTTGAGGTTATGACCCCCAATCCAGCCTAGCCCCCTCAAACCCTGAAAGGGATTAAGGTTGGCCTCAGAGCTAAAGCTGGGGAAGTGAGCGTAGTTCTAGGTGCGTGTCATGGTCCCAGACTGTTCTCACATAGGCCCATTACAGTCAGGGAACTAACTCCCCAGCCGGGAGAGGAGGAGCAGCCAGGCCCTTCTGGCAGCACGTGGGTCATCCAGTCAGCTCGAATATGGGAGTTTCTATTGGGAACTATTGAACTCTGAGCATAACAAGCCTGATTTAAAACACTAACTCTTGTGCTAATAGTCAAGCTGATCAAAGGTGTCTACTGAATTCTGAGCTGGAAAATGCCTGAAACCACAGCTTGATTTAAACATTCCCCAAATCTGTCATTAAGAGCTCACCTATGGTGCCTGGGCTTCTCTGCTAAAAACTAATAACTTTCAGCAGCAAAGTATCTGACAACCTGAGAAATCATTTTTGGTGGTGTAGGAAGAATTTTAACAAAAAAGGTGAAAAGAATGTCCAAGTCCTTAAATTTTCTTTCACTTTTTTTTTACTTTTAAAACATTTTCCCATCCCAGACACACGATATAATTTGGGGCGATGTGCCTCACCGACTGCTGAAGGCTCTGGGGGAGAAAGGGAGGAACAGAACCTGGGATGCAGTTTCTGATTTGCATTAATTCACACTGACTCCTTTTCTAGCCTGGGGCCAGACAGGCACCCCTGGGCCTGCATTCTAGGAGTAACACTGCACCCCGTCCAGTGGTGGTTTGAATGTCTTTATCGAGTCTAGCCTTCCTCTGAACAATTAGAACTCGTTACTTTAAGCAACAAAGGGAGGCTGAGTTGACCTTACCACTTACCACTGCCCCAAATTTAAATTCAGGCCTATTTTAACGTAAAATATTGGGCACAATGGAGAATGTTTTAGACACTTTTCATAGCTTGCACCATCCCAGAGTTAGCAAAGTTACCCACTCACTGAGTTTCTACCTGCAGCTGTTACCAAGCACACAGATACACAGCTTGGCCCTGGAGGGCAATTTTGATGCATATGGGGAACCTGGGGACCAGTGATGCTACTCCTGCTGCCATTTAAACACATTTCTGTGCCTATGGCTTAAGACAAGTGACAGTCACCTGTCAGAGTATCCTTAGGTGCAAACTGTGCACATTTAGATGATGCCAATAACGAAAACCCTAGGCATGCCTTCTTTAGAAAGTAAGTGAACCTATGTAAGGCCAATAGAAATGCTGGTGGGCATTGTTAATGCCACAATTGTTGTGAATGCTTTAGGCAGCACAATGCAAACATGGCTAATGATTTGATGCTGTCACACTAAAAGCAGGCTCTGTGCAGGGCACTGTTCTTTGAGATGTTTTCCATGTGGGCATTTTGATGGACATCCTGAAAATGTTACTCATGTATTTAATTCACTTAACAGAATTTGTTAGACCTGACTGCACCTTTTCTGAGAAGTATGTTGGATGCCCACATTGGTGTCTGGGTTAGACTGTAAGCTGGTAAAGAGACCCGTTGTGCTGGTTTTAGTGAGGAGCACGGCACACCAGCCTATGAGGAGGTCCCACCGATGCGTTTGCCTCTGCTCCATTGGTCCTGTCATCTCCCAGACACCTTCCAATTCTAGATCCCTTTCTCCATCCTGTGGCAATTCCTGGTTCTTCTGGAACATTTCTTCAGTTCTGTTCTTTCTCCTTTCCCACTGCAACCACTGTAGCTGCTTTAACCAGCCTTTCTCTCTTTTCCTCCTCTCTTTGTGTCCACTAGTCTCAACAGCACCATCCATCATGTCTTTTCCCTGCTCAGAAATTTATATAGGCTCCTCACTGCCCTCTGTGCCAAGTCAGATCAGATTTTACTTTACACTCCTATATATTTTTCACTAGCTCAAGCAGCCTATTCCATCTCTTCAAGAGGGTCACCTTGATGTCCTTCACATGATACCTTTACTCATACTTTTCCTCCTTCCTTAGATACCCTTTAACCTCCCATACTGATTCAATGCTAGCCATACCTAAAAATCTAGATTGAGCCCCACCTTAATTGAGCCTTGTCAGATGACTTCTGCCCTCCATAACCTTCATACACAAAGTAGATTTTCAGTTAAATTCACAAGATTGAGGGCAGGAATCAGGGTCAGCCGACATACTGACCTTCCAGTCTGGTCATCGATGTTCAGCGATAAGGATCTTAATCTGGGATTCACAGACTTCTGGAGGTATGACATCATCAACCAGTTTTTGTGTGTACATGTGTTTTCTGGGGAGAATCCATTCTTTTGAGAATCTTTCTTCACTGCTTCTCAAAAGAGCCCTTGACAAGTGGGGGAAAATAAGGTTAGAACCACAATTGCCATTAGGAGGGATAAAGGAAATGTTATGGGCTGTGGCTGCCCTCGGTGTTATTAGGGTCATATTTATTTTTAGAGAGAGGGGAAAGAGGGAGAAAGACAGGGAGAGAAACATCAATGTGTGGTTGCCTCTCAAGCACCCAGCTACTGAGGACCTGGCCCACAACCTAGGCATGTGCCCTGACTGGTGGGAATTGAACTGGTGACACTTTGGTTCACAGGCTGGCCCGCGATCCACTGAGCCACACCAGCTGGGGCATATTGGGGCCTTAGTGAGAACTAAACCTAGCTGCACATGGAGCAACTAGATAGAATTTTAGTCAAGAGCTTGATTGGTTGGAGCTACAAGTTGGAAGGCTTTTGCAGTAACCTAAGAAAGAGATCATGTGGGCTGTGGTGGATGCAGGTGCTGGGGGAATGGAGAGAAGGGGCCTGATGAGAAGGAAGAAATGATTGGACTTTGGCTGGGTTAGGGGTATAACAGTCATGAAGTGATAGAAGACAGAAACAAATCAGCTGTGTGATCCCAAGGGTTCCTAATGGGGTGATGAAGTGAGCTATGTTGGCATCCAAGACCAAAGAAAGCTTTTGGAAGAGAGGGGGTGTTGGACTGAATTGGAGGGGGAAAGGAGACATCAAAATGGACATGTCCCCTGAGTCATCGACACAGAACAAGAAATTAAAAGAGAGATTTGGGCATTGCCCACTCAGTCTTGTTCAGGTGTTTTAGTCATGCCCCTAAAGCTAATTTTTAAGGTCTTGGAGGACAGACACTTCTATCTTTCTTGTTCTTAAGCATTGGGTTCAAGAAATGCAGGTTTAAAACCTGGCTGTACCACCTTGTGAAACCCAATGCATACATTCTCTCCATTACTCTCTCCGGAAATAGAAGGTACCTGTCTTAACAGGTGACAGTGAACATAAAATTGAAAAGTATTTGTATTTATATGCTTGAGCTGCCATAACAAATTGGAGGGCTTAAACAAGAGAAATTTATTTTCTCACAGTCTGGAGGTTGGAAAGATCAAGGTGTCAGCAGGGCAAGTTTCTGGTGAAAGCTCCCTTCCAGGACTGTGGATGGCCACTTTCTCAGGGTGTCCTCACAGGGCCTTTTCTCTGTGCACACACAGAGACTGAGCTCCCTGGAGTCTCCTTCTTTTATAAGAACATCACCCTCTTCGGGCAGGGTCCCACCCTTACCATCTCATTTAACTTTACCTCTCTAAAGGCCTATCTCTCAATATCATTACATTGAGGGATAGGGCACTAACATATGAATTTGTGGGGAACACAAACATTCAGTTCATAATAGTATGTAAAAAGTTTAGCCCAGTTTCTGGCATGAAGAATTCAAAATATGGCAGGTCCCTCAATGCCCCCCATTCATTCATTCAACAGTATTTTTTTAATTTTTCAATTGTAATTGATATACAATATTGTATTAGTTTCAGATGTACAACATAGTGATTAGACATTTATATAATTTACAGAGTGATAAGGGTATAATTTACCCTGATAAGTTTAGTACCCATCTGACACCATACATAGTTTTACAATATTATTGACTATATTCTCTGTGCTATACTTTACATTCCTGTGACTGTTTTCATTAACTGACAATTTGCACTTCTTAATCCCTTCACCTTTTCTACCCATTTCCCCAACCCCCTTTCATCTGGCAACAATCAATTTGTTCCCTATATTTATGAGTTTGTTTTCATTGTGTTTATTTTGATTTTTGGATTCCACATATAAGTTAAATCATAGGGTATAAGCTTTGTTTGACTTTTTCCACTTAGCATAATACCCTCTAGGTCTATCCATGTTGTCACAAATAACAAGATTACATTTTTTTATGGCTGAGTTAACAGTCCATTGTATATATGTACCACATCTTTTTTGAAAAATATATCAATATATTTTATAAATATATTTTGATAATATATTTATTGATATATTTGATATATCAATGTATACTAATGATATATATTAATAATAGTTGATATATTTGACAAATCAATATATTTTATTGATTATGCTATTACAGTTGTCCCACTTTTTTCTCCCCTTTAATCCTCTCTACCCTTTACCCTCCTCCCACCATCATTCCCCCACCTTAGTTCATGTCCATGGGTCATACATATAAGTTCTTTGGCCTCTCCATTATCCATTAAATGAGAATCTACTATGTGGTTGGTACTATTGGGTTGGCCAAAAAGTCCATTACTTTTTTTTTAAGTATGATGATTCTAGTAGTGCTTAATTTTCTTTAACTTCATTTGAAACAATTTTGTTAAATTGATTTGTGACAGCTATCATATCAGTGCATTTTAAAAAACATACAAAAATTGGTTAATTGGTTAACCAATTGGTTAATTTTTGTGCAGCCATTTTAATATTGAAAATGGGAGAAAATAGTCAACATTTTTGATGTACTATGCTTTATTATTTCAAGAAGGGTAAAAATGCAACTGAAATGCAAAAAAGAAAATTTGTGCAGTGTATGGACAAGGTGCTGTGCCTTATCGAACATGTCAAAAGTGGTTTGCAAAATTTCTTGGTATTACTGACATTTTGGCCAAATAACTCTTTGCTGTGGGCTGTCTTATGCATTGGAAGATGTTCAGCAGCACCCCTGGCCTCTACTCACTAGAAGCCAATAGCAGGAGATAACCAACATACTTAAAATATCCAAACCAATAAAGTTATTGTTGAAAATGAAAAATGTGTCTTTTATTCTTACAGGAAAAAAATGGACTTTTTGGCCAACCCAATATATTAAGTGCTGAGATACATGTGAATCTGACAGTGTTCACCTTGAAGCCATAAGCAGCCTTGTCAGGGGGAAATGCATTAACTGATGGTGACTATAGTGGTAGGCGTGCCTACAGGTGGAAAGGTGAGCATGGTGTTCAAGAGCAAATGACACCTGCTTCAAACTGCCCCTGTTGTCTAAGGACCAAACAGCCTACATGGCCTTCTTTGTCAGCATGGGAATGACACTGAAGCAGACAAGACTTAGGATATTTTGTAAAGTGAGGAAAGCAACAAGACTTAGGATATTTTGTATAGTGAGGAAAGCAGGTGGCAATATCTACTCACTGTCTGCCTCAGTGTAACACCCCCATGCCTACATGAGAAAGCAAGAAAGTGCAGCCAGGTGCATGGCAAGGACTCCATCCACACTGGTGTTGGCCAGAGATCTTGACACATTGACCCCTCCATGGCCTGCTTCAGTGGCTTCATTTCCTGGCATCTGGCTTCCACAGAAGAAGTGATTCAAGAGGGAAAGAAATGTGAGCAGATGCCACTGAGGCTCTGAGATGCTGGAACGTGGCTTAGTGGCAACATTGGGAATCAGGACACTTACTGAATAACATGGAGGAAAGCCCCGCAGACTCCAAGGAGTCTACACTAACAGGAGGTGACTCTTCAGGGACCATGGCAATGAAGAAGAGTTGGTGCAAGGCCTGGAAAAATTGCCCTTCACTCCAAATCATTAACTCCCTTTACCAGACTTCAGAATCATTTTGTTCCTCTCCCTTTGCATGCTCCCTTTCAAACTTTTTAGAAGACATCATTTTTTCCACCTCAGGAGGCAGGTTTGGGTTTTCTCCCTGTTTCCTCATTTGGCTGCCTCTTGAAATAACCTCTTTCCTTGTTGCATTAAAAACAAAAGTAAATGACACCTAAGCTGAATCTTGACCAAATGGTAGAAACAGCCAGGTGAGAAAGGAGAAAGAGTGTTCTAGGCCGAGGAAAAACCATATCGCGTGTCCCAGGACAATAAGTGATCTGGTGTGTGCAGAAGATAGGGAGTGGAGGGGGTGGAGTCACAGCTGGGAAGGGAGACAGAAGCAGATGATGAAATAGCTCACACTCCAATCCTGAAAGTCCAGGGGACCTACTGAGGAAGTTAAGACAGGAGAGTGACACATCCAGATTTATGTTCAAGTCCCACGTTGGGGCTTCAGATTACAGCTGCATCACATACCGTCTTTGTGACTCATGTAAGTTGATCTCTCGGTGTCTTGTTTTCCCATCTCTTAAGTGGAGATAACAGATAATACCTGCTTCAGAGGAATGTTGTGATGTGATTAAATTGCTCAACAAGTGTAAAGCTCTCAGTATCTGATATGTGTAGCGTGCTCCATAAATGTTGTCTATGATTATTATTTTTTTTTAAAGATTTTTTATTTATTTATTTTTAGAGATGGAAGGGAGGGAGAAAGAGAGAGAGAGAGAGAAACATCAATGTGCAGTTGCTAGGGGCCATGGTCTGCAACCCAGCCATGTGCCCTGACTGGGAATCGAACCAGTGACACTTTGGTTCACAGCCCGCGCTCAATCCACTGAACTATGTCCGCCAGGGTCTTGATTATTATTATTTTAATAAAATCACTCTGACAACAATAGGAAGGTTTCAAAGTATAAGGAGACCTGCGAGGACAGCTTCTTCAGAAAGCAGTAATAGTCATCCTGGCTCGGGGTGATGAAGGACTGTGGCCCTTCCCTGCTCACTGTGCCCCAGGTGCAGGGGCCTCTTTTTTCTTCTCAGCCTCACCAAGCTCACCCCTCATTTATTCCTCTGCACTTGTAACTTCCTCTGCCCAGAATGATCTTTCTCCAGGCTCCTTGCAGGAGGATTGGCTTCTTACCATTTGGTATTCAGTTAGCAAGTAGCTTTTTCAAAGAGATATTCCCTGGCCATTCTAGTTAACTAAACCCTCTTTGTGATGACCCTTTGTGACATCAGTCTATTAGCTTTTCCTTTATAGATGTCATCGCAGTCCAAAATGCCCTTTTGATTTGTGTGTTTGTTTTCTTTTTCTTTTACTAGGATGTAAGCTACCTCATCCATGTGGTGTTCTTAGAATGGGCCTGTCATGGTAGTGGTCAATAAATATTTCTGGAGTGAATGAATGAATGAATATGTGAACTAAGGAGATGGGACAGAGGAAGGAACTAGTGTGTGTTGAGTAGTCTTTACATGTTTTTCATGACTTCTCTGCAAACCTGTAAGTTGATGGCTTCACTATAATACTGAGGAGGAAACTGAAGCTTAGAGAGATTTGTAAGTATTCCATTCATCTTTCTACACACCATCCTCTTCTGTGATACTTATTATAGGAGTGGGGAGGAAAGAAGTAGATGTGAGATACGTGTGGGAGAAGGGGTCAGAATGCCTTAGAGAATGAGAAGTGGGCCAAGGAATAAGTGTGCTGAAATTTAAGGCAAAAATAGAAGTGAGGCCACTGAAGGGACCTTAAGGGAGCAATCAGGGATGTGGGAAGTACCCCAGGGAAGGAGCTATCATGGAAGCCAAGGGAGAAGAGAGTTGTAAAGCACAGGAGGCGTCCTTGCTGTGAATACAGCAGAGTGCTCACTGGAGGAATGGGGGTTCCCATTCCATGTGCTTGTTGGAAGATAATGACATTGGGCACAGTTTCAGCATCACAGGACAAGAGATAGGAGTACAGAGTCTCTTAAAAAGGAATAAAAAAGATGAAATCATTGATAAGTAGAGAGACTTGTGGAGAGTGTGTTAGTTTCCTAGGGCTGCTGTCACAAATTAGCACAAGCCCTATGACTTAAAACAACAGAAATTTAATCTCTCACAGTCTGAAAGCCAGAAGTCTAGAATCAAGCTGTTCCAGACAGCTTGTGCATTCTGGATGCAGACAGATGTTCCAGACAGAGTTGTGCATTGTGGATGCTCTGAAGGAGGGAGAATCCAGTCCAGGTCTCTCTCCTGCCTCCTGGATTGCTGCTGGCACTCCTTGGTGTTCCTGAGCTGTGGCAGCAGAGCTCCGGCCTCTGCCTCCATCCTCACACGGCCTTCCCTGTGTGTCTTCTCCTTTTCTGTCTTATATAAGAACACCCGTCATTGGGTTTAGGGCCCACTCTAATGCAGGATGATCCCATCTCAAGGTCCTTTAATTATATCCACAAAGACCATATTTTCATGTGAGGGCACACTGACAGGAACAGGATTTGGACATCTCTCTTTGAGACCACTATGCAACCCACTACAGAGGCCAAGTTTTGTTGTGGTTACTGTTTTGTTTTAAGATGAGAGGAACTTAAGCTAGGTTTTATGCAAGAAAGGGAATAATGGACAGATCAAACCTCTGAGGAGGCATGAGCTGCTGATGTCGCTGGAGAAATGCACTCCAGCAGGAGGAGGCATCTCCCATCCTCTGAGACAGGATGTGTGAAGGTAAACAGATCTGAAGGTGGGGAGCTAGCTGTTGACAGATAGTCTCCCTGATAACCACTATTTACTCTGTGAAATAGAAGGCAAGATTATCTGCTGAGAAGGAGAGGGAACTTGAGAAAAGTGGTGTGAAGGTTAGAAATAGCACCTGTGAGGATAGAAAAAAGACCAGGAACTCCTAGCAGGATTGTTGGGATTCATTCTGAGCTCCCAGTAGACCCTAGACACCATACCTTTGGGGTGGCGTGAAATTTTAGGTCATGTGATATTCCCCAGTGATGCTAGAACCTGAGGATAAAAGCAAAAAAAAAAGCAGTTGATGAAAATTTGTAAGAATTGGTGGGTTGAGAGTGATAGCAAAAAACAAACAAACAAACAAACAAAACAAGAATGAGGGAAGATGGTAATCCATGGGAAATTCTAATAAATGGAGGTGAATAGGAAAAATGAAAAGAGCAGGTCCAGGTGAGGTTAAAAGGCAGATATTTTTGAACCACAGCAGTGAGAGTGGCAGGGCAAGGACAGAAAAAATGCTGGATTGCTGGTGGTGCTTGATATCTTAAAGTGTCTCAATTTCAGGTGATGCAATGTGCAGGCCTTGGGAATAAGTTGCTAAATTGAGGTGGTGGGCAAGATTTTGAAATTTAGAAGTCAAGGAAATATTGATCTAGGGGGTTTGGGTGGGATCTGGGGGGCCTCTTAAATATAGTGGCTAGCATTGGTGAGTACCAAGTGAAAGAATTTCAATCCTCACCGAATGTGGACAACTGGCACAAAAGTCGCTCACTGGCCTGGGCAATGGGAGAAAGCAGAATGAGTACCCTCTTCTGGGAGATAGTCAAGAAGTATCCAATCAAATGGCTGCTTGGTTATGGAACATAAGAGATTCTTTCTCTTTGGATGGGTTTCACACACACACACAGTCTTCCAAACCCTCTTTTCAATGTCTATGCCAATGACTTCCGCAATGGAGAACCCCATGCAGCCCAATGCTGAAACCAGTGTCTCTTTTTCCACAACTAGGGTTGACTGTTTTTGACTTGCAAAGTCTTTAAGTATTTGTCAATTTGAAAAATTTTATAAATAAATGAGAAAAATCTTTTGTAGAGGGCTCTTCAGATTTCACATCCTTGGTTACTTTAAATAGTTCTCATGTGTGGCTCCTAAGGATAAATCCGAGTATCCTGGGAACCAAGCTTAAACATAGGATGGAGTTTCTACTCTTCCCATTTTCCACTGGTGATTTCCTGAGTGGCAATCATTTACTTTTCACTAAGTATTCACTAAATACTTCTTTTTACAAGTCCTATGGGATTTAATTTCTGCTCAAATGGTTCTTTGGAAATGAGCAATTACAAAATGCCTCATTTGCAATTCCAGAGTGAAGGGAGTAAAATCTCATGGATGGTAAGAATGAAGTATATGATTGCTATTGTTATATTTATTAATATTGTTATACTACACAAATGATTAAAATAAGATTGTGCATAAACACCAGTGGGATCAATTTCAAATTGTTTTAAATGTTCACTAAAACATTTTAAATACAGATTATTTCTAAAATAGGAACACCAGCATTTTCCTTTGATTTGCAACAATTTGTTTAAATAAAATAACAGTACAGTTGACACAACTTACATAACTAAAGAAAGACAGGTTTCTAGAATTAGTCAATGACTTCAAAAGCCAACAGATAATCTGAGTTCTTATTGTACCTTTTTGTTTGTGATTTAAAACTAGTCACTAAAATAACTCAACTTGTGTTGGGAAGATGGATAGAGAAACTTTTGTTTATTTTAGAATTTGAAGTCCAGAGTGTGTTATCAAAATCTATCCAGCAAACTATATCAATTCTTTTCCTTTTTCTGACCTTCCCTGAAATAAGCTCAGGAAAAATACTGAAAAAAAGACATTCTATTTTTGTTTGCTTTTAAATATTTTCTCCAGTGTAACAAGAAGTAATGCCTGCTAACATGTAAGCTAAAGCAATTTGTAGAAACTAACAAGATAATCAAAGAAATCAAAAGCATACATAGAGTGACTACTCTCTACACCTGCTGAGTAATTGGTCAGACTGTTAGAATTTACAAATGTTAAGTTCCTATTATATACAAAACACTTACTGAGTATTAAGAAAGTAACAAAATTCTTTTAGTTCAAGAGTTTACAGTTTAGTAGGTAATTATAATACCTACATAAATTACTACAATAAATAGCAAATGGTGACAGGTACTGTTATAAGAATACAAAGAAAGCACTCCTAGAAGTTCCTTCCACACAGGAAAGAAGGAATTTGAGCTGGTATCTATTCCCCTCACTTATTCAGTTGATGTAGACATATTTAATCCAAGATATCTACAAATGTCTGTCAAATAGCCATTTAATATAACTCATGTTCATTCATTACATAGAACATCAATGAATACCATTGAACCTTTACCTTGTTACAGTTCTGTTTTTTCCCACTGTCATGTATGTGTGCATATGCATATGTATTTGTGTATGCATGTATGATGTAATGTTTAAAAGCATGTTCTTTAAAGTCAGAAATACCAGGTGGCAGGTTATTTAACTTCACTAAACCTCAGTGTTCTCATCTACATCCTGTTGACAACCTTAGGACTTTCCACAGAGGATTATCATGAGTATTAAATGAAACTACACAGCAGTGGACATTCAATAAATGTTACTTATTGTATTTGCTATTAGTGTGCTGTTTCTTATTAATTCAGTGAGATTTTGGGCTCCTTCAGTATAGGGACCATTCATTTCTTTTAAAAAACATCTAAAACATAGTTCTAGATTTCAAATATGTAATAGATGTATGTTGCTTTGACTTTTAGACTTTTAGCCCTGGCTAGTGTGGCTCAGTGGATTGAGCACCGGCCTGAGAACCAAAGAGACGCTGGTTTGATTCCCAATCAGGGCACAGGCCTGGGCTTCTGGCCAGGTCCCCAGTAGGGGGTGCGTGAGAGCAACCACACATTAATGTTTCCCTCTCTTCCTCCCCCCACCCTCTAAAAATAAATAAATAAACAAGCTTTCTAACATATTCTCTCTGCAACTGGTGAAATCTGAGGGTGAGCCAGGCACCAAGGCTTTCTCTGTCATATACTCTATTTCAGACTCACCACTTTTATGTCCATTAGGGGTCTTTCCAAATGAATGTTAATTTAGCAACATGGGCACCCTAGATGGCGAGCCTAGAGTCACAGCAGTGTCTGGGGGCACTAACTCATCACCCACAGCTGAGGAGACACAAACATTCCATGTTGTTGTTTAGCCACCCAGAGATTTTTTTTCTTCTCCAAGTCTGTCATCATGCATGCAACCAGGCAAGGTATTTTAAGTTTATTTTGAAAGAACATGAAATCCTCAAGAATGTTGGTAAATGTGAGATATTTTTTCTTTAGCATAGTACTTAAACAATAGAGAGACCTTCAACCAGCTTTTTCTTCTGAACAATGTTCCGTGATCTCCCAATTTCTTAATTCATAACATGCATTCACTGCCACACTAGTGTGTAGTGAAAACAAGAGATATTCATATACACAACTGCTATGTTTGTTTTTAAAAATATTTTTCACTTTTATTTTATTATGCTTTGACTTGCAGCAGACGAAGATGTAGTTAGTGATTGTTACCATTCCCAACAGCAGTGTGGGTTTCTCACCCTAAATTATGTAACACTGAACTGCCAGAGAACTATGCAGGAGACCCTTGGTATTCACAGATTTAACACTCTAGGTTTTGAATATTTGCAATCGACCATGAAGGTTTGTGATGTGTTAATTGGCAGTTTTGCTGAGGTTCAAATTCGAATCACATGTACTTTGAAGCCAGTGTTAGGGAATGATTGAGGAGCTAGTGAGTTAGCCTCGGCAGCCACTCAGCGTCCCTCTCCAATCCGATTGTTTTGTTCTCTGCTCCTGACGTAGGCAATAATTCGGTGATTAAAAACTTGGTTTCTATGAAAAGAAAGAGTCATCATGTGAAAGAGAAAAATAAATAAATCTTCCAGAAATATTTGCTTGGTTAGGAAAGGTGATATGTTTTGGAAATACATATGTCTCAAAAACAACAACAAACAAAAAAGTGAGGAGCCAGTGCAAATATCTCCTTATTCATAGATTTGGAGATCTTTTTTATGTCTCAGGCTTTATCCATTGCAAATAACAAGGATTTCCAAACATGTAGTTTGGAGGGTCTGGATGAGAATTTCCTTGCTTTGATTCCGATACATTGAAATATGCCTGCTGAGTGCCAGCCTACCAGAGTTCTCTCTCACCTCCCATGAGGCTTTCGGTGATGTGGCTTTTGCTCCTGAAGGAGCCCACGCAGCCTGTGAGCAATGCTCTGTGGCCTTGAAGAGGTACAGTTTGGGAATGTGGAATCTTGGGTATGGGAAGCTCTCCCATCATTTGGCCTGAGGAGAATGGAGTCCCGCCTGACACTGCCTCTGAGCCTAGACTTCTGTGCATCAGCACTTACCAGACAGGGATGAGGTCAGAGGGCCCAAACAGCACTCTGCGTGTGACAAGTGTTCTCTGACACAGTGCAAAATAAGAAGAGAGTTTTGTGTAGTTTAAATGCATTTCATTTAAAGGGATATATGGCCCTGGCTGGCGTAGCTCAGTGGATTGAGCTCAGGCTGCGAACCAAAGTGTTGCCGGTTCAATTCCCAGCCAGGGTACATGCCTGGGTTGCAGACCATAACCCCCAGCAACCACACATTGATATTTCTCTCTCTCTCTCTATCTCCCTCCCTTCCCTCTCTAAAAATAAATAAATAAAATCTTAAAAAAATAAAACAAAATAAAGGAATATATGTGTAATTTATTAATATTTTTATATTAAAATACACTTAAATAAAATGATGGAGATTGTAGCTGGTAGGGTGTTTTTTTTTAATGTTTCTTACTTGACAAGATTAAAATTTAGGAACTTTATGACTTTTTTGTAAGACCTATCAAAAAATATTTTTTAAACTTTGCTTATCTAGGAACTCTCTTTGTAGTTCTAAGGTTCGGCTAGGGGGAAACTTCTCTAGAGAGCACACACTTTTGCTTCAGTTAGGAACAGACACAGTACGGCCTCTGGGCTTTTTGCACAAGAGCGTCAGAGTCCTCAGGTCACACCTGAACCCAGCTCTTCCGTGGCAGTGTGTTTCATTGCCGCTCGAGCTATCCAACCAGCTGTGTTTACATATCTTGAGCCATTCGAAGTAAGTGATCTTTGTTCTGATAACAATGGAGGGAGTTGTACTTCAGTTCATAAGCCACATCAGAAAAAAATTCATTCTTGGCCTCCATCCAAAAATGACAATTACAAAACTAAGATTAAATTGGTGATTTATTTTGTATCTTTTCCTTTTTTTAGTTGTAGTATTTCTGTTTTTGTAGGACACATACAGTACTTAAGGAATGCTGAGATTTACAAATTAAGGGAACTATTAGGCAATCACTTTTAAAAGCATATTAAAGATTTAAATATAGCAGTCAGGTTGAAGAGCAGATGGGCTGTCAGATAACAAAACTTGAGCTAACAAGATACTATTCTTGAAAACCTACATCTTTACCTGCTGTTTATTGCAGTGGAATGTCAACCTATCAGTTACTGCACTGTGGATCAGAAGGCAGCACTGTAGACGTGATCCCCAGGGAAGGCCTTTAAAGTTAGACTGACTTGATAAGGAGGAGAAGTGGATTTATATTACAAGAGAGTGTACGGTGGACATCAGAGTGTAAGCTCAACATCTAAATAAAACAGGTATGCCGAAAATCAAGAGGGTTACAAGAGTAATAGACTAGAGCCAACAAAATTTTGAGACTGGTTATACATATAACATAATTACATATGGCAAAATGAAGTACAGGCAGCCTCTGAATCTACCTATGTCCCATTAAGGGAATGTAAGTAAGAAAGACGTAAGTCAAATCTGATTTCCTCTTAGTAACAGCTATAATAGGGGATTATATGCCTCACCAAGAGGTATGCTGCCTAATGTTTTCTAGAGATCGTAAATAATCAACAACAAATGCTGTGTATACACAGTGTAATGCTTTCTGAAACAGATATAAACCAAAGTGGGGCGATCTTTCTGGTCCCAGTCTTAGAGACGAGCTCTGTCTAGACCGCAGTGCCTTGACTTGGATGGGGATGGGTGCTAGACACCTCTCCGAAGACGTGGCTGCTGTGTGCCAATGCCAAAGTCTCTGACCTGACAGGAAATAGAGGTTGTCCACTCTTCAGACAAGGCCCTGTGCCAGGCCCTGTGAGGATGCAACACTACATAGGGTAGAAAACATGTTCACCCTAGAAGAGTAAGAGTAAGAAGTCTTAATTAAAGAAATGTAAAAATAGGTATGACACAACAGTTTAAGTATTGTGTTGCCCCTTGAGGTTTCATATTCTGAGAGATTTCTTCAGTTTCCTTGTCATGAATTCTATTTTTGTAGGAAAAACATGGGTCTACATATTTCAAAAGAGAACTTTAAACAACTAAGGAAAGTTTAAAAATCCTGATACACCCTTGGGAGAAGAAATTTGCAAATATGGGCCCTCCAAAGAGAAACTGCCATCCTTGTTAGGCATTTGGATAATATGGAAGTAATGTGATCAGAGCAGATTCTCCTTGGAATTTTTAGAAATTTAGCTCTGTTTTGTAATCACTAGTATTTTATTTTAAAATCCTTTTTCAGTGTTGATAGATAAAAAATTTCTAAATTGTGAACGACCTTCAAAACATATACAGTTTTAAAAGCAGTCATACCTGAAGGGCTATTGAAACCTCTTTTTAAAAATAAAAAAAATGAAGAGGGCACGAAGAAGCTTTTGGAGGTGAGTGGTACGTATGTGGCATAGATCATGGTCATGGTTTCACAAGTGTTTGCACCTCCCCAAACTTACCGAGTTGTATGCGCCAAATTATGTACCACTTTCTGATTGTCAATCATACTGCAATGAAGTGCTTAAAAAAAAAGAAAAGAAAACTTCAAAAACAAGCTCTTCCATTCATGGGAATATTGAAGGGAGAAGGTGAATTATGTATGCCTGCCCTGAGAATTCTCAGAGGAAGAAAAAACATGTCATTTTTAGAAACATAATAGAAATGTTAACAAGAACCAAACTAGAAAACAAAGAAACTTAAATTGCATGATGGAGAGAAGAGTCCCACTATTACACTTCCAAATAAATCTGTGTTATCCACAGGCTTTTTGGTAACGAACACCTTCTCATAATTGTTTCCCTTGTCTTCAGTTGTAACAATACCAGGTGACACAAGTGACACTATATTGCTTTGTGAAGGCAGTGTAGAATAAAGACGATGTAGCACATGACTTTTTACAACCTCAAGTCCTTACAATAGTAGCTATCAGTTGTGAGGTACTTAGCCAGGCATTGTGTTAGCCTTGTGCCTGCTTTACTCATTTTATCTTCTAAACAACCCTGAAGTATGGCTTCTGTTACTGTCTCTTTTATAGACATGGAAGCTAAGATTTAGAGCACTTAAGTAACCATTGTCGTAGAATCTGGAGAGATTTGCACTCAGGTCTGTCTGAAAGCAGCTTTTGGTCAGCTGAACGCAATCTGTGTCTTGTTGCCCCTGCCAGAGGGATTCCAGATGTGGTAGGGACACCGCAGCCACAATTAGAGAGCCAAGGTAAGTCAGAAGGGGTGATGCTAGAATCAGAATGAGACTTACCCTGCTACCATTTTTTAAAGTGGGCCATTAAAATAATTAAAAGTAAATTAATAGGTAGTTAAGCCCTTATCATCATCAGTTGACTGATTTGGTTTTCTCTCTGTGTTCCAAGGCTGTCAGCACTCACGGGGAGTGACACAGTTGCTTCTCTCCTTGTTCACTCTGATGCTGACTCTGACATTAAGTGCGTCTCTCTTGCTTGCTTGTTCTCAAACTGCAGCTGGCTTTTTTCCACTACCTTCCCTAGGTGAGCAAGTTACTGGGCCCCTCCGGCTCCAATGCTTCAAATACAAAGCCCATCCCAAATGCAGCACAGCCCTTAAACAAAGGCTATTGTCAGTGGGTGATTTCAGGGCCACAGGTATGTGAAGAACCAATTGAAATCCCCTAGATTCTTAGAGTGGATCTTTGCAGGCAGCTACACGTTTTCCACACTGAAAGACTCACTGAAACAGCACCACAGGAGTGAGCCCACATGTGTGTTGGACTCACCACAGCCCATCACAGCATTGTCTGCAGTACCAGATGTCCAGTAAAAAGGGGTTAAAGCTTCAGATCACCTCAAAGCCTGTTTTGCCACCTCCTTGCAAAATGCCCTGGTGAGACAGTCCTTTGTGATTACCTCATTATTCATCACCTCCCAGCAGATACCAACGGGCTTGATTTGCTGGGCTAGAAATCCTTTTGGGTGTCATGTGTCAGCTAAACAGGCTTAGTTACAATAGAGCCTGATTAGTTTTCACCTTGGCCTCATAAAATGTGGCATATGTATTAGCATAATGGATTAGGAGGAAAAGAGCATTCACTATGAGAAGTGAGTAAGTGCAGTCCAGGGATTTGCACATTTGATCCTTGGATATTTGACTCACTCCAACTTTTCAAGATTTGATGGTTCCTTTTTTCCCCTAAAATAACTAGTTTCAGATTCTCGCTTTTTACTTTTATGCTCACATTCCCAAAGTACCACACAGAATTTATGATCTTCATTGCCTCACTCCAAGGCAAATTGTAACACCACAATCTGCTTTCCACTCTTAGGAAAAGGTCCTCAGTAGTTATATATGCACATGCCACCATCCTGAGAGTCCAGAGCACAATCAGAGGAGTCAGGATTCATTCTCAGTTGACTGACGCAGGATTTGCCCACAGCTGTAGAACTTTTCTCTGGCTAGAATACAGGATGGACACACTTCTGCTTCCAGTTCCATTCTGTTTTGTTAGCACTTCCTACATAAAAGCCACTTTATGAAGCACTATGAGAGGTACCAGATAGAGTTTTAATTCCTAATCTAGGAGTGTGAAGTCCACTAAATGATTAACAAGCACAAGAATCACTGACTATGAAATAGAGTAAAATTAGAATAAATGCTTGGAGTAAGACAAAAGAAAGAACTAATATTTGAGTGTTTCCAACATGCCCAAAACTGTGTCCTTATTGTCCATACTCACAGCTGCGTGAGTGATGGCTGTGCCACGGGGCATGTGATTGTCATCGAGCAGTGCTGGCACGTTGCAGACACAGGCTGAGGTCCCTACACACCTCCCAGGTTCTTCACAGCATGCTGGGTGCAGTATGTGTGTTTTCTCGTGTAATCCTCGTGCCAACCCAACAAGGTCCCCTTGTAGAGATAAGGAAATTTTGTCCAACTTAGTGTGGGAAGAGAGTTTAATTTGCGACATGCTGAGTCTCTGGTCCCAAGAAGACAGTTTCAGGTTCTAAGAGGCATCTGGTCGGCAGTCAAGAGCAAGAACCTGTGGACCAGGGTAGACTCTGGAGCTGAGTATCGTTTGCTGAGCAGCGTGCATTGCCATCTGTATGGAGGAGTAGTTGAAGTTGAAGACAGTCAATAATGTCCAAGTGAGAGAAGGAACAAGTCCAGGGACAGCTCCTTTTGAACACAGATGTTGGCGGGGATGGGTGGTACCAGAGGAAAAGGATGCACAGGAGGAGCCAGAAAAATAACAGCACAGGATGAAAAGTCAAACAGTGTAGTATGTAACTCCTTCCTTTTGTAATTTTCATCTTTTCTAGTATACTCTGAGCTTTCCAGGCTACAGCAGACTGGAAGCAAACCAGCAAACAGTGATAAACAATGTTGGCATCTGCTCTCTCACATCCATTGGCTAAATCATTGGTGTTTGTACTTTTCCTTCAGACTTCCAGGGTCAGTCATTTTCTTCTATTGGAAAAAATGATCCCAAAACACTGGGGCTTGAAATGATCACATTATTTGGTTGACTGATTTGCAGGTCAGGAGTCTGGGAAGGACTGCAGGGTGCTTCCCCTCTGGTCCATGCGGTCAGCTGGGGCAGCTGGAGCTAGATGATCCTTTCCAAGGTGTTTTGTTCACCCACATGGCGGGGGCGTCAGGGCTCCTTGGCATTTAATTCTCTCCATACAGAGCCTCATCCTCCAGGACCTGGGCTTTTCAGAGCTTGATGACTTCAAGGTAGTCACACTGCTTACTTGGCAGTCACACCATCAAGAGCAAGCATTTCAAAATAGAGGAAGTGGACGTTCTACTTGCATAAGCCCTGGGCCCCAAAACTGGCCCAGCATCACTTCTGCCATATTCTATGAGTCAAAATAGTCACAGAGCCTTGGCTCGTGTGGCTCAGGTGGGCGTCATCCTGGAAATTGAAAGGTCGCAGGTTCGATTGCCAGTCAGGAGGGCGCATGCCTAGGTTACAGGTTCGGTCCCTACATCGGGGCACAGACAAGAGGCAACCCGTCGAGGCTTCTCTCTCACATCTATGTTTCTCACCCTCTTTTTCTCCCTCCCTTCCCCTCTCTCTAAAATCAGTAAAAATGCTCTCAAGTGAGGATAAAAAAAATAGTCACAGAGCCCACACAGAGTTAAAGAGAAGGGACAAACGCCCTCCTACTCACATAGTTCCAGAAGTCTGCACAGAGGGTCACAATGTGCCCAAGCAAGACAGTCAGTTACCTTGTGGTCCCAGGTTCCTCCTCCAGGTTCAGATCCCCTGGGCAGGAGGGCTTGTCCAACCATGGAAGCCGTAGGGTTGCCTTGTCACAGACCCTGCTAGGGGTCCTGCCATACAAGCAACACTTTAGGAGCATTCTCCCCTCCTTACTGTAAACTCCATGGTCACTGTTGGAGCTCTAAACACAAGTCATGCTGGGTTCTGTATGTGTGTGTGTGTGTGGAGTGTGAGTCTGGAGTCCCTTTTGTTACTATTACCTTGGTCTCCAAGCAATGCACCTTATGCTTTGGTGTGTCATAAAGACTGCATGTGAAAACCACACTTCCTGGACTCACATTTATTCTCCATTGTTACTGTTTTAATAGGAGGCTCTAGCACCCAAACCCAGTTGCTACTGGGGGCTGGGCCACAGAGGCAATCTCAGTGACCCAGGGCTGGGACATTGTTATCAGACCAAGGGAATGTCCCCAGAAGGCTCTGCCTCTGGGATGCATTTCGTCCTGGGTGGATACACGGTGTCTATGGTAATGGACTTGATGGGGCTGCTTCTTCTGGTCTACTCAGTATGCCCCACTGTGTCTAGCTCCTATGTGAGCACCATGTTGAAACAAGCAGAGACCCCACTGCAACAGTGAACATCTGTTTCAAGCTTACCACCCCCACTCAAACACCCGAGACTGGCCAGCGAGCATTTCTCCCCCAGCACAAGCAGCTCAAGGTTCTTCCTGGTGTCACCTCCAGTGGCAGAGTGACTAAGTGACACATAGTTCTCATTGAAAGCACTCTTCACCTCAGTAATTAATCAGCTATTTGTTAATAGTGTAATATCCTCTTCCTCCCCAATGGATGGTAAACTCCACAGGGATGGGGAAAAAGTCCTGTGATTCACCCCAGTGTTTCTAGCACCACCCAGCACAGCTTAGCAACACTCGAAGTATTTGTTACATGAACAAAAGAGAGGATGGATGACAAACAAACGAATGTGCTCTCTAAATCCTCCCAGAGAAACATCCAGGTCTGGGCCTCAATGGCACTCATTCAAATCCCACACCAGAATCAGCATGTCTATTTTTTTACTTGATATTCAGAAGTCTATATTGAATATAATGTAATTAGCATGTTGCACTAGTTTTATAAAATTGCAATGCTAATTTTTTTTTAATTCCAAGACCTAGTTTCTTTGCTTTCCATGGTTTAACAGACTTTTCTGAAGCTTGAGGAAGATAATTACGACACGATGTTCACCTTCTTACGGTGGCTGCAGGCTGGTGCATCCACATAACTACCAGCATTTATGTAATTTAGGTAATGGGTTTGTTTTTGCTAATCATCTGAATAACTCTATTGGATTAATTCAATGGCATGTTCTTAAACTCTACTTTATGCTACAGAGATATATAATAATGCTAACATTTATTGAGGGCGTCCTAGGCACCAAGCACAGGTGTAAGCTCTTTACAAACATTATCTCGACCCAAAGAGACTGGCATAGTGCCCCATTTTACAGATGAAGAAACTAAAACTCAGAGGGATCCATGTCTAAGGTTACAAAACAACTAAGTAGTCAGGCTAGTACTTAAATTAAGATTTAATTCCAAATTTAAATGCTTGATGGCCTCTTTATACTGGAATTGAATACAAGTTATAATTTCAAGCTCAGGTAAATTTCCAATATTCAGGCAAGTCTGAGTGTCGAAATACCCATGATTCTTCTGTTACACACTGGTTTCACATTCTTTCTGTCTATATGCCTTTGGACAAGTCTCCTCACTGCCTCTCCCAGGAGGAAACACAGTTTCCACCGAGGCGGGGCCCGGAGAGCAGATCTCAATGAAAGACAGACAGCGCTCGAACATAGGGCTGCCTCTCCCCTCTTGATGCCACTGTTACTGAGCTCAGTTTTCTCATATGGAAAAAATAAAATTAAGAAAATCTATTTCAGCCCTGGCTGGTGCGGCTTAGTGGATTGAGTGCAGGCCTGTGAACCAAAGAGATGCTAGTTCAATTCCCAGTCAGGGCACATGCCTGGGTTGTGGGCCAGGTCCCCAGCAGGGGGCACACAACAGGCAACTATACACTGATGTTCCTCTTCCTCTCTTTCTCCTTTCCCCTCTGGCTAAAAATAAATAAATTAAGACACAAGAAAATCTATTTCAGGGTTATCATAGTGCATATCATAATGTGACATAATGTATATAAAATAACTAACTCAGTACCTAAGATGTCATAAGCATCCCAATATGAATTGGCACTGATAGGATTATTGTTACTGCTGACGTTTTTGAATACATGACAGGTGCATTCCGCATGGTCGCTGGAGGGAAGAGCAGCTCCGTTCTACAAGAGCACTTCCTAGCTTAGGTGGTGTTGCCTTAACTAAGTTTATCACTACATGATACCTTTTTACATGTGCAAATACAGCTCATATTATTGAAAGCTACATAGAATTTCTCATGGCTTCCCATATTTTGAAAGATTTTGACACTATAAAAGGGAGAAGATTTGAGCTATACATTTCCTCCTCTCTTGTCTATAGCCCACTTTTAAGCAATAATATAAACAGACCCCTGGAAGGAAGAAGGAAAAAAGAACAAAAACTAAAATTGATCGCAGTTATTATTATACATGATGAATAATATTATACATGATGGCACCTAATTCCAAGAGTTCACTATGTCCTTGAAGTCACCCAGTCTGTTATGCATTGATTTGCTTATCTTTATAGTTGTTTGATAGTTTGATCAGAGTTTACTAAACACTGTAATAGTTCTCATTTTTATGTATTATCTTTTATTCTCCCAGACTGATCCCATATTAATTCTTAAAACGTCTCTCAGCAAATATAATGTCGAGGGACCAGAATAGTGATTCACAAACTGAGCTCTCAAGCTGGCTCTTTCCCAGCTTGCTGTGTGGCCTATGAAAAGTCAGTTACAATGATTGGTTTACTTATGTGCAGAATGCATCTTATGCTCCTTCATGAAAACTTGTGTCAATTAACTTATTTTCAGTAACTGTTGCAAATTATTTTAAAATGCTCATCAATAAGCTCTGCATCTTGATTAGGTCAGCTTTAAAATGAGCCAACTCTATAGAGAGAGGTCCATATTTTCCTGGTTTGCATCTTTTGAGCGAGAGGAGCATAGTTGCTGTTCCTTCCAGGAAGCTGTCTGAAGTGAGTGCTATCGCAAAGACATGTCTGGCAACGAGCAGGACACTAATGTGATGAGTGCTCAAGGGGAGAAAAGGAAAGGACAAGGGAGAGCAGTGAAATCACACCCCATGGGCTGGCTGTGCCAACCTAAGCAAGAGAAAAATGCTTCAAGGTTTCTGTTTGGATGCACAAATTGAATGGCGATGTGGCACGCATAACTTTTCAGAAGATGATGGCGAGGGCCTGAGCTGAGCCCCACAAAGGCTCAAGATGAAAGGGAAGAGGAGCATCTCTGTGGCTATAATTAGAGAGATGCCTCTATGCCTGGTCTAGACATCCACTTGGTTTTCGAGGAACAGGCTCTGCAGTCTCTAAGAATCTGCCAAGTATCTTGGGCAAGAATGAAAAATAACAGTGAGGCAGAAACCATTTGATACCCTTTTCTTTGCATTTTCCTTTCTTTCTCCTCTTTCCCTCTTGTTCTTTCTTTTTTCCTCCCTTTCTCTTCTCCTGTGATCATCTTTCCTCCTTTCCTCTTGCCCTCTCCCTTTCGGATGGAGCCAGGCAGTCTTCTGAAGAGGATTCTAGACACACACTGTAGCGTTCCCTGTCTACTGTTGGCTATGGACATGAGTGTGGGAGCTAGATGGGAGGTGAAAACATCTTTTATAACTATGTGTGAGGCAGCTCTTTGCTCTTGGACCTTTCTGACTAAGACATTCCCTTTAGCACAGAAAAATCTCCAGTATTTACAATCTGGATGTGCTAGTGTGGAGCTGGTGGTTTCTTCCCTGTGACAGACCGGGAATGGTTCTTAGTTTTGTGTTTAATTTTAAATTTTCATTCCTACTACATTTTAAAGGCCTTGGTTCATAGGGACCAAGCTTCTCCTTGCCTCTATAAGACATGCAATGAAAAAAAATTGTCACATCTCTTCTCCAGATGTTATCATCTACCAGGGCTTCATAAATCAACATGGTAATAATGTCAAGTAATTATTTAGTCATGACTGGTAAAATGTGACCTGGGTTGGCTTTTCCATGGCCTGTGACACTGTAGAACACGGTAGTGCAGAGGCTCCGTCACAGGGGAGGCAGCCCTTCTACCCCTGGAACTAGAGTGTCCGTGTCTCTCAGACACAAGTCCTCGGTGAGCTGCCAGCAGCCCAGGTTCCCTCCTCACTTCCCCAAAGAGAAAGCATGCATGGGAAGGTGTATGCTGAATCATTGAATGGATGACATAAGGAAAAAATTGCCCAGGGACTTAATATTTTACTTTTGTAATTGCTTTTGTCATTATCATCTGGAGATGAGAGCTCTGTGCTGTGAGGGGGAAGTGGGTGGTCTCTTTCTGCCCCCATGAACTGAGTTATTCCGAGGCCCTGCCCTTTCTCTGCCAGACACAAATGAGGTCATCTTAGGCCAAACAGCAATGAAAGAATGCGGGCTCTGAGGGCTCACTCATCACCAAGGGATTGTGTCAGCCACACAACAGGTTTACAGCCTGTCTGTGGAGATTTTGTCAAATCAAGGAGTTCAAAGATGAGAATAAGCATTTCCATGTCAGCACAATAATCTGTCCATCTAAGAACTTTGAAAGGGAGATGGTGTTTACAGGGAGAGGAACTCCTAGGTTTCCGAGAAGGAACTAGGTATGCATTTAAAATTGTTCCCTAGATTCAGATGGCAACTTCACTTTCACACAACATAGGTTCAATGTAGGAAGGGTGCCCACTCAAAAGAGCATTCTCAGAATAAAAGAAAACATTTCTGAAGGGCTATGTAAGGTAGGCCTGCTGGGGCAGGTTTCCACTCAAAGTGCTCTTTGCAGGGTTAAAAAAAAAAAAAAAACACCTTTCAGGAGCTGCTCACCAGGGGCAGAAGGTCACTGATGAAATGCTGCACCCTGAGTCCTCTCTGGGTACAGGCAATGTTGGTGCTCAGGTGCCATCTCGGAGCCAAGACTGAGCACAAGATGATAATGAAAATGTCTACACAGAGCTGCATGATTTGCCCAAACTTCTCCTGAGCCTCCTATGATGTGAACAGTGCATGCTCCAGAAGCCGAGCTAAATCAGCCCTTAATGAAGTTCATTTGTCCTCCATGTAACTCGGTCTTGGTTGTTAGCTTAGATGCTTCTACTCACGGCTGTTGTCTTCGGGACCATTTCAACTTTTAGCAAGATCAGAGAATTAGGTTCCCACACTGCCTCTCAATATGTATGTAGTTCTCATGCCAGAAGAGAATTTCAGGCCCTCGTGAGCCTTGGAAAAACTGAGATTATTTCTCTTCTCCACTGAAAGTGCAGATGGGAGTTTCTGCTGGTTTTCCCCCATCTGAGCTAACCAAACCCAGGTTGATGAACTTCATGGGAGAAACCTAGAACCTCCTTTGCCTTTTGACCTGGCTAACCCAGGAGAAAGGAAAACTCATCTTTCTGCTTGAGCAGTTTTGCCTTCAACACAAAGCCTTTCCAGAATTTCCAGACATGCCCAGAGACCTGACATAATTGGCTGCATTGGAGACATCTAAAGTACAAACATCAGGAACACTACACCCATCTCCTAGGCTGTGCCCTGTGCTGGGGCCAAGTGTTCAGATTCATCTTGACTAGACCTGCCTGCCCTGGAGTGAGGTTTATACACACAGCTAACTAACTGCTCCCTCAATGGGCCACTTAAAGCCCTAGCAGTAATGTTAAAAGCCACACAAGTAATCACAGAGGCCACAAATTCACTTCTCCAGCAAAAAAAATACTGCAAGAGAGGAATTGGGCATTAAGCTGAAGTTAGTCACCAGTGTAACCTCCCCTTCATGCAGGCTTTCTGGTCTGAGCCACCAAGACCTCGCTGTTCTCTGAGTGGCAGTGGTGTGTGGGACTCCAAGCATGTGCACTTTTCTGCTACTTACTGGAAGAGGCAAAGCCTGTTCATTCAAGTATCTGTCCCTACCACTTTGCGGTGAGGACCTAGCCCTCTCCTCGGGAGGAGGGTGTGCCTCATGCTGTGCATGGTGACAAATGCTTATTCCAATCATGTCACCACCATTATGACACTCAGAGAGGTTAACAAGTTGGTTTGAAGGCAAAGAACCTTTGGACTGCAGAATATTTTGCTTTTGTTCACAAAGCAGAAATTGTAACAAATGCTAGTGGTGACTTCGGCATCAAAAGGTATATAGAATTAATACCAGCCCATTTCTGGAGGTCATGCCATCAAATTTTGACTGTAAGCAAAATCAAAAAACCATGTGCATTCTCACAGATGTTGAGATCAGCTTTAAAACATGTAGTGCATACACAAAAGAATGAAGTAGATCTTTAGTGGGCTAATATGAAAGATGCCAAAATATATTAGGTACAAAGGCAAGTTATAGACCAATATGTATAGTATGATTCCTGTTATGTTTCAAAATTTTATCTGTATGTTCATATGTTTTATATATATGTGTGTGTGTGTGTGTGTGTGTGTGTGTGTGTGTATAAATTTTTTAAAATCTCCAGAAGAAAATGAATGGTCAAAGTGTGGTCCACCATAAGTATAGAAATTGAGACTGTTAAAAGTGTTATGGCACTTCAATATTGCCACTACATCCACGTGTGTGCTGTGTTGAACTTGAAATACTTTTAATGAGTTAGTATTTTGTATGCCTTTGTTGGGAACCGCCCTGACTGGTATCAGAAGCTGAAACCCCCGCCTAGCTAAGGCTAAGGGAACGCCCTTGGAACCGTAAGCCGGCAAGGAGACAAAAGCTTATCTCCCTGGCAGGAATGCTGCTTCTGCTGCTGAACCCCAAAAAGCTTGGTCGGTTAGCCAAAGACGGGTAAGATTCCCCACAGGGGGGAACAACCCAAGCCAGGCACGATCACTTTTGGGAGGCCCCCCAAAAGAAGGACTTGGGGGGCTGCAGCAAAAGGGGGTGATGAACCCCCTCACTCCTTGGCTTTGACAAAGTCTGAGTTCTCAGCGTCCGGAAGAAAATCTCCTTATCTCTCGGTGGCCTTAGTTCCCGTGCTCCACCTAAGCCTGAAACAATGACAGGGTAGTACAGCTCCGTACTGGGAAGTGCGGATTTCCCCAGGGTGATCAGGCCTAAGAAAGAACATGTAAATTACTGTGAAACCTTCTTTGTTTGGAATGCTCTCAGTTGAATGAGAAGGGTCTTAGGAGGAAGCTAGTTTGTTCCTCAGCCTTACAGCTCTTTGACCCCCCAACTCAATAGACGGGCAGAGTTCTTTGTTTTCTATAGTTCCTTACTTCCCCTGGTGAGTGCTGTACTTTACCTGAATTATTATGCAGGATGAGCCTAATAAAAGCAGGTATGGACGGTAAATCAGGGCGCTCCTCACTAGAAGGGGTGGCCATTTCGTCCCTACTTCTCCACAGAAACTAGTTTGTCTCTGTGCATGTTTTTTCTCGCGTGTTTATCGTCAAGCCATCCACAGCGTTCCGTGGTCACTGCTGGCCAGTGACCCACGCGCAACATGCCTTTGTGTGCTTTTTGCAATTGTGCTAGAATTCATTTTTATAGTATTTTACAAAAGTATTGGTCCATGAAAATTGGAAATAAAAAATTATTCTTTTACCACAGAACATTTGAGAAGCACTGTTCTAGGAACATGAGCAAATGATTCTATTTATACTTTTAGTTCATCCTTTTCATCCTTATATATTGTTGGAATTTTACCTTGAATATGTATGACTTTTATGATTAAACATTTGGAAGTGTTTAAATTTGGCTCTAAGAAATCATACCAGGTTAATGGTTTTATCTAGACAGCCTTCCTTGACACACTGTCCTAAAGCCCAATCACAGCATCTCTTGAGCCTTCCTCATGCTCAGAAATTGCCCAAGCTTCAAAAAGAAACACTTCTTTGGGAAGAAGGCCAAAGGGTTCCTAGAGAAATGGGAAGGCAGTGACCAATCCAGAAAGACTGCCCATTTTGCAAAAGAAGTTTTCCACATCCTTAAACACAGCTGGGGTGAGATCTTCTCTCACAGATGAGAGCACTAGGCTCAGCTCTCATTAAAATCTCCTCACTGGATTACAGATCCAGAAACCCTCAGGGAGCCTTGTGAACCACGTAAGTTTCTCGCTTTGCATCTTCAGTTATATGTCTTTGATTCAGCTGACAGATATGAAGCCTCGTGCATAGCCAGGCAATCCCCTGGTGTGCGAGGCAGGCGGCAGAGCACCTCTTCCAGCCCATCTGGCAACAGCTTCCAATCACTCAGAACCTTTCTTCTCTGTCCACCTTCCCTCAGCCCCCACCCCTCCATTCCTCCCCCAGGCTCTGGCATGGATTGGATGGACACACCCACTTTCTCTCAAGCCCCTGTTCCCTTTGGAGGGACTCCCAATGCAAATGGGAAAGGTGTACCAATGTGAAGGGCCACCTCTTTTATTACGGGATGGCACAACCCCAGCATTCCATCAAGCTTTTCAGTATAGAAATCAGGCCAAATTCTGGCTCGTTCTCAAGCCATGGCTGCCAGGACCATATAGAGAAACATCTGGCTGGATAGTTGGAAGCGCTTGGCTCAGCCGTGCAGGAAATCCACTTTCAGCCCTGAATCCCAGGCTCTCATTTGTCACTGTGGTAGGGATGCCAGGCCCTTACACATAATTCATCTGGTCTCCAGGGGAAGAGCCTCTGAGGCCGTCACCAGGAATGTCAGCTGGTGGCGCCATAGGATGTTTCCAAGCCCCATGGGAGTGTGGGTCCCAAGGGATCAGTTACTGTCACCACAGGACACTGACAGAGATGGAGGGGAAAACCACCATGTTTGTGAGCATGTCTGTACATGTGCGTGTATGTGGTTCATGGGTTGTTCTACATGCAGAATGCCCACTTTCTGAATGCAGTGTTAGTTTTTCAGGGCGGGTGGTAATGGAATTCTTCTCAGGTAGCACACTATTGCTTTCTTTGGTGAATAAGAAACCTCCATGCCTATGGCTGGATGAAAACCCTTCCATGTAAGATTTTCTAAAACATAGTCAGATGGCAGATTTGTCTCCATTCATTATCATTTCATACAAATGGGGGTACTGTGTGGGTCACAGTTTTTCAAAGGTCAAGACTAAATGGAATTCTCTTTTTTAATTTCCTTTTTTCTCTTTAGTTTAGAATTGTAGACAGCAATTTATATCAATTAAAATTTTTTTATTTTTCTACACTATTTCCCCAACCCTTACAGTTTTCATCTTAAATACCAATTTTAAAGTTATGATTATTGAGTATGCATGGGTCTTTTGTTTGTTTGTTTCCTCACCCCCAAGTTCACCTGAAAAATTATTCCTGCTTTTCCACACATTCTGCTATGGGTAGTAAGAATTTTTCTCTGAAAATTCTTGAGTTCTGTAGGAAGGCATACAAAAAAATTAGAGTTTATAATACCTTTGCTATTAAATTTAATTTTTCCTCATATTATAATTTCTCCCCTTTTCCCTTTTTTGTGCACTCTCTCTCCTATTTTATGCCATCCATGAAAATATTCTATGGTGTGGGGCCCTGGACAGACCGTGGTTTCAGATCAGAGAGGCCTGGGCTTCAGCCCCATCTCCAGTACTTCTATGTCAGTGTGCAGAAGTTACTTGGTTTCTGCATCTTGGTTTCTGTAAATAAAGATGACATAGGTTATGTATATTAAACAACCTTCCTTAAACCTTATCTCTTTCCCTTTTAATGTACTTGGGGCATATTTATTCTTACCCATCTCTCTTTCCTTCTATTATGGCTTTAAGGAGATAGAAGAGTGGTAGGTTTACAACAATGGGCACATGGGTGAAACAAAGCTAAATTTGTCTTTGGCCACACAGATAGAAATTTAACATTTAGAACAAGTAGGTAATAGTTTTGCTCAACCACGCCTCTGTCAGCCCACACTAAATGCGGATTTTTGTCCAGGGACTCCAAGGTAGATTAATGAGGGGTCTGGGATTCTGTTATAAGAAAAGAAGCATCATAGTGCCCAATAATCATCTTCAAATGTTTTGTAGTTTCTTAAGAGGGATGGAATTATACTTTTTTATATGGCCTGATATATTAGTCAAAGTTCTCCAGAGAAACGGAACCAATAAGATGTATGGATGGATGTATGGATGGATGGACAGGCAGATGGACAGATGGATGAATAGATAGATAAGGTATTAGCTCATGAGATTATGGAGGCTGGCAAATTCAAACTTTGCAGAGGTGATGTTCCACTCCAAGTCCAAAGACTGGAACCAACAAGAGCTGATATCTCAGTCTGAAGGCCATCAAGTAGAATTCTCTCTTATATGGGAGCAGATCACCTTTTGTTCTATTCAGGCCTTCAGGTACTTGGATGATGCCCTCCCATGTCATGGAGGACAATCAGCTTTACTCAGTCTACTGATATAAATGTTAATCTTATCCAGAAAACACCCTCAGAGAAACACCAGGCTAATGTTTGACCAAATTGGTGGCTCAGTCAGATTGACACATAAAATTAACCATCACACCTAATGATTAGGTTCAGATGAAAGACACCTGAAAATGGAACTGAGCTCAAGACAAGAGGGTCTGTCTCTCTCTCCAATGGCAAAGTCACCTGGATCGGAAGAACACTCTTGACAGGATGTCAGATCTCAGCATGCGCTGATCAGATGTGGGGTTTCTTGACAGGGACATTGTAGAGAATATCTAGCTTCAGAAGTGAGCATTAAGGACTCTGAAGGGCAATTCCATGGTTCTAGAATTCTATATTTAATACTGCCTTTGCTTCTGGTGGGTCTTACCAAATGATTTTGTTTTAACTTTTGGAATCATCACAGTGTGCCACTACTGTACATGAAGTTCCCTATAGGGAGAAGAATAAATCTGAAGAGCATGAACTATGTTTAAAACTAATTTTTAGGACATCCCAAGAGCCTGCCTTGGAAATCATGGTTTGTCCATTCTCCTTACTTGAAAAACAAAGTAAAAGCTTACCAACTGCTGCCTTTGATTCTCCTAAAATATAGTGATTTTTCCTTAAGTGCTCCATTTCTATACTTTCTCTCATTTTCTAATAGACTATAGCTCTTGTAAATACAAGTCCTCTGGACTCAGCAAGTATCTTCTCACTGAGGCCTTCCCTGGAGACCCAGTCAGAATTAATTGCCTCCTTCCTTCTCGCATAGCAAATGATTACCCTCCTTTTTTTGCCTTTTAACTTTTCACTCTCTGGCACCATTTTTTATTGAGGTAAAATATCCATAATATTAAATTTTACCATTTTAACCATGTTTTAGGTGTACACTTCAGTGGTATTAAGTGCATTCACATTGTTGTACAGCCATTACCACCATCCATCCCCAGAATTCTTTTCATCTTGCAAAACTGAAACTATCCAAGTTAAATACTAACATTTCCTCTCCCCTCAGCCCCTGCAACTACCCTTCCACTTTCTGTTTTTATGAATTTGACTACTCTAGGTACTCCGTATAAATGAAATCATAACATTTGTCCTTTTTCATGTGACTTCACTTAGCATAACAATATCTTCAAGATTTGTCCATGTTGCCACATGTATCAGAGTTTCCTTTTTTTAAGGTTGAATAATATTCTGTTGTATGCATATACTACATCACATTTGTCCATTTGTCCATTTGTCCATGGGCTGTTGATTAGTGCTTGTACTGTTGTCTCCTTTGGGCCATTATGAATACTGCTGCTATGATCATTGGTGTACAAATATCTGTGTGAGTCTCTGCCTTCAATTACTTTGAAGCATATATCCAGAAGTAGAATTGTGGATCATATGGCAAATCTATGTTTAGTTTTTTGAAGAACCACCACAGTGTTTCCACAGTAACTGTACCACTTTACATTCCCACCAGCAGTGCACAAGGATTGCCATCACTCCACATCCTCCCTATCACTTATTATTTTCAAAGAGTTGTTTTCTTTTTTTAGTAATGGCCATGCTAATGGATGTGAAGTAATATCTCATTAATTTCTCTAATAATTAATGTTGTTGATCTGGCATCATTTTATCCATTTGTTTGTTGCCTGTTCATCGTCAGGCTCCCCCATCAGGACCTAGGCTCTGTGTGTATGGGAAATGAGTCAGACCTGCTCACTGCTTTATCTCTAACCCAGGGAGCCATGACTAGAACACAGCAGACACTCAGGATTCAGTGAATGAATAGATGGATTTACTGGAAAAAATTCAAACTCCAAATACAGAATTCAAATTAATCCCTAGGCGTCCAATTACTTGCCTGAGATAATAAGTAAATGTAACCTTTCCATTGTTCAGTATTCCTTGAAAAATGGAAGAAAAATATCCTTGTGCTTTTCCTGCCTCATGGACAAATTACACAGATGAATGAAATACTGTGGCTGGATCTCTCCAGATTATGAACATGATAATTGACAGAATTATGGCATGTTGCTATTTCAATGACCAAATTAGGTGTACTGTTGGTAATTAACACTAGGTATATATTAGCTCAAGAAATACTTGCTCATCAATAAGTGAATGGTCCCCAAAATGGTAACTAAAAATACAGGCTGCAGGTGAGGGGCATGGAACTCCTTGGGACAGTTAATGGCTTTGGTGGAAAATGTAAACACCAAGATTAGTCGGTAATTCACAGGTCTCTTTCTTCACATAAGTAGTCAATTTAGAAGCTAAATCTATACGCACATTCCCCATGCAGTGTTCCTTCTCTAAAAATCAATCACCTGCAGAACCCCAGAGAAACCTGACCTCTTTGTTGGTTCATTCTATAAAGCATAAGGAAGGTATTTTCCTACATTCTTCAACTCCAACAGCCGCAGGTGTGGTCCTGCTTGTTTTACAGTGGAGGCTACTTCCTGTCATACCTGTTCTGAGAAAAGTACCCTCATTTAAATTTTGTTCTTGTGTTTAAACAGTCAAAACATGATTTATGCCAACCAAGATTTCTGCTACTCTTGATAGACAGAAGTGGAATGAAATATTAATCTCCTTTAAAAAGATGTGGGCAAGATAATAATCTGTTTCTGGCATGTCTCAGTGCTGTTCCTAAATAAACCAAAGAAAAAACAAAGAAGTAGGAACAAAGTCCCTCTAATGGGGACTGGGAGGATGCTACCTGGTACCCCATTCAGCAGTGACTGATCCTAAGAATATCTGTAGCTTCCTGGTTTTCAAGCCCCGAGCCGGCTGTTTCAGAGACATGGAGGACACCTGTAATTAGCAGCGTTCACTCTAGGCTGGAAAGTAGAGGAAAGTGAGGGTAACTTCATGAAGTTCCTAGGGAAATTGCCTGATAATGGCACTGAGTACTCTAGCCTGCTTCCTAACAGACACACATCTGGGTAAGAGCAGCTCCAGGTCATTAACCCAATAGGCAAGTATGTTTTTCTATTTTTCAATGTGTTGTTCCTGGTCCTTCTGCATCAGAATTAGGGTGCTGTTAAAATGCAAATTCCTGAGCCTCTACTCAGACCTACAAAATTCACATCTCAGGAGATAAAACACAAAAACCCTATTTTTTTTAGAGAGGAAAAAACCTCTCTCAAAAGCCCCCTCAAGTTTCATTGGCTAACATTAAGTCTTGTGCTAATGTCTCATACAATTAGAGCCGGGAGAATAAGAGCAGGTGATTAAGTCAATTATGCCAGGAAGGGTTCCTCTTCCCTGGGTACATGGCCTCCAAGGTGTGAGCACTAGGGTTAGGTTCTGCCACCAGAGAGAAGAGACAAGGCTGACTGGGTGGGTGAAAGTGCCATTTGTTACCACAGGTAGGGAGCTGATGCGGGATAATAACTCACATGAAATCTAGACTTCCTCAGTTGTCATTTCCTGAAGTCTACTCACGTTCACTAGATCAAATGCCCAACATTGTCCTTGCTCATAGCCATTTTGGTGAAGTGGAGGTGATTCCAAAGAAAACAGGAAGAATTGACATTTAGTGGGAAAATAAAAGAGATTGATCTAGCATTAGTTCAAAATGCCAGATACAATTTTCTTTTCACAGCACTGTCAGACTGGGTCAGTCGTAATATAATGCATTTACTCTTTTATTCAACAAATATTTACCAAGAACCAATATGTCAGGTCCTGTATTCAGCCCCTAGAAACACCAGTAAATAAAATAGGCAAAAAACCCTGTCCTCTCCTCATGAAGCTGATATCATAGTGGGAGCAACTGAGAATAAATAAAACAAGTAAATATACGTTCTATAAAGAAAAAAATAATGCAGGCAGAAATGATAGGTAGTACTAAGATGAGAGTTTCGCAATTTTATTTTTTTAAAAGATTTTATTTATTTACTTTTAGAGAGAGGGATAGGGAGGGAGAAAAAGAGGAGAGAAACATCAATGTGTGGTTGCCACTCATGCGCCCCCTACTGGGGACCCAGCCTACAACCCAGGCCATATGCCTGATTGGGAACCAGCAACTCTTTGGTTCGCAGGCTTGTGCGCAATCCACTGAGCCACACCAGCCCGAGCAAGAGTGTTCCAATTTTCAATAAAAGAGAGGTGAGATCAAGCTTACTGAGAAGGTAACATTGGTACAGAGTTTAAAGAGGTAAGTAGTGATCCACAGGGGTGTGTGGAGGCAAGAATCCCAGACAAGACACAGCAAGTGCAAAGGCTCTGAGGTGGAAGTGTGCCTGGTCCAAGAAACCAGAAAATCAGTGGGGTAGGAGGAAAGTAAATCAAGGACAGGCTAGGAGGAGATAAGGTGGAAGGCATAGTGCAGCGAGGTGGAAGCATATTGCCTGGAACCTTTGAAGGGACTTTGGTTTTTGCTCTGAGGGAAATAGGACAATATTGGAAGGTTGGGGAAAAGGAGTCACATGACCTACCTTTTATCTCAATAGGAGTAGTTTGTCTCTTCATTGAGAATAGAATGGAGGGAAACTAGTTAGGAGGCTGTCACAATGGCCGGAGTGAGGTGTGATCAAGGCTTGGACCAGGGTAACAGAGATGAATAAGAGTGAGAACTCAAGCACATGCTTTCAAAATTGCTGGTCTGAGTGACTGGAAAGATGGAGCTGCTATTAACTGGTCTGAAGAATATTGTGGGTGGGGCAAGTTTGTGGAGGGAGAATCAGGAGTTTATCTTGAACACGCTAATTATGACACTCAGCTGGAGATGTTGAGGAGACAAGTGGATGAACTGCAGACATATGACAGTTGTCAGCATGTGGATGTAATTAAAGTAACAGGACTGGGTGAAATCGCCAGGAAGAGGCAGCCGCAGTCCAGGATCTAAGTGCTAGGGTTGTCTTCTGCGTTGTTTTTTCCCGAACAACTTGAATTCTACACAAATTAACCAGCTTGTGGTTTTCTAGGACATTGATTGTAAGAGTCAGGTAGAAAAATAGGCCTTAAGCATTCATTGGTAATGATGTGTTACGAAGGAAAATTTTTTCAAAGTGATCTGGAAAATTGTGCATATCCTGAAGTCGATAAACTACCTATAAGACTATTTTTTTTATTTTAATCATTGTTCAAGTACAGTTTTCTCCCTTTTACTCCCAATCCAGTAGACTAACTTTTTAATCCAACCCTGAAAATGCTTGGTGGCTACATTTAACTTGTGTTTCAATCAGTTCCATAAGAAGCAGGCTCAAAAAACTCTGGTTCAGGAGGCTGTAGATGACCAAGGAGACTACAAACAACCCCGGTTTAGCTGGCTGTTTCTCCATTCAAAAACCAGCATTTGAGTCCCTCCCAGAAACCGAGCAGAGCCTGGGGCCTCAGCACTAGAGACACAGTCACGGAAGGAGCACTAGAGCTAGGAGGTCAAACAATGTTACACAGTGGACTTCTCTCTCTCTCTCCCTCTCTCCCTCTCTCCCTCTCTCCCTCTCTCCCTCTCTCTCTCTCTCTCTCTCTCTCTCTCTCTCTCTCTCTCTCTCTCTCTCTCTCTCTTTCTCAGAGCACAGACGTCAAGCATAGCATCAAGGGTGGAGACTCTGGAGTCAAGTAGACCTTGGTTCTTATCCCAACTCCACTGCTTACCAGTTGTCTGACTAGTAGGAAGGTTGGTTGGTCCTCTGGGTCTTCGAGTGCATGTCTATAAAATGAAAAGAGTACAATGAGATTATAATTGTAAAGCATTTAGCACAATGATTACTATTTTCATTTCTCAGTTTTGTTAGAGGTCCACCAGGGGGCACCTCAAGAAATTAATTTGGAGCCTACTATAGTAACTGGGGCAGTAAAAAGAGTTAACGTGTTTCCAAATGTGACTTACACTTTGGGAGTAGTTGGCTCAGTGCACTTAGTGAACAACATCTTTGACCTCATGCATGTTCGAATTGGTTGCAGCAGAATTCCACAGCAGGGTGTGAATTCCTGATGCACTGGGTCACACACTTAGGTAAGGTTCCATTTGTGAAGGACATATCTTAATTCTGAGGCCTTTGGTCCCAACTGGGGTCATATATAGCTCTACAGCTAGGTCAAGCTATTAAATCATGTTACTTACAACAATGTACTAACTCGTTTCCATAAGCACTCGTAAGAGATCTGCATAAAAAAAATCTCTATTCTGGCAGGAATGCTTTAGAATTACTTTGCTCACCTTTTTTGCCCACACCACAGCTTTTCATGGTGAATAAACAGCTAACACATGGTTAAGCCAGAACTCAAACCCAAGAGTCTGGCTCCAGAGCCCACACTCCTGCCCACTACATGACACGGCCTTTCCTTACAGGTAGCATTAAACTTGTGCTGATAAAGAACAGGAGTGTCCATTGTCAAGCAATTTATATCCTGGATTAAATATGATAATCATGTGAATAATAGGTACTCTATTTGATTAAAAATATACAAGTCATTCACTCTTAACATGGATACTGAGTCATGTCTGTGTTTGGATGGACCTATATAGATGTATGTATGTATATGTACAGACATGGGTGGACAAAAGTAGATTTATACTCGCAAGTGACATTCCTTTGAGTTAATAAAGCAATTGTGACAATGGTAGCCTGCATGTCTTTTTTTTATACAAGCAACTGTAAACCTACTTTTGCTCATCCCTGTGTGTATATGCATAAGTATATACATTTCTAATTTGAATATAAGTATATTCAATATAATGTTAACTGAGTGTTACTATGTGCTAAATACATAATGAAATATGAAAGGCAACATCTTTAAAATATTGCAGGCAGGTGCAATATCAACATTTTGTCTGCCACCTCAGAGAGGAATTCTTGGAAAAAATTGTCTCAGTTGATTTGGGAATAATGAAACTCCTGAATCAATGTTTGACCCTAGAAAAATGTGTTTAGCTTAGTGCTTGAAACAAAACATATTGAATGAGTGAGTGAGTGAGTGAATAGATAGATGATAATTACTTCATGAGTGGGAAAAACAAATTAAAAATGGAGGTAAAGCCCTGGCTGGGTAGCTCAGGTGGTTAGAGCATTATCTCTATAGACCAAGGTTGTGTGTTCAATTCCCAGTCAGGGCACATACAAGAATCAACCAATGAATGCATCAACAAGTGGAACAACAAATCAGTGTTTCTCTCTCTCTCTCCCTCTTTCTTTCTTTCTCTTTCTAAAATTAATAAATAAAAAATTTTAATGGAAATAAGAAAAGGGGGATTAGTAAGAGGACTTGAATGGAGAAAAGACTTTCTTTGGTGGGACTTATTTATCAGAGATGGACTTTTTTGACTCCACGATCAGGTCTTTCCTCTTTCCTGGCTTTCATTCAGTCCCAGTCTTTTTTTTTCCTCCCTCAAGTCCTATTTCTCGTAGTTGCCATCCACATGAGTGAATGACTGCTCTTATGATTCTTATTTCCTAGTGGAAATGAGTTCATCTTTACAAGGCAATCTGCTGTCTCTGAAAATTAATACAGTTTTTGCATAGTTAGTTCTAAGTAAGTCTTTTCATTTATAGATTAATGGAGCAATTAACACCACATTTTACCCATATTATGTACTACTTTTGTTGTGTCTCAAATATCTTTTTTGCTCTTTCTTTCCTTAGCATTTTCCATCAGGGTTCTGGATCTTATATCACCCTAATGCTTTCCTGGGCTGAGCTGTGCAACATGTTCAGTGCAGCGAGTGCCCCGCCAACTTTTCAGGGCGTGGGGCCAGGGGCCTACCTCCTAAGTGGTACTGACAGCTAAACTAATTTTTCGTGTCTTAGAAAATCAAAGTTGTAGTTTATTTTAGACACATCAACAGAGTTTAATTGTCATGGCAAAATCATGCTGAAAGTTCAGTTAAAAACGTGTGTTCAGGGAAACTTTAAAGAATTCCTTCATACAGCATATAATGAAAGTAGTATGGTTTGGGGTAACAAATACATTCAAGGACCATATGCACAAACTTAATTCAATTAATTCTCTATAACAAAAAATAATAACTCTGAAGACCTGATGTGAGTTGAAGCAGGGGAGACTTTTGATATTTTATGTAAGGAGGTTAGCTAAAACTTTAATTATGTTACACTTCCTTGAAGTTCAGTTGATTCTTTTAAAAGAAGAATCTGTCACTTTTTAAGCTGTTTTTTTCTCTTCTTTGAAGAATACAAAGTTTTCTCTCTCTTCTTTGCCTAAATGAAAAGGGCACCAAGATGCATGTAATTTTGAGAGCTTCAGATTGAAGATTCTACATAATTCAAATGACAGAGCCATGAAAACTCACCCTTTCATTTGGATTTTGTGAATCAGTGTAAGTGATGTCAGGATAATGCCCTAAAGGTGCAGTGTCAGGGCCAGAATTCTGCCCCAGGATTCTGCTCCCATTCAGCAGTGGGAGCCGAGCACTCATAACACTGCTGCCCTTACGGTTCTGATTACAGAGCTACAGCATGGGGGGAAGAAACTTGGATTTGACAACAGCAAAAGAAAGAGGATATTGTATGCCTTCAATCAGCTTTGTATTAGGAGATCCTTAAAGGCAAAATTATGTGAAAGAAAGAAGTAGGAAGAAAACAAACTAGCAAGATCCCTATTTCAATATAATTTGGAGAAAATGACTGATTTGGGTTGGTCATGTTGCCAGAACAGATGACTCAAGGCTTCCAAACAAGAAATGGAAATCAGGAGGATGCCTGAAGCCTGAAAGAAGAACAAATTGTGAAGATATGATTGACTGTGAGGCTTCAAAATCAACTGTACCAAGATGAGCTTGGATCATTGCCCAGAACAAAACTGAATGGTGATGTTCATTTAGGTCCTGACTGTTGAAACAAAATAAAATGTAGTAATTGTGCTCTGTTAGGTACACAGATGTGTTAATGCTTTCCAATTTCCCCAACTGGAGATCTGGTGTCACTTTCCCTGTCGTTCCTATTTCATGCTTCACCGGTGAGCATTATTGCTGCCCTGGACGCTTGCTGAATGCCAGGTTTTTGGCAAAGAAGTGGGGAACCAGGTGAAGGCATCCTTCTCATGCTGCATGTGAGTATGCTACAGGTGCTTGGAAATGGCTTTGCAACTTGGAAATCATTTCTCTGACTGGCCTTTCCAGGCTCGGGTGATGAGCACCTTGATTCTGGCATTCAGTGTGATGGTAGCTGGACCCAGATCAGGAACCTCAGCAGTCGGGGCCCCAAAGCCCTCCATCTCCAACAACCAGGGAAAGCCTCGGTTTCTACACGCAGAAGATTTGTACATTGATCTCTTCCTGTCTTCAATGGGAAGATAATTTATTCATGGGTTCCTTATACTCATTTCTCAGTAATCTATCAGGTGAGCTTTATAGCCTTTCTGATGGACAGCAGGGCAGGACCCCCTCTAAAGGTCAGTTGTGAAGCAGCTGCAGTTTCCCTTCCGCCTTGAGGCTGCAATGGAGAAAAGGGGCTGTTATGTTTGCTCCTCACACCCAAAGCCTGCTTACCAGCCTAGCGACTTCGGAAACTTCCCAGCCTGCCTGGGGAAACAGTCCAACTCTGCAGTACAAATGACTTCCAAACAAACTTTTTCTACATACTAAAGTAGGAAAATAACAGCAAAACCAACTCAGAGGGGAAAAAGGAAACACAGACAGAACATGTGATTTTTCCACTCCATTTTGGTTTCTTTACCTGAGTCAAATTTTGACTCTTCTGTCTATTCACTATGTACCATAAAGTCTTCATATTTCAGTAGCTGACTTAAAGCAAGTAACTTTTTTTCAACCATCCAAATGGAGTAAATATGTTGTCAGGTATAAGATGTTTAATTAAGGATCTGTCTGGTCTCTTTGGGTGCCTAAAGTTTGGACCTTAAGCCTAAAATTGGAGCCTACTAATGAGAGACAGCAGGAAGGCTTCTTCGGGGTGTTGACTGGCTGTAAATGAGCCACCAAGATGGGACGAAAACTTGAACTCAGAGGAAATTCCACATGTCCTTGCTTCATACAATCAACATCTTTTCATTGGTTGGTGTATGTATGATCTTGGAGCCACCCAATATGTTAAATAGCTTCACACTGTGAAATGGGAATGGGGGAAATGAGGGGTAAAATTATTTTGTGGGGTTTGGCACAAATCTGTACTTCAAATAAGCTGTGTGTGAGCTGCATCTTTGAGAACACATGCAGTGCAGTTTTGATCTTCATTTTATAGATGTGCATAAGTAATACAAGGTCTGTTTTGATTATACAATTAAAAACAAATGTGATCCAATATTGCAGTACTCTGTGTCTACTTATGTTTCTACCAACAACTCTCATTAGTATATGAACCATCATGATCTGAATGCTTTAGAGACCTGAAACCCCATCCTTGTATTTGCCTATGAGCTTCTCCACGTCCCATCTGCGATATGGGGTTCTCTCACAGGTAATCATCCTGATAGGATACAGTTTTATTTTAGTGTGTGATGGGCTCCTCAAAGCAATCACCTAAAATGGTTCTTACAGCCTCCATCTAAAAGCTCTCCTTAACATTTAACAACCATCTTTGCTGTGATTTAAGAATTACCACTTAAAACTTTTTCAGAAATGGGGGTGTTAAAGGCTATGTATGTCAGAATATTTTTAGTGGTAGGTTAATAGGAGAAGAAGTTGAAAGACCACATAGTAAAGATTTACTTTTAATTTCACATAATCATAAATTTACAGGTAGGGTGCCAGGATTGGTTAATTCATTCAATGAGCTCCAGGCCTTTCCATATTTCCACCGGCCATCTTCAGCTTGTGGGTGATGATATCTCACTTGACTTCATGCAGCTAGGGCAACATCTAGCAAAGAAGAGGGGCTTTTCTTCCTACATGCCTCTTTGTCTTAGGTTGGAAATCCATGACTTGCCACATACGTTCCTCCCCCTTGTTGGTGTCATGGACTAGGGTTGGGCCATATGTCCATGCAAGTGACAGGATTTCACTAGCAAGGAAATGGGACCACCATGACTGGCTTGAAGAATTCTGCTTCATCCCCTGGACTGCAGAAGGGCTTTTTCCCTGAACAGAGGGGATGGTGAATATCTGCACCTCAAGGAACAAGGAGGAATTTGAGGGATATCTGTCAGGTGAGCAACCAACAGTGCTCCCCACTGACTTTTTGTATGAGTTTTTATTTTAATACAGTATTAGTATTTCTGCATTTTATTATACTACTGAAGCAAGTATTGTCTTTCTCCCACACTGACAGAATTATCCTGGTGAGCCTCTTGAGGGCAAAAGTTATCCTAGGAGGGAAGAACATTTATCCTAGGGCCTAATTTTTTTTGCACTTTGATCCAACTAGAAACTATTTAATCAGCAACCCAAAGGCTTTCACACACACATAAAGATCTTGTTCATCTCAGCCCAATCTGCCAGTCATGCAGGTAGTGTTTCATGTGACTTTAGAACAGAATGGACACAGAATACAAACCTGATTTTTAAGTGCCATTTCTGCTTCTTCCTAAAATATGAAATGATGAGATATTTTTGCTACAGGAATAACTTTCAAAAAGTGTTTAGAGGAATAGTTTTATTTCAAGGAAAACTGCAATGCAGCCCAGGCCCGTGGTCAAGGACTAGGACTGTGAGGACAGTGGAACTTGATTTGAGTCACTGTGTCCCTCTTGGTGGTGATGATATGGGAGGCCTCACCCACAAAATGAAGAACAAAAGCATACCTACTTCAAAGACGTTTTTGTGGCAGTTGAATGAGACTAAAATATATCCATATGCCATCATATATTTATTCTTACTAGTACAGAGTAAGCAGTCAACAAATTTTGACTATTTTTTCCTGATAACAATACCAACAAAAGTTTATAAACATCCAAGTTAACATTTTCCTATACATGATAGTTAAAATCAAACTCACAATTTTCAGAAGTAACAACTTTGAGAAACAATACGAGGGCTGCCATACAGTTTATGCTACAATGCTATGGGAGGCCTGGCATTGGTTCTTGTGCCTCTTCCGAAAGGTTCTCCAATTGACTGGATGTGGTCAAAACTTAAAACCAGAGTGGTGGCTTTACTGTTCTTTCAGGGAAAAGAACTGCCCTTGATGCTACACAAATATTAGAATCCCCCTTTCCATTGATCCAAGGAGTGTCACTCTGCTTCTTGAGAAGAAAGCAGTATGAACATGTTGATATGGTGTCACAAATCTCTCAGATTCCCTAGTTATTGTCCGGGTAAGCTACATGTTCTATATTTCAAGCCAAAACTACATGAAGGCAGAAAAATTTGGCAGAATGAACAGTGCATGTGGATATAAACATCAGTTCCTTAGCAGAAAAAAGAAATGTATATCCTTTATAAAACACTGCAATTCCATTTACTTCAATCTGTATACCATACTTTACATTAGGAAAACTTCAGTAATTTTCTAATCAAGTCAGAAAAATAGCTCACCAGCCTGAGCTTTTGCCTGTATTCTCTTGCTCAAATATTGGATGTGTCTCTTCTGATTGGCCCAAGGGCCCATGGTAACGGACAAAGTCTCTTTATGTGAGAGGGCATGGAATTGAGGTGCTGCAGCAGCCACTTTGGCAGGAGGGGCTTACTTCCAACTTTGGGTTGTAAGTAATAAACCCATCTCAGACTCATTTAAGTAAAAAATCAAATGTATTATCAATGCAACTGGGTATCCCAGTGAACCAAAAACAAAGGAAAATGCTAATATTCAAGAAGGGTTGAGATGTAACTAGGCTTAAAGAAATCCTGGCAGCGGAGTCCCTCTCACAGCACCGGTGTTTCTCTTCGCTATCTTGCTTCTGTGTTTTCCTAAAGGGTAGCTCCCTTCTTTCTCATCAGTGCACATTGACTTCCTCCAAATGACAGAAGACTGCCATTGATTTTCTAGCTTTATATGTAAGAGCTTCACCCACACAGATCGAGACTGACATTTTCAGTTCTAATTCCAAATCCTAGGGGTAAAAAAAAACTCACCTAGGTCCAGCTTGGATCAGATTAACTGGAGCAAAGAGACAGAATACCATTTAGATCCATTTGATGGGCTGCCAATCAATCATTGCCTACAAGCAATATCATTGTACTAATACATCAGTTCCAGTGGTTAAAAAAAAATGGGTAGAGCAGTTCTCACCAGAAAAGGTTTGGCCTAACTATTCCAGAGCTGTCCACTGTTACATGGACATCTGAGAATACATTGCAAGGAAGTAGATAGCTCTAGCTTCCCATTTGCCAGCAAAGACTGCCTATAGTCCTTGAGAGTTTTCTGTTAGTACTATCAATTCACTGTTAGAAATTTCAGGATGGTGGGATGGCAGGAGATGAGGGGGGAATGGTGGCACATGAAAGGGAAGGAGGGTGCATCAAGGAAGAATTGCCAACATGAAGATCTGGAACTTCCAGATCTTTTCATATGAAATCTTTTTGGTTCCCCCAGCTGCCTCTCTTCTCTCTTGCCTTACACCTCTTTCTAACATTTTCTCCCATCAGTTTTAAAATGAGGACTTTCTGTGTCAGGCATAAGACTTCTGTCCTCCATAGAAGCAGTGCTCTACTTTAAGCAAAAGTTTGAAGCAAGGCAAAGTTTCTCTCTTTCAGAAAAGTACTTTCCCATATCCTCCTGTTCTTTTTCTTAGAATATCAAAATCTGAGGGTTGGAGGAGACCAACTTGGAGTGCCAGCAAGTCCATCTGTTACTATGTATAGCCCAGGGCTGGCACCCATGCCCAGGGGCCATCCAGACTGCTTGACCACATACCACAAAGGGGCACTCACCACTCTTCAGGAAAGCCCAGACTACCTGCAGATAATTCTGTCTGTTAGGAGAGTACTTCCTCATAGTAAGCTCCTCTTAGGACAAAAATGTGTCTTTCCTTGTTGTTTGCACCTGTTGGTCCAAGTCCCACCACCTGGAAACAAACAAACAAGTCTAATCTCTTTCTGACGTGCTCACTTGCCAAGAGATCCATCACATTATGTTTTTCCCTCTGATCTTTCTTCTTCAGGCTGAGCAACTATTCTCCCTCTAACGGTTCTCTGTCATATGGGATTTCAAGTACCTTTATTAACTAGGAAATTCTGATCTAGAAGCTTTAATTACTTAAATGTTTTTAATGTCACCCCCTCCATTAACCAGGCATAATATTCCAGATGTGGAAAAATCAGCACAGAAAGAACTAATAATGTCTTTCAATATCAATGTAGAACTTCATGAAAATCACATTTATCTTTTAAGAAGATTAAACCTGTGCTCAGTCACTCTCATGCTAAAAGTTATATAATAATTAATTTATAATGAAATTTAAATGTTGATGAATAGCAAATGGCATTTAAATTTTACAAGTGAATTTGAGGGATCAGTAGTTGAAATTAGCATGAAAGCAGGTAGGGGGAATTTGTGAGCTCCTGTAGTTCTTCAAATCACATGTTTGCTTTACTTCTTATTCATAATGCTAGTACTATCCATTAAGTGAAAAATAGTAGTCAGAGTAAACCCATATCAGGGGATCATTTGATTCCTTTCTTCCTCTTCATGAAATTCACATACTTAACAAACATTTATGTTCTGCTTATACACACATAGACAGCCTGGGGTAAGCACTCTGATGCACACTCAGCCCTCAAAAAGCTAAGTTTAAAAGCTGGAGGACAAGTCTTTGCTCCCCTCACTGAAGAGGATTGAGTTAATTAAGGAAGAACTTGGTCACCATGTTGGACTGGGTGGCACAGTGAGTTAGTCTGAATAAACTCTTAACTTTCTTGCCCCAGAAGCACAGCTAGAAGCAGAACCTAACTTGAAGAAATAGGAGTGAAGCTTGAAGGGTCAGTCAAAGAATCTCCAGCCCCATGTAAAATGGACATCCTACCATTGGGACACACTGAGTCCTGCCTTTATCTGTAGTCATGCATGGGTTCATCAGGGAAATGGATTATCTCAGAAAATAATGCAGAATAGTCTTTTCTATTTATGTATTTCCAGGTTTCAAATGAGGGTGTGATATATCTACATCTATATTTATATCTATATCTATACCTATATCTATATCATCTATATATATATCTATACACACATACACAGAAAGCCCAGTCTACCTACAGATAATTCTATATAAAGATAATATATATTACAGATAATATATATAGAGATTCTAGATCAGACAAATTTAAAACTTTGAATTATAAAATCTAATATGAAATAAGTGATGATGTATTATAATCTCGTCATAAACATATCTACTAATGTTTTTTTCTAAAAACATCAGAATATGTGACAAGTTTATCAACTATGGCAACAATAGCTGTCCCAGGCCCTGTGAAACTGCATATCAGCAAGGGAGTTTGGCATTTCTTCTGTCAGCATTGTATGTCCCTGACCTACTTCTTTCTCCATGAAGGAAGTTAAAAAAATATGACAAATCAGAACATACCCAGGAACCCAGGTTCCATAGCCATACATCTTGTTAGTTCCCTCGTGTTAGTAAAGCTAAAATTGAGATTTCATCAACTTGCTAGCCTCAGAAAGTTTCAGTCTAGTGGGCTTAGGTGTTACCCTAACCTCATTTGGTTACCATAAGGGAGGAAATGCAAGACTGTAGACAGCTTGAAGCTACCTACCACACAACTGAGAAAATAAATTCAAGATCCTTAAATTGAAGATTGTCAACTTTAAGGCACAACTCATGGTTGTATTTAGCAACTTAAACTAAGGGATTCCAGTCTCAGTATTATTTATTCTTCTTCTGAATAATGCTAATAAGCATAGTATTCATAATCTCTCTATTTTAAAAATATATTTTATCAATTATGCTATTACAGCTGTCCCATGTGCCCTCTTTGTTCTCCTCTACCTCGTACCCCCTCCCACTTGCATTCAACCCGCCCTTAGTTAATGTCTGTGGGTCACACATATAAGTTCTTTGGCTTCTAGATTTCCAATACTATTCTTAACTTCCCTCTGCATATTTTGTACCTACCAATTATACTTCTTATTCCCTGTACCTTATCCCCTCATTCTCCCCCTGCCAATAACCCTCCACGTGATCTCCATTTCTGTGGTTCTGTTCCTGTTCTAGTTGTTTGCTTGGTTTGTTTTTGTTTTTGTTTCAGGTGTAGTTGTTAATAATTGTGAGTTTGCTGTCATTTTACTTTACATGTTTTTTATCTTCTTTTTCTTAGATAAGTCCCTTTAACATTTCATAAAATAAAGGCTTGGTGATGATGAACTCCTTTAACTTGACCTTATCTGAGAAGCACTTTATCTGCCCTTCCACTCTAAATGAAAGCTTTGCTGGGTAGCGGAATCTTGGATGTAGGTCCTTGCCTTTCATGACTTGGAATACTTCTTTCCAGCCCCTTCTTGCCTGTAAGGTCTCTTTTGAGAAATCAGCTGACAGTCTGATGGGAAATCCTTTGTAGGTAACTGTCTCCTTTTCTCTTTCTGCTTCTAGGATTCTCTCCTTCATTTTAATCTTAGGTAATGTAATTATGATGTGTCTAGGTGTGTTCCTCCTTGGGTCCAACTTCTTTGGGACTCTCTGAGCTTCCTGGACTTCCTGGAAGTCTATTTCCTTTGCAAAATTGGGGAAGTTCTCCTTCATTACAATTTCAAATAAGTTTTCAATTTCTTGGTCTCCCTCTTCTCCTTCTGGCACCCCTATGATTCAGATGTTGGGATTTTTAAAGTTGTCCCATAGGTTCCTAAGCCTTTCCTCATATTTTTGAATTCTTTCTTTTCTGGTTGAATGTTTACTTCTTCCTTCTGGTCCAAACTATTGATCTGAGTTCTGGTTTCCTTTCTGTCACTGTTGGTTCCTTGTGCATTTTCCTTTAATTCACTTTGCATAGCCTTCACTTTTTCCTCTCTTTTGTGACTGTACTTAACCAGTGCTGTGAGCATCCTGATTACCAGTGTTTTGAACTGTGCATCCGATGGGTTGGCTATCTCTTTGTTGCTTAGTTGTATTTTTTTCTGGAACTTTGATCTGTTCTTTCATTTGGGCTAATTTTTTTTTGGTCTCCACATGCCTGTTACACAGTAAGGGGTGGAGCCTTAGGTATTCATCAGGGTGGGGCAACCCACAGTGCTGCATTGTGATGCTGTACATTGGGGAGGAGCCCAAAAGGAAACAATGACACTTGCTGGGCTCTTGGCAGCCTTCAGTCACTTTCTCTGTTACCCACAAGCAAATTGGGCTCTTCTGGTGCTGATTCTTGGGTGGGTGGTTTTGTGTATGTTCTAGGACCCTGTGAATCTCTCCACTGAACTCTCCTGTGAGACTGGGAGTTTCTCTTGCCACCACAACCCCAACAGGTTTTTTTAGTCAGATGTTTTGAGGCTTTATTTCCTAGTGCTGGAACCCTGGGTTGTGCATTCTGTCTCACTCCCAAGTTGTTCCTCCTGGTTTATCCACATGCAATGTGGGACCACCTGCTCCATCAGTCACCACCTCACCTGGTCCTCCAGCCACCACCTTACCTCTGGCCCTCTCCACCTTGGCTGCCCATCTCTGCCCCTCCAACCTATCTGGATGAATCTTTCATCTTTAAGTCCTTGGTTGTTAGACTTCTGTACAATTAGATTTTCTGACAGTTCTGGTTGTTTTTTGTTTTTAAACTTATTGTTGTCCTTCTTTTGGTTGTGGGAGGAGATACAGTGTACCTCGCTATGCCTCCATCTTCCATAATCACTCTACTTTAGAATTAAAACAAAGAACTTCAAAATTGGTGTGCTACATTGAATAATTGGGAGTACTTTAAGATTAGTTGCTTTTTCTATAAACAAAAGCAGAATTACCCATTTTTTTACTTCCCTTTCTTAAATAAAAGATTTTATTTCTCCAACAGGCTGTTTGGTTTTTACAAGGGAATTCTACCACCCATATTGGCTGAAACACCAAAAAGAGCAGTGAAGGTAAGCAATGTATGAGATCTGTCTGGAAGGTATACAGCCATGTAATATAAAAAATAGAGACATTTATTAAAGAAGATACAAGACACATTGTACATAGAACAATGACGTCTGAGTTCCCTTCAAAGTAGGCACCTTGGTACCCCACCCAGTTCTCCCAGTTGCCATCAGCTACCCCATCATATTTTCCTGAATCTTATTGACAGTCTGAATCATCCCTTGCAAAGGAGACTTTAGTTTTGGGAAAAGCCAAAAGTCACAGCTAAATCCAGGCTGTAGGGGAACTGAATCACCTGGGTGATTTGATGTTTCACCAAAATGCTTTGCATGAGATGTGATGCATGAGCAGGCATGCTGTCATGATAAAGCTGCCAATCACCACTTGCCCATAGCTGCAGCTTTCTGAAGCATCCAAATAGTTTCTGCAGAGGAATGTACAAGCTTAACACAAAATTTGATGCAGATCATTTTTCTACTCTCACAGTCATTTTGAATGTGAAGGTCACACAGTACATATGCTCACTAAACAGCATCTACCACCTCCACTGAGTAGTATAGTGAAGTCACCATTGTTCACGCATGCGCATTCCAGTCCACTCTCCTTGGCTGCCAGGTTACATTGATGTTGTGGAAAGTGTTCTCTTTATATTAACAATGGCTGGACTTTTTCTGGACAGACCTCATATGCTTTCCAACCAGGTGAAAATACACTACAGAGACAACTGCGGCATTAGGACATCCAACACTAATCTATAGGACATGAATGTGAATTAAACATAAGATTTTTATTGCAGAAATTATAGCATAACTTTTATTCTAATTACATTTGATCAATCTCTCCAATATTGGTTTGTAGATTACTTTTTCAGGTGAAGGCACTCCCTTCTAATGGGGAAATTAAATAAAGAGTACAATGGTGAATGAAATTCACTAGTCGGAACATAGTAGCCACAAAATAGCTTGGACTTTTTCTCAAAGCTATTCATAAATTTTCCTTTAGAGCAATAATTACTAAAGAAAGAGAGAAGGAAAAGCGAGGAGAGGAGACAGGTGGGAAAACCTTTCTCTCTAAATCATTCCTATTTTATGAACAGAGCAGACTAATACACTATATTTCTTTGACATGATTCTCATATAACTTATTATTTGGCATGTTTACTTCATTCCCCCTACCTCCTTATCTCCTCTGTTAAATTTTTTTATTCTGGTTTTTACAAAATTATTACTTCCATTATCCTGATTTCCATCTCCTTAACTGCATAGCTATGGAGTTCATGTACCACTTACTGGCTCAGTATCTGGCCAGGAACACAAGGATCTAGCAGGACTTCCATGAAAGAAAGAACTAAATCTCATCACTTTTTTATGTGTTTTCTCAGACAAGAGTCCTGATCACAGTGACTCTAGCTGGCACTGACCCCCACACCCACACCACTGACAGCAGTAAATATGGCTTTGTCTTTCCATGTTAAAGATTACATAAACTTAGACTGAAAGACTTCCTTTCCAATTAATGGCAAAGCTTTTTTTCACATACATTGCTTACTTCATATTCCTGATATTCCTGAAAGGTAAGAAGGATACTTTTGCTCAGCAAGTTAAGAGGGTGGCTGGGTTAAAATTTATGATAAAATAACCACTTATAAACACAAACATGAAACTTTTACATTATGTTAAAGTAGTAATATTTTTACAATGGTAATTTAACAGAACTTAATTCAGGTCTCGATTCAGAAAGCAAAGCTTTAAAACACACTTTTATTAATTCATTCTCTTTTTTGCCATAGTTTTGGTGATTATGCATTATTACTTCAATACAAATTTCATTATAAGGATCTGAATCTCAGTAGAGAATCTGGAAAAAGTTCACCAAAGTACACACGAGGGCTGAATTGAATTATGACATGGCTTCACTTGATAAAAGATTGCCCAAGTAAACAAACAGAGCAGAGTTCCTGTTCAAACAGAAAGTCATTTTGTCTCCGTAGAATAATATATTCATTTGTTCAGTGTTTTACGTGTATAAATAAAGTAAATTGTAATTAAAGTTTCTCCTGGAATATTTTTCCTTAATACTATACATTGGAGACAATTTAAACTTTAGGAGGATTAAGGTTTATCAATGTTGAACAGTCTTTTACTGAAGAAAAAAAAGAAATGTTGGGGTTTGCAAAGCTGAGTTAGTCTCTAGTTAAAAAAAAAAAAAAAAGCAACTCTCCCTGTCAGTACAATGGTTAACAGATGAACTTTTGGGCAACTGGATATGGTATATGTGTCCCAGACATCTTGTTTCAAGTAGTTTTTACCTTAAAATTATTGAGCCATATGGTAAGTACGTTGGCTTTTTAAGTATAACTTGGAGTTAAAAGTGTATCTTTGCCAGATGGATAGCACTACTTTTTCAACACAATGTATGAAAATATTCATTTTATAGATATTTATCTTAGGATTTGTGAGGAAAGTGATCATCTGATAGTAACAATTTCATACATCATAAACTGCTTCATTGTATGTCATCAAAGTTTACTTCAGAAAAAATATTCAGAAACTATATATGTGTGTGCATATGCACGCATACACATTTACAGATATATATGCTCTATGAATTCTTTACACATACACAGATATAGATCGTCCTTAGAACTGACACTTCAGTTATGAACACTACTATAATCAGAAACAGATAATGTCAAGGTTTTCCTGTTCTTGATTTTTTGAAATAAGATTCATCATGAAAATAATAAGAATCATTGATGCTGAATAAATGAAACTTCCTCTTTTACAAATCAAGACAGTTAGTACTGCAGTTAGCAAAAGGAAATGAAGACCTCAGAAAGAGACTGACTGGTTCCTCGGAAATGGTTCCAGGGCCCAGAGTCCAACCTTGAGCGCCACAGTTCCAGAAACACCATTTTTCCATGATCAGACTCTCAAGGACTGCCTATTGCTAAGCAAACTGGTGAGATTATAAATAGTGAAGGCTATTTGTTCACCACTATCACTATGCCTGTCATAGTGTCTACATATAGTAGATGTTCAGCTGATATTACTGGAGTAAATGGAATATATCTAGAGAGAGAAACAGAAAGAAAATTTATTGGTTCCTAACAAGAGACATTCCTATCCTGTTCTCAGAAATTCCCACATCTACTATTCAGAATTTCTGGAAGGCCCAGACTTCCATTTCCAGCCAAAATGGAGTAACAGGGACCAGATTTACTCTCTTGCCTGAAACAGCAACAATAAAAAATGAACAAAATATGAAACCACAATTTTCAAGACACAGGACATCAGACAAGAAAGGATAGATAGACGAGAAACAAAGGAGATGACCTGTATGGACTGCCCCACCTTACTGCCTTGAAAGGGTTGCCAGGCCCAGGGGCAGGCAAGGGAAATACAGGCAGAGTCCCATGGATTCCCTGGATTGAGAATGAGCTGGAGGGCAAGGCAGCTTGAGTTCAGTGGACAAAGTGCCAGAGAAGAGAGAGCTGCACAGAGCAAGAACTCCTAAGATCTGCAGAGAGACCCCTTAAGTATTCAGCAGAGAACTGACCAGTGCATACATGTAAGGAAACTAGCAGGACCTGAGAAAGAGCCATCCAAGGAATTAGAGGGAACAGTGCTCTACACGAGGTTGAGAATAGAAGTCTTCCCATAAGACTATCAGTTGATTTATCAAAAGAAATCTTGCAGGTAAGAAGGGCCTGGAAAGAAATATTTGAAGACATGAAAAGGACCTACATCCAAGATTGCTCTATCCACCAAAGTTTTCATTTAGAATGGAAGGGCAGGTAAAAAAAATGCTTCTCAGATAAGGTCAAGTTAAAGGAGTTCATCATGACCAAGCTCTTATTATATGAAATGTTAAAGGGACTTATCTAAGAAAAAGAAAAAGATTAAAAATATGAACAGTAAAATCATCAGTAAAATATGAACCTAAAAAAAAAATTGCCCTGGCTGGTGTGGCTGAGTGGTTGAGTGCCGGCCTATGAATCAAAGGGTCACAGGTTTGATTCCTAGTCTGGGACACATGCCTGGGTTGCAGGTCAGGTCCCCAGCGGGGGTCATGTGAGAGGCAACCACACATTGATGTTTCTCTCCTTCCCTTCCCCTCTTTAAAAAGTAAATAAATAAAATCTTTAAAAAACAAACAAACCACCCCTCCCCCCCCCAAAAAAAAGAAACAAAGCAAACAACTAGAACAGGAACAGAACCACAGAAATGGAGGGTATCAGCAGGGAGAGGGAAGGGGGAGAATGGGGAAAAAGGTTCAAGGAATAAGAATCATAAATGGTAAGAATAGTATAGGAAATGGAGAAGCCAAAGAACTTACATATGTGACCCATGGACATGAACTAAGGGGATGTTGGTGGGAGGGGTTGCAGGGTGGAGGGGAATAAAGGGGAGAAAAAAATGGGACTGCTATAATAGCATAATCAATAAAATAGACTTCAGAAGAAGGGAGAGAGGAAGGAAGGGAGGGAGGGAAGGAGGAAGGAAGGAAGGAAGGAAGGAAGGAAGGAAGGAAGGAAGGAAGGAAGGAAGGAAGGAAGGAAGGAAGGAAGGACCTGTTCCAACCAACCAAACCAGAAGGCTTCAGAATGCAAAGGGCACTGTGAGGAGGACTCAGAAACATTTGCCTCCATAGTAATGCAATGACAGAAAGTCAGAAAAGAAAAAAAAAAAAACCACATCTTCCCACCGGAAGGGAACAAGGCAGGGAGGCTTTTGTAAAGTCTACCATCTCCCAGAACTTCCCTTAACTCAGTGAGGACCACATAGAGCAGTGTTTCTAAAATGTGTGTCATGAAATCAGTTTAGTGAGTCACTAGATGTAGTGGGTCATGACAAGAAATGTTTTTAATAAAGTAGGATAGGATCAGAATTACACACAGTAAAGGGTACATATTGTTTTATAGCCATGTTTTGTTTCAGTTGTAAATGCACACTGTGTGCATTTATGTGCATACATGCGCCTGTATTGGTCAAGTATTTTTTATGTAGATTGTGGTTGAAAAGGTTTGAAATCTGCCTTGAGGGACACTGGGCTTCCAGGGTCAGGGAAGGCAAGAAGACCTCAGCAGCAAGAGAACTCCAAGGCAGAGAATGTCTACCCAAACCACTAACAGTCATGGCTTAGCTGTGGTTAAGCGTAGTAAGTACCATGGTAAAGTGCATGCACAGGCCTTGGTGTTAGACTTTGGGGGGAATCTGAACCCTTCAATTCACTAGCTACAGGACATATACCTATAAAATGGGAATCACGGCTGTGTTGTAACTGTGACCTGATGATGTTTTATGAATTAAATGCAGGAGAAAACGCTAAGGTCTTAGCAGGTTTCTTGGACGATAGCAAGCTCTCCTGAGTGATACAAATAACTAAGGCATTTATGGTTCCTTTAGTAGCCAAAGTGAAGTCAGGGAATGGAAACTAAAATATTCTGAAAGTCTCCTATGTGCCAAACATGTCAGGAAATCTTACTCGAATGCTCTTATTTAAGGAATTCGCTAAAACTTAAGTTTTGTGTTCTGGAGGATTAGAAAGGCCAGGCAACTCACCCATGCTTTCACAGCTAAGTAGTATAGCCAGGAGTCAGACCCACAACTGCCCCTGTCAAAATACCAGCAAGGTCATTGTCAAAAACAGTGATGACGATGAGCTTAAAAAGGAAGAAAAGATAAATTATCTTTAAAGCTTAAAACTACAATGCATTTCCATCCACAGTTAATGGTTTCTAGTGCATCTCTCCTCAAAACAGTGGTGGCCCCTGGTGGTTCTGTTGTAACCCCAGGATACAGTCTGAGGGTCATCACCACCCTCTGGAATGTTGCATCAAGAAGGCAGGGGTTCTCTTTGTTTACTGCTGCGTCCCCCGTGCCTCTCAGAGCACAGGGGGCATCCAATAAAATATTTGTTGAATGAGTAAATGAATGAATCTCATTTCTAGAAAAGTCTACAACTATAGTTAAGCTAAAGAAGCATGGCACAAAGTAGTTCATGGGTCTTTAGAAGAACAAAAGTCTATCTGGTGATGTAATGACTCTTGGGATGCCCAAAGACTCATTCAAGGTGTGTCTACACCACAGAACTACCTTTTTCTAACAGCAGAGTATTAATTGGCCCCCAAATGTACATTTTTTTTCTTGCTATATTTTACTGGATTAAAAAGTAATAGAGTAGAAGACGTGTGTGATCACAAAATACCAGGGCCATTTCTCTGGTCTTGAGAAACAGGTTAGCAGAACCTAAGAGAATGTCTCATCAGAGCTGCTTGTGGCTTCCTAACAGAGTACCCAGGAGCAAAACATCATGTTCAAGCAACATTGTTGCCCAAAGTGTTGGAGAAAAAATGCTTTTGGGGTATGTTATACAAAGTGATTGATTAGATTTACCTTCCTAGAAACTCATTTTCAGGAAAATTATATTAAACATCATCTACTGAAGCCCGACAAAATCTTCATTATCACCGTATTTTAAAGGAAGGACTAAGCAGCTCTCCTCTGCTCAGGTGGGGGACAGTGTGCCTTTAAGCAGGGATGGACCAGATGACCTCATTGTGTCCTTTCCTCGTTTATGATGACATCTTCATTGTTGCTGAGTGTTTGGATATTTCATGGAACAGTAGAGACACGGTGATAAAAATGAAAGTTAAAGCTGAGAAACGGATGTCTTTTACAAGTCAGTTAGATAATTGAGCATTCACTGGGAAAGCAATTCATAGACAAAACAGAGGAGACCAAAGATTTCAGGTCTCTGTGCCTATAATGTTGAATCACTGCCATAAAAAAAGAAGTCTATTGATGTCTGGGGAAACTGGAAATGGTCATGGTAAATGGAAGCTGTATGGTTCATTTACTGCTATAAAGGATTCCATCAGCTCTTCTGTAGGTCATTATAGCTGCATTTGAAAATGTGAATGTTAAAGTAAGAACCAATAGCAACTACCCGAGACAAGATTAAGAACTGTGTTCAATGGTTTATCATTTTTTAAATGCTGATTAGTATAATGATTTACTAAAGAAATTTGAGTCAATTAAAGGGTTTGTTGCAGGAAATTGTTATAACTCTCTGGGTTTGGTTTTGTTTCACAGTTTTTCACCTTTGAGCAGTATAAGAAATTGCTAGGATCTGTGTCACTGTCACCAGCATTGGTAAGTGAGAATATTTATTATACTTAAGTGAGTGTGTTATTTCATAAAGCAAAATCTGGAGACAAAAAGCCTTTTGATTCCCCAAGCCCAACTACTGAAATATGAATTCAAGCTATTCAATGTTCAGCTACTTGTTGAAAGCCATCTTCCTAATAACTCACAATCTGGCTATTTTATAGCAGCCAGTGATGAATTTATGATAATAATGATATGTGTAGAAAGGCTCAGATGAGATATGGTCAAGAATGTAAAATAAAGAATATATTTGTCACAGACTTTTTAAAAGCGAAAACATGCATGTTTACATGCTGCACCTATCTGTGTGAAAGTCAGCATGCCTAAAATTATTTCCTAGCAGGTCACTTTTCCAGCTCTTACTTAAGCTGTAGTAAATAATAAATAATAGGACTGCAGGGTGTTCTGTGGTCAGAGATGGACTGAAGAACGATCCTTTTATAGTCAGGGAGAATAATGATCATACAATGACACAGATCAACTATTACATGAAAATCACTTGCTGATTTGAATATTTTCCAATGCCACTTCTTTCCTTCTGAGTGACTTTGCCGCTTTTCACAAAATGACTTAAATTATATTGACCAATTGGGTTCTACAAATATGTGCTTACAATGGGAGCTCCAGGGAGAGCAAATGCACTGATTTCTCCCTTCAAATCTTTAAAACAAAACAAAATAAAATCTCACTGGCTTTCCTATTGAAAATTGCCCCTGTTTTCCTGGTGAAGTGTACCTCAAAACTTAACCAAAAAGGTAGTGTTCTGAGCTTCAATTCTTTAATTACTTTACTTGTAAAGGTTCATTTCAGAACATTTACTCTGCCAAGAAGACTGTCCAAGAAATATCTGTTATTTAAAAAGTCATGCATGTCCCTTTTATAGGAAGGATTCTATTAAGAAAACTAATAGTCCGGCTTAATTTTATGACAAAGAAACCTCTTGTCCAGCCTCCTACCTAAAAAGGTGGATCCAAGGTGTGGCCTCACATAAAAGAAGTGGCAGCATGAGCCCTGAGTTATTTTTTAATTCCTCGGTATCTCCCTGTTATGTCATTCTTAACTTTGAAAATATCTTGTTAAAAAGAGAATTAAAAACCTTTCTAGCAAAAGACAATAAAATACAGCCTCCAGAGGGCCAGCTGGCTGTTCCTGTGCAAAGCATTGGTGCCACGTGAGAAATGCAGTTCTTTTGGCTCTCTTGGGATTTGAAACAAAAAAGCATTTGGCCACTCCAGCCACCATAACTGAATGCATGCAAACTGTATACAGTTTTCCCCTTCTCTTGAACTCATTTATTCCAGGTTTTTTTGTGTTCTTTTTTTGGTACAGCTAGACACTTAAACAGCCATTAAATGTCCCCTGGTGCTCTCACATGAAAAGCCTAGGAGGCTGGGAACCCGACAGTTACTGCTGGTCTCTGGAACAGTCTAAGTAATATGATCTGCTGATAGCTGATCAATTCTTTTGACAAGGGACTGCTGAACGCTATTTCTGACAGCAAATGTAGCTGAGTTTATAGAACAGAAAAGTGAATTACTTGGAAGATTGTATGTAGTAATAAAAACCTGAACATCTGGATTTTAGCTTTTTCAGTCAGAAAAGTTGGGGACTAGTATTTTTTTTCCTACTTTTGGCTTCCATGATGGAAGTCTGAGATACATGAATAAAATATTTGGTCCGTTACCCTATACAAAGATGTTTAAAATTGTAATGAAGGGGCATGAAAGGAAAACATCATTAGTCACTCTCTCTCTCCTGGAATCTCTGTCCAAAGCCATTCTTCCTGTCCATCTGTATGTGCAATAGTAAGAATGGTTTCTGTGTAGCACTTTTCAAAGGGCTTTCACACCTGATTTTGACCCTCAGATAACCTTATGAGGTAGGGATGTTAGATATTGTTTCCATTTTACAGATGAGAAAACTGTGGCTTATAAAAGATTCAGTGACTTAAGACACAGAGCTGCAGCTAGTACATGTGGTGTCTTTATGTGAAGTGTGAAAAGGCACCCCTTTCTTCTGACTGATGCCTCTCCAGGGCTCCAGCTCAGCAAGAGGGGTGCAGGCTGGACTTCAGGCTCCACACACACCATTGTGCACAAACTAATGTACATGCCAGCTCTGGTGTATATCAGCCAGTACGTGGCAGAACTGAGACTTAAACCCAGACCTCCTGGCTCTGGACTTTCCTCTGCTGCTAAGGCCGTGGAACATCCTTTTTCCCTTTCTCTTTTAGTTTCCTACTTTGAAGAAATTAAAGACTCCTAATAAGAGTTATCTGTGCTTTTTCTCCTCTTAGTTGTACATAGTACTACCTCTTCTTCTAGAATTAAAGCTTCAGCATTAAAGAATGATTTTTTTCACATCTGTTTTGCAGGTTTAAGGCTTTGTTTAATTTTATTTTCATTCTCTGTCTCTCTTTGTCTCTGTCTCTGTCAGTCTCTGTCTCTTGTCTCTCTCTCTCTCTAGTGTGTTTTATCATTGTGGTTATTTTGATAAGGATTTTCTGAAAAAAACTTTAAGTGTTCTACTTAGGGAAAAATTCTAGAAAGTTGTTCTTTCCTACTGCAGAAATTCTTAAAGGAGAGCAAATAATATTCTTGATTTTAGCTGAGGCCTTCAGAACAATCTAGTCATTTCTTCTCATTCCTTGGCTTCTAGGTCCAGAAGAATAGGACAATTATCAGTTTTTTAAAAATATTCAGAAAGACTGAATAAAAATATTATTTTTTTGTTTGATAATAGTCTAAAATAGTGAATCTAAGAATACAGCTATAAGTTTAAATGTGTTCAGCTATACTGTTTGGGTACCTGAAATTTTGCTGTTTATGAACACTATTTGTGGTTCTGTTCCTTGAATTCTTTAATCTGCTCAATAAATGTATTTAAGTAGATGTTTTAAAATGAAGCTCTCCGTTTACAGGTTAAACTCTCTTTTAATTGTTACATGTGCAGATGTTTTAGTATTCACCTTAAATCAGTAAAACAACTTTTCTTTTTATGAGTGGAAAAAGTCATTGTTGATGGGGCTTTGACATTTTATTTTGAATTGTTAGGTTGTGGTTTGCGGCTTCTGTAATTTCTTCTTCATGAATTGTCAGCATCTAATCAAGAACTAAGACTGTTTAGTAATGGTATATGGTGCATTTACATAAGTTTCTCCATTCTCATCATAACATTCAGCTACATAGTGTTATGAGTAAGATGCTTTACCCAGTGCACATGATAATTTGCTTTAAAGTATTGATTGATTTAATTTTTCTAGACATTTGCCATTGCTGGACTGGGATCTGGACTAACAGAAGCCATCGTGGTTAACCCTTTTGAGGTAGTAAAAGTTGGCTTGCAAGCCAATCGGAACAAATTGGCAGAGGTAATGATTTAAGGTTTTCCTATTGTTCAGAGACTGTAAAAACAAACATTTTAAGTGTGTATAAAAAAGTTTGAACCCAGCTCATATTCACTTGCTAAAGTCATAGAAAATTATTGGTAGAGAAGTAGCATAGGAAAAGTCAAATTTCTCCCACAAGGAAAATACTAACAAAAACGCATTCAAGTCTGAGGGACAAACACGTTTACACACTTTTATTTTAGAGTTCTAATGTAATCTATAATGACCTATTTGGAAATGTTTTCCTTACATTTGGCAACACTTCTATTTTACATGATGCTAGAATAGACTACAGCAAAAACCACTGAGGTTAGAATATTATTGTGTTTCTTAAAAAATTATGATGGAATACTACACAGCAGAAAGAAAGAAGGAGCTCCTACCCTTTGCGAGAACATGGATGGGTCTGGAGAGCATTATGCTCAGTGAAATAAGCCAAGCAGTGAAAGACAAATACCATATGATCTCACCTATAAGTAAGACCTAATCAACAAAACAAACAAGCAAGCAAAATATAACCAGAAACAGTGAATTAAAGAACACACTGACAGTAGCCAGAGGGAAGGTGGGAGGGGATAATAGGGGAAAAAGGGGAAGGGTCATCAAGAAACATCTATGAGGGACACATGGACAAAGCCAAAGGAGGGTAGGATCGAGGGTGGGAGAGGGGGATGGCTGGAGTAGGGGGGAGTGGTGGAGGAGGGAAATAAAGATAACTGTACTTCAACAACAATGGAAAAAAGAACAAAATTATGAAATCATTAAAAAAATTACCTCAACCCTTTTCCTACTCCACCCATGGCCCTCCCCCAGAGATTCTGATAATCTGTCAAGCTTGTCTTTGGGTTAAATCTGAATGAGCATGTTACTAAACCTGTAGAGATATCACCACTTGGAAAATGATGGGTCTTGGCATTTAATCACTGGTACATGATATTTTGTGAAGACAGCTTCCCTTGGTGTGTGCTGACTTCGCTTCCTTCCAGTTGCCTAATAATTCCTGTTAAACCACCAAGTCCAACTGTTCTTGCTTTATTCTTTTGGGAGCCAAGCATAAGGTAGAGAAAAAATAAGGGGAAAAAATTGTATTCCAGGTCCTTTCTTAGCATTTTAATTTAATTCCACAACTGAGTAGCATGTGGTATAAATTGGAGTATCTGTTGACCTGAATTTCTCTGTGGAGAAGTTCCCCTGCCTACTACTTAAGCAGCTGCTAGTGGGTGGAGAGCCCCCTCACTCCCACCCCACTTCCTGCCTGAGAGTTCCCTGGCAGCTTCTTGAGCAGAGGTGTGGGAAAGGAGAGGAGGGGGCCTACTCACCTGTAGCAGCCCAGGCCCGAGGCAGACAGGGTTAGTCCACTACAGCAGATGGTATCTACTCAGTTGAAGTCAATCCTAATTAAAGGAGATTTTTTTTTCCTTTTAAGTTTCAAACAATTGTCTTAATTGCAGTGATATATAGCATTTCAGAAAAGACTGAAAATCTTTGTATTACCCTAGTCTTTGTTTCTGTGTGCTTTCTTTCTATTCTTCCTTGACTGATGGAAGAAAAAAAAAACGATGAGGAATAGGAAGAAATGAAAGAAACACCTTTCAAATGCCCTATCATTATGGAGTATTTAAAACAGCACCCATGGAATCTGCTCACGGAAAATTTGACTTGTTGGACAGGGAGAATTACGAGCTAGAAGAAAATTTTGGAGCTCCTCATCCAATTCCTCCTCATTCCTGTTCATTCCTTCCTCATTTTACCTGTTGGGAAGCTTGTCTTAGAGAAACAATGAGTAAGCAAAGGAATGAACAGGCCTTCAGCTGCATCCTTTATCAAGGCAACCTGTAACCAGAGGGACCCAATGGGACAACCACCAAGGAGCACTCTCAGGAATGAAAATAAGGAGTTATCATAGCACTTCTGCTCATGCCTACTGTTCTTTTCTTTCTCCTCTGCCCTCAACAAGGTTCTACACTGAGGCCAAGTAAGAGCTGTGAATGTTTTGCATGTGTTAAGGCCTTGCTAGAACATGGAAAACACCCTCCTGGCCCAACACGAGAATGCTGCATGTGCATGTGTTCCCAGCTCATTTGCACGTGTGCAGTCTGCGTAAACTGTTTGTGTATGTACTGCCATTTTTTAAGTGGAGAAGAAAGGGGCATTTGTTTGGGATCATTTCTTTTGCATAATCCACTGAACTGAATTCATTGTCAGATATTTACTTAAACAAAGTAAAATCTATGAGGTACATTATAAAATATTTGCAGTATTACTTCATCTTAGCAAAGCAGGAATCATGCTGGTCACGCGTGTCAGCAACTATCAGGATTCAGTAGCTGACCTGAGGTGCTACCTTACAGGCAACACTGATCAAAGCGAAAGTAGTTGCTAATACATAGTTACCCAAGATAAAGGAATGGGACTGTACCTATTGCAAAAAATGATATGAAAGAGATGATGGCATAAGAATAGCAAATTTGGATCTAGTCACTTAAAAATAACTACCCACCACTTTTGGCAATAAACTATTTCTCATGTCTTTTGTCTAGGACCCATTAACTCCAGAGCCTTTCTCCAATGAATAGCGCTTTCTTTTATCCACCAAGGGGATACCCTTTTGTTCATCTGAACCTGGATTGAATTCATCCAAATATTAGGTGTGCTCACTTCAGCATTTGTATGGACAGGAATAATTATTGCTTTCTTCACTCTGGGGCTTTGTAGGTTGTCAAGAAGTGTTGGGGGGTGGGGGTGGAGAAGGGGAAGAGGAGAGGAAAAGGAAGTGAAAAAGAAAGAGGGGAAGAAATTAATTTAATGTCCAATGTATTTTAAAAGCATACTTTTTTAAGAAAAAAGGTTTAATCTAAGTATAAAGGGAATGCATATTTATGTTAGAAAACACCAAAATAACTATGCATTTCTGTGTTACATATAAGCGTATAAATATACTAAAATTATCTAGAGCAACACTGCCCAATAGAAATGCAGCATTAGCCATATTTTGTAGTAGCTATATTAAAATAGGTAAAAATAAACAGATGAAATTAATTTAGTACTATATTTTATTTAACCCAATATACACAAAATATTATCATTTCAACATGCGAGCACTGTAAAAATTATATGAGATAATTTACACTCTATTTGCATACTTAGTCTTTAAATCTCATGTGTATGTTATGCTTACAAGCACACTTGAATTTGTACTAGGACATTTCAAGTTCTGAATAGCTACATGAGGGTAGTGCCATCCTTATAAGAAAATGCAGGTCTAGAGGAATTCATACAAACTTCTCACTGGGTACCTCTGAAAAGGAGATTAAAGTGGGAGAGAGAAAAGCAAGAATTTAAGGGAATATCTTTATATAGTTGAATGTTTAAGATGAGAATGGATTCAGTGTTTTGTGAACTTTTACTCTAAAAAATAACAGTTGCTCATCCTAGAAGATTTCAAAAACAGACCAGTGTAAAGAAAAGTGAGTGACCCAAAAGAAATGTCCCAACAGCTCCACCGTGATCAAGCCTGCCTTCGAGGGGAAGCTTCCCAGCTGGTCTGGGTGGGAATGACTTGCTGGCCTAGCTTGGGATTCACCAAGTTCCTCTTTTGTTGGGGAAGAATAATAGTAGTGGCCATATCAAATGCTGTCATGAGGGTTAGAAGAGGCATGTATGTAAAGCTGTTGATACAGCCCGGTGTATAGTAAGGGTTTAATAAATGTTAGTGGTTATTATTACAACATGCTTTTTATGTGAATTTAAATGTGATGCGATATGCAACGATCTTAACACAGCGCCTGGTACATGGTAGACACCTCACCAAAGACACCTCATCTGTTTCTAAATGCAAGTTGATCTTATAAATCCTTAAGTTTAAGCAGAAAGAAATTTATCCTGAGGTACTGTCCTGATTAACAGTGAGCAGCCCCAGCTGACTCCAATGGAGGCATGAAAACAGCTTACTGAGCAATGGTCAGTCTGTTCTTTAGGTCATTCTCAGCTGCCAGCATGATCCATGGAGCCTGAATTCCTTGTCAAGGCCTAAGGGCTGGCAGCCTAGTTACAGTGCCTATTGACAAGGTCTTTAAACTCAGGTGCAGGTCTGCCAGCATATACAGCAGCAGAAGTGGGAGATGAAACTAAATGTGTCTGAAGTCGCTTTGGAATGAATTCTACCGCAATGAAGATATTCTCCCTCTGGAATAGTTGTATGAGACCAGCGTGGGTTCTTGATCAAGCCTTCATAGTCACTTCACATGGAGGTGTGAACTAAGGTCACTCTCAGCCTTTTCAGTCAATTGCAGCTACCAGCTGTGGTGGAACACTAAATGGATGGGCGGATGAAGGACGATGGCTTGACAACACCTTTAAGAAAGCAAAGCAGTTTACCCAGAGGTTTATTTTACAAGTAGATAACTCCTGTTCTGCCAATACCATGAGTGTTTTAGGTAGCATGTACCCCCTCCTAGATATGAACATCCTGGATGCTACACAGTAATTGTGGATTTTCCTATTTTTGTCAACACGAGGATGTGAGTCATGAATTGGTCCTCTGAACATGAAATTTCCTAAGAAGTTGCTACAGTTGAGAAGGACTCTTCAGTGGAAGACAGGCTAACTCAAGAGTTGTCAGTGTTACACTTACGTCTTAGAGGCGATGGCAGAATGGTGAAATAGGAGCAAAAGGAGTGCCAGACCCAGCATGCCTAGAAGGAAGTTGTGGGATGTAGGCAGATGGCCCTTTAGCCCCATGGGGAGAGTATGGCTGGCAGAGAGCCAGAATGGGGCCCTGTGAAGCATGAGATCCAGGACTGGCCCCTTCTAGCTGGGGTTCAAGGGCATTACTGGCCAAGAACAGAGGCTGCATCTCTTAGGTTCTTGGAGCCCCAAGTGCAGTTCCCATCAGGATTTCCTGGGAATGGCAGGCGCTCTGTACTCTCCAACCTCTGGCTTCTCCCCTCTGTGGTCTAGAACCGATTCTCTAGCCAGTCAAAAGTATGTTGTCCATGAAATATGTCTCCCCCCGCCAGGTTAGTCATAAACTATTCTAGCAATTTAAAGAAAATTGTGGTTAATTCATTTTCTGATACTTCTCTCATATTCTTCTGGCTTCTGTATAAAGTATCTCAACCAGTGTGCTTGTCTCTTCTCCACTTTTAAAATTGCCACCATATCAGCCAAAAACTGTAAGCCCTGCCACACTTCCTCCAATTCCAACACCAGAATCTTGGCCAGCATTTTAAAAATCACAGTGAATACCAAAATCTATCTCAAAAGAAAAAGAAAAAAGAGAAGAAAACTTGTCTCTAATTTAAATATGCTTGACCTTCTGTGGGTAAAAGAGTAATCATAGCTTTGTCATGCTCTGGCTTGCTTCAGTGGGTGTAAAAACATGTTCAGATGAAACCCGGATAGACCCAAGTTTCTCCCTGTCCTCAAACTCGATCCAAGCCAAGTGTCATTCTGGTTTGTAGTCTTTTTGGTTTAGGACTAGGCTTGCCCAGGGATTTCTCCATTGGGGGTGGTTTGCACATCCAGTCTTGCCAAAAGTGTGACTTTGTAGCTCATTGTCCTTATAGGAACTTTCTCCCCCTCTTCAGTGGATGCATGATTTTTTATCTGTATATTTATAAGAACTGCAAGTCTCGAATCAGTTGTGTAAAGCCAAGTGGTATTTAGCTGGCACGCTCTCTGCTAGCCTGGAAAATGTGAATTTTTCCCCAGGAGCAAAATCTTGTATGAATTGTTTCCCAGTTTTTCTCTCTACTTTGAAATCTACTTCAAAGTTATTATTTGGCTAGCAGGTTTCGTTTTCCTTCCCTTGAGGTCTATAGGATTGGCCTCCAATGTGTGGATGGGGCACAGGTTTTCCTCCTAGAGTCTGTCATTTTTATCTGCTTTACACATGAACATAATCATTCTCACCCCCAAACATAAAACTAGACCTTTAGGGAATTGCAAAAGCCACTTCCACCACTCTTTAGTTTTTATAGATGTTCATCCCAAGAAAGGAATAATTAGTCTTCTACATATGCTCTATGACTTTAATTTTAAGGATCAATGAATAGATAGCAAATACATCATTAATTGGATGTTTAAAGCTAGGGATTTTTTAAAATCTGGCTTTAGATATTACCACTAAGTATAGTTCTAAACACTTTATCCTGGGAGCTTAATAATCTAATAGAAACCAATTAGATTTTATATGATATTACAAAGCTTAGTGATTATATTCTCCATAGGCAATTAACAAATGCTTAAACTTAGATATATTATGGAGTCAACATAAAGCGAATAAAAGGATTGCATTTTGTGATCACCTATTTCAAGAAGATGAAGTTGAGTTATACAGAGAGTGAGTGTGTGGCTCTGTTTACAGACGGTGTGAGAAGCCAGCTTCAAGGGCATGTCCACATTCATGAATGATGTATTGAGCTAAGTTCAAGTTTTTCCTGCATTACTATGTGAAACACTGCCTGGAAACTGTTCAGTACATAAATTATTTCTTTCCAGCTATGATTCTTGAGGGCAGAAAAGTGAATTATGTGTACAAATCCATTCCTATAGTTATCTTTTAACAATAGCTAAAGCAGCAGCCAAGTTGCCTCTCTATTATCATTTACAGAAAATAGACTTCAGTCTTCCATTCAGCTCTGCCAGGAACCTTAGATTTTTGCTTTCAGAATTGAGACTTTGAAGTAATGATAATCGCTACCATTTACAGAACATCTACTGCATGCCAGATACTGTGCAGCATGCCTTACATGATTTTACCTTTATTTGATTAAAAAAAAATCATGTCATTCTGTATTACAAAAGTAATACATGTTTTTTTTTCACAAGCAATACAAAGCTATCTAATGACAAAATAACTGATGATTTCTGCCAACGCCTCCCTCTAATCCCATTGCTGTGGTAACTGCTCACACACACTTGATATTTCAAACCCTCCCATTGTCCCCACAAGATGGCTTTATGTCTATTTTACAGATTAGAAAAATAAAATTCAGTGAAGTTAATGACTCTAAGAAATAGCATTAACATAGAGGTCTCTTTCTGATCAGACACACTGCTTTCATTGGGATAAAGAAATGTGGTTAATTAAGAAGCTTAAAAGAAAATCAAAAGTGTTTCTGGACCCATGAGAAAGCAACCATGTTGCTGGTTTCCTCTTAGCAGTTTCTCCTGTGCTGTGGCCACCTCCTCCCTACTCTTGAGATAGTGCAGGGGCAGGGAACTGCCTGCATCTGGTGGCCCAGAGGCCCCCTGCTCCTCCGGGATGGCTATTTGGCATCAGCCTGGTGTTAATGGAGTTTTGTGGCTCAGCATGTGGGAGAGTTTGTTTATAGCAAATCATTTTGCACTCACAGATTGTTTTAAAAGTAGACCTGTTTATCAAATGTAAAACTCTAGATACAATATAATTATATTTTGGGTGTCTTTTTGTCCATAATCAAGCCCTATTCAAATAAACGGGAATGATGAATTAGTGATGTATCTAAGCTAAAAGAAATCGCAAATGTGAGATTTTTTAGCCAGATTCCTCTCCTTTTACTTACATTCTGTTCTCAAATAAATGGGAGGTTTTCCCTTTTTTTCCCAAATTTATGAAAATGCTTCAAGACTTAATTTGGGTAATGAAAAACATAAGTGATCATCTATCTCCTGAAGAGCAAGGGTATTTTCCTACTTTAGCGTAGCAATTGGGTCTTCTCTTTTTTTAACAAAGCAGTGTTTTTCCGAGGGCCTGAGTTTGGACACTTGTTCCATTGTATGAAGGTCTCATCCAGTTTGCTTTTCAGCTGCTTGATGAAATCCAGCACAACAGCCTTATTCAATTGACTCTAAAATGCAACAAAATTCGCCTTGCCATAGAAAGCAAGTAAAAGAACAAATGTGGAGCGTGCTGTGTTTTGACATGGTGCTCTAAGGGCTCTCCCCTGGCTCTAGGGACTGAGAAATCCACTGACACAAACCCCTCACCTGTACCTACTGGCCATTCTCTGATAGTTGTTTACTCAGGAAAGAGTGTGTGCCACCTAAAACCTCTGCCTATGATCTCACAAGTTAATCGGAGCCAGCTATGGTCAGTCATCGGATGGAAGAACTCCAGAAAAAATAGTTCAGGCTGCCATAAGTCATCTCAGTGATTTGTTGGTAATACTGGGCTCTTGGAGAGTAAGGAATCGGTGCCCCAGAGTGGTGCCTGGGAGCATTGTATAGGCAAAGGATCCTCTCTTTTCATTAAGCTGCTTAAGGATTTTTAAAACAGAAATTTGGTTCCATGTTTCATAATTATGGAAGTTTTCATGGGTAGATATAAAATTTATCAGCATATCTCTCCAAATAAAAGTCAAAGAAAAAACATTTAAGTTTCCAGAATATAAGCAAAGTACTGTACTAGACACTTTAGCACAGTGCATGACACCTAGGAGGCATTCCATAAATATTGTTGAATAAATAATGTGTGAAAGAACAGGGAATTCCAAGAATTAGCAGTTGGCAATAGCAGAAATCAACATTTAGAAGACTCCGAGTTCCTTCTGGACCAGTGAACTATGATTTCTATAAACCAATATGGAAAGCAATGTGGTATCACAATATTAGGTGCATCCTGATCCATTACTCTTCCACTCTTGCAACTCTGATACAGTCAATAAAAGGTACATCTAGGAAAGTTAGAATGCCATTTGGCCCACAACTGGTAACCAAATGTGAAAATTGGAGTGAATCTAAAGATTGAAAGGAAACCGAATCGTGGGTGACCTGCTGGGTTGGATAGTATTGGAATCATTTGGCTGATGATGCTAATCAGTCTCTATTTGGTTTTGAAATGGAAGCCCAGTAATCAAATAAGTTTAGTAAAATTCCTTGTGTTTACAGAGATCTAGTCAAAATGATTCTTTATTTTCCTATCTAAGCATCCTAGTGGAAGTCATGTTTTGCCTTTCTAATTACATATTTGCTTACATGTGTATGACACAATATCGCTGAATGAAGTGAGAAACCCAGTTCTAATTCGTATGGGAGTTAGAGTTCAGTTTTTCATTAATCTCAAGGCCCCAAATTGCCAGAAAAAATATATATATATTTGTGTCATTATGTATCTATTACCTATATAAGTTGGATTATCAAACTCTGAAAATCTTACTGTATAACAAGAATGAGCCCACAGAATGTGAACAGCACCGGATTACAAGGAGAATTTTGGTTAAGCCATTTACCAGCGTTTTCACTGTAGGGATATCACGGTACTTAACAATCCATGGTTTCCTCACCTGCAAAATGAGGAGAATATACCTGCTGCCCACCTTACAGGATTTTTGACAGAAGCAATCATATATGCTAGGATGGCAGAACCATGCATTGTATAAAAGTATGAACCTGGAGTTGTGGGGAGGTGAGGGGGAGCTCAGCTTGCACTTGACACTACTCTGTCATCTTTGACACTCACTCTGTCATCTTTGCCCAGTTACTGAACCTTAGTTTCCTCTTCTGTCATATGGGGATAATGATAATACCTAGCTCACACACTCTTTGAGAGGATTAAATAAGATGATATATATAAAGTAGTAAGAGTCTATGATAATGAATAATACTGATGATCACTAACTGTGTTCCAGGTACCTGGTAACATACATGAATACGCTTTCTAAGTTGTAAACCATGTGAGGTGGGGGCTAATTAGAATTTTTCCCATTCCCAACTTTTGCTCCTGGGTGGCCTTGCTTCTACAGTCTATAAACTTATCAAGCAAGAATTCTTACCTATGATTCTTACTGAGGGACAGGAAAGAGGCCAATTTACAGGATCTACTGCTCCAAAGAGGCAAGCCTCTGGGGTAAGGAGCTAACCTTGGAAGGAGATCTCTAGCCCAGGGGTTGAAGTTGGTTGAGCCTCAGAAGAAGCAGACCTATGATCTGCATTCTAGGTGCATTTCTTTTGGACTTTGTCACCAGCACACAGGCCTCTGGGGTAGGGAAAGGATAGTCAGAAGGAATGTGAAGGAAGAGGCTGGTTATTCATGTCCTTCCTCTACTTCGAAACAGCCTCCACCTTTTGAATTGTCATTGTCTTCAACTAAAAAAATAATTACCTCTTATTTTATTATTATAACTACTCTTTATCAACATAATTGCTCTTGTTATTAACAGCTAGCACACAATGAATTCTTACATAGGACAAAGTTCATGGACTTACTTATCACAACAATCCTAGGAAGAGGATTGTATTATTATCCTTATTTCACAGATGAGTAAAGTGAGGATAAATCAAAGAGTAAAATAATTGCCCAGGCTAGCAAGTGGTATTGCTAAGACCCAGACCTGGGGCTGTCTAGCTCTACCCCACTATTTCTAGCTACTATACCACCCTTTGATTTATTTAATGATTCGTAACTAGAGTTCAAACTCAGCAAGGCACTTTAATTCAAAATCCATGTACTATGCTTCTTTGTAACCACCTAACACGGAAGCAGTGAAAATCAGACAGTCGACCATCCATAAATGTCATTTGAATATTTATTCATCTTCAGCAAGATCTAGTAGAAGTCTTCTCTTTTAATACCGATAATTTAGCATTCTAGGATTTTTAAACAACAGAAACAACTTTAGATCTGTTTTATTTAAAGAAAACCATGTTAATCTGCACTTTCATTCAAAGCTGTCGGTTCCTTTGTTGCTCTAGAATCTAGGTGGCCTGTGAGTTCTCATCTTCCTGGAACTTGAGGCCTCAGACTGGGTGAAGATGGAGAGGAAGCTTGGGCTAGACGCAGGGAGCACCGCTGTCTATCAGTCTAGACCCAGGCAGCCTCCTCCTGCCCAGTACCCTCCACACCCAGGGGAGCCTCCCCATCTCCTTTCTTCTGCCCTCTAGGCTGCCTTCCTCGGATCAAGAGAGCATGCCTAGCAGTTTGCTCAGCACTTCCGGAGTCCCTCCAGCAGAAATGAACTCCTGTTCAACTTGTCCTCGCATCTATTTTGAAAACGAAAACAAACAATTTGGGTTGATATTCAATTTGCCAGAACACAAACAAAAAAGTTCCATTTTGTAAGGCAGAGTGAACTGTAACCTGAGAATTTTTGGTTTTCCTATATGAAATGTCTTTTATTGTTTTAAGACATGTTCTCATGTGAGTTTTTTCATGTGACATAAAAGAGTTTCCTTAAGCTTAATATAATTTATTTTAATTAATCCTCTGAAATGAAAAGATGAAGTTGAGTGTAGGCTTGTAGCTACACTCAACTTTTAAAAAAACATTTATGAGCAAAAACTACAGAACTTACTATATAAACAAGCTCATTTAATGTATCGTGTTAATGACATAGCTATAAATATAAATTAGATGAAAAGTCTTGATTGGATTTGGTCTGTTCTGTTCTGCTGATGAAGCTTTAATTGCATGTGATAAGAAAATACATGCTCTCTGTGGTCAGAAAGCACATCAGACCGCCACAACCGCTCCAGGATCCTGCCCCCGTGAAATAACAAATGAATGTCATGCCAGCCGCTTGCCTTATGGGCAAAATAAATAAATAAATACTGAATATTTCTCTCTCTTTACTATTGAAAAGTTAACAAGAAGAGATATCCTTTGTACTGTACCTTCAAAGAAGGAAACAACCTTTTCTAAAATCCCACATAAGATGTTGTAATAAACTAGGAACCTCAGGGAAAACTACAGCAAGCTCTTTAGCATGTTCTAGAAGCAGCAATAGACTGGATCCAGCAGTCAAGGTATTTCAGCCTTAGGTAACCAATCAGAGGATTGGAAAAGAGTGAAGTAAAGGTACCTCAGTACTCCCAACACTATCAATTTATCATTTATCATAGCGAGTACATACAGATTGCCCACCCTTTTGAGGAAGTCTACAGTCAACTGCTATTTATCCATGCCTGATTTCTTTTTATTAAAGATATTATTTATTTATTTTTAGAGAGAGGGAAAGGGAGGGAGAAAGAGAGGGAAAGAGACATCATTCAGTTGCCTCTGTTATGCCCCCAACCCAGGACCTGGCCCACAACCAAGCCATGGGCCCTGAGCAGGAATCGAACTGGCGACCCTTCAGTTTGCAGACTGGTACTCAGTCCACTGAACCAAACCAGACAGGGCTTGCTTTTTTTTTTCTAAGATTTTATTTATTTATTTTTAGAGAAACGTGCCCAATTTCTAACCTAGCATCAGTTTAAACTATTGAGACAACGCAACATTTGCTTTAGAAAACATAACTAGAAAGGTAGACACGCTGAATTCAGGAACCAGATATAAATTCCTTTTGGATTATACACAGTTATGGATTACTAGCGTATCCATATGGCTAATCCCCTCCATTTGTGTGGATAATCCAGAACTGGATAGAACTATTAACATGTTGAAAGTGGTGATAGTTATTACATGACATTAGTTTCACTAATTCCACCAAAGATGGTTTTCTTTGCCAACAATCTTCCCTTTAAGGCTGTTGTTATACATGCAATTTTGTTTACTTTTTGGGTTTCCTAGTTTTAAAAGCACGGATTTAGGCCTGATTGTTCATGTTTGTAAAAAACAATCCCTAGTAATTCTGGCTTGAAGGGTAGCTCAATAGTAATTTACTCTGTTTCACATTCCCAAAGATGATCTTTCTGGCTGTGTCCCTCTCTCTCTGCAGCAACCATCCACTATGAGTTATGCAAGACACATCATTAAGAAGGAAGGCTTGGGCCTCCAGGGCCTCAACAAGGGATTTACAGCAACTTTGGGACGTCATGGAGTTTTCAACATGGTTTATTTTGGCTTCTACTACAATGTCAAAAACATTATCCCTATCAATAAGGTAACTATTTCATAGATTAAAATCCTAGAAGAATCCTGTCAATGATGACAGCTGCGTCTATGGAGTGTTTATCATCTACTGGTCACTGGGCTGAACTCTTGTATCAGTGCTACAATTTCGATGCTCACATCCACCTCATTTATTCAGTGCTGTTATCCCTGTTTTGAATTTGGAAAGTGAGGCTTAGAAAGGTCAAGTAGTCTTCCCAGGGTCACACAGTAAGTAGCAAAGCAGAGACTTGAACCCAAGTCTGATACCAATTACATTATACTGGAATGTACCATCCTAGCTGAGTGCTTCCCATTTATCCCTAATGGGAATTTCTAGAAACTATGTTACTACTTAATTTCTATCTGAAAAGCATAACTTTCTCAGAAAATTTAAATTTTCATATCCTAAATAAATTCTGAGTTCATGGGGAAAATGGTCAGCCTAAAATTTAAATCTTATCTAGGTATTAATTTTTAAATTGGCCTAAATTAATGAGGGCAAGTAGTAAACAAGTTCTCCTAGGATTCTTTGTTTTTGAAGCAAAATACTAATAATTATTGTTTTTTAAATGGTAACATGCAGATGCCAACAGCCTTTCAACTTCAAGAAGATAAAAGTAGCACGGGATGTGCTTTACAATGAGCATCTGTGAGCTTTTGCACTGAGTCTTCCACACCATCATTTGCTTGCTTGTGATGAAAATTGCAATCCTGGAAGCAGCAGTTAGGGAAACATTTTTCACATGCAGGCAGTTTCCCGCAGGGGTTCAGGTCTTCATTTTGCTTAATACAAAAGTTTTGAAGGACTTTTTATGTCATAAAATTATTTCTAATGTGGCTGTCACCAGACTCTTCAGTAAAGTTATTTCTACCTCTCTTTGCCCAGCTATTCCCCCATATTCTAGGCGAGGATTTATCTCAAGAATGAGAACAGCTGAATCCAAGGCATGTTCTGCGTTAACCATCTGTTGGCATTACCTCACTCACCAGCCCAAGTTGTTAAGCAGGTTTCACTGTACTTGGAAATCTCATTTATTGAGTAGAAGCTTATGTTTCGTTGGTCCGAAATCTCTATGATAGACCACAATATATATAGATCTTCCCACTGACTGGTAATTCTGACTCTGGTGGTCCTCAGAGCTCTTTTCCTGTCGAGTTCGTGAAATACAGAAATAAAGTGCAGTAAACACGCGGGCCCTGGATGACTTGAGAGACTTCAACTTTAACACATGAAGATCCCTTCTAGCTGGAATTGGTTAAACAATTCGAGGCCCTGGGCAAAACAAAAATGTGAGGCCTTCTTTTCAAAACTTAAGAATTTCAAGACAGCAAGGGCAGAGCAACAAACCAAGCACTGGGCCCTTCCAAGTGCAGACCCTGGTGACGGCGCAGGTCACATGCCCGTGAAGCTGACCCTGTTTTTCAGAGCCTTAGAGGAGTAATCCATACAACACAGGGGAAGTGTCTGGGCCCCGCTTTCTCCAGTTATCCAAAGGTTTGATACACACAATGAAATAAATTATATAATTATTTGCATATATTATATCAGTACTATACAGGGTAGGGCAAAAGTAGGTTTACAGTTTGTGTGGAAAATAATACAATAATTAACAAATAATCATACGAGAATAAACTATTTCGTATACTCACAACTTTAAGCCCACCTTTGCCCCATTCCGTATATTTCATTATATATACAGGATCTGGCACAAATAATGCCCCCTTTTTATTATAAAATGTTTTATTACAAAATCATAAGCATGTAATTCTGTAACATAACAATATCACACTCAAGCACATTGTATGACATTCTAGGTTAAATGTTCAAATTAAAACTATAAATTATTACACCTGTATTATTACCCTACCAACCACACTCAAGGAGGCATTACTTCTGCTGGACCCTGTATTTGTGCATGTATATTAATGCATATGTTATACTATAATGAATTTGGTTATATTTGAGAAAGAAATTCAGAAAGATCAATAAGATTTATATATGGTCATATGTTACTCAAAATAGCCACAAGTGCAAATGTCATTCAACAATTAATCTATGAACTTATTAAATGTTATGCATTATTTTTTTTTTAAAAGCAGAAACTTAAATATTCATTTTTTAAATGACATCATGGTATTCTGAAACTCTGGAAAGGGCTCGTTCACCTTGTCAGTTCACAAGGAAGAGACCCTACTGGCCTGTATAGGCCCCACTGAGGAGTCTTATCTTTATCTGAAGAGCACTGGGAAGCCAACAAAAGAATTTAAGCAGAGGAAATTACCCGACTACTCTCACTGCTGCAGCTTGGAAAATGGGTGGAGTCATGGGGGTGAGGGAAAGGCAGGGTGTAACATGGAAATGTCTTCAATGTGAGATGCCGGGGTATTGGACCACTGTGTTCATGATGGAGACAATAAGTAACAGACAGATCTGAGAAATCTTCAGAAGGTGAAATCTATAGGACATGGCGATGAGATCAATATGTATATTGAGAACGGGGTGGTGGTTAAAGAGGATGCTTAAGTTTTTGGCTTGAACAACTGAAAGGATAGTGGTGTCAGTCACTGAGAAAGAAAACTTTTGAATGAGAAAAAAGTTTATGAGAGAATATTATGAGCTTAGCCTGGAAACTGAGTTTAACCACATTTGGAACAAACTCCAAAGTGCAGATGTTGTATATGTGATGGATCCTGGAGCTTGAGAGGAGGGTTCTGAGTCAGAAGTGTAGTTGGTCACTCAGGAGTCATCAGTGTACCTGGGTGAGCATACCTATACAGAATGAATGGTCTTGGGCCAATCACTTCCCTGCTCTGAGCTTCAAGGTTGTTTGTTTTTGTTCTTGTTTTTTATCTGCAAATTAAGGAGGTACTATTGTTCTTTCTACCTGACAAAATTTTTTGAGGATTAAAATAAATAGTATGTAAAGTTGTTTGTGAATTTTAAGGTGCCATAGAAGTGTTCATTGTGGCGGTGCTGATGACAGGGGTGAAGAAGGAGTAGAGGGTGCAAACTAGTGGTGGGAATAGTTAGTGTGGAAAACTGCACGAAGAATTTTTCCCCAGGACTGTTTCTTTTGCACTTAAACGAACACTGTTTTTTCTTGACTAGAACAAAGTCATTGATTTTATGTGTTCTGTAATCTAAGCCTGATTCAAAACTGGGAAACCAGTATTCTTTAAATTTAAACCATAATAAATCAATCCTTTGTGAAGAGGAAGGTATGATAATCATTAAAACATGTTGAAGAACGTCATCAAGTTGTTAACCATGAGGAGGAGGTGGTGTTCCTTGAAGTCTGTGTTCCGTCTTTGCTGCGGGTCGGCTCTAGCCCTGTGTTCACAGGGCTATTGTTTCAGCGCCCTCACCCAGCCGTCGGCCATTTAACTGTTCCAAGGGGGTTGGAGATTTCACCAACCCTGAATAGCACGGGATAATTCTAGATTTTTCTTTAATTTAACATATTTTTTAAATCTATAAATTGTCTTGCAGTGTGTTCATTTTTGAAGTATTTTATTTTATAAGGAACTGTCTATAAAGATTGCCTCTGGGGAGTGGAAATTGGGAGCCATTTGTGCATGTGTGCCTGCGTGTGTGTGTGGGGCAGAGGCAGGAGAAAGCAAGCAGCAGTAGAGGGAAAGCAATTTTTCTTTATACCATTCTGAGCTATTGGAAGCGTCTGTAATAAGCATGTAATAAATCAGTGAAAAATTTAATAGAATCTCATAAAATAGAGTACCTACTTAGCTTTTTCACATTTCACTGAACTCTAGGGCTATGTCTACAGAGATAAAATAAGAGCTTAAAACAGTAAGCCCAGATAATTCAGCTCAGATATCCATCCCTGAAATTTTTTAAGTATATTTTATTGCTCATGTTATTACAGTTATCCCAATTTTCCCCCTTTGCCCCATTCTACCTAATACCCCCATTCCCTCCAGCAATCTCCCCCTTAGTTCATGCCCATGGCTCTTGTGTATAAGCTCTTAGGCTTTTCAATTTCCTATACTATTCTTAACATGCCCCTGTGTATTTTGCACCTATCAATTATGCTTTTTAATCCCTGTACGTTTTTCCCCATGCTCCTCCTTCCCCCTACTGGCTGATAACCCTCCAAATGATCTCCATACTTAAGATTCTCTCCCTGTTTTTGGTTGTTTGCATAGTTTGTTTGTTGTTTGTTTATTTTTTGTTTGTTTTAGATTCAGTTGTTGATAGTTGTGAATTTGTTGACTTTTTAAAAATTTATTTTTAGACAGAGGGGAAGGAAGGGAGAAAGAGAGGAAGAGAAACATCTTGTGTGCCCCCCACCAGGGACCTAGCCTACCACCCAGGCATGTGGCCTGACTTGGAATTGAACCAGTGACCCTTTGGTCCTCAAGTCAGCACTCAATCCACTGAGCCGCACAAGTCAGGGCTGTTGACTTTTTAATGTTCATAGTTTTGATCTTCTTTTTCTTAAATAAGTCCCTTTAATCTTTCATATAATAATGGTTTCATGGTGATGAACTTCTTTAGCTTTACCTTCCCTGGGAAGCACTTTATCTGTCCTCCCATTCTAAAAAATAGCTTTGCTGGATGGAGTAATCTTGGATGTAGGTCCTTGCTTTTCAGCACTTTGAATACATCTTGCCTGCAAAGTTTCTTCTGAGAAATCAGCTGATAGTCTTATAGGCACTCCTTTGTAAGTAACTCTCTGCTTTTCTCTTGCTGCTTTTAAGATTCTCTCTTTATCTTCTACCTTTGGCTTTTTTGTTTTTTTGACACTGGCTGCTCATTGTTTATTTCCCACTTGGTGCAAGGCACACAGTTATGGGGTGTCAGGAAAGCTTAGGTGTGGCTTGAGTGATAAAGAGCAGGGTTCTTTCAACTTCCTTTCTGGTGTTTTGCTGCTTTGATCTGAAAGAGCCCAGCTGGGGCTGCTTCTGCCTGCCTGGTGTCCAGGGTGGGGTGAGGAGGGGGAGGGGCATGATAGGAGGGAAGGGGGAGGGGCTCAAAAGAGCCTAGCATTTCTGGAAGTCTAGTGGCTCTTGGTGGCCACTCAGGATGGAGGCCTAATGTTGACTTTACTGGGCTGGCTGCCAGATAGCTTCTTTGTTGCTTCCTGAGCCAGGTCACAGGTGATCACTCTGCTGGAGGCCTGGGAAGATATCGAGTACTCTGGGGATTCCAACACGGTGGGCACTAATGGGAGGGTGGACTTCCTGAAAAAGAGGCTCGCCCACCAATGACCTGGGTCAGCTGGGGAGACCAGGGTTGTGGGGGATGGCTTCTGCAGGACACTTGGTTCTTCTGCAGGAGCTGTTACAGGAAGTGGAGGCCAGGCGGTGCTGGCAGTAGTCACGGGTAGCCATGAGCAAGCCACTGGAGAGGATGGCTGCCATGCTTTTACTTGTGGACTGGGGGAAGCCTCGCGCGCAATCACAGGTGGCAGGAAGGGGGACGCCGGGCCACGGAGCCCATTTGCAAAGGAAAGCACAGGAGGCTGACCTATGAGTGAGCTGGACCGGACCTTTGGCATTTTAATTATGATGTATCTTGGTGTGGTCCTATTTGGGTCCAACTTGTTTGGGACTCTGTGCTTTCTGGACTTACATGTACATTTCCTTCACCAAACTAGGGAAGTTTTCTTTCATTATTTTTTAAATAAGTTTTCAATTTCTAGTTCTAACTCTTTTCATTCTGGGATCCCGGTGATTTGGATGTTGGCACATTTGAAGATGTCTCAGAGGCTCCTTAGACAAACTTCATATATTTAAATTCTTGTTTCTTCTTTCTGTTCTGGTTGAAAGTTTATTTCTTCCTTATGTTCCAAGTCATTGATTTGAATCTTGGCTTCTTTCCCTTCACTGTTGGTTCCCTATAGATTTTTCTTTATTTTACTAAGTGTAATCTTCATTTCTTCATGTTGTTGCCATACTCAAGGAATTCTTTGAGTGTCCTGATTACCAGTGTTTTGAACTCTGCATCTGATAGGTTGGCTATCTCCATTTTGTTTAGTTCTTTTTCTGGTATTTTGTTCTATTCTCTCATTTGAGCCGTATTTCTTTGTCTCCTCAATTTTGACAGCCTCCCTGTGTTTGTTTCTGTGTATTAGGTACAGCTGCTTTGACTCCCTGTCTTAGTAGCATGGCCTGTTGTCCAAAAGGCACCTGTAAATTGTGTGGGGTGGAGCCTTAGGTGATTGCCAGTAAGGGGCAATGTACTTCACAGCCTCGTGGCTCTGTGTTGGGGGAGGGCTCTGGGAGAGAACTGTGCTGCTTGCCTGGCCTCTGGAGGTTTGCCTGGCACTCATCCCATTTCCAGTCACTTTACTCACTCCCCATATGTGGACTGAAGCCCTTTTAGCTGTTGCCCTGGTGTTGAATCCCAGAGTGGGTGGGTTTGCATACAGCTTAAGATTGAGCGGGCCTGTTAAGCGGAGTTTCCTGAAAATCCAGCAGTTTCTTTTGCCACCCCAACACCCACTGGTTTTTACAGCCAGAAATTGTGGGGATTTATCTTCCCTTCACTGGAACCCTGGGCTGTGCATTCTGGCCTGGGGCTGTTATCACTCCCTCCCAAGGTATCACTCCCAATTTTTATCAACCACACATGAATTAGGGATTGCCTCTGCCTGTTCCACCACCGCCGTGGCCTCTCCATGCCATACCATGCCTCTTCACCAGTCTCTGCCTTTCCACCCCTCCTACCCATCTGGATGAATGTGGCTTCTTTAAATCTTTGGTTGTTGGATTCCACACAGTTCAATTTTTTGACACTTCTGGGCATTGTTTGTCTTGAAATTTAGTTGTAATTCTTTTTGTGGTTGAGAGAGGAGACGAAGTGCGTCTATGGCTTCATTTGGACCAGAAGTCCCCAGCCCTAAAGTTTTTAACTTTAACTCTTCTGATGGGTGATCTCTCATAGATATATTTTTCAAGTTATCACAGAAATATCTTGACCTTCTGTGCCACTTCATACTGTTAAAACCATCTTTATAGACTCCCTGATTTTGCCTGACTCTCATTATAGTAACTGTCATTTTCAGATAAGGAAACCAAATGGCTAGTTAAAGCCCAGAGCTGAAATTGACTGAAGTAATTTATCTGAGGTCATATAACCGAAGGAGGGAAAGAAATGGAGGCCAGAACTCTTCCCACTGAACCATGTAATGCTTTAACTCTACATTTTACCTGGTGTTTCGTCACACATAGTTATCACTTAAAGTGGTTATTCAAGTTTAAATAAGTGAAATAATTAGAATATTCAGATAATATAACCAAATTTCACTTGTGCCTCATTCAGTCCTTAGTCTATAATCCATAAGAACACAGAATTGTAAGACACAGTCCTGGAAAATCTAGAAATTAAGAGCTTGAAATTGTGACCTGTGTTATATTCTCTCAGATTTATTTTTGGGATCTAGCTGTTCCTACTAAATGGACAGTAACCGGCTACAACAGAGAAAGACTGCTATGGGTATTAACTGGCTGTGGAATTCATTTAATGGAGGTGTCATTTATATCTTGCAATAAATGGAATGGAACGTCAGAATAAAGAATTGATCCCTTTTTCCCAGAAAGAGGCCATCACTTCCCAAAGTAAAGCCTACTAGAAACAGATATCAAGTGACTTAAATGTTGACATCTTTTTCAAATATCCATGAGAGTAAGGTTTCACCCCAAAAAACAATTTCTTTCATTCCCCTTCCAAGTTGGAGATATTTGGAGCATAATATTTGTGACATTGACACACAAATGAGAATCGTGAGATTAAAATGTTGCATGTCTTTAATAACTTTGTCCTCTAGTTCTGCATTTATTGGTTTTCACATTTCCATAAGTAAAATAGTAGAAGTGGCGGTGGTTGTGGTCGGAATCACTCTCTACAGCTCATGACTGTCAACAATATAAACTGTGCTGTTAGTGTGCATCCTAATTAAGCATGTTTGTAGGTTATTTTGCCAAAACTATAGACCTTTTTGTGTTGCATTTCTCCATGAGAGAAATTTCATGTGTGGGTTAGAAATACTCTAATAGAGAACAATTTTTCACATGTTCAATCTTTCTTACTTAATAAAGCATTTAGACCTGTCCCTGTGGTCATTTTACTACAGACAGCATTAAGTCAAACATATTTTATTTTCTCCTGAGGTAATATTTATATAAGATTGCCTTTTAGAAATGCAAATGTTTTTCTTTTTCTTTTGATTTTTAAAATATTTTCTTTGTTCTGTAAATTCTGTAGAAAGCCTGAGGGTGGTGCTGACCCACTTCAGTTTATAAGAAATGTGGAAATGTGTTTGTTTTATAATTTAGAGTTATATCCTTCCCTAAGATGTGCACTAAGCTGAATGAAAAATACCCATTTGGGTTCAGGCTGAGACTGTAGACAGAGCTGCTTGTATTTTGAAAAGAAGAATCTCAGTAGAATTAGGTTATAGTAGGTTTTAATTTAAGACCATTTATTTTTCTGATCTTCTCTTACTCAATCATTGGTCTTACCAATCATCTGGTAATGGGAAGGGCAAAAGCATTACAGTTTCATTACAGTTAAGAACAGCTCTCCTTTCTGGTGACCAGTGGGCTAAAACTACAAGTATATATTATCTGTAAAATTTCAGGATATGTGACAAGACCCTGCAGTGAAAAGCAGTGTCCTTCATCAGCAGTTTTCACAGACACCCTGGGGCACGTGTGTTGTGAAGGAAGGACATGGGGAGGGCAGAGAAGAGAAGTGCTGGGGTTCAGACACTTTCTTAAATAAACTTCAGGCCAAAATTTTCCAAGTGGATGGAAATGAGGTGCAAGTACCTTTACATTCTCAGTGGGTTCTGTCTATTCTTTCATTCCAAAAGTATTTGTGGCACATCTACCATGTGCCAAGCACCAACTGGCTAAGTGTCAGGACTGCTTCTGACTTAATGGGATTTACATTCTAGTAGAGGAGGCAATAATAAACAAGTCATTACACAGGAAACTCTCATGGCAATCATGCCAAGTGCCATGAAAGACAGTGATCAAGCTGTAGGAATTTCTAACCAAGGACCCTAATCTAGACCTATGGAGGGTTAGGGCAATGTTCAGCCTGGGGCTCAAGGATGAGGATTAACCAGACCAAGATGAAGAAGATGAATGGATAAGTGACACCCCTGAAGCAGAAAGAGGCATGGGGAAGCTGGGAGAAGATAAGGATGTGGGTGAATAGTGGGGAAAATGAGGCAGTGGAGGCTGCAGAAGGTAACCGCACCAGAATGTTTTAGGCAAGCACTAGTAAGGCAGTTCACTCCCCTTTAATAGATTTAATTGAAGGGTCATGTTGAACAAACATATTACATAAGTGGAACTAAGTGGGCATGGGAAAGTTTCATTTATAAAAGTCTAGAAGTAGAATCTCATGAAATAACTTAGTTCAAAGACTTTTTGACCATCTGCCTACCTCCATATCAAAGCGTCTCAGTGTGTCTTTGCCCTGACTTCTTAACCGTTAGGATTTTGTTTTGGGAACCTGGTTTGTTAGTTTTCCTTGAGGTCAGTGACTTTACTGAGGCAAGGAATAGGTAAAACACACCAAAACAGAAAAATCCTACAGGATTCCCAAGGAAATATACTAATACTTTCCTGCATTTTGTATGACAGTACTCAGTGATATAGTTGACCTGCAGAAGGTATTATCTACCCATGTAAATAAAATATATATACACATATATAACATTGATAAGAGAGACAGAGTTGTGTGTATATATATGTATATACATATATACATAATATATGTGAAATAATCACGTGAGAAATGTTATGCTTAAATCCAACCCATTTTGACATTGTATGTATTTTGTAATTTGAGCTAAGTGGGTAAGGCCCTTAAAATTATTTTATATTTCCCAACACTTTAAAGAACAGATAGCTGGAGGGGGAAGGAATTTTCATGGCTATTTTCTGAGTGGCTACATTTAGATGCTGAGCTTTTAACAACACTTTGATTTCATTCCAAAGCCCAGAGCCCTGCAAGGATAGCATCTTGGGAATACTCCACATTCCTTAAAAAAAATGGTTATCAATTAAACCATCTCATTTTAGTTGGTGACCTTCTGTGGAGTGAGGAGCTAGCATTTCCCCAGATTATCTCACATGAAGAAAAAACAAACACTATAATAGATTCTTCTGATAGCTGTGAAGTGGAAACAAATGTATTTTTTCCTCAAGCTTCGAAAATAAGTATTTTCATTGGGAGACAAATGATATGACATTAGGGAGAAAATGCTTTTCTCAAAGTTTATGAGCAAAAACCAAAAGAGAACCAAGATTAGAGAAAATGAAAGGTATATACTGATAGCTGACTCTACTCCTAGTTGACTTGGACCCACTAAAACTCATATCTAAAATGCAAAAATGTTTTTTTAAATGAAGGCACTTCACTTTCACTCAAACTACCTCCTTGTTCAGTTACCAGGGGACAGCTATGCTTTCAACACTCCACATCATTTTCATGATGGCTGGGGGGCAGACAGTGACGAGTGGGTATTATTTGCCTTGTGGTTGTTACCAGGTGCTTAACCAGTGCATGTTTTTACCTCCTTTGTAATTGCTTCTGAGACCTTGATTCTTTGTGTAGTACGTGTTTATAAGGGAGAGATAAAGGATTCGTTAAACACCTGTGATGTGTCAGGCTCAGTATACATACAAATATGAATGTGTCATGGCCCAGCACTTTAAGTGGCTTTGAAGGAGTCTTCACAAAGAGCGTCAAGAGTTTGGTGCCCCCTCCAAAAGATCCTGTCAGTGTTTGAACCCAGGCAGTCTGATGCCAGAGCCATGCTCTTAATCTTTGTACTATAGTTCTTTAACTGTATAGGTGTGTGAGCCTTTGAGTCCTTCCTTCTTCAGAATATATTCACAGTTGCTCAACCCCTTTTCAAAAATGATGTTGTTTCTGGTTCTCTGTATGCTCTGCCTCTCCAACTATACATGCACCAGATTTGTCAATGTCAGTGTTAGAACTAAACACAGTGCTATGTTGTAAGTTGATCAATTCAGAGTACACTAGGATCAACCCTTCCTGTGATCTGAACACACCCTTTTCTTAATGCAGCCAAAGATTGGACAGAGGTGAATTCTTGGAGGATTTGTCAGGGTCTTGGACAGGGATAGAATGGGTGTTGCTTTTACATGAAGCTGTTGGCATGTATGAATCTTTATGGTCAATTAAAACCCCAGATTATGTGCACAGCAGTCAAGATTCTCTCATCTTGAAATTAAATTTAATCCTGTGGCACCAGTCCAGTGCCGGATCCTGTGATGATAACTTTTAGTTGATTTTAAGTTGCTCATCTATCATTCCAGCTTCCCCTCCTGGCTTTTGTCATCAGCAGAGCCAATAAGCAGGCCTTCCACATCTTCACCCAGTTGCCATGTGGACGCATCTGTCACAGAACCATTTTGTTTCGCCAGATGAGGGTTCTCCAGCTATACTCCCCTCCATCTTCCATTCAGTGCTTCATTAATTTGATGTCTTATTAATCAGGATAATATGGGGGAATTTTTCAAGTGATTTTCTGAAATCAAGGGTGATTCAAAAAGGAAATGAGACTTTCAAAAGTGTATTACCAGAATGGGTTTTCTGCAGTTTCTTTGTATATCACAAACTTCGTGTTTATGGCATTTCTTGCTTACAGTCTTGAGGAAATGAAGAACTGCATCACAACCACCCCTACCTGTTGATTGTGATGTACTATAAAGGGGGTGGAGTGAATTTAAGTATAGAATGAATGTGTTCCATTAGAACAAACTGACCATTTTTAATATTGTGGAAATAACTGTGATAAAGCCTGTTAAGATGGATTTTGATCACATGTTTATATATAATCTAATTAATGAGTAGCAGATTTATTAAAATGTTCAATTCTTTTTGAACCATCCTGTTATGGTCATGCCAATATCATCATCAAACAATTTACTCACCCACTCAGGGAAGAGGGAGAAGAATGAAAGAGTTCTGCAAAGAAATGTTTTGTGATATCCTGAAAATCATGTGACTCCTTGAAAGACAAACATATTGTCTTTAATTTGCTTATCCAAAGCATTTTATGCAATGCCTCTCAGTCACTTATAAACAATAATTTTAGTTCTTCAAATGGCAAATCTATTTTAGCAATTTTTTATGAGCAACATTACATCCTCTCTGGGATCATCCAAGGCTGATCCTGAACAGAGAACATTTCTCTACATGTGCTCATTTTAAGGTTGTCTGTGTTACCAGGGTTTAATGACTTGGTTCAGGCTTTGGGAACTCTGTAAAAATGGCTTAAAGCTAACATAGAGAGGATCTCAGGTTTGGTGTGGTACCAGAAAAATTTAAAGGGTTAATGAATTGCAGAGAGCAGAGGAAATGTGATTTGGGCTGACACGAGGCAGGAAGATTTGAAGACTTCACATTAATGTGTATGTTCATGCTGATCTCCTTTAAGTGAACTCTGCTCAATCTTGCCTTGCGGGGAACATCAGGCTTCCTGGCCCATCTCCCTCACACCCCTGGTCCTCACTAGCTAATAATTCCTACTTCCCCCATCTTCCTAACCCCCTCCTTCTGGCATTTCTCTGTGAGGAATGTCTTCTTAAAGATGCCAGACCCTAATCACAAAAGCCTGTAAGATGGGCAAATGTTCTCTGTTTATCTAGCTAGCAGCCAGCTGGCCCATCACTAAGCAAGGCATCAAAGCCCATGCCAGGGAAGGTAAAAAGGGAGGCATATGCTTTTTTGGATGAAGACATGTTACCCCTCTGCATATTAACTCCTTAAGTGCCACTGCCTTAAATTACTGTTGCTGCTTTTAGCTATTTAGATATATAGTTGGATTAGATGGTTAAATTAGTTACAAATATGTACTGTGTTGATTGTTAATTATTTGAGTCATATGATCTCATTTCTGATGACTTGGTGCCTTGTGTTGAATTTTTAGAACTTGTGGAACATCATGGCTGCCAATGTTTTAGGATCACTTACTAATCTCTTGTTAAGCTTTGGGGAGTCTCTAAATAATATGTCCTGTCAGGGAAATTCATCAATCATCCTGAAGAGAGGCTGGTAAATACATCTTTTCAGGTCCACATTCATGAAAAGATCACAATATGGGAAACAGCCAGAGAATTCTATTAATTCCCAATTCTGATATTTATCAGTTAGCCATTGTTTTTGGCAAGTTATGCCTTCTCTCTGTCTCAGTTTTCTCATTTGTAAAGTGAAACAGTAACCTCAACCTTAAAGTGTTTGCAGGAGAATTATCAATTTTCTTTAACTATGAGTATTGGATTTTGTATTGCTATCAATGCATGTAATATTCGTTAACATTTCAGGCTACTCAGATCTAGTTTAGTTATATTTTATGAGAAAAACTGGAAATTATTTAGAAGAAAATAACAACCCTGGTTGGTGTGGATTAGTGGGCTGAGCACCAGCCTGCAAACTGAAAGATCACTATTTGATTCCTGGTAAGGACACATGCCTGGATGCAGGCTAGATCCCCAGTTGGGGGCATGCAAGAGGCAACCAGTCCATGCTTCTCTTGCATATCAATGTTTCTCTCCCACTTTTTCTCCTCACCTTCCTCTCTCTCTAAAAAATAAATAAAATCTTTAAAAAGGAAAGAAAGAAAATAACAAAATTCATCTGTAGATGAGGAAATAACACATACATAAATATTTGAAAGGAGCTGTGTTTTTTAAGCATGAGGAAGAAAAAGTTATTTTAATAATGGTTTTTAAAATATGATAGATTACATCAAGAATGGTGACAGTTGATTGCCCTTGCAATTGAGCAAAAAAATGACAGTAAAATAGTTTATGCTTATGCATGCGGAATGTGGGTTAGGAACAAAGAAAGTTTTTTTATTGATAGCAGTTGGAGTAAATTATGGTAATAAGTTGGAAATTTTTAATAAATATAGTTTTTCATCAACATTAATATCTATGTACATAATTAAGATATGATACCTCTTAAATATTTTACTTGGGGTAGATGACATTCTTTTTCCATCAATGTTTTAAATTATTTTATTTTATTATAGTAAAAACACTTAACATGAGATTCCTCTCAACAAATTCTTTCCTTTAAATGCGCATGCTTTTCTCCTCTTAATTTTTTAAAAGACTTTATTTATTTATTTTTTTAGAGAGGGGAAGGGAGGGACAAAGAGAGGGAGAGAAACATCAGTGTGTGGTTGCTTCTCGCACACCCCACTACTGGGGACCTGGCCTGCCACCCAGGCATATGCCCTGACTGGGAATCAAACCGGTGACACTTTGGTTCGCAGGCCGGCACTCAATCTAGTGAACCACACTAGCCAGGGCTCAACAAATTCTTAAGTGTACTTTATTGTTGACTATTGGTACAATCACTAGAGCTTACTCATCTTGCTGAGATGAATCTTCATGCCAACTGATTAGTAACTAACTCCCATTTCCCCCTCTTCAACCCCTGGCAGCCCATTCCACGCTTTGACTCCATGAATTTTACTACTGTAGGTATCTCATATAAGTGGAATTATGCAGGATTTGTCTCTCTTACTTGTTTATTTCACTCAATATAGTGTCCTCAAGGTTCATCCATATTGTCCCATATTGCAGAATTTTCTTCTTTTTAAAGGTGAATAGTATTCTATTGTGTGTACATACCACATTTTCTTGATCATTTAGGTTGTTTCCACATCTTGGTTATTGTGAATAGTGCTGCAATGAACATAGGAGTTGCTAATATCTTTTTGAGATCCTGATTTCAATTCTTTTGGATAAATACCCAAAAGTAGGATTGCTAGATCACATAATAGTTCTGTTTTTAATTTTTGAGAAACTTCATACTGTTTTTCATAGAGGCTACATCATTTTCCATTCCAACTAATGGTATACGGGGTTCCAATTTCTCCATACCCTTGCCAACACTTGTTGTCCTTTGTTTTTTAATAATAGCCATTCTGAGAGAGATGAAGTGATATCTCATTGTGGTTTGACTTACATTTCCCACATGATTAGTAGCGAGCATTTTTTCAAATACATGTTGGCCATTTGTATGTCTTCTTGGGAGAAATATCTATCCAAGACATTTGCCCATTTTTAAATCATGTTATTTGTTTTCTTGGTATTGAGTTATTGGAGTTCCTTATATATTTTACATATTAATGCCTTATCAGATATATGGCATGCAAATATTTTTCCCATTCCACAGGTTGCCTTTTTACTCTTTTGCTATTCAGAAGCTTGTCTACTTATGCTTTTGTTGCCTATGCTTTTGCTATCATATTCATGAAGTCATTGCCAAGACCAATGTCATGAAGCTTTTCCCATACATTTTCTTCTGAGACTTTTATAGTTCCAGGTCTTATATTTAAGTACTTGGATCATTTGTAATTGATTTTTGTGTATGATCTAAGATGAAGGTTTAATTTTATTCCTTTGCATGTGGATATTCAGTTTTTCCAGCTCCATTTGTTGAAGACTCTCCTTTGCCCATTTTGTATTCTTGGTACCTTTGTTGAAGATTGGTTGACCATATGTGCTTGGATTTGTTTCTGGTCTTTCTATTCAGTTACATTGGTCTATATATCTGTCTTTGTGCCATTATTTACTATTTTGATAACTGTAGCTTTGTAAGATATTTTAAAATCAGGAAGTGTGATACCTCCAGCTTTATTCTTTTGTCTCAGGATTGATTTGGCTATTCTTGGTCTTATCTAACTTTCTGTCTTATTATATGTGCATTACAAAAGGCAGGCACCTTTCTCTGTCTTCATGGACAGACCTCATATAAGGGAAGACTGCTACAGTTCAGTCAGACTAAAGGATTCTGGAGTCCTGAACCAAGTCTTTTCATCCCCAGAGAGAAACAGGAAGCTATTGTTTTTGTCTGCTCACTCTGTGCTGAGCAAGTAGAGAGCTACGGTATCTACCAGTCCAAACCTCCATCTTAGTTCTCCCCCAGGGGGCTAGACTGCAGGGACTCATCAGGACTCCAAAAATGGAAAGAAAAATTACAGTGTTTTGGGAAACCCCAGAGGGGTTGGAGTGTTGAGTGCAAAGATCAACTCTTTGACTCCCAAAGGGGAAGCTGAGAGCTGGGATTTTTTATCCACTTACTCTGTGTTGAGAAGTGAGAAGGATCTATAGCATCTACCAGCCCGTGTTGTCATCTCTATTCTACGTCAGGTGACTAGACTGTGCTGAACCCATCAGAGCTCCAAGCCTGGCAATACAGAAGCCAGTCCTCTGGGGGATCTCCTTAGAAAAGTTGGGGTGCTGGGCATGCAAACGAATTCTTCCCTCCCCTGGGAGAAGCTGAGAGCTGGGAAGTCCTCCTGATTGTATGGCACTACACTAGGGGTAGAAACTCTGGAATATCCCTACTGGCTTCTATGAGGCTAGTTTTGTGTTCACCCAGGGTGCAGGAAACTTTCAAATAATTTTTTGATGTCTCACACAGAAAATTTGTTCACAAATTGTTATTGAATCAGTGTATTTGTGGGAGGAAAGAGGATTCAAGGCTTCTTACTGATGTCACTCTTTAGATTAGTTGACATTCTGAGTTCACTTCCAATATTATGATTCTAGGATTTTATTTTCTACCACTTGGACTGAGAGGTGATCTCCTTGGATGCTGAATTAGACCGAAGTCCTGAGAGGCCTTCTGTTGGTTCTATTTATTTTGCTATTTTTTTTTGTTATTTGTTTCTGTGGTTATTGATAGTAATGCTGGAGTGATTTACTGGTAGCCAGTACAGAATGACCCATTAGGACTATGTGATAAGTATCCCTGAGACCCAACAACCTCACAGATGTGCATTCTTGCACTGGACTGAGCTGGGAGTAGAAGAGGTCAAACAGTTTAACACCATTGCCTTTAGTTCTGCAGCCTTAAGGAAACAAAGTTCTACTTCCACCAAAGAAATCTTTAAAATGTTTCCCAGCGCATCTAGAGCCACTTAAAGCATCACTTGTTGAGCCCAAGGATCCAAAGAGATGGACCATAATTTCAGTTCAGCAGTGGTTCTCAGACTTTAGGACCCATCAGAATAATTTGGAGGACTGTTTACACAGTCTGCTGGGCTTTACTCCCCAAGTTTTGGATTCAGTAGGCCTGGGGTAGAACCCCAATTTTCATTTTTAATGAGTTCCCACATGATACTGATGGTGGCATTTTGAGGACCACACCATGAGAACCATTGACATCACAGATAGAGTTGAAGTATGAGTAACCTGATTCCAGAGCAGAACATGTGCAGAAATCTTTCCACTAAGTGAATTGTCAGATAACCCCTGTAAAAATGAGGCCTTCCTACTTTTAGTCCCCATATTTTCAACCCTGAACTGCTCTTACCTTACTTTTTAAATTTATTGGAAGGGGAGTGGTTTCACGAAATTGTTTTTTAATTTTATGAGCCTGATAAAATCTATAGACACACTCTCCAGAAAAGCCCACATATGCATTGCTTATAATTTCAGGAGTTTCTTGGACACCTTCTCCACTGGCCCACCCCCCAAACCCTAGAAGTATCAGTAGAAAAACTATGCCCTAAGGCAGAACTTGGGTTCGCCTGAATGCAACAAAAATTCCCCCCTTATACTTAACCCTTAGGTTAAGTACAATCATCTGTAAAATAAGAATAATAGTAATAGTTCTTACCTCAAAGATTATAAAAATTAACTGATGTAATAAATGGAAGAATCTAATTCAAAAAACCAGAAACACTAAATATTATCTTTTTCTCTCTCTTTGTAGTTCTGTTACAAAAATCCTCATTCTTGTAAATATTTTTATGTAATTGCTTTTTTAATATATTTTATTAATTATGTTATTACAGCTGTCCCATTCCCTTCCATTCTGCACACCCCACCCCACCCCACCCACATTCCCCCTACCTTAGTTCATGTCCATGGATTGTACATATAAGTTCTTTGGCTTCTTTATTTCCTATACTATTCTTAACCTCCCCCTGTCTATTTTATATCTACCATTTATGCTACTTATTCCTTGTATTTTCCTTGTATATTCCTTTTTCCCCATTCCTTGTTCCACCTCCCTGCTGATAACCCTCCAGGTTATCTCCATTTCTGTGACTCTGTTTCTGTTCTAGTTGTTTGCTTAGTTCATTTTTGTTTTTGTTTAAGTTCAGTTGTTGATAGTTGTGTTTGTTGTCATTTTACTGTTCATATTTTTATCTTCTTTTCCTTTTGTAAGTCCCTTTACCATTTCATATAATAAGGGTTTGGTGATGATGAACTCCTTCAACTTGACCTTATCTGAGAAGCACCTTATCTGCCCTTCCATTCTAAATGAAAGCTTTGCTAGATAGAGTAATCTTGGATGTAGGTGTTTGCCTTTCATAACTTCAAATACTCCTTTCTAGCCCCTTCTTGCCTGTAAGGTTTGTTTTGAGAAATCAGCTGATAATCTAATGGGAACTCCTTTGTAGGTAACTGTCTCCTTCTCTCTTTCTGCTTTTAAGATTCTCTCCTTATCTTTAATCTTGGCTAATGTAATTATGATGTGCCTTCGTGTGTGCTTCCTTGAGTCCAACTTCTTTAGGACTCTCTGAGCTTCCTGGACTTCCGGGAAGTCTATTTCCTTTGCCAGATTAGAGAAGTTTTCCTTCATTATGATTTCACATAAGTTTTCAGTTTCTTGCTCTTCCTCTTCTCCTTCTGGTACCCCTATGATTCAGATGTTGGAACATTTAAAGTTGTCCTGGAAGTTCCTAAGCCTCTCCTCATTTTTTTTGAATTCTTGTTTCTTCATTCTGTTCTGGTCGAATGTTTCTTTCTTCCTTCTGTTCCAAATCCTTGATTTGAGTCCCATTTCCTTCCCTTCCCTGTTGATTCCTTCTATATTTTCCTTTATTTCACTTTTCATAGGCTTCACTTTTTCCTCTATTTTGCAACCATACTCAATTCTATGAGCATCCTAATTACCAGTGTTTTGAACTGTGCCTCTGATAGGTTGGCTATCTCTTCATTACTTAGTTGTATTTTTTCTGGAGCTTTGATCTGTTCTTTCATTTGGGCTAATTTTTTTTTTTTTTTTTTTTTTGTCTCAGCATGCCTGTTATGTAGTAAGGGGCAGAGCCTAAGCTGTTCGCCAGGGTGGGGCAACCCACAGCACTGCATTGTAGGGGGAGGGGTCTGAGAGGGAACAATGCCTCTTGATCAGCTCTCTCCTGGCTTTCAGTCACTTCCACTGCTACCCACAAGCAAATTGGGCCCTTCTGGTGCTGATTCCTGGGTGGGTGGTTTTGTGTATGTTCTAGGATCCCGCAGATCTCTCCAACAAACTCTCCTGTGAGACTGGGAGTTTCTCCTGACACCTCAACCCCCACAGATGTTTTCAGTCAGAGGTTTGAGGCTTTATTTCCACACACTGGAAGCCTGGGTTGTAAGGTCTGTCTTGATCCCCAGTTGTTCCTCCCAGTTTATAAGCATGCAAATGTGAGACCACCCACTCCTCCAGCCACTGCCTTGCCGCAAGTCCTCTCCACCCTGGCTGCCCATCTCCACCCCTCCTACCAGTCTAGATGAATGTTTCTTCTTTAATGCTTTAGTTGTCAGACTTCCATAGAGTTCGATTTGCTGGTAGTTCTGGTTGTTTTGTTTTTAAATTTGTTGTTGTCCTTCTTTTGGTTATGTGAGAAGGCATAGTGTATCTACCTATGCCTCCATCTTGGCCATAAGTCCAACAATCCTCATTCTTGAGGCAAGTGGATGCCTCTCCCTGCTAGGGGAAAGATCAGGAAGTATAAAAAAAGAAGAGCCCATTCCTTGCTGGATGGCTCAGTTGGTTGGAGTATCATCCTATACACCAGAGCGTTGAAGGTTTAATCCCTGGTCAGGGCACATAGCTAGCTTGCAGGTTCAACCCCTGTTTGGGGCACACAGGAGGCAACTGTTCAATGTTTCTCTTTCACATCAATGTTTCTCTCTCTCTCCCCCCACCTCCCCGCTTCATCTCTAAAATCAATAAACATGTCCTTGGGTGAGAATTTTTTAAAAGAAGCCCAAAGAATAATATTTCAAGAGCTTCTCTGTGCCCATTTCTTTATTTTGCTAAAATCTGGTCAGTCTGCTATATTATGGTTTTTTCTCTGAGTCACTGAACAATAAAGTCAAGCAAGCTCTAGACCTGGTTCTGTGACCTGAGAATATCAATTCATTTGTCCTAAAACAGTCTGCTTTGCAAATGTCCAGTGCCTTCTCATGTCCCCATGTTAATGACTCCTGACTGAAAGACAGAAATATAAAATTCTAATAGGAGCTCACGTCCAGGCTAGAAGACACTGATTCTTGAGAAATAGTGATTAAAGGTTAAGCTTGATCCTCATAGTGTCTATAAAAATAAATGTTTTCCCTCTCACATCAATGTTTCCCTTTCTCTCTCTCTTTCTCTAAAATCAATAAGCATGTTCTCTAAAAATGAAAAGAGTAAATAAGTACATTGATAGGCCAATCAGCATTTATTTAGCACCTACTCTGTACACTGTGCAAGAGATGACACAGAGGCTTCTATGCTGTGCTGACTCACAATCCAACAGGCAAGATAGATAGAGCAAAAATAAAACAAGCACAAAGTGAGCCATAGCAAGAACAGTGGTTGTTCAGACAGTGTTTCAGGCATACAGGAAAGGGAGAAATTAATTTTGACCAGGATCCATAAGTCTCTTGGAGAACATGATATTTCAGCTGGACCCTGCTGTAGGTAAAAATGATAAAGAAGGGCATTCTGGGCTATAGGGATCATTTGAGGAAGAGCATGGAGTTAGAAAAAAGCTTAGTATAAATTTGTGGTATTATGATCTAACCAGTGTAACTGTGGTATGGGTTTGGGGGTAAAAGTATAGAACTTGCTAGAGAGATAAGTTGGAAGCATGTTGTAGAAAAGAAACCAAAGGAGCTTTGCCTTTCATCTCCATGAAGTAGAGAAAGACTGAAGGTCTTTGAGTAGAGAGATACCCAAAGCAGATCTGTTTTTATGAAAAGAGAATCTTGGTGAGGAATAGATAGTAAAAGGCAAGAACAAAGCAAGACCTGGAGAAGGTGCTGGGAATCTGAACTAAAGCCAGAGGAGTGGGAGTAGCATGGAGGGGATGAGGACAAGGGGCATTTGAGGGGCTGCATTCGTTTGAGAATGGCTGACAAAAAGTAGCAAAGAAAGCTGAGGTGAGCTGAGAGGTCTCACCCAGGCCAGGTTGCTACCTGAGGCAGACCGTGGTCTCAGAGGAAGAGACTGGCTAGAGGCCCTAAGACCAGGTGGTGAGGGACACCTCTCAACCATCCCAAGAAGACTTTTCTCCTTCCTAGAATGTCCAGAGCGGGAGCAGCTGACCATCTGCTTTGCCTGTGAAATATCACAGCCACTGAATCCAGACATGGGTCTCAGCCCAGCAACTTCAGAAATACTGAAGGTCTTTTAAAACAGTTTTCAGGCACTTTGCCAGGTGAATCTGATCTGGGAACCCAACATGTATCTGAGGTGGGGCCCAGGCATCCATGTTTTATAAAGCTCCCACGTGATTCTGATGCACAGCTGGATTTGGGAACTACTGTGGGACCTTACTATTGTGCTGGGAAATGTACAGAAAACACCGAGTCAACACACAGAGCCAGTGAACACTACGATGGCTCAAAGACCTTAGGTTTTGGTCTACAACAGTGTCTCAAGCACCATGACCTTGACTGGGTGTCTTAGCTTACCCTTCATCTTCAATTCTAATCCTCAGCAAATACATCAGGAGATAGAAGAGGCTGCATGCTTGACAAGTTCCCCTGAACTTTTCAGAAGGACATTGTGCATATAAGCCATTCCTTTTGCTCTTGTCCTCAGTTGAAATGGGAAGAGAGCTTGGCTGCATCACAGAGACATCATGAGAGAGTCTTATTATAGGGTGCTTTCAGTCTTTAGAAAACAGGCTTCATAAAAATACTACCCATTTTCTGCCAGGCCTGTACAACACCTATAGAAATATCATTGCTATTATTGTTTTTATTTCTCAGAAAAATCATATAGTTCAAAGTTAAGGCAGATGTTAAAAACATCCCTTTTACACACTGTGATTTGGTGACTTGTGCAAGGTCAGACAACCAGAGCAGGTCCTGAGTCCGCCATTCTCCAGAGTGCCAGCCCTGCTCTGTGCCATAATGGAGAAGGCCAACATAGGGGCATTTTCCTCTCCTTGTAAAAGAGAAAAAAACAGAGTGTGGGGATTATTTAAGCACACCTCACTCACACTGCAATCACTGCATTGTTTTTCCCGTTGAAACACCCTGTTGGTTTTTAAATCCCTTTAAACCTACCCAGCACCTGTATGGCCTGGATCCAAGAATTATTACCGATCCTCTTGCTTTTTTATATCTAGCCACACAGGAGTTTCTGTGATGGTATCTGGCTCTTGGTTCAGCTGAAAATTTCAAAACTTACAGAGGTTTTCTTCTCCTGTAGACCTGGAAGCATGCAATGCTCAGACCTGAATTTTTTTTTAATTAGGCTGAGATGTTTCCCCCGTTTAGTTCCCCTGCTACATAAAATAGTAGTGTGGCATAACCTAGATTGTTTCTCTGTAAAGATACTTCTGAAATATTGACCAGAAGAGAGGGCAGGGGACAGATGTGGAAGTGGGGTTCTCTTCTGGCAGCTTATGGTATGTGAGATGACCTGTCTCTGGGGCAAGACTGAGGCTGAAAACATAATGAGAACTTCCCAGCAAATTCATTATAACGAAACATAATGTGAGCTCACTGGGCACAAAAACAGACCGAAGGAAAGTGACTCCTACATAAGACCTAATTAAATACTTTGATGTTGGAAAGCAGAGCAGGGAGGGGTGGAAAATCAAATCAGACCAAAGTAAAGGACCTAAATTTAAATGGAAAGAAGTGTCTCTCTCTCTTTTAACCTTTCTCTCTCTTTCTTTCTTCCCCTGGCCCTCCCACTTTCCCTTTCTCTCCCCCCGCCCCACCCCGTCCCTGTCTCTCTCTCTCTCTGGCTCTCCTTTTCTTCCTTTGCCATGAAGGAAGAATAAGATTCAGGAACAATGGGCTGTAAATTCTTCAGCCAATTAGTCCAGTGACTTACTACTGTTTATAACGCACAGAATGTCACAGGCTGTTTTGCGGCCTCCCCAAGTTGGTTTGTTAATAACAGGAAGCTAGCACTTCTCAGTACAGTGGATCAGCTACACGTGAAAATAAATGCAAAAAACCTGGAGAGGAATAGAAGCAGACCGAGAGTAGCCTTGATTTAATTTAACGTTTGGGGGTCCACACACAAATGAGCATTTTAGTAGGCTTCATGGTGGAAGTTGCTGTCATTTGTAAAATATTCTGGCCAATTAGCTAATAGTGTGCTTGGATTTCTCCTGTTTTGATACAGTAATACTAAGTACATTGTGAAGCCCAATTATACAAATCATCCCCATATGCCATACCAGTCTTTCTTTATGAACTGTGTTTATAAATCCTGTGTGAGGAAATGTGTACTTCAGCAATTTAGACCATGTGTAAAAACATAGCCAATGGGATTGTCAAGAAAACAAGTTCCAGCCTAGGAAGTCCTAATGTGTTCCGCTGGAATAACAGGAGGGTGCCGGGAGTGCGGTGCTCTGCTTATGTGCATATCACTTTGTAGTGTTTAACCGGTTTAGGGGCTTCCACTTCCCTTTCTGTTATTTTATTCTTCTTTTCTTTTAGGATCCAACCTTGGAGTTTTTGAGAAAATTTGGGATTGGTCTTCTCTCAGGCACAATAGCCTCAGTCATTAACATCCCTTTTGATGTTGCCAAAAGTAGGATTCAAGGGCCTCAGCCAGTTCCTGGAGAGATCAAGTACAGAACCTGTTTTAAAACGATGGCAACAGTCTATCAGGAAGAAGGGTAACACATTCTTATTTTAATAAATGAGCAAAACTTCAAGGATTGTTCACATCTTACTGTACTTCCGTTTTGATGACAGCCATTAAGACCTCTTAAATTGGGTGTGTGTCTGAGAAGCTCTTGGGAATAGGTGACAAACTTCGAGAGACAATGTAATAATGACCTGTTGACAAGACGTTCTTGCACCATCAAGAACCACGAACTACCACCACACAATATGCTGCATGTCTGTCTTAAAATGCTGAGGTGCACTTTTGACTTGCTAGCTTGCACAATATGCTGTTGCACATCATATGTCCTGTTAAGACACACGGGAAGGAGAATCATTGCCTTCTGAGTGTGAATGTACTTAAAATGTCACTTAATTATCCTAACTATATTCTCTTGGGAGAATTAAACATGAAAATTCTATGAAGGTAGTTTTCTTTTAAAAATTTAAGGTATGTATAAATATTATTTACATTAAAAAATACCAAAAAAAATTAAAGTATGTGCCTTTTTCTGCTGGTCTTTTTTTAAGTATTAACTTTTGTCTCTTCATCCCTCCTCACCTAAGTCTTATTCTCAAGTAAACAAGTAGTGTTTTATTATTTTGATCTAAACTGAATCATACTTCCTTATGTGAAGACTCAGTTGGTGGCCTTTTAAATTCAATGACAAAAATCACTATGTGCCTATACATAGCTGTCTCGAAAGTAAGACGTGTCTTGAAAGCAAAAGCCATCATGCTGATGGAAATCACACTTCTGATTGGACAAGACCAGCATAGCTTGGGTCATGAAGAATTAATGAGGTCTTTCCCCTTGTCCAATTTGTTGCAGAGACTGTTTACCCAGATACTGTCTGGTTTAGAATGTGTATAACCTCAAACAATTTTTTTAAATGCTGGGTCAGCACCTCAGTAAAGCTGAGGTACAACTCCATTTTGACTTCAGAATAAGAATGTTGCTCTTTTCCTTTCACTTACAGGATTCTAGCTTTGTACAAAGGCCTGCTTCCCAAGATTATGAGGCTTGGACCAGGTAATGGTGTTTTTATTACTTAGACCCTTCCTTCTTTATTGTTCTAGTGTCTCTTTTTTCCTTATGGATGTCTATCAGCAACACAATAAAAGTTTCTCCCGCTGTGAAAGACAGAAACATTGAGGATATAAAGTTGCCTGTGAGTATTCAAGCTACTGAAGTCGTATCCATTAGAAATGTTCTACCTATATTTATAAGGTACTATTTGTGATCTTGCTGGAGGCTGATAGAAGCCAAAGGCCAGCTTGAGTCAATAGGAAAGGATCCACAGCCAGTTGGAGTTGGAGTGAGCACTCAGGTATATACATGGTGGCATCTGGCTGGATGGGAGGATTTCCAGTGTGTCAGGGACCAGCCCAATAAAACTTTTCTTGGTGCTTCTAGTTTATTCTTACTCCTGCCTCAACTCCATTTCAGAAAGAGAAAAGGAGGGCAACTTTGCCTCCAGGAACAGCAAGAGCCACTTGTCTGCACAGTCACCTCCAGGGAATGGTGGAGCTTGGCGCTCATTTTCTCAGCCTCTGTCAGCATGCTGGTGGAGGCTCCTGGCTCAGGGCCTTACCTCAGGACGCCAGCCCACAAAAAAAAACGGCTGCCATTCCCTGAGGGAGAGTCAGCTGCCTCAATGTAAATAGATAAGAAAATAGCTGCTACAGACTCAACCGCCTGGGCAAATAGTCTTGGATTATAAACAATGCTGTGAATAAGTACGGAAGTATACACTAGACCACACATTTTTTTAGCAGGCCACACTCACCTACTTAGACATCCTGGTAATCTTCCCTAGGATCTTCCCCTACTCCTCTCTCTCCCTTTCCCATTCTTAGGTAACACTCATATCCTCCTCCCCTACCACCCTCCTGTGCATGCACACTTACCCTTAGATCTCAAACCAGTGAACCAGCATTTCTACCAACCTGAGATATAGAATAGTCTGTATGTTGAAGCTGGTAAACAGTTCATGCTTTCTTTTATTTAGAAAACACTTGCTCAATTCCCAAACCATCTGTCCCAACTTTTCTAGGCATTTGAGCATAGATTTTGCTTCACATTTGAGATTCAGACATGCCTCTGTTAGTCACTGGCCCATGTGTATAAAAGAGTACAATAATGAGAATATTGGTGATTTTTTGCAACTGTCTCTGGAAGTATGTGGTGTTTTTCCTTCACCACACAATAAAAACCTGCTAGTTGACCTAGCATTAGGGAAAATCAGAGGACTGGCTCTAACCCATCTTTCTCAGGAGGTGATGAGTCTGAAAAGGGTGAAGACCCTGGAGAGTTTAACTACAGTGGTCATTGACTAGAAACTTAATCCAAAACTCTTTAAATGATCTGACCCCAAGTTTTGTTAGAGGCTTGCAAATGTTTGGTTGGCTCTTTAAAATGTTTTTGCATGAGGTGTCCTGAGTTGCTGTGGTGTTATATCCAATACAAAGGGCTGTTGTGAATGTACTGTCCAAAATAAACAACACTGAATAACTGGGAATCTCATTCAAAGACCTGGCCTCCACTCTCAATCCAAACATCCAAGTCTGACCCAAAGGAAAGAAAGGTAGATAGAAAGGTAAGACTTTTGAGTTAAGGATAAGATTTAAAAGAGAGAGAGAAAGTGAAAAAAAAAAAGAAAGAAAAATGAACTTGTCCTTTCCATCCTTCACTCTGGAGAAGCATCTCATCTTGCTTTTGTAACAGCCTTAGTAGCTCTGTGAAGTTACTGATAGGTACCTCCTGTGAAAGGAGAATCTCAAAGTCTGTGGTTCAGAGTTTCAATATCAGTAGGCTGAAAACTATCCCAATTCTGTGTGTTCTTGTCTTATGGAGTGAATAGTTACTGAGAGCAACCACAGCAGTTACATACATCTTAACAATCCTCTGCCGTGTGTCCCTCCTGGCTTGCCACCATGCCAAGGGGGCTATGGCAGTGAGACGGATGTAATAGAGCATCTTCTTGGGTTAAAAATGAAAATTACGGGCAGATCATTATCTTCGGTATATGGTTACACAAACATGTGCAGCCTGTATATTTTTTTAAAGCATATGTCAGTGTGTACAAAATAACTAAAACCAAGATCAACTTCTATTTCTTTCCATCAGAAGTCAGTCCTCTGTTCATGCAGCCAAGTCTTCTCTATTGTGCTGAGGATATTTATCCACATTTTGACTCTGTAATATTTTTCAAACAGACAAGGATAGAGATTGTCTTAAAGGACACAGAAAACATGTGCAATTTACTGCATCAGATAGAACACAAAATCACCCACATACAAATGCTCCCCTGGTGGCTAGGTATTCAGAAGGCTTGATTCCTATAATCACATATAGGAGTATGATTCCTATATCACATTCCTCTTGACATATTACATAGTAAGTCTCTTTTCAGCCAGCTATATAACTTTTCTTTATCAAGACGAATGGTGATCTTATGACACCCAACCCCTACTACCAAATCTTCAAGTGATACATATGTCCTAGGCAGATAAAAGGAATGAAAACAAAAGGAGGTTGAAAGCTAGCTTAGTTTTGCAATTCATATTTTTTTAATATTCAGAAGCTATTTTTCACATTGCAATCCAATTTGAAAGCTGTAAGAGAAAACCAGATTCATTTGTCAAGCACCATCTTAGAGATTTTCTTCTTGCATGCAATTACAACAATGTTAATTATGGACTGAAAAAGATAAATCCTTTGCCTACATATGAAGAATCTGAAGGCTTCTGTTCGCAAGAAAGCCACATGCCCTTACATGACTAAATGTCTATATTTATTTACTTTTAAAAATTAAAAGTGCCTGAAAAAGAATCTGGTGAGAAATGATGAAAGTTACAGAAACTCATGGGGAAAAAATGTATTTGGAGACTCAAGATGGTCTCGATTTTGCTCTGAGAATTTTCCACAGAGTTTTATGTGTATGTATTAGAGCTCAAGAACGGAAGACTCTGAACAGCCCTGGCCCAATAGGCTGCATGGGACTTCATGGATTTGGAAACTCTATGAGAAAGACAACACTGTTTTACAGGATTTGTGATAAAAGCCAGCTCTTTTCTTTTCTAGGTGGTGCAGTGATGCTGCTGGTTTATGAATACACCTATTCATGGCTTCAGGAGAACTGGTGATTGCCTATGAAGTGTTTTTACCCCTTGAGATAATTCATATTTGCTATATAGCACTTTGAGACTGTCAATCAGCTAAGCTGACACAATTACAAATTATAATTATGCAACAATTATATACAATTATAAAGGGGAAAACAATTTAAGAACAAAACCTATTTTGATACTTCAAAAGTTATTTCTACATAATTTGAGACTGTAGTTCTGGCTATATCCATAAAATTGTAAGAAGAAAAATAATATAAAACCATAAGGTATGGAGACTGAATATAGAAAAATAGCATAGAAAAACAATATAAATTTTGTGACTTATGCTTAACCTACATCATTACACAATGAAAATCCATTGTTTGATTGTTTTTCCCAAGAGGCCAAGAAATGCTTAAAGTTAAAAAAAAAGCCAAAATTAAAATATTTCTGATAAGAATTAAAGTCTTCCATATATAATATTTAAAAGTCACAATGAAAATATTTTTGAAGTGCACTAAAGTGGTCTTTTAAAAATATTGACTTTTATGTTAAAATGTATATCTTTTTTTAGTAATAATACACATCTCAGCTCTACTTTTAAAAATCTATTTTATATTTTGCAATGTTGTTTAAAGCAGGTCATACTTTAAAATCTAGATATTTGTGGTCTCTCATGACAAATAGAAAACACGAAGTGATATTAAACTGCTTTCCTTCACATTGTTCCGTTTGAAAACCAGTTTCACCATTGAAATGCGCTCATGTTGAGTCACGCGTGGGAACCACTCTTTGGGCCCATTTGTGCTGTCTGCCTTTGCATCCAAATACCTCTGTTAACTACTCTTACTATGCCACTCTTAAAAAGGATGTTTCAAATAAAAGAACATTTCCAGGTTACTAGTTATAAGTACCAGCTTCAGGCTGTGAAGTCTATTTGCAATGTTAAGATATGTATTATTTGGGAAAAATAACGTTTCAAAATAGAAGTACATTCTTAGCATTTCCAAAGATTCCTGCTCTAACACACACTTCAAAAAATATCTTCTTGGCCTTGATATAAGCACAGAATTTTATATCCGCATCCTTAAATGATGCTACTTCAGTAGCTAAAAATCACCCAAAATATCTGCATGTTCTAGGTGACACCTGTTATTAACTATGACTGTGGGGTATTTCTACCATGAAGCTATGTCACTAAGGCATTTTGAAAATAAAAAAATAAAAGATAACGTGGTAATTATTACTTTTTATTAACTTAGAGAATTTGAAGTATAAAAATAAAGGCTTTTGACATACTGTATATACATACGCAGCCTTCGGTTGTACATCCTTTCCAGCGTGTTTTTCTTTAATTTATAGTTCAGCCCAATGTTCAAAAGAGTGTCATCGAAAGTAGGAGAAAAACAAGAGATATAAGAATGTGTCTATTGTACAACTGCATCCTGTCCTTGCAGGTAATTCTCCTCCACTGGGAGAGAGCCCATGGAATTGACTCTTCCACCTCTCCGTGTGGAAGAGAATCTCTGAAGAATGCACTTGCCAGTTAAAAAAACACTTTCACCCCCTAAGAAACAGAGGAAATATGTCAACATTACTCAATAGTAATAATGTTTAAAAGTCCAACCATCTCAACCTCATATCCCATCCCATTTTCCTTCTCTTATTTTTAAAAGTAGCTTTAAACCATAATTGCTCCGTATAGCAAATTGTATTTGGGGTTCTGTTGTTTTTTTAAATTTATTTCATGTGAATTCGCTGTTACTAAGAAAAGACCTAGAGGGGGGAAAAGAAAAGAAAACAAGAAGACTTTGATATCATTAATATTAGATTTTTAAAACACACAGAACCAGAAAAAATTATAAATAGCATAACAAGAGATTTCTTAATTTAGATAAAGAAAATAACATTTAGTTATGTTTCCATACAAACAATTGATAGTTTTTTAAAGACTACAAATAGCCACCTAAAAACATCTGATAAGGAATAATCCTGTACCTTATGTCATTTTTTCTGGGCAGCAGGAGAGTCCCTGTATGGTATGGTTTTAAAGTCTCCACCAAGATACTGGATTGGTATTTTTGTTTCACTAGGTTTATAGTCTATTTTCTCACCAGACTAGGAACTCCAGATGTCAACAGGAGTTTTGCAAGATCAAAGGAAGACTATGGCCCTGAGAGTTCATCTGCTCCTTCTGCTTATTCTTCTCCTGAAGTTATAATCCTCTGTTTGTAGCACTGAATTTCGGTTGCTTTAGAAATGAATGCAGTTCAAAGCTCTCTATATGATATCTGCTGCTTGAAGAAAGCAGCTCCTTGGACATAACTCGTAGGTCAGCAATCTGCTTACTGTTTACATCCTAGTGACTTGAAAACCTAGCTAATCTAGCCATCTGAGTTTTAAATGAAGCCACGAAACCAATGTGAGGGAGCTGGATTGCCACGTGGGCTGTGCACAGCACAGACAGGAAGACGTCGAAATCGCCTAACGAACACATCTATCACACCCACGTCCAGTGATGTGCCCTTGTCGTTATTGCACAGAATACCAAAAACTTGCAATATATTAATTTTCCAATAGATGGATTGTACCAATGTTTTAAAAATGTATTTTAAAGCCTATATTGCCAAACAGGACGAACGTTCTCAACAGAAGAGATAAAAACTGTAGAATTTTGCCCAGGAAAATCAGTTGTTTTAAAATACAACACGTAATCACACGCTCACACACACATATACCCCACAGCTCTATTATTAACATTAAAATTGGTCTAGAAAGACTTATCAGTTAAACTGTGTCCTGTAACTCCAGAAATGAATAAAGGGAAATTTAAAAATTAAATAGGATTTGTATTTCTAATACCACCACCAGTTTACCTACATGTGAAACATGCTTCTGTACAACAATGTAAACTTCACAGCAAGCCATTTGTACATTCATTAGAGCAGAATTTTCCATTTTCTTTAAATTACAACATAATTTTGGGCTGAGATTGCTGAACACACAGGTAAGCCAACAATAACAGTACAATTTAGTTTCACAGTGGTTTTCTTAACATAAAGTTCATTTTAAGTGTCTTTGCAAAGTGTTTCACATTAAACGTAAGTTTCTAAGTGACTTCCCTTAGAGCCTTCTTGTTCAGATATTTTCCACCCTCTCTTGTCTTTGCATGTTTGGCGTGTGTGTTGTTGGATTAGGTAGGATACAGAATGGGAGACTGGCTTGTTGAGGCTGTTTTTTGAATCCTCTGCTGTAGAAAGAAAACGTCCTTCATGACATGTGGAAGCCTTCACTGCACACACAGAATTTATGGCAAGTCCAGGTCCAGGAGCCTGAGCAGCCCACCACCAAACAGAGACAAAGACATTGCCAGAAAGTCACCTTTGTGAAAAGAAAGAAAAAATAGAGAGGGTTGGGGGAGGGGGGTATCCCACGGAATGAAAACACAAATGCACCATCCAGAGTCCATATTTACAAACTAATAGGAAATATAAACATTGTCATATTTGGAACCAAGTCAGAACACCGGGAGAAGCTAAATTCAGATATTGCTTGTCTTATACATATATTCTCCAACAAAATAGGTCACCTCTTAAAAATAAACAAAGGATCACTCAAACAAATCAATTATTGATTGGTTTCCTAATGATGAATTAAGACTTATTTGGTCACCTTATTTGATTAGAGGGTGTAGCATAACTTTTTTCTATATGTATTTTCCTTTATTGATTTTGCAAAATCTCAACAATTGCACATTTCAAAAGTTTAGGTCGATTTAGAATAAATATACACATGTGGTTTTACCAAAGACTAGTTTAAAAAGTTCCTTAAGCCCTTTGAGGGGTGCAGGTTTCTTCACTACATTAGAACAGTGTGTGGGCAGCACAAATGTCTCATTCAGTCCTTAATATTGCTTTTGTTTTTAAATTCTAACGTCCTGTCAGGTTTTCTGTGAGAGAGAAGTTATGGCAAGAAATAATTGTCATCAGCACAAAGGATGTGAGTCCATACAGCCAGCTCTCCAGGCAAAAGGGTTGGAGGGCAGGAGGGGGAGGGTGGGCGGAGGGGGGTGGCTGGGTGAGGCTGTTGCAGACGGAATTTCCCATCAGAGTGCGGAAGCGGTGACAGAGTGACTACCTTCTCTGGCTGCCTGCATTCCCTTGAACGCCAGCGATGCAGGAATGTCACAGTTGTGGGGGGAAAGTGGGGTGCCACTGGCATGTTGCCATCCGTGTCCTGCAACATAACCAGAAGGAGCAGCGCTGTAGGTCATGTAAGGTGACACTTGGGCCGGGGTCGGGTAAGGAGCCATGGTGGATGCTGACACGAAACTGCTCACAGCCGGGAGGCCATTTGGTGCCTAAGAGGAGCAGGAAAAGAGAGGAGGTGAAAATAAGCACCTTACAGCAGTTGGCATTTTACAGGTTCCTAGAAGCAGACCGTGAGTTTTGAGTAGTAACAACTAACAATATTCTGACTCTACTTTCTGATTTTTTTTTCAGATTTGAACTTAAGTTGTTCTAAATTCACAGTCTTGCTACTTAAACAAACACAATGCCAAAAGACAAGATATCATTCTTTCCACAATGGTTTTGAGGAGGCTATGGCCAGAAAATTCACAGTATTTGCTTTGCTATTCAGAACTATAGGAAGGCTATGCAGGGTGAGGAAAGAATTAGCAGTGATTAAATAGTGTTGGAATCTGTTCTTTGATCCATATGCCTTTGTCAGCCTTCCCCATACCTTGGTTTTGTTCGGCTTTTTTGTTGAGACATTTGTGTAGGGCCTGGTTGGTGCAGCTTTCATTTCCAGTAAAAATGGGCACAGAGCGTGGGCTGGCAGTTTAGAAACTCAAAATGAGCACAACCTTTGTTAAATAAAACATGGTCAGTATTTTAAATTGTCATGTTGTAAATACTTATTGGACAAAGGACATGCAAAATCAGTCTGTTTGTCTTTTTAGGGTTTTTAAATGAACATTGGGGGTATTTTTTTCCAGAGCTATTCTATCAAAAAAGAAACCGGAGATTCAACTATAAAAAAATCTGCATATGTGTGGTTTTGAATTTGGAAAATTGGCTTGCAAAGTTTTGGGGCCCTGTGATGTGAATTTTTAAAAGCCACATGGACAAATCTCTTGAAATGAATTTAAATATAAAATCTCAGTTTGCAAACAAAATGCAGCAGCTCTCACAGGCATGTGTGCCTAGAAACAGCACCCTTCTTGGCATCTGATTATTGTTGGTATTGCTACTATTAACAACACTAAAACACCCTCATCTCTAATCCAATTCTGGCATGAACACTCAGCATCCTTCTTCAAGTAACTTAAAATTTTTCCCTCAATTTCTACATTATTTAAAAATAAAGAGTACATCCATTTTCCTGGTAGTGATGTGAGTGAATTAACATAGCAACATATTTCCTAGTGAAAGTAAAAATGCAAATAATAGATTTATTATTAGTAAAACTGATTTCATCCTTAGAGGTAAGTAAAACAGGCATATGTTAATTAGATGCTTTTTCCAATTCAATTGCAACATAGAAATTATTTTCTAATTTAATTCATGTGGTTATTATTCTCACTTCCACATCTCTGAGAATGCAGTGATGGGGTCTCAAAATGATTTTCTCAATTTAGGGTTAATGCTTAGAGTAGGATATACACATGGCTATGATTTAACACTGCTCATGAACTGCTGACAAGATAAGAATAAAAGTAGAGGGGTTAAACGTTGTGCCCTTGATCTGTAAGGGCACGTTCCTCCCGTTCCGTTGGCCAGAGTGCCTGTTCTTGGAAAAATGGGGAAGGGGAGCATGTGTCCTGGCATGGAGAAATATTCATCATATTTCGTCAAATAATGAGGACTGTGTTGTACTATTGAGTTTACACTAATTATAAGATAATATATAAGGAGCACAACACAACGTTGAATTAAAATTAAAATGTATTACAAGGGTCCCAAAGCATGATACTATATTTTAAAAGAAACAAACCATTGTGCATCATTATCTAACATAAATGAAATCTTATTCTCTTTTGGTACACAATAATGTGGATTGAGGAATTCAGTCTTTTACCCTAGTGCAATTGGCCAGTCCGTGGCCATGTGTTAAAAGAAGTTATCACCCTTGTCTGATGCAGAATCTTCTGTAGTAAATATTTTTCTGCTTTTGTTGGACAGTTAAAAGGCAGGCACAATTTAATCTGAAACTGGAGCTCCTTTTGAGATAACAAAAAAGATTCTTTCTTCTAAATTCCTATTGCTATAGCCCCATTTTATTTCTTAAGTTTTAAAAAAAAATCTTTTTTCCTTCTTTCTGAGAATGGCTCAAAGGAGGCACTGTAAGGCTCTCAGCAGATGAGTATGAAGATAGTGAGCTATCAAATTGCAGAAGAAATCTAGCATTGCATCAAGATTATAGTTCTGATCACGTTTATTTAGGATTTTGCCAATAACCTATGAGGAATTAGCTTGGAAAGGAATCATGCCAGTTCAGTGGCAGGATGATGTTTGCATCCACACTCAGCCTCTTCAATTCCACCATGAATTAATATTTTGTACTATTGAGGTTAATGTGCATGAAAAGTCGTAAAATAGGAAAGTTCAGATTAAAATGTTAAGGTAATAATGATTACTTTTAAAATAAGGAAAACCTTTGCTCAGCATTTTATAAATACATAAGGTTAGACTATTTAATATTATACATGATGGAAACAACATTCTAGTTAGCAGGGAAAAAAATCTGTTGATGAGATCTCTTTGTCATCATAGCTAACTTTTTTCTATGTCTTCATTTAATCTTTGTATTTTTCTATTATCCAAATGACAGTTCTCTCTGAAATGCTTGCTTTGTTATCTTCCCTTTCTTCCTCTTACACCCTTCTTTTGGAACAATTGCTCCTGGATATGCCCCCTTTTATTTGGGGCTCCTCAACTATTTTGTTGCTATGTCTACAGTCCCCTTACACTCTTTTTGCCCAGAATCTTTCCCCCTGAGAAACCAGGCTGGATGACGGTCTCATCACCTTAGACAGCATTCCCGGGACTGAGAGGGAGGCACACCGTTGGATTTAGGCCTGAGTTACCTCCAGGTGCCCTACTGATTCTATGACTACATGTGTTTTTGAAGTGTGAAAACTTTACTAATTTTTCCATGTTTGTCCAATTTCTCACACTGAAGGCACCAAACTTGCTTTTATATTATTATTCTTATTAATATAAATATCTCAAAGTTTTATAAAATCTGCAACATAAAGTAATTTCAGAGATGTGGCATCCTCTGTGTTGCAGAAATGAAGGGTAGGAAGGGAAGCTGAGAGAAGTTTGATGTCCACAAAAAGGCAAGGGGAGGCTAAAATGTTTGCTAAAAAAATCTTTAAACAGTATAAAAATAGCTCTAAACTTTCCCTCAGGTTAAATTATGACCCAGATTTGGAATGAAAAGTTTTTATCATCTTTTTTCTTTTTCTTTTTAAAGTACAGATTTAGAAATTTAGGGGGGAAATGGCATTAAGCAAATGAGAGAATAAACATGCTTTAATAGGTAACTGCCACTTTCACTATTCATTCTAGTGACTCAATAAACACATCAACTTCCTCACTATTAATTTTGAAATATGACATTAGTAAGTGATATAAATCTCTCCTGGATAAAGTAATTGTTATTTATGAAGCAATCACTGAAAGAGTAAAATGTTCCACCACAAAGGAAAGCAACACAGGTAGCATTGATGTTTGTTTATTCTTTCAAGTGAAAGAGTACATGACTTTAACTCCCCAAAACTGTTTAATGTTTTCAGTGAAGGGCATGTAATTAATCTGAAAAGCTAGTTAGGCTGAGTAGAGACTACCAAATGTACACCATAAATATAGAGGGAGCAAACATGCTAAATTACTCTATTTAATTGGATTGTAAATATGATTTATAAATCAACCAACATATGGAATCCCTGGGGAAGAGTAAACAAATTTTCCAAATGAAACCCCAGCAATGGGCATGTAATGGAAATCTCATATTTGAAAATGACTTTACCTAAAGATTCCATAAATAAGACCTCAATCCATCCACCCCTTTTTGCATGGATATCTTCCTTGAAAGCAATGAGAAAATCCTTTCCTCCAAAGAATTGTACAAGGGTCCTCCCTGAATGAGGGACTAATTTTGAGAATGAGATTTACTAATACAAAGTGAAACAGACCAAAGTACATATCCTAGAAAAAGTAAGTCACTTACTTTGTTGAATATTTTTAGGAAAAGACAGATTTTATCCCACTGACATTAAAGGAAATTGTCCAGAAAAAAAAAAATGTAAGCTGCAATGTAGTTTAGTTTAAGGTTGTCACAAGAATGAATGAAAAGTATGAGTTTTCATTTTATTTGTTCTAAAAGGTTAGAAATACAGATTTGCCAGGTCTTGAGAATATGTTTTTAAATGAATATGTTGAGAAGCTGTATTGGCAGAGAGCTAGATTATAAACAGTTTGAGGATAGGGACTTGCCTCAATCATCTCATGTCCTCACAAAACAGGACACATTATAGGTATTTCAAAATCATTTGTGTACTTCAGTTAGGGCACCCTTTTGAAAGCAAAACACATGATACTCTTGCTTTAAAAAAAAGTAGGCATCCTTTATCACAGAACAAGTATTACACTTTACATAAGCAAAATGAATAAAGCTGTTGAAAAAAGTAAATAAAACTTCTAACCTAGCCATTTCATTATTTGTTTGATGGTTGGTCCATTTATCCCACCTCTGAGAAAATGGAAATGCATTAGCACCCTAACACTAATGGCCACCAAAACAAAACAAAGCAAACAAATAAAAAAAAACCCTTGTATGACAACTGTCTGGCAATTAGAGATTATAAACTATTATTCTTCAAATTCTGGGAATTGTCTACTCAACATTTTCACTTTTGAAGAAAATACAAATAGTAGTGCCAAATTCTCTACCCAGAATCTTTCATCCACTCATCAGTTCCACCTGGTCCTCCTCTTACACTAAAATGAGTTTACCTTGGCTTTATAATGAAGTAGATGTAGCCACAAACAGAGATGTGCTTCACCTAGAATTTCAACCTCAATATATATCATAAACAAGAAAGTAGTTCAAATCTGAACATAAACAAGATTTTCTCTCATTTTATGGTGAAATCATATTTCTGGCTGTCATTCTAAACTTAGTTAATTATGCAATGACTTAGGAAAACAAATCTGATAAAATGAAATGACAGTTATAAATATGGTATCAACATTCATTCAAAAGGATCTTAATTATGCTTAGTTATCCCAAGGCATATCTAAATGTCTCCAGGTAATGCAAAGCTACTATTTAAGGTTTTTTCCTAAGTTTTATGTTTCCAAATGTTACTAAAATAGATGTAGTCTTAAATTTTAAAAATTATTTTTTGCAGTTTTTATGACACATTTTACTGATACATAATCATTAATTTTGTTTTAGAACACTAATAGTTAAAAGCTAAGCAGGTCAAGCAATGTTTTATGTAATGGGTAACATTATGAATTTCAAAGACTATTGGCATTTGCTTAAACTGCAGTCTCTCTACAAAATAATAAATTATTTAACACAAAATTAACTTTATTTGATATTAAGAAAAACCCAGTGCAAATTAACTTATTTTTCATAAGAATACTATGTCTACAAGGACCACCAGTTTTTAAAATAATATACTAATAAATATATTCAATATTCTGAATTACTATCATTATTTCAGATTAATTTATGTCTCTGAATTCAAATACTTTCATACCTCTGAATGTTTCCTTAAGTTCAAGTATTTATAGACTCTTCTTCATTTCTTACATCTCAATTTGTAACTAATATTATACTGAACTTGCTGTCTGAGTTAAGTATATGCTACCCCAAAATGAAGATACTCAAAGCTTATAAATCTACCATTCAGATACTTTAAATAAAGCACCAGACATGCAATATATTTTTCTGAGAAAGTATGCCCAATTATAGAATATTTTTCAAATGCTATACAATTATTTATAAACTGTTTAAATAAAATGAGTCAATGATTCACTATCATGTAAAAATTTGAATAGCTATTTCCAGCCCATTATTCTTTATATATTTTTGCCAGTCAATTGCACTCAATAGAGGTTTTATGATTTCAGCAGAAGAAAACCAGCAATTAAGAACCAGAGAACATTGTTACCATTCAGAATAACATGAGATTAAAGAGTTCTAACCTAATAGATAATGTAGTTGGAAAAAAAAACAAAAGTAGATAAATACTATTTTTCTCCTGTCCACAGAGGTAGACAATATAAATTGCAGTGTAATATTAATGTGTAAGACAAGTTTGAATATTCTAAACTAATAATGGGCTAACTTTGAAAACAAAAGGTAGGGGTGTGTGTGTAACAAATGTGCATAAGGTTCTAATTATTAGCAATCGGGCATCTTTCTTTGCAGTTTAAACTGAACATGGAAACTGGATTACCTACAATCAGTTGTCAATTCAGTCTCTTAGGTAATTTTACAGGTGTCTTCTGGGAATAGATTATGTTTTAAATCCTATAATTCTGAATTCTCAATTTCCTCCTTTATATACTAAAATAAATTTGGAATCATATAATATTACACTATTTAATAACAACCATAAAGGCCCTTAAAGTATTATGGCAATTTTTTAAAGAATATTTTTCACCAAAGACTTTCAAATTTTGTTCAAATACAAAAATTATATATACATATATAACAAATATGTATATAAAACACCCCTTGCCTCTTTGCATGTTTACAAGCAAATATTAATGTATAATTTTACCCTCAAGGAAATGAATGTCTAAATTCCAAAATTGCTAGGTATGCCTCTATTGAGGATATTTGAATTCTAGTGAATTACTTAATTGGAGCTAGGTGTACTTCTTTAACTTTGCTTTAAACCATGTTATTTTTCAAAATGTATAATAAATTCATATTAAAATAATAAATTCCATAATTGCTCATAAAATGACAGTCTAAATTTATGTGCCTGCTTAGCACATCTTCAGCAATAGGCACTATTTTGATAATTATAATAAAGTAACTGCTGATTTAATTGTCCATTGCAACTTTTCAGGTTTTGAAATTTTACATCATTTGAATTATCTTACTATATGCCAATGCAGAAGATTAGTATATTTCAATTAAGAACTTTTCAAATATAAGTTTGATATAAATATTTTTTCTGGAAAAAAATTTGACTTGTTCTCTTGGAACAATATTTATTTGGCCACTTATTTCTTTCAGTTACTTGCTTTTATAAATCTAATAATTTAGTGATTTAATATTTATTGTATTAAATGTAATCGCTTTTCAATGTTCGGAATTACAAAGCAGTTAATTTGAAAGTGTTCTATTTTTCTTTATTAAAGGTATGTGTATGTATAAATTAACCATTTCTAAACAAGTTTAAATACTAGCTCTGTAATTCAAAACAGTAGAAGTAATCATAAGGATTTTTGGATTATGGAAATAACCATAAAGGTTTTTGGATTATCAAATATATATGGAAATTAGAGACTACTTTTTAAACTATTCTTTACAATGTTATTCTAAGAAATGATGACCTAATAAAAATTACTGAGCACCTGTTAAATGCTATCTACTATGCTAGGTACTTTATATGCACTGCTATTATTTGTAACAAAATACCTTGTCACTTTTTAACTATGAGTCCCCTGAACAAAGTATATTTTGACTTTTTTAATTGCTTGTTTTCAAGGGTCAATCTCTAACCACTGCTTGTAGCCACAGGTAATATTTAATGAATGCTTTCTATGCCATATGTTTGCATTATCTCACTGAATCTTCACAACATCTCTTAAGGTTGTATTATTTTCCCACTTCAATGATGAAGAAATGAAGGCTCTAAAAGGTTAAGTGACTTGCATAAGTGGCAGTGGTACCAGAAGATCAGAGTTCCTAACCATTATACATACTGCCTCTTCTTTACAAAGGACCGGCCCTTTTGTAAAAGAAAATGACAAACTCTCTTAGAATTGTTCACTGGCATTCTTTACAGTAGGAATAGACTCAGGAATAGGACTCTCCTTCCTTGCTGTTACTTTCTGTGATATTTATCATGGGAGAGCTATTAATATGTATCTGACTCCACTTTAACAAAATAAGGGAGAGAAGAGGAAGTGAAAATGGGTTTGTTAGAGAAAATAACAACTAAGTTTTTCTCTGCAGCAAATAAAAGTGACAAGTTCCATTCTACCCAAAAAGTTGGATTTTACAGATAAGAAAACATGGAAAGTGTTAAGACTTCAAAAGAATGAAGTGAAAACTGGATATTTTGAGGCTTTGGAATTGGAGTTTGATATTAAGAAACTGCATACCCGCCCAGCTCTGCTCATCTGCTGAAAAAATCTTACGTTGCTTTAAATTTTTGTTTGGTGGGTTTTTGTTGTTGTTGTTGTTGTTGTCTTTTGTTTTGTTTTGTTTTGTTGGGTTTTGTTTGGAGAGAGAGAGTTTGGGCTTTGAATTCCTGATTTTAGCATGGTGATGAATTTAGACTCCAAACTCTGGGGCTTTTATTGTTGTGGCTGCTTGATCTTTCTCAGAAAAAAAAATAGAAAACAAGAAACACGGGTGGCTTAATTTTTCTTTAGTAGTGTCGGGGGAGGGACAGAGGGAAAAAAAATTAAACGGTCCACAGCCAGTCCGTATAATTTGAGGTTTTCTCACTAAGCTCCCTTGGGAGATTCCGACGTGACCTTTAATCGGGAAATGGTAACTTTATTAAGATTATCTGGTTGCCCCCTTCCCGCTACCACAGGACAAGCCACGCTGCTTAGTCCTCCGGGAGCCGCGGTGTGCGCGCGCCGGAGCGCGAGGCCCCCGCAGTTGCGGAGCCGAGACCTCCCACGTGCGCTCCACGGGCGGGCGGGCGGGCGGGCGTGGGGGACACTCGCCGCGTAGCCTCTCGGAAGCGCCCCCTGGCCCTCTTCGGGCAACCCTGGCCCCCAGACGAGCGGCGGAAAGGGCTCCGAACAGGCGCGGAGGCGCTTCCAGGCCCTCCGCGACCCCGGCGGGGGTCGACGCCTCGACTGCGCCCAGGGAGGAAGGGGGAGTCTTTCCCGCCGCCCCCCGCAGTCTGGCACCGCCCGGCTCGCGCGGCGGCCCGCGGGCGGCCCGGGCTTCCCCTCCCTCCGCCGAGGTCAGGAAGGGATCGCGCTGGTCCACCGCCCGAACGCAGCCGCCCCTCGCACCTCACCTGACCGTACTTGGCTTCCTGCTCCAGGGCTCCCTTCTCCAGCCCGTTTACCGCGTGCGGGGCGGCGGCGGGGAAGCTGTTCCGTCCCAGACTGCTCCACTCCTCCACCTTGGGGCTGTGGTAGGGGGAGCTGTCGCTCACTCCTGGGGAGGAGAAGACCTCAGGCTGGTGGCCCCAAGCACGTGCCCCCTCCTGACACGCGACCCGAACCCGCGACCCGCGACCAGCGGGCACTAGGGCTCCGACCTCCTTCCGCCCCGGGGCCTCGGCCTCCCACGGGCGCCGGGCCTCGGCGCGGCCTCTGCGGCTTGCAGCCCAGGGCCCGGCCAAGTGGACTGCCTCAGAGTAGGCCTCTCCCAGCTCTCTCACCCGCGCCTTCGGAAAGATTTTTGTTTTTCTTTTCAACCGGTCTTTGATTTTCCCTGGCTCCCCCAGAGAAACCAGTGGAAGGAACCTGACAGTTTTGCGAAAATGTTTCCAAATCGGGGTAAGCCCCCGTGAAGCTGGTTGTACCGTTCTCCCCAGTCCTAACCCAGCGTGGACTGGGGGTTGACAATCTGGGAATGGAAGGGACTGACAAGGGAGAGAGGAGCATCCTGGCCGAACTATCTCCGTGCTGGGCGTAGACACATCCAGGTAATGCTCTCTATAGTAGGGGCCTGGTAGTTCTGTCAATAAATGGAACAAAAGGCCTGCAGAGTTCTTTGCAAACACAACGAAATGCTGCCTGCAATACACATGCAAAATATATGTGCGTAGATTTTCCCCTGTGTGTGACCAGCCTCGATACCCTTTCTCTATATATGGAATACGAGGGTATGTGCACATGACTCAAAAAAAAATAAGCATTGCAATTACCATTGTAAATGCCATGCGCATCATTTTCGTGGTGATTTTTATGATATAAAAGGTCAAGAAAATGAAAGTAGAATTAAATGTTTGTTAAAGGAATAAAGGCACCAGTTATCCTTTATGTTCTTAATAGAGATGCAAAGTAAGTTATGTGGTGTAAACTGATTACCACAATACCTAAGGGACTGCATATTGAATCATTGGCATCTTTAAGTGACCAAGTGCAATTTTAAACAGAAGATGTTTGAAGACTGTGAACAGTGTGTTCTGTCTTTGGGACCTATGGGTGGAGGACCAAAGTTTGACAAAGCCACTACAACTTGATTTTAAATACTTCCATCTGACACAGTGCTTGGAAGTTTTGTAGAAATGGTCCATTTTAGAAACAATCTTTTTATATTCACAGATTTGTCAGAAAACAGGTTATTTATAGCTAGCATCCAGAATCAACAACATCTAGAATGAAGAGTTACTACTCTCAACAATACAATACTTTTCTAACTGACATTTGGTCTGATTGGAGGATCCCCAGAGAAGAAAAGTTTTCTTTTCGACTCTGTCGGTCTCCTTTCACTGTCCCTCCCCCTCTCCAAAGAATTAGATTGTGTTCCAATTTTCACCAGGAAACTCTATTTTGGCTCAGGACTGCCAGTCTGTCTTTGCCTTCCCAGACAAAAGGCAATCGGTGGGCACAAGCCTCAAGTTATCTTAAGAAATTGAGATCCCCCGGTGAGCCCCCAATTCTGCTGATCTCACACTTTCCCATGAACAGGGGCTTCCTTTAAATGTCAGTGAGGTCAGTTTATCCTATAAATCAAGGGCAAACTCTCCAACTAAAGCTCCAGACCAGCTCTGAACTCCTAGAAGGGTCTTGTAAATTCACAGGGAACAAGAAGATGAGAAATTGGGGCTCTGATTTAATTATTTAAAAGATAATTGTGCCAATGTGGTGGTAAATAAGAAAGGCAGGAACTAATTAAAGGAACTACTTCCTCCACCACCCCTTCCTATTTAATTTTTCCTCCACACATTTTAAATTTTGGCTGAGAAATTAAGAATGTAGGCTGTTTGTCTCCGCAATATTTAAATTCTGAGTCTGGGATATTCTGACTTTCTTTTCGCCCTACCGAGAAAGAAATTTATGCCATTAGTTTTGTTTTGCTTTATTTTAACAACGCAGTAAAAGAAAACAAACCCGGGGCTCTTGAGGAAGCCCGAGGGAACAGAAGGGCTCCGGGAATCGTTCTTATCAAGCAGAAAAGACACTGAGAGCACCGCAAGGTCAAGGGTGAGAAAGGAAAGGAACTGTGGGGTGGCACCGTTGAAAACGTGCAGGGGCTAGATGCCCACTTGCAGTTCCGGGGGCCTCAGAAGCCTAGAAGGAAGCAGCAGGAGCGGAGAAACAGAAAAGAACAGAAGAGAGGACAGCAGGGAATCGCCGAGCATTTTGTCTCCACCGCGGCGGTGGTTGGTGGCACTTTCTAAGATATGTATATAGTGACGTCTGTTCAGCTAAGAGACAGAGAAGGAGAGAAAGAAACATAGCAGAAAATTGTCCCAGAATGGGCAATGCAGTAACATGCAAGTTGCTAGTAGTAACTTTCGGACCTCCGTTTCCGAGGAAAATGAAGTGAAGCATAAGAATGAAACCAATTAGCTGACATTTGAACTTCCTGCCTGAGCAAATTTGGCCTGATTGCTAGAATCCTCAAGAAGAATACTGCATTTTCCACAGGGTGCTCCACTCCTCGCGGCCGCATCTGATCCCCACACAGGCTGCCTGCAGCCAGCAGCCCAACGCCGGCTGTGATCTCTCGGACTGCGCCCCCAAGTCCGGCCCCGGCCGTGCTCCCCAAGTGAGCGAGCAGGTCTGAGGCTGCAGTGGCGGGGGAGGCGGGGGAGGGTGGAAAATGCGAACCATGTGTTGGGGATGGGGGGAAGTTATGGGTCTGGTAGTTTGAGATGAGGCAGGAGACTGTGTGTGTGGCAAGGAAACCGAGGGCATGAATTTCAAGTTAATGAGATCAGGACACCCCCTGGGAAGACTCCTTACATTTCCAAAGGAAAAAGCCCCAGGTGGTGGGATAGACACTGGCCGAGGCCCCAAATACTGAGACCCCAGCGAGGGTGCGGAGAAAGGCTCTGCACATCCTCACAGCGGCCCTTGAGCCCTCCTTACCTTGGTCGGTGATGGAGCGAATGCCCAGGATGTCGGTGACGGAGTGCGAGGACGGCCAGGTGCGCGGCATGGCCACCGAGCCGGGGATGGCGGGCACCCCAGGTGGCGTGGGCACCTTAGCGGCGGCCGCCGTGATGGGGCTGGGGTAGGAGTAGATGTGGTTATAGGGCAGCGCCGGCTGCGGTGCAGGCTGGTGCTGTTTGTATGAGTCGTAATGGCCCTGTTGGGCCAAGTTGCCGATCTTGTTACGCAGGATGCGGCTGATGGAGCTCACAGAGGGCACGTTGTACTTGTCACACACGCCGTCGGCCAGTAGGCGGTCCCGGATCTCCCAGGCGAAGATGCCGGGGTCCCTCTGCTTGTAGGTCCGGATGTGCTTCACCACAGTGGGGGTAGTGACCCGAGGCTTGCTGCCCCCGATGGCTCCAGGCAAGATCGAGCCTGTCTCGTTGTAGCGCGCCAGGATCTTGCTGACGCAGCCATGAGAGACCCGTAGCTGGCGACTGATGTCACACGGTCTGATGCCCAGTTGGGCCAGTTCCACGATGCGAAGCCGGATGGCATTGGGCAGCGGCCTCCCGTTCACGAATACTCCTCCCAGCTGGTTCACCTCCCCAAAGGCTGGCTCTGCAAAACAAACACAGGGCGCGCAGGGACGCGCACCCGCAGTTTGGGACAGTCGCCTGCCACTCGGCCTCCGGCCTCCGTGCGCGGCGGGGGGCAAGGTGGCTGCATCCGCCCAGGGCTGACGACCCAGGCTTTCCTCACATCCTACGGCCCCTGAGATTTGAGGGACGGCCCCAAACCACCGCGGTCGAATCAGACCCCCTCCCAAATTCCGGTGGTGCTTGCGGCCGCTAGAAACAAATAAAGTGGTGAGACGCGGGGCCGCTCCGAGTGTTCAAAAGTCTCGGAATCAGTCGGGGAAACCGGTCTTGACGCCTGCAACTGGCTCCTACTCGGCTGGCTACCGGGCGCTTAAGTCCTTGGGCTGCTCCCCCTTGATCCTCAGCGCCCCGCCTTGGGGACCTGCGCAATTAGACAAGCTCTAGGGGAAGCTCTTTTTTTGTTTGTTTTTGTTTTTTCTGTTTTGTTTGCCAGTGTGAGTGTATGTGAAACAAAACTTGGTCTGCCACTGGGGCTGCGGCGCTTGCTGATGCCACCGCTCCTTTCTCTTAAAATCAGAAAATGGCATCAACAGCAACCCAGTAGCCAGAGTTTAGACTGAACTGCTGTGCGCCTCTGACCCTTAGCGTGTTCCTACAAGTTGTAGAGCAAAGTCAATAAGGAGAGTGTGAGCGCTCAGAGGTGCGCGCCCTCGCATTCTCTCTCCCTCCCTCTCTTGCTTACTCCCTCCCTCTCCGGCTCTGACAGCGTCCCCCGCAGCCACTCACCCATTGCTCCGAGCAGCACACCAAGCGGGCCCCAGTTCCGAGCTCCCAGAAAGAAACTTTTTGCACGGCCTCAGTGGCCCAGCCCGTCGCTGCCCCAGACCGTGGGTGCCTCCGCTTCTTCCCCGGAGGAGTCGGTGAGAGTGCAAAAGGAAGGAGTAAAAGGAAGTCTGTGCCCCGTAGAAAGTGGCTTGAGTTCTGCATTTCAATCTAAGCAGCAACGTGGGCTGGGCTGAGCGGGGCGGGCGGCTCTGTCTATCACTCACTGTGGACACGCCCCTCACAGAGGAGGGCCCGAGGGCAAGCTGCGTGGTGATTGGTGCGGGCCGGTGAGCGACAGCACGGTCCGGGAAAGTCCTTCCGCTGTCTCTTCATGCTTGCTCCGCACCTGGGTGACTCAATAAAATGGAAATTGGTGTTTGACACCTTCTGAGGAGTAACGCAAGTAGACAGCAAAATCATGCTGATGAAAATGCTGAATAAGCAAATTAAAGCTTTTGGTCCCCATATGACAGACTCGAAGAGAGAAGGAGCTGAGGAGACTTGGGGGGGGGGGGGGGCCGAGCGCCTACGAAGTTCTTAGAATTGTTACGTGTGGACACTACCTCACCCCGGGAGATGAAAGCAAAGGTGAGGGAAGGTGGGCCCATCGGAGAGACTGGGAGGTTTAGGGGAGACAAAGTCAGAGGAGGAGGCCACGCTTACCACCAGAGGGAAACCTCTCCTTGCCCCCCTCCACGGGACTAGTCTCGAGGGGAGTGTTCGTCCAGGAGCTCGGGGCACACTGCAGCCACGCAGGCTGCAGACAGAGGCCACGCGGGTCTCAGAGAATATAACCACGCGCGGCCGAAGCGAGCGCACAGCCACCTTGGACTGATGCCTTCGCGTGGGGTGCGCTCAGGGGAGGCCCGAGCGCCCCTGCGCTCCGCCGAGGTGCCGGCCCACTGGCGCCCGGTGCAAACATCTGCCGGTTTCCCCACCACCACAAAACCACTGCAAAGGGGTTTTGTTTAAATATAAAAAAATACTTTATCCCGGGAAGATGAACACCTGGTCTGCATGTGCATGCAATGCCGGCATCTTCGGTTTACCTACCAGAGGCCCCGGGGTTCAGCCTTCCTCTGAGTTTCCACTTCGTTCACCCTAAATCTACTCTAAAGTGTACAGTTCTCTCTTGGGTGGCCAAATTATTCTCCTTTTGAGTGTGAGTTATAGAGAATGCTAATCAACATTTTACAATACGGGGAACATTGTTTTAAAATAAACTTTGCAGTTGCCCTGGTTCGGGTCTATGATACGCATACTGTTTATTAACTGACTGCTCCTTCCAGGACTTGGGCTGATCCTCTCACAGTCTCAAGGGATGTGTGTTGCTCTGGTCTACGGAGAAGCTGACTGGGCCAAGATCCCGGGGAAGTAAGTGGAAAGAACCCAGTAGAAACTAACGATCCGCTGTGCTTTTTGGAATGAATAGCAATCTCCAGATTCTTATTCTTCTATGGCAGGCATTCCATGTTCAAATTTCCAGGTACAAAGGATTTAAAAGATAAAGGAAAGATGAATTTGATTACACTTCATTCTTTACAATTGGTTTCCCATAACTAGGAATACAGTACTTGAACTTATCTACCTGCCCTCTCCCCAACTGTTTAAAATCTCAAAGTTTGACTTGATAGGGATTTCACTGGTCCTGACCCCCAATACCTGTTGAGTCACACCGACAGGCACTTTACAACGCAAAGGTCTTTTGGAATCCAAGCTTTTAAAAGCAGCAGCAGCAGCAGTTCCTTCTTGGGGCTGGGGTACAAATTAATTGAGACTGAAATGTCTGAGGAGAGCTTATGATTCTGCCTTAGGCTTTTTGGTAGGAATAAACATGGTGGGCATCTTGATCAGGAATCCCTCTGGCCCCTTCCCCCTCAGAAACACACAGTGAGTAGCAACCTACTGTGGGCGGACTCTGCTCAGCCCCAGCGCACCCAGTGAACGTTTGGGTGTCTGAGGGACTGTAGTGTCAGTAAAAAGCTGTTCTGCCTTGGGGCTGGCAAGACCCAGTGCCTCATGTAAACTATGAGCTCTCTTTGAGGGCTATAGCTGGATCTACAGCACCAGCATAGAAAGGCCTAGAGACTCTTATTCAGAGTTCTGACTAGGTGGACCTAACACACTCCCATTCCCTCATCTCCTGCAGCTGCCTCATCTCTGGGAGTTCCTGAATGGACGGGTCTGCGGCTATCTGTCCGTTTCCACCTGCTGGACTTGGCTTTGGTCTGGCACGGGGTCATAGCTGCGGGGACTCTCTGCTCTGTGGTAGCCCGACAAGGCCTCATCACACCTCCAGTAGGTGGGTTGGGGGACAAAGAGGAGGTACAGCGCGCTCAGCTCCCCGCATTCCCGACAGTACAAGTAGAATCTTTGGTGTTTTGGAACACTCAAGTACCCAGGAAGCCCAGAATGGGGCTCCTGGGGCAAGAGAAATGGAAGCTTCAGGGAATCCTAGAGGAAGGGGTTGATTCTGAACCCTCCACGGGAGGCATGAGTGCTGTGGCCAGGTATTAGGCCATCAGATGAACACAGACAAATGACCTGAAAGAGGGACAGAGACAGAAGAAGAGAGGGAGGGAGGAGGGGAAGACAGGAGGGAAGAAAGGAGGAAAGGAGAGTCTGAGGAGCAGCAACCCTAGGCGGTGGGCATAGGGATGCAGGACTTCGAAAAAGAGCAAGGGGTCAGCTAGGGTCAGCGTCCCCCTGGTTACTGCCCTCTCTGGACCCGGGAGATCACACAGAGATCGGAAGAATTTCGACTAAAAGAAATTTAAGACCAAAACCAAAACACAACCAGTACGGCCTGCAGCTAATACAGGCTGGGGAGAAGCCAAAAGCCCTTTCCAGGGCGCTGTCGAGGCCTCCTTTGAGAAGAGACCCACTCTCTGGGTAAATATTTACTCAGTGGGAGACTAGAAACTGGCCGGGCGGGAGAGTGTGAAGCAAGGGGTTTACGGGGTTTGGAGAGAATCCCTATGCTCAGCACTGAAGGGAACAAGCATGTACTTCCGCCCGAGGGGAGCCGGGGCCCAAGACTCCAGAGGCAGTCCCGCCTGGGCTTGCGGCTTGGAGAACTTTACTCCGCAGCCCGCCTTTTGGGGTGGACTGTCGCCCTGCACCTGCGGGCGGAGGCCAGGTGCTTTAAAGTCTTCATAAATCTGTCAGCAGGCCCAGTGCCGCGGGCGGTCACCTGCGGCGACCCCCTCCTGGCCCTAGTGCTGTCTGAGGAGGTATTTGGACCGTGGACTAGAATCCAGCTCCTTCCGCCCTAGCGCGGCCTGGCCAGAGTCGCCTAGGGGATGCCGAGGTCCGACCAGGGTGCAACATGCTTTGCTGGGAGCAGGGAGCCCTCCCTTGCGTCTCCAACCTCAACGGATGCTCTGGGCTGTTCTGCCAGGTGCCTGCATACCCAGGTCTACGAGTCAGAGACAACCGCTGCGGATAGGGGTGCGGGTATAGCTAGAGAACGGCCTGTGTTTGCGCTGGAGAGGGGTCTGCTGTTCCCGGTCGCACTTAACGAAGAGCGGAGTTGGCACAGGCGAGCATTAGGCATCAGGCTCCTCCAACTAGCCCCCTGCCAGAACAAATAGGACTTCAAGTAAGGCCGGAGTGGCGGTGCCCGTCGCTTGCCCTGCGGGGAAGTTTCGGGGATTTGTAACAGTCAGAATATGAGCTCCTGGGTGGGTTTTTGAAACACGGAGCAAAACACTGTTCTTTCATCCGTCTGAGGGAGGAACGCGGTAGAGGCGAGATCCCGCATCCGGTTCCCGCACCCCGAGCGGCTCTCGTAGGGTAAGTAAAGGACAGCGCGCGGTGTAGCGAGAAAAAAATTGGATTTCTCGGATCCTCACGGAGCTGTGCTGCCAACACCGGCCGTGGGTTTCAACACCGATAGGCCCACGGCCAGGTCCTGGCCTCGCAGGGTCAGCGGCCTCTCCTCAGCCCTTTCCACCTCCCAGCCACCGTTGCCGAGTGGCAGCGAGCACCGCACTTAGTGCCTGAGGCGAGGGAGGGAGGGTCCACTCCGGGCTGAAGCCGAAGGATCAGCGCCTGGAAGGCGGGTGGGGGGCGGCAGGGGCCTCAGCTGGAGGAACAGGCCGAGCAGCGAGGGAGAGATGGCCCTGTGTGGCCCTCAGTCCCGGCCAAGCCGGGGCGGGGTGGGGGCTGGAGGAGTGGGGCTCAGGCACACTGACCTGCCAGCTTGGCTTCCCGGGCTGCTGACGCGACTGGACGCAGCAGCCCAAGAAGAGGCCGCAGGGGCCCCCCCGGAGAGGCCCGGGGGATTCTCCCAGAGCTGCCAAGGCCTCCCCGCGGCCTCTCCGCCTTCCTGCTGACGATGCTCCGAAACAAGACCCTTTCCCCAAAAGACAGTAGCCCACCAAGGCGATCCAGAGCGCGGCTATCCGGCTGCCCGCCTGGGGTCGGCCCCAGGGCTGCCAGCGCTCCTCGCCCGCGGTCTCCTGCCGTGGGCAGGGGAGGGGCCTGCTGCCGCCTGGAACCCGCTTTTAATTCTCCGCCTGCCTGTTTCCGATCACTCGGGGTTGGTTTTTCTGTTTGCTCACTCCTTCTGTTACAATAAAAACAATCGACATTTCTTTTCAGTTTCCCCATATTAGCGTCACTCAGTAATTGTTCTCCACCCCCCCCCCCCCCAAGTCGAAGGCGAGCGGGATTGCTCGCACTGGAAGGTTTCTGAGTATATAAGCAAATCTTCCCTAAAGACTTTAAGTAAAAATAAATAACGGCCCGGGAAATTGCCGTGACCCCAGCATCACTTTCTGAACGCAAATTACACCCATTTTTCAGTTTTCAACAGCGGAATTACTTTCAGAAGGGCGGCGCGGGGCCCCTTGTGATATGGTTACATGTGTTTATTAAGTCCGCGAATGAAAGAGAACACATTTCTGCGCACCGGGCGAACCTCGCGGCTGCGGGCCGGTCGGTGTCGTCTAGAACCGGGTCCTGGCCAGGGCCCTCTGCGAGAAGGGTCCCTGCGGGGGGCGGGGGGGGTGCGGGGGTGGCTAGGCCCAGCCTCTCGCAGGGGGAGTGCACTCCGCTCAGCCGGGGCGCAGCAGCGCCTGCAGCCTCCAGCTGCCCCGCGACCCGGGAGGACGCCGTCTGCGGTCCTTGTGCAGCCCCGAGCTGAGGCGGCCCGAGAGGCTTGCAGCTGCGAGTGGGAAAAGCAGAGCTTCGGGGTTTTTAAAGACCCGGCCCACAGGGTCCCTGAGAGAGCAGGGCCGCTGCCTCCTCTCGAAGACCCGATTGGCCTAAAGGCTGTCTGGGAAAGATAAACGCGAACCAGGCCGCGCCTCTGCGCCTGGCGGTCGGCTCCCCAGCCACTGCCCAGCCCGCGGGCAGCCCCCGCGCCCCGCCCCGCCCCGCGGCGGCTCCGGGGCTGCAGCTTTCCCGCGAGGTCCTCGTTGCCCGCGGGCTCCTAGCGCGGGAACCAACCTGCGGGCCGGCCGCAGTCCCGGTGCCAAGCGCGGCGGGCAGGCCTCCTATCTTCAGTGATGCAGGGAGCCGCGTCCCGCTCACTTCGGAGTCTCCTCGGATTGCGGGGCGGGGGTGGGGGGCGGTGTGACCGAGAGTCGCGTGGCGTCCCGCGACGCCTGGCGGGCCCTGCAGCCCCGGCCACCGGCGGGACGGCGGGACCGCCCCACGCCGCGCGCGGCTCTCGAGGCACAGGATTTGCAGCGAGCCACCTTCTCCGAGCTAATTCCACCACCAGCCGCGCTGACTCCGAGAGCGGGGACTCCTGCTGCACTGTCCTCGCTTGCCCCCCAGAAACAGTGAGCGGTGGCCGGGAACAGAGAGGCAGGGTCCGAGGCCTGGAAAATTTCCCGCGGTCTTCGAGGCCCCGTCGGCCTCTCCCGGAGTTACCTCGTCACGGCGCCATCTACAGGTGGCAGATGGGATCGTGCTCCCTAAATGATTTTTGCCAGCGTTGGGAAAGGCCTTTGAACGTCCACAGAACTTTGATAGCCCGAAACATTCAGTTCCCCATTCCAATTCCTCCTCCACCCTCGACTCCACTAGGCTCCAAATCTCGGTACCTCTCTCTACCATGTTTCGAGGCAAACCCCAGTATCAGTCTTTTCATGATTCACCAAAAGCCCATCTCCCGCCGGATCCCAGGCTGGATCTTCTCGCGGTCTCCAGAGGCTCCTAAGGACCATGGTCTGTGAGCTCTTTCTGGGCTGCGAGCTGTTCCTGTGCTGCGGCTGGAAAGCCGGAAACTGCGGAGGCTCCGCGCGGGGAAAGGGAGCAATGGGCCCACCCTTCTCCAACTCATCCTTCCATTTGCTGAGGGCTCGCAATAATCTTACAAAGCAAGTATTATTATCTTTTCCGTTTCACAACAGATAAAACGGACTTAGATGAAATAAGAACACACAAGACACTAGGATTAAATGAGTTCACCTGGTTAAGTAGATGGGGCTGTGAACCCCACCATGACCCGAGTGTCCTTGCTTTCCCCATTTCTCTGTTCCGCAGGAACAGCTCACGCTGAAGCCCCAGGAGGAGCCTCCTTACCCCAGGTGTCTGCACGGAAAGTGGACTTTCCCACTCCCTACTAACAGTTAGAGAAACCTGCCTAAGGCAGTACTGAGAGCCTGCGGCAAAGGCACAGTGGGACTGCACCCTACCCTCCTCTCCTGGGCACAGACTCCAGACAACCTAGCGCGTCGGACTGAAGGGGTGAGCGAGGGAGACTGGGATAGGGATCCAGTTGCGGTTACTGTCCCCTACTGGTCTGGGCTAACCGGAGCATGAAGGCGCGGAGTTCGGAGACTGTGGGGACCCAAAGAGTCCCCTCCCCACTGGAGTACCGCAGCTGAAAGGCTTCGAGAGAAGCTAGACGAAGACCGTGGAGAACTGGGCATGAACTGTGCTTCACTGACTTGTTCCCCGACTGACTGGACCTGCCCACCTGGTGCGCTCTCCTATCAACCAGCAGGCAGAGAAATCCACGTTTGTCTTTCTTGGGAATTCATTCTGGTTTGTACCTGTAGGCGTTTCTTTTTAAGACCACTGGAGTGGCGACAAAACAGAAGAAGCCGAGGAGCAATAAAATTAGAACCCTTAATTAACACAGCTAGCTAGACCTAAGGGGTTCTAAAGTACACGTGGTAACTAGCCACACACCCTCCCGGGCTTTCCCTTGCTCTGGGGTGCATTTTGGAGTCAGCTCGACTCTTTTCTCATTACCCTAGATACAGCAGAGAAACAAATATTTCCTTTAAAACACCGTAATAATAAAAAGATTTCAGCACACCCTGACAGAGGTGGTAACCAGGAAAAGAGAAAACCACCAGGTTTTTAGGGCTAAGGTTTTACTGGCCTGAGGAAATCTTCTCTAGCTGTGGCTTGGGCGGAATTCGCTCCATTGTTGAATGGGGGCTAGAGGTGAGGGGCTTCTTCCAGCTTGGACACCAGGAGCTGGGCTGCGAAATCCTAAGCTGGTGTTTTCAGGTTTAGGACAGAATCTGTGCTCCACACCAGGATCTGGCCACCCACATCTTGATTGGAATCACCAGCGCTTTGCAGGTTAGGAGGAAACGGACTATTCTTGCAGCAAGGGTCCTTATTCCAGCAATCTTCTGCTGGTGCGCAGGGGTCCTACAAGTCGTCGTCCTGTCAGGGCTTGGTTCTCCCGAGAATGGATAAGTTCGGGTAGGCCCTCTGCTTCAGGACCCCAAGAGACCCACTGGAAGCATCCAGAGCTCACTTTCTCTGCCTCCCTCTGCCAGTCGAGCATCCTGTCAGTCTAAAAACTCTGAAAATCTGCTCACTACTAGAGGGAAAACTTGGCCTCCCGTCTCCTCCTCACTGTCGGTGGCATTTGAGACAAGCTGTATGTAAGAGTCAGTGGGAACGCAAAGTGTAACCACCTTTCCCCTGACACAACTGGAGGATAGCTCTGGAGAAATTGCTGAGGGACCCAACAATGCGGTTTTCAGTGACTACATGGTGGCTAACGGAGAGACATGTAATGGAAGAACTAAATAAATATATAAACAAAGCCTCTTCAAAGTGTTTCTTTTCTGAGACAAGAGAAATAAAGCATGGTACATTTTTGCAGGTAAACTAATTTCAATCCCCACCACCTCCGTGGAGAGAGGGGGGAAAAATTACTGCCTTTATGATTCACTGTCTTTTTCATCCAAATGAAACATTTTAAAATTGATGCGAATGAGTCCAAATTACTTTTCAGGAAAACTTGAGTAAATATTATTGGTTTTGTTTGGGACATGTATGTCATTTGTGCAGGTGTGGGGAAAATGTTTTAAGGCTTGTTTAAGCTGTAAAGAAATTTTCACATCTAAAAACTACTCACATATTAAAAATGTGTACATAGATGTTTAAGGGTATATCTTAGTTATGCAGATGTACTTTGATAGTGAACTTAATGAAATCATTTTTAGTTGAGCATCAAGAATAAAAACATAAGTAATAATGAGGAGCATAGTAAAAACAAAGAAAAAAACTTCTTGAGGGAAGAATTAATAAGACAAAGAAGGGTTTTTTAGACAATACCAACATTTTGCATTTGATCCTAATTCCTACAGTTCTATGTTATTTCAGCTTTTACATATTAAGATGGTACAATTTTGATTCAGTTGTTGAATTATATCCAGCCTTTAGGTTTAATGGCTGCAGGGGGGAGAGACAGGATTGCAACAACCTGAGATTAGCACCAGAAATGCCAGGCCAAGTTCTTATGTATGGTGTGGAGGCCGCAACAGTGTGGCTGTCATTCTTATATTCCCTGGGAACAGAGGATTGGGAGAACAGGCTGGTTCCATTTCCTGCAGGATCAAAACGCTAACCCGTGACAGTGGCTGGCCTGGGAGCCGCTTCTTAGAAGGACAGAAAGCCAATGTCATGACCACAGGGGACCTTTTAAAACCCCCTAGCACCTTCTTGCAGAACCAGAGGTGTGAATCTGATGTACTGGCGAGCTGACAACACAAATTCCCAAAGCAGTTTTTATTGCCTAAGCGATTCATATACTATTCCCTTTGGGATTGCATTCTGCCTAGCCACATGGTTCTGTTCTTGAGACACCCCTTTCAGTGGGGGAAGAAATAATGATCCCATTACTCAATGTAAAGAACTTTCCATAATGCCAGTTTAGGTTAAAATTTTTAACCCCTGAAAGTCAGGAAATAGAAAAATCAAAACTCTTTTACTTGGGTTAAATCACCCTCACTGCTCAGGCTATATAATACGTTGTGTATTTACAAGCCTCCCCAGAAAGCCCATTCCAGCCACCAGGCACTGCTGCTGCTATGTTTAAAGTTGGGAGGGGGGTATTGTAGTGCCACTTGACTGGGTACATTTTCCATTTGTAGACTGAGCATTTCATGCCAATAGATTTCTATGGTTACTTGCTAGGTAAAAGCACTGCACTACAGGTATTGATACATGGGCTTAAATATTTAAGAAAGAAAATTAACTTGTAGGCAACAAGCAGTCAACTCAAAACAAGACAGAGGTATGATGTAAATGTTTACATACCTCCCAGATCTTTCGGACACTAAACCCAGAAAGTTTTATCATTCATTTCAGCTCCATTTCTTCAACTCTGACATAAAATAGCAATTGGCATAAGTAGCAAGTAAGGTGTATTTTACTTAATTTTAATTTTAGAACTTAATGTGTGTATCCATCCATAGTTTTCCCAAGAGGAGAATATATAATAGAAAGATGTGTTAAGTTCCATGCTTGGAATTTCAGACATTGCTAAGTTACATATAAATTATGACTTCCAGAGTCTCCTCCAAATCCTTTTTCAGTGTAAGGGTAGTCAAAAAAGTGTGCATAAGTTTTCCTTTGGAATCAGATTTTTTTTTCTATGTTTTAGCTGTGAAACAAACTCACCTTAAGACTTTCTGTTTCTCAAGAACTCCCTGTCCTGTGACAAAAAAAAAAAAAAAAAAAAGAAAAAGAAAAAGAAAAAAATGAAAAGAAAGAAAGACAGACAGAGAACCTAGAGGGTTAACCTTGTAGAGTTGTGTGTAAGATGAACCACAGCTTCTGGCCACACATGCACATGATCTGCGTGTTTCATCATCGAGCTGCTAAGTCACATGAGGGTTTGGGGGATAAAGGTATTAGTGCAGTGGAGGCATTATTATTCCTATCAGAGCAAATTAGTCTCATTGGGGGAAATATGCCTTTGGGTAAAAAATATATTGAGTTATATAGAAGGAATGAATTACATACACTCAGATGATACTACATAAAAGCCACATTTTTTCCTCATAAGGGAAAGTTTCTTGTGTCAATAGAAATAGTGAGGGCAAAGCTATGCAGTCTGTACATGTCATCTGTACAAAACTCAAGGCATAATTTGGTATTTCACAATTCTATCAGCCAACTGTCCAAAAAACTTCAAACAAATATAGTTGTAAGTACACCCAAGGACATAATTCTCATCATATGGTTAAGTCTTAATGAACCAGATCACCCAGGAAAGCAAGTGTGGCAGAGATGTGAAGGAGCACATAGTGCATTGGGCACATTTTCTAATGACTTCATATCTCTAAACAGAAGAGACTGTAAGAAGAAACTGTGTATAGGATGTGCTGTCCTTTTATAATTTTTTGACATTGAAAGCATTTTTAAAATTCACTTAGGTAATTTCCATGCCTTTCCCAGAATGTTGTTGTAAGGGAGAGCTCAAAAAGATGAATCCAAATGAATGCCTCTTTAATAATCAAGCCTTCTTGGTAAGTATGCATAAATACAGCCAAATGTGAATGTGAAGATAGTGTGCATCAGGATAAAGTCTAAATGACCTTATTTGGGGGGGGGGGGAGTGTGAAGAATAGTTATTTCAAGCAGGACGATAGAAGAAGAGTGAAATATTTTTGTCACTAATTAAAATGGAGACACTTTTCTCCTTTATATCATCCGCTTAAAGCACCTAGGAAAAGCAAACTGATGGGATTAAGAGCAGAGGGATACAAACATTGCAAATTAAATTCATTGCTGTTGTTGCCACGACACATATTTCCAGTGCATTTATGTATGTATGTCCATGTATCTCAATAAATAAACCTAATGAACTCAGCTATAAGAACAACTTGCCAACTTATCTCTGAATAACTTATCTCTTACAACTTTGCTAGGTTTTCAGAAATGTCCTAAACTCAAAGGGCTGAATTTAGATCCAGTATGTGCTTCTAAATCTGATTAAAAAAATACTGAGTCTAGCCTAAGGGCTGCTCTGTAGGTCCACAAACCATGTTCCCACTACCCTTCCTAGAAGTCAGTGCTAAATTGAGGAAACAGAACCTTTCTTTGATGCATGACCTCACTATCCCCATGAACATGGGGGTATGAAGTGATAAATAAAATTACTGCAACTTGTACCCACTAACTAGAGGAAGCTGTGAACACCAGGAGAGGTTGCCCTTTCATTAGTACTGTATCTTACACTTGTCTCTTCCTTTAGTTCTATCTGTACCCCTTTCTCTGATACACTAATTTCTCTCTCTTTGTCAAACACACACACACACACACACACAACCCTATCTTATACAGTCCCTAGAAGAAAGCAGTGTTTTATATAAGATTTTGATTTTTAAAATGTTCTTTTCTAGTTAAAATTCCATGAAATCCCTGAAATATCTTAAAGCACACCAGGAAACTAAGCATAACATTACTAAGATGAGTTCCAGTGAGGTCATAAAGCAGTTAGCATTCTTCACATTAGATGCTTAAACCACCATAAATGCATATATGCCTGGATCTATCTTGAAGCTTATATTTTAAACAAGCCGTGAAAAGTATATCCAGACCTTTACAAGTTTAGGAGAAATTAGAATGAAGCTAACACAAGGTCAACCTTTGCCCTCTGTACTTGCTCACAAGTGCCTTTGTCCTAAAATCAGATAGAATGACCTTAGTTATATAGCATTAGGGGAATATGACCTTTTGTAATCCAAAGTAGAGTTTGGGGAGATGAGAAGCTAATCAAAATTATCAGTGTTTTGTGGCTGGTGATCAGTGGTTTAAGTCCACATTTACAGTTGTGCCAGAAACAATGATTTCGACACAGCTCCAGCCAGTTATCTCCTGGAGCTTTCTTGGAACATCAGTTTGGGTTTTTTTCTGCATTACAATTTTAAGTGCTGATCTCATTTTGGGCTGCTGTGTTCCTTTGAGGTCATTTTTGGAAGTAGAGAGGGGATGGTTATTCATCTGACCTCTCATAGATTTGAATACCAACTGAATATTTTATACAGCTTACTCCTCAGGTCAGTTGCCAAATAAAGCTTGGCTATTTGCTTCTTAGACTTCTTATGCACAGCTTAGGGAACAAGTACTCTTTAACAACTGTTAAAGGTACTTCACAAGACCTTCCAAAAGGGAACAAGTCTCCATCCAAATCTGAACCCAGGATATGTATGTGCTAAAAATGTATGGTTGGATCAAATGTATGGTTGGACTGTTATTATGAACTCTTCCATAATAATATTTCCAGCAAAGAACAATGTGAATTTCACTGCTTTATTTGCAGGGATGAAGGTCAGATTGTCAAATTGCAGATCTTGGGTCTTCAATAATGGGCCACTGTGTCTAACCTCCATTTCTTTTCCCCACTTATAGGAAGGAACAAAATAAAATGTTTTGTGGAAGTTTATATTGAAATGAGGTCAGGTAAACTAATGACTGCTTGGTATTTTATGACAAGTTTTATAACCTTGGAGTTGCCATAACTTTCAAACGATCATCAATAAAGTTTTATTGCGAAAGGGTCGCCATGTGTCTGAATGCTTTTGCACGTAGTAAAGGCCTGCTGCCCATTGGCTCAGCTCCCCAGCCCCTTTTCACCCCTGTCATGAAATCTTCCTCTTCTTATTAAAGGTTGGAAAGGCCTCAAGTCTGCTCTCCTTCATCAGATCGGCAATTTGGAGACTTCGTGAAAATTATTTATTCACAATGAAATGACACATATGACAAAATGCAAGAATATGTATTAAGACTCTAAAATTAGATTTTAAATGGACTCAAGTAAACTAAATGACAGTCTTTGGTGGGAGTGGGGGTCTGAGGAGAGTTTATTTCAGAAGCAGTGAATGCTAGGCTATGTATGTCTGTATAGCCCAGAGGGTGGTCATTAAATGATTAAGCGCTAAGGGGTGGATAATAGTCTTCTCAAAGACAAAACAAGTTTCTCAAGACTTTTCTAACGGATGAGAGAATCTTAACGATTTAGGAGACCCAGCATTTCGTCCTACCCCAAACTGTCCCAAAGAAGGGAAGGAGGAGTGGGCCAGAGCTCTTGTTTGTCCGACTGTCCCCAAACACATTCTCAGAAACGCTCCCCAGGGCCAAACCAAGAACTCCAGGTGTCTATTTCACAGCGTCAGCTCTCATGTTCAGATTGAAGTCCGCGTACACCACCAGCCCTACCTTGTCTGCTGTCAAACATGGTGTGGAAATGAAGCCGAGAATAGTGTCCTGCGATTTGGATGAAGAGAGCTATAACGAAAACTGATACAAAAAACGAAGCCTCTGTTCTATGCATTCTTCAGACAGCTACTCCCCTTCAGGCAAGGGTTGTGACGGAGAAAGTGGCAGGAGTTCTGGAAGAGCGACTGGAGGAGAGGCGAGAGAAAACCTGGGAAATCGGCCGCAGGCACTTGACCCATATCCGGACTTGAGTTCCATAACTTGCTTGGGCAGCCCAGGGGGTAGGGTAGTTCAGTTGGTTAGAGCATCGTCCCTATACTCCAAGTCTGGGGGTTGATCCCTGGTCAGGGCACATACAAGAATAAACCAATGAATGTTTAATAAGTGTAAAAACAAATAAATCTCCCCCTCCCCCAGAGGGAAGACCATCGGCCCCTTACTTTTTCGTTCGGACCTGTGCAGATCTCCATTCCTAGCAATTCCCAATGTACGCTGTTGCTCTGGGGAAAGTTATCGGTGGGTATTGCCCTCCCAGGTTCTCCCACCACTTCCCAGGCTCGGTGTCCCGCACTTGGCGGAAAGGGACCTCCAGCTCAATGAAATTGTGCCCGCTGCACTTCATTTTCCCCTGGGCCTAAGCCCCCGGAGCCGCGCGTCGGGGATTCGGACACTGAGCCATGTCTGCTGAGAGCAAAGGGCCGGAGCCCTTTACTGCCCCGACGCTTGGGGGCAGGAGAGAGCAGCCCCACCGGTCGGGCCGGCCTCCCAGGGCAGCGTGCTCTGGACCCTGCGCCGCGGTGCCAGCGGGGCTGTGGCGTCCGCCGCCGGCCGGAGACCAAGCAGCCCTTCATAGGACTTGAGAACTGCCTGCTCAGAGTCCCTGAAGAGCTCGGAGCTCAAGGTCTCTTTATGACGTTTCCTGGCCCCTTGAGTGGGCTTGGGATCTCCAGGGCGAAGGGGGTGTTGTGGGGAAAAAGGCTCCCAATCGTCCCTCATCTCCTATCCAGGCCCTGTCCTGGCCGCTCCCACTGAGGCGCCCGGAGCAGGCACGGCCCAACAAAAGGCGCCTAGGGCATCGCCGCGGGAGCGGACTCATAAGGGCTTCCGCGGCCCTCGCCACACACTCAGGTCGCCGCGCTCCTCGTCAGAGCTTCCTGGAAGCACTGCCGCGGGTGTCCCGGCGGCGGCTCGGGCGGGGGACTGCGACTCACTCCACCTGGCGTTCGCACTGCGGGAGTTCCGCGGGGAAAAGGCGAGGCGGGAAGCCGCGGCGCACGCACGGGCTGTGGCGCCACCTCCCGAGGAAACCGCGCAGGAAGTGTGGCTCCCGGGTGGCCTGCGGCCTTGGCTACTTCGGCGTCTCGCTAGTGCCCCAGCCCGCGCTATTTCCCCAAGTGACAACGCGAAATACGTGTGGCAACAGCTACGACGCCCCGTTGGTGGGTGTCCTCACCAAGTGATGAAAGGAAGGTCCTCGCTCCCGGAGGATTTACGAGCAAGCACACATCCGAGTTCTTGTGCGCCCAGCCTGAGGAAGGCTCAGAAGGATGAGATGGCCTTGACCAGCTACCAAGGCATCTCGGGACCCCAGGCTCCAGCAAGAAGAAGTAGGAGGAGGTGACCTGAGCTGAGGGGTGTTTGTGTCCCCCAAGGCAGGCTTCAGGTTGCAGTGGAGTCAAGCCTTTTAGAAGGGATCCAGCTCCGCTCACTGGACTTGAGCAGAGCCAGCCTCCCCCGGGAGGCACCAGGCCGCTATCTGCACCCCCACGGAAAAGAAGGCTTTTCCTCTCTGTTTGTACCAAGAAGCTTAGAAATTTTTGAAAGTAACGTTTTAAAAAAGAAATTACGTGAAAGTGGGAACAACACATTCAGAAATACAGAAAGAACCGTTTTCAGATTTAGGGTTCTGAAGTTAATTACACTCGAACACCAACCCCCCCCCCTCCCGTCCCCCCTCCCACTTTCAGGGACACACCATTCCTGAGTTCCTTTCTCTGACTTTATTCTTGCCTTGTTTTGAAAACTTGGGCTTTTCTGTTAGTGAACACTGTTCACTTGAGTGGAACAGTAGCGGATTAGTAGGTCATTTCTCTTCACACATTAATAGCAACTTTAAGCATATCTTATGAAAATCAGCCCAGGATGGCTGTGAAGGGATTCAGAATCTCAAGGTGGAATCCTCCTGTCTGTGTTATCTCTGGTGAATTGCTCTGGGTTATGCTCTTGTTGTAATTATCTGGCTCTCTGAACAGTCCTAGAGAGGAGTTGCTGTGCTTTTAAAGCTCTGACCAAAGGGCTATAAGTAGCTATCCTCATTAGTCTGGAATGGCACACTCATATATTCATATTTATTGAGTACTGGCTATGTGTTAATCACTGGTGTGGGGATACAAGGTCAGAGAATAAAGATATGGCCTAACTGGACCATTTGGATGATAAAATGCTGCTCTTAGCTTGGGATTCTCTATAGGGCCAACTATTTCCCCCTGGCAAAAGCAAATTTTTGTTTCCATCCTCAGGCGCCCTCCAATTCTCTTTGTAAGACAAGGAGAGGGAGGCCACAAGACAAATAGATTCTACAGCCAAGCTGAACCTAGCTTCCAAATAGCAGAATCCAGGTGTCTGAGGCTCTACCTCTGGTTTTGGATGATTCATCCAAAATGTGTGGTCTTTCTTTATAGCTTCAATAAGACAATAATATCAAAGGCAGTAAGATGCTCGGACTGAAGAAGAGAATCTCATAAACAGTGGCAGACAACTGGCTCCTCTCAAGGATATCCTGTTGTAACAGAGCAAACGTTGCACACACTGGCACCCACTTGGCAGGGCACGGGCACCTCCCTGCTTATCTCCCAGCTTTTCTTCCTTTCTTCTTTCCTAGGGCAAAGTACAATTCCCCCATTCACACAGTGTGAATTTTGATAGCTTACTGGAGCTCTCCCACAGGCCCACCCAAACAAAGATCTGCAGGAACCCTATCTGGACCCTTCAACATGGACATTGGGAAGCCCCCAAAGATCAGGCAAGAGGGAAAGCTCTGGATGGAAGGCATCAGCCCTCTCTCAAAGCCAGGCTCCACAGGAAGTCAGAAGGGTTGTGGTGGATTTGGTTCCAGGGTTCACCCTTGAACCTTTCCTTGCCACTTTTTTCAGAGGCTTAACTTCCTGCCCCTAATTGGAAGCCACAAACCACAAGCTCTTGCAAGGTCAATAAACATAATTTCCTCTTTTGATAAGGCTTCTAGAATGAGGGAATGCTTACTTCTTACATTTGCTCATTTTGTAAAGTGCTTTTAGATATACTATTTCACTTATCAATCTTGAAAAGCTTTGACAGTCTATATATGGGATCTCAGGCATAAAGAAATAAAGTGACTTTTATTCAAAATGGAGGGAAAATGGAAAGTAGCAAAGCTAGTACAGCTGTAGATTTGTACTTCAATAAGGCATTTGAAATAGTTCCTTATGTCAGTCTTGGAGCTAAGATTAATAAATGTGGCCTGAGTGATATAATTGGTTGAATAGCTTATTTACTCATTACATTCTTCAAAAAAACACTTTTAAGCATTTGCTGTGTGTCAGAAACTGGGCTCATTACTGGAGAAACAAAGATAAATAAGCCATAGTCCTCAGTGAGACATGTACATGTATATCTCATAGTCACAAAATGCTATGGGAATGCAAGAGGGACCCAAGGGATGGTTTTCAGGCTGATAAGAAGCTACTGGCATGCCCTCGTAGTTGTGAAAAACAGGACAGGAAAGACAAGAAATATGGAAGAGGACACCATCAGTGTATAAAAATACCTTAAGTAGATAAGATAATTAGTCATAAGTAACACTAATCAATATATGGTAAGTATAAAATTCTACCTTCAGATACAGAATAATTGCACAGATATATGGACTGTCAAAGATAGCAGCATAGGTGACGTTGAGGCCTCCAGTTGACTGCAAGCTCAACATAAGCCTAGTATATTAATGTTCTTAGCTCGTGCTCAAGTAGCATATCCACCGTAAGGCTGATTATTCTGCTTCACTGGAATCAGAACATGTCTCACACATTCTGGTCTTTACATATCTAAGAGAGAGGTTGGCAATGGAAGTGTGTGTGCAAAGTGATGCCATCAGAATGGTGAAAAACCTTAAACTAAGTCTAGTAATGGCTGGTGAAACTGAGATTGTCAATAGAAACCAGAAGACTTGGGAAGGATGGCATAGCTGTCCTCAAATACTTAAAAGACATAGAAAACATGTAGAGCTTATTCTGTCAAAAGAATACAGTTAAGGTTTTCTCAGTTTGTAATTCAGAGACTGATGGAGTAAGCCATCCTCCACAAACTTGACTGTCCTTTCCTTATAGATGCTCTATGAATGTAGAGCCACATCCATCTTGTTTGCTCAGTAACCCAATGCCTTGCTCACAGAAGGCAGTCAAGGAAATTCTGTTGCAGGAGCAACTAAATGAATTATTCCATGTGGCTCCAAAGGACAGAACTGAGACACAAGGGCAAAAGTGTAAAGCTGGATGATAAATGAAGTCAATTAATTTGGCTATTAATTAGGATCATTGATGTAAGTAAAGATGTATAATTCTGATTTTTTATTTCAATAATCACTCACCTGTTTGGAAAAGTACTTTTCTATCCGTAATTTTTATTTCTCCCTAAGAAATATTATGTAGAGGAGGAAGATCCTCTTTACGGGTCTTACGTAAGAAGATCCTTACGTAAATATTATGTAAGACCCATTTTACATAAAAATGGGTCTTACTGGACCTTGGTTGGCCTTTAAGCTCCTTAATATACTGACTGCTGACCAATACATAGGTTCTCCTTGGGAATGGGAGGAACATAGGGAAAGAGGGAGGGCCTAAATAAGATCTTGTTTGATCTTAGATGCACTTTACACCTGTAAGAGGTGGTCCCAAGAGTATCTAAGTCATTTAGGGGAAAGGCTATTCAGGTTTGGCTGTGTTCTTTGTTAGCTCAGTGGGTTTCAAAATTTTTCAAAGGGATGACTTGCATGTTGTGTGAAAACTGATAGAGATATTTTAATTATGTTGATTCTTCCAATGCATGAACATGGAATATCTTTGCATTTCTTCGTGTCTTTTTCAATCTTTTTTTTAGTAATACTTTGTAGTTTACTGTATATAGATCCTTCACATCCTTTGTTAAGTTTATTCTCAGGTATTTTTTGTTGTTGTTGTAATTGCAAAAGTAATTGTTTTTTCATTTCTTTCTCTGAAATATTATTGTTAGTATATAGAAACACAATGGATTTTTGTACATTGATTATTTAACTTGCAACTTTACTATATTTGCTTATTGTTTCTAATAGTTTTTGGTGGAGTCTTCTATTTTATTTTTTATTTTTAAAAAGATTTCACTTATTTATTTTTAGAGAGAGAGGAAGGGAGAGAGAAAGAGAGGAAGAGAAACATTAATGTGTGGTTGCTTCTCGAGTGACCCCTACTGAGGACCCGGCCCTCAACCCAGGCATGTGCCCTGACTGGGAATCAAACCAGTGATCCTTTGGTTTGGAGGCTGGCACTCAATCCACTGAGCCACACCAGCCAGTGCTGGTGGAGTCTTTATAAAGACTCCATATAATGATTCTACATAAAAAGTAATTTCCTCTACAAAAAGTGACACTTTTACTTCTTCTTTCTCGATTTGGATGCCTTTTACTTCTTTCTCTCTCTTGTTTTTTAAAGATTTTATTTATTTTTAGAAAGAGGGGAAGGGAGGGAGATGGACGGAGTCAGAGGGAGAGAAACATTGATCAGCTGCCACTTGCAGGTATGCCCCCAACCAGGGACCTGGCCCACAACAGAGGCATGTGCTCTCACTTGGCATCAAACCCACGAACCTTCAGTTTACATGCCAGCACTCAATCCACTGAGCCACACCAACCAGGGCTTTACTTCTTTCTCTTTCTGACCTGTGGCTAGGACTTCCAGTACTATGTTGAATAGAGTGGTAAGAGTGGACATCCTTGTCTTGTTCCTCATCTTAGAGGAAAACCTTTCACTTTTTCACCATTGAGTAAGATGTTAACTGAGGCTTTGCCATAAATGCCTTCATTATGTTGAGGTGCTTTCCTTCTATACTCATTTATTAATCTTTCCTGTAGTTTTTCCATTATCATTTAGTTGCCTAATACCCTCCTCCCCCCAGCAATGACCACACTTGTCCATGTCTATGAGTCCTTTTTCCTTTTTGCTCAATCCCTCCATGCCCTCACCTCCCCCTCTTTCAGCTGTCACTCTGCTTCCATCTATGAGTCTTACCCCATTTCTTTGTTAGTTCAGTTTGTTCATTAGATTCCACATATGAGTGAAATCATATGGTATTTGTTTTTCTCTGACTGGCTTATTTCACTTAGCATAATGTTCTCCAGGTCCATCCATGCTGTCACAAAATATAAAATTTTGTTCTTTTTTATTGCCCAGTAGTATTCCATTGTGTAAACATCCCATGGTTGTTTTATTCATTCATCTACTAATGGACACTTAGGCTGATTCCATGTGTTGTTGGTTGTAAATAACACTGCAATAAACATAAGGGTACTTATGTTCTTTCCAATTAATGTTTTGGGTTCCTTCAGATATATTTCCAGAAGTGGGATCTCTGGGTTGAAAGGCAGATTGATTTTTACTTTTTTGAGATATCTCCATACTCTTTCTTTCCACAGTGACTGCACCAGTCCCCACATCCTCTCCAGCACTTGTTTGTCAATTTATTGGTGATAGCCATTCTGACAGGTGTGAAATGACATCTCATTGTGGTTTTAATTTGCATTTCTTTGATGATTAGTGATGTTGAGCATCTTTTCATATGTCTATTGGCCATCTGTCTGTCCTCTTTGTATAAGTGTCCATTCAGGTCCTTTGCCCATCCTTTAATTGGGTGGGGTTTTTTTGTTTTGAGTTTTGAAAGTTCTTTATAAATTTTGGATATTAATCCCTTATCAGATGTATTGGCAAATATGTTCTCCCATTCTGTGAGTTGTCTTTTTATTTTGTTGATGATTCCCTTTGCTGTGCAAAAACTTTTTAGTTTGATGTAGACCCACTTATTTTTTTTTCTTTTGTTTCCCTTGCCTGGGGAGACATATCTGACAAAATTACTACAGGCTATGTTTGAGATTTTGCTGCCTACATTTTCTTCTAGTATTTTTATGGTTTCAGGTCTAAATTTAAGTCTTTGATCCATTTTGAATTTATTCTTTTGATGTGGTATAAGAAGGTGGTCTAGTGGCATTTTTCTGCTTGTATGTGTCCAATTTTCCCAGCACCATTTATTGGATAAGCTATCTTTAGCTCATTGTATGCTCTTGCTTCCTCTGTTGAACATTAATTGACAACAAAGGTTTGAGTTTATTTCTGGGCTCTCTATTCTGTTCCATTGATCTATGTGTCTGTTTTTATGCCAGTACATTGCTGTTTTTACTACTATGACCTTATAGTAGTGTGATATTAGGCAGCATGATTCCTCCAACTTTGTTCTTCTTTCTCAGAATTGTTGTTGCTATGAGGGAACTTTTGTGGCTCCATATATATTTTTGAAATATTTATTCTAGTTCTGTGAAATACATCATTGGAATCTTGATAGGAATTTTGTTGAATCTATAGATTGCTTTGGGTAGCATGGACATTTTAATTATGTTAATTCTTACTATCCATAAACACAGTGTGTGCTTCCACTTATTTGTATCTTCTTCTATTTCTTTCTTCAATGTCTTATAATTTTCTGAGTACAGATCTTTTACATCCTTGGTTATGTTTATTCATAGGTAATTACTCTTTTGTAACAATTGTGAGTGGGATTATTTTCTTAATTTTACTTAATTATTGGCATAGAAAACTCCATCTGATTTCTGGATATTAAGTTTGTGTCTTGCTACTTTGCTGAATTCATTTATCAGTTCTAGTAGTTTCTTGGTGGAATATTTGGGGTTCTCTGTGTACAGAATCATGTCATCTGCAAATAATAGCAGTTTTACTTCTTCTTTTCTAATTTGGATGCCTTTTATTTCCTCTTGCTGTCTGATTGCTGTGGCTAGAACTTCCAGTACATGGTGAATAAGAGAGGCGAAACTGGACATTCCTGTCTTGTTTCTGGTCTTAAGGAGAATGCTTATAGTTTTTGCCTGTTGAGTATGATGCTGGCAGTGAGTTTGTCATATATGGCCTTTATCATGTTTAAGTATATTCCCTCTATTCCCACTTTGCCGAGAGTTTTTACCATAAATGAGTGCTGGATTTTATAAAATGCTTTTTTTAGATCTATTGATATGATGATTTTTTTATCCTTCATTTTATTTATGTGGTGAATCACATTTATTGATTTGTGCCAACCTTGAAATCCCAGAACAAATCCCACTTGATCACATCGTATAGTCTTTTTGATGCATTTCTGTATTTGGTGTGCTAATATTTTGTTGAAGATTTTGGTGTCTGTGTTCATCACAGATATTGGCCTACAATTTTCTTTGTTTGTTGTGTCTTTATACGGCTTGAGAATAAGGATAATTTTGGTCTCATAAAATGAGTTTGGGAGCCTTCCTTCCTCTTGAATTTTATGAAATAGTTTGAGAAGGAGAGGTGTTAGTTTTTGTCAGAATGTTTGATAAAATTCACCTGTGAAGCCATTTGGCCCATGGCCTTTGTTTGTTGGGAGTTTTTAGATTACTGTTTCAATTTCACTAGGTGTAATCTGTCTATTAAGATTTTCTGATTCTTCTTGATTTAGTTTTGGAAGGTTATATCTTTCTAGGAAAATATCCATTTTGTTCAGGTTGTCCAGTTTGTTGGCATGTAGTTATTCATAATATTTTCTTACAATCCTTTGTATTTCTTTGGTGCCAGTTGTCATTTCCCCTGCTTCATTTTTGATTTTACTCATTTGCATTCTTTCTTTTTTTTTCTTGATGAGTCTGGTTAAAGGTTTGCCAATCTTGTTTATCTTTTCAAAGAACCAGCTCTTAGATTCATAGATCTTTCTTTTGTAGCAACTTTTAGACTCTATTTTGTTTATTTCTGCTCTAATCTTTATTATTTCCTTCCTTATACTCACTTTGGGCTTTGTTTGTTTTTCTTTTTCAAGTTCCTTTAAGTGTGAAGTTAGATTGTTTATTTGAGCTTTTTTGTGGGGTTTTTTGTTTTTTTTTTTTGAGATAGGCCTGTAATGCTATGGATTTCCCTCTCAGGAATGCTTTCCCAGTGTCCCATAGGTTTTGGATTGTTGTGCCCTCATTTTCGTATGTTTCAAGGTATCTTTTGATTTTTTCCATGATCTAGTTGTTGATCCATTCATTGTTTAATAACATGCTGTTTAGCTTCCATGTCTTTGTGTGTTTTTTAGTGTTCTTGTGATTGATTTGTAGTTTCATAGCATTTGGTCAGAGAAGATGCTTGATATGATTTCAATCTTCTTAAATTTGTTGAGACTTGTTTTGTGTCCTAACATGTGGTCTATCCTAGAAAATGTTCCATGTGCACTTGAAAAGTATGTATATTCTGCTGCATTGGGATGAAATGCTCTGAAGATATCAATTAACTCCATTCGATCTAGTGTGTCACTTAAGGCCACTGTCCCCTTGTTGATTTTCTACCTGGAAGATCTATCCATTGAAGCCAATGGAGTGTTAAAATCCCTGACTATCACTGTATTTCTGTTAATCTCTCCTTTATGTCCATCAAGATTTGCTTCACATATTTAGGTGCTCCTATGTTGGGTGTTTAAATGTTTATTAGAGTTATAGCCTCTTGTGGGATCATTCACTTTATCATTATGTAGTGTCCTTCTCTGTCTCTTACTATAGCCTTGGTTTTAAAGTCTATTTTGTCAGATATAAGTACTGCTACCCCAGCTCTTTTGTCCTTTGTATTTGCATGAAATATCTTCTTCCATCCTTTTAGTTTTAATCCGTGTGTATCTTTCGATACCCTATGTCTCTTGCTTGGAGCACTGAAGCCATTTACATTGAAGGTGATTATTGATAATATGTATTTACTACCCTTTTATTCTTAGACTATTTTCCTCTGTTTTCTTTCTCCTCTTTTCTTCTTCTTCTTCTCCTTCTTTGTCGTTGTCTTCTTCTTCTTTTCTTCTTCTCCTTCTTCTTCTCTTTAACAATTGTTGCAGTACTAATTTGTTGTTAACAAACTTTTTTAGCTTTTTCTCATCTGGGAAGCTCCTTATTTTTCCTTTGATTTTAAATGATAGCCTTGTTGGGTAAAGCAGCATTGGTTGTAGGTCCTTGCTTTACATCACCTTGAGTATTTCACGCCACTCCTTTTGGCCTGAAATATTTCTTTTGAGTAATCAGATGACAGTCTAAGTGGTGCTCCCATGTATATAACTACCTGCTTTTCTCTTGTGGCTTTTAGGATTCTCTCTTTGTCTTTAAGCTTTGCTATTTTTCATTTATGATGTTTCCCAATCTTTGAGTCCAACTTGTTTGAAACTCTCTGAGCTTCCTGGTTTGTGTCTTTTTCCTTCACCAGATTAGGGAAGTTTTTGGTCTTTATTTTTTCAAATGGGTTCTTGATCCCTTGCTCACTTTCTTCTCCTTCTGGTAATCCCATTTGTTATACTTCATGTTGTCCACATGTATTTCTTAAGCTCTCCTCATTTTTTTAAATTCTTGTTGCTTTTTGTTTCTCTGCCTGAGTGTCCAAATTACTTATTCAATCTTCTGCTTCATCTAACCTACTGTTTATTCCTTCCAATGTATCATTTATTTCAGATATTGCATTCTTTATTTCTGACTGGTCCTTTTTTGTGGTTTCTATGTCTTTTTTCATGCTGTTGAATATTCTTATAACCATTCCTCTAACTCTCTAATAAATTGCTTGCCTCCATTTCATCTAGTCCTTATTCTGGAGAACTCTCATGTTCTTTCACTGGGGTCTCTTTCTTTGTCTATCCACTTTGGCTGCTTCTTTGTATTTTCCACCCTATTTGTTAAACTAATCAATGATAATAGCCTCAAGCTGTAATCAACAGACTGGCTTAAGCACCACAGGGTAAGGCAGAGTAACTCCTGTGGGTGGAGTTATTTCTTCCCCATCAAGCTGATGCCACTTGGTGGGGAGTGCTCTGCCTGAGAGAGATGGCTTCTGCAGTATGGGGAATGAATTAGTACAGGGACCTTGGTGGCTGTTCTGAATGTTGATTTTTAAACTCAACAAAAAACTTTACTGATTTCTCTTTGCTAGTCTTTTTTAAAAATTATGTGTTGGTGTTGGGTGTACAGCTTAGTGGTTAGACAGTCATATACTTTACATAGTATATGTAAAGTATATTTCCAGTACCTATATTTTTTACTATATTTTCTATGCTTTACCTAATTCTTTGTAAGTATGTTGTAACTACCAATTTGTGCTTCTTAGTCCCTTCGTCACTTTTACCTAGTGCCTCAAGCTCCTTTCCCCTCTGGCAATCACCAGTTTGTTTATTTTGTTCTTTAGTTTGCATACATAAGTGAAATCATATGGTCTCTATCTTTCTCTGACTGATTCACTTCACTGATTCACTGCAGCTAGAGAGTCCAGCACTGATGGACTCTCTAGGTCCATCCATGCTGTTGCAAATAGTAAGATTTCATTCTTTTTTATGGCTGAGTAATAATCTATTGTTCATGACTCCCCAACCCCCTGGGCCTTCACCACATTGTTGTCTGTGTCCATGGGCTATGCATATATGCATACAAGTTCTTTGGTTAATCTTTTCCAGTCCCCTCCAACCCTCTTCCTTCTGAGATCTGTCAGTCTGTTCCATGTATCCATGCCTCTGATTTTGTTCATCAGTTTATTTAGGTCATTAGATTACACTTGTACTTGAGATCATATGGTGTTTGTTCATCTTTCACTGACTGGTTTATTTCACTTAGCATAATATTCTCCAGGTCCATCCCTGCTGTCACAAAGGGTAATAGTTACTTCTTTTTTTATAGCTGCATAGAATTCCATTGTGTAAATGTACCACATCTTTTTTTCCCACTCATCTACTGATGGGTACTTGGGTTGCTTCCATAGCTTGGTTACTGTAAATAACACTGCCATGAACAGAGGAATCTGCATTCCCACCAGCAGTGCACAAAGGCTCTCTTTTCTCCACATCCTCACCAACACTTGTATTTGTGGATTTATTGATTATTCTCTCTACTGGTAGTTATTCAGAACTTTAGCAAGTAACATCTCCTTCAAGTCAGACATGTTGCAGTAGATCAGCAGATCTTGGAGGCTCATGAGTTCTTACAGCTCATGAAGATAGAGGAGAAGTGAATGATGCAAGTGATGATAAACCCTGGCCTTCAAGATGCTCACTTCATTTCTCCATCATATCAAGTTCAAGAAAGGTGTGAGACATAAGTTCCTTCAGTATCTGTGCCTAAAACAGTAAAATTTTCTTTCTATGGAGTATCTCAAAATATTTGTGGATTAACATTAGAATAGGAGAAGAGAAACAAAAATGTCATTGGCCCAACTTTGCTAAGAAGGAAATTCATTGTAGTCTCCCTTCCATCCCCCCTCATAACAGAATTAGTTATCAGAACTCTCCCTTAAATGCTGCATGTAACTATCTCAATAAGAAAGTATACAGGCAGTAATAATAATAAAAGCTAATATTTATTAGTGTGTCCTCTTTTCCAGGCATTGTGTAAATCATGTAACAGCTCTTACCTAATCCTCACAACAATGCTGTAAGGGAGGGCCTGTTATAATCTTCATTCCATAGATGAGGAAACCCGGATGCAGGAAAATTAAGTAACTTGCTTGAGGTCACATAGGTGTTACTGGTGGACTAATAATTCAGAGAGTTTTCATTGCCAGGTGAAGATTTTCTTACTCTTCTCTGATGCTAGCTATTATAAAGATGAGATAGAAACTAAAAGAATGCAACTTGGTTTTTACTTTATCTTTTATTATTATTCTATTAAAACTGTTTCAATTTTCCCCCCTTTGCCCTCCTCTGCCCAGCCCAACACTATTCCCACAGTCAATCCCCACTCTGTTGTCCACATCTGTGGCTCATTCATACATGTTCTATGTCTAGCCCCTTCCCCTTTTTCCACCATTATCATCCTCCTTCCCCCACCCTGGCAGCTGATAGTCTTTTCCATGTTTCCATGTCTCTGGTTCTATTTTGCTCATTAGTTTATTTTGTTCATTAGATTCCTATCATAAGAGAATAAATATGGTATTTGTCATTCACCAACTGGCTTATTTCACTTAGCTTAATATTTGCTAGTTCCATCCATGTTGTCATAAAAGGTAGGATACCTTCTTTTTGCTGCTTAGTATCCCATTGTGTCATACAACTTGGTTTTTAGCTATTATGTCATTTATTTTTTAAAAATTTTGCTATTTTTAGAGAAAGGGGAAGGGAGGGAGAAAGAGAGGGAAAGAAACATTGATTGGTTGCTTCCTATACACCCTCAACTGGGAACTTGGTCTACAACCCAGGCATGTGCCCCAAGCTGGAATCAAACTAGTGACCTTTCAGTTTGTGGGATGATGCCCAAAACACTGAGCCACACCAGCGAGGGCCATCATTTTATTTTTATTTTAAAATTTATTATTGTTAAAAGATACATTTGCATAATAGAGTTCATATTTTATTTCAGTTTGTTTCAATTATACAGATTCCTTGGCTATCCAACTGCCTTGAGAAGCTGCATTTTGTAATATATAATTCTTCCTGGAAAGTGTTGGATTTGATCAAGTTATATTCAGTTTAATCACATTCTGTATCTGCTTCCTTTGATGCTGCTTTTGTCTGAGCCATGGTTATAGTCTGAAAGTTCTTCCAATAGCCAAACTGCCTTTTGTCTTCTGAATCCTAGAAACAACCCTTTAGGCTTCTTAAAAAGAAAAATAATAGCAACAATAGATATCACTTATGCAGTGCTTACCTATGCCAGCCCCAGTTCTAAGCACTCACAAAGCCCCTGTGAAGCAGGTATTATTATTAGTCCCATTTTTCATGTTAGGGAACAGAGGCAGGAAAGATCAAATAGCGAGTCCGCATTCGCATGAGAGACACATGGCACTTTGGGGTAGACCCAGTCGTGTGCTGTAGGCTCAGGCAGTTGGTTATTAAGATTTTAGGAAGTTAGTGAGCCAGTTGTGAAACTAGACCATTATTAACAACTATATTACATACATTTACAATTAGTTTTTTAAACAAGGTAATAAATATTTAGAACTTCTTACTTCCTAATTATATTGCCACATGTGCCTATTATCTGTGTTCTTGAGGTTGTTTGTGTCTCCTATGTGCATTTGGTGGAAAATCACATGATAACTTATTTAATACAATTGTGTGCTACTATGCATCCCTTTCCAATTCCATGCTTGGTGACATCACATTGGAAGCTTTAAATTTGCTGTGGGGGAGCAGTGACACCACAGAAATCAGAAGTTGCTCCCAACAAGGCTTTTTTGTTCCTCCCAGAGAGCCAGCTGTTAAACAGCACAGCACTGCACAGACCTCTAGGCCCAGCACGGGCAGCATGGGACCTGAAGAGCCGAAGGACAGATGGGTTGAAAACATATTTTTAAAGTGTGGTTAAGCAGTGTGGTTCCCAGGGACAAACTGCTATGCAAAAGTGAATGCATTGCCTCAGCATTCTGAGCTTTTACTCTTTCCTAGATGCCAGGCAGAGTGAAAGTCAAATTCAGGTAGTTTTAAAAACATTGTACAATCCACAGGGTAGAAAAGACTCTCAGATGAAGAGTAATTACATCACAGATATATATTTTAATGCCAGTAGTTTCAAATCCTTACTAAAGTTTAGTTTCTAAGCTTACTAAGTCTTAGTTGTTTTAGGAATATTTAGTGGCAAAACCTTAAGGATCTAAACTGGAGTTCTGTATAATATAGTTCCCTGATGACTATAATAAATTATCTTCTAGAAAGGGAAGAAAGAGACATGCAGAAGATGTGACTGTCCGTTTGCTTGTTGATCTGATTTGTTCCTTCTTTCTCCTACACGGTTAGCCCAGAGAGACAAATTCGGCAGCTGCCTGCTGTCCAAGGTCTCACAACTCTCAGGAAGAAACATCCATGCGAACAACTAATTATAAATTATACAATGAGGACCAACATTTCACTCCTTATTTTGAAATATGCTCTTTAGGATAATGAGAATATGATGATCATTTTGAAGAGTTAAACAATAGACTAAGCGTTTATGTGAGAGGGGCTAGGAAGACACAATTAATTCTGGCAGGCCGAAATAAAGGTCTGTATACATTAATCTATGGACACCACTGTGGTCATGCTGTGCGTGCTCTTAAGAGAAGGATGTATTTGTCTGTGGAGGTGGGGGCTGGTTCTTAGACCTTCTGTTCATTTTCTTTTTGTTTTGCATTGCTTTACTCAGAAGAGGACTAAATTAAGCACAGTGTAAAGTATCCTATCTGCAAGTGATCCTGAAGTTGGGGGGTTCATTGTAAGCACCTCTGGACTTGGGATTTAGAAGAGCTGGATTCAGGTCTGGTTTTTTACTTTGGGAAGCCATTTCCCCTCTCTGCATCAATTGTAAAATTTGAGGCTTAAATAAATGATCCATAAAGACCATTTGAACTCTAATACCCTTAGTTTACCTTAGGTTAAAGATAAGGAAAGAAATCACAGTGATTTGCATTGAGAAACAATTTTATCTTACAAGGTCCCTAGACTTGACTACTCACGGTAAGAATGGAGGAGAAGATGGAGATGTTGGAGATCAGGATTACTATCTCTGCTGTTGATGAAATTGTGCTATCAAAATCTTTCCGGGAGCTAATTGCAGCAGCCTGTCCCAGAATGTACCTAAGTTATGGTAGGACAAATGAAGCTATAAAACAATTCTAAGGTTAACTTTATTTTAACAAGGTCTTAATTCTTTGGGACTGTATATTACATTTGCTGAAGAGGGCTATGGTGTAGGATTTCTGTACATGTGAGGATTTGGAAAACCTGTCTATTAAGTGCTTTTTTCTATCACTCTTTTCCATATGAAATGCCTATTTTACTTAGATTTGAACTTGCTTAAAATTCTTTATTCATTATTACCTTCTGCATCCCTTCCAGCCTTGTCCCCTCTTCCCCCATCCAGCATATAAATCTCCCAGCAGTTGTTATGTGTTGCTGCTTCCAGCCATGTGACTTTACACAAATTCTCAGAAGACCGGACATTTGTATGGATAACATGAAAAGTTACTGTTTAATTTTGTGATTTTTTTTCCTGGTCTTTTTCTGCTTGTGTGGAACTCGCATTGGTTTCAAAGAGTTATAAATACACCTCCATTCTATGTGTCTTTTGTGAATACCTGGGAAAGAGCTGTTTCAAGAAAGCATACTTTTAACATCCCTAGTGTTGGAAATGCTTAGGGGTCAGAGTCAAGTGTGGGTGCACATGTGCAGCTCACATTGTGAGGCAAGAGGGGCCTCTTGCTGAAGTCTCACATGCCATTCATAACTAGTGTATGTTTTTCCGACAGAGGAAACCTTAAGGTTTCAATCAGCTATTTGTCAGCAAATAGCATAAGAGATGTTAAAGTCCATCTTAACTTGGGTGCGTTGTTATGATTTGAGGAATGAATGTGCTATGTCTTGACCCTCAGGTACTCATGCGTCTCCCATGGTGAGGCTAAGAAATTAGAAACACAAGATATGCCCATGAAGTCTGCATCTGTGCAGACCAGGGTGTGAATTCCAGAATACTTCCACTTGTATGACTCACCAGCCTTACTTACCCAGGTCACTTATCTATAGAGCCCCCATATTTCCAAGAGTAAAATATTGATTAAGAGGGAAAATACTTTTGGAGAGGAGGACCTGTTCTCTTGTTCATGAGTTAGATATTGATAGAGGAGGAACGGATCCAAGATCCAGGAAAAGGAAACAGAGATTAGACTTCATTAAAAAAAAAGTCTCAGAGGGAATTTTATAACCTTTTATTATTAGAAAAGGAGTATATGGGTAACAAAGTAGAAAATAAAAACAAATGTGAATTTAAAAAATATTCCTACTAACAACAGACAACCACTATCCATCTTTTTTTTTCACTATCCATCTTTAGTGTATTTTTTTATATCTTTTTCTATGTACACTTGCTAAATGAGATCACACTTGCTTTTTTACTCTTTCCATGTTAGGATGTATTCAGTTTTCATTCCATGAAATAACTAGATGCACTTCAAATTTCTCAGTGACCCCAAAATGCCATATACAGGATCGAACCTAGGTCCCTCTGGCATCTGCTCTTGTCCCCGAAGTCTCCATTTGAATGCAACGCCACTACCGTACAGACATTCGAGAGGCTAAGCCAGGTGCCCCACAGGCTGGCACCCTTTCTGGTTGTGTTAGGCCGGTTTCCTCCTGATGCTGTTTAAACTGTCCCTCTACCTCTCCTGTCTCCTCTAAATTAGAAGTTTTACTTTTGAGTTGAAGGTTTGGAGTAGGAGACAATAAGTACCTGAAGATTTTGTGAAGATCAAGAAATAATAATGATGTGCAAAAAAATAGATCAAATGCCAAGAAACAGGGGAGAGAGCAGTAAAAAGATCATGGTGGCTGGAGCTGGGGGAGTTTACTGTGGCCATGCGAGAGGGGTCCTCTTGGGAGTCCCCAGAAATAACGGGGAGATACTAAGTGGAGCTAAGTTCCCAAACAGGTAAATGAAGACTCTAGACCATCACAATTTGGGTATAAATATAAATGTGATCTCAATTATATCCACAGGCTGGTAACATTTGAGCTACACCTGGAAAGGTGTTCAAGACGTATAAGTATAAAGGTAAAGCATGCACTTTGTTAAGTAAAATAAATACTAAATTCTCCCTTTCCATGATCCTCACTGTCTCCGTGACCCTGCTAATAGTTTCCGGTTCCGCTTTTGCTGTAGCAGTTATCATTGTAATTTAGAAAAACATAAGTATCCTTTTATTTCTTATATTTACCGAAGTCAGGCCTCATACATTGGCCTCTAGGTACAAAATGTAAGGACTTTGGAACTTGAATGGCTTTCATCTCTCCCTCAGCTTTTAATTCGTCTTTTCTAAATTGCATTAATCTAAGCCCTGGCCAGGTACCTCAGTTGGTTAGAGTCATCCCACTATGCCAAGATTGCAGGTTTGACCCCTGGTCATGGCACATACAAGAAACAACCAATGAATACATAAATAAGTGGAACAACAAATCAATATCTTCCTCTAAAAATCAATAAATAATAAAATACAATACAATATTGCTGCATTCATATTTATGCTGATTACAATCTTCTTTTTTAACACATTTTATTGATTATGCTATTACAGTTGTTCCATTATCCTGCCCTTTATTCTGCTCTGCCCTGTACTCCCCCTTCCACCATCATTCCCCCACCTTAATTCATGTCCATGGGTCATGCATGTAAGTTCTTTGGCTTCTCCATTTCCTATATTATTCTTAACTACCTACCTACTATTCTTAACTACCTGTCTATTTTGTGCCTATCATTTATCCTTCTTATTCCCTGTATCTTTTCCCCCATCATCCTCTCTCCCTTTCCCTGCTGATAACTTTCCATGCGATCTCCATTTCTGTGAATATGTACCTGTTCTAGTTGTTTACTAATTTCATTTTTGTTTTGTTTTTGTGTTCTTAGGTTCAGTTGTTGATAGTTGTGAGTTTATTGTCATTTTACTGTTCATATTTTTTATCTTTTTCTTTTTCTTAGATAAGTCCATTTAACATTTCATATACAGTAAGGGCATGGTGATGATGAGCTCCTTTAACTTGACCTTATCTGAGAAGCACTTTATCTGCCCTTCCATTCTAAATGATAGCTCTGCTAGATAGAGTAATATTGGATGTAGGTCCTTGCCTTTCATACTGTCAAATACTTCTTTCCAGCCCCTCTTGCCTATAAGGTTTCTTTTGAGAAATCAGCTGATAGTCTTATGGGAACGCCTTTGTAGCTAACTCTCTCCTTTTCTCTTGCTGCTTTTAAGATTCTCTCTTTATCTTTAATTTTGGGTAATGTAATTCTGATGTGCCTTGGTGTGTTCCTCCTTGGGTCCTACTTCTTTGGGGCTCTCTGAGCTTCCTGGACTTCCTGGAAGTCTATTTCCTTTGCCAGATTGGGGGAGATTTCCTTCATTATGTTTTCAAATAAGTTTTCAATTTCTTGCTCTTCCTCTTCTCTTTCTGACTCCCCTGTGATTCAGATGTTGGAACATTTAAAGTTGTCCTAGAGGTTCCTCAGCTTCTCCTCATTTTTTTGAATTCTTTCTTCATTCTGTTCCAGTTGAATGTTTATTTCTTCCTTCTGCTGCAAACTGTTGATTTGCATCCTGGTTTCCTTCCCTTCACTGTTGATTCTCTCTACATTTTCTTTTATTTCACTTTTTATAGCCTTCACTTTTTCCTCTAATTTGCAACCATACTCAACCAATTCTGTGAGCATCTTGATTACCAGTGTTTTGAACTCTGCATCTGATAGGTTGGATATCTCTTTATCACTTAGTTGTATTTTTTCTGGAACTTTGATCTATTCTTTCATTTGGCCATATATTTTTTATCTTGGCATACCCATTATGTAGTAAGGGATGAGCCTTAGGTATTTGCCAGGGCAAGGCAACCTACCTTGCTTCATTGTGGTGCTGTATCTTGGGGAGGGATCCCAGAGGGAACAGTGCTACTTGCTCAGCTCACTGGCTTTCAGTCACTTCCCCCACTACCCACAAGCAAATTGGGCCCTCCTGGTGCTGATTCCCAGGTGGGTGGGTTTGTGTATGTTCTAGGAACCTCTGGGTCTCTCCAACAAACACTTCTGTGAGGCTGAGAGTTTCTCCTGCCACCTCACCCCTCACAGGTTTTTTTCAGTCAGGTTTTTGAGCTTTTATTTCCCCGCACTTGAATACTGGGTTGTACATTCTATCTCGCTCCTCAGTTGTTCCTCCCAGTTTATTCACACGCAAATGTGGGACTGCCAGGTCTGCTAGCCACCGCATTGCTGCAAGTCCTCTCCACACCAGCTGCCCATCTCCACCCCTCCTACTTGTCTGGATGAATGCTTCTTCTTTAACTCTTTGTCCGACTTTCATACAGTTCAATTTTCTGGCAGTTCTGGTTATTTTCATCTTTAAATTTGTTTTTGTCCTTCTTTTGGTTGTGTGTGGAGGCAAGATGATGCCTCCATCTTGGCCAAAATATAATTGCATTCGTATTTATAGTGATTACAATCTTCTTAAACCATAGCTTAGTCTTATATCTTTTATCAATAAGTCGACTATAATAACTACAAAACTATGTGGAACATTCAGAAAATTATTACTGCATGAATATAAATCTCCCTAGAGAAGAAAATATAATGCTCAGTCTTGAACATTTCGTCACTCAAACAAGAATCTTCACACAACTCTGTGTAAGGGATTGGCTTTAATTATCCTTTTCATTTCTAAATCTTTCTAGGTCATATCCAATGGCTGCAGCTTCTTATATCTCATGTTTTCTTCTTTCTTGATTTATTTTGAGATTTCACTGGATTATTTCAGAAGTAATTTTTTCTTATTGGGTGTGTGGTTTGCTAAACTTAGTGAATTCATATGTGTCTGCAAGGGCCTTTCTTTAGCCCTCACATTTGAAATTTGACTGGGTTCAGAGTAGTTTCCCTTCAGAACTTTGGGGCCAGGGCTCCACTGCTGTCTGGTCTGGGGCTCCATGTTCTCAATGTGAGACAGTGGTTGAGCTGGGGCTTCTTGAAATTGGTCAAAGGCAGGAGGGCATTTCTCTGGGGTAGCCCTTCAGAGTTAACTGTCCTGGTGGCCCTGCCTGTTTTCCTGAGCTCTGTGGGAGTCCAGATTTATCTCAAGCTTGGTGTTGCTTTCCTTAGCCCCCAACTCAGTCACTAGTGGACCTTCCAGATATATTTCCTAGTCCTCTGGAAGACAAAAGATGCCTCACTGCTCATTCTACTTAGGAAGAAAGAGCAAGCCCTGCTTACCCCAGGTGTGCCAAAGGCAATTCTTTAACATCCCAGACTGATTAGTAAATTCGAAGCGAGCATCACCTGAGTGACTCTCCCGCAAATATCACCTGATGAAGGCCTTTATCTCTGAAGTTTGGGCTTCTGTTGCCTCTACTGTAACTCCTTTACTTACCAAATGGTTTTTTTTTCTATTGGTCAAAATTCTCCCAATATGAGGGGGGACCCAAAAATGCAATTTATTCATAAAAACTTGTATATTTATTCTCACATGTTTAAACATCAGTTACCTTCAAGGTACTCTCCATTTGATGCAATACACCTATTGAGACTTCCACTGCTCAAAACAATTTTTGAACTTGTCAATTTTTATGCCTTTTAGTGCTTCTGCCATTTTTTGATTCACCTCTTCCACGTTGGCAAAATGTTTCCCTTTGAGGACTTCTTCCATCTGGGGAAACAAAACAAAGTTAGTCACAGAAAGATCAGGTGACTAAGGGAGGCTGGGGCAGGAGGGTCAGGCCATTTTTGGTCAAAAACTGCTGAACACTCAGCGTGTGTGGGCAGGTGGGCTCATAAATCACATATCATGAAATGGGCAAACACATCGAAAGAGTCTTCAAAAAAAATCACTGAAGCTGAATGCAGCCTCTCACAACAACAGCAGCTGGCACACTGATACACATGGGTTTCTAGAACACTCACCTACAAGGGGAAGCCTGTACTACAAGGGGCCTGGCCTCCAGAAGGTAATTCTGGTTTGGGGGGGGGGGCATCCCTACTCATATTCTGACTAATTAAAGACCTTAGTCTTGTTTTGCACTGCTCTAACAGTTTGAATTTAAAAACTAACCTTTTCTTAATCATCTCAATGGGACCTTGGGCACAGTGTGGCAGGGCAGAAGGGCAAGGCACACTGTTTACTGAAAAGTCCAAAAGAGTGTATTCATAGATATTCATACAGAGAAATATTTGAACTATAGTGTAGCAAAAACTCTACGCAGGTTATCCTGGGTAGTAGAATGCTTATTTACAGTTACTAATTTTTTTCATGGCTTAGTTTTGTAATGATAATTTAAAAAGAGTGTGTGTGTGGGGCGGGGGGGGGGGAATGATGGCTTTGTCAAGAGCAGAGAGAGCTAGAGCATAAACTTACCCAGCAACAGAGGTTTTCAGTTGGTCTGTAACTGTCTTCCTCCCCTACAATGAAACTCAATGCAAACCACTTACACGCACACTAACTTTGCATGAGCATTTCAGTAAAATCAAATCAAGATGAAATATTTACTGAGCAATTCCTGTGGACAGTCCTAGGCACTGCCACCGAATGGTGCTGCTCCAGGTGAGGCTTGACCTGAGGAGGGGACAGTGGCAAAAGGCTGACTCTGAGTTACATCCATCCAACAACATCCAGTCTGCTTTGTACTAGGAGGTCCCCCAAGAGACTAAGTTCTGGGCCTCTTTCCAGGTGTTCTAATCTCTAAGACTATAAATGTCATGTTACCCATTTAATCTGATTCCAAAGGGCTTCTTGGCAGAAAAATATGGGAACTACTGTGGCAGATCAACTACAAAGACAAACCAGTTTATTGGTTCAGGCTTCAGAAGAAACACTAGATGAAACTAAAATTTGCTGTTAAGAAAAATATGGTAAATCTAGTATTACTTAAAAGCTTCTAAAGCAATGGTGGATAACGATAAGTTGCATACCTCTTCCATGGGCACAGCCTCTGCCCTATGACTTCAAAGAAAGCTCTTCAAGTCCAGGGGGAGATGCACAGCTCTGCTGAGGAGATATTTATGGGGCTGTTATGGCACCTAGGATGTTCCTATTATGCTCACCATTCGAACCTCCAGGTTTCCAGGACTACAGAAAACAAAAGACTCGAAGCATTTTTAAAGGGGAGTGTGCTTTTGCTTGTAACACAAATCATCAGCTTTGCACTACTATCATTCAGTCTTGAACTCTTGGCATTAATTCCACTTGACAACATTTTATTGCAGAGAAACAGAGCTGGAAAAGTCCTTCAAGCAGCCATAAATGGAGTAGACTGCTGGTGGCAATATTTAATAAATGTCATCAAAGAATAACATGCCAAGCTTGCACAATGGATCTCAGCAGAATAAGTGAATCTGATAACGTGCTTTGGCGAAGAAAAGGCCATCCCTTTTGCAGGTGAAGAGTAAGAAATTACAACAGCCACAGTTGCTGGCTAAAGGTAAGGGAAGGGCTGTATTGCTGAGGGGAAATCCCCAGAGGTGGTGGGGAAGGAGAAAGTGGTAATGGTAGCAGAGCCGGTCGGAGGGATCATTGCTGCAGCCCTTTCTCCTCCTTTGCAGGCTCTTAGGCTGTGATGATACAGAAAAGAATTCATAAGAAACACAATATTGACCACTGGGGGTATGAGTCGTTAGAAAAGTTTGAGTAAGTCAAGGTCAGAATATTTTAAGAACACTTCTGGGGAAATTCCAAATTTCAAAGAGACAAAGCATTGCGAGGCTACTGGTGTTGCTATTTTGTACTTTCAGACTCTCAGGGGAGTCAGTGGTTTCCAACATTCAGAGCAAGAAAGACACCTGGGGAGAAGCAGCAAACGCCCAGGTGGTTATACAGTCATCACGCTGGTCTATCATAAACGGCAGCTGGTGGAGGATGATTTGGGGAAATTATATGTGTAAGGTAAACTCTTTCACTATGTGACTATCTCAAGACCAAGTGGTGTTTTGAAATTTTCCTGGTGCAAGTTGCTTTGTTTCTCCTGACACTCACACAAATGATAATGTTGTGGTTCCTTGTAGTACTTCTTTTTGATGATTATCTAAGCCTTAGAACCTTGGATTTTAATGACCAGATAATGATTGCAAATCAGGTTAAAATGTAGATTCTGATTCAGTAATTCTGGGGTGAGATCTGACCTACTGCATCTTGAGCGAGCTCCCAGGAGATGCCAGTTTTGTTGGTCTGAGGACTACACTTCGGATAGTGAAGGAGATAAGACGCTGCAAACTGCTCGGTACTCTGTTTCAGCAGCCAGTCTGCTCTAGCTAAGCAGAGACTTGTGCCTGGCTTAAAGGTAAACTCAAAAGAATGCCTTGCTTTTTTAGATTTATTGAGTCTGAAGAAATCAAATCATTTATGGAAAGATTTGATTACCTCTACCCTGCTTTACCCATTTAGCCTCCCTCTTTGCAACCACACAAAGGTCAGACACGGTGCCATGCATGCCCAAATTTTCTCAATCATTTAGTTTGAGTCTAGAATCCATACATTTAATGGCAGCTTATCATAGAGAAATAAGTTTGGAAACTTCTTTTCCTATCTTTTTTCCCACCCCAAAATGAGCTCAAGTAATAAGGTAAAATTTTTCCACATTAAAGAGTTTTGTAACTTATTTTGTGTATCAGAGGAGTGAGAAAAATGGGTGAGTGATGCTGGCTTTAAGATATGACTGTAAAGTGTGTCTGTATATGCACATGGCTGATGAAAACTTCTATTTCTTTTCTTTTGTTCTATATGCATCTTTTTAAAACTGTATTTATTTATTTATTTATTTATTTTTAGAGAAAGGGAGGGAGAAAGAGAGGGAGAGAAACGTCAATGTGTGGTTGCCTCTCATGTGTCCCCTACTGGGGATCTGGCCCCCAACCCAGGCATGGGCCCTGATTGGGAATCAAACCTGTGACCTTTGGTTTGCAGGCCGACACTCAGTCCTCCTAGTTGCACCAGCCAGGGCTATACTCATCTTTTTGTTTATTCAGTATTTTACTTCATAACAGTCTAGATGTTAAGTCATTTCACTATTATATATGCTAAATATTATGGGACATTTCTTATAAACTCATATTGCTATTATCATACCTGGCAAAAATTGTCAGTATTTCCTTGGTATCATCTAAAACTCAGGTAACATTCACATTTGCATGATTTTCTAAAAAATGTCTGTTACAGATGGTTGTTTAATCCAAAGTCAACATATTATTTGGTTGTTATATCTCTCAAGCATCTTTTAGTACACTCTCTTTTTTTTTTTCTTCTTCATGCCATCGGCTGCTGAAGAAATCAGGTCAATTGTCCAGTAGTCTATTTTGTAGTTGTTTTAAAATCTATCAGTTTACAATAAGGGTACCTACCTACTCTCTTAAGAGAAATCCTTTGAAGTACACAGAACCTGTACTAGCCCAGTCTTAAGATGGAAAAACAAGGCCACAAAGGTTTTGAGTGATATACCCAAGAAGATCTGAAACTGAACCTTTATTTTCTAATTTCTTATTGTGTTATGTTTCCACTAAACTTAGTTGACTCTGTGGTTTTGGTAAGTGTAGTCAAATATAGTGAAATATGTAGTTCAAAAAAGTAGGCTTACCTATTTCACTTTCCAGGCTAGGTCATGTTTAATAAACATGACTAAGTTCCTTGAGGACAAGGTCAGGTCTGTCTTGTATACCATAGAATTCCTAGGGTGTGACAGAGCCTGGCGTAGCTGAACGCCCAAAGAATGCTTGTTGAACAAGTGAACGAACCAATGAGCATATGTTGTGTTTCCCCTGAGTGGGACAGTGCCTTAAGTTTGTATCGTTCCTCACCCTTCACACATCTCATGTGCATAGTCTCTCATTTGATCATGCAACAACCATGTGAGACAACTATTTCAATCCTCATTTAACAGATAAAGAAATGAGATGGAAAACATTACTTAAGCATGTGTTGGGGATCAATGAAAGTGAGGCTAGATTCTAAGATGTTTTCATTTCATCAGCTGTCTAACTCTTTATATAATTTTATCCACTCTGATAAGGCAGATGTTCATGATACTTCACAACTTGCAAGCCTCTTAGCTCCTTTGGTCTCTTCAGCAACCATCCAAAGTAGGAGTGATTATCTTAACTTTATGGATGAGGAAACTATGCCCAAGTCACATTACTAAGAGGAAAAGCCTAACTTGACCTCAGATTTTTACTTCAAATACAGTTTGTTTTCTACTATAAAACTGGTTACATCCCCTCTCCTCTCTGTCCCCTGCCTTATTCCACTGTCAGACTCAAGTCCCTCACCTTTCTCACCTCCCTGAGTACACTACTATTCATACCACCCTGGGTAGCTATGGCATGTAATGGACATCCTCATATTTTAGATCTTCCTTCCATTTGCATGATGCCAACCAGTTTCTTATCATTGCCTTACTACCTCCCTTGAAGCAGAAGCAAAGTTTTCTTCATATAGTTAAGTCTGTCCTCGGAAGCAGACGAGGCCCAAGAGATAACATGACTGATGGGGCACCTAATCTGTCAGTATTTTGGATCTCTCTTATTTCTAACAGGAATCCAGAAATGAATGGATTTTGCTATTTGGCATAAATTATTGTGCATCTAAGGAGAGTAGCTATTTAAGAAGCTGATATAAAATGATTTGTATTTCCAAAACCAAATAAGGAAATAAAAACAGTATTAACAAATGGATGGAGAAGCAACAGGGGCTTACATGTTAACAACATGATGAAAATCTTGCCATTTGGAAAATATATTAATTATTTTGGGCGCAAATATTCACACCCATACACACCCCTTTTATTTTTTTTATAATAAAGCTAACTGCTCACCAGCCATTTAAAATTCTTTTCTAGGTTTTTTTTTAAAAGAGATTCTTTTTAAAGGGTTTGGATACTTCTATTTCTTCAATTTGATCTTGAACTCTGGTCTCAGTAATGTGAGGATATAGAATTTTAGGTATCCACCCCCACTACACCTTTGGAAAATTACTTTGAAACATTTGGAAGGTTTGCATTGGGGGGAGGGTTGGAGGGTAGAAGCAGTTTTATTATGCACGTTCTTTTATGGGTTGTGGCCAGATATTTTCAATGTGCTATTATCCTAGTTTTATGGAGTTCTTGGACCCTGTGGATATAAACATCTGGGAATGAATGGTTGACTGCTAGCTACATGCTATTCTGCCTGGGAAGAAATACATTTGTGTTGCATTTAAAATTTAATGAATTATTCACAAGGGAAGTAATAACTTAATAAGTATACTAACTACATATAAGCAAAATAAGAGGTTTTTTTAAAAAGCCCTTCTACTGGCTATATAGAAGTGCTTCATTCGTGTTCTATCCACATCTGTATGATCAAATCCTACAGATTCCTGTCTTCACAAACTGCCACGCCTTCCACTGGAGTATGGGGGAAAGGCATTAAAAAGCAAATGAAGGAAAGATTCTGCCACTTTAAGTTCTTTCAGGGATTGAGCTGAGATGGTACATAAAATTGGATTTCATGGTACTCACTTTTTGAGGAGACAAATTGATATGTCTATGAAGAATTCATCTTTTGAAAGCCTTTTGGATTCTATAATTTCTCAGACTTTAGCACTATAATAAAATAACTCTAAAAATGATCTTGTAGTGCTCAGTCCTTTTCTTCCTTTGGTCTCACCCTCTCTTTCTCTCCTCCTCAGCATGTAGGGGCCCGAAACCCAGTCTCCCATGTCTCTGCTGACCCCCAAGTGTTTGACCAGTGTGAGTTCTGGCCCTGACGGTCTCATTTGTGCCAGTTCTGGGCTGCACATGGGTGGTGACCTCTTTTCTGCAGGCAGGATGATCCTTCTGGTCACGACTTTACCAACCGCTGGAGAACAGTCTTTGCATTTGCACTTTGCCTGGAACAGGCTGGGAGGATGGAGCTGGAAGAGAGAGCTACTCCTCTGTCTCTGGCGGCTGCTGCTCTGACAGGGAGCTATCATCATCTAACAGATCCCAGGATAACAGCAGCTTGGGTGCTTACAGCAGAATTGAGCCTGGGTTATAGCCAGCTTTGATTTTGCTCTTCAGATTAAAATTGACCCGGGTTGCAGAAAGCAAGGAATGAGAGAGAAGGAAATAAGAGGGAGAGAGGGGAGAGGAAGAAAGGAGGACGAGAACACATGTGCGTGTTCAGAACCCTAATGGGATTGGGTGAGAGCCATTGAATACCTGGTCCACTGCAATTGTAAAGTCTGCTTTCACCATCAGGAGTGGGGCTTGGCATCTGGAAGTGATTTCACTGTGTGATTACCTTTGGACTGCAGTGCTTGTTGGTTCTTTACTAACAAGCAAGCACAGACCCAGAGCAAGCCTTTCATGCTAACAAGCAAACAAGCCATCAGGCTGCAGATTTCAAAACCAGAGGCTGGAGGCGGATGTGAAGTGGGTCAAAATTCTGCAGCTTCTCAGGGGGGAAAAAAAAGGTTGAGAGAGAAAGGAAAAAAATGTGCCTTTGTCTTCCTTAGTCCTTTTCAAAGCACATGGAAAAGTCAACAATTATTTCATCACTGTATGTCCTCCCATGTATTTCTAAACTTTTGGAATGCAACTAACATAGCCTCAGGCAAGCAGTGAAAGACACTCTACTCTGCTGAGCTCCAGAGTGTAACTTTGGTGAGCAAATGTCTGTGGGCCATCTTTCTCAAACACTTGGGGCCTCATATCTTCAAGTGAGAAGATCTGAGAGCATATTCCCTTTCTCTGTCTGGATTCCCCAAGAAACCACCCATTCAAACATGGACAAAAATTAAAGAGGTAGAGTGTGAAAGATCAACTTTGCTTCTTCCAAAGAATGACATCTTGTTCTCTGTACACTTATGTGATAGTCTGTTCTATCTCTGAGATGCTTCATTCTGATGGAAGCCAAACAAACACCAGCATCAGAACTCCAAAAGCTATGATTATAATTTAGACACATTGGTGCCAGAAAGAACTGTCCTTGAGGTTTTAGCACTGACCAGTTTTTATTCATCAGAAGGGGAGGCACACCAGGCTTTAAGAGCAGACAGTTTGAAAGAAGAACATTAGATTGAAAACTAGAGATGGAATAATAATGACAATGATAGATGCCAAAATTTCTTTAATGCCTATAATGTTCCAGGCACCATCTTCATATTTGTAATTATTTTTATTTAGTCCCACCCAAAACTCAGTGACATGAATGGTATTATTAACCCCAGTTCATGGATGAGGAAATGGTGCTTTAGAGAAGTTTCTTGCCGAGAGTCACAAAGCTAGTAAAAGGCAGAACAGAACTTGAACCCAGGGGTCACAGGAGAATGTGGAGAAAATTCACTGGGTTCATGTTTTAGGCTCACTCTCCTCAACAAATTGTGATATAACTCAACTTTCCCCAAGATATGTCCACGGTGCATGTCCATGGTGCATGTGTGTAACACATCAGTGCTTGGCTTTTAGGAAGATAGTTGATATGGATAATTATGTGTATTCTCTCGATTATTTTAAGGGATGAGCCAATGTTATGTCCACAGGTGTAGGGTCATCACATCACTACTCATGCTCTTTGTCGACCCTGAAAAACAAGGCTAGATTAAAACTTTCAAGGATCCTTACCTTGTGGCATTCTAGCCCTGTGGTTCCCTTCCTCTTCATTGTGTGATGAGCCTAGTGACTTGCTTCTAATAAATAAAATAGAGCAAACTTCATGGGATGTCAGTATTGACAATAGATTACAGAAAAACTCACTCTCTTAATGGTTCCCTCTGAAGGAAGCCTGATGCCATGCTGCTGTGAGCTGCCTTATGGAGAGGTCCACCTGACCTTCCAGCCAACAGCCAGCGAGGACCTGAGGTCTGCCAGCAGCCAGGAAGGTCAGCTTGGAAGTGGCTCCTCCCCCAGCTCAGCACTGAGGTGACTGCAGCCCTTGCCAACAGGTGGACTGCAGCCTTGTGAAAGACCTAAAGTCCGGGGCACCCAGCTGAGGTGCTCCTGGATTCCTAACAATCAGAAAGCAAGATAGTAACTCTTGTTTTGGATCACTAAGTTTTGGAGTACAGTGGTCCTTCCTTGTCCACAGCTTCACTTTCCACAGTTTCAATTACCCACAGGCAACCATGGTTGGAAAGTATCAAATGGAAAAATTCCAAAAATAAACAATTCATGAGTTTTATGTGGCATGTTGTTCTGAGTATCATAATGCAATCTCGGACCACCTTGCTCTGTCCTGCCCTCGACATGAATCATCCCTTTGTTCGGTGTATCCTCATTGGATATGCTCCCCACCTTGTGGTCACTTAGTAGCAGCCATCTGGGTTATTAGATCCACTGTCACGGTGTGGCAGTTCTTGTAACCCTTAGTTTACTTAATAGTGACCCCAAAGTCCAAGAGTAGTGATACTGGCAATTTGGATATACCAAAGGGAAGCTGTTAAGTGCTTCCTTTAAGTGAAAAGGTAAATTCAGTACAGTAAAATATTTTGAAAGAGACTACATTCACATAATTTTTATCACAGCATATTGTTGTAATTATTCTATTTTGTTATTAGGTTTTGTTCTATTCTCTTATTGTGTCTAATTTATGAATTAAACTTTATTGCAGGTGTTATGCACAGGATAACACAGTATATAAGGAGCTTGGCACTATCTTTGGCCTCAGACAGCCACTGGAGGCCCTGCAGCTAATGGGGACCGCTGTAGTTTTTCGCACAGCACAGACAGCTAGTACCTAAGGCTGAAGGAAGAAGAGTAAAGCCTCCCATCTGTGAATACTGCTGGTTCAAGCAGTGGTGGCAAGTGTGTTTTCTTCAGGCTATTTTCTGTCCCTGGAACACCAGCCTAGCTGGCGTCAGCCTTAGGAGCAGTCCACTCTATCTTCGTTAATCTGTGGGTTTTTCAGCTTTCTCCCACTTTATTTATTTTACCACATTTGGTTATGTTGATTGACTGGGAAAATGAAGGAGAATTTAAACTAAATTTTTATGGCTCACAAGGAAGCAGCACTAAGGCAGAAGCGATCGTGCAATGAACAATGGGAAGCAAAACAGCCCTCCTCCTGCCTGCAGGTGGCTCATAGTGCAATGGGCACAGCCCATAATACTGGAATGGGAGTCATCTTTAGTGATGGCTAGCAGCCTCACAGCTCTGCATGACAGTGAGTCAACTCAGAACCACATAGTCTGCCAATCAAAGAATGATGGAAAGAATTAAAATCTTTATTTAATCTCTTGAGGTAACATCCAAGTGCAGAGTCTATTCTCTCTCTTTTTTTAAATAATTATTTTAGTGTTGTTCAATTAGAGTTGTCTGCATTTTTCCCCAGCCACTCCCCCCAAACCCAGCCAAACCAGCCTCCCTCCCTTGCTTCCATCCTTCCCCTTGCCGGTTTTGTCCATGGATCCTTTATAGTAGTTCCTGAAAACCCTTCCCCTCATTATCCCCTCCCACCTCCCCTCTAGTTACTGTCAAATTGTCCTTAATTTCTATGTCTCTGGTTATATTTTGCTTCCTTTTTTCTTTTGTTGATTATGTTCCAGGTGAAGGTGAGATCATATGGTATTTTTCCCTCACCGCCTGGCTTATTTCACTTAGCATAATGCTCTCCAGTTCCATCCATGCTGTCCCAAAGGGTAGGAGTGCCTTCTTCCTCTCTGCTGCATAGAATTTCATTGTGTAAATGTACCATAGTTTTTTGATCCACTCATTTACTGATGGGCACTTAGGTGCTTCCAATACTTGGCTATTGTAAATTGTGCTGCTATGAACATTGGGGTGCATAGATTCTTTTGGATTGGTATTTCAGGGTTCTTAGGATATAATCCTAGCAGTGGAATTGACAGGTGAAAAGGCAGTTCCACTTTTTGTTTTCTGAGGAAATTCCATACTGTTTTCCACAGTGGCTGCACCAGTCTGCATTCCCACCAACAGTGCACTAGGGTTCCCTTTATTCCACATCCTCTCCAATATTTGTTGGTTGATTTGTTTATGATAGTCATTCTGACTGGTGTGAAGTGGTATCTCATTGTGGTCTTAATTTGCATCTCTCTGATGGCTAGTGATACTGAGCATCCTTTCATATGTCTCTGTTCCCTCTGTATGTCCTCCTTGGAGAAGTGTCTGTTCAAGTCTTTTGCCCATTTTTTAATTGGGTTTTTTGTCTTCCTTGAGTGGAGTCATGTGAGTTCTTCATATATTTTGTAGATCAAACCCTTGTCCGAGGTATTGGCAAATATGTTTTTCCATATAGTCAGTTCTCTTTTCATTTTAATGCTGTTTTCTTTAGCTGTGCAGAAGCTTTTTAATTTGATGAGGTCCCATTTGTTTATTCTTTCCTTTATGTCCCTTGCTTTAGGGGATGTCAGAGTCCATTCTTAATGAATAGCAAAACATCTTTAAAATCCCGTCTCTCCATTTCAGCCACTCTCAAAATCCTCCTCACCATTGGCAGCTGCTCCTCCTAATTCCCTCTCAACTCCCCACCTAGGACTCTTTTAACCCTAACTTGTCACCCTGCTGTCCCCCCACCTTGTTGCTGTCTCTTTCTGATGGGCGTCATCATGCCCAGGAGTCACATACTGGCCAGCAAAGACCACGTGGGCTTGCAGGTTGTTTTGTCTGGCTTCTGTAACAATCAAGAAATTTTGTACAGAAATCCAAACTTTGGACTTGACTTGAAACATGATTAGATCTGGCTCCATGGGGGCTGCATTCTGGCCTAGCAATGGGTGGCTGAGCTGACTTCAGAGATTCACTGCCTTTTGCTTCTCACGTCCCCTCTCAGCAGTTTCTGCACTGCTCCTGTTACCCATGGCGTCTCTGCCTTGTCCCTGCAAACATTTCACTTTGTGGCTCCTGTTCCAGCTTCACACCACCTCCCAATGCTGATCCCAAGATGGAAGAAACCAGAGGGCGGTGAGTGGGCAGTGCCAGGATTTTCTTTAGGGGGCAGAGTGGAGGGAGGGAGAGAGGCAGTGAATACACACACGATAAAAATATTTGTCAATATTACATGTAAAATTGCAAATTTTGATAAATGCTGTGAAGAAAAAGTATGGATTTTTGCTCTGTTCCTGCACACACCATGACTAGGGTTATAAAGCCTGCATCCTTCCCCGCCAGGCTGCACGGCCTTAGTGTAAGGTCTCCCGGAAGCCTGGGCAAGGCCAGAAGGTGATGGAGGCTTGGGGTCTGTCAGTCCATGTCAGCACTGTGAAGGGACTCTGAGAGCTGCTCCGGTGACACAGGGAGCCTGGAAAGAGCAATCTGGGAGCATTTGTTCTGTGGAGTGAAATGGCTCTGCTCTGTTTTAAGAAGGAAACCAGGAACGAGCTGACAGGTTTGCTCTGGCAGCGAGATGTGGAGCTTGCTCAGGAAAGGAAGACCAAGGTTTATTATGATTGAGTAAAGCCCTTAATTGCCACTTTGGATGGAGCTTAGTTTTTAAATTCATATTCTTTAGCCAAAGGGCCTCTCCTCAGACAGAAGTACTGCAGCCAAATTAGTGGCTGGTCATCTTGTAAGAAAAGGCTATTTATTTTTAGTGAAAGCTTCTTGGAATTTTCCTGACTCCTGCTTGCTTTCAGTGGCCCTGGCTGCCAGAGGATATTAACAGGAATGAGCAGGGGTTGAACTTTGCTCACAGTCATTTAGCTTTTTCCAGGGGTCTGTTTAGGTTTTTTTTTTTTTCTTTTGGGGGAAAGAGTGTAGCTTCTGGCTCCTTCCAATCTGCCTTACCTGGTGGCCCAGCTGCTGTGGCAAGAGCCAGATCCTAGTGATGGGCCCTTTGGTTCCACTCCAGAGATGGTGACCCTCAGAGGTTTTCCTCCTCAGAGCAGATGCCAAGAAGGGCATGGAGAAGCACATGTACCCAGTGATGAGGGGCTGGGAGTGTGGGAAAGACTCTGGTCCACAGCTACCCACCAAGTGTCTTCCCTTTGTCCCTCCAGATCCACTCCCTTCCTTCTTCCACCCTCTGGGCCCCAGGAGGCTCACCTGTGTGGACCACATCAACTGGATCCCTGGATTCTGGTTGCCCTTTTGGTTTGGCCAGTGTAGAACACTGATAGGGGTATCATTTCTTCACCCTTGTCCCATGGGGTTGCAGCTCTTACCAGGAGACCCTCTTCATACAGTTTGCTTCATTCAGATTCTAGAACCCATGTCCTCCCCTGTTCTTTTCAGACTTGGGGCAGTAATGGAACCGCACTATTACTAGTCATGGAGTGGTATTCATCTGTCTTGTCCACCCTTTTGCAAATGCTTTGCTTATCGATATCTCAAGTTATCATAATTTAAGATATTGTACTATCTGTTCCCTGGAAGCTACAGTTATCCTTTGCTAAGCAAATCTTCCAGAACAAACTGTCTTTCCTTGGGAGCAGGGAGGGAACCAGCCAGGGTCAGAGCCTAGACTGCCGTGTGCACGGGAGAGCGATACCCTCACCCCTATGTCAGAGGGTAGGGATGCAGCCCACAGTTTACCGGTAAAGTTGAATGGATCCAGATCCCCTTGCTCTGGCAAGACTCTTTCTTACACTCAGATGACAGCGACTCAGGGACTGGACACCAAATCTTCTGATTTGCTAGCAAATTTCCCTCCATGGCCTGAACAACCCCAAAGCTGTGCTGGTCGGCGCTAAAGATGATGTAGACGTACACCAGTAAAGAGCCTTGAAGGTGTATGTTCTTACTGACTCTCATCATTGCTCTCCATCTTCATTAAGCAAGGATGAAAATAGCTTTGTGTTGTTCATTTTCCTCCTATAGCTCGGCTCCCACGTAATATGCTCCCCAGTAAATCTCCAAAGAAAATGTCATGTGCATATATGGCCTTTCTCCCTGAGTTCCTCTTCCACTATGAAAAGAAAGGCTGAATGATGAAAGAGGGTCTCTCATGTCATACAATAATTCTTGGAAAGAAGCACATGAACACAGACACACAGAGACACACATGTGTCCTTTTCAGGGCATTGGAACCTCTTCTATGTGTAGAAAACCCTTGTCTTTTTAGTTCAATGAAGATAATTTTAAAATACTTCTAAGAATAATGTACAAAGGACCTGAGATGAGGATGGCAGGTCAGGGGCAAAATGAATAGGAATAGATGAGTTTAAAAATGCAAGTTTCACAAAGTCTTCCAGAAAATAAAAGAGGAAAAAACACTCTACAACTAATTATATGAGACAAATATTATTCTGCTACCTAAATCAGACATTACAAGAAAAATAAGAAACAATAATCCTCATTATCATATATGTAAAATCCTCCACAGAATATTAGTAAATAGAATCCAGTAATATATACAAATGATAATACATCAACACTGTAAATAAAGTGAAATTTATCATGCAAATATAAGATTGGTTCCACATTTGAGAATCAATTAATGTAATTCAGTATTATCAACAAACTTAAAAAGAAAAATTATATTATCATCTAAAAAGATGCAGGGAAAAAAACATTTTACAAAGTCCTTTCATGATTAAACTTTAAATAATTCTGCAATAGAAGGAAATGTCCAACCTGAAAAAAGGCATCAGTAAGAGCCTACAGTTAACATCATGCTTAATGGTGGGAGACTGAATGCTTTACCCCCAAAGCTTGGAAGAGAGCAGGGATGTCTCCTCTCACTGCTTCTAGTCAAGGTTATACCAGCAGCCCTAGTCAACGCAATAAGGCAAGAAAAGTAAATGAGTCATATATTTTAGAAAGAAACAAGCAAAACTATATTCATAGAGGATGTAATCATCTACATAGAAAATGCCAAAAGAATTATAACAATTACTGAACCTCTATGTGAGTTTAGCAAGTAAAGGGATAGAAAGTCATTATAAATATGAATTGTATTTCTGTGTACTATCAATTAACAATTGGAAATTGAACTACAAGTATAATTTATGATAACATCAAAATGAAATACTGAGAGATAAATTTAACAAACTATTTATAAGACTTTTATGCTAAGAAACACAGAGAAGATCTAAATAAATAGTGTTATACATTGAGTTTACGGATTTGAATTCTCAATATTTTTAAGGTATCAATTCTTCCCCAGATTGATCAATAGAGTCAAAAAATACTAAAAAAAAAAAATCAAGAGGTTGGGTTTTTTTAGAAATTAAAAAACAGATTCTAAAATTCATCTGGGAATACAAAGAATCTACAACCTCCAAAACAGTTTTGAAAATGAGAGACAAAGTTGTGGGATCCATAATTCCTGATTTTGAGACTTACTATAATGTTACAGATATCCTGATATTGATGTCTAATACAAATAAAGATAATATGGTATTGATGTAAGAAGATGACAGATAGATAGGTAGATGATAAATTGATAAATAGATAGATAGATAGATAGATCCATGCACATATGGTCAACTGACTTTTGACAAAGGTGCCAAAGTCATTGAATTAGAAAAAGGGCAGATGTTTAATAAATTGTACTGAACAACTGAAATAATTAAATGTCTGCATGTAAAAAAAATGAATTTTTACCTTTACCTATCACCAGATACAAAATTATCTTGAAATGGATCATAACTCTATACGTAAGAGCAAAAACTATAAAGGATTTAATCAAAATTTAAAACTCCCATTTAAAAGATAATATTAAGAAAAAGAAAAAGACAACCACAAATTAGGAGAAAATATGTTCAAAACACAAATCTGATAAAGGACTTGTATCCCAAATATAGAGAGTACTTACAAGTCAATAATGAAAAGACAAATAATCTGATAAAAATGCAAAAAGATTTTAACACATACTTCGCCAAAAGAAGAGCTAAAAATTGTACTTAATATAATTTTTGTTTAGGGAAATACAAATTAAAATCACAGTAAGACAGTTTTACAGATCCACTAGAATGGTTAAGATTTTTAAGATTGAAAATAGCAAGTACAGACAAAAACAGGGTGCAACTAGAAATCTTATTGATTGCTGGTGTGCATATAAAATGGTATAACTGTTACAGGGTGCAGCCAAGAGGGGGGGACCCCAAATGGACATTTGAAATGGGGTCCAGAACTTAAGGTGTCCAGGAGATTTTAAGATGTCTCCATCCCCCCACCCAGGGTGTGGGTTGGGGGAAGGGACAAATGGAGCAAGGCCATTGAGATCTGTTTTGCATAGCAACAGCCTTGCAGCTACCCTCTGGCGTGGTCATTTAACATATCTATAGCCTTTGGCTGGTCGCTTAGATATGTTAAATAGCTGTGATCATCTCTGAGCCAGGGGAATGGAAGTAACTTCCCCCACCAACACGTGACTGGGGGCAGATCCCCCAAGCTACAGCGCCTGCGTGGGAGCTCGGAGAAGATTGGCTCCAGGACATGGGGCCACACCTGCCCAGACTCAAGATGGCAGCCCAGTAAAGCTGGAAGAATACGAGTTCCGGCATGTGAAGCCGAGTGTGGGAGGAGTTGGAAATGAGGCTGCAGAGGAAGATTAGCCGCGGGGATTTAAAACCCAGACTTGGCGGCCATTAGGAAAGAGAACCACGTGGCTTTGAAGGAGTGGAGACTCCTGCATCCCAGAGAGAACCGTGCTGCTTTAGGAGAGAGAACCACGCGGCCTGGACAGAGTGGGGACTCTCCCCTTCCCGCAGCCCTGAGAGGGAGAACCACGAGGCCTGGACAGAGTGGGGACCCCCACAGCTTTAGAAGGGGAACCACCACCTGGTTTTAGCAGACATCCCGGCGACTCAGCCGAGGGTGCCGGGAACCCAGGGAGGTCTCCCAGTCGAGATGGAGGACTAACTGGGAAGAACCAGAGGACTGCCTGAGCCATGGACTTCTATTTCCTTTCCTGAGATACGGTACTCTGGACTGGGCAAAGGGGGAAGGAAGGACTGTGACTGTGTTTGTGAGTGTTTTTAGGGACTTTAGGATTTTTGATAAAGACATTAGGTCACTACTTTAAGTTAGTATAGCATTAAATAAACATTTCCTTTCCTTTTCACGAATCTCTGGCATTGAGAGATGTCTTTCCTCTGGCGGCGGACATAACGGACCTGGGGCCTTCTTTCAATAATAGTATATTGTCTCAGGCCCCCCCTCCTTGTTCTGTTCTGTAACATAACCACTTCAAAGAACAGTTTTGTGCTCTGGCTGGTGTGGCTCAGTGGACTGGGCATGCACCTGCAACCTGGGGCGTCTCCAGTTTGATTCCCAGTCAGTGCATGTACATTGGTTCTAGGCCACGTAAGGGACATGTGAGAGGCAACCACACATTGGTGTTTTTCTCCCTCTCTTTCTCCTTCCCTTCCCCTCTGTCTACAAATAAATAAATGAAATCTTTTTAAAAAAAGAAGAAAGAAAATTAGTTTGGTAGTTTCTTACAGTTAAATATCCACTTATGCAATCCAACAATCCTGTTCCTGGATATTTTCCCACAAGCACCTGCAGGCATATATTCATAACAACTTTATTCATAAAAGCCACAAACCAAATGTTCATCAAGTAGTGAGGGGTAAAAGAGTTTTGGTACTTCCATGTATGTGAATTCTATCCACAATAGAATTCTACTCAGAAGTAAAAAGGAATGGACTATTGACACATGCAATAACATACATGAATTCCAAAAGCATTTTGCTAAGTAAAAGAAGATGGACATGAAAGACTACACACTGTACAATTCCATTTATATGATATTCTAGAACAGGCAACACTGTGTAGTTGCCAAGGATGAGGAGTCAGGAGGAAGAGATTGACTGCAAAGGAGCAGAAGGAAAATTTTGTGAAATGATGGAAATATTCTGCATCTGGATCATGATGGTGGCTATATGACTGAACACATTTATCAAAACTCATCCAATGCTACATTCAAAAGGTAAATTTTATTGTATATAAATTATTCCTCAATAAACCTAACTTTAAAACATACTAAAATACAGCTTTCGGTTTGTTACTCCACCAAAGTTTAACCAAATTAGCTAACCCTACAAGCTAATGAAGACACAACCACCAGTTCCTTTCTCATTCTTTAGCCCTGCGTTGGGAATCTAGTACAATATCCTTATATATATATATATATATATATATGTATATATATCTGCTTCCTTCTTTTACCTCCATCCCCACCTGTGGTCTAAGCTCTAACTTCCGTTCTATAAAGGAGAAAGAGAATGATGGTGGAGCTCTGCTCAATCACTTAGGACAATAACCTATTAAATGACTAAGAGATCCCACCCCATGTTCCCATCACTAATGAAGAAATAAACCATTGGGTTTTTATTGGTACATGTCATTGTATCAGCTCAAACCCATGGAATGATGATTCTTTTTATTTTATTTTATTTATTTTATTTTTACAGAGGGGAAAGGAAGGAGAAAAAGGGAGAGAAACATCAATGTGTGGTTGTCTCTTAAGTGCCCCCTACCGGGGACCTGGCCTGCAACACAGGCATGTGCCCTGACTGGGAATCGAACTGGAGACCCCCCGGGTAACAGGCTGGTGCCCAGTCCACTGAGCCACACCAGCCAGAGCAGAATGATGATTCTTATAAAAAAGTAAAAGAGCATCATCCCACAGAGTGGGTGGACTGGAACGGAGAAAAGAATGGGGGCTTTGGAGTACTTGATCCTCAGTTTGTCATTTGCTAATGTTACCTTTGGTCAAATACTTTAAATCTCCAGTGTCTTAGTTTCCTTTTTGTAAAATAGGGAAATAGTACCTCCTTTGAGAGGTGGTCATAAAAATTAAATGAGACATGTATTATGTCAAGAGTCTTGTGCATAGAATCTCCCAACCAATAATTGTTGTCGTCATCATTATCATTATTGTTAAGTCTTTAATTAGGCTCAATAAAAAATGCTCTAAAAAGTCAAATGAAATATGTGGTTAGGCAAAGAAGAGATGGAACTGGAGTTAAGATGGTTATTTTATTTTATTTATAACTAATGTTCTACGAACGATTTAATATAGGCACAAATAAAATAAAATGATAAAAATAAATAATGAAAGGTGCATATGGCAAATAAATGGTAAGAAAAATCATAATATTAATAACAGGAAATGTATATCCAAAGATATTGATAGTTGCTGTGAATTAATCACAAATTTAACTTTGACATTTTTTTTGATAATTCAGTGAAAAGAGCCTCAAGATTAATACTTTTCAGTAGGTACAAACAAGTGAGGCCAAGAGGAAAATGCATATCCTAAGGTCTTGGCAGTTGCTGGAGCGAGTCACACATTTTTGAAATTTTTACCTTTGAAATTTTTGATAATTTCAAAGAGGAAGAAATGCTGAGATTTGAGATTCATACTTTCCACTAGTTACCAACAAGCTAGGTCATGAGTGGAAGTACATAATTTCCTTATAACTGGAAGACCTTTACAGAGGGAACTCAGTCATGACAGGATGGTTTCCCAACCACAGCCCCACTAAATTCTAAAGTGAGTCTCTCATAAAACCCTTCAGAGTAGGCCAAAGCACAGATCCACACATCTACAAAAAGCATGAGACTCACATGGTCTGGGAGAATCCTACGGTAAAATTTAAAAATATCTAGAGAAACATCTGCCTGTGTTTTCAAGCCAGCTCCTATAACTGCTTCCTGAAACTTTGGATAAGTGTTGGAGAGCAGAGAGTTCAAAATTGTAATTTCTGGCAATAACCTGAAGGGCAAATGTTTTAAATGGTTAATTAAAGAAAAGGCAGTCACTAGCTAAGAGTAGAGTTAAGATCCTTTGAAAATGAAGGGGTCCAACCAAAACCCACCTCTACTTGGCAGTGGGATAAGATACAGACTATGGGCAGGGTCAGAAATAGTCCTAAGAAGCAGATCTGGAACCTGCTCTGAGGAACAGGAGTGACTGAGGTCCAAAGTTCTAAGCTATTGCCTAAGGCCATAATGATTTTAGCCTGCAAATTTTCAAAGCAGATGTTAGCAACCACCCGCCATGGGCACTGAAAAAAAAAAACTCAATAAAATACACATAGAATTTCTAGTTTTAAGCAGTGTAGTTTCCAGTTAAATATTTCAGGATGATGAATCAGTGGAATTCACAGGCAACGAAATGACTGGACCACTGGTAGGGAATGGTTGGCAATAAGCCACATGATAATATAACACATCTGCTAAGGAGATAATTGATTTGGTCTTAGAGACATTGGTCTTTATTTCTGGTAACATTTAGATAGCAGAGTCAAAGTATATACATATGTAATTGAGACAAAATTCACATAACATAAAATGAACCGTAAGCCATTTAGAGTATATAATACAGTAAGAATTTAGTTCACTCATGATATTGTGCAACTATCACCTCAGTCTAGTTACAAGAAATTTTTAATACTCCCAAATAAACCCTGTATCCATTAAGCAGTCACTCCCTATTCTTTCTTTTTCAGCCCCTGGCAACCACTAGTCTGCTTTCTATTCTTGTAGATATACCTATTCTGGATATTTCCTATAAATGGAAGCATACAATATGTGGCCTTTTACATCTGGTTTATTTCACACAGCATGAACTTTTCAAGATTCATCTACATCTATTCATGTATAAGTACTTACTCCCTTTTGTATCTGAATAATATTCCATTGCATGGATATACCACATTTGTTTATCCTGTCATCAGCAATGGACTTTTGGGTTGCTTCTACCTTTTGACTATTGTGAATAGTGCTGCTATAAATGTTTGTGTACTAGTATTTGTTTTAATACCTGTTTTATCTTCTTCTGGGTATATATCAAGGAGTGGAATTGCTCTGTTGTGGGGAACCATTTCGCACAGTGTGGAAATGTAGCTCAGCCCCACATGGAAAACCAGTGGGAAGCAAGTCAGCACACAGGACCATGCCCACAGATAGGTTTTCCCATGGGGAATCAGGCCTGCATTGTACCTAGGTCACTATGAGACTTGCTTTTGCTAAAACTCCCTCACCTTGAATTGAGGCAGCAAGGGCTTACTGCAACTTCCTAAAGTCTGAGCTAAACCTCCCAAGTATGTAGTGTGACCAGTTCAACCACTTTTCCCCTTGGTCTGCAACATCCTTCTCTTTGAAGTAATTAGCAACATTCTTTCCTTTGTTATCTGTAAAAGGTAATCACCCGCAGCGAACCTGTATAGAGTAAATGAGGACCATCCTGATGTAATGTACCCAGAAAAGCAATAAAAGCTTGTCCAGGCAGTGGCTGGGGGCCTCTGGGCTTCTGGCCCTCTGGCCCTCTCTCTCAGAGAGTGGCAATGCCATCCCTTTTTCTCTACAGAACTTCTGTTGTCCCTGTGTATTTGTTCACGAGCAACCACAACATACACAAATCATGCAGGCCAGGATCTGCATCGCTTTATGACTCAGTAATTCTACATTTCATTTGTTGAGTAACTGCTAAACTATTTTCCACAGTGGCTACACCACTTTACATTTTTTCCCTATCAGCAATGAAAAAGTGTTCCAATTCTTCTGTATCTTTTCCAACACTTGTTATTTTCTATTTTTTATTACGGCCAACCTGTGGTTGGGAAATGGTATTTCATTTGGTTTTGACATGAATTTTCCTAACGACTAATAACATAAGTCTCTTTTCATTGCTTGTTACCTGGCTATGTATATATTTTGGGAGAAATCTCCATTCAAATCCTCCCCCCCATTTTAAAATTAGGTTGTCTTTTTGTTCTTGAGTTATAGGAATTCTTTCTATATTTTTGATACTAGACCCTTATCAGAGATGTGTTTGCAACTGTTTTCTCTCATTCTGTGGGCTGTCTTTTCACTCTCTTGATAAATGCACAAAATTTTGACAAAGTTCAATGCATCTATTACTTACTATTTTTCTGCTCATGCTATAGCTAACAAACCATTGTTAAATCCAAGGTCATGAAGATTTACACTTACATTTTCTTCTAAAAGTTTTACAGTTTTAGGTCATATACTTATATCTTTGACCCACTTTGAGTTAAGTTTTCTATATGGTGTGAGGTAAGAGTTGAACATAACTCTGTATCATGTGGGTATCCAGTTTTCCCAGCACCATTTGTTGAAGAGAGAACCATGTCTTTTTGAGGATGTACTAGGACAAGATTTTGAGTATGGTTGGACAGTTCCTAGACCAGAAGTTCTCACATTTTCTCAGTTCATGATGATCTCAATGTCTCAGGGATACCTAACAATTTCATGTCTTATAAATAGTTAGGGCCAAACAACTTAAGGAAGTATTTATGCTCTAACAACTTATAGCTGTTTTTAAAATATTAATTGAAATATTGATGTCAAGAGAAGATGATATTTTTATTTTATTAAGTAACTGACAGTTATTAAATGGGTGTACCTGCTTGCCACTGCATAACTTTCCAAACTTTGGATTTGGATATGGCACTACCACCCTCATTTTCTGCTCTGTACTGATTTTCATATGTTACTTACTTTTTATGACAGTAATCACTTGAAATCCAACTTTGCAAAGACATGATACCTGCAAAATGTAAAGCAATCTTCGGCTAGTAGTTCATACAATGTCTGATGCATATTGGGTATCCTTGCGTTTTCCTCGCAGTTTAAAATATTGTGCAGTGAGCCTGTGAGTTTGTAGGAGTGTCCAGTGTACCCCAGCACACAGCTGGGAAACCGTTGCCCTGGACTTGTGGGAAACAGGTTTTAAAGAAAAAGGCAAAAGAAACATAGTTCCATCACAGGAAGCTTGAGAAGGGAAGGCCATTTAAGAATGTTGAGAATGTTCAAAAATGCACTTTTACATGATTCTGGTTTGAAAGAATAAAAGGAAGTTCACAAAGAAACCCTAACGAGTCCAGACTTAACGGACAACAGGTACCATTGATGGACAGTGTGCATGTGTGGGAAGGAGACATAATATCAGGTGCAAACCTAAGACGGTGGCCCAGATACGTAATGGCCAGGCTAGAAACATTAATGTCCCAAGTGAAGTGAGTCTGACAAAAAGTATGCAAGACAGCTAAAAGGGAAATTAATTTTCAGAGTAAGGAAAATATTTTTAGAGCAAGAAAGATCAAAGTAGGGTAGGCCAATGTTGGGAACTGCCCTGCCTGGTATCAGAAGCTATAACCCCCACCTAGGCTAAGGCTGAGGGAATGACCTTGGACCATAAGCCACTAAGGAGACAAAAGCTTATCTCCCTGGTAGGAGCACCACTTCTGCTTCTTTTACTTCACCCAGCCTGGCCCCCAATGCTTGGTGAATGTTAGCCAGTTAGTGAATGATGGGTAAGATTCCCCAAGGGGGGAATGACGTAAGACAGGCATGATCATGTGGGAGGCCCCCACGGAAGGATTTTGGGGGCTACAGCAAAAGGGGGTGATGGACTCTGGCCCCTCGGCTTTGACAAAGCCTGAGTCCTCATTGTCTGTGAGAAAATCTCTTTATCTCTTGGTTGCCTTAGTTCCCTTGCTCCACCTAAGCCTGAAACAATGACAGGGTGGTGTCGCCCTGTGCTGGAAAGGGCGGGTTCCCCAGGTGATCAGGCCTAAGAAAGAATACGTAAAATCCTGTAAAGGCTGCTTTGTTTAGAATGCTCGCAATTAACTGATAAGGGTTCAAGGAAGAAGTGAGTTTATTCCTCAAAGTTTTACAGCTCTTTAGCTATCTGACCCTGACTCAAAGTAGGCCCTCAGAGTTGCTTGTTATTTGATCCTTACTTCCCAGCAATGAGTAATGAGCTTTACCTGAATTCCTGTGTAAATGAACCCAATAAAAGCCATTGAGGAAAAGGCTCTTGGCCCTTCTCCTTTGAGAGATCGGCCACATTCCCTCCCCAAGCAGATCATGTCTTGGTAGACTTATTCTCATCCGTGGTGGACGGGGGTGGGGGCGGGGGGAACTCTGCAGGTGGAGCTCCCCCACAGGCCAAATGTTTAGGTTGTTGTGATGTTTATGGAGATCAGAGAGAAATAGGAATCTGTCTCCCTCATTGGGGAGAATGGTGTTCAGATGAAAAAGACTGCATTTACAGTGGCATGAAGACATGTACTGGGCAGGAGAGCCTGGATATGCTGTAGTAATACACAACTGCAAGAAAATCAGTGGCTTAAACCACAAAGGCCTACTTCTCACACAAAGTTCTTTGCAGACCCATTGGCTCTCTAGGTGACTGTCCTGTGTAGGGGGGAGGGGAGGCATGCTCAACATTCCTGCTTACTTTGGTCTTGTAGCCTGTGACATTAATATGTGCTTCCATACAGGGGATGACAGGCATGGAGAATCTCACACAACTCTAAATTTTTCCGCACAGAAGTGATATGGAAAAATTCACCTTCACCTTCACTCATATTTCACTTGCCAAAACAAGCCACAGAGTCACTTGCTTTGAGGGAGTGGGAAGGAACAGCCCTCTAGAGCACATGGAAGAAGAGGGGCTTGGAAATATCAGCAAGCAGCAGTAATGCCCACCATAAAGTACCTCTACCTTCTTCCTCAGTTCTGCCACTAGCCTGTATTTCCTGACATTTGGAACAAGTTTTTAGGCCATGTACAATGACGATAAACCATAAAAAGGGGGGTTTTATCTGACCTTTCACTTCTAAGTGGAACCTATTCTGGAGCATTTGATTACTCCTCCACTCAGTTCTCAACAGTCATCGTGGTCTAGATGGGTGGGACGAAGGATGCCCTCTGGACCATGCCAAAGCAAAGGGGGCAGGGCTCTGGGATGGGTGGGGAAGAGGGGTTCTGAGAGCCTAAAAGTGGAACACATGGCCAGCAACAGCATAGATTATTTACTATTCTGTTCCCTGGGGATTTAAGGGTGCTGAACCTTAACTAAACAATGGAAACAGCTGTTGCTAGGTTGTCCCAATAGCTGCTTTACAGGTAAGTTGGAAAGCCAAATTTATGGGCAGTCCTTTTAGAGCTATAGTAAACACTAATAATCCCTTAAGATTAACTACAGGAAGATCCTTTTATGACTATGAACAGTGAGGAACATTTGCAGCTCTGCAAATCTCTCTCCAAAGCCTCATCCACTTCCTGATATACAAATGCCTAAGAAGCTTTGCAGTCCCCTCTGTGCATGAGTTCATACCCTGCAGGGGCCTGGCCCCTAGAGTTAATTAGACTTTGAAGAGGCCATAGATCAAGAAATGAGGGGTGTTGGGTCTCCTCTTCATCAGTAAGCCTGAAAGGGCCATTGTATAACCTCTAGGTAGCCTAGAACTGGCCTTACGGAGTGTTTGTGCTTATGATAGGTCACTATCAACACTTCAACTTCAGGCGTACCATAAATTTTGAAACGTGTCAGTGCTGTTTTATCAACAGCAGGAGTCTCTGCTGTTTACAGTTGGTAAAAATCTCAACTGAATTGGAACGCTCTTGCCTTAAATGGAGGCTTTGTCAATGTTAAGAAGATGCAACTAGCAATAGGCATTGTTTCCACTTTTCTCTAAGCTGTCCCTTATGTACAGCCCATGAACTAGCAGATCAAATGAATCAAAGATTGGCTATATTTCTGAGAATATTTAGAAGTGCATGATAGTTCCAGGAAAAGACAAAATGGGGCTCCTCTGTGACTCAGCTGGTGACCTTGAACTCAGTGGCCCCATGTTTCTTTGGCAGTTTTGCAGCAGAGGTCTTGTGCTTTCAGAGCAGTGGAGGTTCGGTGCTCATGTTTCTTGGAAGTGATACAAGAAAGAGCCTGGCATTAGTTTTTATAAGCATTGGCTCCAGAAATCAGAACAGGTAATCCTCCCTGGTGATGCTGTACATCTTACCCAGAGGAGACACATTTATGGAGCGGAGAATCCTTTAGAAAAATTGGCCCTTTTCTCCAAATAAATGGTGTGTGCTTAACTTCTAATAGCCAGAAGCCATAAACGGGAAGAATTTGGAGAGAACTCTGAAATAAATGGTTGAATTGGACTGAATTGTACCAGAAGATGTAAATGAAACAAGAATGGAAAAAAATGAATAATATGTTGTAGAAAAAAACTGTGCCTGGGATTTTGCTCAGCTGCACTGAAGTTGTGTGACCAGTCTGTTCTGCCCAAAGGCAGAGATGGATTCCTGGGGAAGGTCCCGGGCTTGCCCTTGTCTTGTTCCTCGGACAGTGCAGCACTTTTGTTTGTTTGTTCCTGACTGTGAGATTCAGAATGAGGGTCAAGGTGTTCGTTTCATCTACGGTAGAGAAGGCAGACTGAGTGGCAAGGCTTTTGTTGCACTCGAATCAAAAGATGAAGTCAGATTGGCCCTGAAAAAAAAGAGAGAAACTATGGGACACACATTTTTAAGTATTCCAGAGAAGCAATGTTGAAATGGACTGCGTGTTGAAGCACACTGGTGCGAACAGCCCTGACATAGCCAATGATGGCTTTGTACGGCTTAGAGGACTCTGCTCTGGATGCTGCAAGGAAGAAGTGGTTCAATTCTTCTTCGGGCTGGAAATTGTGCCAAATGGGATAACATTACCAGTGGATTCCCAGAGGAGGCATAGGGGAAGACCCTTGTGCTGTTTTTTTCACAGGAAATAGCTGAAAAGGCCCTAAAGAAACACAAGGAAATAATCGGGCACAGGTATATCAAAACTTTTTAGAGCAGTAGAGATGAAGTTAGAACTCACTACAATCCATCCCAAAAGCAATCAGCCATGCTGGGGCCAGGTCCCTAGGACAGACAGACCTGAAGCTGGTGGACAGTAGGACAGCACTGGTGGGGGCTAGCTTTGAAAGGATGAGGCATGGTGCTTATGGAGGAGGTTAGGGAAGCTGTGATGATCACAATGGCTGTAAAGACAGCTATGGTTTTGGGTCAGATAGATTTGGAAGAGGCTTCAATTATTGATTTTCAGGAATGTCTGACCACAGACTTGGGGATGGTGGCGTACAATGGGGACACTGTGCACATGCGGGGATGACCTTAAAGAGCTAGCGAGAGCAACATGTAAACGTCACTGCTTAACCCTGTGAGAGCACGTATTGAAACTGTCCCTGATGACAGAGTAGCTGGAGAGCAGATGCCTAGTTTGCAACTCATAAAGATGCTGTGGCAGATGTGTCAAAAGACAAAGCAAATACGAAAAACATACATGTAGAACTCTTCTCGAACTCTACAGTGAGGGTAAGTGGTGGTGCTCATCATGGTAGTCAAATGACGGGAGGCATGGGCTGGTCAAACCCATCCGTTAGGGTGGCCCAGACAGTCAGCAGCTGAGTGGTGGTGATGGAGGCGGCTATGGTGGCCAGAGCAGATGTGACCAAGCTTCACAGGAAACCTCCAGTAGTTTTTCAATCGGAGGTTGCATGGGAATCCAAGGAACAGTGCATAGTGGCTACTGCAGCAGTGGAAGCCATGTGTCCATGGGAGTGAACAGAATGGGAGGGATTTCCAGCACGTCCAGTATGAGTGGTGGATGGGGAGTGTAATTGATCCTTATCACAGACTCTTGGTCAACATTATTTTAAAGAAAAAAAAAACTAAACTAAAGTTTAACAGTTTGGCAACACCATCTTGTGATTTATGTTTACTCTAAGTGGAAATCAGGATGGTTTTAAAGACTTAAATTTCAGTATTTTTGAACATGGATATTCATCTAGGATGTAACGACTAAAGTTGAGTAAACTATAACTGTTTAACAATTTTTGGCTTTTCTCAAGTTAGCTCTATTGTAAGATGTACTTAAGCAGTAAGTATATTTAGGTTAAAGTAGTTGAATTATGTTACATGTTGCTCTTACACCACATTACATGGATCACTGGATGCATGTTGAAAGACATGCTTTTTTTGTAAAATTCAACATAGGAGCTGTGTCTACAATTAAATGTGAAACATTTGGCATGTTTGTTAATTCTGGTTTCATTTAATAACTTCTAAGGCACATAAGTTTAAGGGTTTTTTTAAGTTTATGAGGAAAATTTGAGGCTCAATACCAATACTTCAGGATTTTGGTCTTGGTATTTACACAAAATTCCAAGGCCTTGATTTGAATATTTCATTATGTCATGACTTCCTTTTAGGTGTGTTGCACTAAATGAAACTTGTCAAATAAATCTTCCTTTTAAAAGCAAACAAACAAATGGGCCTGGGACTGCTGGGATTTGCCAGGCTCTAAATCTCAAGCTAGCCAGTCCCTCATTTGGGGATTTTTGTATTATATTCATGCAAATTTCAGGGAGAGCTCCAGAGGGCAGCAAAGACATGCATGGTTCCTTGATGCAGAAGGTCACATTCAAAATAGTGCAGTCTACCAACATTTTCTGCACACGATGCCAATTTTTTTTAAACCAGTGTCCGGGTTACCAATAGATTCCAGATTGTTAGAAACAGAATTTTAGGGCTTAGAAGGCTTGTAGTGTTCTCAAATTAGTTCAACCCTCTTATTTTATGTATGAGGAACTGGACCTGAAAGGTTAAGTGATTTTGCTAAAGTCATCTAGTTAGATAGTGGTAGTTAAGACTGGCCCCCAACCCCTCAGTCACACACATACACAGACATGCTCAATTTCATATTTAATCACGGTTCTAGAAATATTTTTTCCATCCTGAAATGATTTGGTCATCATGGAGGCTTGCATTCAAACACATATTTATGTCTTATTAAAAAAAAGGACTGGTTAATATTTTTACATTTGAAGCTGGTGGTTTTTAAGTGCTGTTATTAAACTTGAACAGAGAGATTGGCTCTCTAAAGAGCCAGCCAGATCTAAATTTCCACAGGCAATACTTCTGGGCTTTGGACTCTAGGTGGCGACGCAGGACCTTTGTTTTGCTTTCCAGGGCAACCACAATCTGGACGTTCTCGGGAGGAAACCAGATTATTTCGGTTCTTCTTCATCCTAGTGAACTAATAGCATTTTCTCGAGCTAAGTTAATGATGAGGGCTTAAATGCTAACTATTTTCTCTACAATCCTCTGACAATGACTTATGTAACAGGTCATACCTCCGTTTTGTCATGTATTTGTCAGTGTCATTATCTAGACAGAATATTTTTATTTATTTTTAATCCCCACTGAGCTCATGTGGCTGCTGCCTCGCCTGTTCCCTGAGCCATCGCTGCTTCTACACACTCTCCCCACTCAGTCACACTGCATCGTTCCACCTACCCCCTCCTGTCACCCCCGTGCTCCCACCAAACATTTTAATTCCGTGGAATCAGCTTTTTATGGGCATAAAGACCATTCCGAAAGAAAAAAGAACTCAGAAGGTAGTATTCTTGTAAATCCGGAAGGGAGAGAGTGGCACTTCCCGCATTTGTTTTCTGGATTCATAAGAACTCTAGAACAGGGTTTCTCATGAAATGTTCTGAGAACCACGTGGAACGCTTGTGCAAATGCAGAGTTTCTGGGTCACACTCGGACCTGCTGGGTAACAGTCTCTGGGGGCGAGTCCTGGAATTTGTGCTGGGACCAAAGCGGCAAAGAAGCTGCAGATTTTTTTTTTTTTGATCAGCTGGTGGCGCTATTTCCATCTCCCCCCCTTTTGTCTGGTTTACTAGCCTGGTGTCCAATTCCCACGGCTGAACTTGGAGGCTTAAAGTACATGAATAAAGACAGCCACCCACCTCCCAGAGTTGTTCTTCCCCCCTTTCCCCCTAGCAGTAACCTGACCACAGAACACCTAAGGACACATAACTAGAAAGATCATATAGAGCGGAAAGAACACAGAGAACCAGGGTTAAATCTTGAATCCACTGTCAAGGGATTTACCCTGCAAGGTCTTCAGTTTCATCAATTCACCACAATCACACCAGTCAGGGATTTAACATTTGGGAAGTACTTTCTTATTAACATTTAGGAAATATTTTCTGGTATCCCCCCCACTTCATTTTTTATTTTTATTTTTCAATTAGATTACAATCAATATTATTCTGTATTAGTTTCAGATGTACTGCATAGTGGTTAGAAAATCATATACTTTACAAAGTTTTACCAATATTTCAAGTGCCCACCCATCCCCATCCATGGTGGTTATGCTATTATTGACTATATTCCCTATGCTGTACTTTACATCCTCTGCTTTAAATTTTAAAAATATGATTTTAAAATTCACAATATACAAATATACTCTTTTTTATTCTTGTTCAAGTACAAGTTGTCATGTCAGAAATTCAAAGGATGTAGATGGAAGTCCCCTTTAACCTTCCCAGTCTGAAGTCCATATCAAGAGGGAAGGTGCTTCACGTTGCTTTGAAACAGGCTTCCATGGCGTGCCGTCAGGTTTTAGGAATCATTCCTAAATGTTACTACATTTATACCCATTTCACTTTTTTTTGAACTTCTGCAGAGCACAATCTTTTCCCTAGGACTGAAGAGTCTTACAAATTGTACATTTGTAAGTATTTTGTACACTTCTCTTTTCATTTTACATATGTGGTGAATATTTTCTCATCTCATTACATATTCTTCAGGAAACATGATTTTCATAATTTGACAGTATTCCATCATATAAATATACTAAAATCAACTTATTTATTTTTTAATTGTATTTTTCCATTACCATTTATCCCTTTTTATCCCTCTTCCATCTCCACCCAACAAACCTGTCCCCCGCAGTCACCACACTGTTGTCTTTGTTCCTGAGTCCTTTGGCTTTTGCTTGGTCCCTCATTTCCTCACCACCACCCTCCCCCCCACCCAGAGCTGTCAGCCTGCTCTCTACCCATGAGTCTGTCTCTCTTTTGCTTGTTAGTTCAGTTTGTTCATTAGATTCCACATATGATTGAAATCACATGGTATTTGTCTTTGTCTGACTGGCTTGTTTCCCATAACATAATGTTCTCCAGGTCCACCCATACTGTAGCAAATGGGTAAAAGTTTCTTCTTTTTATGGCCAAGTAGTATTCCACTGTGGAACTGTGCCCTAGTTGTTTTATCCACTCATTTACTGATGGGCACTTGGGCTGCTTGCATATCTTGGTGATTATAAATAATGCTGCAACGAACATGGGGGTGCTTATGTTCTTTTGAATGAGTGTTTTGGGTTTCTTCAGATATATTCCCAAAAGTGGGATCACTAGGTCGAAAGGCAGTTCCATTTTTTTTGAGGTATCTCCACACTACTTTCCACAGTGGCTGCATCAGTCTGCATTCCCACCAACAGTGCAGAAGGATTCCCCTTTCTCCACATCCTCACCAGCACTTGTTCTGTGTTGATTTATTGATGATAGTCACTTTGACAGGTGTGAGATGGTATCTCATTGTCATTTTCATCATTTCATATGTCTATTGGCCACCTGTTTGTCCTCTGTGAAGAAGTGTCTATTCAGGTCTTTTGCCCATTTCAAATTAAATTAGGGTTTTTTTTGGGGGGGGGGGGTTGGTGTTGAGTTTTGTAAGTTCTTTATAAATTTTGGATGTTAACACCTTATTAAATATATTGGTTAATATGTTCTCCCATTCAGTGGGTTTTCTTTTTATTTGTTGCCATTTTCCTTGGCTATGCAAAAGCTTTTTAGTTCAATGTGGTCCCATTTGTTCTTTTTATTTTATTTTTTTGTTTTCCTTGCCTGAGGAGATATATCAGAAAAAATATTGCTACAAGCAATGTTTGAGATTTTACTGCTAGGATTTTTACAGCTTCAAGTCTAGCATTTAAGTCTTTAATCCATTTTAATTTATTCTTATGTGTGGCATAAGTATGTAATCTAGTTTCATTTTTCTGTATGTAGCTGTCCGATTTTCCCAACACCATTTATTGAATAAACTATCTTTAGCCCATTGTATGTGATTGCTTCTTCTGTTGAATATTAATTGACAATAAAGGTGTGGGTTTATTTCTGGGCTCCCTACTCTGTTCTGCTGATCTGTGTGTCTGTGTTTTTATGCCAGTACCAGGCTTTTTTGATTACTATGGCCTTATAATATAGTTTGATATTAGCTAGCCTGATTCCTTCAACTTTGTTCTTTCTCAGGATCACTGTTGCTATGCAGGGCCTATCGTGGTTCCATATAAATTTTTGAAATATTTATTCTACTTCTTTAAAATACATCATTGGAATTGATAGGAATTGTGTCAAAACTGTAGATTGTTTTGAGTAGTATGGACATTTTAATTATGTTAATTCTTCTTATCCATGAACATAGTATGTGCTTCCACTTATTTGTATCTTCTATTTCTTTCTTCAGTGTCATAATTTTCTGAGTACAGGAGCTGATTTCTGGATACTAATTTTCTATCCTGTTACTTTGATGAATTTATTTATCAGTTCTAGTAGTTTCTTGGTGGAATCTTTGGGGTTCTGTATGTACAGTATCATGTCATCTGCAAATAATGACAGTTTTACTTCTTCTTTCCCAATTTGGAAGCCTTTTATTTCTTCTTCTTGCCTGACTGCTGTGGCTGGAACTCTCAGACTATGCTGAATAAGAGAGATGAAAGCAGACATCCCTGTCTTGTTCCCGATCTTAAGGGGAAAGCTTGTAGTTTTTGCACATTGAGTATGATGCTGGCAGTGGGTTTATCATATATGACCTTTATTATGTTTAGGTATGCTCCCACTATTTCCATGTTGCTGAAAGTTTTTATCATAAATGTGCTGGATTTTATCAAAGCTTTTTTTCTGCATCTATTGATATGATGATGTGGTTTCTGTACTTCATTTTATGTGGTGTATCACATTAATTGATTTGCAAATGTACCAGCCTTGCATCCTCAAAATCAATTCCACTTGATCATGGTGTATGATCTTTCTGATGCATTGCTGTATTCGGTTTGCTAGTATTTTGTTAAGGATTTTAGCATCTATGTTCATCAGGGAAATTGGTCTACAATTTTATTTTTTTCTAGTGTATTTACTTGTTTTTTTTTAAGTGTATGTTTATTTTATAATTTTTTAAAGATTAATATTTATTTATTTTTAGAGAGGGAAGGGAGGGAGAAAGAGAGAGAGAGAGAAACATCAATGTGTGGTTGCTGGGGGTCATGGCCTGCAACCCAGGAATGTGCCCTGACTGGGAATCAAACCTGCGACACTTTGGTTCGCAGCCCACACTCAATCCACTGAGCTACACCAGCCAGGGCTTCCTGGTTTTGAATTAGAATAATGTTGGCCTAATAAAATGAGTTTGGGAGCCTCCCCTCCTCTTGAATTTTTTTGAACAGTTTGAGAAGGAGAAGTGTAGTTCTTGTTGGAACATTTGGTAAAATTCACCTGTGAAGCCATCTGGTCCAGGGCTTTTGTTTGTTGGGAATTTTTTAATTACTGCTTTAATTTCACTAGGTGTAATCTGTCTATTCAAATCTCTATTTCTTCCTGATTTAGTTTTGGAAGACTGTATGTTTCTAGGAATTGACTCATTTTGTCCAGGTTGTCCAATTTGTTGGCATAGAGTTGTTTGTAATATTTTCTTATAGTCCTTTGTATTTCTTTGGTGTCAGTGGTTCTAAAACAATTTAATAACTCATTTACTGATTCTCCAGATTTTGGATATTTAGGTCATTCTCCATTTTGGATAATTGTTCCTTTTAAAAAATCAACTCAATGCCTTCTTACACTCACCATCCCCATGGCTCCCTTGCTAGGGAATATTTATATATATTCATAACTCAATATATAATATATGTTATCATAACCAAATAATTAAGATGCATGAAAAGTGGCTGATGAGGTCAAGATCATTTTATAGTTTCTGCCATGACCTGAGGCACAAATTGCTCTGTGAATGGAGATGAATATTGAATTTTAACTTCTTACACTTCTGTTGAAGCTCCACTCTCCTTAGCCAAGTAGCTGAAGCAAAATGAAGGTATATTTCCAGAACCATTTGCTTTAAGCAGGTGAGCATTTTCAAAATTAGAAGGGAAGTTTGCAATCAGTTTCTTTAATGGAAAACATGCTCTTATAGAATTAATCCATCTGGCTCAGAGGAAGAAAGTAAGAGTCTCTGAAATTGATTGGATTAAAGGGGCTCCTTAAAATCAGAAATACTTGGGCACTCATCTCCTCTGCTGGGTGATTGACAGAGGCCTTCAAACCATCCTCCTTCATGGGAGGTACTTGGCACAGATTTGTTGTGATTTCAGAGATTTCTGGATTAGGATCAATTAAATCCGTAAATAAAAATGTGCTGAACAGCTTCACCTGACCGACCCTTGCATCATGCAGGAGTTACAAACAGGCTCACTGCGCTCACTAGGGCACAGCCACATGCAAATGCTGGGAGTCACAGCCCTGGAAGGAATGTGCTAGGTTTGAACTGAGACATGAACTTAAGTATCTACATTGTCCCTCTAAAAATACAAGGGGAGCAAAAATCATTGCCTCTACCCTTGAGGACATGTTAATCAAATATTACTAGAACAACAGATAAAGCAGGAAGCTAGAAGACTTCATGGGCAAGACAAAGGGCAACAGTGACTGAGCCAGCAGCAGATTAAAATAATGTCGAGAAGGAAATGAACAGCTACTGTTTGCCACACGTAATAGTAATGTGGGTGTTCCGAGTATTCAGTGTTTCTCACAGAATTTAAATGTTCTTTGACTCAGAAGAATGTATATAATCTGGGGTTGAATTTTGGTTGTAGGATTTTTTGTTTTTTAACATCTGCTATTTTGGGAAGTATGATTAGAAGAGGGTTGGCCCCTTAGCTCAAAGGAAACTGATCTCACTGTCTCTCTGTCTCTGTCTCTGTTTGTCTCTCCCTCCCCTTCTTTCTTCTCTTCCCTTCACCCATTGCCAGATTCACTTGATCCAAGGAGAAAGAAAAATAGAACTTGGGACACTCTGGATTTATACAGTACCGTTACTCATGGCACCTGTGACTCCCCTAACACCTTCCATGGTGTTGGGAACATGGGATGCTGTCTCCATTTTACTGAGACAGAGCAAGTGCACTTGCCAGAGCAAGTGCGGCAGAAAAGGCTGAATGGTCTGCTGGCCACCCAGTGAGACTGAAGCAAAGTCAGGGTTAGGACACAGGTTTTTTTGAATTGCACAGTGCTCCTCCTTTCTCTTTACCCCTCTTTTACATTTTGGGCCAAATGCTTTCTTTCTTTCTGGTGAAAAGCATTTCTTTCACTAGTCTTCAACCACAGGTCAAAAACCTACCCTTTGGCCATGTCCTGGGTGGAACTCTGTTTTCAGACACTCACTCCTAACTCCACAGGGTGATAAGACCCTGGGTTTTCAGGGAATTGGGTCTGGGAACCTGAGGGTGAAAGGTCACCCCCTTCTCCAGCCTCTGTCCTTCCTTTGGTGAGTTGTCAGGCAGCCTCTCAACCATTGATCAATCAAGCCCAACCACAGCCTGCCTACCACGCAGCCCTTGCTGATTGTATCGGAACAGGAATCTTCCTCCTCAGCCCATCTGGCCTCTCCCATCACTTCCACGCCTACCCCACCATCCCTCCTCCGCCGTGTTTTCTGCTCCGGCCCTCACAGCCTCACTGCCTCTCATCTAAGGAATTAGACACCGACCTTCGGCTGCTTAGGAAGGTTTTCGTGCATTCACACTCAGCACCTCATCTAGTGTGGTTAAATCAGCCCATGGATTTTCTTGTGCTCACATGAGATAAATGGTGGACGAATCAATAGATAATGGCCATAGACTTTTTAGGACCAACAGGAAACTAGGAAACTTGACATCATCAGACCAACCAGTTCATTTTTACAAATGAAGAAACTTAAAAAGAGGTTAAATAAGTCTTCTAAGTTGTACAATTATTGACACAAATACTATAACTAGATTATCTGATATCCAAAGTGCTTTTATCCCTCCATGAAACCATCTAGATTCTTACTATAACTCTTTTTAAATATTTGTCTGATTTCATTCATTTTTAGTTTTAGAGAGAATGACATATTTTTTATTGAATTATAAAATGACATATTATCTCTCAACTTTATTCATTTGTAATAACATTATATGTTTTATACAGTGTTTTAGAAACCTAATTTTTTAAAATGTTAAAGTAATACATGTCCAATGTATAAAACTTAGGAAGTAAAAGAATCTATAAAAATAATAATTACTCAATTCCACCAATCAGAGATAATCATTCTTAATGTTTTAGTGTATTTCCTTCTAGTGTTCACACACTTCTTACATTGTTGAAATCATGTTGTTTATGGAGTTTTATATTCTAGGATTTTTTGTTTATTTGTTTAATATGCTACTGTAAACCTGTACTGTATCATCATAGATTCTATGGACACATGACTTATGATGGTAACACAGTGACCTTAACCATGCCCTTGACCCTGGGCATCAAACTCTTCATTTTTTAAGGCAGTCCTGCAATAATAGCTATGCAGACATATTTGTATATTCCTAATGTTACCTTGGAAAAATTCCTAAAAAGTGAATGTGTCAAAAGCTATTTACATTTTTAAAGGTCTTGATACTGAAACTGAATGCATGTCCCATTGCCTGCTGCTGCGAAAACCAATAATCAAGAAGCAGGTGCTGATGTAAATGAAAGTGGTTTATTCACATGCAGGGTGTCTGGAAGATGGAGGACTCACATCTCAAAGCCCATCTCCAACTCTCAGTGGAGGCATGGGGTTTTATAAGGAGAGGAAAAGGAAAAGAACAAAGAGATCAAGAAAGTAGGTTGAAAAGTTCTCTACATGCTGGCGAACACTGTCCGTTCCAATAAGGCAGGCGATGGTAGGGCAGGCATCACCCTGGCTTAGTCACCCTGGATTCATGACGTTCTGAGTTCATGCCATCCTGGCCCCACGGCTGCAGGTCAGCAAATCTCTTGGAGCTTGGATGCCTGGAGCTCAGAGTCTATACCTTTTGAGCAATAGCTCCTAGAAATCTTACACAAGCATGCTTTGTTTTTTATAAGGTACATGTTAGTCAGGGTCAGCACTCACAGAAACAATGTCAACAGACTGGTGGGATGAGTTACAGTTTCCCACAGTTACAATACATTTTACCCAGTTGCTCTCCAGCTAGGTGATGCCACCTGTCACGTCTAGCAACAGGCTTCAGAGTACTTTTTAGAGTATTTTTCTAAAAATAGTATCTCATTTTTATTATTAATTCAGTCTTAACTGGCCCATGGTCAAAAATAGTTGCTGCCAAACACCATTTCTAAATTAAAGTCGCAAACAGGACTCACAGCCCCGCCTCCTGCAGCTGTGTTTTTTCCCATCACTGTGCTCTGTGTGTGTCAGCCGTGTCCCCGCTTGGGCACTGCAAAGGCAAGTCAGCACATACTAAAATTTGCTGTCTGACTATGTACATCTTACTCTATTAAATGTATCTGAAAGCCTCCTAAGTTGCGGACAATGGGCCATGTGCTAGAAACCAAAGGTAAAAGAGTTTTTCTCAGTGTAGACGGGGAGATAGTCATGGAAACCAGCGGGGAGGACAGAGTGGCTGAAGCCGCCAGGACGGGTGCCTACAGGGGATGCGGGCACCCCCCAGACCAGGACATGGAACCAGCTTCAGGAGGCACAGCCCTTAGGTGAAGGGTGTGTCAGACAGAGACCTGAACCCAGTAGAGGTCAGCCTTGGGCTCTGACATAAGTCTCCACTTGTGGCCTTGGGACAACTACTTAACTTCCCTGTATCTCAGATTCCTCATCTATAAAAAAAATACCACAGTATAAACTCCTTCACAGGGCTGGAAGAATAACTGAGATAACATGGGTAAAGTGCTCAGAAAACTGCCCGGGGCATCTAAGAGCTCCAAAGGTGTCAGGCAGCATTGCCAGCACAGCTGGAGCCCTGAGTACAGGCAAGGAAGTGGTGGGAGCTGTGGGTTCAGCAGGAAAAGGTCAAGGAGGGCCCTTGGGGACAGTCTGAGAAGGGTGTACTTCACCCTGACACCCACAGTTCTCTTCCCAGTGTGTGGTCACTGTCTGGAGGCAGAAGGCTGAACCAATAATCTCCTCAAATTCTTTCCAGCTCGGAGACTCAATTGCCACCAGACCACAGACACTCAGTCTCAGTCTTGGGCACACTCTGCTCCTTCCATTTATTAGCATCCGGTCAGTGACCAAAGGAAGGTAGCTTCCCTGCCCTCTGCAATTTTTCATAGTTAGCACCCACTCAATGGGAATAATTATTTTAATAATATCAAACTGCATAGTTAGAGAATAAATTCCTGAGTTGGAGGCATATATGAAAAGACTCCCAGCCAAAAGAAGGAGATCTTGGGGATTTTCACCCATTACGGAGCTTGGCTTTACTGAGAGGGAATGGAAAACAAGATGGATTGATTTTGTCTGGAGGATATAGTCTCTGCTCACGTTCCCTCTTCTCTGTTGCAGCTTAAAATAAAGCCTCTGCCCACCCCAATCGCAGCACCAGCCTCCCCCGGTGGCCTCATCTCTGACTATGGGGTTGGTGCATGCATTCAACCCAGCTACTGCTTCCCGCTCCCCTCAGTCCTCTCTGTCTCTGTCTTTCTGCCCCCACTCTGGCCCCCTTCACACTCCTTGGCCATGCTTAGCTTCTGTGAGTGCAAATGTTTCTCCTTGGACAGACAGCAGACAGACAGTCTGGGAGGAAGGAAAATCATCCCACCCAGTTTGCACCAGTTTCCTGGCATAATTATTGTAGTGCCCATTTGCCCTCTCGAAGTGTCTGTTTGGATCATAAATTTCATGCAAATTCTGTGGTAGCATATTTGAGTATTTTAAACATTCAACCCCTCAAAGCCAGGGGCTGGATTCATTTTTTTTACTATTAGATTTCCAGCACAGTCTCACAAAAAGGCATCTGCTCCTTGTACTCACCACAGTCTAACCTTGGATGACAGTCCTGTCCCCATTAAGGCTCTGGGGTCTGAACCTCAGGTTTTTTTCATCTAAATTATTCAAGTTATTAGAGAAAAATTATTTATGATAAAAACTTATTAACGTGTTCTCTCTTTTTATTGTTGTTCAAGTACAGTTGTCTCCATTTTCACTCTAACACTTCCCCCTACCCCAGCCATCCCCACCTCCCACCCCGGAACCTACCCCTCTATGGCTTTGTCCATGTGTCTTTATACGTGTTTGTTGACAACCCTTCTCCCTTTCCCCCACTATCCCCTTCCACCTCCCCTCTGGTTACTGTCAGTTTTTATATCTGTAAAGTAGAGATAATAAAATGTACCTTCTAGAACTGCAAACAAAGCAAAGTGTTCTGGGAATTGTAGAATACTATGTAACTGTAATTTTCCAGAACTTACTGCAGTTGTCACATGGTAGATAGGCATTTCAAACATGCTTGTGACTGAATGAATAGATGAATAAACTAGCAATAATAAATTAACAGCCCTTGGTGGGGAAATGATTGATTCTCAAAAATTCAAATGTCATACTTAGTGTCCAAAACTGACTTACAATCCTACCCTGAAGCTAATCTATAGATGAGCTAGAAAAACGAACCTCTTCCACAGGCTTGCTATGAAGACCGGTAAGGAAATAAATTAAAAAATGTTAGGACTTATGGTAAATGAGGCATGGCTGGAGGTGGCACAAGGAGTTCAGACTGACATGTGGCAAGGGAGGGACAGGACCTGCCCTACCTGGTTTTCTGGTAAAGGTCCTAATCTTTGGAGAGTACTGAGACAGAGTGGTGATTCCAACTGGGTTTCTTGACTTTTGTTGTAACTCAGAAGCCATGTAGGACCCAGGGGACCTTCGTCTTTATGCCCATGTGGAAGTTTCTCTGCCTGGTGCACTTTATGACCCGACTGGTCCGTCACTAACAGGCACCATGAAATGCTAATGGACCTTTGTTTGTGATTTGAACAGGGAAGCACAATTAGAAAAGAAAGCACTGAAGTCCATTTTTCTCAGTGTGGGTTTTAGAATGTATGATTTTGGAGTCACAGAAATCTGACTCCTTAGATTTAATTTTCACTAGCTAGAACAAAAAGAAAAAGATCCTGACCAAAAAAAAAAAAAGAGGAATCTCGACCAAAAAGCGCTAAATACTGATTCTGCATATTTCTGCGAATACTAGAATTGACTCTGAACCAATTGGTCCTTTGGCATTCTGAGGCACGAAAGCCCCACACAGATTATGTAAGCCATGGGATCTTTCACTGAGTGAAACTGGGTATGAGCAAAACATGCCTTTTCTTCTAAAAGTAAAAATTGTAACTTAGAAAAACTAAAACCCAGCTGGTCAATGACTGACTTTCCTTATTTATGCTTCTGAGATATGGTTCTCTCTGAACGTCCAGGGCTGAGACGGGATGTGGTCTTGCGGCCCTGTGGGAACTGCGGGTGACGCGGGGATGGCAGGAGAGGAAGACCCCGCCTTCAGTCGGCCTGCCGTCGCATTGGGCTGACAGGACACACACAGAAGACAGGTGGTGACAACAATCCCCTGCTCTGGGAAACTTTCGAGAAGTGGAGACATGATAAAGGCAGAGAAGCCCTGGCCGGGTGGCTCACTCGGTTGGAGCATCTTCCTGTACACCAGAAGTTTTCCGTTTCGATTCCCAGTCAGGGCACATACCTAGGTTGTGGGTGCTGTCCCTGGTTGGGGCATACGCAGCAGGCAACTGATCGATGTTCTCTCTTTCTCTCCCAACCCCTCTCCCTAAAATCAATAAAACATATCCTAGGGTGAGAATTAAAAAAATAAAATTTTAAAAAGGCAGAGAAGCAAAACTTCACACAAGCTGAGGGAAGATGCAATACTTTGGGGCTGTGATAGTTCAAACGTGGGCATGAGATTTCAGTAGTTCTCTCCTGCTTGCTCAGCACGGTTGGACACCCCGGTGTGGGATAGGCTCTCAACCTGCCACGTCATCTCAGTTCTGATGAGCTCAAATTTAGGGTCTTGCTCATGGAAGTGGGCAACTCGAGTGCCTGTCCTCAGACTCCCCCGCTTGTTTTCTCACCCCTTCATCACTGCGGTGTCCTGATTTCTCCTGCTTTGATTTTCTCAGGGGGCCCATGGAGATGTGTTATGCTTCCCCCTCCTGGTCAATGAAGGTTTTCAAGCTCCCAGTTGGCCAGTGTATCCTCCCAGGAACCAGAAGTCACTTAGTGGAGATGTAGCAACATGTTGCTGAAATGGACAGGAAGCTTTCCTGAGCACTTTTGGGAGAGCAGGACAGCCAAGGAAGTGACAGCAGGCAGCCAGGTACACTGTGATAGCCTTCAAGATATGTGACAAAGCCACAAGCTTTGGAAACAGAAGCATTCAAATTTCTACACTGGTTCTGTCACTTACTGGCTATTTGATTTTGGACCCCACCAGAATATCAGTATTTACATCTCTAAAATGAGGATATCATAAAACATAACTCCCAGGTTATGAGATCTGAATGAGCTACCTTTCATGAAATGGTTAGCACTGTGCTTGGCATACTTTAGCTTCCTCTTTAAAGTGGAAGTCAAAGTGGATCTTTGGCTTCTCTATTTCCTGTACTATTCTTAACATCCCCCTGTCTATTTTATGCCTACCAATTATGCTTCTTGCTCCCTGTACCTTTTCCCCCACTCTCCCCTCTACCCCTCCCCACCAATAACCCCTCCATGCGATCTCAGTTTCTGTGATTCTGTTCTTGTTCTAGTTGTTTGCTTAATTTGTCTCATTTCTGGTTTTTTAGGTTCAGTTACTGATAGTTGTGAGTTTTTTATCACTTTACTATTCATAGTTTTTTATCTTCTTCTATTTCTTAGATAAACTCCTTTAACATTTCATATAATAAGGGCTTGGTGATGATGAACTCCTTTAACTTGACCTGGTCTGAGAAATACTTTATCTGCCCTTCCATTCTAAATGAGAGCTTTGCTGGATAGAGTAATCTTGGATGTAGGTCCTTGCCCTTCATGACTTGGAATACTTCTTTCCAGCCCCTTCTTGCCCGTAAGGTTTCTTTTGTGAAATCACCTGATAGTCTTACAGGAACTCCTTTGTAGCTAACTTTCTTCTTTTCTCTTGCTGCTTCTAGGATTTTCTCCTTATTTTTAATCTTGGGTAATGTAATTATGATGTGCCTTGGTGTTGCTTCCTTGGGTCCAACTTCCTTGGGACTCTCTGAGCTTCCTGGACTTCATGAATGTCTATTTCCCTTGCCAGACTGGGGAAGTTTTCCTTCATTATTTGTTCAAATAAGTTTTCAATTTCTTGCTCTTCCTCTTCTCCTCCTAGAAGTCCTATGATTCAGATGTTGGAATGTTTAAAGTTGTCCCAGAGGTTTCTAAGCCTCTCCTCACTTTTTTTGAATTCTTGTTTCTTCATTCTGTTCTGGTTGGATGCTTATTTTTTCCTTTTGTTCCAAACTATTGCTTTGAGTCCTGGTTTCCTCCCTTCACTGTTGATTCCCTGTATATTTTGCTTGTTTTTCACTTTGTGTAGCCTTCATTTCTTCCTTCATTTTGTGATCAAGCTCAATCAATTCTGTGAGTATCCTAGTTACCAGTGTTTTGAACTCTGCATCACATAGGTTGACTATCTCCTCATCACTTAGCTCTTTTTCTGGAGTTTTGATCTATTCTTTCATTTAGGCCATATTTTTTTGTCTCTGTGCACCTGTTATGTTGTAAGGGGAGGAGCCTTAGGTATTCAGCAAGGTGGGGCAACCCTCTTTGCTGCGTTGTGGTGCTGTCTATGGGGGAGGGGTCAGAGAGGAAACAGTGCCGCTGACTAGTTTCGCTCTAGCCCCACTTTCCAACCAACTCTCCTGTGAGACTGGGAGTTTCTCCAGCTTTCACAAACCCACCGGATTCTATATCTAGAGGTTTTGAGACTTTAGTTTCCCAGTGAGGCAGGGCTGCCTCGCCTGTGGGGGCCATTGTCTTGCCACAGGTCTTCTCCCTCCCCTCTCCTCCATTTGCCCCCCCATCTGCCCATCTCCGCCCCTCCTCCTGTTCTAGATGAATGTTTCTCTAACTCCTTGGTTGTCAGAGTTCCATGCAGTTTGCTGTTCTGGCAGTTCTGGTTGTTTACTGTTTTTAAATTGGTTGTTATTCTTCTTTTGGTTGTGTGAGGAAGTGAAACATTTCTACCTCCACCTCCACTTGGCCAGAATTCACTTGAAAACTGAATATTTGCTGAATATACTATATAATTATTATAGAATATACTATGTAACATATATCACATATGAATTCTTAGTTTTTCAAATACTATAATTGTCTGTTTTTAATGTCAAAATCACGTAAAATACAAATTACTTTTGGGGAAGGGCAGTTTGGATAATATCTCAGGCTCCTTCAGTGCTCAGAGACATTACTTTGCATATTAGTGCTCTTTGAGTATGGTGAGTTGACTCATATCCTCCCCAAACACATGTTCTAACCGTAGGTCTGTGTGAATGTGACCTTATTCAGAAAGAGTAAAACTTGCAGATGTACTTAGTTAAGATGAGGTCGCACTGGAGTAGGACGGGCCCTACATTTAATAACTAGTGTCCTTCTAATAAAAAGAGAGACAGAAATACAGACGCACAGGGAGGAAGTGCATGTGACAACAGAAGCAGAGACTGGAATGCTGTGGCTGCAAGCCAAGGGACTCAAGGATGGCTGGCGAGCACCAAAAGCCGGGAGGAGATGAGGCGGGATTCTTCCCTGGAGCCCTCAGGCAGAGCATGGCTCTGCGGACCTGCAGCCTCTAGCTGTCAGAAAGAACATGTTTCAGATACTTTCATCCACCACACTTGTGGTAATTGGTTATGGCAACCCTAAAAAACAAATACATCAGGTAATTCCTGACTGAAAAATTTGATGTCCCCATTTTATTACATCTTCTCATAAAAGTTGAAATTACATTTTAAGGAGAAATGGTCCTCAGTACAATTGGAAGCATACTTATTTTTAAAAATAAGGCTATATTATTTCAAAGTTATGTGTATGTCAAATAGTAGTACATGGAATAATATGCTAAACACCCTGAAAGAAGTTGCCGTAAGACACACGTGTTCAGTAAGAGCTGTCGTAAGGCAATCTGCTGCCCCCACACGGGAAGCTGTCAGGAGTGAATGTAGCTGAGGACTGCAACACTTGTCATTGCTTCTCAGCCAGCCACCTTTACTTTAAAACTTTCGCCCTTTTCTTACTAAATTGGTTATTATCTGGACCTGCTAGAATTAACAAAATGAAGTCCCATTTTGAACAAATTTTTTTCCTAGTGAGGTAAAAACTTAGCATGAAACTCCAAGTAAGAGAAAGTTGAAGTTGCCTTTTATTTACAGTCTTTATCAAGCAAATAATATTCATATTTCAAATTATGCAAATAAGCATTTACATGATAAATTGTAATTGCTCTCAGACAGCTGTTTATAATTGGGTAAATGAGACACACTTTTAAATTGTCTAAATAGATACTTACCCATGTTTACATATTTATACACTAGACTGTAACTATTCTGAATCAGCTGTTACCATCTATTGTGTCTAATAACAGACCAAAGGAAGAGAACTTTTTGTACAAACAACAGAATCCCTTTAACATGCTCTGGGATTGGAAGGGTTGCCAGTTCTCTCAAACTGGGGGTCACATCTCTCAACATACTTCTTGCCCACGGCATTTCACAATACCTCCAGTAGGAAATGATTTTGTATTGAGTAGGAAATTAATTCTGACTCATATTCTTACCTGACTAAATATACCTGTGGCAAAGAAGAAACTTGTTCCTTCTAATGGAGTGTTTTCATACCTAAAATGTACAATAGTCTTATATTAACAATACAGTCTTACGCCAGTCAAATACATGGACAGGTATTATTTTCGAGAGTACAGAAGAGACGTAGAGCACAGTGCCTGTCTTTGAGGGGCTTGTAATTGAATTAGGAAGATGGAATTAACACATTTGAAATGCTCTGAGAGCAATTAAAAGGAAAAGCAGACAGTGTTGAGCTAAGGATGCTTAGAAAACCACAGAATGTAGGAGCATGTGTGGCCTTGGGCAGGGGTGCCCAGGTGTTGAGGACTCTGGGAGCTGGCTCACTTCTTCCTGTAGAGTGAGGGCTGTCTGGATGCTGTGAGGCAGCCAGAGATGAGGAGCACAAGACCTGCAGAATCAAATGAACATCCTTCTTCCCACCACTTTCACACACAGATGCCCAGGGAGATCCCAGGACCCAACATGAGTGACAGACAGCCTTGCCGTGAAGCACCATTCTCTCCATTTTTTGCAGAAGGCAAAGAATTCTACCCTTTAAAAAAAGTGTTATTGCATTTCCCTTTGCTTTCTTAAAGTAGTCAACATTTGCCTTGATTCTGGTCCTCTTCAAGCTAATGCTTTTGTTTCCAATTCATCTGATTCTGTACTTACGTGGTGTTTCATATGTGCTAAAGAAAGAACTTTACTAGGAGATGCTCTGGATGAGTTGAGAGGACTCAGATGCTACTTCAGGGACTCATGCTCTGAGAAGGATGAAGCGTAGGGACTGGGGAAAAACACCTGAAGCAGCTACAGCAGCACCCAGAAATGAAAACATGAGGGCTTGGGAGGAGGAGCCTCTAACTTTCCATTAAATGTAATGAAAATCTTCGCAAGGCGAACAGAAATTTGAGAGCCACAAGCAGCAAATAGCCTGAGGTTAAAGTTTTGAAACTAGAGGGTCTGGATAATGACAATGAATTTAAGGAAATTTCTTGTAAGCAGCTTTTTCCTCACTCTATTGGGAGAAGTTACTTCAGGGACTTGTAACATGGGGTGTGCTAGAGAAGAGAGAACCATTAGGAAAATATGGAATCCAAGTCAGACTCTGTGAGGTGCTGGGCAAGTCACTCAACCTTTCTCTGTGCCTCATCTTCTTTTTCTGTGAGCTAGATAAAGGTTGCTTCAGTTCTGTGACTGACGATTCTAAACTCCGAGAGGCTGTGTGAGTGCCACACCCACCCTCTCCGCATACCTCCAGCCCCTGAGGTATGGCTAGAGCCACAGCTGCCACAATTGGCCGGGAGCCTGCCAACTGTGGGCAAGCACCCTGACAGGCACCCCCTTGCATCAAATATCTTTTTAATCCTCACAACACCTATATCAATTATTATTTTCACTTTATAGATGAGGGACTGTGGCTCCAAGAAATTATAAATGTTGGCCCGGATCACTCAGATTTTATTGCATAAGCCAGACTTCAAATCCAGGTCTGGTTCTTTCTGTCTGATCCCCAAATCTTGCACATGTTGGAAAGAAAAATCAGATTGCTTTTCCTGGACTGGGCCTTGCATTTCCCTAGATCAGCCTCAGTACTAGCTCAGTGCCTGGTATTCATTAGTTACTCATGTATTTGTGGATTACAATTTTCTTAAAAATTCTGCTTCTTGAGGGATTTGTATGTTACTGATAATAGGGCTGGGTGGGTGAGCAGCCTTGTGGTGGAGAGTGGAAGGGGGTTATATATTTGAGTAATTCAGTTGACTCTCATTAGTGCTTAGTCCCTCTCATGAAAGCCTTCTGGATCTGCTAGGAGTGACTGATGGCCACAGCAGCCAGAGCAGCCTCCTGCCATTGGGGTTATATTTGGATGAAGGAAATTGGCTGTAGTTAGAAGCATGGCAGTGGACAGAAATAAGAAAGTCCCCACCACCTAGGCTCCCTCCTGAGCAGGACTCTGGGTAGCTGGTCTGCCAACACCCCTCCCCCCACGTTCACCCCAGCTCCAGGTCTCTGTCCCCAGAATTGACTGGGACCACCTTGGGTGGTCGCTCTCCTGGCCATTATGCGCGTGCAGCTTTCTGCCTATTGACATTAGGGGATGTGCCCCCACCTTCCCTTTGTTTCATCCTCCATTTAAGACACATTTGTTCTCACTGGCTTTTAACTGGTTTTCAATCTATGTTCATTGCTGGGGTGAGTAATCTTTTTTAAAAAATGCAACTTACAAAGGGTTTCTGTGCCGCCCAATTAGCATTGTTAAGCTGTTTGGAAACAAATACAACTTAGACCAGATGAAATCACACTGTGCTAGTCACTGAGATGTTGCTAAAAAGCAAATCACAACAGGATTCCTAGAAATTGGCCTCTGGTTCCCTACAAGGACTTTTAAAATTTCACAGGCTTTCAAGTTCCTTCATTGTTATCTGAACAAAACCACTCTACCTTCTCTACCCTTCCTGGTGCTGCACCTCCAGAGAGGACGGTCACAGCTCCCTGCCAAGGGCCCCCTTTCACCAACCTCCATCCAGCTGGTCAAAACCGTGGTGGCATGGACATGGGTGCCACCAAGCTGACCAGGCATCCACTCTCTCATTTTTTCCTCCCTTCTTCCCTCCCTTCACCCAGTCACCTCTACACCTGGTCTATGCAAACACCTCCGTGCATCAGGGACACTAGCAGTTTCCCCATCCAGGCTGCCTGCCCCTCCAGGATGCCGTTTGTGACAATCAGCTGCTGTGAGCATCAGGGCCTTACTAGGATTCAAATAATAGGAAAATCTCAATAACAGGAAAAAACACAAGTGTGCATCGTGAAAAGAGATAGTCAGGTACTTTTCCTAGTGTTTCTATGAAAGAAATGATTAAGATGATAATTCATGAAACCTGGGTGGTTTTTATTTTTATTTTATTTTAGAAGAAATCAGAACTAAATTCACCACAGATGACTTACTACTTATATTGTATAACCCCCTGCCTTTGCTATCTTAGCTTTCCACAGAGTTTGTCTTTTTTAGTAATCATTTTAACATGTAAGAAATACGTCTAACTTTAGGTACATATATTACTTCTTTGATTCCCACCCCCCTACATTTGTTTTATAGCCCAATCCTTTTGCTTAAGAAAAAAAGATTTTCTTTTTTTTTAAGTAGCCAAAGAAGCAACTAAAATGCGATGTGTGACCACCCATTTCTTTCTCACACCACAACCAAGAAAAGTACTGAGTTTCAAATATGCATCCAGAATATGTGCATGCCTGACACCACAGCCATCCAAAAACATACCAACCTAGCTTTTACAGCTTCATTTGTTTGAGGAGCTGGCGATGAAGATGAGCGATGGACGTACGCAGTCCGTGTCGGGCTTGTGCGGGCCGTGGACAGAGAGCACAGCTGGAGACAGACTTCGGGGACGTGGTAGGAGAGTGACCTGGAACTGATTACAAATTTACAAATTAAATAAAAATTGACAAACAAGTGGAATAAAAATATATGATTCTTGTGTATAATTTTTCAATATTAGTTTTCAATATAAGTGAAGCACTCTGTATTAAATTTCCTCAGGTTCATGTTACAAAGCAAAGTGTTATTTTAAGGATAAGCCTACAACAGTTTAAGATAGATCTTGTTAAACATAAGAAACTTGTTCAGTAGCAGAATTTTCTTTTTTTCACTTAATTAAAGGTCATGACCAATTAAAAAATACAAACATATATTAAAGATGACTTTATTATCATGGGGATACTCAAGCTATCATTTAAAACATCATCTAAAAAAGTACAGCTTTATTATATATATGTACATATATACATATATATATTTGTGTTAAATACCTAACAATACCTAACATACATATTTCAGTATCAGAATTTCCTTAAAGTCATTACTTAGTTGTTTCCTAACTTGAATAAGCCCAATTTATGGGTTTTAAGGCTCAGAGCAAGACAAATAGAACAATAAATTTCTCAAGAAATTCTAAACAATGTTCTTCATACACTGCTGCTGAGATAAAGCTAGACCTAAAATGCTCGGTGGTGAGCTTTGTCATCTGTACATCTGCCCCGTGTCTGCAGGGGTAGTTTCCATGGCAAGCTCCCTGTGTGCGGGAAGCAGGGCGAGTGGAATGTCTCTTGCAATGAAGAACTTTTCAGTGACAGTGATAAAGGCCAAGAACCTCCTTCTCACAAATGATTGAAAAACAGAACACGGAGGACATTTTTATTTTGTTTTGTTTCCTTTGTGTGGTATGTGACTTCAGTGCAAATACCCTTTTAATCAAGAATACAAAGACAGCCACCTTTGCTGGCTAAGGGGTTTCCAGAGACGGCAGTAAACATATACAACTCTCTTTTACCATTTTTTTTGTGGGAAAATTCCTGCAGGTTGTTATTTCATGCTCCTGTTGTGCACTTTTGCCTCCTCTTGGAAGAGGGAAAAAAAATTTCAAAGGGTTATTTAAGTGTAAACTAAATAAAAATCTAGAAAAACTTGAAGTGCTTTAAAAGCTGAAATTTATCTATTGTCATTTATATTTTAAAACTTTGAGATATAATTGACATATAATATTATATTAGTTTTAGGTATACATCATAATGATTTGATATATGTGTCAATTGCAAAATGATTACCAGAATTAGTTTAGTTAACAGTCTCCACCTCACAGTTACAAGTATTTTGTGTGTGTGATGGGAACATTTAAGATCTACTCTCTTAGCAACTTTCACATATAAAATACTGTCACCCACAGTCACCAGGCTGTACAGTCCATCCCCAGGGCTTACTCTTCTTACAACTGGAAGCTATTCTCATTAGTTTTTAGAAATATAAAAGCTTTGGGAAAGAATACAGAAGCCGCTATGGACTGGAGCCTTCCTGTTCATGCATTTTTTTTTTTCTTTTTGAGTTGAGATGAATTGAACCTGTAGCTCTAAAGAAGCAGGCTCTGTTTCCCTTTCACCTTTTAATCATTCTTTTCTCCCACCTTGTATGGCAATAGGCTCTCTTACTCCTCCTTAGGTCCTCTTCACTCTTTTTCCTAATTTCAATTCTAGGGCAACCATAGCCCATCTGCTTCCAAGTCTCTCCTTAAGCTTTGCTTCTTCTAGGTAATCTCTCCTGACTCAGGATGTGCTAACAGGTATGAGGGCACAATGCAAACCTTCTCAAATGCACAAAACATAAAGTGATATTTCATTACTACTGCTGTCATCATCACTAATAAGAAAATGGAATATTTGATTCTTTAGCCTTCTGAGATACTGTGGTCCTTGTCTTCACCAAATATGAACAAATACTTCTCCAGAATAATCATTGGCTTGGTGTTTAAACTGCTGTCAAACAGGACACATATAGTATCTCATTTTAATAATGCAACCCTTTTAAAATCACAAAGTTAATGTCAAACAAAGTAAAGGTATAAAAAAGGTGCCTCATTTGGGGCAACTAAAATAAAATAATTGGCTTGTGTCGAAGTGATGCTCAGTATGCGTATGTACTGTTGGCACACTTGTGTGAGGTCTTGGGCAGATATCACCAAACAGGTCCCTGGGGCCAGTCTCCTCTGCTAGTGTCTGTACATGGCAGTGAGTGTGACTTGGGGCCTGAACCTGTGCCGTGAAACATCAGTAAGGACCCTGTGTTATACAAACTATATTTGTATCAGTTAAAGGAATATAAATTGGTACCTTACAATAAAAGATTAGACAAAAATGAGAAGTTCAGCTCTGGACAAATAAGATCTGGCACCCTCCCCAAATGGGCTGTTATGTTCATTCTGACAACTTACATCCCGTGCTATCACAGCTACCTTATTATACTGTTCTAAAGGACGGGAGAGATGATAAACATTTAAATAAACTAATGAACTAATTTAGAAATTAAAAAGTTATCTGTTGGTTCTTTAGGACATGGAAACTACAGACATTTAATTAAATAATTTACTTTTTAATTCACTGAACCATCTTACCCCCTATTTTTTCACGTATACACCTAAACAATCAGATAAACATATTAAGAGAGAAAAACTTTTCTCCTAGAGATGAAGAATAACCACCAAAAGTTCATGTAAAGTCAATATTTTAAGGAACTTAAGGTGGGATCTTTCAAATCTTGTCATCTGACACCAAATAATACAATTTAAAGGCCATTTTAGCTCTTCTGGGAACGGTGTCATTAGGTATTCACAATGGTCCAGCATTTGACATACTGTCAGAGGCTGTCCTGCAATACAGCCTCTAACAAAACTAGACTGTCCTGAACCCCTGGCAATAGAATGGTTTACCTCCATACCAAAAAGGTTGGGAAAGCACCAAAATCTGCATGTGGTGTGTACACAGGCCGACTTCGTGGAGTTCGTGCTGTGAGATCTAAAGTTCTAATGAAGTTGTCTAAAACGAAAAAACCTGTCAGTAGGGCCTATGGTGGATCCATGGGTGCTAAATGTGTCTGGGACAGGATCAAGCGTGCTTTCCTAACTGAGGAGCAGAAAATTGTTGTAAAAGTATTGAAGGCACAAGCACAGGGTCAGAAAGCTAAATTAAAAAAAAAAGAAGCTTTTTTGAGTAATAAAAATAATTAAAAGGCAAAAAAAAAAGAGGCCATTTTGAAGATGCGCTAAAGTCCCAGGCCAAACAGCGATGCTGCCTGCCCCTTGTCCTGTGTGCTGTGGACATCATCAGCACAGCTAAAGAAGATCGCAGCCAGGCCTGGACTACGACACCATGCAACTGGTTATTAGCCATTAAAAGAGAAATGTTTACTTATTCATGGCCACTAGTTTTCAGAAGGAAAGGCAAAGAGGTCTGATTTTAAATGCTGCCTTTTCTTTCCATCCTAAAGCTCATCAAGATCATTCACTTTTTCTTGGAAGTGTCAAAAGCCCATTTCTGTTTTCCTTTTGCCATTTTAACCAGAATACTGATAAAAAGGGAAGGGCAGTTGCTATGAGGCAGAGAAAAATGTCCTGGCAGTTGAGAGCCCTCCATCTATCAAGGGGAATTTGCAAAGTTGCCTCTCTTCAGTCCTGTACAGATTTGCAGGATTTTGTGAGACACTTAACCAAAATGGAAGGATTTAAAAACAGAATGCGAGACATAGATGCAGTCATTAAAAAAAAAAACAGATACTCGAGTTTTGCTTCAGAAATTTCTAGTCTTAAACTCTTAAGCACACAGCAGTGATGACCATCTGAGACAATACTTGTGAAAGGATGATCAGTGCAGATGGCTTAAATGCCTTCACTGTGGCACAGGCACCTAAAGATTAAAAACCTTGACTGGGATTATGAGGAACTGCCTCCAACTACAGGGAAGTAGCTCCTTATCTAATTACATAATAATACTCACAAGTTATACTGAATTGCAAAATAAGTGTCCAGAACATGAAACAATATTTTAATATCTGGAAAGACTATTTGGTTAGATATTTACTTATGACTTGGAGGCAATTCATATAGATTATATCCAATATGTATAAGACTTAATAACTTGACTACTTTTTTCTATTGGCCCAATGTCAAAATAATTTTCTCCTTCCATGTCTTTTAGTTCATCTGATGTGAGGAGGCCATAAAGAAACCTTTCTCGAGCAATTCTAGCTCTCCATCCCCTTTCCTCCACGCCTTCCTTCGGAAGGAACAGTTTAAATGAAGCAACCTCCTGGAGCTCCCAGGTCCTGACTGTTCTGACTGCTGGAGATAATTTAGAGAAAGCCCCAAAGCAGAGTTGAGAGGAAGACTGAACCAGCACAAAGGCACCCACCAAAGAGGGGAGAATCCCAGAAGAAGCCAGGAAGGTACAGTGCTTTCTGGAAGGAGGAGTTACAGAGTTTCCCTGGGATACTCAAAACACATGCTGGGGCCTGGGAGCGCTGTTCCCAGGGCAGGGTGGTGAGGCCAGAAAGAATATTTGGAGCTAATCTCAGACTAGGCCCTCCCCACAGCACAACTGCTGGATGAGGGATGCATCTCCTCTTTGGGAGCCTAATACTAAGAGTAAAAACAAATATTTGGTGCTAAAGAGCTCTTAAGAACTGAAGAGTGACATTTACTTATTTCTACACGTCAGTGTGGGCTTAGGATGTTAAATAGATTAAAAGGCTAAGAGAGGTCAGTCAGTCCAGGAAAGATTCCTCTTTCCCTTCTACTGACTTAGTTCTCTTTACAAAATTGTTATCTACCCATGCCACTCTTGTGGAAGGTCTTTTGGAAACGCAAATGATGGCACACCAGGTCCTAGGACATTCTGGAGAGTGTGGAGTCAGTGTCCTGGGGGTGAGAATTCCGGCATATGGGGGTAATGCAATGATGATTTTAGGAAAAATTGAGAGACATGGAATCATAAAACTGGTAAAGTTCTTCGAAGTTACCAAATTTGTTCTCTACTTCTGATGAGAAAAACAAGAGGCTCCGATTGAGGAGCTGATTAGAGTTAGTTGGGGACAGAGCTGGGATGACAAACCATTCCCAAACCAGAACAGCTTCTGCTCAACAACCCCTGGAAGTTCAGACCCTAATTTGGGGTCTGTCTTACTGCTTCCCTAGGACAGCCTTTGCCACTGCCCTTCTTCCACCTCTCTCAGAGGTGGGCTGGAGAGGCTGCCAGGCCTGGAGCTCTAGCCAAAAAGCATTCCACAGGCTCTAGGCAGGTCTGTGACCTGACCAACCTCTAGGATGCTGGAGCTTAGGTGCTGGGGCTGGGGCGCGGTGGGAGCCTCGTTTCCAGCTTCTGCCTTTGCCCTCCCCGCTCTGCCCTGCCCTGGCCTACCCACTGTTCCTTTCTCCTCCCCATCTCAGAGAGGACAACCAAGTCATTTCAATTTAATCTTATTTAAAAAGACATAACTAATAAATCTATTGCCGAGGCCGCGGAGAGACAGCCAGCAGAGTAGATCTTGCTCCCAATCCCATTGAACCCCATTGAAAACCATGACAACACGGACAAGCTCTGATTTATCCCGGCGCGCTAAAGTGCATTGTGAGCAGGCGTCAATCACGCATTATTTCGGACTGAACAAATGCAAAATCTTGACTGGAACAAATGCTTCCAACAGGTCCGGGGCGTCGAGCTCCATTTCCCCTTTGTCCAGGGCCTAGCAGTTGGCCTGTATTGGGGTTGCCTCCCTGCGACCACCCAGCGCGCTGCACAGCCCCAGGCGCTTTGGGCACGCTTGACAGGGAGGCCGAGGCCGCTTGGGAGGGTGCGCTAGGCCCAGCGGCGCCGCGGCAACTGCACAGGAGCCAGGTCCGACTTCAGCTCAGGTGGACCGGGCCACCCAAGCACCGCGCCCCTCACTAAATTTAACAAACAGAAACCCAAACCAGTGGCGTGCCGAAGGAGAGACCTGTGAAAATGCACCCGCTGAGCCATACACTGAAACGCGGCCCTGACGAAACGACGGGCCACAAAATGCATGCAATTCCCGTGGCTCCCTGAGCCTTCTACATGGATCATTTGCTTGGATTGGTCTGTGAGGAGTAGAAGATCTCGGGGAACCCTGGGCAGGCCGTCTTTGCTGCACGTCTAATTATCCGGATCGGCCCATTACCTGAGTAGGCCAGCAGCAGCGACCGAGTGAGGAACCCTGGCTGGTGGCCTGCTCTTGGGCAGAGGCCGCATTCCTGGCACTGGGTCTGATGTTGAGGCCAAGGAGCTAGGGCTTACAAGTGGCGCCAGAGGGTCTAGCGACGCCAAAGAGGCTGCAAAGCCCTCGCAGGCCGCCCTGCGAAACGGCGCGGCCCGTGAACTCTAAGTAGGGTCTGGGCTCAGCTCTGAGGAGGGCGCGACGGGCAGCCAACGAGTTTGCCACTTTGTAATAAATTGTTTGGCTGGTATGGGGAAACGCGCGCCGAGCCAGGGCTCCCCAGATGCTGCCAGCCCTTCCCCAGCACCCCTGAAGTTGCAGGGGTCATTTGGGGTGTGGGGAGTCTCCAAGCAGCTTTCAACACTTTTGGCCCGGATGCCGGTGGGGCCAGGCGACTCCTCTGTGCCCACAGGAATTCTCGCCTCAGTCCTTAGAGGCGCCCAACCAAAAAGAGAACGAGAGCCCGCCAGTTTAACGCCGCCTTGTAAATCACTTTCTAGATAATTGCGGGAAACAAACACTCTAGCAAACAAGCTCGAGGAATCAGCAGACAGGGAATAAATTCCTGGGTGCTCATAAAACTACCCATGCCGCTCCTACCCATCCCGGCGCTCCTGCGGGGCCAGGCCCTATGTCAGCCAGGAGAAGGAGGAAGCTGGGGATGGGCAGGCGGGTGTTGGCCACCGCTCGCCACCCAAGCTGTTATTCATCGGGAACAATCCCCATTATCTGTCCACACTTTGCGCTAATCAGACAGAATTGCTAATGCCGAGGGTTGCTTCCTGCTGCCTCTGGGAGGTAACGGGGAGCCGAGGGGCGGAGGACGGGGCGGGGCAGGGGGCGGAGGTGGCACCTTCCGGGCTTGCGGGGGCTTTGGTCCAGCACTCATTCAGGTACTTAACACGCTGGAGACCAGGACCTCGCCTTTCAAAGCGTCCTGGGTGGGAAGAACTGTTTATATAGAAAGGGATTCCGCTGTAAACGCGCTAATATCTCGGCAGCCAGCGCATGGCGTGCGCCCCTCACGCCCACCAGTAGGAGCGGCCGGCGCTCGGTTCACAGCCTGACCTGCCCCTCGCCTCCTTCCCCTCCTCTGCCATGACCACCTCTGGACGCCTCAGCTTCACCGTACGCAGCCTCCTGGATTTACCCGAGCAGGACTCCCATCACCTGCGGAGGCGAGAGCCCGAGCTACGTGCCCCCTGTCCCAGATCCTGTGCCACCTGGCTGGGATCCGAGCGCGGCAGCTACGCGTGTGAGTAAGCGGAGGACGGCGTCGGGAGTGGAGGGGGCGAATAGAATTCCGCGCCCGGCCCCTGCGGGGGTGGATTACCCCAGGGTTGAAACCGTGGGCTCTGTCCTCAGACCCTTACGCCTTGCATCCCCCAGTAGGCATATCCTGAGAACAGATCCCTGCGCCTGGAATTGACGCCAGGTACTTGGGCTTCTGTTTCCAGGGGCAGGAATGTTAAAATATTTAGGGCCGGGCCCTGAAATGCTGAAAACACGGTCATGTTCTCCAGTCCTCAGTGTGGGATGGTAGCATTGGCGAACTTAGCTCTCCTGGATTCAGGGCTTTGCAAACCTTTGCAAACTGTAGTGCACTGGATCCTGAGGTGGCCAGTGTTGGTGAGCCAGCTTGAGGTAAATTCATCACCACAAGACCAGTGTGGACTTGTTTCAAGAGGGCCCTGAATGGGTTTCTTTGGGGGGCGCGGTCTCAAGTTGTAGTATAGGAAGATCACTTAATTCGGAGAGGTGGTTGCCCAGGTGTGGGACCAGGGAAGGAAATGGCCTCATCTCAAAAGCTTCGGGAGAGTGGTGCTGCCTTCGGCAGGTGGCTGGGCTTCCGCGCGCACTGGAGAAGCAGCGGGCGCCCAGAGCGGCCAGCGCCTCACCAGGCCCTGTCTCCTTTGCCGTCCTTAGCCTCTGACGAGAGCAGCCCAGAGACCAGCCCGCCGGACTCCACGCAGCGGCCGCCGGCTCAGCCTGCATCTCCGAGCTCGGACGCGGAGAAGAGGAAGAAGCGGCGGGTGCTGTTCTCCAAAGCTCAGACGCTGGAGTTGGAGCGGCGCTTCAGGCAGCAGCGATACTTGTCCGCGCCCGAGCGCGAGCAGCTGGCGCGTCTGCTGCGCCTCACTCCCACGCAGGTCAAAATCTGGTTCCAGAACCACCGCTACAAGCTGAAGCGCACGCGTGCGCCGGGGGCTGCGGAGTCGCCCGACTTGGCAGCTTCTGCAGAGCTGCGCAGCGCGCCGGGCTTGCTGCGCCGTGTGGTGGTACCCGTGCTGGTGCGCGATGGGCAGCCGTGCAGGGGCAGCAGCGAAGTGGGCACAGCCGCTGCCCAGGACAAAAACGGCGCGCTCCCAGCTGCCTCCTGCACTCTGCCCGGCTACACCGCTTTCGGGCCGAGCTCGGCTCTCGGCCTCTTCCCCGCCTACCAGCACTTAGCGACCCCCTCTCTGGTCTCTTGGAACTGGTGAGGCAGCTGCGGGGCGAGGGCACTGGGCCTACCCCAGACTTTGTAGTACGCACGAAGGCAGGTGCAGGGGTGGGGCCCATGACCAGGAGCGCTCCCCGGGCTTCACCACCCAGCAAGCTCAACGTCTTTTGGCACCAAGGTCCCCTGCCCAGGTCTCACGAGCCAGCGCACAGGGAACTTCCGTCATATTCCCCCCGCCCCATCTCCTCATCTCCTGGACGGCCAGCCCCAAAGTTAGATTTTATTGCTTGAACCTTCGTTGTATATTTTTAAAATAGCTATTTGTATGGGAAACAACTTATTTTAAAAGAAATAGAATATTTTTCCTCTACGTGGTGCTAAAATAAAATGTGTAGGGTTGGGTCCTCGTGCGCTCTTGCAGGAATGTAGATGGGAGCTGTGTTTTTCTATGACCAGGTGAATTAAGCCCCACCCTGAGCTGGGTTGGAGTCCTTACATGGCTTTAGGAATATAAAGGGGGAGGGAGAGCGAGGAAGCAGAGCAACTCTGGGGTCCCTGTTAGTTTTTGGTGGTTCTGGCCCGAAGGAATGCGGAGGCCCCTCTGGGTTCCCCAAGCTGCTGGAGGTTCAAACACCATAAGTCAATCCAGTCGGCCAAGACCAAGACAGGACGTATGCTTCTCCGTGTGGATTCTCTGGAGACGTGCGATCGCTCCGGGCAGCCGGGGGCGGGAGTGGGGGTGGGGGGGGGCGGCTTTCTGCGCGGGAGCAGGAGCTGCCGAGGCTTGGCTGCAAGCCGTCATCGGTTTCCGGAGTGCAGCGGCCAGTGCTCAGGGCCTCGGAGAGCAGACCTTTTAACCCCCCAGTTAAGCCTTTCAGTGCCTATCATGGTAGCTGTGATTTCCTGCCTGTTCTTGGCGCTTACACCTGGCAGGCGAAGTGGTGAAGAAACCAAAGAGTGGTGGAGAATGACCCACCTTAGGGCTGCCAGTTGAAGGAGGACCAGTTTGGAGAGCCTGATGGCATGACATCAACATAGGACATGCTGGGACTCATTTCATCAGCTGTCCCATAGCACACTAGGCTGGGGGAGCGAGCGTTTCACCCCTCACTAACTGCGCTTTGCCGTGGTAAATAGAACTGCAGACCCTCCTGTGCATCGGTCACTCTTTAGAGAGGAAGTGAGGACCTCTCCGCCTGGCACCCACTGCAGGGCACTGAGCAAGGCGCGCAGTTCTGGCATCAGATCCAAAGAAGGGAGCAAAGGTTCAGTGAGGAGTAGCCATTGGGCCTGTTTAGGTCCCCTTTCTTGTTCCAGGAGGAGGAGGAAGGGTGGCTTAGATGGTGCTATCACCTGGGGTTTGGGGGGGATGGGGAGGGAAAGGAGGACAGAGGGGGAAGGGAGTGGGTGTTTGGGTCTCAGCTGCTGGCCACCTTGCCTTCCATATGGATGTGGTTATCTTGGAAGAATCTCAATCCTTAAACCTCCTTTTGTCTTGGGAACTGAAAAGGGCATTGTCAGGCCTGAAAAGGACCTAGACAAAATCTGCACTGTTTCGATTCAGGACTCTGTTTAATCAGTCCCTGGTGACAATGTAGTGGGTGTTAGGAAGTACAATAGTATCTTTTTAAACCTTGTGGCCTTCAGAAAGACAAAGGCCTCAAAATTTATGGGCTTACAACTTCAATTAGAACGGTGCCAGTGTGCATGGGAGATTATCAAATTTGTATCATAAAACATCTTTCCGATAAATGATTACTGTGGAGAGATCATGGACATTGTAAGACATATATTGGAAATTGCCCTGGGACTTCCTAGTTAAACCCAGCAGAGGAGATGGGAAACAAAAGGAGGGAAGAATTTCCGAAGAAGGCCTGAGTTGGGACTTGTCCCTGTGGTCTGCTGGCTGGTTGCTGGATTCCTCCTGCAGGGGTGTTTACTTCAAGAATGGAGGTACAGTAGGTTGTTTTCTGCTATTGGTGACAGAATTGTAAATGTCTTGGGAAGAACGTGCAAAATCACTACCTGTTCAGTTTCTTGCATTTTCTTTTCCTGGAGCTCCAGAGAAAGTAACTCTTACTAAGTAGGGTGTGCAAAGCAGAGAGACCCTATTAAATAATGAGGCCCATAAGACGATGGAGAGAAGCTCTTCCCAGGAGGCTGTTTGGGAAAGTATGTCCTCAACCAAATTCATCCAAAGGTCTAACCAATAACAAACCATTTATCTGCTTCCCAGCAAGGTGCTCAGAGCACAGCAGAATGCCCAGAGCAAGCCTGTCTGTGTTCTGGGCAGGAGGAGGGCAGTGATTTCCTGTAACATTAGTATCAGGAGCCATAAAATGTAATGTTACCTGATTTCTTTTTCTCTCTCTATTTTTTAGACCATTTCTTTTAGAGAGAGAGGAAAAAAAGCCATAAATGGGAGTTAAAATGGGACTTTAAAATGCACTCCCAGCCCTGGCCGGCATGGCTCAGTGGATTGAGCACCAGCCTGTGCTCTGGAGAATGCTGGTTGATTCCCCAGTCAGGATACGTGCCTGGGTTGCAGGCCAGGCCTCCAGTTGGGGGTGTGAGAGAGGCAGCCCAACAGATTGATCAGATGTATCTCTCGCACATGCACATGTAGATCTTTCTCTTCCTCCCTCTCTCTCTAAAGGTAAATAAATAAAAACTTAAAAAAATATATACTCCCATCATTACTGACCCATTTTAGAGACTCAGGCTGTCATTTTCTTCTGTTTGCACCTGTGATGAGCAGAAAAGATAACTCAGTTTCCTTGCTGACCTAACAGATCAGTTTTCCAGGCTCTGACAGGGGAAGCTAAAACCAAGGCTTCTCTACCAGCAGCTATAAAGATAGGGTTTCCCTCCCTATATGAGAGCATTTCAGACCTGTCACCCATCACCAACGTCACAAGGCAGATTCACACTCAGCAAATTTATACAGTGGAATCTTGGTTCTCAAACTTAATTTGTTCCCAAAGACTGTTCTAGAAGTGATTTGTTTGAAAACTAAATCTTTGTTGCTTGAGAGATGTGTGGCTGATTATATAGGTATTAGCATGAAAGCATTGTGAGGTCAAGAACCGAAGTTTCGTTCAACAGCCAAGACATTTTTTCTGTGAATGACTTGGGTAGAGAACTGAAGTTTTCGAGATGGGGGTGTTCGAGAATGGAGGTTTGGCTGTATTGAAACTTGCATGCTCCAGGCATTGTTCTAGGCACTTTTACAGTAATACCTCCATTTTAAGGTAAAACAAAAACTGAGGCTCAATGTGAGAGTGACTTGTCCAAAGCAGTTGTAAACCTCACAGAGTGTCACCATTGTCCTTGGCTTAAGCCCCGTTTAAGCCACCCTGCAAACTGCTCTGCAGGAGAACAATCCCAGTCTTGATGTGGCTGTATGCACTACCTGACCATCATAAGCATGTCTAATGGATGGTCTGGAGGGATCAGAGGACATGCCAAAAGCATGCCACACAGCTCAGGGCCGCTCACAGAAGCTGATCACATGATAGCACCATAGTTGCTAACATTTCAATGTATCCTGTAGACCAGGCAATATTCTAAGTTCCTTTACTCATATTAAGTAAGTCAAGCTTCACAACAACCCCATGGGATGGTACTACAGTTCCTACTTTACAGGTGAAGACATTGAAGGCCAAAGAGGTTATGAGTAACTTGTCCATGGTCGCACAGCTAGAAAGTGACGAAGAGTATCTGAACCCAGCAGCTAGCTCCAGATCTCATGCCTTGAACCGTGTGATGGGAATTATTTCCCATTCTTTGTTTACATTTGATTTCCCCAGTTCACAGACCTGGTTACCTTATAGACGCTTCTCTAAAAGACATGTTTTTTGTGCCCTTTTGTCTCTTTCCCTCCCTCTCTTCCTCTACCCTCCTCCCTCCCTCCCCATCTCCCAAATCTCAGCTTTTGGACAGAGCCATTGTCTTCCCCTGCGTCTGCTTGTGTGCATTCTCATCCAGCTGTCAATGAAGCCCAGCTCTTGTCAGCAAGTCACAGTATTTTCCTGTGACTATCACTCCACCATTCTTCCAGGAAAACATCTGCTGCTCCTGTCTTGACACCAATTGTCTACTCAGGGTTTGGTTTGCTACTGACTCTGATAAGCTCCTCTAAGCTTTCTCTCTCCCCAGGCCCAGATCCCTGGGGAGCCTTCCCCAGCCCTTTCCCCAGTCATCTCTTCCTTCCTAAGTCTCCAGTGTTATCTTTATTATTAAATATCATCCTCTTTCACGTGTCCTCTCTCCTTCCATGGCAAACATTTTTACTTCATCTCACTTAAGTCTCTTGTGGGTGGAGATGGCAATTTTCACTTCAATTTTCTTTTCTCATTGTTCAGAGGATCTTACATCTTAGTGCATCTCTTATCTGACCGATTTAGCTCTCTAGAATCTTAGAAAATGTGCTCCTGATGGATTAGAAGGAAGTTATCTGAGCCCAGGTTAACCTATACCTTTCCTTCTAACAGTGGTGTTTAGATGTTAATTGTTCTCTTTGCCTTGTTTACACAATTAATTTGCCTCTTCAACACGCATGCGTGTGCACAGATACACTTCACTACCTTTAAAACATTTTTCCCCTTTAAAACATTTTAGACTTAGAAATAAAATGCCCAGGCAGGATAATTGTGGGCCTAGCATGGCTAAATTTTTTACCATGTTTATCCTTTCTGGGTGTTTCAGTTAACCAGCCCAGGCAGGATATCTGTAAACATGAATACTAGACAGTTAAAGGAGCTTTTGTGATGTTGAGAAAGTACTGTACTTATGTCAAGGCATGATCATTTCCATGCATATGATTGCATCACTTAGTATTCAAAAATCTGCAGTAAGAAAGTGTATCCCTCCAGGTCACTCATCTTTTTCCAGGCCATGAAGTAGGAGAGCATTTACTACATGGTACCTGAATTGTTTTCACAATTCTAGTTCTGCACCTGTTAACTGCCCTCTAATCCCGAGCCCAAGCTAACAACTAAAGGTATGTGACCTATCCCTCCTGTGTACCCACCATTCAGGTCCCTTAGTCTATAAACCCATCAAAGAAGCGAACAGTGTTCCCTCCAGTGTTGGTCCATAGATTGGTGGTGTGACCAGGGAAAATCGATTAGGCTATTGAACAGTCACACATCTACCCCAAATTTCCAAGCACAGGGTTTCTCATGTTTTTCTAAACACATCCAGTGGAGGGGTTTTATCATTTATGCAGAAAAGTAACATCCCATTTTAGAGGTCGAAGATCAATTCATCTTCAATATCTTGCTTTGTGGACCAGTAAAAGTCTCCAGGTCATTACTGAGGTTATGTAATTTCCAAAGCAGTTGCAGTTTCACTGTAGCTTCTGCAAGTAGGGTGTTATGGAAAGAACATCGAGGGGACCTTGGTCATGCTTAATTTCCTCCTGCATTTTCACCTGGTGGTCCTTTATAAGCCAACAGCTTTTTAAATGCATTTCCCCAGCTAAAAGCTCTGAAGGACTGTCTGAAGGCTTTTCTCTCCTAATACCAACTGCCCCCCCTCCCCTCCCCTTTCCCTAGAGACTGGATAGGATACTTGGCAGAATTCAATGGCACAGCGAGTGGAGGCTGCTTGCAAATTAAACGAGATGAGAGTGCCAAACATCCATTAAAAGGACCTGAGTTGTCTGTTCCTCCACCAGCTTTGCTAAAGAATAGTGCTTTAAACAACTCTTCTTCCTAAAGAAGTTATCGGTTTAGGTTTTAATTACTTCTTGGAAGGTAAATTCTCAACCAGAAACAACCTCAAACAAGAATCATCGTAACAGGTCAGGGTCCGACAGTTAGATAAGTATCAGTGAAATGACAAGAAAGCTTTTTTAGCAACAAAATTGAAATTCAGAGCAAGGGACACAAAGCACCAGGAAAAGACACCTAGGATGGTGAGCAAATAAGTAACCACTTTTCTGGGAAAATTTTTACTATCTAATCACAATGATGAATTCCGTCATCTGTCGGACCAAGTGTTTAATGGTGCTCCTAATTCAGTGGGGCAAACATTTAATATTTAACTCAAGTCAAATGTAGAGATAGAGTGAAACTTTATGATTTCCCAGATTTGTGGATAAAACATTGCCTTAAATAAAGCTAATGACTCTATCAGTTTGGGGGTGTGGAGGAACAGAAGGGACTAACTTAATAATAAAACAGAGCTCCCAGAATTTTGTTGTCCAGGAAATGCTGCAGGAACATTCTCTGTTTTTCACCTGACTTGTCACTGATTGAGAGGAAAGTGAACATGTGCTCACATACTTCACATATGCCTAATAGCTCAACAACCTAATTCCACAACTGTCTTTAGTGTGTAAATATTCTATGTATGCATGTAAAATACATACAAGAGTGTATATAGCAGATTTTGAAAATGTTTAGTTCTTTTTCTTAGTGAAGAGGAAAAACTCTAATTTATAATCTCACTTGTGAGACCAGGTAGGGTGGATTTTTTTATTCTAAAAATAACATTTTCTTTGTACGATAGTATGGAAAATACAGAAATGTATAAATAAGGCATGCTCATAAATATAGTTATTTTCATACATTTGGTTCCTCATTAATCAAATAACGTTATAATGAATGAGAGACTCAGGTAAACTATTAAAAGTGCAGGGTAAATATTTCATTTGTATGATTATGAGTTATAACTACAAAGAGAAATGACTGCGATCATATTGGTTTGGAAAAGACAGTTCTCTATCCTTTGGTTTCCTCTTCTCTGCAGCCTCAGATTGTTCCCTCTGCCAACAGTCATGGACTGGGAACCACATCTGTTTCTGCCTTTAACAAGAAAAAAAAACAAACTATGAAGCAGGACAAAAAGACATAGAGGAACTGGTTATTAGTTGGTTGTATTACCCAAAGCCCATGTCTGTGAAGCCTTGGAAAGTAGGGCAATGATTAATTCTAAATTGATTTTAGGATGTCTAGTTGCATTCAATCTCTCTGAAGAGGCACCTTTGCAATGTGTTTCACATTGACATTCTCCTGTCATTGTCACTACGTGATCCTCAGTCAGTTAATTTGCAGACAACACAGGGAGCCTGAGAAGCTTATCTAAACTTAGGTATCTCTTACTAACGATGAGTGTAGTGGGTCCACAGGGGTCCACTTCTGCACAGACATAATATCGAATCTAATATATTTGTATTCTTCTTAACTGTCTAATTTATGACCAAATATACATGCTTACAATGTTAATTATGCCTTTTAACTTCCAGAAGAAAATATGCAATGTGATATTTCATACTATAAAGTACATACTGCATATATTATATATATTATACTATAGTCTCCAGAAGAGTAGGAAATATGTCCATTCCCATGATGTTGAACAATGTTTATGCCACAGGCTTTTGGTGACATTTAGAAGAGCGGTCAACACCCAACTTTACAAGCAGGTAGGAGGGCATCGGAAACACCACGAGCACTGATCCTCAGTTAGGCTACTGTGTTTAGCTGCCTAATGTGAGGGCTATTCCTGTGGAGATTCTTCTGCTGTGATTCCTCTGTAGGTGATTTAAAAAATCACTGCAAGAACTAATTGCATTCTTGTTTACTTTATTATTATTCTAGGAAGTCCACTTATATCCTAATACGGTATCAGAAAAATGGAAGGACAAACAACATTAACTTGAAATGCCAGAAGCCAAGTTCCAGTCCAGCTTCTATATAAATCCACAGCATAGCCTCGTATATTACCTGATAGAAAAACACACAACACCACAAAACCTGTTTTTAACTTACAACTATAATTTATTTAACCACTTCTCATTGATATTTATATAATTGTATTACATGTGATTTTACTGTTATATAAAATACTGAAATGAACATTTTTTATAGGTGTTGTATATGCAACAATACCTCTCAAGGACGAATTCCTAAATGCAGATTGTTGACTGAAGCAGAGTGTACATCTTTCAGGTTTTTTATTTCAATCCATTGGTCCTCTGACCCTTCGTTATTCCCCAATCCCTTGATGCCCTCACTTCCTTCCTTACCCAACTTTAATTCCATGGCCAGTCATCATAATCATCTCCCTGAGCCCCTTTTCAATACCCTGGACCTCTCATTTCATTGTACACAAGCAAAACTATAGTTCTTGCCAAATCCAACTCTCTGTCTATTCTGCAAACCCAGGCAGCATCATATGGCTGGAGAAAAACACACAACCACACCAATTGGACTTACTTTAAATTTATAACTACTGATGTCAAATGAATCCTTAATGTTGCCAGGCCATCATGCTAGGTGTCTCTAGATCATTCGTTCCCCCATTATCCTCCTTGACTGTTTCATACCATTTTGTTTTTCCTCAACTTCCCACCTCCTCCCCAGGCCTCATCAGGTTCCAACTGCACTGTGAAAACTGAAATAACCAGAAGAGACATCACCCACAGGCCTGTGCCACCACATCATTACCTTAATAGTCAGTGCTTCCTCATACTCTGTCTTCCCAGCTGTTATCACAGATGCGTGGTCCCTGCTCCTATTTCCTCCAAGGATCTCACTCTCCTAATGTTTATTTCTTGTGTATACATGATCATTTCCCCTCTCTATTGCATCATTCCCATCAGCATACAAACATGCTGCTAGATCATCTTTAAACAAGTACTTTCTCTTGACCCTACTTCCTTTGCCAACTCTCACCTCCTTTCAGCAAAACTCTTCAAATGCTTGTCTATATTCACAGCCTTCCATTTCTCTTCTGCTCTCTCTGGTTTTAAACTTTTTTGAGGTATAATTTGCATACAGTAGCATTTACCAATTTGATGAGTTTTGACAAGTATAAACTGTCATGTAAAACCACAGAATTAAGATATAAAACATTTCCATCACCTTAAAAATGCTCCCACATGCCTCTTTGTAGTCACTTCCTTCTCCTCACCTGCCAGCTTCTGGGAAACAGTAACCCAACTTCTATAACTATAGTTTTGCCTCCTGTATAATTTTATATAAGTGGAATCATAAAGTGTGAGGCCTTTTGTAAGACTTCTTTCATGCAGCATGATAATTTGTGATGCATTTATGTCATTGTTTGGTTTCTTTTAGTTGTTTTCATTTCTTTAAATTATCAATTTTTGGTCATAACAAAACTGCTATGAACATTCATGAACAAGTCTGTATGTATACAAATGGCTTCATTTCCCTTGGGTAAATACTTAACAAAAGCAACTATTTGGTCATATAAAAGTATTCTTTTAATTGTGAAGGAAACTGCCAAACTGTTTTCCAAATTGGCCTCAGCAACGTGCATTCTCAGTGACAATTAGAATGAGAGTTCAAGTTGCTCCACATCTTCAGCGTGCACTGGGCTTGTCAGTCTTTTTACATTTCATCCATTCTAGTGAGTTGCAGACATATTTCATACTTTTAATTTGCATTCACTTAATGAGTCATGATTTTGAGTATCTTTTGATGTGTTTATTTGCTAACAAATATCTTCTTTGGTGAAGTGCCTCTTCAAATCCTTTGCCCATTTAAAAAATAAATGGGATTTTTTTTTGTCTTCTTGTTACTACGTTATTATGAGTTCTTTATGTATTATGGACAAAAGTATCTATTCTATCAGATGTGAGTTTTGAAAATATTTTCTCTGTCAGTGGCTTACACTTTTATTTTTTAAGGTTGTTTTTCAAAAACCAAAAGTTTTAAATTCTGATGAACCCCAATTTATTGATTTTTTTAAATATATGTTTTATTGATATGCTATTACAGTTGTCCCATTTTCCCCCCTTTATTCCCCTCCACCCTGCACACCCCCTCCTGCTGCATTCCCCTGCTTTAGTTCATGTTTATGGGTCATACATATAAGTTATTTGGCTTCTCTATTTCCTATACTATTCTAATCCCCCCCCATCTATTTTCTACCTACCATTTATGCTACTTATTCTCTGTACATTTTCCCCCTCTCTCCCCCTCCCACTCCTCCACTAATAACCCTCCATGTGTTCTCCACTTCTGTAATTCTGTTCCTGTTCTAGTTGTTTGCTTAGTTTGTTTTTGTTTTTGTTTTAGGTGTGGTTGTTAATAGCTGTGAGTTTGTTGTCATTTTACTGTTCATAGTTTTGATCTTCTTTTTCTTAAATAAGTCCCTTTAACCTTTCATATAATAAGAGCTTGGTGATGATGAACTCCTTTAACTTGACCTTATTTGGGATAGCTCTGCTAGATGGAGTAATCTTGGATGTAGGTCCTTGCCTTTCATGACTTTGAATACCTCTTTCCAGCCCCTTCTTGCCTGTAAGGTTTGTTTTGAGAAGTCAGCTGATAGCCTTATGGGAACTCCTTTGTAGGTAACTCTTCTCTTTCCTCTTGCTGCTTTGAAGATTCTCTCGTTCTCTTTAATCTTGGCTAATGTAATTCTGATATGCCTTGGTGTGTTCCTCCTTCGGCTCAAATTCTTTGGGACTCTCTGAGCTTCCTGGACATCCTGAAAGTCTATTTCCTTTGCCAGACTGGGGAAGTTTTCCTTCATTATTTGTTCAAATAAGTTTTCAATTTCTTGCTGTTGTTCTTCTCCTTCTGGCACCCCTATGATTTGGATATTGGAACATTTCAGGTTGTCCCAGAAGTTTGTAAGTCTCTCTTCATTTTTTTAAATTCTCATTTCTTCATTCTGTTCTAGTTGGATGTTTATTTTTTTCCTTATGTTCTAAATCATTGCTTTGAGTCCTGGTTTTTTTCCTGTCACTGTTTGTTCCCTGAATATTTTGCTTTATTTCACGTTGGGTATCTTTCACTTGCTTTTTCATTTTTCAACCAAGCTCAATCAGATCTGTGAGCATTTTGATTACCAGGGCTTTAAATTCTCCATCAGATAGGTTGGCTATCTCTTCATCACTTAGTTCTCTTTCTGAAGTTTTGCTCTGTTCTTTCACTGGGGCCCTATTTCTTTATCTTGGCACACCTAGTAAGTTGTAAGGGGGCGGGGCCTTAGGTATTCACCAGGGCTAAGCACTCCTTCCTGTGCTGTGGGGAGGGGCCAGAGAGGGAACAATGCAGCTCGCCTTCTTGTCTCAAGCCACTTTCTGAGGAACTCCCGTGTGAGATTGGAAGTTTCTCCTACCATGGCAACTACCACCATAATTCGCAGTCAACTCTGAGGCTCAGTTTTACCCTCAGCCAGCCCTGCCCACCTGGTTCACTACCTCACTTTGGTTTTTCTGGGGCAGCCTGGTCCCGTTGTTCTGGTTGATTTTTTCTTTAATTCCTTGGTTGTCAGAGTTCCATGCAGTCTGATTTTCTGGCGCTTCTGGTCATTTATTGATTTTAGATTGGTTATTATCCTCCTTTTGGCTGTGTGAGGAAGCGAAGGGTTTCTACCTACACCTCCATCTTGGCAGGAACTCTCCACTATTACACTTTTTTGATAACCCAGCTTTATAGTAAATCTTGAAGTCAGGTATTGTGAATTCTAAAACTTTTGTGTTTTTTCCCAAAATCGGCTTGGATATTCTAGGTAATTTACATTTTCAAATAAAATTTAGAATGAGCTTGTCAATTTGTATTTTTTAAAGTCTGCTAGGATTTTGATTGGGATTACTTTGAATTTATTGATCATGTTTCTGTATGAAATATTTTTTACTGGGTATAGGATTCCAGGTTAATTTTTTTTTTCCTTTCAGCACTTTAAAGATGTTGTTCTGTCATCTTCTGGCCTGTGCAACATCTGATAATAGGTCTGCTGCCTTTATTTCTCCTTACCTTTATTTCTCTTTAGATAATGTATCTTTCCCCCTAGATGCTTTAACAATTTTTTTATTACCACTGCATTTTTATAATTTGATTATGATGTGCCTTGAAATGGCTTAACTTATTCTGCTTGGGGTTTTTTGATCTTTTGGATTTATGAGCCTATAATTTTCAACAAATCTGCATTGTTTTGTTCTTATTTCTTCAGTTATATTTTATGTCCCTTTATCTTCCCCAAGTCTCCTTTCGTCTGGGGCTCCAGTTACAGGTGTATTAGACAGTAATTAGTGGTGTGGATTTTTGTGTGTGTTTCTTGTTGGTTTGTTTGTTTTGCAGTATCTTCAAGTTCAGTTATCTTTTCTGGTATTGTATTTTTATTTCTAGAAGTTTTATTTGGGTCCTTTTTAAAATATACAGACATATCTTGAAGCTACTGTGGGTTCAATTCCAGGTGATCACAAAAAAGTGAGTGTCACAATAAAGCAAGTGTTGAAACAATGTGAGTCATAACCTTTTTGCTGGTGGGAGGACTTACTTTCAATTTGTAAAAAAAAAAAAATGCAACATCTGTGAAATTCAATAAAGTCAAGTCCAATAAAATGAGCTATGCTTATATATCTTCCATATCTCTCCTTATCAAGTTTATATTTCTCTAAACACCCTTGAGCATATTTATAAGATTTATAGTACTTGTTTTAAAGTCCTTATTTATGATTTCCATGATTTTGTCATTTCTGGTTCTGTCTCTTGATTACTTTTTATTCTGGTTATGGGCTGTATTTCTCTGCTTCTTTGTATGCCTAGTATATTTTAAGTGGAATTTTGAATTTTGCTTTATTTACTACTGGATTTTGTTGTATTCCTTTAAGGATTTTTTTCCCAGGCATCTGTTTAAGGTACTTGTGAATCAGTTTGGTTCTTCTGAGGTTGGATTTTAAGCTTTGTTAGGTTGAGTCCAGAACAGCCTGTATGTGGGGAACTAATTTAGTTTTATCACTGAAGTATAACCCTTCTGAGGACCCTAACCAATATATTATGGGATCTTTCTGTCTTGGTTGGTGGGAACATGAACTCCTTCCAGCACTGTGTGATCTCCAGGAATTGTCCTGATTACTCTGTCCCCAGCTTTGGGGAGTTTTCTCTCATTTATGTGCAGGTGAGTACTCAGCCAAAGACTCAAGAGGACTCCTTTGCTGATCTTCAGAGCTTTTCCTTTATGAAGCACCCTCCTTTTCAATACTTTGCCTCATAGATTCTAGACATCTTGGTACCCTCAAACTCTGATCTAATTCTCTTTAATTCAGTAGGAGTGTTAGGTTCTTCAGGTTCACCTTCCCTGTAGTATTGCCTGAAACTGGCTCTAAACAGAAAAGTAGGAAATCCTAAAGCTCATCTCATTTGTTTCCCTTCTCTCAGTGATTACTGTTTTATGTTGCCTATTGCCCAATGTCTGAAAACCATTGTTTCACCTATTTTATGAAGTTCATTATTATTTATAGCTGAAGGGTAATTCCTGTTGCTGCTAATTCTTTATGGTCCAAGGGGAAATCCCCTGGTTTCCTGTAAACTTACTCTAATAAGCGTTTGCTCCACAGTTCTGCAGAAACTCTTTGCATCAAGGCCACCAATGATCTTCCAATTGCTAAATCTAATACTTGTGTTTAAGGTTCACAAAAGACTTTAACTCTCTTACAGAACTCATAAAACTACTATAGATGACATAAGCAGGACAATATGTAAAAGCACTCAATAAAATTGTAGAGCATTTTAGATCTAAATAAAATTAGTCATGGAGTCTCAAGACTTCATTAGGATGGGACTCACCTAGGTGAAATGCAACTTATCTTAAGATGTATCTGGGATTTTGTTTTTATTCAGATATGGTGAGAACAACAGATTGGGAGACAATTGTCATTGAAAAGGCAGTTTGTTAGTCTCTGTTTCCAAAAGGAGTGAGGCATATCACATCTCCAGGGTCAGTCAGGAGACAGAAGGAACAAGGGGAAATGATGAACAAAAGACTCTATTAAGGTTTTTGTGGGAAGGAAAGGGCTAGTTAAGATAAGCAGCTGATTGGGCATAGGATTGGAAAGGTTGAATAATTTCAGTGGGCTCTGAGCTCTAGGGATGGTCCCTAGTTGTCCAGTACCCAGTCCTGGGGTAATTGGCACAGACGGATATTGCTTCTTGGAGCATAAAAGTCAGACAGAGAAGGTGGTTTGGAGTAGGGGCTCTGGATTGATTAGTTTGCATATGGAAGGCATGCTTGCAGGCAAGAAGCTGCTTGTAGTCTCTAGGAATTAGCTAACCCTGGGAGGAGTCCCTCCCCTATCTACAAAGTTTCAAGATGTCAAAGCATCATAAAATACGTATAATAAAAAGCATGTTAATGCGCAACAATAACAAGCTGACCTGCCTCACAGAGTGTTACCTTCATGAGTGAATGATACAGGGGAACTATAATGGTTCTTGGAAGCTCTTGTCCAGTCTTGGGTCTAGAAGCCTGGGATCAGAGCACGGTGCTGTATGGACCACTGTCTTCTTTCAGCAGGTTACTGCAGTCTCCTCCTTGCTTCTAGCTTTACTTTCCATCTCCACATTGTATTCATGGTGATGTTTACATCATACATGTCTGATCATGTTGTTCAGCTGCTTAACACCCTGCAGTGGCTAGTCACTTCTTGTAGGATCAAGCCCAAACTTCCTAACATGGGATATAGCTGTTATTTACTTTCATTTCTCGCCATAAGCCACTTTCTCCTCCAAATGCCCTACACTCACCAACCACACCCCCCACACACACATACAGTATAAACAGTTATACTGAATTCCTCACAGTTCTTTATTTTTTTGTTTGATGTGAAATTTTTTTTAGTTTCATATTTATTGTATTTTTCCATTACTATTTCATCCCTTATACCTTCTTCCCCCATCAATCACCTCACTGTTGCCCATGTCCATGAGTCCTTTTTCCTTTTCACTCAGTTCCTCCACACTCTAACCTGCCCCCACTAGCTGTCATCTGCTCTCCATTTATGAGTCTGTCTCTGTTATGCATGTTAGTTCAGTTTGTTCATTAGATTCCATGTATGAGTGAAATCCTGTGGTAAATGTCTTCCTCTGACTGGCTTATTTTACTTAGCGTAATGTTCTCCAGATACATCCATACTGTTGCAAAAGGTAAAATTTTCTTTTTTATGGCCGAGTACTATTCCATTTCATAAATGTCCCACAGTTTTTTTTATCTATGCATCTAATGATGGACACTTGGGCTGTTTCCATATCTTGATGATTGTAAATAACACTGCTTATGTGGTGTTTACCATAGGGGTGCTTATGTTCTTTCCAATTAGTATTTTGGGTTCCTTCACATATATTCCCGGAAGTGGAATCACTGGGTCAAAAGGCAGATCCATTTTTAATTTTTTGAGGTGTCTCTATACTGTTTTCCACAGTGGCTGCACCAGTGTGCATTCCCACCAACAGTGCAAGAGTATTCCCCTGTCTCCACATCCTAGCCAGCACTTGTTTGTTTTTTTTTAATGGTATTTTTTTAAATACCATATTTCATTGTGGTTTTAATGTGCATTTCTCTGATGACTAGTGACATTGAGCATTTTTTCATGTCTATTGGCCATCTGTATGCTCTCTTTGGAGAAGTGTCCATTCAGGTCCTTTGCTCATTTTTAAAATTGGGCTGTTTGTTTTTTACTGTTGAGTTTTGTAAGTACTTTGTAAATTTTGGATATTAACCTCTTATTAGATGTATGAGTGAATATGTTCTCCCGTTCTATGGGTTGTCTTTTTATTTTGTTGATGATTTCCTTTGCTATGCAAATTTTTTAGTTTTTTTGTTTATTTTTTCTTTTGTTTCCCTTGCCTGGGGAGATATATCCAATAAAAAATTTCTGTGAGAAATGTCTGAGATTTTGCTGCTTATGTTTTCTTTTAGGATTTTTATGGTTTGGGGTCTAACATTTAAGTCTTTGATCCATTTTGAATTTATTCTTTTGATATGGTGTAAGAAAGTGATCTGGTTTTTCTTCATATATCTGTCCATTCCCAACATCGTTTGTTGAATAAACTGTCTTTAGCCCATTGTATGAGCTTGCTTCCTCTGTTGAATATTAATTGACTATAGAGATGTGGGTTTCTTTCTGGACTCTCTATTCTGTTCCATTGATCTATGTGGCTGATTTTGTGTCAGTACTATGTTGTTTTGATTACTATGGCCTCGTATAGTAGTTTGATATTAGGTAGCATGATTCCTCCACCTTTGTTCTTCTTTCTGAGGATCACTGTTGCTATGCAGGAACTTTTGTGGTTCCATATAATTTTTTGAAATATTTATTTTAGTTCTGTGAAATATGCCATTGGACTCTTGATAGGAATTGTGTTGAATCTATAGATTGCTTTGGGTAGTATGAACATTTTAATGATGTTAATTCTTCCTATCCATGAACATGGTATGTGCTTCCACTTATTTGTATCTTCTTCAATTTCTTTCTTAAGTATATTACAATTTTCTGAGTATAGGTCTTTTACATTTTTGGTTAGGTATATTCCTAGGTATTTTATTCTTTTGAAGCACTTGTGAATGGGATTATTTTCTTAATTTCCCTTTCTGTTAGTTCATTATGAACATATAAAAATGCAACTGATTTCCAGATATTAATGTTGCATCCTGCTACTTTGCTAAGTTCATTTATAAGTCATAGTAGTTTCTTGGTGGAATCTTTGGGGTTCTCTATGTACAGTACCATATCATCTGCAAATACAAACAGTTTAACTTCTTCCTTTCTGATTTAGTTGTTTTAATTCTTCTTGCCTGATTGCTGTGGCGAGGACTTCCAGTACTATGTCAAATAAGAGAGGTGAAAGCGGACATCCCTCAGTTCTTTAAAAACATCAAACTCTTCTTTCTAGTTCTTCACATTTATTCCCTCTTGTTCTGTCTTTAAAGGGTACTTCAGACCTTAATTTAAAGGTATCCTCCTCAGAGAGGTTTTTCCTGACTGTCCTCAATCCCATTCAGTTTCCAGGGATCTGCCCACTCTTCATACAGCACTCTCTGCTTTTCCATCACAGTTCTAAGTGCACTTATGTAATTGCCTATTGACTTCTCTTACTTGCCATGAGGACAGGGACCATATAAATTGTGTTCGTCTCTGTACTACTTGCACCTAGTACAGTGCTTGGAACATGACAGCCTTTCAGGACATACATGTAAAATCTGTATGAATAAATTAGGCAGCAGTGCTCTAGAACCAGGCCTGTGTGGTGCAGGGATGAGATCAAGGTTTTGTCAGAGAGGTCTGAGCTGAGACATTGGTTTGAGAAGTGCCTCAGGCTTCTAATCCTTTCTCCCCTGGGATGACTAGGGTTGGGCGATGGGTGGGAAGATCATAGACCTTTACTTCTGACCCTGAGTGAGAACCAAACTGCTCTCCAGGAAAAGAAGGAAGAGGAAACATAGCATTTTCTCGCAAAAATTCCTTCTTAGTGTGCTCACTCTGGGTCATTGAGTTCTTTGAGTCCAAGCAAGTTAATACACCCATCTAGAATAATGAGTGCTCTGATTTTAAACTGGTTTAAAATGAAATTAGGGATGACTACATGAGGAAGAAGATGAGTCTAAAGAAATCCAGTGTTGCTAAGAAGCAATAAAACTTATAGCACTTTAAAAACTTTGAGATATTCTTCTTTAATTTCAGCATGAGGTATAGAGGTGATAAATATTACATCTTCCTTTTTCTGAACATATAATCTAAGCCATATTTTCCAGAGAAAGAGACTTATAAAAGATTTGAGGGGGAAAAAAATCCCCAAAGACTAAAGAAAGCTTTCTATAGAAAAACAAGTTATTCAAACACCTTCAAAGGAAAAAGAGATGGGGAGGAGGGTGTGGAAGTGTTGGGTAGCTGGAGTCCATTTGATTGTGGCCTGGACTTGGGGAAGTGGCCTGAAATTTAGCAGGACCCATTAGGTTAGACAGCAGGGAAAGTGAGCACCTCTCCCCACCTCTCTCTCTCTCTCTCCCCTTCCCTCCCTCCCCCCAGATACACACTCACTAGCAAATAGATTTATAAGTAGTTTGTTTGAAGTGGTTCTATTATTTTAAAAAAGGGTATCAGACAACTTTCTAAGGCAACTTCAGGTATGAAATAACAGGTTTTTTTCTTCCTCGGTAAGTTCTTTTGCAAAAGAAGAGGACCCAGACAGTTTGATTTTTCCTGTTTAGAAGTTTGTCAGCATTGGTTTTTCCACTTCAAGGAGATGATTTTAGAAGTTGTGGAAAAAGAAAGAAAATCACTGACGACATCAACACCATCATTAGAAAAGCACCCATGCTGGCCCTGGCCAGGTGGCTCAATTGGTTGGAGTGTTGTTCTGTGCACTAAAAGGTTGCAGGTTCAATCCCCGGTCAGGGCACATACCTAGGTTGCAAGTTTGATTCCCTGGGAGGCAACGGATCAATATTTCTCCCTCCCTCTCTCTCTCTCTCTCTCTCTCTCTCTCTCTCTCTCTCTCTCAGATCAATAAGCATATCCTCAGGTGAGGATTTAAAAACAAAAGCAACCATGGTGGGAGTGCCCTCTGCATAATACATTAGGACTAGACAGCGGGGAGTGGGGCAGGCTGGTCACTAAGGCCATGGTGGAGGGCTGGGTAGGATTCTTGTTATTATGTCTAAGGGGCCAGGATTTGAGAAAGATATACTGGACTGAAATATTTGCTATCAAATCCACTAGCATCAGCCAGAGCTAGGTCTGGAGGATTTAAAGATAAAGGCAGATTTATGTGAATGTAATTAGGCAAGGACTTGCTAAAAGTTAGAGGATTACTAGGGAAGCTCAGACAAGGATTTGTGCATTTTAGATAGCTGGGTTAGAAGACCTATTTGTAAAGTCATTTCCAATTCTTAGATTTTGTGATGCTGGTATTTATTTATTCAGGTGCGTGTGTGCGCATGTGTCTGGAGGGCACACTGAGTGTAGAGTGCCAGCTGCAGCTGTTTATGACTCCGAGAATTACCCTTCTCTGTGCTGTGGCTTTCCACTCCACAAACTCCCTCTCCACTAATACAGCCTCTGTAGCAGCAAGAACAACGGCTTTACAGCCTGCCCTGACCTTTTTGTTTCCCATGCTGTTTAGTGTGGGCTGGGGTGGAAGGCAGGGGAAAGGAACAAAAGTGTCCCAGCTGGGAGCAACCACCTGGGCGGGAGCACACAGCCCACTCAGAAAGGGCTGTGATTCTCTGCTCCGTCCTCCTGGGATGCATGAAGCATCCTAGCTGCAGGAGATCAGGATTCAACTGGTTAACTACTTTATACGCCATTTTCCTTAGTTTGCTCTGTGGCTCCACTTTGGTTTTCTATTGCTATTTTAAGTTTTCTGGCTCAATCCCTGAATTTCTTTAAGACCTGAATATCTGTGGCCCCTGACCTATGCCACAACACTAATTTTCACAATCGGTTTTTTTTCAAGGCTATGTTAGCAAAATTGAGGTTTTGGATGAATGTGTTGCCAAATGATAAAATGTATGGTTACCATATATTTATCTACCTGTGAATCCTTTTATTTATTAAAAGCTAAAGCCATCATTATTATACAAAATCAGAGAAGCATTAAAAGAAAAGTGTCAAATAACAAGTTGTTTAAAAGCTACGTGTCAACCAGCTGTATTTTTCTGGTGGCAAATGGGAAGCGCACTGATTTTAAAACAAGGAGACTTAAGTTCAAATAGAGGTTCTGAATCCTGGCTGCAGGACCTGAAGAGCTCAGTAACATCGAAGCGAGGATCAGATGTGGCTGCGTGGGGACGGACCATCTGAACGCAGCCCGCAGAGGGGGAAAGACTGCACTGAATGAACAAGAATGGGAGTATTATGGTTTTAAAAATGCTTGTGTACTTCTCTCTGTCCCATCCACCTTACCTCGTGGCGAATACTAAATCTTGAAAAAGGACTAAAAAGGACTGTATTGAATCTGATATTGCTTCCTTTAGAATAGGTAATCATTTCTACAAAAATAAATTTTTTCTAGAGCTGAAATACAATTTGATGGGGAAAAAATGAATCTATTATATGAAAAAAACAAACTCCTCTAACAAAGTATTTCATTCCCCCAAACAAACAAGGCTCGTACATGCGTGATATCCTCCTTTACGCCGCGTGCTTCAACCCCTAGAGGGCAGCATGCCCTCAAAAACCCCACACAGATCCCAGTTAGAAGCCATTGAAATGGCCAATTAACCTTCTCGAATTGTTTCTTTTAGACCTTAAAAAAAGACCCTCGGAAATTTCACTAGAGACACTATCAAAAACTTATGAGACTATTATCAATTTCTAATAACTACCACAGAAATATGTTTTATTGACTTCATGAAATAAACCGCATTACAATACCTGGGAAATTAAGAAGCTGGGTGAATGGAGGAAGCACCTCTGGCTTCTTAGATGGGGTTTGCTTCTTTGAACGTGGTCTATTGTCATAACCTCTCCTCTGCTGCCTCTCTTCAAACTGCCATAGTGACAGGTGAGAGTTAGAGGTCCCTGCTCTTCCTCATCCCACCACCTGCCTCCTTCACTTTCCTTCATTCTTGGCCTATTAAGCACATGAGCAACTGATTCCAGCAGCTGAGACTGGGTTCTCAGCTGTCCTTCCTTGGTTTCTAGCGTTAACTTTTGCCTCATTAACACCTTCATCACTGCCTCATACCCACGAGTCCCACCCACATCCAGGCCACATCCCTGCAAAGAGACAACAAAGCCTATTGCACACATCCTACAGAGACTCTGGGCCAGCTTGGCCCAGGGTTCCTTAGGCTCATCTAGCTGGAGTCTACATCTGGGGCTCCATTCTGACCCCCTCAGCATCTGCTCTCTCTTCAGAAGCCTTGGGTTGTAATCCAGGTTTTACCACTAATCAGGGCCTCATGCTTCAAATAATCAAAATGAAGGAGGGTGCCAGGTGCCTTCACACATGTTCTAGAGACAGAGAGGGATTACCACCCACTTTAATGCTGAAACCACCTTGAAAAACAAGGTAACACAGTTTCTCCTATTAAGAAGACACATCAGAGAGGTTTCTCTACTAATTCTGGTTTGACTTTTGGACTTTTTGTGACACTTTTTCCTAAAAGGTGTCTGGATTTAGGTGGATAAAACAGTTTTCATCTATGTATGGGATGTTGTCAAAACAGGACACTAGAGTTGTTTTTTTTTTAATGAAAAATAACCTTTCCAATATTGAAAGGCAGTATCTATTAATTCAATTGAACATTATTTTCATAAGCAAATATGTTTAAAAAAATTAGCAAGTAAATGCATAAATAAATTACCCACATTGAAAACTGTCACTGGCAGATATGATAACATGTTTCCTGTTAACTAGTTTACATTTCTTTTGAAGTGAATTTCTGGCTGACAGTGTTTATGTCACAGATGGTATCCTCACCTGCTTCATTAAGGCCTGTTTAGAATACAGTTCTAATGTAGGTTTTATTCCACGTCAAGCCACCTAGAGATAATTTTAAATGATCATATCGACTAACAAACACGTAATCAAGAAGCTCTTAAAATTTTATTAAAATTCAGGTCTCTCACCATTAGCAAACCTGCCTCATTAACATATTAATAGATAATGTTCCTGCTCATAATTAGCGTGTATTTTCTTTATATCATTGTACTTGAAAAAATTCAGGTGGAGTTTGACAAAAAAGTTTTTTATTTTTTAAATTTCTCCCAACAAAGCACATGGGGAAAACAACTGAGGCTCCTGACCACCATTTCCATTTTAATCATGTTTCCTCCTGTCCATAGTTTTCTTAAACCCCATTTTATCACTGATTTTCCCTGTATTCAGCCCACTATGAATTATAGATGTGATAAGCAATGAACGACATGTAAATGCACAAGGACTGGCCCACCCACTGAAGGATGAATACTACCCGAGTTTCTGCCAGAGAAACTCCAGATACAAAAACATTTTCATCTTCCCCTCGCTGGGTGGCTCAGTTGGTTGGAACATTGTCTGTACATCAAAAGACTGTGGGTTCAATTCTCGGTCAGGGCACATACCTAGGTTGTGGGTTCAAACCCTAGTCGGGGAGAGGCAACTGAAGGATGTTTCTCTCTCTCTTTCTCTTCCCCTCTCTCTAAAATCAATAAACATTATCCTCAAGTGAGGATTTAAAAATATTTTTTCCATCTAGAGTTTGAGAAGAGTGGGAACATTAAGCTTGAAAAGAAATTCATTTTTTTAATTTAAAATAAAATGATTTTTAAAATACTTGTTCAAAATGCCAGTGACAGAATAGAGAACAGAGCCCGTGGCTACGTTTCTATTGAAAGAGTAACATTTGTTTTAAGGAGTGGTATCTTACAGAGAGGAATAATGAATGAAACCATCTTAGGGAGGTTTTGTGTTTTTTTAATGACCAAGATATTAGATTAAGTTTGTAAGTGAGATCCTTAGAATAAAGCCACATCACTATTTTTATCATTTTTTTATTCTCACGTGAGGACTTTTTAAAATTGGTTTTAGAGAGAGAGGGAGAGAGAAAATCTATGGGAGAGAGAAGCATCGATTGGTTGCCTCCTGTATGCACCTGGACCAGGGATCAGCACCCAGACTGGGGACCAAACCCACAACTTAGGCATGTGCACTGCTGGGGAATGGAACCTGCAACCCTTAAGCTATAGAACAATGGTCCGGCCAATTGAGCCACGTCAGCCAGGGCAGCCATATCATTATTTTGAAATATTCTCACTGAAGTGACATACTAGTTGTGATGCATTAGCAACAAAAAATGGAATTAGTATTCTCTCTTAAAGTCACAATCTCATCTTAAATAAAAAAAATGCTATTTATACTAAAATTGGTAATTATCTTCTAATATGGTTTCAACAATTATCTAATGCTATTTACCAAAATTGTTCTGAAGACACATCACTTTGTGACTTGAGTTCATCTGTGACATGAGGTAGAAGATGCTCACATGTTCTAGGCATATTGGACCCTCTTGCATGGGGCAGAGATTAGTTTTACTTAAAGGAATACGCACCACAGTCCTGCTGCACTTTAGGTGTAGGTTCCAGTGTCTTAGGTCTTAGAGAACACTTGGCCGCCCAACTCGGGAGCAGATGCAGGCCCCGAGAAATCCAGTGACACTCTCTCTCTGTCTCTCAGCTTGGTAAGGGTGTGTTTGGGGGGAAAAATTAAGGCCTTCTGATTCTTTTTTTAAAACCACATCTCTCGGAGAAAAAAAAGAAATGATATTTATGAGTTATTAAAGAGCTATAACATGCTGGCTATGAGGGAGAGTAAATTGAATGTATTCACAGAGAACCCATTTTCATCATCCACCCAGAACACCAATTGGAAAAAGGGAAGATTTACTAAAGACTTAGTGGGGGCAGTTCAGGCAGGACACGTGCTGCCTCTTTGTCCTTTTAATGGTGTGATCCTAGGGTTCTAAACTGATGAGTTAAGCTAGTATTCTACATTGAGGAATTAAAATTACAGGATTAATACAGCACTTCCTGCAATGTTAGATATCGGTACTGTCCAGTATGGGAATCACTAGCCACATCTGGCTATTGAGCACTTAGAATGTGGTTAGTGCAACTGAAAAACTGAATTAAAAATTTTATGTAATCTTAACTAATTTAAATTTAGATAGCCACGTGTGGCTGGTAGCTATTGTGTTGGACAGCACAGGTTTAGCATTTGGATGGAGGAGTTAGATGCTGATAATGTCAGTGAGCTAGAGACCCCTGGTGGAGGGGACTGTTATCTGCAGGACAGGAGCACAATTTAGTAAGGTGGGTGATATTCCAGGATTGTTCACATATTTTGATGCTAACACCACCACTTAGTGTAAAATGCAAATTCTCTAAGCATTAAAAAGATTGAATAATAAAGGTTTCAGGGTCTAATTTTTGTACTGATTGATGTTCACTGCGGTGATATCAAGTGTCTGTTATTATTAGATTATTCACAGCACACTGGTGGGGCAGTGAAGACGGGCTTGACATGCTGTATTTTGGTTGTCTAGCAGAAGTAATGGAATGTCCTAGAAGCATTCTGTAGGATAGATGATGGTCTCAAACTGTATGACATCAACTAAGATGATACAGCTTGGCCAAAGTCTGCACTAGATTCAAGACAATGGCTGTTTGATCATTGACTAGAAAAGAAATGCCAATGTTCTTTCCACCTTTTCATTGACATACATCACACACAGTTGCCTCCGTATACTGTCAGTAACGCAGTGTCCTTACAGTCACTTCAAAAGAAGAGGTTTTGGGCTTTTAAACCTCTCTTAAATTGTGTTCCATAATATGGAGTTCACAGATATATTTGGTTCCTTTGTAATCTTATTGCCATCCATACTGTTTGTTTTCCTCTTGAGCCATCAAAAGCCCTAATTACCCAAAACACAGTCCTTATATGTTCACTCTCCAGGGATTCAAGTGCTCCCTCTTGTTTCTCTGGTTGTTCTTACCTGTTCATGAATTCCACCTTTTCAGGGCGTCAATCCTACGATTCCTGATTTCTTGATGGAAAACTTCCAAAGTACCTATGATGAAGGATAGGTGACCCTAATAGGTGTCAAAAGTAGTACAACCAAGTTTTAGCTAGCTTATCCCGAGCACTTTATAAATGTAAACTTCTTAAAATAATATTTAGTGTATGCCAGTTATTACTATCTGCAGATTTAAAAATCTTAGGTAGCAAACCCATCCTTTATATCAGTTTGAGTTTTCTAACTTATGTGAGCAGTTGTTTCCCCACCTCAAAGTTATCCAGATATCTTCCTAAGTAACTATGGACGGGAGACTTCTGGCCAAGATGGAGGTGTAGGTAGATACACTTTGCCTTCTCACACAACCAAAAGGACAACAAATTTAAAAACAAAAAATAATTAGAACTGCCAGAAAACTGAACTGTATGGAAGTCTGACAACCAAGGAGTTAAAGAAGAAATAGTCATCTAGACTGGAAGGAGGGGCAGACACAGGCCACCGGGGGAGAGGACTCAAGGCAAGGCAGCAGCTGTAGTACTGGGAGAGTCTGTTGGAGAGACCCATGGGGTCCTAGAACATACACAAACCAACCCACCCAGGAATCAGCACCAGAAGGGCCTAATTTGCTTGTGAGTAGCAGGGGAAGTGACTGAAAGCCTGCAAAGAGTGGAGCAAGCATAGCAGTACTCTTCCTTCCCAACCCCTCCCCCACATACAGCACCACAGCATAGCCACGTGGGTTGCCCTGTTCTGGCTAATATCTAAGGCTCTGACCCTTACTACATAATAGGCACACTGTAACAAAAAAAAAAATATGGCCCAAATGAAAGAACAGATTAAAGCTCCAGAGAAAAAATACAACTATGCAATGAAGAATAGGCAACCTATCAGATGCAGAGTTCAAAACACTGGCAATCAGGATACTCAGAGAAATAGTTGAGTATGGTCACAAAATAGAGAAAAAAGTGAAGGCTCTGAAAAGTGAAATAAAGGAAAATATACAGGGAACCAACAATGAAGGGAAAGAAACTGGGACTCAAATCAACAGTTTGGGGCAGAAGGAAGAAACAAACTATCAAACAGAACAGAATGAAGAAACAAGAATTAAAAAAAAATGAGGAGAGGCTTAGGAACCTCTGGGACAATTTTAGATGATGCGACATCCAAATCATAGGGGTGCCAGAAGGAGAAGAGGAAGAACAAGAAATTGAAAAATTATTTGAAAACATAAAGAAGGAGAACTTCCCTAATCTGGCACAGGAAATAGACTTCCAGGAAGTTCAGGAAACTCAGAGAGTCCCAAGGAAGTTGGACCAAGGAAGCACACTCCAAGGCACACCATAATTAAATTACCCAAAATTAAACATAAGGAGAAATTCTTAAAAGCAGCAAGAGAAAAGGAGACAGTTACCTACAAAAGAGTGCTCATAAGACATCAGCTGATTTCTCAAAAGAAACTTTGCAGGCAAGAAGGGGCTGGAAAGAAGTATTTGAGGTCATGAAATACTAGGACCTACATCCAAGATTACTCTACTCAGCAAAGCTATCATTTAGAATGGAAAGGCAGATAAAGTGCTTCTCAGATAAGGTAAATATAAAGGAGTTCATCATCACCAAGCCCTCATTATATGAAATGTTGAAGGGACTTACCTAAGAAAAAGAAGATCAAGACTTATGAACAATAAAATGATAACAAACTCACAACTATCAACAACTGAACCTAAAAAACAAACTAAGCAAATAACTAGTATAATCAATAAAATGTATTTTTTAAAAAGTACAAGTTGGTAGGTGCAAAATAGACGGGGGATGTTAAGAAGAGTATAGGAAATGGAATAGCCAAAGAATTTGAATGCATGACCCATGGACATGAACTAAGCAGGGGATTGCTGGAGGGAATGGGGGTACCCAGTGGAGGTGGGCAAAGGGATCCAGTTAGGACAACTATAATGGCATAATCAGTAAAATGTACTTTTTAAAGTAAAAAAATAGTCATGGACGATTTGACTACATATTTAGAAAATCAATGAGACTCTATTAAAAATAAAAATTGATAAGAATAATTAAATTGGGCCCTGGCCACTTAACTCAGTTGGTTAAATTGTCATCCCATTGTGCAAGGTTGTGGGTTTAGTCCTCGGTCAGGGCACATACAAGAATCAACCAAGGAATGGATAAATGAGCAAAACAACAACTTGACGTTTCTTTTTCTCTTTCTTCCTCTCTCTCTCTCTCTCAAATCAATAAAAATTTAAAAAACAATAATTAAATTGGTATTAAAGAAAACATAGTAATAACTAAATAAAACTAGAACAGAATTTTAAATTTTATTTAATCTTTAAATTTTGCCTGTTGTATGTGACTAGTGGCTATTGTGTCAGCACACATTTAGTGTATGCCGTGGAAGAGTTGGATTCAGATCATGAAAATGAGCAAGACAATGGACTAAAACATACTCAGGCATAAATTGAGCAAAAAAGAACCTATAGAGAAAAATCATAGCATTTTACTGAAGGACATAAAAGAAACATGAGTCAATATTAAGGCACATTATGCTATGGTTGAGAGAATAACATGATAAAATATAACTCTTTTCCAAAGTAACGTATACACTTGATTTAAGTCCAGTCAAAATCCCAATAGGATTTTCTCAGAAATAATAGATATATTTTTTCTTGAAACTGAAATGCATATATGAAATATATAATTTTATTTATATGCACATACATATTTACGTGAAATAACAAATATAATGAATATTTTTGAAAAAGGTAAAATGTGTCCCAAATATAAAAACCTATAAAGTTACTGTGGTCAAAACAATATAATTATGACATATAACTAGAACAGGCAAAGAACTCATTAGAAAGTTCAACCATAGATCCAAGTTCATATGGTAAATGTGTTATTTCAATTCAGTAAGAGGAGAATAGTTTAATAAATGGCCCTGGCAAAAATCTTAATAAATCACAGGGAACCCCCAATTTCAATGTTTCACTTTTTTATGTATAGAGTGTATCAATTAAGAGAGGACAGACTAGGGGACTCTTCTGTATAAGGTTGCTTGTTGAAACCTCTTTTTCACTTAAAAAAGATAAGATATATTTTTATATCTTATAAAAAATGTAAAATGGACATAAATGTTCTCACTTTTAGGTCAAATGTTAAATTATTCTAAATAGCTTGGATGACTGGAAACAAAAATGAAATTACAGCCCCAGATTTTAAAAATTTCAATACACAGTTATATGGTAATTTACTGTTTTCAATTTTCCTCCTGTTCTGGTCCTTGTACTAAAAGTCCTGCATGCCAGGGAGGGCCCCATTCCTGGGCAGTGGACAGATGGTCGTCCTACAAAAGCTCTTCTCTCCTATAAGGTCAGACAGACTATAATAGTAATAGAAAAGAAAGGGTGAAATTATTGAGCCATAACTTTGATGAGACTTCAAACACATAGAATGGTTATCAGCTTGAGAAATTTCCTTTCTTTTTTTTTTTTGAGTTTTGCTAACCAATTTTATGGAGTTACAGTTGGCATATAATAAGCTGCCTATATTGAATGTGCAAAATTGACAGTTTTGACATATCTCATGACTACAATCAAGATAATGAACATATCCATTACCTCCCAAATTATTCTTACACCCTTTGTAACCCCTCCATCTTCATCACCCTCCTCTTGTTCATCAACAGGCAACCACTGATCTGTCCCTATACCTGATTTTGCATTCCCTAGAATTGTATATCAATGCAACTGTACAGTGTACCTGGTTTTATTTGCCTGGCTTCTTTTATCAGCATCATTATTTTAAGATTTATCTGCATTGTTGCATGTATCAATGGTTCATGTCTTTTTCTTTTCATTTTTTTAATTGTTGTTCTATTACAGCTGTCCTAATTTTCCCCTATTTCTCTCCCCTGCCCCACCCAGCCTCTGCTCCCACAGTCAATCACACCTTGTTGTCCATGTCCATGGCTCATTCATATTTGTTCTTTAACTAGGCTGTTCCCCTTTTTCCCTCCTTTATCATCCTCCCCCTACCCCTCTGGTCCCTGTCAGTTTGTTCTTTGTTTTCATGCCTCTGGTTCTATTTTGTTCACTTGTTTGTTTTGTTCACTATGTTCCTGTTATAGGTGAGATCATATGGTATTTGGCCCTCACTGCCTGGCTTATTTCACTTAGCATAATGCTCTTCAGTTCCATCCATGCTGACATGAAGGGTAGGAGCTCCTTCTTTCTTTCTGCTGTGTAGTATTCCATTGTGTAAATGTACCACTGTTTTTTGATCCACTCACTTACTGATGGGCAGTTGGGCTGTTTCCAGCACTTGGCTATTATAAATAGTGCTGCTGTGAACATTGGGGTGCATAGATTCATTTAAATTGGTATTTCAGGATTCTTGGGGTACAATCCCAGCAGTGGGATCACTGGATCAAAAGGAGTTCCATTTTTAGTTTTTTGAGGAAATGCCATCTTGTTTTCCACAGTGGCTGCCCCACTCTGCATTTCTACCAACAGTGTACTAGAGGTCCCTTTTTCAGCTTCAGAAATTTCTAATACTTTTAATTACAGGCAGCACTGTGTGAAATATTGAGTGTGGGTCCCTGTAAAGAAAGTCAGTAAAGTATATACATGAAATTGCCATCCTAACTGACAGCGATATATAACAAGTGAAGATATCAAACAAATAAATGATAAATATTTATAAATAACTAAGTTTAGTTAATTCATTATTTTATGTGTCTCTGATCACATTAGTTGCCAAATTGCTAAAAGCTAGCTAGCTACCTTAGCTGTGGTTCAGTTGGTTGGGCATCACCCCTCAAAGCTAAAGGTCACCAGTTCGATTCCCTATCAGGGCACATGCCTGGGTTGCAGATACATGCAAGAGGTAACCAATCAACATTTCTCTCCCTCTCTTCCCCCTCTAAAAGAGAAACAAAGCTAGCTACCTAACTAGTTAGATGAGTGAGATCAATCTATGACAAATCTTCACTGAATTTCAAAAAAATCATTCCTTTTTCTTTATTGTTTTTATCTACTTAAGTTTTTATTATCTACATTTAGTTAATATTCAAGGAAGTAAAAATTATGAGAAAGATTTATCTTAAAAATTGAAAAAATGCATATATATTATCATAGACTTTAAACGGATTCCTCCTTCCTTTGAATCATCCATTTTTAAGCCAGCCCTGAGCTGAAGCCCAGCTGTGGCAGAGGAGAAAGAGTTTGCACTGCAGAGTCAGACTGTTTTTATGGCTGTGTGATTTGGGGCAAGTTCCACACCTTTCTTATTTTAGTTCCTTTCTGTATGAAATGCATACAATACCAATTATCTCAAGAAATTGTGTGAGGATCTAATAACATTGTATATAAACTGTCTGGTGAGTAGAAGACCCTGAGGAACTGGCACATGCCATGATTAACCATAAAAATGGATGGTGCTAAGACGTAGTTAGAAATATCACTGAATCAGGCAAGTTTAAGACCAAGCTTGTCAACAGAAACAGACTCATAGATACAGGGATCAGAGTGATGGTTGCCAGAGGGGAAGGGAGTTGGGAGGCTAAGTGAAACAGGTTGTGGGGGGCTCTGCCTGCAGACCCCCCCACCCCATCAACCACAGATGAGAATAAGTCTACCAAGACATGATCTGCTTGGAGAGGAAAGGTGGCCGATCTCTCACAGGAGAAGGGCCAACAGCCTTTTCCTCAATGGCTTTTATTGGGTTTGTTTGCATAAGAATTCAGGTAAAACTTATTACTCATTGCTGGAAAGTAAGGATCAAACATTAGATAACAAGGAACTCTGAGGGCCTATTTTGAGTCAGCGTCAAAGAGCTGTAAAACTTTAAGAAAAACAAACTTACTTCTTCCCTGGACCCTTATCATTCAATTGAGAGCATTCTAAACAAAGCAGGTTTCACACAATTTTACATATTCTTTCTTAGGCCTGATCACAGGGAACCCGCCCTTTCCAGCAGAGCTGTACCACCCTTTGTCATTGTTTCAGGCTTAGGTGGAGCAAGGAAAGTAAGGCAGCCAAGAGATTAGGAGATTTTCTCCCAGACAATAAGGACTCAGGCTACGTGAAAGCCGAGGGGCGAGGGTCCATCACCCCCTTTTGCTGTAGCCCCCAAAGTCCTTCCTTGGGGGCCTCCCACATGATCGTGCCTGTCTTAGGTCATTCCCCCCTTGGGGACTCTTACCCATCATTGGCTAACCGACCAAGCATTGGGGGCCAGGCAGGGTGAAGTAAAAGGAACAGAAGTGGTGCTCCTGCCAGGGAGATAAGCTTTTGTCTCCCTGGTGGCTTATGGTCCAAGGTCGCTCCCTCAGCCTTAGCCTTGGTGGGGGTTACAGCTTCTCATACCAGGCAGAGCAGTTCCCAACAACAGGTGAAGGGAATGAGAAGTACAATTTGGGAGTCACAAAATAGTCACTGGGATGAAAAGTACAGCACAGGGAATATAGTCAATGACATTGTGATAACTATGTGTGGTGCCAGGTGGGTACTTGAAACACCTGGGGAATCACTTTGTAAAGTATATGATTATATAACCTCTATGCTGTACAGTTCAAAATAATATAAAATTAATATTGAATATAAGCTGTAATTGAAATTTAAAAAAATTACATCATGTAAAAAAAATCAAACTTTTCACTTAGTAACCTGATCTTGAAATACTCTTAACAATTTAACTTTCAGTTTCATCATCTGTAAAGTGGGAATAATTTATGCAAAATCAAAAGAGTTTGGAGCTCATTTTGTATCTCATTTTTAAGCTCAAATGAGATAATATTCCTCAGAGTGCATTGAAGTTAGAACTCCCAAACCTCTGGTTTTCAATATTAAAGAAATATAAAGAAAACTCTGATTTATAACAGTGGTTTTATTCATGACCCTTCAGCTTAAAAAGTAATATTTAGGGCTGAAGCATCTTGTATAATGTTTTACCCTTTTCACTTGTCTGGAGAACAGAACGATGAGAAGAGTATACTTGTGTCTGTGTATGAATGACAAGAGTAAGTGGACAAAACTGGAACATAGTGCTTACTTCACATTATTTTTCTTCTAAAACTGAATGTGTGTTGGATTTTCTTATTAAACAGGGCAAATAAGACAGGGCAGGGTTCAGCAAATTTTTTCTGTAAAAGGCCAGGTGGTAAATATTTTCAGCCTCACAAGCCATTTGGTCTTCCTCCCTCTACGACTCAACTCTGCTGCTGTGACGTAAAAGCAGACATACACAACAGAAAAGACTAACGGGTGTAATTGTGTTTTAACAGAGTTTGTTTACAAAAACAGCAGAGTTTGGCCTCTGCACCACCGTTTTTGACCTCACACTCAGAGACTCATTGGTTGGCCATTTGTGCCCAGCCCCCAAGACTGTTGAGTCAGAATAATGGAATAAGATCACCAAGCAAGTTTGTTAAAGCAAAAGAGACCAGGAAGGAATTGAAAATCATAGTAGCAGAACACCATTCCCTTTTATATGAAATACAGCCTTAAATATTTAGAAATATTGGAATGTGGCAAGATATCTATATATTCCTCAGTTCTCTTGAAAGTTTAATGACCTTAAGTTAATATATCATACTTTTGCTGACAAAAAATAATGGTCATGCAAGAGAAGAAAAATGTATCTTCTTTTTTTAGTATTTTAGTTTTTTAATTGAGAAATAATAGACATATTATATTAGTTTCAAGTGACCAACATAATTATTCAATATTTGTGTATGTTATGAATGATTACCACAATAAAGCTAGTTAATATCCATCACCAAACATAGTTACAATTTTTTTCCTTTTGATTAAAACTTTTTTTAAAGATTTTATTTATTTATTTTTGGAGACGGAAGGGAGGGAGAGAGAGACAGAGAGAGAGAAACATCAATGTGCGGTTGCTGGGGGTCATGGCCTGCAACCCAGGCATGTGCCCTGACTAGGAATCGAACCTGCAATACTTTCTTTGGTTCACAGCCTGTGCTCAATCCACTGAGCTACACCAGCCAGGTGATGAAAACTTTTAAGATCTACTCTTTTACCAATTTCAAATATTAGCTATACAGTGTTATTAGCTATAGTCACCATGCTGTATATCACATCCCCATGACTTATTTATTTTATAATTGGAAGTTTGTACCTTTTGACTCTCTTCTCACATTTCATGCACCCTCCACTTCCTGGCAACCACCAATCTGTTCTTTGTATTTCTGAGCTTGTACTTTTTATTTTCCACATATAACTGAGGTTATACAGTATTTAGCTTTGTCCAACTTATTTTACTTAGCATATAACACCCTCAAGGTCTATCCATGTTGCCACAAATAGTAAGATTTCCTGCTTTTTTATGGCTGAAATATATATATGTCATGTTTTCTTTGTCCATTCATCCGTGGATAGACTCTTTCTTAAGTTGCTTCCATGTCTTGGCTATTGGAAACAATGCTGCAGTGAGCATGGGGGTACACATATCTTTTTGAGTTAGTGTTTTCATTTGCTTTGGATAAATACCCAGAAGTGGAATTTCTGAATCATATGGTAGTTCTACTTTTTAATTTTTTAAGGAACTATCTACTGTTTTCATACTGGCTGCAACAATTTACATTCTCACCAACGATACACAAGGGTTCCCTTTTGTCCACATCTTCACACTTATTTCTTGTCTTTTTTTATAATTGTCATTCTAACAGGAGTGAGGTAACATCTCATTGTTTTTTATTTACATTTCTCTGATATTAGTGATGTTAAGCACTTTTTCATGTACCTGTTGTCCATCTATATGTCTTCTTTGGAAAAATGTCTATTCAGATCCTCTGCCTATTTTTCAATTGATTGTTTAGATGTTTTTTCTTTTGAGTTGAATGGGTACTTTATATATATTGGGTATTAATCCCTTATCAAATATAACATGACTTGTAAATATGTTCTCCCATTCAGTAATTTGCCTTTTTAGTATGTTGATGGTTTCTTTGCTGTACAAAAGCTTTTATGGTTGATACATCCCACTTGTTTATTTGCTTTTGCTGCTTTTGCTTTTAGTTTCAAATCAAGAAAAAAAATGTCTTTTCCAAGACCAATGTCAAGGAGAAAAATATATTTTCTCACTTGGCTACTTTCATATTATTTATGCCATGGTAACTAAGATAAGAATTGGAATTCAAATGCTCAACACAAATTAAACAATGATCTCTTCATAGCTAAAAAAATCAAGGATATTTTCATCACAATATTCTAAGACTTAAAAGTGTAAATCCCTCTGTATCAGGAGAATACATCAAGAGGCACCTTGAACTGTTGAGAAAATGCAGAGTTCAGCTGAAGAATTCCATCCTTAACATACTAAGGTGACCTGGAGTTTGCCAGCATGCTACCACAGAAGGAAGCAAAATGATTTTTGCAAGCACTCTAAATACTAAAACTCAATATTGGAATGTAACAAGTTGGACTTTGAATGAATTTTTAAGGTTTTTTTCTGAATTAATATCCTTTAATAATAACACTTTAAATATTATATAAAATAAGTCATATATATATATATATATGATGAGAACTTCTCACTTTTGTAATTATGTGTGCATTGAATTAAGGATCACTCAAACTTTCAATTACCATTTGATTCTATTTCTTGTACCACAAAAAGTTGCTTTTATCACCAAATAATTTTGAGTCTACTTTCTGTGCTGCTATTTCATGATTTTGCTGAATAATACATGTAGAAAAAATCTAGGTCAGGTTAGGAAAACATGTGTACATTCTGGATCACTTGCAAAACACTTCAAAAAGCCTTTGTTAATTTTTTTCTTTATATTTTAATTGCAAAAGAGGAAAATGAAATGAAATGTACCTTCAAAGCAAAGAAAGGACTCCCACCATGTAATGCTGGGTTTCCTGGCAATAGTTATCCTCCCATATGTTCATATCCACACGTCAGCTGACGTCCCACAAGTGTGCTTCCCATGTCCATCATTTAGGTACCCATGACCTACAAGCTTGGCCCTTATTTGGCTATTTTGTTCCCTCTGAACCAAGGCAGGTCTTCTACTTCCACCCCAGTTTCTTGCCCTTTAAATGGGACCCTGAAGGCTGACTACATAAGTTGGAGAGCCCAGTGCAAAATGAAAGTGGCGGACACTTTGTTGAAAAAGGAGGAGCGCAGTGCCACCAAAGTAGTAAATACAAAACACCGCAAAACCAAACAGTCTCCTTACCATATTGCCCCAGAAATTGAGCTCTTTGGTGTTCACCCAAAGGAGATGAAAACTTATGCTACACAAAAATCTGCATGTCATACTTGCCGAAACTTGGAGGTAACCAAGATGCCCTTCAGTAGGTAAGTGGATAAGTCAACTGTGATATCTCCATACATTGATATTTTATTCAACAACAAAAATAAATGAACTATTAAGCCATGAGAAGAGATGGAGAAAACTTATATACATATTACTGTATATACATGAAAAGGCTACATGCTGTATGATTTCAACTGTATAACATTCGGGGAAAAAGCAAAACCATGAAGATAAAAAGATCAATGGTTGCCAGAGGTTAGTGGGGTGAGAGGATTGAATAAGCAAATCTCAGAGGATTTTTAGGGCCATGAAGCTTCTTTCTATGATACTATAATGCTGAGTACATGTCATTATTAATCTGTCCAAACCTGTAGAATGTACAAGAAGAAACGCTAATATAAACTGTGGATTCTGGGTGATACTACGTCAATGTAGGTTCATTATTTGTAACAGATGCACAGCTCTTGGCGGGGTGTTGATAATGAAGAAGGCTAGGACTGTAGGAGCAGGGTGTGAATGGGAAATCTCTGTACCTTCCCCACAATTTTGCTGTGAACCTAAAACTGCTCTAAAAAGCAGTCTATTTAAAACATGGAAGATGGAATTGTCCCCTTAGCAAATTTTGCCCACTGTTATTCCTTGGGTAGATTGTAGCTACATCTTATATCAGTTATTGATTCATCTCATTTCTCCCAACAGTCCATGAAAACTTTCAGCACCAAGATTTCACTGTCACCCACAGAAGGCCTAAATTACCTCAAGCTCTGTGTTAATTGTCCGAGAAAAGATTCTCTGTCCTCTATCTTTTCTAATTCCTCTATCCAGGGCATTTTTTTCCTCAACTAACATTAGTACCAAGCAACCTTATTTAACCTTTAAAGATCAATTCTACTGTCTGTTTGAAACTATTTCCTCTTTTTTATTAAAGTCACCATAATTTGATTTAAATACACTAGTGTGTGCAAATTTTATGAGTTGTTATTTTATAAGTAACTACCATATTTTCTTGTGTATAATGCACACTTTTTTGCCCAATTTTTGAGGAAAAATAAGGATGCACATTATATATGGGTAGTACTAAGTCTGTATCTATATAAATGTTTTTCATTCTTTAATTATGCTTATATGTTAAAAGTTTAACTCTAGAAAACAATAATGATATCCATATGCAAAATAACACCCTGGAATATGATACTCTGCTTTGGTTCTAAATATAAATAAATAAATAATTGAATTGAAAAATTAAAATGGAAGATTTTTTTTCTGAAAGTTTAGGCCAAAAAAGTGGGTACACAGTGTACATGGAGCACATTATACACAGCAAAATACAGTATATATCACATCTTATATTTATCATCAGAGGCTTAAAATCAGACATTTTGCCTGAAACATAAAATAAAATTATAAAATATTCTTTAAAATATTAATGGAGAGTCACTGACAGGCATGGCTCAGTGGGTTGAGCTCCAGCCCCTGAACTGAAAGATTGCTCACTGGTTTGATTCCTGGTCAGGGCACATGCCTGGGTTGCAGGCCAGGTCCCCAGTTGGAGGTGTGCGCGAGGTAACCAGTCCATGTTTCTCTCATTGATGTTTCTCTCCCTCTCTTTCTCTCTCCTTTCCCATCTCTCTAAAAATAAATAAATAAAATCTTTAAAATGTCAATGGAAGGAATGAAGAACTGATACATGATCTGCTATGTAGTCAAATCTAAAAAAATTACAGTAAATGAAAGAACCCAGACACAAAAGACCATATACTGTATGTGCAAAATAGGCAAATATAGATAGTCAGAAAGTAGATTAGTGATTGGTTAGGGCTGAAGGTGAGGAATGGACAGTGGTTCTTAATGTTCGTAAGGTTTCTTTTCAAGCCGATGAAAATGTTCTAAAGTTGGATTGTTGTGGTGGCCACACAACTCAGTCAGTATACTAAAACCACTGAATTACACATTTACTATGGGAAACGTTTATGGTGTGGAAATTTTCTCTCCATACAGTGGTTTAAAAATAAAATCAATGAAAAGACAAATACCATGTGATTTCACTCATATGCAGAATCTAATGAACAAAATTAACTAACAAAAAAATTGAAACGGTCTCAGAGAACAGACTGACAGCTGTCACAGGGGAAGGGGTTACAGGGCTGGGTGAAAATGGTGAAAGGATTAAGCTTAAAAAAAACAACAACAACCTCATAGACACAGATCACAGTATGGTGATTACCAGAGGGAAAGGGATGTGCGGGGAGGTAGAAGAGGGTAAAGGAGGGGTGAATGGTGATGGAAGGAGACTTGACTTGGGGTGGTGAATGCACAATACAGTGTACAGATGATGTATCATAGAATTGTACACCTGAAACCTATATAATTTTATTAACCAATGCCATCCCAAGAAATTTACTACAATTTAAAAAATAAGAAAATAAAATCAATGGGTATGAGCCTCTGTTGGACATATACATTTAATTCCAGCTCCCTCTCTTCTTGTCTTTCCTTTCTTCTTCCCTTTCATAACTTTCTATTTTACCTTCTGGAGTAGATTTCTAAAACTTGTCCTGTTAATTTAGAAGTGAGACTATCCCAAATTTTCTTTAAAAATGCATTAAATACTTGAAAAATATGGACAGAGACACAAAGACAAGGTATAAAATTATTATTTATTTTATGAAATCTTCCCTAGTTTCTTTAAAATTTTTAAAAATTTTACCCTCACTCAAAGATATGTTTTTTGGCTTTAGGGCGAGAGGGGGATGGAGAGAAAGAAAGAGAAACATCGATGTAAGAAAGAAACATCAATTAGTTACCTCCTGTTTGCACCCCGATGGGGGATGGAACCTGCCACCAAGATATGTGCTCTGCACAGAAATCAGGCCCACAGCATTTTGGTGCATAGAGTGACACTCCGACCAACAGGGCCACCTGACCAGGGCCTCCCTAGTTCCCTTAAATTGGCAAATTTGACTAACAAATTTTAAACATGCCCTTATGTTTAAAAAGTTTATTTAACCTCTTATGACATCTCAGTTGTTTTATGAAAAATGTCTGAGTAAGGGTAGAGAAGGGAGCTGGCCCAAACGAGGGCTGCTGCTATGAACTGAATATTTATGTCGTCCCAAATGATATGTTGAACCCTAACCCCTAATGCAGTGCATTCACAGGTGGGGCCTTTGGGAGGTAATCATGCAGGTGGGGCCCTTGTGAAAAGGATTAGTACCCTTATAAGAAGAGTTACATAAAGTTTGCTTCTTCTCTCTAAGTTCTCTACCAAGTGAAGATACAATGCAAGATGACTATCTGCAAGCCAGGCCTCACCAGAAACTGGATCTGTCAGCACGACCACCTAGGACTTTCCAGCCTCCAGAAAGGTGAGAAATAAATGTTTGTTGTTCACACCACCCAGTCTGTGATACATTCATTATAGCAGCCAGAACAAAGACAGCTGCTGAGTGCCCCCACTGAGGCAGTGGAGCCAGAGTCCCCCAGGCTTCACAACCATTGGGACAAAGTTGCTGCCAATATAAAAACTTAGACTATATAAGTAGTCCCTAAACATATATTCTTTACCTGGCTGCAAGAACTGAGGTGGAAAAAAAAAACCCCAAAACAGAAGAAAGCTACATGTAAATGAATAACAATTGACATTATTGTCCACCACCACTATGGACCAAGCACTGTGCATATTCAGTTAATCCAAACAACATTTCTATAGGGTATTATTATCTCTAAAATATAAATAGAGGGACTGAGACTCAGGGAAGTTAAGTAACCTGCCCAAGGCCTCACAGTTAGTAAACTAAAAACCCTGTATCTAATGTTAAGATGATACCAGTCATTCTTACTGTCATGATACTTACAGTCATGATACTGTCATTCAGTGAAGAATCCCAGAAATTTACTTGTCCATCTAAAATTCCAGAGAATAGGTGGGACCTGCAGTTCTTTTTTTTTTTTTAAGAGAGAGAGAGAGGAGATGGGAGAGAGAAAGAAGGGAGGCATAGAAACATTGATGGGAGAGAGTAACATTGATTGGTTGCTTCTCATCCACTCCCCAGCTGGGTATCAAATCTGCCACTTAGGAATGTGCCCTGAACCTGGAATCAAACCAGCAAACTTGCACCTTGCTGGACAATGCCCACCCAACCAAGTGACACCAGTCAGGGCTGCATTTCCATTTTGGAACCCTCTAGTTGTATGGTATAGAATTAAAACTGGTTTTATCATCAGTGAGGTCATTGTTTTCTTCATATTTGCCTGCTCTGTTCAATATTGCTGAATCTCTTCCCTAAGAATATATAAATGCCCTTTAGATCTTTAACTCATAGCAAAGGGAACTATGTCATATAACTTATTTTAAACTAGTTCCTGAAGTGCTGTGATTTGCCTATCTTTGATCAAATGTTCTTCCCAAGCAGTCTGATTTTATGAATTTTCCTGGGCTGTGTTAAATGGCATCCCATTAACATCAGTATGAATGAGGAGCAAGGGGTGGGCTCAGCACAAAAGCATGACCCCTTATTAGTTGCTATTCTGATACTTTATTTGTCAGCACGATTCAATGGCACAGAGAGAAGGCTCACAGGAGATTGTGTATAAAGACTCTGCTACATTTTACAGCCTTTCCCAAGCCATCAGGGTAAAGAATTACTGCTACTTACATCCATAATTATATGTGGCATTTTGGCTCTGTAATTAAATTCAAAATAAATCACATGCAGCAATTTGTTAAATTTAAATAATGTTACAAAAAATAAAAAGATCAGTGAATGAAATGAGCTTTTGAACTTAGGGATATTATTTGAGGAAAGACTGTCATTCATTCAAACGAGCAGGGTTTGGGGCTGTAAAAATAAACTCAGTAACACTTAACTCTGTCGAATCTAGGATGTGATGAGGCCATTAGAATCTGTGCCATTGGACTGGATTATGTAGGGAACAAGAGCAACAAACCCTCATGCAGAGGAAATTCAAAACTGCAAGTTCAAAATAAGTAATGTGAATAGACTGGTTTCAATTTATTCCCAAATAATTTAAAGTCCCTTAAGAATTACACATAATATTTATTAAATTCTAGTGGGATTTTCCCAATCATGCAGAAGAAGCTGAGATACAAAGAGATTTTTCCAAATCAGTATCAGAACAGGATAAATGGAAATAACCATACATAACAGCAACAACAACACTTAATGCTTATTAAATATTTTTTGCTTAAAAGGCAATATCATGACTTCTGGTCACGATAAAGGTATGAGTCAATGCACTTCACCTCCTGGCACAACCACAGAAAGAATTACAACTAGACCTCAAAACAAGTAACACCCAGAACCATCAGAAAATTGAGCTGTACAGAAGTCCAACAACCAAGGATTTAAAGAAGCCACATTCATCAAGACGGGCAGAAGGGGTGGAGACTGAGATGGACAGAGATGCACAGACAAGGTGTGGTGCAGAGGGGGTGGCAGCAGGGCAGGTGGTTCCGATTCACATGTGGTGCGTAAAGATCAGGGAGGAATACTTTGGGATGCTTATTATATTTTAAGTATATTTTATTGATTGTGCTATTACAGTTGTCCCATTTTTTTCCCTTTTGTTCCCCCTTCCACCCAGTACCCCCATTTCCTCTAGCAATATCCCCCTTAGTTCATGTCTATGGGTCATACATATAAGTTCTTTGGCTTCTCCCCTTCTATACTATTCTTAACCTCCCCCTGTCTATTTTGTACCTACCAATTTATGCTTCTTAATCCCTACATCTTTTCTCTCATTCTCCCCCCTCCCCCACCCGGCTGATAAACTTCCAAATGATCTCTATATTTAAGATTCTGTTCCTCTTCTTGTTGTTTGCTTAGTGTGTTTTCTTAGATTCAGTTGTTGATAGTTGTGAATTTGTTACCATTTTGCTGTTTGTAGATTTGATCTTCTTTTTCTTAGGTAAGTCCCTTTAACATTTCATGTAATAATGTCTTGGTGATGATGAACTCCTTTAGCTTTACCTTGTCTGGGAACACTTTATCTGCCCTTCCATTTTAAATGAAAGCTTTGCTGGATAGAGTAAACTTGGAAGTAGGTCCTTGCCTTTCATGACTTTGAGTACTTCTTACCAGTTCCTTCTTGCCTGCAGTTTCTTTTGAGAAATCAGCTGACAGTTTTATGAGAGCTCCTTTGTAGGTAACTGTCTCCTTTTCTCTTGCTGCTTTTAAGATTCTCTCTTTATCTTTAACCTTTGGCATTTTAATTATGATGTGTGTTGGTGTGTTTCTTCTTAGATCCAACCTCTTTAGGACTCTCTGAGCATACTGGACTTCCTGAAAATCTATTTCCTTTGGAAGTTTGAGGAAGTTTTCCTTCATTATTTATTCAAATAATTTTTCAGTTTCTTGCTCTTCCTCTTCTCCTTCTGACACCCCTATGATTGGGATGTTGCAACATCTAAAATTGTCCCAGAGGTTCCTAAGCCTCTCCTCATTTTTTAAAATTTTTGTTTCTTCTTTCTGTCCCAGTTGAATGTTTACATCTTCCTTTTGTTGCAAATTGTTGACTTCCTTCCCTCCTTGGTTCCCTGTATATTTTTTCTTTATTTGTATAGCCTTTGTATAGCCTACTTTGTATAGCCTTCACTTCTTCCTTTTTTCTTTCTTTTTTTTTTTTGTGTGGCTATACTCAATCATTTCTCTGAGCATCCTGATTACCAGTGTTTTGAACTCTGCATCTGATAGGTTGGCTATCTCCTCATCACTTAGTTCTTTTCCTGGAGTTTTGATCTGTTTTTTCATTTGGGTCATATTTCTTTTTCTCCCCAATTTGTCAGCACACTGTTATGTTGTAAGGGGCAGAGCCTTAGGTATTCACCAGTTCAGGGCAATCTGCTTCTTCTATTGTGGCACTCTATGGGGGGGAGGGGTCAGAGAGGGAGCAATGCTGCTTGCTGGGCTCTCACTCAGCTTTTAGTAACTTCCCCTCCTTCCCACAAGCAACTGGTGCCCTTTTAATCACTGTCCTAGTGCCGACTGCCAAGTAGCTGGGCTTGTGTACATTCTAGCACTCCAAGGGCCCCTCAAACACACTCTCCTGAGAGACGGGAAGTTTTTTCCACTGCCACAACCCCCACAGGTTTTTACATCCAGAGGTTATGAGGCTTTATTTTCCTGGTGCTGGAACCCTGAGTTGTGTGGTCTGTCCTGGGCTGGGATTACTAGCTCCCCAGTTGTTCCTTTTGGTTTTTATCTGCAGGCAAATGTGGGACTGCCCAGTCTACCAGCCACTGCCTCACCATGTGTTCTCTCTGCCCTGGCTGCCCATTTTTGCCCTTCCTACCAGTCCAGATGAAGGTTTCTTCTTTAACTCCTTGGTTTTAAGACTTCCATACAGTTTGATTTTCTGACAGTTCTGGTTGTTTTCTGTTTTTAGATTGGTTGTTATCTTTCTTTTGGTTGTGTGAGGATGCTAAGTGTACTGACTTACCCCTCCGTCTTGGCCAGAAGTCTCTGTTTTTAATACAAATTTAGTATATGCTAGCTATTTCATTGTGTAATGATGTCTCTCCTTAAATCATCCCAGTTCCTTTGTATTTTCCCCTACCTCTCAATCACCTTCCTTTCCATCTCAGTCTTCTATTTTTTTTTGGCCTGCTATTTTATATCCTCTTTTATGTTTTATTTCATAGAATAAGTTTAAAGTGTTTTTGAGAACAATAATCAGGTATTCTGGCCTTATAGAAAATATTTTTTTAAGTATGTTCTTCTCACTCAAAACTACTTTCTTCATTTTTTATTTTTCAATACCTTTTCATATTCTTTATGTTAGTTCTCTTTCTTTCTTATTATCATCAATGGAGAAGCATTTTCTAAGCCTGGCTTTTCCCATAAACACACAAGGTATATTGTACTTGATTTCCTCATTATCCCCCAGGTTGTTGTACTTTTGTTTTCAGTCAGAAGTCAAGTTGATATAAATGTAATAAACTGGAATCCTAGGGCTCATGAGAAGGATAATGAAAAGCTGGCAAACCCAAGCAGAGGAACTCCATCCCTGTGGTACCTCTCCCCTGTGTCTAGTGAAGCTACTACGCTGGACAGTAAATGCCTTTATCCAGAAAATGAATACACTGGAACCTCAGTTCTCAAACTTACTTCTTTTAGGAGGGCTCTTTGAGAAGTGATTTGTTCAAAAACGGAATCATATTCATGCTCCCCCATTACATTTTTTGTTTGCTGCCTGAGAAACGTGTGACTGATCATACCGGTATCAGCACGAAGGGGTCGTCTGGTTGAAAACAGAAGTTTTGTTTGACAACCAAGACATTTTTTCCATGAATAACTTCATCAAGAACTGAATTGTTCGAGAGGGAGATAGTCAAGAACGAAGTTTGACTGTATCCTGTTTCCATTCAGCCAGTCATTCATGTTCAGTACAAATGTTTTGCCAAGTGCCTTCCTGCTGCAGACTTCATAGGGCCCAAGGCCCTGCCACTGGAACAGTTCTGCCTCTGATGGTTTCCCACTGCCACTCCATTTATTCACTTACTTACTTACTTACTTATTTATTTAAATTAATTTATGTCTTTATCCTCACCCAAGGACATTTTTTCATTGCTTTTTTAGAGAGAGAAGAAGAGACGAAGGAAAGGAGAGAGAGAAACATTGATGTGAGAGAGAAGCATTGACTGGTTGTCTCCTGTACATCCTGGGACCAGAGATTGTGCATGCCTGACCTGACATGGTACAGCCTGGACTGGGGACCAAACCCACAAGCTAAGTTTGTGCCCTGACCAGGAATTGAACCCACAGCCTTTCAGTTACCCGATGAATCTCCAATCACCTGAGCCACACAAGTTAGGGCTGCCACTTTTTTTAATAACTGTTAATAAGCACTGCTGAAAAGTTCCATGGAACCAAGAGCCCCTGTGTGGTTTTGTAATGTGTCAACGGGCTAGGCTGCACTACATCTCACAGAATTCTCTCTGCTGTATGTTTCCAGTTAGGGCAGGCCACAAGAGATATTCTTGTACTGAATTTGAAGGACAAAAGTGAGTCCTGGCCATTTTTTTTATAGTTTGCATACGTTGTCACTTACCTGCTAGCTCACCTTGTTGGTCTGCCACAGCTCCATCTTCCCCTGGAAGCTCCTTTAGCTTTTCCAACTCCTAGGCCTGGTGTGTATTTAGTTCCGTGGCCAAGGGCAAGTTTCTCCTGCAGTATATCCATGCCATCGAGAATAGAGGCAGTGAGAACTAACACAGTTTTTGGTTCATCCTGGTGTGTTTCAGGCCATGCTTGTGGATCATGCTTGTCCTTTTTCTCCTGCACTTTAAATTCATCTTTTCCTTCCAACTGCCTACCCTATAAACTTCAAGCTGTAATATCAGATGTGAAGTTAATGACCCTACAAAGGTTTCTAGACCAATGCCCACAATTGTAATCAAATTCCTGTAACAAAATGCCCACTCTCTTTTGCCTCCTCTCTCTCTCTGAAATATATCTCAGTGTAGTTGTATATGTTTACCTTATCTATTACTATCTATCTATCTCCTAGGGATTCTGCTTCGTTAATTGACTCTTAACTGATAAAGTTCCCCACCTAATCCATGACCTGTGTTACTTCCTGTTATTTTATTTCAAAATTTGGAAACACTAGTTAGTTTCTCCTAAGTCTCCTCAGTTTAACTTTGTGGTTATTTTATTGTTTCTCAGGAGGGGGCTTTCACATCAATACTTACTGACTTCCTTTTGTCCAGTTGAACGTGTACTATATTTAACAGAAATACCTTTACTTTACTGGCACATGATATTATCTTTCCCTAGTAAATTAGAAGCAATGAACAAGCAGTGAGGGATTTAGGTGCCAGAACTTATGTAACCATTTCTCCAGCTGCCTCCTGAGAAGAAAAAAAGTTGTTCGCTCAAATCTAATTCTATATGTTCTATGCCCATACAACTGTTAAAGTGTTAAAAGCTATTGACTCTAGCTCTTGGTTTAAAGAAGTTTGCAGGGAATAAAAAAAAAGAAAAAAAAGGTCACTTGTTCCACTTCCATGACTGAGTAACTAATACCAAGTATACCCTCCCACTGTCCCAATTAGAAAACTAGACAAAACATAAGAAACAGCTTCTCAGATATTGGACCACACTAGTTCAGTCTTGATCCCTGAGAAAAGAGAAATAAATGAGTAAAGCTTTCTAATCACCCCATCTTTATGCCTGCAAGGACAATCTGGACAATCTGGACAATGGCACGGGAAAAGGAGCATAAGCTGTATAAGTAGTTTTGCTCACTTTTGGAGACAGAGAGCACAGTTTGAAGAGGATGTGCTGGCTGGAATGTCTGTGACAAAGCACTAGAGAGGAGGGAGCTATGCCAAGAAAGAGATCCCGAAATATGAATTGCATCTCCTTGAGTTTTTGCCTAAATATAAGCAGCACATAAATAGGATGAGATTCTAGAAGGCCAGGAAATCAATGGAGCTGGAAACTTAAAATTTCTCATAGTTCATACTGGGCTAGGAAGTATTTTGAATTCTAATAAGCAGAGTGAAGAGCCTTTATGACTCTAAGGCATTTAGTACAGATCACAGAAATATCATACCTTAGTAGTAGAGTAACTGAACCATAGAGTAAGGCTGTGGTAGATCTTCCCTAAGTGCTTACAAGTGAGCTCTCAAAATGAGCAAGTTGATCAGCAAGTAACTTATCTGTCTGACAAAACACAATCCAACACTCAGTAATAAAGTCTAGATACTCAACAATGTAATATTCACAATCTCTAGCACCCCATTAAAAAAAATGATGAGGCATGTCAAGGAACACAAAAATGTAACCCAGAACCAAAAAAAAAAACATTTAGAAAGAAAGGATCCCAGGAATTATGGAGATAAGTTAGCAGATAGGAGTTTAAAAACAACTATTATAAATATATTCAAGGATTTAAAGAAAAATATGAACATATAATGAGTAGGGAAATAGAAGACATAAAAACAGTAAGTGGAACTTCTAGAGATAAAAAAATACACTGTCTGCAATTATAAATTTACATGATGAGCTTAAGAGGAGAGTAGACAGGACTTGAAGACACAGCAATTGAATCTCTCCAAACTAAAAAGAAAAAAATGAATAATGCTCAGTGATCTATAGGAAAATTTCAAGCAGTCTAGCATCCTTGTAATTGTAGTCCATAAAGGGAAAGTCCAGAAAATTTTTCAAGAAATAAGGCCAGAATTTTCCAATTTCATGAAAAGTATAAGCCCACATATCCAATAAATGTAACAAATTTCAAGTGTGCTAATCACAAAAGAATATTACACCATGATGCATAATAAACAAGTTGCTGAAAATGGTGACAAGGAGAAAAATATTAAAAGCAGCCAGAAATCCAAAGATAATCATAATAGGGGATTCTTGTTAAAAATAATAGAAGACAAAAGACAATGGAATAACACTTTCAAAATGCTGAAAGAAATAAAATTGTCTCATCTCATTAAAATGTATAAATATGTACAGCTTTTTGTAATGTCGATTTCAACTCAATAAAGTGGTTTGAAAAGGAAAAGATTGTCAACTTAGAATTCTATACCCCCCAAAAAATCTTCAAAAAAGAAAGCAAAATAAAACATTTTCTGACAAAAAAGAAATGACAGACTTCATTGCCAGCAGACTTGCACTACAAAAAAAGGTTAATGGAAGTTTTTCAGACTGAAGGAATGTGTAATACCAGATGGAAAATGGGATCTACACAAAAGATAGAGTAACAGAAATGAGAAATATGTAAGTATATATAAAAGATTACTTCTCTGATTTTTACATTTAATTTTGAAATAAGAATGTTTATGACATAAATAGAAGTCAAGTGCATGACAATAGCAGAAATAATGTGGAGAAAAAATTGAAATATACTATTATAAGGTCTTTATATATGAAGTGTTATAATATTTTAAAGTAAACTATGGTAAATTAAAGAGTATATTATAACCTCTAGAAAAACCACTTCTAAAATAATTAAAGCATTTAGCATAAATAGCATAAATATTTAAAGCAAAGTAGGTGAGGTGATGTTACAACAGATTACTAAAAAAATACTCAACTACCAAAAGAAGGCTGAAAAGGAGGGGAAACAAGAATGAAGAACAATGAGGAAAATATCAGACAAAGAGCAGTACAGTACAAGTAAACCAACCATATTAACAATTGTTTTAAATATATGTGGTTTAAATACCCTAATTAAAAGGTAGAAATCATCGATTTGAGTAAAAAAGGAAGACCCAACTATATGCCGTCTACAAAAAAAGATTAATATAAAGTCACAAATGCATTAAAAGTAAAAATATGGGACTCTTCTTATAATGGCTAAGTAGCTTCTTATTTAACCAAATCTTTCACAGGTAACTATAAATTTTATTTTTAAAATATTTTATTTATTTATTTTTATTTTTATTTTATTTTTTAATATATTTTATTGATTATGCTATTACATTTGTCCCATTTTCCCCCCTTCACTCCCCTCCACCCTGTACACCCTCTCCCACCCATATCCCCCCTTTAGTTCATGTCCATGTGTCATACTTATGAGTTCTTTAGCTTCTTCATTTCCCATACTATTCTTATCCTCCCCCTATTTTCAGCCTACATTCTATGCTACTTATTCTCTGTACCTTTTCCCCCCTCTCTCTTCCTCCCACTCCCCTGTTGCTAACCCTCCATGTGATCTCCATTTCTGTGGATCTGTTCCTGTTCTAGTTGTTTGCTTAGTTTCTTTTGGTTTTGCTTTAGGTGTGGTTGTTAATAATTGTGAGTTTGCTGTCCTTTTACTATACATATTTTTCCTTATCTTCTTTTCTTAGATAAGTCCCTTTAACATTTCATAAAATAAGGGCTTGGTGGTGATGAACTCCTTTAACTTGACCTTATCTGATAAGCACTTTATCTGCCCTTCCATTCTAAATGAGAGCTTTGCTGGATAGAGCAATCTGGGACGTAGGTCCTTGTCTTTCATGACTTGGAATATTTCTTTCCAGCCCCTTCTTGCCTGTAAGGTCTCTTTGGAGAAATCAGCTGACAGTCTGATGGGAACTCCTTTGTAGGTTACTGTCCCCTTATCTCTTGCTGCTTCTAGGATTCTCTCCTTCGTTTTTACCTTGGCTAATGTAATTATGATGTGCCTTGGTGTGTTTCTTCTTGGGCCCAGCTTCTTTGGGGCTCTCTGAGCTTCTTGGATTTCTTGGAAGACTATTTCCTTTGCCAGATTGGGGAAGTTCTCCTTTATTATTTGTTCAAATACATGCTCAATCTGTTGCTTTTCACCTTCCCCTTCTGGTACCCCTATAATTCGGATGTTGGAACATTTAAAGATGTCCTGGATGCTCTTAAGCTTCTCCTTGTTTTTTTGAATTCTTATTTCTTCATGCTTTCTTGCTTGGTTGATTCTATCATCCTTCTGGTCCACTGTATTGTTTTGAGACCCAGTTTCCTTCCCTTCACTATTGGCTCTCCTCCGTGTATCTTCCTTCATCTCTTTTATGGTAACCTGCATCTTTTCATCTAATTTGTACCCAAAATTGACCAGTTCCGTGAGCTTTCTGATCACCAGTGTTTTGAACTGTGCATCTGATAGATTGGCTATTTCTTAGTCGCTCAAAAGGATGAGTCCTGGGGGACTGATCTGTTCTTCTGTTGGAAACACGTCTCTCCCTGTCTCTCCTTTTTTTCTTTTTTTTTAGGGTCTGGTCGCTCTTGTTATGGTGAGGGGCGGAGCCTTAGGTGTTTACCTGGGCTGGGCACCACAGTCACTAGATTGTGACGTTGTATGTGGGGATGGGTGCCAGTGCGGGAGGGAACAATGGCGGTAGTTCTGTTCTCCCGAGAACACAGTCCCTTCTCTGGGATCCTGGGTTGCGTGCTCTGCCCTGCTCCACAATCGCTGCTTCACTGGGTCCGCCAGCCTCCGCTTGCGCACTCACACCACTGCGATCTTGTGTGCCCCAGATGGCTCATGCGCTCAGTTTGTGCCCAGTTCGCGCCGAGTTCGCGCCAAGTTCTCCCCGATCACCTCGCGCCGCTGCCGACCCACGCCTGCCTGGCTCCGCCCTGCCTACCTGTCTGGGTGAATGGGTCTACTTCAACTTTTTGGTTGTCTGACTTCCATTTAGGTAAATTCTCTATCAGTTCTATGTGTTATTCTGCCTCTAAATTGTTGTTCTAATCTTGGTTGTGCGAGGAGGTATGGTGCATCCACCTATGCCTCCATCTTGCCGGAAGTCCTATTTATTTATTTTTAGAGAGAGGGGAGAGGAAGGAGAAAGAGAGGGAGAGAAACACCAATGTGTGCTTGCCTCTCATGTACCCCACTGGGGACCTGGCCTGCAACCCAGGCATGTACCCTGACTAGGAATTGAACTGGTGACCCTATGGTTTGCAGGCTAACCTTTGCTCAATCCACTGAGCCACACTAGCCAGGGCTATAACTATAAATTCTAAACAAAATGTAAAAAACAACTACCTAAAAACCCCAGAGAGTAACCAAAAGCAGGCAGAAACTAGAAGGGAGTCATCTAGATGAAGGGAAGAGCACTGAAGGGGTTTCTCACTTTTACAGCTTTTTTCTTAAAGAGAGACCACAGTGGAAACTAAAACTCAGAAACCCAAAGAGCCTCTACAATAAATCATTAACAATAGATGCAATTCAATTATACTATAAAGAAAGAGAGAGTCCTGGATGGTGTGGCTCAGTGGATTGATCTCTGGCCTGAGAACCAAAGGGTTGTTGATTTGATTCCCAGTCAGGATATATAACTGGGTTGTGGACCAGGTCCCCCAGTAGGGGGTGTGTGAGAGGTAACCACACATTGATGTTTCTCTCCCTCTCCTCTCTCCTTTACCCTCTCTCTAAAAATAAAATAAAATAAAATAAAATCTTAAAAAAGAAGAAAAGAAAAAGAGAAAATGAGAAACATACACAAAAGATAATCAATGGATACCAACCCAAGGATGACTCAAATTTGAAATTATCAGACAAGAATTTTAAGCTGTTATTATATTACATCATGCTCAAGGACATAAAGGAAAAAAATGCTTGTAATAAGAATGAATGGAAACTATAAATAAGAACCAATGTCAAGACAGCAACCTGAGCACATGGTAAGATCATAGGAGGACTCATGGTCAAAGTGAGCAGGAAGGCCTGAAGAATCCAGGCCAAAAGTTAAATTTAGCATGTGATGCTTACAATCAGAATCAACAATTTGAAATTTCAAGTTCACCTGATGCAGTCATGTCCTATTCTTCAACTTCATAAAGTCTCTCTCAGTTTAAGGACCTCTTAAGAGCCCTGGCTGGTGTGGCTCAGTGGATTATGTGCCAGCCTGTGAAACAAAGGGTCACAGGTTCAATTCCCAGTCAGATCACATACCTGGGCTGCAGGCCAGGTCCCCAATAGGGGGTGCATGAGAGGCAACCACACATTGATGTTTTTTCCTCTATCTCCTTCCCCCCGCTCTAAAAATAAAAAAATAAAATCTTTTTTAAAAGAACCTCTTAAAACATTAATCTTCCAAGACCTAATAATTAAACTCTGTGGGATAAATTAGATAATTATGACAGTATTGTCAAGTTAACATTGCTGCTGTTCCAAAGTCCAACCACAGGTCTTTTTTTCCACTAAAACATGTGATGTTGACCGGATACCAAGATCCATTACCATCTATACTGTGTTTCTGGGGCTTGGGCTTTAACCTTGCATGTAGCCACATTGACTGTGACAAGAAAGGAACCCATGAGCTTCGCTATAAATAGGATGAGAGGTATTCTGTACTTGTACATGGATCAGAATGATAACATCCAGCAATTTAAGCAGGACCTAGTCCAATGCCTCCTAAAGTTAAGCAACTCCTCTTGGATAATTTGCAGCCTCAGTAGCATGGAAGATGTTGACTAAACAGGCATCAAATCAATGAGTCTTTGAATAGAAGTTCCATTGGATTCTCTGACCATGCATAGCAGATCCTACAAAAAACAAAACAAAAAACACTCAATGGTACCATTGTACTTGGGAAGCATTTACCATATCCACCAACTTAACAAATTTGATCATATATGAGAGAAATTTCTTTCTCTTTGAAGCCATGTTGGAAAATGTCAACTACCCACAGTGCACACAGATCATTGTGATGTTACTAACAGCTATACCCATTGTACTGTGAAGAAATGTTCAACCAGGCTTTCAAGATAAAAGGTAGATCTAGACAAAGTGATGAAAGAAGCATTTCATTAATTTCAAAAATAGATATTCAACTAAAGAAAGTTGATAAAAATATAATACGATTTTATTTTATAACATTCTCCCCACTCCCCTGGATAAAAGAAAGAGGAACATTTAGCTACTTAGCAATGGTTCTGATAAATTTTCTGCTGAAAGGAGAAGTCAGTCCAAGAAATAGTGACCCATGTTTGATTGGCCAGTGAGACAGGTAGAAGAGCTTCTATTGAGACACATTGTGTCCATAACACAATCTTTTAAAGATTTGGCTGAAAGGCTGCCAATTCGATTCCTGGTTAAGGCACATGGCTGGGTTGTGGCCCAGGTACCCAGTTGGGGGCATGTGAGAGGCAACAGAGAGATGTTTTTCGTGTACATCTATGTTACTCTCCCTCTCTGCCTCTCCTGTTCCTCCCATTCCCAGCAGTGTGTCCAAAAGATAAAAACAAATCTTAAAAAAAAAAGATTTTATTTATTTATTTTTTAGAGTGGTGAAGTGAGGGAGAAAAAGAGGAAGAGAAACATCAATGTGTGGTTGCCTCTCACACACCCTCTACTGGGGACCTGGCCTCCAACTGAGGCATGCCCCTCTGGGAATTCACCCTCTAAGGTGCTCTAGACTGGGAATTGAACTGAGGACCTTTTGATTTGCAGGCCAGCATTCAAGCACTGAGCCACACCAGGCAGGCCCCATTTCATTTTTCAAATAACTTCTGTATCTCTGATAAGTTTCTCCCATTTGTTCAGTTATAATTACAATATATTAATTGTCTTTGAATATAAACATATTATTATATATATTTGCATATTTAAATGTAATTTTTTAAAATCATACTTTATATATTATGCTATTACAGTTGTTCTGACTTTTATCCCTTCGCCCTCTTCCATGCAGCACCCCCCACTCCCTCAGGCAGTCCCCACACTATTGTTCACGTCCATGGATCATGTGTATAAATTCTTTGGCTACAGCACTTACTATACTGTACTGTACATCCCCATGGCTACTCTGTAACTACCTATTTGTACTTCTCAATCCCCCCACCTCTCTCCATTCTCTTCCAACCATTTCTTTAATGTTTTTCTTCTTGTTGTTCTGATTGGTTGTCTTTTCCTTCCTTATGTTCCAAATCATTGATCTGATTCTCAGCTTCATCCACTCTACCATTCTTTCCCTATAAATTTTTCTTTATCTTAATTAGTGTATCCCTCACTTCTTTTTAAAAAAATTTTTTAAAGACTTTATTTATTTATGTACAGAGAGAGGGAAAGGGAGGGAAAAACAGATGAAGATAAACATCAGTGTGTTGGGTGCCTCTCACATGCCCTGACTGGGGACCTGGCCCACAGCCCAGGCATATGCCCTAACTGGGAATCAAACTGTTTCTCAGGCTGGCACTCAATCCACTGAGCCACACCAGCCAGGGCTTCTTCATTTTTGACTGGATCTTTTTTATGCTGCTGGGGTCCTCACTAAGGTCCTTGAGCATCCTTACAACCAGTGTTTTGAACTCTGCATCTGATAGATTCCTTATCTCCATTTCATTTAGCTCTTTTTCTGGACTTTTGATCTGTTCCTTCATTTGGCCCATGTTCCTTTGTCTCCTCATTTTAGCAGCCTTCCTGGGTTTGTTTCTATGTGTTAGGTGTAGCTGCTTTGACTCTCTGTCTTTGTAGTCTGCTCAATGTAGTAGGTGTCCTGTAGGGTCCAGTGGCACAGCCTCCCCTATCATTAACACTGGGTACTCAAGTTACACCCTTTGTGTGGACTGAGTACACCCTCCTCTTGTAGTTGAGCCTTGATTGCTCTTGATAGGTCAATGGCAGGGATTTACCCAGGCCAGTCAGGTGCAAGATGGGCTGTAAACACTGACCAAAAACCTCTACCCTCAGTGGAGGATCAGCTGTGCAGGAGCAGGGTGGCAGTTCTCCGACATGGTCTGTGGCTGTCCACTGGGTGCACTGGCCCTGGAGTTTCCCAGATGGTGCAGGCCAAGGTCAGCCCCCACCTCTGTTTTGCTCAGGGCACCATGCCTGAGCTATAAAGCAATCTGAGATGGCTGCTACTTGTGCTGGGGTTAGAGATATCCAGGTAAAGCCAAGCCATGACTAATCTGGCTGCTGCTAGTGCCAGGCCTGTGGCTCACTGAGGCTGGTTGTTGCTCATTTGAGAGGATTTATGAAGTTGTGAAGCAGGAGCCACGACCAGCCATTCATATGGAAAAGCAGTTTGGGGCGGAGGTCTGTAAATTGGGTGGGGCAGAGCCTCTGGGGATCTCCACATGGGTGAAACAGTGTTAGCCAAATTAATGGAGTCTCAGTTATGGCACCAGCTTGCAGGAGTTGTGGGGGTTGAGTTTAGAAAAGGGATGATGACCCCTGCTTACCTTGATGCCAGACACTTCAGTTTCTCCCTGTATACCACTGGTGCCTTACACCACTGGCTTGTACCCAGGTGTTAGAGCTCAGAGGGAGTAAGTCTGGGTAGGTGAATCTGTGTGTGGGTTCTTTAAGAGGGACTGCTTGGGGCTCTAGAAGTTTCTTCCACTGACTCAATCCCTGCTGGTATTTGCAACCAGAAGTTGCTGGGACTTATCTTCCTGGAAGTGGAAACCTGGACTCAGGGGCCTTGTGTGAAGCTGGGACACCTCACTCCCAAGATATCCCTCCCAAATTATTATCCACCACATGTGGGTGTGGGACCAGCCCATTCCATGTCTGTGCCCCCCCCAGCCAACAGTCTGGATGGATGTGGTTTCTTTAATTCCATAGTTGTCAGACTTCCATTCAACTCAATTTCTGATGGTTCTGAGTGATGGTTGTTCTATATTTTAGTTGTAATTTTGATGTGGTTGTGTAAACAAGTGAACCATGTCTGCCTATGCTGACATCTTAACCAGAAGTCCTCTAAATGTACTTTTTGATGAATTCCAACAGCTTGGCCATCTAGACATCTGTTTTTATTAACTACTCTCTCTTTAGAAATTGGGGACTATCTCCTATGTCTTCACATGCCCAGTGATTTTTTTATTATAATCTGGCCAATGTGAATAATACATTTTAGAGTCTTTGGATTCTGGATTCTGTTATTTTCTTGGAAGAGTATTGATTTTTGTTCTACCAAGCAGTTAAATTACCAGTTGATTACCCCTTGAACTTGTGGAGCATTGGTTTTACACATTGCTAGGTATATTTATTTTCCCCTCATACTGGAGGTCAATGTTTTATTCCTGGGATGACATTGTCTTACTTTCCACAGCAAGCTTTCTTTTGATGGAAAGTCAGAGGTGTTCACTGAATCCATTTGACTTGGTGATAATTAAACTTCAAATCTTCTGCTCAGCTTGTACATTCTTTCATGTGCTGTTCTCTCCCGAGCTCCTTGGACTCTCTTCTGGGTGTATGCATTTCAGGAGTTAGCCTGTGGTTTAATTGGCCTTTAAATCCAAATTTTAGGTATCCCCCACCACAGCTGCTTCCCACCCCTGCATGGGGTCCTCTCTTCTGGGATTCATCTACCTTAATTTTCCAGATATTCCTGCAGCCTCTAACTATGTCATCAAGCTGAAACAGCAGAGCTTTTATGATTGTCTTCTATCTTCCCTGTCCTCCATGGTCTGAGTCATGCCATCTGTGGAATAGCCTTGTATGCTTGATTGTCACTCTGTGAGTGGTTCCATTAAAGACTACAACTCCCTTTAGTTCCTGCCTGCTTTTGATCACTTTCCAGTACCTTCAGACAGTTGTGTGTGCGTCCCAGAATTTCTTTTTATATATATATTTTATTGATTATGCTATTACAGTTCTCCCATTTTTTCTCCCCTTTCTCCCCCTCTGCCGTGCACCCCACTTCCTCCAGCATTGCCCCCACCTTATTTCATCTCCATGGGTCATACATGTAAGTTCTTTGGCTTCTCCATTTCCTATACTATTCTTAACTTCCCCCTGTCTATTTTGTACCTACCAATTATGCTTCTTATTCCCTGTAACTTTTCCCCTATTCTCCCCTCTCACCATCCCTGTTGATAATCCTCCATATGATCTCCACTTCTGCGAATCTGTCCCTGTTCCAGTTGTTTGCTTAGTTTTTGTTTTTTATGTTCAGTTGTTGTTGTTTTTTTTCAATATTTTATTGTTTTAAAGATTTTATTTATTATTTATTTTCAGAGAGAGGAAAAAGGAGGGAGGAAAACATCAATGTGTGGTTGCCCTGAGTGCACCCCCTATGGGGGACCTGGCCCACAACCCAGGCATGTGCCCTAGACTGGAAATTGAACTAGCAACCCTTGATTCACAGGCTGGCACTCAACCACTGAGCTATACCAGCCAAGGCTTATGTTCAGTTGTTGATAGTGGTGAGTTTATTGTCATCTTATTGTTCATAGTTATGATCTTTTCTTTCTTAGATAAGTCCCTTTAACATTTCATATAAGGGTTTGGTGATGATGAACTCATTTAATTTGACCTTATCTGGGAAGCACTTTATCTGCCCTTCCATTCTAAATGGTAACTTTGTTGGATAGAGCAATCTTGGATGTAGGTCCTTGCCTTTCATGACTTGGAATACCTCTTTCCAGCCCCTTCTTGCCTGTAAGATCTCTTTTGAGAAATCAGCTGACAGTCTTATAGGAACTCTTTTGGAAGTAACTGTCTCCTTTTCTCTTGCTGCTTTTAAGATTCTCTCTTTATCTTTAATTTTGGGTAATTTAATTATGATGTGCATTGGTGTGTTTCTTCTTGGATCCAACTTCTTTGGAACTCTCTGAGCTTCCTGGACTTCCTGGAAGTCCATTTCCTTTGACAGTTTGGGGAAGTTTTCCTTCATTATGTTTTCAAATAAGTTTTCAATTTCTTGCTCTTCCTCTTCTCCTTCTGACACCCCTATGATTTGGATGTTGGAACATTTAAAGTTGTCCCAGAGGTTCCTCAACCTCTCCTCATTTTTTTGAATTCCTTTTTCTTCATTTTTTTCTGGTTGGATGTTTATTTCTTTTTTTTATCCTCAATTGTTGCTTTGAGTCTCAGTTTCCTTCCCTTCACTCTTGGTTCCTTGTGTGTGTGTGTGTGTGTGTGTGTGTGTGTATAAATCCACACAAAGTATTGGTAATTTATTTCTTTTCTAGCCCTGGGCTCAATACATAGATGGCTTCTCTTCACACTTTGGATTGACAATTTTCTCCAACCCTGTATACTTTTCTTTATTTCACTTTGTATAGCCTTCATTTCTACCTCTATTTTGTGACTATACTCAGTCATTTCTCTAAGCATCCTGATTACCAGTGTTTTGAACTCTACATCTGACAGGTTGTCTATCTCCTCATCACTTCATTCTTTTTCTAGAGTTTTGATCTGTTTTTTCACTTGAGCCATATTTATTTATTTTGTCACCCCTGTTATGTTGTAAGGGGTGGAGGCTTAGACACTCATGAGGGTAGGGCAACCCACATCCACTGCTTGTGATGCTGTATGTGGGGGAGGGGTCAGAGAGGGAACAATGCAGCTTGCTAGCTTACTCAGGTCTCAAACCACTTTCCATCATTCCCTTGCTTCCCACAAGCAGATAGTGCCCTTTCAGGTGCTACTTCCCAAGTAGGTGGGCTTGAGTACATTCTAGGACCATATGGGCCTTTCTAGCAGACTCTCTTGTGAGATCGGGAGATTTTCCCACCACCACAACCCCCACAGGTTTTTACTTTTTTTAATATATGTTATTGATTATGCTGTTACAGTTGTCCTATTTCCCCAGCTTCACTTCCCTCCACCCTGCACACCCCCTCCCACCATATTCCTCCTGTTAGTTCATGTCCATGGGTGGTACATATAAGTTCTTCGGCTTCAACATTTCCTGTACTATTCTTAACCTTCCCCTGTCTATTTTCTACCTACCATTTATGCTACTTATTTTCTATACCTTTTTCCCCTCTCTCCTCCTCCCACTCCCCTGTTGATAACCTTCCATGTGATCTCCATTTCTGTGGTTCTGTTCCTGTTCTATTGTTTGCTTTTGTTTTTGTTTTAGGTGTGGTTGTTAATAATTGTGAGTTTGCTGTCATTTTACTGTTCATATTTTTTACCTTCTTTTTCTTAGATAAGTGTCTTTCATAAAATAAGGGCTTGGTGATGATGAACTCCTTTAACTTGACCTTATCTGAGAAGCACTTTCCTGCCCTTCCATTCTAAATGAAAGCTTTGCTGCATAGAGCAATCTTGGGTGTAGGTCCTTGCCTTTCATGACTTGGAATACTTCTTTCCAGCCCCTTCTTGCCTGTAAGGTCTCTTTGGAGAAATCAGCTGACAGTCTGATGGGAACTCCTTTGTGGGTAACTGTCTCCTTTTCTCTTGCTGCTTCTAGGATTCTTTCCTTCATTTTTGTCTTGGCTAATGTAATTATGATGTGTGTTGGTGTGTTCCTCCTTGGGTCCAACTTCTTTGGGAGTCTCTGAGCTTCCTGGACTTTCTGGAAGTCTATTCCCTTTGCCAGAATGGATAAGTTCTCCTTTATTATTTGTTTAAATAACTTTTCCACTTGTTGCTCTTCCTCTTCTCCTGCTGGTACCCCTATAATTCACATGTTGGAATATTGAAAGATGTCTTGGAGGTTCCTAAGCCTCTCCTCATTTTTTTGAATTATTTTTTCCTCATTTTTTTTCTGGTTGGATGTTTCTTCCTTCTGGTCCACACCGTTGATTTGAGTCCCAGTTTCCTGCCCATCACTATTGGTTCCCTGTACATTTTCCTTTATTTCACTTAACATAGCCTTCATTTTTTTAATCTAATTTGTGACCAAATTCAATCAATTCTGTGAACATCCTGATTATCAATGTTTTGAATTGTATTTTTTCTAAAGCTTTGATCTGTTCTTTCATTTGGGCCATTTTTTTTTTTGTCTTATTGTGCCTGTTACTTATTGAGGGGTGGAGCCTTAAGCACTCACCAGGGCTGAGCAACCCATGTCACTGAGTTCTGGTGCTGTATGTGGGGGAGGGGTCAGAGAGGGAACAATGGTACTTGCTCCAATCTCTGCCAGATTTCAGTAACTTCCCCACTTCTCATAAGCAAATTGGGCCTTTCTGGTACTGATTCCCATGTGGATGGGTTTGTGTACATTCTAGGACCCTGTGAGTCTCTCTAATGATCTCTCCTGTGAGGCTGGGAGTTTCTCCCACTGCCACCTTGGACCCCCAGGTGTTTTCAATGTATGGTTTGAGGCTTTATTTCCCAAGCTTGGGCCCTGAATTTCACAGTCCATCCTGCTCCCTAGTTGTTTCTCCTGGTTTATCTGCAAGTGAATGTGGGGCCACCCGCTCCACCAGCCTCTACCTTGCAGGGTCTGCCAGCCACCGCCTTGCCTTGAGTCCTCTCCTCCTGGCTGCCTATCTCTGCCCCTCCTACTGGTCTGAGTGAGTATGTCTTCTTTAATTCCTTGGTTGTTGGAATTCCATACAGTTCGATTTTCTGTCAGTTCTGCTTGTTTTTTTGTTTTGTTTTGTTTTGTTTTTAAATTGTTGTTGTCCTTCTTTTGGATGTGCAAGAAGTAGCAGTGCATCTACCTACGTCTCCATCTTGGCCGGAAGTCCCCACAGGTTTTTACAGTCAGAGGTTTTGAGGCTTTAGTTTCCTGTGCTGGAACTCTGGGTTGTGCAGTCTGTCTTGCTCCCCATTTGTTCCTCTCAGCTTCTCTGCATGCAAATATAAGATATTCTGGTTGTCCAGCCACTGCCTTGCCTGCCCCAGAGTGCAAGCTGCTGCCTTGCTGAGCACCCTCTCCACCCTAGCTGCCCATCTCTGCCCTTCCTACTAGTCTGGATGAATGTTTCTCCATCAACTCCTTAGTTGTCAGACTTCCATACATTCTGATTTTCTGGCAGTTCTGGTTGTTTTTCGTTTTTAGATTGGTTGGTATTTTTCTTTTGGTTGTGTGAGGAAATGAAGCATATCTATCTATGCCTCCACCTTGGCTGGAACTCCTCCCCCTGACCCCAGAATTTCTTATTTTTACCTGAGAAAGGCTTAATCTAAGATAAGTTATGGTACTTTCGATTACCAGAATCAGAACTCCATTCAAGAATATACACTCAAAACAAAGCTTTTTAGGTGATTTGTATGCATATCAAAACTACCCTAGAAAATCCTATAAAATTGTGATAAAATGTTGTGTATATAATTTGATACAGTATTTTTATGCACATTAAAGTTAAGAACTACTGAGCTAGACAAAAGATTATTCTCTAAGGAGGTGAGTAGACATTCAAACTATGTTACTGTCAAAGAAAAAAAAACCCTACAAAATTAAAACATGTGGAATGGAGGATAGGTAGAGAATTCTTAAATGATCCCATTCGTCTAGGCTACAACTTCTTTTGTATTTTGGAATATGGCATACTAATGATCAACACTTAGCTCTATTACTTACTAGTTTTGCTATCTTCAGCATTTTCCTATGTTTTCTGAGCCTTGGTGTTCTTGTCTATAAATATTAGGAAAACAGTACTCCTCTCTGGTAATATGAATGCAGAAATGCCTGGAACATTACCTAGGACATGTCAGAAGGAATGGTCCAGGACTTTCCCTTTATCTAAGTGTGTTGTGTGTGCAAGTGTTGTTTTCAGAAAGCCCAGGTTACAATTGGTTTGGAATTCAATCTGTGTTCCCCTAATACTTTGTTTTTAAAAGGGGACAAGATTTCAATGAACAACTTCAACTTAAACACAAGGTATCCTTTTGAAAAGTTATATGGTAGTTTACTCTTCACTTTCCCAAAATAATGCATCTTGATGGGTGATGTATAAGAGACCTTAACAAGAGAAGAAGAGGCATGATAATGGCAATCACATCCTGGAAAGGCTTAAAACTCTAACTCTGATATTTCTACACAGATATATAGTGACTGCTATTCTGGAAGTAATCAGTGGCAGTTCACACAGGATACAGTGAGAGGTAACAGTCTTGTGTGCCTTTGGTGCAGGCGGGCAGCTAGGCCATGGAACTGTGCTTACCAAGGGAGTAAAAGCCAACTCTCCATGTCAGAGGCTGGAGGGAGTTTAAAGAGAGTTTAAGGGAGTTGGAGGAAAGCTGAGCCCTCCCCATGCTCCTCTCCTGTGTGCTGTTCCTGGAAGCAATGTAAGCCAGAAGACAGTGGAGTGACATCTTTAAAATATTGCAAGGAAAAAACACTGTCCACATATAATTCTCTACCTAAAGAAAATATCTTCAAAAAATAAAGATAAAATAAAGACATTGTTTGGTATGCAAAAGCTAAAAGAATTTATCACCATCAGTCCTGTACTACAAGAAATGTTTAAAAGAAATTCCTCAGACAGAAGGAAAATAATGAGGTGTAAGTATGGATCTATTGAAGAGCACCAGAAATAGTGACTATGTGTAAAATATGAAAGATTCTTTTCCTTAATATTTATATTTCATTAAGAGATAACTGTGTAATGTAGAGTATATCATATATTTAGAAGTAAAGGTATGATAACAGTAGCACAAAGGCCAGAACTGATATAACTTTATGACCATTTGGATGCGGTGAAGAAAAAGGCTGATGTTTAGGAATCTGACTTGTGAGTTGCTTCGAACTAAATTTGTCTTTCTACATTCATATGTGGAAGCCCAAACCCCTAATGTGACTATAGCTGAAAATAAGGCACTCAGTTGGTAATTAATATTAAATGTGTTCAATGAGGCCATAAGTGTGGGATCTGAACCAGTAAGACTGTGGCTGTATAAGAAGAGGGAGAGACATCTTTTTCTATCATGTGAGGACACCATAAGAAAATGCTTTGTGCAAGCCAGGAAGAATCTTCACCTAAAACTGAAACTTGTGCAACCTTGATCTTGGATTTCCCAGCTTCCAGAAAATAAAATAAAGCCTCGTGAGAAAATAAAGTTCTATTTCTTAAGCTACCAGTCTACGGTATTTTGTTATGGCACCCCAAGCAGATAATACAAAAGCTAAGGGATAGTGGGGTAGTAGGGAGGAGGCGATGTTCATGCCATTCACCTAGATCAGGAACACAGTATAAAAGGCCAGTTGGAGTAGGGTAATGAGCTCATAGCAGGGTATGTTACATTTGGTGGACATTAACAGGAGGAGATAAACAACTGGAAATATAGGCCTGAAGCTCTGGAGAGAGGTTGGCTAGAGGAACATATTTGGGAACCATCAGCAATGGGTGGCAGTTGAAGCTGGACATGGGTATACAGTGGAGGAGGAAAGTCCACCAACAATGGAGAAGAAATGGCCAGAGACAGAGGAGAATCATGGCTGAGTGGTAACTCTGAGGCCAGTGAGAGAATTTTGAAAAGAGGGATTAACAATATCAAATGCTGCAGCACACTGGGCACATTTCTGGAAACATGTGTGAATATTTGGCATGGCCCTTAAAATAAAGGATCTTAAAATCACAAACACATATGAAACAATTAGGAGCCCTGGCCGGTGTGGCTCAGTGGATTGAGTGTCGGCCTGAGAACCAAAAGTTCGCTGGTTTGATTTCTAGTCAGGGCACATGCCTGGGTTGCTTTGGGCCAGGTCCCCAGTAGGGGCCATGTGAGAGGCAACCACTCATTGATGTTTCTCTCCCTCTCTTTTCCCTTCCCTTCTCCTCTGTCTAAAAATAAATAAATCAAATCTTTTTTAAAAATTAGGAAAAAATAGGATAAAATCATTCCATTAGGGAAAATTATCTTATTTATGTAACAGGGAATTGTAATAAAGATTCATTCATTCATTCTACGTATTGAGCTCCTACTGTGTGTCAGACATTTAGTTTTAGAAGAGGCAATTGGGCTTTTACAAAAGAAGAGTATGACTTAGTTGTGGGGGTGGGAATAATGATATTCTGGCTAAGTGGAAAAGAGCAAAAGCAGAGTAATTTAGGCATCCAGGGAGGGAAGTGGAGAGAATTCAGTCTTGACAAGAGTGCGGGGGCGTGGGGGGGAATAACTGAGTAGAAAGCCTCGCTGGGTGAGCTGATGCCAGAGATTACAGGGCTAGAGGGGACCCGTCCTGCTGCAGCTAGTCTCAGAAGTATTCTTGCTCCAACATTTTTAGACACTATGTACCTACTGCTGCAATAGCAAACAGAGCCCCCTTGTGTCAAGCAAGTAGAGCCATTGCTTTCTGCAGACTTTGGACATGAAGAAAGTGCAAGCTACTTCACTGGCCACCAAATATGTGTTCAATAGCCACCGGATATAGAGAGGAAATTCTCAGAACGAGATTCCAATCCAAAGTATCGTTAGAGAAGGGCTTTAAGTATCATAGCAGGTACCGTGATCTACACCCCAGATGTTTCAAACAGGTACGGGAGGCTGGGTGATCCCAATAGTCATTCATAACCTATATTGCAATGGCTTTGGGTGGACAGACTGGCAGCCGGAAAAATGGTCGGGTGAATATGATGAATAGTTAGGTGGGCAAATTAGTGAGGGATGAACCATTACCAATCTCAACAGGACCAGCCTTGCCGGATCTAGTAACAAAGCTTCCCCAGGACTGCCCTAAGGATGAAGTTCCCCTAATGGCCGGAAGAGGGCGCTGCGGACATCCTCGGTGTGCAATTGTCAGAAACAGATCCTTAGTCCGGCACTGCTAAAGGGGAAGCCAGCCTTACTCTTTTCTCCGAAAGGCCAGAGCTGTGGAGATGTCCCGGAGAGCTCCTGGAGCTGCTACTGCGGCTACCTGAAATTTTTCCCCACCCAATGTTTGGGGCTGGGGGAAGGATGGGAGGTTGGAAAGGAGATAGGAGCAGAGAAAGAAACCGTAGTGCTGCTAGCGACTCCACGAGAAATGCGAACACTCAAGTCCATGGGCGCGCACTGCTGGGCTGCAGTTTGATGCGAGATGGAAGGTGGAAAAAACTGCAGGTTTCTGCTCTCTAAAGTTGAATGAGATTGTGCAGATCCGGGGGCAATACAGCTTTACTGTCCTGAGAATCCTTCCAGCACCCGTCCTTTCTCAGCAGCGGCTGCAAAACTTTCCTCCAAGCTGCGCGCACCGCAAGATTCCTCCAAGGGTATCCCTGCTCCGTAGGATGGAGCCTTCCCATTTGTCCAGAGTATGATGGAATCACAACTACCCCCTCCCTCACCCTCTTAGAGTCTCTTAATTTAAACAGTAACGAAGAACTGGGCAGAAACAAGCCAATTCGCTGTGGGGCTCTGTGCATCTGTCTCCTGTAGTGTCCTGCAGCGAATTCGCTGGATCTCAGAGCAGCTAGAGGCACATATCCCCGACTTCCCACCTCTGTCTCGGTTTCTCTGAATCTCAAAGAGTGCTGCTAGCGCCGACTTAGTCCCCCAATCTCTGCATTGTAACCCAGTCCCCAAATTCGTTCCTACCCCAGACTCCTTCCCGCCAGGGGGCATCCCTGGAGTTACTAAAGAGGGTAGGGATTCTGACTACACATACCTTGGAACAAGTTGAATCTAGGCTTCACTTGTATGACACGAAAATAGGTGGGTTTCAAGACCACGCAGGTGTCAACCTCTTGGAGGGCTTGACTGACAGAGGACAGGGCTCTTGGATCCTGAAGGCCTCAAGGTGAGACTCTCCTCTTCTCCAAGAGGAACCTGGCCTTCAATTCACTACCCCGCCTCCTATTCCAACCCCAAAGCACGCGGGAGCAGAGAGGGAACTGCACAGGGGCCTCAGTCCGACGTCCTCTGGCCACCCCACCCCTTCCTGCCCCCAGGGCCCACCCAGCAGCCACGATTTGAGTAGAGGGCCACCAAAAGACAGGTCTCCCACCAAGACCCTAGACAGTCAAGCTGAGACTGGAAGCGCTGGAGGGAGCGCACTTTAGCGCGGGTCTCGGAATATCTCTTCCTGGATTCCCTGAGAAAGCTGTCCTATTGCACATCCCCTGGCTGCGCACGGTCAGAGCTTCTCGATCCTGGTGCCTGTGAAAAGGGCCAATGGGGTTCTGTGAGATCCTTAAGGATGAGGAAGATGCTCTCCAGAGAATTCTGTTTCCATTCTTTGGATGTATCATATTGGAGAGTAGCGATCCCCAGCGCCGGGTTGCGTTCTGGCTTTCTGCTCCCTGGGCTGGCTTGCCTGGAAGGCACCCGGGAGCCTAGCTCAGTCTGGCTCTGGAGCCTGCCCTTGGCTGAGGAAAATTCACCCTCTATAAGCCTGGGCCCAGGAGCAGATGAGGGACCCGAGAGCTTCATGCAGAGTTAGAGTCCTGGATTCACAGTTTCTATAAGCCCCAGGTGCAGAACTAGAAGAAATAACCCCTTCCGTTTGCTATCGATTGTTATGATTTACACACTCACACACATGATCTCATCCTTAAATACTTGGATCTTTAGCACAACACAGGGCATGTTATAGCCATTTTTACAGCTCAGGAAACAGGTGCTTAGAGGCTTTATTTTCTTAATTCAACATTTCTTGAGGCACTGGGGGCATCAAAGATAAATAAAATAGGGTCTTGCCGGAGAAAGGAGGCAGAAAACAACATTCTGTTTTATTCTGGCTGTGACTGGAGCGGCTCCAGAGTGCGGCGGGGGTCCATAAGAGCTACACCCACATAGCTGGAAAGTGGCAAAACCAGGCTGCAATCCCAGAACTTCTGACTTATATCCAAGTGCTCTGCCCACCACCCCCGAGTGCTTGAAGATTGGGCAATGGTGTAGAAACCCACACAGAGCTTCATAACTCTATCTACATCGGATTCTGGAGTAACAACTGTCACCAAATAACTACATATTATTTGGGTGATTTATTGTTAATTTGTAAACTCAACGTATGTAGGGGCCACGTCTTGTTTGTTGGAGGCCGGGTTTTCAGGCCTGGCATAGAGCCTGGCAGAGCTGCCGGCACTCAATAATTGTTTGTGGAATGATTCACCGATTGCGATAAAACTCGGAGCAAAATAACACCACCAGGAAATAAGGTCGCTCGCCACTGCCCAAGAGGAGGTGTGAAGGACTAAGAAGGGAATTAGAAAAATGTGGTGGTGGGGGGAGACAGGGCTGAGAACGGGTATTTCCTTCTCATCCCAGGTCTGAGCTTCATCTTCTGTAGGAGCCCGCTCTTCTGAAATCTCAAGAAGTGACCAGGGAAGGAGAAAAGGGCGGTTGCTTTTGGCCACGCGGGTGGTTAGCAAAAGGGGATGGCAATGCCAAACATCCTTGACCAGGCCTAGGTCTGTGCCTCCTGGAGTCCTATATCCTAGGCGGATTAGAGGTAGCAAAGCATCGTGGCCGGACTGAGACCCGCGTGTGCAGCTACGCCTGGGAAAGCTCCTTGAGAGATCAGAACTGGGCCCTGCCCTGCCGCCGCCCCAGAATGTGTTAGTTGAGGGATAAAGGAAGATGCGCTGGCCCTGCAGGGTGGACTCGGGGTTCCCAATTATCTCCTGCAGATATCAAGAAATTATTGGTTTAGCTGGGGTCCGTCCTGTTAAAGTTGAGTCCAAGAGGTGACTGAAAGAACACCATTTGACCAGGCAGTGGTGTTGGGGCCAGGAAAGGGACTCTCAAGGTCTTTGGACTTTTCTTGGACAAGCTCGGAAATATAGATATCTTCTTTTTCTCCACAAGACACTAGTTTTTGGGCTCATTCTTGACAGTGCAGGGCATGTAGGAAAGAGTGTAGAGTGGTGAGTGTGTGTGTGTGTGAGAGAGAGAGAGAGAGAGAAAGAGAGAGAGACCCAGCCCAAATCTAGAAGAGGGTTGGTGCTGGTGTGCGGCAGCAAGGGGTGGGGGCGAGCAGTGGAGGGGGGAGAAGGTTGCAGCACAATCCTGGTTTCGGAGAGAGGGTGGTGCAGAAGCAGTGGCCTGCCCACCCAACCCCTTCCTTCCAGATCCCGCTCTCATGCTCAGCGCCCTGACCCAATCCCTGCAGCATGGCTCCCAGTGCTTGTCCCCCCTGCAGGCCTGGGGTGAGGGTGTAGGCGGGGAGCCGCCAGCCACTTGCGTTGGCCGAGAGCCTGATGCGGAACTGGAAATCAGCCGAGGGACCAGGGCAGAGGAGGAAAGGCTCAGGGACTGTGGAAGATACACCCAACTCACCCCTTCACTCAGCTTTAGGTCTTACGGGTGAAGAGGTACTGATGGTAATGATATAGAAGAAATCTCCAGCGCTGACATTGAACTTAAACATTTCAAAGCTTCCAAAGCACTTTTGTTTGCCCAATCTTACTTGAATCTCACAAAAAATCTTGTGAAGAATTACCTTTATTTCTAAATTGCATTGAAATTGGGAGAACCGTTCTGCACTTGGTGTTTCTTTCACTTACCCATTGTATGACATAGCGTAGAGAAAGAAAGGGAAAAAAAAAGACGGGTAACTGGGAAACCCACCCCCGCCTTGGCATTAAGACCTCGCTGGAGGCACAGGCCTGAGGCTGGGGTCCTGCCTGCAGATAAGATCTGCGCTGTTTCCACCGTTCACTTGAGCCCAACGTGGTCTTCCTTCGTTGCTCCCTAGGTTTAGACAACGACATTGACGAAAGCACAGTTGATGGGGTCTAAGTGCTTCCTGAGAGCGCCCCCCCCCCCAGAGAAACCCCATTGGAAGGAAGGGCAAGGAGCCGGCGAGGTGCCTGTCTTCGCAGCACAACCAGCAGGCGCCTCTGGCGTGGAGACGCAGGGTTGCTGGCTCCAAAGCCGCCAAGGGGGCCACACAGAAACACGGGCCCACACCATGGGGGTAGGGGTGCTCCGAGCTTTCTTCCCCTAGGAACGGTCGTAGGTGGTGAGGAAGGTGAATGTTAGTATAGAAGTTGGCTTTGTGTGGAGGGGTGCAGAGCACTCCTCAAGGAGAGGATTGAAATAAACAGCCAATAAAAAAACTTTCCTACTACAACCGCTGTTAATGGAAAAGGCGCCTAACCTGCTGAATTATATCTTTCAAAGTGCCTGTTCATCCTTGGGAGTCCCTTCTTTACAAGGATGGGAAAGACAATGTGAAAACAAAAACCAAATTCGAGCAGCCTCCATAACCGGCCCCCCGCGGTGCCTTGGAGCCCCCAGCCCAGCCGGGGAACGCTTCCCCTCCCAGCCCCTAGGGCAGAGACGAGGCCAAAACAGGCAAAGAACATAAAACAAAGGGACAAGACCTTTAAAATCCAAGGGCAAAAATCGGAGTGGGTCTCAGGATTTGCGCCGCGCAGGGCTACGTCCTATGGTCTGCTCCACCAGAAGGCTGGGCCTGGCCGGAGCAGCGAGGCAGATGCCTCGGCGGGGCTGGGGAGCGCAGCTCCTCCTCTTCAGGTGCCCAAGGACCCTCAAGGCACGGGGCTCACACTTAAAGCCTGGGAACGCGCAGACAGGAAACCCACTTCCTCCTAAGCAGTTTCTTGCTCACTGGATGAGAGGCGTCCAATTGAAGCAGAATGATCCTCATCTACTAATATCCAGCGTGGCCACAAAGCGACTGGCCATTTACGCCGCCACTTTAAACAAAGATATTTGGTTATTCCCGGGGAAGCAAGTGCACTTTTGCATGGCTGAGCTCTGGGCAGAGGAGAGCCCCAGCCCAGCCTCCCGCCTGCTGGGCTGCTCGCGCCTCGGGATTCGCCCCCTCCTGGCCAGCTGGGCCGGCCGGGGTTCAGGCTCAGTTCACTCAGGACGCTCCCTGCCCGCACCCTCCCTGAAGCATCAGAGGGGAAATCAGCGTGGCCCTGGGCTCGGGTGCTGGGGCTGTGATGTCCTTGGAAAGTCAGCTCCAGAACCCCGCGCGTCCAGGCGCTGGGCGAGGGTCGGGGACACCAGGTTTGTTCGAGGTGGGGCAATTTAAGCGATGGCCCCCGCGTTAATCCCCCTCCAGCCTCCCATCTCCAACTGCCAGTGATGCGTTTGTCTCGGCCGGGGTGGGGTGGGGTGGGGAGGGGAGCCGAATGTAAGGAGGGGGTGGCGTGATGCGGAGGAGGGGACCCAGTTCCGCCAAAGAAGACCCTGAGCTGGGGGGAAGGAGGACGCGGGGATCTGGGACTGCCTTCCGCCGCCGGCAGCCGATCCCCTGCCCAGCTCCCGCTGGGGAATGTCTCTTGGGTAGAGGGAAAGGGGGCGGGGATCAGAGGTGTCCCTCTGACGGTAGCAGAAGAAGCAGACAGACTGACAGACACGCAGCCAACAGTGCGGCCTCAGGGTTCGTCCCCAGACTCTCAAGCTCACTTGGTGGCGACTGGGGCCCGGCGCTGAGAAGCCGGATGTGGTCCGGAGGCAGTGGGAAGGCTCGGGGCTGGGAGGCCGCGGCGGGAGGGAAGAGCAGCCCCAGACGGCTCAGGTGAAACCCCCAACCCAGCCCTTAGCCCCCTCCCTTTAAACACCTGTCTTCGCCCCGGGGAACCCCACCGAACTGAAAAGTGGTTCACTTTGTAACTCGGAAAGTTGGTTGCAAAGCAGCATTCACCTTCCTTTCTCACCGCTATCCCTCCTCCTCGGCTACTCCCTACCCCACCTCTTGCCCTCCCACTCTCCGTGCCCTCCTCCCTCCCTCCCCCGCCTCACCCTCCCCCGCGCGCCACTGGCACCCCACAAAATATAGGGGTGGGGGTGTCCGGGGGAGGGGGGAAGAAATGCTTTGGGTCGCGTCTCTGCCTCTCTCTCTCTCTCTCTCCCTCTTTGAGACCTAAAAATCCTGACAAGTGAAACTTAAAGGTGTTTACCTTGTCATCAGCATGTAAGCTAATTATCTCGGGCAAGATGTAGGCTTCTATTGTCTTGTTGCTTTAGCGCTTATGCCCCGCCTCTGGTAGCTGCCTAAAACCTGGCGCCGGGCTAAAACAAACGCGAGGCAGCCCCCGAGCCTCCACTCAAGCCAATTAAGGCGGACTCGGTCCACTCGGTTACGTGTACATCCAACAAGATCGGCGTTAAGGTAACACCAGAATATTTGGCAGAGGGAGAAAAAAAAAAGCAGCGAGTCTTCGCCTTCCCCCTCTCCCTTTTTTTTCCTCCTCTTCCTTCCTCCTCCAGCCGCCGCCGAATCATGTCGATGAGTCCAAAGCACACGACTCCGTTCTCAGTGTCTGACATCTTGAGTCCCCTGGAGGAAAGCTACAAGAAAGTGGGCATGGAGGGCGGCGGCCTTGGGGCTCCGCTGGCGGCTTACAGGCAGGGCCAGGCGGCACCGCCGGCCGCGGCCATGCAGCAGCACGCCGTGGGACACCACGGCGCGGTCACCGCCGCCTACCACATGACAGCAACAGGGGTGCCCCAGCTCTCGCACTCCGCCGTGGGGGGCTACTGCAACGGCAACCTGGGCAACATGAGCGAGCTGCCTCCCTACCAGGACACCATGCGGAACACCGCCTCGGGCCCCGGATGGTACGGAGCCAACCCAGACCCGCGCTTCCCCGCCAGTAAGTGAGGCCGCCCTGCTGAGGGGCTGCGTGCTACGCGCGGGAGGAGCGGGGACGGCCGCCCGAGGGGCGCGGCGCCTGCGGGCTGTGCCCCGGGCATCAGGGTCGGCGCCCGGCAGCGGCGCCAGGGAGTCGGGCGCGGGAGTTGAGGATTGATTCTTCTTCCTGCTGGGCTTAGGGGTCCAAGAACAGACTTATGGTATCGGGACCTGGGGGTGGGGGGCCGGCGCTAGTATTCGGTGTCTCCCAGATGCAGCCAACCGGCAGCTCTGCTCTGCGCTGGAGACCTCGCAGTGCCGAAGAAGGTGCCTCCCCAACTTAGGGAGTCGGGGGGAAAGCAGGCGCAGAGAGATGTGGCCTGGTGGGGCGGGAGGCTGCCAGGCAAGGACGCGCTCAGGCTCCGGGGCGGCCTCTCTCCAGTCTAATCAGGTGGGAGGGCGCGCAGCTCCGGAGCGGGATCTAAATGGGCCAAGCAAGTGCCAGCACCGGGGCTGACAGGCGAGCGCAGGCAAGAGGCAAAGCAAAGCGTCTGGGGCCTCTAGCTTTCTAAATACCTCTATCTCCTAAACTCCCCAAATTAGAGTCGTACCGTGGAAACCCACCTCCTGGCCTGGGCCCAGTTCGCCGCCGGTGGCCCGTTAACCCCGTTAACTCCAGCCAGGGTTTGGGTACTAACTGTACTTTTGGGGTGGAGCACTGAGACCGAGGGAGGTAGCAGGGTTTGAGGTGGGAGCTCTCCACGACGGCATGGCTAGGGCAGGCTCTGGAGATCCCCGCAGCTGGGCCTCTCTGGGTGAGGCGGCCTAGGTGAGGAGGGTGCCGTCGGGGGCCCGGCCCGGCCAGCCAAAGGCTCAGAAGGAAGAGGTGGCCTGGCCCGGCCTGGCCCCCGGCCGACGCTGTGCGTTTGTCGCTTACAGTCTCCCGCTTCATGGGCCCGGCGAGCGGCATGAACATGAGCGGCATGGGCGGCCTGGGCTCACTGGGGGACGTGAGCAAGAACATGGCCCCGTTGCCAAGTGCACCGCGCCGGAAGCGCCGGGTGCTCTTCTCCCAGGCGCAAGTGTACGAGCTGGAGCGACGCTTCAAGCAACAGAAATACCTGTCAGCTCCGGAGCGGGAGCACCTGGCCAGCATGATCCACCTGACACCCACGCAGGTCAAGATCTGGTTCCAGAACCACCGCTACAAAATGAAGCGCCAAGCCAAGGACAAGGCTGCGCAGCAGCAACTACAGCAGGACAGTGGCGGCGGTGGAGGGGGCGCTGGGTGCCCACAGCAGCAGCAAGCGCAGCAGCAGTCGCCACGCCGTGTGGCGGTGCCGGTTCTAGTGAAAGACGGCAAACCCTGCCAAGCGGGCGCCCCGGCCACTGGGGCAGCCAGCCTGCAAGGCCACGCGCAGCAGCAGGCTCAACAGCAGGCGCAGGCCGCTCAGGCGGCGGCGGCGGCGATCTCGGTTGGCAGCGGCGGTCCCGGCCTGGGTGCACACCCGGGCCACCAGCCGGGCAGCGCCGGCCAGTCTCCGGACCTGGCGCACCACGCTGCCAGCCCCGTGGCGCTGCAGGGCCAGGTCTCCAGCCTGTCCCACCTGAACTCCTCGGGCTCGGACTACGGCACCATGTCCTGCTCCACCTTGCTATATGGTCGGACCTGGTGAGAGGACGCTGGGCTGCAGCTTGCCCAGCACACTGCCTCGTCGCTTCCCCTCTTGCCCGCCACACACGTCAACCACCCGGCTCTCCAAGCGCTTCGGCTTTTCTTAAGACCCTGTCCGGTTTAGACCAAGGGAAAAAACACAAAGGCCAAACTGCTGGACGTCTTTCCTTTTTCTTTTTTCTTCTAAAATCTGTGGGATTTTTTTTAAAAAAGAAAATAAAAACAGCTAAGCGAATCCAGTTCTTTAAAGAGCCTTTCAACAGAAACGGACATAAGAACAACTTTCGGGGTGTCCTTTAGGTGATTCAGACAGGCCTCCCACGCCCGGATGGGCAGAGTTTGGAGCGGGATCTGTGCTGGCATGGCTCTGGACTCCAAAGGTCGCAAACTTCATTCTGGGTTCCCAGTGCCAGCAAAGTGGACTCGCTTGTAAATACCAGAATTTCTTTGAAGGGGAGTCGGGGCTGGGGAGAGGAAAGACAGTTCTACACAACCCGCTTGTCAGTGACACAAAGGAAATGCCCCCTCCCAGCAAACTCTGCTGCCCAGGCTCAGCCTGCCAGCCCTGGCTAAAACTGTTTTATGTTTGATGTGAACTCGTAGCTGTAAAACCCTGTCAAAAGTTGGACTAAACGCCTAGTTTTTAGTAATCTGTACATTTTGTTGTTAAAAAAAAAAAAAAACCATTCCCACCCCCTGCCCATCGTAATTTTTTTGGGCACTGACAAATCTGTGTATATTATTTGGCAGTTTGGTATTTGAAACGTCAGTCTTTTTCTGTTGTAACTTATGTAGATATCTGGCTTAAATATAGTTCTTAAGAAGCTTCTAATAAATTATACAAATTAAAAAGATGCCTTTTCTGATTAAAAACCCACCTTTTGTTTGGTTTTGATTTGGCTTTAAATGGCATTTTTGGTTGGGGAGCATACTCTTCAGTGTCCAGATGGGGTGGGAATGTGGACTGTCCACGGGCACACAGGGGCCCGAACCCGCTGAGCAGCCCTGGCCTTCTGCCTCCACGCTCAGTAGAACCAAACCTTGAGCAGCCCTGGGGCTCGACCATAAAGAGGAGAAAAGCTAAACTACTTCCATGAGGAAGGAAAGGGAAAAAGGGAGAGAACTAGACCAAAGGACTAGTGTTTAAAGGCAGGCTTCTGCTTTTTTAAACCTCAGAAGTGTCCACTGTGGTCTTGCATAGCTAAGCCAATAACCCCGAATGAGCAATTATTTTTACCAAACTGACTGCTCTGTAGATTTTAACATCCATCTTTTACTTCTAATCCATAGCCCACTCTCCTGGGAATTAGAGTTCAGTGGGAAATTGTTTTCCAAAGTGGAGAAGTCCCTCCCAGCTTTGCTTCTACTCTGAAATGGCTATCCTCACCCCAGGTTGGCCACGGATCCCCACTGCTCAGGGCCTCTTGGCCTCAGGAAGTGACCCGCTTGGCTCCCCGCCTGGGGACACCCTCCTGCCCCCATCAGGCAGGACTTTGGAAGCTGTACTTTTGCTCTCTATTCTACCAGTTTCCATCTCTGGGCCCCTAAATCTTTGTAGTAACGAATCTTTCACTTGTTCCCAACTCTCCACCTCTCCCGACTACCCTGCCCCCTGTAAAAAAAAAAAAAAAGAAATAAAAATCTTTTATGTTTCTTTTTATCTCTTATTTCCTGGTCTCTTTGGTGCCCATATGTGGCTACTGGGGAACTCTCAGGGTTGCCCTGGGGAGGGGAGGAGAAAGTAGTGCTGGTGGACACAGAGAAATTGTATTCCCCAGACAGGCTGTTGTCCCTTCCATGTCGCAGCCTGATAAGCCTGCGAGGAAAAGTGACAGAGTGGGCTGCGGACACAGGCCCCTGCCGGCAGTTTTTTCCTAGGCCTGAAAGTGTTTGAGTGTGGGGGATTCTTTCATATTTACCATGTACTCACTACTTGTCTAGAATTTCAACTTTTTTCTTTCTTGCCTCTCCCCTTCATTACTTCCTCTCTTCTTTTTATTTCATTGAATCTCCACTTCTCTTCCTGACCTCCACCCTCACCCTCCAGTAACTTGTCAGAGAACTCGCCAGGCCTCAGGCCTTGTTCTGTAACTCAAGTCCCCTTTGCTGAATTCCTTGGGGGCTTCTCGCTGGTGATGCTTTAGGATTGGGCACTAGGGCAGGCTTCTCCCCAAGGACTCCAGCTGCTGACATATGTTTCCAATACCCAGAAGAGACTCAGAGGTTCAGAAAGGAAAGTTGGTTGGGTCTAGGGAGTGTGCCAGTTGGGGAATATCTCCTTTTGGGAAACAAGGTGACCCACTGGGGAAGTTTTTCCCACTTGAGAAAAATCCAGGAAGTTTGAACACTTATGCTGGAATGGGCCCCCGTGGTCTCAGGATAGGGTGTGTAAGTGGTCAGGTCACCCAGCTGAGTCCAGGGAGAGGATTGGCTCTAAGGTCCCAATTCCATGGGGGTGGGGTGGGGGTGGGGGAGCGTCTGATGAACCTGCCCTGTGCCCAGCACAAGCGTGCATGGGGACAAGATGGGCTGTGCCTGGCAAATGTCTAGGGTGGTTGCTATCCACACCCTCTCTTGGCCCAGAGTTGGTTCCTGACAGTCACACTTTTAATGAGCCGTGCTACTCTCAGTTTTATAACCTTTGCAGTGGATGGAGTTTCTATCAAACGCATTTTTCTTCTTGCCATCTAGAAAGAGACAGCCTAGTACGAAGTTTGTTTACTTGTCCTGAGGAAAGGTAAATTCAATCCGTCAACCCGGAGACAAAATAGGGCTTTGGGGGGTCCACCAGCTCCCGCTCCTGGCCTGGATACTGTAGCCGCAGGAAGCATCTCTGGAAACAATTAGAAGCGTCTTATTAGGGAAATAGGTGCGCGCTAGTCCTCGTCGCAGCAAAAGACAGCAACCTAGGGATAAGCCCCAGTCCCACATCTTGGCCAGTCTCTGCGAAGCGGATGGTATCTTCTCTCCCAGTGAACCTCCCCTAGGTCTCCAGTATCTCTGGTTCAGGTCAGCTCTGGCCTCCTGTGAGGGAGAAATCAGCCTTTTGGGGACACTCCTTCAGCTGAAGTGCCTGGAAGAGCCGGAAGCTTGCCCACGAGTGGCGGCAACGTAGTTCGCGCTGAGTTCCGGGCAAAGCTGAGCGCCCCCGCCTAAGCACCCCACCCATCCCTAGGCCCCAGCGGCTTCGGGGGCACAGGGGAGATTTTGCAGACAACATCCCCCCCCCTTCTCCCCCACCCTGCCATGTAAACACGAGGACTTTCTCGAGAGCCCTGGAGAGAGGCTCTAGTGGCTTCGGGGCCTGAAACCCCAGGCTTGGCTTGTTTGATGTTTAGCATCCCAGAGCGGCTCCCCACCCCCGCCCCAGCCTGGGAACCCGGATCTGCTGGTCGGAGACGCAGGAAAGCAGCCCTCTCAGCTGGCGGGCCAGGGACTGGGCCGGGTTCAGAGGAGGCGAGAAGAGCGGGTCACAGATGCTCCGAGCTGGGTGCAGGGAGCCTGGACTGCCGCCGCCCCCAGCAGGGGCAAGAGCGGGGACAGCTGGAGTCTTCAAGGCCAGGAAGCAGCTGGAGGCAGGGAATGCCTCAGCAGCCGGGGCAATGGCTCTAGGAGAGTGGCTGGCTTGGTGGGAAGTAGCTAGCTTCGGCCCCCCCAGTGAAATCAGAGCCAGGCCGCAGTCAGCTCTGCGGGGAACGCTCCTACTGCTTACTCCTGCAGGGGAGGCCGGCGCGCGCGCCAGTGCAAGGGCCTGGCAGGAGGCAGCTCTTCTCGCCACTGCTAGGGATTGGCCTTTGAAAGAGGAAGACTTGCTCCGGAGCCTTCCAGCGTTTTTGAATCCTCCTGAGGCAGGGTGAGGCCTAGGTTTCGAAGCCAGGTCTTCGATTTAGAAACCCCAGAGAAGAATTCTCAGACTTCGAAGGCCGCAACACTCTCCCAGAGCGCTAGCCGGCTTATGGGCGTCGGTGAAGAGCTAGCTGCAGGGGCGAGTGCACAAAAGATAGCTCCAGTCTCTTCTCAGACGATCCGAGATAAGAGGAAATGAGAGCGGGTTTTCTGACTTCCAACTCATTAGGGACCAGGTAAGGTCAATGCTTTGTCTATTATGTCTTTATCTTAAAAGCGGGTCAATTTAAGATAAGGGAGGGGGGGAAAGTCCAGGATCTTGTGACGTGTGCCAATAAAGACTGACCCCTTTTCTAAACTAAAAGCAAGCCAGGCAGACCATTCATTTTCTATAAACAAGAGAGTTGTGAGAAGCTTCGGTGGATTCTGATCGAATGTCCCCAGTCTCTCTAGACATTACCCCTCCCCCCAATTATTAGCGGGGGAGAAGAGTGAGCAAGGATATTATTTATGGAGAACTAGAAAGCCTGTTGGGAAATATGAATCTGAGATGATATGGCTCTTAGGCATGGTTTGCTGTGTTGTTTGTTTCAAATTCGGCTTTCTTTTAGAATGGAAGGGAAGTGACAGACATGAGTATTGCAAGATATAAGGCTAATGTTTTCCTTGTTCAACCAGGTACCTATAAGGAATCCCAGACACCACTTCCTCTGCCCCCCCCCTCCTGGCTGGCGTTTTCGTGGTTGTGCAATCGTATTCTTGCAGCTTCAGGCCACCCTCTGTGGGGTCCAGTTTGGGCTCCTGCCTCAACTTGGAGTGCAGAGTTTTCTAGTGCCTCTTTGGCCAGTATCTTCTGGAAGGAGTGTCCCACACTGAGTCACTGTCTGTGGTGAGCTTGTCCACCCAAGTGGCTGGAAGAATTGGGTAGGAGTGGGAATAGAGGAAATATGTTTTATTCAAGGGGGGAACCAGGGTCTGCATGCCTTCTCCCCCATGTAATTGTGTTTCTAAACTTTTCCTGATTATTCTCAAAGGAATGGAAGATGAGCAGGCTCAGCAACTTGACAGCACAGCCTTTGCCTTATTTGAAGCCGTAGCTGAAGCGGCTGGCTGCACTTCTCTCGGACAGTAACCCAAAGCCCTACTCGGAGAGCTTGTAGGAATGGCCCAGGCTCCTCAGATGAGACTGTTCCCCATTCGGTCTCTGCTTCCTAAACATGTATTGTCTTTGTGATTATGAATTGCAACAGTTTTGGAAAGTGTGAGGTTTAAATTTATTTCTCTGTTTTATTTCTTCTTGAGTTACTTGCAGGACATGGCAATATAATCAATCACTATTAGTGCTCTGCCTGAAATGGGAAGAAACATTTAAAAAATTGCAGGCAATAGGGCTTGCTAAAGACGACTCTTTCCTCCAACATAATAGTAGCATCTGGTTCTGCTTACTCTGCATGTAGGTGTAAGAGTTTGCATACAGACTCCTGTCTGTATGTGTATTACAGAGGTACATGCATACATGTACCTATCTTATATGTATTTTATAATAGACTTTAAAAGAAAAAAAGTTATTATAGAATTCTCTTAGCAGAGAATCTTACAAAACCTGTTAGATGCAAGAACAACACATTCATTACCTCAACCAAGATGTCACATGAAACCAAATTTCCCTTAAAAACTCATGCAAACAAAAAACTTTACTTAGTTTCGCTAACTTTAAATTCGAACATTAATTTACCTTCACATGAAACTGGAGAACTAATTATGTTATAGGGACATATTAAAATTTATTCTTAAAGAAAATAAACTTGTTGCCTGAGACATACAGCTACAGATGGGACTTCTTGAAGCAATCTATAACAAAAATTGTTTTCATTTGCTGCTCCTACATTACCCACTAGTGAAAATCATTAATATAAATCATGTATTACTATTTCCAGTTAACAAAAACAAATGGAAATGCTTTCTGACCATTTTTTTTGTAGCGACCCCCTCTCCACCCGCCAACCTGGCCTTCACAGAGTAGTGGAAATAAGAGGGCAGGTCTATGCGTGTAGCTGGAAAAGAAAAAGATAAACTTCTCCTTCTCCCTTACCCTATTTCATTCATTTCCAGGAATTTTGTCTTTGATTGCCAGGCTGTTGGTGCAGTGTCAAACACTGCATTTCTAGGGATTATGGTGATTATTGCTAGTGTCATTTTTACAAAATCATAGATGTCAGGCCACATGAAAAATGTGTCTGGATACCATTCCCCAGTCGTGAAGCCTCACAGTGTTTCTTGGGAAAATCACAAAGAACAGCAGGGGCTCGACATTGCCTAGCACTCTCCCTCTCGATGCTGCTGCTTGAAGGTGTCCACAGCTCTAGGAGACAAGGGTTTATTTGGTCTGTTTGCCACTGATTTACCTGATTCACCCAGAACACACAGGGCTGAGTGCGTGGGCACAGATGTAAACCTGGGAATTACCATAATGACGGGAAGAGGATGGAGACCTGGTGCCTCTAAGCTAGCTGCTCGCTCTGTTCTAACCTAGGAGACCAGTTCAATGGTTTAACACATCTGGGTGTGCTTATGTGCAGAGGGAACCCTGCAAGTTAGGGTCCTGCAGCAACCCCCATGCTCACCCAGAGCACCAGGTTTCTAAATAGACTTGGAGCAGTGGGCTCTTTCAGAGCAGACTCTGAAGCCTCAGAGGATTAAACCCCTCTCCTTTCCTGGCCACTCCAGGGTGCCTCAAGGTCTGCAAGGGTGGGGACTAAGGGAGGAGGAGTGAGCTGGGCTGGAAGTCTTCATCTTTCCCTTCTGAGTGTGCTTCAGAAAGAAATGCAACCCATGTACCACAGGCATGCCCAGAGCACACGTCTCCGCCTCTGGCCAAGGCTAGAAGTTGTAGCCAGGTCCTGACTATTCACCAACCTGCAATATTATCTGAAATGTTAATTACCGCTCCCAGGCAGGACTGGTGAGGCTGAAGCCTAGGTGCAGTAAACTTCATCAGTGCTGCAATCTGTCATATCCAACACTTACACAGCGTAAAGCTCAGGTAGCTGTCAGTACATCACATAGGTTTCATCCTGAAATGAAACAAGAGAACCTTTGGAAATATTGAACAAAAAAGGCAACCATAATCTAGCACTACATGGGGGCAAAGAGAAAATCTTTGAGGTCTGTGGTAACATATAAGCACCTTCACTGCATCCCTAACAGTTAACATTAACCTTCCTGTATGAACTGTTTCCAACAACTACAATGCCACACCAGTCCAAAATTAGTTGTTAAAAATTCTTGGCATGGCTAAATACTTAGATTTTGTTGTTTGGGTGTCTATGGAAGCTGGGAGTTTGTGTGTATGTGGCTCTGCTCATTGGTAAGACAAGAGAGGAAAAGAAAGAGGACTGGAAGGAGGGGAGGGAGGAGGAAGGCAGGGAGAGAGGGAGGAAGGAGGGAGGGAGGGACAACTGTACCTAGTGAAAGTGTGTGGGATTCTGCTGGCGTTTTTGATACAGCTGAGTCGTGCTGGTTGTAGCTCGTCTTTGGTTCAAAGAGTTGGGGCACAGTGGGAGAATGTGTGGTGTGTTTGTGGTGTTTCAGTGGTGATGCTAGTGGGGATGGCAGGGGAGCCTGCTGGGAGGCAGTGTGTGTGCCATTTATTTGCCCTGGACCAGTAATACAATGGCAACGTAATTATCTAGCTGAAACATGCTCAAACAGCAAAAAGTTGCAAAATAGATCAACCTCCCTGAGAAGAGCCGGAGCTGGTTACTGAGGTCTGCAGCCATCATCCTTTTTTCAATACATTTTAAACAAGAGGATCCAGGGAGTGATTCCGATTCAATACACATAATCAGTTTGCAAGTCTTATTTCCATTTGAAAACAGGGCCATTTGCAATCATAAGAGCCGGACATGCTGAAGGATACCGGGTGCTTTCCCAGCAGATGATGGGTGACAGAATGTGCAGGCGAGCACTAAATATTTTCTTCAAGCCTCAGACCTTGTGCATCAGTCTTTGGTCCTGTTGAATTTTGGACTGAATATTCCTGTTGAACATATAACTTAATTGCTTAGAGAAGTCAGACTCCATGGTCGAAGGGGGAAAAAAAACGGCAAGAAAGGTGAGAAAGGAACCATGTTTGTGCTTCTCCTGGGCCCTGGTGAAGAGTCATTTAGAGAAGAGTACACAGGTACAAGACTTGATGGGAAATGCAAACTTCTTTCTAAAAGAAGAGCCGCCAGAATAGGTTGTCCGGGAATAAAATTTGCGGGTCGGAGCCGCAAAGCCCTGCCTGGGTGCGGCGGGGCCATCGGGATGCTTTCGGGGTGCGGCGCAGAGCTGCGACCGAAGCCCGGGGGTGGGCGCCTCGGCTTCCCCGTGGCGCCGCCACAGACTTGGGAGTCACTCGTGGCCCCGCAGTTTCAAGTTGGTTGTCAGGGGGTTCAGCTCTCAGTGTGGGCACTGAAAATCTCCAGCTGTTTCCTGTGGTGGAAAGTTTTGGTTTTCAGGACCAGGAGAAGCAGCTGGCCGGGACTTCCCTCTTCCTAGCCGGGATTTCGGCACCCCCCACCGCCCTCCGGCTCTGCTCCAACCCGCGCCCGAGGCCTCACCCCGCTGCCGCGCCGCCCCCCCCCCCCGCCCCCCACAGCGCGGCCTGCCCCCCGCCCGCCCACGCCCAGCACGCAGGCTCACTGTCTGCTCCCACCCAGCTTCACCCACCTCTGACTTAGACCAGGGGGTCGTTTTTTCCTTCTGGTTTCACGTGCCGAATCACCTCGGCTCCCCAAAGCCCGCCCGCCCACCGGGCCACCAACCCCTGGTGTGGAGACGCTCCAGGAAGTCTGGTGTGCAAATGAGTAGAAATTTCCTGTGAATTTCGATGCCAGAATATAAAGATACTCGTTCACTGCGTTTTGACAGTAATCCAAACCCTAACTTGAAGGAATTGTTTCAATGATCTTAAAACACTATCTTTCTTTGAACAAATAAACAAAATCAAACAAATGTACTGCTGCTGCTTCCCTGATGAGTAAGGAGAGGGGAAGTTTTGTCCCTGCCCAGACACCAACGTCTAAGGAGCTTTCTCGTTGCCTGAAATCCAATCTAATAACAATGTGTGCTCAACGCCCATTCCATTTTTATTTCGAAAGGGACTAATTCGGTAACCTCAAGTTGGTGCCTCCTGGGCAAGTATATTTTTAGACGTCCTTGCAAAGCATTTCTTGCCTCTGGGAAGATCCAGGAGAACCCACAGATGGAGGGGGGGGGGGTGTGTGAGAGAATGGTGGTGAGGGGATTCTGCACAAGTCTGCCAGACTGCTCAATTTTCTGCAACATTTGTCCTAAAAACTCAGATGTTCTCTCACATGTCAAATTATAGAAACCACAAAGATCTAAGCACATCTCTCTCTCTCTCTCTCTCTCTCTCTCTCTCACACACACACACACACACACACACCAGCTGTAAACTCTCTAGATTTTGTCTTCTCTAGAACCCATTCTTTGGATAAACAAGAGTGGTCCTGAGGCACTAATTCACCCTGAGCCAAGGGGGAAAGTTCAGACCTCCTGCAAACTGGGAGGACAGAACTACTAGAACTGGCAGGAGTGAGAACGAGTCTGGGACCAAAAATACCCAATCTGCAAGGGTGAAAGGGGAGCTAGCCCGCCTACCTGTGGACAGGGCCCCAGCATAGGCATGGCCGGGTAGACAGAGTGGGTGCATAGAATGTGCCCCACAGCAGCAGAGAACCAGAACAGGCTCTCAGGGCAGGGAGTTTCAGCCATCTGACTACTCCATACAGACATGGGGACTATACGACCATTTCTAGGAGTTGTGGTTGATTTGTGCTAATTCCTTCCAGCCTTCTTGGACCTCCCTGGGAACCAAGGATACACAGGCTTAGGATTGTTGCCTCATCAGGAACAATCTCTGTCAAGAAGAAATCCCAGCCTGTCTTCCTCAGGGAACTGCCCCCTCCCCGCCCCCCCCACACACACACTGTCTCCCAAGGCAGATACGGGAAACCTTCACTAGGACCCAAAGATCGCCTGCAGGAACATCGCATTCTTGTAGGGATGACCTGATGTGACTTTATTATCTACTTTCTATTAGTGTTCTCGTCCTCCTCATTTTCTACTTCTACATTTCAGTGCCTATGTTTTACTTGCTTTCTTGTCCAATTCCATCCTCATGGCACAGTCTTATTTCACGGGCAATTCGTTATCATTTTCCTAATGTCAGTACTAGGAAAAGCCAATAAAGTGGCAGCGCTAGGAGTTAAAGAAGGAAAGCCAGTAAGGCCCATGTGGGAGGCTAGTTGGAGGCTGGGGGTGGGGGAAGGGAGGGGTAAGAAGACCAGAGAACTGCCAAGGTCACCCTATCAGAGGACTACCGAGAAAAATTACATAAGCAAAGAGAAGCCGTAGCACAGAGAAATTCAATTAATGTCAGTAGACAGGGAGGAATGAATATACCCTGAACTTGAGGCATATACCTTACCTGGTTAGGCAAATAACAGGATGAGGAGGAAGCAGATGTGTGTATAGTGATTTACCTCTGAGTTAAAAGGTAAATCTAGCAACCCCATCCTTCCTCCTCCAGAATTTAAGAATAGGGAATCTCTGCTAGAGCAAATTAAAGGGCCACGGACGAGGCTGAGGAGCCAGGGACTGGGGTTAGCCGGCCAGACTCCAGACTGGCCAGCTCGGGGCTCACACTCAGGGGAGAAACAAATCTGGGGGAACCTGGAGGGCAGAGGTGCAGCCCCTGGGGAAGGAAGAATGGCTTCTGGAAACTTCTGTGGAAACCCAAAAATCCTTTCCTTCATACAAGTGCCCACCACTCCTTTCTGCAACTGAAGAGGAAACTTTAGGAAAAGGAGAAACTCTGGGTCTTTCCCGACCCTGGTGGGTGGACAGCGCCCCCTCCCGTTCCCACCAACGCGGCCTCGAGCGACGAGCCACGTGGAGGGAGCCCAGGCCGCTCGAGGAAACGGCTGGGCGATTCCGCCGGGACTTTGAGCCTGGCGCCCCGCTGCCCTCACCCTCGGGCTGTGAGCCCCTTCCCACGGTTGGAAGGCAGGCTCCGAAAGGGCGACCGGCTCTCTGCCCTCGGCCGGGCCGCGTTCTGCTGCGCGCAGGCCGCGTCTCCTCTTGCGGTCCCTTCCCGAGGTGGGCGGGCGGCCCGACCCCGCCACAGACGGTACGGGCTGGCGGGCTGGCGCGGGCCCCGAGCCGGGCGGCGGCGGCGAGGGGAGGCCGGGCCGGCCGGCCTCTGCGGGCTGCGCTCGTGCGGGTGGGGGAGGGAATCCCGCCCCTCCCCCCAGTCTCCTCCCCGGCCAGCTCGGGGGCTTCCCCGCGAGCCTGGATCCCCGGCCCTTCCTTTTTCAAGGGTCTTGCACACTGGCTGTGCTGCATTTTAGCAGCAACGCATTAACCCTTTTAATGCCCCGGCAGGGCGCTGTGCGGCGAGGACCTCGTTTGTTTTGCAGCCACACAAGGGCACTTTGGAGACGCCTTCCGGCCTGGGGGGCGCAGGCCTCCCCAAAAGGCCCCGGGCCGGCGAGTGAGGCCGGAGACCGACCCGGGCCGACGCCCCAGCTGGTCGGGGCTGAAGGCGGCTGCGTGCACTGCCCGCCGTCGGCCCCGCAGCTCGGCCCGAGCGCCTGGCCCGCAGAGGCTCCTCCCGGGAAGGACGGGGAGCCTCGGCGCGAGGTCAGCCGGCCGGGTCCCGATGCCCAGGCTCTCCCTCTTCAATATTCTTCGATAATTTCAGAGGCATAGATTTTCAACTTTTGAGGGATTTTTGTTTCATCGCTACTAAATTAAGAAAGCGAGTCTTCAAACGTCTTCATGTGTATGTGTTTATTATTTTTTTCTAGCATTCAAATGAATGCGAAACCACGGATCGAATCCCGTCATTCACTTGGGGTTAGCTTCTCCCGATATTTCACACGGAAAACAAAACTGGGTCTCTCTTATTTGTACTTGTCCTTAACCTCTGCAGCCACTGCTGTAGATGCGGCTCTGTCCATTCTCTAATAGATTTTACCAGGGGCTGGTGACAGAGAACTGATTTCTTTTCTATTAGGGTTTAGCACATCTTTGTTAAAGGCCTGTAGAATGACCAGGGATTAGATTTGCATCTCTTAGACGCCCTGTGTGGTCTTTGTGCGAAGCTTGTAACTGTTAAAAATGACTTGTTAGGAAGCGTGTGGGCTCTCATCGCTCTCCTTTTGACAGAACGATTGTGAAATTCAGATTGGCCCTGTAGGATTTAGCCCGCAGATTCCACCTGAACCCTAAGCAATTAGACCCTAATCTCACTGCAATCATATTTGAGTTAGGATTTGTTGCACTTTGTTTACTTCAATTAAAAGCAGTGGAATAATTTTTTTCAGCCTTTAGAGTAAAATCTCCATGCGTAAAACCTCAGGACTTCTTAGAAATGGGTTTGGTGGTGATGAGATTTCTTTTTCGATTCGTTTCCTCCCAGTCCTCCCGTCTGCCCCTCCCCCACTTAAATAACTCTTCTTTCTTCTCCGTTGTACGCTACTAAAGCTCGGAGTGTCTTCCCGGGGGCTGAATTCAGGTCGCCTAGGAAGCACTGCGTTGAGATGATTCCCAGCTGCGAGGGGCGCCCAAGCTCCGGGAGTCCCCAGGCCCCGGACAGGGCCCTTAGGTCCCGCCTGGGAGCCGCGCTCTCCGCTCTTCGCAGCCGGATGGTCCCTGCGTGAGCTTAGGGCAGGGTGTGGCGGTCTGAGTCTCCCCGCGCTGTGGTGGAGCAGACCCGCTAAGGCGCAGCACGGAGACCTCGGAGGTGGAGTGTCCGCCGGGAGGAGGAGGGACTCGGCGAGGCCCCGACGTGGCGTCGCTTCGGCCCTGCAGCCAGCGGCGCGCACCCGCGGCACTGGCAGGCGGACCCGGTGGACTCGCCCCTACCAGTTCTTCCTCGGTGCTGGTACCTTCTGGGCGCACGGCAGCCCTCGGGCGATCCGGCCCGGCGACCCTCCGGGCCCCGGCGGCCTCTGGCCTCTCCTCGTCAGGCCCCAGGCGGCCAGAGCGCGGCCCAGCGCCGCCCCGCCCCGGCTGCGCGAGGCCAGTCGCCCAGGTCTTCAGAATCTCAGGATTGTCTGGGCGTTTAACCCTGCGCAGTTCCCAAGGGTCGCCTGCGGTTACTACTGTCAAGCCAGGTCACTTTAGTAGTATTTCTTGATCTATGTTGACGTTATCGCCTTCTGATTTGGTGCAACTTTGTCACTTCTGCGTCCTCAGACATCTGATTTGGGAAACACCTGACGACTTCGGGGTTGTTTTTTCCCCTTCCATTATGATTCATGACTACTTATTTGCACCCACTGAAGTTCTTTCGGTTCCCTAAATTACTGCTTCGTCTTTCTCAATTAACACTAATGTGGGAGTCAACACAGGGTGTAAACAAGAGGAATTCTCTGGCGCGGAGGACCTCAATGCTAGTTATTTGATGGGGGAGAGGGAGACGCCACTTTTAAACTTCCCGGTGAACTTTTGGATAACAAGTGCTCTCATTATCACCCGTCACAGAGGATAAAAAAAAAATGTTCTTTTTATTTCATTCCATGAGAGCGAAGGAAAGGTTGCTATCTGCCTTTGCAACTAAAACATTTTAAATGAGAAGAAAGTCCTTTGCTGACACTGTGTAAATGGTAGCAACGATAAGTAGTTTAAGTAAGCGGTGCTCTCTTCATGTTTTCTGAGGCGGAGTTTATTTTAAGGAGACTTATCTCTGGATAATTCCTATAGCTAATTATGCTTAACTTTATTAAGCATAATTCTTAAGACTTTGAGGGAATAAAGGAGATTCTGTCTTGCCATGGATGGGGTGGGGTGGTCTTGGGGTTAGGCAAGTCTGTGATAATCTCTGAGATCTACCAAGAGAAGTCTTGATCTATTTGATTGAGGATCCCTGCTTTAAACCAGTCCTGTGTGCAGTTTAGTGCAGTTTTTCATTTGTGAATAGGAACTGTATCAAAACCCTAGTGTGACCATGACAATTGGGTAATCACACAGAAGGCATCTTTGCTAATGGAGAGATTCTGTAAATATGTTTCTAGTGAATACACAGATAACAGTCACAGTGGAAGGGTCAGGCGCCACAAATCATAGATTACTCTGCCAAGGGTTGCCAGCCATCTGAGGCTTGGAAGGACATTAACTGCCTTTGCATTCTCAGAATGCTCTTCTCAGTTTGTGATTTCACTTACTTGACCCTACTTCTGTTATTAAAAACCTGGCAGGCACAATCAAGGGCAAGCAGGTTGGCTACCTACCCTCCTGGCAGCTCTCCAATGTTCCCATTTAGCTGCCAGGAGACAAGGAGAGGAGCAAATTAGTCATGTAATCCTGCAGTAGCATCTAGAAAGTACCAGGAAAACTTTAGTAGCAACAAGCAAATCCACCAATCAACCTCATTTTAAAATTTATATATAAAACAAATCATGGGGAATTCACTCATGGGAAGGGCAGGGAGGAGAATGATAAGAAAGTGACTTCATTATAGGTGCTCTCAAGCAGTTTCCTTGGAAAGTAAGTTGTAAGTGCATTACTTGATAGTCCCAGTTTTGAAATCTGCCACAGATAGAAATAGATTCTCATTACTAACAGGGAGCAAAAACCAGGAAAAGTTTCCCTTATCAGATAGTAGTGGGGAAAAAAGATCAAGAGTTTTTAATGAAATCTGGAGTATTATTTCTTCTTGTCACTGGTACACACTTCTGGCTTTTGCATTGCATTAATAGAGAAATTATTGCTAACTTGCTAAGATTTAGGTGCTCACCTTTCAGAGAAATGTGAAATTGAATTATATGAAAATAGGTTTTTTTCCTATCTCAACAAGCAGGTGTTTGGCAGACAGGGACATTGTAAAAGCAAAATGCACCTCTCTCTAATGTTAGTGGACTTTTCTTGAGGAGGTAAAATCTAGGAGTGTAACACAGAAGAATCATAAGGGTGAAACAAGACGTCCTGGGTTCCCTTACTGGCAAAATAGGCCCTTTCGTCACGCTCGTACATTGGAAGTGGCTTTGGGACTAGAATGAACTATCGCGATTGATGATAAAACCATAACTTTTATTAGTAGGTACCGTGACCTGCAGACTGACTTGTGATTTGCTTGTGTGAGAGGCCTTCTGGCACTTTTTGGATAGAAAAGTTCAATTCACTGAAGTATGAGTGTTCAGAAAAACTAGCAAAGTGTATTTTTAGAAGAATATTATACTTTCTAATATGTCAGGAGGTTTCTAAATGTGAGATATAAAAAACTAATATTTTTCAAAATTACACTATCATTACATTAGCATATTTTAAAGAATGGAGATAGATATTACTCATCTACATTATCAAAGAGGAAAATATTTTAAAACCAGATGACAGATTTGTGCCTTATAATTTAAACAATACTGAATGGTGAACAATCTTCCAAGTTCATTTAAGCAGGAATGGGATAGAATGAGAATGGGAGGAATATAAGAGTGAATAAAAAGATCTTATTGTACAGATATGCCTATTTTATTAGCTTATAATGCAAATCATTACTTGTTCTTGCTACTAAGAGCCATTTTAGTGTAATGGATTCATTTCAGTTGATCAAGAAAACTAGAGCTTATGTCTTTTTCTAAGTTCATGAAGAACTTTCAAATTGCCCCACCCAAGTTGGAGACACAGATATATTTTTCTTGCTTACTAAGTTGTAAAGTTAGAATTTATACTGATGAACATATTCCATCTTGAATAGCATTCCCTGGTAAAGAAGTTTTTTGTTTTTTTTTTCAGGAGAACAGAAAAATAGAAGAAAATTCTAAGCCTATGTGGCATCTGAAGTTCTTAAATCTGTAAACAGCCATATTCTTTTTCCCCCTTTGTGTGTCTGCTGTGAGTCAGTGCCCGTATGGGGCCTGGCACACAGTAGTTCTATAAGTTTGCTGAATTAATGAATTTATAAAACACTTTCACTATTGTTCTTGTCGTAGTCTTTTCTGATATGCAAAAATATAAAGATAAAGGAGTATGATTAACCTTTTTCTTGCTTTTAATGTGAACAAAAAATTAGCAAAATTCTAGGTGGGCCCTGACCAGTGTGGTTCAGTTGATTGGGCATCATCCTGCCAACCAAAAGGCTGACAGTTCAATTCTGGGTCTGGGCACTTGCCTGGGCCGCAGGTTTGGTGCCCAGCTGGGGCATGTGCAGGAGGCAACCGATTGATGTTTCTCTCCCTCTCTTCCCCTCTCTCTAGAATCAATAAAGTAAAAAAAAAAATTTTTAATTCTAGGTGGGTTGACTCAACATGACAGAAAAGAGGCCTCATTCTATGTGGTTAGCAAGGAAGGAATCTCTTACATTCTTCTGCCTGGTCAAATGAAAACTGAGGAAATTCTGTAATGCTTAAAACAAACACTCCCCCAAAGCTTAGATGTAACACAAAATACACCCTAAAAAGTAATGCCTAGGAAAATCCTTAGAGTTAGTTTCTTTTTTCAGTCCAGACTTAAGCTTTCTATGGCACACCCACTATTCAAGACCTTTAAAATTCTAAAATTCTTCTGAAGTGGTGAGGGGACCAGAAGTTCTCAAATCCTATAATTTTTTAGGGGGTAGGAATGGGAGCTGACCAGTGTGGTATCATTTACTAGAAAAGAATTAAAAAACTGGTGTTGATTGATAATGGTCTACCACATAGGGCTCCTCTGTGAAAGGTGGCCCAACGGTCAAGAGGAATTCGTTCACTGCACAGAAGCAAAGGCTACTATTACAGCGTTCCCAACTTCTGTCCCTTATTGAGCACCCTTCACACTTGAGTAGGGGCTGCAGCTCTGAGGCACAATGGAACCATTGGAGAGGAGTCGGGGGGTAATCGAAAGATGGCAAGTAGCTTCAGAGTTGGGATGCCTGTGCCTTATACAGGGGTGGACAAAAGTAGGTTTACAGCTGTGAGCACATGAAACAGAGTTTATTTTTGTATTAGTTATTAATTATCATACTATTATTTATTTTACAACTGTAAACCTGCTTTTCCCTGTGCCCTGCTTTGGCTCAAGTAATGCCTAAGAAAATCCTTAGGGAAAATGCCTAGGGGGCCTCTCCTTATTGATTTGGGGTCTGATATGTACATGTTCAGGAAAGGCTATACTGGCAGATTCTTTTCTATTTTGATGTGAAGCCTTTTATCAATATTAGGGTATTATTTCAAGTGGCCAGTGTATGTATATGTACCAAGGATACCCCCGGTTCCAACTGAGCAGGCTCCCTAGAAGACACGTGCCTCCAGAAGCATTTGCTCAGTGAGATGGGGAGGATGGCGAGTCGAACAGCAATAGAACCCTAATAAGCTAAATCTTAAATCTAAATTCTATTTATGTAAGACTAAAAATCCTGTCTAAAGCACTCACTTGGCACTGATATCACCTACTGTTTTTATCCAAACATGCATTTTACGCTCTTAGTGGGTTACAGGTAATCCTTCAACTTGTGTTTTCAATAAAAGAGAATGTTCTTCTTCGCCAATGTCTGAGCAAATGGTGACTCATTGTTTGCCCCAAAATTCTTCTCTTCATTCACCTGCAGATAGGAGTCAACATTTCATCGCCAACTTCATGCCAAAATCAAACCACTATAATGAGAGTGATTATAAAATTATAGAGAAAATCGTTGATAGAAACAAAAAACAGAGCTTATAAAAATATCCTGTTGCCAATGTATATCCAGTTTAGAATTATGCAAAGGAACTAGGGGATATCATCCTAAAATGTAAAGCTTCTGTGATAAGAAAAAATATGATAGTTTGTTTATTGACTTATGTCTTTAGTCAGTAAACACTCACTGAGTGCTCACACTAGGCAAAATACTAGGCATGGAGAAAAAGATATGTCTCCAACATCAAAGACAATGCACCTGAGGAGTCAGGCTGGTAAACAGACAATACAGTTCAATGCACTGAGTAAAGTAATGTGAGGGCTGTGTAAAAGGCAGTGGGACCTCAGGGAAAGGAGCATCTATTCTTGTTAGGAGGAGAAAAGATTATGCTTGAGCTCACTCTTGAAGGAGAAGCAGTGTTATCAGGTATTCCAGTTGTAGCAAAGAGCATGTACAAAGGCCCATGACAATGAAAAGTGTATCATGGCCATGGAATCATACCTAGCTTATATTGCTGGAGCAGAAAGTGTGAGGCAAGTATGGGGAGTGAAACTGAAGGGGTGGCATGGGTGAAACGTTTTGAAGACTCTGAATGACAGACTGAGAAGTATAGATTTATCATGTAGCAGAGGGAAAGCCATGGAAGAAATTTACATATAATCAGATGCACATTTTAGAAAGACATGCAGTTAGCAGACTAGAGAATGGACTGGAAGTGGGGACAAATTAGTGTCAGTGAGACTGCATGGTGGTTGTTTTTATCTGCCTGCTTGGAGGGAATGTGCTATTTCACTAAATAGAAACAATCCTCAAACCCTGGCAAGAATGAGGGCATTGAGATATTTTCCACAGAGGCATCTTTCTAAGGAAAATGACTGTTCACATTGGGTAAAGATTGCCGATTAATTTTGTATGCCCTGTACATATCTTTTAGGGTCAAGTGTACATTGCTCATTGTTTTACCTAATGGTGTCATTGACACCCACCTGAGGTGACATTTCTGTTACTGCGCTAAAGGACTGTAGTGTCGTAGAAAGAGTGCTATTAGGAGTCAAGAGATTTGCCTTTAGTTCAACTTTACATCTTCAGCTTTGTAAGACCTTGGGGAAGTCACTTCACTTCTTTGGGTCTCAGTTTTCTCAGTTATAAAGTGAGGAGTGCAATATAAATTATTTGTAATGCCACTTTATATCATGCTATGATTTGGGACTTTGTTTGCAGTTGTTAATCTCTTCTAATGTTTATTTTTTTCTTACCTCATCTTCACAGTCTGCCACAACTTTGAAAGGAACAGAAATACTTGAAAGATAATTCCAGAATGTGTTATTTAGGGCAAACATTCTGTTTTGTAATGCATAGCACTAAATATACTCAGCTTTCCTCCTGGAAAGAGTAAGATGTTGGTAGCCATCTTGAAACCGTGGACACAAGTCACATTTTATCCTGATGTGAACCAAAAGAGAACTATTTCATCACTTGCAATGTCTACTACCTAAATTAAGGATTTAGCTCCAATTTTTAGGTTATGGATTTTCCTTTCCAAAATGAGTGCTTCTCAGGCAGATAATTGTATGTTCTCAGAAAGTTAGTATATGGATAAAATTGTGGCTCTTAAAACTATAGAAAGTGTATGGCTTCTAATAATACTCTCCTTATTTTAAATTCCGCATTTCCTTGGAAACTTCCTGTTACTTAATGCTCCTTTTCTTTTCTTTTGTTTTTTCACTTAAGGGCTTGTTTACATTAGTAATATATCTTCTAGAGCTCTGGGAGTTCATAAGGTTTGTACCTACAAAGCAGCACAGCACTGGTAATGTGCTTTAGAGACATGCAGGGGTCCCACGGCAAATCAAAATGTTTTTAAATGTATGACATGTGTGAAGTTGATGAAAATTCATGACTTTTCTCTGTCAGGGCTGCTCGAGCTTAAATCATCAGAGAAAGGTGAGTGCAAAGAATTTTATTTAATACTTTTAATTCTGAGATCCTTCCTGTCCCTTGCTCATGGTCTCTGTTTTAGCTCTGTTCTGGTGAGTAGTCTACTTACACAAATGAAGAAAAAATACTAGCCGCATGCTCTAAATTGCTTTTCAGATTTTTCTGCATAAACTATGGCTCAGATGTGTAACTTTTAAAGAGGAATTTAGATGTGGTTTGAGAATGTAATCACGTACTATAGAACATGCAAAATACATGTGAAAGACCACATGAGTGCTGTTAATTTAACTGATTATACTTTATGCTTTAGAAATATTTTCAAATTTATCTTTTAAAATTGAAAAGAACATATTGCAGGAAAAATTTAAGAGATAAAAAGCCAAAATGCTGTGAGTATTGAGATCAGCTGTTTTTAAGTAACAATCCATTCAAAGCAAAATAAAAGACATTGTGCAGTGTGTGGCGGCTAAAACTGAGAACACAAGAGCATTGCAGTTAATTAGAACCAGTCTACAGGGTGCTCTGCAGCGTTTCTCACATCAGCACACCATCTGATCTTCATAATACAAGTTTCCCACAGTCGAAGCAAAAGGGGAGAAATAAATATATGTTGTTAAAATGTATGATATATTTCAATTGTTCTTCCCAATAATTATTTTTAGGTCATGGTTATGAAAATAAGATTATGAAAATCCCCAAATGTTGTTCCATTTGTGTTTTAGGATTATGGATAATCTGTGTTACATTGTTTGTTTTAATTTTGTATGTGTTTAAACATGAGGAAAAATGTAAATTTTTGAAAACTAAATTCAGTGCATGTATTTGAGGTACAATATGATTTATGCATGGTTATTGTATCTGTGAAGGTAACTGGGCTTTTCCTGGACTGCTGAGCCATATATTGTAAATGATTAATTAGTATTTTACAAAGAATGGAGGACTGCATTTTAGCTATTTTCATATTAACAGAATACTGACTAAGTAATCTACATTAACATCTGTATCATGTCTTAAAAGAATATGTAATATCTAACATGATTATAGTTCTAAAATTTATTCAATACTTGGTTCTGCTCAAAAGTTTTACTTTAGTTTCATTTATTCTACATCAGGAATTGTTTTGCTGGGGCAAAAATGTTGCTTTTGTCATGTTTTCATGAAGTTCATAGTCTGTTCCTTGTAAGCAGCGCTTGTTTTTCCTCCCTGCCATTCCTGTGTGTGCGCATGTGAGAGACAGATTCTTTGTTATGTTGTCTTCTCACATTAAAGGTGGAGCTCCCTCTGGGCCACTGAGGTGCTTCGAAACAGAGTTGTAAGATGGTTTGTTAAAATGTTTAACTTGGTTTAAAAATATACACATCTTGATGGTAGTTTATCGCTGTCATAAAAGCTAATTTGTAAATGTCTAGCAAGTGGCCCTTTTAGAGGCAAAAATGCCTGTGAAACTGGTGCTATTAATAAGAGAATTGTCTTCCCAATGAGTTGAGCCGATCTGTTTCTCCTGCCTTTACAAAGTGCACCTCCAGACTGCAGTCACCTCGTGCCTAGAGGAAACCGGCTTTAGAAAAAAAACAAATACTGCAGAGTTCACTTTTGACTATTTTCATTTCTTGTTTGTTTGTTTTGGTCTATATGTTTTCTCCTTTCATATCACGTAAGATATTTTTTCTCTCCCTGCTCTCAAAAAAGGCTTTTTGCTAAATATTTTCCTTCTTCAATGTTCCTTCTGTATTTCCGTAAAAAGAAAAAATAAGTTTTAAAGAACTATCCTTTCTAGCACTCAACTTTTTTCTTTGTATTCCTCTTTGCACAGATTCGACCACTTCATTGCAGGAAGGTGTCTCCTAGCTGGGTGCTCTTTAGGAAACTCACTCTTCCTACTGCTTTACAGAGACAAATGGTTTTGATGACAAATACTTTACAATGCTCAGTTTACAAATACAGAAAAAGGCTATGTTAGGATGTAAATATCTTTTCTGACTAAAGAGCCTATTAAATACATAGTGATGTTTTGTGTTAAAAAATTTTAAATCTGATATATCTTCATGTCAGGTTTGAAGTACTAGCTACAAGTATTCACTGATCCAATAAAAAGCAGTTTTCAGTAAATAACAGTGCAAAATTGGCCCCGTTGCATTTAGTTTGATTTCTAGGAATTGAAATAATAATGCTGTTGAGATGCATATTAAAATCACTCTGCTGATCTCTAACGTCATTATTTCTTATGGCTAACAATTTAGATAGAAAACTCATTTGACAAAAATAATTGGTTCGGGCGAAACGGGACACATTCTTGTGCCAGATAATGACTCCGTGGCTCCTCTGACTTCAGTGGGACTTCACTCGACACCATGCTCATTCATCTTCAAGTCTTAGGGGAAAAAAAAGCCACATTCTTTATTTTTTTTAATTACATAATTTCTAAAGAAGTAAAAAGACATAGGAGAATGGAATAAAATCATTAACAGAATTTACTCTTATTCAGTTCTTTAAATTTTTTCTTCAGGGACAGGCAAGCCATATGTTTAGTTGCAGGACAAAGGCACCTTTTTAAATGAAGAGCTTAAAGAGAATCTATAAAGAAGTTTATTTAATAGAAAGCAGGTTAACTAAGCTTTTGGTTTTAAAAACTATCTAGATTACAAAAAAAAATTAGAAAATGACCAATATTTAACGAACTTTAGAACTAATATAAGGCTTGTTTTTAATAGAGAGCAATCTTTTAAAAAATAAAAGCAATTATGAGCAACTTCTGGGGTTTACTTTGGGTAACATGCCCAGGGGCACATTGCTTTACTGTCTTTCTGGTTTTCTGTGGCAAATCTGCTTTAACTCAGGAGGTAAGAAAACTTATGGAACTTCAGAATGTTTGCAGATACTGGTTTTATGCAGGACTTAGTGTTAATGCATTTAGAAACAAAACAAAAACAAAAGCCTTAGAGTTGTACAACATTAATGAATTCATTTTACAATTATGATTATTTCTATTATTATTTTGCTTGAAAAATGACCAAGCTATACACATCAGGAATTAAAACAATTCAGGTTCTTATCAATGTTATAAAGCATTCTTTTAATAGTTTAGCAATTAGTTAAAATCCCCTTGCATGTGATTCATTAATATTTATTTTTATATTTTGAGTCATATGTATTTAAAAATTTCAGGCCATTAAATGTTATTATCTATATGTTGTGTTAAGGTTTAACAAAATCTATTGTAAACTAATTGAGTTCATTTAAAAATGTTTACATTTATGTTGCTTTTAATAGAAATACATGTGCTAAATTTAATATAAGTCATTGGCATTTTGTTAAAGTTGCAAACATTTTCTTAAAATGTTCTATTTGGTAATGAAAACAATTTCATAGATATTAGTAAATCTTCACTTTCCTGACTACTTTATATTAATTTTTAATTTCTTTAAAAATATAAATATATTATTTGTTTTTAAAAGACTGAGTACATATGTTTAGGATTCAAAATCACCCTAATAAAAGAGTTAAATATCTTCAACAGGATAGTGAACTATTTACATGGCTTTAATTTGTCTGTCTTGTAAATGATTTGACAGAACTAACTAGTGAAAACTAACCCAAACCAGAAATCACTGGGGAGAATCACCAAGAAGGAAAAAGGAAGAGTTGCAGGAAATGATATTTTCCCATCAGTGGACAGGCATGCATACATTAAAAGCATAAAAGGCAGCAGAGGGAGAAACAAAAGCTGTATACTGAGGATTCTGCAACTCTGAATTAACTAAATGGAAAAAAATGAAATCATTCTGCTTTAACTTGTTCCCTAATAAAGGAGAATTGCTTTTGTTAAATATGCTTGGTGTGATTATCAGGCAAAATTTTTTCTCCCAGGCATCTATGAATAAAACATGTGTTTGAGCATTAGGTAAACAAATAATAAATGGATGAGTTCAGTTGCAACATAATAACATTTTATTTAGAAAACATATATAATCATATTTGTATTGGCAATCCAAATTTAATGACTTCTTTCAGTAAAATTAAAGTGCCTCACAAATAGCATCTTATGCATAAGGATTGCTTATTCTTTGCCCATATTTTCTATTTTTCAAAGAAACAGATTTTTAACCATACATAAACCAGATGAAGAACAGTTTCTCAGAGAAAAAAATTCTTTTGAATCATCTTGATTTTAGGTTACAGATTATAAAACTAAATTTTAAAATACATTTCTGAGACTGAGGGAGAAAAATATTCTTAAGCCTGGTATAGCTTGGGCTGATTTGACAAGCTCTGTGTGGAGCTGAACCTCAGTCTTTGGCTTATTAGCCATTTCATTAACGCAACATCTTCTGTAAACTATGAATGAGAAGAAGCCGTTTACAACAAGGAAAGCAAACAACAGAATGAATTTCCTCTGTTGGTGTTTTATAAGACTGTTAAACAGAAAATGGAGGGAAGAACTCTCTTTAGACGATATCACTTAATTAAGTAAAGCATCCTAATCAGAGTCCCCTCCAATTGTAATGACTGTAGGGAGTCAAGTACATTTCTGTCTGTATTAGAGTATCTAACTGCAATGATTTATTGATATTTATTTTAGAAGTACAACACAAAAGCAATAAAACAGAAGAAGCAGGGAGAGAGGGTGCATGCCACAGCTTTCTGCAGGTACAGCCAGAGCACTTCAGCAGAATTCCTGATTTTCTTGTGGGAGATTTTACTTTCTAAAATCAGAGCACACCTTCAGATGAGATGGCTTCGTTCCTGCATTTGACTTTTCCAAACAGTCACTGTACTGTTTCTTTGTCCATTGGGTAAATCATTGATTCACTTTCTTCACTGTAAGAATCACCACAAATGAGTGGATGAGCACCTGCAGTGACATTACTAGATGGCATGCTACACTGATTTTAGTCTTAAAACACAGCTTCTTTGTATTGGAGAGAGATTCGAGGAAGGAGAGTAAATATACTGTATAGGCAGACAGACATTGGCTGCCCTCCAAGCTGCACACAGCATAAACCTGTTTATCTGCCACATTTCAGAAATCTCAAAAACATGTGAATAATCAGGCAACCAACTGGATAAGTGATTCACACTAGGGAATCTGACCCATATTCTGATGAGAGAGTACTATAATGTTAAAACATTGGGGCAAAGAAATGTATTTTAGAAACTGCACATAATAAAGTTGATTAGTGGTTCAAAGGAGAAAATGTTCTATGAGTTTGAAGAGGTATCCAAACCCTGTGGACTTTGGTTGGGTATTTGTGGGCAAGATGTCTGCAGAATTGAGTTCAAAACTATACTTCCACCCATGTAACTCCAATAATGGGGCCCCATGAGCATTTGGACTTAACGTTAGTTGTCAAGATAATTTATTTCTGGACACCTCCTTCTAGGTATTGAAAGTCTTTAAACCCCAAGTTATGCCAACACGTACATTTGACATTAAATTACCAAATGATTAGAACTTATTCTAATAAGAATAAGTTTTGTGGAAGAAACTTTTCTTGGAAAGTTACATTTATTTTTATAATTGGAGATGAACTGCTTGGTAATAAGTGAATTAGGCAAGCAAAGGTATTATACTACTGCTTTATTTTCCTTTTAATTTTTGTTATTTCTTCCTCATTGCTGATGTTTTAACCCCTCTTTTCCTTATTTCAGTAGTTATTGTGCATTTAGTTGCAAGTGGAAATTCTTAAAGGTTTGGGGGATAACCTAAGAAGTATGCTTTGGTTTTGAAGATCTCTTAAAATTGTTTATAAATTCCAGGCTTGGATTACTTCTATAAACTATACCTGGTTATAATCACAGCAAGATTAATGATCTATTTGCTTGGTTTGTCTGTTTGGAGCTTCTAGTATAAACCTACCATCTTACTACCAAGGAAATGTAGATTTTTCTATATTTGCAAACACAAAATGCTATTACAAAAAGACAAAAAAAATCATGCAAGATATTTAAATTAATGTTGTACAGCCTCAACTTTTTTTCCTGCATTGCAGACAGAAAGGCAAATTGCAAAACTTTTTAATACCAGAAAACTTTGTTAAATTAGTAACCAAAGATATCATCATCTTAGCAACCAGAAGTCTTGAAAAAGGTAGGTGTCTTGGAAATTTATACCCCAAATGAAATTCGCTATGTTCAAGTTTCATGATTAAAGTGTTGCTTCAAGAGAACCTATTTGGAGTTTATTGTCAATTGTATCTACCAACTACTTTTTTCTCACCTTAGCATTTTCTCATCTTCTCGTTTCTTGTCTCAGGTTCTCTTTCTTCAGGATCAGGCACAGAGACTGACTGAATGGCTCCAATTATCAGGATTTGAAAACTTACTCTCAGAATCTACCACTTTGTGTAAGTCTTCCCTGAGCAGTCTCTTCTTTAGCAGCAGGGCTCTTGCATAAGATGGAAGCATCTTTTCTTTTTTACTTCCTGTAGGCTTGTGAAATATGGTATGAAGTTTTGCATGATTTTTTATTCTAGTGCATGGAAAATCTTGCTGGAGGCACAAGATGCAAACTAAAATTCATTCCTTAAAAGATGTGCACAGGTAAGTGTTGATGGGAAGTTTGTGGGCGGTCAAGAATAATATTAAAACTATTGACAGCCTCATCAACAGTCTGAAGCCTCAACACAATGATTTTTGTAATCATGGGAAATTTTACTCAGTTTTCTATATGAGTTGGATTTTGAACTTATGTCCACAAAGCTGAAATTAGTTCTGTGAACTTCAGTTAATATTGGCCATAGCTCTTTACTCAGTCATGAAGAACTCTTTTGGAGAATTTTTAAAGTGAGGGCTAATTATGAGTAAAAAATGATCATTAAACCCTATATAACCTATACACCATAGGAACCTGAGGAATAAAGGACTGGATGCAAGTCAATGTTTTAATTGTAAAAACAATATAAGCAGGCCCTGGCTGGTGTGGCTTAGTGGATTGAGCACCTGCCTGTGAACCAAAGGGTCACTGGTTTGATTTCCAGTCATGGCACATGCCTGGGTTGTGGGCCAGGTCCCCAGTAGGGGGCACATGAGAGGTAACTACACATTCATGTTTCTCCCCCCCTTTTTCTCCCATCTTTCCCTCTGTCTAAAAATAAATAAATAAAATCTTAAAAAAATACAAACAGGGTATAAAGTTTTAAAAAAGTTTCTTTCCTCCCAGCTCCCTTAATCTCATTCTCCATTGGTAGCCATTAATAATGCTTTCCATTTATTTTAGCAGACATTTAAAAACTTCATATGCAAGCATATGTTCTTTTAAATCACAAATGAAATCATACAATATATTTGCTACACTGAACTTGCTTTTATTCACTGAGCAGTATATTCTGGCTATTGTTCCATGCCCTACACATAGACAACCTCATTCTTCTAGAACACAGGTGGCAAACAGAAAGCCCGTGGGTTGAATCCTGGCCTCCACCTTGTTTAATCTGGACCAGCACCTTGTTTCTACCTGGCGACAGCACCGAGCTCTCACTTAACTGTTAAGGAGTAGTTATATTTATACAGTCCTAAAATTACATTCAGCCCTTTGAAGGCAACCACAAGGCTGATGTGGCCCCCATGAAAATGAATTTGACACCCCTGTTCTAGAAGCTGTACAGAAAATATCAAGTAATATGCTATTATGAATATAACTATCCCCATATTGATGGATATTTTTAGTCTTTTTTCCTTTTTCAAATAATATTTTGGCAAACATGCATATTTTTGTATACTTTTATAAGTGTTATTTATAGAATTAATTGCCCAAAGTGAAATCAATATATAAAAGCACAATAACAATTTTTGTGTGATATTGCCACATAATTGACACAGCAAAAGAAGTTGCCCCAATATACCTTCCACTGATAGTTCTTGAGGTCAGTTCTGTGTGTGACATATCTGCCTGCCATTCCACGTCTTCAGATTTGACTGAACAGAGTTCAGTGGCAGCTGGGATGATGGGGTGCAGAGGGAGAATATTCCATGGCTTATGTGCTAGGACAGCAGCGTGGCCAGGGAGGAGGCAGCCCTGGGATGATGGTGCAGGAAAGCTGGAAAGCATGGCTGCCGGCAGCTTAGGTGACAGTCTGAGTTTTCACCAAGCAAGGCTCCTTGCCAGCAGCCTTCCTGACCGGAGTGGGGTCGCAGAGCAGAATCAAGAGCCATTCACACAGTCGTGAGAATGGAGGCAAAGGTGCACCGGTACCATGTCATACACGTCCTCACACACTCACACTTACACAGTCTTCCTCTCTGCTCAGATTCTAAACCAGGTGTGTGTTTACCTTTACTCCCTGTCTGGCACTGGGCTTAATTTTAAAAAAAATAATAAATTGAAAAAAGATTAGCTGCTTCGCCACAGAAATGCTACTTTTCTTTGACAAGATTGCAGCTCCATAAATTTCCCAGACACACTAAGGTGGTTTGGGGGACGATAGTGGGATAGAATTAGACCTTGAGACTTCTCTGGTTACTGGCATGAGCTGAGACTATGAGGTTATGAAGGAAAGCTGTAGAGAATAAACAATTTGGGAGAAAAACTGTTAATGACTTGATGATTATAAGAGACAGTGTCAGAAGATTGCTGAAGAGTGAAACGATCACCACACAAACCTCACAGGGACAGAAAGGCCGCCGGGGGGCGAGGGGTGGTTTCACTTCCTGTACACTTCTGCACTGAATCTCCTCATCACTGCTACTGTTGTTACCACTGCCCCTGCCCAGCTCGCTTTAGCCATTTTTATCCAGGTGATACTGGATACACCCAAGTGAAAATCCCCGCTTACCCAGGGAAGGTATTGGCAAGCAGGTGGAAACGTAGAGGTGGGTGAGCATGAAGGCAGGTGACTCATCACCACCGTAATTGCTCTCAAATCAGCTCTGTGGAAAAGCATCTGAAAAATCCTGTTGATTTAGGAATTAGACTCCCAGATACGGTAAAGTGACCATATAACCTGTCTACCCTAAACTTAGTATCAGTTTCTTTTTTGAAGTGCTAGTGAGTCATTATTTTTATGCAATTACTGCACAAATATGAACATGTTAAGTGAGCTCTTGCCAGCAATCAGGGCCACTTGTTACATAACATCAGCAAGAGGGACTCAGGTGAGAAACAACTCTGATTATAGGTATTTAGCCCAAATGTACATCAGTTGTTACTCCTTAAAATGTATTTCTTTTAGCAGCAAATTGAAATACTTTATCAGTGAAAGTTTTGACACAACAATTATACAAACACACATATGAGAACATGGGGAAATTAAATAAGACTTATAATACACACTATAACAAAACGATGGCTTAATTTGTACTCCCTTTGTAATTTTAACTAAATATTGTGGTGAGTAGTTCTTACTTTAAACCCTAAGTATATGGGCATTTATTACACACAATGTGAAAATACTTCAGGAGGCTTGTGATTAACGCTGCGGTATTCAGGCACAGTTTACAGAGACTTTCAATCAAAGACAAAAGGCCCGTGTGAATGATGAAACACAAGAAAACAATGTACGTGTACCACCAAGGACTTAATTCAGACGAGCTCGCATCAGCTCAGTTCTAGCTCTGGGCTCATCAGGGAGATCCCCAAACAAGCATTCTCTGCACCTGGCCCATAGCTGCCATATGGATTGGCCTCCAGGGTAGGGTTGCCAGATTAAATACAGGATGCCCCATTAAATTTAATTCTAGATAAATCACGAGTAACTTTTACTATAAGTATGTCCTAAATATTTCATGTGACACACTTTGGCAGGCATATGCCCTAGTCTTATGTGCTTACTCTCTGAGGCAAGATGCCACACAGGTTTGAAACCCCCAAATCGAAAATTTCAATCTAGCCCCATTGGATGCTGCCTCACTCTCTATTGCTTAGGCCTGTTTCCTTCTAATAGAACATTTTGTTCAGACTGTGTATTTTTGAAGGATTTGTTAAACATCAGTGATTGAACCCCGAGCTGTGTGGCTCAGTTGGTTGGGCATCATCTTGCAAAGCGGAAGGTTGCTGGTTGGATTCCCAGCCAGGGCACATGCCTGGGTTGCGGGTTCAGTCCCTGGCTGGGGCACATATGAGAGGCAACTGAAAGATGCTTCTCTCTCCCTCTCTTTGTCCATTTCTAAAAATAAATAAATAAAATCTAAAACAGAATTATTGATTGAAGGGAGGCATAGCCACCTTGCCACCAGTTGTAGTACCGAGAAAATTCTAAAATCTTCTGCTGATGTTCCACAGGCATGCCCTTAAGATTGGGGGCTAGATTTACCAGGGCAGACTGATATGGAATGAGATAGGAGGGCTCCGTCAGACTCAGTTTATACCCCCGCGTTGGTTTCTTGGGGTTGTGATAAAGGTAGACACTCAGTTGTCTTTTAAATTTCCTAAGTGAGACCAAATATCAACAGTACTAACTTAACCCAGCAACTAAGGAGATGGAACAGCAGTGTGGTACAATAAAGAATAAAAAGCAAAGAGCTGGCAGATTCAAGACTGACACCTGGCTGTGGGCCTGAACCAGCTGTGGGATTCTAGGCAAGTCATTTCAGCCTCCATGTGCCGTGGTTTTCTCAATAACATGGGGACAGTGGGGCAACTATGCAGAAAGATTCTTTGAGTTCGCTCTAGATGTTTGTAGTGGTGGTGATGATGATGAACAGGATGGCTGAATCATAAACAGACATTATAGAAAGCCAGTTATTAAAAAGATATTTTTATAGAGAGATATTTGAATTCAGACTCTAAAGTTTTATTACCTACTTGGTTTACAAGAGTTATATATGTAAGAGTATCTTTTTCTTCAGTTGAGAAAAGAAAAAAAAACACCAAAAACTAACCTGATTCTTATGCTTTTAGAAGAAAGCTCACAAAAAGATTTTTTCTTTGTTTAGCCCTGGCTGGTGTGGCTCAGTCGGTTGAGCACCAGCCTGCAGGCTGAAAGGTCACTGGTTCTGTTCCTGGTCAGGGCACATGTCTGGGTTGTGGGCCAGGTCCCCTGTTTGGGGCCTTCAAGAGGCAACTGATCAATGTTTCTCTCCCTTTCCAAAAGTAAACAAATAAAATATATATATTAAAAAGATTTTTCTTTGTTAAAAAATGGAGTAGAATAATTATTTATTTAGAATCACATTGAAAAATGAATGGCAGAGAGGCACACTGAGAAACATTTTGTTTAAGGCTTTTTACTTTGATTTTGGGTCAGCACTCAATCCACACCGAGCCTGTTTGTTTTGTAACAGCCCCAGACACAGTATTGTTATTTCTATTGTTGTTATTATTTAGCATAACAGCTTGGAGTTTTCAATGCACGGAGAAGGCTTCATGAGGTGTCGAGTGGATCCATTTGCTCAGTGATAAAGCAGAGGGAACAAAAGAAGAAATCGAACCAGAGGTCCTCTGGTTCCCTTTGAGCACTTGTATCTGTGATCAAGGAGAAGGGTAAGACAAGGGAGGACTCAGCCTTCCAGGCACCAGATGGCAACTCTGATTAAAGAGTATTTACTTCATTTTTAAAAAACTACCCAACCAATATATATGACTGCTAGAAAACTAGAGCATATGGGTAAGCAAAAGGAGAATACAATAATCACCCCTAACTACCTTCCAGAAGTTTGAAAAGCTCACAGGGTATCAATTTGTGTTGCTGCTTCCCCACGCAAGAGTGCTGTGAGGAATCAGAATTCATCCCGCCCTGTCTGAACCTCCCGCAGGAGCCCTGGCGTTCTGCACGGAGGTGTTCCTCCACAAACGCATTTCAATCAAGGCTTTAAAGTGGCATACTGAGTACAATCTCACTAATTCCTGTGATGACAGGACAGGATAGAAATTCAGGAACTAGATTTTAAAATTGTACTTCTTATACTGCCATTGTTTTCCTTCACAGAACTCTCTAAAGTTTGGAACAAAATATTAAACTTTTCCAGAGAAACTCAGAATGTTAGTGCTACAGGTCTGTCATCCAGGGTTCAACAAATCTTGAGCTCCACCTCTTACAGGGCCTCAAACTGCTCTTCTTTCACTTCTACACTTCTGATTTCCACCCTAGGTCTTGAGTGTAAATGAAATGGAGTCCCAGGTCTAGACTAAAAATGTCCCCACTTTAGGATTCAAATCATCTGCCCTTGAATTGGACTAAGGGGAAGGGAGTCAGGTGGGACTACCCCAGCCCAGTTACAATCCTTAGATGTTAGAGCAGAGCCGTCACTGTGAGTACCTCAGGGTGAGTCTCATTTGCCCTAGGTCCAGATTTAATGGACTCAGTACTGGGTCTTGCAAGAGAGAGAGGACTGTGACTAAAAACCAGAAGACCCATCTTCACCAAGCCTGTTAAGACGTCACAGAGGCAGCCATACTGCTTTGGGAACATCTGATGTGGACAGTAAGAGAAAGAGGTGTTCTTCTCCACTTATCCACAGATCTCTGTGCATGTAGGCAGGGCTGTGCTGCAGGGTTTGGGGGCAGCACCCAGCATAACCAGCAGCAGTGGTGCCCAGGAGAGGGATGGTTGGCCGTGTAGAAGGCAGTGGTCCCTGAGAGGCACAGGCATGGTAGAGCCTTGAAGTGCAGTGTGCCTAGCAGGAAGACGGCAGTATTCTAGTTTACAGCAGATATGGTTGAACCTACAGGATGCAGTAGTACCCAATAGGGCAAAAACAAAAACAACCCCCCCCCCAAAATGGCACCTTCCACAAGAATTATAACCAAGTGCCTTCACTGGTATGGCTCCGTGGGTTGGAGCATCATCCTGTAACTGAAAGGTTGCAGTTTTGATTCCGGGTTAAGAGCACATACCTAGGTTGTGGGTTTGATCCTTGATCAGGGTGTGGATGATCCCTGGTCCAGGCACCTCTGGGAGGCAATCAACTTAATGTTTCTCTTTTACATTGATGTTGCTCTCTCCCTAAAAGCAATTAAAGAAAAAAAAAAGAATTAGCCCTGGCTGGTGTGTTTCAGTGGATTGAGCACAGGCTGCAAACCAAAGGGTCACCTGTTCAATTCCCAGTCGAGACACTTGCCTGGGTTGTGGGCCAGGTCTCCAGTGGGGGCCACGCGAGAGGCAGCAAATGTTGATGTTTCTCTCCCTCTTTCTCTCTCCCTTCCCCTCTCTCTAAAAATAAATAAATAAAATCTTTTTTTTTTTAAGAATTATACCTCCTGGCTGGCATAGCTCAGTGGATTGAGCGTGGGCTGCAAACCAAAGCGTTGCAGGTTCAATTCCCAGCCAGGGCACATGCCTGGGTTGCAGGCCATGGCCCCAAGCAACTGCACATTGATGTTTCTCTCTCTCTCTCTCTCTCTCTTTCTCCCTCCCTTTCCTCTCTAAAAAATAAATAAATAAAATCTTTTAAAAAAAAGGAGAAGGTGGATGTATTTAAAAAAAAAGAATTATAGTCAAGCACTTGTGAGACACAACACAAGAACTCTTTCTCTCTCTCCCCTCACTTTCTATGTGTGTAGGAGGGCAAACACTAAAGTAGGTTCCATTTTAGCCATCTTATCTCTCTTCCTCTTTCCTTAATCCAGTCCTAAAATGTGTTGTCCTGTACTAAAGTAATAAAAATGATGGTTCTTTTCTGGCATTTGACTAAGCTACTCCTGGACTCAAAGTCTCTTCTGGTTTCCTGTAATACTTGGATTGAATCCAGGCACATCCACCTCCCACTCCAGAATTTCTGGGCTAATAGTACTATTCATCTTGTAGGAGTGTTAGGAGAATTAAATGATGTAATACTTGAAAAGGGCTTAGAACAGCACCCGGTACATTGTAAGCCCTCCTCGATATCAGCCCTATATAAATTCACCTCCCAAACAGCTCCCATTTGCTGCTTAGTGTGCTGTAGAAAGACCTAGGCTTAAGTTGTGACTCATCATTTGTAAGCGGTATCTCCTTGGACAAGTTAACTTCTTGTTAATTTCCAACAAATATGGAGCACGTGGTGTGCCTGACGTTGTGCCATGTGCTGCAGACCATGAATGAAGGGCTTGAACGTGGGCCCTGCCTGCAGAGTGCTCAGGGCCTGGAGGTCAGGGCACAGCCCACCAAAAAAGTGAAAATCATACAGAGCTGTAAGGATAACACACTTACCCAACTTGAGTTGAACCAATAGAGTAATCAAACAATTCAGTAAAGAAGAGAATCATTAAAAATGTTATCTACGTGCTTTAAATGTTCTATTTCAACTTAAGCATATGAGGAGCTGTCGGGGAGGGAGAATGAGGAGTGATTACTTAAACGGTGCTAGGTGTTTTCCTGGGGTGATGAGGAAGTTTTGAAACCAGAAAGGTGGTGGCAGCACAACATTGTGAATGCATGAAACGCCACTGAGTGTGTACAATTTAAAATGGCTAATTGTATGTTAGGTGAATTTTACCTCAAAAAATCAAATGTGCATTCTTTTTTAATCAATCTTTTGATGAAGAGCAAAGAACTTTTCTTTAGGTATGTGGCCAATAATTGAAGGCCCGGTCATCTTTCCAGCATTGTGTGTATATATATACCACACCTGTAATATATATCCTTTGATTTCCAGTATCAATTTTTCAAAAATTGGGATAAGAACTCAGATACCTGCAAATCTATCTCAGAGTAGAACCTGTTCAGATTTATGATTTCCCCATTTACAGCTTTTATTTTATTTTTAATTACATTTTATTGATTATGCTATTAAAGTTGCCCCAATTTTTCTGCTTGCCCCTCTCCACCTAGCACCCCCCACTCCCTCAGGCAATCCCCACACCAATGTTCATGTCCACAGGTCATACATGTATGTTCTTTGACTACTCCATGTCCTATACTGTACTTTATATCCCCATGGCTGTTCTGTAACTATGTATTTGTACTTCTCTCTTTTTTTAAGATTTTTAAAATTTATTTTTAGAGAGAGGAGAAGGGAGGAAGAAAAATAGAAAAACATCACTGTATGGTTGCCTCTCTTGTGCCCCTTAATGGGGGCCTGGCCTGCAACCTAGGCATGTGTCCTGATGGGGAATCGAACCCAAGACATTTTAGTTTACAGGTCAGCACTCAATCCACTGAGCCACACCAGCCAGGGCCTATACGTACTTCTTTTTTTTAAGTATATTTTATTGATTATGATATTACAGTTGTCCCAATTTTTTTCTCCCCTTTCTCTCCCTCCTCCATGCACTCTCCCCGACCCTGCAGCATTCCCCTGCCTCTTACTTCATGTCCATGGGTTGTACATACAAGTTCTTTGGCTTCTCCATTTCCTATGCTATTACCCTTCCCTTGTCTATTTGGTGCCTATCTATTATGCTTTTAATTCCCTGTATCTTTTCCCCCATTCTCCCCTCTCACGCTCCCTGCTGACAACCATCCATGTGATCTCTATTTCTGTGAATCTGTTCCTGTTCTAGTTGTTTGCTTAGTTTCTTTTTGTTTTTGTTTTAGGTGTGGTTGTTAATAATTGTGAGTTTGCTGTCATTTTACTATCCATGTTTTTTTTATCTTCTTTTTTCTTAGATAAGTCCCTTTAACATTTCATAAAATAAGGGCTTGGTGATGATGAACTTTAACTTGACCTTCTCTGAGAAGCACTTTATCTGTCCTTCCATTCTAAATGAAAGCTTTGCTGGATAGACCAATCTTGGATGTAGGTCTTTGCCTTTCATGACTTGAAATACTTCTTTCCAGCCTCTTCTTGCCTGCAAGGTCTCTTTTGAGAAATCAGCTGACAGTCTGATGGGAACTCCTTTGTAGGTTACTGTCTTCTTCCTCTTGCTGCTTCTAGGATTCTCTTCTTCATTTTTACCTTGGCTAATGTAATTATGATGTGCCTCGGTGTGTTCCTCCTTGGGTCCAATTTCTTTGGGGCTCCTGAGCTTCCTGGACTTCCTGGAAGTCTATTTCCTTTGCCAGAATGGGGAAGTTCTCCTTTATTATTTGTTCAAATAAGTTTTCCACTTGTTGCTCTTTCTCTTCTCCTTCTGATACCCCTCTAATTTGGATGTTGGAACATTTAAAGATGTCCTGGAGGTTCCTAAGCCTCTCCTCATTTTTTTGAATTCTTATTTCTTCATTCTTTTCTGATTGTATGTTTTTTTCTTTCTTCTGGTCCAATCCATTGATGTGAGGCCCAGCTTTCATTCCATCACTATTGGTTCCATGTGCATTTTTCTTCATTTCACTTATTGTAGCCTTCATTTTTCATCTAACTTGCAACCAAAATCAACCAATTCTGTGAGCATCCTGATCACCAGTGCTTTGACCTGTGCATCTGATAGGTTGGCTATCTCTTGGTTGCTTAAAAGTACTGGCTGTGGGTCTTTCACTTGTTCTGTTTGGGCCATCTTTTTTTTTCTTTTGGTTTGGTCATGCCTGTTTTGTATGAGGGGCGGAGCCTTAGGTGTTCACCAGGGTGGGGCACCCCCGTTGCTGGGTTGTGATGCTGTATGTGGGGGCGGGGTCCAAGAGGGAATTATGGCGCTAGCTCTGCTCTCCGTTGGACCTTAGTCCCTTCCACCATTTTCCCCAAGCAAACTGGGGCCCCTCTGATGCCAATTCCTGTGTGGGTGGGCTTGTGCACCTCGTGAGACTTTCCAAAGACCTCTCCTATGAGGCTGGGAGTCTCTCCCTGTGCCTCAACCCCCACAGGTGTTTTCAATCAGTGCCCCAAGGCTTTATTTCATAGGGCTGTGTGATCCTGGGATTCATCCAGTGCCTTGTTTCACAATTCCCACATCGCTGGGTCTGCCATTTGCCACCCCTTGGCTGGGGTCTGCCAGCTGCAACTAGGGCACTCAGGGTCCACCCACTGTGGTCTTGCACACCCTGGATGCCTTACGTGCCTGGTCCCAACACTCCCTGCTCTCCGAGCTTTGACCTGCACCCAGCTGCCCGACTCCACCCTTCCTACCAGTCTAGATGAATGGGTCTATTTTAACTTCTTGGTTGTCCGACTTCTATACAATTTAATTTTCTGTTAGTTCTGGTTGTTATTCTGTTTCTAAATTGTTCTTGTCCCTATCTTGGTTGTGCAAGGAGGCACACTAAATATTCTTAAATAAGTCAAAAAAGCACTCACTACAGAGAACAAGATGGATTTCCTTGCAGTGTTTTGAACTCTGCATCTGATAGATGACTTATCTCCATTTTGTTTAGCTCTTTTTCTGGAGTTTTGATCTGTTCTTTCTTCTGGGCCATATTTCTTTGTCTCCTCATTTTGGCAGCCTTCCTGTGTGTGTTTATATGTAGTAGGTAGAGCTGCTATGACTCCCTGTCTTGGTCGTGTGGCTTAATATAGTAGGCGTCCTGTAGGGTCTAGTGGCACAGCTTCCCTTATCTCCCAAGCTAGGTACTCAAGATGCACCTTTTATGTGGGCTGAGTACACTCTCCTCTTATAGTTGAGACTTGATTACTAGTGGTAGGTCAATGGGAGGGATTTACCCAGGCCAGTTAACTATAAGGACTGGGTGTGACCACTGACCACCAACCTCCACCTTTTGTGAAGGATCTGCTGTTCAGGGGAATAGTGGTGGTGCTCCGATGTAGTTTGTAGGTGTCCACTGGCTGCCCAGGATTTGGGGTTTCCAGAGTGGTGCTGGCCAGGGTCAGTCTCCACCTGTGTTCTGCCTGGGGCCATTTTGCCTGGACTATATAGCAATCTGAGAAGGCTGCTACTTGTGCTGAGATTGGAGATTCCCAGGTGAAGCCAAGCTTTGACTTTAATCTGGCTGCTGCCAGTGCCAGTGCCAGGCCTGGGGCCACTTTGCTAGAGATATGGGGGTTGGGGACTCACTGAGGCTGGCTGTTGCTTATTTGAGAGGATTTAGGAAGTTGTGAGGCATACACCAAGACTAGCCATTCATATAGAAAAGTCTCTGTTAACAGCTCTGGTGGGCCTGATTTGGGGTGGGATGAAGTCTCAGGGGTTCTCCAGGGTGGTGAAAACAGTGTTTGCCAGGTTGATGGAGTCTCAGTTATGGTACCGGCCTGCAGGCTCTGTGGCTCTGTGTGGGGGAGGGTTCAGAAAAGGTACAATAGCTTGTGCCCACATTTCTGTCTGGGAAAAACTTGCCCCCCAGCTCTTGCCTTGATGTCAGACACGTCAGTTCTCCTCAGTATGCCCCTGGTGCCTCTTAAGCTGCTATGCTGGTGCTGGAACTCAGAGGGAGTGAGTCTGAGTAAGTCTGTGTGTGGGTTCTTTAAGGGGAACTGCTTGTGATTCCATCAGTTTCTTACACCAACTCAATTCCCACTGGTTTTTGCAGCCATAACTTATGGGGACTTATCTTTTTGGCACTGGAACCCTGAGTGGGGGGCCTGGTGTGGGGCTTGGAGTCCTTATTCCCAGGATACTCCTTCTGAATTTTTTATCCACCACACATGATTGTGGAACCAGCCCATTCCATGTCTCTGTCCCTCCTAGCAGTCTGGATGGATATGGTTTCTTTGATTTCATTTTTGTCAGACTTCCTTTCAACTTGATTTCTGATGGTTGTGAGTGATGGTTGTTCTATAGTTTAGTTGTAATTTTGATGTGGTTTTGTGAGAAGGTGAGGCATCTTTAACTATACTGCCATCTTGACCAGAAGATGACAGTAGTTCTTGTTTTTTTTTTTAAGTTATTGTTTATTTAATTTTAGAGAGAGGGAAAGGGAGGGGAAAAGAGAGGGAGAGAAACATCAATGCTGGGGCACTGGACCTGCAACCAGGCATGTGTCCTGACTGGGAACTGAACCAGTGACCTTTCAGTTCTCAGGCCAGTGCTCAATCCACTGAGCCACACCAGCCAGGGCTCAACAGCAGTTTTTATTAGCAGTGCACATTTATTTTTCTACATTATTTTTCTTTTTTTTACATTGTTTTTCATAGAAATAACAGCTTGCCTTCTGTAGTCATATTTTATGGATTTACATAATGTTTCATTGAATAATATAGTTATAATAACAAATAAAACTGGTATAAAGAAAGTTTGGAACGAACAGGTCTCACACCTGTTAGGTCTACAAGGCAACTCAAGTACTGGGAGCAGAAGTAAGGCAGATGTCCTGAGAGTATTTTACCACCTTTGAGCACTGGTAAGGCTGGGCTGGAGTCACTATGCTTCAAAAAGGAAATGGTGTCTATCAAGTGAGTTGGTTAAGTGGAAGTCCATTTTGAGAGCATTCACAATACAATGGATGCCCATAACAAGGATATTTAACTGGCCTTGGGAAGTAAATACAAGCTGAGACCTAAAGGTTTGGAAGGACCTAAGAAGAATAAAATCTAGGAGATAGTATTTGAGACACTGGAAACAGCCAGAGACAGAAGAGAATATACGTACAGTGGAGTAACAGCAAGAAGTATGGCTGGGTTGTGGTGTACAGAGGGGATGTGTTGAAGATGAAGCTGGTGGAGAATTTCACAAGCCACATTAAGAACTTCAGACATTTGTTAGGAGGAGTAGAAATCCACAGAAAATTTTAAAGAAGGCCACTAACATAATCAGACTTGCATTTTAGAAAGCTCCCTTGGACTGCATTCCAGGGAATAGGTTGGAGACGGTGGTGGGCAGTGGGAGGATGAGGATGCTGGGTGAATGAGGGTGGTGACCAAAGTGCTGTCAGGATGAGGGAGAGTGCTTTGGGGGTGGAGGAGAAGAAAGATCTGGTTAAAATGCAAATGTTTCTGGTTTTGGTGGTGGTGCCACGTACTAACATAGAGACATGGAACAAGGTGTGTTGGGGGGAATATGAGTGCAGCTTGGAAAATATTGAATTTGAATTTGAGGTAAGAAGTTGTGGGGTGTCCATTAAGTAGCTGGACATGTGACTCCACAGCTCAGAGGTTAAATTTGATTTAAAAATCAGGTAAGATAAGAAATAGAAGTATGCAATTACTTTTAGCAATAAGGAATCTCCTGGTGACATTGGAGAAAGCAGTTTTAGGAAGGAGGGTGCAGGTGCCAGATGGTAATGGCTTGAGGAGCCTACAGAGATGAGGAAATGACCATGCGAGTGACCATTTAGAGAACTTGGGCTTTGAAGGAGAGGGCAGAGTAGAGGAGTGCAGTAGCTCAAGATGAGTATGGGATAAAGAAGAACACATTTGAATGTTGCTGGGATACATCAGTAGAAAAGTATGTGTTGCAAAAGAACCCAGAGAGAGTGTAGGAAGGGTTAAGTGGAGAAAGCCATACTTGCTATGGAATGCTGTTGTGAGGGGATCAGCGAGTTAGCCTATATAAAGCATCAAGCACAAATCATGCAAATGGCTTGTGAGTTTCTTCCATTCTCTATGCACTGTCCATCCACTGTTTTATCTTATTTTGTTTTTACCTACAACTTGATATGGCTACTTTGGCCTATGCCTTCTTGGTTGCACAACTGTAGATTTGGAAAGATCTCAAGTATTCTGGATGAGATTTAGGGACTATTATAGACTAGCCTAATGTCTTGTCTATCCCCTCTTCTCATATACCTCCACAGTGCCTATAATTAATCCCCATTTGGCTAATTAAAAACATTTTTAAATTATTTTTTAATTTTATATTTAAACAACAGCTGATATTCAATATTATTTTACATTAGTTTCAGGTATACAGCATAGTGGTTGTACAATTATATAATTTCCAAATGGATCCCCCAATATTTCAAGTACCACCTATCACCATACGTAGATATTACATTATTTTTTCTTTTTTATATTTTTAAAGTATATTTTATTGATTATGATATTACAGTTGTCCCATTTTTTCTCCCCTTTATCCCCCTCCTCCCTGCACCTCTTCCCTCCAGCATTCCCTCTGCTCTTAGTTCATGTCCATTGGTCATACATATAGGTTCTTTGGCTTCTACATTTCCTGTACTATTCTTAATCTCCCCCTATTTTGTGCCTACCAATTATGCTTCTTATTCCCTGTACATTTTCCCCCTATTCTCCTGCCTTCCCTACCCCACTAAATGGTAATCACCCACACGATCTCCATTTCTGTGATTCTGTCCCTGTTCTACCTGTTTGCTTAGTTTGTTTTTGGCTTTGTTTTAGGTTCAGTTGTTGATAGCTGTGAGTTTGTTGTCATTTTACTGTCCATAAGTCTTGATCATCTTTTTCTTAGATAAGTCTGTTTAACATTTCATAAAATAAGGGCTTGGTGATGATGAACTCCTTTAACTTGACCTTATCTGGGAAGCACTGTATCTGCCCTTCCATTCTAAATGAAAGCTTTGCTGGGTAGAGTAATCTTGGATGTAGGTTCTGGCTTTTCATGATTTTGAATACTTCTTTCCAGTCCCTTCTTGTCTGCAAGGTCTCTTTTGAGAAATCAGCTGACAGTCTCATGGGAACTCCTTTGTAGGTAACTGTCTCCTTTACTCTTGCTGCTTTTAGGATTCTCTCCTTCTCTTTAATCTTGGGTAATGTAATTATGATGTGCCTTGGTGTGTGCTTCCTTGGGTCCAAGTTCTTTGGGACTCTCTGGGCTTCCTGGACTTCCTGGAAGTCTATTTCCTTCACCAGATTAGGGAAGTTTTCCTTCATTATTTTTTCAAATAACTTCTCAATTCCTTGCTCTTCCTCTTCTTTTTCTGGCACCCCTATGATTCAGATGTTGGAACATTTAGAGTTGTCCCAGAGGTTCCAAAGCCTCTTGCCATTTTTTTGAATTATTGTTTTTTCATTCTGTTCTGGTTGAATGTTTATTTCTTTCTTCTGTTCCAAATCTTTGATTTGATTCCAGGTTTCCTTCCCTTCACTGTTGGTTCCTGTACATTTTTCTTTATTTTAGTTTGCATGGATTTCACTTTTTCCTGTATTTTGCATCCATACTCAATCATTTCTGTGAGCATCATGATTACCAGTGTTTTGAACTCTGCATCTGATACATTGCTTAGTTATTTTTCTGGATTTTTGATATGTTCTTTCATTTGGGCCATATTTCCTTGTCTCAGCACAGCTGTTACATTGTAAGGGGCAGAGCCTTAGATATCTTCCCAGGGGGCAACCCATGTCACTGCGTTGTGGTGCTGTATGTGGGGGAGATGTCAGAGATGGAACAATTCAGCTCGCTTGGCTCTTGTCCTGCTGTCAGTCACCCTACTTCCCACAAGCAAATTGGGCCCTTCCGGTCTGTGACTCCCAAGTGAGTGGGCTGGTATATGTTCTAGGGTCCCGTGGGCCCCTCCAATAGACTCTCCTGTGAGACTTGGAGTTTCTTCTGCTGCCACAACCCCCATAGGTTTTCATAGCCAGGGATTTTGAAGCTTTAGTTACCTGTGCTGGAACCTTGGGTTGTGTGGTCTGTGTCACTCCCCAGTTGTTCCTCTTGGTTTATCTGCACACAAATGTGGGACCACCTGGTCTGCCAGACCCTGCCTTATCCACCCCAATCAGTCACCTTGCCACCCTGTCCTCTCCACCCCAGCTGCCTATCTCCTCCCCTCCTACCAGTCTGGATGAATATTTCTTTAACTCCTTGGTTGTCGAACTTCCATACAATTTGATTTTCTGGCAGTTCTGGTCGTTTTTTGTTTTTAAGCATATCTACCTATGCCTCCCTCTTAGCTGAAAGTGCAACAATATTATTGACTATATTCCCCCTGGGGTTTATTTATTTATTTATTTATTTATTTATTTATTTAGATTGGGGAAGGAAGGGAGAAAAAGAGGAGGAAAACATTGATGGGTTGTCTCTTGTACACACGCCAACTGGGGACCATGCTGTGACCAGGAATTGAACTGGCAACCTTCACTTTGTCGGATGATGCCCAACCAACTAAGCCACACTGACTAGGGTCCCTATAGTATACTTTATTTTACATCCCCATGATTATTTGTAACTACCACTTTGTAGTTTTTAATCCTTTCCCCCTTTTAACTCAGCCCCTCTAACCCCTCCCACCTGGCAACCATCAGTCAGTTCTCTGTGTCTATGAGTCTGTTTCTGTTTTGTTTATTCACTTATTTTGTTCCTTAGATTCCACATATAAATGAATATATGGTATTTGTCGTTCTCTTTCTGACTTATTTCACTTAGCATAATGCCCTCTAGATCCATCCATGTTGTCACAAATGGTAAGATTTCATTGTTTTCTTTATGGCCTAGTCATGTTCATACACACACACACACACACACACACACACACACACATAACATTTTTATCTACTCATCTATTGGTAGGCATTTAGGCTGCTTCCAAATCTTGTTGTAAAGATTTGGCTATTGTAAATAATACTGCATTGAACATAGGGGTGCATATGAGGTCTGTCTGGAAAAAGTCCAGCCATTGTTAATATAATGAGAAAGGTTTTTGTGACATTGATGTAACCTGGCAGTCAAGGAGAGTGGACTGGAATGTGCATGTGTGAACAATAATGACTTCACTGTACTAGTCAGTGGGGGAGGTAGACACCATTGCATGAGCATGTGTACTGTGTGGCCGTTGCATTCAAAATGACTAAGAGAATAGAACAATGAATCTTCATCAGACTTTGCATTGAGCTTGAACATTCCTCCATGGAAACTATTTAGATGATTCAAAAGGCTTCAGCTGTGGGCAACTGGTGATTGGCAGCTTCATCATGACAATGCACTCACTCATGCATCAAGTCTCATGCAGAGTTTCTTGGTGAAACATCAAATCTCTCAGATGACTCAGCCACACTACTGCCCAGATTTGGCATTCTGTGATTTCTGGATTTTCCCAAAACTAAAATCAGGTTTGAAAGGAAAGAGATTTCAGACTGTCAGTGAGATTCAGGAAAGTATGATGGTACAGCTGATGGCAACTGGAAGAACTGTGTGAGGTCCCAAGGTGCTTACTTGAAAGGGACTGAGGCATCATTGTCCTGTGTACAATGTTTCTTGTATCTTGTATCTTGTTCAATAAATGTCTCTATTTTTCATGTTGCATGGATGGATACCTTCTGGACAGACCTAGTTTTTGTGTGTGTGTGTGTTTTTTTTTTAAATTAGTGTTTTGGTTTCTTGAGAAAAAAACCAGAAATGGAATCTCTGGGTCATAAGGTAGTTTCATTTTTAATTTTTTTGAGACACCTCTATAATGTGGCTGTGACAGTTTTCAATCCTGCCAACAGTGCACAAGAAAGGTTCCCTTTTCTCCACATCTTCTCCAACACTTGTTATTTGTTGCCATGGCTAATTCCTACTCTTCTCTTCACTGTCGTGTTCAGCTGCTCTGCAGTGGAGACGGGCTCCTAACCACATCAGAGTCATCTCATGTGCTTGCTCACTGGGACTTCACTCGGAGCGTCTCAGCCTTCCTGCGCTTTTCTCTGAGCTGAGATGGACGGCTTCTGTTCATTGTGGAGTCATTCTTCTCCCAGTGGCCTTGTTCCAATTCTTTTCTTTAATTATCAAAATAATTATTAATATGGTTAAATACTTAGCCCAATGCTTGCACACAGTCGGTGTTCAGAAATGTTAGTTTCCCATTACTTAGCCTTGTTTCTGCATTGCTCACCTCTAAGCCACTTCTCTGCCATCACTCCCCCTGCCACATACTTTGTGGCATTGTGGTGTATTTCTTTCTAATTGTTCTATGCTTTGAAAAACTGTTCATATGTTTTTTTACTTGCTTTTTTAATGTGAGCATTTTCCTGTTAATGTTATTGACTATGAGCATGACGACTGCTAGATATTTCATCTTACCTAGCTTCACTTGGTCATTTTTCCTAGCAAGGTGTCCATCTGTTTACAAATAAATCTGTTCATATTGCTGATTATTTTCAGTTGGCTTTGAGAAGTGGGCTTATAATTGTAAACATCTTAAGAGGAATAAGAAAGCCAGTTTCACATTAAGGGTTGGAAGCGATACAGCTGTTTCCCACCAGCACAGTACTGACATTTCAAGCCCCATTGATACTATTACAAACAAGAATGGCTTTATGAATTGCATTCATCTTTTATATTTTGTAAGTAGCACCATTTTCATCTAACTTTTTACAGTGTTACGCACTGTTCAAAGAGAACTATGTAGATTTGGTCTCTGCATTGTAAAAGTTTACAGTCTAAGAAAGCCATACTGATGCGGGCAGTCTAGGGCAGTCACAGTTAAAGCAGCAGGACTCAAATACATGTATTCAGTGTGACAGAGACTGAGAAGGAAGAGACTAGTGCAGACCAGCTGGGACACCCAGCCTCCACTGGGCCAAATGTAAAGAACCAATGTGTGGTCTGCTCATTCCCTCTGAAGATCTCGTTTGTAAGATCTCCCTATTTCCTCCCCTCTTCCAGTGCATAGTAAAACGTGGCTCTGTCAGAAAGGTACTGTAACCACTACATGCTTGGTTCTCGAACTTCCTCCCCTTTGGCCCACCTTTCCCATATTATTCAGGTCCCAGACTAACCCTGCCCTTCATCAGCAGGGTGGTGGATGGCACTGGTTTGAAGAGCTTACCAGCCCCGCTGTAGCTAGTCAGCCTGGAGATGTCTTTGGAAACCACAGGCCCTGGCCACGGCTGCCACTGCTTGTCTGTCAGCATCATCTTCAGGTGCCAAGCTCTTCGGCTGGGCCTCCTCCCACCACCTCCGCTGCAGCTGTGCGGTGAGTGCACCCCTCCCAGACACCAAAGGAGCCCAGCTTTGTTCAGGAGTCAAGGAACAAACCCATCCTTGTCGGTGTCATTCTCACCGACGATAAAAATAACATTAAAAGCAACAACAAATATTTAGTGAGTGCTTACTGTTATTCATGTAATTGTTGGCCTTTCCATTTCTGGCGATGACAAGAGACATACTGTAATGACTCAGAGATAGGATGACACATGTGGACAAACATATTAGCACATTATCACTGGCATCAAAACTGATACCCTGTGTTTATCCAGAACAGGCCTAAGGAAGAGGGGGAAGCAGAAAACACACCTGCGTCTGCCCTGTGCCCAGTGCAGGAATGGAGCTTGACCTGCTTCATCCAGTGAGCCTGCCGAGAAGGGGGAGGGTGTCGAACGTCAAGGCATTGTCAGGAAGGATATTCACTGAAATAAAGGCACTGACTTCAATATCGGGCAAGTGGTGTCTTCCTGTACCTAATCCCTTACCCTGGTTTTTTGTTCTTTCTGAGTCTGATCTGTACCTGTTTTACTGAGTTTCAGCTATGAGGGTAGTAGAAACAAATTAGAAAGAACATTTTATACCTCTTTTTCTATATTGGATTCATGCTAATTGAACCTGTTTTTTTTTTTTTTTTTGATTATGTGGTTATGAAGTCATCCATTTCAGTTCTCTTACCACTGACTAACTGAGAGTCAATTACCATCAAACATCCATCCACCCAGGATGAGTTATGGCAGATGTTTGGTGAACAATGCTAATGTAATTTATTTTACTGTTTACTCGCTCATCTTGGAGTAATCAGCTAGTAAAACAAAAATTAGAGATTGGCACTTAAAAAATTTTGTTTGTAAGAATTCTGCCCCATCCATATTAGATTTCAACCTTTTTTCTAATTATTTTACTACTTACACTTTCTGTGCCTGAATCACATAATCATTTCCTTTGCCCATTTATCCATTCGGGTATTGGTAGTATTCATCAATATGTTTAAATAAATTTAGACATAACTACTTTTCATTTGTGGTAACTATTCTCTTTTATTTTTATTGTTATTTTTATTGCTTACAAGTTAAAAATTGTAACTGTATTTGACCATTTTATTTCATTTCTTATTTCGCCTTTTCCTTCAATTATAAGACTATTATCACTTTAAAGTGATATTAAGAACCCTATTTTTCCCTCAGGGTTCCATTCCCCAGCATCCTTGGGATATTATACTGATATTCTCTGGGCCTCAGAGCCCAGGCCCCATAGCTTTTAAATATATTATTTTCACAAAGTTTGAATACCTGTATTGTGGCTTCAACTGAGCAGTTCTGTGTAGAGTCCACTGTCCATTTGTTTGTCCCAAATTTAGAACTATTTAGCATGTTTTATGATGTCTAAGAGGTCTATGGCTTACTCTATTCATCCCTAAATTGGTACTCAGGTTCACTCACTCATTTATCCATTCATTCACACATCTATTCATTTATTTTATATTATACACAGAATCTGTGGTAGCCCCCAACAAGCCTGCTTCCTGGTATTTGCCCTTGAGTTTGGGTAGGACCTATGACTTTCTTCTAATCAATAAAATGTGATAAAAGTAGTATGTACTACCTATGATCATGTTACACAATAGAGGACTCTGTTGTACTAGAATACTCATCCTAAAGACTGTCCTGGCTTGAGGAAGCAGGCAGCCATGCTGGGGAAGCCCACTTGGTGAGGAACTGTGAGTAGCTTCCCTCCAACAGCCAGGAAGAAGCTGGCATCCTTGGACTTAAAGCTTCAAGGAAATTAATTCTGCCAAGGATGCGAGTGAGCTTGGAAGGGGTTTTTTCCCCAGTTGAGCCACCAAATGAGAACACAGTCCAGCTGACACCTTGATCGCAGTCTTGGGAGGCTCTAAAGAGAGGAACCATCTAAGTGATGCCCTGACCTGCAGAAATTTTGAGATAATAAATGAGTATTGTTTTTAGCCACTAAGTATGTGGTATATGTTATACAGCTATTGAAAATAAATATACTCTGTTATGCTAAATACCATCTATGCATTCTCTCAGAGCTTGAAGTAACTCTATTAATCTTATATTAATATTATTCCCATTTTACAGGTAAAGAAACTGAGCTTCAGGAATTGAACTCCAGAACACTCTTCTCTCAACCACTGTACTATTATGGCATGTTTTATTTAAATGTATTTATTTCATGGATTCAAATTTGTCATGGTTTAAAACTTATCTCCTGAACATACTGACTATACTTAGGAGAAGTCCTCCTAGCACACCTGGTACATAAAGTAGATGCTTTTAGAAATTCAACATTGTAAGGAACTTTCTTTAACTCTTTTGTGCTATTTTACTATATATCCCACAGAAATAACATTACAATTATAAATACAGTTTCTCTTTCATGTAAAGTAGTGATGGATGGTGAACTATTTAGAAGGGAGAAAAATTATGACTGGTACAAGCCCCAAATTCCTGGAAATTGAGCTGGAAGTAGAACACTCAAGTAAACATAAGTTAGAATGTTCTGGGTCTTGGATTCTGTCTTTAACTTTGCTGCAAGACTAAAACATTTTATCTTGTGTCCCAACTTCCCCATTCCTGATCAGGATAAGGAAAAATTAGGAAGTGGAGAGATTTTAAAATGCTTCTTATTTTAACAACTAAAGTCCTGTTTGGTTTAGTGTTCTGAGGAGCTGAGATGGGATTGTGAACCCACTACTGTGTCTTCTAATGAGAGTTTTTTCTCTTCTGCATTTATCAGGTGTTAATTATTCATACCGTATGTATGAGCATTTTGGAGTCACAGGTTCACCTGTACTATTTGGAATACCAGTGGAGGTCTACATCCACACAGAATATATACAGCAGCGGGTGCTAGTCAAAGCTAATGATGGAATTTCAGTTTCATAGAAAGACCCCCAACTGAGCACACCATCTTGAAAAAAAGTATACTTACCAAATAGCTTTCAGTCAATTCAAGAGAGACACCTTAATTGGGAAGAGGAAGCTTTGCAGAGCAGTTTGTCACTATGCCAATTCCAGGTCAATAACTGCACATCTGCTCTTCGGTAGACATAGCTGTTGCTTTATACCAAGTCGCTGTACCTCATGCTTTCCATTTTGGATAAGGAAGTCTTTGTTTCATTTGACAGGGTTAAATGACATCTCCTTTTAGTTCACCCCTGTTTCTTCATAATAAACATGAGCAAAAATTAGACTTGTGATTATAAACGTCAATATTGTTTTTAAAATAAATTATATATTTTTTGTAACAGGAAAGCAGTGCTTATGAAACTTTTATATTTCCAAAAATTGTTTTGTTAAAAGAAAATTATATGAGTAAAATTAAATTGTGGTGGTTTAACTGTAAGAAAACTATGCAGAGCAAAGATGATCTGGTTTCATATAAAATTACTTTGGAGAAGACTGTACAGAGTCATCTACTAACAAGAAACACAAAAGGATGGGTTTACTTTTGGAAGGAAGGATTTGGAAAACTAAAGAATTATGCAGCTCAATCATCAAATCTTAGTTTCTTATTTGTTAAAAGGAGATATTTAAAAAAAGAGGAGATAGTCATTCAGACTGGTGGCTTTCAAGCCATTTGAACACAACTGATCTCAGTGATAACAATAGAGGGCATTATGCATTAGGCAGGACAGGTGAAGGCAGGGAGGGTGGTGGACCAGGCGCGCAATGGTCCACCACCCTTGGGACCTTGAAATTCACTTAAGGCAAAGCTTGAGGGGGAGGGCCCTTTCTCACTTCAACCAGGGCATATATTTTCTTTCTCTTTATTCTTTTTCTCTTTCTTCCCTTCCTTCCTCCTTCCCTTTAAAAATCTGTATCTATTTATATAGATATCAAGTAACATATAAAAGTACTGAGTTTCTGTATAAGATTTCTTTTTTAAAAAACATTGTCCTACTGCTAAAATATAGTTTGAAAATGACTGGACTAGACCATTCTAAGTCCTCTTCCTTCTGTGAATTCTTTCTAGTAATTCTTTATTACCATTAGGATTATAAGCTCCAGGAACAAAATAACAGGGAAAATTAAAAATCTTTTAGAATAAACACCAAATACCTACCTTCACGAATTATAGAATAAACACCAAATACCTATCTTCATGAATTACAGTTCTGCTGAGAGGCTCAGCTCCCTCTGCTGAGAGAGCTATGGGTAAAGTGGCATCTTGCAGACCCCTACAGGGATATGGGCTTATAACAGGTCTCTTTCTCAGAGTGACTATACAGAAAAGAGCCATGCTCACTTAGGCACTTAGTCTGCTAGATGATGTTTGGACCGACGGACAGAATTACAGCCTAATTTCAAAAACCAAAGCCTCTTGCATTTAGAGAATTACATACAAAGAGTATGTAAGAGTGAGTGGGGTACTTTGAGATCATTTCTTCATTTTATACATTTACTCATCCATTAAATCAATAAATTTTTATTGAATGTGAATGTGTGTCAGCCACTATAATAGGTGTTGGGCTTATTGTCCCTATCTATGTAGAGGTTATGTTTTAGTGGAGAAGACGGCAATTAGATAATCAGACACATAAGCATATAATTACAAATTTTAATAAGTGCTATTAAGTAAACGAACAGGCTTCTCTGAGATCCGATGTGAGAGCACGCATGAGAAAGCAAGGCTGCAGAGGGTGCAAATGACTTATCTCAGGTCACTGGGCCATGCATGTACTGCAGGGCTGGCACTGGGCTCAGGCCCGTGCTCTCTGTCTCACCAGCTGGACTATGGAAGTTTAGGCCAATAGCACAGGGTGAGTGATGGAAATCAGAAATCTATGAGCTCCTTTCCTGGCTTCCCCACCACTGTGAAAATGGTGGGCAGCCTTAAGAGACACCTAAATATCTGCACTAAGAATGGAAGCTTCCAATTTGGAAAATTCTTTTCTTCTTTGATTAATGTCTCTCTGCTTGCAATGCAGCTGGCTGAAGGACGAAAGTGGTTTGCAGAGGTAACAAAGTCCATAATTAAAGAAAATCATTTGTTTAGTACCTACAGTGAGAATACTAATTATTAAAACTTCCAGCCTGCAGCAGGTTCAGCAGCTTCTTCGAGTCTACTTTGTTGTCAGACACATAGTGTCCTTTGTATAGCAGGTCCAGTCCAAAATGTACACCAATTTGCATGACAAACCTTTGCCTGGATAGGTTTGCCAGAACTATCAGTTAGAAGAAAACCCAGGTTAAGCCATCATTATTAAAATTATCAACTAACAGCAACTATAACAAACCCACTTTTCTGTTTGGAGACTGAGACTGTTGGGATAGCTTTCAGCTCATATGGATAGCAAGGAGTTTGAGGTTATGTTCTCTGGAAAGAACCCAAAGAGTGGGATTTGGGTGGGTATGGTGATGGCAGATTCATAGACTTTGGAGATTAAAAAAAAAAAAAACATTGGAAAGCTTGGTCTGTCTGCCTGGCTGCCATCTACCTCTGGGAAGCACCTGCAATTGGTTTAAGTTTTTCCCACTGTGTGATGTGAATTCACTTGCCTCAGTCTAAAGTCTAAATCTTAGTCAAGTGCCATTATTTTGGAATGTTTCATTTCTTTTCATTTAACTAGATTTGCATTTTTTTATATTAAGAAATTATTTGGACATATATAATATATATAAATCTTTGCATTAATGAATACATGGGTTTATAGTGCACCTGTTGAGGGTTTTAGTGCAGACTCATTTTTTCCTTCTGCAAACCTCCTACCTCCACATCTCCTTTCCTGCCGCTCCCACCCCCACTGATTCCCATGCTATCAAACTGGCTTGAATCTTTGCATATTTGTAATCCATGCTCATATAATCCTATATAAACATATATATACCTACATAGAAGTATATATACATTCCCATGCATGGGTTTGGGGGGCCACTTTTTTAGAAAAATAAGATCATATTATATACCCTTTTCCTACATTTGTCTTTTCCACTAGGGAATAACTCAAGAGAATATCTCCAGGTCAACTGGTTGGTATAGTCTACTTCATTTCCTACTACTTCTGTGCTGTAGCCACACTGTGATTTACTTTATTTTCAGTTTTCCTTCCCTGGTGTTCCCCAGCTATGCCTTATTTTCTTATAACCCATCCACTTTGCCCATTTATGTCTCCTACTGCTCCTGGCTTGTGTATGAACTGTGACCCCGGGGTATTTATAGAGAAAGAAAATTTGATTATTTCTTGATAGCAAGTAGAGTGAGCTCTAGGGATGAAGAAGATAAAAAAACACTACAATGGAAGGAACAGTGGGGTGCTGATGCCTAAGCCATTTGGCATCTTTCAGATGGAAACTGTGAGTGGAGGAAGGGACATTTCTTTTCCCACAGAAAAGAATAAAAATAGGTCTTTGATACCTCAGCAGCAATTTTCATCATCAAATCAGTTCTAGACCACCTGGGATAATTAATTCTCTCAGCCCCTCATAGGGTGAGAATTACAGAAATACCATTAGTCAGAAGACAAACAGAAAAACATTTGCAAAATTGACTGTCACCTTGGAAGACTCTTAATACAAGCTACTAAATCATCATTAAAACTTGCAAACTGAACCTCCCCCATCTTTTCATTTAGTAAGAGGGATCTAACACAGAAAAGAGATTGGATAGAAAGGTCTAGAATCTACATTATTCAGTGTATAATTCCTATGTAGCTGCTTGAGAGTTATCTAAATTCCTTCACATTCATACCCCTTAAAGTCCCTCTTATGTTAATCACAAGCGTTTTGGCTCCATTTTCATGAAAAGAAAAGGCATCTTTTCCTACCGCTTCTACCTTAGAGTCTGCTCACTGGCCCAGCTTTCAAAGGTAGAATCTCCCAGCAAAGACATGCCTCTTGTTACACGTACAGCCAATAAAACCAAACCAGCTTGTACCATTTCATGTGGCTTTACTATAGACTTCCATGGTACCTGTGGATATTTGTCAATGTCCTAATTTAATTCAAGGTATCAGTAGCCATGGCAGTATCAGATGTTGCTCCAAAGTGATGCCTGTGTCTCCTGAATTCTCTGCAAGAGCCAGTGGGCTTGAGAGTGGGGCATCCTTGGATCTTTCATGAGATACCACTATCTGTTTGCTGAATTTTTTTTAAAGGCCATGAAGAGTTTATTGAAGGAGAAGGGAACATGGGATATCTGATTTTAGATCATCTAAAACTGAAATGTATCTCATCAATAAAATGTCCCTTCAGTTCCTCTTATTTGTTGTCCCTTCAGTTCCTCAGGAAAGAGGTGGAAATTAAAAAAAGGCCTGAAGTGACCTTGTGGATTAAAGAGAGACCTTCTCCAATCAGAGATGAGGACTTTCCATCTGCATTTTTTAAAATACAGACTTTTTAAAAAATTAACTTCTAATTCCAATGCCTTGAATACCTTAGAAAACTGCATCATCACTGATACACTGTTAAAATGACTTCCTTCTTTAAACATAATAAATATCATTTTCACAGAACTGTTACATAGCTTCAAATAGAATAAATACAATAGGTAAAGGAGCTGCTTTCTATTTTCATCCTAGTTATAGTGAAGATATTTCTGTTTTTATTCTGGATGTTAGCAGTTTCATTCAAAAAATACTCTGGAAACCTTCTATAAATGAAAGGAACGAGTATAGTATGTAAATTCGGAGTGTGTTGTCCTCATTTACCCAGTGGAATTCAAAATAAGCCCCAACTCGTGCACATATTAAAGCAGACTGAAATGGATATTAGCAAGACGTGGAAGGAGAAGCACTCCAGGCAGCCAAACGCGCTGTGTGCGAGAACTTTGATAACGTTGTTTTACTGATAATTACCTGCCGGCTGTCACCTCAAAGTGGGATTTCATGCAGGTTCCAGTATTTAAATATTATATTCAGAGCCAAGCCTGTAGAGACACTTACACCAATCTGGCCATGTCCATTTTATTTCACAATTATCTGTGTCTTTCTTCATGAAAGGCAATGCAGTTAACTCCCTTTTAATTGTGTTTGATCTGTGTGGGCAAGAGAACATCAATACCACACTCCCACTTTCCTGGTCCAGGTTCTGCTTTCTTTCCCTCCCAGACCTCATCAGACACCTGAATTACTGGAGAGCAGGACTTTCCAACCAGCATGAATATTCATCTAACCTCAAAACTAGTTGTGGGGCAAAACAAACAGCCACACTTGCATTAACAAGAGGTGGTTTAAATGGAAAGGACCAACTTATGTGGTCTTCTTGGGCAGCTAGTACCTGCTGGTCTTCTCCTCTGCAGGTAACTTCCTTCTTCCTGCTCCCACCACCACTCATGCTTTTTTTTTTTTCTCTCATACCGAACTCCTAATTAAATTGAACAGTTACAAGAGTTTAAACTATATACCTTTTTAATTGTGTCCTACTTTGTATTGGCTGATGCACACGTCTGAAAATGGATATTACAGCTTTTTATGATATAATATCACCCTAATTGGTGCTTCATAGGCCGTGGCTGAATTCTTTTCAATTAAGCTCTAACATAGAGTAACTGTTTCTCTCTGCAAATGCTGGAAAGCCATTCACAAGAGAGGACTGGTACTGCACAATTCCGAAGTACCTTAATGTGTCAAAAATGTTTTGTGAAGAAAGCTACACTGTAAATGCAATCACCTACATTGGTGTTCCCATTGTTAACTGGAAGTGAAAGTATTGCTAATTGTCCTGCGTTTTAGCTGGGTTTTTAAAGCATTATGTAGTAAATACACCGGAGGGTCAATTTGTGAAGTGAAATACTTAGCATGCAAAGCGTAATACAAGATGCTGTGTAATACTTGACCTCTCAGCATAATAAACGTAGCAGTGAAACGCTGTGCATTCAGTATTCACTGAATAGAGCCTTCGCAGCGGAACAAAACCAGAAAATGTTCTCTTCATTCCTTTTTTTTTTACTAAGCGAAAATTATTCTTTATAATGGCCATTGCAGCAATTAGCTGGCATTTGGTAGAATAAATGTGCAGAAATAGCAATTTCTTATTTTAAATGAGATTTTGTATGGAGCCTGCAAATTACTTGAGGTATATGAATAATTGTGCCTTAGCTTTATGCTACAGAATAGGGTGTGGGTGGGTATAAAGATTTCCTATTTGCAGTTAAATGTTTAGACATTTTATTATTTTAATTTCACTCACAGTCTGCCTGGACTGACCCTGCTTTTCCATTGATCATTTCGTGCGCGCCCGGAAGCAAGTCTGCAGATGGCGGGAGACCCCCAATTAGAGCGCGGCGTTTCTATGCATATGACATTTGAGTGCAGCCAGGTCTCCTCCGGAGGCAACCGGCAGCGTTTAAAGTCTGAAACCCTAAATCAGTACAACTTAGTAATCTACACGGAATGAACATTTATCAATATTCTCTGTGGTCAACTGCAACGGGAAACTTCATCAAATTTTTATCCAAAGTTTTTCACCTTATTGAAATGCATTCTTCCAGGCATTTGTGATTCATCTAATTAGCCTTAAGTAGGGTATTTTTTTCTCTCTCAAAGTGATTCAGTTAATTATGTCCATATATTCATAATTATAAGGTGGATGAGTTGGGTAAAACTGAAATTACAGAATCTGCAGAGAGATTCTATGAGGTTTAGAGTGTGGAACATAAAAGGGGGATGAGAAAGTGTCAGAGCAATGGAATACTCTGTCTGAGCCCCTCAGCTGGCCCCGTCCCAACTGCTTTACAGCGTTTTCTGTGTTTACGATTCACTTATCATTTGGAATCCAACAACTCCCAAAAGTTATTTGAGGCAAATACAAAGTGAATAATAATAATAATAATAATAATAATAATAATAAAGCAGTACACATATGAACACTTGACTAATGTGTAGCAAGTGTTTAACTGAAAAATTAAAGATATTATATAGTCATTTAAAGTTTAGCTATTCAAACAGTAAAAAAACAGTTTCTTTCACCCACTGATCATCATCCCAAGTTCTCCTACCACATGTAGTTACTTTAGCCAGTTTCTTAAATGTTCACTTTTCACACTTTTAAGTCCTTTCTTCTTATTCCAGTCCTTCACATATTTTACTTGCATATTCCAATTGTACTTACTCTACACAATATCTTACATTTCAGTAATTTTATTTTTCCCTAGGAAACTTTTCTACCTCAAGAATTTTGTATTTAAAATTGTGTTTTGGATTATTTTTAGCTGAATAAAAAGACAGTCTAACCTAATTTTTATTTTACGTAACACCTAAGCACAGACAACTTTTTAGTCAAACTAATTTTCTTTCTACCATTGAGTGATGACAAAAATTCCTCTGTCAGACGTTACAATGAAGGCAGCCCATTATCACATGACCTAGCTCACCTTTTAAATCCAACCTGTGACACCACAAAACTGGAAACAGACCCAGTTAGTTTCTGCTCCTCTGATCTGGACAACACAGTGCTCTCACACAGCAAGTGGATACTGCCCTTCATCACTCTACAGACAAGACTTGTCAGCTACTCTTCTTCACAACAAGCCCCAGAGAGGGTGCTGGCCGTGACATCACTGTCTTTGCTTGATGGTCATGTTCAAGATCAAACAGAAAAAACTGTCCATGATTTCTGTCTTCTTTTAATTACTTGTGATTTTTTCCCAATGGGGCAAAGAACAAGTCACAATTACAGTTTATTTAAAATGATATTTGGTAAACCCAGGCAGCTGACGGCAAAGGTAAATTTAATTTTCTAAACTGTATATATCCTCCTCAACTCACAATAGGATTACATTCTGATAAACCTATGGTAAGTTGAAAACACCCTAAGATGAAAATGCATTTAATACATTTAACCTACTGAATATCATAGCTTAGCCTACACGACCTTAATAAACATGCTCAGAACACAATATCCCCAAAACCACTGGCAACACAGTATATTGTTGGTATCAATTGCTTACCACGGTCACTGTGCGGCTGGCTGGGTGTGGTGGCTCACTGCCGCTGCCCAGCATCATGAGAAGTAATGTCCTGCGTATCGACGCCCCAGGAAAAGATCATATGCCAAATTCAAAGTACAGTCTCTACTGAATGTGTATTGCTTTCACACCATGTTAAAGTTGAAAAAACTGTTAAGTCCAACTATCATAAGCTGGGGACCATAAATAGATGAAATGAAAGAGTGTGAGTTACATTTCCTCAACCAGTCCTTTCTGAAATATTCCTCCTGAAACTTTCCAAAGGAGAAGAATGTGGCTGAGCAGGGGTAAAATTTCACCCACATCTTTTCGGGGTACATGCAAGTGTCATGTAAACAACTGTACATGTCAAAATGTTGGTATATTAAGGCTCAGAGAAACGGCAGCTGTGTTTTCATATTGCTGTTATTAAAGAATAATGCCTAGTCCTGGTATCACCTGGTTGATCCTTTTCATAAATTATTTCATGTTATTGTGATCATACGACAGATCTTTACCACACCCTGAGAGGTAAATAGGGACCTATACAGTTAGTAAAACAAGGGTGGCACAAATAGTGAAAATCTGTTGTATATTGAATTGTTAGTCTCAGCATCATTGGAAGTTTTATGATATCGTTGCCATACAACCTAATAACAATATTTTCATGTGGAACATTTACTAAGATATAACCCTCCCCTTTCAAAAACTGAGTAGTACCTATGTAGGGGATATTCTGAGTGTTTGCATCAAGACATAGCCTTTCTTTTCTGTTTCCCAAGGAAATACCCAAGAAAACGCCCAGAGTTTCCTTGGGAAACTTCAGGGAAGAGGGGCAGTTTCATGCAGCTCATTCGACCCAGATGACTCTCCATTTTCCAAATCTGTCCTTCCTATATTGTGCCTCCACCTGGGGTGGGCCACTTTGGGGATCTTCTCCTCGCTCCCTCTTCTGGTTATTCAACACCTTCTGCTCTTCCAAGTTCTAGGTCGAATGGCCTCTCCTCCGTGAAGATTTTCCTGCTGTCCTACTTAGGAGTCCCTCCCTCATCAGAACCATGAGAGCAATTGCCTCTCTGCCTCTTGGTTATTTACATTCATTTCATCACCCTGTTTGACCATAGGTTTCCTGGCAGGGGGGGTTGATATCCAAACTCATTCCAGTGCCATTGTGAGCACACAGTAAATACTTCTCGAGGGAGTAAATTTAACCAGCAAGATTCCGACTGGTTATCTTATCCATTTTTACATATGGCTAAGAGTTCAGAACAACCAAGGGAGTGTAAATGTTCCAGAAATGACTTAGTCTACGCTCTGGAACACAGCATCGAGCTTCTCTACTAGTCTCATAAATTTCCAGTTAGCAGGCACTTTCTGGTGCTTGGATTTGTCTGGATCAAAGGTAAACTGGTTCTCCACTCAGCTGGGATCTAGTGCTACCCCCAAGACTGCTGTGCAAAGCAATTCAGAATATAAATTACTAATTCTTTTCAATTAGTCCTCAACCATGACCATCACATGTATGGATCTTTGTGACCTTGAACAAGCCATATAATTTTTCTATTCCTTAGTTCTCCCCATCTGTAAGTTGGGGGGAAATAATGCCTGCTCACATCGTTGTTTTAAAGATCAAATAATTAAATATCTAATGGAATGAAAAGTGGTCCCATTGCGGCAGGGCTATTGAGAATCATGCGACACACAGACCCAGACAACAGCGCGGTGACGGCCGAAGGGAAGTAGGGGTAGGGGCTGGGTGGAGGCGGGTGAACTTGCGGGGGAATGGACACACCTGTTACAGTGTCAACAATAAGAATAAAATTAAAAAGAGTCATGTGATACCCTTGCCTTTTTCTCATCTATCAGAAAATTACTCTGATAAGTATATAAATCAATGGTGTCTATGAAATGACTGGCACACCCTTTTGCTCTGTACAACTGTGCACGGTTGCTCAGTATCTTGGTGATAATAATTGTGATGACAGTGGATCCTTCTTATTTTTAACTGCCTGAGAAAGTTTTGGCACTTTTCCTGTAACCTGAGAAAGTTCTGAGAAATCAGACTACTTAAAAAAAAAATACACATCTCACTGTATTATAATTATCTAAAAAAAGTTTACCTCCATTACTACACACTGTGTACAACATGAGGACAGCGGTCAATATCGAGCCCGGCACTTAGTAAGTGCTCAATAAAAGCTGGTTTAATGAATGAATATTTGAGTGTATATCTCCACCACACTTCAGTTACTTCTTTCTTCCTAACACACCCAAGAGGTGACAGGTTAAGATGTGGATCAGAGAAAAATAATTTCCTATACGTATGGTTTTTCCTTTCCTCAACACTTCAAACATTAAAAATGTTGCTTTATGTTCAATATCCACAATATAAGTTTGAACGTTTAAAAATTATTTTCTGATGCTTATGCTATTTTGAGCCTGACTTTTCACATTGTTTGAAGTCCAAAATCTTAAAAGTCCATTGTGCTTCTGTTTGTTTCATCTTTTGAGAAATGGCCGGGTTCTAACAGTGTCCTTCCTCTTATGGCACAAAAGTTGGTGTGCAATGTCGGGGAGGGGAGCATCATGGGACTTGTCACTCTGTCTCCAGGTCTGGTTAAAGGCAGATAAACTCTAACTAACCATAGCCTGCTTTCTAGATGTTTATTTGCCATTCTGCTCATTTGGCAGAAAAAGTCAGTTTATTTAAAAACAAACAAACAAAGAAAAAAAAACAAGATACCAGTAAAAGCTAACCAACATTTTTAAGCATTGTATACTAGGAGCTGCAGCAAACATTGTGATCCTCACAACATCACACAAAGCGGAGACTATTGTTATCCTCATATTACTGAGTGACTTGATGATTTTCTCAAGTGACATGACGATTCTGGGAAACAGCAGAATCAGGACCCAGGTCTGTTTAGATCCATAATCCGATCTCTTAATCCATATTCTTCCTTCTTTCCAGCTCCATCCCTCTTCTCAGTGAACTGCCCATGCAGTAGTGTAACTGAGGGGTGTTTGTACACCTTTATGGGAACAGCTTACCTACAGCAAACTGAACTCTAGGGGCCAAGGGCAATGATGCATGGGCTATCTAGCAAAAACACCACTTTCAATAAAAAATAACTGACCAAAGATCTCATTCCTCCCAATACTATGTGGTGTGGGTTGTATATATGTGTGTGGAGGTTGGGGGAAGCTGTTAGGGAATGAAAGGAAGCTGAGTGAAGGCACGAACATTTCTCTCACTTCTGTGGGAGGACAATCTGACACAGCTAAGCAAAGAAATGGCCTTATACCAGGGACATGGGTGCAAGGGTGAAAGAGAGGAACCCCTGGCCCACCTGGGAGCTGTGGCTGTGGACCTGAGGTCCAGGACACCCCAAACTCCAGAGTGTGCAAGGAGGGTCCATGCTGAGAGCAGGGCCCAGGGCCCAGCCCGTGGAGAAGCCTGTGGCTCGGGGTTAGGAGAGACAGAACAGCGACGTCTGCCACCCTGACGTAGATTTTTCAACATGAGGGCGAGAGTAAAAATAAACAACTTACTCCAAGAAACAGATAAAACCCCATCAGATTAACCCTGCCATGATATTCTCTTCGAGTTTTATTTATTCCAGCATTTATACTGGCGTTCTCAAATGTTGGGGTGTAAAATAATCTGAGGAGGCAGTTGTTAAAACGCATCTCCTGAGATCCTCTCTCCTAAAGTTCTCATTCTGTGGAAGGGTCTCGTGTCTCTCATTAGAAAAGTAAGTTCTGAGGAAACCAGCCTGGAGTTAGGCAGGTGCTGAGAGAGCTGATGTTCTAGGGGATTATTTAGGGTGAAGTTTACTAATACTATTCCCCAGGAATTCTCATCTTTCCAGAGCTGGAGATGGCTGACAATGTCTGAAGCTACTGCCCAAGGCTTTCTGTGCTCCTTCAACACCTATTTCTGGGAGAACTTTGAGACAGGACTGAGGGTCAGGTGAGGGGCAGAGAAGCTTTTCTGTGGGCACTGGAGAGGGCTCACAGATGCGCTTCCTGCTGGTCTCGCGATGCAGGCCTTCCAGGCACAGCCTGCAGGAGGCAGGCATGAGGACGCCTCGGCTTCAAGGAGGGCCATCTTCTTTGAGAGGGCTCCGAGGACCTGAACAAGTTCTTACAGCAGATCATTCATCCCTTTGACAACTGTGGAGGCCTCATATATTTGCTTTAGGCCCTGGGCCTTGCACATCTTTTCTCTTTTCCTTAAAGGCCACTGTCCCCCACCCCCCTTTGCCTGGTTAACTTGACCCTGCCCTACCTGGTCTTCCTAGGAGTTCAGTTCCTCCGGGTATGCCCTCATGGCATCATTTACCTGTGAAATGAGATTCCTGGATCCCTGCCTGTCTCTTTCACTTACAAGCTCTGTGAAAGCAGGGACTGTGTTTGGTTTTGTTTGTTTTTAGCTCTGAGTCCCTTATAAAAATAGTTTTTTGAAATCCAGCTTTCTGAATCACACTTTGTCACATTTAGCAATGTACCAGTCTAACAGAATGGATTATTTTTCTCTTTATAAATTATACAGCAAATTATGTAGGATAGAATGTGTCAACACTTTTGATGATTTCTCTGAAGGTTTAATTGATTGGTTTCAATTTTGTCTTTATAATATCATTTTAAGGAACATTCCATTGTTAACAGCTAAGGATCACTGAATGGTTTACTCTTTTAGCATATATATTTAAGATTCAAGAAAGGGTATTTAATAATCAGTAACCAAAACTTTACTTGAGATTAGTACCCTAATTCTAACATTCATATCCTTAAATACGAAATTGCTAAAGATGGATTTAGAGCAACTAAATCAACATGAACTGCAGAGATTTTTAGATACTAATTGCTAGTCATATAAAATCAAGACTGTTATGCCATTTGAGGCCTCAGTGAAAGAGTGGAAAAAAATTCTAAATGACATTCAGAAAGATGGGGAAAAAATCTAAGTCAAATGAAACAATCTCACTCCATGTGTAGTGCCACAATTTAAAAATTTAACTGCTAAAAACAAAACTAAAGTCCACCATACCAACAAGAAATTATAAAATGAATATTAATTATATTTGTAATTAAAAAAATAGAAAATTATGGAAATTAGAAATAAAAAGTGAAATGCTCAATTTTTAAAATATACTCATATTATATATATATATATATATATCTTTTTTATTCCTCACCTGAGGATATTTTTTCATTGTTTTTAGAGAAAGGGGAAAGGAGAGAGAGAGGAAGAGAAAGGGAGAGAGTGAGAGAGAGAGAAACATCAATGTTAAAGAGAAACATTGATTGGTTGCCTTCTTGTATGTACCCCGACTGGGGATTGAACCTGCAACTGGGGTATGTGCCCTGATGGAGAACTGAACCCATGACCTTTCAGTCTATAGGATGATGCTCCAACCAACTGAGCCACAAGGCCAGGGCTGAAACGCTCAATTTTTAAAAAAATATTTTATTTATTTATTTATTTATTTTTAGAGAGAGGAAGGGAGGGAGGAAGAGAGGGAGAAAAACTTCAGTGTGTGGTTACCTCTTACATGCATCCTACTGGGAACCTGGCCGGGAACGCAGGCATGAGCCCCTATTGGCAATCGAACTGGTAACACTTTGGTTCACCAGCTGGGCCATACCAGCCAGGGCTGAAATGCTCAATTTTTTATTTTTATTTTCTAACAAAGATAAGTTGAGATATTTTTATCTAGGTGTATGTACCAAATGATTTGAAATAAGAGGGAAATGTGCTCAAGCATGAAAAATGCACAAAGGAAACTAGGAGGCTGGGAAGAGATTGGCATAATTAAATGAATCATAAAACCTCAAATTTGATTTATATGTTACCATAAAACTAAAGTTTGTAAAAAAAAGACTTTAAAAATTGGTTTAAAATTCTAAAAATGCTAAAAGATAGCTAAAATAAGAAATTAACTAGGAAATAATGAAGCAGCATCATATACTAATATTCATCATAGAAAATTGGCAAAAACAATCTCATAAGTACTAAATAATTAATAAAACTGTAAATGACTTTTAAAAATCTGCATGACTGAATATTTCTAAGGAAAATAATGAAAACTTTGAGTAAAATATGAACTATTTTATGAATAAAACATATATCCAAAAATATGAAATATTTATGAATATAATATATTTTCATAAGACTGAAACTACCTTTAGCTTTGGCAAATTAGAATTCTTTAAAATGCTGCTGTAAAAAGCAAATGAAAATTTATCACCTGAAACCATCCCATACAAATTGTTGCAAATTATATTAATAGTTAAAAGAGATATGTCTTTGGTAAATAATTACATTTGGTAAATTTGACAGTGATTCAGTAAACTGACCAAGTGATGAATTAACTTTGCAGGGTTGACTTTTGGCCAATTGGCTAGTTTCTTTCAATGGGGGTTCCTTTTATTTACCACTGTATCTCCAAAAGCTGTTGCAGTGCGTGGCATGCAGTAGGCACTCATTAAATAGTTGATGAATAAATGAATGAATGACCTGTGCCAGGTGAGGGGCACAAAGGAAAACAAGACTGTCAGGGCTCCCGGCTCCATGGAGCTCACATTCTAGGGTGAGCTGTAGTTTAACTGTTTTCTGTTGCCAGTTATGTAACCACAATTGACTTCATCTATGTACTGAACTTGCACTTGGATTCTTAGAAACAGGTTGACATTACTGATACACTATATTTGGGGGCCATTTAAATGGAAATACAACTTCGTTCCACAGAGAGGTGAAAAACCTTTTCAAATGGGCCAGAGTAAGAGAATATTGCAGAAGTAAAGAGTAAAATTTCTAAGGTTAAGTTTTTGTATACATGACATTCACATAGCACTTCATTCAGAAATGATTGTCAAACGCACGTGAGTGATAAAAGCCAGCAGACAGCAAGGAAGAGCCAGGCCCACTCTGTCCCTATGAGTCAGGGAGGACACGTTCACACAAATATCATTCCAGAAAGTCCCAGCTGGGCTGACTTTTGTTTTGTTTTCTTCTTTTTCCCTATCTTTTCTCCTTGTCCGTGATCCGAATGAAAGGAAATGAGGTACAGGTAAGGCTGTGCAGGGCCTCCCGAGGCTGAGCAGGCAGGCTGGGTGTGTGACTGGGGAGCTGGCACCCTGGGCAGGGCCCACGTAATGGCAGGCTTGTGGGGCTCGTACAGTAAGAGCAGGAGGCTTTTCCTGTGCACTGAGTTGGAATTAAACATGCTAATTTGAGACCTCTTTCAAGTATTTTGTTTAACTCCATTGGCCTTTAATTCCTTTATATTGCATCATTTAATGTAATGTTATTTATATATGAAGCATGTTATGCTTATTAACCAATGTGCAAAAATCCAAAGTACAGATTTTCTGTAATGGGCTAATTACAGGACTTTAAAGCCACCTACTGAGTTTTGCTGAGCTTCACAACAGGTTCACTGAACTGGATAAATTTATTCAAACGTGTGGAAATGAACCCCATTCTATGTGCAACGGTACTGGGAAAACACACAAATTATACCTCAATACCAGTTTAATGGGTCAAACAGTGAACCTGAATACTGAACTTATCTACATCTTAAAATAGTGGGAGCCTGTGGTAAGAAAGGGAAGTGCCCACTCGGGGGGGTTTCTCCCTGTTTGTAAACAGTGTAATAAAACAATAAGCCTGCCGATTAGGAGCGAGTTCCCCACACTCAGAAAACAGAGGTGGGTTGCCTTCCACTGACCTTTGAAAACACACAACTTTCATAACTGAACCTGAGAGTGGAACGGAGTGACGAAAGCTCAGCAAACACACATCTCAAGCACAGCCCTTTAATCTTTCCTGTTGAGAACAAGAGGTGCTTTTTCTTCTGTCGTGGTTTAGGAAGAATTCCGCACAGAGTGTTCAGAGTTAGAAATACAAATAAGGTATAAATATGTGGTGGAATTAAACACTCTCTTAATACCAGCTTTCCCCCCACTCCGAGCCTAATCAAACAACATAGATATGTTGGTCATGTTAGTATTGATTCTTCATTAATCCATTCTTAAATGTTCTTTTCTTCATTGGTGAGTTCCAGAGGATTTTAGATTCCAGTTCCATAGCACCATATTTAGAATTATTATCCCTTTATAAAAATACAAATTGGGGTTGGGGGAGGGGGGCGAAGCAGGAATGGAAGCAGAGAGAGGTTTGAGAGGCTTGTCAGAGATGAAACTGAAAGAAAAAACCCGATTTCTTATGTTGCATCATCGCCATTCAGAAGTTTTCCAATAGATCAACACACACACACCCATGTGCACACTCACACCTGATCATTTATATGCCTTAGATAGAGACAGACATCGATTTAATGCTTTGACAGCTTCCTGTAGAGCGGGTAGATCTGTTAATTTTGTCATGGAAGGGAAAAGAATGTCATTTCCAAGCCAGAAAGAGTCCCAGTCTTGTCCTCTGGGTCCCTCATTTGCAACGGACAACCCACCCAATTCATGCTCCTTTCCTCAGGCAATGCTGGTGCGCACAGCTCTCAAGGCAACAAAGCCTGGCAAGCGCCACAAACCCCAGTGAGAAGAATTCTTCAGGAAATGAGGTGTGACGCAGGCCAGCTCCACCAAGACTCTCAGACCAAAAAATAAGAATTTAAATATGAAATACTGAAATTTAACACACGACTGAAACAAAATAAATGGTGTACCGCTGAAAGCATTTGAGGTAATTAATCAATGCTGTGTTTGTACATATCATTAAATATATTATACTCAGTTTAGATTTGATTTCTATGCTCCTTTTATAAAGAGTTAAAAGAAAATACATTTGAATTCACGCTGATAACGAAAACATGCTCCTAGCTTCTAGTTTTTTGGATTTCACATCATTTCCATTAACAAACAGCTATTTGCCCTCTAATAAAATATGTCATTATGCTTTATTCACATCGCACAAAAGAATCACTGAAAAATCGCCCCAATGATGGCCAATAATTACACATTTTGCTCCTGTTCTAGCGATGAAGAGATCTGTTCATTGGGGAAAGCAGGTGCTGGGGCATCTAGCTAATAGTCACTGTGTGCCATGGTAATTAGCCACTGCGATTGCTAAAATTAACAATTAGCTAACATGCAATTCTCTTTTTTGCAGGCTGCAGTTTACTTTGTATAATCCTTGCATGTTCTTAGTAATTATTCTGACAGCTTATTATTTTTATTTTTTCTGGTTTGAACACAGCTTTAACATTTGCATCGGGCGACCCAAATGTTCAACAGGCAGGGGTGAAACAACTGCTTGACTAGGCATTTTTCCGAGGGACACATTTGGTTGTTTTCTTAACTTTTCATGGTTGGGAGGGCAGGGGTGGGGTGTGGCGAGAGCTGGGATTCTGTCATGGCGGCCATCTTCTGCCCTGAGCCTTCCCCCAGGGCAGCACAGCCAGACACTCTCAGGAGGAAAGCTGCCCAGTCAGCAGCACTTGAGACTCAGGGAACAACTCCAGGGATGAAGTGCCACAGTCAAGCTGGTCAAAACATCTTTTCTTTCTTCTTTCCTGGAGTGTGTCTTCAGTTAATGCATTCGCTGCCCCTGCACAACGCCCTGCACCCTCCTTGTTGAGGGAGAAAATGTAGCATCCTGTGTGGATTGTTCTTGTCTGGGGCTATATGCTGAGATGATTTTTTTGCTTCAGCCTTTCTGTGGAATAAGCCTGAATAAGTGTCAGCCTATAAGTGAAGGAAAAAACAATGAAAAGGCCAGGTAGTATTCGTTTCCAGAAACACTCTGGAGAGAATTGCAATGAAAACTCTTAAAGTATTCAAGTCAGTTAAATTGTGGCAATAAATAAAGCAAACTGCTATCCAAACTGTATCAGTCTCCCATAGTGACTAACAAGTTACTAAAAAATATAGTGGTGTAAACAATGCAAATTTTATTATCATACAATTCTAGGGGTCAGAAATCCAAAATGGATCTCGTTGGGCTAAAGTCCAGGGGTCTCCAGGGCTGCAGTCCTTTCAGGAGGCCCTTTCCTTGCCTTTTCCAGCTTCTAGAGGCTGCCCACACTCCTTGGCTCGCGGCTCCTTCAGAGACAGCAAACTGCATCCCCCTCACCGTCCTCCTGAAGTCACGGCTCTCCCCAAGATCTTCCTCTTTTAAGGACTTAGGTGATACGTTGTGCCCACCTGGATAACCCAGGACATTCTCTCCATCCCAAGGTCCTTAATTTAATCACAACTGCAGCATCTCCTTTGCAGTGTAAGGTGACATATTTATAGGTTTCAGGGACTAGAACATGGACATTTTTGAAGGACTCTTATTTTGCTTATCACACAAACCAATGAAAATATACATACAGTAAGCCTGTGCTTCTCTACAGTTGTGAGTAAGTCATTGACCATTTAATGTCAGGGAACTAGATTATTCAGGAGTGGTGGGGGCCAGGACAAGGGGCAGTGGATCTCCATGGTTTCCATAGACTATTGGTACAGAGTTAAGAGTATGGGCTTGGCCTGGGTAAGAGCTATCACCATGTGTGCTATGTCTTATAGCAGTGCTTGGCTGCAGCAGGCTGGCTTACTGTGCAAATGAGTGACATGGATTGCTATCTCAGAAACTCTGAACTACATGAAGAAACACAGCCCACTGTAGCCCTGACTTCTAAAATGCAGGGATAGGGGAGGCAAAAGGCTGGGTTCCTGAGAAGTGCTGAGGCCTTGTCCATGTATCCGTGTGAGCCAAATGTCAGGGCTCAAAAGGGCTTTAGCAGACATTAGGATAAGCCAAGGGAATCACCCTAGGACGGGCTGCAGGCTGCAGAGGCTGAGCTCGCAGCCTGACTTAGCAGGAGATTGGGAGGGAAGTGAGCGATGGCAGAGGTTGGGGCCAGACTTGTGGTAAAACATAGCAACATCCTCTGTTTGTTTAAGTGGGAGGAAACTGGAATGAGCAGAGTCTGCCCAGAAGAGTCAGGCAGGCAGGCGTCATCCAGAGAACAAATCTCTGCTGAGTTTAACTAAGGTGAGACCTCACAGAGTCTCCGATGTTCCTCACCAAGCAGCACAAGGCATGGGGTGTTGAGGTGTGTCTTGTCTTAAGACAATCTACTCTTTAAAACAGCAATGTGTTTCATTCTTTGCTTTACAACATAATTCATCAAATGAGTTGTTGCTATAGTGACTCCTCTTTTGTACTATTTAAAACAGAATGGTATTTACAAGAAAACCTACTGTCCACTCCCAAAAGCGTATCTATTGTGTAAAGTGAGCTGTCTACACAAACCAGTGCTCTTGAAAAATAGTTGACTGAGAAATTTTGAGAAGCATGGAGCCAAAACTTCAAAATGCTTTGCTCAAATTTCATGGTGTTTGCCTCAACTCAAGAGGCCAACCAACATGTGGGGATAAAGTTTGGGAAAGGCTAAACTTCCCCAGTGGCGAGGCAGTGTGATCCGAATGAGAGCAATAAAGCTGAGCAGTACGTTTAAAAGATGTTCCAGGAGAAGACAGCTCAGCAGGGGACCTTCCCTGTCTCACATAGGAACACATGCGGTTACACTGAGTGATGACACTGGCTTAAAGCGAGCGTGCAGCCTTCCGTATCACGACCCGGTGCCATTGCTTCACTGCTGGCTTCACACCGGTAGTCAGTACTCAGGTCAGCATTGTTTTTTACCTCGAGATGCCAAGACACATTGTATTGGAAAATAGTTTAGGTTTCCAGAGGCAGGCCTGGTAGAGTTGGGAATAGAAGCTAGAAATTCCTCAGTTGTTCTCTGCTGTTGGTCTCTGTGGGCTGGGTGTTCACAGTATGGGGATGGTGTGAAAACTGGGGCAGTTGCTTGGGGTGTGGACACGGAAGGTGGCGGATGGGCGATGGGGGGCATGGCAGGGGAGAGGGAGAGGCTGGTATTTAGGAAACAGTGAACTCAGATGCTTCTTACCGGGCCTGGAGCCATGCTACCCTGCATCATGGGCATCACAGAAGATTCTCAAAGATGGGCTTCAATAAATAAAAGTGATTAAGCCAAATGCTGCCCTATGGTCAGGGAATGCACAGGAAAGGAAATGAAAGGACAGGGGGCTATGTGGCCAGGACTACTATCCTCATTCTAGATAGTTTTTGTAAGCGGGGCAATAAAGAGTCATGTTCATTCATGGTAAAATTACCATATTTTTCAGACTATAAGATGCACTTCCCCCCTGCAAATTTGGGAGGAATAATGGTTGTTAATGCTACTGTTGAGTTCTGTTTACATTTACACTGGTGAAATATTATGTTATTTATGTTATTAAATATTTTACCACATTTTTTTGCTTCAAAAATTTTTTTCCTATTTTCCTCCTCTAAAACCTAAGTGTGTCTTATAGTCCAAAAAATACGGTACTGAACTTGCCTACCCATCAAGTGCTGCACAGGGCAGAAAGCATAATTCCTAAAGTTCCTCAGTATGAGAAACGTTACACCTAGCCTAGAGCATTTTGTCGGGCAATTCCGTGCCCCACAGGTATGCACTCTGAACCGCCCCCTCCTCCAAGCTGCTCTGTGATCATCTATGTCAGCCTCATCACCTCATGCCTTTGCACCAGGAGACAGTTCCCTGTCAGAACACAGAGTGGCATTGGAAGTTGGGTAGGCCACTTCAGGGAAAGGTGGCAGTATAACTTCATTACAGGCCCATCCAGATCAGTGGTATCTAGTCCAGGGCAAAATGACAAATAGAAAGAATAAGAACACAGAGGAGGATGTGTGTGTGTATATGTGTGTTTTCAAGGGACACACAGGAATAAATGTGTGCTTTTTAAAATTCTTTTTCACTCAGTGTCAGTCCCAGTTTTTACGGGAGGTTATTTTCCCTCTGCTTCCATTTAGAACATAGATGGGTAAGGCTGCATTTGCAACTTGTTTACACTGGGTAACAGAATGAGGTCTTGTCTGTGGAGTCCACTTTTTCAACACACTCTTCACCACTTTCTTCTCTGTCTCCCCATCCCTACCATCAGAGCAAGACATCTGGCACTGTGCCATAGTCTTAGGAAGGTTCTGCACATCTTGAGGTTGCTGGGTGTAGACTGAAGGTCAGTGAGGTCACTGGGTTCCTATCTGAACCATAGCTTATTAGTCTGTGACTTGTGGGCTTCTTCTAGTGTAAAGATTGTCCAAATAGTGTTCAAGAATCCTGGGTTCAAATAAAGACACATTAGCTTCCCAATAAAGCCATGTTAGAAGGGACATCATTGCAAAACTTGACCACTGTGGGGACACCGGAAATACTATTCACATTAGATCAGGAAAAGAAGAACTTGGTATCAAAAACTCAGGCCTGGGTGGACGTACTCCTTACATCTTCATCAGGTGCTGTACGGGCAGTGTCAATCACAGGCTGTGTAACCTAAGCTTTGCAATAGCTCAGTGAGAAGCTGAGTCCAGCTGCATAATAAAATGCTATTGATTTTATGTCTCTCTTTAAAATCTTTAGACAGGGCATTTTATTACGACTCCTAAATGTAGAAATCTAATTTTAATTCTTACCAGTAAATGTCTCTATGCTAGTGTTTTGTATGATTTAATGAGTGGCACCATTTATAGGGTGCAAGGCTATAATCTGAATTTATGAACTATAAAGAAAGTACCAATACACTGACTAACTAATGAGCTTTTTAATGATGAGAAATAGATAAAGCTTAAAATGCAGAATGCTTATCAAGGACCTCAGACAATAGCAAAGTGGAGCAATTTAGAAGTACTTAGAAGTACTTACCAGTTCTACTGCTGTGACAGCAAGAAGTGAACTATTTTGTTTCATTTTAAAGCAATGCTTTTCATACATGGGAGTAATTTCTATATTTTTAAACTAAAATTAAATGTCCTGGTATAATCCTCTTTTCAAGTTCAAAATATAAATAACCTATTGACACCACTTGTGATAAAGCAAGACAAAATACCTCTACAAAGGGGAGGGACACCTGAACATCAACAGGAGAGGATGGGATCCCGGGGTTGGAGGATGTTGGGACTTGACTCCAGGGAGGTTTTTCTGGGAGCAGCTTTAAAGACGGGTGAGCTCTCTGGAGAGGATGGTGGGGCTCCATTGGGGCTGACACAACATCGCCATCTCCAGTGATTTATAGCAAGTCTGGACTTCCAAAGAGTATCTGAAGCTCTCTTCTGGTTGCCTTTTTTATGCTCTGGGGCATGAAAAGAATGAATAGAATAACACTTTTCCCTTGTTCTGAGGGCTCTTCATCTGGGAATTTCATGAGCGTGGTATGGCAGACATTTCTGGCAGGTAGTGCCAGCATGGGACAGGTGAGCCATTGAAGATTGCATAGGTCCACAGGGGCTATTGGGATCTGAACACACTGTCCTCAACTTTAAAACTCCAAGTCCAAATTCCCATGACTCAGGAGTAAAGGGAAGGCCAGGATACGCTGTTATAACGGGGCTTTGCTTTGTTGTTGTTGTTGCCATTGCTGCTGTTGTTAGTAAGGAATTAGATCGAGCTTGTCTTTTCCTTCCCAGGAAGTGAGTTTTGCAGCTGGCTAATTTGATTGCTCTCCCTTGGACAAGAGGAAGGGCCCTGGAGAGGAAGGCCTTCGTAGTTTGACATACAGCACACATTTATGGGCCCTATAATTTAATCCTCTCTGGTAAACAGGAGAGGTGGAAATGGAAGACTCAGGGAGAACAAAATCCTGGAGTGTTAATTGCTAGAGAGGCAGTGAGGTATGGTGGCAAGTGTGAAGTCTTTGGTGTGTCAGCCCTGGGTGCGAATCCCTGCTCTGCAGCTTCCCGCAAGGTGCTTACCCTCCCTGGGCCTTCGTTCCTCTTCCTCTATGTCTTGTGGGGTTTAAGGGGAAACTCAAGTAACATTGTCTTTATCCATTTCAAGAGTCTGAGCAGAGCCATGGCTGGGTAGCTCAGTTAGCTGGAGCGTCCTTCCCATATGCCAAGGTTGTGCATTCAATATCGGGTCAAGACATATACAGGAATCAACCAATGAATGCATAAATAAGTGTAACAACAAATCGATGTTTCTCTCTCAGTCTCTATCTCTGTCTGTCTCCCTTTCCTTCCTTTTCTCCCTCTCTCTTCCTCTCTCTCTCTAAAATCAATTAAAAAAAAAAAAGAATCAGAGCAGAGTGCCGGTGGTAAGATGCCACCAAAAGCTAACTTGACCTGAATTCTAGTCCAGAATAATGTTCTGTGTTTGTCTCCAGCTCCTTCCTCCTGCGTCTGGCTCATCACATTTCTCCTCCTTGTTTTTTAACGCCTCATCTCTTTATTTTCCTTTCAATCCCCAAAATCCTCTTTGATTTTAAAACAAATCACCAAAACCTTGGTGATTTAAAATTATTTAACCAGTAAAAGTTCTCTCACATCACTTAACTATAATCTATACTTGGATTTACTTGTTTTCCTTATATGAGATGTTAATGTAGGATTTCCAGATAAAATACAGAACCACCAGTTAAACCTGAATTTCAGAAAAACAAGAAATATCTTTTAGCATAAGTATGTTCAAACAATATTTGTATTTTTGTCTACTAATTCTGGCAAACTTAGTTAACTAAATGTGAGCAAAGTTTTCCTTGATAATATCTTTACTTTGTTACTTTTACATCTTACCAACCCCCAGAAAGATTTTATTTATCGAATTGTATGTCTTGAAATCAGACTCATATAAATGCAAACAGGCACAATTTATGGTCTTGTTCTAGTTTGCTTTTTCCAGGTCTCCTCTCTCCATGGGTCTATGGTGTATGGCCTTAACCTATATAGGCATGAGTTTATAGATTGGGGGTGGGGGGGGTGCTGGGAGGAGCAAAAGTTTCTGAAGGCATGGAGGACATCTATGCTCCACGAGGTTTAGTGACTCAGATATGAGCTGGTTTCAGACATAGGGCACCACTAGCTGAACATCTCCAAACGCTTGTCTCTCCTCTGTTTATAGAACCACAAGAACAGGCTGCTGGGCATCTGCCTGATGGGGCCCTGGAAGAGGCTGCGACTGCAGCAGGCAGGGGCCTGTGGGTTTACTGATAGAATGTGCGGGGTCTGTGAATTTGGATGGAAAACATACATCTTTATTTTTATAACTCCTTTCGATTATAGGCGCAGGCAACAAAAGCAGTAACTATCAGTGCCTGTGAGTGTGTCACCAAGAGAAATCTCAGATGTTTTTATAACACATTAAAGTTACTACAGTTACTGGAATTTTGATTACTTGTTATTACTTCAAAATTATAGGAGTTGCTAGATGCATCCATAGATCTTATTATTTAAAGCAATAAATGTGTTACTAATAAGTAATAAAGAAGCTGTTATACATAAATTTGTTTTTAAAAATATTTTGGTAACTTTAATGTAATTGGTTTGCTTTGCAATTCTGGGTACTTTATTTTGAGTGTTAACAACCTTCTCAGGCGAGACCCACGAGGTCTCATCGGGCTGCCGAGCCTCCGTGCCACACGCAGAGCAATGGAGGGACAGGCCTGGAGGAGACCCGAGCTAGTTTGTGGGGAGTTCACCTTCCCACGTCAGCTGTCTGCAAGGCAAACGGGTGGAGCGGGCCCCATTTTCCCTTACGAACATGTCTTGCAGACTGCCCTGTCGTAACTCTTACGCTGCCTTTAATATTCCACTTACCCTGAATTTCACCTGCTGAGACCTTTGTGCAGGGCAGTGTGATTTCAGGAGGAGGAGTACAGAGGTCTTAGGAAGACCCATGGGGGTAAGAATGATAAAAGGAAAAGAATTAAGACCAGAGCCCAAGTTTATCTTCCCTGCTTGGGTCTATTCTCAATCAGGATCACTATAAATCCAATAGGCACAAAAACTGCATTAAATAAACTAATATTAAATATATAAATATGTTGGCTAGTATAGCAAAATTGTGTTTGATTGATAAGTCTAGATGCAATCCCTGGGCATTTGCTACTTTGAATGCCACTCCTCTCCACAACCTTGCTGGTGAGGGCCAGAACTCAGGAGAAGACAGGCTTTGGTTGAGGAAGGAAGTGACTGATGCAGAGAAAAAGGGACCTTTCACTGCCCACACCCCTTTGTTGTTTGTAAGCCTCCAAGAGCTCTGGGAAGTCGTGGGGAGGCAAGGGGCCTAGAGGTGGGGGGCTGCGTGCTGGAAAATGGGTTGCTTGCTGGGTGGGAATTGGGGGTGCCTGATCCTGGTTCGGAGCGGCAAGGAGGGGCACTTGAATGAATGCCTGGGGGTTGGACTGGGAGAATAAAGCCAAGAAGGGACCGGTCTCATTAAAGAATCCATTTCCCATTTTCATCAGTTTGCTACATTAACAAGCTGAGCTGTGAAAGGATTAGATCCGCTAAGTGAGTGCCTGTTCTGTGCACCACTGCAAAACACATTTCAGAAAGCAGTGGATTCGTCTTAAATGAGTATCTGCCGAGGGAGCAAAGCCCTAGGAAAACAAAAGGGGCGCGCCAGGGTAAGCTAATAATTCCTGCTGTGCTTTGAGGGCAATGAAATGACTGCAACCCTGAGAACTTTTTCTCCCTCCCCTGCAGTTGGTATAAACATAAGAGCCATTTTGATGATCATATCGACACCTCAGCAACAAGTGCTTCCCAGGTGCCAACAAAATGTCACTTTCCAAAGGGTTAAATGAACCAAAAGGCCTCAACCTTAAATATTCTTTTTCTGCTTCCATTAAGTATGCATACCTATTAAACAAAAACAATGGGCATAGATTCATATCCTGTCTACAAATAATCGAAGGATACAAGAACAAATCTACCACCAGCTGCTTCGTCCCATGCTACGCTTTGACTGGGAGGGGAAAGCCAAGTTTCGAGCGGGTCTAGCCTGACTCAGGCCATAACTTGTGAGTCCTGCTATTCTAACCCTTTCTCTTGATCTGCTTTTCAGCCTGTCTTGGAGCACACAGCTCAGAGCAGCAGGGAAGTTGCTTAGCAAAGGGCCACCCACTTGCCTATTATTCCTTCCTCGCCTGTGACATGACACAAGAACAAAGTAGACATTAACCGCTGCATTAAACCCAGAAAGAAAGTAATCAGTAACCTGCTATTCCCTTGCTAAAGGGAAACACATGCGGTGTGAAATCCAGAAGACTAATCAATAGCCGCAGACAATGCAATGTGCCAAACAAATTGCAAATCAATTAGAATCCTTGTTTTCTTTGAAATGGTTCACTATATCTAAAGCAATTACTCCTTCATTAGACCTAATTTAACAGCATGACTGCCCTGGCTACAACTGGCAGCGTCTGGCTATCAAACAGAAGAATGGCAGTTTATTTCTGTCTGTCTGTGAGTCTAGCACCAATCAAAAAAAAATGGAATTCCTTTATATGAGAGAAACTTTTAATGAATTGGTGGATATTCGTCTTAATCCAAATATCAATACCAGAATGAGGATAACCCCCAAAGGGAAATTAAAAGAGAAAAGAACTACAAGAATTATTGAATAAAAATCTGTAATTTAAAATGTGTACTTCTTTTATTCTTTTATGCTAGTTTCAGATAGATAAAAATGGCATTTAAGTACAGAAGATCCTTTTAGATTTTCAATCTAAAACATCTCTTGGGGCTAGTTTTAGGACATTTGAAAAGTCATCCTGATCCTTAAAGGAATTTGGAATATTCTTGTAAATGGTCACCCAGAAAAGCACTAGTTCATTTTAAAAGCTACTTTTAAAAGGCTTTATTGAGGTATGAATTTTGACAGATGTATACAGTCATATAACCACCACCCCAATACGGCACGTCACCCCAACTGTTCCCACACACCCCTTTGCAGCTGGTCCCTTCCCCCTTTCATGGCCCCAGGCAACACGATGTACTTTCTGTGAGGCCATTTCACTTCTATGAATAGTTTCCCATCACGTGGAAGTTTGGGGCTGGAAAAATAATTTAAATAAGGTTTTTCTACCCGTTCAGGAAAAAAGTGTTTTTGTCCTTGTTTGAGGAGGCAAGCAACAATCTCTTAGAACTAAAGATTACAAACTTCTTTGAATGTAGACATGCTTAAAGAGACAAAAACCTTCCTGCGTACTGAAGTAAATATTCCTAAATGAACTGAAAAAAATTTCATAGTCACAGCTTGTTATTATATTGCTAAACCCGGTAGGCTGATATTTCTATTTTCTTCTCTTTGAGAATAATCACAGCTCCAAGAATGTTTTTTAATTTAATGTTTCTGAATTAATATTTTTCTGTCTATAAAGTCAATCCATTTTGATTACATGAAATTCCAACATTGCAGAATTACAAAAAGTAGGTACAAAAGTCCTTATACTTCCATTCTTCCCAATACTTTTCAAAACTTCACAAAGCTTTATGTCTAAGGATGTTCTTTATAGCATTCCGGTAATAGCAAATCACTGGGAGCTCTGGGAGTTCGAGACTTAAATTAAGTCACACATGTTCCTACTTCCTTCTTCCTTCCTTTTCTTCCCTTATAGCAGCTTTTACTCCCCCTCCCCTCCCCCTAATCCTCCCTCTTCATCTTACATCAAATGCCTTCCATTCTCTGCATCCTTTGCCTTTCTTCTTGTTTTCTTTAGAGTTCAGTGAAGGAAAATTCTTGCACTGAAGGTACCCATATCTTTTGTAAGCCAACCAACCCATTTTCCAACTCGTACTCCTCAAAAGAAAATATTTTGCTAAAACTTTTACATTCTTAATGTAAATTTGTACAGGGCACCCCATCTTGCCTCTTTAACCTTTCATTATTAACAATCACTCAGTCAAATTACTTTTTGTTTTTATTGGTTAGACTGACAATCATAATTTAGTCAATCAATCAATTAGTCAAAGAGCATTCATTGAATGCCTGCTTCCCAGTAAAACCTGATTGGCTGATTCTGAGAACTGATTTGTAACTCTAATATAAAAGCATTTATGATGGCAGGGGATGGGATGAGGAAGTTTTGAGGCTTGATCACCTCCTAAAGGTGATTTATTTGGCACTTAGGCTAAGCAGAAGCTGAGGTGAAAGTAAGCAAGAGAGAGTGCATTCCTCCTTTTCAATTCCATGCTCACCTTAGAGTGGACAAGGCTTTATTGATCACAGACATTGCAGCTTCTCCAGTCCAGGGCTCAGCTGAAGATGAAGTGGCCTTGGGGAAGGAAGATGCTGTAACTAGCTGAAGAGTTTTGCTGCTGGGTTATTTTTTTATAGTATTTACATAAAAGCTTCCTTAAAACTGTCTGTTTTGTGTGTCCAGAGAATGTTTGTGCAAAGACACCATTGTCTCAACTATTCACATACACCTCTTCCCAGTGCTTTGCCGTAGTTACAACACGATCGTCAGCCGACAAGTGGGTGACCACAGGCTGGGCCCCTTCACATGGTGGTAGTTGAGGAGGAGATAAGTGTCGGTCATGGCTACCACCACATAAACAAACACTGGATAAATCAATGTGAGTTATTCCCAGGAGAGGAATGGCAGATTTTATTCTTTGTGAAGCAAAGAGATAAGATCTTTGGGGTTTTCAAGTAGTTTCCTAAAACAAATTGGATTTTAAAATTTCCCAGAAAAACCTTCACTCATAATTTTATATCCTGCCATATTCACTGGTTAAGTCTCTGCTGGTAATTTTTAAACTGTTAGTAGTCATGTAAATGTGTTTTTGTTGTTGTTGTTGTTGTTGTTTGTTTTTTGTTGTTTGTTTGTTTTTTGCAAAGCAATGCCCTGCCGAAATGAACGACCTGATGGCTCCGGTTCATGTGCTTTGCGCCATTGCTGCACGTGGCCTGGAGACCCAATTCTTGCTAACGCACAGATAAAAGCCATCCGGAATGGTGACAGAACAAATGAAGCCTGTCACTCAAAGTAAGCATGGCCCTTTTGTTTGTTCTGCTATAGAAAAAGTGAATAGACGGGTCTTTTGCAAATTTTCAGGGCACCAACTTTTTATCTACTATCCCCACTCCAGGGAATAACCATTTTGGTTATTGAACTTTTTCTTTGAATCTCTTATTGACTATTAATATCAGAATTTTACCCACCATGGGTGAATGTTAACTAATACAGTTCTTCATACAAATGCAAACTTCCTCTTCACCAGCCTCTGGTGACTCGCGTCTTGCACCAGTGTGGTATCATTCAGCTTCAGTTGCTATAGCATTTTCAAGAACCTCTCTGTTCTCGTCATAAATTATCTTTAAGTGAAAAAAGCTCAAAGGAGGTCTGCAGCAAACTGTATCAAATAATGAATTTGTAAGCTGTAGAAGAAAACACTTATCTTGCTTATGCTCTTCTCCCATCAATTGTTCAGTGACCCTTCTTTGGGATACAGATGAGCATAACCCTGAAAAATGTTTGTGTTGTCTTTCTTTCACTGGCAGCCTGCGGGCTGCATGATCTAATAAATATTGGCAGGGCCAAATGAAATAATATAGAAGAGCTTCTCTTCTTTAAAGTCCACAGACCAAGAGACTCTTGTCACTTGTTAATATCTCCATCAAACACTGAAGTGTTAACATATGTGATACGACCACGCAATCAAGTAAGGACCGATTTGTTGACTAATTAAACCAACACAACAAGCTCTTTAGCACCTACAAGTGACAAGTTTAGAGCAGGCAAGTGGAAACTCTCAATTGAGCCCCCTTTTATGAGACTATCATGCCAAATTCAATTCTGACTGAGTAGTATTTGAATGTACTTGACTTCCACCATGTGCTGACATGCTTACAATAATTCATCATGGGTGACAATAGCCCAATATTAGAGATTTATGATATATACAAAACAGTGACAAATGAAATGTAGCCCTAACATGGGTCTGCTTTTCTTACCCACTGTCTATTGATATTATAATTAATGGTCAATTACTTAAGGAAAAGAAAGTAGAAAATAGTCATTACTGGTTACAGTCATCATTAATTTTTTTGGCAAATTCTTGAGGTAAATGAAACCATTTCCACAGTATTTGAGGGTTGCTTCAAAATACTAAACAAACACAGAAGTCTGATGTTCATGACTCATTTCAGCAATGAGAATGAACTAATAATAACATTTTAAAGGAAAGCAAATGTAAATTAAGTTGCCTGGGAAGTAGAAAAGCATTCTACAGTGTATCTCTGTGTGAGTAGATAACACATCCTATGCTGTATCTGTGTGCATAAATGGGCCTTCCTCCACCTACCACGTAGATGTTTTATATTCAGTTCCCATGTTGATAAATTGAAGCAGTTCCACTAATTGATTTCTAACATCCTTCCAATCCCTAAAATTTCATGGCCTCTGATCTGACCTTTCCATATCCAGGTTAGTGAAAGGAGAGGTGGAACCCCTTCTACAGTTTTTGGCATGCAGGCAGTCTCCCTCCCCTCTGTCCTCTTCCTGTCCACACTCACTTTTTTACTTTATCCATGTATATCTGAATGTTCTGTATCCAGCTCCAACCCTCTCCTGGCTGACCCTGTCCTTGCCTGGTGGATAAGTTCACTTGTGGAAAACCAAGAATTGAGTGTGTTCCTATAAACATAACACATGCAGATATATGAGTGATGTTTTGCAATCCCTTCATGCTTTTAAACACATCAACACATAAGGCACATTAGCAGCAGTGGGTCCCCCAGGGACTGTTGAATAAGCAGGGGGGGCTACAGGTCATGGCCACTAATCTAGAATCTGCCCAGCTATAGGTGTGCTCTGCTTTAGGCCCCAGTTCTATGCACCCCAGAACTGCAGGTCAATAGCCTATATACCAGGTACTAAATACCTTCCACACCCCACTAGTGAAGGAGTGGCTCTGGGCCCCAATACCTGACTGGGAACAAGGGTCAGAACCTGGTAAGATACCAAGTCAATTCCTGTCAAACTTCGAGGTTGATCTCCAGACCCTAAGGGGCCACAGCCTGTCCATCAGAAGAGCTGTCTGATAACTCCCCCACCTGGTGCTGAACGTGACTGGCCCCATGCTGCCTGCCGGAGCTCCTGCCTCCAATCCTCTATCCCCCTCAAATTAACGAACTTCCTATTTTTCTTTCACTTCAGGTTGCATTTTACTTATTTTCAGTAGACAATATAGCTGCATAGTTTAAAATCAAAACGATATAAAAATATATTTATTGAGAATTGCTCATAGGTCCGTCTCAGTCCACCCTATTTCCCATCTCCCTTTCGGTAAATTTTTTCATTAGTGTATTGTATATCCTTCCAATCTGTCTTTGAGGAAATGTAAACAAATGTATATGTATTTACATTTTTTTCTCTTTCTTACCAAAAGGTAGTATACTGTATGCTGTTATGACTCTTGCTTTTCTGCCTTTACAAAACAACATACACCAGAGATATTTCAAAACCAGTACAGAGACTTCAGCATCAGAGGTAAAGCATTATTCTTGAGCTGTGCTTCTTCCAGGAATCCTGGCCTTCCTTCCTTCTCAGAACTGGTTGGAGCAGAGCAGAGGGAAACTGGAATCTCTCCCTTAACCCCAGAACAAGTCTGTAACAAGCCCTCTCCTATTTGTGGGCTCCTAGCCCTGTGTCTGCCTTTGCTGCCCAAGACAACCTCTTCTGAGACACCATGGGCCATTCTAGAAGGTCACTGCCGAGGAGGATAGTGGAGGCTAGGGTGTTGCAGCAGGCTTGAGGTGAGCTGAAATGGAATCCAGGTCTTTAAAGTAGTGTGACATCCTGAGAACTTCCTCTAAGAACAATAACCTGTTCTTTAGAAGATCGCTTTGTCCTAAAAAGATTTCACTAAGATAAGGGGCAGGATTCATATAGTCCTAAGTTTTCTTTATCTGGTTCCTGCAGCCTGGACTAGCTCTGAACTATGTGGAACTTGAGTTTTTCAAACCTATCACACTTTAATGACTTTTTAAAACAATATATACTGCTTGTTTAATTTTCTTCTTTTCTTTAAAAATTATTTATATGTTTATCCTTTGGAAAGTTGGGGAACAGAAGAAAATTAGCATTACTCAATGCTGGAAGAAAAAAACACTATTATTTTGGCATATAGGTTTTTTTGTTTTATAAATAGGGATTATATAAACATACTATTTTGTAACTTGTTTATTTATTCATTTTTAGTTAAAATTAATATATTCTATTTTTATTTTTTATTATTTATAAAATTTTATTTATTTTTACACAGAAGGAAAGAGAGAGAAAGAGGAGAGAAACATCAATGTGTGGTTGCGTCTCACATGCTCCTCACTGGGAAATCTGGCCCGCAAACCAGGCATGTGCCCTGACTGGGAATCAAACCAGCAATCCTTTGGTTTGCAGGCCGGAGCTCAATCCACTGAACCATATCAGCCAGGGCTAATATATCTTATTTTTAGAGTAGCTTTAGATTTATAACAAAATAAGTGAAAAATACAGTGTGCTTATATATCCCCATACCTTTATTCCTTTTACTTAACTGTGTCATGAATATTTTTATAAGTCTTGTAACTTGATTTCTTAAACATTTCATAATATTCCATCACATGTATGTGCAACAGTTTAATCAACCTTTTATAGTTTAGATTGACTCTCATACTCTTTATGTTCATTATTATAAACACTACAATCAGTATCCTATAAATTAATCTTTGTCCAAATCTCTGATTATTTTCTAGAACAGAGTCTTAAAAGTAGAGTTTATAAGTTAAAAAACATATTCATTTTAAGGCTTTTGACACATAGCATTAGCTTAGTCTAGATCTATTTAAAAAGACATGCAAGGTAGTTACAGAGACCTAGAAAAGTATGCCACTGGGGTTGTTGATCTTAGGCCTTAGGTGCCAAAAGTCACCTTAGGAAAGTGAGACACTTATCCAAGTGAGTGGGAATCCATCTCCTGGGCAATGAGAAGCTGCAGGGGGAGAAAGCTGCTGGTGGTATGCAGAGCCTATTCCGAGCATGCTGGGAAACAGGGCCTTTTCTTTATACCAAGAACTCTGTGAGCCTTCAACCTAGAAGACTGTGGACTGAACTGCAGACCTTATTGTAATAGTGGAAGGCGAAGAACAAGTCTTATCACTAGTTGCCACCTGCAAACAGGAAGACTGTATGCCACTTAGAAAAAAGGCAATGAGATTATATTACTCAAGGTTCTCCAGAGAAACAGAACCCATAGGAATCTATCTATCTATCTATCTATCTATCTATCTATCTATCTAATCATCTACCTACCTACTTCCCTCCCTACCTCCCTACCTATTTATTTAGTATAGGAATTGGCTCCCACAGTTAGGGAGGATATTGAGAAATCCTACAATCTGCCTTTTGCAGGCTGAAGAAGCAGGAAAGCCGGTGGTATACTTCAGTCTGAGGTCAAAGACCTGAGAGCCAGGGGGCTGCTGGTGTGAGTCCCAGGATCTGAAAGCCCAAGAACCCATCCAATGGCCGATGTTTGAGAACAGGAGAAGATGACTGGCCCACCTTAAGGAAAGAGAGAGAATTTGCCACTCCTCCACTGTTTTGTTATATTAAGGTCCCTAAAGGATTGGATGATGACTCACCAATGCAGGCGGATCTTCTCTCAGCCCACTGATTCAAATGCTAATTCTTCTAAGAACACCCTCACAGATACATCCAGAAACAAAGTTATTGGATATCCCTCTGCCCAGTCAAGTTTACATATAAAATTACCCATCACAAAGAAACCCTAATGCCTTCTTCACACCAGTATTTTCAAACCGTGATATATTTACCACTGTTTTTTGGTGCTATATAAACATAAAGATGTTTGTTTTAATGGTTATACCTTTATTCTGAGTCAGAAAAATTAATTATCAACATATCAATCCCATAATATTATGAATATTATTTCTTTTGATAAGTCTTAAGATTAAAAAAATAACAAAAAGGACAGGGACCTGGTTTAAAGTCCTTTTAAAGAAAACCATAAAGTAAATAATAAGTGACTGATGTGCAGATAAGGCAAAAAAATGTGGTTTACAAAAGACTAAAATTTGGGAAATCTTGCTCCCAACGATATATGTATTTCTAAGAAGTATCAAATGTGTTCAAAGTAAATTGCTTTAAAGCTTTTAGAGGTCACTATTTTAAAAGAGCCTATAATGGATCATTTTGTAACTTGAACCATCACCGCAATGTCTCAAAATTTCATGGTTTGGCTTCAAGTTGCCTCAAGAGAAGAACATACATGTTCCAGGTGAGGACCTTAACCGAGGGTTGGAGGGACACTCACTGAGTTTCTGCACACCTTAAGTGTGAGGGCACACTATAATTCCTTTTTTAAAAACTACACATTTTAAAAAAGCATATGCAATTTGGAGAACTTTGGGTTTACAGGTTGGTGAGATATTTCAAGGAAAATTTTAGCACATTTGAAATATGGTAATTCTCTCTAGTAAATAGAGAAATCAAAAAGTTCAGCGCAAGAGTGAAGTGTTAGGTTTTTATATGTACAGACACGCACACTTTCACTTTTGTTTTTAGATGCAAATTACTGGGAGAAGGGGTATTTTCATGTTCAAAACACTGAGGGCTTAGATTAAAAAAAATCCAGAGGATTTTTTTTTTTTTGCAGGCTGCTGCTGAGATCAAATGGTCTCTAAAGAAATCAATCCAATTTCAATAGAAGAGCTATGCTGTGTTGGGATTTTTAATATCATCCAATTGCTAAATGATATCAGGGCTACTTTGATTTAAAAGAAGAAATACAGACAACTCAATGATCTCAAGCCTCAACATTCTCACAAGATCAGCTGACTAAAAATCTTTCCCTAAAGAGAAAGAATGCATTTTCCATGATCAAAGAAAATCAACATTAATGAAATAATATCTATACCAATATAGAATGTTAGTTATTAGATAATACTGAACATAGTGCTAATGCTCTAAGTGAAAGCCACGAGAGAAAGAATGGAGCACACAAAACTTATTTCTGCATTGTTTCTGAAATGCGACTTAACTCCTGAGACCTGCATGTGCTTCTGTAGCCTCTTGACCCAGAGGAACCCATAACTATATTCCCCAGATTTGGTGGATAACCACAGAATAAGATCATGAATAAAGAATGCCATCAGTAAATCCAAATCTAAGAATGTGTTTCTACTGCAAAAGAAAAAGGAAATGGATTCTTAATAAAATATATTAAAAATATATTAAAAAACACATCTATATGAGGTAAAGGAAGGTTTAAATGAATTCACTTACAGACGCAAAATCTTATCTATCCACACAGAGCAATCAACTGCACTGTAACAGACACAACAAATTTGCAATACAGAAAGACTCATTGGCATTAATATCAGTTTTATACAACTTAAAGAATTGTCAAATGGCTCAAGGAGAACGAAAGGCAAAGATGATCTTGATGGGTGAACTAGTCAAGCACCCACAAATTTAGATATGTAGATATATGTCCATTTAAAGTTATCTTTACAGATTTTTCTAACAGAGCTCTTAAAAACAAGACAACAGGCTGAAAAATGGAGCCACTTATGCTAAGCCCCACACCACCAAACTTCCATTGTTCCTTTTAAACTAAAAACAATCAACACATATTCTGCCTATAAATTCCAGGTTTTGAAAGCTCCTATGCACAAAACAAATGGCATTTAGTAAGTGCTGGCAAAACCTCCACTTCAGTATTGAGTCAAGTTTCATCAATAACCAATTACCAAAAGGGTTGCAGAATAATATTATAAAATCAATAATCTATAATGTGAAAAAACAATAATAAGTTAGGAAAGCATAGTTAAGCACTGTTTGTTACTAAGCATCCCATAATAGTGGTTGCCATACTATCACAGGTCCTTGTGGAACGCTCCCTCTGCAGGAACCGCCTAGTTTGTATGTTTAATAACAAAGCCAAGTGTCCCAATCATATTCCCAAAATGCCTATGACGCCAGTGACAGTCAAGTCAAGTCTCACATCACTATGACCTAACCAAGGTTTTCCTAAGGAAAAGGTGGTATGTAACTCTAACCAAAAGAAAGAAATGCAATGTCTTAGTTAAACTTTCTGACATAGTGAATAAAGCTCACAGAAGGAAAGTAGTCCCCACTTCCTGTCTTCTTTACTTCCTTTGTAGATGATAAGAAATTCTGGGTCCCAGTTTGGAGGGACCCAGTACTGCACCAACCCACTGTTTGGCATTTCAAGTCTTCCACAATTTGGCTCCAAACCACCTTCCGAGTTTATTTCTTATTCTTTTCCCTTCTCCTCTTGGCCCCTTTAATCTATTCAAAACACAGCAGTTCGAGTGGTCCTTATCCAGCATATAAGTCAAATTATGACTCCTCTGCTTGAAACCTTGCAGTGAACCTTCCTTTGACTCAGGGTAAAAGGCAGAGGCCTTAAAACCATCTATAAAGACCAGCTCCCCATGATCCCTTTGAGTTCATCTGCTCCTACTTTCCACCTTGCTCACTTCCCTGTAGCCACACTGGCCTTCTTCTTCCTGCTCCCTGCATTTCCTCCTTCTTCCACCTCTGGGTAATACTTACTCCCTCTGTTTGGAATTCTGTTCCCCGAGATACATGCATGGCTTGTTCCCTGAGCCCCTCAGGTCTTTACATGAACATCTTTTCAGCAAGGCTTTCTCTGGTCACCCTACCTATGGTAGGGTGAAAAATATGGCCACACTATTTTGCAGCCTACCTCATCAAGAGGTGGGTTATGGCCCTGGCTGGTGTAGCTCAGTGGATTGAGCACGGGCTGTGAACCAAAGGGTCGCTGGTTCAATACCCAGTCAGGGCACATGCCTGGGTTGCAGGCCAGGTCCCCAGTGCAGGCCACGTGAGAGGCAACCATACACTGATGTTTCTCTCCCTCTCTTTCTCCCTCCCCGTCTCTCTAAAAATAAATAAATAAATAAAAGATAATTAAAAAAAACAATAGGTGGATTCTGTTACTCCACTCCTTGAATCTGAGCTGGACTGGTGGCTAGTCTGGACTAACGGAAAGCGGTGAAAGTGCCGTAGGTGAGTTTCAGAGCCTAGGCCTCGAGAAATTTTGCAGCGTCTGTCCTCATTCTCTTGGAGTACTTACTCTGCATCCAAGCCCCAGACGTGTGAGTGACACCATCTTAGACCCTCTAGCCCCAGTCAAGCAGCCGGGTAACCACTGTCACATGAATTGCCCCAGGCAAGATCAGCAGAAGAACTTCCCAGCTGAGCTTAGATCCAGTGATTGACCCAAACAATTGTAAAAAATAATAAACGCTTGTTGTTTTAAGCCACTAAGTGTAAAGTTTGTTGTATAGTCATAAGTAAGTGAAGAACTACTTAAAATTTCGGACCTTCCCTGTGTTGACCTTCCCTGATACTTCCTTACCTGTGTGTCTGCCTCTACTAATTAGCATGTAAACTCCATGAGGGCAAGGGTTTTCTCTGTTTTGTTCACTTCTGAATCTCCACTGCCTGGTACAGTGCCAATCAGTAGGCTCTCAATAAATATCTGTTAAATAAATGAATGAATAATTGGATAAATGAATGAGTAAAATATAGATTTAGAAAGGGCCTTACATATTATCCAATATAGAACTTCCTTTTATTAAATGAGAAAACCAAAACTTAGTGAGATTAAGTGACAATTTCAAGATTGAGAACTTGGATTTCTCACTTCTAGTATTAAAAAGCTCTATTTTCATCACATTTTTGTATATGAAACTCCTTTGCATATTGTATAGAACCACTAAAGCAAGTTACAGACACCCAGTTTAATTTTTTTAACAATTTTCTTTTTTTAAAATATTTTATTTATTTATTTTTAGAGAGGGAAGGGAGGGAGATAGAGAGAGAGAGAGAAACATCAATGTGCGGTTGCTGGGGGTTATGGCCTGCAACCCAGGCATGTACCCTGACTGGGAATCGAACCTGCGACACTTTGGTTCGCAGCACACGCTCAATCCACTGAGCTACGCCGGCCAGGGCCGACACCCAGTTTAATTTAAAAAAGGGAGGTGTGGGCAAAGGAGGATTTATGAATCATGAAAATAGCAAGCCCAGAGGTACAACTTCCTTCAGACATGGCTGGATCCAGGACCTTAAATGACACCTTTGAAGCTCTGTCACTCTCTCTCCATTTCTTGGACAGACTCTAAATACCACCAGATTAATAACTCCAGAGAACACAGATAGTCTTCCCTGACAGCAATTCCAGACAACTCCTGGGGTCATATCTGGTGCCCGTTCTTGAGCTCATCACTGGATAGCGGCACGGCTATCCTCTCGTTGGCCAGGCCTGGGTTACGAGTCTACCCCTTTGGATGGAGGTGGGGAGCGGGGTCAATCCCATCTTTCTCATATAAATGGGCTCCCCTGGGCAAGGAGGGTTCTGTTACCAGGAGGGTGGAGATAAGTTGTTCCAGATATGCTTAAACTCTGCACGTCCACTTATATTCTGTTAGTAGCACTAAGTAACTAGCTGTAGATCAACCCTTCCAGGTAACAGACACACATACCACTGATTTTCCCTTTTGAAAAGAGACCCATAACAAAGCAGGAGACATTTCATGTTGAATGGAAAAGCAGACAGAAGTGACTGCCAAGCTTGCTTCTACTCTCTTGCCTGGCTCCAACCAATTGTCTACGTGGCAGGTTTGGGATTTAAAGACAGGGCTGGGGAGGAGTCCACCTCAAATAAGCCCCCACAGCAATGTCACAACCCGGAATAAAAGTGAAATGTTTCAGAAAACCCTGCCTTGAGGAGAGAGATGGGGCAAAAGGTACTGCATTTTATCAGAAAAAAATCACCGTGTTTAACAAAAATGGTGAGAACAAGCTAAAATGAGAATATACAGTGCCTATTATGGGGCAGAACTGAGGTGAGAGAAGGGAACTGATATGCCTCAGCAATACATAAGAGATGTTTTTCATCTGGAAAATGATCTTAGGACCACTTTTGCTATTTTGAAATCCAGCCCAAGCACTTGTGAGAAGATGACCTTTTATATATTGCATTTTGCAGAGAACTATATATAGTTGGATAAAATATCTTGACCTAAAGGGGAAAATAGAGAGAAAAATGGTGTTTCTGGGTTTTCAACCAAAGAGCAGAACATGGCAGAAGAAAGACAGCAGAGGCTGCAAACTTGGCTCAGTGGAACACGCGGGTTGAAATATCATTATCTGAAGGATTCTAGACATCTGCATTATTTTGCATGAGCCTTCATCAGCAAGTGGCTTAGGGTAGAGGATGCAAAGTATTGTTTTTTCATGTCTCATAAAGCATCTTGTCCCAATTCTTGATTTTGAGTGCTTTGGGGGATTGTGTGGCAGGGTGGGTGGGGGGAGGTACTGCTGAGGAGAAAAGGTCACTGATTTCCAAAAGGTTAGAGATTCTTTTTTCTTCTTTTAAAGAATGACATTTCAGCTTGATATTATTTTAGTATTTACCACTCTGCATTGTCTTAGACCTCGTCTTGGCAAAGGGCTCCTAAACAACTGCCACTTTTAGCATTGCTGCCAAAAGGCGCCCTTTCACAATAAAGCATGCTGTGCTTTGGCAGGAAATCAATAAAGTGAAAATCTGTTCTCATCATCCATACATTTACCATCACAATCAACAATCAAAGGCAAGACCTGGGTTCTTTATCCACAGGCTCCAGCCTCCCAATTTTCTGCTCTGAAAGGCAGCATAAATTAGAACCCTTGGTTCCTGTTAGCTGGGCTTAATGGGTATGATTTATGAACCATTAAATGAGGTTATGTAAATTGATCCTTAGCAGAATGCTAGCGCCCAGGTGACAGGTGCAGCATGCTCGTCCACAAGGGTTCTGCACAAATCAGATTTCAGTGACATTCAGTTTGAGGAAAGAGAAATATGTTGTCAACAAGGAAGTGATTTAAATAGTGCCCTGGGTTTGTCAGCAATTATGCCTTTCTTCTTAATTGCTGCAAACTATATAAATTCTAATAGGAAATAAATTAGTAATTTACCAGTTAATGACAAGGGGAATAATGGAGAAGGGCTTATATTTTAAAAGCCATATTACCAGTGAGGCCATACACTTGGGTGATTTCACTTATGCTGTTAAAGTTGAAGAGATGCTTTAAAGCAGGAGTATAAACTTTGTCACACAACAACTAAAATACATGCATTGCAACAGAAAAGAAAATTAGAATCACACAGAAAATGCCCTTGCAGAATTGTTTCATGTGTCCCATAGAAATGGGCATGTCACTCAGGTTTCTACTTTTCACCATCATTCTAAGCTTAAATCAAATGGTCTTTTTTAACCAGGTGAAAAAAAAACCCAAACTTGCTTTATCTTTAAACATTTTTGGAAACCTGGTATCTAATTAATCAAGTAAAATCCATGGGATTGCAAATACATTAGAAAAATGAAGGTGAGTGACATGGTTCACATAGGAGGCCTTTAGGTTTCCCTGCCTTGTTTAAACAATAGGTGTCAATAACACTTTCCGATATACTCTTTGCAATTAAAAAAAGAAAAACAGGCTTTAGTGAGAGGAGCAGGCCTCGTGTCTAATGCTGATCCCCTCACTGTGAGTCTCCAAACTAAAGGCCAAGTTTGAAGGAAAACAAATAAAAGCCCTGGGGGAGCATATATAAATTAATTTCACCAGCTTTGACATGAAAAATAAAATCTCAAGTCCATTTCTCCCCTTGGGCTTGCTGCCCCTAATCAAGAATGTGGTGGCCTTCTGAGAAAGGTTTCTCCTGAGAAAGTAAGTTCAATATCATCCCCGGCTTTTGTCTGAACCTATTATTGTGCCTGTTCCCACGAGGCCGACCCTGTAAGAGGACACATGTGGGTGTGATAGTAAGTTCCCTGGTCCCGGGCCGAGCCTATTAGAGCTCCCAACAGGGGGTCTGCGCCAGTCCTCTTATAGTCATTTCTGCTGCACAAGTGCAGTTGTTCATGGACAGGGGAGATGATTTGATCACTGTGGCACTATGCGGAAGAGTGACGACAGGGTAAAGGTCATTGTTTAAAGAGTGCTGCCACTGTGCCCGCGCGGAGAGGTGCTTCCTAGCAAAGGAAAATATGAAGATGTCACTTGTAAACATGGGAAAGAGCTAAGTGAAGAATTACATAACGATCAACATCTATAGATGATGTTAGTCCTGAGGGGTAAAATACTTTGAAGGTAATTATGAGAACATGTAGTTTTATAATTAGTATTTTTTTAAAAAAAGTAGGGGACCCATGCAGCAGAAAAGGCCCACTAGCTGCTTCACACACTAGCACTGCTTAGTGAACATGTGGCTGTAAGCAAGTGATTTTATCTTTAAGGTTCTGGGTAACAGCCCTATCTCACAGGATTCTGTTGTGAAAATTAAATAAGACAAGCCTGTGCTCTATACAACACACAGCAAGGGCTCTGTACATGGTAGTTTGGTGTATTAAAATATCTATTAATATCCAGAGAGTGCTCAGCTTTCTCTGCTCTGGAATCCTGAGCTGTCTGCTTTCCAGATGCCTCTGTCCGTGTAAACACACCTCTGATGCCAGATCGACATGTTCCTCTCACCCAGACCAGCCAAGTCCCCCCATGTCCCTGCACACATTGTTCCAACATTGCTTCCTATCCCTCCCCTTTGCAGAAACAATATGTCAGTTAAAGGCACGAGTCAGTATATTTACAATAGCCAAGATCCCAAGTGCCCACCAGTAAAAGAGTGGATAAAAAAGCAGTGGTACATTTACACAGTGGAATACTACATGGCTGTAAAAAAGAAGAAACTCTTAACCTTTGTGACAGCATGGATGGAGAATATTATGTTACATGAAATAAGCCAGTCAGAGATAAATAAACATCATATGATCTCACTCATATGTGGAATCTAATCAACAAAATAAACTGACAAACAAAATAAAACCAGAGTCATAGGTACATGGAACAGACTGACAGCTGTCAGAGGGAGCGGGGAGGGGAGGACTGGATGAGATTAGCCAAAGAATACGTATGAAAACGTGCACAGCACACGGACACAGACAACAACATGGTGAAGGCTGGGGGTGCTGCAGGGGCTGGGCGGAGGCAAGCAAAGGAGGGCGGGGGAATGGGGAGACACATGTAACAGGGTCAATGATTTTAAAGAAGGATGATTCTGAATCATGTCATCACCATTTATATCCCAACTTCTCTACTTCTTAGCTCTGTGACCTGGGACAAGTTAATTTACCAGTTTGTGCCTCAGATTCCTTCCCTGTAAAATGGAGGTAAAAAATTAGTACCTACTGCATGGGGTTGTCCTGCAGATTAGATGAGTTATCATACTGATATGCCAAGTACATAACACGGCACACAGTAAGTGCTATGTATGGCTATTACCATTACTGTTATTATGATAGTATCCTGCACCTCTCTTGTCTGCATGCTCAGATATTCAATTGCCTGCCTGGAAGAGGGCACCAACATATACTGAACCACACAGAAGACACTTTCCATACATTGTTAAGATCTAAAATGGGCATTTTAGCCACACTTGACAAGTGAAGTGGAGACTCAGTGACATGAAGTTATTTGCTAAGAACATAGGGCAAATAAGTGCAGGCTTAGAATTCAGACCCAGGTCTGTCTGATCCTCAAACCCAGGCTCTTTTCACTGTACCTCACAGGTCCAAGACGAAACATCCACAGACACGGGAGAAAATACATAGGAATACCTCTAGTAGGACTTCACCTAAGTAATGGTGCAAAGAGCACTTGGCTCCAACTCTTGCACTCTTTGGATTTTCATTCCTTCCTATAAAAACAAAGGTCTGAGACTGGAGACTTCCAAACCACGCTCCCCAAGCCCTTGGGTTTCTTCAAGATTGCTCAGGCGCCACCACTGTAGAGGGCGGGGCTCGCAAGCAGAGCCCGCGCCTCCTGTGAGCATCTGCTGGAAACAGAGCAGACACCGGGACTCTGGGTAATATGTTTGACAATATTAAGATCAAAGAATCAGCTCTAATATTCTGAGTATCTTTTTCAAATTATAGAGAATAAAAATATGACTCCAATCTATATTGAAATAGTGTTCAATTCAATAAACATTTCTCTGGTTCTGTTACATACAAGACACCATGTTGGATGGTAAACAAGTAGCCTCCCCTTCCCCCCAAAACTGTTTTTTAAGAACTCCCTGCTCTGTGCCGAGTGCACTCTCAAGATGCATTTCTTTCAGGAACAGTGTTTTCAATTCACTTGAAAGCCAGAATGTGAAATGTTCCCCTAAAGCTCTTAACCTCTGCACTTGAGATCCCCACTTCCCTGAAGAATATTTTCCCCCTTCCCTTTTTCCATGTTTGATCAGTGTACTTTATCTTAGGAACACAGCTCTAGGTCCTACAGAGCCTACCACTTTGCTAATTTTTCAATAACTAATACTGAAGTGAACAGCCATTGCCCTTTGGGCAACAGACTCCCAGCATTGCCAATCTTTTCTGTTTGCAGTCTGGGCACCAGTGCTGGGCAGTCCCCCATCCTTAGTAGTGCAAGAAGTTGATTCTAAGAAAAAGAATCATTTGCTAATTGAATTAGCCTCCCTTTTGTGTTTTGATTTAATAGAGATTATTTCAGAATTCAGCAGCTTCTCTGTGACTTTGTTCTTGGGAGGCTAATTCTCCTCCCAGACTCCAGAAACTATTCCTTTCCCCCTTTCTTAATTTTTGGAAGAGAGATCAACAAGGAATGTGGATCTCAGTGAGCACTGTTGGGCAGAGAACAGACTACCAAGGAGAACTACAAGAAAAAGTTCCCAGTTATCTCACTGGGCAGTGAGTGAGGGCTCATCTTCACTTAGAAAAACTGCTTTTGAAGTTTTGGGGAAAGGTACTATATTGCAATAGCACTCAGCTTTAAGGAAACCCTGGTGACTGATCTTATTATGAATTGAAGAATTGGGAGATTCAGAGAACCTGACAATCCCAGCATACCTGTGAACACTTCTGTCTGTAAGAAAAAAAAAGGGTGAGCTTGGCTGGCTATCGCAGGAATGTTTGTGTGCATGCACGTGCTTTCTGTGAGACCATCTCATCTTTACCATTTAAGCCAGCGACTCACAACTCCAGCTGCATGCCAGAGTATATGAGGAACCTAAAAAAAAGTGACATACATAAAGACAAATTTAGGTTCCAACCTTCAAGATTCAGATTCTGGTGAGAGCCCTGCATCCCCTGTCTTTGAAAAGCTCCCCAGGAGATTAGGATGCCCAACCAGGCTGAGAATCACAAGTCTAAGCAAAAACAGGCACTGGAGGCCTCATCGCAATAGCTTTGGCTCCACTTAAGGTTCTGTGCTCTGCTGAGCATCAATCAGCTGCCTGCCACACTGCAGTGACCAGAAGTAAGACAGGTTGATTGCATATATAGACTATAGTCATTGCTTTCTTAGGTCTGTTAAATTCACTGCTTGTGTTTGTTTCTAAAATAATGCCACTTTTTTTAGGATGGACCAATTCTTTATTTTTAGACACTTTCACAAAGAGGTTGTCAGTACACAAACTTTCCAGTAAAGAAGAACGAACATGGGAATCAGCCTCCAGCCAGCACAGTTGCTCTGCGCAGGGTCTAGGGTCCCCCTTACCCAAGTGGGTGGGGTTGGGGGAGGTGTTATATTTCCCCTCCTCTATTAGCTTATCCCACTGCCTCTCCACGGCACTCAGGCAGTTCATGGCTTTCTGCCAAAGTAGACCTCTACAGTCGTCACATTCTATCTTGCACTCTTTCTCTGCGCAGATGCCACTGATTCCATGTGTACCTAAATCCATTCTTCTTCAAAAGGATCACACTGAGATGGAATTTTGTGAAGCTGCTCAGCACTTTGGATTGTTATCCAGGGATCAAAGAAAGGTGCGGTGTCCTTGTCCGTGTGCTGGCTGTGGGCACTGGGTGATACCTAAAGTAAGGCCACTTTTGACAGTAACACTGCTAACACCAGTGAAGATAGAACTCTATCTTAATTAATGCAATTGCTCTCTTTACAAGATCACTTATTCCCTCCAGATAAAGGTCCTGCTTTAACCATCATTGTTAGCAAACTTCAGGCCCCATAGAAATATTTCATTGACACAATGGATGACACCAAGAAGCCACAACTTTAGTGGGTTTTTTTTTTCCTTTTCTTTCTTCCTTCCTTCCTCTCTTTCTTTTCTTTCTTTCTTCCTCCTCCCGCCCTCCCTCTTTCTTTCCTTCCTTCCTTCTTTCTTTCTTTCTTTCTTTCTTTCTTTCTTTCTTTCTTTCTTTCTTTCTTTCTCTTTCCCTCCCTCCCTCCCTCCCTCCCTTCCACTCAGATTTTATTTTTTATTTTTAGAGAGAAGAGAATGGAGGGGGAAAGAAAGGGAAAGAGACATTGATTGGCTGCCTCCTATATGGTCCCCACCAGGGGCAAAACCCACAACCCACGCATGTGCCCTGACTGGGAATGGAACCAGTGACCTTTCACTTTTGTCAGAGGACACCCAACCCACTGAGCCACACTGGTCAGGGCACTGTGGACTATTTCTTTAGGCAAGAGATCAATAGACTGCATTAATCTTTTCACAATTTTTTTAAATTTAAAAAGTTGATGCCTACCATATTGGACCAGGAAGCTTGATCCTGTGGTTTGGCACCAAATCAGCACACTTGCTTCGGGGTCAGACAACAGTGCTCCTGGGCAGCAGACACAACTACTGAACTGCTGCCCCTCGCTCACCCCGCCCCACACACAGTTTCTCCTCCTTAATTCATCGGACACAGCTGTCGGAATAGGCTTCATTAACCCCCTTTGCATAATGTCACTTCTCCCTCAAGAATTTCCAGGGGCTTCCTGGTGTTGATCATTTCAAATGTAAACTCGTGTACTCAGGCCAGCCTTCTAATCATATTGTGATCCTTGTTTTTATTGCTCCTTAATATAGACCTCTCGCCTCATCATCAAGGCAACAAGAGCTACAGAACTCTTATTCATGCTTAATGCTGAGTGATACGTGTCCTGTCTAGAACTTGACATCCTTCTCACTTTTGCCTTGATGGTGGGTGGTTGTGGCCAATGGGGCTGGAGCTATATTTCCAGGGTCCATTTTGACTCCTTCTCAGAAGCAGCTGCTCTGTGCCATGGCAGGATGAACCTCCGCCCCCAGCCTCTCCTGTTTTTGACCCTGGCGATGTCCATTTTGGCCCCAAGAAGCCCCTGCCCCCACCTGCATCCTCCTCCAAAGCATGGCTCAAAACTCACACCTTCAAGGAAACCTTCCTATGATTCACTGCCGTCACATTTGCATGTGTGGACCAGCCTGCCTGCACTGTTGGCATTAACTTTCCATGGCCACGAGGACCCCGCCTTCACTGGTCACACACAACCTGCTCGCTGATCTCTGACCCAACCAACTATCCTTGAGGACAGCTCTCACACATGAAAAGCAGGTCTGAATAATTAACCCTTCTCATTTCAAATATAACGTTTTCTCTTTCAGGGTAACTGGTGAGCATGTGTCGATGTGCCCTTCAAAATAAATCTCTTTGTAAGAGAAAATAACAAGAACAAACTTATCTGGAAGATGCAATGACAAAAAGTCAGAACAAATACTTAATCTAAAGCTCTGGTATACCAGAGGGGATGGCTTGGGTTGAGAAAACAAAGGTCTTCTGAAATGAGAAACAAATCCCTTCCACCTAGTGGTTTCCTAGGATATCGCCATTATGGTGCCTTCAAACCTGGCTACGGTCTGCACCTTGGCTGGCTGGGAAAATGTAGCCCTGGAAGCTACACTGCAGGCTGCTCAGAGGTGTCTGTTCTGCAGAGGGCAGATGGCCCTTTGTCAGGAATTGTGAGCTGTAGGGTTTTGTTGGGAGAATCAAATGATTTGATGGACAATGTCACATTTCTTTTACCTTCACCAGGGAACGTCATTCAGGTGACTGAGAATATCATCAACATTACATTCATTGACCATATTTATTAAATATAGAAGAATTTAAAAGAATACTTACTCCCAATGACCCCAAAGCTGACATTAGAATCAGCTATGGTCTATTTTTATGAGCTTACAAATAAAATTAGGAAAAAATGTCGGTAAATGCTAGAAAAAGTTGTTTTTTAATTTAAAAAACATAATGATATGCAGAGTGGGGAATAATAATGAATCTCTCTAACACACATATAAAAATTGCATTATGTCAAACAGCAGTGAAACTGAAAACCCTGGAAACAGTGTAATTGCTCACTACCAGCTTTATCTTACTCAGCAATGTTCAACCTCGTTTATCTCATGGCACACATAAGTTAATTATTGAAATTCTGCGGTACACCAAAAAATATATTTTTTGCCGATCTGACAAAAAAACAGGTATAATATAGGTATAATTTTGATTCATTCGCACTGGGCAGCTATTGTTACGCTGGCTGTACTCATTTTTTTATTTGACAATCTAAGGGGAAAGAGGTCAGTGCCCCTGACCAAATAGTAAAAATTCTTGTGGCTCACCCATTGAAAATCACTGATCTTGCTTTTCTACTTTTTATTCCTCCTTTGCCTCTACTTTCCTATAATTTTACTTTTGATCTTGCTGCATACATACACCTATATCACCTCAAATTATTTTTTTAAACAAGTAACTGTGTACGTAAAATAAACAGCACTCATACTGTTGATAACTCTAGAACTAATAAGAGAAGCTGGACATTTCAGTAGGAATATCTCTTACAAGCTGACTTTGGAATATAATATTGAAGTGGTTTCCTAGTAGACTGAAGGGAAGCAGGCTTCCAGGACCACGTAGTAACCTAAGGCAGCTACTCTATTCTACTCTCCCTTTGTCTTTTCTGAATATGCAATATGACAAAATGTCAAGTGTAACGTATTTGTTAACTAATAAATCATTAATTTGCATTTGCATTACCGCATGACATTTCTGCTCAGAAGCATAAATATTCATTATTATTTTAAGGTTTGGTCTCAAGCAGTACACATGCATGTGGGTTAAAACATGTGGGTGTACAAATATGCTGTCATGTTTCTGAAAACCAGATGCTTTAGAAAGGGTTGGTTGCATATAAGCATTAGTGAAAGGAAATTGATATAAAGCAGTATTTCACTGTAGCAGGATTTTGGGCATCTTAAATCCATGCCCTTGCCTTTGGATCCTATCTGTAGAAGGTTTCTGTCAAAGGGGAGTGTCAGCATTTGTTTTCTGTATTAGCTTGGGAACATGATACTAGGAACCTGGATTCACTTCTTCTCCTTCCATAGCTTACAGCCTCCAAAGGGACTTTGCTAACACTAAGAGTTGGTAGCCATACTATTTATTACTCTGTCTTGGGGTCTCCTTTAGGAGGTAGTCTTCTGATACATCTGCAACCACTTTGGTTAAGAGCGTGGACAGAACTGCCGTTCTGAATATTGGAATGGCAAGGTACAGGGCACTCCATCAGAAAGAGTGTTAAAAGATAATGAGTTTATTGAAGAACAACTTGAGATCCTCAGCCATAGAATAGTTGATGGGTACAATGCCAGCCCCTCCAGAAGCAGTCATAAAACACACCATGAACCCCTTCCTAGAGATCTGAAGTGACTGCAGTAACTGGGATCAGATACACAGTAGCTAAAGGTCAGTGTGAATGACATAGAAGTTCCCAGACACATGTTTTGAGAGGTTTTGTCAGGGGGAGTAATGTTTAAGCCAAGGCTTCAAACCTGACAAAGGGGTGATAAAGTGAAAGGAAGAGGAAGGATGGCCTAGTCAGCAGGGCAGAGGAGGTAAATTCTGGACACAAGAAAGCATGGTGCATTCAGGGAACCACAGGAAAGTCAGTGCAAAATGAGAAAGAGAGCAGGAACACGCGAGACTGGGGAATCGGGTAGGAAAAACCAGTGTGGTTGTTGCAGGGAGAGGGGGTGGTGAAGGCAGAAGAGGGCATAAGAGGGATAAATGGCAATGGAAAAAATACAATGAAAAATCTTTGACACACACACACACACACACACACAAAGATGTTTGTCATTTAGGGACAATGGGAAGTCATGATGCCGCTTAAGTAACGTAATCACTTTTACATTGTCGAACAGGCAATTACTCAGTTAGGTGGGTGCCGCCTTCTCACTTCCACACAATTTGCTGCATGTGCTTGAGGGCAGGGGCACTGGCTCCACCTGCAGACACAAAGAATGACAGCTGCAACTGCCCTAGGTTCTCCTGGGTTCTCAAATATGCCCTCCTCCTGGATCCTTTGCACCTGCCCGGCATGCTCCTGGCACGTTTTTATTCTTGCTGTCTTAGCTTGAAAGTTACCTCCTCAGAGAGGTTCTTCCTGACTACCTTTTATAATTACAATGCCCCTTCCCCTATATTCTCTATTTCAGTTCTTTGTTTCTCTATTAGCCTTCATCACAATTTGCAAATCGAGGGTCTCTTGAAGACCTTTTTTTCTTTAGCCCACTGGTATAGAATATCTCCATGGCAGTGGAACATCATGCCTTGCCTGTGTTACTCACTGTGTCACCCACGGCACCTGCATGGGGGACAGAGCAGGGGGAGACCAGCCAGGGACCTGAGCCACTGCAGGCTTTCAGGTGAATGACACAGGTGGTCTGGACTAGGATAACAGCAGTGGACTCATTCTAGTGATAGTTATGAGACAGACCAAACAAGTCCTATTGATTAAGGGTAGGAAAGAAAAAGATCAAGAGTAATGCTCAGGTTTCAGGGACTTTTGGAGTTCTGGGTGCACAAAAGAATTTGAAAAAATACCAGTGGTTACTAATGGGAGTCATATGATAAACAATCTTGAAAAAACTGCTCCACAGCTATGTAAGGGTTCTAAACCATTTATTATTAAACTGAAACAGTGGGTAGCAAGCAGAAAAAGGCACTGATTTATAGTCTGCAAAAGGATTTCAAAATGTTGTGATAAAAAAGTAAATGATAAATATGTCTTATAAGTATAGTAATCCTTTATATAACTGAGACTGCTGAGTTTAAATGATAATCTTTAGTTACAGAATAGTGTAAAAGGAGGTTTGAGGTTTAAGTAATACCAAGTCAGTAGAACTGAGTAAGATTTAGAATAATGCTAGTAAATATGCTATATGTACAATTATAAATACCAATAAAAATATCTTCCATGATGCTTGTAAGGCTGGGAAAAAGGAAATAATAATAACTGTATAGACATTATATGATAATTATCAGTTTATAAGGTATTTCCTACATTCAGTTTCTATTTTGATTATTGTGCCCTCTATGTGAAGTGGGTTTCATTGATCCTATTTTAAAATTAGGGAAACTGAGCTCACAGAGGTCAAATGACTTGTTCACAGTCATGCTGTTAATTGATTGTTGAGTAGGGTCTCAGGCAGGACCGGTACTCACTATCCGTTTTACACGTGGGAAAATGTGCTCCTGAAACACTTGCCTGCAACCACAGGGATGGCTGGGTGGAAGCAGAGTAGGAACAGCTTTCCCTTCAGTCAGCCTGTCCTCTTTGGGTTAGCATGCAGCATCAAAAAGGAAAAGGGCCTGTCACTGTCTGGTTGCGGTGGGTCTTTGGAGGCAGCTCAGTGTGAAGAGCTCCGCCTCTGCTCTAGGAGTCACTCTCATTTGCTCAGCAGTCCTAGTGCCCTGCTGTCCCTCCATGCTTCTCCTCTGAGGCCCCTGGCACTGCTGCCAGTGCTGCTGGGGACCGGTGGGGCATGGCAGCGAGGATGCCAGGCCATGTGCGACATTGTGACTCTGCTGGTCTCTTCGCTTCTCTCATGGTCCACGTGGACTTTGACTCTTAATCTTTTCCTCATGGTGCCCTACCGTATGACCTCTGAGCAGCAGCAGCTCCTGACAAATGGCACACTCTGTTTGTAATTCTTAATATAAATGAGAGTGAGAAAGAGGGAAAGAGAGAGTATATAATGGACCTAGTTTATCTTTATCTCTTTAAAGTAGGACACTTCATGGAATACTGGTGGATGGTGACCTGCTCCCACACCTGGAGCCTCTCCGAGTCTAGCAGTTGCAAGGCAATCACAGGGTCTACAAAGAGCTTGTCTACACAGGGCAGGGCTCTGGGGAATGCAGTTTCCCTCAAAGCAGAATGTGGGCATGGCAGCTATTTTGAGGCTTGGCGTGTCTAGAACTGTCCAAAGGGAAGTGATTGCTACCTGAATTTACAAGGATGAGGGGTCACTGTGGTTGGGGGTTGGCTGGGAGACTTCACAGAGACAAAGGGGCTTGAATTTGATCTTAAACCATGAACTCTATCTGACCTAATAAGGAGAGGGCTGAAAGGGGGATGTTACCAACAGAGGAAACAGCATGTGCAAAGGCACAGAGGCCTGCTTTGAGAGGGCACAGCACGTGTGGGAAGAGCAAATCCTTCTATATGGCTGAATGCCAGGTCTGTGAAGGAGTACAGTGGGAGATAAGGCCGAAAAAGCAGGCAAGGCTAGACTTGTGATTTTTGGCTAGAGGCAAAATTACCCCACTGGAGCATTAGGAAATGTAAAAGATCATTTTTCATCTTTTTGGATGTGATGGTGAGTAGGGATCATTATGGCATTTAGTAGGTAGTCTAGGAATAAGAAGGGCTTTCTGCACAGAGAAGAAAATTGTTGTGCCCCAATTGCCAGCAGAGCCTTCCCTGGGAAACACTGGGCTAGACTGTGAAGGCCCTTCAAAGTCACACCAAGGGAATTTGTATTTTAGTCTCAGGAAAAACAGTGGTGAGGTAAGAATCTAGAGTGGCTTCCAGATTTTGGATTGGGCAGTTGGGAGTGAGGTGGTTCTAGTCACTGTGGTTGGGATTATGGGGGTGGGGGCAGAGAGGAAGAACCGTAGGAAAGATGATGAACTCACATTGCACATGTCACATATAGATGGAGATGTCCAAGAGACAGCGGGGATGTGATGCACAGCTCCGGAGGGGGGTAGAGGAGACATGCTGATTTGGAAGCCCTCCGAGCTTCAGGGATGGGTGAAGTCATGGGTGTAGATTAGGTAGGTCATCCGTAGTGAGTATGAATTTCAGATTATTCAAGGTCAATTTTTAATCTCAGGCAGATTTTCCTGCTTTCTATTCAGTATGTTCATAGGAAATACCAATTAAAATTAATTTCAGCTGAAGTAAAACATAATTAGGGAGATAAATTTGCTGCCAAAAATATAATGAACTCCAGAACAGAAAGTAAAATTGATTTTAGCTCACTTACCTGATACATTTATATGATACTTGATCTTTCTTGATTTTATGAAACCTAGTAAGTTAGGGCAGGAAAGAGTTTAGAGATTTCCAGGAGATTAGCAACAGAAAAATAAATGAAAGTTAGGTCTTCCTCTTCCTTCTTAGGGCTCTCTCCCATCTGGCCTAGGTGATTTGAACTGTGAGTGCCTCTGGTTTCTCATTTAACTGATGATTTTCTGACATACTACAGAGGGGTTCTTCACTTGGTTAGAAGTAAGGAATATACCAGGAGAAAAACTTCATTTCTCCTCCCTCTTGCCATAGAAATTATATTTACCCATTATTGTTAGTTTGAGGCATGCCTGCCCAGATAGAAGGGTCAATGCATTGTATGATTTTTTATGACTTAGTGATTGAAATATTAAGTTTCAGTAGAAAAATCAAGCATCCTGAATTGCTGTTACATTAACCTATGGTGAGTAGAGTCAATTGTTAAGATAACTGATAGCAGTTATTTCTAAAAACAACAGCAGTGTGTTCCTCACCACTGCTAGAAGCACACAGGAGTTCTTGGGAAGAATCCCATCACTGAAGTTCAGACTGAGTTAGATTTTGAGACTGTGCTCCACTGAGTTGCTTCAGATTGTATCACTGGACTTAAACAGGCTGGAGTCATGACTGTTTCCTAAGACACTATTTGGCCTGCTCTTGCATCCTCGCTCAGGAGGGTGTCAGCAAAAAGACTGATAGGTGCTTTTATTTTCCGTAGATGACCTGCCAATCAGTTGACTATCAAAGCAAAAGGCCCATTTGTAATTGACAGCAAAGCATATTTGCACTCCAAGTTCTTGTCCAAAGGAATAACCTGGAGCACTCTGGATACCGTCTGACCTAACTTAGTTCTGAGAAACCAGATTCACAGAATATCACCTGAAGACAATTTCCCTAGACAAACGTTCCCCAAAATATCATCTTTGAATTTCCCTGAAATGTAAACAGGTATTAGATGATAAAAAGATAAAATTATTTTGGCAAAATTCTTGGTTAGACCAAGTTTCTTTCCTGAAGGGACTTCTTAGAGCATTTAATACATATTAATGTGCATGCAAATATCCAAAATAATCTGAGTATACAATATTTCCCAAAGGTACTTGACCAGAGAAATCTTACCTTGCTCTACATATTCTAAATTTTATCCTTGGGTCAAGCCATTTCATCAAAGGCACCTGGCTACCTGCCTCTGGCCTTCTTGCCATAGAACCACTGTAGGGTATGTGGTCGGCCCACACTGAAAGGCATTGTGAAAGGAGCCCTGGAGCATTCACAGCTGTATCCGACACAGGGACACCCTCGAGTGCATCGTGCATCGTCTCCAGCCTGGCCAGTGGCTCTTCGTGAGAGTCCATGGAGACATTTCTCTTCAGTCAACACAGGGATAGCTGTGCATCATTTGAGCAACTTTTCTTTTAAATCCTACAGGCACTATAAATTTTGTAACTGATTTTTTTTCTTTGCTTTGACTGCTAGGACGTTCACCTCCAACATTGCAACTTGACTTCATGGTACGCAATGTATACAAATTTTATCTTGGTTTACATATGATTTCTTTCCCATACTTTCTACCTATTTAATTTCTAAATTCAGTAACATGGTTTATTCATTATTTCTTTTATTTAAATTTAAAAATTTTTAATTGAATTTATTGGGATATTTGTTAATGAAATTATATAGATTTCAGGTATACAATCTCATAACACATCACCTGTATGTTGTATTGTGTGCTCGCCCCCCAAAGTCACGTCTCCTTCCATCAGCACTTATGCTTCCTTTACCCTCTCCTATGTCCTCCCCTGCTCCCTTCATTCGCTAATTCAACAAATATTTATTTAGCTGTTTCCATGGGATAAGCACTGGTCTAGATATTGGAAATACAATGGTATAAGATATATACGGTCTTTGCTCTACAGATCTTACAGTCTACAGGTGGATGTAGACTAGTAAGTATACAATACACTGTACCCAGTATAATAAAGACTTGCTGGGGAAGTATAATAGGAATATTTACCCCCCGTGGAGAGATAAGGAACAGTGTTGAAGCTGCTAGAAACAACGATCAGAAATAAGCTTCTTCAAGCACACTGGCCCACAGACCACTTTGGACTCCTCCTTTATCCTATGGTTAGGCACTTTGGTGCCCATCCTCTATCCTGAGCTGCACCCAAGCATGGCACCCCAGTGTCACATTTCTACATTGGTTCATCTTGCTTTGGTGCTTGGGCTTATGCCTGTTCTCATTTCCTGTAAGGAGATTCTGCAAAGTCCCAGGGCTAAACATACCTAGCTTTGGATATTCTGTGTTTCCAAAACCCCACTGACTGGAGGCCCTTCAGTGTCTAATAAACTAGACACAGCCAGGGAGAAATACAAGGAGGGAGGAAAAGGGCAGGAGGACACACACTTTGGACACACTTCATTTACAGCTGATAGACTAGCTAAAGAAGGACCCAAAGGGGGAGCAGTCAGAGAAACAGGAAGCCCAGAGTGGCTCAGGGTCATGGAGCCTCAGGAGAAGAGGAATTTTAAGTTTATACAATGCTACAGAGAATTCAGGAAGGTTAGAGGTTGTTATGCAGGATGGGACTTGGTGACGTGATAATTACACCCTACAAAGAGCAGTTTTAGCTGGGTGGTGAGGATGCAAAGGGTTAAGGATTATATAGTCCAATGTGATTGTGGGTGGTGAGGCAGCGGAGACAAGCACGGACTAGCTTCTTGACAATTTGAGGAGTAGGAGGAAGGCGAGAGGTAGGGTGGTACCTTAAGGGAATAGCAGGGTCAGGAGAAGGTTGGTGCTTTTTTGAATGACCAAACGCTTCACCCACATACATTTCTCATCACAAAAGACTGCCGAAATGCAGCTATGCCACGGTTGCTGGGCACTGGGATAATGCATACAGTCAACATTCTGAAATGCTTCTTAAAAGAGCACTTGAATCATAACCTAAATTTTCAGGAGGGGCAGTGATTTCTTATCCACCGTATCTTGATCAAACTTCAGATAGTCTTAACCTAATATTTGAAAAGTGAATAGTTTAAACTCATTTGTTGAACTGTTCCTTTGCAGTGGGGTAATAGCCAAACAGTGACAATGAAACAGAGAATTTTGTAAGCAGAGCACCTCTGTGGTGGCAGCAGCCCAGGGTGGCAGCTGTTCTGGATGAAAGACATGGACTTGACATTGTGAAAATAGAGGACAAGTTTGAAGGGTGAATGTGAGGATGGTCCCCAAAGTCTTCTTAGATTGTAAGTATGGAATATAGGACCATAGTTTATATAAGAGGGCACTGGAGCCAAGAATTTCCTGATGACTCTCTCTCTCTCTCTCTCTCTCTCTCTCTCTCTCTCTCACACACACACACACACACACACACACACACACACCCATACTGCCAGTCTACCTCCATATGTGCCTGCTGAGGCTCAAGCTTGCCCACACTCTGAGATCATCCTGCTTTCAGAAAAGAAACACACAAGAGGCTCTGAACTGTTTCCCTGGACTCTTTGCTTGGCTGTCTCCAAGAGTCTGCTGCCCAGATGGTTCCTGGCCTCTTGCTGTCCGCTCATCTCCCTGCTCCTTCACTGTTGAGTCATGGCTCCCTCTCATCCCCACTGTAGGTGTTTGCTCACAGGTGCTTGTTTTCTCTACTGCTTGTCCTTGGGGTCCTCTCCTCACCCTGATATTTCACCCATTGCCCTTGAACCAGAGCTTGCTTATGGGGCCAGGGATAAGCTAATAATGTCAGTTAACGTTAGTGAGTGTTTACTGTAAGTGCCCGGCACTGATATAACTGCCTGATGGGCTTATAGATGAGGAGATAATTGAATCATATTGTCCAGGAGACACATCTAGGAAGTTTCAGAGCTGACAGTCTGGCTTCAAAGCCCACGTTCTCAACCCTGATATCGCCTCATCCATAATTTTAGATAAAGAGGACCAGGATCACAGACAATTTGTCTGTTTTACTTGGGATCAGAAGCCCACACAGATGCTGGGTATCAGAAGCATTAAAACCTAGGCCTAGAATCTGAGCAAAGGCCCAAGGCCTCAGCAGACAGAAGGAAGCCTGACCCCATCTTAGGCCAACAGGGGGCTTCCTTTGGGACACACCATCCAGGGAATAGCTAGGCAGGACTGTAGAATGAGGAAGCACCCAATGGGGTAGGAAAGAAGGGAAATTAGGACTGTATCTGTCCAATCCCATTATTCTCATTGTCTTTCTTAGACCTACATTAGAAGCTCTGTTATGAATTGAATTGTATCCCTTCCCCAAAATATTCAAGTTCTAGCCTCCAGTACCTGTGAATGTTATTTGGAAATAGGGTCTTTGTATGTGATCAAGTTCAGATGAAGTCATTAGAGTATGCCCTAATTCGATAAGACCACATCCTTACAAAAACGGGAAATTCAGACCCAGAGATAGACACACAGGCAGAACTCGATGCAAAGACAAAGGCAAAGATTGGGGTGATATACCTACAAGCCAAAGAGAGTCAGGGATTTCCAGCAACCCACTGGGAGCTAGGAAACAACTATGGAACAGCTTCAACTTCACGGTCCTAAGAAGGAATCAATTCTTCTGGCACTTTAATATTGGACTTCTAGCCTCAAGAAATAAACTAACAATAAGCTTCTATTGTTTAAACCACCAGTATGTAGTACTTTGTTATAGAGTCTTAGTTAACTAATCCTAAACTTAATGCCAAGGTCCCAACTCCATGTCCAGCTCAGTTATGGCTGAAAGGTCCCGAGCTGTGGTTCACATTCACAACTCACAAAGCTCTCTCAGAACCCTTCTTTTCTATGATGCAGGCCCTGGAATAGCAAAAAGGGAAGGTAGAAGAAGGCATATTTGTGAGGACTGTAGCCATCCAGAAGATAGATGCACATTAAGGCAGTGTTTACAGATTTAACATGAACTCAACTGGTATTGTGTCAAGCACCATCTGATAAATCCTGCCATCTGTCGCCAGACACAAATCTGCAACACATTCATTTGAAGAAATAAATACATTGCTTATAAATTAGCATGTATCAATACCCAGCCTTGCAGAGCATGGTATTCATGCATGACTTCATGTCCCAAACTAGACTTTTCAAGACAGAGAATGAACTATAGAGAACTGGGAAATACATGTACACTCCAGGAATCAGCAGTCATAGAAAAAAAGCCCTGTGAATGAAAGGTAAGAAAAGCTGCTTCTTTATTTTGAAGATCTCTACACCACTGGCAAGGGTAAACATATAAAGGGGGAAGCTTTCTCACACAGTGACTTGCATTTTGACCTCTCTAGTTGTCTTTTTTACTCTTCTGGGATATTGGAATGGTAGGGTCAGATTTGTAGGGTTGGTCTTAGCAGAACACAATAATTCAACTCTTCTTAGTAGGATGATGTGTCCAAGCCATCATTATGTGAATCTGTGTATAATGTGGAAATCTGAACAAAATGGGATGTTGGGATCTTTAGGTGTCTTGGTTATCTATTAGGGGTTTTGGAAGCTTTACTGGGTGCTGCTGTTATAACCACCCTCGAACATCTGTAAGGATTCTGGGCACAATGATGTGAGAGCGAGAAATGCCAAAGCTCCCAGCCTGTGCAATCGTATGTTGTCCAGCTTCCTCTGAGTCAAAGTTAAGTAATCTGCTGTGCCTGAGGCTGAAATCAAGTTGGTTTCACAGTCTCGAATCTAGTTTTCTCTGGGTTACAAGAAGCAATCCTGAACCTGGTCTAGTAAAAAGGCATTTAGGCCTTCTTTTCTTCTAATCAATAAAAATTTGCAACTAACACACACAGATAATATTAATAAGCAAGACATATGTTTAGTTTATTCTAGTGGAAAGAAGACTGCCAGGGAATCGGGAAGCTTGGATCCTTGTTCTGAATGTAGGACCCGAGGCAATTACACCTCTCTGGGCCTCCTCACTCATTTGTAAAAGTTAAACTTGTACTTAATAACCTCAAAGGTATCCTCTAATTCTAAAACTTCACAATTTTGTCTCTAATCCCAAAATGTTCATATGGCTCAACAAATATGTAGTTTCTGGCATATTCTCAAATAATCATCTTAGAAATCAGAAAGATGAAATTTATTGCCATTACAGTGGAATTCACTCACTCCACTTTTTCATATTATCACTTTGTGACCTAATTTAGATTATGAGCATCACATAATAAATTATATAAGTGACTATTAATATTGAACAAAACCTCTAATAATAGTAATATAATGATGCAGTATTAGTTAATACCCATAATTAAATAAATATCTATTTGGGCAGGTATCAGTGGACACGAACCAGGAGTAGAATGAGAGGGGAAGGCGTCAGTACCCAGTTTGGGGCCAATTCCCTGTTTCAATTGTTCTGTAATTCCAATGGAACTTTCACAATATTCCTGCCCAGAACTGCTGTGCCATTTCCTCAGGTATTGTGAAATGGCTGCTTTGCTCCATCCCAGAAGAGAAAATGTTGCCCCAAAGATCAAAATATCCATTTTAATCTACAAAATCCATGGCAGCATTTTCTTTATTATTATTATTATTATCACCACCATCATCATTGAAAATTAAACGTGCAATATTAAATATTTTCAGTGGTGGAAGCTATAGAACTCTTACCTTTTCACAAAGGGGGGAAATACAATATGGCTCTGATTACCCGTCGCTTGCGTGGGACAACCAAGGCTTTCAGTGAATGGACTTTCTATTGACAAGCTCTTAAAAGGTTGTATGCTTGGCCCTTAGCCTTTAAGTGTGGTGAACATTTGCCATGGATAGCAGCCTTGAAAACCCTATGGCCCATAACAAAAGGGTATTTTTCCTCTTTTACCAGGTCAAACATATGCTGCATAGTTCCCTGCCAGTCCTGGCACCACAGACGAGTTCCTTTCATGGAACAGCATACATAAAGCCTGTAATTATCAGCTGCAGGTAGTGGCCACCTGCTCATGGAATTCACAGAAATAGAAAAAATGTGGAAGAATCTGTAGCAAGAATTCTCCTTTTGAATTGGCCCCGAGAGGCCCTGCCTCTGAGGGTTTTAGAATAGATATGACTTTTAATCAGCCTCCTTTTGCTTACTGAGCTAGCAATTTCATAGTCAGAAGGTAATCATACACAGACACATATGGTGTCAAGAACTTTCCTAACATACACAGCCAGGGCACTGCTCCACCAAATTTCACACTACTGTACTCCGTGCTAACTGCACACTACTTTCACAGCAATGATGCATTTGTTCGGTATTCATTTAGGTGTTTGATTATGTAGTAGAGGCTGTTGTGCAGTGTCCAGATCCCCTTTGAGGACCCATAAGCTGAGGTACTTATTCTCTCAGCTACCAGGGGTGCTGTCTGTAGAAGATCCATAGCTGAGTACATCCCCAGGAATTTCCTTCAGTGTAACCTACCTTAGGTTATACTCCCTCCCTAAGGTAGCCCATATCCAGTGGTTTGTCTGCAGAGGGATGGAACGTTCACCCTCTTATTTCAGTTTTGGGAAGCTCTGAAGGGCCACCCCAGGTTCAGAGCTCCACAAGGGATCAGCTGAAGCATTTGTTGTAAATTCAGCTTCTCTTTCTGCTCCATCATGCCTCCCTTACTCGCTTGTTTTTCTTTAACTGTTTTGTTACTGACAGCATTCTCCAAACTACCTGCATGCAAACTAAGATTATTTGGAAGTTTTTATGTTTAAAATATTTTTTAAAAGAAAAACATGAAAATTCAGATTTCATCTGAACACATCAGTGTTCATGATCGGACACATCAGTGACTGTCTCGGGTTCAGGGTCCTGAACTGAAAGGACCCAGCCATCCGTCACCAGCTCCTGCTGGAGCCTACTCCGGGATAACTGGGGGCTCACTGAATCCGCTGGACTTTCTCTCAGCCTTAGGTAGGCCTGGGGACAGCTGCAAGTCAGCTTTCTAAACTCACTGTCCCTCAACCCCCACCCCCCCTTTTTTTTGTCATTTCAAGATTTCTAAAATAAGGCTTAAAATACTATCTGGATAAAATCCCATCTGCTACAACAGTGATATGACAGAAACTATACTGCCATTTATCCTGATTCCTGCATGCTGGGGAGATGGATCTGAATGCAGAGAAAGCCCAAAGTCATGCCCAGTCCATTCTGATCTTGGGAAGAGGAGCAGGAGGTCTCAACCCATGGTGGTCTCCACACCAAAGAAAATGGAGAAGGCCAATCACTTCTAGGATTGGCTGTGGGGATTTTTTCTATCATAGGATGTGCTCAAGTATTGGGAAGGTAATAAGTTGAAGCTAGAAAAGTTCTGAGAGCCCCTGAGAAGTGATCCGAGCTTCCTCTAGTCACTTGTGTCGGGAGCTGTGTGGGACTGGGCTAGGGCAGATTGTCCATGCTCCAAGTCTGCGGTCCAGAATGCGAGTGAGGGCACAGATGTTTACTTGACTGCCCTTTATTTTGTGCTATTCAGTAGCAATTGGGTTGATGTTGACTCATTTCTGCCCCAGAAGGTTCTGATGTCTTTCTAGGACTCAGCAAATCACACTGAAATGGCTTCTTGTTCCTCTTTGAGTTAAAGGGATTCTGTGTGGCAATCCTTCCCTAATACTACTTAATATTTAGTGAGGTCTAGCTGTATGAGAGAGAAGGGCCCTGACCTTCTCTAGCTATGGGTAGTGTAGGAAATGGGACATACACAACCCTATCAGTACCTTCTGTTACCAACTCATTGCTCTCAGACCATTGCCCAGATTACCCGTAATACTGGCTGCCTGGGATAATCAGGTTTATGTGAGATGTTCTTCTAGAAGAGGTTCTTTGTCTTTGTGCTCTTTCTTAAAATTATTTTATTCATTTATTATTTTTTAAATTATTGTTTACTAACTACTGTACTGCTCTCTTCTGCCCATCATGAAAGCTACTTGTGTTAAAACACCTATTTTTAAAATTGGCAATATATTCATATGGTTGTAACATCAAAAATTATAAAATGAAATAATGAAATCTATTTCTATAATGAAATCTCCTCCTGTCCCTAATTATCATCTGATCAATAAAAATCTCAATTTCACCCCAAAACTACCAGAACCAAGTAGATTTTCTATGCTTTGCAAAACATGGTAGTATATCATATACATTTCTCTTCACTTTACCTTTTTTATCTAATAATATGAATCAGAGATTTTTTTATAGTTACTTGATGTACAATAAAAATTATTCATTTTCAAGAAAGGTCCAGAGCCATCTGTGCCAATGGCTAGGGTGGAAACCACATTGCCTGAATTAAGAGCAAGACAGTAGACCAGGCTAGAGGTGGCCTGTAGGGCAAAGGTAAGGTCATAACCTCTGGGTCACCCTAGAACACCCCAAGATAGAAAAGAAGGGAATGTCGAAACCACTGCAGCCAAGGACGTAATGTCGGATCTGTATTCAGAGAGACTGGCGTCCAAACACACGCACGGGCTTTGGAATCAGTTGCATTCAAACCCCATGTGAATTAAGCTTTTTTAGGCAAATTACTGAATTTCCCTTAACTTAAATATTTTTATTTCTGAAATGGGAATAATAATAATAACAATTACAGGGTGGTTCTAGAGGTTAAGCAAGGTAATGTATAGAAAGTCCTCTGCACAAAGCCTGGCACATAGTAATGAATCAATAAACTTGCATGGCATTATAATTATTAAGATTAATAAGGAAGAAGATTTCCTAAAAGCCAGAGGGGGAGATAGCAGCCATCAGGTGAGGTAGGTTTTTACCTCAGCTGGAACGGTGACCTCAGGGCCGGGGGTAAAGAGGCCTTCTTCTCCAAGGACACAAACTGTCTGATCAGGATTCTCAAGTCATCCACAATCCTCCCTTAACATCCCTACAAAACCTGCAGTGAACTCGACATTGCTCATGAATGCCTGTGTTGTGAATGAATCCTTTCTGGGGAGTGTAAAGAGGTGCCAAGCTGTGTGTTCACACCAGGAAAAGGAGAAAACAGACTGCATCTGGGGGAAGCTGCCATAAAATTACCTGGCATCCTTTACGTTGTGAGCATATATCCACTCCTTAAATCACGCCACCTCGGGAGTTTGCTTCTTTGACTCAAAGTGCATCAGGCAGAAGGTCTAGGGGAAGGAATGCTCCTGAGGCTATTCATTCAAGCAAGAAATATTTATTGAGCACTTACCACGTGCTGGGTGCTGTGTTATGAACCGAGGGCACAAAGATAACAGAGAATGGTCTTTGTTATTAAGAAACTCTCATTCTAATGAGGACGAAGGACAAGACACAGGCGATAAGTGATGATGTGATGGGGGTTTGCAGAGGGTGCTGTGGGAGCACGTAAGAATGGTGCCAGAAAAGTCCTTCGAACGAAGGGAAAACCCAATACTGATGAGGAAATCCTACACAAGTAAAGCATTACGTTGGAAAACGTTGGTATTGCCTTGTGAGTTCATGATCCAAAATGAAGTAATTGCAGCACAACATTCAGAGAAGAGGCAGAAGAATCTGAATACTGCTCTTTTGGCCCCTGGTTTCACTCTATCCCGCCCCCCGCCATTTTTTTTGACCCATCTCATCTCATGGTGGCAGAGGCATGGTAAAAAGAACCAGAAAGACCTAAGTTCCAATCCTGGCTCTGCCATTTGCTGGCTGTGTGACCATGGAAAAGTTTAGCCTCTCTGTGCTGCAATGTCCCCGTGTCTGAAATGGGAGCAGTAATGTCAGTACATTCCACACCTCTAGGAGTAATGGTGATGCAAGCATTTAGTGCTGTCATTGGCACAGTGCTTCTCTCTCCTCCCTGTGTGTTGTCAAGTTTTATTTTGACCAAAATTTTTTCAGATTTCAGACAACTTATTTATTATTCTTAAAAGTTAAAGCTTTGACTTCACTGAGGGTCTGTAAAAAATATGCTATCAATACAACATCTAGGAATTTATTTTCTAGAAATACTCAAAGCAATGTGCAAATGAATATTTATAAGGGTATTATTTACAACATTGTTCACAAGATTGAAAAATTATAAAAACACCTCAGTTTCATCAGCAGAAGGTTGCTTAAATAACCTATGGTGCATGTCTATAGAGAAAGGCTATGCAGTGATTTAAGTTAATGTTAAGTATACACAACTTGTATAGTCTGTGCAAATTACAGATTGTGTATTTGTGTAATACTGAATTGTTTATCATGAGTATGTGCATATATTACTCCTGTAATTAGAAAACAAGAGAAAAAGAGAGGGGGAAACATTACCTCCAGATTCTGCAGAAAATGCCAAAAAGGGAATGTTAAAATGTGTTAAGCAACGCCACACCAGTAGTCGCTCTGCACTGGGAGCCGATGCCCACTCGGAGAGTGTGTGGCCTGGGTGCTGTTGGCAGAGCATCGGGCCTGTCAGTTTAGACCCACCCCTGATGTTATGACGATGACACGTCATTCCACACTGCAACTGTGCACACGGTGCATGTTACATACACACAATAGTTACACCTTCCAGGGAAGAGGCAGTCAGTGCCGTAGGATTTTAGGGCTCCTTGGGCAGGCCCTCTGCCAACAGTACCCTTACTAGCTTGTTAGGATACCAGATATTCTGTCCTTAAGGAGTTTAATTTCTTCAGATGAAGGGATTATCTGATATTAAAATTCTGCATTGAGGGTCCCCTTATGAGTTCCTACAGCATGCTGCATGCCTCTGTCAGGTTATATGGACTTATTGTCTGTTTTCTACTTTCCCTACAAGACCCAGCTCCTCCCAAAAGGACTGATGCCTTGACAGCCCTGACCCCCATGCACTCCACAAGTGCAGTCCAGGCCCCCAGAGGCCCCCAGTGTGTTCGTCAGTGGAATGGATGCACCTATGAAACTCGTCATAGAAAGACCAAACCTGCTGTTTCTACTCCAATACTGTGAAGTTGAATTGAAAAAATATGTACGTGAAAGCAGTCTGTAAACTATGAACCACTGTACAAAAGCATCGTTGTTGTTGGAATGCAATTTTTGTCCGCGGACAATTTCCAAAGGGTGCACTCCGATGGGCAGAGACACGATATTGGGTCTGCTCTCGCTGACAGTGGCAAAACCTCTGACCTGGCCCCTATCTGCTTACACTCTATAGAGCTCAACTTCTTGCAGGAAGGAGGATGCTGTGAAAAGAAAATTAACAAGGAAATGCTTAACATCTGTAAAAACAGGCATGAGTGAATGGTGGGCAAGGTGTGCGTGGGAGCAAGGCGGAAGGAAATGCACACGGTGCGTCCTGAACCCCTCCAAGGGCACTTTCCCTCGGTTCCCGAGTCCGGTCGTGGTGCCGCTTTACAAGGATGCGGTTCCTTGGCTCAGAATCACATTTCTCATCTATTCCAGACTCTTTGGTAGATGATGCTGCCTTATAAGAGATGGAGTTTGGTTCAGGGATTTTGTGCCTGTGAAAAGCATGGCTTTGCTCTCTAGGTTGCAAAGGAAATGTTTTAAAACTGGAATTTTTGCCATTAGTTTCCCAGGAAACCATTTTGGTTCAGATGCTAATTTGTGTACCTGACTGTTTTAACTGAAAGTGGGGCCTAGGGGAGGGGACGCAGAGGGAAAGACTGCTTTGGGTCACTGCCCACTGAGAGGGAGCCAGGCTGGGAGTGCCAAGCCGACTCTCAGCTACACCCCACACTCGGTGCCAGTTGGCACTGGGTTTCTCAATTGAGGTCACCAGAGTATGGGGCGGGAGATGGAGACTCATTTTCTTTTCTTAGTTCTGACCCCAAGAGAGCAGAGGTTGGGACCAGCAAACACTCACTGCAGTCTGAGTTAGAGGGAGGCAGCAGACAGGCCTGAGCAAGACAAACAGCTCATGTCTTAAAAGTGTTCTAAGTTTCCTGCTTAAGACTTTATTTTTAATCTCCTCCCTCAGATGGAATGATGTCCCTGGAGGGTGTGGATACCCGGCGCTTACCTCTACCCAGGCATCTACAAATGAACTGTATTTACATTTCTGTGGCTTTTTCTTTCGGTGACTGGAGCCTCTGTGATGATGGCATTGGAGGGTGTGGCTCTGCATGCCAAAGAATGCAGCATTCTCCCTTAACGCCTTTAATGTTCCCGAGACGGGTGGCAGTGTCTCAGCTCCAAGTGGCTGGGCAAGAAGCAGGCTTGCCGGCTGCTGACAGTCCCGAAGCCGCAGGGCTGTGCTCGGCTCATAGGCAGGGCCCGTGCGGTTGGACTCGGCCTCAGCTCTGTGCAGCGCTGGGAGACCAAGGTTAACAAGGTCTTGGTAAAAACCATTCCAGTGACATGTAACCACCAAGGATGAACTCCAGACCAGCATGCAGCTTTCTTTACGTGCCAAGGTTCTCTCTAAGACTCCGGACAGCATCCTGTCCAGTCTAGAATCATACTGTCCCCTGCAGTATCCACTAGCCTCATGTGCCTATGGAGCACTTGGAATGTGGCTTAGTCTGGTCTGAGATGTGCTATTAATTTTAAACTACACACTGGAATTTTGAAGACTCAGTATGAGAAAAGAATGTAAAATATCTAATAGTTTTCTATATGGGTTACATGCTGACATTATAATATTTTGGATAGACTAAAATAAAAACATACCATTAGTATTAATTTCACTGGGTTCTTTTTTACTCTTCTTACTATGTGTACTGGAAAGATAAAAATTATATAAATGCTCATGTTACATGCTTTCACTTCTTCAGCCAATGTTTATTGAGCACCTGATGTGCTAAAATAAATAAGACCCAGGCCCTCTGTCAGACGCTTTCCATCTAGGGGAGAGGCAGGTACTGATAGAGCAACAGCTTGGGGTGAATGTTGAAACAGAATAATGTGCGTGGGAGCCCCAAGGCAGAAAGACACTCTGGTAGAGAGCATCACCAGGGAAGACTTCAAGGAGGAGGTGACTTTTAGGATACACAAGGGTTTCAGCAGTCAAAGGAAAAGGAGGCACTGATATGTGAAGAGGCACAGATGAGAGACATGCCTGGCGTGTTCAGCGAAACACAAGTAGTTCAGCTGGATCCAGCTGTAAGCACAAACAGGGAGTGGCAGAGATGAGGCTGCAGAGATAGGCCGAGTTGCATGAAGGGTCTCTCATGCTTGAGGAGTGTGCATTTAGACTGTGGATCACAAGCTGTCCGACTGTTGTGTGCTGAGGAATGCCTTGGGGCACTTTGGAAAATGTCACACGCCCAGATGCTTGATCCTGATGTGCAAGGTCTGGGAATCAGCATTTAAAAATTCAGCATCCCAGATGACTCTAATGCAAGACCCTTCTTTGGAAAATGCTACTGCAGGTGAGGGGGTTTTAGTTACACAGTGACATGATCCTGTCTGCATTTAACCTGGCAGAGCTTGAGGCTTATCTGAAAGATACAAACTCTATTCTTAAATATTGTTACACATATTGGGTGCATACACTTGATACGTGACTAATGTTAAGCCACAACGTTCAAGCCTGTCATGACCTTGAACCTATGCACCTGATACATATATTTAAGAAGATTATTTGTGTTTCTCAGATCAGTTGTGACCTCTGCAGAGAACACAAGGCTGGTAGGGAAAGATCTCCTGAAGCTGTAGCGTGTTGCCTATTTCAATTATGAAGATGAGAAGTGCCCTGGCTGGGTAGCTCAGTTAGTTGGAGCCTCATCCCGATATGCCAAGGTTGTGGGTTCAATCCCTGGTCGAGACACACAGGAATCAACTAATGAAAGCATAGATGGGTGGAATAACAGGTCAATGTTTTTCTCTCTCTAAAATCAAATTTTAAAAAAGATGAAAAGTGATGAGGGTCTAAAGTTAAGGAAATGGAAATTGAAAGGAGAAGGGGAGATGCTTGTCAGAGATATTTAGATAATGGAATTGCTAAGCCTGTTGACTAATTTGGTTCTTGTTTGTATCCTTGTTTCTTGCCCTAGCACCAGTTTTGTTGTCTATTTTTCACCTCTTTAGAACAAAGTCCTTCTTAATGAGTCCTTCCACAGCAAAGTTGATAGAGGACTCAGTTTCCAAGACAGCCCTTCCTAGTGCAAAGGCATTTTTAGGGGCTCTAAAGCAAATCTCCCTCTGACACCTTTTCTAAGCTCCTTCTTGCACTTCTGACCACAGCAGAAGGACACGGGCAGACCAGAGTGAAGGCATCCTGCCTTTGCAGAGCTTCTCGGCTGCCTTGATCCTCATCAAGTACGGGAAAGGCCTGGCTGGCTTACATTCCTAAAAGAAGAGGAATAAAGATATTTGCTCACCTTACAAACATAGCAGCTTTTCATTGGTTTTTTTGTTTGTTTGTTTTGTTTTGTTTTTGTGGAAACCTGGCAGCATAACCCAGTCATGGAAAGAGAGAAGCTTAGTAAGTACAGGCACACAATATAAACAGTAAATGGAAATGTTGTAAGATAATAAAGACCTGAATTTCAAATGGGGCTTCCACTAAGGACAATTTAGTGATTCCCACATATATTTTGCTTACTTTGCTTACTAACGAGCCCACTTTTTATTCATTATGCCTTTGAGAGGGCTATCTTTAATCTCAATTTCTGGGACAGTTCATTTTCTCCAAGAAACAGACTCCACTACTAAGAGGTGGGAGGGACTGGAGTTTTGGAGTTTAAAAGATTTAGGGGGGGTTGAACTATGATGTGGCTGCCATAGTGAAGCATCCTTTAATGCCATGATAAAGGCACACAGGTCTCTTTCCCACTAGCCCGGAGCCCTTCTCTGGTCAAGGCTCCCAGTGCGCTGGCAAAAGAATGCGCTTGCCACCTGGCCTTTCTCCTTCGCCTTTGGCTGCTGCCATGACTGTCTTTATTTGTTGGTGTTCCTTTGCCCTCAAACGAGCTGTGGCTGCACAGTGCGTTTTCTCCACCTCCACACTCGTGTGTGGGTGGCGTACGTGTACTGTCACATTTGGGGTCTGTATCTGATAGGCACTTGAGGGGGTCAGGAAGGTAATCACTATCCTGAGGTATTGCTCAGTGTACTTCTTCCTTCAGATGAGTGGCCCTGCCACTCACCTTCCAGGTTAATAATTAACTTAATACCCAGTAGCAATTGATAAAATTCAATATTTATTCTTATTAAAGCCCCTAATAAACTAGAAATAGAGGAAAACTTTTATAAAATGATGCAGAACATGGATCAGAAAGGAATTCCGGGCATCAAACCCAGCGGTGAAAACAGCGGGGACTTCCTTCCAGAACCAGGAAGGAGGCGGGACCACGCCCCTGGGGGTCCACGCAGTGCGCAGGAAAAACGCATGTTTGGAGAGGGAAGCAGCTCAGCTTTATTCAGTCTAAAAGAGTCATTTGAAAGCAATTAGACCAGTAAAATTAAGGGAGGGGAAGAGGTAAACAATAAAAACATACAATTAATTGTTTTTGATAAAATATCAGAAGACAGAGAAAAACTCATGCACAAGAGACCAACTTACACACATGTACATCACAATCACTATTAAAGGAAACTATAAAGCTTTACTGACTACATAAAATAAAAATGGAATAATTTGAGAGAAAAGCCAGGTTCCTGGAGGAAACAACTTCATATTGTAAATATATCAACACTCTCTGACTAGCCTAGAAATCCTAACAAACACACTAGTCATCATTTTGGGAGGTTAGGGGGCGTATGAAGACATTTTAAGTTTTATCTGGAAGAATAAATGAGTGACAATAGTCAAGAAATTCTGAGGAAGAACAATACTTACATTGAAAAAAAAATAACTTCATAAGTTAAGAATTACAGAATATTAATTCCAAACTAGACACATGGATCTTCACAACTGAATAGAAAGTCCCTAGACACACCCAGTATGCAAATCACAGTATGATGACAGGCATTTCTGGCTAGCAAGGAAATGATGGTCTATTCAATTAAAAAATATTAGTCAATTGTAATTTTTGAAAAATGAAATTAGGTTCTTACCTCACATCACACTCCACATAAATTCCAAAGGAATTACAGATTTAAGTCCTAAAGTATTGGGATCTCGATTATTTGCCACGCACACATATTTCCTGCATTGATTGATCAGCTGATCCAGCACAGCACACCTGGTGGGCGCTGTGCTGCAGAAAGGAGCCTCCAGACCTGCAGACGGGAGCCGGTCCTCCCTGCCGAAAGCGACTGCCCCTCACCCCCACCTGACGATGATGCAGGGGACTGTTTGCTGGATCACACATGGTCTGCTCAGGGACCACACCCACCTTCCCTCCTGACCACCAGACCAGTAACTGACAGCAAGTCAGAGCTTGACCCAGCCAGGGGAGTACTGGGCTTGTAAGTGAAGAAAGGGATTATAGGCTAAACTTCAGCATATAATTTTAGCATATAAACTTGAGCATATAGGGGTGTCCAACCTTTTGGCATCTCTGGGCACACTGGAAGAGGAGTTGTCTTGGGCCGCGTGTTAAATACACAAACACTAATGAAAACTGAAGAGCAAAAAAATGTTTTAGGTAAATTTATGGTTTTGTGTTGGGCTGCATTCATAGCCATCGCAGGCTGCATGCAGTTCACAGGCCACAGGTTGGACACGCCTGTAAGCTGAAGGGTCTTTGGGACCTACCCAAAATGAACAGAAAAAGCCAGAACAGTATTATGGATTTCATCTTAAGGATTCTGGATAAAAGAGGGTAGAATGTAAAGTTGGATAAAGGGGAGTTTACCAACATAAGAACATTCACCTGGGACACAGGATTTAATTCCTGGCAAGGAGCCCAGGAGACAGCACTAATACGCTTTAGGAAGCTTGGGTAAAGCAATAGCCCACATTAAACAAGAAGTCCTGACAAGATGGAATCAAAAGACACAGAGAAATGGGTGTGTTAGAACAGCTACTCTCTATAAGACTGGAAATAAGCACGAAGAGAGAGGGCTTGGAATATAACTCTGTTTACCAAAGTGGTAAGGAATGAGCTGGTGAGGAGGCCACCAGCATTGCTGAGAAGCTCAGTGATGTCTGTCCTGTGTAAGCCATGGCTCACGGTAGGAAATATTAACAATCGGTACTCGTAGACTGAGGCTGACAATATCCTCAACATAGGCTACATTGTGGCCTTTAACTGTCAAAGCGAGATGAACAGTGTGCGTCTTATTTTTTTAATCCTCAGCCAAGGATCTGTTTATTGATTTGAGAGAGAGAGGAAGGGGAGTGGTGGGGAGAGGGAGAGAAAGAGAGAGATGATGAGAGAAAAACATCGATTGGTTGCCTCCTGTATGCAGCCTAACCTTGATGAAACTGCAACCTTTTGGTGCACGGGACGACACTCCGACCAAATGAACCACCCAGCCAGGGCCACAGTTCTTTCAATGAGCCGTCACCTCGAAGTGGCAGCCAGCGCAGTCTGATACTCAGAGAGCTATGGAGATGGTTAATAGTACTCAGTTTTCCCAGGAGCAGGAGAGAGGGACAGCTGACAAGAGCATTGCTTAATTTATGCACTCAACAGAAATCAAGGGTGGATGATCAAGAAGTTAAAAGCAGCCACCCCAATAAATAATTAAATTGAAACAAAAACAAAACAAAAAGTCATGACCCTCAGTCTAGTTTTGGACCTGAGCCAGCTGTCAGACCTGGGGTCCATTCATCAGATGAGGAGCGATGATTCTGTAGCATTATGGCTGGTATATGTAGTAGCGCCTCCCCTCATACTTCCCCAGTGGAGCCTGTGGCCATTACTAATGACAGTTGGACACAGGGTTTGAGTTGACACTAATACCTGGAGGCCTGAAGTGCTTGAATTACTCTCGTTAGTGGGGAATTTGTTTAAAACTAGACAAAGAATGGAGTTCCTGACCAGCTCATTCTAGGACCACTGGAAATGAGATGCAGCCCGTGCTCATTTCATTAGTTGTTGGTGATTATTTGTAATGGACATATTTGGGAGTGACAAGAACCTTCACTTGTGTTCATTCTTCTGTGTAGTAAGATCTATCATAGTAGGAAAGTCCAAGCGACAGCCTCTGAATCTGCTTCCCCACCTGCCAAGCTTATTAATCAATAGCATTGCTACATCCTGATGAGAGTGGCAGAGATTAGTGTCACCCTTACAAGCACAAAGGATGCAGGGCCAGGGGTTCCCATCATATCCCCTTTTAACTCACAACTCTGGCTCAACATAAGAAGTAGATGAATTCTAGAAGCTGGCAATGGACTGGCAAACTCAACCAAATAGTAGTCTCACTGCAGCTGCTATGTATGATGTAGTATCCTTGCTGGGGAGACGAACACAGCCTTAGATACACAGCATGAAGCCAGTGACCTGGCTGGTGGGATCACAGCAGCATGCATTCATGTAGCACAGACAGTGGTACATATTTGTGTTCTTGATCCAGATTACATCAACTCTCCCACCCTCCATTTTAATATAAGAGGGTACCTGAAAAATAAGAATGTTCCACAGAACATCATACTGGTTCAGTATATTTATAGCATCATATAAACTAGACTATTAGAGTAAAAAGTGTCAAATTGTTGGAGGATTAGTTCAAATGATTGCAAATTTGACAAGCATACCCCTCCAAAATTTATTTTGATCCATAATTGAAATGGACTGAAGTTCCCTCATGGGAGTGGTATTGTGCTGAGTGAATTAAGCAAGCGTAAACGTACGGGTTACGAGGAAAACCCAAGGGTAAAGACGCAGCCAATGGAAACACCGCTCTTCCCTATTTGCTCACACAGGACTTGCCTCTAGGCTGGAGGCTAGACTGCCATTTCATCTTAGCCCTGCCCAGCACCGCTGGCAGGCCGCACTGCTGCCCTCGCCAAGTCGGCAAACAAGTGACAGGTGATCTCCACAGGCTTCTATCAGGCTATCAGGTCACACAGTACTTTGCTTGGAAAAACTCACTTATGTATCTCATCACTGATCAAACTCAAGTACTTCATATTTACAGTTTAAAAGCCTAAAATGGGTTAGTTTATCGTAGCCCAGCTTCATGACACTGGTGCATGTGCTTGCACTGAGTGGCTATGAGCTTGGTACTCTTTGATTTAAGTGCAGGAAGCTTTTATTTTTGAATTTCTACCTACTCATGGCAATACATCAAACAATCAGTTTTAATATCTTTAGGGTTAAGTGCACTCATGTAATTTAGAATTAAATTATTTTTATTAAGCACTTTTACAGACTATCTACATGCTATACAACTCCACTGATTAAGGATCGTGGTGACTGGTAAAACAGCAGCCCCCATGAATTAGGGAAGCATTAGTGAAATGCATTTTCTGAATTCATCGCAGAATGCATTCAGTACTAAGTAACTCAAATGTCACCAGAGAGTCCGAATAAAAATTTCCATCCACAGAGCAAATACATAGATACTCAGTGGGCTACACTGGATTCTAATAGTGACATTTCTCTGGTTTGTAGTCTTCCTGCTTCTTCTGGACTGTATTCTCAGCCACTTCACTCTCACCTCAGCTCTACGACCTTCAGCTTCTACGTTTAGCTGGTTATTTCTCTTTGAGGCTGCTAGGAAATGGGGCTGGGATTGGGGCAGTAGTCAATCAGTCCAGGCCCTGTTCCCATTATGAAAAGTTTGCAGTAGAGCTGCTCACCAGTAGAGGGCAGCATAAATCTGTTGCCTTGCACATGCTCAGAGAGGCTTTGGGCTTCCCCTTTCCATAAATGCAGAAAGGAGCCTAGGGCTGTGTCTGGCAGATGCCACTGGGACCCCATGTGATTTTTGTGTGCTGCTGAACCTGATCACATCTCCAGTTCATGGCTACTTGATCACAACTAATAAAAAACTCGCTTGCCTACTGTTTCAGCTGGCATGGCTGCAGAAGCTGTGTGGAGATAGCTGGGCTCACTGTAGGATTCTTCAGAGAATTACAGTTTTAGTTTTGGCTCAGAGGTGGGTTTTTTTGTTTTATTTGATTTTGTTTTTGTTTTTGTGTGTGGATGTACATGTGTATGTGTGTGTGTTCAGCTTTCCCCTCAAAAAAGACAAACCAAACTTAAATTCATTTAGAAAGTTATTCAATTCATGGCATGTGAACTGGCAAACGTCTTCCTTTACCTCCATCAGAAGGATATCTGAAGTCAAAATAATCTTATTGGAATCATTCTTCCAACTAGTTCAAGTGTTTTTGTTTTTGGGTTTTTTTTTTTTTTCATAAAGCTGTCAGGCCTCAGTTGTAAGTAGAAAATATTTCTCAGCACAATGATAACAGAGGTTGATGATAGTCATAGTCCCTAAACATGAGAGCCAAAGCCAAGATAATGGGAGAAATATTCTTTCCTTTATGGAGAATTAGTCTGATAAAGGAAATGCTGGTTATTACAAGTTGCACTTAGTCTGCCTGTGACACGTCTCTCACCAGGGGGGAGGCTATACTCTCACTACCTTTTCTTCAGGGAACAAGAGTACTATGGACTGAGTGGGGAACTTCAGCTCATATCTGAGTCATACTTGAGGTTTTGCTTGAGTTTTCAAGTGCTGTCAAGGAGTCAGAGAAAGAAGCTTCCTTTTGAGAGGTGAGGGAGGACTGGTCCCAGAGAGAGCAGTGGGGATCACCTGACTGGGAGACCTGAACAGGGGTTTGAGATGGGGGCTGAGATGGGGTGACCAGAGAGAGGAGAGAGAACACAGGTGGGGTCACCTCTGTGGGCAGCTGGAGGGGTCGGGGAGGCATTATCCTTTTGTACTCCTAATTTGGGAAGGCCCTGTCCCTTGGTTGGTACAAAGGAACATCTAAATCAAACTTTAATTTCTCCCTGCAACACCATTTAGAGAAGGACATGATTCTCTAGTAAATAACTTAATTTTTTGTCTTATGGTCCAGAGGGCTTGGTTTCGTGGAGGCTGATAGGCTTGGGGCAGCAGGGGGACTTCTTCTCTCAGAGCTTCCAGGGCAAGGGCGGAGGAACACCGTCTCCTTCCTGGGGATTGCCTTTATCACACAGACAGAGACCAATGTCCCAAGACAGTCGCAGGCATGAAAGGTGCCGAGATTAATCTTTTAAAATTCTCTGCTGCTCCCGCTTATAACTTCTTTGGGGTCAGATTTTGTTTAAAACTTTTCTTCCAACCCAACTATTTCTCACCTAAGAGTTTGCTATTTGGGGGTAGGTGCACCCCCTCTGCACTTCCCTCCCCTGTGCTCACACTTGCCATAGCACCTGTCGGCAGGGTGGAGATGTCCTCTGTGTACTCTGAACTTCATGAGAGCAGAGACATTATCAACATTTTACACGGCTCTAGTCCCAGTGCGTGTCACAGTGCCTATGCAAAGGAGGTGATCAATACCTGTATGTTAGGTAAATGCAGGGGCAGATTTACTTGCCTTATCACATTTAACCCTTACTTATTTCACCTTCCACTTAATAGATGTGAAAACTGAGGTTTAAGCAGTTACATAAATTTCTTGAGATTACACAGCTAATTTTAAATTCAGGAGGAGGAGGTATTTGAATTGGGTCCTGAAGGACAAATGGCATTTCAATAGATAAAAATGGAAAAGGGAACATCTAAGAGGAGGTTAGCACATGAATATAAGTAGCACAATAATGCAGCAGAGCAGAGGGCATATTTGGGGACTGATTACTGTTCACTTTGGTATTGTAAAAAGGGATGTGCTGTGTTGTGGAAAATTAAACCTGAAATGGAGGCTGGAGTAACAATGAAGTAATAGTAATAGGAGCAGATAACACTTATTGAGCATTCAATACATACCAACACAATTCTACACACTTAAGTGTAAAAAAATACTTTTATAAATAGCTGATATATGTATATGATAAAAAATTAAAAAAATAGAAGGGCATAGAGTGAAGAGAAAGACTCCCTCCCATGCCTATATCTTCCTCTACCTCATTTCCACTCTCCTGTTTTTTTGTGTATCTTTCTAGAGATTCCTATTCTATGTATTTGGAGCACATGCATTTTTTTACGCAAATGGTCATGTACTAATATATTGTTCTACTTGTGCTTTTCATTTTTGACATATTAGAGGTCAATTCATGTTTTGGAGCTGCCTCATTCTTTTTAACTACCTCTTAGTATTCCACCATGTGGGCATGTTATAATCTGTTTAACCAGTTCCCTCCTAACAGACATTTAGGGTGTTGCAAATCTTTTGCTATTACAATCAAATATATTGAATATCCTTATGTGTTTTGCTTTCAATTCATTTCTCTGTAAGTTAATTCCCAGAAGTGGAATTGATAGCTAACATGAATGTGCATATTAACTTCCCACAGATATTGTAAAATTGTTCTTCAAAGAAGTTATACTTCTTTATACTCCTACCCACAATGCACTATCAAACTTTCTGATCTTTGCCAAGCTGATAAGATAAAAATGGATTTTCACTATTGTTTAAATGTATATTTCTCCTATTATGAATAAAATGAGCATTACTTAATATATTTTAAACATAATTAAATTTTATTTCATAAAATATAAATGAAAATTTATAATAAATTATATTGATTTAAATTAATTAAACAGGTTAAAATAAATAAGAAATAAATATTTTATAAAATAAAAATTACTTGATACATTTCTATTTTTTTCTGTAATTGTGTTCATTCCTATTTTTAAAATGTTGCTTTTTTGTACTTTATTGATTTGTATGGCCTCTTTATATATTAGGAGAAATATCTCCTTAGTAGTATACATCTTATACTTTCCTCATTAATTTGTTATTATTCTTCAGAAACTGTATATATTTTTATGTTTTATTTGTTAAAAGTGTTTTATCTCAGAAAATTTTATTCATATACAAAAATAGATGAACAAATCTTATGGACTAAATACCCAGCATTATCAATATGTTATCACACTGAATTCACTTATTACCAACCCTCCCTGCAATACCTTTCTTCCTCTTTCCTGCTAAATTATTTTATAATAAATATATCATTTGTGTTATTTTTTCTGTGATAATTATAGTCCTATAGCAACTTTAATTTTTGTACAGTCAAATTTATTAATCTTTCATTTGGTGTTCAGGTCTCCAGAAACTCCTTGAGAATATATAAAGTCAAAATAAACTTTTAAAGGAAGTAATATTCTAAATAGGAGGAAATTGTGCCATGGAAGAGTTAGGGTGCCTTGCCTTCACACAGCAGGTAAAGGGTAGGAGCAGGGACCGAACTGACAACCTAATCCAGGGCTCCTGCTCCTGACCGGCACACCATTCCCTGCACAGAGAGGCTACAGAGGCCTGGCTGGGCAGTCCTGAGGCCCCCATCTGCATTCTGGTCGGTTCAAAGCTGCTGAACTGTGTGATCACACACGAGTGGTCTGCCCGCTCCACAGTGGCCGATTGCACACGCCACTTCTAAGGTGGTGCACTTCAGAGGGGGTGTGGGTCTGTCACAGAGCCCCTTGAGGATCTCATAAAAGTTCCTGGAGCCTGGTTATAGGAAGCATGCATATTTACACACACACACACACACACACACACACACACACACACACACACACACACCCTAGCCCTAAGAACAGCCTCTGGGGACTTACCTTCATTCTGTCATCTGTGTATTAGGCAAGGAAACAGGCTTTCAGTTATCATGAACCTGGATTGGATACTTATCAGGGCTTTTTTTTTTCCATTCAGTTCCCTAGAGAACAGTGCAGTTTGATTATATTTGTATTTGTAGGCAGGTGAAGATGAACTATTTAATCAATAGATCTAAAGGCTAAGAGGTAAGCTATATTATTCAGGTTCAGTAACAAAGCTTATGCTAATTTAATCTGACATGTACCATGTTAGGTTAATATGATTTGGATTACATGTATCATTTTTAGAAATTGATGTTTTTGTTGCTGGTTTCTCCTGACATCTTTGAACTATAAATATGAAATGCACTACTTCTCCAACAAAGAAGGTAATTCTCACTAGTGACGGTAATTAATGGTTATTTGATCATATTACAGCATAGAAATGATGTTTTTGCTACACAATAGGTTTCCTAATTGGTGATCCAAGGATGACCATGTTCATTTTCTGCTGATAGAGATTTCCTACTGTGCACGGCATTCTCTCTTAATACTGTGATAGCAGCAAATAATAGTCATAGCCAGTAAGGAAATTAATTTACAATGCTTCAACAATCATTATAAAAGACCTAATAATGCTAATTTAGGTGTAGGATGAGTCATCTAATTAGTTAATTAAATAGAATGTTGCTGCCAATCTCCTACAAAGGGGGTGCTGTGTTTGTAGGTGTTTGGTAGAGCTGAACAATGCTGCGGGAAGGTAAGTGAATGCACACTGACCCCCACTAACACATGTGGTGTTTGTAGTCATGCCAGCACAGGCAAAAGCTCCAGTACCAAACAACCACATTTTAAATAATTTTTATTTTGCTTCTACTTTATAAGGAAAAAAATTTTGCCAGCTTATTTACTAGCTTTACAACTCCCCAAAATATCTTTATTTCTTGATTTGCTTCCTAAACTTCAAAATACTCTCACAAGTTTATTACCCTTTAGTTTTTCTGAAAGAAAATAATAAGATTACTGCCATTGAGCTGAGAACTCCCAATATCTCCATTTATTTAACTACTCTTAGTTGCAATCTTGTATCTAATTTATAAAACTTGTATGCTTATGTGGGCCATGAACAAAAATGGGGTGGCTAAATTTAATTAGCTGGACTAGCTGGTGGCCCCTCATAGCTGGAGATTCAGAGGTCCCAGTTACTTCTCCCCTTTCAGCCTTTGTTATTTCACACTAATAGGTTTTTGTATTTTCAGTCTGTCTTCATGTGAGAAGCACCCTGTCCCTTCAGTGAGCTTAGCTGCTTTTCCCTAGGCCTTGCCAGATGTCCTGATTCTTTTTTTTTTGTCTTTTTTATTTTTTGATGGGGGGGTGAAGGGGGTGTGAGCATTAGGACAACCAGAACATTAAATATTTCTCATCTGAATGCAACAAAATTGTTCAGAAAGAACATCTATCTTTACCAATAAAGTGAAATACTCCCTTTTCAATTGCCAGCATGGAATGACTAAGTTTAAATGTTTTTGTATTATAAAGTAGGAAATGGTTTCTGTTTTATTAAAAAAAAAAGGTACTGAACATGATTACAATAAAAGCTATCTAATGACTGAATGGAAGTTTGACATTTTCTTAAAGAGTTTATAAAACCATAATAGATTTTCATTCTGTCAACTCAGATATTTATAAGTCATTCAGTCTGGTCTTCTGCCACAATGCACCTATAATTCCTTGTTTTGAAATATTAATTAACTTTTATACACAAGTCCTTTAGCTCTGGATACAGCACTGCCTATATGAAGGAAATAACATGACTGAGGTGAAGAATGGTGTGTCTTGGAATAGGTATTGTTTGCCAAGCTGTATCTAAGAGCCCTACAGAATGTAAAAAAAGACATAGAAGACTGAGCAGACATTTTTATAAGGTCACTTCATTCAGACTGGAAAGTGGCCAGCACAATGTCATTATTTACAACAGGATCTGGGAACACTTGAGGAAATTACAGACCATTTAGTTTTGATTCCATTGTGGGGGGCAAAGTCTTAGGAAGTATTTTAGGAGATTAAATGGGGAACACTGAGAAAAGCACAGCTTGATTAAGGATAGCCAATGCAGTCTCTGGAATGAAAAAGTCATGCTTCGACAATTTTTTGACTTCTTTAAGGAAGTAAATGCCAAGAAAAGCAAATGAATGCCTCTAAATTCTGTACTCTAAATTTCCCGGAGATGTTTGTTAGTTTTGCTTGACAAATTAGCACACACAAAGAAGTGGTTCTTAAAATTGGAGAAATGCAGAGGCAAAGATTAATTGTACATTTCATTGTTTTTAAAGTAAAAAGTCATCAGGCAAATATACTTTTGGATGAAAAGAATTTTATGGAAACAAAGGCAATATAATAGTTTAAGTCAGTTGAGACACTCCATTATATTTACAACCAACATTGGCATCATATTTCTGTGTATTTATTACATAGTTGTGTAGAAATTTTCCATGACAATGGAAAACAATAAAAATCCCAACTCTCAGAAACATACAGTCTAATAGAAACAACACTGATTCAGAAAAATAGACAGAAAACTAGACAAATATATAATAAAATTTAATAAGGCTGACTCTTAGATTGCTAGAACCAGGGAAAACATATTGGTTTTTAAGATTCAGGAGAAGCATTCACAGAGTTTCTCTTTGGGAAGGGGAGGCAGAGATGCCATGAAAAGATGCTAGATGGAAGAGCAAACCCTACAAACACAAAGAACCAAGCAAAGCAGGGAATTTTCTGGGTGTGAGAGTGATCCTGGAACTCTCTGGGAGGCCGTCTAGTCTGAGAAGGTAGGAGAGAAATGGCCCTAGAAGGGTAATCTACAACTATACATGAAAAGAGAATTAACTGAAAATGAGTAAGGAGTAGACCAAAAATAAGCCAATGCTAGTAAGGTATTGGATTATACACCTCTACACCCTTTTCAAATCTAAGTACTATGATCTCCTAGAAGAGATACTACAAATTTAGTAAGGACAGGGCCTCAGTTAATCTCTTTGAATTAGACAGGAAAGACTTCCTGGATCATGTGACCTAAGGATCTATAACACTCTCAGGTGGCAAGATTGCTGGTATCATAAAAGGGGAGAGAGTTCACTACATCTCAGCCATTTGTTGAACACTATGTCCCAGACATTATGCTAAGTATTTAACATACACTATCTTTTACTCTAATTCTAAAATCCTAATAATAGGTAAATACTATAATTATCTCTCTTTTACAGTGGAGAAAGCTAAGTTAGAGAGGCAAGATAGCTTGCTTATGAGTCACATAGCCAGTGAGTGAAGCTACTGGAGCCAGTTATTTTAAGCCACTATATGAAACTGTCCCAATTCACTTGATCGTAAGATTTAATCTGGGTGATTGTTAAAAACAGATATTCCAAGCCCCTCCCCTGATGCTTCTAGGAAGTTACTATTTGGGATACCAAATTACTGTATCCCTAAGCCTAGAAAATTTTGGCAGCTGGAAGACTATGCAAAGGTAGGTATGGCCTTAACTAGAGGGCTGGCAGCCTAGAGCCCCACAGCAGCATCAGTCCATCAGGCTGCAGCCGCACATGGGCCTGCAAGACACACCCGCCCTCCTGGCTCCATCCTTTGTAAGCACACTCTCTGTGGCTTAAAGCAAGTCCCCTTGATAAACTGCACTTCAGAGAACCAGACCACAGCATTCTCTGAAAAATCCTTACATGAAGTAAAAACAGGTGAGTAAGAAAAATAGAAGCAAGTGGGATTGATTATCTAGCAAGGGATCATTTCTGAACAAAAGGGGAAAAAGAATATGAAATAAAAGACAGATGATAAAATATCTAATTTTAGGGAGACTGCAATTGGTTAATACTTGAACCCCAGTTATTTCTTATCATTGGTGTCTTTTTTAACTGAATACTTAATTGATGCATAAGCCTTTATTTTGCAATAAACAATGAATACATTACAATATGCAATCTATCTTCTTGGTACAAGAACTCTAAAAAGATTACACATTTAATTAAATGCACCAGAACTTCAAAGAGCTGCTAAGGTATCAACACACTCTTCAAGGGATCCTTGGGGAAACTACCACTTACATATTCAAATAAACATACCCATAGCAGAATAGGGCTTATTAGTGTTCATACTTCATTCAATTCAACAAACATTTATTGAGCCCCCTACTATGTGTCTGGCACTAGGACAATGCTCTAAGGTGAATATAAAGATGAATACAATAGCCTCTACCTTAAAGAAACTTATAATTGAGTAAATGAGATTTATACAAATGACTGTAATACCAACTCCAAATATCATGAATGACTCTAAAAAGTGTTCAAGGAGTTCAGAATGCTTCTAGGCTCTGAAAAGTCCTCAGGGAGAAGAGGACATTTGAGCTAAGACTGGAAGGATGAAAGGGATTTGTAAAGGGAGTTTATAAAATTCTCATTTTTCACCTTTGTGTTCTCATCTGTAAAATAGGGATATTAACAGTTGGCGCAGACTACTCTGCAATGGTGATCACAGGGTCAAGCCAACTTTGTGGGTAGGTCAGAAGTAACAGTTTCTTCTCTAGGAATGTCTATACTTGCCACTACCTATTATTAACTCATTTTAAAAATGTTTCCAGGGTTATCTTTCAAAGCACTTTGGAGTGATAAAGCATAAGTTTTAGAGTAGAAAGGTTACCTTTTGACAAATCCCACAAAAGCATACCATAAGAATGAATGTATTATCTAGCCGTGTACACATCTCTCTCTCTCCCCCAGCCCCCTGTGGGGTTTTTTCACAATTGGTTGCTATGTGTTGAGGTGAACCAGGTAGGTAAGCTCTCTTCTGTGAGTCAAGAGTAAAGAACTCATCAGTGTCTTGACTTGTCCAGCAAAATGACTCTCACATCTGTCTTGATTGTTCTGCTCCCACCGCCCTACTTTGGTTCAGTCCTTTATCAGTTACCTCACCATTACAATCTATCACACATTTCTTCCAAATGATCTCTTGGTATCTAAGCCTTCCATCTGCTATTCTTTTACATAAACCACCATCAGATTAATTTTCCTAATGTGGTGCTCAATTTGCTCAAAAGTCCTTCAGTGCCTCTCTCCTGCTCTCCAGAGAGAATCCAGGCTCTAGGGCTTGCCTTTCTGGACTCTCTACAACCTGGACACTTGTCTAACCTTAAATCTCTCGACACTCCCCTGTCTGTGACTTCGCTCATGCACCTCTCACTGACTAAAACACTCAACCCCCACCTTCATATATCAAAATAGTAACCATCTCTCAATTCCTGCCCAGCTCAACTCCCACCCTCTATCAATATTCTGTATATACTGCTTGGTACTGTACATATGTGAGTACATGGCTCACATATTCATTTGGATAAATGACATTAGCTGCTTACAATAATACACTATTGTTTCCTGCTCAGAGTTTGCTTATTTTAGGCACTCAAAAACTCATTTGATTATACAAATATTTAGTAATAGTAATAATATTTAGTGTTTATTAACTATTATGTTTCCAGTGCTATTTAAATACATACATTGCCTCACTTTATCTTCTCAAGGACCCTCTGAACTAGGTGTTGTTATTATCCCCATTAAGAAAAGAGGAAACAGGGGCACAAAAAGTAATTTGCTCAAAGTCACACAACTAGTAAGTTGGGCAAAGGCAGTCTGCTTCCCAAGGCCCTTAGTACACACACTCTGCCAGCTCCAATGTTTTTAAAGTCTTTACAATCAATAAAGCACTTCTACAAAATTTTCATTTTGTCTTTGCAACAAATTAATGAGAGTAGAATTATTATCCTCTCTTTCTAGATGTGGAAACTGAGGCTTAATGGTAAGCCCAAAGTTATCTAGTGAGTTACAGAGAGAAGATTTGAGCACTAGAGGTCATTCCTCCTTATTGCTCAAAGGAGTCACAGCATTATGTCCCCACAAAATGAACAAAGGCAAGCAGGTGCCAGCAACTATTAACTTAGTCCAGGACCTTTTCAAGATCAGCGTGTGAAACTAGTGCATTCCTGTTGGCAACTGACCATCTGACAATGTAACCCAAGTAACAAAATAGGGAGGTGTCCTCATTGAGCTCTAATCTTGCCATTCCCATTTCCCCTACCATGTTTAAAATCATATTGGTTTGGGGGAAGAGTATTTGCTTCTCACTTTCTGGAAAACGCCTCTTAGTTTGGGCTCCCTGCAGCTAAAAATTTGGGTAGAGAAGTTGTCTTGGGAGATGATTCTAGGAAGCAGAAGTAAAAGAATGATGCAAGTGGGACAGGAAAGGAGGAAGTAGCGATAGTAGGTGTGTTATCAAGATGGTTGTTGGGCAAAGGTGGCTCCATTACACACAGGTCTTCGAGAAATATGCAGAATGCCTTCCAGAGCTGTCGCCCCAAAGGCAGAAGGCCACAGTATTCATCCACCACACTTTCCCCACCTGGTTGACAACATCCTGGTGGCATTAACCCCATCTGCTTCTGGACTGCCTTTGAAGGTAGGTCCAGCAAGCTCCTGTATCTCTGGAGTAGATACTGGGCAAAAAAATAAAACATACAAGTGTATCTTTGAAGTGGGACAATATGAACCTGAGTCTGAACATGCACCTCTTGTCCACCACAGCCATGGCAGTAATCATAGGCAGGCTGGGGGTATGCACAGTGGGGTGCCAGAGGTTTCTCTCATACCAACAGAATTTCACCTGAAGAATTTTTAAATCTCCCATGGGCCACCTGGAAATTCAATTCTTTGGATCATAATGCTTTGGCAATATCCTAAAAAATCCTAAGTAACCAAAATATATATCCTAACCATAATAACATACCTTTGATAATATAGATCCTAATTATTTAAAAACTTCCCATTTTAAAAATGTGAGAAATATAGCCTATACAAAGATATCTCAGTTTTAAAGTTACCAGTTTGACTACATAAATATTGTTAGATTTTATGATAAATACCTGAGGATACTTTTAAAAATGGTTAAAAATATAAATTTGTAGTGTAGGAAACAAAAATAACTCTACAAGACACTTCAAAAATATTTCACCTAGCACTAGTAGGGTTTTGTTTCCATGAACATAGTCTTAGCTGAGTAGTATAAGGTAGGATAAAGAGGATAGGTTTTAGAATCAGACAAACTCATTAACTAAGAATATGAATTTGAGCCAGCATATCAGTCAGACACACTGAAATAAAGATATGTGACAACTCCAAAATTTCAACTGCTTATGCTTATAAGCATATATTTTTTGTACACCAAGTGTTTGGGGAGATTTGATTCTGATGGGCTCATCCAGGATTGGCTTGGCTTGGCTCCAGGCTTTGAATTAGGTTCAGGTCTACTTATGTTTCTCTTTATTCTCCTCAGAACAGTAGCTATGCAGGCAGGTTCTTTTCACAGTGAATAGCAGAAGCACAAGAAAGAAACCAGTTCACACAAGTACATTTAATCCTTGGTTCAGATCACTTCTGCACACAGACCCTTGGTCAAAGTAAGTTGCATGACTAATAATCTCCACAGCAGTGGGGTGAGGGGATGTACTCTGCCTACCCTTGGGGGAGGTGTTGAGAAGTCACGGCAGAGGGAGGCAGTGAAGAACAGGGAATAATAATCCAATCTACTTGATCTATAAAATAGGGACAATAACATTTCCTTTAGCGTCTGTTGTAAGGCTTAATTTAGATAATTCATGTGAAATGGATATTACACTTGTGGCACATAGTAATTGATCACCAAATATTAATTTCCTCTATTTTATCCCATTTCCTAACAATTAGGAGAAAGATAGAAGAAAGCAATGCTTCCTTTTTTAAATTTGGTAGAAAAATGATCAATCTTTCAAAGGGAAGAAAAAACACCTTCATTAACTACTCTTTTTTTCATTCTTGACTGCTTTAATGTTTATTACCACATTTCCTCCTACCTAACTGCAAAATAACCATCAAGATCAGGAAAATAACACTGATACAACTGCTGCTAAATTCTCAGACCCCATTAAAGTTTTCCCAATTGTCTGAACAATCCCGTTCAGAATCGTGCAAAGTATTCAGTTGTCTATCATTTCAGTCTCCTTTAATCCGGAACAGTTTTTCAGTCCTTCATTGACTTTCATAACTCTGTTTTCTACACTGAGTAACAATTGCCATAATTTAACAGCTAAAAATAACACATACGTATAATTCCAAGGTTTCTGTGGATCAGAAGTCCAAGAGTGGCTTAACTGGATCTCACCAAGCTGAATTCTATGTGTCAGCCAGTGCTGTGGTCTCATCAGAGGCTCTATTGGGGAAATATCTGCTTCCAACCTCCCCCAGGTTGTCTGCAGAATTCATTTCCTTGCTGCTGTAGGACTGAGGTCACCCTGAGCTGCTAGAGACTGTCCACAGTTCCTTGCCATGTGAGCTTCTCCAATAAGGCTGCCTATCTTACGGCAGCTTACTTCAAGGATAGTAAGGGGTGTCCCCTACTCTCTGGTTATGGAAACTGAGGTACAGAGAAGTTGAATACAATCAGGCCATAGTAGAGGCAGGATTTTAACCCAGGCCACTTCACTAGTGGATTAAACTTCCATTGATTCTCCTTCTCCTCATTTCTAGATACTAGTTTCCTTTCCAAAAAATTAACTCAACTCATTCCTGTTAATATGCTAAAAAGAAGTTGGTTGATACTAGTTAGGACTATTAAGATTCCATAATATTCACATGTTAATAATGAAATCTTAAAAATAAAACATCTTCAATTAACAAATTATTTTCAATAGGATGTAGAATTATTTCTTGAAGAAAAGTAATTTGATTGGTGCTTCTCAAATAAGGAGTGGCCTGTTTGCCCTGCTTATGGATATCAGGAAACAGGCACTGAATTAAATGAGGTATAATAGCTGTGAAATGTACCATTAGTGCATACTCTTAGTTTTTAGTAATCATGTTAATGCAGATTGGTATTACATAAACTAATCTCAGTGTAAATACTAAAAAAACCCAATACTGAAAAGCATCTTTTTAAAGCTAAATTGGAATAGAAATTTTGTAAGATGTATTAGAACCAATGTTCTCAAGGAGGTAAAAGATCTGTACTCAGAAAACTATACAACACTAAAGAAAGAAATTAAGGAAGACACAAGCAAATGGAAGCATGTACCATGTTCATGGATTGGAAGAATTAACATCATCAAAATGTCCATGCTACCCAAAGCAATTTATAGATTCAATGCAATCCCTATTAAAGTACCAATGACATATTTCACAGATATAGAACAAACATTTCAGAAATTTATATGGAACCATAAATGACCCTGAATATCTTCAGCAATTTTGAGAAAGAACAAAGTAGGAGGGATAACAATACCTGATGTTAAACTGTATTATGAGGCCACTGTAATCAAAACAGCCTGGCACTGGCATAAGAACAGGCACATAGACCAACGGAACAGTAAATGAGTGGATCAAAAAACTGTGGTACATTTACACAATGGAATACTATGCAGAGAGAGAAAGAAGGAGCTCCTACCTTTTGCAACAGCATGGATGGAACTGGAAAGCATTATGCTAAGTGAAATAAGCCAGGCCATGCAAGAAAAATACCATATGATCTGACCTTTAACAGGAACCCAATCAACAAAAGAAAAAAGCAAACAAAATATACCCAGAGACATTGAAATTAAGAACAATCTAACAACAGCCAGAGGGGAGGGGGGAGGGGACAATGTGAGGAAAGGTTTTCAGGAACTACTATAAAGGACACATGGACAAAACCGAAGGGGAGGGTAGAAGCAAGGAGGGGAGGTCGGTTTGGCTGGGGTTGGGGAAAGTGGAGGGGGGAAATGCAGACAACTGTAATTGAAGATTCATAAAATAATCAAACAAAAAAACAAATCAACTTTCTCATACTTGGTGAAATAAAGAAATAGGATTCACTGTTATTACTGTCCTACCTAAGAAAAATAAAAATTGTAAGACAATACCATGATCTAAATAATAAATATTACCAATGGGTATACAGTGATGGGGAAATTATGGGTAACTTTCAAGATTTTCTATATTTTTATATATTCAAAATAAATGTATCCTTTTGTAATCAGAAAAAAATGGTTACATGTTAGAAAACACTAAAGAAGCTTGTGTTCATAAGGAGAAGCTTTAATTGCTAAACATGTAAATAAAGTTATTATCTCCATGTTAGGTTTCTGCATATATAAATAGTTGAACAACTTATAGATTAATTTTATACAGGTACAATTAAGATTGCCACTCTGAAACTTACTACATAAAGAACTTAACATGAACTTTCTTACATGAAGACTTCTCTTGTAGTTTAGTCTTTACTACTAGAGGAGGCAGCAAGTAGTGGCTAAGAGCTTGGGCTCTGGAGCAACACAGCTCCGGTTCAAATCCCAGCTCCATCACCTGGCTGTGGAACATGAACAAGCTACTCATAACCTTTGTGGCTCAGTCTCCTCATCCATAAAGGCAGGCAATAATAATTCCTGTTTCATAGTGTTATGGTGAGGGTTAAATATGTTAAGCACTTAGAACAATTCCAAGATATGTATTTGCTATCATGATTATTACCAAGTTGGAAGCCTCTTCAAGGTAGGGGAGCTATTTTATTTACCAGTCTACAGTACCTATTACTGTCCCTTGCACATACAAAAACATCAGTAAATAAGTATAGAATGAATGATAGAATTATTTAGTCTGAAAGCTGCAATTAAAATAAGAACTACATAGTAACTAAAACAAAAGCTAGAAGTCTTATGAATTGTCATGTGGGAACTCTCAAATATCAACCCTGTCAATATTTTTCTTTGGTTCCCTACCAAGAGCTCTGGGAGAAAGAACCCACTTCTATTTTCTCACTGTAAACTCTAAAGATTTTACTGAGGGTACACAAATAAGAAACAATTGAGTATGTTTATTAGCAAGAACTTTAAGGTTTGAAGGTAATAGAATACCAATTCTAATCAGTTAATGTAAAAGAATAAAAAGGAATGTAAGTGGCTTATCTATTGCTATAATACAAGAAGAGAGGTGCTGAAGCTGGCCTTTGGGACATATGGAACCAGATGGATCAGTCTGCCGGCAGCTGTTTCTTGCATGCATTCTCTCTCCTTGTCTCAATCCTCTCTCTTTGCCTCTTGTTCTATTTCTCTCTCCCATGTTAGCTTTGTTCTCTGCAGTTGCAGGCAGTTTCTGTGTAGGGTAGGAGCCACGGCTGCCAGGAGCCCTAAGCTCACATCCTCAGGTCTTCTCAGACAGGGAGGAAAGAGATCTTACCCAACATCTCCATTATAAAACATGCCAGGGAAGGCTTTCTTGGGCCCTGCCTGGGTATTTTGCCCATCTCTGAATCAATCATCATGTGTAGGTAGGAGGATTACATAAAACAGGTACTGGTCTTCCCCTTTGGGGTTTGTTATTATTGTTTGTTTATTTGTACTCATTGGATTAGTTTAGTGACTTCTACATTCCCTCACAGTGTTTAGGCTTCTGATGTTGCTCCTCAGGGAGCATATCTCAGGACATGTTGTCACTCTTTCCATGACATGCCCAGCTGTTAACACCCACTAATGTCTGGCATTAGAGGAGAAGGGCTTTCCCCAAAAGCAGGTAGACGGGTAGTCCAGATGGGCTGCCATAGGTGTGCCAAATATCAGGCAACTATCTCAGTGTGTGTCTACTACATGAAATCACTACAGGGATTTAAGTGACTATATTAAATTCTGAAATGTATTGCTAAGATAGGACATTGACACTTAACTGAAAGTATTCAAAAGTCTAATGTCTCAGTTCTCTGCAAGGGTTAGATGTAGGATTAATATCTTCAAGCTCTTTAATTAAATTCTTTAGGTTCAATGATTAGTTACAGCTCTCTACTTGGAAAGCAGTTAAAGCCCAACAATATCTCCAAGCTTACTTAATATCTCTAATAGTCTATTAAATCAAAATATACATTATTTTGCTATCAATGCAAAGCATAGAAGTTAGTGGCTTTCTCTGGTTCTTTTGAGTTTTCTTGGATTATCCTGGGGGAGAATGAAGAAGACTTGGCATAATTATTATGTAAAGCATGGTTAGAATTGACACACAAAAAGATTTCTGAGCCACAGTGCAGGCCAGTTGAAGCTGAATAGCTTAAATTAGAGGCAGTCCAAAACTAATGGCCTTTTTATTCTTTTTTTAAAAAGAGATTTTATTTATTTGTTTTTAGAGAGGGGGAAGGGAAGGAGAAAGAGAGGCAGAGACACGTCAATGTGTGAGAGAAACATCGATTGGTTGTCTCTCGCACGTTCCCAACTGCAGACCTGGCTCACAGCCCAGGCATGTGCCCTGACCAGGAATCAAACCAGTGACCTTTTGCTTTACAGGACGACACCCAACCCACTGAACCAGAAGGTCAGAACCTTCTGACTAGTAGAAGGGGTCCACTAGTCAGGACCCTTTCACTCTTTATTTAATTTTTCAATATTAAAGGCATGAGACCAATTAATGCATACACACATAGTGTTTCAAGGTACACCAGAATTGTTTACATATATAATGTTTAAATATATACCAGAGTTCTTTCCCTATAAAGGTCTAAATAATGACCCTGGCACCTTGAATATTCACACTGTGCTGCCAGGCACTGCATATTTATAGTTTGCAGTATATAGATTCGTTTTACTGAGATCTCATAACTACAGAAGCCACCTGCTGACTAATCAGATAATAGCTGGTCAATTTCCTAGGCAGAAGATCTTATTTTATTCACAATTTAGTATTTGAAACTAAACTCCTTACTTTTGCTTTAAAATCTTTCTACAATTAAAATTTCACACCTAGGTGGAAAACAATGAAGAATTTCATACTAAAGATATTTTTCTTCTCTATGAAAATTGCCTTAAAACCTGTAGCTTTAATTAAAAATTGCAAGTATTCTTAGATCCAGCATTTCCACTACCAGGAATAAGCAAATTATTATGAATTTAGAAAAACATCTAGGTACAAGAGTATTCATTAAAGTATGGTTTTAGCACCAAAAAATGGAAATAAGCTAAGTGTACAGTAACAGTAAATTTAAAAATAAAGCATGGCATATGTATGCACTAAATATTATGTAATCAGTAAAAATTATGTTGTGGAAGAGTATATAATAGTATAAGGATATTCTAAGTATATTATAATATTATTTCCCATTATTTCCCATTATTTAAAATGTACATATATATTTTATATGTATATAAATGAAGAAAAATGGAGATAAACATTGTATATAGCAAAATATTAATAATACCTGAGCTAGGTAGTAAAATTATGGATTTTTTGTATCTTACATATGGTTTTAAAATTTTCTATAATAAATAAATATTTCATTTGTGTAGGAAAAATAAGAAATAAAACACCCACAATTGAGGCTTTAGGTATTATAAACACTTGAACATTATTGAGGACTCAATTGCCATTTGCAGATTATCTGTTCTCCTTTACGATGATTTTTCTGACTTTGTACACTATTTTACAATTTTGTCCTAAACTTTATCAAAATTCATAGACATATCTGATCTAAATGAAAATTAACAAAAATCTTCAAAAGAGCTGCAAGGGATGTTGCTTTTGTGAATAAGTGGTCAGCACTTGAGGACAGACATTGTCCTCTTTCTATCTAAGATTTCCCCGCTGGGCTGAACAGTTTTGCCCGTACCATGGCCAAAAGTTGACTGACCCAGTGTTGAATGAATGTCAAACTCCTTTAAGTCCTGCCTAATCGCTGACAGCACTGTACAGGGCTTGCTATGAGATATCCTAAACTGTACCCTGCCAAAATGAGATCCCAAAACTGATTTGGGGATCATAATTAAGGACACCACCTTTGCTTTATTAACTCTGAATTGGTAAAATAAACAGCATTGATCCCAGAGAGGAATGTGTATAAAGAGTTCACATTTGTCATATCTCAGTTGGTATTTTGTAATAAGATTTTAATAGGTACTCCATTTTGATTGCATTTGCTATGATCCAATGTGACGGCAATAGGTTGGATAAACTGTGTATCTCCAAGAAGAATGGAACAACTTCTCGGAGATACACAGTCCGTGCAGGACAACTGTCATGATTTTCAAGTGACATGCCTTTTGCCTAGCCAATTGTCCAAATGTATTTCAACTGCAGACATAGTTTCTAAATTCATTTTAGTTTTATCTGTTACCCAACAGGAGCTCTTATCTTCAGGCATGCTTTTGCCCTATCACTTTAGTAATTCAAATCACCCACACAAGTTCAAGGAAAAGATGGTGAGTGTAACAAGCCTTTACCCAAGTCCAGTGTATTTTGTTCACCTAGTTTACTGCTTTACCATCTGCCTTTCACTTCTAGAGGAGTTGCAATAAAGCAGGAGCCAAAGTAAATGCAGATACCCCACTGCTATCTATTTAACTTTCATTAAGTGAGTTGGTGCAGTGCTCAGGCGCCTTCTCAAAACCAGCCCATCATCTAAGAGTATTTACATAAGACTCTTTGCATTATATGCCGACCTCTGCAACATTAGTATTAACTACTGACATCTGCCAACTCTGACTGGTAAGTGCTTTACAGTATCAATTCATCCCAAGCAAAAAGCATTTCTGAGTGCTGCAGTGCTCTTGTTAATGCCAATAAGAAGTATCAAGGCTCATATGACACCTAGCAGAAATTAGTACCCACATTCAAAGAAAAGTCTTTGTTATTTCCCACAGTATTATGTGGACTTTATTGAGATGACTGCATCTGACACCTGCTGTAATATAAAATGCAGCTATAATTAGCCAACTGATGCTCACTGCAGTTTAGGTCGAATCCCTTCTGTGGGAATTATGCTTTAAAATATTCAGAACTCCAAGTGGCTCTCATTACATTTAATTTTAACTTAGAATTAGGTGGTCTAGAAAAAAAATTTAGGATTGTAATAGCCCCCTGCTGAATGCCACACAGCAACATGAAAACCCATAGGGTTTTTTCCCCTCTAAATTTAAAAAAAAAAAATGAGAACAGCAGACTACACGAGAGCCTTCAATTGAAGTCTGGCTTTGCTTAATTGTACTTTTTGCACTCATCAGTCTCTCCTCTTCAGAGCAAGCTCTAAAAATTGCCTGAATAGCCAAAGGAAAGTTTCCCACAGTCACTGGCCACAGAAAAACACTATTGTCCTTCCTCACAGTTTGATGGACAACATTTCTATAAATGGGTAGCCAGGCTGTCAATGGTACCCTCGCTGAAAAGGCAAAAGAAGAGAACAGATTCTGCCAATATCTAACAAAGCATGTTAACACATAATCAGGCATTCACTGGTCAGGCAGCTGCCCCTGGGACCTTCATCACACAGGTGCCTTTAAGCCATTTCCTATTCACAGATAAAGGAAACAAGCAAGACATACCTGGGAAAGGAGCAGTCTATTATGGCTTGCCAAATGTCCATCTTCTGGGCTATAAAAATAAAAGAAGAAAAAAGAAACTGTAGTTTCAACTGAAAAATTATAAAACAGCAGAACATTTACAAATCTATAATTTAAGCTGTGGTGTTTTCCCCCTTTCTCTTTCTTTTTCTTTATTTTTTTAGGGTACATTTTTTATTTGTTTGTATGATGTAGCTGCACTCACTTCAAATAACAAAGCTCTTTTTTTCTCAGTGGCTTGTCAGATGTATTTGTCCCAAAGCCCCTTCACACATTAATGCTGAGATACTTACCTGGCCCAACTGAGTCACAGAACATTTATTTTGTCACCTTAAGTGAGTTTTACATATGCACACATACACACTCCATTTCAAGATCTGTGATCAATAAAATGTAAGCGGTGAATTATGCTCCAATAAAAGAGAAACTCTGGACCATCTCTTAAGGAACTACTGAAGTAAAATACTCCAGGAGAATGATCACCATTGTTCATTTATTCATAATTGCTTAGACTAAGAACATTAGTTCCACATTGTGCTGATCTACCCAGTCAGAGGAAATATCAGACCTCAATACTCCATTAAGCCAATGGCCCTCTAGCATATTCATAGGACATTTTCAAACTAAAATGTCACGATTACTACCTTATGGGTATTAAATATAGATTTCTATTGTATTTCTTCATTTTCATTTTACTTATTACCATACTTTAAGATCTCCTATACTCAAAGTATAGAGCAAATATAAGGAAAGAACAAGTAACACAATTTTGAGAAGGATTAAATCCCCATGGAACTTAGATTAGCTAAATATGGTCCTTGGGATACAATTGGAGGACTGATGCACTAATACGCATAACTTTTTCTCTACAAGACAAGGTACAACTAAGCTACTGGAGAACAACAAAATCAGCACAGTGTATAAACCAAATGCTGTGAGTTAAATAGTGCTACATTTTCAACTTTTATTTTATTTTATTTATTTTAAAAGAGGAGAAGGGAGGGAGAAAGACAGGGAGAGAAACAGTGATGTTACAGAGAAACATGGATTGGTTGTTTTCCATACCTGCAACCCAGACATGTGCCCCAGTCAGGAATTGAACAGGAAACTTTTCCTATTGCAGGATTATGTTCAACCAACTGAGCCAGACCAGCCAGAGCTCAACTAACTTCTTGAATGCTACTTATATTGTATAGTTTCCTCATCAGTAAAATACAACTGCATTGTTCACTACAAACAGTTTTGGGGAGTTTGCTGAAAATTTCTGTTCTTGGGGTGAGAAGAGAGAACATCTGCTAAGTGGAACAAAACCAATCAAGGATCATGAATACTTTAGAAATACTCAACTGTCAAAAATGGATAGATCTTCCAAACAAAATATCAACAAGGACATTGAGGCATTGAACAGTGCCCTGGATCAAATGGACTTAACTGATCTATACAGAACCTTTCATCCCAAAGAAGCAAAATACACATTCTTTTCAAATGCACATGGAAATTTTTCAAAGATAGACCACATGACAGGACACAAAACAAGACTCAACAAATTCAAGAAAATTGAAATATCAAGCATTTTCTTGGACCACAAGGGCTTGAAACTAGAAACCAACATCAATGAAAAACTCAAAAGCACTCAAATTCATGGAGATTGAATAACATGCTGTTAAACAATGAATGGGTCAAGAATGAGGTTAAGGCAGAAATCAAAAAGTTTCTGGAAACAAATAAAATGAACTCACAACAATCTAAAACTTATGGGACACAGCGAAGGCAGTCCTAAGAGGGAAGTTCATAGTGACACAGGCCTACCTAAAAAAAGATAGAAACATTTCAAACAAACAACCTAACACTACATCTACAAGAACTGGAGGAACAACAACAAAGACAGCCAGAGAAAGTAGAAGGAAAGAAATAACCAAGATTAGAGCAAAATTAAATGACACAGAGACTAAAAGAACAATCCAAAGGATCAATAAATCCAGGAGGTAATTCTTTAAAAAGATAAACAAAGTTGACACGCCTTTAAGAAGAGTCATCAAGAAAAAAAGAGAGAGGACCCAAATAAATAAAATCAGATATGAAAGAGATTATAACTGATACCACAGAAATATAAAGGATTGTAAAAAATTACTATGAAGAACTGTATGCCAAGAAATTTGAAAACCTGGGTGAAATGGACAAATTTCTAGAAAAATATAATCTCCCAAAACCAAATGAAGAAGAAGCAGGAAGCCTGGACAGACTGATAACAGCTGGTGAAATTGAAGCAGTAATCAAAAAACTCCCAACACACAAAATCCCTGGACCAGATGGTTTCACAAAACATTTGGATTTTACAAAACATAGAATTTTACAAAACATTTAAGGAAGAGCTAACTCCTATCCTCAGACCATTTCAAAAAATCTAAGAGGGAAGACTCCCAAATTCTTTTTACAAAGCTAGCATCATCCTAATCCCAAAACCAGATAAAGACACAACAAACAAAGAAAACTACTGGCCAATATTCCTGATGAACATAGATGCTAAAATCCTCAACAAAATATTAGCAAACTGAAACTGCTTACTAAATAAAGTTCATTAGTTCCACATGTAAGTGAAATTATATGGTATTTGTCTTTTACTGACTGGCTTATTTCACTTAGCATAATAGTTTCCAGTTCCATCCATGTTGTAGCAAAAGGCAGGAGTTCCTTCTTTTTATTGCTGCATAGTATTCCACTGTGTAAATGTACCATAGTTTTTTTTATCCACTCATCTGCTGAAGGCCACTTGGGCCATTTACAGACCTTGGCTATTGTAAATAATGCTGCTATGAACATGGGAGTACAAGTATTCTTTTGAATTGGTGTTTCAGTATTCTTAAGACATATTCCCAGAAGTACGATTGCTGGGTCAAAAGGTAGTTCCATTTTTAATTTTTTGAGGAAACTCCATACTGTTTTCCACAGTGGCTACACCAATTTGAATTTCCACCAACAGTACATGATGGTTCCTTTTCTCCACATCCTCTCCAAAACTTGTTGTTTATTGATTTATTGATGGTAGCCATTCTGACAGGTCTGAGGTGATATCTCATTGTGGTTTTAATTTGTATCTCTCTGATGATTAGTGATGTTGAGTATTTTTTTCATATGTCTATGGGCCCTCTGTATGTCCTCTTTGGACAAGTGTCTATTCAGGTCCTTTTCCCATTTTTTTAAATTGGATTGCTTGTCTCCTGGTGTTGAGTAATATGAGTTCTTCATGTATTTTGGAGATTAAACCCTTGTCCGATACATCATTGGCAAACATGTTCTACCATATATTAGGTTCCCTTTTCATTTTGTTGATAGTTTCTTTAGCTCTGAATAAGGGTTTTAATTTGATATAGTCACATTTTAAATTTTTTTCTTTGTTTCACTTGCCCCAGGAGATATATCAGCAAAAATATTGCTACATGAGATATCTGAAATTTTACTGTCATGTTTTCTTCTAGGATCTTAATGCTTTTGCAACTTACACATAAGTGTTTTTTCCATTTGGAGTTTATCCTTTTGTATGGTATAAGTTGGTAGTATAGTTTCTTTCTTTCTTTCTTTTTTTTTTTTTTGCATGTATCTGTCCAATTTTCCCAACACTATTTATTGAATATTTTAAAAAATTTTAACCAAGGACTACTTTTACTTCAAAGGCATGGTCTATCTCCCTAACCAGATTGAAACTCCTTGAGGTCTAAGAGGAACCCCATTTTCAGCTTCCTTAATATTTTTTTGTGGCCAAACAAAACCTCTTAGGAATTTCTTTTTTAAGTATATCCTAAAAATTCTTACAACTTAAAACACTCTTTTAATTCTGGCTTTGGTTAAATTCATAGTTTCTCATGGTTGACCATCAGGTCGAATACAAACATTTTAGCCTGGTGTTCAAGTTCATAGGCATCTGATCCTAATGTGCCACTTCAACCTCTAATCTCACCCTTTACTCCAGCTGAGGAAATATCATCTCTGCTTCTTCCTTGCTCATTCCCATTTCTAGACTCTTAGTTGCTGTGTTCCCTAATAGAAATACACTTTCTATAAATTTGAGCCTAACATTTCTTGTTCATCTAGTGGTATATCTTTGTCAATGAAATTTTCTAAACTTACTCCACTCAACACTGATCCTTCACTTAATGTCACCTGTCCCTATTGCTTTATTATGTGGTCTATCACCATTCACGTGAATGAAATGATATTCTGCGTCATCCTCCAGTTCCTTCATGGAGCCCAGGCCTATGTTTTCTACCAAATTACAGCCTCTTGGAGAAAAGGAAGACCATAAATACATAAATAAATGAGGGAAGAATAAAATAGTTTATTCTAGTGTTCTATATAATATTCACTTACATTCAATCTTTGAAGAAAGTTATTCATTAATATCCTTCCAGTTCTATACCTAGAAAAGGAATCTGCACTCAAATTTGGCTTGAACAAAGAATGAATTAGAAGAGTTACCATCTCCAATCTTTTCCAGATGGTTGTGGAACTCATTAGCACACTAAATTTTCTGGTTTTTCTCCTGAGCAAATAAGGGCATTACTGTTGTTGACCCCATTTGAAGTTAGCATGGCCATATGATTTGCTTCAGTCAAGTAATGTGATCAGAAGTGACAAACAGCACTTCTAGGGAGAAGTTTTACTAGTTTTGCTATTCAACATTTTACTTTTCCTTTCTGCAGTGATTATGAAAGAATGGAGGTGGAGACCATTCCTCAACTATGGTCCCTAAATGAGAATGATGTGCAGCAGAATCCCTAGCCAACTTATGGTGGACATGTAATAGCAGCAAGAAACAAACTTACCTTGTTTTAAGCTGCTAAGATTTATTACTGAAGTATAGCCTATCCAATGCTGCCTAATAGCTTACTAAAGTCAAGATGCCACTCAGAATGTCAACACAGGACAAGACTGAAAAACAGAATAACTGGCTAAATTAAAACATGTTCAAATATGATCCAGAAGTATATAAGATTAGGCATGTAATTGCTTAAACTTGTGGGTGAAGACTCATGTTCAATAGATCCTTCAAGCATCCTGTTGTTTACAATTCCTTTTCTTTCTCCACTTTGGTATCCATTGTATCTTCAAACTCTGCATATTATTTTAGAATATTATAATTTTATACTAACACTGACTCCACTAAAATCTTAATCATTGCAAAGTTTAGTGGTAGATTTCCATGACTTTTATATATGTAATATTTCTGATTGAATATTAAAATATCATTTGTGTCCTTGTAGGTACAGCTGCAAAATGATATGTATATTTGGCATCATTTTCTTGTTGGTATTGTCCAGGTAGTCAAAATAAGAAATCACATGTTTGGCTTTACTAAAGCACTGGAGTTGCTTTTACCTATGATCTGTCTTGGTATGTAGCTCTTCAGGTTCTTCTTGTTTGGAACTCTATGAACTTCCTGGACATGTGTTTTTTTCCTTCACTGGGTTAGAAAAGTTTTCAGTCATTATTTCTTCAAATAGGTTCTCAATCCCTTGCTCTCTCTCTTCTTCTCCTAGTACCCTTGTGATGTGGATGTTGTTACACTTCATGTTGTCCCGTAGGTCTCTTAAACTATCCTCATTCTTTTAAATTCTTTTTCTTTTTGCTGCTCTGATCTGGTGTGTTTTTTTTTCCACCTTGTCTTCCAAATCAATGATTCAATCCTCTGATTCATCTAACCTACTATTTATTCCTTCCATTGAATTCTTGATGTCATATATTGTATTCTTCATTTATGACTAGTCATTTTTATGTTTTCGATGTCCTTTTCCATGCTGTTGTAACCCTAAGTTCCTTGAGCATCCTTATCACTTAAACTTTGAACTCTCTATCTGGTAAATTGCTTGCCTCCCTTTCATTTAGCTCTGTTTTTCTGGAGAGTTCTCCTGTTCTTTCATTTGGGGCCTGTTTATTTGTCTCCTCATTTTGGCTGCCTCTTTGTGTTTGTTTCTGTGTATTAGATAGATCTGCTATGACTTCCAGACTTGGTAGGGTGGCCTTATATATATTAGGTGTCCTGTGGGATCTAGTGCCACAGTCTCCTCATTACCTGAGCTGGGTACCCTAGGAATGTCCCTTGTGTGGGCTATGTGTTGTAACTGAGTCTTGATTGTTATTGGCCCGTTTGGGATCAACCCTCAGGTTGGCTGAGTGTGAGGCCCAGCCCAGATTGTGATGTGCAAGCTGCTGTGCAAATGCTGACCACATGAAGAAGAATTTGCTTTGGCAGGATTTGGTGCCTGCCAAAGCCTCCCTTTGAAAATACTGTTCGTGAAGCTTATTGGTTCCTGCTCTGACATCTGAAGAAGGAGACTTGACCTGGGGTGGTAAACACACAATATAATACACAGATGTTTTATAGAATTGTATACCTGAAACCTATATAATTTTATTAACTAATGTCACCTCAATAAATTCAATAAACAAGAACAGTTATGAAAAAAAGAAAAAGAAAAGAGTTGCTTTTACCTAGTTATGTCACAAATACACATTTTATTTATTGTTTTATCTAGTTATGGTATTAATATGCACTTTAAATATTTGTTTTTTGATATTTGTTCCAAAAATTAATATATATATATATCTCTAAAGTTTCAAATATAAAATACAAGAACCTACTGAGTATGCTTATTTTGTTTTTACTTTTATTCTTTTTTACAATCAAATATGCTGACAGATACATTCCTCTATGACCACATTCTTCACCACACATTAAGCACTACATAGTTATGAATAATGAATTGATTAAAAAGCATAATGAAAGAATGGTACAACTGTTTTTTCATTTCTCACTCTTGAGTACTCATTGTAGTATTTCCTGCCTCATATTGAGTTTGAGAGCTTCAAAGAAGTATCCTCAGAATTCCAATCTTTTGGAAAGAATAGTGATTCAATTAGAGTTTTTTAATCATGATTATTTTATGATAATGATCTTATATGGCTAAGATTTGCATTTATATTGCACTTAGATGCAACATTTCATTTTACCAAATTCTAAGAACCATTCATGACTTTTTAATTGTACCTAATCTTTACAAGTTCTGTATCCAAGAACCTCTTCATTCTCAGTTAAAATGGGGGTGCTATTGGATACAGTGATAAAGCAGTACCATCTGAAAAACATCACAAAACATGACACATCAGAACCATTTGAAAGCAAACCAGAAATCCTCATTTGTAGTTTTAAGGAATACAGTTTGAAATTGATTCAGAAACCAGTCTTTCAGAGATGACCTGCAAGTCTCTTGAAGTTTCACTAGAGAAATCAAGATTTTAGTAACACATCTGATATTAAGGCATTAGTATCCTCCCACAATTGAGGGAGGAACTGAGGTTATGCCACCATCACCATTTCTAACAGTATGCTGCCAGCTAAAGATGGAAGCTAGCCAAATTGCTGATAATGTCATTCATTCTAGTGGTCAGATATGAATAGAAATAGCATTTCAAATGAATTGTTTATTAGAGTGATTAAAGGAAAAAGTTTATTTTGTAAAAAAAAATCTTTAACCTTTTTTGCCATCCTCATTTAAGGTATTCAGTTTATCAATGCACATTCAACCAGTATCTATTGAATCTGGGTGTGTTATGAAAATGAAACCCATCGTATTGCATAGAGTAAAAGGCAGGTTAGGCTGCATGTCATAGAAGCAGCATGAAATATGCTGGCTCTCTCAGGAATGCTTCCAGTTACAGGAGACAGAGAAGGCTTGGTGGGAGAGATGATTCTTAAGCTTAGTCTTAAAAAATAGGTGAGATTTCAGGTGGTGTGGTTGAGAGTAATAAAACAGACAAAATGAATGCAAGGGGACCATATGGTGGCAAAGACATTGGTGTACTCTAGTAATTGTAGACCACTTATGCAAAAGGAAACTATGAAAATAGGATGTTTATAGTCAGTAAGTACAGTCAGAATTTTAGTTGTTGATAATGGTCATGGGGTTTTTTGTTTCTTTGTTTTTTGTTTGTTTATGAAGGGAGAGATTTAGGTGTAATGAAGTGATCCACCTTGGAGAGAGTCAAATCAAGTTCACAGAGGAAGGGGAAAGGATTGGAATGAGGAGTTCAGCCTTGCTAATAAAAAACACCTCTTCCTTAGAGTTAGAAACCATCCTTATTCACTAGGAAAGAACATCTAAGGAAACAATATCTATTGTGTGCTTCTTTTCCCCCTCCTCAACTTAAAGTATTTTGGCCTCTAGATCTACCTTTTCATGAATACATATATTCATTTCAACAATCATTGAGCACCTACTATCTGCCAGGAGCTGTGCTGGTGTGGTATATATACAAAAATCAATCGGCTATATCACTTTTGGCATACCATTGCCCAAACACGGTAACTGGCACATGACTGATATTCAATAAAAGTTTGCTGCTTTAAGGTAGAGATAAGGAAAAATGAGAAAGCACAACTAGTTAGCTTCGAACTTCTCAGTAAAGTGAGATGGTTATTGTCTGGTGAGAATGGAAAGGGTAGGTAGTGAATCAGATGTGTGAGCAGAGAGACCTGAAGTACCTGTAGGGGAAGTGTGCTAGGGAGTAAATGGAAATCAATATCAAGATTGTAAAGCAGCAATGAGAACCCCTTGGGAGTAGGATAGACTGATTTTGCAGTAGGCCACAGTATACATAGTGGTGTGGCTTTCTCCAAGAACAATATTTTAACAAAATTTTCTGTAATACAAGAAAAGTATCAGGGAAACACATGGGGTAGGGTGGTGATTGAAGGTGAGGGTTGTACGGCAGAACGATAGGGGTTTAAATGTGAAGGATAGGGGTAATAAATGTGAAGTTGCTCAGTCTTCTAAAGGTAAGCCCTTTCTACCCCGCAAAACTTTGTGTTACATGATATTTACCCATATTCTTAACCCATAAAAATGAATTATTAAATTCCTGTCCTGTTCTAAAATCACATTCCAACAGGACTACTGAAATAGTTTTATCATTAGTAAACTTATTTTAGTATTATTTGTATCAAAATGTCCACAGAAGGGTCCACTTACAATAAACTCCTATCCTAAACTTTTATAAAACTATACAAGGGTTAAATGCAAGATGTTATAAAATTAATATTAAACAAACAAACAAACAAATAAACAAATAAATAAAAGTTACTTTTCCATCGTGGGATTCTGGAAATTTTATACTATAAATCCTATAAGTTCTTTTTTTGAATAAATGGGGAGACCCTTTCAGAGGACGTTAAATCTGTACAAATTAAAGAACAGCCTCTACCGATTTAGCTACTATCATGTTCATTTATGCTGCCTGTCTAGTCAGGATTTACATATCCCATGTTTTTGCATATTTGAAATGACTAGAAGAAAATATGGCAAAATGGAATTAGCTTGTTCAAAAATGTTATGATTGAATACATCACAATTCTAAAACTCTATAGCAGAATTAGTAGCTTTTATTTTAAATCCATTTTCTAACACCTGGATTTTCCTCAGTTTAGACGGGTTCCCAGCCTTAGATGGAAAGAAGCTCACAATTCTGGTTATTCTCAATTCTTCTCTTTAGGAAGCCAGCTAGGTGGTCGGTATATGCTGTTACACAGTAATGAGGAAAATACCATTCAAAAGGGTGAAAGCTGAAAAGCTCTTCAAACATACAGAGTATCCTTTTTCTTGGGAACCCAAAATTTGTCAGGATAGGGCTGGGTTTACACCAGACACTCAAATACTCATATGACTAGACTTCATACAACTCAAGAATGGGTTTATATCTGGCTTGTTCATGTCTGGATTTCCACCGCCTACCAAAGTGTCAGACACACCTTGATTTGCAGAGGAAGGACGCCAGGACATCCAGAGATAGTTACCTCCAGTTTTAAGTAACTACTGTAGCAATCTCTCAGGCAGTATCTTGAAAGGGTCAGGCACTGACCAAAACATGGGCGCTTTCACAAGTGTCTTAATAATATCACATGTTATTAAATACCAAAGCACTTTTGGAGAGACTCATATTAAAAAAATTTAGAAAATTGCATTCAAACTATAAGTAATGTACATATGAAATCACTCGCAGTTAATGTGTTGCTTAATAAGCATACATTTGTTCGTGTAAATTTTGGTATTTTCTCTGTCCTTGATTTAACTAACTCACCTTTTCAAGAAAGTTGTTGTAAAGCTGTATTTTAAATGTCAATAATCTCTCTCTCTCTCTCTCTCTCTCTCTCTCTCTCTCTCTCTCTCGGTGGGTGCTGCTGCTGTCCGGGTGTAAGAACACGAAATAAAACTGGCTTAAAGGTTTTGTTATCATTACTGTAATAGTTTAAAGCAATAACAAAACAGATAACACAGTTTAGTATCTTCAGGGATATTTTCCAAGTGTTTTGGAACCCCATGTGTATTGACAAAAATAAATTAGATAAAATTGGCTGAAAAAAAGACCTCTCCATATGAGAGTTCAAAAGATGAATTATATTACCCTTCAGTGATTGATAATAACAATAATTTACCTGACTACTTTGGTTTATAGTTTACAGTATGCTTTCACATACTCAATCTCAATTGATTTGAACAACTTGTAAGTTAATTTATGCAACTAATACTAGCCCATTGATTTTTTTCTATTTCCTTGATCATTCAAGCCAATTTGTAGAAAATTAAAATACAGGAAAATATACAGAAAAAGACCACTCTGAACCAATCATAGAAAATATTTTGGTGAATTTCCTTTCAGTCTTTTTTCTACGAAACTATTTCAGTAATTGAGTTAATACTTTATACAGCCTATTATCCCACATTTTTCTTTTAAAATTATAACAAGCATTTTCCTATGTTGAGTCTTTAAATATTATTTTAATAATGACATAAGATACTTATGGTTTTTAAACATGCATAAAGAGAAAGATATTTTCCTCAAAACTTTTTTGTTATATTTCAGAGTACTTATTTTAGGATAGATTGTGAGGTTATATTTACCAAATACTAGAAGGCACAGACAGGATCAGAAAGGATTTGATTTTATGTAGTCACTCATTGCCTTTGAGAACAATCATACTTTTTACAATCCCTAAAAATCTATAGGAAGTTTTCCTTGCACTTCTCTTCAGTGTTGAAGACAGAAGCCCTTAAATCTCAGTTTGCACTGTTTCTTCTCATTATGTTCCCTGTTCTCATTATGTTCTGGAAGAAAATAAATAAGTTTCTATATTAGCATAGTAAGATATTTCAAAAGTATCATCAATTTTAATTATTCCTTTTTCAAAAAGATAAAATATTTATTTATGTATGTATTTATTTATTTATTTATTTATCTTTAGAGAGGGAAGGGAAAGAGAGAGAGAGAGAGAGAGAGAGAAACATCAATGTACCATTGCTGGGGGTCATGGCCTGCAACCCAGGCATGTACCCTGGCTGGGAATCGAACCTGCGACACTTTGGTTCGCAGCCCACGCTCAATCCACTGAGCTACGCCAGCCAGGGCTTTTTTTTTTTCCAAAAAGATAAAATCTTAATAATAATAGCAGCAGCTAATTTTACTGAGAACTCACTATATGTATGGCACAGTGTGCTAGCATTTTACATGCATTAATAAAGAAAACTACATGACTCAGAAAAGAGATGAAGAGTAATCACCTCAACAACTATGTGTAGTGACCCAATTTATTAACACAAGAGGTAGGTTTAGACTTCTGTTAAATAAATGTAGACTGTTAGAAAAACTACTTCTAATCAATCAGAAGATACACCAAGAGACAATTTCTGATCTTGAGGGAGGGTGTGGGATCTCTGGTTAGAAACCATTAAAATTAGAGAGGAAAACAATTGAGAGGAGGAAGTGACATGGTACAGTTTTCATTTCTTTCTTTTTAAAGTAATAGGTGGCTGAAAATAGGAGTAAAGATGAAAATATCAATGAGAATCAAAGAAAGAATATAGTCAAATTACTTGAGAAGAATGGTGGAAAAAATAGTTGGCTTATTGTATGGCTAACCACTCTTCTGAGACATTTTTTTATATTATGTATTTTCACACTTACAACTTTATGAAGTAGATGAAATTGTCTCCACACAACCTAAGAAAGAATTGACCAGCAAATGCTTGGCAAAATATAAAAGTCTGAATTAAGAGACATGGAAACATGAAACACACTGATAGCTGTAGGAGGAGAGGGTAGAAGGGGAAAAGGAAGAGAAGGAATGGTGGAAGGAAAGGGAAGGGACTAGTCACTGAACATGTGGGAATGGCCTGTGGACATGGACAACAGAGAGGGAGACTGTGGGCGAGAGGAATGCGTTGAGTGGAGAGGGGCAAAAGAGAAAAAAGAAATTGGGACAACTGTAATAAAATAAACAATAAAAATAATTTATTTCCAAAAAAGCTATTATACTGGATTGAAATAATAGAGATATATGCCATTTTGAGTATTTTAATTGCACCTTAATGAAATATATTTTATATTGATTTCTTTTAGTACTATTGAATGTATTGCTTTACTATTCTGTTACCTGTTTTTAAATAAATACTTCTAAAACAAAAAAAATAAGTAAAAGCCTGAGTTAAAAATATTAAATAAATACATTTAATATTTTCAAAGAGATAAAGGAGGAAATCAACAAGCAAACAAAAATAGGTGATGAAACATACACATTAATGTAGTAGTTAAGAAAAATAACCAATTATATGTCTTAGAAGTAAAAACTATATTTAAAATAAAAAACTCAGAAGATGGGTAAAATAGCAGGCAAATGGAGATGAAAAACAAATTCATGAGCAGGAAGATGGGACTGGGGAAATCCCCAGCATCAAAGTATAAAGAGACATAAAATATAAAAGAAATGTTAAGAGATACTTTGGACATATATCCAGTAGTAAAAAAACAGAATGGTGGGTGGGCAATATCTTAAGACAAAATCACTAACAATTTGGCAGATTTTTTTTAAGTTTTAAAAGTATGTTTATTGACTTTAGAGAGAGGGAAAGTGGGGGAGAGAGAGAGAGAGAGATCGATTGATTGCCTCCCATAAGTACCCCGACTGGGGATTGAACCGAACCTTCAACCTAGGTACATGTCCTGACCAGGAATCAAACCCCCAACATTTTGGTGTATGGGACAACACTCCAACCAACTAAGCTATATTGGCAAGGGCAGTAGAAATTTTTTAAAAAGACCTGTGTCTTCATATTTTAAACACTGATCAAATGCTGATCAAAATTAACTGGGGAAAAAACTCATATCTAAGCTCATGATGAAACTTGTAAAAAGTGAACTAAATCAAGCTTCTACAGAAAAAACACAGATTACTGTAAAGAACAAGAAATGTCATTAGACTTTTCATCAGTAACACTGGCTCTAGAGGAAATAAACAAAGAAAATACTTTCAAAGTACTGAGGTAAAATAACAAAAAAAAAATCCTTCGAGTCTAGATATTTTTGACAAGTCGAACTATCACTCAAGAGTGAAAATAGGACTTCTGGCCAAGATGGAACCTTAGGTAGACACACTGTGCCTCCTCACACAACCAAAAGAAGGACAATGACAATTTAAAAACAAAACACAAGAGCTGACAGAAAATCGAACTGTATGGAAGTCCCACAGCAAAGAAGTTAAAGAAGACATTTTCACCCAGACCAGTAAGAGGGGCAGAGGGGACTTGTGGCAAAGCGGCGGCTGGAGGACCGGGGCAGGCAAGGTGGTGGCTGGCAGCCCCAGCGAGGTGGCAATTGGTGGAGCAGGCGGTCCCACATTCACGTGCATGTAAACCAGCAGAAGCAACTGGGGAGCCAGACAGTCTGTGCAACCTAGGGCCCCAACACAGGGAAATAAAGCCTCAAACCACTGATTAAAAACACCTGCGGGAGTTGAGGCAGCAGGAGAAACTCCCAGCTAGGACCAGGAGAATTCACTGGTCCTAGAACATACATACCCCCCCCTCCCACACACACACAGGAATCAGCATCAGAAGGGCCCAATTTGCTTGTGGGTAGCAGGTGAAGTGACTGAAATCCAGCAGAGAACAGAGCAAATGCCATTGTTCCCACTGGAACCCCTCCCCCACTTACAACATCACAGCACAGTGACGTGGATTACCCCACCCAGTTGAACACATAAGGCTCCACTCCTAGCCTTGTAACAGGTGAGTCAAGACAAAAAAAAAATGGCCCAAATGAAAGAACAGATCAAAGCTCCAGAAAAAATACAACTAAGTGATGAAGAGATAGCCAACCTATCAGATACACAGTTCAAAACAATGGTAATCAAGATGCTCACAGAATTGGTTGAATTTGGTTGCAAACTAGATGAAAAAATGAAGGCTACGCTAAGTGAAATAAAGGAAAATGTACAGGGAACCAATAGTGATGGGAAGGAAACTGGGACTCAAATCAACAGTTTGGACCAGAAGGAAGAAAGAAACATCCAACTAGAAAAGAATAAGGAAACAAGATTTTAAAAAAATGAAGAGAGATTTAGGAACATCTGGGACATCTTTAAATGTTCCAACATCTGAATTATAGGGGTGCCAGAAGGAGAAGAGGAAGAGCAACACATGGAAAAGTTATTTAAACAAATAATAAAGGAGAACGTCCCCAATCTGGCAAAGGAAATAGACTTCCAGGAAGTCCAGGAATCTCAGAGAGTCCTAAAGAAGTTGGACCCAAGAAGGAACACACCAAGGCACATCATAATTACATTACTCAAGATTAAAATTAAGGAGAGAATCCCAGAAGCAGCAAGAGAAAAGGAGACAATTACTTACAAAGGAGTTTCCATAAGACTGTCAGCTAATTTCTCAAAAGAGACCTTGCAGGCAAGAAGGGGCTGGAAAGTATTCCAAGTCATGAAAGGCAAGGACCTACACCCAAGATTACTCTATCCAGCAAAGCTTTCATTTAGAATGGAAGGGCAGATAAAGTGCTTCTCAGATAAGGTCAAGTTAAAGGAGTTCATCATCACCAAGCCCTTATTATATGAAATGTTAAAGGGATTTATCTAAGAAAAAGAGGATAAAAAACATGAACAGTAAAATGACAACAAACTCGCAATTATTAACAACCACACCCAAAACAAAAACAAAAGCAAACTAAGCAAACAGCTAGAACAGGAACAGAACCACAGAAATGGAGATCACATGGAGCGTTATCAACAGGGAAGTGGGGTGGGGGAGAGAGGGGGAAAAGGTACAGAGAATAAGTAGCATAGATGGTAGGTAGAAAATAGACAGGGGGAGGGTAAGAATAGCATAGGAAATGTAGAAGCCAAAGAACTTATATGTACGACCCATGGACATGAACTAAAGTGGGGGAATGTGGATGGGAGAGGGTGTGCAGGGCAGAATGGAGGGGGGGAAATGGGATAAGTATAATAGCATAATCAATCAAATACATTTTTAAAAAGAGTGAAAACTAAAGATACTTTCAGACACGTAAGAATACAGAAAGTTTAACACCCATGGATCTTTGTTTTAAGATGTTTGGAGAAGTAGACTTATAACTGTTCTTCTTGAAGCAAACTTGGTATCAGAACCACTCTTTTAAATGGTGTTAAGTCAAAGTTAGGAAGTGAACTTTTCAGAAGAGGAGAAAATTAGAGGTAGAGTTATTGTCGGAAACACCTGGGAACTTTCTGTGCTTTACCCAACACCCTCTCCCTACCCTTATGAAAATGTAGCCCTACTGGATTAGCATGAATTTGGCTTTTCCAGTTCTGGGGGATGTTACCTATGGAGAGTGTTTCAACCACTGCATGACCCATAAGGTGATAAAAAGGCCTAACAAAAGCAGTGATAGATGTCTAGTTCTGACCCAGATGAAGTAACAAGGGCCAGATTTGTCCTCCCACTTAAACAACTAGGGGGGATAAAAAGCAACTGTTTCCAGACACTGGACACACAGGAAGCAGAGGACTGTGATGCCTGAGAGAAAAGAAACAACCAAGTTGAGCCCTACAATTGCACCAGTTCACAGCCTATAGACAGTTTACAGTCTGCAGCTCAAAGAGGTAGATGCAAATAAGCCTGTCTCACTAGGTTGAGGCAATAGTCATCACAGTTTGGGGTGACAAGGCAGCTAGAGTTTGTGGGACAGAGTAGTAGAGAAAAGGGAGCTCTGAAGAGAAGTTGTGGAGATGTGCAGGGGGATCCCTATAAGTCTTTGGTTGAGTATTGATCTAGGTACATGTGAGAGGAAACTACCCAGGACTAGAGAGTAACAGGCAGAACAATTCTCTGCTCACACAAGGATGAAAACAGTTTGTATTCTCACCAACAAGAGTGGAAAGCTCTTGCAAGGCAAAGGGCATTAATCAGAATACTCAAAATGTATACCCTCTTAGTTGTGGGGCTAAATGAGCCCTAGGCTAAAGCTGCTCTGGACATGCTAAGACAAAGCTTAAAAACAAGCCTCCAAAGCATCCAACTGATTATACATAACTAAATTGCATGCCAAAATAAAATCCTATTTGAATGAATGCTTCATCTAGGAACCAATAGTGTAAAATTTGTAATATCTGGCAATCCAAAATATTAGGAAAATATGACTTATAACCATAAGAAAAATTATTCAATAGAAACAGACCCAGAAATAAAAAAATGGTGTAACTAACCATTTAAAAATAGTTAATAGTATTAAAATAGTTAATATAAATACACTCTATATGTTCAAAAAATGAGAAAACATAACCATAATGAGGAGAGATGTAGATGATATAAATAAATAAAATTTTACTTTTAATTTTTATTTTACTTTAAATTTTTATTTTATTTATTTAAAATAAATATAAATTTTTCTTAAGGTTATGAGTCATATTTTCCTAATATTTTGGATTGCCAGATATTACAAATTTTACACTATTGGTTTATGGATGAAACATTCATTCAAATAGGGTTTTAGTTTGGTGTGCAATTTAAAATAAGATTCCAATGGAACTTCTAGAGAAAGTAAGTATAATGTAAGGAATGAAAAAAAAAATACACTAGATGGGATTTAGAACAAATTAAACACTTCAGAAGATAATATCAGTGAACTTGAAGACATACTAATAGAAATAATTCAAAAGAATAGGAAAAAATGACTAGACATCTAAGATATTATCAAGTGACCTAACATATGTTTAGTAAAAGTCCCAAAAGGAAAAGATGAAAAGGAAGTGATAGAAATAATATTCAAAGAAATAAAAGTTAAAAATTTTCAAAATTGGTGAGACCTACAAACACAAAGATCCAGGCAATTCAATAAATCCTGAATAGAATAAAAATAAAGAAAATGATGCCAAGGCACAGCATAATCAAAATTTCTGAAAACAAGCAACAAAAAGAAAAATGTTAAAAGCAGCAGGGGTCGGGGGGGTGGACATTAAATACAGAGAAGTGAAGTTAGGAATTACAGCAGACTTCTCAAGAAATAATGTAAACCAAAAGATCATGAAAATACATCTTTAAGGTACAGGAAGAAAAATAGCAGATTTCTTTGCCCAACAAATATATTAAAAATTAAAAGTAAAATAATTTTTCAGAAAAACAAAAACTAAGAGAAGCATATCTTTACTACAAAAAAAGTTAAAGAATGCTCTTCAAACACAGAGAAAGTAATGCTACATTAAAATTTCAATCTATACAACAGATGAAAAACACCAGAAATAATGAATATGCCCATTAGCATAAAATACACTCTTTTATTTTTTGGTTTCATTAAAAGATAATTATGCAAGGCCAAATAATCATTTTTTTGTGGGAGGTTATAACATTTTCCTAACTATTCTTGTTCATCTTTCCACATTAACTTTAAAATGAACTTATAGGTCCAGAAAAAAATTTGTTGATCTTTTTAATAAAATTTTATTAATTATATACATGAATATGGGGGGAACAGTTGACATCATGATATTTAATTCTTAGCCAAGAATATGGAAGGTTTTTCTATTTGTTCATTTACTTTGTGTTTCTCAGAGGTGTCTTACAGTTTTCTTCATATAGATTTTGTTGTACATTACCTGGAAAACATATCTTAAATATTAGGAACTACTGACTTGTGAAAATAAATTAGAAATAAGTACAAACTACCTCTGAAATTAGAATACAAATAGGAAAATAGATTAATTTGGTCAAGATTGATTTACATGGTTTACCAAAAAAATCTATTTATAATATAAGGTAAGTGTTCATTGAAAATAAATAAGGTGATTAATAACTATAAAAAATGAAAGGACAGACTTCCAGTCAATATGGCAGGATGGATAAACATGGCTCACCTCCTTGCAAAACCACATCAAAACTGCAGCTAAAATATAGAACAACCATCACTCAGAACGATCAAAAATTAAGTTGAATGGAAGTCTAACAGCTATAGAATTAAAGAAACCACATCCATCCAAATGGGTGGAGATGTGAAACAGGCTGGTCCCACATCCACATGTGGTAGGTAAAAACTTGATAGAGATATCTTGGGAGCAAGGAGTCCCAGCTCAACACCAGGTGCTCCAGCCCAGGGTTCCAGTACTAGGAAAATAAGTCTCCACAACTTCTGGCTGCAAAAATCAGCAGGGATTGAGCTGGTGGAAGAAACTTCTGGAACCCCAAGCAGTTCCTCTTAAAGAACCCAGACACAGACTTACTCAGACCCACTTCATCTGAGCTCCAGAACCTGGGTAGCAGCTTAAGAGGCACCAGTGGCATACAGGGAAGAGCTGAAGTGTTTGGTATTAAGGCGGGAGCTGGGGGACAGTTTTCTCTCAAACAGAAAGGTGAACAGAGACCATTGTCCCTTTTTGGAATCCTTCCCCCGCTGAGTCACAGAGCCAGCTGGCAGGTTCCATATCTGAGACTCCATTAACCAGGCTAACACTTTTTGCCCCACCTACGAGATCCCCTGAGTTCTGTCAGAGCCAACTTTGGGGCCTACCCAAAATATGAATGGCTGGTCTTGACTCATGCTTCACAACTTCCTAAATCCTCTCAAACAAGTAACAGCTGGCCTCAGTGAGCTCCCAGCCCTGATACCTCTTGCTAAGCAGCCCCAGGCCTGACACTAGCAGCAGCCAGCCTAGATTCACAGCTTGGCTTCATCTGGGACTCTCCAAGCCCAGCATAAGCATCAGCCATCCCAGATAGTTTTATAGCTCAGACAGGATGGTCCTAGACAGAAAACAGGTGGGGGCTGACCTTGGCCTTCACCACCCAGGAAACCCCAGAGCCTGTGTACCCATGGATACAGCTACCAACCACCTTGGAGCACCACCACCCTGCCCCTGCACAGCTGATCCTCAATGGAGGGTGGAAGGCAGTGGTCAATGGACACAGCCAGTTCTTGCAGCTGACTGGCCTGGGTAAATCCCTCCCATTGACCTACCAATAGCAATCAAAGCTCAACTACAAGAGGAGGGGTGTACACAGCTCACACAAAGGGTGCAGCTCTAGTATCTGGCTTGGGTGATAGGGGAGGCTGTGCCACTGGACTCTACAGGACACCTACTACATTAGGCCATGTTACCAGAACATGAAGTCACCTAAAACATAGAAACAAACAAAAGGAGGCTGCCAAAATGAGGAGACAAAGAAACATGGCCCAAATGAAAGAACGGATCAAAACTCCAAAAAAAGAGCTAAACAAAATGGAGATAAGCAATCTATAAGATGCAGAGTTCAAAACACTGGTTATAAGGATGCTCAAAGAACTTAGTGAGGACCTCAACAGCATTAAAAAGATCCAGTCAGAAATAAAGGATAAACTAATTGAAATAAAGAACATTTACAGGGAAACAACAGTATAGTGGATGAAGCTAAGAATCAAATAAATGATTTGGAACATAAGGAACCAAAAAATAACCAATCAGAACAACAAGAAGAAAAAAGAATTTAAAAAATGAGAATAGTACAAGCAGCCTCTGAGACAACTTCAAGAGGTCCAACTTTTGCATCATAGGGGTGCTAGAACGAGAAGGGAAAGGGCAAGAACTTGGAAATCTATTTGAAAAAAAATAATAAAAAGAAACTTCTCTAATTTGATGAAGGAAATAGACATGCAAGTCTAGGAAGCACAGAGAGTCCCAGACAAGATGGTTGCAAAGAGGCCCACTCCAAGACACATCATAATTAAAATGCCAAAAGTTAAAGACAAAGAGAACACCTTAAAAACAGCAAAAGAAAAGAAGCTCATTATCTACAGGGGAGTCCACATAAGACTATCAGCTGATTTCTCAAAGAAACTTTGTAGGCCAGAAGGGTTTGGCAAGAAATATTCAAAGCCATGAAAAGCAGGGGCCTAAAGCCAAGATTACCCTACCCAGCAAAGCTACTATCATTTAGAATTGAAGGGCAGATAAAGAGCTTCTCAGATGAGAAAAAACTAAAGTTCATCATAACCAAACCATCATTATATGAAATGTTAAATATTAATAAAACATTTTTATTAAATGTTATTCAATGAAAAGACCAAAACTATGAACAATAAAATGGCAATAAATACCTATCTATCAAAAATTGAATCTAAGAAACAAACTAAGCAAACAAGAAGAACAGAGACAGAATCATGGATATGGAGGGCTATTTGATGGTTGATAGATGAGAGGGGATTGTGGAGGAATGAGTAGAGAGGTGAAGGGATTAAGAAGTACAAATAGGTAGTTACGGAGTAGCCATGGGGATATACAGTACAGTATAGGAAATGGAGTAGCCACAGAACATATGTATGACCCATGGACATGAACAATGGTGTGGGGATTGCCTGAGGGAGTGGGTGGTACTGGGTAGAGGGGGGCAAAAAGGAGAAAATTGGGACAACTGTAATAGCATAATCAATAAAATATAATTTAAAAAATGAAAGGACAAATTTTTAAAATGTACTTTTCTTCCCTTGAATGAGCCATTTCCTTTTAGTTGGCCTATCTTCTATTAAAATTAGTAATTTACATAGTGTTTTCTACTTCTACCAATTACTGAGAGAAAGGTGTTGAAGTTTTCAAACATAATTGTGGATTTCTATCTTTCTTTCAGTTTTATCAGTTTTTGCTTCAGATATTTTGAAGATATGTTGTGGGTGCACGAACAACACTGCTAAGTTTTTATTGTTTTTTGTTGTTGTTTATGCTGTTATAGCTATTCCTGCTTGCACTGTTAAGTCTTGCTGGTGTGCTGACTCTTTTAAATTTACAGACTACTGTTCTGTCTTCTTTGTCTGATATTAAAATAGTCATTCTGGCTTTATTTTTATTGGGGTTTGCATATATACTTTTTCGTGTTTTATCTGCTAACCTATTTCTGTCTTTATATTTAAAGTGAGTTTCCTTTAGTCAGCATGTAGTTAGATTTTAATTTTCAATCAGTCAGTCTGTGTTTAGATCATTTATATTTAATGTTACTGTTGTTGTGGTTGGATTAAAATGCATTACCTTGTAAGTTATTTTGTTTATTCCCTCTATTTTTTGTTTCTTTCTTCTTATTCCAACCTTTTGGATTAGTTTTATGATTCCTTCATCTCTCCATTATTAGCTTATTTATATTTCTTCTAAAAAATTTTTAGTAGATGCCCTAGGACTTATAATTTACATCTTTGATTTATCACAGTCTACCTTCAAATAATATATTGCTTTATGTGCAGGGTAGGAGCCTTACAACTGTACAGTTGCAGCTCTTCCCTCTTGATTTCTGTGCTATTGTTGTCATAGATTCCTTGTGCATGTGCTGTAAACCCACAATAATTTGCCACTATTGTTGCTTTAGACAGTTAATATCCTAAGAAAATAAAAATAAGATAAATTTCTTTTGTATATCACTTTATTTTAACAATTTCTTAAGATCTTAATTTCATTGTGTAGATACAAATTTCTTTCTGCTATAGTCCCCTTGCCTGAAAATCTTCTTTATTTCTCCTTCATATGTGAAAGTGAGATACAGAGCCTAATACTTTCCTCTTGACTGTGGACCAGTAAATTGTACCTAACGAACTGAACTAGATGACAATGAGAGACTAGGCCCTAAAAGGCAGTGTGCCTCTCTGTCTTATTGGCTTTCTCCATAGTAGATGATAGAACAACCAAGCAAAGCTACTCCACAATTTCTCAACCAACAGAACCTGGAAGATAAAAAATGCTTGTTGTTTTAAACCACTAAATTTGGGGGTAATTTGTTACACAGCAGTACATAATTAACATTGGAGTTCTCTAGGTGTCTTGGTCTGTGGTCTGGTGCCTTCATTATTTTTGGAAATTTCTCTACCACCATCTCTTGAACTGTTTCTTCTGTTCTCCTTTAGGGATTCCAATTACACATATGTCTGACAGCATGGTGTTGTCCTACAGTGCCTGTATGCTCTATCTGCAACTTTAAGGCAGTGCCAAGTCAGCTTCTTCATGTCCCCACTTAAGACATCAATCCCAGCTAGGAGTACCCCCTTTTCTGAAGGTCTCCACAGAGATGTTCCTTTAAGCTCCAAAATTTTAATATTTCCAAATTCTTCCCTTGTTCCTCCACCCTAGAGGAGTTAGCTGCTTCCTGAATCTGCTAACTCTGTGACATATTATTGTTCTTTGTTATCTTTTCAGTTAATTAACAACTTACCCTAATGAACAATTTTTATTAAAATTTTCTATTACATAACAGGCATGGTTTCTGTCTCCTGACTAAGCCTTGGCTGATTCAAAAATTGATACAGAGAGCCCCAGTAAACAAATCCTCAAAGACGGAACTTTGAGATTGGTTTAGTTGTGTCCTTGGGCCTGACTGTAGTGCTGAGTTCCTTGCTAATAGGAAGTGGAATGTTGTGATCCATTGTATGACATGGCAACACAGTTAGGCAATATAACTCCAGCCTATTTAATCATGCAAATTTTTGTTGAAAGAAGCTTCTTACGTGGCTAGTATTCAGCAGAACAAACTTTGGAAAATGGTGGCTTAGCCATACTTCTCTGTTCAATGGGATCCTCCCCAAACACATCAATCATGTTTAAGTTGTCACTCATGTTTTACCTATATCAAAAATTTTTACTGATCATTTGGGCCTCAGTCCTTGTTTTACAGGTGTTTAGAACTTTTTCTGACACTGAACCCAAATATTACCCCAAAGAAAATAATTGGTTGTATGTTTTATACATTCTTCCAACATAATCATTGTCACATTATATCATAGTTGTTTGCTTTCATATATGTCTTGCCCACTATAATTGGAGCTTTTTAAGAGACACTCCTTGTCCAAACTCATCTTTGTACTTCCAATGCTGATCAGAGTGTCTGGCATTAAGTAAGTATAATTAATTTGCATGCATAGCATTTATGAGAATGGTTTATGGAGTCCAGCTATATTTATTCCTTAAGGAAAATCAGAGCACTTTGTGAAATAAGCCAGGTGGTGAGGGACAAATACCATATGATCTCACCTTTAACTGTAACATAATCAACAAAAGAAACAAGCAAGCAAAATATAACCAGAGACACTGAAAGTAAGAACAATCTGACAGTAACCAGAGGGGAGGAAAGAGGGGACATTGGGGTGAAGGGTTTTCAAGAACTACTACAAAGGACACATGGACAAAACCAAGGGAGAGGGTGGAAGCAAGGGAGGGAAGGGGGTTTGGCTGGGGTGGGGGGAGCAGTGGGGGCAAAATGCAGTCAACTGTAATTGAAGAATAAAAAAAATCTGAGCACTTTGAATTGGGTATTACAGAAGAGGATAAACAGACATGATTCATTATATGAAGTGAATTGTTTATAGCATTCTTAGTATGTTTTACAATTTCACCTCAAGAGTAGAAACTTGGTTGTTGTTTTTTTTTTTTTTCCATTTTACAAATCTGTTCACCTCAGATAGGCAAACACCTAAGTTCAGCTCAACAAGCCTATGCTGATCAACTACTCTGCCAGGAACTGTGCTAAGCCTTAAGAACATGAACATGATACATATAAATGCCCATAGTTCAATGGGGAGAGAGATTCATAACCAAATATTCAGTATCAATGTGACATCCACAATAATGAAAGAATATGTGAGTTGTCGAAGTAGTTTAGCAGAGAAGATAAAATCTTTATGAAAAGGAATATGAGGAAAGACTTTCCAGAGACTTCTAAGCTGGAGTTTGAAAGTGAAATAGTTTTCCAAGAAGGCAGGGTTATACATTTAAAAAGATGGAAGCAAAAAAAACAGTGAAGCTTTGAAGTAAGAACGATTTCAGGAGCATTAGCACCAAATGGTTTGTGATAGAAAATGAGGCTGGAAATTTAGGCAAAGGCCAGATCATGAGAAGCGCCTTAGTTGCCATTCTAAGGAACTTGGACTTACCCAACAGGCCATAGTGAGCCAGAGAAGGCAAATAAACATTTATTTTTTTTGTTTTCTACATTAGAAAAAAATTATTACTTCTATACATTGCACAAATATCTCTTGAGCACATATAGTATCTCAGGCATTTGTTGGACACTGGATTACTTAACAGAGTTGTACTTTTAAAGCTCTTTACGAAGGATGTTTTTGTTGGTAAGGTAGGTAGATAGCTTAGATTTCAACTAGTGTTTCTATCCTCCCAGTAGGATCGACCTGCAGGACAGCATTTGTAACTCTTGCTAATGCCAAGACCAACAAACACTTTGAATCATTTCCTCCAAGCAGTAGATTTTTCAGCAACCCATTTTATGAACTGTAATTAGTCTTTCACAAAAGGCGAATTATTTCCTTTATTCCCTTTCTAGATTTCATTACTTCACCTTATTTTTGTTATTCATTGCTATCTATATATTTCTATTTAAAGTTAGCCCAATGAAATCCACATCTTTTTAGCCTACAAACACTTTTTTTAAAAAATAGAAGAAAATTTAAATTCTTTTCCAAAATGAAAGTAATGGACATTAGGAAAGAGTAAGACTGGTCCCTGGAAAGAAAAAATAATGCATAAATATGTTAAATTCTAAGTAGTATCTAAGCCAAGTATTATAAATGCTAAGATATAAGTGGAAGCGCAGAATTACTTTGTGCATCTATTAACACGAAGGTATCAGAAAGCCTAAGACAGTTAGTAAGGGTGGTATGCCTAATGTAAAAATGGATGTAATTAAGCATGTGTGGTATCATTTGATAGATTTGGGGGTCTGTGAATGCTCAAAAATATTTTTATATAAATTAATGGTAATTGCATCTTCGTTACACCATTCTGTCTTATGATAGGTTTGATTGGAAAGTTCTACTTTTGGATATTGTGGGGGAAATGACTACCAATTAATTCTATTTTAGGAGTTCAAGGAAACAAGTAAAGCTTGAAATTTCAAAATCAGTGATGGCAAATCAAGATAGAAGCAGTACCTTATTTATTATATCTTAAAGATTGTATTCTTGTAATATACAAAACATGTTCTAAATCTGTTTCACACTAGTGTCCTAAATATTGGGAGGAGGAACCTTCACACCTAGAGGAAAACAAATGATCTGAAAATGGTTGCTAATGTGTTGTAAAACAAGAACTGCTAGTTAACCCATTATAATTATCTTCATTTTAACAAGAGAACCAGGGGAAAAGAAAATGTGCTAACATTCCAAAGAATCATGCCTGTAGGTTAGATAGGGGAATGAATGGCTTGAATGAGAAGGTTGCTCAATATGGGATTAGATATTGTGATTTTTTTCCTGGATATCTCTAGACATAGGCTGGATTATAAACTTTATATCTTGCTGGGAACAAGGGAACAGACAAGACTTCTCAAGATCCTGTGAAGCCTGCAATCTTTAGATGTAAAAGCCTAATTAAGAGGCTCCCTGGGGACAGGTCAAAGGAATTCTTTTCTCCATACAGTCCTTATCCCAGTTCTTTGGTGCCTCAGTCCTCCCCTCTCATTCAACTACTCAAAAACTGAAGAATACACATTGTGCAACTTTCCACCTTTGCTTCCTCTACTGTAATTCACGAGACTATAAGAATTACGGATTTTAAATCCCTTATCTCTAAACTGTTATTTTTAAGTGTTTTTGAATAGAGCTTAACACTAAAAATCCTTCTAGACTCGTTTTTTTTTTCAATTGGGAAAATTTTTTTTAAATGTTGGACTTTTACTATGAAATTACCAATACCTTTTAATAAAGCTATATAATAATTAATACTTAGTCAAATTTCAATTCAGATTTATGTGTTCCTCCTTATTTCAAAGATTTTGCTGCATGCAACACTTGGGATAAATTCTTTTTGGAATCATATTCACAGTGTTTCACTTCTTTGAAACAGTTTTGGGGTAAATGTCCCTACTGTATAACTCAGAAAATAGCAATGGATGCACGTTATAAAACTTAACATAATTATATACCACAATAATACAAAGCATTGTAAGAAATTACAATGAACAACTACATGCCAAGAAATTGGACAACCTGGGTGAAATGGATAAATTTCTAGAAACATACAATCTTCCAAAACTGAATCAAGAAGAAGCAGAAAGCATGAATAGGCCAATAACAGTGAAATTAAAGTAGTAATAAAAAAAACTCCAGGCACACAATAGCCCTAGACTGAATGCTTCACAAGCAAACTCTGGTAAACATTCAAAGAAGAACTAATTCCTATCATTCTCAAACTATTATAAAAAATTCAAGAAGAGGGAAGACTCCCAAACTCTTTTTACAAGGCCAGTTTATCCTAATTCCAAAACCAGGTAAAGACACAACTAAGAAAGAAAACTATAGGCCAATATCTCTAATGAACATTGATGCTAAAATCCTCAACAAAATATTGGCAATCTGGACTCAGAAGTACATTAAAAAGATCATACACTATGATCAAGTGGGATTCATCCTGGGGATGCAAGGATGGTACAATATTCACAAATCAATAAACACAGTATACCACATAAATAAAATAAAGAACAAAAGTCACATAATCATCAACAGATGCTAAAAAAGCATTTCATAAAGTCCAGTATCCATTTATGATGAAAACATTCAGCAAAGTGGAAATAGAAGGAGCATACCTCAGCATAATAAATGCCATATATGAGAAACCTACTGCTAGCATCATACTCAATGGGCAAAAACTAAAGGCTTTCCCCTTAAAATTAGGAATAAGCCAAGGGTGTCTGCTTTTCAACACAGTACTGGAAGTTCTAGCCACAGCATTCAGACAAAAAAAAAAAAGAAATAAAAGGCATCTGAATAGGAAAGGGGGAAGTAAAACTGTCATTATTCACTGACAACATGATAGTGTACATAGAAAACCCTACAGTCTACACACACACACACACACACACACACACACACATACACAAACAACTACCTAACAAGTGAATTGGCAAAATAGCAAAATACAAAGTCAATATTCGGAAATCAATGGTATTTTTCATACACCAACAATTGGAAAGAGAAACTTTAAAAAATTCCCATTTACTACAGCAACAAGAAAAGCAAAGTACCTAGGAATAAATTTAACCAAGGAGGAAAAAGACCTGTACTTAGAAAACTAAGAACACTGAAGAAAGAAACTGAGAAAGATAAAAATGAATGGAATCAAATACTGTGTCAGTGGACTAGAAAATAAGCATCATTAAAATGTCCATACTACCCAAAGCAATCTATAGATGCAATGCAATTCCTACTAAAATACCAATGGCATATTTCACAGATCTAGAACAAATATTTCAAAAAATTGTATAGAACAAAACAAAAAGAATCCAAATAGCCTCAGCAATCATGAGAAAGAAGAACAAGGTAGAAGGGATCACAATACTTGATATCAAACTATACTATAAGACAACTATAATCAAAACAGTCTGGTATTGGCATAAGAACAGACACATAGATCAATGGAACAAAATAGCCCAGAAATAGATCCATTTCTCTACAGCCAATTAACATTTGACGAACAGGGACATGAGCATACAATAGAGTAAAAATAGCCTCATCAATAAGTGGTTTGGAGAAATGGACTGGTACATGTGAGAAAAAATGAAACTAGAGACGTCCAGCCAAGATGGAGTTGTAGGCATACACACTGTGCCTCCTCGCACAACCAAAAGGGCAATAAATTTGAAAGCAAAAAACAACAGATCTGCCAGAAAATCAAACTGTATGGAAGTCTGACAACCAAGGAGTTAAAGAAGAAACATCCATCCAGACCAGTAGGAGGGGCAGAGACATGCAGTCAGGAGGAAAGGACTCCCAGCAAGGTGGTGGCTGGAGAACAGGGGTGGGCAAGGTGGTGGCTGGTGGAGGGAGTGGTCCCACATTCACATGCGGATTAAACCAGAAGGAACTGGGGAGCAAGACAGACTGTGCAACCCAGGGTTCCAGTGTGGTGAAATAAAGACTCAATACCTTTTACAGAAAAAACCTGTGGGGGTTGCTGTGGCAGAAGAAACACCCACCCTCACAGGAGAGTTCATTGGAGAGACCCACAGGGTCCTAGAACACACACAAAACCACCCATACGGGAATCAGCACCAGAAGGATCCACTTTGCTTGTGGGTAGCAGAGGAAGTGACTGAAAGCCAGCAGAGAGCTGAGCAAGTGGCATTGTTCCCTCTTGGATCCTTCCCCTACACACAGCACCACAACATGGTCACTTCAGTTGCCCCACCCTGGTTAACACCTAAGGTTCTACCCCCCACTACATAACAGGCAGGATGAGACCAAAAAAAATGGCCCAGATGAAAGAACAGATCAAAGCTCCAGAAAAAATACAACTAAGCAACAAAGAGACACTCAGCCTATCAGATACACAGTTCAAAACACTGGTAATCAAGATGCTCACAGAAATGGTGGAGTATGGTCACAAAATAGAAGGAAAAGTGAAGGCTACGAAAAGTGAAATGAAGGGAACTAACACTGAAGGGAAGGAAACTGGGACTCAAATCAACAATTTGGACCAGAAGGAAGAAATAAACATTCAACCAGAACAGAATGAAAAAGCAAGAATTCAAACAATGAAAAGAGGCTTAGGAACCTCTGGGACAACTTTAAATGTTCCAATCAGAATCATAGGGGTGCCAGAAGGAGAAGAGGAAGAGCAAGAAATTGAAAACCTCACTTGAACAAATAATAAAGGAGAACTTCCCCAATCTGGCAAAGGAAATCGATTTCCAGGAAGTCCAGGAAGCTCAGAGAGTCCCAAAGAAGTTGGACCCAAGGAGGAACACACCAAGGCACATCATAATTACATAGTCCAAGATTTACAGGTAAGGAGAGAATCTTAAAAGCAGCGAGAGTAAAGGAGACAGTTACCTACAAAGAAGTTTCCATAAGACTAACAGCTGATTTCTCAAAAAAAAACTTTGCGGGTGAGGAGGGACTGGAAAGAAGTATTCAAAAAGTATTCAGAAGTATTCGTGAAAAGCTAGGACCTACAATCTTGATTACTCTATCCAGCAAAACTATCATTTAGAATAGAAGGGCAGATAAAGTGCTTCCCAGATAAGGTCAAGTTAAAGGAGTTCATTATCACCAAGCCCTTATTATATAAAATGTTAAAGGGACTTAGTTAAGAAAAAGAAGAAGATCAAAAATATGAGCAGTAAAATGACAACAAACTCACAACTATCAACAACTGAACCTAAAAAGAAAACAAAACCAAAAACAAACTAAGCAAACAACTAGAATAGCAGCAGAATCAAAGAAATGGAGATCATATGGAGGGTTATCAGTGGGGAGAATGGGGGAATGGGGGAAAAGGTATAGGGAATAAGAAGCATAAATGGTAGGTACAAAATAGACAGGGGGAGGTTAAGAATAGTATAGGAAATGTAGAAGCCAAAGAACTTATATGTACAACCCATGGACATGAACTAGGGGTGGGGGGATGCAGGTGGGAGGCTGTGTGCAGGGCAGAGGGGAATAACAGGGGAAAATGGGACAACTGTAATAGTATAATCAATAAAATATATTTAAAAAATGAAACTAGACCACCAACTTACAGCATCCACCAGAATAAACTCAAAATGGATAAAATACTTAATATATGTCATGATACCAAAAAAGTCCTAAGGGAAAAACATAAGCAGTAAAATTTCAGATATCCTATGTAGCAATATTTTCTGCTGATATATCTCCTTATGGCAAGAGAAATAAAGGAAAAATAAACAAATGGGACTGCATCAAATTAAAAAGCTTATGCAGAGCTAAAGAAACCATCATCAAAATGAAAAGGGAACCTACTGTATGGGTGAACATATTTGCCAATGATATATTGGACAAGGATTTCATCTCCAAAATATATAAAGAACTCATATTACTCAACACCAGGAAGACAAATAATCCAACTAAAAATTTGCAACGGACCTGAATAGACAGTTCTCCAAGGAGGACATACAGACAGCCCATAGACATATGAAAAGATGCTCACTATCACTAGCCATCAGAGGTGCAAATTAAAACCATAATGAGATATCACCTCATATCTGCCAGAAATGGCTATCATTAATCAACAGAGAAGAAGGGCTGCCAAGGATGTGGAGAAAAGGGAACCCTAGTGCACTGTTGGTGGGAATGCAGACTGGCACAGCCACTATGGAAAACAGTATGGAATTTCCACAAAAAAATAAAAATAGAACTGCCTTTTGATCTCACGACTCTGATGCTGGGAATAGATCCTAAGGATCATGAATCACTGATTGAAAAGAACTTATGCACCCCGGTTTTCATAGCAGCAATAGTTACAATAGCCAAGTGGTGGAAACAGCCTAAGTGTCCACCAGTAAATGAGGGGATAAAAAACTGTGGTACATTTACACAATGGAATACTATGCAACAGAAAGAAAGAAGGAACTCATACCTTTTAGGACTGCATGGATAGAACTGGAGAGTATTATGTCAAGTTGAATAAGGAGTCTGTAAAAGAGAAATACCATATGACCTCACTTATAAGAGGAATCCAATGAATAAAGTAAACTAATGAGCAAAATAGAACCAGAGGCAATAGAATCATGCAACAGACTGATAGCTGTAGGATGGGAGGATGGAGATGGGGACTGTTTGGAAGAAGATGAAGGGATTATTCAAGGAGTTTATATGAACGACCCATGAACATGGACAAGGGTGTGGGAATTGACTGTGGGGGCAGAGGAGTGCAAAGGGGGGAAATTTGGGACAACTGTAATAGAATACCATTAAAAATTTTAAAATATAAAATGACATGATTATTTCGCAGATTTTAAATGCCATTCTCTTGACTGTAAATGAGGCATAATAAAGCACTTTATTGTTTATATGCTCGCATGAAAAATTAGCGACGTTAATTTGTGTAAGTTTTAAACTACCTCGTAGAGATGCAAATGTTCTATCCAATTAGTACAATTCTGCTTTCCAGGGTTTAGAAATACATACGGGCACCTGCACCCCTGACCAACAATCTTTCTCCAGACCACTCCACAGAGCTGTTAAAATGTCAACTTTTAAGTTGAGACTAATATGCTACCATTTAACTATAAATTTCCTCCTACCAGCACTCGTAAGCAACATCTAACAGTCAAGGAAAACTTCACAAAGCTACCCCTCAGTGAACCACACCTGCAATTATCACCCCAAATACTATTTCCAGCCCCACGCAGGTGGGCAGTTACCCAGTCTACGAAGCTATAGCTGCATCTGATTGGTGCATCAGATTGTCAGTCAAGTAGAAAGTGTGGGTTCTCAAAGTCCGGCTTTGGTCGAGCGCTGTGTTTTACGTCATCACCGAGCGACGAAAGCTGGAGAAAGGAGGGGATGGTGTTGGGGGCGACCTGCGAAGGTGTCATGGCTGCTGTCGCTGAGCTTAGTCTTCCGTGCACCGGTGACCGAAGCCTGGAGCAGAGCTGCAGCCCCAGCCTCTCGCAAGAGGTGCTCTTCGAAATCTTCCGCTCCTTGCATACGCTGGCTGGACAAGTGAGTGATGGCCTGTGAGATGTTGGTACGGGAATCCTCCCGCCCCTCCTTTTTCCTCCAGCGGAGGCGGGGGGCGGGACGGGGGCCACGGGGCTTGGGGACCGCGGAGGCCAGCCTAGGACCTGGCCGGAGTAGCCGAGGCCGGGGTGGGGCCGGCGCCCAGCCAACTGCGGTCGGAGTGAGAGTGGCCGCGGGAACCCAGTTCAGGACCCGCTGCGGGCGAGATTTTCTTGCAACTCTTCTCCCCAGGAGTGAGTGAGGTTAGTGGAAACCTGGCTCTGGGAGGAACCGGCTGAACGAGTGCGGGAGAGCTGTGAGGGCTTGGTAGGCTCCTGGAGCTTAGGATACCTTTTCCTCCAGTTCATTCACTGTGGAAACTGGTAGGTTAGTATGGCCTGAGATTTCTGGAAGATCTCTCCACTTTTTTTTTATATGATTTGCTCTTAGGAGTCACTGACTTTTTTCCTTTTGGCCGTTGTGTACTTCAGTTACCTTTTCAAAGGGGGAGGAACATAAAATAAATTAATATGAAATAATTAGATCAAAAGTTGTATGAGTTATCCATGGTGGATACTGTTCACGTCAGAACTGTTGTTTAACTGTTAACTACTTATAACTGGCTGATGCATAGCTTTTTCAGAAACGTCAGAATAAAATTCTGTTTAAATAAAAGTGCTTCTTACACTATTCCAGTCAAGTCACTGTTTCGTTTCATGATGTAAAATGCAAAGCAAATTTTAAATAAGAAGCAACTTGAAAAAGCTTGCTTTTAAAAAGAAATATTTTCTCTTATAGCTTAGACGGAGTATTTTCTAACTATAAAAGTTTGTTGAGGGGCTGGTACTAGTGCATGTAGTAGGAACAGAAGGCGTTTGTGTCGGAGATAATGTAACTTCTTTTATGAAAAGAGAGCGTTTGTCTGATTTGTGAAAATTATTTTTAAAAGCTTTGGGTAGATGGAGAATCAATTTTTAAAAAGTTATTTCAGTATTTTAAAAAGTCCTATTATGTTTGTCGTGATTTACAGAGAGCATTGCTCTAAGTTAAATATTCAGTTTGGTGTAATAGAACAATTGTTAATAGAATCTGCTAAAAGCTGTAACTTTTAAATTCAGTTATTTGCCATGAACTTATAATAAGATATTCCAAAGACTTGGGAACGTTAACATTTCAGTCTTAAGACCCAAAACCTGTAAATGGTTTAAAAGTTGGAGCACTTTTTCTGGCCTGCACATGGAACTTCTAAGGTTTTTAGTTTTTTGTTTTATGTAATGAGATTTTTTTAAAATGACAAAAGACATAATTTTAACATGTCTTTTAAAATATTTGTGTACTGAAATTTTAAAACATTTAAAAATTTAAACATTCAGGTATTCTGTAGGTACAAGTAGAGATGTGATTAAAATTTACTCATGTCATCTGTCAGAAATGTTTAAATATTTGACAGTTTACTTAACACAATGAAGTGACCATGTATTCAAGTGTTAAAAAATAAGATTGTGTCACCAATTAAATGGCTAACCATTTTGATAATACTCTGTATTTTGAGATTTATTTATTGAAGATGAGAATGGAAGCCTGAGTACCATACTTAACAAAATTGCCCCTGGAGAAAATTGCTATTTCTTTTTGCAACCAGTTTAAAGGATTTTTTAAAAAATGTATGTTGTGATGTGCCTAAGTTCATTCTGTATATTATCATTGTATTATTAGAGCTCAAAAAAGGAACATAAAATTGAATATACAAAAGTTTCTATTTCAGATTTCAAATTTATTGATTTTTAACCTTACTGCTTAGCTCTGGGTGGGCCGTTTTGCCAAGCTGAAGAATTGCTTATTTTTAGCTTGGATTGTTATGTTAATTTTAAAAAGTTTTTATTGAAAATGCATATTTAAATAGTTCACATTAATGGCAGACTAATGTGTTTTTGAGTGAGTGTTTTACAGTTATAAGTTCTATATAGTAAAAATAGAATTTGTATTATTCTATAATACATAGAATGCATAGAATTTAGAATTATTAACATAGAATTTATATTATTAACGGAATTTGTTGAATAACTAATTGGATGTGTTGGGATAGTTTTAATTTGTAGCAGTATTATGTGGTCTTCTGAAATTGCACTTCTTTAATTTCACTTGAAGTTTTACATAATCTTGCTGACTTAAAATGAGAATATCCAAATATTATGATTTATTTTCTGTAAGCTATTATTTTCTCTAGAAAATCTGAGTCTGTCCTTTGGTTAAGGATTGTTTGCTTTATCCCCAAACAGTGTTCATAAGTTTGTATAGTCAAATATAGATCTCTTTGAGGAATGTAAAACTATAGTAATAGTTTATTCCCATACATAAGTTGTCTAAAAAAGTCTTTATAGACATTATACCACATTAACCACATTAACAAGATTAATGTGGTAATCTTAATATAGAACATTAGTAAAATTGATATAAACTAACCTTTGCCAGTGCAACCTACACAAAACTTCCTTTTTCTTTGTAGTTGTCTAATATGGACTTTAAATGATTCTGGTCTTCTGTTCAAAGAGTGGTAAATGTCTGTCTTACAGTATTCATTCAATATAGTGTCTTTTGAATTTCTTTGGTTCTTTGTACAGTTATTCATCTGTTTGTTTTATTATAGTTACAACTCATAAGACTTGTATTTGAACTAATGTCATGCTTGTCTTTATTTTATAGAAAATGTGACTAGTTTTTAAAAAATAATTCCTGAAAAAAATAATATAGTAGTGAACTTGATCCTTCTATGCAATATATATCCTTACAGTATAAGCACGTGTTCCTAGAAAAGTTTATGGAGGTTCACTTTTATTCATTCAAAGGACGAAGGATAGAAGCTTTCCCTCTAACATTTTTGCTGATTTTGATACTAATTTTATATTTAGGTTCTTGGTAGTTTTCCATATGTAACTTTATTTAAATAGGTCACACTTACCTCACTTATTATAAATTGAAAATACAATTCAGCAAAATATCTGGTCATTTCATCCAGTTTATTTTTTATTTGAAGTAGATGAACATGTTGTCATTTATCCCTAAACTTTATATGTGAATAATTATGACTTTTAAATTATTATTAAAATTTTTTAAAGTTGAAAACAATGAAAATGTGATACAGAAGACATCAGAGTAATAATATAGTTCGGTTATCTATTTATGTACATATCTCACAGAAAGAACGTGTCCATCAGTGCTTTCATAAATGTGCATGCCCCTCTGTTTAATGCTCTGAACCTGAAGTGTAGGATTCTGAATAGCACAAGCATATCTTGGCCTCTGTCAAAAGGTTTTTAGATATTGAAGTGTCGAAAAAGCCTCATCTTTTCATCTTTTGTGGATGGTTTCACCCCCAAAATGATCCTATTACAAAGAACCAAGAATAGAATTAGAATGAGATGTCATTTTACTTTTTAATGAAAATGGCACCTTTATTGGCCTTTTAAAATGGTAACTTGATAGAGCTTGTTACTAATGTATCATTAAAAACTTGATAACTTTGAGCTAAATAGGCATGTGATTGTACAGAAATCTTTTTTTGTGTGACAATCCCATATATGTACAGCTTAATCGTATAATTTTTGTAATGTTGCTGGTTTGCCCTTTGAAGCTTAACCTCAGAGATGATGTGGTGAAAATTACAATCGATTGGAACAAGCTCCAGAGCCTCTCAGCATTCCAACCTGCTTTGCTCTTTAGTGCACTCGAGCAGCATGTTTTATATTTACAGGTAAATTCTTGTTTAAAATGTTAACTCGATATAAGTATTAAGTGTACTTTAATTATAAGCTGGAGTATTTGTCAGTTCTATCTTAACACTGTATTAATAGTATTAATAATAAAAGATTACTTCATCCAGATTGGATCCAAATCTGTCAATTTACATAGTGATCAGAACAGTTACAGAAATATAGCCCAATAGGCCGATGTGGGTATGAAGATTGAATGAACACAATTCTATTCAATTCTAGACTTGCACTGAAAATTCAATACAGTTGCATCTATGGTGGGTTATAATTAAGCAATAAGACACGGCAGGTGTGTGTCATGCCATGATAATGATTCCATGCCTTGGGTGAGTTTGGAGGCTCATGGAGTGCTTTCAGTGGTTCAAGAAGTGGCATTATCCCAGCATGACACATCCTGGAGTGTCTGTTGCAATTAAACAGTTTCAGCATAGTTTTTAAAAAGAAAGTAATTTCTGTGGCATTAGTGTCTCATCTTAGTCAGTATCCAGTCACTAGGTTACCTTTTCTTTTTCTTAACAGTTTGAAATAATTCATACCTTGTATTAGAAAACAACATTAAATTGTTATTTATAATACTATTGCTATGTTATAAAATATTTAGTATATTAGTTCAAATAACTGAATAGCATTTTGATCTTGCTGGTTTTCAGTTGAACATGTCTACAATTATAATTGATGCAAGTTTGCAGTTTATCTCTAATCAAAATATAAAATATGAATTGTCAAAAAGGTAACTGGAAGAACTGTTTGGACTGGTCAGTTTGTTGCAATTGCAGTGTAAGGTTTTCAGAAGAGTATTTGACATAGGAAACAATGGAAGCAAAATTGTAGGTATGAAAAAATAATTGAAATATTGACAGGTGCTGGTGTGTTTTGATTAATGGAAGAGACATTAATTTTCAGCTCTCTTTTAATGACTTCAGGAAATTTTAACTCTGTTTTATATTAAAAGTAATAGCCCTAGTTTTAAAGGGCAGAAGCAATGACTATAGAACTTAGTTGAGGCCTAATTGTGGTAGGGACATGGGTAGTATAATTCACATTATACAGCAGGGTTTTTCCCCCTCTAGTATACTGATAGGCATCTGTCTCTTTTCATCTGTGGGTCGTGGTAGGTTTCTTTTTTGTTGTTTTGTTCATTTTCTTTGTAAAAATTTGATTTCGTGACCCAAGAAGATACCTTGCCATGTCAAGAAAAGCCTGAGTGTTCACTCAGCCTAACACCTATGTATTTCATGTCTATACTCTCTCATTCACTTTGGCCAACTGCAGTTTCAAGTGGAGAATCTCCAGTGATATAGTGATAATGCAGGGCTTTGCTGAGTGAGAGCACTGGCTCTCATGTTAAAGAGGAAAAATACTAAGCCTAGTGTTCTGAGGAGGCATTTGAATGACATGTTAATTAAGTGGCATTGGTGCCAGAGGCTGAGGCTTTGATATGGCACAAAATAAAAGATGAGTGACAGAATGATTCCCTCAAAGAAAATTTTAAATTTCCTCAGGTTTTCTGTCTCTCCTTTAAAAAAAAAAAACATAAAAAACCCAGATATATAACAAATGATAATGGTCACAATACAGAGAACAGCATACAGTTACTTGTGGTCAGATTTATGTATTCTGATATGCTAACTTTTTATATTTAGCTATTTGACTCTAAATATTACACTTATATGTAGCAGAAATTTATATAAACATGGTAAATGTATAATTGATTTTGATCAGTTTGAACCCTAGCAAATGGATTGTGTTCTTCTCAGCCTTTTTTAGCAAAACTTCAGCCTCTGATTAAAGAGGAGAATACAACTGTTGTTGAAGAGATAGGAAAAGGAGAAAAAGGGAACAAGAATGAAGTAGATGCCACATTTCCCATAGGCGACCTACAAAAGGAAGAGCAGCACAAAGATTGTGATTTAGGGGATGTGAAAAAGACGCAGGTCCATTTTGATCCTGAAGTAGTTCAAATAAAGGCTGGAAAAGCAGAAGTAAGAAGGTTTTATTTTCGGGGGGAGCATTAGTTTTTAGATATTGTTATATTCCAGTTGTTTAAACATGCATACTTACTGTTTGTAGATTGACAGACGAATATCGGCATTTATTGAAAGAAAGCAAGCTGAAATCAATGAAAACAACGTCAGGGAATTTTGCAATGTTATTGATTGTAATCAAGGTAACTATCTAGAAGAATAATTTTCATAGGATTTTAAGAACAGTTTTTACAGTTGCTCTGATCTTTCACTTGTTTTTAAAAACATTATGAATGCAGTTTATTTCATAAGTTTACTTAGAAACCAAGGTAACAGAATTTCCTTCTGTTTAATAATTGACTATATTGCAAAATGGTTTCATTTACACAAAAATCAAATAAATGGTAACATAATAAAAGGCTCATGTTTACCACAGGTGAAATGTTTTGAAATTTTTTTAGAAAATGAAGATGAAGTGTGGGTAACAGGGTTGCTGGGTCTCAGTAAGGAGGAACTAAGCTATATAAATTTCATGCCTATAAATGTACTTATGAAATTATGATGTGAACTTACATAAAGTGAACTTAGTAAAGTTAATACTCCTCAAGAGGGAGCAGTTTTCTCAATACTCCTACACTGTTCAAAATGTTTTATGTCACGATAAAACCAATTTGTCATGAAACTGTAATGCTTATGCTTTTTTCTTTCTCTCACTTGCTGTTTTTCATCAGATTCTCCTTTTCCTCCCCAGTTGATGCAATAGTATATTTATAGATATGCAAGTATGCTGCAGAATACAAAATATTGTAAAGCACTGGCATAGAGCATTCAGGTACCATAGTAATAATCAGAACAAGTAGTCTTATAAAAATTATGGAGAAGAGTTTCTAATTGGAACGAGGATTTTCCTTGTTGCTTCTAATATCTCATGGCTAATTATCATGAATATAGAATTGTCAGATGAACCTAGAATTGACTCTTACTATATCGGTACACTGATTCTCTTAATAATGAAATAATACATTCTCAAGTTGTCCTAAATTCAGCCTTTTCTACTATTAACCTTATATGTGCATATAGGTTTGGTATATTTTCCTGTTAGTTTCTCAAAACAGGTGCAGCAGTGGCAGAATCTCAGGTACTACAGTCCAACTGCAAACAACCCATGAGAAAGAGTTTGTTGAGGGAGCAAGCACATGTGTCACTAATGTTATTCCTCTGTTCTCCCTGCTAACTCTATTATTATAAACCACCAGGGGATAGAAATTGACAAGAATTGAAATGCTCAGCAGGATTCCTTGGCCCATTCAATTTCTTGCTGGCTCAAAACAGTGCTAGCAAGAATTGCTGTAGAGAGTGACTAGCACTCATACATTCACTGTCTTCACACCATGCTGAATTTCTGTCTGATGGGTCATTTAATCTATATGTTTGGAATATAGCTCCAAAATGGATGATAGCTTCTTTTTTTAACCCTTAGCCCTGTGAAATTTTAGAAAGGGAATAGAGAAGTGATAGCCCTTTAAATATATTTTGAGGTGTCTCAAAACAAAAATCAAAAGAAAAATGACTGTTTAGTATCTATATATATAAGGTAAGTGAATTTGGCATTTATTCACACAGTTTGGTTTTATCAACAGAACTATTAAGAAAACTTAGACTGAAAAAAATACAAATGTATTATTGTAATGTGTTTGTGCCTTTCAATACTTCTCATTTTGATTTAAATATATCAACAGTGGATTTTTTAAAAAAATTCAGTGGGGAAAAATTTTTCTCTCAGTATCTCTTTTGCCATTTTATTATAAAATAAGGACAACATTTCAGAAAATGTACTGTAATGGATGGTTTTTGCCTAATATAATTTAAAATATTTTATAATATTTGAAATATATGTTATGTTAACATCTTTCTAGTAGTCCCCCATGTTTTTGAATTTATTTATTGATATGTCGTTTGTAAGAAACTATAATACTTTTAATCTCAGAAAAAAGAACAAATTCCCACAATGTAGCTTTCATAAAAGTGCATTTTTTCGAAAGGGGCAGTCTGGGAAGAGATAGATGGCTTTGTGATATGGGGATTTTTTTAAAGGAGCATTGGAAATCTGGATAAAGTGTTTCTGTGGAGTTCATAAATAAAAATGTGAAAGTGTATAATTAATCCTTTTTAGTTAGATGTTCACTAATTTGGTCAGTATGTAATATCAAATAATGCTGTAACTTTTAAAAAGAAAGTTCAGTAAAAATAATTAGTTCTTTTTATTTCTATGTTGAAATAAAGTGAATAACATCTCTTTGACTTAGAATTAAGATATTCTCTGTACTATATAAAGTTTTCCCCCAAAGGCCCAGATGGTTTTTAGGGATATTGGTATTCATTAAAAATTGTATTATGCCACGGAATGTTGAGGACTTTTGTATGTATATATTCAAAAATTAGATTAGGTATTATACATTTTAGAGGGCAAAGATCACTACATTTTATCCTGTATGTGATAGTAATTTAATTACTATCACTTAAAATTATATTCTCTTATTATAAATAATATATTAACTAATACAAATTATTGGAAGTTTGTCAAAATCTCATACATTTGAAGTAAGAATATACTTATATTCATCTAACTTCTCCTTAGAAAATAGTTGTGCAAGAACCGATGCGATTTTTACCCCTTATCCTGGATTTAAAAGTCATGTAAAAGGTAAGTACTGCGTGATGAGGCTTATTATAGATTATAAGCAAAATGTGATAAAAATGACTGTCCTATCTAAATTTTGTTTATTTTAAACCAAAAAATCCTGCCTTTTGTTATACTTGGGTTTGTGGTTAGATGGTCTTTATGAAAAATATATAAAGTACTGTTAAGGAAAAAGAATTCTTAGTTTTTGAAATGTAACTTTACTAGGCTCAAAAGTTTCTTAACTTAGTTTCTAGAGTTGTGAATACATATGGACCACAGACTCGGCCTGAAGGGGTGCAAGGGTCAGGTCATACACCGAGCAGCATGCTCCGAGAGTGTGGTAATCAGGCTGTCGAAGAGCGACTACAGAATATTGAGGCTCACTTGCGACTGCAGACAGGTAAGCAGAGTGCTGGGCAGTGCTCTATAATGTAACTGTGCAAGTGGCTAAAGAAGTTCTAATTTATTTAGTCACCAAAGTTTTATTCAGCGCCTGTTATGTATTGTACAAAATATGGTTTTGGTTGGTACAAAAATGAAAAACAAACCATAGTCCCTGCTCTCAAAGAACTTATAGTTCATATGTTTGCGATCTTCTTTCTCTGCTCACGAGTTTGAGAGTTTTAGTAGAATGGGAACAGGTTCCAAAGAGATACTGACACTCAGTTTATTAAAGTCAGAGCTGAAAACTAACATAGTCTTTTCCTGCCATTAGTTTTATAACCTAACCGTGACCATTGTTTGTTCCTGTCACCTACGTGTACTAGGTACAAAGTATTGATAAATGTGATCATAGTCGTCAGGGAACTCTCACTGAGGGTAAGCGTATAAATAAATGAATGCCATGGGGAAAGTGAACTAACATTCATTGAATAATAGTAAGTGCCAGTCACTCTGAGAGAATTCTGCATATGTCAACTCACTTAATATTTAACAGTGCCCTTGTGAGGTGTTGGATCTGTTGTTGTCGTTGGATAAAGAAACTGTAGTTCAGAGAGCTCCAGCAACATGCCCAAGGTAGCGACAGCTAGAAGTCAAACCTAGATTCTAACTGACTGTAAAGCCTGAGTCTCCCTCCTCATCTAGTCACGAGATTCTGTTGATTCTCTCTTCAAAATCTCTCTCAAATCTACCCACTTCTTTCTATCTCCACAGCAACTACTCTAGTTGAAGTGACTGTGTTCTCAGACTGGTGGAATGATGTAAACTGGTCATTCTGCCATTGGACTTCCTTCTTGAGACCAGTTTTTTACCCTGTGGCCCAAATGCTTTTTCTAAAGCTCAAATCCTGTCTTGCCACTCCTCAGCTAAAAATTCTTTACTGGTTTTCTGTTGCCCTTATATGCATACCAAACTTAGTACTTATTCATTCCACAAATAGGTATTAATTTCCTATGATAAGCCAGGTACTGTTCTAGGCACTGAGAATACATGTAGACAGAAATTCCACTACATTATTTATATGCTACCCTAGGAAAGAAGGGCTATGGATGGAGCAGCTTGACCAAGGAAAGGGGAAGGAGAATCAGATGGGTGGGGGTAGTATTTTAAACAGCATGATCTACATCTTTAGTTTCAGCCACATCTCTGGGCTCCCCAAGCTTCCTATTCATTTTGCTATCATAGGGCCTTTACTCAGGTTTTTCCTTAACCCATGCTTTCCCTCCCGACCCCACACTGGTGTGGGTTACCCTTCTTGGTACTCTTGTCTCCACTAGATATTAAGGTCAATGAGAGCAAACTGTCAGGTTCATTACTATGTACCTAGTGCATTGGCTGGCACAAAACAGGTATTTAAATGTTTGCTGAAGGAACGATTTGCTCATTTTACCTTTTTAGATACTTGCAAGGTACATTGGGTACACAAAGTTAGCGTCTAGCTGTCTTGGGAGGTCAAGTAATGGTATCCCTGGTAAAGTGACCTTTGAGCCTTTGAAGTGTTAGTAGGAGTTTTTCAGTGGGCAGGAGCAAAGGGTTCCAAAAATGAACAGCATCTGCAAAAAGTTCTGAAGCACAAAATATGGTTCAGGAAACTTCTGAGTCTAGTCCAGCTAGAGTATTTGCTGGATAGAGGTAAAAGAGAATGAGTATATCTTCTTGGGTCATAAGAGATTAGTGTTCAAATTAATCTCCTTGCCCAGAGCTAGATGAATTTAAAATATAGCTGTATAAAAGATTGACAGGTGTGTTAAGTCTAGTAGTATCAAGTAGTTAATTTTGAAAAATACCTATTGAATGCCCACTACATGCCAAGCTCTGTTTTAGACATGAGGGATACTGAGATGATGTAGTCATAGTCTTGCACTTCAAGGACTTTATAATCTATTTGGGAGAAAAGCAGATTAATAGTGAAGTGGAATGTTAAGGGGGCTGTGAAGGAGTGTGATGGGGGCACAAGGAGCAGCGACATGAAGTGATTTGGGTGATGCTTTATTGAATCAGTGAAGCTTGAACTGGCTCTTGAAAGGTGCAAGGTTGAGGCAGAGGACGTTCTAGGTACAGGGAGCAGCAAGAACAAAGTCAAATGAATGAGTTATTCATTTTACCTTATTCAAGATCAAGAACTACCAAGATCCTGAGATAAAATAGATATTTTTGGAATTTTTATATTTTACAGGCTAATTCTTTTGATAAGAAATTTTCCTGTATTCTTTCATTGCACAATCTTGGGTTCATTCATTCATTAAATAGTGAGCACCTGTGTAGTCTATGAACTGATGCTTCCTAGGTTTGTGCAGGGTGCAAGCTGACAGCCATACCCAATGAACAAATCATAAAATTACGCCCTCCTGGATCTCAGAGTGGAGAATCAAGCAATAAATAAAATACATATACAGAATATTGGGTAGTAGTAATGGTTTGGAGAAAAGTAAGGGAGAGGAGTGAGGATAGGGGTACCAGGTAGGGGGAGGTGGTAACACTGGTAGTTTTTAAAGGGTTGTGAACCCTGACCTGAGGTTGGTGAGAGCAAGCCTTGTGAATATGGAGGTAGAGGGAGCCACAAATGCTAAAACTGAAGGTGCGTGGCCTCGTTGAGTAAGAAAGAAGGAATTAAGAGGCTGGGATGACATGACTATGAGAACAATGTCCAAACTCTGTGGGACCTGTAGACTTGTAAAGGCTTTGACTTGGAGTAAGATGTGGAGGTTTTGAGCAGAGAAGTGACATTATCTGTCTTACATTTTGAAAAGATCACTGGCTGCCTTGCTGAGAATATGGTCTGTGGGAGCCAGGCAACAAGGAGCCCGGTTTGGAGGCCATGGGGGTGGTCTGGGAGAGGTGGTGGTCTGGGCCGGAGCGGCTGCTTCGGAGGTGTTGAGAAATGAAAGGATCTGGGATGTGGTCATAACCTTGAATTTTGAGTAACCTTAATTTACCATCCCCTACCCTGGAAAGTTTGTTAAGAAAATTGTGAAACTCCTCATAATGTTGTTCCAGGTTAAAGGAGAAAATATGGCCATGTGAAGAGTAATATAAATTGAAAAAAATGATCAGCATATTGCAGCCACTGAGTTGAATTATCAATTATAACTGCATTTTCTCCTCCCAAGTAACTATCAAAGTCTATTAGAAATACAAATTGTTCTGTATAGGAACTGCTCAACATCTTATAAAATGGATTTAACATAAAACAAAACTCATAGTGGTATAGGAAGCCTAAATGGAACTTGAGAAAGAGGTATAGTATAATAATATATCCTATAGTTTATAATATGAAAATGTGAGCTAAGGATTTTATTCTAATGTACTCTTAATTTATTTTAATTTTAAATATTTCCCATTCCTATGCATAAGTATCTTTGCATGGTATTTTAATAACAAAAATTGTAAGGAGAATTGTTCAAAAGTATCTCAGAATGTTTAAATGTATTCAGGTGGTCCAGTGCCAAGAGACATTTATCAGAGGATTAAAAAACTTGAGGATAAGATCCTTGAATTGGAAGGCATCTCTCCTGAGTATTTTCAATCTGTAGTAAGTATAAGTATCTTTTAAAAATAACTAAGTGTTGTTTTATTTTAGGATTCTTCATTATATAATAATGTACTTGTTGATCTGCAATACGTGAAACACTTTCAATAATTCAAAGATGAATGAACATAGTTCTGTGTAGGGTGTTGCCTAGTTCTTTAAAAATTATGATTCCAAGTATTGTACTGTAGACTCATAATTTTTTAAGGGGGTAATTTCATTATACGTTACGCAGTTTCTGAAACTTAAGCCATTTTCGTGTCATAACATATCAGTCTAGGTGGTGGTCCAACTTGTCATTGTGAACCTGCTGTCTTGTAACGCAAAGGCTGCTTCTGGGACCCAGCTCTGTCAGTTCTCCTTCCTGTCTCTCTGATCCTTCACTCTTCACAGACTCCTTTCCTCAGCTCACGCACATTTACATTTCTCCCCAACACGGAACAAACAGACCGCAGTCTGCCACCCTGCCTTTTTCTTTACCTTAGCCACTGGACTTTGAAAGACTAGTGTATATTGTCCAATTCCTCAACTCTAGCATTTATTTGGTCATTTATTCATTCTTATCTCTTCCAAGGACAGTAAGAAACAGTGTTGTGCTGATAGCTATCTTCTTTGTAACATCGTTGTGCTTTAGACAGTGATCCTGAGCTCACTGTATTATTCCCTCCATCTTCTGGAGTGATTTTTCCGTAACAGCTGCCTTTTCTGAGGTCTGGATGTGTGATTTTGTTTTTTGGTTTTCTTTTAAGCCGTGGCATATTAGAAAAAACTAAATAATGTAAAAGTGAACAAAATTTTTAGTAATATTTTTTCTAAAACTGTGAAATATTATGTAAAATAGCTCATATCAGCATGGATCATTATAAGTCACTGGTGAAACTATATTTAAAATTATTTTAGGTATAGCATCAATCTTTCCAAAGTCTTAAATTGGGTATTAGAGTGAGGTACACAGAAGAAGTTATTTCCAGATGAAGAAGGCAGGTTACATAACAAGTGAGCAGTGAATTCTAAAGATCACAAATTTAGAGAAAGAGTTTTAGTGATTTACTTCCCTCAAATGTAAAATGGTGTTTGTTAAAGAACTAAGGGCTAATGCAAGGAGGATTAAGTGAGATAACACCAGTCAAGCACTTACCACTCTCCCCAGCACACAGTAAAACCTCAGTATATATTGCCAGTTACTGCGTTTCAGGAGCCATCCATGAAGTAGCTGTATAAATGTGAATGTCACACAGTTCTTCTAGCCTACACTTATACAATTTGAGAATTGTTGTTTATACTACATGATTTCAAAGGTCTTCATACTTCTAGGGTTATTTTTTTAATGTATCTTTCTATCTTTCTAATGTAACTTAATGAAGTTCTAGGAAACTTCATTAAGATTTTATGCCTTTTCCTACAACAATCTACCATAAGTTTTCCCATTAAAGTTGCTTTCATTATGTAATACCTAGGCAGGATATTTTTCCAGTTCAGTTTCATACCTTGTTAGTATAATTCTTGTTAACAACAGAATTGATCTTACAAGAGAATATCATAGTATTAGACACCCCCAGTGAAACGTTGCCCCATCATTTATCTCTTTTCTCTGATTCTGATTTATAAAAGTTTAACATATACCGGTTATGTAACTTGGTTAACAAAAGAACAGGTTCTTCAAATCATAATCTTGTTTTGGGGGTTCTACTATACATAGGATAGAATTTTTAGGGTGTTTGGTTAAAGAGGTAGAAGTAGTCAGATTATAGAGGACCTTAAATGGTATACCCAGAAATTTAAAGTTTCTAAAGTTTTAATGCCCTTAAAAGCATTTAAGCATAGAAGTGACTTGTTCAAGTGTTATTTAGATGATTTATCTAGTATTGTCCTGGGAGATAAATGAAAATGGAAAGACTAAGAATAAGGAGACAGTATTATACTAAATTAGATGTGAAGTGAGATCCTGAACTAAGGACATGAGAATAGAAAAGATTAATGCAGGAGTCGGGAGGAAAGAAAAGTTGACAAATACTGTGTAGATCATTAATATGTGGAGAGACATAGAGCAAGAGTGAGTCCAGTTTCTTGTTGGGAAAACGATGCGATCATTAATAGAAATAAAATCTGGAGGAGGAGATGTTTTGGGGGGATGTGAATTTGAAGTCATAGCAGGATATACAGATAGAAATATTGGGTAAGCTTTTCCAGATGGAGGACTCAGCACTTGAGACATCTAGGTGACACTGAAGTGCAGCGCATGAAAAGGGGAGCATTGACAGAAAAATAAGACACGAATTATACCAGGTTTACAAAATAAAACTGAACAATGTAAAGTTATGTTTATTTATGAAACTCTAGACATGAAACTCTAAAAGTAGTTAACATACATAAAGTAGGAATTACGACAGAATAGTATTTTTTCCCCCTTTAATATAATCATTCCAAAAATCTTTACCCTTCACATTCAAAATGGAAAGATTTGTGTGGTAGTATTTTTAAAAATTTAAGGGCATCCCATAACAGACCATTGAAAAGGTACAATCCTTATGAGTATTTCCAAAGAATTACTGATTTTAAATTATGACCCTTGAAAACAGTGAGTATAACATGCTTCACAAGTATATTTCCACAGCACTTTGTTCATTCGATAGCACTTATCACTTATAATTACATGTTTTCACACCTGTTTTTCACACTGTATTTTGAATCTCTGAAGGACAGGGACTGTCTCATTCATTTTTTAACACACAGAATGTAATAGGCATTGAATACATGTACAAATGAATGGGTAGGACTTGACTGATAGTTAATTATTGAACTTTTGAAGGTGTGTTAACTTTGTTCCCAAACACTGACTAGGCAAAATCTTAAATTTGTTCTGTATGGTAACTCCTGGTTCTTAGGGAAGTGTCAGGAGAGGGGGTTGCTGAAGACCAAGACAACCTTGTGCGTACAGGCCAGGCCTGTGGGCCCGAAGTAGGAGGCAAACACTGGATCCAGCTGGAAAGTTAAATTGCAAACATATTTAGGAGGGCCTTGAAGGTCATGGGAACCAGTTTGCAATTCCAATGTCGCTGAGAAAAAGAAACCTGTAATTTAGGTTCCTATCTGATGGCATTATGAGGTATGAGTTGGAAAGAGATTAGAGTCAAGGAGAGTAGTTCAGGAAACATCATTGTCCATACCAAGGAGAAATGAAGTTTGAATCGGGGCAGTGGGGCCAGAAGGGAAGAAGCATTTAAGACACAGCATCTTTAAAGTCAGTAGTCCTGAACTGATCAGGAGTAAGGAAGGGGGTTGGTCAGAGAAGAGGCCTCCTTACCACTGAGTTTCCTTGGAGCATGGGTTCCCTGGATCTCTGTGTGTGTGTGAGAGAGGGAGAGAGAGAGATCACCTTTTCATCAGGACATGGGCAATGCAGCTAAATTACCTGCTAAGGTAAAATCACAGGAGAGAAGAGTCATTTTTAAAATTATGTCTCTTTAGCTATTTAGTGTGCTGTGCTCTCAAATATTTCTCCCAGATACCAAAAACTTAAAAATTGCTACCTTGTGCCTAAAAACAATACATTTTAAAGCTTGTCCATAGTAGATGTGTTTCTAAGTGTTCTACCTGTTAAAATACTCTGCTCAGGTTTCAGATAAGTCTCTTAAGACATCATAGTGGGTTTTTGTGTTTTTTTTTTTTTTTTCATCCTCACCCAGGGACATTGTTTTTCATTGTTAGTAAACGAGGAAGGAGGAGAGAGAGACAGAGAGAAACATCAATTGCTTGCCTCTTATGGGCTCCTCAACCAGAAATCAAACCCACAGCCTTTCAGTTTATGGGACAACGCTCCAACCAACTGAGCCACACTGGCCAGGGCCCACATTTTACTGTTTCTAGTCGTTGCACCACCGATGTCCTTACTTGCCTTGTTCTGATACTTTTCACTTTAGTGTCATGATACAATGACACTAAAGTGTCTGATTGCTCAGTGATATGGAAACTGGCAATACTGTACAGATTAAACTGTTGGGAAAACAAAGGGGAGTGAGTTTATTTTCATCAGGTTTGTAAAAAGCCAACTCTGGGGAGGGTGAGACACTGAGCAGTGACCAAATTAAACATTAAGCCCTTACCTGCCCACAAGTGCCACCAGTGGTATTCAGCTCAGTTTGGCAAAGGAAGGAACATGTTCATAAAGCAGTTTTTCCCCATATTTAATAATTCTCACACTTGAATGATTTCCCATTTATAAGTATTGATAAGAGGCATACCTCAATATTCTTTGAAACAGCTTTTGACACAAGGAAAATGTGTCTTCACCTTTGTTCTAAACCTCAGTGGTCAGAAATGTTCATGAGAAAATTTTGTCTTCTACATTAACAGTTTCTTTGTCAAATGTACTAATATACTAATTTGCCTTTTGAAAGCTTGTGGTTCTTTGAAGCCAAAAACAGTATCTAGACAATTCATTAGGTCAGTATTTAAAAAGTTCAACAGTGTGTAAGGATGTTGTCAGCTTAATACAATAGAAATTTAAACTCAAAATGGCTTAAACAACATAGAAATTACCTTATAAAAGAGGAAGTTCAATGCTAGTGCAGTCCTCAGGGTTAAATGATTTATTGGCTAAATCATGATTGGCGAAGAATTGGGCTCTTTCCCCTCTCAGCTCTTCTTAGCGATGGCTTTTTCCTCAAGTAGATGGCAAGGTGACAATAGCACTGTCACGTGTCTGGTCCAGCAGCAGTGTCCTGAGGAACTTGCCTCCTTTTAGGGTTTTCTCTTAGAAGTGAGGAGATTTTGTTCAGAGGCTCTCCCCCTAATCCGCATCAGACCTCTCCTCACTCATGCCCATTGTGGGCACTGACAAGACTGGTGGGGTGGGACCTGAGTTCCCCAGTCGTACGGAGAGGCAGTGGGTAGGTGCTCCCTCAGCCACAGTGTCCTGTTGTAGTCGGGCAGGAGTGTGTGTGGTGTGTTTTCACCCTTTGCCCTGGTAGTCCAGATTCTGTTTTCCTCCGTCGGTTGCTGCTTCATTTGTTCAGTATCCTGGGATGGAAAGATGATAAAAAAGAAACTAAGAAGATCCCCAAAGCACCTCTTTCCACAAACACTCAACCTCATTAGAAGCTGAGAATTAATGGGAAAGTGTGTGTAGCCAGGGACAGGCATGTCGCTGTGATGTTGCTACTATATACTTTTAATATCTCTGGAGAGTAACTTCCAAAATACAGGAAAGTGGATGATGGTTGCAGATAGTGGTTGCTGAGTTTGTGGGCTTTGTTTCTGCCAGGGTTGTCCATATTTTATTCAGGACTCTGTAAAGGAAAATTGTTTAGATTTTGTAAGCATTAATATTTTTTATTTTCAATCTAGAACTTTTCTGGCAAAAGAAGAAAAGTTCAACCACCTCAAGTAAGTTACTGCATTTTCATTTTAGCTTCTGAAACAGTTTGATTTGCTGTATACCTTTCTTAATAAAAGTTTCTACTACTGTTGCTTTTTAGGTCATACCTTGGGATTTAGAACTAAAATAAAGTGCACCATAAATTAATGTACCTGAATTAGAGAATTAATTTTAGTTCAAGGGCATGGGATGACTCAGATGGGCCTAGTAAATATAAAAGTCTGTATTCAGCTGTTAATAGTAGAAGGGATGTATCAGTTACAAAATGCTAAAAAATCATAAATGCTTAAGTAATTTAAATCTCACCCCCACCCCCTTTTGCAGACACCACTAATTAGCAGCATCTAAATCAAAGAAGAGTGACAGAGGGTGTCTTCAGCCCATCCCTGTCCACAGTAATGATGTATTAATTAGCTTAATCATAGTTAGTAAGGTTTTGTTAGCCTTCAGTGGTGGTAATATAAATTTAAGTTGGGGAAAACTTTTTAAAAATTTTGGTTGGGTTATTTTTTAAGTGTAGCATGTTACTTATTTTTTTACTGTAAAATTTAGAGGACATTTTTTAGAGGATCCATTTTTTTCCAGGAGAGGTAGTTGATTGCAATTGAAAGACAATTTCCAGGTATTTCAAGCACTCATGCTAATCCTAAACTTTAATTTTTGTTTTTTTCATTGTTGATTATGAGTATGGTCAGTTAAAAAAAGTTCTTATAATCCTTTCACAGAATAAAAAGCCCAGGAGAGCTTTCATTAGGAAAGAGAAAAAAAGAAATATTTAAGCCTTGTTATTTTATACCTTAAAATTCATGATAGAGTCAACATATATGGTTCAATTTTAAAATTATTCTCATGAGAAAAGAAGACATTTATCATGCTTTTGAATGTTTTAAATATGTATAGTTCATTTAGCACTCTATCTGCATTGAGATTCTTCAGAGTCTTACTCAGCAGTTTGTGTTCTTATTGTTTACAGCAGAACTATTCACTGGCCGAACTTGATGAGAAGATCAGTGCTCTCAGGCAGGCCCTGCTTCGGAAATCCAGAGAGGCAGGGTCCATAGCAACTCACCACCTTCCATGAAAAACTCCTCTTATCCTTGTCATCTTACTTCTTATAGTCATGTGTGCGACTTACTTTGAAATTAGTTAAATGGATACATATTTTTCAATGTAGATGTCCCTCTGCGATCAATGTTTGTTTTCACATGAGTCCATTTTACAACAGTTAATCTTCAGATATTCCAATGAATTTTGAAATAGTTAATGCATTGAAAATAGCATTGTCAGAATTTATTTCCTTCTGTTTTAAAGGAGGTATTTTGGAAATTAAAAAACTTAATTTAATACATCTTTTTTGTGTGTGTGTGTATGTACCACAGAAGGAAGATTTGCTTTGAATAGTGATATTTTAAAAGGACTTTATATTTGTAACACTGATGTTAACCAGTTTATTAGTTTAAATTTTGTACATAATAAGGCATTCAACAAAAACCTAATTGACCAAAATGATTTTTAAATGCATGCATACTTTTTTCAGATGTCTATTGCAATGTAAATAAATAGTATATTCCACCTTTATCCCCTATTGACTGTGTGACGTTGAGCAAGTTATTTATTGATCTCTCTCTGTGCCTTGCTTTCCTTGTCTGTAAAATGGGACTGATAATAATAGAACATATGGTTGTAGTGAAGAATAGGTGAAATCATGCATGTACGACTTTTGAAACTAGCCCAAAGGAAGTGCTCAATGAATGTTAGCTGCTATTGTATAAAACCAACTCTGCCTCCGGTAAATTGTTAAAACATTACAAATTATAGTTCCTCTTGAGAGCTTCACTTTTTTTTACAGTACCCCAGTTATGTTAGGCAGTACATATATTTCCATACTTGCAAAGTAAACATTAAAAAGATGCAACTACAGTCAAGGAGCAGACGTAGAAGTCAAGAATTGTTTGGTTGTAAGAATCAGAAGTAGTCTGTGTAGTTAGGAAAAGGGGAATTGTCTAAAAAAAATCAGAAACCTGGAATTAATTGCAGAAAGTATAGCTGGACATGGTGATGTCTAGAAAGTCATTAGCAGTTCATCTCACTATGCCTCTAGCTGCCTCTGTCTCTTTTCTCTCTGGTTCTGTCTCTGCCCTCTACCCTCGTTTCCTGCTCTCCCTCTGTCTCCCTTTTCCTAATTTTTTTTAACATATAATCCCCTATGCATCTTCTTTATTTCTCTCTCTCTGAACTGGTTTCTCTGAAGACCTCTTCATTTCTGCTTCCCCACTCAGGGTGACACATTAGTCCTGTCTCCATGGCCTTGGCCTCTTCATGCCTCAGAGCTACCATGGTACAAACTCTGAACCCAATTTTATAGAACCTCACAATGCCATTGACTGCTGCTGCTTACCTGTCTTTGTATCTCTTAGTTGAAGTTATTCAGAGACTGAATCTCATTCAGTGCAATGAGGAGTCTCAGTTGTGGACAGGATGATGGCGCAGGAACCTCTCCATAGGACTACGGTGTACACACAACCGTGCACAGCCGTTTGTGGCAGCCTTGAAAATGGAATCACCTGGGAAAAAACGGGGGTTTTGGAATCATTCCCAAGAAGTGGATGTACACACTAGGTCAGTTCTGCTAACTCTTACTGTATTTCTTCTCTGTGGAGTAAACGCATCTTTCAAGATAGCTTCACCTAACATGCTCCAGTATTATAGGTACAGCTGCTACAAATGCCTGCCCCTCAGTTTCCGTCTGGTCCTTGTAAGCACCATCCTGCTAGAATGACCCCCTCTGGGCTTATTGGCACATTTTACCACCATCACACCACCAATGCAGTAGGTAAGCCATCAATCAAAATGATCACTTAGAAAAAGAGGCTGACTTGGTTGTGGACAAGAAACCTAGAAAACAGCCCTGGTTGGTGCGGCTCAGTGGACTGAGCTCTGGCCTGCAAACCCAAAGACGGTGCTCAGTTCACAGGGCACAAGAGTGAATTGCTGGCCAGGTCCCAAGCTGGGGGCATGCGGAATGCAACTGATTGATATTTCTCTCCTTTCCCCTCTCTAAAAATAAGTAAAATCTTTAAAAAGAAAGACCCAGACAACAGGATCACATACAGGTCACCAGTCTGCCCCCTAAATTAAGGCCATGAGTATGTTTACTGACTCCTTTGGCACTAGACAAGTTCTTCAGTCATGCCTGACAGTCCCAGGGTCTGGCCATTAGGAGGATTTCCTTTTTTCACTGGCCTTCAGGGCTGCTTTTCTAAAGGACATTAGAGTCTTCCCCTCTACGCTTCAGTGAATATTGTCTAGTGCCAGCATCCTTTTCTACTTGAGTCAGAGCCTCCAGAAGAGGCCAGGACTCAACACTGTGTTGGGATAAGTTGGTATAGGTGCTTGTTCAAGAGAAAAGTTCTTCTGGTGATAACTACCTCAGAATTTCAGTGGGCTTTCAAAATTGTCTTTCTTGAGTACATCATTGAGTAAAAGGCATGCCAGGAATTTCTGCAGGGTGAGTTTGCTCCCTTACTCACCAGGCCGCCTAATGACCATACTTGAGGATTTTTGTTATTCAGCTTTTCTTAGACCCATTGTTAATGGCCCTGTCCTCAAGAGCATAAAGGAGAAAAAGTGACTGGAAAGAGATTTGCAGGACAGGAAGCACTTCCTGTGGTCTGTTCCTAAATATCTCTCTCCTCCACAGGTTACATTCCAACTTGGGGAGGTGTTTTATTAGGAGTTGGGGCTGGGGCAGAGGGAATAGGTGATAGGCATCAACATGTTTAGTCTGTGGAAAAGAGGTGGGCTTCCCAAGCTTCTAGCCACTGCTAGACGCCTTCCTCTCAACTGCTAGGCTCCTGAGCCCTGGGCTTTTCCAAATTCATGAATGATAGCTGGGTTTGATTTTCAGCAATCTGAGCAGAAAATATTTCCCTTGATGAAATGTAACTGTAATTTGCTGCTTTTCTCTGTCTGCTTTTAGCTAGGCAACCTGGTATAGAAAACCCTCTTTGCCACTGAATTTTAATTGTATCTAGTACATTCCTAATTTCAATATTTGACAATTTTTAAATGTGAAGCTTTGCCTTTAGTGACATATGGTTTGTGTCCCAAGATTTTAGACAAGTGTTTTTTAAGTAGCTATTTTGCCATCTCTTACCTCAACACTGCCAGTTTTCCACGGAACAGGGAAATAAGGTTCTTCTGGCGCTGACTGGCCTGGGGTTTTAGTGGGCCCTGTCACCTGCCGGTGGCCCAGCCCTCTGCCTTGACTCCACAGCTGGTTCGACATTTTCACTCAGAGCCTGTTACTTGCACTCCCATTCCTAGCACTAATTTCTGTTTTAGGGATGTGTTGTTTTCAAGGAACAGAAATCTAATTCTAACTTAAGGAAAGGGATTTTGTTATAAACAATGTGAATAATTCAAGTTGCAGGAAGTTTAGTCAGGTTTTGTCACCTTCTTCCCATCACTGGACCATGTCCTGATTCTATGTATCTGCTTCACTCCGTGGCTTGGCTTCTCTGAAGACATCTTCTTTCCTGCTTCTTTGCAGTTTAGTTTTGCTCTAGACTTTGGGCTCTGTGGTGCTGCTAGCCCCGACCTAGCTCCTGGCTCCAGTGTCTCTTGTTTGTTATGATTCAAATTCTGGAAAAAGAGGAATTTGTATCTCAACTTGGGTCAACTGTCCACCCATGGACAAATTTATTATCTGTGGCTTGAGTGTTAGGCTCTCCAAGACCACTTGCCCAGCGCCTTGTGGAGTGAAGGGCAATTCCAACACAGAAAGCGTGGCCTCGGAACTCTGACCCTGTGGTCTAGACTGGTGGACAGCTGGCCTTTTTAAAGTGTTCAGTTCTCTAGGAAATAACTTTTTTTCATGACTTTAACCAAAAACTTTTTATGATCCTTTAACCCTAGAGATACAATCCAGGGCTACTGAACAGAATTTTAGTTTTTTGAGCAGTTCTAGCTGTAAGAATTGATGTTTAATGACTTTTAGTCATCCCTAATATTCTCCAAGAGAATAAAGATAATTTCCTTTAAAAAATAGAATAAAACTCATATCTTTCAAATCCCACATAGATCCATTGGGCCCCTTTTATAACTCTGAGATACATTATAGGGTCTCAGTGATTTAACTTTTCCTACCCCTTTTGAAATATTTTGCTATTTTTATTATCCCAAGAAGTATTTAATCATCACTAATCCACTATTCCTCAAAAATACTAAAATAATAAAGAAATGCAACAATGATAGAATCACCTAAAAAGAGAACATAATAATGTAATAAATTATCACTATTACTTAATCCTTCAATTTTCATATAGCATTGACCAAAGACTTTTATATCTTCAAAGAAGACACACCACCCTTAGAGTCCTTTGTTGTAGGCTTTCAATGACTATAGTTGAGAGTTTAAAAGTTTTCATTTTAACCATAATGGCAAATAGGAGAAAGTTAGCAGAGAAGTTTTCACACTTATTAAAGGAATCACAAGATGAACGTAAAATAACAAGACTACTCTACATCCTTATGATGTGGACTAAATTGATCAGGTAAGCAGAATCTCAGACTATGACTCTTCGGGTGCATGTTCTAAATGAGTTTTCTCAAACTCAAGAATAGATAAGTGGACTGTGTATTTCTAAGAACAAAAAGGAAGTATGGTGTTCTCATCCAGTTCTTCAACAGGAAGGGCTTCATCATACAATGTTTTACAACAAGAAGCTGGACCCTCTAATTTTGCTAAATGGGTGGCGTGGCAGTATTCTTTCACCTTTACTGATGTTTATTCACCAAAATTTACTTGATTTAATTGCTAAGTTGAAACATTCTGAAGACAGCTATGTATACAAAGGTGATTGAAAGGAAATAAATAATGTAGAAATGAAAAAAAATAGATATCATACTAATTGGTACTTCTAAATATAAAAATGAAAATGTTTTCCAATAATCACTACCATTTTCAACAAATCATGTCATCAAGGTTTTTAAAAAGTATTGCATTTTGGTGATGCAAGTGCAAAAAAGAACCAGAAGTAAAGAAGTTGGAACCTAAAAGAAATGTATTTGAAATCTGGAGTCACTATTTACAAGATGAATATGTTCCAAATTAATGCATGACAGGTGATGTTACGTTCAACCAACTTTGCCCATTTCAAGTGTATATAACTTCAAAGTCTAAAAAAACAAATAAAAATTGTTTACTATGCTTAAGTTCTTATTAAAGTTTCTAATTAACCTATTTCCTTATACTTCTATAAATTATTCATAAAATTACATAAATACAGTATTTTTTAAAAATTGTAAGACTCCTTGGACCCAGGTGGTAAATAATGATGACTGTTTTTCCTGGTATATCTAGAGTTCATATATTTTTATATCTTAAATATAGGTTAAATCATTTTCAAGGGTTTATTTTTTTAAATGGCTCCAAGAAAGTTAAAGATACGTGAAATTACTTCCCCACCTGCTTCCTAAATAATAAGGAAGTGGAACAATGGAATCTTTAGTCAAGAGAAATGAATAAATCCAAGAAAATCCTTCGATTGCAAAATGTTCACGTTTCTGCTTTTTAAAAATCCTGAATGTTTTAAATAGCTGGCAGACTGCTTTCTCTACATAAAAAGTTGTGATACTTTCCAAAATAATCCTTCCCTGTAGGACAAAATACTTCAAATGTGCTTACTTATTTCTTATAACTTGCAGCTCTTGCTAAGCATACAGAACTATCTGAGAAATTTAATTTATTATAAGTGCTATTTTCTTGTCTTTCAACTGGCATTTGCAGGATGACCTTTATCTACACTTTTGTAAATCACTAGGAAATAGAATTTTTTTCCAAGTTATCTTAAAATTAAAATATTGATGTAAGTTTAAACTGTCAAACAGAAGGGGTTAATAATAGATTTTTTGCCATTCTAGAAATGTGAGATTAACCTTTTAGAAAAAAGTATGAACTATTTCAAACACACGGCAAAGAACAGACTGCGTATCAGACAACCATGTTTCACCACCCAGCTTTAACAAATAACATTTGCTATGTTTACTTCAAGTTTTTATTTTGAAAGTATTAGGCCAAGTACAGATATAGAGAAAATCAATCCTCCCCACCCCCAAGGGAACCACAATTCTGAGTTTGATATGCATCATTGTCATGCATTTTTAAAGTCTTCTTTTGGTTTTAACATGTTACATTAATTCTATCATACCTAAAACTTCCTTTTCACCGGACATTGTTTTTGAGTTTTAAGCGTAATGATTTATGCAGGTCTTCTTTACCTACTTGAACTTCCATTTAATATTTCAAATGTATGAGTAAACCAGAGTTTATCATCCAGTTCCCAAATGAGGGACACCTAAGTTGTTCCCACTCTTTCATTTCTGGGATGACGCCCTGGACTGTGTGTGGTGGCCTCTGCAGTGGGTAGCTTGCAAGCACATAGCTTCCAACCCTGGCAAACAAGCTAGCCCAGAGACTTACTGAAATGTAATTTTAAAACAGGGATGCAAATTAACAAGTTATTTATTTATTATGGCTAGAACCAGGTATTTCAAGTGGTAGACAGAAAAGTATAACCAAGCCTAAAATGTACATTCACTTTTCAATATTTCTTTCCTGTATCATCTCGGTTGATTTAAACATTTAGGTTTAAAAGCATGGCGTGTATGCTTTGAAATTCACTGTTGCTAAAGAACTTCAGCCTTCTTGTGGCAGCCTATTAAATAGTGCTATTCACTGCCTGTTTTTCTCTTGCTCTTGGAATCCCACTCTCATTTTTCTGTCTCAATAGAAAGCTGAGCATAGATGAACTCTCATGCCAATTAACAAATCTAGAGAAAAAAAATATGCCTGATGCTAAAAAAGTCATGGCCTCTGACCTCTATTTACCTTTATAAGGTAAAATCAGAAAAAGGGAATTAAAAGGGCATTCTGTACACCTTAGTCTGTGGCCTGAGACTGTCAGCCCAATGAGCCATTATGATTTTTTAAAGGGATCATGGAACATTAATTTTTTCATTTAACATTTATTGAATAACAAGCACTACAATGAGGCTGGGTAAATACTGATACATAAAACCCAGAGAATCTCTACACTCAGAATGCTTATCCTTATCCACAGCAATAACTACCCCAGTCGCTTCTTTTCAAGAAGACTAGGGGGATCTGGAGATGCCCAAGAAGCATAACTAACTTAATCAAGAGAATATATGAAAAAAATAACCAGAAAAGCTAAACATTATTAGGATTTTTATATCATACCAGTATTGTATAGATTATAGAAAAATCCCACTCAACTGGCTTAAACATCAAGGGGATTTATTACGACGCATATGGTAAGTCCAAGTTTGGGTAATTTATTAGTTCATCGTTACTGAAGACCCAGGTTCTTCCCATCTCCCTGCTTCACGGGGGCGAGGTGGCTGCCACACTTGCAGTGGTCACATCCAGGGAAAATAATGCAGAAGAGCATGAGAAGTAGTATTTTGCCATGTGTAATGCATACTTTTCTACTCAAACGTTTGAAGGAAAAATTAAGGGTGCTCATCATATATGGGTAGTACCTGAAATACCTTGTATCTGTTCTGTGTCTTGTAATTATTTGTTAAAATTTCTTGTCCCATAATATGTTAAAAAATAAATGCTAAAATTTCTTTATAATACAAAAAAACAAGTATCTAATATAAATAAATAAATAATTGAATTAAAAATTAAAACAATTTTTTGTCCTGAAAGTTTGGGCCAAAAACATGGGTGCTCATTATACATGGGAGTACATTATACGGGACAAAATACAGTATTTCCTTCCAAGTATCTTTTTTTGTGAGAATTCTCTTATATCCCATTGGCCAGAACTACATCACATGCACCTTCTTAAACCAATCACTGGCAGGGGAATTACATTTCCATGATTGCCTTAGACTACTTTAGCCCAATTTAAAAGATTGAGCAACCACATGCCAAATGTGCTCTATTATAGAGTTAAAAAAAAATACAAACTAACCAAACAGAGGACAAGTATTGTGCAAAGCTCAGGGATGTACAGACAATGCTGTAGACAGGAAATTAGAATATGTGTTAAACAAATTGATCAACTAATTTGCTTTTAAAGTTTTCATCTGACTACACTAGCTATCTGTAACAGGAAGGCAAGATCAGTATTGGGAGCAAAATATTACAAAATATTACAATTCAAAACTTCAAATGGGAAGTTAAATAGAAATTAGGTGTTACTCAATGTTTAAAATGTTCATTTCATCAATGAAATACCACTACGGAAAGAACACTCTTCTTTTAAGAAACAAAAGTATGTCCCTGACTCTATATTTTGCTAATAAGCCAAACTTTATGAAATTCTTGAGAAAATAATACTGTTGACAATAGGGAAATAATCTCTTAAATTTATAGAATATGTTATACCTTTAAAGTGCTTTCTCATGCATTAATCTGAACTATATCTCATTCTTAGTCTAGGAAGGAATAGACAGCTATAATTGATTCCCTATTTTTTAGATATGAGACCTGGGACAGGACAAATGTTAAAAGATTTGCCCAAAGACTTCATGGCTAAGTAGTTAAAGCATCAGAATTACTTCATTCCTAATCCAATGCTTTGGAGCTATTTCATAATTTCATGTAACTTAAAATTATTGGACACTGTAAAATCCTGTTAAAAAAACTGTAAAATAGTCACAATCTTTCTTGTGAATAAATTACAATATGATGTCTTCTTTTAGATCTTACTATCTCCAAGCTAGCTGCGGCTTTTAGGTCCCTGAAATCTAAAGACCTTAGATATATTAGATGCAAAATGTTTGTTTTCTGAATGCTCCTCCTGTCATCTTCCTCTGTTTGGAATTCCACATATCCCACACAAACTCAGAATCCAGCGAGCCTTGGGCTAGACACTTGTGTGCTCTTACATCCTATTTACAAACTGATTGTGAAAGAGACCAAAGTCAAATTTTAAAAGAACAAGATTACCTAGAGTGAGACCCTCAAAGACAGAGCTGAGAAGAATCTCACTAGAGGGGGCCTTGTGTAGAAAAAAGGCTCTTCCCCCTTTCCTGAATTTCAGGGGGTTAAAAATGGAAGAAATGTTTTAAATTTGTCACCCCTCATCCCTATCATTGAAAAGTGATGGACAGATGAAACTAAACAAAACAAATATGTTCAAAGAAAGACATTTTCTAAGTAAAATTAGAAGGATGGAACAAAAATTTCCTTAAGAGGATTGTGACAAGCCATTTCTCTTGGGGAATGCTGATCTGAATGGAGGTTACAGGGAGTGCAAAATTTCCCTCTCCTGCCCAGCCCAGACTCCTACATCAAGTGGCCCATTTAAAGTCACTGCTTAGATGCCTTAAGTTATATCAAACTCTGCACTTCTGAGACTATAAACTGATCTTTTCCTCTGACCTCCAGTCACATCTCTCTCATCTTGATGGATGGCGATTCCCTACTTTTCAGGCCCTCAGACCAAAAAAATCACCCACGATTCCTATCTTTAACTCTTACCTTTCTTTCATACCCCATATTCAATGTGTCAGAAAATTCTGTTGTCTCCTCAAAATACTCATATATTCAAAATCCAACCATCTCTCTTGGCTACACTGCTACCAACCCAATGTGAGTGACTATCACTCTAAGCCCCTGGATTATCTCAAGATCTCCCTGGGGTCCCCCTGACTCTGCCCGGCCCCTCTGTTCTCTATTTTCATCACAGCATCCAGAGTGAGCCCTTGAAATCAGAAGACAGTTCACATCACTTCCGTGCTGAAAACCCCACAGTGGATTCTTAGTTCCCTCAGGAGAGAAAACACAATTCTCCCTAAGGCCTGCCGGGCCCCCTCCTTCTTTGCCCATCTCCACTGTACTCCTCAGCCCCAGCCACACCAGCCTCCTCGCCACCTGGAATGTACCTTGCCTCAGTGCTGCCCCACTGGCCTGGAGCGCTCCTCCCCAGGTACTGTCACACGTCCCCTCACTCCGGATCTGCATTCCGGTCCCACTCTGGATCTGCATTCCGGTCCCACTCTCAGTGCGATTAGGGGTGTCAGAAAAAATACAAGGCACCGGTTACACCTGGACTTCAGATACACAATGAATAGCACTTTAGTGGATGTCCCAAATACTGCATGGGACACAGACTGAATAAATTCTTCATTGTTTATCTGAAACTCACATTTAACTGGGCATCCCATTGTTTGGGTTTCGTTTTTACCTAAGTTTGGCAACCCCACAATGGGTTCTACCCTGACTCAAGTACTCTTTTCTTTCCCTCTCCTCTCAGACTCCAGATTCCTCTCACCTGCTATGTTTGTTTTTTCTTTCCTCATACCACTCAGTTTCTTCTAACAAAGTACATAATTTACTTAAACATCGCGTTTATTGTCTGTCTCCCTCCTCTGGAAAATCATCTTGTGAGCAGTTTCAGCATGGTTTATTTCATGGTTACAGAATTTTATTTTTCAACATACTTCTTTTCCATTGGTTTGAAGAGCTGGAGGTTTTTCCATGAAAACACTGAGGGAAGCCCGGGCACTTCTGTCTCTCCACGCTCACTGTTCTTACACATCTAATACATATGCACATATGTTAATGTAATTGTTTGCCATCCAAGGCTATAGTCTATAGAAAAGAAATTTGTCTTCCAGAAAATACACCAGACATACAGATAACAAAGTAGAAAATTCCCATGGGGAAAAAATTGCCTTAAAAACAATCCTAACACTGATTGAATTTCTTAATTATGACCTTTCTTTAATAGCCTAATACAGATATATACAAGGGTGGGCTGAAGTAGGTTTACAGATGTTCATATGAAAAATAAAACAATAATTAATGAATGCTAATCCGAGAATAAACTGTGTTGCCTACTCACAACTGTAAACCTCTTTTTGTCTCACCTTGTATTTAAATTAAAAAATAAACTTTTTCTCTGCTGCAGCAAGAAAGCCATCTGTGGAGTTCTTGAGTTCAGCACAAGCTACGCAGTGTGTAACCACTGTGTTCTTTCTTGATTCATTCATCTGTGTATCCACTCCACACGTTGCCTTCGTGTAGCTGCAGAGTGCACCACACTTCCAGGTGCTGGGGGTGGCAGAGTGGGGAAGGGTGGGAGAGGTGCCTCTGCGAGGGAACCTCTCCCACCCTCCCTTGGAAATCAGTTAAAGAAGCCAGTGGGAGGAGCAGAGGGCAGGCCTGGTCAGACCCAAATGGTGGGAAAATTACTCTGGCTTCTGCTACAGTGTGAATAGATTACTATACTTAGGTACATTATACTTGATTAAGAAGTATATATTATAAACATGGTCTTAACCTTAACCTCTAGGCCTCAAAAGGAAAATTTCAAGAAAAAGGGCCCTTTTGAAGAAACCACAATAGATCTGTTCTAAATATCTCATTAGTCTATTTCAATGCCATTTTTAAGGTCATTATCTGTATAGCAAACATCTGCAATTTTATTCAATTTTCTGAATTTCAACTAAACGCTAATTCAACTAACCTTAACTTTCCAACCATAACTTTAACTGTAATCTTAAACCTATCCCTAACCCTAACCTAATAGTATCCTAACCCTGGACCTAATAGTATCCTAAACCTAAACCAAACATTGAGCGAAATTCCAACACTAACCCTACTACCAATACCTTACCTCAACCTTAGGACAGAGGTAAGAATTTAAAATGGAGAAAAAGGAAGGAAGAGCTGGTGGGAACTAACAATTAAGAATACTCTCACTCAGACCAGAAGAGGATGAAGGCCTTCTTATGAATTACCTCATTTAATCTTTACGAAAAGCAGAGAAGTGACTGTGTTATTGTCCCTGTTTGCAGATACAAGATTTGAGTTCAGAAAGGTGAGTTCTGCCCTCTGTAAGGGGCAGGGTTGGTGAGCTTGCCCTCACCCACCCTCTCGGAAGTTCATGTTCTTGCCACTACAAAAGGCTGCCAATACACTTACATATAGTACAGCCAATTTAGGTAGCAGCTGGGGAGGGGAAAGGCTGAGGTAACCTGGAACAAAAACAGAATAAAGGGGGAAATGATCAGCTAGAAGAAAAGGGAAAAATTAATTTAAAATAAATAAAATTTTATGAGGATTTACCCTTTTGATAGGAGCGAAAGAGGTATTCACTTCTCAAAAGAGGAAATATGAAGCTTGGAGAGTATCAGCTTTGAATTTTGGGGGGATACCACAAGTACAACAATAAACATAGCTTCTGTTGAACTATGGAATCCAAGAGCTGGCCTTCTTGCTGAGGTGCTAATATTAACGAAAAAAATGTTACAGGAAAGAAGAGTACTTAACTTTTTTAACACAGCCCCTTTTATAGAACCTGGCATTTGTCACTGGGCAAAGAGGTTTGATCAGCATTCAAATACCCCAAATGTCAGCTGTTTCTAGCAGGTTTGGCAGCCTGGCAAGGCAACACTCCTCACTACAGGGGACAGTGGACCTCCCCTCCCCAAAAGACACTTTCACACATGTTTGTGCCAAAAATTCTAGAATGAAGATTCTTTTTGGAGGGAGATCCAGTCACTCTGAAGGTTCAATTCATGTCAAAGATACAGTCTAATCCAGGGCCAGTTGGAGAGCCAATGTCCACCCACATACTAAGATTTGAGGAGCACAGGAAATTTCTTCCTGAAACCAGCCTCACTACTGCATGGCAGAGGTCTTACAGCAGTATGCCTCGTGGCACCATTACCTGACACATCTCATTAACTGGTCATCAACTACCCAAAACATCAGGGACCGGTGAGCGTTGACAGGAAGGGTGCAAGGGGGATGCTGGCCCACGTTAGCCTGCCTCACAGAGAGGGCCGGCTAGCCAGGAGGCAGGTGCATCTACATGTAGGTACAGAGAACAAGGGCTGTATGTCCAACATGCCACAGAGCATTGTGTACATGGTCAGCACTCAGGATTTCTGGAATAATTGTTGAAGTGTTATGAGAAGTAGGGATTAGGAATCAGCCCTTAAACTAATGCTTAGGTTTTCCACTAGCTGTATCTGAACAAGCAAAAAAAAAATTACTTAGTTGAGCAAAGTGAAAGTATATCTAGCCTCTCTGTGGGATTTGGTACTAACCATGTCTGTCTGTTTTTCTAAACATGGGTCCATTTTTTTTGTGCCTTTTTACTCATTGACAAAGCAGCAAATCAAAAAGATGGAAGAGGAGGAAGGCAAGATAGGCAAAACCAAATTTAGTAATTCTCTCAGCCCCTGTCTGGCCTCTTTGGGCTTTCAGGTGGAATCACTCAGGCCAATAAATCAGTATACCTATCGCTGAAGGGGGCCTTTCTGAGGAATATATCTGGGGAGAGACTTAAAGTCTAACTGGTATTAGCTACCAGAAAGGAAGTCAGGGAGTCTTTGAAAACTCCAAGGCAATAAACCAGCAGCCAGTACACTGAGTGAGAACAGGAGGAAAGAGAAACATTCCCGCTGCCAGAGCATTTTGCAGATAATTAAAGCACAGACTTTACCTCGCAGCAGGATGATTTTTAACATACCTGACATAGGGCTCAACTAGAGCTCTCTCAACGTCTCTTCCAGTGCAGTTATGCTATTAGCTTTCAGAATATCCTACATGGGGGGAAACACTTTTCCTCAAGCTATTCCATTTTTCAATTATTAAAGAGCTTTGAGTTTAAAAGTTCACCAAATAAAACCCATCACATTCCCATCTCCAATGTACCCCTTGTCTAATGGGTGGTAACGAGATCGCTCTTGCAGACACTACAATCCACATCACTTAAACACCCAGCTGCCCTCTTTCACACTTGGAACAGGCTGTGCAATAAACCTATTCGATCTTTGTGTGTGTGCACCTCAGAAATGTATGCAGGAGTTTCTTCTTTGCTATAGAAACAGATTTCTTCTTTGCAGTGTAGGAAGTGATTCACCTCTAGGAGGCTAATTTCTTATAGTTGAGTGCAGGATCTTAATAAATAAACCAAAAAGTGAAGTGCTGTTTTGAACAGCCCTCACACCAGCAGGAAGAATTGGTGAATGAGGAACCATAGAAGACTGTTCACTACATACCCATTTACTCCAAAATATTATTTGGATCAGCATTGGATATTTTTAAATAAACTATAAGTGATTCTTCTTTCTGTATTAATTAAGAACGTACACTACTCCTCAAGTGTTTTAACTCCCCCAGTGCCAAGCTTACATCCTCTGGATTAAGTCTGATGCATGAAGAGCTTTAAAAACATAACAATGGTAAGCAACAACTCAGAGTGATTAAGAAATCAAGATGTGTGCAGGTGCTAGTAAAAAAAAAAAACATGCAGAAAGATGGCAAATCAAAATCGGAAAGCTTGCCCAGACACACTGTCAGGACAACCAGAGAATGTGAACCTAAGGCTTCAAATGCGCTAGATTTATATCACATCTCACTTTGGAAGAAACTGGGAGGAGGGCATGAAGAATATGTAAGATGCAAGGCTTTAGCAGAGGGCCTAGCACAGAGTAAGTGCTCAAGAAAAGTTAGCATGAAACACATGAAAAGCAGTGAACAAAAGGTAGGGATGGAAAGAAAATTTTTCCGTGGTGATTTTAAGTAGATTTGCAGCACAAAACAGGGAACGAGCCATCTTTTGTCCAGGCTGGTGACATCCAGTGACAAGTCCTAGCTGTGTGTATCACTCAGCGGTGTTCAGAGAAACAGCCAATAGGATGGATGAGTAGATAAGAGAGATAGAGACTGATTATGAGGGATTGGCTCACATAATGTGGAGACTGAAGTTTAACACTTGCCAGCTAGAGGCCTAAGAGTAGTGTAGTTCTAGTTGAAATCCAAAGGCCTCAGAGTAGGAGCACCAATGTCCAAGGGCAGGAGCAGACAGTGTCCCGCTCAACAGAGACCAAAATTGCCCTGCCTCCACCTTTTTGTTATATTCAGGCCCTCACCAGATTGGGTGGTGCCAACCCACAATGGTGAAGGTGATCTTTATTCAGTCTGCTGATTTACATGTTAATTTCTTTGTAAACACCCTCACAGACACACACCAAAATAATGTTCTACCAGCTCTTTGGACATCCCTCATCCCAGTCAAGTTGACACACAAAATTAGCCACCACAATATAACTATTAATTTACAAAGCCCATTTCAATTCAGTTAATACAAGCATTCCTTCTATGTCAGTATAATACTCTCCCTCTGTAAATATAAGCTGGTTTGTCTCTTCATGCACAGGTTTTTCTCAGTTTGGAGAACCTTTAGCCAAAGTCTTCCTCCAAAGCCATTCTGAGGGGATAGCCACTGGGATTTTCAGCCCAGATTCCATAACTTGGAAGCTTCTCTGATAAGGGTGGAAGCAACCGATATGTAGTAATATTGCAGTGTCTCATTTTATCAGAAACAGAGAACCTGGACCTGAAACACATCCCTCAGAGTTTCCCAGTTATGATCTCCCCAACAGTCTCCGGACCAGAAAAGACATCTCAGTAAGACTTACTTTTATCATAAAAGAATGCTTCAGAAAAGCTGAACGTTGCAGGTTTTGATTAACTTTAATCCCAACATGAAAATTTTCTTTGTTGATAGGGTTATTTTCTGTTGTGGCAGTGATAAATAATTTAAGACTTTCTTGACAAATGCCCATAGGAAGCTTAAACAGTGTTTCCTTTGGCCTCTTTCAAGGTAAGCCCCTGCTTGCAGGCTCAGGATTGATTCCTGCAAACTAAATACAAACTTACTCTACTCCTAGGGTAGTTGATGTTCACTTTTACCTAAATGTAACTGAGCAAATTTTTTTTTAAGTTTGAGTTATAGAGTAAAAAACCAACAAAAGCTAATTGTATCGAGTAATCTCTAGGAGGAAGCAAACCGTATTGAAACAATTCCCTTTGTAGACCTTCCGTTAAACTATGCTGAGTCATGGGCAAAGTCCTCGTCATAGCTGGGAATAGAAAGGTATTGTTTCAAACCTATTATGTACAAATCATCTAATTTTTCAAGGTTAATGAGTGTAATTTACCCATCTTTGGTTACTAAAGGGGTGATATATGATGAACAAAACTTGAGAGTTCATCCATTTCGTTTCTGTTGTTGATTCACCCACATTTGTTTGGCTTTTATGTTCATGTAATTGATTTGTCTAATTCTGTCCAAAGCAGATGGGCAACTACTCATGACCACTTGCAAACCATTTAGATTATTATTGTACTGATGTTTATTCAAGGACGAATGGAGAGAATATAAAAGGTGTGATGTTCAACTTAGCATAACAATATCATGAAAAATCTATTTGGTCTCGGCAGTAAAATAGATTCTCTCTGCCCAGTCAGCTTCATAAGTGCAAGTGAATTGCTTCTGTCCATGTGGCTGGACTGGCTACCCAAATTAATTACAGCGCAATGTTCTAATTCCACAATATACAGCAAACTCTCTAAGAGCATAATAAAAGAACAGTCATCTCCAATGCTACTTGATATTAAATTTAAATTTCATATTGAAGACATACTTCTCACACTTCTGAACCAGAGGATAAAAGATTATAATCACCTATTAAAAATAAGAGATATGTTTGATAATCCAGAGAGCCAGAGTCTATTCGAACAGTTCACACATACCACTGATCCTAATTTTTTTCAATGCATATATTTTCTACTTTAGTAACATATATGTTAAACCTCACAACTTTTAGTCTTGCTTTGAATTTTAATTAGTACCACTAAAATAACACAATAGAACCTTTCCATTTTCTTTTCCAGAGATATGCCATACAAATGTATATATTTTTTACATTGAGATTTGACATTTTCATAAATTTAAACAAGTTTAAGTGCCAGTGTTTATTAGAGAAATAGCAGGATACTTTTTCTTTATGCTAATTAAAGCTATGTCCCTAAATTCCAGATCACTTAAAAATACTTTGGAAGGACTGGAAGGGTGTTGTACTTTTTCTTCTCAAGTTCTCATGATCAGGTCAGTCGACAGCACAGACCAGAGATGTCAAGAAGATACTTAACATCTGTGCAGAAGAAGACCACGCTTAGCAATGGATATACCTGAGTGATTGAAAGGAAAAGCTAATGATTTCTAATTTTTGCTAAGGATCACTGTGGCCAAGATCTGTTAGAGACTTATTGATACCATCTTCCTTCTCTGGATATGAGGGAAGACCACTTTTCCCAGACCTTCTGCAGCTGCATACAGACCGTGCAACTGCGGCCTGGCCAGTGGGGTGTGGGTGGAGGTGAGATGAGCCCTGGATGTGATGTAAGCCTTTTTCTGGCTTGGCCATAAATGTCCCTAGTTTCTTCTTAGCAGATTTTCTTTGAGTTAAGTTGCAGTTTACATGGGGAAACTTCAGTCTACTTTGAAATTCAGATAGAAATCCAGATGATTAGCCTGAAATTCTCAAAACCAGGAAGCTTTGGAATGCTTCAAGAATGGAAGTTGTTTAGGCCAGTCTAGTAAGAGCTATGAGCATCACAGAAGTCCATTTTTTAAAAAACTGTGTATCTTGGAAACTGGAAGTTCTGCTTATAGTACATGCAATACTGAGTGTTAAGGATTAAGATACAGTAATATAAAGGGGTTTTTTAAAACTCAAACAGACATAACGCAACCTTTTTTTGATGATGGTGCAGACAAGTCAATTCCAAATGCTTCAGCTTCACCATGTGGAACATCAGCATTCTGTGAACTGTACAGCCCATGCCAAAGGTGAGGGGGACTTGGTTGAATCTGGAACAGCGCACAACATTCCCTAGGTTGTATTTTTAAATAAAACCCTAAAATGCAAGATTTTTATTGTATTTTTTATTTCTATGACACTACCCAGACAAAAACACTTCAGTTATTTTAACTTCCTATTTGTTGCAGATGAATGAGAATTTTTTACAATACGTTTTATTTATTCATATTATAAGATCTACATTTATGTTCTCACAACCACCTACCACTAAGCCTCTTCCTGTAAGTGAAAGATTACTTAGCTTTGCAGAAATATAAACAATGCCAGGCTTTGTGCATATTGATATTTAAAACCTCAACCTAAAATTCTACAGATTTTACAATGAAGGCAGAGATAGTCAACAATTTACTCTAAGGTGAACTTTAAGTCTTGCATTGAAGGATAAAATGTCATGTTTTATTTTCTTCTTTAATTCACCTGAGGATTTATAACTTCAAATCCTTTGAAATGTTCTCCTTCTTGTATTTAATGTAGCCTGATCTTTTGCCTAGGAAAATATATTGTCATATTTCTCAATTTTCCGGGAAGTTCCTTGAGCAACTTTGCCTTGTAAAATGCTTAGCACCACAGTGTAATGGTAACTCTACAATGAAGTTTCATGTTTTTGTAATCCTTCTCCCTTAACTGAATAATTACTGGTTAAAGAATAGTTTCTTCCCAAAAGGCTTTGAATGCTACAGTCCAAAATGCCATCCAATAACCTCAGAGAGTGAATGAGCTTGTCACTGGGACATGTAATCCTCCAGGCGAAGAAGAAGGAAACATGCTATGACATAATTAAATACTTACTTTTGGGGAAATATAGGAAAAGAAACTTCATCTTTTGTCAAATACACTTTTGTTAACCAAGACTTTGCCAGATTTGCAGCATGTCAAAACTGGTCTTTTCCTCAGCCATTTAAGTACCAAGAATGCACACTCATTGTTCACAACTAGTTTCCGCTTGCATGTGACAAAACAGCTAGTTGGAGAGTCAGCCTCGGTCAGTGTCTATTTAGGGCAAAATGTCAAAAAAGAATGTCCTGCATTTGGGGCTCAACAATAATGAACATGGCTAACTCTAGAAATTAACAAAAGAAAGTGAACAGCTTTTTAAATTCTGAAGAACATTAGATTCTGGTGTCCTTTTTGTTCTGATTGTTGTGGCTTAACACTCTGAAAAGACCACCTGTTGGGCGACCACTTTGTGAGTGTATTAAATGCAGTGATTGCATAAAAGAACACTTTCCAAAATAACCGGGCGTTATTATTCACTTATTTTATAGTAAATCTGCATTCAAAACCTGCATTAAAATATGAGGCTTTTCTCATAAGTGAAAATTAAAGCTACAAGTTTGATGTAAATGCATACTCAACTGCAAATGCATAATTTTATGGTCAAATGCATTATATTTAAAAAATGAGTTTAAGTAAACCTTTGATATGGCAATTAGAGAGTGTGTTGAATAAAGTGAAATGGTCCAAAGTGGTGCATAGCAGACAGGGAATCCCAGAGGTAATGACACCAACCAACTGCACATAATTGTTAGACTGACATGGAGAGACATAATGTGGTTGGAGAAAATGACTGTTGCCTATTAAAAGAATATGATATCCTCAGCAATCCTGAAAGCATATTTTACTGGAACAATACCTTTGAATTCATGAATAAAAGAAGTTGTAAAAATCCTCTAGAACACAGTGGAAATTAAAATATTATTGTTTAAGCCCAATTGATGAAAATGAAAGTTTGTGCTGTGACTAAGAGGAAGGAGAATACTAAAATAAAACAAAGATACTACTCCTAAGAAAAAAGATAATTTACCTATAACTATCTCTCTAGTAGTTTTTATATATGCTTTTTGACATTAAATGTAACACATAAAACTTATCTGTGGTATATGAACAAATAATTTCGATGTGTGACTATTTTCAGCTTTGTGACTACTTTAAAATAGTGTGGTGAAGATCAGTTCTCTATTCCATGATTTTTAAGGGGCACATGAGCCTATAGAGTTTGGAAAATAAAACTTTAAAATATTTTTAAATGTTACATTAAATAGTTTTCTAAGATTTTCTAAATTTTCATATTTCACTTTAATTCTGATTATAGTCTTTTCCTCATTTGTTCAACTTGCTCTACTTAGTGATTATATTGTCACAAAAACAATGCTCCTTTGTCACTGAGATATGTCCAAAAAGTTTATCCCTAAGTTTTTTGGTTTCTATTCAATCAAGGCTTTACTTCTACAAATGCTTTTAAAAGTAAAGACTTATTTCTGTTATAGTAAAAGCAAACTGTTCCTTGAAAGAGAAAAATAAAAGTGCTTCCTATAAGCCTTATTTCCAAAGTAGAGAAGACCACTGAAAAAGAAATTTCCAAATTAAGTTCGTAAAAAATCTCCTTGTTGTCATGCAAAATATAGTGCCACATTTTATCAATTAAAAAGTTATTGTTATTCTATTACAATTGTCCCAATTTTTCTTCTTTGCCCTCCTCAGCCCATCTCATCCACTGTTCTCAATTTTTCAATAAGTTCATTAAAATGTGAATGTTTAGTCAAAGTGTGAACTTTTACAAAAATCCCTCCCTGGTTAGATTTAAAGCAAGACTTTTTTCTGATAAATCAGCTCATTTGGATATTATACATTCTCTCAATTTATTTTATATTATTTAAAGAAAAGTTTATATCTTCCATATCCACAAGCAAAGATAATCCCTGGTTTACAAGAATATTTTTTTCTCCTTATGTTTCAGAGCTTTACATAGAAAAATAGAGTGTTCAAATATAAATTTGTGGAAGGATATAGCAAAGAGCAAATATTCACATTAGGGTAGGTACTGTAAATGAGATAACTCTTCTTTGTAAATTTGGATTTTTTTTATGGTGAATAATTATGTGAACACCCAATGTCATGCCCATGTATGTGTCTGGAAAAAGAGCTTATTTAAGATACTGAAATTATCTGGCAATTTTAAATTTTAGTTCATCTCACACAAGTTTAGCTTCCTAAAGACGTTTTCTTGACATAAATATCACTCAATGGAATACTCATCACCCTTCCATAAGAAAAACCATATGGAAAATTATCAAAGGACATCATGTCATGTAAAATCATGTCATAACCTAGTGTTAGAGACCACTGGGAGTCAGTTACTTCACAGGTTAATACAATCTAAAGCTGTTCTATACCCAGGCTAAAATATACTCTATTCTCCTAAGAAAATAGCATCTTACAAGCACCCTCAAAAAAAAGAGGCAAATTATATAATGTATAATAAATTAATATGAGTTCCCTGTTTTCTAAAAAGATTGAGGCCATGAATCTAGTTAAATAGAATCATAGATATAAAGTTGAGTTTATGTTGAAAAATAGGGTAGGCTTGATAAAAGAAAAGAGAGAGAGAAGTGTGTCTTTATAAGTCACAATGTACCTGGAACTGCAAGGGTTAATAAGAGGTAAGGAGGAGGTGAAGGGAGAAGAGGGAAGGGAATAAGATGGACTGTGCAGACGAAAAAGGATTCAATGGAAGGTATTGTTGGTCACAGCCTGGTGTCAGAAACAAAACTAGAAAAATGGGAACTGCTTCAATATGGAAGGGAGACAGAAAATAAATAAATGTATACCACATAGTAAAAAGAAAAAGAATAAAAAGGCTTTCAGGCATTTCACTGAGCATATCTGTGAAAAAAATAAAGCAAGCAAGAAAGAAAACAGTGAAATTGAAATTTTTTCCAAAGGTATCTCATCTAGAGAGTTTCATTGTGTCTTCCCTTTCACATCAAAAATTTAATTTTGCATTCCCTTTGTCCGTCTTGAGGCACATTTCTAGTTTATTCCATGGATTTTTTTCTTTGAAAGTTCTCCTTATTGGCTAAAAGAATGCATAAAGATCAAATTCTTACCTACTCTCTTTACTCCCAAGTTTAGGAAAGACAGGAATGTCTTATTCATGAACGTTTGAGTATTTGCTCATCTCTGCTGTACCTGTAACAGCCATCGTTTTCATACCCTTCTTGTGATGCTGATACTAACAGACTCTATCCCGTGAACTTACCATTAATCAATAAAGCTCCTTCTATGTTCATGGAATATAATAAGTTGAATTGCTCTTTTCAATTCCAGGGTTGTGGTTCCAAACTGATGACACATTTTATTTCTGATCCTTGGGGCTCTGTCCAGGCTGCTGTGGGTGGTCCCAAGAATCAGGAGTGGTGAGTTATTTGGGCTATTCCAAATCTCTGCTTGAATAAACTCAATTCCAGATGACTCTGGAAGGGACTAGTCCTTCCTGGATCCTTTTGCTCATTTTGGCCCAGGGCCACATGAACTTACCAAATCCTGTCCATATTTGCAACTTGGGGGTAATTCTGACCTGAGCTAACCTGCAATCAGGAAGGATACCTGGCCAGTCAGTTCCCAGAGCTACAGCACGTGGGAGCAGGACCAGGATGGGGGCAACTGACTCTCACATTGTCTGGACAAGGAACTTCAGTTTATCCCTTTATAAACACAAGGGTATCGGTTGTTTCTCACTTCACAAGCATATCACCAGTGTATGGACTGGTTCTCCTCCACTGACCAACACTCCACAGCATTTGCTGGATCCCCATGGAATGAAGACACTACCGTTCAGCTGATGATGCCAGGCCCCACACATTGTGCCTCCTTCTTTATGCCCATCCCCCACAAGTAACCTCAGGCAGCAGTCCTTATCCTGATCTCTCTGGTGCCCATGGCAACCCCATCTATTAATGCTGAAATGTTACTGCAGGGGTTTTTTTTTCCTGGAACCTTTTTGAAATGAACTTGTGCAGAATTCACAGCTGAAACTTACCAGCCTGAAACCAATCAGGTTCACTCAGACATACCATCTAAAAGATGACTTATGCATTCTTACTGATTAAACCTGCCATTTAACAAAAGCTTTTTGCATTTCAGAATTCATTTTCTTCCCTTCACTATTTTCTCCTAATTGCTTATGTAGAAAACTACTTGGGAGCAAACTCTCTTGCAAACCCTTACTTCAGATTTACATGAACATATACATGTGTGTGTCTGTACATGCAATACTTGAAGGACTACACATTTAAAAGCGTAGACATTTTCTATATCTAGAAAGTTCTATGTAGTTTCTTTTCCATTTACTACTTCTCTGGGCTATCATATTTAGCGAATTGATATTCGTTAAGGGTAGAATCCTAAAAACCTCCTAGCTCCCTGATTGTAGAGTGCTCTCACAGTTGCTGGGGACTGCACATTTACTCAGTTTACCCAATCTTGCTTCTCTAACACAGTTTGTATTCTTTTGGGTTTTTAAAAACCCTGTTTTGGGGTCAAATATATGGCAATGAAAGGCAACTGGACTTAGAGTAGTAAACCTGAAATTTACATAATGTTATTAACCAATGACCCAATAAATTTAATGAAAGAATATATAAAAACCCTGCTCGAAAATTGTATTCACTTAATATGCCTGTCTTTAAGAGGTCAAAAATCCTAATGCTTGTTCATTTGTATGTCACCTGTTAAGGGAACATCTTTTATAAACTGCAAAAGATTGCAGAATTAATTAGAAGAGCCAGAACTCTATCCTGGAATTACCCACTGCTGAAATTCAGCCACTTGTCAAATTAAAAAAAAAAGTTGTAAGTAAGCATAGCACCGCTAACATCGCACACCTAGGTAAGGCAGGACATAGATGGAAAGACTTCCGCCACCAGAATTGGGAGAGGGATGTGTGTTTAAAAGCTGGAATATAATGGCTTCATGTGGGGCTCTGAACCAAAAATCCAGGGTTAAATCTTGTCTTATCAATAAATGATGGATAAGGTCAATATCAAAGAGAGGGTGTGCTGAGCACCAAGCTAGGGCATGTCCTTGGGGCAGAGAGAAAGGCTGCCTCCTATAGCATTCCTGAGGGTACCAGCCACAGGGTAAGTTTATTCTCCCCGGTGCAGACCCACGCTGCGTCTCCTGGGAGTGCAGGCAGGACCTTGGTAGGGCTGCAGCAGTCGGAGGCAAGCGGTTAGTCAGTCATTCCCTATGAAGAGCTTTCTGGCTGCAGAAAGAATTGAAACCTGACAGGTTTGCTAAGCAAGGGCCAGGTAGTTACAGTAAGAGATGGTCTTTTCCTGTGAAGTGCTCTATTAATTATCCATGTGGGTAGGAATTGTTTCTCTTGAGCAGTTACTGATAGAGATATTCAAACAGTTAATGAAACTCCATCTGGATAGGGGCTTCCAAGTGGAAGTACAGGCTGAATTCATTAGTTTCAGACATGAAGCTTTCCCCCCCCTTTTCTCTTCTTTTCTTTAAGCAAGGAGAAAACCCACTATCCAAACAAACAGCATTTGTAAAGTTCTGAAAAGACATTGCTATTGGAAATGGGGAGGGGAAAAAAGAATAAATGCTTTCAAGCAAACCCTACTTTCTTTAAAATGAAAAACAATGGTAAAGGTTTCTATATGTAATTAAAATCTCATTCTGAAGTTACCATTGCAACTGGCTTCCAAAGAACTCAATTAACAGGAAATTGTAAAGAATATGGTATTTTCTTTGATAAGCTTTAAGAAGTGCTCCTAAGTAGACAATAGGTTGGATAGTAGCTTTTACCTCCAAATGATAAGCAATTATGGTTCATTCCAGGGTAGAAGAAAGGGAGGTAAGGCTAAGAAAAGTAGATTGAAGTTATTTTTGTATATTGAAATTAGATTTTCAAGTGTGCACATTTATCATTAGACTCTATACTTATATTCAGACAAAAATGATACCTTTGTACAAATTCTAGCTTAACTAAGAAAATTATGTTACTTCTTTAAAAATAAACTACAATCCCTCCCCTCCCGTTTCGAATATTTCACTCACTGCACACACACCTGACCATGGTCTCATTTCCCAGCCAGAGGTTTTCTTACAATTGAAGATTAAATGCACAGTCCTGGGGATCATTGCCCCCCGCCCCCCACCCCCGCGTTGGTTCTGCGGTGCCCACAACAGTGTAAGTTCTAATTTCAAAGTACTGAATGAGGCCTCCACAGGTGTGTGGGGACTGCAGAAAGTGCAGAAAAGACAACTTATGTCACCCAAATGTTGGTCAAGTTGACAAACCGAGCCAGTCAGCCGTGGACGATTTGATTAAGCACAGCTTCAGGTGTCTGCCTCTTGGAGTCGCTGAAAATTGGGTCTAGAAACCCAGGGTCTGAAACAGCCCACTGCACCCCCAGGGCACAGACAGACTCCGGCTGCCTGCTCTGAAGAGAGTGGACCACGGTCTGCACCTGGGGAAGGCGACAGCGGGGCACACCATCAGAGCTAATGAGCAAAAGCAGGGACACCTGGGAGGTGAAAAATTAAATCACAAATATATAAATAAATAAATGCCAGGGAACTACCTGTTATTCTCTACCTGCGAGGACCTAGGACGGCGCCTGAATTTCTGGACTTTGTCTTTGATCACAGACACAGACCTTGGAATTTTGTCGATTCCTTCTTTTCTTACAGGCTTTTTTTTTTTTTCCTTAATGGAGATCTTGAACTGCAGAGCCGCCGTGTCAGAACTCAGATGGTTAACATTCACTTCTTGCTGTTTTATTGCATATTACTGTGCGCGCCTGAGCAGCGGGAGCAGATTCGGGCAATTACAATCAAGTCAGGGCACACGCCGCGGCGGAGCAACACGAGCATGATGAGGATACTGATGAGGCACTTATCGAAAACCCCACATCATCCACACTCATCAGCCACAGCATGTCACCCCAAATGAGGCATCAGCTGCCTTCAAAAGGCTCATTGCACAGTGTTTACCGCTTCCCTCGGACCCACTTTTGATTTTACGGCCAGAGCTGGGTTCAAACAGCAGCTGTCTGGCAAAGACAGGTCTGTGGCTCCTCACAGCTTCCCCCAGAGTCCTGGGGCTTTGTCTGGGGAGCTCTGGGGAGCTCTGGGGAGCCAGACGCCGGCGGGGCAGAGGGAAGCAGGAAGGCAGAGGAGTGTCCACTTCCGTTTCTGTCAAAGAGGAATCCCTTTCCTAGAAGGGGCCCTTGATTAATTTCAAGCACTAGCACACAGTGGTGGCAGAATGGGGGCGGGGGGGGGGACGCAAGGAGCTGTTCACAGTTCTCCTTAAAACAGTAACAGGGTGGGTGGGACCTCTCAGGCAGACAGAAGTTCTGGAAAGGACAGTTCCTTTGGAAGAGACAGATCCAACCAGCAGAGCCATTGGAGTGGTAATTTTTAATTCTTTCATCATCAACTCATTCTTGGATGGCTGACACTTATTAGCAATGTAGAGAAGGCCTTTATTTCAAAAACTGTTTTTCTGCTATAGAAGGAAGTAGATATGTTCTTAGTCATATTCCTTAAAACTAGTCTTTGCTTTTACTACTTAAAACTACTCTGTGTTATTTCAGGTTACTGCAGCTTGCAGCTAACTACTTGGAGGAATCTATTTGTTTACACTGAGAAAAAAGAACACCCATTGCCATCCACTTTTAAACCTACGTCATTCCTGCTGGGGAGAGGGCAGCAGGCTGGTATTTTTTGTACATTTTTTTCAATGGTTGGATTAATCAATCCGTTTACTTTAAAGCTAAGTGCTCTAAATTTTGTAAAAATTCATCCTACAGTAAAACACTTTCCAGTTAGGTCTAGACCCATTGAACTAATACCTGTAAAATCCACACAGACTTTCAATTTTTCAATCTTTTGGGGACTTTTCAGGTCTCCCCCACACCCCCACTTGGGAGTTCCACCTCAAGCATCCAAAGTACCATGGTAAGAAGAAACAGTAGCCCCGCATGACGCAGGCAGGGAGTAAAGGTGAGCTTCCTCTCCCCCAAGGAAATGATCTGTTCTGCACACAGTGCCACAGGCTCAATGCTCCTCAGCAAGGAGTTTGGTGGAGATCAGGTTCAGAGAGACAGGCCACCAGAGTAACAGACGCTGATGAAGTTCCCTGATTCTGGGGCCTAGAAACAAGCTCCACGAACCCGGCAGCGACCTGAGGTGGCTCCTTTCCACACCGGGCATGGGCTCTGGGTGTTGGGAACTCTTCTTTCCACTTTAACCACGGCCACCGCCACTTTATTTTCACTGTTTTCACATGCGATTCTAAAGCAGTTGTCTTTAGGCTTTTAATGGGATTTTCACATCTTTCTATAAAGTGGGGAACCAAACTAAATACTTTTTGAGAGACCTCTGCATTTGGAGAACTTTAATAATTATGAGAAATTAATTTACTTTTTCTTGTCAATCATTTTACCTACTGATATTAACTTAAAGAGTTTCCAGGAATTTCAGGAAAGTGACCCCTTGATCTCAGTTCTGTCTCAGGGGCTGTGCTGGGTTTCTTTCCTTCTGGTCCTATTCTCCTCTAAACCTTCTAAAACTCCTTCCCATGTTCTTTACCTTACATTCCAGTCTGGCCCTTCCTTCCCACACTCTTCTATAGTTTCTTGGTGTCTTTCCTAAGTTAAACCTGCAGGTTTATATTACCTACTTGGATTCCAGGGAAACCTCCATGGCATGGTCTAGGGCGGCAGCCACAGAGGCCCAGAGCAAGGCGTGGCTATGCTGGCCCTGGAGGAGCCCAGACACAAGCTCACATTTCCCTTGACCTCCCTAGCCACCGCCCCGCCCCCCACCCGCCTCGGACTCCAGTAGAAAAGAGGAAGCTTGGTGCCCAAAGAAAGTGCTTATTTATATTATGGTGAGTGAATACTAAAGGGAATACAAATTATGAATGCAGAAAAAAATGGGTGGGTACCATGGGATAGTGGAAAATGTTGGAAGGTTAGATTAAGGATTTAGAATCTCAGGTTAATCTTGGTCTTTCCAAATTTTGCCTATGACTGATTTTCACTGTCATGCCTTATTAACCTTTCATTTATATTTCTTTTTAGAGGTCTCCTAGTAGATGAGATCTATCGATGATACCAGAAAAGAAAATGAGTTTTTAATGAGTTCAGCAGTAGATTATGGAGAGGATTCATGAAGCAATCAGATGTATTTGTATGGACTTTAGCGACCTTGTAACCATCGACAATGCCCATATTGGGTATTGGTTCTAGGGGTTGCAAACATTACCTATAATTCTTTAGGAAATTTTAATATTGGTTGTATATGTGTGCGTGTTTTAAATTTTTATATATTTATATGATAACTTTCTACATTGTACTGCTGATAGAAGTGTTGGGGATGGCAGGAGAACTAAAAATTGAAATGCAGCATGATAAATTCTAGGCAATTAATTATCCAAACCAAATGAAAAGGAATTATTCATGTAGAGTATTCAGAGGAACTCCTTGGTCAGATGGCTATTGAGTCTTCTAGTTTTCAACCTCTGGCTTGGGAATCCAGAGAAAAACTGTCCTACTGGATTCTTGCTGGAAGCTTCAGAGAAGATGCAGGCAAGAAAGAGGCAGCTTGCATGCATGTATACACATGCAGCATGCATATCTCGAGTTTGTGTGTGTGTGCCTGAGAGAGAGGGGGAGAGAGCGAGAGAGGGAGATCTCTTTGTGGGGGTCATCATCTAACGCTCTTTGTGATGCACATTCTAAATTAGGCAAGAGGGATGCATCTTTCAAATGCAGATCATGTTTGCATTAGGAGAGCAATGAGAACACTTGTCAGTTTCAGAACATTTATGTGCTAGAAGTACTGTTAGCAGAAGAGCAGTTTAGATAAATTCAAGACTTTTTTTGCTGATCACAAACATTAAGCTTCACACCTGAAGCCCTCAACCCCCTGCTGTGCTCTAATCCTAGCACCATTCACCCTCAGAGACTCAGAGTGCTGTGCCTCAGCTCTCAAACCTTTGATTGCCCTTACTTTGAATGCCACCACCTGCAAAAATGCCTTTTTATTCCCTTTGAGCCTCTTGAGAAGGAAGTAAAAATGATAATTCATGACAAACATTAATTAATTGTTTACAAGATGATCTTTTCTTTTTCCAACTTCTGTTCAGCAGACATGTTGAATTGCAAGATCCCACTCGCGACGCCAGAATTCGTCAAGAGGCTTGCATTGTTGTTTCTCACTGAGGCATGGGACCGACTGCAGGCCATTGTTTCTCCAGCTCAAGTGGGCCTGTCTGGTTCGCGTTGGAAGAATGGGGGTGACATGCGTGAGTTCCCAAGTATAAAAGAACTACCGGTTCTAGGCAGGAACGGGGGGTTAGCCACTAATGCAGAGTAAATAAACATTTTTCACCACCTCTTGCTCTATGTGATTTATTTTAAAGGTCAAGAGCTGCCATTACAGTATTTTAAAAGCTTCAAATTATGTTTAAAGAATGTATCACTAAACTCACAGAAACCTTATCAGAATTTAGGAACCCACTGTGATTGTTTGGTTATTGAGTTTCTCATTGCTGGAAGATGGTATTGTAAAAGCAGTGCTGATACCCTGTGGTTTCGGATATCCTGCAATTTGCTCAAAGGAAATATTGCTTAAATTCTTCTAAATTGTCTTCTAAAATATGGAAAATGTTGAGATATTTCAATTTTAAGATTTCATGCGGTCTACACTGGAAGCCACCCATTCTGGACAAACAAGGACAGACTCTGGGGACCTTTCACAACAAACGCATTCCAAATGCAAAGAACGGTCCCATTCCTGCAAAACCTCCAGTGTGTGTGTGTGTGAAAGAGAGAAATAAAAGGCAGAGGGAGATCTTTTAAATTAAAGAATCAAAAGCTTACTTCAAGGAAGTGTGGAGTAACAGCAGAAAGACTTCCTCAGCAACTGAGGTTTTCAGATTTCAAATTAGGAGCCCTTAGCTCACGGCTACTGGGCTAAAAATCAATTCTATATTTTCTGAGTTAATGCTAAGAATTGCACTCAACAGACATGGAGACTAATAAGGTATGCAGAAGGAGTAAAAGCAGCACACACACACAAATTCGGGCCTTAGTTTTGGCCATGATCCAGCACAATGATGTTTCAACCAGATTTGAAAAAAAAATCAATAACATCTGTGGTATAATGGTTAATTAAAGCAGCTCTTCAGCGCAGCTCAGGAGGAGAGGCTCGGCCTGAAATTCAGACAGCTGAAGCTTGATTATCAGGAAAGAATGCTTTTTTAGCTATAAGTGGATAGGCCAAAAGCTGCAATGTGTCGAAATGGGGAGAAAAATTGCTTTTATTTTAACTTTAGGTAATCAATACATGCATTTCACCTGTATTAGGACGCTACTCAGCTCCAAAGCCTGTTACTCCACTTCAGCATAAATTCTAGTTACTGTCTTTTGAAACTTAGGTTTAAAAAGGAGTCCTCCCTCCGCCTTCAATTCCCTGTAAAGCAAAAGAAAAGATTATGCAGGTGTGGGTGCATGTCCTTGAGACCAGTTAAAGCTCAGGCTCTAGCATGGTCCAAGGGGTTTAATCCATAAGCTATGAGAAAGAAGCTGACCTGACCTTGGGGTAAACAGAGGTCATAGCCAAAGTACAAAGGCGGCAACCACTAAAAATTCTCAAGGAAACTGTGAAGAACACGGTCAAATTTCCCCCTGCTTTTTGTCTTCATATTGTTTCAAGTCCTGGATCAGGGATATTCTATTTACCTTTTTAAAGACAAAGGTCAAAGAGTCAACAATGACGTGTCCTGGCTATAGATCGCAAAGTTCTCTCAAGAAAAAACAACTGATAACACCCATATTGACACCTTGCTTTGGCTTCTGTCTTGAGTAGAAGCATCTATGAGAGTTACAAATTTCCAAACTCCCTCCAGCCAGTTGTGCTCAGAAAGGTCAGAGTGAGGCTTCTCAAGCTTCCAGGGGTGTGGCACTGAAGCAGAACTTTGGAGTTAGGGGAGTTCCCAGGCAGACAAGGAGAGAGAAAGGCAGAGAAAGCATTCAGGACATATGTGGGTTATAAGGCTTAGTTCAGAAGAATATATACAAAAGAAGAGATACAAATATTTTATAAAATCTTCATAAACTTTATATCTTACACCAGCTATTGCCATTTTAAGAACTGCCGCGATCAGAGTTTCCAATACCTTCTTTTATGGCTTTCACAGCTAGCTAGTCCTTTCTCTCGCCTAACCACACCCTCTAGCTGGAGGCTGGCAAATTCATGGCTATGGACTCTTCTGTAAATTAAGTGCATTCACCATCTTTGGTTTTTCCTCAGAGGTCCAGCTTCTCATCCCATACTTTTCATTTTTACCTTTCTCTGAGCATTTTCCCGATTCCTTCTTTTCTCCACAATTTCAAAATGTGAGCTAGATTTAAAGTGGCAGGAAGCTGGTCTGTACTAAAGTATGCCTTAGGGGAATGAAGAATAATGCCTGCCACTTTTCGTCTTAAAAGTGTTGGTCTCTGGGTGAAATCCTACTCCTTCACTCACCGTGTTATATTAGACAAGAAACATAAACTCCTTGGGCTCCAGTTTCACCATCTGAAAAATGAACGTATGACAATAACTACTCAAACAGTTGTTATGTGGGTTTAATGCATTAGGATTTGTAGTGTTTAGAATAGTGCCTGGATAGGAAAACTGCTAAATCAGTGATTATTAAATAAATCAGTTACCAGTGCTTATTTAGTATGTGGTTCTCTGGCCAGGTTTATTTTTGTCACAGTTTTGTTGTTCCTTTTACTGCTTCAAATGCTACTCACCACTTATGCATTCAACCTTTCCCTGCTTTTTAATAGGGGACAATTCTCCACTACCATTTTAAATTTTATTTTTGTCCTATATTAGCAACTTATACTTAGAGACCATTTTTACTCATTTTTATTTTATTATTCATATTTTGAAATTATGTTGTCATATTTTCTTCCCAGTAGAGCAATGGCATTTGTCTTTACATGCATTTGGATAACTTTTATGATTTTTATGTCTTGAAGACTGACTCTCCATTCTTGCATCTGTTTTCCTGAGTTGGCCTTTATGCTCTTCCTTGATAAACTGGTATAAGTTCAGTCTTTTCAGTCATTTATTTAGTACCCCATCTTTAATTATTTCTGGGATAAAGCAAGTATAAGTAACTAAATAAAAGTTAAAGTGCATATATCTTGAACATCTACCAACTTAGGTACCATGTTCTTTGTTGTGAATATAAAAATATAATGACTGTTGCTTAGGATGTGCTTCAGAAATTAGCAAATTTAATTATTATTTAAAAAAACTTAACTGTGAGGCTTAAGCACACTGAGATCTATTCTCATGTGTATTGTAAAATAATAATGGTAGGTAAGCAGCTCAGAGTGGGAGTTCGAAAAATTCATCAAGGATCTAGTGTCCTCCCTCCTTATTCTCCTACCCTCAGGTCATCTCAAGGTTCAAGATAATTGCCAAAACATCAGCTACTACATCTGTTTCCCAGGCACCAGGATGAAAGATAGAAGCAAAGCACAGAAGGTATATATCTCTTCGCCTTAAGGAGTTTTTCCAGAATCTCCACTTAGTAATTTGGCTCACATCTTACTTGCTAGAATTTAGTCATATGCTTAGCTGCATGGAAGGCTGGGAGATTTAGACTTAACTCTGTTGTCACTTGTTCAGCCAAAAAGTCATGTTAAAATAACCAGATTAGATCCAAAATGGAGTTACTCATTCTAAATCCCATGTTAGCACACCAAAATGTAACTAAATTTCTATACTTGGTTCTTCCAAGGAAGGAAGGCATAGGTCAACCAAATGCTTAGCACAGGTTATCTGACCCAGCTCAAGGGCATCCCTTTGTTCCATTTAAGAAAAGTAACCTTGCAATAACCAATCTGCTCATCCTCAAATGACTTCTCTGTTCCTGCTCCTTCTGCCTATAAAAGCCCTTAATATTGTACTGCTCCTTAGGACTCCTTTCTGCTAAATGGGATGCTGCTCAATTCATGAAGGGCTGAATAAAGCCAATAAGATCTTTAAAATTTACTCAGTTGAATATTATTCTTTTTAAAATATAATTTATTGATTATGCTATTACAGTTGTCCCATATTTTTCTCCCTTTTGTCCTCCTCTGCCCTGCACCCAGCATATCCCCCTTAGTTCATGTCCATGGGTCATATAAATAAGTTCTTTGGCTTCTACATTTCCCATACTATTCTTAACCTCCCCCTGTCTATTTTGTGCCTAGCAATTGTGCTTCTTTTTCTCTGTACTTTTTCCCCATTCTCCCCCTCCCACTACCCACTGATAACCCTCCATGTGATCTCCATTTCTCTGATTCTGTTCCTGTTCTAGTTGTTTGCTTAGTTTGTTTTTGTTTTTAGGTTCAGTTGTTGATAGTTGTGAATTTGTTGTCATTTCACTGTTTTTATTTTTGATCTTCTTTTTCTCAGATTAGTCCCTTTAACATTTCATATAATAAGGGCTTGGTGATGATGAACTCCTTTAACTTGACCTTACCTGGGAAGCACTTTATCTGCCCTTCCATTCTAAATGATAGCTTTGCTGGATAGAGTAATGTCAGATGTAGGTCCTTGCCTTTCATGACTTGGAATACTTCTTTCCGGCCCCTTCTTGCCTATAAGATTTCTTTGGAGAAATCAGCTAATAGTCTAATGGGAACTCCTTTGTAGGTAACTCTCCTTTTCTCTTGCTGCCTTTAAGATTCTCTCCTTATCTTTATTTTTTGTTGTTTTTTTTTATTGTCATTCAATTACAGTTGTCTGCCTTTTCCCCCCACAACTCCCCCTGACCCCAGCCAAATCTCTCATCTTTAATCTTTGATTATGGAATTATGATGTGCCTTGGTGTGTTTCTCCTTGGATCCAACTTCTTTAGGACTCTCTAAGCTTTCTAGACTTGCATGTCTAATTCCTTTGACAGATTGGGAAAGATTTCCTTCATTATTTTTTCAAATAAGTTTTCAAAGTCTTGCTCTTCCTCTTCTCCTTCTGGAACCCCTATGATTCAGATGTTAGAACATTTAAAGTTGTCCCAGAGGTTCTTAAGCCTCTCCTCATTTTTTTGAATTGTTGTTTCTTTATTCTGTTCCAGTTGGGTGTTTATTTCTTTTTTTTGTTCCAAATTGTTGATTTAGGTCCTGGTTTCCTTCCCTTCACTATTGGTTCCCTGTATATTTTCCTTTATTTCACTTTGTGTAACCTTCATTTCTTCCTTCATTTTGCAATGAAACAATCATTTCTGTAAGCATCCTGATTACCAGTGTTTTGAACTCTGCATATGATAGGTTGTCTAACTCCTTGTAGCTCAGTTCTTTTCTGGAGTTTTGATCTGTTTATTCATTTGGGTCATATTTCTTTGTCTTGGAGCACCTGTTACATTGTAAGGGGTGGAGTCTTATGTATTCACCAGAGCTGGGCAACCCTCTTTGCTGTGTTGTAGTGCTGTATGTGTGGAGGGGTCAGAAAGGGAACAATGCCGCTTGCTTGTCTCTCACCTGTTTTCAGTCACTTTCCTCACTTCCCACAACTGTGCCCTTTCAGGTGCTGATTCCCATGTGGGTGGGCCTGTGTACACTTTAGGATCCTATAAGCCCCTTCAATGGACCCTCCTGTGAGGCTAGGAGTTTTTTCTACTGCCGAAACCCCCACAGGTTTCTTCAGCCAGAGGTTTTGAGGCTTTAGCTTCCCATGCTGGAACCGTGGGTTACACGATCTGTCTCACTCCCCAGTTGTTCCTCCTGGCATATCTGCATGCAAATGAGGGACCACCCAGTCCACCAGCTGGCTGGCTTTTCTCTCATCTTTGTCCAGCCCTGGCTTCCCATTTATGCCCTCCTATCAGTCTGGGTGAATGTTTCTTTAACTCCTTGGTTGTCAGACTTCTATACAGTTCGATTTCCTGATAGTTCTGGTTGTTTTTTGTTTTTAACTTTGTTGTTGTCCTCCTTTTGGTTGTGTGATGAAGGGAAACATTTCTGCCTATGCCTCCATTTTGGCCAGAAGCTGAATATTATTCTTTAATAGTCAGGGTTCTAATGCTATGAAAGAAGAGGAAAGTGAATTTTAGTACTCAACTAGTAATCTCATCCAAAAGAAAAAAGGTTTTGGTAATGAGAAGCTCAGTAGCAATGATAAACATGCAAATAATTAATTATAATATAGTAAAATGAGTACTAATTACTTTTATGTAAAGTTGTTGGTATCTTTTCTTAAAATTTTCTTTTAAAAAATTTTTTATTGATTTTAGAGAGAGAAGAGGGGAGAGAGAAAAACATTGTTTTGTTGTTCCACTTATTTATGCACTCATTGGCTGCTTCTTGAATGTGCTGTGACCAGGGATTGAACTGAAATCTTGGCTTATTGGGACAATGCTCCAACCAACTAAGCTATCCAGCCAGGGCAAGTGTCTTTTTATTTCTTTGTGTTCACTGATATGATTTATAGCTTTATAAAGTTTTTCTTTACTTCTTCCCACTGCTTGCTTTCCCCCAACCTCTGCTATCCTCCAGGCTGAACCAAGCACAGTGAAATGTGACTTTAATTGATTTCCCAAAGTGCAGTCACCACTGATTTGCAGGGTCTTATTTATGTAAATGCATGTCTCACCTACAAGTCACAAAGCAACTTGAGGAGTAGGCCGAAGTTATCTTTATAAAGAGTAGCTGCTTAACCTGGGAGGTTCTCAATAGTTGCTTGGTAGGATGATTTCCTGTTCCTGAAAAATAGTTTTGTAAGGAGCACCCAACTCTTGCAGGCTTTTTTGTCACCAGAGAGGAATGTCCACCTCAGATTATTTCTGCCAAAGTCACGTGATTTTCCCCAAGTTCTGTTCTCACACCCTTGACCAAATAGCATACAACTTTCAGCACATCCTTTAACCACTCTGGCCTGTGCTCTCCCAATATGCCTACCTTAAATTCTTAAGTGTGAACAAAAATGAAAGTGATATTATGAATGAAAGATTAATATTATAAAAATATTAATTTTATCCTTTTCTAAAGACTTTAGGATTTCATTTTGGCAACGAAAAATGCTATAAATATAAATGATGCAGATATTTTTATAAGAAAAATAACACATACATACCTCAATGAAGATCAAATAAATTAATAGATATGAAAAATGCTTTAAAAATATTCTTAAGTATTATATAAACATAAACACACAGGGTTGTATTATGTTCATTATATTAAGAACATTTTCATCAGGATTTCCAAAGAAAATAAAGGAAGTAGGTCCTGTTCATGAAGTTAGGGAAGAAACATACATACATATGAAACCACTGGGGATATTTTTAATGCAGAATATAAGGATTAGCATGATAAAGGGTTTCTATTGTGTAGAGAGGCAGCTCATAAATGCTGAGGAAGCATTTTAATTGAAAATCAAGCAATACATATTATGAAGTATAATTCATTAATTCAACAATGGTTATCTGTAGGACATAATAGGAAAACAATGAAAGGAAGTACTAAGCTAGAATGAACTGAATAATACAGCAAAAGTGATACATGACACAAAATCTTGCTGCTGAAGCATTCAAAGCCTGTAGGTCAATTAAGCTCTATCAACAAATTCAGTTTACTTCTAAGTGAAACCCATTTAATTTTTATTTTCTGGATTTATTTCACTTGGGAGAATACTAAAATAGACTCATAATGATTTAGCTTGCAGCATCATCAGCTAAGTGCTGCCTATTACAGAGAATTGCAACCTTTTATCAACGTTCTTTATTTGTTTGTTAGGGTTTTTTTCTTTTTAGATTTAACAACTGTGCAGTAAATACACCATTAGAAGAACTAATATTAATGCTTAACAATTTTCATGTTAAAAATCATTTTGCGCACATTAACAAATTAATTCAAGCAAGGCAGGTACTATATAAAATTATTCCCATTGCACAGGTAGAAGAATTAAGCAAAATTGCTTAATTCAAGGCAATACTCAGACCAGAGAAAAATAGAGGTTGAGGTGGTTTTAGAAACAGTGAAATGACAGAAATTCTTGCATAGGGTTGCCAGATAAAATACAGTATGTCCCATGCAATATTTGGAATATACTTGTACTAAAAAATGATTTGTTGTTTATCTGTGATCCAGATTTAATTGTTTGACTTGTATTTTTACTGGACAACTTTAGCAACCCTACTCAAGAAGACACACTTTTACATTTGAACCACAGCTTGCTTTGAATGACAAAAGCTGGCAATAGCACTTTAAGAAACACAAAATCTAAAGAACGCTATTGCATCCTTTTTTACTTGTGTTTCTTTGTGTTAGCCCACTACTTACACTGAGAATGATGACATAAAGGAAAGAGAACAATCAGCCATCCTAAAGCTTCTCTTCCTCTCAGGCCTTCCTTACTCACCAGTAGTCCTTCAGTAGAGAATTGCCAGAATGTGCTCATATCAATGAGTGAGTTAGTTTTGTGTGGTGTTCCCACTACTTTCATATGAGTTAAATAAATACACAAGCTATGAAATCCAAAAGAAAAAAGAAAGAAAAAAAGAATTTCCTGGATTCCTGATATGTGTTCTATACAGTATGTCTTTTATTTTTGAAATGCTCTTTTACCATTAGACTAAATAGTGGAATCAAACTAGACAGAAATGCATTGTGTCTGACCTGGACTAAGGACCTGCTGTGCCATGTCTAGCTCTTTGTTAGTTGTCCTTGAGCATCATAAATATCCTGACTTATACCATCTGTCTACTTGATCACCTAGTCTCTAGCACTCAATGTCATCATATGTAGAATATGCAGAATAGTTTCATACTTACTTGTTAATTATACATACTTAACTTACCTCACATGATACAGGAGATACAAGATGTGAAGGTTTGAAAACTCAAGTAACTTCATTTACTCTCAACACCCTGAAAGACAAATTCACACTAACTGAAAAATTAACAACTCATTGCCAGCATCTTGGAGGAATTTTTTTTTACTATTAGACGGAAGAAGCTGTAATGAGAAAAATAACAATCAGCCTAAGACATATCTCAACAAAGAGAACAGACTCTTCTTACCTATAACCAACATTTCTGGTTGGCTTATACAACAGCTGTTTTCTCTTCTTCTTTTTTTAAATCCTCACCCAAGGACAGTTTTTTTTTTCATTGCTTTTAGAGAGAGAGGAAAGGAGAGAAAGAAACATGACCCAAGAGAGAAGCACGGATTGGCTGCCTCCAATACGCACCTGGATGGGGGATTGTATGTGCCCAGACCAGGAACTGAACATACCACCTAGGTATATGCGCTCCCTGATTGGGAATTGAACTTGAAACCTTTTGGCTACAGGATGACATTCCAAAGAACTGAGTTACACTGACTAGGGTAACTGCTATATTTTTTAGTCCCTTCTCCCTCACTCCAGAAAGACTTGATTTCAGACATGCCAGTGCAGCCCCTTCCTCCTTCCTCATGCCTTGGATGTGTAAGTGGGAGTAAAACCACATGCAGACATACGTGTGGATTAAAAGCCAACACTCTAAAGAGTGGCAGAGTGGAAAGACAAAGTTGATAACAGTTGAACTGCCAGGACAATCTTGAAGTCTCCCACCTCTAGGCATAATGGGTAAATAAATGTTGTTACAGTCTATTCAACTGTTAGCTAGATTTTCTGTTATTTGTAGCTGAAAGCATTAAGAGTTTTACATATAGTAAGTTCTGGAAATACAGTAAGAACTAAGAGTGTCAAGAAACACAATGTGCCCTTGTACAAACTTTAAAGAAATGGTAGAATCCAAGTTGGTAGCTGCTGAACTGTATATACCTATGAAGCGGTCAGCCTTCTAATTATTTGATTTATTGCTCTTACTCTTCCTCAGTGCCTTTTGTCAAGAACTAGTCATCCTATGTCAAATCGTGACATTATCTATGTATTCAAAGCAGGAAGGCACTTCAGAAATGAAGTTATGCTTTTCAGCACCAGTTATTCACTAAATACTAGAATATAAGAATTTCTCTCTTTTTAATGAAAAAGAACTTACAGTTCTCTTTATATTGTAGCCAGTGTGAAATGAAGGGGAATGAGCAAAAAGAGCTCATTTGGCCAGAATTCCGGAGCTCCATTCTTGAGCTATAAACAGGGTCTCCATAAGGGCCTTATGCGCTTTTAAACTTCAATAACTCAGGTTTTGCATGTTAGAGAAACAATCTGTAAATGGTACTCAAAAGTGAATGTACTGAAGTTTAGGGCAACTACATTACACAGCTGCACAAGGTATGTACTCATTTCAGATCCTGTGACAAATGAAATACGGCCTGCAGAGCTGAAGTTCATGACAGCCCTAAGAAAAAAATTGAATTTGCCTTTAAATTCCATTTACAGTTTACTATCATCTCCACCTCATATGCTTTTGAAGTTAAATGTTTAATAATGGCATAGTGTCTTTATAAAGATCCTGTACTTGAATTCAGTGATGAGTACAGTTAGAGAGAAGATCATACCATCTTGTAGCAAAAATAATATACCTGCTTATGTTAGTTGCTTCTAAAACAGCCTCAGAAATAGAAAGGCTAGTGAGTTTCCACAGTTAGTACCACTCAGTAAATCAAAAGAAAACAGAATATAGGAGTCTAGTTCTAAGATTGGCTGAGTGATTCATGGAAATCGTTTTTTCTCCTGCCCTTCAAGGTAGGTTTTTTTTTCACTCTATACTATAAATAGAATCATATAGGCCACCAATTCACAGCCACATGATTTTTTATGTGTGTGTGTGTGTGTGTGTGTGTACAAGGAAAGGAGACACACTCTGTAATTTCCTAGTTAAAAGTCCATTCTAATATATCTTAATACAAGGACAAAACACAAGGAAAAAACACAAAACAAGTGAAATCCTACTATTTTCTGCTTCTTCCCAAAACTAGAAGTTGCAAAATCAAAGCTGAGAAGTCAACCCCCAAAAATAAATAAATAAATGAAATTTTTTAAAAAGTGGGGTGTGTGCATTTGAGAGGGAGAACAAGAATGTAGTTTCTCTTGAAGTCCTTACTGAATACATAGAGCTGAGAGCTGGGAGAGAGTTACCCAATTCACAGGTTTCTTTGGCTGGTCTCCGTGTGCTTTGCAAAGTTATTTATTTCCTGTATTTGGTCAAGATAGAGAAAACTTGGGCACACACAAATTTGATGTGGCTTTCGATTAGAATAGTTTATCAGATAAGAAGTTAAGATTTCATGATAGGGACAGAGAGCATTTTAACACTTAAGACCAAAAGCAGCTGAAGAAAAATAGTGTAATTCAAAGGTGTCCATATTCCCAGTCTCCCCTTCTGGGAAACTTTTCTCCTTCTTGTTGCTTTCCTGATTTTCTGGAGGGGCACCAAGGGTTGTTCTGCTCAACCACAACCTGCTTCATAAAGGAATCTGATAAACACCTTCACACTGAGTTGAAAGTTGCTATTAACTCCCCCAGTGGTATTGCACTTCAACAGAAGCCAAGTTTAAGAAATAAACCTCTAACTGAATGGCTTTAGGCAACCCTAGAGTATTTAGGAGGAAGTGAATGCCAAGAAGCAGGGAGGCATCCAAGGGCCCAGGACCCCAGAGGGGGCCCGTCCTCTTCCCAGCCAGCTGTGGCCTCCGAAGTCAGGCTTCACCTCAAGTCAGCCAAGGGTTGCATACGGAGTTTTGGAAATAGTCTGGAGATGCAGGTTTTTTAGGTGACCTGGTGGGCTTCAATATTTGGAAAAATGTAGGTGACACCACTCCTAGGCATTTTTTTTTCTTGGAAGTACTTAGATAAGGCTGTGGGTCCTGAGAGTGTGAAGCAGCAGCTAATACTCGATTCATTATTGACTGAACAACAGACAGGTGGGCTAGTCCCAGGCTCCAACAGGAGGGACCCTTGTCTCAGTAAAGACAGGATTTACCCCAATTAGTAGGACTTTGTCAAACACACAAGTATTCTATATTGGACTGTGTTTTTGCAACTTTGAAGGCACAAATTAGAACAAGTCATTTATGCTAGTCCTAGCTTTAAAAGATTTTGTTGAAGGTTCTTCAAGCTTTGGTGTAAAATCTCTTCAAAGTAAAGATTTTGGACTGATGAAATATGTTGTTGTTTTCATCCCATTCTGGTTTTTCATTAGGAGCTTTCAAAAAATGTTATTTATTGTATTGTGATTTGTGGTAATGGATTTTCACAATCACTCTAAACTCTCTTGTTTGGCCTATCTTAGATGCAATTGCCCCCTCTTTGTAAATGGAGCAGATAGCTAGAGTGTCTCAGACAAAAAAAAAAAAAAAAAAGCCCCAGTTTAAATGGAGCATCAATCAAAAGTGCAAAAGCCAAAGCTCTTTCTTCAAGTTCTCTACTGTCATTTGGGAGAAAGAGAACACTTAATGTATCATCTTGGATGCATTCGGTCTTGTCCTCACAGGAAAAAGCTTTTAGAATGCGCAGGGCAGCATTTATGGCATAAAAAAAAAAACTTTTAATAAACTTAAGGTGCTAATTCATACTCTTTTTTAAGATTTGTTTTTATTTTATTTTTCATTTATTGATTTTTAGAGAGAAGGGAGGAAGAAAGAGACATCGGTCTGCTGCTCCACCTACCCACACACCCACTGGTGACTCTCGTGTGTGCCCCAACTGGGGATCGAACCCAGAACCCTGACATCCAACCAACTGAGCCACCCAGCCAAGACAAATGTGAACTTCTTTGGTTTGTTTCTTATAGTTCCTGGCAAACTTAAAGGATTTTATAAGCTTGACCAGGGACTGGTTTGAATAAAGTTTCAAAAATTTTTGCTCCCTTCTATTCTTCGCCAACAGCACTGACGTCATACATTCTAATCCTGGTTCTTCTATCTGAATGTCAGTTTCCTAGTCTACACAAAAATTAATTAAAGAATAAAGACAGAAAATATAGAGAGAATAGTATCAATGTGCAGATAGGTTCCTAATTGCTTAGGAAAAGACATAAGCCCATAAGCACACACACTTACTCTCACGTAGCCACGGACGAGGGACTCACCCAGAGCAGGAGTGAGGGCTTCGCACCTCTGCTCAGCTTGGCCTTCACCCCTGATGCCTCATGGGGCCTTCAGTGACACTGACACTCCTTCCCGATAGAGTGCTGATGGGGTTGAGGAAGAAACCAAATTTTCATTGTATTGCTAAGGCAGAAAAATGTACTGGAACTAACTTTGTGCATCTCTTTAAGGAAATGTAGTTTTTTATTTATTTTTTTCTTTTGTTTTCCTCGCCTGGAGAGATATATCCAATAAAAAATTTCTATGAGCAATGCCTGAGAATTTGATGCCTATGTTTTTTTCTAGGATTTCTATGGTTTCAGTTCCAACATTTAAGTCTTTGATCTATTTTGAATTTATTCTTGTGTGTGGTGTAAGATGGTGGTCTAGTTTAATTTTTCTGCCTATATCTATCCAATTTTTCCAAAACCATTTATTGAATAAACTGTCATTAACCAATTGTATGTGTTTGCTTCCTCCTTGGAATATTAATTGAGTATAAAATTATGGATTTAAAAGCAACAAACAACAAGTGTTGGAGAGGCTGTGGAGAAAAGGGAACTCTAGTGTGCTGTTGGTGGGATTGAAGACTGGTGCAGCCACTGTGGAATATAGTATGGAATTTCCTCAAAAAACTAAAAATGGAACTGCCTTTTGACCCAGCAATTCCACTGCTAAGATTATATCTTAAGAACCCTGAAACACCAATCCAGAAGAACCTATGCACCCCAATGTTCATAGCAGCACAATTTACAATAGCCAAGTGCTGGAAGTAACCTAAGTGCCCATTAATAAATGAATGGATCAAAAAACTATGGTACATTTACACAATGGAATTCTATGCAGCAGAAAGAAAGAAGGAGCTCCTACCCTTTGCAACCGTGTGGATGAAACTGGAAAGCATTATGCTAAGCAAAATAAGCCAGGCAGTGAAAGACAAATACCATATGATCTCTCCTTTAACAGGAACATAATCAACAAAACAAACAAGCAAAAAAATATAACCAAAGACACTGAAATTAAGAACAGGCTGACAGTGACCAAAGGGGAGAGGGGAGGGAATTTTAGGGGAAAAGGGTGAAGGGTTTTCAGGAACAATTATAAGGGACAAAAGGACAATAACAAGGAGGGAGGGGTGAGAACAGGGGAGGGAGGTGGGGAGGGCTGGGGTTTTGGACTGCGGTGGGGGGGAAAAGCAGAAAACTGTACCTGAACAACAAATACAAATAAATAAACAAACAAACTAACTAACTTACTAACTCCTAAGAAAGAAAAAAATCTTAGTTAAAAAAACATAAATTCACCATTGAGAAGTTGCAATTTTGGCAATAATATTTTCTTCTAAACTTGGAACCATTTGTGTGCTAATTTAAGAACTATAGAAGAAATATAAGTTTCCTCTACCTGTGTTTAACTGGTAATGTGTTCGACTAAAATAAATAAAATACTTGAACACTTTACATCTATCTTTTTACAAGAAAGATCTCCATCAGTTAAAGAGATTTTTGACTATAATTTTCTATCTTTGTTTTATAAGTTTATGTTTTTATAATCTGAAACTCTCTGTATATTCTTTTCTGAACTCATTTTCTTGTCTTGAAGGTAGTTACCACAGTAACTAAATCATTAATAGAATATCTGACTATATTGCATTTACTTATATTGGCATTTTCTTAGCTGTCAAGTATTAAGAAATAAAAATCATAAAAAGCAAAAAAATATGGGTTTACTTTTGGCTCTCTATTGTTCCATTGATTCTTGTGTCTGTTTTTATGCCAGTATCATGCTGTTTCGATTACTATGGCCTTATAGGATAGTTTGATATTAGGTAGAGTGATTCTTCCAGTTTTGTTCTTCTTTCTCAGGATCACTCTTGCTATGTAGGGCCTTTTGTGGTTCCATATAAAATTTTGAAATATTTGTTCTAGCAGGATACAAAATTAATATCCAGAAATCAGCTGCATTTTTATATGCCAATAGTGAACTAACAAAAATGGGAATTAAGAAAACAATCCCATTCACAATTGTTTCAAAAAAAATAAAATACCTAGAAATAAACCTAACCAAGGATATAAAAGACCTGTACATGGAAATTATAAGACACTGAAGAAAGAAATTGAAGAAGATACAAATAAGTGGAAGCACATACTGTGTTCATGGATAGGAAGAATTAACATCATTAAAATGTCCATACTACCCAAAGCAATCTATAGGTTCAACACAATTCCTATCAAGATTCCAATGATGTATTTTGTAGAGTTTTGTAGAAATCTAAAACTACTTTTGGACAGACAAGTCTGGCACATTTAAACAGGCCTAACTCAGTAAATAAGCTACAGACTTAAGCAAAATAACTTCTCTCAATTTCCTCGTCTTTATGAAATTATTGCAAGGATAAAATGAGTTATAGAATTATAGTTCTTGCTGTAATGTCTAGTATATAATATGGGCTAATGAACATTAGATGCCATTATGATTTCTACTATTGCTTTTATACTTTATAATGTTTTGTTTTTATTCTTATAGCAATTTCTAGATCAATAAAACATTCATTTACATCTTTTTCTAGTTTCTGCCTTCTTAAAAGTTTTAACTCATCAATAATGCACTTTATGTAATCTTCAAAAATTATTGTTTTTGTCTCTTCCAATTTCATAGTCATAGCTTATTTTATGTATCATTTCATTGATTTTATATTGATTGGCTAGAAATTTATGAACAGGGTGTAATAGTTAAACATCGCTGTGTAACAAATTACCCCCACATTTAGCAACTTAAACCAGCAAACATTTATTATCTCACAGTTTTTGAGGGTCAGGAATCCAGTAGCAGATTAGTCAGGTAATTCTCAGGAAGTTGCATTTGGGATGTCAGATGGGCTGCACTAGGCGGGAGAACCTGCTGCCCAGGTGAGTCTCAAAGAATTTGTGGACATATTTAGTGTCATCAAAAGGGTGAACAGTCTCAATAGTAGACATTCTTTCTGACTCCTATTTTTTATTAAAAAATTTCTAGAATTTTTATCATTACACTTCGTTTGGCATTTTTTTTACTCTTTATCATGTTAAATATAAAATCTTTAATTTCTATATTTCTGAAATTTCTTTTTTTGAATGGATAGTTAATTTTGTCAGACCCTTTGTACACAATTATATTGTCATCTTCCTTTAACCTGTTCATGTGACAAATAGGACCAGTCAGTTTCCTAATATTTGTATTCTCAAAATAAACAGTATCCGATAAAGCAATATACTGCTGGCTTTGACTTGCTGCTATTTTAGTCAAGATTTCCATTTTGATATTTATATGTGAATCTATCCTCCATGGGCCAGTTATTTTATTTTACATACATGTCTGTTAAGGAGCATGTAATTTGAATTTGATATCTGACACACAGGTGGCATAATATATATTTTAGGTCTTAATAATTTCTGTGGCTCTAGGTCCATATTTATGTTGAAAAAACTTTTTGAAATAATTTTCTTTGAAAAAATATTTTATATATATTTATTCATTTCAAGGATCACATTTTCAGTGAATGTTTAAACTTAATTACTTAAATGGTTCAGATGTTTACTATTCTTTCATGGCACAGTTTCTGCTATTTTTGAGCTATTTTTGATTCACATTTTGTTAGTTGTAGTTTGTTTCAAAGTACAAAGGATGGTATGTGTTTAGATGATGTTGCTCAGCAGCACAACAAGGGGTTTCTGGCTCAGAGAGCTCCAAAGAGCCATAGAAGTGGTGGGGGGAGAGGGTCTTATAACCGTAAGTCTCTCTCTCTCTCTCTCTCTCTCCATATATATATACCACCTATATGCTGACAACTTCCCAATTTCTATCTCCAGCCTAGACTTCTCCCCTCAGTTTGACACTTGTATACCCAATTACCTACTTCACCTGTCCATCTGAATATCTAACGAGCCACTCACGTTTAATATATATGTTCAAAACCAAACTCTCAGCCTCACCCATACATATGTGTTCCCCACACTGTCTTCCCACTGCAGTGTATGCCAACTCTGTTCTTCCAGTTACTTTGACCAAAAATTTGAAGTTTCTCTTTCTCTTGTATTATATTCAATCTATTAGCAATCATGTGGCTCTACCTTCAGGATTTATTCAGAATACTGTCACTTTTCACTACCTCTATGGCTACCTCCTAAGTCCAAGCCAGCACTATCTTTTGTCTCAATGATTTCAATAGCAATCCTAACTAATAATCCCTGTCTCTGTCTTTGCTTTCTCTTTCAAAGTCTACTCTCAGTAAAACAGTCAGAGTGTACCTTTAAAAATCGTATCAAGTCACACCTCTGTCCCACACTTTTCAGTGGTTTTCCATCCTTTTCAGTAAAAGCCAAAATTCTTTAAATGGTCCACCGGGGCCACGTTGTCCAGCGCTCCCTTACACTGCCGACGTTACTTCCCAACTCCCCTCCCAGACTCTGCCCCACCCCTGCCTCTCGGCTGAGTCTGGGACACATAGGCATGCTTAAACTTGCTTTTCTTTTTTCCTGCTTGGAACCACAGGAAATCACACCAGAGATTGTCATACTATTTTAGGTCTTAGCTTAATATTGCCTTATCGAGGAGGCTTTCCCTGGTCATCTTCTCTCTTCCATTTCCAGGCATTCTGTATCCTTCTGCTTTATTTTGTTGTTCTTATCACCATCTAAAATACTACAGTTCTGTTTATGTGTTTATTCTCAGTCTCCCTCATCTAAAAGTAAGCCCCCAATCTATTTCATTTACTGCTTTAACTTTACTGTCTAGAACAGTGCTTGGCACATCGTTAGGTACTTAATAAATATTTGTTTTAAAGCTGGCTTTAAAACACATCCACAAGCCCGGGCTGGATGGCTCAGTTGGCAGCAGTGTCATCCTGTACACCAAAAGATTGCAGGTTCAACCAGTGGCCAGGGCACATACTTAGGTTGTAGGTTCGATTCCCAGTCGGAGCATGTATGGAAGTTAACCCGAGAGAGTCAATGTTTCTCTCTCACATCAATGTTACTCTCTCTCCCTTTCTCTCTCTCTAAAATCAATAAACACATCCTTGGGTAAGGATTAAAAAAAAACTTTAATGAAAAAATAAAACACATCTGCAAGAGACTTAAATTTTAGAAAATAACACCTCCAACCTCACTGTAAGCTGTGTCAGTCAGCCCCCTTTCCTCTTCAGCTTGCTGGGCAACATAACTCCACCAGCATATTCAGGTGAGTCCTTGACTTCAGCCACAAGCAGGTGGCCAGACTCTGTATTGCATGGTCTTTCTGACAATAATGTACTTAGGTAGCTTTAAGATAGTATTATCCTGTTTATATTTTTATACATTATGCACTTAGTCATTTTGTTTAAGTCCACTATTTGTCTCTTAATTTCCTACCTTTTGAATTACACTTTAAAATAGTTTTTTAAAGTAAATGAATAAACAGTTATTTTAGAAAATTTTGAAAACCAAAGAAAATGGAAGAAAAAATAAAAACCACTGAGTCTCACTATGCAACTATAAACCATCATTGTTAACATTTTATGTTTTTTCATAGTTGTCTAGTCAAAGGATTTACTTTTTGCATAATCATAACCATGCCCATTCCTCCATTTTTTAATTTGAATATGTCACAGATGAAAGTTATGTTTTTAAAGTACCATAAATAGCTACAATGATTTGAGGGGACCAAAATGTTGGACTGGCAAACACTGAGCTAGTGATTCTTTTTGGAGGATATCTGGACTGAGCACACTGCCTTCCCAGAGGCCATCTCTTTGGGATAGCTGCCTCTGCCAAAGAGCCTAATAATTACATTGAAATCTGTGCCGAGTGGTCTTGTAACAAGGTATTTGGTTTGCCATTAAAAATCATAATTGCATTAACCTCATGTTTCTGAGCACGGGAGCGCTAGGGCTGACCTTCCTTCATTCCTTACTCATACTTCACCCATAGCTGTGACTTTGCAGGAATGGGCCTACCTCTTGGAGGTGAGCTGAGAGGGGACTCTCCAGCTGTCATGAGTGGTATTACCACTTTAATTTAATTACAGTTGTCTTCAATGGGCTGGATGTTGTTAAAGTGATTTTATCTGTCATTTCACCTGGAAGTTTGTGATCAGTTCAGTTAGTCCTTAGAATATTAATAGTCTCTTGATTCTTATTAAGTTACTAGTACCTAAGCAAAATAGCCATTAAATGCTATGGAAATGTAATTGCTCCACCAACTGGTCAGCTATAATATTTTATTGCAGCAATAGAAATGAAAACAATGTTGCTTATCAATGGAGAATAGTGAAAAAGTCATTACACATAAAAATAGGAGCAGATTTTAAAAAAATAAGTTATTCTTTGAAACCCATAATTGTGAAATCAATTCCTTTTTTCTTAATGCTGAGGAATATATTTTTGAAACTGATTTCCTTTCCAAGTTATACTCCAAATTCCAATATACTTATTCAATCCATGTCTTAGTTTCTTGTGTAAGCTAGTGACTGAAGTAGACTTAAGGTTGGACATTTCCTGAGAGTATTTAATATTAAAATGAAATCTTTAATTAACCCCATAGCACACCATATTAATTAACTAATTAATTTAAAAACTAAACACCACCTGTTTAGACGTGTGAGGTCTTCACAGATATTCCTCATGGGGAATGTCCTTGATTTACAATATAAAAGAAAGAATATTTCTGATAATTCTCTATTTGTCTCTTATTGTTTTATTTCATAAACCCTTTAAGTCATTCCACCCTCTTGTGTGAAGAAAAAAATCCATAACGTTTTTGTTTCTTGGAGCTCTTCCCAAGATGCCCTCTCAGCAGCATGGCCGTCCCCTGTGATGCATGAACCTCTTGAAGGCGGCTGGACCAGAAGACAGAACCCTGGGAGCCTGGTTTCTCCTTTGCCACGAGCCCCTGAAGACTTGGAAACCTATGGAAATTTTCTGGACATGTTTTCTTATCCAGAATTTGAGGCCCTACTACAGATCAGCCTATTTCTAGCAATAAACAATCCCTGATTTCACCATGTCCAAGGGTTGCAGTTACACTTATGAATAAAAATCATTTAATTCTTCATGAAATGTAGATTCTTTAGAGCTATGTATCAAGTACTATTTATAAAAAAATTTATGTCCAATATCATAGGAATGTGTGGAATGTTAGATTTGCGTGTGTCTGCGTGGCAGGTATGCACGCACACGCCATCCTTTTCCCCGGCTCACTTCCCCTGATGCTGACGGTGGACTACAGTATCGCTTTTTTGAAAGGTCTCTGAATACATGTCTTTAAATGTTCGAGGCTTAGGCCCTCGAGGGACTTTAGAAAGTCATTTATTTCCATGCCTCCAGAAAGCATGTTGGTTAAACCACTATGGAAAGATGTGTGTTACCAAGTGACAGTTCATTCATTTATCCATATATGACATATCTATCAAGGACTTACTGTTTGCTGGCATCTATGCGAGAAGCAATATCCTTAAAGAAAAAGGAAAAAGATGAGGAAGAGAAGCATTGCCTAGGAAAGGGTGACAGAAATAGGGTAAATTATTTTGGAGATCATCCCTACAATTCTGCTGTGTTAAATGTAATGATTTTAAATGCTGATCCTTCAAAGAAAAAAAATGATCACAAGAATGCTTTTTACAAAATTTCTGTTACAAGAAGATGTGGTGATAAACAGAAGGTTGTGGTGCTGTTTTGAGGTATCTAGGATGCCATGACATTCTCCTGGAAAATAGGTGATAAGATGTCACTTAAACATGAGGCACTAAGTGATTGTTATGTCTGAGGAGTCAGATGGGAAACAGTCAGTAAAGGAGAATAAACCTGGATAAACCAAAAGTCAGAAAAAATATAAGTGCGCTCATACAAGGCAATTAGACCCTGAAAAATGTTATTTCATAACAATGGAGTGCCTTTGATAGCAGGGGAGAATTCACGAAGGCTCAAGGCCCCTGATTTCCTCCTATGTATTCTTTTGTTACCCAACTTATTACCCACAGAACAAGAATTCTGCCTCTCCCCACCCACATTATCCCTCACACCCTCTTGTATTTTCAGTGTGCTGGCTGTGACTCATCCTACACCCCATTTTGCTCTCAAGCCTCCCTGCACAATACACTCTCGTCACTACTTCAGGGTTCAGTTTAGCACACGAATCGGGCTGCTTCCATTTTCCACGTTTCCCTTTCACCACCTGAGGACCATGGCCCGCCTGCTCCTCTGCAGCAGCGCGATCTGCGTGAATACCGGGGCCCCAGGCTGAATGATTGCTTTTTCTTTCTTGTTAAATTCCGGGCCATTTCTAATGTTCCCACAGGGCTCAGCTTACCTCCCCTCCGTGCCTTTCTGCAAAGTAAAATGATAAGCAGCCATATTTCAGGAACTGCTTTAGTAGGAAAAGGCACCGAGGAAGGCATGAAACTTGCTGCAAACTGCCGCAGAAGCCAGTGCTTTTCAGGGAGCAGTGGGGCCATAGTTGTGGTTACCACTGTTTCTCGCTGAGCCCATGTTGGCCACTGGGAAGGTGTGCTTATGTTTCTTCTGCTGTTCGGTAGGACTGTGTATTTTTATCTAGGCTTCGCCCTCCCACACGGTCACCACAGAAAAGTAGATAGGTGTTATGATGCTAACCAAACTTTTGCAATCCTTCTTTGGTAATTTGGAGAACAAATTTGTATCAGAAAAAGCAGGGTCAGGTTACAGAGGTTACTGGCTCCACCTTTCCCCAAACTAGTCCTACTCACCTAAACTGACCTCTGTACAACTTTCTCATTTCAGAAATCAAATCTATTTTCTCTAAAGATATTCAAATAAAAGACTATGGACTTTGAATACCATTCATTTCAAGAAACCCTTTGCTGGAAATTATAGCACCTACAGCAATACCAGCAATACCACTTTGATTTATTTGGATGGATTAAGTCTAGAATATTCATTTTAAGAAAATCAAGCAAACCATAATATTTGGTTTCCTGGTAGATGATATCATTTCTCCAAGGAGGGTCACACATCTCAGAAAAACTTACAATTTTTCTCATTGTCTCAGAATTCCTTACACTGAATTTGATCAACGAAGTCAAGTGACAATTTATTTCTAATAAGGATGGTTCATTTCCAATTTGTTTAGGAACTTGACCTTTGAATTTTGCAACTTGTACTAAACATTTATCTAGTATGTACTCTGCTAGGTATTGGAGACTACATATATGAAACTAGCCATTCTCTTTCATTATTTCTTAATGAAATTTGTGTTCCAGTAAGCAAATCTGCTGTTCCTAAGCCTTTAAACATTTTGTTCCTGCTTTTTATCCCTTTCTGCTCACCAATTACCACAATTCTCTACCTTTAAACCCAATTCAAAATCCCCTTTCCCTAGGTAATCTTTCATGATTAACTTCATCTAACTCTGGTACTGCTCATTGGCCTTCCAAGTTGGTACTAAATTAATTTTTATGTGTTGAAAATGTATTCTGTATTCTTCAGCCATTCAATGAGTGTTTTCTATATTGCCAGACAGACATACTGACTCTGAAATGCCTTTGCCTGGAAATAACAAGGGTAGTCACATGACCCTGCCTAACCACAGGTGAACCAGCAATACAGTCTACTGGTGTGGGTTGGTGGAGGTTTTTCCAAGGAAGTGAGTGGAGTTGAGATCTATGATAAGCGGAGTGCTGCAATGGCCCCATGACCTTGGCTCCCTGGAGTTGTCCTTCATGCTATCCTCCCCTTCAGTGTGGGCAGCACCTCTGACTTGCTTCTAACCAACAGAATATGGCAAAGGTGATGGGAAGTCACTCCTCTGGTTGGGTTGTAAGATATATTACAGAGGTGTCTGTGGAAATGATGAGAAACATAAATTTGAGAAAAATTCAGAGGGTAAAATTTATAGGACTCTGGGATGGTTTGGGAGTAAGGGTACAAGAGAGAAAAGTATCAAAGATGACTCCTTGGTTTCTGTCTTGGTCATTCTTGGGCACAGAAATCATTGAAAGGTGGTCAGATCCAAGGCAAGGGATCAAAGATAGTGAGTTTCGTTTGTCATGTTGAGTATGAGGTTCGTCTGAGTCACACAAGAGATGTCAGGTAGCTGTGTATAGCAGTCCAGAGCTCAGAGAAAAGCTCTGGGCAGAAGATGTATTATTTGGGGATCTTGTTAGTAACTGAAGCATTAATGAGTATGAACTCTTTTGCCTAGGGAGAGAGATAGAGGGAGAATAAAAGCAGCATCTAATGGAACCTTGTGGGACTCTTCTAACTAATGGCTGGTTGAAGAGGTAGAGGCCTGGTAACTAACTAAGAAGGAGTTGCCGGAGAAAAAGGACAATCAACAGTGCATAGTGACGCTGGTTTGGGTGTTTCTGTTGGACAGTGTGGGTTTCTTTGACACAAGGATTACTTACACAGTCTCCCTCCCTGATTCACCTGGAAGCACTTGGAGTCTTGGCCTTTCACTTTTGTTGTAACCCACCCAGCTCTGATAGTGTTTAGGACACATAGTAGGCACATGCCAAATATTTCTTGAATTGAATTATATCCCTGTTGTTCAGAAAAGAGTGGAATGCAGAGATGTAGCAGCTCAGCTCCTTCAAGCACATAAACAAACGGGCAGAGCACAGGATACTGTTTCATCATGCAGAAGGTAAATATGCAGCAGCTATGTGACCTCAAGAGTTCAAAAGCCATTTCAGTAGTTTCTGTTGCTGAAATGTTTAATCAAATGTTTAACCTCTTAGAGATTCAGAGAACTGATAACAAAACAGGACTTTTGCCTATACACTGCAATCAGGAGTTAATTATTGTTCATGCCTTTGGCGTTCCTTGTCTCAGGCTCTTCAAGAAGGTGAACTCCCAGTGAAAAAGATGTTTGGAACAAATAGCACCTCGTGGTGCTATTTGTTTACTTATTCCAAAAATGCGTAAAGAACTTACTACATTGATAGTCAATCCTTTACCAAAAAGTGGGAGCTGTATCCTGGATTTTGGGTCTTTTCCGAAGTAAGTGAAAACATACTGATACCTCATCTGCTGCCAACAGAATATGATATGACCCTAACAAACCAACTAAATCTAGACCCCTCAGAAAAAATTCTAGGCAATACACACTCCCAAATTATTCTGCCAACCTTGAGAGTATTTGTGGTCTGGACCTCAAAGAATGTGCTTGTGTTAGTTTCCTAGGGCTGCCATAACAAATCACCACAAACTGTGTTAACTTAAAATAACAGAAATGTATTTACTTAACAATTCTGGCTACCAGAAGTCTGAAATCCAGGTATAAACGGGACCAAGCTTCCTCTGTAGGAATTAGGGAAGAATCCTTGCTTGCCTCTCCCAGCTTGGGGTGTCTCTCAGAGATCCTTGGCTTGCAGTGCCAAAACTCTAATCTTTGTCTCTGTCTTCCTAGGGCATTCCCCTCCGTGTCTCCATATCTTTTTTTCTTTTATAAGGACATTTGCAATTGTAATAAGGACTCATCCAAACAAGATCTCATCTTGATACCTTAATTACATATGCAAAGACCTTTACTCCAAGTAAGGTAACCTTCTGAGATTCTAGGTGGACATAACTGTTGTGGGGATACCATACAACTAGCTATACCACCAAAATTTCCTAAAAGCCCGTAAAGTTCCCAAACTCAATTATTCCCATATTAAAAGAAATAAAACACAGTTTCCAGAATGTATTTTAAAATTATCTAAAATGATAAGGGGCTTGACTCCGGACTTTCTAGAAAGCCTGCCTGGAGAGATGATTTCCTGTTGTCAGATAAAGAGCTATATTAGGAAGTCCCTTATAGGATGGGATTAGGTGCCTCCCATAGTACTTTCTGACCAAAGACTCTGGAGACTTGCGAGCTCACCATTAACATCAGTCCCGGAGGATCTCTTAGAAGCAGGCACAAGCTCACTAAGCAGAAGCATGTGCCTAGGAAAGATAATACATTAGTTGGCTGATGCATAGCAGAGCTCAATTTATTTGATGAATTTATGTTCTGAAATTGCCTAACTTACTACCACATAGTAAACTATGTATTTGGCAGAATCTAGTTGATGCTATCACTAATAATTTTTAGAAGAGATATAAAATTTAGTCAAGATTCATTTTATGAATTCCCCACGCCTGTGAGGCCCTCTTACTTCTTCCTAATCTAGGGTGCTGTCTTCCCAAAACTTAGTTCTGGCAAAAGAAAGAGCCTTGTGGTGGCCCAAGGAGGTAAGCATGTGTTTGTGATCCCCAAGAAAACAAAATAACCTAGTGGCCTGCCATTGCACCTGCACTAGGAGGCAAATTTGTCATTCTGTGTTGACCCAAATGACGGCATAATGATTCAGCATATATTTTTCAAAATAACCTCAGAGTAAAAGAGAGGATAGTTGTGAACTTGTTCTTCAGTGACTCAAAACCTTTACCATAACCCAGTTGGAAAGCAACAGAGCTCAGAATTTACAGAACACACCTTGATGATCCATCTAATAGTGAGGAGGAGATAAGAGTATGTAGATTATCCTGGCTGGTGTGGCTCAGTGGACTGAGCACTGTACTTCAAAGCAAAGGGTTATCAGTTCGATTCTCAGTTAGGACACATGCCTGGGTTGTGGGCCAGGTCCCCAGTACAGAGCCCATGAGAAGGGGGGACACACGTTGATGTTTCTCTCCCTTTCTTTCTCCCTCCCTTCCCCCCTCCCTAAAAATAAATAAATAAAGTCTTTTTTTAAAAAAGGGTATGTAGATCATTGCTGAAAACAACCAGTTTTGAAAGAGTCAGTTGCAGCAAAAGAAAGAACGAAACTTTCTCAAACCATTAAGAATAACATCACTTGTGAACTAAACATAATTAGGCATCCTGATTGTTCATATTAGCATTTACACTAGGGGTGGTGGGGGTGGGGAAGGGGGTAAGTTACCACTCTGAGCTATGATATAAAAGGTTAGATTGCAGAAGAACAGAGTGTGGGACCTTAAACTGGGGTCAAAGGTATAATCTTTCCCATCGCTGTCCAATGGGATTGGTCATGTTAGCCCCCTAATTGGAAGGCTAAATGCAATAATGGTTTCAAAGAGCTGAGAGCTTCAAAAGAGCAACATAATTTGAACTACAAAGGCATACTAACCATGGTCTGTGCTCAGTGCCTGGTGAGAGTAGGGCAAGAAGGATGCTGCGCTCCAGCATCACATTGCACTTCCAGAGGCTCTAGCTCTCGTCATGATACCCTTTGGTCTAGAAACACCAAGCTCTTCCACCCTACAAGTCCAAAGATCTTTTTTTTGATAACATCACTTGCTATCAATGTTATTCCACAAAATTCTAAAAGCACAAAGTAAAAATATCACCTCCAAATCCCAGCACTGAGAGAAAACCATTGTTCCACATTACATTTTGGTATATGTTTTTCTGGTCCTTTTGAAATAGAGAAATGTATACATTTTTAAAGCAACAAATAATTAAACAAAACTTTTTGGATCACTTTTCATTCCTTTATTCATTCCACAATTTTTAATGTGCACTTACTATATGTTAAGTACTATGACAGGAACTAAGATGACAAAGATGAGTAAGACCTTGTCATTTCCCTGATATGTTCCCCTAACAGAGAAAGACAGACATTTGAACAGAGGAAGGTAATCCACCCCTGTGTGAGTCTCAGGAATCAGAGATGCTAAAACTCAACTCTTCAGAGTCTTTCTCTTGGGACCCCTCTTCCTGATAACATTACATAATGTTATCATTATATAGCACAAGGACACTTTTCCATCTTCATTCCAGTAGGCCCCCAGTGTAAACAGGAAAATCATGACAATTGTCACCTCAGGTCAAAGCAAAAACTCTGACAGGCCACGGAAGGGGTTGCGGGGTGGCAATGCCAACCAGAAAAGGGAGGGAAGGGAAGAGACTATAATTCTAGGTAAAAGCAAACAGCCCGGAGATCCCTCAGTGTAAGAGAAAGCCATAGTGAAAAAGGGGATGGTCATATTTACATTTACTGAGTATTGTTTTGTGCTGGGCCCAGTGCTAAAGGCTTTCTACACACAATCTCATCTAAGCCTCAGAATGTAATTAAGAAGTTGATATCAGAATTCTTGTTTTACATATAAAATCATTTAGGCCAAAGAGGCCACACGATTTTCCCAAGATCAGCTAAAACACTTTGCCTTGAGCCCTAAATCAGTGCTCTCAACCTCAGGAAACTCAAATCAGAAGATGGGAACTAGTCAAGAAAACAGCATGGTGTGGAGGAAACAGCATGAGTTCTAGAATTGTACAAATGGTTTCATTCTGGTTGTACTCCTTCCTGGGCGAGGTCCCTTAACCATTTTTTCTAGTTAGTTTTCCCATTTATGTGTGGGGAGCCATATGTTGCTTATCACTAGGTTCTCAATGTCGACAACTATGTCTGCATAGGTCCTCCAGAACTGTGTTGCGTGAATGTCAGATTAATACATGAACTCAGGCAGGACCAGAACACTTATTTTCATAGGGCCGCGGTGAGGGCTGGCAATAATGTGAGTGAAGTGACTCACCTGGTGCCTGTACAGTGCAGACAGCCTCCCAGAAAGAGTGGGTTAGCCTCATTATTCTACAATGAAGGCAAGGCGTGGGGGAAAGCAAATTAACCCAATGGACTGCTTCTTCCCTTGGTAAAATACCAAAAGCTCAGTGAATCCTCCCCTGCCGGACATATTCCATAATGTGTGAAGCCACTGAAAGGAAATAAAAGGGAGAACTAGGTAAGAACAAACTCCGTCTGGGAGCCCTGCACGGATTGTCATACTGTGATAAATTTCCTAGAATTCGAAAACCCTTGCCTTGATGCACCTGCGCGGTGCCACCAGTTCCCTAAAGCATTTTCAGAGCTTAAGGCCACGCCGGCTCGGTGCTTGCATCTTCTGTATTGTTCTCCTGCGGCAGAGCCCAAGTCTTTTTTGATTCCTGCTTCATCCATAGGAAAAAAAAATACATACTAGGGAAGTCCTCAGTGGAAAAGGTATTGTTACCAAGCAAAATAGAAACATTTTAAAGATAAATTTCTTCCGATTGCTGTGGCCTTTTATCTGGCAACTCAGAGAAGGGTGTTAAGACTGATAAGCAGATTTTCTTTGCAAGACAGTAAAATACCAAAGGCTACAAAAAGAATGATCACACTTATGTTTTCTAAAATAAGATCTGGCTTTTGTAAAGTGTGATCTACTCAAGATACCACTGTTTATCTCCTACAAAGCTGATTTAGTTATTTCTCACCTTTTCACAATAATCTCATAGAAAATCCTCATTTTTCATTCGAATCTGTCATGAAATCTCAAAGCAGCTCAACTGGTCTTCTTCAGGAAGGAAGCCCACTGCAGCCAATGAGCCCCTTCGGGATATCCAGTCATCAGCTACTTTACCTCTAAAGCAAGAAGGTCTTGGATAAAAACAATTACTTTGGCCAAATCAGGCCCTCTTCTATATGGTGGTTTCCTAATAAGCTGTTTTAACTTGCTTTTAAGGTATGTGGATCTCTTCTTTGTGCCCAGAAGAGTTTGTCCTTCCCCTTTCCTCTCTCCTTATCCTTCCCTGGTCACGCAGAGAAAAAGAACTACTCTCCTTTCTCCTGACCCTGAAGGGGCATCAGCCAAAGTCAGAAGGACAAATCCTCCTCTGCTGAGAGCCAACCCGAGGTTTAGAGCACCCACAGACTGCCTCCTGTACACCACTTCCCAGGGCAAACGCCCCCTGGAGGAGTCTAGGAACTGAAAAGGGCTGCATCTGTTAAAGAACCAGTTCAATTATTATTGGCCAAGGAGGGCTCTGTAGTTCATAAGGTTTCTCTCTTGGCCTGATTGCTAAAAAGCCAGAAATTTTTCTGTTTTGCCAGATTTTCTTAGTATATTTTTTTCTTCAACAGTAACTTCTTGTTTGTCTTTTAGCTTTTATTAATGAGTCTATTTTATAAGGATTCCATTTCTTGTTTAAACTTGCTGCAACCTTTTTTTTTAAAGTAGATGAACTACTCACTATGAATAAATGAACATTTTAAAAGTGGCTATTGTCATTCTAACCATGCTGTTCTTCTCATCAGAGAGTAGAAAATTAACCTAGGAAAAAACCATTTAGAATCATCTTTTAAATGAGCACTATATTTTAGTTAGAAACTTTAACATGACCAACACCAAAATAAAGAGAATAACTCATTCACTGATGTAGGAAAGTTCTTATCATTAATAAATGTTCACATACAGACTCAATGTAAACTCATTACACTTACCCCCTCCCCTTAATAAACAGCGTAGAGTGAAAAAGCATCCATTTTAGATAGGTGAACTGAGTCACAGAACTCAAAATAACCAGACTACAAAATATACTGAGTCATAAAACAGGTAACAGCCGAAGATGCTGAAGTCCGTGAAGTCTGCAGAGGTAGCACTAGCTCAGAGACGGTAGACGGGAGCCTTCCAATCCCACTCCAACATAAATAGTCTAAACTAGGAAACAAAAAAATTGGTTCTCATTCCTCCTCTATGAGGAACATCTCCAAGAAAATGACATTTTTCTCTAAGAAATGACAATATTTCAGTTTTTACTTTTTTGAGAGGAGGTTATCTGTTTCTGTTTATAATTGAATAAAATAATCCTAATTACAGACTCAGTGCAACCTCTATTGAAATCCAATGGCATTTTTCACAGAACTAGAAGAAATAATTCCAAAATTTGTACAGAATCACTAAAGACCCCAAATAGCTAAAACAATCTTGAGAAAGAAGAACAAAGTTGGAGATATCACATTCCCTGATTTCAAACTCTACTGCATAGTTACAGTAATCAAAACAGGACGGTAAAACAGACACATAGATCCATGGAACAGAACAGGGAGCTCAGAAATAAACCCATACCTATATGGCCAATTAATTTATGACAGAGGAGCCAAGAATATACAACAGAAAAAGAACATCTTTTTGATAAGTAGTGTTAAGAAAGCTGGACAGCCACATGCAAAAAAACAAAATTAGACCACTGTCTTACACCACACACAAAAATTAGCTCAGCATGGATTAAAGAGTAGCATGTAAGATCTGAAACCACAGAACACCTAAAAGAAAAGGTAAGTGGTAAGCTCCTTGATAATGGTCTTGGTGCTGAATCCTTGGATCTGACTCCAAAAGCAGAGGCAACAAAAGCAAAAATAAATAAGTGGGGCTACATTAAATTTAAAAAGATGTACAATAAAAGAAACCATCAACAAAATGAAAAGACAATCTACTAATTGAGAAAAATATTTGCAAATCACATATCCAGTTAGGGGTTAATATCCAAAATATATACAGAACTCAACTGCAAAACAACAAATAAACAATTCAATTTAAAAATGTGCAGAGGAACCAAATAGACATTTTTCCCAAGAAGACACACAGATGGCCAGTAGGCACATGAAAAGATGTTCAACAGCTCAAATTATCAGGGAATTGCAAATCAAAACTACAATGCAAGATCATCTTAGACCTGTTAGAGTGGTTATTATGAAAAAGACAAGAAATGACAAGTTTTGGAGAGGATGCTGTGGTAGGAATATAAATTAGTGTTGTCAATATGGAAAACAATGTGGAAATTTCTCAATAAATTAAAAAGAGAATTTCTATTAAGCTATTTCAAAGGAAACAATAACACTAATTTAAAAATATTTATGCACTTCTATATTTATCACAGTATTATTTATAATAGCCAGACATTTAACCTATGGAAATAACCTAAGTATCTGTCAATGAGTGAATGGATGAAGATATGAGGTATGTATAGACTTATATACAATGGACTCCTACTCAGCCATAACAAAGAATGAAATTTTGCCATTTGCAACAACATGGATAGACCTTGAGGATGTCATGCTAAGTGAAATAAATCAGACAAGAGAAAAACATATCAATGCCTTCCCTTATGTGTCAAATCAAACACCACCACAAATGAACAAACAAAACAAGATGAATCTCATAGATACAGAGAACAAATTCATGGTTATGAGATGAGAAGGAGGTTGGGGAATGGGGAAAATAGGTGAAGGGGGTCAGTTGTAAGGTGATGGATGATAACTAGGTTTATTGCTGTGATCACGCTGTGGTGTATATACACCTGAAACTAATATAATATAATATAATATAATATAATATAATATAATATAATATAATATAATATAATATTATAACATTACTTCAATTATAACATTACTCCAAGTTTACTTCAATTTTTTTAAAATCCCAGTTAGAATTTTCCTGTTTAGGGAAGGAAAGAAAAATTGCCTTTGATAAATCAAAACCAGATATGATTTACTAAAAACATCCACTAAATTAATTAAGCGCAGTATACAAAGCACAAAAATTATGAGAAAAATTACTCAGAGAAATTGAGGCAGAGGTCAGTGCATGCAAAATCTATTTTCAACCCAACAACTATATCTACAATCAAAAAGTAATGTCAATATAAGTGCCATTAAAATATACACAGAAATTATACTATCCTCCTCAGGAAGAAGAGAATTCTTAAGGAGATAAACTGAGGCTGCTGTGGAGGCGAGAGATGAGGAGGGTACGCACCTAAACTTTCACACTCCTGCTGTGTGACCCACAGGCCTCTTCTGACCCTGTCAGCTTAACTTTATCCAGACAGTGTTAGACCTGACACTGCTAACATGGTGTTTTATTTTGTCAGTAAAAATCAGTATGCCTCAGAAGCATATTAATAGAGGTGAATCATGTATATTCCTAATGCGAAGCTGGTTTTAAGAGAGTGTTGGCCACTAACCCAGCATCATTCTCCCTTTATTTGTGACTATATATTTGAAAAAATGGGGGCGGGGGGAGCATACCTAAGTTTACTTTTTTAAAACTAAATAATGCCTGTGGCACTCATATTGTATCTATTACACATTTCACTTCAAAACCTCATCTCCCCTAAACCCTCTTCAATGCGCTTGAAGTAGCACCGCCAAAGGAAAGGAATTTTCTATTTAACTAGAGCACTGACATTCTGTTACACAATTCGATCTTGTCTATTTACCTGCTCTCAAAAACACAAGACACTAAACACAAAATGCTGAATGCGTTGAGTCTGCGGTGCCATAGGTGTCTGAATGCATCGTAGCTTCCCTCTCACTCATCAGTGTAATTGTTGCCATGTTATTCCATTTTTTGATTAGTCTAGTCCCTCAAGCTCAATGCTTTTTTCTGGCCCAACGTTCTTCTGCTGGTTGTCATGGTGACTGAATTGTTAGAGAGGAGAAAGGCTCTGTTGTCTGTCATTGTTCTGTTGTGGTTTAGGTAACGCAGGAGGCAACACAAGTGAAGTGGATGGACCTTTTTTGCTCTGCATCATTTCATAGTATTGAAAAATCTCACATAAAAAAGGAGCAAATAGGCCCAACCAAAGAAATAACCAAGCTCTTTCTAAAGGAAAGTGCACATTATTATAAAGAGGCAAAATGGCACTAATGATGAACTGAGTAATCTATGAAAAACGCTGCTGAATATTACATTTATTACTAGAACAATTGCTGCAACTTAAACATCACATACAATACCTACCATTTTGCAATTTAGGGTAAATATGGTTTTTTACTATACAACTGTAGCATCGGCTCTTTGATTCTCGAGGCTCTGCTACTTTAACCTTATATTCTATTTGAGGCAAAGACAGCATGTTGGAAGTTACAACTGATAGAGAATTAAGAGTTGGACAGATTTTCTTTTGGTGACAAGATAGGGTAGGATCAATTTCTACTTTAGGTATCGGGAAATAATTTTTTAAAGATTAGAGCTGACTACACAGAACTTAAAAAAATATTTTATTTATTTATTTTTAGAGAGGGAGGAAGGGAAGGAGAAAGAGAAGGAGAGAAACATCAATGTGTGGTTGCCTCTCATGTGCTCCCTACTGGGGACCTGGCCTGCAACCCCAGGCATATGCCCTGACTTGGAATTGAACTAGCAACCCTTTGCTTCTCAGTCTGGTGCTCAATCCACTGAGCCACACAAGCCAGGGCTAAGAACTTTTTATTCAACTCCTAAAAAATTATTTTGAAACTAACCAAAATAAATATAATTATTCCTCAACTTAACTTTCAACATTCCATATTTTTAAACCAGGAAATGGAGACATAAATCATAGGTAAGTGACAAATGAAAGGATGTCACATAGATAAGGGCCAAATAATAATGGTTCCTGTAAAAAACTGCTCAATCTTTTTTTTTTTAATCATTGGGTTGGTAGACATACACCTGCCCTAATCATTAACTACTTTCATTAGAATTGGTATAATTTTTTTTACTATAAACTTTCTCATTTATTTGATTTTGGAATGATTTAATTTATATTTAACTGTTTCATTTAATTATTTTAATGATACAAAGTTTTAAGTTGGTAGCATTTGGTAAAATATTATTAAAAATGTATAAAGATAAAAAAGTTTACTATGAAAAGTTTCCCTCCAGCCCCTGAAATCTATCTAGTTCTTTCCCAGTCCTCTACATATGACCATTGGAATTAGATTTGTTTGCAGTTTTCCAAAATTTCCTAAAGCTAATATCAGGAAATACGAATGGAGATTCTCATCTTACCTCTTGCATACACAAATGGTAGCATGCTCTTCACCCTGTTCTGCACCTTTCACTTACCACTATATTTGGTTCTTTTTCCAAATCAGAGCAGAGATTTCCCTCCTTCTTTTTTTTTGTTCTTTTTGTAATGGCATAGTATTCTATGGTATAAATGTACTATAATTTATTTAATCAGTCTCTATTGGTAGACATTTAGGTTATTCCCAATATTTTGCTTTTATAATGGAGGACCTTGTGTAGTGGTCATTTTTATGTATACAAATATATGTAAAAGATAGAATCCCAGAAGTGAAATTTCTACAGTTAAAGAGTATATTTGCATTTATGAATTTAATAAAAATTCTCAAATTGACCCTATAGGAGTTGTTTCAATTTATATACTTCCATCAACAGCAGGCAAAAGTACCTAGTTCCCCATACCTTGCTAACAAAAGGTAATACTAAACTTTTGAAATTCTGCCAATCTGATAGGTAAAACAATAGTACCACTCTTCAGTTTTAATTTAAATTCTGTAATTAGTGAAGTCAAATATGTTTTCATACATTTTAGAATCATTTCCTTTCCCATTAACCCTCTCTCTAGATATTTTGCCCATATTTCTTTTAGGGTGTGGATATTTTTCTAATTAATTTCTAGAAGTTCTTCATGTAATTAAGAAATTTACCCTCTGTTGTATTAAGAGTTGAAAATAGAGTTGAAAATAGAGTTGAAAATAGATTTTCCCAATCTGTAATTTTTCTTTTGACTTTGGATATGGAGTTTTTCCATGAAGAAGTTCTGGTTTTTATGTAGTCATAAAAATATCTTACGCCTTCTGTCTTTTTTCTTTCATCCTTATTCCAAGGGTATAAAGAAATTCTCCCATGTGTTTTTGTAGTACTTGTATGATTTATTTTCTTTTCTTTCACATTTAATATTAATATTTAAACTTTATCCTTGAGCAGGTTATGAGATACAGATTCAACTTTAAATTTGTCCAGATGGAATAACTATATAGCTATCCCATCACCAATAATGACCCATCTTTTCTCCTACTGATTTGAAATGTTCCCTGTAGAGATGCTAAAGTCTATTTTGTTTTCAGTCTATTTCTGGGCCTCCTGTTCTGTTACCTTGGGCTATGTATCTGTTCATACATGGAGCACTAGTAGATTTAACATACAAATACAAATAATCAATAGTATACTACCAGAACTGTAGTCTGCAAATACTCCTAACTATACCTATTTTCACACCGCAAGTATTTTGTCACATTTAGCCACAGCTCACTCTAATTCACCCCCCCCCAAACATGTATTCCTTCCTTGAATACCCAGGGAGTATACCCATTATGTTGAACTAGGCATTGATTGTCAGTCAACTTCTGGAGAATACAGCTGAGACATCACCGATTTTTCAATTAAAACTACAAATTCAAGAATATATGTGGCAGAGGGCTGTTTTTCCTTCCTGGATATGCCTTTAGGCATACAGAGTGTGGGGTGTTCATGAAGCTCAGCACACTTTCATTCAGCATCTCGTGGTGGTTTACAGCCACAGAAACCTGCGAGACATGCTGCTCTTGCTTTTGGAGGGTGCTCCACGGTGACTTTAAAGCCTAGCCATTAAAGAGCATTTGAAAGGGCACTTACTACTTAGTACCCTGTAAACATATGTTTTGATTTTCTTTCATACTGTTTAATGGTGTAATATTCAGCAAGGATCTGTGGCAACCAGCTAGCAATCACAACAGACCCACTCGAAGGAGGAGGGCCAGCACTTCGAGACTGCTCCCCCCCACAGCAGAAGGCCGTGGCCATTTCATCATCATGCCAAATATTCACAAGCTTGTTGTCTGTTATTGGTTTAATGTAGTCCATTCAACACAGATGGAAGTTGATTTTCAGTAAAGGTCTGTAAATAATGCTCTTTGGCTGTGATCTTGAGGCTTTTGAGATCAGGCTTCCCACTCCCACCCCTCCTTCTTACCAAGCATTTCAACACTGGGGAGAAGATTAATGTCCTCACAACAAAAGATGACTTTTGGAGCAAACCTACCCAATAATCAGAAGTGGCAAGTAAAAGAGGGAAGGTGGTGACCTCTCTCAGTGACATGAACAAGAAGAAACTGGAGGAGCCTTTCCTTTTGCTTAGAAAGTGCCCAAACCACTCATTGCAGGGAGCCGTGGCTGCGGATCACTTCTCTGAGACCCATTACAAAAGGTGAGCAAATCTGAAAGCTCTCCCCACCCCTCCCCAATTAGTTCAGATTGCAGTCGACCTTCAAAGATATCCATTGCAGGGGTGTTTTTCTGGTGATGATGCTGTGAAAATAATTTCCTGTTTGAAGGGCTTTCTTTCTATTCTCTCCCCATGGCAACTTTAGAAAATTTGTTAAAACGCACACACACACACACACACACACACAGCCTCTCAGGCTATCCACAAGCTCTCTAGGTGAGTAGGAACAAATGGCAGCCTATCAGAGAAGTGTGCCCAGGACAATTGCACAGTTTTGATCATTTGGGGATCTCACATGGACTCCCAAGGCAACCCCCACTGCACCGTTAGGACTCTTTTTTTAAGTAGAGGAGAAGGCAAAGTAGGTTGAAACCAAGTTGTTTGTTTAAGCACGAAGTAGTTTGACCTGGCTGCTTTTCGAAGTTGACAAGAGAGAGTTCTCACTGTGCCAGTACTTGCAGAGCAGTGGAAGAAAGAAAGCTAGAGCATCTGTATCTTCAGGGTGTCTGTGCGTTTGTTATGTGGCTGAACTGAACAGCCAATACCAGAAACCAGCAGGGGAGGGAATCTGTAGAAAAGACCGTTTGAAGGAACCGTGGATGATTCAGGACTGCTGGGAAATGTTGATATTAGTCGTAGCACCCAAGTCATGGGAAGACTCATTGTATCAACAGAAATCTCTCCCCAATAGGTGCATATTTAATTGATCCCACATGGTGACAGAAATCATGCGTGCAGTTTTTGGTAAGCACTTGGCTCATTTTAAGCATCCTAACTTCCCACTAATGTCTCTTTTCTGTGTACCCTTATTTTAAAATGTTTTTTTAAAATTAGGTATAAATAAAGAAGGCAAAAACTACAGTATAGTATAATTTCTGAGAGAGGAGGAAAATGGATGTTTCTATTTTATCTTTTCTGCCTCAATACAAGAGTGTCATGCCAAGAATTAGGCTGGAGCTAGGATTTAACGGCCATGCCAGGAATTGGAAGCAGCACCTGTGGACCAGAATTTAAATACCATGGACAGTTTTTCTCGATGCTTTTATACAGCATGAATGAGGATGTAATTTAAAAATAAGCCCTGCATCCTACTTAAAAAGATAAGAAGGAGCTGGATGTGTGTAAATGTTTGGATTAAATATGACCAAAGACTGCACTGCATTTAAGTGGCTTGGCACTTTGAAAATGATGGAATCAGGCTTCATAATGTTGTGAGCACCTACCTAATGGAACTAAATTTGCAATATAGGTGCATAGTGGAAAAGAAGGGCAGATGAGTGGCAGTGAGAATGTAAGAGCGACGGCACCGAAGAATGAAACATATTGAGTTTAATGATTGACCTTATCGGAGGCTTTCTGCTCTGACAATGAAGATGTGAATTATCCTATTATTATAAGCAGATGGATCATCTTATTAATGCACCCTAGCCTTTCACATTTTTATTTAACATTAAATTAAATTGAACAATTTCAGTAACATTCTCCTATCCCTTAAGGGAAATAGTAGCTGATGCCCAGAACTATTTTCCATGTAGCTTTATATGTATTTTCTTCTTTCCGGAGGCACACTTGCAGCTCTGTCACGCCACAGTGCTTTAGCTCCCATTTGGATAGAGCCGAGGTGACTTGGAAGTTTCTGCGTAAATTCCTTCAAATCCAGAAGAGCTGAAGGAGGTTTCAGGAGGCCGTGCTCCTCTTAATGACTCATCATGGAACAGCATCATTGAAATTCCGATTCGGACACTGTCAGCCACTTGATAGCCGTTGCTACAGGGAGCAGCAGATGAGCCACAATCAAATGTTTTCTGAATTTATCTCTAGAACAACTCTCCTTAAACCAAAATTAGGCAGTGAGTAATATTTGCTTAAAAAAACTTACTAGGCTCCTGCTTAATACTATAAATGCTGTCCTGGAAAAGCCTTTGCACACAAAGGAAACATTTCACTGGGAGGTCAATATCTATAACTATATGAAAGGATTGTATCTATTTCAAACTCTTGGACAAAGGCTTCTGTCTCAGCCTCCATTCATTCTCATTCTTATTCTCTCTCTCTCTCTCTCTTGATTTTGTTTTCTTTCAGCATATTTTAGGAACTAATCAGCTTTATAAAAGGTACTGTTAATCTACTGTTTGTCTGGGCCTTCACTGCAGCTCCTTAAGAGACAGAGTGCAAACAAAGCAAGAATTAAGGTCATTCCATTGAAATCCTTCAGAGAGGAAGGCAAGAGCTAAGTTATTGCTGAGGACTACAGAGAGGACAAGAGGAATAGAGGCCAAAAAAGAAAAGAAAAGAAAAACTCTCATTGTTTATTATTTGCCAGCCTCAGAGCAGCCCCCATTCCCATATTTGTGCAGGGATTACCCTCCCATCTTCAGAGATTAATGAGAGCCCAGACAAGTCGCTGGCCCACAGTCCTCCCTGCTTCGAAGCCCATTCTCCAGGAAGGTGGAGCTCCATGCACCCAGAGGACACACAGTGGGTCAGGGCTCACACCCCTGCCTGATGCAACTCTTCCTCCAGCTGCTAGAGACACGAGCAAACATAACTGTCAAGCGGATTCCATGCTCACCTACAAGCAAAACTTCCTCTTAGGCGGTGATAACTATGCACATGAAAATCTTAGCATGTATCAGGTATAAAAGGGGAAGGGGAGCAAAAATAAAAATAATATCCCATGCAAAAGCATTACAGAGGCATGTAACACTGGCTCCTTTCTTTCTTCCACAATCCTGATTGAAACCCTACTACCCATATTTTATTTGAGACAGAAGCCGCTTGAAGTGCACTTGAATTTATGTGTTGCTGCTGTAGCTATTCATTAAGCATCACTAAAATATACTAGTGTCAAACTTTTTAAAATGTGTCAATGGGTTGGCCTGTTTAAGTGAATGATGGACTATAAAGTTTTGTCGTTAAAGTAAGGTCAAGAAGCAGAAATTGGCCCTGGGAAGTGTGGCTCACTTGGTTGGAGCGTCATCCTACAAATCCAAAGATCACGGGTTCAATTCCCAGTCAGGGCACATGCCTAGCTTGTGGGTTCAATATCTTTTGGGGCACGTAGGAGAGGCAACCGATTGATTTTTCTCTCTCACATGGATATTTATCTCCCTCTCTCTCCCTTCCTTCCCTCTCTCTAAAATCAATAAGCACATTTTAATATGAGGATTAAATAAATAAATGAATAAATAAATGGTGATCTTTGAGTGAGGCCTTCTTTGAAAAAAAAAAAAAAAGCAGAAAGTGCCATCTCTAGCCAACAGGGATGCAGTCCTTAATTCCTAGTACTTAGCAAGGTTTGACACACAGTAAATGTACAATCAGTATTTGTTGCATGAAGAAAAGTTCCAGTATTTTGACTGTTTTAACAATAATAATTGTTAATGTTGATTGAGCATTTACAATGTGCCATGCAGTGTGCTAAACACTTTGTTTATGTTATCTCATTTAACCTTAACATTAACATCAGGAAGTTATTACCCCTACCTTACAGATGAGAAAAACCAAACTCATTGAAGGTGGGTCACTTATAATTTCACTTAGGCCCACGGTCGCATCAATAGGCAACAGCAAAGTCTGCGGTAAGACTCCAGAAGGTCTTACTCTGCACCTTCTGTTCTTAATGTTACACTGCTTCCCCTTCAAAGAAGCATTTCTTAGCTGAGTTTAAAAATATTCAGTGATTATTCCAGATTCCATGCCATTTTATTAGATGAACAAATTATCATCAGAGAGAATAAGAGTGTCACCTTTAGCCAAGGTATGTGATGAGCAGAGCTGCCTCCACAGTGGCTTCAAATTTTGTCCTCAGTTACCAGAATAATTTAGCTACACACAAAATACAATGACAACATTGTTGGTGCTTTGTTGTAAGTCATATGCACAGATTTCATGAAAGGAGTAATGCTCCTTCCCTAGGAACATCTCGCCTCCCCCGGTTACTACACACACACACACACACACACACACACACACACACACACACACACGTGCTCAGTGTCAAGTTTTCCCAGGCAGGATGAGATCTGTTTGCAAAACCCTCGGCATATGGTAGGTCTGCCTGGCTTTCCTCTGTGTTTGATTATGATTGGCCTAGTTAATTCATTTCATTGTATGTTCACCCCTCTTTGGAAACTGAACAAGATTAAACTGCATTTTTAAAGCCTTAGTAAATCACAGTGTGATTTAAATTAGAATAAAGACAAACATTCAGATCTTTTTTGAGGAAATTTGGATAGCATTTCTGGCCCCACAGGAATGTTTGTCCAGAGACTCTTAAACTGTCTTTTGGCCATTGGGATGCCCAGCTCTGAGTATATTGACTGCTCAGTATAAAATGAAAAATCCATAATCGAAGAGTAAACGGAGTGAAAAGCAATACATGAAATTATTGTTTCCTTTTAAATAACCCTAAAACCCCATTTTAGCAAACAGTGCAATTTATTATTCCTCCAAACCCTATTCTTACAAACTAGGTCAAATTGGACTGCATTATAGCCACGTATATTACTAAATTCCCTTCTTCTAGGAAAGTGCTGAAAATATATTTCTAAGTCAGTAATAGTAAACTAATGTTCCTGGAACAAAAAGCTAAGGGATATTTGCTGTTATTTTCAAGTATATTTTACTGAGCTATTCAATAATTTCTAGCATGATTATTTACTCAATCTCATCCGCATCATAGGTTGTAATATTACCTTCCAAGTAAAACCAGCGGATAAATAATAAAACGAGTAGAAGGAAGAAGGTGGAATCTTTAGCAGTACTGTATTAGAAAAGCTTTTCCTTACAGGTACCATTTGACTTCATGAATTTCAGAGCTTAATGTTTTGTTAAGAACCTTTGGATGCTTGTTTCATGTGGTATAATTTTTGTAGCATTTTAATATGGTAAGAATCAAGTTTAAGGATGAGAAACCAGAGGTCACCACTGAAACAATCATGTTTCATCCTTTTTCATTTTCAAACATAACTCTGCAATGAGTTTATGATGAAGATGAATCCGTCCTCCATTCCATAGTCAGCAAGGCTGCTCCTCATTCTGTGGTGAGTTTATCAGTGTAGTCATTTGATAAGCGTCCAGGGCTTTCTTGCTGGGCAGGTAGTCACCCTAGAGGTATGTTAAATAGAAAATGAAATATATTGCTATGGTAATATAATAGTTGCCTTTAACAAACAATTTCATTTCTGAAGAAGGCAGAAAATATCCTTCTACTCTCTTTGCCTTTTCAAAAGAAAGGGGAAAAGAACAACAACAAAATATAGTAAATGGAACTTCTGCTTATGATTTCTAGGCATCAGTGTTGTTTAAACACCACTTTTAGGAAATTTTGTATTGTCAGGAAATGCTCAGTTAAATTTTTTTAAAAGAAGTTGTCTCCAGGATGAGACAAGCACACAGAAAACAGACAAACAACAACGGGGGTGCATTTTGAGACATACTGAATCAGTACTTTAAGGTGTCAACATTTATTTCTCTATAATAAAGCCTAAAAATGCATTGTTATATATCAAACTATACACTGTATTTATTATTGCAAGATTTTCAGGGCACAGAATGGTTACTGAACAATTAATCACCACACAGCTGCATTTTGTTTGATTTGCAAGAACAACCAAGTGACCACAGGCAAATGATTTTGTAAGTGTGCATCCATGGAAGTACAAATCAGATAGCAGACCCAACAAATGCACCTACTCCTGGTTGCAAACCCAGAAGTATCTGAAATATCTGAAAAAGGCAGGTATCTTAACAGAACAGATTCACAAGGATACTAAAAAATAAAGGAAGTTTTCATCAGCACACACAAAATTGTAAAGAAGCTTAGAAGATAGAAAAGCAAAGGGAGATAGTGTTGCCTGAGAACGAGACCAGAGGGAAAGAACACAGCCCACTCCGAGAGCAGAGAGACATGCATACGCAGAGAAGTCCGGGCTCTTGGAGTAGGCCCTGGAGAGGACTTGAGTATTCACTGAAGAACTGCCCTTGGAACAACGAAGACTGGTAGGTGTCCCCTTTCTCTTGTGAATGCAAAGTTGCTCACAGGAGCTGCTTTTAACCACTCTCTAAACCTGCAGGACCTCTCTCTTTGAAGACTGTGGGCTCCCTGTTTGGGTGCAAGGCCCCCAAAAAGGAGGAAGGTAGAATATGAGGAACTCTGGAACTTTAGAACTGACAGGGAAGGGGAAGATGTGGTGGGGAAGTACCTCTGCCCAGGAGGCAAATGTACTACCTGCCTCAGCATCAGAATTAAGCAGTGGAGAGTGGTTGAGGGGGTCAGTCCACAGCCTGCTGCTCCAGACCCAGGCATTTCAGATGATGCCTGTCAGTTTCAGTCAACCCTCCCTGCCGGGGAAAGGGTGAGTACTGCTTTGGAGGGGAACTGTATTAGCTGCTTATGTTAATGCACCTAATCTTTCCATCATTATTTATGTTAATTAAACAACTGAGGCTTGCCAGATATTGAAGAAAAACAAATAACATTTAACAATAAGAAGAATAACAAAAAGTTTCCATAAAGATTAAAAATAATTACAAGAATGAAAAAATAACTTCTGATTGATATCTTCAAAAAGATTTGAGGTTATTGAATCTGTAAGACAAATATATATATACATATGTGTGTGTGTGTGTGTGTGTGTGTGTGTGTAATATTATCTAGTGCAATAAGACCGAAAAGAGCCCCGGCCAGGTGGCTCAGTTTGGTGGTCATCCTGTACACCAAAGAGTTGTGTGTTCAATCCCTGGTCAAAACACATATGAGGTTGTTGGTTCAATCCCCGGACATGGTGCATATGAAAGGCAACAAATCAATGTTTGTCTCTCACATCCATCTCTTCTCTTCAATCTCTCTCTCTCTCTCTCTCTCTCTCTCTCTCTCATCAATAAACATATCCTTGGGTGATTATTTTAAAAAACCTAAAAGAAAAAATATTTTTAGAAAATGAAGTGCAGCTACTGGAAAAGAAGAAACAGACTGTCATTGTCTGTAGACATACAATCTCCTACCTAGACACCTAGACAGTGCAAGGGAATCCATTGAAACATTACTAAAACTAATAAGAATGTTTACTAAGGCATCTGGTATAAAATCAATAAACACACATTCATAGCTTTCCTGCAAGCCAGTAGGGAAACACTGTTGTTGGGCTGACCGAACCTTCATTCTGACCCCCCTTGGCTCTTGCACCGCCCAGGCCGCTTGGAGATGGTGGTGCAACCTTCTGGCTATGAGAAGTATGCCAACTCTCCTGAGAAGCTCTCTTCATTCCTGACACAGGAATCATGACTTTCCCTCTCTTTTCCCCACCTGACAAGGGGTTACAGCTGCCTGGCTGTGCTGACTGGGTATCTTGCAAAGGTAAGGCCACAAGGGGCAAAAGAGACACATCCTCTGCCATCATCAAGCTGCTAAGCCAACACTGGCAGCTGCTTGCCTTTGGCCTTGCTTTTTCATGAGGAAAATAAACTCCTGTGTCTTTAAGCCACAGCCGTGATTTCTGTTGTTTGTGGGTAAACACATTCCTAACTGGTACATCACAACAATCCATGCAATGGGAAAAAATTTTGTGCATGAAAGAAGCAAAAACTATAATATTAGAAATAAATAAAATAAGAAAAATGCAAGAGCCATGTGAAGAAAGCTATTTTTAAAAAAGGCTTAAAAAATTAATGGACCAGTCTCTGATTGGGAAGATTTCTTAGGATAAAGATTTTTATCTATGAGCTAATGTTCTGTCAACTGAAATTCTATTAAGATGTTTAATAGAACTTACCAGCTGATTCTAAAGTTAATTTGGAAAAGAAAGTGAGCAAGAACAGGCCTTCAAAATTTCTGAAAAAAAGAGGAAAAATTAAGAATATTTATCTTGTCAGATATCAAACATATTGTTTGATATTATCTATATTATCTAAAGTTGCATTATCTAAAACAGTGCAGGGATAGGCAAATACATCAATGGAACAAATAGAAAATCTGAAAACAGACTCATCTGCATGGAATTCAGTATATAATAAAGGTTACATTTCAAGTCATCAGGAAAAGAATGGATGTTTAATACATGATGTTGGAAAAGTAAAGTATCCATTTTACAAGAATCAAGTTTGTGTGCTATAACATGTCATACATACAAATTCCAAGTAGAATAAAGAGCCATGTGTAATAAACACAATCTTTAAAACACTGGAATAAAATGATTAAGAAAGTTTTAATTTTATAAAGGTAAAGATTGACATTTATGGTTGTCATAAACATACTATAAACAAAACTAAAGCACAAAAGACAGCCTGGAAGAAAATTTTTTCCAACATGTATAACAGAAAAAGGATCAACATCAATATTTATGAGGAATTCTTGCAAATCAATGAAATAACACACTCAATAGGAAAGTGGAAAAAATTATAAACAAGCAAGATAAGAATCTTCATTAGACATACAAATACCTAAAAAACATGTTTAACATCATTAATAACAGAAAATTGAAAATTAACAGTTAGTTCTTGCCATCAGATGAGCAAAGGTTAGAAAGCATGTTAATATACAGTTGTGAAGGGGTAGAAAATTGTTTACTTACATACACAGTTGTAGAAGTGAATGAATGGAACATTTTGTGGAAGGCAATCAGCTATGATCTCTCTGTATTGAAAATGCACATGAATTTTGACACAGCAATACCATAAATTCTCACTTAGCTCTATCACTCACCTTATTATCATAGTAAGTGTACTTGAAGAAATATTCTATACTCACTTTCTCATCTCCCATTCACTCTGACTTCTAGTAGTGTGGCTTATTACCTTCACTCACCCCCAATTCCATTGGAACTCTTCTGGTAGGAGTTATAAATACCTAAGTGCCATATACAACAAAATCTTTTAAGTATTTTCCCTATTTTTCCTTCAAATATTTGAAGCTGTGGAACAGTTCTTCACTGATAGTATTTTTTTCCTTTAGCTTCTAAGACTCTTCACTCTTGTTTTTACTGCAACCTCTCAATCTCCTTTGCTAACTGTTCCTTCTTAGATCCTTCAAAGTTAATGTTCCCCAAGAGTTGTTGCTTAGCTTTTTCTTTCTTACTGTACATGTGCTCCTTGGTTGAGCTCAACCTATGGGTTTAATATCTATTTATATCTGTTTCAAGATTCTAAAATAATCAGCATCTTTAGTTCAAAGCCCCTACTGAACTCCAGATTCTTATAACTCCCTTCTAACATCTCCACAAGAACATTCCACAGGTAATTAAACAATCTCAAAAACATGTTCCTTCCTCTCTATTCTTTGTAATGATAAAAGCCCTACTCTCTACCCAGTCACTACACCTAGAATCATAGGAGTCATGGAAACACCTGGTCATCCCTAACAACACCCTCATATGCTTTCTTTCAAACAAGTCCCAGAGATTTCTCAGTTAGATTTCTCACACATACCTGCTTTTCTCTCTCCTCATTGCTGCATTAGATTATTCCCCTATCATCTCTTCAAGAAATTCTTTACCTGGAATTCATGGACTCACATGAATCTGTGAATAGACTTCAAGAGATCTGTGAGTTACCTAATATTAAATGTAAAATATGTATGTATATGCATATATGATTTTAAAAAGGGATACAGGGCCCCAAAAGGGTTAATAAAAATGAGCTTAGTCTAATTGTTGACAGTATTCTAGTTATTCTTCCTGTTTCTAGTCTCACCCTTCTGACTTGTCCCTCCATGTTGCTGCCATGATGTCTTTCCAAAATATGAATCTGATCATAGCCCTGCCTTAAAAAAGCTATAATATCCTACCATTTCAAGATAAAATCCAGCTCACCTGTAAGGCCATATGCGATCTGGCTCCTGTTGACTTCTGTAACATTTTGTATACCTATTTTCTTTCCTCCTTACATCCCAACCCCAGGCATAACTTTTGAAAAATTAAGTTGTCCTTAATGTCCTGGTTGTTCTGTACTATACCTTTGCTCATATGTCTTTCTTTACCTGGATGCTGTTCTTCATAACACTTTTGCTGCATTCCCTTTGCCATTAAGCCCATCAGACCATCCAACCCAGGTGGAATTGGCCACTTCTTCCTGCATGCCCAGAGAACGCCTTATATAGAGCTTTATCACAGTCCCTACATTTTTCATGTTACTTGACATTACAGGTCAACTGATGTACCAAACTGTATACTCTCTGAGGTAAGGGCCAGTGTCTTATATATGTCCCCTCCAGTAAATAACACAGTGCTTACTCCATAAATATTGATTGAATGGTTTAAAAGGGGACCTCCAGCCAAGATGGAGGCATAGGTAGAAAGGCTTTGCTTCCTCACAGAACCAAAAGAAGGACAACAACAAGTTTAAACACAACAAACAACCAAAACTGCCAGAAAATTGAACTGTATGGAAGTCTGAAACCCAAGGAGTCAAAGAAGAAACATTTATCGAGAGTGGTAGGAAGGGTGCAGAGATGGACAGCCAGCATGGACAGGATGCAACAAAGCAGAGGACTGGGTAGTCTGACATTTGTGTGCAGATGAGCCTGGAAGAAGGACTGGGGAGCGAGACAGACTGCACAACCCAGAGCAGGGAAATAAAGCCTCAAAACCTCTGGCTGTAAAAACCTGTGGGGATTATGGTGGTGGGAGAAACTCCCAGACTCAGGAGAGTTTGTTGTAGAGACCCACATGGTTCTAGAATGTATACATTCTATACAAGCCCACTCACCTGGGAATCAGCTTCAGATGGGTCCAATTTTCTTGTAGGTAGTTGGAGAAGTAACTAAAAGTTGGCCAAGAGACAAGCAAGCAGCACTGCTCCTTCTCGGACTCCTCCCCCACGTACAGCACCACAACACAGCAACATGGGTTACCCTGCTCTGGCCATTACATAAGGCTCTGCCCCTTACAACATAACAGGTGTGCTAAGTCAAATAAGTATGTCCCAAATGAAATAACACATTAAAACTCCAGAAAAATAGCTAATCAAGGAAATAGCTAACCTACCAGATGCAGAGTTCCAAAGACTACTAATCAGTATGCTCACAGAAATGATTGAGTATGTATGCAAAATATAAGAAGCGAAGGCTATGCAAAGTGAAATAAAGAAAAATATATAAAAACCAACAATGAAGGGAAGGAAACTGGGACTCAAATCAAAGATTTGGAACAGAAGGAAGAAATAAACATTCAACTGGAACAGAATGAAGAAACCAGAATTCCAAAAAATGAGGAGAGGCTGGGGAGCCTTTGGGACACTTTTAAATGTTCCAACATCCAAATCACATGGGTGCCAGAAGGAGAAGAGGAAGAGCAAGAAATTGAAAACTTATGTGAACAAATAATGAAGGAAAAAAATCCCCAATCTGGTGAAGAAAATAGACTTCCAGAGAATCTCAAAGAAATTAGACTCAAAGAGGAACACACTAAGACACACCATAATTACATTATCCTAGAATAGAGATAAGTAGAGACTCTTAAAAGCAGTAAAAGAAAAGGAGAGTTACCTACAAAGGAGTGTTCATAGGACTATCAGCTGATTCCTTCAATGAAATCTTATGGGCAAGAAGGGGCTGGAAAGAAGTATTCAAGGTCATGAAAAGCAGAGACCTACAACCTAGATTATTCTATCCAGCAAAGCTATCATTTAGAATGGAAGGGCAGATAAAGTGCTTCCCAGACAAGGTCAGGTTAAAGAACTTATCTAAGAAAAAGAAGATCAGAACTATGAACAGTAAAATGACAAAAAAACTCACAACTATTAACAACTGAACCAAAACAAACAAACAGGCAAACAACTAGATCAGGAACAGAATTACAGAAATGAAGATATCATGGAGGGTTATCAATGGCAAGGGGGAGGGGGAGAATCGGGGAAAAGGTACAGGGAATAAGAAGCATAAATGGTAGGTACGAAATAGACAGGGGGAGAGTAGGAAATGAAGAAGCCAAAGAACTTATATGCATGACCCTTGGACATGAACAAAACAGGGAGGAATGCAGGGCAGAGAGGGATTGGGGGGAGGAATGGGACAACTGTGATAGCATAGTCAATAAAATATACTAAAAAAAAAAGAATGACTTAAAAAGATACCAGTGTCATTGTTCTATTACCATTGACTTCTTCTCATATGTTAAAAACAAAAGAAATGGAAAGAGCATCTCAGATAATAGAAAGTGATGAGGAAAATTTGTAAGGTACAAATAGAATCTTATGAATACCAAACCCTCATTGCATAGGCCAAGAATTCTAAAATAATGTGAAACAAGAAACATGATAGAGAAAAGTTTAATTTTTGCTGGGAACAACATAGCTTTCTGTTGTCCTCATTCAAATATTAATTTCATAAGATTAATTTTTCATAACCTGTATGTAATGTTAAAAGATGTACTAGCCTGAAGCCTATACTAGAAAGTAAAATTAAGACATCAGTGTTTTAAGTTTGAGAATAACTAATTGAAAATAAGAATAGAAAATAGGAATAAAATAAGCAGCTTTTACATTTAAGATATAAAAATAAAGCAGCTGATTCTGATTCTAAGATTTTGACATATTGTAGGCAAGATCATTTCTTTTCAAAATTCCTTGACATATAAATCTTGAAAAATAATGACACCTCAAGAATACCTATCATGTTACATTTGTGTATAGTCAAATGTTGAAGGCAGGAAGGAAAATGGACAGAGATGAAAGAAAATATGTCATATGTGTACAGGGTGGGAGGGGGCTTGGGGGGAATTTCTAAAAAAATACACCAAGTTCTTGAAAAGGAAGTTTCCTACTTGCTTCAGTGAAATAACAATCTCACATAAAGAATGCATTATCATTGCATCATGCAAATATTGACCAACTTAGCTAATCGTGGCTGTACATCCACAGCCTCTTTTTTCCCCTGGAGTCTGCAGCGACAGCTTTGTGTACTCTGCAGTCTCTTGTGCCTGAGCCAACAACTGATAGAGTATTAGATCAAAGCCTTAATACACAGATGCCAGGCAATTTGGTATTAAACAAGTGATAAGAGTACAAAAGAAGTCTCAATGTACTTTCACCACAATTTGAACAGCAAATAGTTAATTAGGTTGATAATAGATGTCAACATTTCATATGATGTCATGGTTCTCGAAAGTGTAACTTCTCTACCCTGAAGATGGAAAACTACATTATTTTGTTTTTTAAAAGAAGCAAGGATGAATGCCATTTTATTATTTATGATTTTTCTACTCTGAAGCACTTGGTTAAACACAGTTTTAATTATTTCTTCAGGTTTTTTAAGTAAATGGACAGAATATAATTTTTATCTGCATAATTTAAGTGAGGTGTTTAAACGGTGATATGATGAGCCAGTAAAGTTTGCATTCAATGCAAATAATCAAGGCCTGAATTCATTAAGGATGATGTAGATGCTACTATTTCCAGATTTTTTTTTAGGTTTCTTTATGTGTGTGATTTACAAAATACCTTACCCACTCATTCCAAAAAAATGATGCCATGAAATATGAAACACCTGTACCTTCCAGCTATTTTTATTGAAATGAAAACAATCAACAATCTAGTTATTTTAAATAACTACCATATTTTGCCATGTATAATCACACATTTTGCCCAAATTTTTGAGGGAAAAATAAGGATGCATATTATACATGGGTAGTATTAATTCTGTTTCTATATAATTTAATGCTAAAATTCCTTTATAATACAAAAAACAAGTATCTAAATATAAATAAATAAATAAATAAATAGTTGAATTACAAAATTAAAATGGAAGATTTTTTTCCTGACAGTTTGGGCAAAAAATGTGGGTATGCATTATATATATACTGTAAAATATGGTAAACAAACATCAGAAAAATTAAATACATTAAAAAGTTTTTTTCTCTGTAAGCAGCATACAAATAGGCCAAGTATGAAATACTCTAAAGTATATTTTTTTAGCTAAGAAATATATAAAGGTTATTAGAGAGATGATATGAGGTCTGCCCAGAAAGTATCCAGCCATGTGTTATGAAAAATGGAGGCCTTTATTGAAGAACATAGAAGATACAATAAACATTGTACATAAGACAATGATGCCTCAGTCCTCTTCAAAGTAGACACCTTGGGACCTCACACAGTTCTCTGATCTTTGTTAACTGTAGTCCATACCCATTCAACATCCTTAGGTGTTCTGCTTATTGCAGGCCCTCCAGAACATGGATTGCTTTCAATGGATTCTCAAGCATCTTTCAAGCATTTGTGCCACACTTTTATTCGTACTGCACTCATTGCATCATACCCAGAAGCCTTCTGAATCATCTGGTTTCTGCAGAGGAATGTTCAAGCTTAGTGCAAAATTTGATGCAGATTCATTGCTCTACTTGCTCAGTCATTTTGAATGTGATGTCCACACAGTACACATGCTCACTCAATGCCTCTACCCACACCCCCCCACTGACTAGTACAGTGAAGTTGTCATTGTTCACGCATGCACATTCCAGTCCACTCTCCTTGGCTGCCAGGTTACATCGATGTCATGCAGAATGTTCTCATTCTATTAACAATGGCTGGACTTGTTCCAGACAGACCTGTTATATCTTCCTAAGTCTCCATTATCTAAGGTAAATAATAAGTGCCTTCCCAGTGCCCAGTGAAGTACCAAGCTCTTGGAGTAAAGTTGACAAGTTGCATTATTTGTATGTGCAAAAAAAAAAAAATCTAAAACAAACAAAAATGCCCCAAACCTCCTCAGCCAGATATCAGGGGAGAAGAAAATAAATATAGCTATCATACCATTGATAGGACTTTACCAAATAAGTGAAGTGTCACTAACTTTAGTTGGAACAACCACATAGTAAATCTCTTGAATGCTACTTCCCTTTCCCAGATTTTATAATAAAATCAATGTACATTAACAGTGCCATCTACTGCTTAGCAGTTACACTACAGTGCCCCAAAGTGGCCCCAAATGAGCCCCAGGTGGTTACTTTTATTTTCTTTAGGGGCTTTGTCATTGGAACTGGTCCATGGTGCTCTTCTGAAGGCACTATGAAATATGTTAAATGTGTATAGTCATTGATGAATGGCTTTCTTTACTTAAAAAAAAAAAAGCCAGATTCTAAATAGTGAGTGAATTATGGGAACAACAATGCAGTGAAAAAGTATTGGAGTAAAGGTCAGCAGAGTTGATTCTTGTTCTTTTTCTTGTTCTATCGTTGTTTGATCTAGTTTTCTATTTAGCCTTCATAATTCTGCTTGGCATAATGTTAGCAAGGTGAATTTTTTATGTTTTTTTTTCAGGAAAAAAATACATTATGTCAGTTCCAGAATGAAGATACTGCATCCTCTTTAAAACCCTTTACAAATACTTTTCAAACTTATTGAGATTTTTTTAGCCGAAAGTAGGGATAGTTATTTTAAGGTCCTCTATCATGCAAATAAAATTATTTAGATAAAAACTAAAATATACAGGCAATTGAGTTTTTAATATATGGAATTCTGGTATCTAGGTAATTTTGTAATTATTTTCCTTTCTATGGTTTTATAGAGCCCAAATCCAACCAGAATGGAAAATCTCCCCTCCCACAGGAAATTCACATCTTAATTTTTTTTAAATCATGATGTCATGTGCCTCCTCTTATAATGCAGAAAAATGAACACAACATTACTTAATGTAGTATTACTGCCAGAAATACATAATCTGAATCTAATCATTAGGAAACATCAGACAAGCCAAAATTAAGAGATTTTCTATTAAAAAATTGGACTGTAATTTTCATAAATGTCAAAGTCATGCAAAACAAAAGAAACGCTGGGTACTGTTCCAGATTCGAGGAGATGAGAGAGACTGCTAAAAGGAACATGTAACCCTAGAACAGGTCCTGGAGCAGGGCAAAAATCGATGTAGAAAATATGACCGCTGGCAACATTTAAACACGGGCTATTTATTAGCTAACAGTATTGTATTGATTCCATGTTAACTTTCCTGAATTGGATAAAACTACCATGGTTATGAGAGAAAACGTCATTGTATTTAGGATATTCGTTCTAGAGTATATGGGGGCGATACCTGCCCCTCAAACTCCTCAGAGCAAAGGACAGCAAAGCACAGGAGGCAAAATGAGTCTCAGTGAAGGGTAAAAGGGCTACTCTTCTGGCACCTCTTCTGTGATTTTGAAATTATTTCAAATTTAAAAGGTTTTAAAATGGTAAGTGTATTTTATTTAATTTTAAAACATAACTTTTAAAGCTGGAAGAGACTGAAGAAAACCACTTAGCCCAAGCATTTTACTTTCTCTCTGAGGAAATTGGAGCCTAAAACCCCTAGAACTGCTTAAGTTTGCAGAGTAACGACAGAGCTCACGCTTGCTGACTGCCCAGGCAGCGTCTTTTCCAGCAAAGCACACCGACTGTAAAATGATGACATATCACAGGTGCCTAAGAGTTATTTCAACAAGCGAAGACACTGCTGTTGAAACCACCTGAACTGGTCACGGTGCAAACAGTTCGCCCTCAAATGCACTGGGACTGCGGCAGTCTGCTGCGTGTGAGAGGATGACAGCGAAAGTCCTGGTGCCTTCCCCAGGGAACTCACAGGCTGGGGGAGGTCTCAGTGCATACATAACCGGAGCTCTGGCCTTTGATCTTATTTTAAACCTCAGATTACATGTAAAGGGGTCAACTCTTGGGTTAACAAAACAGTTATAGATAGGTATTTTCTATACATAGCACATTTTGTTATTTTTTATGTCCTTTGTTACATGATAAAAGATGATAGAGTCAAAAGCACAAATATTGGGGCTCTTAGAATCTGACCTTAACATCTCTCTCTAGACTATATTTTTCCTTACACTGTACAATCAAACTCATGAGAAGATGAGATGAATGAGCCTATATTCTACATTAAAGTGCCAGCAGTTATAGTGAAAGAAAAAAGAGAGGAAAAAAAGAGAGAAAAAAATCAAGAAATAAGGAGAGTCTTTTTAAGTAATCTACATCCTTTAATTTTTTAAAACTTACTGATTAAACAGTGAGTTATTTAAAAAACCAATGAAATACTTTTTATGTGTAAATCAGCCACTATTTTCAACAGTGCCATAATAACATGCGAAAGGGGACACACACACCACACATGCATCTTCTGGAGGGAGGCCCCTTGTAGTACATACAGGCTTCCCCTGCTGAGTGAGTGTTCTGGGAACCCATCTGTATCAGTGTACCAGTTGGCATTGTTGTGAGAGGCTGCATTAGGCTTCAGTGAATTTTTTTGAAGACCATTTCAATGTGTTTGCCCATTTCATGATGGGTGATTTACAAGCACACCTGCCTACACCATGCAGAATATTCAGCAATTTTTGATCAAAAATGGCATGATTCCTGTGCCCCACCCTCCCTATTCATTGGATCTTGCACTGAGCAACTTTTATTTGTTTCCCCAGCTGAGAAAAACCCTCAAAGGGAAATGCTGTGCTGATGTGGAAGATATAAAACAAAAAACGGCAGAAGCACTAAAAGGCATCAGAAACGACAAGTTCAAAAATTGTTCTGAGCAATGGAAAAACACATCTTGATAGGTGTATTGCATCAAATGGAGAGTGCTTTGAAGGTGACAGAAATTTGAACATGTAAGACAAATTTTTATAAATAAACTCTGGGTTCTCTATAGACATGAACTAAGGGAGGAGGGGAAGCAGGGAATGCTGCTAGTATGGGGAGTGCAAGGTGGAAGGGGATAAAGGGGGGGAAAATGGAACTGTAATAGCACAATCACTAAAATATATTTGGAAAAACTTCCCCCCCAAAAAAGCTCAGAACCGAAAAAAATATTAATGAAGTATGGGTTCTTTTGTGTCCCTCCGTGTATGTATTTGCTTACCTACCACAGCCTCTAGCAAGGCCTCACTTATTACTTTCATATTACTTTATTCATTTAGAAGGCAATAACTGAGTGGTAAAGGAAAATGACTCTTTTCATAATGCTCAAACATCTGATTAATTTGGTCAAAATTCTGTCAATCAACCAAAATTGTATATATCTTTCCTTCAGCTGCACTAAAGTGCAAAGCCACCTAATACCAAACAATTTAAATAGTAATCCCCCATCCCAAAGGAATTTTCCCCCCAAATTAGTAAAAGTCTATCAACATATAAATCAAAGATGAAAGTTCTAGACTGCATCAGACTGTTTTGACCTACCAGGGTCAGCTCACAACCAAGATGTGTGCACGGCGTGTGGAAGCGCCTGCTCAGTGTCCTCAGGGATCTCCATCGCACCTTTGCTGCATGTTTACTGAGGACTGTCCATTTATGACTGTGTTTAAATATGAGTATCAGAGATGACAGTGCTAGGTAGAATTTCTAGAAGCATCAAGTTTTCATATCAGGAGTATCCACTAAAAGCTGAGCAGAAATGGGAGAGGCAGGATACTTGTGGCCAAGACAGTGGACAGTGGGTCAAACCACCTGTGTTGAGTCCTGGCTCTACTCTCAACTATTCTTTCTGTATCTCAGTTTCCTCATCTGGAAAATGGGGTAATAAGGTGATCTAGATCACGAATCTGGGGCACAGAAGCTGGTGAATGACAGCTATTAGTAGGGAAAGTTTACTAACAATTTAAAACTTTATTTTGCACATGTTTTACAAGACCCTTTTATGCATACCGAGTCTTCATAAAGAAAGATTCATGCACCTTCTGCATCAAGTGTGTGGATTCCTGGGGCTTTACCTTCAGAATGAATAAGAATGGGGGTGGGGAGGGATAGGGCCTTGGACAATGAATTTCACATTTTACTCAGGGGTTTGAGAACCAGAATGTTATTCACTTATACACACTCCACTTAATCTGCTCATTTCTAACAAATTCACTGCCTCGCAAACCACAAAACATAATGATAAGAACACAAAATGTAAATAAATCTTCCTTGCCAAGTAATATATGTAACTACTCAAAATTAAAAATGGTGCCCTGGCTGGCAAATGGAAGACAGATGAAAAGAACATCAGTTACATCTGTTCCTTAGGTTTCTAAGGAGTTCTGCACTGGGCTTTATTCATAGCCAGTGTTTGCTGCCAAAAGATGGCTTTCCTCCTCAAGTAAGCCATGCTCTCAAGGTAGCAAAGCTACTAGAAAGCTAGGCTGCCAGTTCCACCAGAAAGTAAGAGAGTCACATGAGCTACAGAGACCCAGAAGACCAGTTCCTGGCTCCTTGGGGACACTTTTCATTGTTTTTTGCAAGTAGGGTCCATTCCTTCAATAAAGACCTCTTGAGTACCTCATATGCAGGGCACTAGTCTTGTGGCTGGCAGATGCCCCAAATTTGTTGGTCCAGCCCTTTTGCCATCACATCTGTATATTCAACCTCAGCTCTGTATGAAGAGTTTGTGGGAGTAGGACATAGTGAGTAAAAAAGTAAATGGAATTTTTTTAAAAAGTACTGGTAGAATTGAAATAAATGGACATTGAGATCTACTGTAATAATATGTACTCTCTGGTGCATTCTCATCTTTTCTCCCTAATCCTCAGGAAGAGAACAAACATACATGGTGCAGGACAGAGGGGACACACCTGCAGCTCAAGGGACTATTGTGGAGATCTGCAGCAGCATCCTGGGGCAGGAACAAAGAGGGGAGAACCCTGGGGGTAAATGCCACTGTGTCTGTGTCCTTCCCGGTCTTGACAGTATACTCCTGCTGGATTCCCCTCACTTACAAAAACAAGAACTCATGAGACCGGTCTTATTAGTCAGAAACAATCATCTATCCAGCCCCAAATTCTGACTCTGACAGTGGCACCAAGGGATGTTTGCAAGGACACCTGACCTCAAAAGTGAGCATAGACCTCAAGTGCCCTAACTAAATTCTTCTTAAGGGAAAGTTTAACTTCTTTTTAGAGAACAGTTTGCTCAGTCGACAAGAAATAAACAATATCGGGCTTTTGCTCTCTGCTTGTGATTTTCCCTAAGTAAACTCATGTGTCTTAAAGTGCATTGTGTTTGTTCCTTCAAAAACATGAAATTGTGGAGGTTTCATAGAAAAGATGATTTAGATCCCATTTACCATAAACAGTAAGTATTTTTCCTATTTATTTTTTCAGCTATATTTTATCACCAGTATTGCCAAATAGACTGACTATGCCTTGCAATAAAAAACAGAAACCAGAGCCCAAATAAATTAAGGTTCCATGAATTTCAGAAAACACGTAGAGGAGGCCCCATTTCCCTCCTAGCCCAATTGCCAAACTTTTTTGACAAAGCTGTTCTGTAACTAATAGCAAAATTCCAGAAGGGCATGCTGTACTAACTCTTGTTGAAAATAGGGTTAAAGATTATTTGAGGAAAGCCAGTCTCAGTATTCAGTTACCAAATAATTCTGTCAAGTTGTATTTATAATGCAGACCACCCTTGTGCTCTGACTTAAGCTCATAGTTGTTGTTTTCTTTTACCTTTTCTAAATTCATGAACCAGTCCCTATCTGATACCAATTCCCCACCGTCCTCTACATAAATTGGCAGCCATCACCTACTCTCATCACCGTGCAGTGCGTCACGGAATATTTCTCAATGTGAGACAGCTACGGATGTATTTGTTCCCTTTGTTTTATTATTTTTTGTTAGGAGATATATTTCTCCTTCATACCATCTCAGCTTGCTCATATTTTTTTCTTTTTAGTGGCTATCAATTCATTTATCTCACTTTATGGCAGAAAACGGTCTCCAATCTGTGGACATGCTCGTTTCCCTATTAACCACTGTCAAGTGTGTAGTGGGATCTTTGTTTGTACATGGCAGATGATCTAATTTTGTGAGAAGACTATAGGGGAAAAATAGGATTTTCAGATTAGTCAATAAAATTATAGAATTGTATTTCCACATTTAAAAGGGTCTTTTCATATTAACAAATGTGGTTTTCTAAAAATTACATTTGAAAAATGAAAGAAGTTAACAATATTATTAACTTATAAAAGACATGATTGAGACCCCTCACCAACAAGCTCTGGTGGAGACTTCGCATACGTAACTGTGAAGACATGACCTGGACACAGGCTATTCTCTAGTCATTGCCAGTGTGGAGAATATAACTGATTTTCTCATTCAAGTCACCATCTTTCCCAGTGCTCACCAAATTGTACTCATTTGTTTGGAGCCCAACTCAAATCCCTCTTTTCCATGAAATCTACTTCAATTATTCTAAGCAATATGCTTTTTCCCTTTTTCAATGCTTTGCATTGCTATATTGGCACCTATTTTTCAAACTTGTCAGAAGGCTTCAGAAATTGAGCTAGGGGCCATTGCAATGTTTCATTTGTTCTTGTAGCTTTCCTTTCTTGCAGCTCTGATATTGTTGCTGAGTGTCAGATCCAGTTTGATGGCATCCACAGTAGGCTGGAAGGGCCATGCAAACTGATATTTTCACAGAGCCTTCATCACTACCTTGTGCAGGAAAGAGAAATTCCAAGTGATGTGGAAAGCCATTGACTATGCCACTATAGAAGGGGAGAAGAAAGCAAGAATGAGAAAAAGCATGAGAAAGCTAAGATCCAGTGCCAAGATTGGCGAGCTGGAGTCCAGCATCTCCTAGGCTTTCTCTGAGCTGCATGTGAACTCGGACCTCAATGCCCAGCTACAGGAACTGACTATAATAGTAGCCAAGCCTGCCATAGGAACTTCAGAATGTTTATTGTTTTAAGAAAAATTGTCCCAATAATGAACAGACACACTGGGTCCAAGGCTGCCTTTTGAGCTCAGCAGGCTCTGCTCCATCTGCTTGGGTCAAAATGCAGCAGGGTCACGATGGAGTCCTGGCTATAAAGGAGAGGCCAACATTCAAGGATCCTCATTGCCAGATGGGAAAGAGATGGGAGAGGAGTGAGCAAATAATGCAGTGATATCTTTCTGTGTCAATGTTTCCTGCAAGCTAACCCAGAGCAACTGTGGAGAGCAGACAACCAAGGCAGCAGGTTGGCAAGGGGCCAGAGCTCTTTGTAATGGGAAAGGGTCTCCTGAGGACACCCAACAGCATCAACAGAGCACAGAACTGGCTCACAGGAGACTAGAGTGCCAGAGCTGTACCACCTGGAACAACACCATTTACACCAGCACCACCCAGACCAGAACTACACAGAACATCAGTGCCACTGGGGACCAGCATGGCATCCATACCCTGGTGCTTCTCCCAGGCCCAACCTGCAGCATGGTGCTGCTCAAGGCTACTCCCACAGGACCAGGCTGCTCAGCAACCAGCAGGAGCAGGCATGCTCCTAGTGTGTGGCAGGCTCCTGCTGAGACCAGTCCAAAGACATCAGAAGGTCAGAAGGGTCCATACTGTGGGCAATTGGCAGGCCCCTGACACCACTGCTTTGTTGCCTGTCACTCCCAGTAACCTGTGTAATACAAACCTGGACTCCAGTCAGTGTGCTGGGGACTTCAGTATTCCTCAAAAAGAAGATAAAAAATACAAACAGTAAAAAATGGCAATAAACTCACAGTTATTAATAACCAAATCTAAAGCAAAAACAAAAACAAGCTAAGCAAATAACTAGAACAAGAACGGAATCACAGAAATGGAGATCACATGGAGGGTTAGCAACAGGGGAATGGGAGGGAGAGAGAGTGGGGGGAAAGTACAGAGAATAAGAAGCATAAGTGGTAGGTAGAAAATAGACAGGGGGAGGGCAAGAATAGTATAGGAAATGTAGAAGCCAAAGAACTTATATGAACAACCCACGGACATGAACTAAAGGGGGAAGGATGTGGGTGGGAGGGGGTGTGCATGGCAGAGAGGAATAAAAGGGGGAAAATGGGACAACTGTAATAGCATAATCAATAAAATATATTTTTAAAAAAAATCAAATAAAATCTATAAACAATAAAATGGCAGTAAATACATATTATCAACAATTGAATCTAAAAAGCAAACAAGCAACCAAGAAGAACAGAGACAGTACCATGGATACAGAAAGCATTTTGGTGGCTGCCAGATGGGAGTGGTGTATGCAAGAATGGGTGAAGACATGAGGGGATTAATAAGTACAAATAGGTCATTACAGAGTTCCATGGGGATGTAAAGTACAGTATAGGAAATGGAGTAGCCAAAGAACTTGACCCATGACCCACAGACATGAACAATGTAGCAGGGATTGCCTGAGGGAGTGGGGGGAGTGCTGGGTGTAGGGGGCGAAGGGGAAAAAATGGGACTATGATAGCATAATCAATAAAATATAATTTAAAAAATAAAAGAAATTGAGCTAGGAGTATAATAAGGATCCTCTTCAATGTGTTTTCTAAAATTCATGAACTGGATACAACAGAAGCATGCCCCATGGACTGTGAAAACAATAGGGAAAAATAGTGAAAAGACGAATAATAGAAACTGAGATTTCCTAGCCTGAAGTGTAGAAGATCAAAGAGTAATTTAATAATAAATTTTAAATATTAACAAGTACATTTATATCCTTATTCTCCATCAATATTAAAGCTAGACCACAAAGAAATAACCTAAAACAGTGAAATAAGAAATAAAAGTTAGCCTTGGCTGGTGTGGCTAAGTGGATTGAGTGTAAGCCTAAGAACCAAAGAGTCACTGGTTCGATTCCCAGTCAGGGCACATATCTGGATTGCGGTCCAGGTTCCCAGTGTGGGGCATGAGAGAGGCAACCACACATTGATGTTTCTGTCCCTCTCTCTCCCCCTCTGTCTAAAAATAAATAAAGAAACAATCTTTTTTTAAAAAAATGAAAGATAAAAAAGTAATTTTCACAGCTAGAATAGCAATAAATTACTTGAAAAAGAACATTATTTATTGTTGGTGTTCAACAGGGTGGATTTTCATCTATTACAAACTGTTTAAATAGTTCAGAGTAATAAGCAAGTCAATCTTTTAAGATTAAAATCTATGAATCTAATTAAACATATTATGATCACATTAATCCTAAAACTGAGATTAAAAATAAAAGCATAATTACTTCCCTCTCCAATGGAGTTAGTCTGCTGAGCAAGGCTATGGCTTTGATATACGTGGAAGAGTCGACTGATTCTGTCTTTATCGAGTTGAACACTACTACTTTCTATCATCTGTTACCTATAATTCATCTATCTTTTTATTCTTTATACAAGGCAGCATAGGAAAATGCTTTTAAATATATTATTGTAAAAGTATTCCCTGGCTGGTGTAGCTCAGTGGATTGAGTGCGGGCTGTGAATCAAAATGTCACAGGTTCAATTCCCAGTGAGGGCACATGCCTGGGTTGTAGGCCACAGCCCCCAGCAACCGCACATTGATATTTCTTTCTCTCTCTCTTTCTCCCTCCCTTCCCTCTCTAAAAATAAATAAATAAAATCTTTAAAAAAATATTTTGGACTACAACAATAACCATTTCTGTATAACAATGAAATATATTATACATTGGTCTTAGTAAGCACATTGTGTGAAATACAAGGGATAAATCAATATAGGAAAAATTGTGGTTCTGTAAGACTCATGTACAAAAAGTTCCAATTAATGGCTTTTCAATAATCTTGGCCAATAATTGTATTCAACATTTAAAAACTTTACATCATACAAGTTAGCAAATAGTTTATCTAAAAAGTCACTGACATTTATTATTTTATTTCCTTCTAGTTACTGAAGTTACAAGGAAGATAAACTTGGAAGATAGAAGAAAGCATAACAAATAAATAAAAAGCACTCATATTTCTTCTACCCAGAGGTAACTACTGTGAACATTTAGGAGTCAATTTCTTCCCAATCTTTAAGATTATGTTTCTCAGCAGGGTTTTTTCCCCTTTTTAAATCTCTCTCCTCTCTTTTTCTGCATGAAATAAACATCTATATCATTACACTTCCTTCTAAAACATTATTTTTTGCTTTTTGAAATGACACCCAGTCAAATGAGCCACACTGCTCAGGGCTAAAACATTATTTTTAATATATGCAAGATGTTCCAACAAAGAGATACATTACAAGATATTTAACCTTGTCCATTATTCCTGGACATTCTAGTCAATCCTAATCAAGAGTCAGGAAACAGAGCCTCTCTACTATGTTAAGCAGAAAGACCTTAGATACAAGGAATTGGGAGCTTAAAAAATTACAGAAGATTTGAAAGTGAGCTTTAGGCTGGGGCACAGGAATGACTCCTAGAACAGCAGACAGGATGGATGCATGAGGGGAATCAGGGCACCCCTCCTGGGATTGCTGACTGCAGGAGCACACTGCATCCAAGAAGCAGGACCATTGCCACCACTGCTACAGCATCTCTCAATACTCCCCAAATGAGTGATAGACACTGGAATGATCTTCAGGAAAACCCAGTGTTTCTACCACATTCGAAAAACCTTAGGTCACAGGAAGATGTACTCTGTTTCAATTTCATTCTGTATATCATGTGAGCACAACTACTTGGGGGATCTAATTTGCATATGGATCATATGTGTGAGCGATATTGGGCTGTGTCTGTCTTAGCTTTCTAGTCTCTGCAGAACAGGACAGGAACAAGAACAAGGCTGAAAGTATACTGAGCTTTAACTTACCATGTCTACCACAACTACTGACAAAAAGATTTTAGCAAATGTCTTTGATATGGATGTTTGCATCACTGTTCACTTACTTAGGGTAGATCCTGGAAGTAAAGGTACTAAGCCAAGAAATAGAAACTTTTATTGTTTTTGTTTTTAATATATTTTATTGATTATGCTATTACAGTTATCCCATTTTATTTCTCTTCTTTATTCCCCTCTGCCCTGCACCTCCCTCCCACCAGTATTCCCTCTGGTACCCCTCCCATACATACCGGGTCACAAGGCAGGGACCCTGGTTTCCCTGCCCTAGTAAATACCCAAGGCTCCCCCCCTTACAATGTAGCAGGCATGTCTAGACAAAAGAAATAGAAACTTCCCAAATTGTTTTCCAGAGAACTCGTATTACCATATAAGTATTGACTATTAAATCTCTTTTTAAAATTTTCAAGACTACTATCAATGGTGGAAATCATAACAATGTGGTTGTCTCTGTGTTAGTAAGAAAAGTCAGTGTCCCCTCCCCACCTCCCTTATCTTCTCTCTCTCTCTCAGATATCCACAAGCAATTTATAAGATTATATACATCCTAAAGATCCATTACAAATGAAGTTGTCAGCGACAGCATAGCTAATCATATTGTTTGTCTTCAGGGGTACTTCATGACCCTGGTAGTGTGGCTCAATTGGTTGGAACCTTGACCCTTACACCAAAAAGTTGCAGGTTCAATTCTCAGTCAGGATATACACCAAGGTTGCTGTTGGATCCCTGGTCAAAGAACATATGGGAGGCAACCAACAGGCATTTCTCTCTGACATCAATATTTCTCTCTCTCTCCTTCTTCCCTTCTCTTTAAAATTAATAAATGTATCCTTGAGTGAAGATTTAGAAATAAGGAAAGAAGGGGTACTTCACAGAGAGCCTGTATGAGCTCTGAAATAAGAGAACTTGGCTTGGGATGGAAGCAGAGGCTCTGCAGTGACCGTAAGTGCTTAGGTAAAAGAAAAGGGATGGGACAAGTACATGTGAGGCTGTTTTTCCTACTAGAAACCAAGGAGAGTGTCAAGGTGTGAATTGGGCCTTCTTTACCCATTCACCTACAATTTACAGCAGCACCTGCACAACACACCTGTTAGACAATCTAAATAAAAACAACCTCTTGCTAGGCAAATACAGCTTCACAGCAATCCCTCTGGTGGTCCTACTCCTATTCAGACTGTAGTCCTGAAAGCCCTTCCTACAGACAAACCCTATGTATTCACTATGTTACCATTACTACAGGAAGAGTAGAGGTCAAAAAGATCCCCTAAAGTCCTAGGTGGATTCCAATAGCTACAACTATATGCAGTGCATAGAACTAACACCATTGCCCAAAAAATGACCATAATGATCATTTCTATGTAGGGTGGATTCATTCATTCCATGAAAACTCCAAAAGCTCCTTGGATGTCTCTCTTTCTCTCTCCCTCTCCATCGCAAACTTTCTCTTGATTTCTATACTCTATTCACCTCCAGTTAATCCTTGGCTAATCCCCTCTCTCAGATGTCCACCTCTGGATCAACCAGAGGCCACTCATTCCCAAGGAAATGTCTACATGGCTTCCGACTAGGGGGCCTACAGGGGGAGGCTGCTCAGGCTAGACAGTGGTTCTCAACATCTGGATCACCAGCAGCAGCAGCATCTAGGAACTTATTCAAAAAGCATATTCTCAGCCCTCACAAAAGACCTACTGAATCAGAAAGTAGTGTCCCAGGTGACACTAGTTTGCCCCTGGGTAGTTCTTTGCACATTAAAGTTTGAGGATGACTGAGCTAGGAGATATTGGTGTGGGAAGGCACTATGCCATAGTATAGTATTCCAGGGGCACATAATTTGGGTTGGATTATATGACCAGGGGAGTAGACTCAGGCAAACTCATTTTATAAGAGAAGAACAACATGTAGAAAACTACATAATTTCATGTATTTATGGTCAACACATTCTTCTCACCAAAAAAAGGAGAGAGAGAGAGAATAGAGAGAGATTTGACATGCAAGAGTCAATTCTAGTAGCAGTGCAAAAAAGAGAAACAGAGTTCAGAATAAAATGTTAATGTGCAGTTCCATTTTTGAAATTTGTAAAAGAAGATGGTACTAGAAGATAGTAGCTATTTTTAATGGTTTAACTGCTATATGATGTGGTCGAGAGCCCCAGACTGGGACTCAGAGACCTGGGTTCTAATCTCAGCTGTTCTGTTCAGCTATTTTATGACCTTGGGGAAATTGGGACATCAGGTTTTTCATCTATAAAATGAGTGTAGCCCTGGCTGGTGTAGCTCAGTGGATTGAGAGCTGGCCTTGAGAACCAAATGGTTGCCAGTTTGATTCCCAGTCAGGGCACATGCCTGGGTTGAGGGCCAGGTCCCCAGTAGGGGGCACATGACAGGAAACCACATATTGATGTTTCCCTCTCTTTCTCCCTCCCTTCCCCTCTGTCTAAAAATAAATAAAATCTTTAAGAAAATGAGTGTAAACTACATTTTCTCTGAAGTCACATTGAATTGTAGAATGAGATTCTTTGAGATGGACCTAAAACTACACTGATGGTTTTCTCTACCCTTGAGAGTTTGTGTTGTAAACAGTGAGTGGAGTCATCCAAGTGGACATCAGGGCATGGATTGTAAAGCGTTCCTCTTATGTGAAGTCATGACTAGAAGAAAGAAGCCTTTTTAGGACAGGACAAGGTGATATCAGGAAAGAACGAGGCTAATCTGAGTTGCTAGGAAACTCTGGGCAGGGCTCAGAGAGCAGAGAAAAAGGCAATTGCAGAAAAAAGAATCCCAGACTAGGCTTTGCAGGCAGAGCTTCAACTCACAAGCGAGTAAACCTGGTTAAAGATTTCCTCAGGCAAAGCCTTGGGCACCAAACGAAGATGGAAAGAGCAAGACAGGAGCAACATAATTAAATGAAAAATTTCAAGTCAAGCTTATTTTCTCTCTCAGGCCTACCAAAGCAAAGGGCTTTCTGCTAAGGAACTCGCAACAATTCACATGTTCTCTGAGCCTGTTTCTTCCTGTCAAAACCCAGAAGAGTCAAAAGAAGATAATGCAAGTTAGATTCTAGCATGATTCTTTCTCTGCCTCCCATCCAACCCCACAATAAAAGTGACTTGTCTAAAGCCACAAGGCAGATCCAGGCCTTAACACCAGCCTCAGGACTCACAGAATTCCTTTCCAACAGCAGCAGCCTGTACCCATTTTATGTTCCTTCCTATTATCCACTTGACTCAAAACATCAACCTTATGTAATCCCTATTTGGGTGTAGACACAAAATGTACCCACATAAATTCAGCCTTATTGGTACCGTAGAATGCAGTACGGCATACACCTTCAGCACCAAGCTGGCTTCCCAAGGCAAAGATCATCTGTCTATCTCATTTTCATCATTGTCCATTGTAAAAAGGAGTAAATTTTATTTGTGTTTATTGTTTGTGCCAAGGTTTGAAATTACTTTTTTAAAGGCTGAATTTTCTCAGAGAAGTTTGCCTGGATTAGCAATTCTTAAAAAGTTGTAATATATTTATTTTAATCTTTTGCCTGAGAGAATAATTTCTGCACAGATAAAAGCATACGTGAAAAGCAGCTATTGTGTATGCACAGTAGCATATTTTTAAACCCTGTCCTATTACGAAAGAGAGGATAACAACAAACTGTGCCCTAAGAATCAAGGTCTACACTTTACGTAACTGGGAGTTATGCCATTAAGTCCATGCATGCTGGGTGGAAACTTTTCGCCTAATGTGTGTACAATTTTATAGGTTCCTTGACTACAGAGCAAAATTCATAGGTACTGCTAGGCTTCTTAAGTCTATAATTCTTTAATAGCTTTTGCTTTTAATGTTTCCTTTCCCATTTGTTCAGTAAATGTTTGTTTTATACTGCAAGTCAAAGATAATTGAGCATGAAAGCACTGACTTGGTTTTCTTTTCTAAAGGGTCAGTGACCAATAGGTGGCGAGTTGAAATTAAAGTAGGTGAGATAGAGATGAAGGAAGTGCTGGGCTGTACCTTAAAAATGGTTTCCAGGTGGGGTAAGATTAAATGGCTCGTGACTGTTGATCTCTGAACCAAAATAAATGCTAATATATGATGCTGGAAACCATAACCTGGTAAGAGAGGTGTAATCTCTTTCTAGTTTCTAACTTATGGGAGTCATGGGGAACTAGGAAAAGTTCAGTGTTGAGCAACAGAGGTAATTAGAGGATAGAGGAGAAAAGGGCCCCAAAAAGCTTTATAATGAAGATGGAGATCCAATGTTCCTATTTTTACTTAGGAAAGGAAATAGCACGGCCCGGAGCTACACGGTATTTCCTAAACTTGGTTGGAAAGCCTGGCCAAAGTAAAAGAATAGAGAGGAATAAGCTTAATAGAAGAAAAGGAAAGAGTAGTTAAAGTAGCAAAAATTATGGAGGCGAGGTAAGAAAAAAGAGCTAGAGATTCCTACTGGGAGAAGAGGAGCTGTCAAGGGTTTCAAATGGTGGAGAACATGTCCATCTTTGAGCTGCACACACTTCTCCACCTGCCAAATGAAATTTGCAAAATAATGGCAAACATTTCCACAGATGCCTGTAAGTACAGCAGATCTGGAAAATGATGTGTTGTCCACACCAAACACCTAATGGGGTTTCTCTTTTCAGAGATCTAGAGATAATTCTTCTCTGTGGAATGTCTAGTTATAACCAGCCAACAGCTGCAGATGTCCGGGAGCTGAAGAGGCTCCAAGAGGCAGGTTGAGTGCCTCTGCAAAGGCAGCTGTGATGACATTCAGCACTCAGTGGCTGGGTGACCCACCAGGCCAGACAAATCCTTAAAGAGACACACACATGTTCAATGTGGGGTTGTGGGGAGGGGAAGAAATCACTCAAGGCAGAATGGATAGTTTGAGTTTTGTGCTCAATAAGATATTAATCTGTAAATTCCTTAGAACTGAAATGAGATTGCAGTGCTTTACTTAAATAGTACTCTTTACTTCTTAGTCAGAGCTATTTAAAGAAAAGAGAAATATGAACTAGATTTTTCAAATGCAGAACAGTGATCTTGTTCACCTCTGCCCAGATGAATCTAAAAATCCCATCTGTGTGTTCAAGGTGGTACATACTTGGCAAACCAAGATGTGTTCTGGTAATGAATGATTTAACCAAGCAGGACTTGAGAACTGGAACACACAAAATGAAGTTATGAGCCATAGGGTCATTTTTAGTTCTCTACTTGTTTTTGGTTCTATCTTTTATAACAATCCTTGTATTAAAGGTTCTATCTATCCCTTAGTTTCTCCACTGGAAAAAAAATGGTGTAACTCCTTCCCTTGCCTGACTTATAGAGATGCTGTGAGATTTAAGGAGCCATCACTCATAAAAGCCTTTGAGCTCTTGATAAAAATATGCCAGATGCATTCAATGTGTCTGTTATTATTATTTTCATTATTCACATCACTCCTTTGTCTGAGGCCTGTGTACAGCATGTTATTATTGTCTCTTCAGGGTAATAGCAGCTTTGTCCTTTCTCCCCCTCATTCTTAGCACCCAATGCAGTAATAATGAAATACTTGTGTATTTCCAATCTTTTTCCTACTAGTTGCCATTAGGCTATTTCAGGACTATACTTGGCTCATTAGATGGCATACAACATTATTAGTGTATCACAGAACTAGCAAATATATTAATCCAATAATGAAAATAAAATTATAAGAGAACCAACTGTATGGGAAAACATATTTGCCAATGATACCTCAGACAAGGGTTTAATCTCCAAAATATATGAAGAACTTACATGACTACACTCTAAGAAGACAAGGAATCCAATTAAAAAATGGACAAAGAACTTGAACAGACACTTCTCCAAGGAGGACATATAGAAGATCCAAAGACACATGAAACAATGTTCAATATTGTTAGCTATCAGAGAGATGCAAATTAAAACCACAATGAGATACCACTTCACACCAGTCAGAAAGGCCATCATAAACAAAGCAACAAACAACAAGTGTTGGAGAGGTTGTGGAGAAAAGGGGTCCCTAGTGCATTGTTGGTGGGACTGCAGACTGGTACAACCACTATGGAAAGCAGTATGGAACTTCCTCAGAAAACTAAAAATGGATCTGCCTTTTGACCCAGCAATTCCACTGCTGGGACTTTATCCTAAGAACACTAAAACACCAATCCAAAAGAACCTATGCATCCCAATGTTCATAGCAGCACAATTTACAATAGCTAGATGCTGGAAGCAACCTAGATCCCATCAGTAAATGAATGGATAAAAAAACTATGGTACATTTACACAATGGAATTCTATGCAGCAGAAAGAAAGAAGGAGCTCCTACCTTTTTCAACAGCATGGATGGAGCTGGAAAGCATTATGCTAAGCGAAACAAGCCAGGCAGTGAAAGACAAATACCATATGATCTCACCTTTAACAGGAACCTAAATAACAAAACAAAGAAACAAGCGAAATATAACCAAAGACACTGAAATAGAGGACAGGCTGACAGTGACCACAGGGGAGAGAAGAGGGAATTTCAGGGGACAATGGGAAGGGTTTACAGGAACAAATTTAAAGGACACATGGACAAAAACTAGGGGAAGGGTGGTAATGGGAGGGAAATGGGGAGGGTTGGGTGGGTGGGCTGGATTGGGAGTAAAAGGGAGAAAACTGTACTTGAACAATGATTAAAATAAAAAAATCTTAAAAAAAGAAAGAAAATAAAAATTATATTACTCATTATCTCCACCTCTGATCCATAAAGTAATTTTTGAGAATAATAGGCTGATTATAGATATCTGAAAATATAGATTTTTTTTTCTCTCTTTTTGAGCACAGTTTGTCAAAGATCTTCCTTTTGGAATTTGGTTCAGGTAGTCTAGATTCTTGTGTTCTTCATGAGACAATGTGTTTATCTCTGAGTCCTCAACTTTTTAAGACTAAAAGTTTAGTAACCAGAATAAACATTTTATTAAGCATGAAAAGTGCCCAGACACTTCATTGGAAAGAATTAAACCAATTTATTCTAGTTGCCATGGAGAAGTGAGCACACACTGACATCAGATTCCAAGTGTCAGTTCTGCGATGGGAGGGCCAGTTTCTCAGAGCTGCTCTATAAACTATGTTCAAGAGAATCTCCAGAGAGCTTATTAAGGGGCATATAGGTCTGTGCCCCACTCCAGACTTACTGAACTCAAAACTGCATTGTTGCTTGGGTTGCCAGATTCAACAAATACAAATATAAAAATAAAAAGTAAATACAAAAATATTCTAGTAAAAGTGCCCTAGTTAGTGTCCAGGAATCCACAGTTTAACTGCATTCCAGCTGTGTCAAGCACACCAGTGTTTGAAAACCACTGGTGTAAAAAATGCAGATTAGCAATCACAGTGAAACACCACTACACACCCTCCAGAGTGGCTAAAATGAAAAAGGAAGGACAACACTTGATGTTGCCAAGGATGCAGCGCAACTTGGATCCTCATGTTCTGCTTGTGTAAGTACAAAATGGCACAAGCATTTTATAAAAAGGTCTGACAGTTTGTTATAAAACCACATGCATACTTTATTACTCAGCAATTCTACTCCTAAGCATTCATCCAAGTGAAATGAAAACATATGTTCATACAAAGTCTTGTACAAGAATGTTTAATAATAACTTTAATTATGAAAACCAAAAGTTCAGCCCAGATGTTTCTCAATAGAAGAATGGACCAACAAACTGTTATGCATTTATTCAATGGCCATATATCCTAGCAATAAAAAGGACTGAAGGGTTGATATATACAATGGCGATGTATCTCAAAAACATAGTAAGAGAAAGAAGCCTTGTACAAGGGTACATACTGATCTATAAGTTATTTAATTTCTATTTATAAGTATATAACTGATTTCATTTATATGAATATATGATTTCATTTATTTTGTGAGCATATAAATGATTTAATTTGTTTCAGGTTCTAGAACAAGAGCAAACAGAACTGGTCTATGGTGGAAAAATATAAAAACACTGGTTTCCACTGGTGGAGGGTAAGTATGGGTTAACTGGGAATAGGTATAGGAGAACTTTCTACAGTGGTGGTAATATTTGTATCTTGCTAGGTGTCTGAGCTACAAAGATGTATGCAGTTGTCAAAATTCATTGAGTAGTACACTTAACAGTTGCACATTTCATTCTTTGTAAATTTTACCTAAGGAAAATGTAAACCAATATTCACTTCTGGTTTGTGATGTATATATTGAAGTATTTAAATAAAAATATGCAAAATTCAGGGCCAAGGTGGAGGTATAGGGAGGTATGCTTTGCTTCCTCACACCACCAAAAGAAGGACAACAACCAACTTAAACACAAAAAACAACCAGAACTGCCAGAAAATTGAACTGGAAAATCGTATGGAAGTCCAACAACCAAAAAGTTAAAGAAGAAATACTCATCCAGACTGGTTGGAGGGGCAGAGAGGACATGTGGCAAGGTGGCAGCTGGTGGACCAAGTGAGCAAGGTGGCAGCTGGTAGATTGGGCAGTCCCACATATGCATGCAGATAAACCAGAAAGAAAAACTGGGGAATGAAACAGACTGCACAACCCAGGGTTCCAATGTGGGAAACTAAAGCCTCAAAGCCTCTAGCTGTAAAAATCTGTGGGGGTTACGATGGCACAAGAAACTCCCAGTCTCACAGGAGAGTTCATTGGAGAAATCCACAGGGTCCTAGAACATATACAAACCAATCCACCCGAGAATCAGCACCAGAAGGGCCCAATTTGTTTGTGGATAGCAGAGGAAGTGACTGAAAATGGGAGAGAACCCAGCAAGTGACATTGTTCTCTCTCTGACCTCTCCCCAACATACAGCACTACATCACAATGTGGGTTGCCCTGCCTTGGCTAATACCTAATGTAATAGGTGTGAGGAGACAAAGAAATATAGCCCAAGTGAAAGAACAGATCAAAACTCCAGAAAAAGAACTAAGCAAGGAGGAGATAGCCAACCTACCAGTTGTAGGGTTCAAAACACTACTGATCAGGCTGCTCACAGGAATGACTGAGTATGTATGCAAAATACAGGAAGAAGTAAAGGCTATGCAAAGTGAAATAAAGAAAAATATACAAGGAACCAACAGTGAAGGGAAGGAAACTGGAACTCAAATCAACAGTTTGTACCAGAAGAAAGAAATAAACATTCAACCAGAACAGAATGAAGAAAGAAGAATTTTTAAAAACAAGGAGAGGCTTAGGAACCTCTGAGACAACTTTAATTGTTGCAACATCCAAATCATAGGGGTGTCAGCAGGAGAAGAGGAAGAGCAAGAAATTGAAAACTTGTTTCAACAAATAATGAAGGAAAACTGCCCCAGTGTGGTGAAGGAAATAGACTTCCAGAAAGTCCAGGAAGCTCAGAGAGTCCCAAAGAAATTGGACCAAAGGAGGGACACAGCGAACACATCATAATTAAATTACCCAAGATTAAAGATAAGGAGATAATCTTAGCCCTGGCTGATGTGACTCAGTGGACTGACCACTGGCCTGAGAACTAAAGGGTCGCCAGTTCAATTTCCAGTCAGGGCATATGCCTGCATTGAAGGCCAGGTCCCCTGCATGTGGTGGGCAAGAGGCAACCACACATTGATGTCTCTCTCCCTCTCTTTCTCTCTCCCTTACCCTCTCTCTAAAAATAAATAATCTAAAAATAAAAGATAAGGAGAGAACCTTAAAAGCAGCAAAAGAAAAACAGAAAATACATGCAAAGGAGTTCCTATAAGCCTCTCAGCTGATTTCTCAAAAGAAATCTTGAAAGCTAGAAGGGACTGCAAAGAAGTATTCAAAGTCAGGAAAAGCAAGGACCTACATCCAAGATTACTCCATCAGGCAAAGCTATCATTTAGAATGGAAAGACAGATAAAGTGCTTCCCAGGCAAGGTAAAGCTAAAGGAGTTCACCACCACCAAGCCCTTATTATATGAAATGTTAAAGGGATTTATCTAAGAAAAAGAAGGAGATCAAAACTATGAACAATAAAATAACTACAAACTCACAACTATCAACAACTGAACCTAAAAAAACCCCAAAAACTAACTAAGCAAATAGAACAGGAACAGAATCACAAAAATGAAGATCATATGGAGGGTCATCAGTGGGGAGGGGTCGGGGGGAGAATGGGAGAAAAGGTTCAGGGAATAAGAAGCATAAATTGTAGGTACAAAATAGACAGGGGGAGATTAAGAATAGTATGGGAAATGGAGAACTCACAAAGAACTTATATGTACGACCCAGGAACATGAACTAAGATGGGGAATGATGGTGGGAGGGGTAGTGCAGGGTGGAGTGGGATGGGGGGAAAATGGGACAACTGTAATAGCATAACCAATAAAATATACTTTAAAGTGAAAAAAATAAGTAAATAAAATTATGCTGATGTCCTCACCTTACTTTGAATGCATCAAAAAAATTGGGTGAATAGAAAGTTGGACATGCACACACATGATAAAACACAGTACAATGTTAATGGTAGGACTTAGATGGTGGGTGTATAAGTGTTTACTATAAAATTATTTTACCTTCTCTATGTTTGAAATTTTTCCAAATCAAATATTGAAGAAAAAATTCTCCAATATGTTTCTAGTGGAACCACATGTTTCTGACTGGGGACACCCAATTTGAAGCCCCTTCTTCTATCCCCATCTTCAGGCACCTCTCACCAAACTTCACCACGGAAAGGAATCTCTTTGGTCCACCTCAGTACCTCAGGGCACCTGCACAGGTCACAAGGCTCATACCCATCCTCTCGAGGAAGAACTCACCCTCCTGGTCACAGTCCTCCCTTCACACTCTTCTGAATGCTAAGTTAGCTCAATTCTCCTTTTCCTTGTTGCCCTGAGCCATCTGCACTTCTTTTGTTTCTACCGAGGACTGTCTTGCTCACTTGTCTAAGCCATGACATGAGCTTAAGTCGTGTGCATTTCTTCTGTAGATGCACGTTCTTTTCTTTGGCGGTTTTCTTTTAGATTGTTCATTTTATTTATCAATTTATAGTAGTTATTTATAAATTATGTTTTGTTATATGTTGCAAGTATTTCCACAGAAATTATTATTTTATGAAATTTCATGGGATCATTTGCCATTCTGAATTTTAATATTATATATGTCATCTAATGTGTGGGTTTTCCCATTTATGGTTTCTGACTTTACTGTCATAATTAGTATGACCTTCTCAAACAAAAGATTTTAAAAGTGCTAATATTCTCTTGTAGTACTTTTATGACTTTATTTTCTACACTTGAACCTTAGTCAGTTGTCAATGTACCAAACTTGGAAAACAACACAAAGAACAGTGGAAACAAGAAAAACCACTGGCAATCCAGTACCCAGAGATAATCAGCATAAACATCCAGTGCATGTCTCTTTGCCTGCATTTTACCACTAAGCAAGACCACCCAGCTGAAAAGACAATATCCATAAACCATTTTATGTTGTGATATGTTCCAGAAAAGTATTTTTTAAAGATTTTATTTATTTACTTTTAGAGAGAGGGGTAAAGAATGAGAGAAACATCAATTGGTTACCTGCAGCCCCTAACCAGGGACCTGGCCTGCAGCCCAGGTATGTGCCCTGACTGGGAATCAAACCAGCAAGTTTTTAGTTTGCAGGACGATGCACAACCCACTAATCCACACCAGTCAGGCCAGAAAAGTCTTAAGGCAACTGATCTAAGTATAAACTGTGAATAGGCCTTTTGAAATTTCTTAAGAGATTTGACTGGCTTTTTTAAAGCCTAAAAACTATTTATCATATTATAAAATATACAGAAAATAACTCAGCTGACAAGGTATATCAAGGTGAAATTGTAAGGAAGTTTTGTTATTGGTGATGTAAAAGATGAGAGAAAGTAAATTCAAAATAAGAACTGGGTATATGACTTTACTGTTATTGCACAGCTTATCCTCACTAGGACAGAAGTTTTTCTATTCTGATTCCAAAAACCTTTTTATAAATCTTCTATTGGGAAATACTACATCATATCTATTTTTAAAATGAGGCAACAAAATAAATAGTTACTCAGGCAATGTTGGAATTTGTCAGGAGATTACACCTAATCTCCTGTAGTAATTATATGCCTTGTATAGGCATACTTGCAAATCTTCATTTCTGTAGGCAATTTATTTAATGGGATATTGCCACAGGTTATATTTCCCTTTTCCAACACTCCCAGGAGTCCCTGAAATACAGAAGTACTCTTAACTGTTATTTTAATTAACATAAAAAAACAGTATTTAGTATCTCATACAGTAACATTGAGGATGTAGATGGTGTGCATCCAAGCCTCCAGCATAAAACCTTCCCCTCCAAGCTCTTCACTGCCCCAAGGAGAATCCTAAGGTGATGCTTGGAGCAAGCTCGCCTCTGAGAGCAGCCTTTCAGCTCCCTGCATCTCAGCTGCATTCCTGGAATATAAAATGTCACCAAGAATTTCTTCTCACCTTCCCTAACCTCAGTTGAAACGTCATCTCTTCTTCATGGACACCGGTTCCACAGTGACTTAACTTTGAGATCACTTTACTTTGGGGGTTTTGAGAAGCCACACGTGGTTGAGACGACTGACACTGTCTGCCTAACCGAAGTCTCTGGAAGAAAAAGAGAAAAATCTCAAACTCTCTCTTCTTCCAACTATGATTTTTCTGCCTCAGCTAGAATCACCTTACTTGGCAACTTGGCAGTCCATCCTTATCTACCCCCATCTTAAGTCTTCTGTCAGATCACTTTATTCAAAACATTATGTAGACATATATTTAGAAAAGTAATGGTTATAACTAAAAAGAAATTTTTTAAACTGACAGTAGTTTTCATTGGTTGGTCCAGGAGAGTAACAGAATTCCTCTTGAAGAGAAAACTGCTCCTTTGTTTGGGAAACTATCCAATGGGCTTTTTTAGCTGAGCGAGGATAGACCCCAGAGGACTCTGAATGGGAGGGGGTGAGCCTAAGGGGAGCCAAATTTCTTTGCATCGTAAAGTTACAGGAATTTTGGAGTGGCTTCCTCCCACCACTGCATTGCTGAGGAGGGCCAGACCATGAAAGAGGGATTAAAAACAAAAAGCATTCTCAGAGTCTAGAGAGCAGGCCTCAGAAATGCACAGTGAGAGGGCTGCCAGTAACGACTCCTCCAAGTGAAGACTTCAGGTGACCTTAGCAGTAGTGCGGCCCAGCATTCAGTTTGAAGCAGTCCCCCATTTTGTGGGATAGTTCCTCTGTACTATACAAACAGTACACTAAAATGTAACAGAACATGACTACTCACACAGCTTTGTCTTGAAGAAGCAAATAGCAAGTCTGCATTTTGAAGCAAAGCAGACTAGAATGGCCTGGGGTAGCATGTAGGAGCCATGGCAGGTGGAAAGAAAAGATGGAGTAACATCGGAAGTAAGAGTTTGGAGCAAGAGAAAATGGAAAGAACTAAGTCTCAACTCCAGAATCTGCAGGAGCACTGAAGAACACATTGGACTTTCTGTATTATGTAAGAGGGTTATTATTTTTTTTTATAAAAAAGATGACCTCAGAAGGATAGAAGAGTTAAGGACTTTAGGTTATATAGATAATCCTTACATAGAATATAATACTTTTTTACTGCTTAAAAAACAATAAACTGGAGAGTTTATTGACAGTGACCTATATCAGAGAACTGAGTACAGGAGGTGAGGAAGGGTTGTGTCTCTGCAGTTTGTCCCATTAAACCGTGACAGCAAAGGCAAAACGTCTCACATATAATTGCATATAATGATGAGAAAAAGTTCAACAGACACTAATTGTGCAACATCCAGAATTTATGTAACACCCAAAGACTGTATTGAGTTGGTTTATTTTAATATTATCATTTGTTCCTTTGTTTCTTTGCAGGATATTTGCAGGCATAGCTACCTCACACACCTTTTTCACATTACTTTAAAACAGCCATGCAGACAATACCAAGCCTAGTTCCAGAAATTCCTCTGGCAAAACCTATAAGGTACCTTCACCTTCAGCACGAAGGAATGTCTTTTTTTTTTCAGCAGAAGTATCAGAACCAGAGCTCCGAAACCAACTCCCTCTTCAGGCTTCTCAGGACCTATGATGTCTTTCATTTCTGAGCATTGAAATACAGAATACTGGGGGGCAAGATGCATTGGTGATGGCTCAGGAAAAAACCAAGGGATTGTATTTTTTCTTCCAGAGGAAAACAGGATTCATAACTGAAGGAAGAATGGGGAAAGAGGAAAAAGTGATCTGAGAGCAGATGTGTTTCCTTTCATCCTATTTCTACTCTGTCTGTAAGAACAGATTGTTCTGGAAGTGGAAGGCTGATCAGAGCAGGTGTCAGGCTTAACCCTTTGCACTAAGAGGGAACACGAGACCATGTTGCTAAGCACTCCTTTTACTCTGCTGGGTTTCCTTTAGACATTTCAGCTTGTGTTATGGCTTGCTTAGGTCACAGTCATTGCATCTTTGATGACCCACCCAAAGGTATAATTGCATTGAATCAGTATACATTTCTGGTCTACTGAGACCTTAACATTATTCTCCAGAAAAAAAGGACAGTCTAATCACTTATGTGACATTTTATATATAGGTACATATATTTATATTTTTATTTATATTTAAATCATTTTCTTAATTGAAAGGGCTCCTTCTATCTCCTTGATACTACCAAACTGCTATTTCTTATCCAAAGCTTTCCTGTGTCATTGGCTCTTTTCTTTCTGACAAATTCAATATAATTATGGGAGTAAAGCTCTTTCTGAAATTAGGAGAGCCCTCCAACATTATTACCCCAGTTGCCAAGCTTGAAACCTGTTTAATTCTGCAACAAAACCACAACAATGATGAGTGATCTTAGAAAGTATCTTTCAGAGGATATAATCAAGGCAAATTACAGATATAAATTTACTACTAGGTTTTTTTAGGTTTTAATGAGGCTTCTCCAGTGATCCCAAACAAAGATGTGCTAAATATAGTTGTAGGCCCAAGACCATAGACAATTGGTATATAAGTCAGAACTCTAAGGAGAGGGTACTTTCTCCTTCCTTCTTTCTTTCTGTTCTATCCACCAAATGATGTAATGATTCCTAGAAGAACATGTTAGTGCTGAGCACTTCGCTAGGTATGGCTTGTGTGACTATGTGCTTTTGAATTTGAAATGATTTAACAGTAACTTTTATTTGAATTTTTGCAACTGGGGTGTGGATTATGTAATAACATCTCAAGGAAAGTTCCATGGTGCCTGTGTTTCTGCCCAGCGTGGGAATGTGATGTCAGGTAGTATTGAAATCAAGAGATGTCTGGTGCCATTTAAAAAAAAAAAGAGAGAGATGACTCTTCAACTGCTTCTAATGGATGGGGAGACTGATATTGAACCAGACAAAAACACCTCTAAAACTGGACAAAATATGTGAGATAGCTGAATTCAGGCCTTGGCTAACAAGCTATGTAAGATGGTGATCCTTAAGAGAAGAAAAATGCATGAAGTGAGCTGCATAACTGCCCCAGGCCTTTGCCTGGAGACAATTTCCTGACCGTGGTGCCGAGATCTGGAATCTGAGCAGGGCATAGTGGTGCTGCTGATCTGAGGAGGCAGAAACCAGAGATCAGGGGAGCTGAACAGTTAGCTGGTGTGGATGAGGGAGTAGCACAAGGGGGCAGGGTACCTCCTACACTTATGTGGGAATCTCCTGAGAATCCCTGGCTGTAAGCAGAGTTGCACATCTATGCAGAGTGGAGTAAACTGAGTCTTTAGATATCAGCTTCTATAGAGTTGAAAGTGGAACCAAGATGATAGAGGTTGAGCAGTGTTTAGAGAAGAATAGCAGCAGGGGATGCCAGGGTCCTGGTCCTACCTTATGGGCAAGATTTATTACCACATCAACAGAACTCCTGACATCCAGCAGGCATACCACAGTCCACATCTCAGGAATAAGGGACATGTCCTAGAGGGAGACCTACTCCAGATCTACCCTAACAAGGCCCAAAACCAAACCTCACAGCAATTTGTATGGAAGACACAGTTTGGAGAGTGAGACTTACCAAGTTAGAGAAACTTGTAAACACCTTGGACTTTTTACAAATCTAATTAACAATGCAAAACACCAGGATACCAGGATTGCACAAGTTAAAGTGATCAGCCAGTAAATGAACTGCCTGCTTAGATAAAAATCAACACTCTTTGAAGGAAGGCTATTGAATTTAGAATTTCTACAATGTGTTATCCACAATGTCCAATATTTAATCACTAAATGTAGAAATAATTAAAGTAAAATCATGTTTAAAAATCAAAGAAAAATGTGGCCTTCATTGAATGATTAAAAAGCAATGGGGAATCTCAGAAAAATGGAGACTTTAAATACAATCAAGGGAAAATTCTAGAACTGAAAAGTACAGAACTGAAATTTAAAAACTGATGGGCTAAACAGCAGGTGAGAGCAGAAAAAAAGAGTCAATGAACTTAGATACAAATCAATAGAAATTATCTAAACTGAAGAACAGAAAAAAAAGATTGGAGACAAATAAACACAAAATGAGACACCACAACACACCTATTAGATGGTCAAAATCTGGAACACCGGTAACACCAAATGCTGACACAAATGTGGAGCATCAGCAGTAGCTTTCATTACTGGCTAGAATGCAGTGGTACAAATACTTTTGTATATAGTTTGGCAGTTTCTTACAAAATGAAACATTCTTACCATATGATTCAATAGTCACACTCCTTGGTATTTACCAAAAGGAGTTGAAAACATGTTCAGAAGATCTTGCACATGGATGTTTATAGCAGCTTTATTTATAATTGCCAAAACTTGGAAGCAACCAAGATGTCCTTCAGTAGGTAGATGGATAAATTAATTGTGATGCATCCAGACAATGGAATGTTACTTAGTGCTAAAATAAATAAGCTATCAAGACATTAAAATACATAAAATAAACTTAAATGCATATTACTAACTGAAAAAAGCCAATCTGAAAATTTTATATACTGTATAATTCCAACTATATGACATTCTGGCAAGGGCAGAACTACAAAGACAGTAAAAACATTGGTGGTTACCAGGGATTAGAATAGAAGGAGGGATAAGTACACCAAGCACAGAGGATTTTTAGAGCATCAAAACTACTCTGTATGATACTATAATCATGGATACATATACTTATAAACTTGTCCAAGTCTGTAGAAGGTATAACATCAAGAGTAAACTAGAATGTAAACTACAGACTTTGTGTGATAATGAGGTGTCAACACAGGTTTGTTAATTGTAACAAACATACCACTCTGGTGGCAGATGTTGATAATGGGGAAGCTGTGCCTGTATGAGGGCAGAGAGTATATGAGAAATCTTTAAATTCTGCTCAATTTTTCTGTGAACCTAAAACTGCTCTAAAAATCAAGTCTACTAAAAATTAAAAATAAAAATAAAAGAGCCCCAGAGAACTGTGAGACAATATCAGTCAGCCTATCAAGAGAGTAACTGAGTTCTTGAGGAAAAGAATAACATAGGGACAAAAATAACTTGAAGAAATAATTACTCAACACTCCTCATACTTGAAGAAAAACACTGGCATACAGATGTAATAATTGTAATGAATCCACACAGGATAAATATAAAGAAAACCACACCAAGGTACATCACAGCCAAACTGCTGAAAACTAAAGATAAACAGGAAGTCTTAAAAGCAAACGGGGCGGGAACAGGGAAGATACTTTCTATACAAGGAAAATGAATAAGAATTATGACTTCTTATTAGAAACAATGGAGACCAGAAGGCAATGAAATGACTTCTTTAAAGCACTGAAAGACAAAAATGTCAACCCAGAATTTCATATCCAGCAAATATAGGTTTCACAAATAAGAATTAAATAAAGACATTTGCTAAGAAGATTAAGCTGAGAGGATTTGTGTCAGCATACCCAAAGGATATATTTCAGGTCAAAGAGAAACTTGGATCTATAAAGAAAAGAGGAGCAACAGAAATACCAAATAAGAGAATATGGGTGGCTGAAATATAAAGAGTTGGACAACTTTTTCAGGATCATGTTAAAGATAGAGATCATCACAGAACTGAAGTCCCCACAGACTTTTAATTTCAAATTACCTCTACCTAAGAGTTGCCCATCTTAATATAGGCTGCTTGTAATCAGGATGGTAATAAAAAGTTGGCTGGAAAGTTTTTAAAATTAAAGCATTCTCTTCCAGTGTTGTCTGGGAATTTACCATTTAATTTAATTTAATTTAATATTGAATATGAAGAGTTCAGAGTCTGGTGTCACAGCTCCTTTCTACATTCCATTGGCCAATAGAACAAAGCTATATAATTCAGAGTTAAATTGTTGACTGCTTTTCTAAGACCAAAGTCCATAAATTTAGTACCTATGTTTTCTCTTATGTAATTTATTGTTTTAGGTCTTATATTTAGTTCTGTAATCTAAAAGTTAATTTTTGTACATGGGGACAACCAATAGTCTAGTTTTAATCTTTTGCATGGGGCTTTTCATTTTTCCAGCATCATTTATTGAAAAGGCTTTCTTTTCTCCAATGTATATTTTTGGCTTCTTTGACAAAAATTATTTGCCCATATACATGTGGGCTTGTTTCTGAGCTCTCAGTTCTGTTCCATTGGTCTGTGAGTCTGTTTCCTGCTACTACCATGCTGTTTTGATTATCATCACTTTGTAGAATCATTTGAAGTCAGAGAGTGTGATACCTCCAGCTTCATTCTTTTTTCTCAGGATTGTTTTGGTTTAGAGAAGGTTTTATGAGTTTGACCCCAAAGGCAAGGGAAGTAAAGGCAAAAATAAATGAATAAGACTATGTCAAACTAAAAAGCTGCTGCACAGCAAAAGAAATTTCTAGCAAAGCAAAAAGGAAACCAATTAAATGGGAGAAAATATTTACAAATAACAACTCCAACAAGTGGTTAATATCCAAAATATATAAAGAATTCATACAAATCAACACCAAACAAACAAAACATCCAATTAAAAAAATGGGCAGAGGACCTGAACAAACATTTCTCCAAAGAATATATATAAATGACCAACAGATATATAAAATATGCTCAACTTCACCAGCTTTTAGGGAAATGCAAATCAAAACTACAATGAAATACCACCTCACACCTGTTAAAATGGCTATTATTAACGAGACAAGTGATGACAAGTGTTGGAGAGATTGTGGAGAAAAAGGAACCCTCATTCACTGCTGTTGGGAATGTAGACTGGTATGTCCACTATGTAAAGCAGTATAGAGGTTACTCAAAAAATTAAGAATAGAGTTACCATATGACCCAGCAACTGCTCTTCAGGCTATCTACCTAAAAACTTGAAAACATTTATTCACAAAGATATTTGCCCCACTATGTTCATTGCAGTATTATTCATGGTGGACAAGACATGGAGACAACCAAAGTGTCCTTTAATAGATGATTGGATAAACAAGATGTGGTGTATAGGTATACAATGGAATATTAGTCACAAGCAAAGGAACAGGAATAGAGGACTCATGGACATTGGGGCACATTGACTGTGGGAGGGGGATGGGGTAAGGGTGAACCATGGGAAAAAGGTGGGACAACTGTAACTGAACAACAATAAATTAGAAAAGAAAACATGAAATACTGTCATTTGTGGTAACATGGATGGACCTTGAGAATATTATGCTAAGTAAATAAGTCAGTAAAAGCTAAGAACCATATGAAATCACTCACATATGGGACATAAAACTGAAAGCAACAAATGAATAAACACAAAAAAAAACAAATAAAAACTTGTAGACACAAACAACAGTATGGTGGTTACCAGAAGGAAGGGGGTGAGGGAAAAGTAAAGGGTGAAGGGGAGATAAATATATGATGACAGAAGATGATTTGACTTTGGATGGTGGACACACAATGCAATATATAGGTAATGTATCACAGAAATGTACACTTGAAACCTCTATAATCTTATTAGCCAATGTCACCCAATAAATTTAATTTAAAAACAACTAAAAAAAATTGTTTATTGTTTCCACAAATACTGAGTAAGAGTCTGATGCATCTAATTTGTGCAGAGTTTTACACTGCCCTCCTCAGTACATTTTTGAAAACTCTTCCATAAACTTGAAATAATCATGAGATATTTTAACTTATAATAAGAAATGAAGGAACTAGTGCAGAAAACAATTTTCTTCTAATGTGTACTCACAGTTGAGTTATCCCTTTAGTACCTAATTTTGCTTTAAATACAAAACACAAAGTTAATCAGAGTTTACCCATAGAATCTAATAAAAATGTCTACTGTAAAAGTTTAATACTTTTTTTCATTTGTTAAAAGCCTTTACTATTTGTTTTGTTTCCTTTATGTATCCTGATAATTCCTGGATAATTTTTCTATTGTGGCAAAAAAAATAGAAGGGTAAGAAATATTTTATTAAGGCTATAACCATACTTAAACAAAATAAACTCAAAGCAAATCTTAAGGTTTTTTATATTAATGAGAGCCAATTATTTTATAATGAGCATAAAGGTGTTTTACTGTTAAACAAATCAAAACCAAATGTCCTAGATTCAGAGAGCTGGGAGGCTCTTTGAAATGGGAAAGTAAAAGAATTGGCAAGAATCCTAAATGTAGTGGGTTAAAGCAGTGTTGGGGGTGAGGGGAGGAGACTACATTAGCCCAATCAGATACTGAAGCATGAAAACCTGAGCACTGGAAAGGGATGGAGTACAGATGTCATGAGGAGATGAAAATGCATACTTTACAAGGCTGTAAATGCAGTACTTAAAATGTAGTCAGAAGTCTGTGGGGAGATCATTTGAAAACAAGGAATATTAAGCAAATGTTCAGAATTTGTGGGGGCAGGGAATAAGAAACCTCTTAAGATATTACCATAATTTTCTGCAAATTTCTAGTAGCTCTGTTAGTTACAGAATTATTTACATATTTTTATGCTCTGAAAATTAAATGATACCATTTTTTATTTTCTTGTTAATTTAAGAAAGGAACTAATCAAAGATCATTAGAAATTTCTTGAGCTAGACACTGATACAAATTTTTAAAATTCTAATTACTAAAAATCAAAATCATCTATATTTTTAGTTAGCAGAGTAGATGAGCACAATAAACAGCTTACACATGAACTAAAAATACTAAAAACAAAGTCTAACCATCTATAGTTTTAAATATATTTACATGCCCAATCCACCCCTGAAAAGCCACTAAAACACAAATTCAATCTGCAATCCAGTTACAATGCAAGCCAGGCACAAAAGCCTTCTAATGATCTTTGATTAGTTCTTTATTAAATTCATCAAGGGAGCAAAGAAAATTTAATAATCTTCACCAGTTGTCATCTTTCTGATTAGAGTTTTGATTAGAACTTTCAGCTTTTATTTTTCTCCTTCTTAGCCTTTACCAGAGCTTTGCTATAGTGTCTACTTGAAGAGGAGAAGCAGGAAGATGGGACATGTTAAATACATGTCCCATTTGTTAATATGCCTTGCCAGGAGGTTACTGAGTAAGGAAGTCAGGCATTCTCTGCGTGTCCACTCCCCACCACCTAACCAGCCTCTTCATGTGACAACAAATTTCTTGAACAGTGAACTTCCTGCTTTCACCAGCTTCTTGTCCAGGAATGCATTTTGCTTGCTTTTGACAGTGATTTCCCCCAGGGGTTGAAATGGATTTTTCCATCCTGTTAAATTTACAAATAAAAATCATATTGGGGGTTGGTCAATAATACTGTATACATTTCACATGTGAAAGCAAAGGGATTACAGGAGCTGCCTTCCATAGGTGTCTGAGAAAGGCCCATTAGATTGTTCAGAATAAAGGACTCTGAAAGGTCACTCAGTCTGGGATAAAGGAGTGAAATGGAAAATAATGATGTTTACATTTTTGTTCCTCATACAGCATGCGAGAGAATAATGGCATTCAGATTCCTACATAGCACATTTCTTCCTAGCATTCACCAATATCGCCTCAATTATTTTTCTATCATTACTGAAAAGTAGGAAATGCATAGCTATTATCATCTCCATTTCCCATTGTGTTATAGCATGCTATTTTACTACCTGCTACCTAAAAAGAAGGGCAGCTAGGTAGTGTGTTTATAATCACACTCAATCACCATTAGACCTCAGCACTGGAAAGAAATAATAGCAAAAAAGATAAAAAGAAATAATAAAAATGTAAACATAGGAAATTCTTAATGTAAAAAAAGATTGTGTTTCAAAAGTTTAGTTACTAGGCTATTGCACAGAACTTAAAAAAATCTATATTTCCATAGAAACAATATTATAATTGGTGGTTAGTTTCTTAGGCTAGCTCATCATGGCCTATTTATTTACGTAATTGAAAATACAAGTACCACCAAAATTATAAAAGCATTAAACTATTTGGTTAAATTGTATGGTATTTTCACAATACTGAAAGTTAAATAAAATTTCATAGAATAACCTAGTTGCTAAATATCTCTTCACAGCCCCAACTGATAGCCCCCGCAGTTGGGACTCTGTAAACACTGATGCTGCGGCCACCACTCAGGACCTGGGAAGGTCACAATCACACACTCACAGCCACCAGACCCTCAGAGGAAATGACTGACAACCCATTAAATAGGTGATTTCCCCCTTTATTTCCCAAAGCCACAACAGACATGGACAGTCTGAAAAAAAGGCAACTTGGTGTCAAAAAATTCTTTGAGCCAGGATTCCACTCGAAAATCTCTTCCATCTCACTTCGAATGTGATACAGGTTTCTGATTCCAATGGCCTGTCTCCAGTTGATTAAATTATCAAAACATACTGGGTGCTAGGCATCACAATGATGAAGAGAACACTGAAAATACCAATTTTAAGCTCTAACAACTTATAATTTTAATACAAATAACATATGAAAAGTATAGTACACAATATATAGGATTAGGGTGTATTTCGTGTCAGAACTAACACCTGGTTTCATCAACCCCAATGCACAAATGAAAATCTAACTTAAAGAAATTGTTTAATCAATTGTTAGATTAATGAATTGTTAGACACCCTGACTGGTGTGGCTCAGTGGATTGGGTGTTGTTCTGCGAACCAAAAGGTCACTGGTTTCCAGATGGGGCACATTCCTGGGTTGCGGGCCAGCTCCCCAGTTGGGGGTGTGCAACAGGCAACCGATGGATGCTTCTCTCTTACACTGATGTTTCCCTCTCTTTTTCCCTCCCTTCCCCTCTCTCTAAAAATTAAAAAAATACCTTCAAAAAATGTTAGACTAATTGGAGTTCTTCAGAATACTAAACTGAGGCTATTCTTTCCTTGTTGCTATTGAGAAATTGGTTTGAGCTCAAACTATCAGCCATTCAACATGTATTAAACACCTCCTATTTGCAAACAAAACAATAGAAATACACATTTCCAAAATGAAATAATCATAAGTAATACCCTCCCTAGCATCAGAAAATCTCTAGTCATTTGAATACACAAACATAAAGCTAAACATCTCAAAAGGTACTTCCTATTCAACAGCATAAGCATCATTATTTCCAGGAACAGCTCAACATTCTACCAGGGATGTTCAACCTTTTGTCATCTCTAGGCCACACTGGAAAGAGAAGAGCTGTCCTGGGACACAAATTAAATACACATAAACACTAATGAAAAGTAATGAACAAAAAAAAAGGTTTTAGGTAGATTTACAACTTTGTGTTGGGCCTCATTCATAGCCATCATAGGCCATGTGCCGCCCCTGGGCCATGGTTTGCACACATGGTCCCAGGTTTTTTGCAAATCACTATTACACCAGTTAATGCATAATACCATAAATATTGCCACTTGCCCATGAGCTCATAAAGGGAAATGACTGTGTTTTATCTATTGCTGTATCTTCAGTGCCTTGCCTAATGGCTGAATTCTAGTGGGAAGTCAATAAGGGAAGAAATGGTAACACTTTTCCCAACTTTTTGTGTTTTCTTCCATGGGCATGGAGTTCTACCAGCTGCAAACTTCTGGCTGCTTTTCCTCTCTCATCTGGTTCTTCTATTTTATTTACTTTATACAGAAACTGAGAAGGCAAAGAGGTACTATCTATTGCTCCCCCAAACCCACCCAGATCTGTAAGTGGAAAGATGGATAGAACAAATGAACAAATTAACCTGTTCCACCTTACTACTTCACTTCTAGTTGTCATTGATCTATAACCACCAACTAGAGAAAGAGAGAAAACACTTCTAAGCTTTAAAAAGCTATTCTGGCCCTGGCCAGCACTCAGTTGGGTGGGGCATTTTCCCAATAAGCCAAAGTTTCAGGTTCAAGCCCTGATCAGGGTACATACCAGAATCAACCAATGAATATGTGAATGTACAAATAAATGGAACAACAAATCAATGTCTCTCTCTCTCTTCCTCTCTTTCAAATCAATAAATAATAATAAATTTTAAAATAAAAGCTATTCTGGTCAAAGCGGATGCCAGAAGTAGACAAATGAGTTGGGAAGACTCTGATTTACCTGAATGCATTTGTTCTACTCCCTCACAAAAGAATTTGTGCCCACACACACACACACACACACCATATTCATCAGAGACCCAAGACACCATTAATAATGGTAATGCATATTGATAAATGTTTTGAAAGTGTATTATTTCTGCAATTGACATAAACCTTTGAGTGCTATTCTAATCTTGTATTACAAATATATATATTTAGGACATATTATCCATAAATTTTAAAATTCAAAAAAATATGTTCAAATGCTTTAGGTTTGCTCAAAAGCTGAGTTTTAAATGTTGCCTCTCAGATTCAACATGTAAAACTGGAAGATTTATGATTGAATCAAATGACAGGTCCTATTCCCTCTACTACTAACTCACTTATGTCATTTGGGACAGTCTGCTTATTTCTGTGCCTCTGTTTCTTATTGTGTAAAACAAGGGGTTTGCTAGATAGTTTCTTAAGTCCCTGTTTTAGCTCAGAAGTTTTATAATTTAAATATAATTATGGTAATTGTATTTTAACTGCCTTCCTAAGATAGTCTTAAAACCTTCTATCCTTGAAAAAATCTGAATTTCTGTTAACATTACTTTCCTCTGTTAGACAGTGCTCCAGTTCTACTACCCATCATGTTTCAGAAGGGTTCTAACTCCAACATCTGATTAGGGTTAAAGCAAAGAATGTCAGCAGCTGTGTAAAAAGTAGAAAAAAATAATATCATGAAATATCACTATCAATAGCTTAATTAAATTACCATAGTAGGTTTTATGGGAGGAATATAAAAGGGCATGATGGTTTAGTAAAGAAGAGAGAGTGCCTTTTATACAAGTAAAGGGAAATGGAACCAACAGGTGGAATTCCACTTCCCAGAACACAGACAACATAGATGAAACTGGCCAGACAAAAAAAAAGTGGTCTATCCAGCCAAAAATTAGATACAGAAAATATCATAATAGAAGAAAAGCCATTCAGCAGTACCAGTTCTGAGCATCAGGTGCAACAATACTATTAACAGGAGCTTAACCTTTAAGCTATCGGCCTCACTGGAACTACAAAATTATAAAATTCGCATGCCTGGGAACGTGCAGGCCATTCAGCAGGGGAGAGAGGGGGTGTCTTCTTGTAAGAAAGCATGAAATTTACTTAAGGTACATTATGAAATGGCTTGGCAGAATCTTGGCGCGTAAATACTAAGGTTAGCATATTCTTTGTTGTAGCTCTACAGAACATAAAGCACTGTATTTTAAAAATCTTAACATTTTAGAGTGCTTAAAATGAGTACTCTTCCCATTTAATTGGAGCCCTTTTTCCCCTCTGATGGGCAGGCTGTGAGGTTTCCTAAGTGCTTTCCTTAGGTCTCTGAATCAAAGAGGTTTGATTGGTTCCTTCCTTCACCAGCTTATTTTATTGTGTTGGCGATGACTTGGCTTTTCATGTAACCCTGAAAGAAAGGGATTTGTTTACACTCCCCTTGGCTTTGGGAGGGGACTTACATCTCTGAAGAAGAAGGCAGCTTTGGCTCACATTGAGAAGCTAGGATTTGGTAGTGAAGTTGCATAATGAGGCCTCATTCTCCCCAGGACCCAGCACACCTGGCAAAGTCAACCAACTCAGAGCGTTTGATGCCAGAGTTAAAATTGATTCAGTCTTCTTTGTGAATGAAATTGCATTCTTTTCTGTGTTCTGGAGGCCCAGTTATAATAAGCCAGTTACAATGACATACATCACGGCATCTATAGAAGCTAGAACATCTTTTCACCACAAGGCAGAGAAGGCAAAAGAACTGACAAAACTGAAGGAATAATACAGCTAACTTCTTCCATTCATGTAATTTATTAGAAAATGATTATGATTTCAATATAAACAATATTAATGAAATACTTAATAGGATTAATCTCCTGAAAAGAGGAGAAAAAGTGTTGAAATAACTTTGTGCTCCACTTTGCTGGGTTTCAGATGGTCCCCCTTTTACTGAGGCTCTTGTTCTAACATGCAGGAGGTTAACCCTCTCAGACAGGACCCAATCAGCTGTGAAAGTCTTTCTATCCCACAGAAAGAATATGGTGTATCCAATAGCATGCACCTTAGAACTCATGGCCAAAGGACCAGAATTGCCTCTCCTAACCCAGTGTATCAGTTCAGATGGTTTTCCCCAATGACAAGGCTATCAGGAGAATTGCAATTTTAACCTTCTAGTGCAGGCAACAATGTGTACATTTTGTCTATGTTAACTCTTCAACTCCTCAGTAGAAGGCAGACATTTAGAAAGAAAACCATCACAAAATTGGCAATCCCTCCACAGTTGCCTCACAATTTTCTCTATTAGACAACATGAATGTTATCATAGTTTCTCTTTCTGCTTGACACAAGAATATGACTGTTAAACTAAAGATAAAAAGTACATTCCCTCATAACCACCAAGATATTTGGGGGATAACTGTACAATGAAGTAATTAAGTGTTAAAAGCTAATGGAGAACAGCACATATAATATGAGTCTACTGACATAAAAAACTATGGAAATGTATCTATTTCTGTCTAGAAGGATACACAAACACTGGCTTAGAAAGGGTACTTTTGCTTTGTCAAGAATGTTTAAATTTTTAAGAAATGAAATGGATTAATGTGTTGCATTGAAACGAAAACAGTTTATAACATAAAGCACTCAAACTTCAGACCCAGCGAGACTTAATAACATATGTATTTTGTTCTGCTTTGGCAGGATTATATTAGTCATTACATTCTCCATAATAGTGTATTGAAAAGGCATCAAGGACTCAGGCTGTCTGAAGTTAAAGGGAATTTTGCACGCCGTTGCTTTACCCAGACCACTTAATACAGCATTTAGCACACAAGAAACATTGGATGGATGCATGGACAGATGGATAGACAGATGCTCAAAGCAATACTACTAAGGTCTTTTGGACTTACCATTCATCTTAAACTGACTAATAAAGAGAAACATAAATATTTTGGTGTGGTAGTTCTTTTGAGCAATTTTGATTTTACAGTAGGTTTAGAATTGCTAGTTTTTACAGTGCCACTGACTATATTTGACAGAGAGTTTCAATCCTGTTCACGGACAGCTTTTCCATATTTGGTGTGCTCTACAAGTCACAACACCACTAAGCAAAATTTTTAAGAGTTTCTTAAAAGCAGTAAGCCCTAAAAATTCTACTTGCCTCACCAAATGTAAAGCTTCCTCCCATGGGAAGCACCTTCTTACAGCAGATATTGACACTCCATGAATTCCGACTAAAACTAAAAAAGAAGATAAATAGAACAGGGAACGCTTGTCTGTTTCACTAGTTTTACTCCTCAGCTGAAACTATGGTTCAGTCAAGGGAAAGACAATCAGTAAACTACCTAAACCATTTTAAGTTTTCTTTAAATAATTATGCTAACTGTTTTGCTTTTTGACCCATACTTAAATTTTTTTTTAGATTTTATTTATTTCTTTTTAGAGAGGGAAGGGAGGGAGATAGATAGAGAGAAACATCAATGTGCGGTTGCTGGGAGTCATGGCCTGCAACCCAGGCATGTACCCTGGCTGGGAATCGAACCTGCGACACTTTGGTTCGCAGTCCGCGCTCAATCCACTGAGCTATGCCAGCCAGGGCTTGACCCATACTTAAATTTGAATGCTTTCTTTTTGAGATTAGAAGCAAGGGATTAATTAATTAATTAATTTATACTATCAGACCTCCTTTAAACAGACTTTTTAAAATAATTTTTCATTATTTTAAAATCCCTTTCATTTAAAAATGAAAATAATTTTTCATTTTTTTATTTTTAAAGATTTTATTTATTTTTAGAAAGAGGAGAAGGGAAGGAGAGAGAGAGAGAAACATCGATGATAGAAGGAAGCATCATTTGGTTGCCTCTCACACAGACACCAACCAGGACTGGGCCCACAGCCCAGGCATGTGCCATCACTGGGAAGTGAACCAGTGACCATTCGCTTTGCAAGATGATTTTTTTTTGTTTTGCTTACATTATTAAACAAACATCAAAATAAACCTATTTTGAAATAAAAAGCAAATATAATGTATATTCATATGCTTTTTTGTATAGTACTAATTTTTAAAACAAAATTCCAATAATACAAATTTAACTGCATAAAAAAACTTAGAGAAATTAAAATGAAAGAAAAACTAGGTGATATAGACTCTTAGAAAGCCATGAAATCCTATAAACTTTGCAGCTCAAATGACTAAAACACTTTATACTTCACCTGGTCATGTAAATATACTGTCCAATCTATTTTTATAATAAATTTATCAAAACCACTCAAGAGACTTAATAGCTCATTCAAAGGAAAATACTTGCTATGAAGGAATAATTCATTCAATTTTAGGACTTTTCCCTTTACTATAAATTATCAATAACAGGTATGTTAGGAGATAATCATCTTCCCTCATAATTCTTAGGTGGCAAATTTAAGACTTTCTCTATGAATGAAAATAATAATTGAATTATTAGCATTTCCTGTCCCCTATTACATCTGAAAAGTTTTACCCAGAGTCATTATGATTAGAATGTCCTTTATAAAGATCACTCTTGCCTTAGAACTTGTAAGAATTTCTAAGGATGAGCTTAATAAAATTCCTATAATAAAATGCCCAACCAACAAAGGCACAACAGTCAGGGTTTTATTCACTTATTTTTTTTAGAGAGAGGGGATGGGAGGGAGAAGGAGAAGGAGAGAAACATGGATTGGTTGCCTCCTGTACATGCCCCAACGAGGGACCCAACTGCAATGTAGGCACATGCCCTGACTGGGAATCAAACTGGCAACCTTTCATTTTGCAGATGATTCCTAACCAACTGAGCCACACTGGTCAGGACTTAAACAGATTTTTAAGTGTACAATACAGTATCATAACTATTAGCATAATGTTGTACAGAGTTATATAATTTATTTATGTTTCATGACTGTAACTTTATACCCATTGCTTACCATTTCCCCATTTCCCTCTTCACCCAGATCATGGAAACTACCATTTTCCTCTCTGCTTTTCTGAATTTGTCTACTTTAAATATCTCATGTAAGTGGAATCATGTACTATTTGTTCGTCTGTGACTGGCTTTTTCACTTAGCATAACATCCTCAAGTTTCATCCATGTCACATATTTCATGATTTCCTTCTTTTTTTTAACTCTCAATCTGTTGTCATTATGCTGGGGTAAATAAATGAGGTCAATGGTCAAAATGTAAATTATCACACACACACACACACACACACACACACAGCCTGTAAGTCATCAGAGAGGTCACAGAAATAACAAGGCCACAGACCACAGGATTTGGGATGAAAACGTAGCCAGGTTCTAACATCCGGGAGGGATAGCTGTGCATGATGTGGTGAGGAAGGTGCATAACAAAGATATCGCCCTTTGACTACCTTCTCTAAGTTTCCTTTGTTCTTGCTTTTTCACTGATTCCTCTAATGTCCTTTCATCATAGGCTTAACGTAGTCTTGTGAACTGCTTCTTCTACTTCCCGTTTCCTTCACTTCCAGCCATGCTGCTTTGGCCCTGGGATCCTAGACACCGTACCTTCATTAGCCGTGTAATCTTAAATAAAAAAATCAGTGAACCACTGTGGCTCCTTACCTGTAACATAAGGGTACTAGCCTGGATAGACCAAGGTCTAACATTTGATATTTTCATGCCTTTGTAGAAGAATTATTTCAGGTAGAAGCAGTAAGACTTATCACCCTGGAGTTTCCAACCTCTTTTCTTGCTGATGATTTCCTTAGTAACTACTGGCAGACCTCAGACTGTCTTCATAAACCCTGTCTCAACAATTCAGATGCTCTTGGGTGTCTAATGACGATTGGATCAAATCAGGAAAACATGCCGCTGGCTCAGAGTCACAAGGAATAAAAACAATGTAGGTGGGCATGTTATAACACAGATTTTGTTACTGATAAATGTTACATCACCATTAAAATAATAATAGTGGCAAAGGGTTGGCTCAGATTGTGAGAATTCATCTTTGATAGCTTTAATTAATAAATCTTTAAGGGCTGTGATTCTATGACTACCAATATATTTTTGCTCCAATAATAGAGGGAACAATCTGGTACTGGCTTATCACATTCTGGTCAAAGGAAGACATGCTATTATCTGAAGAAATAACTTGCCCTATGGCATTCATATCACCAACATTAAGTTCCTAGACTATGAGAGTATCATCCTCTCAGCTGTTAAAGGAGGGGGAAGCATGGGGGTGCAGTGAGGAAATGTATAGGTTGTGATAACCAGTTTTTTTAAAAGTATGTGTCTAGATCTAATAACTGAGAAGCAATAAATCCACAGTGGCTAAGTATAGATAGTTGTTTTAAAAAAACACTTGTAATTTTTATTCATGTTAAAAGTTTTACTGAAAAAAATTCTAATTTAGCATAATTAAAAGAATAGCTGGTTTTTAAAGTGCAGTTGAACAGCCAAATAAATTCCCTTTATAAGAAAATAACACATGAATGCAACATAGTTCAGGACTGCAGTTTTGTGAAATCTTTCTACCATCCAATATTGAAAGTTTTCATAACTACTTATATTTCTCCTTTCAAACAAATGCTTTAACCTTAGTATTTAGCTAACCCCTTCCTTTACATCTTTGCAAATCCATCTCTACTTCTATGAGAGACATTTAGTAAAAAATATAATTTATTTTGCCTGTCTCATTCTATCTTACATGGCCTCTAGGTCTTAAAACTACAGGTGGAACCTGTCTATAGTAAATTGTACCTATCTATAGTTTCCCAAATATTTCAGTGTTCAATTAACCATAGTTTAAATTAATCAGAACATCCAGGAAATGAACACTGGTGAGACTGAATGAGGCAGAAAATTTGATTGTGTTATACATGAAATTCATTTATTCAGTGAAATTCTCCGATTGTGGTAATTCCACTGTCCTGATTACAATTATTTCATCTATGTGGTGCATATGTATTTTAATCTTCTCCTGACACTGTCTGTTGTTATAAATGAATTTGTCTCCCCAGCTATTCATGAATACATTTGCATTATTGAGGGCATGTCTGACTATAGGTTTGGTTTCATGATTTAAACAATACTTAATACTAGCTCTTGGATTATTTTTGCATTAGATGGTAATTGATTGGAAATCCACTGACAAATAATAAAGATAAGGTTTGTTAATGAGCCTGCCAAAGGAGGGTTCATATCCATATATATTTTTAAAAGAAACATTTCTTGACCTTGAATACATTGCTAAAACTCCCTTCTGTCATTAAACAGTCACAGTGGAATGTTAAGCTTTGCTATTTTTAGTCAAAAGATCTTCTAGGTATGAGCATAATCCCTCTATAATTGGAGACCAAATATGTTTTCACCCCACAATAGCTTTGATCTCTGGAAGTGAGTCCACTTCTATTAATGTCTGCATCCATATTTTCCTTCCTTTTTTTCTTTCTTTATTTCTCCTTCCTTCCTTTCTTCCTTCTTTTCTTTCTTCCTGCTTCCCTCTCTCCTTCCCCTCTTTCCCTTTTCCCTTCTTTCTTAATTTCTTTCTTGTTCTTCCTTTCTTTCTTTACTGGGTGTCAGAATTGCTTTTTCCACTTTCCATTGTTGAGGCTGGATTCCACAGGGAAGAAGGTGAAAGAAATTGCAACATCATCAGAAGAGCAGGAAATATGGGGGGTGGGGCACATGACATATTTTTGTGTCTCCTTTTACTTTCTCCGCACTTAGGTTTATTTTTATTTTATATGTCACTCCATTTATACAACAAAACCTGAGTCTTGCTTTAAGGTTTAACTTCACTTCGTTTTTCAATTCTTAAGCAGCTATTTTAAAGATTGTTAAATTTTTCTACAAAAAGGAAAAAACTGCTGACATTTCTATTTTAATGAAATTTTTGAAAACTTAAAAACATCTCTTTTGAAGAGACCTCACATAGTCTCGAATCAATACCTAGATGCTCCCAGTCCCAGTGCAAACTCCATTACTGATTGACTCACAGCATGGTTTTAGAAATCATTGAACTTCTTTTTTATCCTTTTTATTGTCACTTAACTTCCTTATTAGCATTTTTTGCCTTAAGTAGGGACAGTGGTAACATTCTAACCAAAAAAAAGTATACAGTAATCTGTTATGGATTGATTATCTGATAATACAAATTGCTTTAACCAACAATTTTATTGTATGATCAAAACTAACAACAAATCCCTGAAAGATATTGCCATCACCCTGGGCATCCAAGTCTCGGGATTATTTTGTGGAATTGTGTAGGACACAGGGAAAAGAAGGCAGATATTTTCAATTAAACATATCTAGCAATAAGATTTGCCAGACTCAACTGTGCAGATGGGTTGAAATTTGGACTTCTTCCATTATTGATTTATTCTTTACTATTATGTCATTTAAGAATGATGGGCTATTCAAACTTCCTCTCATACTGCAAGTTTTTGTATTGTTATTGATATATATAAAAATATGTGCATTAAAGAGCCACTCACAAATTCCTCCAGAATTTGTAGAGAGGAACTACTTATTACCTAAAGTGTTTATATATCATCATCTATTTCTTGATAAGGAAAGCTTTTACTGCATAATCTCAAAATTGTTACTAAGGTCTCTTTCTTCTATGTCAATATCTTTTTCCTTTATTCACAGTAGGTATGTTGATAAAGGGGAAAATACTTTCTTGGTCATCTAATTACTTTGGAGATCCAATAGTACAATGCTTTTGTTTTAGAACTCCAGAATTTTTAATGATGATGCAATTATAGCTCTCAGCCATTTCCTCTTCATCTTCTACATTCAGACATTGTCTCACAAGAAGTTGGGCCTTTTTCCTCTTGGGTAATTTGTGTCATAGAAATTCACCTTAGGGAGGGATAAAGTACCTGTAGAGTGAATGACACTCATTAAGGCACTTTTTCTCATTTATATGATATTTAGAAAAAACTCATTTGTGAATGCATAAGGCCAGGAAGTGAAGGAATATGTTACTCGTAAAAATTATTTTATTTTCTGACCCACTTAATTCAGTTACATCAAATAAATTATTAAATGATAACCATTTAAAATGGTGAAAGTAGACATTTTAAGTAGCAATTTGAACTTTTTTACAGTAAGATAACTCTGCCTGGATGTGCCAAGAGAACCCAATGTCAACATGTTTCAGACTAAACCTGTACACACACATACACACATGCAGAGTCAAACAGACCTTCCACTCCTCTTGCACTCCTGATTTCAGCTTCTGGTACTTGCTCCCTTGTCAACCCCACTATCTCAGTTCAGGCCCTCCTCACCTCTCACATGGCTAATGCCTTTGGATTCTCTAATACCTCTCCCCAATCCATCCTGCACACAATTCCTACAGCAATCTTCATTTTGCATAGTACTTAATATTATTTTTTGATCATAAAAGTAACTTGGTTCATTGAAGTAAACTCATAAAATGCACAAACAACTAAAAATCCCACAAAAATAAAAATTCCACCATTCATCTATACATATTGTGAACATTTTGGGGTGTATCATTCCAGTGCGTCCATGTTTATGTGTGTATGGTTTTGGAGAACACTTTACATATTATTATATAATCTGTTTTTCACATTTCAGATTGAAGTATAACTGACATACAAATCATAAGTTAACAACTTAATTAACTTTAAAACTAAATACATCTAGGTAACTACCACCCAGATCAAGAAATGGATCATTCACTCACTAGAAGGCCTCCTTTTGTTCCTTGCCACTCTAATATTTATTATTTGTGCACACATTTCAATTTTATATACATGGAATCATGTAGTATGTTTTTTCTTTGCTGCCTTCTTTCACTTAATATTATAGCAGCTTTAGTTTACTTTCATTGTAGAGTATTCCACATACAAATATAAAAAAAATATTTATCCATTCTACTTTTATTGAAATGTGGATGTTTCTGCTACCAGTTATTACAAATAATACTACTATGAACATTCTTGTATACCTTTTGGTACCATATCAATGCTTCTGTGTTGTGTATTGACTGTATTATGTTGTATATTGATTGTGTTGTGTTGTGTAATTGATACTGCAAAACAGTGTTTCAAAGTGGTTACACACTGGTCAAGATGGAGACATAGGTAAACATGCCTCACCTCCTCATACAACTATAGCAAAAATTACAACTAGACCACAAAACAAATATCACCCAGAGTTGTCCAAAAATCAAGCTGTATGGAAGTCCTACAGCAAAGGATTTAAAAAAGCCACATTTATCCAGGCAGGCAGGAGGGGCTGAGATGCGGAGACACACAGAGAGGCGAGGAGAAGTGTGGAGAGGTGCAGAGAGGCACAGACAGTTGCAGAGACACTGAATGGGTGGTTCCACATTTATGTGTGGTGGATAAAAATCTGGAGGGATACCTTTGGAGCAAGAGATTCCAACCCCAGGCCAGATCACACAGCCCAGGGTTTCAGCACCAGGAAGACCAGTCCCCACAACTTCTGGCTGTAAAAGCCAGTGGAGGTTGGGGCAGCAGAAGAAATAGCGGGATTTCCTCAAGAGAGTCCTCTCAAAGGGTCTGAAATTGACTTAGGACTCATGCAGGTTCTGGGATTCAGCACCAGGGCAACAGTAGGAAGGGCACAAGTGGCATATGGGGAGAAATTGAAGTGACTGCAACAACACGAGTGCCGGGAGACAGTTTCCTCCCAGGCAAAACTCCAGAGGCCAGGCAATGGCATTGTCTGGTCTCCAAGCCTTCCCCCACATACAGCCACAGAGCAGTGAAGTGGGTTGCCTTGCCCTGTCAATTGCCTAAGGCTCTGTCCCATATGACTTACAGGTGCGTTTTTCTACAATTAGGCCACACTACTAACACAGGGAGTCAAAGCAGCTCTACCCAGTAACAAACACAGGGAGCCTACCAAATGAGGAGACAAAGAAATATGGCCTAAATGAAAAAAAAAAAAAAAAAAAAACAGGACAAAACTCCAGAAAAAGAACTCCACGCAATGGAGATAAGCAACCTATCAGATGCAGAGGTCAAAACACTGGTTATTAGGATGCTCAGGGAACACATTGGGTACTTCAACAGCATAAAAAAGACCCAGGTGGAAATAAAGGTTACATTAAGTGAAATAAAGAAAAACCTACAAGGAACCACCAGTGAAGGGGATGAAGCCAATAATCAAATCAATGATTTGGAACATAAAGGAGAAAAAAGTATTCAATCAGAACAGCAGGAAGAAAAATATTTAAAAAACAAAACAAAATGAAGATAGACTAAGGAACCTCTTACACATCTCCATACATACCAGCATCTGACTCATAGGGATGCCAGAAGGAGAAAAGGAAGAGCAGGAGATTGAAAACTTATTCAAAAAAATAATGAAAGAAAACTTCCCTAATTTAGTGAAGGAAATAGACATACAAGTCCAGGAATCACAGAGAGTCCCAAGTGAGATGGACCCAAAGAAGACCACACCAAAAAACATCATAATGAAAATGCCAAATATCAAAGATAAAGAGAATCTTAAAAGCAGCAAGAGAAAGCAGATAGTTACCTACAAAGAAGTTCCCATAGGTTGTCAGCTGATTTTTCAAGCTTTGCAAGCTAGAAGGGACTGGCAAGAAGTACTCAAAGTGATGAAAAAGCAAGTACCTACAACCTAGATTACTCTATCCAGCAAAGCTATCATTTAGAATGGAAGGGCAGATAAAGTGCTTCCCAGACAAGGTATAACTAAAGGAGTTCATCATCACCAAGCCATTATATGAAATACTAAGCAGAATTATATAAGAAAAATAATATCAAAACTATTAATATTAAAATGGCAATAAATTCACAATGATCAGCAATTGAATTTAAAAAAAAAACTAAGCAAACAAGCAGAACAGAAATAGAATTATAGATGTGGAGATCATTTGGAGGGTTATCAGTTGGGAGAGGGGAGGGGAAGTATGGGGAAAAAGGTATAGGGATTAGGAAGTACAAATTGGTAGCCACAAAATAGACAAGGGGATGTTGAGAACAGCATAGGAAATGGAGTAGCCAAAGAACTTACATGCCTTACCCAGGGGGTGGATTGCTGGAGGAAATGGGGATACTGGGTGGAAGGGGACAAAAGGGGAAAAACTGGGACAACTGTAATAGTATATTCAATAAAATTTATTTTTATAAAGTAGTTATACAAATAAACTTCTACTACTAGCATGTGAGAATTTCTGTTGCTCAATATCACTGTCAACACTGTAGGTTTTTGTTGTTTTTATTCTAAATTTGCCCTTCTAGTGAGTGTATAGAGTTATTTTACTGTGGTTTTAATTTGTGATTCCCTATGGACTAATGTTTTCATAAGCTCACTGGCTACTTGGACATCCTCTCTGGGAAGTGCATGATCAAGATTTAGGCCATTTTTAAAACATTGGTTTGTCTTAGTTTTCTTTGATTTGTAGGAGTTCTCACATTCTGAATACAAGTCTTTGATACAGGAATTCTTTATACATACTGGATATTAATCATTATTTGTAGTGCAAATATCTATTCCTACTCTTTGGTTGTCTTTTCACTATTGAATTTTCAAACTTTAATGAAGTCCTGAAGTCTTATTTATCCATCTTGGGTTTTTTTTCCTCTCACCTGAGGACATAGCCATTGATCATTTTTTAGAGAATGGAGAAGGAAGGGAGAGGGGGAGAGAAACATCTATGAGAGAGAAACATTGATCTGATGCCCTTCCTATGTGCCCCATATCTCATATACACCTCAACCATTGACCAAACTCTCAACCCAGGTAAGTGCCCTGACCTTAAATGGAATGCATAAGCTTTCAGTCCACAGATGATGCTCCAACAAAGTGGGCCACACCATCCAAGGAAATCCATCTTGTTCTCTGTAGTGAGTGCTTTTTTGACTTATTTAAGAATATTTAATGTGCCTCCTTGCACAACCAAGATAGGGACAACAACAATTTAGAAATAGAATAACAACCAGAACTAACAGAAAATTAACTGTATAGAAGTCGGACAACCAAGAAGTTAAAATAGACCCGTTCATCTAGACTGGTAGGAAGGGCGGAGTCGGGCAGCTGGGTGCAGGTCGCAGCTCGGAGAGCAGGGAGTGTGGGGACCAGGCACGTAAGGCATCCAGGGTGTGCAAGACCACAGTGGGGGGACCCTGAGTGCCCTAGTGGCAGCTGGCAGACCCCAGCCAAGGGGTGGCAAATGGCAGACCCAGCGATGTGGGAATTGTGAAACAAGGCACTGGATGAATCCCAGGATCACACAGCCCTGTGAAATAAAGCCTTGGGGCACTGATTGAAAACACCTGTGGGGATTGAGGCACAGGGAGAGACTCCCAGCCTCACAGGAGAGGTCATTGGAAAGTCTCATGGGGTGCACAAGCCCACCCACACAGGAATTGGCACCAGAGGGGCCCAGTTTGCTTGGGGAAAATGGTGGAAGGGACTAAGGTCCGACGGAGAGCAGAGCTAGCGCCATAATTCCCTCTTGGACCCCGCCCCCACATACAGCATCACAACCCAGCAACGGGGGTGCCCCACCCTGCTGAACACCTAAGGCTCCGCCCCTCATACATAACAGGCATGACCAGACCAAAAGAAAAAAAAAGATGGCCCAAACAGAAGAACAAGTGAAAGACCCACAGCCAGTACTTTTAAGCAACCAAGAGATAGCCAACCTATCAGATGCACAGGTCAAAGCACTGGTGATCAGGATGCTCACAGAATTGGTTGATTTTGGTTGCAAATTAGATGAAAAATGAAGGCTACAATAAGTGAAATGAAGAAAAATGCACACAGAACCAATAGTGATGGAATGAAAGCTGGGCCTCACATCAATGGATTGGACCAGAAGAAAGAAAAAAACATACAATCAGAAAAGAATGAAGAAGTAAGAATTCAAAAAAATGAGGAGAGGCTTAGGAACCTCCAGGACATCTTTAAATGTCCCAACATCCAAATTAGAGGGGTATCAGAAGGAGAAGAGAAAGAGCAACAAGTGGAAAACTTATTTGAACAAATAATAAAGGAGAACTTCCCCATTCTGGCAAAGGAAATAGACTTCCAGGAAGTCCAGGAAGCTCAGAGAACCCCAAAGAAGTTAGATCCAAGGAGAAACACACCAAGGCACATCATAATTACATTAGCCAAGGTAAAAATGAAGAAGAGAATCCTAGAAGCAGCAAGAGGAAAAAGACAGTAACCTACAAAGGAGTTCCCATCAGACTGTCAGTTGATTTCTCAAAAGAGACCTTGCAGGCAAGAAGAGGCTGGAAAGAAGTATTCCAAGTCATGAAAGGCAAAGACCTACATCCAAGATTGGTCTATCCAGCAAAGCTTTCATTTAGAATGGAAGGACAGATAAAGTGCTTCTCAGAGAAGGTCAAGTTAAAGTTCATCATCACCAAGCCCTTATTTTATGAAATGTTAAAAGGACTTATCTAAGAAAAAGAAGATAAAAAAACATGGATAGTAAAATGACAGCAAACTCACAATTATTAACAACCACACCTAAAACAAAAACAAAAAGAAACTAAGCAAACAACTAAAACAAGAACAGAACCACAGAAATGGAGATCACATGGAGGGTAAGCAACAGGGGAATGGGAGGAGGAGAGAGGGGGAAAAGGTATGGAGAATAAGTAGCATAGATGGTAGGGAGAAAATAGACAGGGGGAGGGCAAGAATAGTATGGGAAATGTAGAAGCTAAAGAACTTATGACCCATGGACATGAACTAAAGTGGGGATGTGGGTGGGAGAGGGTGTGCAGGGTGGAGGGGAATTAAGGGGGTAATGGGACAACTGTAATAGCATAATCAATAAAATATATTTTTAAAAAGAATATTTAGACTTCTAGCCAATATGGAGCCATAGGTAGACACACTGTGCCTCCTCCCACAACCAAAAGAAGCACAACAACAATTTAAAAACAAAATCAACTAGAACTGACAGAAAATCGAACTCTGTGGAAGTCTGACAACCAAGAAGTTAAAGAAGACACATTCATCCAGACTGGTAGGAGGGGCAGAGAAGGGCAGCCAGGTGGAGAGGACTTGTGGCAAGGTGGCTGGCAGACCCAGTGAGGTGGCAGATTGTGGACTGGGTGGTTCCACATTCTCTCACAGATAAACTGGGAGAATCAACTGCACAGTGGTTTGAGGCTTTATTTCCAGCATGGGGAAATAAAGCCTCAAACCACTGATTGAAAACACCTGTGGGGGTTGAGGCAGTGGGAGACTCTCCCAGCCTCACAGGAGAGTTCATTGGAGAGACCCACAGGGTCCTAGAACATACACAAACCTACCCACCAGAAGGGCCCAATTTGCTTGTGGGAAGCTGGGGAAGTGACTGAAATCCAGCAAAGAGCAGAGCAAGTGCCATTGTTCCCTCTTGGACCCCTTCCCCACTTACAGCATCACAAAGGAGCTACGTGGGTTGCCCCGCCCGGGTGAACACCTAAAGCTCCATCCCTCACTATGTATCAGGTGTAACAAGACAAAAAAAAATGGCCCAAATGAAAGAACAGATCAAAGCTCCAGAAAACATACAACTAAGCAATGAAGAGATAGCTAACCTATCAGATGCACAGTTCAAAACACTGGTTATCAGGATGCTCACAGAATTGCTTGAATTTAGCCTCCAATTAGATGAAAAAATGAAGGCTACGCTAAATGAAATGAAGGAAAATGTACAGGGAACCAATAGTGATGAGAAGGAAACTGGGACTGAAATCACTGGCATGGATCGGAAGGAAGAAAGAAAGAAATATTCAACCAGAACAGAATGAAGAAATAAGAATTCAAAAAATGAGGAGAGGCTTAGGAATCTCCAGGACATCTTAAAACATTCCAACATCTGAATCATAGGGGTGCCAGAAAGAGAAGAGGAAGGATAAGAAATTGAAAATTTATTTGAACAAGTAATAAAGGAGAACTTCCCCAATCTGGTGGAAGAAATAGACTTCCAGAAGTCCAGGAAGCCCAGAGAGTCCCAAAGAAGTTAGATCCAAGGAGAAACACACCAAGGCACATCATAATTACATTACCCAAGATTAAAATGAAGGAGAGAATCCTAGAAGCAGCAAGAGAAAAGGAAATAGTAACCTACAAAGGAATTCTCATAAGACTGTCAGCTGATCTCTCAAAAGAGACCTTGCAGGCAAGAAGGGGCTGGAAAGAAGTATTCCAAGTCATGAAAGGCAAAGACCTACATCCAAGATTGGTCTATCCAGCAAAGCTTTCATTTAGAATGGAAGGGCAGATAAAGGGCTTCTCAGATAAGGTCAAGTTCAAGGAGTTCATCATCACCAAGCCCTTATTATATGAAATGTTAAAGGGACTTATCTAAGAAAAAGAAGATAAAAAACATGTACAGTAAAATGACAGCAAACTCACAATTATTAACAACCACACCCAAAACAAAAACAAAAACAAACTAGGCAGACAACTAAAACAGGAACAGAACCACAGAAATGGAGATCACATGGAGGGTTATCAACAGGCAAGTGGGAGGGGGAAGGTACAGAGAATAAGTAGCATGATGATAGGTAGAAAATAGGAAGGGGGAGGGTAAGAATAGTATAGGAAATGTAGAAGCCAAAGAATTTATGTGTATGACTCATGGACATGAACTAAATGCGGGGGGCGGTATATGGGTGGGAGAGGGTGTGCAGGGCAGAAGGGAGTGAAAGGGAAAAATGGGACAACTGCAATAGCATAATCAATAAAATATATTTTAAAAATATGTATCTACCTCAAATCATGAATACATACAAGAGAGTCTTTGTATCTACCTCAAATCATGAATATATACAAGAGAGTCTTTTGGGGACTCTCAAAAGACCTGGAATTTATTTATAAAAGTTGAATTTATTATTACATGTTTAAACTCCAGCCACCTTCAAAATACTCTCCATTTGATGCAATACACTATCAAGATGTTTTTTCACTTCTCAGAACAGTTTTTGAACTTCCTGATTTTGATGCCTTTTAGTGCTTCTGCCATTTTTTGTTTCACCTCTCCCACATTGGGAAAATGTTTACTTTTGAGGACTTTTTGCATCTGGGGAAACAAAAAATAAGTCGCTCAGGGTGAGGTTGGGTGAATAGGGAGAGTGGCGCATGGGGGTCATGCTGCTTTTGCTCAAAAACACTCAACAGGGTGGGGGCAGGTGCGCTCACAAATCACCTATCGTGAAATGGGCAAAAATGGTGAGTCTTCAAAAACAAAATCACTGAAGCCAAACATGGCCTCTCACAACAATGCCAGCTGGTACACTGACACAGATGGGTTCCTAGAACACTCATCTAGTAAGGGAAGCCTGTATTACAAGTGGTCCACCCTCCAGAAGGTAATTCCAGGGTTTTTTTTTAAATGGAAGTTCTATTGTTCTGCTTTTCATATTTAGATCTAAAATCCACATAGGAAACCTATGGTTTTCACTCTGATATGTAAAGAGCTTGGATGCTGTCACTCCTGTCTTCACAAGAAGACATTTGGATGTACTGAAAATCAATAACTCTTCTTATATTTATCAGAGAATTTGGGGCACAGAATCAGCCACTGCCTCAAAAAGTGAAGACAGGACAATACAGAGAATCACCACTTCTCAGGAGCAGAAGCTACTACCTGGAACCAGCACCCACAGGAACACTCAGCTGTACTAGACAAATTGCTGGGAGTGTAGTGCGAACTAGCCTGAAGCAAAAAACTTCGGGAGCCCAGCCTTAGGGAGGCCCCCACACTTTCATGAGTTTTACCTCCAAGAAACCTACCAGGTTATCATGGTGAGGATCTGAGAAAAATCTGGTTTTGTTTCCAGAAGGAAGAGGATAAAAAGTAATCATTTTTAAATATACAAGGTGGGAATTACTCATTTTGAAATATGCCCAAAGCATTTCTCTTCTCTGCAACAAAGGCCAGATCTCAAGGGAAACTACAAAAGTCCTATCAGCTAGTCTTTTAGTCTCATACAAGGAAGGGGGACAAGACTAAGAACACCTCTGAAAGTCACAGCTCAGAGACTCTCTCCCATCAAAAAAAAAAAAGAAAGAAAGAAAGAAAGGATATCTAATCATAAGATAATAGGCTATTACATAGACTATCCCAATATAATATAATATTCCAATATAATAGTATACACACTGTAATACATATGCTATAATATACAATAGACTACTCTGTAAACTATCCCACTGCCTTGCCATCACATATGCATATGATAGAATAGAGAGAATATTCCAATATCTTGGTATTGTATTCACAGAGCTCCAGGATAATAACAGAGGATTACAACTGAGAGAGCTGCAAAATACGGACAATTTAAGAAGTTTCTAGGAAAACCCAACAGAGGGAACAAAAGCAAAGGCTCCAGAAGAACTTGAAGTTTCTGATACCTACATCTATCGCAAACAGTAAACATAGCTTAACTTCTTACCAGGAAAACAAAAGCTCACACCAAAGACCTATTTTCCTCAGTTCCTATTACCTAATACATTATGTCTAACTTTTAATGAAAAATTACAAGTTGCACTAAAGGCAAGAAAAAAAACAGTCTGAAGAGACAAAGTAAGTTTCACAACCAAATTCATATATGAATTTTAGAATTCAGACCAAGAATTTAAAACAACTATGATTACTAGTCTAAGAGCTCCAATGAGAAAGTGGACAACATGCAAGAACTTACAGGTAATGTAAGCAGACAGATGGAAACTCTGGGAAAGAATTAAAAACAAATGCTTGAAACCCAAAACACTGTAAAATACTTCAACAGCAGAATAACATTCCTTTAAAACTCATGTGGAACATTCACCATTACAGACCACATTCTGGGACATAAAACACATCTATAACAGTTTAATAGAATAGAAATCACACAATGTATGTTCTCAGCCCACAAATGAATTGATATAGAAATAAATAACAGAAAGATGCCTGGAGATTAGACAATGTACTTCTAAATCATGTACTGGTCAAAGAGGAAATTTCAAGAAAGTTTTAAAATATTTTTAACTAAAAAAATGAAAATGTATTTATCAAAATGGGCAGGATTCAGTGAGACCAGCACTTAAAGGGAAATTTATAGCATTGAATGCATATATTAGAAAAGAAGAAAGTTCTAAAATCAATCACCAAGCTTCAACTTTAGAAAACTGGAGAAATAAAAGCCACATAACCCTAAAGCAAGCAGAAGAAAAGAACTCATAAAAATTAGAGCAGACATCAATCAAGTTGAAAGTAGAGAAATAATAGAGAAAAACAACAAAACCCAAAGTAGGTGCCTTGAAAAGATCAATAAAATTGTTAAACCTGTAGCCAAAGGAAAAAGAGAGGGCACCAATTACTAATATCAGAAATGAAAGAGGGGCCATCACTACTGCTCCCTTGGCTATTACAAAAATAGTAAGAGACTGTTATGAACAACTCTCTGCTCACGGATTTGATAAATCAGATAAAATAGAGTGATCCCTTGAATGATACAATCTGCTAAAACTCACACAAGGAGAAACAAATAATCTGAATAGGTCTATATCTTAAAGAGATGGAATTAACAACTAATAACCTCTCAAAGTAGAAAGCATCCAGAAGAGATGGTTTCACTGGTGAATGTTTCCATTAAGGAAAAATGATAGCAATTTTCTACCATCTTTTCCAGAAAATGGAAGCAGAGATAACACTTCTTAGTTCATTCTATTAGGCCAACATTACCCTAATATCAAAACCAGACAGAAGAGACATTACAAGAAAGCAAAATTATAAGAACAAACACAACTCAATAGAGAAAGGGTGGTCTTAGCTGGAACAACTGTACATTCAGATGCAAAAGAAGAAAATTAATCTAGACTCAGACCTTAATACCTTTCACAAAAATTTACTCAAGCCAGATCAAAGACCTAACCATAAAATGCAAAGCTATAACACTTCTATAAGATAACATAGGAGAAAATCTAGGTAGTTTCGGGTTTTCAAAAGAGCTTTTAGATACAACACCAAAAGCATAATTTATGAAGAATAAATTAGTATATTGGACTTTATTAAAATTAAAATTTTCTGCTCTGTGACACTGTTAAGAGAATGAACAGGCAAGCTACAAGCTAGGAGAATAGGTCCAGACATGTTCTTTACAAAACACATATCTGATAAAGGATATGCATCCAAAATATACTAAGAACTTTTAAAATTTTACAATAAGAAAATAAACAACACTATTAAAGATGGGCAAAAGATCTAAACAGACACCTCACCAAGAATGATATACAGATGACAAGTAAGCAAATGAAAAGATGTTCAATGTCATATATCATCAGTGAATTACAAATTAAAACAATAATGAGGTATCATTACACACTGATTAGAAGGTCAAAGTTCAAATCAAAACACTGATAATACTAATGCCATCTAAGATGTGTAAAAACAGGAGTTTTCATTCACTGCTGTTGGGAATGCAAAATGGTATGATCACTTTGGAGAACAGTTTCACAGTTTTTAGAAAGATAAAGATAGACTTACCATGAAAATACCAATGTCTTTCTAGGTATTTACCCCCAAAAGTTGAAAACTTTTGGCCACATAGATATTTATAACAGTTTTATTAATAATTGTCCAAAAACTGGAAGCAACCAAGTGGTCCTTCAAAAGGTAAATGGATAATCCAAACTATGGTATACCCTTACAATGGAATGTTATTCAGCACAAAAGAGAAATGAGTGATAAAGCCATAAAAAGATATGGGGGAACATTAAATATACATTGCTAAGTGAAAGATGACAGTCTTAAAATATTACTTACTCTATCATTCCAACCACATGAGAGTCCAGAAAAGGCAAAACTACAGAGACAATAAAAAGATCAGTTGTTGCCATGGATTTGTACAGAGGGCTAGGAAAAATGAACAGATGAAGGACAGGGGAACTTTAGGGTGCTGAAGCTTCTATAAGATACTGTGATGGTGGATACATAACATTATGCATTTATCAAATCTACAGAACTGTACGGCACAAAGAGAACCCTAAGCTATGGACTTTAATTAACAATAATGTATCAATATTGGTTTATCAATTATAACAAATGTACCACATTCATGAAAGATGCTAAAACTAGGAGAAATGGTGATCAGGGAAGAGGCAGTTTATGACAAGTCTCCATTCCATTTGCTCAATTTTTCTGTAAACTTAAAATGGCTCTAAAACATAGTTATTAACTTTTTAAAAGTTTGTATAGAATTGATTTGTATGTATGTTCTGAACTAGGGACTATGATTCTATCTATATTTAAATATATATATGATTCCATAAGCATATATGAGTCCACATATATGTGTGTGTGTATATATAGTGTGTGTGTGTGTGTGTGTGTGTGTATATATTCCATATATATTGATGTTAAATTTACTCAGCACTGGAACAGGAGACATTTATTATAAAATAAAGTGACAAGTGTCAGAAAGAACATATCTCTCTGATCTCTCGAGTGTTCTACTCAAATTCATTTCTTTAGTTCTCATTCCTCCCCTGAATTCTAGGCTCGTAACAGCCAATAATGTACTCAACATCTCTACCCGGGTGTCTAATAATGGACATGTAAAATCTAACATATTAAGACACAAGCATTAATCCCCATACCTCACCCACCACATCTGCTTCTTCTGCAGCCTCCACTACCTGTCGTATCAGTTGCTCCATGTTGTTTAAGATTACACGTCTACCTTATAGTTGCTCCACGTCAGAAACTGTGAAGTGATCTTTGATGCCTGTCTTTTCTTATATCTTACACCAATTCGATAACAAACCCTCTGGGCTCCAATTTTAAAATATATCTGAAATCCAACCATTTCTCATTATGCTCACTGCTACCACTCAGAGATCTGAGCCACCATCACCCTTTAACTGGAATATTGTGACAGCCTCCTAACAAGTCTCCCTGCTTTCATCATTACTCACCCCCTCTCCAATGCACAGTTAATCTATTCTTTACCCAGCAGCACGATCATCATATTGTTCTAATCAAAACCATCCAGTGATTTTCCATATTATTTAGAGTAAAATCCAAAATTCTTACATAAGCTACAAGACTCTCTCTAACATGGTCCCTCGATATCTATATGATCTCATATTCTATTGCTCTCCCTCTTGCTTGTTTTGCTTCAGCCACACTGGCCTCCTTAGTGAACTTAAACATGTCAAACATATTCCTACCTCTGGGTCTCTGTGCTTACTGTCTCCTCTGCCGGTGATGCTCACACCTTAGATGTCCATATGAAACCCTCCCCCCATCACATTTGTGCCGAAATGTCATCTTTATGAAGGCATCTCTGTCCATACCCTATACAAAATAACACCATTATTTTCAACTTGTTATTCTGCTTGATTTTCCTTTGTATTACTTATAGGAAAAAATATATACTGTATGCAAATTTTCTGCCTTCCCCTTTCCAGAATGAAGGTTCTTCAAGAACAAGAACTTTGTTATTTGATGCTGCATTCCTAGCAGCAAGAAGAAAATCTGACATCTAATAGGTGTTCATGAAATATTTGTTATCAATGAAAAAACTTCCACATACCCTTCAACACCTCTTTCCCAGGAACTTCCCTGACCTACTCAAGAATAACAAAAGAGCTTTTTCCTTGCTCTAAACTCCCAAAGAATTTTGTTTAACATCTCTTCTGTAAAGTTCTCTTTTCACTATTTGATGATATCCTGTTTGCATTTGATTCCCTGGCACCTAGCATATCATCATTTAACACATATTTGATGAATAAACAAATAAATGTCTTGACAAAATTTCTATATTATAAGCACAACTAATGGGTAAATATTATGAATAAGTCCTCTCCTCTCCCTCTCTCATACATCTACTCTTATCCTTCCTCCGACCATCCCACCAAACGCTGGAACTTGCTGTTGGCATCTCGCTTACCCATGCCTTCTTATAGTCACATCTCCTTACTCTTACCTCTTATTAATCCCAGATAGGCAATCTCAGAAACTTATTTTTAAAGTACAAACAGAAATTTTAAAACCACTGAAGATAAGCTGCACTGAAGTTAAATACCTAATAGTTAATCCTTATGCTGTCCTTTCTTCAGGGAGACAATCTTCTATAGGGAGTGTATCACCAATAAAAATTGGAGACAACCCTCCTCTTCTTGGCAGGGATCAGGCATGGGGTCCAAGTCCCAAAATGTACAGAGGCAGCAGGAAATGGATCTGCCCCCTTAGCATAATGTCTTCGTGGTTTTCAATCTACTGATTCTATCCTCAAATGCCAGGCCACAGGTTAAAGAGAGAGAGAGAGAGAGAGAAAGAGAGAGGGAGAGGGAGAGAACAGTCGGAGTCAGGGGTAAATTATGCTTCCAAGGGCAGATTTTTTTATTTTTTTAAATATTTTATTATTTATGCTATTACAGTTATCCCAATTTTCCACCTTTGCCCCCTCTACCCAGCCCTCCCCTCGTATGCATAGTCAGTCCCCACACCATTGTTGATGTCCATTGTTCCTCGTATATGTTCTTTGGCTAATCCCTTCTCCTTCCTCGAACCAATCCCCACTTCTACCCTTCCCTCTTACAGCTATCAGTCTGTTCCATGTTTCTTTATCTCTGATTCTATTTTGCTTCTTAGTTTATTTTGTTGATTAGATTCCACTTATAAGTGAGATCATATGGTATTTGTCTTTCACTGACTGGTTTATTTTACTGAGCATAATAGTCAACAGTTCCATTCATGCTGTCACAAAGAATAAGGATTCCTTCTTTTTTACTGCTGTGTTGTATTCCATTGTGTAAATGTACACAGCATTTTTAACCACTCATGTACTGATGGGCACTTAGGCTGATTCCAAATCTTGGCTATTGTAAATAATGCTGCTATGAACATTGGGGTTCGTGTATTCTTTTGAATTGGCATTTTCAGATTCTTAGAATATATTCCCAGTAGCAGAATCACTGGTTCAAAAAGCAGTTCCATTTCTAATTTTTTGAGGAAACTCCATACTGCTCTCCACAGTGCCTATACTAGTCTGCATTCCCACCAATGATGTATTAGGGTTCCCTTTTTCCACATCCTCACCAGCACTTGTTTGTTGATTTATTAATGATAGCCATTTTGGCATATGTGAGATAATATCTCATTGTGGTTTTAATTAGCATCTCTCTGAAGGCTAGTAATGTTGAGCATTTTTTTCATATGTCTATGGACCATCTGTATGTCCTCCTGGGAGAAGGGTCTATTCAAGTCTTTTGCCCATTTTTTATTGCTGGTCTTCCTGGTGTTGAGTTGTATAAGTTATTTGTATATTTTGGAGATTAAACTCTTGTCCAGTGTATCATTGGCAAATATGTTCTCACATAAATGGATTTCCTTTTCATTTTGATGATGGTTTCTTTAGCTGTGCAGAAGCCTTTTAATTTGATGTAGTCCCATTTGTTTATTTTTCCTTTGTTTACCTTGCCCTAGGAAATACATCAGCAAAAATAGTGCTACACAAGATACCTGAAATTTTACTGCCTGTTTTGCTCTAGTGTTTTTATGGTATTGCAACTCATATTTAAGTCTTTTATCCACTTTGAGTTTATTCTTGTGTATCATATAAGTTGGTGGTCTAGTTTCATTTTTGCAAGCACTAGTTTAGTTCTCCTAACACGATTTATTGAAGAGACTGTCTTTACTCTAATGTATTCTCTTGCCTCCTTTGTCAAATATTAATTGACCATAAAGGAGTGGGTTTATTTCTGAGCTCTCTATTCTGTTTAACTGATTTATGTGTCTGTTCCAGACTGTTTTGCCAGTACCAAACTGTTTTGATTATAGTGGCTTTATAGGGTAGTTTGGTATCAGCTATTGTGAGCCCTCCAACTTTGTTCTTCTTTCTCAAGATTGCTAAGGATATTTGGGGTCTTTTTTGGTTCCATATAAATTTTGGGGGATATTTGTACTAGATCTGTGAAATATGCCTTTGGTATTTTAATAGGAATCATACTGAATCTATAGATTGCTTTGGGTAGTATAGACATTTTAATAATGTTAATTCTTCCAATCTATGAACACTTTATATACTTCCACTTATTTTGTATCTTTCTGAATTTCTTTCTTCAGTGGCCTATAGTTTTCCAAGTACAGGTCTTTTATCTCCTTGGTTAAATTTATTCGTAGGCACCTTATTTTTTGTTGTTGTTGCAATAGTAAATGGGATTGTTTTCTGATAATTATTGGTGTATAAAAATGTCATAGATTTCTACGTATTGATTTTGTATTCCATTATTTGCTAAATATATTTATTAGGTCTATTAGTATTTTGGTAGAGCCTGTGGGGGTTCTATGTACAATATCATGTCATCTAGTAGTAAAAACAGTTTTACTTCCTCCTTCTTGTCTGGCCACTATGTCTAGGACTTCTAGTACTATGTCGAATGAGAGTGATAAAAGTTGGTATTCCTGTGTTGTTCCTGATCTTAATGGAAATGCCTTTAATTTTTGTCCATTGAATGTGGTGTTGGCTGTCAGTGTTTTGCATATGGTTCTCATTATGTTGAAGTATGATTCCCCCATTCCCATTTTTCTGAGAGTTTTTATCATAAATTTGTGCTAGATTTTAGCAAATGCTCTTTCTGAATCTATTATTACGATAATGTGATTTTTTTACCTTTCATTTTGTTTATGTGATATATCATATTTATTGATTTGAGAATATCATGCCAACCTTGCACCCTCAGAATAAATCCCACTTAATCATGGTGGATGATCTTTTAAATGTATTGCTGGATCCAGTTGCTAATATTTTGTTGAGATTTTTAGCATCTGTGTTCATCAGGGATATTGGCCTATAGTTTTATTTTTCTGTTGTATCTTTACCTAGTTTTGGAATTAGGATAATACTGGTCTCATAAAAGACCTTGGAAGTCTTTCCTCTTCTTAAATATTTTGGAATAGTTTGAGAAAGATAGGTGTTCATTCTCCTCTGAAAGATTGGTAAAATTTACCTGTAAACCATCTGGTTCAGGACTTTTGTTTGTTGGGAATTTTTTTATTACTGCTTCAATGTCATTAGTTTCCATTAGTCTATTTAGGTTTTCTGCTTCTTCCTGATCCAGTTTTCAAAGATTGTATATTTCTAGAAATTTATCCATTTTTCCCACATTGTCCAATTTCTTGGCACATAGTTGTTCATAGCCTTTCCTTACAACACTTTCTATTTCTGTGGTATCAGTTCTTACCTCTCTTCTTTCATTTCTTATTTTATTAATTTGGATCCTCTCTCTTTTTTTCTTAATGAGTCTGGTTAAATGTTCATCTTTTTTTTATCTTTGCAAAGAACCAGCTCCTGGATTCCTTGATTTTTTTAAATTTATTTAGTCTCTACATCATTTATTTTTTCTCTGATCTTGATTACTTCCTTCCTTCTACTCACTCTGGGCTTTGCTTGTTGTTTTTCTAGTTCTTTTAAGTGTAGGGTTAGGTTGTTTATTTGAGATTTTTCTGTCTTTAGGTAGGCCTGTAATGCTATGAACTGCCTTCACAGGACTGCTTTTGCTGTGCCTCACGTGTTTTGGCTTGTTGTATGTTTATTTTTATTTATTTCCATGTCCTTTTTGATTTCTTCCTTTATCTCATTGTTGATCCATTCACTATTTACTAACATGCCATTTAGCCTCCATGTATTTGAATGTTTTTGAGTTTTTTTAATTGAGGATGATTTGTAGTTTCATGTCATTGTGATCTGAGAAAATGCTTGATATGATTTCAATTTTCTTGAATTTGTTAAGACTTATTTTGTGTCCTACCATGTGGCCTATTTTTGAGAATGACCCATATGCACTTTAGAAGAATGTGTAGTCTGCTGTTTAGGGATGTAATGTTCTGAAAATATCAAATAAATCTATTCAATCTAGTGTGTCATTTAAGGTCACTGTTTCCTTGTTTATTTGTTGTCTGGAGTTCTATCCATTGTTGAGAGTGGGGTGTTAAAATATCCTACGACTGTATTGCTATTTATCTCTTCCTTAAAGTTCACCAAGATTTTCTTTATATATTTAGGCACCTGTACTGGGTGCATATATGTTTGCAAAGGTTATATTCTCTTGTTGGGTCAGTCTCTGTCTCTTTTATGGCCTTTGTTTTTAGACGATTTTGTTAGATATAACTATTGCTACTACATATTTTTGTATCCATTTGCATGGAATATTTTTCCATCCCTTCACTTTCAGCCCATGTAAATCTTTTGTTCGGAGGTGGGTCTCTTGGAGACAGCATATATATGGGTCATATTTTCCTATTCACTCAGCTACCCTATGTTTTTTAATTGGAGCATTTAATCCATTTATATTTAAGGTTATTACTTATAGGTACTTATACATTGCCATTTTATTGCTCTATGTTTATGTTCTTCTCCCTCTATTCTTTCTTCTTTTTAAATCAAAATCTTTAATATCTCTTGTAATGCTGGTTTTGTGTCTATGAACTCCTTTAGCCTTTATTTATTTATTTATTTATTTATTTATTTATTTATGTCTGGGAAGCTTTTTATTTCACCTTCAATTTTAAACAATAACCTTGCTGGATAGAGTAGGCTTGGTTGCAGATCCTTGATTTTCTTTACTTTGAATATCCAAGGCAATCCATTATGGTCTGAAGTGTTCCTGTTTAGAATTCAGCTGACATTCTTATTGAAACGCCCTTGTCTGTTACCAGCTGTTTCTCCCTTGCTGTCTTTAATTTTCTCTCTGTCTTTAAACATTTCCATTTTAATTATGATATGTATCAGTTTTCTTTTTGGAGGGCACATCTTGATTGGGACTCTCTGTGCTTCTTGAATTTGTGTGACTTTTTCCTTCACCAGATTAGGGAGTTTTCTGTCACTACTTCTTCAAACAGGTTTTCTATCCCTTGTTCACTTCACTTTCTTTCCCTTCTGGTATCCCTATGATGTAGATATTACTATATTTTATGTTGTCCAAAAATTCCTTTAAACCACTCTCAGCTTTTTTATGTCTTTTTTGTTGTTGTTGCTCTGATTTGGTGTTTTTTCTACCTTGTATTTCAAATTGGTGATTTCATTCTCTGCTTCACCTAGCCTGCTTTTAATTCTTTTTAGTGTATTCTTCTTTTCAGATACTGTATTATACATTTACAACTGCTTCTTTTTCATTTTCTATGTTTTTTTTTTCATGGTGATGTGATTCTAAGTTCCTTGTAGTTCTCACTGTTTCTTCAGCATCCTTATAACCATTACTTTGAACTCTATGTCTGATACATTGCTTGCCTCAATTTCATTTAGCTCTTTTTTCTGGGGGTTCTTCCTTTTCTTTCATTTGGTGATTGTTTCTTTGTCTTCCCATTTAGCTGACTCTTTTGTTTGTTTCTATGCATTAGATAAATCTGCTTTGATGCCCTATTTTTGTGGGGTGGCCTTATGTGGTAGGAGTCCTGTGGGGCCCAGTGGTGCAATATTCTTGATTTCCTGATTTAGATGTTCTAGGAATGTTCCTTGTGTGGATTACATGGGCTCTCCTGTTGTGTTTGGGTCTTGATTGTTGTTGGCCTGTTCAATTGTGGTATCTCTCCTCTGGCTGGCTGACTGAGAGGCTCAACCCCCATCATATCTTGCATTCTGTTCCACAGGTGCTGACAGAACAAAACAAGACAACACAAAAAAAAACAGAACCAAAACAAACAAAAAATCCCTCACAACAAGAGCAAAATCAGTGATAAAAAAATAAAGAATAATAAATGTGGACAGAGAAATAGAATAGTAAAAGAAAAAAAAGGAACACAAGCAGGCCAAAGGCAAGAAAACTGATTATGAGAGAAGGAAGAGAAACAATAAGAATAAGGAATAGAAAAAGGAAATCAGCAAAAAAGAACTACAAAAGAGAAAAAAAATAAAAATTAGAAAGGAAAGAAGGGAGAAATGGAGTAAGAAAAGGGAAGAGTAAAATAAGAGATATGGAAGAAAAATAGAGAGAAATGAAAAAGTTTAATAAAAAGAAAAAATGAAAAGGTGATCTAGAAGAAAAATTAACAAAAATAATGAAAAAAAACAAAGAGGAATTTGTCTCAGCAGAGTTTAATGCTTGCTGGCTGGGTTTTCCCTTTGGACGTGGCCCTGATGTTTTCTGACGTTGGTGTAAGCCAATGTTCAGATGCTGTCCATGTCTAGTCCTCGGCAGCCTGTTGAAAGCCACGAGTGATCCACAGTTTATGGCTTCTCCTCCGGCCTTGGCTGCACCCAGGATGGGCCACACTGCACTGCAAGGCTGACTCTTATCAGCACAGAACCCAGGGGCTGGTCAGCAAACTTTTGAAGACACCACAGGATCTGCCTCCACCTGCCTCAGCCTGCCAGCTTGCTATCAGTCTTAGTCTATCTACTGACTAACAGGGCTTAGTTTCTGAGAGGGCATCTGGCAGAATCAGGAAGATGGGACCCTTGTATCTCCCATAGGAGGTGCCATTCAGACTTCAGGCAAGACAGTTTGTGGGTTCCCCCATCCTTGTGCCACATGTCTGAGTCTGTCCTGGTTTATTTCCCTGAACTCAGCCAGGCACAGCTGAGGCCCCACTAGGAAAGTGGGTGGGGCCTCCAAAGCCCAGAGTTTTGGTCTTCCAGAAACCAGGAAGATGTTTCTATGGCTCTCCAGAATGCATATGAAATGGCCATACCCTAAAGCCAGACTCTGACACCCTCTGAGTCTGCCTGTGAATGTTGCTGTCTCCTTAGCAGGGGTTAATACACAGGTGGGGGAAAGGAAGAAAAAGAAAAATGCAAGCTGGGGAGGGCACGATTCCAGAGGATGGGGCAGGTGGTTTCCCATAGGGTGGTGTAATTGTTTTTCCCCTGGAGAGGGGCTTGCTCTTCTCAAGAATAATGGCTGCTGTGGTATTGAGGTGTGTGCCAGCACAGGGATCCCAGCAGCCATTCCCATGTCTCTCCCAAAGCCTCCCACTCCAGACTCTCAGGTGACTCCAGTTCACACCACCTCTCTTCTCTTGAGCCCAAGGTGAATGGATGTGAACAAAAAAACCCTGTGCTTTGGGTCCCTAACAAGAAATTACAGCTTTTTCTCCAGTGGGATCCATCTCTCCCTGGCAGACAGAAACCCCACGGCCTTTCACCAGTAGATGCTACATGGGCAGCTGATCCCAGCACTGGCATTCTGTGCTTGGGAGCTGGTCTGGGGTCCAGGCTTCACTCCTCGGGATCGGGGGTGGGGGGGAGCTCCCACAGCTGTGCTGTAACTTTGGCCTGTCACCCGAGGGAGTGGTGCTGGCCCTTTCATGTCTCTGCCTTTCCTACTGGTATTGAGGTGGTTTCTGTCCCTCCTTGGTTAAAAGTCTCCTCTTCAGATACTCTTCAGTTGTTTATTTTGATTGGTTGTTCTCCTCCTTATTTTTATTTCCAGTTTGGTTCTCAGAGGTGCGAGAAAAATCCTTCTACTCCACCACCATCTGGCCCCCTCGCCCCCAGGAGCAGTATTTCATAAGACAGAAAGCTTCCTAATAAAGATATTTAAAATACAACGAATTTTCAAGTTCATGCACTTTCAACATCACTATCAGTGCTACCATTTTCCTCAAAGCCTATGACACACCATAAGCAATATAGAGAAAATTTTGAGGTCAGTGGCTCTGGGGATCACAGTTGCAGAGGCAAACATCACGTTTCAAGCAATTATCCACAAGTGAGACACTTCTCCAGTGGGAGCTGTCCACCTCTTTCTTAGAAGAGAGATTGCAGACCTGTGCAATATCAGAGCATTAAGCCCAACAGACAAACTGACTTGCCTAAGATCACTCAGCAAATAGCTAAATCAGAACTTGAAGTCAAACTCAACTTCTAGAAAATTACACACACACACTAATGTAAATTCTGTTATCTTTAGATGTGTTTCCTTTTTTCCCTATCCATGATGGTAATACAAGAAGTGAAAGCTCTTTTATTTAAAGTAAACTTACATATTTTTCTTCTTAATAGGTTTTCAGATTTTCCTCTAAAAGTATTTAAAAGTACTGCTCAGACTGTTCTTATTTGTCTAGAATGATTTATGCTGCCATTAGCTTCTATAGCACCATCATTAGAAAAATGGGCTGTACTTCTTAACCCTCCACATGCAGCCAAAATTGGGTTACTTTAAAGGGCAAGATGTCAAAAGCAGATAAACCCTTTGTACTATAATGAGCATAATGATGAAAATGGCACTTATGTCCAATAAACGATGCCCTGACCATAAACAGCCTTTCCACCCACATACTCTAATGCAATAATATATTCCAGGTAATTTGTGGAACTAGATGAGAAATTATTTTAACCAAGAAGACTAACTGTGGAATTTGCTCAAATATGCCATGTTGAAAATAATTAATGGAAGTGGAGTTTGCAGAAGTAAAATTATGTCATTAAAAAAAAAAACCATTACAGAAATTCACCTTCCACGTGGCCTGCCTCATAGCAGCCCTAGAGATGAGGGCATTGTGGCATGGCTTACACTGGTAAAAATAATAATAATAATAATGATGACACACTAATAATATCTATATACCGTGTATTCAGCCCTTTTGTATTTGTTTTAGGAACACAGATGATAATTCATAGGGTCTTCATTATCTCCCACCCGGACTACTTCAAAACCCAACCGATCTCCCTGCTGACTATATCCCACAGAAGAAACAGAGTAATTTTTAAAAGTGCAAATCATACCATATCATTCCTCCAGTCTAACTACTTTATGGTTTCCCACCAGATTGGAATAATCCAAGATCCTGACCAAGCCATGTAATACTCAAACAGCACCTACGCTGGGCCTACCTCTTTGACATCGCCTCCTACTATTCTTCCCCCTTGCTAGTTAACGTTGGTTACACTTGCTGTATTGATAGTCCTTGGATATTTTAAGCTATTCCTGCTCCAGGGCTCTTGTTCTTTCCCTGAAACTCATTTTGCATAGATTGCTTCCTTACCACATTCAAGTATCTGCTTATATATCACCTCTAATTTGTATTTCCAGCAATATAGCAGACTAGATACCTTGGGGGGACAAAGCCTCCCCAGTGTAGCTAAAAATGCTAAATAACATATATTTTAAAATTTTTTGCATATATTTGAGAGAGAGAGAGAGATCAGTGTGTTATTCCACTTATTTATGCATTCACTGGTTGATTCTCATATGTGCCCTGACCAGGGATCAAAACCCACAACCTTGGCGTATTGGGACACAGCTCTAACCAACTTAGCTATTTGACCAGGGCTAGATAATATATCTTTAAATATCTTAATGCATAGTTTAGTGGAGAAGTTTTTCTTAGAAAAACACTTTTTAGTATTTTATGTTTTATAGATATATCTATATACTATAATATTTTATATTAATATTAAATACATAATATATCTGATTTTAAATTATAAATAATATATTAAAATCATGCATTTATATGTTTAGTTAGATAGTACATTATCTAACTAAAATACTAGATATTTTAAAAATATTTTAATGTAGAGTTTAAATACATTTTTTTTAAATCGCAGAAACAACAAGTTAAAGCAAAAACATTAATCTCAAAAGATGAGAGAGCACTGAAAATAGTCTCTAATGTGTGGACAACTACTGATCTCTGATAGTCTAGATCTGTGCTAATTCAGTCAAAACTTGCCACATGTGGCTATTTGAATTGAAATTTTAAAATATGAAGTAAAACTGGAAAGTCAGCCTCTCCATTGCACAAGCCACATTTCAGGTGTTCAATAACTGCATTTGGCAGTGGATACCATGTTAGACAGTACAGATGCGGAACATTTTACACCACAAAGTAAAAGTGATGCCAGCTGTAGCTCAGCTGCAGCCTGCTCCTGTGCAGAGCTGTGCAGTATGAAAGCACCATACGGTCGTCCCACATCAAGGCAAGAGGCTTAGACATGCTTTAAAAGCCCAAACTGTATTTATTAAGTCTTTACATCGAGTATCTTTTCCATCAACAAAATTTTAATTGGTACTTTAGAGCTATGTTAACACAAATAATTTAGGCACTATTTATAAACTTTATTTTCACTGTTCATTTTAATTTTTTCTATATAGTAGTTTTAACATGTGACATTTTTGTGTTTTATTACATGTATGCCCAATAGAAAATTATAGGAAATATATCAGATATGAAGATATTCACTACTAAAAGATAAAAGGATTAAGAAAAAATAACCTCATAGACACAGACAACAGCAAGGTGATTATGAGAGGAAAAGTGGGATGGGCGAGGAAGAAGAGGGTAAAGAGGGGAAAAATGTGATGGAAGGAGACTTGACTTGGGGTGGTGAACACACAATGCAATGTACAGATGGTGTATTATAGAACTGTACACCTGCAACCTATATAATTTTATTAACCAATGTCACCCCAATAAATTCAAAAGAAAAAACATACTACTGAGATTAAATATCTATTAATATTTTGCTACATCTCTTTAGATTATCTTTATTTTCAGAGAATCAAAACATTGCAAATGCAGCTATAGTCCCACTTTCCATCCTTCCTCTCCATCCATACCTACTCAGAGGTAACCCCTTTCCTGAAACAGGTGTTATCAACCTTGTATACATTTTGTTCTTCCTTTGGGTAAACTTTCTAAATGTTTTGTACTATATCTACACTCAACTTTTTTTTTCACCTACAAGGTTATGTTTTTGAGACTTATCCACATTGACACATTCAAATTTAGTTCATTCATTTTCTTTCTTATGCTTCCCATTGGACCAAACTACAACGTATTTTTCAATTCCTCTATCATTTGACAAATAGGTTGTCTTAGCCTTGTAACAATAAACACATAATTCAGTAACACATGACTTTGTACATGCTTCCTCGGACAAGAGTTTCCCCCTAATAAGCAAGCCCCCAAAGCAGAACAGTTGAGTCATGGAGAATATACATGGCCAGCCTACTTGGTACTTTCACATGGCCTTCCAGAGTGGTGGTACCCACTTTCCCTCTCCAAGGCCATGCTTAGTTCTCCACATTATCACTAGTTAATATCAAAAGTAATAAAATTTTAAATATAAAATGGTATATTTTTGTTTTCATTTACATTTCACATTACTGAAGAAGCTCAACATCTTTACATATATTTGATATCTATATTTTGTTGTCTGAATTTATTATTATATCTTCTGAAATATTTCTCTTGCTGATATTTTCAATTTCTAAAAACATTTTATATATTTGGACATTAATATTTCCTGGGTAATACTAGTTGCAGCTATCTCTCCTCAGTCTCTGGCTTGTATTTTCATTTTTGTCACCTTTTATCATAGAGAAGTTTTCTGTTTTAAGGAAGCAAAATGTATCAGTATTTTTCTCTTGCTTTGTATGTTTTGTGTTAAAGAATTATCTCCTACTAATGCCATAAAGATATTCTCCCATGTTTAGGTTAAAAGACCTAAGAACTTTAGGTTTTAGAACTTTACTTTTTATATTTAGATCTTTAAGCAATTTAGAATGTATTTTTGAGAATGATGTGTGTAGAAATCTAATTTTATCTTGTATTATAAAATAGCCCATATCTTCAGAATTACTTGTTATATAGTTCATCCTTTTCCTGCTGATTTTACTATTACCTCTCTCATATGTAAAATTCCCAAATATGCACTGATCTGATTTTAGTCTCTCTATTCCTTATTAGCCTATTTGTCTATCTGGGCTAGCACCTCATGGTTTTAAATAATGTAGCTCCATATTACTGCCTAGTACCTGGTAAAATGGTTCACCACCTTTTGTTGTTTTTTCTAGTCACCTTGGCTTAGGACTTAGGCTCTTGCATCTTGCCCCTAACATCAGTCAGTCATTGGTTACAAGCTGCCCTCAAGGAAGGAGGGACTAGCATCCCAAGCATTTCTGGGAAGGTGGCTCTTCAAGTCCCAAAGCAATCTGCTGGAATAGTGCACAGTTCTACGCCATCAGCAGCAAACACTCACAGCAGTGGAACGAGGTGTCCTGGTCTAGCTGAGGGGATCTGGGTTGGAGGGACATTAACAGTTTCTAGTACAGGTCTCAAAAAGAAATAGATGGCACACTCAAATTGGGACAACTTAAAGATAGTGTATTTGCAAACAGGCAATTTATAAAGATGTACTTCGGTTAGGTAAACTACAAGGGCAGGAGCTGTTGGAGCTGTTACTATTCCTGGAGCTAGATGAGGGGATAGATGGGTAACTAGAGCCAAGAAACAGAGGTGTTGTTTAGAGGGAGCTGCCTTGAGAGAAGCACTGATTTTCATTAACCTGAGGTGACTACTGGAAGGCGGGGATCAGGGAAGTAAATACCCAGTTTTGCTTTTCTTCCTTCCTTTGATCTCCTGCTGGGCTGCCCATTTGCTAAGCCCAATGGGAAGCCAGAGAGTTTTTAACATCGTGTGTACAGGACAGCCCCCAGAGAAGAGCTCAATAGGACAGATGAATAACGAATCTAGAGGGGCAAATGGACAATGTTCTTCACAAAGGCGAATAAAAGATGTTTCAGACAAATAAATGTCACCTTCTCTGAGCAGTCTTTACAATCATGCTGTCTAAAATAATGCCTCCAGATAGAGCAAAAAGGAAAAGGGACTCATGGACAACAGTGTGGTGATTGCTGGGAGAAGGGGGGTATAAGGGAACCAGAAGGTAATGTAAAAAAGTACAATAAAGATGAATTTAAACAAATAAACTAAATGAGTCACGGAGACATTAAAAAATAAATAAATAAAATAATGTGCCTCCAGTCTCTGACCTTTGTCATTCCTCTCACCAGTTACTCTGCTATTTGTCTCCACATTTATTTATGAGAAATTACATTTAAATTTGCACAAAATAATGAAGAAAAGCAAATACATAAATAGAAAATGGACAAAGTACAAAAAATGTAGCAATTCACAAAGTATAAATGTTTAATTACATTAGTAATCAAATGAATTAAATACATTATAAAATACATAATTTTCACCTATCAAATTGACAGATATTTAATATAGTAATTTCCAATGATAGTGTGTGAGTATCAAACCCTAGGTGGGAATATCGAGTAGATGTAATACTTTTTAAAAATATATTTTATTGATTATGCTATTACAGTTGTCTCATTTTCCCCCTTTTATTCCCCTCTGCCTTGCACACCCCCTCCCACCAGCATTCCCCCACTTTAATTCATGTCCATGGGTCATGCATATAAGTTCTTTGAGATCTCCATTTCCCATACTATTCTTAACCTCCCCTTGTCTATTTCCTACCTACCATTTATGCTATTTATTCTCTATATCTTTTCCCCCTCTCTCCCCTTCCTATTCCCCCACTGATAACCCTCCATGTGCTCTCCATTTCTGTGATTCTGTTCCTGTTCTAGTTGTTTGCTTAGTTTTTTGGTTTTTGGGTTTTTTTTTAAGGTTTGGTTGATAATAGTTGTGAGTGTGTTGTCATTTTACTGTTCATAGTTTTTATCTTCTTTTTCTTAGGTAAGTCCCTTTAACATTTCATATAATAAGGGCTTGGTGAAAATGAACTTTACCTTGACCTTATCTGGGAAGCACTTTACCTGCCCTTCCATTCTAAATGATAGCTTTGCTGGATATAGTATTCTGGTATGTAGGTCCTTGAATTTCATGATTTTGAATACTTCTTTCCAGCCTCTTCTTGCCTGTATATTTTCTTTTGAGAAATCCAGGGATAGTCTAATGGGAACTCCTTTGTAGGTAATTGTCTCCTTTTCTCTTGTTGCTTTTAAGATTCTCTCCTTCTCTTTCATCTTGGGTAATGTAATTATGATGTGCCTTGGTGTGTGCTTCCTTGGGTCCAACTTCTTTGGGACTCTGAGCATCCTGGACTTCATGGAGATCTATTTCTTTGGCCAGATTGGGGAAGTTCTCCTTTATTATTTTTGCAAATAACTTTTCAATTTCTTGGTCCTCCTCTTCTCCTGACAGCCCTAGGCGTTGGATGTTGGAATGTTTAAAGATGTCCTGAAGGTTCCTAAGCCTCTTCTCATTTTTTTTTAATTCTTGTTTCTTCATTCTGTTCTGGTTGAATATTTATTTCTTCCTTCTGTTCCAAATCCTTCATTTGAGTCCCAGTTTCCTTCCCATAATTGTTGGTTTCCTGTAGATTTTTCTTTATTTCACATAATGCAACCTTCATTGCTGCCTGGGTCTTTTTCATGCTGTTGAAGTACCCAAAAAGTTCCTGGAGCATCCTGATAACCAGTGTTTTAAACTGCATCTAATAGGTTGACTATCTCTTCATCACTTAGTTGTATTTTTTCTGGAGCTTTGGTGTGTTCTTTCGTTTGGGCCTTTTTTTTTTTTGTCTCAGCACACCTGTTACGTAGTAAGGAGTGGAGTCAGGTTGGGGCAACCCACATTGCCGTGTTATGATGCTGTATGTGGGGGAGGAGTCTGAGAGGGAACAGTGCTGCTTGCTCAGCTCTCTGCCAGTTTTCAGTCACTTTCCCCACTACCCACAATCAAGTTGAGCCCTTCTGGTGCTGATTCCCATGTGGGTGGGTTTGTGTACATTCTAGGACCAAGTGGGTCTCTCCAACGAACTCTCCTGTGAGGCGGGGCATTTCTCCCAGCACCTCAACCCTTACAGGTGTTTTCAGTCAGAGGTTTGAGGCTTTATTTCCTCATGCTGGAACCCTGGGTTGCATGGTCTGTCTCACTCCCCTGTTTATCCGCACGCAAATGTGGGACCTTCTGCTCTGCCAGCCACCATCTCGACTGGTCCACCAACTGCTGCCTTGCCCGCCCCAGTCCTCCAGCTGCTGCCTTGCCACAAGCCCTCTCCAGCTGGTGCCGTCTCCGCCCCTCCTATAGGTCTGGGTTAATGTTTCTTCTTTAACTCCTTGGTTGTCAGACTTCCATACAGTTTGATTTCCTGTCAGTTTTTGTTTTTAAATTTGTTGTTGTCCTTCTTTTTCTTGTCCAAGGAGGCAGAGTGTGTCTACCCATGCCTCCATCTTGGCCAGAAGTCTGAAATGTAATATTTCTGAAGAGTAATTAGAGAATTTATATTAAAGTTTTTGAACATGGTATTTTATCCAGCCGTTTCTTTTTTAGGGAAGTACTTACAAAATAATTCAAGATATTCTCAAAAATGAAAGTTATTTACATTAACTAAAAACTTCTGATAATCTGTATGTTTGATAACAGGAAATAACAATGTTTCTGAAAGTGTGTTCCTTACAGCACTAGTCTCATGAGATTTTGCTTTAAAAAGGGTTCCACGGTCAAGTAAAAGTTCATTCCCTTAGAATGAAAGGTAAAATTTACAAACCAGGTTAACATGACATAATCTGTGGTCAGGACAAAAGCTAAGACTACTTGGGTTCATAAGTGAGTCAAAAATCACAAATTTAGCCTCATTAGCCCTGTGTTCCAACTTCTAGAACTCACCAGTCTAACCATGCGTTCCAACCATTGGAATTTACAGAAGCGGGCTGTCCAGGAATGGTTTAGCCCCAGGTCCACCATGAGCCTGCCATTTCCTGACCCGCAAGGGGGCCCACTTTTTCCCATTTCCAGGTAAAGGGCTCTCTCCAGCCGAACCAGGGCAGCAGGGCCTGAGTGTGCCAAACAGGTGAGGGCTACAGCCTTCCTATGGGGACAGCTGGGGCAGCTCTCTGAGGCCAACAGAGACTGGGAGGTTATGGAGGTGGTGGGGGTCAAAGGTCAGGGACTGCCGTATCATTCCGCCTCAGTGGGATTCTGACTTAGAGGTGTTCAGCCATAATGCCACAGATGATAGCTTCACCCCTTTGGCTCCTCAGCCAAGTATATACACCAAAGGTCTGCCTGGTAAGTTCCAATTTAACATTACTGATTTAACTAATTGCTTAACTAGTTTAACCAATTTAACATCATTTTGACTGCAATTCATTTTATGTAATAGATGAGATGATTCATTGTTTCTTATTCATTGTGTAATAGATTTCCCAGCAGTTACAGGCTTAAAACCAGGAACACTTATTATCTCACAGTTTCCATGGGTCGGGCACCTGGGCACAGCTTAGCTGGATGCCTCTGGCTCAAGGCCTTTCATGAAGTCGCAGGCAAACTGTCAGTTAGGTGTGTGTCCATCTCTGAGGGTTTGACAAAGCAAAGATACGCCTTCACACTCACTCGTGTCACTGGCAGCATTCAGCCCCTCACTGGTTGTTGGCCAAAGGCACCCTGGTCCCATCCATTGGGTGGCTCTAACATGGCAACCAGCTTCTCTCAGAGTAAGCGAAAGAGAGTGCCAGAGAGCTTAAGAAAGAAACCATGGTCTTCTTGTAACCTAATCTCAGAAGGGATTGCTCATTGTTTTTGCCATATCCTATTTGTTAGAAGCAAGGTACTAGGTCCAGCTCACATTCAAGGAGGGGAAGAGGATTGTACACAGGCAGGAACACCAAGAGGTGGGGATCCCTGGGGGCTACTTAGCAGCTGCCCACCACAATCACTACTATGAAAAAGCCCTTGGAATTCTTAAGTGACTAAGAGAGGCTAAATAACCCCTTCTCTAATGGAGGTCTGTCTGACAGAAGGCATGGAGGAGAGAAACTGAATTTGTAAAATAGATGGATAAATACTTAACATCATGGGGTTTTCCCCCCAATTTAATCTGGTGAAGGTTCTTACTGACTAGGGGAGGTTTGGGGGCTCCTGGGGTAGGAAAAGGAGAGCGGGTGACAGGATGGGGAAAGGGTGGAGGAAGAGATAGACATGTCTCAGAAACCAAGACAAAGGACAACCAGGACTGCTCCACAATTTTTCCAAGAGCTAACTCAGCTTTGTCACTGCGGTGCGACTTCAACACTTGAGGACTGCGGGCTCATTTCTGGTGTGAATTATCTAGGAGTCCTGTGTTTCATCTGCTCCTTTCTGCTCTCATGACATGTTTTGCCATTCTTACTCTTTTGTACCTCTGGAAAATTCGGAAGGGAAAGAAAAGGTTGTAAAATTTAAATCCAGGATTTTGTTATACTTTATCTCCAGAGTGAAAGTATAATGTTCTCTAACCTGGTTCCAATGCTCATATACATACACAGATAATTGGAGAAGTTAAACAGGGAAACTCTAAATAATTACACAATTCAACATGACCAATTTGAGAAATTTTTAAAAAAGTTTTTGACCTTGCCTGGCTGGCGTAGCTCAGTGGATTGAGCGCGGGCTGGGAACCAAAGTGTCCCAGGTTCGAGTCCCAGCCAGGGTACATGCCTGGGTTGCAGGCCATAACCCCCAGCAACCGCACACTGAAGTTTCTCTGTCTCTCTCTATCTCCCTCCCTTCCCTCTCTAAAAAGAAATAAATAAAATCTTTAAAAAAATGACTGTTTAAAAAAAAAGTTTTTGACCTTGAAACCCTAAATGTGGGACCTCAGCCAACAAATTGGTGCCCCTCTTTCTCAGTATCAGGAGTACTGTTTTTCCTCCCAAACTGACACAAAGGGTCTCATCCTGCCGCCTGTAATTTACTCAGTGAGACACGTGAAGAGTGTTGTCTATTTTTGGCTCCCCTAGCAAAGCCGCCTTAGGGTATAATCTTTTTCTCCGCCCTGCCTGGGATGGGCTAGATGACATAGGAGATCTTTTCTATTTCTAATTTTACATCTTTCAGCAAACAGCCGGTAAACAATTTTAATCCAAGGCCATTGTCATTATGTCCACTAGAAGAGTCCCAACCCTGGGCTGCTGACCGGTACCAGTCGTAGTGGCCTGTAAGGAACTGGCACAAGCAAAGCTTGGGTCAGTTCTGCCTCCAGTCTCCCCCCACCATCCACAGTGGGGGCAGTGAACTAAGCTCACCTGAGCTCCTCCCGCTACCACTACTGTTCCTCCAGGAAACCGGCCTGCAGTGCCAAAAAGGTTACAGACCACTGCACTAGAGAATATGTCCCTGCATTAAAATAAATAGTAATAATACAAAAAAAATTTGCTCATACAATAAAGCAACCTTCCTAAATTACAGCGATTGTGCAGCCCAGCAGTGTGATACAAAATGTGGTTTTTATCTCAGAAGACACAGAATTTATTATTTTCCACCTACCTGACATTTTAGAGCAATTGGAATCAGGTTTTTGAAAGGACAATTCAGTACATTAGCTCTCAAATACAAAAAATATATTTTCAGCATTGAAAGGACTCATTGAAAGCAGCACTTCAACAAAATGCTGTCCACCCTGCCCTGGTAATTATGTCACGTCTCATATGTACTAGTTTACACAGTGTATTGTTTTCCTGCATAATTAAGGCTATTAAGCTGAATTCAGAGGCTGCAGTATACCGACAGCCCTTAATTAATTTAACAAGCAGGCAGAGAAGTTTCTGACAGAGTCCGAGACTTGTCTTCTCACTCCTGGTGGGCAAGATGCTAAAGAAATGGGCAAGAAGGGCTGTTACCTGGAACTCTCCTTCAGTCCCAATTTTCTGTTCACAGGGGGAAACCATACAAAGTCATTTCCCAGAATGTAGACACTGTAATTCGCTGCCCCACAATCTCTTATCATTGAATCGCTAAGCAGATACAGTAGTTAAAAATAAAAGCATGTCATGAGATTGATTACTACTTCTTCATAACTTCATCAAAGTGAAGAATTTCCCAATATATTTACTTCGGGCTTCCTTTGGATGCTACCTTTGCAAAGAGTCATATGCTAGATTAAGTCAGGGGATGTGCTTTCGCCACACTCCTCATTCCCTCCAAAGCCACCGAAAACTCCATCTCCATCTAGCAACAGTAGGCCTAAGTATTCTGTGTCTCAGCCACTAGCTTTCCCTACCTGACACGTGAATAGATGATCCTTGGCCTTGGTTGAGAAAGAACTAAAAACATTTCTACTTTCTGTCACACAATACCAACACCGTGCATCACACCAGAGCACCAGCCCAGAAAGCCATCCAAAATCACTAAAAGAAAGTGGGATACCCACAAGTATTGACCTTAAGTATCTTTTCTTTATAGTTACAGTAATATAGCCTTTTCAAACATGTTCTCAAAAAATAAAAATCTATAGATGTATCTTTTAAATGTTCTCTTATTAAAAAAACTTTACATAAAAGCAAATTTGTATCACAGAACAAAGATATGCTGGGAATTTCACAATGACTTAATTTTTGGCAAATTTTACTCCTCTTTTACTACTCCTAGTGATTAGTATTTGATTATTATGGCTGTACTAATTATTACAGGAGTGATAGTTAAATTAATTGAATTTAATAATGAAACCTATGTTCCAGAATCCCAAAGCTATGGCCAGGGAAGAGGGGAACACACTGTATGAAATAATCCTACAAACCACACAAATGCCAGTATATGGTACTATTCTGTGTTTGTTCCTGCAACATAATTAGGAGATCAAGTATAAGAAAATTCAGGACTCTTTAATGCACTTAAAATCACTGTCATGAAGCAATGGATAGCAAATTTGCATGTGAAAGGACTGTGAACAGCATGTAGGAAGAATTGTGAAAATTACTATAGTATTTATTATTATAACTTGGTGTCATGCTAGTCTCATTTTAGAATGAACTATAAGAATAGATTAAATTAGTGCCATTTTCTTCCCTTGTTAACATCTTTGTCACAAGAGCAAGCTGTCAGAATTTTAGTATCTAAAATAGACCATGGAATGTTCCTCATAATAGTTGGTCGTTTCTAAACTCTGGGCTTTGGCTGTTCTCAACCCTGTCCTGCAGATATATGGGTTGAACACAGGGAAATAATAATTTTTAAGCAGCTATTCAGGTTGCAGACACCCTGATAAAGGTAGGAAAGACAGTATAATGTTATACTTTTAAAACAATATTTGATCATAAAATATTATCTTGTAAGAAAATGCTTTTGACCACTGCTGCAAAATACTGTTTGACACGTGATTTTACAATCAAGATGGCTCAGACATGTGTAATTTTAATAGCATCTCTCTGGAATTTTTCACTTCACAAGATAATGGGCAATGCACATTTCTCTGAGGGTCTGGAACACCATGCCCTTGTCAACCTTGAGAAATACGATGATCAGAATTTAATGATCTATTACTTTCTTCACATATTATCTCGCTCACTGGTCCCCTGGGCCTCAGTTTCTGTAGGCAACATGGATGCTATATTAGTCAGGGTTCTCCAGAGAAAAAGAACCAATTGGATATAAAAGGAGATTTACTATGAAGAACAGCTCACCCCATTATGGAGGGTGGAAAGTGCCACAGTCTGCCTTCTGCAAACGGGAGACTCAGGAAAGCCAGTGGTGAAATTCACTCCAGGTCCAAAGGCTTGAGAAACAGGGGAGCTGGTGCTGTGCATCTCAGTAGATGGGCAAGCTAAGATGAGGTGAGGCCACCCACACTGGGCAGCGTGACCAGCTGTATGGACTCCACTGATTCAAATGCTGATGTTATCCTGAAATGCCCTCACGGACAGACCCAGAAATGCTTAGTCAAATATGTGGGCACCTCTTGATCCAGTCAAGGTGACACATACAATTATCTGTCACAGATGCCCCTCTCCACTGTGATCTTCCCCTCCCACAGTGCCCCACAATGAGGGCGACTGTAAGTCTTGGTTTGCTGTCCCACTTTATATCTTAGCTTAATAATCAGCAGCATCTTCTTTAACTCTTAAAAATGTTCCAGTTTAAACAATATACTATATCATCATTCTACCCAAAATGTTTTCTCAGTGCCTAAGACTTACCACTCTTTATACTATGTTATACTAACATATGGCTGTATCTTAGCTCCCCTACTAGATCATCACTTAAGGACAGAATCTAACCTAACTCTTTTTTGTTATCACAGGGCCTCAAAAAGAGTAATCAATAATTTTTCTCTTCATCCAGTCAGCTTTAATGAATGACAGTACCGCATCACATACTACAACAGTTCAGGGTGAGAACTTTCTAATACACCTTTCTGGCATTAAAATTGCTTCCTTTCATATCATCTAAAGGTTCATCTCAAGTGGAGGGAGGAGAAGGCTGGGTGGGCCCTAAGTTTCTTGGGGGAAATCCAAGTCGATGTGTTTTTGCTGAGCAAGGAGATGGGGCAGGGAGAGGAAGTTTTAACCCACAAAGAAAGGACTAACAAGCAATAAACTTACTGCCCCCTCCTTCCTGTGAGGCCTGCCTGCCCTCAAAAGGGAACCACATGCTTAACCCGCAGGTACTTTTCCAATGTAGCAGTGGCTCACATTACTCATGTCTTGCAGCAGAGAGTGCTGGGCTCCTCCTGGATCCTCTCCCCTCCTTACCACCTGTGGTGGTGGCAGGGCACAGTTGGCCTCAGCTGTCTGTGCGTGTCATAGTTCCCCTTGATCACAAGGCCCTGGTTATAAAAAGCCTCCAACAGATCAAGCAAGAGCTTCTCTGGCATCAGCATCTGCTGCTGCTGCTTCTCCCCGCTTTACATCCACCTCAATCAGTAATCATCCACTTCATGGCCGAGAAACTACCACGTGGGTCAGCTGGCGGCACATGGACCTGATAGCCACTGTTGGACAATGGCCACTCTTGAGGATGGGTACCAGTTGAGTCCCAGGGTCACATATTTTCAGCGTTTGGTAAAAGATGGTGCAGGGGTTGCATTCAATGGTTGCCTGTTTCCCTGCAGAAGCAGCACGGTATGTCCCAAACTGCTTCCTCTTCACAGCTTCCCAAGTCTGTGTCATAAAGGATGTGGCCAGTACTTTGTTTCCTCCTTTCATCATCATGCTGGTGCATTGACTGATCAATGGGTCTTCAAACACAGAGTGGGTTTGTGTTGCTGGGGCAGCTTTCACAAGCTGAGTGTTCCTGAGCTCCTGTTTAGACTTTTCAGTCAGCTCTGCCAAGGGTTTGCAATGACAATCCTTGTCAGTCTGGAGATCCCTGTGTCAGGACCTAGTGTTTTGCTTCACTGGGTTAGCACTGGAAGCTGTAGGCCCGCACCCCACACACCCTACACTAGCCTGACCACCCTGCACACAGCCTCCACCCTGACAGCCCTGGCAGTTCCTGAGCGAGTGACAGGAGAACAGGAAAAGGATTCACAGGGGCCTAAATCCACACATCACATCAGTAATCTAGGCATTAAGAGCCTCTCACTCCAAGGTCCAAAGGTAGCACCCTCCCATTATCTGTCTCAGTCTGGCACAACCCTCAGTGGCATTGCTTGCTCAGTATGTTTAAATTACTGAAAATATAGAGTGTTAAATCACTTCAGGGCCTAAACTACCATCATTAATATATTTTTTAAAAAACTCCTACTAGAACTGTAGTGTCTAGGATAAGATAATCTTACTTCATGCTGAAAAGATTGAGTCCCATTTGAACTATCTTGTATAGCAAGTGATGAGGCTGCTGTTATCAGCAGCTGACAGAGTTATCAGCATGTTCCTACCTTGTGCAGAGGGCACCCAGCCGAGGGAGCAAGTGCAGCTGGAACTCAGCCTTGCTCCACTTGTCATTCAATGTGCTATTTGAGTGAGTGGAGACCCCCTACCTGGTTTTCAGGGGTCAGTACAGGTTTTATGGGGCCTGGCTTTTGGCTCTTCAGTTTAGAAGGTTGTCAATGAGAACACTATCTTTTTTATTTGCATCTTTTTATTTGTCTGTCTCTCCTCATTGTTCTTAAGTTTCTTCTATCTCCAGAATCTAGCTCAGCACCTAGCTGTACATAGGAGGTACAAATACATGTTTTTTGAATCAGTTAAGAAATCAATAAATGTTTAGATTATGAACCCACAGTTATTATTTAGCAATTATTGTACACAAAGCATTATGTGGGACAACATCTCTTAGCCATTAGAAATCACACTCTATTTTTTAAAAATAAGAATTATATTGAGAAAATAATAGTTAATTCAAAGAAATTGAATGGCTCTAAGTGAAATAATAGATTATTAGAAGTTGCTTGGCCATTCCTGGCCAATGTCACATTTGCTTTAGTTTCTCTGAAGCCTGCAGAGTGCAGATGCTCCATGACTCTTTTAGATGAAAAAAGAATCATTCCTTCAGCAACAACTTGTGTACCTACCTTATGGCAGGACTGTGTGCTATCCCTTAAAAATACACTAAGGTTGACATGTCTCTTTCATGTGGAGTCAATAGTCTGAGAGAACTAGATACATGCAATCACAGGTGGAACTGGGATTCAGCTGCACCACTGAGCAGCTGCTAGTATTCTTTTACTGTTAAGGGTATCCTGCCCCTGATTTCCAACAGCAGTAGATCCCTTCCAACAACATCTGCTCAAGATAGCATCAGATTCCACAGGTTAAGAATTCAGTCCTGTGAGACTGTCCTCACCTCACAATGCCCCTCTGCCTCAAATGCCAATGGCAAGCCAAGGGTGTCATTTAAGTTTCAGACCCAAAGGCTATTGATTGGAGGTTTCAATGACCCCTTTCTTGGGTTCATTTAATTTGGTAAGGTGGCTCAGAGAACTCAGAGAAACATTTTACTTACTAGATTACCAGTATATTGCAAAAGGGTAACTCAGGAACAGCCAAATGGAAGAGATGCATAGGACAAGGTATGTGGGAAGGGGCATGAGGCTTCCATGTCCTCTGCCACGCTCCCATCATCATCTCCCCATGTTCATCAACCCAGAAACTCCAACTCCAATCCTTTGGGGCAGGGGAGTCCAAACTTTTGGCATCTCTGTGCCACACTGGAAGAAGAAGAGTTGCCTTGGGCCTCACATAAAATACATTGAAACATGTAATCATTAAAAAAATCTCATAATGTTTTAAGTAAATTTATGATTTTGTGTTGGGCCACATTCACAGCCATCATGGGCTACACGTGGCCTATGGCCCGCAGTTTGGAAAACCCTTTTTGGGGGTTTTTATGGAGACTTCATTACATAGGTATGATTGATTAAAGAACTGTCCATTGATGGTTGAACTCAGTCACTAGCCCCACTCCCCATCCCGGAAGTTGGGGGTAGGATTGCAAGTTCCAACCTCTGATTACATGGCTGTACATGACCATGCAGGCACTCCGATCTCAGACTTCCAGCCTCCAGAGCTGTTAGGAATAAATTTATGTTGTTATAAGCCACCCGGTTTATGTTATTTTTGTTATAGCACCCCAAAATACCTAAAACAACTGTTCTTACATTTTCTTCAATTTTACTTCTTTTTGTGTGTCAAATTTTGACTTTCAAATATTAACCATGCTTAGTCAGTAGACATGCTGTTTACAAAAAAGGACAGATAAAATATTAAATAAAAACCAAGGCTCAGCCTTGGCCAGTGTGGCTCAGTTGGTTGGGCATCATCTCATAAATCAAAAGGTTGCTGGTTTAATTCCCAGTCAAGGAACATGTCTAAGCTTTGGGTTCAGCCCCCAGGTCAAGGTGCATACAAGAGGTAACCGACTGATGATTCTCTCTCACATCACTGTTTCTCACCCTCTCTTTCTCCCTCCCTTCCCCTCTATTAAATAATTAAACAAATAGCCCTGGCTAGTATGTCTCAGTGGATTGAGTGCTGGCCTGTGAACCAAAGGGTTGTTGGTTTGATTCCCAGTCAAGGCACATGCCTGGGTTGTGGGCTGATTCCCCAAAGCAGGGCATGCGAGAGGCAACCACACATTGATGTTTCTCAAAAATTAAATAAGTAAGTAAGTAAATAAACAAATAAATAACAACCAAAGTTCAATTGGCTAAGGCAATGTCAATCTAAATCTCGGATACACTAAGAGTGGTATTATGAATGGTAAGTGACAGGGAAATAAAGCAACATGAAAATAGATGTTGATTATTTGAGTTAGGTGGAAAAGAGACAGTAATGTTTTATTTTCTACAATAAATTTGATACATTCAGTAAAATGAAGTTTAAGTGCTTTAGTATTATAAACCATAATATTATAAAGAGAAAAATTTAATGTGTAGCATCAAGAAATATAGATGTTTGTTATGTCTAAAAGAGACAATAAGAGGAAGATGTCACTGGAGTTTAGAACAAAAAGTGACATCAGTGAGAGGCGGCTCGGCTAGGATGATGCATGCAGGCCTTGGTGAAAGACGGCCTGGGTTGGAGTCCTAGCTCCACCCCTTCCTAACTCTCAATTTTGAGCCTGTACTTTAACCTCTCTGTGCCTCAGCTTCCTCATCTGCATAGTGGAGAGGAAGTAAGATAATATTGTACTCTCTCTTACTACATTTAACCTACTATTCCTACTTTAATTATATGGAGTGGCATTGCAAGGAGTAACTTAGTTAATTCATTTGATCCACCTGGCTCAGTACCTGGCACTTTGTAAACAGTAAATTCTCAAAAGAGTATCTTTCAGATTTCACTGACATTTTCACCTGGTTCTATAAACTCATAATGTCACTTTTTCTAAGATTAGTTTTTAAAGACCGCTATTATTACAGTAAATATTGAGTGCCTATTACTACATCATAAAGTGGATAAGAGCATCTAAGTACGCTGTATGGCAACATTCAGCATTTAATCCAAAAGGGCAATCCTGGACCCTCTTGCAATTTTTCCCATATAGTAATTTGTTATTAGGTTCATCTGGAGGTGCCATTTGTGCGACCCCACACAACCAAACCATTAATCAGAATTAATCACGGAAGTAAGATAAAAGCCGATGGCCTGCCCTGGGCCAGAGCAGCCTGTTACACAATCAGGATGCATTAAAGTCGCAGATGCGTAATTTCTTGTAAAGGCTGCAGGGGAAGGGAGAGAAAATAAGCAAACATGTTTTAAAGATCATAGACAATATTCTCTTAAAATGAACCTAATTTAATGCCTCTTGCAAGGTCAGATCAAGGGTGAAGAAATAAGAATTGGCCAAACACTAAAGCAATTTCCAGCTAAATAAAAAGCTAGATATTCTTTTCTTTGCTGACAACAGAAAATATACTGAAAGACACAGAGGGTTCATCATTGATGCCAAAAATGTACTTTCCATTCTTTGAGGCATCTAAAGTCTCTTCTTTTATCCATTTTCTATTTTTCCTCATATTGCCATTCTCTGTTTTTGTCAATGACCTTTCTTCAATCCAACTCAGCCTCTGTCTAATGGCCTGAAGAGGACTTCTTCACATGATAGAAAGCTTTAGATTTAAGATCCCCCTCCTTCATTAGAGGGAAAAGTGAACAGCCTCTATGTGCTGGGTGTTAATGAATGTGAAGAAAGATTTTTTTGTATGTGTTTTACACATTATGTTCTTGACTCCTAGAGGTGCTACAATAAATTGCCACGCTTCATTTACAAGGAGCCATAACAGAAGCAAAATGAGAATCTGGCGACAAATTGCTTCTCAGTCACCCTGGGTCAGGCTGTTGGGGCTAATGAGAAGAGGGGCTCTAATTTTAAACTCCTCCTCAACCAAGCCATTCCTGCATTAATGTTCGCTGTTGTAAATTGTAAAGTCAAATGAAGGAGCACTGTTGAAAATTAACCAGTATTTTTATCCTTTGAGTACCCAATAGAGCATATTTTGGCTTCTGTAGCTGGTGGTTATGGAAGGCGGCTCAGCTTACACCAGGGGTGGCAGCCTCCTCTGTGGATTGCCTCTTCCTCCACACGACGCCAATCTCCTAAGTCCTTCTCCTTTCACCCCTAAACCTGCCTTCCACCTTCACCAAGAAAAATCCACTGGCAGAAGGAAGTGGTAGGTTTTCAACAAGACTATAATGTCACCTGTAGCAGCAGTGTTTGAAACCAGCCTCTTTGTGGGTCCATTTAGCAAGATACTATACACAGACATTAAAAGTCAGAGAATTGTACTATCTATTCAGTCCTGCTGCATGCTTAATGATCTGTAATTGTGTGTATGGAGGGAGAGCCAGTAAATCACTGACCCTCTGATGGCAGGAAGCGCTTTGCCGCTGGAAGCCTGAAGCAGGATTTGAACAAATAATGAGAAACCAGTGAAGCACCTGCCTCACACAAAATACTTTCCTAACCCCACATTTACCAGTTTATAAAATCAAATAGCAGGCAAAAAGAGGTGAAAATAAAGGAAGATTTTTTATTAAAGTATGCAGGATTTTGATCCCACATGGATGTCGAGGCAACAATTCAAAATTCGGGTTTGTTTGTTTTTTTGCAGGGGGATTGGTCACGTGTTTCAAGTGAGTATTAATGAAACGAAGTTGCCCTGTGTGTGAAGTGCCTGTCCGGGTGCATTCTTCCATAAAATCACTACAGAAAATACAAATTAACCACACTACCCTAGTCTAATCATTGTAATCAGTTATGTTTTCATGTGTACATTAGTGATATATAAGGCTGTTGTAGTTCTTGTGTGTGGTTTAATTGCTTGTTTTTGCATATCTTGTGTGATTGATGATGTTCTAGAAATCTTTTCCCCTAAAGGAGACTTTGTAAATTACTTTGTTTAGATGCTAATGATTGTATTTCATTAGTGGCCCTCTCATCCAGAATCATCTTTAAATGAATGAATATGCCATAATTAAAAATCTGAATTATGAATTACTTTGAAAGGAGACAACATTGTCCCGATTTCCCACTGCGACACAGTGTTATTTCAATTATGTAAATATGTTTAATCATTCCCCTTTTGTTTTTCTAATTATTTAATATTAATGTTGCTTTACCCCTTTATTGCTACAAGAAGGGATATGGCATCTTAAATGAGAGTACTTAGACAAGTGATACACAGATGACTAGATTAAAGCAGACATTTATCAGAATGCATAACCCATTTCAAAAACAAACATGCTATTAACATTCATACTAATATAGCACTACTGGCTATAATTGCACTTCGTGCATGTTTTGTCTGTACAAATCTAATGTATTCACAATGAACAATTTCCAATTATTTTTTTTCTTATAGAAAGTCTGAAACCCCCTAGTGAAACTTTCAGATATCTTGAGGTGTACATCTGGACCCACCGTAAGACCACCGTTTTTTCTGCAGTAGGAAACTGGCAGCTGCTCAAGTACTACTAGACTTGACTCATTCAAATTTCACCTCACTACACTGAGCCTTCAGAAACTGTTGGCAAAAAAAAGAATGTGTTTTCAAGTCCTCCTGCTCTTTTTTACTCCCTCCCTGAAGCGAGAGAAATATTAGGAAATTTACTCTTCTGCTCAACAGCTCTCACATGAGCCTTCAAGAAGCTCCCCTTAAGAGAGAGGCATGAACCCAGTGGAGGGGAGGTGTAGAGGGGTCACTGTGCATGACAGGCAACTTTATACATTTCGACTTCAGGCATCTTTGCCAAACTAACTGCAGAAGTCTGGTTTGTTCTTCAGAGAACAGTGTGCTGACTTCAATTTAGACGTTCCTATTTCAGTGCAGCTTGACTACATAGAAGTACATTCCTCTACCATTTAGCAATTTAGATGTTTTCAGTATTATTGCTAACTGACTCTTAATGTATAAGAGCCATAATTACGCTGGTTTAATATTTTGTACTTAAATATTATTATTTGTAAACTAACAGTGGGAAATGCTACTACTTCCCCCATGTTTCTTTCTGATTTCAATGTTACAATAAAATATGTTAACACTGATTGTCTTGTGAAGCTTTATTAATTATATTAGTAACATTAAGGTTATGATCAAAATGCACTGGTGGGAAAAAGTAGGTTTACAGTTGTTCATATGGAAAAGGGCATAGAGGTTATAATTATTACAGTAGCTTAATTAACTCAAAAGAATGTCACAATGACACAGTAAACCTACTTTTGCCCACCCCTGTATTTGGTCTTTCTCTACATATTAAAAGAGTGAGCAATCTTTAAAGCCTCTTTTCAAAACCACTGGTTTTTTTTTTAACTTGAACCCTTCACTTTAGCAACCCTGGAGACAAAGACAGGTTTAGTATAGGACCTGGGTATAAGTTGCACTCAAACACAGCTTACTTACTTTGCTTCAGCATGGGCTACCCTGACAGAACACTCATGATGTTTTACACAGTGTTATACACAGATGAAAGAAAGAGATATTTATGGACGAGCTATACAGAAAACTGTGTAAATTATGTTCCATCTAATTTAACATATTTTATTTCTCATATTTTTTCTCTTGTTGAGAAAAAGCTTATCATACAAGGGAACTAATGTTTCCCCCTAATTAAGAAAAACCTTTCTATTAAAAATATGTTATGATTAACAGGATAAAGCCACAGGTTGTCGGGATCAAGGGGGAAAATAACTCAAAGTTTTTTGTGGGTGGCAAATTAAGTCCTTTTACTGACAACACATTGGTTTTAATGACTTTTTGCATAATAACCTCTTTTGGAATTTTCGGATAGATACGATTTTCATATTACTTTTAATTACATTTTTCCACACATCTAACTGGAAATCCTGGAATTTCATAATACCAATATAGAGAAAAATCCCAAAAATCCATTGAAACTAATGTTTCGTGCTTACAGATACATTTTGCTTTTGATGAGCTCAATAATCTGTCAATACCTTGGAATCCACAGGAAGGAAATTCATGAGAAGAGAGTGGGAGATGAGAATTCACAGAAATCTTTAGTTGAGTTTTTAAATCATGATTCTACTGGATTTTTAAAAAGTAGATAATTAGGATATGGTCTAAATATTCATAATCAGCCCTGGCTGGCGTAGCTCAGTGGATTGAGCATGGGCTGCGAACCAAAGTGTTGCAGGTTCAATTCCCAGCCAGGGTACATTCCTGGGTTGCAGGCCATAACCCCCAGCAACCACACATTGATGTTTCTCTCTCTCTCTCTCTCTCTCTCTCTCTCTCTCTCTCTCTCTCTCTCTCCCCCCCTCCCTCTCTCCCTCTCTCTCCTTCCCTTCTCTCTCTAAAAATAAATAAAAAATAAATAAATTTTCATTATCAGGAAGAAAGATGAGGGAAGGAAGTATTGGGAAGTCCATACCTACATCATTACCATTATTATTTGGATATTTCATTTCAAGCAAAATTGAAGAATAAAAAAGGATCTGGATATATTTCCTTGAAGGCCAGGGCTACTACTCCCCAAGACAGAAGACAGACTGGACAGGCCATGTAACTGTGTGACGGTGGCATGTCAGGGAAATCAGTGAAGGCAGGCAGTGTCCCAACGGAATGCACCTCTGTCTCCAACATAGGAGGAAACCACACTGCTTTTCACTGAAGAAGCCTTAAGATAAACAAGTGGTCTTTCTACACAAATCCTCCTCAGACCAAGTACCCTAACAGCTTGATTTCAGCAGCTAGATGGAGATGGACAGTTAGAAACAGAAGTACACTTGTTCTTATCCAAACCTGGCATTTCAGGAAGACAAGGCTTGCCAATAGGTTCTTACTAGACACACTTGAAATACAAAATAGCCATAAAAATGGTCTTAACTTCAGACCCCTAGAAAATTCCTCCCTAGGAGTTGATAAACCCACGGAAAATGATTTAGGTGTTTCCAAGTCCAAGTACCAACTCCTTTAATCCCACTTCTACTTGTAAAGGTCAGCACAAGGCAATTATATCCTGATTAATCATCACAGTTATGGGCAAGCAAATGGAAGGGAATCATTTTTCCCTTAAGTTTTCCTTCATTCACTGAATAAATATGCTAAATGTCCACAATAGGCAAAGCTCTCTTCTAGGGGCTTTGGAGGCTACATAAGTGAAAAACAACCACTGCACTTACACAACTTACTAAAATATGCCTGATATTTCTTTGTCTTGTCCTATTGACCTAAGACTGCATAATGTTGAACAGGAGTGAAGAGAGCGAACATCCTTGACTTGTTCCCAATTGTAGGTACATAGCATTCAGTTCTTCACTTTTGAGTATAATATTATTGATAGATTTGTGTGTGTGTAAATGCCTTTTATCAGGTTGATGAAATTCACTTTTATTCCTAGTTTGTTAAGTTCTTATTATAAATGAATGTTGTGTTTTTTCCAAATGTTTTGACTCACTCAATTAATAAAATTGTGTGGATTTCTTCTTGAGGTTGTCAATATAGTGCAATACATAGACTGATTTTCAAATATTGAGTCAAACTTTCATTCCCACACACAATTGATCAATACCACTTGGCTGTTGTGTATTATTATTTTTGTATATTACTGAATTCAATTTGTTAATTTTTTGTTAAGATTTTTGCAGGTATGTTAGTGAGAAATATTGGTCTGTAGTTTTGGGGGTTTTTGTTTGTTTGTTTTTGTAATACCTTTGTCTGATTTTACTATCTGATAACATTGGCATAATGAAATAAGCTGGAAAGTATTTTAACTTTCTCTATTTTTCTGGAGGGGATTCTACAGAATTGGTGCCAATTCTTTTTTAAATGGTTCACAGAATTTGCCAGAGAAACCAACTGGGTGTAGAGATTTCTTTTATAGGAAGTTTCAACTACACATTCAGTTTCTTTAATAGTTATAGAACTATTGAGGTTATCTATCTGGAGTAAGTTTGAGGAATTTGTTGTTTTAAGAATTGCTCCATTTAATCTAATTTATTGAATTTATGAGTACATTTTTGTTACATTCCTTCATTTTCCTTTTAATGTTTGCAGGGTCTTTAGTGATGTCTCTTTCTACTCCTGTCATTGGTAATTTGTGTCTTTTTTCTTTGGCAGTCTTGCTAGAGTTTTTTTTAATGTATTTTTTATTGTACTTTTCCTATTACCATTTATCTTTCTTATGCTCCCCTTCTCCCTGGAATCACCACACTGTTGTCCATGTCCAAGAGTCCTTTTTCCCTTTTGCTTGATCCATCCACCCCCTAACCTCCCCTGCCAATAGATGTCATCCTGCTCTCTATCTATGGGCCTGTCTCTGTTTTGCTTGTTAGTTCCATTTGTTCATTAGATTCCACATATGAGTGAAATCATATGGTATTTTTCTTTCTCTGACTGGCTATTTCACTTAGCATAATGTTCTCCAGGTCCACTCATGCTGTTGCAAAGGGTAAAATTTTCTTCTTTTTACACCATTGTGTAAATGTCCCACCGTTGTTTTATCCTTCCATCTACTGATGGGCACTTGGGCTGCTTCCATATTTTTGTGATGTAAATGACACTGCAATGAATATAGGGGTGCTTATGTTCTTTCGAGTTAGTGTTTTGGATTTCTTCATACATATTCCCAGAAGTGGAAACACTGGGTCAAAAGCCAGATCCATTTTTAATTTTTTGAGGTATGTCCACATTGCTTTCCACAGTGGTTGCAGCAGTCTGCATTCCCACCAACAGTACAAAAGAATTCCATTTTGCCACATCCTTATCAGCACTTGTTTGTTGACTTGTTGATGATAGTCGCCCTAACAGGTGTGAGGTGATAATATCTCATCATGGTTTGAGTTTGCATTTCTCTAATGATTAGTGATGTCAAGTATCTTTTCATGTGTCTGTTGGCCATCTGTAGGTCCCCTGTGGAGAAGTGTCTATTCAGGTCCTTTGCCCATTTTTTAAATTGCATTGTTTGCTACAGTTTTTATGGATTCCATTGATCTTTTCAATAATCAGCTTTTGATTTCCTTGATTTTCTGTTATTTATTGTTTGCAATTTTAGTATTATTTCTGCTCCTTATAATTTTCTTCCTTATGACTGATTTGGGTTTAGTTTTCTCATTCTCCAGTGGTCTTAAGGTAGAAGCTTATATTCTTGGTTTGAGACCTTACTTCTTTTTAAATATACACATTTAATGTTAAAATTTCCTTCTAAGCACTACTTTTGTTTCATCCCACCATTTGTATTTCTATTTTCATGTGCCTTAAAATATTTTCAAATTTCTTTTGAGATTTACTTTTTGACCCATTAATTATTTAGATATTTGATGATAGATTTCCAAGTATTTAGAGATTTTCCTATTATCTCTCTGATACTGATTTCTAGCTTGATTCTATCAGTCTTAGAATATTATTTGTGTCATTTCAATTCTTTTCAACTTGTTAAAGTTTGATTTATGATCTAGGATATAGTCTATGTTGTTCAGTGGCCCACATGCACTTGAAAAGAACTCTGCTTCTGTTGGAGTGTTCTATAAATGTCAGATCCAGTTGATTTATGGCATTCTTCATTTTTTCTATATCCTTACTCATCTTACATCTATTCTTCATAACTATGACAAAGAGGAATGTTAAACTCTTCAACTACAATTGTGAATTTGTTTATTTCTCCTTTCACTTTTGTCAGTTTTTGCTTTAGGTATCTGTTATTAATTACATATACGAGGTCTGTCCAGAAGGTATTCAGCCATGTAATGTGAAAAATAGACATTTATTAAAAGATGCAAGATACAAGAAACATTGTACGTAGCACAATAAAGACTCAGTCCCCTTCAGAGTAGGCACCTTGGGACCTCACACAGGTCTTCCAGTTGCCACCAGCTGCTTTATCATATTTTCCTGAATTTCATTGGCGGTCTGAAATCTCTTCCCTTTCAAAGGTAATTTTAGTTTTTGGAAAAGGCAGAGGGCACCAAATCTGGGCTGTAGGGGGACTGAGTCACCTTGGTGATTTGATGTTTTGCAGAAAACTCTGCATGAGATATGATGCATGAGCAGTTGCATTGCCATGATGAAGCTGCCAATCACCAGTTGCCCATAGTTGTGGACCTCTGCATCATCTAAATAGTTTCCATGGAGGAATGTTTAAGCTTAATGAAAAAATTGATGCAAATTTGTTGCTCTACTTGCTCAGTCATTTTGAATGTACCAGACTCACAGTACACATGCTCACTCGACAGCATCTACTGCCCCCACTGACTAGTACAGTGAAGTCATCATTGTTCACACATGTGTATTCCAGTTCACCCTCCTTGGCTGCTAAGTTACATTGACATCATGCAAAATGTTCTTGTTATACTAGCAATGGCTGGACTTTTCCAGGACAGATCTCATACATTTAGTATTTGTATGTATTCACTGTGAATTAATCCTTTTAACAGTGTATAATATCTCTATCCCTGTCAATCTTTTTTTGCTCTTAAGTCTTCTATATTAGTCACTCCAGCTTCTTTTTATTAGTGTTCTATGATACATCTTTTTTCACTCTTTCACTTTTAACTTACCTATATTATTATTAAATTAGAATTATCTGGAATGAGGGTGGAAAGACTAGGGAGTGAGAGAATGAATAAAAGAGAAAAGATCAGAAAACAGGGCATTTCCCCCTGAACATTAGGTCTTTCCTTTCACAGGCCTCAAGCCAGAGAAGAAAGACTTCTTCTGGAACTCTTTCTGAACAACAGTGCTCACTTCCACATGCTCAGGCACATTGAGTTCAAATTAGGATATTACCAGAGGGAAAAATGATAAATCCACCACTGATTTTATTGTACTTCAAATTCCATATTGCTCTAATCTGTCTGTTGCTACTTCATTTTTGAAACCTTTCAACAATTTCCCCATATATACTGTCCAGGTTTTATAACTATATTCAGTGGGAGAGAAAAGACAAAATATGTTTACTCTAGCTCATTCATAATCATAATTTCAGTTTTAATCTTTTTTTAAAAAATGTCACACCTGAAGGTGGTCTATGTAACTGCTCCCCACGTATCACTGGTCAGGACTCAATCTATATTCCCTACTTGCAGAATCCCTCAGTTCTGCTGAGACAATCAGAAAAAGGCTAAGAAATGTGATTTCCACACCCAGAAAAAAAAAACACTATAGTGAATGAATAAGATTTTCTCTACCCTTTGGATTATTGAAATATTTCATTCTTCTTTCCACATGAAAATACCCTACTCCAAGGAAGAAATCCAAAGGCCCATCCAATTGCTGAATCTAGCTCAAAATCCAGGCTCTCCAGGTGGTTTTCAGTCTTCCTCTTTGGGCTCCCTTTGGGCTGGTAACCATGACTAAACAGATAGTTCTCTGCTTCCACCACATCTATTATACAATAAGACAGAAAGGGCATGATACCCACAATAAATACCATTATAAATGGAGAATGTAAGGAGATATACAGCATCCTCTGGTCCATAGCAATCTTAAAACCCTACTGGTAAAAGTTGTGAAACAATTCCCCATCCCCCAATGCCCTGCATCCTTCAGGAAAGGAAGATTTCTTGACTAGGACCTGATGCTTCACTCTGGGAGGAAGGAGTTCTTTGTCCATTCTTCTTACTTTTGTACCTGCAAGTACATTCTGCAACTTCAGCAGATAGGTTTGTACCCACTAGCAAGTCAATGCTAGAAAGAGAATAGTGTGTGCAATCTTAAATGCTGATTAATCCAAAATAAGAGTTCTATATTTCAAGAAAACCTTTATTCTGATAAAGCTTTTATCTCAAAGTTTAAGTGTGTAGGTATGTATCTGTATGTATCTTCAAAAGAAGAGATGTATTTGGTTTTAAAACTACTTTGAGCCTATAGTTTTACACCAGCATTTAAAGAATTTAATTGGTTGAAACAAACATTTAGGTGTTCTCTTTGAAATCTAAGACATAAACATTTCTGCTTGAAAATTATTTTATAGGAAAAAAACTTCTAAATGCATTGCTTCAGCTTCAGAGAGTATTCATATCACTTATTTTTTCTCTTCTAAATATATGAAACTATTTTAGACATAAGCATAAAATAAAATTATGGATTTCCCATTTATTTTCATTTATTGCTCTTTTTATGTTAATGAGTATTTGAAATAAATGTTTTGTATTCTGTGAATCACTTTCCTGTAGTTCACATCTTTGGTACTGTTTATTATGTGCACATCGTATTAGGTCTAAACACTATAGAGTGACTGACATGGTTTTACAAAATCTACCTCTAATGCAAAATCAAATCAATGTGTAGCAGTTATAAAAATGGTCCTTTTTCTCCTGTCTTCTTCCACTGTCTCTCTATGAAAAAAAAAGAACAGATTTAAGTTCTTCATTTGTCCCACGTGAGTACAGCTTTGACTTTACATGTTATGATCAGGCAAAGACACATATACTCAATATAAAAAGAGGAACCAGAAGAAGCAGACTCTGTGGACTCTCCTATGCACTGACCAACTGCTTTGTTGTACAGAATGGAAAGTTGATTTGTCTTATGCTCTCTTAGTGCAGGAGCTTGGGAAAGGGAGGAAGAGTAGTGATAAAGACAAGTAAGGAGAAAAGCCAATGATGTTTTTGCAACTGGCTAAAGTTTCCCTGGTTATATTTTTAAAACTCATGAACAAATCACTTAATACTAATCAGCTGACCATGCATCTAACAATTTGCTGAATCAACTTACTAACCTATTCAACAGTTGAGATGGTGTTGTTTGTGTTAATGGAAAATAAAACTAAATTTAGCATCTACACAAATGTGTAGGGTAAAATAGAAAATATTCTATGGCCTAAGAAAAGTATTCCTATAACCAAGGTTTAATCCCATGGTGAGAATAGTATGATTTTATCTTCTATTGATATAAAAAGTCACATCTTAAATAGGAAATAATAATAGTGTCTTACATTTACGCAGCATTTGATACATTTTTTTGTATTTTCACAAAAATCTTGGAAGGTCAGAAAGAACTTGTGTCTTGTGGCACACATTCTGGAATGTGGAAATCGAAGGCTCAGAGAAGCACACCTCGTCCCAGAGGGCACGAAGCAGTCCTGCATCCCACTCGGTGCTCTGCTCTGTGCTCCCTGTCACCATCGATATTACTCTTCTACTGCAAATGTGAGGCCTTATTGCTAAACAAACCCTATGATAAACATATTGAAATAAGTTAATTTGACTTGAACTTCTGGTTTAAGTCAAACTATTAAACTATTCACATTCTTTTTTAGATAGATTTTAATTTGCTTTTAAAATTAAAAATTATCATTTATACCTCAAGTTTTTATCTAAAAATTCGCATAGAGTGTTTTTTAGAGACTGAAAAATCTATCTCATTCTGCAGCCCATATACACACTTGACTTGTGTGGTGTTGGAACAGCCTTCTAACTCCTTTAAGCCTTAGCTTTCTCACCTGCAAAATCAAGGTAATACTAATAATGCCTCTCACAGGGCTGCCATGAGGTTTAAATGCAACACTGATGACTAGGCATTTAGCCCAGTGCTTGGCAGCAAGTGATAGAACCAGAATTTAACTCACATTTTTCTTGCTCTAAACCAAATGCTTAACCTCCACACTATAGCAAGTTGGTTGGCACATATTAAGAAATAAGAATAGAAAAGAAGAATATAGCATGCTAAATTAAAATACTTTGGCAATTTGAGCTATTACAGATGTTTGAACAGAAACAAAAATGTCAAAGTAAGAAATCTAAGAAAATCATTTTGAAGACATACGTATATAGGACAGATTGAAAAGATAGTGTTAGAAGTTTATTAGAAAGATACTGTTTCATTTTTCTTAATTACTACTAATATAATCAAATTGATAATTATGAACAAATTTTTCTTAGCATGACAATATTTCTTAATCTTGTAATAAATCAAATTAATTCAGAGTCTTCCTTAATTGTCAATCCTTGCCTTTAGTAATTGGTTCGTGAGTCTTTTTTGTACAAAAAAACTAAGGAGAAAAATGAACAAACAACCAAAGAGCTCACAAAAAGAAAAATCAGACAGTTTTGGAGATGGTCTTGATTTAAGAAATCAATCTCCATGAAGAATGTAAAAATGCAATATAAAAACTGGAATATTGATACCTAAAGATACCTGTTTTAATGATATTTTTAAAATAGATTAATAATGAAGTTAAAAGATTTAGCTCTCTTTATTTTTATATTAAATGAACATTATTTTTATCTTTATTTTAAAATATTAACTTAAAATTGCAATGTTATAGCTACTTGAAAGAAATGAACTGCAGTATCAATTAAATAACAATAGCTAAAGCTAAAAAAGTATCATCAATCAAAATTACTTTAAAGAGAAAATAATGCAGATGTTTTGTCTGGTTGTGGGTGTTCAGGACCTAGCTGCTGTGGAAACTGACTCAAACTGGCAGACGACCCTGGATTCTTGAGCACTTAGTGTGTGGCCCTCCTTCTTCGTGGGGGTCCTGATGACCCAGGGGACCCCCTGACACTTTCAGGGCTCTGGGCTGTGTGGAGCAGCAAGAGCAAAAGAGTCACTGGGGAAAGGCTGGAATGTGGACTCCACAGGGGCCAGTGTTTTCCTGTTGCGATCATTCTCTTTCCTTAGTTCCTTGAGCTTTCTTCTTAGATCATGAGGCTTCCACCCAGGCTTTTCGCATAGAAGTTGGTCTCCTTTGGGTGGCTGGAAGTGCTTCTCTCCAATTCCTTCCCCTGTGTTCCACCATCTTCCTGTAGAGTTTGAAAGTTTCGTATGTGGAGCTCATGCTTCTATACACGTTGAGAAGTTTCTTCTCCATTTCTAAACAACTCTATTCCTCTTCTAACAGTTTTTTTCTGAAGTTGCGTTAAATGATCTTCATGGGATTCAGGACGAATTTGAAACTTCAGCTTCAGCTGCTGAACCTCACTTTCTGAGTGTGAATTTTCACGCTGCAATGGTGCCTCCTTCACTGCTAACACGTGGGAGGACCGGCCTCCACCCCAGTGGCCTGAGGGAGTTATCGGCTTGTGCCATTGGTCCAACATTCTCACCAACGCCTGCCAGACTTCGTCTGGGTCAGAACACCTTTTGCCTAGCGTCTACACGCTTCTTAGAGTGTGCCGCCTCTTTGCAGTCAAAGACACCACAGCACAGACCCGGGTCGCCCAGGGAAATGCATGGAGACCTGGGGTCTGTCTCAAGTTTTCAGAAATCAGCCACAGAACCTCGCACAGGTGCTCCAGGAACTGCTGGAAGGTGGATGCGGCGGCAGACAGCAGGCCCTCCGTGGCTGGTCGGTTCACAGCTCTGCCTCCAGTGCCAGTGTGCTGTGGGCCACAGGCCACTGCTTCGAACCCTACGGGAGAGTTCCGTTTCTAAGGTAAACAGGTACCTAGCAACCAGGACAGATCGGTTGGGCTTGGGGAGGGGCAGCCAGTAGGTTCTAAAAATTAGTTTTCCCTAACTTTGCTCTGAAAAAGAAAGTGATGTGTGTACTGGCACTGGGGCAAGTCGAGACGGCAGTCTGCAGAATGCAGAATTCACATGGAGGCCTATGAATGACCTTTCCTCCCCCAGAGTGCCCCTTACTATTAACACCTTGCCTTAATGTGGTGCATTTGTATAACTGATGAATCAATATTGTTACATTATTATCAACAAAAGTCCATAGTTTACATTAGGGTTCACTCTTTGTGTTGTGTACTTTTATGAGCTTTGACAAATGCATGATGGCATGTATGCTCATTACAATGTTATACAGAATAACATCGCAACCCAAAAAACCTCCTGTGCCCCATCTGTTCATCCCTCCCCCTCTCCTCCTCAACCTCTGGAAACCACTGATAACTTTCCTTATTCTGAAGGCTGCCTTGTCTGATATTAATATGGCTACCCTTGCGTCCATTTTGAAAATTTTTATTTTTTTACTCTTTCAGTTACAGTTGACATTCAATATTATTTTATATTAATTTCAGGTTTATAGCATAGTAGTACAGAGATATTTATAGAATTTATGAAGTGATTGCCCTGATAAATCTAGTACCCATCTGACACTAAAAATAGTTATTAGAACATTACTGACTATATTCTATATGCTGTACTTTACATCCTTATGACTATTCTGTAACTACCAATTTGTACTTCTTAATAGTTCTACCTTTTCCATCTACCCCTCAACTTCCCTCCCACCTGGCAACCCTCACTTTGTTCTCTGCATCTACGAGTCTGTTTCTGTTTTGTTTGTTTGCTTATTTTGTTCTCTAGATTTCACATATAAGTGAAATCACATGGTATTTGTCTTTCTCTGTGTGACTTATTTCACTTAGCAAATACCCTCTAGGTCCATCCACATTTCTGCACATGATAAAATTTTATTCCTTTTTATGGCCGAATAATGTTCCATTCAGTGTATGTACCACCATTTTTTACCCACTTGTCTATTAATGGGTATTTATTTAGGTTGCTTCCATATCTTAGCTACTGAAATAATGTTGCAATGAACATGGAGGTGCATGTCTTTTTAAATTAGTATTTTGGATTTCATCAGATAAATACCCAGAAGTGGAATTGTTGGGTCATAAGATAATTCTCTTTCCACTTTTTTGAGGAAGCCCCATACTGTTTTCCATACTAGCTGCACCAATTTGCAGTCCCACCAAGAGTACATGAGGGTTCCCTTTTCTTCACATCCTCATCAGCATTTGTTGTTTGTTGATTTATTGATGTTAGCCATTCTGACAGGTGTGAGGTGGTATCTTTTTAAAGTATATTTTATTGATTATGCTATTACAGTTGTCCCAATTTTTTCCTCCCCTTTATTAACCTCTGCCCTGTACCTCCCTACTGGCATTCTCCCCCACTTAGTTCATGTTCATGGGTCGTATATATAGTTTGTTGTTTCTCCATTTCCTATATTATTATTAACCTCCCCTTTTCCATTTTTTACCTACCATTTATGCTGCTTATTCCCCATACCTTTTCCCTCATTATCCCCCTTGCCCCTACCACTAATAATTCTCCATGTGATCTTCATTTCTGTGATTTTGTTCCTGTTCTCATTGTTTGCTTAGTTTGGTTTTGTTTTTGTTTTTTAGGTTCAGTTGTTGAGAGTTGTGAGTTTCTAATCATTTTAATGTTCATATTTTTGAGCATCATATTTTTCTTAGATAAGTCCCTTTAACATTTCATATAATAAGGGCTGGGTGACAATGAACTCCTTTAACTTGACCTCATCTGGGAAGCACTTTATCTGCCCTTCCATTCCTAATGATACCTGTGCTGGGTTGAATATTCTTGGATGTAGGTCCTTGCCTTTCAGGACTTTGAATTATTTCTTTCCAGCCCCTTCTTGCCTGCAAAGTTTCTTTTGAGAAATCAACTGAGAGTCCTGTGGAAACTCCTTTGTAGGTAACTGTCTCCTTTTCTCTGGCTGCTTTTAAGATTCTTGTCTTATCTTTAATCTTGGGTAACTTAATGATGATGTGTCTTGGTGTGTTTCTTCTTGGGTCCAATTTCTTTGAGACTCTCTGGGCTTCTTGTACTTCCTAGAAGTCTATTTCCTTTGCCAGATTGGGAAAGTTCTCCTTCATTATTTGTTCAAATAAGTTTTCAATTTCTTGTTCTTCCTATTCTCCTTCTGGCACCCCTATGATTCAGATGGAATGTTTCAAGTTGTCCTGCAGGTTCCTAAGCCTCTCATTTTTTTTCGAATTCTTGTTTCTTCATTCTGTTCTGGTTGAACGTTTATTTCTTCCTTCTGGTCCAAACTGTTGATTTGAATCCCACTTTCCTTCCCTTCACTGTTGGTTCCCTGTTATTTTCCTTTATTTCACTTTGTATAGACTTTATTTCTTCCTCTATTTTGTGACCATACTCAACCATTTCTGTGAGCATCCTGATTATCAGTGTTTTGAACTCTGCATCTGATAGGTTGGCTATCTCTTCATCACTTAGTTCTTTTTCTGGGGTTTTGATCTGTTCTTTCATTTGGGCCATATTTCTTTGTCTTGGCATACCTGTTATGTTGTAAGGAGCAGAGCCTTAGGTACTAACCAGGGCGGGGCAACCCATGTCACTACATTGTGGCGTTGTATGTAGGAGAGGAGTCAGAGAGAGAACAGTGCTGCTTGCTTAGCTCTCAGCTGGCTTTCAGTCACTTCCCCCACTACCCACAAGCAAATTGGGCCTTTCTAGGTCTGATTCCAGGGTGGTTGGGTTTGTATACATTCTAGGATCTTGTAGTTCTCTCCAACAAACTTTTCTGTGAGGCTGGGAATTTCTCCCACTGCTACAACCTTCACAGGTTTTTACAACTAGGGGTTTTGAGGCTTTAGTTTCTCATGCTGGAACCTTGTGTTGCATGGTCTGTCTCACTCCTGCATTTTCCCTCCAAGTTTATCTGCATGCAAATGTGGGACTGCCAGCCACCACCTTTCCCACTCGGTCCTCCAGCTGCCACCTTGTTGTGTGTCCTCTCTGCCCCAGCTGCCCATCTCTGCCCCTCCTACCAGTTTAGATGAATATTTCTTTTTTAACTCTTTGGTTATCAGACTTCCATACAGTTTGATTTTCTGCCAGTTCTGGTTTGTTTTAGTTTTTAAATTTGTTGTTGTCTTTCTTTTGGTTGTGAAAGGAGGCAAAGTGTATCTACCTATACCTCCATCTTGGCCAGAAGTCAAAATTCTTGAGTTGGTATCACATTGGGATTTTAATTTGCATATTTCTGAGGATTAGTGGCACTGAGAATCTTTTTATATGTCTATTGGCCATCTTTCTTGTTTGAAGAAATGTCTATTCAGGTCCTATTCCCACTTTTTAATTGAACTATTTGGAGGTGGGGGGTGGTGTTAGGTTGTGTGAGCTCTTTATCAATTTTGGATATTAACCCCTTATTAGATGTACCATTGGTAAATATCTTCTCCCAATCAGTAGGTTGTCTTTTTGTTCTGTTGATGGTTTCCTTTTCTGTGCAAAACTTTTAGTTTGATGTAGTCCTGTTTTAGTTTTTCTTTTGTTTCCCTTGCCTAAGGAAATATATCAGAAAAACAATATTATTAAGAGCCACATTCAAAATTTTACTACCTATGTTTTCTTCTAGGAGTTTTATGGTTTTGAGTCATACATTTAAGTCTTTAGTCCATTTTGAGTTTATTTAGTGTAAGAAGGTGGTCTAGTTTCATTTCTTGCATATATCTGTTCAGTTTCTCCAAAACTATTTATTAAATAAATCAAAACTCATTGTATAGTTTTGCCTATTTTGTTATAGATTAATTGACCACATAGGCTTGGATATACTTCTGGTCTCTCTATTCTATTCCATTAATCTATGTGTCTGCTTTTATGCCAGCACCATGCTGTTTTGATTACTATAGCCTTATAAGATAGTTTGATATCAGGTAATGTGATACCTCCAACTCTATTCTTCTTTGTCAAGACTGCTTTGGATATTCTGGGTCTTTTGTGGTTCCATACAAGTTTTAGAATTATTTGTTCTAGTACTGTGAAAAATGCCACTGGCATTTTGATAGGAATTGCATTGAATCTACAGATTGCTTTAGGTAGTGTGGAAATTTTCATGATATTACTTCTTCTTATCCATGAACACAGTATATGCTTCCATTTATTTTTATCTTCAGTTCCATTCTTCAGTGCCTTATCATTTTCTGAGTGCAGGTGTTTTACCTCCTTGGTTAAATTTATTTTCAGATATTTCTCTTTTTTTGTTACAACTGTAAATGGGATTGTTTTCTTAATTTTCTTTCTGATAGTTCATTATTGGTATATAAAAATGCTACCAATTTTGAATATTTGTTTTGTGTCTTTCCTTCTTGCATTTATTTATCAGTTCTAGTAGGGCTTTTTTTGGAGGGGGGGTGGAATCTTTAAGGTTCTCTCTATATAGTATCATGTCATCTGCAAACAATGACAGCTTTACTTCTTCCTTTCCAATTTGGATGCCTTTTTATTTTTTCTTCTTGTCTGATTGCTGTGGCTAGGACTTCTAATACTATGTTGAATGTAAGTGGTGAAAGTGCACATCTTTGTCTTATTCCCAGTCTTAAGGAAAATGCTTTTAGTTTTTCCCTGTTGAGTATGATAATAGCTCTGGCTTTGTTATATATGGCCTTATTTTGTTGAGGTACATTTTCTCTATTACCACTCTGCTGAGCATTTTTACCATAAAAGGATGCTCTATTTTGTCAAATGCTCCTTCTGCCTCTATTGGTATGATCATATAATTTCTGTTCTTGATTTTGTTTATGTGGTGTGTCACATTAATTGCTTTGTGGACTTTGTATCAACCTTACGTCCCAGAAATAAATCCCGTTGGATATGGTGTATTATCTTTTTGAGGTACTGCTAAACTCAATTTGCTAATATTTTATTGAGGATTTTTGCATCTATGTTCATCAGGAATATAGGCTTATAATTTTCTTTTTTTTTTTTCTAATGTCTTTGCTCTTGAAATCAGTGTAATGCTGGCCTCATAAAGTGAACTTGGGAGCTTTCTGTCCTCTTGAATTTTTGGAATAGTTTGAGGATAGGTGTTAATTCTTTGAATGTTTGGTATAATTCACCTATGAAGACATCTGGTCCAGGACATGTTTTTAAAAATATTGATGCAATTTTGTTGGCAGTAATTGGTCTTTTCAGATGTTTTGTTCTTCTTAATTTAGTGTTGGAAGGGTATATGTTTCTAGGAATTTATCTATTTCTTCCAGATTGTCCCATTTGTTGGCATATAATTGTTTTTAGTATTATCTTACAATTCTTTGCATTTCTGTGGTGTTAGATGTCACTTCTCTACTTAATTTCTGATTTTATTTATTGTGGATTTTCTCTCTTTTTCTTGATGAATCTGATAAAAGGTATATCAGATTTAGCTCTCTTAAGTCTAGAAGTTTTCACCATTGAAGTGTATGGGCCATTTTTTAATATTCTCAATGTTTATAACTGTTATAGTGAAGGTACTAGAAATTAAAGAGATTAAGAGAAACACATAATTATAAAAAGTTACTATGAATTGTTAATGCTTTTAAGTAAATTGCATGATTTACAATAGTATCTACATATATATTTTAAATAGAAGTGTACATATGTAAAGATGTGTCATTTAATTAATTTGCATACAGTATTCAATACTTTATAAATTCAAGGATCTTTTGCAATAAATTCAGGGTCACCCAGGAGATCGAAAATTCCCAAGTTTTCTTGTAGAATGATATTATCTTCAAAAATGTCAAGAGTACCTCTCATAGAAGAAGTGTGAATAGAATTTTTAACAATTTTCTTTTCAACACAATAAAACTATTAAGAATACTAATAAGTGACATGGTTCTCATAGTTCTTTTCAAATATTAGTGTTCTTTAGCTACTCTCTTGCTCTCATCCCATCTTTTATCAATATTTATTTAAGGGACCAATTTAAAATCTTAAGATCATTCATTTTATTCATTCTCTTAATAAATATTTACTTAATTCAGGCAGAGATAATGAGCTAACCAATAGTCTTTGCCTCACAATGATTACATTCTAGAAAAGACAGACAATGCCCCAAGTACAATATAAATAGTTGTTCCTGATAATGCCATAAGGGAAAAGTATAAGTGAAATGCCGTAAGTGGAGGGCAGGGGAACCTGACAGAATTTCAGATTGGGAGTTGGCCAGGAAAGAACACCCCAAGTGACTTTTTAACTAAAATTAATTATGATAGATGATATAAGAAAGAAAGGGGGAAGGGGGGAAGAATACTAATGTGAGGAAAATCATTATATCATCAAGATATTAAAAGAAGGTCAGTATGTTTGGCTTTAGCAGTAGGGTAGTTTTGTAGACAAGAACCACATCATATAGGATATTGTAAGGCACATTAAGGTATTTCATCTTTACCTTAAAAGGAATGAGACTTCTGGGTCTTTCATTTACTAGCTGTGGAATTTGGACAATTTATTTATCACCTGTGCACCTCAGTTTCTTCTTTTGTTAAATAAAAATAATAATAGTAATTATCTCATATGGGTGTAGTGATGATTAAAGGAAATGGTATGGGTCCATGCCAGACACATTGTAAACACCATTTAATATTGGTAATTTTTATAACATTATGTTTTTTGCCACTTTCTTTGCTTTTGAGCTAGTTTTGTATGACTTTTTCCAAGTACATATACCAATGAGATTTTTTCCTTCTAGTCTACCATTACCTTGTTGGATATTCAGGGATCCACCTTTATGTTATTTGGTTTACAAAACTCCAGGAAACTTGTGCATATGGGGACAGAGGGAAAAAGAGAGAGAGGAGTTCAACTTGTTTAAGCTCTGTAGTAACCAAGCAAAGTCTTAAAACACAGATAAGTACCAAATTCAATCGATAGAAGACTTACTGACTACTGTGGAAAGAAAGCCCTCACCATATGCCAGCAGAACCAACAGTAAACACAGCTCTAGGGATGAAAAGGTGAAGCTCTCTCCTACAGGAAGAGGCTGCGCTGAGTCTGGACACAGACTTTCCTGCTCTTCACATGGTATCCTCATGTCCAGTCCCCTTCCCTCAAGTCCACTAACCTTCTCTCTCATTTTATTCTCTTTCTAATTCCGTATCCCTCCTCCAAACTTGAAAATGTCTTATAAGTATCAGGAGGTATATTAATCAGAATGATTAGTGTTGGCTACTGCAATCAAAGTAAAAAACTCAGTTTGTACTCAGAGTACAAACTCTAAGACCTTAACACAATCAAGGTCCATTTCGCATTCACAGAATACTCTCTTATGGGTCATGTGGCTATCTTGGGCAACTGTCCTCCAAGCTCTGGGACCCAGGCTACGTAATATGGAATGTATGGCTTCCAAGTTCATCAAAAATGGAAAAAGAGGACATCCTGCAGTTAATGCAGATGTTTTTAAGGGTCAAGACTAGAAATAGTGTGCATATTTTTTACTGATATTCTATTTTTTTGAAATTCAATATTGTCCCAAATCTATTTAAAAGGGAGGCTAGAAAATGTAAGCTTTCTGTGTAGTGAAAAAAAAAAAACAGTGTAAAGGACTCAGAGCACTGTCTCTGACCGTGGGTGAGGTAATCTGTCTCTTTCTCAGGGTGCTTTGTTTACGCCCTGGGTCTCTTTCTTTCCAGCAAAGTACACTGGTAGACTCACTAAACATTTAAACCTACAGCATACAGTTACCATTCTAAGCTGATGAAAAATAGTTTATCTCCATTTTAAAAGTGAGAAAATGAAGATTTATAGAGCAACATGAGGTCAGTGGCTGGCCAAGATATGTCAGAAGAACCTCAAGTCCTAAGAAGAAAAAGAACCCTAGGCTCCTCCAAGAATAGTCATTATCATTTTTAAAGACCTTACTATATTAGAATCTTCACATCAACTTGACAGTTGAATTTAATTCATCTACTATTATGATGTGCTAACTCTCTCTAAAACCTCTGTTAGCAACTACAAAGATGAAATATACACAGACCTTACCCTTAAAGAATTTATAGTCTAATGCATGGGTGGGGGAACAATAAACAACTAAATTTAAGAAAGTTTAACTATTTTATCATTATTTAACTTAGATATTTTTGATATGTTATAATCAGCCAAAAGTATGGAGAAGGGCTCTCAGTTCAAGGTCCCAAATTATTAAAATCTTTTATTTTTTATTTTTAGAGAGAAGGGGAGGGAAGGAAAAAAAAGAGAACAAGAAACATCAAAGTGAGAGAAAAACAGTGGTCAGTTGCCTCTCATACAAGCCCCAACCAGGGAATAAACCACAACCTGGGCATGTGCCCTGACTGGAATCGAACTGGTGATCTTTCTCTTTGCAAGACAATGCCAAACCAACTGAGCCACACCAGTCAGGGTGAGACCCCTGTTTATTAAATATTCTTCAGAAAATTTGGTAAAAGCACAATGGCAAGGAAATATTTTGAAACAGGAATACATTTTCTTAAAAAAAAAAATCTCTATTTGATACCTAGAAAGTTTAATTCCACATGAATAGGAGACACCGGAAAAGACCTAGAGCCCCATTAGACAACCACTGGTTGGATCTGAGGATCCCAGGGATGTACTCTAGTTGAGAATAATTCTGTGAATCTCAGCTTTTTTTCCTTTGAAAAAAGGGAGCTTAATCATTGCCAACTCATTGCCAAAATTACAAATTTTATTATAATTTAAATTCTGCTAAGTAAAGTTAACTTTGAGTTCTACCAACAAATGGAATCATACAAATGAAACCAAAGAAACTAAAAATGTGTATGTATATCCAAGGTCTGTCCAGAAAGTCTCCAGTCATGTAATATGAAAAAGAGACATTTATTGAAGAAAATGCAAGATACAAGAAATATTGTACATAAGACAATGATGTCTCAGTCCCCTTCAAAGTAAGCACCTTGGGACCACACACAATTCTCCCAGTGTTTCTTCCACTGTTCAAAACACTTGAAAATCCTTCATTAGAATCACCATCAGCTTCCCCATTGTATTTTCTAGAATCTTATCAATCATCTGAAATCTCTTCCCTTTCAAAGGTGATTTTAGTTTTGGGAAAAGCCAGAAATATTAGGGTGCCAAATCTGGCTGTAGGGGGCCTGACTCATCTGGGTAATATGATGTTTCACAAAAAACGCTGCAGGAGACATGATGCATGAGCAGGCAAATTATTGTGATGAAGTTGCCAATCACCAAATGCCCATAGTTGTGGCTATTTTCATTGTATTGCATCTCTCAACCAATGAAGAACATTGAGGTGTTACTCCATATTAATTGTTTGGCCTAGAAGGGCATACTCATGATGGACAACACCTTCCCAATCAAAAACACAGTTAACATGGTCTTGATCTTGCAGCTTTGCTGTGCCTTCTTCAGGTGTGGAGAACAGGGCGACTTCCATTGGGACAACTGGGCCTTCCTTTCTGGATCACACTCATAGCCATGGACCCACGACTCATCCGTATGTTAATAAACAGATGAGAATTTCTATACAAGTAGGCAATATGACATGATTACAGTTGTCTAAATTTTAGCATATCTGAAAACGAATGGCAAAATATTTTAATTCATGCAAATTGAATCAAACAAAAGCAAGAATAAAAACAAATAAAATGGAAGGTAGTGTTTCTAAGCAGACACAGGTTTATGATCCCAGCTACCATGTATTTTTCAACAAATATTATTTTTTCCTTTTGGTGGTCCTTATTCATTATTCAGAGCACAGAATTTATTATAAATGCACAAATTAATAAACCATAAGTATTCAAATTTTAATAAGAATTTATTTATAACAGCTAACACAGATATAAGTTGGTAAAAATATTATCTTGAAGCATCAATCCATATTGCAGCCAAATACAGACAGAAGGATGAAAAGAAAAATAAAAGAGAATTTTTCCAAGGCCTCCATTCCTGGGACAGGAAGGTGAAAGAAGGGAATGGCCAGGAGTGTCGGAGGCCACTGGTCACCAATGTCCAGTCCTTTTCATCACAACTAAAAACAGTAGATTATAAATTGCTGGAGCAGACATTTCTACGGAGGCTTTTCCAGCTTGCCCCCACTGTCACATTACCGATTGACTGCTCTTTTCACCTGACGCTTTTTAAAAACTAGAGCAGTTGTTTAATAGAATGAGCGACAGATACCTGTCTTAAAATCCCATTCCTGCTGTTTCTGAGCCTCTTTTCCTTGAGCAGTCTTCTGGACCAGTGAGCCCAAAGCAAACCTTGCTTGGAAAAGAAGCAGAATGCTACATTTCAATACTGCGACTACTTGAAAGTCATGTTTTCGTTACCCCGAAAAAGGGTTTTTTTTAAAGCTCTACACTTCAGCAGCTGTATTTTCTGTGAGTCTATCACCAAGGAGCACCTCAACAAGCTCTAGAAGGAACTTACTTTCCTGTTTGTTGAAAGGTAAAGTCATCAACAACAGTGTGGCAATTGTGGTGGGGAGGGAGGTATAAGGGGACAAAATGGCAATGGAAAAAAACACAATAAAAAAATTTAAGGGAGGGCTGGGGTGTTGGGCTGGGGTTGGGGGGAAGGGCAAAGAACTGTGCTTGAACAAAAATTTTAAAAATTTGAAAAAGAAAGATGAAAAGTTGAAAATCAAAAATGTTAAAAAATAAAATAAAATGCATAAAAGAGTTAAAGGCAAGTCAAGGAGTAGACTGAAGTGCTGACTCCGGGAAGGTGCTGCACCAAGCGAGCCACATTCGGGAGGCTGTGTCTGGTCCATTTGCAGAGCCATGTTCCAGGTCTGCAGTCACCGCAGATGGAAAGGCCAACCCCGCCCTGACTTCCACAGCCAGTGAAGGCAGAGCCAGAGAACAGCTCTTCCGAGAACCCCCCTATGCACAACTTTTGAAAGAAATTCCAAAACTTTACTCCCTGCCCCCACCCCCATTTACCTCCACCCCAAGGGAAAAGCCATGAAATTTTTACCTCAGAAAATAGGTTCCACAAGAAATTAAGCATATACCTTTAAATAATAATAGAATAGTGAAATACAATACTTCAATACTGAAGGGTCTGTAGTGCTTTTCACATCTGCTTTTTCAATTTCCTATAGAGATGTTTAATTTAACATTTGATAGCAGGTATCCCCTGAAAGAAGAAAATGGTAAGTAGACAGATCTGCATTTTAAATGGTAGACCTGGTGACTTCATATTCCCCCAAGCCCTCACGCTTGTTCTATAGCATTGTATTTTGGATTCATGCTTTTTTATTACTTTCAGGGGAGAGCAATTCACAAAACATTAAGTAGGCAAGGATTAATCAATTTTCACAAAAGAATTCTTCATGGGTTTGTTTAAATAGAATAGTAAATATAAGCCTTGTTTAGGTTTACAAAATTATTTACTATAAAGCAGACAGAGTATAATCTCCCAGCCCTAGCAACATCTAAATAAAATTAAATCTAACAAAATTCTAAAAAGGTATTTTTTTTACTTTCATGCATTTGACTAGTAAAGAACTATTAAGCACCTACTGTGTGCCAGTGTTAGACACAAGAGAAACCAAATCCAGTAAGACAGGCTTCCTCTCTCTGAAGCATTCACGTGGCCGGGAGGATTCCCAGCACTGCAGACCACTGGTAGGGGTTCTGAATGTGGTACTTCCGAGTCCGCACTGTGCAGTTTTGAGAGATTAGCCAGACACAACCACTGCCTGTCCTGCACCCTCTTCTGCCCTCAGGCCTCCCCAGCAAAACTACAAGCAATCAGTTGGGACAACAGGAAAATGCCCAAATGCCCTTTGGGAGAGGAAATTAACCATGGTGGTGTGGCTTATGCTAGCATGCACGACTGAGAACCCATGTTGAAACAAACAAGGCACTGAAATAACTGTTCTTAAAGTGGGGAAATCTAGAGTTTTCAAAATGGTGAAACTGGGTACCAAAACACCTATTCACTTTATAAGAAAAATCTAACTAACCATTTTAAGCTTTAAAGTGAATAATATATAATATTTGTCGAACATTTATTGTGTCAAACACTGTGCTATGTACTTTACATACAAGAACTCCATGAGGTAGGTATTATTATCTTCATTCTACAAATGAGAAAATCCAGGCACAAAAGGTTAGCTGACTCACCCTACACAGGTACACAGCTAGAGACTGGTGGAGCTAGGAATTTTAGCTCAGTCACTAAGCAATATTGCCATATCATGAAAGAATATTTCTATGAAATCCCAATGAATTTGATTTTGAAATCATCAGCAGAAAATACTGTGAATGCTACCCTTCACAAATAGGAAAAGCAGAAAACCACTCCTATGGCAAATACATTACATGCACTTTTTCATTTAATTCTCACAATTTTATTAGGTAATTACTATTGTTATTCTAATACCCATTTAACCAGGGAAAACTGAGGTATGAAGAAAGAAGATCACATGGTGGCCCAAGATTAAAAAGTAGATTTAAACTTAACCCTGACTGAGTCCAAAGCCAGAGATTTCACCACTTTGCCAAATAATACTTTATAATTAATATTTTAATTAGAGCATGAATGGGTAAGATACATCTTTAAAAGAAGTTAAAATAAAGCTCTAACTCTAATGAGTTCACCATTAATTTGCTGTCTTAACTCTGTGTCTAGTTAGCCTAAATTCAGGGGCACTGGATCATGTCAGAGGCAGGTACTCCAGGAATTTAAGATTTAAAGCAAGACAGAGTCTAAGAAGAATGCTACATTTTTTTAAGGCAATGTCCTTCCTTTATATGAATTTAATCAAGACAACACAATCCTTACCTTTAAAATAATATTTTAAAATGCTAAAATTCTCACGGAAGCATCAAAACATCAAGTGGGTAGAACAGACTCTTATTTCCCTTGAGTGGCTAGAACAGTCTCATGTGAGTATCTAAACACCTTCTTTAGATCATTCAAATGCCATACACATCAAAACACTCCAACTCAACACTTCCTTTGAAGGCACGACAATCAGTTTTATATTAGTGTCATTATTTAGCATTTCTATAGCACTTCATTTTTGACAGGTGCCTTATAATTATTTCTACTCTAAGTTAACTCCTATTCATTCATTAGCATGCAGTTACTTTCCCAATAAAATATATAGAGATCCCTTAGCAAAACTGAACCTACCCAAAACCAAGAGATTCAAATTTATATCAAATTCTCAGACAAACATTGTACCTACAGGAAGAATAAGGCAAATAGATGAAAGATAAGATGAGATAATATGAGATAAGATGAGATAGAGTGAGATATAAGAAACTAATTCCAAAGACGAGTAATATTCTTGTATTCTTGTCCTGGTTTGACTGCAGCTTGCAGGAATTATCGGTTATAACTGCTATGCTGCCAATAAGAGCATAAATGAAAAGGAGGCCCATGGTCACATAGGAGTTAAATTTGATGGAAGACTAAGTGAATATGGCAAAGACCTTATTGGCCATTGGCCATTCCTCCTTCCTTCCTTTAAGTAATAGAATCTCCTGCCACTCATCCAGACAGTACATTTCCCAGCTACCCTCAAAGCTAGAAGTAGCAATACAATAAGTTCAGGCCAAAGGGACTCAGAAAGTGATGTGTGCAGCTTTTGAATCACCTCCTTAATCACCATGGCTGCTTGCCAAGACCCCCCCCTCTGTTTCCTTCCCCCGACTTAAAAATGGCACTAATTTCTCAGCTACCCTCAGTGCTTCACATGGAGGCTACGTGCTTACTGCAGTACGGCTGTCTCATCAGCCCAGACCCTCAAATGACCTCATGGGAAAGGTTACTGCTTTTCTGAGTCTCCTAGTTACAGAAATTTAGCCTGCATCATAATTAATAAAGTAACCAAAAAGGAGAAAAAAGTATACATGTAGACTATAAGACTGACTTGGCTAGCTCTTTATAAGGAGAGTATATAGGTAACAGCCCAAAATCTATGGAACACAGCAAAAGCAGTCCTCAGAGAAAAGTTTATAGCAATACAGACCTACCTCAAGCAACAAGAAAATCTCAGATAAGCAATCTAACCTTACATCTAAAGGAACCAGAAAAAGAACAACAAAAAGAAATCCAAAGTGACTTGGAAAGGAAATAATAAAGATCAGAATGTAAATAAACAAAAGAGTCTTAAAAAACAACACAAAAGATCAATGAAACCAAGAGCTGTATCTTTGAAAAAATCAACAAGACTGGTAAACTTTTAACCAGGCTCCTCAAGAAAAAAGGAGAGATGATCCAAATAAAATCAGAAATGAAAAAGAAGTACAACTGTCACCACAGAAATACAAAAGATTGTAAGAAAGTACTACAAACAATTATATGCCAATGAATTGAACAATCTGGAAGAAATAGATAAATTTGTAGTAGCGTACAATCTTCCAAGACTGATTCAAGAGGAAACAGAATGTTTGAATAGATCCATTACTACCAACAAAATCAAACAGTAATCAGAAAACTCCCAACAAAAGCCTTGAACCAGATGGCTTCACAGATGAATTTTACCAAACATTGGAAGAAGAATTAACTCCTATTTTTCTCAAACTATTCCAAAAAATTCAAGAGGACGAAAGCCTCCAAGCTCATTTTATGAGGTCAGCATTGTCCTGATTCTAACACCAGACAAAGACATTACAAAAGAAAAGAAAGTTATATGCCAATACCCCTGATGAACATAAATGAGAAAATCCTTAACAAAATATTAGCAAACTCAATTCAGCAATACATTACAAAGATAATACTCCATAATCAAGTGAAGTATAGCCCTGGGATGCAAGGGTTCAATACCTGCAAATCAACTGGTGTGATACACCACAAACACAAGATGAAGAAAGAAGAGTTCAGGAAATTTTAAAGGAAGGTAGCTGGAAACATGACAGAAATTACTCTAGACTGAAGAATAAACTACTAACTCTCAATTCCAAGTAGAAAGTTAGATAAACTATATTTTAAAACTATGACAAATTTCAAATTAACAATTCTCTACTGAAGTTGAGAAACTCATATAGCACTAAACTGATTCATCAATGTCAAAGATTTCTTATTATGTTGATGGTGGGCCTGATACCATAAGCTCTCAAAAGGCAGGAATATGCCTTACTTATTTTTGTATCCTCTCATGTCTTCCTTCCTTACTCTGAATATGTGGATAAGTACCAATATCTTGGAACAATTTAAGGATTAAAAACAGCTGCCTACTACAGAATTTATTGCTGTTATTTTTATCCCAATAATCCTCAACTTCTCCCATTTTCAGGCTCTGAGAAATGCAAGCATATTTTCAACCCTTAGAGATAGTGTAGACCCTGTGGAAACTTAAACCTACAGACATTCATTTTTTAGATACAGAGTTAACAAAGATTTATTCAGTATCTAGTATATGCTTGGCTCTGTGCTAATTACTTCACACAATATTACCCATTTAAAACAAACATCATCATCTCCATTTAAAAGATAAGGAAACTAAAACATAGATTGAGTGACCTTCCCAAAGTTTTAACAGCTGCTTAATAACAGAACTGGGACTAAAATCCAGGCTTCCTGACTGACAGTCTAGTCATCTCTGAGAGCTCTACTCTGTTGCCTTGTCACTTTCTGATACATTTTTATGTTTCAAACCTCAGGCCAAAAAAAGCAGGGCAGTGGGGGGTGGGAGGTGGGGGAACCTACCAGCATAGTAATGACTGCAGGTATTGATGGATAAGAAAATGAAAAAGTAGTTCTAACCAGACAGATCAGGAAGGAATGTGTGTAAACATATCAGAACAATAGTTCTCTAAATAAAAACTGGAAAACTTTCCAAGATAAAAGTGAGCAATTGGACATCACCATTAAAATAAATATTTTCATTCACTTTAAAAGATGCCACCGAGCTCAACATAATTCTTCACCATGGGTCTAATTAGAATCTGTTTGGATCCAAAGACACCAACAAGCATGGATATATCAAGGTCAGGAACTGACCAGCTAAAAGGTTCTAAGTGCTTGGATTAAGTGTATACACCTTCCTGTAAAACTTCATACCTACTGGAAGAGATAGATGTTCCATATGCTGAGTTTCAGGCCCTTTGATTAAAAATGGTCCAGGAGTAGGAAAAAGCAGAATCTTTGAACCTCTAGTCTGATGTTGTTTTGTTTGTTTGGTATTATTTATTACCTGAATCAGCTTTAACAAAAGCCAAAGAGAAAAGGCTAGGGAAAATTGAGACTGAAACAATTGATAAAATGAGTTATCGATGCACTTCTGGGCCCTGATAATGGGCACATAACAGTGCCTAAGAATCTCAGGTGCCAAGAAAACATCAACTTGGTCTCACATCTCTCAAACTGAACTTTCCATTTTCCAGACACAGAAATTCGGTGTGAGATCATGAACAATCCCATGTAAGAGGAAATTAGAATTGCAAATTGAGATGTCAGAGTTCATGATTCCAAGAAATGTCCTGACATGATCTATGGTAATAGCTTTCAGCCTTTCCCAATAAAAAGCATGAATCTAATCCAGAAGCCCTTTGCACACTGAAATACTATGGGCAATTTTGTCCTTCACAAAAGAAGGGGCTTTCAGAGTTTTAAATAAACACATAAGAGTCCCAAGTAGTAAGTTAAGAAATTCTAGACTAGATGCCTCCTCCAACTGACTACTAAATATGAGTGGAGCTAGGAGATAAATGCAGAGAAACAGCAGAATTGTGTGGAAAGACCTATGTGTGAGGCACTTTGATGGACCCAGTGAGCACAGATAGTCCCCTCCCATTTGGGGTATCTAGAGTGCACCCTTGATTCTCGGTGCTTCTGATGAAGTTTCTGCTTCAATGGGACAACGGCTTTCTATCAGAAAGTGTCATAACATCCAATCAAAGAGTGTCATAACACAGAACCCTTCTAATTGGTGTGGAGAGCTCTGCAAGAGCATATTAGTTGTAAGCCATAGCATCACCTCTCTTTAGGGAAAGGGAACGAAATTTAAATACACAGAGAGGCAGAGAGATAATTAATTGCCTTCTTGGCAACCTACCACTCTACTGCCAATGGGATCACTGTGACAAGTTATGAAATTCAAGTCAAAATATTTAACTCTGCCACTTACTCAAGTGGTAGACCCAATTTTAGGCACCCCACAGTTAGGGTGCTGACAGAGAAAAGCCTCCTCTTCATTTTCTGCACATTTAACTATTAGTAGCACATTTAACTATTAGTATCTATGGGTGTTCTGTTTCCTTTATGAAATATATATGTATAAATGTGAAATGTATGTCTGTAAAGTACACACATATATTTCTATCAATGTAAGGAATAAATGATGAATACAGGGAATTGTGAAAATCTGGATAGATTCAGAAACACATAGGAATAAGAATAGAATAATTTGATAGAAGCCTTTCAAAATAACATGATAGAAAATAGATGTAGTAAATAGGGTGTAAGAGGGTGAATTAGACAATATTCCTAAAAGAATTGCCAATTATACCAACTTGATTAATACCTCCTGGAAATTTAGATCTCTGGATCACTGTAATAAAGCCTAACGAGGTAAGCTGTAAATCCAAGAAAGGAAATTTTGGGACCCAGGATTCAAGGGTAAGGGTGAAGGGCATCTACACCATAAACATATCCATCACCTCCAAAAGCTTCCTCTTATCTTATTTATTATTATTATCATTTTGTAATAAAAACACAGCATGAGATCTGTCTAATTAGCAATTTTAAAGTACACATTGCAGTATTATTAACTATAGGCACTGTGCTTTACAGTAGATGTCTACGGCTTTCTCATCTTGCATAACTCAGACTTTGTACTCTTTAATTCCTCTCCATTTCCCCCTTACTTCAGGCCATGTAAATTACCATTCTATTCTCTGTTTCTGTGAGTTTAGCTATTTTTGAGATTCCTTATATCATGGTTACATTCACTATTTGTCCTTCTGCGTCGGGTTTATGTCACTTAACCTAGCGTATCCTGCCTTGTATGCCAGCCAGTTAGTTACTCAGCAGCATCGTGGTTATCTGCTTGCGTGGAGCAGTATCAGTATGGCAATGCTGTGCTCAAGTAACCCTTATTTTACTTAATAGTGGCCCCAACATATGAAACTCCAGTTTCATCCATGTTGTCACAAATGGTAGGATTTTCTTCTTTGTTAATGCTAAATAATATTCTATTGTATTTATATACCATACTTTCTTTATTCGTTCATCCATCAATGGGCTTTAGGTTGCTTTCATGTTTTTTTGGCTACAGTGGTCTCCCCCAATCCATGAGAAAGACCTGAAATCACAGATAGTACTGAATCCTAATCAACTTCTTTAACTCTGCCAAAATTTGGCAGCAGCTTCTTCATCAGCAGATACATCCTTGCCTGTAATTTTTCTATTTTTTTAGTCCAGACCTATTCCTGAATCTGTGTACCCCTCCCTTACTTGTAGTAAATAGTTTGGTGTCACTCATTTCCAGGGGTCGCTTGCTGAAGTTTTTATAAGGCTCAGTACTTGCTGGCGCAACCTGTTGCCATCAGCCTGAACACATCTTCTGTTCATGTCTTCTACCCACAAACTTCATGCCTTTGTCATCTTAACTAACTTATCATACACTGAGGCCGTAACTTCTGCAGTTTGAGGTGGGGCAGCAAAACTAGCATGAATTTCTTTTTCCTTCTTCACAATTTCACAGATAGATTTGTTCTTACCATGGGCCTTAGCTCCCTCAGCATACAATTCCTTTTCTTTTCTTATCCAGTTGAGAACTTTCACCTTTTCATTTCTAGCTTCTCTTTGACATATTCAAATTGCCAACATCACTACTCTTGAGCTTTGGGGCCACTATTAAGTAAAATAAGGGTTACTTGAGCACAGCATTGCCATACTGATACTGCTCCACGCAAGCAGATAACCACGATGCTGCTGAGTAACTAACCGGCTGGCATACAAGGCAGGATACGCTAGACAAAGAAGGATTTGCTTCAGGGTGAGATATTGTGAGACTTTATTATACTACTGGGAGCAGCCTGCAATTTAAAACTTATGAATTGTTTATAACTAGAATTTCCACTTAGTATTTTCAGACTACAGTTGACCAAGATAACTGAAATATGGAAAGTGAAATCATAGAAAATGGGGACTACCAGAAATCTCTCCGAGAGCCTGATTTCAATCTCCTTGCGTATGTGCCGAGAAGTGGGATTGCTGGATCATATAGCAGTTCTTCTAATTCTTTGAGTCCTGTCACTTTATTTCTAAGTTTTTCTAATTCTGATTTGTGGTGGAGGTTTTTCCTGTCTTGTATCTTCTTCACATCTTTTACCTCATACTGAAATAGGAATTGACAGTGTTCATCTGTTGTGTTGACATGTCTTTCTAGCATGGTTTAATTGAAAGGATGATTTTTTTTGTTATAATTTTGTGTAGTTTTTCCTATTTGCTTGTATTTTCATAGGAATGCCTTATGTCTCAGGCTGTGAATGCCAGAAGCATCACTGAGATGGAGTTTGGAGGACAAAATGTCTGTTAGAAAGTAACACAGATGAAGGGAATGTGAGGCAGCAGCAATGGGCAGAAGGGGACACGGAACTGCACTGCGTGCCTGTCAGGCCTTCACCAACCTCGCAGGGAGGGCTGGAGCAAATATTGCCCGTCAGAGTTGCCCCATTTGGACCCAAATGGTCATGAGTTTATACCTCATTTCATTCCATCATTGGATCTGTGTGGGTTGTCCTGCAGAAACCATGATCCCAGGCAAGGCAGCTCTCTGTAGTGAAGCAGGTAGTTCCCAGAGGCTGGGCAGCAAGTGTTTTCTTGAAGAGCGCATCTCCGTGTGTACCATAACTTATCACCTTGTTCTGCACATGATCTGCTGCAATTTTATTTGGATTACAAGGAGTCTATAGGTGAATTTAGGAGAATTTACATCTTTACAGTATTGAGTTTTCCAGCCATGAAAATAATATATTTCTTCACTTTTATAGTTCTATGGCTTTCTGTATGAAAGTCTGTCCTTTCTAAATTCACTCATTAATTCTAACAGTTTCTGCAGATTTATTTGGATTTTATAGACACATAATCATGTCACTTTTAAAAAATGAAAGATTTGTTTGTTTCTTTTCAATCCTCATACTTTTTATTTCTCTTATTGCCCTTTTCTTTGTCTGCAATTTCCAGGAAATGTTGAATAAGCTTTCACTATTTCACTATTAAATATGGTTTTTTGAAGATACATATTTTCAGATTAAAGTTTTTCTATTCCCTACTTTTTAAAATAATAAATATAAGTGTTGACTTCCAGCAAATGTGTGTTCTTTAGCTTCTGAGATAACCATATTATTTTTCTTTTATTTTATTAATGTGGTAAGTTATCTACATTGATATTCTTAATATTAAAGAAAATTTGCATTCCTGGAATAAAGTGACTTACTTATGATATATCATCTTTTTCATAAATTGCTAGATTCTATTTATAAAAATTTTGTTTAGAAGTTTTGTGCCTACATTCACAGAAAGATTGGGTTTTTCTTTCTTACAATATCTTTATCACATTTGGACATCAAGGTTATGTTGACCTCAAAACATGTTGAAAAGAATTTCTTTTTCCCTATTCTCTGAAACAATTTATGAATGATGTGCTTCTTTTCATGAAGGTTGAAGGACATTGAGCAGTCTAGACTTAGAGATTGCTATATGGCGAGACATTTCTTTTAGTAACTGCAACACTACTCAGATTTTCCACTTTTTGTATCATTTTTGGTAAGTTTTTATTTTCCAAGACTTTGTCCATTTTATTTACATTTTCAAAATTATTCACATAAAGTTTTTTTATAATGTCCTCCTATTTTCTTATTAATTTTGTGGGACCCATAATTATGTCCCCTTTTTCATTCTTTTTAAAAAATATTTTATTTATTTATTTTAGATAGAGAGGAAGGGAAGGAGAAAGAGAGGGAGAGAAACATCAATTGGTTGCCTTTCACATGTCCTCAACTGGGGATCTGGCCCGCATTCTAGGCATGTGCTCTGACCATGCCTAGAATCAAACCAGCAACTTTTTGTTTTGCAGGCCAGCACTCAATCCACTGAGCCAAACTCAGCAAGACTCATTCTTGATATAATTTTGTGCTTTACTCTCTATTTCCTAATCAATTTTGCTAAAGTTTATTAATTTGACTAATCTTTCCAAAAAAACCCAAAATCTGGCACTTTTATTCTATGTTTATTACTTCTTTATATTCTTATATTCATTGTTTCCCTTTTCTACTTCCTTTGGGCTCAATTTTCTGCAGCATTTCTAATTTCTTAAATAGATAATTTGATCACTGCTTTTTCCCCAACAATATAAGCATTTTAAGGCTATAAATTTTCCTCTTTGCATGGCTTTAGCTATATGCCACAACAACTTGTGCTATGTCATATTTTCATTATCATTCCGTTCAAAATATTTTCTAGTTTCCACTGTATTTGTCTTCTTTAAGCCATGGGTAATTAAGTAGTTTATTTCCAAACATTTGGGCATTTCTTGTTATCTTTCTTTTGTTATTTAGCTTAATTGCACGGAGCCATGAGAATATAATATATACAATTTCTGTATTTTAAAGTGTGTTGAGAAATGTTTCATGACTCTGTATATGTTAAATTTTGGTGATGTTCCATGTTACCTAAAAATAAAGAGTACTCTGCAGTTGTTGGTGACTGTACTCTATATTTGGTGATGGCATTAAATTTTTTAGTTTCTTTAATCATATAATAAAAATCTTCCATATATTTGTAGATTGTTTTTGCCATTTAGTTCTATTACTGTTGAATATGTTTTGGAGTCTCCCATTTTATTATGATGTTTATTTCTCCATTTCTCATTTTAGTTCTACCAAGTTTTGCCTTGTATATTCTGAAACTGGGTTGCACACAAATTTATAATTGCTTTATTCTCTGGGTCCTTTGCCCCATTTATCATCTAGAAACATCCTTTTTCATTTCCAATATATTTCTTGTCTTCCAGTTTACTTTGGTTAAATCAATATAGCTTTCTTTTGCTTAGGGTTGGTATAGTATATCTTTGCTATTCTTTTTACTTTCAACCTTTTATTGTCTTTATGTTCAAGGTGTGTCTCTTCTAACATTATATAGTCAGGTATTTTTTTTTAATATAGTTTGGTAACTTTTGTCTTTTGATGGGAGAATTTAGTCCATTAATAGTGAATATACTTAGAGTTGAATTTGGGCTCATATATACCAACCAATTGTTTTCCTCTTTTTCTTACCATTTCTTCAATCTGTTTTGTTACATTTTTTGCTCCTTCAAGTCTCTAATTAATAATGTATATTTTGTTTCATTTCCCCCTCTATTAACTTGTTTATTATATATTACTTCACTATTTTTAGTTATTACACTAGTTTATAACATTATTTCTTAGACTGTAGATTATTTTATTGTTCCCCAGACAATTAGGTCCTTAGAATACTTTAACTCCATTTACCTCATCACCACTTTTAGTTGTTATTTTTATGACTTTTTTATTGATTATGCTATTACAGGTATACCAATTTTTGTCCCCTTGCCCCCTTCACCCAGCACCTCCAACTTCCTCTGGCAATTGCCCTCTCCTTTGTTCATGTCCATGGGTCATGCATGTAAGTTCTTTGGGAATTCCATTTCCTATACTTACTGTTAACATCCCCCTGCCTATTCTGTAACTACCAATTTGTACTTCTTCATCCCTGTACCTTTTCTCTCATTCTCAATTGTTGCCAGTTTTGTATTTACTGCCATTTTAATGTTCATAGTTTTGAACTTCTTTTTCTTAATTAAGTTCCTTTAACATTTATATAATAATGACTTGGTGATGATGAACTCCTTTAGCTTTACCTTGTCTGAAAAGCACTTTATCTGCTCTTCAATTCTAAATGAGCACTTTGCTGGATAGAGTAATCTACATTGTGGGTCTCTGCTTTTCATGACTTTGAATACTTCTTGCCAAATCCTTTTAGCCTACAAAGTTTATTCTGAGAAATCAGCTGACAGTCTTATGGGAATTCCTTTGCAGGTAGTTATCTGCTTTTCTCTTGCTACTTTTAAAATTCTCTCTTTAACCTTTGGCATTTTATTTATTATGTGTCTTTGAGTAGGCCTCTTTGTGTCCTTCTTGTTTGGGACTCTGTGACTCCTGGATGTGTATGTCTATTTCCTTTATCAAATTGGGGAAGTTTTCTTTCATTCTTTTTTCAAATAGGTTTCCAATTTCTCGTGCTTTCTCTTCTCCTTCTGGCACCCCTAAAATGCAAATGTTGGAACACCTGAAGTTGTCCCAGAAGCTCCTCACACTATCCTTGATTTTTTGGATTCTTTTTTCTTTTTGCTGTACTGATTGAATATCTTTTCCTTTCTTATGTTCCAGATCATTGGTTTGATTCTTGGCTTTATCTACTCCACTATTGATTACCTGTATATTGTTCTTTATTTCACGTGGTATCTCCTTCATTTTTGATTGGATCACTTTTATGTTGTTGAAGTACCCACTGAGTTTCCTGAGCATCCTTATACCCAGTGTTTTAAGCTCTGCATCTGATAGATTGCTCATCTCCATTTTGTTTAGTCCTTTTCTGAAATTTTTATTCTGTTCTTTCATTTGGGGCATATTTCTTTGTCTGCTCCTTTTGGCAATCTCCATATGTTTGCTTCTATGTATTAGGTAGAGCTGCTTTGACTCTGTATCTTGGTATCATGGCTTAATGTAGTTGGTGTCCTGTAGGGTCCAATGGCATAGCTTCCCCTATCACCCAAGCTGGGTATTCAAGTGTGCCCCTTGTGTAGGTTGAGTACTCCCTCCTCTTGTTGTTTTCACTGCTGTGAGCAGGTCAATGGGAGGGATTTACCCAGGTCAGACAGCTGATAGAACTGGCTGTGACCACTATTCACCAACCATCTCCCTCTCTGGCTAATTGAAGTGAATGGGTGGTGGTGCACCAAAGTGGTCTATAACTGTCTACTGGGGGCACAAGCTCTGGGGTTTCCCAGAGGATATAGGCCAAGGTCAGCCACCACCTGTGTTCTGTCTGGGGCCCCTTGGCATAAGCTACAAAGCAATCTATAGATAGCTGCTGATAATACCAGGGGTGAGGCCACTCAGCAAGAGGTATTGGGCTCAGCTGTTGTTTGAGAGGATTTAGGGAGGTCTGAGACATGCACCTAGTCTAGCCATTCACATGGAAAAAACACTATTACCAGCTTGAGCAGGTCCTTAAGTTGGATGGGGCAGAGTCTTAGGTAATCATCAGGATGGAGCTAACCATGTGAGCCAGGTTGATGGAGACTCGGATATGGTGGGGTGGCACTGTGGCTGTTTCAGGGAGGGCTCAGAAAAGGAACAATGGCAGAGATCTAGTTTTCTCTGGGAGGGAGCTGTCCGCCAGCTCTTGCCCTGATTCCAGACACTTCAGTTGCTCCCCATATGCTACTGGTGCCCTTCAAGGTGCTGCTCTGATGTTAGAACCCAGAGGGAGTGAGTCTAAGTAAGTCCATGTGCAGGGCCCTCCAAAAGGAGATACCTGAGGATCCCAGTTTCTTCTGCCAACCCAGCCCTCTCCCCTCCCCGCCCAGTTTTTACAGCCAGAATTTATGGGGACTTTCCCTCCTGGCACTGGAACCTTGGACTGAGTGGTCTAGTGTGGGGCCAGAATCCCTCATTCCCAAGATATCCCTCTTTTTTATATCCACCACACGTGGGTTTAGGACCAGCCCATTCTGAGTATCTGTGTCCCTACCCCTGCAGCCCTCCTATCTGTCTGGATGAATGTGGGTTTTTTTAACTCCTTAATTGTTGTATTTTCATACATCTCAATTTTCTGATGGTTCTGAGTGATAGTTGATCAGTTGTTTAGCTACAATTGTGCTCTGGTTGTGTGAGGAGGAAAGGCACATTTACCTACACCTCCATCTTGACCAGAAGTCTCTATTTTTATGACTTTTAATTGTACATATTTTAATTCCATGAGTTATTATTGTTTTGTATAGCATATATTCCTTTAAATTTATCTACATATTTATCTTTTCCATGGCTCTTCTTTATGCCTCTATTTCTGTGTTTCAGTGAAGTTCATATTACATTTGCCTAAACACATCCCTTTAGTATTTTTTTTAGTCCAAGTCTGTTTGTGAAAAATTCTGTCTATTTTTATCAGAAAATATTTTTACTTTATCTTCTTTTTGAAGGATATTTTATGGGCATGGAATAGTATATTGGTAATTATTTTCTTTCAGTTCTTAAAATTCCAAAAGCTCTCTAAAAACATTGGCTAATTTAAGCACAAGGGAGCTTATTAAAGTGAGTTAATAAAATGTTGTCTGATTCTAGGAAGCTTGATGACTATAAGGTAGCATGTCACTAGTCAGGTATCCTTTTGAATAATAATGATAAATTGTAATTATATCTTAATCATATACTCATTTCTTATGTATACTTAACATTTCTTCTGCATTATATATTTTACTGATTACTCTGTCTATTCTCAGTACAGAATATTCTTGGTACAGTCTGCTTAAATATTTATTTTTTATTCCTAATACATTAAATATCTCATAATATAGGTTCCTCTCACTCCATTACTTTTCTTTTTCAAAATTTTACTGATATTCCCATCCATTTATTCTTCCAGATAGTCTTAAGAATTGTTGTATAAAGTTCCTACATAAATGCGATTAGGATTTTGATTTCAAAGCAACATATTTATAAATTAATTTATAGTATATTTATAATACCATCTCTACCCCAGCAACACAATGGCTTCTCAGTTATGGAAGTCATGTGTCCCTGAGAAGATGTGTATGTTTTCTGTGCATTGTATATCTTACTGTTGTCATAAGTATGAAGCTTTTCTTGATATTATAAATGAAATATATCTCTACAATATTTGCTAACCAGTTGTTCTACAGGAAAGTCACCATGCAGAGTGCTCTAATTAAATATAATCATCTTCCTCGATCCCTTTGGCTTTCAGATACACAATTAAATAATCAGAAAATAAGGATAGTTTTCTTACTTCCCAATGGTCATGCCTATTTTATACTAAATTAGCTATAAGTTAAAAGAAAATTTATTAAATAAGAATTATGAGCCCTGGCTGGCGTAGCTCAGTGGATTGAGCGTGGGCTGGGAACCAAAGTGTCCCAGGTTCGATTCCCAGCCAGGGTGCATTCCTGGGTTGCAGGCCATAACCCCCAGCAACCGCACATTCATGTCTCTCTCTCTCTGTCTATCTCCCTCCCTTCCCTCTCTAAAAAATAAATAAATAAAATATTAAAAAAAAGAATTATGAAATGCAGCATATCCATATAACATAATATTCTTTGGCTATAAAAAGTCATAAAATACTGATCATACTATAACATGGATGAACCTTGAAAACATGTTAAGTGAAATAAGCTAGTCTCTAAAGACCAAATGTCATATGATAAAATTTATATGAAAAACCAAAGTAGGTAAATCTATAGAGACAGAAAACAGATTAATAGTTGTTTAGGGCTGAGTGTGGGGAGAGACACAAAGCTGAGAAGGTGACAGCCAAAGGATACAGAATTTCTTGCTGAGGTGATAAAAACTCTAAAATTGACTATGGTGTTGGGTTCAGAGATCTGTAAATATATAAAACCATTGAATTGTACACTTCAAATGAATGAATTGTATGATATATGATTTAGATCTCAATTAAAAAAATGTTTAAAAGAGTTTTGCCTTGGCCAGATGAGTTGGTTGGTTGGAGCATTGTCCTGTGCTCCAAAGGCTTGCAGGTTCAATCCCCAGTTGGGATACCATGTAGGAGGCAGACAATCAATATTTCCCTTTCACATAGTTGCTCCTCTCTCTCTCTCTCCCTCTCTCTCTCTCCCTTCCTCTCTCTAAAATCAGTGGATGTGCCCTGGCTAGTGTGGCTCAGTGGATTGAGTGCCGGCCTTCGAACCAAATGGTCACCAGTTTGATTCCCAATCAGGGCACATGCCTAGCTTGCATGCCAGGTCCCCAGTAGGAGGCGCCCCGAGGCAACCACACATTGATGTTCCCCTCTGTCTCCTTCCCTTCCCTTTTCTCTAAAAAGAAATAAAATCTTTAAAAAATAAAAGGAAATAACATAAATGGATATATCATATCCTTAGGTGAGGATTTAAAAGAAAAAGAAAAAAAGCATTGTGATAACTTGCATCTTTGTCTTGTCTCTCACTTTAAAAGAAAAAATCCAAGTTAGTATTTCAGTTTTGTATGATTGTGTTTACAGGTTTTTTATGGCCAACAATTTTGCTCTAAGGCCTTATTCACAGTATTTTCTGCTTTGATTTATGTAGTTAGGGGGATGAGATAACAAAAGCTGCATTTCCCAGACAGTCTTGCCAGCTGGCTTCTGGTAGGTTCTGTCAATGGAAGGCCCTGCTGGAAGACTAGAAGACTGGAAGATGGAGGCAGCAACCTTCTTCCTACTTTTGGCTTCTGATGACATATCTGGTGGTAGCAGTAGCAGCAGCAGCAGCAGCGAGGACAGTGTCAACTTGTAACAGTAGCAACAATAACACCAAAAGCAGCATTAGCAATGGCCAAAGGCAGCAACAACAGTGGGTGGGAAGTGTAGGCTTCTGGGTCCTTCACAGTAGCTGACTCCAAAAAGCAGGAACCTCTTTGGCACAGCGACCTTGACTGCTGGGAGACATTGTCCTTTAGCCCAAGTTCTGGTTGTTTATTGCAGTTGCTGGGTTGTTGTTTTTTTTTTTTTCATTTTTTGGGGGGGGTTTTGTTTGTTTGTTTGTTTTAGGGAGGGAAGGGAGGGAGAAAGAGAGAGAGAAACATCAATGTGTGGTTGCTGGGGGCCATGGCCTGCAACCCAGGCATGTGCACTGACTGGGAATTGAACCTGTGACACCTTGGTTTGCAGCCCATGCTCAATCCACTGAGCTATGCCAGCCAGGGCTGCAGTTGCTGTTTTTAGTAACCTTACCTTCCTCCAGTCCTTTCATTATGTTTATAATCAATTCCCATATTAAACTTCTGTTTTATATATGCAGAGTGGTTTCTATGTTCTTGAGTAAACTCTAACTGATAGTAAGGAAGTTTTTTATATTCAAGTTTTAGCAGTACTTCTTATCCAAATGGATGTTGAATTATATCGAATGCTTTTTTTGAATTTGTTAATTCCTCTATTGACATACTGATTAATTATGTTAAGAGATTTCCTAATAATGAATCATTTTTGTGTCTTAACTTAGATTCTCCCAAAAGCAGAGCCTGACACAGGGACCTGAATACATACAGGTAGTCTACTTAAGAGGTAAATCCAACAAACTGGAGTGAGCAAGTGGGGAGAACGAGACAGAAAAGGAGGAAAAGAAATAAAGAATGCACTGACGAGCCCATGAGGACTGAAAACAACTGGGCTTCAGTTTCTTTGGGGAAACCTCGGAGTAATTATGTGTGATGCACCTGGGAATACCTCCTCATTGAGTTTTTATCCCAATGGCTGAAGGTTGTCTCTGGGGACATAAACTCCTCCTCACCTCTAGGCTGCACCCGAATTGTAGACTGCAGCTCCCAAGGCTGGGGAAGCTCTGAGGCAGAAGGGCTGAGAGACAGCAGTGGTGGACATCAGAGGTGGGCAGTAGGGCATGGGTGGAGCACCAAGGCATCTGTGATGCCTGCATCATAGAATAAGCCTTAGTCCAGCTTGTTTGTTTTAAACCTTTTATTCTGATGGTTTTGAATTTAAGTTAGTTTTACATGTGGTTTTCTTTGGGCGTCAGAGTTACTATAAAATGAACTAGAAAGCTTTGAAATATTTAAAATAGTGTCTCTTTCATGAAAGTTTGCAAGAATTGCTTGTAAAACTATTTGGATCCAGTGCTTTTCCAGAGGTAAGTCTCTGAGGGCCTTTCACATTTCATCTACATGTCATTTACAAACACCTTCGCCTTCCTTTGCTCCATTTAAATCAGCTGCGGAAACAGGACCCCATTGGTTTTTGTTTGTGGGAACCAGCATAATGGGCCAAATACCCAAGCTCTGCTTTTATAATTCATGTAAAGAGAAACACGAAGCAATTTTCCACCAGATTTAGATACAGATAGACATACATGTAGATCATAGACATAGATATGAATGTAAAAATGGATTCATCTCTGTAGAGGAAAAGAATAATTGAAAGAATATCCAAAGATTTTGCCCACCACAAAGGCCACAAAGTATTGCCAAATTTCTCAGTTTGTAATATTCAGTAAAAACAACTGAATTCCTCACACTTGGCATTTCTGTTACATTAGGCATATAGAATATTCACTATGTAATAAATAGAGAAATATACCTGAGGAGAGAGGCAGCAAAGGCGGTAGGGCGGGAGGGAGGCGAGGAGGGTCCCCAGGGGTGCCAGCAAAAGACGTTTACATTTGGAGAAAGTTATTTTTTTCTTGTCATAAAAAAATTATTTTAAGATTTTGCACCAGATGTTTTGACTCTCCCTTCAGTGCAAAACCATTTTCCTCAAATAATTTACCTAATAGACATGAAGAATTGCTATTGAGCCTTTTCTCCTCCAGTTATAGCAGCGAGAAAATTATTTTACATCAGCTGCTGACAACTAGTATCCCTCTCAGGGGCACATAATGAGAGAACTGTCAGGCATGATGAGTGTCCAGCACAGAAATATTTAATTAATGAGCTCTTGTCTTGCCTCTAGGTAATTCTTCACAGTCCTAAAGATATATACAAAGCACCCTCTGATTAGTCCAGAGAATTTTTTTTAAAAGTTGCTGCTGAAAAAATTTCAGTTTTCATTTTTTAAACCAAGTTACCTATAACAGTCTATGTACATTTTAACATTCTTAAGATTGTAAAGGAGTAAGCTGCTGTAGAATCTAAACTTTATATCTTATATTTTAGATTTTATACTTTTATTAAGAAAAAATATAACAGAATGCTACTGTGAATTCATTTGCACATAAATTTGTGGAAGTAACTTTGTAATGTGCTAAATAAAACAACACGTACGTATATTAGAATACAGCAGTGCAATATGTGTGCGTATGTCTTCAGTGTACTCACGAGGCTGGATGTGTGTTCAGGATACACAGACCCCTGGCAATATGTCCGTGGTCCTGGTTTGGGAACCACCCACACTCAGAACTGGAACAATGCCAGGCTGGTCTGGAATGTTGCTTTCTTACATCAAAGCCTTTTTTACCCTTTTAGAAGAGGAAAGTAAAGAAAACAGATGTTTATTCATACACAATTGTGATTTAATACAACTTCTTTTTGTTTAGTCCTCAGTGAAAATGAAGAACTAATCATCACTCTAAATATCACAAACTTTAATACTTGTATAAAAAATTCATAGGCTTCCCTTCAGTTTCCTGTTATTTTTGGCCACTCTTCTCTTTTATCAAGGCTAAGAGGTCATTTAATGATTTTTACTCCCATTTTTTATTTTAGAAATGATTTGCTGTACCAGGATTTGTGTTAGGTAGTTGGGAGTCAACAGATGTTGTTTCTGTTGTTGACTCTGGTTAAATCACTCTGCATCTCACCAACGTACCTGCTTCCCACTGCAGGAGGCAGCCCAGCCCAAGGGGTATTGGCAGTATCAGAAGCAGAAGCCGGTTTGAATTCTGACTCTGTCGCTTACTAGCTGTTCACTTAACTTCCCTTAACCTTGGCTTCCCCATCTGTAAAATGGGGCCTCACCACAGTTGTGATGAGGGTTACTTGAACTAATGTTTGTGCCTGGCCTCTGACAGCACTCCACGTTCTTTCATAACAAATACATATCATTTATTACATATTGCACATCCCTAGTGCTGCTTGATGGCTAATGAACAAAGTGAGCACTTGAAAAATATTTATTATTTGTCTGATTAAGTTGCCAGACAAGCTTTCTTATTTCATTCACATCTTCTTTCCATTTCTGGTGAACCATCCCTTTTAAGCATGAAGTGCAGAAGGAATTCTTCTAAACCAACACTAGCTCACAAACTGATATAATCAAGGCTGGCATGATATAATCAAAGTTCCCATAATTTAAAAATTAAAAATCAGTTCACGATCTATTAGTTGGAAAATACTTGGGGTCAAAAGTAGTTATCACCAAAAAAATAGTTTGTGGTCTTTATCACTTTAATTCAGAGCCTAGAAAGTCTAAAGAACTGTTACTCCAGGCAAGTCATTCACCCACTCTGCCTCCCTTTGGGGTGTTAGGAGGATTAAATGATTAATACTGACATATGAGAACTGCTAAAACAATGCCTGGCTCAAAGCAAATAATCCACACGGGCCATCTGGGATTATCACAGGGTTTCTCATCCGAATGAGGGAGGTCAGGCGTTGCAGTGACTGTGGCAGGCAACGATGCCCCAAATATTCAAAAGGTGTTCATTTCTCCTCCCCTCACCTAGACAACAACCCAGCACACACACATGCCCCTTCTCAACAAAGAGGAATAAATGTTTAAAGGAAAGAAAGCTAAGAACGAGAATTTTTAAAGATCATCGAGGTGTATGGTGTGAATTATTTGGACTAGTTCTGCTGTGACCTTAGCCAACTTATTCTCTGCCCTTACTTCTCCACCTGAAAAAAATAAGCATATTTAAGGTCTTTCTTGTGCCCAGGTAAAAGGTGCTGTTGGTGATGAAAAGTGTCATAAATAAACTTCATAACCATTATATAAATATTAGTAAATGTTCCAGCTCAAAAAAAGTGCCATGGTTTTAGTAGTCTGGAAAATACTGTACTTTGTTCAAACCAGTAGCTGTTGATGTTTGGATGCTAATCAGTACCATTTACTTTACCTTGGGAGCCTGGAAAATGTGTGGACTGTGCAAGTGCGCCATCTGCTGGACCCAGAGACTCCTGCTGGGCCCTGGGGCAACGACGTTTGCAGTGAAGTCACCAAAACTGTTTCCATCACCTCATATCCTGGTCCTTAATTAGCACAGTGAATACGTTGCTTTTTCAAAGACAAGTGGAGAAAGAGATTGAGATAAAGAGAAAGGGCTTACATTGTTACCTAGGGAGAAAAGATCATTTTTATTGCACTCTCAGAAATGAAATAACCCCAAGAAATCATCTTTTCCAAATACCTCATTTTAAAGACACAAGAAACGTGAGGTTTCAAGAGCCACACAACTTTCCCAAGTGGCAGCAGGCCAGGGCTCCATGGCTCCAGCCTGGACACTGAACCCTGCTACAGTGGGGAAGGAGAAGGAAGACAGAGACATGTGCCCAAACAAAGCAAACTCCCCAACCAGATTCCTGAGCCTCCTGCATACATCTTACTAGTGTGAGCATCATTTGCAAAGAACCATAACTTCTTTTACAGCCATATAAAAACTTTCACTTCTGGTCATAGCCAAAAGCAAAAGCCCTTTTATGGTTTCATTACGTTTATCAAAGACAGGAAAAGTAATAGTCAGGAATACTTTCTCTTGTGATTATTTTTACTTCTCAAAAAAAGGATCTAGCGATTTAATCACATCTGCCATGCCATTGAACAGCAGATGCCAGCCTCTTACCAGGCAGACACCAGAAAGGAAGCAAGGGCCTTTCCAGCCAGAAACCCTAGACTTTTACTGCTCTGGCCAGAGAGATGTTCCTTCTAGTTTATACAAGCCAAATATTTAAAAACAACAACAACTAGTTTTAGTCCAATGCTGACTTATTTGCTTGGGTCACCTGCCGCCAGACCAGGTGCCTCGTTCACTTTGGGGCCCGGCCCAGAGGAGTGCTGGCGCCACCCGACAGAGGGCAGCGGCGCGCAGACTCTGCACCGCCCGCTCCGCTCTTGTGTCGGGACACAAAGGGGCCCCGGTGCGGGTTTTGCAGCTCCAACACTGTTTTTCTGAGAGTGGAGCAGATCATTTCTCAGATGCCAAAATTAATCTTAAAAGCCAATGATCTGACAAGAACATACATGAATCATTAATTCTTGTTATCTTCCCCAACTCATGATTCCAGGTCCATGTTACACCCCAAAAGCCTCCCAAATCAAAGTTCTTTTACAACATGACAGAGACAAATTTCAGATTCACCTGAAAAGAAGGCTGACATTTTTCTCACCACCTAGCAAAACAAATAACACTAAACAGGATCCAAAAAATCCCCAAGAGCTTCAAGAATCTTGAGAATCATACCTATTTTTGTTTGTAACATGTGAAATTATTACAAGTATGTTCACCAAGAGGACTATTGATGGATGACTCACAATTTAGCTAAATTCAATGAACCACATACTGTGCCTATCCCAGTAGGTGACTCATGCACTTTTTATTTCAAGTGTCGAGTGTTTGCCAAAAACAGTGTTTAAAAAAAGTAATGAAAATTGTTCTAAAAGAGCTCGTGAATAGGGTAGGACTACCCACCGGCAGCCTCATTTGTACTCTGGCCACTTACACAGGATTTGGTCGGTCTGCTCCGGTCAGGCTCTGTGGAGGGAGCGCTCACCCCGGCAACGCTGGCAGGCTGCGGGCAGGTTCACTGCTCGCCGTGCGGGCGTGTTATCCCTCTCGATACCCACGTCTCAGGGAAGGTTCGGGACACTTGTGCGCGCCCCAACTATGTGTGCTTGGGGAACACATGGTCTTGATAAAATACGTACATTCAATTACCATTTCTCTTCTATTGAGCTTACCTTTTTTTTCTTCCTTTTTAATTTGTTTTTAAAAACTGTCAAGAGAAAAAAAAAGTAAACGAGGGACAAAAGGTCACCCAGAGGAAATAATGAAAATGACTATTGTTGGTGAAGAACAGTTAAAGGGCACACACTTTATTCTGACCTCGAAGGGTTTCATATGCACCTGCTAATTGGCTATTCCCAAGGCCCCTTTCTCAGCCAGCCTCTCTGTCCAGCCAAAGGAAGAGTGTACAGGGCGCCGCTGACCCACTGATGTTCTCTCCCCCCAAAATATTGAATTTGCTCTTCACTAAATAACATGCTCATAGGGCTCTGAAAGACATTGCATATTAATTTGTGTTTTAATAAATATTTAAAGTTGAGGTTATTTTGAGGGAAAGAATTTTAACCCTTACAAATGCATTTTCTTAAAATCCTTACCCAAGGATATATTTATTAATTTTAGAGAGAGAGGAAAGGGAGGGGGAGAGAGAGAGAAACATAAATGTGAGAGGGAAACATTGATCAGTTGCCTCCCATAAGTGCCCCACTGGGAATCAAACCCACAATTTAGGTATGTGCCCTGACCAGGAATTGAACCTGCAACCTTCTGGTGCATGGGACAACACTCCAACTAGCCAAGCCTCCTGGCCAGGGCCAAATGAATTTTTAAATGATGTGAGGATGAGAAGAGACAATGCTACTAGAACTATTAGTATTTATTCCTAAAGAGTTTATTCTTTTAAATTACAAGTGACCACTTTTCAGGTCATGGGTTGGCTTTTTAGTTCGCTCATCATTTTAGTCAAATAATAATGAAGCGTGCACTGTCCTTTTAAGGTCCTTTGAGACCTTCCTTCCCCCACACTATGGACATAACTTCTTCCTGTAACAGGTTTTAAAAAATAGGACATGCAACAAGAACTTAGGAGGCTGGCCCAATGCTTTGCATTCTGTGTTCACCCCTTAGAGGTTTGTGATCTCTTATTGCTTAGCAACACCTACATAGATATAATTTCCATCTAATGGTGAAATCAAGTACTTTTGGCCTCTGTTAATATCAAGATAAGCAGATCTCTAGAAACCCTACACAGCAAAGGATACTTGGGTGTTATTTTATGTTTACAAAAATAAAAAAACAGATGAGAGTGGCTTTTTCCTTCTTACATGCTTCTTCTCCGTTCTTTCAATTACTGCATAACAAAACACTCCAAAACTTAGTAGCCCAAGACAATGACTTATACTCCCAGTTGCAGGTCTGTGGTTTGACTAGGCTCAATTACATGCCTATGGTTTGTGATCTTTTATGCAAAGCAGGAACTAAAGTCTTCTGAAAGTGAGCATGGACTAGGCACCAAAAATGACTTCTTTCACATCCTGGTGCCTGGGCTAGGATGGCTGGAGCAGCTAGCTAGACATCTCTATTTCCACATGGCTACCTTGAGCTTCACAGCACTAGCTTACAGGGTGTGTATGTGTGGGGTCAGGGGGTGAGGAGAAGCAGTGCTCCATTCATAGGAAGGGATATTTTATCACTAGCATGGTTTGGAGCTGCTTGTGCATGATAATAATAAAAAGCAGATCAAGCTTTAGTTGGTTTTAATATTGTTTTTAAATTCTCTACAGACAATTCACCCCCTAATTCTCCACACTCTAGGTGGACTACTTCTACAGTCTTGGTACACCGCTGCTTCATAACATAGTTTTCTCTGGATAGTTGGACTTCTTGCCTCCTCAATGACTTGCTACAGAGCTGGCATTCCAGAAGGATAAGTGAAAACTGTGAGCCTTTTTATGACCAAGCCTCAGAATAATGGAGTGTCACATCGACTGCATGCTGTGGGTCAAAAGCAAGTCTCATGGCCATCCTAGAGTCATGGGGAGAAGACGGAACAAATGGGAGTGCTGGAAAGCAGACTTCACTGGGGGCCATCTTTGGAGACAAGCAACTTCTTTCTTCATTCCCATCTGTAGTTCTGAGCCACATGTTCATTTAACCAAAGCTACAGTCACCCAGATTTCAACTAGCAACCTACCACAGCTTTAAAGGACTTTGCTGAAAGATTTGGATTTTTTTTTTTGAGATTTGGGACCCTCTGATGAATTTTTAAAAATTATTTTTTGCTTAGATAACAGAACTTCAAGTACATAATGTTGCCAATGACTTCAGAGTCAATCCATTTCTTTCACCTTTACCTTGCACTAAAATTCTTCCAAATGGTTGTATTTATAACTCAACTTTATTTTTCATATGTACTCATCTGAACAACTTGGAACTTTCCAGAATTATGTCACTTCATTATAACTCAAAATTACTCACAGAGGTCCTAGGCCTGCTGTGAATAGAATCTTCAGGCTTTCTGAACCCATAAATTATGACTAACCTGAATGTCAAGACCCTAGAGACTTGAATATTTCTTAAAATAGCAATAATGAACTCTTTTTATGTGGCAGGCACTATTCTTTGTGCTTCATGTATATCAACTCACCTAAAGCTCCCAACCATATAAAGTAATAACAATTGTTATTCTTATTTGTGGATGAAGAAACGAGACCCAAAGAGGTTAAGAAATTTGTCTCAGATCCCAAAACTAGTAATGAGAAGAACCAACACAGTCTTATTCTAGAACCCAAACACTTAATAACCACACTATGATCCTCCACAAATCACACAGTAGGTATCACTGAGCAAGAAAGAACATGAATAAGATTTTGCACCAAATCCTTAAGAAAAGTTTTTGCAGTCAATAGTTAAATTAGCCAAATGTCTTAAACATGTTGAGGGATACCAATGCTATGACTTGCTCCTTACATGCATACAGGTCAATACCTACCAAGGGGGACAACACCAATAACCAAGCAGTAGCAGAAGAGTGTCAAATGGTACTACACATAAATAAGTCCTAAACTGTGTGCTGATTTAGACTATAGGTTGTAGGAATTGAGCTGGGGTCAGAGAAGACACTGTGACACTGGACAGAACACTTTCTCATTCAGCCAAATCACAAAACTCACATTTTCTTTTCACATAGGCATTGCCATCTGTGATTTTCAGTCCCTCTGTGACTACACAATACAGAGTGGTCCACTTAACATCAGACTCATGATTTATATAGCAGCCCGATTTCAGAAGCCCTCTCTCACAAATCCATCACCAAACTGTTAGGGTATCATGAAGCAATAACAAGGATGAAAAATTTCTTTAAATGTTTAACAAGGGGTGTGACTTACTGTCTCAGAGAGTGGTTATCTTGAAGAATAAAAGCTGAGCCCTCCACTGATTCATCTACTAAAGTAAAAGCTTGGCTCAGCTCAGAGAACAAAGCTTCCTCACGGCCATCAGATTCTAAGCTCCAAATCTGACTCTGACCTTGGGCTGGTCACTTAACTTGCAGAGAGAACAGATAATATATGTAAAGAATTTACAGATGAATGATGACATTGAAACTGCAGTAAATCTATTATTCTATGTCACAAAAATGCCAGACACTGCATTTGGGTGAAAGCAATCCTTCGAGAGCATTGGCCTACTCAAAGGCGACTACTTTAAACAATGTTCTGGGGAGATCTAAGATGACAGAGGAACAAGGGAAAGCTACACTAACATCCTCCCAGGACCAATCTGGAATTACAACTAAACTGTAGAGAAGTCATCCTGAATAACCAACTGAACAGTAGCTGGAGAGAAGCCTTATAACCAAGGACAGACAGAAGAAACTGCTTCACCACAAATCTGGTAAGGAGTGCAGAGGAGGCATGAGAGGACTGGCTGGATTCCCTCAGGTGGCAGCTGAAGTTCCAGAGAGATGTTTCAGCAGCCGGGGGTTCCCCCTAAGAAGTGTGGGGTCTAAAGGCCAAGCTGAGCTCCCAGGTCTACAGCAACAGAGCCAGAAAGGAACCCAGATAACATCCAGCTGTGAAAAGCAGCAGGGTTTCTGTCTGCTAGGGAGAAATGGCTGAAGATGCAGAGCCTCTTAAAGGGGCAACACACAAAATTTTGTCTGCGGACACTTACCCTGGGCTCCAGCAGATGGAGGGCAGAGTAGACTAGAGACACTTGAAAGCAGTCTGGGGCTGGTGATTGTGGGGAGAAAACTGAAGGAACAGCTACCAGAACCCCTGTGCTGAGTCATTAGCCATAATGCAGAAGCAGTCTTTCTCAGGCAGAGGACTCCTCTCCAAATGGCATCAGCCTGAGGGGAAGCAATAGCCCCACCCCCAGGAATTTCTCTGCCCCACCCTATGGTGCTTAAACTGGGCTGCTGATTACAGCTTGATTAGATTAACAACTGATTGGTTTAAAGGTTGATTAGTATAGCAGCTGGAGTAAAAAATACAAAGCAGGGAAAATAGGAAGACAAAGAAACATACACCAGATAAAAGAACTAGAGAATTCTCGAAGAACTAGATGAAATGGAAGCACAAGAGGGCTGACTGGACTCCCTCAGACAGAGAGCTTAGAGTAATGATTATAAGTATACACAAAAGCATGAAAAAAGACATAGAAACCATAAAAACATGAACTGTCAGAAATAATTCTATATCAGAAATAATTATTACACTGGAAGTAATAAACAGGAGGCTAGATGAGGCAGAGAATCAAATCAATGTTTTGGAAGACAAGGTAGAAAACCACACCCAGACAGAACAGCAAAAAGAAAAAAGAATATTAAAAAATGAGGAGAGCTTAAGACACATTTTGGACAACATAAAGCATAACAACATCCGTGTCACCTACTTACTTGCAGAAACAGCCTGGCTGGTGTGGCTCAGTGGATTGAATGCCAGCCTGCAAACCAAAGGTTGCTGTTTTGATTCCCAGTCAGGGCACATGCCTGGGTTGTGGATCAGGTCCCCAGTAGGGGGCGAACAAGAGGCAACCACATATTGATGTTTCTCTCTCTCCCTCCCTTACCCTCTCTAAAAAAAAAATAAGTAAATAAAATCTTTAAGAAAAGAAACGATGACCCAAAACTTCCATAATCTAGTGAAAGAAAAAGTCGCACATTCTCAGGAAGCTGAAGACCCAAAGAGGCCTACACCAAGACACAATACAATTAAAAGGACAAGGCTTAAAAACAAGAGAGAATACAAAGAGCTGCAAGAATAAAGCAGGCAGTAACCTACAAGGAAGCACCAATTAGACTGGCATCTGATTTCTCAGCAGAAACAGTTCAGGCCAAAAGGGAGTGGCATGAAATATTCAAGGTGATGAAAAGCAAGGACCTATAACCAATGCTACTTTACCCAGCAAGGCTATCATTTGAAGTTGAAGGAAAAATAATGAGCTTCCCAGACAAGAATAAGCTAAAGGAGTTTGTTAGCAACAAACCAGCACTGCAACAAATGTTAAAGGGCTTGCTTTAAGAAGAAGAAAAAGAAAAAAAGGGGGGAAAAAGAGGAAAATAGCCTAACAGTAAAAAGGCATTATATATGTATCTGTCCATAATCACCTTAAATGTAAATGGCTTAAATGCTCTGACCAAAACACAGAGTGTGACTGAATGGATAAGAAAATAATACCCATATATATACTTCCTCCTAGAGACCCATCTGAGATCCAAAGATACACATGGATTAAAAGTAAGGAGTTGGACGAGATATTTCATGCAAATGGAAAAGAAAATAAAGCTGCAGTAGCAGTACTTACATCACACAAAATAGACTTTAAAACCAAGACCATTGTAAGAGACAAAAAAGGACACTACATAATGATAAAGGGCACAATCCAATGAGACAATATAACCCTAGTCAACACTTACGAAACCAACACAGGAGTTCCTAAATATGTAAAGCAAATCTTAGTGGACATAAAGGGTAGATCAACAGAAATACAGTCATAGTTGGGGATCTTAACACCCCTTTGACTTCAATAAGGAGATCTTCCAGGCAGAAAATCAACAAAGAGACAGTGACCTTAAACAACACACTAGATCAAATGGATTTCATTGATATCTTCAGAACATTTCACCCCAAAGCACCAGAATATACATATCTTTCCAGTGCTCATGGAGTGTTTTGTAGGACAGATCACATGTTAAGACACAAAACAAAGCTCAGTAAATTTAAGAAGATTGAAATCATATCAAACATCTTCTCTGACATCATTTCTGTTGAGAAATCAATCAACAGAATAACACTGAAAAATATGCAAAGACATGAAATCTAAATAATATGTTATTAAACAATGAATGGATCAACAATGGGATCAAGGAGAAAATCAAAAGATTCCTTGAAATAAATTAAAATGAGGACACAACAATCCAAAATCTGTGGAACACTAGGAAAGCAAATAAGTAGAAAATATATAGTATTACAGGCCTATCTCAAAAATAAGAAAAAGCTCAAATAAAGTATCTAACTTCATAATTAAAGGAACTTGAAAAGTACAACAAAGACTAAAGAGAGTAGAAGGAAAGAAATAATAAAGATCAGAGAAGAAATTTAAAAAAATAGTCTAAAAGACAATACTAAAGATCAATGAATCCAGCCAGTTCTTTGAAAAAATAAACAAGATTGACAAACATTTAACTAGACTCATCAAGAAAGAAAAAGACCCAAATAAATAAAATTAGAAATAAAAGAGGAGAAATAACAACTGACACTAAAGAAATACAAGTGCTTGTAAGAAAATATTATGAACCATTATATGCCAAATAAACCTAGAGGAAACCTAGACAACCTAGATGAAATGAAGGAATTCTTAGAAAGATACAATCTCCCAAAAATAAATCAAGAAGAATCAGATAATCTGAATAGACAGGTTACACCTAATGAAAAAGAAACAGTAATCAAAAAAAAGTCGCAAAAAATAAAAGTCCTGGACAAGATGGCTTCACAAGTGAATTTAACCAAACATTCTGAGAACTAACATTTCTCTTTCTCAAACTATTTCATAAAATTCAAGAGGAGAGAAGGCTCCCAAACTTATTTTACAAACCCAGCATTTTCCTAAATCCAAAACCAGATAAAGATACAGCAAAGAAAGAAAATTATAGACCAATATTACTAATGAACACAGATGCTGAAATCCTCAAGAAAAGTACCAAACCAAATACAACAATGCATCAAAAAGATCATACACCATGATGAAGTGGGATTTATTCTGGGAATGTAAGGTTGGTACAACATCTGCAAATCAAAAAATGTGATTCACTAAATTAAAAAAATGAAGGATAAAAACCACCTAATCATATCAATAGATGCAGAGAGAGCTTTTGATAAAACCCAGCATCCATTTATGATAAAAGCTCTCAGCAAAGTGGGATTAGAGGGAACATACCCAAACATAATAAAGGCCATATATGACAAACCCACTGCCAGCATCATACTCAAAGAGCAAAACCTACAGTGTTCCCCTTAAGGTCAGGAACAAGACAGGGATATCTGCTTTCCCCTCTCTTATTCAACATAGTACTGGAAGTCCAAGCCACAGCAATCAGACTAGGTGAAGAATTAAAAGGCATCTAAATTGGAAAGGAAGAAGTAAAACTGTCTTTATTTGTAGATAACATGCTACTGTACTTAGAGAACCCCAAAGATTACACCAAGAAACTGCTAGAACTTATAAATGAATCCAGAAAAGTAGCAGGATACAAAATTCATAACCAGATATCAGTTTCATCCTTACATGCAATAACGAACTAACAGAAAAGGAAAATAAAAAAATAATCCCATTCTTGCTTCAGAAAGAATAAAATACCTAGGAATAAACCTAACCAAAAATGTAAAAGACCTGCACTCAGAAAATTATAAGACACTTAAGAAAGAAGTTGAAGAAGATACAAATAAGTGGAAGCACATACCATGTTCATAGATTGGAAGAATTAACATCATTAAAATGTCCATACTACCTAAAGCAATCTATAGGTTAAATGCCATTCCTACCAAGATTCCAATGACATATTTCACAGAACTAGAACAAATATTTCAAAAATTTATATGGAAACACAAAAGGCCCCACATAGCAACAGGTGACCCTGAGAAAGAAGAACAAAGTTGGAGGAATCATGTTACCTAATACCAAACTATACTATAAGGCCATAGAAATCAAAACAGCTTGATACTGGCATAGAAACAGACACGTAAGTCAAAGTTATAGAATAGAGAGCCCAGAAATAAACTCACACCTTTATAGTCAATTAATATTCAACAGAGGAAGCAAGCACATACAATGGGCTAAAGATAGTTTACTCAATAAATGGTGTTGGGAAAACTAGACAGACATGGTCTGAAAAATTAAACTAGACCACCTTCTTACACCACACACAAGAATATATTCAAAATACATCAGAGTCGTTGCTGCTACGATGGGACGACTATGGCAACTCAGGAAGCTACTCCAGGCAGCCAGTCAGAGAACAGTGCTTTGGAACTGCCGTCTGCTCGTGACATAAGAGATTACGTGCTGCAAGAAGCCAGCCTGGAGGCCCCCAGCAAAGCTGTTAGTTCTGTAGAAGCCCTTTCTATTCCTTCCTCTTCTGAGGTGGACCCAGAATTAAAATAAAAAATAAATCTGAGGCAGACTTCCGGCAAGACGGAGGAATAGGTGGATGCACTGTACCTCCTCACACAACCAAGATTAGAACAACAATAATTTACAGATAGAATATCACTCAGAACTGATAGAGGATTTATCTGAATGGAAGTCAGACAGCCAAGAAGTTGAAGTAGACCTGTACATCCAGACCGGTAGGAGACGACGAGCTGGGCGGGCACAGGGCTGGCGCGGGTCGGCGGCAGAGGTCGGGGAAAATTTGGCGCAAAATCGGCGGGACAGCCATCCGGGGCGCAAGAACACAGCAGTGATCCCTGAGTACGCAAGCTGTGGCTGGCGGACCCAGTGAGGCAGCGATTGTGGACCAGGGCAGAGTTCGCAGCCCAGGATCCCAGAGAAGGGTCTGAGCCCAGGAGAACGGAACTACCGCCATTGTTCCCTCCCGTCCCCGCTCCTGCCCCCACATATAACATCACAATCTAGCGACTGGGGTGCCCAGCCCCCATGAACAACTAAGGCTCCCCCCACCACCGTAACAAGAGCAACCAGATTGGGGAAAAAAAAAAAAGGAGAGACAGGAAAAGACATAAGACATGTTTCCAACACAACAGATCAGTCCCCCAGGACTCATCCTTTTGAGCGACCAAGAAATAGCGAATCTATCAGATGCACAGTTCAAAACACTGGTGATCAGAAAGCTCATGGGATTGGTTGATTTTGGGCACAATTTAGATGAAAGGATGCAGGTTACCATAAAAGAGATGCAGGAAGATACGTGGAGGAGAGCCAATAGTGAAAGGAAGGAATCTGAGTCTCAAAACAATACAGTGGACCAGAAGGAAGATAGAATCAACCAAGCAGGAAAGCATGATGAAATAAGAATTCAAAAAAATAGAGGAAAAGCTTAAGAGCATCCAGGACACCTTTAAACATTCCAACATCCGAATTATAGGGGTACCAGAATGGGAAGGGGAAAAGCAACAAATTGAGCACGTATTTGAACAAATAATAAAGGAGAACTTCCCCAATCTGGCAAAGGAAACAGTCTTCCAAGAAGTCGAAGAAGCTCAGAGAGCCCCAAAGAAGTTGGACCCAAGAAGAAACACACCAAGGCACATCAGAATTACATTAGCCAAGGTAAAAACGAAGGAGAGAATCCTAGAAGCAGCAAGAGATAAGGGGACAGTAACCTACAAAGGAGTTCCCATCAGACCGTCAGCTGATTTCTCCAAAGAGACCTTACAGGCAAGAAGGGGCTGGAAAGAAATATTCCAAGTCATGAAAGACAAGGACCTATATCCCAGATTGCTCTATCCAGCAAAGCTCTCATTTAGAATGGAAGGGAAGATAAAATACTTCTCAGATAAGGTCAAGTTAAAGGAGTTCATCATCACCAAGCCCTTATTTTATGAAATGCTAAAGGGACTTATCTAAGAAAAGAAGATAAAGAAAAGACATGTATAGTAAAAGGACAGCAAACTCACAATTATTAACAACCACACCTAAAACAAAACCAAAAGAAACTAAGTAAACAACTAGAACAGGAACAGAACCACAGAAATGGAGGGCACATGGAGGGCTAGCAGCAGGGGGGGGGGTGGGAGGAGGAGAGGGGGGAAAGGGTATAGAGAATAAGTAGCATAGAATGTAGGTTGAAAATAGATAGGGGGAGGGCAAGAATAGTACGGGAAATGTAGAAGCTAAAGAACTCATAAGTATGACACATGGACATGAACTAAAGGGGGGGGAATGTGGGTGGGAGAGGAGGTACAGGGTGGAGGGGAGAGAGGGGGGGAAATGGGACAACTGTAATAGCATAATCAATAAAATATATTTTTTTAAAAAAGAATATATTCAAAATACATCAAAGACTTAAATGTTAGACTCAAAACCATAAAAATCCTAAAAGAAAACATATGCAGCAAAATCTCAGACATTGCTCATAGCAATTGTTTATCAGATATATCTCCCCAGGCAACAGGAACAAAAGAAAAAATAAACCAATGGGACTACATCAAACTAAAAATTTTTTGCACAGCAAACAAAATCATCAACAAAATAAAAAGACAACCCACAGAATGGGAGAAGATATCTGCCAGTATATCTGATAAGGGGTTAATATCTAAAGTTTATAAAGAACTCACAAAACTCAACCCCATAAAAACCAAACAACCCAATTAAAAAATGAGCAAAGGATCTGAATAGACACCCCTCTAAAGAGGACATGCAGATGGCCAATAGATGTATGAAAAGATACTCAATGTCACTAATCATCAGAGAAATACACATTAAAACCACAATGAGATATCATCTCACACCTGTCAGAATGGCTGTCATCAATAAATCCACAAAGTAGTACTGGCGAGGATGTGGAAGAAGCAGAACCCTCACGCACTGTTGGTGGGGGTGCAGGTTGGTGCAGCCACTGTTGGTGCAGCCACTCCATACTTCCACTGAAGCAGTATGGGGATATCTCAAAAAATTAAAAATGGATCTGTTTTTTGACCCAGTGATCCCACTTCTGCGAATATATCCACAGGAACCCAAAACACTAATTTAAAAAAACACAAGCACTCCTATGTTCATTGCAGCATTATTTATAACTACCAAGGTATGGAATTGGCCCAAGTGTCTATCAGTAGATAAGTGGATAAAACAACTATGGTATATTTACACAATGGAATTCTACTTGACCATAAAAAAAGAAGAAAAATTTACCCTTTGCAGCAGTATGAATAGACCTGGAGAATATTATGCTAAGTTAAATAAACCAGTCAGAGAAAGACAAATATTATATTATTTCACTCATGTGTGGAATCTAACAAACAGAACTAACAAGCAAAATGGAGACAGACTCATGGTTGGGGAGCAGATGACAGCTGGTGCAGTGGGGAGGTTAGGGGTTCAAAGGGATTGAGGAAAAAGGAAAAAGGAAGGACTCATGGACATGGACAATAGTGTAATGATTGCTGGGGGAAGGGAGGTATAAGGGACTAAATGGTAATGGAAAAATACAATAAACATGAAAAAAACAAAAGAATGTTCTGAGTGTGCTTTAAATTATGGTCTATTTATATTTTTTACCAATGAACCAAAAACTAAAAATCACCTTAGGAGGAGGGAGCTAGATATGTAACATGGAACAACCCTGCTTTGCTGTCTCTGTGAGGAAAATGAAATATGAGCATCATGATGAAATTAAGTTGATTTATTCCTATCACATCTAATAGGACTACTTGAGGAACCATCATAAAGTGTCAGCAAATAAAGATTCCTACTTCAATGGTAAATAAATATTTGTCACAATGTTATTAAATGTTCAAGACTAGACTCTGAGAGCATAATAAATTATTGCAGATCTTAAACTTTGAGCCCAGAGAATACTTAAAGAAATACATTCTTTTAGAAGAAGATTTAACAGAATCTGTTGTATTCATTGTGACTTCCTTAAAAATTTAGTCAACAAATGCTTCTTAACTGTTTTCTAAGTACCTCATTAGCATGGACAGTGAAATTCAAAATTCATCAACACCTTAGATTTAACAACAACTAATATACGAGCATCTTTTAATATTATTTTTATGACTTTTATTTTCATAAATATCTCGTTATTGAAAAATACACAATTTTTTACTAGAAAATTAATTTAAAATACTTATCTCAAAAAAATTTTAAAGCACCAAAATTAGCTCAGAAGAAGAAATCAGGATAAACTGCTGAAAAACATGTAAAAGATTAGGCAGGATCACTTAACCTATCAAAGTAATTATGGAATTGGGTTAATATCCAAAATTTATAAAGAAATTATGAAACTCAACACCAGAAAAAAATACCAGAAAGATAAACACCATAAGATTTCACTCATGTGTAAAATTTAATGAACAAACTAAACTAAAGAGCAAAACAGAGACAGACTCATAGATAGAGAGTAGGCTGACAGCTGTTGAAAATTCCTTAAGTCTCAAGGGTTGGGGGGGGTTGGGCGCTGAGTAGGGGCAGCTGGAGGGATTAAACAAAAAAAGAAAAAAAAAAGAAGAAACTCATGGACACTGACAACTGTGTGGTGATTGCCTGGGGGAGGAGAATGGGGCAGGAGGTGGAGGGTATAGAGGGATAAATGATGGAAGGATACTGGGCTTGGGATGGTGAACACACAATACAGTGTGCAGAGGATGTGTTGCAGAGTTGTGCACCTGAAAACTATAATTTTGTTAACCAGTGTCACCCCAATAAATTCAATTCAAATAAGAAACAAAATTATTTATTATTGATGCCATTAATGTGTCAGACCCATTAGTTAAAAATAGATAAGTAAAACAATCCCTTTATCTTTAAAATTTATAGAATGAAAATCTTTTTCTTTCAAATTCCTCAACAAATACCAAACCTTCCAAGTCACAGAATTCCAATAGTCTTTTTGTTTTTGTATTTTTTCCATTACCATTTAATCCCCTTATACCACACTCCCCCCAGCAATCACCACACTGGTGTCCATGTCCATGAGTCCTTACTTCTTTTTGCTCAGTCCCTCCAGTCTACAGTCTATTACCTTCATAGGACTCATAAGTGTCTTGTTTGGTTTGCAGCCCATGCTCAATCCATTGAGCTACACCAGCCAGGGCTATTAAGAGATAATATGCTTGACTCATACAAATCTTGCATTCCTTAAATGGGGTCTCAGATTACCATTATTGGTGAATAATTATAATCACCATAGATATATAATATTCTTAGCATTGTGTGGTTGACAAATAGAATTATAAATAGGAATCTGCCTGTTACTCTCATTGGGCCACAGTAGCAACATGCATATTAGATGCAAAATGTCCATGTTTGGGGATCTTTACAAATCACCATGTAGCTCCAACTGCATCTCTGACTTTATTATACAGACTGAACTTGGTTCAAACTAATGTCAAATCCACAGATACTTGTTATACTTTTGCTTTGTGTAAAGACAACATCCAGAGCTGTCCTCCTTGGCAGCTTGCAGTCCACTTGTGAGGACCACACAGTTCATTGGCAGGTAGGAACAGAGTAGAGGGACGAGTAGGAAGGGAACTTTACTACAAGATTCTCGCATCTTCTTCTGTGCTTACTGTAAATACCATCGGTTAGCCTATCCTTTCCCTTTCCTTCTGTCACTCAAGCTAATCAATTACAGACATAAAATAACCCCACTACCTAGATGAGTGAGGGGCCCAGGAAACCCTCTGGCTGTTTTATTTTTCTCGTGTGGAAAATGCAAGGCCCCTGCACCGTATTTGACGGGAACTATGGAACATCTAGCACAGAATTCCCAACTTTGGATTTATAACCAGTAGGGGGCACAAGATGTATTAAACAAAGCAAGGATAAAATGCTACTCCAGCCCTGGCTGGTGTGGTTCAGTGGATTGAGTGCAGGCCTGTGAACCAAGAGGTCACTGATTCCATTCCCAGTCAGGAACATGCCTGGGTTGTGGGTCAGGTCTCCAGTAGGGGGTGAGAGACAACCACACACTGATGTTTCTCTCCCTCTCTTTCTCCCTTCCTTCCCCTCTCTATAAAAATAAATAAATAAAATTAAATTTTTTAAAAAAGCCCTCTTACTAAATTAGTTAGACATGGATTTTTAACACTTCTCTGAAGTCAAGTGACTCTAGTTTTGCCCAGCCCACATAAATTATGGAATAATCCTTAAATATGGCTTGCATACAGCCATCCTACTTCTTTACATTACAAATTCAGCATTATGTTGATGTACTATTAGATTGATTGCTATGGGGATTTCTCTAATTAGCAGAGGTTTCATATGAAATTTGTGTGATAGATTTTTACCACTGGGCTATCAGGTTACTTGGATGGAAAGACACTTACATCAATATTCTCCTTTCTTCTCTTTCATCAGTATTGCCTTATATTAAACAACAAGCAGCAAACTTCAGGAATCCCCTGGTCAAACTCACCCTCCCATGGTAAATTGTGCTGTATGTAAATTACTCTTGGTCAGATTTCATGGGATCATAGGAATGGTAAGAATCTAATTACTTTTATAGATCTTTTGTTGGAAGCCATCTTAGGTCTGATAAAAATCTGAAGTAACCAAATATGTATATATGCAATCGATACATCCTCTTTAGAACACTTTTAAATTACTACTGTTGATCCAAAAAAAAGCAATAATACTATTTTCCATATCAATGCTGTCATATTCAGTTTGGGAACTTTAAAGTGTCCTCTTACTCAGTCCTTTAGGGCAGAGACTGATATGCCTTATTATAAAATAAACAATAACAATATTAAAACACCCAGCTGCTATGGCTCAGTGGATTGAACTCCAGCCTATGAACCAAAGGGTTGCTGGTTCAATTCCCAGTCAGGGCATATGCCTGGGTTGTGGGCCAGGCCCCAAGTAGGGTTTGCACAAGAGGCAACCACACATTGATGTTGCTCTCCCTTTCTTTCTTCCTCCCTTCCCCTCTGTCTAAAAATAAATAAATAAAATCTTTTAAAAAAATATTAAAACAAAATGGTGCATAAAAATAAACCACGCAACCTCATTCCTTTGGGAATAAGTGATTACAGGACTACTGACTACCTGCAGAGGCAAAATGCTACCAGTGGCAATTGCAGTGAATTAATTGGGGTTCGCTGGCATACTTTCAAGAATTTAGAATGACTCATGGAATGATGTTAATGGAATGAAAATCTCCTTTCCATCTACTTGGCCCATGGCAAGACAAACTAATTGTTTTTCCCTAGAGCAACACAGCAACTAGGTACCTCAGCAGCCACTGTTTCCCTTCATCCTGGAAGAAACAGGAGTCTTGAGAGATCTGGAAAGCCCTAAGAGTTTTCTTTGACTTTTATTAGATTTTCTGAACCTGAACTATATGTTTGAAATGAAGGATTAAACCATCAAAATGATTGCATTTCTAGGTAAGCGCAGTGTCCAAAGGGGAGACTTTATGTTAGTAAACAAATATTTATTAGGAACCCACTATGGACTAAGTAAGCTCTGCGCTAGACACTCGTCATAATTCTTTTAACCAAGACACTAAAAAAGATGATTATGTCCTCACAAATTAAAACGTGAAACATCTATGAAAAAGGAATGAGGACAATAAATAAAACTAATGTGTACACGATTCATCCAGCCCCTCACGACTCGAAGTGTGCTTGGACAACTGGCAGTGTCAGGACACGTGAAGTCTCCAGCGCCACCCCAGGCCTCTGAAATCAGAGCTGCTTTAGGCTCATATCTCCATTTTCACATTAAAGTTTGAAAAGCACTGAATGAACCAACTCCCTCACCTTATAATTGAGGAAAATAAGGCTCAGGGAGGTTAAATGATGCGTCATCAGTAAACAACTAGTTAGGGACACAGCTGGGACTCCCAGTCTTGTGGCTGTAGGCTAATGGAGCTCAGGGCACTATAGGATTTTAGACAAAAAGAACGTAAGTGTGTTTCATTCAATCATTTCATCCCTCAAGTGACCACTGATTGTTTCCAGCATCTCCAAGCAAAGAGCACATAGAGGGCTTGAGTAAGTTCAGTCATGAAGCCTCTTCTGGGCAACCCCCCCAACAGGCCAGGCTCAAGCCCCAGCTCTCCCTGGAGGGACTTACCCTTCACAGGTCCTCATTCTAACCTTTTCCCCTGAGGCCCAGTTACACAACCCACCACCTCAGGAAGCCTTCCCCAAAGACTCCAACCCTCTTCATTCTCTCTTTTCTTAACTCAGATTTGCTCCTACTGTCTGCAGGGTACATCTTAAATATGTCCTTATTATAAGCTGACACATGTTCTAATATTGGCAAATGATAATACAGATGCAATCTTTTCCTCTATTGCCCTTTTCAGAAATTCTATCTATGTCTCCTTTCCTAAATAGATTGTGTTTATTTTATATTAGACTAACGCACAATTCAAGGCACAGAAATAATTCTAAATTCTTACGGGTGGAAGGGACCAACCTCTTCCCCAGTGAGAGGGCTCTCTCTGAAGCATCCCTGAGGCACAGTTATTCACTGTATTTGCATACTCTCTGTACTAGGAAGCTTTCTACCAATGTAAGGCAGCACCTTATTTTTTATTCTGGATAACTTACTTGTTAGAAAATTCTAGGCTGAAATCCACTTCTTGTAACCTCTACCATGTGTCCTCCGTACTGCCTTTGAGGTCATTGAGAACAGGTCAACTCCAGCGTCCACAGGAAACTGTGGCAAGAATTTGAACTGATTTGCTAGAAGTAACCTGGCAACATAAGCCAGGCCTTGTAGCTAGAAGCAATGAAGATCTTTTTACTTCAAGCCTGTATCCTGCAGTTCCTGCCTGATCCTTTCTTAATGAACTCAGGCTATCAAGAAATTTGTGTTGAACCCCTACTATGTGCTAGGCTCTATGAAGGACATGCATTTCTGAGAGTTTATAGGACAAAGGGAAGGTGACAAGATCACACATCCCTGACACAATGCAGAAAGAAAACAATTTCACAATGGAAGCCTGAGGCTATTTTATCCCACTTTGCATTTCAACCAGTTCTTCCTAAACACCAAAGCGTAAACTCCTGTGGTCATCTTCTTCTCCCTACTCCTATTCTGATTTGATTCTGTTTCTTTCTGGGCAAATCATCTACTTGTGGCTGCCCTCCTAGATAATCCTTTCCATATGACTTTCATAATTCCAACTCCAAAATAAACAAAGTCACCTAAACCCTCAACCCTTTCCCAGAATGCTCTCTCACCTGCGTGCTTGAATTTCCCCCAGGATGCTGCTTCCCTTCCCTATTAAAGTGAAGGCTGCTGATTATCCCAGTGCCACCAAACCACCAAGCCAGGGAAGGAAGGAGGACTTGGCACCTGAAAGCTTCCCAATGGCCCCCAGTTTCCTCACATACACTCGTTCCTCACTCGTCCAGTATTGAGTACCTCCTATGTTTCAGGCGCGCAGGAGGGCCCTTCACCCAGCACACAAACGGCTCTTTTTAAAGGTTAATACCATCTAGTTACGAAATAACAATAGAGTCATGTAAAAGTTCTTCTCTGCTATAAAGACAATTTGTTCTTTCTGGACAACTGCAACACTGAAGCAAAAAACTTTTGAGTTGAGGGTATATTTTCCGTTGTATTTCTGAATTTCATTTCCCTTCCTAGGGGAGCAAGCAAAGCCTTCCCCACTATTTCATTACAGTATTAAAATTTGGGTGTGGGGGCGGGGATTCTTTTACCAGTTCAAAAGAATGAAAGACAAATAAAGGAAATCAGTAATGTAAAGGCTTGTAGAGTTCTATCATGATTTAGGAGATACCTGAGAGCAAATACTGTCCTGGAAATCTGTAAGTTTCTGCTTCCTCCTTAATGATGCAGGTCCCAGTGAAGCTGGTGTTTGCAATTTTCCTTGATTACTTTGGACTATATGAATCTGAGGACTAAGGGACAAGAGGAAAACATGGGCAATAATTATGATGGCTTTTTGTGGATTTTGCAAAGCTGCAAGGGCCATCTGGCTGCAGAGAACCCCACTGGTTAACACCCAGCCATGCCAACCGTTCTCTCCCACCAAGGTTTCATCGCTTCCAGGGTTCTTCTAGCCTAACCTCGCTGACCACTCTGTACTGGAAAGTCTTCACCACAGTGATGCAATTTGTTCCTTGCATTCTGTTTCACGTTTGTTTGTCTTTCCATCCCCAAGGAAAGCTGTCTGAGAACAGGGACTATTCTTCCTAATTCTTTTATCTATAAAAAAGGCAATAAATTCAATACATGTTGAATTGAGACCACTGTCATTCTGTTCTCATTAGAATATACAGTGTTTCAAGAACAGAGTGCCAAATCTATGAGTGGAGGACTCCATATCAAAAAAGCTCCCTTTGACTGGCCTAAGATAGGGCTCCATACAAATAAGCACTTGATAAACTCCTCTTAATGACAACATACTAAAAAATATTATGGCATTTAATAGCTGTTTGTCACATATACAAATACATAGATTTAATACAGGAAATACAAAATAGATGGGTTCTGATATTTTTCCTTATTTGAAAGCTGGCTTTTAAATAGCTACAGCATGCTAGTTAGCATCACATAGGTGAATCTGAATTTCCAAGTAAGAATATTTAATATTTCTGAATATATGAATACGTGAGTTCTTCTAAGGCATTCACCACACACACACACACACACACACACACACACACACACACACATTCTGATCATTGGCAACTTTTCCCTGGATTATTCAGTTTGAGTCAAGTGTGTTCACCCTCTCTGCCTTTCTCCAGTGCCATCTCTTCATACACCCATAACTATCTGGCACAGGGTGGAATCATGATTTAGCAAAGGGGCAAGTAGGAGGCAGAATGGAGTGCTATCTCCCCTAATTGCTATTTAAACAAGGCAATAAAAAGGATGAAACAAATTAAATTAGCTAAGAAGCAAGAGCATCCCAATGAACTGGCCAAGATAATCAACTTGGAAAATTAGCTGTTAAACTTCAACACATGCTCATTTTCATAATTTTTTGTGTGTGCTTATGAAACGCAGTCCCCCATTGAAACTGTGGGGATGAAGGTACTCTTCATTTCTCTGAAATGCAATCGGTCTGGATGAAGTTGGCAGTGATATTTTTTGTAACTCCTGATTTCATCATTCCCCACTTCAGTGCTAGAGTGTCTTGATTGGGGATAGGGAAGTACATGAGACAGGAGACTAGTCACCTTTCTGAAGTCTTCCACCTGATTTGATTCTCATTTCCAAGTGTGTGTGTTAGAGGATGGGTTTTGGTTTTTAATTTTATTACCTTTATATCTCATCATCATCATCATTTTAAATACCTGATCTTTACTGATGTTCAGATTGCCTCCCATATATTTTTATGAGATGTAATAATTCCTATTTTTAATGTCTTCTATCTCATCATTTCTTGCCTCTCCATGTTAGTGCCTCTAAAATATAGTTCCTCATTCCTTGAACTTATAAGCTTCTAATTCTTTGTTACTCATGGTAGTCATTGAAGAAAGCACACACATTAATATAATCTGCAGACACTACATAACCATGCTTAATTTTACCCAATAATTCTAATTTTATAGTCCATGGAGCTGCTACTAGAACACAAAATAAACAGCCAATTGAGTTTATTTGAGGTTGGCCTTTTCCACTCCCTTTCTAATCACTGCTTTGCTAAATCATAATTGCTACCCAGGGCAAGACAGGTATTGGAGCACATAATTTAGATGGGAAAATTTTTAATAAAAAGAAAAGTAATGACTTTGAATGATTCACAATCAAGAAGTGTGAGAGCCACTGTCCTGAAGATTAGCTATTCAGATAAAAAAATGTTTTAATTGAAGATTATTATGGTTAATTTTATGTGTCAACTTGACTGGGCTAAAGGATGCTCAGATAGCTGATAAAAAATTATTTCTGGATGTGTCTTTGAGGCTGTTCCTGGAAGAGATTAGTATTTGAGTCTGAGGAAAGAAGACCACCTTCACCATTGCAGATAGGCATCCTTCAACCCTTTGAGGGCCTGAATAGAACAGAAAGACAGAGGAAGCATGAATTTGCTCTCTGCCTGAGTTGAGACCTCCCATCCATCTTCTCCTGTCCTCTCATATGGGCACTCCTGGTTCTCAGGCCTTCAAACTCATACCAGGACTTATACCCTCAGCCTCCCAGTTCTTGAGCCTTCAGAGCTAGACTGGCTTTCCTGGCTCTCAGCCTTTGGGTTTGGACTGGAATTACACCACTGGCTTTCCTGGGCCGCTAGCTTGCAAGTGGCAAATTGTGGGACTTCTCAGCCTCCATAATCATGTGGTCCAATTCCTATAATAAATTTCCTTTTGTGTAATCTATGTATATCCTATTGGTTCTGTTTATCTGGAGAACCCTAACTAATACAAAGATTAAGAGTACATTTTTCTTTTTCTTTTAAGGTTGTATTTATATATTTTTAGACAGAGGGGAAGGGAGGGAGAAAGAAAGAGAAAGAAACATTGATGTGAGAGAGAGAAACAACCATCGGCCACCTCTTCATGCCCCCAACTAGGGGCCCGGCTTGAATCCCAGGCATGTGCCCTGATCAGGAATCGAGCAGGTGACCCTTCAGCTTGCAGGGTAATGCTCAACCCACCAAGCCACACCAGTTAGGGCAAGAATACATCTTTCTTAGTGGAATGTTAGTGAGGACTACCCATATATTTTTAAAATTATTTTCTTGGAGCTATTTTTCCATCAAATATTTGAATCTAACTCACTTACTCCAAAATTGTTTCTATAACTCTGTTTTTCTGTTTGTGAATAGGCTGCATTCTGAACTTAGAACAAGACTGAATAATCTCAGAACTCTCAGATCAGAATTCCAGAGACCGCAGGTGTTGCATGGAGCAGTTTAAGAGTAGGTTTTCCACAGGCTTTGGGTTGCAGAAAGGAGCCCAACTTCTTCCTGGTACTGAGAAACCAATGTTCAAATTAAGTGGTGCTCTGCATGTTCAGTATTATTTATTCTTTATCATTTCTAGAAGAAAAAAAAAGGAAAACAAATGAAGAGGGAAACTAAACCCAAATGAGTAGATGATACTTCAGGTCAAGTGTCTGGTATTAGTACTAATTTTTGCTAAATAGAAAATGCCAGGCTAGAAGCAGCAGGAAGTGGGAGTAAGGGCATGACACTGGAAAATGCCTAATGGCATGTAATTAGATTAAAATACATTTTCCCTAGAAAGGCAAAGAGGTCTCACCTTTTGAGGTAGAGATAAATAGGGATCCTTAATAGATGTACAATTGTGCTTTATATTAACTTCTTTACATATTTTGGATTTCTTTATCAAAGATAGAATGATGTGTGTCCTTGCTTACAAGTATGTAAAAAAACAATTAAAATGAAAAATGCATTTACTAAGCTGTTGCACCACCAGATGGATTTCTGCTTCATTAGCAGTCAACACATTACAGTCTCAATTAAGACAGACATCTATTAGTAAATTAGTAAATTAGAGTTATTGTATAGCATTTTAGATATATTCAGATTGTTTTATTGCTGTTGAGTTTCATTCCCCAAATATTTACTGAGTACCTCCTGACTGTTTCCCAGGGCACTGTCTTTATTCTGAGGATACAGTGTCAGGGCTGAAGCAGACGTAGCCCCTGCCCCCAAAGAGCTCCCGGGCATGGAGCTCAATGACAGACAGGGAATACTCCTCTGCAACTTGGAAAATGAAGCGATTATGTTACAAAAAGATAAAATAGAATATTTGTACTTTCAAACAACTTAATTCATTTTGTTCCTCTGAATTGTAGTTAATTCTTTATTGCTTGTTAAATGTTATAGTTGCCTTAAAGTAAAAGGAAAATAAATGCTAAATATATATAGAATTCCAGCTATATTCCAGGTAATTTACATTTTAAAATAATGCATTCTTATTTCAAAGAATCATAGACCTGAAGAATTAAAAGAAAACTTATATTTTAAAAAAGTAAGATAAATTAAAAGTAAGCTGATAGAAGAAGAGAGATTAAAGATAAGTTTGAGAAACAAATCTAAGTCACATATTAAATAAATAGGCTTCTATGGTCTATTCTGGGCACCTGTGGTGGATTAAAGTTGGCTTCAAATTCTTTGCCACTTTTTCCATCTAGTGGGAGACTCCTCCTTATATCTGGGTTGTCTCCATCAGAGTTTTGACCAATAGAATATAGCAGAAATAATGCTGTATTAGTTTTCTGGGCCAAGCCTGTAAGAAACTGGCAGCTTCTACTTTCTGTCTCTTAGAACACTTACTCTTGCATACAGCCACCATCCTGTAAGGAAGCCTAAGTAACCCCATGTAGTAGAGAGCCATGTGGAGACACCCTTGCCGAGAGGAACCAAGAACCCTGACCAACAGCCCTAGTCAGGCTCCGGTCTGACCGCTGGTACCAAATTGCCAGCCATGTAATTGAGCTACATGGAAGTGAATTCCACAGCCCCAGGGCAGCTGCCTCAGATAATAAATACCACACAGAGCAAACACAAACTGCCCAGAGGAATCCCTCCCAAACTGCTGACCCACAAAACCGTGAGTAAAATTTTTTTTAAAAAATTGACAAGGAGAGAGAGTCGATTGTTACATCATAATAGATCATCAGCCTAACCACAATTAATACCATCACCTCAATATATGAAGCAGTTACGAGTACAAGTTCTGGGGTCAAATTGCCTGAGATCCAGCTGTGTGATCTCAGACTCTAATTTCTCTGTGCTTCTGATTCTTCTTCTATAAGATTAGTTTGATTATAACCTAAATCATAAGATTTTTGAAAGAATTAAATGAGACAATTCACATAAAGCCCTTAGAAAGTGCCTAGTGCATGGCTAACATTATAGAGAGTTCACTATTAGTGAGAAAATAGACTCAGTTAGAAACTATTGATTTTTAATGAACTTTGAGAACACAGCTGTTCACAGTTTAGAGGCTTGTCTGTCTATATATCAGATTCTTCAGTTTTACTCTGTGCAGCTTCCCACATAGAATCATGAATGTTTCAGTGATATCTCCCTCAGGGTAAAGTTGTCCCAAGCGCTCACATTTCATGCACTGTGAAAATATTGCTTCAGGAAATGGTCTTCTCATCAAAACTGTGTACCTCAATTGTGTTAGGTATATAATGACTTGCCATCTTAGCAGGATAAATCCAGGGCTAATTAAATGTATTTGAGATTTATTTTATTTTTTTCTGGCTCTGTGAATTTAAACATTTCTTCAATTTAATTCTTTTTCTGTGTTTAGTTAGAAGCATTATTGCAACAAGCAGATCCACGGGCCAAATTTGTAAATGCCAGTTTCCAAACTTTTGAGTTGTTTGAGTTGAGCAAGAGTTCACCCCCATGAACATTTTTAAAATTGTTTATACTCTTAAAAATTATTGAATTCTGCTACTACAGATCAGTCAAACCTGTGGTTTGTCTTAGGGTCTAAATTTAATTTTGAGCAATTCTGCTAGCCATACCTTGTGAGAGTGCCTATGGAGATAAAATCAAAGAAAAGCTAAAATACACACATACACACATACAAGTTTGCAAATTGAGTTCTGATTAATAAGCCTGTATCATTAAATTAATGTTATTAATCCAAAAACAATGAGTCTTCCTGTGAGATGTGTACATAGGAGCGTATTCTTAGTAGATTGTTGTTAGGCACTCAGAATAGTGTCACGTATCAATCTATAATAATCTCCTGACAGATCATGAATGGCATTACTTGAAATATCTTAATTTGTGCATTAGAGTCTTCTAAATGGGAAAATTCCTTGAATATTAGTGCAAACTGAAGGCAAAGAACACGATAAATTGAAATGTAATAAATGGGGTTTATTTCCAAGCCACAGCTTGGAATCGTCTCTGTTTGAACGTTGCTGGCAAAGAATGCATTCTTGATTAGGCTTTGTTGATAGGCAAAATGTGGAGCACATTTCCAGTTCCCTAAGTCTCTGAGACTCTAAATGTCTAATTCAGAGCTACATAAAATAGCTCAGCACAACTCCCCCAACCCCTGGCCCCTGTAAAGCAATACTCAACAGGGATAAAACAGACAGCGTAGAGGAGAAATAACAATTTCTAGAGTGGTCTCTGAATACACAGGGTCTAGCAGAAGAAAGGCCTGCTTGAGTGGGGTTTGTAGGGTAATAATATGGGTGTGATATTTTATAGTTTTAACTTGAACATTTCACCTAAAATGTCATAGAGTGTGCTTGGGTGAGATATTGTTATTTTACAGAATTACATACTTATGATTTTATAATAAAAAGAGCCATTATTTATGCCAGACCCTGTATATGCAAAAGTTCGTTTTTAAAATAGATGTTAAGAAAACATCCCTGTCAGCTAATGCCAAAGGAGAAAGAGGAAGAAAATGGAAGGAATGTGGACAGACCAAGAGGCCGGCATATTTGTGGAGGGGAGCTGAGAGACACTCGTAGTGGATCATATCATGTGTTATCAGAATTGTCTCTAGAGCAGCTATGCCAGAAGTTGCTGCCCCACATGTCTGCTGATACATCATAGAGGTAAGAAGGACAATGGCTGGAATCAGTTCTCCATTCCACCACTAACCAGATAGCAGTTATATCATTAAATGGTCAGTATTTGTTTCCCCAGCTATAAAATGACAGCAATGACCACATGCCCTCTAATTGTCCTATTGAAATCCATGAACTGAAGTTTCTTGAAAGTCATATGCAACTTGTAGCTTAAATGATAGAGCTTTGCAGTTATAATTTGTGTCTTCCTCGTTCCATGGGCCCATCCAAGGTGTGAACCTTCTTGAACACTGAGGCCATGCTTTTCTTAAAGTGCTGATTCTTCAGAACCTTATTAGTCCTGCTCCTTACATTGCACACAAGCTGAAAACCCCCACAGAACCACAGAGACTGTCACTAGTTGCCATATTTTTACTATTATCATTGACCCTTACCTACAGGTCTCCCTCTTGGCAGAAGGCTCCTCTCTGACTCCACATCTCTCGTGGCTACAGTGTTTCTGTCTCCGATTACCTCCAATGTTTACCAGCCCTGACAAACATTAAGTCTAATGAAAACATTACCAAAAGGTATTAAAAAGTGAGCCTGCATGTTTTACATTTCCTCTAGAGTCTTGCTCTTGATGATTTACATAACTGCTTCAGAATATTCAAAGTGCATTTTTAAATGTCATCATTTGCAGGGATTATTTGTACATTGCTCTTAATTAACTTCAACTTCAAAATCTAGTTGGTCAGAATTGGGGTTTTTGTGCATAGTATCTCTTGGTCTCTCTCAGCTCTGGTTTAATTAGGTTCCCAGCTTGCTTTCACCTAGATCAAAAGCAGGAAGAGGGGACTTGAGGAGGATTATCATAATAAATAAAATACGCCTGCCTGTTCTTTGGTTCCTCATTCTATGTTTTTTCAATTTGTACTATAGAAATAATGAATGCACAACATGCCTATTCTACATATGATAATGCACCCAGGGTTTGCAGACCCTTTAATATTAAAACAACAACTGTGTTATTTAAAAACTGAACCTAGTTTCAAGCTCAACATATTGTCTAAAGAGATTGCAGAAAAAATAACTCATATATGCTTCTAATGGTCTACAGTTTTCAGAAACAATATCAATAAATGTTATCCAAACCATTTATGCATGGAATCATAGTCATACTAATTTTAAAATTGACAGAAAAATCATGAGATAGAACTATCAATAATCAGAATAAGCAAAGAGAAATGAGAGGTCTCAGACCCATGGAAAAATGAAATATAAGTGAAACAGAAGCTAAAGGAAACTTCATACATATTCAATCTTTTGATGCTCACTTGAAAAATTTTCAAACAATACAGGAATATACAGTATAAGAAATAAAAGTATATTTTATTCACTTACAACCTTTCAACTAAGCCCCACTCCCATTTCATGGAAGCTACTACTCAGAACTTATATAAACATTTTAAAAACATTCTAAGGCCATACATACACTGATATGAATATATAGTGTTTATAATCACAACATAATATCTATAGGGATATACACTCATTCATGCATTCATTCAATCATTTTCCTTTTAATGGAACATTTAAGTTGTTGCATATTCTATTATATACATCTTTGGGCACATGTTTAAATATTTTTGGAGTTCGTATTCCTGCGATCATAATTGCTAGTTCGAAAGATATATATATTGGTATCTACAGCCAAATTTGCCTTCCCAAAAAAATGACTAAGGCAGTTAAATTCTCACTACCTGTGTGTGAAAGTCAACATTTCCCTACATTCGTTCACATTGGACATCACATTGCCTATTTTCCAGTACACTTAACAGACTTATTCATTGTTCTATGATTTCAGTGGAATCCTGGAACAGAGCAGAAGTAAACTGTTTACTCATTTGGTCTTCCGACTTTTACTAAAGGTACCACTAAGTGAAATATTTAAAACCAGGAACAAAATATAGAAACCTTTTTTTTGGAGCAAAATTTTGTTAAACACATACACGTGGTTATCTCTAAAATATCCATATAAGGATGGCGTGACAACCTGGAATTCTTAAAAAATACAAAAGAGTCATGAGATTGCAAATACCACAAAGCCACACATTGCTCCTGAAATTCTGCATAGTTCAAACCATAAGCTCTAGAGAAATTGAGAACTTTTTAAGATCAGAGATAGTTTGGTATTTAAGAGCACCCCAAAAAACTGCCATGAGTGATTTTGGAAATAAAATGTATTAGAAAAATTACATTTATTATGAGATCTGTTTACAATAACAACCCAGACAGTATTATTATTATTATTATTATTATTATTATTATTACAGTTCATTACAATCACGCAATATGGCACTAACCATGAACAGTTTGTCCAGCCTTTGTCTGGATGGAGACAGAATAACAAAAGAGGCACATAGCCAACCTTCATAGGAGCTACTTATGAAGCAAAAAGAATTAAAATAAGTATAAATTTACACATTTTGAACCACATAAAAGAATGGGGAGATAAAAAATACATACTGACTATACAGTTTAAACACAAATATATTATAAAATAACATTATTAGATATGGATTATTGAACAAATTTAGGGCTGATTAAATAAAAATTCATTGAAAATGTACATCTGTACTTTACACCATTTAAAGAAAGTAAAATTCAGATAGAATTGAGAGAGATATAGAAAATCAGATTTTGCAAAATTAGCAGATAGAAAATAGAATGACTGTCAGATTGATGGGAAAATATGAATTTCATATCCTTGAAATAGACACAAAGTCACAAAATACAACTGACATTCAAATATGAAAAACTGTTTTATATTTTAATGAAAAAAATTTATAAACGTGACAGTAACATTGCTATTTTTTAAGAAAAACATCAAGTCCAAAGACATACACAGACAATCCACAGAAAGAGGAAACACACACAGAGTAGCAAAGCCCATGGTAGCCAGCATCCCTGACAGACAGGGCACTGAGGCTGCGTCTGTTGGCAGTATGTCCTAAAGTGTGGCTGAAACTGTTGTATAGCCCTTTGGGAAAGCAATATGGCTTTACAAATAAAGAGCCAGTAAATCATGTGTGCATTTTAACAATAAATGCCCTAGAAATCTATCCTAGAAAATAAAATGAAACTATTTACTGTGCTTGGTACCTCACAGATACTATCTTATTTAACTGGACAAAAGAAAAAAAACATAAGTACAAATATATTCATTGTAGTGCTTTCTACAAAAGTTAAAGTATATTAAATGCCAACCACAGAAGAAAACATTAAGAAAATTATGGTCCTCTGACATCCACTTAAAAATAACAACAACAGAAACGGTTTTGAAGCCTAAGTAGATAAGAGGTAAGATAAAGATTATTCATTTGAGGGGATTCCAGCTTTCTCCTTTTTCCTTCTCACTGCCTCATACCCTGTATACATTCTCATATCCTTTGTACCTTGTAAATGTCGCCTTGGACAAATTTCCCCTAAATTATAGTCAAGTTGGCAATGGAATACAAGAAGAGAATTAGCCTCCCAGGAGTCCACACACTTTGCTACGTAAAAGAGGGGTTGCTGGCAGGGGATTCCAGCTACGAGGAGAGAGAATACTGAGGGACCATAGCTGTAGTGGCAAGGTAAGAGAAAGCAACTTCTGCAGAGGTTGCAAGAGTAAGAAGCTCCCTGGAGTTTCTAGGTGTTGGAAACAGCAGCAAACATCAGGCTTTAGTGAGATCTGCTGTTGTCTATGGACATGAAGTTCTCTTTAATGTTTGAGAGAAATATAAGTCAAGTTTGAAATTCCTTTCTGGGCCCTCTTTTTAGAAAAGAAACCTATCTTCGATGACATGATTTTATCATCATTACCTAATGTTACAGAAAATGTTTATGATATAACTTCCCATCACTTACTAGAAGGAATAAGAAGTGGCCAGTGGGAGCTGCTTGTGAGAAGAGTTACACAGGTCTGGGAGCAGCTGAGGACCGCCAACGGGAGTGATCCCAAATTCCAAGTCTGTAGGTCAGACCTCCATGGCAACTACCAAAGCTTAGGAATCAAGAAAACAGACCATTGCTTTTCAAGTTGCAGGGGCTAGTAACTAGCAGCAAGTACAAGGTAGTCAACAATGGGGCATTAAAACAGGCAAGGAGGTTTTCAAGCAATTGGTGCCCACTCAGGCCTACCATTTGCAAGGCTCAGTCCACTACACTGATATGGAGGCAGACTATTAATTATGGAGCATGGAAATGTTAAATTTTAAGTATAAAAAGGCCAAAAAGAGGGAGTTGAGATGATGTATATGGCCAAAGAAGGCAATACCCCTAAATTAACAGTTTGACTAAAATGTGTGATTTGGTACTCCTTAAATTTTTCATACACATAAAGATGGTTTTAAAATTATTTTTAAATCCCTTACACAATAAAAAAATAAAAGTGCCGGGAGTGGCCACACATTTCTATGTTTCAATGAAATACAGTAGAAAAATGGAATGGGGCTACATATTTCCTTCAACAAGGGACAATAATACCTAAAAGTTAACCTTTCTGCATGGTAGTTTTTCCACAGAGAATGGAACCTTGAGATACAGATTTTCACCTCCTACAAAACTAGTTTTTCTTATAATTTAATACTGTACGGTTGGCCCTCCATATGGGCAGGTAGTGTACTTGTGGGTTCATCCAACAACAGACAGAAAATATTTGAAAAAACTTTTTGACATGTATCATGCAATTAGGCCTTCAGTGGTTATGTCTGTACTGAACAGGTACAGGCTTTTTTCTTGTCATTATTCTCTAAACAATTATTATATAGTATAACAACTGTTTACATAACATTTACATTGTATTAGCTATTATAAGTAACATAGAGACGATTTACAGTAGTCAGGGGCGCGTGCATAGGTTACAGGCAAATGTTCCCCCATTTTACACAGGACTTGAGCATCCATGGATTGTGGTATCCTCTAGGAGGCCCAGAACCAATCCCTCAAAGACACCAAAGGACAACTGTATTTCAAACTACGTGGCCCATTTGGCACTGAACAGATGAATTGAAATGATTTGTCTAATCCATCAAGTTTTCACTGACCATCTCAGATGTATATAAGCTTTGAGCCCGCTCTGCAATAATTTTTCTATGAATTAAAATCACTGTAGATAGAAGGGTTAACTTTTAAAGTACTATACTATTAGAGCTCACTGCAATTCAGTTGCAAATAACGTTTGCATAGCTGGGATATGAGTACAACATTCTACAGTGAGCATGCCAGTATCATTTGTACTGTGAAATGAATCTGCGCCAGTGGAATTATGATCACACTTGTAATTTAATATGATTTTTATAATCTTAAATCTCCTTACCATCAACTTCTAAAATATAAATGCTACATGTTTTCTTATTATCTAATTTGAAAGCACCCATTCATTAATTGTGAATCACCTTGCCATTTAAGGTGGTAAAACAATCAGTGGAAGTCATTAAATGGGGTCACAACTGTGTGGAGTCGTTATCACACCACAGTGTGTTAGCAACTTATACATCAGGTCTTATTTGAACATTAACTGAGTGTACAATTACCTGTTAGTGCCCTGAACAACAGGTAGTTTCTGGGATCTTTTTCTCAACTAACGTCATCAAAAACAGTGTCAAATACCCCAAATCAAAGAAATTTAAAAGCATTTATCTCAAAGAGCAAAGAAATGTTTATATATGCACACATAATTTTTAAATGGTTTTTCATTTAGCATCTTGGAGCAAATAAAATAATGTATGCTATTTTATATTTTTGCAAAGCATAGTGTAATGATTTTTTTCATTATAGGTTATATTTCAGATAATTAAGATTTTTGAGAACTAACTGAAAATTTATTCCTAAGAATCAGATATACCTAATATGTATTATTGAGACAAAACATTTCCTGGGCTAGAAATAAGCAGAATTAGAACCTGACTTGAAGCTAATCAATGGTACAGCATCCTTAAAGGAAAAACTTGTGGGTCAGAGGAAGATAGTTTAGAATGGAACACAGAACAATGACTGCTCATCCACACATTTGTCTGAGGAAAAGGAGGGCCTCACTTGGGCCTTGACCAGTCCTGGGAGAGAAATTTCCTTATAATGGTCATAGTTTCCTCAGAATCTCATAGACTAACAACCCAATGCCTTAAACATACAGACTTGACAGTTAACGCCCCTTGACCTGATTCTAAGCTTCTCAGGTCACCTTCTGACTCTAAACCTTTTGAGGTAGTTCTACAGGGAGAACTTATAGTTCTTATAAGTTCTTCTCTTATATTTCTTACTGAAGATTAATAAAATATTCTATTACAACTGTTAAGAGTTTGGTTAATATGGTCTCTCCCTGAGAAACTGAACTACTCTTAGTTTACTGATGTAATCCTATAAATAAATCAAACCCTTACACACATGCACCCAGGTGCAATATTTATTTATTTGTAGGACACTGATTTAAATTTTTTTAAGGCTTACCATGCTAGATGGTCTTCAGCAACTTTTTAAGAATGCAGTTTGCCCCTGTAGAGACAGAGTCCAAGGCAATCTCATTTTCTTATATGTTATACTTACTGTGTGTTTTTGTTGACATTTTATTTTTTAAAGTATATTTTATTGGTTATGCTATTACAGTTTTCTCAATTTTCCACCTTTATCCCCTCTCCACCCTGTACCCCCTCAACCCTTCAGCATTCCCCCTCCTTAGTTCATGTCCATGGGTTGTGCATATAAGTTCTTTGACTTCTCTGTTTCCTATATCATTCTTAACCTCTCCCTATTTGTTTTATGCCTACCAATTATTCTTCTTCCCCCACCTCTATTCTTCTCCTCCCCCTCCGCACTGAAATCCCTCCATGTGATCTCCATTTCTCTGATTCTGTTCCTGTTCTAGTTGTTTACTTAGTATTTGTTTTCATTGTTGTTGTGGGTTGTTTTTTTTTTTAGGTTTAGTTGTTGATAGTTATGAGTTTGTTGTCCTTTATTGCTCATAGTTTTTGGTCTTCTTCAATTTCTTAGATAATTCCCTTTAACATTTCACATAATAATGGCTTGGTGATGATGAACTCCTCTAACTTGACCTTATCTGGGAAGCACTTTATCTGCCCTTCCATTCTAAGCAATAGCTTTCCTGGATAAAGTAATCTTGGATGTAGGTCCTTGCCTTTCATGACTTCAAATACTGTAAGGTTTCTTTTGAGAAATCAGCTGATAGCATTATGGGAACTCCTTTGTAGGTAACTGTCTCCTTTTCTCTTGCTGCTTTTAAGATTCTCTCTTTATCTTTAATCTTGGGTAACTTAATGATGATGTGCCTTGGTGTGTTCCTCTTTGGGTCCAACTTCTTTGAGACTGTCTGGGCTTCCTGGACTTCCTGGAAGTCTATTTTCTTTGCCAGGTTGGGGAAGTTTTCCTTCATTATTTGTTCAAATAAGTTTTCAATATCTTGCTGTTGTTCTTCTCCTTCTAGCACCCCTATATTTCAGGTATTGGAACATTTAAAGTTGTCCCAGATGTTCCTAAGTCTCTCTTCATTTTTTTTAATTCTTGTTTCTTCATTCTATTCCAGCTGGATATTTATTTCTTCATTTTGTTCCAAATTGCTTATTTGAGTCTTGGTTTCCTTCCTGTCACTGTTGGTTCCCTGTATATTTTGCTTTATTTCCCTTTTCATAGCCTCCATTTGTTCTTTCATTTTGTGACCAAGCTCAGTCAGTTCTGGGAGCATCTTGATTACCAGGGTTTTGAATTCCACATCAGATAGGGTGGCTATCTCCTCATTGCTTAGCTCTTTCTCTGGAGTTTTGTTCTGTTCTTTCATTTGGGCCATATTTCTTTATCTTGGTGTACCTGTTCAGTTGTAAGAGGGTGGGGCCTTAGGTATTCACCAGTGTGGGGCAACCCTTTTTGCTGCATTGTGGTGCTGTCTGTAGGAGGGGCCAGAGAGGGAACAATGCAGCTTGCTCTAGCCCTACTTTCCAACAAACTCTCATGTGAGACTGGGGTTTCTCTTGCCGCAGCAACCCCCACCGTAGTCCACAGTCAGCTGTGAGTCTCAGTTTCCCATTCAGTCAGCTCTGCCACCACAGTTAGCCATCTTACCCCAGGTTCTCTCTGTCGGCTTGTCTGCCCATCTCTCTCCTGCCAGTCTGGTTGTTCTTGTTGGCTGTTTCTTTAATTTCTTGGTTGTCAGAGTTCCATGCACTTTGATTTTCTGGCACTTCTGGTTGTTTATTGTTTTTAGATTGGTTGTTATCCTCCTTTCTGTTCTGTGAGGAAGTGAAGGGTTTCCACCTGTGCCTCCATCTTGGCTAGAACTCTTTTATTGACATTTTAAACACTATTTGTCTTCTATGACCCTTAATGGAAATTTTAAAAACAGATAAATTATCCTTGCTTCAAAGGTTTGAAAGAGCACAGAGACACTTCAGAGCAGAGACAGCAAAATGTTAAAAAGAAGCAAACAGTGTGGAAAAAGATGAATTAAAGACTTTTCAGAGTCTCCTGAGGCAAATCCCTTTAGAATGACTTAAAGAGAACAATATTAGATGCAACCATATAAGCACAAACACTTATTTCAAAGTATAATAATAATTTTGAAAATTCACTCCTCTATATCTATGACTATAAATAATTAAGAATTGACTGTAGTCAGAAAAGCAATAATATTCCAAAGTGGGTCTCACAGAAGCGAGCATCAGGCCACAGGTCTGAGCCACAACGCGGGGCACTGGTGCGCACCAGCACAGACCGAGTGGTGAGACCTCGCACTTTAGAAAACAAGAGGCCAGTTGTTGTATGATGTAAGAAATAACAGTGTTTTACAAACCAAATGGGTGATCTGTACAATAAGATTGACATGGTTTTTACAAAGTACTTTTAACCTAAATAATTTTTGAAAATTGTAAAATTTGAGTGGTGGTGGTGGTGGTGGAGAGCTGCTGATTTGGGGGTGGAGGGTGTGTTTAATTCCCAGGAGGTGGTGAGTGGCGGCCATCCAATTCTGTTAAAACTGCTCCTGAAATGCTACAAGTCTGCAACAAAAGTCTTGTCAAGGAAAACATTAAAAATGACAAAACAAAGATAGAAATCAATAACAAAAATCCTTAAGACAAATAAAAAGAGACAATTAAGGGTAGAAGGAATAAAGTTTTAATATAATTTAAAATTAGAAAACATTTGAAAAACAAGAATAGAAAGCAAGAAACTCTCTCTATTTAAAACTCTCCCTTTATTAAAACCCTCTTATTCTTGTTCTCAAGACTCCTGTTCATCATCAAACTCTTGTTTTTATTTTCATGTTAAGACTTTCCACCCTGGCTGGTGTGGCTCAGTGGATTGAGTGCCAGCCTGCAAACCAAAGGGTCGCTCTTAGATTCTCAGTCAGGGCACAGGCCTGGGTTGTGGGCCAGGTCTCCAGGGGACACCTAGAGGTAACCACACATTGATGTTTCTCTTGCACTCCTTCCCTCTTACTTCCCTCTCTGTAAATAAATAAAATCTTTAAAACACAAAAAGACTTTCCTCCTGTCCCACAACTTTTCCCACCCCATCTCTGTCCCTTCCTCTCTGGTGTGGGCTAGACTGGCTTCCTAAAGGCTGGTGTGGGAGAACTTGAGCTCCACCTCACGAAGCTTTGGAGGCCTCTGCACAGTGCCTTGTGGGAGATCTGTCTCACATCCAAGTTGGCCATCCTCAGCTTGGGCCCTGCCTCAGCATTCCACCCATGACCTTTGACCCTTAGGGTCCCCTTGCTCAGTTAACATCCCTCTCTAGTAAAACTGGGAACCAACAAAACTAGCCCAGCCACCCCCAGTAATGTCCATTTGATCCAAAGGACACTCTCAAGTCCTTGTTGCACCATGTGGTGGGAATACTGATTGCCCCCAAGCCCAACCCCCGCACTCCTCACAGCTATACTATCCTTTCTTCTTCTCAGTTATCCCTTGACAATAGTCAAGCAAAACAGATCACTGCTCCCCAATTTACTGAGGCAGGAAACCATTCAAGAGCTGTCAGTTCTGTTAAGGTGGAGGACAAGTGGAATGACCCATAACCATCACCCCCGGGGACAGGGGAGACAAGGAGGGAAGGAGTGTCATTAATCCTCAAGCTGTGCATTCCCTCAAAAGGCACATCCTTTTTCCCCGCTGGTCTTTCTGACAGGTGCTTGTCAGTGTTATTTCTGTTTGTTTTCTTCTTTACAGTTTTACATATGTTTAAGGGTCTTCAAAATGAGCTGTTACAATTGTATTTTTTAAGTGGGATCTACCCATCCTTCTAGACCAATTGAAACATGATTCCTTTCATAAAGCCTCCCTTGATCACTCATGTAATCAAAGGAAAACCTCTCTTCCTCTGGTCTCCTGTTGTTCTTTTTCATTATTAAGACATCTACCACTATAGACTATCTTATACTGAGGTTATTTTTTACATGTTTTATATCATGTATTAGATATGAAGCATTTTGACAAATATATTTATGCATCCCCTGTAATGCATCCCCAAGTGTAGTGATATGCACATACAAATCCCTCGATAAATGTTTCTTAATAATTAAGAGTGTTTTCAGTTTATAGAAAGGAGTACTAAATAACTGTCAAGTTTTATTATATCACTAAATCTCTGATATTTACTACCAACAGTATATAAGTACGGAGTCCATCTCTAGTTAAGTTTTATCAAAAGCCAAATTTGGATGTATAAACCCTACTTGATCAGAACAGTATTTCTTTTTAAATTCAAATGAAAATTTGTGTCCTTTTAAGTAACTGAAAAATATATAGAGAAAAACATTTTAAAAAGATAAAGGCTAACCCAATGCAGGAAGAAGGACTACTTACAATGGGAATAAAATATTTACTTGTTTGTTGTATATTTTCCCACTAGGTTGTAAACTCCGTGTGTGAAGAGATTATTTGCAACTATAAGCCAGCAATTGTCCCAGTGGTTGGTACATAGATGTCGCTCAATAAAATTTGTGAATGAATGAAAGGAAACAGCATTAAAACTAGAGTTTTTATTGGTCACAAAGATATAGAGAAATATTTTAAAAGGAAAAACTTTGTAAATCAAAACTTTATGGAAAAGTAGTGGAGAGCCTATATTCCTCTGCTCAGAAGTCAAACCTCTTATCATCTGACCCCAGACCTCTTGACAGTATCCCAATTTTGAACATGGAGTTCAAAGGTTGAATCCAAGTCTTTTCATGTTTTTCTTTATTGTTATTATTGACACTGTTATAGATGTCCCCATTTCCCGCTCCTTTGCCCACCTTCACCCAGCCTCCCCACCCCTTCCCTCTAGCCATCACCAACCACACTGTTGTCTGTGTCTATGGGTCATGCATACATGTTCTAATCCCTTCTCCTTCTTTCATCCAGTCCCTGTACCCCCCTTCCCTCTGACAGCTGTCAGTCTCTGATTGTGGAGTTATGAAAGGCTCTGAGAGCTCAAAGAAACTACCCAGCCATCTCTCAGTAGTTCTTTCTTTCAAAAAAGTTACATGATTCTTGTTATCCGTATTGAACTGTCAGTCAAGTAACCTAGGAAATGGACTTGGAGCTTTGGGATAGCACTATCAGTGCAGGCCCCAGTAGCCCTTGCACTCCTACAGGCCACAAAGGGAAAGTGCCCCTCTCCTTTCAAGTTCAACTTACAACAACTATTTCTCAACAAAAGAGAAAGCAGACCATTGTAACACGTCTTTCCATAGGCTTACAGATCACTGCTTACTACTTTAATAGCAATAAGAAAGTCATGCTGTGTCAGTTCTGTAATTTGGCTATGCCATTTCAAGCAAGAATAGCAAGGGGGATTCCTCATGACATTAAAAAATAAAACTGTGAGTCAATCATCAAGATTAAATATAGAAGCACAGAAAACCAGATTTAGTCTAGTGTATATTTACAACAAGGGCAGAAGAGGTGAAAAATGCACAAAATAGCCCACAAAAGTGCCATATTGTTTCAGGATATGTCTAAGTTTAGTGTCACTGTTTATCCACCCCTGAGGCCTGTCTGAACAACCATGTACTATTTTTACATTCCTTAAAGGAATATTTTTTCCCTTTTCCAGAATACCAGGCATAGCACAAACCATTTCACTGAGGCTAGACATGATCCCACCAGGTCAGATTTGGAGAAGACTGCACAGGAAAGCTTGCTCGTTAATAGTTTGCCTCGGCTAAGAAAATAGACAACATCATTCTCCAGTGGTGTGTACTTAGCTACCCTCAACACCAATAAAATCGTATCTATTCTTGTTTCCAAGACTTTCTAAAGGGGGTGGAAGGAGTCAACAATATCCAAATAATTACCACCATTTAAAGGTGCTGGAAGCTTTGGAAGTGCAGCAGCAGCTGTGAGTCAAACCGAGACACTGGGTCACTCTTAGAAGCCAATTCGAGAGCTGCCAGCTATGCCTGTTCCTCCACAAATGCTGTCACACTTTGCTTCTGCATCACTAAAATTCATCCCCAACATCACAAGGGCTCAAAGAATAACTAGGTCAGTGCTCTTTTTCTGCTTTAGGAAATCCAGCTTATAGCGTGTAAAGAAAAATACCTTCTCTCTGCAACACAACCTGGGCAAATCAGGAGACATTTCTCTCCTGTCAAATAGCTGAAATATAAGCACAAATTCTGAAAAATACCATTGGATTAGCTCTGAGGCCACCATACTAAATTTCAGGAAAACCATAGTCTCTGCCTTCCATAGGAGTTTTAATCCCTGCCCACATCATGAAGTCACCATGCATGGCTGGCGGTGATTAACTGGCTTGTCCCTGCACGTCCTGAAACATAAGAGAAGGGGACATGATTTTTTTTACCAGCTTTATCATCATCACCACATGACTATACCACATAAGAGAAATGAGTAAGCCATAAAAAAGAGACTAAGACACTGTTTATCAGCAAAATACCCTTTCTCTATAAATTCTGCATCATATTCCAACACAGAAAATACACAGGCTAAAAGAGTCATACAACTAACTTAATAAACTCTGTGTGCTCTGTGTAATAAAAGAATGTCTGTATTTTGCTAAGTGAATCAAAATCTTTATTCCTTAAGTTTTATTCAAGTGGTCTTAGAAGAATGGAAGGATTTCCCATGGTCAGATTTAGATTTTTAGAGAAACACTAGGGTTTGTAGGGAGAAAATAAACTTGGGGCAGAGCATAGTGGCAAGAGAAGAAGCAGGGAGGACAGTTAAGAAACTAGCGTGATGGTCCAAGAGAAAAATGGCAGTGGCTTGCATCAGGGAACCAGAAGTAGAAATGACGCAAGTGGTCGGGTTTGGGATTTATGTCGAAGGTAGAACTTCCAACAGAAATCATTAATAGATTAGACACCATGCGTAAAAAGAGGGGAAGAATCAAGAATGATCCCAAGTGTTTTTGTCATATGAAACCAGGTAAGAGGTTTTGCTTAAATGGTGAACAATGAGTGGAAGGCAGGATTAGGAAGGAAAAAAAATCGAGCTTTGTTTAAATGTTAAATGTGGAATGCCCATTAGACATCTAAACAAAGATGTCATTTAAAAATGTCTACATGAGTCTGGATGTCAGAAGAAAGTCAGAGGTTGAAAATATAAATTTAGGTCATCTGCATATAAATGACACTTAAAGTTATAAGACAGGATGAGATCATGAGTTAGATACAGAGAGGAAAGATATCACTCAAACATTCGGTATCAGTTGGATGAGGAGGACACATCTAAGAGGACTGGGAAGGAATAGGCAGGGAGACCAGGAAGAAACAAAACAACAAACCAAGACATTGTGATTCACTAGAAGCCCAAGAAGAATGTATTTCAAGAAACGATCAAGATTATCTATGTCAAATGGTATTGAGGGGCCCAATATTGTGAAAAGTAAGAACTGATCACAGAATTTGACAAAATGAAGGTCATTGGCAACGTTGACAATGAAAAAAGATTTCTGTAAGAGAATATACATAACGTAAATTGTATAATTTTAACCATTTTTCAGGGCACAATTCAGTGGCATTAAGGACATTTGCACTGCTGTTGTGACCATCACCATCTTCCACCTCCAGCACTTCATCTTCCCAAGTTGACTCTGCACCAATGAAATAACAATCCCCCAGCACACGGAAATCACCATTCCACTTTCTGTCTCTACAAGTTTGACTACTCTAGGTTCCTCATATAGGAGAGTCATACCATATTTGTCCTTTTGTGACCAGCTTATTTCACTCAGCATAATATCTTCTACATTCATCCATGTTGTAGCATGTGTCATAAATTTCTTCTCTTTTAAAGGCTGAATAATATTCCATTGTATGTTTGTACCACATTCTGTTTATCCATTCATCCATCAATGGAAACTTTTGGCTATTGTGAATAATGCTGCTATGAAGATGTGCTTACAAATATCTGTTTCAGTTCCTGCTTTATTCTTTTGGGGATATACTTAGAAGTGGAATTGATGGATCATATGGTAATTCTACGTTTCATTGTTTAAGGAGCCACATACTGCTTTCCACAATGGCTGCCCCAGTTTATATTCTCATCAACAATGCACAAAGATTTCAATTTCTCCCCATTCTTGCCAACAGTTACTGTTTGCTGTTTCATTTTGTCTTTTCTTTTTTTAGAATAGCTATCCTAATAGATGTGAGCAATAAAAAAAATTTCAAACTTCTTTATCACTGCACAAAGTTATACTTGAAAACTGTGGTATAATTTATTTTTCCATTTTAACATCTTTTTAAGCAATGATTTGTCCCAGGGACGGGAGCACAGTGACACTCTAAAGGACACTTTAGAGGACACTCTAAAACAAAAATCTCAGTCTCTGGATGAAATAAAGGGAGTTTCTAGCTTCATCATTGGATGTTCACCCATTCAACAAATATTCATTCACTGTCCGCTGGGTACCTGATACTGTTCTACGCACTGAGGATGCAGCACCAAAGAAAAAGGCAGACTAAATTCTCAAAGAATTTACATTCCAGTGGGAGAAAAAAAAAGACTTTTAGAAAAATCTTAGGTAAGATAGATACATATACAAATCAATGGTTGCCAAGCTTCTTCCATCCAGAGGCCACTTCAGTGGGGGACAATGTCTCTTGGAGTATCCAAACCTGCCCATGATTGATGTCAGTCTAAGCTTCTCTAGGGAGAGATTAAGGCAGGAAATGGCACTGCTACTGACAAGACCCAATGAGTTTTATCTTATCACAAATAAATGTTTTATTCATAACAAAAATCAAGGTTTTTAGTGTACTAATAATGTTACAAATATTAAGAGTACAGAAAATAAGGCTATGTGCCCCCTCATGACCACACCTGGAAAATTAAAGCTTTAAATGATTTTCCTTCTTATTTGAAAACTTTATTGAGATGGATACACATACCATAAAATGCGTCCCCTAAGGAGTACAATTCAGTGAGTTTTCCTGTATCAGATGAGTGTAATCAGCACCACAGTTTTAGAACATTTTTGTCTCCACAAAATGAAACCCTTCTAAGCTTTAGCAATAACTTCCCTATCTTCCAATCTCCTTCTTCCAAGCCACAGCCCTGACTCATTCTCTTCTCAGCTATTTTCTTCCTTCCCCAGGATTGCCCAATCCTCGGGAACTTCTCCTCCCTACGTGCCATTGTATCTGCTCTGTAGAGCACCTCAATTCACTGTCTGAGGAAGGTGTGGGAACAAGTGTCCTGGTGGGGAGGTCGCTCTTCACTGGAGCACCAGGACACACCAGGATCCCCATGCAGGTGGCAGGGCTCATTTGATGAGCTGGAGCCTCCTGGGGGTCAGCACGACCTGGGGACTTGGCCTGACCTGTTTGTGGGGTCTCTGATTCTCCCTGGGACTTTACATCAGTAGTTCTGCTTCAGGAACCAGTTTAATGAAATGTCAGACCTGGGTTGACCCAAATTGGAGAACTTCCAGTGTTTCATTTGCAGCAAAACCACTCTATCCAGCTTAAACAACACTGGTCAAAACAGCTCTGCTGAGTAGAGATGGGAATGGAGGCCCCAGGAGACAATGTGAGGGCTCTTTCCCCAGCCCCACAAGACCCCGGGGTTCAGAGAAAACAGTGAAAACCCTCATCCAGACCATTTGGATTTTCTGGCTACTTAAAAAAAAGTGATTTGCTCTCACACACCTTCACAATAATCCTAAGTTTCTCCTTTCCTCTTTCTCTCCCCTCAAGAAAAGCTCCACAAAATTGAAGAAGCTGTGTACCACCAACCAGTGACTGAGCAGTGAGCTTTCCTCCTGTATCCCAGGAGGTAACATGGAGGCTGCTGATCTGGAAAGAAGGAGAAAGGTGGTGGCAGACTGGTAAGAATGTGGTTAGTTTCTCATTTAGAGTTCTCTGAAAAACCCCAGTCTATCTTGTTCTGATTGAGAGGAAGAGGGTGTGGATAGTCTATGAGCAGGTGGAGGCAATTTGGAGATAAGCAGTGAGCTTTCCTCCTGTATCCCAGGAGGTAACATGGAGGCTGCTGATCTGGAAAGAAGGAGAAAGGTGGTGGCAGACTGGTAAGAATGTGGTTAGTTTCTCATTTAGAGTTCTCTGAAAAACCCCAGTCTATCTTGTTCTGATTGAGAGGAAGAGGGTGTGGATAGTCTATGAGCAGGTGGAGGCAATTTGGAGATAAGAAACCCTGGTCATGGGATATAGTGGTTTGGCTGGATTATTCCAGGCGGGTGAGGAGCTGGAGAATTAGCAAGTCTCTGGCTCCATGTTGGTTCATCAGCTGGCACTTATGTCTCTAAAGACTGGTGGGTGGATGGGGTGGGTTGGAGTTCTTTCTTCCCAAACCACAGCAAGATGAACAGCCGTGGCCTCACTCCTGGAGGAAAGGGTATGGAAATCAGAGAGACCCCTTGGCAGGACCTATCTGGCCCCATCCCTTAGGTCCTACATTAATGAGGGATTTTGATACACAAAACAATGGAAACCCACGGAATTGGCAGTGGGATCAAGGACAACTTCCTGGAGGAGTTGCTATGTGTACCTAACTGAAAAAAGGCAGAGCCTGGATAGAACTGGAGGGAAGGAAGGTTTCCATGTGAGCAATGCCCCCGACCCAAGGCCCCTGAGGTGTTCCCTATCCAGAATGCTCCATATTTTTAGGTGAAACCCTTTCTGTCCAAAAGATTACTTTGATCTTCTTTTAAAATGCAAAACAATTTCCATATTCAAAAGAACAGTACATAATTAAAGTAGGAATAAAAAGGCATAGGTTTGTGCTTCCCAAATGATTATGCTCTGCCAAAGAATGTTACTAAATCCATATTATGGTCCAGATTTGCACCGTGAAATATTAGTACTTAAGGCAGTTTGGGACTAAATATGGGTCTGTAGAACTCATTTTAATTCAGGAGCAAGTAAATGCATTTGTAAAAGTCTAAAATTCCTCACTACATATTTATGGTTCAGCTGAGGAATATGTTTTGTTTGGAGATTTCCCTGGTGATCTTCATAGATTATTTTCTCAAATTCCCTGTGAAATCAGTGAAAAGGACAGCACAATTTGTCACAGGGTATGCCAGATGAGTGAGAGAAATTAAGGGGGAAAGAAACAGACTAACATATTCCATATGCTGCAGGATTATTCATATTTAGGTCGAGAACAACCAAGCCCAAATCACTGTAAGGAAACAAAGACAGTGAAACTTTAATAGAAACTTAAAGCTCAAAAAATGTATTGCTGGCCATATGTCTTATCTCCTATATCCATCACAGTTTAATCTCTAGACACTCTACAGTCCATGTAAACAGTTTGTTTAAGTAGTTTCACTTTCCTCTAGCCTGATAAGGTTCTAGAACATAGGGTGTGAAAATATTTATTCACCAATCACAAAAGATTTTTAAAGACAGCACTATCAGATTCAAACCCAATGGGCCCATCACGTGTAATGTATTAGATCTCATCTTAAATATCTATCTCTTCACTGCACACCCACATAAACACACAACTTATAGTGTATCTGAAAATAGTTTCCAGCTCAGCGGTGGTGGACATGGAAAATGGATAATTGGCTATCTTATACATGCACAGCTGTATATATGCCCTTTCTGCTGAGCATAATTTGGAGGAAGAAGCCTCCTAGACAGATGTCCGCTCTGTGGTCTATAAGAGTATGTGATACCATCCACACTTTTCACAGCTAAACCCTTGAAAACTGGGAGAGTGACAAAGGAACCCAAACGTGAAGAGCATTCATTAAAAGATGTAAATAGCTAAGATCCATGCTGTTTTGTTTCAGTCTTCTTTATACTGTTGAAAACAGGAAAGCCTCCTGTCATGCGGGCTCTGGGATTCTCAGGGCCCAATAAAGGTTAGTGACATTTTCAATTCATGTTTGTTTTCATTCTTCTAATCCTGAACCCTGTGTCAGCTGGAGAAACCAGCTGAGCGTAATCCATAACCTTTTATAAGTGAAACATTAACTCACATCTCATTCTGATGTCTTTTTAATGTAATACAAAAGCAAAAGCAAAAATACTGGTAATATACATGATAAAAACACAGTGGCCAAATGAGGAAGTTGGTTGAAACTTTCACAGCACAAAGTTCCACCAACTTCAATGGTCAAATATCATTCACTAACACTAACTAACCCTAGTCTAAATTGAGGACAAATATAAATAAATATACCAACCAGAGCAACATCCAAATAAACACAATCAAGAGGAAATTACTAATTTTTTTTAATTTTCCCATTAATTTCCAATGCAATGTTCCTAATATAATATAGTAGACATGCACCACAGAAAAATACTTTTTTCTTAATCTATACTTTGTATAAATGCATCACTCCTTGGGAGATAGTCTTTTTAGCTAAATGAATGAGTTTCTAAACTGATTAGAAATATACTGTTGCATCATCTTTCCTAATACCCATACCCACCTGCCCTGTTAGGTGCTCAGCAACATTGAGTGTGAGCTCAAATTTGAATTGCAATACAGAACACGGGTCCAATCATTTCATCAATGTCAATTATCAAGCTAAAGCTGGGTGTCCAAAGCCATCTCCTGAGAGAGATGATGGGCATAATTCCTTCTGGAGAGTACATTCTTAACCAGATATCTAAAGAACTGCCTTGGCCATCCCAGTTGTAAATCTTTTTTATCAGGGAATTAAGTGGAATGGATGTGGAAGACCTAAGGACACCAAGGAAGTGACTAGTAAGCAGAATCCGATTGACTTACACAAGGGAGCATCACTAGACCTGAATAGTCAACTCTCCTATGTATGGAGGAGGGAAAAAATCAACATTTACACCAAGAAGTGCCAATTTCCTAGCCCTGGTCAAGGAAAGACAGTATATGACAGTGAAAGTTCTATGGAACAAGACATGATTCATTCATCAGAGGGAAGGGTGCACCTCGGCGAGTGGTACCACAGACTGTGAGGAGCCTTCTGAAAGCATGAGATCAAGAAACATGGAGATGGTGAAGATTTATATTCTTCACCCCTAGGTCTCCGACACATACACAGCACAGCACTGATGGCAGAAAATATTCAAGTGACTATCACAACCCAAAGTTTGAAGGAATCAGAAGAAGAAGGGAAGAAATGTGCTTGGGAATCCTGGTCTTTATTAACATGTATTTCATTAGCTCTAATTGTCTCATTATTATAAACATTATTATATTCATATTTGTTTCATCTCAAACTAATTTAATTGATAGAATTCTGTGTCCCTGCTATCATATGATACAATTAGCTCTCATTAGTTCACATTTCACTTATTTTCTCCTGACTGATTGCACTACACACTGATGCTCACTAATATCAATATGCAATGTAATCAGTCAGGAGTAAAATGCTGTTATAGTGTCTCTAAAACTATCATACTTATTATTCTGGTTGTCTTCAAAGTTCCAATGTTCTCTCTAAAATTTCTGTCTTAATAATGTCAAATTTGGTCTTAATGATTAAAAAATTTGCTATACTTACTGACACATTGATTAACCATCATTTAGGTAATTAAAGAGAGCAAATTATTAATAATTTAAAAGACAAATTGTCATTTTACTCATGTAGCCTACCAATCCCAGAAAATGGCACATCAATTTCTTTGGTCTTCTTCTGAATCAGAAGGTTTTGCCTGTCCTCCCCTAGCCTTTTTGTTGTTGTTCTGATCCTCCTGCAAGCATATGGGAGGCTTCAGGAAAGCAAGGACCACAGCTGATGCCGTCCATGGGAGGTGAAGAGGTCCTTGGAATCGTGCTACTGCGAATTTGCCCTTTGAGCGTCTGCGGCAGGGAGACTGGAATGACACAAACAAAGCACAGAGACCTGGCTATTGGACTATTACATCGGAAATGCTAAAGACTAAAAGCGAAGAAAAGGGCAAAAGGCTTTTTGTGATGAATTTTATAAACTACATCGGGCTTTTCAGTGGGGCCCATTTGAAAATGTCTTGCTAGGTTACTCAGATAAAATACACACAGAGGACGTACATTACTTAGCATGGGATTTGTGCATATATTTATAAATAAAACACTTGCTTTCCCTTTTCCCTTCACCAGGAATTATTCCCTGCATCCCCACTAAACTATGGATTGTCCTGAGAGAAATAATGGCACAACAGACCCAGCTGTATTATTTCCCTGAGCAGAGCTCCTCAACAATACATGTATTTAACAGTCTTTTCAACTGGTCTTGAGTAAAATCATAGGTTTAAAAAACAAAAAACCTGAATGCCAGAAAATTTAAAGCAGCAAATGGCTAATGGTTTTGATTTTTTTGAAAACTTCAAAACAAAAATCATTTTAGGTAAATAAAAGAAAAAAAAGGATGGGAAGACAAATCGACACTACTTTTGCCAAGCTAAATCCTACCTCAAATAATAAAAGAAGACATTTAAATACCAGTGTTGCTATAATAATCCCTGCTTGAATCATGGTTTCCCTGAACTGGGTTAAGCCTTTAGACAGAAACTAATTGCTACAAACACTAATTTTCAAGTCCCTTTTGTTTCCCTTTGCAGGCACCTCTGGACGCAGAAGGTACCCAATTAGCAGAATTCATGGTCCTGATTGTGTATTGTGGGGCCAGTGTGTGAGCTGTATAAACATGGTTGATTACCATTCCTCAGCAATGGCTGATTTTTTTGATTGCTTAATAAGGCCATCTATTCTGCATCAGGGTCTGGCAAAGCAGTTGGTAAAATCAGGTCACTTTTTCCTGGTCCGAGTAGCAGGAGGAGTCTGTGATGGTAGCAGTTGACTAAAAACATAATTACAGGCTATTTAATCGCATCTGTTTGCCCACTTAACATTGTTTGTTCAAGTTAGACATAGTTAAGTAAATCAAAAGGACAATAATGGCAAAAGCATGAAAAAATTACTATTACATGGTTAAAACTCTAGAGTTTGGTATAATTACAGAAAACATAGCTTGCAGTGATTTTTTTAAGGTACTAATTTTTATTAGCTTCTATACACACATTTTGCTTATTTGGTTGTTGCTAGTTTTTTAGGGCCCCTTTTTAAAGATTCTATGTTATATAAATAACTATTTGTCTGGCAGGACTGATTTCACATGAAGGGTTCCACAAGAATAATATTGTTTATTATGATCACTTTATGTGCTCATCCAGTGTTATAATTAACAGTCAACTAACTCTTATCCTGTTTTGTGATTAATAGCTAACCCCATAAACACCTCCCACTACATAGGATTGTCTAGTGGAAAAGTCCAAGTGAGCACCATACCCAAGGGGACTGCCATTTGCTCTGAGCTGCCCCTTTCCTCCCTCTGAGTACCACACCAGTAATTTATCAATATCACAAAACTACTCCGCAATCAAAGGGATAAAAACTGAAGGGTGCCCAGACAGCCAGAGCTGCCAACAGGCATCGAGTCCGTGTTCTGATGCCACGAGGCAGGCCACTGGATCCAGTAAAGATGACGCATCAATATCAGGTCAAACTAAACTAAAGGAGAGGCAGCTGCTCTTTCATAAATGTGCACTGTGCTCAGAAGGGACATAACCATGGAAGGCAGGTATGCTGTTAAGCAGTCCATGCTACATGTTTTAGAATCACTCCCTTTTTGTTAGTTGATACAACAAAGCTGCCTCTTGGAACCACCCAATGAGACTGCTGCAATCCAAAGCTTAACAGAGAAGGATTTACAGCAGAGCTGCCCTCACTTCCCAGGGTATCTGAAAGGGACTCAACAGCGTGGTTCTGCGCAGGGCCCTTAGGAAGGGGTGTCGTCTCACTCAAGCCCAGCTGTCTTTTTTTAAACATGTTTCTCAGGACAAAGTGACTATAATTTCAGCTGACTTTAAATGAAGCAAGAGTGATACACATTATAAATATGAATTCTTAAGGGTTTTCAAGAACTACTATAAAGGACGCATGGACAAAACCAAAGGGGAGGGTGGAAGCAAGGGAGGGAGATGGGTTTGGAGGGGGTAGGGGGAGGGGTGGGGAGCAAATACGGACAACTGTAATTGAACAACAATAAAATAATTTAAATTAAAAATATATGAATTCTTGATATATACCACCTGCCTGAAAAATCCAAATAGATCCAGTTTGGCAGAATATACAAACCTAAGCCCTGGTGTGTATGGCTTAATAGACTGAGTGCCAGCCTGTGAACCAAAGGGTCGCTGGTTCAATTCCCAGTCAGGGCACATGTCTGGGTTGCAAGCCAGCCCCCACCCCACCCCATTGCAGGTGTGTGAGAGGCAACTGATCCATGTATCTCTCACACATCAGATGTTTCGCTCCCTCTTTCTCCCTCCTTTCCCCTCTCTCTAAAACTAAATAAATAACATCTTTTTAAAAATATACAACTTAAACTGATTTTAGGATTTTGAATAATTTTTAAGTATCTAATAGTTTTAATTGTGTAAAAGTACCCTGAAGACACCCAGCAGAGAATATGCTTGCCATAAATACAATTAATACAAGTTTGCACTGATTTCCCAGCTTACACAGAGATATGGGGCCATCCCAGAGAGCATTATGCTCAGCTGCTAGTCATTATTTCTTTAGTGTTAAAATGTTTACTGAAGGCTACTATGTATACCAGGCACTGTGCTAGGCAGGTATTGAGATTACAAGGATAGAATATCAAAGAAAGCACAGTCCCTGGATTCAGCAAATCTTTGCAATCTGTGATAAGGGCTATGGAGGAAACAGATAATACCCTGAAGTGGGATGGCCAAGGAATGTGATTCAGATAAGTCCTCTACAGAGACTCCTTCTTAGCTGAGACTGAGAAGGTGCCAGCCACCTGAAGACAAAGGCCTGGTAGATGGTAGGGAAGCAGAGAATTCCAGGCAAAAGTGGGAAAGATATCACAAGTTTGAGGGGTCAGTTCTTTGTGATGGCACCACAGCTGGTAGGGGGAGGAGATCCTGAGGTGAGAAAGGAGAAGTGGGCGAGGGGGAACAAAGCAGGTCCAAATAAGTCAAGCTGAGGTGTCTGGTTGAATTCAAAGTTCAGCTCTAAGTAGAACACCATAATCTGATTTAGATTTCTAAAAGCTAATTCTTCTGTGACAGATTAGGTCAGAAGGGATAAGACTGGAAATGGTGGGAGTAGGTAGAAAGCTGTCATAGCCCAGGCAAGAGGAGATGATAGCTAGAACTCAGGTGCAGTGTGGAGATGGAGAGAACTGGGGTTGGACTGTGAAGATGGAAAGAAGTGAGCATATTTGAGACCTATTTTGGAAATAAAATGAAAGGTTTCATGGGTGTCTTATCTTTCCAATCATACTGAAACATTTTAGGGAGCAAAAAACCTCTGTCAGACTTCTTTGTTACCCCATATGCACATTATAAGCTTTTAAAAAGGATTTTTTAAATCATTGATTTGCCTGACGTTGTGTCAGACATGCAGTTGGAACCAGGACCCCTGCTTCCTGACCCCTGCTTCCCTAGCCCTTCCGTCACTGGGGCCAGCTGGTCTGCCCTAAAGAGAATTGAATCTTATGACAGGTGTATGCTAGTGCCTGAAGCATCTCAGCAACAAGCCCAATGGGAAAAAACAGAGGCGATGTCTTGGTAAGACAGAGTCCCAACAAGGTGGCCAGCAGTCCCACCCCCTACCATCCCAGGGGGCATACACACTGACCAGCACCAACAGCTAGAGAGTAGTCTCTGATGGGCAGGTGTGTACCAAGGGAGGGGTACAGAGGCAAGAGAATCAAAGCCTAGTCCCGAAGGCAATGCTGTCAAGTTTCTGATTTACTTCCTCCCCCGTCACAATCAATCAGAGACTGGGGTGACCCTAAGGACCATGCACATACAGAAGCATAAAGGGAAGGCAGAGAATTCATTCAACATATATTATATACCTTCTATGGTCAAACACTAGTTTAAGTTCAAGGGTAAGGCAACAAACAAAAGTTTATGCTTTAAGGAGTTTATATCCCAGTAAGTGACATAAAGAAATAAAATAAATAAGTAACACATTAGATTAGAAAGAAAAGCATGCTAAAAACAACAACAAACCAGCAAATGGTAGATGACTCAGTTAGGTGAGAACATAGGATTTATGGTAGAAAAATATAGGAGATAAGACTTAAGCAAAAGACTTATGGAGGACAAACTTACCAAGGAGAGCTGGTGAGCTGCAAAGATACAGAAGAACTGAAGGTCATGGTGATGGCAATGAAGAGAATCCATTGGGAATGAAGAGCAACAGAAGAATAGAATATTACAGTCCTACAGGGACTAGAGCTAGACGGGGCTTTGGAGGTTGTCTAAACCAATCCCTTAATTTCACACTGGGGTGAGATGAAGGGCATAGCTGTGAGAGGCTTTGAATCTCAGCCATCCTCCCCTTTCCCTGTGATCCCAGCACCCCCATGCCATCCTCCTTTCCCATGACATATGATGGCTCTAGAGAGGAAACCCAGATTCAAGGCCTTGGTGGCACAGCAAATCTGAGTGACAGGTAAAACCAATCTGAGACTAACCTTGTGAGTGGCTCAAATGTCTGGCGAGTAATAAATTACCCTTAGCTAATCATTTGCTATGTGCTCAGTGCTTCACATTCATTATCTCATCTAACCCTCTCAACAACTCTCTGATGTAGGCACTATTATCTCCATACAACAGGTGTAAAGACCCGAGATTACATGCTGGAGAGAATATAAGCCCATATACACATAACTCCAAGGCCCATGTCCTTTCTTTCATGCATATAAACTCCAAGATAGGCTCAATGTGAGTAAACCAAAAAAATGGGGAGAGGGGAGTTCAGGGGAAGGTTAGTAGTGGGGAGACAGAAGTGCCACTATCCACACTCAGGAAAGTCAGACAACAGGATTGGGAGCAAGGCTTCCAGATGATGCACTGAACTCAAATGGTTGGCAGCCTCGATAATGTGAATGTGGAAGTTGCTGTGGATGATGTCAGTAGGTGGTATCAGCCGGAATTCCTGTGTAGAGTGTGCGTGTGTGTGTGTACACATGCACACATGCACACATTTACACACAGATGCAAGTGAGGGAGAAGAGAGACCAACCTAGATCGACACAGCTGCAGCTGAAACGAGGCCTGCGAGCGAGGCACTCAGGTTCTCGGTGACTGAGGGCATAGAAGTGCTGCCAGTGGTTTACCGCACTTTGATTTTGAAAATAACTCAAGAAATTACAGAGATGCATATATAAAAACTCAAGTTAAATAAGAAACATTCTGGAATAGGAAAGCAAGAATAAAGCCCATTTGTCACCAAAAACACCAGAAAAAGTATGAGTTTTTGATATTCCCAAATCAAAGGATAAGAAAGATGACCCTGATCTCTGATATGAGAAGCCATTGGCCAGAGTCCCACATGGTAAAAATGTCCAATTAATTTTCTTAAGTCCCGAGACAACATCTCCAAAGAGCAAACAAAGTGATAAAGATTATGAGTAGTATTTCACTTCATTGGATTCAGTTTTCAAGCAAAAAGAAAGCTAAAACCTTTAACTGCAGTCATCATAACATCTTACATTTTATTCTCAAGAGAGGCCTCCAGACCCCCCAGCTAGAGGGAGCATCAATAGTGATGCAGACCCTGGCCTGTGGAGTCTGTGTGTTGTGGCTGCGACAGACAAATTCACATGGACTACACAAGTCCTGTGGAGAAAAGGGACGCATGGCCGCTCTCTAAGTGAGAGAGAGGGCCCTGACCCCTGCCTAGACAGGCTTTTATTGCTTTTCTGGGTACATTACGTCAGGATGGTCCTCATTTACTAAGCACAGGTTCACTGTGGTGATTACCTTTTATAGATAACAAAGGAAAGAATGTTGCTAATTACTTCAAAGAGAAGGATGTTGCAAATCAAGGGGAAAAGTGGTTAAACTGGCTCCACTCCATACTTGGGAGGTTTAGCACAGACGTTAGGAAGTTACTTTAAAGATATGCAGTAAACGTTTTCTGCCTCAATTCAAGGTGAGGGAGTTTTAGCAAAAGCAAGCCTCATAGCAGCCTAGGTACAATGCAGACCTGATTCCCCACAGGAAAACCTATGCATGGGCTCGGTTCCTGTGTGCTGACTCGTTTCCTGCCGGTTTTCTGAATTAGGGGCTGGGCTACTTTTGCCACTGCCATGAAGATAGGTTCCCTATACAACAGCCTAGGAGAACATGTTGGCAAATGAAGGAAAAAATGTCTGCTAGATGGTGAAAGGTAAGAGACATAAGGGACAGCAGAAGCAATTGAATAACCAGCATGTAGCAATAGTCCTTTCGCCTCAGTCACTCCAGAAGGCAAGTGTGGATTTGATTCGTTATGGGAAAATAATTACTGTGGTTCTCCCTTATCTACTGGTTCAGTTACCCACAGTCTACCTCAATCCAAAAATATTACCCAGAAAATTCCAGAATTAAACACTTCATAGGTTTTTAATTGCACACCATTTTGAGTAGCATAATGAAAACCCATGCAGCCCTGCTCCATCCCAGCCAGCATCACCCCTTTATCCAGTGTACCTGTGCATTGTGTGCTCACTGCCCGGAAGTCTAAACAGCAGTTCTCTTACTTGCCTAAGTTTTCTAAGTTAAATGTTATTATAGGTATGTATGTACAGGAAAAAACATAGTCTATACAGGGTTTGGTACTATCTGCAGCTTCAATCACTGAGGGTCTTGGAATGTACCCTCCGCAGATAAGGGGGAGCTACTGTAATGCTCATAATTATGACACTATCTCAACGAGAAAAAGCTAAATCATACTCAGCACACTTTTTAAGATGACCAAGTCCATTCAAATTTTTTAAGTGAGGATTAAGGGGTAAACCTTAATTATGTAGAAAGCCAACATATAAAACATTTACAACGTGTTTCTTAAGAATGCTAAGTAAATAAAATTGTGTGTGTGTTTGTTTTTAATCCCAGAGAAAGAAGTGACAGTGGGGAGAATGCTGGAAAGGAATCTGAGGCGTGAGGACTAGTTGTGGCCCTCACACCAGCAGTCTGAGAAGAAGCGTGAGGGGCAATAGGCAAGCTCTATTGTTCCTTATGGCTTTAAAAACTCCAATCTATCATGAATACTTACACTTTCGTCTCACTCCCACCCCAGAAATTTCTCCCTTTAAAACTATCTCACCTAAGAATCTACAGACTCCCTCAGGAACCCACTCTCTCTCACACTCTCTGTCTTCAGAAGTTAGAGGATTTAACAATTCACCTTAAGTGGCTCCAATTCTGGACTTCAATATTCTTGGGAAAGGAATGTCATACTCCATTGTATTTTTTCCAAGAAATTGTTTAATCTATGTAGTTATTTGACTCTGTCATTAGTGATCTTTGTGCCAAGATAGCTCCTAATCAAATTCTGGCAGAATATAAGTACCATTGAGAAGAAAGCACACAAATCTTCCTTCCGAGAAGTACGTATTTTCCTTTCTGGTGGAGCAATGTTATGCAACAAATGCTTCCAACTGGCTTTTTATCAAGGAAAATCATTACAGATGAAATGCTCTAAGGGACATGATCACAGGAGCCTGAAATGCTTGTAAGTAATTACATTCATGCTGATAATTAGAAGAAATAGTCTGTGTAGTGGATATAGTACAGTCACCTTTCACCACTGGTCTTGGATTTGATTTCTCCAAGGAATGCCAAGAAAAGCCTTTATTTCTTCAGCAGTTTATGTTCCACTCAATCCACTTATTTTGTAATGTAAAAAGGAGAGTCTGAAAAAAAGAGAATGGACACCTTGACATTTTAACTGCTTTGTTTTTAATAAAAATTTTCTTCTTTGAAGTGAATATAAAGCAGGTATGGGCAACAAGCCAGTACATGCTTATTCCTCACCTAACAGCCATCTGTGTCCAAACATGCTGTAGTGCAGCCTTTAAAATGTCCTCATTAGATGTCTCCACTAGGCTGTACACCCTGCTTCTACAAATAAAGCATGTTTAGCAGCCAAAACACCAACACATACATGGGCACAGGGAAAGTGTATACCCCAACCTTGGTGCCAGGTCCTGACACTCAGAATTTAGGAATAAATTTGCCTCCAGAGTCATCACTAGTAAATGTACGTACATGGATGGAACAACTTATCAGAATTGCTGTTTCTCCCCCAACAGCACACTGAGTGCAGGGAGCTTGCAATAAAATTGACAGCAATTCTCTTTTTTATTTTATGGGGAATCTGTTGCCTGTAATCATTGTGGATGAAAATTTGTTATAATTTCACTTCTTAATCAATTGGACGTTCAAAGAGCAGAGAGAGCACTAAACCAAAGAGACACTTCTAGGTCCTTAGCCTGTCTACAATAGTTAATGCCGTGGCTCTCCCCCTGCTCCTTGAAAATCTATTTGGGATTTCCAGTGGCTTTCTTTACTAGTTCCGGCTTTTCTCTTCCCCTTTCCAGGCTCCCGCTGTTGCCCTCAAACCATTCCTCTCAAATTCCTGCACAGTTTCCCCCCATGCTTCTCTTGCTCTATACTCTTCTCCCCAGGAGGAAGCAGCATCTTTTAGTGAAATCAAATGCACTTGGGTGCAAATTTCAGTTTTACCCTCCTCCAGTTTTGGGGCCGTGGGCTTCCGTTTTCCCTCAAAACTTCCCTCACTGGGTCCATGTGAGAATTAAGTGAGACCAGATCTCTATGCACTAGGCAGAAAGCCTCACTCATCAAGAGGTACTCAGTGAGTTTATGTCCTTCTTCTTTCCCTTCACCAGATAAATGTTCCCACTCCTGTAGCTATAAAATACTCTGTGGAAAATTCTTCAGTACATGAGTGTTCCCTGTATGTAGATGATGGCTAAATCTATGTGCCCTGCTCCTATCTCCACCAGCCTGTTGACGTCAGGCCCCCCCAAACCTAAATTTTACCTCATCCAAAGCTAACTATTATCAAGTCACCTACCTCACCATGGGGAGTTGGATTGAATCTCCTTAAAAAATCCTGTGTTGAAGTCCTAACCCACAGTACCTCAGAATATGATGCTCTTTAGAAATAGGGTCATCGCATATACAATTAAGTAAAACGAGACCATACTGGAGTAGAGTGGGCCCCTAATCCAACCTGACTGGTTTTTTACAAAAGGGGAAACTTGGACACAGACATGCATGTAGGACAATGCCATGTTAAGACTGGAGTTGTGCTGCCACAAGCCAGAGAACTTCCAAAAGCCATGTGTGAGGCCTCTTCTAGGCATAGGGCCGTTAGAAGGAAACAACTGTGTGACACCTTGATCATGGACTTCTAGCCTCCAGAACTCTAAAATATGAGTAACTGTTGGTTAAGCCGCCCAGTTTATAATGTTATATCAGTCCTGGAAAACTGCTACACCCAGCCTGAGCCTCCCCCTGCCTGACCCCACACAGCCCTGCTCCCGACTTCCCCAGTTCAGTGATGAACCATAAGGTCATCTTCCCAGCCTCCTGTGTTGGATCACATTTGACTCGTTCTTTTCCTTTGACCATCACATCTATCTGGCACCACATCCTTTCCACTCTATTCTCTACTGACTTCCACAGGCAGAGTCTGCCTCACCCTCTTTCATCAGGCAACAACATCATTGGTCTTCTGACCTCACCATACTCTTGAATGCAGCTTCTGCTCTGCCACCAGACCCACTTTTCAAAATCCCTGATCACTGACCTTTAATGATCCTTAGAATTTGACTTCAGTCTACCTTTTGGTTCCATCTTACAATGTTCTCTTTCTAACCTAACCTCCCACCTTCTAGAACCAATAAAACATCACATCACATCTCCACAAACTCTGGGTGTCTCTGCCTTCCCCCACACCTCCATGCCTATGTGTCTTTGCTGGTGTTTAAAAATTTTAAAAAATGTTTATTGATTTTAGAGAGAGAGGAAGGGAAAGAGAGAAACATAAATGTGAGAGAGAGATGTCAAATGGTTGCCTCTTATTAGTGCTACAACCAGGGATTAAACCTGCAAACTAGGTATGTGCTCTGACTGGGAATTGAACCCCCAAACTTTTGGTGTATGGGACAATGTTCCAACTAACTAAGCCACCCACCAGGGCTTTGCTGGCACTTTTTGTCTGCTTAGAATGTCCTGCATCTTTCTCCTTCAAAAGTCAAATATTACCTAATTTATCAAGGACAGGGGCAAGGTAAGGAGGGAAGGCTGGTTATTAGTATGAACCAATCAGCGAGCAACAGTATGAAGGAAAAGATGGTTGAAAGATTTTCACTTAGATTACAAGTGTCAATAATTATCTTTCAAACACCTAAATCTCTATGTCAGGGAGATTGTCTTTGTAGTAACACTCTATAAATCAGCTAATTATGATATAAATAGTATGTCTTAGTTTGTACTTGGATGACTCCATCAAGTTTGAAACATTGAGTATAAGGTATCTCTGCTCATCCTAAAGCAAAACTAGGTCGAAAAATTCTACCATGGCTAGAATTTAACAAGTTCCTGGAATGAAATATGCCTCCATCCTATTTGCCTAATTACATTACAGCCAAAGTTACATTATCATCTAACAAAATGTCATTAACATAGAAAATATAAAATCCCTCCTGAAAATTTTCCATGCTTCATACCATAGGAGATATTCCATTTTTAGGATTCACCCTCAAGTTTATAATTTCTCCAAAATGTTGCCAATTATAAAGTTTTTAGCACATTCTTCTTGAGGAACATCTTAACAAAGCTGTATTTCCAAGGCTTCTCACTCCTACCATCAACCCCTTCATCCCTCTCTTGAACATTTAACCAATACAAGAGTTGTTAAATCTAGACCAGAGATGTTCAACCGGTACAGTGCAGGAATTTTTGAAAAATGCAATACTGACTAAAGGAGGTCAGGGGCATTGACCTCCTTCCCCTTAGATTGTAAAAGTAAAAAATGACAACAACCAACACAACAACAGACACCCAGTGTGAATGAATCAAAATTATACCTATTTTTTTATCAGATGGGCAAAAACTATAGTACATGTTTTGGTGGGCCACAGAATTTTAGTAATTAGTTTATGTGTGCATGAGATAAAAAAATATTGAAAATCGCTGATTTAGACTATTCTACCAGCCCAAGTCCCCAAATATGCTGTGGAACCCAGCTGCACTTCTTCTTAACATTTTGTCCAACTCCATGGTATGGATTCATGTTATCTCTGGGGAACTTGAGGAAAAAAATATATGTATGATATATGATATATGAAGTTAATATTAATAATTACTGCTAGTTATTAGTATGTAATATAATTATTAATATATTAATATATTATACATAAACAAATATAACATAAAACATTAATATATTATATAAACATATATTATACATAATATACAATATATTTTATGGTATGTAATTATATATTGATACTTATTTATATATAGAAATATATAATATATATTTTATACATGTAAGATGTATATATATCTTACAAATATAAAGAAAAAAAGATTTGTAACTCATGTTTCACAAGCAGCTTGACTGGAAAATTGCAGATTCACCCCTAAACCCTCCAAATTGAAATGCAGCCACTCTTCTACTACAGGACAGGAAACCACTGATATTGTCTTACTCTTCACTAACCCCCTTCTGCAACATGCACTGTGTGTGGCCTGCACCCCAGCCACTTCTGTATCCTTCTGATTCCCTTCATAATTCAATACCAGTAATACCCTTTTGCCACTCTGGCAAGAGGAGAGATGACAACTGAAGAAAAACTATTTTCAAAAGTGATTTTTCCAAGTGGCACAAAGTGGCAAAAGTTAACTATAATAATTACAATAATTAATGTAATAAAGAGCATTATTACACCATTGACCTTTGAGGCTGTAAGAGAGACTTTCTGCTTACAAACACAAACTAACGAACAGTGATTTTTAAAATTACATGCTGAAGAACCTGAAACACCAATCCAAAAGAACCTAAGCACTCCAATGTTCATAGCAGCACAATTTACAATAGCTGTGTGTTGGAAGCAACCTAGGTGCCCATCAGTAAATGAATGGATCAAAAAACTATGGTACATCTACACGATGGAATTCTATGCAGCAGAAAGAAAGAAGGAGCTCCTACCCTTTGCAACAGCATGGACGGAACTGGAAAGCATTATGCTAAGCAAAATAAGCCAGGTGGTGAAAGACAAATACCATATAATCTCACCTTTAATAGGAACCTAAACAACAAAACACACAGATGAGAAAAATATAACCAAAGACACTGAAACAGAGAACAGGCTGACAATGACCAGAGGGGAGAGGGGAGGGAATTTCAGGGGAAAGGGGGAAGGGTTTACAGGAACAAGTATAAAGAACACATGGAAAATAACAAGGGGGTGGAAATGGGAGGGAGGGGGGAGGGCTGGGGGATTGGGCTGGGATGAGAGTAAAAGACTGAAAACTGTACTTGAACAACAATTAAAATAAAAAATAAAAATAAAACCACATGTTCCTCTTCCACTGTCACCCCTGGACCCCATGCCAACTGCTCATTTTCCTTTTATTCATTAAAATTCAAGTGGGGGTAGTGTTATGAGCTTAAATTTGGTACAAAACAAAGCAAACATTCTATTATTTGCAAAATTAAAAGCACTTCACTGGAAAAGGGTTCACCAGTTTCACACGCCCACTCTCACCCCCTCCTCTGCCCCACCCCTCAATGAGTAGAGGGCTTGCGTGGCTGTGCGTGGCTCTTCCTTCTCTCCTTTCACGTCTGCTCACACAGTCATGAAGTTACAAGGAAAGCTTTCTAATTAAATAAATTTTAGTAGTTTCATTTTTAACTCAATCAGATGTTTTTACTTTCTTATAAACTATGCTTCCACTGGTATTTTTTTAATTAGCTTTTTAACTTTTTTTCCTAAGTTTTGAATACAGCTTCTCTCACAATTTAAACAGCCACTGTTTGCCAAATTGTAAATTCTTGTGCATTTGCACACAGGCCTTCACAGAGCCACCAAGAGAAGCAAACCTCAAGTGTATGTGCACCTCAAAATGAGGTGGCCCAGAGCACTTTCTACTTCCTCTAACACACACACACACACACACACACACACACACACACATGCACCCCTTACTGGAATGTTTATATGTCTCAGAGCTTTTCAAGAAATTTGGCTGAGACTTCAAATGGTACTAGATTTCACACCCAACACTTAATTTCTGGTGTTAAAGACAGAAATCCAAATATAATTTTTTTTTAATTGCTAGGATGTGAGCATATGCTTACATCAGACCTCTGGTTACCTCAATAGGTCTCTGTTAATATGGTAAGCTATTGTCACTTTTCTCCATTTCTCTTCCTACCTGCTGATGGCTGAAAATTAAACATAAGTACTTTATTTAAAAAGACAACTATGCTATCATACTTGAAGCACTCAGAAATGGTTTATTACTTTTCAGTCTTTCATTCAAATTTACTGTCTCCAATGTAGTGCAACATGGCTCTTTGTTTCTCTCTGCCTTAGACTGCAGGAACCTAAATTGCAAGAATTAGTTTTAAGAGGGCATTTGACAGGACTGAACTTTGCTTTCATACCATATCCTACATCAAATTCCTATTATATAAGTATATGACTTATTCTACCTTTTGTTATATCTTCAGTTTTAAATGCAACAATTTCCTCATATAAAAACCCTGAGTAGTTTGTGAAAGATATAGAAACATTCAGTGTCTGATTATTCATCACAATGCATGAGACTGTGTGCTCTGAAATTACTAAAACTTCACCTTCCTATGAAAAATGTTTTCTTTCTCTAAAAATAAATAAAATGGACCCATCTGACTGCATTGTGATAATATTATGTTTTCAGGGCCCTGTGAAAATTAAAATGTAGAGCCCCTTACTTAAAAATTATTAATAATTTCAAAGCAGTAGCAGCAGGGCCTTAAACCAAGGGTAAGACCCTGGGCAGCTGCATAAGTTGCACGCACATGAAGATGGTCCTCCTCGGGGCCGCTGAATAACTTGCATAAGATGAAGCATTCACAAGCAGCTGGAATTAGAACCCTGGCAGGTTAACTTCAGAATTTAGATTCTTACTCTTAGACACAACAATAAGCACCATTTATTGAGTGTCTTCTCTAATCCATATGATAGTCTAGATAGCCATTATCATCTCCATTTGCAGATGAGAAAACTGAGACTTAGAAAGGTCAAGTAACTTAAACACTGAAGTGGACAATTGTTATTCTTATTTTTATTTTTTGGCTATTTAGCATCCATTACTCCCTCCTAATAGCACATCAATACCTTTGTGAAGAGTTACCTTTTGCAGAACATAAGCACCCTGAAGGCAAGCATGCTTTCTTGTGCTGGAACATATCCCCAGTGCCTAGAAGAGTGGGAGATAATGGGTACTAAATGTTTGCTGGCTGAGATGTATGCACTGTGTTCCCTGAGCCTTACATGCTCAGATCCCTCAGATCCTTCCTCCCACCACCAGCACGCGCCCTATGGTAGCACTCTCCTAGAATTTTGACTATTTAGTAGGGTGCCAAAAATACAGACAAATTAGAGCCTGATCACAGTGACTCTGGCCTGACCAGAAGTACAGCAGATTATGCTTTGTGCAGATTCTGTCTTGATTCTAAGCCTCACTCTAGCCCTCTCATCATGTGTGTGAGCTATTACTCACTATATGTATGTCTGGATCAGGCGTCTGCAAGGCCACCCTCAATTTGGAAGATTTGCCAGAACTCACAGAATTCAGAAAGTCTGTTAACACTCACGTGTGTGGTTTATTACAGCAAAAGGATGCAGGTTAAAAAATATAGGGTGGAACCCAGGAGGAAACAGGAGCAAGCTTCCCAGTAGTCATTTCCCAGTGGAGTTGCGAGGGCAGTGCCTCATTATCTCACAGCAACACGAGAGAACACAGGCAGAGCACTGCCAACCAGGGAAGCTCAACCAGGGAAGCTCACTGGGGGGACTCTTGATGTCCAGGGTTTTTATGAGGGTCAGTCTCATAGGCATACAGCACCTGTGTGATGGATCTTAGCCCTCAGAGATCAAATAATACATCTTAGGCCTCAGAGGTCAAATAATACAGTGTGCCCCTGGGCCTCAGGTGAACAAAATTGATGCTCACTATAAGTCACATTGTTGGCATTAACTACCTGACCAAACTGATACAGCATGGCACAAATCTCAGGAATACAAAAACCCTCTTCTCGGGCAGAGTCTATCCCAAGGACTCAGAGGCTATCTCCCAGGAGCTAGTCAAGAGCAGTCCTTCTGAAAACAGGCCTTTCTTTGGGGTGTGCAGGGCCTCAGCAGCCTGGGTTAACCTTTTACTGCACAATATCCAATAAATCTCTTTTCTTAAATTAAGTAGAATTGATTTCTGTTGCTTGCACTCAATAAACATATGCAATCCCACACCTAGTAACCGTGGAACCAACATGTAAGGTTAGGTCTGCCTGATTCCAAAATCTATGCCACTGAAAATTGGTTGTTACAGGGCATCCTTTGGGATAGAAGTTTATTAACTAGAGCCCTAATGGTCTATAAAAGTCAAAGCACCACTCAGCAGTCTTACATCTTGGAATTCACCCTAAGGAAATAGTGAGTGAATGCACAAAGATGGATTTCAAACATATTCATTACAACATCATTTTTATGCTACAAAATCAGAAACAACCTATACATCCAACTAATAGGCAATTGGTTAAATAAAAACTCAGCAAGGTTTTTCTGCAAAGGGCCATATAGTAACTGCCTTCAGCTTTTCAGGCTGTACAGCCTCTGTTGCAGCTACTCCATGCAGCCACTGCAGGGCTAAGGCAGCCATAAGCGAATCGTAAACAAATGTCTGGCTGTGTCCCAGGGAAGCATGGCCGGTGCAAGAAGGGGCAAGACTGGGCCTGCAGGCTGTAGTTCACTAGCCCCTGCACTAATTATAACACTATAATACACAACAATATTATTCAGTCATTTTTTAAGTAAGTAAATTTATATGTACAGATATAAAAAGACACCCATGACATACAACTTTGGGCGGGGGGAGATTTGTGAATATGCAGGAAAAATGTTGAAGTGATATACACAAGGCTGTCTATAGTTATCTCTGGAAGGCTGGAGTTATGTGGGACTTTCACTTACTAGATCATGTACTTCTGCATTGTTTGAAAGTTTTTTGTTACAAATGTGTATGCTATTTACAACCAGCTAGAAAAATCCATTTCAGAATAAAAGCTTGAGGATCCAGCTGGAACACCTGCTCAGTCTCACACTAAATTATTCAGCCTCTATTAAAAAAACCTTGAATACAGGATGACTTCTGTGTTTAGTAGTTCAGGGCATTTCTCCCAGCATAAGCATGAAGATGTCCTGACTCCTGGAGTTCCTTCCAAGCAATGTTCCTGAGAACACTTCCAACCATCTGGTCGAACCGATAGAGCATGGCCCAAGGCCTCCAGAATGTAAATAGACTCTTAAGGCCAGTGTTCTTTTTCTCTTTCCATCACAATAAATATCCCATCAACAGTCTTTTCTCAAAAGGAATAGATTTTTAACCACCCCCAAAATATATGAGCCCTGACAGGGAAGGTATTGTTTTGTGAGTTTCGAGGAATGGTTTTTATTTATAGCTGTCATACTCCAAATGCCTAGAATTCCAGTTCAGTTTCTAAAATATTACACAAATGCCTGGAATCAACCTGTTCAAATTAACAGGCCAGCAACAACACCAAGGTACTCAGGGTCCTTAGAAACTAAAAATATAATACTTTCTTGACCTGAATTTATATGTTCCATAACTGTATTCATACACCATAATACACAAAATATCCAATGCTAACTGATATGCATAATCTTACCAGTTTCTCATTCACCATCTCTTTTTTTTAATGACTGCTAACTTCACTGGTTGTTTACAGAAAAGAGGGAAAGACAAGAACCCAAAACTTTTGCACAGACCGTGTTCATATCTGAGGGCTCACCAGTAGCTGTCTTTCACAGAGAAAGACCACAAGAAATGTTCCATGGAGGCTGGGTTTTCTTTCTCAACCACAGTGTCATGTAATTTCAGACTCATAACCCATGATATAGAATTACTTGCAGTAGCTATTCTATCTGGAAGTAGTATTTAAGTGCTTTTTAAAAGACTGTTGCTAACTTTTTCATGTGTAAAAAAAATGACAACATAGTATCCTCATTTTTGTTTTTAATTCTCAGTCCAGGATATGTTCACTGATTTTAGAGGGGTGGGATGGGGGAGAAAAAGAGAGAGAAAAACGTCAATGTGAGAGAGAAACATTGATCCATTGCCTCCTGTATGTGCCTTGACCAGGGATTGAAACTACAACCAAGGTATGTGCCCTGAGCAGGGAGCAAACCCACAACCTATTGGTGCACAGGATGACACTACAACCAACTGAGCAACCGGTCCAGGGCCCCATGGGGTTTTTTGTTTGGTTTTTTTTAATTTTATTTATTTATTTTTAGAAAGGGAGGGAGAGAAACATTGATGTGCAAGAGAAACATAGATTGATTGCTTCTCACCTCCTCCCAACCAGGGACCTGGTCTACAATGAGCCTGTGCAACAAAGCCCATGCCCCGAACTGGGAATTGAACTGACAACCTTTTGGTTTGCAGGATGATGCCCAACCCACTGAGCCACATCAGTCGGAGCAGGGCCTCATGTTTTTAACATAAGAAAACTAATTTGTAGGCAGGTTGCTCAGAGCCAATCAAAGGAAGCCTCCCTTTCTGTTAATTGGATAATTAATGACATTTTTAAAACTAGCACTGATCCAAGTACCTTTTATGCTCAATGGCAGATTGATTATCCAGGAAGCAGTTCTCCGCTATCTTTATTATGTGTTTGGATGAGAAGGAAGGCCTTGGGGAGCAACAAAAGGATTAGCTTTGTTTACTCCCCACTCCCCCCTTTCATGTCCAGCCTCCTTTGTGAGTCGGCTGTGATTTGAGTCTTAGAAGAGATGAATCTTGATAAAAATCTTTAATAGAATTAAAAACCTATTCTCAGCATCAAAACTAGAATTTTGATCATGTCCTTACATCCATGGTGTCTTAGGGGAAATAACTCTTTGCCCACTTGCCTGTATTTATCTGCCAAGCTTCTTTGCTGTCCCCTTGTCCCCCCACCCCCGCCTCCATCACTCATATTTCTATGACTAAAAAACAAAACCGTGGGCTGGTTATCACTACAGTATCATTTATGTGTGTTCTTCAAGCAGCCTGCAACACAGCCAGAAGATAATGGACACCTCATTTATTCAAGCTCTGAATGATCATATTTAATTCCCTGTGACAGCTGTCTTCCCCACATTAGCATTGCAAATAAGTCCGGTTTTGTAATGGCCTGCTATTGAACATGATTCAATTATGTGTGGTCTGTATGGAGGCAGGATATGGTCCTAGTATCTATAGCAATATTTCTGCAAGCTGCTGCTCTTTACACTGCTCACATTTAAGCTGGCTGTTTACCACAATGCTTTCCTTGAACTGTACTGAACTAACTATACTTTCAAATAAAATAAAGAGGGATGAATGTAATTTGAAAAAGCAGTTACCGGGCATATAGATATCACATGCCTCCTCCCCTTTATATTTGTAATCAACCTGGAAGCACTTTGAAAAAATTGCCGATTGTCCCATTTTAAAACCCAGATAATAAAATCATTATGGCCAATTAAATGATTAGGCAATGCTAGACACATGGGGTTCAATGCCCGGTTTTGCATATCATGAACACATATTAGGCATAAGGCAATAAGCCTGAATTTAGAGTCATTTTCATGTAATGGAGGTGAGAAACCTATACACAGAAGAAAGGGAGATTCCAAGGTGCTAATCTTAGCATGGGGTAAAATGCATCCCTCTCTCTTCAAAAATGTACAGTTTACAGCTTACTAACTGGCTCCTGCCTCCAGAAGATCCTCTACAGATGTAGCCCCCACCAGGGTTTCCGCGGAGCCTTCCAGCTTTGGCAGCTGTGGAACCAGCACGTCATGGGAAGACAGAAAAAGGCAGCTGGGTAGGAGAGAAGAACTACACACCCAGATTTCCCAAGACATCATCTCAGATCCTATGCCACAGTGAGCTTGGGGCCACTAGGCTGCCTGCCTGCCTCATGTGACTTATGGTCTCCCAAGGGACCAAAAGCTCTCTGGGCAGCTTTTTATGTCTGATGTTAGAAGGAACCCAGGTGGTATGGCACACCTAGATGGGACTCCTGGCTTTCCTCATGGCTGGGAGGGGTAGTAACCCCCCCAGCTGGTGGGAAGTCTGTCTGCAGGGAGGGTGAGTCCTGGTCTGGTGCCCAGGTCACATGGAAGCCTAGAAGGCAGAGATGCTGGGGCAGCCTGACATTTGGAAAGTTACATTTGTTTCAGGAAGGGGTTAATAAACATACTTGACTCCACCTAAGTTATGCCCTTCAACACAGCTTTCCTCAGTAAAAAATGTTGGCATTCTGATCCCCATCTGTTTGACTCCCAAGTCTGTCTCTCATGTGGTTGGGAGTTTGGAAGAGGGGGGCTGGTTATCTGCTGAGCCCAACCCCTGACCCTGGGCAGGGAAACCCTTCCCCTGCTGTTTGACATTAACTTAACATGCAGCAGGCTTTCTCAGACCTTAATGTGCATGCATATCACCCGGAGATCTTGTAAAATTGCAGATTCTAATTTATCAGGGCTGGGATGGGGCCTCGGATTTCACATTTCTAACAAGCGCCCAGGTAATGCCAGTGCTGCTGGTTCATGGTCCATACTTAGAGAAGCAAGAAGCCAGGTGCTGTAAGAAAGGGAAGCAGAGTACTCTACATCCTCTTCTTTCTCCTGTTAAAGCAGGGGTCTTCATATTTTAGTGTGGGTTAGAATTACCTGAAAACTTTTAAAAATTCAAATTATTGGCACTCACTCCCAGGAATTTTTGCTATTCTCATGCAGTGGGTGCTGGAATCACACTGTGATGCTGCTAAGGAGTCACACAAGGACTCTTCTCCAGAGCATCTCAGTGCCACCTTGCTTTTTCATGGCCCCTGACATGTTGCAAAGCGCTTTCACATCAACTATCAGATTTGATCTAATAGGTCTGCCCCTAGTCTACGGATGAAGAAAGAGACACAGCGTATTTGAAACATGTCTAAGGCCACATGACTACTTAGTAGGGTTGGCCAGCTAAACACAGGGTCTTGCCCGTGTGTCCCAGGAGCCCCCTTAGTCCTTAGCAAACCAGGACTAATAATGGACACCCTGTTAATTATTCACAGCACCAAAAGGGAAGAAACCTGGGTTCTGTTTAATTCAGTGTGGTAAACCCTCTAAACATTAAATGCAATAGTTAAGTAACAGACACTGACTGCCTGATTTGGGCCAAAATGAAATATATTGGAAGGGCTTTGGGTGACTCACAAAGTCCCAGGGAAGACTAGAAGATCAAGATCAGAAAATGAGCAGAAACAAGGAAGACTAGGCATCAGAACCAGTGCTACATACACTTGAACCCAGAATTCACCAGTGACCTGGTATCAAGCAGTCAGTGCCCCAGCTGGTAGCCCCACTGTCTCTGCTGCCTCTGTGAAGTGGTTGCTGCTGTCACTGTTCGTGTTGGCACACAGGAATCCCACTTTTCCTGCTTCTCTATTATTCTCTCCCAATTCAAAGTGCAGGGTACATGCACCTGATTGGCATGTCCTGGTCACAGTCTGTATCATACTTGCATGGAAAGCTGATCCATCATTTTCAGAAACTCAGAAAACTCCCATAACCTTGGAAAGGGATTAAAACACAGGAAGCCAAAAAGCAAAAACAAAAACAGTATGCCAGTGCACTTTTACCCTTGTATTGGAAAGTCAACCTACTAAAGAAAAGAGGACTACGATGTTCAAGTAGTACTTTTAAAAGTACACCCTAGACTTCCAGCCAAGATGGAGGCATAAGTAGACACACTGTGCCTCCTCGCACAACCAAAGGAAGGACAACAACAGTTTAAAAACAAAAAACAACCAGAATTGATAGAAAATCAAACTGCATGGAAGTCCAACAGCTAAGGAGTTAAAGAAAACATATTCATCCAGCCTGTAGGAGGGGTGGAGTTGGGCAGCTGGGTCAGAGAGGACTCAGGGCAAAGCAGCAGCTGGCGGAACCAGCAAGGCGTCAGATAGTGGAACAAGGCAAGGCTCACAAGGCAGCTGGTGAGCCAGCGGTCCCACATTCATGCACAGATAAACCAGGCAAAACTGGGGAGCAGGATGGACCACACAACCCAGGGTCCCAGCTGGGGAAATAAAGCCTCAAAACAGTGATTGAAAACACCTGTGGGGGTTGAGGTGCCAGCAGAAACTCCCAGCCTCATAGGAGAGTTCATTGGAGAGGCCCACAGTGTCCTAGAATGTACACAAACCCACCCACCCGGGAATCAGCACCAGAAGGGCCCAGTTTGCTTGTTGGAAGTGGGGGAAGTGACTGAGAGCCGACAGAGAGCAGAGCAAGCACCATTGTTCCCTCTCTGACCCCTGCCCCACATACAGCCTCAAAATGCAGCAACGTGGGTTGCCCTGCCCAGCCAGGTAAACACCTAAGGCTCCGCCCCTCACTGTGCAACAGGCACATCAAGACAAAAAAATGGCCCAAATGAAAAAACAGATCAAAGCTCCAGAAAAAATACAACTAAGTGATGAAGAGATAGCCAACCTATCAGATGCACAGTTCAAAACACTGGTAATCAGGACGATCACAGAATTGGTTGAATTTGGTCAAAAACTAGATGAAAAAATGAAGGCTAAGCTAAGTGAAATAAAGGAAAATGTACAGGGAACCAATAGTGATGGGAAGGAAACTGGGACTGAAATCAACAGTGTGGACCAAAAGGAAGAAAGAAACATCCAATCAGAAAAGAATGAAGAAATAAGAATTCAACAAAATGAGGAGAGGCTTAGGAACCTACAGGACATCTTGAAACATTCCAACATCTGAATTATAGGGGTACCAAAAGGAGAAGAGGAAGAGCAACAAGTGGAAAAGTTATTTAAACAAATAATAAAGGAGAACTTCTCCATTCTGGCAAAGGAAATAGACTTCCAGGAAGTCCAGGGAGCTCAGAGAGCCCCAAAGAACTTGCACCCAAGGAGGAACACACCAAGGCACATCATAATTACATTAGCCGAGATTAAAGGAAAGGAGAGAATCCTAAAAGCAGCAAGAGTAAAGGAGACAGTTACCTACAAAGGAGTTCCCATGAGACTGTCAGCTGATTTCTCAAAAGAGACCTTACAGGCAAGAAGAGGCTGGAAAGAAGTATTTCAAGTCATGAAAGACAAGGACCTACATCCCAGATTCCTCTATCCAGCAAAGCTTTCATTTAGAATGGAAGGGCAGATAAAGTGCTTCTCAGATAAGGTCAAGTTAAAGGAGTTCATCATCACCAAGCCCTTATTTTATGAAATGTTAAAAGTACTTATCTAAGAAAAAGAAGATAAAAATATGTACAATAAAATGACAGCAAAGTCACAATCATTAACAAGCACACCTAAAACAAAAACAAAAGCAAACTAAGCAAACAACTAGAACAGGAACAGAACCACAGAAATGGAGATCCAATGGAGGGTTATCAACAGGGGAGTGGAAGGGGGAAAGAAGGGAAAAGGTGCAGAGAATAAGTAGCATAGATGGTAGATAGAAAAATAGACAGGGGGAGGGTAAGAATAGTATGGGAAATGTAGAAACCAAAGAACTTATATGTATGACACATGGACATGAACTAAATGGGGGGAATGTGGGTGGGAGGGGGTGTGCAGGGTGGAGGGGAGTGAAGAAGGGAAATGGGACAACTGTAATAGCATAATCAGTAAAATATATTTTTAAAAAAATACACCCTAAAAATAAGATGTCCATATTGCCCTATAGCTATAGATACTAGAAAGTGAGATATTCATAACTTTTACCAACAGTAGAGTCGTTTTCATAGTAACATAAATACACATAGAATATAATCAATTATATACAGAAGTGTGTAACTCAACTCCTCTTAGAAAAATCACCCGTTTTAAGTCTTTGAATTAGATACTGCTGAAAGAGCTCTCAGAATATTTCACCCAAACTGTTATTTATATTCTCCAAAGATATTAGACTAAAATGTAGCCATAAGGTTGCCTTTTCTTTCCTACCTGCTAGGGAAGCTCATTAGGAGGGCAATGATGCTGGTATCTTAATAAAAAAAAAAAAACAGATGTAATTTTAACACACACACAATTACAGAGGTGAAAGCATTATAAAGCAAAAAGTAGGTGAGGATATGAGCTGCTTCTCTTTAACCACAGAGCACAGGCAAACAAGTAAACAGTACACAGCCACTGAAATTTTACAAGCCTGTGGTCCGTAGTCTACTGTATGCTATATTCACTAACGGTGGAACTTATCCTAAATCACCAAATCTGTCATAATAGATGTAACAGCTTTTCTTCAGATTATGAGACTGACGCTCTGCTTACTGTGCTAAGAGGACGGACTTGTAACAGCTTTTTCTGATGCCTCATGGGCTTGAAGGATTCTTTCAAAAATGCCTCCATATTCTGTCCTGATTCCTCACTATTCCCTTTCTTGATTTTCTGCAGCTGTTTTTCTTAAGCATCTGAAGTAAATTATTCTTGTTGTTCCCTCCAGACATCTGCTGATAAGTCTACTCTAACTTGTGCAATTTCCTAGATCTGTGCTACAGTCCTTAGGAGAATCTTTGACTTCCTTTTTTCCTCCCTTTTGTGGTTGTGCTCTCAGGATTCTAATTGCACACTGTTTTGTTGGCTCCAGTAACACCCCTGGTCTCAGTTCACCCTGTACTTTTATCTCAGAGTTTCCCACATCCCAGGATGACATCACCCCAATCCTCATGTGATACACAAACTAGTCTCCCCTCCCTTGCAAGGAAAGGGTGAACTGCTGCAGAAAAAATCCAAAGCCTTTCTGCAGTGTCCTTTACCACAGGTGTGATACCCACGTCTCTGTGATAGGCACACTCCCCAGTCTGGCTGATGTCCAGTCTTCCTGTGCCTCTGTCCCATTGCATTAAGCTGTTAGACAATTTAGAGACTAAAGATGAACATCATCACTCCTTTGCTTGAATGTCACTTATTAAAAGCACCCCACTTTGTCCCTTACACTGGTGAACAGAAAATGCAATAGCGTAATGGGAATTTGTCGAGTAAATGCACAGAAATCATCAGAGACAGTTCTAGAAGTCTGTGTCATATGGGTAACTACTCACCCTGTAAATTCAAAGGTATTTGATTTTATGCCACCCTATTCCACCCCAGTTTACACTTCCCCCAGCTTGCTGTAACAAACCTTGGCATGTGTACCTCATCCCTCATTCCTCTCACTCTTTCACACTCTGTTGGGATACCTGAATTCAATAAACAGTATGCTCTCTGGCTTGCAATTCTCTGTGACTATGTCTTATCTGCCCTGAAAGTGCCCACGCCTAGAGTCTTTTCCAGATTCATCTCCAGCCTTTGCACTTCTGTTACTTCATCTCCCTCCTCCAGGTCCTCTACTCTCCCGCCCACATCCCCCTCCCCATGCTGAGAGGTGACCGGTGGGGCTGAACCTCTTCTTCCCACACAATAACACACAGAATCTATCTTAGCAACCAGGCCTGACATTAGCACATAGTCTCACTTCAGAACCTTCCACTGAGGCCAAAGGAGCCCCTGACAGGAGCCACTATACCATGCCTGTGAGTCTCTGGAGACCCCAAACCACTTCAGCATACTCCAAACCAATCTTCCCGGCACTTCGCAGGATGCTGGTTCCACTTCAGCAAAGTACCCTGCTGAAAGACGTAACTAGTATAGTTAATGAGAGTGCTGGACACACTGGCACTAAGGAAATTAGCCAGAATTTAATTCTGTCCATTAAATTGCTTTGAGATAGATGGCTCACCACAAGCTCCCCTTGGGGCACACTTTAAATCATGGGTGTGTTTTCAAAAATCAGACAATATTGGCTCCTAGGCTGTAATAAGATGTCTTTGCCATAATAATCTGTTATTATATATGTGAATCTGTTTAGCACTTGGCATCTTTTCTGTAGCAGTTTAACATGCCCTAAAACACACTCATTTGTAATGGGTATAAGATGAGCCAGAGACATGCAGCGGCAATGTGCTGTGTGTTCTTTTCTTCCTCAGGCATTCAACATTCTTGTTTCCTGAACACCATATCATTCGAATACCTGTTAATGCAGCAAATGTAATTTGTTTGACTTAAAACAAGTACATGTTCTACAGGTTAACCAGTTGTTCTTTGCATTAATTGCTTGGAAATTCCCTTTACTTTTAATCACTTTTCCTGATTACATGAATTTTATTCAAACCTTAAATAATATAGTGCTGAGACTATAATGATCAGAAATAAGTTGAATGTACAACATTACATTTTTTTTACTTGTAGGGAGGAAATAGTGTTCAGTTATTTCAGGCTTCCAATTTTGCATCATTATATGCCCCCCAGAAATCAAGATGACACCTCTTAGCACTTTGTCAGGAGACCTCAGCCCCTAGTCTCCTCTGAGAAGCATCATGTCCTTTACTTCCAAGAACACTCTCGCACTGCCCATGCACAGGAAGCATCTCCATCCAGAAAAACAGTAAATGCAAGAAGCAATAAACAAAAATGAAATGAAATCTCAGCACATTTTTCGAATTTTTTATACACCTACATACATGCAAATGCACCTCTGTGTATTTGTATGTGCATCTATTGCTTTTTGTTTCATATGTTTGGGAATTATGCCACACATATTATAATTTGCTTTTCCATTTAACCATATCTATGAACACTTTTTTCATGAATGCTTACTTTTTGATATGTTTGCTTATAACTAGAAAATAAATTTAAGTTTTCACAAATAAAACAAATGTACTACTTAGGCAGAAATACACAGAAAACCTAAAGCAATAAATTATTATATTAACTAACATAATAATATAATATAATAATAATATTATACTAATAATATTACACTAATGATATTATTATTATAATATTATACTAATATAATTATTATTATTATAAATTATTATATTAACTTAATTACAACTAAGTTGTAATCTGCTTATTTCAGTTTAATAAATGATTAGATAATCAAGTTTATATTTTCTGCTAAAAAGAAACAGCCGTTCAGAACAAGGTAGTTCTCCCAGAGGATCCAGTTATTCAGTTCCTGGGGTTAAGAAAAACACCAAGAACTTATATAAATTATTTGACGTAGTCATGTCAAAAAACATTATGTGACTAGACATCCAGTAATTCATGTATTATATTATTATGTTTCTATAAGTCTTTGCTTGTATGAAATTTGTGAAAGTGTTAACTAGTGCTTCTAAAATCATCCCTGCCTGTATACAACTAAATATAAAAATTATTCAAAATGGTTACATGTAGCAAGTACAAAGCAGAACCCTTTTACCCTGTGGATTTGGAGTCAGAAGTTACAGAGAGATTAAGAATTATGTGTCCTTGTTCAGTTTTTCTTTTCAACCAAACAAATCATTCATTACTGGAAGAGAGACCCCCAAACCCATTCAAACATGAGTGAAAAAGTCCATTGTCTCTATTTAAAAAAATCCTTTTCTTTAAACAGCTGCCAGAGAGAAGCCACCAGCTGCCCTGATGGTTTGGCCAGCAAAGCCGACTAACGTGGAAATGATCATAAAATGGCAACATCCAGGGGGCCTAGCATCCCCAACCAGGGTCTGCAGAGTAGGTGGCAAGCAACTTGAGTTCCCCAAGACAAGTCCCCATTTTTCCAGGCCATCTTCACATAATGCATAGGATATCTGGCAGCCAACTTTGGTTATGGCAGCTTTCAAACAAATTTTCCACATGTGATTCTGAACAGAGGCTTGAATGAGAGGCCCAAGCGGCTGTTCTGTTATATGCATTCTCAGTCTCTCAGAGCAACCAGGTGAGCTCATGGTCTCAAGCTCCAGGTCTAGGGTGCAGCTTCTGCTAATGGACAAGAAAATAATACTGAGATTTTAGTGCTTCAAATGTTACATGATAGTTCAGATACTGAAGCCATTGTCCAGACTTTACTGTGAGGAAATCCTCTACCAAGTTGCATCTAACAGAAGATTCCTCACCAGAACCATGACTTCCTACCAGACCAGAGGGGCTCCCGAATTTGACCACCTTGTGCCCAGAAACAAAGCAGAACACTCACAGTAGGAGAGACTTTCAGACTAGACACAGACCTCCGCCACCTGGATCACCATCTGCCCACTCCTGATTCATATAAGATCTCCTCAACTAGCACAGGAAACTGCCCCACCCCTCTCAGCCACAAGGCCTGAGCTCACTGGGGCCTGGTCACACACACGCGTCACAAACTGACCACATCCACACACACTTGTCTGTCCTTCCCTCCTGTCTCAGAGAAGTAAACACCCCTCTCCTCACAAGCCATGCTTTTATTCTGCCTCTTGCCTCCTTCATGATCTCATCGATCATTTTCTTTGACCTCAGTCACTTATATTTCACTGACTCCTACCCCACAGCCCACAGATACATTTGGGTTCCTAACTCCCAGACCACAGTTTCTAGATACCAGCTGGTTTCCTTTCCTTTACTGCCAAGTTTCTTGAAAGAGGACCCTATATTAGCCCTCTATCCTTAACCCTACTCACACCTCCCTTTATTAAAATCTGTTTACTCCAGTCATCCCAGTTGAATTCTATTTCCTGTGAAGGCCCTGATGATTTGCTTTCTAAATCTATATTTTCTTGTCCTTAAAACCAGAATAACAGTACTGCACTCTTTAGGATGCATTACAAAGGCTAAGCCATTGCAACAAAGAGACCTCAAATTATGGTGGCTTATTTCTTTTTCATATAACAGGCCTGGAATGAGAGGACTGGTTATCAGGAAAGCCACACCTGCTGTGGTCACTTAGAGAACCAGGATTTTTTCATTGCTGATTCATCAGATTTTACCGTGTGTGAAAATCAGCAGGAATTCTTGCTAAAAATGAAAATTCTGGTTTAGGGGTCTGGACCAGGGCCTGAGTTTCTTCATTTCTAACAAGCCCCCAGATGACACCAGGCTGCCAGGCTGTGCACCACACTCTGAATGGAAAGACTGTGGGCATCATCCATGCCTGTTTAATGAAATGTGGGTCCCCATCACCTCTGTCTTCCAGCTCACAGAAAGGAAAGAGGACATGGAGAAGAGCACATGCCCAGTTTCTTAAGACACAGACTCAGAAGTGGCCCTCACCTGTTCACACTCCTTGGGCAAGCACTAGTCCTGGGGCCATAGCTGGATGCAAACAGGAGTGGGGACCTAGGCATTCATTTTATTAACTATGGTATTTGCTAAAGGGACCGAGAACAGAAAGTAGATAGATACATTTGAGTACGGTCTCCTCTACAAAACTAAGACAACTGTTGGAATGTAGGTGGACATTCCGCCTACACTGAACTTAAAGGGCATAGGATGGTGAAGTCTCATTTCAACAGGAGCTACAAGCAGTTAGTTGAGAAGTAGAATTGTGAGGGTGCTGGCTGGAATCACTGTAGTATGAACCTAGGAGGGCAAGTGTGCCTCTAACAGAAGTACAGAGCAACAGTCTAGGGCACTCAAGATTCAGGAATAGCTGTAAGAGTACCTTGCCTTGGCCGGGTCTATTTTGGCTCTGATGGAAGTCCATATATTCTTGTGTAATTCAGAGCATTGTTCAAGGTGAAGGACCCCTGCAAAATTTGGTCCCAGGTTGCTTGAGCTGAGGGCAACCATATTATGACACATATGCAAGTTTTTTTTTAATCCTCACCCAAGGATATGCTTTCCATTCGTTTTAGAGAGAGAGGAAGGGGCAGGCGAGAGAGAGAGAGAAGCATCAATGTGAGAACAAAACATCAGTTGGGTGGCTCCTGTATGCACCCCAACAGGGGATCAAACCACAACCTACATATGTGCTCTGACCAGGGATCAAACCCACAACTTTTTGGTATATACTCCAACCAACTGAGCCACCCAGCCAGGACATACGTATGCAACTTTTATCTGTACTAAAGCATAGACTCTGGAACAAGACCTTCTGAGTTTAAATCCCAGTTTTGCTACTTTCTGTGTAACCTGGGACAAATTACTTACTCTCTCAGTGTTTGTTTCTTCATTTTTAAGGTGAGGATAAATACGGCACTTACTTCATGGAGTATTTTGAAGATTAAATGAGGTGACACATTTAAAGAGTTTTACAGTGTCTGATACATAGTAAGTCTTTAAATGTTATGTTAAATATATATATGTGTATGTATTTGGAGAGAGAGAAAAAATTTATATACACACACACACAAATAAATCTCTACAATGTTATTTCCTGAAAATGCTGACCTCATAGGACCCAATCCAAAGTTCATTCTGTTTTCTTTATCCTTCTCCTAAGCCCCACTTCTTCAGTGAATCATTCTTGTTGATACTCACCCAGATGGAAAGGACAAGGAAGCTCAGGTACTATGGATGATCCTGGCAACTCCACACACCCTAGTATGATGGATGTAGAAGAAATCCATGTCAAAGCACACTTGGGCATAGTGCATGAAGGCAACTTCTCATGAACTGCTCTTACACCCAACCCCAAAAGAGTAGAAAGAAGCAATCTGATCATCCCTGAAAACATTAATGGCTCAGAACCATGCTAAGAGTTCATGTTGAGTTTAAATCATGTTATTCTCCTTCTTCCCTGTATTTGCCCTCATTGAAAATCTTTTATAAAATTGGGTTAAAATATCAAGGGCAATTTTGAAATAACAAAGGAAATAATTATCAAATGATTCAAATAAACATATAAGGTGGAGCTTGATAGGACCTAGTGCTACTCTCTTTAGTAACTAAAGAGAATAACAAGAAACTATCATAGGCCCCTGCTGCAGAGCCAATGGAGAGAATAGGGCTAATTGTCATTGGGAGCATCCTAGGTCTTTCTTTAGCTTCTGGTAAAACCATTTCTTTATTCCTCTTCAGCTACTTTCTTAAACCAATATCATTCTCACAAGCATACTACCACCCCAAACTGTTGCCTATGTCAATAAAATCCATTGAACGTGCCCCACAGAAAGCTCTGCATGGCAGAGTTACAGCAAATGTCCAGTCCCCAAGGAACTTTCTCTATTAGGAATGGGAGCCCTGAAAGAGGGTTTGATGGGATCATTCCATCCAATCACTTCATCTTACAGATTATTTCCTTCTTCTAGACAACAAATGTTTCTAAGTTCCTATGTGTCAGGCACTGGAAAGATGAGAAACAAAGTCTAGAGAATCTAAAGTTACACAGTTAGTTTCAAACCCTGGACCAGGGCACCAAGTCTTCTGACCCCCCGCCAAAGCATTTCCCATCACACTCTGCTTCTCCTAGGGTGCCCCTTACTCTGAGAACACAAGTGAATATCTGCCACAGCATTTATCTCCAGGCAGGCAAATTCCTATTGAAAGAACACCGTAAGCAAATTAACAAAGAAGGTCCTCTTTCCTCCGGGCCCCGTAGGCATCCACCAGGCTGACAGAAGCAGTCATATTTCTTGAGCACTATCTATGATCCAGGGCCTATTCTTTAGCTACATTTTCCCATTTAATTTTCACAACTACCCTCTCAGGTAGGTTTTCTGGTTACAGATGATAAAACCAAGCTTAGAGAGGGAGGGAAGGAGGGGAAGAAGGAAGGAAGGAAGGAAGGAAGGAAGGAAGGAAGGAAGGAAGGAAGGAAGGAAGGAAGGAAGGAAGGAAGGAAGGAAGGAAGGAGGGAGGGAGGGAGGGAGGGAGGGAGGGAGGGAGGGAAAAGACAGAAAAGAAACAAAACATTTGTCCAGAATTTCATAGCTAGTAGTGTGAAACTCATCTCTTCCCAGTAGCAAAGCCAGAACTGCAGAACCGTTTTCCACTGCCTAGTAATGTAGTAAAATAAACACCTGACTGCACTGCTGTTTCTGAGACCATAATTTCTCAGGCTACACAAGAACTTTGGCACATATGAATTACTCAGGATTGTTAAATACTCTGAAACTATGATACTGTTGGACAGGGGTGACTTATCCATATGCCTTGGGGACCCCCTAGGCTCTGTCCGCTAAATCACTTTTTCAGGTTTTGCAGGAAACCTGAATAGGAAACAAAAGTGACAATATTTTAAATCAACCAGGATCCATTAGTTATACTGTGCCTATATCTTTATGTAAACGGTAAGAGGTTTCCACTAATTCCCAGAGCCATCTTATCCACCTGTTTCTCCATAAAGTGGAGAAACCACGTTTGAAGCCCATCAGGCACGGCAGCACAATAGAGAACCTACCGCAAGGCTTTTCCCATGTGTCTGTAATGTTCCACTAATTAAGTCTTAGAAGCATTTAAGACTGACTTCATTGTGTATACCCACACAGTGCAGTCTTAAAAAATCCATTTCCATGAGTCATGCACCAACAATGTGAGCAAATGGATTTGAATTGTTAGGGTCCATAATCATATGAAATACAGTTTTCTCTCTATGAGAGAGATTAGTTGTTCAGACACGCAGCTTAGAGAAGCCAAATTTTGTAAAATATATATTTTCCCTTGCAGTGAATCAAATAACACGTACTATTTGGCTAGATCTGACTTTTAAAGTCAGAGAACTCCAAGAAGCAAACTTCTTGGCAATGTGCTAGAGGAACCTATGACAGAAGACAGTTTTGTTTCCAGCAATAAAACAGGAAACATAATTAAAGCATTCATGAAAAAACACTATGTGGTGCTACATCTTTGCCTTCCCTGATCTAGATCTGGCCTCAAACAAATTTCATTACCAAAGAAACTCAAAGAAATTAAAACAAGTCACCTCTGTGACCTTGTACCACCTATGATTATTCTATTTCCATCAAAGATGTATAAAGTGCTTTTAAGACTCAGGCACACCCATATCTTAGTGTAGTAAACCCCATATAAGCCCATCTTTGTACCCATTTGTTTAATTACATGGTCTACTCTGCAATCAAATCAAAGCAATCCTGTGACTTAGCATGAGCAAATAATGTGAGAAATGTAAGAACCACAGAGCCTGTCATTTGGTTTAATCTCCATGGACACAGTTTGCCCACCAGTTAAACAGAACCTCACCCTACAAGAGCTTTGTAAGCAAGATTGGTAAGAACAATTGAAAAGTACTCTTAATTAGGGGCAAAAAAAACTGTTCTAGTTAACATAATCTAGGCCTGAGCGCCACTAGGAATCATGGAGTGAGTGCCCAAGCCACGTCCAGGATTATGGCTTCTCTTTAAAAAATCCATTTAAGTTTCACCTTCCAGCCTCTTCCTTGATCCTACAGAGGCCAAGTGACTTTTGAGTGTGCCCTCTTATCACCCCAGAAGAGAGGTTCTGCAGCAAAACTCCTAGCTGGCAGGGTGAAATATATATATATATGTATTTCAAAAGCCAAAATTGATATAAGAAACCAAATCAGCAAAGGTTAAGGTGCTAATAATTGAATATGGGCCAGAAATTCATTGAACATAAAAACAGATTGGAGAATTTCCAAGGATTCTTCAGAGACCGGAAAGACTTATCCAAACCACCCTCTATCTTGTACTCACCCGCGTTACTGTCTCAGGTATCAGGAAGTGCTGCACTGGCTATGAGAACGTCCTACCATGCCTGCATCCCACTTACTGACTGGTCACTATGCCTCTTCCCCACAAACTGACCACAGCCTCCATGAAGGCAAAGGCTGCATTTGCCCCATGCATTCCATCTTCTGGCACCATGCATGGCATGTGGTTCGCACTCACAAACATTTGCCGAATTCATGAACTACTTCACACAATGATTCACATGTAGCTATGTTGAAAAACTTGACCTCAAAATACAGAGACTTCTAGCCCTAAGTTTAGCGAAAGAGAGGAGGCTTCTATCTCTCCATCTCCAAAGTATCCCATGACCCGTGGTTTTAAATTCTAAATTACACATTCATATATGAACATGAGCCTTAAAGGCATATGATAATAAAATACAATAAAAACTTCCCAAATTACATATCTCAAAAGAACTAAATAAAATCAAAATATAATTACTAATGTTGACACACTTAACAAATTTCCATTATAATATTTTGCAATAACCTGCTTTCAAATCTAATTATTTTCTTATCAGACAATATTAAGTTATTTCTAAACAAGTAAATCCTGTGCTTAAACTACTTTGTATGCTAGGCCATTGACCGTGGGTGTGAGGCCTCACTCTGGCCCTTGCTCACTTCCCCAGTCGTATGCCCCACCCAGACTGACTATACTTAGTTCTACAAAAGTTCCATGATCACTCTCTCTCTCCTCTGAGTTTCATGTGCGCTGGCCTCTGCCCCTGACCTTCCTCTACCTCTTTACTCTCTTTGCCTTGTTAATTCTTACTCACCTTTCAGATCTTCACTGAGGTATCACCTCTTCCAGAAAGCCTTTTCTGAGCACCACTACCTCCTTCAACATGAACTTAGGAGCCTTCTCTGTGCCTCTCATAATACCTAGATAATCCCTCTGTGCTGTCACAGTCTCACCAATGTAATTGCTTATTACCTATATGTATTCCTAGATAGTAGCTACTCAGTAAGCAATATTGAATTAATGCATGCCAAAAATGTGGACACCTGCTAAAAGATATGAGGTAGATGACAGGGTGGTTCTTTCCCTCTAAGAGTTTATATTTTTATTCTTGATCATAAGAATGAATAAGAAAATCATCTGACATCATGGCCTCTCCCAGATAACAAGTGGTTTCCAGGAAACTAAGGCCAAATTATTGTCTCCATTTGAAAGGCCTTAATAGTCTCTTATGCAACCACGTATAATAAAAATAGGAAGATTCTAGAAGGATTTGCTTTAACCTCACACTAACCATGGTACTCTATTGCTCTTAAAAGCTTATTTTTTTTAAAGTTTCCATTGGAGCCCTGGCTGGTGTGGCTCAGTGAATTGAATGCCGGCCTGCAAACCAAATGGTCCTGGTTTAATTCCCAGTCAGGGCACATGCCTGGGTTGCAGGCCACGTTCCTTGTGGGAGCACACAAGAGGCAACCATGCAGTGATGTTTGTCTTCCTCACTTTCTCTCTCCTGTCCACTCTCTCTAAAAGTGAATAAAACCTTTTTAAAAAAAGTTTCCATTGGTTATGTGAGAATTATGAATGTTTCATCACAGACCTGTCACGTGATTAAACAAAACTGTAGAAAGGTTATATTTAAATTTCAAGTTGTCTTAAATGTTTAGTTTTGGTGGGGGGGGGGTTTTAATACGAGCACATGACAATCAATAAATGTTTAATAATGACATTAGTGATCCCAATGATGACAGTGATAGAAATAAATAACATAAAAGGGTGGCATGCCACCAAGAGCTCCAAGTTGTCCTCTGAAGGCTCTAAATATGTTTTATGCAAGGCTCGTTTTATAGCTGGACAACATCATGAAAGAAAACCAATTCTGAAAGATGTCGTTGACATTTGTGACCCCATGGAAATTATTTCAATCTGTGGGCAATTTGTTTTCAGTCTTTGTGTACAGCATGGAAAATTCAGTCCGCTCTCCATCACACACCACCTATCTCGGCAACCACTCACTTTTCTGAGCTCATCAAGATACAAAATAATCTAAACAAAATCACTACACTGACATTTTCTTCAAATACCATAATAATTGCTAAATTGGACTCACTAGAGACAAAAGGAAATTTTATTTTCTGGTGATCACATACATCTTCTTATAAATGAAAAAAACCACACTATCATTCTCCACCAGGCTGCTTCTGCCAACAACTGTGACCGATCAGGACTCACAGAAAGCCCCTGCCTTGCGTGAGCATGACAAGAGTCAAATTAGGTGGGCTGGGAGCATGACAAGGAGTTCCAGAAAAGGAATCATCTCAGACCCAGCACTCTGGCAGAGCCTTCTCCATGCCAGTGTGCATGCTGCCTCATTAAATGATGTGTAAAGGTCAGAGGTTAATCAACTTCAATTTGGCATGCATGTTGAGTAGTTTTTAGTCATCATTTCATATTTCCAAATGAGAAGAGGCAAGAAACACTTCATGCAGTGAGGCATTTTCAAATGATGACTTTTAACTCTTTAAAAACAGAATTTCTCACTTAACTTTGGGTTGTTTGTTTTTGTCCTTAAAACCACTAAAAGACATCAAGATATAAACATCTCTTTTGATACTTTTATTGAGGTATAATTTACATTAAATGAACTGCATATATTTAAAGTGTCCAATGTGGTAAGTTTTAGCATAGGTGTACACAGGTACACCATCACCCATAAACATAGCCATCATTTGAAACGTTTCCTCCTGCTGCATTATAAACCTTCCTTCCTACTCCTGCCACACCTGGGTCTCAGGCAACCACTAATCTGCTTGTTATCAGTACAGATCAGTTTGCATATCCTAGAACTTAATATGAATGGACTGAATGGACTCATGTAGTATGTACTCTTTTTTAGACTAACTTATCTAACACATAATTATTTCCAGGTTTATCCATGTTGTTCATATAACAATTGTTAAGTTCTGTTTATTGCTAAATAGTATTCCATTGTTTTTAATATACAACAGTTCATCCATTCACATGTTGATGTACCTTTAAATTGTCAATTCTTAAGGTTATTATGAATAAAGCTGTTATGAACATTAGTGTACAAGTCTTTGTATGGATATATACTTTTATTTTTTCTTGAGTAAATACCTAGGAGTGGAACACTTACATCTTAGGATAGGTGTTTAACTGTTTTCCAAAGTGTTGGTGTCACTTTACATTCCCACCAGCACTGGATGAGAGTTCCAGGCACTCCATGTCCTCCCCAGCACTCAGTATGGTCGATCCTTTTCATGTCAGCCATTCTAATTCATGCGTAGGAGTATTCCACTGTGACTTTTATTTACATTTCCCTAACAACCAACGATGGTGAGAATTTTTTTGAATACTTATTTGTCATCATATGTCTTCTTTGCTGAAGTATCTATTCAAAAATTCTACCCAATTTTTAAAACTGACTTCTTATTTTTTTTATTGTTGTATTTTCCGAGTTGTTTGTATGATGTGGGTCCTGGCCGGCAGGATCCGTGTGTGTTATGGCTGCTAATGAACAAATACACGTGGACAACAGAAGTCCAGTAGAGAAAAAGGGATGGCATGGCCACTCCCTGAGAGAAAGAGAAGGCAAGAGAGCCCTGGCCCCTGCCTGGACAGGCTTTTATTGCTTTTCTGGGTACATTATATTGAGGGTGGTCCTCATTTACTATGTACAGGTTCACTGCAGGGGACTACCTTTTACAGATAACAAAGGGGAGAATGTTGCTAATATTACATCAAAGAGAAGGATGCTGCAGACCAAGGGGAAAAGTGGTTGAACCATTTACACTCCATACTTGGGAGATTTAGCTCAGACTTTAGGAAGTTACAGTAAGAACTTACTGCCTCAATTCAGGGTGAGGGAGTTTTAGCAAAAGCAAGTCTCATAGCAGTCTAGGTACAATGCAGACCCGATTCCCCATGGGAGAACCTCTCCACAAGTGTGGTCCTGCATGCCGTCTTGCTCCCCACTGGTTTTCCACGTGGGGTGCTGAGCTACATTTCCATGCCATGCAAAATGGTTCCCTACATTTGTATATGTTGAATACAAGTCCTTTATCAGATATGTGGTTTGCAAATCTCTTCTCTCGGTCCTTCTATTCTATTCAGTGTCTTTTGAAGAGTTCTTAATTTTGATGAGGACTAACTTATCAACTTTTGTTTTTGTATCTAAGCCATCTATCTAGCCCAGATTCACAAAGGCTTTCACCTGTTTCCTCCTATACATTTTTTAGGTTATATTTTATATTTAGGGCTATGATGCATTTTGAGTTCACATTTGTATATGGTATGAAGCATGGATGGAAATTTATTTTTGTGTAGGCAAGTACCCAGTTGTTTGAGCACCATTTGTTGAAAAAGATATCTTTTTTCCACTGCATTACCTTTGTACCTTTGTTTTTAAAAAATCAACTGATAATTCTACTCAATTTTTTCTGTACAACTAAAACTAATAAAAAAAACCCTAACATAAAAAACTCATTTTTATGTAGGTTTATTAATTTTTTACTAAGTACCTACATATAGTAAGTACATATATAGTATAGTACTTATAGTAAAAACTAAGTACCTACATATAGTAAAGAAAGCCAACAAGAAGCAAATCGATTCTACAGAAGGACCCAGAAACTGGAGATACTTCTAAAAGCAGAATATGGGGTGAAGCTGAAACAGGAGAAATGGATCTCTCATGAGACTCTCTCCCTATGGGTCTCTCTGCATAAACTAATTTGGGCTTCCTTTAGCAGAATTGTTGAATTACAAGAGCAAGAGTCCCAAAACAGAAAGAGCCAAAAAGAAGAGCCAGTATCTTTTTTTAATGATCTAGCCTCAAAAGCAATATAGCATTACTTCTACCATACCCTATAGGTTGGAGTAGATACAAGTTCTTACCAGATTAGAGTGGGGTAGGAAGAAAACATAAATCCCCCTCTCAACAAGTAGAGCATCATTGTAAGAACACATGAAATGAGATATATTGATTGGTGAAGCCCCATCTTTGAAAAATAAGTCTGCCACAACTATTACTACTTTTGCTTTATGTTATAGATAGGGAAACAGAGACCTAGAGAAGTCCATACATTCCAAATCATACAATCAATGGCAGAACAAGCCTAGTAACTGGGCATCTGAACTCCTAGTCCATGTTCTTTCCCACTAACTTACATTGTCTCTAATTCTTATAAAATTCATACTGGTGACATTATAAAGTTAATGGATTGAGAGCATTTAATATAGGTAAAGTCTGACCTGACTCCAGGATAAGATTTTCTTGATGCAGAAAGTTTGGTACATAAAGAAATTCTTATTAGCCAGTACAGCAATGAAAGTTAGGGAGATCTTAATAATACCCAGGCCAAAAAGTTAATGAAGTCAATAGAGGAAACTTCTACAAGTTAGTCTTCTTCATGCTGAGTTTTAATGACATTATAAAATCTAGGAACATATTTTTTATAGATTCATTCTTTTCTCAGAAAAAGGGAGTAGTACAAATAATTATAGTGTGATTTAAATCTTTAACCATAGGAATCGGTTATAATTCCTTAACATGCTAAATTCCAACAGTATTACTCATTTTGACATGTTTTACCCTTCTAATACATACATTAATATTGGTGGATCAATTAGAGGTTAGCTATTGTAATGAATTAAAGTACTATCTTAAAACAGATACAAATCATCAGCAACATTAAAGAATAATTTTAAAAAGGAGATTAGGAACTTCTGCTAGAGTCGTTTGTATAGGACCAAGCCTAAAGCCAGGAATAACTCAAACATCTTAACAAACTACCAAAACAAACCCTCAGAAAAGTCCTTTTCTAAGGTACTTAGAGCAACCAAGGCTAGAAGAGCTTAAGGACTAGCCTTGAGAGAAGGAAATTCATTGGAGGGACCATGACACCATCTATTGCCTTGTCCTTCAAGGCATTTACCAGTTCCAAAAGCACTCAGGGATAAGAGGTCAAGCAGAAAACAGTGGCTCAGAGATAGAAAGATAAATATTGGAATTTAGGATAGCCAGGGTAGGTATAGAAAGGTGAAAACTGGAATTTACAACAGCCAGGAATTAAAAGAACCAGGATACAGGAGAAAAGGGAATCACAAAGAAGTGAGCTGGATATTCTTGGTCATTTTTCCCCTTGAGCTATTTGATAATTCCTACATCACAGAAGGTGAGGAGCAGGGAAACCAACCAGAAAGCAATAGCCTAGAGGTTAAATCCAAGCCAAGCTGTTGGCTGTCTTTTGGTGTTAGAGAGATAAAAATTGAAGTTCAAGGTCTACCAAAGAAGAGATAATCTGATAAACACCCTAGGCATTCAGTTCAGAAGCCCTCTCCTCAAAGGCTGTAACTTTGCAGTAAAGCAAAAGACAAATCGATTAGCTCTCACTAAGAATTCAATGCAGTCTTGACTTATCTTCCTCCCTGATTGGATTAAGATGACTTTATCTACCATTTAAAAAAACAAACTAACTTCTATCTAGAATAGGATACATCATTTAGAGGCCTTACAATTTTTCTTATACAGAGTGTATATTCAATTATTTTTTAAAAAATTTTAAGCATGTCAGGATATAGAAACAAATGACCAGAACCCAAGAAGAAGAAAAAAACAGAAAATAAACAATATACCAAAATGTGACCCAGATATTGGAGCTATCAGACACACACTTTAAAATAATTTTGGTTAATATTTAAAATAGGCTATGTGAAAAGATGGAGATTTTTATCAAGCAAATGGAATCTTTAAAATATAATAGCTGAAAATAAAAACTCAATAAACAGTTAAAGGGACATTAGATGCAAAAGAAGAAGACATTAGGAAACTGAAAGATGGATCAATAGAAAATATCAAAGCTAGAACACAAAGAAAACAATTTTAAAAAATTCAAAAAAGGGGACTTCCGGCAAGATGGAGGGATGGGTGGACACACCGTACCTCCACGCACAACCAAGATTTGAATAACAACAATCTAGAGCCAGAATAACACCCAGAACTGATAGAGGATTTATCTGAATGGAAGTCGGACAGCCAAGAAGTTGAAGTAGACCCGTACATCCAGACTGGCAGGAGAGGACAAGCCGGGTGGGCGCAGGTCAGCGGCGCGTGGAGGTTGGGGAAAACTTGGCACGAACTGGGTGTGTAAGCCATCCCGGGCACGCAAGAACGTAGCGGTGGACCCTGACGCAAGCAGCGGCTGATGGACCCAGTGAGGTGGCAATTGTGGACCAGGGCAGAGCTCGCAGCCCAGGATCCCAGAGAAGGGACTGAGATGCCAGGAGAATAGAACTACCGCCATCGTTCCCTCCCATCCATGTCCCCACTCCCGCTCCCGCCCCCGCCCCCACATATAACATCACAATCCAGCGACTGGGGTGCCCAGCCCTGGTGAACACCTAAGGCTCCACCCCCCACCATAACAAGAGCGACCAGACCAGAAAAAAAAAAAGAAAAGAAAAAAAAGGAGAGACAGGGAGAGACATGTTTCCAACAGAAGAACAGATCAGTACCCCAGGACTCATCCTTTTGAGCGACCAAGAAATAGCCAATCTATCAGATGCACAGTTCAAAACACTGGTGATCAGAAAGCTCATGGAATTGGTCGATTTTGAGTGCAAATTAGATGAAAAGATGCAGGTTACCATAAAAGAGATGCAGGAAGATACACGGAGGAGAGCCAATAGTGAAAGGAAGGAATCTGAGTCTCAAAACAATACAGTGGACCAGAAGGATGATAGAATCAACCAAGCAAGAAAGCATGAAGAAATAAGAATTCAAAAAAACAAGGAGAAGCTTAAGAGCATCCAGGACATCTTTAAACGTTCCAACATCCAAATTATAGGGGTACCAGAAGGGGAAGAGGAAAAGCAACAGATTGAGCACATATTTGAACAAATAATAAAGGAGAACTTCCCCAATCTGGCAAAGGAAATAGTATTCTAAGAAATCCAAGAAGCTCAGAGAGCCCCAAAGAAGTTGGACCCAAGAAGAAACACACCAAGGCACATCATAATTACATTAGCCAAGGTAAAAACCAAGGAGAGAATCCTAGAAGCAGCAAGAGATAGGGGACAGTAACCTACAAAGGAGTTCCCATCAGACTGTCAGCTGATTTCTCCAAAGAGACCTTACAGGCAAGAAGGGGCTGGAAAGAAATATTCCAAGTCATGAAGGACAAGGACCTACATCCCAGATTGCTCTATCCAGCAAAGCTCTCATTTAGAATGGAAGGGAAGATAAAGTGCTTTTCAGATAAGGTCAAGTTAAAGGAGTTCATCATCACCAAGCCCTTATTTTATGAAATGCTAAAGGGACTTATCTAAGAAAAGAAGATAAAGAAAAGACATGTATAGTAAAAGGACAGCAAACTCACAATTATTAACAATCACACGTAAAGCAAAACCAAAAGAAACTAAGTAAACAACTAGAACAGGAACAGAACCACAGAAATGGAGGGCACATGGAGGGCTAGCAGCAGGGGGGTGGGAGGAGGAGAGAGGGGGAAAAGGTATAGAAAATAAGTAGCATAGAATGTAGGTTAATAATAGATAGGGGGAGGGCAAGAATGGTATGGGAAATGTAGAAGCTAAAGAACTCATAAGAATAACACATGGACATAAACTAAAGAGGGGGAACATGGGTGGGAGAGGGGGTACAGGGGGGAGGGGAGAGAAGGGGGGAATGGGACAACTGTAATAGCATAATCAATAAAATACATTAAAAAAAAATACTAAAGTCCTTTAGAATACCCACAGATGCACAGTCCTTTTTCTCCCCTTTGCCCAGTCTGGGGTACCATATCTCAGGAAAAGAAGAAGTCCACGGTTCAGGCAGACCCTTGGTTCCCACACCCTCAGCTGTGTCACTGCCACAATCTACAGTTAATCCAAACCCATGTGGCACCTTCTCATGGCCCACCAGCAAGAATCCTTTCATCCCTTTTCTTCTAGGCAAAGTCTCTCCTGCCTCCTAAGCCACATGGCAAAAAGGGAGCACCCTGCAGCTGCACAGTCCCAACTTTCACCAAAGGCGAGTGGTCCCAAAGAGCCCCAGCATGGCTGTCGCACCCGGGTTTAAATCCCAGTGCCAATCTTCCTCTGCAGCACCATTTCCGACTTCTCCCATAATCTGCTACATCTGTCAGCATTCCCATATTCTCCCAGCTTCACTGGGCTGCCACAATAAGTCCAGGCAAGCACAGTCCCATGGCATGGAGCCAATCATCTGTAAGCTTTTATGCAGGTGCTGTACCCAGATGAAGTTGCCTCACAGTTACATCATGGGTTGAAGTCACTCCCATCCCCCTGGCTCAAAGCATGGCCACAGCTATTTGACATATCTGTGAAACCAGCTAAAGGTTACAGATATGTTAAATAACCATTCTAGAGGTCATCTGTAAAACCATTGCTATTCAAAACAACCCTCAATGGCCCTGATCCATGTGTCCCATCCCCCAGCTCAGACTTGTGCAAGTAAGGACATCCTATATATATATTTTTTCTAATATTTCCTGGGCACCCTGAGTTTTGGACACCATTACAAATTCTCATTTGCACCCCGCCCCCCACCCTTGGCTGAACCCTGTGTTACAATATCTCACATGCATGTGTGGTCTAATTGTCTATCCTTGTGCCAATACCACACTGTTTTAATTGCTATCATTTCACATTAAATCTTGTTATCCAATAGGGTAACCCTCCCTCAATTTATTCTTTGAATTATTTTATCTCTTCTTGGCACTTTATTATTCCAGGTGAATTTTAGTTTCAATTTGCCAAGTTTAAAGATTAAAAAAAACCTTGGAATTTTTATTAGAATAAATTGATTGTAGGGATTCATTTGAGGCGAATGGAGAAATTATATCACTATTAAGTCTTTTCATTCATAAGCTTGTTACATGTCTTTATTTCATTAATTCTATTTTCCATTAGTAAATTTTTATAATTAACTCCTATAAGGCCTTACATGTCTTCTGTCAAATATATTCTCAGTATCTTGAAGTTTTCATTGCTGTTACAAATAACATTGCTTCTTACCGTTTCTTTTTTATGTATATTAAACTTGTATGCAGTACAAGTTTACGATGAAATCTCTTGTGAGTCCTAATAATTTATCTGAAAATCCTCTTTTATTTTTAAGAGAGTACTTAACAAAGAGCAAAGGAATTTCCAAATCAAATACCTGAATTCCTTATTTTCTGAGGCAAGGAACCGAATATAAAGCTTTTAAATGGCAAACAGAAAAATCTATTTTTTCTCCATAGCTTTTTAATAAATAAAGACTATATCATGATTTTTACCCTACTATGAGGTCTGGTCTAAATAATGGCACTAATTTTCAACAGTGGTCTTGGAGGATGGGTCACTCTTTAGTCACTCTTTGTGCTACTATAGTGGAAAAAAAAGAGTCTGAAGACAGAGGCAGGATCCAGGTCATAAATGACTTGTGTGCCAGGCTGAGTTGTATTTTATCCTGAAAGCAATTCATTTAAATCAGATTTTCATTTTGAATTTGTACTTTAAAAAGAGCTCCAGCTCACAGACTAAGCATCTGTTCCAAAGGCAGGGACCCCAGTTGGGAATGCACTGCAGGAACTCCCTAGATTATAAGCTTCATGAGAGCAGGGCCTGTTGGTTTTGCTCAACACCAAACCCTCAGAACCTAGCACAGTGCTTGGCATCTGATACATGCTCAATAAATACTAGTTGAATTAATTAATGAATCAATCCTATGAGAAAGAATTAGGATGAAACCTAAAACAGGTTGTGGAGGTGAAGGGGAGAAGACAAAAATCTATAAATATTTAAGAGGGGGGCAGTTGTATATGGGTAGTGAGGGAAAGGGAGGAATCTAGAATGACTCCTCAGTCATTGGCTTGGGTGACTGGATAAATAGAGATAGCTGAAAACCAGAAAGGAAATAAAGAAATACAAGCATGTTTTTAGGGATATATAATGAGTTCAATTTCAGACATACAGGCTTTGAAGTCCCTCCAAACAGATTAGTCAAAAAAAAGTTGGATCTCTGGAATTTTAGCTGTTCAAAAAGAACACAGCACTTAGAGGCCGCCAAGGTTATAGAGTCAGTGAGTCATGCTGGAAAAGTGTAGAGTTCAGGTCTTTCTTTCCCCTGTGATGTATTGCATCCATCTTAAGCTTCCCTGTGGTCTCAGTAAAATACTTAGAAGGACTTGAGCAGATCTGAAGTTGCCTCTGGAAGAAGATTTGGTCCCACCTTCAGGAACTTTAGTGACCCATCTCCATTTGCAAAAGAGGTGACCTTTCATTCAAGAAAGAACATAAGAAGAACACATTTTCTTTCATAAAATAATGTCACCTCTACCATCTGTTCATCTGCAATCCAAAGCATATCACTGTGCCTTTAACAGTGTATGCACATTTCTGTCAGAAAAGGTCACCTGGAATTGCCAAAGGCCCTTAGGTCAATAGGCTAATAGCCTGAGATTTGTTCTCTGGCCACTCCTCTAAGAATTCTGCAGCCTATTCTAGTATAAATGTAGAGTACCACATTAGCTTAGTCCCTTCACTGAGTACCATTTTGGTGTTCCCCTCAGACTTTAGAAAAGCCTAATATAAGAAATAGACACATGAATAAAGACCTAGTACATTTCTGGAGATGTCCTCTATATTGTTCAAAGTCCCTTAAGCATATTGTTATGACAAGTTGCTCTGTTTTTTATTGCTATTAGTATTTTTTTATAAATGTAATATATGCTTATTATAAAAAGTTTTTTCAAGCAATATAAAGTTCCCATTTTCCTCTCCTCCTGCCCATACAATTCTAATCCCCAGAAGTATTCAACAGTCAAGATATTTTCCATTGCAAGTGACAGACCTGTAGACTGAAGGAAGTTAAATGAAGAGAGGAATTTGAAGGCCACTAGGGTAGGGCAAGAATCAAAACAACCACTGCTGAAACCAGGGCAGTACCCAGAGCCCCAGTGAATGAACCTGGGTGTGAACTTCCTGTCTCTAATTCTATGTGCATGCTAGAGTTATTCTCTGAAGTTTTCTCAGGGGGTGGAGAAAAGGCCTTCAGGTGACTTGTGATCATATCCTTGCATCAGTGTTACCTGACAGGGAAAGGAATATTTTTTCTCCCTTGGAAAAATCCCAGGAACATGTTCTAACTGGCTTACTTTATGTCAAAGAAGTACTATGGTTGGCAATGCCCAGAAACTCATGGCAGAAATAGAGGAGGAACAATTCCCTTATGGAAGAGGGATGTTGTTGTCAATAGAAGGGGAAAGTGTATGCTAAGCAGAGAAGTGTTCATGACTTTATATTAGCATCAATAGTTTCCTATGTATCTTCCAGATATTTTCTCTGTATTTACAAGCACACAAAAGTATTCTTTTTATGTTTAACACAAATGAGAACATAACTATGACAAGTTTCTTTTGGGAGTTTATCAAGAAAAAAAAGTGTTCTTTTACAAAGTCCTCATATACTTTCTTTTGATCAGATAATGAGAATTTTCTAGCCCACTATTTTTTTTTCATAACTGTCAGGAAGCTAACACCTAATTTAATGTTCAGTTACCATAACTATATTAAATCTCATGGTTAGAGTATTTACTTTCTTCTTCTTTTGCCTCTTTACATTTCTGATTCCTAGCTTACCTAGCTTTGTTATACAAATGTCTTCATGTTAACAACTTAAAACTCTTCATAAAAGAAGACAAAGATTTTTACAAGTTTTTCTAATACCTAATATTTTTAAACTTTACTATTTTCCTTTATGAAAATAATGAGTGCTTACTATACAACATTCACAAAATAAGTGGAAAAGTAAGGAGAAAAAATGTCCATATTCTCATCTGTGTTTCGGCCAAGCGTTGTTAACATTTTAGTGTGTTGCTTAGTTTCAGGACTAGGAGAAACAACCAAGTCATATAACAAGCTCAACTGAATAGATTCTTTACTAAAATCCCTGAAGCCTTTGAATTAGGGAGAGATCCAAGAAGAAAAAAACCCTTAATAAGAAAAAAGGAGGTCTCTGAAATTTTGACAGCGGTTATCCAGAATTTATTCTTTTAAGATTAGTACTAATATATAATCTATTAGTTTATCCTTTCCAAATGTCATCTACCCACACCTAAATTAAGGTAGAGCTGAAACACAAAATGCTACCTTTTGGTTAAGGTTCCACGATTATATTTACTCATAAATTCAGTGGGAAAATTAATGCATCTAAAACATGAAGTCCTTAGGGATGGCTGGGGTGGGGAAAGTGGTGGTGGGGGGGGGGAATTGAGACAAGTACTTGAGCAACAATAAAAATAAATAAATGAATGAATAAATGAATAAGTAAATAAATAAAATCCTATTTTCTATGTATCATAGCCAAGTAGTATTTTTTAAACACACAATAATTTGTAACTTTTCGATCCCTATTGTGTAAAGTTGCCAAGATGACTAGCAAAAGAAAAGTCCTAGAAAAGAAAAAGAAATGAAAGTCCTAGAGAAATTTTGAAAATATGTGTATATCTGTCCCCTACAAACAGAGGCTAGATTTTGACTCTGAAAGAAAATTTAAGAATTAATCATACCAAATGTTTTAAACCCTGTACTAGTCAGCTTGGGCGACCATAACAAAATGCCATAGACTGAATGACTTAAACAACAGAAATTTATTTTGTCACAGTTGTCCCGGGGTCCGAGATTAGGGTCCTCACAAGGTTTGTTTTTGGTGAGACCTCTCTTCCTGGGTTGTAGATATCTGCCTTCTTGCTGTGTGATCACATGGCCTTTCCTTGGTGTGTCGGCACACAAAAAAAGGGAAAGTTCTGGTCTCTCTCTTCTTCTTATAAGGACACTAATCCTATAAAATCAGGGTTATACTGTTGAAACAGGATGCAGAGTTAGAGGTCCCCAAAACAGAGATGTTCCCCCATAGTCCATGGTTGGGAAAAGGGGAGGAGCGAATATAGCTTAAGACACTGTTCATAACAATGGTAAGGTGTTAGCGCTGTCCTTCCTGAAGGGAAGCTGTGCAGCCAGCCAAAAAGAGGTCTGTGTGATTTTCAGTACATATAGTTCCAAGTATGAAGTCACATAGAAAGCTCTGGGTCAGTATTTAAAAACTAGGGTGGCTAGCCATGAGGGGGCAGCCATGAAAGAGGGAGCTATGCAGTTTGAAAGGCTGTAGAAGCCCCCACCCCCAACCCACCGCCCATCCTCCATAACATCTGGTGTGAAAGGAGGTGCCACACAGTTCAGTTAAGAAGATGCCACAGAGTTTTGGATTAGGAGCTGGAGGAAGAAAGAGGACACCCACTGGGAAACCTGCCCGGAGAACACACTGGCATGGCTGATGGAGCTGGGAATTGCGGGGACCTGCCTGACCAAGCACAGATCTGTGTGAGATACCTGGGATGCTGAACTGTGACTGGGAATGCTGAGCTGCAGACTTCTGCTTTTCTGAAAGATGGTACTTCTGACTGGTGGATTCTGAAACTGGCCTGGTTTGGCAAAGGGGGGCTAGACTATGTGTTTTTGAGTGTTTTGAAAGCAGTGGGACCTAACAGCAGAAATCTGCCATTATTCTGAATCTATATGACCTTTAAATAAATTCACCAGACTTTTTCACCAGACTCTTGCATTGGGAGTCAGGCTTCTTGGTGGCAGGAAATAGGACCCCACAGCTCTTCCAGAAAAGCACAGGCTGGGGTTCTGTAACACCATTACAATCTCATTTACCTTTAATTACTTCTATAAAAGCCCAATCTCTAAATACAACCATATTCTGGATTGAAGTTTCAACATATGAAGTTGAGGGAGAGGGCGAACACAACTCATCCATGGCAGTCCTTTTGCTCTGATAGTCACATCTCTAGCAATAATAATTTCATTTAGCTCTTAATATATTAAAAGCAAGCACTTACAGAGGGATGAATTCTTTACCCCTTCTCTGAATAACAGTTCACCAATAACTTCACACAAAAGAAATGTTTCTTTAAAAGCTAAACATGATATAAAGATAAATGTGGAAAGGGGTGTGTGTGTGTGTGGGGAGAGATAGAAGGGGAGAGATTCAAAGTTCATTCATTTCTGTGTCATCTGAAACCTTTAGTTATCACCTTAATATCTGGGTCCTGAAATACCCAGTATCATAAAACATGGCTAAGTGGTCAGGTAAATAGCCAGCCACAGTGAAGCCACTAGGAACTAGAACTCAATGACCAAGCGCTGTACATGAAATAACTGAATTCAGAATGGACAATGCACGCTGAAATTAGAGTACTTTGTTTTGCCCTATCTTTTCTGTAAAACATGCTTATGTTTAAATATGAAACCATAAGACTATTTGGGATCAGAATTTAAAATAGTATTATTTTTGGTATGTCTGAGTAACATATTTGTCTTTGAGTTATTTCATCTGAAGTGAAAAAAATACAAAAATCAAATATTTTGGTCTTTCCCTGGTCTTCTTACCATGGGCTGACTCTATTCGGAAAGCATGTATTTTCCCCCATACCATCTGGAGTACAATATAGAAAGTCATTCTTTTGTGAACTGGGCCTTTTCCCAAGATTTTTATTTTGCATTTAACAAAATAACAGCAAATTTCAGGTATTAGAAGGATCGAAGCAACCCCTTCTATTCTGTTGTCCTTAGAACACCATCTTTTATTCACAGCATCTCTTGTGGTGCTGGGAGGCAGATTCTGTCGCTATAGCAACGCCCTGCATATCCTTGGGGATAGCTTACAGTTTTACTTTTTTTTTTGAACAACAAAGAGCCATTGATACTACATGTTGCCAAAGGTTACAAAAGTTGAATTCTAAAATGAAAATATTTCTTCTATAGAAGTGGTACACCATATGCGTCCCACAAATTCAAAGAGATATGTAAGGATATGACCTTTGTGCAAACACTCATAAATCTAGCATAATACTGTTTGGCTTCAATGGATTATTCACAACAGAAGTAGTTGAAGTGTATGCCTTGTTTTTCTAAGACCACTGTGGGAAAAAGGGGTTTTATTCCTAGTATCTGTAAATATGCAGGAAAAGGAAACAAACAAACAACAACAAAATTTCACCTACATTCTGTGTTAATTCGTAAGTCCCTCCCCACCCCACCCCACCAAAATGAACTGCTGTATCAAAATCCAATTACTATTTGACAGTAAATTGATCTTCAAAAGAGTGGTTGTGACTGAATCCTAGTTCCTCAGAATAGACATGAAATATAAGAGAGTCTCAAGAGCTCTGAAATCTGTATTTCTACGTTCATTTTAACTGGATTCTCTTTATCTGTGGAAAAAATATTCCTTAGTTAGCTGTTTTGTAAAACCAGTAAAAAATTCTTTTCAAATATTCTTTTTAAGATGTTATCTCATCCCCACACAAATCTGAAGGGATATACTGAGAACCACAAGAGAGAAGTTAGAGGCTTCACAGAATCAACTCCTGAAATGACCACGAGAGCTGATAGAGGGTAAGGAAATGGGAATCTGGAGTTTTCTCAGTAACAGGAGAGAGAGCTACAGGCTAAAAATGTAGATAAAATATAAGGACTGATCCCAATCTCTTCTACTCACTACAGCCTCAGCAAATTCACTTGGGCTAGAAGATCCTCTTAGCAGACCAAGCTAACCCCATAATTTAAGGCCTTCCACTCACTAGTTCACCAGTATTTACTAGGTACCTGTTATGTTCCAAGCCACTTTTCAAATGCTTACTAATTGCCTGACTGTACTCTTGAAGAGTCAGTCTCTAATTTAATAAAATCTTTATTGATACAGTTTCTATAGCTATATTATGGAGAACTATATTAAAAATAACAGATTTGCAAGGTAATCACAGCAAGTAATTACAACCACAGAGAGGGTGCTTTTAAATAACATCTCTCACTAAAAGAAGCCAAGTTTCCTTGGACAAATAACTAATTCCAGAAATGACTGGGATGAGGAAAACACAAGGTAGCCTGGGACATCAAAATCGAGGGTCTTCATGACTTTGATTAAAATTTTGCTTTAAATCCTAGTTCTAGAAATTCATTCATTCTCTCTCTCTCTCTCTCTCTCTCTCTCTCTCTCTCACACACACACACACACATACACACACACACACACTCAGCAGTCCTAAGGCTGCAGAAGACAGTAGCCTGAACCTGAATTGACTAATAGTCACAGGTACGGACCTCCAGCAAGCTAAAGGTAACACCTTAACCTACGTTATGTTTCAGCTCCTGAGCCTTAAGTTGAAATGGTCCCCTGGCTACTTCCTCAGGAAGCCAGACAGACACAGCAACAGACCTCAAAACTGTCTTCCAGACCTAAAGAAATTATTCGTTTCCCTTACCTCACCTCTGACCAATAAGGTCCCGGCATGATGTTCAGCCCCTAACTCACGGTGTCTTATGATTTTTGCCCCATCACCTATAACCTACATGCCATCAGCAGTTTGAGCTTTTGAACATTAGCTTCCGATTTTCCTGAATGGTGGCATTCATCATAAGATAACCAATCTTTCTCCACTGTAATTCTCCATGTTTAATGTTTGGCTCTTTATGTTTCATGACAACATCTTGTGGTTCAGGAAAGCAAGGAAATGCTAAAATACTATTAGAGTCATGTCAAAAGAATACCAAAGCTGATTTGAATGAGCTCCCACTGGCCATATCCTGGACAATCTGAGCATCAAAATAATGACAGAAATAGGTTATAATGTATTAAATAAGAAATAAATACATGAATCCACACTAAAGCTCAAAAGAAGGAAGAAGGGAGGGGAAAAAAGAGAAAAAGAAGAAGGATGAGGAGAGAAAGGGAAAAATAGAAGAAGGAAAACACTACTTTACAGAAAATACCAACTGTGACAAATTAAATTGTCCCACCCAGGGACTACCAGTCAAGATGGCAACATAGGTAAACATAGCTCACCTTCTCACACACCCACATCAAAATTACAACTAAATTATAGAACAACCATCACTCAGAACCATCAGAAATCGAGTTGAATAGAAGTCTGACAACAACTGAATTAAAGAAACCACCCCCATCCAGACTAGGAGGAGGGGTGGAGATGTGGAATGGGCTGGTCCCACATAAACATGTGGTGGATAAAACCTTGGGAGGGATATCTTGTGAGCAAGGAGTCCCAGTCTTACACCAGGCACCCCAGCTCAGAGTTCCATTGCCAGGAAGATAAGTCCTCACAAGTTCTGGCTACAAAACCAGCAAGGATTGAGTTGGTGGAAGAAACTTCTGGAGTCCCAAGCAGTTCCTCTTAAAGAATCCACACACGGACTCACCTACTCAGCCTCACTCCCTCTGAGCTCCAGAAGCAGGGTAGCAGCTTGAAAGGTGCCAGTGGCATAATGGGAGGAACTAAAGTGTCTGGTATCAAGGCAAGAGCTGGGGGACAGAATTTTCCCAGACAGAAAGATGGGCAGAGCCACAAGCTGCAGGTGGATGCCATATCTAAGACTCCATCGACCTGGCTACCACTCTTTGCCCCATGTTGGAGATCTCTTGAGGCTCCATCCCATCCAGCTTATAGCTGTTAACAGTAGCTTATACATAAAAATAGCTGGTCTTGGCTAAAATTTCACAACTTCTTAAATCCTTTCAAATAAGCAACAGCTGTTCTCACTGAGCCCCCAGCCTCTATACCTCTTGGCAAGTGACCCCAGGCTCAGCAGTAGCAGCAGCCAGCCCAGATTCATAGTTTGGCTTTGCCTAGGAATTTCTAAGCCAAGCACAAACAGCAACCATCTCAGATTGCTCTATAACTCAGGCAGGGTGGGCCAGGGCAAAACACAAGTGGGGGCTTGTCCCCAGGTGGTACAAACCACAACCTTGGTTTGTACCACCTGGGAAACCCCAGGGCCTGCATACCCAGTGTACAGCTACAGACCACATAAGAGCACCTCCACCCTGCCCCTGCACAGCTGATCCTCAACAGATGGCAGAGGTTTATGGTCAGTGGTCACAGCCAGTCCTTGCAGCTGACTGGCCTGGGTAAATCCCTCCCATTGACCTGCCAAAAGCAACCAAGGCTCAACTACAAGAGGAGGATGTACTCAGCCCACACAAAGGGCACACCTTGAGTACCCAGCTTGGGTGATAGGGGAGGCTGTGCCACTGGACCCTACAGGACACCTACTATATTAAGCTATGATACCAAGACAGGGAGTCATAGCAATTCTACCTAGTACATAGAAACAAAGACAGGGAGGCTGCCAAAATAATGAGACAGTGAAACATGGTCCAGTTGAAAGAACAGATCAAAACTCCAGGAAGAAGACTAAACAAAATGGAGATAAGCAATCTATCAGATGCAGAGTTCAAAACACTGGTTATAAGGATGCTCAAGGAGCTTGGTGAGGACCTCAACAGCAAAAAAAGGATCCAGACAGAAATGAAGGATACATTAATTGAAATAAAAAACAACTTACCAGGGGAACAACAGTAGAGTGAATAAAGCCAAGAATCAAATCAATGATTTGGAACAGAAGGAAGCAAAAAAACAGCCAATCAAAACAACAAGAAGAAAAAAGAATTTTTTAAAAATGAGGATAGTGTAAGTAGCCTCTGGGACAACTTCAAGATTTCCAACATTTTGCATCATAGGGGATATCCAAAGGAAAAGAGAAAGAGCAAGAAATTGGAAATCTGTTTGAAAAAATAATGACAGAAACCTTCTCCAACTTGGTAAAGGAAATAGACATGCAAGTCCAGAAAGCACAGAGTCCCAAACAAGATGGATGCAAAGAGGCCTACTCTAAGACACATAATAATTAAAATGTCAAAGGTTAAAGATAAAGAGACAATCTTAAAAGCAGCAAGAGAAAAGCAGATAATTAGTTACCTACAGGGGAGTTCCCTTAAGACTCTAAGCTGATTTCTCAAAAGAAACTTTGCAGGCTGCAAGAAATATTCAAAATCATGAAAAGCAGGGATCTACAACCAAGATTGCTCTATCCAGCAAAGCTATCATTTAGAATCGAAGGGCAGATAAAGAGCTTCCCAGACAAAAAAAAAAAAACTAAAGGAGTTCATAGTCACCAAACCATCATTATATGAAATGTTAAAGGGACTTATTTAAGAAAAAGAACCTCAAAACTATGAACAATAAAATGACAATAAATACATACCTGTCAGCAATGGAATCTAAAAAACAAAGCAAGCAAACAAGAAGAACAGGGACAAAATCATGGATACGGAGAGTATTTTGATGGTTGCCAGATGGGAGGGGTGTGGGGATATGGGTGAAAAGGTGAGGGGATTAAGAAGTACAAATAGAAAGCCCTGGCTGGCATAGCTCAGTGGATTGAGTGCGGACTGTGAACCAAAGCATCGCAGGTTTGATTCCCAGTCAGGACACATGCCTGGGTTGCAGGCCACGGCCCCCAGCAACCACGCATTGATGTTTCTCTGTCTCTCTTTCTCCCTCCCATCCCTCTCTAAAAATAAATAAATAAAAATCTTAAAAAAAGAAGAAGAACTACAAATAGGTAGTTACAGAGTGGCCATGGAGATATAAAGTACAGTATAGGAAATGGAGTAGCCAAAGAATTTATATGCATGACCATGGACATGAACAATGGTAGGGGGATTGCTTTAGAGCATGGGGGGGGGTGCAGGGTGGAGGGGAGAAAGGGGGAAGAATGGTACAACTGTAATAGCATAGTCAATAAAATATAATATTAAAACATAGAGTCCCACCCAAAATTCATATGTCGAAGCCTTAATTCCCAATGTGACTATATTTGCAGATAGGGCCTTTAGGGAGGAAATTAAGGTTAAATGAGGTTATAATGTTAGGGACATCTAATTCTATAAGACTGGTGTCCTGATATGAAGTGGAATAGACACCAAAGGGTTCTCTCTCTACATGTGACAGAGAAGAGGCCATTAAGGACACTGTGAGAAGGCAGCTATGTTCAAGCCAGGAAGATAGGCCTCGCTCCAAAGTCAACCCTGATGACTTTGTCTTGGCCTTCTATCCTCCAGAGCTAGAAGTAATCAACCACTTCTAGAATAAAAGTCTGTAAACATTTTAAACAAATGAAATTAATAAACCTTGAAGAAATCTTAGGTAAACAAAAGCACCCAAATAGACATACTGGGAATAATTTGGGAAATTTTTAAATGAGACTCTATAGTAGGTGACAAAATTGAACCTGTGTTAATTTTCTGAGGTGTTAATAGTACAAAGGTGATCTAGGAGACTGTGCATGTGTTTAGGCAGCGCATACTGAAGTATTCATGGGTGAGCTATCATGATGTCAGAAACTTCCTTTCAAATGGTTCAGTAACAACAACAAGATACATATACCCATATAAATAGAGAGAAAAATAAAGCAGATATACAATAGTAAAATATTAACAATTGATTGTAAAGGGTATATGGTGTTCAGTGTATTATTCTTTCAACTTTTCTGTGATTTGAAAGTTTTTAAGATGCACAACTTAAAAATAAAAAACATAAATATATTAAAATGCGAAATATTTTATGACATGCAGCTATTCTAACTGAGACTGACCAAGCACCTACCAGGACCGACTGGTATAATTTACCGGCTAGAGAGCACAGATGTCAGTTCCCAACAGACCTGTATTCAAAGCCTGTTTCTCAGATCTTAGACAAATAGCAATATCTCCAAGTTTTAGTTTTCTGCAGTGAAATGAGAATAATATCTAATTGATAAGCAGTGGAGGAGATTAAATGAGGCATATCCGCTGTCTGGCACACAGGAGAAAGCTATCATTATTACGTGGCAGTATAAGGATAGGAATTGGAAGCTAGTCACCAATACATGTTACACATTCTCTATTAAGTACTCACCACCAAAACTATGACATCACTTACTGACAATGAGTGACCTCCTTTTATGTTAATAGTGACCTTTTGTAATGTGTTTGCAATCAAATTAAAAGTCCCTTAAAGTCAAGGACCATGCCTTAACTTTAATTTCTGCATTTTCCAAAGAACCTTGTAAAATAAGTACACAATAATATTTCATCTGTATGCTATCCTACATCAGTGTTCCTCAACCCCAGCATCACATTGAAGCACCTAGGGAGCTTTTTTTATTTCTCACCTGAGGATATGTTTTGTTGATATTAGAGAGAAGGGAAGAGAGAAAGAGAGAGAAACATTGATGCAAAAGAGAAACATCAATTGGTTGCCTCCTGTAGACGCCCCAACTGCGGGTCAAACCCACAAACCTAGATATTTGTCCTGACTGGTAATCAAAACCACAAAATTTTGGTGTACAGGATGACACTCCAACCAACTAAGCCATCCAGCCTAGGGCACAGGAGCTTCAAAAGAAAATAAAGACCCAAACAAATGTTTAAACTTCAGCACTTTATACTAGGTTTGATGAGTGTAGAAAGTCATAGAAAAAATGATTGGACAAAGGGTATGAGCTAAGTATAGTAAATTGGGGGAAAATTAGCAAAGGTTGTTTGTTCAGATTCTTCTCTGTGTCCCTTTGTCATTAGAGACAAGGATGCTCCTTTCCTCCAGGTATGACAAGGGCACTTCTCACGAGGGTTTTATGATGTACTTCAGGGAAAAAATCAGAAAGTCCTTTCTGCACCTGCCATTTCTCAAATTTCTTCAGTTTAAAATATCCCATATGCCAAGGTGCCATATTTTTCTTTAGCATATCCTGAATCCCATTAGTTGTTAACACAAAATGTGACAGATTTGGGCTTCATGTTATCAAAATATATAATTGCATTTAATGCATCTTTTTCTTCAGTTGGTGAAAACTGTAAAGGTACATTTTCCTAAACCAGAAGTTTGGGTGAGGTTTCACAGCAGAATAATTATCCAAACAGCAGAGACATAAATGTAATACTGCATTATTTGATCATTTGGACTTCCACAACTCAGAAAATATTTTTATTTGTGTCCCAAAGAAACCAAATCAGAAAGTAGACTACCTGAATGATACAGAAAATGGAGGCAAGTGGGAACAGAAATTAGCATATTAAGACTATGAGAATTAAGAGCATTTTAGTTAGCTGCCAATGTTAAAGAATGAGTTCCTGATAAAAACATGTTCAGGCATTGTCAAAATGCTGAAAATGCCCCTCCCACAATCCTCCAACCACAATGGCACCTGTGGCTGTGAGCCTTAGTTGCAATCACAGTGATCTGATATATCCAGGTACCCTTTTGGGTGTGACCTTACAGACCTGCAACTGCTGGGGGAGCACCATGTGTCATTAGTAAATTATAAAGAGAAAGGGCACTCAGTGTGCAGTATAATACAATGGCTCATGAGGCTCTTGTTTCTTCGTAGGACCCAGGCCTATGCTGCTAATGGCAAAGGGCACCAGATGTTAGACCTCGGTTCAGTGACCTTGGTTATTGAATTCAGCTGGGAAAGAATTCAGAGCCAAGGAGCTCAAATACAAGCAAAAGTTTATTTAGACAGTCACAGCAGTGGAAAAAACAAGTTACAAAGGCAAAAGAAGGACCCTTGGAGGTTAGGAGGAAGAAATGTGAAGAAAATGCACCTATTGGGAGGAGACCAGGAAATGCACGGGTGTGCTAGAGAGACAGAGACAGAGAGAGAGAGAGAGAGAGAGAGAGAGAGAGAGAGAGAGAGAGAGAGAGAGAGGCGGGGCGGAGGGGGGGGTGGTTGGGGAAAGAGAGGTGTCTCTTCAGGGTCATGGTCTCCACTGATAGGTCAGCCCCAGAGTAGGGGATCATTAGTCATCACAGCATGTCTTGATGTCAGTCATGGCTTCACCCTACCTGGTCTCCCTGCTTTTCTGGTCCTGGATCTGACACACAGCTGAGACCTAGAATGTTATCTGTTGTTTGACCAAAACTTTGTCTCTGTGGTCAAAAGATTCAAGGCTTTGTTCCTAAGATTATTTAATGCAGGTCAGAACCTCATTGTCCTGACGGTTTAATGCTTAAGGGAGTGGCCGCGCAAGGGCTTGTATAGGAGTTGTATGAGGCTATCCTCTTCCTCCCTTGCTTCTCCTCTAAGGGGGTGTATTACATAACTAGCAATATGCTAGGAGAAGAAAGGTCACCCTGGGGGCAAGGTCTCACCCTAGTTTTGCCTGTTGCTAGGTACCTTGGGCCTTCCACCCTGATTACCTTCTGTACATGGCTTATCATTCCTAATCTGCTCATGTCTGTCTAACTGCCTACTACATCAATACCACTTCCAAAAACTATCTGTACAATTTCCCACTTAATAGCCAGTTAACCTTGTCAAGTTACTTAACGTCTATCAAAGCTCAAGTTTTCCATCTGTCAAACAGTTGTGTTTCAGCTCCAGACACAGAAAGGCAGCAAAACCAGGTGGAGTGACACCATGGCTGACATCAGGACCAGATGCAATGACTAATGACCCCTTCCCCTAGCGCCGACCAATCAAAAGACCATGACCCTGAAAGGGCACACCTGGAAAAGCTGGTGAATATGCTATTGAGATCCTCCCCTGGGACCTCCCCTAAGATCCCCTCCTTTAGAGAGGGGATAAAAACCCTTAGGTCTGAGGACCCAGCGCACGTTCTTTCTCTCCCTGCAGCTCACCATACTCTTTCCTCTTTGTCCTTTTCCTAAGCTCCAAAGGCCCTTCTTCTGCCTCTGGAACTTCTTTCCCGAGCCTATACAGCCCAGCTGGTTCACTTCTTTCTACCTCTGTGACTTTCTAAATAAACTTTCTCCTTCGATTTGAGTTTCTTGGCTCTGAATATTTTTCTTTGCCAAACTCAAATACCAAGGTTGCTGAACCAAGGTCCAGTCTAACTCTGCCAGTAACAGCTGGTGCCATTTCGCCACTAACAGGATCATTTCCACATGCTCTCAAGACATTTCTAACTGTAAGGCATTTAAGACTTTAAAGTTTTAACTGAAAAGAATGATGCAAATGAGATAAAAACCATTGGGTAAGAAAACATGGAAGAACAATGCATTAAAAAGTTGGAAGCTGGAGAAGAAAAAGCAATGTGATAGGCTTGACTGAAGCAAAAGGAGGGAAAACTCTGATTACATACTGTGAGGAAGGAAAAATCTTTTTCCCTACGTTCTCCCACTCTGACCATGGTGGCCTGTGAATTAAACCGACAAAAGACAGAATAACAGGAGAAAAGGCACACAAACTTTATTGACGTTAATATTTTACATGCATGGAGCCATCACAGAAAAGTGAAAAAATGAAAGAAGCAGTTAAGTTGGGGGAGGATATATATCGTTGTGACAAAGAGTTATAAATTGTGAAGATGTGAAAAGACAAAGAAAAGGGGGTTGAGACTCCTAAATGTGGTAAACTGTAGGAAGGTGGCTGGTTAGTAAGGTTTGTTATGCAGACTGAACTCAGCACTGTCTTCCCCTTCTGATACAGGAAAAGGGGAACACTTTTACAAATGGAAATGTATGTCACCTTTATAAGGGAAAACTTATGCCCTGCTTTTAAGCAGAAAGGGGGACAACAGAGAATTTTTTCTGTCTTTTTCAACTTCCTCCAGCTCACAATAATCCTTATACTAAACTCTTATATTTTGGGGGCAGCATATTCTGGACCCCTTCACTAGGAAAACAACTGGGGGCTCAAGTTGAAGAGTTTCCAGAGGCAGGTTCTGAATAACACAGAGAAATTAAACTGCTTTACTTACACATTTTGAAGTAGCTTAAGGGAGAAATATTAGAGGTGGACTAGACAGGATATACCAAAAGGAAGTTAAAGATTTCTTATCATAATGGTGTAAAGAAAGAGAACTGATTTTAGAAATACTAAAAAAGACAAAGCTAGACTGTTTCAAAGGTTTGTTTTCAAGAGGTCAAGTTTTGATGTTGTTCTTATCATTTACTTGAGCATTAAAAACTTGGGGAAACATTTAATGGAAGTGTTACCAGACCTTGAATGCCAGGTTCTTGAGTTTTGATGTCATAGAAATGAGTGCTGAACCCAATGCAAGATCAAGCAGATAGAGCTTATTGAAAACAGCCTGTGCACAAGGGAGTCGACCAGAAAAGAGAAGCTGAGCTCCTTGAGAGGTCCTTGTGGATGGTTTACAGAGGGGCCTCAGGGTGGATGTGTAACAGTGTGCAGCCAGGGGAACCCCAAATAGGGATTTGTAATGGGGTCCAGAACTCAGGGTGTCCATTATACATATAATGTCCTCCCTGCCACAAGTCTGAACTGGGGATGGGACACATGGATCAGGGCCACTGGGAGCTGTTTTGTATAGCAACAGTTTTGCAACTAACCTCAGTCATGATCATTTAACATATCTATAACTTTTTTAAAAGATTTTATTTATTTTATTTTTAGAGAGGGAAGGGAAGGAGAAAGAGAGAGAGAGAAACATCAATGTGCGGTTGCTCGGGGCTGTGGCCTGCAATCCAGGCATGTGCCCTGCCTGGGAATCGAACCTGCGATGCTTTGGTTCGTAGCCCACGCTCAATCCACTGAGCTATGCCAGCCAGGGCACTATCTATAACTTTTAACTGGTTTCATGAATAAGTTAAATAGCTGTGGCCATGCTTTAAGCCAGGGAGATGGGAGTGACTTCCACCCATGACAGAACCAGATCCCCCTGGTTACAGTACCTGCATGAGAGCTTGGAGTAAGAAGGAACCACGCGGCTTTGGGGCTTCCTTTGCCATGCAGCTTACAGAGCTGGGAAGCAAGATGTAGCAACGATGCAGAACTCTCCCTTAGCAGTTCAGAAGAATGCAGGAGAGATGCTGCGGGAAGGAAAGGGGTAAAAGGACTCTTTCTGGTGGGCCATGAGAAGGTGCCATGAGGGTTTGGGTTAACTGGAGATCGCAGTGGTGACACAACTGATGGTGCTGGAAACTGAGAGAGGCCTGCCAGCTGAGCACAGATTACTGGGAAGAACCAGGGGCTACTGGAGCGATGGACTTCTATTTCCTTTCCTGAGATATGATACCCCAGACTGGGCAAAGGGGAGAAGAAAAGACTGTGTGTGTTTGTGGGTGTTTTAAGAGACTTTGGGATCTTAAGTAATGAAGACATTAAGTCATTACTGTAAGTGTCTACAACCTTTGAATAAATAATTCCTTTCTTTTTTCACCAATCTCTAACACTGAAAGACATCAATCCCTGGTGGCAGGCAAGACAAACCTAGTACAGGGGGACCCTGGGAGAAGGAGGGCCCATTTGGTAATAGTATATTGTTCCCCGCCTCCACGGGTCTGTTCTGTAACAGGTATGGGTCATGGAGATGAGGACCAAGTCGGTTGTCCCAGGATTGTTGTCTGGCAGCAAGTGACTAATCCTGGGGTGATCACACATTGTTTTCCTTGGTCAGTGGACCACTCAAAGGGTCCATAAAATAATGCTTGCACAAATATTCTAGTTGCCATTTAATTGACAAGACAATTTTGCAGGGTGTGGTTTTTAAAAAGGATGCTATCATTGTACAATCTTTCCCTTAAGGATGCAATGAGGTTAATTTCAAAACTACAGAATTTTATTGAAAGCAAAGGTCACAGTCAGGTCTAAAGTCTAAGATGGAGTCCCTTCAGTCAGGATGGAGCCTCTAGATGTTACTCTCTAAAGTATCACAACAAAGATATTTATATAGTGTGTAAATCACTTTACATTCAGTAAATTCATCATGAGGTGAAAACATCTACATTTAAGGATTCTAGCCCTTAGCAAAACAAGGTTTATTTCTACTCTAATGAAATATTCCCACAATAAGAGGTAATGTTACTTTTAGTCTTGGTATCAGTTGGGTCTTTGCCAATCTGCTAAACCTCTGTAGGCCTCCATCACAACAGACTACGTGGACCCTTAACAGATGGGGACCCTGAAGTCCTCCCCATCATGAGATTCTGCTTCAATGTAAATGAATACAACTCTTGTTAAGATAAGACTCTTCCTTTTCCTTCAGTCACTCTTTTTTAGGTTGAATACATTCCTCATACAAATAGTTGCATTATTTATGATAGGATAAAAAAACATACTTTCTTCTCTGCTCCTTTTAGAGAAGAACAGAACTACAGGATGTATTGCCATCTCAAGAAGTAAAAATTTTGATCATTTTAATAAGTAAACTTGGTTTGGAGTGAATTGTTCATATAGTTACTAAAGTGCCACTTTGAAGAATCACAGAACAGTTTTCAATTTCATGAACATCTGAGTGTTGAGTCTCTAGACATTTGCACATATTTCAGTATAAGGGACCAGTGTCCCTCCCACAATAACTTACATAGCAAGAAGCAACTCTATAGACTTATGAAAATTAAGCATGCTATTATTCACCATATTGATAGATATATACAAAATGATTGTGGTTCTCTTCCTTTATCTTTTTGCAAAATTTTAAAGACCTGCATTTTTTTATCCTATATCTTAGAGTAAAAAGGTTTTGAAATTACACTAATGTACTGAAGTTATAATCCTAAACATGTAACAGTTCCGGTTCCCAAAGCACATTTTTTGTCCCCTTAAGAGCTTGAAAATAGCCCGCAGCACCAGTGGTTTGGGGAATGTTGCCCACGATCACCTTTCACTTTTAAGCATGCTTTTTCCAGTTCAATTTTGTGACCCTTTCTTTTTACTCTAGTTATTTGGGGCCTTTCCTAAGTACAACCAAATAGGAAATGACCACAAAGATAAGTGGAAGGAAAAAACATTTTTAAAATAACTTCACATACCACCTGCAATTCTGGTAAATGCCTCACTCTCAGACTGTGCGGGCATTTTTAAGATTTCTGTCAAATCAGTTGTACTGCCCCCCCATAGGGATCCAGGTTTCCTTTTCAGCTCAGTAATCAAATAGATTGACTGGTCTATGTCTGCCTTTGTCCACTTTGACCTACATGTTCCTGTGAGGGACATCTTTGTCTCACTTTTCTTTGGTCACTGAGTTCATGTACCTCAATAGGCTAAGTCTCTCAGTCCATTAACAAGAATTCTCAGCTCAGCCCTAGGCCACCCAGAAACCCCGTTGCAAGTTCTCACTGAATGGCTTCACTGGTGGCCCATTCAAATGTGCTAATGTCAGAAAAAAGGGCTGAATGGGGCACCAATGTACACCATTGCGGAGGCAAAGTGACTGGGTTTCCAATAAAGCCTCCCCGGGGTGGTGTTAAGCAGAGATATCAGTGGTGCAGAGGCTGAGCCAGGACCAATGCTCCAATCATGCCATCAACAGGTGGCACAGACACAGGCACTTCCATATGAAATCACACTGCAAAGGTCACTGACAAGGCCTTCCTCTCTCCGGCTTCCAACCTCCAGCTAAATGTGCAGATATGCCTCCCTCTCTTTCTGGTTCTGGCACAGACTCAAAGAAGACATTTTGGGTGGAAGAGGAAATGGGTATTGTTTATTTTTAATTGTTCTGAGGTTCACCCCTCCAGCTGAGAAACTTTCTCAAAGCCCTTTTATTTTATTGTAATTGTACAGAGCAGATAAAGCATTGTTTAATAACCCCAAAGCATTAAAAGGGCATTTAGCTCAGCAAGGGAATATTTTGACTGTGCAAAGCAGATGTCACATTATGCCTCTGTGAACTAATTCTCTTAAGAGAACATCTTGAACTGCAGCTAAATTATGCAGATACGATGACCAACCAACTCTGTAGCCTCCTCCACCCCTCAACAGAAATCAGGGCAAATGAAAGGGAAAAGAAAATAATTGAGCAACTCCCGATTTTTCCTTCTAAATAGATAGGTCTTAGAAGAAACATAAAAGGAACCAACAAGACATAATTTTTATAATTACTTTTAAAATTTACTCTAAGGCTCCTGGATTTCTGGATTATTCACAAATATACACTATTCCCATGCATTAACTTGGAATAACACTCCAAAGTTATAGTTCCACTATCTGTCACTCAGACTGGACATCATGATGAGCCAGCACTGCTGCCTCCCTGATTCCTAATCCTGAGATCCTGGCCCACCCTGCAGAGCCAGGTCACGTTCAAGACAACCTCAGCCTTCCAGGACATCCAGCTTCTGCTTGGTCAACTCACTGCAAGTCAACATAGTCGACACATACGAAAACCACTTCAGTCAGTTCCTCAGCTCCCTCAAACCATTTCTACTCCCAAATCAAAAGTAACACACACAAAAATAGGTAGCATACCCCACTCCCTCAGCTATTTTTAAAGATAGTAATTTTATTGGGGGACAAAGTACAAAGTACAAGGTCCATACATACACCCAAAATGGAACTAAACCCACATGGAAATAATTTTTAAATATTCCAGGGTGCTAAACTGGGGGAGCTCCCAACTACAGAACAGACCCCAAGAAGTTGCTTTGGTCTAGTTGGGAGAGGGGTGGGTTAGGTGGAGGAAATCCTCTGCAGCCCACATTGTGTATCTGGTCCCCACACAGGGGCCTTCCTGGGACTTTACATCTGGTTGCCAAGCAACAGATGGTGCAAGAGAGCTGTCCTAGAGGAATCTTCTTTTAGGACTTCATCTCCAAAGTGACTCCCACACAATCCTCACATTTATGAAGGGTTTACAGTGATAAGATTCAAGGACAATGGTTCTTGGGCCCCAGAGGGAAGGCGACGAGTCTCCCAGAGCCTCCAACTAGCCTAAAAAATCTTCTTTCCTTTTTCCTTTGCAGCCACATAAAAGATTTCCCCCATTGTCCCTCATCTTCCAACTCTAGTAAGTTCCTCCTACTTTTTTCTCAGGCCAGATGAATTATAAAGAAAATAAAGAAGAGCCCTGGCTAGTGTGGCTCAGTGGATTGAGCACCAGCCTGCAAACCAAAGGGTCACCAGTTCTATTCCCAGTCAGGGCACATGCCTGGGTTGCAGGCCAGGTTCCCAGTAGAGGGCATGCAAGAGGCAACCACACATTGATGTTTCTCTCCCCCTTTCTCCCTTCTTTCCCCTCTCTCTAAAAATAGATAAACAAAGTCTGTTTTAAAAAAAGAAAATAAAGATTTTGTAAATTATTGTAATTTTAATATAATGTGGAAATATTTCTTTTCTCTAATTATCTCGTATTTTCTATCCAAGTTTAATAAATATTAACATTTTGCTTATTGTGTCAAGTTTTTTAACCCAAGAAAAACATCCCAGGTAAGGTGGAAGCCCTCCTTGTTCATTTCCAGACCCTTTCCTCTGTCTCCCCACAGGCAGGCACTCTGATGCATTCAGTGGTAAGCCTTCCAGCTTAGGTTTTAATACTTTCACTAAAAAATTGTTCTGAGTTTTTAAACCTTTGTAAGTGATGTATTACATGTATGTAACTTGCTCTTTTTACTTCATATTGGTTTTGAGATCAAATCATGTTAAAACTGTGCCCAGCACTGCTCTGAGTACTGAGAATACAACGGAATAAAACAAACTCCTTCACTCATGGAGTTTTTATTTTGTTTCCTTAATTTGTATAATGGACATGGATTATTTTAATACTCAGAAAAAGAGTTATTTCTTTAAAAAGTAAAATTAATCCTCAGTCTTCTATTCCTCAGAAGTAGAATTTTGCCCTCAATTCCCTAAGAAAAAATATTTGCATAACATGTTAGTAAGAGAAACAACTGGCTAGGTTTAATTAAAAAAACAAAATCCAAATTTGTCAATCAGGAAAAAAAATTCCTGCCTTCTCTTTCCATAATTTCCCTCCTCCTTAAGCATATTTCATCCAAAACTATCCAGGCGTATCTGACCTTTCGGTGTCTCTGGGCCACACTGGAAGAAGAGTTATCTTGGGCCACACATTAAATACACCAACACTAACAAAAACTCATGAGCAAAGAAAAGGTTTTCAGTAAATTTATGATTTTGTGTTGGACCACATTCATACCTATCCTGGGCCGCATGCAGCCCATGGGCCGAGGGTTGGACACCCCTGACTGAAACTTTTTTTTTTAATCTATGGATTTTTGTCGGGACTGTTGTCTGTAGTGCCCACACTCTTGCAATTGGGTTAGCATTTGAGGGTATTTAGATATTGGTCCAGGAAACTGCAACCACGTGATGCCATAGTTACCCATTTTGGTTCCTATGGTATATTGCCAGATAGAAAAGGTTATAGTCCCTTTTAAAAAATAACAAACATAACTGAAAATTGGATTGGGTTTGTACCTGACCACCTGGCTTGCATTATTTCTCTCACCTTTATTCCCTCTAAGCAGATCAGCTTAAGAAGTCAGAATCTTCACACACAAAAAAAAGAAGTCAGAACCTTAAACAGCATTTTTTATAAGAGGCCTCTGGATTTTACTTTCTTCACTGCCTCTAAAGAGGCTCCACAGAATGCCCAGAAAGAATGGGCCAACCCCCAGCTATCCCTTTGTTTACACTTCATTATCCCCCTCCCTGTTGCCCCTTCTCTGCTCCCCCTCCTCCAGCCGCTGAAACTTTGCTTTTGAAGGCATTCTTGACTTCAGAGAAGTTAGACCACGTCACGGATGTCTCTTCTGTCTCTAAGGCAGGCTAATGGAGATAATGGGCCCGTGGGAGAGAGGAAGCCAAAGAAAGAGAGGGATTCCTTGGAATGCTTAAGGGATTACTGACAAAGCTCACCAGACAAATGAAAAAATGGAAAGCAGCTGAGGTCAGTCTACTAGATCCTTTATGCTGGGGTGGTGGGGTGGGGCGGGAAGGCTTGTTGTTACTGTTTGAGGAGGGGGAAGTAATGTTTTAAATTAGCTTTAGGCCACTTATCAAAAACTTTAAATAAATTTTTCAGATAATTAAGACTATACCCAGGAAAAGTCATTAGCATTTTACTGTATGTAGTCTTAATTAACAGTCTTAATTATCTGAAACATTTAAAGTCTTCAATTAGTAGTCTTAATTAATAAAATGGAACAATAAATGAACATTAGTTAAGTGAGGAAAATTCAGTATCGATCATTTCCTAAGTCAGAAAATCAAGCATTTAAATGCTGCTGCAGGAAAGAATTTAGCAGGAATCCTTTTTTAAAAAGGCATGCATCTTTTATTTTTTAATGTTGTTGTTGTTATTATTATTATTATTATTATTATTATTATTATTATTGGTACTGGTATTATTAATCCTCACCCAAGGATATTTTTTGTATTGATTCTAGGGAGACAGGAAGGGGGAGAGAGAGAAAGAAACATCAATGTGAAAGAGAAGCATTGATCAGCTGCCTCCTGCACACACCCTGACTGGGGATTGAACCTGCAGCCTAGGTATGTGCCTTGACTGGGGAGCAAACCAGCAGACTTTAGGTATATGGGATGACGCTCCAAAGAACTCAGACTCCTAGTCAGAGCAGGAATCCTTTTTTATTACCAAACTACATTTTTCACTGGAGCTAGACAAAGGACAAAGTTATTCTTCCAATCTCCCTAACTTCAGTAAAGAACTCTTTACAAGCACCATTCCATGTTGCTTGTAGGCCCTTAAATTCTGGCCTTTTCTGTGCATGTGCTAGACACCAGATGCAGGAACTTTAGCATGGGAATATATCTATCAACCCTTCTCAAAGCAAAACCTGTCTCCATTGACCTTTAGGCTGAAAGACAGACTGTTCTTGTTGGATTCCCCACTCCCAAAATTCACTCAAACCTACCACCTGCTTTCCAAAGAAATGAGAGTTTTCTACATAGAAACATCCCAAATAGGAATTAGGCATCGCACTGACTGTAATTCTTCCTCTATGGCTACAATGGTAGTAATATGTTGGTGGTACTGGTTAAGGCTGCATTATCATCTTTCACATAAAAAACCCAGTTCATAAAACAGAGGGATCAGACACTCATCTGAAAGTACAAAAATAACATAGATCACGTTTGATGCATTAATTACAGCTATATATAATGAACATTTGCCTATGTATTTTGTTGTTGTTATTACAAACAAGTGTTCTTTATATGGAAAAATGTATTATATTTTTTATCTTCCTTCTTTGTGACCCTAGTGCAGAATTAGTCTTGGCATGATGTTGACTCTACTCCTAAGAGGCAAATCCCTTGAAGAAAAATCTTACTTCAGGAATCCCACACTCACCAGCTAGTTCAAGAAAATTAACATGGAAAGACACAAAGAATGTATTTTAGTTTAACAAAGCTAATTCCAGATACACACACGGGAGGATCTAGGACACAGGGCAGGGACAGTCCACAGAAGATCTACGGCTTTATGGGACAACTTGTTTCCCTCCTGCCTATTAAGCTTCCAAACAAGCATCAGCTTTGTTTGCTATTCCTACAAATGGCATCACATTGTAAAATCACATTTTTGTGAGATACACATAGAACATGACTTTTAAAAGTAAGTGTCAGATGAAGCAATTTATTGTACACAGATCTGAATTGGTGTTTTTTTTAAAAAGAAAATTCAATTTTGCCAAGATCCCTAGTCAACCTACCACCTACTGCCATACTGCACATCTAGCTACACTTCCAGGGCTTGCCATCAGTGCAGATGCCATCCGCCTTTGAAGTTCTAATGTTTTTGTACTTCAAAGAGGTACCAAGACAATAGTAGGGAGGAAGAGATTGGGTCTATTCCCCAGTTCACAAAATGTTAGACATATTCTATGAGCCTAAATGGCTTTCTGTTTCAACCTCAAAATCTTCCTCGCCCAAGGATTAAAACTAACCAGGACACAGTAGATTGTATTAATTACATAGTCTATTAATTAAAGGCTTTGTACATAAAATAATTAGCAATTAAGTCTATGCCAACTTGTTGGTCTATACTTTTCTTACTGATGTGGCAAAATAAATACCAGGGCCTTTAACAAAACTATTTCAAATCTACTATCACCTCCTGTTCTTGTAACATTCTTAAAAGACTGTTTACCCTCATGAAATGCCCCTCTGTTCTCTTGATGTTCTCCATTGGCAAGGGTTGTAGGTTCCTGGGTTAAATGTATGTAATAAATCAACATTTTCAAAATAAGATTTATATATTTAAAAGATTAATAGCTGTGAGTTCACTGCTCAGTATAAATTTTGATATAAAAAATGTCTGATAAAGTTTTCAATCTTTTAATAGCTAAAAAAATAAACACTGACTGGCACACAAACCTAAAAGAAAGGCAGCGATGGGTCCAATGAGCATCGTGCAGAGAGCCCATCAGACATTAAGTAAATACTTTGCTTCTGTTTTCTAGTCCCTTTTTGTTTGGTTACCATGGCAACCTGTTTTTGTGGGGGTCACTTGAAATGTATAAGAATTTGCTGCAATTAGATGCTTATATCCTATTGGTTGGTATGATAGAGAGTAGTAAAACTAAAAAGAAATAAAAGAGAAGGAAGGGCACTGGTGAATTTGGACAAAGCCGACATGCACTGTGGGACCCAAAGAAAAATTCTGTAAGCCTAATTATCTTTCACAGCTATTTTCAAAGCTGCTCTTAATAAAAATGCCCATATCCTCTAGCCTGTGATTTCTCACCTTGTTAACCTTCCAAACTATTTTTTTCACTGTAACACATGTATTTCACTTGATTTTACTCGTTATTCTCTAATTGTTTCACAGATATGTCTTATCCATTTATGAGACTGCAGAAGTCCTTCAAAGGAGGGACCACATCTTGTAATTTTGAGGCCGTGAGGTAAAATGCAGAAAACCACAGAAGTGGAATTAGACGTGAAGGATTGTGATCTGTTTGTTGTACAGCATTTAGCCAAATCCTTTCAACTTCACTGAGCCTCAGTTCCCATGTTATGAGATTCATCCCTTAAAGGATATTATAATAGATCATTTATACTGTCTATGGCATTATGTATATCTATGATATACTCTTACTACTTATTTCCCAAATTAAGGTTAATTGAGTTAATATGTTAAAATTATCTTAGGCAGTCATAAATATACAGAAAATTAACATAACTGCCTCTGCTATAGACTCTCAGATTATAAATTTTAAATCCACGGTTGGGCAGGGTGAAGGTGGCCTACTTCTGGGATAAAGAGAAGAAGCAAATTAGATGGTTGTAGTTATACTCACAAAGAAAGATAACAGTATCAGCACTTGCTCAAAGACTTGCCTAGCCTGACTCTTGAGAAGCAAAGTACCATTACTGTTGTGTCTCACCCAGATCCAGAGACTATGAATTACAGAGAAATTGTTTACTTTAAATAGCCTCACCCCTTTTTATGAAACAATATATATTAAAGATTAGACTAATTATTAGACATGTCAAATAATTTCAAATCTCAGCTTGATTGTTTAAAATCCACAGATGACCTAAATTCTGCTCCACTCACCTTGATCACTCCAGATGCTGAAGCCGCGTTGAGCCAGCTCAAGCAGTTCAAGGAGGTTATCCATTCAGGCTTTACCTCAGCACCTCCAGGGGCAAGAGAATCACCATGGCCCAAAAGCCATTCATCCTGTGTTCAAGCAGCACTAATTGCTAGATAATTCTTTCTTATATTAAAACCGAAGCCCTCTTCCCAGTTACTCTATACATTCGGCCCAGGCTAGAACTGCTCTCACGACATTGTTTGGAATTTTTTTATCCAAGTACATGTCAGTTTTCCAAGTCCTTCTTCAAGGGGCACCCAGAGCTAAACACAATCTCCTGTGCAGGCTGACCAATAGAGTGTATAGTAAGATTATCATCTCCATCATTAATTCAACGAGCATGATTATGTGCCCATTTGGGGCTATATGTTAAATACAAAGATAAATTAGAAATGTCTTTGATTTAGGGATACTAGGACCTACAGGAGGAGCCAAGAATATCAGCAAATATGTTCAACAAATAAGCTGACGGCTAAGGTTGAGAACACGTATTTTTTCAGTGTTCCCTGGGAAGGGAAAAGGGCCAGGAAAAGTTTCATAGAGTAGGTGTTACTGGGTAGTCCATAAAAAGAGCATTCTGGGAAGAAGCAATAGCATAATAAAATCCCTGAGATATTACATGATAAATTCAGGGAATTCCAAAAACTTTTCTCTAACTGAAATGCACCATATAAGGGTGACAAGACAAGAGCTTAGGTTGGAGAAGCAGGCAAGAGTGCCTGGTGGAGGATATATATGCCGGGCTAAAGCATCTGAACTTTGCCCTATAGTGTGGTGGTCTCCAAACTGGAATGCACATACCACAGGGGACACACAAGATGATCCGCTGAGATAAAATATGAGAACTTCTATTTTATTTTATTTTTACCCCAAGAATTTGGAAAATATTAAGCTTTACTAATATTTCATTTGAACTGACACTGGCACCCTCAATAGGTTTGCATATCAAACTATCAAATGTCATACACAGCAAGCAAAGTGCCCTGAATTAAAAATGGGAACTCCACAATGTGGAGGGCTGGACAGTTGACCATCATCCTTTCACTTTATTTTTATTTAACAAATTGCATTTATGGTGCCTAAATGGGACAGATTGATTTTATCTACTCATAATAAATAAATCCTCACAAAATGAACAATTATCTTTGAGTAAAGATCTCTTCAAAGACACTTTAAACTAGAGATAACACTAATAGGGTAAGCACAGTGAAAGCTAAGACAAAGGCTGAGCTGATCATTCTACTCATTTCATACTCTCTGTTGGGTAAAAATAGTGACAATACATTCTAGTCTGTTAAAATATATATATCAATACACATCAATGATATATATTATATAATTATTTATATCAATGATACATAATATATGATTAAGATATGGGTTTACATCTAGTATATGAAAACCTTACAAAATTTTACTGAATTTATTAAAGATTAATAAAGCCTACTTTTGAGGGATTTTACTTAATAATAGTAAATTTTGTTTTCCTTTCTGTCTTAGGAAGCATGGTCAAAAGCACTCGGAAGGCCAGTACAGTGACTTCAGCAAACAATGCAGTGACTGGATTTCCATACCTTCCTCATGTGCTCTCCTGCACCTCAGCACTGCACTTGCTGTAAAACATGTATCCCTACACCTGAGGGTTCTAGATCCCCAAATAGGTAGATCAGAAGTACTTGGTGATTGATGTCTAGCCAACGACAGTCTAAAAAAGGAGATTATTGACTGTGCCTGGAGGAGAACAACTCAGAAAAATTCTGCACTGGCTCCCGGGCTCACCAGGGGGAGTGAGTCCCAGGAGCCCACAGCAGGAACCTGCTTGATAACACCCCCTTTATTGGATCAGTCCTTCCTTCCTTTCCTCATTTCTGCCATGCCTTATTTTGTCAAACGGTCAGATAAAATTGTTGTTACTTGTTTCTAACATGTTTTTGCTCTTGATATTTTTTTAGACTCTGTGTCAATAATGAAATATATGAAAATCAACTTTTTTTTGTCTTTCATAGCTTTTATTTAATAGCGATGATCCCCGATAGATTTTATATATTGTTGAAAGCAGTCATGTCCATGGACTGCACATAGTCCTCAAAAGACAACCTGGCCTTTTTGATTTAGCCACAGTGTGGCTCAGTTGGTTGGGGCATCCTCCTGTAACCAAAAGGTTTCTGGTTAGATTCCCCATCAGGGCACATAGCTAGGTTGCAGATTCCATCCCTGGTCCAGGCACCTATGAAAGGATGCTTCTCTCTTGCATCAATGTTTTTCTCTCCCTTCCTCTCTCTTTAAAAGCAATGAGAAAAATGTCCTTAAGTGAGGATAATTTTTTAAGTGATAATTTTTTTAAAAAGTGATCAGCCCCTTCAGCATATCTGTTTCAAATTTATCATCTTTACACACTATATTTGAAGTTTTTTAATTCCATACCCCCCCTGGAACTAGTATGGAAGAGCCCCAGACCAAGCTGCCTGCTTGAATGCTTCTGACACACTCCTCTAATTTTACCATAGCCCACTTGTCCCAAAGTTTCACATCTGATGAGATGGGAGACTTGGCAACAAGTGCAGGTTTTTAGCCTTCTTTTACTCACACTGTGCAAAGCTTTCTTCTCTTTGCCTCTTGGCTGCTTTGTGTGCTTCCTTCTTGTCACTTCCATAGAGATTGATGTCATTATCCTCTTTACTATCTGTAGCTGCACTTCCTGTGGTGTCTTCCACATTGGCAGGGCCATACTTGCCCCAAGTTTTCTACACTCCTGGCAGGTTGGCCTTTTCCTTTGTGTAAGACTTAATGTGATTATACCAGCAGAAGGCATGATGCAGGTTGGCAGGTGGTAGGCTGGAGACTGCTTCAAATATTGCCACATCTGCCTTTAATGCCATATACCCCCTGATGAAGCTTTTGTCCTCTAGGTAGCTGCTGAGCACCTGGTAGCCACTGGTGCTTTTCAGGTCTCCACAACCCAGGGCATTGCCTGATCCAGGCAGCTGGGTAGCAGCAGAAGAAGAAAGGAACGCAGGTGGGGGGCCCTAAGTGCTATGAGAAAAAGGCCATAAAAGGCCCCAAAATTCCTTATATAGAGGCAGAGTTCCCTCCTTTGTACCTGGCTGAAGGCTAAAGATCAAGTACATTAATCTTCCCATTCACAATGTAAAAACTGGGGACTTAATAAAGTGGCCCAAAAATTATCTGCAGGCCGTTCTTTTTATTTGGGAATCAGAAAAACAACTTTTTTTGTGAGCCAATAAAGTAAAATGTAATGGAGAATATATATTCTCATTAGTTTTGACATCTTTTAAAATCACAATGTTAAGGAACTTCTGCATATAAATATAAACTTCACTAAAAGAGGCAGGGAAGAAGAGGTCACTGCCTACATCATTATAAGCAACTTGGGTGCAAAAATGGTGAACCCAGGTGAACATTTCATGGATGGTATTAAATTTTAGAAAAACAAAGACTTTAAAACATAGCCTACATCCTTATAGTATTCTTAAATCACCTTTTGAGTGAGGTAAAAAATCATGCAAATCTGAGGTATTACACAGAGATTTGTTATCTTATGACAAAGAACTTGAAACAAACTTTTATATTTAAAAATGAGTTACATATTTTTCTTTTACAGACACAAATGCCCAAAATTTGCTTACCATTTTTATGAGAATAAATTATCATTAGCATACTACCTATTTTTTAAACTTTTTTACTGTATTTTTTCCCATTACCATTCAGTCCTCTTATACTCCCACCCCCACATTTACCACACTGTTGTCCATGTCCATGAGTCCATTTTAGTTTTTGCTCAGTCCTTCCATCCCCAATCTCCCCCACTTTGCTGTCATCCTGCTCTCTGAGTTTGTCTCTATTTGGCTTGTTAGTTCTGTTTGTTCATTAGATTCCACATATGAGTGAAATCATGTGGAATTTGTCTTTCTCTGACTGGCTTATTTCACTTAGCCTCATGCCCTCCTGGTCCATCCATACTTTTGCAAAGGGTGAAACTTTCTTCTATGTTATGGCCACATAGTATTCTATGGTGTAAATGTCCCATAGTTGTTTTATCTACTCATCTATTGGTGGACACTTAGGCTGCTTCCATAACTTGGTGATTGTAAATAACGTTGCAGTGAACATAGGGGTGCTTATGTTCTTTTGAACTAGTGATTTGGGTTCCTTCAGATATATTCCCAGAAGTGGATTGCTGGGTCTAAAGGCAGATCCATTTTTAAGTTTTTGAGGTACCTCCATACTGCTTTCCACAGTGTCTGCACCAGTCTGCATTCCCACCAATAGTGCACTGAGGTTCCCCTTTCTTCACATCCTGGCCAACACTTGCTGTTTGTTGATTTATTGATGATGGCCATTCTGACAGGTGTGAGATGATATCTCACTGTGGCTTTAATTTGCATTTCTCTGATGACTAGTGATGTTGAGCATCTTTTCATGTATCTGTTGTCCATCTGTATGTCCTCTTTGGAGAAGTGTCTATTCAGGTCCTTTACCTACTTTGTAATTGGGTTGTAATTGGGTAGTGTGTATTGTTTCATTTTGTTTTGTTTTGTTTTGGTGTTGAGTTTGTAAGTACTTTGTAAATATTGGATATTAATCCTTTATCAGATGTATCAACAAATATGTTCTCCCATTCTGTTGGTTTTCTTTTTATTTTGTGATTATTTCCTTTGCTATGAAAAAAAACTTTTTGGTTTGATGTAGTCCCATTTGTTTATTTTTTCTTTTGTGTCCCTCACCTGGGGAGATATGTCCAATAAAATTTTGCTACAAGCAATGTCTGAGATTTTGCTGCCTATATTTTCTTCTGGGATTTTTATGGTTTTGGGTCTAACATTTAAATCTTTAACCAATTTTGAATGTATTCTTGTGTATTGTGTAAGAAAGTGATCTAGTTTCATTTTCTGCACATATCTGTCCAGTTTTCCCAACAACATTTGAGTAAACTGAGTAAACTATCTTAGCCCATTGTATGTGCTTGCTTCCTCTGTCAAATGTTAATTGACTATAAAGGTGTGGGGTTATTTCTGGCTTCTCAATTCTGTTCCATTGATCTTTATGACTCTTTTTATTCCAATATCATACCATTTTGATTACTGTGGCCTTATAGTATAGTTTGATATTAGGCAGCTTGATTCCTCCAACTTTGTTCTTCTTTCTTAGGATCTCTGTTGCTATGTGGGGACTTTTGTGGTTCCATATAAATTTTTTAAATATTTGTTCTAGTTCTGTGTAATATGTCATTGGAATCTTGAGAAAAATTGCATTGAATCTATAGATTGCTTTGGATAGTATGGACATTTTAATGATGTTATGTATTCCTATCTATGAACACGGTATGTGCTTCCACTTATTTGTATCTTCTTCAATTTCTTTCTTCAGTATCTTATAATTTCTAAGTACAGGTCTTTTACATCCTTGGTTAGGCTTGTTCCTAAGTATTTTATTCTTTTTGAAGCAATTGTAAAGGAAGTTGTTTTCTTAATTTCCCTTTCTGTTAGTTTGTAACTGTCATATAAAAATGCAACTGATTTCCAGATATTAATGTTGTATCTTGCAATTTTGCTGAAATCATTTATAATTCATAGTAGTTTCTTGGTGGAATCTTTGGGGTTCTCTGTACAGTATCATGTTATCTGCAAATGAAGACAGTTTTACTTCTTCCTTTCTAATTTGGATGCCTTTTATTTCTTCTTGTCTGATTGCTGTGGCTAAGACTTCCAGTACTCTGTTGAATAAGAGAGGTGAAAATAGACATCACCATTTTGTTCCCAATTTTAAGGGGAATGCTTGTAATTTTTGCCCTTTGAGTATGATGCTGGCAGTGTGTTTGTCATATATGGCCTTCATTAGGTTTAGGTATGTTTCCTCTGTTCCCACTTTGCTGAACATCTTTATCATAAGTGGGTACTGGATTTTATCAAACGCTTTTCCTACATCTATTTATATCATCATGTGGTTTTTATCCTTCATTTTGTTTATGTGGTGAATTACATTTATTGATTTGGGAATATTATACCAAACTTTCATTCCCAGAGTAAATCCCACTTGATCATGGTATATGATCTTTTTGATGCATTGCTCTATTTGGTTTGCTAATTAATATTTTGTTGAGGATTTTAGCATCAATGTTTATCAGGGATATTGGCTTATAATTTTCTCTATTTGTAGTGCCTTTATCTGCTTTTGGCATTAGGCAAATGCTGGCTTCATAGAATAAGTTTGAGAACCTTTTCTCCTCTTGAATTTTATGAAGTAGTTTGAGAAGGAGAGGTGTAATTCTTCTTGGAATGTTTAGTAAAATTCCTCTGTGAAGACAAAAGCAATCTGGTCTATCACTTTTGTTTGTTTGGAGTTTTTTAATTACTGCTTCAATTTACTAGGTGTAATCTGTGTATTCAGATTCTCAGATTCTTTTTTATTTAGTTTTGGAACATCATGCATTTCTAAGAATTTGTCTATTTTATCCAGGTTGTCCTGTTTGTTGGCATATAGTTGTTCATAATATTTTTTTACATCCTTTGTACTAATTTGGTGTCAGTTGTTACTTCTCCTCTTTTACTTCTGCTTTTACTTATATGGGTCTTCTTTCTTTTTTTCTTGATAAGTTTAGTTAAAGGCTTGTCAATCTTGTTTATCTTTTCAAAGAACCAGCTGTTGGAGTCATTGATCTTTTATATCATTTTTTAAGACTCTATTTCATTTATTTCTGCTCCAATCTTTGTTATTTCCTTACTTGTACTCAGCTTGGGCTTTTTTGGTGGTATTTTTTCAACTTCCTTTAACTCTAAAGTTAGATTGTTTTTTTGAGCTTTTTTCTGGTTTTGTGTGTGTGTGTGTATGTTTGGAGATAGGCCTGTAATGCTATGAATTTCCCTCTTAGGATTGCTTTCCCAGTATCCCACAGATTTTGGATTGTTGTGTCCTCATTTTCATATGTTTCAAGATATCTTTTGATTTCTTCCTTTATCTCATTGTTGACTCATTCATTGTTTAATAACATATTATTTAGCTTCCATGTCTTTGAGTGTTTTTCAGTGTTCTTCTTATGACTGATTTCTAGTTTCAGAGCATTGTGGTCAGAGAAGATGCTTCATGTGATTTTAATCTTCTTAAATTTATTGAGGCTTGTTTTGTGTCCTAACATGTGGTCTATCCTAGAAAATGTTCTCTGTGCACTGGAAAAGTATGTATATTCTGCTTCTTTGGGTAAAATGCTCTGAAGATATCAATTAAATCCATTTGCTCTAGTGTGTCATTTTAGACTGTTGCCTCCTTGTTGATTTCTTGTCTGACATATCTATCCATTGAAGCCAATAGGTTGTGAAAATCCCCAACTATTATTGTGTCTGTCAGTCTCTCTTTTTATGTCCATCAAGATTTGCTTCACATATTTAGGAACTCCTATGTTGGATACATAAATGTTTACTAGGGTTGTATCCTCTTGTTGGATTGTTTCCATTATCATGATGTAGTGTCCTTCTTTGTCCCTTACTATAGCCTTGGTTTTAAAGTCTGTTTTGTCTGATATAAGTACTGCCATCCCACCTTTTTATTCTTGCCATTTGCATGAAATATCTTTTTCCATACCTTTACTTATAGTTTGTGTGTATCTTTCAATATGAAGTGGATCTCTTAGAAGCAACATATGTATGTGTCTTGTTTGTTTATCAATTCATCTACCCTGTGTCTTTTGGTTGGAGCATTTAAGGCATCTACATGTAAGGTGATTATTGATAGATACATATTTAGTACCATTTTATTGTTAGACACTGTTCTCTCTTTTGTCTCCATGTCTTCTTCTTTTTCTTAAAACAAGCCCTTTAACATTTGATGAAGTACTGGTTTAGTATAACAGACTCCTTTAGCTTTTTCTTGTCTGAAAAACTCCTTTCTCTCCCTCATTTTAAATGATAGTCTTGCTGGGTAAAGTAGCCATTTTGTAGGTCCTTGCTTTCCATCACCTTGAATATTTCCTACCACTCTCTTCTGGCCTGAAATGTTTTGGCTGGGAAATCAGATGACAGTCTAATGGGTCTTCCCTTATATGTAACTATCTGCTCTTCTCTTGCAACTTTTAGGATTCTCTCCTTGTCTCTAAGCCTTGTCATTTTAATTATGTTGTGCCTTGATGTAGACCCCTTTGGGTCCAACTGCTACCTAGAAGATTTAAAAAAAATTAATTGAACACCAAAATCCCAGCAAATTTTTTTATGGGTACTGACAAACAGATATAAAATTTTTATGGAAAGGTAAAAGACAGAGACTAACCTACACAATTATTGAAAGAGAGAACAAAGTAGAGAACTGATGATTCCCAACTTTAAGACATACAATAAAGCTACAGTAATGAAGACAGTATGTATGGGCAAGAACAGACAACTAGGTCAATGAACAGAATAGAGAACCCAGAATGAGATCCTCATAAATACAGTCAACAGATCTTTGATAAAGGAGCAAAGGCAACACAATGAAGTAAAGATAGTCTTTTCAACAAATGGCGCCAGAACTGGACATCTACATGCAAAAACATTAACCTAGACACACACCTTTCACAAAAATTAGTTCAAAACAGATTATAGACCTATGTAAAGCAAAAAGCTATAAAAGTCCTAGTAATACTTCCTGGTGATATCATTTTACATATAACATCAAATATATTCTCCACAAGAAAAAATTCTCCTCAGCAAAAGACAATATCAAGAGAATTAGAAGACAAGCCACAGACTGGAGAAAATTATTGTAAAAGATACCATGTGTTAAAGGAATGTTATCCAAAATATACAAAGAATTTTATTTTAAAAAATATATTTTATTGATTGTGCTGTAACAGTTGTCCCATTTTTCCCTGCTTTATTCCTCTCTGCCCTGAACCCCCACTCCCAGTATCCCTCCCTCCTTAGTTAATGGCCATGGGTTGTACATATAAGTTCTTTGGCTTTTCCATTTCCCTTACTATTCTTGACCTCCCCCTGTCTATTTTGTACCTACCATTTATGCTTCTTATTCTCTATACCTTTTTGCCCATTCTCCCTGCTCCCCCCACCTCTGGTAACCCTCCATGTGATCTCCATTTCTGTGATTCTATTCTTGTTCTACTCATTTCCTAAGTTTGTTTTTGTTTTTAGGTTCAGTTGTTGATAGTTATCAGTTTGTCATCATTTTACTGTTCATATTTTTGATCATCTTCTTTTTCTTAGGTAAGTCCCTTTAACATTTCATGTAATAAGAGCTTGGTGATGTTGAACTCCTTTAACTTGACCTTATCTGGGAAGCACTTTATCTGCCCTTCCATTCCAAATGATAGCTTTGCTGGACAGCATAATCTTGGATGTAGGTCTTTGCCTTTCACGACTTGGAATACTTCTTTACAACCCCTTCTTGCTTGCAAGGTTCTTTTGAGAAATCAGCTGACAGTCTGATGGGAACTCCTTTGTAGGTAACTTTCTCCTTTTCTCTTGCTGCTTTGAAGATTCTCTCCTTCTCTTTAATCTTGAGTAATGTAATTATTTTGTGTCTTGGTGTGTGCTTCCTTGGATCCAACTTCTTTGGGACTCTCTGAGCTTCCTGGACTTCTTGGAAGTCTATTTCCTTTGCCAGATTGGGGAAGTTCTCCTTCATTATGTTTTCCAATAAGTTTTCAATTTCTTGCTCCTCCTATTCTCCTTCTGGCAACCCTATGATTCCAATGTTGGAACATTCACATTGTCCAGGAGGTTCCTAAGCCTCTCCTTATTCTTTTTGAATTCTTGTTTCTTCATTCTGTTCTGGTTGAATGTTTCTTTCTTCCTTCTGCTCCAAATCATTGATTTGAGTCCTGGTTTCCTTCCCATCATTGTTGGTTCCCTGTATATTTCTCTTCATTTCACTTTTCATAACCTTCACTTTTTCTTGTATTTTGTGACCATACTCAACCATTTCTGCAAGCATCCTGATTACGAGTGTTTAGAACTGTGCATCTTATAAGTTGGCTATCTCTTCATTGTTTCATTCTATTTTTGGAGCTTTGATCTGTTCTTTCATTAGGACCATATTTCTTTGTTTCAGTGTACCTGTTATGTTGTAAGAGGTGAAGCCTTAGGTACCTACCAGGGTGGGGCAACCCTCTTTGCTGCACTGTGGTACTGTATGTTGGAGAGGAGTCTGAGAGGGAACAATGTTGGTTGTTCAGCTCTGGGCCAGCTTTCAGTCACTTCCCCCACTATCCACGAGCAAATTGGGTCCTTCTGGTGCTGATTCCAAGCTCGGTGTGTTTGTGCATGTTCTGGGACACGTAGGTCTCTCCAGTGAAATCTCCCGTGAGTCTGGGAGTTTCTCCCGCTGCCACAACCCCCACAGGTAATTACCACCAGAGGTTTTGAGGCTTTATTTCCCTGGGCTAGAACCCTGGGTTGTGCAGTCTCTGTCGCTCCCCAGGTGTTCTTCCCAGTTAACCGCACGCAAATGTGGGACCACCTGCCTTGTCCACACCGGTCCTCCAATCCACCTTGCCACAAGTCCTCTCTGTCCCAGCTGCCTGTCTCCACTCTCCTACCAGTCTGGATGAATGTTTCTTCTTTAATTCCTTGGTTGTTGAATTTCCATACCATTCAATTTTCTGGCAGTTTTGGTTGTTTTTGTTTTTAAACTTGTCCTTCATCTGGTTGTGTGAGGAGGCAAAGTATGTCTACCTACACCTCCATCTTGGCTAATCCAAAATATACAAAGAATCTTAAAGACTTAACAACAAGAAAACAACTTGATTGAAAAATGGGCAAAAAATCTGAACACACACCTCACCAAAGAAGACAGGTACATGGCAAATAAGCATTTAAAAAGGTGCTCAATATGGTGTACCTGAAGTGCCCCACTCAGGTGACCAAGGAGGCTGTACCACTCTGCCTCATAAGACACCTACTACATAAGGCCAATCTACCAAGATTAAGAGATATAGAAGCACTACTTAATACATAGAAACAAACACAGGGAAGTGGCCAAAATTACAAGACAAAAAAAACATGCCCCCACCACCACAAAAAAAAAGAACAAAATGGACAGAAAAAAAGAAAAAACAAACAAAACTCTGGGAAAAATTAACTAAACAAAATGGAGAGACACAGTCTACCAGGTACAGAGTTCAAAACAGTGTATATAAAGATGCTCGCCCCTGGCTGGCGTAGCTCAGCGGATTGAGTGCGGGCTGGGAACCAAAGTGTCCCAGGTTCGATTCCCGGCCAGGGTACATTCCTGGGTTGCAGACCAGAACCCCCAGCAACCACACATTGATGTTTCTCTCTCTCTCTCTCTCTCTCTCTCTCTCTCTCTCTCTCTCTCTCTCTCTCCCTCCCTTTCCTCTCTAAAAATAAATAAATAAATAAATAAAATCTTTAAAAAAAAAAAAGATGCTCAATGAACTTAGGGGAAGAATTCAGGGAGAACTTCAGTGAATAGATAGAAAACATAAAAATGGACAGTCAGAAATGAAGAATACAGTCCTGACTAGTATGGCTCAGTGGGTTGGGCATCATCCTGCAAACTGAAGGTTCATCAGTTCAATTCCTAGACAAGGCACATGCCCGGGTTGTCATCCAAGTCCCCAGTTGGGGTGTACAAGAGGCACCAATCAATGTTTCTCTCACACATTGATGTTTCTCACCCTCTCTCCCTCCCTACCTTCCCCTCTCTCTAAAAATAAATAAATATAATTTTAAAAAGAAATGAAGAATACAATAACTGAAATGAAAAATACACTAGAAGGGATCAACAGTAGATTAAATAAAGGAGAGGATGGAGTCAGTGATATGGAAGATAGGTAGCATAAAACACCCAATCAAAACAGCAAAAAGAAAAAAGAATTTTTAAAAATGAGGATAATTTAAGAGACCTCTGTGACAACACTAAGTGTATCATTATTCACATCATGGGTATGGTGGAAGAAGAAAGACAGCAAGGAGTTGAAAACCTATTTGAAAAAATATGACAGAAAACTTCCTTAACCTGGTGAAGTAAATAGGCACACAAGTCTAGGAACAGCAGAGGGTCTTAAATAAGGTGGGCGCAAAGAAATTCATACCAAGACATATAATTAGAATGCCAACAACAATGAAATGTCAGAACATACCTGTTATAATGACCAAAATCCACAACACTGACAACACTACATGCTGGCTAGAATGTGGAATAACAGAAACTCTTATTTATTGCTGATGGGAATGCAAAATGGTGAGTCACTTTGGAAGACCGCTTGGTGCCTACAAAACTAAACATACTCATACCATCAGATCCAGTAATCACAATTCTTGGTATTTAATCAAAGGAGTTGAAAACTTATGTCCACACAAAAATCTGCACAGTGATATTTATATTAGCTTTATTCATAATTGTCAAACCATGGGGGCAACCAGGATATCCTTCAGTAGGTGAATGGATAAATAAATGTTACATTCAGACAAAGGAATATTATTTAGTACTAAAAATAAATGAGCTATCAAGCCATGAAAAGACATGGAGTAAATGCATATTAATAAGTAAAAGAAACCAGTCCAAAAAGGGTACATACTGTAAGGTTCCAACTATATGATATCCGGAAAAAGCAAAACTATGGACACAATGAAAAGGTCAGTGGTTGCCAGAGATGGTGGTTGAGGGAGAGATGAATATGCAGAACAAAGAGGATTTTCAGGGAACTAAAAATACTCTGTATGATATAATAATGGGTACATATTATTTTACATTTCTCTAAACCCATAGAATGTACAACATCAACAGTTAACTCTAAGGTAAAATGTGGGATTTGGCTATTATGATATGTCAATGTAGACTCATCTCTGGTAAAAAGCACACTGTTCTGATGAGTGATGTTGATAATAGAGGAAGCATATGCGACAGGAGGGGTTATATGGGAAATCTTTATACCTTCCCCTCAGTTTTGTTGTAAACCTAAAACTGCTCTTAAAATTTATGTTTAATAAACAACAAACTTAGTCTCTCTGTTCAGAATAAAGGTGAAAGCTTAACAATGAGTGACAAAGCAACTGCTTTTCAAAAGAAGCATGTATGGACAGAGCATATGTGAAAGTGTAGTCCTCATGTCTATCTGCACACTTAACAACATAAAAATGAAATTTTCTAACTTGTTCTAAGATTTTGTAAATAAAGTTTCAGAGGAGTGTTTTTTTAAAAAAAATATTGAAATGTAACATTTTTTAATTAGTTCATAAGAACAATTAATTGAATTATGGAAGATGGAAATTCCTTACCAAATTTCAGAGAAGAAAAAGATTTGAGGATTTCCAGTCAAGATGGTGATGTAGGTAGACACGGCTCACGTCTTTGCACAACCACATAAAAAATACAACTAAAATATAGAACAACCATCACTCAGAACCATCAGAAACTGAGTTGAATAAAAGGCTGACAACTACAGAATTAAAGAAACCACATCCATCCAGACTAGCAGGAGGGGTGCAGATGTAGAAAGGGCGAGTCCTACAACCATGTCTGGTGGATAGAAATTAGGGAGAGATATCTCAGGAGTGAGGAGTCCCAGCCCCACACTAGGCCCTGCACCCCAGGTTTCCAGTGCCAGGAAGATAAGTCACCATATCTTCTGGCTCCAAAAACCAGAGGAGATTGAGTAGGTGGAAGACATTTCTGGAGTCCCAAGCAGTCTCTCTTAAAGAACCCACACACAAACTTACCTACTCTTACTTGCTCCCTCTGAACTCCAGAAGTGGGGTAGCAGCTTAAAAGGCACCACTGGCATATAAGGAGAAACTGAACTGTCTGGCATCAAGGTAAGCAGAGGCCATTGTCCCTTTTCTAAACCCTCCCCCCAAAAAGCTGGTAAGCTTGTGCCATATCTGGGACTCCATCAACTTGGCTAACACTGTTTGACCCACCTTGGAGATCTCCAGACACTCTGACTTGCCCAACTTATAGACCACCCAAGCTGCTTTTCCATATGAATGGCTGGTCTTGGCTCATGCTTCATAACTTCCTAAATACTATCAAACAAGCAACGGCTTAGCCCCAGGCCCAGCACTAGCAATAGCCAGCTTAGATTCACAGCTTGGCTTTGCCTGGGAATCTCCATGCAGCCATATCAGATCGCTTTATAGCTCAGGTGGGGCACCTCAGACAAAACACAGGTTAGGGCTGATGTGAGCCTGAACCACCCAGGAAACCCCAGAGCCAGCACCTGGTAGACAGCTACAGACCACCACGTCAGAGCACTATCAGTCCCTGCCCCTGCACAGCTGACCCCCCCCCCCCCCAGAGGGAGGAGTTTGGTGGTCAGTGGCCACAGCCAATCCTTGAAGCTGACTGGCCTGGTTAAATCCTGCCAACAACAAGTTTCAACTGAGAGGAAGGCGTACTCAGCCCCATGAAGCACACAGCGCAAGTACCCAGCTTGGGTGATAGGGGAGGCTGTGCCAGTGGATCCTACAAGACACCTACTACATTAGGCCACTCTACCAAGACACAGAGTCAAAGCAGCCCTACCTAATACATAGAAACAAACACAGGGAGACTGCCAAAACAAGGAGACAGAAAAAAAAAAAAAAACATAACCCAAAGGAAGAAACAGAACAAAACTTCAGAAAAAGACCTAAACAAAAGGGAGATAAGCAATATATCAGATGCAGAATTCAAACGCTGGTTATAAGGAAGCTCAAGGAACTTAGTGAGGACCTTAGCAGCATAAAAAAGATCCAGTCAGAAATGAAGGATACACTAATACAAATAAAGTACAATTGCAGGGAAACAACAGTAGAGTGGATGAAGCCAAGAATCTAGTAAATGACTTGGAACCTAAGGAAGCAAAAAACAACCAATCAGAAGAAAAAAGAATCCAAAAAAATGAGGATAGTGTAAGCAGCCTCTGAGACAACTTCAAAAGGTCCAGAACATTTGCATCATAGGGGTGCCAATAAGAGAAGAGAAGGAGCAAGAAATTAGAAATCTATTTGAAAAAATAATGAAAGTAAACTTCCCTTATTTGGTAAAGGAAATAGACATGCAAGTTCAGGAAGCAAAGTCCCAAACAAGATGGAAGCAAAGAGGTCCACTCCAGCACACATGATAATTAAAATGCCAAAGGTTAAGATAAAAAGGCAATCTTAAAAGCAGCAAAAGAAAAGCAGATAGTTTCCTACATGGAGTTCTCATAAGACTGTCAGCTGATTTCTCAAAAGAAACTTTGCAGGCTAGAAGGAATTAGCAAGAAATATTCAAAGTCATGGGAAGCAAGGATCTATAGCCAAGATTCCTCTACCCAGCAAAGCTATCATTTAAAATTGAAGAGCAGATAAATAGCTTTCCAGACAAGAAAAAACTAAAGGAGTTCATCATCATCAAACTACCATTACATGAAATGTTAAAGGTACTTTTTAAGGAAAAGAGAAGATCAAAACTATGAACCATAATATGGCAAAAAATACATATTTATCAACAATGGTATTTAAAAACAAACTAAGCAAATAAGAACAGAGACAGAATCATGGATACAGACAGACTTTTGATGGTTGCCAGATGGAACAGGGATGGGGAAGAATGGGTGAAGAGGTAAAGTCATTAAGAAGTACAAATAAGTAGTTACAGAATAACCATGGAGATGTAAAGTACAGTATAGGAAATGGAGTAGCAAAAAAACATATATGCATGACCCATGGACATGAACAATAGCAAGGGGATTGCCTGAGATAATGGGAAGTGCTGGGTGGAGGAGGGAAAAGGAGGAAAAATAGAGACAACTGTAATAGCATAGTCAATAAAATATAACTTAGAAAAAGAAAAAATTTGAACAGCTGATACATGAGACTGAAAAATAAAAATTGTTGTAGTTATAGACAATGATGAACTTCTATTTGCTTTTGAGGATACTGTATTTAGACACTGTAGCAGTCAAAACCAAGAATCAAAGTAAACTGAATTTTGAATCACTATATTAAAAAAAGTTAAGTAAATATTTTAAAAATGATAAAGCATATTTGGCACATGTTTGGAGTGGACTATAACTCAGAATGAAATTTAAGTGGCTTCTTGCAAAGCCAGGAAAATTGTTGTAACACTAGCCACATAAAAATATATTTACTCAGCTAATACATGTTAATATTCATTGTTTGGGTGAAAAAAATTACTAAAATATATACTTATGTAGATTTAATACTTACATATTTTACATATATTTATATTTATAAAATGTACATTTATATAAATATATATACATTGTACATTTATAAATACATCTCATATCTATATATATTTGAACAGGATTCAAGGTAACAATTACAAAAAAGCTGCCAAATTAATAGGGATTAGTGAACTAGAAAGTTTATTTCTCTCTCTATTTTTTACCAAAGAGAAGATTGAGAGGAAAAGTGACAAAAAAAATGGAAAAGGGGAGACACAAATACATTCACTACACTTAAAATGTACTCCCTAAGATCACACTTCATTATTTCCAGTTATAATATTTTATTCTTTTCTCCTTCCCAAGTGTTATTCACTTAACATCCTCAACTGCCACTTCCATTATCACTCAAAAAATAATAATTACATCAAGAACATAGCAATTGATACTGTCATTTACTGTTTTCATCCTGAGAGATATAAACTATTAGTCAGTTTAAGTTCTTTTTCTGCTGGATGAGATTTAATTAATAAAAATGGGCAAAGGATCTGAATAGACACTTCTCCAAAGAGGACATACAGATGGACAACAGATACATGAAAAGATGCTCAACATCACTAGTCATCAGAGAAATGCAAATTAAAGCCACAGTGAGATATCATCTCACACCTGTCAGAATGGCCATCATCAATAAATCAACAAACAGCAAGTGTTGGCCAGGATGTGAAGAAAGGGGAACCTCAGTGCACTATTGGTGGGAATGCAGACTGGTGCAGACACTGTGGAAAGCAGTATGGAGGTACCTCAAAAACTTAAAAATGGATCTGCCTTTAGACCCAGCAATCCACTTCTGGGAATATATCTGAAGGAACCCAAATCACTAGTTCAAAAGAACATAAGCACCCCTATGTTCACTGCAGTGTTATTTACAATCACCAAGTTATGGAAGTAGCCTAAGTGTCCACCAATAGATGAGTAGATAAAACAACTATGGGACATTTACACCATAAAATACTATGTGGCCATAAAATAGAAGAAAGTTTCACCCTTTGCAAAAGTATGGATGGACCAGGAGGGCATGAGGCTAAGTGAAATAAGCCAGTCAGAGAAAGACAAATTCCATATGATTTCACTCATATGTGGAATTTAATGAACAAACAGAACTAATAAGCAAAACAGACAGACTCATAGTTAGAGAGCAGGATGACAGCTAAGGGGGAGAAGGGAGGTTAGAGGATGGAAGGGTTGAGCAAAAAGGAAAAAGGACTCATGGACATGGACAACAGCATGGTGATTGCTGGATGGAAGCAGGTATAAGGGCACCAAATGGCAATGGAAAAAATACAATAAAAAAGAGAATAGACATAAAAAAAGAAGAGAGCTATAGACATATAGTGATAAGGACAGTGCTGGTTGAAAGTATTAAAAGCAGAAATATTTACAATTCACTCTTCTTCAGCTTTTTCTAGAGCAGGAAATCCAAATAGTGCTATGCCTTCTGTTGCTTTCATCACTTTACAGATGCTGAAAACTTTCATTTCAAGTTTCTATCTCCTAGAAGTGGGGTGAAAAAAAAAGCTGGTTATTATTTCTAAACCCATTGAAATTGCATTTTGTGGCATCAAAATGGATTTTTTTAAAGCAGGATGTTGGATTGACAGTAAAGCAGCTGCACTGCAAAAAACGAAAGCAAAAATTAATAAGAGACCTCAGTAAAAGAGAGACTATTGGTTTTGCACACCCAGAGCAAATTGGATGGATTTAGAAGAGCACACTTTGATCTTTTCCAGACTAATTACTGCTCTGTGGTTTGACTGTTTTGTGCATTATTTGCCCTTCATACAAAACTGAAGCTACTATGGTACACAGCTGTAATACAAATGAAAATTTGACATTCAGTAAACAAAGCATGGCAAGGGTCATTCTTTCAGCACGATAAATGCATAATACAATTTTAGAATGCCTTTTGTATACAAAAAAAATGACACAATCTAAGGCAGTTTTGAACTCAGAGTACGCAGTCAAGGCTGTTCATAAAGGACAGAGAAATTGCTCCCAGCTCCAATCTATAAATATAGATTGAAAACAGTTTATTTCAACATTGTAGAAATGTTGAGGAATTTACATATTTACAGAAATAAATGTGTCCATTTTTAGAAGATGGTTTTTCATTTATCTTTAAGGTTAATTGGGAGCAGATTTCTTAAGCAGCTGTTTACAGTAGCCATAATGGTGTTTATTCACAAATATGATTTGGATTTGTTTCTTGGAAAGAATTCAGATTTTTTATGTGTAGACTTTATATTAAAGTATTTAATGCTATATTTACTTTTCAGAAAATATAATGAATTCAATAATAATGTTTTCGATAAATACCAATTAAATCATTTTAATTTTTATTACTTATAGATCACCATAATTATTAAAGCATAAATCTCTTTCTGTATAGAAAATATATATATATATTTAGGTTATAATTAAGTTTTCTTTCTAAAGGGCATCCTTTAAATAGTTTATATTTAAACATGGTTTTGACAGTCTCTCAAGCAAACTGTACAGTAAGTGATCATCATATGACTAAAAAATGGATCAAGTATATTAAAAGACTTTTATGTGATAATACTTGACCCAGTCTATATGTAAACCAATTTACCCATTAGAGCTATACAAACTTTACCCTGTTTTTGAAAACACACATTTATGCAACTTCAAATATACCTGCATTTAAAAGTCAAAGGACTTAAAATAATTTTAGTATTTAATGTTGAAATATTTCAAATAGAGAGTAAATATTTGATTAAATAACTGATCTATCAAAAGCATTTCTAGCTAGTTTGGGCAGAAAACATCATTATGCTTTATTTCTATCTCAAACTTTTGGGAGGAAAAGTGGCTTAGAGGATATAATGATATAGTTATTTAATTAACCATTCTTTAAAAGAAAATATATACATATATGTATAAAGGATTGGCTGATTGATTGACTGATTGATAGCCAACTATCACTACCAAGAGAATAAATACACCATGGGTGTTAAAAATTGGAAATATTGAACTCTTTTATTCAACCATTTAAGAATACCACACATTAGATGTTGAGCAAGTTTACTCTCAGTCTTTATTTTTTAATAACTATATGAATTATATAAATTTTATGACCTTCCGTGCCTCCTCATTTTGCTTTCAAAACTTAGCTGCATATATCTTCCATATACACACAAAACTGTTTTCTAAATGCCTGTTTCTGTCTGGCTCATTAACTTTACCTCACAGAACCGCTCTCCTGGGGATTGATGGTGATGGCATGGATGGCAGGAAGAAGAGTAGTTACCTATTCACAGAAAGAGAATTGAGAGTTCAGCACAATAGATTTTCACAATACATTTAGGAGTGGCCCAGTGCTATGGTACTAAACCCCACGTAGGAAGGTAGATAAATACATAGAGATAGAACCATAGACCTCAGCCAAGTGGATTGAAGAATAACAGAGAATCTATAATGCTTTCTACTTCAGCAGCAATCATACGCAACCTCTGCAAATTAATCAGCCTGCAAAACTCCAAGAATAGAGAAAAGAGGATATTGATTCCTGGAGAAGCCACCTATATTTTATTTTCCCATTAAAAATAATCACAGAATGCTATTCGAAAAATGTAAAGACTTTTTCCCCATGAAATATAAAACAGACAAGTTCCTTTTTGCTAATACTTTTAAGATTGTTTCAGAATAACTGTATACATCACTTTTGTTTTAATTTTTAGGGAGAAAATTACTAAATAAACTCTGAAAGCATTATTTACCATGCATTCTTTTCCTCAAGGATGTTAAAAGTCTTGGAATTACAGACAACCCCATTTAGTGTGTTTTTTTTCCTATGACCATTACTCATTTACTGTTCCTTTCCATTTACTTTTGTCTTTGGTCATGCCTACAGATCTGAGAACTATCTCCAAAAGAACAAGAAATTAAGAAATACCTTTACTTTCCCTTTGCAAATTTCTTATTAAACACCCAAACTTACCCTTTCCAACTTACCTTACTCAAAAATTAAAAAGAAATACATTCACTGAGGTAGAAATTTTTACAACAAAAATTGTAATTCTGAAAACAGAAATTATATTTTATTCAGTAGTAGAAGCTGTTTTCCATAATGTTTTCTTAATTATCTCATAAAATAATAATGAATTATTTCATGTGCTATATAATCAGCTATAGCCTTGTGATTGAAAGACTTTTTGAATCTCCCTAAACAGTTAATGTTTCAAGTTTGTGCTTTGGGGGTTATTTTAGTCACAAGTTCTGTTTTAAATTAAACACCTAATGAAAAAGAAGCCATTCATAAATAGCCATGCACATAAATCAGAATGGAATGGTAGGGGCTCCAAATATGTCCCCCTTTCCCACAAGTCTCTTAGAACAATTATTTATCCCCAGGAAAAAAACTAACATTTGTCAAGTGGGTCAACTGCAACGCAGAAATCATTGCTGAATATGCAAATAGGCCACCACTACCACCAGCATATTTTAGTGTGAAAGAACGGCAGCAATTGCTGTCTTCCTCTAGAAATACCGCCTAAAGCAGAGTGTTCTCATAGATCATTCTGAGGTTATTACCAAAGTTACTCTGATTCCTTCACACAAGAACCTAACTTTATCCAAATCAAAAGAGAAAATATTCTCAACCTTTGCATAAAATGTGAGTGCTTTCAGAAAATCTTATTTTAAAAAATTGCCCTGGCTGGTGTGGCTCAGTGGATTGTGTCAGCCTGTGAGCTGAAAGGTCGCTGGTTTGATTCCCACTCAGAGCACATGACTGGGTTGCAGACCAGGTCCCCAGATGGGGGCATATGAGAGGCAATCAATTGATGTATCTCTCACACACTGATGTGTCTCTCCTCTCTTTCCCCTCTCTCTAATGATAAATAAATCAAATCTTTTTTTAAAAAAGCACTCAACATATAAGGGGGCTTTTAACTGCTTCCGAAACCATTTGCCATCTTTTTAAGGTCGGAGGTTACAGGGTACTTTTAAAAATGGATTTAACAGAGACGTCCAGCCAAGATGGAGGCATAGGTAGACATACTGTGCCTCCTTGCACAACCAAAAGAAATACAAAAACAAATTTGAAAACAAAAAACAACCAGAACTGACAGAACATCAAACTGTATGGAAGTCCGACAACCAAGGAGTTAAAGATAAAATATTCATCCAGACCAGGAGGAGCAGGGGGAGATGGGCAGCCGAGTGGAGAGGACTCCCAGCAAGGCTGCGCCTGGCAGGCCGGGGCAGGCAAGGTGGCAGCTGGCAGACACAGAGAGGCAGAAGATTGCAGACTGTGCCATCCCACATTCACATGCTGATAAACCAGTAGGAACGACTGGGGAGCGAGACAGACCATGCAACCCAGAGTTTCAGTGCAGGGAAATAAAGCCTCAAACCTCTGATTGAAAACACCAGTGGGGTTTGTGACTGCAGTGGAAGAAACTCCCAGCCTCACAGGAGAGTTCGCTGGAGAGACCCACAGGGTCCTAGAACATACCCAAAACCACCCACCTGGGAATCAGCACTAGAAGGGCCCAATTTGCTTGTGGGTAGCAGGGGAAGTGACTGAAATCTGGCAGAGAGCACAGTAAGCAGCATTGTGCCCTCTTGGACCGCTCCCCCACAGACAGCAACACAATGCAGTAACGTGGGTTGCCCCACCCTGGTAAACACCTAAGGCTCTGCCCCTTACTATGTAACAGGTGTGCCAAGAAAAACAAAATGGCCCAAATGAAAGAACAGATCAAAGCTCCAGAAAAAATACAACTAAACGATGAAGAGGTTGCCAACCTATCAGATGCACAGTTCAAAACACTTGTAATCAGGATGCTCACAGAACTGGATGAGTATGTTCCCAAATTAGATGAAAAAATAAAGACTATGCTAAGTGAGATAAAGGGAAATGTACAGGGAACCAATAGTGATGGGAAGGAAACTGGGACTGAAATCACTGGTGTGGATCAGAGGAAGAAAGAAACATTCAACCAGAACAGAATGAAGAAACAAGAATTCAAAAAAATGAGGATAGGCTTAGGAATCTCCAGGACATCTTTAAACGTTCCAACATTTGAACCATAGGGGTGCCAGAAGGAGAAAAGGGAGTACAAGAATTGAACAAGTAATGAAGGAGAACTTCCCCAATCTGGTGAAGGAAATAGACTTCCGGGAAGTCCAGGAAGCCCAGATAGTCCCAAAGAAGTTGGACCCAAGGAGGAAGACACCAGGGAACATCAGAGTCATGTTACCCGAGATTAAAATTAAGGAGAGGATCTTAAAAGAAGCAAGAGAAGAGGACACAGTTACCTACAAAGGAATTCCCATAAGACTGTCAGCTGGTTTCTCAAAAGAAACTTTGCAGGCAAGAAGGGGCTGGAAGTATTCCAAGTCATGGAAGGCAAGGACCTACATCCAAGATTGCTTTATCCAGCAAAGCTTTCATTTAGAATGGAAGGGCAGATAAAGTGCTCCCCAGATAAGGTCAAGTTAAAGGAGTTCATCATCACCAAGCCCTTATTATATGAAATGTTAAAAGGATTTATCTAAGAAAAAGAAGACAAATATATGTACAGTAAAATGACAACAAGCTCACAATTATTAACAACCACATCTAAAACAAAAATAAAAACAAACTAAGCAAACAACTAGGACAGGAACATAATCACAGAAATAGAGATCACATGGAGGGTTATCAGTGGGGGAGTGGGAGGGAGAGAGAGGGGGGAAATGTACAGAGAATAAATAGTATAAATGGTAGGCAGAAAATAGACAGGAGAAGGTTAAGAATAGTATAGGAAATGGAAAAGCCAGAGAACTTATATGTATGACCCATGGACATGAACTAAAGGGGGGGAATGTGGGTGGGAGGGGTGTGCAGGGAGGGGAATAAAGAGGGAGAAATGGAACAACTGTAATAGCATAATCAATAAAATATATTAAAAGAAAAAAGGAAAAAAATGGATTTAACACTTGCCAATCACTAAGAAAATTAAAGGCATAAATGGCCAAGATAAGATGTCAGGGCCACTACCAAAGGTTTCACACCAGTATTGTTCCAATACTTGCTTTTCGTTTCTGTGCATTCAAACACTTACAAACAAAATTCGAAATTTTCAGGATTCATCGGGGCAGGAGCAGAAGATAGTTCCTTCTGAGCATTTCCTCATCAAGCTAGGCTTGGTTCTAGAGCTGATTACCTTCTTGCCTTAGGGATGTTATTTCACATTTCTCTTTACCATTTATAAAGCGGGGATCAAAATTAGCTCTGTGGGAGAAAGCCTGACAAGCATGAATAAATAAAATTGTCTTTAAATAGTTTGAAGCCAGGTACAATTAAGCAAAAAATAATAATAGTAGTAGTAGTAGTACCTTTAATACACTATGATCTTACATCAAAGCAAAGGGAATGTAATCTGCTGCTCTTTCATCTGAACAAATCAAGTAGCAATCATGCTTATTAAATACTTGCACATGGTTCTGGGATAACAGTTGTACTGTCATCCAGGAGCTAATTATCTCAAATGAGAGACTGGAGGTAAAAAGTACTTTGTAAAGTGTAAAGTACTGCACTTGCAATAACAATAGTAAAAGGTATTAAGTGATTACCCTGTACAAGGCAGTATGTTCTACAAGGGTTTATTTAAACTTCACAGCAACCTTGGGAGATAGATGCTATTACCACCATTTATAAGTGATAAGCCTGAGACAGAGACACTGAGGTACTCTCTTGTTCCACACCAACAGGAAGGAGAAACCAGGAAGAAGCCAAGGTCTGTCTGACTTCCGAGGGATTGTTATGGCGATGATGATGAACTTTTTCCCATATGAGAATTTAGTGGGTTTTGTCATGACTGACCATTTATACTTCTGAAAATGCATGTGTTGTTATGAATTAGAAAGTTGAAACATGGCATGTTTTGTTTATAAATGTTTTTTTCTAAATTGTTCTTCTTGTGCAGCACAACACTTGAGATATAAATTGAACTAACAAGGAAAATGGGAACAGACTTATTGATGACAGCTAGTGAGGCGGGGGGTAGGTTAGGGGCAGAGGAATTGAACAAAAAGAAAAAGGACTCATGGACGTGGACAACAGGGTGGTGATTGCCAGATGGAGGGAGTATGAGGGGACTAAATGGTGATGGAAAAAATACAATAAAGATTAAATCAAAAGAAAAGAGAGAGAGGGAGAGGAAGGAAGTGGGGAGAGAAATGTAAATTGTGGTGAATAAGTATTTAGAGCTGATTTTTTTTCTTGTAAAATATTTTAAAAGTTAAAAGTACCCTTAAATGGTTGGGCCATGTTTTCATCTATTTAACTTTCAGGAGGAATTAAAATACTTTATTTCACCATCTATTATGACTTTCATGTTATAGTTTTTCTCCAGAAGAAATTGCTTAAGTTCTTATTTTGTTATTTGTATGAGTGCAATAAGTGGTACATATACAATTGCTAATCATTACTTGATAACAGATTTTTAAACATTTGGTATTGACCTCTATGGCATCAGAGAATATTGATGACAGTGGCATTATGATCAAATGCCATTATACATGCAAATAAATATATAATCACCAATTGTACACATGATTTTTTAATATTTCAGATTTTTTTATTTCTTCAAATTCATTGTTTATTGGGAGTGACCAAAATAAAAAATATAATTGAGTCCCATCATCATCATGGAAATGGCCTTAAGAGAAAACTGATCAGCCCTGGCTGGCGTGGCTCAGTGGTTGAGTACCAGCCTACAAATCAAAAGGTAACCAGTTTGATTCTCAGTCAGGGCACATGCCTAGGTTGCAAGTCAGATCCCCAGTAGGGGACACACAAGAGGCAGCCACATATTGATGTTTCTCTCCCTCTCTGTGTCCCTTCCCCTGTCTAAAAAAATAAATAAATACAGTCTTTAAAAAAGAGAGAGAGAAAACTGATCAGATTAAGTTATTGCTTCCCATCTTCAAATGTTAAATAGTTGCCATTGACAAACAGTCTGTCAAGAATGCTCAAGATATGTTGTATCTGTTCCTGGAGGGAGGGCTAGGAAATAACTTGTGTGAACTTCTTGATTTCATCATACAAGACAAGAACAAAAGCACCACCCGTGCCTCTGAGAACATTGGACCGTGCACCCTTATAAAAAGCGTTGCCTCCTGCATCATAAGCAATCTTCCTCCAGCTGTTAAGCAGGCCTGTGACGTGGTATCAGTTCCTTTGTACCCTCACTGCATCACCATGTCACAATGAACGATGTCAAATGGATAGGAAGTCCACCCAGCCACCACCTTGATGGACTATGCGATCATCCAGCTGATGAAGATGGGCATATTGTTGGGATCTGGAAGCATTCTCTGTGCAGTGTCAAACGAAGTAGTCAAAGTAGTCAAACGAGGAAACCCTGCACAGGCACATGAAAGCCTTGGTGCAAGCCCTTGTCCCCATCAGATTTGTAGATTATAACCAGTCAGTCACGGGGGCCTTTGAATTCCCTTTCAGCTCCAGCTTTGCCTACATCAGCTACTAGACGGGTACAAGCAAATACAAGAGGATACATAGAACAAAATGTGGTGGGCCCAGAAGCACCACCTGGTGCCAGATTCCCTGCAGAGTAGCAGCAAAACTGGGTTCCTTTGTCCACACCACCTAAGATCTGCTTGTATTTATCTTTGAAGGCAAAGTTGAGATCCTGGGTGGGGAAGGATCTGATAACATTGGCCAGGTCACTGCCCAGAAGGACAGGATTCCCTGCTCCTTGGAGATAAGAAATGTGCAGTCTGTATGGCCCCTGATTGCATATCCACAATGACTTGCTTACTGGCACTGGGATGCTGCCCCTGCAGCAGCAGCTTGACCAGCTGGCTCAATGGACACAATTGCTGACTGGGTCATGGCCACTCCACCTTCCAGGAAGTCCTTGGCGAAGGACAAAGCAGCATCTGTCATGTTGAAAGGAAAGAAGCAGGTGATTACTGCAGGACTGGGCTCCTAAATGGCCTCCTAACTGGCCTGGATTCCAGGGCTCCAGGGCCATATAAATATTTTAAGATGGAAACTTCCTGGTATGAAATAACATATCCATAGAAAAAATAGTTTTTTACTAAATCATTTTGGTTAAGAATTTATGGGAATCATATTTTTAAAATATTCATACTAACACTATTGGTTATGGTAGCAAAAAGCTCTGTTCCCACTTTACCAAGAGAAACACCATGACCAAAAAAAAAAGTCATAATAACAAAGTATTTTAATTTCTTCTACAAGTTAAATATATGAAAAACTGACCCAAGCATTAAGGCTGCTTCTAACTTTTAAAACATTTTAGAAGAAAAATCAATTCCAAATACTTATTCACCATGATTTATATTTCAGAGTATTGCAATTGATTTTGGGGTAGGGTATATGAAAGAAAAAAGGACTGAAAGTTCAATTACAGTTATATGTCTCATCAGAAAAATAAACTGTGATAATTGGGGATTCTATCATGATATAGGGAAAGCATTTTCTAATATAATATTTTTTCTCATTCTACCATTATAGTTCTAGGAAAAGTTTGGGAAAAGATTGGGAGCTATGTTTTGAAGAAACTTGGCGTGAACTTTGTTAACAATGATCCAAACAAGTTTTTAGATTACTCTCTCAAGAAATTGCAGTATTTCATGCAAAATGGTATCCACTTTACAACTAAGGTAATTTTTTTTACTGACCATGAAATGAAAATCTATATATTCTGCTCTTCCTTCCATGTTTCTTTAAAACCTCAAACCAGAGGCATAAGTCACATTTTGGACCATTTTCTATTTTAATCTTCACTCTTCTGTTCTGTTTCTAAGGGGATACTTAGTTTTAACTAAATTGCAATTTCTTTTGAAAAGAATTGAACAGATTTTTCTAGAATGAGTTAAAGATTACCCATTAAGATTATTTTGGGCAGCTACCTTTAAAGATGCAAATATCCATAAAAAATGGTACATCTAGATTTAATACAGATAATATTTGGTTCTTTGAGATACAAACAGTGTAATTGTGATACTGGCAGGAAATTTATGTAAGATACTCTTTTCATGTCTCACATCTCTTTAAATAAGCACTGCAGCTCTTGTCCAGGATCTGGCCCTCTAGCAGCCAATAACCAAAAAGTACCAGGCGCCCACTCCCAGCATGGGAAAGGACCACGGCTGGCTGATCGACCAGGACTTTCCTAAGGGCATTTGGGAGGCTACAGAGGCCAGATGCAGACAGCAGGAGGTCCAGCCAGAGGTACCAGTAGTGCAGGGAGGGGCCCATCCTACAGCCCGCAGCAAACATGCTCACTGAGGGCCGTGGGTGCCACTTCTAGCCCAGCCAGGTTCAGATCCCCAGGACTGGGCGTGCGCCATCCCGAGCCTCAAAGACAGCACCGCAGTGCAGGGGCTGGCTGCCACTCACAGGCCAAACAGCCGGTGTCAGCTGTGGGACACAGCGCCCGTGGGGACCTCAGTAAAGACAAATATTTAAGAAATAATTGCAATAAAACCAGAAGGTGGGACAGTGGCCCTACTGTCTTAATTGTCTCCTTCCCCTGCACTCGAGGTCCAAGGGGCTCCTATGTGTGCAGACCCCGCGCTGGCCGGCTCCTCCCTTGAGACCTGGACTCTTGAGTTTCCATGTCTGGATAGGACAAGGGTGTAAATATTTATAATTTTTTATAGCTAGTGTAGGACATGAAGGAGAGCAAACACAGTTTTTTATGGTGACACGATGTAGTTTATTTTGATAGCAGAAATTGTTACAGGGTGCAGCCAAGAGGAAGGACCCCAAATAGGCATTTGAAATGGGGTCCAGAACTTAAGGTGTCCAGGAGATTTTAAGATGTCTTCACCACCATTCCCCAGGTGTGGGCTAGGGGAAGGGACACGTGGAGCAGGGCCTTTGAAAGCTGTTTCTCATAGCAACAGCCTTGCAGCTAATCTCTGGTGTGGTCATTTAACATATCTATAGCCTTTGGCTGGTCGCTTAGGTATGTTAAATAGCTGCGGCCATGCTCAGAGCCAAGGGAATGGAAGTAACTTCCTCACCAAGACATAACTGGGGTGCAGGTCCCCCGAGTTACAGCGCCTGCATGGGAGCCTGGAGATGATTGGCTCCAGGACTTGGGGCCACACCTACCCAGACCCACGATGACAACCAGAAAAGCTGGAAGGATGTGAGTTCTGGCACGTGAAGCTGAGTGTAGGAGGAGTTGGAAATGGGGCTGCAGAGGAAGATTGGCATGGGGATTTAAAACCCAGATGCAGCAGCCCTGCAAGAGAGAACCATGCGCAGCCCTGAGAGGGAGAACCACGTGGCTCTGGCAGAGTGGGGACTCCCGTGGCCTTGGGAGAGAGGACCATGTGCCTTTGCCAGAGTGGGGACCCCCGCAGCTTTAGAAGGGGGAACCACCACCTGGTTTTAGCAGAGATCCCAGCAACGCAGCTGAGGGTGCCGGGAACCCAGGGAGGTCTCTCAGTCGAGGTGGAGGACTAACTTGGAATAACCAGAGGACTGCCTGAGCCATGGACTTCTATTTCCTTTCCTGAGATACGGTACTCTGGACTGGGCAAAGGGGGAAGGAAGGAAGGACTGTGTCTGTTTGTGGGTGTTTTAAGGGACTTTGGGATTTTGGTGAAGACATTAGGTCACTACTTTAAGTCTGTATAGCATTAAATAAACATTTCCTTTCCTTTTCACGAATCTCTGGCATTGAGAGACATCTTTCCTCTGGCGGCAGACATGACGGACCTGGGGGCTTTTTTTTCAATAATAGTATATCGTCCCAGGCCCCCCTTGTTTGTTCTGTAACAAAATCACAGACTCAGTATTGTAGAGGAGGGCACATTCCACTGAAGTGATTTTATAGCAAAAGAGAGAGAGATGCTATAAAGTAATAATAATGATACTAGCTAATCCTCTTTGAGTACTTACAGTGTGCCAGCATCTTACATATTTACTCAAGTAATCCTCACAGCAATCTATGGGATAGACACTAAAGAGATGAAAAGGTACTTTTAAGATCTGTCGGAACACAGAGAAGGAAACTGTCGCGGCCACCAACCGGCAGTGACTGCTCAACGAAACATGAGAAAAACATACACAGAGACAACCGATTCCTGTGGAGAAATAGGGACGAAACGGCCGCTCTCTCTAGTGGGGAGCGCCACGGCCACCCTCCCTAGGGGAGAGTACCCCTAAGGGAAAGCGCCATGTTCTCCCACCCGAACAGGTTTTTATTGGGTCCATTTACATAAGAATTCAGGTAAAGCTCATTACTCATTGCCAAGAAGTAAGGATCAAATAATAGATAACAAGGAACTCGGAGGGCCTATTTTGAGTCAGGGTCAAAGAGCTGTAAAACTTTGAGGAACAAACTTCCTTCTTCCTTGGACCCTTATCATTCAACCAAGAGCATTCCAAACAAAACAGGTTTCACAGGATTTTACATATTCTTTCTTAGGCCTGATCACCCAGGGAACCCGCCCTTTCCAGCACAGAGCTGCAACACCCTGTCATTGTTTCAGGCTTAGGTGGAGCAAGGGAACTAAGGCAACCAAGAGATAAGGAGATTTTCTCACAGACAATGAGGACTCAGGCTTTGTCAAAGCCGAGGGGCGAGGGTCCATCACCCCCTTTTGTTGTAGCCCCCAAAGTCCTTCCTTGGGGGCCTCCCACATGATCATGCCTGTCTTAGATCATTCCCCTCTTGGGGAATCTTACTCGTCATTGGCTAACCAACCAAGCATTGGGGGCCAGTTATGGATGAAGTAGCAGAAGCAGCGCTCCTGCCAGGGAGATAAACCTGTCTCCTTGGTGGCTTACGTTTCCAAGGTTTACGTTTCCCTCAGCCTTAGCCTTGGTGGGGGTTACAGCTTCTGATACCAGGCAGGGAGGTTCCCAACAGGAAACACTTCACTATCTACAGAGGTCAGACATTTGAGCTGCTAAGTCCTATAGTACATATACCTTGATAAGAGGGAGTGATGTATCTGACCATATTAATATAAATTATGCCACAGGAATCCCAAACCCCCAAATTTTGATGGGTTATAACAACAAAGGTTGTAGTTGCTCACAAAACTTGTTGGGTTGACTTGGGGACTTTTCATGTCTCCTTACTCTGGGACCCAGACTGACAGATTCCATCATCTTGCCATAGCAAGAAAAGGACATGTGTTAAATTGCGCACTATTTCTTGGAGTCTCTTCCTATCAGACCCATGTCAGTTCTGCTCTGTTTTTATTTGCCTAGATAGGTCACATGTTCACACCTAGCTCTAATAGGGAAGGGAAGTGCCATCCTACAGTATACCCAGAGGCAAGAGAACAGGAATGCTGAGGAATAACTCCAGGGCCTACCAAGGCAAAGAGGGAATAAGTAAATCAAAGCCAGCAAGGAAGAGAGTCTCACATGGGAAAGGCCTTTTAAGGGCTTTCAGCATATTAAAACAGGCTCGTTCAGGATAATCTTGATTACCAATCCATCTTCCAAGGGAGAAGATTACACAGGGCATGACCAGGGGGAATTACTGTAGCCACTCTACAATCTGAGCTCAACACAAGCAAATGAAAGGATATTTTAAGAGCCCAGGTGAAAAGTTTTAAGGTCCTAAACTAAGATTCAAAAATTTTTAGGAGATGCAAAGATCCTTTAGACGTAATTTAATTGTATTAAACTTTAGATAATGGTCACTGTTTTTTTATCTGTAGAACTGAATTCTGGTGATACTCAAAGTAAATACATTTCAAGGTTTTCACCTTAAAAAAAAGCCACAAATATTTCAAATATCTAGATTATTCTAGCCAAGAGCAAAAATAAAACAAAATATATGGATATCCAATTACCAAGCATTGAGTGCTATGCCATAACTCACACACAAAAACTAGTAATTACTTTATAGTAACACCAACAGAGTTTATCTATAATTTCAGGACTTGAAAAATAAGGTACAGAATATATGTGGCATTTTTCATAGTTTACTATCAGAACAACTGTTTAAAACATATTTACACATAGGCAACTTTTAAAGGTTAAAATAGTTTAATGAGTATTGTGTAAGATCTTTACTTATATATATACGTAATTTGAAAACCAAACAAATGTAAGAATGTCAATGAGCCTAGGACAGTGCAGTCAGGGCAGAAAGAGGTTTAATAGCTATCTCAGAAAGTGACAAGCCACCTGCCCCAATTGGCTCTAAGTAGAAATGTCAGCCACATGTGCTCCTTATGAGCCATAAAATATATATAATAGACTAAAAAGAGAGAGAAAAAAAGATAATGTCCATTAACATCTATGTGTCCCTGTTTTACCTTTAGAGACCTCCTTAATGCCTTCATTTTTTAAATGCAACAGAAGTGACCTTATTAGATTCTGTGTCAGCTACCATAGTTAAGCTGAAATTGGAGGCAACTGGCATTTGAGGGAGACCCTTCGAGAATACATACAAAACACAGTGTAGCCCTGACCAGTGTGGCTCGGTTGGTTGGTTCGTCATCCCAAGACAAAGTGTCACTTGTTGGATTCCTAGTTGGGGCACATGCCTCAGTTGTGGGTTTGGTCCCTTGCTGGGGAGTGTGAGAGAGGCAACTGATTGATGTTTCTCTCTCACATCAATATTTCCCTCCCTCTTTTTCTCCACCCCCTTAAAAAATACATGAAAACATTTTTTAAAAAATTTAAAAACACATCGTTAAAAGAGGTTGATTTCATACCTTTAGCACTAAAAGGCACTGGTTAAGAAAGCTGTGGAACTATCTTTAAGTGGAACTATTTTAATGTCTGGACTAATATTTAACTTGAGAGTAGAAACAAAGGAGGAAAAAAACTCACAAATGACCCTTAAGACAATTTCTTAAAGAATATTTGCTATTCAGAATTTCCAGGCTCCAGAATGTTTACTGTACAGAAGTATGTTTTGCATTCTGAGCTTCAAAAAATGTCATGTTATTTGTATCAAATAAAAAAATAAGTTAATTATTTCACAGGCAGCAAATCCGCAGTTTCTTTCTGAAAGCCCCCTTTGTGTATGTATGAAAATTTCATGGCACTGCCAGGAACCCAACCAGCCAGATGCCACCTCAATGTGCTTGCTTTTTAGCATTCTGTGACATGCACACTGCCTGCTGAGGATGTGAAAGGAGACAAGTCAGAAGATAATGAGCCAATTTCAGGTGTCTTCACATTCTGTCAAAGTGAACATTGGAAAGTGTTTATCACTATTATTTATAACATTGAAAGAAAAAAGATTTTGAAATTTGTTGTTGCTCTGGAATGCTTAGCTAACACTCCATGGATAATAACCAAAGGGTAATTGCATGGTAACACTGCAGTATATCACTCAAAGGGAATCATTTTTTTTTTCTCAATTCAGGCAGGCTGGCCCTAGGGACTATTCTGTGGCCCTGCTCCCTTTGAGCCCTCCACTGCTGCCTGCCTGGCCCCCCACTGAGTTGTTAGCCAGGATGGTGGCTGTTGTGAACTTGTACCAGGAGACAAGGAAGCATGCAGTTCCTGACATCTGGCTGGTGGAATAGCTATACTGGGTGCTGTGACCCTTAGACTATTCCAACAACCCAGAGGCACTAAGGATGGTTTGAGTGGCCTGGCTCTTTCTCTTCTCTAAGTTCATTGAGTTGATGGACACAGTGATCTTTATTCTCTGGAAAAAAAGATGGACAGGTGACCTTCCTACATGTCTTCCACCACTCAGTGCTTCCTTAGAGCTGGTTGCGGGGAGTAAAAATTGCCCCAGGAGGAAAAGGCTCTTCCCCTGCCATGGTAAACTCCTCTGTGCATGCCATCATGTACCTGTACTATGGATTGTCTGCCCTTGGCCGTAGGGCTCAACCCTACCTATGGTGGAAAAAGCATGTGACAGCCATCCAGCTGATCCAGTTTGCCCTGGTTTGGCTGCCCATCTCCCAGTACTACTTCACGCCCAGCTGTAACTACCAGTACCCAGTCATTATGCTCCTCATCTGGATATATGGTACCATCTTCTTTGGGCTCTTCTCCAACTTCTGGTATCATTCTTACACCAAAGACAAATGGCTGCCCTGTACAGTTCAGCAAAATAGAGCTCTAGGTATTGCCAAAGTCAAGGCCAACTGAGAAACATACTCTAGCAAGGTACCTAAGTGCCTCAGGACTGCACCCTGCACAGCATCCGTCATTGTCCTCCCAACCTATCCCTGTGACCAGGGCTTATGTGGTCAGGACTGAGCAGGGACAAGCCTCTCCCTCCCCACAGCAGGTACACAGGGGCACAGCTTCTGTTCCTCACCTACTTCTTCCAGCCAGCCCCAGAGACATGGCCTCATTGCCCTCTGCCATTCCAGAGCTGGGGGTTGAAAGAACTGGACGTTTATATCCCCCTCCCTGCCTTAACTTTGGGAGAGGAACACTCAGGGCTGGCCCCCCGCAGGGTGCTATGGTCTTTTCCTCACAATGAAAAGGTCTGCAATAATCTGTCCCTATGGACCCATGTCCCTTCCTTTTACACCCTACATGTCAAAGAGTGTGGGAGGCCTGGAATACAGCCTGTGGAGGCTGCTCGCTCACTTATGTCTTCATTAAAAATGACAGAGGAAATTTTTTTTAAAAAATGGTTTCATGAACTTCTGTGTCTCCCAAACTAACATTTTACATAAAAATCAGCTCCAACACATATTTTAAGGATTTTTCATCACAACTACAACTTGCTACTAGTTAAATAACAAAGAATAAGTATGATATTTTTATTTTTTCCAAGATTTTATTTATTTATATTTAAACAGAGGGGAAGGGAGGGAGAAAGAGGAGAGAAACATCAATGTGTGGTTGCCTCTCATGCGCCCCCTGCTGGACCTGGCCCACAACCCAGGCATGTGCCGTCACTAAGAATCTAACTGGTGACCCTTTGGTTCACAGGCTGGCGCTCAGACCACTGAGCCACACCAGCCAGGGCAAATATATCATCTTTAAAACAAAAACTTTTTCAGGCACAACCATGTTGTATGGGCATACCATACAATAAAATAATTATATAAAGTATTCAACTGGGCAAGTTTTAACTTTTACATAGCTACACAATCACCACCAGAGCCTTCACTCATTTCCACTTGTGTTCTCTCCTCCCATCCCTCCCCACCTCTACCTCCTTCACCCCCAGGCAACCATGGATCTACACTGTGTCACTTTAAATTAGTTTTCATTTTCTAGAATTTTACAAAAGTGGTACTACTGTATCTCGCTTCTATCACTTACCATAATTATTTTGAGATTCATTTGTGTAGTTTTATGTATTAATATCATTCTTCTGATTTCTAAGTAGTATTCCATTGCATAAATATTAACACAATTTCTTTATTCTCTTGATGGATATCTAGGTACTTTCTGGTAAGAACATAGGTTTTTCTTCTCTTGGGTAAACACCAGGAGCAAAATAACTCAATCATATGGTAGGAGTATTTAAATATTTTCAGAAACTGCCACACTGTTTTCCAAAGTGGTTGTACCTGTTTAGATTCCCATTTTTCATACTAGTTCTGGTTTCTCCACATCCTCACCAATTCTTGATACAGTGGGTCTTTTCATTTTAACCATTCTAAAAGTGTGTGGTGGGACTCTATGATTTTAATCCTAAATGAAGGATTATTTGCATTTATTTCCTAAGTGAATAATGTTGAGCATTTTTTCATGTCTTTGTTTTCTGTTTGTATATTTTTTAGTGATGTCTCTGTTCAAATTTTCTGCATGTTTTTAAATTGAATTGTGTATCCTCCATTGGATGTATGCCTTGTAAATATTTTCTTCCAATCTGTGGCTTGTCTCTTCATTCCATTATAGTATCTTTTGAAGAAGGAAAGTTTTTCATTTTAATGAAGTCCAATTTATTGAGTTTTTCTTTTGTAGATTGTGCTTTTGTTGTCCTATGTAAGAAATCTTTACTGCACTTACAGTCATAAAGATTTTCTTGTGTATTTTCTTCTATCAATTTTATAATCCTAGATTTCACAGTAGCTCAATAAGCCATCTTTAGTTAATTTTTATATGTGCTACAAAGGATTGATCAAGGTTCATTTTTGCATTTATTGATAGAGAGCCAATTATTACAGAGCTATTTGTTAAAAACATTTTTTTCTTCCCCTGAAAAATATGGGTGTATTTCTGGGCTCTCAACTCTGTTACATTGCTCTAGTCATCTAGTACATTGATCTTTTTACCCCAAGGCCACAGTCTTGACTATTGCAGCTTTATAATAAACATTGAACAAAAGTTGCATTAGCCTATGAACTTTGTTTATTTGCTTGTTTTTGAAAATTGTTTTGAATATTTTATATTCTTTTCATTTCCAGATGAACTTTTAAGATCAACTTGTTAATTTATATAAAAAGATGTGCTGAGATTTTTCTTGCAATAGCACAGAATCTGTAGATCAATTTAGGGACACTTGACATATTAAAAATATTGAGTCTAACTACCCATAACAGGGTATATCTCTCCATTTATTTAAGTATTTAATTTCTCTTAGTAATATTTGAAAGTTTCTAACATATAAGAGTTGCTCATCTTTTGTCAGATTTATCCTAAGCACTTCATATTTTTGAAACTATATAAATAGAATTATTTACTTCAAAATCTAATTGTTCATCACTAGTTTATAGAAATACAATTGATTATAAAATATAGTATATAATACATATGATATAACAATTGACTATCTTATATTAATTTTTAACTCAAAACTGTAAGTTTATTTTTTAATTTTTATTTTTAAAATATATTTTATTGATTATGGTATTACAGTTGTCCCAATTTGTCTGCCTTTATTCCCCTGCACACCCCCTCCCACCTTCATTCCTCACCACCTTAGTACATGTCCATGTGTTGTACATATAAGTTCTTTGGCTTCTACATTTCCTATATTATTCTTAACTCCTCCGCCCCCCCGACCAACTGTCAAATGGTAGGTACCTACCGTTTTGTACCTACCATTTATGCTTCTTATTCCCTGTACCTTTTCCCCCATTCCCCCACCTTGCCACTGATAACCCTACATGTGATCTCCATTTTTGTGATTCTGTTCCTGTTCTAGTTGTTTGCTTAGTTTGTGTTGGTTTTTTTTTAGGTTCTGTTTTTAATAGTTGTGAGTTTGTTGTCATTTTACTATTTGTATTTTTTATCTTCTTTTTCTTCGGTAAGTCCCTTTAACAATCACATAATAAGGGCTTGGTGATGATGAACTCCTTTAACTTGACCTTATCTGAAAAGCACTTTATCTGCCCTTTCATTCTAAATGATAGCTTTGCTGGATAGAGTAATCTTGGATGTAGATCCTTGCCTTTCATGACTTCAAATACCTCTTTCCAGCAAATACCTTTTTCTTGCCTGCAAGGTTTATTTTGAGAAATCAGCTGACAGTCTTACGGGAACTCCTTTGTAGGTAACTTTCTCCTTTTCTCTTGCTGCTTTTAAGATTCTCTCCTTCTCTTTAATCTTGGGTAATGTAATTATGCTGTGCCTTGGTATGTGCTTCCTTGGGTCCAACTTCTTTGGGACTCTCCGAGCTTCCTGGACTTCCTGGAAGTTTATTTCCTTCACCAGATTGGGGAAGTTCTCCTTCATTATGTTTTCAATTCCTTGCTCTTCCTCTTCTCCTTTTGGCACCCCCATGATTCCAATATTGGAATGTTTCAAGTTGTCCTGGAGGTTCCTAAACCTCTCCTCATTTTTTTGAATTCCTGTTTCTTCATTCCGTTCTGGTTGAATGTTTAGTTCTTCCTCCTGGTCCAAACTATTGATTTGAGTCCTGGCTTCCTTCTCTTCACTGTTGGCTCCATGCACATTTCTCTTTATTTCACTCTTCATAACCTTCACTTTTTCCTCTATTTTGTGACCATACTCAACTAATTCTGTGAGAATCCTGATTACCAGTGTTTTGAACTATGCATCTGATAGGTTGGCTACCTTTTCATCACTTGGTTCTATTTTTGAAGTTTTGATCTATTCTTTCAATTGGGCCATATTTCTTTGTCTCGGTGCACCTGTTACATTATAAGTGCTGGGGCCTTAGGTATTAGCCATGGTGGGGCAACTCAAGCTGCTGTGTTGTGGCACTGTCTGTGGGGAAGGGGCCTGAGAGGGAACAATGCCACTTGCTCAGCTCTCTCTCAGCTTTCAGCCACTTCCCCTGTTACCTACAAGCAAATTGGGTCCTTCTCGTGATGTTTCCGGGTGAGTGGTTTTGTGTGCATTCTAGGACCCTGTGGGTGTCTCCAGTGAACACTCCTGTGAGGCTGCAAGTGTCTCCCACCATAGCAACCTCCACAGATTTTTACAGCCAGAGATTTTTAGACTTTAGTTTTCCGAACTGGAACTCTGGGTTGCTCTGAATGCCCTGCTTCTCAGTTGTTCCTCCCAGTTTATATGCACACAAATGTGGGACAGCTCACGTCTGCCAGCAGCCACCTCACCTACCGGGTCCACCACCATGCTCTACGTCCTCTCCACTCCAGCTGCCCGTCTCTGCCCCTCCTACCAGTCTGAATGAATGTGTCTTCTTTAACTCCTTGGTTGTTGGACTTCCATACAGTTTGACTTTCTAGAGGTTCTGGTTTCTTGTTGTTTTTTAAAAATTTGTTGGTGTCCTTATTTTGGTTGTGTGAGGAGGCAAAGTGTATCTACCTATGTCTCCATCTTAGCCAGAAGTCCCTCATCCCCAAATGTTAACATTGGTTGGAATTAGGCAAACTTGTTTTCTAACTAAAGGAAACCTGAGGATATTTTTAAATCAATAAGGGTTAAAGGTTAATAGAAGGTATTCAGTTATATAGGTACCAAAGAACTGAATTTTGGCAAAGCAAGTTCATGATTTTCAGACAATTTAAGGTAAATTATTAACATAAAAAAACTTTTAAACTTTAAAAAATTATACAAGTCACATGTGATCATTTTCAAAAAGTCAGAAGAAAAAGACAAGTATTTAAACCCCAATCCACTAACTGGGATAATCTCTATTAACATGTCAGTGTACAACTGTTGAGCTGGACACCTGTTTGCCTCTCTAGATCCACTCACAATCCTGTCCATCCTGCTCTATGCCTTTAGAGACTGATTTAACCAGACTACATCAAAGAACTCCTTTTTAGTCTGATTTCTGGTTACGCTCACTGAATGAAGAACACTGTTAAGACAGTAGGGGAAGAAAAGGGGAAAGAAAGATCAAGATATTCTTTTCCCAGCAGTCACAATGTAGAGCTGCTGAGGGAAGACTACATCCCTTCAGAGAGAGTCACAAACCCCATGCAAAGGCCTTCCCACATAGCAGCCCCTTCCTTTGGCCCTTTCATGAGCCTAGGCTTGTGGTAAGCCCATCCTATCCTCCACACTTGTATCAGCTATAGATTCTGTACTATTCCTTTTTGTTTCTCTATGTCCTGCCTACACCTTGTAAATAATTCCTCTCTATAGCACTGCTCAAATTACTTCAGTTGAGTCTGCCATCCATATCCTGCTGCTGCCTTGACTAACATCTGTCTGGATTTTTAAGTTTTTTTTTCAATTACAGTTTTCATTTAATATTATTTTGTATTAGTATCAGGTGTACTAGATTTTTAAGTATAAAAATATTATACTTAATATTAAGTAAAAATATTCAGTATATTATATATATATAATACCTTATACTAAATATATATATACACACATACATGCATTCATGTTTTTATAAAATACCTGCATAACATGCCAGCTATTATATAGCTATATCAAAATCTGTATGAATTACTATTATTCAAAATTTACATTATTTCTATTTTTCTATTCTAAATAATGATGCAATAAATATGTACATACATACATCTTTGCACTGTTGTTTATGTTATTGTCATGAGACACATTCTTAGCAGCAGTATTTCTGTGACAAAGGGTATGTGCATATTTAAGGCTTTTGATATTGTCAAATAGCCTTTCACACAGACCATAATGGTATGCGCCTCCCCATGCAGCCTACTAGAATGCCCATGTGTCCATTATCGAACCCACTCACCAACACTTCACCAAAACATTTTTTGCAGAAAGAAAATTAACCTCTTCAGCTCTATGTATTCATACCAGTCAGTACTGTGCAATGAAGCTATACCCAAAACTACCAAGCTGCTACCTGGATAACAATTCAAACATCAGTTCTTACTTGGAATTTCACAAATCATACAATAGATGTATGTGACATCTCCCTATTCTACATGCCTTTTCCAGTAAGTACAGCCTTTTAACCCTTAAAATAGAATGTGTAAAAACTTTTCCAGTGATTCTTTGAGAATGGAGAAAGCCACACATATAAGTCCTAAACAAAATAAGCTAGGGCAGATTTAATAAAATCCTTAGTTTCTTTTACAGAGTATAAAGGAAAATTATCACACATTAAGATTTAAGTCAACCCCACAGAAGCCAATGGAACAAAATAGAGCCCAGAAATAAACCTTTGCATACTTGGGCAATTAATTTATGGCAAGGGATCCCAGAATACTCAATGGGGAAAGGATAGTTTCTTTAATAAATGATGTTGGGAAAACTAGACAGCCACGTGCAAGAGAATGAAACTAGAACCCTATCTTATATCGTACACAAAAATGAACTCAAAACGCAGTAAAGACTTGAATATAACACCTGAAACCATAAAATTCCTAAAAGAAAATATAGGCTGTAAGTTCTTTAATATCAGTCTTGAAAATGATTTTTTGGATTTGACTCCAAAAGCAATTGCAACAAAAGCAAAAATAAAAAAGTGGAATATCAAACTAAAAAGCTTCTGCACAGCAAAAGAAACCATCAATAAATGTAAAGGCAACAAAATGAAAAGGTAACCAGAATGGGAGAAAATATTTGTAAATCATATATCTGATAAGGGATTAGTATCCAAAGCATATGAAGGACTCATACAATTCAATTGTCAAAAAAAGGGAAGGAAATCTGATTTAAAAATTGGTAGAGGATCTGAATAAACATTTTTCCAAAGAAAACATATAGAAAGCAAACAAGTAGATGAAAAAGTGCTCACCATCACTAATCAGTGGGGAAATGCAAGTCAAAACCACAATGAGATATCACCCCACACCTGTTAGTTAGAATGGCTGTTTTAAAAAGGACAAATAACAGGTGTTGATGAGGATGTGAAGAAAAGAGGATCCTTGTGCACTGTTGGTGAAAATGTAAACTGGTGCAGCCTCTATGGAAAACAGTATGGAAGTTCCTCAAAAACATAAAACTACCATATGATCCAACTACTCTACTTCTGAGCATGTATCCCAAAGATATAAAATCACTACCTCAAAAAGATATTTGGACTCCCATGTTCATTGCAGCATTATTTACAATAGCCAAGACAGGGAAACAACCAAAGTGTCCATCAATGGATAAAGAAAATGTGGTACATATACACAATGGGATATTATTCAGCCATAAAAAGAAGGAAATCTTGCCATTTTTGACCACATGCATGGACTTTGATGACATTATGTTATGTGAAATACATCAGACAGAGAAAGGCAAATACTGTAGGGCTTCACTTACATGTAGAATCTTAAAAATAAAAAAAGAGTTCATAGATACAGAGAACAAACTGACAGTTGCCAGAGGTGAGGGGCTTGGGGTGGGTAAAATAGGTAAAGGTGGTCAAAGGTACAATCTCCAGTTATAAAATAAATAAGTCATGGAGACACAATGTGCAGCTTGGTGACTATGGTTAATAATACTGTATTGTATATGTATTTAAAAGTTGCTAAGAAAGTAGATCTTTAAAGTCCTCATCACAAGAAAAAAAATAATTTGTAAATATATGTGGTGCTGGATGTCAACTAGACTTACTGCAGTGATCATATCACATTAAATACATATATCACATCATTATGTTGTGCACTGAAGCTAATATAATGTTATATGTTAATTACACCTCAGTTTAAAATAAAGATTAGGTCAATCTTACGAAAATAAATTGAATCCCTTGGCTGTGGAAGACATCAGAGTCAAGTGTCTTTGAGGATATGGCCTACTATCTAATGCAGGAAACAGAAAAGACATGAACAATGCTAACGGTGGCCTAAAAACAGTGGAAATTAAAAATAATTCTAAGAGCCTTAGCTGGGTGGCTCAGTTGGTTGGAGTGTCATCTTGTACACCAAAGTGTTGTGGGTTCAATTCCCATTCAGGGCACATACATAGATTGTGGGCTCGATCCCAGTTGGGGTGTACGGGAGGCAGGCAACCAACCTATGTTTCTCTCTCCCTCTCTCTCTCTCTCTTCCATCCCCACCCTCTGACTCTCTAAAATCAATAAATATATCCTTGGGTGAAGATTAAAAACATAAAAATAAATAAAAATACACTCAATTTTAAATAATAATAATTGTAAGAACAGGTTCTGTGAAAAGGGAAAATGAAAACAAACCTCTAGCCAATTAAGAAAAAAAAAGAACACATATATACAAAAAGAAACAAAATGGAGGGTAACCATAATTATTGAGGGGTTTTTTTTCTTTTTGAAATGCTATGACTCTAAGCTAACACTTTTAAAATATGTATGAAATACAGAATTTTCTAAGAAAATTAAAATGATAAGAATTACTTAATCAGATCAATATCCATGGAATAAGTGGAAAATGTCCAAAAAAAAAAGGCAGAAGAGACTACATATTGAGAGCACAGCTTTAAATTCCATTGTCCTTCCAACCCTGGCTAAGACTATCTCTGTGTCTCCTCCAACTATCCTCTGAGCTTGGCTGAAGAAAAACCACAATCAACCTCAAATGGGTCGTGAACACTGCAAAGGAACTACAGAATTATGTACTTCTAGTTATATTACTTTCCTATTCTGTACATCTCTATAACATAGATAAAATATTCTCAATTCTTCTCAAACTTCTGCAATCTGCCACACACACTTGCCCCCTCCCAGGCCAACCAAATCACTCAGCGGGCAATCTGGGGAAATCAGACTTCTGTTTTCATGAAGAAACAAGAGCCATCAGGACTTCCTCAAACTCATACCACTACAACAATAACACAAACCTAATTATAATGAATCTTTTTTCCCCTCTCTTGTATCAGAGAAATAAGTGGCCAATTCTTATGACTTCACAGATGCCTTACTCTGTCCTATATCTTCAAACTGCCTCTCTCTCTACTGTCCCCTCCCCATTAGTCTTCCAACATCTTCCCTCCTATGAGCTCCCTCCTTTTCTGCTCCTTTTCATTTCCTCATCTCCCTTTTATTTCACAACCCACCACATTCTGGCTATTAGTTTCAACAAAACTCCCCTTGTCAAACTCATCACTGACATCATGTTCACTCCAATCAACACTTTATATCAACACTCCAATCAAGAACTTTATAGTTCTTTGCCTGCACGTCCCCTTAACAGTATTTGATACTGTTGGTCATATTCTTCCCATCTGCTGCCTAATTAACAGGTGTCTTTTTTCTACTTAGCTCATCTCTATAGGTTGAATTTTTGCTTTGTAATATAATATATAACAATGTATTGGTTCATGTATCTAATCAATAGGACAAGCTAAAAAGCTCAAATCCTACCAAAGTAAGTCTCCTTCCCACCACTCCAGTTTCTCCAGTTTCCTCACCCAGAGGCCACATGCCGCAAGCATTGTGTGAGCCTGGAGCTCTGGATGCAGCCCTTCCCACCATAAAGAAAACCCAGCTTGCCAAAGAGTGAAGGCTGCACAGAAGGAACAGGAGATAGGCAGGTTCCTGAGGACGTTGTTTGAATAGAGGCATCTAATTGACTCCAAAGCCTACTCAGACTTCAAATCTTCGAAATCTCTGGACTTTTCTAGTAATGAGAAAGAATAAATTCCCTTTTTTTATAAAGCTAGCTTGAACTGAGTTTCTATAATTTATAACTGATGTGGTCCTGCCTAATATGAGGGAATAGGCTGTACAAATTTTTAGAACACAAAATTGACAGGGTTTCACTATCAATTAGACAGGGGAAGTCAAATTATCCAAGTGTATATGTGGCCCTGGGGAGGGTGGGCTGGGGTCTTAGACCCACATCTGGAAAGAAGGAGTTCACATTTCACAAAATTGGCAGATGTGATTGTGTGAGGAAAGATGAAGATCAGAAATAAGTTAAGGGTCCTAAAGCTGATAATTTGAATGGATGCTCAAAAACAAGCCCAAGTCTAGAAATCAGACATTAGGGAGCCCACGGGCTCCTAACCTTAAATCTTAGGCTGGGGCAGAGATCAATTTAGCTAGAGGAATCTGAGCTATCAACTGCCAAGAAAAAGTCAAGGATCTAGAAATAAAAAGATCGAAGTTATGCTGGATAGGTATATACCTGGTCTTGATAATCAAGGCAAGTAAACATCTGCATAAAAATAAAAAAAAGGGGGAAAAATAAGTTAGACAGAACAAAACTGATATTAGCAACTAAAGCCTTAAAATTACCTTAGAAGAAGAAGGACTGTTGGTTCCTTGAATTATTTTGCAGGTACTACTGGGAGACGGTAGCTCTGGCACAAAGGACTGTATAAAAAGTAGTTGTCACTAATGTTAGACAACTGTGATATAAGCAATCTCATTAAGGCAGAACAAGGGAAGGAAAACTAGAGATGAGAAAGATAAAATAAGTAGAAAGCATAGAAAAATCAAAGAAAATTACAACCAAAAGATCATGCATATTCTGAAAAATAAAGCTAAATCAGGGAGAAGACACTGAAGTTCAAAAGACTATGGGCAAAAGCCCTCAATCCAGTTTAATACTGACATTTTCCTTTAAAGAATACAAAGAGAAAGTCAAGTTAAAATAGTGCCATTGAAAGTCTGAGAAGTTATGTTTAGCTTAGATGCCTTTTTAAATTAAAAGCAGGCAATTCTGATGTTACAATAATTCATTGCACAGGTGGGATGATGTTTCCCCACACACTGCATGAAGCATGAGTATTGGTTTCATTTTGGCTTTGTGCTAATTCAAACATCTTTTCTATGTGTACACACTCAGGATGGAACTGAAGGCTTTACCTGAAACTAAGAAAAGCTGTCAGAAAACAATAGAAAGATAGAAGGAAAGAGAGAGGGAGGGAGGGAAGAAAGAAGGGAGGCTGTCAGTACTGTCTTGCTGCGTCCCCACAAACCAGCCATTCATAAGGGGAGGCACAACTCAAGGCGAAGAAATGTAGGAACTATCTGTTATTCATTGGGTATTTACTTAAACAAGAAAGGCCATATTAAACTTTTCCATTAAAAAGCACATGTTATAAGACCTCATGGGTAAAACTCAGTGGTGAAAGAGCCTCTTTGCTGTGTGAGGTTCCTTAAACCACCCTGGGAGCCAGTGCAAAACTGTTCATGACCCCCCAGACCCTCTCATCCTCTTCACTCAACCCATCCAAATAAGCATGAAAACAATCAGAAGTAACATGGACTGTCCAACAAGCTAGTTTATTTCTATTTGTTTTAACTGAATTGTGTTTATCTTTATTTGTTTTAAATGACTTGTAAGAGTTGAATAAATGGATAAAGATCAATGTGTTCTCCACAACTAAAATATTCAAACCACAGGGACAACAAAGTATAAAGTTACATTGTAAAAAAAAAAAATGTTTTTCTTTCATAGTTAAGAGGCAGCCCTGGGGACTTCCACTTCCAGAAAGATGGAGTAGATGAAATTTTCCCTAACCCTCCCACTAACTACAACTGAAAATCTGAAAATCTGACATGATGTCCAAACTGACATAAGAAGACTGTGTACAGTGGGAAAAGGACACGTTGTGCTCCAGGCAGGCCTGCCATGTAGGTTCCAGGGCAGCAAACCCTGTGGTGCTGCAGGCATCTGTGGGAGATAAGGATGCTCTGCAGTCTCTGGCAAGTCCCAAATGGGAGAGCCGGCCTGCAGACCTCGATGTGCTGGAAAAACAGCAGACAATGACACATCATTGGAATTAGATACCCACTTTTTCTTGTCATCATCTCTCCAGAATTCTCCAACTGAAATTGATATTTATATAAAGTTAGAAGTCCAATTTCTGTATTTCCTATTATGGGTCACTATTTTTCCAAAACCACAATTGAGAAGTCCTCAGTGCTCTACAGCCCTCCCCGTCATGAATCAAGCATCACTAGATGCACAAGTAGGATGATGTGCTGCTGAGTTCTCTACTCTATCCATCAAGCTCACCAATTCCTGTGCCAGTACCTCAGTTTCTTATTTTAGTTTTCAATTACAGTTCCCATTTAATATTATTTAGTATCAGTTTCAGGTATATGGCATAGTGATTAGACAATCACATACTTTATTTACAAAGTGTTCCCCCATATTTCAAGTACCCATCTGTCATGATATGTAGCACTATATTACAATATTACTGACTGTGTTTCCTATGCTGTACTCTACACCTGTGACTATTCTGTAACTACCAATTTCTGCTTCTTAGTCCCTTCACCTTTTTACCCACCCCCCCCCAAACCCTTCCCCTCTGGCAATCATCAGTCTGTTCTTTATATATATGAGTCTGTTTTTATTTTGTTTACTTATTTATTTTGCTCTTTAGATTTCACATGTGAGTGAAATCACATGATACCATATTTTGCCATGTATAATGGGCATTTTTTGCCCAAATTTTTAAAGGAAAAATAAGGATGCACATTATACATAGGTAGTACTAATTCCATAACTACATGAATGTTTTTAATTCTGTTATTTATGCTTATGTGTTAAAAGTGTAACTCTAGAAAGCAGTAATGATATCTGTATGCAAAATAATACCCTGGATATGATAATTGGTTTTATATATAAATAAAAATTGAATTAAAAAATTAAAACAGAAGGTTTTTTTCCCTGAAAGTTTGGGCCAAAAATGTGGTGTGCATTATACACAGCAAAATATGGTACTTCACTATAATAATTACTAAATCTTTATTAAAATTCTAGTACCTGATAAGGAGATATCTCCTTACCTTATTTCTCATTGGAACTATTTTGGCTATTTTTGGCCTTTAGTGCTTCCATATACATTTCCTAATCAAGTTTGTTAGATTCCTTGAAAAGCCCTGTTAGAATTTATTTTCTATATTTAAGTATTGAAAAATTATATATACCTTTTCACACATTATGAGGGTAAATATAGTTTCAAGATATCTTGTTTTGGAGGTGTATGTGTGCGGTGTATGCACACACGTGTATGTATTAAGACACATGTCCCTGTCAAAAAGTATGAAATCCACCGTCCACTGTCATTCAGAGGCTTCTGTGGCACTGGTTCCCCCTCGGGATTTCCCTTTTCCACTTGGTGTTTACTTCCTTATTGACTAAATTAGCCTGTTTTTAAACTGCATGCTCATTTTACTTTTTAAAATTTATTTTATTTTCAACTACAGTTGACACACAATATTATATTAGTTTCAGGTGTACAGCATAAAAATCCAGGAAGTTTCCTGCCTCCCTCAGATTTGATCAAACAGGACCATCTCTTACACACCTGTTTCTGTTGTCAGCGGGAGACTATTAGTTTTTTTACATGGCCTTATTCCTTGTAAAATGAGTTTGTAAATGAGTTTGTAAAATGAGACAGGAAATCATAGGGAATAAAGAAATGTTACAAATGCCTTCAGTCTTAGGAAAACATTTTGAAGACAACCGAGTCTAGGCTCTTGGCCACCAATGTCTTGGAATTCTAATAGAGTTCTAATAGAGAAACCTCAAAGCGCCCTCTTCTGGCAGCCAGTATTAACCACCACTAGTCCACACAAAATATTGCAGACCTCATAGATACATACTGTACTCAGTTTAAGCTGATGCTCACACATAGGGAGTTATATTTACTACTATGTTTCCCAACTGGAAAAAAACTTAATTCAAGTATAAGTTAAAACAGCTCTAAGTCATACAGAATCTACAGTTACAAGACTTTTTTACAAGTTTTCAACTATTACAAACAAGTCTAAACACTATTTGAAAATGAAATGGATTAATCATTTATAATCATTGAGAATAATTTTATATTAAAATAACTTTTGGGGAAATATTTTATTATAAACAGGTATTAATATTTCTGGAATAAATATGTCATATGTCTATGCTTTCATCTTTACATTATTCCCTGGTCAAAAACAAACTCATGACTATCTTCTTTCAGGGTTTATGTAAAATTTCTAACTGCCTAAGAAAGATGACCATAAAGAAGAATAAAAAATTCTATAGAATTATGAAAATTAAATTTGCATTTACTGTGGTTAATAGTTTATTACTATAATATGACCTTAAAATGGAGTTTAAAAATGGAGTTAAAGAAAATTAAGTGGAGGGTGAAAGGGTCAGGTCAGTTCCCCACCCCGCCAGATTGCTCATGACCTGTCCGGCCAGTTCTCCAACTCGCTGGACTGCCCCTGACTCAGTTATCCCAACTCGCTTCGCTTGGTAGCCCAAGGCTTAATCAAAACTCTCCCACCACACACAACAGACACATGGCACCAGCCACGATAGCTGGCGGTCAGACTGACCCTCCTGTGCCTGGGAACAGGCCACCCTTTACCTAACTCATGGTCCAGCCTCACCTCCTGGAACCCTGAGGCACCCGCCTGGAAGAACAAGGGGCTAACCCCTCCCTTATCCCCTCACAAACACTACACCTTTTCTTTAAAAAAAAAACAAAAAAAAACACTCTTTCCTTCCCCTGGTGCTGACGTTACTGAAGTGGACCCCAACTCAGCCCACTCTCAGGGCAGCACCAAATAAAGGCACTTGGATCAAATCACCCAGTTCCTCCCACCTCTATTTCTCACAAATTTCTAACAGAGTGATAAAATAACATCTTGAAAATTCTTATCATCCATATTAATAATTTCTAAACTGATAACTATTCCCATGTCAGCATGGTCGTAAAAAGATATTTAAAATATCAGCATCCTTATGGCCCAGAGACTCCACTTCTGGGAATATATCCAAAGAAACTTGAAACACTCAAAACAATATAAGCACCCCTGTGTTCATTGCAGTGTTATTTACAATAGCCAAGATTTGAAAGCAGCCCAAGTGCCCATCAGTAGATGAGTGGATAAAAAAACTAGTTCATTTACACAATAGAATATCTCTTGACCGTACAAAAGAAGGAAATCTTACCCTTTGCGACAATATGGATAGACCTGGAGAACATTACACTAAGTGAAATAAGCCAGTCAGAGAAAGACAAGTACCTTATGAGTTCACTCATCTGGAGAATCTAATGAACAAAATTAACTAACAAACAAAATAGAAACAGACTTATAGAGAACAGACTGACAGCTAGGGAAGGGGAATTACAGGGCTGGCTGAAAAAGGTAAAGGGATTAAGAAAAAACTCATAGACACAGACAACTGTACATGGTTACTAGAGGGAAAGGGGGTGTAGGAGGTAAGAGAGAGTGTAAAGGAGATAAATGGTGATGGAAGAAAACTTGGCATAGGGTAGGGAACATACAACACAATATACAGATGATGTGTTATGGAATTGAACACCTGAAACCTATATAATTTTATTAACCAGTCACCTCAACAAATTCAATAAGAAAAAAATGAATAAAATATCAGCATCATTTATTTTGCTCAACAAAAATAACTAACTTGATGTGTTTACACACTAATGTGTATAGCACTGTTTATCTTAACATTTTTTAGAAAGATTATAGGAATTCTATTCTTTCTAATTTATAAAACTCTAACAATCTTATGCCTAATTTTTGCTGTAAGTCAGTGTACCAATAACAATATTTATCTCCTCATAGAACCATGGCCAATCAAGATGAAGGTACAGGTAAACATGGCTTGCCTCCTTGCATAACCACAGCAAAAATGACCTCAACTACAAAACTACTATCACCCAGAATCATCAGAAAATTGAACTATATGGAAGTCCAACAACCAAGGAATTAAAGAAGTCACATTCATTCAGATGGGTAGGAGGGGGTGGAGATGCAGAATGGGCTGGTCCCGCACCCACATGTGGTGGATAAAAATCAGGAGGGATATCTCAGGAGTGAGGGATCCCAGCCCCACACCAGACTACCCAGCCCAGGATTCCAGTGCCAGGAAGGTAAGTCCCCATAACTTCTGGGCATAAAAACCAGAGGCAGTTGGGATAGCAGAAGAAACTGTAGGATTCTCAGATGTCTCCCTTAAAGGGTCTACAACAGACTTAGGACTTATACAGACTCACTTCCTCTGGGCTCCAGCACCAGGGCAGCAGCTTGAGGGGCACCAGTGGCATACAGGGAGAAACTAAAGAATCTGGCACCAGGGGGAGCACTGGGGGACAGCTTTTCTCCCAGACAAAACTCCAGAAGCCAGGCAGCAGCCATTGTCCCTTTTATGAGCCCTTCCCCATACAGAGCCACAGAGGGGCAGTACCATATCTGAGGCTCCATCAACTTAGTTCACATGAGTTGCTGCACCCAGGCGATTACCTAAGGCTCCACTCCATCCAACTTACAGATGTGCTTCCTACATTACACCACAATACTAAGACAGAGAGTCAAAGCAACTCTAGCTAATATAGAAACAAACACAGGGAGGCTATCGAAATGAGGAGACAAAGATATATGGCCCAAAAAAAAGAACAGAACAAAACTCCAGAAAAAGAATTAAACAAAATGGAGATAAGAATTCTATTAGATGCAGAGTTCAAAACACTGGTTATTAGGAGTCTCAAGAAACTCATTGGGTACTTCAACAGCATAAAAAAGACCAGGCAGAAATAAAGGTTACACAGAGTGAAATAAAGACAAATTCATAAGGAATCAACAGTGGAGTGGATAAAGCCCAGAATAAATCAATGATTTGGAACACAAGGAAGAAAGAAAACTTCAATCAGAACAGAAAGAAGAAAAAAGAATCCCCCAAAACCCAAAGATAGGCTAAGGAGCCTCTGTAACAACTTCAAATACACCAACATTCAGATCATAGGGGTGCTGGAAAGAGAAGAGAAATAGCAAGAAATCAAAAAGTTATTTGAAAAAATAATAAAAGAAAACATCCCTAATTTGGTGAAGGAAATAGACATACAAGTCCAGGAAGCACAGAATCCCAAACAAGATGAACCCAGAGAGGACCTCACCAAGACACATCATAATTAAAATGCCAAAGGTTAAAAATAGCCCTGGCTGGTGTGGATCAGTAGGCTCAGTGCTGACCTGTGGACCAAAGGTCACCAGTTTGATTGCCAGTCAGGGCACATGCCTGGGTTTGGGGCCAGGTCCCCAGTTAGGGGAATGTGAGAAGCAACCGATCAAGCAAGAGATCTCCATCTCTTTCTCCCCCCCTTCCCCTCTCTCCAAAATAATAAATAAATAAATAAACAGACAAACAAATAAAATCTTAAAAGCAGCAAAAGAGAAGCAGATAGTTACCTACAAAGGAGTTTCCATAAGACTATCAGCTGACTTCTCAAAAGCAAGTTTGACCCTGACTGATGTGGCTCAGTGGACTGAGTGCCCACCTGCAAACCACAGGGTCTTGCTTCCCATTCAGGGCACATGCCTGGGTTGCAGGCCAGGTCCCCAGTAGGGGGTGCATGAGAGGCAACCACAAATTGACTTTTCTTTCTCTCTCTTTCTTCCCTCTTCCCCTCTCTAAAAAATAAATAAATACAATATTTAAGAAAAAAAAGAAAGAAAGAAAGTTTGCAGACTAAAAGCAACTGGTAAGAAGTATTCCAAGTCATGAAAAGCCAGGACCTCCATTCAAGATTACTCTATCCAGCAAAGCTTTCATTTAGAATGGAAGGTCAGATAAAGTGCTTCCCAGATAAGGTAAAGCTAAAGGAGTTCATCATCACCAAGCCATTATTATATGAAATGTTAAAGGGACTTATGTGAGAAAAAGAAGGTCTAAACTATGAACATTAAAATGGCAATAAATTCACAATTATCAACAACTGAATCTAAAAAACAAAAAAAGGAAACAAGCAGAACAGAAACAGAATCATAGATATGGAGATCATTTGGATGGTTACCATTGGGACAGGGAAAGGGGAAATGGGGGGAAAGGGAAAGGATTGAGAAGTGCAAATCGGTAGGTACAGAATAGGCAGGGTGATGTTAAGAACAGTATGGGAAATGGAGTACCCAAAGATCTTGTATTCATGACCATGGACACGAATGACCACAGACACAAACTAAGGGGGATAGAGGGATTGCCCAAGGGAATGCAGGGTTGGGGGCGGGGACAAAGGGGGGGAAATTGGGACAACTGCAATAGCATAACTAATAAAATATATTTTAAAAAAGGAAGGAACTATGAAGTAATCTACTTCTAGATCATTATATAACAGATCAATAGACTAATTCACTTTACAATATGAGTTAATATTTTTTAATTAGGTGTTTTGTGACTTTTCTGTATTATAGTTAGCAGTTAGGCTCTTCTTTAATAATAATAATCTGGAGATTCTATTGATTATAAGTAGATCATTGAATAAAATCACAACTATGCAAGAGTGTTTTTAAAATGTTCATAAAATAAAATCTTGAGAATAAAATTGGGGAAGCATAGGACAAAAGCCCACAACAGGCTTATTAAGTTAACAGACAAATATAAACCATCTATTTAAAATTTCAGAGCACTCTGATCTGTATTAAAAGTTCCTTTTTGTTTAATTACACACTTTGTTTCTGCAGTAACTCTTAAGCATATAATCTGTCACAATGTTCCTAAGCCTTTTATTGTCCATGGTGAATTACTTTCAGTCAGTAAACAGTAATAATATAATCCTTGTTTAGAATTTTATCTTCTTCCTGAGCATCCCTTAATTAGTATGCAATAAAATTAAATGAACTGCAGTCTCACTATAGACTTTTGAATAATTAGAAGGAAAAATACGAATTCTAAACTAAGCACCTAAGTCTCGTAGGAACTTACTGCCACCTTCAGGTTCTAATCAAGATGCATTGGTACTACAGCTTTTCCATTTCCAGGAGACAGCCCCTAGTTAGTGCAGCCAAATATTAATGTTACTTTCTGGCTTTGGAAAAAAAGTGCTATCTAACTTGGATTGCAGTACACATGTCTTTCATGAAATGCTTTCACTGTTTTCCTTTTATGATTCTTCTGGAACACCTGATTGAAAACCAAAGCTCACTGTGTGTTTATCAGTCATTATAATTATACACTGGGATCTCCCAGAAAGCTGTCCAGAATATACTTAAGTATCTTCAATCTAAATCTAATGGGAAACTCTTCAAGTAAAACTGTTTTAAATGCCCCACGTGTCAATGCCCTCAGCAAAAGGCCAACAGGAACACGCCTGTAGTTGAAGTAGTTGGGTTCTTGCTCGTTGCAGTGAGAGAACACACACCACGGGAAGCTGGGGGTGCTAGAAAGGACTTGCAGGATTTGTGCTTGTAGTGGATTTTTGGTTGTGCCTAAGGAAGTGGGGCTTTGCTCTGGACAGATTACTGTCAGGAAGTGGGGGCAATTCTGTGAGTCATCTGAATAAACCTATTGATAAGGCAGAAGTGAAGCCCAAGCTGCAATTCATGAAAAAGCAGCAGTCATTCGTATTAGCCAGAAAAGGGGGAGGTTGAGTATTTTGTGCTTTGTAGACTGACCTGGTTTTATCTATACTTAGACAAGACTACGAAGGGGAGGAGTCTTGTTCTGGTCTCACTTCCTCAGTCACGGAGCAGCCTTGTTTGACGCTGATGTTCCATGAATTGTTCATATTCAGCAGAACACCAGGGACTGGCAGTGAGTGCCAAGTAGTGCCTAGTTGTCAGGGACTGTTTTTCTCTTTCTCACATGCACATCTACAATTCTACCAACACCTTTATTATTTATTCCTTGAATGTGTGATAAAATTATAAGTTTATGATTCTTAATATGGAAATCAACAGAATATGAAATCCTATGCTCCTGATAAATGTTGCCAGAGTTAAACACCTAGATTTAAGCTTTAGAAAAGGGGTAGTTGAAACCTGTGTGCTGTTGTGAACCAATGTTGCTCTAATAAATTCAAAAGTTGGAAAGGAGTGAATTTATCAGAAGACCCATGTCACATGAGGAAGACTGCAGTGCAGGTGGGCTGTGAGTTAGCTGGAAGCAGGAATTTGAAGGCCAAGAAACTACCTACCCACCCACTTCTCATCTCTTCAGCTCTCTGCGTCATCTTTCTCCACAGGGCAGGAAACTTAATTGCCTGTAACTCCCCAATTTTGCTGTCCTCTCAGTTTCGGGGAGACTGACCCTCTTTCCGTATTCATCATGTGAAAGATCCCTGGGAAGGGCTCTAACTGGGACCGCCTGACTTACAGCCCACCTGGTCTAAACAAGTATGACCAAGACTGGTGCAGTGTGAGAGAAATGGATGCTCCCAAGGAGGCCACGTGGTTGGGAAAGAAATGTTTCCTGGAGAAAGTGCAACTGCAGTGCTGAGCAGACAAAAGAACTGAAGTACAGCAGGGAGTAAAAACAACCAGCTCAGGGTTTTAGAAATACGGCATTTGCTCTAGAGGAAAAAGATAAGAAGCAAGGAGACTAGTTAGGTCATTATAATCATCCCAATAAAATATATTAGAGGCTTGAACTAGGGCAGCATCAGTGGGAGTGGAGAAAAATGATGATTTCAAAAGTGTTTCAGAGTTAAAATCTATAGGACTCGGTAATTAAATAGAATGTAAGGAGTCAAAATATATAAATAGCCCCTTTGTAAGATTTATCATGTAATAGGCACTGTTCTAAGCACATGACATACATTAGTTCATTAAATCCTCACCACAACCATATGAAGTATTAAGTATTACTCTTTCCATTTTCAGATGGGGGTAGTGATGCACACAAAGGTTAAGAAACTGCCCAAGGACATACAGCTGGTAAGCAGCAGAGCTCGCACCCACTTAGTCTTGCTCCAAAGTCCAGGAGGTCCATGAGTATAAACACCTGCCACAGCCTCTCCAAGCATTTGGATGCGTGGTAGCATCAGTACAGGTGGGGCTGGGAGAGAGATGTAGAGAGGAGATAATATTTGATTTTATATGTGTTAATTTTAAAAAATGTGAGGAACAGATAGGCAGAAATGCCCAGCAGACAACCTGAAACATATAACTGGGGTGAGGGTATAGACTGCAATTTGCAGTTGTCAGGACACAGGAGGTAGCGGAGATCAATAAAGTGAGTGAAAACTTCTTGAAGGACTTGGGTGAGGACCTAACATGCACCTTGAAGCAAAACGATTAAAGAGAAAGTGAAAGAATGTCCCTGAAAATGATCAGAATCAGCATTTCTGATGATACAGAAAAATAGGCATCCTCCTATAATGTTTGTGGGAGTATAAAATGGTACAACTTGTTTGCAGGAAAATTAGGCAATATCTAATAAAATGTAAACTTCTCCTGCCATTTGACCAAGCAATTATACTTGAAATTTATGCTACAAAAAAAGAAAGAAATTTACACTACAAATATGTCTTTCCAAAGGCCAAAGATGTATATACAAGAGTGTTGACTTCAGCCTCATTTGATTACGAAGAAAGAGGAGGGAAGAAAGGAGAGAGGAAGGGAACTTAAGTGTCCATCTATGTTGTGCTGGTGGTATTCCACACCATGGAATTCCATGTGGCTTTCCATAAAAATGAATACCATGCAGTCATTAAAAAGAATGAGGTAGATCTGGGGACTGATAGGGAAAGATCACAAGGTACGTTTTTTAAAAACAGGAAAGAAAAAAAGAAATACAGAATGCATATAATATTCCTTTAGTGTAAATAATAGATCCTGCTATGCCCTATTCTATTTACCTGGCAGAAAAACAACCAATAGAGGGCACAGAATCTTACAGAATCTCTTAAAGCTCAAAATGGAGGTAGAAAAAAAGAAAGTCCAGAGAACCAGGAGAGGACACAGGAGGCATTTTGCAGGTAATGGCCGGAGCAGCAGCCTTGCCCACCTGGACCTCCTTCTGTCCTGGCAGCTGTGCACAGAGCAGGCTTGGCCATGACAGGCAGGGAGGAGAAAGGAGATGAGAGCTCTAGAGAGTGGGACGGTGGCGAGTGGACACAGCCCTTGGGCTCCACATTCTATAAGCCTGAGACCCATACAGAAATTTGAGGCATGAGGAAAGGCCCAAATCAAATCAGCCCTTGTGGAGTGGATAATATTATTATATGTATATATCGTATATTAATAAAATATAAGTGAGTGCCATGGACTGTAAGATTCAAATCAAAAACTGATGTAGTCGATAATTTACACTGTGTCTGAGGTCTTTCATTTTAAAAAAATAAGTATTCCTCCATAAAAGATATTACCCATCAATGCACTTAAATATACTGAAATCATAAATTTATCAAACAGGTGAAAGTACTGTCTTTGCCATTAACAATGCCACTTTCAAATTCATTTAATAATATAATATTTCTTTCAACTTTCTTCTAATAGTACATGTAGTTTAGCCTCTGCTTAAAGACCTGGTTTTCTAAGCAGTTTAACAGAAACTGTAATCTTTACTAGCAGATATAAAATGCTACCATGTGTCCTGCTTCTGTACTAGAACTTTGGAACTTCGCTTTTAAAGAGAATGCAACAATGTCCTGACAAGTTCACCCCCCTCAAACCCATATCAGATACTGAAAAAATGAAACTTTAAAGACTGTTACTATAGGGACTTCCTGTAAAGGTGGTATCATAGGTAAACACGGCTTGCCTCCTCACATGACCACATCAAAATTACAAGCAAAATACAGAACAACCATCACTCAGAACCATCAGAAATCGAGTTCAAAGTCTGACAACTATGGAATTAAAGAATCTACATCCATCCAGACTGGTAGGAAGGGTGGACACGTGGACAGGCTGCTCCCACACCCACGGGTGGTGGATAAAAATTTGGGAGAGATATCTAGGAAGTGAGAAGTCCCAGCCCCACACCAGGAGCCCCAGCCCAGGGTTCCAGTGCCAGGAAGATAAGTCCCCATAACTTCTGGCCACAAAAACCAGCAGGGACTGAGTTGGTGGAAGAAAATACTATAGTCCCAAACAGTTCCTCTTAAAGAACCCAGACATGGACTTCCTCAGACTCATTGCCTCTGAGCTCCAGCACCAGGGTAGCAACTTGAAAGGCACCAGTGGCATACAGAGAGGAACTGAACTGTGTGGCATTGAAGCAGGAGCTGGGGGACAGCTTCCTCCCAAATAGAAAGGTTGGCAGAAGCCATTGTCCCTTTTCTAAACCCTCCCCCCATAGAGCAGGTGAGTGCCATATCTGAGGTTCCATCAACCTGGCTAACTCTGTTTGACCCACCTTGGAGATCCCCAGAGACTTTGTCCCACCCAACCTACAGACCCACCCAAGCTTCTTTTCCATATGCATGTCTTGCCTTGGCTCATGCTTCACAACTTCCTAAATCCTCTCAAACAAGCAACAGTGAGCCCCTAACCCTTATACCTCTTGCTAAGTGGCCCCAGGCCTAGCACAAACAGCAGCCATCTCAGATTGCTTTATAGCTCATGCAGGGTGGTCCTGGGCAGAACAAAGGTGGTGGCTGACCTTGGTCTGCACCACCCAGGAAACACCAGAGCCTGCACATCCAATGGACAGCTACAGACCATGATGGAGCACCATTACCCTGCCCCTGCATAGCTGATCCTTCATGGAGGGCGGAGGTTAGTGGTCAGTGGCCACAGCCAGTTCTTGAAACTAACTAACTTGGGTAAATACCTCCCACTGACCTGCCAACAGCAATCAAGTCTCAACTACAAGAGAAGGGTATATTCAGGCCTCATGGAGGACACTCCTTGAGTACCCAGCTTGGGTAATAGGGAAGGCTGTGCCATTAGACCCTACAGGACACATACTACCATCAGGCCACACTACTAAGACACAGAGTCATAGCAGCTTTACCTGATATACAGAAACAAACACAGAGAGGCTGCCAAAATGAAGAGACAAAGAAACATGGTCCAAATGAAAGAGCAGATCAAAACTCCAGAAAAAGAACTAAACAAATGGAGATAAACAATCTATCAGATGCAAAGTTCAAAACACTGTTTATAAGGATGTTCAAGGAACTTAGTGAGGACCTCAACAGCATAAAAAGCATCCAGTCACAAATGAAGGCTACACTAATTGAAATAAAGAACAATTTACAGAGAAACAACAGTAGACTGGATGAAGCTGAGAATCAAATCAATGATTTGGAACAGAAGGAAGCAAAAAGCAATCAACCAGAACAAGAAGAAAAAAGAATAAAAAACAAAACAAGAATAGTGTAAGCACCCACTGAGACAACTTCAAGTGTTCCAACATTTGTGTCATAGGGTTGTCAGTAGGAGGAGAGAAAAAGCAAGAAATTTGAAATCTACTTGAAAAAATAATGGTGAAAAACTTTCCTAATTTGGTGAAGGAAGTAGACAGGCACATCCAGGATGCAGAGTCCCAAACAAGATGGATGCAAAGAGGCCCACTCCAAGACACATCAGAATTAAAATACCAAAGGTGAAAGATAAAGAGAAAATCTTAAAAGCAGCAAGAGAAAAGCAGGTAGTTACCTACAAGGGAGTTCCCATAAGACTGTCAGCTCAAAAGAAACTTTACAGGCTGGAAGGGATTGGCAAGAAATATTCAAAGTCATAAAAAGCAGGGACCTACAGCCAAGATTGCTCTATCCAGTAAAGGCATCATTTAGAATCAAAGGGCAGATAAAGAGCTTCCCAGACAAGAAAAAAACTAAAGGAATTCATCATCACCAAACCACCATTACATGAAATGTTAAAGGGACTTATTTAAGAAATAGAGATTAAAACTATGAACAATAAAGTGGCCAAAAAGATCTATCTATACATATAGATATATATAGATAGATAGATATAAAATATCTATAATATCTACCAACAATTGAATCTAAAAAACAAACTAGGCAAACAAGAACAGAGACAGAATCATGGATACAGAGAGTGTTTTGGTGGTTGCCAGATGAAGGGGGGTGTGAGCAAATGTGCGAAGAGGTGAAGGGATTAAGAAGTACAAATAGTCCTGGTTGGTATAGCTCAGTGGATTGAGAGTAGGCTGTGAACCAAAGGGTTGCCAGTTCGATTCTCAGTCAGGGCACATGCCTGGGTTGTGTGCCAGGTCCCCAGTGGGGACCATGTGAGAGGCAACCACACACTGATGTTTCTCTCCCTCCCATTCTCCCTCCTTTCCCCTCTCTCTAAAAAATAAATAAAACATTTTAAAAAAGAAGTACAAATATGTACTTACAGAATAGCCATGGGGTTTAGCCACGGAGTTGTAAAATACAGTATAGGACATGGAGTAGCCAAAGAACTTATATGTGATGAATGGACATAACAAAGGTATTGGGATTGCCTTAGCAAGTGGGGGATGCCAGGTGGAGGGATGCAAAGGGGGAAAATTGGGACAGCTATAATAGCATAACCAATAAAATTTAATTTTAAAAAGACTGTTACTACATAACTTCTTCCCTTGACCCTCTTTTAATAACAAAATGCATTTTTGAAAGAGAATACGTTTAGACTCAAGCATGGGAGACAAATTTTAGACCCATAGTTGTTTTTAGATAGAAAAAATAGATATAACACATTTTTCAGAAAGATTAACAACTTGAGATATCAATTCATCTTTAGAACATTCAATATGCAAGTCCTCCACAGGATTTTGCCTCTCAGACTTTGAGAAAAACATCATGACCAGAAAGTCCTAATGATAAATTTATAAAGAGTAAACATATCAGAATTCTTACATTTGTTTCCTGTTTTAAACATGAAAAATAATAAATGACTTTTCATACATTAAACAGTTTCTGGCACGTGACAAACACTCGAATTGTTAAGTATTATTATCACTGGCTGCCTGTGAGTAGGGACCACATTGTTCCAATAAACTGGCCAGAATGGCAAACAACTGGTTTAGAAACAACTTAGAGAGGGCTGTGGGCAGAGCCCACACAGCACAGCTAACAGAGGAGATATCTCCACCAGCAGGATCACCACTGGTGATAATTAAGGTTATAGCTATGTGTCCAGCACCATACCAGGAAGGGGGTACCCTCACCAGAGGACTGGTGCCTTCCTGACTTCTCTAAAGTAAAGGAGACTTCTGATGACAAGTTTGCTTTCACATAGATTTTCCCAGAAGGAAAGACTGAGCCAGCTAGTTGACTTGAGGCATCTATTTTTTCTCAGTTATACTTCCCAATGTAAATTATTAAGTTGACACTAGGCTGTCATTCAGTCCGTGGGTGGGTCAGTCTAGCTTCCCCAGAGCCATCACCTTGGGGCATGTATGAGCACGCCAGCGCTGCCGTAATAGAATACTGCAGACTGGGTGGCTTAACCAACAGAAGTTTATTTTCTCACAGTTTGGGAGGTTAGAAGTCCCGAATCCACGTGTCAGCAGGTTTATTTCTTCTGATGCCTCTCTCCTTGGCTTGCAGATATATGCCTTTCTGTTGTACCTTCACAGGGTCTTCCCTCTGTGGTCCAAATTCCCTCTTCTTTATAAGGACATGAGTCAGATTGCTACTGAAAAAGTCAGTGTTCATATTGTCTATCACTACCAGAACCAATAAGTGGAGACAAGGATTGAATCTTTATGGGTGCTTTATTTAGATGCTGGTGATCTGAGAGGACAGCAGATTATGCACCCTCAAAAACTGTCTTAATATCTCATTTCAATCCAACCTTTTTGGTTAATTGGATAAGAGTTGCCATCCAGCAGGGACCTTCCTAGTACTTCTTTACCTGTTGATCAACAACCCTTTATCTGCATGGCAGACCTTCCCTCCCTGGAACACAGCAACTCAGATACCATCTCCACGGCTTGCAGACCCCTGGGGCACAAAGGTTGAACTGCAGACCTCCTGGAGTTGTGTGGTCATGCATTCCAGTTTCTGCAGACAACAGCTTTCCACAGCATTAATCACTTAAGCCTATCAACAAAGGCTAAAACGTTTAACTCTTAAGTTGCCCTTTCAAGATAGGTTAGGCCCCAACCTAATAGTCTCATTTTAATTTAATCACCTCTTAAAAGGTACCATCTCCAAATACAGTCACATTCTAAGGTTCTGAGGGTGATAATTTCAACTAAGAATTTGGAGACACAATTCAGCACATAACAGAACATACAGATAAAGTTCAAGATTCTGGGTCTGTGAAATAAAGGGCAACACTCTGGACCACAGTGACCAAAGGGGGAAACTGCCTCAGTTAATCTCACCTGACATAGGAGCCACAATCCTTGTAATTCACCCACGAAGGCAATATAAGGAATGTGCTCTGACTGGTGCTGCTCAGTGGGTTGAGCGTCATCCCACAATCCAAAAGGCCGCTAGCTCGATTCCTGGTCAGGGCACATGCCTGGGTTGTGGGTCAGGTCCCTGATTGGGGGCATACAAGAGGCAACCAATCAATGCTCCTCACCCTCTCTTTCTCCCTTCCTCCCTCTCTAAAATTATATATATATAATATATATGTGTGTATATATATATATATATACACACACACACACACACACGTATATATATGTTATATGTTATATATGTGTATATATACACATATAATACATATATGTATATGTATTATATATAATATATAATATATAATGATATATATATAAATAATGTGTATTTTCTCTAACCTCATTCTGAACTTTCATGTTCTTTTTAAAATATTCTAGATTCCCTTATCTTTAGCAATTAAAATACTTTACATTCCAATTTGGCAAGAGGCTACATGAATCCTAACTGTGATATTCATTCAGTCTACACATATTTTCCTTATAACTTTATTTTAGTTCATAAACAAAACCTAAGAAATAATAGCCAACATCCCTGTTATTCTATTGAAATAACTATCAGTGAGGTGTATGTACATGGTTCCATCAGTGGTATTTGAATTCAGAGTAACAGCATATATCTCAGAACAACTTTTACATGAAGAAGCCTGCAATGGAAAGTCCTTAGTGCCCAGCCTACCTGCCCCCCTAAAAAAAACAGTGAGAAAAGGGACAGAATGAGGAGTGTACCAATAATGTTTGCTAATAATTACTAGTAATAACTTGGATTAGCTGGTTTTTATTTTCATTGTTGACATTGTTGCAGATGTCCCCGTTTTCCCTCTCTGTCCCCCTCCTCCCAGTCCTTGCTGCCCCTTCCCTCTGGCCATCACCACACTGTTGCCCGTGTCCATGGGTGATACACATATCTTCTTTGGCTAACCCCTTCACCTTCTTTCATCCAACCCCACTTCGCCCCTCCACTCTGATAGTTGTCAGTCTGTTTCATGTAAAATTGGATTCATTTTCATTGGATTCTTTTTCAAAAAATTGGAAGTAGCAGAAATATAAATCTATTAATACATATAAATATATAAACACACATACATATGTATATTAGTATGTATATGTGTCTTTGTCAATGTGTACAATTAATGAAAGTTTTATAGAGTTGAACTTCACAACAGTAGAGCTAAATTCATAATTTGTTTGCTGGATCACAGACTTTGGAATCATCTAATTTCACATTTTGGTAATGCCATTTAATATCTGGATGACCCATAAGCTAATTACTCAACCTCTTTAAGCCTCGGTTACCTCGTGTGTATAGCAGGAGTAATGGTGGCTATTAATCAAACTGAGCAGTTGTAAGAAAATTTTAAAAAAAAATTGGAAGTAGCAGAAAAAAGTGGACTGAACATGAAATATTGGGAGCTGTGACAGGAAAGGCCCTTAAATTGATCCTAAGACACAGGCTGATCATAAACATAATAGCAGCAGAAACAGCTGCTACATCACACTTCACAGGTTCTAACAATACCCCTAAACTAAACCTTTCAACTACAAGTCTAATGACATATTGCCAATAACAAAATATGTTTTATAGTACTTTATTCATAGATGAGCATATGCTTACCTGAAATACTTATATATAAATAGTGAAGTTCTAAAAGCAAATGTGCTAAATCATGGTTTTTAAAATAAAAACTTTCTTTGTATAAAGTTTGTGGAAGTTACAGAAGGTTTCTGAGAGTTGTAGGAGTTTTGTGAGGAAAAATCTTGAGAGGAAGTTTTTGGTTAAGCTAAATAATGAATTTGATTAAATCAATGAATTTCAATATCAAAAATAAGTTAATACAAAGTTGGAAATTGGTTCATTTTTACTATCAGAAGGACAAGATTTTTTTATGTTTCTACAACGATGTCACTTTACGTTTTCATCAGAGACAGCCATTGCCCTACTCTGATGCATTTGCAAACATGTTACATCTTTAGAAAAACCCACAGAAAGAACTGACTTATTCTAAATTAGACTTCTAAAAATAAATGTTCAGATCATACCTTTAAACTAGACAAATATATATAGAACTTTAAGGAATAACTGAACTGACCCTTCATCCTATGTCCCACGTCCTAGTACTGGAGGTCTCATATTGACTGGCATGCAACAATTCCATATCAAGAGAATGCTTCAGGGATTCCACCCATCCCTGCTTTAGAAGAATCAGTTAACAGCCTCTCTGTTTCAGTCTCAAATCCCATTCCCTGTCTCCCTTAGATCAGGCAGGGAGACACTTCCATAACCTACACAGGCAGGGACCAGGATCCTTATCAGCAGGAAGCAGTTATGGAAGACAGTTATCCTCCCTCATCACCCCTAAAATATTTCAGAAATGGGCCCTGGCCAGATAGACCAGTTGGTTAGAGCATTGTCCTGCTACACCAAGGTTGCAGGCTCGGCCCCTGGTCAGGATACATACAACTATCAACCAATCAATACATAAAAAAATACAACAAATCAATCTCTCTCTCCCTCTCCTTCACTGTCTGAAAAAAAAATCAATAAAAAGGGGAAAAAAAGATTTCAGTGATGGAGGCCTGAGGGGGGATGAGGCAGGGTAGTGAAGTAGGGAAACTGAGACAATAGTTAAACAGCCAAGTAGTTTACAGCCATCTAGTAAATCCTATCTTTCCTAACCAAGGACACTTACACAGCAAGGACACTTCTCCCCAACCAGAAGGTACATGGCTTAAATCGCCCTACTCAGGGAGATAGATTACAGAAATCCAATTAGTGCCATGTGTGCGAACCACACCCAAGGAGGGATGAAGTCAGGGGAATAAATATCATTTTGGTGAACCACCATAAAACTGATGAATATTCTATTGAGATCTTCCCTGAAGACCTCCCCTAAGATTCCCGACTTTAGAAAACATAAGAACCCTCAAGACAAAGACCCAGAGAGGGCTCTCTCTGGAGCACGCCCATGCCTTCCTTCCCTCTCAGGTGTGCATCATTACTTTCCTCTCCTAAACACTAAGGGTCCCCATGAGAATTGCAACCAGGGGAGCAATGGGCAGTGGCAGCTTATCCCAGGCCAACCCCTGAGCCTGTCTCCCAGGCCCCTTTTTCTCTGACTTTTTAGTGAGCTAACAGCAGGCCTAGCGTGGCTCACTGCTTTCCTAAAATGTTTCTAGAGCGCCAAAGCAGAGCATCACCTACACTCTCTCCTATTGCTGCTTCTACCCTAAGTCTTTCCTTTGTTTCAATGTCCCCAGCTTTAATAAATGTACTCTCAAAAGAAACACATAAATAATAAAATAAATGAGTGAGTGAATAAATGAATAAGATAAAAATTTTCTATTTAGAATTTCAGAACTTATACAGTACATTTTTACTAAAATACAACATATATGCATATTTTAAAATTAAGTATAAATTAACTGTCTAACTAGCTAAATATACCCTAATAGAGGTTGAATTAAGGGAGCAAAAACATTTGTTCAACACTCCATACCTATGCTTGTAAAATGGCCAAAATCCTTAGAAGTAGATAGATTGATTATAAATAATAAACAAATGTATGCAGAAGTAATTCAAGACACTACAAATTACACTCAAACACATCTTTTTATTATATACTAAATTTAAAAATACAAATCTTATTAAAAATGCTTATGAAACATTGTATACATAAGTACTGTCAAATACTATCAGATTATGACATATGTACATTTGCTAAGGTTTATTAGAAACAGAACGGAACACAGTACATAACTTTGCTGATAATGAATTTCAGAAGTCAAATATTTTAACATTTGGCAACAGTGAAGTAGTGATCTGCACAGGAAGATGCCTGAAGAGGTAAAATAGTGAAAACAAACGGAACAATACAGATGTCCTGCCCTAAGGGTTAATAAGTAGATCTCTTTCTCATCCTCTTAAGTCTCATTATAACAGAAAGTAAAGTGCACAAGACCACCAGGAATACATCATTTGGTTGTACCCTAACACATACTGCAGCCAACTGTGCTGCCATATTGAGGGCTTCAATTCTTTATACCGTTCCTGAGGCTTAAGGAGCTAATTTTGAATGTGGCTAAGGGAAGAGGCCAAAACTTTCTAAATTGCACCAAGTGCCCTTAAAGTGTAGAATTTAGTAGAAGTATAGATAAAATTTCTAACTTGAGAATAAATTTAAGGAAATTATCCTTGTCTATTTTGCCCTAATAATAAAATTAGGATAAGAACCTACTTTTACCTCTGGAAAATGCTTTGTAAAACTCTGTTTCAAAGACCAGAATATACAGCAAGCACCACAATACTGTCAGTTACTGTCCACCACTTACACTGCAGCAGAAACAGCTGCCCTCTAAAGGCTCACGGGAAATACACATCAAAGCATATTATTACTTGACACGAATTTTACTAAATAACATTAAGTATACATAATTTGTAAAAATAGGTCACCACCATACAATGAAGGAAGAGGAGAAAGAAAGCTGCTAGTCTACAAAAGTGCTCCTTTTAACTGTCAAACCCAATAGCTTAATTTTGGGTAAAACAAGATTGTAAAGTAAGGCCATCAGTTCTAAATAAGCTGATAATGCCATATATACATACATATATATGATTAAATTTCAATTCTGATTAAACACTAATGTACTAGTACAAACCATTTATAGGAAATGTATCATGAGGCTTATTTACAAAAACATAATGAATGACAATGATATGGAAAATTTTTTAAAATTGCAGATAAAAGTAGCCATTTAGCAACATACTTCACTAAACACAGATTTGCATAAAAACCAAGAAAACAGTTTAGTAAGAAACCCCTCCATATACACCTATTGGTCATTTCACCTAAAAGACAAATAAATGTAATGATCACAATTAAACTTTTTTACTGTCTCTTTTAATAACATATCAATATAAGGTCCACTTCGAGTACTACCCACAAATACACAGTCTCTCATGATTCAGCGAAAATATTAGCCATCGAATATAATTTTTACTCCCATGGCACATCACACGTGGTAACACTAATAAGGTAGATTTAGGTAACACTTAAATCATGATTACGAATGCTTAATTGAGTATTTTCCTTTCTGTAGCTGTGAAATGTAAAGCTTAGATTTGCTTCCATCAGGCCTCTTAAACCAAACTTCATCATGGTTAATTGTTGTAATTATGGCACTAAAAGAATTAAAAAAAAAGAATCAATGAATTACAATATGCCTCCTCTACTCATTCCAGAGTATTAGCTATAAAATCGAGATAGGTGGGCTACAAGCGTAGATTCAGGTATGCAATTGCCTTTTCCCAGAACGCTGACAATCGGCTGGCTATATTGTCACAAATATCACATTCAGCACACCTAATAGATCATTTTCTTTCTTTCTTTTTAGTAGCATTAGGAATATTTACTATGAGAAGTGTTAAAAACACAATGTTCCTACTCCACCCCTGCTCTACTATTCCCTCACCGAAAAACCCCAGAGTGGAACGAAAGCCACTGCTCACACTGGATCCCACCTCCAGCTCACAGCAGTCTGGGCTCAAAAACCTTTCCAACACCAACCCCTGCTTCCCAGTGTCGGGCCTCTGTGGCACTTGTACAGATTTTCTTGGACACTGTTAATCTCTATATAGAAATCTTTTTAAAAAATGGACTTTGGTTAAGTCATCTCCTATGCTTTTTTAATCTCTTTTTAAACCACATTTATGCTAAGTAGTAGTAAAATATTTCAAAGGCAATATCATAAAGCCAAGAATCCAGGGGTATTATAAATAACATAGTAATTAGCCCAATCAGCTTCTATGAGAAAAGTTACCATACACCATGCTCCTGGTATCCTAAAACTTTAAAGATGAAATTACAATCTGATTAAAACCACTATATTTAGAAAATAAATATCCTATACTAAACGTAGTTTACTTATCACTGAAACCTAGACTTTCTTAATGTAAATGGTTACCACTCTGAGAATTATATCTTTAATAACTGCAGTAACTAAAGCAGCAATTAGCATTAATATTTTTTAAAGGTCACAACCAGATGAAACACAGAAGGCTATATAACTAATTATATAAACTTCATTTAAGCCTAGACAGATCAAGCCTTTTAACGAACTATTTTCAGTTTTCAAATTATACTCTAATTACTAGTACTCTTAAAAGTTTTCATGAGTTTTCCATTCCTTTCCTACTCTAATTGATCTATATTCTTCTTATCTAAAATACTGTCACACACCAAAAAATAAACTGAAGGACTGATAGGTCCACACATAATGGAAGCACACTCTCAAATTCCCAATACTCCAATTTGAAGAAATAGTATTAGGATCATAATAAGATATCTACCAAAAAAATTAATGAATAGGATCTCTTACCTAGCTAAATAATTCTAAGATTCCCACTGTACTAATGCTTGTGTTCATGAACTTAATACGTAACTCTGGTATATAAATATTAACACTGGTGGACACACATGCTAACCAAATCATGTGTCAAGAGAAAACAAGGATCCACAGTCAACTAATGATATATCATGAGTACACAGTGGAGGCGGCAAATATTTACTGACAACAATGTTGTAAACACTGAAATGATAAAGGCCTTTTACCTTGTAGGACATTCATCTTTTTTGTCAATACATATTGTTTGTCCACGTATATACCATTCGCCATCATAATATAATCTTCCCTCTTCAGATCTAGCACTGTGCATATGTTTTTCCAGTTTCACAGGTGCTAAAGGGATCAGTTCAAAAACTGTTATATTAATAAGACATTGTCAGACAAAGGTGCAGAACACAAAGAATTAACACTAATCCATGCATATATGTGAAAAAACACTGAAAATGTTTTTTATGTAACAAACCTAAATCTAATAGAAATAAGAAATTTCAATTTCTTACATTTTCTATATAATTCACTAAGTTTTAAATGTAAGTACTAAATAATGCTAAATAACATACACTAAACCATCAATTAACTAGACAAGTGCCAGAAGGGGAAGAGGACCATTATCAATTACTAAGGCCAGCTTTAAGCAAGGGAAGCTCTTTAGTATGTAGATGACTTAACCCTGTTCAACAAGGCTCCATAAAGATTTCTGAACTCAGACTCAGTGACTCACGTTCTGTTTTCACTCTGTGTGGACCCAGTGTAGCCATTGCCTTAATAAAAAGAAAGAGAAAAGAAAGACATCACTGTCTTGAGTTCACAGATAAAGTATATTTTGGTTGTTAATATCTAAGACCATAAAGAATATATGAGGGGGACCCAAAAAAAAAAAACCCCAAACAACGGAATTACCTTCTGGAGGGCGGGCCTCTCACAGTACAGGCTTCCCCACTAGGTGAGTGTTCTAGGAACCCCTCTGTGTCAGTGCACCAGCTGGCCTTGTTGTGATGGGCTGTGAGCAGCTTCAGGGAATTTTTTTTTAACTCTTCCAACACATTTGCCCGTTTCGTGATGGGTGATTTATGGGCACAGACATTCATGCTGCACTGAGTGTTCAGTAGTTTTGTCCCACCCTCCCTATTCAACTGATCTCGCCCTGAGTGACTTTATTTTGTTTCCCCGGGTCAAGAAAAGCCCTCAAAAGGAAACGTTTTGCCAATGTGGAAGAGGTGAAACAAAAAATGGCAGAACTAAAAGGTATCAAAATCGACAAGTTCAAAAACTGTTTTGAGCAGTGGAAAAAAAACATCTGGATAGGCACATTGCATCAAATGGGATAGTACTTTGAAGGTAACTGAAGTTTACCTTCAGTAGAGAAGTTTACCTTCATGTGAGAATAAATACACAATTTTTCATCACTAAATTAAGGGGTTTTTTGGGTCCACCCTCCATATGTCTATATAAAGAATAATGATTTCCCTGGGACATATTATTAACACATGAAATAATCTCTAATTCTCAACCTAAAAGTTTCTAAAAATGAAAAAACTGTTAAGGAAAACAAGTCTCCACTTTCAAACAAGCACAGGAAATCCTTTAATTCTTAAATCTTTGATGACAAAATGCAAGACATAACAAAGGCTCAAATTCTCATTTTAATTCATTCAACAAATATATATTGAGTGCCTTCTGTGAGCCAGGACGAGGGTAAAAACCAGCCACGGAATTTTTTTTTAATTTATTGATTTTAGAGAGAGCAAGGGGGGGTGGACACACTGATTTGCTGTATCACTTATTTACACATTCATTGGTGGATTCTTGTATGTGCCCTGACCAGGGATAAAACCCACAACCTTGGTTTATCAGGACGATGCTCTAAACAACGGAGCTACCCGGCCAGGGCCTTTAATATTATTTTCGGGAAACCTAAATAAATGCTTTCTGTACTTCTGCATAAATTATTAATTATACTATAACAAGAAAAAAAACAAACTGTTAACATGTCTCTCTTCATATACCCCTTCCATTCATTGTTATCAGTGTTAGCATTAATTGCCTTGGAGAGACTGTTGCAAAGTAAAACAGTAAAAAAGACAGTAAAAAAAATTTAGGCCCAGCCAGTGTGGCTTAGCTGTTTGGGCATCAGCCCCAAGCCGAAAGGTTGCCAGGTCGATTCCCAGTCAGGGCACATGCCTGGGTTGCAGGTCTGGCCCCTGGCCAGGGCACGTTCAAGCAACCAATATTTCTCTCTCACATTGGTGTTTCTCTCCCTTTTTTTCTCCCTTCCTTCCCCTCTCTCTAAAATCAAAAATAAAAATTTTTTTAAAATTAAAACAGCAAAGCCTATTTATAATAAACACATTTTAATATACCAGTGAAAAACCATTGAAACTTAAGAAGTAAACCATAAAAATATACTTGCATTCCATTACTCTTTAATCATACCTTCCTAATTGTTGTCCAGTCTTCAAGAATATCAAGATCTTGTAGCATATAAACTATATATGGACGTTGAAAAGTCAAGGTCATTTAGCTGTGAGCATTTCACACTTTGAATTATACTTCCAAACTGCGGCTTTCCAAAGAATGTAACAAAGGTTTCTGGACATAATCCCTTGGCATGCTGACTTCTGACTTAAAATTACTCTTCACAAATCTCAGATGTTATTAACCATACTCTTAATTCTACAAGGTATGGCAAAAGTAGGTTTACAGTGGTGAGTACATGAAACATAGTTCACTCTTGTATTGTTTATGATTATTATTTATTAATCATTGCATTATGTTCCACACAAACACCAATATGAACAACTAATTCTGCTCCACCCTGTGTATCACTGCCAGACACACCACCAACCTCACCACTTTTGAGGTGGGAGAAGGCAGGGGTAAGGGGATGCTACCATAGGAAATGCTGAGACTGAATGCACATATTAATTTAGACACTCCCCTCTGAGAAACATTAAAAATATTAAAAAGCACATAAGAATTAAGCAATCATGTTATATACCAAGCAGCTCTTTCACATCAAAGCCCTGGTGAACTATGAAGCCATATTAATTTTTGAAGTCTAGATTGTAACTAAATTTATCCTCCTCCTCTGCCCCTCTTAATCTAAATTATATTCTTCTGCCTTTAATCAGTTTTATAAATCATCTTTTGCTTATTACAAGACTTTGCAAATAAAGGCAATGTATACCAATAAAAGCTACAAAGGTATGTACAGTACAAAAATGTACGTAAGGCAACAACAACAGCAAGAACTCAGAAAATTTGAAAAAGATATCTGAGACAACAACTGGCTTCTTTTTGTCAGGACTGAAAGGATCCTTCCTCTTTTTTCTTGACTGAAGCTCATCATTCCACAGCTCTGGCAAGTAAATAAAATATAAGTATTAGCTGATTTCTAGAGATCAATGGAGGAAAAAAAGACAATAATTTCAAGGTAGCAAAATTTCACTGGCAACTATGTATATGTGTATAGATATATGACTATATAATTTCATGAGCACCCATATATTTATAAGTTTTTCTCTGCTTTTACTGAAGTAAAAATCAACATGGCATATAATAACAATTATAACTAATAATTAGTGAATATATACCAGGCACTTTGTTAAATATACAATACGTGAATTGTTTCAACTAATCCTCAAAGATACCTCTGAGGTAGGTACTCTCATTGCTTCAGTTTTATGGAAGAGACCAATTTAGAAAAGCTAAAGTGACTGTCACCCATGGTCACCCAACTAGCAGGTAATGGAGCAGTGGCATTAAGCTCAGCTTGGCTGACTCCACTATGTCTACTCTAGATACCAGAGAAACAGAATTTATAAAAAATAAAGTAACACATATGCAATAACTGTAGGATAACCCAGTAAATAGTCTACTCAATGGAGAAAGGCTTTCCACAATACCCCTAAAAAGCCAATTTCAGCCCTGACTGGTGTGTCTCAGTGGATTGAGTGCCGGCCTGTGAACCAAAGGGTCGCCAGTTCAATTCCCAGTCAGGGCACATGCCTGGGTTGTGGGCCAGGTGCCCAGTAGGGGGCATGTGAGAGGCAACCACACATTGATGTTTCTCTCCCTCTCTTTCTCCTTCCCTTCCCCTCTCTCTAAAAATAAATAAACTGTAAACAAAAAGCCAATTTCACATTGGACTGATCTACTTAACAAGTTTTTCCCTGAGACACAAATCTGCTCCTTGTGACTTCTATTCATTTTTCCTAGTCTGTGTGGTACCAAAGAGAAAAGGTACCCTTTTCTCTTTGTGTGGTCCCCTTCTTCCATATGGAAATCTTTCAAGACTTAAAGGGAAGAATATATACTATAGCTGTCTTCCACATCTATTCTTATTGTCTTTCAATACTATTCTCATATTATAATAATATTGTTACTATTCCTATACTGTTTTATTCATATAGGTCCTGTCAGACTTTTATTCTGCCCATTTTCATGTGCTCCATTTTCCACATCTTTCTGAAGTGTGAGTTCAAATCAAATCAACAATACAATCCTGTCGAACTCTTTATAAGTCTCTCCCCTTCCCTCTCTCATTAGAACACTTCATTTATATTAGGAAACCAAGATATTATTAGACACTACATAAGCCAAAGGTTCAGTGTCACTTAAATTAAATATCACAATCACATCATTCCCATTACCTGAGGTAATATCAATGCTGTGTCTGTCCTCTTCAAGCCTTCTTATCTTCTCCTCTAATTCACTCTGGACTGTATCATATAACAAAAGCTTTTCACTCTAAAAAAATAGATTACACTTAAGTAGAAAGAAAAACTGGCCTACCTTAACCAAGAGTACTAAATAACTTACTCTTAGAGTACTTTAACTAATGGTGCTTCCGTTTGCTTTTTTACTTCAACTTCAAAATTTTAAAGATGAAAAGTCAAAATATAAAAGAAACAAAACCAGAAAACATAGAAGCTAAATACAGATTTAAGAACATACAGTTAAATTGTTTAAGAACATCTAAATTTGTATATGATAGCCCTGGCTGGTGTGGCTCAATGGATTGAGTGCCGGCCTGTGAACTAAAACTAAGTTGGACTTCCGGTCAGAACACATGCCTGGGTTGCAGGCTAGATTCCCAGCTGGGGGTGTGCAAGAGGCAACTGATCAATGTTTCTCTCACACATCACACGTCAATGCTTCTCTTGCACGTTGAAGTTTCTCCTCTTCTCTTTCTCCCTCCCTCCCCCATCTCTGAAATAAATAAAATCTTTAAAAAAATAAATTTGTATATGATAAATAAAGAGGTTATTTACTTCATAAGAAACTCATAAGCTCCATGGACCCTTTTAAATATAAGCAGGTTCCACCTGTCACCAAAATAGAGAACCTGTCCAATGAAGCATAACATTATAAAATGGATCATACTTTCTCACTGGACCAGTGCTTGGGCCATTATTCCTCACTAATACTTCAGCATCATATTAAAATGGACTAATATATCACAAAGAGAAAGATTCAAGTACAAATTTTATAATAATTCAATTACAGTCAAAATCAGAAAATTACAGACCAACTATATCCAAATCTTGCAACAAAACTACAGAAAAACCAAGTGACTTGCTAAAAAAGACAAGGCTGTTAAATGGCAAATCAGACTAGAACCCAGTTCTAGTCCACTGTTGTTTTATACAGCACTGTATCCCTTATTTAAAAAGCCATAAAATGAACATAAGTATGTCTTAAGTTCATTATATATAAAAAAACTTATGACAGATTCCTAAGCAACCCACCACATGCTAATTGCTAGTAAAGACATTAGGCTACTGGCAAATTGCTAGGTATGATTGTCTTGTAGAAGCTACTGGAATACAGCGAGATGACTCTTGCGGATGGCACAGGCCACACCCGTGCAGGCAGCATTCCCAGTGTCAACCATAAAGTCCTGTTTCAGGTTTGAAATTTAGAATCTGCACAAGCTTGAAGATTCTCCTGAGTGGAAGGGAAAGGATGGCTTTTCTGAATTTGGGGCAAGTCAGGAGCCAGAAAGAAAGCAAAGCTGAAGACGACTAAAACTGGACTTCATGTGAAAAATGATCCCATGGCAGACTACTCTCTCTGTTTACTTCCTTTTACTTGTTGCCCTGCCTTTGGTCAAGTCTTATGAAGTATTCCAGCCTTATCTACATTGTGCTACAAGAACTGGGAGATCTCGTGTATCAGAGGAAACCAGAGAGCAGGCCCTCCCACCATGGAGGTAGTGTGGCAGCTATAAATAGATCCAGATTCTCCAACCAAAGATAACTCTGAATACAGAACTGGAGCAGTAGGGCTTTTGCTTAAGACTGTAAGAGTTTAACTGGGTGTTCTCTCCTTTCCATTGATAAATTTGCCCTCAGCCATGCAGAAACTCTAAAATAAATCTACTAATCATTTTTTTAAATTAAAAGAAAAAGTCACAATGGGCCTGAAATGTTTAAAGCTTTGGAGGCATCTCTAAAGATATTGTAGGTATGTCTTAAAGCATACAGACAGAAGTGCCTTCATTCCAGTCTCATTCTTATTTCCTTCTTATTCTCTCCCTTATCCCCGGCCCTGTAAGAGCCTCAAAGGGCTTCCTTGAGGAAGAAAAAAAGTCATATAGACGACACCTGGAAACCCAACCCCAACTGCCTGGGTACCTACGGAGGCTTCTATGTTCAACCAGTAAGTCAGTCTTTAAAAGCACTACTCATAATTACATATTTGGCTTTAGGATCCCGCACTCCCTCCAATCCTCATACCAAGACTGAGTGAACGTGCTCGCTGAGCCTTCCCAAGGCTGACACGTATGCTCTTTCTCATCAGGGAAGCTTCAAGGAGCCCAGGAAAGTGGCTCCACAGTCCTGTTTTTGTACCGATCTCACCCTGGCCTGTGTTCAAAACCAGCTTCCCTTGGCAGTGTCCTGACTTAGGCACCTCACGTCTCAGGACTCCCCAGTCCTGGGAGGTTTCTGAAGGACTAGCATTATCAGAGATTGAAACAAATAATAAGTCCATTTTTTTTTTAAGTACACTGTGCAGGAATAAAAAAAGATAAGCAGAACAGAACTTAAAAGCTCAGAAACAGACCCTGGCTAAGGGAAGTTTTAGTATATGATAAAGATGACTTTTCAAATCATCTGAAAATCTGATAATAAATTAACAGGAGAAAACTGAGTTTAACTACGTACATAAAAAGTTCAGTATTCTGTGCTCAAATTATACATGAAAATAAATGCACTAAAGAGTTAAATTTACAAAATGAAATCTAAAAGAGCTAAATGAAAGATTATGATTCCTTATTTGATGTTGGGATAAAGGAAGTCTTTCAAAACATAAAAATTAGAAGCCAAAAGAAAAAGACTAATAGATTTAATAGCCTAAAAATTAAAATAAAATTTAAAAGCAAAGGAAAGTAAAAGGCAATAAAAAGTTAACACGATAAATGCTCAAAAACCATCAGATGGCATTAAACAAGCATGGAATGCTCAGTAAGAAAACCTAAACGCTGCCCACCCCACCCCTTTGCCAAAATAGGCCAGAATGAGAGAGAGAGACAGGGAATACAAATGCAAACTAAAATGTGTACTATGTAATATTATTTTTCACTTAGCAATGTTTTATTTGTTTAAAATTTATTTAATTTTATTCCATCACCATTTATCCCCCTATACCATCTTCCATATCCACCTACCCCTTTGCCCCGTGCTAATGTTTATTTATTGATTTTTGAGAGGGGGGGAGGAAGAAAGAGAAAAAAAATCACTTAATTTATACATTCATTGGTTGATTCTTGTATGTGCCCTGACAGGGGATCAAACCTGCAACCCTGATGTATCTGGATGATGCTCCAACCAACTGAGCTACTCAACTAGGGTGAAGTTTTTTGGGTTTTTGGGGGAGGGTTTCAATTATAATTCACAATACTGACTGATACTAGTATATAAACTGATTCAACGCTTTGGATTTGGATACCAATTTAGAAACAAGTATTAAGGATCTTAATGATTATATCCTTTGATCTAGTAATTATACTTTGAGATTACATCCTAAGAAAATAGCGCTGGCTGAGGTGGCTCACTGGACTGAGCACCAGCCTGAGAACCAAAGGGTCGCTGGTTCCATTCTCAGTCAGGGCACAGGCCTGGGTTGCAGTCTGGTCCCTGGAGAGGGTGTATATGGGAGGCAACCAATCGATGGATCAATGTTTCTCTGTCATATCAGTGTTCCTCTCCCTCTCTTCTTCCCTTTCCCCTCCTCTCCCCAAGGAAAAATAAATAAAAATATTTTTTTAAAAGAAAGAAAGACCCAGCCAGGGTACATTCCTGGGTTGCAGGCCATAATCCCCAGCCACCGCACATTGATGTCTCTCTCTCTCTCTCTCTCTCCTCTCCCCCTCCCTTCCCTCCCTAAAAATAAGTAAATAAAATCTTTAACAAAAAAAAAAAAAGAAAGAAAGAAAGAGAGAGAGAAAGGGAGGGAGGGAGGGAGAGAGAGAGGAAGGAAGGAAGGGAGGGAGGGAGGGAGGGAGGGAGGAAAAGAAAGAGCTAATGAACCTCGGCCAAAGTTGTATGTAACAAAGGATGTTCACAATGGCAGTACTTGCAACACATAAAATTAGGCACGAAGTCAAGTCCAATAACTGAGTATAGGCTACATAAATTATTAGACACCCATATTATTGCTCTGCAGACACTAAAAATTCAGATTTTGAAAACTAGGGAGAGACTTCTAGGATAAGATTACAAAAGAACCCAATCACAAACTCTCTCTTCCCCAAGACCTAATAAACTACAAAAACATATGTACAAAAAAAATCAACACATACATGCAGTTATCAAACAAAAGAGGGGGGGCACAGTCTCATCCCATAATCTCTGAATATGGCAACTAAACTAAGACAGAACCCCAAGATCTGTACTACATACACTGTACACAAGTACTCTCTTTGCAAAAAAAAATGTGAGTGAGGGGGCAATATGTTGAAAAGATTGAGTACTACTTCCAAATCTAAAAAGAAATGAAGGACAATCTGGATAGGCAGTCCAGAGGAAATTATATATAAAACCTGGAAAGCAGAAGGCCCTCCTTTTCATGTTAGGCTCACAAATGAAAGTTGAATACATCCCTAAAAGGAAGAAACACTTCGAGAACTCAGCAGCTGACGAGCTCTAACTGACAGAGCAGGACGGAGTGGGAGGACAGGGGACGCAGGGGCAGAGGGACTGCTCCCTGGAGGAAGGACACTGGAAGAAAACGGCAGGCACTCGTTGTCTGATGCACTCAACCACAGGAAAACTTTCACAGATCTACTGCAGCATCTGGAAAGAGTTGACAATTACAGAGAAAACTAACAAATAATAAATTAGACAATTATTATTTCCAAGGTTAAAAATAGTTGAACAAAAAGAGAAGTTTAAGCACAGTACAACTCTTGGCTCGGTGAGCAATACTTACAATGATAACAAAAACAAAAGCTGTGACACATCACTATTAGAAAAATGGGAAGAAGGAAACTATTGCAGAATTCTCGGTTTCCAAAATAGGAAACCAACAGATAATGTCTAAAGCTGGCATTATTTAGAATTTAAGGTCAAATTCCAGAAGCAGTAGCTAAAAGAGTTAGGTGATTACCACTGGGATGCAAAATTTAGATATGGGAAAGGGACTGCTTTTCATTATAAGCCTGTGCTATAACTCACAAGCATGAAATAAGGAAAAAAGCTGTGAGGTTTGGCAGACATAAAAAAAGCAAAATTAGACTCTGAAGTACATCAAATAATTATGTATTGAATAAAAAATACATGAAGTATTGCCCTGGCTGGCGTGGATTTGTGGATTGAACATCAGCCTGCAAAACAAAATGTTGCCAGTTCGATTCCCATCGGGCATATGCCTCGGCTGCATGCGGGCCAGATCCCTGGTTGAGGGCATGGAGAGGCAACCAATGAATGTTTCTCTCCCTCTCTTTCTCCCTCCCTCCCCTCTCTCTAAAAGGAAATTAAAAATCTTCAAAAAATTTTTAATTAAATATGAAGTATTGAGTGATACGTCAGGTAGAGTTATGGACTTACACTTGACTAGTTAGAGCTCCAGGAGAAGGACACAGAGAAAATGGGTGCGGCAACACCAGAAAAGGTAACAGCAAATTAATGGACAGGAATTAATGGACAACAAACTCTTAGATTCAGAAAGCACAACAAATTCAAGTCAGGAGAGAAAAAAAATCTCTATAGAAACATACAGTAGAGAAATTGAAGACCAACAAAGAGAAGAGCTTAAAAGTAGCCAGTGAGGGAAAGAAAATGATTACAGACTTCTAAAGGCAGACTGGAAAGTGAGATCCTAAAAATGTTAAGAGGAAAATAACTGTCATCCTAGAGTAGTACATCCCCCTTAACTGTCCCAGAATTACTGCAAATAGAGCTATTATTTTTGGACAATAAAAACTGAGTTTCATACTAATCAACTTTCAGTGAAGGAACGTCTAGGATGTTCTTCAAAGCAAAAAACACAAACCTGAAAGGGAGGGTTGCAACTTAGAAACAGCAAGCAAGAAACTAGTAAAATACAGATAAACCTACAAGAAAGAATTAAATCTATAAAATCAAAATAATGTCTTATTTGAAAGGTGAAAAAGCAAGATGGAACTAAAATACTGCACAATACTGCACAACTATAATTTATAATTTGGGAAGGAATAACTGGAGTTAGAGAGTTCTGAGGTCCTAAATATTTCAGGAGGAGGGCAGAGTTATTAATATTTTAATTCTACTAATATAGGTATGTATGTTGAAATTTAAGGTAATCATTAAAATATAGAAATAGAAGGGTGTGAGGGTAACTCTTAATAAAAATAGAGAATATAACTTTATGATGTTAACTGTTAAAACTCAGTAAGTCACAAACACCAAAATAAAAAAAAAGGGTCAGGAAAGAATAAAAAAGAATAAAGCAGAACAAATAGAAAACACAAAATAAATTGGCATTAAATATCAAAATAATCACTATAAATAAATATGAACTAAATATACCAGTTAAAAGACAGAGATTATTACAACAGATTTATTATAGCCCTGGCCAGGTAGCAGTTGGTTACAGCATCATCCCAATACGTCAAAGTTGTGGGTTCAAACCCCGGTCAGGGCACGTAGAAGAATCAACAATGAATGCATAAATAAGTGAACAACAAATTGATGTTTCTCTCAATCTCTCTCTCTCTAAAATCAATAAATAAAATAAATGTATTATAAATGAAGTCATATGCTATTTATAAGTAATATACCTAAAATATAAAGCCAAAGAAAAGTTGGTGGAAAAAAAGAATGAAAAAACCTTCCATCAGGAAAATCCCAGGCCACATACACCAGGTTTGCTGTTTTAATTGTGAGACAAAATGGTCTTTAAAGAAAAATCATTGTTACAAAGAAGGGAGAGCATTAAAAAAGAATAAAATGTTACACTGACTAAACATTATAAAAATTCTAAAAATGTATGAGTCTGATATGTTATATATGCATATACACACATATCTGTATAACATATAAATGAAAAACTGAAATACAAGGAGATATGGGAAATTAATAATAGCATCAAAAAGAACAAAATACTTAGGAATTAACTAAGGGAAGAACTATACACTGACAACTACAAAATTTTGATGAAAGAAATTAAAGAAATCAAACAAATGAAAAGATATCCAATGTTCGTGAATTGGGAGACTTAAAATTGTTACAATGTCTCTACTACCTAAAATGATTTACAAATTCAATGCAATCTCTATCAAAATCCCAATGGCGTTTTTTAAAACAGAAATTTTAAAAATCCTAAAATTCATATGGAATCTCAAAGGACCCTGAATAGCTAAAACAATCTTAAGAAAAAGGAACAAAACTGAAGGCCTCACATTTCCTAACTTCAAGATATATTATAAAGTAACAGCAGTTAAAATAGTATGGTACTGGCATTAAGACAGACATGTGGACCAATGGAACAGAAAGCCTAGAACTAAACCCATGCATATATGGTCAACTGATCTTCAATAAGGGTGCCAAAAATACATAACAGAGAAAGGATAATCTCTTCAACAAATGGTGTTGGGAAAACTTGGCAGAAATATGAAAAAGAATAAAACTTGACTCTTTTATCTTACACCATACACAAAAATCAACTCAAAATGGATTCAAGATTTAAATGTAAGACCTGAAACTGTAAAACCACTAGAAGAAATTGCAAGGGAGAATCTTTATGACATCGGTCTTGGCAGTGATTTTTTTTTGGTATGACACCAAAAGCACAGGCAACAAAAGCAAAAATAGGCAAGTGGGATGATTATGTCAAACTATGAGGCTTCTGCATAGCAAAGGAATAATCAGAGTGAAAAGGCAACTTACAGAATGGGAGAAAATATTGCAAATCACATATCTGATAAAAGGTTACTATCTGAAATATAAAGGAACTCAATTAAAAAATGGACAAAGAACTTGAAGAGCATTTCTCCAGAGAAGATATACAAACTGCCAATAGGTATATGAAAAGATGCTCAATGTCACTAATAATCAGAAAAATGTAAATTAAAGTCACAATGAGATATCACTTCACACCTGTTAGGATGGCCATCATCAAAAAACAGGTAGGTGTTGGTGAGGATATGGAGAAACTGGTACACTTGGTAGGAATGTAAAATAGTGCAGTCACTGTGAAAATAGTATGAAGGTTCCTCAATAAATTAAAAATAGACCTACCACATGATCCAGCAATCCCACTTCTGAGTATATACCACAAGAATTCATGTCAAGATCTAGAACAAATATTTGCACTCTCACGTTCATTACAGCACCATTCATAATAGCCAAGATGAAGTAAACAACCTAAATGTACACTGAAGGATGAGTGGATAAAGAAAATGTGACATAAGCCCTAGCTGGCGTAGCTCAGTGGATTGAGCGCGGGCAGCAAACCAAAGTGTTGCAGGTTCGATTCCCAGTCAGGGTACATGCCTGGGTTGCAGGCCATGACCCCCAGCAACCAACCGCACATTGATGTTTCTCTCTCCCTCTCCCTCCCTTCCCTCTCTAAAAATAAATAAATAAAATCTTTAAAAAAATAAAAAAAAAATGTGACATATACACACAATGAAATATTATTCAATCTTTAAAAAATGGGAAATCCTGTCATATGCTACAACCTGGATGAATCTTGAGGGCACTCTGCTACATGAAATAAGCCGGTTACATAAGAACAAATATTGCGTGATATTCACTTGAGGGATATAACAAGTCAAACACATAGAAGCAAAGAGTAGAATGGTAGTTGCTAGAGACTATAGGGAAATAGAAATGGGGAGTTGCTATTCAATGGGCATAAAAGTTCTCGAGATCTGTGGTACAACAGCATGCCTATAGTTAACAATACTGTATTGCACCCCTAAAATGTGTTAAGAAGGCAGATCTCATATTATGTGTTCTTACCACAACTTAAAAAAAAAAAAGAACAAAAGAAAAAAGATGAAAGAAATTCCATGGGAGGTAAGTTTCAGCCAGGAGCATGGAATCCTGAGCATTCAGTCTCAAAACTGTCCCACTCTTTTTGATCAAAGGAACCAGAGACCGTAGACATGCACTATGGAGCATCTCATCATTAGTGCTTCTGCCTCCAAATCTCACATGATAAATGCCTTTACTGTTTTGATAAGAATAGTATCTAAATTTTCTTAGGAAATTAAGAAAAAAATACCAGTAACAAATCTACCATCACAGAAATTCTGATATACCTCCCTTAGTAACTGAAAGATGAAGTAGACAAATATACATATATAAGGAAACAATGAACCCATTATTACATAAGTAAATAAATTAAAAATATTATGCAGAATGAGATATCTGCACAGTTCCAAAGGACTTCTCCCCCACATATTAATTAATCACAATGAGAAAAAAGTTTCTGTACAGAAACCTGGAAGACACCGCTTAAATCAAGTGATCAAAGTGTACATTACCAATAACAGTACATATCAAAATTGTGCACCACTGGATAGAATTCAAAGAGAAAAATATGGTGTCACTGCTGTGATATTCCTACCAAAGATGCAAAACCTGGCTCTAATCATAAAGAAATAGCAAAGCAATTTATTTGTTTACTTTTTTACCTATTCATTTTTTTATTTGCCTAATCTGATTTGGAAATTTTTTTTTAATGTTTGAATACAGTTGTCTCCATTTTCCCATCACCACTTTTCCCTGCCCCACCCACCACCACCTCAAACCCTCAATCCTACCCCCCTTTGGCTTTGTCCATGGGTCCTCTACACAAGTTCCTCAATGACCCTTTCCCTTCTTTCCCCCATTATTTCCCTCCCATCTCCCCTCTGGTTACTGTCAGTTTGTTCTTAATTTTACTCTCTCTGCTTGTACTTTGCTTGGTTGTTTTGTTTTGTTGATTAGGTTCCACTTATAGGTGAGATCATATGGTATTTCTTTAACCGCCTAGCTTACTTCACTTGGCATAATGCTCTCCAGTTCCATTCATGAAATAGCAGAGCAACTTAAAAATGAGTAGCATTCTACAAAATAACTAGCCTAAAATTTTCAAAAATGCAAAGATCACAAAAGTCAAGGGAAGACTGAGGTATTGTTCCACAGTGAAGGAGACTAAAAAAGACATAACTAAAAAGCAATGACAAAGACAGTATGTGATTCTCAACTGAATCTCTCTGGTATGAAGGGTGCTAATGGGACAACTGCTACAACTTAAATGGAGCCTGAGGATTGGATGATAGCAACGTATCAGTGTACATTTCCTGGTTTTCATGATTATAGTGTGGTCATGTAAGAGAATGTCCCCTCATCTGTCTGGAGTATGTGTTACAGCATTCAGGGGTGGTGGGGCATCATGTTGCGAACTCATTCTTGTATTCACTAAAAAAAAGTTCTTTTGTACTTTCTTTCATTTTTTCTATGACACTGATTAAATATATACAAATAATATATATTTGTATATATTTTATAGTATTTTTTGATATATTATATATTATACACTAATATATTTTACATGTTTAATATATATTGTTTATATTACATATTTTATTTTATATATATGAGTTTTTATAACAATATATATTACATATAGTTTATATATATAAAATAACAAGGTATACTAAACATTCATGAAATTGATGACTGCATTCTTAAATATATACTTCTATAGAAGAAAAAATATGGACTATTCCTAACTCACTTTACAAATCTTGAAATCAAATTAAAGGTAGTGTGAGAATTAAAAATTAAACCCCACTTGTAAGCATAGAAATAAAATTTCTAAATAAAACAGCAAATGAATCTGTAATGTACAAGAAAAACAGTAATTCCAGGAATCAAAGGATGGTTTAACATTAGAAAATCCATTAATAGCCTTGGCTGGTGTGGCTCAGTGGATTGAGCACCAGCCTGTGAACCAAAAGGTACATGCCTGGGTTGTGGGCCAGGTCCTCAACTGGGGGTATACGAGAGGCAACTGATCAATGTTTCTCTCCTATCTCTCCTACATCAGTGTTTCTTTCCCTCTTTCTCCCTCCCTTTCCCTCTCTCTAAAAAATAAATAAAATCTTAAAAAAAAGAAAAAAAATTCATTAATAATGTAGGCCACCACATTAATGTATTAAGAGCAAAATACCATGACTAATATAATAGCTTCAAGCAACACATTTAATAAAATCCAACAATTATTCACAGTAAGAATCCTTAGAAAACAAGAAATATGAGTGAATTTCCTTAACTTGATAAAAGGAGTATTTACCAAAATCTAACAGTCAGTATACTTATTAAAAAACCCTTAGAAGCATTCCCTTCCCTTAAAATCAAGAACACATGATGATCTGCTTTCACTAGTTCCATCCATGCTGTACTGGAGATCCTGTCAGTGTCAGTAAGACAAGAAAAACTAGTAACAGGAAGATCAGATCAGAAGAAACAAACTATGTCATTATTCATAAATGACATAGTCTACATGGAAAAATCTAAGAATCTGTAATGCAATTATTAGAATTAAGAAGAGAGGTAAATAGGTTGGATATAATATCAATATACAAAATTACAGCAGCAGAAAATAATAAGCAATTTTTTAAAAGATCTTACTAAACAAAATGTTTTTTAACTATAACAATTTTGAGCCCTGGCTGGTGTGGCTCAGTGGATTAAGTGCTGGCCTGTGAACCAAAGGGTCTCCAATTCAATTCCCAGTCAGGGCACATGCCTGGGTTGCAGGCCAGGTCCCCAGTAGGGGGCGCACAAGAGGCAACCACACATTGATGTTTCTTTTCCTCTCTTTCTCCCCTTTTTCCCTTCTCTCTAAAAATAAATAAATAAAATGTGTTTTTAAAGTGCTTAAAATAAATTTTAAAAAAATTATGAGAAGAAAACAAACAAGGTTAAAATTACCAGGTTAGTGAGTTACCGAGACTTACTAGATGGAAAGCTGTAAAAAATATATTGTAATACTGTTGCAAAAATAAGCAAACAGATAAATGGAAGAAATGAAAAAAGCTAGAAACCAACCATCACATATATGGACATTTGATATAAAAAAAAAAAAAACGAACAGAATGTGCTGATTAATGAGGAAACAATGGGGTATATAAGAGTGTTGAAAATATCTATCCATGTGCAAAAAAATAAAATTAGATCCACACATTATATCACTCACAAAAATTAAAGGTAGTTTATCAGTGTAAATGTTAAAAAGCAAATTTTCAACTTTCAGAGAAAGATACACCTTTTTACCTCAAAGCAGGGAAGATAAAGCACATATCATAAAGGCAAGAGGATAACTTCACTACATTAAAATGTAAAACTTTTGCTCATCAAGTCTTCAAGAGTGAAAAGACATTCCATTGTCTGGATAAAAATATTTGCAAAACATATAACCAGCAACACACTGCTGTCCAGAATACAGGAAGAACCTCTACAGTCAATGAGGGAATGACCAGCAGCCCAAAATAAAGGCAAAACACATGAACAGGCACTTCTTAGGAAAGAAAACTCAAGCAGCCAGTAAACATCAAAAACATGTTTATTTTATTTTAAATTTTTTATTTATTGATTTTCAGAGAGAGAGGGGAAGGGGAAAGGGAGAGAAGAAGAGAGAAGAGAAAGAAATATTGATTTGTTGTTCCATTTATTTATGCACTCATTGGTTGCTTCTTGTATGTGCCCTGGTTGGTGATCGAACCCTCAGCCTTGGCATTGGGATGACGCTGTAACCAACAGAGCAACCCAGGCAGGGCAGCATTGTTTTTTAAATGTTATTCAAAATAAACAGAACATATAGACATATACATCCATTTTTGCGATAAAGAGAGAATTATGCCCGAAGACGTGGAAATAGAGAATCAGAAATTGATAACATAGTCCAACATTATAACTATACTACTGGATATGCATATTTGACTCTTAACTTGCATATTACATTAATTATACTAATACTTTCAGTGATGCCAGATGACATAATCATTACAAAGTCCTTTTCAGGTAACAGCTGCAAACCTTCTAAACTTATCTCACTTAGTTCTTTTCTATGGTCCTCCCTTTGTGTCTTATCTCCCATACAGTTTCCAGTACAACTGTATTTAAAAAAACAAAAAATTCACAAGTGATGAGCTAAAGTATTTAATTTGTTTTTACTTATTTTATTTATTTTAACTTCTGCACTCAGAAAAGGCTTGAGGAAATAAAATTAGCTTAAAAGTTAAGCAAAATAATAGTACCTCACAGTGCTGGCGAGAAGCTTGAATTTCACATTCATATTTGTTCTTTACAGATTCTAAGCAGAGCTCTCTATAGATTCCTGCAACCAAACACAATTATTCTGATTATGTCAGCAATGAGTAGTTTCATTATCACTTCCCTACAGGAATTGTCCTAACTGGATTTTATAAGATGAATTAAGAAGAAATGGACCAGTGATTCTAACTTTATCTTTAAAATCTAAAAATAAAAAGGTTCAGTTAAGCATGTATCATAGATTAGAGACTAAGAGTTTAAGAGCGCAAAAAAAACTAGACTGCAAATTTTAGTTCTTATCCCATTCTTCTAAAAAATATTTCTAAATGTTTGATAGAGAAGGAGCAAAATGAAAATAAAACTCCTTTTCCATGAAAAACAATCTCTGAGGACTCATAGTGGAAACAGAGTCCATAAACTCTGGTTTCATTAATCATATATACTCAAGCAACTGATTCCACAGCTATCAAAACCACAATCTTTAAACTATTATTTATTTTTAGAGTCCAGGTTGGAAGATGGCGATGAGGTAGGTGAGAGCTGAACCCACTTGCTCATGCACCCAACTGGGACACCTAGCCAATCTTCTGAAGGACGGAGTGAACAGCAGAGTCCAAAGCTTCCAAGAGAATTAAACGTATAAACTGATAGAACAAAATCTGTGTGGTTTGAGTGCTCCTGACCAGGCTTTACCTGTAGGATGGATGCTCAAGAGAGTTTAACGTGGAGGTGCCAAGGCAACATGGCCATGCAAATATGCCATCACAAAAATGGCACAGAGCTCTAGATGTACATACTCAACTCTAGGCCACAGTTGTCCCTAGAATGTCTTTCTTACATAGTAAAGGCAAGAGACAGATATCTGGAACTATGCCATTACCAATACATTCATACACGCTATTCTTCATACAATCAAAAGGGAAGGCCACAGAGTAGAAAACTGAATAACTGACTCAAGTAATATTTCCTAAACATCCAGTAACTCTAACTTAGTTCTTTCAGAATGTCAAAGAAAATTACAGACATGTTTAGTTTTAAGGGTGCACTAAACCAATATGCAAAGACAGCAAGCAAGATGATTATCACATCATCTACCTTAATATTTAATATTAAGCACTTAAGAATAAAATTCAGATTAAGGTGAATTTAGTAACAAAAAGAAACTATTATCAGCAATGCCTGTGGTATAATAAGTACATGGATCAATTTGTGTCCAACAAAAGAAAACAATCAGCATCTTTATTAATGAAATTGTTTTTAGTTTGACTATAAAAAAAGAATAATCTTTCAACGGATATATCCCTTGTTGTGAGTGCTAGGACACAATTCTGTGGTTGGATTCCAGTTACAAACAAAAGAGCACATTTTAATTATACAAATATAGTATAGTATATTTTCATTTATTCACAGCCACAAATGAGTAAACAATCTTATCAAAATTAAAAATTATCATTAAATTATCTGGTTGACGGCTAATTCCCTGTTCTCCGTACCTTAATCAAACACTTTTTAATTTTATAAATAAAAAAATCCTTATCACCCTGACAGACAAAAACTACAGAGTATTTAAATTGAACCTTAATTTATCTAATAGGAAATTAAACTGTGACAGTAACAGCATCTCTTAATGAAACAATCATGGCTCCTAATTGTTTCACATGTGGCAGTATTTTCCCATCAGCACTGTGAGCAACATTGGGGCTTTTTGTTTTTTGGATCCCCCACAGCAGCAGAGAAAAGCAAGAGGTATTTGATAAATAGCTGTGGGCTGACTGACATGAAACACTCTGGTCAGTGTAAATATATTTTTAATTCCAATTAACAACAAATGCTCATTCGACAAACACCTTTTAAATCTATAAAAAGTTCATATTCTACTACATGAAAAAGATGTTTCACTTTCCTACCTGCTACCTTTGTACGAATTTGCATATTTTCTTGTAAAGTTGCCAGTGGTTCCAAATATTCTGGTGCTTTTCCAGCTATGACTTCTTGTAGTTTTGCATCCACCTGACTTAATCGTTCTTTATAAAGTCTTAACAAAGCAAAAATTAAGATATTAATTTTAAAAGCTCAACAAAGGGTAACAATTTACCATTTCTAATCATTATCTCTTCCTCATAATCATATTCTAATAACCTACCAAAATGTATTTTTTACTTGATCTTAAGTTAAAAACTCAATATATTATTTGACTCCATGTACTTAGTCACAAAATAAATATTTTTCTACTGTTTTTTAGATATATTACTCCTTAACGGTTAATTCACAATACAATAAAACACAACTGAAATAACTACTTTTTGGCACCCTAAATTTCTGGGTTTAACTGCATAACAATAAATTGATTATAAGAGAAAAGGTTGTTTGTTTAAGCATTGAGTTTAAAAGAAACAAAGAAATCATTTTGAACTTAGGGACATTACTAGTTGTCAAAAAGAATAATTCCCTGGCTTCTCTCCACCTTCCCTAAAAAGGAGTCAGCAGTACAACATTTAGCCTACTTGATTTTAAAAAATAATAAAGAGGAAGTAGAACAATGAAGGTAAAACCAACAATACTATAAGAAATAGAAAAACTACAGAACTTTTGACCTGGCATAACCCAGTTCATCTGGATCGCAACGGAAGACGCTGTAACAAAATGACCTTTCTCATGGATGGGGAACGAAAATGGGACAGGGATTCCTGTCTCTGTATTTGAGTTCACATACAAATATTCTAATTTTCCAACTAGTATACCAATACCTTTAGCTTGATTATCAAAGATGAAGTATGTGAGACAGCTCAAGATTTATTTTTGGCAATAATTGTGCAGGACAGAACTCTTTTTAACAGGAAAACGTTTACATTGTCATTCTTTATGAAAGATGCTTTGAATCCTCATTTTGCAGCATTTTAAAGACACCCTAAAAATTTCAAAGCAGATTAACAACTTAAGATCATTTTGTAAATTCTTTTTTGCCATTTATTATTTTTTCATAGGTGAGGAATGTGTCACAGTATGTCACAGGGACGGCATGCAGTAACTTCCAAAAGAAACCACTGATTAAGCTTGTAAGAGTCAGTATAACTACCAGTAGGCTTTTGAAATTATGGTACCTGAATTTCATATAAAACTGCCTTTTCCTCTTGAAAATATAAAGCAATACAATTAAGATAATCAGTATTTTCTATAATTGATCATTATAATTAGCATAGAGGTTTATATACTGATTCTGAAGGAATAAAGCAAGTTTGTGTGTTAACACAAAAAAGTCTTTAAAAAATAAAAGGGAAAAAAATAATCTGAGTTAACTGTCAAAATAATACATTATCTTGTCTGGGTTAAATTTTTCTATAAGTACCGCATGCTAACCGATTGCACCACTGGAGCGCTCTATGTTAAATTTTTCTAAACTCAAAATACAACGATAAACAAATGTGTAAAGTCAGAAAAATATAACATAATACTTCTACTTTTTGAAATTATAAATACAGCAGGTCCTCAAATAACAGTTTCATTCAATGTCATTTTGTTGTAATGTTGATGAAGTACCATAAAAACTTAACTCTTGTTTATATCAATTAGCCCATGATAAAACTGGTTTTGTTATATGCCATTTTGCTTAAAGTCAAAGAACTTATCAATGACATTGAGTAAGGACTTACTGTACAATTTTAGACAAAATGATAAAATGTGATACAAAGGATGAATATACCTAAAAACATCAAACTTACACAAAACATTGGTAAGGCATCCTGAATAGGTGAACAGCATCTTGAATGAAGAGGATATGTGAATTAACAATATTCAACTAACTACCCTTTTAAAAGAATAGATTTCTCAAAACCTGTATAATTTCTACAGCATTGGAATTCAAATATAAACTCATCAAAGTCAAGGATCATGAGTCCCTCAGCAACAATACTAGTGAGAGTACATACTTAATGTTTGTTGGACACTGAACATTGAAATGAATGGCAACTTGGGTGGTATGAGTTCCTCTATCCTTTTAAGGAGGTGGAAGAACTCACCTTCCACCTCTAAACAAACTGTAAATGGTGAATTTTCTGCCTTATGAAAAGAGTGCTATTGTGCCCTGTGGTGCCAGAACAGGAGAGGCAGAATAATTATATTATATTATTACTATCATTATTATTATCATATCAGTTTATTTTCCATCTCTTCTAATGAGGACTTGCGGCAGCTTGCAGAGACACACAGGATAAAAATAACAAACAAGGCAACTAGGGCAAGACAAAAAAAATAAGATAAATATAAACCAGGTGCAAAGATTAATTTTTTTCTATAACATATTTCTGGATACCAATTCCTTGAGAGAGAATCCTATTAAATAGTGGTAACGGGACTACTTTTAATACTTTTAGAGCTGAACGAAGCTGGCAGAAGTAGCTGGCTGGTGGTCATGGTGAGTCACAAGAAAGCAAAAAATCAAGGCAACTGCCAGCCCCAAGATGAACAAGATTAGGCTTAATGACTGACTAGCTGCAAAATTTTCCTATGTAATATATTATACTAGAGCTTTACAGTAATTTTCATTTCTTGGATAACCATTAAATAAACTTTAAAAGCTTAATAAGGATATCTTAATTAAGTGTATGAGAATTACTTATTTGTGGATTATTTATGCTAAATAGAAAAATACAAATTTGCTTCCTCTTTTCCAGAATGATCTGGATGAACTCTTCATATTTCCCAAATAATGGATTCTTTGGGGATCTAAACTCATTTTAATTTAAAATTAATAATGTAAATCTTTAAAATAAGAAAATGATACTATGTTTTTTAAAGCCCAACTTTGGATGGGTTTGAACTGCTTATATTAATGTGTTACACCCACATGGACATTCTCTCTACATTCATCTCTACTACCAATGAAAGTTAAGACCAGAAACATCACACACAACAGGTTTCATACAGTACACAAATCTGCCCCATTTTAGTCTGGCAACTGCAGATAGGAAATGAGTTTTTAATCTCTCCTTTGGGCTTCTCTAGGTAAGTGGTGGGGAAAAAGAATAAGTAGCAAAATTAAGAAGAAATCATACACTGAAGAGATTTCACACATGGAAGGTATCTATCCTCTCAAAAGTTTCTCTCATGTATAATTCCTAACACAGAGCTATGCCCCATGACCGTGCCAGCAAATTCCAAAGATCAGCACATGGCTGACCTCACTGTTAACCATAGGATGTCTTCATCCATTCTTTTACTCCTATTGTTCCCTATCCCCAAATTACTGTCAGTCAGTGAGAAGGAGGAAAATGAGTAAACCTTTAAGATTTTTTAAAAAATATGAATCAGCATCTATTTTGTTCTCTCAAATCACTGAAGCCTATTCTCATGTTACCAACTTTACATAAGAGCTCTGGCATTACAATGGGGGAGAGGGAGTGTGGAGAGAAGTATCTAATAAGCACCCACTGCGTGCCAACCAAGTGGCTAAGAATTTTATACACTGCTCTTTCAATAATAAAGAAGCTATTATTACACTGTTTTAATCTGTTGAGAAAGCCTAGATGTGGAGCCTGTGTGTACTCTTTCTACTCCCCTACATGTCCTCCAAAGTAATGTGTCTTAATGGAAGGAATATCTTATCACTAGGAGGCAGAAAGCCTGGCTTAATTTATCACTCTCTGATGAACTATGGGCAAATCAGCCTCTCTGAGCATCAATTTTCTCACAGGTAAAAGCAGCTAAGACTATTCCCCAACCTTAGAATTACTGCAAGAAGCAAACTAAATAATGCATGTAAAAACATGTATCCAATGTCAAGATACAAACAAAAAACACTCAGCCATCTTTGGGAAGTATTCTCCCTTATTCTCAAATTTTTTAAATGCTACTACCTTTACCCAACTATTTAGCAAAGGAATGAATGAAGCAGACTAGACCCAAGTGGACAACAACCCAGTGAAAACATTTTAATGAATAACATCCATATCGAAATCTTATTATATCCCCCCAAAACCTGCCTCAAAACCTTCAATGTAGTCAATAAGGTCTTAAACAGGTGAACAATAGTGGAAGCCTCTTTCAGATCAATCAGTCCCACAACATATAAAGAAGAAAACAGTTCAGAGTAAATATTTCTCTTAGTATACAAGTGACATGGTTGAGATTCAGTGACAATGATCTCTTAAAGTCACTACTTACTGATCCTTGAGATCCGTAAACTGTTTTTCAAGATTGGACATTTCATCTAAACATTCCATTCTTCTTCTTTCACAGTCTTCATCATCCATTTCTGTTAATAAAAAGGGAAATATCAAAAATAAAATTAGTTTTATGCTCCAAATATATCTGAATGTTAATTCAAATAGGAAAAACAAAAGGAAAAAACAGTAAGATGAAGTTAGATGTACTATGCCTATATTATGTCTTAAGAGAAAATAAACATTTATCCAAAATAATTTTCAGTATAGGTTTTAGCCTAAAATACAGATGAGAGTTAAAACTACAGCAGTCTCTACACCTTTTTTTATTCATTTTTAAATTATTTTAAAGACAACATTAAGCTCTGACTATAAAGTAATTAACCCACTTTTGGTTTGTTTTCCAACCCAACCAGAACTTAAGCACCAGAATGATTACGTTCCTTAAAGGTTAATACAGCTCAAAAACACTGTTGGAATCTTTCAGAACTGCTCACATGGCTAACTTCATTGTTAACCAGAGGATATCTTCATCTCCTATTTTATTCCCATCATTCCCCCTCCACAAATTATTGTCAGTCAGTGAGGAGGAGGAAAATGAGAAAACAAGCAAACTTTTTAAGAAAGCAACTGTTACTGTTAATTACCAGGTCTGTCCTATATTCCATATCTTCTATTTCTATATCACATATATGTATAACACATCAAAATAACTAAAGTGTAAAATTAATCTAGATCATTTTTTAAAAAAACTAATGTTTACGTTAGTTTCAGGTGACAAACATAGTGGTTAGACAATCATATACTTTACACAACGTTCCCCCGATATTTCCAGTACCTACCCAGCGCCATACATAGTTATTACAATATTATTGCCCATATTCCCTATGTTGTACTTTACATCCCCATGACTATTTTCTAACTACCAATATGTACTTCTTAATTCCTTCATCTTTTTTACTCAGTCCTCAACACCCCCCGCTCTGGCAACCATCAGTCTGTAGAAAATTATCTGCATCTTGATATTCATCAGATAAAGATCAAATTATGAGAAAGAGTTAAATTATGTTCCATTATTTTCATATAGCAAGAAAGTATATAATTCTTTTTTTAAATGTTTTTAAAACATTTAAATTATGTCTGGCTTTTAATAGCATACTGCTCGGCTATTTAAAACTTGGTCCCTCAGATGACTCACTCCCCAATATTTCTGGATATCAGAATTTTTTCTGTGCCTTAAGAACTTCTCGGTACCAAAGTTTAAGAAGAACAAAACTATGGAAGTTGAACATGTAAGACCAGTAATAGAAAAGAGATGCTTTTACATGTAGTAAAACTGCAAAATTTATTTTTACAACTTCTTTGCACTTAAAAGTTTGACTTACAGTTCAAATTATTATTACGTTCTTCATGAATTAAGTTTTTTATTATTTTCTGGGATGGAATAAAACCCAGTGAAAAGTCACAACAGTTAAAATAAAAATTAGAGAGGGAAAATTTTAACCAATAGATGTCACTTTGAGAGGTCCTAACTCCCATCAAAAAATACAAAGAACACTTGAAAATAAAATGTTTTACAGACCTAGGAAATGTATTCACATACAGGCTGGATGTTCTTTCTCTGTATACCTCACTTTTGAAATTTCACCTACTTTCATGGCTTGCCAGATGACATCCAAATTACACTTCCCATCCCAGGCAGGTTCCAGTGCCACATTTCCACCTGTCAGTTGGGCACGCTAACAAATACACCACCATTGCCTCAAAGGCAGCGTGTCTGAAATACTCTTATTTTCGATTTCATCTCAAATCTTTTACTCTTTTGTTCATCCTATCAGTTTTTTTTTGCATTCGTCAATCTTGTTTTGTGCTTTGAAAGAAAAGTCTTTTACATCTATACTTTTTTTATTTTCTAGCTCAAATCCTTCTCCCAACCAAAGTGGTTTTCTCACTCTTTTGAATAAGCCTTGGCCTTTTGAAAAAGCTCTGGTCTTGGCACTTTTTTTTACAATCTCCCCCTATAGAAACACCTAACCATTACCACCCCAATCCAAATTCTACCCATTCTTCAAGATAATTAAGGTGATTCCACCTTCTTCAACTAGCCTTTACTGACCAACCTATTTTGAAAAGCTGTCCTGTGTCTCTGAATTCCTAGAGCATTATTTATAAGTATCATTTGGCAATTAATCAAGTGGTGACTTATGACAGCTTTTTAACTGAGATCATATCCTAACTATTTATTTACACTTCACACTGAGTTGTGCCCAATGCTGCACAAGGGAGTACTCATAAATACTTATTTTTTGGATAGCTAATATATTGATTGAAATTGCATACTTCCATAGAGATTGGCTTTGAAAGGGAAACCTAAAAAGAGTGTCAGGGTGATAACACACTGTCATCGACTTGTCATCAATCCTTGCTTTACATGGCCAAAATCAGTCCAAGTGAAAGAGTAGTCTGTCTTATCTTACCCTCATCATATGCCGAAAAGGAAAAGAATCTAGGTAATAACAAATTCCACTTCTTTTTATTTTTAATAACCATTCCTAAAAGTTTGCAAAATTGATTTGTAGTGTTAATCTGCTCCCCCCATAACCCCACCTCCCTCACCAAAAACAAAAACAAAACATCACTTGAAATAGCCCAAGTTAGAAAAGAATGCAGGGAAAAATGATGTGGAAAATCTCAAAGCCGCCAAAAATCAGCCAAACTGTTCGCAAAAGAAGATTCCTAAATGACCCTTGATGTTGGGCCCTTCTCAGTCTTAAAAACTTCAGAGATGCTGTAAACAGGACAGCTCCTAAGTCAGCTCCACTGCAAAAGCACTGATTGATGTAAAGCGCTGACAGGTCGACATGGGTGCTGAGGTTAATAAATTCTAAGCCAACCACGGTCTGGTACAAATTTAAGCTCAGCCCCGACAATCCACCTACGTTCACCAGGGTTGCAAAAGTGAAAAATAAGGAAAGAGGTCTGTGGTTTGCGAAGATAAGCTATTTCCAGAGTCTCCCAGGCAAGCTGCAGGACATTCCCCACTTCCGTGGATAGCCCCGGGTACTACCCCGAGGTTCCAAGGGCGGGTCCGACAGCCAGCAGCACTGCGATGCGTCCAGGGCTAGGCAAGACCAGGCACGCAACCAGTCCCGTCCCGCCCCACCAGCAGGGACCCGCCAGGAGCCAGGCTGCGCCCCACGACCGTCCGGGTGCTGCCGAGGGCCCAGAGCCAGTCTCCGCCCCTTTCCCCTCTCCCCGCCCTGCTCTCCCAGCAGGACGCAGCTGCCCGGCGTGCAGAGAGCGGCCTGTCGCTAGCCTGGCACGAGGACTCAGTTCCAGCCCCGCAGGCTTGCACACCTGAGCTATCCCCATCCTCGGAGACCGACGAGCTCTCCGTGTCCTCGTCCTCGGAGCTGCTCCCCTCGTTTTCGGCGTAGTCCACCTCCATCTCATCATGATGGTTCGTCTCTTTCTTATCCCCACGGGAATGCACTGGCATTTTCCAGCCGCGCCGTCGCTTCCCACTCCCGGCGCCTAGCCCGGCCACTGCCGCTTCAATGTAGGGCGCGCCTAACGCCCCGACCCTCCCAGCAGCCAAGCCCTTTCTGAACCCCTCGGCTCCTCCCCGGCTCCAGCCGGAGCCTCACAACCTAACACAGAGGCTCTGCACTGGGAGCTCTACCATTGGTAGAGGCTGCACCAGAGCCGGGAGGCGGGGCTTGCCCTGCTCAGGTACGGTTGGTTGCCCGTAATTACGGCGCGGCCTTACAGTGTCTTTCGGGAGTTGTAGTCCCTCCAACTCAGACTTGCAGGGGCTGCTGGCTGCCAAGCTTCAATATCCTTGATCACTTCTTCCCTCTGGACTTCAAGTCCCACAAGGCAAGAAAGTTGACAGACTCGATCGCAGTTTATAAACTAAACAGAAACAGATTGTGCGAATTTAGTCTGTATTTATTCTTTTCCCGCCAAGTAATTGTCCGTGCTCTCTAGCTATCCAAGATGTTACTGTCAAATGTGAAAAAGTGTTTTCCTCCTCTTTGAGCCTAGGGAAACAGGAGAACCGTCTCTACTATCTAAGCACCTTTATTACCATTAATAAATATGTTGAATTAGTAACTGTAGGCTATAACTTGCACTCTATGTTGCACACACACACACACACACATACACACACAACCAATTGTACACTGTTCTTGAAGCTTCTGCAATCAATAATATAGAAGGAATTTTTTTAAGATTTTATTTATTTATTTTTAGAGAGATGGGAAGGGAGAGAAAAAGAGGGAAAGAAACATCAGTGTGTGGTTGCTTCTCTCCTGCCCCCTACTGGGTACCTGGCACACAATCCAGGCATGTGCCCGGACTGGGAATCAAACCAGCGACCCTTTGGTTCACAGACCAGTACTCCATCCACTGAGATACACCAGCCAGGGCAGAATGAAGTTTTATCTTGGCATTTCAAATAGTATTTTTTGCACTTATACCAAATACAGCCCAAAGATGTTACTAGTCTTGATTTAACTTCAGTTTTCAATGAAAAATACTTATTTGACTTAATGAAATGATATATTTTCTCAATGAGAAGGATGACACACAGGGTAGATTCAATAAAAATCACAATCATCATAACCAAAATCAGTGGACCACATTTACCCTGTATCGGGTGTCCTGGTAAGCTCTTTACATAGGTTATACTGAACTTTATTCTCAATTTAATAGCTCTGGGGTAGGTGTTATTATTATTCCCATTTTACAAATGAGGAAATGATTTGCAGACAAATCTAAAATGGTACTTTATCCATTATAAAGACAGAAGTTCTTCTTAAAGTGCCAATTTGCTATTGAAAGACATTTGATAGAATATTGTGGATTTTACAGAATTTTATTCTCAAACACGAGGTCCAAAGACATTTTATGGAAGATGGTAAGGACATGCAGATACAATTGCATTAAAGTTAGATTTAGAATTTAGTGACAGAAAACATTTCAAGGGCTATCCATCTCCTGCAGGATAAAATCCAAAGTAAGGGGCTTTTATTATCTAGTGTCAGCCTACTTCTCATCTTACTATATTCTTCAAAACTGAACCTCTCAGTTGCTAAACAGCCAAACTATTTCCCATTTCAATGTCTCTGTACATCCTATTCTCTCTGTAACCCTCTTCCACACCTTTTCTTTTTTAAAGCCACTTTCTTGACAACACATATCACCATCAGCGCCTCCACCACTCAGGTCACACTCAGGTTCTTTCAGGCTACTCTATACTTTGTACTTGTTTCTATCACACTGTATTGCATGTTGTTGCAATTTCAAAGGCATGTGGTGGTCAGGCTGGTAAAGTTAAAAGATGGAAAATGGAAGGGTGTGAGTATATGCACATACATTAGGTGAGTGTTGCAGACTAAATGGGGCAAGGGCTTGGAGCTTCACCCCAGTGTTACTACATGAGAATTCTGACCTATATGCTAGACATTACAATTTTCAAGAGGAACTGGAAATTTAGATCTCTATGTGAAATATCCAAAATAGTAAACATTAGCTCAACTGTGGTTTTGGTTTGGTTTGGTTTCTTGAACTCCAGACCATAGAGAAACAACTGTATAAAATTCCAGCATCTGTTATTCACTGTTATATCAGCAGCTAGCAGAGTGTGTGCTAAATAGTAACAACAGCTTCAATTTCTGGTCACTCTTTTTTTTTTTTGGTTGCACAACACTGACTATACTAAAAACCACTGAACTGTACATTTTTAAAAAGATTTTATTTATTTTTAGAGAGAGGGGCAGGGAGGGAGAAAGAGGGAGAAAAACATTGATGTGTGAGAGATACATCAATGAACCACCTCTTGCACAACATGCCCTACAACCCAGGTTGTGAGTATATGCACATACATTAGGTGAGTGTTGCAGACTAAAGTGTTGCAGGACATGTGGCACATGTCCTGACCAGGAATCAAACTAGTGACCTTTGGGTTTGCAGGCCAGCAATCAGTCCACTGAGCCACACCAGCCAGGGCTCTGGTCACTCTTTATGTGCCAAGTACTGTGATGGGTTGTAAGTACACTAATTCATTTAACCTTATAACTACTCTTTGAGTAGATATGATTATGCCTTTCACTTTGCAAATGAGGAAACTGAGGCACAGAGCAGTTAGATTACTTGGTCAAGGTGACATGGCTAATAAGTAAGAGATTTAGGCTTGAATTTGGGTAGTTTGACATCAGAACCTGCACTCAAACACAGCATACAGTGCATCTTTTGTAGGTGCTTTCTGTCTTTCACTGTTCAAAGAAAAACAGAATGAAGTTGAATATAAGCCATAGATTCTCATCCTGGTTCTGCTAATAACCAGACAAATACATGCGGTAAACCACATAATCTCTGGTTAGTTGTAAAATGAGGTTTCATTACATTATCTTTAACTTCTCTTCCAGCTCTAAAATTCCTATGATCCTTATATCTGTGTTTCAGGCAGACAGATAACAGGATATAATGCAATTAGAGTTGCGTGACAATGTCTTGTTTAAAAGGAGAGTTTCTCTCCTCTCTCACCAAACATGTTTTAGAAAACATGCATAGGGAAGGTAAGCAGAACCATAAGGGAAAAATATATAAGGCTAGAAAAGAATATAGTCAATTTAGAAAATACAAATTAAAAACATGAAAATATAAAGAAGTTTCCTCCACTGAGGCAGTTAAAGAAGTAGTATAATGCCTTACATTTATGTAGCACTTTATATTTTACACAGAGCTTATGCAAACATTATACATTTTAATTCTCACTTCTCATTAGTCCATTCTGAATTATTTATTGAGAGCCCTCTAGAACCCATGACGAGTCATCAGCAAAATCCACTATATCTTTACCCTCTCCCCTGAACAGTTCCTTAACTTTCCTCAGCGGAATATGGCTGTCTCCTAGCACCCTGCTTCCTTTTCCCTCCTCCTCCCACTGAGCCTTGTCATGAAGTAGGTGTGCTGCTGGTCCTCCTTGTTCCTTCTGGACAATCCTCTTGTAGGAGGGTGCAGCCAAGGGGACCCTAAAAGAAGCATTTGTAATGGGGTCCAGAATTCAAGGTGTCTAGGAAATATTAGAAAGATATATGGGATGTCCTCACCCTCCACCACAGGTGTGAGTTGGGGGAAGGGACACATGGAGCAGGGTGCTAGGAGACAGCCATATTCCCTTGAGGAAATGAAAACAGCTCCATTGAGAGCTGTTTTGCATAGCAATAGCTTTGCAGCTAACCTCTGGCGTGGTCATTTAACACATCTATAACCTTTAACTGGTTGCATAGATATGCTAAATAGCTGTGGCCATGCTCTGAGCCAGGAGGATGGAAGGAACTTTCCCCCAAGATGCAACTGGGAGGCAACTCCCCCTAGTTACAGCGCCTGCATGAGAACTTGGACATGGCTGGTTCCACGACATGGGGCCACCCCTGTGCAAACTCATGATGGCAGCCCAGTAAAGCTGGAAGGATATTTAAACCCAGACTCAGCAGCCATTGAAGAGGGAGCCACGCGGCTGCAGCCGTGTAAGGAAGGGACCATGGGGCTGTGGCACTGAGGAGAACCATGTGGCTTTGGCCACAATGGGGGGACCCCCCCCCCCTCACCACAGCCATAAGAAGAATCACCATGCAGCTTTAGCAGAGAATTACCATGCAGCTTTAGCTGGAGATCCTGGCAACACAGCTGATGATGCTGGGAACCAAGAGAGGCCTCCCAGCTGAGCACGGATTACTGGGAAGAACCAGAGGCTGCCTGAGCCATGGACTTCTATTTCTTTTCCTGAGATACGGTACCCCAGACTGGGCAAAGGGGAGAAGGAAGGACTGTGTGTGTTTGTGGGTGTTTTAAGACACTTTGGGATTTTGATGAAGACATTAAGTCATTACTCTTAAGTCTGTATAACTTGAGTAAATAATTCCTTTCCTTTTTCACCAATCCCTAACATAGAGAGCTATAATTCTCTGGCAAAGGGAAAGGTGAACCTAGTACAGGGGAACCCCAGGAGAAACAGGGATCAATTCAGTAGCATTGTGGGACCCTTTCCCTGGTGGTCAATCAGGGAAAGTCATGGGAGACCACATATGCAGTAGCTTTAAAGTAATACAACTACTTGTACATGCGCAGTAAAGCCCACCAAACCTAGCCAGGAAGGATCTGCCCTATAAGAATAGAGTCCCTCCAGCCCATGAGGTCAATCTCTGCTTGGAGTTGGCCTGCTCCCATGTTCTCTGCTATAAACTCTGGGTTTTTGGTTCAATTCTTTGTACCGATCATCAAGAACCTGGTTACCTGTGCCCACCTGTGACACTCCCTCTCTCCTTCCTAAAAACCTTTAGCTGTCTTCAGGATATACCATATAGTAACTGTACTGTTATTGTTACAGAACACAACAAGGGGGGGGGCCCTGGGACGATATACTATTATTGAAAGAAGGCCCCGGGTCCGTTATGTCCGCCATCCTAGGAAAGACGTCTCTCAATGCCAGAGATTCGTGAAAAGGAAAGGAAATGTTTATTTAATGCTATACTAACTTAAAGTAGTGACCTAATGTCTTTATCAAAAATCCTAAAGTCCCTAAAAACACCCACAAACACACAGTCTTTCCTTCCTTCCCCCTTTGCCCAGTCCAGAGTACTGTATCTCAGGAAAGGAAATAGAAGTCCATGGCTCAGGCAGTCCTCTGGTTCTTAGTTAGTCCTCCATCTCGACTGGGAGACCTCCTTGGGTTCCCGGCACCCTCGGCTGAGTCGCCAGGATCTCTGCTAAAACCAGGTGGTGGTTCCCCCTTCTAAAGCTGTGGGGGTCCCCACTCTGGCACAGGCACGTGGTCCTCTCTCCCAGGGCCATGGGAGTCTCCACTCTGTCAAGGCCATGTGGTTCTCCTCCTCTGGGATGCAGGAGTCTCCACTCTGCCAAACCCACGTGGTTCCCCTCCTCAGGGCTGCGGGAAGGGAGAGTTCCCACTCTGTCCAAAGCCGCGTAGTTCCCCCTTAATGGCTGCTGTGTCTGGGTTTAAATCCCCTGCGCCAATCTTCTTCTGCAGCCCCATTTCTGACTCCTCCTACACTTGGGCACACTTGCCCTCAATCTGCTGTCCAGCTTTTCTGGTCGCCATCGTGGGTCTGGGCAGGTGTCACCCCATGTCATGGAGCCAATCTTCTCCCAGCTCCCACGCAGGTGCTGTAACTCAGGGGACCTGGCCCCCAGTCACATCTTGGGGGGGAGATCCCTTTACATCCCCCTGGCCTTGAGCATGGCCATAGCTATTTAGCATATCTAAGTGACCAGCCAAAGGCTATAGGTATGCTAAATGACCATGCCATGGATTAGCTGCAAAACTGCCCTGCATGTTCTTGCTCTGTGTGCCCCTTCCCCCAACTCACACCTGTGGGGGAAGGGGTGAAGACACTTTAAAATCTCCTGGACACCTTGAGTTCTGGACCCCATTTCAAATGCCTATTTGGGGTCCCCCCTCTTGGCTGCACCCTGTAACATTATCAATATGCCCCCAAGTTCACTCCCCCTTATTGTTTTGAATATTTTAGCCCTTGGTTCATTCATTCCAATCCTCTGCCTATCATAATTACTTTTATTTATTTATTTTGAGAGAGAGGGGAAGGGAAGGAGAGAGAGGGAGAGATAAAGCAATGTGCAGGCCAAAGTCCAGCCCACTGAGTCACACCAGTCAGGGGGGCTGCCTATCATAATTTTTGGTCCTTTTGGTGTTCCTGCAGATAATACTATACCACTCCATTTCCTACTGGGTTTGCTCTAGTGCAAAGTAGATATAAAATAATGTGGGCTTTTTCTTTTCGTTTTATTTTATAGCTGTTCAAGTACAGTTGTCTCCATTTTCCCCCCACCACTCCCACCCACCCCGTGGGCTTTTTCCTTCTAGTTTTCCTCCTATATCTTCTTTGGGGTAACTTTTTTCTAACCTGTTTTACTAAATATTTTAATATTACAAAATAATTTAAACAGAAAGGTATTCAGAACATTATATATCTAACACAGTACCCACCGCTAAGCTTTGTCAAATCTTAGCATTTTACCACATTTGCTCCATATGCCTTCTCAATCCCAATTCCTTCCAGAGTAACCACTATTCTGACTTTGGTGGGGGTCATTTTGTTCTGTTTTGTTCTTAAATATTTTATTTATTTATTTATTTTTAGAGAGAGGAAAAGAAAGGGAGAGAGGGAGAAAAGAAACATCAATGTCTGAGAGAAAAACTGATCAGCTGCTGTCTCCTGCACACACCTCAACCAGGAATTGAACCTGCAAGGTATGTTCCCTGACCAGGAACTGAACCAGCTACCCCTTGCTTTGCAGGACAGCACCAAACCAACTAAGCCACACCAGTCAGGGTCTGCCTTCGATGTTTTTGTTTGCCATGCATGTGTACATACTATTTTGTATGTTTGTGTCCATAAATAATACATAGGATTGCTTAGCATAGTTTGAAGGGCTCATACATACATATCATGCTACAACTTCCTTGTTCCTTAACAATGTTTCTGAGATTTATCCATTGTTGGGGACTGCCCTGCCTGGTCTCAGGAAGCTGTAACCCCCCGTGACTTAGGCTGAATGAGAGACTTCCAGACTGCGAGCCACTAAGGAGACAAAATTTATTTCCCTGGCATGAACGCTGCCTGTTCTGTGCCTGCCCTCCTAAGCTTGATCAGCTAGCCAATGACGGGTAAGATTTCCCACAGAGGGAATCGCCTAAGACAGGCATGATCACGAGGGGGCCTCTAGGAAGAGACTCGGGGCTGTGGAAATGAAGGGGTGATAGACATCAACCCCTGACCCCTCGGCTTTGTCAAAGCCTGAGTCCTCGTTCTTAGAAGTGAGAAAGCCAAGTCTCCTGGCTGCCTTTGTCTCCTCTGTTGACTCAGGCCTGCGGAAATAACAGGGGCAATGCAGCCCAGACCAGAGTCAGCAGACCACCAGGGTAATCAGGCCTGGGACATGAATATGCAAGATCCTGTGAGATCTGTTTGCTGGAGGATGTTATTAAATTAGAATATGAAGGCACCAGCAGGAAACGAGACTAGCCTTTTAGGTCCTGCAGTGATAAAACCCCAAACTCTGCCCAGAATCACAGCGGGGGTTCTGTCTTCACCTTTGAAAGTCACCTATTTCTTTTGATCTTTTCTGCCAGACTGTGAATCCACAAACTAAATCTGTGTTCTCAGTAAAAATCTGCTTGGGAAGGGAAACAGGGCACTCTCCACTAGAGAGAGTGGCCGTTCTGTCCCTATTTCCCCACAGGACCTGGTTGTCTCTGTGTATGTTTTTCTTATGTTTTGATGAGCATCTTCAGGGATGGATACTGCTAGCCGGCATCAGCCACAATCCATTGTGATATGGGTAGCTCTAATCAAGTTATTTTAACCTGCTCTAAAGTACTCCATTGAGTTACATATATTCCATTTAGTGAATATTAAAAACTTTACCCATTTACCTGTCAATTTGTAGGAGGGTGCAGCCAGGGGGCCCCCAAAAGAAGGATTTGGAATGGGGTCCAGAATTCAAGGTGTCCATGAAATATTAGAAAGATATATAGAATGTCCTCACCTTCCACCACAGGTGTGAGTTGGGGGAAGGGACACATGGAGCAGGGCCATTGAGAGCTGTTTTGCATAGCAACAGCTTTGCAGCTAACCTCTGGTGTGGTCATTTAACACATCTATAACCTTTAACTGGTTGCATGGATATGCTAAATAGCTGTGACCATGCTCCGAGCCAGAAGGATGGAAGGAACTTTCCCCCAAGATGTAACTGGGAGGCAACTCCCCCTAGTTACAGTGCCTGCATGAGAGCTTGGAGATAATGGGCTCCACAACATGGGGCCACCCCTGCCCAGACCCACTATGGCAGCCCAGTAAAGCTGGAAGGATATGGGAGTGCTGGCAAGTGTAGCCGATTGTGGGAGGAGTCCAAAATGGGGCTGCAGAGGAAGATTGGCCCAGGGATTTAAATCCAGATTTGGCAGCCATTGAAGAGAGGACCCTGCAGCTGTAGCAGTGAGGAGAACCAAGTGCTTTTGGCAGGGTGGGGACCCCCCCACCACCCCGCAGCCATGAAAAGAACCACCATGCTTCTTTAGCAGAGAATTACCATGCAGCTTTAGCTGGAGATCCTGGCAACACAGCTGATGATGCTGGGAACCAAGAGAGGCCTCCCAGCTGAGCACGGATTACTGGGAAGAACCAGAGGCTGCCTGAGCCATGGACTTCTATTTCTTTTCCTGAGATACGGTACCCCAGACTGGGCAAAGGGGAGAAGGAAGGACTGTGTGTGTTTGTGGGTGTTTTAAGACACTTTGGGATTTTGATGAAGACATTAAGTCATTACTCTTAAGTCTGTATAACTTGAGTAAATAATTCCTTTCCTTTTTCACCAATCCCTAACATAGAGAGCTATAATTCTCTGGCAAAGGGAAAGGTGAACCTAGTACAGGGGAACCCCAGGAGAAACAGGGATCAATTCAGTAGCATTGTGGGACCCTTTCCCTGGTGGCCAATCAGGGAAAGTCATGGGAGACCACATATGCAGTAGCTTTAAAGTAATACATCTACTTGTACATGCTCAGTAAAAGCCCACCAAACCTAGCCAGGAAGGATCCGCCCTATAAGAATAGAGTCCCTCCAGCCCATGAGGTCAGTCTCTGCTTGGAGTTGGCCTGCTCCCATTTTCTCTGCTATAAACTCTGGATGTTTGGTTCAATTCTTTGTACTGATCACCAAGAACCTGGTTACCTGTGCCCACCTGTGACAAATGGACATTTAGATTGCTTCGATTTTTTTCATTATAAAAGTAGTTGTCTCCGTGAATATTATTGTATGTATCTTTGGGGGCATATGTCTGAAGATTTTAGGTAAAAGGTCTTCCAGGTGGAACTTATGTAATCCAGGGAGTGTATCCTGGGGGCAGGAAAAAAGATACTAAGACTTCCATTTATATAATTTTCAATTTCATCATTGTTTGGAATAAAGTAGATATAGGGAAGCAGCCAGAAGTCCATTTATTACTCTCGTTCATGCTCATTAAGTTCTTTGTGCCTCATTGTTTTTTAACCAGCAGATCTTGCTTCTGAAGGGAAGCAAACTTAAATCCAATCACCACCACAAGGTGGAGCTGAGACATCATCTGTAAAATCAACAAATCTTGTTTCTGATTGTCTCAGGTCCCTGCTGGTAGCTGGAAAAATAAGTCAGGAGACCAGAGACAGCAACTAATAATTAGTACTCAAAATCAGAGTGGGGTTTTTTTAAAGATTTTATTTATTTTCAGAGAGAGGGGGAGGGAGGGAGAGAAACATCAATGTGAGAGACAAACATCAGTTGGCTGCCTCTCACAGGCCCCCAACCAGGGACCTAGCCCACAACCCAAGTGTGCCCTGATTAGGAATCGAACCAGCAACCTTTAGGTCCACAGGCCAGCACACAGTCCCCTGAGCCACACCAGCCAGGGCCAGAGTGAACCCTTTAATTATTCAAACTAAAGGGACTTTAGGAACCTACATGATAACTAGATGAGACCATTTTTTTCTTTTTTCTTTTTTTTCCAAAAAATATAGAATGCTTTACAAATTTGCATGTCATCCTTGCATAGGGCCATGCTAATCTTCTCTATATTGGTCCAATTTTAGTGTATGTGCTGCCAAAGAACACACAAGAATGCACATAATTTTCTTTTCTTTAAAGATTTTATTTATTTTTAGGCTGAGGAGCAGGGAGCGAGAGAAACATCAATGTGTGATTGCCTCTTGTGCACCCCCTACTGGGGACTTGGTCCACAACCCAGGCATGTGCCCTGACTGGGAATTGAACTGTTCACCCTTTGGTTTGCAGGTTGGCACTCAAGCCACTGAGCTACACCAGCCAGGGCAGCACATGATGTTTTGTTTTGTTGTTGTTTTTTAATTGAATAGTTTGAAAGAAATATCAATTTCTTGTATGTTCCCTGACTGGGGATCAAACCCACAACCCTACAAATCAGGATGATGATCTAACCAACTGAAGGTCAGCTACCCGGCCAGCATAAGGCCAATTTATAATAATACCAATTATGTAAGACATGATTTCAATTCCGTAAGAATGAAACAATCTAAAGGTGCTTGAAGTAGTCTGTACACTGATACAAGAACCATTCTTGTATTAATTGTGTATATAAATTAGTTACAGGATTAGTTCATCTATAAATTTAATAACATTTATGTTGGGATATTCATGTTATTATTGTTATTATTCCACTATCTCATGGTTCAAATTATCATGTGCTTTTCTGCAGCCTATATCTCATTGTTTCGTTTTGTTGTTGTTTTTCTTTTCAGCTGTGACTCCAGACAGGATCCAAAGAGGAGTTTTACAATCTCGTCTCTGGGTTTTATGGAGACTTACTTTACCCTTCTGTGTTAGCCTCCTAAGGCACTGCGTCAACCTTAAAAGGGCACAGGAAAGGGCGTATATGTCATTGTTTTTTTAAGTAGAGAAACTTCCTTTTCTTCAATATTTTTCTCAAGGGCAAATATTTTATATGCATTTTTTATTTTTAATCTGTATAGCTCTTCACATTTTTTTGTACAGTTAGTTTTGTTTTAGATATCTTTTGTTTTGGCCTCCCCAGTATCCATCCCTTTTGTGAGATAATAGCTTCCTGATTTTTCTTTGGAGAAACCCCTCTGCTCCATTCAGTGTATTTGGTTCAGATGACTAATGAGAATTTATATTCTCCTGGTTCAGTAATATACATAGGAACCAATCTAGGCCATTTCCAGAACTTTTATTGGAGCTATCAGGAAGTTCTCATCTTTCAAAATTAAGTTTTATTAAGCCTGTGAGCCTGGGTGTGCTAGGGCCATTTCTCTTTCCACATGTGAGTACGGAAAAGAGGAACCAACATGAATGACATTACTTAAACTCCTAGCTCCATATATGTTCAATATTATCCATAGACTTTCAGTTACATGAACCAATAAATTTTTTTTATTGAAACTGTTTTAATTGGTTAATCATTACTTTCAGCTGAAATAGTTATGACTAAAAACAGGTTTTTTCTTTAAAATGTGTGTTTTATAGTGGAAGCAATGAATAAAATATTCTAAAATCTCTCATCATAATTTTTCCCAATATATTTTTAATATATTTTATTGATTATGCTATTACAGTTGTCCCATTTCCCCCCTTCACTCCCCTCCACCCTGCACACTCTCTCCCACCCACATTCTCCCCCTTTAGTTCATGTCCATGTGTCATAAGTTCTTTAGCTCTACATTTCCCATACGATTCTTGCCCTCCCCCTGTCTATTTTCTACCTACCATCTATGCTACTTAATCTCCATACCTTTTCCCTCTCTCTCCTCCCACTCCCCTGTTGCTAACCCTCCATGTAATCTCCATTTCTGTGGTTCTGTTTCTGTTCTAGTTGTTTGCTTAGTTTCTTTTGGTTTTGTTTTAGGTGTGCTTGTTAATAATTGTGAGTTTGCTGTCATTTTACTATACAAGTTTTTTTATCTTCTTTTTCTTAGATAAGTCCCTTTAACATTTCATAAAATAAGGGCTTGGTGAACTCCTTTTACTTGACTTTATCTGAGAAGCACTTTATCTGCCCTTCCATTCTAAATGAGAGCTTTGCTGGATAGAGCAATCTGGCATGTAGGTCCTTGACTTTCATGACTTGGAATACTTCTTTCCAGCCCCTTCTTGCCTGTAAGGTCTCTTTGGAGAAATCAGCTGACAGTCTGATGGGAACTCCTTTGTAGGTTACTGTCTCCTTATCTCTTGCTGCTTGTAGGATTCTCTCCTTCATTTTTACTTTGGGTAATGTAATTCTGATGTGCCTTGGTGTGTTCCTTCTTGGGTCCAACTTCTTTGGGACTCTCTGAGCTTCCTGGACTTCCTGGAAGTCAATTTCCTTTGCCAGAATGGGGAAGTTCTCCTTTATTATTTGTTTGAATAACTTTTCCACTTGTTGCTCTTCATCTTCTCCTTCTGGTACCCCTATAATTCGGATGTTGGAACGTTTAAAGATGTCCTGGAGGTTCCTAAGTCTCTCCTCATTTTTTTGAATTCTTATTTGTTCATTCTTTTCTGTGTGGTTGTTTCTTTCTTCCTTCTGGTCTACTCCATTGATGTGAGACCCAGTTTTCTTTCCATCACTATTGGTTCCCTGTGTATTTTTCTTCATTTCACTTATCATAGCCTTCATTTTTTCATCTAATTTGTGCCCCAAATCAACCAATTCTGTGAGCTTCCTGATCACCAGTGTTTTGAACTGTGCATCTGATAGGTTGACTATCTCTCAGTCACTTAAAAGGATGGATTCTGGGGCTTTCATTTGGTCTTCTGTTTGAGCCACATCTGGGTTTTTTGTTTTGTTTTGTTTTTGTGTGTGTGTGTTTGTTTTTTTTTTTCTCATCTTGCCTGTTACGGTGATGGGCGGAGACTTAGGTGTTCACCAGGGCTGAGTACCTCAGTTGCTGGTTGTGACATTGTATGTGGGGGCAGGGTTGAGAGGGAACAATGTCAGTTGCTCCATTCTCTGTGGGACCTCAGTCCCTTCTGCTGCTTCCCCTGAGCAAACTGGGCCCCTCTGGTGCCAATTCCTGTGTGGGTGGGCTTGTGCACGCTGTGGGACCCTCCAAGGACCTCTCCTGTGAGGCTGGGTGTCTCTCTGTGCACCTCAACTCCCACAGGTGTCCTCAATCAGTGTCCCAAGGCTCTATTTCCCAACACTGGGATCCTGGGTTGCACGCAGTGCCTTGCTTCACAATCACCACCTTACTGGGTCTACCGGTTGCCACCCCTCGGCTGGGGTCTGCCAGTTGCCGCTTGCGTGCTCAGGATCCACTCACTGAGGTCTTGCACGCCCCAGATGCCTTATGCGCCCCTGGATGCCTTATATGCCCAGTCCCAATGCTCTCTGCTCTCCGTGCCGCGACCCATACCCAGCTGCCCAACTCCATCCCTCCTACCAGTCTGGATGAATGGGTCTATTTCAACTACTTGGTTGTCCAACATCCATTCAGATCAATTTTCTGTCAGTTCTGGTTGTTATTCCGTTTCTAAATTGTTGTTGTCCCTATCTTGGTTGTGTGAGGAGGTACAGTACATCCACCTATGCCTCCATCTTGGCCGGAAGTCCCCATCACAATTTCTTATCTATTCTTGTCAAAAATCCCCTCATATTCATTTATACATTAACCATTTATTGAATATGTATTATATGCCAGGTACTGTGCTAGTTCAAGAAATTCATTGATGAATAAAACACAGCTTATTTTTACAAAGAACTTACAGAAAAGTGGAGAGAGAAATATTAAATAACTAAACAAATTGATGGGCTGGTATTATGAGAGTGTAACACAGAGACCTGATTAAGATGAGGAATGGGTGTCAGGTAAAGCCTCTCTAAAGAAGTAATATTTCAGCTAAGACTGAGTGTTGGTTAGGAGTTATCCAGCTTAGAGGGGAAGGAAAATTTTATAAACTGAGAGAATAGCATTTGTAAAGGTCCTCATATAGGAGAAATCTTAGTATGTTCATGTTTGAGGAATTAAGAAACCACTATAGATGGTCTTTAGTGGTCAAGAGTGAAAGGAGTAGGAGATGAGGTTGGTGAGATAGGCAAAGATCACATCTCATGGGGCCCAGTATTATACAGACTATGTTAAGGAAATTTTATTTTTTTTAAATCCTAAATGCAGTGGGCTGCCATTGCAAAGTTTGTAGGAAGGAATGATGGGATTCAGTTAATGAAAAGATTACATTAATTTAAGATCAGATCTTTTAGAAAGATTACTGGTTGCTTAGTGGAAAATGGATTGGATAAAAGCAAGGGAAAGAAATACCATATTTTGCCATGTATAATGCACACTTTTCTGTGCACACTTTTCTGCCTGAATTTTTTAGGGAAAAATAAGGATGCACATTATACATGGGTAGTACTAATTCCACATCTATATAAGTGTTTTTAATTCTTTTATTTATGCTTTTGCATTAAAAGTGTAACTCTGGAAAGCAATAAAAATATCCATATGCAAAATAATACCCTGGAATACGATAATCAGTTTTATTGAACTCACAATGAACTTACAACAAAAGCAGTTTTAGCCTATGATTCAACAAAATGAAGAGCAACATACTGTTATCCACAGAGTAAGAGAGATGATGCCGATTGTTATCCACTTGATAATATAGGTGATGCTGATTGTTACCCACTTGATAAGATAGGTGATGTTGGCTTTATTACCATAAGGTGAACAGTGTGACATTTCTCTTTGTACACTTTAGACAGGAGAAATTATTGGAAAATCCCTTGGAAAATGTTGAAATGGTTTTCATACACTGTAAGCTTTAAACTCAAAGTTATTAAATATGCTAAAAAGCCTGGCGACAGAGCTGCAGAGAGAAACTCTGGACCTCCTCCAACAGAGAGTATCAGCAGGTGGAGACAACAAAAAGAAAAGCTTCTTCAAATTCCAAGACAGAAGAAGGTAATGTGAAGGAAACCTCCAAAGTGGCCAGAGGTGGAGCAGGAGGTGAAGACCTAGATTCTGGAGCAGCGTCACACTGGGAGCTCTGCTTCAACCAAGATGATACAAGAAGGTAAGAGGACTTCATGAGAAAAAAACATTGATGGTTCCTCAGAGACACCTAAATTGTGCTACAACTTTATGAAGAGAGAAGGTTTGAGCATGAGAACACGAATGAAACTTGCCCTAAAACTTCCAGCAGCCTATAAGAATCAAGTTTTGGAATTTCATTCTTATGTTATCAATCTTTAAAAGACTTACAACTTTGAGCTGTCCTAAATTGCCAGTATGGATGGGATCCCACTCACATTTGATGTGCCAGCCAACAGAACTGTGGACATCAAAGGAGCAAAGACTGTGGCTGTTAAAACTAGTGGTCATGAGAAAACACATTTTACTGTTGTTCTAGCTTGTGGTGGTCATGAGAAAACACATTTTACTGTTGTTCTAGCTTGTGGTGCAGATGGGACAAAGCTACCACCCATGATCAGCTTTACAGGAAAACATTTCCGAAAGAAAAGATTCCAAGTGGAGTTACTGTCCACATGCATGAAAAAGGATGGACGAATGAAGATGCCATGAAAATCTGGTTTAACAAAGTCTAGTCATGAAGACCTGGAGAATTACTTCATAAACCAGCTTTGGTTGTTTTTTGATCACTTCAAAGCCCATGTTACACAAAGTGCAAAAGCAAAGTGCAGTGGACTTGAAAACCCAACTTGCTGTGATACCGGGTGGGCTAACCAGCAAACTGTGAACTCTTAATGTGTCAGTAACAAGTCCTTGAAGGCCCTAATAAAGAAAGAGTGGACATTGTGGATGCTGTCAGCTGGTAATGATTTAACACCTACAGGCAGGATCAAGAAAGCATCCATCACCCAAGTTTGTGGTTGGATCCTAAGATCCTGGAACAGTGTCAAGAAGGAAGTGGTTGTGAAATCATTGAAAAAATGTGGCATCGGCAACGCTATGGATGGAACTAAAGATAATGAAATTTACTAGGATGAGGAATGACTCTTCAGAAGATACCGGTAATGTAGAAATTGAAGAAGATGATACTTCTGATATTGACAGTGATGAAGAGTTCTTGGCCTTCTATGATGCATAAATATCGTAAATTTGTTACCAGTACATAAAATTTCTTGTACCTTGTATCTGTTTTTGTGTTTTGTAATTACTTGTTATTGAAATTTCTTGTACCATAACATGTTCAAAAATAAATGCTAAAAATTATAAAAGAATTTTATAATACAAAAAACAAGTACCTAAATATTATTAATTAATTAATTGAATTAAAAATTAAAACAAAAGACTTTTTCCAGAAAGTTCAGGCCAGAAATGTGGGTGCACATAATACACAGCAAAATATGGTAAACCAATAAAATATTGAAGTAAAATAATGGTAGCTTGGACAGGGGTATAGGCTCTGTGGTGAAAAGAAATGGACAGTCTTTTTCTTCCTACAACCACCTCAAAATTGTAACTAAGTTACTGGTGGTTATCATTGAGAATGGCCCAAAATCTGGCTGAACAGAAGTCCTACAACTAAGGATATAAAGAAGAAGCTACATGGAGACTAGTAGGAAGAGAGACACAGAAGGGACTGGTCCCACAGCCACCTGTGGTGGATAAAAATTGGGAAGGATATCTTGACTGCAGAGATTCCCTTATGTTGGAAAGAGCCCCTGCCCCACACCTGGGCCCTTAGCCCAGGGTCCAGCGCCAGGAAGAAAAGTCCCCATAAACCCTGGCTGTGCAGACCAGCAGGGATTGTGGCTGAGTGACACAGAGGGCTGCTGGACTCACAGGCATTTCTCTTAAGGGGCCCGCAAATGAACTTAGATTCAGGATGAATGGCAGCACTAGGGCAACAGCTCGAAAGGTGCATCAGGGACATACCAAGAGGAATGAAATTATCTGGCTTCAAGGCAAGGGCTGAAGGACCAGCTTTCTCTCAGACAGAAGTGCTGAAAGAGACCATTGTTTTTTTGTTGTTGGGGGTTTTTGATTTTTTTTTTCTGAGGCCACCCCCAACAGAGCTGTCAAGCAGGTGCCATATCTGAGTCTCCATAAACCTGGTAAACACTGTTTTCCAGATGCTGGTGATTCCCTGAGACTCCACCCCATCCAACTTGCAGGTCAACCCACACCATATCCAGTGTTTCCCATAGAAATAACTTGTCTTTGATCATGCTATATACTTTCCTAAAATCTCTTAAAGGCTCACAAACCCCAAACAAGCAACATCTGACTTTGGTGTGACCCATACCTCTTGCAGGCCCAGCACTAGTGGCAGCCAGCTTCAGTTTGCAACTTGGCCAATCCTTGGCACCTCCAAGCCCAGCACAAGTAGCCACCACCTGCAAATCACTCATTCTGGGCACCGGGCAGGGCACAGGCAGCAGCGGATCTTGGCCTGCACATCCCCGGAGGCCCCACAGCCAATGCACCCAGTAGCCAGGTTCAGACCACGCAGGAGCACCACTCAACCACCTCTACCAGAGACACAGTCAATGGGCACCAGACCCCTGCTGAAGTGAGTCTACTCTGTGTTGTTAGTCCCTGCACAGCATCTCCTCCACTGTGGTCACAGTTAGTCCTCACAGACAATCAATCCTGTGAGATGTGGTCTGTCTCTCTCATTAATGTGCCAACAACAATGAAGGCTCAACTATAGTAGGAGGGTGCAGGGTGCATACAGCCCACATGGTGGGCACACCTGGAATGCCAGTTTTGGTGATGGAGGAGTCTGTGCCACAGAGCCCTACAGTATACCTACTACATAAGGTCACTCTACCAAGACTGGGAGACTTGGTAGCACCTCTACCTAATACATACAAACACAGGAAGATAGCCACAATGAGGAGACAAAGAAATATGTCCCAAATGAAAGAACAGAACAAAGCTCCAGAAAAAGAACTAATCAAAATGAAGACAAGCAAGCAATTTGCCAGATACAGAATTCAAAACACTGGTTATAAGGATGTTCAATGATCTCAGTGAGAACTTCAACAAAGAGATAGGAAACATAAAAATGGAGTTAGAAAACATCAAAAAGAACCAATCAGAAATAAAGAATACAATAACTGAAATGAAGAAATCATGATCAGGAATTAACAGTAGAATAGATGAAGCAGAGGATCAAATCAGCAATCAGGAAGATAAGGGAGAAGAACACATCTGATCCAACAAGTGAAAAGAAAAAAGAATAAAAAAACATGAGGGTAGTATAAGCGTCTTCTGGGACAACTATAACTGTACCAAGATTTGCATCATGGGGGTGCCAGAAGGAGAAAAGACGCAGCAAGGAACTGAAAAACTATTTGAAAAAATAATGATGAAAAATTCCCTAATTTGGTGAAGGAAATAGACATACTAATCCAGGAAGCACAAAAAGTCCCAAACAAGATGAACCCAAAGAGGCCCACTCTAAGACACATCATAATTAAAATGCCAAAATTAAAGACAAGGAGAGAATCTTAAAAGCAGGAAGAGAAAAACAGTTAGTTGCCTACAAGGGGGTTCCCATAAGACTGTCATCTGATTTCTCAACAGAAACTTTGTAGGCCAGAAAAGATTGGCACGAAATATTCAAAGTCATGAAAAGCAAGGACTTACAAGGATTTATCAATAATTACTTTAAATGCAAATGGATAAATGCTTGAATCAAAAGACACACATATGGTTGATGAACAGATTACAAAACAAGGCCCTTACATGTCTCCTGTGCTGTGTACAACAGACTTATTTCAGATGAAAAGATACAGACTGGAAGCAAAGGGATGGGAAAAGACTGTTTCATTAAAATGAAAGCAAACAAAAACAGAGCTATGGTAGCAATATTTATACCAAACAAAACAGACTTTAAAACAAAGGGTATGCCCTGGCCAATATGTCTCAGTTGGTTAGAGCATCATACCATAAACCCAAAGTTCATGGGGTTCAATCCCCAGCCAGGGCACCTGTCTAGGTTGCAGGACACATACAAGAGGCAACTGATTAATATTTCTCTCCCTCTCTCTCTCCCTCCCTTCCCTTCTCTCTAAAATCAATAAGCATGTCCTCTGGTAAAGATTTAAAAAAAAAAAGTCTATAACAAGAGACAGAGCAGTACCCAGCAATTTCACCTCTGGGTATTTATCTAAAGAAATAAAAAACACTAAATTAAAAAGACGTATGCACCATATATCATTGCAACATTATTTACAACAGCCAAGATATGGAAGCAACCTAAGTGTCCATCAGTAGACGAATAGATAAAGGAGAAGTGGTACATATATACAATGGACTATGACTCAACTATAGAGAAGAATGAAATCTTGGATCTGCCACAACATGAACAGGAACAGAGGGTATTGTCCTAAGTGAAATAATCAGAGACAAAAAGACAAATGTCAGATGATTCACTTATCTGTGGAATCTATAAAACAAAATAAATGAACAAGAAAAACCAGAAATAGACTCATAGATTCAGAGAACATTTTGACTGTTGCTAGATGGTAGGGGGCTAGAGATAGGTGAAAAAGGTAAAGAGACTAAGATAAAAATTGATGTTACAGAATAGCCATGGTGATGTAAAGTATAGCATAAGGAATATAGTCAGTAGCATTGTAATGGTTATATATGGTGTCAAATGGGTACTAGATTTATCAGGGCGATCATTTTGGAAGTTATAGAGACATCCAATTACTATGTTGTACACCTGAAACCAAAATAATATTGTACATCAACTGTAATTGAAAAACTACAATTTATTTTTAAAAAATAAATGAACAAATTTGAGATATCTAGGAGGCACAATCAATAAGCCTTAATAATCAATTAAATTAGGGGCATGAGAGAGAGGATATACTACATGGTTTACTTATCTCCCTTCTCTTTTAATTTTATTCATATTCTTATGCTAATAAATAATGTCATCAGCTTTTGCTTCAACAAATGTCTTTAAATACAGTATTCCATTTAAGAGGTTTGTAGGGTATATGGGGGCAGTCTGGCTTCCTCACCCAGGTGTCTGGGTAACTAAGGGAAGCAGCATTCCCATAGCCTTGGAGGGGCCTGATAACCAGTGTTCTCATAGCCTTGAGACTGGGTCCATAAACTGTTCCCATAACATGAAGTAGGCTTGCATGCACAGAATTATGTTATGTTATACAATGTTCTGGCATTTTTCCAGCTTTGTTATCCTCTAGTACTTAAACATGTAGGGGCTTCTCACTAGTGAGACACGTAGCTTGCAGCGTGCATGGCTTGCCCACCCATGAATAAAGGTATGTCAAGCATCACCACGGCTCCACGAATTTTCTTTCATCTCCTAGAAGCGACAGTGGATCTGCCCGGCCTTGGTCGGCTCCAACACAAGTTCTATACTCATTGAACATGATTTTCAGTTCTTTCTGTCCTTAACCAATCTAATATTTCTTCTAATGCTTCTTGACTTGGGTGTTAATGTTACCTGTTTTCTCTAAAAATTTAATGATGATTTATAAAATTGTAACAGAAACTATAACATGTATTGTCATTGGAACTGATGGTACAAAAGCAAGGATAACTAAAATGGTTGGCACACTGACATGAAGGCAGTGGTACCCAACTGCACTAATGTTCCTTGTGTTCCTCACTGCCACTTTCATTTATAAATGTCCTTGATGAAGCAGTAAAAATTATTTTTAGTGACATCCCAAGCACTGAGTATACATCTTTTTAATATTTTTTGTGGCAAAATAGGAAGTAGCATAAAGCATACAGAAGTAGAATAGTGATCTTAAGGAAAAAACACTTGTGAAATTGAGTTGTGAGCTAATCTAGCAACTTGATTCAAGGAATGGCATTTTTGCCTGAAACAACTGACAAAGGATATTCAGACCTAGAAATCTGGTAAATATTTTCACAAAAAATCAAACAGACAAAGTGAGCCTGTCACTTCTAGTGAAATAATTGACAATATTTGTTACCAAAGATAAAATTCAAACTTCCAAATTAAAATTAGGAATTTGGAAAACTTTTGTCTACCACAGTGAGCAGGACAACTTTCTAATACTTAAAGGATTTTCTAATGTATGTGATTTAAAAAATATTTACATTGTTTAACAAAATGTATTAATACTTGTAATATCTGTATAACTTAGTGAACAATTATTTTCCAAATGGCAAATTGATAATGTTACAAAATGGTGCATGGGTAAAAGAGCCAAGTAAGGTGCAAGATTTTGATGTGAAGAATACAAAAAGTTTACTGATATACTTTCATATTCCACATTGCAACTAATCTTTAAGAAACTACCATTTAGTTCAGTTTTAGGGTAGTGTCCATAATTAGAAGAAAAAGCTATTAACATATTTCCCTTTTCCAATTACATATCTATATGAGGCCTGACTTTTTTCATATGCTTCAACTATGTGAAAAAAATAAAAAATATTGCATCATAAGATTCTAGCTGTCCTCTATTACATCAAACATTAAAGAGATTTGCAAAAAATGCAAAGCTGACAATTTTCTCACTAGATATTTTTTGTTTTTTAAAAATAGGTATTTTGCCCTGACTGGTGTGGCTCAGTTGGTTGGGAATCATACTGCAAAATGAAAGGGCATGAGTTCAATTCTCAGTTTGGTTCCTGGTCAAGGCACATGCTTCAGTACCCTCCCATCAAGGCGTGTACAACAAGCAACTGATACATGTTTCTCTCTCATGTTGATGCTTCTCTTTCTCCCTCCCTTCTCTTCTCTCTAAAAATAAATGAAATCTTTTGAAAAATGGATATTTTAGCCCTGGCTGATGTGACTCAGTGGATTGAGTGCCGGCCTACAAACCAAAGGGTTGCTGTTTCAATTCCCAGTCAGGGCACATGTCTGGGTTGTGGGCCAGGTCCACTGCTGGGGATGCATGAGAGGCAACCACACATTGATACTTCTTTCCCTCTTTTTCCCTCCCTTGTCCTCTTTCTAAAAACAAATAAATAAATAAAATCTTTTTTTAAATGGATATTTTAACTTTACTTATTTAATCCTCACTCGAAGAAAAGCCTATTGATTTTAGAGAGAAAGGAAGGGAGAGAGAGAGAAAGGGAGAGAAACACTGACCCGCTCCCTTGCATACATGTCCAGACCAGGGATGAACCCACAACCTAGGCATGTGCTCTGACCTGGAATCTAACCTGTGACTTTTTGGTTTATGGATGACACTCCCAACAACTGAGGCACATTGCCCAGGGCTCATTGTCATTTTTAAACATATTAAATAATTTTAAATACCTCAGGTTTTTTTAAGAGACTTTATTTTCTAGAACAGTTTTAGATTTACAGAAAAAAACTGAGCTAATAGTACAGAGTTCCCATATGCCCTGTACCTAGTTTTCATTACTTACAAATGGTATGGCAGATTTGTTACAATTAATGGTACATTATTATTAACTAAACTGCATAGTTTATCAAATTTCCTTAGTTTTTACCTAATGTACTTTATTTCAGAATGACCTATTACACTTAGTTACCAATTTACCTTAGGTTCTTCCTTGCTGTGATAGTCTCTCAGACTTTCCTTGATTTTGGTGAGTTGGATAGTTTTGAGGAGTACTGGTCAATTAGGATTTGTCTAACATTTTTCTCATGATTAGATTGAGGTTATAGGTTTTGGGTAGGAAGACCACAGAAGTAAACTGTCACTGTCATCCCATTATAACAAGGGTACATGCTATCGACTTGCCTTATGGCTGCTGATGTTGACCTTTATCACCTGGCTAAGGTAGTGTTTATTTCTCCACTGTAAAGTTACTCCCCCTGTCCCTTCCATATTGTACTCTTTGGAAGAAATTCATTGTATGTAGACAACATCCAAAAAATAGGGAATTATTTCCATTTCTGTGGGTACCTACATAAATTTTTTGGAACTCTTTTTGCATGGGAGATTTGTCTTTTCTCCCCCATTTATTTATTTACACAGTCATTTACTTATGTAAGTATGGACTCATGAATATTTATGTCACATTTTGAGTTATAATCTAATAAGTACTTTATTTATTTTGTTGTTCATATTGTTTCAGCTGTAACCACTAGGTGCTCTTTCATTTGCCATGGGTCTCAGCATCTTCCTTACATTTGCTTAATTATTTAATTCCAGTATACATGTATAGCAGTATCAGTTGTTAACCCATCCCTCCATGGGAAACAACTATATCACCAAGAGTACAATGTTTATGTACATTTCCTTTAGCCTTTAGTTTTACAGATTCCACTCATTTCCAAATGATTACCTTCCTCTCCCCCTCTACCTTCTTCAGTGAAGCTGTTTCAAACATTGTAATACAGTTAGATTATTTTGTCATAGCCTATATTCCAACTTGGGTTCCTCTGACATCTTAAGTGATTTATTTTATTTGCTTATATTAAGGTTCACTCTTAATATAAAGTTCTATAAAAGTGCTATAAAGTTCTGAGTATTGAAAAATGCAGTCAAATACCCACAATTACAGTATTATAGAGAGTGTTTTTATCACCCTAAAAATCCTCTGTGCTTCACCTTTCCAATCTTCTCTTCCTCCCACCAAGCCCCTGTCAAACACTGATTTTTTTTTCAGGATGTCATATAATTAGAATCATACAGTATGTAGCTTTTTTCAGACTGGCTTCTGTCATTTAGTGACATGCATTTAAGATTTGTCCCTCTGTTTTCATGGCTTGATTTCTTTTTATTGCTGAATAATATTCCATTGTATGGATATACCATTGTTTGTTTATTTATTTACTTATTGAAGGATTTCTTGGGTCTTCCAGTTTTGGGACTTACGAATAAATAATTATACACATTTGTGTGGAGATTTTATGTGAGGGCATATTTTCAAACCATTTGGGTAAATACCGTGAAGAACAATTATTGAATCATATGGTAAGACTATACTTAATTTTATAAGAAATTGCCAAACTGTCTTCCAAAGTGGGCTGTACCATTTTATACTCTCATCAACAATGCCCTGGGTGGGTAGTTTGGATGGTTATAGTGGCATCCTGCTGTGCTGAGGTTGTGGGTTTGATCCCCAGGGCACATACAGGAGATGACCAATGGATACACGATGGCTGGAGCAATGGGCTGTTGTTTTTCTCTCTCCTTCTCTCCTTCCCTTACTCTCTCTCTAAAATCAATACAATTAAAAACAATTTCTTTAAAAACACAAGTTTCTTTGCTCTGTATTCCCACCAGCATTTGGTGTTGCCAGTGTTTTGAATGTTAACCATTCTAATATATGTGCTGTAGTATCTCATTGTTATTTTAATTTGTGATTCCCTAATGACAGATGATATGGAAAATCTTTTCACTTATTTTTATATTTATTACTTTTAATTTTTAATATTCTATTTTATATTTCTATTTTATATTTTTATGTTTCTGTTTCATATTTCTATATTTCTATTTTATATTGTCTTTATTATGTTGAGGATATTTTCATATGCTTATTTGTCATCTGTATATTTTCTTTGGTGAGGTGTCTGTTCAGTCTTTTGCCCTTTTTTTTAAATTGGGTCACTTGTTTTCTTATTGTTGAGTTTTAAGAGTTCTTTTTATATTTAAAACAAATCCTTTCTCAGATATGTGTTTTGCAAAGATTTTCTCCCAGTTGGTGGCTTGTACTGTAATTCCCTTAACAGTATCTTTCACATAGAAGAAATGTTAATTTTAATAAAATCCAAATTAGCAATTTTTTCTTTGGGCTCAAGGAGTTTAATTCACTGGGAGAGAATAATCTAATTGTAAAAACAACTATTATTTTATCTTTCATTTTTTAAAGACTTTATTTACTTATTTTCAGAGAGAGAGGGGAGAAAAAGAGAGGGAGAGAAACAGTGATGAGCAAGGGAAACATCAGTTGGTTGTCTCTCACATGCCCCTAGCTGGAGACCTGGCCCACAACCCAGGCATGTACCCTGACAGGGAATTGAACCAGAGATCTTTTGGTTCACAGGCTGGCACTCAATCCACTAAGCCATGCCAGCTGGATCAACAACTGTTTTTAAATAAAATAATATTTTGTTATAAACTAATGGTATAGTAAAGAAATATACAATTACTTACAATATAGTTTCCAGCAAGTTTATGATCTTAAAATTTTTCTGAAGACCGCATTTGTCCATCACATTATAACATAATGTGACAGACCAGATGAATAAGAAGTGGTAAGTTCTATGAGCACTTTTAAAACACTGTATAATGAAAATAAGAGGAAAAGTATGTAGTTTCAGGGGACTGTCACTTAGGTAAAGTTTTTAGGGCTATGAACATTGTGCATGGATTCAAGTGAAGCAAAACTAGACCATATAAATATATTTTTTTACTGACTCTTCCATGCTGTCTTGATTACTATAGTTGTATACAAAGTTTTGAAATCAGCAACTTTTGTTCTTTTTCAGTGTTGTGTTGGCTATTCTGGGTCTTTTGTCTTTCCATATACACTTTAGAATCAATGTGTTGATATTTACAAAATACCAATTTTGATTGGTATTGTTTTGAGTCTATAAAGATCAATTTGGGAAGAACTGAAATATTGGAAAAAATGAAATGCTCCATTCCATGAACACAAATCTTCCTCCATTTATTTATATCTTTGATTTCTTTTGTTAGAATTTTGTAGTTTCCTCCACTTTAATTTTTAATAATGTAATAGATTACCAAAAGTTCTTTGGGAGTCCTCAATAATTTTAATCCTGAAACCAAAGGCTTTGAGATAGAACTGCTGTCTATCTTTTGGTCACCAAAGGAACTTAGTTTTCTAAGTATTAATTCAGATCCTTGCCATTTGTATTTTGTTAAGATTCACTTGATAAGCATTCTGCTCCTATTCTTACCATTGCAACACAGCTGGAATTGGAAACTTACCATTCACAAGTGATGAAGCTAAAACAGATATAGTCTTTAAAGAAATAAAAGTAAACGTACACGTTTTTATAATAAAATGGAAAACTTAGACATACTGGTTTCACCTAGTGATTTCACGCAAAGAATATGGTATGAAAAAAGCAAAGAAGAAACAAACAAAACCAACCACACAAAACTTTACACTGGAGAAATCTGACAAACAATACTTCAGTCACGTGATCAAGTTCAACATCAATGGCACTTCTGTGACCTTCCTCCTCCAAACCTGCAACCTTAGCCTGATCATGAGAAAAACATGAGACAAATTTCAACAAAGGAGCATCCTTCGATAAACCTGATCAGTACTCTCAAGGTCATTGAAATAAGGAAAATAAGAGAAATTATCATAGCCAAAAGGATGCTAAGGAGAAATGATAACTGAATGTAATAACATATCTTGGTTAGGATCATGGAAGAGAAGATAAAAAATGAGGAAATCTGAATAAACTATGAAGTTAGTTAATAGTAACATACTATTATTGGTTCATTAATTGTAATAAATATACCATACTAACATAAGATGTTAATAGTAGGGGAAACCATATGAGAATTGGGCTATGGGAATTCTCCACACTATTGGCTCAATTTTCCTGTAAATTTAAAATTATTTAAAAAAATAAGTACATTTAGGAGACTTCTGACCAAGATGGAGGTGTAAGGAGACACACTGTGCCTCCTCACACAGCCAAAAGAAGGACAACAATAATTTAAAAACAAAAAATAACCAGAACTGGCAGAAAATCGAACTGTATGGAAGTTTGACAACCAAGGAGTTTAAGGAAAAACATTCATCCAGGCTGGCAGGAGGGGCGGAGAGAGGCAGCCAGGCAGAGAGGGCTCGTGGCAAGGTGGTGGCTGACGAACCCAGTGAGGCAGCAGATAGTGGAGGGGAGCACAGCAAGGCTGCAGCTGGCTGGCAAGGCAGTGGATTGCGGACCGGGTGGTCCCACATTCACAAGCAGATAAACCAGGAGGAACAACTGGGGAGCGACAGACTGCGCAACCCAGGGCCCTAGCATGGGGAAATAAAGCCTCAAACCACTGATTGAAAGCACCTATGGGGGTTGAGGCAGTGGGAGAAACACCCAGCCTTACAGGAAAGTTTGTTGGAGAGACCCACAGGGGTCTAGAACATACACAAACCCACCCACCCAGGAATGAGCACCAGAAGGGCCCAATTAGCTTGTGGGAAGCAGGGGAAGTGACTGAAATCTGGCACAGAGTGGAGCAAGTGCCATTGATCCCTCTCATACCCCTCCCCCACATACAGCATCACAAGCCACTGAAATGGGTTGCCCTGCCTTGGTAAACACCTAAGGCTCCACTGCTCTCTAGTAACAGGTGCCTCAAGGCATAAAAAAAAAAAAAAAATGGCCCAAATGAAAGAACAGATCAAAGCTCCAGAAAAAATACAACTAAGCAAAGAAGAGGTAGCCAATCTATCAGATGCACAGTTCAAAACACTGGTAATCAGGATGCACACAGAATTGGTTGAATTTGGTTGCAAATTAGATGAAAAAGTGAAGGCTACGCTAAGTGAAATAAAGGAAAGTGTATAGGGAACCAATAGTGATGGGAAGGAAACTGGGGCTAAAATCAGTGGTGTGGACCAGACGGAAGAAACATCCAACCAAAAAATTATGAAGAAACAAGAATTCAACAAAATGAGGAGAAGCTTAGGACCCTCCAGGACATCTTTAAACGTTCCAACATCTGAATTATAGGGGTGCCAGAAGGAGAGGAAGAGCAACAAATGGAAAAGTTATTTGAACAAATAATAAAGGAGAACTTCCCCAATCTGGCAAAGGAAATAGACTTCCAGAGAGTCCCAAAGAAGTAGGACCCAAGGAGGAACACACCAAGGCACATCAGAATTACATTACCCAAGATTAAAATGAAGGAGAGAATCCTAGAAGCAACAAGAGATAAGGAGACAGTTGCCCACAAAGGAGTTCCCATCAGACTGTCAGCTGATTTCTCCAAAGAGACCTTACAGGCAAGAAGGGACTGGAAAGAAGTCTTCCAAGTCATGAAAGTCAAGGACCTACATGCCAGATTGCTCTATCCAGCAAAGCTATCACTTAGAATAGAAGGGCAGATAAAGTGCTTCTCAGATAAGGTCAAGTAAAAGGAGTTCATCATCACCAAGCCCTCATTACATGAAATGATAAAGGGACTAATCTATGAAAAGATGATCAAAACTATGAACAGTAAAATGAGAACAAACTTACAACTATCAACAACTGAACCTAAAAAAACAAAAACAAAAGCAAACTAAGCAAACAACTAGAACAGGAACAGAATCACAGAAATGGAGATCACATGTAGGGTTATCAATAAGGGAGTGGGAGGGGGAGGTGGGGAAAGGGTACAGAAAATAAGTATCATAGATGGTAGGTACAAAATAGAAAGGGGGAGGGTAAGAATAGTATAGGAAATGTAGAAGCCAAAGAACCTATATGTATGGCCCATGGACATGAACTAAAGGGGGGAATGTGGGTGGGAGGGGGTGTGCAGGGCAGGAGTGAAGGAGTGAAGGGGGAAATGGGACAACTGTAATAGCATAATCAATAAAATTTATTTTTAAAAAATAAAGTAATAAAAGTATCAAATACTGAAAAATTTAAAAAGTAAAAGAGAAAAGTTTACTTTTTTTAAAAAAACCCATGTATTAATGAAAAGAGCAGTGGTTTCCAGGGATTGGGGGAGGGTTGACTAGGTGGATCATGCCCTTTTTAGGGCAGTGAAAATACTCTGTATGATACTATAATAATGGACACATATACATTCATCCAAATCTATAAAATGTATATCACCAGAAATGAACCTTATGTAAACCATGGTCCTTGGTGACAATTGTACGTTAATGTAGGTTTATCAGGTATAACAATGTACCCCCCTCTGGTGGGGGATGTTGATATTTGAGGAAGCTGTGCATGTGTAGAGGCAGGGAATATATAGGAAATCTCTGTACCTTCCTCTCAATTTCACTGTGAACCTATACCTGATCTACGAAAATGAAGTCTATTAAAAACAATCTATTGACAGGGGACTCAAGACTTGGAAAATTTCAGCTTAAGTTAAAAAGTTGTAAGTCTAGCAAGTAATGTGTATGTTAAAGCTTTTGTTTCAGAAACTACAGATAAGGCCTGTCCTGGTTCCTGGGAAAACAGCTGACCTCCTGGGGCAATGGCTAGAGATTACCACCTGGGGACAACTGGAGGCATCTAGACCTTTGTGGTCTAGGTAGAGACAGATGACCACCGCCCCTGGGAAGAGCTAACTACCCAGGACAGGAATGTTGCAGCTTCTATCACCTAATCCTCCCTGAATCTCAAAGCCCTTACCGCACCTTATTTATTCCCTGGTATAAAAAGTCTAGCCTAGAAAGAAAAGGCAAAATGGTATGTTAGGGTATGAAGCCGCCATCTTCTCAGATGGCCGGCCATCTGAATAAAGCGCCCATAAAAGATTCAATCGCTGTCATTGCTTATTGGGTTTGGTAGTGACAGGCAGCCTGAACAGCGGTGTCTTTTCCGGTTACACTATTAGCTTGAAAAAATCTCTTAAATTTGAATAAACCTGACTTTATAAAAAACAGTAATATAACAAGTTCACATCTGGGAGATTGATGATGACCTATTTTTCCTGGAATGTTTAAGTCTGAATTTGAGTTTTGGAGTTTTCACAAGCAATATTTCAAAGATAATTTTCTGGGCTTTTTTCATAATAATTATGTCTCTAGTGGAGAGAGCTTATACTTTCAGAGAATTTTAGTATTTAAGTCATTAGGAAGAGGAAATCAGGAAGTGAGTTTGGCATGTTATATATAAATTACATTTATGCCAATTTGGTTTGCAATGGTATTACCTTTTTTGCTCAGTTATGACAGCCATATAATTAATATTAATGGCATGTAACATTTTTATATATTCTAAAATTACTTCATTCATTCATCAAAGATTTACTGAGTGCCCATGCAAAAGAAAGGGAGGCAAACTGACATTCATTCTTCCATTCAACAAATATTTATTGAGGGCATTTTGTAAAAGGAAATTTGCAAGGAGACTGGAATAAAGCTTTAAACAAAACCTATATGGTCTCTGTCCTCTAGTAAGAGAGTAAATCTTTAAACAATTACATAAATTGCTCTATTAAAAGTCTGTGAAGGAAAGAAAAGGAATGTTATATGTCAACCATTACAGAATTAACTTCCAATAGCATTTCTCACCTAATTATCACAAATACAAGTATCACAAGTTTACATGTGAGAAAAACAAGGCTCAAAGAGATTAAATTATATGCTAGGTACCCCAGGGCAAGTAAGTCCTGAAATGGAATGGTTAGTTCAGATTTAATTCTAAAGATCACGATTGAAAACACAATATTAATTCCTAAATTTCACAAAACTTTGGGGGGCAGAACCTATCTTGATTTTACTAATGAGAAAACTGACACTGTAAGGAATTAGAACCCAAATCCAAAACAAGCCCTGTAACTTTGATGATACAAACATATAAGTCATATATGTGGTAACTGCATAAATTTTTGTATACAAAATAATAGTAAGATGTCTTTGAAACAAGCTACAATTAAGCATTGCTTTTAAATCTAATTTTGGCAAAAAATATTACAGCTCTCTTGTTTGCTGAATTTTTAAAATTTTCTATGCTGATCAAATATTTCATTGTATTTTGGAAAGGGTTAGTGCTATGGGTAAGAGCTGAAAAGGAAAACAGTTCTGCAAACAAGCAGGCTGAATCTTTCTTTTTTAAAAGATTTTATTTATTTATTTTTAGAGAGGGAAAGGGAGGGAGAAAGAGAGGAAGAGAAACATCACTGTGTGGTTGCCTCTAGAGCGCCCCCTGCTGGGGACCTGACCTACAACCCAGGCATGTGCTCTGACTGGGAATAGAACTGGCAACCTTTTGTTCCCAGTCTGACATGCAGTCCACTGAGCCACACCAGCCAGGGCCAAGCAGGCTCACTCTTAATGAAATTATTTTATGGAAAAAAGTTTCTAAGAACAATTGTAATTTATATTATGCAGAATTTCACTGATATTTTTCAGCTATTGCAGATTCTTTGGATGATTCCATCAATGTAATAGGATATCGAATTCTTCTTTGCAGAGGAAAGACTGACAACATATCCACATTTACATGGGGTACAAATAGGGAAAAGAAGATGAAAAAAATACAAGTAATAAAAAGGAAACCAAGATTAATTCTGTAGAAAACATATATAGTTCTGCTTAAAAGTCTTTTTGTTGTCAAGTGGTTTGCAGCAAAAAAAAAAAACCCCATGGGATATAATATAGCAAAAAGAAAAAAATATATAACAGAAAACACATAAGTAGTATATGGAAATAATTCTTAGTAATAGTTAGGACATGATAAATTGCCCTCAACTGTAGCCTCCAAGTACATCTTTCTGTTTGAATCTCTGGTGACCACAACTTACGCTCATTTTATTAAACATAGAAATGTTTAATAAAGACTAATATTCTTTTTCTTTTCTCATATCTTTGTATCCTTATTCTTATCTCACCATATACAATGCTGTGATATTTTAAGACCAAGAATAGCAGTTTAACCCCCACTGTTTAAATAGATAAACATAAAAGATTTTTTTAAAATTCTGCCTCAAACCTTAAGGAAAGCATAGAACATATTTCCCAATGAATCAAAGCCTGGAAAATAAAAAATTGGCTTTGCTTACATTTTGGTCTGCTCCTTTTAAGCATTATTCTCCTGTCTTTGTCTTCCTTCCACCATCCTCTCTGATCTTTTGGTGTCTCCTCCAAATAGGTTACTATTCCTGAATTGACAGCAAAAACAGAAACTTTATTGTGTTTGCATAAGTTCAGTAAGCATTTGTTGAGTGGCTAGTTTTACTCATTCTTTCCATGAAAATGTCTACCACATGCCAGGTACCATTGGGAAAAGCAAAGAAAGAGAGAAGCAGAGAGGAAGACAGAAAGAGAGAGAGGGAGGGAGGGAAAGAGAGAAAACAACCCTTGGGGCCTTGGATTGTGGAACATAGAAAAATAAAAACCAAAAGCTTGTCTTAAGGAGAGATTACAGTCCGATACAAGGGAGACGAAACATAGAATGACTGACAACGACAGAGTCTGGTGAATGTCGCAGTAGAACTAAAGGAAGCACTGCTGGAGGACTTTAGAAGAGGGCTACAATATCATTTACAAGCAATTTAAAAAAATATATTGTATTATTTATTTTTAGAGAGAGGGGAAGGGAAGGAGAAAAAGAGGGAGAGAAACATGGGTGTTCCTCATCCATGCCTGGATGGGAACCAAACCCACAACCTAGGTGTACACCCATACCAGGAATGACACGGGGAACCTTCTGCTTTGGGGGAGGACACCCAACCAATGGAGCCACACAGGTCAGGGCTACATGCAATTAAAACAAATTTGTAACCCCTATTCAGCCCAGGAGAATATCATTAAAATGTGTAAGTCAGGATTTTTCCTATTGCAAGGGACTGAAACTGGCTTGGGCAAAATAAGAACTTTACTGGCCTGTGAAATAGAAAATATCATGGTACTTAGGCTTGTTGGATCCAAATGCCCAAAGAATGTTATCAAGACTCATTCTATTGCTGTCTAACTATCCCCCTCTGTTCTTGGAGTGTTATCTTTATCCCTAGCAATTCTTTTCACATGTTTCTTTTTACAAGTTCCAGGCCTTCATCTTGGAAAAAAGTTTCTCTCTTCCAATAGTTGTAGAAGTGAGTTTTATTGAACTAACCTGGTTATGTGTGTAGCACAAACACACTTGCTCTGCCCAGAGTGCTAGAACTCTGAAGTCTAACTGGACCAGTGCGGCATAAGATCCAAGGAGACCAAGAGAGGGATGGCTTTCCAGAGGAGAATCTGGGTATGATTACCAGAACATATCCTCACTAAAATCAATTAGCTACCTTTTTTTTTCCCATCTCCACTTCAATAAGTGTTCTTTAGGAAAGAGACTAGGTCTATTTTACCTGTGACATCTTAACAGACTTAGAGATGCTGGTCATAATCACCATGAAGTGGGAGCAAGGTATAAAATCTGAACAAGCTTCTAGCTTCCCTGAAGTTATTCCTTCAATATAGGTTTTATTCTTTGATCTGAAATACTAAGCATTTCCTGACTACTAAGACATATTCTTAAACAAATAGGAGGTCTGTTGAGAAAAAGTTCAGCCATTGTTAATGTAACAAGAATAGTTTGCAGGGCATTGATGTAACCTGGCAGCCAAGGAGAGGGGACTGGAATGCACATGCATGAACAATGATAACTTCACTGTACTAGTCATTGGGGGTGGCAGATGCCATTGAGTGAGCATGTGTACTGTGTGGCCATTGCATTCAAAATGACTGAGTGAGCAGAGTAACGAATCTGCATCAAATTTTGTGTTAAGCTTGAACATTCCTCCACAAAAACTATTTGAATGAATCAGAGGGCTGCAGCTATGGGCAACTGGTGATGGGCAGCTTCATCACTGAACAACTCACCTGCTCATGCATCATGCCTCCTGCAGAGTTTTATGGTGAAACATCAAATTGTCCAGGTGACTCAGCCCCACTACAGTCCAGATTTGATGCCCTGCAATATCTGGCTTTTACCAAAATTAAAATCACCTTTGAAAGGAAAGAGATTTCAGACTGTTGATGAGATTCAGGAAAATATGATGGGGCGGTTGACAGCATTGGGAGAACTGTGTGAGGTCCCAAGCTTCTTCTTTGAAGGGGGCTGAGGCATCACTATCCTATGTACAATGTTTCTTATATCTTGTGTCTTCTTAAGTAAAGTCTCAATTTTTCATAGCACATGGCTGGATACTTTCTGGACAGACATCATATATATCCATAAACCATTCTCCTTCTCCCTTATAAGAAATGTCTTGATTTATGCATGCCATTTCTTAACATTTTAACTTCATCAAAGTACTGAGAGAACATAAGACTATTGAGTGTTTTTGTTTTTTTTTTTAACTCAAAATTTCCTTAGAAAGGAGTGGATGCCCTGGCTGGTGTGGCTCAATGGATTGAGCACCAGCCCGTAAACCAAAAGGTCGCTGGTCTGATTTCCAGTCAGGGCACATACCTGGGCTGTGGGCCAGGGTCCCAGTTGGGGGAATGTGAGAGGCAACCAATGTCTCTCTCACACACTGAAATTTCTCTCCCTCTCATTCCCCTCCCTTCCCCTCTCTCTGAAAGCAAATAAATAAAATCTTAAAAATAAAAAAATAGCTCTGGCCAGTGTGGCTCTGTGGATTGAGTGCTGGTCTGCAAACTTGAAGGTTACAAGTTTAATTTTTGGTGTCAGGGTAAATGCCTGGGTTGTGGGCCAGGTCCTCTGTTGGGGGGGTGTGAGAGGCAACTGATGGGTCTCCCATATGTTTCTCTCCCTCTCTTTCCCCTTCCCTTCCCCCTCTCTAAAAATAAATGAATAAAAATCACCACTCGCACTCACCATCAGTAAGATGGCTAATTTAAAAACAATATTTACTAATTTGACTGATAAAACATTATTGTTAAAAATAAATTATATATATTGAGTAAAAGTAGCCAGACCCCTCCTCCAAAGAGTATACTGCATACTTACATTTATATAAAGTTCTAGAAAATGAAAACTCTTAAGTGACAAAAGTTCAGTGGTTGCTTGGGGACCAGGGGTGGGGGAATGGGAGGAAGGGATAAGAAAGGGGCAAATTTGGGGGGGTTGGGTGATGGACATGTTCACTATTTTGATTGTGATGATGTTTTTATGATTTCATGCAAATGTCTAACTTACCAAATTGTACACTTTGAAAATGTGCAGTTTATTGTATATCAAGTACACCTTAATAAAGCTGTTTAGAAAGTATTTTAGCCCTGGCTGGTGTGGCTTAGTGGATTGAGCATTGAGCAGTGCTCAATCCACTGGGAACAGAAGGGTCACCATCACCAGTTCAATTGCTGGCAGGGGCACATAACTTAGTTGTCGGCCATGTCCCCAGGTGGGGGTGTGTGAGATGCGATCGATCATGTATCTCTCACACATACATGTTTCTCTCCCTCTCTTTCTCCCTCCCTTCCCTTCTCTCTAAAAATAAAAAAAAAACAACTTTAAAAAATTGCTTTAAAACATATTGTTTTAAAAAAGAGAGAAAACAGGGGAAAAATAAAAAAATATTGTTTTAATCTGATTCCTGAAGTTACTGAGTGAATATTTTTCACACGCTTTAGTTATGAGTATATACTTCTGTTATTTTTTCCATGTTCTTTACTAATTTTTCTACCTGTGCCTTAATTTTCTCCTGGGTTTGTGAACTCTTTACCTATCAGGAAAATTCACCCTTAAAGAACTCCATATTTCTTTTCTCTGTAATTTTTCTGTTACAGCATGTTTTCAAGAGAACTCGTTTATTTGTGCAAGCCAATTTTAACCAAAGGCTGTACTATAATACCATAAATCTTTAAACTGCAGTAAGTTGTTAATCATCACTATGCAAAACAAACAAAAATCCCTTAAAAATTCATATTAGTAAATGAAGGAGTATTACAACCAATGCCTTCAGCACTGGCATCTAAAATACGTTGCACACCTGCTTTGATGTTTTGGAGCTGTTTTCATAAGTTATTATGATAGAGTAAACAGTAGAGGTGAAAAGATATTTTTTAAAAATTGTTAAACTTTTATTTATTAGAAAGAGAGGGAGGGAGAGAGAAACCTCAATTTGTTTGTTGTTCCACTTATTGATGCATTCATTGGTTGATTATTCTATGTGCCCTGACCCAGATCAGAACCCGCAGCTCTGGCATATGGAAATGAACTCTTAACCAACTCAGTGGCCAGCCAGGACGATGAAGGAGCTCTATAAACAAAATGTGTAAGATACTACTCTGGGACTTTGGCTACAAATCACTTGCTTAAAATAACGCACGCAGTAATTACCTTCTCTGACTTTCCTGGGCTCCTCCTTGGGCTACTTACTCATGAAACCAAAGGGGGATGGATAATGCCACGAATGATCTCACGCTGGCATGACGTCAAGAAAACTTGACGTCAGACGTCAGAAGGCGGTTGCCACGGGGACCATTCTCCACTGACGGCAGAGTCGTGAAATCCTATCACTATCACTACACTCAGTCGCCTTTTGGCCTATGCCGGGTCTAAGCTGCTAAAGACGCTTTAACCTTAAGGGGGCCTCAGGGAGAAAGTAGTGTTGCTGCCTCCCAGAGCCCCACCCCCGCGGCACACGGTCCCGAGCCCCGGCCAGTGGTGGCGAGCGGCGGCCGCAGGAAGCGGGCGGTGGCGGCGGCGGAGGGCGACCTACCCGGGTCTCCCTTGCTCCATGCAGGGCTGGGAGAAGGGATCCGCCATATTGGAGCCGCAGCTGAAAGTGTCTTGCTGCCGCGGCGCGAGCCGTTTGGAGGTGGCGGCCCCGGCGAAGATCTGGGAGGAGTCGGCTGCTCCGGGGCCCGCAAGGCTGGGGAGTGAATGAACGGCTCACGCTAGTCTCCTCCCTGCCCACTCCCTCCACTTTCCGCCGCGGGACCGGGCCGGGAGGGGGCTGGAGACTGCCGTGACGGCGGCAGCGGCAGGATGTTCTCCAAGAAGCCGCACGGGGACGTGAAGAAATCCACCCAGAAGGTGCTGGACACCAAGAAGGACGCGCTGACCCGCCTCAAGCACCTGCGCATCGTCATCGGTGAGGAGCGAGGGGTGGCGGTGCCCAGAGGCCTGAGCTGCCGGGTCTTCCCTCCACTGGGATCCCCTGGGGACTCTTCCCCCAGTGCCGGCGCGGTGCGGAGGTAGAGGGTGAGGCGTCGCCTCTGCAGGGACGCGGGAGGGCGGTTAATTTGGGGAAGAGAAAATTTGGCAGCACTAACACAGGGTTACCTAATTTTGAGGTAATCGTCCGAAGTCATTTTTTTAAAACTAGTGTTTCTCTAAAAACAGATCTGTTTTAGACTTTCGATAGACTTGGTGCCTGTGGATAATGGAGTTTATAGGATATGTTTGTCTGATGGATGACTACCGTCATCCCCACCCAAGTGAAAAGGAAAAAGTTCTTTCTCGAACAATATAGACCTTAATCTTTCAAGTTTCTTGGCCAGTGAGTGCTTGGAGGAAGCAGTTACACCTCTTTGGGAAGTGGGTGGTTCCCAAAAACTTGTGGGAAAGAGCCCCGCCCTTTGCTAATGCACCTTGTTCGTCACTACTGTCATTTAGAACTTTTATTAATTATAGCAATCAAGTAGTTTACAGCTTCCTTTACTTCTAGAGAATTGCACAGAATTCTACTTTTATTTAATTAAAAATTTTCTTACCGTCTGTTTCCCTGTACCTCTGTTTTGCTAGCAAACCAAAGAGCACTCTGAGTTATGGATAGGGAGTTAGAATCCTTTGGATACTGGGTCATTTCGTAGCCTGATAAAGGCTGTAATAATACTTATGGGATATCTGGTCCAGTACTTGGATCTTTTTAGGTGAAAAGGAAAGTTAGTTTGCTTGTGTTAATACAGAATTAATGGCAGAATGGAGTTTTGAACCTAACTGTCTGAATCCTAGTTTAGAGTTTATCTGAAGCTCTCTTTCTAATGAATTGTTTTGAAAATTGTTTATTTAGTGATATAATTCCTTTATTTGAGTGCCTGTTTCTCTGCTGTATTGTTTACTCATACCACGAGGATATCACTGGTAACACCTAACATTTGTATGGTGCTTTACAAAATGACTTCACATACATTATAATTAATGATCACAGTAATCCTACGGGTAGATATTATCCTTCATTATTTACTAATGAGAAAGCTGAAGTCTGGGAATGTCATCCAGGTACTAGGAGGCAGAGCCAGAATGGAGCCCAGATTTCGTATCTCCAGTTTGGTTTTTACTCTTCCTACATTTATGACAGGAAATTGTTATCACAAATATGTTGTATTTATTCCTGTGGAATAGGAAGAAAGCACTTGAATCCAGTTTAGTGGTATGAAAAGAAGCCTAGTTTTCAAGAAAATGTAAATCTAAATATAGTTAAGATTGTGAGCTTTTTATTTCTGTTCCTTATTGTACTTGAGAGATAACTCATTGAAGAAAAGATTTGGCTAAGAGAGTGAGACAGAGAAGGAATGTGTGAATGTAGGAGATGTATCACAGATAATGGAAGTTTGAAATTGAAGACTTAATGGAATTTGACACCTACTTGGGATAAACTGTAGGCTGGGTAAAGGCAGAGGTGTAAAGTTGAGTTCCAGTGGATGTTGACATTTCTTAAATTAAGCCATAGCTCTTTAATTATATAGAGTACAGGAGTGGTTCATATATACTTTTTTGGCAGAGAAGTTTCTTCCATGTGGGAGACATGGTCTAAATTAAGAGGTCACAAATGCCACATATTTTGTATGACCTAGTTTCGTTGGTTTGAAAACAAAACAATAATTAAAACAAACAAACAAACAAACACCCTGGCTGGTGTGGCTCAGTGGATTGAACCTTGGCCTGCGAACCAAAGGGTCATTGGTTCGATTCCCTGTCAGGGCATATGCCTGGGTTGCAGGCCTTGTTCCCTGGTGTGGAGTGTGAAAGAGGCAACCACACGTTGATGTTTCTGGCCCTCTTTTCCCCCCTGTCTAAAAGTAAATAAATAAAATCTTTAAAAAATAAAATAAATAAAAAACATTTTGCTTTTCAGTAGTTTATGGGCTTTTAAAAATAGAGCATATATTGTATGTAAGCATCTAAAATATTCTTAAGAACATTTCTGTCTCTCAATAAACATATCCTAGGGTGAGGATGAGAAAAAATAGAAAAAAAATTTTAAAGCATTGTTTAGTTTCTAAAGTTTTGTTTTTCTCTTACTACCCCATGTCTCCACCTTTTGCAGCTAACAGCTTTAAGATAATGACATTAAGTTCATAAAGTGGCTAACATAATGCCTGACATGTGGTGGATATTGACTAAATGTTAATTTTAATCATCTATAGCAAGGTAAAAATTCAGTGTTTTTTTACAGTATATTTTATTGATTATGCTGTTACAGTTGTCCCTGTTTTTCTCCCCCCTTTGCCCCCATCCGCCTTGTATGCCCCTTCCCTCCAGCAATCCTCACCCCTTAGTTTATGTCCATGGTGCTTCTCCCTTTCCTACACTATTTTTAACCTCCCCCTGTCTATTTTGTTTCTACCAATAATGTTTCTTGACTCCTGCATCATTTCCCCCTTTCTCCCCTTTCCCTCTCCTAGCTAATAACCCTCCACGTGATCCCCATACCTGTGATTCTGTTTCTATTCGGGTGGTTTGTTTAGTTTGTTTTTGTTTTTAGATTTTAGATTCAGTTATTGGTAGTTGTGAGTTTGTTACCATTTTAACGGTCATAGTTTTGATCTTTTTCTTAAATAAGTCCCTTTAACATTTCACATAACAAGGGCTTGGTGATGATGAATTCCTTTAGCTTTACCTTTTCTGGGAAGGACTTTATCTGCCCTTCCATTTTAAATGGTAGCTTTGCTGGATAGAGCAATCTTGGATGTAGATTCTTGCCCTTCATGACTTTGAATACATCTTGCCAGTCCCTTCTTGCCTGCAAAGTTTTTTTTAGAAATCAGATGATAATCTTATGGGAGCTCCTTTGTAGGTAACTCTGCTTTTCTTTTGCTTATAAGATTCTCTATCCTTAGCCCTTGGCATTTTAATTATGATGTGTCTTGGCGTGGTCCTCTTTGGGTCTAACTTGGCTGGGACTCTCTGTGCTTCCTGGACTTGCATGTCTATTTCCTTCACCAAATTAGGGAATTTTTCTTTCATCATTTTTTCTAATAAGTTTTCAATTTCTTGCTCTTTCTCTTCTCTGACACCCCTTATTGGACCTCTTGAAGTTGTCCCACAGGCTGCTTATACTACCCTCATTCTTTTAAATTTTATGTAAAGATTTTATTTATTTATTTTTAGAGAGAGAGGAAGAGGGGGAGAGAAGTATCAATATGTGAGACAAACATCGATAGATTACCTCTAGGCCTGCAACCCAAGCATGTGCCCTGTCCAGAAACTGAACCAAACTCTTTGCTTTGTTGGATGATGCTCAACCAACTGAGCCATGCTGGTCAGGGCTGCCTTCTTTTTTTTTTGGATTCTTTTTTCTTCTTGCTGTTCTGATCGGTTGTTTTTTGCTTTCTTATGTTCCAAATCATCAATTGATTCTCAGTTTCATCTACTCTACTGTTGTTCCCTATAAATTGTTCTTCATTTCAATTAGTGAAAACTTTGTTTCTGACTGTATCTTTTTTATGATGCTGAGGTTCTCACTAAGTTCCTTGAGCATCCTCATAACCAGTGTTTTGAACTCTGCATCTGATAGTTCTTCACTCATCTGTATTTCATTTAGCACTTTCTCTGGAGTTTTGATCTGTTCTTTCATTTGGGCCATGTTTCTTTGTCTCCTCATTTTGGCAGCCTCCCTCTGTTTGTTTCTGTGTATTAGCTAGAGCTACTTTGATTCCATGTCTTGATAGTGTGGCCTAATGTAGTAGGTGTCCTGTAGGGTCCAGTGGCACAGCCTCCCCTATCACCCAAGTGGGGTACTGGAGGTGCACCCTTCATGTGGCCTGAGTACACCCTTTTCTTGTAGTGGAGCCTTGGTTGCTGTTGGCAGATCAATGGGAGGGATTTGCCCAGGCCAGTCAGCTGCAAGGACTGGCTATACCACTGACCACCAATCTCTACCCTCAGTGAAGAATCAGCTGTGCAGTGGAGAGGTGGTAGTGCTCCGATGTGGTCTGTAGCTTTCAACTGGGTGCCATGGTCCTAGGGCTTCCCAGGTGGTGTAGGCCAAGGTCAGCCCCCACGTGTGTTTTGTCCACAGCCTCCCTTCCTGAGCTACAAAGCAATCTGAGGAGGCTGCTACTTGTGCTGGACCTGGAGATTCCCAGGCAAAGCCAAGCTGAGAACCTAGGCTGGCTGCTGTTAGTGCCTGTCCTGGGGCTCACTGAGGCCAGCTGTTGCTTGTTTGACAGGATTTAGGAAGTTGCGCAGCCTGAGCCATGAGGAGCCTCTCTGTGGAAAAACAGCTCGGGTGGGTCGGTAGGTTGGGTGGGGCAGAGTCTCTGGGGATCTCCAAGGTGGGTCAAACAGTGTTAGCCAGGTTGATGGAGTCTCAGATATGGAACCAGCCTGCCAGCTCTGGCTCTGTGAGTGAAAGGCTCAGAAAAGGGACAATGGCCTCTGCTCTCTCTAATGCCAGAATCTTCAGTCTCTGCCTGTATACCATTGGTGCCCTTCAAGCTGCCACCCCAGCACTAAAGCTAAGAGGGAGTGAGTCTGAGTCTGTGTGGGTTCTATAAAAAGAGCTGCTTGGGGATCCAGCAGTTTCTTCCATCGCCACAATCCCTGCTGGTTTTTAGAGCCAGAAGGTGTGGGGACTTGTCCTCCTGACACTGGAACCCTGGACTGGGGGTCCTGGTGTGGGGCTTGGAGTCCATGTTCCCAAGATATCTCTCTCAAATTTTAATCTACCACACATGATTGAGAGACCAGCCTGTTCAGTATCTGGGCCCTTTTTACCAGTATGAATGGATGTGTTTTCTTTAACTCTGTAGTTGTCACACTTCCACTCAACTGTTTTCTGATGGTTCTGAGTGATGGTGGTTCTATATTTTAGCCATAATTTTGATGTGGTTATGCAAAGAGGTGAGCCATGTCTGCCAGTGCCATCATCTTAACCAAAAGTCTCAACATTTCAGTGTTCTTGATTTAAAAAGAAAAAATGGAGTTCTTACTTAGCTAATAAATATTTTGATTATTGTTGGATCATTCTAATAGCTTTATTGAGATATAATTGACATACAATAAATTGTATATATTTAAAGCATATAATTGAGTAATTTTGTGTATATATACATATATGCTTATATATGCTACGGTACATATATACTGCATATAAGCATATATATAAGTATATGCTAAGTACATATACATATGTGTATATATGTATATATAATATACACACGTATATATGTATAGATACACACACGCACACACACTTTATGAAGCCATTATAACAATCAAGATAACAAGTACATCTATAACATCATAAAATGACCTTTGGAATTCCTTACTTCTGCCTCTACTTGCACCAACCCTCCTCCTACCCGGACAGTCAATGATCTCCTGTCACTCTAGAACAGTTTGCTTTTTGTAGAGTTTTATGTATACAGCATTACCGTATTTTGCTGTGTATGATGCTCTCCCATGCATATTGTGCACCCATGTGTTTGTGTGCATTATACATGGCATTATTATACACATGGTATGTAATCATTATACATGGCAAAAATACGGTATACACTATTTTTTGTTTGGTTTCTTTTATTCAGCCTTATTTTGAAATTTCTCAAATTTCCACAATTTCTCAAATTTCAAAATAGTATTATTTTGTTCAAGTATTGTTCAAATATTGTTATAGAATATGTCACTACTACATTGTTTTTATTGCTGAGTAGTAAGTATTCCACTATATGGATATGCCACAATTTGATTATCCATTCACCTGTTGATGGACATGTGGGTTTTTAGTTTTCAGCTATTACAAATAAAGCTTCTGTGAGGTATACTTGTTGTATAAACACATGCTTTCTTTACTCTTAGATAAATACCTAGGAGTGGAATGGCTGGATTATATGCAGTTGCATGTTTAACTTTTTAAAGAAACTGCCATAATGTTTTTTACCATTGTACATTCTTACCAGCAGTGTATGGAGAGTACCAGTTTATCCACAGATGCACTAACACCACTTTGTATTGCCAGTCTTCTTAATTTCAACCACTGTAAGAACTATGTACGGGTTGTGATTAGTATTTCCCTAATATCTAATAACATTGAGCTGCTTCTCCTGTCCTTATTTACCATTGTATAATTTCTTTGAAGTGTCTGCTCAAATCTTTTACCTGATTTTCTTTTTTTTTTTACCTTTTTTAAAATTGATTTTGGAGAGGGAGAGGAAGAAAGAGACCATCAATTTGTTGTTACACTTACATCTGCATTCATTGGTTGTTTCTTGTATGTGCCAGCAACCGTGGCATATCTGGATGATGCTCTAACCAACTGAGATACTTGGCCAGAGCCTAGATTTTCTTATATGATTTTTTCTAGCAGATTTACATTTTTAGGATCTATATTAAGGTCTATGATGTATCTTCAGTTTACTTTGTAAACATGGTATGAGATATGGATCAAAGTTTATTTTTTTGCACATGGATATCCAATCATTACAGCACCATTTGTTGAAAAAGACTACTGAATTGCCTTTGTATTTTTTTTTTCCAAAAACTCAGTTGTCCTATATGTGGATCTGTTTTTGGATGCTCTGTTTTGTTCTGTGGTCTATTTGTCTATGTTGGTGCCAATACTACAATGTCCTTTTGTTTTTTAAAAATTTATTTATTTATTTTTAGAGAGAGGGAAGAGAAACATCTATATGAAATCGACATTAACTGGGTTGCCTTTCACGTGCCCCTAAATGGGGGCCTGCCCTGAAACCCAGATATGTGCCCAGACTGGGAATTGAACCAGTGACCTTTTGGTTCACAGGCCAGCACTCAGTCCATTGAGCCACACTAGCCAGGGCTCACAATGTTTTTTTATTTACTGTAACTTGATAGTAAATCTTTAAATCAGGTAGTGTTGTTCCTTCAAGTGTGTTCTTCCTTTTCAATGTTTTTTTGGGGGGTTGGGGGGTTTTAATTCTTTACATTTCAATATGAGTTTTAAGATTAGCTTGTCAGTTTGTAAAATAAAGATTAATTTTCCTGCTGGTATTTTGATCAGGAGTATGGTGAATCTATAGGTCAATTAGGGAAAGGCTGACAACAATGTTGCAGTCTGACTCATGAACAAGGTATGTTTGTCCATTTATATAGGGCTTCTTTAATTTCTCTAGCAGTGTTTTGTAGTTTTTAATGTGCAGGTCTTATACATCTTTTTTTATTCCTGCATATTTTCTACTTTTGATGCTCTTATAAATGACACCTCTATATCCATTTCTGATTGTTGCTGGTGTAAGAAAATAAAATTAATTTTTTATTTAGCTTTGTATCTTGAAAACTTGTTATTCATTAGTTCTGTTCTAATTTAGCTTTCTATCTTGAAAACTTGTTATTCATTAGTTCTGTTAGTTTTTTTTTGTAGTTTCCATTGGATTTTTTACATAGACAATGTCTTCTGTGCATAAAGGACAGTTTTGCTTTTTCCTTTCCAATCTTCCTTTCCTTTATTTTTACTGCCTTTTTGAACTCACTAGAACCTTTAGTACAGTGTAGAATAGATGTGAGAGTGGACATTCTTGTCTTGTTTTTGATCTTGGTTAAACAGTCAGTTTTTACCATACAGTATGATAATTGTAGGTTTTTTATAGATAACCTTTATTATGTTGAAAACTTTCATTCTATTAGGTTGTTGAGTTTCATCAGGAATGGATTTTTCAAATACTTTCTGCTTCTGTTGAGATGAACAGATTTTTCTTCTTTTTTCATTTGTTAATATGATGAATTATAGTAATTGATTTTCAAATGTTGAATCAACTCTGCAATCTTGGGATTAAAAGTCAGTGGACATGCTGTATTGTCAGGTTTGATATGCTAAAACTTTGTTTATGATATATGTATTTATGTCCATGAGGGATATTGGTCTGTACTTTTCTTGTAATTTTTTTTTGGTTTTGATAACAGGTAATGTTAGTTTCATAGTATTATAAATGTTCTTTTTAAAATTTCTGGAAGTGTTCACTTAGAATTGGTATTATTTTTCCTTAAATGTTTATTAGAATTTAGCAGTAAAGCCTTATGAGTCTGGAGTTTCTCTGAGGGAAGGTTTCAGAACTACTATAATAGACAGAGGGGCTATTCAGGTTATTTTTTCATTCTTCCATGAGTATTGGTAGTTTGTGTGTTTTTTAAGGAATTTTCTCATTGCGTGGAAGTTGTCAAATTTATATGTATAAAGTTTTTTGTAATGCTCACTTATCCTTTTGCATTAGTAGAATCTGTGGTGATGTCACTCCTCTTATTTCTAGTGTTGATAATAAGTTTTTCTTTTTCTAATCAGACTAAGAGGCCTTTCACATTTTATTGATCTTCTAAAAGAATTAGTTTGTAGTTTAACTGATTTTCTTTTATTTTTCTGTTTTTATTTTATTGCTTTCTGTTTTGATATTTATCTCCTTTTTTCTGCTTTTAGTTCTTCAGAATCACCTTTTATGTAATCTCATGGGGTTTTGAACAAACAACACCTCTTTTTTAGTTTTAGTTTAATACATTCTTTTTCTAGTTTCTTAAAATGTAAACTGAGCTTATTAATTTAAGATCATTTTTCTTTCTACAATAGGCATTTATTTGATGATACAAAATTTCCCCATTATAAATTCCACAAATAACAGTATTTTGTATTTTTAGTTTTAATTAGATCTAAAATGTATTCTAAGTTTCCTTTTGTTTTCTTCTTTGTTCCATGTATTATTTACAATTGCATTCTTTGGTTTCAGATATTTGTTGTTTTTTTTTTGTTTAATTTCGTTATAGTCAGATAACATGTGTTTATGACTTGAATTATTTAAATTTATTAAAGTTTGATAGTTTGGAATGTTTTAACTTGATAGGTAAGTATTCTGTATGTATTTTAAAAAATATATATTCTGTTGTTGGGTTGAGTGTTCTAAAAATGTCAATTGGGACAAGTTGCTTGAGAGAGTTGTTCAAGTCTTCTATATTGAATATCCTTGCTGCATTTCTTTCTGTCTACTTGTTTTTATCAGTTATTGACTGGAGGTGGGGTGGTGGTGCTGAAGTTTCTGACTATAATTGTGGATTTGTCTATTTATTTTTGCAGTTCTATTTTTGCAGTTCTTTTTGCCTCATGTATTTTGAAGCTCCGTTATTAGGTTCCTAAACATTTGGGATTATTATTTCATCTTGATAAATTGATTCCTTTATTATTATGAAATGGTCTCTTTCTCCTTCATAATAGTTTTTGCTCTGGAATCTCCTTTGATAGTAATGTAGCCACTTCCACTTTCACTGACTATTGTTAGTAGTACATATATTTTCCTGTCTTTTAAATCTTCTAAGTGGATTTTTTGTTGACAGCATATGTTTGAGTTTTACTTTATTATCTAATAATTGCAACCCTTTAACTGAGATGTTTGGGTGACATCTTTAGATTTATCTTATAAGTGGAATTTTATATCTTATGACCATCTTCACTCATTTTCCCTACTGCCACCTCCTTCCTCTGGCAGCCACCATTACGCTCTCTGCCTCTATGGAGTTTGTTTTTTTTTAGGGGTTTTTTTAGGTTTATATAATCAAACAGTGTTTGACTTTCTCTGACTTACTTAACATAATTCCCTCAGGATTCATCTGTGTTGTAACAAATGGCAGGATTTGCTTCTTTTTTTATGGCCAAGTAATGTTCCATTGTGTGAGTATGTATGTGTGTACACACACACACACACACACCATATTTTCTTGATGCATTCATCTGTTGAGGAACACTTTGGTTGACTGCATGTCTTGCGTATTATAAATGCTGCAGTGGACATGGGGGTACAGATATCTCTTCAAGGTAGTAATTTTATTTCCTTCAGATATATACCCAGAAATGAAATTTTTATGTCATATGGTAGGTCTTTTAAAAATTTTTACAGGTGTTTTCCATAGTGTCTCTAGCAATTTATATCCTCACCAATGGTGCACGAGGGTTTTCTTTTCTCCACATCTTTGCCAACGCTTAGGTCTTGTCTCCTTAATAATAGCTATCCTAACAAGTGTGAGGTGTTATCTCACTGTGGACTTGATTTACTTTTCCCTGATGATTAGTGAGGTGGAGCACCTTCTTATATACCTGTTGGCCCTCTGTATGTCTTGAGAAAAACATCTGTTCAGATCTTCTACCCACTTTTTTAAAAATCTCACCCAAGGGCATGCTTAGTGATTTTAGAGAAAGGAAAGGGGGGATGGGGAAGAGGGGGAGAGAAACATCAATGTGAGAGAGAAATATCCATCAGTTGTCTGTCATCCATGCCCCCCCCTGCTCCCCCCCCCCCGGGGATCAAACCTGTAGCCTAGCCATGTGCCCTGACCAGGAATCAAATCCTCAACCTTTTGGTTTACAGCATGACTGAACCACACCAGCCAGGACTCCTCTGCCCATTTTTTAGTTGGGTTGTTTGTTATTTTGCTGTAAAGTTGTATGAGCTCTATATATGTTTTGGATATTAACCCCACATTAGATATATGCTTTTCAAATATTTTCTCACATTCAATAGGTTGCCTTTTAATTTGGTGGTGGTTTTCTTTGTTTACAGAAGCATTTTATTTATTTATTATTTTTTAAAGATTTTTAAAATTCACTTTTAGAGAGAGGGTTAGGAGAAGGAGTGGGAGAAAAACACCAATATGTGAGAAGTACATGGATTGGTTGGTTGCCTCTCACCCCCAACCAGGGATCTGGCTGGCACCCTAGGCATGTACCCTGACTGGAAATCAAACTGGTGACCTGTCAGTTCACAAGCTAGTGCTTAATCTATTGAGCAACACTAGCCAGGGCTATTTGTTTATTTTTAAAAATATTTTATTTATTTATTTTTAGAGAGAGGAGAGGGGAGGGAGAGAAATACCAATGTGTGCGAGAAATATTTATTAGTTGGCTCTCTCATGCCCTCAACTGGAGACACGTGCCTTGGCTAGGAATCGAACCAGTGACTTTTCGGTTTACAGGCCAGCACTCAATCCACTGAGCCACACCTGCCAGAGTGTGCAGAAGCGTTTTAATTTGATGTAATCCCACTTGTTTATTTTTTGCTTTTGTGGTCAGATTCAAAATATCACCACCAAGACCAATGCCAAGGAGCGTGCTGCCTGTTTTTTCTTTTAGGAGTTTTATGGTTTCAGGTCTTATATTCAAGTCTTTAATCTATTTTGAGTTAATTTTTGCATGTGTGTAAGATAGGGATCTAGTTTTGTACTTTTGTGTGTGGCTGTCCAGTTACCCCATCACCATTTATTGATGAGATATATTCAAGTCTTTAATCTATTTTGAGTTAATTTTTGCATGTGTATAAGATAGGGATCTAGTTTTGTACTTCTGTGTGTGGCTGTCCAGTTACCCCATCACCATTTATTGATGAGACTATCTTCTTCCTATTATATATATTCTCAGCTCCTTTGTCATAAATGATTTGACCACTTATGCATAGATCTTTTTCTGGACTCTATTCTGTTCTAGTGATATATGTATTTATGCCAATACCATACTGCTTTTATTACTATAGCTTTGTAATAAAGTTTGAAACCAGGGAGTGTGATGCCTCCCACTTTGCTCTTTTCAAGATTGCACTGACAGGCCCTGGCTGAGTAGCTCAGTTTGTTGGAGTGTCGTCCCAATACACCAAGGTTGCAGGTTTGAGCCCAGGTCTGGGCACATACAAGAGGCAGCCCGTGGGTGCATGCATGGGTGGAACAGCAGATTGGTATTTCTCTTTTGCGCGCTCTCTCTCTCTCTCTCTAAGATCAATAAAAAAAACAAGACTGCATTGGTTATTTGGGATCTTTTGTGGTGCCACACAAATTGTAGGATTGTTTTTATCTATTTCTGTGAAAAGTGCCATTGTTGAGACTTCTCATTATGTATGGATGTAGATTTTGTCAAATGCCTTTTTTGTACCTATTTAGACAATTATATGATTTTTATCTTTTATTTTGTTAATGTGATGAATTGATTCATTTGTGGATGTTAAACCATACTTGCATGGATGGAATTGATGCCCCCTGGTCATGATTATGACCCTTTTAATATAGTGTTGACTCTGGTTGGTTAAACTTTGTTGAGAATTTTTGCATCTGTGTTCTTAAGGGATATTTTAATTTTTTCTTGTAGTGCCTTTGTTATCAAGGGAATGTGGGCCTTGTTAAATGAGTTTGGAAATGATCCCTTCTTTTCTGTTATATGAGTATGAGAAGGATTGGTATGTTGGGTTTTTTTTAATCATCAGTGAAGTTACCTGGTTCTGTATTTCATTCTGGTGGGAGCTTTTTGATCATGGATTCAGTCTCCTTATTTGTAATTTTTCTGTTTAGAATCTGACTAGTGATTCATCATTGAGATCTGGATGATGCACATTTAATGTTATTATTGATTTGGTTAAGTTCGAGCCTGTCATCTTGCTGTGTTTTGTCTTTGGCCAGTCTGTTCTCAGTTTCCATTTCCCCCCTTTTTTTTGGTCTTCTTTTGTATTATTTGAATAAATGATGGTTCATTTTTAATCTTTTTTGTTGGCTGATTAGCTGTAATCTTTACTCATTTTATTGATTGCTGAGTGATTTATGGTATGGCATCTCTAACTTACCAGAGCCTACTATTAAGTGATATTATTCCACTGTTGATATTGTATAAGAACTTTACAAGAGTGTATTTCAATTTCTCAATCCAGTTTTTATGCTTTTTGGTCATATACTTACTTACACATGTAAATCTTGCACTATTTTATTTTGTTCAAATAAGCAATTATCTTTTAAAGATTTTAAGATAAAGGCATGTATTTACCTATGTATCACTATTTGCAGTGCTCTTCATTTCTTTGCAGAGACAGATATTTCCATCCACCCAGTTTCCTTTTATTTATGTCTGGAGGACTTCCTTCAGCATTTTTTCTGTGATCGTGATCTGGTAGTAGATTCCTTATGATCTTGTTGGTATAAAAAGTATTTTTTCTTCTTTTTTGAAAGATTTTGGCTCTGGCTGGTGTGACTCAGTGGATTGAGTGCTGGCCTGCAAACCGAAGAGTCACCAGTTTGATTCCCAGTCAGGGTACATGCCTGGATTGCGAGCCAGGTGCCCAAGAAGGGGGCTCACAAGAGGCAACCACACATTGATGTTTCTCTCCCTCTCTTTCTCCCTCCCTTCCTCTCTTTCTAAAAATAAAGAAAATCTTTTTAAAAAGATTTTAGTTTGTTTAGAATTCTAGGTTGTTAGCCTTTCCCTTTGTCCTTTAAAAATTTCACCCTGCTCTCTTTGTGCTTGCATTGTTTCTGATAGGGAGTCTGCAATCTGTATTTTACTCTGCATGTTTACATTATTTTTTTCTGGCTACATTTAAGATTTTTCTGTTCACTAGTTTTGAGCAATATGTGCTGTGATGCAATTTTTAAAATATTCTGTGGCTTGGGGTTCACTGGGCTTACTAGATTTGCGGCTTATGGTTCTCATAAAGTTTGGAGAAATTTTAGCCATTTTTTCTCCACTTAGGTTTTTTAAAGATTTTATTTATTTATTTTTAGAGAGAGGGGAAAAGAGGAAGAAAGAGGGAGAGAAACATCATTCGGTTGCCTCTCGCATACCCCCAGCTGGGGACCTGGCCCACAACCCAGGGATGTGCCCTGACTGGGAATCAAACCAGTGACCCTTTGGTTCTCATGCCGGAACTCAATCCACTGAGCCACACCAGCCAGGGCTGCCCACTTATTTTTCAAATCTCTTTTTGAAATTTATTAGCTTATTAATAAGTATATATTAGATAATTATATTAGAAAGTAATATTTGTATATTGTACAGTTTCATAGCAGGAAAAGTACTGAGATTTTAATTTGTTTGGAATCTTTTTTCCCTGTTTATCTTGGAGAGTTTCTATGGCTGTGTCTTTTTTTTTAATACATTTTATTGATTATGTTATTACAGTTGTCCCATTTCCCCCCTTCACTCCCCTCCACCCTGTACACCCTCTCCCACCCATATCCTCCCCTTTAGTCATGTCCATGTGTCGTACTTATAAGTTCTTTAGCTTCTACATTTCCCATACTATTCTTACTCTCCCTCTATCTATTTTCAACCTACATTCTGTGCTGCTTATTCTCTGTACCTTTTCCCCCTCTCTCCTCCTCCCACTCCCCTGTTGCTAACCCTCCATGTGATCTCCATTTCTGTGGTTCTGTTCCTGTTTTAGTTGTTTGCTTAGTTTCTTTTGGTTTTGCTTTAGGTGTGGTTAATAATTGTGAGTTTGCTGTCCTTTTACTATACATGTTTTTTTTTTATCTTCTTTTCTCAGATAAGTTCCATTATCATTTCATAAAATAAGGGCTTGGTGATGATGAACTCCTTTCACTTGACCTTATCTGAGAAGCACTTTATCTGCCCTTCCATTCTAAATGAGAGCTTTGCTGGATAGAGGAATCTGGGATGTAGGTCCTTGTCTTTCATGACTTGGAATACTTCTTTCCAGTTCCTTCTTGCCTGTAAGGTCTCTTTGGAGAAATCAGCTGACAGTCTGATGGGAACTCCTTTGTAGGTCACTGTCCCCTTATCTCTTGCTGCTTCTAGGATTCTCTCCTTCATTTTTACCTTGGCTAATGTAATTCTGATGTGCCTTGGTGTGTTTCTTCTTGGGTCCAACTTCTTTGGGGCTCTCTGAGCTTCCTGGAGTTCCTGGAAGTCTATTTCCTTTGCCAGAATGGGGAAGTTCTCCTTTATTATTTGTTCAAATACATGCTCAATCTGTTGCTCTACCTCTTCCCCTTCTGGTACCCCCTATAATTCGGATGTTGGAACATTTAAAGATGTCCTGGAGGTTCCTAAGCTTCTCCTCGTTTTTTTGAATTCTTATTTCTCCATTCTTTCCTGCTTGGTTGTTTCTTCCTTCTGGTCCACCGTATTGTTTTGAGTCCCAGTTTCCTTCCCATCACTATTGGTTCCCTGTGTATCTTCCTTCTTCTCTTTTATGGTAACCTGAATTTTTTCATCTAATTTGCAACTAAAATCAACCAATTCCGTGAGCTTCATGATCACCACTGTTTTGAACTGTGCATCTGATAGATTGGCTATCTCTTGGTTGCTCAAAAGGATGAGTCCTGGGGGATTGAGCTGTTGGAGACATGTCTCTCTCTCTCCTTTTTTTTTTCTTTTTTTCCAGTCTGGTCGCTCTTGTTAGGGTGAGGGGCCGAGCCTTAGGTGTTCACCTGGGCTGGACACCCCAGTCACTAGATTGTGACGTAGTATGTGGGGGCAGGGGCGGGAGGGAATAATGGCGGTAGCTCCGCTCTACTGGGGCCTCAGTAACCCCCCTGGGATCCTGGGTTGTGTGCTCTGCCCTGGTCCACAATGCTGCCTCACTGGGTCCGCCAGCCGCTGCTTACGTACTCAGGGTGCACCGCTGCGCTGCAATCTTGCGCGTCCCAGAAGGCTTACGCGCTCCCGGTTGCCTTATGCGCCCAGTTCTCCCCAATCTCTGCGTGCTATGACCCACGCCCGCTCCTCCTCTCCGCCCCTCCTACCAGTCTGGATGAACGGGTCTACTTCAACTTCTTGGCTGTCTGACTTCCATTCAGATAAATTCTCTATCAGTTCTGGGTGTTATTCTGCCTCTAAATTGTTGTTCTAATCTTGGTTGTGCGTGGAGGTACGGTGCGTCCACCTATGCCTCCATCTTGCCGGAAGTCCCTATTGCTGGGTGTTAAAGTTCACTAGTCTTTTGCTACATGCAGTCTGTTTATCTAGTTTGTTTTCATCTCAGACATCATAGTTATTAATCTAGTTCATTTTGTGTGTGTATATATTATATATGGAAATTATTTTGTATCTCTTATACACTTTAATTTTTGAACATAAAGAATACAATTAACTGGCGTAGCTCTGGATTGAGCGCGGGCTGCGAACTAAAGCATCACAGGTTCGATTCCCAGTCAGGGCACATGCCTGGGTTGCAGGCCACGACCCCCAGCAACCGCACATTGATGTTTCTCTCTCTCTTTCTCCCTCCCTTCCCTCTCTAAAAATAAAATAAATCTTAAAAAAAAAGAATACAATTAAAATAACATAGTAGTTCTCTGCTCATCCTAACATCTGTCAAATCTGGATCAATCAGCTGATTTTTCTCTCATCCTGGTTTGTTTTCTTGCTTCTTTGTACATTGAATAATCTTTGGATATCTGATATTGTGAATTTCACCTTCTTAGCTACTAGGTATTTTGGTATTCTTATAAAGTCTTGAGCTTTTTTTCTGGGATGCTGTTAAATTGCCTGGAAACAGTTTGATCATTTCATGTCTCACTTTTACAGTTTGTTGAATGGGTCCATCTAGGGTTAATTATTACCTGCCTGAGTATTAATACTTTCGTATGTATACTACTCAAATGCCCTGTTAATTATGAGGGGTGTTTTTTATAGCCCACCCAGCTCTTGGGAACAGGTACTGTCTTAGTCTTACGTAAGCCTTTGGTACTGTTCTCTCAAGTTCTTTCACATAGTTCCTTCTGCTGTTTGAGAAGTTTTCTTACTTTGTGTTATGATCATACTGGAAGGGGATTTTCTCAAGTTTCCTCAGTTGTCACTATATGCAGCTGTCTCCTCTTGGATGCTCTGTTCTGTGAACTAACTTATCTTGGTCTTCTTGGACTGTCAGGTCATTTTCTCAACATATGGATTCTACTGGCTCTGCCTGGATTCACTTTTCTCTCACCATGGCCTGGAAATTCTTCAGTAAGCAGAAGTCAAAAGTGCATCCTGTTTGTTTGCTGTCTGTCAGGAATGACTTTACCTAACTTCCATATCTGCTTGAAACAAACCCCCAAAATCCTGAAACATACATAACAGTTTCCAAGACACAGGACATCAGATGCTGATGATAATACCTTCTCATAAGTGAATGAGACTGAAAGTTGGCTTTGTAGAAAGCAACTTGGCTTCCATTTTTAATTTTTTTGTACTTAGAGGAAAAAAATCAATTGATTACTGAAGCATATTTCATATATCTCCAACCTGAATATATTAGTTTTTCACAAAGGAAGTTATATTAAAATATCTTAAATCAGAAAAATAAAAAAACTCGTCTTCAGTAGATATAAATGGTAATGTGTAAGAAAAGAAACAAATATTATATGATCATTAACTAAATAATCTAAAAGTGGTATAGATTAACTTGAACAGATATGGCTGAAAATGCCTGAGTCATTGTCACCTGTAAATTACCTATAAAATAAAGTAATGTGGTATTTGAATATATTTTTAAGGTTTGATATGCAAAATTATTAATTTTATATGACATTAGACTCATATTCTTTAATTTGTATATACTTTGAATTTGTAATTCTTTAATTTGAATCTCATTTGAAAAATTATTTGACCTCATTCAAATACTTTACCTTTGTTATTTTTGAAGAAGTGATTTACTGAAAGGTTATCTACATAAGCAGTGTTACTGATTAATTTGCTTAGCTGTTTCAGACACTGCAAGCCATCTTTTCATCAACATTTCTTTTATTAAGGATTTTATTGCATCTAAACAGTTTTACATGGCTTATAGAACTGAATAAAATGTGAAATAGAACAGTTAGTGATAAAGAACTGAAGGCCTACTATTTAAAGAAAGGAAACATTATCAGATTCCAGAGATGAGCTGGAAGGCATTGAATTTGGTTCTTAGATTTCCTAGCAGCTAAAGTGAAAAGAGAAGCATGTTGGGTTACAAGTTTTCTGTGTGTTAGTAAAGAAAGCATGTGTTCTGTTGTTGTTAAGATACTTTTTCTTGATTTTAAGTCCAATCACTAGTTGTGTGGATATGTGTTCATAAGTTACCTAATGTGTCTTTCTTATTTATTTATTTATTTATTTATTTATTTATTTATTTATTTACTATTTTTTTAAATTTTTAAAATATATTTTATTGATTATGCTATTACAATGGTCCCATTTCCCCCTTTCATTACCCTCCACCCTGTACACCCTCTCCCACCCACTCCCCCGCTTTAGTTCATGTCCATGTGTCATACTTATGAGTTCTTTAGCTTCTACATTTCTCATACTATTCTTACCCTCCCCGTCTATTTCCTACCTACAATCTATGATACTTATTCTTTGGACCTTTCCCCCCTCTCTCCTCCTCCCACTCCCCTGTTGCTAACCCTCCATGTGATCTCCATTTCTGTGGTTCTGTTCCTGTTTTAGTTGTTTGCTTAGTTTCTTTTGGTTTTGCTTTAGGTGCGGTTAATAATTGTGAGTTTGCTGTCCTTTTACTATACATGTTTTTTTTTTATCTTCTTTTCTCAGATAAGTTCCATTATCATTTCATAAAATAAGGGCTTGGTGATGATGAACTCCTTTCACTTGACCTTATCTGAGAAGCACTTTATCTGCCCTTCCATTCTAAATGAGCTTTGCTGGATAGAGGAATCTGGGATGTAGGTCCTTGTCTTTCATGACTTGGAATACTTCTTTCCAGTTCCTTCTTGCCTGTAAGGCCTCTTTGGAGAAATCAGCTGACAGTCTGATGGGAACTCCTTTGTAGGTCACTGTCCCCTTATCTCTTGCTGCTTCTAGGATTCTCTCCTTCATTTTTACCTTGGCTAATGTAATTCTGATGTGCCTTGGGGTGTTTCTTCTTGGGTCCAACTTCTTTGGGGCTCTCTGAGCTTCCTGGAGTTCCTGGAAGTCTATTTCCTTTGCCAGAATGGGGAAGTTCTCCTTTATTATTTGTTCAAATACATGCTCAATCTGTTGCTCTACCTCTTCCCCTTCTGGTACCCCTATAATTCGGATGTTGGAACATTTAAAGATGTCCTGGAGGTTCCTAAGCTTCTCCTCGTTTTTTTGAATTCTTATTTCTCCATTCTTTCCTGCTTGGTTGTTTCTTCCTTCTGGTCCACCGTATTGTTTTGAGTCCCAGTTTCCTTCCCATTACTATTGGTTCCCTGTGCATTTTCCTTCATTTCTTTTATGGTAACCTGCATTTGTTCATCTAATTTGCGCTCAAAATCAGCCAATTCTGTGAGCTTCATGATCACCACTGTTTTGAACTGTGCATCTGATAGGTTAGCTATCTCTTGGTCGCTCAGAAGGATGAGTTCTGGGGCACTGATTTGTTCTTCTGTTTGAGACATGTCTCTCTCTTTTTTCTTTTTTTCCAGTCTGGTCGCTCTTGTTAGGGTGAGGGGCCGAGCCTTAGGTGTTCACCAGGGCTAGGCACCCCAATTGCTAGATTGTGACGTTGTATGTGAGGGCAGGGTCGAGAGAGAACAATGGCAGTAGCTCCCTTCTCTGTGGGACCTCAGTCCCTTCCCTGGGATCCTGGGTTGTGCACTCTGCCCTGCTCCACACTCGCTACCTCACTGGGTCTGCCAGCTGCCGCTTGCATGCTCAGGGTCCACCCACTGCGATCTTGTGTGCCCCAGATGCCTTATGCACTCCCAGTTGCCTTATGCGCCCAATTCTCCCTGTTCTCTGTGCCGCGCCTGGCTGCTCGTCTCTGCCCCTCCTACGGGTCTGGATGAACGGGTCTATTTCAACTTCTTGGCTGTCCGACTTCCATTCAGATAAATTTTCTGTCAGTTCTGGGTGTTATTCTGCCTCTAAATTGTTGTTGTTCCAGTCTTGGTTGTGTGTGGAGGTACGATGCATCCACCTATGCCTCCGTCTTGGCTGGAAGTCTCCAATGTATCTTTTTTTAGAAGCATCATTGTGGTAGAAAGAGACTTTGGAGAAAATAGAAAAATAGGTGATTAGTATGTTGTTAGATCTGTTCTTTCTAAAATGAAATGTCTACACAATCTATATGGGTTTTTTCTATTTTTATAAATGGCATCACCATCCTCTAGGTCATTAATACATGAAACTTTCACCTTTGACAACTGATAGAAAAAGATAAGTGAATGTGAGGGTGTCCCACAAACACCTTAAACTCCAAGTATCCCAACTTAAATTTATCTTTGCCTACCACATTGTCTTCTTTAGCTTCTTGGTCCCTCTCTGTACTTTCCATTTCAATAACATTGAACCAGAAATCACTTTCTTAGTTGCCTGTACCTTTGCTAATAATGTTACTATAGTAAACTACCTTCCCGTCTGTCTTACACCTGAAAGCTTCTACTCTTCCTTCCCTATCACATAGATATAAGAGCTCCTACACTGTATATATTTACTTCTAGTAATCTGTTTATTACATTATAATGTAATCATTTATTTGCATTCCTACATTTTCATACCTTACTAAGGCAGAGGTGTATCATTTTATCTTCATATGACTAGACTCTGCACAGTGCCTGGCATATAATTGATACTCAGTAAATATTATGTAGTGTATGAATTACCATAAAACGTTCGGTATGAGGAGAGCAAAGTTGCTCTTTTGTGAGCAACTTCCTACCAATTGATAATGGTAGAAAAAAACACTTAAACTCAGCATTCTCATCAGAAGGAAACATCTTGTTGTCTTTAGTACCTGCGCAAAAGAAATTGTTTCAGAATCTGCACTATGTAAAATATAATAATGAAAAACAAAAACTAGGACATTAACCGAAAAATGTTTATGGCATTATGGCAGAGGTTATTATAACTTCCCCCATTATTGAAAGCAACCTTTATGACCCTTATATAACATGTAATTATTAGAAAACTATGTCTGATGAGCCTAACAACATTTTAGCTTTAAAGTGTACACCCTTCACTCTCCTTTTAGAGAATAAACTTTCCTATAGATAGACATAGAGGAGAATGTGACGTGAGGACACAACAAAACAACAGGTTGGTGGCTCTTAATTTGTCATAGCAACCAGTGGGGACTAATACAGATCTCTTGGTGATTTGGCCTTTTGCTCCTCAATAAGACTTTGAGAATCATTTAGTTAAATTCAGTGATATTATTGTTCAGGTTTTTTTGTTTGTTTGTTTAAATTGGATTGCTTTGAATCTGGAGATTTAATTTGGAGGAGGTTGACATCTCTAAAATATCTACTTTTTCTATTCTAAGGCATCTTTATTTATTTAGGTTTTCCTTAGTGTTTATAAATTAAAATTTTATCTTTTCCTCTAAGAAAGATTTCTGTATCTCTTTAAATAAATAGTAAAATAGTAAGCACATTTTATTTTATTTTTATTAAAAAATGTTTTTAATGTTTACCCAAGGATTTCTTTAATTGATTTTTTAGAGAATGAGAGAAACATCCATGTGACAGAGAACTATCAATCAGGTTCCTCCCTGTACACACCCCAGAAATCAAACCCGAATTCTAGGCATGTTTCCTGGCTGGGAATTGAAGCTGCAGCCTTTTGGTGGGACAATGCTCCAACCAACTGAGCCATCTGGCCAGGGCTGCATATCTTTTTTATGGTTAAGAAAGTTACATTTTAAAAGAAGATTACATATAAAAGGGATGCCTTCTGCTTCCTACAGAAGGAGCTCAGGTGACTACTTCATTAAATGGTGATTTAGATACAGGTCAAGAAGAAAGAATAGTCATTTGGATAAAAGCATATAAATCACTACTTTATATCTTAGAATAAAATCTAAATAATTCTAATTCTTCAGCACAAAGTGGAAGAAAAAATAAGCATAATTATTTTAAATATTGGAATAGGGAAGGCCAATCCTAGCACTTACACCAAATTTAGAAATTGTCATGGCAATGATTGATACACTTTCCTATGTAAAATATTTTAAACTTTTAATAGTACAAGTCATCATTAAAAGAGAAATAGCAAACTAAGAAACATTTGCAACATATTTACAAGAGTTAATTTTCTTAGTTTGTAGATTGTTAACATTTATAAAATGTTAACATTTGGAATGTTAAATGTTAAAATTTGGAAAAGGTTATAAAGTGTGATGTCAAGACACAGACAGACTCATGTTGCTGGCAGAATGTAAACTAGAGGGCAGTTTGACTGTTAAGTATCGAAATTTAAAATGTACATAACCATACCCTTTGAAACTACCATTTCCATTTCTTAGTATTCTGAGGATGTAAGTGGATAAGTGTGTAGGATATATGCATTGTTGTTTAGAATAGTCAACAATTTGAAACATTTTAAGTACTCATTTTGGGAATTACTTTTGAATTTTAAGTGTATTCTTTTTTTTATAATCTTTAATAGTATACTGATCTAAACTCACTTTTTAAAAATTTTTTAAAGATTTTATTTATTTATTTTCAGAGAGGGAAGGGAGGGAGGGAGAGGGAGGGGGGGAGAGAGAGCGGGGGGGGGAGAGAGAGAGAGACACACACACACACACATCAATGTGCGGTTGCTGGGGGCTGTGGCCTGCAACCCAGGCATGTGCCCTGACTGGGAATCAAACCTACAATACTTTGGTTCTCAGCCCGCACTCAATCCACTGAGCTATGCCAGCCAGGGCTAATTTTATTCTTACAGCTGAGTATTATGATTCCCAGGAATTGTTAGCATTCTAATAACTACTAAATAAATAGATTGTTTTTTTTTTTCACATGAACACAAAAGTACATTTCAGATATATCTTCATTTTTTGACTATCTTTTACCATTTAGTCCCCTTCTACCTCCCTCCCCCCTCTTTGAGAAGTTTTTAAGGAGTGAGCATTCTTATAGAAGCAGATGTCATGTGTTGTTAATAATAGCTAATATTTTGACCACTTTTATGTGGTTAGCTCTGGAACAAGCATTTTATGTTACCTGACTTAATCCCTGCAATAGCCCAGTGTGGTAGATAGTAATTAATCCCCAAGGAAACTTGAGTATTAAATATCTAGCAAGTAGGAAGATACAGTGGAGAAAGTCAGAGTATCTGGGTTCTGATCTCAGCTACTTTATTTATTTAACACTTTTATAGATGATTTACCTATCTATAAAATTAAAGTAATAGTACCTCATATTGTTGGAAGATTATATGAAAAAAATGCATTTGAAACAATTTATGGAAGAATTTAAAACATTATTTGAATTTTAATTGGAACCTTAAAGGTGCTAAAATTGAACCAGAACTATTATGACCTATTGAAAGTCAAGTAAAAATTTATTCTTAAGAAATAAAGTGAGTACAAACCACTGACTGATTTTCATGATGGTCTAGATTTTGTACTTTATTCTCAGGGGTTTTTTGTTTTTGTTTTTGTGTTGTTTTTTTTTTAAGATTTTTATTTATTTATTTATTTTTAGCGGGGAAGGGAGAGAGAAAGAGAGAGAGAGAAACATCAATGTGTGTTTGCCTCTCACGCACCCCCCACCAGGGACTTGGCAAGCAACCCAGGCATGTAACCTGACTGGGAATTGAACCAGTGACCCTTTGGTTCAAAGGCTGGCACTGAGTCCACTGATCCACACCAGCCAGTGCTGCTCTCAGTCTTTTTTTATTTTATTTTTTAAATGTTTTTATTTTCTAAAGATTTTATTTATTTTGTTTTAGATAGACGGGACAGGAGGGAGAAAGAAAAGGAGAGAAACAGCAATGTGTGGTTGCCTCTCTCGTGCCCCCTACTGGGGACCTGGCCTGCACTGCAACCCAGGCATGTGCCCTGACTGGGAATTGAACCCGTGACCCTTTGGTTCGTAGGCCAGTGCTCAGTCCACTGAACCACCGCAGCCAGGGCTCAGTCTTTTTATATATATATATAAATTTTATTTATATTTATATCTATATTATATTTTATTTATATATATCAAATTATATCTATATATAATTGATTATGCTATTACAGTTGTCCCATTTTCCCCCCTTCACTCCCCTCCATCCTACATGCCCCTTCTCACCCTCATTCCTCCCCTTTAGTTCATGTCCATGTGTCATACATATAAGTTTTCTGGCTTCTGCTTTTCCCATACTATTCTTACCTTCCCCCTTTCTGTTTTCTGCTTACCAGCTATGCTACTTATTCTCTGTACCTTTTCCCCTTCTCTCCCCCTCCCACTCCCCTGTTGATAACCCTCCATGTGATCTCCATTTCTGTGGTTCTGTTCCTGTTCTAGTTGTTTGCTTAGCTTGTTTTTGTTTTTGTTTTTGTTTTAGGTATGGTTGTTAATAATTGTGAGTTTGCTGTCCTTTTATTGTACATATTTATTTTCTTTTTCTTAGCTAAATCCCTTTAACATTTCATATAATAAGGGCTTGGTGATGATGAACTCCTTTCACTTGACCTTATCTGAGAAGCTCTTTATCTGCCCATCCATTCTAAACGAAAGCTTTGCTGGATAGAGTAATCTTGGATGTAGGTCCTTGCCTTCCATGATTTGGAATACTTCTTTCCAGTCCCTTCTTGCCTGCAAGGTCTCTTTTGAGAAATCAGCTGACAGTCTGATGGGAAGCCCTTTGTAGGTAACTCTCTCCTTTTCTCTTGCTGCTTCTAGGATTCGCTCCTTAATTTTAATCTTGGGTAATGTAATTATGATGTGCTTGGGTATGTTCCTCCTTGGGTCCTACTTCTTTGGGAGACTCTGAGCTTCCTGGACTTCCTGGAAGTCTATTTCCTTTGCGAGATTGGGGAAGTTTTCCTTCATTATTTGTTCAAATAAGTTTTCCACTTGTTGCTCTTCCTCTTCTCCTTTTGGCATCTCTATAATTCAGATGTTGGAATGTTTCAAGATGTCCTGTAGGTTCCTAAGCTTCTCCTCATTTTGTTGAATTCTTGTTTCTTCATTCTTTTCTGATTGGAAGTTTCTTCTTTCTCGTCCATACCAGTGATTGGAGTCCCAGTTTCCTTCCCATCACTGTTGGTTCCCTGTACATTTTCCTTTATCTCACTTAGCGTAGCCTTCATTTTTTCATCTAATTAGAGACCAAATTCAACCAATTCTGTGAGCATCCTGATTACCAGTGTTTTGAACTGTGCATCTGATAGGTTGGCTACCTCTTCATTGCTTAGTTGTCTTTTTTCAGGAGCTTTGATCTGTCCTTTCGTTTGGGGCTTTTTTTTTTGTCTTGAAGCACCTGTTACTAGAGAGGGGTGGAGCCTTAGATGTACACCAGGGCAGGGGTGGGGCAAACCACGTGGCTTTGTGACACTGTATGTGGAGGAGGCGTATGAGAGGGATTAATGGCATTTGCTCCCCTCTCTGCTGGATTTTAGTCACTTCCCCTGCTTCCCACGAGCAAGTTGGGCCCTTCTGGTGCTCATTCCTGGGTGAGTGAGTTTGTGTACATTATAAGATTCTGTGGGTCTCTCCAATGAACTTTCCTGTGAGGCCAGGAGTTCCAACTCCCCCTTTGTTTCACCTTGTTTATGTGCACACCAATGTAGGAACTCCCGGTCTGCTGCTACCTTGCTGGGCAGCTGCAGTTTTGAGTGCAACAGGGCAGCTGCAGCCTTGCACACCTGGCTGGGTCCGCCTGCCGCAGCCTTGCACACCCCGGTCCCCTAGCCGCCACCTTACTGTGAATCCTCTCTGCACGGCTGCCCGTGTCTACCCCTCCTACCGGTCTGGATGAATGTGTCTTCTTTAACTCCTTGGTTGTCAGACTTCCATACAATTCGATTTTCAGTCAGTTCTGGTTGTTTTTGTTTTTAAATTGTTGTTTACCTTCTTTTGGTTGTGCGAGGAGCACAGTGTGTTTATCTGCACCACCATCTTGGCCAGAAGTCTATTCTGTCTTTTAACTATTTAAAAAATAAGTGTAGCCGTAATTGCTGTGATTCAGTTGGTTGGGCATCATCCTGCAGAAGCAAAGGTTACCAGTTCCATTCCCTGTCATGGCACATGCCTGCGTTGCAGATTTGGTCCCCAGATGAGGCAGGTTGGAAAGGTAACTGGTGGATGTTTTTCTCCATTACAAGCACCTTTGGAGGCCCTGCCAAATGGGTCTTTAAGAAGGGGTCATGATACAGTCTTTCCTATAAGTCAGCTGGGCAGTGGCTTGGCAAGCTGCCTATAGATCAACCTGGCACCAAGGAATAGGCAAGAGTCACACAAAGTAACCTTGTTTCTACCCTGGGGCAGCACCAAGCTCCTTGCCCCTAGTTAAGGAGTAGATACATTTATACAGTCCTGAAATTACATTCAGCCCTTTGAAGGCGACTGTGAGGCTGATGCATCCTGGGTGAAAATGAGTTTGACACCCCTGATCTAGGAGGAGTATAACACACAGCAATCAATGGGAGTAATGAACCTTAGTCCCAGAGTCTCAGCCAGTGGGTCCAGATAGTCTGTGGGTCCACAGACAGCAAGGTGGGCAAGGGAGCTGTCAGTGTCTTGCAACGCAAAGTCTTGTGGAGTTGGGTCTGCAGGAAGGCCAATGAAGTCCTCCATCCAGCAGGGCTAGTCTCCAGCAGCAATGCAATTAGGAGATCAGCATGGAGTAGTGCAGCATCTTGGTGTGTGGAGCTTAGCTGTCTTGGCAATGGTCTAAGGTCCCCTCTTCTTACGTTCTTGAGGGTGGTGTACCTACCCCCTTCTGAGTCCCTCAATAAGTGTCTTGAGACCCTTGATAAGTCATCAAGAAATTCCTGGTGAGCACACCCTGGGATACTCCACCTCTACAGACATGTCTATTTGGGTCACGTGTGTAAATATCTTGAACACTCCTTTCTGCCAGGCATGACTTTTAATAGTTTCCTTCTTGAACCAGACTCGATTGCACATACTCTAAGCATGTCTGACCTGGCACCCATATTGTTTGACTGGACTGATGTCGTTTTATATAGTCCTGCTCTCCACGTATTTACATGTCGATGATTCTCCCTCTCTTTCTCCCTTCCCCCTCTCGACAAAATAAAAAATAAAATCTTTTTAAAAAATAAAGATAAATTAGAGAAAAAACTATCGAAAAATTACATTTTGGAAAACGAAGAATTGAATGAATAAAAGGAAAAAAATTCATTGTTGGTATTTTATTTCTAGTGAACACAAGGAAGTCCTTAAATCTTGTCACTTAGCAACATAAAACTAAGCAACTTATATGTGTGCATATATGTGCACACGCTTCCTTATACCAACAAGCAGTTTTTGGACACTATCAGGGTGTCTGAAATTTCAGTTTAATTTTGCCACTATCAACCCAGAGATAGAAAAAGATTCTGCAGGTAAAGAGCTCAGTTCTACAACAGTGTTCTCCACTTCAAATGCCCGTTGCAAGCCCAGGTTGTTAACTTATGCTTCTGACTGACCTGCTACGAACTAGAGGTTCCAACAACCCTCTCGTTGGGTTTTACTAATTTGTCAGAACAGCTGACAGAATGCAGGAAAACCTGTTTACTCACTAGATTGCCAGTTTATTTCAAAGGATATTAAAGGATACTAATTGACAGTGAATGAAGGAGCTTCTGTTGTGGATCTTGGGGCCTGCCCAGCATGGTGGCATGAAGTGTTCAGGTTCCCTAATGTGGAACCTGAAAAACAGAGGGCAGAGGAGCTGTCCTTTTGGTTTTAATAAAGGCTTCATCAGTCATGATGGACTAAATCATTGGTCAATGTGGGTTAAACTCAGTCACCAGCCTTTTCCCCTCCTCAGAGTTTGGGGGTAGAACTGAAAGTTCCAAACCTCTAATCATGTGGTTGACTGCATTGGCAACCAGCCTGAAATCTTAGCTGCTTTCCAAAATTCACCTTATTAACATAACAAAAGATCTTTATAGCTCTTAGCACTTAGGAAATTTCAATGGTTTTAGGAGCTGTGTGCCAGAAATGGGACAAAGACCAAATATATTTATAGATCTTGTTGACCAAGCATAAGTATTAGGAGTTGTCACTAGCATTAATTGACAAAGTTTTTATTCAAGGGTCAAGAGTCTTTTTTCTAAATTATATTTAATTGATTATGCTATTACAGTTGTCCAATTTTCCCCCTTTACACCCTTCCACCCAGCACCCTATACTCCCTTAGGCAATCCCCCCACCATGGTTCATGTCCATGGGTCATGCATATAAGTTCTTAGGCTACTCCATTTCCTATACTGTACCTTATATCCCCATGGCTATTCTGTAACTACCTATTTGTACTTCTTAATCCCCTAACCTCTTCGCCCATTCCCCCACATGCCCCTCCCATCTGGCAACCATCAAAACCCTGTCTGTAACCATGATTCTGTCCCTGTTCTTCTTGTTTGCTTAGTTCTTTAAATTCACTTGTTGATAGATAATGTATTTCTTTTTTTAAAAAAATATTATATTTTGACACTGAGTTAGGATTTTTTTTAAAGATTTTATTTATTTATTTTTAGAGAGGGAAGGGAGGGAGAAAGAGAGAGAGAGAAGCATCAATGTGAGGTTGCTGGAGGCTGTGGCCTGCAACCCAGGCATGTACCCTGACTGGGAATAGAACCTGCAGTGCTTTGGTTCACAGCCCGCACTCAATCCACTGAGCTACGCCAGCCAGGGCAGATATGTATTTCTTTTGCCATTTTGTTTATAGTTTTGACCTTTTTCTTTTTCTTCAGTAAGTCCTTTTAATATTTCATATAATAATAGTTTGCTAATGATGGACTCCTTTAGTTTTTTCTTATCTGGAAAGCTCTCTTTTTCTAGAGATTTTATTTACTTATATTTAGGGAAGGAGAAAGAGAGGGAGGGAAACTTCAATGTGTGGTTGCTTCTCACACACCCCCTACTAGGGACCTGACCAGCAACCCAGGCATGTGCCCTCACTGGGAATCCAACAGGTGACCCTTTGGTTCACAGGCTGGCACTCAATCCACTGAAACTAGCCAGGGCTTGGAAGCTCTTTATCTACCCTTCAATTCTAAACGGTATCTTTACTGGGTAGAACAATCTTGACTGTAGGTCCCTGCTTTTCATGACTTTGAACATTTCTTGCCAATCCCTTTTAGCCTGCAAAGCTAACAGTCTTGTGGGAACTCCTCTGTAAGTAACTAACCTCTTTCTTTTTGCTGCTTTTAAAATTCTTTATCTTTAACCATTGTCATTTTAATTAGAATGTGTCTTGGAGTGGTCCTCTTTGTGTCCATCTTGTTAGGGACAATCTGTGCTTCCTGAACTTGCATGTCTATTTCCTTCACCAAATTAGAGAAGTTTTCTTTCGTTATTTTTTCAGTTAGATTTTCAATGTCTTGTTCTTGCTCTTCTCTTTCTGGCAAATGTTGGACCACTTGAAGTTGTCCCAGAGGCTGCTTACACTTTCCTCATTTTTTTGGATTCTTTTTTCTTATTCTTGTTTTGCTTGGTTGTTTTATGCTTCCTTATGTTTCAAATCATCGATTTGATTCTTGGCTTCATCCACTTTCTCTTTTAGAGAAAGTGTTGTTTCTCTAAAAATTATTCTTTATTTCAATTAGTGAAAACGTCCTTTCTGACTGGGTCTTTTTTATGATGCTGAGGCCCTCACTAAGCTCCTTGAACAACCATGTAAGCAGTGTTTTGAACTCTGCATCTGATAGTTCACTCACCTCTATTTCATTTAGCTCTTTTTCTGGAGTTTTGATCTGTTCTTTCATTTGGGCCATGTTTCTTTGTCTCCTCATTTTGGCAGCCTCCCTCTGTTTGTTTCTGTGTATTAGCTAGAGCTACTTTGATTCCATGTCTTGATAGTGTGGCCTAATGTAGTAGGTGTCCTGTAGGGTCCAGTGGCACAGCTTCTTCTATCTCTCAAGCTGGGTATTTGAGGTGTGCCCTTTATGTGGCCTGAGTTGAGCCTTGGTTGCTATTGGCAGATCAATAGGAGGGATTTATCCAGGCCAGTCAGCTGCAAGAATTGGCTGTGACCCCTTACCACCAATCTGTGCTCTTCATGGAGGATTAATTGTGCAGGGGCAGGGTGGCAGTGCTCTGACATAGTCTATAGCTTTCCACTGGGTGCTCTGGCCCTGGAATTTCGGGGGGTGGGGATTCAGGTCAAAGTCAGCCCCCACCTGTGCTTTGCCTGGGGCCACCCTGGCTGACATATAAAGGAGTCTGAGAAGGCTGCTACTTGTGCTGGGCTTAGAGATTCCCAGGCAAAGCCAAGCTGAGAATCTAAGCTGGCTGATGCTAGTGCCAGACCGGGGCCTCACTGAGGCCAGCTGTTGCTTGTATCATGGGATTTAGGAAGTTGTGCAGCCTGAGCCACAAGGAGCCACTCTGTGGCAAAGCAGCTTGGGTGGGTCTATAGGTTGGGTGGGTCTATAGGTTGGGTGGGGCAGAGTCTCTGGGGATCTCCAAGGTGGGTCAAACAGTGTTAGCCAGGTTGATGGAGTCTCAGATAATGGAACCAGCCTGCCAGCTCTGTGGAGGGGAGTTTTAGAAAAGGGACAATGGCCTCTGCTCACCCTGATGCCAGACACTTCAGTTCTTCCCTATATGCCACTGGTGTCTTTCAAACAGCTTTCCTAGTGCTGGAGCTCAGAGGGAGTGAGTCTAAGTAGGAGGTCTGTGTGTGGGTTCTTTAAGAGGAACTGCTTGGGGCTCCAGCAGTTTCTTCCACAGACTCAATTCTTGCTCTTTTTTTGCAGGCAGTTGCTGTGGGAACTTATCTTCCTGGCACTAGAATCCTGGGCTAGGGACCCTGGTGTGGGACTGGGAATCCTCAGTCCTAAGACATCGGTCCTGAATTTTTTTAAAGGTTTTATATATTTTTAGAGAGAGAGGGAGGGAGGGAGAAAGAGAGGGAGAGAAACATCGGTAAGTGAGAGATACATCAATTGATTGCCTCTCTTGCACCCCCAACTGGGGACCTGGTCCTCAACCCAGGCATGTGCCCTGACCTGGGAGTCAAACTGTCAACCTTCTGGTTCGCAAGCCAGCAGCGCTCAGTCCACTGCGGTACACCAGCCAGGGTTCCCTCCCAAATTTTTATCCACTACACCAACAGCCAGGTGATGAATCTGCCTGTTCCATATCTGTGCCCCTCCTGCCAGTCTGGATGGTTGTGGTTTCTTTAATTTCTTAGTTGTCAGACTTCCATTCAGCTCGATTTCTGACAGTTCTGACAGTTCTGGTTGTTCTGTATTTTAGTTGTAATTTTGATGTGGTTGTGCCAAGAGGCAAGTTATGTCTCTATTCCAGGGTCTTAACATTTGCAAATCATTAAACACTACCCATGTGTTTCAAAGTAATGAGAAAAGTTGAGAGTTCTAATAATAAAAAGTATTGTCAACTATGAAACATCCAAATCTAAAATAATTTTGATGAGTTTATATGAACCAAACTGACAATTGCCAGGAAGCAAATTCTCAATGGATTGAGAAAATGCTCCCAAGAAGGGCAGTTTTGCATGTTACACAATACAGTGTTTCAGGAGAGGGGTCTTGGCCCTGAGCAGGTCTGCCTTGGGATGGCTGGTAATGTGTGGGTAATTGACTTAGCATAGAAAAGATTTCACAACACGAGTCCCCATAATTTTTAGAGGACTTTTATTAAAGCTGGGGAAAGTGAAACAAGGAAAGGCCTAGGATAGAAGATGCCACAGGAGAGGGACTAGGTGGGGAAATTACCCTAGCGTAAGCTGCTTTGACTCACCAAGAAGTCAGAGAAAAGGGGGTCTTGGGAACAGGTTCAAGGGGTTAGCCTGAGACGCATTTCCACTGCCCATTGCTCCCTGGGTGCAAGCCTCCTGGTCCCTTAAGAGGTTTAGGAGATGCATGCCTATAGGGCACAGGTAGCAAACACAAGGCCCCCAGGCCAAATACTGCCCTCCACCTTGTTTTATCTGGCCTGGCACTTTATTTCTACCTAGTGGCAGCCCTGAGTTCTAGCTTAACTATTAAGGAGTAGTTACATTTATACAGTCCTAAAATTACATTCAGCCCTTTGAAGGCAACCTCAAGGTTGATGTGGCCCTTGGTGAAAATGAGTTTGATACCCCTGCTGCAGGGACAGAAGAGAGAGAGGGGAAAGGTTCTGGCATACTCCCCAGATGGAGAAAGCATGTTGGGACCTTCCTTTTGATGATTTTTAAAGGCTGAGGGTTTGGCAGAAGTCTGGGGAGAATCTCAATAGAATATTCATCAGCTTTATGCTGACATACCAAAATGAGATTTATTTCCTCAGCTTTATCTGTCCTTGAGTGTGGTTGGCAAATGGTACTAATTGGAAGCTATTTATTTTCTGGTTGGGGAGAAGTGTAAGCCGTTTGTGTCCTTGGTTACAGAAGATAGGATTTTGCAATTTACTAGATGGCTATAAACTGCTTGTTTGTTTATCTCAGTTTCCCTATACCCTCCTGGCTTGTCTCAAAAGGAGAAGACATGAAGGGGTTACATGAAATCCATTGGTGATAGATTAGGGAGGCGGGAGAAAGCAAAGTGGGGAAATCTCTGGAATCAGATAAAAAGTAAAACAAATAGACACACATTACTGTTACACTGATGAATAAAGAATAGTTGACAGTTAACAATTACACAATAACAATAAAATTGAAGGGTTCTGTGGTCTCCTGTTCTGATGGGAGATTGTGTGTGCTGAGAGGTCTGTAAAAGGAAGTTACCCTGACATTTCAAAGGTACATTAATACAGATGCAAAAAGACAATAGACAAGCTCAGTTAAGTTAAAGATTGATCTTCAACAAGGAAGAAACTGGCCTAGGACATGACTTCCCTGCTATGATTCGAATTTAGTTAGGAAGTTTTCATTTCTCACCATACTTTGATAACTTTCAGTCTCTGAGTTTGTAAGGTTCACCTTGCAGTCCTGCCCTGAGCTTGTCAGGTTTAGTACGTGACCCCTTTCTCATCCACAGAAAATTCTTGAGAAGAATCAGTCCTGCATTTTTAGCCTCTGAATTGGTTTGAGATGATAATGTCCCAGATATCCAATGTCTGGATAATTGATGTCAGATGGTCAAGACAGGTGAACATTCTTTCCTAAGTTCTTTACTTGAACATTCTTTTCTAAATTCTTCTGAGGGCTATCTGTAGGGTGTGTGTGTGTGTGTGTGTGTGTGTGTGTACACAAATTTAAGTCCTTAGGCTAGTTAAAGTAACATATAATATATTATTCATGTTTCAACTCTGATCCAGTGAATTTTGTTAGCTTGGCTATGGCGACTATTTTGTGTCTTCACTCTTTCCTCAATCAGTCTCACAGCTAGTAAGCTGTAAGTTTGTGTTACCCAAAATTTGTTGCCATTGTCTAAATTCTTTTAAATTAGTAGCTTCAAGGTTCCCAGTCAGTTTTCCTTTTCCATCTATTCATCCTTAAAGCCTTCTAGAGGAAAGTTGGTTATTACACTACTATAAGCCACTTCTTAAAAACATGCCATTTCATGTAAAATGCCTTTAAGAGAAATAATTATCCATTTGTGCTTCCATTTCTTTCTGTAAAAATCTGAAAATGGTGGATCTGAGCAATTGTTTTAGTAACTATATAGCGTGCTTTGCAAGGTTTTCGGCAACTTCAAAGGAGTTGATGGAATAATAAAAGAATCATGTTAAATATAAAACATGTTATTAATTTAAAACAGAGAGGGATTGGATTGAATCGATGATTTTGGAGAAAGTTTTTTGGGGCAATAACTTTTGAGCAGTACCTTGAAAGATGCTGAGCATTTGAGTAGAAGTAAAAGAAGAGCAGTTTGGGTGAGTGTTGTGAAAAGGCCCCAAAAGTTTGAATTCTGGATAGATTTTGAAGAACTGACATGTAGCCTTATTCAAATTCATAATAGCTTTAATGGGGGAAACTTATATAAGAGGGCTGTGCAGCTGCTTGTTTCCTGGGGTGGCCAGGTGGGAAAAACCACCCCCTTCCAGGACAATGTTTATTTTTGGTTTGTTTGTTTTTTTAATAGGGGTAATAACCAGTGCATTTCTAAGTTAACAGATAACAGCAGGCAGTCATCCACATTCTACACATTCATCAACCTCCTTCCTGGGGGGCATGACATTTATCTTTGTGTAGCATTTTGGCTTTCTGGGTAGTCAGTCAAGCCTGAGGCTAAGAGAGTTAAACAGCCACAGAAGGTTAAACCCAGTCCAGCATTTCCCAGATGCCTTTACTGCTGGAGCCATATTGCATCTCTGACTTCTCCCACAGTGAAGGTAATGGTGAGAGCATAGATATGAATGCAGGAACCTGGAAGGAAGCTGTCTAACAAGCTTACCCTAGAGATGATGATTTAATGGCAAGGTAAATAGAAAGGAATGAGTGGGAGACACTGGGGAGATGATTTATGAGATTTGGTAACGAGGTTTTAGTGAGGATTTAGGAAGTAGAGATTATGCGACTCATACTACTCTTTGAAATCCTGGTTTTATTGATGAATTCATAGTAGGAACAGATTTCTCACTGCTAGCACTAATTCATATCAAGGCTACTCAGCCTATACACTGTAACTCTGCATCATTCATTCCCAGTCAGTGTTACTGCTATTCAGATTGTAGTCTGAAGACTGGTACTGGTTTATCAGCTGTTTTACTACATCTCTGCAACAGTTGAATGCAGAAATTGAAAGTGTTGAAGAGCTCATGCCAATTTGATGATGCTGTGACATCCAAGCACAGATTAGTAGACTTGTCTTATTCAATGGGGTGCCATCCAGGGGTGTCTAGCCTGTGGCCCTGGATGGCTATGAATGTAGCCCAACACAAAATCGTAAATTTACTTAAAACATTATGAGATTTTTTGTGATTATGTGTCACAATATATTTAATGTGTGGCTCAAGACAACTCTTCTTCCAGAGTGGCCCAGAGACACCAAAGAGTTGGACACCCCTGGTAGACCATTCTCAGCACTTTTCACTTTCTTTTCTAGTGATTCACTTACTATAAAGTATTAGTCCCTAATGAATTGGAATTAAAAACAAAAACTAGCCTTTCTATGATGGTTTGAGAAGCATGGTCTCTATAGTGTGTTCAGAATCCAATACATTCTATTTTATTCTGCTTTTATCCTTTGTTGTTTTAAAGTATGTTTTACCCCCAATGTAATAGTATTTACTCTCTTACTCTTCAAATATGCATATGTTTAATTATTTTCATTGTACAGAAGACTGCCTTTGAGTGGAAATGAAATGAGACATTAGTTTTTATTTTGGAGGTGTGGAATTAGAGCCAGAATATCAGTAGTGCTGTATTTTGATTACTCTTATTGTCTGACTACTCAATTAAAAAAGTAGAAGACAATATTTTATGTAATGATGTATTAAGAGCTAGCTAGTCTTGATTCTGTAAAAGTGAGGGTAATGCATTTGGTTGCAGTAAACTTCAGTAATTGGTGATACAACCGTTTGCAATTTCTAGACTTAGAAAAAATTTATTTTTTCATTCTGATTTCCATTAACTTTTTTTTTCAGATTCTTTTCAGACTAGCTCTCAGATTCAGTTAAGAGTCTGGCAAACCTCATAAATTGGGATGTCATATGAGTTGAACATTAGACTACCTAAAAGGATAGATCAGCAAAATAAGAAAAAAAAAACCAGAAACCTATTACCAGTCACTCCTCATTTCCCCATACTTCTTGCCCCTGGCAACCATTAATCTGCTTTTCATCTGTATTGATTTGACTGTTCTACATGTTTCATTGTAAATGAAATCATAAAATTTGTGGTCTTTTGTTTCTGGCTATTTTTACTTAACATTAGTTTTACTTAATGTAATGTTTTCAAAGTTCATCCACATTTTAATATACAGCAGTACTTCATTACTCCTTATGGCTGAATAATATTCAGTTGTATGGATATATCACATTTTGTTTATCTATTAATAAATTGATGGACATTTGGATTATTTTCACTTATTGACTATTATGAATAATAATGTTTAAGTATTTATGTGGCCAAATTTTCAATTCTTGGGTATACACATTCTAGGAGGTGAATTGCTGGGTCATTTGATAATTCTATATTTAACTTTTGGAGAACTGCCAAACTGTTTGTAAAGCAGCTACATCAATTATATTCCACCAGCAACGAATGAAGATCAAAATTTCCCTACATGCTTGCCAACACTCGTTATTGTTTATGTTTCTGAGTACAGCTGTTGCTGGTGAAGTGGGGTTCTTGAATTGTAACAAGGAAAGCATTCTAGCAGACCCATGTATGGGAGATTGTGGCATGGTAAGATTTATTTGTGGTGCCAGGTGCAGAATCAGGGAGTGCCCCTGGCTTCCCAAGTCTCATCTCCTTCCATTTAATCATGGAAGAAGTCCAGTCTTCTCTTCATCAAGCCAAAAACAGGCCAAGGTCCAAAAGTTCTGTACCATCAGCAGTCTCAGTCCCCATCTAGGTAGCTTAGGCTGTTCCTGGCTGTGCCGGGAACCTACAGTTGGAGACTACGTGGCTGTCGGCTGTGGGGCTGCTAGGGCCAGATGGTTTCTACTTCCTAGATCTTTGAGGTTATGTGTCCCTTATCCAATCCAGTCTTTTCCCCAGGCTAGACTGACAGGCCTCTATGGTTGCCATCTTTGCTCCTATTGCCCATGTGCTTACCTTTCCCTGTAGTCTGGGCTAGTGGACCAGGGAGACTAAAAAGTCAGTTTTTCCTCTTTGTACAGGTAGGGAGGAGTGTTAATCCCCTTGGTCTGGCAATATGTTACCCCTCTGGGGTTTGTGAAGCTGTAGCTTCTTGGTTGAGGAGGTTTATGCTCCCTAATTGATTATGCATAATGTCCGATTTCCTTTGCTACCTTTATTAATGTTTAGCTACCTATGCTAACATAGCCATTGTAGTGGACAGGAAATCATATCTCATTGTGGCTTTGATTTGCACTTCCATTATGGCTAATGATGATGAGCATCTTTTCATGTGCTTATTAGTCATTTGTATGTGTTTGTTTGTTAGTTTGTTTGTTTGTTTGTGAGATATGTCTATTCAAATCCCTTGCCTTTTTTTTTTTTAGGATTTTATTTATTTATTTATTTTTAGAGAGAGGGAAGAGGAGGGAGAAAGAGAGGAAGAGAAGCATTGATGTGCAAGAGATACATCAGCCAGGTGCTTCTTGCATGCCCTCAAGTGGGGACCCAGCCCACAACCCACCTTGCCTATTTTTAATTGGGTTATATTTCTTTTTATAGTTCTAAGAGTTCTTTCTAGATTCTGAATACTAGTGCCTTGTCAGGCATATGGTTTTCAAATATTTTTTTCATTCTGTAGGTTTTTAAAAAGATTTTATTTATTTATTTTCAGAGAGAAGAGAAGGGAGGGAGAAACATTAGTGTGTGGTTGCTTCTCGAGTGCCCCCTATCAGATACCTGGCCCACAACCCAGGCATGTGGCCTGACAGGAAATCAAAACAAACTGGCGACCTTTTGGTTCAAAGGCCGGCACTCAATCCACTGAGCCACACCAGCCAGGACCTGTAGGTTTTTTCTTTAGTGTCATTTGAAGCAAAAAAGTTCTGAGTTTTGATGAAGTCCAATTTATTTTTTGTTGTTGTTGCTTTTGTTTTTGGTGTCATATCTAAGCAACAATTGACTATTCCAAGATCATGTTTTCTTATAAGAGTTTTTTAAGTTTTGGTTTTATATGTGGTGTTTTGGTTTATTTTGAGTTAATTTTTCTATATGGTATGAGATAGTCGTACTGTTTCAGTGTTTTGAATATCCATTTGTCCCAGCACCACTTGTTGAAAAGACTATTTCCCCCCCATTTTGTTGTCTTAATATCCTTGTTAAAAATCATTTGACCATCAATGTAAGATTTTATTTCTGGGCTCCAATTATTCAGTTCATTTATGTGTCCATCCTTATTCCAGCACCACTCTGTCTTATAACTAACTTTGTAGTAGGTTTAGAAATTGGAAAGCATGTGTTCTCCAGCTTTATTCTTTTTTTAAAATTGAGGTGTAATTGAAAAATAACCTAGTATTAGTTTCAGGTGTACAACATAATGGTTCAATGTTTTATATATTGCAAAATGATCACCACGGTAAATCTAGCTGACATGTCATCATATTCATAATTGCAAAGTTTATTTCATGTGGTGAGAACTTTTAAGAACTAACAGTAGGCCCTGGCCAGTGTTGCTCAGTGGATGGAGTGCTGACCTGCAAACCAAAGGGTTGCTGGTTCGATTCCCAGTCAGGGCACATGCCTGAGAGGAATGCTGGAGGGGGAATGGTTATATTGGGCGAAGGGGAATAAAAGGGAGGAAAAAAATGGCACAACTGTAATAACATAATCAGTAAAATATACTTTAAAAAAAGAAGCTATAGACTAGTTCTAGAAAAAAAGATGAGAACTCTTGAAATATAGTTATTTCCATAAGAGAGAAATATAGAGAATCTAAGAGAATAGAGAAGAGATAGAAGGCATCTATCTTTTCCTTTGAGAGAGTAGAGCAAATGGAAAACAATCTTGGAAAATTCCATAGATGAGACATCACTAAGGAATTATTATGAATACATAGGGAAGATAATTCACAACGGAGAGTTTAAAGTGCTGTCTGTATATTGTTAGTATTTAACTTTATTCTGAAATCTTCCATTGAGTGTTAGAGCGGTCCAAGAAATTAATTGATGTTTACCCTAAACTTGAGTTTATGAACAAATAATAGTTTATTCTCTGTCTCACTCCCAGGTAAAAAAAAATTTTTTTAAAATTTTTTCCCAGTTGGCTTTTTCTAATTTATTCTTTTAAAGATTTTATTTATTTTGTTTTAGAGAGAGGGGAAGGGAGGGGGAAAGAAAGGGAGAGAAACATCAATGTGTGGTTGCCTTTTTTGTGCCCCCAGCTGGGGACCTGGCCTGCAAACCGGCATATGCATTCCCTGACTGGGAATCGAACTGGTGACCCTTCGGTTCATAGGTTGGCACTCAATCCACTGAACCACACTAGCCAGGCTTCCAATTTATTTTTTATTATAAAAGAAATTGTGTGTTTTATTCATAAACAAACTTGAATAGTTGGAAATGCATAAAGTAAAAAGGTGGGGCTTTTTTATTTTTTAAATTTTTTTTATTTTTAATGAGTGAAACCAAAACGATCTAAAACTGCAGCTTTTGATGAACCATTTGTTCTTGCCAGTCTTGTACCTCTCTTTGAACTTGATCTTGGCCTCCCACTGGGCCTTGAGTTTCAGAGCAGGGCCTCTGAAGACCTCCTAGTTGACGACTGTTTTGTCCAAGGGGATATCCATACAGTTCCTTGTGGGCATGAGGTGATTATAGTTAGAAACTTTCACAAAAGACTTGATCTTTGACCTCTTGGCAGTTTTCTTCTGGCCAATGGCAGCTGTCATTTTGCAGGGATAGTGGTCACTTCCAGTCACCACAACATGGATATAGGGATGGTCTGAAGTGCCATCTTCAGTGTTCATCAGGATGACCGCTTTGCTTTCAGAGTAGCATCTGGCCAGGACCAGTACCTCCTTCTCAGGTTTCGTAAATTTGCCCCTTTTGACAGCAGCCACTGAGGCCTGCAGCAGAAAGGCTAAAAAGAAAGTTTGCTGTTTCCCCTTTTTTCTTTATTTCCCCAGAAAATAAGCCAAACGATGAAATGCATGAATACATATTATACACCTACAGATGTCTTGCTTTAAGTAATAAATTCAGTCTTCTTAGTTTGCATTGAGAACATTTCATAGCATATCTCAAGATACTTTTTCTGTTTTATTTTTATTAAAATGCTCTAACCAAATGAATCATTTTGCTGGGTCCAATTATGATTCACATGTTCTTCATTCTGTTTCTTTATGTGTAGAATGCCCTTCCTGTTCAGCCTCATCAGTTCATGTCCAAAGTCCTTCCTCTCCTTGAAGGTCTTTTCAAGTAATATGTCTGTCCTCAGGCGTTTCTTCTTTCTCCACTTTCATACCTTATTGAGCTTTGAAAATAATTTTTGTGTTTCTAAATTGCCGTTATACTTTGTCACTTCACTTTCACTTTGTCACTTCACTTTCAGAACCTAACATTGTCTACCTTGCTAACAATTATATAGGTGTGGGGAAAGTTGGTTTACAGTTGAAATACAAATAATACAATAATTAATAAATAATATTACAAGAAGAATATTAACTGTTCCACATATAACTGGAAGCCTACTTTTGCCCAGCCCTGTATGTTTAGTTTTGCGTGCCCTGTATTATACTGACAGTTCTTTTAGAGCAATATCATCTATATTTAAGTTTTGTAATACTTAAAGTACTTATTTAGAAAGCCTGTTGTTAGGTACCTACTTACTGAATACATTTATTTTAGACATAATATATTATTATTCAATGGAAATACTAATTTTAAACTGTCTTAGGAAGAAATTAGAGGCATATCTGTGAGTTGAAAATTGAACTCCTTTTTTTGGTTTAGTTAATGATTTTGAATGTCTCTCGGAGGTTTTTTTCTTTTTAGGAAACAAAGGTTATGATGAGTTGATCAGCTCTTAAAATTAAAGCTAAAATCTTTAAAAACTAAAACTGTGAGAACAAGGGTGTAGATAAATACATACCTCAAATAATTTGATAGCAGAATTTTAGGAGCAGTTCTTTTTTGAAGGAAACTTGTCACTATCATATTTGTTCAACATAATTTAACATATGTGTAAATAGTAATCATTATAACTGTTTTCATTTATTTTTCAGAGAATGCAGAGTCTGTTGATCTTAAACAATTTTTTGACCAACATTTTTCACATATATATTATGTGTTCTTTGAGAATTTTGTAACTATTGAAGCTAGTCTTAAACAGAAAGGTAAGATGTTAAAAATCAATTCTGGTTTATGTTGATATTTCAAATAATTGTCATATGTTCATTTAAAAATAGACTCTTGGGCATTGGAATTTTAGTATTGCTTCCTTTTTTTAGTCAGGTAGCTTTTTAAAAAAATTTAACCTTGATTGTATTTTTTTCCCATTACCATTTAGTCCCCTCATACTCCCAGCCCTGTGGCAATCCCCACACTGTTGTCCATGTCCACAAGTCCTTTTTCAGTCAGGTAGCTTTTAATACCCCCTCACAACTATGGGTTAATAATACTATTCTTACTACTTTGAGTAGGCTTAGGAGATTTGCCTTGTTCCTAGTCATGTTTACTCGTTTCCTCTCCTTTGCTCTCCCCTAGGAGCATGTGTCAGGTTTCAGCAGTCATTTTTAGAGTTCATTTAAAAGTTTTCTACGATATACTATGATTTGTTTTTAGACATAAATATGTATAAATTTAATTGTTGAGAAAGAGTAGAAGAGATACTCTGATACTATGTTCACATTGAACAGAATACTTTAAATATTTTATGAAAAATCTCTGAGAAAAAGCTTCAGTGGTAGAAGTATTTTATTTTAGGCTATTAAAGTGGTTGTTAACAATGAAGATAAAAAGATTATGTTTAAAATATTTTTCTGTAAAAATGTTTTAGGTCACAAGTCTCAAAGGGAGGAATTGGATGCTATACTTTTTATTTTTGAGGTAAGTATCTGCTAGTCTAACTTTACTTTTCCCAAAAATAGTTCTTGGATCATACAAAAGAATATATTGAATTATAAAATATATAATAAAGCACTGTGAATCTGCTGTGCTTTTCAAAAACTAAATCACTGAATTGGGTGTTTTTTCTTTTTAACCTGAAAATATACCTGATTTAATTCTTAATTATTTTTTGAGGTACGCATATTATTTTCACATATAAACAATTATGTTTTTCTGCATTTGACACCAGAAAATTGGTACTGTATTTAATATGTTTACAAAAGTTAAAATTTTAATTTGAGGGAGGTTTATACAAATGGAGAACTTTTTTTTTTAAATTCCAAAACACTTGAGAGGATAATTTCATAGAACTGTTATATACCTAAGGAATTTATAGTTTCTGTTTTAACTGCTTTTCATTGCAAACATGTATTAAAGTAGTGTTGAATATTTTATAAATTGTTGTTCTGCATCACTTTGTTTGGTTGTGCAATAAGTCTTTATTGCTAAATAAACAGAAGAAAACATCAACATTTGATACTTTGCTAAAATTTGTGTTTTATTTCTACCACAATAATAAAAACTAGGGTAAGCCCCCATCTGCTCTCTATCCCCCAAGTACCTGCTTTTAAAATAACTCCTTGCTCTTTGTCCTGTCTTTGAAATTAAACAGTGATAACAGTTTTCTGCTGTTTATCAAGAATTTAGAGATGTGGAGAAAGCCAGGATTAGACCTTGTGACTCTGAAGGCATAGTAAGGAATTTGGAAGTTACTTCCTAAAGATTTAGTTGTTCTTTGTGCTGTGAATTAAAGAAAATTTACTGTTTTGTATTTTGATGCAGTTTAGGATTGGAGCAGTCTGATTGATACCTCTCTTAACTGTTGATTTAGCTATGATGTAGTCATAGCTAAAAAAAGATAGCTTTTTTTTTTTTTTTTTAGAGTTTCAGATAGAAGTAACTGGTATGGGTATCGGTTCTGCATTTATTGTCATTAGTCATTAACCCTGAGGAATTTGCTTATATTTACCTCCCCCAGTGTTTGCATGAATTATTTATAAGGCAAATAGTAAAACACAAATGTTTCGAGAAAGATTAAAAGTAGCCACAGAGAAGGTGAGATAATAATTGCTGGAAAGTCTTCCTTCAGACATTCATGCTTGCTGAATTCAGAAAACTGAAATGATTGATAAGTTAATTGGGGCATTCTTTCTATTAATATTTATTTTTCTATATGTAATATATGCTCATTATTAGTTATTCTTTTAACAGTAATGTTTGTCTTTAATGAATCACTAAATTTCACATTAGATACAGGGTTTTCATCTTTTAGAAAAAAATATTTGGTGATGTTTTCTACCTATAACAAGAACAATAAATATATACCTTTAGAGACTAATGATGACTTTTTTTAAAATGAAGACATTATAAACAAAGTGATTTGTTCTTTCTGGAATAAAAAGCTTCATTATGTAATATTAATAATATGGCATAAGAATATTAATATGGCATAATAATATTTATATTCTGTTTGCAGTTAAGAGTACACACAGTTACACTCATTTTTATGTTAACCACATAAAAACATAGACATGTTTATTTACATTTTATAAGGGGTTAAATCTAAATAATAATTTCATGTCATAATTTAGGAATGCTTTTGAATAGTCACAAACTTGTCTTTTCAACTTTCTGTACTTTTATTTTTCTACACCAAAATAAATATAATTATACAATTGTTGGCCAGCTATGGAAGAAATATTAAGAGGGCAAAGGTAAAGAAGTTTATCTCATGTGGGACCAGCATTTATCTGTGAAGAACTTTGTGATTTCTTCATCTCTTGTTTGAGAAGGACTAAAGAAAAGAAGATCATATCAAAGGGAAGATAGAGAGGCATAAAGCACGCATACTGTCCTTTGAACAAAAGAGTATAAAAGTACAAGTATTAGAAATTGGCATATTGAGGTTGGAATCTCTGTTCTTCTGCTTCCTTTTTTATTTTTGAAAGATTTTTGTAGTTTTAAAAAGAATTTTCATGTATGTGTTTATTTTTAGAGAGAGAGGAAAGCAGAGAGAGAGAGAGATCAATATGTTCTGCTTATTTATGCATTCGTTGGTTGATTCTTGTATGTGCCCTGACCAAGGATGGAACCCACAACCTTGTCATGTTGGGAGGACACTCTAACCAACTGAGCTACTCAGCCAGGGCTGCTATTCTACTTTCTAACCTAAACACAGTACTTTTACTCATTTTCTTATTTGTCAAATAAAGTTAATAAATTATTTTAGGATAGTTGCGAGGATTGTTAAGATACCATTATATAAAGTGTCTAGTTTTAAATAATAGTAGTAGTAAGAGCTGCAGTAACACTACACACGCACACAAATGTCATACAGTAAACAGAGTACTGAGAGCTTAGTTCAGCAGCATTGTACATATAGCAGCTGTGAATCCAGAATAATCCATACATACGCAACATGTAAAAGAAATTATTAAAGGCAAATTTCTGAAAGTATTATATGTAAAAAATGTGTATTTACAGTTAATCAAAACCTATATATATATTAACTGTATAGATCTCCTGAATTTTAAAATTTTGTTCTCAAACCTATAGTCATTATAACATATGGATTCCTTTGGGTTCACATGAATTAACTCAGTAGTACAAATATTTCATGAGATTTTGGTGAAATCAAAATATTTCCTCATGATTTATCAAAACAGGAGAAAGAACTACACAAAAAGAGAAAATGTCACAAATCTTAAAGAATATAAATCTGAAAGAATTAAAAACTTATCAGTGATATCCACAATGCAGGAATTCTAAGAATAGCAAATAAGCATTTTGAAATATATTTTCCACATCATTGCAAAATATAAATTTCATTAATTTACTGTTTCAAGTCTTTGTTAGTGTACCTTGTTTGGGGGGTTTTCAAGTTATGTATGCCAGTGCAGAAATAGTGCCAGTACTCATATTAGCTGAAAGACTAATTTGTATTTGTATTGTAATGCTGTCTTTTACATAAGAAACTCTTAAAGCCTTAGTGTAAGCTCTTTAATTTTTCACATTTCACAGAATGTATTCATTCCTTGCTTTTCCTTCTTTTTTAAATTGTTTTATTTATATTGATTTTTAGAAAATTTTACAACTTCTTCCAGAAAGGATTCATCAGCGATGGCAGTTTCATAGTATTGGTAAGTAATTTAAGTGTGTATTTAACATTTGAAATAAATGTTAAATACTGGGAATATAAAATAAAAATATAGATGAAAGATTTCCTATCACAATGGCTTATTGAATTTCTTTGTTCTATCTGTTCTTATACTCTGCATACATTAGCAATGGTGGTAGTATGATAAAACCAAAAACATAAAAGCAGACTCAGCTTCAAAATAAATATCTTTGTGAATCACGAATGGAAAAGTAATGCAAAGTGCCAAATAGAGCAGAAGCAATGGGCTCCAGGTTCAAAAGCAAGCAGTATAATTTGTCCACAAAAAGTGGGGGAGAATTGGAGTTAAGCTTACTGCTTGAAGAATCAAAATAAAGCTTCCCAGCTTATGAGACAAAGGTGATGAGAAAAAGTAGGGGAGAAAAACCTGCTGCGGGTTATTGTCAGAGACCAAACAGTCAGGAGTTCACAGACCTTCTGTTACCAGGCACTAAACCAAGATACTTTCTGATTTCAAGTCTGGTTCTGTAACAATTGCAGTGTCACCCCAGTGCTCTGAAGGTATAATAATAAGATATTCCTCTTCATGTTATAGAGGAATCTGCAAGTAAGCAATTGCTGGCTTTGGTTCACTGTCTCAATGTCAGGACTGACTACTAGTGATTCTCATCACCCTTCTCTTCTGGAGAATATGTGGACAACCACCAGATCTGTTGAAGTAGAATGTCTATAACCCTTATGTTTGTTTGTAAAAATTGTATTTGTTTCTCTTAAAAACAAGTCATACTGTGACCAGAGGAGAGAGGGGAGGGAATTTCAGGGGAAAAGGAGAAGGGTTTACAGGAACAAGTATAAAGGACACATGAACAAAAACAAGGCGGGGTGGAAATGGGAGGGAGGTGGGGAGGGCTGCGGGGGTGGGCTGGGATGAGGGTAAAAGGCAGAAAACTGTACTTGAACAACAATTAAAATAAAAAAAAAAACAAGTCATAGATGTATTTAGGTCCTACATTTCTTAACCAGTTACAGCAAATGACATCTCTGAGACTTTGAAACTGTAAGTCATACCGATTAAGAGTTCCAGAAGAAAAAAAAAGAACCTTATAACTTAATCAGGTGTGCCAAGACAAAGAAATATGGCCCAAATGAAAGAATACAGCAGAACCTCAGAACTAAGCAATGAGGAGATTGCCAACCTATCTGATGGAGAATTTAAAGCCCTGCTAATCAAAATGCCCACAGAACTGATTGAGCTTGGTTGAAAAATGAAAGAACAAATGAAAGATACCCAGAATGAAATAAAGCAAAATATTCAGGGAACCAACAGTGACAAGAAGGAAACCAGGATTCAAAGCAATGATTTGGAACAAAAGGAAGAAATAAACATCCAACTGGATCAGAACGAAGAAACAAGAATCCAAAAAAAATGAAGAGAGGCTGAGGATCCTCTGGGACAACCTAAAATGTTCCAGTATCCGAATTATAGGGGTACCAGAAGGAGAACCACAGCAAGAAATTGAAAACTTATTTGAACAAATAATGAAGGAAAACTTCCCCAATCTGGCAAAGAAACTAGACTTCCAGGAAATCCAGGAAGCTCAGAGAGTCCCAAAGAAGTTGGACCCAAAGAGGAACAGATCCAAGGCACATCATCATGAAGTTACCCAAGATTAAAAACAAAGAGAAAATCCTAAAAGCAGCAAGACAAAAGGAGACAGTTACCTACAAAAAAGTTCCCATAAGGCTATCAGCTGATTTCTCAAAAGAAACCTTATAGGCAAGAAGGGGCTGGAAAGTATTTGAAGTCATGAAAGGCAAGGACCTACATCCAAGCTTACTCTATGCAGCAAAACTTTCATTTAGAATGGAAGGGCAGATAAAGTACTTCCCAGATAAGGTCAAGTTAAAGGAGTTCATCATCACCAAGCCCTTATTATATGAAACATTAAAGGGACTTATCTAAGGAAAAAAAAAGACCAAAATTTGAACAGTAAAATGACACAAACTCACAATTATTAACAATTGAACCTAAAAGGAAAACAAAAACTAAGCAAATAACCAGAACAGGAACAGAATCAGAGAAATGGACATCACACAGAGGGAGTTCAGTGGGGAGGGGGAAGGGAGGAATGGGGGGGGAAAGATACAGGGAAGAAGAAGCATAATTAGTGGGTATAAAATAGATGGGGAAAGATAAAAATGGTATAGGAAACAGAGGACTCAAAGAATTTATATGTACAACCCATGGACAAGAACTAAGGGGGGAGGGGAATGCTGGGGGGTTGGGGGGCAGGGTGGAGGGGGATAAAGGGGGAAAATTGGGAAAACTAATAGCATAATCAATAAAAAATACTTTAAAAGAGAAAAAACAGCTCTGGACATACAGAGGGGGTATTGATTGATACAGGGGCTAAAAATCCAAAATAGTAAAGCCTTTTAGAATAAACTTCTTAGGTCAAGTTTGAGTCTGAAATGAAGCACCCATAATAAATTAAGAATTCTTACAACTCAATAATAAAAGTCCATTTTTAAAAATAGGGAAAATATTTGAGTAGGCATTTTACCGAAGAGGGCTTAAATTGCCGATAAGGTGATCAATAGAAGTGAAACCCTGTCTCGTATTTCATAATCAAAAATGCCCTCAAAGGTTGTCTGTGAAGCAACCTTTTGAGATATCTGAACTTCAGAAGTTTACTGTGCCTTCTGAGGAATGTAGACTTAAATCTCCATAGACTATTAGGCTGTCTAGTTGTCATGATTAATAATGTTCCAGTATCTAACCTGAGAATATACATAAATGATTATTTTTCTTTGTTACTGAGAAGAATCAAAAAACTCTTGTTTCTTTTTTGTATTCTGTATAAAGGAAAGTAAATCAGTGACTCGATTTTCATTCAGTTGAAAATACTAATATCCCTTTTGTTTTCTTCGACCCATATGCTTATGAGTGATTTTCATTTTCAGCTTTTCAAATAGTTGATGCTAGCACAGATTTTTTTTCTGTGTGATTTCTAATTTAAATTTTTTGTGGTTAGAAAATACACTTTATATAACATTGATCTTTTTCAAGTTTTTGCGATATTTTGTGGCTCAGAATATAGTCTCACCTGGAGAATGTTTTATTGTGCTTGAGAATGTGTATTCTGTAGTCATTTAAAATATTACATTAATATATGGCAATGATTTTTTTGGTAAAGATTTTATTTATTTATTTTTAGAGAGAGGGGAAGGGTAGGAGAAACAGGGGGAGAGAAACATAGAATGGTTGCCTTTTGGAGGCCCCCAACCAGGGAAAGAACCCGCAACCCAGGCATGTGCCCCTACCAAGAATCAAACTGGAGATCCTTTGGTTCACAGCTTGCGCTGAATCCACTGAGCTACACCAGCCAGGGCTGGTTTATCTTTATAACTTCAAGGTAGGATGGTATTTAATTAGACACAGTAAGTATGTGTAAAAAGAAAAACATGTTAAATTGACTGTACTGAAATTTAAAACTTTTGTATATTAGAAGATACCACCTATCCCAGTTAGTAAAAACATAGTTGAGTTACTTGTAAGAATGTATTTCCAATTTGTAGAACTGACATCGAATTAGTAGTCATAACATATAATAAGGAACTCTCATGTTAAACAAAATAACCCAGCTGAAAAATCAAAGATATGACAGGCCATCTGCAGAAACTTGAGTGGCCAAATGAAAAGATGCTGAATGTCAATAGGAGACATCAAGTGAAACATTAAAATATTTAACACTTAACACTCACTGACCATTTTTTTGTGTTGCCAATAATGTGTTACTGTAGTACTCTCATATGCTGCTAGCAGTACTGCTAATCTCCTTAACTACTTTAGAGGGAATTTTTCAATATTTAGTAAAGTTGTGATTAATCTTGTTTCCATTTATATATCCTGGGGAAACTCATGCATACAGGGAATCATGAACAAGAACATTTACTATAATCTTTGGAGTAGCAAAATTTTGAAAACAAACCAAATGTCCTAACATTAAGATGAATGGTATATTCTTACAATGGGATAGAGTAATAGAGAAGTTAAAATGAAATAATTAGAGCTACATACATCAATATAAGTATCAGAAGCCAATGCTAGATGTAAAAGGAAAAACAATGTATAGAATGACATGTTTTGTATGACACCATACATACAAGATTTTGTTTTGTTTTTACTATTTCTTAAACCTCAAACTTAACTCAGATTTGATTAGTTTTCCACTTGTGTTCTTTTTTTGTGTTCTTTTTCTATTCCAGGTTCCAGTACATGACACCACATGGCCGTTAGCATATATAAATTTTTAGGAGAGCTCATGGCTGGGCTTCACATAGTATTGCCTTAAGAAATTGAGTTTGCTCAAACATAAGGAAGGGAATTACAAATAAATCAACAGTTTGTTGAAACATTAAACCTTATTTTTCTATGACATATGAAACTTAACCAAATAAAGTCACAGGCTTGATCATTTGTATATAAACTCTGCTAGAAAGAATAAAAAATAGAGGATTAGAACAAATAGCTATGGAATAAATTCTTGTTAACTGGTATAAATATTTAAACATAAAACAATTCTATATATTTTATGGATTTATAAATAAGTAGTAATATAAAATATTTTTAGAGATAATTAATGCCAAAATCTGGAAAATGATTCAGGATGGTTTCACAGGAGGCTTCAGTGGTGCTTGTACTGTTAGGTAAAGCATTATAGATAATGTGAATAAATGAAATTTTTGACATTATAAGAAACATAGGACTATATTTAGATTCATCTAGACAAATGGTAGACCTCTGGATGTTTGTTGATGTTATTTCAGTATTTTATTGTAGATTAGAAACATATAATTTTTTTTAAATAATGGTTTTGTATATTTTGATGGTTTTGAATATTTTGAAAACTCAATACAATAGAAATATTTGTTAGAAAATATTAGAGTTATAGATGCTTGTATGCTTCACTAAATGGAAGTTTTCTATAGTGGTTTTTAATTTGTGTTAGTGATGGAGAAATATATAATTATATTCTCAGTCTAAATAAAAGGTGTATGAAGATTGTTATATTGAATGCAATTTTTGGGTTTAGAGTTTGTTCAATAGACTACATCATATTTAATTGCAGTAAACCATGTGTTGAATGGGTGACTTTTTATATACTCTTCTGGTCCCAAGATTATGGCCGGAGGGATAACACGGTCACCAATAATAATTTGGAGGTTGCCAAGGACTTGTTTTAAAGTGTTTTCAAGTCTGACTGAGAATGCTGACATTTAGAAAAATACAAGATGTGAATATTTAATGTTTTCTCTTTAGGTCTGATTTTAAAGAAACTACTTCACACAGGAAACTCCTTGAAGGTATATTATGATATTTCTTTTCTATAACTTTTTTTTTAAGATTTTATTTATTTATTTTTAGAGAGGGAAGGGAGGGAGGGAGAGAGAGAGAGAGAGAAACATTAATGTGTGGTTGCTGGGGGCTGTGGCCTGCAACCCAGGCATGTGCCCTGACTGGGAATCGAACCTGCGATGCTTTGGTTCCCAGCCTGCACTCAATCCACTGAGCTACGCAGCCAGGGCCTTTTCTATAACTTTTTAAAAAATAAATAAAGCATACAGTCTTTTTTCTTTTTATAAGATGTTATTTATTTTTAGAGAGAAGGGAATGGAGGGTGAAAGGGAGAAATACAGATGTGGGAGAGAAATATCAATTCATTGCTTCTCACACACCCCCAACCCAGAACCCAGCCCCCAACCTGGAACCTGGCCCCCAACCCAGGCGTGTGACCTGACCTACAATCACACCATGACCTTTCAGTTTGCGGGATGATGCCTAACCCACTGAGCCACACCACTTAGGGCACATATAGTCATCTTTTACATCAACTTTTTCCTAAAGAATTTTGAATTGTTTTTAGTCTACTTAATTGAACTGAATTCATTTAAAATATAGCAACATACCCCGTATGTATAAAAATACATACTAGGTTAACCAGGCTATTGAAAATTATTGTAGTTTTGCCACTGCATTAACTTGTTCACCAGAAATACTTTCCTCTGTGGTCTTCTAAAGACAAAAGTTAGTCATGAATTACTATTCATTTAATCACAGCTAGTATAAAGGAAGGAGGTAAGAGATCTATATAAATTTTTTTCTTTGTCATTATCTTATTGTACTATGGTAAGAGAAGCTACCCAGTCCAAAACATCTTGCTGTAGGTTAGATAAAAGTTATATTGTAGGTACTTTTGGCATCAAGGTTTGGGAGTAGCAGTACAAAGGAATAAGCCTTCCTACAACATCTTTAGCCTGTTTTCTAAGCAAACCATGTGATAGAAGCAGTTAAGTAGCTTTGATAGTGGCCATTATCACAGCTGTAGTAGGATGATTTCCAAAGTTCACTGAGGTTAGGTTAGCGAAAAACTTTATGTTTTGCTTATCTGAGGTTGAATTAAAACAAAACAAAACATCTTTTTCCAGTTCTCTTCCTAGGAAAGAATTTATTCATTCATTGAAATATGTATTGTCTTTTGTGTTTGGGGCATTGTTGTGGGTTCTTAGAAAACAGTCAATAAATAGGCCAAAATTCTTGCTTTGCAGCTTAGCAGAAATGATAACTAAATGAGATAATTTCAGACAGTGAAAAGCTTTTTAAAGACAAGAACATTGAGTTAGCTCATGAGGCTCCCCATACTCATTCCTCCTTTTACTAAACTTATTACAGCAAGGAAGACTCATTGTCCTCTCTCCTCTTGCTTCTTGGATTAGACTGGTGGTTTATATAAAGGAGGGAAGTAAATAAGAAGGAAATGATTTTCCCATTTTTTTCAGTTGGAAATTGTAAAGTAAAAATTACCTGATGGCTTTAAGTAGTTACAACCAAATTCAGTTTTTATTTGTTCAAAATCCATGAATTTAAATATAAAGATACTGAGGGTTTAGTAAATGTTGTGGGTGTAATATCCAACCCCCCCTTCCTTTCTCCTTCTCCCTCCATTCTCTCTTGCAAAGTGTCATTCTGTAATCATCTTCTAGAGAATTTTGGCCTTAAAAAGAAGAAAGTATTCGCGTAAGTAAAAATACTGTTTTTCATTTTATTTTATTTTAGATCAGGCGGGAAGGTGTTCGCCTTTTCTTATTATGGTTGCAAGCTCTTCATAATAACTGCAGCAGAGAGCAGCTTTGGATGTTTTCCTGCTTAATCCCTGGGTTTGCAGCACCGCAGTCTGAACATGGACCTCGAACTCTAGATAATCTCATCAATCCTCCACTTAACCTTCAAGAAAGTAAGATTCATGACATCTTATACATTAGTATTTTTAAATTTCCTGTGCAGTTTATTAGTATATTTTTAAATATTTTAAAATTTCTTATGTAGTTTGTTAATATATTTTAAACAAATATCTATTAACTGAGTAAGCTGAGGCCATATTTTAAAACATAGGTTTCATTCATCAGGTATGATGACTTCAACAGACCAGGAGATGATTGCCATTAAAAAAATATGTGTTATTCAGATATCCCAAGAGGAGAGGGCATGCCACGCCAGAGAGGCTGGCCACAGTGGGAAGTACCAGGGTCAGTCAGGTGGGATGGGGGATGTGGGGTGAGGGTCATGGGGAAGAGCCCTTATTGTGATTTCTGCAGGGAGGAATGTTCGGTACAGGGTGAGCAGAACGAGAATTGGCTAGTTTGGAAAACTTTAGCAGGCTCTGGGGCATGAGTAGTTGTCCCTAGTTGTCTCGTACTTGGCCCTACAGTGATTTGGTAGGGGGAATGGTAGCCCTGAGTGAGTCCAATAGAGGAGGCAGTAGAGGTGTGGACTCTGGGTTGGCTGGTTTGTATATAAAAGGCACACTCTCAGGCCTATTTTTACTATCTCTAGGAATTAGATAGTTCTGGAAAGGGCATTCTGTCCAGGGCCCTCAAGGCCCCTGATGTCAAAGCATCAGGAATACATAGTTAATATAGGCTGTTTACATTTATCTCCAATTTCTAAATCTCATGTATCATCTTGTATCCTTGAGTTAATTTGGATATGCATTAAAGCACAAGTGCCTTTTACTTTGTGCAAAGAGGATTATAAAAAACAATTTCTGTCCATTTCTGTAAGCTTAATTACTTGGCTGATACTTACTGAGAAATAAATTTAGAGACCTGCCTATGCCAAACCAGGTACTGATTGTGCTGCTTAAGAAATATTTAAGAGAATTCACCTAGTTGTGGGTTGATTTTTTAAATTTGCATTTGTTTTAATATTTTTTAATATCTGAGAAGTAAAAATATATAAAAGTTTCTTATTTTATAAGTGCACTTTTATAATCCAGGAACTAAGATGTTAACTTTCTTTTTGAGAGGGAAATAGTATTTCATCCTTTGAATAAAGTGACTAGCTTAAAGTAAGCACGGTTGTTACCTACTCTAATCAGATTTTTTTTTTATAGATGAATAAACATTCTTATTCAAATATTTGAATATATTACAGAATTTATGTAATAGACACTCTTCATGTGAATTTTAAAATATCATGAGTTCTTTCCCAAGTGAGATTTTATTTATTCTTAATTCCTACATAGCTGTCTACACAGTCCTGTGTCATATTCCCTCAATTAAGGGTTCATGAAACAGCTGAGTGTTAAAGTTTATGATTGTTGTGATGGACTATCAGGATGAGCTCAGCTTTATTTCAAGGTTCAGTCATTAGAATACTTTCAAGAAGTATAGTAAACATACATATTTTGCAGTTAAATTTTATTTGGGTCATAATATTGCATTGTTAAATTTGTTTTGTAATTGTACTAAACTTTTCTTTTGTCTTTGGATAGCTCAAGTCACTATAGAGGAAATCACTCCTCTCGTCCCCCCGCAATCAGGAGATAAAGGACAAGAAGATCTCACAAGCTATTTTCTTGAAGCACTTTTAAAATATATAGTAATTCAGGTACATGTTATCTTCTTTGATACCACCTCCTTTACTTTGTTCTGTGAGTAATTCCCCCCTCTTTTACCATTATTCTTTCATAGTGGATATTTGCTTGTTATCCTAATGGAAGAGTGGCAAATTTTTACTTTCAAAAATATGTTAGTATGTCCTTTCTGAAATAAAAATTATTGGAGACATTATGAACCTTTTAGAAAGGAAGCTGGGAGGAGAAAATTCTAAAGTAGACTCATACATATCTCCTTATATGAGTCATTTGTGTCTAGTACTTTCTAATTCTTTCATTTATAATTAGCAGCTGTGGTACTGTAAATGAATATCTAGTAACTTTGATTTAGGGATCAATCTGCCAAGTGGCAGCAGCTAGAGAGGTGGCTGAAGATTTTGCCCTGGCTGGTGTAGCTCAGTGGATTGAGCACGGGCTGCGAACCAAAGTGTCGCAGGTTCGATTCCCAGTCAGGGCACATGCCTGGGTTGCAGGCCATGACCCCCAGCAACCACACATTGATGTTTCTCTCTCTCTCTCTCTCCCTCCCTTCCCTCTCTAAAAATAAATAAATAAAATCTTTTAAAAAATGCAAAAAAAATTTAAAGATTTTATTTATTTATGTTTAGAGAGAAGGGGACGGAGGGAGAAAGAGAAGGAGAAAAACATCACTGTGTGGTTTCCTCTTGCATGCCCCTCACTGGGGATCTGGCCCCACAACACTGGCATGTGCCCTGACCAGGAATCGAACCAGGGACCCCTTGGTTTGCAGGCTGGTGCTCAATCCAGTGAGCCACACCAGCCAGGGCAACACTTTAAACTTATTTGTCTGTTTGTACTTTTTAAATTTCCAAGTGCATGTGTTTTGTAAAGTAATCTATTCATCTCTAAGACATGAAGGGAATTTGTCCTGACTGATGAAAACACTCTTAGCACATAACATTTCTTATAACTTTTCCAAACATAAAAATTCTCCGTCACTCAGAAACAAACGTTATGGTTAATTTGGACCTTGAATGAGTTTGCCAGGGTTTGGATCTTGTGTATTGTGACCTTTGGTAGATTACTTCTTTGTACTTAATATAGAGGTAAAAATAATATCTATCCCATTTTGGTGTTTGATGTTTAAAAAATTAGTGCAAAGTACTTAGAATAAAAAAGTGCATGACACACAGTGAATGTTCTATAGTGCGTAGCTTTTGCTATCATTATTGCCAGTTTTTTTTAAAAAAACACTTTTGTACTTCATGTAAATTTTAAAAATTGCTTTACTGGCTTATTGAGATATAGTTAAGGTACAATAAACTACAGTGTTTGAAATAAACAATATGATTACACCCATGAAACTATCACCACAATCAAGATAATGGGCGTCTCTATCACCAGTAAAAGTTCTTGGATCCCTTTGTAATCCATTCTTTTCCACCACCCCATCCCCAGGCAATCATTGATCTGATTTTTGTCTCTCTAATTTGCATTTTTCATATAAATAAAATTATATGGTACATGAGTTTTTTGTTTGTTTTGGTCTCTTTTTTTCAGCATAATTATTTTGAAAATCGTTCATATTGTTCTACGTATTAATAGTTTGATCCTTTTTATTGCTGAGTACCTTCCCATTTTAGTGATATACCACAATTTGTTATCCAATCATCTGTTAATGGTAATATGAGTTGTTTCTCATTTTTGGCTATTACAAATAAAACTGCTATGAATATTGATAAATAAGTCTTTGTGTGGACACAAAGTTTTCCTGGCGTAAATACCCAGTAGTGGAATGGCTGAGTTGAAGGGTAGGTGGGTATTGACTTTTTAAGACACTATCACACTGCTTTCCAAATGTTTGTACCCTTTTACATTTTACCAGCAGTGTATGAGACTGAAAGTTGATTCACATTCTCACCAGCAGTTGGAAAGGTTAGCCTGTAATTTTAGCCATTCTAAAGTGAGTATATATTGGTATTTCATTGGCACCCACTTTTTTCCTTTACCATCCTCATACTTAGATAACTTCCTCGCCCTACTGGAATTCTCACACCCCATATTTTACTGCTTTGTTTCCTCCTCCTGTCACCCCCACACTCCCACCTTATGGACACTGCCCTCACCTCTCTGACTCTTGAGTCCACTCCAGGCTACTACTGCCTATACCCACGTTATGGATGCCCTACTTCTTGTGGTTAGGCTGTGATTACCTGCACTAGACTGCTATTGCTTTCACTTCCCCTGCCCCCTCACATATTTTGTGCAACTTTTAGGCTGAATTATTTTAGAAGATGCAAAGGGAAACTAACAAAGATTAGTATCTTTGTTATTAGTAGAACTGAGTTTTGAATCAACTTTGACAGTTTTCCAGAGCACATTTTAACTTCTAAGATTTTTGGAATATAACCTATGTAATGTATCTGTGTGTCATTAGACTGGTTTTTAAGATTTGTTCTTTAAATATATGTACATACTTACATATTGCTATATATCTTCACAGTGTAACAGTTCCGTATATGGCTCAAGTAACCTTTTTTAAACTTATTTACTATAACTAATAATTGTTTCTTCCTTCTGGAATGATTCTAATTATATTGTGTATTTTAGGTAAAAAGTTTAGAATGGAAGAACAAAGAAAACCAAGAAAAGGGATTTTCATTTTTGTTTTCACATTTTAAGAAGTACTACTTGCCTTATATTTTTCCAAACATGTGCAAGGAGAACAGTTTATATCATCCTGTACTTGGTAGGTAATCTTTGGAAATTTTCTAAAAAAAATCAAACATAAGAATAAAACATACCTCAGTGTAAAGACGATACTTGTTACCTGCAGAAAACTGATAACATTTAATATTTGTATTAATTGATTAGAGATGTTGATAATACTGAAAGTGGAATTTTTATTAATAGGAAATTTTCATTGAGAGTGAAGAGATTTTTTTAAAAGCTTACTCTCTGGATCTCACCTATTGAATGAGACAGGTCTCACTGTATTATAAATTTCCTTTTTAAGGTTCCCCCAGGAGTTCAATTTAGTATGTCTTAATCTAATTCCATGTGAATAATTACATTATTAATATTTTGGTCATCCCTTGTCCAGTATTTAGTGGCAGTGCCAAGAAGTTTGTTGTAACCTTGAGCCTAGAGCCTCACAGACAAATCCTGGGTTAGAAGCAGACCACTGCTATATACAGAAGGCATTGGTAGTCTGTATGTGCAAATGTCCTTTTTCACCAAAAGATGTTTCTATTTTAAGCTCTGCCAAGTTTAGGCAACTAACAGTCATAGGCAAAACTATTAGGGCTAGTAGAAATGACTTAGATTAGTCAAAGTAGCAAGCCTTTACCACTGGGAACATTATTTGCTTTAAAAATCAAGGAAAAAGTCTCATGTTTTGTATAACTTCAAAATGTGTGTCTCAACCTTAGGTTATTTGAAGTGAGCTCTCATTAATTTTAAATATAAATTTTAAATTTCAGAAGCTTCTCTTTTACTCAGACAGGATTCATTGAGCCTATTAAAAATTTTTTCAAAAAGATCTGTTTCTATATGTTTAACTCTTCTAGATTCTATGCTAATATTTAGCACATTATTTTAAAATGTCATTTTTGTACTAAATCTACTTCTAAAACCAGGGTATCATTGCAGTTTTTAAAAAATGTTTAAAATGTAGATTTTTCTAAGTACAGGTCCTTTCTTACATACTTTTCCTTTTATTTTGCATAGATATCCCACAGATGAGACCAAAGCCACATTATGTTATGATAAAGAAGGATGCTGAAACCAATGAAGCAATATATTGTACAAAGGAGCCTTTCATTAAGGCTCGTGTTATTGTCATTCGTTGGCTAGTTTCTTTCTGGCTTGAGCCAAAGCCACATACAGGACCTCATATTCCTGGGATGGAAGGTGAAGTCTTGCCAAAGAATATTCAGGTAATATACACATAACTTGCTGAAGTTAGAGATGGTTTAAGAGATTTGTCAACTTATTTGCCTTAGGTTAGAGTACATTTAAATCAAATAATAGTAATATTTGCTTTGTATAAAAATATTTTGTAAATCCAGATTTTAACAATAACTAGAGAACTGTTAGGCAGGATAGATAGTAAACCAACGCAGGGAAGGAGAGGATGACACGTCCTACCAATTAACTCAGTAGTCCTGAACCTGGTCCGGTAAGATTGCCAAGTATTTTGAAAGTCACAAGAAAAACCATGATGGCTCAGGAGGAAGGGAGCTTGAAATTCTCTGTGTATAGTTTCCACTACATGGGAAAGAAAGCCTTTGAAACTGTGTTTTCATCCCAAGGTCTGCAAAGGAGAGGAGAAGTTTCCCTCTAGGGAACCATCTTCTAGGAGGGGGAACCTAGAAGCTGGCTATAAGCATAAAACCCCTAAAATCCCAATAGTCCGTGCACTCAGACTAGCTGGATGCCCACTTGTAGCTTCGTGCTCAAGTGTACTTCATCAATAAACTTGGTATCTCATTTCCTATATATGTGTTGTCTCTCTCCTGTTCTTTTCTTGTGAGGAGACAAAAACTGAGCAGAGGGAGTCCCCTACTCAGGTCTCCCCGATAATAGGACCAACAGCTTTCTTAAGAAAAAAATAAAACTTAGAAGGTATAGAAAATAATTTCAGTCATACCTGATTCTCAATTTTTATAGTTTGTTAATTTTATAGTACTAAAAATATCCTGAGTTGTATGAACAAAAATATTCTGGGTTTTACAAGTAAATTTTTGCAGTTGGAAACAGTTTGCAATCAAATGGTTGTAGGACCTTCATAGTTCTTTTTAGATTTTTAGGCAGTAATAGATTGCTGATTTAAAGTCTTGTCACCAACTTATTCCCTTTTTTCCAACAAGGACACAGTCCAGAAATGTTGTATAAAATTATACAGCTATACAATGGAGGGACTAATATTTTAAAATCTATTATTTTTAAGTAAATTTTTTTCACTTTAAATTTTTTCCTCAATATGCATTTTTTCCTGAACTTTTACATATTATAGTATTTTTTTACTATCTTATTTTCCTTTTTTCAGATTTTATCATGTAATTTTAAAAATCTTGCATCATATATATATTTTTATGACTTATTAAATCTTTTTAAAATTTTTTTTAAAGATTTTTTTTTTTTGAGAGGGGGAGACACATCATTGTGTGGTTGCCTCTAACACTCCCCCTACTGGACACCTGGCCTGCAACCCAGGCATGTGCCCTGACTGGGAATGGAACTGGCCACCCTTTGGTTCATAGACCAGCACTCAATCCTCTGAGCCACACCAGCCAGGGCAACTTCTTAAATCTTTAAAAAATTATGTAAAATTATAATGTGTGTTAATTAGTTCATTAGCATTTAGAAAATCTGACTTATATTCTTCTTAGCCTCCTATTTATATGTAGCTATGTGGTGTTTTTTCCTCAAAACTTTTGTTAATAATTCTTTGCTCTGCAAAGAATTATTAAATGTAGAAACTGTCGTCTCAGAACTTAATGGACTAAAATCATAGAGATTTTTTATTGGGAAGGCATATTTGAGATCATTTAACTAAACCTTCTTATTTTATTTAGACAACAAAACTGAGATAAAAAATTGAGTAACTTACCAGAAAGTAATTTACCATACTTACTGAATTTACCATACTTACTTTTCTCATACCATGGTAGTAATTTCTTTATCATCACCTTAGGACTTTTACTTTACATTTTTAGTCATGGTGAAAATTCTACTAAGTTACTAGAGTATAGAGATCTCTAAAAATTGTTTTGGCTTCATTTCTACTTCTGTCATAAATATCCTTCCATTTCTTTGATGTTGTTTTTTTGAGAAGTTTTTACTTGTGTAATTTTTGTCTAAAGTAAAATAAAGATGATTTTAAACTTTAAGTCTTTATTGAACAAACAGTTCAATATTAAGATGTCTGTTTATTATTGAAGTTCTGAGTTAACTCCATCTGCATTATTTTTTACCCAGCTTTAATTAGTAACCTCCTTATACCGCAAACATGCTGAAAAGCAAATCTAATTATGGATGGGTAGATGACTAATGAGTATCACTGTATCACTTAGATGTTGAGTTATTTGCATTGCCATTTAATTATTTAGAGTGAATTCTTTGGATTCTGCTAGTATTTGTTATTAGAAGACAAAATACCTAGATAACAATTATGATATTCTCCCCATTTTGTTTTTATTTTTATTTTAGAGAGCAGCAGCTAGTTTGGTATCCAGAGAAGAAAACAAAAATGATAATGCGGATAAAACAGATAGAACTACAGAACCAGAACAGTCTCATTCTAATACAAGCACTCTGACAGAGCGAGAACCTAGCTCATCTAGTCTCTGTAGTATTGATGAAGAGCATCTGACAGACATTGAAATAGTTCGCAGAGTTTTTTCTTCCAAAAGAAGTAATGTAAACTTTGTCACAGAGATATTTCGTCAGGTAAAATACCTCTCAGTATTTTTAATTTGTAATAGAGGTTTTTGTCTTTAATATTGAATATTCAGGGATGGGTAAAAATAGGTTTACTGTTTATGTCTTTTTTCATACAAACAACTGTGAACCTACTTCTACCCGCTCCTGTGCTGACTTATAGCTATTTCAAATTTATTCTTCTTGAAAGTATTTTTTAAAGTTCATGTTTAGTTTTAAAAATTTACTACGTGTAATCCGTTAGTATTTTCTATTTTTATTTTTTAGTTTATGGTGGTTTTATTTTAGTAACTACCTCTTATACTTATCGGAATAATTTTCTTAGCTACTCTCTTTGTGGTTTGAAACTTTTCTATCATTTGATTAAGTATAATACAATTACTTCATCCTTCACTCTTCAATCAATAAAAGTGGTTTTTCAGTATAAGTGATGTTTTAATTGCCTTTATCCTCCTTTCAGAAGCTTAATTTTGTCCTCAAATGCATTCTGAAGTTAAAGTTGTTTAAGGTAGGTATTTGGGGAATAAAATGAAGAAGGAGAGAGAAATGAAAAGAATGAAAGCTATTTCACATAATGATAGCTAGAAATTCCTAAGTGCACATTCTCAATTACATAGAAATTTTGTGGGCAATAAACCCTATGAAAACTGATCATTTGCTTTTACTAGCAAAATTATTTAACTTTTGTAGATAAACATGATTGAGTTTTGTAGCTGAAGGGGATTATTCAAATCTCACAGCAAATAAGTAGTATATTCTGGACTAAAATTTCCAGATCTTGGTTCACATGTCAGTGCTCTTTATTCTGTGCCATATTGCTTTCACATGCCAGGGAGCTCCTGGCAAGGCAATTCTAAACATTGATTAGCATGTAAAACCAAAGCATGAGACAGCATTAAGCTAAGAAACAAACTGGTAACACTTTGTCCAGTTTTGGCAGTTTCGAGTTGCCAAGTTCAGGGTTTGTGTTGACTGGATATATGATAAATGGGAAAGGGAAGATACTTGACAAATGATGTTGGAATATTTTGTTTGTGGGAAAATTTAAAGTTAATGGAACTGTTCACGTTTTCTAGCTCTTAAGTCAGTTTGAATAAGTTTATTTTTCCAGGAATTTGTTCATTATATTTGTTTTTAGATTTGGCAAATTGAAATTGCTTTACAAAAAGAGGGAAAGCCCAAAATGCTACTTTCTATAGAGAACTCACAGTTCAGTTTTATGCAGAACAAAGGAAAAAGAAACTTTTGATCATAGGTTTGGAATCTGTATCCAAACTACAAATCAATGAGAATAGTAGTCTGCAAATACAGTTGGTTTGCTGCTGCATTGTTTACTGTTTGTCTCATGTTAACAGTTATAAACAGAGCAGTGCAACTAGTATTTGAAACAGTCCTTACAGTGTCAGGTGCAGCATTTCACTTCACACCACTGTTTCTTTTTGAGTTCCAGGGCTTCCTCTTCTTCAGTCATTTTTGATATCGAAGGTTTTGCTAATCTCTTAAGGAGTTTTCCTGTTGATCACACTGGCAACTGTCTTGCATGTAACATCAAGCAAACCTTTGATGTCTAAATAGTTTGCAGCCAGAATAATTTCAAAAAGTGTCCCTTTGGTCAACTTTCATAAATTCTCGGTCCCATACAGGGATATCATCTGTTCGCTTTTCTTTGTTCTTACCATCCTCGGGAGGAGGAGGGTCATCCTTGTGGTGGGTGCACCAAGAATGATCTTTTAAAAATATTGCTACATTAACATTTTTAGAGGAATTGGGTTATCATCACCTGATTCATCATCCATTCCCAAGTCTTCAGACATGGTCTGGAGAGGCTCATATTTGTTTGGCAGTTTCAACAACAACTTCAAATACCTCTCCATCACAACTCTGCAACTTAATTGAAGGCATGGTGCTTTGTCTCAAGGAGACATCAAGCCAGAGACTGACAAGAGTGGGGCAAGGTCAGCAGACATGAGAGAAAGGCAGAGAACAAGACCACCACCCTGCCATTATCTCCTAAATGTTTTATTTAGTATCTAACAATATTTATTATTTACTTAAATATCTCTTAAAATAATTGCCTTTGTCTCACTATTTTTCTTGCCTTTTCTAGGATTTAACAAGATATATATGAGATCCCCCCTCCTTTTTTTTTTAAACCAAGCTCTGGCCAGTTTTATTAAAAAATTTGCATCATTTACTTTTCACCAGTCCATTCTGGTGAAAATGATATTCTGGCATGCTTCTAATGATATCAGAATCATCTGGATCAGTCATAGTTAGCACGCTTATTCTGTAGTGATGGACACCAGTCTTGGCCAAAATGGCATAAAACTTTATTTCAGATTTTCTCAAGGCTAGACAGTTGTTGGCAAGGATGACCGATTTCACTTTGCCCTATCTGGTCATCTTCACAGTCTGCGTATGCCCCAGCACATACTTCCCACTTTTCATAACAAGTTGGAACCTAGAGTTGAATGACTCTAGTGACATTGTGTCCTCTTTGCGGCCACCAGCTTCCTGCTTTAGGTGCAAGATGGCCCACAGCCAAGAGCTGCTGCCAGGATGGCTGGGGAGCAAGAAAGGAAAGCTAGTTTCACTTTATACATGCCTATTAACCTCTCATTCATATTTTCCAACTCTTTTTCTCTCTCTGCTGCAATCTGGATAATTCCTTAATTACAACTGTGTCTGGAAGTTGGCCATTCTGCTTGGTCAATTCCATTGTCTCTATTCTGTAGTTACGTATTACCACTAAACATAGTTATTTTATATTGATTGATTGACCTTTATAGGTCGAATTCTGCCGTATTTTGTTTCTATATACTCTTCCTCATGGTGCTGTATTCTCTTGAATTTCTTCTCATATTTTGTGAATTTTAGAAGTTCAGAAATTTGATTCTGAGCTTTTACTTCGTCATGACTTTATTTCTTGATTTGGTTCGTTAAAGATTGATTCCTTCAGAGAGTAGTTGAGTTGCTTCTTCTAGATGCCAAGAGACACTACCAATCTCGCATTAAACTGAATTCTTGATATGAGGTTCAAGCCAGCTAGATAATATGAACACAGTAGTAGGCTAGCTTTTGGTTACAATGTTTCTGGGGAGAATTCTGTTGTTATCTACTCTGATCTAGCTATGGGTGGGTTTATTTCTAATTCAGCCTCCTGATGATAGCTACTCCTTTGGAATCCCAACTTTATTTATGAGTTTCCTGTTGTTCTCCTTACTTTGCCCCAATAACTCCATGGAAACCAAGCTAATTGGTGCTACTCAAAGTGAAAGTCAGCTTTATTGCTCCCCCTAGAAACTTTCTGCGTTTGGATTCCATGTATGTTTTTATTTTTGAATATTTCTTTCTATTTTTTGGCTCATGGTGCATTTAGGAAGATTAAGATTTCTTTTAAAGAAATCTATCATTTTTGTCTTTTCAATCAGAAGGTTGGTTGGGTTACCTAGGCCACCATACTCTTGGAAACAGAATTCCCCTCATTGAAGTTTTAATCATTCTCTTATATTTTAATTTCTAAAAGTTTCATTTATATCTGCCTACTCACTTTTTGTAGAGGCTGATATTTTATATTTTCATGTTCTACTTAATTAACACATATCAAAATGCTTATTTTATATTCCTCATTCCAGTAATTCTAGTAACTTAAGTCTTTGCAGTTTTGGCCTGTTGTTGTGTCTGTTCACCCTTGTTAGTTTGTTTTGAGCTTGCATTTTTTTGAAATTTTGTGAGAATTACGATGGAACCTAGGTTGTAGGATTTGCACTTCTCTAGGGTATTTGGGGGTCCTATCAGCCTACGTTTACTGTAAGTTGTAATTCTCAGCTTATGATTTTTCTCACTTTGCAGCAATCAAAGTTATGTGTTCAGCCTGGGAATGTGAATTTTCAAAGAAGACTGTTGTGCCCTTATATTCTCCTACCCTAAGTTAATAGACAGGTTTTCTTATTGACTCTTTTGTGGAGTTCAGTTATTGTTTTTCTTCCCCTCCTAGCTTGTCTTTGCATTGAGGTGGTAGCCCTCTTTGGGTCAGCCTTATGTGTAGGACTCTTTATCTCTATCTCTGTCTCTCTCTCTCTCTCCTTTGTCCAGTTGGCTATTTAACCTAAAACTCTCTAGACTGTCTGTTCAAGGCAACAGTCAGAAGTTTTATTGCTCACTTGTCTATCTGGATTAATACTCTCATTTTGTTCTAGATTCAGAATATCCTTAGAAACTTGAGTTGTTTATTTAAAGGTATATTATATTTAAAAATAATTTTATATTTATTGAACTTATTGGGATGACATTGGTTAATAAAATTATATAGGTTTCATGTGTGCAATTTTATAGTACATCATTTGTATGTTGTATTGTATGTCCCCGACCCCACCCAAGTCAAGTTTCCTTCCGTCACCAGTTTTTCCTTTTACCTTCTTCTACCTCCCCCACCCTATTTCCCTCTGCTAATCACCGCACTGCTGTCCATGTCTATGTAAAGGTATATTTTGTATGTGACCAATTTTGGGTGTTTTGTGCTTGGAGATTTCAGGATTTTTTTTTATGATACTGCTGGGAACTAAGTCCTCTGATATGTTATTTTTATTCTAAAAATTATTTTATTTTTTAAAATGTATTTAATGATTTTGAGAGAGTGAGAGAAACATCAGTTTGTTTTTCCACTAATTTATGCATTCATTGCTTGATTCTTGTATGTGCCCTGACTGGGGATAGATCCCACAATCTTGGCGCATTAGGATGATGCTTTAACCAACTGAGCAACCTGGCCAGGGCCTGACAATTATTTTTTTAAAGTGATTTTTAGAGTAAAAGTTTAAGATGGTGACTCCATTGAACTGATTAATTTTTGAAAGGGAATTAGTTTTTAAGAGTAGATTGTAGTAGGACAGCTATTTTAACTTAACTAATACTGATGATAAATTTGCAAGATTGGTCAGAAAACTAAAAGTGGAACTTCCTTTTTACCCAGCAATTCCACTGCTAGGATTATATCCTAAGAACCCTGACACACCAATCAAAAAGAACCTGTACACCCCAATGTTCATAGCAGCACAATTTACAATAGCCAAGTGCTGGAAGTGCCATCAGTAAATGAACGGATCAAAAAACTATAGAACATTTACACAATGGAATTCTGCGCAGCAGAAATAAAAAAGGAATTCCTACCCTTTGCTACAGCATGGATGGAACCTGGAGAGCATTATGCTAAGTGAGATAAGCCAGGCGCTGAAAGACAAAGACCATATGATCTCACCATTAATAGGAACCTAATCAACAAAATGAACAAGCGAGCAAAGTATAGCCAAAGACATGGAAATTGAGTACAGGCTGACAGTGACCAGAGGGGAGGGGATAATGGGGGGAAAGGGTGAAGGGTTTACAGGAACAATTGTAAAGGACATATGGACAATAACAAGGGGGTGAGTTGGAAACAGGGAAGGGAGGTGGGGAGGGCTGGAGTGGGGGGTAAAGGCAGAAAATTGCACTTGAACAGCAATTTAAAAAATGCTAAATAAATAAAATAAACACAAACCTTAAAAAAATTTACAAGATTGGGAATCTGTGAAATAGTTTCTTTCTTTCTTTCAAAGGCTCATTGTTTACAGTATAGTATAGACAAAATATATATTATTGTAATTATCAGGTATGTAGACATACAATGATTTTGCCTTTAACAATCCCAGCTAGAGCATTAGTGTTTCTGTTGCTAAATGGGTTTAATAAAAATGTCTTTACTTTTTATTTTATTTTTATTACCATTCCCCATCATATCCCCCTTAGCACCCGTTAGCTTGTTCCCTCTATCTTTGGTCAGTTTCTGTTTTGTTTATTCATTTTTTTTTTTTTCAGATTCCACATATAGGTGAGACCATATGGTGCTTGTCTTTTTCTGTCTAACTTACTACACTTAGCGTAATACCTATATTGTCACAAATGGCAAGGTTTCATTCTTCTTTTTCTTGAATGATATTCCAGAGTGTGTATGTCTGTGTGTCTTCTCTACTTACTCATCTATTGATAGACATCTAGGTTGCTTCCAAATCTTGGCTATTGCCAGTAATGCTACAGTCAACATAGGGGTGCATATATCTTTTTGAATTCATGTTTCTGTTTTCAGATAAATATCAAAACTGGAATTGTTGAATCATGTGGTAGCTCTATTTCTAAATTTTTAAGGAATCTCCATACTGTTTTCCATAGTGGCTGCACTGGTTTACAGTCCCAACAACAGTGTATGAGGGTTTCCTTTTCACTACATACTTTCCAGTATTTGTTTGTTGATTTATTGATGGCAGCCATTCTGACAGGTGTGAGGTGGTATCTCATTGTGGTATTTTAATTTGCATTTTCTTGATAATTAGTGATGTGGAACACCTTTCCTTGTTTCCTGGCCATGTACATGTTCTCTTGGAAGAAATGTCTTCAAATTCTTTGCTCGGTTTTTAATTTGATTATTTGTTTTTTTGGTATCAAGTTGTATGAGCTCTCTATATAATTTGGATATTAACTCTTTAACAGATGTATCATTTGTAGATATCATCTCCCATTCAGCATGCTGTTTTTTCACTTTGTTGGCCATTGTAGTTTCATGTAGTCCTCTTTTTTCTTTTGTTGCCTTTGCCTGAGGAGACATGTCCCCCCAAAAAAATATCACTAAGAGCAATGTCAGAAATTTTACTGCCTGTTTTTTCTTCCAGGGTTTCAGGCCTAACATTTCTCAAATGAGAATTAAAGTCTTTAATTAATTTTGAGTTCATTTTGGTATATGGTGGAAGAAAGTGGTTCAATTTCAATTTTTTTTTTACATAAATCTTTCTAGCCAACACTACTTGTTTAAGGAGACTATCTTTATTTTATATTCTTGCCTCTTTTATTGTAGATTAATTTGCCATATAATCAAGGATTTATTTCTGGGCTCTCTCTTATTTTTCATTGATCTATATATCTGTATTTATGCCAGTATTATTTTGTTTTGATTATTATAGCTTTGTAGTGTAGTTTGATATCACGGAGTATGATATCTCCTCCCACTCTGTTCTTTCTCAAGATTTCTTTGGCTATTTGGGGACTTTTGTGGCTTTATATAATTTTTAGGATTAGTTCTAATTCTTAGAAGAATACCAATGGTATTTTAATTGGGATTACATTGAATCTATAAGTTACTTTAGGTGATAAAGACATTTTATCAATGTTAATCCTTCCAGTTCAGGAGCAAGATATATCCCTCCAATTTATTTGTAACTTGTTCAGTTTTTTTTAAGTGTTTTATAGTTTTCAGAGCCTAGGTCTTTTACCTCTTTGGTTAAATTTTTTCTGGGTATTTTATACTTTCTTATGCAATGTGAGTAGAATCATTTTATTAATTTCTTCTGATTATTTGTTATTGGTATAAAGAAAAAACAGATTTCTGTATATTGATTCTGTATCTTAAATCTTTACTGAGGTCATTTATTAGTTTTACCAGCTTTTTGGTGGAGTCTTTAGGGATTTTTATATATATCAAGTCATCTGCAAATAATGAGAGTTTTACTTCTTCCTTCCAATTTCAGTAGCTTTCATTTCTTTGTCTTGTCTGATGGCTGTGGCTAGGACTTCCAGTACTATGTTGAATAAAAATGGTGATGGTGGGCATCCTTGTATTGTTCCTAATCTTAGAGGAAAGGCTTTCAGTTTTTCACCATTGAATATGATACCTATGTGGGTTTGTTATGTATGGCCTTTATTATGTTTAGATATGTTCTTTCAGTACCCACTTTGTTAAGAGTTTTTATTTATAAAAAGCTGTTTAATTTTGTGAGATGTTTTTTCTGCATGTATGAGATGATTTTATATTTTTCATCCTTTATTTTGTTGATGCAGTATATTGCATTAATTGATTTACAGATGTTGAACCATCCTTGCATTCCTGAGATAAATTCCATTTGTTTAATAGTATATAATTCTTTTAATGTATTGGTAAATCTGGATTGCCATTATTTTGTTGATATTTTTTGCATCTATGTTCTTCAAGGATATTGGCCTATAATTTTTTTGGTAGTGTTTTTATTTGGTTTTGATATTGCTAGCTTCATAAAATGCTTTGGATGCTTTCTTTCCTTTTCAGTATTTTGAAACAGTCTAAAAGGCAAGGTTTAACTTTTCTTTGAGTTTTTGATAGAATTTACCTGTAAAGCCATTGAGTCCTGCACTTTTATTTGTTGGAAGTTTTTGGATTACTGCTTTAATTCCATTGTCTAGTAATTGGTTTGTCTAGATTTTCCACTTCCTGATTTAGCCTTAGAAGGTTATATACTTGTAGAAATGTATCTGGCTATTTTAGACTGTTGCATATGTGGCATATATTTGTTCATAATACTCTTTAATGATTCTTGGTATTTCTGTGGTGTCAGTTGTAACTTCTCTTTCAGTTGTGATTTTATTTGGGCTTTTTTCTTGATGAGTTTGGCTAAACAGTTGTTTATTATATTTATGTTTCAAAGAACCAGCTCTTAGTTTTATTGATACTTCCTGTTTTTTTAAACGTTTCTATTTTGTTTGTTTCTACTCTGATCTTAACTGTTTTCTTCTGTTTACTTTGAATTTTGTTATTTTTCTAGTTCCTTTAGGTATAGAGTTGTGTATTTGGGATTTTTCTTATTTCTTGAGGTAGGCCTGTACAGCTATGAACTTCCGTCTTAGAACTGTCTTTGCTGCATTCTATAAATTTTGAAAAGTTATGTTTTTATTTTCATTTGTTTTCAAGGTAATTTTGTATTTCTTGTTTGATTTCCTTTTTGATCCATTGGTTGTTTAGTAGCATATTTATGTTTATATAGCACACCTTTGGTTTTGGGGTTTTTTTTTTTCCAGTTTTCTTTCTGTAGTTGATTCTAGTTTCAGTGCCATTGTGGTCTGAAAAGATCCTTAATATGATTTCAATCCTCTTGAATTTATTGAGGCTTTTTTTGCAGCTTAATATGGGATCCATCTTGAAGTGTGTTCCATGTACACATAAAACAAAATGTGTTTCCTGGATGAAATTTTCTATGTATGTTTATTAAGTTGATCTTGTCTGATGTGATATTTAAGACCATTATTATTAGATTTTGGTTCAAATAATCTATTGATGTGAGAGGGGTATTAAAGTTTTCTACAATTATTGTACTATTTATGTCTATTAATAACTACTTTATATATTTAGGTGCTCCCATGTTGGGTGCATAGATATTTACAATTGTTAATCCTTTTTTGGATCGATCCCTTTATAATTATGTAATGTCCTTCTTTGTCCTTTTAAAAAATTTTTGTTTTAAAGCCTATTATGTTTGATGTTCTCCAGTTTTCATTTCTATTTGCATGGAATTTCTTTTTTCATTTCTTCATATTTAGTCTATATGTATCTTTCATTTGAGCCAAGTCTTGAGACAGTTTGTGACATAAGCCAGTGCTCGTTTAGGGGCAGTGTAATGATTGTGAGGTGTGTCTTAGATATTTGTTTAAAACAAAGATACAGCTATAAAGTGTAAATGCCAAACTCATCTGAAATGATAAAGTTATTTTCTATATCCAGTACAATAGGAATAATGCACTCCAGAAACTAACCCCCTGTTTTATAAGGAAACCCAGTATGCTTTAATTTAATTTCCGCCCCCACAGCCACTTTAAGGTAGTGGATTACACCATGTTAAGTCTTAAGGATCTTTTCAGGTTCATGAGGTCAGAACTATTTTTATTAAAATACTAAGATTTATATATATTTTTCACTCTTTTATAAGTGTACAGTAAAGTTTTTCAGAAGGTACTTGTTGTGTGATATTGTATCTAATTGACTACAGAAGCAAGCAGATATGAAAATCCAGGTGACTTGCAAAAATGTAAAAGTAATGCTACTCTTTTTTTGAACAATGTGTTATTTGTGTTAACATTTAGTGTGTTAGGGGTTCTGAAGCCAAAATGTGAACCACTGCTTAAAGGAGACAAAAAATTCCCGTATCTGCTAAATGCTCACTGTATTTGATTAACTCATAAAGAATGTGTCTATCATGATCTGGGTTCAGTAATAATGGAAGCATATTAAAAGAACATCAGAGCCTTGGCTAGGTAGCTCAGTTGGTTTTAGCAACATCCCAATGCACCAGAGTTGCAGGATTCATCCCTAGTCAGGGATCAAGCAGGAATCAACCAGGGAATGTGTAGGTGAGTAGAGCAGCAGATCCATGTTTCTCTCACTGTCTGTCTGTCTGTCTGTCTGTCTCTCTCTCTCTGTCTAAAATCAATAAAAAAAAAAGAATATCAGAGACCAACATGTTTTGTTAGTGTTTATTCACTGAAGAAGAGGGCTTTAACTACTAGTAAATTAGATCCCATTATTAGAAAATTTTACTAGGTTATCTTAAGCTACTACCATTAAATATTTGATTTTTTTCTATTTCCGTAAAACTGGAAATGACCTTTATGTAGATCTATAGAAAGAAAATTTGTTGGACTTACAGATTCAGATAGTTGCACCTGTGGTGACAGGTTCCCTTATTATCAATTAATAATTGATATCTGATTATAAGTGATGCTTCTTCATAGAGAAATATGGTGGCAGTATGTGGGTTTGAATGTTCTGGTTTCTGTGATAATTTTTCTTACTGTAAATTTATAAATTGGCTTTCTGATTTTTTATACATGAGTTTTTTAGCCATGGCTAGTATCAGTCTTTCCTCGAGATTTGTCTTTAGTGTGTTGGCAAATCAAATTTGGGGGCCTATAAGGTCAAAGGTTATATACACTCTGGTCTTTTGTAAATTCATCAAGCCACTTGGGATATAGTATGACAGTTTTTACAGTAACAAATAGCTCTAGAGATTACTGTTATTTTTAAATTTCTCAGTATTTTCAATATGTTTAAAATTAATAATCTTATTTTTTAGAGCAGTTTTAGGTTCACAGCAAAATTGAGCAGAAAATACAGCATTCTGGAAGATGGTAACTTAAAAAAAAGTTGTTCAATATAGAATAGAACAACTCTGATTATTTGAGTTTTTAAAAAATATTTACATAGCCCTGGCTGGTGTAGGTCAGTGGATTGAGCGCGGGCTGTGAACCAAAGTGTCGCAGGTTTGATTCCCAGTCAGACCACATACCTGGGTTGCAGGCCACGGCTCCCAGCAACCACACATTGATGTTTCTCTCTCCCTCTCTCCCTCCCTCCCTTCCCTCTCTAAAAATAAATAAATAAAATCTTTAAAAAAATATTTACATTGACGCTTTCTAAGGAAGGCTGAGCTGTTGACACAATTGTAAAATAAATACTGTAAGGCAGTGATGATCAGTCATGCCATGGGCCATTAAGTGCTGGAATATGAGTGAGAATTTGGGAATGGGTGTGTCAGGTGGAGGGAAGTAACAAGTAATATAGTTTCCTAGGGAATCAATAATAGTTGATAAATAAATAATTACTGAACATTAAATACTCTGTCAATATTCCACAGTAACTTTTCATCAACTTGAAAAGCTGATTTTGGGGGGCTGCTTTTATTCAGATAAAACAATATTATTTGAATCCCATGATTATTATTAAGCACACTTACTGATAATTCTGGAGTAGAACGTGGCAGCTTTTAGGTAAAGGTTTTGTGATTTATTTTAAAGTTGAAATTAATAGGTAGTTGTTAAAAATTATTTGTAAATAAAAAGTATAGTGAAAAATATTACATAAACACAAACCTGCATAAGGAAAGAACTTTGGGTGGTAAGATTAAAAGCATTTTTACTGTTTTATTTTTGCATGTCTGAATTGTATAAAAAATATTTTTGTTGTGAAAATGTAGTATTTTGTAATGAGGACATACTTACTTTTTAAAAAGTTAGGTAAACTGGGAAAGTACCCCAAGGAATGAGTAACTGTGAAATATTTCTTTTAATTTTGTAAGTGTTTTGCGTTATTGTTATAGAACTATATTGAAAAAAGAAAGCTATAACTTTTTATATACTTAGAAAAGCTTCATTGCCTTGTTACATGTAATTTTTATTACTTCTTGGAGTCAAATTTAACTTTTATTTTTCTTTTTTTTAAAAGATTATTTATTCATTTTTAAAGAGAGGAGAAGGGAGGGAGAGAGGGAGGGGAACATCAAATGTGTGATTGCCTCTCTCATGCCCTCTACTGGGGATCTGACCTGCAATGCAGGTGTGTGCCCTGACTGGGAATCAGCCGATGACCCTTTAGTTCAAAGGCTGGCACTCAATCTACTGAGCCACACCAGCCAGGGCTAACTTATTTTTCAATTAAAATCTTATTATTAACATTTATTTTATTTTAATAGCAGTCAAAAATCATTGTAAGTTATCACATGTGATTTATATGAGAAGTTATATTTACATTGAGCTTGTAGGAACACAGTTATTTATGTTTATTGTATTTTTTTCCATTGCCATTTATCCCCCCATACCCTTTTCCACTTCCACTGATCCACATCCCCCCTGAAATCTCCACACTGTCATCCATGTCCATGAGTCCTTCCTTTTTACTGCATCCATCCACCACCCGCAACCAGAGGCTGTCAGCCTGCTCTCTATCTATGAGTCAGTCTGTATTTTGCTTGTTAGTTCAGTTTGTTCATTATATTCAACATACTAGTGAAATCATATGGCATCTGTCTTTCTCTGACTGGCATATTTCACTTAGCATAATGTTCTCTAGGTCCATCCATACTGTTGCAAAGGGCAAAACTTTCTTCTTTTTTACAGCTGAGTAGTATTCCATTGTGTAAATGTCCCATAATTGTCTTATCCACTCACCTACTGATAGACACTTGGGCTGCTTCCAAATCTTGGTGATTGTAAATAATGCTGTAATGAATATAAGGGTGCTTATGTTCTTTAAAATTAGTGTTTCAGTTTCTTTGGATAAATTCCCAGAAGTGGAATCACTGGGCAAAAGGCAGTTCCATTTTAAATTTTTTGAGGTATCTCCAGACTTCTTTCCACAATGGCTACATCAGTCCACATTCACACCAACAGTGCAAAAGAGTTCTCCTTTCTCCACATTCTCACCAGTGCTTGTTATTTGTTGATTTATCGATGACAGCCATTCTGACAGCTGTCATATGGTATCTCATTGTGGTTTTAATTTGCATTCCTCTGATGATTGGTGACATTGGGCATCTTTTCATATGTCCATTGATCAATTGTATGTCCTCTTTGGAGAAGTATCTATTCAGATTCTTTGTCCATGTTTTAATTGGGGGTTTTTTGGTGTTGAGTTTTGTAAGTTCCTTATACACTTTTATTAACCCCTCTTCAGATATATTGGTTAATATGTCCTCCCATTCAGTGGGTTTTCTTTTTATTTTGTAGATAATTTCCTTTGCTGTGCAAAACCTTTTTAGTTTGGCATAGTCCCATTTTTTTATTTTTTTATGTTGTGTGCCTTAGCTGAGGAGATAACATCAGAAAAAAGTATTGCTATGAGCAATGTTTGATATTTTACTGCCAAGATTTTTTTCTAGATTTTGTATTGTTTCAAGTCTAACGTTTAAGTCTTTAGTCCATGTTGAATTAATTGTGTGTGGTATAAGAAGGTGGTCTAGTTTCATTTTTCTGTGCATATCTAATTTTCCCACCACCATTCATTGAATAAACTATAACCTATTGTATGTGGTTGCTTCCTCTGACAAATGCTAATTGATTATAAAGGTGTGGGTTTGTTTCTGGACTCTCTATTCTGTTCTGTTGATCTGTGTGTCTGTTTTTATGCCAGTACCATGCTGTTTTGATTACTCTGGCCTTATAATATAGTTTGATATTATGTAGTGGGATTCCTCCACCTTCATTCTTCTTTCTCAGATCACTGTTGCTGTTCGGGGCCCTTGGTGGCTCCATATAATTTTTTGAAAATTTACTCTAGTTCTGGGAAATACATCATTGGTATTAATAGGAATTCTGCTGACTCTATAGATTACTTTGGGTACTATTGACATTTTAATGTTAATTCTTCTAATCTATGATCATGGCATATGCTTCCACTTATTTGTACTTCAATTTCTTTCTTCAGTGTCCTATAATTTTCAAGTACAAGTCTTTTATGTCCTTGGTTAGGTTTAATCTAAGTATCTTAGTCTTTTTGAATCAATTGTGAACAGAATTGTTTTCTTAATTCTGTTATTTCATTATTGGCATATAAATATGCAGCTGATGTCTGGATATTAATTTTGTATCCTGTTACTTGACTGAATTCCTTTATCAGTTCTAGTAGTTTCTTGGTGGAATTTTTAGGGTTCTCTATGTACCGTGTCATGTCATCTGCAAATAAGGACAGTTTTACTTCTTCTTTCCAATTTGGATGCCTTTTATTTCTTCCTGTCTGATTGCTGTGGCTGGGACTTCCAGTACTATGTTGAATAAGAAAGGTGAAAGCAGATATCCCTGTCTTGTTCCCAATGTTAAGGGGAACAATTGTAATTTTTGCCCTTTGAGTATGATGCTAGCAGTGGATTTGTCATATTTGGTCTTTATTATGTTTAGGTATGTTTCCTCTAGTCCAGTATTGCTGAGAGTTTTCATCATAAATGGCTGCTGGATTTTATTAAATCCGTTTTCTGAATCTATTGATATGATCATGTGGTTTTAAGCCTTCATTTTGTTTTCATAGTGTATCACATTTATTGATTTGCTAATCTTGTACCAACCTTTGCATCCTGGAACAAATCCCAAGTGATCAAGGTGTATGACATTTTTAATGTATTATTGTATTTGGTTTGCTAATTAGTTAATATTTTGTTGAGGATTTTAGCATTTATGTTCATCAGGGTTACTGGCCTATAACTTTCATTTTTGTAGTGTCTTCATCCGGTTTTGGAATTAGGATAATGCTGGCCCTGTAAAATGAGCTTGGAAGTCTTTACTATTGTATTTTTGGGAATAGTTTGATAGGGAGGGGTGTTGGCTTCTCTCAAAATGTTTGGTAAAATTTACCTTTGAAGCTATCGTGTGATGGCCTTTGTTTGTTAGGAGTTTTTCCCTCGCTTTGGTGAGCTTTTTATTTTTTATTTTTATTTTTTAAATTATATTTTATTGATCATACTAGTACAGTTATCCTGATATTTCTCCTTTTGCCCCCTTCCATGCAGTAATCCCCACTCCTTCAGGCAGTTTCCCCAGCATGGTTCATGTCCATGGGTCATGTATATGTGTTCTTTGGCTACTCCATTTCTTATACTGTACTTTACATCCCCATTGCTAGTCTGTAACTACCTATTTGTACTTCTTAATCCCCTCACCTCTTCACCCATTCTCCCACATCCCTTTCCCATCTGGCAACTATCAAAAAGCTCTCCGCGTTCATGATTCTCTCCCTGTTCTTCTTGTTTGCTTAGTTTGTTTTTTTAGATTCAATTGTTGATAGTATTTTTGCCATTTTATTGTTCATAGTTTTGATCTTTTTCTTAAGTAAGTCCCTTTAACATTTCATATAATAGTGGTTTGATGATGATGAACTCCTTTAGTTTTTTCTTTTCTAGGAAGCTCTTTATCAGCCCTTTGATTCTAAATGATATCTTTGATGGGTAAAGCAGTCTTGACTGTAGGTCCCTGCTTTTCATGAATTTATGTTGGGAGTTTTTTGATTATTGCTTCAATTTCACTAGGTTTAATCTGTCTATTCAAATCTCTGATTCATCTGATTTAGTTTTAAAAGACTGTATGTTTCTAGGAATTTATACATTTCTTCCAGGTTTTCCAATTTGTTGGCATATAGTTGTTCATAATATTTTCTCATAATCCTTTGTATTTCTTTGGTTTTAGTTGTTACTTCTCTTGCATTTTGATTTTTTTTTTTTTTTAATTTTGATCCTCTCTCTTCTTGGTGAGTCTGGTTAAAGGTTTGTCAATCTTGCTTATCTTTTCAAAGAATGAACTCTTGAATTCATTGGTCTTTTGTGTTGTTTTCTTAGATTCTATTTCTTTCATTGCTTCTCTGATCTTTATTATTTCCTTTATTCTACTCACTTTGGGCTATGGTGGTTCTTTTTCAAGTTCCTTTAAATGTAAAGTTAGATTGTGTATTTGAGCTTTTTCTTCTATCTTGAGATAGGCTTGTAATGCTCTGAATTTCCCTCTTAGGACTGCTTTCCCAGTGTCCCAATGATTTGGGGTTGTTGTGTGTTCATTTTCATTTGTTTCAAGTACCTTTTGATTTTTTTCTTGATCTCATTGTTGACCCATTCATTGTTTAAGGACATGTTATTTAGATTCCATGTCTTTGCATATTTTTCAATGTTCTTGTGCTTGATTTCTAGTTTTATAGCAGTGTAGTCAGAGAAGATGCTTGATATGATTTGAGTCTTCTTAAATGTATGGAGACTTGTTTTGTGTCCTAACACATGGTCTATCCTAGAAAACATTCCATGTGCACTTGAAATGTGTGTATATTCTGCTGCTTTGGGGTGAAATGCTCTGAAGATATCAATTAAATTCATATGATCTAATGTGTCATTTAGGGCTGCTGTCTGTCTCCTTGTTGATTTTCTGTCTGGAAGATCTACCCATTGAAGTCAATGGTGTGTTAAAATCCCCTACTATGACTGTATTTCTGTTAGTCCCTCCCTTTACGTCCATTAAGATTTGCTTCACATATTTAGGTGCTCCTATGTTGGATGTGTAAATTTTTACTAGGGTTATATCCTTTTTTTGTTGGAGCGTTCCCTTTATGATTATGTAGTGTCCTTCTTTGTCTCTTGTTGTAGCCTTGGTTTTAAAGTCTATTTTTGTTTGATAGAAATATTGCTACCCCAGGTTATATTTCTTTTTTTATTTGCATGAAATAATCACTTTCCATCCCTTTACTTGTGGTCTGTGTCTATCTTTCATTCTGAGGTGGTCTTTTGGAGGCAGTGTTTATATGGGTCTTGTTTTCTTGTCCTTTCAGCTACCCCATCTTTTGATTGCAGCATTTAAGCCATGTACATTTAAAGTGATTATTGATGCAAAATAAAAACGTGCTGTTTTATTTTTCACCTCTTTTCTTCTGTTTTTCTCCTTCCTTTTTCTTCCTTCTTCTTCCTTCTTCTTCCACTTCTTCTTTTTCTTCCCCCTCCTCCTCCTCAGCCCCTCCCTCTTCCTTCTTCTCTTCCTCCTAAAGCAAGCCCTTTACCTTTTGTTGCAATACTGGTTTGGTGTTAGTAAAGTCCTTTTGCTTTCTTTTGTCTAGGAGGCTCGTTATCTCTTCTTCAGTTTTAGATACTAGCTTTCCTGCGTAAAGTACCCTTGGTGTAGGTCCTTTCTTTTCATTACCTTGAATATTTCACACCACCTTCTGGCCTGAAATGGTTCATTGAAAAATTAGGTGGCAGTCTAATGGGAGCTCCTTTGTGGGAAACTACTGTTTTCCTGCAGCTTTTTATATTGTCTCATTGTGTTTAAGTTTCACCATTTTAATGATGATGTTTCTTTTTTTTTTAAGATTTTATTTATTTTTAGAGAGGGAAGGGAGAGAGAGAGAGAAACATCAATGTGCGGTTGCTGGGGGTTATGGCTTGCAACCCAGGAATGTACTCTGGCTGGGAATCGAACCTGGGACACTTTAGTTCCCAGCCCGCGCTCAGTCCACTGAGCTACGCTAGCCAGGGCTGCTGATGTTTCTTGATGTGGGCCTTTTAGTTCCATCTTGTTTGGGGCTTCTTGCACTTTGTGGAATTGTGCTTCTTTTTTCTTCACCTGGTTAGGGAAGTTTTGGGTAATTATTTCTCCAAATAGATTCTTGATCCCTTCCTCACTCTCTATTCCTTTTGATATTCCCATGATGCAGATGTCGTTACACTTCATGTTGTGTTTCTTAAATCTCCTCGTTTTTGAAAACCTTTTTTTCTTTTTGCTGCTCTGCTTGAGTGTTTTTCTTTTACTTTGTTTTCCAAATTGCTGATTTGATCCTCTGCTTCATCTAACCTACCGTTGATTCATTCCACTGTATTATTTATTTCAGATATTGCATTCTTTATTTCTGACTGGTTCTTTTTTTGTTGTTTCTATGTCTTTTTTTTAATGCTGTTAATTATCCTTATAATCATTATTCTAAACTTTGATCTGAAAATTGCTTGCCTCCATTTAGTTCTGGCTAATTCTCTTGTTTTTTCATTTGGGGCCTATTTCTTTTCTTTTTTTTTTTTAATTCACCAATTTTGAGATTTTTTTAAGATTTTATTTATTTATTTTTATAGAGGGAAGGGAGGGAGATAGAGAGAGAGAGAGATAAACATCAATGTGTGGTTGCTGGGGGTCATGGCCTGCAACCCAGGCATGTACCCTGACTGGGAATCGAACTTGCGACACTTTGGTTCGCAGCCCGTGCTCAATCCACTGAGCTATGCCAGCCAGGGCTTGGGGCCTGTTTCTTTGTCCTCCCATTTTGGTCGCCTCTTTGTGTTTGTTTCTATGTATTAGGTAGATCTGCTATAATTCTGGTGTAGATCTATATCAAACACTGCCTGTGATTGGCCCTGGGCAACCTGTTTGGAACTATCTGTGACCTACAACATGTGGCTCCCTCTCCTGGGGCTGGGGGTGTGCAGAAAGAACCATGCAGCACACCACAGCCAGCTTATACTAGCATGGGGTTTGGGGGAGGGTCAGCTAATGTCTCTAAGCTCACAGAGACCCACCTTTGCCTTCAGGGTGTCTGTTAGGATTAGTCACTGAAACAGTCTCCAGCTGTACTCCTCAGCATCCTGGCTGAAGCTCCAGAGAGGGGCAAGAGAGATTCCTATCCCCACTCCCAGGCTGATGCCAAATGGGGCGGGGGTGGCGGGGTGGTGCTCTGCCTGAGAAAGTTGGTTTCTGCAGTATGGGGAATGACTCAGCACAGGGATCCTGGTGGCTGACCCTTCTCAGACTTTCCTCACATGGCTTTTGTCCATTCTCTCTCTCCGACAGATCCCAGGGTTAGTGGCTGCAAATGAATTTTTGTGTATTGGCCCTTTAGAGGCTTCTGCATCTCTAGCTGTCTCTCCCTGGTGGGCAGAAACCCCACTGCTTTTCACAGCTGAATGTTATTTGGTTCCTTTCCCTGTCTGGTGCTCTAGGCTTGGGAGCCCAGCTTGGGGTTTAGATCACAACCCCTCTCCCACCTACCCCCACTTCTCAGGGTGAACCCTCTGGTGCCGAAATATCCCTTCGCAGTTTCAGCTGCCATCCGTGAAAGCCCCAGCCAGCCCTTTTGCGCATTTGCACTTCCTAGAAGTCTCAATGTGGTGATGTGTGTTCAGTTGGTCATTCAGGATGATTTTTCTATAATTTTAGTTGTAATTCCAATTTGGTCCTAAAGGAGGTTAGTGTAGCTTCCACTCACTCTGCCGCCATATTGGTTCCCCCCCAAAGTTATTTTATAAAACAAGGAATATTTTCATTTTGAGACCAATAATATAAATGAAAGAAATCTTTGCACTTGAAATCAGTCTCTACCAAAGCATTTCTGTCTTAGTGTATTTATAAATTATTTGGAGACAAAAGGCTTTTTTTGACAATGAATTGGTTGACTTTAATTCTTTAAAATGTATTTACATCATGTTAATAACAAAGTAGAAATGTGTGTATTAGTAGTTTTTGGCAAAGTAAAAGGTGGCTAAAAAGTATCACTATTTCTGTACTATCTTTTTTTCACTAGGCATTTTTACTACCAATTTGTGAAGCAGCAGCTATGAGAAAAGTGGTAAAAGTATATCAAGAATGGATTCAGCAAGAGGAAAAACCTTTGTTCATGCAAGAACCTGAAGAAATTGTGATTTCTTCTTCAGACTTACCTTGCATTGACAGTGTCACAGACCATGATATTTCAATAGAAGAAGGAGAAAAGAGAGAAGAGGTAAAATGATAAGGCTTACGTATTTTATTATATGTTTAAAAGATTAGATTTTCACAAAGGTGTAACTTTAACACATATATGCTTATTAGTAAATGGGAAGGTAAAGATGCCATTAGTATATTTTATAATTTTGATGATATAACAGTCACGTCAGTACCGTGTCCCAAAGCTCTTCGATGTCACAACTTTAAACAAAATTAATATTGAGGTTATATAATGATACTTTATGTTATTTTCTAGATCAAAATTAGATGCTATTATAAAAGGTGTAATGTTTATAACTGTGGTTGTAGATCAAAATGGGTGTTGTAGTACATACTGTATTTTTCGGACTATATGATGCACCCCCTCTCCCCCAAATTTGGGAGAAATAATGGTTGTTAATGCTGCTGTTGCATTCCGTTTACATTTACATTGGTGAAATATTATTTATGTTATTAAATATTTTACCGCATTTTTTGCTTCAAAATTTTTTTTCCTATTTTCTTCTAAAACCTAGGTGTGTCTTATGATCCAAAAATACAGTATTTGTTAGAGTGATTACCAAACTATGGTTTCTTCTTGCCTGGCTTGTTCTAGGATTGGGTACCCAGCACATACCAGAATATTCAGAATTATTTCTTGAAAATTTTTGCATTGATGCCAATTTCAAAATTAAAAACACTGATGTATTAAGTCATTTGATCTGTCATAAGAATAACTGGAGTTAACTCACAGTAGGGAAAAGAGAGTAGAAGTAGAAAAAGAGTAAAACAAATTCCTTTTATTTCTTTAGCCTACATAATTCTTGTCCTTTGATTGTTTAACTATTGTCATAGGTCAAGTCCTCACCAAAAATGAGAGTCTGGTATTAACATGTAACTTCTTAAATCCAGATAGGAGCAATTTGGTAATGTTTATTCACCTTGGTGGTTCATTTAATATTATTGATGGAATTTATCATGATATTAATCTAGAATGAGCAGGCCACATCTACAGAGATTCAGTGAATCAATACTTACATATATCTATATGTCTGGATACAGCAAACTTTGTGTATGAGACATGGATAATAAATATATACATATATTTATATGTAAAGCTTCCTCCCCTGTGTCTAAGAAGGGGGAAATGTAACTAAGAAATATAATTGAAGTAAATAAAATTAACAGTATAAATTATAAAATAATATCTGCAATTCTGTTGGTTATATACCAACAAAAATATCTAATTTTGGCATCAAGCAAGGAGCTAAACCTATCAGTCTAAATAATTTGTTTTCCTCCAATTTTGAATCATGAATTTATAGCTTAGGACCGAGGCTCCTATGTTTCATTTACTATCCTTAAATAAAAATAACAGATATTATAAGCCTTCTACATACATAATTGAAAAACAAGCAGTGGGAAGAGGGAGACAGGCAAGCAGAAAAGAATGAAGCAGGGTGACGTGGGTATATTGCATAGTTGTGTTTGTTCTGCTGCTTACTCACATACTGCAGCCAGTGTTGCCATTATAGGTGTGATTTTTTAAAATGCCAGAAACTCTTGCTAATGGCATGAGCCAAAAAAAAAAGTTAGAAGCATTCATTGATATTTCTGATAATACAGTATATTTAAAAAATCATTTAAAATTAGGCATTAATTTTAAAATGGAGTTAACTTATAGATTCAGATAATTTTGTAATTTTTTTTAAATAATGCATGTGAGACGTTTGTAAGACATGCTGGATACAGGAGAATTTGTGTTATGTGCATCTCTCATGCACCTTGCATATTTAGCATTCCATTAAAAATGTCAGTGGTATTATCAATTCTTATGGCAATAAAACATTCACAAATGTCAGAGTGTTCTGTGAAACATGATAATGCCCATATTTAGAGCTGTGTTGGAGATACAAGCATGAAAAGACATAATTTCTACCTTCACATAACTTGATGGTTTAGCAAGAACACAAATATGCAAAATAAGTAATATAAAACAATATTATTGCTGTGACTAGAGTGTGAAAGAGGGAAATATCTGACTGCTTAGGGATGCCTTCATGGAGGAGGCAGTATAATGTGAAGAGTAGGTAACAAATGGGAAAGGAACTACACAGTGTGAGTAGAATCTACAAGATGTGAGAGATGTTGAAAATATTTTCATCTGGCTATAGTCAAGAACAGGTGGGAGGGAATGATAGGGTATGTGAACTAGGCAAGAACTAGACTCTGTTCAGTGATTTGTATGTCACTGTAATGGACTTTGATTACATTCTAGAATGTAAAACCTTTGAAGGACTATGAGTAGAAGAATGGCATGGACAGTTACATATTTCAGGAGAAGCATACTAAGTCTAGAGTAGAAGATAGATTGGAGGCCAGTCTGGAGGCAGGGAGACTGGTTAGGAAGTTTTAGCAAAGTTCAGAAGGGAAATGACAAGTACCTGATATATGTGTAGATAGGACACGGCAGCTGGAATGGGAATATAAGGTAGAAGATTGATACACGAGCTTCTTTAGTGGTAAAATCAGTATGCCCTCATGATTAAATTAGCTGAGAGCAAGGAGGAGGTATCCCAAATTTCTTTCTTTGGCAACTAGGGCACACTTGAATAGGAATTTAAAAAGTGTTTGTGGTAGCCAGCTTGGCTAGAGAGGTTGGTAGGAAGTGAGCGGGGAAGGGAAGCATGGATAATAAACAGACTTTTAAACATCTTGAGTTTGAGGTGCCTGTGGATCACTCTGGGAGAATTACTCAGAAGATTACCTGACTCGAGGAATATGGAGCTTAAGACAGAGGTATATATACTGGACCATGGTATATGGTTTTGGCCACTTGGAGCTCACTGAGTTCAGTGCTCTTTCTCATAATGGCAGAGTATGTACTTTGTATTAGACTAAACCTCCTGTATAAGCTCTAGACAAACTTTTTAAAGAAGAACTATTTGAAGATACTGGTGAGTGACCAAAAGCTGAAAGAAACTAGAGAGTAACTTTTAAAAAGGAAACAACATTGTTGAGGGAAATTTTTGTTTGTGCGTCTTTTCACCTGAGGGAAATCCCTAGTCTGCAAGACTTTCGACAGCTAAAACTCAAGCAGAAAGCTGCTGTTCTAGTGGTTTCAAGTACATCAGTATTCTATCTTAGGATAACAGGATTTTTACTAGTCTTAAGTAGGATAAATAGAAGCTATTTGCTATTTTATTTATGTTATGTAGATTCTGGTACTTACAAGACATGTGTTTTGAGACGATGCTTAGTGGTGGGACCCATTAATTTCCAGTTTACTTCAACTTACTGACTTGTCATAGCATTCTTAATTAATCATATTAAAAACTTGGTATTTTGCTTCAGGAAAATGGGACCAATATTGCTGATCATGTTCTAAATTCCACTTGGGCAAAAAATGGCACATACCAAGATGTTCTTCATAATGCCTCTGAAGAAGCCACAGAACAAAATATACGAGCTGGTACCCAGGCAGTTTTGCAGGTGGATTCCTATTTGATTATTTTTTAAAAATAAAATTATCATTAAATATTTCAAATATAATTCAGTATCTCAGTGTAGAGTATAATTTTTAAAATGTCATAAACTTGCCACCCACGTTTATCAGTTATAGTTGTCATTAATTTTGTGTTTTCTTTAACTTTTACTTTATATCAATAAATATGACATTACTTTTTTAGACATTTTAAAAATTTATATAAATTATGTCATGGTGTACTATCTTCTGCAACTTTCCTTTTGTATTAACCATTGTTTTTGAGATTCATTTTAACTAATTTGTGGTATTGCAATATATGATTATTTCACATTTTATTTTTCTGTTGATGGTTTTTTAACTTGTTTCCAGTATCTTATTATTCCAGACAAATGCTACATTGAACATTCTTATGTATGTAATGTCTTGCACGTGGGAGATTTTCTGTAGGATATAAACCTAGAAGTAGAATTAGTGGGTTGGAGGATTTGTACATCATTAGCTTTACTGTTACTGCCAAATTGTTCTCCCACGTGGTTATAATCATTGACATTTCCTTCAGTAGTATTTGTGAGTTCTTGTTCCCTTATCATCTTCACTATAACTTGTATAGTCAGATAAGTTAAACTGACAAGTTTAAGTTTTGTTGCTCCTATTTATGTGAATGATTACCTTATTTTTTTTTAAGTTTGTGTTTCCCTGTTTTAACTTACCTTTTCTTCATCAACCTGAAATTGAGCGTCTTTTCTTATCTATGAATTGCCTATGCATATGCTGTTTTAAAATTCTGTTAGGTGGTTTTTTTCTTATTCATTGTAGGAGTTCATTATGATCTTTCTTTTTTTAATCAGACTATTCTTGTCAAGACCACATGTGACTTCCACATTGTTAAATCAAATGGATATTTTACAATCCTAATTTTACTAGGCTAGTCAGGAGCATTTTACACGGTAAACCATTTCCCTCCCTATTAAAAGCCTTTTTCATTTGGCCTTCAAAAAACATACCTTTCTATTTTCCTCTTAACTCACTGGCTACTTCTAAGAATTTTTTTACTGTTTTTTCTCATATCTCCCAGACATTTTCCTGTTGAAGTGTCCAGGACTCAGTTTTTTAATCAGTTTATTTATTCTTGTCCAGTCCTGTAGCTTTAAATGTTATTTATAGGCTGCAATTTACGTATTTTATCTTTAGTCTGATATCTCTCATCTGAACTCTTAAGAGTCCTGAACTCAAATATTCAAATGCCAAGTAGGCATCATCACTTGAATATCTAATAGACATCACAAACTGGACATGTCTTAGAACTTGGCTTCTCATGTTAACAAATGTGCTTTTCTTCCTTTCATTTAATGACAGCTCTGTTTTCTAGTTGCTTGGGCCATCTTGTTTTCTATCGTTCATTTATATCTAACGTCTAATTTGACAACAAATCCTGTCAATCTGCAGAATGTGTGCAGAATTTGACTACCTTCCAGTACTCACACTACGCCTTGTGTCCAAGCCTTCGTATTCTTTTATCTGGATTATTATAGTAAACTCCTAATTACTATTTTTGCTTCTACTCTTGCCAACCTATCACCCTGGTAATATTCTCAAAATAGTAGCCAAAGTGATCCTGTAAAATAAAGGTCAGATCATGTCATTTTATTGCCTAAAACCTTCTGGTAAGTTTATCATTAAGCATAAAAATAGAAGTCTTACTAATGGTCTGTAAGGCTTTATTTACATCATTGCTTTTCAGGGTGTAATCCATAGACTGACTAGTTCTGGCCCACAACATAATTATGAAATTGACAGTAAGTTTAGAAACTAAGTTAACTGAATACCTGTTGATTGTGATGAAAGTTGGGGCTTGTGTGTCTTGCATTTACTTTTGCCAATTAGTTCACTTTTAATCATGCTTTACGATAGTGTTATTCTGCAAAAGAACGGGTAAAGAATTTTGTTCTTTTACCACTGGTAGTGTGAGAATCTCTGCTCTACCGGCTCTGTCTCTGTTTCTTAAAATATTTCCAGCTGCTTTTTTTCCTTCTTCACCTCATTTTATTGCTATTCCTTGCTGTTTCTCATATATGCTAGGCAGGCTGTCACCTCAGTTACTTTATTTTTTCAAATTATATTTTATTATGCTATTAGAGTTGTCTCAATTTTTCTCCGTTTGCTCCCCTCCACTAAGCATTCCCACTCCCTCAGGCAATACCCACAGAATGGTCATGTCCATGGGTCATGTGTATAAGCGACCATGGACTAGTCTTTGGCTACTCCATTTCCTGTACTGTACTTTACATCCCAGTGGCAATTCTCTAACTACCTATTTGAACTTTTTTTTTTTAAGATTTTATTTATTTATTTTTAGAGAGGGAAGGGGGAGGGGGGGAGAGTGAGAAAGGGAGAGAGAGAGGGGCGCGGGGGGGAGAGAGACATACATCAATGTGTGGTTGCTGGGGGTCATGGCCTGCAACCCAGGCATGTACCCTGACTGGGAATTGAACCTGCGACATTTTGGTTCTCAGCCTACTTATTTGAACTTCTTAATCCCCTCATCTTTTCACCTATTCCCTCCACCCCTCACCCATCTGGCATTACTCTCTATCCATGATTCTGTCTCTGTTCCTCTTGTTTGTTTAGTTTGTTTTTTAGATCAGTCATTGATAGGTAATATATTTACTGCCATTTGATTGTTCATAGTTTTGGTCTTCTTTTTTCTTAAATAAGTCCCTTTAACATTTCGTGTAATAAGGGCTTGGTGATCAAGAACTCCTTTAGCTTTTTTCTTGACTTGGAAGCTCTCTATCTGCCATTCAATTATAAATCATATCTTGGCTGTAGGTCCCTGTTTTTCATGACTTTATATATTTCTTGCCAATCCCTTTTAGCTTGCAAAGTTTCCTTTGACAAGTCAGCTGAAAGTCTTATGGGAATTCCCTTGTAGGTGAATAACTGCTTTTCTCTTGCTGCTTTTAAGATTCTCTCTTTATCTTTAACCTTTGGCATTTTAATTATGATGTATCTTGGAGTGGGCCTCTTTATAACCATCTTGTTTGGGGCTCTCTGTGCTTCCTGAACTTGCATATCTGTTTTCTTCACCAAGTTAGAGAAGTTTTCTTTCATTAATTTTTCAAGTAGATAGCCAGTTTCTTGCTTTTCTCTTCTCCTTGTGGCACCACTATGATGCAAATGTTGGACCTCTTGACGTTGTCCCAGAGGCTGTTTATACTATCCTCATTTTATGTGGATTCTTTTTTTCTTCTTGTTCTGAGTGATTGTTCTTTGTTTCCTTCTGTTCCCAATGATTGATTTGATTCTTGGCTGTCTACTGTTGTTTCTCTGTAAATTGTTCTTTATTTTAGTTAGTGTATCCTTCATTTCTGGCTGGATCTTTTTTTTTTTTTTAAGATTTTAGTTTTTTATTTTTAGAGAGAGGGAAAAGGAAGGAGAAAGAGAGGGAGAGAAACATCATTATGTGCTCTCTTCTCGTACTCCCCCTGCAGGAGACCCAGCCTGAAACCCAGGCATGTGCCCTGACTGGGTATCAAACCAGTGGCACTTTAGTTCACAGTCCAGTGCTCACCCACTGAGCCACAGCAGCCAGGGCTGGCTGGATTTTTTTATGCTGTTAAGATTCTCACTAAGTTCTTGAGCATCCTTTTAACCAGTGTTTTGAACTCTGCATCTGATACATCGCTTTTTTCCATTTTGTTCAGTTCCTTTTTTCTGGATTTTCGATCTGTTCTTTCAGGCCAGGTTTCTTTGTCTCCTCACTTTGCCAGCCTCCCTGTGTTTATTTCTATGTATTTGGTAGAACTACTATGACTCCCTGTCTTGGTGATGTGGCCTAATGTAGTAAGTGTCCTGTAGCATTGGTGGCACAGCCTCCTTTATCACTGAAGCTGGGTACTCAAGGTGGACCCATTGTGTAGGCTGAGTACACTCTCCTCTTGTAGTTGAGCCTGGATTGCTGTTGACAGGTCAATGGGAGGGATTACCCAGGCTGGTCAGCTTCAAGGACTGGCTGTGACCACTTAACTACCAATCTCTGCCCTCCTCAGAGGATCAGGTGTGCAGGGGCAAGGGTGGTGGTGCTTCAGCATGGCCCAGATGAAAGAACAGATCGAAACTCTAGAAAAAGAACTGAGCAAAATGGAGATAGTCTACCAGATGCAGAGTTCAAAACACTGGTGTTAAGGATGCTGAAAGTACTCATTGAGTACAGCAAACATATAGGGGAAGAAATGAAGATTACACTAAGTGAAATAAAGAAAAATACACAGGGAGCAAACAGGGAAGGGAAGGAAGCCAGGGTTCAAATCAATGATTTGGAACATAAGGAAGAAATAAACATCCAGCTGGAACAGAATGAAGAAACAAGAATTCAAAAAAGTGAGGAGAGACTGAGGAACCTCTGGGACAACTTTAAGCACTCCAACATCTGAATCACAGGGGTGCCTGAAGAAGAGGAAGAGCAAGAAATTGAAAACGTATTTGAAAAAAGAAGGAAAGAAAACTTCCCTAAGTTGGTGAAGGAAATAGACATACACGTCCAGGAAGCACAGAGAGCCCCCAACAAGTTGGACCCAAAGAAGACCACACCAAGACACATCATAATTAAAATGCCAAAGGTTAAAGATAAAGAGAGAATTTTAAAAGCAGCAAGAGAAAAGCAGTTATTCACCTACAAAGGAGTTCCCATAAGACTGTCAGCTGATTTCTCAAAAGAAGCTTTGCAGGCAAGAAGTATTCAAAGTCATGGAAAGCAAAGACCTACAGCTAAGATTACTCTATCCAGCAAAGCTATCATTCAGAACTGAAGGGTAGATAAAGTGCTTCCCAGACAAGGTAAAGCTAAAGGAGCTCATCATCACCAAGCCTGTATTATATGAAATGTTAAAGGGACTTATCTAAGAAAAAGAAGAAGATCAAAACTATGAAGAGAAAAATGATGACAAACTCGCAGCTATCAACAACTGAATCTAAAAAACAAAAACAAACTAAACAAACAACTATTACTAGAACAGAATCATAGATATGAAGATCATATAGAGGGTTATCAGCTTGGAGGGGGAAGAGGAAGGATGGGGAAAAAGGTACAGGGGATAAGAAGCATAATTGGTAGGTACAAAATAGACAGGGAGAGGTTAAGAAAAGTATAGGAAATGGAAAAGCAAAGAACTTATATGTATGAATCATGGATATCAACTAAGGTCGGAGTGGTTGCTGAAGGAAAGAGTGGTACAGGGTGGAGGGGGTAAAGGGGAAAATAAATTGGGACAACTGTAATAGCATAACCAGTAAAGTATGTTTTTTAAAAAGACTAGCCATTCATATGTAAAGTCAAACAATTTGGGTGAACCAGGAAGTTGGGTGGGATGGAGGCTCAGGGGTTTTCCAGGTTGGGGCAAGCTGTGTTAGCTAGAGTGATGGAGTCTCAGATATAGCACCCACCTGCCAACTCTGTGGCTCTGTGGGGAGAGGACTCAGAAATGGTATAACAGGCAGTCTTTTTATGCAGTCTGTTATTACCAAAACAGATTTACAGACGTAGCCAAAAAATGTAAAAAGAGGAAATCTTTGAACACCTCACAGAGAAAATTCTTGATTTAGGTATCGTTTGTATCCTTAATTATTTGCATTTTTTATTGTTCCTTTCATTTTATGACAGCAATAGGATTATTATAATTAAAGCTCTTGGTTTAAGAAATGTTTTGGTTTTTAGTGCAGCCACACCTAATAGTAATTTACTATTTGTCTAGATAAACAAAGCAATACACAGATTTAATGAGTTTAAATCTCAGGTGTCAAGCTGATGGTAGAAGTAGTTATATATATATACTCAACCTACAGTCTTATACTTTGAAGTTCATTATAGATCACCCAGTGGTCAGCATCTGAGGGTTTTTTCTTTGATTAAGAAATTTCATGTTGAAATTCTGTAATCAATGGCTAATGATTTCTTTTGTCTTAGGTGTTTATTATAAACTCATCAAACATATTTCTTCTTGAACCTGTAAATGAAATAAAAAGTCTTCTGGATGAGCACACAGATATGTGTAAACGCATTCTTAACATTTATCGGTTCATGGTTGTACAAGTATCAATGGACAAAAAGACGTGGTAAAAAATTTACTCTTTATGTTTATTATATTGTGTGCATGAGTGTAGTAATTTTTAGAGGAATAGTGTCTGTGAACAGGGCTTCTACTGAATAAATAAATAAATGTAACATTTTATATAGTAATCATGTTGACAATAGTCTCCTTCACTTTATCTAACATCTTTGATCAAACTTCTGGAGAACCACTTGGCTACCTTTATAAAGTGGACTTATTGTGATGGCCTCCTGCATCTCTAGGAATGAACACATTCATGCATGTGTGAATGAATGAATAAGTAAATTATTGAATGTATGAATGCCTGATTCCTCAGCCTCACATTTAAGGCTAAGGCCATGTACAGGCAGGTGCTTGCTTTAATTTCTAGCCCTTTCTCAAGCCTAAACCACCCTGCAGGGTGAGATTCTGCCTCCCTGCTTTATCGAATTGTTTTTTTCCTGAGCACATCCTGAATGTTCTGTACAGTGTGTAATTCCTGCCACCTTCCATAACTACCATTAGATTTCACCTTCCTTTTTCTACATATCCTTATATTTTTCCTTACATCCTTTAATTCTGCATTAGCAGTACCTCTGTCATAGTTCTCAAAATTGTCTTAATCCCTAAATTACTTGCATAGAATTTGTGTTTTGGTATGTATGTATGTATAGAAAAAATGGCCTTATTTTGAGAGGCCTTAAAAGGTATATACTGATTATTTGTTTCTATATTTTCTACATTTCTTACCATAGTACCTTATATAGTATTGGTATTCTATAGAGATTTGTTTAATTGTATGGAAAAATAGGCTTTTGGGGGAAATAAGAAGAGCTGTTCTTTTGTTTTTATAAAAATGACACATGTTCATTATTAAATTCAAACAACCAAAAGTTTTAAAAAGAAAATGAAAGTTGCCTCAAAGCTCACTCACCAGACCACACACAATCCCATAGTATTATGCCATGTGTATGCACCATCACTTTCTTAACCTGTTAGCTATTAGTAGAAATGTAGTTATTTCATTTTGTTGTTGGAGGAAGGTAGGACAATGAACATCCTTATACATATGATTTTTCTCCTTTGACTCATTCTTAAAGAGTAGAAGTAATTAGTCAAAGAGCATGCTTAATTTTGCTATTTATGGAAAAATGGCATCGTTTTTTAAAAAGTTCTCTATTAACAGTATTAATGTAGTTATATCTAGAAGTAGTTATTGTTATTAATTTATTTGGAACATTTTTGTGCAAGGTATTTTTTCAAGCACTTTACATGTATTTTCTTAATTGGTAGCACCCTATGAGGTTGATCTCCTCTCTATTTTATGGTGCTTTTTAGGCACACACAGATTAAGTAACTTATCTTTTGTTCACACAGCTGAAATTTAAACTGTGATCCTCTGACTTCAGAGCTTCACTTATTAGCCAGTAACTATACCACTTTGACTCATTCTTTTGTTAGTCTGTCCTTTTTTACTTTTTATATGCTTTGGATTATTACTGTTGAGCCAGGTTAAAGTGAATCTTGCTATGTGGAACATGATTTTAGAATTTTTTTCTTAATTTTTATAAATTCCCTTGAAACCATAGCATAATGAGAGATTACCCATGTATTTTTTAATTTGAATTTATAAGACTTTATGAATTAAAATCATTATTATAGTATTACAAAGTGAAAGGTTATCTGATATGTGAGTTAAGGTTTGACCGCAAATCAGATAAGATTTAATTGGAAATCTATACTTTATTGTGTACATAGTTGATTTCAAATAGGTTTTCATTTCATATAGTTAAGAAGAAAGCCTAGAATTATAAATGTGGCTCCTTAGATTTTTATTTTATTAGTGAATTTGTGTATTTGTTTGTTAATAAATTCAGGATGTTTTTCATTGAGTGATATTTGTCTATTTGATTTTGCCCTCATTTCCCAGAAAACCCATGACATCTAGATATGGAATCTATTGCTGCCTCTGCCATATTTCTCACATGGACTGTTGCACATATTAAGATGCCTGGAATGAGCCAGCAGCTAATCTCCCAAAGAGGAGGGGGCTTTGATAGGGACTTGGGCTGTTAACCTGACTATACACAAAACTATAATCCCCTTGTCAGCCTCTTTCACATATGGTTGAATCACTAGTGCAAATATGGTAGCTTTATGGTCTTAATAATAAGCATCTAGCAGAAAGAGGCAAGGTAAGGATAATTAGGATTGTCTTGGCTTGCAGTTACACAAAGGACATAAAGGGTTAAAAAATGGCCAAACTAAAAAGGATAGAAAGAGGCAATACTCACCAGGCTCATTGTGTTCTAGTAATCTTAAAATATCAATGGAAAAAAATACAATGAAGATTAATTTAAAAATGTGTAGTTTTTAAAAATTTATTGGGGTGACATTGGTTAGTAAAACCATGTCGTTTTTAAAATTGAACATGATTTAATTCTAGATATGTGGTTTTTCTCTATATTGTAAAGATGGACCAAGGTAGTGCTATATTGTACAGTTGGGTGGGTGTTCCTGGAATAGCTCCCTAAGGTCACTGCTTGATGTGGAAGGATGAGAACAGTCTCTACATTTTCACCCCAGTTTTTCAGCTTTTGCATAAATTTTTATTTGATGAGAAGGTATTATGGCTAGAAATGCTTTTAAAGTGATACAGATTCATAAAGTAAAACTTTTTTCAAAGAATTCTGAAAATTTGAAAGCTATTTGATATTTGAGTTATTGAAAGATAATAGAATTTTTAATAATAAATACTAACTCGGAAGTTCATCATTAACAAAAAGCAAATATTTGCAAGAAGGAAACATTAATTAATTTTTTTTGCTTTAAGGGAACAGATGCTGCTTGTGTTGCTCAGAGTCACGGAGTCTGTACTGAAGATGCCATCACAAGCTTTTCTGCAGTTCCAGGGGAAAAAAAATATGACCTTGGCAGGTCGACTTGCAGGACCACTTTTCCAGGCAATAAAAATAAATAAATACCTAGATAGTTAACTAGATGAATAGATATGTATTTCTTCAAAATTCATTGGGGCCTGTGTTTGCTACCTGAGGAAAAAAAGCTTTAAATCTGAGATCATTTTATATTAAAGGATGTTTTGTAGAGCTAAATTAAAAGTTGCTTTTTAAAATAGACTATTTGTCATATAAACAAAGTTACAACCTACTGTAAAACTGGAGGAAATGTCAGGTCTGAGAAAAACGTGTTAAAATAGGCTGATGATATTTTGTGTGGCATACTTGTAGGATTGCAAAAAGCTACAGAAGGGCTTCATGAAAAATGGCCTGATAGTTTTATCAGTTTCCAAATCTCTGGTATTGTTAGAAAGCCAAAACGTTCTTTTATGTTGTTCCATGGTAGTGAAAAGTAGTAAATGATCAAGATTTTTACTTATCATAAGACTTTATTCTCTTCACTTATTTATTTTTCAAGTATCAGTTACTGTTTGATTATATAGGAATTTATATACTATGTTTTCCAACCCGAGGATAAGACACTGACTTTAAAAATGTTTTGTGGATTCTTTGGAAAATAGAAAGCATAAATATTTATTTTAAGATGACAAATTAAATACAGATACATGGATAAAATAGTTCTGAGTGTCAAAGATAAGAGCTAGCTCTCTAATTCTTGACCATAAGTTTAACTGTTCAAATATGCTAGTTTACCTGAAATCCTGTGCTGCTAGTGAATAATCCTTTCATGCCAGCTATATTTATTATCTAAACTCCTCTTGACTTCTTTCTTCCTTTCTTCTTTTCCTTTCCCTTTCTCTTTTTCTTTTTTAAATTTTCCTCTTAATGAGAACTAACACAAAGGTGGAAGCTATAGAAAGACGAAATTTTACCTTGCTATGTGGAATAACTTTTTTGTAGTCTGAATATTTAAAGATAGAATGGAAGACCACTAGTTATTAATGTTCTATACTGTAAACTCTGCTCATTTTCATCTTTACATTTAACTTGTAAATTTATGTGAAGTCCTTAGTAAAATTTGTAGAATTAAGCTTTTGAAAAACTATTTTGTGATTTATTTCTTCAATAAGCAGGTATATCTTTGGTATCAGGGATATTGGCTCATCCATAATATTTATCCTTTTATGAATAAGTTTTTATTCAATAATTGGATTTATTATAGAACACCATTAATTCCTCTGGTGTTTTTACAATGAAATTTAATTTTATCCTTCAGTTTATAATTTTTCAAAACCACATTTCACTGAGTTAAGAACAGAATATTCAAGTATATAGTTAGTGATTTCTATCTTTAATTCGAGAATGTTATTCAAGTATATAGTTAATGATTTCTATCTTTAATTCGAGAATGTAGGGGTTTTTTTTTTTAGTTCAGTAACCATTTACTCAATAATTTCAATGGTTAATAGTGTGGGAAACTTTCTATCTTTGTAAAAAGCATTTATTTAACATTAATATAAAAGAACATGAAGGATAGCTACAACATTAAGGAGATTTCTTTTCAGTTTTGGCATCTTGTCTTAATTGCTGGAGTGTTGGTACTTGGCAATAGTTGAACTGAAATATATAGTAGATACTAATGATTGCATGAGTTACTATGTACCAAGAAAAGGTCATGGATGTTACTGTCTTTTTAGGTCATTTTTTAATGAGCAAATATCTGATTCTGAACATATTTCATTGTTATTTCTGATTATTTGTCTTTATAGACTCTTATAGTTGCCTGGATCAAAGCAAATCTAAATGTGTACATTTCCCGAGAACTTTGGGATGACTTACTCTCAGTCTTGTCATCATTGACTTATTGGGAAGAATTAGCCACTGAATGGTCACTGACTATGGAGACACTAACTAAAGTTTTAGCTAGAAATTTATATAGCTTGGATCTCAGTGATTTACCGTTGGATAAGCTGAGTGAACAGAAGCAAAAAAAGCACAAAGGGAAAGGTAAGAGTTGTTCACAGAGATGCTCCATATAAATTTAAGTAAAATGGTCTCAGAAGATCAAGCCAGGGAGTGGGCTGAGGTTAAAAGTTATGTTTTCTCTTCATTATTCTCTCCTTCATTTGTCCTTGAAGGTTAAAAATTTTAAAAAAACAAACAAACATGCAGGTACCTTGAAATTTTTTTTGAAGAACCATAAAATCAATAGTAGTTTTGATGTGAAATGAAGTGTCCTTTATATATATCTAAAGTTAAATCAATAATTCAGTCTTAAATATTTTATTTTTAATAATTAACCAATATGAAAATTTATAAAACACTCTCCCTTTTAATCATACATAAGTTTTTTGCTGGAACTTAGTGATTTTATGTTGCTCTGTTTAAAAGGAATTTTTTGAAAATTCTTTTGAAAACATTTTCTTAGTTTTAACTAAAAGCAAACATTCTCTAGATGTGGACTATATCTTTCTAATGTTAAAAGTGGATAGAGGGACAGTAACAGTGATTATATCATTATTATAAGCCTTTATGATGCTTGATTAGTACTTTTTACTTTTTTTTACATATTAATTGTTGTTCCAGTACAGTTTTCTGCCTTTTACCCCATCTTAGCCCACCCCCCAGCCCTCCCCACCTCCCTCCTGTTTCAACCCCCCCCCCACCTTGTTATTGTCCATGTGTCCTTTATACTTGTTCCTGTAAACCCTTCCCCATTTCCCCTGAAATTCCCTCCCCTCTCCCCTCTGGTCACTGTCAGCCTGTTCTGAATTTCAGTGTCTTTGGTTATATTTTGCTTGCTTGTTTGTTTTATTGATTAGATTGCTGTTAAAGGAATTCGTTGCTAACTAGAGATTATATCTGAGTCACATTTCACACTTAACAATAGTGTGATCAATCCTTTTTTTTTCCTGGATTATTTATTTCCCGAGTGGCTGTTGGCAGGTAGAGACTTAGTAAATTTCACCACAGGATGGCTTTTGGTTAGCTCATTTATTTCCTATTCTTTTTGCTTGAAAATGTTTCATTTCTATTACAAATCAAGTGGGGAGCTGAGGATTTATAAAACTTTATTGTTGATGGTGTATTTTAAAAATTCTGCATCTGTTTTGGAATATAATTTTTGCATAAATGAAGTTTAACAAAATGTTATAGTACACAAGCATTTTATCTTGTTACTTTTATAATACATTATGTGTAAATCTTAAGAATCTGAGGTAGTTCGCACACATAATTCAAAGTGATTATTACTCAGGTGGTAGTATACTAAGATTGCAAATATACATTTCTAGGAGTTGGACATGAATTTCAGAAAGTTTCAGTTGACAAGTCATTTTCTAGAGGATGGAGTCGTGATCAGCCTGGCCAAGCTCCAATGAGACAGAGAAGTGCAACAACCACTGGTTCCCCAGGAACTGAAAAGGCGAGGAGTATAGTACGGCAAAAAACTGTTGGTATGTACTCTTTAAAAAAATCATGAGAATTGTACAGACAATCTGTTTATAGTTCTTAGTAACAATGTATGTAAATAGTTTTCTTATCAGTTGATTTTTATTGCTAAGTGAAACACTTCTGTAGCAAAACCTTTTTTTTCAATAGTGCTCAGAGTCCAATGACATGCTATGTTATTCCTTTATAGTATTAAGATTTATCTTACATTATTGCTTTTATGTACTTTATGTTGTTGTAGATATCAATAATTCTAAATTGTTGTTTTACAGAATTGACTTAAAACTGATTCACTTTCCAGAACACATGAATTAACTGGTATAGTTTCTACTAAGTGAATATACTTACAGACATGGAAAATTTTCAGTGTTACAATGACACGTTTAGATTGGCTTCACAGACTTCCAGCAAGGAATACGTGCTTTTTACTTGCAGACAGTTGAGGTGAAGATAAAGTCTATTGCTAGGTCCTTGCTGCTCTTAATAGACATGGAAGAAATTTCTATAATCTTGGGAATAGCAGCAAAGGAATAGTGATGGGAAGAATTTCTAGATGTAGGATCACTCAGCATACTGTGGGCTTAGCTACCATTTTATTCCTTTTCCTCTCAGAGGTTTTAATTTGGTCTGAATTATAGTAGAAAGAGTGCTATAATGAAAAGCAAAAGGGCTTTGTCCTGATCTCTTTTTTCACTCTCCTTCATTACTAAATAGCTAGATAACCGTGGACAATTTACTGAACTTTCTACACTTTATTTCCTTCATCTGCATAGTGCCTGAAATAAAATTGCTTGAAGTTACTTCATGCTTTACAATCTGTGATTCTCTGGAAGGAGAATATTCTGTGGAATGTATCTATATTTAATGGTAATCAGTGAAAAACATTATTAATTTAAAAGTAATTTAAACCCATTGTTGTAAGGACATGTCACCTATAAAATAATGGGTTCTGAATTGTTAAGAATTACATTCTAATGAAAGAAACAAAATTAGTAAAAGAATAGGGAAATTAAAGATTTAAAAGACTTACAAATTATGGCTAGTTTTAAGTCCTCAAAAGAATTATATTTCTATAACTGTCTACTTTCTATAAAATAAATATAGAATTATGATTGTATATGTCAAGCAGAAAGAAAAAGAAATGATACAAGGAAAAAGAATATTGATGGATTAAAGTAAATATATTTAGAATTTTTGGTATAGAATAACTTTTTTAATTTCTTAGATGATTACATCTGAAATGGCTTTTCTTCATTTTATATTACTTTCACATTTAGAGAAAATATTTGTGTGTTGGTTAGGAAGGAATTGTTCTTTTTTCTTTTTATTTTTTAGAGAGAGGGGGAGGGAGGTAGAAAGAGAGGGGGAGAAATGTTGATGTGAGAGAGAAACATTGATCGGTTGCCTCTACTCTGCACCCCAACATGGGACCAAACCTTCAACCCAGGCATGCATCCTGACCAGAATTGAACCGGCGACCTCGCGCTTTGTGGGACGACACCCAACCAACAGAGCCATACCGGTCAGGGCTGGAATTGTTCAAGTTTAAAATTTTACTTTGTTTTATTTAATTAAAACTTGAATCTCTTTAAAGTTTCTTATATATTTTCTATAGAAGTAATTCATGCTTAGTGCAGAAAGTGAAGTTTAAACATAAAGGCTCTTCCACTGTCTTATAAGTAGTAGTCATTGTTAATATGTTGGTATATTTATAATTTTTTTAAATACATGCTATATAAATGTGTAAAATCTTTACACATCTTTATCATCTTTAAATCATAGCTGACTCTGATACCCATGTTAAAAAAACAATTTTGTCTGGCTTGTCCATTGAATAAACCTATCAAATAAAAAGTTAAAGCATTAAAAATTTTGTTAACAAAAGTACCTGTACCTACCTTCTAAAGGTAGAAAACACTAGAAAAAGCAGCAAATTAAATTAGGATATTTTTTGGACACGTATTTTCTTAAATTTAAAAAAATCAATATTTTGTGTTCTTAATGAACTTAAATACTCAAGCTGTGTTCAAGTATATACATTCTAGTAAGTCTTTCCCTCAGCACTACTCTCCACCCTCCCTGTTCACCTCATTAGAGAGAACCACTATTCTGTTTCTTGAGCATGCTTCTAAAGATACTTTATACATGCAGCTATGTATAGAGCATAATATACACTGTTGTGAACCATGGCTTTTTAGACATTCAAATAAAAAAATATTTTTTAAGTACTCAATATGGACACACTGTTCTAAGCATTGAGGCTATAGGTAGGAACAAGGCCAATTAATTCCACTGAAGCTGACAGTTATAGTGTTCATGGGAGACATATAATAAATAGGTAAACCAGTATGTGTCAAGAAGTAGTATTGTGAAGAAAAGTGAAGCAGGGAAAGGGACAAGAGAATATAGGATGGGGAAGTGGGACCATTTTAGATAGGGAAGTCAGTGATGGAAGATTATTGCATATCAGAAACTGTTTTGAACTTCTTACATCAGATTTCATTACATGGAAGTATTATAATTTAACTTGTATCCTGAAGATGGACATTTAGTTAATTTCCAATTTTGTGGTATTAAAAATAGTACAGAATATGTTTACTTCTATACTTTGTACAGATATACTTTGCACAGTTATGCAGGTATATCTGTATGTTTAATCTATAGGATTTAAAATTAATTGCCCTTAAAACAGTGAAATACTGCTGCATGCCTATTAGAATGGCTAAAGTCCAAAACACGGACAACACCAAATGCTGATAAGGTTGTGGAACAACAAACTCTCAATGATAGTGGGAATGCAAGATGGTATAGCCACTTTGGAAGACAGTTTGTTAGTTTAAAAAAAAAATTAAACATACTCTTTATTCACACAATCACCTGCACACAAATATTTGTAGCAACTTTATTCATAATTGCCAAAACTTGGAAGCACCAAGATGTTCTTCGTAGGTGAGTAGATTAACAAACTGTGGTACATCCAGACATGGAACGTTATTCAACAATATGAAGAAATGAGCTATTATATCATAAAAAAATATTTGGGAACCCTAGATGCACATTGCCAAGTGAAAGAAGCCAATCTGAAATGGCTACATATGATTTCAACTTTATGACATTCTGGAAGAGGGAAAACTAAGAAGACTGTAAAAAGATCACTGGTTACCAGGGATGAGGGGGTATGGTAGGTGGATGGGGAGTAGGGCAAGGTGGAGGGATGATAGGTGGGGGGCATAGAGGGTTTTTAGAGCAGTGAAACTACTCTGTATGATACTGTAGTGGTATATATATGTCATTATACATTTGTCAAAAACCCCTGGGATGTACAACACACCCCATGTACAAAAGAGTTATCCCTAATATAAACTATGGACTTTTGTTAATAGCACTGTGTCAGTACTCGCTCAGCAGTTGTAACAAATGTACCATACTGGTTAATTTAATATGTTAATATTTGGGGAAAATGGTGTTGAGGGGTGTGGTAATAAGAGTATATATTAGAACTCCTTTGTACTTGCCACTCAATTTTTCTGTAAACCTAACACTGCTTAAAAAAATTAAAGTGTATTAGTTTATAAAATATGATATATTCATTAGGAACTGAAAGTACTGGTAATTTAGATATTTGAAGTAATCACAGATTTACCTTTGAAAATTTTATTTTTTAAAAGTATGTCATTCTCTATTTCTTAAGTTTATGACCCTGAATTGGGAGAAATAAATCACATAGATAATATTTCTGACTTTAATTTATATTTCTCTTTCATGCAGTAGTCCTTTTAATAACAAAACAAATTCCTCTCATTAAAACTATCATATTTTTCCCATGACTGAATTACCTGAGTGAGAAAATATTGAATATGTAACTTACAAAGTCTAATTTAACTTTAAACAGCTTTGTTTATACAAGTAGTCTAATGTAAGCATTGAATGTCCTTATAATTCATGAGGATAGTAGTATAGTCTGGTGAAATTCACAGAATAATGGTTTTGTTATATCCAAAGACTAATTGGTTCCTTTCTGGAGTTTTCAGATTGGAATTTGTCTAAAAGAATTTATCTTTCAATTAACGGCAATATGTCTTCATTTAAAAATTACTGAACATTGCATAATCCTTTAACTCGTATTACTCAGGATTACCTTAGTAAGAAATTTTCTGTTATTAATATTGAGTTTAAAGTATAATTTAAAAAATTTAGACAGCATATTTAAGGTTTTGCTATGCCAACAAATATTAAAGGAGATACAGTGAGTAAATTTAGGGCTTATAGAGTATATTCAGGAGAAGCAATGCAACATGTCTGCAATTATGATTTAGAATCTGGTATTCAACATTTGGAACAAATATATCACTGCTTCTGTTTTCAGATTTTCCTCTTAGTTTATGTTTATTGTAATATTGGGCCTAAATCTAAGGACCTATAGGTATATTTCTGCCAGTAGACACATATGTATGCATGTTCTTAATTTTACTTAATTGTAAATTAAAGAGAAATATGTGTAGCATCTTGGAAGTGAGAAAAGGCCAGAGTTGCCTTCCTCCTATTTATTTTGTATGTTTGTATGCTTTTGAGGAACATGGAAGTGCCGGGGATTGAACCCGGGGCCTCGTGCACGCTAAGCACGTGTATGCTTTTAATGAACCATCACATTTGCTGTCCATGAATTTCTTGTGCTACATGGGGACTATGGAGTGAAGATCACAGTTGATACACTGTGAGTCCAAAATGAATTTATGTGGAGTGCACCTATTTTCCTTTTTTATATGTTTTTTTTTTTGAGAGGAGTGAAGGGAAGATCAGAATCCCTCAGAATCCTTCAAAAATGGGCATGCTTATAGGTTTGAAATTTTGTTTTGCTTTTTGATATTATATTTTCAATACTGCCCTTTCATCTGTATAAATAATACTTCAGATTTAAGATCACTGAGGTGTGTGATTTGGGAATGTATATAGCAATAGAAATGTTAGTGGCTTAACATAGATTCTTTGACCTAGGCTTTAGATTACTACATCTCAAAAAATTTCAGTAGTTAATTCATTCTAATTTTCTGTAGTGGGAGTTGCACAGGTATGATGCACTTGAAAGATTTCCAGGTATTCATAAAGACCTGTGGTAACAAAGAGAGGGGTCAGATTTTAAAGAATTCATTCCAAATCATAACACTAACTTACACCACTATAATTATGAAGAAATTCCAAGGTAAATACCCAATCTCTTCAAGTTGGTGGTAGAAAAGAAGGAACAGATGGAATTATGTTCAAGGAATTACCTAACCCAAGGGAAAATAATCAGAGAAAACTTGTACATAATTCATTGTGGATTTGAAAATTGCATTCAATTTTGTTTTAAAAGAAATATTTCTGAAGGTCACATCTGATTGTAACTATGTTGCCTATGTGTGCCTTTGCTGTACTGGCTTTACTGAGTGATTATCTCAAAATCAAGAGAACTTTTATTTCAAATTGAATTATAAAATTGTTGGTCACTTTCACAAAAACAAGCTAACAGGAAAATATGAGTAGGGCCAGATTCTAACATTCTGTATATGTGTTCAATTTTAAAATACACTTATATTTTTATGTATTACATAATAGCCCATACACTGAAGACAGATTGTTACTATTGTCTTGATATATTCCAGCCTTCCATGTTTTGCTCCACATAAATTTATCTAAAAACTGCTGTTAAGGACTTCTTTATTTTTCCAACATAAATAAAGATTTTTGAAAAATCTGTAATTATCCTTTTCCAGTTACAAACTTTGAGATACCTTTAGTTTTTAGTTAATATTTTTTATGGTTTTCTCCTCTATATGTTCACAACTGAAACTTCTGTTTTTAAAATGATTATGCTGGGCTGCTCAAATACAGATATTCCCTCAGTAAAGATTTATTAAGCTCTTACGTGCTGAGCATTAGGGATATAAAGATAAGAGGATATAGTTTTTGCATTTGAAAAACTGGGAGGCTTGTGTAAAAAACATAAAATCTACTAAAAATAGATTGTAAGCTTTGTAAAAGCAGGAATTACTTGTTTTGTTCATTGCTGTACTGCTACTAGTAATCTAATTATGTGGAAAAGTGAGAAAAGACACAGATGAGAAGACATTTTGAGTATGAAGGGGAAAAGAAGACCAAGTATATTATGAACTCACAAAGCCATTCTGTTGCAAAAGAGCATGAAATTTTAAGGGAACAGCATAAAATTATGCATGGCAGCAGGATGGGAGGACATTTGGAGATGAAGTTTCAGTGGTTATTGCAGCTAAGTTGCAATAAGTCTTGTGTGGCAGGCCAAGAAATGTAAGCGTCAGGGAGCAAGTGTTTCTTTTTTTTATTTTAATTTTATTTATTGATTTTAGGGAGAAAGAGACATCAGTTTGTTGTTGCCCTTATGTATTTATGCATTCATTGGCTGCTTCTTGTATGTGCCCTAACTGGAGATCAAATCCACAACTTTGGCCTACTAGGGTGACCTCTAATGAACTGAGCTACCTGACCAGGGCCCAGGTGTTTCTTACAATAACTAAAACCCAAGATTTTAAATTGATGTTAACCTTTACATATTTTCTTTACCAGTGTTCCTATTACACTATATATCAGCAATATTGTTTTTTTTAAGTCCCCTAGTCATACACAGCGATACACATAACTATTTATTTAAGAATTCCTAAACTAATAATTAAGTTAAAAATGTTTGGGAATTATAAAATTGATTAACTAGGTCTATGTGTATTAAAATTTGTCTTTAATTTTGTGAACTGTTGACTCTTCTTTTAAGACAAACTCCAAATGCAATTTTTAAAAAGTAATCCAACCCTGGCTTGTGTGGCTCAGTGGACTGAGTGCTGGCCTGTGAACCAAAGGGTCACTGGTTCAATTCCCAGTCAGGGCACATGCCTGGGTTGCAGGCAGGGTCCCTGGTGGGGGTGGCACAAGAGGCAACCACACATTGATGTTTCTCTCCCTCTTTTTCCCCCTCCGTTCCCCTCTCTCTAGAAATAAATAAATAATATCTTTAAAAAATAATAATTCAGTTTTTACCTTTAAAAGCTTAATCTTCTCAATTTTAATATAATATGCTGAAGATTTTGAATAAGCACTAATAAATCAGCTCTTCATGCTGATTTCAAATTCTATTTTCTGTGTTTCTATTTAAATTTAAAAAATTATAATTACTTTCATATACATAAGAGATACTGATTTGATTAAGTATTCTTCTCCCACCAGGAACAAATACTAACCATAAGATTCAATTCTTTAGATTATGAATTACATAAGGTTTTCTTAGAAAGACCTGAGAGTGACCTTGACAGTTTATTAAGGAAGAGTATAAGAGTAGGAATTATTTTTCTTGGAATTCAGTGTCATTAAGAAGAATGGCTCAGAATTGCCTCAGATGGCTCAGAGAAATGCCCAAATATGGTACCAAAATTTTCTTTGAACTGATAATATTGAGGTTTTTCAGTCTTTCTATTCAGTGAACTTTCAAGCCTTGGTTTTGAGAACATAGGGCTTTAATGCTGAACCATGTAACTGCTAATAATAGAAAGTATTTTCCTGCTTTACATCAAAATATTTACATTCAAAATATCATATATATTGTGATTTCTTTTTTTACAGCTTGCCAGTATTTGCCGTGCTGAAATGTTTTAATTTAAAATTTCCTTCCTTTGTATCTTTTAGTTTTCTCTGTTGCTGCTTTTTCTGTGACACAAGCCTTTCATTATAGTCACTCTTCTTTTTCCCTTCCCCACTTCTTTCTTTTCCTTTTTTTAAAGCCATGAGAAGCCGATCCATTGGTGAATGTGCTCTGCCATCGGCCTATATACGCAGTGCTAAAAGTGCTCCTGTTCTGATCCATACTTCCAAACCCTTCTTGCCTGATATTGTTCTCACTCCCCTTTCTGATGAGCTTTCAGGTAGTGCCACCTCTGCTAATTTCTGCACCACCTTTTTCACTTTTTAATCCTCTGCTTTCAAATTTTGCTTAATCAAATAAACTCTTCAAAGTTAATTTCTTTGGGGGAGGTGTGGGAAATTGGGAAAGCGATTGAGAAATCAACATTTGAGTTATTTGAACTCTAATGCTATCTTTACAGTTCATTCTGGAAGTGCTAAGTTTAGTGCTGTGCCAATGTCTAATATTTTTGGTTATAAATGGCCAGTTTCTGTTTCTGTTTGATTTTTTTCTTCTCAGAAGGTTAAAAGATGTACTAGTGTATATTTATGTCATTATAGATGTTTCACAAAAGATAACTTGGAAGATAAGAGTCAGAGCCTTGATTTTTAATTTCCCATTGTTTTCACTAACAAACAATATGGTAAATCTTGAATAATGCTTTCTCCATTGTCTATAGTAATGGAACTAAGCAAGGGGGGTTAATAATCAAGAAAAGTATGTAATATAAAAGTTGTTTTATTATAAATCATTGTATTTATATTAGGTTATAATAGTATGTAAAATTCTAAGAACTCATCTTTTTTATCCTCACCCAAGGACTTTTTTTTCTTTCCTTATAGAGAGACAGGAAGGGATAGAGAGAAGCATTGATTTGTTGCTTCTCTTATGCACCTGGACAGGAATCGAACCCACAGCCTTTCGGTTTACAGAATGATGCTCCAGCCAACTTAGCCACACTGGGCAGGGCAAGAACTCACTTTTTTTTTTTTAATTGTTGCTCCATCCTATTTACTCTTCCCTGCCCTGCCCACCCCACAAACTCACTCATTTTTAAACCAAATAAAGAAGGCATTCAGTGAAGCCTCAGTTTCTAAGGAGCCTCAAAACCTGCTCAGCCTTTCAGTTTTGCCTGAGGTTATTGATCCTGAGTACTGGGATTGTCTATTTAATAATATTTAATTAACATATAATAAAATGTATAGATCCTGGGTTTAGTTTAATGAGAATTATGCACACCATTATTAACAATCACCACTATTAACAATCACCACAAACAAAATATAGAAAGCTTTCATTACCCCCAAAACTCTTAGTGACACTTTTAGTCAGAACCCCCCCCCACACAAAACACTTTAATTTTTATCACAATAAATTAGTTTTTAAAAATTATATGAATAAAATCTTATAGCATCTGGTCATTTAGACAGAAGCAAACTCACCTTGAATGTCATTACTATGCAAATGAGCTAGCTCAAATAAAGTTACTTTTACTTTCTTGGGTACTTTCCTCTCTTACTTCTTAGGAATACATTGCCACATGGTGAGGTTGCTGTTTTTGTGTGTATGTGTTTTTTAAACATCCTATCTACCTTTCAGTTCCTAATGGACTATACAGGCTTATGTGAGGGAAGGTGCATTTTTATTAATATGTTGTTTCAGGTGAAGTCCCTTCCACCATCCCCAATCCCTTTAAGATCAGAGATTTCTCTCAAGCCAAGAGTTTAATACATGCAGACAAATAGACACTCTTGTGTTTGGTGTTCTTTGAAAGTACTGTAAATGAAAAAAAAAAAAACTTAATACGAGAGGGGACCCCCCAAAATGGAATTATCTTCTGGAGGGTGGGACCCTTATAGCACAGGCTTCCTCTGCTAGGTAAGTGTTCTAGGAACCCATCTGTATCAGTTACCAGCTGGTATTGTTGTGAGAGGCTATATTCGGCTTCAGTGAATTTTTTTTGGAGACCTTTTCAGTGCATTTGCCCATTTCATGATGGGTGATTTATGAGTGCACCTGCCCACACCATGCTGAGTGTTCAGCAGTTTTGGACCAAAAACAGTAAGACCTCCATGCCCCACCCTCCATATTTACCTGATACCATCTTGAGTGACTTTTTTTTGTTTTCCCGCATGAAAAAAGTCCTCAAAGGGAAATGTTTTGCCAACATGGAAGAGGTGAAACAAAAAAACAGCAGAAGCACTAAAAGGCATCAGTTCAAAAACTGCTTTGAGCAGTAGAAAAATGTCTCTATAGGTGTGTTGCATTAAATGGAGAGTACATTGAAGGTGACTGAAGTTTAAACCTGTAATAATGAATACACAATTTTTTATAAATAAATTCTGGGTTTTTTGGGTCCCCTCCTGTATTGGCTTTTTTATGAGAAAATAGTTATCGTGTGATGCAATATATTTGTTTTCTGGTTCAGAATACCTTGATTGGGAGGGTTACTTTAACATATTCTTTATGATATTTTTGAGAGGTGTTCAATATTGTTTTTGAACTCAAAATATAATTAATTAGAAATAATTATTAATGAATTTATGATGAAATTGGTATTTGGTCAGTTTTATTAATGACAGTGATAAAATAGAAAACTTGACCTCAGATCTGAACCTAGATGTTCAATAAGTATGATGAATGAATATATTTTACACCACTAAAATTAGGCTGCCCGAATAATTTAAGCTATTAGTGCAAAAAGTAGTGAAATTGGAAAATATGTAAATGGAATAACATGAACTTTAACAATATGAAAAAAGTTTTTGTTACCTGTGATGCTTAGCTATAAAGAAAGAATGAGGTTTCTTTGTCTCTTCAGTGCTCCATGGAGGCACTGTGTCTTCCTCCATGACTAGTACTGGTTTGGTTGCTCGTATCAGATTACAATTTAGTTACATAAATTGGCAAATAAAACAGTGTTTCTGTTCTTATAATAAATTAGATATAGCTAAAAGAAATTCCCAACTTGTTTTTAATGTCTCTAAGATCTTTTTTTTTGCTTTGAGCTTTTTATTAATATATTTATATCATTTAATGCAAACCATTTTTAACATGTTTAAAATTAAAATGAGGTTAGACCACTAATTCTTAAATGTTTGTTTGGACTAAATATTCTACTGTCTTAAAACTGTCAGGAAGATTTCTTTTTCTCAGAGTCTTATGGGCTTTACAAAATTTATTGTCTGCAACTTGTGTAATACTTTGCCAAATGTACACAGCAAGTGCTAAAATATTATTAAAATGCTCAAATAAAGGTGAGGTCATTCCCTTTAAAGTGTTCTAAAATAGTTTCTTAACCAGGATAAGTTCCTGTTTCAGAATTCTTGCATTACTGTCAATACATTATTCAGAAAGATCACCTTTTTATGTTTTGATGGGGGAAGTATTTTTATGAAGAATGAAGGAATTTTCTGAATGGCAGTTTTATTTCCCCAATTTGGGGTAAAATGCCTTCTGTGATAAGACTTAAAGATTTAAATAATAAATACCAGTCACTAATCAAAGCAAACTGTATATCTGATTATCAAAATAATGTTAATTTTAGGAAATATTGATTATATGGAAAAGTATAGGAAAAAACAAACCATTGTTTGTTTTCCAATCCAATGTTTTTTATCAATAACTTGAAAAACAATTATCTCCAGTCTTCTGTGTATTTATATAAAGTATAAAAGTATGTTAAACTTTATTTTGAGTAAAGATTATTTTTCTCTTAGTATTTAAAAGAAGCAAGGAACAAAAAGCAGCAAAACTCTCCTTTACCAAGAAATGACTCATAGATGAATTTAGCATTTTCGAAGCTGATACGTAAATTGAAAACACTTTCTAGCAGATGTTAGTAGATGTATAAAGGGTTAAAGATTCATATTGTACATCACCATATTAAAGGCCCCCAAAAGTCCTGTTAAAAATGTTTAATTCAATATTCCTCAATCTTATTTAATCATACTGAACTTTTCCAGGTACACATATTGACAGCCTATTACACCAGGGGTGTCATACTCATTTTCCCCAGGGGCCACTTCAGTTTTGCAGTTACCTTCAAAGGGCCAAATGTAATTTCAATCCTTAATAGTTAAGGAGTAGTTACATTTATACAGTCCTAAAATTATTTTGGCCCTTTGAAGGCAACCGGGAAAATGAGTTTGACACCCCTGTATTACACTGAGGTTTCAGAGGGAACAAATTTGGAAGGCATTGAACTAACCATAATTTTAAAAGTTTTATGAAATTGGACAGAATTATTCTAACATAAGCTTACATGGAAGAAATCTGAATTATTGGATTTTTTAATTGCCCCTATGGTTCTTGGAGGCATATTAAAACCTTGAGTGTGCTTCTTCAGGTGTTAGGTGCATTGAGTGGGAGGGGGTGGGGGAAGAAAAGAGGAAGAGATAAAAGGAGTTGTATGAACAGACTTTTTAAATTTTTGATCCTCACCCAAGGATGCTTTTTAATTGCTGGGAGAGGGAGAGAAACATCTATTGGTTGCCTTCTTGTATCCGGGATGGAACCTGTAACCTGGGTACGTGCCCTGACCTGGAATCAAACCCACAAATTTTTAGTCTACAAAACAACACTCCAACCAACAAAGCCAAACTGGACCAACAAACAGATTTTTTTAAACAGTGCTAAATTTAAAGAAAATCACAGTCTTAAATTCCAAGGTTTGAGTAAATTATACTTTAGAACCGTTTAATGTACAGAGACAGTAAGAAAGGTAAACTACATAAAGGAAAATTTTTTTCACAGTTTATCGTTCTCATATAATTGAACCCATAATAGAACCAGGCTTAATTGAAACCATAATAAAATACTTCCTGAGTTCATCATATAAGATCAGGAGTTGAGATGTCTGTTACGACTTCTCCAAAGAAACAATGAAATTACTCCTAAACAATCACTCTAGCTTTTGGTTAGAAGTAGAATTTTCCAGAGCAATATTTACCTGATACTCGTGGATTCTTATGGGGGTACAAGGAAACTACTTGTAATTCCTTACTTTTTTAACATACCAGGATTTTAAAAATGGACCACTAATTTTCAAAATACTGTTTTTGTCCAGCACTTTTTTTCTTTTCTCCTTTCCCTCCAGGTATTCCATGTTCGATTTCCATTCTATCTACATTGTTTAGAGTAAGTTGTTATGTGTTACAGCTTTATATAGACTCAACTAGTTGAACAGTTGAATATTCTTGAAGAGTTTTGGGTTTGTTTTTTTTTTACCCTCACCCAAGGACATTTTTTCATTGCTTTTTAGCAAGAGAGGAAGGAAGGAAGGTAGAAACAGACATAATAATGCCAGAGAGCAGCTTCAATTGGTTGCCTGCCATGCATGCAGACTGGGGATCATAAGTGCACAGACTGGGGATTGAGTCCACAACCTAGGTATGTGTCCTGGCTGGGGATCGAACGTGCAGCCTGTCGGCTACTGGATCATTCTCCAACCTACTGAGCCACACCAGCCAGGACCTTGAAGAGTTTAAGCTCTGGAGACTAGTTCAAGGGCATTGGCACTGTGTCAGTGACATTAATTCTAAACCTCAAACTCATCTGTTGTTGAAAACATTTTTTTCCAGGCTCCTTGCCTGAGGTTTTGATATTCTGTGTTGGGGGGATGCACAAGGATCAGACATTATTTTTTAAAGCTTTATAAACTTACTGGTGTCTGGGCAAAGCACACTCTCTCTGTTCTTTCTCTGATAGTATTGTAGATTTGATGTCTACACATTGGATAGCCCAGCCTAACAGTCTTTAATTTTCCTGATAAACAGATGAGAGAGAAGCCAGAAATCTCAATAATTGTTCTTAGCGCAGATTAGCTTTTATTGTCAAAAATAATACTTTAATGAAAGAAGGGATGGAAAAGAACAAAATCACGTTGAAAAATTGACTGTTTATACTTTTGCAACTATTTCTTCTTTTCTAATTGAGTACTGTGGGTTTCTCACCCTGAAATTGTTTGCTCACCTACTTTCCATTAGTTTTCCAAACTGCTACTTTGTCATATTAGTTGCTGTTAACAGTCTAGTCTGTCTAGGCCGTATAACACAGACTGCTAGTGTTGATAATGCCTTATCATTTGAAGTGAGCTCTGTAGAGCAAAATATTTTGCTATTTTTACTTCTATTTTCTGAGTGTTAGGTGAAAGAAGATGGTATCTCTCACACCCCATCATGTTCCTAAATTCCACCTGATCAGGAAGAGAATTTTCCATCTCTAATCAACAAGTAGGCCCTTCTTTATACAATAAAAAAACATTTTTATCATCAGTATGTGATGGTAATCTTTTACAGCTCTTCTGCTTATAATATGCTGGTTTAAACATAATTCTAAGCTAAAACTTTTTGATAAAAGAATTTGTTAATTTTTTAAGAAGTACGTCTCAAGAAAAATCTGAAGCTAATGTAAACATGGCATGATATAACATGTTCATAAACAAACTATAATTTTCTTATCTTAAAAGATGATGAGTGGTCACTTACCTATTTCCAGAATTTAAGAGTCGGCAGAAAAATATTAGAAGGATAAAAGAATAAAAGATAATTTAGTGGTTTAAATTTTAGTGGTTTAAAGTTAAAATTAATTAAGCTAGTTTGTTGCTTTTTAGTCTTTTCATCTCATTTCAATGATGTACTTACTGCTTTGAATTATCTACAAATTGATCGTCTAGTCTTAAAAAGATGTAGAGTTTTTACTGGCCTCTGTTAATAGTAAAAATGGAAACATGCTCTGTAGTTCTTACAGAGAACTACAGTGTACCTTGAAGGTACATTGCCATTGTTGCTGAAACAGGTAAAAATACATAAAGGACATTGTCATTTCCTTTAGGCAATTCCAGGAAAAAAAAATCTTGAGCTTCAAAATGACTTCAATTTCAATATACTAATATAAATGATTTTATGAATCTAGGAGCTGTAAAAATATGTATTATTACTGAAAGCTATTATGATTGAGTAATAATAGAATTTAACTTTGGTAAAAGGGATTTTGGCACTTGACTCTGTACCTTCTTTTAGAAATTATTAAAATTTTCTAGTGTTATGTTAGGATTACAACTTAAAAAGTTTGTTCCCTAAGGAATTAACTTGATATTTTACTAATTAGTGACTCCTAATTTTTAATACAAAAGACACTTCTACAACTGTTTATTGAACTCCTACTGTGTGACAAGAGCTATTTTAAGCAATCAGGATATTATGGTGTTAATACAAATCAAATTTTAGTGGAATTATTTTTTTACATATTAGAAGCTAGTATTACACTTAAATTTACAGCTTATCTTTTGAAATAGCAAAGAAAAGTTTTCTTTGAAACAATATTCAGAAAACTGCTTTTTAATTCAGAAAACTTTAATGCTGAGCATTCAGGAAATTCAGAGATAAAACTGACATTTCTATACTTTGTAGGCTCTACAGGAACCATTTTCTCAAAGTACAAAATTATTTTTCAGTCTGTTAAACTTTTTTCTTGCTTTGCTCATTCAGTAGTTACTAACACTGTAGGTTAAACTAATTTAGTTTACAGCCTGTTATTTTTCAAGGTAAAATATAAGCAGCATAGTAACTGATCGTGAAGTCCATTATTGTTTTAACCTGATGCCACCATTATTTTCAGCAATCCTTCACCAGTTGTTTTCTTCTGAATAATTTACAAATTTTGCATTTGACAAAGATTTTGTTTTGTTTTTTAATCCTCCCCCCAGGACATGCTCAGTGATTTTAGAAAGAGGAGAAGGGAGGGAGAGAGAGAGGTAGAGAAATATCCATGTGAGATAGAAACATTGGTTGCCTCTTGCATGCACTCCAACCAGGGTCAGAACTCACAGCCTAGGCACGTGCCCTGACCAGGAATCAAACCAGCAGCCTCTTGATTTACAGGGCTGTGCTCTAACCATTCGACCCACATCAGCCAGGGCTTGACTAAGTTTTGATTTCTAAGATTTTTATCTTTATGGTGCTATCTTGCTGTGCTGCTTTAATAACAATTTTTGCCAATTTAAAAATAATGAATTATTTCATAAACATATACCATTATTTGAGAGATTAAGAACATAGACTAATTTTGGCTTTCAAATCCCAGCTCTTCACTTTCTGAGTAACCTCTGGCAAGTCACTTAAATAATTTCTTCGTCTATAAAATGGGAATAACACCTACTTCACAGGGTTTTTAGGTGGATTAAATGAGTTAATATATGTAAGATTCTTAGAACACTATGTAGCATGTAGAAAAGACTATATATGGTTTAGCTATTATTTGTTTTTTTTCTTCTCCTTACCAAGGTTCTTTAAATTTAAGGCTTATTAGAGTCATTTATGCAAGTGCTGACATTGGTTTCCTATCAGCAACTATCTTCTTCTTTGATTTTATGAAATTAGTATTTTCATATGCTCATGTAAGAACTATATTTAAAGCTTAAAACTTTCAAAAAGTTTTTTGTTTAAACTTAAATTTTTTAATACTACATTATTGATAGAAAAATACTGATTTTTTTTTAAAAACCTTAAACTGGCATAAAAGTTTTAGATATTCATATGTGCTAACAAAAGTTTAAAGAAAAAACTTAAGCTAAAATAATGGTTAAATTTTCTAATATGAAAGGTGAAGACTAAGTTTGCAAAGAAATTTTTAAAAACAACTTTACAGTAATCTTTAGTGGCTTTAGCATGGAAAAATTATGAAATACCAATAAAGAAAGCTAAAAATTAAAAGTATATTTTTTCCTAAAGTTTATTTATTTGCTAGTCTCATAACATTAGATTTTAATAAGGCTTACAGTCATGATTTTGAAGTTGGAGTTGATGAAATAAAAATTTAACTACAAAATTTTTAAGAATTTTTATAGAAAAATTATATAGTATTTTTCTTAAACTTTGCTGAATCCTATTAGAATATTTTGTGCATGTTAAATATAGTCTATGTCTTCTATGCAGAGGTTCTTATGATCAATTCTAAGAGATAAAACAAACTAAAATACTTAGTTATCAACATACACAAATACAGTTATCTGGTGTAATAATAAATAATGACTATAAATGCATAAATATGGAGATTCTGAAGAGATGTTTTACTCCTCATGTAGAAGAATTTCTAAATGGAGGGCATGAAGAAGAAAGCCAGCATCATTTAAAGTGTTATGTTCTCAACTTAATGACAAAACAAATTTAGCTGATATTGTGTATTTACCTATGTAGGGAGTCTAAATGTATATCTTCAGGAATATGGTGGAGTCTTGGCATAATACAAATTTCTCTTGATCTAGATTTGGTATAAAGTAGTTTTTTTTGGACTTCATGCAAAAGGATGATATGACTGAAATATCAGAAAGACCAGTCTCCTTTCATCCACAGGATAAATCCTGAGAATATTATGAATTACTGCCCCCACTTTGTAATGAGGAAACTGATCTCAGAGTCCAGAGTACTAGACTTAAGTACTAGATCTAGCACCATCAATAAATTACTTTGTGATCTTGGACAAGATCTGTCTTACTCTGTATCTAAATCGTCTCACTTTGATTGCTTACTTATAGTTCTGTTACTCATAACCTTTGTGTTAGAAGCCTAATGAGTAGCAACATTTGACTTTTTGACTTTGTCCTTTTTTTATTTTATTTTTCTGGCTTCTGAAAAAAATTTTTTTCCAGTTATTTCTAGGTAATGTAAAGGCCATGATGGATTCAAAGACTTGTATTTTGCTTCTAAAATTTCTAATTTGTATGTATCTGTTAAATAGTATTTCATTTTGTATTTTTTTATTTCACATATATTTTTGAGGATTTACCATATACTTAGCACATCAGGTGGTAAAAACAATGTAATGACATAGAACACTAAGCCTGTTTCTCAAACTATGATTATAAATTTGAAAAAGTAGCTTCATCTCAGTGGGCCTCATTATCTTCAGTAAGAGAGTTAAAGTAGAAAATCAGTAATGTTCACTTTTATTCTGAAATCTGTGATTCTTAAAAAGAGTTGTAAGAAGACACAGGCACAATTTTCATGGTTTGATGGTTTAATGGAATGGGCCACTGATAGGCAGGGAATGTGTCTTCTTAGTAAATCAAATGGTGCTTTAACAATGTATTAATTTTATTTGATAGGGCTGAATTCATGTTACTACTATAATAAAATTAAATACAAACCTCACAGAACAGACAGTTTCCTGACAAAGAGAACTTTAGGAGGAGGGTGGAGATTTTCATTTGTAATAATGTGATCAACCAGATAGGCAAGATTGGAAGAAAAGTTGTTTTGGTGCCTCTTGCCTGATAAGGAAGGAAATAAGAGTTTATGACACCCTGTAAGATTTTACAATGGTGTATTTAGATCAACTTTCTATGTTAAGGTCTAGTTTTTCTGCTTGGAACTTAAATAAGTAGGAAAAATTAAACAGCAGTTTGAATTGCTTGATTTATTGGCACAGCTCTATATTTAACTGCACTTCCAAATGTTTCATCACCTCATTGTCTCTTTCTCTGCATGTTAACATTTTAAAGTATATTCTGGTAGTTTGCTAATTCATTGACACTACATGCTGTATTGGCTTGTGCCCATCATTATTTAAAAACATTTATATTTTTAATAGATTTTCTTTCATTGAGCTTACAAAAAAATCTCAGTTTTTTTAAGCATATGATTAGGGTGTGGTTGAAAGTAATACTTATTTTTCATATTCATATTGTTCTACTCTACGTAATTTTTCTTTTTTTACAGATATTGATGATACTCAAATACTTCCCCGCCCAACTAGAGTCAGACATTTTTCACAAAGTGAAGACACCGGGAATGAAGTTTTTGGTGTTTTGAATGAGGAGCAGCCGTTGCCTCGTAGTAGCAGCACTTCTGACATCTTGGAACCATTCACTGTTGAACGAGCCAAAGGTGCAGTTCCTGTCATTGACAGTTCATCCCGTCATGCGCCAAGCTTGCAGAGTTCCACAGAGGCTTCGTCAATAACTAGATCCACTGAAAGCTACATCACTGATTCTCATAGTAGAGAGTCTTCTCTGGAAGTTGGTGATAGCATATATGACCATCTTTGTCACTTAATAGATCCAGTAGAACTTGCAGATTCAGCTTTTGAACAAATCCAGTACATTGACCTTGAAGGCGATGACGATCTTCTTTCCTCCCTGAAAGAATATTTTAAGGAAAACCAGGAAAATCACAGTAAAAATGAGTTAGGTAAAGAAGCAGCTTCTCAGGAAGTGATTATTGCAGTCAATAGGGATGAAAGATCATCCTTAGATAAACTAGAATACTTAGACCAGGAAAATAAATTAGAAAGTATCTCCTCTTTTGTTGGGACTCCTGAAAACATACAGTTTCAAAAAGAACAAAACTCATCTGTCTTCATGAGTAATAGTGCATCTAACCAATTAGATAGTTTTATGAGAACAAAAACTGCTGAAAAATCCAAGCTACCAAACAGTGATAAACAGTCATCGGAACCTAGTTCAGGTAGTTCTTGTGATAAAGAAAAGAGGAAATATCTGTATAGACAAGCAGCCACTGAATTAGATGCCTGTGTAGATATAACACTAGTTGAAAAGGTTAAAGGTGTGCAAATTAATGAAAAAAAACCTGTCCCACACATTATTCATGCCAAGAAAACCACACTGAAGGCACCTGTTAACCGTAGAATGCCTCATGTTACAAACAATAGCAAGCTTTCTCCAACCAAAAGGAGCTTGTCTGAAACAGTAACTCATAGAGCCAAAATCATGAAAATTGCTGCCAAAAAACGAAATAGTGTTCATGTTACTTTTAGACCATCTACTGAATCAGTTCAGTTTTATAATCCTCTGGAAAACAAAGAGGCTCCATGGAAGATGAGACTGCGGAAGCTCAGTGGCTTTAGTAGTAGTAGCAATAGCAGCACCAGCAACCCCCATACCAGCTCAAATACTGTTACAGAGCTAGTGAAACCTGGTGTGTACAGACCTCTAGATGCAATAAATACATCAGTAAGTAGTAAAACAGCTAAGGAATCTACAGAGATTCCCACCGTATTACAAAAGGAAGAAATCGCAAGTAATCATTTGGGTAGTCGTAGTACGCTAAGATCATCAAGTCATGAGGCAGGGTTACCACAGGGCTCCCTGGGTGGCGTTTATAAAACTGTTGTACATGCTCTTTCAAAGCCGAAGGCAAATGTTTCCCCGCAGAGGCAGAACAGAATGCCACCAGAGGCGCCACTGAGGGATCTGTACAGTCATGTAATGGGCTATTTTGGAAGGAAAGCTGCAGGTGAGCACTAACAATGTGCAGAGCGCAAAAGGAGAAAGACAGCACCAGTTTGGCTTAATGCAACTGAAGCAAGCTATAAGCAATCAAGCTTTGGGATGGTCACTGCTTTCTCTCTGTTTGGTTATGCATGCGCCTTTTCCCAGCTGTATTTTTCCCAGCGTAAAATGTTTATTTGAATTACTAATTTCCCTTTAAGGCATTTAGTTAAACCTCTTTGCTGCTGAACAGATAAGAAAGAGGAAGATACAGGAAAATTTTAATGACTTTTCAAAGGCTGTCTAAATCAGATGTTTTCCTGAGTGTGTACTACATGAGCCTTGAAATTGTTTTCTGAGGAGTTGGGATACTGGCCCCCCTATAGTTTATATTTAAAAGGGCACTAGCAATATCATTGAATCCATTTATTTCACTGCTGATTTATTTTTATCTTTTTTCTTGGTAGACTGTTACTTTGACATTATGTAACATAACGGGAATCAAAGTCCTAGAATCAGCACCAACATTTTTAGTCACCTGTAATGAAGAGGCAATTGTTTCTTAAATCTCAAAGTGGATTAGTTACCATTTCACTTAAGCGATTTCCAAACAAGCTATAGGCTTTATAGTTTTGATTCATTTGTATGGAATGCAAGTTATGTCCTTGAAACACTTATCATTACTTTCTCTTTTCTGAGATTTTAGATGTGCATAAAGGTTTCATGATAGCCAATCCTGATTTAAATATGGAACCTCTATGGACAGATTACAAAAAGCAACATGATAACTGTTCTATCTTGATTCAAATTTAAAATAACCTTACAATTATAGAAAATTAATTTTCAGCAGTAAGGTAGGTTTTGATTTTATTTGTTTAACATGGTTTTTTGTTAGCATGATTAACAGACCGCTGTATAATGAATGCATCTTGCATTGAGCCATTAATGCCACTTGAGGGCAGTATTTGACAGCTTAGCAAAGCCTGGCCAGTCATATAAAGATAATGGTATTTCACAATGAGCTCCTGATCTGTGTATTTTCTTAACCTGAAATGCTTTGTAGTTAATTAGGAATATAAACAGTGCTGATTTTCTTTTCGTTGCAGAGAAAACAACTTTTTAAGAGCATAATAGTGAAATAAATATCTTACTTTCTATAAATCAATTTCCCAAGTTGAATACTTTCTGTTAATGTAAATTATAATGTAGTCATTAAAAAAATCAAGATAACTATTTTGGGTTTTTCTTTTTACAGAAAATCGTGAAAATCTCTTTTGTTAAAGCAATAAAATTAGATTTTATAGTGAATAGAAACATGTCAAAATCATAGAATTTTTATTTGTAAATATCTAAACTTAAATGCATTTATGTCCCAATGAGATTTGCATAGATTTAAGGGATGTATTTCTTGCAAATATTCTTTCGGGAAAAATAGAATTATAAATTAAGACTAACTAGAAGCATAGAGATGGAAAGAAATATAAATATACCAGTTTCTTTATAGGCAATATTAACCTAACTCCAACTAGTGCTTATCTATAAGCTTTCTTGCTATTTAAGGTTATACTGAAAATTGACTAACATCTGCTTAGTTAAATGAAGTAAATGTCAATTTACTAATTCTTAAAATTAAATCTAAAAGGAAAGAAATTATAAATGCATGTTTGGCAAATAATTGATGTGGCATAGGTAATTTGTTTTGGGTTGTTCTTGTTTGTTTCAAATTTAGAAAATGCAGTTAAGGCTTTCCTCACTATACATAGTTATTTATTTATTTTTAGTCAATAAAGAGGACATGAGCCCAAAACTGCCTCCTCTTAATAGTGATATTGGCAGCAGCAATACTAATGTTCCTGATCTGATGGATGAGTTTATAGCAGAACGACTTCGAAGTGGTAATGCCTCAGTAAGTGTTATTTTATTTTATTTGGTTTTAGAGAGGAGGCTAGAGAAACTAAAAGACATATACCTATATACATCTATATCTAATGTAGATGTGGAAGTTTTTATTCAAAACAGCCTTCCCCCCAAATTTAACCCTTTTTCATTAAAATTTTAAGTCATATTTTAATATTTTTATTTAAAGATATAAAATAAGCAAGCTTATCATTTTGACCAGAGTAAAAGATTAGAATACCTGTTTGCTCATCTACTTAGGTATAAACCACTACCTTCCTAGTCCTCCCTCTATGTTTCAGATTGCTCATAGGTTACCCTTATGTCTGCTGACAGCCCTTAGCAGGAAAAATAACAATGGAGGTCTTCTCGCCAAGCTCCTGTACTTTTGATAGTATAAATTTCTTTTTTAAAAAAATTTTGGGATTTTTAAAAAAGATTTTATTTATTTATTTTTAGAGAGGAAAGGGAGGGAGAAAGAGAGAGAGAGGGAAACATCAATGTGTGGTTGCTGGGGGCCATGGCCTGCAACCCAGGCATGTGCCCTGACTGGGAATTGAACCTGCCTTACTTTGGTTTGCAGCCCGCACTCAATCCACGGAGCTACGCCAGCCAGGTCTATAGTATAAATTTCTTAATCATTATAGAGAACTTTGAAATAGATTTTAAAGTTATTTTTATTTTAAGTGTTTGAATTATGACAAAAGGCAAATAGCTTTATTTTCTTAATTGCTTAATAATGCTTAATTGTTAAGGAAAAATTAATATGTGGAATTACTTTTTAGAATGGTCATATTCCATTTGGGTTTCAGCTTGCTTTTAATGAAAGTCTATAGGCCCATTATATTTCTTGCCCATTTTTTAGTTGTTCCTTTTCTTCTTAAGTGAGAAAAAAATTACAGAATCATTGGAGAATGACTTCTTTGTCGTCATTCTTTCCTACCTTCACTGTCTCTTCTAACTTCTTCTTCTTTTTCCACTTAAAACTTTGCTGTGTATACTATCAAAACTTACCATCACTTTATGGATCCTTTGAGGCTTAAGAGCCTCAGGCCCAGCACCATTTGATATTTGGGTTTTTGCTATAGGCTGACCAACAGTGGTTCAAGCTCCCAACTCCATACAGTTAACGTGACTTGTTCAGTTAATTTTCCCCCTCCTACTTTAGGCCTTAAATCTCAACATTTCTTGTGATAATTGTCTTGGAAATTAAAGATTTCAGATGTTTGATGAGAATTTTAAAACTTTTTTCTTAATGGTAAATGTTTCTTGAATTTTTAGACCATGACAAGAAGAGGAAGTAGTCCAGGCAGCCTCGAAATTCCCAAAGACCTCCCTGATATTCTAAACAAGCAGAACCAAATGCGCCCTGTTGATGATCCAGGTGTACCCTCAGAATGGACTTCTCCTGCCAGTGCAGGGAGCAGCGATCTTATCAGCTCAGATAGTCATTCGGATTCTTTCAGTGCTTTCCAGTATGATGGCCGAAAATTTGACAGCAAGTATCTTTTTGTATATGAGCATTATGGGTTGTTTTGTTGTTGATTGTTTTTGTTCTAGACTGACTTATGGATCACATGACTGTCATGCCTCTAATGTTACTTAGGCACGGGGTTACCACATATTTTGATTTCATTTTTTAAGTGAAATTCCAAAGGAAGTTTTAGGGAATCACTTCAGGTTGAGGCCACTTTATTTTGCCAAACTAAAGGCATTTAAAAAAACAAAGTATACTGTCCTTTCATAAAATTAATTATATTTTAAGACCAAAAATGTAGAAAGGAAAAAAAATTAGAATGTACTTGATATTAGAATAAAACACAGACAGTCATACTTCTGAGTTGGCATTATTTCATGCACTCATCCTTGGGAACCACTGTCTGGTCACGTTCAGCGCTTCAGTCTGTTGGACACAGTGATGTTCAATGCAACAGTACCCAGAACATTTCTTGAGTAATTGCTTCATGTTAAAATGACATCAGTGGTATTTTTTGGTACTGTATCACTACCATACAGCTTTTCTGCTATAATTCTGTATTACACTTGGTAGTCAGTGATGGGTAACAAAATGTTTAAAAAGTTAAATCCTTGGGAGCCAAGTTCATGAAGAGCTAGGAGACACATTGGAGAATTACATGTTTGCCACCCTTAATGATTATATACTGCTCTGACCTCAGACTAGGAATATGGTTTAAAAGAAAAATTATTTTTATCATCCATATATGTACCATTTTTATTGTATATACCTGTACTACAGATTATAAAATACTTGAGCCCTGGCTGATGTGGCTCAGTGGATTGAGTGCCAGCCTGAGAACCAAAGGATGGCCAGTTTGATTCCTAGTCAGGGCACATGCCTGGGTTGTGGGCCAGGTTGGGGACATGTGAGAGGTATTCAGTCCATGTACCTCTCACACATCAATGTTTCTCTCTCTTTCTATCTCCCTCCCCTTTTCCTCTCTCTAAAAAGAAATAAAAATCTTTTAAAAAATAGATAAATTGGACTATATAAAATTTTTTTAACTTAAAAAATAAAGATAAATAAATAAAATACTTGAAAAGCAGTTAGTATACTACCAACTATCAGAAAGCATGGGTAAGAATAGTGATGATATATGTCTGTCTGTCTTTTATCATTAAGTTGTTAATAGTTATGAGACTTTTAAAAATTTGTTTCTAACTGTAAAATTCCAAGCATTATTTACACTTGTGTGAATGGTATATGAACAGAATAAATTTAGGGGAATATGAATGTTTAATCATTTTGCTGAAGTAGCTTTGTCTTTTTTGTAAATATTTTTGTTTTGTGATTGTGACTTCTGTACTAGCATTTCTTCTTCCTGTAGATTTTGGCTTCGGAGCTGATCCTGGGATTGTATCCTCTGCTGATGTGGATTCAGGTTCTGGTCATCATCAGAGTGCTGAAGAGCAAGAAGTAGCCAGTCTAACCACGCTTCACATAGATTCTGAAACAAACAGTCTTAATCAACAAGCCTTCTCTGCTGAAGTTGCAACGGTTACTGGTAAAGTTACTCAAGGGAATGTATTCCTTAAGTGCATTTTTGTAAAAGCCACCAAAGATTCAGTTTAGAATTTGATTTGATAGATTTTAAGTATTACTTATTACTGTTTAAGTATTTTTGTTTACTCTTGTATGTAATAATGGAGAAAAAGTTAATTTAAGAGTTTCCTCCTGGCTGGCGTAGATCAGTGGATTGAGCGCAGGCTGGGAACCAAAGTGTCCCAGGTTCGATTCCCAGCCAGGGTACATTCCTGGGTTGCAGGCCATAACCCCCAGCAACCGCACATCGATGTTTCTCTCTCTCTCTCTCTCTCTCTCTCTCCCTCCCCCCCTCCCCTCTCTAAAAATAAATAAATAAAATCTTAAAAAAAAAAGTTTCTTGATCTAGAGTCTACATGGATAAGCTTCAGGGGACTCTATGAACTCCTAATATTGTATGCAAAATTTTGTGTATGTTTACACCAGAGCATTTCCTGCAGCAATTTTTAAATAGATACCTACAGAAACGTTAAGAACTACTGTACTCTACCTTTTTCACTGTCATTCAGTATCAACTTAGATTTTTATAGATTTCTTTGGCAAAGTATTATAGAAAATGTAAAGTGCACTGCCTGTTAGAAAGCCTATTTTTTTAAACATAGTAATATTCTGTGTTTATACAGTAAATTATTCCTTTCAGCAGCTTTTTTTGTGTGGTCAAACCCAACAATAACATGACAACTCAGGTTCGAGAACCTGAAATTCAATTGTGAAATACAGTTCCACATCATTGCAGAATTAGTGCCGTGATCATCAGGAGCCTGAGCAGCTAGCTAGTGGCTGGTAGCTCAGGGGTTCCACTGTATGAGCCAGATTCAGTCTGCTTTCCACTGCAGTTTGTGCCCTTTGGTGGGAGATTATCCTTTCCAGTTTAAATATCAGCAGGGTGGCTTTTGCATCCTGGGGTTGGCTGGAACTTGCAAGATTGGTGCAGGGATTTCTGCATGCCTGAATTAGGCACATTTCCTCAGCCAAATCAAGCAGATGAAATTTTTTTCTAAGGTAAAACATTAAGTCACTGTGAAACCTGGATATTTGGGGCCATGGGAGGCCTTTCCTTTCCTTTCCTTCCCTTCCCTTCCCTTCCCTTCCCTTCCCTTCCCTTCCCTTCCCTTCCCTTCCCTTCCCTTCCCTCCCTTCCCTTCCCTTCCCTTCCCTTCCCTTCCCTTCCCTTCCCTTCCCTTCCCTTCCCTTCCCTTCCCTTCTTCCCTTCCCTTCCCTTCTTCCCTTCCCTTCCCTTCCCTTCCCTTCCCTTCCCTTCCCTTCCCTTCCCTTCCCTTCCCTTCCCTTCCCTTCCCTTCCCTTCCTTTTCTTTCCTTTTCTTTCTTTTCCTTCTTTCTTTTCCCTTACTTCTCACCCAAGTCCATGGTTATTGATTTTAGAGAGGGGGGAAGGAAAAGAGAAACATCGATTGGTTGCCTCTCATACCCACCCCGCTTGGGGACCAAACCAGCAAGCTAGGCATGTGCCCTGACCAGATTTATAGGACACAGCTCCAACGGAACCACACTGGCCAAGGGCCCAAGCAGACAAAATGTGGCCAGTGGGAATACTGGATAGGCAGGAACCCATCCTTTGTTTTCATACTGTGCCTCTTCCACATCTCTTCTGTTAGAGGATAGGTAAGAACATTAGCCTACCAGATTGCAGAATTGGAGCTGAGTAGAAGACAGGAGCTAATGGGTTATATCAGTGATTTTCAACTGGTGTGCTGCAAGAATTTTTAAACATGCAATGTCTGACTATTTGGGCAAGGGCAATGACCTCTTTGCCCTTAGATTGCCCCCACCACCTCCACTCCTCAAAAACAGCCATACAACCATAGCCATCTGGTGTGAATGAATCAAAATTATACCTATTTTTTGTCAGATCAGCAAACACTACATTTTTTGGTGTGCCAAAGAATTTTAATAATTAATTCATGTGTGCCATGAGATGAAAAAGGTTGAAAATCACTGTACTAGAGGGGTAGTAGAGCAGTAAGAAAGTTGCAGAAAGACAGGGAAACACACTAAGAAGTTTGGGCTTATGCTGAGTCCACTAAGGAGCCATTGAAAGATTTTAAATGAGGGAGTGACATGATTAGATTAGATTGTTAGATCTTTTTTTCTGTCTTATGGAGAATGGATTGGGAAGAAGCAATAGGAATGAGAGGGAGACTAAAGACTCAAGGACCACCAGGGACCATTGTAATTAGGCTGGCAATGATGGTGGCATATACAGTTCATGGCCCCAAGATTGAAGTAAATGAAATAGAATAGCAATGGGTACCAGAGTTTCTATAGCTATACCAGGAATGGGAGTAGAGATTCTTGCTTTCACTGATGGCTCCTATTAACTGGTATGTCCGATTCTAATTCCTACTAGTTTTATGGTAGACATGAAATGAGATCCCTAGATACAAAGTTTTATATAATATTATGATTTTACCTCTTTGGCTAATATATAACCTTTTTTAGCTTTTGATTTTTCAATTTCTGTTTTATTGGGGCTTTAACCATTATGTCTTTGGTAGAGGGTATTGAATATCCCCTTTATACTAATTTTGTGAAATTCATATCTACAGGTTCTGAAAGTGCTTCTCCAGTTCACTCAGCTTTGGGATCCAGGTCACAAACACCTTCTCCTTCCACACTGAATATAGATCATATGGAACACAAAGATCTACAGCTTGATGAGAAGCTTCACCACTCTGTTCTTCAGACTCCAGATGACCTAGGCAATATTTGGAAATTAGATATTTGCCATTTCTCCTTTCAGGGCATTAATGTCAAGAGATCTTAAAATAAGGCACCTTGTACTTGATTATTATGTACATATTTATTATGTAGTATTTTATTATTGGACTTTTCTAAGTCTTTTGGAAATTTGTTACTATCATTTTTTTTTCTTGCTCTTAAAGAAAGATATTTATACTCTGATTTTAGTTATTTGTTATTTTATCATAGTTGATTACAGTTCTAGTATTAGTGATTGCATCAATTTTGTATTATACAGGGTCTGGCAGAAGTAATGCCTGCTTGAATGTGGTTGGTAGGGTAATAATATGGGTGTAATAATTTATAGTTTTAATTTGAACATTTCATCTAAAATGTCATATGGTGTGCTTGAGTGTGATATTATTATGTTAAAGCATTACATGCTTATGATTTTGCAATAAAAGAGGGGCATTATTTGTGCCAGACCCTGTATTATCATTGATACACTGCTATTCATTTCCTAAAGCAGGAAATACATAATTTAGCATCATTATTCTTAATGTTGTATTTGTAGAACCTGCTGGCTCACAGGAGAAAGTAGTAGAATTATCATTTGCTAATCAGGCTTCCAATGAAACAATTGATTAAATCACTTGTTTTTATTTTGATTCTACAAGTGTATCAACTAAATTTAATTATAAAGTAGACCACCCAAATGAAGCATTTTTATTTTCTTTTCAATTATATTTTATTGATTATGCTATTACAGTTGGCCCAATTTTACCCCCTTTGCACCCCTCCACCCAGTACCTCCTGTTCTCTCAGACAGTTCCCACATCTTTCTTTATGTCCATGGTCATGTGTATAAGTTCTTTGGCTACTCCATTTCCTATGCTGTACTCTATATCCCTATGACTTCTGTAACTCCCTATTTGTCCTTAATTCCCTCACCTCTTCACCCATCCCCCCCAAATCCCCTTTCTATCTAGCAACTGTTAAAATGTTCTTCGTATCCATAATTCTGTTTCTGATCTTATTAGTTTGTTTTTTAGAATTAGTTGTTGATAGATAGGTATTTATTACCATTTTATTGTTGCTAGTTTTGATCTTTTTCTTTAATAAGTCCCTTTACCATTTTATATAATAATGGTTTGGTGATGATGAACTTCTTTAGTTTTTTGTTGTTTGGGAAGCTCTTTATTTTTATTAAGTAAATGTTAAAAAGTGACTAGGAAACCTTAAAAACTACAAATTGAAAATCAAATTATTTTTGCTAAGCCCTACATGATATAATAAGCGTCAGGATAAGAAGTCATTTTGCAGATATGCTAAAAACTTTGGTCAAGGACATAGTGAGATATTTACAATAAATAACACAAAACTTGAGTTTCATTGGTAATGTAGTGGATTTGCTCTTTGACCAAAGGAAAAAATTTAAAGCCAAATGACCATTTTTTTAAAGGTATTCATTAATGTGCTATTTCCTTGGAAGTACATAGCCTTAATTATCTGGTCGTGGGTTTCTGACTTTCTCTTTCCTCTTTTGGCTTGCAATTTTTTGTTTGTTTTCTGTTTTCTTCCTGACATTTGGGAAAAAATTTCAAACTTTTAGAAAAGTTGCAAGGCTAGTAAAGTGAATACCCATAAATCCCTTAGATAAATTCACCAGTTAACATTTTCCCTCTTTATCCCTTTGTATCTGCATACACAGGCACCCCCCCACACAAAAAAATTCCACCATACCTTTTTTAAATTTGGGGGGTGTTGCCAAGTCATTTAAGAGTGAATTATAAATAGCAGACTCTTCACAGCTAAACACTTCAACAAGAATGTCCTAAGAATAAGTATACATTTATTTACCTGCATGACCACCATATGTCCACATTCAAGATATTTAATATTGATACATCACTGTAATTTTAGTTCATAATCAAGTTCCCAAAAATATCATTTATAGCTACTGCACGCCACCACCAGCCCAATCTGGGATTTAAAGAATCACACATTGTTGCTTGCTTTGTAATCATTTAAAATTTTGTCAATTTTACTTTGAGAAGGATAAATTAGAGACAAAGCAGTTGATTTATCACTGTATTATGAAGGGTCTGTAGAGAGACATCTTAACAGTGATGGTTAAAACTGCAGGCCTTCTTTTGTTTTATTTTAGTGGGTTTACACCAGAAGCCTATTTTTTTATTACTGTGAAAGACTTTTTAATAATACAGTCAATTATTGTACACTTTACAAGCAAAGAGAAAAAAGGTAAACATTAAGAGTAAAGGATATACAGATACTAACAAACATAAATTATCAGTACATTGAGAATTTATCTAACAGAAAAATTTTTGCTGATTCTCTGATGATTTTGCCTTCTCCACTATATACATTGAGTAGAATAATAGGTTTTATATATTACAGAACTATACATCTGAAACCTATATAATTTTATTAACCAATGTCACCCTAATGCATTCAATAAAAATTTTAAAATTTAATAGTAGATTTTTTAAAGCTGGAGAAGACCTATAATGATGATACCCAGCTAAACCATCTATTTTACAAATAAAAAAAGTATAGCATTGGGGAGGTTTTTTAGTAACTTGTATATCACATAATTAGTGATAGAAATGACAGTAGGATCCAAGGTTACCTGTATTTCTTACATATAATTTTGCCAATATTAATAACCAAAAATATAATTATGGACATTTTAGATTCTTTTAAAATTTTAGTTAAATGTGTATTTTCCATGTCATTTGATAGCCCACTTAATGCTAGTTCTGGCATAATTGTGAAGTATATTTCTTTACAAATTTTGACTACAAAGAAACAGACTTATAAAGACTTCCTGTAGGATTCTACCTTCAGCTTGAGATTTTGTATTAATTTGATGATAAAACCTGAAGTAATTACTAGAGTATATATCTTTATGTCAAACATAAACTTCTCCATCTGGTATTTCATCATTTCCTCCTTAGGCAAATCTAGATAGAAACACTATTGAGTAATTATTGCCATAATAAGGAATTATGAACCGATAATGTTTTCACCTTAGGAAAAAAATAACAGTAATGCCTATTGTCATTTCTTTTATTCACTTTTGTAGATACTTAAGATTGCTAATTCAACTCTTTTGTGTTTTTGTGATTGACTCTACAAAATTTACTGACACTGTGTATTTTTTTTTATAGAAATCAGTGAATTTCCATCTGAATGCTGTAGTGTGATGGCAGGGGGTACTCTCACAGGGTGGCATGCTGATGTTGCTACTGTAATGTGGCGAAGAATGCTAGGCATTTTGGGAGATGTCAATGCCATTATGGACCCTGAAATACATGCCCAAGTTTTTGATTACCTCTGTGAACTTTGGCAGAATTTAGCTAAGGTGAGAAAGAAAAGATATTAGGGGAGAAGGAAAGTAAAATAAAGTATTAAGAAGTAGAAGCCTTAAATAACATCGTCACACCACCCCCCTACCCCCTTACTATAAATTAGTGCTACCATGATGAACTCACTTAATCACGATTAAATATGTAGTTAGTGGTAGATACTGGGCTTAATCTCAAGTTTAAAGTAAAACAAATTGGAAGAGAGAACACTTTTAATAGGTGTGTTGCATTTTATTTGAAAATTACAGATAAGAGATAACCTTGGCATTTCAACTGATAACCTGACCTCCCCTTCTCCACCAATACTTATTCCTCCACTGAGAATTCTTACACCTTGGCTTTTCAAGGTAAGCTTAATATATAAAATATCAGTGTAAGCAGTTCACTTAGCATATAAGTATGTGGTCAGTCTTAAACATTTGACAGATATTAGAGCTCTTGTATAGTCTTTCTTCTAGTAGGCACTTAGTTTTTAGTCATTTAGGGTTAATACAGTGCAGGGAGTTGGCATAGTGAAATTATTGTACAGGATGCATCATTTTTATAGAAAATCATGTATTTCATTGTATTTAATGAAATACTAACTCTGCGTGTGTGTTACAGTATGTATGTACTTTTAAAGCTGTAATTCTTTCAAATGTCATTTGATAATGTTTGATGCATTTTCCTAAGTGAAACTGGTTATTCATACCTACACTATATCATTTTTTTTACATTTTTAAAAGATTTTATTTACTTTTAGACAGAGGGGAAGGGAAGGAGAAAAAGAGGCAGAGAAACATCAATGTGTGGTTGCACCTCTGCAGCCCCTACTGGGAACCTGGCCCATAACCCAGGCATGTGCCCTGACTGGGGATTGAACCAGTGACCCTTTAGTTCGCAGGCTGGCACTCAATCCTCTGAGCCACACCATCCAGGGCCTGTATTATTTTACTGGTAATAGTTTAGATAGTTCAGTAAAGAAATTGGGACAACATAGAAATAAATGAAAATAAATGTATTGTTTGATATATTCAAATGTTTAAGTATTTAACAAATAGTATTTGTTTTTGAGTATTAAAACCATTATCTTCTAATTGTAGGCAACCATGTTGACTGACAAATATAAGCAAGGTAAATTACATGCTTATAAACTTATTTGCAATACAATGAAAAGAAGACAAGATGTTTCTCCAAATAGAGATTTTCTGACACATTTCTATAATATAATGCATTGTGGATTACTTCATATTGATCAGGTAAACATATACACTTTCTTCAAGTTGCTTTGTATGTTTATCTTTGGTTCTCCATGGTTTAACTTTTGACATTTTAGGTTTAGAATTAAAATTTTTTCCTTAGGTAATGGTTTATTTACACCTTCCATTTTATAACTTCATTTTTTTTTAAATGTAGGTGAAAAAAAGAAGCTGTAGTAGTTAAGGGACTGACTTGATTATTAAATGCACCATTCCTCTAATGTTATACCAACCGGTTTGCTTTTTGAAGAGATTAAAGCATCATTTGTTTACATTGACGACAACTTAGGCGTTTTGTACTTGATAATTGGCACTTGAGGCCTATGGATTTACTCTTCTAGTCATGCAGCAGTTAGCAGTGTTTTTCCACTCCAAGAGTCAACACATCACATTTTCTTACTACCATAAATTGTATGAGCATAATGATAATTACAATGACTTGGCGTTTGTATCAATCAGTTATTGCAATATCCAGTCATAATCATGACTCTAGAACACTACTTCAGGGGTCTTGATTCGGGCCATGAGATAAAAATTGTGGGAGGTTTTAAGTCAAGATAATGTAAACAGTTTTGTCAAATGTGGTTAAATTTCACTTTCAGTTCATTTGAAGAGCATTAAATTTATATTAAAAGATAATTGCATCACTTTCTGAAAAATGAAAAAACTTTTTACATTAATTAGAAATAATTACAATGTTCTATCTTATAAACACGTCACAGATAAATTGGCACTCTTAATTACTAGAAAAAGAGAGCTTTTGTTTAAGATAAATCAGATTGAGTAATACAATCTAACAGACTGCATTCTCATGGTAAATTTCAAAAGCAAGTAGATGAATAACCAAGTTAAGAATATTCCCTCAAAAATGTCTACACCTAGATTTCTCATGCTAGCTATCCATCATGAAAGGAATTCACTTTATCTGAAAAAGAGAATCTGTCTCTTCAGGTGCCATATGTAGGTCATGTAACTTCAGAGATCAGATTTATCACATGAAAGCAATGAATAGCAGGAGCAGCTACTCTGCAATTTGGTTTTAGCTGAAATAAAGAGCCTTCTAACTTGTGAAAAAAAATGCTGTATTGGCATCAGTTAAACAAATGTGTTTTACATTTACTTTGACAGAATACAATACGAAGTGTGGATTATTTGGAGAAATTAAAATTAGTGTTTGTAATTAGTCAGCCAGTGTTTAGTAATTACCTGTTTTAGTATTTCATGTGATACCTATTTTTAAGGGTATCGATTAGCTGATACTCAAGATTACATTTGTGATATTTTTTTCCCACCTTCTTTCCTTATTCCTAAGGATATTGTCAATACAATCATCAAGCACTGTTCACCTCAATTTTTTTCACTTGGTTTGCCTGGTGCCACAATGCTTATTATGGATTTTATTGTAGCAGCTGGCAGAGTGGCTTCTTCAGCTTTTCTAAATGTAAGTTTTTATTTCCTGTTCTTCATAATATAACAATCTCAGTTAAACAGGAGTCAACTAACAAAGCAACAAAGGCAAAGCAATTGTTAACAAAAAATATAGCAATCTGATGTTTGGGAAGTTTCACAGTTTAATTGGAATTGATTGCTGCTCTGACATTAAGAAAAAATAAATAAGAAATTTTGAAGTATAAGAAAGTACTAAAGTTAGTTGATGAATTGATCCAGGAGCTATAAAAATGAACTAAATCTGCGTGACAAAACAGAAGTTTCAGTTGAGAAAATCTAAAGAAACAGAAGGAGAGAAGAAAGTAAAGAGAGGGCAATGAACTATAAGAAAAAGAAAACAAAGAAACAGAGGTGGAGTAACCCAGAAATACAGTCTAGGAATATACTCTAAATTCAAACAGTATGTGAGGATTTTTATGCAGCTGTTGAGCTGCCGTTGTTGTTGTTGTTGTTCAAGTACAGTTTTCTGCCTTTTACCCCTGTGGAGCTTTGAGACAGCGCCAAGTTAACAGTATAGTTGGAAGTGGCAGAGGCGAACTGAAGGGAAAAGCAGTGACTGTATTTATAGTGCTGAAGAGATTAGATTTCATCCTAAGGAAAGACTGAATAGAAAACTATTGAAGGATTTTAAGAAAAGAGGGACATGGTCAAATTTGCATTTTAGAAACATCACTCTGGATCAAAGTATAAATAAGAAACAACAATTAACTGAAAGCCCACTAGGAAATTCTAAGAGTTTTAGGGAGAGAAAAATCAGTAATACTTGACTAGCACTTTATAACTTGCAAAAGTTATAAACTGCAAAAGACCAAGAGTGAATGAGGAGGAGTTCTATTTGGGGCATAGTGGGCTGTCTATTAGACATCCATGCAGAGATGTCAGGAGGGCCATTGCGTATATTACTCAGGAGGTCAAATGAGACATTAGGACTGAAAATGTAAAGCTAGGAAACATTACTTTACAGATGGTACTGAAAGCCATGAAACTGTATACAATCACCTAGAGGAAATCAAATAAAAGAAGAACCTATATGTAGAGCTAGTTATTAATCCCATTTCTCCAGTTCTCTGAGAACAGTGATCATGTCTTACCCATCTTGCGTCTCCAGGGCCTAGCCCAGCATCACAGTTGTAGGTATTTATTATTTGAATGTGTTAGTATTTATTCAGCACAGTATATGTTAAACATGGTGGTAAGCCCTTTTACTATTATTAAAGTTTTGTTTCCCCTTGGGTACAAAGTGTTCCATGAGTGGAATACAGAAGGATATAGAATAAATGAGATAAAACTGTGTTCAAGCAATGTAGACTGCTGCCGGGAAAATATGAAAGTATATTAACAACTATAGAATATGGATAATCAATAGATACCAGTAGGAGTTTAGCATAGTGGTTAAAAGGATGGAGTCTGGAGCTAGTCTGCCTAGGTTTGGATTCCGGCTCTGCCACTTATTAGCTGTGAGACCTTGTACAAGTTACTACTTAATTCCTCTGTCTCAGTTTCTTCAGCTATAAAATGGAGATAACCTTTCTCATAGAATTATTTTATAAGGATTAAAGTAATTAATATTTGTAACATGGTTGGGACATTATATGATACATTGTACAATATGAGAGTCTGTTAAATAAATTAAAATTATATAGTAATTCAGACAAAAGAGAGATCTTATTTGGTTTGGGATATTGGGGGGTTTTCATGTGAAAGATATTTGAATATGTCCTTGAAAAATTAGTAGTATTTTTATATGTGAGGAAGGAGATGAGAGATGATATTTCAGGCTGAGGGAAAGAGGCATGAGTAGATTATGTTCAAGGAACAATAAATAATTGTTTAGAAGCTAGTTAACCTAACTAGAGAGTAGAAGACAAAAAGAACAGAAAGATATTTTAGATCCCAGCTACCCAAAACATGGTCTACACACCAGCAATATTTGTCATGATCTGGGCACTTGTTAAGAGATGCAGAATCTCAGACCCAGTCCCAGATGTACTGAAATAGAATACACATTTTAACTATAGTTCAAATGGTTAATGTAGACATTAAAGATTAAGAAGCACTGCTTTAGACTACTGCGTCTTGGGAGGTTTTGAATGCTATGATTCAGATTATAATTTTTTATATTAGATGAACAGTTAAATTTTTTCAAGTAGAGAGAGGTGATGGAATCTGTGCTTTGAGAATATTAAATAACTATTAATCTAGGAGTACATTAAATGGGAGACAAACTAAAGATGATAAAAAGTAACAAGACAATATATTATCATAGTATCAGTGTACACAGATTGTCAATCTCTTGGATACAGGCAAACAGTTTCTAGAGCTTAGCAGAGACCGATCCATAAACCACTGCCATTTTTTACCAGTTTACTATGAAAACTATTACTGTTCAATGGGCCAGTTATTCCAGATGACTAGTCAGCATATTTCCTGCATCCTTTCTCAAGGTTCTGCAAGAGAATTAAGCCCTCATGTCCATAGGCATCTATTTTATGTGACTGCACTTCCCTCCTGCACATCTAGAAGACTACTTATGTAACATCCTCCAGAAAATTTAGAAAATAGTCATCCTGGTTCATATGAGGAATACCTGTCGAGAAAGACAGCATAGGAAACTAAATTAATCAGGTTTGATTGCAGGAATCAAATTTGATATCCACATTTTCACAATAAGGTTAAGGACAGTCTTCTTCTGGATGATGTTTCAGGTACACAGTATACATCTTGCTCCTTGGATTTCCAGTTTAGATCCCATACATATCATCATTTTGTTAGTCACCACCATTCCATCCCCTGCCAGGCATATTACAAAATAATTAATTAGTTTTTGCTTTTCTTAATTCCAATCACATTCCAGGTCTGCCCCCATTATATCTATATACCTGAACATTTCCAGTTACCTTATCCACCTTTCAAGAAAAACCTGTATGTAATCTTTCATTAAATAATGATTTTTTGATCAGTTTCGTTTTTATAGGGTAACTTACTTTAAATTAGGATGGTGACCACCAGCTTTTACCCTGCCCATTTCTGCTGCTGCCTTGTATCTATAAATCTAGATTTTTTAAAATACAGAAATGAGTTGGAAATTATTATGAAGTTCTACTCTATATCCTCCATTATAGCACTTATTAACATAAGGAAATCCTGGTGAAGATAGGTTCTTGATTTATGTGAATAGAAGTATTATATTTCTAATGGATTGTTTTAGCATTTTTGTTAGGTATTATTAAACATACAAATCAATTTGTAGTTATTTTAGTAAACATAGCACTGTAATAGTAGGTTGATGTCAGTGTTTGGTAGGCATGTAAGAAGTCAGAGAAAGAAAAGAAATATTCAGTGCTAATACTTTAGGAATGGCTTAATACAGCTAAGGAAAACATCCTTCATCTGCAGTCTGAGCATGAATTCTAAGTTTGCTTTTAGTAAGTAGTACAGGCAATGCTTTTCCTAATGTACATAATATAAAAATCATTTAGAATAATTTATTGAAAATATAATTAAGATTTTTCTTCTTAGTTATTTTACTAGTTCTTAGATAGTAACAAATATAATCTAGTGAATTGAGTCATATATTCATTTGAACAATGTTATTATTTATTAACCAATGTCACCCAATAAATTTAATTTAAAAATTTTAAAGAACAATGTGTTACAATGTATGAATTGCCTTTAAAACAAAAGTATTTATATTTTCCCCCCAAATTAGGGTAATTTTATGTTGTTAGCTAAAATGTCCTTTTATATTTACATGTAATTTCTGCTTGTTAGTTGCTCTTAAGAAAAGTTCTGCTATTTGTTGCATTTATTGAGAATAAATAAAAATAAATAGTTCGTATGGAAAATGTAGGTGAAACCTGAATCTTTTTTGTGTTTTCCACTTTTTTTTTTTTTAATTTTGTCTTATTCGCTCACTTCTCTGTGTAATATGGTTAGGTGATAAAGTAATTTGGGGGGTAATTTAATAACATGAACGCATTTTAAAGATTTAAAAAATCTGGATATATAGGCACCAAGAGTGGAAGCACAAGTTCTTCTGGGATCTTTGGTTTGCTTTCCTAACTTATATTGTGAATTGCCGGCTCTCCATCCCAATATTCCGGATATTGCTGTGTCTCAGTTTACAGATGTTAAGGTAAGAAACCAATACTAATTTTTAAATACTAATTCTTAGTATTTAAATGACAGTATAATCATAATGAATATTCAATAAAATCTCTATTCTTTCCTTTCTTAGAAATCCACACAATTTTTAAGTAATATTAACCAGCCATACTCCTCTGACACAAAGGCTAGAATGTCCATTAGGACCATAGCCTTTTTGTGTGTTTTTAATTGCTTTGGAAACATTTTCTTATTATTGAACCTACTCACATACCAATCTCTTAGGATTTATTCATTCATTCATTGGCTATTTATTGAAACATTCTATGTGTGTCAAATACTATGCTGCTAATGCAAGGCTTCTAAGATTGAAATGGCACTAAACCTGCATATTGCCTCTCACCCTTTCCCAATTTCCCAATGTGAGGAATCAAACAAAATAATCAGTTCTGCTGTAGGAATTGGGGTTTGGGCTGCCATTGTACCAAAGTTTTAACAGGCTTAAACAGAAGATGGTGCAAAATTAAACCGTGACTGTATAAATTGCAGGTAGAACTTAACACAGATATTAAACCTTGAAAATTTAGGCCCCTATTTTTTTTTAGGCCTATAAGCCTTTTTTAAAGTTTCAAGTAAAAAATCAGTGAAAAGTTGTTTTGGGCTGCTATAACAAGATATTACAGATTGGATAGCTTATGAAAACGACAAAAATTTATTTTTCACATTTCTAGAGGCTGAGAAGTTTGAGGTTAAGCATTTAGCATAATTGCGTTCAGGTGAGAGTCCTCTTCCTGGTTCATCCAGGGCCTTCTCCCTGTGTCCTCACAAAGTGAAAGGAGCCACCATGCTCTGTTGTGGGTCTCTTTTGTAAGAGCATTAATCTGATTCATAAAGGTTCCACCCTCATGACCTCTGGGACTAGGATTTCAACATGTGAATTTGCCAGGGGCTGGGGGACATTCGGATCATACCATTGTTTTATCTTTCTAGCTCATTTTATGAGTAATATTTAAAAGTATGTATGTGAGAACAAAGACTTCTCACTATAGTATTCCTATCACCTGGCATAGTAGCCAATTGATATTTGTTGAATTAATACATGAACTCTTACTCATTGCTTCTATATCCCCTTTATTTTAGGAACTTATAATCAAAACTGTATTAAGCTCAGCAAGAGATGAGCCCTCTGGTCCTGCACGGTAAGTCAGATATTCTTAAGACTTGTCATAACTATTAGGAACCTTATTTTAAAAGTTGATTGAATTATTTAGCCATCCACATTGTTTCAGATACACAAAAGCAATTTTGAATTATAAATTTAAATTATTTGGATGATTAAATACTTTTTGCATTATTTAAATATGATTCACTAAAATAATACTAGTCATCCTTTCAGTATCTTTACCCTCTGTATTGGAAATAACTTTTTTCTTTCTTGAGAGTTTTTTAAAAATGTATTTTATTGATTATGCTATTACAGTTGTTCCATTTTCCCAGCTTTATTCCCCTCCACCCTGCACCCCACCCACCCACATTCCACCCTCTCAGTTCATGTCCCTGGGTCATATGTATAAGTTCTTCAGCTTCTCTATTCCCTATACTATTCTTAACCTCCTCCTGTCTATTTTGTACCAACCATTTATGCTTCTTATTCCCTGTACCTTATCCCCCAATCTTCCTTCTCCCCCTCCCCGCTGATGACCCTCTATGCAATCTCCATTTCTGTGATTCTGGTCCTGCTCTAGTTGTTGGCTTAGTTTGTTTTTGTTGTTAGGTTCAATTGTTGATAGTTGTGAGTCTGTTGTCATTTTACTATTCATAGTTTTGGTCTTCTTTTTCTTAGATAAGTCCCTTTAACATTTCATATAAAAAGGGCTTGGTGATGCCCTTGGTGATGATGAACTCCTTTAACTTGACCTTATCTGGGAAGCACTTTATCTGCCCTTCCATTCTAAATGAAAGCTTTGCTGGATAGAGTAATCTTGCATGTAGATCCTTGCCTTTCATGACTTGGAATACTTCTTTCCAGCCCCTTCTTGCCTGTAAGATTCCTTTTGAGAAATCAGCTGTCAGTCTATGGGTACTCCTTTGTAGGTAACTCTCTCCTTATCTCTTGTTGCTTTTATGATTCTCTCCTTATCTTTAACTTTGGGTAATCTAATTCTGATGTGCCTTGGTGTGTGCTTCCTTGGGTCCAACTACTTTGGGACTCTCTGAGCTTTCTGGACTTCCTGGAAGTCTCTTTCCTTTGCCAGATTGTGGAAGTTTTCCTTTGTTATTTTTTCAAATAAATTTTCAATTTCTTGCTCATCCTCTTCTCCTTTTGGCACCCCTTAAGATCCGGATGTTGGAATGTTTCAAGTTGTCCTGGAGGTTCCTAAGCCTCTCCTCATTTTTTTGAATTCTTGTTTCTTCATTCTGTTCTGGTTGAATGTTTATTTCTTTGTTCTGCTCCAAATTGTTTATTTGAATTCCAGTTTCCTTCTCTTCACTGTTGTTTCCCTGTATATTTTTCTTTATTTCACTTTGTATAACCTTCATTTTTTCTTCTGTTTTGTGACCACACTCAACCATTTCTATGAGCATCCTGATTACCAGTGTTTTGAGCTATGCATCTCATAGGTTGGCTCTGTCATCATCGCTTAATTCTGTTTTTGAAGCTTTGATCTGTTCTTTTATTAGGGCCATATTTTTTTTTTTGTCTTAGCACAGCTGATACATTGTAAGGGGCATAGTCTTAGATATTTGCCAGGGCGGGACAACACTGGTATGGTGCTATATGTGGGGTAGATGTCCGAGAGGGAACAATATCAATTGCTCAGCTCTTGTCTGGCTTTCAGTCACTTCCCCCGCTTCCCACAAGCAAATTGGGCCCTTCTGGTGCTGCTTCCCAGGTGGGTGGTTTTGTGTATGTTCTAGGACCCTGTGGGTCTCTCCAATGAACTCTCCTGTGCAGATGGGAGTTTCTCTTGCTATCGCAACCCCCACAGGTTTTTATCACCAGAGATTTTGAGGCTTTCTTTTCCTGTTCTGGAACCCTGGGTTGCGCAGTGTGTCTCGCTCCCCAGTTGTTTCTCCTGGTTTACCTGTACGCAAATGTGGGACCTCCTCGTCTTCCAGCCTTAGCCTTGCCTGCCCTGTCCTCCAGCTATCATCTTGCTGTGTGTCCTCTCCCTACCCCAGTTGCCTGCCTCTACCCCTCCTACTGGCCTAGATTAATGTTTCTTCTTTAACTCCTTGGTTGTTGGACTTCCATACAGTGTGATTTTCTGGATGTTCTGTTTATTTTTTGTTTTTAAATTTGTTGTCCTTTTGGTTGTGCAAGGAGGCAAAGTGTGTCTACCTACACCTCTGTCTCAGTCCAAAGTCCAAACACCCTTCTTTAGAGTTTTTTTTGAAAGATTTTTGTACATTTTTTTTAGAGATGGGGAAAGGCAGGGAAAAAATAGGGGTAGAAACATCAATCCATTGCCTCTTGCATGTCCCCCATTTGGAGACCTGGCCTACAACCCAGGCATGTGCCTTGACTGGGAATTGAACCAGAGACCTTGCAGTTCAGAGGCCGCTGCTCAATCCACTGAGCCACACCAGCCAGGGTGAAAATGACTTCTTTTAATTTAAGTATATTTTTCTTTCCTTTCAAATTGTATTTGTCACTGTTTCTTATGTAATACCTTTAAATGTAGTAGTAGTTACCCAATGAATGTTTGTTAGATTGAATTAAAATGAAACATTATTACTGTAAAAAGTAATATATTTAAGTATGTAGTATATGTTGATATTAACAAATATTTGATCAGGACGTTTTAAAATATATATAAGTAAGTTTTTAGAGTGTTTTCCTTTTCAAATATCTTATTAAGAAGCAAAAACTTGGCATTTTCTGTTTTACTAAACCTTTCCAAAAAAAGGTTGAGATTTAAATCAACTGGTTGTCAGTAACACGTCATGTTTTTTCTCGCCCCTAAAATATCATCAATTTATATATTTCTTGAATCTCACTGTAATAGTATGTCATTAGCTTCAACAGTAGTCTATGTTACTACTCCTCTAGCCTTCATCTCTGCAAAGCTTCCTCATTTCCAACACATTTTTGACCCAGGGTTCATAAAAGTACAGATCATTGCTCTAACCATTTGAGTTTTAACTCTAATTGAAACCTCTTTTTTTCCAGCAAGTAAAAATAATATAAAATGAGCAGTTTGCTTAAATGAGACGTAGCTCCAGTTTTTTAATTCAATTCCATATGTTTCTTACTTAATTGCAAAGTTAACTAAAAAGAATCTTGAGTAAATTTTTTACATTAATTCCATTTTAATATTAGACATCTCCAGGAAATGACATTGTCTATGATTATATTATATTTTCATTTTTGGTAACTCTTCCCTCAAATTGGATAATTTTCAATATTCTCTAGTATTTTCCATGTTAAAATGGCAACCTTTTAAGTTTCCACAATTTTTCTATAATATTGTTTCATTTATTCCTCATCATAGTGCTAAGAAGTTAATGGAACCATCATTATTCTTCCAATTTTGCTAGCAAGAAATGGATGGCTTAGAAAGCTAACATTTATTAAGCCCTTTCTAGGTGCCAGACACTGTTCTAAATACTTTATTACCTCATTTAATCTTTGCAACAACTCTAGGAGATAGGTACAATTTGTATTCTCCTTATTATGGGAACCCAGAGTATTTAAATAATCAGCCCTATCACCCAGAAATGGCAGAACCATGACTAAAACCTTGGCAGTTTGCTTTCAGAGCTTTATTAGATCCATAAATAATAATGGCTGAACCAGATTTGAACCTAGAGCTCCAGGTTCTAGATTTTCTGCCTTTTTCTTCTTAACTGTGTTGCCTTTCAAGTAAAGAATATTGAAGCTTAAAATATAGCTGCCCAGAAGTACATTTTGGAACCATTAACACAACAGCTTGTACTAAGAATGTAGGAAAGAAAAAGGACTCATGGATAGGGACAACAGGGTGGTGATTGCTAGGGGCAGTGGGGTATACAGAAACTATATGGTAATGGGAAAAAAATACAATAAAAATTAAATTTTTTGAAAAGCATAGGAAATTTGCATAAATTGAACATAACCATTTTATAAACACGTTTCCTGTACTTTTCAGGTGTGTGATGTCTTAGAAGCTTATATTCCCAAAATTGACCTGGAGCAGAAAGTTGAGCCATACTGGGAATAATCTAGATAATTTGGAGATCTTTTTAGAAATGTAGGAAACTGTACATGCATACATGTGTACACACACACACGCACACATATTTTATCCCTTTGTTAAAAAAAAAACTATTAAGCAGTTGTGCTTCCAGTCTGTGCCTTTAGCCAGCTGCATCAGTGGAGAGCTTTACTTCACTTTAGAGTTTAATGTTCCTTTAGGAGTGTAGCTCTATATACTGCTAACCCTGAAACTTGGTTATTTACATCTGTAAATATTATCCAAGATTTATCAGCCCTAATTGTAGACAATAGTAGGGAAGAAATAAAGCAGTAGAATTGCTTAGAAGACTTTCTGGTGGAGTTTTTTTGTTCGGTTGGGTTTGTTTGTTTTAAAGCTACTTTTATTACTTTGGGGTGAGTACCACAGTAATAAAAACCACAGGCAAGGTATAACCTCCTCACCCTCAGAAGTGGCCCAGGGAGAGAGGCTGCCTGAGGGAAAGGAAGCACAAAAGGAACCTGCTACAGACCCAGGGAAATGGGAATGCCATTGGCACTGGGACCTGTGAGCACTGCAGGAGGAAACGCAGGCGTGGTGGGACTGGCCCCGAGCACCCAGGCAAAGGGGCAGGAGGGTTGGACACAAAGCCACAGAGCTACTTGAGTTTCATCTTCTTGTTTGCCTTTTTCTGCTTTTGCTGTATTATTTCAAAGTCCCTGTGCTTGCAGTGGCAGCAGAAAGCCCCACATCTCTGCACTTTCCCTTAACCAAGTTGCTCTGCTTTTTCATATTCTGGCAGGTGAGCTCACACAAGTTACTGCGGGCATGATGATGGCAGAAGCCATGGTGGTTTTGATAGTAAACTATTTCAGTAGCATTAACAGTGTGCTAGACTGAAACTTCTGGTCCAATTTGTTTAGGAAGTAAACTGTTTCTGCATTGAATTGTTCTGAAGTTTAGCATTCTACTCAATTTAATTTAAGATCAGTATCAGTACATGCCAGATATACCAAGATATTAGAAGGAGTTGACTTTTTTTATTCTTAGAACCATTATAGTCTTCATCAGAAGCTTATATTTGAACACAATGGAATTCTACTGATTCCGATCACAAGTTCTACTTTCAAGCTGAAATTCAGTTGAAGTAGGGAAATGAAGGTTCACAAGACATGAGGCAACAGAACAAAAATTTTACAAGTTCATTTCTGTTGGAATCCCTTTATAAAGCATACACATTTTGTCAACCTAACTTGTATTTAAAAGTTTGTAGTGAGCTATGTTAAATGTAAATGATAATGAAAATAATATTTGTCTTATCCTAGCTTCTTCTAGCTTTTAAGTTCATCTTGTTGCTATGAGTTAATCAAATTACACTCTCTCCTACTTGAAAGCAGGTTACATATTTGGGAAGCTTTATGGAAATACCGATTTATTAAGATGAGTTTGTTAGAAAAATCTTTGCCTATAATCTTGGTAGTAAACTGTAATTGAAAATTATAGAGTTTTGGGGATGTGCTTTCCTCCCACTTTCTCTTCCTAAGAAGATCTAATGTACAAAGTAACATTAATTTACAGAGTACAAATTAATTTAGTTATACTGCATGGTCATTCTATGTTGTTGGCTGGTTGTGGTTGTGGGGATGGTTTCATTTAATTTAAAGGCTCATATACTTCTATTTGTATCTCTGGTTGCCTTTTTTGCAGATGTGTAGCACTTTGCAGTTTAGGTATTTGGATTTGTGAAGAACTAGTCCATGAGTCTCACCATCCTCAAATTAAAGAAGCTCTGAATGTAATTTGTGTTTCCTTAAAGGTAAGAGAAAAAAACTACTTAGTGGAATATATTAAGATAGTATAGAATCATGATTCTTCAGGTATTAATTATATCTTATGCCCTTATAGATGTAAAACATTTAATAAATGTGTTCATTAATTTATTATTACATTATTTCCTTGATCCTAACTTCTTCATTAAGAGTGGTTCCACTCTTGGATTTAGATAATCCAAGTAACAACCCATTTTATCTCATCTTTTTTTATATTTGGCTTTGTCCCCAGAATATATACACATGACTCCTAAAAAGGAAGCTAGTCATTTAACAACATATGTAGCGTTGTTTATTTTTTCTTTATCAGTATTTTTGTAACCTATTTGATAATTAACACATCTGAATTCTTAAGCCGCTTAACTTTTTGGCTTTATCATTCAAGTTAAATACCCTCTTTGTGAACAGAATAAGATTTGTTCAGAAATAATAACCTAATTATTTAGAGAGTTTGAATGAATAAATGGATATTTTTTGTTTCTGAAAGGATATATACTATTGTTTTTGTCTTAAGACTTATAATACACTGTCTGTATAGGACTCTGAATACAAAGTACAAATATTACTGATTTGACAGATATTTCTAAGCATATACTGGCATGAGGCACTTTGTTAGGCAGAATGAGAGATACCAGAATGAAAAGAATTGTAAATACTAGATTCAGGAAATTAATGATATGATGACTGAAAAAGATTAAAATAAGATTGACAACATTAAAAAAGCCAAGAGAACCAAATGAGCAGTGTGTGTAAACTACAGATAGAGTTCAGAGGAAGCAGAGATCACTTGGACTTCGGTACCAGAGAAGACTTTGGAAAGAGAAGACATTTGGTCAGGGCTTGAAGAGTGGGTAGGATTTGGTCATAGAGAAATAAGCATAAAAAGTTTGACTTTATGCCATTGGAGAGTTATTTAAGAGTTTTAAGCATTAGAGAATGTCAGCATAGGAGGAGTTCTTTAGAAGATTAATTTGGAAGTATTGTGTATGGTAGATTGGAATGGGAAAAGATTAATAATAAGGTTAGAGGCTGCTGCAGCAATGCAGGTAAGAGAAAATGGAATAAAACTTGAATGAGGACAGTCAGACATTACAAATGAAACAAAGTTAATTGTATCTTTGGAATGCATTGTGATTTTTTATTTTGATTTTGCAGCTGTATATCTCCCTAATATTTTAATAAACATAAATACAGTATGACAAAAGGAAACATATGAAATGTAAATTTTTAGCAGCTAATGCACTGATGCATAATAATTCAAGAAGAAATTTTTATAAGTTTTTTTCTTTTGTTATTATTACAGTTTACTAATAAAACAGTAGCCCATGTAGCTTGCAACATGCTTCACATGCTGGTTCATTATATACCTAGACTTCAGATTTACCAGCCTGATTCTCCCTTGAAAATTATTCAAGTAAGTAATTTCTTATTTTTTTTGTAATGACCTTGTTGAAGATTTTTAGATTTGGGTACCTTGAATTATAAAATTATTTAGTAGTTTTCTTCAAGTTTTTCATAGGTAGATAACGGCAACCCAGGGTGTGTTTTTGAGTAGCAAAGTTCATGAGGGTACCTTTGTTTTTTGTGTTAGAAGATTGTGTTCTTGTTTTTACATGCTGTCTGCAAATTTATAATTGTCATTGTCTTTATCAATGTGCATTTGACTTCATTCTCTCTCTTAGAGTGAGAAAACATACTACCCATCCAGTTACCGTATCAGGACATTATTTTGATTCATTACTTTTCTTATCTCTTCAGCCAGTTATTATGAAGTTTTTAAATTTTAAGTCCTGTGTTCTACACTTACATTTTTTATTGAATTTATTGGGGTATAGGTTTCAAGTGTACGACTCAATAAAACATGATCTGCACACTGCACCATTCACCCATCACCCCAAGCAAGGTCTCTTACCATCTCCCTGTATGTGTGTGTTTAATCCCTTCACCTTCTTTTATCCAGACTGCCAAACCTTGCCCCTCCTGACAGCTGTCAGTCTGCTCCATGTATCCATGCCTGTATTTCTGTTTTGTTTGTTAGTTCATTTCGTTCATTAGATTTCACATGTAAGTGAGATCATATGGTATTTGGCTTTCTCTGACTAGCTTATTTCTCTGTGTTAGCATAATAATCTTCAGGTCCATACAAGCTGTCACAGCAGATAAGATTGCCTAGTAAGATGTACAGCCAAGTAGTATGCCATTGTGTAAATGTACCACAGCTGCTTTTCAAAAAAAAAATCCTTACCCGAGGATATGTTATTGATTGATTGATAGAGAGAGAGAGGGAGCACGCACGCGCACGAAACATCTATGTGAGAGAGAAACATCAATCAGTTGGCTCCTATATGCCTTCTGATGGGATTAAACCTGCAACCTTTTGATGTATGGGACAGTGCTCCAGTCAGCTGAGCCACCCATCCAGGGCAACCACAGCTTTTTTGTCCACTCATTTACTGATGGACATTTGGGCTATTTCCAGATTTTGGCAATTGTAAATAATGCTGCTGTGAACATAGTGGTGCATATATTCTTTCAAATTAGTGTTCTGGGTTTCTAAGGATATATTCCTTAGAAAGAATCACTGGGTCAAAAGGCAGTTCCATTTTTAATTTTTTGAGAAAATTCCATACTGTTTTTCACAGTGGCTGCACCAGTCTGCATTCCCACCAACAGCGCACAAGAATTCCCCTTTCTCCCCATACTCACCAGCACTTGTTATTTCTTGATTTATTGATGATAGCCATCTGACTGGTGTGAGGTGACATCTCACTGTTGTTTTAATTTGCATCTCTCTGATGATTAGTGACGTTGAGCATTTTTTTATATGTATATTGGTCATCTGTATATCCTCTTTGGAGAAGTGTCTTTTCAAGTCATTTGCCTATTTCTTAACTGGGTTATCTTCCTGGTGTTGAGTTCTGTAAGTTCTTTATATATTTTGGAAATTAACCTGTGCTTTTGGTGTCTTACCCAGGAAATCAATGGCAAGACAAATATCAAGAATCATTTTCCCTATGTTTTCTTCTAGGAATTTTATAGTTTCAGTCCTTACACTTAAATCTTTGATTTATTTAGAGTAATTTTTGTGTGTGGTATAGGATAGGGGTGCCCTTTTACTCTTTTGTATGTGGCTATTTAGTTTTCACAGTACCATTTATTAAAGAGACTATGTTTTCACCATTGTGTGTTCTTGGTGCCCTTGTCAAAGATTAGTTGACCATGTAAGCGTGATTTTATGTATAGGCTCTCTATTCTGATCTACTTGGTTTTATGCCTGTACCTTACTGTCATATTTTTATTACTATAGCTTTATAATGTAACTTGAAATCAGGAAGTATGATACTTCCAACTTCTTCTCTCTCAAGGTAGTGTTGGCTCTTCATGGCATTTTTGGTTCATACAGATTTTAAAATAGTTTTTTCTGTTTCTGAGGAAAGTGCCATTAGAATTTTGGGTTTTATTGAATTTGTAGGTCTCTGTGGGTGGTATGAACAATTGAACAATATTAACTCTTCCAATCTGTAAAATGGAATAATACCTTTCCAGTTACAGTTGTCCTCCCTTATCCACAGTTTTGCTCTCTGCAAGTTTAATTACCCACGGTCAACTGCAGTCCAAAAATAATAAATGGAAATTTTCAGAAATAAACAATTTATAGTAAGTCTTAAATTGCATGGTACTCTGAGTAGTATTGTGAAATCTCATGCTGTCCCTCTCCATCCCACCTGGGATGTGAATCATCCCTTCGTCCAGCATATCCACACTGAATACACTACCCACCCATTAGTAGCCATCTCAGTTATCAGTTCATCTGTCATGGTATCACAATGGTTGTGTTCAGTAAACCTTATTTTACTTAATAAAGGTCTCAAAGTATAAGAGTAGTAAGATGCTGGCAATTCATATATACTGAAGAGAAGCTGTAAAGTGCTTTCTTTAAATGAAAAAGTGAAAGTTGTTAACATTGCTAAGATCCACAGTAAGAATGAATTTTCTACCCATGAAATTGTGAAGAAGGAAAAAGAATTTGTGCTAGTTTGCTGAGAGACCACAATCACATAACCATTATTGCAGTATACTGTTATAATTGTTCTATTTTATTATTTTTAATTGAATTTATTTTTCTCCCTCTTTTTTTCCATTTTGCTCAGTCCCTCTACCATTTTAACTCAGCACCCAGCCACCCCCCAACACCTAACAGCTGTCAACCTACTCTGTATCTATGAGCCTGCCTCTGTTTTGCTTGTTAGTTTATTTTGTTCACTGGATTCCACATATGAGTGAAATCATATGGCATTTGTCTTTCTCTGACTGACTTAGCATAAGCTCTCCAGCTGTCCATCCATGCTGTCACAAAGGTTAAGATTTCCTTCCTTTTTGTGGCCTAGCACTATTCCATTGTCTATGTGTAGCACAGCTGTTTTATTCATTCATCTACTGATGAATTACTGTTGTTAATCTCTTACTATGCCTAATTTATAAATTGAACTTTATCATAGGTATGTGTGTATAGGAAAAAACATAGTACATATAGGGTTTGGCACTCTCTTCGGTTTTATGTATCCACTGGGGATCTTGGAATATAACCCCTATAGATAAGGGGGGATACTGTATTTGTGTCCTCTTACATTTCACTCTCTGGTGTTTTATAGTTTTCAATGTACAGGTCTTTCACCTCCTTGATTAAGTTTATTTCTAAGTATTGATTTCAGTGCTATTGTAATATGGTGATATCTTTCATAATTTCTCTTTCTGATAGTTTGTTGCTTGTATATAGAAATGCAACTGATTTTTGTATATTGATTTTATATCCTGCAACTTTACTGAATTCATTTGTAGTTGTAACAGGTTTTTGCTTCAGTGTTTAGGGTTTCCTATATATAAGATCATGTCATCTGTAAACAGAAATCATTTTATTTCTTCCTTCAGATTTTGATGCAGGTTATTTATTTATTTATTTGCCCAATTGTTACGGTAGGACTTTTAGTGCTGTGTTGAATAGAATGGCAATTGTGGACATCATTGTCTTATTTCTGACCTGACCTTAAATGAAAGGCTTTTTAACTTTTCACTGTTGAATATGATAGTAATTGTGGGCTTATCATTTATGGCCTTTATTTTGAGGTACATATCTTCTATACTTCATATGATGAGCAGGGTAGATAATCTTGAATGACAGAATTGCAGATGATTTTTATAAATCTTTGTGGTTACCTATATATGTATATATGTTTATATTAGTTTTTTATTAGAACATATATTATCTGCGTGTTTACACTGGATTCATGAGTTGAGTTTGTGCAAAATGCATTTATAGTTGACAGCATATAATGTTGGTTCTATGATCTCACTTACAAGAAGAATCTAATGAGCAAAATAAACTAGTGAGCAAAATAGAACCAGAGACATAGAATCAGGGAACAGACTGATAGCTGTAGGATGGGAGGATGCAGGTGGGGACTGTTTGACAGAAGGAGAAGGGCTTAGTCATGGAACACGCATGAATGATCCATGGACATGGACAGCGGACTGGGGATTGACGGTGGGAGTGGGGGCTGGCCTGGGCAGAAGGGGGCGAAGGGGGAAATAATTGGAATAACTGTAAAACATAAAAATAAAATAAATAAATAAGGTATTAATAAAACAACTTGGGGGGAAAATATACTGTTGGTTCTATATTTGAGGATTGTAAATGATTGTTAAGAGGTACTTGAGGAGTTCACATATTAAAATTACTTGAAATAACATTGTTAATGTTTCAAGATAAACTTACAGCAATATATTCTATATCATTTTAGCATTAACATTTAAGTTTTAGAGTGCACCATTAGTTTATAAGCATATTTTGTGCTTTTTTCCCTCTCTTTTTACTTTTTTGTGTTTGTTTATTTGTTTGTTCGGTTTGTTTTTGGACTGTAGATCCTGATAGCCACTATTACTCATCTTTTGCCAAGTACGGAAGCTTCATCTTATGAAATGGACAAGAGGGTAATTTAAATTTTTGCTATTTAGTGTGGTTATGCAGTAAAATATGTATATTTCAATGACTGTTAATTCATTTTGTATTTAAAATTGACTATAATGTGACATACCTATTATTTAAGTGTAACAAATTATATTTTCATCCAGGTTTTTTAAGTTAATCATGGTCATTTGATAAAGTCTTTGAATCTCAGGGTTATAAGGAACATTGGAGGACATTCTGTCCATGTATAATTATTTTGAAATCAAAATCTGGGAGCTAGGTGTGTACAATGTTGTTGAGTTGTCATTGTTTTAGGCTCTCTCAGCAAGTAGAGTTAACAGCAGATTATGTGTATATACACATAAAATATATTAATTATGTGTTATCTTTTATGTGTATATAACTAATATATACATAATATATAATTAATATTTTATGAGTATATATATTTTTTATCTATCTTATATGTATTAAAACACACCATGAGTTTATCCTGACACAGTCAATCCTATTTCAATACCGCAAAGTTCATACTGTTATTGCCCCTTTTCATGTTTGTAACTCCCTGCTCCAACAGTGAGAAACTGTTCCCTTTACCCACAATATATTTATTTGTGCAGTTCTAGAAAAATTAAAGCAGTTTTAGAATTAACCTATACCTTTGTATAGTTTACCCTGAATGTAGTATATAATTCAAAAGCTGTGTTTAAAAGTTCTTTGGGTCACTTCCCCCTCCCTCTTCCTCACCTCAGTGTGTTTTTATAATTCATTGGAAATATGGTTCAGGTCATTTTTTTCTTCTGTTTGTATTTTATTTTAGGGTTTCCCTCCTCATTCATGTTGCTTTTATTTATTTTTTTAGTCTATGGTATATTCATCCTTTATTTTTTCATAAATGAGCAGATACATTGTATTTTCATTTTTATTCTTGTTTGTTATACAATATTCTTTTCACTTTACAATATATCCTGGGAATTCATGATCAATTCATAAAGATCTTCCATGTTTTGTTTCGTTTTTTACAGCTGTGTAGTGTTAGTACTTTATTGTGTGAATGTAACATAGTTTATCCAACTCACTCTCCTAATGTAAACATGTAGATTGTTTCCAGAATTTTGCAGTTGCAGACAATGCTGCAGTGATGAGCTTTGTGCCTGTATATCTAGTTTCACATTATTGGATTGGGTCTTTGGGTTATATTTCTAGAAGTGGAACTGCTGGGTCAAAAAGAAAACAGACATGTAATTTAGTGAAATATTGTCATTTCTACAAGCAAACTGTGAGAGTGTCTATTTCCTCAGAGCTTAAATTCAGTATGTGTCATTTTTAAAAAATTGTTGCGAATTTGATAGGGAAACAATGATGTCCCAGTGTAGTTGTTCTTTACCTTTCTTTTTGTATTAATTAGGCTGAATTTCTTCTGATACTTAATGTGGATTAATCTTTTATATATTTTATTTTTGTGAATTGCTTATTTATATCATTTTACATTTTCTGACAGGTTTTTCCCTGGAATTTTTATATATTAGGGATATTAGCTGTTAACTATGATATATTATATATTGCAAATATTTTCTCTTTTTTTCACCTGTCTTTTGATTTTGTTTATGGTGGGTTTTTTATTGTTGTTTCATGTGTGGGATTATGGAAAACATTTTTTATGCAGTCAATTTATCAATCTTTCTTTCATTGTGCCTGGATTTTGAGTCGTAGGTAGGAAACCTTTCACTAAACCCTGGATAAAGAAAAATTCACCCTTTTTTTCTTGTAGTATTTATGTGGCTTCAATTTTTGCATCTTTATCCTTTGTTCATTTGGAGTTTATCTGTTATGTTCTGAGATAAGGACTTAATTTTTGTTGTTTTTCCCAATGGATCACCAGATTTCTTGGTTCCATGTAATAAAAAGTTCATCTTTGCCCTTTAGTGAATATGACTTAGTAATTAGTTCCATAACTACTTGGGTCTCTTGTTTGAATTTCTATACTAGCAGTTTTCAAGCTCTTTTGGTGACAAGACCCTTCATACAATAAAACATTATTGAGGACCTGAACTTTTGTTCATGGGGATTATATTTTGTCCACTTGAGCAGTCTTATACCGAAAGTGGTGTGTTAGGAGTCTCCCATTGTTAGTGTTTTTGTATTTTCTTGCATCTATTGCAGCTTTTGCATTATAAAGGTAATCACTGTGTTATTTGATATGTAGATATTCATAAATCTTTTATCATCGTTTTGAATTAATGCTTTTCGGTTTCAATTCTAATTTGTCTGGTATACCTTTGCCTTTCTGAACTATATTTCTTTGAATACAGTATATACTTGGGTCTTACTATGTGAGCCAGACTAAAAATCTTTTTCTTTCATTAGGTAAGTTAAACCTATTTCTGATGAGACTTACATGTTTGGTCTCACTTCTGTGATTTTATGATTATTATGCATAATATATTTTCTGTGCTTTTTTCTCTACATGATGTATTTCCCTTGTTATTTTTTTCTTTAAGTTCCTTTTGGTATTCAGAAAATCTTATACTTTCTTCTTGTGGTTACCTTTATATGTATACCTATTTTAAAACCTTTATTCCCTTGCTTTCTTACTGTCTGGTTTATGAGTATTTAATGATACTCTTTATCTCCTGTCTGTATGTTAATAAATGAGCTTATTGTACTTTTCTCTTTCTCTTCACCTCCATTTTCAGTTACTTTATTTCTTCACATAACATGCAGAATGTGTCATATAACATGACTTTCCACACTCATTTCTGCCTTCACATTTTTTATTCTTTGATCTATAATTAAATATATCAGATACTCACCATTATTCTTTTTGCTGAAGTTCCTCAGTCAGCTTCTTGGTTGGATGAAGTTCATCTTTCTTCTTCAAGATGGGCTCATGAATACAGAAATCCCCAAACTCTTGCATATTTAAAACTTTTTCTGTGACCCCTACCGATACTTGAAAAACAGCTTGGTTAAATATGAGTCCTTGGTTCACACTTATTTCCATGAGGTTTTGTTTTTATTGTAATGTTGTCTTGCTTTGTGTGTTGTTTTTGAGAAGTCTGATGCCAGTTTTATTCTCTAGCCTTTGTAAATTATTTTATCTTTTTTCCTGGTGGCCTTACAGGTAGGGTGTGTGTGTGTTTATTGAAGTCTTTTGAGGTTTTAACAGGATGTGTGTTAAGAGTTCATTATTGGAGGTCACTTTACCCTGACATCTTGGTGGGCCTTTTCAGCGTGGCGATTTCAGGGACTTCTTCTATGTGAATTGGATGTTCTTTTCCTTTCTTCCATTTCATTCATTTTTCTCTCTGACACTTTTTACTTTTTTCCTTATCTCATTTTTATGCTATCAGTTGTTTTCCACTGTTCTTCAGTGCCTCTTACTAAATTTTGTTTTTTATTTTTCAGATTTATTCTTCCTTAGGCATTTTATAATTCAGCCTTCGTTTCTAATATGATTTTATTTTTTTCTTTTAGTTCTTTTCTTGACTTGAGTCAATTCTTCCCTTCTTGGTTTGTTTCTTTTTAGTTTTTAAATTTCTGATTGAAGATTGGATTTTCTTTTTTCTCCCATATCTTAATGCCTATTTGAAAATATTTAGATTAGAAACTTGTGATACAGTTTTCTTTTGCTTTGAACTGGATTATTGGGAGAAGCATTCATCAACTGAATTGCTTAGATTCTAATGTTTTCTTTTTGTAGTAGTTTTATACAGATGAATACTTCTGCATATCTGTAGACAAGTTTGGTTGCTTGGAGTAGTTTACAAGATTTCTACTTCAAGGGCTCTCTTTTCTGTTAACTTTTTCAGCAGTCTCACGCTTGTGTATATGTCATGTGCTTGTTGAGTCGGCTGTGACTCCTTGAACCCTATTAATAAGTGATGTCTACAGTGCCCTGTCCTCATCTGCCCTGCCCAGCTCCTGTAGACTCATTCCTATGACTTCTTTAATAAAGTCAGTCAATCTCGTATTTGGCCTTCCTCTTTTCCTCCTGCCTGCTTGTGATGTGCCCAGTATTGAATGAGAAAACAACTTCATTTTCTCATTTTTGTCCCCAGTGATGTTTCAGGAAAATTTGCTGTCAGACCCACTGGTTTATCTTTATTGCAGTCCCAGGTATCTGTACAGCTCTCCTCCAACACCATATTTCAAATGAATCTATTTTTTCCCCCATCTGCTTTCTTCATTGTCCAACTCTCGCATCTGTATGAAGTAATCGGGTGTAGGAAGGTATAAAATGATCTTAGCTTTGGTCTCTGGTGACACATTTTTGCTCTTAGTGATCTCTAATTCTTCCATTGCTGCTCTTCCAAGTCTCAGATTTTTCTTGATTTCTTGGCTGCAGTCTTTATTTGAATTGATGACTGAACCAAGGTAAGCAGAATCTTTAATGTTTTCACTATCTATTTTAAAAGCTGTATATTTCATTTATGGCCATGATTTTTGTCAACTTAATATTAAAATGCTGTCCTGCTTTAGTGCTTTCTTCTTTTACTTTAATCAGAAGTCGTTTCAAATCTTTGCTACTTTCTGCCAGTAAGATGATGTTATCTGTATATCTTAAGTTACTGATTTTTTTGCACCGATTTTCACTCCTTCCTCTGAGCTTACCCCAGTTTTTTTATATATGTTCTGCATATAGATTAAACGGATAAAATGCATCCTTGTTGGACTCCTTTGCCTATAGGAAGCCATTCTGTCTTTCCATAGTTTCCCGTACACACACAGGTTTAGTCATAGGAATAGTCAAATGCTGAGGCATGCCTGTTTTTCTCAGAGCAACCCATAGCTTAATCAACATAATCAAAGGCTTACTGTAGTCTGTAAAACATAGACTAACCTTAGTACTCTCCTTTCTTTAAGTTTGGGATATATAGTGAATGTTTTCAGTCTGTAGGCCACTGTTTTGTTTTCCATATTTGTTGACATATTCTTGTTAGCCTCTATACGTTGTCTCTGTGCCTTGAAATAATTCTATCAGTGTCCCATCTACCCTGGGTGATTTATTTCTTCCCAATACCTTCAGGGCAGTTTTTACTTCACTTTTAGAATTACAGGTTCTTCCTCAGAGGAATCTTCTTCAAAGGTGTCTGTTATCCCTTTTCTGTATAGATTTTCATTATACTATTTCCACCTTCTTTTTGTTTTCTCCTGGTCAAATAATATGCTTCTTTTGTTGGTTATTCAGCATTCCTAGTCTGGGTTTGAATTTCCCTTTTATTTCTTGATTCTTGTAGTAGAGATCTCTTATTTTTCCCTTTTTTGTTGTTGTCATCCTCTTTTGTCTCCTACACTGACTATTGTAGTATTTCTCTTTTTCTCTATATGACAGTCAATGAAAAATTGCATCCAGGACTCTAACCCCGCTCTTGTCACCTTTTACTTTTGCATCTTACCTACTTCTAACAGTTTTTAGTGTTTCTTCTGTCATCTATCACCATTTTTATTTCCTTTTTACTTCTGGCATTGTCTTTCCACATTCTCTCCTAATAATATTTCTGTTTACTGTCCACAGTTCTTCTGGTTCTCAGGTTGAACAGTGCACTTCTTTTTTCTATGTGAATGTTAAATGCATCAGGAATTATAATTGGGCAATATAGTTCTTGTAGCTTCTTCAGCTTTCCTCTGATGCTTGATATTAAAAGGTCATGGTCAGTACCAGAGTTCTCTCACTTAAAGTGGACTTTTTCTTTCTGTCTCTTTTTTAGGTTTGGGTCTAGTTTCCTTTTCTCTTGCAGTTTTTCCCAAACTGCCCTTGCTCTTCATGAAAGCTTGCAATGGGCAAATGGGAAAAAGCTTACTGGGGATTTGTCATATATTTTCTACTTACACATAATTTGAAGTTTGGATGTTGTGTTTTCTGGTCAAACTGAGGATGTGGGTTTTGTGATGTTTTATTGGTTCTTTTTGTTCTTTATTCTTCTTTTGGAGGATATGTTGGGAGACGTAGTCCAGCATTACTCCTTGAGTTGGAGAATTGGACTTTCAGTCTAAGCATCAAAAGATCCCTTCCTGCTACTTGATTGACACTTTTATGGCTCTAATTGTGATTTTTTTTTCTAATTGAATAAAACAGACCGCATGGGTACTATTATTTTACTCCACATTTTGGATAAAAGTGTTTTGGTTATAACATTCGTTAGTTTAAAAGTATCCAGTGGAAAGATTTATTTTAAAAAATTAGTAACAGTTTCAGAAAGAGGTTAAGATAGTGTAGTCTTTCTGGCAGGATACTCAGTGGGGTGTTGTTAAATTAGAAGAGTGTAGCTAATTGATGTCTGTTGCTTTTTAAGCTGAATGTTTTTTTTTTAATTAAAAAAATTAACATTCCCGTTTTTATTAAGGTTTCATTATGAGAAACCCACAATAATGTTCATATAAAAGACCTTAAAAGTTAGGTCTTGTAAATAAGAATGTTGGAATTTAGGATTGATAGTTCCTGAAATAAATTTGGAAAACAAAAAATAAGTTGTTGAACTTCTGCTAAGTATTTAGCTCTTACTTCATGAGCTTACAATAATAATGATCTTTTTTGTTGTTGTTACAGTTGGTTGTGTCTTTACTTCTGTGCCTTCTGGACTGGATCATGGCCTTACCTCTAAAGACACTGCTCCAGCCAGTCCAGGCTGCAGGAACAGAAAATGACAAAACAGAAAAGTCTGTCCTCAGCTGCATTTACAAGGTAAACTTCTTTTCTTTTATTACTTATTTGGTAACCAAGTTTTTATAAAACCTAAAGAAATAACATTTCTTAGTATTTTCATTTAGACCTAGGTATTTTCTAAGAACATAGATTTACCTTACAGTACCTAAAGATAATTAAAAAGTGGTTCCTGCACTGTTATTTTATTGCCACATTTTTAAAGGAGTCAAATCTTTGTTGAATATAAGAATATTAGTTAAATGTTACTAATTCTTGCTAAGAGATACTAAATTTTACCTTGTTTGAAGACCTAAATTTTAAACTGTTTAAAACTTTGTCAAGCTCTTGTATTACCAGTGGACTTTTTTCTGCTTTTGCTTTCATTTCTTTATTTTTACTAAAAAGGAAAACTTTTGTATGTTTCCCCCTGTATTTTCAGGTATTACATGGATGTGTTTATGGAGCTCAGTGTTTTAGCAATCCAAGGTATTTTCCAATAAGCCTCTCAGATTTGGCATCTGTAGACTATGATCCTTTTATGCATTTGGAAAGTCTGAAAGAGCCTGAACCTCTGCACTCTCCTGATTCAGAACGGTCTTCTAAACTCCAGCCAGTAACAGAAGGTAAAATGAGTTTCTGTAAGGACAATATTCTTTGGGTTCTCTCAAGGCATGATCTGAGGGCTTGGGTAGAAATAATGGACAAGGATATATTTTACTTTGTAGTTGTTTGCTTCATGATGTATATTACTGCAAATTTCATTTTCAGTTTAATTACTTAACATATATAGTTGCTAAGGTTATACGTGATGACGTTCCCTTTATACTTCTAGCTAAGTTATTCTGATAAATTCCTTTTGATATTTTACCTTCTACATCATAGGATTTGTATAATTGAATGAGATTTAGCTTTGGAGTCTGACAGACAGGGTATTGAATTTGGACTCATTTAATATCTGAGTGACTCTGTCTGTCTCCTTATTTGTAAAGTGGGGATAATATTTGTTCCTTCATAGAGTCATTTTGAGTACTAAATAAGATAATATGTATAAGACCCTTTACATGGTTCTTGGTCTATAATGAACTCAATAACATTTTCTTAAAGCCACATTGCTTCTACATTCAGAGTTTATTGTCTGATATAAGGGAAAGATGTAAACAAATAACCTTATGAGTATAAAAATAAAAGTACATTCAAAATATGGAGGTCACTCAGAGGAACCCAGCTTATTGAAGTATTGTAAGGAGGTGGTATACATGATAAAATTAGTATTAAGAGCACTTTGACAATAGTATTTTATAGGAGTTGGTAAATTATAGCCCACACCTGCCACTTATTTCTATAAATAAAGTTTTAAAAAAATTTTGTATTTAATTTTTATAGAGAGAGGAAGGGGGAGAGAGATAGAGAAACATCAGTTTGTTTTTCCACATATTTATGCATTCTTTGATTGATTCTTGTATGTTCCCTGATGGGGGATTCCACCTGCAACCTTGGTGTGTCGGGATGATGATCTAACCATCTGAACTACCCAGCCAGGGCTTTGTAAATAAAGTTTTATTAGGACATCTCCATGCTGTTCATTTATGTATCATTATGGCTGCTTTTGTGCAAAAAGAGTAGTGTTGAGTAGTTGCAACAGAGATTTTGTGGGCTATAAAGCCAAAAATATTTACTGTCTGGCTCCTTACAAAGAAGTTTGCTTGACTTCTAGTATGTTAGATTAATTTTAGGAAATTTAACTCAGAAGCAGAGCGACTAGTCATAAGGCTATTGCAATAGTCCAAGCAAGAGTTGTTAAAGGCTTAAATTAGTTAAATTTTCCCCAAAGTAGACCAAGAATATGAGAAAGTTCAGAGGTTTGGGAGAGGAAATGAGGAGGGCCGTGCTAGAACTGTTTTAGTTTGGGGTGTCTGTTGGATATTTACATGAAGATATCTAGTGGACACGTTCAGATATCTAGTTCTTAACAAAGAGGTCTCTGTTGGGAATATGTATTCGTGTGTGTGTGTGTGTGTGTGTGTGTGTGTGTGTGTGTGTGTGTTGAGGAGAAAAAGTGGGAAAGGAAGGAAAAAGAGAGGAGAATAATTTTTAAGAAACGAAGAGAGGAGAAAGATTCTTTAAAAATTGGCTAACAGGCCCTGGGTGGTGTTGCCTAGTGGATTGAGCACTGGCCTTCAAGCCAAAGGATAAGCAGTTCAATTCCCAGTCAAGGGCCCATGCCTGGGTTGTGGGCCAGGTCTTATGTAGGGGGTGCTCGAGAGGCAACAACACATTGATGTTTCTCTCCCTTTCTTTCTCCCTCCCTTCTGCTTTCTCTAAAAATAAATTAAATAAAATCCTTTTTAAAAATTGGCTTACAGTATGAAATGATAGAGAGATCAAGTATAAAAACACTGACAAGTACTGTATTTTGCTGTGTACAGTGTGCACCCATGTTTCTGTGCGCATCATACATGGGATTATGACACCCATGGTATGTTATCATTATACCCATGTATAATGCATGACCTTATTTCTTCCTCAAAAATTTGGGCAAAAAAAAAAGTGTGCACTGTACACTGCAAAATAAGTACAAGGCAGAAGCTGATGGCTGTGGATGTGGACTGAGGGGCAAAAAAGAGTTAAAGAAGTAGAGCCATCTGTTGAAACTACTCTTTAAAGAAGGTTGATTATTAAAAAAGAAAAGAAAACAGGAAAGCTAAAGGATGATTCGGGGTTAAGGAGTTTTTAAGGATGAAGAGAGTTTAAATTAATCAGAAGGTGGGAAGGGGATCATCATTAGTAAAGTGAGTTCCTGAGAGGTGAGCTGGAGAGTATGGTGCTAATATTAGCCTTTCTTCTGAGACCAGAAAGAAAAAGAAGATAAATTTAAGGGGACTGAGAGAAGTTACTGAGGGCCCAAAAGAAAATGAAAACTATGAAGTTTTGTTTGCACCAATCAGTTCTCAGTAAGGTAACTATGGCCAAAATACAGACTATGGCTTTCAGGATATCGGTGTATGATTTAACCGTCGAATCTAGGCTTGACTGACCTGATGCTAGGAAATGGCTAATAAATTGGAAGAAAATGGAGTGATCCAGTGAGTCAGATGGTAGATGCGGTTGATAATAACTTACAACAGTGATTCTCAACCTTGGCTGCCCATTAGAATATTGATGTTCTGGTCCCTTCAATAGAGATTTTGATGTGTTGATCTGGGATTGCTGGGATTTTTAAAAGCTTTGCAGGTGATTAATATGAATCCAAGGTTCAAGACCACTAGGAGGATCAGTATGTTAGGGCAGTGGAGTGAAACCCCCGCAAATAAATTTCGCAAGGAAGCCCAATTTGTAAAACTTTTAAAAGTAGAATTGAAGCAGCACAGAGGCTGGTATCCTACTGACTTCTCTTCTGTCCATCTCCAAGAGCTCTACAAAAGAAAATTGGGAAGTCACTGGACTAGGAGGTTGTGGTCAAAGTATAAGCTGTTAAGGAAGAGTTTGAATTTTAAAGGCAAAATAGTTCTAAATGATTAAAACATCTAGGATATGATCACGATAATGGATTGATGATGGAATGCAAGTGGAGATATAAAGTTACACATCAAGGAAATAGGGTTAGGGTTTTGGGTTGGCCACAAGTTGCTACTAGTTTATCTAGAACACAGATATACAAGTGAAGTATCTCAGATACTGGACAGTACATTATAGCAAAATAATTTAGACAATAATTGGTATCACAATTTATTATTTCTTTAGATTTGGCATAGTGAAAGTGTTTATTTTATATAAAAACAAAGATACATGAAAATATTTATTGCTTTCTGCTTTTTAAAATGTTTGATTTTTCAATTTAAACTGACATTCAATATTATTTTCTGTTGGTTTCAGATGTACAGCATAGTAGTTAGACAATCATAGTGTACAGAGTGACCCCTCCCCCAATATTTCAAGTACCCACGTGGCACCATCCTTACTTATTACAATATTATTGACTATATTTCCTATGTTATACTTTATATCCCTATGGCTCTAACTACCAATTTGGACTTCTTTATCCTTTCACCTTTTTCACACAGCCCCCCAACCTCCCTCTACTCTGGCAACCATAAGTATGTTTTCTGTATCTACAAGTCTTTTTATGTTTTATTTGTTTATTTTCTTTAGATTCCACATATAAGTGAAGTCATATAATATTTGTGTTTTTCTAACTTATTTCACTTAGCATAATACTTTCTAGTTCCATCCATGGTATCAGAAATGGTAAGATGTCATTCTCCATTCTTTTTATGGCCAAGTAATATTCCTGTGTGTGTGTGTGTGTGTGTGTGTGTGTGTGTGTGTGTGTGCGCGCGCGCACGCGCGCCCCCGCGCGTGCATGCGCATGTCCCACATTTTTTATCCACTCATCTATAGATGGGCACACTTTTTATATTTTCAGAGGTATAAAATGATAAAAATTTGATTTTGGGCAGTATAGTGTATTTCTTAAACAGTGAAATAAGTTGTTTACTTATGTTAAGGGCAATTTTAAGGTATTTCATACCAAATTTACTGTACTATTGTTAACAGTCACTTTAAAGAACACAAAGGTAAAGATTTAAATAGATGAGCTTTACACTGATATTGAATACTCTGTGGACTACTATTCTATAAATGTATTCAGTTATTCCCTTTGGACTTTCTTAATTAAAGGTATTAAGGACCAAATAAATGCAGAACCTTTTAGGAACAGCTGTGAACTGACAGCAGGTGATTCTGTGGTCTGTAGTGACTACACGCTGTGGGGTTTTTTTAATGTGGCAAAAATGGCTAATCATTGTACCCTTGTCTAAGGCATGCTTCATCATCTTCAAGTACTTTTTTGGCCAAAGATTTCTAAACATAGAGTGTCCCTAATAAGCTCAGTATTGGATTGAGCGAGTCTGATTTGAGAACTATTGGCAAGAGTAGCTGTAATTATTAAATTTACTGAAGAATAAAGCAAGGTAGTGAAGTTGGCTTTTTGTCAAATGGCAGTAGTCTTATTAGCAAAAAGTCATCATTTTCAGGGTCAGAGTGAAAGGAGGCTCCAAAGAATTCATTCTGTCCTAATTATAGTTTCTCCTATATATATTATGCAAAGCTAATATTTAAAGCATTTGCCAAAATTAACTTCCTCTGCATGTTCTATTACAGTGCTGTGAATTACAGCAGCTTTTTATGTCTTGTTGCTTTTGTATGCCATAATAATCTATAATTATGGGTTTGCTGCAAATGCTGTAGGGTTTGTTTAATCTGACAATCTGAAAAGACAACCCTGAATAGGCTTTTTTAAAATGAATGCTAGTTACACAAAGCCTTAGACGCTTCGATATCTTCATTTTGCATATTCTCACAAGGCTAGTTATTTTAGAATTTCATTATTAATTTTTAAATTAGAGCATTTTATTTTTTTATATCTAAGTAGATATGTAGAAAGGTGATAAGTATGTCCTACAGTGTATAACTAAAAAATAAATCTAAAGAAATCTAACCTCCAAATTAAAAGTTGAGAGATTTTTATGTTGTTATATTTTTATATGTACTAAATTTAGAGACAAAACTTAGGAGAAAATACTTTTACCTAAAGCTAAAAATATAAATTTATTTTTCAAGTATTCTCAATGTTAATAATTATGACAGCTTTGTGAACAAGTTCATTTAAACTGCATTCCCACTATTGCTTCCTTTGAGAAGAGCATCTATAGAATGGACTGGTACCTTTACTTAGGGGTTTATGTTGTAGAAAAGAACTGGCTCATTCCTACAGTTTATTATAAGCAAGGTCAAAAAAGGAACTCATAAAATCTGTGTTACTTATAATGCTCTCAAAAATTGAATGATTTATATTGTTTCTGTTATAGCTAACTTTGTATATGAGTTTTCAATTTATCTTTACAAAAAGTCTGTGTCATTTCTAGAGAAAAATGGGTCTTAAGTAGTTTTGTGTGATTTTTTTTTTCCATGATCACAAAGCAAACCAGAGACAGTCAGGAATTCTTCTCTTTTCTATGATCTATTTCTATTAAATTACACTCTTTTGCTTCTTCAGCAGTGTTCTGCAAAAAAGATTCACTATTTAAATAAAAGGAGTCACCTTTTAAAGCATATCACTCAAAAGGAAGAAAAGGGAAAAGAAAATAACAAAAGTATTTTCCTGCATCAAAAATTTTTTTAATCTTTATAATATTTTATTACCATTTAAGACAAGTTATAATCTTATTTAAATGAGTATTTCCAATTTATTATGGCCATTTATTTAGTAATTCATGCCAAGTAGTATATTTTTGACATTACTGTATACAGAAAAATAATTTATTTTAAGTATAATTTATTGATTATACTGTTATACTTGTCCTATTTTCTTCTCCTGTTTATTTACCTCCACCCTTCATCCCCCTTCCACCAACATTCCCCCCACCCTTAGTTCATGTCCATGGGTCGTACATATAAGTTCTTTGGCTTCTCCATTTCCTATACTATTCTTAGCCTCCCTCTGTCTATAATGTACATACAAATTACTTTTCTTATTCCCTGTACCTTTTTTCCATTCTTCCCCTCTTCCCTGCTGATAATCCTCCATGTGATCTCCATTTCTATGATTCTGTTCCTGTTCTAGTTGTTTGCTTAGTTTGTTTTTGGTTTTCTTCCTTTTAGGTTCAGTTTTTGATAGTTGTGGATCTGTTGTCATTTTATTGTTCATAGTTTTGACCTTCTTTTTCTTAGGTGACTCCTTTTAACATTTCATATAATAAGGGCTTGGTGATGATGAACTCCTTTAACTTGACCTTGTCTGGGAAGCACTTTATCTGTCCTTCCATTCTAAATGAAAGCTTTGCTGGATAGAGCAATCTGGGATGTAGGTCCTTGCCTTTCATGACGTGGAATACTTCTTTCCAGCCCCTTCTTGCCTGCAAGGTCTCTTTTGAGAAATCAGCTGACAGTCTGATGGGAACTCCTTTGTAGTTAACTGTCTCCTTATCTCTTGCTGCTTCTAGGGTTCTCTCCTTCATTTTTACCTTGGCTAATGTAATTCTGATGTGCCTTGGTGTGTCCCTCCTTAGGTCCAACTTCTTTGGGACTCTCTGGGCTTCCTGGAATTCTATTTCCTTTGCCAGATTGGGAAAGTTTTCCTTTGCTATTTTTTCAAATAAGTTTTCCACTTGTTGCTCTTCCTCTTCTCCTTCTGGTACCCCTATAATTCGGATGTTGGAATGTTTAAAGATGTCCTGGAGGTTCCTAAGCCTCTCCTCATTTTTTTGAATCCTTATTTCTTCATTCTTTTCTGTTTGGTTATTTCTTTCTTTCTTCTGATCCATTCTATTGTTTTGAGTCCCAGTTTCCTTCCCATCACTATTGGTTCCCCGTGCATTTGTTCATCTAATTTGCAACCAAAATCAACTAATTCTGTGAGTATCTTGATCACCAGTGCTTTGAACTGTGCAGCTGATAGGTTGGCTATCTCTCGGTCGCTTAAAAGTACTGGATGTGGGGCTTTCAATTCTGTTTGAGCCATCTTTCCCCTGCCTGCTTTGGTCTGGTCATGCCTGTTACGTATTAGGGGCGGAGCCTTAGGTATTCACCTGGGTGGGGCACCCCAGTTGCTGGGTTGTGACGTTTACTTGGGGTCTGAGAGGGAACAATGGCGCTTGCTCCACTCTCCGCTGGACCTCAGTCCCTTCTGCTGATTCCCCCAAACAAACTGGGCCCCTCTGGTGCCAGTTCCCGTGTGGATGGGCTTGTGCACACCGTGGGACTTTCCAAGGACCGTTCTTGTGAGGCTGGGAGCCTCTCCCTGCGCCTCAACCCCCACAGGTGTTTTCAATCAGTGTCCCGAGGCTGTATTTCCCAGCGCTGGGATCCTGGGTTTCACGCAGTGCCTTGCTTCAAAATCTCTGCCTTGCTTCACAATCCCCGCCTCGCTGGGTCTGCCATTTGCCACTCCTTGGCTGGGGTCTGCCAGCTGCTGCTTGTGCACTCAGGATCCACCCACTGCGGTCTTGTGTGCCCCAGATGCCTTATGCGCTCGGTCCCAACACTCTGCTCTCCATGCCCTGACCCATGCTGGCTGCTTGACTCTGCTCCTCCTACCAGTGTGGATAAACGGGTCTATTTTAAGTTCTTGGTTGTCCGACTTCCATACAGTTCAATTTTCTGTCAGTTCTGGTTGTTATTCTGTTTCTAAATTGTTGTTGTCCCTATCTTGGCTGTGCAAGGAGGCACAGTGTGTCTACCTATGCCTCCATCTTGGCCAGAAGTCTAAAATTTATATATGACATATGACATATATAAAGTAAAATTTATCCTGTTTTGATGTAGGAATTTTACTTTATATTGATTATGTTGGTGTTTAACACTGTTCTATGTAGTTACCAAAATTCATCACAGAGTACAGTTAAAATTAAGGAATTTATTGAATATAGATAATACTTTGATCATCCTATATTTATTTCTGGCAGCAAGGCCACATTATTCCCAAATGATTAACTTACAAAATATAAATAATACTCAGGTCACTCTGTAACTGTGGTAGAACAGCACAGAGTCACAATCATTCTGTAAGCATGGCTATAACTGAGACCAGAACACCATAAATACACACACATGTGTGCACACACACCACTAAAATCCTCTTCCTACATGAATAATTACTACTTCTTTACCAGTGGCTACTCTTCTTCTATCTCCGAGATGAAAAGTACCCAGATAAACATCACTGAATTGTCCCCCCTTCTTGACACCACTTATTCCAGAACTATTTTTCACATCAACACTCCTTAGAATGACACTGTCACTCTTGGGCTATTGGACTTTGACAAGTTACTGTCTGTCTCCGCTTCGTCCTTCCTCTTCCCACACTCTCTTCCTCCTCCCATCCCCTCCCTTTTTCTTCTCCTTTAGGTCCTGATGTTAGGCACCTTGCTTGTCAGGCCTCATATTGCTGATTTTTTACTTTTTTCTTTTTACTGTTTCCTATTTTTTTTTAGTTATTCATATGGATATGCTCATCTATTTGCTTTCCCTAATATGCTTAAGGAAGGGGGAAAAAGTGCTTCTTAATGCAACTAATTGCTCAAATTACAACACAACACCTCTGAAGAATACCTTAGGAAAAAAATACATATGCAGACTCATAAAATATTTTTTTTCTTTAAAATAAAGCTTACTTGTCATATACTGGCTACACTGACTCACTGTTTAAATTGATCCTGACTCCTGAAGTTTAACAAAAGATCGTACTTTTCTCTGAAGCTTTTACATCATCGATAAAAGCCATAATTGACATTTAAGACATGCTGCAAACTGTTTTTGAATCTGCTCATGAGATAAACTTATCAGTTGGATTTCATTGGCTTTCTAATCTATGTGCTTAGTGATTTCTAATGCTTTTGATCATCCTTTTAAGGTATGATGTAGATTTAAAGGCTTAAGTTTAAATTAAGAATCCATACACAAAAATTTTAAAAAGGGGTTCCTTATAAAATTGACAGGAAAACTTATTAAAGAATAGTCTTCTTTTTTCTGCTATCATTCCTGTACTGTCTGAATTAGAAACATTAATAATTACTGAAATATTTTAATGTGATTTTGATAATGTGATAAAGTCAATGTTTGTTGTCTAATGTTTCATTGTTTTATGACATTCTAGGAAGCAATAGTATTCCCACTCACTTATTTTTTTATTTCTAGTGAAAACTCAAATGCAGCAAGGATTAATATCTATAGCTGCCCGCACTGTTATCACTCATCTGGTAAATCATTTGGGCCATTACCCCATGAGTGGTGGTCCTGCTATGTTAACAAGTCAGGTGTGTGAAAATCATGACAATCATTACAGTGAGAGTGCGGAACTGTCTCCTGAACTCTTTGAGAGTCCAAATATCCAGTTCTTTGTGCTGAACAACACAACCTTAGTGTCCTGTATCCAGATCAGATCGGAAGAGAGTATACCTGGAGGAGGTTTATCTGCTGGTCTTGCATCAGCCAATTCAAATGTCAGAATCATAGTACGTGATCTCTCTGGAAAATATTCATGGGATTCTGCCATCCTGTATGGACCACCTCCTATAAGTGGCTTGTCAGAACCTACTTCTCTCATACTTCAATTGTCTCGCCAAGAGAAGCCAGAAGAACCTCCTTCATCTAATGAATGCTTAGAAGATACCATAGTAAAAGATGGGATTTCCTGCCAGTTTAAAAGATTTAGAGAAACTGTACCAACTTGGGATACAATCAGAGATGAAGAAGATGTTCTTGATGAGCTTTTGCAGTATTTAGGTGTAACTAGTCCTGAATGCTTACAGAGAACTGGAATCTCACTTAATATTCCTGCTCCACAACCTGTGTGCATTTCTGAAAAGCAGGAAAATGATGTTATCAATGCTATCCTTAAGCAACATACAGAGGAAAAAGAATTTGTTGAGAAACACTTTAATGACTTAAACATGAAAGCTATGGAGCAAGATGAACCAGCACCTCAAAAGCCTCAGTCAGCATTTTATTATTGCAGATTGCTTCTTAGTATATTGGGAATGAATTCCTGGGACAAAAGGTAAGAACAAAATAGAGAATTTTTTTTTTCACATTAGTCTTATTTATCTTCTGATCAAGCATTTGTCTCTGTTCTTTTCCTCACTAAATTTTATCAACCAATTAGTTCTTTGACCAGTGGGCAGATTGTTTTTTGAGACCACCACGTTATATCGGGATTCGGGCATTAAGAAGATCATCTAAATCCAATAAATTAAATATTAACATTCTCATAAGACTAGTAAAACTATCTGAATGAGAAAATACAGCTCATATAATTGAAAAAATTTTATTTTCCCAAACTTCATGTAAGCTAATAGGAAGAACTTTATCTTACTCACAACACTTCTGATACCAAATGTGTGGATTTTTCACACCAGGCAGTTCCAACACTACCTGGAGTTAGCACAGATAGTTAAGTGCTCAGACCTACAAAACTGCTCCTCCCTCGGGGCCACCCGTACTTCTAACTGACCAGCTATAAATCAGGGGTTCCCAAAATCCCCTCCTTGGGTTTGATCATTCATTCCGTTGGCTCATAGAACATTTACTTATATTTACCTGTTTATTATAAAGGACAGTTAAAGGATATGGATAAACAGCCAGATGAAGAGGTATATAGGGTGAGGTCTGGAAGGGTCCTGAGTGTAGGAGCTTCTGTCCCTGTGGAGTGGGAGTGTGCTACACTCACATTGAATGTGTTCACTTACTAGAAGCTCTCCAAATGTCTTGGTTTGAGATTTTTATGGAGGCCTCATTCATTTGGGCATAATTGATATTAACTCAACCTCCAGCCCTCCCCCCTTGCCCAGAGGTAGAGCTGAAAGTTTCACCCTTCTAATAATGGTTGCTCTTTCTGGTGACAAAGCCTCATCCTCAAGTTACCCAGGAGCCCACCAAGAGTCACTTCACTGGAACAAAAGGTACTCCCAGTACTCAGGAAATCCTAAAGGACCTAGGAACTGTGAGATGTTCCTATCACCTCCATCACTTACAAATTGACAAGAAGAGTTTTAGGAGCTCTGTGTCAAGGACTACAGGCAGAGCCCAGATATATTTCTTACTATGTCACATAATTTTTTAAGACAAGTATCAATATGATCAGAGGAATTAACTCAAGATTTAGCATGAAATCCAGAAAAGAATTTGGATATCATTTTTTTAAAAATGTTTTCTTTGTGTGCATGTTGCAAAACCTCATTAAAAACTTGGAATGAACACACAAAGTATTCAAGTAAGTTAGGTAGGAGTTAAATGAAAAGGCATTATTATACTTAAATTGGAGGACCCAGGTTAGAGTCATTTAACCTTTGAGGAAATAACTTTGACCTCACATAATGGTAAGGATTAAATTAGGTAATGTACATAAATAACTAAAATTACATGCTAGCATAAAGCATTATTAACATTTATTTTTTAAATATCTGTAAAACTGAAAGCTGTAGGGAAATAGAAAAGCATTATTTAATGTATTGTTTCTGTTCAGTTTGTAGTAGGAGGGAAGCTCAGATATCACTTAAGGGGAGTCAAACTCATTTTCACCAGCGGCCACATCACCCTTGTCGTTGCTTTCAAAGGGCCAAATGTAATTTTAGGACTGTATAAATGTAACTACTTCTTAACAGTTAAGCAAGAGCTCAGCACTGCCCAGGTAAAAACAAGGTGCCAGGCCAGATAAAACAAGGTGGAGGACCAGATTCAACCCGTGGGCCTTGTGTTTGCCACCTGTGCACTAGATGTATAAATCTTAAAGTCATTCAAATGCATATGAAGCATTGAAATGGAGTTCTCCTTGCTTGCTTAGTGTTTAACTTGATTTAAACCCTTCATTTATTAGAAGGGAATATCCTCTGCCTAAGGAGAAAGCCACATTGTATTAGGAACACAATTTGCTTAATGGTATATCCAAATACAGGTAATTGCCACTCCTATAAATGCATTCTACTATCTTTTGCTGTATATTGTCTAGAGAAAAAAGTGAGAGGCTGTATTGTCACTAAGCACTGGTTTCATGATTATAATTTGCACATACAGTAGTCCCCCCTTTTCTGCAGGGGATACATTCAGAAACCCCCAGTGGATGCCAGAAACAGGATAGTACTACATATATTTGGAATATTTTTTCATATACATACATACCTCTGATAAAGTTTAATTTATAAATTAAGTACAATAATAACTAATAGTAAAGTAGTACAATTATAACAGTATGCTATAAATGAAGTTATATCAATGTGTTTTCTCTCTATCTGATAAAGGAGATGGCTACTAAGTGACTAGCAGGTGGGCAGCATAAACAGTGTGGATATGCTGGACAAAGTGATGATTCATGTCCCAGGCAGGGTGGAGCAGGACAGAGTGAGATTTCATCATGCTACTCAAAACCATGCACAAAATTTCTGAATTATTTATTTCTAGAGTTTTCCATTTCATGTTTTTGGAACTCAATTGACCATGGGTAACTGAAACCATGAGAAAGGGTGGGAACTACTGTATTCTGTACCTATAAAACATAGTTGGTAAATGTATACATACATTGCTTCATAGTGTAGAAAATCCAATGTAAAACAAGGAAGAAAGCAAACTCCATCCAGATTATACATGCTTACTTGGTAATGATTTCGATTTTGAGAATATTATTTTATTTCTCATGAGAAAAAACTTTCTCACTTTATGAAACTATTGAGAAGGAATCTATAAGTATTTTTATTCATTTTTTTTCTGGAAAGAGTTTGGGAGTCTTATAGCATCTGCAAAGAAAAATGAAGTGGTCAATAGATAATGATCCACTGGCAGAAATTTCTGAGGGTCTGGATAGAAATAATGACATGCATTCTTCACATTTTTTTAAGGCCTGTTCTCCTTTGTTTCAGAAATATAAGTCAAGAAAAGTGTTAAGAGTTGCCTGAGTAGAGTGGAAAGTATTTCTGGGACTGTCATTCACTGCCAAGGTGATGAAAATATTTATAAATTTTTCTGTTTAGGAGGAGCTTTCATCTCCTGAAGAAAAATGAAAAACTACTTAGAGAACTTAGGAACTTGGATTCAAGACAGTGGTAAGTTGTTGGAAAACCTCAAATTTTAACTAGCAACTCTCAGCTATTTCTCTCTTTATATGTGAATAATACTGTATTGTTGAGTTACAACTTACTGAGCAGAATCTGTATTTTATTTATTAATACCTTAAGAATAATAAACTTTTTAAAAAATGTAGGGCTACATTAAAATGTTTGGTATCTTTGAATTGGTTACACCTTTTTTATGCATTTCAGAATCTTTTTTTTTTTTTTTTTTAAGAATTTGTTCTCTGTCCTGGCTGGCGTAGCTCAGTGGATTGAGCGCGGGCTGGGAAATAAAGTGTCCCAGGTTCGATTCCCAGCCAGGGTACATTCCTGGGTTGCAGGCCATAACCCCCAGCAACCGCACATTGATGTTTCTCTCTCTCTCTCTCTCTCTCTCTCCCTCCCCCCCTTCCTCCCCTCTCTAAAAATAAATAAATAAAATCTTAAAAAAAAAAAAAGAATTTGTTCTCTGTGCCAGCCTTTTTTTTTTTTTTTAAGATTTTATTTATTTATTTTTAGAGAGGGAAGGGAGAGAGAAAGAGAAAAAGAGAGAAACATCAATGTGCGGTTGCTGGGGGCCGTGGCCTGCAACCCAGGCATGTGCCCCGCCTGAGAATTGAACCTGCGATGCTTTGGTGTGCAGCCCGCACTCAATCCACTGAGCTACACCAACCAGGGCTCAGAATCATCTTTTGAATTGCAGAATTCAGACTTAGCCTATAATTTCTTTTGTTTTTATGTTTTGTTTTGTTTTGTTTTGTCTTGTTTTCGTACACTTAGAGATTCCAAATATACTTTTTGTGATTAGTCTAAGAGGATTCAAGTGAAATGAATGGTGAATACAAGCTCGTACCTACAAAATACTAATAGAGCAAAGAAGGTGGATATAGTTTTTATATTGCTATAAATCTGATTTCTCTTTAAGCCCTTGAATATATACCCATTTAAATGTGGATTTCAATGCATAAAACACTGCCATATCATTATCTTAATGATCTCTAGTTTTTTGATATGCCTGGTTGAGATTTCCTAGGAAACCAGTACTAGAAACTACAAAATATTACTTAACTTGAATTCTCATAAGGTTAATTATTGTATATATGCCTACTTTCCTTTCCTTGGAAAAAAATTCCAAAAAATGGAATTTTGGGATAGGTGCTTTTTGGCAACACTTGGGATGTCATCATTATTAAGAATGTGTTTATTTCTGAGATCTGAAATTTACAACCCCCTTAACATCCACATTTCTCACTCTCTTATGTCTTAACTCAACTGGTGTTTTATACTTGCATATCTCCAGCTTTTTACTTCTCCCATTCCCACAGTAAATCTGCCCACCTACCTCTGATTTCACCTGTCTTCCTATCCAGGAAACTCACACATTGTCAACTATTTTAAAAATGCCATATTGAGCATCCTAAAAACTATTCTACATTTAAGTTTACACACACACACACACACACACACAGCAGTAATCAATTCTCTAATCAGAATCATTTTGTAAAGATTTTATTTATGTATGTACAGAGGGAAGGGGGGGGGAGAGAAACATCGATGTGAAAGAAAAACATCAGTTGGTTCCCTCTTATTTGCATCCCAACCAAGGACAATCTCACAACCCAGGCATGTGCCTGACCAGGAATCTAACCATGGACCTTTTGTTTTGCAGGAGAATGCCCAGCTAATCTGAGTCACACAGGTCAGGGCTCTAATCAGAATCATTTTTAACATCTACTTTCTCTACTCCTAGGCAGTAGTACCTTATAGATAAAATTATCAACCCAGTATGATATAAATATTACTGTATATTCATGCTCCTTTACTTCAACAGTCTTCTCAACTGTTTGGCAGATTTCTTATCCATGTTTACTTCTTTCTTAGTTTCTCACAGTAATTATTCTGTAGTACTTCTTTGTTCTGAAACTCTTCATTATGGTCAAAAGGTCATCTCTATTCTACCTAAGAACTCAATTGAAGTGTTTGATCTCCTTGTGTGAAAGACAATCTGCTAGAACAGTAGTTCTTAACCTTCGTTCTTCCTCCACACGTTCACATTTTAACACACATTAGCCTGACTAATTAAATCTAGTGATTTCTGACAATTGGGAAGCTCGCTTGATATAAGCCACCCACCATGTCATCACTATTTTACAGGAGTGCAAAGTGAATATGGTTACTCAGGCCTTTCACACAACTCTGCCTTAAATATATGTCTCTTAAAATTTCTATGTTGAGCTATCTTCTCTTGCTAACCCTCACTTTCAGAAAAGCCATTTTTCCTCTCTAAACTTCTGTGTCCCACCTTCTCTGCCTGCTGTAGGATCTTCCAAAAGTTATCCGTTTTCATTTTGAATTTCTACTCACTCCTCTTATTGTATGCCTGCTTGTAATCTGCCTTTAAACAAAACAAAACATTCTTCAGACTATGCTTTCAAACTATGCTTTCAAACTTTTGTTATCGCTTCCATGCCTTTTACCACCATTTATGGAATAATGTAATCTTGACTCATTTCTGGTAATTCCTAACTGGTTGTTTTTATTTTAACTTTCCTCAACGATCTATTTAAAATAATGTTTAATTTCTTGGGTTATGTAATAGAAAATATAAAATAAAAATAAACCACATATTTATAAAACTATTGTTAACAATTGCTTATAGATCTTCAGTATTTCTTTTTTAATATATTTTGTTGATTATGCTATTACAGTTGTCCTATTTTCCCCCCTTCACTCCCCTCCACTCTGCATACCCTCTCCCACCCACATTCTCCCCCCCCCTTTTAGTTCATGTCCATGTGTCATACATACAAGTTCTTTGGCTTCTACATTTCCCATACTGTTCTTACCCTCCCCCTGTCTATTTTCTACCTACCATCTATGCTACTTATTCTCTGTACCTTTCCCCCCCTCTCTCCATATGATCTGTATTTCTGTGGTTCTGTTCCTGTTCTAGTTGTTTGGTTAGTTTGCTTTTATTTTTGTTTTAGATGTGGTTGTTAATGATTGTGAGTTTGCTGTCATTTTACTGTACATATTTTTTATCTTCTTTTTCTTAAATAAATCCCTTTAACATTTCATATAATAAAGACTTGGTGATAAACTCCTTTAACTTGACCTTATTTGAGAAGCACTTTATCTGCCCTTCCATTCTAAGTGAAAGCTTTGCTGGATAGAGTAATCTTATATGTAGGTCCTTGCCTTTCATGACTTGGAATACTTCTTTCCAGCCCCTTCTTGCCTGTAAGATTCCTTTTGAGAAATCAGCTGACAGTCTTATGGGCACTCCTTTGTAGGTAACTCTCTCCTTATCTCTTGTTGCTTTTATGATTCTCTCCTTATCTTTAACCTTGGGCAATGTAATTCTGATGTGCCTTGGTGTGTGCTTCCTTGGGTCCAACTACTTTGGAACTCTCTGAGCTTCCTGGACTTCCTGGAAGTCTATTTCCTTTGCCAGATTGGGGAAGTCCTCCTCCTTATTTTTTCAAATAAGTTTTCAACTTCTTGCTCATCCTCTTCTCCTTCTGGTACCCCTTAAGATTCGGATGTTGGGATGTTTAAAATTGTCCTGAAGGTTCCTAAGCCTCTCCTTATTTTTTTGAATTCTTATTTCTTCATTTTTTTCTGATTGGAAGTTTCCTCCTTCCTTCTGGTCCACTCCATTGATTTGAATCCCAGTTTCCTTCCCATCACTATCGGTTCCCTGTACATTTTCCTTTATCTCACTTAGTGTAGCCTTCATTTGTTCATCTAATTGGAGACCAAATTCAACCAATTCTGTGAGAATCCTGATTACCAGTGTTTTGAACTGTGCATCTGATAGGTTGTCTGTCTCTTCATCGCTTAGTTTTTCTGGAGCTTTGATCTGTTCTTTTGTTTGGACCTTTTTTTATTATTATTTATTTATTTATTTATTTATTTATTTATTTAGTCTGGATGCACCTGTTATATAGTAAGGGGCGGAGCCTTACGTATTCACCTGGCTGGGTAACCCTATAGCTGTGTTGTGACTCTGTATGTGGGGGAGGGATCCAAAAGGGAACAATGGCGCTTTCTCCACTCTCTCCCCAGATTTCAGTCACTTCCCCTGCTTCCCACAAGCAAATTGGGCCCTTCTGGTGCTGATTCCTGGGTGGGTGGGTTTGTGTACATTCTAGGACCCTGTGGGTCTCCCCAACAAACTCTTCTGTGAGGCCGGGAGTTCCCTCCCGCTGCCGCCTTAACCATCACAGGTGTTTTCAGTCAGTGGTTTGAAGCTTTATTTCCCGGTGCTGGGACCCGGGGCTGCGCAGTCTGTCCCACTCCCCAGCTGATTCTCCCAGTTTATCTGTACACAAATGTGGGACTGCCCAGTCGGCCAGCCGTGACCTTGCCACGAGTTCTCTCTGCCCAGCTGCCTGTCTCCACCCCTTCTACCAGTCTGGATGAATGTGTCTTCTTTAACTCCTTGGTTGTCAGACGTCCATACAATTCGATTTTCTGTCAGTTCTGGTTACTTTTTGTTTTTAAATTGTTGTCCTTCTTTTGGTTGTGCGAGGAGGCACAGTCTGTCTACCTACACCTGCATCTTAGCCTGCAGTCTCTCTTTTTTGATAGACATGTTTATGACTGTTTTACAAAACTGGAATCCTAGTAATATATACTCACCCTTTTAAAAATTTACGTTATATTGTGAACATTCCCTCACTTTTGATATTCTTCAAAAATATTTATTTATGATGCCACTTAAAGTTTAAAAAATTTCTTGCCCTAGGATGGATTTCTAGAACTAGAATTACTAGAACAAAGCATAAGAACTCATTTCAGGCCATATATGTTGCAAAATTGTTTTTCATTAAATACTAATTTCTAATGTTACCAACATTGTGTAAGAATACCTATGTAACTTCAACCTGGCCATATAAGTAGAATCACATAGTATTTGTCTTATCTGACTTATTTCACTTAGCGTAATACTATCTAGGTCCATCTATGCTATTGCAAATGTTATGGGTTTTTTTTATAACTAAGTAATATTTCACTGCATATATGTACCACATCTTCTTTATCCAATGGTCTATTGATGGACACTCAGGTTGCATTTATATCTTGGCTATTACAAATCTTGCTGCAATGAACATAGGGTTGCATATGTTTCTTCGAATTAGTGTTTTGGGTTTCTTCAGATGTATACCCAGAAGTGGAATCATTGGGTCATTTTTTATTCTTTGAGGAACCTCCATACTGGTTTCCATAGTGACTACACCAAGGTGCAGCCCCATCCACACCATGTGAGAGTTCCCTTTTCTTCACATCCTCTCCAACATTTGTTGTTTGTTGACTTACTGATGATTGTGTATATTGTACCAACCTTGCATCCAAAGAATAAATCGCACTTGATCATGGTGTATGATCTTTTTAATATAGTTTTGAACTTGGTTTGCTAATATTTTTTGAAGATTTTTTGGATATATGCTTATCAGGAATAATCTATAATTTTCTTTCTTTATAGTGCTTTTACCTGGTTTTGGAGTCAGGATAATGCTGGCCTCATAAAATGAACTTAGGAGTCATCCCTCCTCTTGAACTTTTTGGAATAGTTTGAGAAGTGTTAGTTCTTCCTTGAATGTTCAGTAAATTTTTCTTGTGGAGCCATCTGGTCCAGGAATTTTGTTTGTTGAAAATTATTTGATCACTGCTTCGATTACTTCAGATTTTTCACTTCTTCTAATGCATCTCTCAGACTTAATGCTATCTTTAGGTCAGGGCTCAACCCAGTAAAGATAGCATCTGTGGATAGTGTGGGAGAAGGACTCAGCACAGGAATATTGGTGGTTGTGCACCAGCCCTCTCCCCAAAGCCACACAACCAAATCTTTTCTAGTGTTACTTCAATTCACTCTGAGTAGCCATCCCTGCACCAGAGGCCAGGGTGAAGTGTCTCCCTGGCCAATCAAGATTGTGTATGCTGGCTCTTTAAGAAGGTTCCTGGGTTTCTATCACTCTCTTGTATCACCCTGGTGGATGGATTTCCTGCTGATTTTCACAGCCAGAGGTTATGTGGGCTTCTCTTCTTGGCTCTGGAACCTTGGCCTAGGGAGCTTAGCATGGGATTGATTCCCCTTGAATCTTAATGGGGACCTTATAGCTGAGATATCTCTCCAGATTCTGAACTGCCACAAATAGGTGCAGGGCGAGCCCTTTTTGCATCTACTACCCTTCTACAAGTCTTGATAAGCTGCTTCTGTATATCCTTAGTTACAAGACTTCTGTTCAGATAGTCTTTAGCTGGTTATTCAGTTTGATTGTTATATAATTTACTTGTAATTTTGATTTTGTTCTGGGAGGGGGTGATTGTAGCTTCTCTCTACTCTGTTCTCTTGGATTCCTCTTAGGATTTGTTTAGGCTTGCATGTGATTATTTTCTGCAAATCTCCTTTCTAAAAATTATGCATATTTTTGCCTATATCCTTTAATTGCAGTGACCAGAAATTACACTACAGTGTTACATAGTTATAGTAAGAGTGGATATCTTTGGTTGCTGATTTAAAATAGGGACTTTTTATCATGCTAGGAAATAGCCTGTTTTCTAGAAGTTTTATAACGAAAGGTTATTAAATGTTACTAGAAGCTTTTTTAGCATCAATTGAGATTTTTATATAATTTTAAGTAATTGATATGTATACTTTGTGTTTCAATATCACTAGATTACTAATATTAAATAATTCTTATATTCTTGGGATTAACTCTACTAGGTCTTTTGACTTCTTATTGTATTAATTTACTATAATTTTATTTTGAAATAGGGTCTACCTGTTAGCATATTCTGTAGTTAATTTTTGTCTATTATTACATTCTTTGAATTAATGTGATAGCCCATTTTATAAAGTTATTCTTTGAAAATTTGGAAAAATAAGTAAAATTTCCAATTTCTTCAGTTTGTTTTATCATTATTAGTCTTTTCAGATTTTATTTTAGGTCTTATGTCAATTTCAGTTTTTGTTTTTGTTTTTTTACAGAATTCCATTTCATTGAGACTTTCAAAGTAAATAGTAAAGATTCATACATTCATAATTTTTGTTACATTTCTTTTCTTACTTTAGGTGTTAGGGGGTGTAAATTTTTTCTGAGTATAGTTCCTGTCTATCCTTTTAGTCTCAGCTTAGACATCATTTTTTAATGAAAATCCTTTTCCTAAAGTACTCCTACTTTTTTATCCTCTTCCATGAGGCTATGCTTGGCTCTTCCATGTGTTCTCACAGACCCTTGTCGTGTCAATAGCATTTATCATCTTATTATTACTACTACTACTACTACCACCTACATATTCCTGTTGCTTCTTTCCAAAACAATTGTAATAATTCTCTAAGTAGTCTATGAGTTGTTATATCCTAACTCTTCCCAATAATAATTTATCATTAGTACTAGATAGTCATTTCCTTGAGAGTAAGAATCGTACCTCATTTGCTGTCTTGTTCACCATGTGCTCTCAGACCTCTTCCTCTCTATTGTAATATCCTTCTGAAGTTAGTGTCCCTACCATCAACTCTAAAGTATTGTCAGTCCACATCAGCCTCTTTGATTTATCTAATTAATTTAATTAACTTAATAGGCATTTTTTAATCACAGCAGTTTCAGATTTATAAAATAATTTATTTCAAAGTACAGAGAGTTCTAGCATACCCTTTCCTTCTACACATAGTTACCCTTTAATTCATATCTTGTATCAAGTGTGGTATATTTGTTAAAGTTGATGAGCCATTATTAACATAGTTATTAATTGAAGTTCATAGTTTCCAGTTCACTCTTTCTTATATATTGTATGAGTTTTGACAAATGTATAATGACATGTATTCACCATTGTACTATAATATGGAATAGTTTCACTGCCCTAAAGAAACCCTGAGTATTATAATCGCTTAAAAATTGGTAGTTGTCTACTCTTTTTTAAAAAAATGTTCTTCTTCCTGGCTTTTGGAACACTAAAAGTATCTCATTCAACTCCTAATTCTCTAATTATTTCCTGTTTGTCTTCAGTGGCTCATCTTCTACCTCCTACCCCAAACATAGTTATCCTTCTCATTGCAATATCTCTCATGGCTTCTCACCCCCATTCCTTTTTGTCCATGTATTCCTCTCTCTCTATCCTCAGTCATGATTCTGTACCTACTGTTGTAAATTTTTCCCTACCTGCTTGCTACATTTCCAGGTCACTGTTTCTTTGCCTAATCAGATCCTTCTGCTTATTTTCCCAATTGTGTTCAGAGGTGCCATTTCAGTCTCCCAGACTTCACCATTTTCTTTCCCTTAGCCTTAGATTTTCATAATCATTATTGTCAGTTCTTTCGTCTCCCCCTTTTATCTTTTACTCACTCTTTGTTCATGTCTTACTATTTCTTTATACGAGTTATAACAACTCTCTAAGCAGTCTGTAGGCTCTCATCTCCAGGCTCTTCCCCATCTAGACAGTCCTCAGCGCCAGAATAACTTTTGTAAAGTAAGATTTTCATTTTTATTCCTTAGTGACATCCCAGTGCCTGACCAGACTCTTTAGTCTAGAACAGCAGTTTTCAACCTTTTTCATCTCATGGCGCATATAAACTAATTACTAAAATTCTGCACACACCAAAAAATATATTTTTTGCCAATCTAACAAAAAATTAGATGTAATTTTGATTCATTCACACCAGACATCTATGTTGTGTTGGCTGTTGTCATTTTTTAATGGACTATCTGAGGGAAAAAAGGTCAGTGTCCCTGATTAAGTAGTCAGATATTGAATGTTTTGAAAATTGTTACAGCACACCATGTGAAAATTGCTGATCTAGAACTAAGGCCATACCAACCAACCTTGCCTGTTCGTGGTTTTTTCACATTATCTTACTATTTTCTACTTCTTTGCTTCTGCTAAACTGCTTTCATTCTTATGTATACCTTGAATATATGGAGGACTTCTTCCTTGAGACAGCATAATTTTTTGATACTCTGTATCAAATGAAACCATGAAATTTTTTTGTTGTTTTTTTAAATTAAAGAAAACCGTTTTCTTTCTTTCACCAATACAATGGGTTCAAATAAAAATCCATTCTACTCATGTAATATTAAGGCAGCTTTTGAGCTAAGCCAAGAAATGTAGAAATAAGCCTAACTCCTTATCTGGAGGACTAGCAAGAATATAAATGAAAAGTTACTTTGTTTATACTCTTATCTACCTAGATTATTTATGGATCCTTTATTTTCTTTGACTAAATGAACTGATTCCTGTTCCTCACGATTTAACCACTATTTTTACATTTTAAATCTCAAAATGATTTGTATTAGTATTTCTGTTGCAGCATACATAATATACAGGGATTCAGAAGTGCTTATAACTTAACAGATTTCGCTCTGAATTTTTCCATAGTATGCTCATAACATTTTGCCAGTACTATGCATGTTTTCATAGAATATTTGTAGTTTTAAATTCACTAATTTTATTTTTCTCTAGTAACTTTTTCTCATTCGCTTTTGGGGTGCATATTAATCTAATGAGAGTACACCAAACATTTTAGCAGTAGTAGTTAGTAGAAAAATAAGAAGGAATGGTGAAAGATTAAGATTTGACATAAAAGGCAGCCGAATTGTAGGAAGGACACATAATATGAAGGTAATTTCTCTTTTGCTTCTGCATTTTAAAGATTTATGTTCTATATTTTTTCCATTATGGCACATAAATTTCTCTCAGCTTTTGGATTTATATGGGATTAGGTGAACGTTTCTATCCAGTTCTTCACAGTTTCATCAATTATGATTTATGAGTTCTTACTGACAATCTTTTACATAGAAAAGTGAGAACATTGAGTTTTCTTTCTGCCAGGATCAGACTTTACATATAGATCATGCATCTAAGTTAAACTCTTAACTGCTTTATTAAAATGTAATTCACATACCATACAATTTCCTCATTATAGTGTATGTGTTTTTACAGTATTCACAGGATTTTGTGTATAACAAAACAGTCTAGTAAGACAACAGTCTAACTTTACAATATTTTAGCCCTTCAGAAAGAAGCCACATATCCATTGTTAGCAATCCCCATTATACCAAACATCAACTCCAAACCTCCTGCTCTAGACAACACTAATCTTTCTGTATCTATATATTTTTCTGTTCTGTATATTTTATATAAAAGAGTATGTGGTCTTTTTTTATAGACTTAGCACAGTGTTTTCAAAGTTCATCCATATTGTATTATGTCTCTATTTCACTTTTTTGTTGCTGAATAATTGTATAACCATACTACATATTGTTTATTCATTCATCAGTTGGTAGACATTCGTATTGGTTTTACTGTTTGGCTGTTATGAATAATATTGCTATGAGTATTCATGTGCAGTTGTCATAATGTTATAGTTTTGTAAACTTGTTTTAGACCTAGTATTTAGAACTATGATTGATTTTGATTTAATTTTTGTATTCGGTGTGAGGAAAGAATTTAACCTACACTTCCGTCTTGACCAAAAGTCGGAAAGTTAATTTTCTTGAAATAATTTAAGTGGTCCTCTACTTGAAGTATGTTTAGGCCAGCTTTCCAATCTTTCGCTATTACAGTCAAAGCTACAGTGAATAACACTGGACACGTGTCATGTTGTACTTGTGAAAGTAGATCTGCAGGGTGAACACTCCCAAGTGGAACTGCAAGTCAGAGGGCATGTGCACTTTTGGTTTTGAAACCTACTACCCAAACTGCTCTTCACACATGGCACCAATAGTGTATGAGATATCTGTTTCCCCTCATACCCTCTCAAATATATTCTCAAACTTTGTAATCTTTGCAAACCTGATAGGTGAAAACAGTATCTTAGTGTAGATGTTTTGTTCTGTTTTGTTTCAGTGACAAAGTTATTTTCTAGTCACATATCTGATTAAGTAAAGGAGAAAGTCTCAGTTTAATGTCCCTTTGATGTAAACACCTCTGTAACACTTGCTGATCTCTGTTTTTTAAAAGAAACTTTATCTGGAGAGAATGGAAAATTCACCTGAAGTTTTAAGAAATCATAAAAAGGGATCCCATGTACCCTTTCCCCAGATTCCCCCAATGAAAAACTGCATTACAACCAGGATACTGACATTGATAAGGTTAATAGAGGGAAAATTTTCATCACCACAATAATCCCTCCTGTTGCCCTGTTACATGAGCCACACCCAGTTCTCTCCTACCACATCTCCTCCTTAAGCCCTGGCAATCCCTAATCTGTTCTTTACTACCAGAACTGTCATTTCAAGAGTGCTATACAAATGAAATTATATAGCATGTAACCCTTCCAAGCGTTTGGAGTTTATCCTGTTAATGATTTCAAAGTTTGATCCCACTATAGTTGAAAAACACACAATATGATTTCAGTGCTTTTAAATTTGAAGTTTGTTTTATGGTCCAATATATGGTCTATCTTGGGTACTTGAATATGTGCTCTGATGTTGTCAGGCAGAGTGCTGTATGAATGTCAATTAAATTTTCTTGGTGATGGCATTGAGTTCTTCTATATACTTGCTGATTTCTGTCTAGTTCTCCCAGTTGTTGAAAGAGGGGTGAAGTCTCCATCTATAATTGTGGATTTGTTTGTTCCTCCCATCAGTTTCTATCAGCTTTGCTTCACATATTTTGCAGTTCTGCTGGTTGCTGCACACTTAGGATTGTTATGTCTTCTTGGTGGAGTGACCCTTTTTTGCTACACAATGTCCTGACTGTCTCTGGCTTCTTTGCCCTGAAGTCTACCTTATCTAATATTCATATAGCCACTCTGGCTTTCCTTTGATTAACGTTTGCATGATATAACTTTTTCCACAGTGAGTTACGTTTACCTACACCGTCATCTTGACCCGATGTCCTGGGAATAGTCTTAATGTTTATCAGGAGAATGATAATGGTAGATATCTATGTAGTAGAATACTGGAGTTGACAATCTAGCCACCTGTTTGCAGAGATGGGCAGCAAAGATAAAGAGGTTTTGTAACATGTAGTACATGTGCTCTGTTGCTTCAAAGGCAGAATTGGAGCCACATGGGAGCCACAAGGATCAGATGGTAGTTCACCTTTATTGGATATATCAAAGCCACACACCCTCAGTTTGCCCCATCACCCTGGAGTGTGGGTGGGCGTGAGGGGGAGGTTCCATGCACTCTTCTCAGATGGGAATACTGAGGCCCAGAATCCTGAGATGTGGACCAAGGAGAAAAAAGAATACAAACGACCTTCCAAGAGAATGCCCAAAGCCACACACAATTTTTCAAGTGTCTCACAGCCTGCCCCATTTCTGCATCAGCCACCCGAAACCAGCTGCCTTTGCTCTTTTCTTCTTTTATTTCTAAAACAAAATTCCTTTAACTCTGGGATTCAGCCACATTCTATAGCATGCAACTCTTCAGATTCTTCATGTGCCCAAACCTATGTGTCTTTCCTGATATACTTCTTCTTCTTCACTTATTAACTCTTACTTACCTTCGCCTATCTCAATACTACCTTTTTCTTTAAGTTTCTCTCTGTTTCTCCAGTCAGAAGTAATCCTGCCTTTCTTCTGTACCAGTGACAATTTTTGAACTTTTATATTTTTACTTATAATTACTTTTATAAGATTTAAATCATTTTATAAGATTTATGAACATATTAATACATATAATAAGATTTATGAAACATTTAATAAACATATTAAATAAGATTATTTATAAATCTTATAAACCTTATAATCTTTAAGATTTAAGATTTATAAGATTATAAGATTTAAGTCATCTTTATCTTTTTATTGCCATATACTTTGTGCATAGAACATAAGTATTGGATGAATGAATGGATAAAGTAATGATTAAATGAATGGTATAATCTTTTGTTTTACAGCCGGGAGACACACAAGATCGCAGTATTTTATGTTGCTGAAGGACAAGAAGATAAACATTCCATTCTCACCAATACAGGAGGAAGTCAAGCATACGAAGATTTCGTAGCTGGTCTTGGTTGGGAGGTACTATTGTTAAATTATACCAAATAACATTTTGTTTCTATTTGGAAGCATTGGTATTCCTTTTTTCTTTCTAACTTATTTTAGAAGCATTATATTAAGAGACTCAATAACTATACAATGAATTTGTTATTGATTCTGCCTTGTATCTCATCTGCAAAGACAGCAGCAGTTGACGTTTTGAATGGAAAGTTGTTGACTCTTTTATAACACAGTATATTGTCAGAGAGTATGAAATGCATAGGTTTAGCGATCTGGATTTTCTTCACAGTTGTGACCACTAAACTGGTAGTCTTCAAACTAAGATGTGAATATTCTTAGGACTATTCCAAGGCTTTTTAGGGGGCACGCCAGCATGCTTAGCTGAGATTAGTTTCCAGATAGATTCTCAACTTTACTGAAATCAGTGCCTTAGAATCCTTTTGCAGTCTCTTTCCTCTTTTTTTTCTATCCTTTATTTTTGTAAAAAAAAGGCTTGCCACTCGCTCACCCAAGTTTTACATTACCCCGGAAGGTTTGGCACCAAAAAAAAGATAGCTCATTCAAGAGGGCATGTTCCTGAGTGAGAGTGTCTCTGAAAGCAGAGGAATAAATATGGAAAGATACTGCACTTTAGGCCTTCCTGGCAGCCAACTTATATCAAGGTTCCTGTGTCAAATCTATCTTAGAATTATAACTCAGAAGTGAGGGATTTATCACAGAGATTTGTATTAATATGTTTATTGTAATTGAAAGATGAAGTGTCAAGACATGTTCTAACGGGAAGTGAATTTGATGGGGCTGATATGTCATAAATAGCAGACATTTTATACATATTATATCAGCAAATTTATGGCTCTAAGATTTTGATGAAAATATATTTAAAGCACATATGTAACATACAGTATACTAGAAATATATCTCTTATAACAGTTTAAACTTATGTTGAAAATTTTCATTATAGTTGTCTATTTAATACATAATTTCTCAAAATTCATGTAGAGAATACATGAGCAGAATTGTTGAAGACTACTGCACTAGACTGGAAGCTACTAGAAGGCAGGCACTTTCACCTCATTGTGTTTTCTTACTAAATCCCAATTCCTTGCACAATGTCTAATAAATACACCTTTAGTGTTCAGTATATATTTTTATGGCTGAGTATTTCCTAACCTGCTATTTCATCCTAAGTGAGTCACTTGAGCTATCGAGGTTTATTTGCTTATTTCTCATAGGTAATATACCTTTTTACACAACAGATGTGATATGAAGTTCAGCTGAGATTATGTATGTGAAATTGATTTAGAAAGTAAAAAGGAACATTATAAATAGATTTTATGTTTAAAAAAAACAAACAGAAAAGTATTGGTAATAAGTATTAGTAAAAGCAAGGGACATAGGAAAAAGAACAAATTAGGAGTACTGACACATCCTGATTTCAAAATTTAGTACAAACCAGTGCTAATCAAACAGTGTGGTACTTGCATCAAAATAGACATATCTATCAATGGAATAGAATTTAGGTTCCAGAGATAAATCTACACATGTATGGTCAATTGATTTCCTTTTTTTTTTAAGTATGTTTTCTTGATTATACTATTACATTTGTCCCATATTTTCCCCTTTGCCCCCCTCCACCCAGTATCCCCAAGCCTCCAGCAGTCCCACCCCTTAGTTCATATGTATGGGTCATACATATAAGTTCTCTGGCTTCTCCATTTTCTATACTATTCTTAACCTCCCCCTGTCTATTTTACTACCTACCATTTATGCTTATTATTCCCTGTATCTTTTTCCCTGTTCTCCCCCCTCCTCCTCCCCTTCCCTCCTCTATCCCTCCTCCCCCTCTCCAACCTTCCATGTGATCTCCATTTCTGTGATACTGTTCCTGTTTTAGTTGTTAGCTTAGTTTGTTTTTGGTTTGTTAGATTCAGTTGTTGACAGTTGTGATTTTGTTGTCATTTTACTATTCATAGTTTTTATCATCTTCTTAAGTAAGTTTCTTTAATATTTCATACAATAAGAGCTTGTTGATGATGAATTCTTCTAGCTTTACCATGTCTGGGAAGCGCTTTATCTGCTCTTCACAACTTTGCTGGATAGAGTAATCTTGGATGTAGGTCCTTGCTTTTCATCGCTTTGAATAGTTCTTGCTACTCCCTTCTTGCTTCCAAGTTTTCTTCTAAGAAATCAGCTGATAGTCTTATGGGAACTCCTTTTTAGGTAACTCTCTTCTTTTCTCTTGCTGCCTTTAAGATTCTCTCTTTATCTTTAACCTTTGGCATTTTAATTACGACGTGTCTTGGTGTGGCCCTCTTTGGGTCCACCTTGTTTGGGACTCTGTGTTTCCTGGACTTATATGTCTATTTTCTTGACCAAATTGGTTAAACTTTCTTTCATAATTTTTTTCAAATAAGTTTCAATTTCTTGGTCTTTTTCTTCTTCTTCTGGCATACCTATCATTTGGATGTTGGAATGTTTAAGGTTGCTCCAGAGGTTCCTAAGCCTCTCCTCATTTTTTTGAATTCTTGTTTTTGTTCTGGTTGAATGTTTATTTTTTCTTTTTATTCCAAATTGTTGACTTAAATCCTACCTTCCTTCTCTTCACCGTTGGTTCCCTGTATATTTTTATTTGTTTCACTTAAGGTAAGGCCTTCACTTCTTCCTTTATTTTGTGTCCTTATTTAGTCATTTCTATGAGCATCCTGATCGCTAGTGTTTTGAATCCTGCATCTAACAGGTTTGCTATCTCCATGTCACTTAGTTCTCTTTCTGGAATATGGGACTGGTCTTTCATTTGGTCCATATTTCTTTGTCTGCTTGATTTGGCATCTTCCTTGTGTTTCTTTCTGTGTATTAGGTAGAGCTCCTTTGACTCCCCATGTTGACGTAACTGTTAGTTGTAAGGGGCAAAACCTTCAGTATTCACCAAGGCAGTGCAACCCACTTCACAGCTTTGTGGCACTGTATGTGAGGGAGGGGTCAGAGAGGGAACAATGCTGCTTGCTCAGCTCTCACCCCATTTCCAGTCACTTACCCCTCTTCCTATAAGAGACTGATGTCCTTCCAGCTGCTGCCCTAGTGTTGATGCCCATAGTGTATGGGTTTGTGTATGTTCTAGGACCCTCTGGGCCCTTTATACAGACTCTCCTAAGAGACCAGCTGTTTCTTCCACCACCCCAACCCCCACTGGTTTTTACAGCCAGAGGTTATGAAGCTTTATTTTTGTGGTGTGCGGTATAGGCCAGGGCTGGGATAGCTTGCTCCCCAGTTGTTCCCTTCATGGCAAGTGAATATAGGACTGTCCTTTCTACTGGCCACCACTACTGCTGCCTCCTATCTTGCTAAGCCACACCACATCCTGTCTGTCCCAGCTCCCTGTCTTCTCCCCTCCTGTCCCTCTGATAGCATGTTTCTTCTTTAAATTCTTGGTTGTGGAACTTCCACACCATTCAATTTTCTGGCTGTTCTGGTTATTTTTTGTTTTTAGATTGGTTGTTATCCTTCTTTTGGTTGTGCATGAGGTGAAGCGTATCTACCTATGCCTCTGTCTTTGTCAGTCTCCCAACTGTATACTCAACTGATTTTCAGTAATGATGTCAAAACCATCCAGTGAAGAAAGAATACTCTTTCCACAAATGGAGCTGGAACAACTGCATAGCCACATGCAAAAGAATGAAGTTGGACTCTTACCTCACACTATGTACAAAAAATAAACTCAAAATGGATCAAAGACATAAATTAAGAGCTAAAGCTATAAAACTCTTAGAAGATAAGCAATGGTAAATCTTCATGACCTTAAATTTGACAAGGGAATTTTTTCAGATTTTTTGAAGTACAATTTACAAATAACAGGAATTTCTAGATATGAAATTAAAAATATGAGCAGCAAAAAAACAACAACAATAAATTGGACTTCATTAAAATTTAAACTTCTGTGCTCCAGAAGACACTATCAACAAAGTGAAAGGCCACCCACTGAATTGGAGAAAATAATTGCAAGTCTCTTATTGCAAAAAATGTAAAGAACTTATATAAATTAGTAATCAGAAGACAACTCAATGCTAAAAATGCAAAAGGACCTAAAACAAACATTTCTCCAAAGAATATGTACAAATAACCAATACGTACATGAAAAGATGCCCATCATTATTACGTATGAGAGAGATGCAAATGAAAACCACAGTATGACACTGCTCAGTAGGGTGGGAAGAATCAAGAAATCAGTGTACAGTAATAACAACTGTAGACTGGGATTTGGAGCAGTCTGAACCCTCATACGTTTCCAGTAAGAATGTGAAATAGTGAAGTGGCAGTGAAGAACAATTAGAGAGCTCATCAAACAGCAAAACATTGAATTACCTTATGACAAGAACTTCCACTATTAGGTATATACCCAAGAGAAGTGAAAGTGTATGTCCCCACAAAAAACTTACTCATGTATAATAGTCAAAACATGAAGACATCCCAGATTTCTTTCAGCGGATGGGTGGATAAACAAAGTATGGTATATCCATACTTTGGCAGTGTTATAACAGTGTTATTTAGCCATGAAAAGGAATGAGGTACTGACATGTGCTACAGTGTGGGTGTACTTAGAAAACATAGCTAACTGAAAGAAACCAGTCACAAAGACTATGTTTATGGTCCATTTACATGAAATATCCACAATAGGTGTGTGTGTGTGTGTAAATATATAGAAAGTAAACTATCGGTTGCTTGGGGCTAGTTGTGGGGGATAAGGAATGATTAGGGTGTGACAGCTAAAGGGTATAGGGCTTCTTTTTGAAGTGATGAAAATGTTCTAAAATTGATTGTGGTGATGACTGCACTTATTTGTGAATACACTAAAATCCATTAAGTTGTACAGTGGGAACTTTCACTTCTGGGAAGATCAAATACACAGACTCTCCCTGTTCTTCACACTAAGTAAAACAAAAACCTTGGATGTCACATAGAAAACAAGCATAAGAAGACTGAAAGGTGGAAAGAAGACAGACCAACTAGGGACTTCAGAACCAAGAAATGACAGGATTATGGGTTTCAGGTTTTGTTTTGTTTTGTTTTGTTTTCTTGCCTTATATAGCCCAGACGTGGAGCTGAAAAAGCCTAGAAACATCAACAAGCACAGAAGGAAAAAAAAAGCAAATAAAACATTCTTTCTAGCCAAGGGTCCAGGAAAGGAACCGCAAGAAAAGCAAAGAACATTTAGACAGTAACTGCTCTACTCTAGCCAAACACCACAGAAAATATTGTGACCACCCCAAATCCACCCCTGACAGCTAAAGCCATTTAGGGAACCCAGACTTCCACCCTCATGAGACTATAATGAGGCATCCTTAAATCTACACCAGAGCAGTATAAGATGATGTCAGAGAAGTGCAAGACAAATCAAGATTTTCATCTTTGGTAGCTGGTAACAAGTCCCATCTACTACCCACAAAACAGTATCAATGGAGACTACAGGAGGAACCTAGAATTCCATCTACACCTAATAATAATTAGGTACCCCTGCTTCTCTCCACTGGTATAGGTCAGAGGGGACGGAGTGCAGAATGAGACCTTTCACTGTCACCCACCAGTAATGAAAGCACCCCCACTGCAACATTAGTAGACACCACATAGGAAGCCAGAACTCCTACCTCCACTTAGCAGTAAGTAATAAGGATCACCTCTGCCCAGGTATCAACAGAGGCTAAGTAGGGAACCTATGTTTCTACTTCTACCTGTTAATACTAAAGTAGCACTGCCCCTGCTTCTCTGATGGAGCTGTCACAAAACAACCAGCTAAAGCAGGAGGTTTAAATAACATGTGTTATAGTCTCATAACATAATATGAAATGTTAAGGTTTCAATCAGAAATTGTACAAAGAACGAGAAAGATCTCAAACTGAATGAAAAGACAATAGATGCAAATGGCAAGATGACAAAGATTTTAAATTGACATACTAGAAATGCTTCAGCAATTAGGACCATGGTTGAAATGAATGAGAAATGGAAGATACAAAGAAGAACTAAATGGAAATTTTAGAACTGGAAACGTAGTAACAAGTACAAAGCTAGGAGATGGACCCAGCAACAGTCAGGTGGAGATAGGTTTACAGAAGAAAGAATCAGTAAACTGGAAGACAGAATAGTAAAGACTAATCTGAATAGCAGGAAGAGAATAGACTTAGAGATAATGAGACCTGTGAGACTGACAAAAGATCTAGCATTCCTGTTGTCCGATTTCTGAGTCCTGGAAGGAGAGGAGACAGAGGTTAGCTCTGAAAAATCACTTGAAGAAATAATGTTGAAAACTTCCCAAATCTGGCAACAAGAATAAAGCTAATAAAGCTACAGATCAAAGAAGCTGGGTGAAACGCAAATAGGATAAATCAAATCACAATTAAACTTACAAAAGCCACAGACCAAAAAAAAAAATCTCAAAGGCATACAGAGAAAAACTGTACCTTATCTATAAGTGGAAAACAATTAAAATGCTAGTGAAATTCTCATCAGAAACTGGGAGCTAGAGGAAGTGACATAAGTATTTTTCAAGAGCTGGGGAAAAATATCTGTGAACCCAGTATTCTGTATCTAGTGAAGGAATGAATCAAAACATTCTCAGATGGATAACTTACAGAATTTGTAAGCTGTCCAGCAGACCTACCCTAAAAGAATCTTAAAAGGGGTTCTGTTAACAGAAAGGAAATGATAAAATGAACTTTAGAACATCTGAAAGAGCATGGCAAGAAAAAATATAGAAAAATACACCAGGCTTTTTTTTGAGGTTTCTTAATTATGTTTGGTGGTGGTTTGTGGAAAAATTATTTTATTATCTGATGTGTTTCTAAATGTATTGCCATTAAAAAATTCATGGTAATTATATTACAAAAAGGGAAAGTATAGCGCCATAAAGTGTGGTAGTGTTCCTATATTTCACTCAGACTGGTAAATGACAACATCAGTAGTCTGTGATGTCATGTACATCTAATACCAAGAGCAGCCACTGACAGACATATCCCAAAAGATATGCTCAAAAAAATCATAAATAAAAATGGAATTCTAGAAAAATTTTAAGTAATTCATAGGAGGCAAGAAAAATAAAACAGAGAAACAAAAAAAACCTGAAAATGAACAGAAAACAGAAAGTTAAAAGGCAGGCTTAAGCCCTAATATATCAGTCATTGCTAAATATGTCTAAATATACTGAAAAATTGGCAGTCTGGATTAAAAACATAACCCACATATGCTATATAAAAGAAACTTACTTCAAATATAACAATATAGGCAGATAGAAAGCAAAAGGATGGGAAAAGTTACATCGTGCAAACATTAATCAAAGGAAAGCCAGAGTGGCTATATGAATATTAGATAAGGTAGACTTCAGGGCAAAGAAGCCAGAGACAGTCAGGACATTGTGTAGCAAAAAAGGGTCACTCCACCAAGAAGACATAACAATCCTAAGTGTGCAGCAACCAGCAGAACTGCAAAATATGTGAAGCAAAGCTGATAGAAACTGATGGGAGGAACAAACAAATCCACAATTATAGATGGAGACTTCACCCCTCTTTCAACAACTGGGAGAACTAGACAGAAATCAGCAAGTATATAGAAGAACTCAATGCCATCACCAAGAAAATTTAATTGGCATTCATACAGCACTCTGCCTGACAACATCAGAGCACATATTCAAGTACCCAAGATAGACCATATATTGGACCATAAAACAAACTTCAAATTTAAAAGCACTGAAATCATATTGTGTGTTTTTTCAACTATAGTGGGATCAAACTTTGAAATCATTAACAGGATAAACTCCAAACGCTTGGAAGGGTTACATGCTATATAATTTCATTTGTATAGCACTCTTGAAATGACAGTTCTGGTAGTAAAGAACAGATTAGGGATTGCCAGGGCTTAAGGAGGAGATGTGGTAGGAGAGAACTGGGTGTGGCTCATGTAACAGGGCAACAGGAGGGATTATTGTGGTGATGAAAATTTTCCCTCTATTAACCTTATCAATGTCAGTATCCTGGTTGTAATGCAGTTTTTCATTGGGGGAATCTGGGGAAAGGGTACATGGGATCCCTTTTTATGATTTCTTAAAACTTCAGGTGAATTTTCCATTCTCTCCAGATAAAGTTTCTTTTAAAAAACAGAGATCAGCAAGTGTTACAGAGGTGTTTACATCAAAGGGACATTAAACTGAGACTTTCTCCTTTACTTAATCAGATATGTGACTAGAAAATAACTTTGTCACTGAAACAAAACAGAACAAAACATCTACACTAAGATACTGTTTTCACCTATCAGGTTTGCAAAGATTACAAAGTTTGAGAATATATTTGAGAGGGTATGAGGGGAAACAGATATCTCATACACTATTGGTGCCATGTGTGAAGAGCAGTTTGGGTAGTAGGTTTCAAAACCAAAAGTGCACATGCCCTCTGACTTGCAGTTCCACTTGGGAGTGTTCACCCTGCAGATCTACTTTCACAAGTACAACATGACACGTGTCCAGTGTTATTCACTGTAGCTTTGACTGTAATAGCGAAAGATTGGAAAGCTGGCCTAAACATACTTCAAGTAGAGGACCACTTAAATTATTTCAAGAAAATTAACTTTCCGACTTTTGGTCAAGACGGAAGTGTAGGTTAACACAGCTCACCTTCTTCCTCAACCACATCAAAATTAATATCTAAACTATAGAACTGTCATTCAGAACCATCAGAAATCGAGCTGAATGGAAGTCTTACAAGTACAAAATTAAAGAAGAAACTACAATATGACTGGCAGTAGGGGCAGAAACACAGAACAGGCTGGCCCCACCCACATGTGGAGGATAAAAATCAGGAGGGACATCTCAGGAGCCACACAGCAGGCCCCACAGCCTAGGGCTCCACTGTCAGGAAAAGACCTTGCCATTCCTTCTGGCTGTAAAAAACCTGCAGGGATAGAGACTGTGGAAGGCAGAAACTGCTGGACTCCCTGACAATTCTTCTTAAAGATCTTCTATACAGACTTACTCAGACTTACTACCTCTGAGCTGCAGCAAGGGGACAGCAGATTGAACAGCATCAGAGACATATGTGGAGAAAGTAAATTGTCTAGCATCAGGGCAAGAGCTGAGGGACAGCTTTCTCCCAGAAGCCCATATTCCTTTTCTGAGCCCTCGCTCCACAAAGCCACAGAGCCAGCATTCAGGCGCCAAATCTGAGACTCCATCAACCTGGCTTGCACTGTTTGCCCCACCCTGGTGATTCCCTGAAGCTTGCCCCTCCCAACTTTCACTCCACTCAAGCTTTTTCCAGGGGCTTTTTCATACGAATGGCTCATCTTGGCCCATGATTCAGAATTTCCTAAATTATCTCAAACAAGAAGCATCTGGTTTCAGCGAACTCAGTACCTGTTGCTAAGTTACCCCATGCCTGGGCTTGGTTCACAGCTGGCTTCTTCTGGATACCTTTAAGCCCAACACAAGTAGCACCCACCCACAGATCATTTTGTAGCTTATACTGTATGACCCCAGACAGAATACAGGTGGTAGCTGACCTTGCACATGCCAACAGCAATCAAGGCTCAACTACAACAGGAAGGTGTACACAACCCACATAGTAGGTGTACCTCGAGTTAGTCAGGTTGGACCCTACAGGACATCTAGACCCTGTGCCACTGGACCCTACAGGACATCTACTACATTAGGCCACTCTACCAAGCCCAGGAGACACAGCAGTTCTACCTAACACATAGAAACAAACACAGGGAGACGGCCAAAATGAGGAGACAAAGAAACATGGCCCAAATGAAAGAACAGAACAAAATTCCAGAAAAAGACTAAACAAAATGGCTGCAAGCAAGCTACTAGATGCAGAGTTCAAAAAACTGGTTATAAGGATGCTCAGTGAACCTAGTGAGAACTTCAACAGCATAAAAGAGAGCATGGAAACCATAAGAAAGAACCAGTCAGAACTGAAGGATACACTAATTAAAATAGAAAACAATTTACAGGGAATCAGCAATAGAGTAAATGAAGCCAAGAATCAAATCAGTGATTTGGAGTATAAGGAACCAAAAAACAGCAAGAAGAAAGAAAGAATCCAAAAAAAAAAAAAATGAGGATAGTGTAAGGAGCCTCTGGGACAATTTCATGTTTACCACATTCACATCGTGGGGGTGCCATATGGAGAAGAGAGCAAGCAAGAAATTGGAAATCTATTTGAAAAAATAATGACAGAAACCTTCTCTAACTTGGTAATGGAAGTAGACATACAAGTACGGGAAGTGCAGAGGGTCCCAAACAAGATGACCCCGAAGAGGCCCACACCAAGACACGTTATAATTAGAATGCCAAAGATTAAAGACAAAGAGAGAATCTTAAAAGCAGCAAGAGAAAAGAAGTTTGTTACCTAGCAAGAAGCCCCCATAAGACTGCCAACTGATTTCTCAAAAGAAATTTTGCAGGCTAGAAGGGATTGGCAAGAAATATTCAAAGTCAAGAAAAGCAAGGACCTACAACCAAGGTTACTCTACCCAGCAAAGCTATCATTTAGAATGGAAGGGCAGACAAAGAGTTTCCCAGACAAGAAAAAGCTAAAGGAGTATATCACCACTAAACCAGCATTATATGAAATGTTAAAGGGTCTTTTAGAAGAAGAAAATCAAAATTATTAACAATAAAATGGCAACAAGCACATATCTATCAACAATTGAATTTATAAAATAATACAATAAAATAAACAGAACAGAAACAATAATAAATACAGAGACCATTTTGATGGTTGTCAGATAGGAGGAGGTTGGAGGTATGGGTGAAATAGGTGACGTGAGAATAGTCATGGGGATGGATGTAGAGCCTAGGAAATAGAATAGCCAAAGAACACATATGTGTGACACACAGACATGGAAAACAGTGTGGGCATTGCCTGGGTGAGCTGGGTCAGGGAGCTAGTTGATGCAGGGCACATGGGGCAAAAGTGGGACAACCTTAATAGCATAATAAATAGAACAATTTAAAAATGATGATGAACTTCTATAAAGCCATGAAAACAAAAATGAGGAAGTTCTTTACTTACTAATAAGTACATTTCAAAGTATTATAAGTGCAAAAAAGCAAGGTGCAGAAAATTGTATATGTATACTATGTGTGTATAAATACACATAAAGAATTTAATTGTGTATACAGAGAACATTTTTGGAAGGATACTTAAGAAATTGATATTTGGCAGAGCTGAGTAGCCAAAGACAGGAGATGGGGAAGGAAACATTTTGGTATATCTGTTGAGTTGTTAATTATGTGAATGTACTACTGAGTAAAAAAAAAATAAATTTAAAAATATTGTGATTGAATCAGTCTTGTAGTAAATGCTTAAAAACTAATTTGTTATTCATTTGTTCACTCATTAGTAGTAACTGGTAGTGATGGTTAAAAGACATGGCCACATGGTATAAAGACGTGTTTTTTATAATTCTCTACTTTATCAGATATTCAGATTTTATTATTAAAAACATTGCCTCAGTCATTTCTTTGAACCGTGAGATACAAGCAATGTTTTCATTTTTTTCCAATATTTCTTTAATTTTCTACAAAGAAACTTAAGTTGTTTGCTTCTGTGTATCACAGATGTCTGGGAAATATCCTTCAGTGCAACAACCTTGATACTAGTATGTATTGTATTTATAATCAGAAAAAAAGATATTTAAAAATCTTTGCAAAGATTGAATTGTAGTTCAAAACATTTGAAATATACTTAATTTTTGCATTTTGATATTTTTCTTCTGGGCTGTGATAGGTACTAGTGATTAGGAAAGCAGTTTTTATGAGTAAATATGACACACCTAATTAACCATTTTATTAAAGTGTCATTACCATTTTAACTTCTCTTAAAATCATTTCCAATGTTGATTTTTGCTACTTGATTCTTACTCTCTGGCCTTGGTGTCCCCCACAGCCTTTACAATTTACTATTAATACCTGGTAGCCTAAGTAAGAATGCAGAGTGCACAGCAGTTCATTGCTTTTCCAATTAACTCCTATTAATTACAGGCCCTCAAATACTTAAAAAAAAAAAAAACGAGAGTGAACAGAGCAGGTCTAATAGTTCTTGTTCGAGCATTGGTTTATAACATACAAAAGACTTTTGTTCCCCATGTTTTCACAAAGTGAAAAATTTGAGCGTTCTTCAATAGTGAGTTTTTCAATTTTGTTTAGTTGATTAACATTGTGTCTCTTCATTGCTTCTAGGTAAATCTTACAAACCATTGTGGTTTCATGGGAGGACTACAAAAAAACAAAAGCACTGGATTGACCACGCCATATTTTGCTACCTCTACAGTAGAAGTAATATTTCATGTATCAACAAGAATGCCTTCTGATTCTGATGACTCTTTGACCAAAAAAGTAAGAGTTGAGAGAAAAATGCTCAGTTAAAATCCTAGTGTTTAAGAAAATTAATACATAAAATATGTATGTAGTCTAATTGACCAAATGCTAATTCTGACTACTGTACTATTCACCTAATACCGTCTTCAGAAACAATATTACTACAGAGCAGACTCTTTTCTTTAATGATATGATGAAGGTTAAAGTCTTAACAAAAGATTTGCCATCAAGAAAGTGGAGATATGAAAAATTTGTATATACAAAGTGGTGAAATTATATTTCAAGTCCCTTTGCTTGTGGATAGCTACATTTATATTGATTAAGGGGGGAGTAAATTATTACAAAGCACTTAAAATATAGCATGTTTTATCATAAATTTTAGCTAAAAATAATATAGTAGGTAAATAAGCCATAAATAATTGAAATAAATATTACTTCCTTAGAATTTATGAGAGAGATAGTAGAGTGGTTTTGCTGGCCCACATGTTTTGAAACCCAGGCCACTATTTTGCTGTAGCTGGCACCATCATTCAAAAGTCATTCTAGTGACCACAAAGATACCTCAGAGTATAAGTGTATATACTTTGTTTTGTTAGAAAGAAATACTTTTAAAAGTAAAACGTTGTCCAACATTTCTTTTCTTTGCCTTCTCCACTTCCTCCTCCTTTTCTTCCTTCTCCATTTACAAGGACATTAAAAACTAATGCTGGATGTAGACAACTTAATATCCATAGGTCATTTTACTGGATATGCTGTTTCCTGTTATCAAAGCTCTGCACACTTCATTAATAAACTATAAAAATAGTGTTCACACTTTTGAAAAGAAACTGCAGAACTCCTCTCAAATATTTTATAAGATTGGTTTAATATCCTTGATGCCTTTTGTTTACACTTTAAAATATTGTTGGAAAATGCCTACTCAGTGAGTAATGGTTAGTAAAGTTAATATAAGAATGCTAATTAGATTGCAAAGAGTAATAAAGGTGAGGTAATTGATAAAGGTAGGAAAGCATGTTCAATAACAGGTTTGCTATAGAACTTCTTGGCATTTAGATTTGAGAAGTACAAAATGAGCCATGAAAACTGACAAGAAGATGGTGAGAAGTTGGATTAGAGTAAAACTTCATTGAAATTTCAATTAAGCACTTAGTTCCATCAACTCATTTTAAATCTCTAAATAAGCTATACCCAAATTAGAGACAATTATGAATATAATACAAGAAGATAAGTAATTTTAATCATTAAGAACTTGGCAGTAACTCATATTTATCATTATCACCATTTTCGTGGCTCCATGGATACAACTTTTAAACCCCAGAGCAGACTAAAATTAATTGTATCTTAGATTGCAAATATAAGAGCAGAACAAAGTATATCAATTTTTTTTTGTTAAAATGCTGTTTTAAAAAATTATATTAAGGCATTTTTACTTCACTATATTAAACCTGATAATTATGTGGTACACAAACTTATTCTTGTGACCTCTGTAAGAAATGTCAAATAAGTAAGATTTCTTTTCTCATTCAAAACATTTGCAAGAGTTTATCTTTAATTATTTAAGAATAATCTGAAATGGATGTTTAACAATCAATTATCATAACAAAATTAGTTTGGAAATAACACCATTTAAGAATTGTTAAGTGGTTGAGTTCTAGTTGAAATTATACCTTTAAATGGTGAAAATTTTAAGTACTGGAATTTTGAGGAATTAAACCTTGAACATTAATAGTTTGTTTTCATATATAAGTACAGAAAGATTTTTTATTATGATAAAATATTTATATAACATAAAATTTACCATTTTAACAGTTCATTGGCATAAAGCCCATTTACTTTTATATACCCATCACTAGTATCCTTTTCCAGAACTTTATCATTTAGTTCAAAGTATTTTTTATTTTCTTTGAGAATCTTTGACCATGTATTTCAGAGTATGTTGCTTAATCTCCATATATTTTGAAATTTTAAATGTCACTGCCTTCACATGTATAGTACCTACCATATAAAAATGAAGCCTTTGAAAATTGTAAATAAAGGTAATAAAGCAATATTATTCTGGAAGGTATACTTTTCTTGAATGGAAATTTATCAGTTTAAGTAAATCTACTCTCTCAAGGTTAGGACTTAATTGAAGCTACATTTCACTAAATTCAGTAGAAAGGAAAATTTTACCTGAACTCAGAATTCAGTGTAACTATTCTAAACCTTTTCAAAGAAATTTTTTAAATAGTATTTCTTTATATAATGAGTTTTCCTTTTCCCTTCTTTATTACTCTTTTCTTTAATCCGCTTTTCAGAGTGGTAGTATGTAAAATTTTTCTAAGTAACAAGCTTATATTTTAGCTCTATTATAGTATCAATTTCTTTTTAATAAAAGGTTAAATGTTTAAACTTAATCATAGAGACCAGTTGTCTTATACCAGTTCCCCTTAATAAAAAATCACTTTCTGTATTGGCATTTTTTCTCCTGAATTTAATAAATTCCACATTAGAGGTAATAAGTTGAGGCCTAGAACATGTGTCCTATTACAAATGAACAATTGGCTATCATTAGGTTGTCCCCCTTTCCTTTGTACATATATCTTTACTGTGTTAATCCATTCAGTAGACACATTAATGAGCACTGGTTGAAGTGTAATATTGGAGGATGTAAGGCTCGTTGACCTCAGCATGGAGTTTAATACCTCTAATTAAATTAGATAGTCGACAGTCAGTATAAAGAAATAGCCATGCCTCTGGCAAACTAGAATTATTTATGTCCCTGGTTCTTTGTTTTAAACTTGAAAGGAGAAAATCATTTATATCTGTTTTATAGAAACTAATTTTAGTTCTCACTTTTTATTTAAAATATGTGGTGGTTTTGTAAATTATCTTAAGCATTTTATTTGCCCAGAATAAGAGGTAAATATCCTTGAACTTTTAGGTGCAACATTTTATTTCTTGTGATGAGAAGCTTTTTCAAGGCTCAAGACAGTAGTAGCAGGATTTTTACAGCATAGACTATATGTTTTCAACAAATTAACTAAACATTTAGTTGAACAAAGTGTAGCCTCTCTTAGAAATATTATACCACCATATCAAAAATCCTGATATAACCCCAGTTGAAGCCATCTGTTCTATAAATTATCTCTCCCTGAGGAAGATTGATGGAAAATGGTTAAAAATAATTTCCACTTAACTGAGTTTATTCACCCCTAAAAAATCAGAAGTGCTACAAGTATTGGTATAAAGTGTTCACAGGAGCTTGTCTCATTTCCTCTGTCTCCTTGTGCTAGCCACTTGCTGATTGTCTGCTTCATAGGTAGGTGAATCATCCTTTTAGGACTTTGATGAAGATCAGGTTGAGATCACTGTAACATACTTAGTTGGACTCTCTATCTTTCATTTCCTGGATCTCCCCCACCCCCCACAAAGAGGAGAAAGAAGCCTTTCATTTAAATCAGTTTCCCCTGAAATACTGTTAGTGTGATGGACAGCAGTTCATTTTCTGTGTTGAAATTTGATAACAATAGTTTCACAAATAAATGAGCTTTATAGACCTATTTGGTCTAATTTTCAATCTGTTTTTATTTGTTTAGGAATAAAATTGCAATATACTTTACTTTTCAAAGAACTATATGCTAAATATAGTCTGAAAAATGAATTCTAAAACAAATTTCAGGAATAACAAAATTTTCATTATTTTAGTAGGTATGATAATAATTAATAAATGTTACAGAATTATACTAATGGTTTCAGTCCCAAAATATAGCAACCTTACATAACTAATTCTATCTTAATGTCATAGACTCTGACCTTAACCCCAATTTCTATCATTAATATTCCTGATGACAAGAATAATGGATAGGGAAACCAACCAGAAAATATAAATGGTTCAGAGTAAATTTATCTCACCACTGTGAATGGTATAATTTTGATGGTACAGATGGCTTCTCATTGCATGTAGAATAATATTTAAATTTACCACTAAGGCCTTCAGTACCTTATATGACTTGTCCACCTGCCTGCCTGTCCCTCTGATCTCATTTTCTGTTACTTTCTTTTTCCTTTAACATAATCCAGCCTTATCTATCATTCTAATCTGCCAGCATGTCAAATTTATTCCCATCTCAGGAGCTTTGTACTTACTGTTCTTTCCTTTTGAAATACTCTTTCTCCACATCATAAGGCTTTCTCATTCTCATTGTTCTATTCGCAGGCTCATTGGACAGTTCCTCAGAGAGACCTTTGCAGAGCATCCTAGCTAAAGAAGCCCCCTCCACCCACTAACACTATCACATACCAAATTTTCTTTTGCTTATAGCACTTATCACTTTTAAAGTGGCATATTTAAATAAATGCAGTAATTGCAGATAACTATTTTTATGCTATACACTATGTAATGATAGAAAAAAATTGCCAAATACTTTGACATTATGTTTTTAATAGCAGTATTTATTGAGCGTCCACTCTGCCATAGTATCATGTACTAGATGCTGTACCTATTGCTTCAAGAAGATTTTCTGAGTTATTAAAAAATTAATGCTCCACACAGGAAGTGAATGTATGAAAAACGTGTGTGACTATGTATGAAAGTATGTAGAATGTGTATAAAACTGTGTTTTTTCACATGACTGAGGAGTATATGATATTGTATGTTTTGCTACATATTAGTGGAAGATAGGGGAAAGTGTGAGGGTTTGGAGCAATATTACTCAGTTTCAATTTCTGCATATATACCCACTATCTCCTAAAGCAACTGCCTAACCAGATTAGCTTATTTGCATTCTTCAAGTGCCATTACAGCCTAGTTTTCTTCGTTGCTTGCCTTCAGGAAAGTACATTTAGAGCATTATCTATATTGGTAATTATTCATCTATTGCCTCGTTATTTTACTTTGTCTCCTCCACTGGACTTGAAGCTTTGTGAGAGCCAGGACTGTTTTTCCTCGCCATTGAATCTACAGTTGCTAGCACACTGCATTTATTCAGCTCTCAACATTTTCTAATGTATGAAAGAAGGTGCATAGGAAGAATGGAGTGGAGGAGGTGGGAGGAGGCCTTTTAGTAATTCAGTGAACTAGTCTAGGTATATAGGATGACAGAAATCTGACCTAGACAACAGTAGAGGAAATAAGGAGGAAAGGACACAAAAGGAGTATAATACTTTTTAAAAATACATATTTTTTAAGATTTTATTTATTTTATTTTTTAGAGAGGGGAAGGGAGAGAAAAAGAGGGAGAGTAACATCAATGTGTGGTTGCCTCTCACACACCCCCTACTGGGGACCTAGCCTACAAGCCAGGCATGTGCCCCGACTGGGAATAGAACCAGCAAACCTTTGAATCACAGGCTGGCACTCAACCACAGAACCACACCAGCCAGGGGTAAACATATTTTATTGATTGTGCTGTTAGAGTTGGCCCAGTTTTTCCCCTTGGACCCCACCCCTACCCAGCACCTCTAATTCCCCTCAAGCAATCCCCCCACCTTTGTTCATGTCCATGGTACATGCATGTAAGTTCTTTAGCTACTCTGTGTCCTATACTGTACTTTACATCCCCATAGCTATTCTGTGACTACCAATTTATATTTCTTAATCCACCCCTCTTCACCCATTCCCTCAAAACCACCTCCTGTCTGGTAACCATCCAAACACTCTCCATATCCATGATTTTGTCTCTGTTCTTATTTGCTTAGTTTGTGTTTTAGATTGAATTGTTGATAGGTATATGTGGTAATTGCCATTTTATTATTCATAGTTTGGAGCTACTTCTTTTTCTTAAATAAGTTCCTTTAACATTTTATATAATAATGGTTTAGTGATGATGAACTCCTTTCATTTCTCTTGTCTGGAAAGCTCTTTATCTATCCTTCAACTCTAAATATCTTTGCTGGGTAGAGGAATCTTGGCTATAGGTTCTTGCTTTTCATGACTTTGGATATTTCCTGCCAATCCCCTCTAGGCTACAAAGTGTCTTTTAAGAAATCTGCTGACAGCCTTATGGGAACTCCCCTGTAGGTAACAAACTTCTTTTCTCTTGCTGCTTTTAAGATTCTGTCTTTTTCTTTAACTTGGGCATTTTAATTATGATGTGTCTTGGTATGGACTTGTTTGCATCCATCTTGTTTGGGACTCTGTGCTTCCTGGACTTGCATGTCTATTTCCTTCATCAAATCAGGTAAGTTTTCTTGCATTACTTTTTCAAATCGATTTCAATTTCTTGCTCTTTTTCTTTTGCTTCTGGCACCCCTATGATACAAATGTTGGACCTGCTGAAGTTGTCTCAGAGGGTCTTTGCACTCTCCTCCTTTGTTTGGATTCTTTTTTCATCCTGTTGTTCTGATTGGTAGGTTTTTGTTTGCTTGTGTTTCATGTCATTGTTTTGATACTTAGCTTTATCCACTGTACTCTTGATTCCTTGTAAATTGTTCATTTCTGTGAGTATGTCCTTCATTTCTGCTTGGCTCTTTTTTATGCTGTTGAGGTCCTCACTGAGTTCCTTGAGCATCCTTATAATGAGTGTTTTAAGCTCTGTATCTGATAGATTGCTTATCTCCATTTCATTTAACTCTTTCTGGAGCTTTGATCTGTTCTTTCATTTGGGCCATGTTTCTTTGTCCCTTCATTTTGACAGCCTTCCTGTGTTTGTTTCTATATATTAGGTAGAGTGTCTGTGACTCTCTGTCTTGGTAGCGTGGCCTTATATAGTAGGTGTCCTGTAGGGTCCAGTGGCACAGTGCCCCCTATCACCTAAGCTGGGTACTCCAGCTGTGCCCTCTGTGTGGGCTGAGTACACCCTCTTGTAGTTGAGTCTTCGTTGCTGTTAGCAGGCCTCTGGGAGGGATTTGCCCAGGCCATTCAGCTACAAGGACTGGCTGTGACCACTGACCACCAGCCTCCACCCTCCGTGGAAGATAAACTGTGCCAGGGCAGTATGGTTGTGTTTCGACATGGTCTGTAGCAGTCCACTGGGAGTGTGCAGGCTCTTGGGTTTCCCAGGTGGTGAAGGTCAGAGTCAGCCACCACATGTGTTCTGCCTGAGCCACCCAGTGTGAGCTACAAAGCAGTCAGCAGCTGAGTACTATTTGTGCTGGACTGGGAAGTTCTAGGGCAGAGCCAAACTTTGATCTAAAGAGAGCTGGCCCGTAAGTTGGGTAAGGCAGAATCTCAGGTAAACACCAGGGCAGAGCAAACAGCATAAGCCAGGTTGATGGAGTCTCAGATATGGCTCCTGCCGGCCAGCTCTGTGGCTTTTTCTGGGGAGGGCTCAGAAAACACACAATGGCCTCTGCCTGCCTTTCTCTCTGGGAGAAAGCTGTCCCCCAGCTCTTGTCCTGATGCCAGATACTTCATTCCTCCCCATATGCCACTGTTATTTTCAGGCCGCTATCCCAGTGTTTTCGGAGCTCAGAGGGAGTATGTCTATTTAAGTTCCACATGGGCCCTTTAAGAAGAACTGCCAGGGAGTCCAGTAGTTTTTTCACTAACTCCAATCCCACTAGTTTCTACAGCCAGAAGTTAATGGGGGCTCATCTTCCTGGCACTGGTACCCTGGGCACGGGGGGTTGTTATGGGGTTGGGACTCCTCATTTCTAACATATCCCCCCAAATTTTCATCCTCCACACCTGGGTGTTGGATCCACCCATTCCGAGTCTCTGTATTTCCACATCTGCTTCCCATCTGGGTTGATGCAATTTCTTTAGTTCTGTAGTTGTCGGATTTCCAATCAACTCGATTTCAGAGGGTTGTGAGTGATCATTGCTCTGTAGTATAGTTGTAATATTGATGCGATTGTGCAAGGAGGTGAGCTGTGCTTGCCTATACCTCCATCTTGACTGGAACTCTGATAATACTTTTTTTTTAAATGAAGAGCTTGTTAAGAGGTAGAGTTAAGGAAAACAGAAATTGAAGGCTTTCAGGTTTTGACCCTGAGTAATTATAATTGATTGTTAGGTGCTTTTAAGTGAAATTGGGAAGTCATAGAGTAGTAAGCTGATTTTATAAAAGAGAGGGTATAGGTACTTTACATGAATTCTATTCTCCAGCTCCAGATGAGTGACATTTTGTGGCACTGAGGAAATCTAGTATTAACCCTGGAATCTGTTCATAACCATGGAAAATGAGAAAACTGCCATAAGATAGGCAACATCTGATTTCCATAAAAATTTGAACAGGCCACCAACTACAAAAATTAGTAATGTTCATGAGCTCCATCTCAATGCCTGACAAAATAGGATTATTAAACAGATGTTTTGTGAGCACTTAGGTAATGAAGTAGTGATCACTAGGAGCCATGATGAGTTCACCATAACAGATTGCATCAACATAACTTAATTTGTTTTAATAGGATTACTAGATCAGGGAAAGCTATAGACGGTATAAAGCATTTAACTAAGTCGTTTGTTGTGAGCAAATTGAAGAAATGTGGTATTAATAATAGTTCAGTTAGTATATTCAAAACTGGTTGTATAATCATATCTAGAGACATAAATTATTTAATAAAAGGCAATATAGGGAAGTGGCTAAAGTGTGGTTTCTGGAACTAGCCTGCCTAGGTTTCGATGATGGCTCTGTTACTTAGTTATGTGACCTTAGGCAAGGTTGCTTTATCTTTTTAAGCTTCAATTCCTCACCTGTAAAAATAGAAGTAATAATAATTATATTTTCCTTGGAGCACTGTTGTAGAAATTAAATAAATTGTCTAAAAGCACTTGGAATAGTAAGCATTTAATAAATGTGGATATTTTTTAACTAGGAGGAACATCTGTAATGGCCCTTACCCATACCTGTCCCATTTGCAATTGTTATCCCAAATCTGAATGAAGATACATGAATTTGAATTTAAGGATAACCTAAATCTGGGAAAGAGAGAGGTAACACATTGATTAGCAGAATTAGGCTAACAAAAAACCTTCGTAAGCTTAAAGATAATCTGAACTTTGTAAGAAAAAGACTTAAGGGTTTGAATTGACTACAACTTCTATTTTTTTATTTTAATGCTTCATTTATATTTTTATAAATAGTTTATATTTTTCTATTTTATTTTACTTTATTTTTAAATTACTTTATTGTTGTTCAAGTACAGTTGTCTGCATTTACTCCCACCACTCCCCCCATAGCCATTCCCACCTCCCTCCCCTGATTCCACCCCCACTTGGTTTTGTCCATGTGTCCTTTATAGTTGGTTGTTCCTGAAAACTCTTTCTCCCTTTCCCCCCATTATCCCCTCCCACCTCCCCTCCAGTTACTGTGAGATTGTTCTTAATTTCCATGACTATGGTTATGTTTTGCTTGCTTGTTTGTTTTGTTGATTAGGTTCCACTTAAAGGTGAGATCATATGGTATTTGTCTTTCACCGCCTGGCTTATTTTATTTAGCATAATGCTCTCCAGATCCATCCATGCTGTTGCAAAGGGTAGGAGCTCCTTCTTTCTTTCTGCTGCATAAAATTCCATTGTGTAAATGTACCATAGTTTTTTGATCCATTCATTGACTGATGGGCACCTAGGTTACTTCCAACACTTGGCTATTGTTAATTGGGGTGCATAGTTTCTTTTGGATTGGTGTTTCAGGGTTCTTAGGATATAATCCTAGTAGTAGAATTGGTGGGTCAAAAGGCAGATCCATTTTTAGTTTTCTTTGAAAATTCCATAGTGTTTTCCATAGTGGTTATACCAGTCTGCAGTCCTACCAACAGTACACTAGGGTTCCCTTTTCTGCATAACCTCTCCAATACTTGTTGTCTGTTGCTTTGTTTATGATGGCCATTCTGACCAGTGTGAAGTAGTATCTCATTGTGATTTTAATTTGCATCTCTCTGATAGCAAGTGATACTGAGCATCTTTTCATGTGTCTCTGGACCCTCTCTATGGTCTCCTTGGAGAAGTGTCTGTTCAAGTCCTTTGCCCATTTTTAATTGGGTTGTCTGTCTTGCTAGAGTGGAGTTGTGTGAGTTCTTTATACGTTTTGGAGATCAAACCCTTGTCTGAGGTATCATTGGCAAATGTTTTCCCAAACGGTTGGTTCTCTTTTCATTTTAATGCTGTTTTCTTTAGCCATGTAGAAGCTTTTTATTTTGATGAAGTCCCATTTGTTTATTCTTTCCTTTATGTTCCTTGCTCTAGGGGACATATCAGCAAAAATACTGCTATGCGAAATATCTGAGATTTTCCTGCCTATGTTCTCCTCTAGGACTTTAATGGTGTCACGACTTATATTTACATCTTTTATCCACCTCAAATTTATTTTTGTGTATGGTATAAGTTGGTGCTCGAGTTTCTTTTTCTTTCTTCTTTTCTTTTACTATTGAAACTATTACAGATGTCTCCCTTTCCCTCCTCTTTGCCCACCTCCACTCAGTCCCCATGCCCCCTTCCCTCTGGCCATCACCACACTGTCATCTGTGTCTGCAAGTTATGCATATATGTTCTTTGGCTAATTGCTTCACCTTCTTTCATCCACTTACCCTCTCCGCTCTCCCCTCTGACAGCTATCAGTCTGTTCCATGTATTCATGCCTCTGTTTCTATTTTGTTCATCATTTTATTTTGTTCATTAGATTCCACTTACAAGAGAGATCACATGGTATTTTTCTTTCTCTGACTGGCTTACTTCACTTAGCATAATGCTATCCAGGTCCATCCATGCTGTCACAAAAGGTAAGATTTCCTTCTTTTTTATAGCCTTGTAGTATTTCATTTTGTAAATGAGCCACAACTTTTTTTATCCACTCATCTACTGATGGGCTATTTCCGTATCTTGGCTATTGTAAATAACACTGTAATGAAGATAGGGGTGGATACATTCTTTTGAATTAGTGTTTTGAGATTCCTTGGACATTCCCAGAAGTGGGATCAAAGGGAATATACCCTAAGAATATGTGCCCATCGGTTGATGAGCGGGTAAAAAAGCTGTGGTACTTTCACACAACGGATTACTGTACAGCTATAAAAAAGAAGGAATTCCTACTTTTTATGATAGAATGAATGGAACTGGAGAATATTATGCTAAGTGAAATAAGCCAGTCAGTGAAAGACAAATACCATGTGATTCCACTTAAAAGTGAAATTTAAGCCCTGGCTGGCATAGCTCAGTGGATTGAGTGTAGGCTGTGAACCAAAGTGTTGCAGGTTTGATTCCCAGCCAGGGTACATGCCTGGGTTGCAGGCCATAACCCCCAGCAACCGCACATTGATGTTTCTCTCTCTCTCTCTATTTCCCTCCCTTCCCTCTCTAAAAATAAATAAAATCTTTTTTAAAAAGCTATTGGTCGTGCCCCCCCCTTTAAAATAAATAAATAAATAAATAAATAAATAAATAAATAAATAAATAAGAATGAATGAGATTCCTGGCCAAGATGGAGGCATAGGTGGACACATTGTGCCTCCTCACACAACCAAAAGAAAGACAACAGCAAATTTAAATAGAAAAAACAACCAGAACTCACAGAAAATTGAACTGTACGGAAGTCTGACAGCCAAGAAGCTAAAGAAGAAACATTCATCCAGACCAATAGAAGGGGCAGAGACAGGCAGCTGGGGCAGAGAGGACTTGTGGCAAGGCTGTGGCTAGAAGACCAGGGCAGGCAAGGCAGTGTCTGGCAGAGCAGGCAGTCCCACATTTGCATGTGGATAAACCGGGAGGAACAACTAGGGGGTGAGACAGACCAAGCAATCCCTGGTTCCAGCACAGGGAAATAAAGCCTCAAAACCTCTGACTGAAAACACCTGTGGGATTGAGGCAATGGGAGATACTCCCAACCTCACAGGGAAGTTCATTGGAGAGACCCACAGGGTCCTGGAACGTACTCAAACCCACCTACCCAGGAATCAGCACCAGAAGGGCCCAATTTTCTTGTGGGTAGCTGGGGAAGTGACTGAAAGCCAGAGGAGAGCTGAGCTAGCGACATTGTTCCCTCTCAGGCCCCTCCCCCACTGACAGCCTCACAACACAGCGACACCCTGGTGAACACTTAAGGCTCCTCCCCTTACTACAAAACAGATGTGCTAAGACAAAAAATATGGCCCAAGTGAAAAAATAGATGAAAGCTCCAGAAAAAATACAAGTAAGCGACGAAGAGACAGCCAGTCTATCAGGTGCACAGTTCAAAACACTGGTAATCTGGATGCTCACATAAATGGGTGAATATGGTTTCAAAATAGAGGAAAAAATGAAGGCTATGAAAAGTGAAATAAAGGAAAATGTACAGGGAACCAACAGTGACAGGAAGGAAACCGGGGCCCAAATGAGTGATTTGGAACAGAAGGAAGAAAGAAACATTTCTTCAGAACCGAATGAAGAAAGAAGAATTTTAAAAAATGAGGAGAGGCTGAGGAAACTCCAGGACAACTTGAAACATTCCAACATCCAAATCATAGGGGTGCCAGAAGGAGGAGAGGAAGAGCAACAAATTGAAAACTTATTTTAAAAAAATAATGAAGGAGAACTCCAATCTAGCAAAGGAAATAGACTTCCAGGAAGTCCAGGAAGCTCAGAGTCCCAAAGAAGTTGAACCCAAGGAAGCACACACCAAGGCACATCAGAATTGCATTACCCAAGATGAAAGATAAGGAAAAAATCTTAAAGGCAGCAAGAGAAAAGGAGACAGTTACCTACAAAGGAGTTCCCATTAGGCTATCAGTTGATTTCTCAAAAGAAACCTTACAAGCAAGAAGGGGCTGGAAAGAAGTATTTGAAGTCATGAAAAGCAAAGACCTGCATTCAAGATTACTCTATGCAGCAAGGCTATCATTTATAATAGAAGGGCAGATAAAGTACTTCCCAGATAAGGTCAAGTTAAAGGAGTTCATCATCACCAATCCCTTATTATATGAAATATTAAAGGAACTTATCTAAGAAAAAGAAGATCAAAACTGTTTGCACTAAACTGACAACAAACTCACAACTATTAACAACTGAACGTAAAAAAAACAAAGTAAGCAAACAACTAGAACAGGAACAAATCACAGAAATGGAGATCACATGGAGGGTTATCAGCAGGGAGTGGGGAAAATGGGGGAAAGGATACCAGGAATAAGAGGCATAAATGGTAGGTACAAAATAGACAAGAGGAGGGTAAGAACAATATAGGAAATGTAGAAGCTAAAGAACTTAATATACAACCCATGGACATGAACTAAACAGGGGGAATGTGGGTGAGATGGTGTATACAGGGCAGAGGGGAATAATGGGGGCGGGAATTGGACAAGTGTAATAGCATAATCAATAAAATATGTATTTTTAAAAAGTACTTAAAACAGACACATCTGTTTATCAAGGCAACTTACTGTTTCCTAGGTCCAGGGTCAGATGATGGGTTTATGGGTACTCAGTCAATTGTTAGTAAATAATATAAAAAAAAAGAGTGTCATGCATGAAAAAAAAATAAAAATGAATGGACTTATTTATGAATTTTTAAACTACCAAATCTTAGAAGTATTCAAGCAGAGGTAGAATTACTTGTCAGGAATATCACTGTGGGAGTTTCTGTATTAGGTGGGAAATTAGAACTTCAATGTCTCTTCTTGTGTTAATATTCTAAATATAGTGGTTTGAGGACTTTGTGATTTTATATATGTTGAATTTCATTTAACTGGTTTGTCTTCATAAATAGGTAATGATAATTTGTGGCCAATGTTATATACTTCAGCAGCAGTTGAAGTGAATTTGGAAGAGTAGCTGATTTCCAGTGATTTTAACAGACCGGCCCCATATATAGAAGTCTGGTACTCTATTTCAGAAGTGATTGACATCTAGGTACAAAAACATGTAGTTAGCAACCCCTTTGTGTGTTTTCAGAGCATAGAAAAACCTGCTGAGTATATAGGACAGTCTTGTAAGTTCATAAGAGAAGGAATATATAAAATAAATATAAAATTAAGCTTTTATGACAAATAACTCTGTCAAGCACACCTGAAATTTGTATTAACTATTAACCACTTAAAGTTGATTTTTTTCATTATGTTGAAAAATTTTTAAGGTCAGCAATGATTAACAGTTTTTCAATGTGCATTCAATTATTATAAAGATATAAAAACATGCTTCATCATGACAGCATAGAATAATTACTTTTTTAGCATTTGAGTAGAAATCATAAGGGATATTCTTGAAGCTTTTCCCTTAAAGTGCTTGAACATGTTTAGAATAAATTTGTTCTATGCATGGTTCTGGGCCACAAATATCTTCATTACAACGTTTTTGTAAAAATGTATTGTTCTTTTCCATTAAACTTCTGTAACAGACCTTTAATACTCTGTGGTAGATATTTGAAGAGAAGCCTTGGTTTTGAGATAAAACTGCAGTTGCCCTTTTCTCTCGTTTCTTTAGATAAGTGAGCACTAGAAATTATAGATAGCTTTGGCAAGAGTTCAAGGGTTAATGTAGCAGATAAATAAAAGGAATTTTCTGTAAATTGAGATCTGCATTATTTCAGTTGTCTTGTCTTTCCTAACCTAACTCATTTAATTTTAAAAAGTAAATACTTAAATTCTTCCTGACAGTGTGCTCAGCTTTTACTATCGTTTATTACTTCAATTATACTTGATATCACTTAGAACAATCTGCCATTTGGAAATCTCAGTATAGCCTGGAGCTTAGTATTAGATCTGGCTGCTATTGTAACATGTACAGCATATGACATTAATGTATCAAAATTAGATTGGATCATCCCTCCTGGTTAAATTTATTTCACATTTCTTTTGTATTCAGTTAACATAAACCTATTAGGGAAGCTGACACATGGGGAAGGTTGTATAGGAAGGATATTTTTAAAGTATTTTGATTAAAAAATGAAATTATAAAGCCATGGCTTTTCTGAATTGTGTAATCTTTTTTAGTTTTTAAAGATGTCACAAAGCCTAAGTCTTGCATGTATATCATTCGAGTGTGTGTGGTGTAAATAGTAAGAGTTAAAACTTAAAACAATATTTTGATATTTGAGACCTACCATCAAGTATTAAGAGCAATAAGCACATTTAGGTTTATCAGAATAAAAAAGGAATTATTTAATCCACTTAAACCTAAAAAAAGTCTTTATACTGTATTTCTAAAATATAGATTTAGTTGGGCACTATATTTAAAATAATAATAGTTGCCTCCTCCATCTTATAATCATCAAAGCATCTGAGAAGGCATTTCTTGCTTAGTAATATAAATTTCAAAGTTCAGGAATTTACTTTGAATTCTCAAAAACTTAATGATATTCATAGTAATATTCTGGATAAATTGGTATTAGAAACTTTAAAGCATGGATTCTTGGCTTTTTTTTTTTTTTTGGTATTACATACTCTTACTTTGATAGACTCTCAGAAAAATATAGAACATTTTACAAATAACTTTCAAATATTCACAGAGCCCTTGAACTTAGGTTAAGAACTCCATAGTTAAAGGGACAGAAGAAAGCCTTTCATTAATTGAACTTAACTCCTTTCTTTAAATTACACATTTAATGTTTATTCTACCCTTTGGTGTTTAAGCCAAAAAAAGTGCATCTTTCAGAAATAGGAATTGCCTGTATGTTAGCTCATACTAAAAACAAAAATATTAATGACGCTTATCCTAGTTTTTTTCTTTCAGACTTTCCCATCTACAATGTGCATTTATCTGAAAGTAATAGAAAAGCTTGTGAGATACGCCCCAAAGTGGACTCAAATATTTGCAGTAGCAGAATTAATAAATGTGCTAAGATAACCAAATTTTGTATTAAAGTACATGTTTATACAGTAATCTCTGAATAGCACACAAGACTAATGAGTATTAGGTTCATTTTTCTAATAACTTATAGAAATTCAACTTTGTGATGCTTTGCTTTTTATAATTTTAATCACCATAATGCCATCTCTGTGCCAAAAACATCTTTGTAAGCACCACATATATTTAAATAACATACTGTGAGTCTAACAAATCTCAACAAGTGTATTTGGATGAATTTCATAGGCAAAGTTTCATAGGCAAAGAAAACCTGGAAATAAATTTGTCAAACCAAATATAGTCAACTTTCTCATACTCAATAGACGATTACCCAATTTATGAATTGCCTGTTTCTTTTACTTCTCTTCCTGTTGGCCTCTTGAGGCCAGTTCACTCCTCATTAGCACTTCCAGAGAGTGATCAGAGAAACAAGAGGAATCTTAAGTGAGTCACTTTTTAAAAACACTCTTAAACAATTTTTAAAAGGTTTGGTAGTGAAGATTTGGTGGTTGGGCTGTATGTGAATCTTTTTTATCTAAGTTCTGTTTCCTATTTACTATAGACCATTAAAAGTTATCTGGGCTTCTGTATTGTCTCCTGATGTCTTTGAATGTCTGTGTTTCATATGTTGTAAAAAAATGATCAAATGAAATCTTTTAAATGTTTATATTTTTTACCTTTAAAATTTTTTACAGTGTGCTAACAATAGTTGTATAAATGGAGGGATTTTCTAAAGCACTATAAACTATGTTCTTGGTTTTCCAGTTGAGACATTTAGGAAATGATGAAGTACACATTGTTTGGTCAGAGCATACTCGAGACTACAGGAGAGGAATTATTCCTACAGAATTTGGTGATGTCCTTATTGTAATATATCCAATGAGAAATCACATGTTCAGTATCCAGATAATGAAAAAACCGGAGGTAAGAACTTTTTATCTTACATTTTAATAATATATTTTTAGTTCTTTATGGGTTTGTTTCTTTCCTTCTTTCAGAAAGATTAGGCTAGGCATTAATTTATGAAATGGTGGGAAATGAGACAGACTCCAGTAGCTCTGTGAATTGTCTTAGTCTGGTTCAGAAAGACCTAGAACAGGAACAGTAGCAAGAAACTATATTCAAATGGAAGAAGGCTTGATAATGCTAGAGTGGCAGTCCTTTTATGCTAAGCTCATAAAAGTGCTTATGTTTTATTAAAAGGATGATTAATATTTCCTTTAGAACAGGAACATGATTCCTATATTTTTAGTTGATATATCATATTAAGATTACATGAATATTTAGTTGTGTCACTTAATAAATAAGTTCTAAAAACATTTTTTTTATAAAGCCAAGTAGTTCTAGTTGGATGTTTTATACTGTAGGGTTGAAACACACTTGCAGAATTATTTCCTATCAAAATAATAAATGTTTGGTAATATTTTGGTGTCTTTCTTACTTGTTTTTAATTGAATACTTTCAGTTTATAGAAAACTTAATTTTTGACAGTTGATCATGAATCTTAAGAATTTCTTAAGTCAGATTAAGCTTTCTATGTGTGAATTGAAGTTTATGGCCAGGCTTTGTTTTTAGGGTTCATCTAAACCAGAGGTCAGCACACTGTGGCCCACTTTCTATTTTTGTACAACCCACAAGCTAAGAATGCTTTTTACATTTTAATTGGCTTTTCTTTTTTAAAAAAAATTGAAGAATAATATACAGCAGAGACAATATGTGACCACAAGCCTAAAATATTTATTACATTATTCACAGCTCATGTCTTTGCCTTTACCTGCCATTTATACCAACCATAGTCAAATAGAATAACTTTTGAAATTGTCAGTCACCTGATAAAAATGACAATTTATGTGATAGAAGTGTTTCGGGTTGTGTAATAAAGCTGGTATTACACAAAAATAATTAAAAATAATTTGCTGCCTATAAGAATGTATATCTTTCCTGTGTTTACTCAGTGAAGGAAGAGGAATTTACTTCCATAGTTGGATTTTTTTGCACAATTGAGGCTATAAAAATTTGAAAGTTGGTAGGGAATATAAATTATTTAGCCTGTTACATGAAATACACAGTTCTTGTGAATGAAACCTGCAGTCTGTTGATGTTTTTTGTTTACTGTTCTAGTGTGAATTACCCATAGTAGAAAATAATTGAATTTGAATAGTACTTCTACTGAAAAAAGGACTAAGGGTGAAGCAAAAGTACTTCTGTATGCAAACAGTGTTTGTTTTTCCCTACAGCCTTTCACCAATTTTAGTATAAAATTATGTTCTAATTTTTCGTTCAGGTTCCCTTCTTTGGCCCACTTTTTGATGGTGCTATTGTGAATGGAAAGGTCCTACCCATTATGGTTCGAGCAACAGCTATCAATGCAAGCCGTGCTCTGAAATCACTGATTCCATTGTATCAAAACTTGTATCCTTTTTAACAGTATGGTTTCCATTCTAATATATGTCTGCTTTGCAAGGTAAATATTTCTCGTGTTGTTAAGACCTTTGAATTTCTTTTTATTGATATATAGGTGATGGAGTGAGCATTTAGGATAGTTGTTGAATGGTGTAATTTCTTTATACACTTTTAATTCAGTACTTAATTACCATTTGGTTAATTAATTTGAGCCCCACTGTGTGCTAGGCACTCCACTACTCCAGATACAGAGATAACCAACACAGTTCTCAGAAGATACTCGATCTAGGTAAATAAATAAACTATTTTCAGTATATGTGATATATATGCTATAGTAGTTTTGCAGAGTATTCTGGAAGTATATAACAAGGGGCCTCTCTTTTAGCTGGAAGGTGCTGTGGTATCTGGAAACACTTCTGAGAAATGTGAGGATTGAGCCAATCATGAAGGGTGATTGAGTTTATTGGGTGGATGAAATTAAGAGCATTCCAGAAGCAGGGGGAAGCATAGAGATATGGAAGTTTGAGAGAACATGGAGTGTTTAAGAACACGGCTACTGGAGCCAGATTGCCTGCACTCAAATGCTGGCCACCACTTGTAGCCTTGGGCAAATTATTCAACCTCTCTCAGCCTCAATTTTTTTAATGTATAAAATGAGAGTGATAATGATATCTAGCTCATGGTGTTATGAGAACTGAATGAATCAACTTGTGTAAAGCTCTTAGAACAGTGCCTGGAACACAATATACATACAGTTTTAAATTTTACACTGTTTTCTGATATTCCTTTCTAAAATAGGTGTTTTCTTTTACTTTTTCTGTATGATTAAAAACATTTTAATTCTTTTTATTTAATAAATTATGGATTTAAGCTTTACAGGGAAGGCTTTTTAAAATACTTTATGTTCTATTCCACATGAAATGGATTTATCATATGTGTACTGCATGCATATTTTTTGATAAAAATTGGCTTATGCAGTCTGATTTCTATGTAATTTCTCATGTATTCTGACACTGTGAAATGGAATTGTAGGGAGACTGTGACATGTTACACTGATTAAGCTGAATGACATTTATATAGTATTTCTTATTTATGGCAGTTATATCTTCACTTTAAGTTGAAAACTCAGATTTGAAGTGGTCATTGTGGTAAAATACAAGGATTCAGTTTATTAACTTCTTGACTATCTCTAGAGAGGAAACTAATCCTACAAGAAATAATCAGATTATTACCTACTAACTAATTTTATCCACATTGTCAGCTCCACTGAAGCTGTCTTCTTTCTGACCTTTGCTTCTTTACTGTTCACCTGATCCTGGTGGTCATCCTGAGGTTAGTGTCCTCTACAATTTTATTTAAGACACAGTTGAAAGTATGCCTTAAATCTTTTGGGAAAGTGGTAGAGAGAGATTAGATTGTGACACAGAACTCTATTTGCCTCTTGTGTTATACAGCAGGAACTTGAATTATTGAGCAAACACAAACTATTTCTGACCCAAGGTGCAAATAACATTTAAGATGCACACTTTACCAAGAAGTTTTTAAAAATGCAAAATTAAAAGTGTTGGGAATATGGCTTAATTTCCTTTTCCTGTACCTAAGTTCACACTGTTGAGAGCTATTTCATCTTTGCATGTTACACTAGAGGTATGATAATGAGATTTGCAGTTAGAAAATACTGATTTTAACTCACACTCTGCATTATGAGCTTGGCCAAGTCACAGAATCTCTAAACCTCACTTTACTCATCTGTAAAAGACAAGCTAATGCCCGTCTCAGAATTGTTGTGAAGGTTAAATGAGATAATGAATTTGGATGTGCTTAGTAAATGAAGTTACTTTTTTTGTGTGCAGTGATTAATTCTGTTATGTGTAAAGATTATAGTCAATATAAAACAGTGCTACCAACACCATGGAATTGCCTAATTGGATTTTTATGTTTGCTTGGTTGGTAGGTTAATTGATTGAATTGGATTTTCAAGCCTGCTCCATGAAGTTAGTAATAGTTAAATCTTGCTGAGACATTGAATAGATATCACAATGGAAAAAACTCTAAAATGAGAGATAATTTCAGACAAAAACAGTAAACATGAACACTTTCTTTGCACAACAAATATGAGCAGTTTCTATCAGCAAAATCACTATCGAAGCACTCACAGTAAAAGCATTAAATAAGATAGATCAAACAAAATTTTCTTGATTTAGGAGCTTGAATTTAAAGGCTATATGGGAAGTATTTTCCCATACTGTTAAAATATACAATAAAGATACTCCTAGTCTTTGCCAATCTGAAGAACATATAGTCTCTTTTGACAGAGATTTTCCAAGTTCTATATTAACTCTAAATGTTGGGGAAAACTGACATCACAGAGATGGATTACTTGATTTTTAAGTGAAAGTTTATATAACAAATTACAACTAGATGTTTTTTATTTTAAGATATTGAAATATGGATATGTCTTTTAATTTTAAATAACAAATAAATATTTCAGAAATATATTAAATTTTAAAATGTTTTTGACCAATCCAGATAAGAAAAAAAATGTGTTCTAAAACAGATTAATAAAACTTAACAGAAATTACAACAAAAATTGAGATAGAAGTAGGCTTTGAAAACCACCAGAGTTACTACTTTAATCCTCATAAGAAAAGTGAAGGGCTAAAATAATATGTAATAAACTCAATTATATTTGATAATTGTACTGCTGTGTCAGTTATTTTATGCCCAATAAAAATACCCACTAAGATGCCACAGCATAAATTGTGCTATTTATGATCATTAAATATAGTTTAAATTTTATCATTGGAACATCTTCTGTGTCTATGAATCTAATGTTGTTCACTAAATGAGGACAATATTGATTGTCATATGCTGCCCAAATCGATCGTGCTAGCAGCCAGAATTACAGTAATCTGTCAGTATCGATGACTGTCTTTAAAGCTTTGAAACCTCTCCCTCACTTCACTTGTCATTTCTTGCATTGCTTGTACTTGAAAAGCATTTCCTTGCAATCTCTGACTTTGTCAATTAGGTACTTTTTTTGTCTCTAGCTCAATTTGTTGGTTTGAGCATGCAATTACAACTGAAGTAGAACACTGGAGAGGAAGATTAGGCAGATTCTGGGTAACCATTGGACCTGACAGGTATTTCAAGTTGATCTTAGCTATTATTACTGGGGGGGGGGGGGGAGAGGGAGGGAGATTGATTTGGATTTTTGGAGGGAGGTGTTTGTTTGTTTGTTTTTTGTGGCTTTTTTGCAATGGAAATAATAATTCCAAAGCATTAATTTCAGGATCTTAACTATAATGATCTATTTCTTAGATAAACGTTTTAAGCAAATTATTTTGACCCTAGAGATACTATTGTACATATATTAAATATGGTACTCCCATGTATATACTGTTTCTTTTCCTTTTTTAAATTTATTTTTAATCATTTTTTATTGTTACTCTATTGCAGTTGTCCCAGTTTTTCCCCCTTTGTCCTCCTCCACCCAACCCAGACCTCACTCTTACAGTTAATCCCCACACTGTTGTCCATGTCCATGGGTCATTCATACATGTTATTTGTCTATACCCTTTCACTTCCTTCCACCATTATTCCCTTCCTACCTCCCCTTTGCTCACTTTTAGTCTGTTTCATGTTTCCATGCCTGTGGTTCTATTTTGTTCATTAGTTTATTGTTCATTAGATTCCTCTTATAGGTGAGATCATATGATACTTGTCTTTCACTGACTGGTTTATTTCACATAGCATAATATTCTCCAGTTCCATCCATGCTGTTGCAGAAGGTAGGAAATTCTTCTTTCTTTCTGGTATGTAGTATTCAATTGTGTAAATGCACCACAGGTTTTTGATCCATTCATTTGCTGATGGACACTTAGGCTATTTCCAGCACTTGGCTATTGTAAATAGTGCCACTATGAACATTGGGGTGCATAAGTTCTTTTGAATTGGTGACCCAGGATTCTTAGTGTATATTTCCAACAGCAGAATTGCTGGGTAAAAAGGAAGTTCCATTTTTAGTTTTTTGAGGAAATTCCATACTGTTTTCCACGGTGGCTATACCAGTCTGCATTCCCACCAACAGTACACTAGAGTTCCCTTTTCTCTGAATCCTCTTCAGTACTTTTTTGTTGATTTGTTAATGATGGCCATTCTCACAGGTGTGATATCTCATTGTGGTTTTAATTTGTATCTCTCTGATGGCTAGTGATGCTCAGCATCTTTTCATGTGTCTGTGGTCCATCAGTAGGTCCTCCTTGGAGAAGAGTCTATTCAGATACTTTGCCCATTTTTTAGTAGGATTGTTTGTCTTCCTTGTGTCAAGTCATATGAGTTCTTTATACAGGGTCCAGCACAAATAATGCCCTTTTTTTTATTACAGGACTTTTTATTACAAAATCATAAACATGTAATTCCATAGCATAACAATATCACACTCAAGCACACAATATAACATTTTAGGTGAAATATTCAGATTAAAACTATAATTATTATACCCATATTATTACCCTACCAACCACAGTCAAGTAGGCATTACTTCTGCAGGACCTTTTATATTTTGGAGATCAGACCCTTGCCTGATATATCATTGGCAAATATGTTCTCCCGTATACTCGGTTCCCTTTTCATTTTGATGATGATTTCTTTAGCCACGCAGAGTAATCTATAGATTCAACACAATTCCTATTAAAATTGGAATTGGTGTGTGTGTGTGTGTGTGTGTGTGTGTGTGGCAATATACCAATGGCATATTTCACACATCTAGAATAAATATGTCAAAAATTTATATGGAACCAAAAAAGACCCCAAATAATCTCAGCAGTCTTAAGAAAGAAGAACAAAGGAGGCTCACAATGCCCAATATCAAACTATACTACAAGGCCACTGTAATCAAAACAGTGTGGTACTGGCATAAGAAAAGACACATAGATCAGTGGAACAGAATAGAGCCCAGAAATAAACCCAAGTCTATATGGTCAATTAATATTCAACAAAGGGGACATGAGCATATAGTGAAGCAAAGATAGGCTCTTCAATAAATGGTGTTGGGAGAACTGGACTGGCACATGTAAAAAAATGAAACAAGACCACCAACATATATTATATACCAGAATAGACTCAAAGTAGATAAAAGACTTAAATATAAATCATGATGCCATAAAATTCCTAGAGGAAAATATAGGCAGGGAAATTTCAGATACCTCATGTAGCAATAATTTTTGCCAGTTTATCTCCTAGGACAAAGTAAATAAAAGGGACTACATCAAACTAAAAGGCTTTTCCTTTTTTAATGTGAGATTTATTAAACATAGAAATTTTTAGAAGCTACAGCATATAATCATGTATTAAGGTTCTTGGAAAAACAGAATCAATATGATATGTGCTTACATACATAAAGATTGATTTTAGGTTATTGGCTTATACAGTTGTGGGAACCAGCAAGTCTGAAATCTGCAGGAGTCCCTGAGCACAGTTTGACGTTGTAGTCTGAGTCAGAAGGTATCTGGAGGTAAAATTCCTTTCTTCCTTGGGAATCTCAGTCTTTTCTCATAAGGCCTTCAGCTAATTAAAAGAGGCCCACCCACATCATGGAGAGTATTCTGCTTTACTCAGAGTCTCATGATTTAAAAGATAATCACATCTAAAACGTACCTTTACAACAACATCTAGACTGGTGTTTGACCAAAAACTGGATAGTATTGCCTAGCCAAGTTAACATAAAATTAACCATCTCACATGTCCTATTTTCCTTAGGGTTTTTTAAAAGCTTTTTTACTGTACAATATAGTTTGAGAAAAGTACATAAATCCAAAATGTACTGTATGTGAATAATTCCAGTTTAATCGCCACCAGGTCAAGAAATAGAACTTTAGTCCTTTTCTTCTGTCAGAAATATTTATTAATCACTAACATGGTAGTGGTAAAGATGCAGAGACAAATCAGGTGGTACTGTTGTCTTTAATAAGTTTATCATTTAATGGGGAGAGAATAATGTGTTCATTATTATAACACAAGGTACAACATGCATAGTAGAGTTATAGGTGAAATGCTGTGGGAGTTCCAAGGAAGCATTACTTTGTAGTAAGAAAATCAGGGAAGAATTTATAGAAAACCTGGGCCTCAAAGGCTGAGATTTGAGTAGATGGAATGTAGCATGTCTGTTATAATTCTCATACAATAATTTATATTTTAGGGTATATATATGTGTGTCTATATGTACCTAGTACATATGGTATATTCTGAAATACACAATATGGGGGGGCATTCTAAAATTAAATGGCATCTTTAAAAAAACCACTTTCTTCCTAGGTTTAATAATCTTTCCTACCAAACCAATATTATTTGATTTCTTCTAATCTGTTTAGATTTGACTTTTTCTTAAATGCCAGGATTGGGTTTCTGTTTAACTTTATCAGACAAATTACCAGAAGTCAATGGTCATTCTTCAATTAGTCACAGTTTGTTATCCCTGCAGTTTTACTACTTAAATGTAAAGAAACTGTTGCAAAAGTATGAGAGCCAAAATGAAATGAAATGTAATTGATTGGCTCCACTAATGTAGTTTGCCATTCATTATGATAGACCATTATAAAACCTCTTAGGAAGGCTCATCAATATTGCTGCCATTTCATGTTTGAAGAAAGTGTGTTTATTGAGAAACTACATAATTTTTTATATCTACTGTCTTCTGTAAATCATTTATTTAGAAGATACTATTGATAAGTGTGCTTAATTTACGTATCAGTTATATTTTAAATTTCAGAGGCTGGTTGTTGGGAAATAAGCATGGGCTTCAGAGTCAGGAGCCATTTATTGTGTCACAGTCTTTTTGTCTACTTTCTCATCTGTTAAAAACATTGCCAAACTCAGGATTGTTGTAAGGATTAAATGAGATTACCTACTTGAAGCACTAAGCAGCCTATTTGTCCTGTAGTAGGAGATTAGGAAATGGTAACTACCTGGTAGTTGATGATGTTACCATTATTATTATTCATCCACATTGACACTTTCTGGAAATATTCTTCTAAAACACAAGACTTTGACCTGATGACAGTGACAGATGGGGAGAGTACAGTTTTATGTCCTCCCCAAGAAAAAGGCAGCTCACAGCTGTGGCCCTGACAGTTTGCACTCCTTCCTGCATGGCAAGGAAGGCAGGTACCCACAGGCGAGCAGCGGGGGCAGCTATGAGAGGAGTCTAGACACTGCTGAGATCCTCAATTTTATTTCTTGGACTTCTGTACCATCTACATCATTAGGAGCTTTCAGTATCTTTCAAGTGCCATTTGTTCTACATACATAACTAAATGAAAGTCTTAAACTTTATGGACAGATTGGTTGTTAAATACTCTAAGATCTTTGATTATGGTCATTTATGCTTCAAAAGAAGAGAAGATAATTTTTTAAATAAAATATATCACCAACTGAGTGATCCAGGTTTTGTGGCCCCGGAAATGTTTACAGCACTTGTGCCTTTGCTATTTAATCATTGTATTAGGACCTAAGAACAGACAAACATTCCATTTACCTAACAATCTGCTCTGTAATTGGAATGTTTAGGTCTCCTGTGTTAAAGACATGGGCATTGCTGTTGAAGAATTGCTTGGTAAAAAGTTGTGACTAAACATCCCCTTGGCCTCGATTTTGCTTTAAAACCTTATACTCTGTGTGTACACACATAGCATTATTTAAACAAGGGCCTGCATATGTGCAACACTTCTGTTGTGACTCTAATACATTCTTCACTACACCAATTTTAACTTGTTCAGCTATTCTTTTTGAGGAATGGCATTATATGCCTATTGATGATGTCACTGGTATTTCAGAGGATTCCTTACAATCATTGTGGGAATATTTTATCGCATACCTTCAAAGGTGTGAGTTTGGGTCTAACCAATCTGCCAGTGTCCTCTCAAAAAATTATAAAAATAATATATATAAATTTCTCTGATATGTAATAAATTTTGATAATGGAGGAAGTTTATTATGTGGAATTGAAACCAGTATATCTGAAAATAGTATTCTCTTAATGTTTTCTAGAGGTGATATCTTTGAAAGTTTTACTAATATTAATTACTTTCCTTCATATATAACTATGGGAACTCACAAAAAGGAGTTTAGTACATGATCAACTTTTATTTCTATTATCATCGTATTAATTATAAAGATATTTTAAGTTTTTATTCTCTACTGGGAACTAAGTGCACTTATGACAAATTATTTTTTATTTTTAAAAGCATATTTTACTCAATATGCTATTACAGTTGTCCCATTTTTTTTCTCTCCTCTTTATTCTCCTCCACCCTGCAGCCCCATCACACCAGCATTCCCCCACCTTAATTCATGTCCATGGGTCATGCATATAAGTTCTTCGGCTTCTCTATTTCCTATACTATTCTTAACCTCCCTGTCTATTTTGCACCTACCATTTATGCTTCTTATTCCCTGTACCTTTTCCCCCATTCTCCTCCCTTCCCCTTCCTGCCAATAACCTTCCATGTGATCGTGATCTCCATTTCTGTGATTCTGTTCCTATTCTAGTTGTTTTCTTTATTTTTGTTTTTCTTCTTTTCAGGTTTTGTTGATAGTTGTGAGTCTGTTGTCATTTTACTGTTCATAGCATTGATCATCATCTTTTTCTTAGACAAGTTTAACATTTTATATAATAAGGGCTTGGTGATGATGAACTCCTTTAACTTGACCTTATCTGGGAAACACTTTATCTGCCCTTCCATTCTAAATGATAGCTTTGCTGGATATAGTAATATAAGTTCAAGGTGTCCTTGCTTTTCATGACTTTGCATACTTCTTTCCAGCCTCATCTTGCCTGCAAGGTTTCTTTTGAGAAATGAGCTGATACTCGCATGGGAACTCTTTTGTAGGTAACTGTCTCCTTTTCTCTTGCTACTTTTAAGATTTTCTCCTTATCTTTAATCTTGGGTAATGTAATTATGCTGTGCCTTGGTGTGTGCTTCCTTGGATCCAACTTCTTTGGGACTCTTGGAGCTTCCTGGATGACTATTTCCTTTGCCAGATTAGGGAACTTTTCCTTCATTATTTTTCAAATAACTTGGCGATTTCTTGGTCTTCCTCTTCTCCTTCTGACACCCCTATGATTTGAATATTGGGACATTTAAAGTAGTCCCAGAGGTTGCTGAGCTCTCCTCACTTTTTTGAATTCTTATTTCTTCATTCTGCTCTGGATGAATGTTTATTTCTTCCTTCTTCAGATCATTGATTTGAGTCCTGGTTTCCTTTCCTTCATTGTTGGTTCCCTATGTTTTTCTTTACTTCACTTTTCATAACCTTCACTTTTTCCTGTATTTTGCGACCATACTCAACCATTTTTCTGAGCAGCCTGATTACCAGTGTTTCAAACTCTTCATCTGATAGGTTGGCTATCTCTTCATCACTTAGTTCTATTTTTAGAGTTTGATCTGTTCTTTCATTTGGGTGATATTTGTTTGTCTCAGTGCACCTGTTATGTTGTAAGGGGTGGAGCCTTAGGTATTTGCCAGGCAGGGTAACCCTCTTTGCTGTGTTGTGTCTCTGTGTGCAGGGGAGGGGCCCAAGAAGGAACAGTGCCGCTTGCTTGGTCACTTTTCCCACTACCCACAAGCAAATTGGGCCCTTCTTATGCTGATTCCCAGGTGGGTGGGTTTGTATGTGTTCTACAACCCTGTGGGTCTCTGCAACGAACTCTCCTAAAAGGCTAGGAGTTTCTCCCACTACCATAATCCCCACAGGTTTTTACAGCCAGAGAATTTGAGGCTTACTTTTCCTGCCCTGGAACCCTGGGCTGCGAGGTCTGTCTCACTTCCCAGTTGTCCCGCTTTATCCACACACAAATGTAAGCCCGCCAAGTCCACCAACCACAGACTTGCCCATGCAGGTCCACTAGCTGCCCCTTTGCCATGTGTTTTCTCTGCCCCTTCTGTTGGTCTCAATGAATGTTTCTTCTTTAACTCCTTGGTTATTGCACTTCTATACAGTTTGATTTTCTGGCAGTTCTGATTATTTTTCGTTTTTAAATTTGTTCTCATTTTTTCCTATCAATAATTATTTTATTTTTTAATTTTTTGTTGTTCAAGTACAGTTGTCTCCATTTCCCCCATCACTTCCCCCCACCCATCCTCACCTCCCACCCTTGATCCTACCTCCCTTTGGCTTTGTCCATGTGTCCTTTATACATGTTCCTTCGTGACCCTTCCTGATTTTCTCCCCATTATAGTCTCCTTCCTCCCCTCTGGTTAGAGTCAGTTTGTTCTTTATTTCAATGTCTCTGGTTATACTTTGCTTGCTTGTTTGTTTGTTTTGTTGATTAGATTTCACTTAGCATAATGCTCCTCAGATCCACCCATGCTGTCGCAAAGAGTAGGAGCTCCTTTCTTTCTGCTGCATAGTATTCTGTTGTATAAATGTACCATGGTTTTTGATCCATTCATTTACTGATGGACACTTAGGTTGCTTCTGGCACTTGGCTATTGTAAATTGTGCTGCTATGAACATTGGGGTGCATAGGTTTGTTTGGATTGGTGTTTTGGGATTCTTAGGGTATAATCCCAGCAGTGAATTTGCTGGTTCAAAAGGCAGTTCCACTTTTAGTTTTCTGAGGAAATTCCATACTGTTTTCCACAGTGGCTGTTCCAGTCTGCATTCCCACCAACAGTGCACTAGGGTTCCCTTTTCTCCACAGCCTCACCAGCACTTGTTGATGGTTGATTTGTTTATGATGCCCATTCTGACCAGTGTGAAATCGTATCTCATTGTAATTTTAATTTGTATCTCTGATAGCTAGTGATGCTGAGTATCCTTTCATATGTCTCTGGGCACTCTATATGTCCTCCTTGGAGAAATGTCTATCCAGGTCCTTTTCCCATTTTTAGTTGAATTGTTTGTTTTCCTGGTGTGGAGTCGTGTGAATTCTTTATATATTTTGGAAATCAAACCCTTGTCCAAGGTATCATTTCCAAATATATCTTCCCATACGTTTGGTTCCCTTTTCATTTTGCTGATGTTTTCTTTAGCTGTGTAGGAGCTTTTTATTTTGATGAAGTCCCATTTGTTTATTCTTGCCTTTATATCCCTTGCTCTAGGGGACAGTCTATCAGTGAAAATATTGCTGAGTAGAATATCTGAGATTTTCCCTACTATGGTCTCCTCTAGGACTTTTATGGTGTCATGATTTATATTTAAGTCTTTTATCCATCTTGAGTTTATTTTTGTGTATGGTGTAAGTTGGTGGTTAAATTTCTTCTTTTTTTTTTTTTTGCATGTAACTGCACAGATCTCCCAACACCATTTGTGGGAGAGACTATTTTTACTCCATTGTATGCATCTGCCCCCTTCGTTGAATATTAATTGACCATCGAGACTTGGGTTTATTTCTGGGCTCTCTATTCTGTTCCATTGATCTATGTGTCTGTTCTTACCCCAGTACCAGACTGTTCTGATTATGGTGGCCTTGTAAGATAGTTTGATATCAGATGTAATCTATCCTCCTTTGTTCTTCTTTCTCAAAATTTTGTGGTTATTTAGGGTCATTTATGGTTCCATATATAAATTTTTGAAATGTTTCTTCTATATCAGTGAGCTATGTCATTGGTATTTTAACAGAGGTTGCATTCAATCTATAAATTGCTTTGGGTAGTATGGACATTTGATGATGTTAATTCTTCCCATCCATGAATACAGTACATGCTACCATTTGTTTATGTCTTCCTTAATTTCTTTCTTCACTGTTGGGTAGTTTTCTAAGTACAGGTCTTTTACCTCCTTTGGTAGGTTTATTCATAGATACTTTATTTTCTTGTTGCCACATCAAATAGGTTTTTTTTTCCTTATTTCTGTTTCTGATATTTCATTGTTGACATACAGAAATGCCTTCAATTTCTGAATATTGACTTTGTATCCTGCTGTTACGCCAAATTCACTTATTAGGTCAAGTAGTTTTTTAGTGGAGCCTGTAGGATTTTCTGTGTACACTATCATGTCATCTGCAAACAGTGACAGTTTTGCTTTCTCCTTTCTAATTTGGATGCCTTTTATTTCTTTTTCTTGTCTGATTACTGTGCCTAGGACTTCTAATACTATGTTGAATAAAACAGGTGAAAGCAGACATCCTTGTCTTGTTCCTGATCTTAGTGGGAAAACTTTTAGTTTTTGTCTATTGAGTATGATGTTAGCTGTCGGTTTCTCATATATGGCCTTTATTATGTTGAGGAATGCTCCCTCTCCTCCCATTCTGCTGAGTGCTTTTATCATAAATGGGTGGTGTACCTCATCAAATGCTTTTTCAGCATCTCTTGATATGATCATGAGATTTTTGTCATTCCTTTTGTTTATATGATGTATTATGTTTATTGATTTGGGAATATTTTACCACCCTTCCATCCCTGGGATGAAATCCACCTGATCCTGGTATATGATCTCTTTAATGTATTGCTGGATGCAGTTTGCCAATATTTTGTTGATTTTAACATCTATCTTCATCAGTGATACTCGCCTGTTGTTGTTTTTTTTTTCTTTGCTGTATCCTTATCCTGTTTTTGGATTAGGATGATACTGGCTTCATAAAAAAAGTTTTGGGAGTCTTCCCTCTTCTTGGATTTTTTGGAATAGTCTGTAAAGGATAGGGGTTAGCTCTTCCTTAAATGTGTTCTAAAATTCTCCTGTGAAAGCATCCATCCCAGGGTTTTTGTGTGCCATGAGTTTTTTTATTACTGCTTCAATTTCACCAGAAGTTATTGGTCTGTTCAGGCTTTCTGCTGCTTCTTCATTCAGCTTTGGAAGATTGTATTTTTCTAGAAATTTGTCCATTTCATGTAGGTTTTCAAATTTCTTGACATATAGTTGTTTGTTGTAATTTCTTACAATCCTTTGTATTTCTGTGGTATCAGTTGTAATCTCTCCTCTTTCATTTCTGATTTTGTTTATTTGGGTTCTCTCTTTTTCTTGATGAGTCTGCTTAAAGGCTTGTGAATTTTGTTTATCTTTCCAAAGAGCCAGCTTCTGGATTTAGTGATCCTTTGAATTGTTCTTTTATTCTCTATGTCATTTAATGCTGCTCTGATCTTGGTTATTTCCTTCCTTCCAATCACTCTGGGCTTTGTTTGTTGCTATTCCTCCAGTTGTTGTAGATGTAGTTAGGTTGTTTACTTGAAATATTTCTACTTTGTTTTAGGTAGGCCTGCATTGCTATGAACTTCCCACTCAGAGCTGTCTTTGCTGTGTCCCATAAGTTTTGGACTATTGTGAGTTCATTTCCATTTGTTTCCAGAAACTTTTTGATTTCTTCCTTATTCTCATTATTGACCCACTCATTGTTTAATATCATGCTATTCAATCTCCAGGAATTTGAGTGTTTTTGAGTTTTTTCTTTGACATTGGTATCTAGTTTCAGGCCTTTGTGGCCAGAGAAAATGCTTGATACGATTATAATTTTCTTCAATTTGTTGAGGCTTGTTTTGTGTCCTGTTGTGTGGTCTGTCTTTGAAAATGTTCCATGTGCATTGGAAAAGAATGTGTATTTTGCTTCTTTGTATGTGTGTGTGTATACATATCATATATATATGATGTTTATATCATATATACACACATATCAGTTAAGTCCATTTGATCTGGGACATTGTTCAATGCTGCAGTATCCTTGTTGATATTTTGTTTGGAAGACCTATCCATTTTTGACAGTGGGTGTTAAAATCCTCTAGTATAAGTATGTTGCTGTCTATATCTTTCTTGAAGTCCTCCAAGATTTTTCTGAAATCTTTGGGTGCTCCTATGTTGGGTTCATATATGTTTACAATGTTTATGTCTTCCTGATGGATTCTTCCTTTCAGTATTATGACGTGTTCTTTTGGGTCTCTTTTTGTGGTCTTTGTTTTGAAGTCTATTTTGTCTGACATAAGTATTGCTACCCTGGCTTTTTCTTTTTTCCTGACCATTTGCTTGGAATATTTTTTCACACTTCTTGACTTTCAGCCTGTGTAGGTCTTTTGTTCTGAGGTGGGTCTCTTATAAGCAGCACATGTGTAGGTCATGTTTTCATATCTGTTCAGCTACCCTGTGTGTTTTGATTGGAGCATTTAATCCATCACATTTAAAGTATTTATTTATAGGTACTTATTCATTACCATTTTACCTTCTTTGTACCTGTGATCCTGTCTCTCATTCTTTTTCTTCCTTTCTTAAAGCAGACCCTTTAGCATCTCTTACAGAGCTGGTTTGGAGGATGTGTATTCTTTGAGGCTTCTTTTGTCTGGGAAATTACTTATTTCACCTTTCATTTTAATTGAGAGCCTTGCTGGGTAGAGTAGTCTTGGTTGCAGGCCTTTGGTTTTCTTGGAATATTTCTTGCCATTCCCTTCTGGCTTATAATGTTTCCATTGAGCAGTCAACTGTTAGTGTTATTGCGGCTCCCTTGTATGTTACTTCCTGTTTCTCCCTTGCTGCCTTTAAAATGTCTGTCTTTGAATTTTGCCATTTTAATTATGATGTGTTTTGAAGTGGGTTTCTTTGGGTTCCTCCTGATTGGGACCCTTTGTGCTTCCTGGAATTGTGTGACTTTTTCTCTCATCAAATTAGGGAAGTTTTCTATCATTACTTTTTCAAACAGGTTTTCTATCCCTTGCTTCTCTTCTTCTGCTTCTGGTATCCCTATTATACAGATATTATTATGTATCATATTGTCCTGCAGTTCCCTTACCACCTCTTAATTCTTTCTGAGCCTCTTTTCCTTTTCTAGCTCTTTCTGGGAGTTTTTTTCTACCTTGTCCTGCAGCTCACTGATTCAGTACTCCACTTCATCTAGCCTGCTTTTGATTCTTTCTACTATGTTCTTCAATTCAGAAATTTATTCTTCATTTCCTCTTGGCTCCTGTTGTTTCTATGTCTGTTTTCATGCTGATATAGTTGGCAGTAAGTTCCTCATAGCTTCCCTGTAGTTTTCAGTAATTCTTACTGAAGTCATTGAGCTTCCTCATAACCACCATTTTGAACTCAATTGTCTGATAGTTGACTTGCCTCTTTTTCATTTAGCACTTTTTCTGAGTATTCCTCCTTTCCTTTCAGTTGGGGGTTGTTTCTTTGTCTTCCCGTTATTTGTGAGACTCTTCTTGTTTGCTTTTGCTTCTTAAATTCGTCTGTTTTGACTCCCTGACTTTGTGGTGTGAACGTCTCTGGTAGGGAACCTGTGTGATGCAGTGGTGCAGTCTCCTTGATCTCCTGAACTAGGATGGCCTTTATACTGTTTATGTTGGTTCTCTGAATGTAACTGGTTTTTTATTGTTGTTGGGTCCCTCCCTCCAGCTGGCTGACTGAGGGTTACTCCACCTACCACGTCTTGTATGTTGTTGTGCAGGTGCTGCCAGAACAAAACCACAAAGCCTAGGAAACAAACTCATACCCACAAAAATAACTTCTACCCACAATCCCACTGTCAACAGCAAATGAACCAGTGTTAATAAGGGCGTAAAGAGATTAAGACTATTACAAAAAAGGAGAGAAATAAGCTATAATATAAAATCTAGTAACTTAATATGCACAAGCTTGATGGATAAGAAATGAATGTTAAAAAGCTATGCAGGAAAAAAAATATCTCAAATCATGGAGAAGACTACAGTGGATTTTGTCCTGGTGATCTGTCGTATTTACCACTGTTTTTTCTTTCTGGATCTGCCTCTGGTAATGTCAGATGTTAACCCCATCTGACCTCAGGCAGCCTGCTCTGAGACTTCCAGGGATCTACCGTCTCTGGTAGTCTCCTTCAGTTGTTAATCTGGTCACTCTGCACTCAGCAGTCATGTTTAAGGCCCATAGGATGGGGAAGAATCTCTCATGGGGTCGGGGCTATTGTTTCCCCTCAGGCTGCTGCTGCTTGGAGGGTAGTGGTCTGCCTGAGCATGATGGCTGCTGCTGTATGGGGGTGACTCAGCAACAGGATCCCAGCATCTTCTCTCTTAGTTCTCTCCCCAAAGCTTCCATCCTCAGTCACTCCTCAGGCATCTCTAGCCTACTCTGCCCCCACCTTTGCCAAAGCTCAGGGTAAGTGGCTGCAACTGAGTATTTGTGTGTTGGCCCTTTTAAGCAGCTCCTTCAGACCCCAAGCATCCATCTCTGGCCTAGAGCAACCCTGGTGCTTTTGAGCTGATTGTTATCTGTGTACTTTTGGGGCTCTGGTGCTCTAGGCTGGGGATCCTAGCTTAGGATTTAGACCCCACACTTCTCAAGGACATCCAACTGGTTGCTTAATTATCCTTCCAGTGCTTCTGCCTGTGGGTACCTAGCCAGCCTTCTTGAGTCTCTACTGCACTCCTTACCAGTCAGGTTGTGCTGAAGCTGATTCTTCTCTTTCTAAGGTTACATCTTCTCTCGCTATTGTTCACTTGTTTATTCTAGGTGATTTCTCCACAATTTAGTTGTAATTCCAGATTGGTCCTGGGAGGAGATTAGTGTGGCTTCCATTTACTCCTCCGCCATCTTTCCTCCCCCTCCTGTTGTCCTCCTTTTGGTTGTGTGAGGAGGCAAAGTGTATCTACCTATACCTCCATCTTGGCCAGATTTATTTACTTTTTAAAAGATTATATTTCTTCACCCCCCCAAAAAAAGTCATAAGCAATTTTCAGTCTTTCACTTATTCATCAATATTTATTGACTGCTATATGGGAGCCACTGTGAGAAAAGAGCTAGAGATACAGTCACAGGCACTGCTTTCAAGGAGCTTGCAGTCTGCTGCAGGAGAGAGGGAGAGCCCTACGAATGAAGAATGAATGAATGAATCACTGATTGAACTGTATGGGAGGAGCTGAGCAATAGTGATATTACAAAGTAGGATGGTAAAGTTGTTTAACTTTTTTAAATTATATTTTATTGATTATGCTATTACAGTTGTCCTGTTTTTCCCCCTTTGCCACTCCTCCACCCAGCACCCCCTACTCCCTCAGGCAATCCCCCCACCATTGTTCATGTCCATGGGTCATGTGCATATGTTCTTTGGATACTCCATTTCTTATACTGTACTGTACATACCATGGCTATATACGTAACTACCTATTTGTACTTCTTAATTTGCTCACCTCTTCACCCATTCCTCCACACCCCTCTTTCATCTGGCAACCAACAAAATGCTCTCTATATCCATGACTCTGTCTCTGTTCTTCCTGTTGACTTATTTTTTTAGTTTCAGTTGTTGATAGATTTGTATTTTTTGCCATTGTATTGTTCATAGTTTTTATCTTCTTTTCTCTTCTTTTAAATGTTAAATAAGTCCCTGTAACATTTCATATAATAATGGTTTGGTGATGATGAACTTCTTTCATTTTTTTGTCTGGGAAGCTCTGTATCTGCCCATCAACTCTAAGTGATACCTTTGCTGCGTAGAACAGTCTTCACTGTCAGCCCCTAGTTTTCATGACTTTGAATATTTCTTGCTACTCCCTTTAGCCTGCAAAATTTCTTTTGAGAAATCAGCTGACAACTTGTAGGAACTCCCCTGTAAATACCTAACTTATTTTCTCTTGCTGCTTTTAAGATTCTCTCTTTATCTTTAATGTTTGGCATTTTAATATGATGTGTCTTGGTATGGACTTCTTTGCGTGCATCTTGTTTGGGACTCTGCTTCATGGACTTGCTAGTCTGTTTCCTTCACCAAGTCAGGGAAGTTTTCTTTCATATTTTTTCAAATAGATTTCCAATTTCTTGTTCTCTCTCTACTCCTTCTGGAGCCCACATAATGCAAATGTTGAACCTCTTAAAGTTGTCTCAAGGCTGCTTATGTTTTCCTCATTTTTTTGGATTCTTTTTTCTTCTTTTTGTTTTGATTGATTGTTTTTTGCTTCCTATGTTCTATGTCATTGATTTGATTCTCAGCTTAATCCACTCTACTGTTGTTGGCCTGTAAAATTGTTCTTTATTTCAATTAGTGCATCCATCATTTCTGACTGGATGTTTTTATGCTGTTGAGGTCCTCACAGAGTTCCCTGAGCATCCTTATATAACCAGTGTTTTGAACTCTGCATCTGATAGATTGCTTTTCTCCATTTCTCCATTTCATTTAGTTCTTTCTCAGGAGTTTTGATCTGTTCTTTCATTTGGGCCATGTTTCTTTGTCTCCTTGTTTTGGTAGTCTCCCTGTGCTTGTTTCTAGGTATTAGGTAGACCTGCTTTGACTCCGTGTCTTGAAAATGTGACCTAATGTAGTAGGTGTCCTGAAGGGTCCAGTGGCACAACCTCCCCTATCACCCAAGCTTAAGGATACCACCCAAGAGTACTCAAGGTGCACACTTTGTGTGGGCTGAGTATACCCTCCTCTTGTAGTCAAGCTTTGGTTGCTGTTGGCAGACAAGTGGGAGGGATTTACTCAAGCCAGTCAGCTGCAAGTATTAGTTGTGACCACTGACCACCAACCTCCACCATCCATGGAGGGTCAGCTGTGCAGGGGCAGGGTGGTGGTGCTCCAACATGGTCTGTAGTTGTCCACTGGGTGTGCAGGCTCTGGGATTTCCAAGGTGATGTAGGCCAAGGTCAGCCCCAACTTCTGTTCTGCCTGGGGCCACCCTGCCTGAGCAATAAAGCAATCTGAGATGGCTGCTACTTGTGCTGGACTTAGAGATTCCCAGGTGAAGCCAAGCTGTGAATCTAGGCTGGCTGCTTCTAGTGCCTGGCCTGGGGCTCAATGAGACCAGCTATTGTTGTTTGATCGAATTTCAGAAGTTTTGAAGCATGAGCCAAGACCAGCCATTCATATGGAAAAGCAGTTTGGGTGGGGCAGAGTCTCTGGAGATCTCCAAGGTGGAGCACAGTGTTAGCCTGTTTGATGAAATCTCAGATATGGCACCAACTTGTCAGCTCTGCGTGGGGAGGCTTTAGAAAAGGGACAATGGCCTCTGCTCGCCATGTTGCCAGACACTTCAGTTCCTCCCTGCATACCACTGGTGCCTTTTGAGCTGCTCCCCTGGTGCTGGAGCTCAGAGGGAGTGAGTCTGAGTGAGTCTGTGTATGGGTTCCTTAAGAGGAAGTACTTGGAGCTCCAGATATTTCTTCCATTGAGTCAGTTCTCACTGTGGTTTTTGCAGCCAGAAGTTGTGGAGACTTATATTACTGGTTTTGGAATCATGGGCAGGTGGCCTGTGTGGGGCTGGAACTCCTCACTCCCAAGATATTCCTCCTGAATTTTTATCCATCACATGTGTGAGGGACCAGCCCATTCCATGTCTGTGCCTCTCCTACCAGTTTGGATGGATGTGATTTCCTTAATTCCAAAGTTGTCAGACTTCTATTCAACTTGATTTCTGGTTGTTCTGGGTGATGGTTGTCCTATATTTTAGTTGTAATTTTGATGTGGTGGCATGCAGAGGCAAGCTGTATCTGCCTATTCTCCATCTTGACCAGAAGTCTGTTAATTTTTTAAAAGAGTTTATTTATTCATTTTTTAGAGAGAAGAGAAGGGAGAGAGGGAGAGAAACATCAATGTGTGGTTGCCTCTTACACACCTCCAACTGGGGACCTGGTCCGCAACCCTGGCATATGCCCTGACTGGTAATCAAACCAGTGACCCTTCAGTTTTGCAGGCTAGCACTCAATCCACTGACCTACACCAGCCAGGGCTGGTGATTAATTTTTTATTAAAATATGAGAAGATAGCGGGGAAGAGAAATTAGGAATGGGTTTACTGAGGAAGGTTGTTCTGCCAGTTACCTCAAATGTGACTTTATATATGGGACTTTAGCAGGCAGACAAAGAAAGGCAAGAGCTTTTCAAGGGTATGAAATTGTCATGGAGGGTTAGATGTATGATGTGGTCAAGAAATGAAAGGGGTTCCACGCTGCTGAGTGAAATACAACAAAGGGAAGAAGAGGATCAGATGAAATCAAGAAGTAGGTCAAAACCAAATGATGTATTCGGGCAGGGAAAAGAAAACAATATAAACTTGGTTTTTTAATGTTCTTGCCATTAATATAACATCCAGTATTTATCATGACAGTTCTGTCTGCTTTTATATAATTTTGACCTGTTCAGTAGCAGAACACAGTTTGAGTATATTATTTCCATTTTCTAGTAAATCCTTTCCAAAATAAGTATATTAGATTAGTGTTTAAATAAAGTCTCTATTTGTATAATAATTCTTGTGCAGGAATTACCAGACTAGTAACAGTAATAGCTAGTATTACTTTTATTAATGAAACTAAGGTTTGTAAATGTTTGATAATCTTTACACATATTTGCTATTTTAAAAAGACAATTTGAGGTTTTTCATAATTAAGTTTCATGATAGACTCTTCATTCCAACATAACAATCCTTTACACTTTTTCTTGTATAGTACTTTTATGGTTGTACTTTTACATGCTACTTTTATACATGTTGTGCTTTTACACACTGTTATACTTGTACACATTATTGATAAATTAAGTATTGTTATCCTAGTGTGATAATACTTTGGTTTCATGACAAAAATATCAAAGGAAAGCAAAGTAGTTCCACCTTTTCTCTTTTGTCAAATCAGTGTGACAATACTGTTCATATATGCCAATATAGTATAGCATACTATCTACTAGAAGGAAGATAGAGAACTCCTACCAGGTGGTGGACAAACTGTTCCTAAAAACAACAAAATTTGGAGTTTCTGAACTTCTGTCTTTATCAACTTCTCACCTGTGCTAGAACGGGGTTTTTTTCCTCCTTTTTAAACCCTTATGTTTTGGTATTAGTGATAAGGTGCCCTGATATGCTCACATTATTATTCAACACACCTACCACATAATGTGCAAGTTTTATTCTAGTCTTTGTTTAAATAGAAAAACAGCAGTAGATTCAGATGCTGTTTGGGAGTTTCAGAGCAAAGAGTGAAGAATGTGAAGCTGAAATTAGACTTTAGCCTTGTTTGACATAGGAATTGCAATGCTTTTAATCCATTCTTTTTCTTTTAATAAACATAAGGACTTTTGTTAATTGAATTTTTAATAACTCAGTAATGGAATTAAAATAAACTATGGGTCACAAAACTCCTCATTTTCTTCTAACTGCTTTTCCTCTCAAACACTAGAATACAGCCTATTTAAATCTTAACTTTTGCTTGCCAAACCACTGTTACCACCCATCTGTTCATGCCAATTGTGAAGAAGGTTTGGTTTTTAGTGAAGCTTTGCATTTCACATAAGGTATGTGAAGTGAAATTTCACAAGGGACATCATGGATCCTGATTCTTAGTGATAAACCTTTGGGGCCATCAGGGTTGGCATATGGTCCAGTATGATATGAAGGCTTGGGTTCCCTGGCTTCACTTCTTTGGCGTGAAGCTGATAAAACCTGGCTGTTGAGTATTATTTCACTGGACACCAATCATGGGCAGCAGGAACTGCCCATTTAACTCTCTGTGGGAAGGAAGCCCAGAGAGCGTTCACAATGGTACCATTGTCGAGTTGCAAACTGCTCTGAACAGCTTGACAGCACTAGGGAGGAGGGGAAGGGGTTGCTTTACTAATTGCTGTTCAGAAAAGAGAAGGAGCAAAAATAGCTGTTGCAGAACTGATGTTTCTACATTTACTTACTCTCTTGATAGGAGTATTGACTTTTATTTAGCACATACCTACTATCAAAAGGAAAGCAAATAAATACATTTAAACAACCATCAGTAATTCCTCATTAACGTGTCATTATCTATTTTCTGCCAGCCAGATTGTAGCAGAGCAGAAGTCAGTTTTCGTCTATGATACTGTGTTTGAATGAAAAAAAGATGTATTTTTTAATCTTTATAAAAATTCAAAATTAATTTTGGAAAGTGGGTTAAAACCAGCACAATTTATATATCAGGTAACATTAAAGACAAATTTGGCTTAATTTTCTTTACACTGTGCTTTTTAAAATTCCCAGATATCACCTGAATATATATATAAGCTTTTATAGAAATGTAAATTAATGTTCATAACAATTGCAAGTGCTAAAATAATTCACTAAAGGTAAACTAGTCATCAAATCCTAAGGTTAGATACTGGTTTTGTCATTTAAATGAGTAACATAACTATTTTCAGTCATCATGATTAATCTCTGTTTAGTTCTATTTTGGATAGCTTTCAAAATGTGAGGGTTTTTTCTCTTCTATGAAGCATTGTACGCCATGATATTTGTATAAACACTATTCTTGCCCTTTCCGGTTTTTTCTAGTTAGTTTAATCAAGTAGTTGGTGGTTGTGATGCAAGGAAACAATGACCCACCACATTTAAAAAAAAATTAAGGTTTATTTTAGCCTCACAGTATATTTCCATAGGTGATTCTTTTTTTATCTTAATTTGACTAAATTATATTGCAATATTATAATTTATAAAGCAGGTCCTTCCAAAGGATTATTTTTAATAGAATTATAGAATAGAGGAAGATATTTTAAGAAAACTTTTTTAATCTATAAATTTTTTTAAATTATATTCTCTTGCTATGTTGAGGGAAAATGAGATGCACATTTTGTAAATCAGTACCAGTCTATAAAATTTACTAGTATTCAATTTCCTCGTGTCCTCTTAAATGATTTTAGTAAATGGGCACCAGGGCAATATTTCAAAAACGGTAATTCATTGAATTCCCATTCCTCCTTTTACTGCAAAATAGATTATATTTAAGTCAAGATTAATGGATAGATTTTGATGTTAAAGTCCAGTCTCTAACCCTATCATTCCCTGGAGGCATATAGTGCATTAGTTTAAGCCAATATACTGTTTATCGTAGATTCTATGGCACAGTCTTAAATGACAGTTTGCTGTACTTTGTAACTACTTACTGTGATAATAAATCACTTTTTTTTACTCCTGATAATTTTAGCATTTAAACAAAATCTTAATTAAATTAGTGCACATTTAGGTAGAGATAACACTTAAGTAATTGTACACTGTAAAATTTCACTTATTTAGTGACTTTTTTCTTCTTTGCAATCTTCTAACAGTTCCCAAGTTATTTATTTAGTTCAAACATATACATTCATTTCTTCAACTTTAACATACTAAAATTTTTGTACCTAAAGGGAACAACACAATAGCGATTGTTTCTAGTCTCCCCCTCCACGTTTTTTAAACTTTTGCTCTAATACTAGTAACTCTGAAGCACTTCTCTGTTGACTATGAAAGTCTCATTAATACTTAATAATAATATTTTCAAGTAGATCTCATCAAAAATGAATGTCCATAATGTTAATTTCCTTAAATTTGAAATCCAGTAACTTGTTTTTCTTTTAGATGTTTTGCTTCATACAAATACCATGAAAGTAAAGTCAATACACATATTTAACAATCATGTTAGTACTTTTAGAAACCAGTAGTTATTGGATTATTTAATCAGGAAGTATTTTTAAAACCTTTTGGTGGGCTTTAATTTTTAATCCTTTTTATTTAAGATTAATATAATATTTTTAAATGCATTTACTCCAACTTTGGTAGAATTGGGCTTTTGTCAACTTTTTACTTAATGTTTTCATTTAGTAATTGACTGATTTATGAGCAATTATATGTGGTTCAAGTTTTATTCAACTCCAGCTTTCAATAATGGGACTATCCTCACACTGTCTTAGCACCTGTTATGGATTTTGAGTCATCTGGCAGCCCATGGGACTTAGATAAAGAAGTACCAGGTGTCCTGCCTGTCTCCTAATTGAGACGCAGTGAAAACAATATAGACTTGGCAGTATGGTTAAAAAGGATGGATTAGAGCCCAGCTTTGTCTATTCTGACAAATCACAGCTTTTCCTTCATGGTGTAGATAGTATCAACTACTAAAGAATTTCATTAATAAAAATAAGGCATCATAAAAATTATACACAATAATTTTGCATAACCTGTTGCAGACTTTCAAAAGACTTTCTGTTAACATGGTACAAATATATACTTCATGCTGTTTATTTACAGGAATTTTATTTTTATTCCATGTGAACTAGACATCATGTTTCTTGAAGAAATTAGCTACTAGAAGAAAGAAATGTATTCATTTGCCAAGGATAGCAGTACATTTACTTTGACCTTACAAATGAGTAATGCACAGTAGTCCATAGGATACTTAATTGCTCTGTATAATTCAGCAAAAATTGCCACTTTACAATAGCAGCCATGAAATCCTTGAGATGTATTTGTAAAGTATTTCTGCCTGTGTTCTATATCTCAATAAAATTGTTTTTTTTTTTTTTTCATTATTTCTTCAAGACCCTGTGTAATGATCTGCCTCAGAATGTTTAAAGATATTTCAAGGCCTTTTAGAACTAGAAAGCCAAATGTATTATAATTTGTTTCTGTTTTCATTTTTATTTTAGAGCCCACCAAGGATTTTTACTATACCATATGTGATATTTTAGTATATAAATAAACATTTTCCATAAGCTACACATCTTAGAATTTAAACTAATATTCATTGTGTTGGCCATTTTTGAGCTAACTAAAATATCTCATATCTTTTTTTTCTTCATACAAAACCCAGGTTATTAAGATGGTTGTAGAAAGAGCACTGGACTATTAAGTGATCATGATTCTAGCCCCAACTGTACTGGTCAGCAGCTCTGTTTTTCCAAACAAATCTCTAGTTGTATTTTCCATCCAGACAAGGCTTACTGCTAAACAAACATTTTGCTGATTTTGCTAAGTTTCCTGAAAGTAATGTTGAGAGATAATTATTGTGTCCTTCCTCTAGTTCAAACTGTCCTAAAATATTCTCAATAATTGATGCCTGAAGATAAATCCTCTTACGATGGTCTTTTGAAAAACCTGATTATTTAAATTTCTAAGTATTATTTTTCAAGGACATGATTACCTCTATTCTTATGGTGTCCAGAGGAGTTTTGGAAATCTGTCTAAAATAGTTTTGAAACTACCCTCCATTTGATTTTTTCTATAGACATTTTCACAAAGTTTTTTCCCTTTTCTTTATAGATGGCCACTCAAATGATAAACTAAATTCATCACCTCATACCATTGTTGAATTTAGGGAAAGTATTTATATATTTTTAAAATTAAAAATTGTCACAGCCAGTGGGGCAGAATGTTTATTTCAGTCCTAACTCTAGCAAGCTGTAATTACTTTCAACACTTACAGAATGTGTTTCTTTAGGCAGTGATTATGTTTTTTGAGAAGTTATCAGTTTTCTTTTCTCTTAATGTTAGACCTTACCTGTGTGCTTTATTCACTTTTTTAATATACATTGTGATTTCTTCTTTCAAAGGAGGTCAGCAACATCAAAGATAGGAGGTGAAACCAAACTGTTTCTCACAAGATTTAAACTCTGTATCCAATCCTAGGAAAGTCCCAACTGCATTTGCCCCAAAGGAGTTTGCCTCTGGAGAGCCACATTAGAATTAGAGAAAGGGGGCTGTCTGCATACCAATCTCTAGTTCATCATCCTGAGTAATACTGGGCCCTGTGTTAAGTGGTAAAGATGTATATAAAGAGAAGAGTACATGGCCTCTGCTCCCATGACATTAGTATCCCCAGTAGTTTATTAAAACAACAAGCATGAGGAAAGAGGCACATTTGGTGTGTAATAACTGCCTCTCGAGAGCATGGGAGGCTCCAATTTGTGGCTTTTGTCAAGTTCTGTGAGGTGAAAACTCCCACCATAGCCAATTTCAACCTACCAGCCACCTTACAGACTTTGTGAATATTGTTGGTAGTGCTCTCCAAATTCTTTTTACCTCAGTAGGCAAAACTCTCCCTCTTCTACAACTATTGTTAATGAAATCTTCGTACAAAATCAGGGGATGAGATTTCTAAGTGCTAAAACTGCAAAGAAGCCATGGAAATATGAGTGTAGGCAATGCTTACTAAAATAAATTATGAATTTCAGAATGGGGCTTAAATTCCTGAGGCTGTGATATTAAGCACATATCTAAACACCTCATATTTGCCTTTACTTAAAAGGGGGCCAATAGTTTTTTTCTTTTTTAGGAAAGAAAACATTAAACCTGAATTTAAGAAGAAATTAATTAAGCAATATGTCTTTGAAGTCTCCTTACAATTACATTTTTCATAGCTCCTTTTTGTAAAAAATTATACTCTCATCCTTCATGTGTCAACATAGGTACATGTATACATATATATACAGATTTCCATTTCTTTGAGGCCAGTAATAAATTATTTTTTCTTTACATTTTTATTTAAATTATAGTCAACATACAATATATACATTAGATTGAAGTATACAACATAGTGATTAAACATTTATATATATTACAGAGTGATTAACCCCAATATCTAGTACCTAACACCATACATAGTTATTACAATGTTATTTGCAGTATTCCCTGTGCTGTTCTTTACATTCCAGTGACTGTTTTGATAACTAAAAGCTTGTACACCTTAGTCCCTTCCCCTTTTTCTCCTAACCCCCGCCCATTTGGCAACCATCAGTTTCTTCTCTGTATCTGTAAGGTTGTTTTCATTTCTGTTTGTTTTGTTTTTAAGATGCCACAGATAAGTGAAAACCTATGGTATTTGCCTTTCTCTCTGCGATGTATCTCGCTTAGCATAATACCCTCTAGGTCCATTCATGTTGTTGCACATGGCAAGATATCATTTATTTAAGTATATTTTATTGATTATGTTATTGCAGTTGTCCCAATTTTTTCTCCCCTTTATCCCCCTCTACCTTTCACTTCCCCTCCTTCCACCCCTTGGTTCATGTCCATGTTTTGTACATATAAGTTATTTGGCTTCTCTATTTCCTATACTTTTCTTAACCTCCCTCAGTCTATTTTGTACCTACCAAATATGCTCATTCACTGTATCTGTTTCCCCCATTCTCCCCTCCCCTTTCTACTGGTAACCCTCCATGTGATCTCCATTTCTGTGATTCTGTTCCTGTTCTAGTTGTTTGCTTAGTTTTTGTATTTTCATTTCAGCTGTTGACAGTTGTGAGTTTGTTGGAATTTTACTGTTCATATTTTTTATCTTCTTTTTCTTAGATAAGTCCCTTTAACATTTCATATAGTAAGGGCATGGTGATGATGAACTCCTTTAACTTGACCTCATCTGGAAAGCACTTTATCTGCCCTCTTATTCCAAATGATAGCTTTGCTGAATAGAGTAATCTTGGATGTAGGTCCTTGCCTTTCATGACTTTGAATGTTTCCTGCCAGCCCCTTCTTGCCTGCAAGGTCTCTTTTGAGAAATCAGCTGACAGTCTAATGGGAACTCCTTTGTAGGTAACTCTCTCCTTATCTCTTGCTACCTTTAAGAGTCTCTCCTTCTCTTTCATCTTGGGTAATGTAATTCTGATGTGCCTTGGTGTGTTCTTCCTTGGGTCCAACTTCTTTGGGACTCTCTGAGCTTCCTGGACTTCCTGGAATTCTATTTCCTTTGCCAGATTGGGGAAGTTCTCCTTCAGTATTTGTTCAAATAAGTTTTCCATTTCTTGCTCTTCTTCTTCTGGCAGCACTATGATTCAGGTGTTGGAGTACTTAAAGTTGTCCCAGAGGTTCCTAAGTCTCCTCCTTTTTTGAATTCTTATTTCTTCATTCTGTTCCAGTTGGATGTTTATTTCTTCCTTTTGTTCCAAATTGTTGGTGTTCATCCCAGTTTCCTTCCCTTCACTGTTGGTCCCCTTTATTTCACTTTGTATAACTTTCATTTCTTCCTTCATTTTGCAACCAAACTCAATTCTGTGAGCATCCTGATTAACAGTGTTTTGAACTCTACATCTGATAGGTTGTCTGTCTACTCATTGCTTAGTTTTTTTTTCCTGGAGTTTTGATCTGTTCTTTCATTTGGGCCATATTTCTTTTTGTCAGCAAGCCTGTTACATCATAAGGGTCAGAGCCTTAGGTATTCGTCACAACAGGGCAACACAGTTTGCTTCATTATGGAGCTATATGTGGGTGAGGGGTTAGAGAGGGAACCATGCCACTTGCTTATTTGCTCAGCTATCACCCCTCACTTTCTGTCTCTTCCCTCACTTCCCACAAGCAATTAGGCCCTTCTGGTGTGATTCCCTGGGTGAGTGGGCTTGTGTATGTTCTAGGACCCTGTGGATCTCTCCAATAGACTCTCCTATGAGGCTGGGAGTTTCTTCCACCACTGAAACCCCCACAGGTTTTTATAGCCAGAGGTTTGAAGCTTTATTTCTCTATGCTGGAACCCTGTATTGCGTGGTCTCTCTCACTCCCCAGTTGTTTCTCCTGGCTTATCCACATGCAAATGTGGGAAGTTCGTCTGCCAGCCACCACCTCACCCGCCTGGTCCACCATATTGCCACGTGTCCTCTACGCCATAGCTTCCTGTCTCTGTCTCTGCTACCATCTGGATGAATGTTTCTTGTATAACTTCTTCATTGTCAGACTTCCATGTGGTTTGATTTTCTTTAAGTTCTGGTTGTTTTTTGTTTTTAAATTAGTTGTTATCCTTCTTTTGGTTGTGGGAGGAAGTGAAATGTTTCTACCTATGCCTCCATGTTGCCTGGGATCCAGATTCCATTCTTTTTTACTGGCTGAGTCATATTCCACTATATTTATGTAATACATCTTTATCAATTCATTATCAGTGAACACTTAGGTTGCTTCTATGTCTTAGTTATTGTAAATAATGCTGCAATGAACACAGGTACAAGGATTTTTTCAAATTAGTATTTTGGATTTCTTTAGATAATTACCCAGAAGTCTATTACAGTGTCATATTATAGTTCTATTTTTAATTTTTAAAGAACCTCCATAATGTTTTCACTAGTGGATGCACCTTTTTCCAGTCCTACCAATGGTGTGAGGGTTCTCTTTTCTTCAACAACTTGTTGAATGATTGGCATTCTGACTGGTGTGAAGATGATATCTTATTGTGGTTTCAGTATGCATTCCCTTATAATTAGTAATGTTTTGTTTCCCTTGACCAAGGAGACATATCCCAAAACATATTACTAAGAGTTATGTCAAAAAGTTTACTGCCTGCTTTCTTAAAGTTTTATGCTTTCAGGTCTTCCATCTGTCTTTAATCCATTTTGAGTTCATTTGTATATATGGTATTAAAAAGTGGTACACTTTCATGTTTTGCACATATCTGTCGATTTTTCCAACACCATTTATTTGAGAGACTGTCTTTATCCCATTGTAAATTCTTGTCCTCTTTGTCATAGATTAACTGACCATACAGGCATAGATTTATTCCTTGGCTTTCTGCTCTGTTTCATTGGTCTGTGTGTCTGTTTGCATGCCAGTACCTTGCTGTTTTTGATTAGTACCTTGTAGTATAGTTTGATATAGGGTACCTTGGTACCTTCAGCAGTGTTGTTCTTTCACAAAATTGCTTTGGCTATCCGGGGTCTTTTATGGCTCTATTGAATATATAAATTTTTGAATTATTTGTTCTAGTTCTGTGAAAAGGGCCACTGGCAGTTTGGTAGGGATTACACCAAATCTGTAGATTGCTTGGCATAGTATGGACATTTTAACACTTAATTCTTTCTATCCATGACCACAGTATATCCTTCCATTTATTTGTATCTTTAGTCTCTGTCATCAGTGTTTTACAATTTTCTAAGTATAGGTCTTTTATCTCCTTGGTCAAATATATTCCTAGATATGTTATTTTATTTGATGCAATTGTAAATGGGATTCACACTTCATTATTGGTATATAAAAATGCATCTAGTTTCTGGAGATTTATTTAGTATCCTGCTACTTTACTGAATTTACCTATCAGTTCCTGTAGTTTATTGGTAGAATATTTAGGTTCTCTATTATAGTATCATGTCATCTGTAAACAATGGCAGTTTTACTTCTTCCTTTCAAATTTGGATGCTTTTCATTTTGTTTTCTTGTCTGATTGCTGTGGCTAGGATTTCCAATATTATGTTGAATAACAATAGTGAAATGGGTATCCTTTCCTTGTTCCTGATCTTAAGGAAAACACTTGTAGCTTTTCCCTTTGAATATGATGTTAGCTGCAAATTTGTCATATGTGGCCTTTATTATGTTCAGGTATGTTCCCTGTATTCTCACTTTGCTGAGGATTTTTTATCATAAATGGATGCTGGATTTTGTCAAATGCTTTTTCTGCCTCTATTGATATGATCATATGATTTTTATTTATGTGATGTATCACATTCATTGATTTTCAGATTTTGAACCAGTGTTGCATCCCAGGAATAAATTCTACTTCTCCATGGTGTATTATATTTTTAATGTATTGCTGAATTCATTTTTTTTTACTATTTTGTTGAGGATCTTTGCATGTATGTTTATCAGAAATACTGGCCTATAATGTTTTTTCTTTTGTAGTAATTGTCTAGTTTTGGAATCAGCATAAAGTTGGCCTCATAAAATGAGTTTGGGAGCCTTCCTTTTTCTTGAATTTTTTGCAATAGTTTGAGAAGGGTTGGTGTTAATTCTTATTTGACTATGTGGTAACATTTATTTGTGAAGCCATCAATCCAATCCAGGGCTTTTGTTTGTTGGGAGTTTTTAGATTACTGATTTGATTTCTTTGGTAGTACTCAATCTACTTTGATTTTTTGTTTCTTCTTGATTCAGTCTTAGAAGATTTCATGTTTCTAGGAATTTGTATATTTTTTTCGACATTGTTCAATCTGTTGGCATATATTTGTAGTATTTTGTATAATCCTTTGTAGTTGTGGTGTCAGTTGTCACTTCTCTTTATTTAGATTTTACTTGGGCCCCCTCTTATTTCTTTGATGAGGCTGGTCAAAGGGTTATCTATTTTGTTTATATTTTTAAATAAAACTACTCTTGGTTTTATTGATCTTTTTAATTTTTTTAGACTCTTATTTCCCCTCAGATCTTTGTTACTTCCTCCCTTCTACTTAATTTGGGCTTTGTTCTTCTTTTCCTATCAGGCCTAATATAGTCTGTTTATTTGAGGTTTCTCTTGTTCCTTGAGTTCAGCTTGTATTGCTGTAAATTTCCCTGTTAGAAATGCTTTGGCCATGGCCTATAGATTTTCAGTCATTCAATTTTCATTTTCATGTGTCTCAAGGATCATTGGTCTGTTCCTTGATCTCGTTGTTAATTTATTATTTAGTAGCGTGTTATTTAGCCTCCATATGTTTGTGTGCTTTTGTTTGCTGCTTCTGATTGGTTTCTGCTTTCATTCCATTGTGGTCCAAAAGGATGCTTGATATGATTTCAATCTTAGAATTATTGAGACTTGTTTTGTGGCCTAACAGTTGGTATGTCCTGGAAAATGTTTCTTGTGTACTTGAAAAGAATGTATACATTCTTCTTGTGGCAAAATGTTCTAAAATTATCCATCAAGTCTATCTGGTCTAATCTGTCATTTAAGGTCACTGTTTCCTTGTTGATTTTCTGTATGATATATCTGTTGATGTCAATTGGATGTCAAAGTCACCTGCTGTGACTGTATTACTGTCTTTTATGTCCATCAATATTTACTTTTATACATTTAGGCTAGTTTTTTATGAGAGATTCGTCCTCTTGTGTATTGATCCCTTTGTCATTATTAAATGCTCTTCTTTGTCTCTTGTTATAGCCCTTGTTTTAAAGTCTATTTGCATTTTGTCTGATATAAGTTTTGCTACCCTATCTTTTTTTGTTTCCATTTCCATGAAATATCTTATTTATTTACTTTTAGAGAGAGGGGGCGGGAGAAATAGGGGGAGAGAAACATCAGTGTGTGGTTGCCTCTTACGTGGCCCTCACGGGGGACCTGGCCCTCAACTCAGGCATGTGCCCTGAGTGGGAATCGAACCAGCAGCCCTTTGGTTCGCAGTCCGTGCTCAATCCACTGAGCTACACCATCCAGGTCCATGAAATATCATTTTTCATCCCTTTACTTTCAGTCTATGTGTGTTTCCATTTGAAGTGGGTCTCTTTTAGGCAGCATATGAACAGGTGTTGGATTTTTATTCATTCAGCCACCCTATGTCTTTTGATTTAAAATTTAGTCTATCTACATTTAAAGTAATTATTGATAAGTATGTAATTGTTGTCATTTTATCATATTGTGTACCGCTCATGAGTTTCCTCGTGTTTCGTGTGCCATCTGTTAAGGACTTTAGATGTCAACACACTGCCTTGTCCACATCGAATGAAGCAATCTCATTGGTGGAAACCGTGCAAGTCAATCTATAAAAAACTATATAATTGCACGAACCCATAAAGCATTGCAGTTACGTTGTATTTTGGTCATTCGAATAGTCTTTGCCTTCAAGTTCCTGGCGCTTTTAGAAATGCCCTCTCAGAAAAAGGAGGGAAACCAATGAAACTGATACACTTCCAGAAGTATTTAATGATAATTTATCAGATATTCCTAGTGAGATCAAAGATGCGGATTACTGTTTTGACAATTCTGGAGACGATTCTACTGATTCTACTGACAGTAAAATTATTAGACCTGTAAGGAAGTGCAAGGTGGTGGTGCTTTCAAGTGATTCCAACACTGACGAAGCTACTGATAATTGTTGGTCTGAAATTGACACACCACCATGCTTATAAATGTTTGAAGGTCATGCTGGGGTCACTACATTTCTGTCTCAGTGTGACTCTGTACCCTCTGTGACCAGTATCTTTTTTGGTAATGAATTGTTTGAGATTTTGTGCAAAGAACTATCCAACTATCACGATCAAACCGCAATGAAATGCAAAACACCATCTGGAACACTAAAGTAGTCTCCGGTTACACAGAAGGACATCAAGAAATTCATTGGCCTAATTATTCTGATGGGTCAAACAAGAAAAGATAGCTTGAAAGACTATTGGTCAACAGATCCTTTGATATATACCCCTATATTTGCACAGACAATGAGTCCCCACAGATTTGAGCAAATATGGACATTCTGGCATTTCAATGATAACACCAAAATGGACAGTTGCTCGGGGAGACTTTTCAAGATCCAACCTATGCTGGATTATTTCCTGCATAAATTTCAAACAATATACAAACCAAAGCAACAGTTGTCTTTGGACGAGAGAATGATTCCATGGAGAGGACATTTAAAATTTCACATGTACAACCCAGCGAAAATAACAAAATACGGTGTACTTGTTGGGATGGTGTGCGAGAGTAACACTGGCTATATCTGCAATATGGAGATATACACTGCTGAAGGAAAGAAATTGCAAGAAACTGTTCTTTCAGTTCTTGGACCCTATCTTAGCATATGGCACCATATTTACCAGGATAATTATTACAATGCTACATCTACTGCTGAATTGCTGCTACAGAACAAAACTAGAGTCTGTGGGACTATTAGGGAGAGTAGAGGTTTACCGCCAAATTTGAAAATGGAAACATCAAGAATGAAGTAAGGTGACATAATATTTTCCAGAAAAGGCGATATTCTTCTCCTAGTATGGAAAGACAAGCGGGTTGTCTGAATGATATCAACGATCCAGGACACTTCTGTCTCGACAACAGGAAAAAAAAAATAGAAAAACAGGAAAGAATATTGTAAAACCTACCTGCATCAAGGAATACAATGCCCACATGAAAGGCATTGACCGTGCAGATCAGTTCCTTTTGTGTTCTTCCATTCTAAGGAAAACGATGAAATGGACAAAAAAAGTAGTGCTGTACCTTATAAACTGTGGACTTTTCAATTCATTTAGAGTGTACAGCATCCTCAGTCCACAAGCAAAAATGAAGTATAAACAGTTTCTGCTATCCGTGGCAAGAGACTGGATAACAGATGACAATAATGAAGACTCTCTGGAACCAGAGACAAATCTGTCCAGCCCTTCCCATGGGGGTGCAAGGAGAGCACCTTGTAAAGATCCACCCAAAAGGTTGTCAGGTGATATGAAACAGCATGAACCTACGTGTATTCCACTGAGTGGAAAGAAAAAATTTCCTACGAGAGCCTGCAGAGTTTGTGCCGCCCATGGAAAAAGGAGCAAATCTAGATACTTATGTAAATTTTGTTAGGTCCCTCTTCATAGAGGAAAATGTTTTACGCAGTACCATACATTAAAAAAGTACTAGGAACTTTAATTGTTTAATTAGTTGTTTGTTTTTGTAAATAAAAATGTTATAATTACTGAAAAACAACACCTAAAGTGCATTATGATCTGTAGTTATGATGATTTAAATAACATGCAGTTTGCCCAAAAACGTGCGGTCCCTGGTGTATGTCTTAGAGGTTTCTATACAGTACGCAATGTGTTGTTATTGTATTTTAAATTCTTCGGGGGGGTTTTTTTTTCATTCCCTTTATCTCTTTTCCTATACATTGATGCTTTTCTATAGTGTCATGTTTGGATTCCTTTCTCATTGTTTCTTGTATATATCTTGTAGATTTTTGATTTGTGGTTACCATGAGCTTCATATATACCAAGCTATGTGTATGGCAGTCTATTTTAAGTTGATGATTGCTTAAGTTTGAACACATTCTGAACTCATTACCATTTTTACTCACCCTGTCCACATTTATGTTTTTGTCATTATTTTCTATTTTTATTGTGTGTATGTGGATCCTTTAATTTACTATTGTAATCCTACTTTTGCTGTTTAACCTTTGTACTAGCTTTAGAGTTGGTTGATCCACTGCTTTTTCTGTTTGCCTTTGTTAGAGAGGATTTTTTTCCTTTATTTTCTTATGTATGTATTTGATTTTTTTCTATTGTACTTAAAGAAATCCCATTAACTTTTGTTATAATACTGATTTAGTGGTGAACTCCTCGCTTTGGGGGGAGTTTTTTTGGTTTTTGTTTTGTTTTTGGTCTGGGGAAACTCATTTCTTCAATTCTAATGATAGCTTTGCTGGGTAGAGTAATCTTGGTTGTAGGTCCTTGCTTTTCATCACGTTGAATATTTCTTGCCACGCCCTTCTGGCCTGCATAGCTTCTGTTGAAAAATCAACTTACAGTCCTGACTGGTGTACCTCAGTGGATTGCAAACCAAAGGGTCACCAGTTTGATGCCCAGTCAGAGCACATGCCTGGGTTTCGGGCCAGACTCCCTGTAGGGGAGTGTGTTAGTGGCAACCACACATTGATGTTTCTCTCCCTCTCTTTTGCTCTCCCTTCCCCTCTATCTAAAAATAAATAAGATGTTTTGTTGTTGTTTTTTAAAGAAAAATTAGCTTATAGTCTTATGGGAGCTCCCTTGTATGGAACTAACTGCTTTTTTCTTGATTCTTGATGTTTTAAGGTTCTCTCTTTGTCTTCACTGTTGGCATTTGAATTATGATGTGTCTCGGTATGGGCATCTTTGGGTTCATCTTGTTTGGGACCTCTGTACTTCCTGGAATTGTAGGTCTATTTCCTTTACCCTGTTAGGAAGTTTTCACTCATTATATCTTCATATAGTTTCTCAACCCCTTGTTCTTTTCTCCTTCTACCTCCATGATGCGAATGATTTTATGCTTGATGTTGTCCCAGAGGTCACTCAAACTATTCTCTTTTCTGCTCTGATTGTCAATGTTTTCCTCTACTAAGTTCATTGAGCATCCTGATAACCAGTGTTTTGAATTCTATATCTGACAGATTGCTTGTCTCCATTTTGTTGAGTTCTTTTTCTGAAGATTTTTCCTGTTCTTTCATTTGGGACATGTTCCTTTGCATCCTCATTTTATCTAACTCCCCGTGTTTGTTTCTATGTATTAGGTAGATCTGCTATATCTCCCTGTCTTGGCAGAGTGGTATACTGTGAGGCCCAGAGGTGCAATTTTCTTGTTCACCTGAGCCAGGAGCTCCAATGAGTATCCATTGTGGGGGTTGTGTGTGCCCTCTTGTTATGTTTTTTATTGCTTTTGGCAAATCGGTGGGTGGGATTGACCCTCAGTCTGACAGGCTGTGAGGGCTGGCAGTGACTCCAGTGGACAAGCTGTTGTGTGAGAGCTAACCCCATGGAGCAGGAGTTGCTTTAGTGGCGGTCTCTGGTACCATTGAGCCCGACCTTCAGGTATGTTGTTTGTGGAACTCATTGGGTGGTCTTCTGTTGTGGTCTGAAGCCATCCACTAGGGGTGTTGGTTCTGGATGCTCTTGGGAAGGGCTCCGGGTAAGGCCAAGTTCAGCTGATGTTTGTACTCAGCTTGGGGCCATGTAGTGGGAACTACTAAAGTGATCTGCGGTTGGTTAACCACTTGTGCTGGGCTTGGAGGGGCTTGGAAGAGGCTGTGCTGCAAACCAAGGCCGGCTGCCACTAGTGCCAGGCTTGGGATCCTTTGGTGGGCACCACGATGCGAGCTGAGGCCAGCCACCTCTTGTGCTAGAACCCACTTAGTTCAAGCTGTTCCAGACAACAATGGCTAAAGCTTATGCCAGGCTTCAGACTACCTGGTAGAAGTAACAATGCAAGTTGAGACCAGTCACCACTTGTACCATGCTTAGGGCTGCTTAGCAAGAGGTGCAGGGCAAGTTGAGGCCAACTGATACCTGTTTGGGTTTTGTGGAATAACCTCTGGAAGCAGCTCTGGCAACTGGAGAGTTAGGGGTAAGTGCGATCTCAGGTAATCACCAGGGTACGGCAAAGTGTTAGCCAGGTTACTTGGCACACACCTGCTCCTAAGGGATGGGTATGGGAGCTTGAATCCTCAACAGAGGTGCAGTGGTGCTTGACAGCATTTTGTCCTTGGAGGGAACTCTGACCCCTACCCCTCCAGCCCTCAGACTAGATGCCAGAGCGAGTGAGTCTGTGATCCAGTTCTTGTGTGGCTCCCTAAGGGAACACTTGGGATTCCAGAAGCCCTTTTACTCAGCTGCAGTCCTCAAAGCCAGATGTTATAGGGACTCCTCTTTTCAGCCCTAGGCTAGTGAACCAGGTATAGAGCTAGGACTCCTCACTGTTCAGGTGGGACCTCTGCATCCAAGATATCCATCCTGATTCTTAACTGCATGGGACCTGCCCTTTCTGTGTCTCCACCCCTCCTGCAAGTGTCATTGCAGCTGCTGCTTTCTATTTTTGGGTATTGGACTTCTATTCAGCTAGTCTCAGGTGGTTCTCAGTGATGGTGGTTCTGTAATTTAGTTGTAATTTTGATGTGGTCCTGGGAAGAGGTGAGCACAGAGTTTATCTACTCCACCATCTTAACCAAAAGTACTCACAAATTACATTTGAGCTAAATGTTTGCACAGCCTACTGGACATGCCATGGAAATAGTTTTGCCTTTTCTGGCAGTATAAACAGTTCAAGATTACATTGTATTATTAAGAAATTTATTGTGGAGCATGAAGGGTTATTGCTTCTTTAAAACCAAATCCACCATTTATCTGTTTTTCTATACGTTAGTAAAATCAGAAAACGTGGTACTTATTTAACCTTCTACAGTATCTTTTTCATACTGTCTTTTTTCTCATGGAAATCACTTTCCTCTCATCCAAGTTAAGTCAAAATCCCCTCTATTCATACGGTAAACAAGAAATATTATCAAAGAGTTCGTGCATGTCCGTACAGATGTTTCTTAAACTGACACTGTAAACTGTCCTCATGGAGACAGTACCTACTGTTTACAAAGGCTTGACCCAAAAGACAAAATAAACTATTTTCACACAGATGTAGGGGGACTTGGGGTTGCCCTGTATTTATATCCTTTATCTTCAACATCCCTGTAACATAAATAGGAACAGGTGGTGGTATTCCCATTTAACACACAGATAAACTGTGACACAGAGAATTCGTGCACATTTTTCCAGGACTGGGCTGAAATTGAACCCCACGTTTTTGACAGCTGGTCTTGACATAGTGACAGAGGGCCACAAGTAATTTCATACATAAGTTTAAAATCAATAGTCATTATTTAAAATGAATCGTAATGTTAATATTATGAAGTACAGATTAGGTTTAAACTATTTATACTACAGAAAATGTTTGGTTCCCTTTACTATTTTTAGAATAGTAATATTCCTTTCCCCCTTTTCTGCTTTTGCAAAAAGTAGAAGGAGGAGGATTAGTGGATAATTATATTGCTGTGATTGCAGCACCTGTGTGTTATTTCTTTTGATTGGCTAGTTTTGTATTAAAGATTCCTACCAGCTAAAAGTCTCCCTCATCAAATGGCTTTTTATTAGCTAGCTTTGGCTTGGGTGGTTTTAAATTTACAATAAAAACCTTTTTAATTCAACTTAGAATTGTACTTTAAATTTTTCTCTGAATTTGTTAGTTTACCATTCCCTTTTTATCATCTCGCCCATTTCATTTTTTAAAATTTCAATGTCAATGGCAACACTCGCTCACAGTAGGGATATAGCTTGAGCAATCCTGTCGTTGATAGCCCTCAAGTTTGTGTATGCCACTTAATTTATAGGTATAATATCTTTTCCTTAGAGAACTACATTTAAGGAATAAGTGTCTAACTTTGTCTAACCTATTATAGGAGATATAGGAATTAACTGCTCTAGATTATGGTTACCATTGCAGGTGCTAATAGCACTGTTTGGGACTTTATCTCAGTCACAGAAAAATACCTTGTTTGTGGACTTAGGACTATGGTTCAAGTACTCAGAGTTCATTAAATCTCCTTAATGCTATATGTTTTCCAAACTAAAAAGAGGAAAAGATGTAACTACTATAGATTGGGTTGGTTTGTTTTGATCTTGTTGTGTATTTGGTCACATCAAACTCTGAAAATTATAAAGAATTTTTAGAAGATGAGTTACTGTAGACTATAATTATTTACCAAAATAGCAGAGTTTTCCAAAGATAACCCCCCAAAAAGAAAACTTTAGACATTAACCTTCCTGATTTGTTGTAAGTGCTGTAACTAAATTCATTTAAATTCAACCATTAATGATTGTTTCACTCTTTAAAAGTTATTTTAAAAAGCATCATTTTCACTAATGAAGATATTTTGTAATTTTATTAAACATATCATGTGTTTTTATATAAAATGAATACATTGTGCCTGGATAATTTTACTTTGGCTTTTTATTAGGATTTCTTCAGAATTTTAGAAATCTCCTTTTATATAATGAAGTAGAATTACACTCAAAAATGTATTTTATCTAGATAGTCATTTCTTGCTTTAATAAATTTTACTACATTGGAAATATCCTCCCTTCTTTAGAAATACTAACATTTGCTTTCTTTCTGCTTAATTTTTGTGTAAACTCTAAATATAATAAGATAAAGTAAAATATTTCATTTATAGGCCTTCTGAAAGTAGAGCATTTTAAAAGCAGGTAGGTGTCTCCACCCTACTTTTCATGGAGCATTTTGCCCATTCAAGCAGACTTTTAAAAACAGCTTGTTTTGATAGCAGACTGTTCTCCTGTGGGCCTTCAGCCTTTGCTTCCTGGCAGCACCTTTGGTGCGAAAAGAGAGTGATCAATTGGGAGACTATCAGTGCCAGCATGCATAGAGTGATAAGTTAACACACCACTGGGAATTTCTAGGGCCCACCAAGATACTTCACTTCTAATGTGCTAACAAGCTCATTTTTCTACCTCTTGCCTCTTCAGTTATTTTTTTTCTCAGAAGAGCTTAGAAGTTGAGTGCATCAGGCATAATGAAAAGCTCTGTAGGAGGGAGAAGCAATAACCCCATTTTTCCCTTTTCAGCCAAATAGAAAATTAGTTTCTGGTAATACACAAAGGCCAGTATTTTTTGTACAAGGGGCACTGCTGTGAATCAAAGGACTCTATTAACTGCAGAAAATTCGGCAGCTGTGAATCTCCCCCAATGAAAAAAGTACTTTCCAACAAGTTGTGAGATATGTGGTATTATTTAGATTGAACCATCAGTTTCATCTTCTTCCATTTATAACCATATACCCTCTTTTAAAAGTGTGCTATATTTCTTTCCAATGGTAACACTCAAAAATACCTATATGATTCTTAAAGTACTTACTTACTGCTGATCATTTTAATATAGCATCTTGTCCTGTTGCTGCCCATTTCAGAAGTAAAATTCTTTCAAAGTTCAACCTCAGTGTACAGAATTGAAAATAATGGATTGCAAGGAATTGGAATTCAGATTATTACATAAAATAAAATCATAATGCAAGAAGAGAGTACTCAAGCCATTTAGATGGCAAAAGATATCATAATTAAGTCAAGAACCTATTGAATATAATCTTACCTTTACTCTTACATTCTTTTATAAATGTAACTGGCCATGGAATCTCCCATTGAATTAGCATTTTAAGTTATCTTCCCCAACTTTTTTTTCTTGGTCTTGGTTGTAGACTTGGGCTACAATTTCTAGAATTGTAGAACTACAGTAATTGAATTGCAATTCTTTTTTAAAAAAGAAAAAATAATTTTGAGGAGAAAATACTTAAATGAGTTTTAGAAAATTAGTGAAAAAAAACAGCCAATAAACAAATTTTTATTATTATTTGTGCTTATTTAAATGTCTTATGTATAGCCTACAACATAGCATATTGAGTACAGCAGGAAAACTTTTTAAAGTTGTAGAAGAAAGGTTAACTGATTTCTCAGTTCAGGAACTATACAACATGAAGTCAGCGTGTGAGTTTTTCCTGATAATTGTATGTTGCTGCCTGCTGCTCTACATTTTGACAGCCATTTCCATAGTTGCTTTCGTGAACAACAGAAATATTCTCTCTCTTTCTCGCCCTCTCTGTGCTAACAGCACAATCAGGCCTGCGGAAACAGGAAGCCTGGAGTGGGTTGTTCAAAAGCAACAACACTTCAAGGCACTGGTTGCTTGTCAATAATATCAGAGAAGAAAATGTGGTGAAAGGGAAGTACAGTATTTTTCTGTCAGTGTCAGTGCCCTGTAGATGCTTTGTTAGACAGTATTTAGGAGTCCTGTGGTCTCTTTGCAAATATTCCTGCTTGTTTCAGTGTTATAATTGACTAGGTATTTTTTCCTGACATAAAGATTCAACTATGTATTTATCTTAACCGCATGGAGTTATTCAAGGATTACAGCAACAGCAGTCTTCATTCAAAATGAGAACAATTGGGAAAATGCAGAGATTTTAGAAAACGAGGAAGATATGCAGGAATTTTTCACAATAAATCTTTACAAATGAGAAATACAGAATTTCAGACATAGTATTTTAAGCAGTATGATATTTACTTGTGGCTTTTCAGAGTAAATCTGCAGATCTGAAGCTGATTAAAAAGATAAGATGAGCCTAAGATGACCTGATAGCAGCTGAATTCTTTCTCAAATAAACTTAACTTTCTTTCTTGCAACAGTTTAGTATTATAATTATTTTCTAAAAAATGCCTCTCTGTTAAGCTGCCATTTATAGTGGTATCCTAAAGTGTAAACTTATGTTTAAAACCATATTTTTAACTTAAAAAGCCATACTTGTAATATATGTGAGAATAGTTAGTGAATAATTACTGTATTTATCAAGAACTAATAGCTTGGCAATTGCAATAGTCCTTTTTGATGAGATCTATTCTTTTCCAATGTAAGCTGCATTTAACTTCATCCTTAACTGAAGGAAATCAGCTATGAGGAGAGAGCACGATACCTGCAAACAATTGTCCAGCACCATTTAGAACCAACGACGTTTGAAGATTTTGCAGCACAGGTTTTTTCTCCAGCTCCCTACCATCATTTACCATCTGATGCCGGTAAGATTAAAAGCAAGTATTAGTTACTTGTCATCATTTGAACTTGAAATGCAATACCCTTTTGTTCTAAAAACTCTTCAAATAATGGAAAGCTTGCTTGAATAAAATTCCAGTTTCAACATTGAAATATAAATTTTTCATTATTTAATAGCTGAATCTGGCTTATAAATGTGATTTATACTTTCTTTTACCTAAATGGAATTTCTTTGAAAGTCAGCATCTTCACAGAAGTACATGTACCACATGGTATTTGAGCTGATGGGCAGTGGCTACTGTGGAACCCTTAGTGAAGGAAGTACCTGCACGATAAACACAGGTTGAGCATGCACTCTATCAGCTTTAGAGGATCAAATTTTATGGCCAAGAATGTTGCCTTAGCTCTAATTTTTCAATTAAAGTTAAGTGGTCTAGATTTATAAGTACTTAAAACTGACTTATTTTATAATATTTAAAGATTATAAGAGGGTACTGCATTTTTACTATTAACTAATTTTGAAGAAATCAGTAAGAAAATAAATGACTGATGGCCTTCCTATTCTGTAATACTTTGCACTCCTTATGATTGTTTCATTTATTTTATTTTCCCTCTTTAGATCATTAAATATCAGTTCTGTTTATCTGAAGGTAAGACAAAGTGTCAACCAAAACATTTTTTGTTCTTCCCCTATTTCCTTTCTTAAAAATTAGCAAGCCCTAAGCTTGTAACTCAGACAATAAGCAAACTTAACACTGCCCTGGTTCATACTAAACATTTCAGAAGCTGTCACTAAGTTTTTTCCAGAATTATATTTACTAACCGTCTGCATGAAACACTAACACTGGTTCTGGGATAAAAAGAATGAATGATAAAACCCTTGGTTAAAATTAGTTACACTTTGTTGTATTAACCTTCTTTGTTTCTCAGCATGAGAAAGTAGTGCTACTGAACTGAAATGGTATGTCCTTGTGTTTTATAATATGTTGCATTGTTATTGGCCATCTTAACTTATCAAATAGTTATCCTGTTGTGTGCCTTGCACTATACTAGACACCTGAAATACAAAGATGACTATTTTGCCCTGGCTGGTGAGGCTCAGTTGATTGGAGCATTGTCCTGTAACCAAACTGTTGAGGGTTTGATTCCCGGTCAGGGCACACACCTAGGTTGCAGATTTGGTCAATCCCCAGTCAGGGTGCACAAGATCCTCTCTCTGGGCGTGTGCAGGAGGCAACCAGTCAATGTTTCTCTGTCATATCGATGTTTCTCACATCAATGTTTCTCTCTCTCCCTTTCGCTCTCTCTACAAGCAATGAGAAAATGTCCTCGGATGAGGATTTTTTTTTAAAAAGTGACTATTTTAATGGTATTCAAAGGAAGCAGAAAAAGAGAATTTAATATACACAAAAGTTCATTATAGTAAGCCTTCAAATTCTCTTTATATTTATATTAAATAAGTTTAAGAGGCACAGTACTCTTGTCTAATTTATTGGGAATAAATTACTGTAATTCTCATTTGAGGTTTAATTATTGAAATTAAAGCTTCCATTTCTGTCACCGTGTAATCGGCCATTATAAAATAATCTTATCTAAAACATAGAGCTCTTTTGATTGATATAAAAGAGTTAGCAGTGAGAAAATTATATTAAGACTAGGTTGAATCTTTTGAAAGAGAGGTTAAAAAGTATAAGATTCACTTCAATGGATTTATACTATCTGAAATTACTCAGTTTGGCATAAAGACAGATGGTAAAAGAAAGTAAAAGTACATTAATGAATAATAAGGTAAAACTAGTTAAGTATACCTGGAAATGTCATTCTTAATAAGTGAGTATCTGATAGACTACACTATTAAAATAAATATGAATACTACTTTTGTGTATCATATAGTCAAGTTATAAATTTCACAACTGAAAAATATTGATAATAGGACCACATTCAGACTAACTTTTCCCCTTAAATATATAAAGCACGTCAGTTTTAACATTGTGGTTGTTTACCAGCTGCGGTCCTTCATATCCCTCTTCTCAGTGTTCCGTTCATATTTTGCATATTACCCTACATATTTTGCCAGATATGTAATATGGGAAGTAAGTAGTATTCTCGCTTTCTGAGGCATTAAGTAAAGGATGACACAGCAATTAAGTCAAGGCTCTCTTGGCTTTATTTTTTATTTTTTTGAAGGTTTTATTTATTTATTTTTAGAGAGATGGGAAGAGAGGGAGAGAAACATCAGTGTGTGGTTGCCTCCCACATGCCCCTCCACTGGGGACCCCGCCCAGAACACAGACATGTGCCCTCACTGGGAATCAAACCATCAACCCCTTGGTTTGCAGGCCGGCACTCAATCCACTGAGCCACACCAGCCAGGGCTAATGTATTTCAATATTTATTTTACAACTTTTTTAACATAAAACTTAAGTTATCTAAATAGTAATGAAAATGTGAATTTTAACATAAAACTAATACCATGCTACAAATTATTTTCAGTTAATTTGGGGAGAGAAAGAGAGGGAGAGAGAAATATTGATGTGAGAGAGAAACATCAATCAGTTGCCTCTTGTACACCCCCAACTGGGGTCCAGCCCACAACCCAGCCATGTGCTCTGACTGGGAATGGAACTAGCGACCCTTCATTTTGCTAGATGACATCCAACCAACTGAGCCACACCAGTCAGGGCAGCGTTCAGTTAATTTTTCAAAATTGTCTTTGCCTTTAGGAACTATTAGAAACAAACACTAATTTTTAAGAGAGTGTTTTTACCTGTAAATAACATGGTCTGGTATTACCAAATACATTTTTATAGACTTTTATAGTTATTAAAGATCGAAATTTTTAGTAAAGTGATTTCTAGTTCAAAACTATATAAAAATAGAATATTTATCTCTACGGTAACAAAAACATTGTTATCTGAAGGACAATTGTTTTTTTTTTTTTCTTTCTTTCCATCTCATTTTGATTTTCCTGTCCTTAACCATACATACATATGGCGCTCCCTTTAAAGGTGTAAGTCAAAGTAGGACAGAGAAGGCATGAAATAAACCACATACCACATAATAGCAATGTGGACCTGACTTATGGTTTACAAAAATTACATAATACTGCTAAGTTTGGGGGTTCATTTTTACTTTTTAACATATGATAAAATTTGCCACATTAAGGAAATGCATATATAATCACAAGTGAAATCAATTTAAGTTTTAAAGTAATGTCAATATAATCTTTCTAAACAATCTTATAATTCTGTTCAGTGGTGTAGTGTGAAAAACTATTTTTTTAAGTTGACTTAACTTGATTTAAGATTATCTAAAAACTTACTTTCTGACTAACAGTAATATACCATTGAAATCCGAAGAGAATTTATTTTTTAGATAATTTTTAGTGTTATTTAAATAGACATGAAAAACACTTTTGGTGTATCATAGTTGATCCATAAATTTCATAACCATGTTTTCTCAAAATGGACTCTGTCTGTGGCAGTAGACTGATACTTAAGGGAAATTATTTTTATCCCTAAGGTCATTGAGGGGAGAGGGAAGATCAGCAAAGTGTGACACAATAACTACATTAAAACATTATTAGATTGTTCTTGACCCTTATTTAAAAAAAAAAGTTACAGGAAGAAAATCCCTTTATCTTTGTCAGGCATGTGTGTATGGAAAATATCAAAAGTTTTACAGTGACTGCTTTTATATTCATGAATACCTGTCCTCTAATCTAAACTTGAAAATGAAATCACTCCTCTTCTTGGCCAAATTACATTAGTAGTGCAAACTCTAGATTTTTTTCCCTAACAGCACATCATCTTTTCAAATCTTCTTTTTTTTTAATAAAATAAATTACAGAGTGCCAACAAGAAACAGGACTTTTTTGCTGAAAATGTACAGTAAATATCATTTTTCTCAATTTCAACATTAAAAATAACACCCATTCTCTCCAATGTTGTCTTTTTTATATTATCAGCCATAAAAATTTGTAATGTTCATTGTGTAGTATATCTAGAATTACCTCTAATATTATCTTACTTTGTGCTAGTAATTAACTCCCTTTGGATTTATTGTTTTTCTGCAAATTAGAATTTTTAGTACTTTAAAACTTGAAGGATTGAATGCTGTTTGATTCTCTTTACAGGTGTGTGTGTATACACACACACACACACACACACACACACACACACCCCTAACCCTGCACAGAACTGTGTAATTACCTTTAGAAAATGTACAGGTTCCTATTTAAATATTATAAAAATAAGTAATAAAATTCAAATATTTCTGTGCCATCTAAAAAGGGGTCAATTTAGAGAAGAATGATTATGAAGACCTAGACTAGCATCTAATCTTCCTTCATTCTAATCGATTTTACTGTTATCCATAAAATCTGTACTGTCACATGTCGGTGGGGCAGCATTCTGACGGTGAGATCCATCTCTTTGAATCTTTGGGTGGAATGAATCATCAAAACTTAGCCATTGCTGCTGGTAACCTTTTTAGCTCAGTGTTCTTTAAATGTTATTTTAAACTTTTCTTTCCAGCCTCTGAAGTGATCTGAAAGGATATATTTTAGGTCTAAAATAATAATAGAGCAATTGCTGAGTGCCAGGCACTGTGTTAAGTACTACACATGCAGTCTCTAATTTAATCTTCATGGCAATTCTGTGAGATTTTAAATAAATAAATGAATGGATGAATGAATGAATAAATAAATAAATAAATAAATAAATAAATAAATAAATAGATTTGCCAGAGCCTGCCTTGAGAGTCCATGATCTCAACTATTATTTTTTTAAACTCTTTTTAAAAGATTTTATTTATTTATATTTAGAGAGAGGGGAAGGGAGGGAGAAAGATAGGGAGAGAAACATCAGTGTGTGGTTGCATCTCATGAGCCCCCTACTGGAGACCTGGCCTGCAGCCCAGGCTTGTGCCTTGACTGGGAATCGAACCTGTGACCCTTTGGTTTGCAGGCTGGCACTCAATCCACTGAGCCACAGCAGCCAGGGCCTCAACTATTATAACTACCCATTTTGTCTAAATATTTTCAGCCTGTTCTTGCTGTTGAAAGAAAGAAGAGATAGAGAAGTTGCTCAATAACATGTCATATTTACAAATTAGAAGTTGTTAAAGATTTTTATTTTGAACACTCTGCTTTTCCACTCATTGAAAAATCTTATTTCTTTCATCATGGTCATCTTTTTTTTTTAATAGTTTTAAGGTTACCATGGAGAAGGATGGGCTGTGGAATCAGACTGATCTGGATTAAACCCTAGCACTATTTATTATCTGCATGATCTCAAATAAATTAATCTGTCTTGAACCAAGTTTTCTCATTTGTAAAGAGATAAAATATGACTAGCTTAGGTGTTCTAAGTCTGCAATAATGGCAGTTCTTGAATATCTTAAAATGAAACCACTTGTTTGCCTGTAGTTCTATATTATTTTATTGTAAATTGTGTTATTTCCTTCATGACACTCCATGGTGCATCCATGCTAATCTTAATCACTTATCAACTCCTTTAACAATATTAAAGCAGTAAGATTATTTGGGTAATCTGCATCCTTTAATATAAGGTTATATTTTGTTAGGAATATTAGCATAAAAGTAGATAAATTAATCTCCCCAAAACTGAACTTACTAGTATGTGCTGTTCTCTACATTTTGACAGTTATATTTTGTAAGTGATCATTTTCTTCAAAAATATTTCTAATTTCTATCCCTTTTTTCTAATCCTCATTTTTTCTGATTCAGTCTATTAATTTTCACTCTTACCTGTTCAATAGCTTTATTATAGGGCTACACTTACTGTGTACCTGCTCTGTGCCAGGATCTTTGCATCTGTAGTCATTCATCCCTCACAACTTTGCAAAATAATTAGTATTGTCTCCATTTTACAACTAAGACTGTCTCAAGTCAGTTTGCCCAAAATCCAACAGCTAGTAACCTAACAAACAGCAAGTAACTTGACATTGAACCAAGGTCCGTCTAACCTGTGCACATGCTTTCTAATATTTCACATTACCTCTTAGTTCAGTATTAATTGAAATTTTTTTCAAAGTCACAGTATTTTTAAAGGCTGTATTTACCCTGTAACTGTCACAGTTTCAAACTGGTCATACCTGTCAGCAAGCAGCACAAACAAAGCCACATTACATTGAGTTCCCTTTCATAATCTGTAGAAATCCCCAAAGTCATATTTATCATGTTATTTGTAATAATAATTCATTGTAAAGTATGAATCAGTTTATTATACCATCAAGATATGGACACAGTCTGTGTGAGTAATGAACCAACATTTATAACAGGTATGACATGCATAAACATAGGAATCCATAGATACTTTTTAAACTTTATACTTGAGGATATATTAATAATAGAAATAAATTAACATTCTTTATGACTGAGCTGATATAAATTAGTACTTAGGCAGAGTAGGATATGAAATGAAGTTTAGGTATCACTGTATTGTTTACATGTAAAATCGAGATCTCTCTAATCAATTATTTACAGAGTTTGTGTATGCTGAATATATACCATAAATATTTGCTAATACATGAGGAGGTACTCATAGCTATATGCCACACACACTAAAAAGCCTGGTTTGACTCAATTTACTAAAGGGGCCTTCATTCTCATACATGGGAATTCCTGTTTTTGAGGAAAATATTCTTTGATTTGGCATACTCTAAAGCAGTGTTCTCCTAAAACTTTCTATGAGGATGAAAATATTCTGTATCTTCACTGTCCAGTATGGTTTTCACTAAGCCACATGTGGCTGCTGAACACTTGAAATGTGACTTAGTGCACTGAGAAGCCAATTATTTTATTTAATTTTAATGTAATTAATGTGGCAGCTCTGGCTAGCCTGTTGGGTAGTATAGCTCTAGAGATTTTATGACTGAATGATTAGGATAACATGCCACCAGTACAGTGAACACTTTGAAAGATAGATGTTTATAGGATCTCTCATAGACTTCTTTTCTTTTCTTTTCCCCTGTTTGAACTTGTAGTTGGTAAGTATAACATTTGAATTTACAAAGCAATATCCATTGTAAAACATCATCACCCTAACACGTTGCATGACCAGTTGTATTTCATATTAAAAACCTGACTACTCTCTTCCCTGCTCCTCGGTTAACACCTGTAAAATTCTGCACTGTGTCTCTCATATCTGTTATCTATCTTCTCTTTTGTTTTCTCACTTCTGCTCGCTACTCCATTTCTTCATTTACAACAAAGAAAGAAATGCAGTGATAGTTCTCTTCCTCCCAAAACCTCCGCTAGAAAACATTGGCCATCTCAAGGTAAATAGCCATGGGAAGGCCTGTCATGATTGGCCGGGAAAAATACGCATTACCAGAAAAGCATGAGCTACTGCTCTCCGCCTTCCTTCTGCCATTCATCTGCAATGCTTTCCTAAAAGGGCCGTGGATTCATGTTCTTCCCTAGGTTTTCCAGTATGGGTCTAATGTCAGCCCATTCAGATGTCCAGGAAGAGGAAAGGTGAACAGAAATACATTTCCTCCTCCTCGTATTTTGAAGGCCGGTCATTTCAATTAGAAAAGAAAGAAGGTTGGAGAAGTTACTTTGAAAGGTTAATAGATCTGGATTTTGAGTAATAAAGTGTTTTTTATTTGACAATGTATGTTTGCTTATAAGTATAATTAGAACATTTGGCCTTAAAAACATTTTGAAGTATTTACCAAGACACATTCTTAATAATCAAAGGGATACTTCTCAAAAGGACCTGTATCCCCTGTTGAATGGTCTTGTGTTTGCTTACAGATATTAATAACTTCAACTTAGACACAGATGTTTTATTCTGTGGAAGTGCTAGTGTAATTGTTTCCAAGCTTGAAGTGCCAGTGAGGTGCTGCACTGGCTAATGAACATGCCGGAGTCTCCCCCCACAGAGCAGGGAGATGCGTGGATTCAGGCTGCCGCCTAGACGGGGCGGGGGGTGTGACACACAGAGAAAATTTTCTGGGTAACCCAGAAAATCTGGAATAAAGTGCCTTAAAATATACAGGATTTTTTTAAATGTTGCTATTGTTATGTTTGCTGATTTTCTTTGGTTTTTTTTTTGAAGAGTTTTTATTTTTCATGTAAATTCTTATTTATTCATTCAGAAAATATTTGAAAGCCTACAATGTGCAAAATTTTGTAGTTAGTGTATATTAAAGAATCATAATTCATGGAACTAAAGTACAGAGATCAAGAACAACTTTGTAAATGACACAGAATTTTCTAATTTAAACTTCTTTTAAATTTTTTATCTTCTAGTTCTACTAGTTAACCTGTTTGCTGGGACTGGATAATATAATTACAAAGTTTAAATTAAGGAAAAGAAAAGCATTGCTTATCTATTCTAAATTGAGACATTTCCAGGGGTCAGTTTGTCTTTTTGACTGGCTTTCACATCTAAATTCTTTTTCTCTTTTCCTGGAATTTGTCTTGCTCCTTCTTAAAAAGCATATTTTAATACTTAGCATGTTTAATGGTCTCATAGTGCTGAACTCCTTTTGGAACTGATTGGTACCAATACTTTAAAGTTTGAGCAATGAAGGCCCTTTTCCTTGGTTATGCCCTATACCCTAGAGATAGGAATTGGTCCTTCTTACCTGCTTCAGTCACTTCCCTGCATGCTAATGGTGCTTTGGATCCCTGTCCTTTCTGGCCCAAAGATTTTGCTTCCTATTGCTTTTTCTGGAGAGCTTATTGGTTAGTTCTGGCTCTGGAAATAGTGATTGGCGCTTTCTTGCTAATATGACATGAGCCACCAGGTCATTCATTGTGTTTTAAATGAAATATTAGTAGATTGTTGTAGCAAGTTTTGGGCTTGCTTTTGTCTTTCAAAAGACCTCATTAAAAGTTGGGATCCATTGCTACAATACAGATTAGTAACAGAAGTTTGTTTTGTATGGAATGAGAGGCTAGATGACCTAATGCTCTTGCTTTTTCCCCACAGGCTCCTACCCAGAGATTCTACCCAGTGAAACTCCCACAGCAACGCAGGTAGATGGGGCTGACCTGGCCTCTCCAATGTCTCCTCGAACTAGCAAAAGCCGTATGTCCATGAAGCTGCGTCGTTCCTCTGGCTCAGCCAATAAATCCTAAGGAGACAAGCAGCCCAGCAGTGATCAGCAGTAGCCACCTTAGCATGCATATAATGTTAACCCTTTCAGACCCTCCTGTTTGCCATAACACGCATGTTCCTTCCTGAACACTTATTGTTAAAAAACAAAACACTGGATTTAAATAATTTGTAACAATATTTTAGATTTGAATTGTTTATTCAGTTAGGTTTTCCCCCACACACTCCAACTGCCATATTTGGGGGAGTTTTATTCAACACTCCTTTACCTTTCTAGATAATTATGTTTAAGTAGTCTTACTTTTAATTTCATGATTAACTTTGAACCAAAATATAATTGGACAGATAGCCTCATTATTTTATCATGCTTCACTGCAACTTCATGGGCTCAGTAAATATATAATTTTTACAAATGTAAATTTTAAATTTAAGCATTTGTGCAGTTAACACCAAAAGTTGCAGCTCTGTTAATACACAGGAGTTGTATGGATTATTTATGTTATGAAAACAAAACACTTAAAATAAATGGTCTTTTGGCTTCTCAAATTCTAACTGAAATTTTAGCATTAACTTCTTCCCAAAACAATGCCTTGTTTCTTAGCTGTGCAGGTGATTCCAAATCTAATAACCAGAAAAAAATCACTGTGCTGAACTTTGATTTATTTTAGCTTTAATATTTTTCTAATGTTTTGCTTTTTAAATGGTATCACTGTTAAATGCCATTTGTTTTGAGATTGTGTCCCTTCATTATTGGCTGGTAGATCCTGGTGTGCCTGTGTTCTTCATAAGTACCAAAAGGGGAGACTTGGGAAGAAGAAAGAAAAGAAGGAAAAAACTTCAAAATATAAATGTGTTAATTAAATTGTGTGTATTTTTTTTAAAAAGGAACATGGCCCAGGAGTCTAAATTAAATCTAATATATTTAATACTGAACTTGCAGATGCAGGTCGGTGTGCATCCCACCCTTCAGAAGTATTTCCTACAGTAGAGGAGCCACTCATATTTTGCTCATATTTTATTTTGAACAGGCATCTCCTAAGGAAATGTAGCATGACATCGGTACTAACTGCATGTGTAAATACATCATACTAGCAAACTCTAAAATATAAATTATATATCATCATTCATGTAGTATCTACAGATTTGTAACAGTGAAAAATATATATGGTATAATATTTAGTAATACAATAAAATTATTATCACTTATGTCCTTGAGCATTTTTTGTCTTTTATAATTTTCAGATTTAATAATCAGGGTTATATGATGAATAGAAAGATGCAAAGCATAAACCAAAGTTATCTTAGTCATGAAAAATGGATTTGAATTCTCAGGATGCAACCCTAACTTATTTCTCAGGGATCCTACCACAGTCATTAAAAATGCGAGAAATCTTACACCTTCATAAGGCTGGCCGGAAGCTCCATCCAGTGCACTTGGTTAAAGCGTCAGTTTATCTCAGCTTCACCTCGTGCTTCTTTGATTTCTTAAATTTACTTTATACTATACATTCAGGAACAAAATTTTTAACAGTTTCTAAAACCTGTGCACTTTTTTTCTTATAAATAAAAACATTCCTATAAAAATGATATAGAAAATAAACTTAAATTCCTAAGAAAGAAGATAAACAAATGGCCCTGGGAACAAGATAAAACAATGCAGACAGTTTCCCACAACCAAGGTGAGGGTTGCAAAGAGAAAAATCGAAGTAGCTGATTACACGTTCTGTAGTGGTTTGGTTTGGTTTTTAGTGAACAGCTAATGGATTGGTGATAGGTAACAATGGAGTGAAAATACCAACTTGAAATAGTGATGTTAATTAGCACAATTAACATGATTTTTTTCAACTTCAGATGATACTATTCATTAGCTTTCTCAAAAAAGTATTTTTAATATTTTATTTATGTTATTACAGTTGTCCCAATTTTCACCCCCTCCACCCAGCCCACACCCCGACTCCCACAGCCAATCCCCATGCTTCTGTTGATATTTTGTTGTGGTGAAGCATCTTTAGGTTTAAAGAATAGTGCATATTCTGTGCCTTTTGTAGTTCTATTTGTGCAGCCATACTTCAAAGGAAATTTTTTCAGTGCATTTCCTCACCATTACATTCATTTACAAAATAAAATTTCTCCTGTCTGTATTCTGTCTAAGTGGGTCACTAACATTCTAAAGTAGGATACTAGCTTTGGGGAGATAAGGTGTGGCTTTGAGAAATAGGCTGTGTTTAATGGGATTCTTAAGACAAACAGAACACAACAAAGCACCAGCTATGTACATTTATTTGGTGGTAAGCATCTTACAAATATGGGCTGTCAAGCAGTACGCAGCCAGTGTCCCAAACTCTGGCTATAGGGGCATGGGTTCAGAATGTACTCCAAATATGGTTTACCAAAAAAATCTAAAACAGGTTGCTGAAAAGAAAATACTGGACATTGAATGAATTGCCATTCTGTTTCATAGTGGATTATAGGTATTAACATCTTCCTTAAGCTGAATGTAGTTTAATATATAATATGCTGTATGAGATTTACAATAGAAGCATTAAACAATTTGGATGAAACCCTACTAAAACAGTTAAACTTAAGAAAATTAGCTCTACATTTCCAAAAAGCTTTTTAAGGTTTAAAGTAGTTCTTGCTGAATACTACACACAAAATAGCTAAAGGTGAGGATCTTGGGGGTATCTCAGCTCCTTCCTGTAAAGTACTACCCTCCTCACCTCCAAACACTAACTTAAAAATGGACTACTACGAAAAAGAAAGCTTACAGGGAAATCCCCACAACCCTGAAATGCGCAAACATCCTATATTGGCTGCCTACAAACACAGGTCTTTAATCCACACCTCCCCTCCCACCAGACCCCATAAGTTTGGCACCAGTCACAACTTTTAATTCACAGAAAATACAATGCAAGATATCTGACCCTATTGAGACAGAAACTACATAGGTGTCCGCGATAATAACAGGAGGAAAAATGACTACCATCGTTGGTAGCTAGAATCCTTTGTAGACATTGAGACATGCATGCATTCACTGCGACTTTCCATAGGAATTACAAGTCATAGGATTCATTAGGATCTTCAGAGTTTGGAGAGCAAGGAAGGAATCCTATTTTCGTGGGGAAAGTAAGAAGGATTTAAAGATGACAGTTCTTGACGGGGAATGTTAATACTATCCATATACATACCTGCTCTAGAAAGGGATTTTACATTTTGCTGTCCGCTCCTGTGTCAGAACATTGACTACTGGGACTTTTTAGGAGAGAAATACAGGAAAGGGGGTAAACTTGCAAGTTGAACAAAGCCCCACAGAAATTCCCGTGATCTGTTTCCTCCAGGACCAACCTCGCAATCTAGCGTGTCTCTCGGCCCTCAACAGCCTGGCCGCAGTGGCATCTGCAGCAGCAGTACCTGCCGGCTTTCTGAGGGGTGGCACTTGTTAATGTGTCGGGTAAGCCCTGGGGAGCTAAAAAAAGTGGATGGGCAGTGCTTGCACGAGAAAATTTGCTGAGCACTCCCGTCGGGTGCCCCTCCCTGACTCGGAGCTTCTGGGGGTGCCCCGGCCAAAGCCGGCAGGAGCAGCTCGTCCCGGACAGCATGCCACAGCCTGTGCTTGTCCCTGATGTCTGCAGAGGGGAAGTGCGCCCCGCACAGTGGGCAAGCGAAGGCCAGTGGGGTGACGCGTTCGGACCCAAAGCCTGGGGCAAGCGCTCGGGCCGAGGCCGCTTCGTGAGTGCCCAGATGCTTGCGCAGATAGGCTTGGCGACGGAACTTTTTGTGGCAATAGGGGCACACGAAGATCTCGGGTTCCCCGATACCGCTGGCAGTGCTCGGCCCAGGCACCCGGCTCCCTAGCACCCCTTCCGAGTAGGGAACCCGAGGGAGCGGTGCCTCGAGGTGGGACAACACCTGGAGGCCTGGGGCCTGGGCGCTGTCCGGGCGCTGCTCCGCCCTGGAGCTGTCCCTGGGCTGCAGGTGCTGATTTTCGGTCTGTTCTGCCCGGCTGTTCTCCTTCCCCTTCGCCAAAAAAGCAACAGGCCCGGACTCCGAGGAGGATGAAGGAGGAAGCTTCCCGTCAATCGAGGAGACCGTGGCGGCGTTTGCCACTGTGGGACGGGGCTTGTGCCAGCGGCGATGGGAGGCGAGGTTCGCTGGGCAGCTGAAGACCTTGTCGCACTCGGGGCAGCGGTACTCCACCCGGACGATGCGAGAGCAGCGATGCTGAGCCAGAGCGAAGGGGTCCGCATACTGCTCCTTGCACAGCTGGCAGATGAACTCCCCCAGCGGCGTGCGGCCGCCCCCCGGGCCCCGGGACGGGGTTCCGGGCTCCTCCTCCTTGATCTTCAGGCCCAAGACGGGAGATGTGGTCACTTCATCCGCAAAGCTCAACTTCCTCACAGCCTTTGGCTTCTTGACTCCCGCAGCCGCAGGTCCAGACATGCAGCCCGGAGGCGCCTTGGCGCGGCGTTCGCCGGCCGCGGGCCGCTTCAGGCTGTGCAGGGCAGCGGAGAGGGGCGCGGGGTCCGGATGAAGCGCAGGGTCCGGGAACGGTGCCCGGAGCGGCAGCTGGAACTGCTCCCCTGAGGTTGGTACGGCTGCTGGTGCCACTGAACAAGAAAAAGCAGCCACGGCGGCGGCGCCCCCGGGGAAGGACTCCGCGGAGACAGGCGAACTAAGGCAGCGCTCCAGAAACGCCCGGCGCAGCTCCGTGCCCACCGGCTTCGCAGGGCTGGAGCTGGGCCTGGGACCCTCCCTGCCATCCACCCTCCACTCTGCACCTTCCCGCCCGCGCGGCTCCGGTCTCACCCCCGCTGCCCGACATGGCGACCCCGACAGTTCCCGGGCCGCCACTTCCTCCAGCCCCTTTCCGGGCTCCTCCGGGCTAGGGGGTGCCGGCCGCTCTGCATCCGACTGCGGGGCACGGGAAGCCTCCTTGGGGAAGGGCGGCGCCCCCTGGGGCTCCGGCTTGGGGAAGACCCGCTGCGCTAGGCGCACTCGGTATGCGCCGCCTGTCCGTTTTGTTCGCTTCACCAGGAAGCCCCTTGGCATGGTGGAGTCGAGCGCGCTGGGGGGCACGGAGTAACGGGGATGCCACAGGGGCTGAAAAAGGGCGAGCCGCAGCCACTCGAGCTTCGTGGCGGTCATGCATCCGCAGCCTTTATAGCTGAGACGCAGGCCAGGGGACCCCTGGGCCGTCTCGGGGCTGGGCCGCCCAATCAGGAGTGGGAGCGGGTGCTGGGGGCGGGGTTTTCACCCCACGGCCTCACGAGGGTCCGCTAGGCCGGCAGGGAGCAAGGCTCTGCCCGCCTCCTGGCCTCCGCACCACCCAGCCCCAGCAGGTGGCTCATGGGCTGCCCGCGGCACCTCCCCCTGCCACCCAACTGGTAACAACTCAGGAAGGTAAGGTCCGAAGTGTGCGGAAGCTCAGCATCCCGCACCTCAGCCTCCACCAGGGACCTACGAAGAACCCTGCTGGGGGGCCACCCACCTTGCCGGCTATGGTGCTGCTGCGCGAGCGTGTAGGGTCGGGATGGGAGAGCGCCCCCACCCCCAAGAGCAGAGCTGAGAGGTACTGGCGGCGGCTTGGGGAAGCGACCGGGTGGGTATCAGCCAGGGAAAGGGTGTACGTCCTCTGCGGGTATTGAGCTGATGAGAAGCTGCGACCGAGCGGCAGGGCTGCTAAATCCACCACCCTGTCCCCACACTTGATGGTAGCAGCATGTCTGCCATCCAGTATCGATCGAGGCTGCGTGCGTCTGTGATACTATGAGAATTCATCTGGGAAGAAGGGCTCTCAGTGCGGGAGAGCGTGCGTGCTGGCAAGCCTCTGGAGCTCAGGACGCCAGCAGGTTGCTGGGCCCCAGCCCTCAGGGTTTATAAACGCCCCCTCCCAGATGGGAGCCGGAGTGGGGAGAGGAAAGTAGAATCTAATTTTCCACCGTCCTCAGAGAAAGTGGTTTATCCGCTCGCACCTTCCACTTGTACTATCCAGAGACATGACTTAGTGCCTAACTGGCCTGTTTAGAGCATGGAATAGATCCGAGTGAGAAATACGGTGGAATCGGGATTATGTCTGCTTCCCCTTATATAAGTGATACTTTGCGAAATGTGTGCTGTAGACCAGACTCCGAAGATTTTCATCCAGCACTTCATAACGTGCCCCACAGTGTTTTAAGCACTAGAAGATACTTGACAGTTTGTAATACTAGCCGACAATGAAATAATTAGAAAATATATGACACATGTATAATAAAGTTCCCAAATATCCATGTATATAATGTGGGAATCAGAAGGGGAAAGAACGATGTGTTCAAGTCCCCTTACAAAATCAAATCAGAAACAGACCGAGCTACTTGTTTTCAAAGTTGACTACAGCCGAACAGTCCTAGTCTTCAATAACACACAGTGTCTTTCTTCTAGTGAACAAAGTGTTTTTACAGGGAGAACATTATTTTTAAGCAGATTTGGAAGTAACTACGTATTTATTAATCATTGACTATACTTTAGGCACTCTACTTAAGTAATTCCTAATCTTTTCACACATGAGCTCAAAAAGCAAGGATATATTATTACTCTCCTTTCTTTGATAAAGGGATTGAGCTATAGAGAAGTTCAATAACTGCTAAAAAGTCACCAAGAGCCCAGATTCAAACCGAGTTCTGGCTAATTCCAAATCTCACTTTCCACTACACCAGGGGCTTCAAACTATTTTGTTCTGATCAGATCCCACAATAAGAAATATATTTTGCAGTACACATATAACTGAAACAAAAGATTCACAAAATAATATCCTTAACTAGGTGCACTGCATCCTCATTTTTCTATTCAGTTCTATTTTATTTTTTAAAAATGCTGATCATAGCAAACAAATTGCTTTCGTAACTTACTAATAGATTAGGACCCACAGTTTGAAAAATACCATCATCATGGTATTTTCTATTAAGTTGCATCAAGTCATATAAAATTAACTAACCAGCCTGACACTTTGTAATCAAAATTAATATTCTGAATCTCTGCTTAAACCAACATTTGCACTTCTAGGTCAGTACACAAAAGGATAGAAGACAGCAACTGAAGTACATACTTACACACTAATGTCCATTGTAGCCTTATTCACAATGGCCCAAAGACTATGGGGAGGGGGGACCCATTGTCCAACACAGATAAATATATAAATAAAATGTGGTATATGCAAATGACAGAATACTGCTCAGCCATAAAAAAAAAAAGAATGAAATACTGATACTTAGAACATGGATAAATCTGCAAAATTTATACTAAGTAAAATGAGCCAGACACAAAAGGACAAGTATTACAAGGTTTCACTTACATGAAATATCTAGAATAGGCAAATTCATTGAGATAGAAAGTCGATTATTTATTGGCTATCAGGGGCTGTGGGAATAGGAACTCGATGGCTTAATGGTTATAGAATTTCTTTTGGGGTGACCAAGTTTTGTTAATCAATAGTAGTGATTGATGGACAACACTGTGAACACAATTAATGCCCCTGAATTATACACTTAAAAATGTGAAAATGTAACATTTTATTATATCATTATAAAATGTAACATATTTGTTATATTTTTTACCACAATAAGAAGTTTCACACACGCACACTCAGAAGAGTGGAAGGGACAGTCACGGCATGTGAGACCAGAAAAAGCATCTAAAGGAGCAGGCCATGCACTTGGGATTTTGTTACATAGAACAGGCGAGGAGAGCCATTTAAGGGTTTAAAGTGAGAGAGCGACATTTGGTTTTGAAATTGCATGAAGGAAACTATCTTTAGCTGTGCTTTCTGCCAAAGAGAGAAAGGGAAATGCGGATATATGATCCTCTTCTTCCCAGTCCTTCCCCTTTTAAACAACTGAGAATGCGTGTCTGTTTCTGCAGGGGGGCTGGGGGGGATGATGAAAATTTTAGAAGTCAAAAGAGCAGTTATGATGTAGAATACTTAATGAAGTGATTGGCATAGAACTGATATGCAATATTTTTTTAATGGCTGGTGCCAGTGTGTCCAGCCATCTATCCAGCCATCCTGTCTTTCATCTGTACGTCTGTCTAATCATTCATCAAATAATAGCTCTGTATTCTTTCTGTGATAGTTCAGAAACACAATGTTCAAGGAGTAACTATCCTCTGTTATTTTCAGGAAAACAAACTTGGGTAGGAGAGGGCCTAGCCCGCTTGCAGTTATTTTTACTCCCAACCACCTATATAGAAATCCTCCCCCTAAATGTCTGGTTGATCCAAAGGATGTCGGCATCACTCAGGTTGCCAAAGGGTTTGCTTTGGCACCACCCTTCCATCAGCTCTGCATCAGTCCTGTGTGATGGTCCCCCTCCTCTAAGGGCATCTCTCGCCTCATTCCAACTCCATTCCCTTCTGCCTCTCCTCTCCTCATCACTCCAACCCCCCATTATCCAGGGAATATCCAACCTCCATTAAAGACGAATTTCCTAGTGTCGCAGGTTGGATTCCCAGTCAGAGCACATGCCTGGGTTGCAGGCCATGGCCCCCAGCAACTGCACATTGATGTTTCTCTCTCTCTCTTTCTCCCTCCCTTCCCTCTCTAAAAATAAATAAATAAAATCTTTTAAAAAAAGAGAAGAATTTCCTGAGTGTCACTGCACAGGTGTGTCTGCTGTTTGCCATGCTCTGGAACACTGGTACCAGCCACCACACAGGCTAATCCTTACGTGCCATTGAGTGAGGTCTATGAAACAGAGCAAACAGTGATTACTGTGACAATACACAGCTGTTTCATGATTTAAAGGGGGAAAAAAAGAATTGCTGTCAAATCTTTTCTAACAAATCCAGTAGTAGTTCCAATAGCTGTTTCTCTCCCTTCCCCCCCAGCATGTAATTTGATAATCTTTCTGGAAATCAGTGGAACAATGTATGTCTATCAGGAGCTTTTAAAAACAAGTATACTTATTAATTCACCAATTCCTTTTAGTAAATTACCCAAAAGAAGGAAAAAGCATAAGTCTGTTTATCACAGTGTTTTTTGTGCTTATAAAAAATCAGAAATTACCTTGAGTGAATTATGGCACAGCCGGGCTATAGATGCTTATGTGCATTAAAGGTGCAATGACATGGACAAACATGCATGCTATAATGTTAAAAAAAAAAACCCAGCAGGATGAAAAGTTGCATGTACAACCAAAAGTTCAATTATGAAAAACAAATGAATAAAACACTGGAAGGAAATATACCATAATGTTGTTGGAGTTACCTCTAGTTAGTAGAATTTTAGGTTTTTTAAAACTTTTTTGTTAAAATTGTTGCAATAAGCATATATCACTCAAATAATCAGAAAAAAATAATGTAAAAGTTGCCTCAACGCCTTTCTGGTGTCAGCTGTGCATCCCCTTTCCCTAGGACACCGTGGAGAACCAATAGGGCAACATCGAATGGGAACTGCACAGGCAAGCAGCACTCTCCAGAGTCACTTTTTGAGCTCTGGCCCTAGAAAAGAGGCGACAAGCTTCTATCAAGCCACAGGCCTTCAAGTTGAAGAACTTTTTTGGGAAGAGGCTAAGGGTTAAATGGTTAAAAGGTAGAAAAGGGGCTAAAAAGTAGGGGCAAGAAAATTTAGATGAATAGCCTCCACTTAGATATAAACCTAGAAGATCCTAAAGATGTGAACTCTTCTTTCTCTACATTCACACTCAGAAATCGAGATCGACAGGGCATTCCCTGGCAAGACCGTGAAATCTTTGCTTCCTTTATCTGCATCTTTTATCTTGCCAGTGACCTCCTTTCTCCCCTTTTAAACACTTGGGACCTTCATCTACTTAGTTATATTTGATAAAAATTCATAAACAGTGAATTACCTGTTGAGCTATTTGCATTGTAAGCTTCCTGTCTCTGACAGTGGAATAAATCACTGTGATTGAAATTCAGGACTTTTGAGACACTAGCAATCAGGAAATCTTTCGAAGAGAGACTTCTTGCACCGACATCATCATGAGTGTAGGAGAAGCTCAGATTACTGCCATGCCTTTCAGTCGCTTGAACACTGAAGCATTGCTCAGAAGAGCCTTTATTTTCTCTGTCTATCTGCTCCCTCAACCAACATGCCCCTGTGAAAGATTAACACCAGTGGCAGCTACCAGAGGCCTGTTCTTCCACGAGAACTTGGAAGTCTAATGGTCTCTCACAATTCTAAAACTACTCAACTTCCTCTCCTAAACCTAATCTTCTTGTCTGAAAATGGCACCTCCAGTCAATTAGCTGCCTAAACCCAAACCCACAAACTTTTGGCTCAAGCCAAACACCTCACATTCAGCCCGTTAGCAGTCTGACTTTATCGGCTCTACTTTCCAAACGTTTTCTGAGTCTGAGTCTCAGCTGCTATCCCACCGCACCCCACTTGTCCTCTCTGCTGCCACTCCTGCCCTGCTGTCGGGTATGCTGCATTCACCAGCCAGGTGGGTCCCATTAGAATGTAAATTTGACTATTTTACTCTTTTTGCTAAATATCTTTGAATGGCTTCCCACCATATTTAGAATAAAATCCAAATCCGTGGCTATTCTGAACCCACGCCTCCCCTGACCCTCTTCCTTGTTCAGTCTGTTCCGTATACTTTGGTCTCCTTATTTTCCTCAGATATGACAAGCACACATCCTCCTCAAGGCTGTTTATTCTGCCAGAATGTTCTTCCTTCAGATATGCTCGCAACTGGCTCCTGTACTTCATTTGGATGTTTTCTCACAGGGTAGTGCCCCAGAAAGCTCTTCCCTGACCATCCGCACTAGGAGAGCAGCCCTGGCCCCCATTGCCCTCCACCGTTCTCTGTCCCTTTCCTCGGCCTCTCTGCTCCTCAGAGCACTTATCTGTCACCGTGGGTTTATCTGTTTACTTCTTAACTGCCTGTCGTCCTTTGGCGAGCTGTAAAGCCCATGAGGACAGATTCTTTGTTTTGTTCACAGCCATATATTCAGTATCTAGAACAACACCTGGCATATAAGTAAATGAATTGATGGCTAAAATAATGTGCCACTGGATTAAATAAAAAACCATCACCGCTTTTTATTGCTGCAACCTACAGACTGAGAGCCCACTCTGCCCAAGCACAGAAGAGGGAAGACAAAGTCACAGGAGCTCCAGATTCCACACATTTGGGAATCTTGGTGCAGAGCAATGAGAGAAATGGAAAGGCCTCCCTTGCATCATATACCCTTGGAAGGCCTTTTCTTCCCCACCTCAGCCAATTGACCCATTGCTTAGGTCACTTCCATTTTCTTCCTCTGGAGCCATTCTCTACAGAGAAAATAAACCCCAGCTCATAACCAGAGTTTCTATGTTAAGCTATTCAGTACCCATGAAACTTGAAGAATAGGAACAGAAAGACATGTGTCAGCTACTTTAGATGGAAAGACAAGACTTGCAGGATGAGGCTCCATGTGTGGAAAACAGGGAATTTTGGTTGTAGGGCATGGAGGGTAGGATCCAGGTTATTTACTGAGAAGTTTAATCTAGGAGATTTAAAGAGAGATGGCACTGTGTCATGGTCAGAGGCACAGCCTGTAAAGTGAGGCTGTCTCAAGTTCAGTCCCAGCTCCACTACTAACTGTTTAATCTTAAACTACTTGCTTAGCCTTCTGCAGCCAGTTCCCTCATCACAAAATGGGAATAGTAGTAATTACCTCAAAGAGTGCTTTGCTCATTAAATATTATGTACATAAAATGCCTAGCATAATACAGGCACATGGTGAGCCCTCAAGGAATGGAAGTTGTTGTTGTTGTTATTTAAGTATCTGAGGTAAAAGAAAACTATTGACATTAGTGGCAACTATAAACTTTACAGAAATAATGGAATAATTTATTTGACTGGCTCATTTTTTACACAATTATGATGCAAGAAGAGAGCGTTGATTATGTGTAACATTTAATATGCTCAAAATCAATTTCATTTCATATGGTTAAAGCAACATTCACAAAACATAAAAGCAGAAGACAATGCAGTTTAACAGGATTAAGCCTCTGATTTGGAGTCAGGCCTCAGGTGGAATGCTGGCTCTGCCACCTATTTGCTGGATGACGTGGGCAGGCTGTCGGACCCCCTGGCCCCCGCTGTTTCTCCCTTGCGGTGGGGGGTGTGGTGGGAAGTGGTGGAGCTGGGCTGGAAAGGTGAGTTGGGACTAGTATATGAAGAGTATTAAGTATATAATCACACTAAAATTCAGCATAGGTATTACTCAGTGGAAACACTGATTCTTCTAAAGTATTTAAATGATACAATCACACACTTGCTTTGAAAAGATACCTGTGATGGCTGTGTTGGACTAAAGCGCTGGGTTGTGGTGAAGATGTAGAAAGAAGGGTAGGGGCGTGGGATGAGACAAGGCAGGGAGCCCAGCCAGAATATTAAAGTAGTCAATAGAAGATGATGTGGTCCTAATTATTTTAATATTAAGTGGATTTAAATAATTTATTGATGAACTATACTATTATGTTATCTCTAACAGTGTTTTTTCCATTGGTAAGGAGTGAAATAGATAACTTCCACATTCTAAACACTTGAAAGTAGAGAGAACTTACAACTTGACTTTTACTTGGTCATAAAAGACTGCCTGTTGAAACTGGGATTCACTTCAGAAACTTAAAGCAATTGTGAAAGAGTGAACTTGAGCTAGAGGGAAAGGATTTTCAATGGCATAAGATACCGAAATGAGAGGCATTTATTTTCTATCATGCCAGGTGCATGACAGTTCTTTACCCTCAGACACTCGCACATTCTAAATCACTAGCATCATCTCTGTCTCCTAAGATGGCTTTTCCTCATCAAACTATTTAGCCACTCGCTTGGCTCAATATACAACTCTCCTATACTGGAGACACTTAAACCTTTGTCGATACTACACAAAGACATCTTCATCCTAATTTTATAGAGATTCTTCTATAAGAATACATATGTCCTTACTTCCAGCCTCAAAGGATTAAGTATTTTCTGAAGCTGGTTTATTGCTCATAAAAACAGAGGACTGGAATTCTAGCACCGCTACTTACTAAAGAAGTGATCTTAGAAAATTTACCTTAGAAAATTAATCTCACTAAGTTTTGGTTGTTTATCTCTAATTCAGGCATAACAATACTTACATCATAGAATAAGAATTAAATTGAATAAGCTAAACTAATATCCTCTCCAGCACTTGGTGTTGCTTATAAACATATAAGGGTAGAGACTATGTAACCAGCTTTCTACTACGCAGAATAATGTGTACGTGTGTTTAAATTAACATTCTGCAGTCATAATAAAGTCAGTTTGTCTGACTAAGAGGGGAAAAAACCTTATCAATCTTTATCTGTATCTATATATTTAGATTTAATAAATTCCATTAACATACTTGAAAAGAATGTGTATTTTGCAATTTCATACATACCAAGTATTATACATGCCCCCTCCCACATGTATATGACACATTGTTGTTTCACTTCGTCATCTCTCAATTTTTGTTCTATATATTTTGAGACTTTGTCATAAGTGCATATGAATTAAAAGTAATATCTATTTGGTTAAGTGAACATCTCATCAATATAAAGTAAAGTATCCCTTTTTATTTGTAGTAATGCTTTTTTTAAAGATTTTATTTGTTTTTTAGAGAGGAGAAGGGAGGGAAAGTGGGAGAAAAACATCATTGTGTGGTTGCCTCTTCAGCACTCCCAATTGGAGACCTGGCCCGCAACCCAGGCATGTGCCCTGGCTAGGAATCAAAACGGCGACCCCTTGATTCACAGGCCAGCACTCAATCCACTGAACCACACCAGCCAGGGCTGTAGCAATGTTTTTTTTTTATTTAAAATCTGTTTTGTCTGATGTTTTCCCTTAGACACATCAGCTGTCTTTTGTTTGGTGTTTGCAAGGTATGTATTTCTCTTCTAATTTCAACCTTTTTTTATCTTTATGTTTTAAATGTGTCTCCTGTTAACAGTAGTTGGATTTTTCAACCAGTTATACAATCTTTCACCTTTAACTGGAATACTTAACCCTTTTATAGTTACATAATTCTATTATTTTGAATTAAATCTGCCATCTTCAAAAGTGTTTCCCATTTGTCTAATCTGTTACACTTTTAAAATTTTTATTTATTTTTATTTTTAAAGAGAAGGGAAAGGAGGGAGAAAGAGAGGGAGAGAAACATCAGTGTGAGAGAGAAACATCACTCGGTTACCCCTCAGATGCCCCCCAACCAGGGATCGAACCAACAACCAAGGCATGTGCTCTGACCTGGAATCAAACTGGTGACCTTTTGCTTTGTGGAATGACACTCAACAAGATGAGCCACACTGGTTAGGGCTAATCTATAACATTTCTTTGTTATCTTTTAGATTGATTTCCAATTTTTATGTATCAAATTCCCTCTCTTTACCAGTTTAAAGTGATACCCTTTGTTTGTATTCTTTTATTAATTTTAAAATTATATCACACAGCCCTGACCAGTGTAGCTTAGTTTGTTGTGCGAGGGTTGCCAGTTCGATTTCCAGTCAGGGCACATGCCTGGGTTGTGGGTTCAGTCCCTGGTCCGGGGTGCCTCCAAGAGACAACAGATGGATGTTTCTTTCCTTCTCTTTTTCCCTCCCTTCCCCTCTCTCTAAAAAATAAATAAAATCTTTAAATAAAATTATATCACACATTTATAATTTATCAAAGTTTTTAATATAATATGTAAGTTAGAACACTTAAACTACATTTATTTTTTCCTCACATATGCTATTATTGTATTTTTAAAACAATAAAACATTATTATTATGTGAAAGCACAGTTAATATTAACTATATTTACCCATGTTTTCTATTTTTTTAATTTTTTAAAAATTATTTTATTGTTGTTCAAGTACAGTTGTCTGAATTTACCACCCACCACTCCCTCCCTAACTGCAGCATTTCCCCACCTCCCTCCCCTGATTCCACCCCACCTTGGTTTTGTCCATGTGTCCTTTACAGTTGTTCCTGAAAACCCTTCCCCCCTTTCTGCCCATTATCCCCTCCCACGTCCCCTCTGGTTACTGACAGATTGTTCTTAATTTCAGTGTTTCTGGTTCTATTTTGCTTGCTTATTTGTTTTGTTGACTGGATTCCACTTAAAGGTGAGATCATATGGTATTTGTCTTTCACTGCCTAGCTTACATCACTTAGCATAATGCTTTCCAGTTCCATCCATGCTGTTGCAAAGGGTAGGAGCCCCTTCTTTCTTTCTGCTGTGTAGTATTTCATTGTGTAAATGTACCATAATTTTCTGATCCATTCATTTACTAATGGGCACTTAGGTTGCTTCCAGCATTTCCCACTTTCTTGGCTCTTAATTCTTTCTTGTATCTCAGGCTTCTCATATGGGATCATTTTCTTCCTGCCTGAAATATACATGCTTCTTTGAAATTCCCATCACTGTAGATTTGCTAGGGACAAAATATCTTAGATCTGGTGTGTCTGAAATATCTTTATTATATCTACCTGTAGAATTTTAGGTTGGTCATTATTTTCTTTTAGCACAGTGAAATTAACAGTCCACTCTCACCTGTTTCCCACTTTTACTAGGGAAAAGTCAGCTGTCAGTATATTGGTATATTGTTGCCCAATTGAAATAATTTATGTTATCTGGCTGTTATATATTAAAAGTATATAAATACTTCTAATAAGTATTTATTCTTTGTCTTTGGTTTTAAGAATTTTTACTTCATTGTGTGTAAGAACAGTTTTCATTTATCATGCTTTCAAGTTAATCAAATGTCTTGAAGTCCTTTGTCAGTCTGGAAATTACTCAGGGGTTAAGTCTTCAAATAAGTGCTTACCTCATTCTCTCCTTCTTCTAGAACTCTGGCTAAAACTATGTTGCACATTCTCACTACATCTTCTGTGTCTTTTACTTTCTCATATATATTTTTGCCTTTGTTTTCCTCTCCATGCTGCATTCAGGATCATTTCTCTTGATGTATCTTCAGGTTCACTGAGTCTTGAGATATGTCTAATCTGCACTTAAAAATTTATTGGGTTTTGCCCTGGCTGGTATGGCTTAGTTGGTTGGAGTGTCATCCCATAAACCAAAAGGTCACAGGTTCAATTCCCAGTCCGGGTGCATACAAGAGGCAACCAATCCATGTTTCTCACGTGTATGTTTCTCTCCCTCTCTCTCTCCCTCCAAACCCCTCTCTAAAATTAATAAGCATGTCCCCCGGTGAGGGTTAAACAAAAGTCTTGTTGGGTTTTAAGCTTTTATTTATACATTTTACTTGTAAAACTTATCTTTTAAATATTTTATTCATTTACTTTTAGAGAGAGGGGAAGGGAGGAAGAAAGAGAGGAAGAGAAGGGTCAATGTGTGAGAGATACATTGATTGGTTGCCTGTCACACACACCCACAACTGAGGACCTGGCCTACAACCCAGGCATGTGCCCTGACTGGGAATAGAACCAGCAACCTTTCAGTTCAAAGGCCAGCAGTCAATCCACTGAGCCATACCAGCCAGGGCACCTGGTATATTTTTATTTACAAAATATAAATACATTTATAAAATTTTTATAAATTCTACTTAAAATCAACATATTTAAAATAGTTTAAATCACAACAAAATTCTATTTGGTTCTCTTTTTTAAGATTTTATTTATTTTTTTAGAGAGAGGAAGGGAGGGAGAAAGAGAGGGAAAGAAACACCAATGCATGGTTGCCTCTTGTGCTCCCCCAACTGGGGACCTGGCCCACAACCCAGGCATGTGCCCTGACTGGGAATCGAATTGATTCACCGGGCCAGCACTTAACCACTGAGCCACACCAGCCATGGCTGGTTCTTTTTTAAATTCAGATTAGCAATGTTACTTTTTGTAGGTTCCTGTTCTCTACAGATAACATCAAGGTGGTCTTTTGTATCTTCAAATATAGTCATCATAACTATTTTATAGTCTTGTTTTTTAGTCCATGCCTTAAAATTCCAATATTTAAAGGTTTCATAGGTCTGATTTTGTTGTTTGTTTCTATGCTGATTTTTGCTCACTTAATCCAGTCTCTTCATGTACCTGATTATCTGCAAAAATATGCTGTACATTATATTGCAAAAATCATTTATGGAAATTATTTAAGCCTACAAAAATGGTATCTTGCTTAAGAGTAGACTTATGTTTGTTTCTGCCAATCACCTGGAGACATGCCCCATCCAGAATTACTTTAACTCAAGTTCAAGGCTTGGGATTCACTGGCCCAGGAAATTTGAATAAAAGCAGTAAACACTCAAGGGCTCTGGAGTCCCAGTATCTTAGGGAAGAGGGTCTCCTGTTAGACTTCCTATCATATGCAGGTCTTGGATCTAGCTTCCTGTCTCCCTTGCACTGCAAGTCTATCAAGATAGAGATTCTGCTTTTTATCAATCAGCAAATTCCCATAAGGCAGAGCAGCTTCCACATTTGGATTCCCATTTCTCCTTTACCTTGAGTCCAGTGATTTCATACTATCTTTTCATATCCTTTTTTTGCTTTAAGAATATATTTTAAATCCAGATATTTTAGTTGTTTTCGCTGAGAGAACTGATCCATCTAAGTCAGCCTAACATTACCAGAACCATGAAGTCAACCTAACATTGTAAATGTTTTTGATAAATACTGAGAAAGTGTCCTTTAGAAATGTTGTACCTGTTTATATTTCTATAAGCAGGCCTAGGAATGCCACTTTCACTTTTCCCTTAATTATGATCTGTCACTTGCAAGAAAAAATATTGCCCTATTAAAATACCAATGGCATTCTTCTCAAAACAAATAATCCTAAAATGTATGTGGAATCACAAAAAACCCCAAATAGTCAAAGCAATCTTGAGAAGAACAAAACTGGAGGTATCACATTTCCTGATTTCAAACTCTACTACAACACAGTATGATACTGGCACAAAAGCAGATGTATAGATCAATGGAACAGAGTAGAGAGCCCAGAAATAAATCCTCACTTATATGGTCAATTAATCCATGACAAAGAAGGCAAGAATATACAATGGAGAAATGACAATCTCTTTAATAAGTGGTATTGGGAAAACTGGACAGATACATGCAAAAAAATGGAACTGGACTACTCTCTTATACCATATACAAAAATAAACTGAAAAGGGATTAAAGATTTGGAATACTATGTGGCCATAAAAAAGAATGAACTCTTACTTTTTGTGACAGCGTGGATGGACCTGAAGATTATTATGCTGAGTGAAATAAGCCAGTGAGAGAAAGGCAAATACCACGTGATCTTACATATATGTGAACTCTAATGAACAAAATAGAAACAGAAGTATAGAAACATGGAATAGACTAAGAGCCATCACAGGTGAAGGAGGGGGGACTAGATGAAAGAAGGTAAAGAGATTAGCCAAAAAATAGACACATGACTTGTGGATGCAGACAATAGTGTGGTGATGGCCAGAGGGAAGGAGGAAGGGGGTTTGGGGGAGGTTGTCAAAAGGGGGGTGTGGGGACATATGTAATAGTGTCAACAATAAAAATACAGTTGAAAAAAAGATATGGGGAAATGCTTATCAAAAGTGTTGATAAATGCAGAATAAAAAGTAATATATACTCATACAGTTAACAGTCATCTGGCACATGACAGTAGGATATATATGGCAATAAACATCTTTCAAATATAAAAAAAACAAATATAAGAACTAACACCATAAAACTGCTACAAGACAACAGATGGTAAACTCTTTGATATTGGTCTTAGCAGTATCTTTTTGGATATATCAGCTTGGGCATGGGAAACAAAAGCAAAAATAAGCAAATGGAATGCATCAAACTGAAAAGCACAGTGAAGGAAACCATCAGCAAAACAAAGACAGTTTATGACTAGAAAAAGATATTTGTTATCTTTGCAGATATATCCCTTTGCAGCTATATCATTTATAACAAATGATATAGCTGTTAAGGGGTTAATATCCAAAATATGTAAAGAGCTCTTACAATTCAATATCAAAAAAACAATTTGACTGTAAAATGGGCAGAAGACATGAATAGACACTTCTCCAAAGAAGATACACAGATGGCCAACAGACATGATAAGATGCTCAACATGACTAATTATCAGGGAAATACAAATGAAAACCTCAAAGATTCCACCTCACACCCATCAGGATGGCTACTATAAAAAAATCAACAAATAACAAATGCTGGCAAGGATGTGAAGGAAAGGGAACCCTCATGTACTGTTGGTAAAATTGTAAATTGATACAGCCACTATGTAAAACATTATAGAGATTGCTCAAAAATTAAAAGTGGAACTACCATACAATTCAGCAATTTCACTTCTGGATATCTATCCAAAGAAAATGAAAACACAAATTCAAAAAGATATGTGCTCCTCTATGTTCATTGCAGCATTAGTACCTCAATAGTAATAGCCAAGGAATGGAAGCAACCTAAACGTTCATCAGTGCATTGTAAGGTATATGAATGTCAAAGCATTATGTTGTACACCTGGAATTAATATAGTAGTATATGCTGACTATACTTCAATTAAAATATTTTTAAGAAAAAAATTTACCACTAAGTAAAAATTATTGTTTTGTTAAAATAAATTTGTACTTATTTCATTACTAATCGTTTAACATCTTGTAATCTGTTTATTGAAATTATATTTTACTTCTTATAATTTAACCTATTCACATTTTCTACCTGTTTGTTATTTTTCTTTGATCCTTTGGCTATTTATTATAGAGCTCGTACCCACCAGAAAAGCTGTATCAGTTTTTCATATTTAAAGTATTAAAATATTTCCATATCAATTAGCAACTAGCCACTACCTTTCCAAATGTCTTCCTATTAATTCTCGCAGTCACTCTAGCCTCTCCCAAACACCACTCACCTCCCCATTATCCATCATCCAAAGAGTTAATGTCCAACATAAAGAGGTCTTTATGGCCCTGCTCAAGCTCTATGACCATTATCAGTTCTGACTGATTAATAGCCATGTCATGGATATTGTTAAACACTTTAGTGTAACCCATGTGAATATATATTGAAAGCATTTTTTCACTTTACAATATGACTTTAAAATACATTACACTGTATCCCTTTTTCTTTCCATATCCTTATTTATAATTAGCTGTTTCTCTCAAAGTTACTACCATTACTACAGCTACTTTCTTCTACATTATCTCTCAGCTCTTAAAAATCTATGAAGGAATGTGTTCCCAAATGTACATAATGTTTTCATTGAATTTTACTGTGTTTTGAAAGCCTATCAAACTTATGACTATCTATTTTAATGCTTTTGACAGAACACCACAAATTCAAAATTTTGTAAATATCAGTAGGGCCAAAATAAAGTAGTAGTTCATTTTGGACAAGTAGTAAAGTATTTTGAACTAATATTTTAAGTATATTTTATTGATTATGCTATTACAGTTGTCCCATTTTGAACTGATTTTTATTTACAACGTGTTACCTACTGAAGAAAGAATAAAATAATTATTGTGGACTAAATAATTTTTATACTTGCTTACAATATTGATCTATAAAGATACTAGCTCTTTTATGGTCTTCTGCCAAGTATCTCAATTAGATGTTATGATCCATGTTTTATGATTACTGTGTTTTAAATCTGATAACCACACCATTGCATTGTTATCCAGGCAACATCTTCCCAGCATTTCAATTATCTTAATCTCATGCAGACCCACATCAAAAGCTTTTACAGACATTTAGATATATTGTTTTTCCATGGAGTTTCCTTTATCCACAAACTTGTTGAGTAATTTTATAAGACCAAATAAATCAGATTTGCCTGGCATAATCTGTCTTCATAAACAAATGCTGTCCGCTGCCCATCACATTGTTATCTAAATGATTTCAGATCAATTTGGTTCACTCTAACTTGGGCAATTGCATTCTGCCAGCCCCAAACTCCCTCTGTTTTTCAATTGGAGACATTATTCTTGCTTTCACTTAACAAAGTGTTCTGTAAAGCAAGCAGGCAAGTATCTGAACCAATAAAGCCTATTTTCCCGAAGATCTGTGTCTGACAAGCTAACTGAAACTATGTATTATATCCATGTCATAGCTTCAACTAGTGGCATTATCACCTAAATCACTGTACTAGATGCCATAAGTAATATTTTACGTTGCATCATTTGTAATTGTAGGCAAAACAAAGAATGTCTCCCTTTCATGTGTACTTACAGTACATACTAACACTAGATTCTCTGCTACATAATCAGATTTAGTTGAAATAGAGCTTTATATCAGAAATTAATAATATGATACTGGATGTGAGAGAATCTCATTGGAAAACTTGTTACATATTATATAGTAAAACAAAATATCACTGTGCTTTACCCAAGAAAAATGACAGTTCTGTATTTCAAAGTAAATGAACAAACTATTTGTTACTTACCATGTCATTACATACAATGTATAAATTTCTTAATGCTATTCCTCTTACATTTATATGATGCCCTTTGAAATCATCTGTGGCTTATCTGTATAATGATACTCACCCAAAATTACAGTTGACCTTTAACAAGGGGCTTGGGGTACCCACCCCAGCTCAGTCAAAAATCTAAAAATCCTTAAGTAACTGTTGATTCTATAGTCAGCCCTTGGCATTTGCAGGTTCATTCAACTTTAGGTCAAAAACAATAATTTTAGCCCTGGCTGGTGTGGCTTAGTGGATTGAGCGCTGGACTGCAAACCAAAGGGTCACCAGTTCAATTCTCAGTCAGGGCACATGCCTGGGTTGTGGGCCAGGTCCCCAGCTGGGGGCATGCAAGAGACAACCACACAGTGATGTTTCTCTCCTTCTCTTTCTCCCTCCTTCCCCCTCTCTAAAAATAAATAATAACATCTTTTTAAAAAGAAGTGTATTTTCAATCCACAATAGGGAGTGTAAAAATACTCTTTTCCACCTGCAGTTCATTAAATCCACAAATGTGAACCTGCAGAAAGAAAGGACTAACTGTTTTTATTTTTTTTAATCCTCATAAGTGGACATGCACAGTTCAAATCTTTGTTGTTCCAGGATCAACTGTGTATGTTAATTTGGAGTTAACTGAAAGAGACACTAGGCTAGGTAACACATTTAATGGACTTGTAAAGCCTGTTTGCAGGAGAAATAAGCATGCTTCCATTTCCCTTTGGTGTTCCATTATCTTAATTTCAACCAGGTTCAATTTGAGGTTCAATGTGCAGCTGTTTACTTAAAACAAATAAGCCCAAATCCCAAAATTCGGTCATAACTCCCATGGAATAATTCAACCACTGAAATAATGTACATGTAATTTTTTGCTTTTAGCATTTTGATCAGTATTTGTACCAGCAAATCCACATAGGCCATAAAACAAGTCATTTGGAAGAAAATACTAAAGGCAACATAGATAGAATATTTAGTCACTAAAAGTATATCCTTTACTAATAGAGTATAGCGAAAGTTTTGCTATCCAATAATAAGTTAATCAAAACCTATGAGAAACATGAATAAAGACTAAGTATCTATAACATGAAATTATTGTAGTCTCTAATCTTCATTGTTTTTATTGGTAAAATGGTTTTCTTTTCTTTTAACTTAAAGACATCGTAAGTCATGAGATCAATTATAATAACATCTTTCTTAGTTCCTTTTTATAGTATATTTTATTGATTATGCTATTATAGTTGTCCCAATTTCCCCCCCACTTGGCCCCCTCTGCCCAGTTCCCCCTTTGCCTCCTGCAATCCCCCTCTTAGTTCATGCCCATGGGTTGTGCATGTAAGTTCTTTGGCTTCTCCATTCCCTGTACCATTCTTAACATCCTCCTGCCTATTCTGTACCTTCCAATTATGCTTCTAAATCCCTATACTTTTCCCCCATTCTCCCCCTTCCCCCTCCCAGCTGATAACCCTCCAAATGATCTCCAAATCTATAATTCTATACTTGTTCTAGTTATTTGCTTAGTTTTTTTTTTATTTTTTATTATTTTTTATTTTTATTAGTTTCAGTGGTTGATAGCTGTGAGTTTCTTATCATTTAATGTTCATAGTTTTGATGATGATCTTTTTCCTAAATAAGTTTCTTTAACATTTCATATAACAGGAGCTTGGTGATGATGAACTCTTTTAACTTGACCTTATCTGGGAAGCACTTTATCTGCCCTTCCACTGTAAATGATAGCTTTGCTGGATAGAGTAATCTTGGATGCAGGTCCTAGCTTTTCATGACTTTGAATATATCCTGCCAGCCTGTTCTTGCCTGCAAGGTTTCTTCTGAGAAATCAGCTGATAGTCTGATGGGAACTCATCTGTAGGTAACTCTCTCCTTTTCTCTTGCTGCTTTTAGGATTCTCTCTTTATCTTTAATCTTTGGCATTTTAATTATACTGTGTCTTGGTGTGGTCCTCTTTGGGTCCAACTTCTGTGGAATTCTCTGAGTTTCCTGGATTGTATGTCAGTTTCCTTAGCCAGATTGGGGAAATTTTCTTTCATTATTTGTTTAAATAATTTTTAAATATCTTGCTCTTCCTCTTCTCCTTCTGGCACCCCTATGATTCGGATGTTGAAATGTTTAAAGTTGTCCCAGAGGTTCCTAAGTATCTCCTCAATTTTTTGAATTCTTGTTTCTTCACTCTGTTCTGGTTGAGTATTTATTTCTTCTTTATGTTCCAAATCATGGATTTGAACCCAAGCTTCCTTCCCTTCACTGTTGGTTTCCTGTGGATTTTTCTTTTTTTTTTCCCCCTTAGTAGAGCCTTCATTCCTTCCCTTATGCTTTTGCTGTATTCAATGAGATCTTTTAGTATTCTGACCACCAGTGTTTGAACTCTGCATCTGATAGGTTGGCTATCTCCACATCACTTAGTTCTTTTTCTAGGGTTCATTCTGTTCCTTCATTAGGGCCATATCTTTGTCCCTGATTTTGGCAGCCTCCCTGTGTCTGTGTATTAGGCAAAGGCACTTTGATTATGTTTAGCAGACCCATTAAGTCATATGGGCAGAGCCTTGGATATTCGCCAGGGCAGGGCGACCATGGCTCCATGTGTGTCAGTGAGGGGTCACAGAGGGGACAGTGCCACTGCTGGCTGACTTCTGGGTGCTTGCCTGGCCCTCACCCTGCTTCCAATCACTTCACCCACTTCCCGTGTACTACTGATGCCCTTTCAGCTGCTGTCCTGGTTGTGGTTTCCAGGATGGATGGGTTTGTATAAACTCCAGGCTCTCCTGAGAAATTAGCAGTTTCTTGCACTACCCCAGCCCCCACTAGGCTTACAGTTGTAAGTTATGAGACTTTCTGTTCCTGGCACTGGAGCCCTGTGGTACACAGTCTGGCCTGGGAATGGGCTCACTCACTCACAAGTTATCTCCCTGATTTTTATCCACCACATGTGAATGTGGGGCTGCCAATTCCACCAGCCAACACTGCCTTGCCACCTCTCTGCCCCAGGCTCACTTCTGCCACACAGAGTCCTCTCCACCCTAACTCCCTGTTTCCACCATCCTACCTGCCTGGATGAATGCAGCTTCTTTAAATACAAGACTTCTGGCCAAGAAAGAGGCTTAGGTAGATACACTTTGCCTCCTCACACAGCCAAAAGAAGGACACAACAAATTTAAAAGCAAAAAATAACCAGAACGACCACAAAATCAAACTGTATGGAAGTCCAACAACCAAGGAGTTAAAGAAGAAACATTCATCCAGACCAGTAGGAGGGGTAGAGATGGGCAGCCAGGGCAGAGAGCACATACAGCAAGGCAGCAACTGGAGGACTGGATGGGCAAGGCGGCAGCTGGTGGACCAGGTGGCTCCACATTTGCATGCAGATAACCAGGAGGAACAACTGGGGAGTGGGACAGACCATGCATCCCAGGGTTTCAGTGTGGGGAAATAAAGCCTTAAAATACCTGGCTGTAAAAATCTGTGGGGGTTGCAGCAGTGGGAGAAACTCTCAGCCTCACAGGAGAGTTCATTGGAGAGGCTCACAGGGTCCTAGAATATACACAAATCCACCCACCCAGAATCAGCACCAAAAGGGCCCAATTTGCTTGTGGGTAGCAGAAGAAGTAACTGAAAGCCAGCAGAGAGCCGAGCAAGCAGCACTGTTCCCTCTCAGACCCCTCCCCCACATACAGTGTCACAATGCAGCCAAGTGGGTTGCCCCATCCTTAGGTGGGCAAATAACTAAGGCCCCACCCCTTACAATGTAACAGCTGTGCCAAGACAAAAAAAATATGGCCCAAATGAAAGAGCAGATTGAAGCTCCAGAAAAAATACAACTAAGTGATGAAGGGAGACCCAACCTATCAGATGCACAGTTCAAAACACTGGTAATCAGGATGCTCAGAGAAATGGTTGAGTATGGTCACAAAATAGAAGAAGAAGTGAAGGCTATGCAAAGTGAAATAAAGGAAAATATACAGAGAACCAACAGTGAAGGGAAGGCAACCAGGACTCAAATCAATGTTTGGACCAGAAGGAAGAAATAAACATTCATCTAGAACAGAATGAGTAAACAAGAATTAAAAAATGTGAGGAGAGGCTGAGGAACTTCTGGGACAACTTTAAATATTCCAACATCCAAATCATAGGAGTGTCAGAAGGAGAAGAGGAAGACCAAAAAATTGAAAATTTATTAGAAAAACAATGAAGGAAAACTTCCCCAATCTGGCAAAGGAAATAGACATCCAGAAAGCTTAGAGAATCCTAAAGAAGTTGGACCCAAGGAAGCACACACCAAGGCACAAGATAATTACATTACCCAAGATTAAAGATAAGTAAAGAATATTAAAAGCAGCAAGAGAAAAGGAGAGAGTTACCCACAAAGAAATTCCAATCAAACTATCAGTTGATTTCTCAAAAGAAACCTTGCAAGCAAGAGGACCTGGAAAGAAGTATTTGAAGTCACAGAAGGCAAGGATGTACATCCAAGATTATTCTATCCAGCAAAGCTATCATTTAGAATAGAAGGGCAGATAAAGTGCTTCCCAGATAAGGTAAAATTACAGAAGTTCATCATCACCAAGCCCTTATTATATGAAATGTTAAAGGGACTTAGCTAAGAAAAAGAAAATGATAAAAAATATGAACAGTAAAAATGATAAGAAACTTACAACTGTCAACAACTGAACCTTAAAAAAAAAACAACTAAGCAAACAACAAGAACAGGAACAGAACCACAGAAATGGAAATCACATGGAGGTTTATCAGCAGTAAAGTAGAGGGGGAAGAATGGAGGAAAATGTGCAAGGAATAAGAAGCATAAATGGTAGGTACAAAACAGACAGGGGGCCCTGGCTGGTGTGGCTGAGCAGATTGACTGCTGGCCTGTGAACTAAAAGGTCACTGGTTTGAATCCCAGTCAGGGCATATACCTGGGTTGCAGTCCAGGTCCCCAGTAGTGGGCTCAGGAGAAGCAACCAGGCACTGATGTTTCTCTCTCTTTCTCCCTCCCTTCCCCTCTGTCTAAAAATAAATAAATAAAGATCTTTAAAAAATAGGCAGGGGGAGGTTAAGAATAGTTTAGGAGATGTAGGAGCCAAATAATTTAGATATATGACCCATGGACATGAACTATGGGGGTGGGGACAGAATGCAGGTGGGAAGGGGGGTGCAGAGCAGAGAGGAATAAAGGGGGGGGGGAATTGGACAACTATAATAGCATAATCAATTAAATATATTTGTATCAATCAATCAATCAATCAATCAATCCTTGGTTGTCGGACTTCCCTACAGTTCTGGGTGTTTCTCTGGGTGATTTTCTGGCAGTTCTGGGTGCTTTTTGTTTTTAAGTTAGTTGCGTCCCTTCCCATGGTTGTGCAATGAGGGGAGGTGTGTCTACCTACTCCTCCATCTTGACCAGACTGCTCCTTCTTTGATTTTATTTTTTATTACTTAAATATCAACCATGCTTGTTTAGTGACAAATACTATGTGTGTGGAAAATGATTATTAAAAGGACAGTATTATTGTGGGAGAACAGGATAGGCCATCTCAGGGCTGTCTACATTTCTTTTACAACCTTTCTATTTCCTTAGGGGTCTTAGAGATAATTAGAATATTGGCCTGGCTGCTATTGTCTAACAGAATTCCCTGTCATTAATAAAACCTCTTCCTGTCTTAGTACACTGTAACTACAAAATTTATTTGTAAGCAATGCTATGGTTTCCAATGAAATGGATTTTCCCAAAGGCTTATTTATTGTTAATATTTGCCAGGGAGAAGAGGTTGTTAAAAGAGGGTAGTAAAGAACTTCAGTGTTCTCACCCAAGATTCCCCATATGAACTACACTATACAAAATTACTTGACCATTTTCTCAATTCACCCAAGGTAGTTCATAAGCAATGCCATTCTAGATGCACAGGAGAAAAGTTCAAAGTTCACATACATGACTGCCCTAGAGCATTAGGGCTTAATTATCCCCTAAAGCAGTTGAGGAAGGCTTATAGCTATACTTAAATATAATTCCTTAAAAACCCTACTGGTGTGACTCAGTTGGTTGGGCATCGCCCCACAAAGTGAAAGTTCACTAGTTCAATTCCCGGCCAGAGCACATGCGTGGATTGTAGGTTTGGTTCCCAGTTGGGGTGCATGCAAGAGGCAACCAACTGATGTTTCTCTCTCACATCAATGTTATTCTCTCTCTTTCTCCCTCCTTTCCCCCACTGTAAAAATCTTTAAATTATATATATAATATATATCCTTTTATATAATATATATACATATATATATGTATATATCCTTAAATAGTACACCGTAACTTTAAAATAGTTGAAACTTAAATGTAAGGAGATTTAATAATTTAAGTCTATTATAAATAAAGAGATTGATTTACTACTCAGAGATTGATTTGCTCCTTGTGAAACTAGTTTAAATACTTTGAAATACTTTATTGACTTCAAACACTCCAATGAAAAATGTAAAAGCCAATAACTATGAGAACTGCATTTCTCACTGGGAATGTTGAGATTTAAAGCCCTTTTTAAAAAATTGTATTTATTGGTTTAAGGGAAAGAGAGAGAGAGAAATATTGATTTGTTTTGTCCACTTATTTATGCATTTATTGGGTGCTTCTTGTATGTGCCCTGACCAGGGCTTGAACCTGCAACCTTAGTGTAACTGGACAACACTATAATCAAATGAAGTACCTGCCAGGGCAAGATTTAAAGTCTTTACATAAGGAAAATCAATATGTATTTATGTTTTACATATTTTTTATAAATAAGAAACTAGAACTGCAATATTTATATTTATTGAGCTACTCCATTTGTCTTCCCTGGGCAGAACCTCTTAAAGTCCCAAAATGAAAGAAACACAGAAAAGCAGTATATAAAAAGGCAGGGAGAAGAAGGAATAGAAATATGTGAAAAATAACACCGTGGAGCCAAACATACTAAATATCCATTAGTATATTTTAAGAGTATATGTAATGCCCATAAATATTTATATTGTAACTGAGAAAGTTTGTACAGATATATATACATATATACCTATAACTCTGAACATGTTTCAGAGGATTATGTGTGAAATCCTCATCATGACCATTCACTGAACAACTCTACTGCGAATAGAGGATTTTCTGAAACTGAAATTGCTATTTGCAAGATGTGGTGCATTAAAGCAATTCAAGGTTTTCACTCTACTTCACTGGAAATGAAGATTCACTATATTAACGTTCTCTAGACACTCATGTGGTGTGAAATTATGCCTCTCAATTACAAATTCTTCCAGCCTTCTCTCTTTGCTTCTATATTTTCAAGTCTCATTTCACATACTCAAAAAAAAATTTGGCCTCACTTGGCATAAAAGAAGCAAACTTCTGTTCCTTCTTTTCCCCACCTTTACATGGAGTTAATGACACTTGCCTCACTCATAAAGAGATTGTGAGGCATAATATTTTGTAAAGCACTTTTAAAACCTTACACATGAGTGCTAATGGAAATAAAGACTGTATTGTCATTTATTCTCCCAAACCCTCTCAAATTGGTCATTTTCCCTCCCTCCCTTCCTTCCTTTCCTTCCGTCCTTCCTTCCTTCCTTCCTTCCTTCCTTCCTTCCTTCCTTCCTTCCTTCCTTCTTTTTTGTTTGTTTGGATGTTAAGAAGAAATACTGTTTTGTTATTGAATGTTGAAGCCTAGCTTTATTTCCTTCAACTTCTTTCCACTCCTATTTCTCTGTGACTCCCTCTGGTTTCATTATCTTGGACACACAGATTGCTTCCAAGAACCCACACAGACTAACCTGAATGATGTATTTTCTAACAAAAGCATCATATGTGGTCCTTACAACCAAGTGATAAATTCATAACTTAAGCTTCAGAATGGCATACTGGATGGACACGATTGCTACTACATGACCTTATATTCTTGATCTGTATTTACCAGTTCTATATTTGTATTAATTAAATAAATTCTCATTACAGTATGAAGAACCTTCAGGGAAGTAATTGGGTCTGTCTACAAAGTATCTAGCACAATTTTCTACTCATAGTAACTATTTAAGAAATAATTGAAAGTAGTTAAAACTAAATTAATGCTTCCTAAGCTAGCTGCACTGTAGAAGTCTTTAGAGCCAATAAGACCAAGCCTAGAGGTGCTGCTACCCATTATTTCCAAACTCAGCAATTCAGATGTTGAGAACTGCTTGACAAAGCTTTAGGAATTAACTTGGATATTTGGGGTTTTTTTGACTTGGGGTGCATGTTTGTTTGTTTGTTTGTTTGTTTGTTGTATCTGCAGGTCAAATGGTGTCTGTACTCTTGTCTTTGGAGCTGCTAGTAGAGGACTCCATTGTAAGATTTAAATATAGGAGTCCCTTTTCTGTCTACTACACAACCATTTCTTCAGAAAGGTACACATAGAATGAATCAAAATATACATGGATGAGAACATGGTAACAAGTGAATAGAGGAGTACATAAAGCACACAATGAAAAAAAGGTGGTGTTGAGTAAATTAGTTAGCTAGAGAGGCCTTGAAGTTGGACAGACCCAAGTTTCTGTCCTGGCTGTGCGGCTTGCTAGCTGTGTTACATTGAACAACCTCTCCGAAGCTCCGTTTTCTCATTCTTAAAGTGATACTTTCCTTGGAGAATTGTGAAAATAGTTTTGCTGCAAATAATACTAATACATGCCTGAAGCTCAATAAATGACATTATCATTATAATTAAACACATCATGGAAAATTATAAAAATGAATAACTGAAGAGGCACCTTAACCAAAGCAACAATTAGCACTGAACTACTGAAAAAAATAGCCCTGGGAAAAGCCTAGTAGACTGAACAACAGGAAGTTTGTATCAGTTACTAGGCAGGAAATCACAACTTTCTCTCTGTCCTAGCTCGCTCTTAGTTGGGTTCAGAGAATGACACGTTGGTAGAAGAATTACAAATCAAAGATATAAAAGCAGTGAGTTTGAATAAAATGATTTTTAATTTTCTTATAAGGTTGTTCCCTGAAAAGGACAAACTCTAGATATAAATCCTTTGAATATCTAGATAGTTTTAACAAAACAGGAGAAAGAAGGAGGGCAATGGGTTGAATATTTGATCTCATTATAAAATTCCTATGTCTTGTTCCTGTAGATTCTTTGTAGGAATTAGGACTAAGTACTGGACTCTACACTGGAGTAATATTTTCCTCCAGAATTCTGGGAAAAAGAGCATTTCCAAGACACAGATAAAAGGATGCAATGATTCTGCCTCTTCAAATCCTCTGGTATTCTTCCAATTTATTTTCTTAAAAAGAATAGATTGGAGGAATACAAAAACTTTAGATAGTTTTTCAGGTATCACAGAAACATATGATCAGAAATGTCTTGAAAATACTATCATAAATCACAATAGGAGTAGACCATGTAGCTGCTCTTTTTCTCTAAACTGCCGGAAGAACAAAGTCACAGAAGACATTTTAGAAAAAAATTAGACAGATAGATAATTGGATAGATAGGTAGGAATAGACTGACAGATAGGAACTACTATTAGTGAAGTCTCATCATAGGAAGGCTTCCCAGAGCGAAGAATATCAAACTTAATGCTTCAAGAGAGATTAAAAACATATTTGAAGTGATAGTTCCTGAGCAATCAGTAAAATGAATACGTGAAGATATGCCAGTGCGGAGAAACAGTCTTTTAGTTTGTCTGAATCTATCTGAGCTAATACAAATATTTATTACATTTCCAAACAGAGGCATTGACAATTTAGAGTTCTAAGATTACATAACCCACTAGAATAAGAAATTGGGCAAATAAACGGGGTAGCAATGCACATAGTTCACAAGAGCAATGCTATTTTTTTTATGTAGGCTAACTGGCAGACAATGTGGGAATTTTGAAGTAACTGTGACATGAACTAAATGATTTTGGGAAGTCTTAAGTCAGTAGCACTAAGCAAGGCTTTTCTGCTAGTTACATTCTTAGTATGCTGCTAACATTCAAGAGGTCAGAGGTAGAAAAGAATTATTTCCTTGGTAGACTGTAACTAACAGTTATATTCCAGGCCAGCGCATTTCCCCCCTTTTGGTGAATGTGTGTAATGAGAGGAAATTGAGGGAAAACTTAGCCTGCTGTAAAAATAATCAACTCATTTAGCCTGAAAATATATTGTGCAATTTGATATTTGAAAAGTACTAGGAGATACACTCAATTTTTTTTGTCTGCAAAAAAGCAGAACAGTATTCATAGATTTTTCCATAATGCTTAAATATGGAATAATAAAACTTTAATTTTCTAAATTATATTTCTTAACAAGTAAATTAAGCAATTCATTGCAGACTTCCCCATTATTTTAGCTCTTCTCTGCCTACAAAATTTACAAATCTGCACTTTACCTGCTACTGATTGACTATATTCTGGTCTGTGTTCTCTTGCTTGTTAAGACTATCACTTTCATTTTTTCTTTTGTGTGTTTTGGTGGATAGAATAGTATAAACTTGTGGCTGCCATGACCCATGTCTTTTGCATGTTGATATCATCCATGGCATCTAAAACAGTTCAGTACTTAGTGCATATTCATTAGCTTGAATTGAATAAAATATCTAAAAAGGACTTGAAAGGTCCTATGTCCATTTTTTGTTTTTAGAATTATGCAACAATCTAGAGAGATAAAATCAGTACTTTGATTTAACTCCAGGACAAAGAGGTTTCCACCACCTCTAAAGGTAGTCCTGTCTAATATCAAAAGTACTTACTGAAAGGAAATTCTTTACATGTGTGTAAATATAGACAGACAGACAGGTAGGTAGGTAGGTAGGTCGGTCGGTAGGTGAGTGAGTGCATGGATGGGTAGATAGATAGAAAGGAAAAACCTTTATCTTTGTTTACCCAAAAAGCTGCAAATGACATTTGCTACATTAATATTATATAGGGCATGTGTCTTATGAGATTTCTTTCTTCAGAATATCAGAAAAAATCAATGAGATTGTGAAGAAAAGATGAAAAATATTTATGAACCTAGAGGCAGGAACAACTATCAAGAATAGCATTTTAATTCTTAGCATGAGATTTTAAAGCCTAACATACAATGTTAATTCTTCTTCTGCTCTGGTTGGTGTGGCTCAGTGGATTGAGTGCCAACTGGCAACCTGAAAGGTCGCCAGTTCAAGTCCCAGTCAGGGCACATGCCTGGGTTGCAGACCAGGTCCCCAGTTGGGGGTGTGCGAGAGGCAGCCTCTCGATGTATCTATTGCACACAGATATTTCTCTCTCTTTCTCTAAAAATCTTTAATAAATAAATAACTTGTTTAAAAAGTTAATTCTTTTAATACAATGTTTATAACTCGGCAATGCCTTTTCACTCCAAAACTGTGTACATCATAGTAAATCTTAAATGTTCTTACCAAAAAAAAAAAAAAAAAAGTTAACTGTGGGAGGTGATGGATGTATTAACTGACTTTATTGCAGGAATCATTCCACAAATTATATGTATATCAGATAATCACACTGTACACCTTAAATTTGCAAAATGTTATATGTCAACTACAGCTGCAGAAAACTGAGGAAAAAAGAGCTGTGTACATCAGAGTCAATGAAATTGGGGCTCAAGGAGACTGCAAGTCCCTCAAACCTGAAGATGCCCAGTGACTATAAATTACTAAACTTCTAGCAACCTGTCTCTTTTCCTGACATTTGATTAAAGCCTTATCATACATTAATTATTGTTTTAAGCAAAGGCCCCGAATTTCACTGAGTTCACCAACTCTAGCTGCCTACAAATATGTTTTGCTATAAATTACTGGCACTGTTTCTGTTGCTATTCAGCATAATCAAACATTTGTAAGCATGCTGTCTTTTCAATCTGCTCAGCTGATGCACTTTACCTGATCTTTCATTAAAGTAATCAAAACACTTGCTGTGTCGCATCTAATGAATGTTGCATGTATGATTAAGTGCTTTCATTCATATTGCAAGTTTGATTTAATGTAATCTGCCTTTCAGACAGCCATTAGCCTAGCTCCTACGTGAATTCGATTAATTGCCTGAATTCTTCCAGATGTCCATTAAGCATTACAGGAATTTCTATGTAGAAACAGCAGGGACTGTCTAGCACAGAACCAAACAATGAAATGTTATATTGCTGCCATGACTTACAAAAAGCTGGACTCATTTTCATTAATAAAACATCTGTACTACTGCACAGCTATGCATTGAGATGCATTTATTTTATATGTTTATTTCTCTTATGACTGTAAATAGATAGTTAAATAGAAGCACATTTACTGTATTAGGTAGGCCCAGGGTTTAGCAGATGCTGCTTGACAAAACAGCTCATTTTTAAAGTTTTCAGTAGGTCCTAAACAGAAAAAAAAATGTACAGACACCTGTTTGAAACAGAATTAAAGAACCTAGGATTACAGCAAGAGAAATACAAGTATTAAAATGGCATTCAAGACTTATTTTCAAAATGGTCTGGTGGGCGCACATACTTCCCAACCACTGGATCTCTTTAAGAGAAAGCAGCAAAGGTAGCCTGATACTCAGGCTATCCCACGCTGCGGTGGCCAGTACGTCGTTCTGAATGGCTTGTTTGTGTTGTTAGGGTTGAATGGTTAGTTCTTAGAAAGCTGGGAAAGGTGTAGCATTGTGCGGCTCAGTGTGTCCTACCTCTTACTAAATACTTCTTCCCCATCATTTGGGAGACTCACCACGACTAATGACTGAAACGAAACACTCAAATGAAGGTTCAAATGAAACCAATAGTAGAGCAGGGCAGTTACATATTCTCTAACACAAAATAGTCATCACAAAATTCAGAGTACCACAAAAAAATGACTTTTTGTGTCTCATTTATAAGGATCTACAAATTGATTTTACCACTCAAAGCTGATCATTGTTCTTATGCCCACAACTGATGAAATAACTATTTTGTAACTATGTATCATCCCTGCTATAAAGACATATAGTGTTTGAAATTAAAATGTCTTTTGTCTTTTCTTTGCACAATTAGACAAAATATGCGAACTTGGAGAGGAGAAAATATAATTGTTGCATAATAAACTATAAATGTAAATCATTAATTGTAATATACATTTTCTAAAATAATTAAACTTTAAAATGTTAAGTTTTTTTCCCAATGCTCTTTTAAAAATAATTTTCATTTACTTATTTTTAGAGAGAGGGGAGGGGCAAGAGAAAGAGAGAAACATCAAAGTGAGAGAGAAACATCAATCTGTATGCACCCCCACCCGAGACTAAACCCGCAATACAGGCATGTGCCCTGACCAGGAATCTCATCAGTAACCTTTCTCACCTTCCAGGATGATGCTCCAACCAACTGAGCCACACCAGTCAGGGATAAAATTTTAAGTTTTACCTGAAATACCTTCTCTATCAGCAGTTTCTACATCATTGGGACTTTTTAAAGTGACCCTTTATTATCTTTAATAATAATGAGCAAGTGAAATTATATTAGCTAGAAGAGGACATCTCTTAGGATCAGATGGTCAGTCATGCGTGCCACGATAATGAGACAAACAGGATTTCAAAGATGAGGTTGATTAGCCAATCAGAACTCTGCTGTGATCAGAGTTTGTTAGCAAGTTTTTAGAGGACAGAAAATCTTATAAAGGGAAATAGTTGATAGTCTTCTTATTGGTCTTGGTGCTAAAATGCAGTTTTAAAAATACAAAGTTTTAAAAATATTTGAGTCTACTTTTTTTTCAGTCATTCAGTGAAAATGTATTGAACACCTACTGTGGAAATTCAAAGGCATATAAGCCACAGTCCCTGCACTCACAAGGGAAAGAAAACATGTAAGTATATTATATGACAATTACCATCATAAAGTTGTTCAGAGTCCTGTAAACTCATTAAAAGTGGAAGCGTTCCACCCTGGCCAGGTGGCTAAGTTGTCTGGAGCATCATTACATACACCAAAATGTTGCAGGTTTGATCCCCAGTCAGGGTGCCTATAGGAAGCAACTGATCGATGCTTCCCTCTCATCTCTCTCTCTCTCTCTCTCTCTCTCTCTCTCTCTCTCTCTCTCTCTCTCTCTCATCTCTATCTCTCTATCTCTCTATCTATCTCAAATCAATGGGCATATCCTCAGGTGAGGATTAAATTTTTTTTTTAAAGATTTTATTTATTTATTTTTAGAGAGGGAAGGGAGGGAAAGGAAGGGGGAGAGAGAGAGAGAGAAACATCAATGTGCGGTTGCTGGGGTTTCTGGCCTGCAACCCAGGAATGTACCCTGGCTGGGAATCGAACCTGGGACACTTTGGTTCCCAGCCCGCGCTCAATCCACTGAGCTATGTCAGCCAGGGCGGATTAAAATTTTTTTTATTAAGTAGAGGTGTTCCCCTCAACTCCCTTAAGCCTCCCAGAGGAGTTAACATTTGAGCTTCACCTTGTAAGATGATTAAGAGTGAGGCATTCAAAATGAAGGGGCAAAGTGGGCAGCAATAGGGTGTCACAGGAACCAAGAATAGCGTGTGCTGTCAGGGGAGCATTGTCTCCTCACTGTATTTCCCTTCATGTCGAGAGATATCCATTAGGGATAAAATAAATAAAAGACCACATGAATTATGAAAATGTTAGTGAAAACATAGTGGAAGTGTATATTTGAAACTCAGGAAAAAATGCCAGGCTGGAAATACAGAATTAGAACAAGTCACAGCATATAGGTAATATGCTGTCTGATTCATGAGCCCACATGTGGCTATTTTAATTTTAATTTTAATTAATTAAATGTGTGAAGGGGTCAAAAGCTACAAATTTCCAGTTATAAATGAAATAAGTCATGGAGATATGACTCAGCATGGTGACTATAGTGATCAGTAATAATTCTGGCCCTGACCAGTGTGACTCGGTTGAGCGTCCTCCCACAAAGCTGAAGGTCGCTGCTTAGATTCCAAGTCAGGGCATGTGCCTGGGTTGTGGCCCAATCCCCAGTTGGGGTGTGCTAGAGGAAACTGATTGATGTTTCTCTCACACATGTTTCTCTCCCTCTCTTCCTCCTTCCCTTCCCTCTCCCTAAAAATAAATAAATAAATAATTTTATAAAAAAGAGATATCCATTAGAGTGACATTCCTGGACTCCATCCTTCCCCTCCTTCACTCATTCCTCCCCAGGGGAAAAGGAATAATTTATTTTGACTACTGAGTTAGGAACCAGAAACTTGGTATTCTTAGCTTAGCCACCTTCAACCTCCTTCCTCTTTCAGATCAACCTGATCTGCTTTTGGCCTTACATAAGCTCAGAAATAATTGGTTGTTCCTGAAAGAAAAGGCCAGAGGTTATCCAATTCTTCCTGGGACAGGGTGGGAACGTGTCTAATTTTGGAATTCATATATCAGAAGCCCCTTATTTTCCACATCTAAGCCACATTCTAATCTAGCCATCATTAGTAATAAAAGTGATATTTTGCTTTCAAACTGCTTCCTTTATTTTTTTCAGTTGATATGGAACTCAGGCAAGGAATTGGGATGCTATTTATTGTCCCCCCAACAAAAAAAAAATCAATCTTTAAGACATGTAAATACATTTTGTACAGCAAAGGAACATGTAAACAAAACAAAAAGACAACATACTCAGCAGTAGAAGATATTCACAAATGATCTATCTGCTAAGGGGTTAATATCCAAAATTTATAGGGAACCCATATAGCTTAACACCAATAAAAACAAACAATCCAATAAAAAAATAGAGGACCTGAATAGACATGTCTCCCAAGAGGACATACGGATAGCCGACAGACATATGAAAAGGTGTTCAACATCACTAATCATCAGGGAAATGGAAATTAAAACCAAAACAAGCTTTGGCCAGTTGGCTCAGTTGATAGGAGCACTGTCCCATGCTCCAGAAGATTGTAGGCTCCATCCTCAGTCAGGGCACATACCTGCATTGAAGGTTCAATCCCTGATCAAGATGCATATGGGAGGCAACCAAGTGATGTTTCTCTCTCACATCAGTGCTTCTCTCTGTCTCCCTTCCTCTCTGTCTCAAATTAATAAATATTTCCTCAGGTGACGATTCAGAAAAAATCACAATGAGATATCACCTCATACCTGTCAGAATAGCTATCATCAAATAAATCAACAAATAACATGAGCTAGAGAGGATGTAGAGAAAAGGGAACCCTAGTACACTGTTGGTAGGATTGTAAATTGGTGCAGCCAGTATGGAAAACAGTATGCAGATCCCTCAAAAATTAAAAGTAGGGCTGCCATACAATCCAGCAATTATACTCTTGGTATTTACCCAAAAACAAAACAAAACAAAAACACTAATTCAAAAGGATATATGCACCCCTATCCTCATTACAACATTACTAGTAATAGCCAAGATATGGAAGTAATATAGATGTCCATCAATAGACAAATGGATAAAGAAGATGTGATACACAAACACACACACACACACAATGGAACACTATTTAGCAATAAAAAATGAAATCTTGTCCTGGCTCGTGTGGCTCAGTGGATTGAGCACCAACCTGAGAACCAAAGGGTCACCAGATAGATTCCCAATCAGTGGACACACCTCAGTTGTGAGCCAGGTCCCCAGTAGGGGTCACATGAGAAGGCAACCACACATTGATATCTCTCTCCCTCTCTTTCTCCCTCACTTCCACTCTCACTAAAAAACAAACAAATAATAAATAAATAAATAAATTTTAAAATGAACTCTTGTCATTTGCAAAAACATGAATCTGCCTAGAGGGTATTATGCTAAGTGAAAAAGACAGAGAAAGACAAATACCATGTCATCTCACTTACATGTGGAATCTAAAAACACAAAATAAATGAATAGACAAAACAGAAACAGACCCATAGATACAGAGAACAAGCTGATGGTTGCCAAGGGGGAGATGGTGGTGGAATAGGAATGACAAAATAAATTAAATAAGTTAAATTAAAATTCATGTAAGATAACCCAGAAGTTCATCAACAGATGGATGGCTTCTAACAAAGGATTTACACAAGGTGCCATGTCAAGACTGGTATGAAGGGTGGAGACACAAAAAGGGCTAGCCCCGATCCTATGGGCAGGTGGCAGCTAAGGTTCCAGAGGGATATCTCAGCTGTGGGGGCATTCTGCCTGAGAAGCGTGGAATCTAAACCTCAAGCTAGGCTCCCCAGCCCAGAGCACCAGAGCTGGGAAGAGGTGCCCACATAACATCTGTCTATGAAAAGTAGCAGGGTTTCTATCCACCAGAGAGAGTCAGGAGTCTGAAGGAGAGTTAGGAGACTCCTGACTCTCTCTGGTGGGCATGGGTATCCTCTTAAAAGGCCAACACACACAAAAAAATTTTGTTCACAGCCACAACAAGGCTATGGTGGAGAGAGGGTGGAGCAGGCTAGAGTTGTGTGAGGAAGTCTGGGGTGTGTGGCTCTAGAAAAGAAACTGAAGGGACAACCACAAGGATCTCTGTTCTGAGTCATTCTCCAACAGCATAGACACCATCTTTCTTGGATGGAAGACTGTCCTCCAGGTGGCATCAGCCTAGAAGAAAGCAATGTCCCCTCTGGACTCACTCTGGCCTCACCCTATGAAGTTTATGCCCTGCTGAAGAGTACAGCCAGAGCTTCTTTCAGTGACTGAGCCTAAAAGGCAACCGGCAGGTGAAGGAAGGCAGAGGTGGATATTGGGGTGCCTTGGAACATTTACTGACCTGACCCTGGGCCCAATGCTGATAAAAGCTGGCCTTGGTGGGCATCTTGGTCCTTCCTACATGCACACAGGCCAGCAGAGGCAGTCACAAACTGTGAATCAGTCATAGTTCCAAACAGGATGCCCAGGACCAGTCACAGACAGCATCTTACATTGGCCCGCATCAGAGTCCCTCCCAAAAGGCCAGAACCAACACACTCAGTGGCCAGCTTTAGACAACTGCAGAGCAGAACACCAATAAGCTTTACAGTGGCATATCCAAAGGGAGATCTTGGCAGGCACCAAGCCATCCTGAGGCTAATTCCACTTCCTGTGGTCAGTACCAGCACAGCAGCTCACATGCTGTGGTCGGGGTTGAGCCTCACAGTCAGCCAGCCTGAGGCTCAGTCCCATGCATGAACAGGCCCAATAGCAATCAAGACCCAGCTACAACAGGAGGGCTCACATCACCCACACGATGGACATCCCTGGAGCACCCAGCTCAAGTGAAGGAGACTGCACCACTTCTACATAAGTGTCACACCACAAAGACTGAGTCATGGCAGATCTATCTAACACATAGAAACAAACACAAAGAGACAGCCAAAATGGGGAGATAAAAAAAAAACAAGCCTGAAATGAAAGAACAGGAAAAATTCCAGAACAAAAAGAACTAAGAAAAAGGACATAGAAACCTTTAAAAAGTACCAATCAGAACTGAAGAATACAATATCTGAAATGAATAATACACTAGAAGGAATAAACAATAGTTTAGTTTAAGCAGAGGATCAAAGCAGTGATTTGGAAGACAAGATAGGAAAAAAAAACAATTAGAGCAGCAAAAAATAAAAAATAATTTTTAAACACTAGGATAGTTTAAGGGTACTTGGAAACAACATAAAGCATAACAACGTCACCATCATAAAGGTAACAGAAGGAGATGAGAAAGAACAAGGGATCAAGAACCTGTTTGAAAAAATAATGACCAAAGACTTCCCTAACCTGGTGAAGGAAAAACACACACAAGTCCAGAAGCACAGGGTCCCAAACAAGATGGAAGCAAAGAAGCCCACACCAAGATACATCATAATTAAAATGTCAGATATGATTTTATTCATGTGTGGAATCTAATGAACAAACTGAACTAAGAAGCAAAATAAAGACAGACTCATAAATACAAGACAGACTGACCGCTCTGGGGGGGTTGAGGTTAGGGGGTAGAGGGATCAAGCAAAATAAGGAAAGGGCGCATGGATATGGACAACAGTGTGGTGACTGCAGGTCAGAGGGGGTGTAAGGGGGATAAATGGTAATGAAAAATATAATAAAAAATAAAATTTAAAAAAAAAATGTCAAAAGTTAAAGGCAAAGAGAAAAATCTTAAAAGCCACAAAAGAAAGACAGTTAATTACCTACAAGAGAACTTCAATAAGACTCTCATCTGAATTCTCAGCAAAAACATTTCAGGCCAAAAGGACGGACACAAAATATTCAAAGGGATGAAAAACAAAGACCTATAACTGAGACTACTTTACCCAAAAGTGTATCATTTGAAATTAAGGAAGAAACAAAGAGCTTCCCAGACAAGAAAAAGCTGAAGGAACTCATTACCATCAAACCAGTATTACAAGAAATGTTAAAGAGTCTTCTTAAGAAAAAGAATAAGAGGAGGAGGAAGAGGAGAAAAGGAAAGAGGACAAGGAGAAACATAGTTATAAAGAATAAAATAGCAATGAAACATACCTATCAACAATCACTTTAAGTGGTTTAAGTGCTCTAATCAAAAGACATAGGGTAGCAGAAGGATAAGAAAACAAGCCCCATATATGCTATGTACAAGAGACCCACCTCAGAATGAAAGATACACACAACTACAAGTAAAGGAATGGGAAAAGATATTTTATGCAAATGGATATTTAAAAAGCTGGGGTAGCAACATTTATATCAGACAAAATAAACTTCAAAACAAAGGCCATAACAAGAGACAAAGAAAGACATCATATAATGCTAAAGTGATCAATCCAACAAGAGAATATAACCCTTGCAAACATTTGTGCACCCAATATAGGAGCACCTAAATATATAAAGCAAATTTTCATGGACATAAAGGGAGAGATTGACAGTAATACAGTCATGGTTGGCAATTTTAACACCTCACTGAAATCAGTGCATAGATCTTCCAGAAATCAAATCAACAAGGAAACAGCAGCCCTAAACTATACACTAGATCAGGTGGATTTAATCTATATCTTCAAAACATTTCACTCAAAAGCAGAAGATTACACATTCAAGTGCACAAGGAACATTTTCTTGGATACATCATATTATAGAACACAAAATAAGTCAATAAACTCAAGAAAATTGAAATCATATCAAGCATCTTCTTGGACCATAATGTTATAAAACTAGAAATCAATCACAAGAAAAAAACTGAAAAACACACAAAGACATAGAGGCTAAATAATATATTACTAAATAATAAATTGGTTAACAATGAGATCAAGGAAAAAATCAAAAGATACCTTGAAACAAATGAAAATGAGAACACAACAACCCAAAATCTATGAGAAAGAGCAAAAGCAGTCCTAAGAGGGAAATGTATAGCATTGGAGGCATACCTACAGAAAAAAGAAAAATCTCAAATAAACAATCTAAGTTTACACTTAAAGAAACTAGAAAATGAACAGACAAAGCCCAAAGGGAGTAGGAAAAAGAAAATATTAAAAAGCAGAGCAGAGCCCTGGCAGGTAGCTCAGTTGATTAGAGCATTTTCCAGATACACTAAGGTTGTGGGTTTGATCCCTGGTCAGGGAACATACAAGAATTAACCAATGAATGCTTAAATAAGTAGAACAACAAACTGGTGCCTCTCTCCCTCTGTCTCTCTCTCTCTGTCTCTCTCTCTCTCTCTCTCAAATCAATAAAAATTTCAAAAATAAACATCAAAGCAGAAATAAACAAAATAGTCTAAAAAATACAAAAGATCAATGAAACCAAGAGTTTGCTCTTTAAACATATAGACAAGATTGACAAACGTTTATCCAGACTCCTCAAGAAAAAAGAGAAAGAACTCAAATAAAATCAGAATTGAAAGAGGGGAAGTGACAAATGACTTCATAGGAATACAAAAGAACTGTAAGAAAATATTACAAACAATTATATGCCAATAAATTGCATGATCTGGACAAAATGGATAAATTCCTAGAAACATAAAGTATTCCAAAACATAATAAGGAAGAATAAAAAATGTGAATAGACAGATTACAACTAATGCAATGAGGCTGTAATCAAAAAACTCCCAACAAACAAAAGTCCTGGATTAGATGGCTTCAAAGGCAAATTTTACCAAACATTCAGAGAAGAACTAATGCCTCTTCTTCTCAATCTCTTCCAAAAAACTCAAGAGGAAGGAAGATTCCCAAGCTCATTTTATGAGGCCAGCATCATCTTAATTACAAAACCAGATATAGACTCTAAAAGAAAGAAAATTATAGGCCAATGTCCCTGGTGAACATAGATGCTAAAATCCTCAACAAAATGTTAACAAACCAAATCCAGAAATACATTAAAAAGATCATATACCATGATCAACTGGGATTTATTCTGGGGATGCAAAGTTGGTACTATATCCACAAATCAACACCACATAAACAAAGGATAAAAATCAATTGATCAGATCAATAGGTGCAGAAAAAGCAATTAATAAAATCCAACATCCATTTATGATAAAAAAAAAAACTTTCACCAATGTGGTAATAGAGAGAACATGCCTCAACATAGTAAGGTCATTTATGACAAACCCACAACCAACATCATATGCAATGGGAAAAAACTACAAGTGTTACCCTTAAGATCAGGAACAAGACAGGGATGTCAGCTTTCACCACTCTTATAAACATACTACTGGAATTCCTAGTCAGAGCAATTGGACAAGAAAAATTAATAAAAGCATCCCAATTGGAAAGGAAGAAGTAAAACCATTACTATTCACAGGTGACATAATACTATATAGAGAGAACCCTAAAGATTCTACCAAAAAAACTACTAGAACTAATAATTGAATTCAGTAAAATAGCAGGATACAAAATAAATACCCAGAAATTGGTTGCATTTTTATGCATCAATAGTAAACTATCAGAAAGGGAAACTAAGAAAATGATACCATTTATAATTTCATCAAAAATAAGATACCTAGCAATAAACTTAACCAAGGATATAAAAGACCCATACTTGGAAATTTATAAGACACTAAAGAAAGAAACTGAAGAAAACACAATAAATGGAGGCATATACCATGTTCATAGATAGGAAAAATTATTAAAATGCCCACACTACCCAGAGCAATCTATAGATTTAATACAATTCCTATTAAGATTCCGATGGTGTATAGTTCACAGAATTACAACAAATATTCCAGAAATTTATGTGGAATCACAAAATACCATGAATAGTAACAGCATTCTTGAGAAAGAAGAACAAAGTTGGAGGTACCACAATAACTGATATCAAACTATATTATAAGGTCATTGTAATCAAAACAGCCTGGTATTGGCATTAGAACAGGCATCTAGATCAATGAAACAGAACTAAAAGTCCAGAAATAAACCCATGCCTTTATGGTCAATTAATATTTGAAAAAGGGAGCAAGAACATACAATGGCATAAAGACAATCTATTCAATAAATGGTGTTGAGAAAACTGAACAGATACATGCAAAAAACAAAACTAGACAACCTACTTGCACCATACACAATAGTAAACTTAAAATGATTAAAAACTTAAATGTAAGACTCAAAACCATAAAAATCCTACAGGAAACATAGGCAGTAACATCTCAGACATTTCTCATAGCAAGATTTTTTTCTGACATATCTCTTCAAGCAAGGGAAATAAAAGAAAAAATAAACAAATGCAACTATATCACACTAAAAAATTTTTGCACAGCAAAGAAAAAAACATCAACCAAATCAAAAGACACCCCAATGAATAGGAGTACATATTCACCAATGATATATGTGATATGAGGTCAATATCCAAAATTTATAAAGAATTTATACAACTCAACATCAAAAAATAAACCAAACAATCCAATTAAATACTAGGCAAAGGACCTAAATAGACACTTCTTCAAAGAGGACATAGAGATGGCCAATAAGCATATGAAAAGATGCTCAACATCACTAATCATCAGAGAAATGCAAATTAAACCCACAATGAGATATTACCTCACACATGTCAGAATGGTATCAACAAACAACAAACAACAAATGTTGGTGAGGATATGGAGAAAGGTGAACCCTATTGCTCTATTGGTGGGAATGCAGACTGGTGCATGCACTGTGAAAAGCAGTCGAGTTACCTCAAATATTAAAAATGCAACTGCCTTATGAGACAGCAATTCTACTTTTGGGAATATATGTAAAGAAAACCAGAATACTAATTTGAAAAAATATACCATGCACCTCTATGTTCATAGGGGTATATTTACAATAGCCAAGATTTGGAATTAGCCTGATTGCCCATCAGTAGATGAATGGATAATAAAGCTGTGGTACATCTACACAGTGGAATACTACTTGGCTATAAAAAAGAAGGAAATCTTACCTTTGCAACAGCATGGATAGACCTGGAGAGCATAAGCTAAGTAAAATAAGACAGTGAGAGAAAGACAAGTATCGTATGATTTCATTTGTATGTGGAGTCTAATGAACAAAACAAAATGGGAACGGACTCATAGATACAGAGAACAAACAGACTAACAGATGTTAGAAGGGAGGGGTGTTGGGGTGCTGGGTGAAAAAGGTGAAGGCATTAATAAGAAAAATTCCTAGACGTAGACAACAGTATAGTGATTACAAGAGGAAAGTGCTGGTGGGGGGTGGGAGGCAGCAGAAGAGGGTAAAGAGGGGATAAGTGGTAAAAGAAGAAGATTTGACTGGAGTGGTGAACATATAGTATAATATACAAATGACATATTATAGAATTATACACCTGAAACCTTTATAATTTTATTAACCAATGTCACCCAAATAAATTCAATAAATTCTTTTTTTTTTTTTAAGAAATGGAGCTGAGTAAATACTGTTTCTTTTGGTGTTTATGACAGACAGATAAATCTAAGAACTTTTCCTTGGTGTCTATCTGTAAGTGAATGTCACCAATACTCTTTGTACTCTCTTCCCAAAAAATGTGAGGAGTCTCCTTAGCTCTTGAGCTTAAGAAATATTAATAAAAATTGTGAATCTCCAGCTAATTAAAAATGAAATGTAGCCAGCTAAGCTCCAGCCATTTTTAATTTACAATATTGCTTTGCTTCAGAGGCAAATGGGGACAAGTCACAACTTCTTTTGATGCCCGAGGGATTGAAAAAATTAAATCAGCAGGACTGGATATTGATGTTTTCTAGCAAATGTTTTGAAATCTCTGCCTTTCATCCATCTTGCAGGAAAACAGGATTGCTCTGTGAGCCTTCAAAGATATTAATTCCTTCAATAAATCCTTATTTGTATGTTGAAAACTTTCAATGGTTAGGTTTCTGTAGCAATCTCTACATCAGGGGTAAATGTTGCCTGCAGGCAGACTCTCAATGTTGGTCCAAGTGTCATCACTCTTAGTCAGGAATCGGGACTAACCAACACTGCAGCAGATTAAACCCACCTTCTGTTCAGCCTCTTTTCATAAGATTTCTTTGTTGTATTGTTTGCAAGGCAAATTTCATGACAGGCTGTTTGCTTTCCTGTGATCAGCACTTAATGAGATAAAGCACAAACATAAGCAGTGACTGCCCCAGTTCTGTGCTGTGAGCTCTGCCCCTCTAACTAATGTGGAAAATAGATGGAAAGCAACTTGAGATTCTAAAAATATAGTGAGTATTTGTCACATAATAAACCAATCAGAGCTCCATCCAATAAAAATAAAAGTTGAGTAGAGTAACTTAAAATGTCAATACACAGAGATAATACCACGTGTACATGCATGAAAGGTGGGGTCGAGGGTATAGGGAAGTTGATCCTGTTGTGAAGATTCTATGTAGAGCATCTATCATCTCCCATAATTTTCACCATGACATTTATACAAAGATAGTAAACATGAGAATATAGCAACAAGATGGTCAGATGACCCTCTTGAGAAGAATAATATTTAAGGAGCTTTTTTTTTTCAAGGAAGCACTGTGGCACTGGTTTAAAGTGTTGTTCTGAGGCATTCTCTTTGAAATTCCTGCTTAAGGGAGTAACTAGTAATATGTGTTGGCTGCAAACAAAGTCTAAAATTTTCTCTTTTTTTGTCTAAGCCATTAGAGAAAAAAGAACAATAAACATCCTAGTCTTCTAGGAGAAAAAGAGAAGCTGAATCACTAAATAAATGGGTCCCCACCTTTCCCTGGAAACTAAACTAAGGAGGGAGGGTCTAGATAACTTCTGACAATAGAAAGGAAGATGGCCAGTATCAGGAAGGTTTTGAGGAGCAGTTTGAGGGTCTGTGACTCAGTAGGATCCAGCGTCTCTTTTCCATGAAATATCTTTATCATTCTTGAATTAATGATTTATATTACACTGACATTTCCTGTAAGTTAAAAGTCCTAAGCAGAATAACCTTACATAAATAAACAATACTGCTAGCGAACGATATACCTAGAGTTACATTTTTTGTTTTTTTCTATAAAGTATAATACTGAAAAATTAAATACTTTAAAGATTCTATTTTTCAGAATAACTACCTATCTAATTACATATGTGTAGATATAACTAGATATACATGCATATATGAAATAAGTACACAATTAGAAAAACTAATTCAGGTATGTATACTACTGTTGTCAAAATTAATCATTTATTAACTTTTTTCATTGTTTTCAAGTACAGTTGTCTCCATTTTCCCCCACCACTCCTACCCACCCCAGCCATCCCCACTCCCCACCCTTGATCTTACCCCTCTTTAATTTTGTCCATGTGTCCTTTATACATGTTCCTGAAAGCCCTTCCCCCTTCTCCCCCCCATTATCCCCTCCCACCTCCCCTTTGGTTACTGTCAGTTTGTTCTTAATTTCAATGTTTCTGGTTATACTTTGCTTCTTTGGTTGGTTGGTTAGGTTCAACTGACAGGTGAGATCATACAGTATTTGTCTTTCACTGCCTGGCTAACTTTAAATAGCATGTTCCACATTTATTGAAGCAAAATACTTAAGAATAAAAATGTTATGGCCACTATGCTGTACATATGACACTAATGAGGCAGGATAGTAAGGAGCTAGGAAAATTCCTTGGCAAGTGGAATGAGGTAACTAAGACAGACAGCTAAACAAACTAGCCCAGCAATTTACAACCAGATACAGTAGGTCACCAGGGCAAACACTTGGGTGCCTAGCAACAGGCAAAACTGCCCAAACTTGTCCCCAGAGTGGCCTTTCCTCCCCTTGTATATCTCTGGTCATGCAGTTTGGACCCCCTGACCTCTCCTCCCCAGACCTAACATCTAGGCCCAGTTGTATTTCAGCTCCAGGCCCAGAAAAGCAGCAAAACCAGGTGGGTGATGCCAGCAACAGCTGCATTGACTAATGAATGACACCCTGCCCTGGCATGGACCAATCAGTGGAGACCATGACCTTGAAAGGATACACCTGGAAAAGCTGATGACTATTATATTGAGATCCTAACTTAAATTCCCAGCCTTTAAAAATCCTCAATATGAAGGACTCAGCTGCACTCTCCCTCCCAGGAGCACACTGACCCCTTTCACTTCCCTCTCTTCCCATCCCCTCACAGGCACGCATCTCCTAAACTCTAAGGGCCCCCACAAGACTTGCAACCAGGGGAGCAATGGGCAACAGCAGCTCGTCACAGGCTAACCCCCTAACCTATCTCCAGCAGCCCCTTTTCTCCAAGCTAAAGCAGCCCCACATAAGCTCTCTCCTGTTGATTCTTCTACCTTAAGCCCTTCCTTGTTTCACTGTCCCCAGCTTTAATAAACATACCCTCATAATCACCTGGGCTTGTGTTGTGAAATCTTTCCTGCACACAGTCACAAACCCACACACTACCCACTGGCCTTAAGCAACAACTCAGGGCCAGGTGATTCCAGTAATATGAATACAAAATAATGTTGAATGTAAACTATAGTTAAAAAAATAAAATTTAAAAACAGAATTTTTGTAAATAAATTTCAATTTTCTTATTCAAGAATGATCTACATGTAACATTTTACTATAAAGATATTCATCATGCCTTACTAAATGTTAAAATATGTATACACCATATTTTTTGGACTATAAGATGCACCCCCCAAATTTGGGAGGAAAATGGAGGTGCATCTTAGAGTCTGAATGTAGCTTACCTGGCTTGCTGGGGGGGGGGGGCAGCAGTGGAGCAGGGTCACAGGTTACTAAATATTTTACCACATTTTTTGCTTCAAAAACTTTTTTTCCTATTTTCCTCCTCTAAAACCTAGGTGTATCTTATGGTCTGGTGTGTCTTATAGTCCTAAAAATACAGTGTATATTATATCCTTCACAGTAGGACTCTAAAGAGAACCATATTTACATTTATTTATTTTGCCAATCACCCTCAAAGTTTCTAATTCTCTAAGTCTGAGGAGGATTCTGATCATCTCCATTTTTAAAAGCTCCATAGGTGAGTGTAATATGCACCCAGGGTTGAGAATGACTGACTACGCTTAAGTGTAGAAACTGTGCTCAACATTGGGAACAATATTTTTCACTGACTATAAATAAACTGGAACAATAAGTAGGTCTCAAACCACTCCAGAAACACTGAGTCACTACAGAAGTTAGAGGTACTTTATGAAGCAAAAATCCGCGCCTATTAAATGCTAATGGTAATGATGTCAGCAAAATGGTAGAGTCGGCAATTCCGGACTCTTGCTCCCCAACAGAAACATTGAAAAACAAGCAGATAGAGATCCAAGATGGTGGAGGAGTAAGTGAAAAATACACTAACCTCCTCCCAGGACCAATCTGGAGTTACAACTAAACTGTAGAGAAATCATCTTGAGTAACCAACTGAACACTAGCTGGGAGAAGCCTTACAAACGTGGACAGAGAGAATAAAACACTTCAGCACAACGTGACTGGTAGGGAGTGTGAAGGAGATGTAAGAGGGCTGGCTGGGCTGCCGTCGGAGGCAGTATAAGTACTGGAGGGATATTTCAGTGGCCAGGGGCATTCCCCCTGAGAACTAGGGGCTCTAAACCCCAAGCTGGGCTCCCCGGCCTACAGCGCCAGAGCCCAAAGGAGCCCAGATAACACCCAGCTTTGAAAAGCATATGGCCAAGGAGAAAGGGCTAGAGACGCAGAGAGCCTTTTAAAGGGCCAAAGCACTAAATTTCATTTGCAGCCACTTACCCTGGGTACTGGCAAAGGGAGAGCAGAGTGGACTAAAGACACTTGAGGAGAGTCTGGGATTGGTGGCTCTGGTGAGAAAACTGAGAGAACAGCCACCAGGATCTATGTACTCAGTCATTCCACCCACAGAAATTATTCAGCCCCACCCTGTGGTGCTTAAGCCTGACTGCTGAGTACAGATTGATTATATTAACAACTGATCAGATTAACAGCTGATTAGTTTAACGTCTGAGGTGGAAAAGACAAAGAAGCAACCAAATGGGAAGACAAAGAAATAGACCCTAAATGAAAGAACAAGAGAATTTTCCAGAAGAAGTATGATGGAAAAGCAAGTAGGAAATTTATCAGATACTTTAGAGTAATAATTATAAGAATGCTCAACAACATGATAAAAGAATAGAAACCATAAAAAGGTTCAGTCAGAAATAAAGAATGCAATATCTGAGATAAATAATACACTGGAAGGAATAAACAGTAGGTTAGATGAAGCAGAGGATTGAATCAGTGTTTTGAAAGACAAGGTAGAAAAAATCAATCAGGCACAGCAACAAAAAGAAAAAAGAATTTTAAAAAATGAGGAGAGCTTAAGAAACATCTTGGACAACATGAGCATGACAACATCTGCATTATGGGAAAATCAGAAGGAGAAGAGAGTGAGCAAGGGATTGGGAGCTTATTTGAAGAAATAACAACTGAAAACTTCCCTAATCTAGTGAAGGAAAAAGTCACACAAGTCCAGGAAACTCAGAGAGTCCCAAACAAGTTGGACCCAAAGAGGCCTACAGAAAGACAAATCATAACTAAAATGACAAGGCTTAAAGACAGAGAATCTTAAAAGCCACAAGAAAAAAGCAGATAACTACCTACAAGAGAGCACCAATTACACTGGCATCTGATTACCCATCAGAAACATTTCAGGCCAAAAGGGAGTGACATGAAATATTCAAGGTGCTGAAAAGCAAGGGCCTACAAGCAAGGCTACTTTACCCAGCAAGACTATCCTTTAAAATTGAAGGAGAAATAAGGAGCTTCCCAAACAAGAAAAAGCTAAAGGAGTTTTCTAACACTGCAAACACTTCAAAGCAATACTGCAAGAAATGTTAAAGGGCTTGGAAGAAAAAGAAGAAGGAGGAGGAAGAGGAAGAGGAAGAAGAAGAAAAAGAAGGAAGAAGAAGAAGACAACAGATGAAAACAGTCTCACAATAAAATGGCAATAAAATGATAATAAATACAAATCTATCAATAACCACCTTAAATGTAAATGGCTTAAGTGCTCCAATGAAAGGACAGCTGGTAGCTGAATGGATAAGAAAACAAAATGCATATATACTCTGTTTCCAAGAGACCCATCTCAGATCAAAAGATACATGCAGACTAAAAGTAAAGGGTTGGAAAAAGATACCTCATGCAAATGGAAAAGAAAAATAGCTGTGGCAGCAGTACTCTTATCTGACAAAATAGACTTGAAAACCAAGGCTACATATAGTAAGAGACAAAGAAGGGCACTACATAATGATAAAGGGTACAATCCAACAAGAAGATATAACCCTAGTAAACATTTAGGCACCCAACATAGTAGCACCTGTTTTAAAGCAAATCTTTATGAACACACAGGGAGAGATTGACAGAAATACAGTCATAGTTGGGAACTTAAACCCCATTGACTTCAGTGGATAGGTCTTCCAGGCAGAAAATCAACCAGGAGAAAGTGGTCTTAATTGACACACTAGATCAAAAGGATTTAGTTGATATCTTTAGCGTTTTTTACCAAAACAGCAGAATATACATACTTTCCAAGTGCACATGGAATGTTTTCTAGGATAAACCACATGTTAGGTAAAAAAACAAGTCTCAATAAATTTAAGAAAACTAAAATCATATCAAGCATCTTCTCTCACCATAATGCCATGAAACTAGAAATCAATCACAAGAAGAAAATTGAAAAATACACAAAGGAATGGAAGTAAATAGCATGTTGTTAAACAATGAATGGGTCAACAATGAGATCAAGGAATAAATCAAAAGATACCTTCAAACAAATGAAAATGAGGACAAAACAATCCAAAATCTGTGGGACACAGGGAAAACAACATAAAAATGAAATTCATAGCATTACAAACCTATCTCAAAAAATGAGAAAGAGCTCAAATAAACAATATAACCTCATATGTAAAGGAAGTTGAAAAGGAACAACAAATAAAGCCCAATGTGAATAGAAGGAAAGGAATAAAAGCAGAAATAAATGAAGTAGAGTCTAAAAAAAACAATACAAAAAATCAATGAGTCCAAGAGCTGGTTCTTTGAAAAGATAAACAAGGTAGACAAATATTTAACCAGGCTCATGAAGAAAAAAAAAAAGAAGAAGACCCAAATAAAATCAGAAATGAGAGAGAAGAAATAACAACTGACACCAAACAAATACAAAGGAATGTAGGAAAATATTATGAATATTATATACCAATAAACTGGACAAAGCGGATAAATTCTCAGAAAGATACAATCTTGCAAAAATAAATCAGGAAGAGACTTCTGGCAAGATGGAGGAATAGGTGGACGCACCATACCTCCTCGCACAACCAAGATTAGAACAACAATAATTTACAGATAGAATAACACCCGGAACTGATAGAGGATTTATCTGAATGGAAGTCAGACAGCCAAGAAGTTGAAGTAGACCTGTACATCCAGACTGGTAGGAGAAGACGAGCCGGGTGGGCGCGGGGCTGGCACGGGTCGGTGGCGCGCGGAGGTCAGGGAAAATTTGGCGCGAAATTGGCATGACAGCCATCCGGGGTGCAAGAATGCAGCGGGTGGACCCTGAGTATGCAAGCTGCGGCTGGCAGACCCAGTGAGGCAGCGATTGTGGACCAGGGCAGAGCTCGCAGCCCAGGATCCCTGAGAAGGGTCTGAGCCCAGGAGAACAGAACTACCGCCATTGTTCCCTCCCGTCCCCGCTCCCGCTCCCGCCCCCGCCCCCACATATAACGTCACAATCTAGCGACTGGGGTGCTCAGCCCCGCTGAACACCTAAGGCTCTGCCCCCCACCGTAACAAGAGCGACCAGACCAGGGAAAAAAAAAGGAGAGACAGGGAAAGACATGTTTCCAACAGAACAGATCAGTCCCCCAGGACTCATCCTTTTGAGCGACCAAGAAATAGCCAATCTATCAGATGCACAGTTCAAAACACTGGTGATCAGAAAGCTCACGGAATTGGTTGATTTTGGGCACAAATTAGATGAAAGGATGCAGGTTACCATAAAAGAGATGCAGGAAGATACACGGAGGAGAGCCAATAGTGAAAGGAAGGAATCTGAGTCTCAAAACAATACAGTGGACCAGAAGGAAGATAGAATCAACCAAGCAGGAAAGCATGATGAAATAAGAATTCGAAAAAACGGGGAAAAGCTTAAGAGCATCCAGGACACCTTTAAACATTCCAACATCCGAATTATAGGGGTACCAGAATGGGAAGGGGAAAAGCAACAAGTTGAGCACGTATTTGAACAAATAATAAAGGAGAACTTCCCCAATCTGGCAAAGGGAACAGTCTTCCAAGAAATCCAAGAAGCTCAGAGAGCCCCAAAGAAGTTGGACCCAAGAAGAAACACACCAAGGCACATCATAATTACATTAGCCAAGGTAAAAAACGAAGGAGAGAATCCTGGAAGCAGCAAGAGATAAGGGGGACAGTAACCTACAAAGGAGTTCCCATCAGACTGTCAGCTGATTTCTCCAAAGAGACCTTCCAGGCAAGAAGGGGCTAGAAAGAAATATTCCAAGTCATGAAAGACAAGGACCTACATCCCAGATTGCTCTATCCAGCAAAGCTCTCATTTAGAATGAAAGGGAAGATAAAGTGCTTTTCAGATAAGGTCAAATTAAAGGAGTTCATCATCACCAAGCCCTTATTTTATGAAATGCTAAAGGGACTTATCTAAGAAAAAAAGATAAAGAAAAGACATGTATAGTAAAAGGACAGCAAACTTACAATTATTAACAACCACACCTAGAGCAAAACCAAAAGAAACTAAGCAAACAACTAGAACAGGAACAGAACCACAGAAATGGAGGTCACATGGAGGGTTAGCAACAGGGGGGGGGGTGGGAGGAGGAGAGGGGGGAAAAGGTATAGAGAATAAGTAGCATAGAATGTAGGTTAAAAAATAGATAGGGGGAGGGCAAGAATAGTATGGGAAATGTAGAAGCTAAAGAACTCATAAGTATGACACATGGACATGAACTAAAGGGGGGGAACGTGGGTGGGAGAGGGGGTACAGGGTAGAGGGGAGAGAAGGGGGGAAATGAGACAACTTTAATAGCATAATCAATAAAATATATTTTAAAAAATGAGAAAAAAAAGAATCAAGCTTCCACAAAAATAAATTTTATGTTTGAAATGGCAAAAAAAAAAAAAAAAAACAGGAAGAAACAGAGCATCTAAATAGACAGATTATACCTAATGAAATTGAAGCAGTAATAAAAAAAACTCAACCAAAATCCCTGGACCAGATGGCTTCTCAGGTGAGTTTTGTCAAATATTCTGAGAAGAATTAACACTTCTCCCTCAAACTATTTCATAAAACTCAAGAGGAAGAAAGGCTCCCAAATTCATTTCACTAGGCCAGTATTACCTAATTCCAAAACTACATAAAGACACTACAAAGAAAGGCAATTACAGGCCAATATCACTGATGAACATTGATGCTAAAATCCTCAACAAAAATATTAGCAAACTGAATACAGCAATGCATCAAAAAGATTGTACACCATGATCATGTGGGATTTGTTACAGGAATGCAAGGATGGTACAACATTCTCAAATCAATAAATGTGATTTATCATATAGACAAAATGAAGGTTAAAAACTACATGATCATGTCAGTAGATGAAGTAAAAGCATTTGAAAAAATCCAGCACCCATTTATCATAAAAACTCTCAGCAAAGTGGGAATAAAGGGAAAATGGCTAAACATAATAAAGGCCATATATGACAAACACACTTCCAGCATCATACTCAGCGGGCAAAAATTACAAGCATTCCCCTTAAGAACAGGAACAGGACAAGGATATCCACTTTCACCTCTCTTATTCAAGATAGTACTGGAAGTCCTATCCACATCCATCAGACAAGAAGAAAAAATAAAAGGCATCCTAATTGCAAAGAAAGTAGTAAAACTGTCATTATTTGCAGATGACATGATACTGTACATAGAGAACCCCAAGAAACTACTAAAACTGATCAATGAATCCAGCAAAATAGCAGGATACAAAATTAATATTCAGAAATCAGTTGTATTTTTATATGTCAATAATGAACTAACAGGAAGGGAAATTAAGAAAATACTCCCATTCACAATAGCTTCAAAAAGAATAAAATACCTAGGAATATACCTAACTGAGGATGTTTAAGACCTGTACATGGAAAATTATACAACACTGAAGAAAGAAATTGAAGAAGATACAAATAAGTGGAAGTGCATACCATATTCATGGATAGGATGAATTAACATCATTAAAATGTCCATGCTATACAAAGCAATCTATAAACTGAATGCAGTTTCTATCAAGATTCCAATGACATATCTCACAGAACTAGAACAAATATTTCAAAAATTTATATGGAGCCACAAAAGGCCCTGCATAGCAATAGCAACCCTGAAACAAAAGAACAAAGTTGAATGAATCATGCTACCTAACATCAAACTATATTACAAGACCATAGTAATCAAAACAGCATGGTACTGACATAAAAACAGGCACATAAATCAATGGAACAGAATAAGGAGCCCAGAAATAAACCCACACCTTTATAGTCAACTATTATTTGACAGAGGAAGCAAGCACTTACAATTGGCAAAAGATAGTTTATTTAATAAATGGTGTTGGGAACATTGGACAAATACATGCAGAAAAATAAAACTAGACCACCTTCTTACACAACACACAAGAATAAATTCAAAGTAGGTCAAAGACTTAAATGTTAGAACCAAAACCATAAAAATCCTAGAATAAAACATAGGCAGCAAAATCTCGAACATTGCTCATAGAAACTTTTTTATCAGCTATATCTCCCCAGGTAAAGGAAACAAAAGAAAAAAATAAGCAAATGGAACTTAATCAAACTAAAAACTTCTTGCACAGCAAAGGAAATCATCAACAAAATAAAAAGACAACCCACAGAATGGGAGAATGTATTTGCTGATACATGTAATAAGGGGTTAATATCCAAATTTTATAAAACTCAACACTAAAGAAGCAAACAATCCAATTAAAAAATAGGCAAAGGACTTGAACAGACACTTCTCCAAAGAGAACATACAGATGGCCAATAGACATATAAAAAGATGCTTAACATCAACATCAAAATACATTATTGAGGAAGCAAAAAGACAACTTACAGCATGGTAGAAAATATTTATAAATCATATCTGGTAGGACTTATTGCCCAGAATACATGAAGAACTCTTAAAATTCAACAACAAAATTTTTCAAATTAAAAAATAGGCAAAGGACTTGAATAGGTGTTTTTCCAAAAATATACAAATGGTTAATAAGCACATGAAAAGAAGCTCAACAACATTTGTTATTAGAGAGAAGCACAGAAAACCCTCAGTGAAATACCATTTAATACCTACTGGATGGCTATACTTTTTTTAATGGAAAATAAGTGTTGGTGAGGAATGAGAAAACTTGGATCCCTTGTGCATTGCTGGTGGAAATGTAAAATGGTGCAGCTGCTATGCTAAACAATTGGACAATTCTTCAGAAACATAAATATACAATTACCATATGACTTAGCAATTCCACTCCTAGGACACACCCAAAAGAATTGAAAACAGGAATTCAAACCAATATTTGTACCCCAATGTTCATTGCACATTATTCACAACACTCAAAGATGGAAACAACCCCAGTTTTATCAACAGATGAATGAATAAACAAAATGTGGGTGTTTGTGTGTATGATGTGCATGTGTGTGTATATATATATAATGGAATATTATTTATCTTTAAAAAGGAGTGAAATTCTGAAACATCCTACAACATGGATGAACCTTGAAAATATGCTAGGTGAAACAGGCCAGACACGAAAGGACAAAACATTCTTTGAAACCACTTATATACATACAATATCTAAATGTCAATAGGTACATGAAAATGTGCTCAACATCACTAATCATCAGAGAAATGCAAATCAAATCCATGATGAGATATCACCTCAAATCTGTCAGAATGGCTATTTTCAAGACAAGAGATGACAAGTATTGGTGAGAGTGTGCAGAAAAGAGAACCCTCTTTCAATATTGGTGGGGTTGTAAATCAGAATACAATATGGAAAACAGAATACAATATGGAGGTTCTACAAAAAAATTAAAATAGAGCTACCATATGATCCAGCAATCCCACTAATGGGTATACAGGAGTAGGCAAAAGTAGGTTAATGATAACAATTAATAAATAAATAATAATACAAGGATAAACTATGTGTTTCATGTATTCACAACTATAAGCCTACTTTGCCCACCCCTGCATATCTACAGGAAATGATATCACTATCTCAAAGAGATATCTGCATCCCAGAGTTCATTGCAATATTTACAATAGCCAATAACTGGACACAATCCCAGTGTCAATGGACAGATGAATGGATAAAGGAAATGGGATACACATACACACACACACACAGGAATATTATTCAGCCATAAAAAAGAAGAAAATACGCCATTTGCAACAAAATTGATGAAACTGAGGGCATTATACTAAGTGAAACAATTCAGACAGAGAAAGACAAATATTGTGTAATCTCACATATCTAGAAACTACAAAAATCCAAGCTCATAGAAACAGAACTCATATTTGTGGTTTCCAGAGGCAGAGGATGGGAAATGAGGGATGTGGGTGAAGGGAGCCAAAATTATAAACTTCCAGTTATAAGAAAAATAAGTACATCATGGTGACTATAACTGACAATACTATATTGCATATTTGAAAGTTGCTGGCTTCCGGCCAACATGGAGGCATAGGTAGATACACTTTGCCTCACCCAACCAAAAGGACAACAAGAAATTTAAAAACAAAAAAAATAACCAAAACTGAGAGAAAATGTGTATAGAAGTCTGACAACCAGGGAGTAAAGAAGAAATACTCATCCAGACTGGTGGGAGGGGTGGAGATGAGCAACCAGGGTGGACAGAACATGTGGCAAGGAGGTGGCTGGAGGACCAGACAGGCTAGGAGGCAGCTGGCAGAGTGGGTGACACCATAGTTCCATGAGGATGAAATCTCCTGGTTTATCCTCATAGAACAAATAGTGACCAGGATAGACCACACAACCCAGGGTTCCAGTGTGGAAAAATAAAGACTCAAAACCTCTGACAGAGAAAACCTGTAGGGGTTGTGGCAGGGGGACAAACTCCCAGCCTCACAGGAGAGTTTGTTGGAGAGACCCACAAGGTTCTAGAATGTACACAAACCCACCCACATGGGAATCAGCACCAGCAGAGCTCAATTTGCTTGTGGATAGCAGAAGAAGTAACTGAAAGCCTGCAGAGAGCAAAGCAAGCGGCATTGTTCCCTCTCAGTCCCCTTTCCCACATATAGTGTCACAACACAGTTATGTGGGTAGCCCTGCCCTGGCGAATACCTCATGCTCTGCCCCTTAGGATATAACATGCATGCCCAGACCAAAAAAAATAAATGTCCCAAGTGACAAAACAGATCAAAGCTCCAAAAAAAAAAAAACCCACAACTAAGCAACAAAGAAATAGCCAACCTATCAAACACACAGTTCAAAACACTGGTAATCAGGATGCTCACAGAAATTGCTGAGCATGGTCACAAAATAGAGGAAGAAGTGAAGGCTATGCAAAGTGAAATAAAGGAAAATACACAGGGAACCAACAGTGAAGGGAAGGCAACCAGGACTCAAATCAATGTTTGGACCAGAAGGAAGAAATATACATTCAACCAGAACAGAATGAAGAAACAAGAATTCAAAAAAATGAGGAGAGGCTTAGGAACCTCTGGGACAACTTTAAACATTTCAACATCTGAATCATAGGGGTGCCATAAGGAGAAGAGGAAGAGCAAGAAATGGAAAATTAATTTGAAAAAATAAAGGAGAACTTCCCCAATCTGGCAAAGGAAATAGATTTGCAGCAAGTCCAGGAAGCCCAGAGAGTTCCAAAGAAGTTGCACCCAAAGAGAAACACACCAAGGAAAATCGTCATTAAGTTACCCAAGATTAAAGATAAAGAGAGAATCTTAAAAGCAGCAAGAAAAAGGAGACAGTTACCTAAAAAAGGAGTTCTCATAAGACTGTCAGCTGATTTCTCAAAAGAAATCTTACAGGCAAGAAGGGGCTGGAAAGAAGTATTCCAAGTCATGACAGGCAAGGACCTACATCCCAGATTACTCTATCCAGCAAAGCTCTCATCTAGAATGGAAGGGCAGATAAAGTGCTTCCCAGATAAGGTCAAGTTAAAGGAGTTCATTATCACCAAGCCCTTATTATATGAAATGTTAAAGGGACTTATCTAAGAAAAAGAAGGTCAAAAATACAAACAGTAAAATGACAACAAACTCATGACTATCAACAACCAAACCTAAACCTAAATACAAACCAAAACAAACTAAGCAAACAAGTAGAACAGGAACAGAATCACAGAATGGAGATCATATGGAGGGTTATCAGCAGGAGAGTGGGATGGGGAGAGAGGGGGGAAAGGTACAAGGAATAAGTAGCATAAAAGGTAGGTACAAAATAGACAGGAAGGTTAAGAATAGTAGAGGAAATGTAGAAGCCAAAGAACTTATATGTACGACTCATGGACATGAATGAAGGGTGGGGGAAAATGGGGTTGGGAGGGAGTATACAGGTTGGAGGGGAATAAAATGGGGAATAGGGGATAACTGTAATAGTATAATCAATAAAATATATTTTTAAAATGCCAAACATAAATAAATATGATTCACCTATAACTTTGAATATTGCCTATATCATACAATAAAATATAAGATAACAGTTAAAGGCCTGAACTTTGGATTCTCACAGCCCTGAAATTGATTTCCAGTCCTGCTACTTAGAAACTGTTTGACCGTGGGCAAATTCTTGATCTCTCTTGGATTGTTATATGCAAAACAGGGATGATAGTACATACCTCACTGTGTTCTTATAATGATTAAATGAGATAACATATAAAGCCACCAGTCTTGTGCTCAGTAAGTGATTTATTTAAAAAGGGGGAAATAAATGAGTCTTAGCACTCATTTTTCAACTCCCTCACGCTAATTATACAACACATCACATGACCAAGAACATACACTGAAGAAATAGCTGGCTAGGATTATTGCTGCAATCTATCGCAGATAGGACCAAGTTAGCCAACCCCACCTCCGGAAAGCCTTCCTAACAACCTGTCTGGGGTTCCTCCAAATTTAAAACTGATGCTTAGTTCTCGCTTCAGTGAATGAGAGTGTTCCATGACTTTGAGAATTCATCAATTCTACTCTCAAGTGTTTTCAAGTTAAAAGTAAGCAAGTTCCAGGTCCCAGAAATGGAACCAGCCACAGTTGTTGATGCCCATGCTACCTCCAAACAACCATAATTAAAAAAAAAAAAAAAGGAATTTTAACCAGAGAAAATCTGTTGTTGGTATGTCAATGTAGCAGAACAATTTTGAGTCAATATGGATCACAGATGCAACCTTAGATATATATATTATTCCTCTTATTTAAATCCCTTAAAAAGTAACTTTTTATGGAGGGAGAAACTTGCAGTACTGAAAGAGGTCACTTGCTGTGACATGCACAAGTACGGTGGGGTGTCAGGCAACCAGATTTCTCATGGCAAGGCTTTTCCTGGTGCTTTCTAAACTGCCTTGCTGAGAATTCCCTCAGTCTTCCCAACAAAATAAAGGAGGATCGTAATACATCAGGATCACGAGAATTAATAAAATGCTACATTTGACTTTTTGATTACTTGATTATTTGACTCCTGAGAGGCAAAGCAGGCTAGAAATGCATATTATTAGTAACACTGACCTGAGAAAAGATGGAACAAACCACACAGTCTTAGTTAGAATGTGGGAATGACGTTTTGCCTCAGATGGTTATATACCCATATGAAGGTTAATTGTTCTAACAGTAGTTACAACCACCAGGGAAAACAGAATTGAATGGTGGGCGTTTTGATAACTTTTGTGTGGGACAGAGCGCTGCAGCCTCTTCTAAAGAAGCTGCCAGTCATTCTGAGAGTGAGGCAGCTGGGATGCACAGCCTTATCTCTCAGGACACACCAACCATCAAGATAATCAGAGGGTCATTTCTGTTTATAGCTGAGTGCTTGTGAAGTTGACAAATAGGTTGTGTGTGAGCTGCTTGTGTGAATGAGGAGACAGGACAGTGCAGTCGTTAAGAGCAGAGCAACCCTTCCCAAGAGACCGATTATGATACAAGGCCATTATCAGCCCAATGATTCTCACGCATACAATAAAATTTACCACTTCGTTAACACACTGAGATTTTATGAAATCCTAACCGAGTAGTGAGGAGAGAAGATTTCCTTTTGTTTTCCTCTTGGACCTGCCATCTTTACAACATACCTGTTTCTGCCTGCTGTGCCACCAGGGCCATGAGAACACCTTGCAAACGCTCATCCACTCCTCTTTGGAGATGGAAGCAGTTGCTATGTCCATGCAGAATACGCAGAAACTGTGTGGGAAGAGCACTTGGAGAAAACAGATTTTTACCTTCTTTGCTGCAGACTAAAGTAATTATAGTTAAAATCTGTATAGCATTTTTGAATTTTCAAAGCATTTTCTTAAACATTATTTCATCAGATCTTCAAAGTTTTCTCTTTTGTGTAACCTGTGCGAACTTACTTAACTCTCAGAAGTGTAATTCTCTCATCTGTAAAAAAGGAAACATACCATGTACTTTACAAAATTGTGAGGATGAAAACAAAGAGTGTGTATAAAGCATACAGCACTATGCCTGGGATGAAGGATCAGTGAATGCTAGTGCTCAGCACTTTGCCACGCCGGCCTTTGCCATCAGGTCACTCAGCTCGTGAGGACCAGATCCGGGTCCAGAGCCCAGGTCTTCTGACTGTCCTGTTGTGCAAAGGACAGCAAGAGGAATGGGAAAGTGCCCTTCTTTACCCTGGCCTTGTGTGTGTGCTTGATCTCATTCCCATACCTCATTGCACTGAACTAGTCAAACTGTAATGAGCACTGACACAATTTAAAGGAAGACTCATTTCAGTCCATCTTTTTTTATCTCAACCCCCCATAGCTTTTCTTTAAATTTCCTTTTCTCTGGTTTTGTGTCTGAAACATTATATGAAATAAAAAGTAGTTCCACATTAAACTCTCAAGTAGAGAGAAATTCTCTTTAAAGCATTCACATAAACTAAGGGACTAGGAAATAGCCAACTCCATAACTGACACTAGAACAAATCACAGTAAAACAACAATTACGATTATCGACTGAATTTTATTCTTAACGCCAGCTATGTCACTATGTACAAAGTGCAAAACCTTCATCTGTTGATATCTAAGAATAAAATCCATAAAATTGTCTATAATCCATACTTCTCAGGTTTGCCTCTCCATAATAGATCAAACAAGAATAACTGGATTTCTGCCTGACTAGTGGGGAGAGAAAACTGTTTCATTTTGGATCAGAGTCTTCCTAATTGATTGGATTACACTTTCTTTCTCTTACCTATCACCATGCAGCAATTGCATCTGGGTTTTATTTGATTCAAAGTATTGAAATGTTATCCTACAATTTTTAGTAGAAATGTACCAGAGTTAAAGTTTGATTCTAATTCTAGATTTAAGGCTTACCCTTCCCATTTCATCTTCTTCCAAAGTTCTCTGTTCGACATCATTTTAAATGGGATAATATCCTCTCAGTTGTTAGTGGCAGTTTTCCTTTCTAATAAACATGATTAATAGTAACTACTCTTGTATTTTAGAGCTCAGAAAATGTTTTCACATACATCATCTCATTTGATCTTTACAATTCTGTTTAAGTAAACAGTGCAAATATTATTTTTACAAAGAAGAAAGCTGAGATTCAGAGAGGCTAAGTAACTAGCCTAGATTTCCCAGCCGGACAGACCTAGAACTGACACTACTGCATTACATCACATCATTTCATGGTAATAAAAGTCTTTGGCAGCGTACTCTGGGGCAAGACATCCTGTGTTATCTGCTCGTGAATGTTAGTAACACACAAAAAAAGTGCTTTAGCATGCACAAAAATGTTTACATGCCACTTGGGTGATGAAAAGATGGCACAGACTATTATCTTGCATGTGCATTTGTGTGATTTGTATATTAGTATTGTAGTATATGCTATGAACATCCTTGAGATTTTCTTTAGTGATGGCTGCCATTACATTTTTAATGAAAATAACTTTTTCTTCTGATTTTAAACATGATACACATTCTTTCCTCATTCTAACAGTACAAAAAAAATGAAGTGTATTATACAGTGGAACCTTGGTTCTCAAACTTACTTCATTCTAAAAGGCTATTTGAGAAGCAATTTGTTCAACAGCCAAATCTCCTTTGTCTGTCCCCTGAGAGACCTGACCGATCATACAGGTATCAGCATGAAAGAGTCATAGGGTAGGGACCCGAGGTTTTGTTTGACAACCAAGACATCATTTCCATGAATAACTTGGTCAAGAACCAAATTGTTTGAGATGGGAGATGTTCGAGAACTGAGGTCCCAGCTCCTAGAGTAAATCTCTTCTCCTTTTAGAGTCTCTCAGAGTTCACACACGCACACAGACGCACACATCTTGGAAGGAGGGGTGGGGGAGAGAAAAAGATTTATAGAAATAGCATTATTTAAAAAGTTACCTGGCATTTTTTATTCAACATCTTAAACATTTGTCCATGTCAATAATGAGATCTGCTTCACCAGTTTTAACTGTTGAGAGCATACAATGCATAGATGCACCACTTTTTTCCAACTAACCCTTTACTGATAAACTTTTAAGCTATTTTCATTTTTATTTTGCTCTTATAAACTGCACTAAGATGAAAATGTAGGGCACATTCCTGAAACTATTACGGGATCAGAGGGTATTCCAACTTAAAATTAGGGTGCGTGCTGCCACAGCCCCTCCAGACACACCCCAAGTGCGTTTATATTGACAGTGAGTGAAGGCAAATGTCTCCACACTCACCGTGATATCAGGTTTTGCCAAAAAATTGTTCTCTTTTCCAATCAGAATAATGAAAAATATCTCATTTTCATTTGCATAATTTTGATAACTAATGATTGCAAACATACTTTATATGTTTTGGGCCTATTTGATTTCATTTGATTTCCTTTACATGTGCTTTATCTTTTTTTAGGTACATTCATCTTTATTAACTTAAACATTTTATAATAGAAAAATCAACCCTTTTCTTTTACATGTTACAGATGTCTCATCTTCATAGATGTCTGGAGAGATGTCTATTCAGATAATGTGTCTTTAACCTTGTTTAAGATGGTTTTTACTTCCTAGAATTTACTTTTCACTTTATGTGATCAAATTTGAGCCTATTCTTTTGTTTCATGCTAAGAAGGCCTTCACCACCTCCACAATAAAAACAGTCATCCAACTTTTTCTCTGTAGGAGCTGTATGATCTCCTTTTGGCACTTTGCTTCTTTAACAATCTGGAATTTATTATTGTTATTAACAATAGAATCAACTTTATTATTATTTTTTGCAGAGTTGCTAACTTTAAAAATGTTGCCAGCCCTGGCTGGTGTGGCTCAGTGGGTTGAGTGCTGGCCTGCAAACAGAAAGCTCACTGGTTCAATTCCCAGTTGGGGCACATGCCTGGCTTGTGGGCCAGGTCCCCAGATGAGGGTGTGTAAGAGGCAACTGATGGATGTTTCTCTCCTTCTCTTTCTCCCTACTCTTCCCTTTCTCTAAAAAATAAATAAAGTCTTTTAAAAAATAAAAAGTTGCCATAAATCCATTTATTAAATATGCTGCCTTCATCACATACTAAATTCTCATTTATTCTGATATCTACTTCTAGATTGTCTCTTCTAAACCACTGATCTGTCTATACCTACATCAATATCACACTACTGTAATTTCTATAGTAGTTTATAATATATTGACTATTTGGTAGTCAGGTTCCCTTACCATTACTTTTTTTCCCACACATATTTTGTTGATTTATTTTTAGTAAGCAAGCATTATATCTAGTAGCACCCTAATAGCCAAAGAGTTTCATTTAATAAAATAAAGTGACTCTCTTTACAAATTGGTCAGTTCTTATCCATCATAGGTTATTTTCATGGAAAAATTTTTTTGTGAAGTGGAATTAAATTATTTTGTTGAATATTTCCACTGATCAATTCAGATAATTTCTTTTATTGTTCATGGACTAAGTGAGATCTTATCATCCTGAGATTACCTGGCCTAAAACATTTATTTACATATAAAAATAAAATTAACTCTTATTAAGTTATCAAATTTCTTCATTATCTTTTATAGAATAAAATTATAATATTTAAAATTTTGAAATTTTTTATTTATTTTTATTTTTTTAACTTTTGATTTTTATTGTTGTTCAAGTACAGTTTTCTGCCTTTTCCCCACTCTTCCCCATCCCAACCTTCCCCACCTGCCTCTCCTGTTTCTACCCCACCTTGTGTTGTCCATGTGTCTTTTATAGTTGTTCCCTTATCATTTTTTTACATAAGTTTCCATAACTAGTTCATTTTGTCAACTCACATTGATTTCATTGAATTTCTGAATTGCTAGGGAGAATTAGTTTCCACAATACTGAATCTAGAAAACACTTAATAATTTATCAGTAGAGAGGGTCTATATAGTTTACAGTCCTCTATCCTTATATAATACTATATATAGTCATAGGTAGTTACATGGAAGAATCAAGAAGACATCATAGTTTTTTAACATCAAGTGTCAGGGATTCTGAGTCTGGTAAGATGGAATAGTCATACTTATTCCTATTCCTCCCTCTAACTACAACAAAGTCCTGGACATTGTATTTAAAGCCGACATAAGAAGGCTCTGAAAGGTGAAGAGAAAGCAGGCTTTCACAGCGTGTCAGTTCTTGGATTTTCTTTTGTGTCCTATATCCCAGGCTTGGAGCTGAAGAAGCTGGCAACCTGGAAATGCCAACAGGTGCAAACAAAGAAGCCCCAACAAAAGCTTTCTCTCTAGCCAGAGTACCAGAAATGCAGCAACTTAGTAAGACAGAAAACTTTTAGACAATCGCTGCTGTGCTCCAGCCAATGACACAGAAAATACTGTGGCCCCACCTCCACTGATGCCAACAAAGGTCCCACCAGAAACCTAGACTCCACTCTCAGTAAACTTGAAAGCTGTGTCCCCATGCTCTCCCCACGGTGATTTCAGAGGAGGCTTCATGGAGGATCAGGACTTCTACCACTACCCAGCAGCATAGAGGCTGCTTCACGACAGTGCCCACGGAGACCACGCAATGGGCCCAAACTTCCACTCCAGCCAGCGATAGCAAGGAGCACCCCCTCAGGGTGTCAGTGGGGAACCTGGACTTCTACATTCTCCTGGTGGGAATAGGGCAGTACCCTTTCCCACCTTCCACTGATAGAGCAGTATCAGAGAAAGCCAGCTTAAACAAGTGCTTTAAATAAGTTCCTAGGTCTCATAACATAGTACAAAAATGTCCCAGTTTCAATTCTAAAAAAAATCACTCATCATACCAAGACCTCAAAATGAATGCAAAAAAAAAAATACAGTACATGCCAGTACTAATATGATAGACATAATAGAATTATTCACAAGTATTTTAAAGCAACCATGATAAAAATTCTTTAATGAGCAATTATGAACATGTTGGAAACAAAAGATAAAATAGCCTCAGCAAAAAAAGAGAAGATATAAGAAGAACCAAATGGAAATTTTAGTTTCATCTTTTTTTTATTGTTGTTCAAGTACAGTTGTCTCCATTTGCCCCCCACCCCAGCCATCCCCACTTCCCACCCTCAATCCTACCCCCTTTGGTTTTGTCCACGTGTCCTTTATAGTTGTTCCTGACAACCTATCCCCCTTCCCCGCCCCATTATCCTGTCCCACCTCCCCTCTGGTTATTGTCAGTTTGTTCTTAATTTCAATATCTCTGGTTATAATTTGCTTGCTTGTTAGTTTTGTCTTTTTTCTTGAGTATAATGGATACAACATTACATTAGTCTCAGGCACACAACATAACAATGGGTATTTGTACATATTATGAAACAATCACCACAATAAGTCTAGTTAACATCCATCACCACACATAGTTGTTTTTTTTCTTGTGATAAGAACTTTTGAGGTCTACCAAACGGGAATTTTAGTACTGAAAAAACAATAACTGAAATAAAAAGCTCAGTGGGTAGGCTCAACAAAAAATAGAGGAGACATAGGAAAGAAAGAGTGAACTGGAATAGAGCAGTAGGAATTACCCAAGAAGAGAGAGTAAACACACTGCAAAAAAAGTTACAGGACAAAAATATAGTACTCTTCCATATGTGAAAAAGAAAATATATAAATATGAGTATATATATACACACACATGCATATTTGTAAATAAACTCTTAAAAAGTGGTGTAAAAAGTTGTACATGTTACATCTACAAAAAGAATTGAGAGTGAAAGTTGATAAAGAGGAATTTTATCTCTTGTTCTGTATTCTTCTGCATTATCAGTTACACTATCATATTCATGTGACTTGCATAATATAAAATAGCCCTATGTAAAAGAAAGATTGCCTATTTTGCTGTGGCTGGTGTTGCTCAGTGGATTGAGTGCCAGCCTACGAACTAAATGGTCTCTCAATCCCCAGCGAATGGGTTCCCCAGGGAATGGGTTCAATCCCCAGTCAGGGCACATGCCTGGGTTATGGCCCAGGACCCCAGTTGGGGGCATGTGAGAGGCAACACACATTGATGTTTCTCTCCCTCTCTTTCTCCCTCCTTTCCTCTTTCTCTAAAAATAAATAAAATCTTTTTTAAAAACAGATTGCCTTTTTTGTTTATTCTAAGATCTTTTATGTCCCACCATAGAATTGTATAGTTTTCTCTCTACAAGTATGAAAAACACTGCTAGACTTTCCCTGAGTATCTTTTTTTGTTATTCTTGCTCTTGTGAAGGAGATTTTTTCCCATTGTATTTTCTCACTTGTTATTGTTGGAATACAAGAAAGCCATTGATTTTAATAAATATACTTTGTTCAGATGACTAAAACTTTCTTATCATTTCTAATAGTTTTTTTAGTTGATTTACTTGGTTGTTCCATATATAATCATATCTGTAAACAATAGTATTTTCTCCTCCTTTTCAATATTTTTTGTATTTTGTCCTCTTAGTTTTTTATTTTTATTTTAAAATATATTTTATTGATTATGCTATTACGGTTGTCCCATTTTCTCCCCTTCACTCCCCTCCACCCTGCACACCCCCTCCCACCCACATTCTCCCCTTTAGTTCATGTCCATGTGTCATACTTATAAGTTCTTTAGCTTCTACATTCCCCCCCGCGCCGTCTATTTTCTACCTACCATCTATGCTATTTATTCTCTGTACCTTTTCCCCCTCTCTCCCCCTCCCACTTCCCTGTTGCTAACCCTCCCTGTGATCTCTATTTCTGTGGTTCTGTTCCTGTTCTAGTTGTTTGCTTACTTTGTTTTTGTTTTAGATGTGGTTGTTAATCATTGTGAGTTTGCTGTCATTTTATTGTACATGCTTTTTATCTTCTTTTTCTTAGATAAGTCCCTTTAACATTTCATATAATAAGGGCTTGGTGATGATGAACTCCTTTAACTTGACCTTATCTGGGAAGCACTTTACTGCCCTTCCATTCTAAATGAAAGCTTTGCTGGGTAGAGTAATCTTGGATGTAGGTCCTTGCCTTTCATGGCTTGGAATACTTCTTCCCAGCCCCTTCTTGCCTGTAAGGTCTCTTTTGAGAAATCAGCTGACAGTCTGATGGGAACTCCTTTGTAAGGAACTGTCTCTTTATCTCTTGCTGCTTCTAGGATTCTCTCCTTCATTTTAATCTTGGGTAATGTAATTCTGATGTGCCTTGGTATGTTCCTCCTTGAGTCCAACTTCTTTGGGACTCTCTGAGCCTCCTGGACTTCCTGGAAATCTATTTCCTTTGCTGGATTGGGGAAGTTCTCCTTTATTATTTGTTCAAATAACTTTCCACTTGTTGTTCTTCCTCTTCCCCTTCTGGTACCCCTATAATTTGGATGTTGAAATGTATAAAGATGTCCTGGAGGTTCCTAAGCCTCTCCTCATTCTTTTGAATTGTTGTTTCTTCATTCTTTTCTATTTGGTTGTTTCTTTCTTCCTTCTGGTCCACTCCATTGATTTGAGTCCCAGTTTACTTCCTATCACTATTGATTCCCTGTACATTTTCCTTTATTTCCCTTAGCATAGCCTTCATTTTTTCATCTAATTTGTGACCAAATTCAACTAATTCTGTGAGCATCCTGATCACCAGTACTTTGAACTGTGCATCTGATAGGTTGGCTATCTCTTTGTCACTTAGTTGTCTTTGTTCTGGAGCTTTGATATGTTCTTTCATTTGGGTCATTTTTTTTTGTCTTGATGCACCTGTTATGTAGTGAGGGGCAGAAGCTTAGGTATTCACCAGGACAGGGCAACCCACATTGCTGGGTTATGACACTCTTTGTGGGGGAGGAGTATGAGAGGGAACAGTGGTGCTTGCTCTGCTCTCTTTCAGATTTCAGTCACTTCCCCCATTTCCTCCAAGCAAAGTAGGACCTTCTGGTGCTGATTCCCATGTGGGTGGGTTTGTGTACATCCTGGGACCCTGTGGGTCTCTCCAAGGAACTCTCCTGTGAGGCTGGGAGTTTCTTCTGGCACCTCAACCCCTACAGGTGTTTTCAATCAGTGTTTTGAGCCTTTATTTCCCCAAGCTGGCACCCTGTGTTGCACAGTCTGTCTTGCTCCCCAGTTTTGCCTGGTTTATCTGTGCGCAAATGTGGGACCACCTGGTCCACCAGCTGCCTCGCATGTCGTGCCCCTGCACAATCCACCACCTCGCTAGGTTCGCCCACTGCCACCCCATGCCTGGGGTCTGCCAGCCACCACTTTTTTTGCTGAGACCCCTCTCAGCCACCTGACTCTGCCCCTCCTACCAATCTAGATGAATGTGTTTATTTTAACTCCTTGGTTGTCAGACTTCCATACAATTCAATTTTCTGTCAGTACTGGTTGTTGTTTTGTTTGTTTGTTTGTTTCTAAATTGTTGTTGTCCTTATTTTGGTTGTGCAAGGAGGCACAATGTGTCTACCTATGCCTCCATCTTGGCCAGAAGTTCCTTGTTCTCTTGTTTAATATATCACTTTCCACTCATAGAATGGTGTGAACCAAGGATAGTCTTTTCATAATATTAATAGAAACCCCTTTAGTGCCTTACTCTGAACTGATCATTCATCCATTTATTCATTTTGCTTACTAACTGGTGATCAAGCATATGGGATTGTGCTAAAGTCTAGAGATTTGCTGACAGGCAAAATCAAACATGATCCCTGCTGTCATAGAGCCTTTAGTCTGAGGGAAGTTAGACATTATCAAGTAATCAAGCTCATCAATGCCTAATTACAAGTTGCGATAACTGCTAGGAAGATAAGTAACTTGATTCTATGAGAACAGGTAATAGAGCAATATGAAGGAAGAAGAGTTATTCTTCTGTTGTGCAATAACCAGAGAAGAATTCCATTAAGCTCATTTTAAGTCTACAACCTTTTCTCCTAAGGGAATAGAAAGGGAAGGACTCACAGATGATTTCCTTACCCAAATTCTTGTGACTTTGCAGTGGTATAAACACCACTTGCTCTGTAATTTTGAGTCAAGATATACTATTTCAAATTGACTCATAAAAGCTACTACTTACAGAGTGCCTAATTCTGTGCTATTTTGCATCTCATCAACTTCCCAACCCATTTTACACAAGGAACTATTGTCCCTACTTACATTTAAGAGTAGTTCAGATGGGCAGGCTGGCCAAAGTTTTGGGACACAGATGATCATCTGGTGACCCTGATTGCTATTGATTGTTGGCTCTTACCGTAAAACAGGAAGTCTGGTGAGAATAAGCAGTGACTCACACTTTTGATTTCACTAGACTGTATACTCCTAGAGTTCAGAATTAAATATTAATTGTATTTATATTCCCAGCACCCAACACAAGGCCAAGCATATAGGAAGTATTCAATATGTTTATTGAATTTTGAATGACTGAATTATTCCAGGATTGCAATGCTTGCATAGATCATGAGTCTCAATAGTCTTCACATTCCAATGTTGTCTAAATTTTAATGTACTGAATTAGATTTTTATTAAGTTGTATGGTTGGGAATATTTTCACACTTGAAATGACACTTTACACATTAAATTCTAGTCTAGTTTTAAAGTATTGTGACATTGCTCAATTAAAATGCAACAAAAATTAAGTATGAAAATTCTAAAGTAAAATTTAAAGTATGTTTATGTAGATAAAAAGTAACCCTTGACAGTTAGAATAAGGACATATGAGAAGACCCCAGTGAAGCTGGGGACATTGACCCTCTAAACTCTGCTAAGTTTCTTTGCCAGTGGAAACAGCCCTTCCATCCCCATCTGAGGAGGTTACTCCTGCTTTGCCTGAATAATTTGTAATGGTCTTCCCTGAAGTAGTTGCCCTGCAAGATACCTCTGAGTCTCCTTGGGAGCTACCCCTGCCCCCACATAGGTTCTAGATCTAGATTCAAATCCCAGAAGGCCCTAAAGGGTGAGGTACAAAGGATGACCAAGGAAGAAGTATGCTACACACCAAAAAAGCTGCATAGGCCTGGCCATGTGGCTTATGGTTGGAGCATCAACCCATACACCAAAAGGTTTCAGGTTTGATCCCTGGTCAGGGCACATACTAGGTTGTGGGTTAAGTCCCCAATCAGGGTGCATATGGGAGGCAGCCCATTGATGTTTCTCTCTCTGTCTCTCTCTCTCCCCCCCCTCTCTAAAATCAATAAATATATCCCCATATGAGTATTATAAAAGAACTGCATGATTTTTCTTATTTATACAGACAGAAATATGGAAAAGACATGTGGGGAATAAATATTAAGGGTATAGAATAATGGTAGAAGGGATATAAAATCAGATCAGGTCAAATGTAATGATATGGGCCACCAAACAGATATTCCAGATTCAATATTTTAGCTCAGAGTATTAAAATGGCTATAACAGTTTATTTGGTAGGCTGGCTGAAACATAGACAAATAGCTCATACTAAATGAAGAAATTCCAGAATTGCCCTGATATACTACAAAGGAAGATATCTGAAAGCTTAAGGAGTTTGGAAGGTTAGAGCTGATTTACCATGTAAAAACTGCTCACTCACTCCAGGAGGATCTAGAGGACACACCTTTCGCCATATTTGTGAGAAATAAATTTGTGAGGAGAGCCCCAGCATCTTTAAAGTGTTCTAACTAGAATAATAAAACAGAGCCATCATCCCTCAATCAGTTCTCATACTTCAGCTAGTTTATAGAACCCATTCAATTAAGGGGAGGATCAGTTCCTTGAGGAAGAACTCTGGTATACTAAAATTTATACTATCCATCTTTCTCTAAGCCTTCCCCAAAGGAAAATAATCAAACATTTCCAGAATTACTGTACAGAACTTTGAAATGACAATAATTTCAGGAGACCCAAAATCACTGAAATCTATCAATTATCAAGAATTCACAAGGTCAATACTACATAACAGATATCAGCAAGATATGTCCATTTGTTCAATCAATGAAACCACAATTGAAACATCAACTACAATCCAAGTCGCCAGTTGGTTAAGTTTATGATAATCCACTGTCTTTCTCCAAGATTCACCTGTTTTCTGCCATCAAGTTACCACACAACCTGAGTTTCTCATCATGAATTGGGTGATATCTGACCTACCAACCAATAAAGTAGAATTGCTGCATCCTCTATTTTTTTAAGAATAGTTTTAGCCAATATCATACTCAACAGGCAAACACTAAAAGCTTTCCCACTAAGATCAGGAACAAGACAAGGATGTCTGCTTTCACCATTTCTGTACAACATAGTATTAGAAGACCTAGCCACAGCCATCAGACAAGAAAAATAAATAAAAGGCATCCAAATTGGAAAGGAGGAAGCAAAACTGGCATTGTGTGCAGATGACATGGTAGTGTACATAAAAAATCCTATAGACTCCACCAAAAAACTACTCAACCCAATAAGTGAATTTGGCAAAACAAATTCACTTGGCAGGATACAATTTCAATATTCAGAAATTTAAGGCATTTTTGTATACAAACAATGAAATGTCAGAAACAGAAATCAAGAAAAAAATTCCATTTGATATAGTGATAAGAAAAATAAAGTACCTAGGAATAAACCTAACCAAGGAGGTAAAACACCTATACTCAAAAGACTGCACAACACTGAAGGAAGAAATCAAGGGAGATACAAATAAATGGAAGCACATACTATGTTCTTGGATTGGAAGAATTAACATCATCAAACTGTCCATACTACCCAAAGTAGTTTATAGATTCAAAGCAATCCCTATCAAAATACCAATGACGTATTTCACAGATATAGAAAAACATTTCAAAAATTTATATGGAACCATAAATAACCCCAAATAGCCCCAGAAATTCTGAGAAAGAACAAAGTAGGATGGATCATAATACCTGACATCAAACTATATTACAAGGCCACAGTAATCAAAACAGTCTGGTACTGACATAAGAACAGACACAAAGATCAATAGAACAGAATAGAGAGCACAGAAATAAACCTAAGTCTCTATGGTCAGTTAACATTCAACAAGGGGGCAGAAGCATCAGATGGAGTGAAAATAGCCTCTTCAACAAATGGTATTGGGAAAGCTGGATAGCTACATGCAAAAAAATGAAACTTGAGCACCAACTTACACCATACACAAAAATAAGTTCAAGATGGGTAAAAGACTTAAATATAAGTCACAACACTATAAAAGTCCTAGAGGAGAACATAGGCAGAAAAGTTTCAGATACTCCATGCAGCAATATTTTCACTGATATGTCCCCTAGAGAAAGGAACATAAAGGAAAGAATAAACAAATGGGACTATATCAAAATAAAAAGCTTCTACATGGCTAAAGAAAATAGTAGTAAAATGAAAAGGGAACCAACTGTATGGGAAAATATATTTGCCAATGAACCTCAGACAAGGGTTTGATCTCCAAAATATATAAAGAACTCACATGACTCCACTCCAGGAAGAAGAACCCAATTAAAAAATGGGCAAAGGACTTGAGCAAACTTCTCCAAGGAGGCCATAAAGAGGGCCCAGAGACATATGAAAGGGTACTCAACATCACTAGCCATCAGAGTGACACAAATTCAAACCACAATGAGATACCACCTCACACCAGTCAGAATAGCCATCATAAACAAATCAACAAGAAACAAGTGCTGGAGAGGCTGTAAACAAAAGAGAACACTTGTGCACTGTTGGTGGGAATCCAGACTGGTGCAGCCACTGTGGAAAACACTATGGAATTCCCTTACAAAACTAAAAATGGAACTGTCTTTTCACCCAGCAATACCATTGCTGGGATTATACCCTAAGAATCCTGAAATGCCAGTTCAGAAGAACCTATGCACCCCAATATTCATAACAGCACAATTTACAATAGCCAACTGCTGGAAGCAACCTAAATGCCCACCAGAAATGAGTGGATCAAAAAACTATGGTACATTTACACAGTGGAATACTATGTAGGAGAAAGAAAGGAGGAGCTCCTACCCTTTGCAACATAATGAATGGATCTGGAGAACATTATGCTAAGTGAAACAAGCCAGGTGGTAAGAGACAAACACCATATGATCTCACCTCTAAGTGGAACCTAATCAACAAAACAAATAAGCAAGCAAAATAGAACCAGAAACATTGAAATCAAGAACAAACTGACAGTAACCAGAGGTGGGATGGAGAGGGATAATGGGGGGAAAGAGGGAAGGTCCATCAAGGAATATGTATAAAGGACATATGGACAAAGCCAAAGGGGGTAGATCCAAGGGTGGGAGTCAGGGACGTGTGGAGCAGGGGGCTGTGGTGGGGTGACAATGGAGACAACTGTATTTGAACAACAATAAAAAAATAAACCCCAAAGATTTCACCAAGAAACTACTAGAACTGATAAATGACTTCATCAAAGTAGCAGAACACAAAATTAATATCCAAATATCAGTTGCATTTTATATGCTAATTACAGACTAACAGAAAGGGAAATTTTAAAAAAGTCCCACTTAGAATTGCTTCAAAACTGTAACCAAGGATGTAAAAAACCTGCACTTGGAAAATTATAAGACAATAAAGAAATTGAAGAAGATACACATAAGTAGAAGCACATATAGTGTTCATGGATAGGAAGAATTAACATCATTAAACTGCCCATTCTACCCAATGCAACCTATAGATTCAACACAATTCCTATCAAGATTCCAATGATGTATTTCACAGAACTAGCACAAATATTTCAAAAATATATATGGAGCCACAAAGATCCCACATAGCAACAGTGAACCTGAGGAAGAACAACAAAGTTGGAAGACATAGCTTATTGCAATATTTTATCAGGTATATCTCCCCAGGCAAGGGAAACCAAGAAAAAATGAACAAATGGGGCTACATCAAACTAAAAGGTTTTTGCACAGCAAAAGAAAACATCAACAAAATAAAAAGACAACCCACAGAATGGGAGGACATATTTGCTGATATACCTGATAAAGGATTAATATCAAAAATTTATAAAGTACTTACAAAAGTCAATACCAAAAAAACAAACAACTAAGAATATAAAGGAGAAACCACATTGAGACTGGTAGGAGAGGCAGAGACATGGGACAGGCCTGTCCCGCACTCATGTGAGGTGGATAAATATCAGGAGGGATATCTCATCTGCGGAGGTCTCCCTTGAGGAGCAAGGGGATCCCAACCTCACACCAGGCTCCCAAGCCCAGGGTTTCTGCAGCAGCAAAGCTACTGGTTTTCATAGCCAGCACCACCCTAAAAGAACAGCCTCAACAAACTAGGGTAGCAGATGGAGGCAGCCCTAGGGTAGTACACTCATTCTTCAGTTGAAGACTCCTATTGTTCAGCAATTGTTAATGAATATACAGGTTTTAATTTACTGTTTGCTGAGCCTTATAGATTCCCAGCACCATGAAATGATTGATTTTGAAAATTTTGTAGTTTTTAAAGTCTTCACCCAATTGTATGTTTCATTTTAGAGAGAGGGAAAAGGAGAAAAAGAGGGAGGAAGGTGTGATGGGGGAGAGGGAGAGAGAGGGAGAGAGAGAGAGAGAGAAAGAGAGAGAGAGAGACATTGATCCATTGCTTTCCATACGCACCCTGAAAGGGGATTGAACCTGCAGCCTAAGTAGGTGCCGTAACCAGACTCAAACTCATAATCATTTTGCTGGATGGGACAATGCTTAAACCAACTGAGCCACCCAGACAGGGCTGAAAATTTTGTACAGTTTTATAGCTGTTTGCGGGAAAAAGATTTGTCAACCTTTCACTTCCTTATAGCCAGAAGTCTATCTTAATATAATTTTATGCCTGTCTGAACTTAACATAACTGTATAACTGTCTGAACTTTTCTGCCTTTGCAGGGCACTTTAATGATGCTTTTACAATCCTGTCTCTTCCTTTGATTCATTTACTATAACTATAAACTATAAACACTGGGTCTATTCTATTCTGTCATTTTTCATATTTTTGCTTCCAAATCTTTCAGGGGTGTACAATAATGTACAACTGAGATTTATTTGAAATAAAGACAAAGTGTAGGAGCCCTAGACATGTGGAATGGCTGCAGCTGTGCACTGAGCTGGACGGTGCACAGTGAATGAAGAGGAGCTGTTTGTAAACATTGATTTGAATGATGACAATATTTGCAGTGTTTGTAAACTGGGAACAAAGAAATACTCTCCTTCTGCTATGTTTGTTTAGAGCTAAGTATTGAAAGAGTATCAAAATCTAATCCCTTGCATACCACATTGTTATGGGGCCATAAAGACTGCTTTGAAAAATACCATTTGATTGCAAACTAAGATTGTCCTTGATCTAAGTTTTCAAAAAGTGGTTATTATGAAGATGTTAAAACCATTTTGAGTAAGAAGATAAACTGGATTGTACAGTATGCAGAAAATAAGGATGTGGATTCAGATTTTGAAGTTTTTTTTATTGATTGATTTGAGAAAAAGAGAGACATCAATTTGTTGTCCCACTTATTTATACATTCATTGGTTGATTCTTGTATGTGTCCTGACCAGGGATTGAACCTGCAACCCTGGCATATTGGGAGGATGCTCTAACCAACTGAAGGCCAGGTTCTGAATGTTCTAACAATCCCCAGCATCACCTGTTTAATTTCAGACATAAGCCAGATGAAAAGTTATCCCCTCAATTTGATTCCCAAGTACCAAAGTATTCTGCAAAGTAGATGGATGGAAGTACAAGTGGCCTCTCAGACCCTATATAAAGAATCGGAGCCCTGGTAGGTGTATCTTAGTTGGTTGGAGCATCATCCTATGGACCAAAGAGTTATTGGTTCAATTCCCAGTCAGGGCATGTACCCAGACTGTGGGTTGGATCCCTGGTCAGGGCACATGTGAGAAGGCAGCCAATCGATGTTTCTGTCTCTCTCTTTCTCTCTCTCAGCAACAAAAAAATGTCCTCATGTGAGGATTTAAAAATATATATGGAACAGAGGGAAAATACAGACTTTGGGCATGCTATGCTACAAGATTCCGGTGCCACTTACTTTATGCCATGGTAGGGTATTGTGGCCTCATGGTCACAACCAGGCATAGAACAAAGAGGAGACAATCTCTAAACAGCAGGCAAATGCCTAGACCCAGCATCTACATTACAGCAGAGAGGAATTGAATTTGATGACTTTTGAGGATGTAAAGCCACTGCATGCAAAGCTCCAACAGCAAAGCAAGTAGTTTTTGAGAGTTAACACACCAAGTGCAAGAAAAAGAAAAACATTCTTTGGCCTCAGAGTTACATGTCCACCATGCTGCCATCAAACAGCTTCTCAAGAACTATTCCAAGTTACCATGTCTACAAGTGGGGCGAATGGGAATGAAGTCACTCCTGCCCATAGACAACTGAACTAAACTTACACTTACTTCCTATGCCCTGCCATTTACTGGTCTTCCAGGCATGCAAACGTTGAAGAAGTTGAAGAAAGTTATGGTCCACTTTTTAAGACATATTCAAAGTCATGAAAGGCAAGGACCTACATCCAAGATTACTCTCTATTCAGCAAAGCTATCATTTAGAATGGAAGGGCAGATAAAGTGCTTCTCAGATAAGGTCAAGTTAAAGGAGTTCATCATCACCAAGCCCTTGTTAAATGAAATGTGAAGGGACTTGTCTAAGAAAAAGAAGATCAAAAATATGAACAATAAAATGACAACAAAGTTACAACTATTAACAACCAAACCTTAAAAAAAAAAAAGCAAAAATGAGCTAAGCAAAAACTAGAGCTGGAATGGAATCACAGAAATGGAGACCACATGGAGGGTTATCATCGGGAGAATGGAAAGGGGAGAGAGGAGGGAAAAGTACAGGGAATAAGAAGCATAAATGGTAGGTAGAAAATAGACAGGCAGAGGTTAAGAATAGTATAGGAAATGGAAAAGCCAAGGGACTTATATGTATGACCCAAGGAACATGAACTAAAGGGAGGGAAATGAGGGTGGGAGGGGGTGTTCAGAGCAGAGGGAAATAAAGGGGGGAAATAGGACAACCGTAATAACATAGTTGGTAAAATGTATTTTTTTTAAAGAAAGTGATGGTCTACTTTTTTATAGATACTTTAAAATTTATTTTTAGAGACAGGGGAAGAGAGAAAGAGAAAGAGAGGAAGAGAAAGACAGATTGGTTGCCTCTTGTATGCCTAAATAGCATGGTCCATTTTTTTGTGGCCATTAAATTTGCAAAGGTTGCCATGGCTGGTGTGGCTCAGTGGATTGAGTGCCAGCCTGCAAACCAAACTGTTGCAGGTTCAATTCCCAGTCAGGGCACATGCCTGGGTTGCGGGCCCGGTCCCCAGTATAGGAGGCAACCGATCAATGTCTCCCTTGCACATAGATGTCTCTCTCCCTCTCTTTCTCCCTCCCTTCTACTCTCTCTAAAAATAAAATAAAATAAAATCTTTTTTAAAAAATCATAAAGCTGCAAGGCAGCATTCAACATCTTTGTCAAATAAAGTAGATCACTGCATTCTTATCTTCTAGGGTTATTCATTTTGGTTTATTTTGGGAATCTCTTTTCTCATAATTACTAAGTGGCCCTCTCTAAATTTTACCACATGTGACTATTTAAATATACTGTTAGAGTGTGATTTTATTAAACATAGTTTAATGTAATTCACCTTTCAAAACAATAGAATGTTAACAAACTCCTTAGATTAGTCTGAAATATTAAAGACAAAATTTAAGAGGGAAATGGAATTCATAATATCACCTCTTTTGAGTAATATTTTAAGAAAAAGTTTATATATAAAATGCCATTTTAGTTACTTTTCATTCTCTTTATAAATGTGTATTTGAATGGCTTTATATGTTTATACTTTCAAGTATGAATACGTTACCCATATTTCAGATCACTTTATTTTATTCTCTTAATACACTGTTTTTACAACTACTATCTTGTTTTTGAAAGACAAATGTATTTTGAAGTAGAATCTATCTAGTTGAATTGTTTGACTTCTAATAACTCTTATGAAAGAAGAATTAATAACTTTTTAAAAGCAAATATACAAGAAAATAAAATAAATTATTTTTTCTAAAAATAATGATTTCATGGAAATTAGCAGATATACTGTGTTGCATTTAAGTCATCAGTAAAGAAAGGAAGAAATTGAGGGCAATTTTCTACCCAGGAGTGAAGAAAATCTTCATACATTCATTTAGCAAGCTATTAAGTGTCTCCATATGTGCCAAAGTAACACTCAAGGCACTGTAAGAAGAAACAAGGGAGAGAGTAAACTAATATTTGTTGAGGGTCAACTTTGTTCCAGGCTCTAGCCTAGGAGCTTTACCTGCACTAGGTCATTTAACAATGTCAGTAATCCTAGGAGCTAAATTTTGTAACCTACGTTTTACAGAGTAAAAAGCTGAATCTCCTAAAAATCAAGTCAATTGCCCAAAGATAGCCAGTTAGTAAGTGAGAGAGCTCACACATAAAACCACCCTATCTGCCTGCATAGTCACACCTTCACTCTCCGGGCTGTCTTGGATTGTTTTGCTTTATGTTAGGAAAGAAGGACAATGAAATCAGTAATAAGAGTGTGGGTCATATGGGGTTTTCTCTGAGATTTAAACAAATCTCACTTGACTAGGAAGGCAAACAATACCAATTATATCTCAAAGAAGATTAAGTACAACTATCATTTTTAAATATTTTTGTCACTCTACTTTCTCAAATGTTTTGGGGAAAGAAATGTAGTTTGAAAAAAAAGAAAGAAATATAGTTTTTTGGTATTATTATTGCTTACTCTTTGGTTCTGTAAAGTCACTAACAGTTTAAAAAAAAAAGAAAGGTACTCACTGGGGCAGCACATTTGAGGTCTGTCCAGAAGGTATCCAGCCAAGCACTATGAAAAACAGAGACATTTATTGAAGAAGATACAAGATACAAGAAACATTGTATATAAGACAGTGATGCCTCAGTCTTCTTCACATTAGGCACCTTGGGACCTCACACAGTTCTTCTGATCACCATCAGCTGTCCCATCATATTTTCCTGAACCTCATCAATGATCTGAACTCTCCTCCCTTTCAAAAGTGATTTCAGTTTTGGGAAGGGCACCAAATCTGGGCTGTAGGAGACCTGAGTCACCTGGGTGATTTGATATTTCACAAAAAGACTCTGCACCAGACTTGATGCAAGGCACGTTGTCTTGATGCAGCTACCAGTCATCAGTTGCCCATAACTGTGGGTTTCTGAATCATCTGAATAGTTCCTGTGGAAGAATGGTCAAGCTTAACACAAAATTTGGTGCAGAATTGTTGCTCTATTTGCTCATTTTGAATTTGATGGCCACACACTACACATGCTCACTCAATGGCATCTACCACCCTCACTGACTAGTACAGTGAAGTCGTCATTGTTCACACATGTGCAGTCCAGTCCATTCTCCTTAGCTGCCATGTTACATTGATGTTGTGCAAACTGTTCTCATTATATTAACAATAGCTAGACTTTTTCCAGACAGACCTTGTAGGTTAAAACAAAAAGAGAAGGAAAAAATTTAGTAGACAATTTTTAAAACTTAAGTATAAAAAAAGGACTTTGTATGTTTATTTCTAAAACAATCCAGTGGAATAAAATTTAGAGAACTTTATCATGCTTCATAGCACTCTTTTTTATCATAGCACTTTATAGGAAAAGGAAATCTTTTGGGATACACGAAGTAGAATTTAGAAACTAGACCACATCAGTGGACTATATAAGAGAAAGAGGATAAGCTGACAACTGACCCAGGTCTCAAGAAGTCACCATTATTACTTGACTGGCAAGATGCCCTGTGATTCCTCTCAGTGTTCCTGCTACACTTATAATCTTCTACAGGAGGCAAAACTCCACACATAAAATTGGATAGTATGTCTCCCAGCTGGTGTGGCTCAGTTGGTTGGGAGTCATCTCGCAAAATGAAAGGTTGCTGGTTCAATTCCCTGTCAGGACACATGGCTAGGTTGCCAGTTGGGTCCCCACTTGGGGTGCATACTTGAGAAAACTGATCAATGTTTCTCTCTCATAGCGAAGTTTCTCTCCCTCTGTTTCTCCTTCCCTTCCCCTCTTTCTAAAATCAAAAAGAAATAAGAAAATTGGATAGTACACACATAACAATGTTAAAGTACTTAGGACATGCAAAGGCATGTATCTGAAGCCCATAAAAATAATGACGATGTAATAAACAATATTATTGCTATTCTTTCTATATATTATACTATTACTCTAGGAGGTGGTATTATGGGTTATTTCATTCTGCTTTTATACATTTTGCAAATTCTCTATAACAAGTACGGAATATGTGTTACATTTATAATGAAAACATTTTTAATCATGTAAAAAGGACACAAGGGAGATTCCATTAGAAATATAGTACAAGGCCCTGGCTGGTGTGGCTCAATGGATTGAGCGCCAACCTGTGAACCAAAAGGTGGCCAGTTCAATTCCCAGTCAGGGCATATGCCTGGGTTGTGGGCCAGGTCCCCAGTAGGGGCACACAAGAGGCAACCACACATTGATGTTTCTCTCCCTCTCTTTCTCCCTCTTTTCTTCTCTGTCTAAAAATAAATAAATAAAATCTTTTAAAGTTATTTTTTTAAAAAGAAATACAGTATAAGTATGAAGATAAAGAAAATTATCTATATGAAAAAGACAGAAGATCAGATGACTGCAGAGGGACAAAGTAGCTGAGATGTACAAAAAACAGAAAATAGTGGACTAATGAAGATTCTTTAACAGGGAGTATCATAATTATACTATAGGAAAGGTAGACAGACTCTTCTGATAGTGATGTGTGTGAGGGATTAGAATTAAGAGCAACAAAAAGCAAAAGGATTAGCCACAGGGCTTAATGTAATAAAACAGATATAAGAAAGACTAAGAATGAAAGTGACAGTTGAGAATTAAAAAGGCATAGAGGAAAAGAAAGAAAATAAACGTAGGACAGAGAAAGAATAACCAGAATTTGGTGCATGACTGAACATGGAATGTTAAGAAAAAGGATGAGTCAAAAACAATTACAGGACACCCTGACTGGCATGGCTGGGTGGGCTGGGCGTCATTCTGCAAACCAAAAGGTTCGATTCTCAGCAGGACATGTGCCTGGGTTGTGAGCCAGGCCTCTGGTTGCAGGCATGCAAGAGATAGCCCATCAGTGTTTCTTTCCCTCTCTTTCTCCCTTCCTTCTCCTTTCTCTAAAAATAAATAAATAAAATCTTACAAAAAACAAGTACAGGACCATAATCATAGGCAACCAGAATGGCGAGGCTAGAAATGCTCTCAGAATGTAAATAATAGAAAAAAACTCAGTTTTCCACAAACATTCTGGTGCTGGCATGATACACATACAAAGATACTACATGGACAGCTAATTATCTGCAGGTGTAGGACCACAAGGCACAAAACATGGTATTTGAAAATATGAGAATACATAAGACTTCCTAGAAATTAGCTGCATTGTGAGGAAGATGTCCGAGTCCTGGAGAACCACAGATACAGGTCAGGTAGCATAAGAACTAAAGACAAACATGAGCATCCAAATAATAGTGAAAACTCACAGCAACTTGACCATAATAACCAAAACTAGGAACAATCTAAATGTCCTTCACCTGCTGAGCAGTTCAACAACCTACGGTACATTCATACCAGAATATTACTCAGCAATAAAAAGGAACAAACCAGTGATCCATGCAACAGCCTGGAGAAATCTCAGAGACTTATGCTCAGTGACTAGAGCCAATCTAAAAAGGTTGACATTTACATGACATTCTCAAATGATAAAGTCATGGAGATGGGGAACACATTTGTGGTTACCGGAGGTTTTAAAAAGCGAAGGAAGTATAAATAACTATAAAGGGGCAACATGAGGGATCTTTGCAATGATGGACTAGTTCTACACCCTGATTGTGGTCTTGATGACCAAACCTTACACATCTGATAAAATTGCATAGAACTACACACACACACACGCACACACCAATGACTGCATAGAAAGCTGGTGAAATTTCCATGTCCCAATACAAAGTGATGGAAGATTTCATTACATAGATGTTTCCATTGGAGGAAAACAGGGTGAAAGGCACACAGGGCCCCTCTCTACTATTTTTTGCAACTTCCTATAATCTATAATTATTTAGAAATAAAGTGAAAATAGCTGTATCAAGAGAAAGGGGAAAAAAAGACTGTTAGGTTTAGCCAGGAGAGGTTAAGTTTCTTACCCTGAACTTTATTGAGGTGTAATAAACAAGTCAGATTTTGAGACATTGAAAGCACACAACATGGTGATTCGATATACATGCATGCTATGAAAGGCTTCCCACCTTCAGGTTAATTAACGCATCCATCACCTCATGTTTAATTTACCTTTTTTGTGTGACATTTAAATTCAGCTCTCTTAGCAAATTTCAGTTTTACTGTATTGTTATCAACTAGAGTCACATGTTACACATTAGATCCTTAGACCTTACCCATCTCACAGCTGTAAGCGCTCACCGGTTTACTCCCCCCACCCTGCCCTTGTGTCACACTGACCTCTGCCCTGGCAAATACCTTTCTGCTGTTTCTCTGAGTTAAGCTCTTCAAGATTCCATATATAATTGATACCATGTGGTATTAGTCTTTTTTATTTCACTCAACATAATGCCCTCCCATTCCATTCATGTTGTTGCAAATAACCAGGTTTCCTTCGTTTTTAAGGATGAATAATATTCCATTGTATGTATACCATATTTTCTTTATTCATTCATTGGTTGACAGACACTAGGTTGTTGCCATTCTTGGCTGTTGTGAATAATGCTGATATGAACATGGGCATACAGATATCTGTTTGGCATAGTGATTTCATTGCCTTTGGATGAATACCTAAAGGTGGGATTATTGGATAATATGGTAGGTCTGTTGCCAGTGGAAGTGGAGTTCTTGCAGTGTCATAAGATAAAACGTTTCCAGGGACCCACAAAAGAGGATGAGGTCTGGTGGTAAGATTTATTTGAGAAGCAAAATCAAAAAGTTATCCCTCCAATGTCCCAACTCTGCCTGTCCAACTATGGAAAACCAGGGCCAGAAATAGAGTCAATGTCCAGAGATTCTGTGCCCTATTCAAGCTTAGTCCAGCCCAGCATCCAACTAGTGTAGCCTGTGTTCCTGGCTGCAATTCATTGTTGTGCTGAGGTATTCAGGCTCCTGCCTAGAGCCTGCAGGTAGAGTCTGCACACCCACTGGCCACGTGGCTGCTAAGGCCATGTGGCTGTGGAAAAAAGAAGCTCAAATGCAGGTCATGAGCAGAAGAGAGAGAGCTTCCTTGTTCCCTGGGATTATATCAGCTTGGGTTTGGGGTAGAGCAGGTGCTTTTTCAAAATAGCCAATCAATTTTCTAAGCCTTCATGGCTTTTGATAGCTTTAGCCCTTAGTTAGACTGACAGGAGTCCATGGTCAAACACCTCCCGCTGCACCCCACAACAAATGGTACCAGCAAGGGAAGAGAGGAGGGTTAATCCCCTTGGTGGAACAATGCTGTGATCCCCTGGGAAATGACACTGCAGCTTCCTGGTGAAGCAAACAAGCTCATGCCCCCAGTTTATAAGCTCAATGTCTACTTCCCTTTGTTCTCTTTCTTTTCAATAACTAGTTAACTACCTATGTAACAGGTCCACTTTTAATTTCTTAAGGAAGTGCCATACTGTCTTCCACAGGGGCTGCACCAGTTTACATTCTCACCCACAGTGCACCAGGGTTCCTTTTTCTCCACATTCTCACCAAGACTTAGCTCTTGTCTTGCTGACAACAGCCATTCTATCGGGTATGAGGTGATACCTCACTGTGGTTCTGATTTGCATTGCCCTGATGGTAGTGATGTCCACCATTTTTTATGTACTTGTTGGTCATTTGTGTGTCTTCTTTGGGAAAATGTTTATTCAGGTCTAATGTCCATTTTTTAAACTGGGTTACTTCTCTTTTTGCAAAGGAGTATATGTATTCCTTGTATTTTTTTGGATATTAACCATTTATTGGATATGTGGTTTGCAAGCCAAGAGAAGTTAATTTTAGAATACCTTATATATCGGTGAACACAAAAGCCAAAAAATAAAGAGATTAAAGAAGGAAATGCAATATATACATAATGGAATATTATTCAGCCTTAAAAAAGAATGAAAACTTGTCATTTGTGGCATCAGGCTAAGTGAAGTAAGTCAGACAGAGGAAGACAAATATCATACGACCTTACTTATATGCAGAATCTAAAAACAAGAACAACACCACCACCAAAATGAGCTCACAGACACAAAGAACAGGTTGGTGATTGCCAGAAGGGAGCTCAGGGATGACAAAAGCAGGGAAGGGGGTCAAAAGTACAAATTTCCAGAAATAAAATGAGAAATTCATGGGGATGTAACGTACTAAACAGTGACTATAGTTACTAAGACTGTATTTTGTGTATTTAAAAGTTGTTCAAAGAGAACTTAAAAGTTCTCATCACAAGAAAAAATCGATGCCTATGCAGGTGTCAGATGTTAACTGGACTTACGGTGGCTGCCGTGTCACAGGGCAAACATTGAGTCGTGATGCCGTTGTGGGGGGCTGGGCGCAAGCATCCCCAGAATGTGCCTTACTTGTGCCGATACTTACTCTATTACTTGTAAGGCTCAGAAGTCCATATAGTAACAACTTACATCTGCAGACCTTATTGTCTAAAATCCTATTCGTCTCTCTCCAACTCTTTTCCCTCATGCTTACTGAAAACAGGACATAAACACACATATATACGTCTATACATGTTATATATAGCAGATACCTAGAGTCTCTGGATCTCCTTCTCTAAATCTCATTATGATGAATTGACTGTTTCTTTTAGCTCCCTTAATGGTTTACTTCCAATCTCACAATGGAAAACTTTCCTTTGAATTTTGATGACAGTCTAACATTTCATGAATAAATAGCTTTATTACTAACTTAGGGAAAAATCTTGGAAAATCTTGTTCATCTCTTATGGTTTCAAATAAATCAGAATTAGTGTTTCAGAGGGAAAAAAAAAGAATCTTAAAGCTTCAGAGCTGGAAGGGACCTTAAAAGATTGTCTCTCTGGTAATGATAATGGCAGAGAGATGGGGATGATACTCTCTGAAAACGGGGGAAGGACCACCAGCCAAGGAGTGTGGAAGCTGGAAAAGGACAAGAAAATGGATTCTCCCTCAGAACCTCTGGAAGGAGCTGGCCCTGCTGACACCTTGACTTCAGCCAAATGAAACTGAATTTGGGCTTCTGACCTCCAACGCTACAAGAAAATAAATTTGCATTGTTTTAAGGCAAAAAAAAAAAGATTGTCTCTCCTACCTCATCTTACAGATAAGGAAACCGAGGAACAAAGAAATTAAAGTAACATTTCAAGTTCATGAAAACAATAAAGTTGGGAAAACAGGAAGTCTGTCTAATGATATTAGCACGTTCCTAGAAGGTGGATTCTAGTCTTTGCCTTTTTGCCAAAAAAAAAAGCCAAAACCACTGTTTCCACTATAGTAAACGACGGTGCAGTGAATGTTCTTCTACAGTCTTTCTGTGCACACATGCACGGGTTTCTTCGGGGCATAGCTCAGGAAGTAGCATTGCTATAAATATTGACAAATTAAACCTGAGTTACTAAATATTGAAAAATTGCTAAAAAAGACTAAAGCGAATGTCTGATTTTCACTTCCACCAGAGTTTGAGTCCCCATTTGGTCTAGTCAAACATTTTAATTTGGGCCAATCTGATGGGTGTAGATGGGCTCTCACTGTTTTGTGTCGAATTTCCCACTTTAGTTATACTGAGCGCCTGTCTCTTCACATATTCACTGTGCACACTAGACTTCCTCTTCTGTAAGTTGTCTGTTTTTATGCTTTACCAATTTCTCCCAAACACTGATCAATAATAGCTCTTCATATAGTCTGCATATGCTAATCATTTGTTGCTTTTATGCATTGTAAATTTCTTCTCCCAGTGAGATCTTGCTTAGTTCACTTCCAGCATCCTGAAGGATTCATAGAAGAACCTAAAATACAGGAAAATGTGCAGAAAGTTTTTAAAGATAAAATGAGAGAAGGAGGAGGGAAAAAAGCAATTTCACATCTTGTTCTAAGGCATTTTAAGGAGGTTCCACTACAAATTTAATAGGACTAATCATCAGATCATTTTCATTCAAAATATCTGCTTAATTGATTTATTAAATTTTTACCATCATAATGTTAAGGCATTCTGTATTAGTGATGGTGGTGGCAGTAATGATGGTGGTGGCTTTTCATTTTATATATTGGTTTTTTGATCCAGTTGGGCAATTGTTTTTTAATCAAAAGTGATTTTTTAAATTTCTGTCCATTTTTAGCAAGTTACTACAGTTGAAAAAGGCTGAGAAATATGTTAGTAAGTGTGGGCTGATGATCTCTTCAGATTGTTTCATCACTGTTTTTTTCTCTATCCTGCCCTTGCCTTTTTTCTATAAGGCCCAATCATATAAAAGAAACACGAAGTCCACATTTACTTTCCTCGGGCATAGGAATTGCACTGGGCTACTTCTATACAGGCAGTATTCTCCCAGACCTTCTCTATAGATGCCAATTAGAAGATTAGCGTCTTTTCTCTCTCCCTCTTTGCTATTAAATAGTCACACAAAAGCTGAGCTGACAAATTACTCTCTCCATGGTGCACGACAAAGACAGACAATAGATCATCATCATTTACTATACTCAAATCCTATTAATCACAGATTAATGAGAACATGTCTAGTGGGGAAGAAATTACCAGAATGTGGGCCTATTGGCTTGTTACTCATGTAACATCTGCTCTGGCTTTACCTTTAGTGTCATGTCATCTTTTATCACATTGAAATAATGTTTGCTCCAGAAACATAATTAAGATAATGGAGCAGATTCAGAGCCCTTCCCTTAATAATTAAAGAACTGGGGTTATATTTCTTAGTCCAATGGCTTTTAAAAACCTAATTTCCCTCTGTTCTTGATTATTTCCTTTTTCTTTTGCTCATAATGATCTATCAAATTTTGGGGGTGGGGGTTCTCTCGCTATAAACTATGTGACTTAATGCTCATACCCAAAACTAGGACAAAATCAGATTTTGAGTTCTTTTTTCTATTGAGACGATATTCATGTAACAAAAAATTTCACCATTGTACTCATATTAAAGCATACAAGTCAGAGGAGTTTCTTTTTATAATTTGAAATATTCTAAATTCTAGTTAAGACTTAGATGACTCTATAAAGCTTGTGACAAGCATCAAGTGTTGTATTTGCTTCCTTTAACCCTTATCTACAGTGTGCTGTTTTATTTTAACAGTCAAATATTTTCATATTTTTAATGTATGTTTTCACCAATGTATTAGCCTTTTATTCTTCAGCCAATTTTGTGCTTCACTTTAAAGCATAGAAGCTGAAATTCTGGTTCAAATATTTTATACTCTTGGAGATTCTCTGACATCCTCTTGTTTTCCAACAAGGGGTAAAACTGGATGAACAAATACCAAATTTAAAAAAGAAAACAATGTTACCTGTAATCAGCTGATAAACAGGAAAAGAGAATCACAACTCATGATTATAAACTTGAAGAAAGTAATTGCTCATGTTATTAAAATCTCGAATGTGTGCTTGTCATTCTTGGGAGGAGGTGATTAGTGCTAAGGGCTGGGTAAGCTGTGATCTAAGGCTTTGTGATTAAGCTGTGATTCAGCACCACAGGGATGGAAACAGCTCCCCGGCCAAGGGGAGGCGAGCACCAGTTGAAGGAGGAAGGTGGGGGAGGATTGCAAAGAGCTTCTTAATTAAATTTTAATTATTGCTAATTAGAACTACCGTTTTTTTATATCCCCAACATGGAAGACAAGAGCCGATCTTGCCTTTTTATTATTCTGCTAATTAGTTTCCCAAGGAGAGGTTTGAAAGGGCAGACTCTGCTTTGACAGTATCCAAGCTGCTAGCTGCACCCAGATCTGCAGGTGGATCCCAGCCTGAAGCTGGAGCTTTAATATTTCCAGGTAATTCTTTTCCAAATCTAAGATGTTATTCCAGACACCTCAGGAAACAAACTATCCCTATTCGCTATGTGAAGAAATCCATGGGTCAGTTTTCCTTATGTTTATGCTGTGCACCTCAAAAATTTTTGCTGACTTAGTAAAATGGCTATCCCTCTACATACCAGTAATGTACTCATGTAACCTTTATGCCTTTGTGAGTCGTTAAATGTTAGAGATGACCTCTGCCAGACTTAGAGGAATAACCAAATGTATGCAGAAAGTGGCTGCTAGTTTTCCCCAGCAGTGAACTTAATGCTTTGGAAGAGGTGATGACGACAACAACATCCAAGTCCCTGCCCCAGCAGCTCCTAACTTCTATTAATGCCATTTAAGGTGAAATGCTCCAGGTAATCCACACTCGAGACTGCAAAGCAGAAACCCTAATTGCAAGCTTCAGGACATAATCCCAGAAGGTTCCAAATCTCTACAAATTATGAATCCTATTTTATAAGTGCACACATTTCCTAATTCTTCTCCCAAGATAATAAAGTTAAAAGAGTTCTGAGTTGGTGGAACTCTCTGTCTTAATTACAATAAAACCCATCAAACAAAATTACAATACATTTCTGGAATCAACAGCGCTTGGCCAAGGACATGCACATGCCTTGACAGCCTTCCTTTCCAGCTGGGTTACATTAACACGTGTTGGTTTTCTCACCTCCACCAGGTTCGGGAGCCCTGCGCTATGTTAATTTACACCAAATTCCAATCCATTTCCTTGCCTTTATCTTCCTGGCACAGTGATAGGATGTGTCAACACCTTTCACACTGGGAAGGAAAAAATGCTTAGACAAGATTTTGTTTTTACTCACTTTAATTAAAATCACAAAAACTAGAAAACAAAGAGTAAATAAATTAAATCTGCCTTTCAGTGCCATTCACCATCTGGCCTGTCAATATCCAGTCTGATGTGAATTATTCTGAAAAGTCATCTGGGTCTTTCTTACTCTGATTAGTCAATTAGCCACATCCTACACTGATTTAAAATGTGTTTTTTCAGGTCAGCGAGTTACCCTCACAATCTTAGAGTAGTTGACATACCAATAAATAAAAACTTCTGAGATTTCCCATTAATACTCAAAGATTTGCGTCTGTTGCTTCTTTATTTAGTTTATTCAATATTTGAAAGCTCTCTAATACTTATATCAATATTTTCTTCAAAATCATAAGCATTGCATAATTATGTTTTATTTTTCTTTATTGTATATTTTTATGTTAGATATGGAGCAGGTAATAACCTATTCATTAACTTCATTATTAACCTCATTTTTACAGGTGAAAAAAGTGTACTAGAATATTACCCAATTTCAGTTATGCTCCTTTTGCAACTTACTTATTCTACAATCACCTATATTGGTCAACAAGAATTGGTTTTTTAAGAGGCACTTGGGCCCTGACTGGTACCAAGTCAGGCACTAGGTCTGGCTTAATGGGTTGAGGGTCATCCCACAAACTGAAAGGTGGCTGGTTCGATTCCCAGTCAGGGCACATGCCTGGGTTGCTGGCCAGTCCCTGGTTGGGGGTGTGCGAGAGGCAACTGACTGACGTTTCTCTTGGGCGTCAATGCTTCCCTCCGTCTCTTCCTCCCCCCCTCCCCTCTCTTTTAAAATAAATAAAATCTTTTAAAAAGAGAGAGAGAGAGAAATACTTGGACTATGCCAAAACTCTATTGGTGACCATCGGAAAATGGGTGCTTTTGAAGAGAATGAGGTGAGATAGGGAATGAAGGGGGAAATATCAAAATGAAACAGGATAGAGACCTTATACAGAATAATAAATGTGTCCCAACAACTGAGGCATCTGGCTAATTGAATCTGTGCATCTGAACCACAGCCCCCCCTGCACACACACACACACACACACACACACACACACAACCCTTATCACACAGGGAGAAAACCTATGACCCAGTTACAGTCAAGGATGTCTTGGCACATGCAGTTCCATAGGCTAGAACTAAGTTCACAACTTCTCAAATCGGAATTTTCAGTGCTCCAATCAAAAGACATAGGGTGGCTGAATGGATCAGAAAACAAGACCCACACATATTGAAAGACACAGACTAAAAGTAATGGAAAAATATATTTCATGAAAATGGAAAGAAAAAAAAGCTGGGGTAGTAATACTTATACCAGACAAGATAGGCTTTAAAACAAAGGCTATAACAACAGCCCTGGCTGGTGTGGCTCAGTGGATTGAGTGCTGGCCTGCAAATCAAAAGGTTGCTGGTTTGATTCCCAGTCAGGGCACATGCCTGGATTGTGGGACAGGTCCCCAGTTGGGGGCATGCAAGAGGCAACCGATCGATGTATCTCTCACACATGAATGTTTCTCTCCCTTCCCCTCTCTCTAAAAGTAAATAAACAAGCCCTAGCTGGCGTAGCTCAGTGGATTGAGCGCGGGCTGGGAGCCAAAGTGTCCCAGGTTCGATTCCCAGCCAGGGTACATGCTTGGGTTGCAGGCCACGGCCCCCAGCAACCACACATGGATGTTTCTCTCCCTCTCTCTCTCTCTCTCTCTCTCTCTCTCCCCTCCTTCCCTCTCTAAAAGTAAATAAATAAAATCTTTAAAAAAAAAAGTAAATAAACAAATTTTTTTTAAAAAAAGACAAAGTCTATAACCACAGACAAATAAGGCCTCAGCAATCCCACTTCTTGGTATTTATCCAAAAAAACCCAGAACACTAAAAATATGCATTTGTATGTTCATTGAAGCATTATTTATAATAGCCAAGCTATGGAAACCTAAGTGCCCATCAAGAGATAAATAAAGAAGTCGTGCATATACACAAGAGAATATGACTCAGCCATTAAAAAGGATGGAATCTTGCCATTGGCACCAACATGGATGAACCTAGTGGGTATTGTGCTTGGTGAAATGAGTCAGACAGAGAAAGGCAAATACCAGATGATTTCACTTATATGTGGAATCAGAAAAGCAAAATAAACGAGCAAACAAAAGAGAAACAAACTCATGGGGAGCATTTTGATGTTTGCCAGATAGGGGGATGAGTGAAAAAGGTAAAGGGATTCAGAAGTACATTTGGTAGTTACAAAATAGTTCCAGGGATGTAAGTAAGTACAGCACAGGGAATATAGTCGGTAATGTTGTAATAACTATATGTGATTTCAGATGGGTACTAGATTTATAAGATGACCATAAGAGATATAAATGCCCAGTCACTATGTGGTACACCTGAAACTAATATAATATTGTATGTCAACTGTAATTTTAAAAAAAATTAACATAAATTTTTAATTTAGAATTCTCTGATCATTTATGTTAAATTTTAGCAGATTTTGTGAGTTATAAAGTGTAAATTATCAGATATAACAAATAGTGCATACCTAAATTAAAGCCTATGTAGTGGGTATAATAAAAAATTTAGGTAGCAAGAAATATCCCTTTATTTTGATAAGAACCTAATTTCTGACTCTAGCACCCCCCACACCCCCACCTACCCAGTCTCCTGAACTACTGGGAAAATTATGATTAGTTTTTTTTAAAGCCTCCTGCTCACCTCTTCTGAGTTATGCCAACATTCTGATCTCCTGTGTTTTGAGGGGGGCAAATTGGGGTAGAACTGATTCGAGCAATTAGTTGCCTCTGTACACAGGTTGCCCCTGGGTCTTCCATGGTCTTGTGTAAAGGGCACCTTCAGTACCAGTCGTTCTCTTCCGCTTCCTATCTGGGATGGGAATCTTCAAAACTGACTAAATCCCATATCTCCAGAGTTCTGGAGGAGCCCCTCTTTTTCCCTACTTCTCCAAGACATTCTATACCTACCTGAAAATCTCCCCCCTTTTCCCTTCTCTACAAACTTTCTAAATGTTCCCAAGAGCTTTAGATTTTGGAAACAAAAGTCAAAAAGTCTTGCATAGTACCCCCTACTTTCTGCCCTATAGAGAGACCCTGGGCAGACTATTTAACCAAGTGGAAGAAGTAAAAAGAAAATGTATGTATGCCCTGGCTGGTGTAGCTCAGTGGATTGAGTGTGAGACTGTGAACCAAAGGGTTGCCAGTTCAATTCCCAGTCAGGGCACATGCCTGGGTTGTGGGCATATAAGCAGCCATATGGAGTATGAAAAGATAGGAGAATTCCTTTAAAACCTTGACATAGGGAGGAGACTTTCTAACTATAAGTCAAAGCCAGACATCATTAATGAAAATATGGATAGTTTCATTAAAATATTATAAAATTCAGCATGGCAAAAATAAGACAATGTCATATCAAAAGACAAATTAAAAATTGGAGGAAAATGTTCATAATTCTTATCACAGACAAAAGGTAAATATTTATCTAGAATGAGCTCCATAAACAACAACAACAAAAAAAACAGACCATCAACTCAACTGTAAAATGAAGTAAAGATAGAAAAAAGCCACAGAAAAGGAAATAAAAGCATTTTTGAACACAGGAAAACATACCTAACTTCACTTATATTAAGAGAAATGCAAATTAAAATTACACCGAGATATCATTTCTCAGCTATTAAAATGGCAAAAATCCAGAAGTTTGAAAATGCACACTGTTGGCAAAGCCATGGGGAGATAGGCCCTCTCATATACTGCAGTAGAAGTGTAAATTAATACAACACCTATGGAGGGCAATTTGCAGTATCTGCCGCAGTACAAATGTGTATGTTCCTTAATTTAGCAAGTCCACTCCTGGGAATTTATCCTATAGATATTTTTTAGTACATTATTTGCTAAAACATTGTAATAGCAAAAAAATTATAAGAAAATCTAAGTGTTTATTAATAGGAAATTTGCTAACTAAATGATGGTACAGCCCTGACTGGTATGGCTCAGTTGGTTAGGTGTCATCCTGCAAACCAAAAGGTGGCTGGTTCAATTCCCAGTCAGGGCAAATGCCTGGGTTGTGAGTTTGGTCACCAGCTGGGGCATGTGCAAGAGGCAACCAATCGATGTGTCTCTCCCTCTCTTTTTCCCTCATTCTCCATCCCTTCCCCTCTCTCTAGAATCAATAAAAGAAAAAAATAAATTATGGTAAATATATATTGAAATATTTTGCAGATATACAAAAACAATGAGAATGCTCTATATAACAATATGGTGGAAATTTCTAGGATACTTAAAGATGATTTTAAGTGTAGAATAGTCCTATCTTTTGTGTAAAAAAGAAAGGGGATATATATATTTATAACTACTTGCATATGTAAAAACTATAAAGATTCAAGGGGAACAACAACAGTGACTATGGTGGAGAGGTAGGAACCAGGCGGAAGGGGCCAGCTATGAGAGGTGCACTCATATTGCTATAGTGTGACTCTTTACTATGCACCTTTTAACCTTGAGCCAGACATCAAATGTTCTCTATGATCCTTTTTACTACTTAACTATAAGTTATAAATTACAGTAAATTCTGATCATCTTATGCATTTATTGATAAATTTTGAATGACTTTAAAATCTAAAATAATTGTTCATCTTTCTAATTTTTAAGGTTTCTAGACTTAAACAACAGTGTTCTTTTAAACCCATTAGAGTGAATACTATTATGATGAATAGTTTTGACTTCTTAAAAATATATATATAATACAGGTAATTTTACTATAATCAGATCTTTGAAAAATTTATTAGAGTACAAATAGGCTTTTTGTATATATTATACGCATATAATTTATATATCCAAATTCCATTATAAGAAACTCTAAGAGACTTCTGATATTCTAAAATATAATTTTATTGTATTTCTGTATCAGGAGTGTATAATTAAAGTTGCTGGAAATGTATTAGCCAAGAACCGAAACTTGAAATATTTGGTCAAAAAGAAATTTTTGTTTTAATATTTTTTGTGCTACTAGATTTGACCCATATTATTCACAGCAGCACTGTGTACTTTTCCCAGTGTCAGGCTGCACGGCCGAGCACAGAGCATGGGCTGTTGGCTCAGACTATCTGGGTTCATGTCCTGACTCTACCACCTACTAATTGTGTGACTTTAAATAAGTAATTTCACTTCTGAGAGCCTCTGTTTCTTCATCTTAAAATGGGGATAACAATAGTACTGACCTCATAGCATAGCTCTGAAAATTAAATAATTCAGTGCCTGCACATAGAAAGTGCCCAATAAGCTTTAAGTATTACCATTATAGATAGGTGGTTACACAAAAAGTGGGGGTCAAGGGGGAGTCACCTGACCACCAGAGCCTCCAGGGAAGAATATAAAACACAATGGCATTTTTCACAGAAACAGAACTAACAACTTTAAATTTTGTACAAAATCAAAATAAAGCTAAAGATATCATGTTTTCTGATTTCAAGCTATTACAAAGCCATAGTAATCAAAACAGCATGGAACTGACATAAAAACAGACACAAAATGCAATGGAACAGACTAGAGATATCAGAAATAAACCCATGCCTATATGGTCAATTAATTTGTGGCAAAGGAGCCAAGACTATACAATAAGAAATGACAGTCCTTCAATAAACAGTGATGGGAAAACTTGACAGTCATATGCAAAAATATGTAAAAGGAACCAAAAGTTTAGCCTTTGGGGATATTGATTTTAAGCTGATTATTAACAAAGACTCGGAAAGAACATTTGACCCTCCTCCCACCTTCCTGTCCAAGAGATTCAGATGGAGAAACATGCTCTAGCAAAGAAATCTTAACATATTCACCTAGACTAATTTGAATTAAATATAGTACACAGCAAGGTCAACCAGGAGCCTGGGAACTAGATCACACCCTGTGTCCCATTAAAGCAAGAATTTGCCCTCCATGTACAAGGGGAGGGAGGGTCTCAAAAAAAAACAGGAATTTATTTTTAAAATGTGCATTTATTCTTATATGTTTAAATTTCAGTCAACTTCAAAGTACCCTTCATTTGATGCAATATGCCTATGGAGACATTTTTTCCACTGCTTGAAAAAGTTTTTGAACTTGTCAATTTTTATGCCTTTTAGTGCTTCTGCCATTTTTTGTATCACTTCTTCCATATGAGCAAAACTTTCCCTTTGAGGACTGTTTTCATCCAGGAAAACAAACAAAAAAAATCTTTCAGGGTGAATAGGGAGGGCAGGGCACAGGGGTCATGCTGATTTTGGTCAAAAACTGCTGAACACTCAGTGTGGTGTGGGCAGGTGACCTTGTAAATCATCCATCATGAAATGGGCAAATACTTTGAAAGAGTCTTTTTAAAAAATTCACTGAAGCTAAACACAGCCTCTCACAACAATGCCAGTAGGTACACAGACACAGATGGGTTCCCAGAACACTCACCTAGCAGGGGAAGCCTGTACTACAAGGGGCCCACCCTCCAGAAGGTAATTCCAGTTTTGGGAGGGCCGCTCTGCATGTTCTGCTATTCCTCAATTAGCTATAAATCACCCATTTTTACTTTTTCAATTTTGAAAACCTAAGACTGTTCCCCCTTTTTCTTCTTTGTCCAAAAGGATATACATGCCCAATTTTGCTTCATTGTCTTTGGAATTTTCATGCTTACATGAATTTCCCATGCACATATATTAAAATTTGATTTTCTCTCCTTACTCTGTCTTTGTTATTTTGAATACTAGCTCAGGTAGAAGAACTTAGAAAGTCAGAGAAAAAGCATTACTTTTGTTAGCCCCACAAATGAAGCTGGACCACTATCTTATACCGAACACAAAACTAACTCAAAATGGACTAAAGACTTGAATGTAAGATCTAAAATCATAAAAACTAGAAGAAAATAAGCAGTAAACACCTTGACATGAGTCTTAGCAATGTTTTTTTTTTTTATTTTGATACCAAAAGTAAAGGCAAGAAAAGCAAAAATAGGATCAAATATACGGGGACATCACATGACTTGACTTTAGGTGGTGGGCATACAATACAATATGAAGATCATGTATCACAGAAATGTACACTTGAACCCTATATAATCTCATTAACAAATGTTACCCTAATAAATTTAATAATAAAAAAGTAAAAATAAGCAAGTGGGATTCCATCAAACTAAAAAGCAAAGGAGACCATTAACATAATGAAAAGGCAAACTACCTAATCAGAGAAAATATTCACAGATCACATATCTGATAAAGGGTTGATATCCAAAATATACAAGGGACTCGTTAGCAAAACAACAAACTATCCAACCAAAAAATTGGCAGAGAATCAGAATAGACATTTTTCCAAAGAAAACATACAAATGGCCAACAGGTACATGAAAAGATGCTCAACATCACTGATAATTAGGGAAGGGCAAATCAAAACCACAGTGAGGTATCACCTCCCATCTGTTAGAATAGCTGTTGTCAACCAGACAAGAAATAAGTCTTGGCGAGGATGTGGAGAAAGAGGAACCCTTCCTTGGGCACTGTTGGTAACAATGTAAATTGGTGCAGCCACTATGGAAAACAGTGTGGAAGCACCTCAAGAAATTAAAAATAGAACCACCATGTTCCCCAGCAATCCCACTCCTGGGTATTTATCCAAAGGAAACAAAAACACTACCCTGAGAAGATCTACACCCCCATGCTCACTGCAGCATTGTTTCCAATGGCCGGGACGTGGAAGGAAACTAAATGTCCATCAGTGGATGAACAGATAATGAAAATGTGATGTATTGTATATACAAATATATATAATACATATTTATATATTTATATTTATATATAATGGACTATCTTTCAGCCACAAAAAGAAGAAAATCTTGCTATTTGCAACAACAACAATGGACCCTAGAGGCATTATGCTAAGTGAAATAAGTCAGACAGAGAAAGACTAATACTGTATGATCTCATATGTGGAATCTAAAAAAATAAACAAAATAAAACAAACTCATAGATACAGAGAATAGATTGGTAGTTTCCAGAGGCAGGGCAGGTGGGAACTGGGGTGCATGGGGTGACGTGAAATAGGTGAGGGGAGTCAAAGGGTACAAACTTCCAGTTATAAATAAGCCATGGGGGTATAATGTACAGCATGATGACTATAGTTAATAATACTATACTGTGTGTTTGAAGTAGCTAAGAGAGAAAATCTTTTTAATTATTATTTTATTTCTTTATTTTTAGACAGAGGGGAAGGGAGGGAGAAAGGGAGGGAGAAGGAGAGGGAGAGAAGCATCAGTGTGTGGTTGCCTCTCCTGCTCCCCCTACTGGGGGCCTGACCTGCAAGCCAGGTATGTGCCCTGACTTGGAATCGAACCGGTGACCCTTTGGTTCGCAGGCCAGCACTCAATCCACTGAGCCACACCAGCCAGGGCCTAAAAGAGAAAAATCTTGAAAGTTCTCATCACAAGAAAAAATGGTAACTATGTATGGTGATAAATATCAACTAAAATTACTGTAGTGACCATGTCACAATATACACAAATAGCAAATCATTATGTATACCTAAAACTAATATAATATTGTATGTCAATTATACCCTAATTTAAAAAAGAAAAAGTTATATAAAACAAAGTTTATCTATAAGCCATCACAAACAAACACACTTGAAAGCAAAAGGAAGTTTTCTTGAAGTCAGTATTTTCCTCTGAGAAGGACCTTGGAAGGCTTATCATTACTATGGGGCGTGAAAGGCTACAAGGGAGAGAAGCACTCTGAATTTGAGCAAACACTGAATCAAGGATATTATAATTTACATCTGGAAGAAAACAGCCTATTGTTTACATATTGCAAACAAAGAAAGTAAAGCTTAAGAAAATTATTTTGCCCTGGGGTGACACAGAGGACAGTGTTTCCCAGCAGGGGACATGCCCCCCCAGAAGAGTCACATCAGAACTTGGGGGGTGGGCTACAAATGAGACAGGTACCTTTAACAAAGACCAAACTATCAGAGGAAGGAGATCACTTATCAAAAAAGAGGAAATTTCAATTTTAAAAAGAAATTATTATTGATTTGTATCTCTACCATGCTGTTCCCTCTTATGCAAATGGATTTCCTTTGTCTGTTTGTTTTGAGGATGAGGTATAATAATTAATCAGAAAGATAGGTATTTATCCTTCTTTCCCCAGGGCTGAGTTGGAACCTGACCCCCCTCTTCCCGAGCTTCCTACTGCAATAATGAAATTCCATTACATGGAAAATGATGTATTCCCCATGGGGTTAGTTGTTAACAGACTTGACCTATATGGATACAGTAGTGACGAGAACAAAAGGATCAGGAAAGGAAAAGAAAGAAAAGGACAGCATTTAGATTTGTTTTGCTGGCTTTACTTTGCTTTATCTTAGTTATACAATGTCTGTTAAAAACTTTCTTCATTTCTGATGAGAAAAAAAAGTACAAAATAATAGAGATAAATAGCCAAACAGCTTCAGAATTCAGTGGTACAATTATCAGGGTTTGTTCTTCCTTCCTCCACCTCCACCTCCGCCCCACCGCCCCCACCACCACCACCACCACCATTGATCAATTCTCATTATTAGCTCTTAGAAAAGCAGACAATCCCTGGGACAAACCTGGCTTCAGATCAGAGAGTCAATATTCTACTGTAACAATCTGCCAAAAAACGCAATTCAGGCACATTTAAAGTGTGTCTCCCCAGAGGAAAGCAAGAAACAGAGGCCATTGAGAGGGGGCCTCACTATTAAGTCTGATTCAACCACAGCTGCCTCTGACATTTCTAAGCCACTCAGGGTTATCGTCAGAAAATGCGAGTGAGCAAATGCAGGGTGACAGCAACCACGGCACAAAGGCTGCCTGGTTCAGGAAGTTTCTCCAACTCCCTTCACTGTGCGCCCCTCCCTCTGCCCCCACCCCCCCACCCCGCCCCCTCTCCTGTAGAGCTGAGTTCCTGATGATAAGGACTCCCAGAGAGTGAGTGCCAGGAGGGCAACGTGTGAGAGGAGGGCATGCAGTGGCCTTACTAAAAAAATAATTTATGAGGCACAGGCTGAGTGACAAATGAAAATGGCCTCTCTTGAAGAACCTTCATCTGTGGAGTTGCAAGATACAGGATAAACATGAAATACTTCTGTGTGTGTGTATGCATATGCATGTGCAGGAAGTGGCCGTTTTTGTAGTGAAAAAATGGTCAAGCATACACAATTTTTTATCACTCAACCACAAATACTTACATTTGACAAATATAACATGAAAAGAATCAAAAACAGAACAGGATAGAAATGAGCTCGGAGAGACCAACTGCTAAGAAGCCAGTGGTGAGTAGAGAATAAAAGGCTCATTTACATATTGTTAAATTGTTAAAAATCCACCTTTGACTGCATTGATTTATTTATATTTAGTACTAAAGTTATATGTGAAAATTTTATTTTAAAGACGATTTTAAATTTTTATTTTAGAGACTATTTAAGTGTTGATATAGTAATAATGAAGTAGGATACCAACTGTGATAAAAGTCCAATTCTATTTTTTAAATGTATACAAAAATGACTGTAGAACATGCTCAAAATGCTAACATCATTTCTGGATTCTTGGATTAGATGTAGCATAAATTTCCCTATAGTTTCAAAATTTTGATCATTTACAGATTTTCCTTCTTTTTTGTCTCCTCCACAGTAAAAACACTGATTATGGACCCTATTGAACATGTAATTATTCTATTAATCAAAAATTTTCTAAATATATGTATTAATTTCCTTATCTGTACTCTTATCAGAAGATTATTGTTCTTGGGTGGGTGGGTTGGGATGAGAGTAAAAGATAGAAAATTGTACTGCAACCACAATTAAAATAAAATTTTAAAAAATAAATAAAAATAAATTTAAAAAGATTATTATTCTTTTGAGAGCTATCATCAGAATTTTTTTTAACACAAACTTTCTTTGCAAAGTAAAGTAGAAGAGGGAGCCCCCAGGGTATTATGAGAAAGAGGTAAAACTGCCTTGTATGAAACTGAGTGAGGAATTTGTTGTCCTGGAGAGGAGCAGTAAGGAGGGGAAGTGAAGCACCGCTCAGCAGGAAAGGGAAAAGAACACATAAACACAGAGCTATCTGTGTCATCAGTAACTGCTAAGCCCACATGCACACATGTGCACATACAAAAAATTGGGGCTGGAAGAAATAATAGTGGGTTATCTTTTCTGTGGATTATTTTTTCCTTCATAATTTACTATGTTTTTCATATTATCTGAGTAAGCATGTATTAATTTTATAATCCAGAAAAAAGTTATTCTAAAAATCAGAGGAGTTCAGACAGATGAAGAAAAAGGAAAGGGGCATTCCAAATATATGGAATGCACTGAGTAACGTTATGTGGATGGAGTAGCTTTAAAAGGGCAAAACAGGGCAGGCAGTCTGGGTGTGATCACTGAGCCAGTCTGACTGATACAACAGTTCTGCTGCAAGACGTGGGTGAGAAACTCAGAAAGGTAAATTAGGACTTGTTGAAGGCCTTGAATGCCAGTGTAACTCTCTAGGACTTGGCTTACTGAGCCTGGAATAGAATGGGTGGAAGTTTAGGATACTGAGCTGCCCCATACAAGTTTGCTTCTGAGAATAAATCCTAGCAGGATTGCCAGGCCAAGCCAAAGTATCAGACTATTTAAAAACAGCACATAAATCCTTGTGGATGAAGAACATTAGTCAAGGAATCTATTCAATCCAGATGCCAGGCTGCACAGGGAAGTCAAGGTGGTCAAGCCAGAGAACTGTCGGAAGGCACTCAGACCAGTCCATCTTGAATAAAATAAGCTGTCTTGTCTCAGATAATCATCGAGGTCACAGATACCTCTGAGGCAAGAATTCTTAACCAGAACATCAAAATCACTTATGAAGTGTTTTGTTTTGTTTTGTTTTGTTTTTAATACAAACCCATGCCTTGTACTCTCCCCTTTGGGTGACACAGGTACTCTCTAGATCTGACCTTATCCCAGCCCTCATTTGACACCAGCCAGGCAGGCTTACCCCTTCTGGGGGTGTACCTGGGAAGATGTGACTGTGCGAGCCCACTGAGATTGCGTGCTTAGGGCTTACTGTCTCCTGACCCAAGAAGTTCAAATGATCGATGCCAACAAAATCTCATCAAGGATGTTCTTGGGTCCGTCCCATATTTCGTCAGTGTGACCACCCTGCCGATGGACCTATTCAAGGAGAACAGCCCACCCAGGTCCTGGATGGATCAGCCCGCGCTACTCAGCAAACTGAAGAGATGTCACTGCTGCTGCGACGCTAACCTCCTTCGGCCTCTGAACGCCCATTTCTGGAGGAGGCCAGCACTTCCAAACTCCGTCGGGGCTACTTTTTCACAAATGATTCCAAGGCCCTTGCTTTCCAAACCTCCCTGAAGATAAGAACCTCAGATTCCCGGACCCAAACCTAGATCAACAATTACAATTTCCAGGGAAGAGATCTGGTGATCTGCTCTAGACAAATGCCCTTATGGCCAGAAAACACTTCTATCAACGCATCTCTGGTCTAACCCCTAAGCCCAGCTCATTTGGGTGAAAGAGCCCCGACAGCAGCTGCCTCCACACTACCTGGGAGAGGCCTACCACCCGTAACACCTCCAAGGACTGTGGGTTTACTAACGTGGAGTCAGAACAGACACGGCTGGCTCTGGTTTTCTAGCATGCATGTGTAATGCGGTCGCAAACCCTTTTCTGAAGGAAGCGGTCAGGCAGGCACGTGGGGCCTCACCCAGAGGTGGATTATAGAACAGAATATTGGCGGTCCCAGCACCTGCATCCGCTCAGCTGGAGATTCCCAGGAGCGCAACGCCACCTGGTTCTGCGGCCGTTCATCCAGCAGCCTTCTCCAGCCGCTCGTCCACTTGTGGGTCTGTGGGCCGTTAAGGCCTCCTCTAGCGGCCACTTTGTTTTTATGTCCTAGACATTAAAGTCCAACTGCAGTCTGCACGGGGGACATGGGGGCATGCTTGGTCCACTAGTTCTTCCAGAAACCCAACATGTTCCACAACGTTCCACCCATTACAAGGTCTATACATGCGTGCCCCAGTGAAATAAACAGACAGGAATGGGTATAGTCTGAGAGTAATGCCGAGGAGGCCTGCAGCCTGCCTCACACATATTCCTAATCCTTTGGCAGGCTTCCCCTGAAACAACCTGGGAAAACTCAGAGTCTGCCCCAATTCACAGTGAAGACTAAAAGCAGAGAGCAGGAGTGGGACTCTGGGAAGAAACAGCCAAACATAAAAAAGCATACTACAGTTAGGACATGGCATCTGTAACATACCATCCTGTTATCACGGCTATCACTCTTCTTGGCTGCTTCATGCTTGATTCTACTAGTAAACAGCATAATTGCTTTAGCACAAGGTGCTTTAACCATGTTCACAGCTTTGACCTCTTCCACCACTCCAGCCTTCCAGGTCACAACTTACCTTTTTCTGGCTGGTTGCAGCTAGACCGAGCACAAAGAAATAAATTTCTGTTCTATTTCAGAGCCTTTCTCTTGGAAGTTGATTCCAGGTGGATAGGGCTTAGCATACCCAGAAGTTCCCATATCTAACAAGAGAACCTAAAGAAAATTTTGCAAGATTTTGAGCAAGAGAGTGGTACAATGAGATCCGTGTTTTAAGAAAGTTAATGACAAGCGCTGGTGATGATGTGGAGAAAAGGGAACCCTAGTGCACTGTTGGTGAGAATGCAGACTGGTGCAGCCACTGTCGAAAGCAATATGGAATTTCCTCAAAAGATTAAAAATGGAACTGCCTAACAACCCAGTGATTCCATTTCTGGGGATTTATCCAAAGAAACCCAAAACACTAATTCAGAAGAATATATGCACCCCAGTGTTCACTGAGGCATTTTTCATAATAGCCAAGCTATGAAAGCAACCCTGTCACCCATCAATAGATGAGTGGATAAAAAGGCTGTGGTACACACATTCGAGTACAATGGAATATTACTCAGTCATAAAAAATAATAAAATCTTACCATTTGCAACAGCATAGATGGACCTAGAGGTTATTATACTCAGTAAAAGTCAGTTAGAGAAAGACAAATGCCATATGATTTCACTTATATGTGGCATCTAAAGAACAAAATAAACAAAGAAAATAGAAACAAACTCATAGATACAGAGAGAGAACTGGTGGTTGCCAGAGGAGAGGCAGGTTGGAGGACTGGGTGCAAGAGGTGAAGGGACTGCGAAGCACAAATTGGTAGTTACAAAATAGTCACAGGGCATTAAGTACAGCATAGGGAATATAGTCAATAATATGTGATAACTATGTATGGTGCGGTTGGAGTCTGGAAATAGCGAGTGGAAACACTCTATCAAGTATATGATTGTCGAACCATTAAGCTGCACAACCAAAACCAATACATCATAAAAAAAGAAGGAAGAGGAGGAGAAATTTAGTCTGTCCTCTACATGACAGATTTGTAGGTAATAGTTGCTGAATTCATGGGAGGGTTTTATAATAATCAAATAGGAGAGTCTAAAGTCTAAACTTGCAAGGTGGTAATGTAAGGGAAGGTGCATCTATTAGAGACATAGAAAAAGAAAAATCAACAAATTCAGTGAGTACATTTTGCAGGGAGAAAAAGAAAGCCTAAGAGAGAATGCTGGTGGGGCTAAGATGACTTAAAAATAGAGGCAGAATGTAAGAAAATCATGTTGAAGAAAGCTGGTATTCCTGAGGGAGTGAGTAATTTCAGGGATTATTTAGATAAAGCAAATCACTAACTATTTAGAAAATAGTTAGCGCGCCAAGCTCCGGGCACCAATAGGGAAATAAAATTTGATTTCCTTTGTGTATGTGTGAATGTGCTTACTGTTTTCTAAATTCAAGAGCAGCTCAGCTAAGAAAAAGAATCTGAATAGATAATTCATAGAGGAAGAAATACAAATAGCCAATAAACATTTAAAAATATGTTTAATAGTGGAATTGCAGCTGAGACGGATTAACTTCTAAAAATAGAATAAGGCAAAAATCAAGTACAGTTTAGCCAATTACCCTTGAAAATCTCTTAAATCTCCCCAAAATACAGTATACAAGATTTGGTAGACAGAATCCTACATGCATGCATAAATATATAATGGATTGTATTGGGGGTCCCCAAGACCACCCTCAGTTTTAGTAATTCACTAGGAGGACTCACAGAACTCGGAGAAGCTGCTACACTTGCGGTTATGGTTTATTACAGCGGAGTTTCCGAGAGCAGAATCCAGGCGAAACCAAGTGAAAGCTTCCGGGCACTCTGTCAGCAGTCACACAGACAGTGAGTGCTTAATCCCCCTAGCAACAACGTGTGACAGCACATGTGAGGTGTTGCCAACAGGAAAACGCACCTTAGCCTTGATGCTCAGGGTTTTCACTGGGAGCCAACTGCATACACACGAAGCCCTTACTGACTGACCTCTGCAAGTCAGTCTCCCGTCCCCCAGAAGTCTGACCCAGAGCCACAGGTGAACCAAAGAGGTGTTCAGCATAAGTCACACGGTTTACATCAACTATCTGGTATGGCCTATGGTCACTATACAAAGGCACTCTTATCAGTCATGATATTCCAAGTCCTTAGAGGTTCTCTTCCAGGAGCTTATCAAAGGTTAGTCCGAAAGACCTTTGGAACCTTCAGGAGTTAGACACCCATGCCTGCTGATCGAACACTGCAGGCACATGAACATAAAAATATGGACTATATACTAGGATATTTATACAAAATATAGCTGTATAACACACTCTTTAAACACTAGAATAATAATTCCTCTTATAAGAATAACAGATATAAACAAAAGTCTACATTCAAGGATGATAAAACAGCAAAAATTTGAAAACAATCTAAATGTAGAAGACTAACAAAATGGTCAAATAATCATGGTATGTTCATATTTGGGAATACTACATATGCATTAAAATCTAGACAGTGTTAAGTAAAAAAAAGTTAAAGTATATAATAAACCCTCATTATTCATGGATTCTGTATTTGTAAATTCATCTATTCTCTAAAATTATTTGTTACCCCAATATCAGCTATTGCAATGCTTGTGTGACAGAAATTTTGAGTCTCCTGATAAATACTTTTCCTGCTGAGGTAGGTCTTCTTGTGTCAGTTCCCTTACTTTCACTGTCTATTTACTGCCATGTATTTCACATTTTTGTGCTTTTTCTTTTGGTGATTTTACTGTTTTAAATGGCCTCCAAGTGTTCTGCTGGAGTGTTGTCTGGTGTTGCTATGGGGAAGCAAGCTGTGGTGTGCCTCCCAATGAAAATGCATGCATTCCGTAAGGTTCATTCAGGTGTGAGTTTCAGTGCTGTTGGCCATGAGTTTGATGTTAATGAATTAACAATACAGATTAAATAAACTGGCTTTGAACTGAAACACACATAACACAAGGTTATGTATTGATGGACTAATGAAAATGTTGTGACCAGATGTCACTGAGCAAAACCAAGGCTTGTCCTAGATGCATGACACAACAATTAGTGTTGAAGGAAACAGGTTTTTATTGACAGGCTTCCAACTTGGGGGCATGGAGAGCACTCCTGCATCCAGTGTGGGCATCCACCTCCTCTGGCTATGTCAGGAGTCCCCTAATACTCCGGAAGTGTACCTTTTGCTGGGGGCAGCAGCACAGCTGTCAACTTGCTATTGTTATGCAAAGTATTTTAAATGCTGTATCATTCATTCTCCCTTCTCCCAGTCAAGGTCTGGGGAGTGGGGAATATGCTTTGCTATTTTGGGGGAGCCCCACTCTGTACCCCATTACACAGAGGTTCATAGGAACCTAACCCTGTTACTTTTCTTAGGATCAGTGGTTCAGTATTTACTAATTCATGACTCTATAGAATGTAACTACTGCACATAATGAGAACTGTGTGTATATATACATATACACACATGTATATATGTATATAATATGAGAGGATATGTATCAAAATATTAATAGAGGTTATCTTTAATAATAAGAATGTGGTTTCTTCTATATTTTTTCTTTATACTTCGCTATATTTGCCATATTTTCTATCAGCAACATGTGTAATACATATAATTGAGCAAAGTTAGTTACATAATAAATAAATGTAAAACCCTGAAAATAGATTATGCTAATTAAAGACCTTAGTAACATTCAGGAAGCCACAAAGTGGCTCTGTGCTCAAAACATTATGAGCACTAATGTTTCTAAAGGTGCCAGTGGCCTCAGTAACCACAGAAAAGAACCACCTAGGTGAGTACCTGGGCTCTCCCTCTGGAGTGGTGGGTGGGAGACAGTACAGAAAGGTGCCAATAATATTATGCTTACTCACAAAAACAAAACAGAACAAAGCCTCATTCTATTCATTGTCAAAGGCATGGGAGGCAAAAGTCTAGTTGGCTTGCCTCTTTCAGTCCATTTCCAAACAAAGCTTATTTATGAGCTGGGAGCCGATAAGGACCATGAATCCCTGGTTTGTTCCCACACGGGTGTTCTCACACTGGTGCTTGGTGATGGAGATAATAATGCTGCTGTGGGCCTGGCATAACCACCCATCCCACCTCACACAGTGGCCAGGTGGGCTTAAGTGAATGTGCTGTCTGAAAATCAGTGCTAAGACCATGAAAACAGCGTGGCAGTAGTGTGACTGTCACTTGAGGGCTTTCCCTGGGGATCTGCGTGTTGTCAGCACTTCGCCCTCACATTACTCGCAGGCAATAGCAGCTGTGGCAGCATATTTCCATCCCTGGTTTGTTTCAACTCCCCTGAGAACCACACAGAACACAGCTCCCATTTATGCCAACTCTTCCTCTGCAGAGGCTCCCACATGGCTTCATTAATTTCTCAAGCTGGCCCCAGAGGTCACTGCTGCTGTTCTGGGGCAAAGCACTACCAGATAGCACACAGAAATCCAGAATGGCCATTTGAATTAAGAAACAGAAAAGCATTCCCACCACAGGGAGCTCAGGAAAACTGCATATGACCAGTTAACCTGGTATTCAGTCAGGCACCCTCCTCCTGACAAAGAAATAATGGCTGCCATGGTCTCTGAGGTGAGGTCCTCCCTCTCGGAGTCCAAAAAGCTGTTAGAACAGGTGGACCCCAAAGAATTAGGTTTAAATCAAAGGGGTATCCTTTAGTTGAGACAAAAATTTGACACATCTTGAAAGAAATATTAATGCAATGGAGTTTACTTATGCAATGTACTCGAAACTCCAAAGAAATTAATTTTCCTCTGACACAATGCAGTTGGGTATTAGCAAGAAAGAACTACAAGAAAAACATAAGGTCAAATGCATCAAGCAGGGAGAACACAAAGCAATTAGCAGGAGAGGAAAAGAGGATGATGGCTCTAAAGGAAACGGAAACAAGGTATTATCATTCTTCAGATGATCACTGGCCAAGCCCTCTTCAGCAGGAAAGGGTTTCATTAACCAAATGGCCTAGAAGCATTTAACAGAGATGAATCAGAGAAGGCGTTTCCTGGACAGGGAAAGGAAAAACTTTATTTAAAATGAGAACCCAAAAGATTTTTCAAAACAAAAATTTCTTCTTAACTACCTAAAAAAAAATCAACAGGGAAAAGAAAACTACATCAGTAAAACTATGGGGCAAAGAGCATGAACAAGCAAGTCATTAAAAAAAATTGCTAATGAACATTAAAAACTGCTCAACTTCCCTTATAACCAATCAAATAAAAATTAAAACAATAATGTAATTTTTTCTACCTATCAGATTGGCACAGATGTAAAAATTGGTGATATTCAGTGTTGGCAAGAGCGTAAGAAAACATAAATGGGGACATTTACTCTTGTTGGAACTGTTCACTAGTACAAGTCTTTTGGGGGAAAATACAGCAATTTCTATCACATTTTTAACATTCATCGCCTTTGACTCAACGTTTCTACATCCAACCATTTGTCTCACAGAAGCACACAGTATTCAAGAACGTTCGGTACAGCGTTCATTGTTTACGATATTCTTAAAATCCAGAATAACCCAACTGTCCATTAATTGAGGCTAAATTACTATGGTGCTTACAATGCAAGAAAAGACATACCTTTATATAACGGGGTGCATTAGGTAATAAAGCAAGTTGCAAACCAGTATGAATTAGTATGACCTAAACTACACGTGTAGCCTAGCAGACAGCCTAGCACAAATTAACCTGTTTAGAGTTTATAACATTGCCTCCATCAGCCTGCAACCATACTTAAACCCCTCTAAAATGTATAAGGTTTTTGTGATGCTATCTTGTAATTTGCGGAAAGTCTGGTGGAAAGACCAAGACTTGGTTAGATGTGGATGCACGCCTACATGGCCCCGGATGCTGACTGCCAGAGCTGTGTTTTAGGACCAAGCCCAGGGACCAGGGACCAGGTTTTGTGGGACCAGGGGTGAGCTGGCTGACACCATCTGAGACCAACTCAAGAGCAGCCAGAAGTCCCGTCCAGTGACATCCTCATTATAATAATAAAATCTCCACCCAGGGAGGAGTTCTTCCAACATTTTTGAACATGTGATGTATGTACAGCCATGTTTCCTGACTGTGTGTGACCTGGAAATGTCCCTACCTCTACATGCAATGAGGAAGTCTACCTTGCTGTTTGTACATGATTTCTTCTAATTAAGATGGATTAGACGCTTTATTCAGGGATCCATGTATCTTTGCTTGCTGGCTTGCAATAAAGTTCCTTCTCATAAAATCACCTCAGAGTTGACTTTTGGTGGACAACTACTGAACACTTGGACCCAGTTCAACTGGTTACGATAGGGTACAGGTCTCCTTGATAGAGTGATAAAAGTGTTCCTGAATTAGACAGTGGTGACGGTTGCACACATTGTGAATATACTAGAAGTCACTAAATTGAACCATTTTAAATGGTTAAAATGGTGAGTTTATGTTATGTGAATTTTACACTACCTCAATTAAAAAAAAAACAATATGAAGAATATGATCCCATTTTTGTTGGAAAAGTAATAACATCTATTAGCATGCACATAGAAAAAATCCTGGAGAGAGATATCCTAAGTAATTGGCAGGGATTACCTCCGAGGGTGATAAACTCGGTGTATTGTCAGTGTCCGTGTTGTGTATACCTCTAATGTTTGAATTTTTAGTAAAAGAGCAGTTATAACATTCACATTCAAAAAGTATATATTAAATCACTTGAAAAGTATAACTTTTTCTAGAAAGCAAAGGTCTGATTATTTGAGAATAATCGAACCCATAAAAAAGTTCCTTTCATCAGGGAAATTTCTTTTTTTTATTATTGCTGTTCAAGTACAGTTGTCTCCATTTTTCCCCCACCACGCCCCCTGCCTCACTCATCCCCACCTCCCACTCTCATACCCACCCCCTCTGGCTTTGTCCGTGTGTCCTTTATACATGTTCTTTGATGGACCTTTCCCTCTTTTCCCCCATTATCCCTCTCACCCTTCCACTCTGGTTACTGTCAGTTTGTTCTTTATTTCAGGGTTTCTGGTTATATTTTGCATGCTTGTTTGTTTGTTGATTAGGTTCCACTCATAAGGTATTTGTCTTTCACCACCTGGCTTATTTTGACCTGGCAATTCTACTGTCGGACCCTACAAACCCTGAAACACCAATTCAAAAGAACCTACGCACCCCAATGTTCAGAGCAACACAATTTACAATAGCCAAGTATTGGAAGCAACCTAAATGCCCACCAGTAAATAAGTGAATAAAAAAAGCTATGGTACACTTACACAAAGGAATTCTATGCAGCAGAAAGAAAGAAGGAGCTCCTACCTTTCACAACAGCATGGATGGAACTGGAGAGCATTATGCTAAGTGATCATCAGAGATATTTCAAAATACCTACTTTAATGCTACCCCCAAATATGGCACATTAAATATCTTGAGCTGAAGTAATTTTACTTTTTAAAAGATTTTATTTATTTTTAGAGACTTGGGAAGAGACAGAGAAAGAGAGGGTAAGAAACATCAATGTACAAGAAATACATCAACCCCAGCCAGGGACCTGGCCAGCAACCCAGGCATGTGCCCTAATTAGGAATCAAACCAGTGGCATTTCAGTTCATAGGCCAGCACTCAATCCACTGAGTCACACCAGCCAGGGGAAGCTGAAGGAATTTTAAAAGCAGCAGAAGTAGAAAGGTCACTCTGACCTCTGAACCCTTCCCTTCTTCCCTGAAACAGGTCATAAAACTCCCACGTGAAAGGTGCCTGCCCTGTACCAGGAGGAAAGATGACGTCACCAGAGATGGTATTTGGGGCCAACAAGGCTGTATAAACAAATCTTGCTAAACTAACTTCAATTTTTCTAGTTACTTCTTCACCGTTTGCTACCCCTAGGCCCAAACCTCTTACTTAGCCTTATCAATTCTTCACAAATTTATTATTTCTTTGTCTAAAAAATGCAAAAGCTTTCTGCTCTAGCCACTTCTTTAGGTCTTCATTCTCATGTGAAGGCTCCCACATACATGTAAAAAATCAATAACATTTGCATGCTTTTCTCTTGTTAATCCGTTTTTGTCAGTTTAATTTTTCAGACCCAGCAAGGAACATAAGATGGTGGGGGAAATTTTTCCTCCCCTGTAACAGGAACTGCGTTATTTCAAAGGAGTAAGATTGTAAAGGTGTTATTTTTTTTTTTTGCTTTGCATTTCTGTATTCAAAAAAGAAAAAGGAGAACATGTAGGAACACTTGTTTGCTACAATTAGATCCTAAAACTAACTTTTACTGAGGCTGAAATATAACTGTTAGGGTAGTCAGTGACACCGGCTGTGAAAGAATTCACAAAGAGAAGAAAGCACAGAGAGCAAAGTTTTTATTTTTACTTTCCCAAGGGAGGTAAAGGGCTAGGTGCAGAGATATGGATCAGCTGAGGGAGAGGTTAGGGTTTTGGGCGTTTATCAGCTAATGGGGCGGCTGGAGGGCAGGATGTATCAGTTGGGCTGCAACTTGTTTCAATGTTGCCTTTGGGTGCAGGGTCCAGTGGCCTGGTGTGTCCTGTTTCATAAGTTCCCGCACCCTCTGTGCCTTCAGGGCACTTCCAGTAATTTTCTAGTCCTGAGGAAAAAGGCTCATGAAACAATTAGGGTCAGTCCTGCTGAAACAGGGTGCAGAGCAAAGGGTCCCAAAAATATAGGAGCTATTCCCCACAGCCCTTGGTTGGGGAATGGGAGAGCAGATGATACGGCTTAAGATGTTTTTCATAACAATGGCAAGTGGATAGCTGTGTCCTTCCCGAAGAGAAGCATACTGCTGCCCACCTGGGTAAAAGCTCTACATGACTTTTAGAACGTAAAATGCCAAATATGAGATCACATAGGAAGTCCCTGGTCAGCATTTAAAATAGGCTTCGGTTGCCATGAGGGAAGGGAGCCATGATGTAGCAACCATGAGGTTTGAAAGGGTGTAGAAGTGCCCCCCTGTTCCACCATGAGGTCTAGTGTATAAGGACGTTTCACACAGTTCAGACTAAGGAGATGCCACAGAGTTTTGGATTAGGAGCTGGAGGAAGAAAGAGGAGACCCACTGAAAAACCTGCCTGGAGAACACACTGGCAGAGCTGATGGAGCTGGGAATCAGGAGGACCTGCCTGACCAAGCAGGATCCGTGGGAGATACCTGGGCTGCTGAACTGTGGCTGCTGAGCTGCAGACTTCTGCTTTTCTGAAAGACGGTAATTCTGACTGGTGGATTATGAGTCTGGCCTGGTTTGACAAAAGGAGTCAGGACTACGTGTTTGGGTACTTTAAAGGAGTGAGACTTAATGGCAGAATTCTGCCTCTATTCTAAATCTTTATAACTTTTTTAAAAGATTTTATTTCTTAAGCCCTGGCTGGCATAGCTCAGTGGATTGAGCTCGGGCTGCGAAACAAAGCATCGCAGGTTCGATCCCAGTCAGGGCACATGCCTGGGTTGCAGGCCACAGCCCCCAGCAACCGCACATTGATGTTTCTCTCTCTCTCTCTTTCTCCCTCCCTTCCCTCTCTAAAAATAAATAAATAAAATCTTTTTAAAAATGACTCTTAAAAAAAGAGATTTTATTTCTTCATTTTTAGACACAGGGGAAGGGAGGGAGGAAGAGAGGGAGAGAAACATCAATGTGTGGTTGCCTCTCACGTACCCACTACTGGGAACCTGGCCCACAACACAGGCATTTGCCCTGACTGGGAATCGAACCTATGACCCTTTGGTTCACACACTGGTGCTCAATCCAGTGAGTCACACCAGCCAGGGCCTAAATCTGTATAACTTTTAAATAAACAACCCCTTTCCTTTTTCACCAAACTTGCATTGTGAGTAACACTTCTTGGCAGTGAGCAATCAAACCCCACAGCTGTTCTAAAACAGCCTAAACAGGGTTCTGTAACAATGTCTGATGGAGTCCACCCAGCTCTGGGAAAGAGAGCCAGAGAAAGTGGCTTTTATCCTATTAGTAAACACTCGCTTGTCGAGGACAAATTTGGTTACTAAAGTCTAGGTACCCTGAATTATGCATCTGTTTCCAACCAAAGCGTCTGCTGGGTCCTGATCTTCAGAAGTGTCAGGGTCAGAGGACGGGGAGTCTGGTTCCAGTTCAATCACGAATTTGCTATGTGAACAAAATCAGACCCTTTAACCTGTCTAGGTCTCCATTTCTTCATCTCTAAAATGGGGAGATGGTATTAAACAGAGCGGTAAAATTATGTGAGTATGCAAGAAAACAAGAAGCCAAATAAATACTGTGCTCAGAAAATTTCATCTAGGGCAGTGCACATTATTTTATACAAACTTAAGAAAAGCTGTTAAGGCAACTAAGCACAGAGCTATGGCCGAATATACCTGTTTGTGAGGACGGCCAATAGACTCTGTGCCCACAAGACATTTTAAAAGCCGGGAAGTGAGGCAGCTACCAAAGAGGTCCAGCAAGTGAAGTGAAATTCTACAAAAAAAAATGTTTGAGTCTTCTAAGATGAAAAGTTTATTCAACGAATCTAATGTGTTTTCTAGTTCAAAAGATGTCTGATTTTGCAGACAATAGAAAGAATTGTATTCCTTGCTGCCCCCTTGTGAGTTTTAAGGAAACTGTTCCTTGTTTTATTAAATTTATTTTTTAAATTCAGTAAGTGCTTTTCTTGTGCTGGCACCGTGCTGGTGATGAGAACACAAAAATAAAACACGATGCTGACTTTTTAAGAAATTCACACATTAATAAAGACTATCAATGGGCAAAACATTTATAATACTGTCTGATAAGGACAAGGTCAAGGATTTATTGGACCACCTAAATCAGACAGTTTGCATTTTGGGAGGTGGAGTAGGGCACCCCAAGAAGTCTCCCCAAGGATGGCAAAGAGAGGTGAGCTGTTTCCAAAAGATGTTCAGGGAACGGGACTGACGAGACCCGCTGCTGGAGTGGGACAGGGGTGCAGTGCGAGGGCCAGGGCGGCAGTGCACAGTAACGAACAACTTGGAACATGACTCTGTGGCCAAACCTGGAGGTAATGCCACACCAACACAAAGAAGACTTTCATCAGTCTTTTCAGTTCTTGTAGCATAGTCTCTCTGTGTTATTTTCTATCAGAATCTCAGTCATATTTCATTGAATTTATTGTACTTCTAATATCAGCTATTATCACTTAGCACTTTTAGGGATTTTATTGGGATATGGTTATCATCATTTTATGCTTGATAGCTGTGTATTGTGGGTGAACAAGAGGCCACATACTAACCTGACAAGCTCAGGGGAGGCCAGTGTGGTGGCCTCACAAACGTGGAGACCAAAGTAACCACACAGGATGGTCTGATCATAGAACTTCCTAACTAAGAGTGGGTCGTGGTAAGTAGTCCCGTCCTGGGCCTGTGGCTCCCTTGACAACAGTCAGTCTTCAACTTAGAATTTGTCGATTGTCTTTGTGCACCTAAGGTAGCATGGCTTTGAAATGCAGAGTAATTTTCTTTTCCAGACCTCTTGGAGGCACAACTGCCTGCCCCAGAGCAGGGACCACACTGTCACTATTGCCCACTTAGCATCTCTGTGCTGCAGAGGCTAACTCTCCTGGGGCCGCCCGTGTGAAGGTGGCATGTGTGTCTGTTCCTCTTTTTATCTCAGGGATTCCCCACTTTGTTTTCTCCCACCTCCCAATGAAGTTCATGTAACCCCCCTTAGGGTCTCCTCTTTTGATTTTAATGTATAAAATAAGCTGCAAAACTGCCATTCTCTAAAGCATTTTCTCAATCCGTTCAGATTTTGCTTCCCAATTGCCATTATTTTGACTCAGATAAACTTTTATGAGAACTTTTCTTAAGCTGGATGTCCTTCCATCAACAAGACAAAAGACAGGTAATATTCAAACAAAAGAACACCACCACTCGTGTCACAGGAGAGTTTTTCACAGTAGGCGAAAGCATAGGTGCTGTTGGGAAACAAGGAAGACTTTGCTGCCTTTTTCCCTGTTGGAATCTCTAAGACCACCTACAGGACCAGGCACATTGTTGGTTGGTTGAAATAATAAATTTGAATGAGTAATTAAAAGTGATTGAATTTGAATGAATGAGTAGTTTTAAATCATTGTGAAGCCTGTGAAGAAAGGGTAAGGTTTGGATTGCTAGAAAAAACGGAGAAGAAAGAGCATTTGAGAAAGTGTGAGCCACACATATAAGCTAAGGCTGTTTATCAAAGAAAACATGATTCCAAGTACATGGACTGATTATTAATTAGTGCTAATTAGGGGGCTACTTGAGGGGACAAGTGTCCAAATATAGACAGAATCTGATGTGGGTCTTTTTCTTGAGCCTCAAACGATGATTCACTATACATCTATTCTTTCGAATACAAAGAGACTGTATTCCAGCTTTAGGACCCTCTCTCCTGTACCACTTCTTTCTGAAATGTTGGCCTGGGATACCCACAGCTTCAACTACTTCTTCTCAAGACCTAGATACAAGTCTTGTTCGATAAAAACAATTAGCAGAAGAGAGAACATTCAACAGTTGTAATTACCTAAATGTCCCCCCATTAACCATTTGAATGACTAAATCCTCTACATTGATTGTTTTAATGAATGATAAATAAAACCAAATAACCTCTAGGCTCATTTGATTTCTACAGTGAAAAACTGAACGTCTAGTCATTATACTGCAAGGCCCTGAATCGAACCAGGCAGAGCAAAACAAATAAAGTACAGGGAAAATGGGGTGATGCATGGAAGGGAGCTGGTGTGCAACAGGCCACCCTGGCAAACACATTTGGATTACCAGTAGATGTGAGAGCCCCGCAATGTCACTCACCAGTCAGGAAAATTCTCCCAGGCTTTGCCATGTATAATGGTACAAAAGAATAATAATTGGCCCTGGATGGTGTGGCTCAGTGGATTGAGTGCAGGCCTGTGAACCAAAGGGTCACAGGTTCACTTCCCAGTCAGGGCACATGCCTGGGTTGCCGGCCAGGTCCCCAGTAGGGGGCATGTGAGAAGCAACCACACACTGATGTTTCCCTCTCTTTCTCTCTCCTTTTTGTAAAAAGAATAATTGCTTCCCACTACTTCCTGCCGCCAACCAACATGTAGCTCATATCTGCCCTCTGAAGCATTGCTTCCCTCACTGCTGAATCACTTACCCAATTCCATAAGGCCTGCTAGGAGTATTATGTGTTGTCAGTTTAGACACATTGTAGCAGCGTGATAGTATCTCCGACTCTATCTTGTTCAAACCTGCATTGTTCCCATCGCTTCCAGCTATCTGCTTTGTCTTGCATGTGGACACACTAACCATTAGAGGAATTATGCTTATGGCTTGAGTTTTACAAAAACAGACCATATCCTCCCATTACCCCTTCTCCTGACATAAAAGAAGACTGAACTCTGCACTTTCTTCAGATGGATTTGAGGTACCATTAGAGCTCCCAACATCTCAGTTGGCGCCTTGTTGACCAATAAATCTTCCTTACTCCAAACTCTGACACCTTCTGAAACGCTGGGCACACACACTTTGGACCAGTAACAATATGACTGAGGATTCTTACCTTTTCAAGGTAAGAATTTTGCACAGCACCATCAGAAATCTAGCTGAACATAAGTCCTATAACTAAGGATACACAGAAGAAGCCACATCAAGACTGATAGGAGGAGCAGAGATGTGGAAAGGGCTGGTCCCACACCAGCATGGCCTGCGCACTGGACTTAACTTGGACTCACTCACTCTGAGCTCCAGTACTGGGGCACTGGGGAAGCAGTTTGAAAGATGTTGGGGGCCCACAGGGAGGAAGTGAATTGTTTGGCTTTGGGGCAAGAGCTGAGGAGCAGCTTTCTCAGACAGAAGTGCTGGCAGAGGCCATTGTTCCTTTGCTGAGGCTTACCCCTGCAGGTGCAGGTGGGCACTATATCTGAGTCTCCATCAACCTAATACTGTTCACCCAGCCCTGATGATTACCTGAGACACCATCCCACCCAAATTATGAGCCCACCAAAGCTGCTTCCAGTTGCTTTTCTTGACTCATGCTGCGGGCTTTCCTAAAATCTTTCAAAGGTTCACAAATCCCAAACAGGTAACATCTGGCCTTAGCATACCCCATACCTCTTGCTAAGAAACCTTAAATCTGGCACTAATGGCAGCTGATGTTGGATTTGAAGTTTGGCCTCTCCCAGGCCCCTACAAGCCTAGCACAAGTAGCATCCATCTGCAGATTGCTTGGTAGCTCATTCCAAGTGGCCCCAAGCCGGGCACAAAGTAGTGGCTGACCTTGGTCTGCACCTCCCAGGACCAGTACACCTGGTGGAAAGCTTTAGACCATGCTGGAACATCACCCAACCACTTCCACAAGCGACATACTCAAGAGACGAATTAGGTGGGCACCAGAGCCCCACTGAAGTGAATTCTGCTCCATGGGATGGGCCCCTGCACAGGAAATCCTCCACTGTAATGTGGCTAGTCCTCACAGCTGATCAACCTGAGGATAAATCCCTCCCACTGATATACTAATAGCTTTCAAGGCTCAACTACAACAGGAGGTGGACCTGGAGCACCCAGCAACCTGCACCACCGAACCCTACAGAGCATGCACTACATTAGGCCACTCTACCAAGACTGGGAGACATAGCAGCTCCACCTAACACATAGAAACAAACACAGGGAGGCTGCCAAAATGAGGAAACTAACATGTGCCAAATGAAAGAACAAAAGAAAACTCCAGGAAAAAGTATTCAACAAAATGGAGACAAGCAATCTACCAGATGCAGAGTTTGAAACACTGTTATAAGGATGCTCAGTGAACTTACAGGAAGATGAACTTAGTGAGAACTTCAAAGAAAAAATAGGAAATATAAAAATGGAGATAGAAAAGAAGAAAAGAAACAGTCAGAAATTAAGAATATAATAACTAAAATGAAGAATACATTATAGGCAATCTACAATGGAGTAGATGAAGAAGAGGGTCAAACTGCTGATTTGAAGAATAAGATAGCAGAAAACACCCAATCACAATGGATACTTCAGGGTTACCAACATGTGGATCACTGGGTGCCAAAAGAGAGAGGAAGGAACTAAAAACCTATTTGAAAAAAATGAATGATGCCATGGCTCGGTGATTCAGTTGATTGGAGCATTATCCCATACACCAAAATGTTGCAGGTCCAATCCCTGTTCAGGGCACATACCTATGTTGTGGGTTTGATCCCTAGCTGGGGTGCATACAGGAGAAATTGATCAATGTTTCTCCCTCATGCAACAACCTGGATGGATTTCAAGGGCATTATACTGAGTTAAAAAAAAAAAAGACAATCTCAAAAGTTTACATATTGTAAAATTAAATGACAAAATTATAGCCCTGGCTAGTGTGGCTCAGTGGATTGAGTGACAACCTGTGAACCAAAGGGTTGCTGGTTTGATTCCCGGTCAGGGCACATGCCCACATTGCAAGCCAGGTCCCCAGTGGGGGGTGCCTGAGAGAGGCAACCACACATTGATGTTTCTCTCCCTCTCTGTCTCCCTCCTTTTCCTGCTCTCTAAAAATAAGTAAATAAAATCATTTAAAAAAATAAATGGCAGAATTATAGTGATAGAGAACAGATCAGTCATCACCAGGGTTGGTGACAGGGGAAAAGGGGTGACTATAAGGGGTAATAAAGGGGAGTTTCTTTGTGGCAATGGAACAGTTCTGTATCCTGTTTGTGTTAATGGTTACACAAATCTATATATCTGATACAATTTTATAGCACTGTATAGCAAACAAAATAAATAAACTAGCACATGTGAGAACTGTGAAATCTGAATAAGATCCATAGCTACTTATTGTTGGCATTGTAGTCATGTCAAATTGCTGGTTTTGATAATGTTATCATTGGGGGAAGCTGAGTGAAGCATACACAGGAACTCTCTATACTTTTTCACAGCTTTTGTGAGTACAAAATTATTTTAAATAAAAATTAGAAATTATGTATAATTATATGAATTGTATATTTAATACAAAATGACTGAGTTTTCATTAGGAGGGCTATCAAGTAAAAAATTTACATTGAGAAGATCCTCAAATGTAAACATTAGAGCCATATTTAATATTATGAGTCACTCCAAAAACTTAATAAAAGAGTGACACTCTAAACTGTTACCTGATAATCATGATTAATAAGAAGCAAATTTAGCCCTGGCTGGTGCAGCTCAGGCCTGTACTAAATTGAGCGCTGGATTGAGCACTGGCCTGTGAACCAGAAAGTCGCCAGTTCAATTCCCAGTCAGGGCACATGCCTGGGTTGTGGGCTAGGTCCCCAGTAGGGGGCATGCAAGAGGCAACCAATCAATGTATCTCTCACACATTGACGTTTCTCTCCCTCTCCTCCCCTCTCTCTAAAAGGTAAATAAAATGATTTTTTAAAAAAGAAGCAAATTTAATTTTACTAACCTGGAGCCACAGTTACCAATGGGGTTTCAAGAACAACTGCTTCCACTGAAAGTTTGTTTTTACCCTGGAGAAGCAAGGCCTGTATCTGCTGTGCAGGAGTCACCTGGCCTGAAATGTGACTGGGGGAGGGGGCGTTTACTCTGGTGTTCTCTTAAATAAAGCCTTGTCATATACAAAATTCTAATGTAATTTTACTCAGTATTTACTTGGTATCACATGGAAATTGAATTCTGGCTAAACAAATATTTTGTAAACAAACACCTAATCGCTGAGGAAACCTCCACATAAAAGTTGAGGTAGATTTTAATCCTAATGACACTGAGAGACACATATGACTAAGCACTCCTTTCCGGAGCCACAGTATAAGATGGAGGTGTAGGTAGACACACTGTGCCTCCTTCACAACCAAAAGAAGGACAACAGCAATCTAAAAACAAAAAACAACCAGAACTGATAGAAAATCGAACTGTAAGAAAGTTCAACAACCAAGGAGTCAAAGAAGACATATCCATCCAGGCCGATAGGAGGGGCGGAGACGGGCAGCCAGGCAGAGAGGACTTGTGGCAAGGTGGTGACTGGCAGACCCAGAGAAGCAGCAGATTGTGGAGCAAGGCACACAAGGCAGCAGCAGGCAGACCAGGCCAGGCAGCCGATTGCAGACTGGGCAGTCCCACAATCATGTGCAGATAAACTGGGAGAAACAACTGGAGAGCGAGACAGACCCCCCAACCCAGGGTCCCAGCACAGGGAAATAAAGCCTCAAACCACTGATTGAAAATACCTGTAGGGGGTTGAGGCGGCAGTGGGAGAAACTCCTAGTCTCACAGGAGAGTTCGTTGGAGAGACCCAGAGGGTACAGGAACGTACACAAACCCACCCACACGGGAATCAGCATGAGAAGGGCCCAGTTTGCTTGTGGGAAGAGGGGTAAGTGACTGAAATCTGGCAGAGAGCAGAGCAAGCAGCATTGTTCCCACTTGGACCCCTCCCCCACATACAGTGTCACAATGCACCGACATGGGTGAATACCTAGGGCTCTGCCCCTCACTACATAACAGGTACATCAAGACAAAAAAACAATGGCCCGAATGAAAGAACATATCAAAGCTCCAGAACAAATACAACTAAGTGACAAAGAGATAGCCAACCTATCAGATACACAGTTCAAAACACTGGTAATTAGGATGCTCACAGAATTGGTTGAATTTGGTCACAAATTACATGAGAAAATGAAGGCTACGCTAAGGGAAATAAAGGAAAATGTACAGGGAACCAATAGTGATGGGAAGGAAACTGGGACTCAGATCAATGGTGTGGACTGGAAGGAAGAAAGAAACATACAACCAGAAAAGAATGAAGAAATAAGAATTCAAACAAATGAGGGGAGGCTTAGGAACCTCCAGGACATCTTTAAACATTCCAACATCTGAATTATAGGGGTACCAGAAGAAGAGGAAGAGCAACAAGTAGAAACATTATTTGAAAAATAATAAAGTGGAGCTTCCCCAATCCGGCAAAGGAAATAGACTTCCAGGAAGTCCAGGAAGCTCACAGAGTCCCAAAGAAGTTGGAGCCAAGGAGGAACACACCAAGGCACATCAGAATTATATCACCCAAGTTTAAAATGAAGGAGAGAATCCTAGAAGCAGCAAGAGAAAAGGAGATAGTAACCTACAAAGGAGTGCCCATCAGACTGTCAGCTGATTTCTCAAAAGAGGCCTTATAGACAAGAAGGAGCTGGAAAGAAGTATTCCAAGCCATGAAAGGCAAGGACCTACATCCAAGATTACTCTATCCAGCAAAGCTTTCATTTAGAATGGAGGGCAGATAAAGTGCTTCTCAGATAAAGTCAAGTTAAAAGAGTTCATCATCACCAAGCTCTTATTATATGAAATGTTAAAGGGATTTATCTGAGAAAAAGAAGATAAAAAATATGTACAGTAAAATGACAGCAAACTCACAATTATTAACAACCACACCTAAAACAAAAACAAAAGCAAACAACTAGAACAGGAACAGAACCACAGAAATGGAGATCACATGGAGGGTTATCAACAGAGAAGTGGGAGGGGGAGAGAGGGGGAAAAGATACAGAGAATAAGTAGCATAGATGGTAGGTAGAAAATAGACAGGGCGAGGTTAAGAATAGTATGGGAAATGTTGAAGCTAAAGAACTTATAAGTATGACACATGGTCATGAACTAAAGAGGGGAATGTGGGTGGGAGGGGGTGTGCAGGGCAGAGGGGAGTGAAGGGGGGAAATGGGACAACTGTAATAGCATAATCAATAAAATATATTTAAAAAATAAATATAAATAAATACACAAAAAGTGGGGTCAGGGGGAGTTGAGGAAGAGTGGTGACAGCAGCCCGAGCCCCCCACATCTGTGAGGCTTCACCAAAGGCACTGTGCTGATAAGGGCTTACCTAGATCACCCCATTTCATCCTCACAACAGTCGTGTGAGGAGGAGTTACTTTTGTTGCTTTTTACAGATGAAGATATTGAGACACAGAGAGGTTAAGTAACTTGATCTGAGCCATACAGGTATGAGTAACTGGCGGAACTGGGAACTGCGACTGGTCTCCTAATCTGTATCCACTGTTTTGCCCTCTGCAGCAGCACCTTGGTCCTTATTTGCCTTCCCTCCTTCAGCTTCCCTTCCTGTCAATCCACGTACACGTTTCCCTATTACTGTCATAACCAATTACTACACATTCAGTGGCTTCAACAATACAGATGTATTATCTAGTAATTCTGAAAGTCAGAGGTATAAAATGAGTCTCCTAAGCTAAAATCAAGGTATTGGTAGGGCTGTGTTCCTTCTGAGGCTCTAGGGAAGAACATGCTTCCTCACCTCTTTGCAGCTTCCAGAGGCTGCCTGTGTACCCAAGCCTGTGGCCTCATCCCTCCATCTCCAAAACCAGCAGCCTCAGGCCCAGTCCTTTTCATATCGCCATGTCTCTGGTTGTCTCTCTTCTGCCTCCCTCTTCCATTTGTAAGGACCCTTGTGATTACATTAGGCCCACCTGGATAATCCAGGATACTCTCCTCATTGCAAATTCATCAGATTAGCAAACTTAATTCCCCTTTACCATGTTACCTCACACTTTCACGAGATCTAGGAATTAGGACATGGAAATCTTGGGGTGGGGGAAAATATTCTGCCTATCACAAGCCATAATGCTGGCATTGAAATAATCTTTTATCATTATTTCAGATGGCCATTCTTTTCCATTCCTATCAATTCTAAGTTTTTTCACTTATCTGTTTATACTCCTGCCTTGTTCTTCACAATTGATGTGACTTAGGAATACATACTATGGTATACAAATTTTCCACTTAAAAAATCAGGACCTAAGAGAGAATTCCAGGAAGATAGTAGATAAGAAGCACCAGGAATCTGTCTCCCCACCTAAACAACAACTGCACTGGAAGAATCTGTCTGATGTAACTACTTTGGAACTCTGGAGTCTATTTGAAGGTTTGCAACTTCCAGGGGAATGCCTGGATGGCAACTGGAGTTAATTTTGGTCGCTTTTAACTCTCAGCTTAGCCACAGTCACTCATCCACCTCCCTCAGACCCATGGCAGGTAGCTATGCACACGCTCCCACAGCACACAGCACACAGGTGGTGTGAGCCAGAATATGCAATAAGAACCCTGTCCTCTACAGGCAGCTGGGGTGGAGAGGACACATGGCAAGGTGGTGGCTGGAGGACCAGGATATCTCACATTCACATGTGGATAAGCTGAGTGGAACAACTGAGGAACGAGACAGACCCCACAACCCAGGATTCCAGCTCAGGGAAATAAAGCCACAAAACCTCTGACTAAAAAAACCTGTGGGGATTGAAGTGGTGGGAGAAACTCCCAGCTTCATAAGAGAGTTCATTGGTGGGGCCCACAGGGTCCTAGAACATACACAAACCAACCCACCCAGGAATCAGCACAAGAAGGGCCCAATTTGCTTGTGGGTAGTGGAAGAAGTGAGTGAAAGCCAACTGAGAGCTGAGCAAGAGGCATTGTCCCTTCTTGGACCCCTCCCCAACAGACAGCACCATAACATAGCAAACTGGGTTGCCCCACCCTGGCAAATACCTAAGGCTCCACCCCTTACAATGTAACAGGTGTTCTGAGACAAAGAAATATGGCCCAAATGAAAGAACAGATCAAAGCTCCAAAAATAGAACCTAAGCAATGAGGAGATAGCCAACCTACCAGATGCAGAGTTCAAAACACTGGTAATCAGGATGCTCACAGAAATGGTTGAGGACAGACACAAAATAAAGGAAGAAGTGAAGGCTATATGAAGTAAAATAAAAGAAAATGTACAGGGAACCATCAATGAAGGGAAGGAAAATGGCTCTCAAATCAAAGATTTGGAACAAAAGGAAGAAAGAAACATCCAAAGAGAACAGAATGAAGAAAAAGAATTCAAAAAAATGAGGACAGGATAAGGAACCTCCGGGACAACTTTATATGTTCCAACATCTGAATCATAGGGGTGCCAGAAGGAGAAGAGGAAGAGCAACAAACTGAAAACTTATTTGAACAAATAATGAAGGAGACCTTCCCCAATCCGGCAAAGGAAATAGATTTCCAGGAAGCCCAGGAAGCCCAGAGAGTCCCAAAGAAGTTGGACCCAAGGAGGAACACACCAAGGCACATCAGAATTACATTACCCAAGTTTAAAGATAAGGAGGAAATCTTAAAAGCAGCAAGAAAGGAGACAGTTCCCTACAAAGGAGTTCCCATCAGACTTTCAGCTGAATTCTCAAAAGAGACCTTGTAGGCAAGAAGGGGCTGGAAAGAAGTATTCCAAGTCATGAAGGGCAAGGACCTACATCCAAGATTGCTATATCCAGCAAAGCTTTCATTTAGAATGGAAGGGCAGATAAAGTGCTTCCCAGATAAGGTCAAGTTAAAAGAGTTCATCACCACCAAGCTCTTATTAGATGGAATATTAGAGGGACTTATCCAAGAAAAAGAACATCAAAACTATGAACATTAAAATAACAACAAACTCACAACTATCAACAAAGCTGAACCTAAAAAACAAAAACTAACCTAGCAGACAATTAGAACAGGAACAAAATCACAGAAATGGAGATCACATGGAGGGTTATCAGTGGGGAGCGGGAGGGGGAGAGAGGGGGAAAAGATACAGGGAATAAGAAGCTTAAATGGTAGATACAAAATAGACAGAGGAGGTTAAGAATAGCATGGGAAATGGAGAAGCCAAAGAACTTGTATGTAGGACCATGGACATGAACTAAGGGCTGGTGACTGCAAGAGGGGAAGAGTGTGCAGGGCAAAGGGGCATAAAGGGGAGGTAAAAAATGGGAAAACTGTAATAGCATAATCAATTAAGTATACTTTAAAAAAAACAGTCCTTTAAATATTGGGGCTCTGTGCCCTGATCACTGAGTGCTGAGCTGATCACAGAGCAGCAGAAACAGAGAAGGGCAGCCGTTGCACTGCTCCCCTGCCTGGTGGCAAGCATCTCCCCTGCTGCCTGAAGCAACTCCTGTGAGATTTAAAGGGTTGGCCTCTTTTTCCCAACCCCCTTCATTGTTCTCTTTTCTTTATTTTAGGAGCCAGAAAAACACCCGGACACTGTAAAGCAACTATATACGGGGGGGAGACTAGAAAGTTACCAGACATGCCCAGGGAAAGTCACAGGCTTAAAAAAGATCTGGCCCTGGCCAGGTAGCTCAGTCAGTTAAAGCATCATCCCCATATGCCAAGGTTTCAGGTTTGATCCCCAGTCAGGGCACATACAAGAAAACAACCAATGAATGCATAAATAAATGGAATAACAAATTGATGTCTCTCATTCTCTCTCTATCCCATTCTCTCCCTCTCTCTCTCTCTCTCTCTCTCTCTCTCTCTCTCTCTCTCTCTCTCTCTCTCTCTCTCTCTCTCTCTCAAATCAATCAATAAATTGTTTTTTAAAAAAGACCTGAAAAGACCTTAAGTCTATACCTCAAGTTGATCCTTGGAAGAGACAGCCTGCAACTTTTTAAAAGGAAAATAAAACCAAACCAAAAGCCAGAAACCTTAGGGAAGAGAGAAAATCTGGTTTTCAGAGTCACCATATGATTAAATTCAAATGTTCATGTTGTCAACAACAAAAATCACAAAACATACAAAGAAACAGGAGTGTCTGGCCCATTCAAAGGCAAAAAACAAACTCAAACCAAACTTTCCCAGGAGAAACTAGATGGTGGACCTATTACACAAAAACTTTTTAAAAACTGCCTTAAAGATTCTCATTTTTACTTTTGATTCTATTATTCTCATCATCAGACTCTAGCAGCAATTGCTGAAGTTCCTCAACATCTCTTGGACAGTCATTTTCAACAGTAAATGAAAAAAAAAGCACAACACTGATTTCAAAGTTTGAAAAAAAAAAAAAACCATGCCAACACTGACTTCAGAGTTCACCGTATCTCTCAGATACAATTTACTATCAAATATCACAACCCCTTATAAAACACCTGTTTTCACCAAACTGATGGCTTAAACGTTATGGCTTAACATTAGTCATGTACCAACATACAGCTGGTGGTGACCTTGAACCTAAGCACCCAATGTATGTAACAATGTTTAAGAAGAGTGTATCTCTCAGATCAGCCATTATTTCCACAGGATTAAGGAGAGTACTTGAACAACACATAATAAACTAGATCTAACTAGATCTAAAAGACACACACAGAAAACTTTTCTCAAGTGTACATGGATGTTCTCCCAAATAAACCATACATTATGCCACAGATTAAGTCTCAATAGATTTTAAAAGATAGATATAATGCAAAGTATCTTCTCTGTCCACAACAAGATGAAGTTGGAAATCAGTCACAGAGGAAAACTGGAAAATTAATACATTTGTAGAAGTTAAACAACACACTTTTTTCATTTTTACTTTTTATTTTTTACTGTTGTTTGAGTACAATTTTCTGCCTTTTGCCCCCACCACTCCCCACCACCTGAGCCCTCCCCACCTCCCTCCCCTGTTTCTAACCACCCCCACCTTCTTATTGTCCATGTGTCCTTTATAATAGTTCCTGCAAACGCTTTACCCTTTTCCCCTATAATCCCCATCCCTTTTCCCTCTGGTCACTGTCAGCCTGTTCTCAATTTCAGTGTCTTTGTAAACAACACACTTTTAAATGACCAATAAATCAAAGAAGAGATCACAGGATCATTAGAAAAATAGATAGACACTAATGAAAACAGAAACACAACATACCAAAATACATGGGACACAGCAAAGCAGTGGTAAGGGGAAAATTTATAGTTATAAACATTTACATTAAAAACCAAGAAAGACCTCAAGTCAACAACTTAACTTTATAACTTAGGAAACTAGAAAAAGAAGGGAAAAAAAGCAAAGCTAGCAGAAAGAGAAATAATAAAGATTAGAGCAGAGATAAATGTAAAACAGGGTAGAAAAACAATAGACAATATCAATGAAACCAAAAGTTGGTCCTTGAAAACAACAAATTTGACAAATCTTTAGCCAGGAAAAGGTAGAGAAAATACAAATTACTAAAATAAAATAAAGTCAAGACATTATGAATGATTCTACAGAAATAAAAAGGATTGTAAGAGAGTACTATGGACACCTGTATGCCAATGAATTAGATAACCTAGATGAAATGTACAAATTCTCAGAAGCACAAAATCTTCCAAGTCTAAATCATTTTTAAAATAGACCTATAACTAGTAAGAAGATTGAATCAGTAATTAAACAAAACCTCATGACAAATAAAACACCTAGACCTGATGGCTCAATGGCAAATTCAATCAAACATTTCAAAAAGAACTAATACCAGTTCTTCTCAAACTTTTCAAAAAATTGGCTTCTGGTCAAGGTGGTGGTCTATGTAAATGCAGTACTTGCATCCTCCCACAACCACATCAAAAATATTACTAAACTAGAGAAAACCATCATTCAGAACCACCTGAAATCCGACTGAATGGAAGTCCTACAACTAAGGACATAAAGAAGCAGCCACATCGAGACTGGTAGGAGGGGCAGAGATGGGGAATAGGCTAGTCCCACCCCCTTGTGTGGTGGATAAAAGTCAGGAGGGATTTCTCAGATGCAGAGGGCCCTTTGAGGAGTGAGGGGTCCCAGCCCCACACGAGGCTCTCAAGCCCAGGGTTCCAGTGCCAGGAAAAGAAGTCCCTATAAGTTCTGGCTGTAAAAACCAGCAAAGACTGTGGCTGCATGAGACAGAGGGCTTCTAGACTCTCAGGCAGTTCTTCTTAAAAGGCCCATCAGTGAACTTACTTGGACATACTCACTTGTGCTGAAGCAGCAGCTCAAAAGGCACCAGGGCCATACAGGGAGGAACTAAAGTGCCTATCATTTGGAGTGGGAAGTGGAGGGCAGATTTCTCCCAGACAGAAGGGCTGGCAGAGGCTATTGTTCCTTTTCTGAGCCCTCCTCCCACAGAGCCAGCAGGAGGGCACTATATCTGAGTCTCCATCAACCTGGCTACCACTGTTCACCTTGCCCTGGTGATTCCCTGAGACCCAGTCCCACTAAGCTATCTGGGCCCACCTAAGCTATTTCCAGTCACTTTTCCATACAAATGGCCTGTCTTTGCTCATGCTTCAAACTTTTCCTAAAACCTCTCAAACAAGCAGCCTCTAGCCTCAGCATATCCATAGCTCTTACTAAGCAGACCAGGTCCAGCACCAGCAGCAGCCAGCCTTGGTTCACAGCTTGGCCTTGCCTGGGTACTTCCACATCCAGCAGCCATCTGCAAATCACTCTATAGCTTGTGCCAGGTGGGCCCAGGCAGGGCACAGGAGGTGGCTGACTTTGCACCTCCCAGGAGGCCCCAGTGCCAGCACACCCAGTAGACAGCTTCGGACCATGCCCAATTACAACACTACCATCTCCATAAGTGACACACCTAAGGGGCAGGCTCAGTGAGCACCAAAGCCCTACTGAAGCAAGACCTGCTCCATAGGGCCAACTCCTGCACTGCAGTTCCTCCTCTGTAGTCAAACCGGTCCTTGCAGTCAATCAGCCTGGGGGTCAGTCACTCCCGGTGATGCTAACAGCAATCAAGGCTCAACTACAACAGAACAGTGCACACAGCCCTCACAGTGGTGCACCTGAATGGTGTAGCTCAGGTGACTGGAGAGACTGCATCACTGGGCCCTACAAGACACCTACTACACAAGGCCACTATATCAAATCCAGAGGATGTAGCAGCTCTACCTAATATATAGAAATAAACTTAGGGAAGCAACCAAAATGAAGAGACAAACAAACAGGTCCCAAATGAAAAACAAGAGAAATTTCCAGAAAAAGAACTAAATGAAATAGAGGCAAACAAACTACCATATACAGAGTTCAAAATATGGTTATTAAGAATGCTGGAGGAACTTATTGAGAACTTCGACAGCATTAAAAAGGGATATAGAAATAACAGAAAATACCCTGGCCAAGGTAGCTTAGTTAGTTGCAGTATCATCCCACCAAAAGGTTGCAGGTTCAGTCCTTAGTCAAGGCACATATCTAGGTTGTGAGTTTACTACAACCTAGCTGTAACCAGCAACCAGCTGGTGTGTGTGTGGGAGGCAACCAATAGATGTTTCTCTTTCTCTCTCTCTCTCCCATCCCCCTCTCCTTCCACCCCTCCATTTCTCTCTCTCTAAAATCAATAAAAACATCTTCAGGTGAGGATTTTTTTTCAAATTTTAAAAATGAAACCATAGCATGCCCTGCCTGGCTCAGTTCATTGAGCATCACAAAGCAAAAGGTCACCAGTTCAATTCCCAGTCAGGGCATATGTCTGGGTTTCGGGCCAGGTCCCCAGTTGGGTGACATGTGAGACACAACCAATTGATGTTTCTCTCACACATGGATGTTTCTATTCCTCTCTTTCTTCGTCCCTTCTCCTCTCTCTAGAAAGAAAGAAAGAAAATATTTTAAAGAAAGAAAGAAACCATAAAAAGAACCAGGCAGAAATGAATGATACACTAAAATAAAGAATAATTTACAGGGAATCCACAGTAGCAAAAATAATGACAAGAATCAAATCAGCAGTTTGGAATATAAGGAAGCAAAAAACACCCAATCAGAACAGAAAAAAAAAAAAGAAGAAGAAGAAGAATTCAAAAGAAATGAAGATAGTGTAAGGAGCCCCTGGGACAACTTCAAGCATACCAACATTCACATTATGAGGGTGCCAGAAGGAGAAGAGAGAGAGTGAGAAACTGAAAACCAATTTAAAAAATAATGACTGAAAAATTCCCTAACCTGGAAAGGAAAGAGACATACAAATCCAGGAAGCTCAGAGAGTCCCAAACAAGTTGGACCCAAAGGGGCCCACACCAAGACACATCATAATTAAAATGCCAAAAGTTAAAGACAAAGAGAGAATCTTCAAGCAGCAAGAAACAAGTAGTTAGTTGCCTATAAGGGAGTTTCCATAAGACCATCAGCTGATTTCTCAATAGAAATTTTGCAAGCCAGAAGGGATTGGCATGATTCACAGTGATGAAAAGCAAGGACCTACAACCACAGTTACTCTACCCAGAAAAACTATCATTTAAAATTGAAGGACAGATAAAGAGCTTCCCAGACAAGAAAAAGCTAAAAATATGAACAATAAAATGTTAATAAATACATATCTATCAACAATTGAATCTAAAAATAAATAAATAAATAAATAAATAAACTAGCAGAACAGAAACAGACTTACAGACACAGACAACATTTTTACAGCAGCCAGATGGAAGAAAGGTTTGGGGGATGGGTCATGAAGGTGAAGGGATCAAGAAGCACAAACTGGTAGTTACAGAATAGTCATGGGGATGTAAAGTACAGTTTATGGAATACAGTGAATACTAGCTATGTATGGAGTCAGGTGAATATGAGATTTATTGGGATGATCACTTAGTAAGTTATATAATGTCTAATCACTGAGGTGAATACCTGAAACTAATATAATACTGTATGTCAAATGTAATTGAAAAATTAAAAAATGAGATAACATACAAAAAAACCTTCAAAAATTGAAGAGGAGGGAACACTTCCAAGCTCATTCTATGAGAACAGCATTACCCTGATACCAAAGCCAGACAAACACACTATAAAAAAAGAAAACTACAGACCAATATCCTTTATGAATACTGATGCAATAATCAACAAAATACTAGCAAGCCAAATTCAGCAGCATATTAAAAGTATTGTGACCAAGTGTAATTTATTACTGGAATGATAGAAGGGTTTAACAGATGACAATCAATCAATGAAATAAACTACATTAACAGAATAAAGGAAAAAATCTTCATGATCATTTCAATTTATACAGAAAAAACATTTGACAAATTCAACCTCCTTTCATAATAAAAAAAAATTCAACAAACTAGGAATAGGAGGAAGCTACCTCAACATAATAAAACCATATATGAAAAATCCACAGCAAACATCATACTTGATAGTGAAAGTCTGAAAGCTTTTCCTCTGTGATAAGGAACAAGGTAATGTTACCCGCTTTCACCACTTCTCTTCAACATAGTACTAGAAGCCCCAGCCAGAAAAAAGGATGAATAAATAAATGGCATTTAAATCAGAAAGTAAAAAGGGAAATTATCTCTGTTCCCAGGTGGTACAATCTTCTATGTAGAAAACCTTAAAGATTTCACAAGGGAGACTTCTGGCCAAAATGGAGCCATAGGTAGACACACTGTGCCTCCTCACACAACCAAAAGACAGACAACAACAAATTTAAAAACAAGAACAAACCAGAACTGACAGAAAATTGAACTGTATGGAAGTCTGACAACCAAGGAGTTAAAGAAGAAATATTCATTCACACAGGTAGGGGGCAGGGGGGAGACAGGAGGAGAGGATTCGAGGCAAGGGGGCAGCTGGAGGACCAGGAGAGGCAGCAACTGGCAGAGTGGGCAGTCCCACGTTTGCATGCAGATAAACTGGGAGGAGCAAATGGGGAGCAAACAGACCCTGCAACCCAGGGTTCAAGCTTGGGGAAATAAAGACTCAAAACCTCTGACTGAAAAAATCTGTGGGGGTTGTGGTGGCGAGAGAAACTCCCAGCCTCACAGGAGAGTTCATTGGAGAGACCCACAGGGTCCCAGAATGTACACAAGCCCATCCACCCAGGAATCAGCACCAGAAGGGTCCAATTTGCTTGGGGGTAGTAAAAGAAGTGACTGAAATTCAGCTAAGAGCTGAGCAAGCAGCATTGTTCCCTCTCAGACTCCTCCCCCACATACAGCACCACAATGCAGTGTTGTGGTTGCCCCACCCTGGTGAACACCTAAGGCTCTGCCCCTTACTACAAAACAGGTGCTCTGAGACAAAAAAAAAAAAAAAGGTCCAAATGGAAGAACAAATCAAAGCTCCAGAAAAAATACAACTAAGCAACAAAGAGCCAACCTATCATATGCACAGTTCAAAACACTGGTAGTCAGGATGCTCACAGAATTGGTTGAATTTGGTCACAAATTACATGAGAAAATGAAGGCTATGCTAAGGGAAATAAAGGAAAATGTACAGGGAACCAATAGTGATGGGAAGGAAACTGGGACTCAGATCAATGGTGTGGACCAGAAGGAAGAAAGAAACATACAACTAGAAAAGAATGAAGAAATAATAATTCAAAAAAATGAGAAGAGGCTTAGGAACCTCCAGGACATCTTTAAACGTTCCAACATCTGAATTATAGGAGTACTAGATGGGGAAGAGGAAGAGCAACAAGTGGAAAAATTATTTGAACAAATAATAAAGGAGAACTTCCCCAATCCAGCAAAAGAAATAGACTTCCAGGAAGCTCATAGAGTCCCAAAGAAGTTGGATCCAAGGAGGAACACACCAAGGCACATCAGAAGTACATTAGCCAAGTTAAAATGAAGGAGAGAATCCTAGAAGCAGCAAGAAATGAGGAGACAGTTACCTACAAAGGAATTCCCATCAGACTGTCAGCTGATTTCTCAAAAGAAACCTTACAGACAAGAAGAAGCTGGAAAGAAGTATTCCAAGCCATGAAAGGCAAGGACCTACATCCAAGGTTGCTCTATCCAGCAAAGCTTTCATTTAGAATGGAAGAGCAGATAAAGTGCTTCCCAGATAAGGTCAAGTTAAAGGAGTTCATCATCTTGAAGCCCTTTTACATGTTAAATGTTAAAGGGATTTATCTAAGAAAAAGAAGATGAAAACTATGAACAGTAAAATGACAACAAACTCACAACTATCAACAACTGACCCTAAAAAAAAAGCAATAACAAACTAAGCAAACAACTAGAATAGGAACAGAATCATAGAAATGGAGATCACATGGAGTGTTATCAGCAGGGAGTGGGGGAGAATGGGGGGAAAGTTACAGGGAATAAGAAGCATAAATGGTTGGTACAAAATAGACAGGGGGAGGTTAAGAATAGTATGGGAAATGTAGAAGCCAAAGAACTTATATGTACGACCCATGGACATAAACTAAAGGAGGGGAATGATGGTGGGAGGGTGGTACAGGGCAGAAGGGAAAAAAGGGGGGAAATGGGACAACTATAATAGCATAATCAATAAAATACATTTAAAAGAAGATTTCAGAATAATTAATTCATTAATTTAAAAGATTTCACATGGAAATTGTTAGAACTAATAAGTGAATTCAGCAAAATAACAGAATGCAAAATCAATCCAAAAAGTCAGTTGCATTTTTTTTTAGAGAGAGGGTAGGGAGGGAGAAAGAGAAACTTCAATGTGAGTAACCTCAGTTGGTTGTCTGTAATGCACGCCACATTAACTGAACCCTCAGCCCAGCCCTGTACTCTGACTAGAATTGAATCGGCAACCTTTTGCTTTGTGGTACGACACCCAAACAACTGAGCCACACCAGTCAGGGCTCAGTTGCATTTCTGAATACAAATAATGAACAACTGAAAATGAAATTTTAAAAACTGTTACACTTAACGATATCATCAGAAAAATAAAATACTTAGGAATTAACTTACCTAATGAGGTAGAAGACATATACAATGAAAAAAACAAAATGTGCTGAAATTAAAGAAGACATATATAAATGGAAACACACCCCATGTTCATAGATTAGAAGACTTAATATTATTAAAACGTCCTTACTATCCAAAATGACCTGCAAAGTCAATGCAATTTCTATCAAAATACAAATGACATTTTTTGAAGAAAGAGAAAAACCATCCTACAATTCATATGGAATTTCAAGGAACCCAGAATAGCCAAAACAATCTTGAAAAAGAAAAAGTTGGAGGTCTTATAATTCCTGATTTTAGAACTTGTTACAAAGCTGCTGTAATTAAAACAATATGGCACTGGCATAAAAATAGACATATCAGCCAGTGGAAGAGAACACAGAGCCCAGAAATAAACCCTCACATATATCATCAATTGATTTTCAACAAGGGTGGCAAGACCATTCAATGGGAGGAAGGAAGTCTTTTCAACAAATGGTGCTGGGAAAACTGCACATCCACATGCAAAAAAAATGAAGTTAGATTCTTACCTAACACAAAAATTGAGTCAAAATGGATCACAGACCTAAACTTGAGACCTAAAATATAAAACTCTTAGAAGACAAGAGAGCAAAAGCTATAAGACATTGGATTTGGCAATGATTTCTTGCATACGACACCAAAGCTAGAGGCAACAAAAGAAAAAATAAACAATTTGGACTTAATGAAAATTAAAATTTTTGTGCATCAAAGGACACTTTCCACAGTATTCCCCAGCAATCACCACAGCTTCCTGCTTCCACACTATTTGGCAGGAACAGGCACTAATCCCCCAGCCCGGATGGCCACACAGAGCTGGCCCCCTGCACCTTCTCACAGTGCTCTCAGACCACCCCAAAGCCCCCACTGCTGCTCCAGCACTGTGCAGCCACGGCCACCTCTCCTCAGTCCCCCACCACAACTAACACACGCCCCTCGCTGGTGGGCTGGAACCACCACGAGGACTCCAAGGCCACCATCATCCACCTCCTGTGACTACCCGTCCATGTCTCACCACTTTGACTGCAGTGATGTGCCACTGAAGAACTTTGCCCAATATTGTTTTCACCAGTCTCATGAGGAGAGGGAGCATGCTGAGGAACTGATGAAACTACAGAACCAACAAGGTGAACAAACAAACCTTCCTTCAGGATATCAAGAAACCAGACCCTGCTGACTGGGGGAATGGGCTGACTGCAACGGAATGAGTTATACTTGGAAAAACGTGTCCATCAGTCACTACTGGACTTGCACAAACTGGCCACTGACAAAGACAACCTCCCCCCGTGACTTCACTGAGGCGCATTACCTGAATGAGCAGGTGAAAACCATCAAAGAACTAGGAACCACAAAAACAACGTGTGCAAGATGGGTTCCCTAATCTGCCATGGCTGACTGTCTCTTTGACAGGCACACCCTGCGAGACACTGGTGACAGCTCAGCCTTAGGCCAGCTTCCCACAGCTGCGGGGGTGACATCCCTGACACTGGGGCAGTGCATGCATGTTGAGGTTGCCTTTACCTTTTCCATTACCAAAATACTTACTTAAATTCTTTCATTTGTACCATTCCTTCAAATAAAGCAATTTGGTACCCCTCTTTTAAAAAAGGATGCTTTGAAGAAAGTGAAAAAGTTAATCCATGCAGGTCATGCTATTATATCTTAGAAGGGATTAATATGCAGAATATGTATAGAATTCCTAAGACTGAACAACAACAACAAAAAAAACAACAAAGGACTGGTTCAAAAAGGGACAAAGGACTTGAGCTGACACTCCTTTAAAGAAGATATTTGAATGGCCAATAAGCATCTGAAAAGATGTTCAACATCACTTCTCACTAGGTAAATGCAAATCAAAATCACAATAAGGTGCCACTTCATATCCATTAGGATTACTACTATCAGGAAATCGGAAATAACAAATGTTGGCAAGGATGTCGAGAAACCGGAGCCCTTGAGCACTGTTGGCACAAATGTATGCTGGTGTAGCCACTGTGAAAAGAGTGTGGTAGTTCCTCAAAAAATTAAAACTAAATTTAGCATATATGATCCAGCAATTCCACTCCCCGGTGTATACCCCAAATGACTGAAAGCAGAGTCCCAAAGGTACATCCGTATGATTCCATTTACCTTAGGTAGCTAGAGCAGTCAAAACCATAGGGACAGAAGGCAGGGTGGTGGGCTGGGAGAGGGGGCAATGGGAGTTAGTGTGTAATAGGTGTGGAGTTTGCTTTGCAAGATTAAAAGAGTTCTGGGGATGGACAGTGGTGATGGACACTCAGCAACGTGAAAGTACTTAATGCTGCTAAACTGTATACTTTAACATGGTTAAGATGGTGATTTTTATGTGTATTTTACCATAAAGTTTTTTAAATCATGGCTAATTCAGGCCAAATTCAATAAGCGTAGATGTAGATCTTAAGTTTCTATGTAGTCAGTAAATTAAGCAACACGTTGGACCTGCCATCCATCCCTCTAGTACCTCTCGCACATTCCAGAGGCATATTTTACAATCAAGTGTCCCATTGCTTTTGACAAGTGAGGCAAAATTATACTTTAGCCAAACTATCTCAAGCATGATTTTAGAATAAAAGCATTGTCATACGGGCAAAGACTCAAAAAATTTACATCCCAAGCATCCTTTCTTAGGAGACTACCATATGACAAAAGTTTGTCCTTAAATGCCAATAGAAGGTATCACGTATTTTTCTCGTTTCTCTCCAAAGGAAGGGACCACATTTTACACTTCTTTTACTCAACAGGATTTTGAGACTGTGTTCATACCATATTAGAGGTTCACTAAATATTATTTATTCTAGAGGTATTACAAACAGTAAGCGAAACTTCCATGAGCAGCGACTAGAGGAGGAAGGACGTCACCAGGGACTCGCAGCGGCTGAGGCTCATCTCTCTAGCCATTCTTCGTCCAGTGGCACTCCGCTATCGGGTTCCGCCGAGCCCATCCAGCTTCACCTCTAGTTCCTACCAATATATGCCTCCCAGCTAAAATGTCCTTGGCTGCTTCTTCCAGAAATGATCTTTATTAATATTCTCCATAATCACTAACTATGTTCAACAATAAAATTACAAATTTGGGCACTTTCTCTTGCTTGTCAAGAAACTTCTCGGGCGCTGGCTCAGTGGACTGAGTGTCAGCCTGAGAACCAAAAAGCTGCTGGTTCAATCCAGTCAGGGCAACTGACTGATATTTCTCTCCTTCTCTTTCACCCTCTCTTCCACTAGATCTAAAAATATATAAATAAAACCTTTTTTTAAAAAAATATCTATAGTCCTGGCTGGTGTAGCTCATTGGATTGAACGCAGGCTGCAAACCTAAAGGTCACTCCTTCCATTCCCAATCACGGTACATGCCTGGGCTGTAGGTCAGGTCCCCGGTAGGGGGCGTGCAAGAGGGGACCACACATTGATATTTCTCTCCCTCTCTCCTTCCTTCCCCTTCTCTCTAAAAATAAAATAAAATAATAAAATAAGTTATCTGTAAAAAAAGAGAAACTTCTTGGGTTAAGAAAACAGTTGTGCCCGCTTCCAAGGAAATGTCTCCGCAGTTCCACTAAGCCCCAGTAGGTGGCAGTGACACTGTATAAACCGGTTCCAGTTTGATCACTCACTGTTTATTGAAAGAATCCATCTCCTTTGCTATTGAGGTTACAATATTTATTTTTAGGGTAACTTGATGGGCCTTGTCTGTAATTTAACAATATTGGAATCAAATTCTGATATCTAATCGCATGAAGAGAAGCTCTATTAGATTTCAATTAGAATTCACTCTGATTTGATTATAAGGTTTTAGCCATTCAAATGTCTAATAGGAAAACATTAAGGCAATTGCAGCTGTCTGGAGTTATTACGTTTGCCATCGTTTTCACACAGTGATGCATGTAAAAACTGGGCCACAAAATGTGTTTTCAATGGTAGAGACAAAGAATGATGGCTTACTGGGGTGCGGGGCACTATTAAAGCATTTTGCTGTTATGTCTGGCATATGACGTCATTTTTTATTAGGAGGGAAAGAGGAGTGTAGGTTGTTTGCCATTTAGCTATTTTCCAAAAAGATATTCTTCATTCTCCATCTGCAATATGGTTTCATCTGGCAAAAGAAAAGAGGAATTAGGCAAGTTTCCTTTTCCTTTTCTAATTGAACTGAATTACATTTGAACTGAACCGGCTGACCACACAGAAACTCACCTCCTGCGCAAAGACCTTCCTGAGTAAATGGGATCGGGTTTTCCCTTCTCCCCTAACAGTCTTCCTAGGGGCAGACAGTAGAGGGTTTTACCCAAGTGCTAGGCCACGCAGCGAGGTTGTTGAGACATGCATTGAACATAAAAGGAGTAGTCGGACTAAGTGGACATAAAAGTCACTTCAGCCCCTACAGTCTAAGATTCTAGGTATCAACAAAAAAACTGCCCTGCCCTAAAGAGCCCCAAGGGCGAGACTGTTTTCCTGGGGCCTTGGAGGGGCCCTCAGGTTACATTTTCCTGGGTGGGACAGGCAGCAAACTTCACAGAAAGTCGCCCTCTCCCCTTTGTGGGTCACTCAGAGCCAATTCAAGTCTGAAAAAATAAACCTCAATAATGAAATCTCATGTGTTTTTATATCCAATACTTTGTAATTTTTATTCACAAATTGATAATCTGTCAATATGGCTTCAAAACTATACTCTGTTCAAGGAAATGAATGTGGTCTCTGAAGACTGAAAACCAAATTTTAAGGGAAGCTTAGAATTCTCTTTTGTTCCAGAAAATATTTCTCATGTACCAATGTGAAAATACTAATGCTCATAAATATCCCTACGTTCTCAGAGGTCTAGGACAAAACCTCTTAGAGTCCAGGACTGCTTCTTTTTAGTCCATGTTTTTGTGCAGCCCCTGGCCTGAAACTCCACAGACAATAGCCAAGCACTTCACTGTGCCATAGACCAGTCCTACTCCAGCTCACACTGTCTGCGTGAGAACAGGAGAGAATGCAAACCTTTCTCAGAGCAATGACCCACCCAGCCTAGTGGTTTCCCTTTGGCTGTGGCAATTGTTAAAGATTTCTTTATGTTTGAATACAAGTTCAGAAACCTTCCAGAAAGACCAAACACCCTAGTCTGTCTTTTAATGTGTTATCAGTCTTTTACAACTCTTCCCCCTCGCCAGTACAGATGGCTGTGGGATGGGCCAGAAAAGGTTTGACCATAAAAAGAATGTAGGCTAACAAACTGAAGGTCTGAGCCACCGCCCACAACTCATATGGGTGGGGTCGATTTTTCCCAGAAGTGCAGACAATGTAATTCCGTAATACAGGAAATATGTGGACAGCATTGCCAGGGCAATGCTCTCAAACTGTAGTGAAGAGGTCAGGGTAGGGTGTGGATTGGGGAAGGGCATGAGCAAAGCACATATACACATCTAAAGGATGGCCAAAGACACATATTTCCTTCTCTATCCGTCTCTCCAGACCTGTTTCCATTCAATTGTTTGGAGAGAGACACATCTGAACAAACTCATTAGACACTCTGGAGGGAACTGCTCTAACCCTTCAGTGTTGGGAGACCCACAGCTCAGGTTTTTGACCTGTTGGTCCCTCAAACATTAAAAGTACAATTTAGTACAAGAGAAACCAAATGACATTTTATGGGAAAATTTCCTAAAAGTTAAAAATCAATTTCTAAGGTCCCAGCATTGCTCTGACTTAAGTCTCTTGTCTCTGACTCATGCTCTGTTCCTCCTCCTCTGCCTCAGCCCACTGCCCTCACCCCGATTCCCTGCTGCTCCTCAGAGAGCGCTTGCACCCCAGGGCCTCCGTGCTCACCAAGCACTCCCAGACCGTGCCTCCCCCCCAAGTCCCCACAGCTCGCTCTCCTGGCTCCTCCAGATCTTTTCTTCAGTGTCGCATCCCATCTTCCCAGCTACCTCACTGAAAAGTTTGACGTACCCGCCAGCCCTGATGTTTCTATTCCCTTTCCTACTTATTTTCTCCTTAATGCTCTCACTAACGCAGTACATATTTTACTTATTTATCTAGTATATTTGTTTCCTGCACAAGGTAAGATCCCTGAAGGTAGAGATTTTGACTATATCTCCAGTGCCTAGAACAGGATCTAGAAAGTGCAAGTGCTCAAAGCAGAGTTTTGAATAGATAACGTTCAGTTTCATATTCATACTTTCCGCAAGGACATTCATTCGCATAAAGCAAATTAACATTATAAGAAGGGTTGCTTAGGGGATGATTAAGCAACCTAGGAAACCTAACTGCTTTCTAGAATCCTCAAGCACCTTTAAGTGTTATGAGAGTAAAAAGCATATAGAACAATGTTTCTCAAATTGTGGTCCCCAGCATAAGCAACAAGAGAACCTGGGATTTATAAGAAATGCATTCTTGGGGGCTTTTGGTCAAGATGGAGGCGTAGGCAGACATGGTTCACCACCTCACACAGCCACAGCAAAATTACAATTAAGATATAGAACAACCAAGACTCAGAACCATTGGAAATCGAGTTGAATGGAAGTCTGATAACTACAGAATTAAAGAAACCACATCCATCCAGACTGCTAGGAGGCGCACAGACACAGAATGGGCTGATCTCTCACCCACAAGTGGATAAAAATCCAGGAGGGATATCTTGGGCCTGAGGAGTCTCTGCCCCACACCAGGACCCCCAGCCCAGGGTTCCAGAGCCAGGAAGATAAGTCCCCACAACTTATAGCTGCAGAAGCCAGTGGAGATTGAGTTGGTGGACAAAACTGCAGGATCCCTGAACAGTTCCTCTTAAAGAACCCACATGTGGACTCACTTTCTCAGACTCACTCCCTCTGAGCTCCAGCACCTGGGTAGTAGCTTGAAAGGCACCAGTGGTACACAGGGAGGAACTGAAGTATCTGGTATCAGGGTGAGCAGAGGCCACTGTCCCTTTTTTAAACCCTCACCCCATCCCAACAGTGCTGGCAAGCTTGTGCCATATCTGAGACTCCATCAACCTGGCTAACACCATTTACTCTGCATTGGAGATCACCTGAGACTCCACCCCCACCCAACTTACAGGCCCACCGAAGCTACTTTTCTATATGAATGGCTGGTCTTGGCTCATGCTTCACAACTTCTTAAATCCTCTCAAACAAGCAACAGCTGGCCTCAGTGAGCCCCAGTCCCAACACTAGCAGCAGCCAACCTAGATTCACAGCTTGGCTTCATCTGGGAATCTCCATGCCCAGTACAACTAGCTTTATAGCTCAGGCAGAGCGGCTCAAGGTAAAACACAGGTGAGGGCTGACATTGATCTGTACCACCTAGAAAATCCCAGGGCCAGCACACTCAGTGAACAGAACACGCCGGAGCACCTCCATTCTGTCCCTGCACAGATGATCCTCCACCAAGGGCAGTGGTTGATGGTAGGTGGTCACAGCCAGTCCTTGCAGCTGACTGGCCTGGGCAAATCCCTCCCATTGACCTGCAAACAGCAACCAAGGCTCAAGTACAAGAGGAAGGTATATTCAGCCCACACAAAGGGTGCACCTCCAGTAACTGGCTTGGGTGATAGAGGAGGCTGTGCCACTGGACCCTACAGGACACCTACTACATTAGGCCACAAAACCAAGACATGAAGTCAAAGCAGCTCTACCTAATACATAGAAACAAACACAGGGAAGCTACCAAAATGAGGAGACTGAGAAACATGGCCCAAATGAAAGAACAAATCAAAACTCCAGAAAAAGAGCTAAACGAAATGGAGATAAGCAGTCTTTCAGATGCAGAGTTGGTTATAAGGATGCTCAATGAACTCAGCAAGGACCTCAACAGCATAGAAAAGATCCAGTCAGGCCCAGGCTGTTGTGGCTCAGTGGACTGAGCACCAGCCTGAAAAACAAAACAACACTGATCCAATTCTTGGTCAAGTCACATGCCTGGGTTGTGGGCCAGGTCCCTGGTTGGGGACATGCCAGAGGCAACCGTTCAATGTATTTCTCACACATTGATGGAGATACCAGGTTGGAAACATCAATGTGTGAGAGACACCTCGCCTGGTTGCCTCTGGCATGTCCCCAACCAGGGACCTGGCCTATAACTACCTCTCTCCCTCCTTTCCTATCTCTCTAAAAATAAATAAATATCTTTTTTAAAAGAAGATACAGTCAGAAATGAAAGATACACTAATTGAAATAAAGAACAATTTACAGGGAAATAACAGTAGAGTGAATGATGCCAAGATTCAAATCAATGATATAGAATATAAGAAAAAAATCATAACAACAAGAAGAAAAAATTTTTTATAAAAATGAGGGTAGCGTAAGAAGCCTCTGGGACAATTTCAAGAGGTCCAACATTCACATCATAGGGGTGTCAGAAGGAGAAATGAAAGAACAAGAAGTTGGAAATCTATTTGAAAAAAACAATGAAAGAAAACTTTCCTAATTTAATGAAGGAAATAGACATGCAAGTCCAGGAAACATGGAGAGTCCCAAACAAGATGGGTGCAAAGAGGAACATACCAAGACACATCATAATTAACAAAGGTTAAAGATAAAGAGAGAATCTTAAAAGCAGCAAGAGAAAAGAAGTTGGTTACCTACAGGTGAATATCCATAAGACTGCCAACTGATTTCTCAAAAAGAAACTTTGCAGGCTACAAGGAACTAGCAAGAAATATTCAAAGTCATGAAAAGCAGCAACCTATAGCCAAGATTGCTCTACCCAGCAAAGCCATCATTTAGAACAGAAGGGCAGATAAAGAACTTCCCAGATGAGAAAAAAACTAAAGGAATTCATCATCGTCAAACCATTATTACATAAAATGTTAAAGGGACTTATTTAAGAAAAAGAAGATCAAAACTATGAATAACAAAATGACAAAAATACATATCTATTAACAATTGAATCTAAAAAACAAACTAAGCAAACATGAAGAACAGAGACAGAACCATGGATACAGAGAGCATTTTGATGGTTACCAGGTGGGAAAGGGGTGTGGGGGAATGGGTGAAGAGCTGAGGGGATTAAGAAATACAAATAGGTATTTACAGAATAGCCATGGGGATGTAAAGTACAGTATAGGAAATGGAGTAGCCAAGAACTTATACGCATGATCCATGGACGTGAACCATGGTGGAGGGATTGCCTGAGGGAGAGGGGGTGCTGGGTGGAGGGGGGGAGAGGGGGGAAAATCAGGACTGTAATAGCATAATCAATAAAACATAATAAACAAACAAGTAAATAAATTAAAAGAAATGTACTCCCAAGCCCCACCCAGAGCTATTGAATTAAAATCTCTGGGCATGGGGCTCAGCAAAATGTGTTTTAAAAGCCCTGCAAGTGACTCAGACTTGCCATCAAGATGGTGGAAGAGCTAAATGCTATCTGTACCTCCTCCTACAACCACATCAAAATTACAACTAAATTATAGAACACCCCCCCCTTGAGAACCACCTGAAAACTAGCTGAACAGAACTGCTGTAACAAAGGATGTGAAGTAGAGCCACTGGAGATTGGCGGGAGAGGTTGAGACACTAATGTTCCCATACCCTCCAGTGGTGGTTAAGCATCAGGAGGGATATCTAGGTTTTGGTTCTCTACTGAGAAGCAAGGAGTCCTGGCCACATTCTGGGCTCCCCAGCTGGAGCACCAGCGCTGGGTAAAGGAGTCCCTGTAACATCCGGCTGTGAAAACCAGTGTGGATTCCATCAGGTGAGATAGAGGGCCAGGCTGCCGTAAACCAAGGCATCCACTTAAAGGGGCTGAGCACAGACTCACCCTAAGCACCAGAGAAGGGAGAGCAGCAAGAAAGCACCAGGGACATATAGGGAGAAACTGAATTATCTGGTTTCAGGGCAAGGGCTGGAGGGTCATTTCTCCCTGGGACTAAAGTACAGGCAGGCACCATTGTTCCTCTGTTGAACCCTTCCCCCAGCCTGCAGGAGTCAGGGGATGCTAAATCTGTTAATGAACCTGGCTAACACTGCTCTCGCCCCACCCTGCTAATTCCCTGAGACCCCACCCCACCCAGTTCTTATACTAGACCCCAACCTCTTTCAGAAGCTAATCTATACAAATGGCTGGCCTGGGCCCATGCTTCAGATTTTCCTAAAATCTCTCAAAGATGCACATACCCCCAAAAAGCAGCAGCTAGCCTCAGCATGCCCAGTACCTCTTGCTAAGCAGCCCCAAGCCTGGCACAATGGCAGCCAGCCTTGATTCACAACATAACCAGGTGCTTCTGGGCCCAGCACAAGCAGCTACCAGCTGCAAATCACTTCATAGTTCCTACCAGGCAGCCCTGGGATGGACACAAGCAGCAGCTGACTTGGCCTGCACTGGAGCCCCTCCTCAGAGACCCCACAACCTGCATACCTGGTGGCCAGCATCAGATCACACCAGAGGACCGCCCAATTAGCACCACAGGTGACACACCCAGAGGATGAACTTGGCAGGCATCAGACCCCAACTAAAGCAAATCCTGCTCTGTGGAGTCAGCCCATACAACAGCTTGTCTGCTGTAGTCATGGCCAGTCCTCACAGCTAGTCAGCCAGAGGGTCATTCCCCATCCAATGATGCGCTAAAAGCAATCAATGCTCAACTACAACAGGAGGGCACTCACAACCCACACAAGGGACACTCCTGGAGCACCTGGCTCAGATGAACAGTGGGACTGCAAATGAGCCCCACAGACATCTATTATGTAAGGCCACTGCCAAGATGGGGAGATGTAGCAGCCCTAGCTAATACATAGAAACAAACACAGGTACAAACAGGCATCCAAAATGAGGAGACAAAGAAACATGTCCCAAATGAAAGATCAGGACAAAACTCCAAAAAAAGAACTAAACAAAATGGAGGCCAGCAATCTGCCAGATGCGTATTTCAAAACACTGGTTACAAAGATGCTCAATGAATTTAGGAGAATAGATGAACTGAGAACTTCAACAAAGAGACAGAAAACATTAAAAAAGAGATAGAAAACAAAGAATCTTCCCTGGCTTGTGTGGCTCAGTGGTTTGAGTGCCAGCCTGTGAACCAAAGGGTCACCAGTGTGATTCCCAGTCAAGGCACATGCCTGGGTTGTGGGCCAGGTCCCCAGTACCCAGTGGGCCAGGGTACATGAGAGGCAACCACACACTGATATTTCCCCCTCTCTCTTCCCCTATCTAAAAATAAATAAAACATTTCTTTAAAAAAAGAATCAGTCAAGCTTTCCAGCGGTGACGACCTTCCAACGACAACATGCCTCTCGCAAAGGGTCTCCTTCATCCCTCTCCAGAAGAGGAGAAAAGGAAACACAAGAAGAAGCGCCTGGTGCAGAGTCCCAACTCCTACTTCATGGATGTGAAATCCCCAGGTTGCTATAAAATCACCACCATCTTTAGCCATGCACACACGGTAGTTTTGTGTGTTGGCTGCTCCACTGTCCTCTGTCAGCCTACAGGAGGAGAAGCAAGGCTTACAGAAGGATGCTCCTTCAGAAGGAAGCAGCACTAAAAGTACCACGAATCAAGATGAGTGGGGAACCATCCCAATAAACACATTTTGGATACAAAAAAAAAAAAAGAATCAGTCAAAAAAAAAAAAGAATCACTCAGAAATAAAGAATACAATAACTGAAATAAAAGATGCGATAAAAGGAGTCAATAGCAGATTAGATGAAACAGAGGATATAATCAGCAATTTAGAAGACAGGTAGTGACCAACACCCAAGTAGAACAACAAAAACAAAAAGAAATTAAAAAAATGAACCTCTGGGACAACATCGGGCATTCATATCATAGGGGTAACTGAAGGAGAAAACAGAGAGCAAGGAATTGAAAATCTACTTCAAGAAATAATGACTGAAAAATTCCCTAACCTGGAAAGGAAAGAAACACACAAGTCCAGGAAATGCAGAGTCCAAACAAGATGGACCCAAAGAGGCCCACACCAAGACACATCATATTTAAAATGGCAAAGGTTAAAGACAAAGAGAGAATCTTAAAAGCAGTTAGCTACCTACAAGGGAACTCCCATAAGACTGTCAGTTGATTTCTCAACAGAAACATTGCAGTCCAGAAGAGATTAGCATGAAATATTCAAAGTGACAAAAAGCAAGGACACACAACCAAGATCACTCTATCCAACAAGGCTAGCATATAGAATGGGAGGACATACAAAGAGCTTCCTAAACAAGAAAAAGCTGAAGGAGTTCATCAGCATCAAACCATCATTATATGAAATGTTAAAGGGACTTCTTTAAGAAGAGGAAAAATACTTAAAAATATGAATAAGAAAATTTCACAAAAGATTTTTACTGACAAACACATAATCAAAGCAGTGGATCAACCAACCCTAAAGCTGATACAAAGGTTAAAAGGCAAAAATGGAAAGATCATGTGTAACTACAGCAGTAAACTAAGGGATACACACAAATATGCACACAAAAGAAGTGAAAAATAATAGTAAAAATATAAACATGGACGAGACGAGTAAAAGTAGTAGGGATTTTAGAATGTGTTTGAACTTAAGCAACCATCAACTTAAAATAGTCTGCTGTGCACATAGCTTGGTATGAATAAAACACATGGGAACCACAAACAAAAATCTACAAGATATACACAAGAAATAAAGAGAAAAGAATCCAAATACACAACACTACAGAAAGTCATCAACATACAAGAGAACAGAGCAAGAGAATAACAAAGAAACCAAGAACTACAAAAACAATAAAATGATAACTACATACCTATCAATAATTAATTTAAATGTAAATTGATTATGTGCTCCAATCAAAAGATGAATGAATGAAGAAGAGGTGTGTATATATATTTAATGAAATAATACTCAGCCATTAAAAAGAGTAAAATCTGACTTCCAGCAAGATGGTGGAATAGGTGGACGCACCGTACCTCCTCGCACAACCAAGATTAGAACAACAATAATTTACAGATAGAATAACACTCAGAACTGATAGAGGATTTATTTGAATGGAAGTCAGACAGCCAAGAAGTTGAAGTAGACCCGTTCATCCAGACTGGTAGGAGACGAGGAGCTGGGCGGGCGCGGGGCTGGTGCGGGTCGGCGGCGCGCGGAGGTCAGGGAAAATTTGGCGCGAAATCGGCGTGACAGCCATCCGGGGTGCAAGAACGCAGCGGTGATCCCTGAGTACGCAAGCTGCGGCTGGCAGACCCAGTGAGGCAGCGATTGTGGACCAGGGCAGAGCTCGCAGCCCAGGATCCCTGAGAAGGGTCTGAGCCCAGGAGAACGGAACTACCGCCATTGTTCCCTCCCATCCCCGCTCCTGCCCCCGCCCCCACATATAACATCACAATCTAGCGACTGGGGTGCCCAGCCCCGGTGAACACCTAAGGCTCTGCCCCCCACCGTAACAAGAGCTACCAGACTGGAAAAAAAAAAGGAGAGACAGGGAGAGATGTTTCCAACAGAACAGATCAGTCCCCCAGGACTCATCCTTTTGAGCAACCAAGAAATAGCCAATCTATCAGATGCACAGTTCAAAACACTGGTGATCAGAAAGCTCACGGAATTGGCTGATTTTGGGTGCAAATTAGAGGAAACGATGCAGGTTACCATAAAAGAGATGCAGGAAGATACACGGAGGAGAGCCAATAGTGAAAGGAAGGAAACTGAGTCTCAAAACAATACAGTAGACCAGAAGGAAGATAGAATCAACCAAGCAGGAAAGCATGATGAAATAAGAATTCAAAAAAACGAGGAGAAGCTTAAGAGCATCCAGGACATCTTTAAACGCTCCAACATCCGAATTATAGGGGTACCAGAAGGGGAAGGGGAAAAGCAACAAATTGAGCACGTATTTGAACAAATAATAAAGGAGAACTTCCCCAATCTGGCAAAGGAAATAGTTTTCCAAGAAATCCAAGAAGCTCAGAGAGCCCCAAAGAAGTTGGACCCAAGAAGAAACACACCAAGGCACATCATAATTACATTAGCCAAGGTAAAAACGAAGGAGAGAATCCTAGAAGCAGCAAGAGATAAGGGGACAGTAACCTACAAAGGAGTTCCCATCAGACTGTCAGCTGATTTCTCCAAAGAGACCTTCCAGGCAAGAAGGGGCTAGAAAGAAATATTCCAAGTCATGAAAGACAAGGACCTACATCCCAGATTGCTCTATCCAGCAAAGCTCTCATTTAGAATGAAAGGGAAGATAAAGTGCTTTTCAGATAAGGTCAAATTAAAGGAGTTCATCATCACCAAGCCCTTATTTTATGAAATGCTAAAGGGACTTATCTAAGAAAAGAAGATAAAGAAAAGACATGTATAGTAAAAGGACAGCAAACTCACAATTATTAACAACTACACCTAGAGCAAAACCAAAAGAAACTAAGTAAACAACTAGAACAGGAACAGAACCACAGAAATGGAGGGCTAGCAGCAGGGGGGTGGGAGGAGGAGAGAGGGGGAAAAGGTATAGAGAATAAGTAGCATAGAATGTAGGTTGAAAATAGATAGGGGGAGGGCAAGAATAGTACGGGAAAGCTAAAAGCTAAAAGAACTTCTGTAGAAGCTAAAGAACTCATAAGTATGACACATGGACATGAACTAAAGGGGGGGAGCATGGGTGGGAGAGAGGGTACAGGGTGGAGGGGAGAGAAGGGGGGAAATGGGACAACTGTAATAGCATAATCAATAAAATATATTTAAAAAAGAAGAGTAAAATCTTACCATTTGCAACAGTATGCATGGACCTAGAGGGAATTGTGCTGTGTGAAGTAAGTCAGACAGAAAGACAAATACCGTATGATTTCACTTACATGTGGAATCTAAAAACAAAATAAACAAGCAAACAAAACAGAAAAAAAAACTCATAGATACAGAGAACAAACTAATGGTTGCCAGATGGGAGAGGGGCTGGGTAAAAAGGGGAAGGGATGAAGTATAAATCGTAAGTTACAAAATAGTCACAGGGATGTTTATAAAGTACAGCATAGGGGATATCATCAATACTATTATAACTATATATGGTATCATGTGGACACAAGATTCATTAGGGGGAACATTTTGTAAGTCACATAAATGTCTAACCACTTCTGTACACCTGAAACTAATGTAATATTGAATGTTGACTGTAATTGAAAATTTTTTATTTTTTCAAAATAAAACACAAAAGCCCTCCAGGTGGCTCTAATGCAAAGTCAAGTCTGCGGACCAATCACCGACATGAAGGAAAAAGAACAGTGGGCTGGATTCTAGCTAGTCCTGATGTTTTTAATTGTGTGACCTTGGGTTCATCGCTCAGCCTCCTCTTCCTCCATCTGTTTACAGACAAAGTGCAAAAAGTGCTGTATTTTTGTTTTATGCATTTAATGCACTACTGCTAAATCTTTCCATCACAGTCCTTAAGGACCCCTTTCCTTAGCCTTGTAATTATATGTTTCCAAGTAACTCAACATCGTATCTTAAGTAAAACTTCCTGTCTTTCAGCCTGGCCTTTTTCTTCTCCAGTGAACAATTCACACATCTTCTTGTACTTCTCACCCTTTCCAGCCTCTGGGGCAGCCCCCCCTTCTGGTTTCCCTCCCTCTTCTTTGGATGTTCTTCCTCAGTTTCCTCTGTTGGCTTCTTAGCCTCTGGTCACTCTTTAACTCGTGGTGTTCCCATCCTGGTCCTGGGAACTTGATACACAATTCCTGGGTGACCTTGTCCACAAATGGACATTAGCTATTTCTCAAATAAGCTGATGACTTCCAAATATTTCATTCTCTTAAACTTCCCACATTAAGGCACCTGTTATATATCCACGAGGCCCCTCAAATGAATACAGCCCAAACAGAACTCACTATCTTCCCCTCAACCCACTCTTCATTCTATTTTCCCAGGGAGCAGCCCAAGTCAGAAGCTGAGAGCTCCTAGATGTTTCCCTCTGTCCTTGTCTTTCATCCAGTCAGTCACGGAGGCCTGCAGGCCCCTGTCCTGGGATCCCTTTTTAGCCCTCTCTCTTCTTCACTTTCCAGTCACTGCCTTTAACTGGTCACCAGCTTCCTGCCTAACCCACTCCAGTCCCCAGGCCGCTCGCCACACTGTCTCCCAAAACACACAGTGGGGTTAGCTGCCACGTCAAGTCCCTCAGTGGCTCTCGATGGCTTTCCGGGTGTTATTCCAACTTCCCTGCTCAGTCTCAGGGCCACGAACCTTCTCCCTCTACCACATGTGCGACCGCGGGTTTCACACCCCGGCTTCGCCAGTGACTCCGCCTTCTCCTGGCATGTCCTCCCCCCTTTCTGACTCCTGGGTTGCTTCTAAACGCTGTCCTCGGCCAACCCTCCCAGTCTGACTGAGCCTCCGGCCCCACGCCCCTAGCACCCTGTGTTCCAGCGGCACCCGCAGCCCTCATCGCCACTCCCTGGAATCGCTTGTGTACCCGACCACCGACCCACCAGACCAGAAGCCGCTGGAGACCACAATGCCTGGCACAAAGTAAGTGCTTCACAAATTAATGTTTATTTTTCCTTATACATAATACATTTTTCCTTCAGAGATTTCTTTATTCATATTAGCCATGTGCACCAATGTTTCACATTTCCTTTATCTTAAACTGTCCTTGGACCAGATGCAGTACGGGCAGTTAGGGATGGTCGTCTGCACTTGATACCAGACCAGAAACTGAAAAGGTCAATTCGACCAGAGGGAAAGCCTCTCGGCAGAGGTCTGGGGGTGGGAAGGAGTGACAGCCTGTCTGTGGGAGTCATGACATTTTGAAAACACCAAGTTCCCTGTCACCTTGAGCTTCTGTGAGGCAAAAGGGGTGACAGAAGTGGGGGCTTTTGTCCTCTTTTGCGGGCAGATTTCCCCAGTGAGTTTTCTTCTTGTGGTGCCTGTGGCCACCAAGGAGGCTGCCCCAGGAACCCCCAACTATTTTTAGCCTCAGTTCAATACCCCACAGACAGCAACCCTCCCATGCGCCTCTGTATTTTCAGTCTCGATGCTGCCAGGATGAATCACCCAGGGTCGACCCGAGGAGCTGCTAGATCTGAAGTGAGAATAAAAAGACTTGAGGTGAGAAGGTACAGTCTCTCACAGTGGAAAGTTACCAAGGTGCCCTGACATCTGGTATGTCTAATAGCTCCCTGCGCTGCTTTTATGAAACAATGTTCATAATGTAATGTTATTTTAATGAAGTTCTTTTTGAACAGAGTCCAAGATGCAGAGCCTGCACTGGATAATCTAAACTCCTCCTCAGGATTTCCTCTTCATGAGAAACTTCTCTAGGAAGTGTACAGTTCTAGATGTTGCCTGAGTCAGAGAGATTATGCACCACACGTTACTAAGTTGATTTTTGTATGCTCTGTCAAACTAGGTCAAGGTCTTGAGGGATGACGCTTTGTGTTGCAAATGCTGCTGTTTCTGAAAGCCATCAAAGGCTCACCCTGGAAGTGCAGCTGATGGGCTTTAATAGCAGCATGACCTCTGGGTCCAGCCAGTCACGCCTCCTTGGACTTCAGTCTTGCAGTACGTTGACGGGAGTTCTGATGACGCATTATCCTGCTGGATGACCTGTGCACCAGCCACACTGATTCAGCCTCCTTCCCCTTCCGTCCCCAAAGGATTTGGGGAATACAGGCAATACTCTAGGCAAATGTTCATCTAATATCTCTACACTAGAGCTTCTGCCCTAATTTCCTTTTTTTTTTTTTAGGCTCTTTTTTAATCTTCAGCTGAAGGCATGTGTATTGATTTTAGAAAGAGAAGAAGGAAGAGAGAGAAAGAGAGAGAATCATCAGTGTGAGAGAGGGATTGATTAGCAGGTTCCCATATGCGCCCTGACCAGGGATTGAACCCACAACCGAGGTATGTGCCCTGACCGGCAATGAAACCTGCAAACTTTTGGTGTATGGGACAATGCTCCAACCAACTGAGCCACCTGATCAGGGCTGCCCTAATTTCCTTTTTGATCTCTTGTCCTGGGGAGGTGGACTACGCCATAAGCAAGCTTCTAGGACTACATCTATCTCTGTACTGAAGATTTTGAGAGGGCAGCGTCTTCTTCTTTACCCTGAGTCCCATCCCAGAGGTTACTGTCAGGCAGCAGCAGAAGAAAGAAGAGAAGGGAGCACTGCCTAGCTCTATCTATAATCTCTTCATTCCCCATCTGAATGCTTCAATCCCCAGGTGGGCTGAGTTCCAGGGTGGCTCTGCTCTCTCCTCCAATAGCCTGTGTTCCACAATGCTGCCTTTCTTTGTCAATCAGGAATGGTAACACCTAACTCTCTCCAAGGCCAGAGCAGCTCCAGCAGAGTATTGTTGGGAAAAAATGCAGACTAGCAGTGGCCAAGCTGGGTGGCGTCTCACTCTGGAGGGTTTTAAATTCTGCCAGAGCCACTCAGGCTGTCCTGCAGGACATGCAGGTCACTAGAGGTTGTTATAGGAAACAGCAGGACAGAAATGAGTGTTAGAGGCGGTGGTGAAAGGGATGTAATTGTATCATTGTAACCCTTTTATACTACTTGAATTTTTAAGGTATTTTTTAACCATGTGCAAATGTTGTTTCAATTTTAAAACTAATTAATTTTAATACTACAGGTAATACAACATATCATTTGTGCCAATACTTTTGAAAATTTTAAAAATAGGAACAGTCAAGCAACAGGATCGAGTATGGAGAACAACAGGTGGACGGCACCAGGGGAAGGGTATGGATGCCAGCTTCTGGGTGAGTGACTCAACCTTCCTGAGTCTCAAATTTCTTTACAACAGAAATAATGACACCTACCTACCTGAATGGTCATGGAGACTAAATAGGGTAAAGTCTATCAAGTGTCAGCCTGGGTAAATATTTAATAAATGTATAAATAACGAACTACTATAAATAAAGAGGCTACCATGGTAAAACAGGGCCTGCACGAATGTGGGGACAGTGGAAATGGGGAGGGGATGGGCTGGAGTCATTTCAGAAACAGAATGAATTACAGTGAGATACCACTTCATACCTGTCAGAATGGCCATCATTAACAGATCAACAAGCAAATGCTGGTGAGGTTGTGGGGAAAAGGGAACCCTAGTGTACTGTTGGGATTGCAGACTGGCATAGCCACTGTGGAAAACAGTATGGAATTTCCTCAGAAAACTAAAAATAGAACTGCCTTTGGACCCAGAAGTTCTACTGCTGGGATTATATCCTAAGAATCCTGAATCACCAATTCGAAAGAATTTATGCACCCCTATTTTCATAGCAATGCTATTTACAATAACCAGGTGTGGGAAGCACCCTAACTGTCTATCAGTAGATATATTGATTAAAACACTGATACATTCCCAGTCAGGGCACATGTGTGGGTTGCAGGCCAGGTCCCTGATGAGGGGCCCCCAAGAGGCAACCACACATTGATGTTTCTCTCCCCCTTTTTCTCCCTCCCTTCCCCTCTCTCTGAAAACAAATAAAATCTTTTAAATAAATAAATAAATGCAGTACATTTACACAATGGAATACTACACAGCAGAGAGAAAGAAGGAGCTCCTGCCCTTTGCAACAGGAACAACTGCCCTTTGGAACTGGAGAACCTTATGCTAAGTAAAATAAGCCAGTTGGTGAAAGACAAATACCGTATGATCTCACTTATAAGAGGAACCTAATGAACAAAATAAACTAACGAACAAAACAGAACCAGACACATGGAAACAGGGAACAGACTGACAGCTGCCAGAGGGGGAGGGGGAACGGTAGAAAGAAGGGGAAGGGTCTAGTCAAAGAGCATGTATGAATGAGACATGGACAACAGAGTGGGGATGGACTATGGGAGCAGAGGGTGGGCTGGGCAGTGGAGGGCAAAGGGGGAATAATTGGAACAACTGTAATAGAATAAATAAGAATAAAAATAAATTTTAAAAATGTATAAAATTTTAAAAACAGAATGAACTGAACTGATCAGCTATGGGAATTTCAGGAGATTTCCCCTGGGACTGCAATAAATGGTGTACTCTAGTCACATCTCAATGTCCAGTCGCAATGAACACCCTCAACCCCACCTTCCTGAAATCCCCTGCTTAATAAATGTGATTCTGCAAAGAACAGTTATTCCACAGCTGGCCAGAAGATGTCGCTGCAGACAGTACCATCCATATTGTGCTCCTCATCTGGGTGTCCCACTCTGCCATTTAAAAATTCTACTGTTGCTCCTTATCTACCTCCCCTCACTCCAGGCTTCTGTCCTAAGTGCAGCCCCCTCCTTTTCCTGTGAATCCTCACCCCTCCCTCTACGCCCCTGCCCTGATACCCTGGCTACCTAGCAATGGATTCAAACCCTTCAAGACAGCAGAGCCAACGTCGTGACTAGGTTGTACCTGTGCTTCCCTGCATTCTCTCCATCATCCTGTGCATACAGATTATTTACCAAGACCTGTATCCATGCTGTCACCCCACCCACATTCTCCCTAGCCTCTTCAATTCCCATCAATGAAAGTAGGGGGCACCCCTATGCCTTTTCTCCCACGCTCTTTAACTTCACTTCTAAATTGGCCCAGTTTTCAAATGTTAGCATTTCAAGATTTGGTTGATCTACCTCGGTTTCTGAAAATATCAGTGGTCTTGGTAAAATATTCCCTAAACTGCAGCCTATAAACAAGCTTAGGAGATAGGAAATGATGAGCGTTGCTGAGCCAAGCGGAGTGACTTAGCCTCAGGGATACCTCCCAGTCCTGGGACTGGACTGGCGGGTTGAGAGCTGGGATCAAAGGGAAAACGCTCCAGGCCAATTTCCCCCTTTCTCCCAGCTCAAGGCTTCTGTTTGTAACCCTTATTCAGTCTTTCATCTGCTTCCAGTATTTCAAAATCAGCCTAAGAATATCTTTCATAATCAATATTCTTATAGGTATCCCTCATTAATAGTCTCAGGGATAAGCTTCCAAGACATCTCAATTCTTAACACTCATCCAAGTAATCTGCAGCTCTACTGCAGAGAACAGAGGCTCTAAAAGGGGGCTGGGAAAGATTATACCTTAGTGATTACAAGAAAGAGCTGTGGATCCAGGTTCCTAAATCTTTACTCTATTTGTAAAGCATACATTTTTTAGCAGCTATGATTCTGTTTACCTTTATCCTAACCCATGCCCCAGACCTTGGACCATAAAGGAAAAAAATAGTTTCTGGTGGTGGAGGTGGTCTCTGATACTGAAAAGGGCTGTGAGCCCCTCACCTGGTGAGGGTGCCCAGGACACCAGGCCTTTGCATAGAACTGCCCTAGTGCTCAGCCTCCTCCCACCCTGACTAAACTCAAGATGAATCTACCCCAAAGACAAAAGAGCACCTACACTGACATGAAGAGGAAGCAATGTGCCTCCACCCCTTCCTCATCCAACCACTCCTCCCCAAACACAGTAGAACATGAGCAACCTGCACACCTACAGGTATTCCGTGGTTACCACTAACAAACAGTGAAAAGGGAGAGCCAGAGATTTTGGCCGCGGGCTGTCACATGCAGGGCGGACACGTGCAGGCCTCCTCCTTCCCAGGCAGCAGGTCGCCCAACAGGAAGACTGGGTGCGTGGCTGGCCAAGGTACCAGCACAGCAGGGACCCCTCAAGGAGATGTTTACAGAAAGCATCTGAGTTTGAAAAGAGAGCACAATGAAGAAACAAACAACAACAAAAAAAAAACCCAAGTAGTCTTTGTGAGAAAAGACAGAAGTTACTGAACTTGTTATTTTTATTTTACCATGTATTTAACAATCTGCAGGGACAGAAAAATAGTTTTTCAGGGCTTAGACTCTCTGGTTCCAACCTGCCTGCCAGAGGCAGACCAAAATTCCTGGACAGACACACTCCCCCCAGCCTCCAGCCATACAGAGAGGCAGAGACCCCGTGACTCCAACTGCCCAGGGAGCCAAAGGCAGGTGCCTGCCCCCAAGGCCCTGTGAGAAGGTAGCACCTTGGCTGAAAGACAGGTTATAAACTCAGGGCCTGTGTGCTCTGTGTAGCCAAAGGATGCAGAAGTGTATTTTGTTTGGTTTACACAATATTGTAAAATTTTTAAATGTTCACACCAAAATCCATCTTCTGATTTTTTTCTTTCACAAGGGGATATCAGTACTGAACTCAAAGTGCTGTTTGGCAAAAGTGTGTGAGCTGAGTGTGAGAGACGTGCCCTCTCAGGTCTGGACTGTCAGAGACGCTGTCACGCCCCCTGGGACTCACTTGGTTGGCTTCAATGCTCTGTGAAAACCGCCCGGCCCCTGGCCACTGTGGGTAGGTAATTGAGTTTGGTACCCCTTAAAGTCTTGATCCTTATTAAATTGCAGAATGCATAGCAAAAGAAATACATAAAGCTTTCAACAGCCTTATCTTCAGGTCACTATGAATGAAGGTCCTGACGACTGTTTTTCTGTGGCAAAATCCAGGGCTTGGGAGCTTCAGGTTTCAAGGCGGATAGATAGAGGTGGTTGCTCACCACAACAGGAGGAAAGAAGACTGAGCCTGGGACTGGAGGCAGAATATAAATTCAGAATTTCATTGCAGGGCTGTCCACAGCAGTGGCCGGACTCCATCCTCACTCCTCTCTCTTCCAGCCTGGCTGCATTCAAGTTACTGGGGTTAAAACAATTTTGGTGGAATGGGCCAGGGCAACTGACACAGAACACTCTGCCCATGAAGTAAGAAAAGCCAAATGTTGGACCACTTGGCTGAGCTTAAAGAAAAATCCCCACACTGCCAGGCCACTGGGCACTTCAGGCAGTAGGTTTGGTTCATATTGTGCATTTCCCACCCAGAAAGAGTGCAAGAAATCACACCAGGCACTTAGGACGCTCCTTCCCCACGAGGGTGCTCCTGCCCACAGTGAAGCCCTTCCACATCACCGGCCATCCCGTCATTCCCTGTGGCTGCTTTCTGTGCCAAAATGCAAAGCAGCTTCGAGGTTAACTTATTCATTCTTTTGCCTTTTGTATTAAAAAAAAAGCCAAATGATATTAAAAGTGATTTACCTATGGTTTAATTGACACCTTTAAGATGATCAAGATTATCAAAAACGTTTGACAACAAATTGGGGAGAAGTCTAAGTGCCCAAGAGTCCAGAAAGGTCTTTCTAAACCAAAAATCCATTCTGCTGTCTTCTTCTGCCCCTTCTGCTCATGTTTTCTGATTTCCAAGTACGTTCTTTATTGCCCAACTTGCAATGTTTGTACTTAAGCCCTATAGAGCTCATACACATGACAGAGAAAACCTGCTGGATCACAATATTCAAAACCGTCTCCCAGGTTGCAGAAAAACAAAAGGTACCTCCTGGGAATCCCCACTATAGGGACAGGTCATCAAAGCTCAGCACCTCCCAAAATTTCCAAAACCACTCTGACAAATGAGGGAATACCTGGGACTGACTCTTACCACTAGGTGTCACACTAAGCAATCAGGAATAAAGACCACCAGGCCCTGAAGGCCACCACAGAGCCATAAAGGGAGGTGCAAAGATACTTAATTCTGTGATACTTTTCACTTACACACAATTTTCTTTTCAATAATTATTTTAAACCTGCGGCTAGAAGTCCTCTTCTATGTTATCCTTTACTAGTGGGGCATTTAGAATGTGACATTTCTGTACTTTTTTAGACATACATATCCTCATAGAGATAAAATAGAGAGTGGTAGATGTTCCCCTGACAATTGGGGTAGAAAATACTTGTAGGAAACATTTTCCAAATTAGCTCTGCCTGGTGTGACTCAGTCGGTTGGAGTGTTGTCCTCTGAAGCAAAGATTGTAGGTTCGATCCCTGGTAGGCCCCCTTACAGGGCTAATCGATGTTTTTCCTCCTTTCCTCTCTCCCTAAAAGCAATGAAAAAATGTTCTTGGATGAGAATTTATTAAAAAGAAGAAGAAATAAAATATATATTTTCCAAATTCTAGTGTATTCAGTCTCGTTTTCGAAATGTATTTTCAAAACTGTTAATAGTACAACTACTTTGGCCCAACGATTAAAGTGTTGGAATATGAATTGGACAAACCACCACAGGGTACCTAGGTAAGTTTCTCTGCATTTCAGTTTCTTTTTAGGAAAGTAGGAACAAGATTTATCTTACAAGATTAGTTCTGAGAACAATGTGCTACTTAAAGTGTTGGAGTACTTCCAAAAATGTATACTGTGAATTTCCAAGAGACATGTTCACCCTTAAGCAGAGTTATACATGCATTTGTGGGCAAGTAATACAATTTTTAAGATGATAAAAATTTTAAAAAATTAAGCTAAATAGCATTAGATCCAATCTTATTATTATAAAAGCAGGTATACCACAGCAAAGTTAACTGATCTCTCCAATTAATATGCAGTTAATTAGAAGCAGAGGCTGGACCTGAGATGTACTTCACAGTCACTGTTCCACATTGCCTCAAAAATGGAATGTTTGTGTATCACACGCTCATGGAGACAATGGAGACCATCACTGGGAAGTTTTCGTTTTGGCATGCCATCATTACTACCCTGAGGTTTTATTTCTTGGTTTTACTTTTTTCCCCCTCATATTTTGTTTGTCACTCCAACTGACCCAGGTCCCCTACATTCAGATATTGGGGGTGGGGAGGGGGAGATTCAGAGAAGAGACAGGTTAGTTAGTACATGACCAGTCAAGTTCAAGGTAACTGCAACCATTGCCAGAAAGCTCTACAAAACTAGAGAGGTCTCCTTGGGCTAATTCTGAAGAACTCTGGCAGAAGTTGCTTTGTTTTGCCTGGACCAATTCTAAAAGTAAATCGATGCAATTTGTGGCTTGTTGGCTAGGGGGTGGAGGTGCAAAGAGGGGCTTATTTCTGAGGTGAAGCCAGAGGATAGTGGGCCTGTAGTGCTACCCACACTGCGTGGCTATGTCCAACTGCTGCCCTCCCCAGGACACCACAGCAAGAAGCCAGGGTGGGCAGGAAGGGGAAATGTTAGGACTGCCTTTAGCCTCCTGCAGAATGCCTAGCAGCCACATTCTTAGCTGTCCTTAAGGCTCAATCTTGGGAAAGGCACTACTTAACCCATTCTTCTGCCTCCGCCAAATGCTTCTGGAAAGTCACCCAGCTGGTCACCCAGGATAAGGCTCAGGATCCATTCTCTGCAGCAGCACAGTGCAAATCAATCAGGGAAGACGACCCCAACAATTATTTTGCTATTGCAAGGTATCTATAACCTCTACTACAAAAATGTAACACCTTACCCTACTTGAAAAAAATTATGCTGACATTCAGAATTCGCCCCCTCCACCTGCATAAGGGCTGAGTGCTTGCCCCTCCCCCGCCCCCCCCGCCCCCCCCACCGCCCCGCGCCGTCAACAGAGTTGTTAATCTCTAAAAAATGGTTTGAGGATTCTCCAAGCATTTATATTTTTAACGCTAAAACTTCCACAACTTCTACCTGAGAAAGGGGCTAGGTGAGTGCTGCTTGTCCCTGTGCTGCAAAGAACCTGCAATCGGCAGGAACGCAGAGGCAGCCCTTCTCACCACCAGTGCGCCCTCCCCGGCTCAGGGAAGTTTGGGGAAACAAATCCCTACACCCGGCCATCACTTCCACTCGCTTTTTCAAAAGATCAAAAAACGGAAAAGACAGGCAGGTTGGCAAACCCCAACGAGGAACCAAGTCTGTGTCCTTGGGATCTCAGCAGCCGACGACCCCAGTCCAATCTATCGTGGGAAACCCCAAGCAGGGAAAGGTTTATTGCAGAGGGACAAGATTACTGAGAGCAGGCTGCAGGGAAGTACCGGGGGAGGGGGCCTTGTCAGGAGGACTTTCCAGCCACTCAGCTTTCATCAAAAAGTTCCCTGTACATGACCCCAGTGGCTCATCACAGGGAGTTTCTCTGATGAACCCCGGCTCAGGGTTTAAATTGCTTTTCCCCTAGCTTAAAGACGAGGCCAGTTCTCTTTTCTGGTCTGACTGGCTTGGAAATTCCCCGCGCCTGACCCCGCCCCTGAGAAATCCCCTGCCAGCGTTTATAGGGCGCCGCGGCGGCGCTGCCGAGCCCACAACTGCCCCAGCCAGCCCTCCCGCCTGCCTGCCACACTGCGAGGGAGCGATCGCGAAGCCCGCAGCTGAGCGCACCTACGGAGCAGCGCCCGAACAGTCACCACGGCCATGTTTCACCCTGCCGAGCACGCCCAGGACTGGGCCATGGAGGGCCCCCGGGACGCGCTCAAGAAGGAGCGGTTGCTGGATGACCGCCACGACAGCGGCCTGGACTCCATGAAGGACGAGGACTACGAGCAGATGGTGAAGGAGCTGCGGGAGATCCGCCTCCAGCCGCTGGTGGCACCGCTTAGCCCAGAGCCCTGGAAGCAGCAGCTCACCGAGGACGGAGACTCGTAAGTGTCTCGGGCCCAGGTGGCAGGGCTGGATGGGGGCTCAGGGCCTGCAGCGCGCGTCGCGGGCCCGCGAAGCGACTGTGGACCCCGCGTTTTGCACCGACCCCGAGACCGTGCAGAGGTGCATGGGAGTAGAGGGCCAGGGTTAGTTCCCGGGGCCGCGGTTCCACAGCTCGGCCTTGCAGCCGTGCACAACCCCCACCCCCAGTCCAGGTCCTCTCGGCCGGGGGCGGGGCGGCAACGCGGACGCGAAGTCCCCACTTGCAAAGGGAGGCGGGAGTTTCTGCCCGGCTGGCGGGCGCCGAGCGGCCGGGAGGGGAAGTACAAGGCGTTCCGGCCCGGCGGGAGGGCGGGGCGGTCTGGTCGGCGCCCTCGGGGAGGTGGGGGGGTGAGCCCGGAAAGTCCCTGGGCGCCTGCCAGGAACACTCAGCTCATAATAACCTCGCGGAAAACACCGCGGCCTCGGCCTCCAGAAACCCCGGCCTTGCGCAATCCCCCGCAGCCCGCACCTCCCTGGGCCCCACGCATTGTACTCACCCTGGGGGTTTTTCCCTCTCTTCCCCTCAGGTTCTTGCACTTGGCTATCATCCATGAAGAGAAGGCACTGACAATGGAAGTGGTCCGCCAAGTGAAGGGAGACCTGGCCTTTCTTAACTTCCAGAACAACCTGCAGCAGGTGCGCCTCTGGCCTAGCCCCTGCCTCTCTGACCCTGGGATCTAGCAGTTGCTCCTAATTCTCTATAAAATGGTCAGTGGTTTGTATTCGACCTGACCTTTTACATTCGAATCAGCCAACATTGTAGAAAGTAAAGAAAATTGCATTAATTTGGTGAGACTTTTATGAAGGCCACCTATGACCTCTCGTATTTGCCTGTCCCCTTGCACCTGTCTGGGAGGAGCAGCACCCACAACCTAGGGAATCTCTGGGTCTCCAGAAAACAGACTGTGGATTTGGTCCATGACTTACAGTGTCTCTGTTCCTCCTTCTGTTTGTAGACTCCACTCCACTTGGCTGTGATCACCAACCAGCCAGAAATTACTGAGGCACTTCTGGGAGCTGGCTGTGATCCTGAGCTCCGTGACTTTCGAGGAAATACCCCCCTACACCTTGCCTGTGAGCAGGGCTGCCTGGCCAGTGTGGGAGTTCTGACTCAGAGCTGTGGGACCCAGCACCTCCACTCCATCCTGCAGGCCACCAACTACAATGGTACGTCCGCCTGCCCTGCCCTGCCCTGCCCTCCTATCAGAGGGCAGCTGACATGGAGAAGGGGGAGGTGGGCTAACTTAAGGATTCCAGGCAAGGGCTTAAAAACTCTCAACATGTAAAAGGCTAAGAAAACAACCTATACAAAAGGCCTATTTGATGCCTTTATAAAGCTAATTCAGAAACCAGGTTTTTCAGTAGAATTTGTTCCTTAAAGGAACAGGGGAAAGATTCTGCTTGAGATGTGAGGGTTGAAACAAGTGCTTATACTTTCTTCCTTTTGTTCTTCTAGGTCACACGTGTCTGCACTTAGCCTCTATCCATGGCTACTTGGGCATCGTGGAGCTTCTGGTGTCCCTGGGTGCTGATGTCAATGCTCAGGTGAGTGCTTCCTGCCTCCAAATGCAGTAGTGCACTGGGCTCTAGGGCCCTCCTTCCCAGGATTTCATGTGCTTTTGTTGCAAGCCAAAATTCCAGGCTCAGCGGTAAACATCTCAAATTCCTTTTGGTTTCAGGAGCCCTGTAATGGTCGAACTGCCCTTCATCTTGCGGTGGACCTGCAGAATCCTGACCTGGTGTCTCTCCTGCTGAAGTGTGGGGCTGATGTCAACAGAGTCACCTACCAGGGCTACTCCCCATACCAGCTTACCTGGGGCCGCCCAAGCACCCGGATACAGCAGCAGCTGGGCCAGCTGACCCTAGAAAACCTTCAGATGCTGCCAGAGAGTGAGGATGAGGAGAGCTATGATACAGAGTCCGAGTTCACAGAGGATGAGGTAAGTCTCAATTTTGCTCTGCAAAAAACAATGAGAATGGCTGTTCTCCCTTCACCCTCCCAGGCCCCTAGAGCCATACTCTGCATCCAAAGGTGTCACATAGTGAAGCTCTCCGACTTTAGTGTGGATAACCAGTATCACAAGAGTGTGTCTTTTCTCTTTGGCTTTTAAGGAGAGGAGCATTAAAGCAAAACTCCCTCAGCCTGTGAAGTTAATTTATACTTGGAGTATAGAGAATGAAGTCCACAAATACTTCACTCATTTCCAGTAGCAGCCTCACCATTGTCCCAGCACCCCTGGCAGAGCTCTGAAGGTTAACGTGCCTGTTTTCCCTTTTGATTTTAGCTGCCCTATGACGACTGCGTTATTGGAGGCCAGCGCCTGACGTTATGAGCTTCACAAAGTGTCTAAAAGAACATGAACTTGTATATTTGTACAGAAAGAGAGTTTTATTTTTCTAAAAAAAAAGAAAAAAGAAAAAAATCAAAAGGGTGTTCTTATAACCACACTGCACACTGCCTGGCCCAAAACATTTTCCTGGAGTGGATCAGCCTGTATTCTTTTTAAGAACTTTGGAAGGGGACAAGAAAGATCATTGGAATTCAAAGCAAATCTCTTTGAAACCTCACCATCATGGGTTTTTTTGAGAAGGTTATCCAAACTCTGATGAAAGGACTGATTTTATTTATTGTGCTTTCTGACTGAACCTTCGTGTATTGAGTGGCTGAGCCCAGTTGTGTCCTGTGATGAGTGACAATGAAGCGTGTTGTTGAACCTTTCAATGGTGTGGGGTTAACAGTCGCTGCCTGTCAAGGTTTGGGTTACCCTCCTGTAAATGGTGTACATAGTGTATTTTGTTGGTAATTATTTTGCTACTTCTAAGATGTATATTTATTAAACAGATTTTTATGAACGGAATTATCCTGATCATTTTCTTCAGGCTGCGGTGGGACTCTTGTGAGAGTCACTCGATCAGTCGGTCCTCGGTAGAAGTGGAGACTTGAGTGGGAGCACTTACCACAGCCAGCCCTGAAACCCTTTCAGAAGGCAGCTTCTCACACTGTCAGTACACAGCTTTGCAGGCGGCAGGGCCCACTCTGTGTGGGAGGGGAGGCTGTTGCCAGATTGCAAGATGATAGGAAACAGGCTGGGGGTGGGGGGAGCCAGATGCTTGGCCTAGAGCTGGAAGGCTCTCCTTTGTCATTTGTGTTCATTCTCTTGGTGTAAATTACTCCAGGCCCCTTACTTCCACTTTAGGAGATTATTTTGGGCAAGAGGGTTATGCTGAACTCATGTTTTCTAGAGCTGGAAAAGATCTCATCCATAATACTGGAAATTCCTAAGGACATGGGCTCAGAAATGGGACCACATTGACATTTGCTAGCAGGTGCCCACCTCTTACCCTTTGTTTCACCATTTGTAAACTGGGCTGTTGTGAAGGTTACACAAGACAATCCACGTAAAAAGCATAGCAAAGTGCCAGACACAGTGCTGAAGAAAAATACAAGCTATTGCACAACATCCTGTATTTCACACGGGAAGAAACAAGTCCAGAGAGAACGCCCTATGCTGGCCTGTCCAAGGTCCTCTTGCAGAGGACACAGGTGGTTAATGTCTTAAATCTGGCATCCCCAGCCTCCAAGCATGGACTGGTACCCTTCAGGGCCTGTTAGGAACCGGGCCACACGGCAGGAGGTAAGCTTGAATGTAATGAGCTTGAATCATCCTGAGACCATCCTCCTATCCCCTTCCCCCATCAGTGGAAAAATTGTCTTCCATAAAACCGGTCCCTGGTGCCAAAAAGACTGGGGATCACTCTTTTAAATACATTCCACCCCTAAACCAATTTTGCTACCAGCCATAGCGGAAAAGTGACAATAAAGTCTTGAAAAATCCAATCAGCTCAATCAGTCTACTAATTCTACTGAGAGATTCTGCAGAAGCAGAACATTTTCCAAGAAATCTATAACTTGTGAAATTTGGGTTGAATTTTTTTATCCCTAAAATGTATCTCTTGCCCAGGTAGAAAGAGGAGTAAAGAAAAGTTTATAGCATACTATAAAATGCAGCATGGTGTATAAATACAATTCACTTACTTTAGCTTACACCTAAGAAAGCATTACCATCACATTACCCCTTTCCTGATCCACAAATGATCACCTTCCTCTCAGACCAAAAATGAGCCAGTACTTAGTGGGTCTTTCATATAGAGAGTACTGTAGATGGGACCAGTCGGTCAAGGCAGCCTCACTCATCTGCAGCTGAGCACTGTGATGGCCCCTCTACTGGTCTTGACTTCTTTGAAAGTGCTCCAAGCCCAGCACTGAAATTCCTTGTCCATCCCAGAGCACCCAAACAAAGGTGTTGTATAATGCAATGTAACACATGAATGTCAGTTAAGTTCAGCTGGTGAGTAGAGATGGCAAGAGGGGTGAGAGGAGAGATATCCACCTCATATCCAAAAGAACAAAGGCTGGAAACTTGGCTCCCAGTTTTGGAATGATGCCCTTAGCACGTCTCAGTGAGATGGGCTTCTTTTTTCCACTGTAACAGTGGTGAATCTGTGCTGAGTGGCCCATCACCCTCACTCCAGGTCTGTGCTAGCAGGTTGGAGAAGCAGGACAAAGGATGTGGCTCACTCTTCCTCAGCGTCCTTGGTGATTGATCAGCTTTCATGTAGTGGGATCACCTTCCGTGGTCATGGCAGAAAGGGACCTCTTCTGATGCATCTGGTCCCAGCCTCCCACTTTGCTAGGCTTCAGCTTTTCCACCTTTCAGGGCCCCAATCCTCAAAGTGGATTCCATCGCCTGAATAAATGTCGAGGTACTTGCTCCCAGTAAGGGCTCAAGTCAGCCCTAGTTTCTTACTCTTCCGTTCTGCTTGACTCTCCATTCCTTCTTTTCTTCTAATGTTTAAAGTCGAGTTCTTTCCTTCATGCTATTGGTTGGGTGTCTGGAGCCTAGAGTTTCCTAAAGAAAGATTTTACACCTGAAACAGTCTAATCAGTAGAAAGTTTTCCTCAAATTTCCTTTTTTTTAAGATTTCATTTATTTATTTTTACAGAGAGGGGAAGGGAAGAAGAAAGAGAGGGAGAGAAACATCAATGTGTGGTTGCCTCTTGCACACCCCATGCTGGGGACCTGGCCTGCAACCCAGGCATGTGCCCTGACTGGGAATCGAACCTGCCCAATCCACAGAGCCAGTTTTCCTCAAATTCCAAAGCAAACAAGGACAAAAGTTTTGAAAGAAAATAGTTCAGCAGACTGAGATCTGTCTATGCACTTTGATTTCCTCCAAGAAGCTACAAGTCCTATCAGAACAGGTAGAAAAATGGGGGCCTTGGGAAAAAGGGAAGTGACCCAAGGGGGAAATAAAAAGTCAGCAACTTCCTTGATTTAGTTCCTTGATTCCTTCTGTGTGCCTGATCCTCAAGATAAGTTTCCTCTACAGGTCACATAAACCAAGTTACTTCCAGAAGGAAGCATTTTTCTTCGAGAGGGAACGAACTCCAGTCTGAGCAGTTCAAAGACCTCCATTCAGGGCCTGGAGGCGGGCCACTGGATGCTCTGGGGTGTTCGCACTGAAGTTCACTTGCTGTTGGAAGTGACTAAGTGGTGACGGTTAGAACTGAGTCAGTGAAACGGGTTCTTCCTTGGCCCCCTTTCCTCCTGATTGTCATCAGCTTGCCCTTGGTGTAGTTGAGTTCATTTGGCAAGAAAGGCCAGCGTGGAGCTCCCTCTGGTCAGAAACCTGCCCAAGGAGCTTTCTCCGTCCCACCTCGGGTACTTCAACACAAACATCCCAGGCCATTTCCCCATTTTAAGAGATGATTACAGAAAATAAAACTGGATATCCTACATGTGTTTCCCTCCTGTCTGTCTCATTCATTCATTTGCATTATAAAACACTATTATTCTCCAGACCCTGTGCAGGGGCTAAAGACACAAAGAAGATTGGCATCTGCCTCAAAAAACTCCTTGCTTAAGGTGGACAGTAGACAAACAAGTATATAAAAGACAGGATGGTAAAATGTGAGTGGGGAAGAGGACAGAGGTCAGGGGATCACACCCGTTAACTATCTGCCCCCCAGACCAGCACCATCTATTCCTGTCAATGAGCGAACAGCACCAGATGTTGCACCTCAGTCCATGAGTCTGGCTAAGAAAGAATTCACAGCCAAGACTCAAATATATGCAGAAGGTCATTTAGAAAGTCAGAGGTAGAAGAAAGGAGCTGACTGGACTGTGTGGACTTAGCAAACAAGTTACATGGGTGAAAGAAGGGGTTTTATCTGGAGGTCTCAGGGGAAAATATCAGTGGAATAGTCATCAGCTGCCAGATGTGTCCTTTAGTGGTCATGGTCTCTACTGATTGGTCGTTACCAGGGGTCATTGGTCCTTTGAAGCAGGTCCTGAGATCAGCCGTGCCTGCCTGGCCTTGCTGCTTGTCTGGGCCTGGAGCTGAAACACAGCTGAGGCCTAGATGTTATCTTAATGTTTGAGGGGGTGGCCATGCAAGGACTCGTATGAGGGAATGAGATTATTATCCAGCTCCCTTGTTCCTAGTCTGAGGGGGTCTACTACTGACTGACTGCGTGCCAGGGAGGAAAGGTCAGGGTGATGGGGGACCCAAATGTTAGAAGTTTTAGTTCAGGTAATAATAGCTAAGAAGCTTAGTAATCAATGCGTGTAAAAGCTATCATTCCAGGAACTGAAGGTATGACCCACCCTGACTCCAGGAGACCATAAGCAGTTCCACCTCTGCGGGTCAGGAGGACTGCAAGCAATCAAGATGGTACCTGAGCCATTGTGCTCCAGGGTGAGACACCCACTTCCCAGGATACAGGTAAAGACCACTGCCCAGGACACAGATGAAAGAATGCTGCAGATTTTTCTCTGCTTAACTTTTCCCTGAATTCCAAACCCCTTACCTACACTTTTGTCCTCCTTATAAAAAGGGTTGGTTTAAAATGGAATTTTAGACCATCTGTTAGGGTACATAACCTGCCATCTTCTCAGATCACCAACTATCTGAATAAAGCGCGCATAAAGATTCGATCCCTGTCTCTGCTCATTGGGTCTGGTAGTGACAGGCTTTTCCGGTTTCAAGGGGAGGGTCTCAACCACATGATCAGCTATGAAAGGTCAGAGGATCTAACCCCCATGACCGGTGGTATGCTAGGAGAAGAAAGGTCACCCAGGGGTGTAGGTCTCTCCCTACGATATTTGCCCTCCCAGTTTTGCCCCTTGCTAGGCCCCTCGGGGCATTCTGTCCTGGCCACCTTCTGAACCTGCCCTATCATTCCCACTCTGCCCGGGGCCTGTCTACCTGCCCACTGTATCAGTCCCATGTCCTGAGTGGCCAGTGGCACCCTTTTGGCATGTGGCTGGAGGTGAAGCGTTGCTCAGAACAATGCTAATTCCTGGGCCGGGACTAAACCAACCCTCCACAGCAGGTACCTGTTCATCTTTGCACCTGTGTGTAGTCCTAGGTTGCAGAGCTGAGCCTGAAAGCAATTTGCCCCAAGTGTTTGAATTAATGATAAATGAGGTGCTTGCCTTAATCCAGGGCTTCTCAAACTCATTGCGCACTCAGCTGGCCTGGACATTTTGTTGACACACGGACTCTGATTCAGTTGGTCAGGGCATGGCCTGACATCTGCATTAGGGTGGTCAGTTACCTGGCTGTGGAAGAATTCACAAAGAGAAAAAGTACAGAGAGTGAAGGTTTTATTTTTACTTTGCCAAGGGAGGGAAAGGGCCAGGTGTGGAGATGTGTACCAGCACCCGCACCAGCCCTGAGGGGTGGGGGCATTTGGCTTTTATCAGGTAATGGAGCAAAATGTTTCCGTTGGGTTGCAACGTATTTCAGTGTCACCTTGGGGTGCAGGGTTCCATCTGGTCGCTGTGGCCTGGTATGTCCTGTTTCATCAGTTCCCCACAGCCTCTGCACCTCAGGGTGCTTCCAGTAAGTTTCTCATCCTGAGGATAAAGGCTCATAAAACAATTAGGATCACTCCTGCTTTACGGGGTGTGGGGGTGGGGGGGGGGTCCAGTCAGCTCTGGGAAAGAGGGCCCCACAAAGTAGCTTTTGTCCTATTAATTTGCATTACCAACAAGTTCCTAGAAAAGGCCTATGCTAGTGGTCCCAGAGCCACACTTGGAAGAGCATTTTGAATAAAATGTTATTTTATTGATATTTAGTTAGCTAAGGTCGCCACTGTCTGCCATACCCCACCCCCATGCCCCTGCACCTGGGACAAGGGCGCTTCTGCAGCCACTCATCAGGGTGAGATGACCCAGCATCAGGCAATATGTCTTTTGAAAAGTAAGGCAGGATGCTGAGCATTAAAATTGTGTCAAGGCGGAGAGTGTGCGGGGAAGTGGAGGAGGGTACAGGGGGAAAATTGTGATGGTAGGAGACTTGGCTTGGGGTGGTGAATGCACGATGCAGTGTACAATAATGTGTGGAGTTGTGCACCTGAAACCTGGATAATTTTGTTACCCAGTGTCACCCAATAAACTCAATAAAAAGGAAAAAATGTGAGTCAAGGCCATCAAACCTGCCATCCAACCAGGTAAATGTAATAAGGGAGGCATCCGACACAACCCAAGGCCAAGGACGTCATCATCTGAGGCCTATGAAAGGACGAGAAATCATGAAGGAAATGCCTTTGAAGAGTAATTTGCTAATTAGGATGAAAAGCTCTTTTTTAAATGTGCTTATTGTACCTTAGCATGGGGCTGCTCCGGCGTGTGGGAGGGGCCCTGACGAAGGCCTCCAGCTGCCTCTCTGTAACGAAGTCCCCAATGTGTCCTTATCGGGATGTGGGAAACTTCAATGATGGGCTGACTGAAATGAATCTGAGAAACCTTAGGTAAAGAATAACTTCCCCTTAAATGTTGCTATCATTTCATATTTCCTAATTTTAAAAACACATTGAGTACAGGCCATATAGAAAACACAGAGCTATTTAAAGGTAAGTTTTAAAAATAAATTTTACTTTATACAATATTTTATTCAAAATGTTATTTAACTGATCTATGGTAATACATATCATGGGATAAAATAATAGAATACATTTACTCTTTATTTATTAAACAAGTACACAGTGCTGTGTGCCAGACATTATTCTAAGTGGCTTGTAAATATTAGCTTCTGTTATCCTCAGAGCACCCTGTGAGATAGGTACTGTTATTATTTTCATATTTTTTACAGATTTTATTTATTTATTTTTAGAGAGAGGAAGGGAGGGAGAAAGAGAGGGAGAGAAACATCATTGGGTGGTTGTCTCTCACGCACCCCTCACTGGGGACCTGGCCCGCAACCCAGGCATGTGCCCTGACTGGGAATTGAACCCGTGACCCTTTGGTTCTCAGGCCAGCACTCAGGCCACTGAGCCACACCAGCCAGGACATTATTTTCATATTTTTTAATAAGGAAGATGGAGCATAGCCAAGTCAAGAGACTCAGCCAGGCCACACAGTCAGTGAATGGCAGTGCCTCGCTAGGGAGGGCTCAGGTCTGCATTCCCAACCTGTGGCATAAAGTGGCCTCCAAGAATGCATGGGAATTCCCACCATGACTGATTTCAGGTCATCATTCTGACTATTTCTTACACATTGTTACTGATACATTACGAAAATTGGGTAACATATTACTAAGGATGGTATAATATTAGAAAAGATTTAGGAGACCTCAGCAAACTGAACGGTCACATGGGACTCCAGCAGATCCGGACCTGAATCCCAGTTCCCGTCCTCTGATGTCTGGTGTCAGGTTTCATGCGGTACTGAATAAAGGGAAGTGGGGCGCCTCTTTCCTTCCAGGAGTTTCCAGTTGTGTGGTCTGCGTTTGCTTCTGATTGAGGCTAGGTCCACCCCAAATCACCACATTAAACATTTTGGTCAGACTTTATACAACTTTACAGTATTTTAACATCCATCTCCGGGAAAGCCCAAAACAAATAAGCAAATGCAAACTTTTAAGGACTAAATGAATGAGCTTCTTTCAGATGAAATGTTCTGGTGCTGATTCAATTTAAAAATTTTAAGTTGGTTTTTAAACTTTTCCTTTGAGTGTCTTCCGAACCCCCAGTTGTTGGGGGGCAACTTCCCAGGGCAGCACCTTGCCGTGTGGCCTGCCGTGTGTGTGGCCTGGGGAGCAGCGGGGCTCCCGAAACTTTTATGTGTATTAGCACTTAATTCAGTTCTTTTCCACAAAACAAAGAGTAAGCCTTTGGTTCGAAAAGGCCCAAGCCATAGATATGTAAATTCACATAACTTACAAGTCCAAAGAAGTAGAAAGCCTTCACCTCTTTGAGGCTAGAGGACCTGGGAGAGTCTGTCTGGGGTGTCTGTAGGCAGCCAGCACTTCCCAGGCTGGAAATGCAGCAGCAGCGATGGTCTGCTCGCCAGGGGCTCTGTGCATCTTGGACCCACAGCACTCAGAGGGGCAAAGCCAAATCTCAAGGAAAATTCCAAATTTGGTTTAAAGGGCATTTCAATGCAAGGGCTTCACTGGGATTGGGGAAATTTCGTGATATAGACATCTGGGTTTGGAAACAACAGGAAGGTGACGATTTGAAGGTGAGGGGTTTGAGGCAGCTCAGGCATGAACTGTATGTTAATGTTTCCTATGAAAGAGTCGCTGGGTCTTTCGGGAAATTCCTGTAATGAACAATCAAGTGATTTCCCTGGGCAAGAGTGTCTTGGAATAGTAAAGTTATTGTAATGAACAATGGAAGAATAAAGTCATTTTAATGTAGACAGTAAACTAGGGGGCAAGAGGGGGCAGTTTCAGCCTCAGTCTGATTAGTCATTAGGCCCACAGCGAGGTCCTGAGCAATATGAGGACTCATGACAGGCACACTGTGATAAATTAAAAAGATTAAAAATTCGGCACGTGAACCCGTGGGGGGAGGAGCTGACAGAGAGGTTACAGAGGAGACTGTGTGCAGAGAGCACAGGGGAAGGGATTCAAAAAACAAGTTTTGCCTGTTCTGTCATTTTACCAGTAATTGAGAAGCCTTAGCTGCAATTTGTTATTAAAAAGTTGTTAGTTCACATGACATATTCACACTGCAAAGTACCCATGTACTACAACTGCCGGTGAAGAACAACAGCGGGCATCATTTCTCAAACTGTCTACCAGGCATTTTACATATATGATCACTACAGGGGTGGGCATTATTTTTTTTTAATTTTCAACATTTTAAAAAGATTTTTATTTATTTATTTTTAGAGAGGGAAGGGAGGGAGAAAGAGAGAGAGAGAAACATCAATGTGCGGTTGCTGGGGGTCATGGCCTGCAACCCAGGCATGTACCCTGACTGGGAATCGAACCTGCGACACTGGTTCACAGGCCACACTCAATCCACTGAGCTATGCCAGCCAGGGCTAGGGGTGGGCATTATTATTCCCGTTTTGTAGATGAAAAAACCGAGGTTCAGAGAGGTTTCGCCATTTGTCTGAGGTGATGCAGTCAAGAAAAGTGGCAGTGCTGGGATTCAAACCTGCCCCTTCTCCTCCAAAGCTCTTTCAGCAGGCTGGTGGGTGAGCCCCTTACTACTGAAGATGCTCAAAATTCCTTGACCACTGCCATTTTCCGCAGCTGGGCTTGTTAGCCTGAAGCAGCTCCGGCTGTCACGTAAATCCATGTTACTCTGAGAGGCCATTCACTACTTCTATTTTATAAAATGTCCTTATTACTAAAGTTGGAAAGGCACCTCATAAGAGAGTTTGAAAAATAACTGAGAGTTGCTGTAAATGCATAGGAAACTCACGGTTTCCTATAAACACCAGAAAACCGTGGACAGTCTTGGCACACCAGGCTTCGATGGGTGAGAGGCCTCCAGCCATGGGCTCCAGACACTTCTGGTCCTGGCTCGGAGGGAGCGGGGGGCGGGGGGCTGTCCAAAAGGGGAGCAGGTGGTTCTTGGGAGCAAAAAATAGGAGCCCACCAGCCAAGGAAAAAACTCCGCTTTCTCTGAGCCTCCTGGCAAACCTTGTGCAAGGTGATTTGCGATTAGATTTAGACCACATTTCAGCTGAAACTGTGGAGCAGAGATGGTTACAATGAACAAACACCTCTGGGCATGGGCCTGGGCCTGGGCCTGGGGGAGGCTGCTTCAAGGGGCACTTTCCAAAGGACTGCAGTCACCACCGTGGTGGTTATCACGACAGAGGCAGCCTGTAGAGCGACTGCCCAGCCATTCGAAGCTCAGACGGACCCGGGTCCCACTCCAGGCCCTAACCTGGGCTAGTTGCTTAACCTCGCTGCTTCCCGGTTTCTCAGCTACAAAGCAAGTGTGGCCACTGCCCTGAAGAGTTGCCGTGATGCTTAACTGTCTGACACTCATGGCATGTGTAAAGCTCTGGCAAAAAGCCCCACACACAGTAGGGCTCAGAGGATGACAGCTCCTGGTATTAGGTCATTCATGACAGTAATGATAAGGGGCACCTGACAACCTCCCTTTGGCACGCAGTCCCCTCCAAGCAAGCAGTCTTCCTCCTTCCTCTAGCACTCATGGTTGCCCAGGACCTGAGGAACCAGCTCCTCTAAGGACGAACTGGGCCATCCTGTTGTCCCTAGTGCCCTTCCTGGCCTTTTCCTTGCCCCAGGGCTCCACCCTCATCCAGCCATCCCATCTCAGCCACAGAATATGGTTCCCTGGTGGGGGGACCTGACCCACAGGAGCTGCCGCAGGGCTGGACGGGGAGAGACCATCCATCAGTGAGGTGCCTGACCCTAGACAGGGAACTGAAAGCTGCTACGGGCTCAGGTCTGGGTGGGAGACTGGAGGCTCCTGACCTCTGATGGCCCCATGAAGCCACAGAAGGCGAGAACGCTGCTCCTGTGGACAGCAGTGGGCCAAGCTACCAGCTGCTCAGGGACCATGGCTCACAGAAGCACAATCTGTTTATAGAGTGTGATAAATACCTGTCTCATCACTTGGGGCCTTGCCAGGAGTTCCCTGTTAAGGGGCAGCTGGCCAGGTACACCCTGGGGGCATTCAGGTCCCCTCACCTGGTCTCACACAGAGAAAAGTGAACTTTTATGGTGGAGACCTTCCTTTCCTTCTACCAGCCCACTTGGGGGAAAGGACGGGAAGGAGAGAGCGGCATTAACTATGTGTGACGGAATGCAGTGGGGAGGAGGTCTCATTCCCAGGAAGCCTCTTCCCCATGCTAGTAAGTGAAAGAATAAAAGCACCTCACAGAGTGGTTTGCATGGTATACTCCTATTGATAAACAAAAAAAATACACTAAAATGTTCTGTCCACCAGGATTCTTAGCTATAAGCAAAATAAACTCATTCTGGATAATTTAGGCAGAAAAGAGATTTGTGAGAAGGATTTTGGGGGAGCCCTCAGAATCTCTGGGGTGGCTGGAGAGCCAGAGAGAGAAGAGCCAGTGAGCTCTTCATTGCAGCCTGGGCCATCCTGCTGTGGCCAGCAGGGACTCCGCATGTTCCCTCCCTGCATTAGCCTCTGAGTCAAGGTCTGGGCAGGAGGGTGTGATTGCTAGAGCCTCAGTCATGTGCCCATAAAAGGGAGGCTGGGGATGCACTAAGTGCCTGGCATTTTTGCTTCAAGTGAGGGCATCCCCCAAACATAAGTGGATTCAGATGACAAATTTGAGTGACCAATATCCCTTGATGTTAACAGCGGTTATTTCTGGGTGGTTGGATGAAACGGTGGATTTGGGGTTGTTGTTGTTTTTTTTTGGTAACTTGTTATAGAGAATTTCATCACACACAAATATAGAAAGAATATTAAAATGAACCCCCATCTCCAGCTTCACTTTGCAGCTCCCAGAATTTTGTTTCATTCACACTCCTATCCGCCACTTCCCTCGCCTTATTTTGAAATAAACACCAGTCACCATATCACACAAGTTTATCTTTTTTTTTAAATGAGGTTTTTAAAATTTATTTTTAGAGAAGGGAAAGGAGGGAGAAAGAGAGAGAGAGAAACATCAATGTGTGGTTGCCTTTCACATGGCCCCCACTGGGGACCTGGACTAGCAACCCAGGCATGTGCCCTGACTGGGAATTGAACCTGCAATGCTTTGGTTCGCAGCCCATGCTCAATCCACTGAGCTACACCAGCCAGAGCTACAGGTTTATCTTTAAACATCTTAGTACTCATCCCTAAAAGACAAAGACTATATTTTATTTTATTTTTTAATTTTTTTTTATTTTTTTATTTTTTTATTTTTATTTTAGTTTATTTATCTTTAGAGAGGGAAGGGAGGGAGATAGAGAGAGAGAAACATCAATGTGCGGTTGCTGGAGGTTATGGCCTGCAACCCAGGCATGTACCCTGGCTGGGAATCGAACCTGCGACACTTTGGTTCGCAGCCCGTGCTCAATCCACTGAGCTACGCCAGCCAGGCATATATTTTAAATGCATAAATTTAATCTCGTTATCACACTTAAGGAACCAATTAACACTAATTCAGAGAGATTTATTTTACTCTTTTCTTTGTGTATTTCTCTATTACTTTAAGTACCAGGGGGAAATATACCTACACCCATTTTTAATTTGTTCTCAAACACAAATTAACCCACAGTTGAGCATGACCCACAAACCCAGTCCTAAAGCAGCAGGCCAGTTAGGGGACACGAAGCCATGACCCAGGAGACCACGGGCTTGCTTTGTGTCATGAGCAGCAGAGGCTCCTGGCCTGCTGCCCGGAGGCTCACTGAAGCTGAGAACAGTGAAGCAGTGAGGCCAAAGGCCAGCAGCAGTCACCTGGGCCTCCCCACCTGTGCTCCTCTCTAAGGAAGAGTTTTGCCTGTTTTCTCTCTGTGTGTCCCATCACGTGGCAGAAGAACCTGGCCGTGGCTGCCACGTTCACAGGGGACAGGCACAGAATGGAGATGGGCCAACCCCTCTGTCAACCCTGCTCTTCCTCTCACACACACCCTCACACACATACACACTCTGACACATACTCCACATTCACCCTGTACATTCACACTTGCACATACTCACACACTCCCAGGGAGAGGATTCAGATCAGGCTAACTACATCCAGAGAAGTGGGGCACGTTTATGGCTAGGCCCTGAGAGCCAACCTGCGTCCCTGGATGGATCTAGGCAAATCAGAGACAATGAGCAGAAGGAGGGCCATTGCGAGCGGAAGAACCAGCCCAGGCAGGGGTGCCCACCTCACAGGAGGTCTGTGTTGACAGACAGCTTGGTTTTAGGGAGACGACCCTGGTACCTGTAATATAGAAAGCCATATGGAACAGCACAGGGGAAGCATGGACTATAGCATCCCCCATCCTAGTCTTTAAACACTGGTCTGGCCTTGGTCCATGTGACTGGAGTTGATAGTGAGCTTTGTGCCTTTGGGGACCTGGGATCGTTGACTATCCCCTTTTTCCTTAGGTTCAAGGGTACAAGCCTGACTGTCCCCATCTGGCACACAGGATTGTAATGACTAAGGAAGGAGGCAGAGGAAGGAGGAGACTTTGGGTGGTCCCTCCATGCCCTCTGCTAGGGCTGGGTCTCACAAAGACAAGAGGTAAACAAAAGTGGGAGGGGGCTTTGCATAGAAACTGTGAGGAACCACCCATGACCACCTGATCCAACCCAGGCCTTCTATGGATAGCAGCAGCCGCCCCCCTAGAGGGTCAGTGACCACCCCAAACCAAGGCAAATCTCTGGGAGCACTAAATCAGATCCAGAGAGGCAACTCCCAGCCCCAAATTCTTGTCAGAGTTTGGACAGACAAGAAGGGACAAGGTTTTCCATCTGGGGAAGTTGTCAAGGTGGGCATCTATCTGGACCCCCTCATGAGAACGTAGGCTCCCACCGTCTGATGGCAGGGGCGGGACCGCATGACAGAAGGCTATGGATGTCTGACTTGACCTACAGGCAACAGAAAAGCATGCTAGGTTCTTGAGCAGAAAAGTCACAGGATAAAGGGCAGCAGTGACAACTGGCAGAACTTAGGATGCAGAGTGAGCTGTAAGAGAGCTCAGCTAGGAAGCTGCTGCAGTTGCTCAGGAGTGAAAAACACATATCTTCATAGAAAGGTTGGCTCTCAGGGAGGAAGAAGCTCCACTATCAAACAAAACAAATGTGTGCATGCGTGTGTGTGTGTGTGTGTGTGTGTGTATGTGTGCGCGCGCGCCTGCATGCAGGCAAGAAGTGATCCAGTCTCCAAAACCCTGAGCCCACACCAGTCCTGAGTTCTTGTGATTGCAGCAGTGCTGGGCTCAGCCCCCAGGCTCAGGGACTCTTTTGGGACTCACTGATAAGCCTTGAACTCTCTCAGCTCTTCCAGTCAGGTCCAGACCCAAACCATGCCGTGGTTGCCATCAGCAAGAGGGTGACATGAAATGACACGCACAGCTGGGATGTTCTATAGTTAACTGAACTCTCGGTGGCTGAAATATACCATATGTGAGGCCTGTGCAAAATTAGGAATATTGTAGCATCGGTAGGGAAGGTATGTCATCTGGAAAAGTACTTTTTAAAAATATACAACTTGCCCTCACTGGCATGGCTAAGTTGGTTGAGAGTTGTCCTGTGAAGCTAAATTTTATTCTGGTCAGGGCACCTCCCTAGGTTGCAGACTGGGTTCCCGGTTGGGACACAAGTGAGAGACAGCCGACTGATGTTTCTCTCTGTCTCTTCCTCCCTCCCTTCCCCCTCTCTAAAAATAATAAATAAAATCTTTAAAAAAATACATACAACTTAAGTAACTGCAAAACAAGCTACTACGAAAACATAACATTCTATTTTCATCCTTCCAATGTCTTGACTAATTATAGTTAACATCCATATATGTTTTATAAAGCACATTTATAAAAGCAAATGGATGTTAATAGAAAAACTGAAAAACCGGTGATCGTACTATGAGTGATAGCTATTTTTGGACACCTGCTCTGGACTGTGATTTCAAGTCCTAATCACAGGCAAATCTCCTGTGACACTGTTGCTTCTGGTCCGAGATGGATTAATAGTTCGCGTCCCGGTGTTCCGGGAGAACACCCTGCTGCAGGCCCAGGCCAGCCTGCTGTCCTCTGCCGAAGGGCGGTGGGCCACTCAGCCATTCCAGACTCAGCCACTTTTGAGAAGGTGAGAGCATTAGACCTGCCAGTCACAAGGCTTAGAACTGACCCCGGGGACTTCAGCAAAAAGTTGGCATCAGTCTCCTGGTTTGATCCACTTATTTAAAGGGAACAACATTGTGTTTGAGAAATTTCTGGTGCCCTTTGTGAAATGAAGAAGTACTGAGTCACCTTTCTGAGATATTCTTACAATGTGATTTCTAAATTTCCCAAGACATTTTTATTTCATTTTTCCTTGATTAAGAAATTCGTATAATGAGTAGCCCAGTAAATGTCAAGAAGGTAGATAGAGACATTGGTGCTGACAGCTAGGCCAGCTTCAGGTCCAGGAGGCTCCAAGCTGAGCAGGCCCTTCTGTTGGCTCCGGGCTCCACCACGGACACAGGCAAGATGGCCTGGCCCCTGCCCTGGGAGAGGAGTGGGCTGGCCACACAGCAGACTTTCCTCCTAAGTTATTTCCTTCAATGGCTACTTTGAGTTTTAGTTGGAACTTCATGTTCCAGCTGCTCGGTGAACCAAGCCCCTGTGATCTTGATAAGGAAAGGCACCTTTCCTATTTTTTTCTGGCTTCCTAGCCCTGCCTCTTGGCTTGGTTTCCAGCCTTGCTGTTTCAGTCTGTTTGAATAGCCAAGGACTCTGGTGAGTGGGCAGTGCCAGGGAGTGGGACCAGGCTTGGGCTGCGTGCCTTTCTCACAGGGTCCTCTTAACTCCCATTTCCCACCTCAGAGGCTCACTGAGCACCCAAAGGTGTAGGTTGGGCAAGAATTTCTCACAGCTCAGGGGCCATGGAACTATTGGAGTCCTCGTGGTGACAAAACAAAGAAAAAACTCCTTAACCTTGGAACCCAACTTACCTGGACAGCCTTTGTGACTCTGCTCAGAGGGCCCCTCAATACCCTGCCAAGGGCAGGGAGGCCACCATGGAATCACTTTGGAGGGAGGCAGCAACTGAGACCTTGAGGACATCACTCATCCTTTCTTTCTGTGCCTCGTCAATTTTCTCATCTTTATTTTTTTTAATGTATTTACATTTTTAGAAAGAGGGAAAGGGAGGGAAAAGGAGAGGGGGAGAAACATTACATGTGAGACACATTGACTGGTTGCCTCTCAGACACCTCCAACTGGGGCCCTGGTCTGCAACCCAGGCTCTTGCCCTGATGAGGGATGGAACCAGCAACCTTTTGGTTCATAACCCGTTCCTCAATCCACTGAGCCACACCGGTTGTTGCAGCTTTAAATTGTGGGTTTCGGTAGCTCCTACCTATAGGGTTGAAAGAAGCAACCCAAATGTCTGACCCATAGTAAACTCCCAGTAATACAACAATTAATAGTAGTTGTAGAGTAGTAAGGGGAGCATAAGAAGTCTTTTTATCTGCCCTGCTTCAGAAAATTATCCCAGCTGGCTCCTGTTAACCTGGCACCAAGCCCTGCCCTGCACACACTCCCAGGCTGTAGAAGGCCAAGTCCCAGTTGGGAGGGCACAGGCATCAGCACTCAGACCTCCTGCAGTCCCATTGCTTGGGTATCCGGGGCCTCTGTCCCAGTGACAGTACATCCAAATTCAGCATACGCTCCTGAGGTTGGGCATGAAGTGGGAGGTGGAAAAATTGCTAGGAATCTGTGCATGGTGCAGGAAAAAGTACCAACATTCCATGAAGAGTGTGGATTGACAGCGGTAAATGAAAGTTAACATTTAAAATCGACCTTGGAAGATCCTGAGAAGCAGGACTTTGGGGAAGGGAACCGTCTCTTCAGTGGGGGCCATGAGGAAGAGCTTGAGGAGGGGCATTCCTTTCATTAGTTCGCCAGGACCATCCCTCCTCAGCTTCTGAACAAACAGTTTTCAACTAAGGTTCTTTGACCTGAGCCTCTAGGCCTTTGGCAAGAGGTTTAGAAAAACTGCTCAGAAAACAGCTCAGCGCCAGAGGAGAGCAGGGTTCGATGGGAGGGTGCTGCTGGGAACTGGTCCTGGGTTCCAGCCCGGCTCTGTAACACAGGCCTCTTTTTTGCCTGTGAAATGAAGGCGATAAGGGAGTTGCTCAGAAGCTCCCCGACCTCTCCTCCTCTTGCAAAGTCTAGGATCCTTTTCTCTCAAGTCCCAGCCCCCACCCCACCCCCAGCCACATCTATACACCTGGGGAAGAAGTCCCAACAGGATTCAGCTGACTCATGTTACGGTAACAGGATGCGTTTCATATTGCTCTCTGGACCTGGAAACAACCGAGAGTGCCAAGGGTGGACCAGCCTGCGAGAGTTTCCTGTTTCTCCGAGAGCTGACAGGCCGTCAGTCAGCATCCAGGGAGCAGTTGCCAAAAAGGACAGTGTCTTCTGGAGCGCCCCCACCATGCGGCCTCTCCTGTTCCTTGCAGCGCTGCACAACCTTGGCGAGGCTCGATGGCGCTGCCGCGGGGAGGGGAGGCGTCATCCCAGCCCTCGCCGAGGTGCAGCTGGTGGATGGCAAGAGGGCTTAGCTCGCAGCCTGGAAGCTTCTGAAGGGTCCTGTGCTCCCTAGTGCCCGAAGTACAGGACCTAACACGGAGGAGGTTTCATGGGATCCGTGGATGTCCTATACTGACCCCTGTTACCCCTGGAGGCTCCGCATCAGGAGGGAAGAATGTGCCGGCACACTCACTTGTCAGTTTCCTGCGGGACCTCCCCTCACGTGTCAGGATGTATTCTCACTTCCAGACACCATGCCCAGCATGTCCTTTCAATACATGAAGCTGGGATCTTCCAGGCTTCGGCCCCTCCAGAATGGAGGGTGGCGTTAGTGGAGGCCTCTTTGACTGGACACAGAGGGAGTGAAGGTGGGCAACAAGAGAGGGTCTGGGAGAGCTGCTGTGCACGTCGCCGTTGCCGCGGTAGCAGGCAGGAGCCAGCTGTCACCGCACAGCGGGTAATTCAGAAAGACTTTAACAAAGGGATTGTTTAGAAAGGCCAGGAGACGCGTGTGGAGGCCACAGGCTGTGACCCAGGAGCGCGGCCTGGAGGGGCGAGAGGGCTGCGGCGCCTGAGCCCGGAGAAAACCTTCAGGGAGGCCAGGGACAGCCCCAGCTTTCCTCCCTGCCGCTGCCCAGCCGGGCTGAGGCGGAGCCGCAGCTCCGCTGTCCCGCGGTGCAGAGAAGGGGGGCGGCGGGTGTTCGGCCCAACTAAGTAATGTTTTGTGGCTTTGCTTTGTCTTTGCATCCAGATGTCTCAAAAATCCAACATGGTCACCCCGAAACGCCCTGTCTCACGCTGGGTTTGCCTCAGGTCATTCGTGGAGGGTGGCTGCCTTTCTGGTGAGGTCCAGGCTGGCTGCAAGCGGCTCAGGGCGCCTCTCCTGCCAGCGGTCACGGTCACCGTCGCCAGCCAGCTAGAGCAGGCTGAGCCCTCTGCCCAGGAAAGCCCCTGAGTCACAGGCTCCACTGCAGCCGCCCAGTCACTGTCCTTTCTCGGGGCCGCTCTTGTGCAGAGTGCCAGCTGAAGGAAAGTACCAGTGGCTGCAAATTACTTAAAAACAAAATTAAACGTACTTCTCATCCCAACAACATAAAATATATGTTTTTACAAAATCCAAGAAACCACCCACAATTGTACCTACCAAGGAAAAGTGCAACTCTGTCTGAAGGCAGAGGAATAAGAAAACAGATTAAGAATACTGACCTCATGTTCAGGTCACAGCTTTAGGAACCAATCTTATTTTCTGCCCACAGGAATGGTCTAAAAAGAGTTAGGAAAAAGTAACATTTATTGGATTCTTCCTAGCTGCTTAACCGTGGACAAGTCCCTTAATCGCTCTGTGTTTCCATCTTTGTATCTGTAAAATGGAAATAATCATCCTGCCTTTTAGGGTTTTGTGGAGATTAAATGAGTCCATCTCTGCACAAGCTGTTCCTAGATGTAACATCACAGTGTGGAATCTCCACTGCACCTCCATCCCTCACCTGTACTCTCCGATGCTCAGCTGGGCTGGAATGGATTAAAATAAACCAACTGCAGTGTGTGTGCAGGGGCCCTGGGAAGCTCCTCAGCCCTGTGGTCTGTCCCCACTGTCAAGCTGCTGCAGGAATCAGGGACATTAGCCCAAATGAACCCTTGAACTACTGGGGGCAGGGGGCAGAGGGAGAAGATGTCCCATCTCAGGTGGTTCCCAGGTTCCAGAAGGAAGCAGATCCTGATCCCATCCAGCCTAGGGTGGGGTCTGGGGGAAGAAGGAGGTTTTTCTGGAAGAGGTGACCCAGGCCCTGGGGTTTGCTGGACTCAGAGGGATGGGTGAGATAACCGGATATGAAGCAACAAGTTCCTTTTGCAAACCATAAAGCTTCTAAGCTTCTAGTTGCAGCCAAATGTAGGCAAAAGTGCCAGGGGAGATAAGAAGACTGTGAACAGAACACTCTTCAATAGGAGCAAGAAAAATAGAAATAGACCCTAGCTGGTGTATTGAGTGTGGGCTGGTAAACTAAAGTGTCGCCAGTTTGATTCCCAGTCAAGGCACATGCCTGGGTTGCAGGCCATGTCCCCAGTATAGAGTGCACTAGAAGCAACCACACACTGATATTTCTTTCCCTCTCTCCCTCCCTTCCCCTCTGTCTAAAAATAAATAAATAAATAAATAAATAAATAAATAAATAAATAAAATCTAAAAAAAAAAAAAAAAGAAAAAGAAATAGTCTCCCCACCCCCCACACCAGCTACCTTGGAATTACGCAGAAGCAACCACACAAATTACACTGATTAAATGAGGTAACCTAAGTACAGGGCTTAGCATTGGCCTGGCACATAGTGGGTACACAATGAATTTGTTCCCCTTTTACCTGTGTGCACACACATGCAACTGCACCCGGCCTTACCCACTGTGCGCTGGGTGCTGTGCAAGGTTCAGGGACTAGGCCCTCCAAGAGCAGGCCTTGAGACCCTCTGGTCTGGTAGTTGAGACAGATCTGAGCCCAGGAGGGAACCGGAGCCCTAACAGGAGTCTGGGGAGGTGCTGGTGGATGGGCCTTCTGGCTGAGGGAACAGCAGGCACAGCAGGAAAGGCAGGAGCTTTGGGGTGACTGTGGAGCAGGGGTTACATGGAGGGAGAGTCTTGGGGTGGCATTTTCTTGTTACCCACCTACTCGATCTATTCCTGTGGTGCTTCCTAGAGAGGCAGGATGTTGGCTGTCCACCCTCTCAGGCCTCCATGTAACCGGCACAGGGTCCTCCCAGGCTGGGCCCCTGTTGTGGAAGGGGATGGCAGTGCAGCCCTCGCCCTGAGTGATAGCACAGTTGGGCTGGGAGAATCTACAAAAGAGCCCTGCCCTCTGTGTTCCAGAAGAACATTCTAACCCATCACAGAGTCCTCACGGGGCTAAAGATTCTCCCAGAGGTGTCTCCTAGGACTAACTCCAGGTGCAGGACGGGGGTACTGCCCATCCCTTCTCCCCTCCCACCCTCTAGTCACCCTCTCCCCCACCTTTGGCAGGTAGTCAGTCCCCTCCACCTCTGGCTCTCTGCAGGATGTCCCTGGGATGTCACATCTAAAGTGGGCGAGGGAAGGGTGGAAAAGCATCATCCCCAGTGGTCTGTCCCTTGGGTGGTGTCTCAAGCTAGGCCGACCTGTCACAGCTGGGAGTGGCCATGCAAGCAGCTGTGCACGGAAGACTGGCTTGGTAGACATGGCAGCTCCGTCACAGATGGGCTGGGGCTGTGGGCTCCCTGCCAGCCAGTGGAAACTGTGCAAGGGGTTTTCACAGGCCACCCCATTCTGACAGTCACCAGGGCTAACCTAAAGTTAGCGGGGTTCCCCACACCTTAGATTCTGGTGTGGGTGAAGGCTGCTTCCCAGCTGATGCACTTGGAAAAGCTTCTGCCTCTACCATGGGCCGCAGAGTGCTGTGTAATTTCCTCTGTGGGTCAGTCCTCCACCAAGGGCTGTGATGGGGCCATGAGTCAGGCCTCAGCCTGTCACTGACAAGCCACCAGCTGCCTGGCTTCGAGCTGGCTCGGTGGACACCAGGGTGGCTGCCCATTGCCTTCTCCCATCTCTGCTCGGTTCTGCATAGGAAAGGTGGGGCTGCACCAGGGAGGGTCAGGCAGACCCAGAGTCGTTCTGGGGTGTGGCCGGAGTGACCTGTGACTGAGGCAGAAGCTCAACCAGCTCTCAAGCAGGTCAGCCATGAGTTTCCAGGGTCTGGAATTGCAGTGCCACCAGCAAGCTGTTTGAACTGGGCCTGATTGCCCCACTCAACCCTAAGTAAGAACATTCTCCACCCTCTCCTCAAAGCTCAGGAGACCCAGAGGTAAAACTGCTCCTCTCAGAAAAAGGCACTCAGCTTGGGTAATTAAAAAAAAAATCAGTGGTTATTTCACCTGCCTTCAAGGGATTCACCATGTGCAGACAAGGCCTGGAAACTCAACAACTGGCTTTTAGAAAACCGAAGGGATCATCTCTGGATTCCTTGTTCTGAGCTGACAGTGGCTTGCCCAGAACCCCCTTGGGGCAGGGAGGCTCAGGCTGGGGTGCCAGTCATACTTCTGGCCAATTTAAAGCCACGTGCTCTGTGTCACCAAGACTGTGACTCAGCTGCGTGCTTGCCAAACGCATTTACAGAGGGGCGGAACTGCTCTGTAGGCACTTTTCAAAGTGCGGGCTCTCCACTTCCTGGAGGGAAAACCAAGGTACGCAGGAGATGGGCCTTTCCAGCTGTCCAGCAGGGAGGCCCTCAGCCAGCACACGCAGGGGTTCAGTCCTGGGTCACCAGTCCCTAGCTCTCTGTAACTGTCCATTAGATGATGGAACAAACAACAGAAAAAACAAATGAAGCTGGTCCAAAACCCTAGAGCCCAAACCTTCCATGTGGGTATTCCCTGGTGTGCTCTTTCTTGGAGAGGAGGAGTATGGTGTTTGTGTAGTCTATCAACGGGGGTCCCTGGAGCAAGCTGACAGCTGGCTGGGGCTAAAAGGCCCATGTGCCCCAAATTATAAGAAGTTCATCTTGTCTGAGACCCTCAAAGGAGTGTCTTATTATTGTACTCCTTAAAAAAATAAAAATAAAAAAGGCCTGGTGACAGGTGCGAGGAGCCCCAGCTAAGCCAGCCTGGCCAGGCTGGGAGGAAGGAGCGGCCACTTGCAGGCCTCGGTCAGGCTGCCCAGACAGAGTGGGCAGACGCCTCCAGGCTCCACCAGCCCTGTGGCTTCTCTGTGTCTCGAAATCCCCACCTTCACTTGGGCCCGTGGGTGGGACAGCAGCTGCCGCCACAGCTACCCCCAGTGCTCCCCCAGAGAAAGGACCAGCGTCTTGGCTTGGGTTGGCTCTTTCTTTCCTCCTGTCCTTTCCTTCTCTCTTTCCTTCTCTTTCTTTGCCCTCTCCTTACTTAATCTAATTGACAACCTGGCAAGTGGGGACAGGAAGTCAGAGATGATGCAACACCGGGCAGAGATGTCCAGAGGAACCTGGACCTCAGCAGCAAGGGCTGGGTGATGTGCAGCTCCTTGGCCCGCCCACAAGGCAGGCAGATCCCGCTTATCTCCCTGGGCACTTGGTTTCCTGGGTTCCTGCCTCCCTGGGTGGGGGGTTCCCACAGGGCAGGAGAAAAGAAAGGCAGGGGAGCCACCAAGGGTTGGGTCTCTAAGAGAAAAGGGTAACAAGGAGGACACAAACAGTTTGATTAGGCCGATTACAGTAACAGCTCAGACACCAGAGCCGAGCGGATCAGAAATCCAGCAGGTGTTGGCACCCAGCTGCAGAATGGGTTTGTTTGCTCCGTGCTTCGGCTCGAGACGTCCCCGTGGCAGGGTTTTCCATGTGCTGGGGCCTTCCACGGAATTGTATTTTTCCGTTATCTGAACCATTAACAAATGAAAACTCTCATGCTTTCTAAGACTGCTGCCTCTAAAAGGAAATTGGGACTACATTTTCCACAAAAAGTTCAAGGAATCGTGATTACTCAGAGCTCCCTCTCAACATTCACATGAAGGTTTGAGAAATTCCCAGCACCTCCTGTCATTCTGAGAGCGGGAAGCCAGGGATGTGCCGACTCACACACAGCCCAGTGAGAGTGCTTTGGGCTCCTAGCAACTGCATGTAAACCATTGCATAACTGCACTTGTGTGTTTTACTTTGATAATGAAAGGAAATGCAAATAAAGAAGCAATGACTTCTGGTAAAAAGATGCCTCGAACATGACTTCCTACTCTCTACCCCTCCTGTGCCCTCAAAGTCCTCCTGGTGAGAGCTCTTCTCCAGGGGTTTATTTCCCAGAGCAGTTTTCCAGGCTTGCTAAGGGACATATGACAGGCTATGTAATTAATTCTGTGAGTCCCCCATGGGACTCAAAGCTTCTCTCAGGCCCCGAGAGGGATGCAGAGACTCTCCAAGCTGAAAGAGCCTTCTGGCCACCAGCCAACTTCCAATGCAAAGTGCAACTCCAGTCATGAAAAAGACCTGGGGAGTCTTGCCAAATACTGAAGACTCTGCCAGAAAAGAATGGAGGGCCTGCACGAGCCTGCCCCATCGCTCCATGGGGAGAGACAGCTCACCTTGGTCCCTTGCGGCCATGGAGGACGAGTATATGGGCACTGGATGTGTCCAGGGGAGTCTCGCCTGAGGCTGCCAGAACCCAAAGGTGGAGTCTGCTTACCTGCATGCTGCAGCAGGCAAGAAGGAAGTGCCGCTGGACAGCAGGGAATTCTGGAAAATAAGGTATCCAGGATTCTGTGACTGGGTGAACGTTGTAGGCAGGTAGACATGCCTCAGTTTCCAAAGAATGAACTGTTTTTCAAAGAAAGAAAGGAGGGAGGAAGGAAAGGAAGAGAAGTGAAAAGAAAAGTTCTAAAGCAGCCCTGGCTGGTGTGGCTCAGTGGACTGAGTGCCGGCCTGTGAACCAAAGGGTCACTGGTTCGATTCCCAGTCAGGGCACATGCCTGGGTTGCAGGCCAGCTACCTGGTTGGGTATGCGTGAGAGACGACCACCCATTGATGTTTCTTTCTCTCACCCTTCCCCCCGTCTAAGAATAAATACGTAAAATCTTTTTTTAAAATTTTAAAAGAGAAAAGTTCTCGATCTGTGCTGTTCGATATGGTAACTTCTGCTCACAATATGGCCAGTGAGCATTTGAAATTAGCATGGCTGGTCTGAATTGAGATATGATGTAAATATAAAATATACGCTGGATTTCAAAGATCTTAGCATGAAAAAAGAATATAAAATAAGTAACAACTAATAGTTTTAATCAAATATATGTTGAAATAATATTTTGGAGATTTTGGATTAAATGAAATATATTAACATTAATATCACCTATTTTTCCATCTTGTCCATGTGCCCTAGAACATTACAGCTGCACCTGTGGCCGCCCTCCATTTCTGCTGCAGCACCGCTCTAGACAGCTGTCCGGGGGTGGCCAGGGCCGCCCGGTCCCAGCCCCACTTCCAGTCCTCACCCAGGTGCAGAGGTCTTTAGTCCCCTTCCCTGGACTGAAAGCAAACCATCCCTGGTGTGGTGTGTGCTGATTCTCAGGTTCTCCAGATAAGATCCAAGCATTTCCTTGGAAAATCCTCTGGAGTTTTAAACAGCTGTTTTCTGAGTATTGCTTGACCTTTGGAAATCCTCTGCTTCACATGAAGGCACACAGGGGCTTTCTGGCGCCCTCTGAGGGAGCCAGCGGCGGGTGGCTGTGCGGTAGGAATGGCAACTGTGGACAGCGAATGTGAGCTGGGGGAGACTTCAGCTGGGCCTCAGTGGGACCACAGTGCCTACATACGGTTCAAGTTTGAATCCAGGTTCCCTGGGAAATATCTAGGAGAAGTTTTTCAAGTGCTACTACAGGACTTCATAGCAACATTAACACAACTTTTCTTCCAAAATATATGTGGAGCACCCTCTCTAGGCCCTGGCATACTCCGGGTGATGAATTCAACCAGCTGCCGGGAGGAGGAGGAAAGGCTGGGTGTGAGATCCAGGAGCAGGGGAAGGTCTGGGTGCCAAGGGCCCCAGTGTGCAGTTTCCTAGGCCCCCAGCCCGGGTGGGCCTACTCCTATCAAGTCCTAATTCAACTATAGTTACATGTTTTGCTCCATACTTTTTTCTCATCAGCACTTTCCACATTCCTATCTAGTCCTCATATCATCCTTTTTAGTAAGGAACTAATATTTCACCGAGTGACACTTTTTGTAACCTTCTGTGGGACATTTAGTTTCCAGTTTTGCTCATTTAAATTAGAGAGCAGCAGAAGTGCAATTTGCTTTCTCTGCTGTCTTTTCTTTTGGATTTAAATTTCCTTATGATTAATTGTCAGAAAAGAAAGCAACAACCATGTTCAAGGTTACGAATGTTTTTCTAGTTCTTGACAGGTATGGCCAAGGTCCCATCCAAAAGGCGTGTAAGAACTCACACCGCTGACAGCAAATGGGCTCACGTATTAAGTTTCTTGCAACTTTGCCAGAACTGAGGTGTTATAGCATACAGGTGTGCATGCATAAAACATTGACATTTGCAAACATGTGTATCTGTAAATAGATACATATACATGTGTGTTACATGTATATATGTATGTACATATATACTTGCAAAATTAAATGGTAAATGGAACCTCCTTTAGATTTTTGAAGCTTTTCAAAGTAAAATATTTATAGACAAGTAACATAAATTTTTTTTTCTGAAAAGGCCAAGATATTGTCTTGAGCATTTCTGTACTTCGTATATACCTATTTTCCTTTATTTATTTATTAAGATTTTTATTTATTTTTAGAGAGAGGGGGAGGGAGAGAGAAAGAGAGGAGAGAAACTTCAATTGTTTGCTTCTCACACACCCCCAACTAGGGACCTGTCCTGCAACCCAGGCATGTGCCCTGACTGGGAATTGAACCTGCACCTTTCAGCTCCCAGGCTGGCACTCAGTCCACTGAGCCACACCAGCCAGAGCCACGCCTGTTTTTCAATTGTTCTGCACAGAAGATATGTTTCTTCTTCATTTGTTAATTTAGTCATTTATTCATATCAATATGGACTCATGTTACAGTCTGGGTTGTAATCCCATACCCACCCCCACTGGCCACTTTTGAGAGCTCCTGTTTCCCTCCCCCTCCCCCACTGAATGGTAGCAATCCTTGACACTCACTGATCTGGTAGGTGGAAAATGGGATCCCCTGTTTGAATCTGAATTGATGTTGTTTGAATTTATGTTTCTAGTTCTCTCTTGCTCCTCTGATATTAGGCTTTGAATTTCTTCTTTTATCTTGTGCAAGCGTTTGCATCCTTCCTAATAATAACCTGAAATGACTCTTTAAAAACTCTTTGCTGATTTCACCTTTGAGATCAGGTAGGTTTTGCTGAGAAATAAAACTCTTTTGGCAGAGTGACAAGAGCAAAGCAGGGATGAAGGACCAATTTTCCATCCCTCCCCACAGATGTCACTTATCAGTCCTTCCCAGCACCACCCCTCCCCGCCCGTCCCTCAGAGCCCCTCCAGTGCTCCTTCCTGGAGGACAAACTGCTCTGGGACACACCAGCAAGGCCTGCTATTGGAAGGCTGTAGACTTTTGTCACAGCTTCCAGGGTGGCTGTGACTCAGCCCCGTCCCTGCAGTCTGAGGCTGTCCACGTGGAAAGCAGTCATTCTTGGCAGAGTGCTCAGCCTCTGGCCCAGGGCCAGCAGAGGTGCTTGCCATGCCTTCCTCCTTTCCCCCGCTGACCCTTTGCTCCTTCCTGCCCTTTAGCTCATCGGCTACCACAGAACTAAAGCATCCACAGATGTGGAACCATCCAAAGAGTACAAACGTATCCCATGAGAATATATAGACATAGGTTTGTTTTACCTCTGTGCCTTTTTAGAAATGTCCACACAGAGCCATGCATATATTTGCATATGGATTCTTTTTTAAAAATGTGAACAGCAGACAACTATGCATGGTGCTTTGCGTCGTGCTTCTTTTTTAAATTAACAGTGTATCTTTGAGATCTTTCCAAATCAGCACATGCAGGTCTATTTCATTATGAACAGCCACATAATACTTCATCGATGTGTATACATATACATATGTATGTATGTGTCTATCCAGTCCCCTATTAATAGACATTTGGTTTATTCCCTTTTTTTGCAACTACAAACAATGCTACTGTGAATATCCTTCAACAAACATCCTTGTGGACATGTGGGGATGTACCTACAGGGTAAATTCCCAGAACTGGAATTGCAGGGTCAAAGGAAATGTGTACTTTAATTTTGATAGCTATTGACAACTTGCTCTCCAAAGAGGCTGTGCCACTTCACCCTCCCATCAACAGTCATGAAGAGAGGCCATTCCATTCCCTAGCTTCTCTCTCACCAGCCAAAGGCTTTGTTAAACTTAGAAATCTTTGCCCATCTGATAGGTGAAAAATGGTACCTCACTGTAATCTTAATTTTTATTTCTCTAATTATGGTTGAGGAATATGTTTCAAATGTTAAGAAGTTATTTGTGCCCTGGCTGGTGTAGCTCAGTGGATTGAGCGTGGGCTGTGAACCAAAACATCACAGGTTCGATTCCCAGTCAGGGCACATGCCTGGGTTCCAGGCCATGGCCCCCAGCAACTGCACATTGATGTTTCTCTCTCTCTCCCCCACCTCCTGCCTCTCCCTTCCCTCTCTAAAAATAAATAAATAAAAATCTTAAAAAAAAGAAGTTATTTGTATTTCTTTTTATGTGAACTGTCTATTTATATTCTTTATGAATTATCCTATTTGTTGTCAGTCTTTATCTTATTGATTTATAAGAGTTCTTTACATATGAAGAAAATTAGTAGTTTTGTTGTGTATGGTATAATAATTTCCACTATTTATTGTTTGTCTTTTTTGTAGGCTTCTTTTACACACACACATGTGTGTGTGTTATGTATATATAATGTAATATAATAACTATATATAGATATATATAGTATTATATATATATTAGAGATTCTGCATTTTCTGCCTTACAGTGGGTTAGAATATCAATACATACATTTTGGTGAGCAAGAATTGTTTTTTGTACCTTATCCTCATTTTTACATTGCAGTTTCCACTCCCCTGAGGTGGCAGACACTTCATCTTGTCAACTCAAAGTTTGTCTGGTGCCCTCACCACCCCCAAAAAGTTCCTGGGGTGTTCCTGAGTCCAGGTAGGCTTACTCCGTGCATGGGAGGAGGTCAGAGCTCATTCCATCCTCCAGGCCAGCTGCCCTGCTGGAATTCCATCTGGTCACTTCCGGTCCACAAGCCCTGCAGCCGCTCTGTCCTGGTTGCCCTGTGCTCCTGAGTACACAGGACTCTTTCCACCCCCAACAGTGATGCAGAGACCCCTCTGCCTGACTCACCACACAGCTGCTTCTAACCTAGACCTTTGCCACTTTCTTTGGCTCCTCCCAGGAAACTTGAGCAGGGCCCCTTTCTCAGGACCCCACCACTCTACATACATCTTACAACAGCTGCCTGCCCCCACCCATCCCCGCAAACACACCACTCTGCCCTCTTCCCAAGTCCAGGAACTTTATCTAGCTGGAGAGAATGGCAAGCCTCAGGACTCCTCATCAAGCAGCTCCTCAAACCTACAGTGTCTTACAGTCCTGTAAGGAGCAGAATTCTGGAACTCAGAGGTCAGGAAGACCTTCTTTCTATACTTTTTCTCCTTCTGCCATCACATCCCTTCCCTGAGGTGGTGCCCACAGAAAGGCCAGGCGTTGTGTGTGTGTGTGTGTGTGTGTGTGTGTGTGTGTTTCCTGGGGAGCCTAGGCAAAGCTTATCAGAAGGAAAGCAGATGGGCGTTAAACCCTGTGTACTTCCCAGAGCCTCTCCCAACAGCTCTCAGCCGCACCCCTTGCTGCCCCAGGCCTCTCAGACCCTCATCTAAAACCATGTGAGGCCGCTGTGGTTTGTGTGCCTGCTGGCACCTCTTCCCTGGAAACTCTCAGTGGGTGGGGGCTGGCCCGTCTTGCTATCCTCTGTGGCATCTAAGCCTGTGGTCCTTGTGCATCTGGGCACTCGGTCAGGATGTATGGTGTTGAAGCACCTGCTGGTTTTAACAAGACAGGCTGTCCTTGTCTTTGGTGTTCTCCAAGAAGGCTGGGAAGGGTGGGGCGTCGTGAGGGGGGATGTAAGGTGTACCCCAATGGCCTCCTAGGCTTCCACTTTTTCCCAAAGACTTTCCTTGGCTGACACCAAGGATAAAGGTTTTCTCCAGAGAGCACTCTCTGTGGATGAGCCCCCGCCCACGTTGCTCTCCAGCAGCCTCCCTCTGGTTCTGCTGCTGTTGCTTCAGGCCAGGGGCTGGATGGTATACAATGACCTCAGACCTCGGGCCCCCAGGAAGGGGAGCCGTAGGGAGGCGGCAGGCACCAGCCTTCACTTGGACTCAGCTGAACTCACTCCCCAGGCATTTTCCTCCCATCCCCACCACATGGCTGGTTCTGTCTTTACTTTGCAGCTGAATCAAATGTCCACCCCTAAGCATTTCAGTCATGAGGACCAAGGTCCTTTCTGTGAGGTCCCACATTTCCTGAAGTGGAGATTGCAATATAACCCAGGCACCCGCAACCAAGAGGGACCCCCCTACTCAGGACACCCCTCCTGCTCCCCCTGCTTCTTTCCCCAGCAGGGCCAGCTCTCAGACAGCACAGGAACACCTTTATCTGGTCTCTAGCCTTTCAGCCCTTCCCGCACTCCCTGTGAGCTGAGCCTGCAAGCTGGCCTAGTTTTGCTGGGCCGTTACCCCACACGTGTGCCTGTTACCCCCAGGGCCTTGCTGCCTCTAGTTCTTTTCTGTTAATTAGTCCTCTCCTCAGTGACTCCAGCAGGCTTGGGGCGGGGGTGTGTACAGGCCAGACTCATCTGGGAGATGCAGGCATTCGTGGAGAGTGGGAGTCAGAAGGAGGGTCCTGCCCCACCTCTGCTGTGGACGCCTCTGAGCCTCTTTCTTCATGAGTAACGTGGTGAGAAAAGAACCCAAAACAGTACAGTGCAGTACAGCAACAGTACTGTACTTTTCATTGTAACTGATCCGCTCCACCTAGCATAAATCTTGAGTCATACTTTTTTCGGAAAAGATGGGAGGTTTTCTCTACCATTTTCCTTCTCTTTTTTCTATAATTATTATTTTAATTAGAAGGTAGAGACGGTGATGGCAGTGTTAGGGAGGAAAAACAGTATAGGGTGTGGATGGAAAGATAAATAGGCCATCAGCAGCCTCGCCTCCCACAGTCTGCGCCAGCAAATTCAGCTGGGACTGAATCAAGTTTGGAAATCTAGTGCCCAGCTCTGCACCTCTGCAGACCTGAGCTAGGCCCCGCCCCTGCAGGTGCAGTGTGGGTACTCCCCAGGAGCTCATATTAGGAAAACAACCCCACCCATGGACACCACAAAGCCCTCTCCGATTACCTCGTGTCACTGTGGTTTGTCACAGCCGGAATACCGGCCGCCAGGGAGGGTGTTGGGCCCAGGAGACAGGGCCCTAAGGAGACGTGTGCTAGGCCACTGCGGACCCAGGAGTGAGGGAGCAGGTAGTTTCCTGAGAGAGGACGGCAGGTCAGGAGCTCAGAGGACAGGAAGGCCCTCAAGTCAGAGTGGTGACTGGTTTTCCTCGAAAGGGAGGTCGTGAGCCTGGAGAGGAAACGGGAGGTTAGAAGCTAACCAAGCACAATATTGAAAACACCCTGTTTCCATCACATGAGAAAGCCTAAATACGTAGGAATGTTCACACAAGGGAAGGCTGAGCAGAAGGATGAGAAATTGCATTATATATTGATGTGAAACGATATCCAACATGTATTCAGTGAAAAAAGCAAGATGCTTCACACTGTCTGCAGTGTGAAAAATAAGCTACCATTTGTGTTTTAGTTTCTATGTATTTACGTATTTGCTTGAATATGCATCAAGTGTCTCTGGAAGTATTTGCGCGCGCGCGCGCGCACACACACACACACACACACACACACACACACACACACCCCCTTTCAGGAAGTTGGTATTTTGGGAGGACAGAGTTCGGCGGGGAACGCGGAAGAGTTCTGATGCGGATGGTGGCGGTGGTCCGCTGGTGATGCCTTTAACGCCACCGCGCTGTGCGCTCGCAGACGACTCACATCAGCAATTTCCAGCCTCCTTCACCACATGGCACACACACTAATTACTAAAATCCTGTGGCACACCAAGGTATATATTTTTGCCAATCTGATTTTTTTAAAAAAGGTGTAAGTCTGATTCATTCACACCGGACGGTTATTGTTGTGTTGGCTGTTGTCATTTTTTTACTCCACAATCTAAGGGAAAAGAGGTCTGTGCCCCTGACTAAACAGTCAGGTATTGCATGTTTTAAAAATTCTTGTGGTACACTGGTTGAAAACTGCTGATTTAAATGGTTAAATTTTATATTATGTGTATTTAACCACAATAAAAAAAAACCCCAACATTTCATTAGTTGTCTAGGGGGAGAACTCAGTGTTCGAAAATGAGAGGACAGGAGCTCTGGCTGGTGTGGCTCAGTGGACCGGGTACCAGCTTGTGAACACGAAGATCTTGGGTTCAAGTCCCAGTCAGGGACTCACCTGGGTTTCGGGCCAGGCCCCCAGTGGGCAGTGTGCAAGAGGCAACCGATTGAGGTATCTCTCATTCATAGATATTTCTCCTTCCCTTCCCCTCTCTCTAAAAATAAACAAATAAAATCTTTTTTAAAAAAAGAGGAAGGGAGGCTTTTCACTGTACCTCATATTGTTCCCACTCATATCTTTAAAAAAAAAAAAGTAAGAAAAAGTAAAGATTTAGAAGCTGCCACTGCTAAGGCCCAAGGACAAACTGAGCCTAGCTGGACGGATGGCTGAGAAGCAGCACAGGGTGGTGGCCGGCTCGTTTACAAAGATGTGATGGGCAAGGGGACACAGGGCCTGCCTGGTGCCACCTCCCGAGGTCTATAGCAGCAGGGTCCACTCCTATTCTCCTCTGAGTCCAGGAGAGACTCGCTGGAAGACACTGTCCAACAGAGACTTTGACCTTCCTTCCAGGGTTGGAGCCAGCCTGGGTGACCTTGCAGGGTGGATAGCAGGGGAATTAACGCAGACTTCCTTCCTTCCCACCCACCCTTTGATCTCTCCTGGGCTCCCCATTGGCCGACACCAGAAGGCAGCCAGAGGGCAAGGGCGCCAGTCTTGGCCGACCAGTCACAAGGGTGGGCCTCCTCCGGACCCAGGGTGGGGTAGAAAAGGGTGGGAAGAGCATCTTGAGAAGGGAGGGGACAATCTCTGAGACAGCTTGCAAGCCCAACAGCCTGCCCAGGCGTGTGGCCCAGCTCCACCATGTCCTTACTGGGGCATTCTTAGGCATCGCAATGTGGAATGCGGGGTAAAAACCATACCTGTCCCAGAGGATGTTCTGAGAATTAAATATGTCAGTATCCAAGTGAAGTGCTTAAAACAGTGCCGTGCTCATGGGAAACACCAAAATGCAGATTGTGAGTATGATTCATGCGAGCCTGCCGTGTGAGACTGAGGCAGGATGCAGTGAAGCTGGCGCCTCGTGGGAGGCATGAGGGAGAGCAAGCAGTGAGCGTCCAGATGAGGCCGGCCCCTGGGAGCAACAATAATGGCCGTTCACCAAGCACCTCTAAGCACCAACCGTGTACTGGGCCTGCTGGGTCCATTGTCCTGAAGCCCTTACTGCACAGTGACAGGGCCTTACAGGGGAGGCAACACTAAAGCTCAGAGTGGGGGCGGCCCCTGCCCAGACCACACAGCTAATAAAAGACTTCCTCCTGCCACACTCTCACCCCATATACCCCTGCTGGCTGCAAAGTGTTCCTTTGAAGTGCAAAGCCCATGAAAGATTTACAAACTGCAATATAAAAAATCAGAATTGAAAGTAGCCCCTACTTACACAATTACTCTGAGCTGACCAGGTAACTCAGCACGTAAACAGAGCAAATTCTCATTTAAAAATATGGTCTAGGCTGGGCGGGGTCGCTCATTTGGTTAGAGCATTGTCCCATAACGCCAAGGCTGCAGGTTCAGTCTCCAGTCAGGGCGCACACGATAACCAACTGATGGATGCAGGAACAAGCATAACAACAAACCAGTGTTTCTCTCTCTCCCTCCCTCTCTCTCTTTCTCTCTCAAATGAATAAATGAAACATTTTTTAAATATGGTCTATAGAAAAGGGTTATTTGAGTGTCAAAATGTCAAATTTATTAACTTAAAAATGCAACTTTAAAGGGGCTTAGAGGCAATTTTATGGAAAATTAGAAATAATAAGCCCATGTTGAAAGTAATGCTTTTTTTTTTTCAGAAAAATGTCAGTAACATGGAATTTAGAGACAGATATAGCTTTTAAAGTGATTGAAGTGATTGAAGTACAGTAATAATATTAAAGTGATTAAAGTACCAGGAATAATATTTCTCTTTTGCTATTGATAACTATTGGGATAATCAATATAAATAAGTTTTTTATTTGCTCCAATGTACATATTATCTTTTAAAATAATTTCTATTTTTAAAAGTAGTTCTAAAATACATTATCTTATTTATTTTTAAATTTTTCTAAAATATTTAATTTATTTATTTCCAGACAGAGGGGAAGGGAGGGAGAGGGAGAGGAACATTGATTGGTTGCCTCTCACATGCCCCCTACTGGAGACCTGGCCCACAACCCGGGCATGTGCTCTCACTGGGAATTGAACCAGCAACATTTTGGTTCACAGGCCCAAGTCCAATCCACTGACCCACACCAGCCAGGGCTAAAATATTATTTTACAAGCTCACAAATATAATAAAATCATTTTCTTAGTCAAAAAATACTTACGATTTTTTTGAAACTCAACGGCATCCTGAAACTGGAAAAACCAGTGTTCGTGCTGCCTGTCACCACCGGACCCAACAAGCAGAGACAGGGACTGAATCTTTATGGCGCTTTATTCAGATGGCTGGCTGTGGAGAGCAGGACCAATAAGATGGCATTGGTCTGATTAAGCTAGCATAAATAGCATAAAGTATATAAAACAAAGTGGAGTCACTCCTGCCAACCAACATGGCTGCCAGTCAGCCATGACACTTTGGTTCAAGAGGGAAACCACCTAAGTCAGAGCAGACACATCTGGCATGGAGACACGCCTAAGACATGTGGTCAAAACAGCTGTGTCTGCAGAGCAGGACCACCCATAGATAGGCTCCTGGGGAATTTCCCCACTGGCCATCAGGGGTGCCAAGACACTTATCAAGAGACCCAGAGGGTGGAGAACACCACTTTCAAGGTACAACTGGGGCAGGTTCCAGACCACTGCTGAGACAGCTGAGCTCCACACTCCAGAATGCTGTTCTATGCCACGCTGGTCTCCCTTGTCATCAATTGCCAGTGGCTTTGCCCTGCTGGACTGAGGACTTCATCTGCCCTGCTGCCCACCTGGCTCTGGAGATCCGTCCTTGTAAGATGCTGACAGCTCGCTCGCCCACAGTGCTGTCTCCAGGACCTGCAGCCGGAGGCTCTGGGACTCAGGTTCCTTATACCCCATTGATTGCTGCGTGTGTGTATTTTTCTCTTAGATTGTTAGGGTGTGAGTAGGATATTGATGTATGTTGATGTTCTCCTTTGAGTGAACCTGCATTCAATGAAAGCCGAGTGAATAGCATAGTTACTCTGTGTGACTTTTGTCTGTTCCTTGGTGCTGGGCTGCTCAGTGGGCAGCTAGCCGAGCAGTTGGCCAGCTGACTTATAGGAAAGACTGTACCACAAACCTACACTCGTGACACAGTCTGAGAAGATGGCGGGTTATGGTCCTAAAAGACGATCTTACATTTCCTTTCAAGCCAGCCTTTTTTATAAGGGCCGGGGGAAAGTGTAGGTAAGGGGTTTAAAATTCAGGAAAGAGGTTAATCAGATATAAGCTGCAGTCCAGCAATTTCCCTAGCATCCTTTCATCTGCTGGCTGGTGATTCTTTATCTGGGTCCTGTGTCCTGTGTCCTGGGTGATTTTCTTTGTTTGTGTCCTGGGAGGTGAAATGTCCCACCCAGGGACACAGTGGCTCAGACACCATCTTGGAAGCAGTTCTCCTGGAGCTCAAAGGTGGAATTGCTTGTGGTCTCCTGGGGTCAGTCTTCAGTTCCCGAAACAATATCTTTTTATGTTCCTTAACTACCAATTTTATTAACTGTTACCTAAAACTAAAATTTCCCAGCTCTTGAGTTTCTCCATTAACCCCACATGTCAGCAGCTGTCAGTGGGTATATGGGTCATCTCCTTGCTCCCTATCCATGTCCCTTCACAAAAGGGAAGACAATTTCCATCCCTATTGGTGTCTAAGCAAGATAAATATAAATGGATGAATGAGGGAATGGACAAATGGTGTGTTTTAAGGACAAACAGACCAATGTGGAGAGTCGTTGGTGAGGAGGCTGGGATGCCAGTGCAGGCTGCATGGGAAGGGCTCTGGCAGGAGCTGAAGAGTTCACATTTTACCCAAGAGGCAGAGCAGGGAAGGGGTGTGCTGCAACCTGGGCGCTGAGGAAGACTTACCTCACTGAGGGCCGAGGGGGTGAGGAGAGGTTAGAGAAAGACGCTGTCGGGGTCAGCCTTTGGAGGCTGGAGGTGTAGCTCCTTAGGGAGGGGCAGAGGACCGGGAAGGAAGTCCGAGAGGTGCTGACAGGGACTGACAGGACCTGGTGGGTGTCTGAGTTGGGGGCCTGGGAGAGAAAGGAGTTGGGGAGAAGCCAGCCCCTTTGAAGCTACCAGGGAAGTCCAGCTATGGGGAAGAAGGCTTTTCTCTCGGCATGGAGGTTATGCCACCAGCCTCCCAAGGGTGAGGGTGGTGTTGAGATTCACTGTCAGGTCAGGACCCTGAGGCTGGGCATGGACCCAGTACCTGTAGCAGAGAACACCAAGGTCATGGTATAGCCATGTCCTCTGGTTCTGGCCCTATTTCCAGGGTGAGGCTCTGTTCCCTCCTGAGTGGTTTATGGGAGGCATCAGGCTCTTCCTTACAGCCCTTGGGACTTCTCCAGGGCAGGCAGAGCCTGGTCAGGACAATCATCCAGACACGTTTGTGGATCTGCCTTTCAGTGTGTTGTTTCCAGAATACCCTGTAGATAACTTCTCAACCACCTGAGACCATCCTGCTGTGCTGAATCTTGAGAGGCTGAGATAGCACTAGATTGTAGGCAATCTCTCTCTTGCTTTCCTCACTCCTGCCTTATATCCAACTGAACTGGACATAAGGGTTCAGAAGTAAGACAAACCAGAAAGGAAGGAGCTACCCTTCTTATTCATGCACACAGAAAGGCATGTGGGGAAGAGGCCGAGGGGACACAGACCAGGAGCCTCTGATTCTTTTCTGCAAGGCCAGCACGGGGGGAGTTGGGATCTTCATCAACAAGAATGCAATCTAGCGGTCCAGCAAGCCCTTCCAGGATTGCATGGGTTATTAACCATGCCCATGAGCCCCAGCTGCTCCTCCTACCTTGGTAAGAGAAGGGGCTCCTTTGCCTGAAGCAGCATCAGAGACTTGCTCTGAAATCAAACAGCCATTCTCAAATTTTCAAATGAGGCTCCCAGGTGATCAATGATCCGTGCCTGTTCCTCACGGAGAGGACAGGGTCAGGTCATAGAATTTTTTTTTTTTTAGATTTTATTTATTTATTTTTTAGAGAGAGGCAGAGGGAGGGAGAAACAGAGAGAGAGAAACATCAATGTGTGGTTGCCTCTTGTGCGCCCCCTACTGGGCACCTGGCCCACAACCCAGGCATGTGCCCTGACTGGGAATTGAACCGGCTACCCTTTGGTTCACAGGCCAGCACTCAACCCATTGAGCCACACCAGCCAGGGTAGGTCACAGGCTTAAAGACGTGTCGGCGTTTCATTCATTCGACACATATATGGAGCACCTGTTTATCATGCATTGCACTGGGCAGGGGAAAATAATAGTGAGCAAAACAGAAAAGGTCTCTGACCCGTGGAACTTATACTCTAGTGCTAGAAGATACACGATAAACAAATATGTAGGATCATTGAAAATGGTGGTATGTTCAATGAGAGAAATGAAAAAGGTGTTGTGATCGAGTATGGGGAGTCCTTTAGAAGTGATGGCCAAAGGAATCAACATTTCGCTTGAAGAGGATGCAGGTGCCAGCCCTGTAATGAACTGGGGAGAGTCATCCAGGTCGTGGGAACCGAGTGCAAAGGCCCTGAGGTGAGATACAGCTTGGTATATTCAGGGAATACAAAGACATATTTCTGAACTGTGAGAACTATTTAGGCATCTAACACTAAAGTTCCTAAATGAACCTTTGTAAGAAGCAACAGTCCTGTTAAGGGTTTACAGTGCTCAGAGGGTTAGGTGTCCAAAGCTCAAGCCGTAAAACGGGCCTTTATTTTCAGGCGGCATGGTGGGCGGGCAGGGTGGCCTAGGCCCCCAGAGGAAAAAGAGGACAGTGGCAGCTCCTTCTGCCTCAGGGGGTTTGAACATTGGCCTGGTCAGGGAAATGCAAATTAAACCCACAATGAACTAGCACCTCACATGGTGAGGATGGCTATCATCAATAAATCAACAATCAACAAGTGTTGATGAGGATGTGGAGAAAGGGAACTCTGGTGCAGTGTTGGTAGAACTGTAAATTAGTGCAGCCACCATGGAAAACTGTAAGGAGAGCCCTCAAAAAAGTTAAAAATGGAACTGCCATATGATACAGCAATTCCACTTCTGGACATTTGCCTGAAGAAAACAAAAACAATATGCGAAAAGACATATACAACTCTATGTTCACTGCAGCATTACTAGCAATAGCCAAGGTATGGGAGGAACCTAGAAGTCCCTCAGCAGACGACTGGATAGCCCTGACTGGTGCGGCTCAGAGGGTTGAGCATCATTGTGTCGCAAACCGAAAGGTCTCCATTTTGCAGGTCAAGGCACGTGCCAGGGTTGCAGGTTTGGTTCCAGGTTGGGGTGAGTACAGAAGGCAGCCAACTGATGTGTCTTTCTCACATTGATGTTTCTCTCCCTTTCTTTCTCCCTTCTTCCTCTCTCTCTAAAATGAAAAATAAAAATAATAAAAATAAAAATGCTAATGGAATCTAACAAGTTTGAGACAGTTTGCTCTCTTGTAGACTCGGTGTTTGCTTGCCTGGCAATAGCAACAGGAATGTGTAGAATCTGGAAACAGCAGCATAACGACTATATTATGCTCCTACTGCTGCTGCTATTGACTTCTTAGAACACTGCACCAGAATAGATTTACTCTGAACATTGAAAGTTGCAGCCCTGACTGGTGTGGCTCAGTGAATTGAACAGCCTGTGAAGCAATGGGTTGCCTGTTCGATTCCCAGTCAGGGCACATGCATGGGTTGCAGGCCAGGTCCCCAGTTGGGGGTACATGAAAGGCAACCACACATTGTTTCTCTCCCTCTCTTTCTCCCTCCCTTCCCCTCTGTCTAAAAATAAATAAATAAAATCTTAAAAAAGAAAGAAAGTTGCAGCAAAACTTAATACAACAGGATTATTCAAAGTACATATGGACTAAAAAATGTTTTAGAATAATAAGATGTATTTTGTCTTTGTTCTTTACATCTCTATTTTATGTTGAAAAACTACCATTCAAAACCTGATTAATTCGAGATAGAAGGGCCTTTTGTCTTTATCCTTTTTAAAAATATATATAATCTTTATTATATTTTTCCCATTACCATTTAGTCCCTTTATACCCCCTCCCCCTTGTTCTTTTCATATATAGTCCATAGGAACTGGATGAGAGCTTTCTTGTATTGGCTTGAACAACTGTGTCAGTTATACAGGCTTTGGCATCTGCTGCCTGTGTAGTTTGTCGCTGTATTAGACTTTCCCGATAACTCTTGCACAATTACCTTTTCAAATAAAATATTATAAAAAAGTTGTTTGGATTTTTAAAATGAGTTACCATATAGCTGGAGATTTTTTTTTTATAATGAACAATAAAACAGTAAATTTTAAAATTTAAAATATGAGTAAAAAGTTGGTACATATATATACAATGGAATATTATTTAGCAATGAAAGAGAACAAAACCTTGCCATGTGTGGTAATGTGGATGGACCTAGAGGATATTATGCTAAGTGAAATAAGTCTGAGAAAGACAAATACTATATGATTTCACTCATATGTGAAATTTTAAAAAACAAAGCAAATGAATAAACAAAATAAGATGATTACCGACCCACAGATATAGAGAACAAGCGGGTGATTGCCAAAGGGAAGGTGGCTGAGGTGATAAGAATAAAAATAAAATTAAATTTAAGAAAAGAGCAGCAAGACCCTGAAAGGGTGGCCCCCAGCTTATGAACCCCTCAAAAAAAATTAACGAACCTCACCTGGGAGGGCTAGTGTTCTGGCTGTGTGAGAGAAAAAACCCAGGTGGTGCCAAGATGGAGCCTGCGACCAGCCCCAGCCAGCTGTTCCCAGAGTGAAAAGGGTTTACTTCTGTTCTCTTCTGCATAGTCCCTGAAGTGACAAGCTATGGGCCATTGTTTCTCTAAGTAGGGTAGGGTCCCTTGGGGACATGTGAGTAGATGCTGTGCATTTGGAGCCTTTGGAAATTATGGGTCATTGCCAGGGAGTGACAGGCTTAGGCCTCAGAGAAACCAGGCTCTTTCCCTCTTCCAGAGCTCCGGCAGAGCCTGGAACCATCCCTTGACCCTGGGAGCCCAGGCCCAGCAGCAACAAGTGCGCAGGAGCTGGGGGCTGGGACTGGGGTGGTGGCCACTGCAGGTTTTGGGACGTGCGTGGGCCAGGGGAGGCCCTTGAGGTCCTGGTCAACAGGTTCCTCAAAAGCAAAACCACTTGAAATGTCACTGGAGTCAGCTGAGGACCCTGTGGCCAACCCCCAACAGCCCAGGAGGCTTCTGTTGTGGAAATCCCCTGATGGCCAGCAAGTGCAGCTGCCAGGCTGGACAAGCCCAGAGATGCACCACCCCTTCCCCGCCCCCTGCAGGGACCCTGAAATGGCTGGGACCAGGGATGAGGAGGTGACTTTGGGGAGACAGTCACTCCAAGGCTGCCCATGGGTCCTGGGACCCAGCCCTGAGCTCTGGCCTCCATATCTTGGCTTTGTTCCCCTCTTCTGCTCTCGGCTCTTGCTGGTCCCTGAGTGGAGGAGGCTGGGAGGCTCGACTGCCCTCAGGCACTGCCAATAAGCATAGAATGCTGGAGCCTGGCAAGCACACAGTGCCACCTCTATGGGCTGCAAGCCTAATTATCCTCAGCTGGCAGCAGGCGGCTGGGGAGTTTCCCAGCTTGCCTCCTTCTTTGTGGTAAACACTTCGGGAGGCGCGGGGACAGAGGGCAGGGAGGTGTTAGCAGGAGCCTGAGCCAGGCCTTGAAGAGGAGCCAGGTTGGGCAGCCTGGCCAATCGCTGGCTCCATCTAGCAACTTGACTTAGAATCCTTGAATGTGGGGCAGGTTCAGCCCCTTCCAGCATCCAGGGTCCAAGGTCCTACTGAGGTGGGGAGTAGCCCAGGATTTGTCCAGCTGGAGCCAGAATGGGATGGAATGCTTGGGGAACACCCAGAGAAGGGGCCTGGTGTAGAATATACTGTGTATGCTTTTCCTTTTCCTACAAATCTTGGGGACTTTCCTGAGGTCAGAGCTGCAGCGTACAGCTGTGCAGGTGTGGGCTGAGGTGTGAGTGGGGACTAACCCAGCCTGCGCTGGGCTGTGTCCATCTGGATGAAGGGTCACCTTTTTTCCAAATTACACAAAGGCCCTGTGGAGGCCGAGACCAGGTGCCCACCAGGCTGGGGTCAGAGGGCATTGCTATTGAGAAAAGAGCCCTGTACTTCACATAGCTGCTGGCCTGGGCTGCTCCTCCCCAGAGGATGGGACACCTGACCTGGTGCCTCAGTGCTCCAGGCACTTAGCCCGGAGGTGACCAGTGGTCTGCAGAGCAGCAGCCTGAGGCCCTGGCTGAGAAAGCCCAGACCCCTCTCCTCCTTCCCTGGCTGCGTACTAACTTTGGCCACTGTGACAGGGTCACCTCCAAACCGATTACATATCATCCCGAGTGCCTTGAGTTGTACGCCATCAGAATGCGGTGTACAAAGGCCACGTAAGCCTGTGGGCGTTGAGGTCAGGAACGGGTAAGGTGGCTGCCTGTATTTCATCTGGAAAACAGACTGTGAGCTGTGAGGGCGAACTTCCTGTCAGACGAGTACATTGGGGCAGAACCAGTGATTTGATTTCATACCTCTCCTTACATAACTCACAAGACTGTTTAGATTTCCAAAAACTGGTCTCGAAGCCCCATCCCTTCCGCGAATCCGGGTGGAACTCCTGCTGGGTCTCCGAGCACCGCCACTGAGCAGTGCTCCCTGTCCCCACTGGCATGTAGTGGGCAGACAGCAAAGCCCAAGCAGACAGACAGAATGAGAGCACACTGCAGTCTGCACGGGAGGAAATAACACACCAAAGGAGAGTGATGGGCCCACTTGAAGTGCTGAAAGTGTGACTGAGTTGGCCTTGCTTCACTTTTGAAATAAGATAACAGAAAACCCACCCAAACCGTTGTCATTGGAAAAACAGCCCTTGAAGTCCGTCCAGACCACAGAACCAGATTAAGAAGGACCAACTTCCCTGCACACCTACTCCGAGCTGCAGCTGCTCGCCGAGGGAAGGCCTGCGGGGAGGCCTCCCGTGCTTACAGCAGGGCCCTGGGCCGTGGGGGACGTGGCCACGGATGTGAGGGGCTTGCCACCTGTCAGGCACCACAGGAGGGAGAGGTCCATTCTCTGTCAGGAGGGGTGGCTGGAAGGATTCACAGGAAATGTGAGGCAGCCGAGATCGTTTTTAAAGATGAATCCAAATTTGCAGGCTGGTGAGGGGGATGTCTGCCTTAGCACAGAAGGGAAGAGGAGGGAACAGGAGCGGGTAGTGCTCTGGAATGGGGTGCAGGGGCGTCCTGAGGAGAGAAGCCTAAGGACTCTGCCTGGGGGTCAGAGAGCACCCGGGGGTGGGGGGAGCTCATTCCCAGCCTCCAGGGCACCTCCCACTCTGCCTCTTCTGTGGCGCCCAGGCTCCCACAGGGTTTTCCCACGCTGTCAACCTGGCCCGAGTCCCGCAGGGCAAGGTCCAGGCAGGGTTCTGAGGAAGGAGGGCTCTGGAGTGGGGCCTTAGGGGCCAGGCCGCTTCTCAGGATTGGCCACTCACTCCGCTGCAAAGAACGCCAGGACACTTGAGAAATGCTTGCTGCTTCTGCCGGATGTCCCCCATCCTGCCAGCCGTCCAGGGAGCCGGCTGGGGAAGAGGAAACAGGCTCTGGGTGCAGAGTTGCCCCCCCCCCGCCCCCGCCGGCTGGTCTGACCTGGCTGTGCCGGGCAAAGGCTCTCAAACGCGAGGATACAAGGGTCACCTGGCGGCAGCGGAGCCCATAGCACGAAGAGTCCTGGTCCTCCTTCCCCTCCTCTGGGATCCGAATGTGTGGGGTGGGACCCAGGAAGGTGCCATTTTAAACAAGCACCCGGATGATCTTGACACCCGCAACCAGTGCAGCCAGAGCTCTGGGAGTTTGGCCTGTGTGGGCAGGAGCCACCGGGGAGGCTGGGAACCGGTGGCTCACTGTGGGGCGTGGCAGCCCTGAGACCCCAGGACATCTCCGTTGGTCCACGCCAGCCCCCCCGCCCCACCCCCTCTGCCTTGGGTTTCAGAAGGGGTCTTCCTCTCACTGGCATCCTCGCTTGCTCCACCTGTTGTGCTCAGACAGAGAAGGGCTACACTGGAGTCCTGAGAGCCCCTTCCCACGTTTCCTCAGTAGTGGTTTTCCCACCAGAAAACCAGCCTGGACAAATCAAATGTGAGATTTATGGTAGCCTCAGGCCTGGGAAATCCAAGGCAGAAATGCATTTTGCCTGCGTGTTGAGTCCTTGGCTTCTCAGCACACACACCTAATGGTGATGGTGTCAGTGGCCATTCCAGAGGAAACCACTTGAAACCACCACGCAGCAGAGAGTTCACAGCTGCTAAGAACCTGGAGGCATCAAGGCTACTCCCACAGCTGTGAGGCCGCAGACACATCTGCGAGGGTGAGCATCCTGATTGGTGAAGAAGGTCAGAAGGGGGTGCAGGGGCCCTAAGAGGATCTCAGGGAGGTCAAGGACATTGTCCTCAACCAGCTACCCCTGTCAGATGTCTCTCTGTGGGTAGCTGGGCTTCACTGCACAAACTCTCATGACTTAATTAAGATTCACTCTCACTTGTAGTTGGCTTTCTCCTTGATGCTGAGCCACAGTCTGACAATGGTGTGGGGCGCCCATCCCTGGGGCTGCCCCAAGGCTGCCGCTGAGCAGCAGAAGGCCTGTGTTAGTACTTGCCAAACTGCACCGGTATTTTAATACCCTTTGTGGGAGTGTTACAGAAATCGGGCTTGCCATGTGGGGTGCTCTATTCAAACATCAAGGTGGTTGTTGCAAGGTAGTTTCCTTTACTTGCAGCAAGTAAACAGGGGATTATCACCCAAAGCTCTGGCTCCCAGAAGGGAGGCTCAGTCATTGCTTATATATACTATTTGGTCAATTACATGTTGATTTTAATTGGCTACACTTACTGGGTTGGGCTCTTGTCAAGCTCTCTCTGTTTACAGCTGGTCTGCAATATACTGTGCTACATTTTAATATTTAGCAAGAGTAACATTTAGTACAAATGGTCAAGATCTTGAGACCCTTGTCCTGTCTCACAGGAGGAAGAGATTTTGCCCTGATAATTCTCTCTGCTTTCTAGCCGCAATCCTAGCTCCCACCTGCGGCCTTTCATCCCACAAGAGCTGCCCTGCCTGAGTGGACACGGGCCCACAGCCTCGCCCGAGAGCCTGAACCCCACTTGGCTCCTGGCCGGTGAGATCCACATAGCTGGCCAGGTGAGTCAACTTAGCTGTATAAAACCATCCAACATGAGGCAAATTCTGCTTTGAAATCATGAGGCCAAGTTACTTCAGCTTGCTTCTCGTGAGTCCTGAGACCTCATTTGGTCTTCACCCCAATTTGGAGGGCTCAGAGTGCAAACTGGAAACCTTCCCCTGCTCTATATCATTCTTAACCTGTCATTGGCGGTTCCCACCAGTCAGTCCCAGGCCAATCCAGAAAGCTGAGCTGGATTCAAATACCTGGGTCTTCATGGGGCCTCAAGAGAGTCTCTGGCTCCCTTTAATGGGGGCAGAGATGCTGTGAGACTTGCAGTCTGGAGTGGAGCGAGGGTTTCACAAGGCGAGAGCTGCACATTCTGGTTCACAGCAACACCATAACCTGGAAAGACTCTATGGCCACTGAATTCCCAGCAGACCTGGCTTTGAATCACACTGGCCGCCTGTGTGACCTTAGACAAGTCACCAACCTCTCCAAGCCTCAGAATTCCACCTGTCAATTGGCATGAAAACATTTACCTCATAGGATTGCTATTGAGAGAGTCAACGGAGGCAATGTTTATTTTAAGTGCCAATCAGAGAGCCTGCCTGGCACACAGCAGATGGCCAAGGGCGTCCCTGCCACGACTCCTCTGTTGGGAGCAAGAGCCTCTGTGATTCCATCTACCGAGCAATCAATCGTGGCCCCGTTGTGGAGGCAGCAGCAAGAGAGAGGAGAGCAGGGGTGCGAGGGGGGGGGGACGAGTAATATTCTTGTCAGACCCTCAGCCCAGGAACTGCGGGTGGCGGAGAGGGCGAGGGTAGGAAGGGCTGCAGGGAACATGTGACTGAGGGGTCCGGTGTCAGTCCCTCCCGCCTGGCCACTGACGCAACAGTCCCCACACCCCGTTCGTCTCTGGCAACGGCAGTCCTTGGACCCACCTTCCGGGTCTCACCCCTGACACTTCCTCCTGCCCCATGCTGTGGGGAAAGGGGTGCAGCAGGGTGCAGCTGGTGGGATGCTGCTGTTGCTCTTTCTCTGGTCACAAGCTCCTTGTCCCAGGGTCTCTGTCTGCTATGACAGAGGGGCAAATGCCAGGCTTGGCCCCTGAACAGCAGCACAGCCAGGATTTACTCGCTGCCCCTACTTTGTGTCTCTGCATTTGTCATTGCTCGAGTCTGTGGGGCTTAAAGGTGTTTGTCCTGTGCGGTGGGTGGCTGGAGAGCAGGCCCAGAGTGGCACAGGCCTGGCCGGCACCCCCCCACACCCCAGATCTGCGGAGTCCAGACTGCTGTTGCCTGGGCAGTCGCAGGAGCACATTTGCATTATTTCATGGCAACAGGCAAGTTTCCTGGTGGGGGTTTTTGGAAGAGCTGGGAGCCACCCAGAGGGAAAGCCAAGGAAACAGGAGATGGGAGGCCAAGGAGGAAACAGGCCTGGGCAGAGGCAGAAGGCGCAGCAGTGGGAGGGGTGGGGGCAGGAGACTCGGCCTTGGCCTGAGGCTTCGGCCTGAGGGAGATCTGGAGCCCTGACCCCTTCTCCACCCTTCTCAGCTGCAGAGGGGGAAGCCAGGACTCCAGCAGGCCCAGGCACTGCCCACACTGCCCGAGGTGTCCTGCAGGAAAACTCACCCAGCCCAGCCAGGCCTGTGTCATTGGCAGGATGATGGTCTAAGGAGGAGCCAACCAGGCTGTAGAGCAAGGTGGAAAATTCCCACAGCGCTCCTGCACCTGAGGCTGCACTGGGGTGGGGGGACCGATACTCTGTCCCACTCAGGCTCTGACTGTTCTGGGGAGGGTCTGACCTCCGGGCTTGGCGGGCCAGACTCTGGAGGGGTCATAGCAACTGAACAACTCCAAGGGGAAGGGAATGGTAACCTGGCCTTTGACCTTGCTCTTTGTTTTTGTGGCTTGGGAACCAGCCTCACTATGGGCTTTGTGGGTGTGCTGGGTGGGGGTGAGGAGGCCATTGGGAAATGAGAGCAGAAAGACCTGCTTTCTGCATTTAAAGAAGGTCTAGCAACCCTCCAAAACAGGCTGAGAATCTGAGGAAAAAAAAAAGGGCCATGTTGGTTTAAGCAAATCAAGCATTACACAAGCATACCAGGATTTTAAATGTAAGTCACTACTAAAGCTCAGATGCGGATATTCCAAGGTTCACCCAACACAGTGCCATGGCTGGTGTGGCTCAGTGGGTTGAGTGCCAGCCTGGGAACCAAAGCCAAAGGGTCGCCGGTTCAGTTTACAGTCAGGGGCACATGCCTGGGTTTCAGCCGGGTCCCCAGTGGGGAGTGTGCAAGAGGCAACCACACATTGATGTGTCTCTCCCTCTCTCCTTCCCTTTCCCTCTCTCTAAAGATAAATAAATAAATTCTTAAAAAAATAAAAACCTAAAAAAAAGGTTCACCCAACTCTGAATATAAACTTTGCTGGGCCTGCCTGAGCCTTGAGGAAAACTGTCCACGGGGCCCCTGCTGTGTGCTGGCATGTTTGTGCTTGGAGAGACCCCCCCCCCCACCCCCCACCCAAAGGCCATGCGCTGGATGCAGCCCAAGGCAAGATAGAAATGCTCCTGGTCAATGTTCTTCCTCAGTTTCTCCCAGAAAGCCAGGCTAGGGCAGGTTGTTTTGAGGCCCTGGAAATATAGGTGTTTTCCATTCCGTCAGTGTCCAGAACAGAAGGCTCATGCTCCCTTTGCCCCAGGAAGATTAGAAGAATCCAGGTGTCAGGAGGAGTGTCCTCTGGACACTTGGCCAGGAGCCCAGCAGCCTGGGTGCCCGGCCCAGAAAGGCCTCCCCACCCCTGCGGGGCCCAGCCAGAGGGAGGAAGGAAGGAAGTCATGCAAGACAGGATTTCCCCAGCTCATGGCCTGCAATCTTCCTGGCCCTAGTCACCTGATAAGCAAGCTAGTTTGTTAGCTGACCTGGAGTTTTCTACAGGTGACAAAAGACACTGAGTGTAAAATTTCTCCCCTACAAATAGACTTCAGGAGGCCGCTCCCGCATCAAGGATATGCGGAGCAGGTGGGAGAGCCCTGACATTTGGTAGGGCCGTCTCACTTCAGGGAGCCCTGGCTAGGCCCAGATCTACACAGGAGTCTCCCTCTCTCCTCCTCTCTCCACTTCCCCCTAGGGCCCCTCCACCTCTGCCCCGCCCTCCCTGCTGGCTTTGACTCACACGCCGCCACCCGCCGCCTGGGAGAGGCCAGGCCCAAGGCCTCCCTCCGCCTTCCACCACGCCCCCACGCCCCCAGCACGCGGGGCAGGGAGCTCCTGGGAGGGCAGGCCAGGGGTCTCACAATTCTGTGCTGGGGTCCAGCCGAACCAGGACCAGCAGGGCTCTTGAGGACGCTGCAGGCCCCGGAGCTGGAGGGGAGTGGGAGCCCGCCTGAGCCCGGGTTCTCCTCAAAGCTCCCGGAGATTGTTTCGGTTCACGGGAGACTTAGAAGCAGTGGGTTTCCTGATGCCATTTGGGTTCTCCTCCCGGCAGAGAAGGCCCTAGCCAGGGCAGGAATTGCCCTGAGGGCCGGGCACCTCCGTGGAGAATAGCTGAGGCCTGTGTGTGTCAGGGGCAAGGGACGGAGGCCCAGGAAGGTAACTTATCACCCAGAAAGAAGTGGGAAGTCGGATCTCTGGCTGAACTGCAAGCATTGCGCTGGTGCACAGGGCCCAGCTGGCTGGCTCCGGGCTCGGGTCGGGGGAGTTGCGGGGAGTGCTGCAGTTTAACTGCAGGCTGGCTTCTGTCTTGCTGACCCCATTACTTGGGTGAAACCGTTTTCAGGAAATCATATTTTGCAAGGTCAAGATGCTTTAGAAACTTGAAAGCATTTAAGAGCTATTCTAGAGAAGTGCATCATACCCGTGACAGAGTGGATACTGTTCTTTTCGGCAGTTAAATGCATTATGTCCTTTAACTCTCATAGCACCCCTTTGAGATTTTATGATTATATCATTTTACACAGGAGAAAATTTTTACACAGCAGTCTCTAAAGAACTCAGCTGTGGATTGAGAACTCAGGAAGGCTCTTCGCGGGTGAGTTGAAGTCCTTAGCGCTGGAGGGTCATAGATGGAAGCCCAGGATGCAAGGGCCCCTTTCCCCACGTCCCTAGTCAGTGCTTCTGTCACCTGGGTCCCCTCGAGGCCCAGTGTGCACCGGAGCAAACGCAGGGCTGGGACTTTGGTTCCGAGTGTCATCAGGAGCTGATGGCCACGCCCTTTTCAGCAGGACCCTCCCACATCCAGTTGTCTGTGTTGTCTAGTGTCCAGGGGTCTGGACAGGGGCTCACGTGACCACTTGCTCCGCTCGATGGAAAGCCCCTCCCTCCAGGGCCATCAGCTCCCTCCACTGTGTGAAAGGGAGGCCCGGGAGTGGGGTTTTTCAGAAATGTGAAATCTGCTGTGAGTACCGCTGCCCTACCTACTTTAGAAAAAACTGCATATACCATGCTTTACCATGTCCTGTTTTTGAAGAACACAAAGAAAGAAAAAAAAAAACAACAACAAAACCAGAAGGGATCTCACATAGTTGGCGTCAGGAAAGGAGTGTGCTATGTGTGTTACAAGTTGGAGTTGTTCAAGGCACCTTCTCCCCGGGTGCTGCTGTTCCCCGGGACCCCCTAATGCACCTCTAATGCACCTGTCAGGAAGGAGGCCTGGAGGCTGCTTCTGCGGAGGGGCTAGCCCCAACCCTGCCTGACGCAAGCAGGATGTGAAGACGCCACAGATGTCTCAGTGACAGCAGAGTTGAGGAGATCCTCTGCCAGAGGTGCAAGGGCCACAACTCCTAGTTCCTGGAGAGGGCGAGCTCACGTGGCCTTGCTTATCACTGGGTTCTGTGTCTCCACACCGAGAAGCGCAGTCTGACTTGCATGAGGGGCTCAAGAATACTTGCTCACCAATTAAAAGTACTAAGAGGCTTTTCCCTCCAGTGACAGGGCCTACTGCAATAGCACAGCCCCTGCACAGCTCTCCCTGGGCCCCTCCTGAAGTGTGTTTTCTCAGGTGGCTGGTGGACACAGAGAAGCCAGAGGCACTCCGGGTCACCTGTGACAGTGAATCCGTGCAGCCATTCTGTTAGGATCAGTGAGCTACTTTTTGGGAGAAGGTGATTTTGTCCCAGGTTGTGTCCACCATCACTTAAGAAAGGCCAGCATGACCATCTCCACAGAAGCTTCCATTGCCTTCCTTCCTGGTGACAGCTTACGTAAGCTCCCTGGAACAGGCACCCACCAGGCCTCTGGAGGCTGCCCCAGCAGGGTGGGCCCAGTTTCCTGACGCAGGCAAACAGGGTCCTGGTGGCAGTCAGCAGCCAGACAGCCAGATTCAGTTGATAACCAAGTTGCTGCTCTCGGCCTTACTCCCTGGAAAACCCCAGCTGGGCCAGGCACTCTGAGGCTGTTGGCTGGGGCTCCCCCCAATTCACCCCTGTTCTGCCCAGGGAAACAAGGTCTTTCCTGTTCTTCTGCTTCTCCTCCTCGTCATTCCAGTCCCCTGTGGAGCTCAATCGCTGCAACTCTTGGTAGAACCTACGCCACTGGGTTAACTTCGCGGTTAACCTTCACCTCCTGCAATAAGGTCAGCTGTTGATTTCTGTGCAAAGCACGCTCTGATGCAGTCTTCTTGTGGTAACTGCGCAAAAGGGATGTCCAGCGCTTCAGCAAAGTTTTTGTAACACCACCTGCTTTCTGGGACAACAGCACCTTCCCTTCCCCTAGTGTATAGTTCCCTGGATTCCTTTCATATCCCTTTGGGTCTGGGAGGGGCCTCTGGTGGAGAGGAGCCTACAGAAAGCCCTGGGAGATCTGCCCTGAGCCCTTGCCAGGAGAACCCCGGGATGAGGTTGCTGCAGGCTGCACTGCTGAGAGAGGCTACTTATTGATAGAAAATTTGCATTTTCTGTCCCCTTGACTGGCTTTAGGAGTCAAGGATGAAGTCAGCAAAGGCACAGATGACATGAACCTAATGCACAGAGGTCACTTTCTGAAAATCTGAACTTCTCAGCACAATGATATACCTCCCACTGACCAAAAGAGGAGTAGAGCCTTGGTGGGTGGCTCGGTTGGTTCTGTACACCAAAAGGTTTTGGGTTCAGTTCCCCATCAGGGCACCTACTTAAGTTGTGGGCTCAGTCTGCAGTGGGAGTGGGTACGGGAGGCAGCCAATCGATGTTTTTCTCTCTCACTCTCCCCCCTTCCTCTCTCTCTAAATCAGTAAAAATATGCCCTGGCTGGTGTGATTCAGTGGATAGAGCTCTGGGCTGTGAAGCAAAGTGTCACTGGTCTGATTCCCAGTCAGGGCACACGCCTGGGTTGCAGGCCAGGTCCCCAGGAGAGGGCATGTGAGAGGCAAGCACACATGGATGTTCCTCTCCATCTCTTTCTCTCTCTTTTCCCCTCTGTCTAAAAATAAAATAAATAAACAAATAAAATAAAATCAGTAAAAATATCCTTGGGGAAGGATTTTTTTTTAAAGAAGAGGATTGGAGGTGGGGTGAGTCTCAGATACACTTATCTATGATTATACCACATGCAATTACATCCTGCAGTTACTTTGAACCAGCAGCAAACACCAGCCTGACTGAAGAGCTCCCTCGAAATGCATGTGCCCAGAGTGGCTTCCTGGGAGCCTCTGATTTGATAGATCAAGGCCAGGTGCCAGGCTTCAAAAAGGTTCCCTGGTGGTTGTGTTGTGAAACCCTGGCTAAAAACTGCAATAGAGCACATTTCCGTTTAAATGTCTTCACTGCTTACCTATGTGGGATGTGGGCATAGAAAGTGGTATTGCAGAGAATTTCAAACCATACTGAGCTCAGTGATTTCCTTGTTACGTAGAGGAGTCAAGAGGCACATAGAGTTTTTTGTTACCCAGGGTGTTCTTACCGAGTCAGAAGCAGGCCCCAGCACTAGAATGTGTGCTTTTGTTTAAAGCTAAGGGGGAGGCACGGCCCTAGTGCTGGAGGTGAGGCCACTCAAACCTGCAGTCAGTCAGGTGGGTCTCAGGTGAGCAGGGTCAGATTGCACAGAGGGAACTTTGTAGGCTGTTTTCCCCCTGCCGGGGCACTTGCTCTGGGTGCACCCAGATGATGGCTTTGGCCCAGGAACCGTGAAGACACTGCACACATCTGAAGAGTTTGGGCCACACGGGTTAGGGCTTGCCCGTGGCCCTGAACTAAGGAAAACAAGTGCCTGAAACAGGGTTTGAACAAGGGGCCTTTGCCAACTGAGCAAGGCTCCTTTCTAGGTAATCCTCCAGAGGGATGTGGGAACACCTCCAAACTGGTTAAAAACAACCAAATCTTCACTTTGGTCTTGGGTTGGCCAAGAAGTTTTTTGGTTTTGTCCCCATAAGATGGCTCTAGAAGTGCCCAGTTGTCTTTAACTTCATTCAGAACAATTTTGTTAGACTGTATTGTGACAGCTGTCATATCGCCATGCATTAAAAAAAAAATCAGAATTGGTGAATTTTTGTGTAGCCATTTTAATATTGAAGATGAAAGAAAATAAGCAAAATTTTTGGCATGTTATATTATATCAAGAAAGGTAAAAATACAATTGAAATGCATAAAAAGGTTTGTGCAGTGTATGGAGAAGGTGCTGTGCCTGGTCAAACATGTCAAAAGTGGTTTGTGAAGCTTCGTGCTGGAGATTTCTCGCTGGACAATGCTCCACGGTCGAGCAGACCAGCTGGAGCTGACCAAGATCAAACCGAGACACTGAGAAAAATCACTACCCTATCATGCGTGAGGTAGCTGACACACTCAAAATATCCAAATCAATAAAGTTATTGGTGAAAATGAAAAATGTGTCTTTTATTTTATGGAAAAAAACATACAAAATTTTTAGCCAACCCAATATTTTATTGGGAAAATTTGGGCCTATTTATTCATAAAAAGACTGAAACTTTAATCAGGTATTTTAAAAGTTTTTAATATTTATTTATTTATTTATTTTTAGAGAGGGAAGGGAGGGAGAAAGTGAGAGAGGGAGAAACATCAATGTGTGGTTGCTGGGGGTCATGGCCTGCAACCCAGGCATGTACCCTGACTGGGAATCAAACCTTCGACACTTTGGTTCGCAGCCTGTGCTCAATCCACTGAGCTACTCCAGCCAGGGTTTAATTAGATTTTTTAAAGTCTATACTTTTCAGTATAGATTTTTAGAATTCAGGATTTAATTTTAGTTTGATTCTGTAAGTTAACATGTAATGTATTAAAAATATTTGGAAAGTACATTAAAATATAAGAAATTAAAAGAAAAAACACTATTTATAACCAGTGTGAACATTCTGGATTACCTCTCGGGAATTTCCTCATGCATTTAAAAAAGACTTTTAGTAAACTAATATTGATACATTATTAGGAACTAAAGTTGGTATTTTATACTGAGGGCTCGCCGTTTGTGTTGCGCATTTCCATGGGTTTTGACAAAGGCACAGTGTCCTGTATCCACTGTTACAGTATCAAATAGTTCCACTGTCCTGTGCTTCACTAGCCTTTACTCCCTTGGCCCCTGTTCCAAACTTCTGGCAACCACCCCTCAGTTTTACTGTTTCTATAGTTTTGTCTTTTCCAGGCTTTATAATTGGAATCAAACTGTATGCGGCATTTCCAGACAGGCTTCTTTCACTTACAATACCCATTTGTGGTTCTTCCATATCTTTTTGTGACCTATTAGTTCTTCTTTCTTTCTCTCTCTCTCTCTCTCTCTTTCTTCTTCCTCCTCCTCCTCCTCCTCTTCTCCTTCTTCCTTCTTCTTCCTTCTCCTTCTTTTGTAGCACTGAGTAATACTCCATTGTCAGGAAGTTTGTTTGTTTTCCATTCCCTTGTTGAGGTACCTCTTGATTGCTTCCAGTTTTTGGCAATTATGAATAAACCTGCTATAAACATTCTATGCAGGGTCTTGTGTGGATATATGCTGGGTCTTCCTTTTTTTTTTTAAGATTTTATTTATTTATTTTTAGAGAGAGGGGAAGGGAGGAAGAGAGGGGGAGAAACATCAATGTGTGGTTGCCTCTCGAGTGCCCCCTACTGGGGACCTGGCCTGCAACCCAGGCATGTGCCCTGACTGGGAATCAAACCGGTGACCCCCTTGTTCGTAAGCCAGTGCTCAATCCACTGAGCCATAGCAGCCAGGGCTACTGTATATTTTTCTTTCTATTTAATCTTTATTGTATTTTTTTTCCACTATCATTTAGTCCTCTTATACCACCCCCCACCCCATCACCACTCTGTTGTCCATGTTCATGAGTCCTTTTTCTAACTGGCTTATTCCACTTAGCATAATGTTCTCCAGGTCCATCTATACTGTCACAAAAGGTAAAACTGTCATCCTTTTTACTGCCGAGTAGTAGTATTCCATTGTGTAAATGTCCCATTGTTGTTTTATCCACTCATCTATCGACAGACACTCGGGCAGCTCTCGTATTTTGGCAATTGTAAATAGCACCTTAATGAACAGAGGGGTGCTTATGCTCTTTCAAATTAGTGTTTTGGGATCCTTCAGATATACTCCCAGAAGTGGGATTGCTGGGTTGAAAGGCGGATCCATTTTTAATTTTTTGAGGTGTCTTCATACTGTTTTCCACAGTGGCTGCACCAGTCTGCATTCTCACCAACAGTGCAGAAGGGTTCCCCATTCTCCACATCCTTGCCGGGACTGGCTTGTTGATTTATTGATGATAGCCATCTGACAGGTGTGAGATGGTATCTCATTGTAGTTTTAATTTGCATCTCTCTGATGATTAGTGATGTTGAGCATCTTTTCATATGTCTATTGGTCATCTGTGTGTCGTCTTTGGAAAAGTGTCTGTTCAGGTCCTTTGCCCATTTTTTAATTGTTTTTTTGTTTTTTGGTGTTGAGTTTTTATGTTCTTTATAAATTTTGGATAGTAATCCCTTATCAGATTTATCAGCGAATATGTACTCTCATTTTGTAGGTTGTCTTTCTGTTGATGATTTCCTTTGCTAGTCCCATTTGTTTCTTTTTTCTTTTGTTTCCCTTGCCTGGGGAGATACAGTCAGTAAAATATTGCTCTGAGCAATGTCTCAGATTTTGCTGCCTATGTTTTCTCCTACTGTCTGGACTACTGTGGCTTGCAGTGTGCCTTGATGTTAGGGAATATCAGTTCTCTGACTTCGCTCTTCAGTAATGGCTGTTGCCATTACTGTGTTGGCTACTCTGGGTCTCTTGCCTTTCCATGTAAACTGTAGAACGTTTGTCAATAGCTGCAAAATAACTTGGGATGTTGACTGGGATTGTGCAGAATCTATAAATTATGAAAAGCTGACATTTTGATTATTAATTCTTCCTATCCATAAACATGGACTAAATATGCATTTAGAACTTTGGTTTCTTCCATCAGAGTTTTATAGTTTTCCTTAAATGGTGGTGTTGTGTTTTTAATTTTAAATTCCAATTATTCACTGCTGATATATAGAAAAGCAATCAACTTTTGACTATTAACCTGCACCTGTAACACTTACTAGTTGTATTTTTCTCCACAAATTCTTTACCTTGTTGAAGTCACAGACTTTGTAAACAATCCTTTTTTTTCTGAATTATGTCATAAGCATTTTAAATGTCATTTTAATTCTTTTAAAAATTTTTTAATGGCAGCAAAATGTTTTGAGCTATAATTAGCTAACACAGTTAACACATATTTTTAACTTCTTCATGCATATTAAAGAGATTATGAAGAATAAAATGTGCTCATAATTCCACCTTAAGTAACCCAAATAATTTCCACCAGAAATAACCACTGTTTACATTCTATTGCTTCCTTCAACTGTTTTCTTTCTGCCAGTGGTTCTCCCTTGTTGGGTAACAGATTTTTTGAATATCTGATGAAAGCTCTGCATGGGTCTCTCCCAGGAAATTAAGACATCACTAACTTTTGCATAGTTTCAGAGCTCTCTATGGCCCATCCCACAAATACACTGTAAGAGGCTGGGACATTTATCTGCCAGTTTCAGTTGGCATTTACACCACACTGGTTGCATGAGGCTTGCACAGACTGAGCACTTTCTGGACTTTAAAGAAGCAGATGAATGCATGGAGCACTGGAGGTGGGCTGCTGCGGCGGGGTCAGAACTGTCCAGAGGGAATGAAATGTGTACCAAAAGTGTCTATTGCAGGGATCACATCGTATATTTTGTATCCTGTTTCTTCCATATTAACATTGTGTTTTCATTAAATATTCTTCAAAACACGTATTTTAATGACTGTACAATATTCCACAATATTAGATGCAGTATAATTTATTGCTGTACATAAAAATTACTGATGTAGTTCTATACCTCTAATTTTATCCCCAGAAGAAATTCTTCCATTTTTTGTTGATCCATATTTCCAAGTTTCCCTTCAGAAAGTGGCTGTCCTACCACCAGCTGAATGAGTATGTAACTTATAACACGCCTCATCATTCCTTCGTACAAAAATATCAAACAGTTGCAATATACCAAATACATTATATATTGTTCTTTTAATTTAAAAGTTTAATTTAACCCTGGCTGGCATAGCTCAGTGGATTGAGCACGGGCTGGGAACCAAAGTGTCCCAGGTTCGATTCCCAGCCAGGGTACATGACTGGGTTGCAGGCCATAAACCCCAGCAACCGCACATTGATGTTTCTCTCCCTCTCTCTCTCTCTCTCTCTCTCTCTCTCTCTCTCTCTCTCTCCCTCCCTCCCTTCCCTCTCTAAAAAAAAAATAAATAAATAAAATATTTAAAAAAAAAATAAAAGTTTAATTTAATGGAAAGGTTATTTTGTAATTTGCATTTTAAAATTGAGATTATTCATAAAATCTTAAAAAAGAAAAAAAAGCCCTGGTTGGTGCAGCTCAGTGGACTGAGTGCCAGCCTGTGAACCGAAAGGTTGCTGGTTTGATTTCCCAGTCAGGGCACGTGCCTGGGTTTCAGGCCAGGTCTCTAGTTGGGGGAGGGTGAGAGACAACTGATGGATGTCTCTCTCACACATTGATGTTTCTCTCCCTCTTCCTCCCTCCCTTTCCTTCTCTCTAAAAGTAAATAAATTTTTTAAAAAATAAAATTGAGATTAATCATTTTTTCAAGCCTATTGACTAGAAAATTTTTGTGACCTATGTTGTTAGTACATTTTTCTATTGGTGTTCTGATAACTTAATTCGTTAGCTGGATTCTCTAGAACATAAAATAAATGGATGTTAACAGCATTCTAGGATCATTCCTGATTTCAATGGGAGTGCATATCACTAATTCACCATTTCAATGCTTGCTGTTTAGATTTATTTTGGAAGTCCAGTAGCTGGTCAGAATATATTCAACCTTAGCATTTCTAACAGAGGGATTTCCTGAAAATCCTTAATGGAGTAATTGGGTGTGGCACAAATCTGAATCTTGGATTTGAGGGCTGGTAAGGGACTCCAGTACTTGGTTTGTGGTTCACTTATAACCCAAATGGTTAAAATTGCTTCTTCATAAATACGGGAACCAAGAGAAGAAAACCCAGATGTCTATCCAAATAGCTTCACGTTCAGGAATGTCTGGACATATGAGCATTATGATAAAATCCTAGTAAGAAATATAAGAATACATTTATCAGAATGCCCTTTGGGTAATATTTAAAATTTTAAAATATTTTTTTAGCATTTGTATAAGACTTCTGCAAACTCTTATCATCCATTCCAGATTAAAAAAAAAAAAAAACCAAACAGATTTAATGTTCACATACTTAATCTTTTTCTGGTTCTTTTAAGCATAAAGTAAACAATTTAACATACTTAAAGCTACTTTATAATGGGTTAAACTAATTCACCTAGATTTCGCATTACAACTATAAAGCCTTTTCCTACAGAGAGAATTTTCATTTTCTATCACTACAAAGTATTTTCTTATAGAAAGACTGAGTTATTTGCTAGTCTCTTAGTTCACAATTCCAGAAAGGTAGTCAGTCAAGGCTCTAAGGATACAGAATTTCGGTCTGTTCAGGGAAGTGGTCCTTCTACTTCCCTGATAGCAGCCTCTTTACAGAGCTTAGCAGATTCGGATGGGTAAATCCCAGAGCAGCAGCCCCTAAACTGGAAGAAATCCACTTCCCTTTTAGGACACTTTACAACTCATGACTCAGTCCTGAAGAGGATGTGGTTGGTAAAGTTTCCTGCTCCTAGTGGTCACAAGTTCACATGGCCTCCCCTTTTGCGGGTCTGGTGGCTACAGAAACAGGGGCAACTGACTCCAGGGACTGGTATGTAGACCAAGAATCACACCCACCTACAGTACCAGTGTCATTCAGTGCTGACGAGGACATGAAATGTGTTGGCCGTGGACATCCCAAGATTTTTGGAATTAGGTCACCAGGGAATCACTCTGGGAATTTAAAAAATTTAATTCTGTACATAAATAAAGATTATTCTGGCCCTGGCTGGTATAGCTCAGTGGACTGAGCATGGGCTGTGAACCAAAGGGTCACTGGTTCAATTCCCAGTCAGGGCACATGCCTGAGTTTTGGGCCAGGTCCCCAGTGGGGGCCACATGAGAGGCAACCACACATTGATGTTTCTCTCCCTCTTTCTTCCTCCCTTCCCCTCTCTCTTAAAAAAAAAAAAAAAAAAAGATTATTTTGGTATAATCACAAATGCAGTAATGGCTGAAAGTTTCTCTTTTATAGTAAACAATTATTAGGGCATTTCTCTAGGGTCAAGAAACAGAAAACAATTTATAACTAAAACATGGAATTTTCTAATTGGTGTGTGTGCATGTAAAAAAAAGATTCTGAATATAGTTTGTTCTTCTTAACATTGTTTATGGTGATATCTCTACTATACATCAATTCCTTAAAGTCAGCTTTAAATAATTAATCTTAAGGCAGCAGAGAAAATACACATAATCTACAACTTTTCTAGCCCTGTCTCCCAAAGGAACTAAATTTCTACTCTTAAAAATATTGGTTTGTTAAAAAATATTTTATTTATCTTTAGAGAAAGGGGAAGTGAAGGATAAAGAGAGGGAGAAACACCAATATGTGGTTGCCTCTCAAGCACCCCCTACTGGGGACTTGGCCTGCAACCCAAGCATGTGCCCTGACTGGGAATTGAACTAGTGACCCTTTGGTTCACAGCCCATGTTCAACCCACTGAGCCACACCAGCAAGGGTGAAAATACTGGTTTTCTTTGTGTATCTCAAAACTATTGAACATCAGTAATGCTAATCTTTTAACTACAATTAAAACCTCCTATGGAACTTGGAGTCCAAGCCCAGACACCTCATTTGCATTAATGAGGAATTGTAAAATAAAGGCCTTGCCTCACATGCCAACTTACAGTCAGGGAGAGTTTTAAAACTTGAGTTTTAGTTTACTGTTTATTAATTATGCCATATAGCTATAGTTTATATTTCTGGCAATTAAGTTCCTTACACCACATAAACTTAGATCTCTGACAACAAAATCAATAAAGTCACAATGTGGAGATGGTGAACATATAACAGTCTACATGTACTGAAGGCTTAATACCTAAAACTGGGGGTAAAAAAGACAGGATGCAATTATTTTCCAAAAGCACTGTTTTTATTTGTATAGAGTCCTAACCACTTCAGTGGCAGGAGGAAGAGAGGTTCCTTTTTCAATCCAGGGGTCTCCATAATGTTGGTCTGTTGTTACCAAACACAGGCAAGTGGTGTCATGGATTTGGTAAACTATTCAATGTTTAGTCTCTCTCTGCTAGAGCAACAAGGTGAGCATCAATCTCTGCTTCTGTAAGAATCCTAGAAAGCAAAGGGGGAAAAAACCCAAACTGTTTACTTTCTGAAAAGTTCTATTATGCAAAATTCCAAGTACACATAAAAGTAGAATGGATAGTAATGAACTTGTGTGTACCAAACACCCAACTTCAACAATTATCAATTTATAGATAATCTTTAAAAATTCTATACACCCACTATTCATCCCTTTAGATTACTTTGAAGGAATGTCCCAATGTCATATCAACTCCCTCTATACACAAAAATGTTTACTTTACATCAGATCTACAATTAGGTCTTTTGGAAATAAAACCCTTTTAGTTCAGCTATGACAGAAAATACTTAAACATAAAGCTAAACTACATACAACGCATTCTATTTTAGCCTATGTCCAAATCCCTTTATATCTAGTATAACTCAAGATTGTATCAGCTGAGACATAAGAAGACATTCCATACTGAACAAATGATATTTTCTAAATGATGTTTGCAACAAAGAAATCAACTGCTTGGTAACCTTTAACTTGACTCATTACTGCTAGACTTCTAAAAAGTGAAATTTGTCAAAGCGACATTATTTAGTACAAATTGGGGCAATGTAAGTAGCTTATATAGTCGTTGCTGTTCATGTTACATCGTCTAGTTATTATTTACGTATATTTATTATGACAGAATTTATGAATGGTACAAGGGCTTTTGAAGACACAGGATCTTTGGTTTCTTATCTATCTATCTAATTGATGGAAATAAAAATTTTAAAGGTTATATAGGAGGGTCTTAGAATAGAAAACAAAAAGTAATTATAAGTCCTTTTGAGAGATCTGTAAATTGCTCTTGATGAAATTTTACTGTTGAAAAAAAAGACAAACTTTTCCTACAGAAAAAAAGAGATTTTTTTTAATTCTATAAAATTTTCTTAAATCTTTCATGTTTGTATCACTTACCTACAGGCAACAAAAAGAACAAATTAGAAAAAAAAGGCACACTAACAAAAAACTCCTACAGGTCTGGTTAAGTTTAGATTATTTAACCATCTTTTTCCCTACCATGAACCACAAGCATGTGTCCTTATAATTATGAATGAAGAGTTAAGATGCCTTCTACCAGTTCCTTGCATTCGTGGACCTAACTGAAGTATTTTCCATTATTCAAAAGAGCAACCAAGTTCATGATAAGTAACAACCTCATTGGGTTGCTGGGAGGATTAAGTGAACCTATATGTGTTAAGCACCCAGTACCGATTTGACTCATGGAAGCTGCAAGGTTGATTTGTGGGAGTTAGTCACTTAGTTCACTTAGTAAGAACAGACAGACATCAAGCATCTGCAATTCAATGAGCTGTATTCAAAATTTGGGGCTTCCAAAGATCTCCAGATAGGGTTTGATGTATATTAGTATTTCAGCTTGCTCTTCAATTAAATAACCACTAAATAACCAAGGCTCCACCTGAAAAACCTGAAAACTGCTTTGACATTTGGAATTTCTATTGACCTTAAGCTAAAAAAAGAAAAACACTTATGCTTACTTTACTCTTTACATAAAAGAGATTATTTTATTTCACCTCTGGCATCAGATAGAAAATCAGTCTGAAATAGGAGAAAAGTAGTTATGTCTCTCTTCAAGACACCTAGTTTGTTTTTTTTGGGGGGGGGGAGTGTTCATTACTACTTTTATTTATTATTATTATTATTTTAAAAAATAGTTTATTTTGACATCCAGTAAGTTTTAAAGAAGATCTCTCAGGTGATAAAGAAAATAACTGTAAATGTAGGTTAAGAAAATTCTTTTTTTCCTCCCTAAGTTATAGGACAAATGGGCCCCCACATCTTTACCTTTCTAGGCTGGAATTTATCACATGGCAAACTTCTTTAAGCACCTGGCTGACAATTCAACTCACCTGAATTTAGGATTTTCAACTGTAACTACTCCAACTTCTATTTCTGAAGGTTTGAAATCAATTGATAGAACAGTAGACAAACATGTAATTGCAGTCTGAAAAAAAAGTTAAAATATAGTATTTTTCAGAGATTCTAAGCTTATTCAAATCATGAATTTACCCACGAGGTATTCATTCTTGCTCCCTGTTTTGCTGATGTAATTCCATAGCCACACATTACTAACAGACTGTTTAATTCTATCATGTCACCTGCCAATGATAAAAAACTTGTTTATACCAACCCATCTATAAACCAAAAGGGTCCATCAAACAAAATAGGAAGAGTCACACAAAACTGTACATTTGGTTGATAATCACTACATAGCAGGCACTATGCTTCACATTTGGAGTGAGATAAAGGGGGGGATAAAGATGAATGATATGGTCTTCTTTCAAGGAATTTACAGAATAACAATTGAATGTTTTAAGTAGTTCTGCATCTGATGTGATTAATCACTTATGTAATTATGAGTTGCACTAAAAAAACCATTAATAAACATTTAAACGAGGGATAGTACCTCCCAGATAAAAACTAGCTTTATATCTCCTGTAAGTATAAATAATACTGCCAACCAAACATAGAAGTATTAAGACAGTAATGTTTCCTTTGTCATTTGTCAGAATCATGTTGTTAGTCTTTAGAAATGGCTGTAGCCCAGACCCTCATTCCAAAATCTAAAATAACTCCTTGGCTATAAATAAGAGGCTTCTTTAGTCTAATGTTACTAAATATTTGTATAAGAATTTTAGCTTATTCTATCAATGTAAAAGTTCCCAATCATAATAAATAATCCCCTCCAGAACCATGCACAAAGCTAGCTCCAATTCTGCATCCCAGATATAATTTCTCTGCCAAGTCATCCCGTGACCATATTCTTTACTAGGAAGATGTTTGCTTCCCCTAAGAACTTGGCATGTGGCTATTTATTTTGCCGCTAGTACACCGTAAGAGCAACATTACTGAGTCAATTTTTTTCATTTTTTAAAAAGATTTTATTTATTTATTTATTTTTAGAGCGAGGTGAAGGGAGGGAGAAAGAAAGGGAGAAAAACATCAATGTGTGAGAGAAATATCAATCAATTGCCTCTCCCTCACCCCCAACTGGGGACCTGGCTTGCAGTCCAGGCATATGCTCTGACTGGGAATCAAACTGGTGACCTTTCAGTTCAAAGGCCAGCACTCAATCCACTGAGCCACGCCAGCCAGGGCAATTTTTTCATTTTTGCTACCAAGAAGCTGAAGACTAATTTGAATTATACCTATGCAGGTCTTTAGGTCTAGACTTGATTCCTATTCTTAGTTATATTTTTCCATTTTATATGTGTTTTGTTAAAGCAATATCAAATATATTATGAAATGAGAATAGGGAATTAAGTGAATAAAAGCAGTTCTAACTGTTTCCATGTCAGCTGAATGACATCAGTTTTACTACTAAGCTGACAAACTTGGATCTTGTGATATAACCCAGGAATAGAGTTTATAGATGGTCAAGTGTGCAATGACCTTCACTCTTCCATACAGTACAAAAAACTCAGCTTTGACCCAATTAAAAAATGGGCAAAGGACTTGAACAGATACTTCTCCAAGGAGGACATGCAGAGGATCCAGAGACACATGAAAAGGTGCTCAGTATCGCTAGCTATCAGAGAGATGCAAATTAAAACCACAATGAGATACCACTTCACACTGGTCAGAATGGCCATCATAAACAAAGCAACAAACAACAAGTACTGGAGAGGCTGTGGAGAAAAGGGGACGCGAGTGCACTGTTGGTGGGACTGCAGACTGGTACAACCACTATGGAAAACACTATGGAATTTTCTAAGAAAACTAAAAATGGATCTGCCTTTTGACCCAGCAATTCCACTGCTAGGATTATATCCTAAGGACCCTGAAACAACAATCCAAAAGAACCTAAGCACCCCAATGTTCATAGCAGCACAATTTACAATAGCCAAGTGCTGGAAGCAACCTAGTGCCCATCAGTAAATGAATGGATCAAAAATCTATTATGTAGTAAAAACTACACAATGGAATTCTATGCAGCAAAAAGAAAGAAGGAGCTCCTACCCTTCATGACAGCATGGATGGAACTGAAAAGCACTATGCTAAGCGAAATAAACCAGGCAGTGAAAGACAAATACCATATGATCTCACCTTTAACAGGAACCTAATCAACAAAACAAACAAACAAGCAAACTATAACCAAAGACACTGAAATAGAGAACAGGCTGACAGTGACCAGAGGGGAGAGGGGAAGGACTTTCAGGGGAAAAGGGGAAGGGTTTGCAGGAACAAGTATAAAGGACACATGGGCAAAAACTAGGGGGGGCTAGAAATGGAAGGGAAGTGGGGAGGGCTGGGGGCGGGGCTGGGATGGGAGTAAAAGGCAGAAAACTGTACTTGAACAATTAAAATAAAATAAAATGTAAAAGCAAAACCAAAACAAAACAAAAACAAACAAACAAACAAACAAACAAAACCCAAAATTCACAACTGAGCTTATTTTGGCTTACTTACTTCCACTGTCTGTTCAAACGTCCAATCAAATTTCTTCTTCACTTTTTTTTCAAGAAAGCTGGTTGACTCAGTTTGTTTTACTCCTGCTGCAGTGGCTTTAAACCCACAGTAGTAACCTGCAGGATCACACTTGTACACCTGAGGGCCTTGTTCTTCATCTATACCAATTAAAATCATACCTGAAAAGAAAGAAAGACCCTCATTTAATGTCTTATACCTTTATACAACAGAATTTCTTAGCAGTTGTTAATCATTACTCTGGTCAGCTCTTTCAGAATACGTGTTTTGCTTTGAAAAGAAAAAAAACCTGACAAACAAAATACAGGTTATCACCACACATAAATTAGGTAACAGAAATTTCCATTTCTTGAAAGGTTTTATCCAAATTTTTAGAACGTTCCAATTATCACAAATGTAATTTACAAACAATTTTTTTGAATCCTTGCTATCATTCAAAGCATGTTCCTTTGAACTCTAATAATTTGGAAAAACTTTTCATGTAATTCTTTTAGGGAAAATAACATACAAAAGCATACTAAGTGTTCTAAAGTACTCTGCTGTAGGTTGACCTACTTTTAGCTCAGTAGTTCTCAAATTTACTTGACCAAAAAATGCTTTCTTTTTTAAAAAAAATTTAAGAACGACCAATTAAGGTTCGAGGGAACTGAAAATGAACGTAACACCCCTTGCGCACACTGAAGCAACATGAACCACACACCTGGGTGCTAATGCTCACCTCTGCACTGCTGGTCTTTGCTCCTGTGGGTCTGTGTTCCCCTACTAATCAGTATGAGCTCAATTCTAAATTCTGCACATAAATCTATTACAAATTAATCATGTTACTAGAATGAATGATATAACAATTAAAAGAGTCACTGCCACAACACTTCTTTCTACTCAGCAAAGCAGGTCACAAAATATTAAGAATGGCTTAACCCCTGCTTTCTTACATTTTAGATTTGAACCTCTTTTTAAAGTGTTTTCTTCCAAGATATGGTATGAACTAACTATTCACATTTATAGATGTTTTACAGAGTCTACTAATGAGGAATTTTCAACCTTATTTTATTGCCAAACACTATGACAGGGATCAGGTATCTGCTTTATTCAAATGTTAATCTTACCCTGGAATTTTCTTTACATTTTATAGTTTAATAAATACAAAGTACAAGGGCAACACAAGAGATATCCACTTACTGCCCGGGGGAAGTAAGAAACACTTTTCTACTCTAGGGTCTTGCAAGACGAGGAGGGTTTAATAGGTGGTAAAAACGTGAAGGGCAATCAGGGCAAAAAGAGTCAGACATGAAAGGCCCTGCAGGGTATGCCCAGGGAATGATCTGCGTATTACTGGGTCTTCAGATGAGGGAGGAAAACAGTACAAGAAAGAGGCAACTTCAGAGTAAACTGTTAGGGGGCCTGCATGTCATAATAAAGAGCTGGGAATTACAATCTAGCCAATGAGTAATCGTTTTTCCAAGGGAGCAACAACCAAAACTTGACTTCAGGATGGTAACTCATGCAGCATTATGAAAGGCTAGGAAACAGTGAGAAGGGAGAGAAGAGAAAGTGGCAAAGGCAAGAGATGATGAAAAAATGACAGAAGACATTGAGAAGGAACCCATATTCTGAAGAAAAGCTTGATGACTGATTAGATGACCAGGGAAGGTGGAGTGGGGATAGAAGAGGATGAAAGCAGTGATGATTCCTACTGCAATGATTTCAAGCTTGAAGTGTTTGTAGGACATGGAGGAAGGGACTGGGCTAAAGCTAATGTGGGAGTGACTGGCATACAGGTTATAAATGAAGCCACGAAAGTAGGTGAGACCACAGAGACAGAACAAAAAGGGAGAGAAGACCCAGGGAGAGAAATCTAGTGAGCAATGGCACTGAGAGACCAAAAGAACAGGATGAGCTAAAGAAAGTGAAGTGGAGGAGAAAAGAATACTAAAGAAATCAAGGGAGAATTTTTAAGTGAGAGGTCAAAAAATAGGATTAGATTCTAAAGACAAATCATTATGTTGACTGCTTTAATTCTCATAAATGAATAATACTATGTCAGAAAAAAACATTGAATTTTTTAGGGTAATTTATTTTATTAAGTCAAAGTCAGTAAATCTTATCCCTCTCCCAATAAAATTGTGTTTTTTAAAAAAGAAATTTATTCTAGCCCTGGCTGATGTGGCTCAGTGGATTGGGTGCTGGCCTGTGGACCAAAGAGTCACCAGTTCAATTCCCAGTCAGGGCACATGCCTGGGTTGCGGGCTGGGTCCCTGGTTGGGGGTATGTGAAAGAGAGGCAACCAACTGAGGTACATCAATCACAATGGTGTTTCTTTCACTCTCCTCCCCGCCCCCCTTCCCCTCTCTCTCTCTAAAAGTAAATAAAATCTAAAAAAAAAAAAAAAGAAATTTATTCTAAAAATATGAATCACAGGCATATGTGTGTGAGCCTGATTCTTTAGGGTGGTCAAAAAAACAAAAAACAAAAAACAACTGCATTGTTAAGATGCCCAATTTAGGCATTTCCTTCGAACTAGTAATCTAGAATTGCTGTGGAATCCACATTACAACAGCCTGATACAGCAACAACTTGGATCTTCCAAATCACATACCCTAACTAGAAATATTTTGATAAAAAGACTAATAGCATCTAAAGCTCAAAAATAACACTGTAAATACTGTTGTGAAACCTATCCTTCATTGCTGATTTATTATAAAGATTTCCTCATCTTATATAATTTCTAAACCATATGTTCAGAACCCAGGTGTTACTGAAATCTTTCTTTATGTATCTTCTCTAAAAAAACAAAAACAAACCTAAATTCATCAATTATTTGGGAGGCTTCTTAATATACTTACAACAACCAAGAGGCCTCATTTCAGCATTCTGTGTGTAGACCTGAGAAATATCAGCAATTCTTTTACACAGCATGTCCACAGGAATCTCATAGCCATACTTGTATTTCCAATTAGCTGCCTCATAGCGTGCCCTCTGTACCTGGGATCTGCTGTCAGCTAAGAGCATAAAAAAGATTTAGTTCTTTACAAGGCAAGAATGAACCTCTAAGCCACACAATTTTCCACATTTATGGATATATATCTCCATTATGTCTTAAGGAAAACAGAAGTAGTGCACTATGGCTTTTTCTCCCACCAATGAATAGTGAATGACTCAGCCACAAGCACATGACAAAAATAACAAATTTTAAGATGAAGTTCTATACACAGTATTGCCTTTTTATTCTGAGCCATTCACCAGCTGTCAAAATACTATCTATAACTAACAACTCCCTAAAAACACGTTTTAAGAAGAGAGAATAATGCTTCTCTTGATATTTTTTGGTAAGCTTGAATTTTCCCTGGATTTCAGAAAACAGAAACCCACAGTAGTATTTTATAATTCTCACCTACTTCTAACCAGTGTCAATTTTATCAGATTTGAAATATACTGATTTACATCCCCTTAAACTATTAACTACATCTGAAATACATCATCTATGAGAGGGGCCTCAGCCCAGTTTCCCTAACAATAGTATCAGTAAGCTCACAGTACTCTGAAGATATTGACAGTAGCCTTAGAAAACTGCAAATCTACTCACATCACCTGGAAAATAAGGCACTTCCTTTAGTATAAAAATCAGTATGAAACTCAAAAATATTTTGTAGAAAATAACAAAACTGAGTAGATATCAGGCCAATTACCTGTCATTCCTGTCATCACACAGCCAATGTTTTCGGTTATCTTGAATAAGTGAGTCACTGTGCTGGAATCCAGTAATTTGTCCTAATGAACAAAATAAGTCAAGACAATGAAAATCACAGGTCTCTGTAGTGATAAAAGAACGGAATTATAACAATACACTACATAATAAGTGTCTGCTGTTCACTTCACAGTTAACACCAATTTTTGAAAAAGGGAAGGGGGACTCTATTTTCCTTTTTAAGATGAAATGTTTCCTGGGGCAGGACTACAGTCACCAAAGTGAGTTTCAAGGTCCATCCATGAAGAAAAAAGACCTAGAAATCCCACTGTGCTTAACATCATATCACAAAATTTAATATGTTGATTCTGTCTACTCAAACTGTCCATAGTTGTTTAATAAATACTAGGAAAACAGAGTCAAAGCAAGAATACTGTTAATATATATAGGTAATAATACACCTTTGTACACACTCGTGAAAAATTCCGGCATTACATTCTGTAACAATTGGCTGTCTGGGCAGTATTACTTACAGGTACTTTCTTCTGTGTGACGACTACTGCACAGTCCTTCCCTCTGACAGCTACCGATGTAAGGCCGCCCTGGTTAATGGCCTTAAAAGCATATTCTGGAAAACAGAATGGATTGTTTAAAACACAGAATAAGTTATCACAGATTCATGCAATGGGATAATAAGCAGTTATTAAAAAGAATGAGCTAGAGCTATAAAAGCTAACAGAATATTATCTAGAACACGAAAAGTCAAAATAACAACAATAACAAATCATAGTTAAACCAACTCCATTTCTTTCTACTTTAATTTTACTGAATTCAGTTTTATCAGGCTCAAGTAGCAAATCTCAAATAATGATTAAAATAACTAATTTTATCAAATATTTATTAATTATGTTTTATCATTAAAAATTTTTTTATTGATTGATTTGAGAGAGAGAGGAAAGGCAGTGGAGAAGAAGAAGGTGAGAGAGAGAGAGAGAGAGGGAGAAAGAAACATTGATTTGTTGCATTCATCCATGGATTCTTGTATATGCCCTGACCGGGGATTGAACCTGGAACCCTGGCATATCAGGAACAACGCTCTGAGCTACCCAGACATGGCTGTTTTATCATTTTAAAACTTGGTTTTGTGGCCATTGTTTCTACTAAGTTTGACAGACTAAGTTGCTCTAAGTTTTCTCACGATTTTTTATTTCTGTTAATTTTTGGTCAATAACTAATTTGACTATATGCAGTTTTAATTGTTCTTAGATTATTTTGCACTATTTGTTTCCCTACCAAGCTGAATTTTTCTGGATCACACCTTTTGCATCCATGTTACCTACAACATAGTATTCTTTAGTTTGTCTATAATAAACTTCAGCTTGTGTCCTTCAGTTGTTGTCAAACCACTACCTAAGTTAAAACAGCTGGATCAAAATAGTAGCATAAAAACAAACTACTTGGCATCATGTACTTTAGTTGATAATGACTGCCTTTGGAGAACAGAATTATAGATGAGACTATCCCTTCCTATGTTATGTATTTCCATAATATTTAAATTTAACATTTTGTAATTTGGAAAATGGCAACAGAAATTAATATATACTCACTGCAGGAAATATGAAAAGACAGAAGGTAATATAATAGAAAAAATTACTCATAACTCCAATCAGTATCTACATTTTCACACATAATAGATGCTTTTAAAATTCTGTCACGTATTACTCTGGGCATTGTGTCTAAGGCCTGACCTCATTTGTTCAAAAAGTCATTGGTGATGAGGACTAGCTAAGGATCTTCCTATAACAGGAGTTATAATAAAAATCCTTTATCAAATATTTCTAAATGACTATTGAAGAGAGAACAAGAGTAAAAAAAAGACTCTAGAAAAATCACTTTACTTTTAAATTAGTAGTCTGTGTTTTTCAAAAGATTTTATTTATTTATTTATTTATTTATTTATTTATTGAGAGGGAAAGGGAGAAAGAAAGGGAGAGAAATATCAATGTGTGGTTGTCTTTCATGCACCCTCTCCTGAAGACTTGGCCGGTAACCCAGGCATGTGCCCTAGACTGGGAATCAAACCAGCAACCCTTTGGTTCACAGGCTGGCACTCAATCCACTGACCCACAGCAGCCAGGGTATAGCAAAATCACTTTACAGGAAGTCCTTAAACCTACCTCAGATTTAATTGGCTAATTATAATATTTTACCATCCCATTACACCGCAAATAACTTCTAAAATGTTTCTAAATGCTTCTCAGTTCTGTTTCTCACATGGCCAAGAAAACTACCAGATCATCCCTCCACGGATTAAAAAAAACTATACACTCTAGACAAAACAATAACTACCCAAAGAAACAAGAAAGCAGTCCAAAGTAAGCAGATTCTAGAGGAAGAGTCGATGTTTGGAAGAAAGGAACGGCATGCAGTGAATTTCCCATTTTTGTGCTTTATAGCTCGAGTCCACGCTCCAGTCAGGGCTAAACACCCAGAGGAAACCCAGTCCTTTTGGCCTAAAAAACTAGAGAACAGTTTGGGATAGGGGGTAACCACAGATGCTGGAAAGTGAGGGAGAAAGATAAGAGAGCCAGAGAGGGAGAGCTGTAACTTCTACATACAAGCATTGCCCAAATCTCTAGCTGATTCCATAACCACACATATATATGGGGGGACCCCCCAAAAACCTGGAATTAATCTTTTGAAGGGTAGTACAGGCTTTCCCCACTAGGTCAGTGTACCAGCTGGTGTTGTGAGAAGCAGCGTTCAGCTTCAGTGACTTTCTAAAAAAATTTTATTTACTTTTAGAGGGAAGGGGAGGGAGGGAGGAAGAGGAGAGAAACATCAATGTGTGAGAGATACATCAATCAGTTGCCTCCCACATGCCCCCAACTGGGGACCTGGCTTGCAACCTAGGCACGTGCCCTGACTGGGAGTCAAAATGGGGACCTTTTGGTTTGCAGGCCATAACTCAATTCACTGAGCCACACCAGCCTGGGCTCAGCAAACTTTTTTTAAAGACCCTTTCTATGCGCTTGGCCTTCATGATGGGCTGTTTATGAGTGTACCTACCCAGACTGCACTGAGTGTTACACAGGTTTTGACAAAAAATGGCATGACCCCCATGCTCCACCCTCCATATTCACCGGATCTTCACCCTAAGTGATCTCAATCTCACTCCAAGGTATTTTTTCCTTTCCCTGGATGAGAAAAGTCCTCAAGGGGAAACATTTTGCCAATGTGGAAGAGGTGAAACAAAAAACGGCAGAAGCACTAAAAGGCATCAAAATCGATGACTTCAAAAAACTGTTTTGGGCCCTGGCTGGCGTAGCTCAGTGGATTGAGCTCGGGCTGCAAACTAAAGTGTCACAGGTTCGATTCCCAGTCAGGGTACATGCCTGGGTTGCAGGCCATGACCCCCAGCAACCGCACATTGATGTTTCTCCCTCTCTCTCTTTCTCCCTCCCTTCCCTCTCTAAAAAATAAATAAATAAAATCTTAAAACACACACACACACACACACACACACACACACACACAAACCTGTTTTGAGCTGTGAAAAAAAAAGTCTTGATAGGTGTATTGAATGGAGAGTATTCTGAAGGTGACTGAAGTTTGAACGTGTAAGAATAAATACACATTTTTATATACATAAATTCTGGGTTTTTTTTTTTGACCCTGCCTCATTCAAGACAGACTCCAGGCAGCCTAACTAAGGATAAAAAAAAAAAGTAACATTTTCAGCTGCCACCCAAATTAAGTGTCTCCTAGAACAAATCAACACTCTTTAGAGGAATATAACAGAATCCAGTCTTCACAACCTATCCTTCACAAATGTTCAGATTAATCCAGAATTATTCAATATATAAAAACATACAAACAAACAAACAAAAAACAAAAACTAAAACCAGGAAAATGTGATCCATTTGAAAGAGACCAACCCTGAGATAATCCAGATGTTGTATTAGCAAGCAAAGTTATTAAAAAAACTATGCTCAATGGAAAATATTCTCAAAATGAAATGAGATAGGAAATCTCAGCAGAGGAAGTACAAAAGAACCAAACAGAAACTGTAAAACTGAAACAATTGGAATAAAAAAATTAACCAAATGGACTCAACTGCAGAATGAAGACAATAATGAATAGGTATAAAAATTAGTAAGAGTACCCCTGGCTGGCATAGCTCAGTGGATTGAGTGCAGGCTGCGAACCAAAACCTCACAGGTTCGATTCCCAGCCATGGCACATGCCTGGGTTGCAGGCCATGGCCCCCAGCAACCGCACATTGATGTTTCTCTCTCTCTCTCTTCCTCCCTTCCTTCCCTCTCTAAAAATAAATAAATGAATCTTTTTAAAAATTAGTAAGTAAAAAAGACAATATGGGTCAACACCAAAAGGTACAATACAATGTGTTATTAAAGTCCTATATGGAGAAACAAAAATTGGAAAAAATAATGGCTAAAATGTTTCAAATACAGCTAAAGACATAAAATTCAGACTAAAGATTTAGCAAACTCTAAGTGGGTAAATACAAAGAAAACCACATGCAGGTTCACTACAGCCAAATTCCTGAAAACTAAAAATAGGAAAAAATTTGAAAACAGAAAGAAAGAAAAGATTATACATAAGACCACAATGATTTGAATTCTGCAGACTTCACTGAAGATAGTGAAACATCATTAAAATGTGGAAAGAAAAAACATCAGTTCTGAATTCGATATCCAACAGAAATATCTTCTCACTGCTCAATGGTTTCCTTCTGCTATGAGTGTGCATGTCCAGCTATCTGCTTCTTAGAGCAGACATGACGTTCCTCTTCTACCAGTCATTGGAGGAGGACTGGGACCCTGCAGATGATTAATCTTGACCCATTCTTGGGGGTCGAGGGGAGTTTCCTAGGGATCCTATTCCATCATCATACCTGGAATTAGATGAGTTTTGGTAGCCTCTTCTTTTTTTCACATCTTGCTGAAGCAAAGTTGTGAAAAACAAAACCATGAACACACCCATTCCCCAGAAGAAATCTGTTATTCAAGATAATTTCCATGAGGGCTGACACCAGATGTCTAACACTTGTGCATGTGAGATGTAAACCATCTTGCTCCTAGTTCTCTGCCTCTGGAGCAACCAAGCATTCTGACCCCTCAGACAAGATTTTTATAGTCTTACAAAAGATTTTATGAATTGACTCCAAAGGCAAGGGAAGTAATGGCAAAAAAAAAAAAAAAAAAAAATGAATGGGACTATATCACACTAAAAAAGCTTTTGCACAGCAAAAGAAATTGCCAACAGAACAAAAAGGCAACCAACCAGAATGAGAGATGGTATTTGCAAATTACAGCTCCGACAGGGGGTTAATATCTAAAATATATAAAGAACCCATACAACTCAACACCAAACAAACAATCCAATTAAAAAATGAGCAGGGGATCTGAACAGACACTTCTCCCATACAATCACACATACAAATGGCCAACAGATATATGAAAAGATGCTCAATTTTGCCAGCTATTGCACAAGGAAATGCAAATCAAAAGTATGATGAGATACAACCTCACCCCTGTCAGAATGGCTATTATCAACAAGACAGTAACAAGTGTTGAGCCCTGGCTGGTGTGGCTCAGTGGACTGAGTGTGGACCTAAGGGTCACTGGTTCAATTCCCAGTTAGGGCACATGCCTAGGTTGCAGGCCAGGTCCCCAATGGGGTGTGCATGAGAGGCAACCACACACTGATGTTTCCCTCTCCTTCTCCCTCCCTCCCCCTCTCTAAAAATAAATAAATAAAATCTTAAAAAAAAAATGTTGAGAGAAGCTGTGGAGAAAAAAAGTACCCTCATTCACTGCTGGTAGGAATGTTAACTTCCACAGCCACTTTCGAAAACAGTCAGGTAGTTCCTCAAAAAATTAAGAATAGAGTAATCATATGATCCAGCAATCCCTCTTCTGAGTACCTACCTGAAAAACTTGAAAATATTTATTTGCAAAGATACATGCTCAGCTATGTTCACTGCAGCACCATGCACAGTGGCCAAGACATGGAAACAACTAAAGTGTCCTTTGATAGACGATTGGATAAAGATGTGGTACAAATAATATATACTATAGAATACTCCTCAGCCATGAGATGAAATACTGCCACATACAACAACATGGATAGACCTTAAGAATATTATGCTAAGCCAAATAAGTCAGTCAGAAAAGGCTAAGAACCATATGATTTCACTCATATGTGGGATATAAAACTGAAACTCACAGACACAGACAACGGTATTTAGGTTACCAGAGGGAAGGGGTGGGTGGGAGGGGTAGTCAAGGGTAAAGGGGGCCAAATATATGGCAATGGAAGATGATTTGACTGGGTGGTGGGCACACAATGCAATATACACATCATGTATTATAGAAATGTATACTTGAAACCTATGGAATCTTATCAACCAATGTCACCCCAATAAATTTAATTTTTAAAAAATCTTTCAAGAATGAAAGTAAAATACACTTCTAGACCTGCAATAAGAAATGCTAAATGGAAGGTTTTTGGGCTGAAGGAAAAATGATAGCAAATAAAAACTACAATCTTTAGAAATGAAGAACATCAAGAATGGTAAATATAAGATGCTTTTATTCTCTTTAATTCTTTAAAAAAAAACACCTAACGGAAACCATAATATTCATGGAGTTTTCAAAATATGTAATTTTACCTATATATAGAAAGGGAGTAAATAGACTTATAAGGTTTCAAGGTCTGTACATTTTATGTGAGGTGACAAATATTAACTCTAAGAAGACTGGAAGAAGTTAAGCATGTATATTATAATCCTTAGAGCAACCACTAAAAAAATGCAAAGTAGCCAAAAAGCTAATAGATTAAAATGAAATTCTAAAAAATTATTTGACTGGGCAAGGAAGTGGTATAGAGGAACAAACAAAACAGAGTAACAAATAAATAATAAAATAATAAACTTTAATCATGTAACAACTGCATTAAATGTTAATGGACAAAACACTGCAATAAAAAGCAGAAATTGTCAGAATGGATGAATAAGCAAGACTCAAATACATGCTGTTGCCCTGGCTGGTGTGGCTCAGTGGACTGAGTGCCAGCCTGCAAACTAAAGGGTTGCCGGTTTGATTCCCAGTCAGGGCACATGCCTGGGTTTCAGGTCAGGTGCCCAGTGAGGGGCATTCGAGAGGCAACCACACACTGATATTTCTCTCCCTATCTTCCCCTGTCTAAAAAGTAAATAAATAAAATTTAACAACAACAACAACAACAACAAAATACATGCTGTCTGCCAGAGACACACTTTAATAAATGGATAAAACGTGTACCATATAAACAGTAATAAGCATCAGAAAGTTGGAGGGACTACATAGCTTATAAGAGTACTTCAAAAAACATAAAAGGAAAACTGACAAAACTAAAAAGAAGTGGCCAATTCCCACCCATTTCAAGTTTATGATAATGTCACTCAGCCAAATGCTAGAAACAGACACGTACACAAAAGTAGACATATACGATATGACCCACATTTTCAGCCACCTTGACCTAGTTGATTTGAATACTGCTGGGAACAACAAAAGAATATACAGGCATATGATACAATGGTATAATATAAATGCACACAGTTCATATGTTAGGCCATTAAACGAGTCTTGATAAACTGTAAAGTATTGAAATCCCTAAGTATTGGCAAATTTAAAAACACTTCTGCCCTGGCTGGCATAGCTCAGTGGATTGAGTGTGGGCTGCAAACCAAAGTATCGCAGGTTTGATTCCCAGCCAGGGCCCATGCCTGGGTTGCAGGCCACGGCCCCCAGCAACTGCACATTGATGTTTCTCTCTCTTTCTTTCGCCCTCCCTTCCCTCTCTAAAAATAAATAAATAAATCTTAAAAAAACAAAAAACAAACAAAAAAAAACCCCCACCAAACTTCTAAATAATCCACGGGTCAAAGAAGTAATCACAGGGGAATTTAACATTATTTTGAATTGAAAGGTAATAAAAATGTAACAAAATTTGTAGGATTTAGATAAAACAGTGTTCAGGAGGGATTTTATCGCTATGGTGAATAGGCCCTAAGGTGGCTTCTCCACCACAATCCCTGCCTCCTGGAGTTCACACTTTTGTGTAATCCCCTCCCCTTGATCATGGGTAGGACCTATAACTTGCCTTTAACAAACAGAATATGGCAAAAGCAATGAGATACCTCACTCCTGATTACATTACATGAGACTGTTCTGGGAGCAGACTCACTCTAGAGATTCTTCTTGCTAGCTTGGTAAGTAGCTGTATGGCAATACACCCCCTGTGAATAGCCAGCAAGCAGTTGGGGTCCTCAATTCCCTTCATTCCCAAAATGAATTCTGCCAACAACTTCAGTGAGTTTGGAAGCAGATTCTTCTCCAGTTGAGCCTCAAGATGATTAACAGAGCTTGGACAACACCATGATTGCTTGTGAGATCATGAGCAGGGGACTCAGTTAAGCTGTTCCTGGAATACTCCTGTCCTAAAGAAACTATGAGATAGTAAGTGTGTTATTTTAGCCTGCTACACTTGTGCTAATTTTTATGCAGTGTAGAAAACTGATACATCATCCTGATATGCCAAAGGCTGTGGGTTCAATCTCCCATCAGGGCACATACAAGAAGCAACCAATGAATGCATAAAGAAGTGGAACAACAAATCTATGTTTCTTTCTCTCCCTTCCTCTCTCCCTCAAAATAAATAAATAAATAAACAAATAATTAAAATCAATTAACAAAAAAATTTTAAAACCTCATACAATAGCCTTAATTGTTTATATTACAAAAGCTCTAAAATCAGTGACTTAAGTTTTCACTTTAAGAAGCTAGAAAAGGGCGAAGGTAAGCCCAGGTTAGAAGAAACAATAAAGATCAGAAAGCAAAAAAATAGACAAAAAGAATTCAGCAGAAATTTGATTTTTTGAACAAAAACAATAAACCAACAAAATTATAAATCTTAATGTCCCCAAATGATACCCATGTCCTAATCCCTAGAACTTGTGAATAGTACTTTATGTGGCCCCCCAAAAAGGGTCTTTGCAGATGTGATTAACTTAAGGACCTTGAATATACAGAGATTATCCTAGTGGGCCCTAAATGCAATCACATGTATAAGAGAAGCAGAGGAGTTTTTATACACACAGAGGAAAAGGTGCTGTGAAGAGGGAGCAGGATGAGATTTGACATTGATGGCGGTCTAGAAGGTTAGAATGATGAAGCCATAAGCCAAAGACCGCTGGAAGCCTCTAGAAATGGAAGAGGTAAAGAATGCATTCTCTCTGAGAGCCTCCAGAGAGCATGGCCCTGCCTGACACCTTGATTTTGGTCTAGTGATACTGACTTTGGACTTCTGGTTTCCAGGACGGTGAGAGAATAAATTTCTGTTAAGCCACCAAGTTCGTGGTAATTTACTACAATAGTCACAGGAAACTAATACAAAACCCTAGCTAGACTAATCAAGGAAATGAGAATACAAATCACCAGTACCACGACCAAAAGATGGGGTGATCACTATAGATATTACAAAGGTAAGGAACAATCACTTCTATTCAGATGATTCTAATATCTGGGTCACCATTCTTAATTTTGCCTAATTTCAGTACCACATTTTCAATTGCTTGCTTTTATTACCCAACTGTTCAGAACACAATTTTGGCTTAAAAAATATTCCACTTATGGCCACAGAGAGCTATTAGTTTGTAATACCAACTCCCCTCTTACACTATCCTATGTACTCACAGACCCTGATCCTTCCCATACCCATGTCTTTGCTTCTTTATGTCCCGCCTGGATTGCCCTCTCACTCTTATATCCATCTAACCAAAGCCTGCCCTTCCCCCTTAAGCCTCTTTCATTTCCCATGGACTTCCTCTGATTGTTCCAGATGGCATTCTTCAACCCTTTCTCTGAATTTCTATAGCAATTCCTATTTCACCACTAGTTTTAACATTTTAAAATGTGTATTTCTATTCTCCATATCCAGACTGAAGAATCAAAGAAAGTAGGAACCAAGGAAATTAAAAATTAAATTTGTAACCAGAAGATACGAAGTCAAAGGATAGACATGAACCCAACCAAACTTACTCAAATTGGCTTAGAATACAGGGTTTCCTAGAAAGATTTTATTTATTTATTTTTAGAGAGAGGGGAAGGGAGGGAGAAGGGGAGGAGGAGAAACATCAATGCTTGGGAGAAACATCTATTGGTTGCCTCTTGCACACCTCCAACCAGGGACGTGGCCTGCAACCCAGGCATGTGCTCTGCCGGAAATCCAACAGGTGACCTTTCTGTTTGTGGTGTGATGCCCAACCCACTCAGCCACACCAGTCAGGGCTCTAGAAAGATTTTAATTAAAATGGATTTTATTTTTTTTTTTTAGGAAAAAAATTTCTGTTAGTACTTGACCTTCATTCACACATAGCAAAATCATCTAAGGCTGGCACGTGTTTTGCAGTTTTCCACAGTTCCCACCACTCCTTGTCACATCTCACCAAGCCTGTTTTACTCATTTGTATTACTTATCTAGTCTGCTTAAATGCAAAACAGAAAAGCAACAAAAGATAAAGCTACCCCACCACATAATAAAATCTTGTTTCATAAAAAATATTTTACACATTAAAAAATAGCTCTTAATAGAGAATGCACCTGTGAACTAAAGGGGTCCTCTTCCTCTCTATACAGACTAGTGCTATCAACAGAACTTTCTGTGATGACGGCAATGTTCTATATTAGCACTGTCCAGTATAATAGCCATTAGCTACCTATGGCTATTGAGCACAAGAAATGTGGCTAATGCAACTGAGGAACTGAATTTTAAAGTTCTTAAAGAATTATCATTCCTACTGTTCATCTTTTACTTCTCTGAACTTCTTTATCACTACTCCCATTTATCTTTTCAGCCAGCTCCTAAAATATGAGTATTTCCTAGGATTCTGTCATTTCTCCCTGTCCCTGAATGATTTTATCTTATCACTGCTAACTCTGTCATCTTTAGCACTTAACCCATACTTACACATGTCTATTTTGTCCACAGGCATGCACAAAAATAAATGCCTCTCTCTATAAATCTACTTTTCTTATAGTCCTTATCTTAAACCATGGTATTCCTAACCACTTAGTTTTTCAAGCTACAAACCTGGGTACCATCCTTAATTCTTCACCTCTTCTCTCTCAGATGTCCACTCTCAGATCTACTCAGTTTCCTCTTCCTCTTTCTCTGTCAGTACCTTAGTTCACTCATTACGGTTTATACAGATTTAGTGAACAAGCTTCTTCTAATTGGTTGTCCTGCTATCACTCAACTCTCCTGCATTCTGACTTAATAATAATCCTATCATTCTGAAAGACTTCTGCTAGCTATGCCTAAAACCCACAGGACAAAATCCAAACCCTTGCATGGTACCCGAATCTCTTTAAAATTTTTGCTACAATCTACTCTTCTGGCTGTCACTGTCTATGCACTGGCCCTCCAGAATTTCCTCACCTGATCTCCATCTAGATCAATTCATCTTCTCTGAGGAAAGGCTCCTGGCTCTCCCTGGCAGTGTCACTTTCCACAGTGCCCTTCTTTGTACTGTCATTTTAGTAGCATGTTGCAATTTTCAATACAATTCTGTATAAATCACAGGTGGCAAACACAAGGCCCAAGGGCTGAATCCGGCCCTCCATCTTGTTTTATCCCGCCGGCACCTTGTTTCTACCCTGTGGCAGCACCAAGCTCTCACTTAACTGTTAAGAAGTAGCTACATTTATACAGTCCTAAAATTACATTCCGCCCTTCGAAGGCACCTCGAGGCTGATGTGGCCCCTGGTGAAAACGAGTTTTACATCCCTGGTATAAATGAATCACCATTACAACACTATTATGATAGCATTTATATTTTGTAATAATTTCCAGAAAACTGGAAAATGTCAAGAGTAAAGGATCTACAGATAACTTCATAACTAAAGAAATACTGGTAGGGCCCTGGCTGGTGATGCTCAGTTGGTTAGATTGTAGTCCAATAAACTGAAAGGTGGCGGGTTTGATTCTGGTCAGGACACATGCCTAAACTGTGGTCAGCCCATGCCCAGTCATGGTGCATACAAGAGGCAACAGATCCATATTCCTCTCTCGAGTCAATGTTTCTCTCTCTCCTTCCCTTCCCCTCTCTCTAAAATCAGTAAGCAGGTCCTCAGGTGAGAATTAAGGGAAAAAGATACTGGTAGGGTAAAAGTAGTATCACAGTGTACAGCAGAGGTGAGGAAAAGGCCAATTAAGAAAAAATATAATGATTTTGGGGCAGCATTTAAAAGTCTTGCTTATGTATTTATTGAAAACATATTTAAGTAAAAATTTTTTAATCCTCACCTGAGAATGTATTTGTTGATTTTAGAGACAGAGGGAGAGAGAGAGAGAAAAACATCAATGTGAGAGAGAAACACTTACTGGCTGCCTCCTGTACACACCAGGACCAGGGCTCAAAGCCTTAATCCTTCAGTGTATGGGAGGACGCTCCAATTAACTGAGCCACTTGGCCAGGGCTGTATTTATTTTTTTAAAAGCCATAATTCATATGCTGGAAATAGTAATTATGCACTTTAGTTCCATGACTAAAGATTTTGGGGTTTTTTTTGGATAAAATTCCAGAAACTTGCAAAACTAGTAAACACTATTATGTTAACCTCAGTAATCTGTTCTTCAATGTTCAAGATTATGCAGGAAAATGATAACTGATAGCCCATTTCCCATTTTTAAATGGGAGAAATTACAATGGATTATCCTTAACCATGAGTTACAAATATCTATAAACTGTAACTTAAATAAATAGTAAAATACACACCTATACGTATTTGGTTGAACCAAATGAAACAGCCATTTTATACGTAAAAAAAGGTCAAGATCAGCAGCTTTATATAGTTCAACCTAACAGCAAACCATAAGATTAGAATGTAAATTGCTTCCTTCATTACAAACAAAATGGTTAATAAATAGCTGTTTTGAATAGAGATCTCTTTTTCTCAGCAATCTCTTACTCACTTAGCTTCCTTTCCTACAAAAGTTTCCCAACTTTCCTGGGACTCATTTGTATAACACTAGGGAAAAACAGGGGCTACATCTAAAAGGCACTGTGACAGAGATCAGGACAAGCATACAATGCGGGACAATGGCTCCCAGTATGACCTGCTCAATGTGATGCTAGCAGTAGTGGAGATGCACATTCCCTGTATGGATGCTCATCAGCATCTACAGGTGATTTTGAGGTTTTGCCAACTACAGGAATGTACCTCAAGATTTTTCTCACTCATACTTTTGTTTTTTGGGAGATAAAAAACCTTTCTCCCCCCATATAAACATGCACTGTGAAAGTGATCTATAGAGTCTATGAAATTTGGTTATTAAAAAAGCAAGAAATATTCTCCTGGGGAAGGCAGGATATGTCTGCATTCAATTTTAATGCTGTGTGACTACAAACATTTTGTTATTAAGATTTTTTGAAGTTGTTCATTCTATCTTTCCTTAATGTTGTAACTCAGCTGGAAAGTGTGTGTCATTTTACGGTGCCTCCATGAATACTACACTTCAAGCGGATGGAGTCACTAGAAAGCTGAGTACTAGTGGGAAGGTGAATATGAAGTTTCAAAATATAGCAGTGTTTGACCACATTACTTTTTTGCATAGTTACATTAGGTATGTATTTAAGCATACATACATACGTATGTGTGTGTATGTACTCACAGACGTTTAATGTCAAATCAGAATCAAGGAGGGCGTGAGAACTCTGGGTTGAGAAACACTACTTTAAAACCAGATTTTTTTTTAACAGCAAAAGAGGCAAATACTAAGTACTTCTCAGTCCATTTATTTGTAAAACTCTTGATTCCATTTTTATCAGCCACCTGTTTCTTCCTGAAACAGTTATTGAACACTTATAATGCAACACTGTTCTTAAGTACTTTACATCTACTAACTTATTAAATCCTTACAGCCCTATAAGGTAGGTGTAATTATTATCTCTATTTTACACATGAAGAAAATTCTCATAGTTGGTGTGGAACAGGGACTCAAACCCAGGAATGCTGGCTTCAATGCACAATGTCACTTCTAGATTAAAAAACCATTCTCTTCAGTCTGTCTCCACCAGCCCATTTCTTTCCTGTTCCTTATCAGTATGCTCCCCTGTTAGAAGCAACCAGGCAGTGCTCACATCCACCTGGCGATGTGACTGCTCATTCAAGTGACTGCTCCTCTCCTCTCTTCCCAGACCTATCCAACAAAAGATCAGCAAGCAGAAAGTAACCAGGCTTATTTGCTCCACTTGGGCCTTAGTCCCCCTTCTGATAACTTGGGGAATCCCTAAAATGAGATTTCAAAGCTAGATATTCTGTATATAGCTCTATGGTTTCTCTGCACGAGTGCACGCGCACACACACACACAACTTGAATACACATGTCAACAGACATTTTTCAATCGTACAAAGGGTACAAATGACAATCAAGTCTCCCTACTCCCTGGAAATGCACACTGTCAATGATTTGTTTATAATTATGGTTAACATTTTAACTTTAAATTTATACTTCTATTTTTTGATTTATCAACTTTAGACTATATTTATCTCTTGAGTCCCAACTCAAGGAGGAGCATACTCATCTTTCCATTAATCTTTCCTCCCTTTGTCACCTCATTTTTGTTATATTATTTTTCCACTGTCAGTGGTAAAGTTTTCACTCTATAATTTTTATATGCCTTTGTCTTAGGTATATTCTAAAGTTTATAAACTATTGGGTTGGCCAAAAAGTTCATTTAGTTTTTTTCAGCATGATGGCACTAGTAGTGCTTTGTCTTTAACTTCATTCAAAACAGCTTTGTTAGATTGAATTGGGACAGCTGTCATATCAGTGTGCATTAAAAAAAAACATCAAAATTGGTGAATTTTTCTGCAGCCATTTTAAGATTGAAAATAGAAGAATATATGCAACGTTTTTGGCATATTATACTTCCCTATTTCCAGAAATGTAAAAATGCAACTGAACTGCAAAAAAAAGATTTGTGCAGTATATGGAGAAAGTGCTGTGATTGACCAAATGTGTTAAAAGTGGTTTGCAAAGTTTCTTGGTACTAATGACATTGTAACCAAGTAATTCTTAGCTGTGTGGCTGTCTTATGCTTTGGAAAATGTTTACCAGAACCCCTGGCCTCTACCCACTGGAGGCCAATAGTGGGAGATACCACATACTCAAAATATCCAAATCAATAAAGTTAAAGTTACTGGTGAAAATGAAAAATGTGTCTTTTACAGAAAAAAGCTAAACAAACTTTTTGGCCAACCTGATTAACACACAGCATGTACAATATTACGGTAATGTACATATATTTCACTAGAGAAGCAAGCATGGATGGGAAATATTCCAAATTTACAGAGCATTTAATCAAATAGCTCCCACACCCTAACCCCTTCAAAAAAGCCAAAGAATTAACAGGAATCTAGTAACATTTACTGAACACTTAATACTGTGCTAGGCACTCTACATACATCACTTTATTTAATCCTCAAAACCACCACATAAGGAAGGGATTATTAGCTCAACTTTGCAAAGAGAAGCTATGGCTAAAATTCTATCACTTGGCCGGCTAGTATGGAGCAGGAATCTGAATCCAGGTATGGGCTCCAGGGCCTGAACTCATCATCACAATACTGCTTGCTCATACTAACTATTCTTTCACTTTCCTTTTCCTAGCACTGTCTAATTAGTGCCCTGAATAGCAAAGAGAATGTTATTCAACAAGGCAGAGTTTAAAATCATTCTGTCTATATATTACTGATCAAAATATTGACTATATTTTTCAACTGGGCATGAGTTAAAACGGTTACTGAATCACCCAATATGATATTGTTTCTTGTTATATTAAATACAGTATGTAGCCATACAGTGGACTGGTTTCATTCCAAATTACCTTTGACTCTATTCCTGAAATTTACAGATGTAAATCAGGTTCTCTTGGTATTAAATTTTCTATGGCAAGAGGTTAAGAGTCATAGTTATAATCATAACCTAAACCCTGACACTATTTCCACCCAATAAAATACACTGTTATACTAAATAAATATCTAGTTTAGACTTTCTTTCCACTAAAACTTTCTTCAGTAAACAGCTAGTTCACCACACCTCACCTACAATTCAGAACCAGCTTTTAAACTACAGGAGCAGTCAAACAGATGTGGATTAAAAGTAGATGTTAGTTTCAAGAGCAGCTCATTCTATCTACCAGTTTTCCAAAGATGTCCTGAGCTCTGTAGATACTAGTAATTTAGCATTCTCCTTTTGCTTTTTATCCGTTTGTTTACGTTATCTGCCATTCCCTTTAAGTTGTGAGCTTCAGTATGAGGGCGGGAGACATCTTTGCATCCCCTAGATCAGCAGTGTCTGGCACACAGAAGACTCTCAATGTCTGTGTGGAAACAACCACAGGAAAGGAAGTGCATGCTGCAAACAAAGGAAAACGGAGAGAGAACGTTTTAACTGGGAGGTTAAAGAACCAATTGCTCTTTAGAGAAGTACAGACGTTGGGTCACCTAAGCCTAAATGTAACAAGTAAACAGGCGTCCGGAAGTCGGAGTCAGATATTACGGTCCTACCTTGCTTAGCTGCTTATTTTGTCCAAGCAGTGAAGCCGCTCGCCCTGAATAACAAGAGGCCTTCAGCCTTCGGGTCTATGATCTCTGCCTCCAGACTGCGGTGAGACCACCATGGGACGTCAAGCCAGACTAGGCCCTTCTCCTGCCCCAACTCTGGCCACGCTTCGGCACCGGTCTAAACTCCAGGCCGTAACATGACAGAGCAATTCGAATGGACCAAAGGCGCACCTGGTTCACTCACCTACTTGGTAGAGCCGGCCTTCAGGTGAAAAAATGGTAATGTGGCGGTCAAAGCCAGCGCTTGAACCACGGGACATGTTGGTGTACTCACTACTTCAAGAACAGTATCTGGGCCCCGTAGCTCCCGCACCAGGCGTCTTAACCCCTCCGGAAGTTGCAGCGATTGCTTCCGGTGCACTGGACGACGTGTGTCGTTCCGATGCGCGGAACTCACGACTCCAGCGTCAGCCGGGCCGCGGAGGGAGCTCCGAGGCCCCGCCCCGTCCACGGTGTGGAGAAAACGGTTGCTAGGCTACGTTGTGCGCTTGCGTCAGCCTCAGGTCCGAGCGCCTTCAGGAGACCAGGTGAATTCGAGCTGGGGCGGTTTGGAGCTGTAATCTGGAAAATGAACTGATTATGGCAGGAGAGAAGAAAAACTTTATGGGAACCCAGAGTAATGATTTGCCATTCAGTGTGACCTAAACGGATTGTGTGTTTCCCAAGTTTGTCGTTAGTTTTGGCCCCTATATAGCCAGCGTGCAAGATTGCTGGCGTCCTTTCTAACCTTTTCTTTATCCACCCACTTGCCTTCCTACTGCGGGGAGAAATGGATTGTATCCGTGAATTTTTAGGTGCAGAAGGGAGCGGGTTCTGGTAGCCACTGGAAAGAGAAAAATTTCTTCTGGCTAGGCAAGATCTTTTGGCCAGCAGCCCTGAGTTGTCTTGAAAGTGCAGCTGAAGTTGAAATACAGATGTAAGGGAGGAATTATGAGGTTAAGTAGCTTTGATTGATAATGAACAAGAGCAGAAGGAATGGGGCTCCTAGCAGGCTGGTTTTGGACGGACTAATGAGAGTAATTCCAAACAGACGAGGCAACTCTGGGATGTTTTTTCAAACTGTAAAGCTGTGCCTATTTTGATTTTACCCCAAGGCACGCTCCTATTTAAGGAATATAAAATGCTTAACATAACGTTAGGCTTGTGAGCGCCCCCTCCCCACATAGTGTGTGCACCAGGAAAGCCAGATATACCAAGGTTTCTTGACACTTGAATGCCAGCCGTAAATACATGCTTAAGTAGGGATTCTTAATCTATTCAATGTACTTTCTCTAAAACTCACTTACCACTTAAATGAAAAAAATTTGTAAGAACCTCTTAAGCAGTTTCTTGAGGAAGCTCCAGTTTCTCAAGTGTTTTTTAAAAATAAACTTCTATTAACCTGAAAAAAATTCAAAACTGAAACATGATTGAGAAAATACTATGTGCAAACAGCATCTCTGGCACACGGTACTTTCCAGCTCTGGCTAATTCCCAAAAGTACTGATAAAAGTTGTCCCTTGCTCTGGTTCAGGTCCCTACACTCATGACCAACTCCTCCGGACCTTTTGAATATTTTTCCTCAGACCCAGTGAGCTTTGCGTACTGTAATTCCTACAGTTTGCTTGCATAGTCATAGATAAAAAGAGATCTCTGTAAGACTGCTTGGAGGGTGAACTCATTTAGTTTCACAGCCTCAACAGCTCTCTTTATTTGATGTCTCCCAAAGCTATGTCTTTAGAGGGACCTTTTCAAGTGCTGAGTCTTCTCTAATTGTCTGAGATATTTTTCACATTGAGACACATGGTACCTCAAAACCCAACTTGATGAAAACAGAACTCCTTATCTCTTCCCTCCAAAGCTAATTCCTGCCTCTCACACCACACTTTCCAAGTCCTCAGCCAAGACCTTACAGTAGTCTTCAGTTCTCCAAAACTTCCTATTCTGTCCCCACGTTATCATGAGTCTTCTTTTTCTGCTTCTTTTTTTGTTATATAATTTATAATTTTGTTCACTGTTTACTGTTCCTCCCCCCCCCCCCCGCCCCCCACACTTGGCAATCTAAGCTCCATGAGGACAAGAACCTTTGTTTTGTTCAGTAGTCTAGGTCAGGCAACTTGAAAAATACCTGGCATATATTAAATGATAAATATTATTGAATGAATGGTTCCCTTATAGCCCAGGGGTTAGGAATGCATCCTTTTCTATGTAAACCTGAATTTAAATCCCGCTTTTGACAGTTCTACGTGTGACCTCATGCAACCTTCCTAAATCTGGGTTCCCTTATCTGTTAAATTTGGATGAGACCTACTTTATGGGGGCTGTTGTGAGGATTAAATGAGAGAAGGGAAGTGAGGCACTAAGCAAAGTACCTAGCACATACTAAAATACTAATTAATTAGCTGTTATTGTTGTCTAGTCAGTTACCAAATTCTGTTCATTATTCCCATAGGATGACTACCTGCTTTTCATTTCTGCAGCCACTATCCAAATTTAGACTCTTTTTACAGATTGCCTGGTCTGGCACAGTAGAGTCTCTTAATCCACATTCTTGGAATCATTTGTCTTGAGCAAGATCTCATTGGGTTGCTTCTCTACTGAGAGAATTTGGGCTACTGAATAAAATTGTCTTTACCTTAGTGTTCAGTTTTCTACAAGTTCACCTGTACCTATCTTTGCAGCCTTCTCTTCCATTTCACCCTCCTGTTTCCATTCTCAGGCCACCCCCACAGCACTGCTGTGAGCAGCACTGCATGTCACTCCTCCAACTCCCATTTCCCCCATACCCCGATTCCTCCTGTGCATACCATTCATTCTCTTCTCCTCTTTTAAGAAGCTCAGATCCTCCAATTGACCTCTTCATCCCTAAATGTCCAGTGCATAGAATTTGAGTCTTTTGTTGCCTGAACCTAATGAAATGGCCATTCTTATAGGTCAAAATGGTCAAACATTGGTAATTATATGGTTTAACTTAAAGAGTTGCATGTCTGGGCTTCACCAAAGACTGGCCGGACAGAGGCTGGGTACTTTTCATCTTTATATCCTGTCACCCCTGGCATGGAGCTTGGCTTTTTAAAGTTCAATAAATGACTGTTAAATTGAACTGAAAACTGGAGAAAGAAAGGGCACATGTTTTCATAGCTGAAATCCTTTCCTTCCCACATAGACATGGTTGCTATAAAGCACCTCTGCACAGTCACTGCCAGGGGGATATTTTAAACCACACTGCAGGCCATGGGAATTATCTCACACATTAGACAAATCCTGATTCCTCACTGAGGTGGCATTTAAGCTGGGCCCTGAAAGACACACAGGATTTTGGATGCTATAAACACTTTAATACTCTTAAGGATATTTCCTGGAAGGAATTCACCTCATTTTCAATAGAAACACAAACTGAAAGTTAGAACTGGACGTGGCCATTGCCCTCTTGACTAGAATTGTTTTGCTCCCCAGCACATCCTCACTGCCAAACAGTGCCTAGCACAGGGTAAGTACTCAGTTCATTCCCTGAATGTGCGTTCTCACTCTCTGGGTTTTCTGTTATGATTGTTTTTTATTTGAAGAAATTTGTGACTAAATGAGAAATCCAGATCTCAAAAACCTAAAAGGTCAGAGATTTTTATATTAAAATTTCAGATTTTTCCACAGAAGCAAATTAATTCCTCTGGGAAATCTTTCAGAAAGACAAAACCTTTTGCTGATTCCATTGCTAAGGGAAATCCCCTGGAAGCAGATTTCACGAATATGTGCCACTGGGCGCCAAGTAGCGGCTAAACTACTCAGCCAGGTGGACTTCCCCTTGGGTCGGGGAGCTTTCACCAAAGGCTGAGTACAAATACTCCTGCAGCTTGAACACAAGCCTATGGGGGCAGACTTGCTGTGTCGGTATGGAAAGTTTGATCTTCCTTTCTGTGGGGCCACCAAGTTAGACTTTTTGGTATGACTTTCTGGTTTTTTGAAAAATTTCAGAGATGACTTGACATCTCGTGAATCTTGGAAAATCTCCTGGGGGCCTCCGTTTGGCAAGGCCCACATTCTCCCCTGGGGGTGGAGGTAGGTGGAAGGTAGGGGTTACCCATAAGGCAAAGGCAAAGAGTGGCAGTGTACATTCCCAGTGACTGCAGACATGCTGAATGACATGGCGTTTAAAGGCAAGATAAGAATTTAGCCCTTAGCTTAAGATGTTCTGCTGACAGTTTCAGTGAGCCAGGTAATATAAAAATAAAGCTTTTCTGTGTTTCCATGTGTTAGTAGCAGGTGTTGAAACACAATGTCCTGTGAGTTGGTCATAAACACTGGTAATAGAGTATCTTAGGAAAGTTAGGATTACCCAGTGTTAAGGGGCCCCAGAGGTCAAGTGTGGCCAGGACAGAGCTTGGGATGTAGCAGCTCTGGGTGAACAGTTGGAGGGAGGTAAAGCTTTGCCCACCTCCCTGGCCAGACTTTCGCCAATCAGATGCTTCCGCATCTAAGGGTAAAGGGGACTAAGGGTAAAACCTGGCTCCCTTTGTATCTTTCCCTGTGATTATCTTTCTCACATCAGTTTGGTCCTGCAGTTCTCCCTGTACCCCAGCAGCTTTGGTTGGCTGCCTAGATGTCATTCTGGATGAGTCTCTGGGAAGGAGAAAAGGGTGATTTCTCCATACTCCAGTTCTATAATTTATGGGCAAAAGAGAGGGACAGATGAGGCACCAAATGTGGGGGGTGGGGTGTGCTCACATGAGGCACTTAGTGCTCATGTTACTACTAAAAAGCCCTTCAAACCCCTTACCTGTCCAGATTCCAATAAAGCAACACTCCCCAGCCCCCTTGTCCATAACGTCTAGTGTGGTTCTCTCACCCTCCGCTACCAGTGGTGGGTACAATCTGGTATCTACCAACACAGCAGTCACACAGCTGTCATTTCCCTTCTCCATCTGTTCCTTACCAGTCAATGTAATTCTGCCTGGATTATGTCAGTCATCCCCAAGATAATGCTGTCCTTTGATTTGAAAGGGAATAAGCCTGTATCAGCTCCACTCAAAGGACATTTAATAAAAACTACCCCTTCTTTAGAACCCAAACCCTTAGCTTTCTGTTTACCCTTGATTTTTAGCTGAAACAGCTTCAGTATTATCCTCTTATAACTTGTGATGCTCCTCTTGTTTTTCAAAACTCCCCCTAAATGAAGACCCAATGCTTGACTGACTGACTAACCTTCTGTTTCTGGAAGCCTTGGACTTTGAGAGACACTGAGAATCCTCATGGGTCTCCACAGAATACTGGAGGAGGTGATGGAAGACCCCAGCTGGCTGGGGCTTAACCGTTGGTGGTTTTTAACACACAACTTCCCCTTAGGCATGCTAACACAGGAAACCCTCTACAGCTTGAGAGCCCAGCATATGTTCCAGTGAAAAGTAAGATGGGGAACGGAGGGGCCCGAGTTTTGAATATGGTCAGGCTCGGCTCTGAGTGTCGAAAGCACTGGATTTGAATTTGAGCCTTGCCATGGACTACCTGGTGACCATGGCCAAACAGGTGTGCTGTTCCCACCTTAAAGGTACAGAGGGAAAAAATATTAACCACTGTAGTGAAAATAAGCCACCTACTAGTAAACTTGATCTCAGCTTCTCTCAGTGAAAGGAAGGAGCACTAGTGAGTGAGGCCTGGCTGTGTCAGCTATTTTGCTTTCATCTATCCCTAATACAGAAGGAAACCAAGTACTGCACCAACCTGCACTTTCCTCTGCTGTGGTTCGGAAGTAAAACTCAAACTGTTTTCTTAACTTGGAAAGCAGCCAATTCTTGCCCACCCTGTCCCATACACATCATGCAGCCTTACCCATGCCTGTGGATGGGGGGATGGGAACAGGGAGAATCAAATAGTTCACTGAGAAGATTTTCACACGTATGGTGCTTCCCTACACCTTGGAGTCTTTATGAAAGTGACTTAACTTTATTCACCCCGTTCACCACTATTACCCTTGCCCCTACTCCCACTCCAACACCTTGATCTGATGCGGGGAGGGAGGTGCAGAGGTTGGCCAGGAACCAAGAAAGTGAGTCAAGAACAGAGAGGAAATAAGACTCATCAGCCTTCCCTTTAGCCTGGAGATACTTCCTCTTCCTTGAGGTTTCCTAATTGGCTTCCCCTAATTCCTATTTTCTTACCACAAAATTAAGTCATCTCTGATGCTCAGAAAGAGCCAAGTTCTCTGGAGATAATGGGAGAGAGCAAATGAATGCTGTTTCTGATCATTATCACCAATATTTTCAGTCACTTATTTAGGAACCAGTTCATGAGAACCCACTTATCAATGGGAAAGCAAGAGAGTGCTCTAGTTTTATTTTCTACTTGCTGTGAAAGGACGTGATGGACCTGAGCTAAGGTCCCCAACTTCACCCGGACTGCATTTCATCCACAGCAGTGAGACAAAGGCAAGTTTCAAATATCACCTGCAGACAATAGATTGAAAACATTTCCAAGATTAAGTACAGCATAGGGAATATAGTCAACAATATTGTAATAACTATGTATGGTGCCAGGTGGGTACTGGAAATATCGAAGGGAACACTTTGTAAAGTATAAGAATGTCTAACCACTATACTATACACCTGAAACTAATTCAAAATAATATTGAACATAAACTGTAATTGAAAACTAAAATTCAAAAATATCAGAAAAACAGCCCAGGTTGGTATATCTCAGTGGACTGGGCATGGGCCTGCAAACCAAAGGGTCACTGGTTTGGCTCCCAGTCAGGGCACATGTCTGGGTTGCGGGCCAGGTCCTCAGTAGGGGGCATGCAAGAAGCAACCACACATCGATGTTTCTCTTTCTTTGTCCCTCCCTTTCCCTCTCTTTAAAAATAAATAAATAAAATCTTTAAAAATTCTATCAGAAAAACAAAAAAATAATACATTTCCAAGATTAAAAACTCTGGAATTACATCTTATAGGTATAGAGCAAATTTTATTACAGTTATTATAGTGCCATGTACACAGTAGATGCCTAGTAAATATTTAATTCATTTAAGACATAGGGGAGTTTAAGGGTAAGACTGTAGAGGTGACATTGAGAACTTATTATTTCCTGAGAATAAGTCAAAACCTTAGACTCCAAAGACTATGTTCCTGAGCTAGCCAGAGCACACACAAAACACCTACGAGCAAGAGGGGAATTCACTAAGAAGAAGTGGGAATCAGGTAAAAATCCGGAAGACATTTTCAAACAACTCCAAAGCAATTCAACAAACATTTACTGAGCCCCTTCTATGGGCAAGAAGCTGGGCTGGCTGTTCTGGGAGACAACCAGATGGGGTCCCCACCAGAGTTCAGTGGGGAAAATGAAACATGCACGAAAGCAGTGCTAACATGAGGCAGCTCATGGTACATAGGTCAGGGCCCCAAAAAGTGCTGCAGATGGGAAATTACCTTGGGCCACAGGGAATGCAAGCTGCCTGCTAGAAGAAGTATATCTGAGTTCAGCTTGGGAAGGCAAGGACTCCAACAGGTGTGTTTACTGTAAGGAGCAGTGTGGGTGACATCCCAGTGCCACGTGGAATGGGGGTAGTATGAACAAAGAAGCAGAGGGGGGGAAAGCCTGTGTTTAGGGCATGGTAATGGCCTACTGTGACCAGGACACAAAAATGTTCTGGGTTAGGGGACAAATGCAGGCAGGAGGACTTGAATGTCAAGCTAAGGTTGTAGGCTCTGGTTGAAAAGCAGTGGGCAGCATGATTGGATTTATGCTCTGGGGCCGAGATTTTCAACCTTTTTCATCTCATGGCACACATAAATTAATTACTAAAAATCTGTGGCACACGAAAATATACTTTTTGCCAATCTGACCCCCAAAAGTATAATTTTGATTCATTCACACCAGAGGCTATCATTGTGTTGGTTGTCTTTTTTTTTTTTTTATTTGACAATCTAAGGAAAAAGAAGTCCGTGCCCCTGACTAAATAGTCAGGTATTGCATGCTTGAAAAATTCTTCCGGCACACCGTTTGAAAACTACTCTGGGAAGATAAACCTGGTGGCAGTATTTGATGAGCTATAGACAGAAATATCAATCAGGAGGCTATTGCTAACAGTCCCAGTGAAAGTTTTTGAAGGCCTAAACTGAGGCAGTAGTAATAGGGATGGAAAGGAAAGAATATCTGCGAGAGATTTTTCAATAGCTGTCCCCCAATATTAAACATAATACACTATTCATCATAGCACTCTTTGTAATAAGCCAAAACTGGAAGCTATCCAAATGCCCATCAACAGTAGAACAGATAAATTGTGGTATATTCACACGATAGAACACTATAATAACAATAACTAATGAAATACAATGACTTGTAACAGTACGGATGAACGTCACATGAAGTTGAGTGAAGGAAGCCAGCCACAAAAGAGTACATCCTGATTGATTCCATTTATACAAAGTACAAAGACAGGCAAAATGAAATCTATACTGTTAGGAGACTAAAGAGGGGTTACCTTTGTGGGGTTAAGAAATGATGGAAGCAGGCACAAGGGGGCATCTGGGTTCTAGTAACAAGCATGACAGAGATTGTGATAAAAGCACAATTTGATTTTTTGTTCTCCACTCTTCCTGTAATTTCTTGCTTCTAACGAAAACCCTGGCACATCCCATTACTTCTCTATTCCTTTAAATACTATGCAGTGCTGTGGTCACTTTAAGTAACAAATGCAGTCCCATTTCAGAAATTAGAGGTCCTGGCTGTGTAACTCAGTTGGTTAGAGCGTCCTCCTTGATATGCCAAGGTTGCAGGTTTGATCCCCTGTCAGGGCACATATAAAAAACAACCAATGAATGCATGCATAAATAAGTGGAACAACAAATTGATGTCTCTCTCAATGAATAATTTAAAAAATAATTCGAATATTCTGTTCTATAACAATAAAAATTCCAAAAAGCATTGTATCATTTCTACTCTGCCACTTTAAGTTGGTTTCAGACTAAAGCATCTGGTGGAAAAGGGACAGGGGTATGGTTGGCTTTTCTTCCCTAATCACTTCTAGCCCACCCCCCACCCCAGTCAATGTGGAGGACAGGCAGTGGAGAGCCAGAATGGGGAGGTTAGTTAGGCGTGGGTGGCTTAATGCTTTCTAGGCCTGGCAGATGATTAAAGCTGATGCTTTCCCTCGGCCACTTTTCTAAGTTCTTCAGTGGTTCTCTATCTTCATGGGTAGGTGGCCACTTGAAGCTTTTCCCTCAAATCCTGGACATCCAAAAGTTCCCCTCCAGCCCAAGACAATTCTAAGGAAGCTCCCTCCCCACCCATGTGTCTCCACCTGGCTCTCAGGAAACCTGCAGTGAGACCAATTCCGAGGCATCAGCTCTCTTTGCCTCCTTTTCCGACACCTTCTATCAGCCCTTAATCATCCTTTAGGTTTGCAGGCAGAGTCAGGCCCCATGCACAGAAACTTCGGTTTTCTCAGGCACCTGTCTAGGGCCTCCATGCTGCAGGAGGGGCCCAAAGTCCTCCTACCGTGGCATCTGGGTCCTGGGGTCAGAGGGAACCCGAGGAAGTTGGAGTCTGGCAATGGCTCTCTCTAAAGAAACATCTTTAGCCTTTACTTTCTTTTGACAGTTTTATATCTTTGGCCTAGCGGAGTGGCCAGGAGCCATGAGGCATATTTTCCTCTATTCTTTTTGTAAATTCTGCATATGTGGTGTGTGCCTCACACTCACCTGGGGATCTTGCTATCTTCTGTATTTGTGCCTCAGTGGAAACTGAGGCAGGGAGAGTCCTACTCTAACATTCTATTATGCACACTAAAACAATTTCAGACTGTGGGGAAGATGAAAAGAAGGCAAAAAGTCATCTATGATCCCAACATCCAAAAGTACCTATTAGCATTTGGAATCAATAAGATGATATTTCTTTCAGATACTTTTCTTCAAGTATCTCCTTCCTGCCCTCCTTCATATTAAAAAATGGGATTGTACTAGACATATCATTTTGTATAGGCTTTTTCATTTAATTTATGCCAAAACACAAAGCATCACTTTAATCACTGTAACACTTAAAATTATATTTACTTCCTCCTTCCTTTGTTTTGAACATGTAGGTATTTCCAATTTATCATTATCGAGAATATTGTAAATATCTTCACGTACAAAGCTTTTCAAAAAAGTATTATTTCCTTTGGAAAAGTAGTCAAGAGTTGCAAACTAGGCTGCAATAGACATTTTGCGGGTAAAATCAACACGATTAGGTAGGCAAGTAGGGGAGAAGGAACAGGAAAAAGTAAGGTAGGAGGTTGTTTTGTTAGGGTGAAGATGAATTGTTTTCAAAGTGGCTGAGTTTGTGGGTCCAGTCTACCCAGGTGGAAATACTCAGCTACAAATGTGGAATTAGAAAGAAGCTAGAGGTAGAGAGGCTTCTTCCTCTGAGAACTTTGGCTACTAAACTATCCCTAGGGAAGCACGATTTTGTCTGGCTAGCAGATTAACAATATTTGTAGTGAGATGGAAAAAGAACCAGTAGAAAGGGATTAACTGAGAGAGCAAGTTCCCAAGTTATCAAAAAGGGATAGTATGGAGGCAGGTAGGAAAGTGACCTAGAAAAGAAAAGGGCGAGGATAGTAAAGTTACTGGAAAGGGCAAAACTTGCTGAAGAGGCTTATCACACATGACTTTTTGTTGCTGGTAAGTCATCTGTTGAGAGTGAGAATGATGAGGTTATGACTCAGGACTTAGAGTCATGAGTGTTGTATTAGTATTAGTATTAATATTAGTATTTTTATTTTTAAATTATATTTTATTGATTATGCTATTACAGTTGTCCTGCTTTTCCCCCTTTGCCCCCCTCCACCCAGCATACCCTACTCCCTCAGGCAATTCCCTCACCATTGTTCATGTCCGTGGGTCACGCGTATAAGTTCTTTGACTACACCCTTTTCTAGTCTGTGCTTTACATCCCCAAGGCTACTCTGTAACTACCTATATGTACTTCTTAATACCCTCACCTCTTCACTCGTTCTTCCCTTCCACCCTCCCATCTGACAACCTTCTGGTAACTGCCGTTCTCTTGCTGCTTTTAAGATTCTATCTTTTTCTTTAACCGTTGGCCTTTTAATAATGATGTGTCTTGGAGTGGGCCTCTTTGCATCCATCATAATTGTGACTCTGTGCTTCCTGAACTTGCACGTCTATTTCCTTCACCAAATCAGGGAAGTTTTCTTTCACTATTTTTTCAGACATTTTTCCAATTTCTTGCTTTCTCTTCTCCTTCTGGCATCCCTATGATGTGAATGTTGGACCTCTTGAAGTTGTCCCTGAGGTTGTTTACACTATTCTCATTTTTGTTAAGATTCTTTTTACTTCTTGTTGTTCTGCATGGTTGTTTTTTGCTTCCCTATGTTCCAGATAATTGATTTGAGTCTCGCCTTTATCCACTCTACTGTTGTTTCCCTGTCAATTGTTCTTTATATCAGTTAGTGTATTCTTCGTTTCTGACTGGATCTTTTCTATGCTGTTGAGGTTCTCCCTAAGTTCCCTAAGCATCCTTATAACCAGTGTTTTGAACTCTGCATCTGATAGATTGCTTATCTCCATATTGTTTAGTTTTTTCTGGAGTTTTGATCTGATCTTTCATTTGGGCCATGTTTCTTTGTCTCCTCATTCTGGCAGCCTCCCTGTGTTTGTTTCTGTGTGTTAGGTAGAGCTGCTTTGACTCCGTGTGTTGGTAGTGTGGCCTAATGTAGTAGGTGTGTCCTGTAGAGTCCAGTGACACAGCCTCCCCTATCACCCAAGCTGGGTACTCGAGGTGTGCCCTTTGTGGGGGCTGAGTAAACCCTCTTCTTGTTGTTAAGATCTGGTTGCTGTTGGCAGATCAATGGGAGGAATTTACCCAGGCCAGTCAGGTGAAAGTGATGGGGACTCCAATGTTGGAAAGATTTTAGTTTCAGGTACTAGCTAATAAGCTTAGTAATCAATGCATATAAAAACTATTGTTTTGGGAACTGAAGGTATGACCCACCCCGACTCCAGGAGACCATAAGCAGTTCCACCTCTGTGGGTCAGGAGGACTGCAAGCAATCAAGATGGTACCTGAGCCATTGTGCTCCAGGGTGAGACCCCCACCTCCTGGGACACAGGTAAAGACCACCGCCCAGGACACAGATAGAAAGAATGCTACAGCTTTCTATCTGATTAAAATTTCCCCTTAATTCCAAACTCCTTATACTTTTCTTCTCCTTGTAAAAAGTGTTGGTTTAAAATGGAATTTAAGATGGTCTATTAGGGTACAAACCCACTCACATCACCAACCATCTGAATAAAGCATCAAAAAAGACTCAATCCCTGTCTCTGCATTTGGGGTCTGGTAGGTGACCGGCAGCATGAATTCCGGCTTCTCTGGTTTCACAAGGAATGGCTGTGACCACTGACTACCAATCTCCTCGTCTGTAGGGGATCAGCTATTCATGGGCAGGGTGGTGGTGCTCCGACATCGTCAGTAGCTGTCCACTGGGTGCGCTGGCCTGGGGGTTTCCAGGATGGTGCAGGCCAAGGTGTTTTGCCTGGGGCCACCGTGCCTGAGCTGTAAAGCAATCTGAGACTTGTGCTGAGCTTGGAGATTCCCAGGAGAAGCCAAGCTGTGAATCTAATCTGGCAGCTGCTAAAGCTCAATGAAGCCAGCTGTTACTTGTTTGATAGGATTTAGGAGTCAAGACCAGCCATTGGAATGGAAAAGCAGCTTGGGTGGGCCCATAGGTTGGGTGGGGCAGTCTCTGGGAATCTCCAAGGCCAGTCAGTCATACGTGTTAGCCAGGTTGATGGAGTCTCAGGTATGGCACCAGCTTACTGGCTGTGGGGGAAGGTTGAGAAAATGGGCAATGGCCTCTGCTCGCTTTGATGCCAGAGACTTCAGTTTCTTTCTTTATACCAATGGTGCCTTTCAAGGTGCTACTGCAGTGCTGGAGCTCAGAGGGAGTGAGTGAGTAGGTGGTTCTTTAAGACGAACTGCTTGGGGATCCAGAAGTTTCTTCAACCAACTCAATTCCTGCTGGTTTTTGCAGCCAGCAGTTGTAGAGACTTACATTCCTGGCACTGGAATCCTGGGTGGAAGGCCTGAGGGCCTGGTGTGGGTCTGGGACCCGAAATATCTCTCATAAATTTTTATCCACTAGTTGTGGGTGTGGGACCAGCCTGTTCCACGTCTGCACCCCCTCCTGCCAGTCGGGATGGATGTGGTTTCTTTAATTCTGTAGTTGTCAGACTGCCACTCAACTTGTTTTGTGGTTGTGAGACTTGCATTCAGCTCAATTTCTGATGTTCCTGGTTGTTCTGAGTGTCGGTTGTTCTATATTTTAGTTGTAATTGTGATGTGGTTGTACGAAAAGGCAAGCTATGTCTGCCCGTGCCACCATCTTGACCAGAGGTCTATTATTAGTATTTTTAAATAACCTTGGAGCTTATTTGAGGCTACTCAAAATACTACTCAAAATATGGTCTACAGCATTGAAATCATCAGGCACACCAGATCTGAACCAGAATCAGCATTTTAAACAAGATCCCAGGTTGACTCGACATCCATTAAAGTGTGAGACTATTCCTGTAAACCATCTTTCCCACTTTACAGAAAAGGAAATGGAGGTTTCAGGGGATGAGCTACTTTTCAAGTGAAAATTGCAAAGGCTAGGAGAGGTCCTTCAGGAATTAACGGGAATTCAAAAGGTGACTAAGAGGGCCTCACACGGGAGTGCAGTTCTCAGAGCGCAACTTTATGACTTCTCTAGCAATAGTACCGTGCACAGGAGTGCGGGCAGTGCAGTAGTCTGGGGCTGCCCAAGACTGGGTTTATAATTGTTAAGATGGACAGCACAGCGGCAAAATGAATGTGCAGTGTTAGTGAAGCCACCCCTGAGATGGATGCGGTACGAGTGGAGTGGTGGGGGGGAGGAAGGCGAGTGAAGCCAAATGGGGAGGGACAGCAGAGGGATTCCGGGGAGGAAAGGACAGGCCTAAAGCAGGCCCAGGAGCTGGAGGGTGGGATAAAAGAGAGGGGCGGGTAAGGAGGCTGTGGTCAATATGAAAGTTTGAACTCCTGAAAATGGAGCATTTTTCAGTAATTTCAAATGTCCAGGTTGGCTATTTCACAGAGACCCAAAACCCAGCAGTTTAAGAAGAAAAAATGAGACCAGAGTATGGAAATGTTGAAACCTCTGTGGATAATGGTAGTGGGAGTGGAAGGAAAAAAACAATCAACAATCATAAGGCACAAACTGTTCAATACTGCTTCCCTCACATAAACTTTCCTGTTATGTTAACAAACAAGAAGAGACACGTGATGTGTTTTTAAAAAGAAAAGCTCTTAGCCCTGGCTGGCGTAGCTCAGTGGATTGAGCGTGGGCTGGGAACCAAAGTGTCCCAGGTTCGATTCCCAGCCAGGGTACATTCCTGGGTTGTAGGCCATAACCCCCAGCAACCGCACATTGATGTTTCTCTCCCTCTCTCCCTCTCTCTCTCTCTCTCCCCCTCTCTCCCTCTCTCTCTCTCTCTCTCTCTCTCTCTCTCTCCCCCCTCTCCCTCCTTTCCCTCTCTAAAAATAAATAAATAAAATCTTAAAAAAAAAAGAAAAGAAAAGCTCTTTATTTGTGTAAAGTGGCAGTTCTTCCTGAGAGTGTCTCTTCAAAAAATGGGTCTGACCAGACAGAGTATAGTTCTTTAGGAGTTCTCCAACTCAGAGGGCCTGACTTGGAAAAGACCTGTTTCTTCAAGGACTTGACCACTTCTTCCAGAACAGGACTAAGTACTAAAGGACATGACCCTTAATTTGAGCCAATACTATTGGAGGGATAGCTTTCTGGAACACAAATTTCCTTTTGAACACAAGGAAGCCTTGAGGAGTTGTTTGTGCGTATGCGAATAATGTTTTCTGGTACACAGCAATGTGCTAGCTGCACCTGGCTGCCCCTCTTCATGAATTTACATTATGATGCCAGCACACTGGGAAGAAGTGGTAGAAGACTACTAAGAACAAGGGATAGCTTTCATTTTCTGTTGGGTAAAAAAAAATGCTACAAAAGAGTTTACAGAGATAATCCTTTTAAAAAAAGCATATATAAATAAATATATATGCCCTGGCTGGTGTGACTCAGTGGATTGAGCACCAGCCTGTGAACCAAGAAGTCGCTGGTTTGATTCCCAGTCAGGGCACATACCTGGGTTGCAGGCCAGGCCCCCAGCAGGGGGCATGCAAGAGGCAAATATCGATGTATCTCTCACACACCAATGTTTCTCTCCCTCTCTTTCTCCCTCACTTCCCCCTCTCTAAAAATAAATAAATAAAATCTTTAAATATATATTATATATATATAATGTAATAGGCATACAAATATGTAGACATTTAATAGCAACAGAATGTTCAGGTTTGGAGCATAGGATAGAACAAAAATGCAACTTTGGAGTCTAGGACAAGGTCACTGAAAAGAGGAAGAAAATACAGAACCAATTCATTTTTAAAGAATCACCAATAGAGTACAAGAGTATGTCTTAAGCAACAAGTATGCACAAGGGACTTACCTTTCGGAAGACCTGCCATAACCAATGCCAAAGGAACCTGTTTTCATGGAGGTGGAGGCCCCATTCTGTTCTCCTAGGATACCACTCTGCCCCCGAGAGCCACAGGAAGAGCAAAGTTGTCAGTGAATTCTGATGGAAACTGACATTCTGTGTTCTGATGCAGTCAGAGAAAGCATGAGAAACCTGTTTTAATAATGGACTTTAAATAAAAGTAGATGTGGCCCTGGCCGCGGTTCAATTCCTAGTGAGGGCACATGCCTGGGTTGCAGGCCAGGTCCCTGGTGGGGGCCGCATGAGAGGCAACCACACACTGGTGTTTCTCTCCCTCTTTCTCCCTCCCTTCTCTCTAAAGTGAATAACTAAAATCTTTAAAAAAAAAAAGATGTGAACTGAACTTGATACCTGGTAATGTTCTAGTCCAGCTGAGAGTGACAGAGCTGGGGTCTCTTTAAAATGAACCTATGTCTTTACCACCTACTATGATTACCCAAATATTCGCTTCTTGGGCTGGATTTAACTAACACTGAAGAGATGACTGGGGTAGTCATTTTAATGTGGTTGAAACAAATTCTCTACATGAGATTTCTTGTCAGAAGCTACAAAAAAACCCTTCACTTGTCACTGCTATCTACAACAAATTATCATGGTTATCTTAATACTGTAATCCTTTTGGTAACAGTGTACTTTGAGAGTACTCTGGTAGCAAAACTATTTTTAGCTACCATCAGTAACTAGATAATTGTCTTCCTGTTTATTTCAATTCCCGGTTGAAAGCTAGTTGTTTATGTAGTTTCTGGAAACACCCATCAGATTAAATATTGTCAACAAAGAACAAACTTGCGGAGAGAGGGCTTCAAGAGAATCTTGAAACACCATAAAATAGACATGACGAGAGAAAATTAAAGACCTAGCTGGTGTGACTTGGTTGGACATCATTCAGCAAAGTGAAATGTTGCCAGTTCAATTCCTGGTCAGGGCACTTTCCTGGGCTGCAGGTCCGGCCTGGGTCAGAGTGCATACAGAGTTCACCGACCTGTTTCTGTCTCACACTGGTGTTTCTCTTCCACTCTCCCTCCCCACTCCCCCTCTCTAAAATCAGTGAGCATATCCTCAGGTGAGGATAAAAAGAGAGAAAATTAAAGATCTTTCTCAAGATTTACTATATTTACTCTCTGGTGTCCCTGTTTCCTGTTTTCTTTCATTCCACTGTTTTCTATGGTTTCCTCTTAGTAGATCTCTTATCTCGGAGTGGAAATCCCTTCATTTATATAGTATAGATACAAGAAGACTGCTTTTCATTGACTGGGACAAAGCAGGAAAAAGCTAGTCTTCTCTCCTTTCTCCCCACTCCCTTCTTTCCCTACCCTTGCTCCCCTCCTGCCTCCTGTGGGGCTGCTGGGCTATTTGATGCTCCACTTCCCACTACCCCTCCCCCTTCCATGTAATTCCCACCTAGGTTGCCAGATTTAGCAAATAAAAATATAGGATGCCCAGTTAAATGTGAATTTCAGATAGACACTGAATATTTTTAGCTTATATCCCTATAATACTTGGGACATGTTTATACTGAAAAATTGTTATTTACCTGAAATTCAAATTTATCTGACAACCCTACTCTCACCCTGTGGCCACAGGAGGCTCCAGCAGCCTTCTTACCAAGAACTCTCTCTGCTTAAGTTCTATCCCGGAAAGCATGCCCAAATCTAAGGCCTACCATCCCATCACAGTGGCCTGTGTCCTTATGCTCCCAGTCATTCCACCAAGGGCTCCCTTAGATGTCTTTCAATCTGTGAATTCCAAATTGCTTAAGCATGGGCAAAACACCAGATCTTATGTAGCTTTGCCCTCAATTACCTCAATAATTCTGATTTTTAGCAAATGAAGGTAAGACTTGCCATGATGGACCAGAATCCAGGTGCCTGTACAACATACCCTTCCTTTCCACACCTGATTGAGAATGCAATGATTGAGGAAAAAGAAGTCTAACGTGAACAAATGTGATGCATTTCATAGTACCTTAGGACACTGTTTGTTTTTAATCCTCACACAAGGATATGTGTTTTTTTTGTTGTTTTTTTTACTGAATTTTAGAGAGAGGAAGGGAGAGGGAGAAATATTGATGTGAGAGAGAAACATTATTGATCAGTTGTCTCTCAATGTGCCCCAACCGGGGATCCAACCAGCAACCTAGGTATGTGCCCTGACTGAGCATTGAACCTGTACCTGTTGGTGCACAGGATGGTGCTCCAGCCAACTCAGTCACCTGGCCAGGGCCTTTGGACAGTTTTTTTAAAACTTAGAAACCTGCTGCAGGACCAAGGGAGTACTGATTACATTTAAGTGCGAACTTGAAAAGTTAGCTTCAAGTGAAGAACAAAGCCCCTGACGTGAGGTGGTCCCAACGTACCTGAGAAAACAAACTCACGGTTCTCCTTTGAGATTTTCTCTTTATTGGGTCTAGGAAGAGCAGGAGGAAAAGGTGGTATAAATTCAGAAGCATGACAGACGGCAGCACAAAGCACTTTGGAAATATTTTTCAGTGGCAGAGTCAGTGCCCTTTCAAAACCGTCATTGTTTACGGCTGACTTTAAGGACACTATCTAATCCCCAGGACAGCTTTTTAAAGAATTTCTTCTTTCTACTGTGTCTTGGACCTGGCGTGACAGAAAGCTTTTTTCACTCAGGTGACCAGAATACAAAAAGGCAGCCTCCATGTTTGGTACAAGCTGACTTCATTCAGAGAATCCCTGCACTCCCCAGAGTCCTGTATTAGATCTACTTGAGTGGTCCTAGCATCCTTCCTCCCACCCTGGACAAAGAACAGATGTACCTTAATTTTCCTCAAGCAGAAATTAGTGTTTTGTTTTTGAAAGCTATTAAAGGGTTAAAAAATAATGTAACTTTCCTACCGCAATTTTCTACATTGAGGGCCATTTTGGAAATGTGGGCCCTTCGAGTGGTGCTCCCCGCTCCCTCCCTCTCATCCCCCTGACTCCTTATCTGGCTAACAAAGTTTTTAAATGTAAATACTGCATGCTCTGCCACTCAGCCTTTCTGAGTTTCTATGAACTACTCTAGCCTAAATCAGTGTAGGAGGTGGGTTCTGGTTGAAATGTCTCCACTAACTAGCTGTGGGATCCAGGGAAGCCTTCCATCTTTCTGTTCTGTTCTTTCTCTAGAAAACGCTCCTTATCGTTGGACTTTGTGTTCTGCAAGGTTCATTCCTGCTCTAAAGCTCTAGCTTCTTTTTTGTATTCTCCCCCATCTCTATGTGTTCCTTGTGAGAGACATGCATTAGGCTTTTAAACAAGATTATTATTTTTTAAAGATTTTATTTATTTTTAGAGAGAGGGAAAAGGAAGGAGAAAGAGAGAGAGAAACATCAATGTGTGAGAGACACATCAATTGGTTGCCTCTCACATGCCCCCAACTGGGGACCTAGCTCACAGCCCAGGCATGTGTCCTGACTGGGAAGTGAACTAGTGACCTTTTGGTTCACAGGCTGGTGCTCAATCCACAGAGCCACACCAGCCAGTGCTAGACAAGATTATTTAACAAATGCTTTTTTCTGTTTTAAATTTTTCTTAAAATTAGGAGAGTTCCTTTAAAAAAGTTTAGCTGACTGAAAGCACAATTTTCTAAGTATGTAGTTTATGAAATTCAGAAAACAAACAGATTGGATTTATGAGAGCTTCTGATTCTCAGGACCTTTGAATGCTCTCAGTTTGGCAGCTACTTGTGTGGAGAGCTCATTAGGTGTGCAGAAATGCTGACTCCAGTGAATGGTTAAGGAGATGAAACATCCCCTCCTGTTTATCCTGGATTGTCTCTGTCCATAAGACACATCCTACTTATATCCATGTATATGTTTTCATGTAATAATTATTTTCTTATGCCAAGATAATTTTCTGAGGCATACTGCTGTAAATGCATCAACTTTAGGTGTTTAGTGTGATGAATTTTGACTAATGTAATATATACATTTGTGCTATCATCACCCAGAACGTCCCATCACCCGCAGAAGGTTCTCTTGTGCCCCTTTTTGCAGGCAACTACTATTCTAATATTTATCACCACAGATTGGTTTTGTCTGTTCTTAAATATTAAATCACACAGTATGTGGGAGTAAGGAAATAGCTATCATAAGAGTGCTACAGATATGAATATTTTCAGCTAAAATCAAGGCCCAGTGACGTATTAGCTGGTTAGCAAAGGGGGAACAACTATTAAAACTGAAGTAACTGGGGGAGTAACAGAAGCAACTATTAAAACTGAATCACTTAGTTAAACTAAGTCAAACTTAATTGAATGGGAAGAAGCTATATATGTAACAGTAGAAAACTGTAACAGTGGGAAATTGTAGCCCACCCCACCACTCTTTTGACAGTGTTTCTCTAAGTGCTGACTCTGACTAATATGTGGCTTATAGATGAATAGCATGTTTTTATAAGAATCCTAGGAACTAGTTTCAAAAGATACAGACTCTACCCTTCAAGCATCCCAGCTCCAAGAGATTTGCCGACCTTCCTCCCTGGAGCCAGGGCGACATGAAGCCGTGGTGACGTGAATCCATGGTGAGTAAACCGCATGCTGCATACAGGCCCATCACTTGCCTTGTTGGAATGGACTGTGCTTGTCAGCACATGGGGAACTTATCAACCCCTGCCCTTGATCTCTTTGTTCTGTTTTCCTCTCCCTCCTTCTAAGAAACCTCTGCCTCCAATGAGAGGTGGAGATGGGTTTTGAGTCATGAGTCCCCCATCTTCCAGGTGGCCAGCGTCTGGAAATAAACCACCTTCCTTTACGTCAGCACCTGCCTCTCAAGTACTGGCTTTCAGAGCGGAGGGCAGCAGGACCTGCGTTCGGTTACACATACTTTCAGAAGCCCTCATTACCAAGTGATGATGGAATTAATCATGTTCACAAACTGTGGAGCAAATTTGGAAAAGGCATTATATAATAAAGAAGAAGATCACAATGTAAAAGAAGGAACTATCCCCCTTTCCTTGAACCCAAATAGTTGGGTGATAAGTAAGAGTTGCTAACAAGCCTTTAATATCTTGCCAGTTTATCAGAGAGGACCACAGGTGACTCAGTCTGGGTAAGAGAGAATATGTAGAGGATGAGATGGTATCAGAATGGGAGAAGGAATTTAGCAATGACCCAGGGCCACATGGATTGGTTCTCCTGTTGGTGGAAAGTGAGGTCCGGAGTAGCAAAATGAATCTGAGAAGCACCTGTGTCCCAAGTATGTAAGTGAAGATAGACAGCTCAGTAAGAGAAATGTGGACTTCATTCTGCACTGAGTTCCCTAACTCTGGTTAAGCCTCAAAAAAAAAAAGTGTTTAGGGGAAAAAATGCAACTGCTTATGAAAAGATACTATAACACATTTAATTAAAAAATCAATTTGTTGACATACAAACCAATGGAACCAAACAGGAAAGCCTGATCGAACAGGGCAGAAGCAATGACCTAAACAAGCGTCAACCTAAGAGCTCCGATGCCAACGGGAGGGCGCCCAGTCACGACGTTAGCAGGGGGTACGAGCCTTTATGTCCTTCGGTGAAGGCACAGCCATTTGGTTGGCACTTCATAGGAATATCTTTCCACCAGGTCTTCATCATATGGTATGTGCCACGAGTCCCCAGTTGTCTGCACCACTGTGTCATAGCTGAGACTATGCTGTGGAATTACAAAGGGAAGCAAACTCTGAGAACAACACTGAAGGGGTGCCTGGACATTTCCCTTTCTTTTCTGACAACTTCTTAGTTTGCCTCAGAGACATATTCTCTGTCTTACTTAGCAATGGATTTCCAAAGAGCAGCTAGCTCTGTAAAAACGAACCCTAGTGCTGGGATCTCCTTTTCTTAGAGAGTCTTTATGTTTCAGGTTAAGGACTCTGTATAGGCACACACACAAACACACCATACAGTATTCCCACCGTTGCCTTTTTCAGTTTTGTACGTGACAGAGAAAAACTCAAATACACAAAAATAGAGAAATATTGGTAGTATAATGCACCCCCTGTATCCATCAACCAGCTTTAACAATTATCAACTCAAGGCTAATTTTATTTCACCCACCCACTTCCTCTACTCTGCCTCCATCCTCCCCCGCCCAAGATTGTTTTGATGAAAACCTCAGATATATCATTTCTTCTGTAATTCAGTATGTACCTCTAAAATATAAAAACTTACTTTGTAAATATAATACCATTATTACAACTTGAGAATTAATAATTCCTTAACATCAATTTTTTGTTTACATTTCCAATTAATGTGTGTACATACATTTTATAGTTTGTTTGAATAGGGGTTGAAATAAGGTTATCACATTGTGACTAGTTGAATTCTCTCTTAATTCTCTTTAATCTAAAGCTTACCTTCCCATCTCTATTACTTTTGCGGTCCTCTGTTGTTGAGGGAACCAGATCGGCTGCCCCACATTGTTTCCCTTAGTTTTGATTCGGCTGACTGCATTTCTGCGGTATCATCTGATGCTATATTTCCTATAAATTAGTTTTGTATATTTTTGACCATTAGACCATATTTACCATTGGCTAGTGTATTTTTCTATAATAACTTGCTTTTGGATTTCCTCCCTCTGCTTTCACACAAGAGTCATCCTATATTTAAAGATAGATACCAGAATCAAAGGAGAATTACACTGAGACCATGATGCAGAAGTGGATGAAACGGGACCGTGGAGCTACTTAGCAAAAGTAGAAGTATGACTAACCATAGGGATAAATAATTTTGAGTTCTTACAAATAAATAGAAAAATAAAAACCACATGTCAACATTTGCAATTAATAACATAATTGAAGCCATAGTTGATGACATACCAGGTGTTTGCAATATGTCAATTAATGTGGGGTTGGCTTATAAAAACTTTTGCTCTGGCAGACTTTCTGTTTCCAGGAAATAGCTAATTCTAAACTAAAACTGAGAAAAATAAAGCACTTAGAACCTTCAACAAGCTGCAACATTCTTTGATCACGCCACTTTTGTACTAGGTGCTGGACTCTGTTGACATTATGTAGAGGACAGATGACATACCTGAAAGGTTATTTTTGAACCTGGAAACCTGTTAGTAATCGCCAGCTGATGTCCCTGTTGCCACTTAAAGAACAGGCGCTGGGTCTTGGCATCAGGGAGACAGGCCTTATGGTCCCGCAGCAGATCCTTTGTGATAAACTTGCAGTGGTGCCCTGAGTGCAGGGTGGCGTAGAGAAGGAACGGATCGTCCTCCGAGCTGAGTCAGGCACAAGAAAGGACACGATCAAGCACACCCTCGAGGAGGCAGAGGAGAGCACTCTTCACCATGCTTTTTCCCTCTTACTCTCTCCTTTGCTCAGAGGTGCTCTGCGTTCTTAACTGACATGACCTCAGTGATACTTAGGAACTACTTTAGCTGGGAGGCAACGGTATCTAGGACACAGATGGAAGGTAAGGGGAAGGGAATGCTGCTTGGGACTCTTCACTGTTCAACCGGACTGTCCTGCTAAAATGAAGGACTATAACAGTAATCCTCTCTTCACATTCAAAAGTTGCTTCTCTGTGTACCCAGGGCATTTTTCTCATTTGCCTCATCCACCACAGAGCACCCCACCCCTTTCCTCACTCAAAGTCTGGAACATTCATAATACTGATAGGGCAGGATGACACTTTCTTGCAAGCCTCCAAAAATAACAGGCTGCCCTCAAAGCCGAAACTGGATCTCTCAAGGCAGCTTCGAGGTAGTCTGAAGGCGTCTCCTGCTTGGAGAAGAACCAGCCACTTGGAGTCTCCAAGGGACCCTCAATTTCAGCACTTGCCACTCTGGTGCTTGTGCTGTAAAAACAGCGTAGCTACCTTGGCTCAGGGGAGTCTGGCTGCAACATGTGCTATAAACTTATAATTTGATCCAAATGGCCCAGAGTAGGACCATATTTTACCTTATACTGAAGAATTTCAAGTGAATTGATAAAATGACTGAAATCTGCCTTAAAAGTCTCCAGGAAAAAGAGAAGGGAAAAGAAAAAAATGTGGGGGTTGTATAAAATGTGATTAGCAAATGATAGTAATTTTTGGAGCTGGGTGGCAGTTAGTTATGTGGATTCACTATACTGTTCTCTCTCGTGTACATATGAAAAGGTTTCTTTGGCATATTGATGGAAAATAGAATTAATGTTAAAAATTTAATATTCAAATCCAAAGCCATAAAAGGCCACTGAATCAATCTTTACAAATGGGTCTGAACGTCAGTGTATACAATAAATACAGATCCCAAATAAAGCACAAAACCATTTTACACAGAGTTAGTTTTTGGTTATAATACTTTGAATTTATCTAATTCCTCCACCAAAGAGAAATAATAACGATGATGACAGCAATTAACATGTATGCTTTCCATGTACTTGGGCTGTGCCAAGAGTTTTACACGTACTATTTACAAGTATTATCTCACTGTACAGCATCCCTCTAAAGCTTACATGGGAAGAAAAGAAGACACAGAGACGGGAAATGCCTTCCCAGACAGGACGTGGCAGGGCCATGATCTGAAGCTGGGTAGACTCATTCCCAAGCCTGCACTCCCAGTGTCTACCCAGTACTGCTTAACGTGGTTACATGGGGATCATTATTATCGTCTTCTACTCAGAGAAATGGAGGCATGCCTCACCCCATAAATAAATAAGAGAACTTAGCTAACGGAAAAGGGATTTAGTTTGGCATCTGAATGAGGGGTTAGTCTCTTGCTTCATGTATCAAGAGCCATTTTACCTTTTTAAGAATAAATGATTTGGAGGAATATTGACAGATCTTGAAGTTATCACATTCAACCTAATGAAACCTAGACTTGGGGCAAAGGCTCAAACATCGTCTGTGCAAAGGTGGAAATAAACTTTCGTCAGCATATAGTATGAAAAACAAAACGCGTTCATTTGTGCTGTTGAGGATCTGTGTCCCTCCTGATTAGCTGCATTCTTCTTACTGCGGACACTGTACATTTTGTTCCTGAGCATGTTTTCCATATTCCTTTGGCTTCCCGGGAGGCTGTAGTTCATAGAAATATTCCTTTTATATTTAGAATAAAATCCAAGTCCCTTGCTTGCCTACCAGGGCCCACAAAGTCCTCTGTGATATGGTCCCTGCCCTCTTCTTTCTGAAGAACCTACTACTTTCCCTCTTGCTGCTACAGCCCGTCTGTACTGGCCTGCTTGCCTTCCTCAAACATGCTAAGGCCATTCCTGCTTTTGGAACACTTGATGTTCCCTCTGCCTGTTACGCTCTTCCCACTACCCCTCCCCTTTGCTCGAATGACTCACTCCTTCCCTTCAGACTTGCCCCCCCACAGAGTCCTTCCCTGATCATTCCGCCTACTACCTGCTGACCTACCACTGCCTAATCCCTTTGTATCTACTTACTCTGCTTTATTGTCTTCATAGCACTGACCACTGCCTGGAATTATACAACTTGTTTATTTGTTTACCTGTTTATTGTAAGTCATAAGATGTCAGAGACTTGTTGGTCTTGTTCACTGCTGTTTCTCCAAGAACACAGAACGTGCTCATATTTGTAAAGTATTTGTTAAATGATCTATTTAGGACCTTATGGCTGCCTCAAATCTTTTTTTTTTTTTAATAGGCTGAGTATACATACATATGCACTTTAAGAAATGGTGAAAACAGCCCTGGCTGGTGTGGCTCAGTCAACTGAGTACCACCAGCCTGTAAACCAAACAAAGGTTGCTGGTTTGATTCCCAGTCAGTGCACATCTGGGTTGTGAGCCAGGTCCCCAGTTGGGGGTGTGTGAGAGGTAGCCAATTGTCTCTCTCTCTCTCTCTCTATGTTTCTTTTTCTCTCTTCCTCTTTCCCTTCCCTTCTCTCTCTAAAAAAAAAAAAAGGTGAAAATAGGTAACTACCAAGCAGATGACAGGAGCCTAGTGTAAGTCAATTACTACCTTCAGTACTTACATGTTGTCAGCAAAGAAACAGCTGGCTAGCTTTTGCACCTCTTCCATCTCATCCTTTTTCCACTGGGCACGCGAATTTAGCATGTGCTTCCGGCCCAGGACCAGCACTCGCAGATTCTGCTTGGCTAGTTGAGAGACCACACTCAAGAGCTAAAAAACACAAAGCCAGACCCCAAGAAGGTCAAGGAAGGAAGAATCTCAAGTAAGTGGGGTGATTCTTCCAGCTGGTAATCCCAATGGTGAAACATGTTTTTGGTAAAGAGTAAGAAAACATTCCTTAGAATAATTTCCACCTTGTTAAGTCTGAGGAAAATGCCTCCTTTTTACAAAATAATGTCTAACACTTGCCCAACGATCAGGCTCTACTGGTTCCAGGGTTTAAAAAACACTTTTTAAAATAAGTATAAACTAGATTTGTTTTTAAACTGTGTTCCCTAAAATCCACGGGGATAGAGATGGGGAGGCCCAGGAAGATGGGGTTTGGCTCCTGTACGAATACATTCTAACCCTGTTTCAATCAGTATAGCTCAGCTCTCGTATATTTATATATTGGTATTTTGCATGTTTTCATGTTAGTAAAGGTTTCTGCTCCTTATTTTTAAGTATGTAAGTAGCTGGAATTTTCAGCTAACTTTTCCATGTCACGATTCTGCTAAGACTGCTATTTTCATTAGACTTCCTTTTTCCTTCCAAAAGTCTGTCAATTTCCATCTTATAGCCTATTTTCCAGTCAGTGAATTTACTCCCATTCTCTCCACTTCCCACATGTCTTTTGTGCACAGGAACACCTCTTAAAAGTCTTACAAATTTTTGGTAAATCTAGTACTTTGCTGAGCTTGCCTGTCTTTTGTAAGGAAAAGTCTAGATATTATTTTCATGTGCAACCTATCAAACTAACTATATATATATAAAATGAAATAAAAGCTACTGAAAAATTATAATTTAAGTTATATTAGTATACTAGAAATATAAAAGTTCTTTAATTTATAAGAATTGCCGAGTCTTCAAAAATCACAAGTTCAAAGTCATTGAAGAAATCCTTAATTGTCTTGAATCTTGGTTGGAAAGGCACTGATTTTAGGCTAGCTTCTTTTTGCTCATAATTTTTTCCCATGCGGATTTTCAGGGTATTATTTAAAATTCTTTTTTTTAAATCCTCACCTGAAGATATTTATTGATTTTAGAAAGATAGGAAGGGAGCGAGGAAGAGAGGGAGAGAGGGACAGAGAGAGAGAGAGAAAATGTGAGAGAGAAACATTATTTGGTTGCCTCTCATACAAGCTCCAACTGGGGATGGAACCCACAACCTTTTGGTGTACGGGACAACACTCCAACCAACTGAACCACCCAGCCAGGGCTTAAAATTCTATAATCAATGAAATTTCATTCATTTATTTGGTCAGCTATCAAATATTGCTTTAGCACCTCTAATGTCTAATGTGCATGTAGAAAATAGTGAGTTACTAAGGGCTAAATTTTTAAATTGCTCTTTAATACTCTGGATTTTTATATATATCCATCCTACTAGTCTCATTATTTTAGGAAAGAGTAGTTGGTTTTACTATGCCTAATTATTAACTGTAGAATTAAGAGACAGAATTGACACAACTTGCCCACTGAATATGAGTTAATACGCAGAGAAGTATACACCAAGACAAGTGTGAGGACTCTAAACCCAGAGCTTTACAGCCAGTATAATATAATTCTTCTCTTCAAAGTGAGGAATAATGGCTTCTGTGTTCATTCGGCAGTTATATCTTGGCCTCCCTATGTATAAGGCACATGGTAGGTATCACAGCCTAATTACTAACACTAGTTAAAGACAGAGGCTCCAGGAAGAGCGGGAAAGGCTTAGCCTGAACTACTCTGGGGCACCATCTTGTGGCTGAGAGGTATCTGCTAGAAGCAGTTCTTTGAAAATGATGTCGGCAGAGGAGAATAAAGTGAAGAAGACACAGGAAGGAAAGGTGAGTGCACAGATTAAAGGCACTGGACTCAAACTCTGTGACAGTCACAAGCGCACTTCCTCAGTGGTAAATTCCAAGGCAGGACACTGGGTCAGAGTCATTGGTATACTCAGAATAGTAAAGAAACAGAAGATTCACCTTAATTATATGTTATGTCAAAAATAAAACTGAAATTTCCACTTCTGAGAAGACAGAGTAGATGTATTATATTTATCCCTATTTCTCCCGCTAAATACAAGTGAAGACCTCAGACATTAAATATAAAATGAACACAAGACTTTGAAAGGTAGAGAGGAAAAGGAAGATTGGCTAGGGACCTCGGGACATGAGGACTGACATGTTGGTGGGTTCCTTGGATTTTCTTTTTGTCTCACATATCCTAGACTTGAAGCTGGAGAAGACAGCAACCTGGAAATGCCAATGAAAGCAGACCAAATAAGACCAACAAAGACATGTTCTTTCTAGCCAACGAGCCAGGAAAGATGCAGTCTAACAAGACTTAAAATAACACCAGCAGACTGTGATGTGTGTGTGTGTGCATGAATATATGTGTGTATGTATACATATATGTGCACGCATGTGCGCACACACACACACACACACACACACTTGGCCAAACAGTTCATTCGGTTTTTTTCCGTAAAATGGCTATAGCAGCACTTAGTTGTCTTTAACTTTGTTGGAAACAATTTTGTAAGACTGTATTGTGACAGCTTTCATATCAGCGTGCATTTAAAAACATCAAAATTGGTGGCAATTCGTTAGCAATTTAACATTGAAGATGGAAGAAAAGTATCATTTTCAGTATATTATGCTTTATTATTTCAAGAAAGGCAACTGAAATTGAAAAAAAGATTTGGGCAGTGTATGAAGAAGGTGCTGTGACTGATCGAACATGTAAAAAGTGGTTTGTGAAGTTTCGTGCTGCAGATTTCTTGCTGGATGATACTACATAGTCTGGGAGACCAAATGAAATTGATAGCACCCTAGCTGGTGTGGCTCAGTGAATTGAGCGCCAGCCTGCAAACCAAAGAAAGAGTCGCCGGTTCGATTCCCAGTCTAGGGCACATGCCTGTGTTGTGGGCCAGGTCCCTGGTAGGGGGCGTGTGAGAAGCAACCACACATTGATGTTTCTCCTTCTCTCTTTCTCCCTCCCTTGTCCTTTCTAAAATAAATAAATAAAATCTTTAAAAAAAGAGAAATTGATAGTAATCAAATCAAGACATTGAGGACAACCAATGTTATACCATGTGGGAGGTAGTTGACATACTCAAAATATCCAAATCAATAAAGTTATTGGTGAAAATGAAAACTGTGTCTTTTATTTTATAAAAAAATCCATACAGACTTTTTATAAACCATGTTATATATATGATCCCTACAGCAACCATTAAAAATGCTATACAAAGAGATACATTAAAACCCACTACGATTAAAAATACAAAACAATATATAAAACTGTAATTTTAAAAAAAGTTCAAATGGCCCACCAGAAAGCAGGAAAAATAAACAGAGAAACAAAAAACAGATGACAGAAAATAAAAAAAAAATAAAGTGGCAGGCATAAACTCTAACCTCAATAACATGAAATATAAAGAGTTTTAAGACAGAGGTTGGCAGAGGGGATTAAAAAACACAATCCAACTCTATGCTATCTAAAAAAGCTCACTTCAAATATAAGAGTATAGGGTACTGGAAAGTAAATGGAAAAAAATTATATAATGTAAACACTCATCAAAAGAAATCTGGAGTAACAATTAATATTAAATATGGTAGACTTCAGAGCAAAGGAAATTACTCTAGACACAGAGAGACAGTATATGATAAAAGGGTCACTCGACCAAGAAGATATAGTGATCCTAAATGTGTGTGCATCAAACAACAGCGCTGCAAAACAGGTGAAGCAAAAGCTGATAAGAAGGAAAGGAGAAACAGATATCCACTGTTATAGTTGGTGACTTCAACACTCTTCTTTTTTTTTTTATTTTATTTATTTATTTTTAGAGAGGGAAGGGAGGGAGGAAGAGAGGGAGAGAAACATCAATATGCAGTTGCTGGGGGCTATGGCCTGCAACCTAGGCATGTGCCCTGACTGGGAATAGAACCTGCGATGCCTGGTTTGCAGCCTGTGCTCAATCCACTGAGCTACGCCAGTCAGGGCCTAACACTCTTCTATCAATAATTGAGAGAAGAACGAGACAGATAATCAGCAAGTAGATAGAAATACTCAACACCACCATCCATGTCCATGGATTGGAAGACTCAAGATAGTACATAGATGTCAATTCTCCCCAAATTGATAATGGGTTTAATGCACTCTTATTAAAATTAAAGCAAATTTCTTTTTGTAGATATAGACAAGATTATCCTAAACATATATGGAAAGACTAGAGAATAAGAATAGCTAAAACAATTTTGAAAAAGAAGAATAAAGTGGGAAAAATCTGTCTACCTCACTGTAACTCTAATTATACAGCAACAGTAATCTAAAGTGTGTGATACTGGTAGAGGAATAGGCATACACAGATCAAGAGAACAGAAGAGATGACCCAGAAATAGGCCCACACCAGTATGCCAAGGAAAGATAGCCTTCAAATGGTGTGGAGCAATGGGACATGCATAAGTAAAAACTGAACTGTTACCTAAATCTCACGCCATATAGAAAAAAAAGTCAAATAAAAAAATCAAGGACCTAAATGTAAAACATAAACTATAAAGTTTTAGAAAAAAGACCTAGGAGGAAAATCTTCAGGATGTAGCGCTATGAAGAGTTCTTAGACCTGACACCTAAAACATAGTCCATAAAAGGAAAATTGAGAAGCTGGATTTCCTCAAACTTAAAAATGGTTGCTCTGTGAAAAGCCCTATTAAAAGTATGAAAAGACAAGTTACAGACTGGGAGAAAATATCTGCAAACCACATATCTAACAAAGAACTAAAATCTAGACATATAAAGAATTCTCAAAACTCAACAGTTAAAAAAAAAGCAAATGATCCAGATAGAACACAAGCAAGGAACTTTCACTGGAGAAGATGTACAGATAATAAGTATGTGAAAATATGTTTAACATTATTAGCCATCAAAGAAACACAAATTATAACCCAGAGACATATCACTACACACCTACTAGAATGGCTAAAATAAAAAATAATGCTAACAGCAGATGCTGGTGAGGATGTGGAGAAACTGAATCACTCGTATATTGCTGGTGGGCATTTAAAATGGTACAGTCACTCTGGAAACAGTTTGGCTTTTTCTTATAAAACTATACAACTAAATAAAATCTCAAATATAAACTTAAACATGCAATGACCACATAATTGAGTTACTGCACTTCTGGGCATTTATAGCAGAGAAATGAAGACATGTTCACATAAAAACTTGTACACAAATATTTACCTACTTAGATTTATTTCTAATAGTCAAAGACTGGAAACAATCTAGATGTCCTTCAACAGGTGAATTGTGAGACAAACTGTGTACATCCAAACCATGGAATACTAATCAACAATAAAAAGAAACAAACTATTGATATCACAACAATGCTGGCTGATCTTCACAGAATGATGTTGAGTGAAAAAAGCCAAACACCAAAGGTTATATACTGTATGATTCCATTTACATGACACTCCTGAAATCAGAAAATTAAAAAGACTGAGAAAGATCAGTAATGGCCAGGGGCAAGGAGGTGGTGGGGTCAGGGGTGGAATGGGTGTGGCCATCCAAGGGCAACGTGGCCCCTGTGGCAATGAACATGCTTTATCTTGACTGTGTCAACATCAGTATCCTGGTTGTGATATTATAATACTAGTTTGGCAAGATGATTTTTGGGGGGAAATCATGAGATAACTCTGTATTATTTCTTACATCTGCACAAGAACTCTACAAATATCTCAAAAGGTAAATAAAGAGCAAAAAAAACCTCCTCCAAAACCTCCAAAACTAAAGCAAACTGGGCCTTCATAGGAAGGATAAAGGGGTCTGTGACAAATATCCAATATATACAGGATGGTCAACATCCCACCCAAAAGCAGAATCCTCCCCTGGAGACTATAAAAAGGGATTAGGTTTAAATGAGAGAGATGTTGAAGTTTCCTTAAATTCAGGGTGGTCCTGATCAGAGAAACCGAGAACCAATCTGGCTGCTCACAACCTGGAGAACTTAAGAGACACTGGGGACAGTTCTGGACTTGCCTAAGATGTCTGAAATCTGGGCTACACAGTAGAGCAAATAAACAGTATAGCTCATTCTAGAGAATACCTAAAATTCCAAACTGGGTCCAGAACTCCAGGTACCCAGTACCTCAAGGTTCACCTGAGATCAGACCTTATTCCCCTTCCTGAGACCCTACTCCCCACATCCCTCACATTGCTCCTTAAGATGTCTGAGAATAATTCTCCAAAACTCAGAAGAGTAAGAACACATTTTAGCTTAATATTTGGTTCAAATATTTTCTGGTCTGGCTTCCATTCTAATTTGGTTTACCTCCTGTAGGAAAAGATTAAGAGGGATTTGTTTACTCTTAAGAGACATATTTTTGACATGAAACTGATGAAAGATAGTTCCTGAGCTTAGGGTGAAGAAACTCTTGGCAGGGCTACACGTGTAGAAATAACTGTGGAGGGATGCTCAGGAAGTAGAAAAGCTGCCTAGGAGGTGGGAGAAAGAGCAAGAGCTTTTCTGAGTAATCCTAAACAGCAAGCGTAACTTCCTTTCCCTATTCTTAACTTTTTACCTCCTCCTCTGCAGTCTCTGGCATTTCCTGGGTTGTGTGGACTGTAGATCTTCAAAAACTCTAAAACATTTCGGACCTGATACCTACATACATTAGAAGCTCTATGCCGTTCTACAGCAAGATAGCTGTAATCAGTATATTTCATATATAAGAATACTCATTATAGGGTACCTTCAGGAAAGAAAATTTTGGAAACAACCCAAATGTCCATCACCAAATAAATATATAAACAATATGTTGTATATACTTACAATAGACTATTAATTAGTCTTAAAAGGAATAAAATTCTGATGCACACTACAATATGGATGAAAGTTGAAGATGTTCAGTGAAATATGCCAGATGCAAAAGGAAAAACATTGATGATTCCATTTATATGCAGTAAGTAGAATAGTCAAATTCATAGACAGAAAACAGAATGGTGCACAGCCAGTGTGGCTCAACTGGTTGGACCATTGTCCAGTGCACTGAAAGGTTATGGGTTTTATTCCCTGTCAGGGCACATGCAGGTTTAGCCCCCTGTTGGGATGTGTGTGGGAGGCAACCAATCAGTGTTTCTCTCACATTGATATTTCTCTCACTCTCCTTCTCATCAATAAATAAATATTAAAAAAAAAAAAAGGAATGGGGGTTGCCAGGGGTCAGGTGAAGGGGAAATGGGTAGTCACTGTTTAATAAGTATAGTTTCAGCCCTGGCTGGGGTAGCTCAGTGGATTGAATATGGGCCTATGAACCAAAGGGTCACTGGTTCAATTCCCAGTCAGGGCACATGCCAAAAAAAAAAAAAAAAAAGGTACAGTTTCAGAAGATGAAAAAGTTCTAGAGATGGATGGTGGTGATGGTGACACAACGATGCAAAACATTTAATTCTACTGAACTGTACATTTAAAAATGGTGAAAGTGATAAATTTTATTATATGTATAGTCTAACACAATGTTTTACTGTAGAAATTTACATAATGTGCCATAATTATCAGCTCATGGGCAATCCAATGTATCTGTATCACTTCCCACTTTTGCTTCTCAGATTATTGGGAAACAAATCCCAGACAAAGTATCATTTTCATCTGTGAATATGTCAGAGTGTATTTCTAAATATAAGGGCTCTAAAAAAAAGCACAATACCATTATCACATGTAAAAAAATTAACAATAATTCCTTAATATCAAATCTACAGTGTTTACATTTGAGTCATATATATTTTTAAAATCAGAATCCAAAAATTTTAGCTCTATGCATTGCAATTTCTTGATTGCAGTTAAAGAAATGTGGCTGTTTGTCTAAAGGAATTAATTGCACACATTTAGATTTTGCCAACCGCTACCATATGGTATCAGGTAAAACATTCTCTAGTCCACTGTGTTTCCTATAAAGTGGCAGTTGGATCTAGAGACTTTATGAGATTCATTTTTTTTTTGTCTGTGTGTGTACATGCATCTATTTAAAATTGTGGTCCTGATAAAGTAAAAAGGTCAGTTCATTCATAAAAAATTAAGAGAACCTCTCTGTCACTCACAAGGCAGGGGGTACTGATGATACAGTTGTAAAGACACATTTATCCCTAACCTCCAGGAGTTAGCAGTCAAATGAATATGACATCTAATAAGTGCTAAGCAGAAAGCACGGGCACTTAAATCAGACTGGGGCAGGGGAGGGTGGTCAGGGAAGACTCTACAGAGGAAGAGATAGCTGAAGCTGAGTATTCAAATGAATTGTCCAGACAAGAAATGGGGATTTCCAAGGACAAGGAGCAGTGTGTTGAAGGTGGGGCCTCTTTATTAGTATGCTGAATATAAGAAACCGCAAGCCATCAAATGTGGCTCAAGCAGAGGTGCAAGGGGATGACATGGATGAAGAGTGCCAGAAATAAGGATGGAAGATGAATGTAGGGGTCAGATCACAGGTGTCCTTGTAAGCCATGATGAGTGTTTTACCATCTGGAAGCAGTGGGGGAAAAGAGGATTTAAAACGGGAATATGACATGACTACCAATTTAGAGAGATCAGAACTCCACAGTTGTGATTGCAATAGGGAGATCAAGTAGGGGGCTTCTGCAGTAATTCAGGTAAGAGAAAATGAGGACTGAGACATCATCAGAGAAGCTGGGCAAAGAGAACAAAGCAGAACTGACCAGACTTAGTCATTGACTGGATGTGGGAAATAAGGAAAGGGACAAACAAGGGAAAATCTGGACAGCTGGATAAATGATGGCAGCAAGACAGGGTCTTGCGAGGGGGAGCTGGTAGAGTTCCCAGGTGGGAGATGTCCAGGAGGCGCCAGTTATTTTACTCTGCCCCTTAGGAGACAGCTTTGGGCTGCACATAAAGACTTGGAGTCATCAGGGGATGTTCAGTGGCAGAAACCATAGCATGCAGATGAGGTCTAAGAGGAGAGGATACAGATGAGGAGGAAACCTGAGGAATACTATTATTTAAAAGAGCGATTTTTTTTCTTTTTAATTAAATTTATTGTGGTGACACTGGTTAATAAAACTATACAGGTTTCAAGTGTACAATTCTATGATACATCATGGGTACATAGTGATTAAAAAAACATTAAAGGAAGCTGAGGAATAGCTAGAGTTGAAGAAAATCAGGAGACAGTGGTCTCTCAAAAAGATTGTAAGGAGCATTTCAAGAAGGAAGGAGAGGCTAAGATATCAGTACTGCTGAGACACCAAAATGTGCCCTGCAACTTGGAGGAGTCATTTTGATGATGCCATTGTGTGTGTGTGTGTGTGTGGGGGGGGCGGGATGGCGGGACTGAGATTTCAGTTGGTTCCCTAAACTCTCTGTGGATAGGTTGCAGTTTGTCCACAGACACTCTGTCTTACAAGCTTGGCTCTATTTTTCTTACTGAAAATAACAAATCAATTATTCTTCCCATTTCAGAGTGCTGTGGCCTCTTCAAAACCTCCCACCTCCCAAAAGCTTCACTGTGAAGAGAGGAGGATTTTGGTTTTGTTTTTTTAAAAATGCAAGAGACTTGAGAATATTTATATTTTGATTAAGAAAAGCCAATAGCAAGGTAGAGGCTGAAGACACAAGCGCAGAAGCAATAATTGCTGGAGCAAGGTTCTGAGAAAGCTGGCAGGGGGGCCGTCTAGAGAATCAGTGGAAAGAATACCTCTTGCACGGAGCAGGATTTGTGCATAGACTAGCTGGTTTGCTTGTGTGGTTGGAGCATGTGGGTGTGTGGTGTACAGGTTGACATAAGAGGTTGTTCTTCTTGATATCTTCTATTTTCTGTGTGCAACAGAAGCTGAGTCATTGGCAGGGTGGTGGAGGGGGGTGGAGCAGGAGACTTCAGGGAGTGGTGCGGATGAAACAGAGCGGATGAAACAGAGCGGGTGTGAGACTGGGAGAGGGAGCCACCTGCAGATGCAGACAGTGTGAAAACCCAGGCGAGGGTGGAGGCCAGGAGTGCCTAGAGACAGCAGCAGTTGGTAAAATGGGGAGATTCACAGCCCTCAGTGCCCTGGCTGCAGAGTGAGACAGGCCAGTGCGGATAATGGTCGCCCCGTGTTCCCTGTTAACACCTGGTCAAAGGCACTTCCAGGTGGAGCCATGGTTGAGACATCAGTTTTCTAATATCATTCTCCCTATCTCCTCACTATTAGAGACACCTTTCTAAATTTCTGTCAGTAGAGGATCTGTGGTTTGGGGTTCTGGTCTGAGTCAGGAACTCCAAATTTCTATTTCATTTATTTACTCAGATGTCTTTATTTATAAAGTGTGAATAAGGTACCCTCCCACCATCCTCAACAGTGTTATTATTTATTCACAAGTAATCATCAGTGAAAAATGCAAAATGTCAACACTCACATTACCATTTCTATATGAAAAGATCTCAAAACCACCTGACTTTCAGGGCATGCTCTCTCCAGCAGTATCCTCCTTTTAATGACTTTGGGAATCTAGGGGCCCATTTGATAAGGTGGTTCCAGAAGGCCACATGTTAATGCTGAAGTACATTTCCTTCTTCAACCTGCCTCTGCACCTTCTGCCCAATCCCCACCCTTTAATGTGGGGCTTGGGGGATGGACAGGGAAAGCTATACTTACCTTCGCCTTTTAGGGGCAGGATCTCCCCTCACCTGCCCCCACCCCCACTCTTTTCAGCTACTTAGACACAAGCACTCCATGGAAAATGTGCTCGTTGTCACTCCCTCGTAGCTTCGGATGCTGTTACTTGATGTGTGAAATGAGTGAGTGCAACTAGTTCTTTAGGAACAAATGAAGTCTAGATTCCTATACTCAGCCATGGACCATTTTCTTCAAAGGATCTGATGTAGAAGGAGGCTTGATTAAAGTAGAAATTGTTTTCTCTGAAAATGATCAGCAGCTGACACAGGGGCAAACTGTGACTGGGTGGGGTGTTGAGAAGCCAGGCCTCGCGCACTCGATGGGTCTAAGCTTTCGGAGGCCTCACTTGGGAGGCCGTGAAGTGATTTCGTCTTTGACCTGCCTGCTCTTTACACATACACACAGGTGTGCTTCAGCGCTGAGCTTCGGAAGGAAAGCAAGCTAACTGTAAACAAAATGTTGATGCCAAAGAGAGTATTTTTAGCTATTTATAAGTGGAGAGATGTAAAATTCCATGAAAAACAGAGGAGAAATTCTTAAAATCACCACAAGTAGCCTGGATACTGTTCCAACATAAAAGAATATCAATTTCTAATACCAGTTACACAGTTGTTTGGGAGATTAAGACCAGGAAATACACATAAACTTTTTATGATATTGTTTCACTGAAGACAACTTGATAGTAACTTGGGGCTTGACCTGGGATGGAGGGTGGGAGGCTTCCTATTTGAGTCTGGCTGAATTTCAGGATATGAAGGGATTAAGTCAAAGGTAGACAAGAAAAAGCAAGAAAAGTAAAGAAAGACTCTGTGGATCCTTTTCTTTCACATGCATTAGTTAATTTTGAAAATGACTTCCCACACACTAAGAGAATGTGGAACCACTCCAGGACGCACACGATGACTAATAAACTCTATGGAGGCAGTGTTCTGGGACTCAGAAGACCACAAACGCTATGTTTATAATTGATGCACAAAGTTTACAGCAGAAAAAACAAGGCCCATCATAACTCACACTAGAACAATGGAGTTTTCTACTTGTTTCTATGCTCCTACTGTCTGAAGGTAAGCTAATACCTAGTTCCCTTCCCTTTGTCTTTGTTCCTCTCATTTCTCTCTCTCTCTCTCTCTTTAAAGATTTTATTTATTTATTTTTAGAGAGAGGGGAAAGGTGGGAGAAAGAGAGGAAGAGAAACATCAATGTGTGGTTGTCTTTTGCACTCCCTCTGTTGGGGACCTGGCCTGCAACCCAGGCATGTGCCCTGACTGGGAATTGAACTGGCGAGACTTTGGTTCATGCCTGTGCTCAATCCACTGAGCTACACCAGCCAGGGCTCGTTTTTCTTTTAAGCGAAGTTTTGTGAAGAGAATCCCTGCCTAAGAGATAGTCCTTAAGTGACTGCTATATTTAACATTTTTTCTGTGTACTTCTAAAAATTTTAACATTTTTTCTGTGTACTTCAAGGAAGAGAGTGTGGGAAACCCACTAAAGTTGTGGCTTAAAACTTCCCATCATGTTTTCATTTGCCTGTTATTCACTGGTGCTGTCTCAGCCTCAGTTCTACCTTTGACAGCTGTCGCCACTTGCTGAGACACACACACACACACACAGGGAGGGGGAGGGGGAGGATACTGTTCATTTAAAGGACAATTAGTGACATTTCATTGCTGGAACTGTTAAAGAGCCAAATACCATGTAAGACACAGCTTAGCCCTTGATGAAAATGAGAGAATGGAAGAAGATGAGCAAAGGGTGTGTTTTAGAGAAGCAGCAGAAGCAAGGTGGGGAGAGGGAGAGAAGCTTTCACTGAGTGGTATTCAAGTAGAGGAAGCCTCACAAGCCTGGTGGTGTAGTTCCAGGTAGGAGAGGCTGAGACTGCACTGGAGTCCTGCTTTCATCTCTGGGGCCATGTGCTTTGAGCGCAAGAAAATTTGAAAAACTGACTCTGTAAAGCTCTTTGAATCTCTTTGAAGAAAGTATATACACAAAATACTATTACTTTATACGATGTCATAAATGATCCCACTGATTTACATTAGACCCACCATGTCCTATATCTTGCTTTCGTCAGTCTTCGGTATTTTAGGGAGATTTCAGTGATCTCATGCTGTCTTTAGCCAATGCAACAACTCTGCTGAGGAAGAGAAATACCCTTCCTGTCTTGGGAACATCCTGTCAAGTGTGGGATGTGTTTCCTGCGTACCATGTCTTCTTCTATGCCATCAGCACCCACACAATTATCCAGCCTTTTAGAAAACGATTAAACTGTTGGCCTGGATGGATTTCCCCAGTTAGCTGAGAGTCAGAGCTGCTTAGTGGACTGAAGATTTGGCTCCTGACTCACAGTGTGACTTTTCTCCAAACATTCATAAGCATTCTTTGGTTTTTCTAGTTTCTTCATGAGATATCTGTGTTTCTTTTATCAGTAAGAGGATGGAAAAGATAATATTTTGAAGACTCAAAACAAATTTTAGGAAGATTAAATGAACTTATTTGGATGCAATTTAATTTCCACTTACAAAAGCTTACTAAAAAATTTTCATCTTGATCAGGTGACTCAGTTGATTGGTGCGCCGTCCCATACACTAAAAAGCTAGAGAGTCAATTCCCGGTCAGGGCATATACCTGCGTTGCAGGTTTGATCCTTGGTGGGGGCGCATATGGGAAGCAACTAATTGATATTTCTCACATCAATGTCTCTCTCTCTCTCTCTCTCTCCCTGATGTTCCTCTAAGCATATCCGTGGATGAGGATTTAAAAAAAAAAGTTTTCCCTGGTGTCCTAGATCCAGTCTATGTACAGGGAATAACTTGTTCACACTGGGAAAGTATGTAAACATTTTCAGACTCACAAGACACCATTTAATGACTAGAGGAGAAAGAATGTGATGGGCAGGGCTCTGGAAGCTTGAAAATTCATGTAGCCTCTCCATGGCTGCGCTGATCCATAAATCTTTTGTCTTGGACAAAGCCACAAACAATTGTATACTATGGCTATTGTTTTCTGGAATAATCCTGTCGGTTAAAAATACATAAAAGACCCAAGAATATAAAAGATACCTTGCACATCTCCAGTTAATGTCCCAAGCCATTTACACGGCTCTGCAGTGGAAGGACTTATATAGTAAATAAAACTGATAGACATAAAAGAGACTTTTCCAGTTTACATCTATTATTTAATAGTATAGTAACAGTAATTAAGAACACAACCTTTGGCATCAGGCTGCCTGGGTTCAAATTCCAATTCTGCTGCATCAGAGCTGTGTGACCTTGGGAAAGTTACATATCCTTTTCTGGCCTCTGTTTCATCAGTGGTAAATGGAGATACAAATTAGGTTATTATGAGGGTTAATGTAAATGCACACAGATACAAAGCTCATGGAAAAGTACCTCAGTACATCTGAGCTCTTATTAGACAGTACAGCCTTAATTAGTTAATTTATACCCTCCAGTCCCCCACTGTATTTTCACTGCCCCCAGATAAAAAGAAAAGGGGATTCTTTTGGCATTATCACAGACTTGGGTGATTTTTATGTTAATCTTTCTGTCGACACTTGTTAAGAGTAGAACATAAGCTTTCAGATTGAAAAGGCAAAAGAACACATGCATCTAATGCTGCTTTAAATCCCATCAAAACTATAATACAAAATCTTTCCAAAATGAAAACCCCACAAAAACTTGGAGAACAAGATGGGAGACAATAGCAATAAAAACTGGAAGCTGAATGGCGGATGGACACACAGGTAACTGACTTTGCAGATCTAACAGTCAGATTTGGAGAGGGGTAAGCTGAGAACCAACCCAGTTTCTCAAAGGCAAAGGAACTGGAGGCAAAGGAACGAGGCTAAATTGGAAGTATGTGGCTTTAATTAGGAGAACTGACAGGATTCAGTTGAAACTACTGAAAGCTGTTGAAGAAGCATCTGATTCCTAGATTTGTGGTCCCTACCCCATCCATTGTTTCTGCAAGATGCTAGAGTCTGAAGGTTCATTACTTGGATGTGGTAAATCAGAGTGTCTCTAGACTGAAGTACAAAGCACATGTGACAGTCTGAGTATCATACTGAAAATAGGAATTATGTGAATGTATGCATATTGAACACCGAATGCTGAGAAACCCAGACCCCTTGCTTCCCGTACTTGGCTCTCAGAACACTGGCAGTAAGGCCTTCACCCTGCAGCCAAGGGACTGGAAACTTTCCTTTGGGGGAGCTGGCCAGCAAAAGAGAAAAAAATCCTAAAGATTATGAATATCGGGAATTCCCCAACAAATGGCCCACCCAGATCATCCAGCCAGGAGGTCAACAGTCAACAAGCCCCACCTGCATACTTGAGCTTCCAATCAGCTCTTTAGATCATGTTTAATCATAAGCAGACAGCAAAGAATTACCAGACAACTGTGGAGAGTCTAAAACAAATAAGGAAAACAAGAAACTGAAAAAATAAAGGCTGTAAAGGGAGAAGGCAAAAACCCCACAAAAAAACCTCTCATTAAAATCCTATGAGATAACATCATGCATTAATGAACAGGTTTTTTTTTTTTAAATGAGGAAAATAAAGAAAGTTCTTGGGAATTAAAACATGACTGCAACCATGAAGAAAAGATGAATAGAAGGGTAGGAACAGAAAATTGTCAGGAAGCCTCCCAGGAAAAGAGAAAAGAAATTAAGACATTTAGAGGACCAGGCTGGGAGATGTGACATCTGAATGAAACAGAAAGAGAGAACAGAGAAAGTAGAGAAGAAGTCATCAATGAAATAACCAAAGAACATTTCCCAAAACAGAAAGATACGAGATTCTAGACTAAAACAGTCCATTTCATATTCAACTCAATGGATGGCAAACAGACCATACCAACTCACACTATAGTAAAATTTTAAAAAGCTGGAAACACATGATTCCAAAAGCTTCCAGAGAGAAAAAAAGCAGAGAATACAGAAAGCATTAGGAGACAGAATGTCCTCAAACTTTAAGGGTAACACTGGAATCATGAAGCAGTTTTCAAAAATTTGAAAGAACATTATTTCTAACCTAGAGATCTATTTTCAGCCACTGTGTCATGTATGTGAATAATATAAAGACATTTACTGACATGGGGACTCTCAAAAATTTTACTTCCCATGCACCTTTCCTTAAATAGTTCCTTGGCGAATGTATTCCACTAATAAGACATTCAAATAGGAAGACAGGAAACAGGAGACCCAATACAGTAGAAAGGCAATGGGAATTACAGAGGATGGTGAAGAGAGATCTCAGGATAATGGCCGTATATCAGATACAGAGGGCAATTAGTCCAGATTGGGAGTCATCCCAGAGACGGCCACACTGGGGACAGTCATCAGCATGATCCCCACTGCCATGACCCTATCATTTTAACCTGAGCACAGAACAGAATGCCTGTGTGATCTTGTACTTGGCTTGTCTTAACCACAGGCTGAAGTTATTATACTCCCCTCCAGGCCCTGCTGCCTGGATCAGTGAAAACTTGCATTTTACTAAAAATGCAAATTTTCCCTGGCTGGCGTAGCTCAGTGGATTGAGTGCGGGCTGCGAACCAAAGCCTCGCAGGTTCGATTCCCAGCCAGGGCACATGCCTGGGTTGCAGGCCATGGCCCCCAGCAACCGCACATTGATGTTTCTCTCTCTCTCGCTCTTTCTCCCTCCCTTCCCTCTCTAAAAATAAATAAATAAGTCTTTTAAAAAATGTAGTTTTTTTTTACCTACTCTTGAAAGCTGGAGGAAATACAGGGTGAGTTTAGAGGCAGTACAAAGAAGCCTATTCTGTTCGACCAGATTTCTGTTAAATGTCATACACCTGGGCCAGACTATAGCTCTGCCAGATGTCCTCACTGTGGTAAACCCTCTGTTTCCCAAGATTCATTCATAACCTTGAACCCTGACTTCACAAAAAGCTCTTATAAGCTCTGAGAAGCCAACACCAGATCATGAACAGAAGACCCTTCACCTTCTTTTTTAAAAAAGTATGCTGTTTACTTTTAAAAAAGATTTTATTTATTAACATATTAACATTTATTAACATTTATTACTAACATTAATAGAGAGAGGGGAGGGAAAGGAGAGAGAGAGAGGGACAGAAACAACAGTGTGTGAGAGATACATCAACTGGTTGCCTCTTGTGTGCCCCCGACTCAGGACCTGGCCTGCAACCCAGGCACGTGCCCTGACTGGGAATTGAACAAGTGACCTTTCAGTTCACAGGTTGGCACTCAGTCACCTGAGTCATACCAGTTAGTGTGACCCTTCACCTTTTTGAGGGAGCTTTCATCTAATAGCTATCCTTCCTCACACAACAAGGATTGAGCCTGCTACTCAAGTTTTCAAACCTAAACAATGAAAAGCCAAAAAAAATTACACTATCATCAGGATGACATTATCTGGATGGAGATGGGGGGGGGGGGCGGCGGGGGGGAATGAGGGTGAAGGTTAGATTGGGCACAGAGGGAGTTTCTTAACGTGACTGGTGGGTGCAGGGGTGTTAATTTTATCATTACTCTGTACATTACCCTATTTTTCAGACCATAAGACGCACCTAGGTTTTAGAGAAGGAAAATAGGAAAAAAAATTTTTGAAGCAAAAAATGTGGTAAAATATTTAATAACATAATATTTCACCAATGTAAATGTAAATAGAACTCAACAGCAGCATTAACAACCATTATTCCTCTCAAATTTTTTTTTGAGGGGGGTTGTGTGTCTTATAGTTCAAAAAATACTATGAAGTATTTTTTTTGAACTATAAGTTCACTTTACATTTAAAGTCTGCATATATGTGATGCACTTTACACACACACATGTGCTTTGTATTACAACCCATAAGTAGTTACTAATATTCTACCATTTTTGAGGTACAAAAATAGCAAGCTCATATGTTTAAACTTGATACTTCAGGCTCACCAATGTACCTTGGGCACTGGAGGCAGGTTAAGAGCCAAAGTTTCCCCACATGCAAAATGTTGACTGAGAAAAAACCAGAGGTTTTCTTAAATGTAAAGGACTCTCATAACTGTGTAATTCACATACTGTCTATGCTCAGTACAGTAATTCCTAGCCTATAAAAAGTTAAAATATAAGTAATTTTAACTTTTTGTTGGGCATTTGTGGGGAAATTCCTTTGTGTTTCCCAGTGAAAAGATCTGGCAAATATTATATTCACATAACTATAGTTTACTATAACATAATAATGAGAACTTAGGAACAGTTTTGAGAAATCCCCAAACCCTCACATTTCCCTTGCTTCTGCTTTTCTTGCAGAAATGGAGACACAGAAACTGGAAATGACAGGAAGCAATAATGGGGATGTGATTTGCGGCGAGTGTGAGAGGAGGAATCAGATGTACAATGAGACAAATGTTTCCACTGTTCTTCCTAATCAAGGCAGAGACATGGATGAACTCAAGAGTTGTGTTGAGGCTCCTTTTTCAGGCATATAGATTAAAAATTCACAAAAACCACAAAGAAGAATCTTCTACTTTTCCTTCAGCCATGATTTACTGAGCCATTTAGATGTGTTAGAAGCATTTTAAGTGTTTTTATAAACATCATCGCACTTCATCCTCAAAGACACCCTCTGGATTTGGTGCCACTATCCCCACCCTGTTCCTAATGTCCTTTTAGTAGGAGGTGAGGCTCAGTAAGGTTTAGGAACTAGCTCAAGGTCACAGACCAGTAAATAGTAGAATTAGGTTTAAAACCAAAGTAATTCTAACTTCAAATCCACACTCTTAATCAGTAATCCTTTTATACTATATAACCTTTGATCCTAACTCTTCTTTTTTTTTTGGTGTTTAGCATCAATTTTTTTAAATTTTATTTTAATCATTGTTCAAGTACAGTTTTCTCCCTTTTACTCCCATTCCAGCCCACCCACCTGATCCTAACTCTTTTCTTTTCAAACGTTTCCCTTAATTCTGCCCTTTATTCTATAGCTATATGTTACTATGGTTTTTCCATTAGCATCTACTGCTCCATCCTTTCTAAGGAGTTAAGGGTAATCTCTACGTACTTTTGTGTGAAAGCCTAACACTATATATCTCACACTGGGGTATACACAAGAGTACTTGGCAATTATGTTGGGGGTATTTGAAGCTATAAAAATAACAAGGCACGTCTTCCTGGAGTGAAAACTTTTACTTTGGGTTTTATTTTTTGGGAGAATCTCCTTGTTTTCATTTTAAAAACAAACACAGAGATGCTGTGATACCTTCAAATGCAAGATCTGCACTAAATTTAAGATTAAAAAAATAAGACTCCAGCCCTAACTGGCTTAGTTGGTTGGGCATCATCCTGCAAGGTGAAAGGTCACTGGTCTGATTCCCAGTCAGGGCACATGCCTAGGTTGCAGGTTCAGTGTCCAGTGAGGGTGTGTTTGAGAGGCAACCAATCGATGTTCCACTCTCACATTGATGATTCTCCCTCTCTCCCCCCACTCTAAAAAATAATAAATAAATAAAATCTTTAAAAAAAGATTCGCTTTTTTCTTCAAAGAATTCATCCCATAGTAGGAAGACAGACACATAAACAAATCACTATGGTGTGTATGATTCTAACACAATACAATTAATACAGAAGATTACCAAATGAATGTACCTGCTTTAACCCAGGAACTGCCCTCAGCAGAGCTAGACATAAGGAGGAACAAAACATAGTCTCTGCCCTCAAAGAGCTCAGAGGGCAGGAGGAGTAAATACAAGGTGCTGACAGAACCACTACAAGGGAGGGAGAAAAGAGGGGCCTGTGGAAAGTTTTGCAAGTTAAAATGGAACTCTGCAGTCAGATGGGGGAGGATGAAAAGGAGAACATTCTAGATTTTAAAGAATCAGCAAATGCAAAGGCACAGATGAATGGAGCAGCTTATGTTTAGAAGACAGGAATTTGAGGATCAGGGGAGTATACACTGCAAGGTGGGAAGAAGGAGCTGAGAAGGTGAGAGACAAGCTGAGAGGTACAAAGGGGTCAAACAATCAAGACTGCACTGCATACAGGACCTTGGGCTCATGGGACAGAGAGGCCTTGGAAGGGCTGTAGTAGCAGGGCAGTAACATTGTTCTGCTGTTCATTTCAGACAGAGCATTCCCACTGAGGTTCACACGATAGGGAGTTCAATTATTTGAACAGCACAGCTAGAAATGAAGAGTCTGAATGCGATAGAAGGACAGAAAGACAAGAAGGACTAGAGCTGTGCTGTCCACGAGAAACAGAACAAGCCACAAGTATAACTATAAGTTTGGTAGCCATATTTAAAAAGGAAAAGAAATACATGAAATAAATATCAGTAACATATTTTACTTAACCCACTATACCAAAAATATTATTTCAACATAAAATTAATATAAAAGTTATTCATGGGATAGTTTATCCCTTTTTTATACCAAGTCTTAAAATCTGGTGTGTATCTCACACAGCGCATCTCCATTTGGTTAGTTACATACCAAGTGATCAACAGCCCCACTGGCTAGTAGCTACCATATCAGACAGTGAATGATTAGAGCGATTTACTTAGGAGGCATTACTGCAGAATTTGTTGACTTAGTGAATATGGAGAATAAGGAGGTAAAATATCTGGAATTGCTGGCTTGGATAAGTGGATGGAGAGTGGTACCGACAAACCAACAGGTTTGAGGAAGGAGGAGACAGAAGATACGGTTTTAGAGTGTTAATTTTGAAATGGTTGAGCATGAAGTCACTTGCCCAAGGTGACCTAGCTAAGTAAGTGACAGCGCCAGAATTTTGATCCAGATCTCTTTGATGTCAACCCTTTCCTAGCAATTCCTCTGAGTCAGGATTTAACAAAAAAGGACAAGGCATGGGAGCTCCAAGTTTGTGTTTACATTCATTCAATATAAAATTGACGTGTGTCAAAAACAAACCAAAAAAAAAAATTTAAAAATTGAGTATGCAAGTTCTCCAAATCAGCAAGTTCTTGCATTAATAATGCAGCCATCATTTTCAATGTTTTGAAGAAAATAAGACATTTTTTTAAATGTTAATTTAAAAAATTTAAGTGAAAATACACTTTCCAAGGCACTTTATCCTATTTTGTAAATATATATACCTAGCTTAGAAAAAGTGAGATTTTGACATTTCATCAAAATTACATCCATACCATAAGATGAAGACATAAATTTCTAAATAATGTAATAGTCCATTCAGCAGGGGTTGCCATGGTGGGAGACTCCCAGTCTCACATGAGAGTTTGTCAGAAAGTGGGGCTAGAGCCCAGCAAGCGAGCTGCATTATTCCCTCTCTGACCCCTCCCCCACAGACAGTGCTACAACCAGCAAAAAGGGTTGCCCAGCTCTGGCAAACACCTAAGGCCCCGCCCCCTTACAACTTAACAGGTACAAGGAGACAAAGAAATATGGCCCAAATGAAAGAACAGAGCAAAACTCCAGTGAAAGAGCTAAGTGATGAGAGATAGCCAACCATCTAATGTGGAATTCAAAACACTGGTAATTAGGATGTTCACAGAACTGATTGAGCTTGGTCAAAAAGTGAAAGAACTAATGAAGGCTACCCAAAATGAAATAAAGCAAAATATTCAGGGAACTAACAGTGGCAGAAAGGAAACCAGGACTCAAATCAATGATTTGGAACAAAAGGAAGAAATAAACATCCAACTGGAATAGAATTAAGACATAAGAATTCAAAAAAGTGAAGAGAGTTTTATGAACCTCTGGGACAACCTGAAACGTTCCAATATCCGAATTATAGAGGTGCCACAAGGAAAAGAGAAAGACCAAGAAACTGAAAACTTATTTTAACAAATAATGAAGGAAAACTTCCCCAATCTGGCAAAGTCCAGGAAGTCCAGGAAGCCCAGAGAGTCCCAAAGAAGCTGGACTCAAAGAGGAACACACTGAGGCACATCATAATCACATTACCCAAGACTTTGGTAAGATAAGGAGAGAATCTTAAAAGTAGCAAGAGGAAAGAAGTTACCTACAAAGGAGTTCCCATAAGACTATTAGCTGATTTCTCAAAAGAAACCTTACAGGCAAGAAGGGGCTGGAAAGAAGTATTCCAAGTCATGAAAGGGAAGGACCTACCTGCATCCAACATTACTTTACCCAGCAAAGCTATCATTTAGAATGGAAGGGCAGATGAAGTGCTTTCCAGATAAGGTTAAGTTAAAGGAGTTCATCATCACCAAGCCCTTATTATACAAAATGTTAAAGGGACTTATCTAACAATTGAAGAAGATCAAAAACTATGAACAGTAAAATGACAACAACCTCACAACTATCAACAACTGAACCTAATGAAAACAAATACTAAGCAAACCACTAGAATAGAAACAGAATCAGAGAAATGGACGTCCAATGGAGGGTTTTCAGTGGGGAGGGGGAGGGGGAGAATGGGCGGGGGAAGGTACAGGGAATAAGAAGCATAATTGGTAGATATAAAATAGACAGGGAGAGGATAAGAATGGTATAGGAAACACAGAATTCAAAGAACTTACATGTATAACCCATGGACATGAACTAAGTTGGGGGAATGCTGGAGGGTTGCGGGGGGGGGGCAGGGCAGAGGGGGGATAAAGGAAGAAAATTAGGAAAATTATAATAGCATAGTCAAATAAAGTATACTTAAAAAATAAAAAAATAAAAGAATAATACTGAAAAAAATGCAATACTCCAGAAGTTTCTAAGACCTTCTGATATGCCAAAGAGTAAAAAAACAAGGGGATCCAGTCTGATTCTCTCTATGTGAGCTCAAGGATATTTATTTACTTGAAGTAAATTTTGGTTTCTCCTCTAATACGTGTATATGTAAAACAGCACAGAAAAGTAATACCCCTAAAATGCAGGTGGTATACTATAGCTGGCACTAAGATTATTTGATGTCTCAAAACATATTGGTTGCCTAGAAAATGTCTGTGATTACACACACACACACACACCCCTAAGAATGGGAATAAACAAGTAAAGAAAATAACCTATTTTCAAGGAATAATTTTCCAAAATAGAAATAGGTAAACAGAGAAAACCCATCTAGGTAAGTTTGAAAGCAAAGAAAACAATGGTTTAAAAGTTGACCACCACCCAGGAAGTAGTAGCCACAATAGTTTTAAAGGATGTTAAAATTAGAATGTGTGTGTAGAATGCAAAGAAATTAAGTAGTAATTATGGTGGTAGTGAAATGATTTATGAACCACCAATGATAGGCCAGTCTGCACAACAATCCTATCAAGCACCTTGTTTCAAACTCTTTTCTAATTTTTTTTTTATAGAGCACAGTGCAGGAGGGCTTGCTTTTCTTTAGTTGGACAAGGCAGGACAACTCATTTGAGTGGGGAACTTGTTTCAACATGACATGTCACTGAGTTGGCCTAACTATGGTATGGCTTCATTTACATATTTCTAATAGGTGATGTATGAAATGCAGAAGAAATAGGTGTCATGTATTTGTCATCTATCAAAGGGAACAAGAATCCTGTTTGTAAGACAGAGACAAGGCATCTAATTCTAGAATATGCCATGCTTGGGGACACTAATCCCATCATGTGAGCCCCACCCCCATGACCTGTTTCTAAATGTCATCACGTTTGGGGTTGGGTCTTCAACCTATGAATTTGGGGGGTGGTGCACATTTCAGTCCACAGCGTGAATTATCTAGTCAGTTCTTGTTCTTCATTCACTCATTGCCTGATCTAACCAACACATAGCATGCTGCCATGCTGAGAGGGGGCTACAAACTGATCATTTGCTTTGAAAAATATTGTTTTCAAGGAAGTAAAACATCTATGAAAAAAGTACAGGATATGGACTTAGTGTATTACTAGCAAGCTGTTACCTTTGGGCAAGTCACTTATCTTCTAAGCCAGGGTCCTCAAATGTAAAATGACAAACATATAACTACTTACTCCATAGGGATGTATGAGGATAAAATCAGGTAATATCTAAAAGGGCTCAAAAAGCTGTAAGACTATATACATTGCTATTGTTAAGACTATGAAAGCACAAACTGTGGTATATTTATACATAGTTTTGAGATACCCTAAAAGATTACAATTCAGAGAATTAAAATGTCTTCATGAAAACATAGTTGAAGTATATCTTCTAAGACCCTTTACTTTATTTAACCCCTTGCCTTAAGCACATTCTTTTCTTCTTTCTTAGTGCCACTATCCTTACTTTAGTTCAAGATGCCATAGGTCTGCTGACTGGTTTTCCAACCACGATTTTTCTCCTGGACTATCGTCAGGTTATTTTTTCCTACAACATTGCTTTCTTCAAATCATTTTCCTATTCACCCCAATTCCTGGATTGGTAGGTATGGACAAATCCAGAGAATCACCTGGTGACTGGAGGACAGTATACAATTGGGCATAGTGGGAAGACCACAGACTTTGGGGTCAGATTGCTATTTGAATTCTGAATCTGTTATTCATATCAATGATAACTGAAAAGTGACCTAACTGCACCTCAGTTTCTTAATTTGTAAGCAAGAATTTAATTGGTTACTTCACAGGGTTGTGTAAGCAGTGTCCAACTTTAACAGAGTGTATAAATGTGTTTTAGTTTCTGTCCCTTCAGGTAAAGCAGGTAGAATAAGATGATGTGTTACTAAAAATAAAATGATAATGTGCATTGTAGAGTTTTGTTGGCACCAATAATGAGCACATATTATACTAACTTTAATTTTATTTTTTTCATCACCATTTATCCCCCATACTCTCTTCTACCTCCACCCCACCCAGACCCCACAATCACCACACTGGCTGTCTGTGTCTGTAAGTTCTTTTTCTTTTCTTCTTTGTTCAATCCCTCTATGCCCCCCTCCCCCACTGAGCTGTCAGCCTGCTCCCTATCTCTAAGTCTGTCACTATTTTGCTTGTTGGTTTAGTTTGTTTATTAGATTATTAGATTCCACATATAACTGAAATCATATGGTATTTGTATTTCTCTGACTGGCTTATTTCACTTAGCAAAATGTTCCCCAGGTCCATCCATGCTGTTGCAAAGGGTAAAATCTTCTCCTTTTTAATAGATGAGTAGTATTCCATTGTGTTAATATATTACTCATCTACCAATGGGCACTTAGGCTGCTTCCAAATCCTGGCTATTTTAAATACCGCTGCAATGAACACAGGACTGCATATATTCTTTTGAATTAGTGTTTCATGTTTCTTCATATAAATTCCCAGAAGTGGAACTGCTGGGTCATAAGGCAGCTCCATTTTAATTTTTTGAGGTAACTCCTCACTCGCTCTCCACAGTGGCTGCACCAGTCTGCATTCCCAGCAACAATGCATGAGGGTTCCCTTTTCTCCACATCCTTGCCAACACTCGTTTGTTGATTTATTAATGATCACCATTCTGGCAGATGTGAGGTGATAGCTTGTTTTAGTTTTAATTTGCATTTCTCTGATGATTAGTGATGTTGAGCATCTTTTCATATTGTCCATCTGGATATCCTCTTTGGAGAAGTGTCTGTTCAGGTCCTCTGCCCATTTTTTAATTGGACTGTTTGTTTTCTTGGTGGTGAGTTTTGTAAGTTCTTTATAAATTTTGGATATTAACCCCTTATCAGATGTTTTGGCAAATATGTTCTCCCATTCTGTGGGTTGTCTTTTCACTTTGTAGATAGATGGCTTCCTTTGCTGTGCAAAACCCTTTTTAGTTTTATGTAGTCCAGTTTATTTATTTCTTTTCTTTCCCTTGCCTTAAGAGATATATCAGAAAATAACATTCCTATGAGAAATCTCTGAGATTTTACTGCCTATGTTTTCTTCTATGATTTTCATGGTTTTGAGTCTAACATTTAAGTCTTTAATTCACTTTGAGTTTACTCTTGTGTGTGGTGGAAGAAGGTGGTCTAGTTTTTTTTGCACATATCTGCCCAATTTTCCCAATATCACTTATTGAATAGAATATCTTTAGCCCATTTTATTTTTCCCCTCCTTTGTCAAATGTTAATGGACTAGAAAGGCATGGGTTTATTTCTGGGCTCTCTATTCTGTTCCATTGATCTACGTGTCTCTTTTTATGCTGGAACCATGCTGTTTTGATCACTGTGGCCTTATAATATAGTTTGATACCAGGTAGCATGATTCCTCCAACTTTGTTCTTCCTCAGGATCACTGTTGCTATTTGGGGTCCTTTGTGGTTCCATATAAATTTTCGGAATATTTGTTCTAGTTCTGTGAAATATGCCATTGGTATCTTGATAGTGATTGCCTTGAATCCATAGAATACTTTTGGTAGTATGAACATTTATGTTTAATTTTAAAGTTCAAAAAGATAAAAAAGACTACACTGGAAAGAGGAACTATTTAACAAAAAACTCACACCAGCCACCAAAATAATCTTTTAATATATTCATACATCTCCCTGGTCAAAACATGAACTCTAAACCTATTTAAGTTGGAGATTTATGTGGTTATTTTTATTTTTGCTTATGGAATAGCATAGATTTGAAAGAAACAAAACCAAAAATGAGAAACCAGTTAGGAGGGTATGGTAGGTACAGAGTGGGGCAAAAGTAGGTTTACAGTTCATGTAGAAAAGAATAATAAATAAATAATAATATAAGAATAAACTGTGTTTCACATACTAACAACTGTAAACCTACTTTTAACCCACCCTGTATTTAAGCAGATGCTAATAAGGATCTGATGAGAAGACTATGGAATAGAGGAAGAGAAGACAATTAATGAGAAATAATTAGGAGGCAAAATTCACTGGATAAGGGGATTATGGCGATGGAGTCAGATCACTTGCAGGTTTCTTGTGTGAATGGCTAGGAGAATGGTGGTATTATCTGTAGTGTAGAGGTCTGGGAGAAAAATGCTGAGCTCAGTTTTGGACACCCTTGGTTTGAAGTACCTGTCAAGGGTAGAGATGTAGATTTGAAACTTGAGAGCATATAAAGTGGATCAGATCAATTAAGGTGGGGCCCGAGAAGAGCCTCCGAGAATACCAACATTTAAGGGAGAAGAGGAGGGAGGGGAGCTCAAAACTAAGTCAAAGGTGACAAGGAATGGTCAGAGGGTAAAATGAGAAGGATAAGAGTATAGACTCACAGAAATCAAAGATGTAGTTTCAGGAAAAAGAAAATAATAAATTATTAAATGCAGAGAAAGGGTCTGAATGTTCATGTGCTTCCTTCTCCCGCTAAAATTCATACCTTGGACCTACGGTATCTGACGGTATATGGAGGTGGAGCCTCTGGGAGGGGATTACATCACAAGGGTCCTCCTCTGTCCTCCAGGAATAGGATAGGGCCCTAATAAAAGAGGCCCTGGAGAGCTTTCTCATCCATTCTGCCATGTGAGGTCACAGTGAAAAGATGGCTATTTACGAATGAAGAACTGGGCCCTCAACAGACACCAAATCTGTGGTGCTCTGATCTCGGACCTCCCAGCCTCCAGAACTGCGAGAAATAAATGTTTGTTGTTTATAAGCTACCCAATCTATGTATCTTTGTTATAGCCATCCAAACAGGCTTAGACAAGGATAAAAATAAGTCCATTAAAATAGAAAATGAAGAAACTACTATTGATCTTAGAAAGACAGTTTCAATGCAGTGATGGGGGGGGGGGAAGCCAGACCTTCAGTAGGTTTAGGGGTTAGTGAGTAAATGGGTAGCAAGAGAGAAATTGTATCCCAGCTATTTGAGAAGTTGAGATGAGGAAGACAGAGACTATAGCAAGTTAGCCATTTATGAGTTAGTGATTTGAGCAATCGAGGTCCTGAAAAGCGTGTCACAAAAAGCCTAGAGTGGTATTTCAAGGAAGAGGGGATAAGCAGATCAATAGATTAAAATATTTAGAATAGTGTTTTACAGAAGGAAGAGCTTGGATTTTGGAATGAGATATGTTAATACTGTGGCTTGCTATTTACCAGCTACCAGACAAGTTACTTAACCCTTTCAGACCTCAGTTTCCTCATCCTTAAGAAGGGAATATCGCTAACTATATAACTGTTGTGAGAATTAAATGAGACACTGTATATAGAAGTGCCCAGCACAGGCACCTTCTGCTTGGTCCACAGAAAGTAGGGAAGACACTGGCAATTTAGAAGAGTGTCAGTCCTTCTAAGCAGTGAAGATGTGTGTTATGTTGCCCAGGGTTATGACATTTAGTTTAAAGTATTAAAAATAGGGAACAAGAATTGAAAGAGGAAAGGGTTTGAGAGAATTAACCACAGAAGCAAGGCTAGGGGAGTGGAAGCCCTCAGGTTTTACTTTTATTAGTATATGCCCCAAAATTATTTTAAATAAATGTCTCTCATGGTCTCTAAAGGGGGAGCTTTGCAACAGAGATAAAGTTTTAAGAGGCTGGAAATGGAAAAGACTAAAGGCTGAACCAGGCCACCTCAGGGAGGAAAGTCATTGGTGGAGCTGATACCTGATTTTGTTGATCATGTCAGTAAAAATGGAGGAAACAAAATATTTGGAAAAATTAGTCTCCACAACAGATTCGAATCCAAGTACTCTCGGCCCTAACTGTTAATGAATGTGAAGCACACAGCCAAGCAATCTGTGGGTAGAAAACATTCCCTAATTGCACAATCTCTAAACCTTTCCATCTGATTTAAACTGTAACAATGTGCAAGTAAACACACTCCTCAATTTTTCCAACCCTGCATGCACAAAGAACTACTCTCTTCAAACACTTATTTCATTTTAATAATGAGTCTTGACATAATACCATTCTTAGATAAATTCAAAGAGAGATTCCAGATTGGAATTGGGGGTGTTATTAATAGGTATTTTCAGTTCCGGATTTTGATCACAAGGAAAACCTGAGCTTCAAAGAAATTAGAACTGAGCAGAGTCACAAGGCAAGTTAATGGTATAATAGAATCCAAATGCTATTCTTTCTCCAAATTTCTCTTCCTAATAAATAAATGAAATATAACTGTCTTTAAAATACAGGGCACTTCTAACCAATTATATATTTACTGGCCACCAATCAAGGTGGAAAAAACACTGCATAGATCAAGGGGGAAATGATGTTGTGGTCATTGTAAAGGAAGAGAAACTAGGGAAAACATCCCATGTTTTGCTGCACAAAGAGAAAAAAAATTAAAAAATTATGGAACTCCTTAAAGGCAAAGAAAAAAATCCTTCGATTACTGCTGAATGTAAAAAAAAGAAGCAGTGAGTGAATTTTAGAGTGGCTTAACACAGGTAGTCCAGGAAAAGACAAAGGTTGATTTCTCCACAAAACCATCCTCCACCCCGCAGAAGACGACAGGATATTTATTTTCTTTAAAGGAAGGGGTTGCACTCTGGCAATTGTTGGAACATGGTAACTAACTGGCTTTATAAGAAATTAATTTTGAAAAAATCCAAATTAAGCAAAATAGACAGGAGCACTACGGAGAACTGAGCTGGCTGTGCCCCACACAACCCTAGGGGTCATATTCACACAGACTACAACCTGACAGCCCCAGTGGAGTCATGCACCACAGCAGCCCTGACAGCAGGTAGGTACTAAAAACACTGTGAGCTCTATGAGGGTAGGATGTTTTCTGTTTCGTTCACTGCTGTATCCCTGGCACAAGCAACAGGGACTAATGCTTCATTAAAATCATCAATAAGACTTCCGGCAAGATGGAGGAATAGGTGGAAGCACTGTACCTCCTCACACAACCAAGATTAGAACAACAATAATTTACAGATAGAATAACACCCAGAACTGATAGAGGATTTATCTGAATGGAAGTCGGACAGCCAAGAAGTTGAAGTAGACCCGTACATCCAGACTGGTAGGAGAAGACGAGCCAGGCGGGCGTGGGTTGGCGGCGCTCGAAGGTTGGGGAAAACTGGGTGCGAAATCGGCGCGACAGCCATCTGGCGCGCAGGAACTTAGCGGTGATCCCTGAGTACGCAAGCTGCAGCTGGCGGACCCAGTGAGACGGCGATTGTGGACCAGGGCAGAGCTCGCAGCCCAGGATCCCAGAGAAGGGTCTGAGATCCCAGGAGAATGGAACTACCACCATTGTTCCCTCCCGCCGCCGTTCCCGCCCCCACATATAATGTCACAATCTAGCAACCGGGGTGCCCAGCCCTGGTGAACACCTAAGGCTCCGCCCCCCACCGTAACAAGAGCGACCAGACTGGGGAAAAAAAAGGAGAGACAGGGAGAGACATGTTTCCAACAGAACAGATCAGTCCCCCAGGACTCATCCTTTTGAGAGACCAAGAAATAGCCAATCTATCAGATGCACAGTTCAAAACACTGGTGATCAGAAAGCTCACGGAATTGGCTGATTTTGGGTGCAAATTAGATGAAAAGATGCAGGTTACCATAAAAGAGATGCAGGAAGATACACGGAGGAGAGCCAAGAGTGAAAGGAAGGAAACTGAGTCTCAAAACAATACAGTAGACCAGAAGGAAGATAGAATCAACCAAGCAGGAAAGCATGATGAAATAAGAATTCAAAAAAAAACGAGGAGAAGCTTAAGAGCATCCAGGACATCTTTAAACGCTCCAACATCCGAATTATAGGGGTACCAGAATGGGAAGGGGAAAAGCAACAAATTGAGCACGTATTTGAACAAATAATAAAGGAGAACTTCCCCAATCTGGCAAAGGAAATAGTCTTCCAAGAAATCCAAGAAGCTCAGAGAGCCCCAAAGAAGTTGGACCCAAGAAGAAACACACCAAGGCACATCATAATTACATTAGCCAAGGTAAAAACGAAGGAGAGAATCCTAGAAGCAGCAAGAGATAAGGGGACAGTCACCTACAAAGGAGTTCCCATCAGCCTGTCAGCTGATTTCTCCAAAGAGACCTTCCAGGCAAGAAGGGGCTGGAAAGAAATATTCCAAGTCATGAAAGACAAGGACCTACATCCCAGATTGCTCTATCCAGCAAAGCTCTCATTTAGAATGGAAGGGAAGATAAAGTGCTTCTCAGATAAGGTCAAGTGAAAGGAGTTCATCATCACCAAGCCCTTATTTTATGAAATGCTAAAGGGACTTATCTAAGAAAAGAAGATAAAGAAAAGACATGTATAGTAAAGGGACAGCAAACTCACAATTATTAATAACCACACCTAAAGCAAAACCAAAAGAAACTAAGTAAACAACTAGAACAGGAACAGAACCACAGAAATGGAGGTCACATGGAGGGTTAGCAACAGGGGGGTGGGAGGAGGAGAGGGGGGAAAAGGTATAGCGAATAAGTAGCATAGAATGTAGATTGAAAATAGATAGGGGGAGGGCAAGAATAGTATGGGAAATGTAGAAGCTAAAGAACTCATAAGTATGACACATGGACATGAACTAAAGGGGGGGGGGAATGTGGGTGGGAGAGGGTGTACAGGGTGGAGGGGAGAGAAGGGGGGAATGGGACAACTGTAATAGCATAATCAATAAAAGATAAAAAAAACATCAATAAGTATTTGTTGAGCGAGTGAATGAATTAATGAAAAAAGGAAAACTGAAGTTTGAGAGCAAAGAAATAAAGTATATGTTAGAGCAGAATTCCTTACAATTGGAAGAGACTAAGTGAGTCAAAAAATCCAGAACCTTGGAATGGAATTCCTGTATGTCAGGAAGGAGACAGGAGGGATGACAGAACCAATTTGGCCTTGCCAGGATTTGCTGTGCTCCAGCATGGAGTTATTAAGGGCTGAGCTAAAGTTGTATAACAAAAAGTAATGGAAAGACCATGTTAGCAGAGATGGAGATTTTCTTTTTAGTTAACATTCTAAATATGTCAAGGAAAGTTCATTCAGTTGCTTTTTTCCTATCAAAAGCATCTACATGGTCATAATCATACAAAGAAGTAGAAGACAGATGATAGGGTTTTCATTATAACATGAACCCCACCCCCCAAAATAAATTTTGAACACATGATCAAGTGAGATAAATACTGCAGAAGTTGATCTGTAAACTCACATGTTACTGTAATGTTAGCTGTTTTTAACTATCCAGTTAACAGAAATAGAGTTCATAAAGATTAACTATCCAACTAATGTCCACTGACTATTTTGTGCTTTGGCAAATATATATGTATATAAAATAGATAACATACTATGCCTTGTATATACTTGATTTTCATTCTGTCCTATTTATCAGGTTTCAACTAGACCTAAAGTTCTGTTTCTTTACAAACCCCAACATCATATTTACCTGATTCATAAACACATGCAGAATTTCTAAGGCCATGGGCTATGGCTGATTCTATTAATTTTTTTGCATTGTAGTATTTTTTAAATATCACCTACAAAAATTAAAAAAAAATTAAAAAATCCTCACTTAATATGTTTATTGATTTTGGGGAGAGAAAAACATTGATGTGAGACAGAAACATCAATCGGTTGCCTCCCATACAAGACCCGGTGGGATCAAACCCACAACCTAGGAATGTGCCCTGACTGAGCATTGAACCTGCAACCTTTTGATGCACAGGACAGTGCTCTTACCAACTGAGCCACCCAGCCAGGGCTCAGTTACAAAAATTTATTTCAAGAGAGTTGGTACCTCTACATGTCCTATTATGGACTCCTCCAATGGTATACCACAAACAATTTATCTTGCCAAGGAAATCTGCCAAGTTGCTCTATATTCTGAGCAATGAGAAGGGAGTTACTGAGCCATATTTTTTTCTGTTAAAAGTCTGCTTTCTGCCAGGGTTATTTGGCACACCCCATCTGTAATTTCCATTAAAACAACAAAACCAGACAAAAACAAAGCACGTAGTTCTCTGCTGTATAAAAAGTATCTACAGTTGGCGTCTCTGGGAGGAACCACTCCCACTCACAGCCACTTGATGTTTATGAGGATATACTAGTTGAGAGCTGTGAAAAATACAGGACGGGAAGTTCCCTGTAACCAAAACAAAAAATGTTACAGATACTTCAGTGATCCTAGCAATATCCTACCCCATATGTGTTTAGCTTAGTAGGTTACACAACCTACCAAATAAAAGACAACTGGTATATATTCTCCTCAGATGTGGTAATGTGATTTACCAAGGAAGTGAAGTTTACTCTAACTTTATTTTTGTATGGGTAGTAAATTCACAATTCACACTCCAAAAGAAGTAAAGGGTATTCAGTGAAAAGTCTCTCTCTCCTATCCCCTAGCTACACTGTTCCTCTTCCCAAGGCAAACAACATTATCCAGTTCTTGGGTAGCCTTCTACACAGACAGGAATAAGCATGTGTGTGTGTTCTTCCCTCTTCTTCACACAACTGGTGGCATAATGTCTACCACATCTAGGTAGGCTCTTAGGCACATCTCCCTCTATGCTATGGATAGAAACAGGCTTCTGCTAGCATGTATTTTTTTTTTCACTGAATAGTAAAATAGCAGCTTCCTCAAGTACTGTTATGAAGAAGTTTGAGGCCAGCAGATGTGGAAGTATGTTGTGACTGATTTGTAAGATCTGCTACAGCCATCTATTCCTGTTTTATGTCCTCCTGTATCTTCTACATGCCTCTATTATAGGAATTACCAAACTTTATTATATTTGCAAAGGGGTGTCTGAGGGTAACATTGTCCTTTCATGTACATAATGCAGGATGCCTACCCAGTACAGTGCCTAGCATATAATTAGTACTCGATAAGTATTTATGAATTAATCTCACAAAAAAATTCCCAAAGTTTAGGGACAAAGAATGCTTTCTGTATTCCTAAATGAGCTACTGCCTTCCATATAAAGATAGACGTGTCAATGCTAGAACTGTAGATTTGTAATGAAGGTGTTTTTGAAACATGTGACAGTGCTTTCCCCGTCCCTGCCAGAATTTACAGCAATGCCATCTGGCACTCAACCTGCTTGAGAAAAAAAATACTCACACAGAACTTGACACAGGATCCTATCATGTACGTAATCACCTAGTTTCCAATCACTGCTATCTAAAGAGAACATGGTTATATAACGTGATTTCTGAAACAAAAGTGGGCTGGGGAGGGAGGTCAGGTGATGGTGGAAGAAAACTGAACGGAAACATGACTGAAAAAGAGAGTTTATGATTGTTTTAAAAAAATACAGTGCATGAGAAAAATTAGCAAAAAAAGAACATTTCAATTGAAACTTACTCATTTAGGACTCCCATCTGCTAATCATTCTCAAATCTCTTATATGAACTATATTTTCCATGTAAGTACTGCCATCTACAGTACATGTAGGAATCATGGTATTTTTTTTAAAGGGGGAAATACTGAAATGAAAAGTCTGGCATACCATAGGGTAACATTTCCATGCCCTTTTTAAAAAATTAAAAAAATTTTCTTTTATTGATTTCAGACACACACACACACACACACACACACACCCCTACTGCTCCACCCATCCATGCACTCATGGTTGATTCTTGCATGTGTTCAGACCCAAGATCAAACCTGCATGCAACCCTTGCTCATCAGACAATGCTCCAACCAACTGACCCACACAGCCATGGGCCCATGTCCTTTTAAATATACACACATTTATTAAAATTGCATGGTATGTTTTCTCTTTATCACATATAAGGAAAGGCAATAAGACTCAATGAGCTGGTTATTATCTTTTAAAAATTAATATTGTAAAGCTAGAGCTCATGATTTTTTCTTTTAAATTACACATTATACAACTATAAACAATGATGAAAAAAGAAGGAATTTATAATTTGAACTAGAATTTTAAGAATGTTTTTAATATGCCTAAATTCCCATTTATTTCATTTGCTGTAAGATACAAATTGAGACTCTCTAAGCAGAAATAAAGAAAGTCCCTGTAAGAATTAAACCAATCTCTTACATTTGATGGTATTCCTCTTTACTGACCAGTGGGGTGAGTCTAGGGATAGACAGCATGTAAGAGGAGGAAAAACATCACAAGCAAACAGACTGACTCAAATTTATGGTTACAAGCTGGAAAAGCCTGAATAAAGGTATTCAAAGTCACAGGTAACTTTCATGTTCCCAAGAGGACATTATACAAATATGTAATTTTGTCATAACATAATTCTTAAGGTAAGTAAGTGGAATTCATTAAAACTATCTTTCATAATTAAAAAAAGAATTGTGGGACTTCCAGTCAAGATGGAGGCGTATGTAGATAGACTCTGCATCCTCAAACAACCAAAAGGAGGACAACAAATTTAAAAACAAAAAAATAACCAGAACTGCCAGAAAATCTAACTGTACGGAAGTCTGACAACCAAGGAATAAAAGAAGAAACATTCACCCAGACTGGTAGGAGGGGTGCAGATGGGCAGCCTGGGTGGAGAGTACTCGTGGTGAGGTGGCTGGAGAATAGGGCAGGAGAGGCGGTGCTGGCAGACTGGGTGGTCCCACATCTGCATGCAGATAAACTGGGAGGAACAACTGGGGAGTAAGACAAACTGCACAACCCAGAGTTCTAGCAAGGGAAAAAAAAACCTCTAGAAAAATCTGTGGGGGTTGCGGCGGGAGGATAAACTCCCAGCCTCACAGGAGAGTTCATTGGAGAGACCCACAGGGTCCTAGAAGGTACACAAACCCACCCACCTGGGAATCAGCACCAGAAGGGCCCAATTTGTTTGTGGGTATTGGGAGAAGTGACTCAAAGCTAGCCAAGAGTCGAGCAAGCAGCATTGTTCCCTCTCTGACCTCTCCCTAACAGATAGCATGGAAACTCAGCCATGTGGGTTTCCCCACCCTGATGAATACCTAAGGCTCTGCCCCTTGCTATATAACAGACTGCTGAGACAAAGAAATATGGCCCTAATGAAAGAACAGATCAAAACTCCAAAAACAGAACTAAGCAATGAAGAGACCTATCAGATGTAGAGTTCAAAACACTGACAATAAGGGTGCTCACAGAAATGGTTGAGTATGATCACAAAATGGAGGAATAAGTAAAGGCTATGCAAAGTGAAATAAAGAAAAATATATAGGGAACCAACAGAGACAGGAAGAAACAAGGACTCAAAAGCAATGATTTAGAGCAGAAGGAAAAAAGTAACATACAACCAGAACAGAATGAAGAAACAAGAATTCAAAAAAATGAGGAGAGGCTTAGGAACCTCCAGGAAATCTTTAAACATTCCAACATCTGAATTATAGGGGTGCCAGAAGGAGAAGAGGAAGACCAAGAAATTGAAAACTCATTTGAAAAAATATTGAAGGAGAACTTCCCCGATCTGGCAAAGTAAATGGACTTCCAGGAAGTCCAGGGAGCTCACAGAGTCTCAAAGAAGTTGGACCCAAGGAAGCACACACCAAGGCACATCATAATTACATTACCCAAGATGTGTTCTCCTTAACAGTAAAATGATAACAAACTCACGACTACCAACAACTGAACCTAAAAAAAAAACAAAAACAAAAACAAACTAAGCAAGCTAGAACAGGATCAGAATCACAGAAATGGAGATCACATGGAGGGTTATCAGCAGGAAGGGGGAGTATGCAGGGGGAGAATGGGAGAAAAGGTTCAGGGAATAAGAAGCATAACTGGTAGATACAAAATAGACAGGGGAGGTTGAGAATAGTATGGGAAATGGAGAAACCAAAGAATTTATATGTATGACCCCTGGACATGAACTAAGGCAGGGGATGCTGGTGGGAGAGGATTTGCAGGGCAGAAGAGGATAAAAGGGAGAAGAATATGGGACAACTGTAATAGCATAATCAATAAAATATATTAAAAAAAGTTTGATTTGGAGATAACCAATGATATTAAGAGAATAATGAAAATGTTTCTGGTTTGTTTAACCAATTATTCTTAACTGGTTATTAATATCATTTCTTTCCAAGTCTCATCACATTATGGTTGCTACAGGTTTGATAACAGGAAAAATAGGTGATGGTCATTACTTCACCTGCCCCCTCACCCTTCCCCCCATCTCCAAAGGACCACTGTACTACTTTGCTACATGGTGCTACTTGGACAGTGTTGTCTGGAGATAGAATCAGCCCCCCTTGTTTCCCACCCTCCACATCTCTAGTTATTAAAACCTAACCTAATCATCAGGACCCAAATTAAATGCAAATGTCTCTGTGAAGTATTCTTTGATTCCTCCTTACCTACAAATAGTTTTCCTTAGCCTATGAATTTTTTAGCTCTTTTCTTAAATATTTCTTAGGGCCCTTATAAATATTCTATATATTAAAAATGTGAGTATTTATAGCATTATAACTCCTTGACAAAGAACTGTATTTTATTCATCTTTGCATCTGCCATAGCAACTAGTACAGTGCCTGGCACAGAATATAAAGTCAATCAAGATTTAATAAATAATATATGCTTACATTTGAAAGTTTACACAGCTCACAGTATACCAAATAGTTCTTTTGAGTAAAAAGACTCACGGACATTACAGTGTAGTCATTGTGGGGGAGGGGTTATAAGGGGTAAATGGCAATGGAAAAAAAATAAAATATATAACAAAAAAAGAAAAATTGAGAAAAAATGGTTCTGAGAGACACCATGGCACAAAGATGAACAAAAGGGCTTTTGTTAGATATGTCTTGTACCAGGAAAGCTGGAATCTATGACAACAGTAAAATACACTACATACCTATGATCATGGTTTTTATGAGAGTAGCAATTAGTGTCATTAAGTCACCAGCAGTCTAGTGGCAACTTAATATTACAGCTTGTTAGAGCTCTGGCTAGAGGCATGTGACTTACAAGGAACTTAACTTTTTAAGCTCTTTACTAATTGTTAGTCTACAGTATAGTTTAGGCAGGTTGTACTTTTTGTCCGGGAGATGTCACAGCTACCAGAAAGGAAAACATAAACAAATTTTAAAACATACCAAATATTCAGAAGAAAGGCACATATTAAACAGAATCTATAGCTTATGTTGACTGATTTAGTTTCTCAAGGGCCTCTTAACTATAGCATAAAAATACCTTCCCAAAGTATTCAAGTATTCAAGCCCTCCATAAATTTCCTCAGAGTCCCTGTGTTTGTTCCTATGTACTAAGTAGAGCTGCTTTGACTCCCTGTCTTGGTAATGTGGCATAATGTAGTAGGTGTCCTATAGGGTCCAATGGCACAGCCTCCCCTATCACTCAAGCTGGGTACAACTAAAGCCTCTTCTTATAGTTAAGCCGTGGTTGTTGTTGGCAGATCAACAAGAGGGATTTATCCAGGCTAGTTCGCTGCAAGGATTAACTGACCACTGACCACCAACCTCCACCCTCTTTGAAGGATCAACTGTGCAGGGACAGGGTAGTGGTGCTCCAACGTGGTCTGTAGCTGTCCACTGAGTGTGCTGGCCCTGAGGTTCCCAGGTGAAGGCCAAGGTCATCCCCCACCTGTGTTTTGCCTGGGGCCACCCTGCTTGAGCTATAAAGCAGTCTGAGATGGCTGCTAATTATGCTGGGTTTGGAGATTCCCAGGTGAAGCCAAGCTGTGAATCTAGGCTGGCTGCTGCTAGTGCTGGGCCTTAGACTCAATGAGGCCAACTGTTGCTTGTTTGATAGGATTTAGAGAGCTGTGAAGCATAAGCCAAGATCAGCTAGTCAGATGGAAAAGCGGCTTGGATGGGTCCATAAATTGGGTAAGACAGAGCCTCTGGGGATCTCCAAGATGGGTCAAACAGTGTCAGCCAGGTTGATGGAGTCTCAGATATAGTACCAGCTTGCTGGCTCTGTGGTGTGAGGGTTTAGAAAAGGGGCAATGGCCTCTTCTCGCTTTGGTGCCAGGGACTTCAGTTTCTCCCTATATGCCACTGGTGCCTTTCAAGCTGCCACCTGAGTGCTGGAGCTCAGAGGGCATGAGTCTGAGTAGGTGAATCCGTGTGAGTGTTAAGAGGAACTGCTTGGGGCTCCAGAAGTTTCTTCCACTGACTCAATCCCCATTGGTTTTTGAAACCAGAAGTTGTGGAGACTTACCTTCCTGGCACTGGAATCATGGGCTGGGGTGTGTGGTGTGGGGTAGGGACTCCTTAGTCCTGAGATATCCCTCCCGGATTTTTATCCTCCACATATGGGTGAGGGACCTGTTCTGTGTCTGTGCCCCTCCTACCAGTCTGGATGGATGTGGTTTCTTTAATTCTGTAGTTGTCAGACTTCCACTCAACTCGATTTCTGACAGTTTTGAGCGATGGTTTTTGTACATTTTAGTTGTAATTTTGATATGGTTGTGCAAAGAGCAAACCATGTCTGCTTGCGCTGCCATCTTGACCAGAAGTTCTTGAAGCTGGAGTTCTTGAATTTAAATTCCAGCTCTCTCACTTGCTAGCTGTGTGGCCTCAGGAATGTTACTTAACCTCTCTAAGGCTCAGTTTCCTTATCTGTAACATGGGAACTAATATTAGTTCTTACCTGATAGGATTTGTTATAAGGATTAAATAATTAATTTAATAATTTACTTGAACATATATCCCATAGTAAGAGCTATATGAATGTTTGCTAAATAAAACCTGTCCTCAATCATTTAGATGTTCATGTAAAGAAAAGTTTGGCCCATGATTGATAAGGTCTTCAGGTGTATCTATTATGACGACAGCAAGTGGGACTTAAAAAACGTTTTCTATTTTTGAAGAAGCCCTGCTTTGATTTTGTCTTTTCTCCCCTATGATTTCTAAGCATGCCTCTATAATGCTAGTTAAAAGATAGTTATTTGGGAACCAGTATGCGTCTTGCTCAGGATCTTTAAGTGTTCACTTCCACCAGATCTGCCATGCCACTAAGGAAATGAGAGGGGGAAAGAGGATATTTATCACTTTATTAGATATATGACAGTAAGCATTATAGCCGAGGACAGGGTGGTTTGGAATCTGAATAAAATTATTTAAAATCCAGAAGAGCTCCCACATAGAGGTGCTGCTGTGATACCTAAAGAGTAATATACTGTAGTAGAGCCTTCCAATAATTTATCAATGAAAAATCAGCTAATGGCCTCATTCCTAATAACAATCTCTGTAACATGAATAATAAGAAAAGTAACCTTGAAAAGTTAAACCAAGAAGGTAAGAGTCACTGACTCTCACGACACCAGAAAGGTATGTTCTGTTCTAATAATACTGTTGTGGTCCATGCACAGTGGTGATTTGCTAATCATCACAGATTACAGAGCAGATATAAACACAATATACAGCTGTAATGGGAAATGCCATCTCTTCCAGCATTGGGGAGAGATTTCATTCTGGTAAAAGTAGAGCACCCGATAACTTGATACCGTATCGACAATTTCATTTCTCAGAAAGTAGAGGAAACAACAAAGAGAACTGCTATTCAGGACTACATAATGACGACAAGAAGGAAACTGTAGGTGATGTAGGAGTGATTAGAACTTTCTTTTTAATCCTTATGAGAGGACATGCATTTTGATTTTTTTAAGAGAGGGAAACCCCCCATATGCACCCCAACCAGAGACTGAACCCACAACCTAGGTATGTGCCCTAAAAATGTTGTGGGATCGAACCCACAACCTTTTGGTGCACAGGATGATGTTCCAGCCAACTGAGCCACCCAGCCATGGCGGGAGTGACAAGACCTTTAAAAGAAATGATGCTGTTTGCTAACCTGGACTTTATATTGGCAAAAAAGGGAACCCTTTTGCATGGGAGGAACCCAGATCCCAGGAGAGTAAATTTTGAAGTATTCAGAGATAGGATGGGGAACCTAAGAGATATGAAAGGTTAGGCTTTAAAAATAAAATTATAGCCCTGGCTCAGTGGGTTGAGCACCAGCCTGCGAACTGGAAACTTGCCAGTTAAATTCCCCTGTCAGGGCACATGCCTGGGTCACAGACCAGGTCCCCAGTTGGGGATGTGTGAGAGGCAACCTATTGATGTTTCTCTCACATATTGATGTTTCTTTCCCTCTCTTTCTCCCCCATTCCCTTCTCTCTAGAAATGAACAAATAAAATCTTTAAAAAGCAGTGATAAAAATATTTCAAAAATAAAATTATGATATTATTTACTTTAATGAGGAACACTAAAGGGAAACAACTAAAGAAAAAAACAGGTGGAGATAGATTTATCAAAGGACAAATGCAAAGAGTGGCACAAACACACTATAGTATCAGGAAGTCAACACCCAGAATGAGGTAAATATTTCTTTTTCCTACCCACATAATCTCCCCCTTGCCCCACAGGTCAGAATTGCTTTTAAGTTCTACCCTGGAGTGAAGAAATCAAAGAATTAGAACCTCAGCCTAGGAAAAGAACTTGGGAGTCCAAAATGGAAAATAGGCAGTATATGTTAGGGTCCTGGCAGTGTCCAAAATAGGCTATTTTATGGCCAACAGAGTGGTCTGAGTGGACCTTAAAATCAGGACATGTAGCCTGGCTGGTGTGGCTCAATGGGCTGAGCAGTGACCTGCGGACTGAAAAGTTGCATGTTTGATTCCCAGTCTAGGGCACATGCCTAGGTTGTGGGCCAGGTTCCCAGTTGGGGGCATGTGAGAGGCAATCACACATTGATGTGTCTCTCCCTTTCTCCCTCCTGTCCCCCGTAAATAAATAAAAAAAAAAAAAAAGAAAATAAATAAATAAATAAATAAATAAAGTCTTAAAAAAAAAATCAGGACATGTTAACTTTGGCTGAGGGTGCTAGAGGATCTATAGGAATCTGGGAGACAGAGCTGGCCCCATCTGTAGATCCTGGTGGTATGCCTGTATTTCTCCTGACTTCTCCCTCAGGTAACTGTTACTGTTGAGCTTTTTGGCACTTTTCCTGAATATCCTTGAATTTTTGTTTTTTGAGGCTTTGCTCTGAGGTTCTTGAACCACATCTGTAGTACTGTTCAAGTTGGATATGTGCCACTTTTTTAAGGCCACTTCTTCCAAAGAATGGAGTTTGGACCTGTGTTCTTATTGAATAATGTCTCTAAACCTTCTGTCTGTTTCTTGGTGAACACTGTGCATTTTTTCCATGGATGCCTCTGGTGCCTGACTTTAGTGAGATCCTCTAAGTCAGGCATCTGTTAATATGCTGTTCACATATTCAGATCCAGTGAATAGTTAAAACTATTATGAAAACCAAAATAACCTTTTAAAATGTTTGGAGCAGTTAGTGTAATTTAAGAAATGATAACTAAAAATAAATGTTCAAAATTATGTCCAAGTTGAAAATGTAAGACAAAAGATATAATGAGACAAATGCAAGACAAGGGAGGGGAACTGAAGAAAAAAATTACTTCGAATGAGTTTTTCTTAGGCCTGGATGAATTTCACCCTTAAGATAGCCATGAAACATACATATAATCATGCAACCATCCCTGGTTGTCTCTAAAGAAGGGAGAATGAAAGTCTGGAGATAAACAAATATGGTTGTGATTTTCAAAAGGGAAGGAAATATCGATCTTGAATACTGGAACACCAGCTCAGGAAAGGAGCAAGACCAAGAGAGGCCAGAGTGGTAGCATGACCAAGGTCATAGTTAGGCACTGGAGTGGCTGGTGAGACACTGCCTCTGAGGCCTGCTCCTGGACTCTTGGGTGAGTATGCACGCATGTGCGCGTGCGCACACACTCACACACACAGTCACAGCAGGGGAGGACCTCCACTGTTGGTGCTGTGAGATGTCTCGAGCTACATCTGTGTCTTTACCCTCTCCAGGGTCAAAGCCCCAAGAGGGAGAGCCCAGCAGGCTCAGCATGGATCCTGGGTATGTCTCAGTTACAGGGTGGGGACCAGGGTGCAGTGACTAAGGCACCTGCCTTAGGTACTAAATTTAAAGAAGCACCAACACTCACTTTTAAGATAAATAGTATTAATGCAGTACTTAAAAAAATCAAAATCAATGCAAAAAAATCACGATGAACAAAATACCAAAATTTAAAGAAAGACACGCTCAAGAGTTAGTGCCATGACAAGTCATATTGGTGCCTGAGGCAAAAGGGAAAACCAATAATACCGATCCCATCTTTCTTGAAAACATCTCTTAATGTTCTGTTCATCACATATTTTTTGCATTAATTGTAATTTTAAAAAATATTGCATTAAAACATTTATCTTAATTACTGAGATTTTTGGCATCCCCTTAAATGTTGCAGCTGATATGAGCGCCTTGCTCTCCTCACCGCAGTCCCAGACATGCCCCTAGTTGCCAACAAGCAACAGGAGGGACTGTCCAAATGCATCTTAGATTTCTGCTATGGGAGGCATGGCTCTACAACAAAAGTGAGTGTGGATGGCCCTTCTGTCTGCAACACAAATCTGTTCTGCCTCCCTCCTCTCGATCTCTAGGTTTCAGTTTAGATATCACTTCTTCACTACTGGTTTAGGTATTCCTCTTTGTGCTCCCTCAGTATCCTGTTCTTAAGCTTAATACTGATGACAGTGTTTTGCAATTTATCTGTTTACATCCTCCTTCCAGACTACAATGTTAGGTGACACAGATTCTAGAATATTCATCCCTGTCTCACTCTAAAACCTAACAGAGTACTTGGCACATATTAGGCCCTCAATAAATATTTGCTGAATGGGTGGCATGGAAGCCATGTCATAGGGATATAATGGAAATTAAAAGTGTTGATTTGGAAAAGAAGAGACTCAGGAAAATATAAATAGCTGTCCTTATCTGTCTGAATGGCTGTCATGATATTGCTATTTCTCAATCTGTTGTCTGCTTTCAACCCTCCTGGGTGGATTCATTATATATCCATCACAAGTGGCTCACAGTGGTATTAACTATACATTAAGTCTGGATTTGTTTTTTGAGGGTGGTTATGGTGGTACCTATGTGGGAGAGGCTCTCATACCTCCGAGAATACTGTATCAGAATAGTAGAGAAGCAGTACATGTGTTATTGTCCCTTGACCTGAGAATCGTGGGACCAGTTTTTCTTATCCCCTATAGCTTTGCAGGAGAGACCTAGAACTCACCATCAAATATTATCCCAGGATAGGTTTTGGCTCAATATAAGGAAGAATTTTTAACCTTCAGAGCTGTCTGTAAACAGAATGGGCAAACATGTGAAATGAACAATGAGTCATGACCACAAACCCTGCAGTTCCTTCTCAGGGTGTTGCTCAGTGAACCCAGCAGAAAGTGGAGTGAAATTTGGGATGTGGTGCAAACAGTAGACCTTGAAAAGATATATCCATGTCCTAATGCCTGGAACTTACAAATGTGACCATATTTGGGAAAAGGATCTTTTCAGATGTAATCAATTTAAGGATCTCCTAGATGAATTCATTCTTAAATCCAAGGATTTTTTAAGACACAGGAAAGAAACTAGGAGACACAGAGAAAAGGCACTGTTAAGGTGAGTAAGGGGAAGTTTAGACAAGCAGACTTGTAAGGCTTTCTACATCTAAAAATCTTTGTTTCTAGTCATTTCTTGCCTAGTGGGGGGGTGGGGAATGGGTCCATGTGGAAAGCTACCACTTCATAAAGTTTTCCTGTAATGTTTCTAGAAACTTTCCAGAAACAGACACCTCTTCTCTCCAGGCAGTAGAGAAGAAGCATATTGAGAAAGGCATACAGAAATTCACCAATAAATTAACTGGTGACATGATAAAGTTCACAGTACCAGCCTATCTCTAACAAAAGCATGAAGCTGTGTCTAATATGTAGAGTGCTATTAAAATACTGATCTTAATTATGGAGTTTTCTGGCATCCCCTTAAATGTTGCAGTTGAAGTGGACTCCACCCAAATTTCATGGTCACTTAGGGAATGGTAGCCAAGCCAAATTATATGGTAAGAAAGTAAGATATGCTCTACTGAGTGGTCACCAAACATTTTTGAAGTCTTCAGTGAATAAACAATGTCACATGTAGACCACTAGTTTTTAAAAATGCTGTATGTCCCTTTGAAGAAAAAATGTCTCCATAGGCCCATCTCACTCTACCATTGATACTAATTTACAAAATGAGCTTAAAAAACCTGAGTACTTTATAAGTTTTCAAAGAAAATGGGATTACCCAAAAAGAATGATATTCCAATTTTGCACCCTTTTTTGGTTGTTAATTAAAACGGGGGATAGCGTAACTAAAACAAAGGAATACATCTTGACTGTATAACACCAAATAGTGTTTTTTTACATCACTAAATCATATTTATAAGACAGAATACTTTGAATAAAAAGAAATATTTTTCTTCTTCCATTAAAATTTCCTTTGCTGATCACAAAACCGATTTCTTAAACAGCCTGTGTGTGATGGAGGTGGGCTGCACACAGACCCAAACCAAGGTGTCTTTGCTCCTGAGCTCTTAACCACACTGTCTTCCAAGTTGTTATTCTATTCGTGTTAACAGGCTACCCTGAGCTTGCTCACTGGTTTCTAAATTTATTCAGTTCAAAATACTTAATAAAAGTGTACTATGTGAGAACATGTTGGACTACAAACATGAAAAACATGAGGAATGTAAGGAGTAGAGTGACAAGTGGGGAAGACAAGACATGTACATAAATAACTGTAACATAAGGTAAAGCGTGGCAAGCGCTACAAGAAAAGTAGAGACAAAATATTATAGGAATTCCAAGGAGGGAAGAGACTATTTTTAGCTTGAAATAAAAGTAGAGTGGTGGAATTGGGGAATAATTTTAGATGAGCTTATGTGATCTTTCTGAGTCTCCTCAATAGAGGAGATGAGCAATGGAGTGCTGCTGCTGCTGACATCAACTATTAACTGAGCATTTATGATGTGGATGACATTTAAAATGCATTCTTTTATTTACTAATTCTCACCAAAATCCAATGGGTAGGTACTTATCCTCCTTTTAGAGGTGATGTAATGAGAGAGATATAAGGTCACTCAATAAATGATGCCTCATGGGTAGAGCACCCAATGCCAACATGTATGCTACAAATAACTGGAGAGATGCTTCTCAAATGGCATTAAACTACAGATCTAGTGGGCAGAAAAGAATTATATTTGGTTCTAGGATGGGAAGTAGAGAAGGCAAAGGCAGTGAAGAAACAGGATTGGGATAGGAATTTATATCTTGGACCTAGAATAGTTGGTTTGTCTGTCAATTGCAGGGTTCTTAACTGGGGGATGATTTTGCCCCCAGGACACCTGGCAATGGGTGGAGACAATTTTGTTTTTCACAACTGGAGAAGTTGGGGAGGGGAGTGCCACCAGCATCTAAGTGGGTAGAGGCCACCCAGATGCTAAACATTTTGCAATGAAAAATATAATCCACAACAAGAAATTACCTAGCCTAAAATGTCAGGAGTGCCAAGGTTAGGATCCCCTGGGCCATTTTGTCTGGTCTACCTAGTTAAGGTAGAACCAGGAATATTATATAATTTATAGAGTCAGAAAAAAGAAGATGAAAAGGGTAAAGGATGAGAATTCAGCAAAGAAAAAGAAAAAAACTCTGCAGCCCCGAGCTTGCTAATTAGAATGAGAAACATTAAGAAGAAAAGAAAAAAGAAAAAGAAGAGCTACTCTTCTTTAATAGTTTCTGACACAGGGAAAGAAGTAAGACTAGAGCATAGGAAAGGAGAGGCAAATGAAAGTCTTTCTCAAAATTAAAACTGGAAATGAGAATCAAGACTACTTGTCCCACAGCAGGCTCAATGTAAGGAACCTAAAGTCACACCGTTCTACTGAATACCCAGTGACATGTAAGCGAATAGAAAGTCTTTTAACACTAAGTAAATCAAACAAATTATAACCAGGTATTTTGGTGAGGTTTGTGAAAACAAGTTTAAAAAACAAAGACAAACACCGAGGGATTAAGATAGACTGAGAATATCTGTGATGTAATGTTGTAAAACATTTTTAAATGTTTTACCACTAATGAACAGTTTTGTTATATATATTTCTAAATAAATGAGTTTTTAAAAGTATAATAATCTACCTTTAAATTAAGTTTGCCTATCCTGGCTTTCTAGATTGAGGTGGCCAAGGTTCATCTAATTTCCTGGGAAGAACAAATTTAGGAAGGGACAACACTGTCTAAATAAAAAAAGCAAAGAAAAATGATGAATTTGGCCACTTAAAAATTCAAAACTTCTATATACCAAAGATCATAAACACCATTAATAGGCAAACTGGGGAAATATTTGTAATAAATATAATATAATAAAGGACAATACACTTACTTTATAAAGAATGCATAAAACAAAATATTGAGTTGTGAGACTGTGTGTATTTTTTCTTGGAAACTATTTGCCAGATTTTCTAAAATGAACATGCATTTTTAGAAGCTTTAAAAGGTATCAATAACATCAAGAATTGGGTTATGTCACCTCATCTAAACAAATTTAAACAATCAGACACGATTTTTCAAAGCTTAGGAATCTAAAGCTGCCCCCAAAATATTTATATTTAGAAACAAAACCAATTACTGTATTCCAGGGTATTATTTTGCATACAGATATTGTTATTGCTTTCTAGAGTTGCACTTCTGTTCAGTTCCTTTCAAGAAAATGCTAAAGCCCTCAGAAATACTACAGCACCCTCTTTTGGAAGAAATGCATTGTTTTTCACATGAGCCTCCTGGGCTCACTGTATTTTTATAGTTGAGTCTTTAAACATTATGAAGCCTGGCCCTGGCTTGTGTGGATCAGTGGATTGACTGCCAGCCTGTGAACCGAAATATCGCTGGTTCAATTCCCAGTCAGGGTACATGCCTGGGTTGCAGACCAGGTCCCTGGTTGGGGGGGTGTGAGAGGTAGCCAGTTGATGTTTCTCTCCCTCTCTTTCCATCTCTCTGAAAATAAATAAATAAAATTTTTTAAAAAATTATAAAGCCTGGTCTCCTCATTCCATAAATAAAGAAATTGGGGTTCAAAAAGAAGAGACCACCCGAGGTCATAAAGAGAGGTAGCAGTAGAGCTGGGAGTGGACCCCCCACATAAGACACAACCAGAGCTTATTTTTGTCTGATCTTCTCATTCTTTATTCAATAAATATTTTAAGAATTAAAAAAATACTATTCTTCCAATCTTTGGTAAGTATGAAGGCTGATAGTCAAAAAAGTACTGTATTTTGCCCTATATAATGCATACTTTTTTGCCCAAATTTTTTGAGGGAAAAATAAAGACATGCATTATATGTGGGTAGTACTAATTCTGTATCTGTATAAATGTGTTTAATTCTTTTATTTATATTTATGCATTAGAAGTGCAACTCTAGAAAGCAATAACAATATCTGTATGCAAAATAATACCCTGGAACACAGTCATTGGTTTTGTTTCTAAATATAAATAAAAAATTGAATTAAGAAATTAAAATGAAAGATTTTCTACCAGAAAGTTAGGGCAAAAAAAAAAAAAAAGTGGGTGCGTACTATACATGGCAAAATACAGTACTTTAGGCACCCAGCAATTTAAAAGTATTATTTTAGAAAGACATGCCCATTCTTGACTGTTGCTTGGTTCAAGTCAGAACAAGAATTTATAAAACCTCACAACCTCTGCATTTGTCTATTAATAATATATCCTTCTTCTAAAAAGAAGGAACAGGTGATGAGAGAGTATAATCATTGTTTAATTCTAGATAAAAAAATTTTAAGATGAGAATAGATTCAATATTAATTTGGGACTTCCGAGAAAATGTTACCATAATTGTGCTGGAATATTATTTTGGATAAAGTCCTACAATTACATTATTTTGGTAGGTTTATAAAGGATTATTCATAAAAGAAAAGTAATAGTATATAACTTTTCCAAAAATATAAAATAATATAGGGACTGCCATTTAAGCTTTTGTCATTCTCCTATTACTAGATCTTAGTAATTCTTTGAAAGAACTCCCTCATGTTTTCCTCTTATTTGATGGATAACTGATACACACAAAAAAGGACATTATGACAAATGCTGTCTAAAGAATAATGTATGGCTTTTATCATCATCGGCATTAAGAGCTTTTACAGTATACTGAGCAGATGGACTGGGGATACTATACTCATTCTTGGCCGATACTCATTTATTTATAAATCTATAACTATAATAATAATTGATTATTTTGACAAACATTGACTGAGCAGCCAGTATCTGCCAGCCATGGTTTTAGGAGCTGGAAAAGATAGAAGTGAATAAAAGAGACAAGGTCTCTGTTGTCATGGAAATTACATTCCTGGGAGAAGGGGCGGTCACTGCTGGTAAACAAAAACAAATGAATAAACAAGCTGACTGCAAAGTGTGAAGACACTAAAAATGGTACCCAGGGACAACCTTAAAAATAATCTTTATAGTGTTATACACCCACTGAAAAATGTTCATCAGTTCCATCGTGGCATCCAAGCCAACCCTAAATATATCACTATTTATTATGATGCAATGTGATGTGGGCATAAAGCCTACAGTGACTTACTTTACTGAAGAAAATTGGAGGAGGTGAACTCTTTTGCCTCCCCCCCACAAAAAGCTCAGCAGGCATGTCTTTGTATTACAGATATCTAAATTAAATTTTTGCAATGCTAAATTATGCAACATCTCAGATATTTCTAGCTAATCATGTGTGTTGATCTTCAAGATAATTGATATTTATCAACATGAGACTCTTCCTGCAAAATTCTGCCACTACTGGAATACTAGCTATTCTTGCCACTCCTGCTGACTTTCCAGTCTAAGTCTTCTCCCTGGGATTGTCAAGGCTCATAACTACAAGCAGAAAGTTAAAAATCAAAACCACCCAGATATATCTGCAATCAGATGTATTTTATATGATTTTAAGTATATTTTATTAATTATGCTATTACAATTGTTTCATTTTTTTCTCCCCTTTATCCTCCTTGACCCTGCACCACCCATCCCTCCAACATTCCCCTACCTCATGTCCATGGGTTGTACATATAAGTTCTGTGTCTTCTCCATTTCCCAGACTATTCTTAACCTCCTCCTGTCTATTTTGAGCCTATGAATTATGCTTCTTATTCCCTGTCCCCCCATTCCCTTAGTTTGTATTTGTTTTTAGGTTCATTTGTTGATAGTTGTGAGTTTGTTATCATTTTACTGTGCATATTTCATATTTCATATTGATTTCATATTTTTCTTAGGTTAAGTCCCTTTAACATTTCATGATGAAATGTTATGGCTTGGTGATGATGAACTCCTTTAACTTGACCATATCTAGGAAGCACTTAATCAGCCATTCCATTCTAAATGATAACTTTACTAGATAGGGTAATCTAGGTTGTAGGTCCTTGCTTTTCATGACTTGGAACACTTCTTTCCGGCCCCTCTTGCCTTCAAGGTTTCTTTTAAGAAATCAGATGACAGTCTATAGGAACTCCTCTGTAGGTAATTATCTCCTTTCCTCTTGCTGCTTTTAAGATGCTTTCCTTTGTGTAATGTTGGGTGATTTGATTCTGATGTGCCTTGGTGTGTTCTTCCTTGGATCCAACTTCTTTGGGACTCTCTGAGCTTCCTGGACTTACATATCTATTTCCTTCACCAGATTGGGGAACTTTTCCTTCATTATTTTTTCAAGTGAGTTTTCAATTTCTTGCTCTTTCTCTTTTCCTTCTGGCACCCTTATGATTCACATACTGGAATGTTTAAAGTTGTCTGAGAGTTTCCTCAGCCTCTCCTCATTTGTTTAAATTCTTTTCTCTTCATTCTGTTCTCACTGAATGTTTATTTCTTCCTTCTGCTCCAAATTGTTGCTTTGAGTCCCAGTTTCCTCCCATTCACTATTGGTTCCCTGTATATTTTTATTTCACTTTTCATAGCCTTCACTTTTTCCTCCATTTTGTGACCATACTCAACTATTTCTGTGAGCCTCCTGATTGCCAGTGTTTTGAACTCTGCACCCCATTTAGCTGTGTTGTGGCACTGTATGTGGGGGAGAGTCCAAGAGGGAACAATGTCAGTTGCCTAGCTCTCTCCCCACTTTCTGTCACTTTCCTTGTTTCCTACAAGTGGACTGTCCTCTTTAAGGTGTGGATTTCTGGGTTGGTGGGCTTGTGTGTGTTCTAGGATACTGTGGGCCCCTCCAATGGATTCCCCCATGAGACTGAGAATTTCTTCTGCCACTGCAACCTGTAAAAGGATTTACAGCCAGAGGTTTTGAAGTTTTAGTTTCCTGTGCTGGAACCCTGGGTTGTGCAATCTGTCTCATTCCCCAGTTGTTCTTACCAGCTTATCTGCATGTGAATGTGGGATATCCTGGTCTGTCAGCTGCAACCTTGCCATGCACCCTTGCCACCTTGGCTTCCTGTCTCTGCCCCTCCTACCCACCTGGATGAATGTTTCTTCTGTAACTCCTTGGTTGTTGGACTTCCATGCAGTTCAATTTTCTGGCAGTTCTGGGTGTTTTTAAAAAATTGGTTATTGTCCTTCTTTTGGTTGTGTGAGGAAGCTAAGCAAATCTACCTAGGCCTCCATCTTGGCCACTATTATTTTATATGATTTTTAAAAAACACTTTATTTATTTATTTTTAGAGAGAGGGGAAAGGAGGGAGAAAGAACAGGAAACATCAATCAGTTGCCTGTTGTACACCCCCAACTGAAGACCTGGCCCACAATCCAAGCACGTGTCCTGACTAGGAATTGAACCAGCAACACTTTGGTCTGCAGGCTGGCACTCAATCTATTGAGCCACACCAGCCAGGGGGTATTTTATATGATTTTTAATTTTTCCCCATCCATTTTCTGGAGGAAATACAATTGAAAACAGAGAATGAGACTGAAACATCTTCACGATCTAAAATTAAATCCACATTTTGTTAGTGCAAAAAGAAAGAATATACATGGCTTTTGACAAATAACTAATGGAGACTCAACTTGCACTTTGTAAAGAGGAACACTGTCCTAGTTATTCAGCCAAAGGTCTTTCTTTTAGTCAATAAAGTAAAAACTTCAGTTCATAATATCTAGTCTGTTTTTCCATTTGCGTTTTATGTGTATTTGTGCATGTGGGCAGTTCAGAGTTTTAATCAATACCACAGTCAGGATACAGAACACATTTTATAATTCAGTGTTGGTTAATATTTTGACAGTAGAACATATTTATTTTTATAATCAAATAATAATCTTAGCTATTTTAGAGAGAGTGTTCTAGCAAAAAAGGGAGAAAATAAACTGGTAGAGCATGAAACCTGATAGAGGATGGCAGAGAAGTAGTAAAATTGCTCAGTATTGCTATAGGGAATGTAATTCAATTCAGAGTCCTAGAGATGGCAAGAAGCCAAGAGAAATAATGAAAGGGGGAAGAAAACCCTAAGGAGTTTCTGACAAAGGAACCAAAAATAAAAATGACCTCAACATGAAAGGGTATAATTAGGGTTTGCTGTGAATACCACTACTTCTTTTGCATTCATTAGGAAATTGGACTAAGTCAGTACATTCAGACATCAAAACCACATGAGGAGGAATGTACTCCTGAAGTCTGAAGGTCTAGAACTGCACTGCCCAATATGGGAGCCACCAGCTACGTGTCACTGTTGAGAATTGAAACACAGTCATACCTCGGTCCTTGAATATCTCCCATCTTAAACAATTCGGTTCTCAACCAAGTTGTTCATGGAAAAAAATGTCTCGGTTGTCAAACAAAACTTTGGGTCTCGACCCACCAACCCTTTCATATTGACACCTGTATAATCAGTCACATGTCTCTCAGGTGAAAAACAAAGGAGGGAATGAGTATGTTTGAGTCAGTTTATCACTAAACCTCGTGCTGTTAACACCTCAGGAAATTGTACTGTGAATATTTTTGCTTTTGTTGCTGCTTATTATTAAATATGTACAGTAAATCACCATGGCTTCTTAGAAGGTTAGTGAGAGCAGCAAAGTGAAAAGGAATGTTGTGAGGACAACAGCAGAGTTTTTTAAAAATTGCAAAGTATAATAGAGGTGTTCGTGTGCCTGATCTGGCTATCTGGCTCTTGAGCATGGCATGGCAAAGGCAACAATTAGCACAATTTTAAAACATAAAGAGGCCATCAAGAGTGCTGATGTTGCTAAGGGGGTGAAAGTGCCCACAAAACAAGGGTCACAGGCAACTGAAGAGGTAGAAAAATTGTTGTTGATTTGGATAAACAAAAAGCAGTTTGCCGGTGACCGCAGTGCAGAGGCAATGACATGTGGAAAAGCAAAGATGCTGCACGCTGACCTCCTGAAAGATACCCCTGGGTGCGTGCTGAAAGTGATTCATTTAAGGCTCATATGGGGTGGTTTGATACATTTAAGAGAAGCAGCAGCATTCATAGTATAGTGAGGTATGGGGAGGCTGCCAGTTCTAACAAAGTAGCTGCTGATAATTTTGTGACAGAATTTCAAGAATATGTAGAGGCCAAGGAATCTGTTCACCAAGAAGTATTCAGATGTGATGAGACAGGTCTCTTTCAGAAGAAAATACCAAAGGGAAGCTACATCACACAGGCGGAGAAGTCATTGCCAGGACAAAAGCCAGTGAAGGACAGGCTGATGTTACTGTAGTGTGGGAATGCGAGTGGGGACTTGAAATTGAAGCCTCTACTTGTCTACCACTCTGAAAACCTGTGAGTTTAAAAACAAAATGTCATGAAAAACAAGGTGAGTGTCATGTGGAGGCCTAATAGCAAAGCTTGGGTAACCAGGCAATATTTTATCAAGTGGATTCATGCAGTGTTTGCCTCAAGTGTGAAGATATACTTCTGGGAAAAGCAACTGCCACTCAGGGCACTTCTTATAATGGACAGTGTTCCTGCCCCATCTCCAGGCTTGGAGACAGACTTGGTGGAGACGTATAGCTTCTTCACTGTTAGGTTCTTGTCACCTAACTTCTCTCAGTCAGACCTTGGACCAGCAGGTCGTTTCTAATTTTAAGAAACTCTACACAAAGGCACTGTTTCAGAGGTGTTTTGAGGTGACCTCTGAAACTAAATTAACCCTCAGGGAGTTCTGGAAGGAACATGACAATAGCCTCCTGTGCTTGAGGCTCATAGACAAAGCATGGGGAGAAGTGTCTTCCAGGATCATGCAATCAGCCTGAAAGAAACTGTGCCCTCAGTCTGTTGCTGAAAGAGATTTTAAGGGCTTTGAGGATGAGCCTGTGTCTGTTGTAGAAAATACTGTGTCTCTGGGCAAGTCCATGGGCTTGGAGGTGGATGATAATTACATGGAGGAGTTGGTGGAGGACCACCACACTGACCTGACCACTGAGTAACTCCAGGACCATCAGAGAGAGCAATAATAAATGGCAGCTGAAAAGCTGTCTTCAGAGGAGAAGGAGGGACAGAAGGATAATCTTACTTCACTAATCAAGGAAATGCTTGGGAAATGGGGAGAAATGCAGTTTTACTGAGAAACACCACCTGACAAAAAAGTAGCAAACCATGTGATAAACGTGTTCAATGACAATGCAGTGTTTCACTTCAGGCAAGTGCTAAAATGTAGGTAAAAACAAACATTATTGGATAGGATTTTAGTGAGATGGGGCCCAGTGAGCCTGATGCAAGTTCTGGTGGAGCAAAGAGACAAAAGAGAGAAAGAACCCCAGAAGAACAGTGACCTGACGTTCTTACAAAAGGGGACTCCCCTTCCCAACAACATCCCTCCATCCCAACTCTCCATATTCAAAAATCAATAGCTCTCAACATTAAAGGTTAGTTCTAGTGTGTTTGTAACTTTTCGTTTTTTATGTACATTTCCTTTTTGTTAAATTTTCACTCACATATCATGTAGTTTTTGTTTTTAAAGCTTGTTTATAGATCAAATAGTACATTAGATATGCACTGTATTTAAAAAGGGTTAAAACAGGAAAACACGGAGGTCTGGAACAAATTAACTCAATTCATATTATTCTAATGGAAAAAAAAATGATTCAGTTTTCGAACAAATTGCCTCTTGAACAGACTTCCAGAACAAAGTAAGCTTGAAAACTAAGGTTTCACTGTATAATGAATTAGAACTGTGATGAGCCCTGGCTAGCGTAGCTCAGTGGATTGAGCACGGGCTGGGAACCAAAGTGTCCCAGGTTCGATTCCCAGCTAGGGTACATTCCTGGGTTGCAGGCCATAACCCCCAGCAACCGCACATTGATGTCTCTCTCGCTCTCTCGCTCTCTCTCTCTCTCTCTCTCTCTCTCTCTCTCTCTCTCTCTCTCTCTCTCTCTCTCTCTCTCTCTCTCTCTCTCCCTCCCTTCCCTCCCTAAAAATAAAAAAAAAAAAGAACTGCGATGTACTGGATTTCTATGAAGGTTTATATAGAATGTAAAATTTATATAGAATGTAAAATATTTCATAAATGGTTTTAAAAATGTTAATTGTATGTTGAAATGATAACATTTTGCATATGTTTTAAAAGGATAAACTACAAAGTTACTTCACCCATTTCTTTTAACTTTTTTAATGTGGTTACTAGAAGATTTATAATAATGTTATATTTCTGTTGGACAGTGCTGCTCCAGAATGTCACTGATCTACTCCATGAAAACCACTTCATCCAGGCTGATAGCACCGTACTATGAAGGCTGGTGATATCGGTCACGTTCATGAGTCAGTCAGAAGTAGCATTGCTCACACACTTGAGTTCAGTCAGTTTGACAGAAATACAAGGTCCAGCAGAAGCAACACCTGCTTGAGTGTGGTTGGTAGGGTAATGATACGGATGTAATAATTTATAATTTAATTTGAACATTTTACCTAAAATGTCATATGGTGTGCTTGTGTAATATTGATATGTTACAGAATTACCTGCTTATGATTTTGTAATAAAAAAGGTGTTATTTGTGCCAGACCCCTCTGTAAACATTGATCAAAATAATATGTATAGCCCTGGCTGGCATAGCTCAGTGGACTGAGCACGGGCTGCAAACCAAAGCATTGCAGGTTCAATTCCCAGCCAGGGCACATGCCTAGGTTGCAGGCCATGGCCCCCAGCAACCGCACATTGATGTTTTTCTCTCTCTTTCTCCTTCCCTCCCTCTCTAAAAATAAATAAATAAAATCTTTAAAAAAATAATATGTATAGATATTGACATCTGCAATCCATGTCGAAGTGCATAAATTAATGAATGAAGAAATAAAATAGAAAAAAGATACCTGATAAAGCAAGTAGTGTAGTAAAATGTTGATAGAAGAACAAGGAAATGGATATATAAAGGTTCACTGTAAAATTTTTTAAACTTTGCTATATTTTTAAAACTTTTCATAATAAAATGTTGACAAAAAGGGAACTGTGAATGTTGCAGCAGCATGGAACGGTAATGTAGGAATGTGAAGTGGGGCGGGGCAAGGGAGGCCTGTTCCAGACACCCTCACCGGGGGAGAACAGGACAATGAACTATTACTGTATTCACAGTAATACTGAAGAAGATATACTTTTCTGACTACTATAGTTGTTAATTTTTATCTGATTTTTGTCTTCAGGAAGTGAGGCTTTTAATAAAGCAGAATAATAAGGTCTTTTATTTTATATTCAAGAACTTTCCTTGGAGAGTAAAAAGTTAAGGAGCCTAGGCAAAAACACCTCGGCATTTATCTCATGTATTGATACAAATGTCTGCATATACTGAAGAGGCTCTGAGGTCCTTAGATAAACGGCCTGATAGTATACATCTGTTTAGCACATTAGGCTCTCACCTCTAAAGAAAAAATAAATGAAACGCAACCATCTTGAGTAGAGAAATTAAAAAAGAGAGGCCTCCATGTGATATTAATAATCCTAATAACATGAAATTTTAGGAGTTAAAAATCAACATACTGAATGCAGTAAGTTCATGTGTTAGAGTTTCAACACTGCTAAATGTCAAACATGGCAAAGGTATAATGTCTACAGAGGAGAAAACTTCTACTCAGCCTTCTCAGTAAGCCTAGAACTCTGTTAAATAATTCATATATATTATGCAACTTAAAATGAAATTGGAAAGAACCTTGAGAAACAAGCTAGTTTAATTCCATGGTCTCAGAAACATAAAACGTAAAACGCTCACTGTAAAAAGGAGGCGACTGAGGCTCAGAGAAGCTCAGGATCTTAACTAATTTCATCCAGTCGATAAACAGTGGTGGGGGGCAGGTGATGTGCACTGTCCTGTCACCTGATATATGATGGTGTCGCCAATCTGTAGACTTATGATGGAAAATAAGAGATTGGTTTCAGGTTGGGGGTGAATACTTAGGAATGAACCTTGAGTTATAAATGTAAACCTGATGCTAGCTGGTGAAATAGGAAGCTGTATACAACAGCTATGGGCCTAGACAGTGTAGACTAGGCCAGTACTTACATCAGAGCTCCTAAGCAGTAAACAGTGAGCTACTGATAGACTCTGAGGTTTCATGTTAGTGCCAGGATCTTGCCCCAACCTCTAAAGCCTGGCCCCCTTCTCACTGGGGAGAGAAGGAAGAATAACACCAATGTCTTCTACCCCACTGAGGGAATTCACAAACAACATTCGTTCACTCCTTTCCCACCTGATGACCTCATGCTTCAGGGATATAAAACACATTTCTTTTTCTAAGAAAGACTGAAGATGTAAAAGGTATGCTGTCCATCATAAGGACCTTGATCATAGCTATGGGTGGTAACTTCCAGCACAAGAACACAGGCTTTATAGTGAGTCACCAAATATTCCATATGTCTAGAAATATACTTCAAGTCAAACATGCATTCAACATTTTTTGTATACCTACTACATACCAGACACTGTGGGACACTGAGATTTCTAAGATGAAGAACAGTCCTTGCTATCACCTGCAATCATGTGACCGGTGGTGCTATGACAGAGATGAGAGCAGGCTGCTACCTGGAGAGGAGAGCGTACTGGACAGGCAGCATGGGCCCAGACAGAAGAGGGCCTGAGGGGATGGGGTGGGAATGTGACAGAGGTTGGGGAAGACTTACTTCCTGGATAGGATTCCCAAGCTGAACCTCAAAGGGCAAGAATAAAGTCTTCAGGCATTCTGGCACACCTTACTCTCCTAACACAACTTAGACCACACACAGCTTCTAAACCAATCAAAAGATTTTTAATTCAAACCACACTTTCAGTTCAACAACAACTGCCTTTTACCAACGAAGTAGACATTTAAAACAGCCAACAAATGTACTTTCACATTATTTAAATAACTTTCGCCTTGAAATCAACTACCTAGGTTTTAAAATACTTTGATTTATCCTGCATTTTTACAAAAACACATTTTGTTTCAGTTAAAATGCATGGAAAACATTTTTCTGTGTAGCTGATGCAATGAACATTATTAGTTCTAATGATCAAATCAAATTCACTACTAAAGCAGAGCTGAGGAATGAATAAAATGAAAAGAGGCCAGGTCTTTGTGTGTTCTGGTAAACATATTCAGAACTCTGACCCTAGAAAGCTGAGAAAACAGAACAAAGACTAAGGTAGTTAGTGTTCCTTTTGTTTTGGGATGAAAAATGCAGTATATGAAAATAATCTCCTAATTCCAGTGACAGTTTACCTGGGACCAATGAGCAAAACAAACACTCACCTGAGAAACAAGTCCAAGAATTCACCTAAAAAAACCCTGACTTTTAAGTTTTATTAAATTGATTAAAGTTTATCCCAAACCCAAACTTGAGAAAGTCTTCTCTTTGCTAAAGTAATATGTTAATCTTGAAATTCAAACAGGATCTGCAGGGATGTTTGTTTGTTTATTTTCTTAACATGTAATGCATACCAGTTACTGAAATCTTAAGGTCTGCGACTTAAGTATAAGGGAAATGGAACTTTATTTACCAGTTTAGGGAAGTGGTGTAACTCTAAGAAACTCTCTTGGCCAGACTGATGTGAACAAACTCTTCAAGTGCCCAGGCGCCTGCAATGCCCATCAACACAGTGACAATACAGATTAAATAAATCAAACTAAGAATAATATTCCTTGTAAGTTTTTATTAAAAATCTGCTATTAAACTATCTACTGTCTAGTTCTAAAAAAAAGAAGCTGCATATACAAAGGCACAGAACTTTGGTGATAAGTATGAACTGTTTGGTTGATTGTGAATATTTCCTATTTCATGATTATGTCAATACCTAATTAAAACCAATGAACAAAAACCATTGATGGTTTTTCTTCACTCCTGAAGCTGCTTTCTCTATTAATAGACCAGATGAATATAAAGTTGGCAAGGTTGACTTCTCTACCCCTCAGTTTCTACATCTGTAAAATGAAAATAATACCTTGTAAGACTGTTGTGAGGATTAAATGAGATAATACATGTGATATACTCAGAACAGTTCCTGGCATATGTGAAATTCTTAATAAATGTTAGCTAAACTAAGAAGAACAAAAGATGTGGGGCCATTATAATAGATTAACTGGAAATACCATAAACATTTAATATTTCTGAGCAACTGGACAGAAACACCAGATTGAACTACAGAAAAATCTAAGAAACGTTACTTGCAGTTCCTGTACAGTTACTGGCACAATTAGCATGCTGATCATATTCTGCCTTCTATCATAGATGTTTATCTTTTTTATTTCCCCTAAGAGATTACACAATTCCTAAGGGTACAGACTATGTTTCTTCCACCTTTGTACCTCTGATACATGAGGCACAGGGCCTTAAAACAAGAAGCCCTTAAAAAGTCTTTGAGGAATAAAAGAATATTTTGATCAATGCAGTTGGGGTAAGTGGAAACAGACTGAATAAATGTGGTATCTTTGTACCACAGCAATGTATTTCAAAAATATATTAAAATCAGAAAGTGACTAGAATATAATTCATTAAAGAAATTTAACAGCATTATTCTTAAGAGGTAACTTCATGATGAGGGAGGCAGGAGTCTTGACACATGCCTTCGATTTGAGCACACAAAATGAAACCTTCGAACTTGTGGTCTCATTGACCCATTTCTTTCTCACAGAAGAAATTTTTTTCTCGCTTCTTTCACAAATCTCCTAACATTACTTTCCAGTAACATGACTGTGTCACGAGTATCACCTTTAACAAAGGTGTGAAGTGGAAAAAAATTAAAAAGGAGAAAGATAAGTAAGCAGAATATTACCTAAAAATATAAACTGTTTCTCTGCAGGAAGTTTCTTTGTGGTTACCAGATTAAAGGAGATAACAGATACCATTTAAATATAAAGCTTAAGAGTACTACATAGGTGTATATATTTAGTGGTGCAGAATTTAATAAACCAATTCAATAAAAAAAAACCTTAGGATGTCTTTGATTTTCAAGGCAGATTTTTTTTTTGCCTCAACACAAGAACAAAATGATCAATTCTATTAAAAAAAACACTCTTATACTAAAATCTGGGTGTTATCAGTAGCAAGATCAAGCAAAAGTGAATAAGGTTTAAATCTACATTAATATATAATTTCTTTGCTCTCATAGATTAATCTTAAGAAAGTGCAGACATTTTACTATCTAAAACTACTTTTAATTTATTCTAAAAGAAAAAAGCAATTAATTTTCAATACCTATTAATGGCTTTTCATGTAACAAGTGAATAGTAATTGATGACTTAGAATGTTCAGAAGGTAGTTGTGCTAAGGCAGTATTTCCCCCCAAGAGTATTTTGAAGAACTAATATGCCCTCCAAAATGCTCTGTAAAGAAAAGTTCTACAGTCAAATAATATATCCCCTTTTGGAAAATGTCTGCATACTTTGTATTTTTCTTCCCTCCATACCTCTTGTTTTGGCTAATTTTTCCTTCTGTGCTTTGGACCCTATCACTTTCTACCTTTTCAGACACTCTACACTATCATTCAGTCCTTTTCTCTCTCAGTCACCTTCAACCTACCACCTGGATCTTCTCTCTTATGACCATGCACCTCATCCCCTCTCCAGATACTGCCCTATTTATCCTCCTCACTTCAGCGTCTCCATTTCCTCACTATTTGTGAAAAACAAAACAAAACAAAACAAAAAACAAAACAGAAAGTTTGTACACACACACACACACACACACACACACACACACACACACACAGGTCTCTGCCCTTTGTTCCTTGCACAGAGATCCTAAAACTCTAGTAATTTCATAACTGATAAGTGCTCTAGGGTGCATTTTGTTTTAATATTTGGTCTTTGATCCCAGTTTGTGACACAGAGCTCCTAAATCCTTTGGAATTTCCTGGGTGATAGGAGCGTTTTTTGTTCTACAGAGGTGGCTCTGGGTAGGTTCCTTGATAGCTTCAGAATTGGTGCTAGTCACCAAAAAGACTAAACCATGACTTGGAACTTTGAGCCCCACCCTCACCCCTATCTTCCAGGAAGGAAAGAGAGGCTGGAAATTGAGTAAATGATGAATCATGCCTATGTCATAAAGCCTTCATAAAAATCCTAAAATATGGGGTTCAGAGAGCTTCCGGGTTGGTGAACACATTCAGTGTACTGGAGGGTGGCACATCCCAATTCCATAAGAACAAAAGCTCCTGCACTTGGGACCCTTCTAGACCTTGCTCTATGTACCTCCTCATTTGTATCCTTTGTCATATCCTTTATTATATAATAAACCAGTCATAGTAAGTTTTCCCGAGTTCTATAAGCCATTCTATAACCCGTAAGTACAAAGGATGGAATTCAAGGTGGAGTCATGGGAACGTCCAATTTACAGCTGGTCAGTCAGAAGCACAGGTGACAACCTGGGACGTGCAACTGGTGTCCGAGGGGGACGAGGAATCTTGTGGGACTGAGCCCTTAACTTATGACATCTACACTAACTCCAGTTAGTGTCAGGATTGAATTCAATTGTAGGACACCCAGCTGGTGCTACAGAGAATTGCTTGATGTGTGAAAACCCCACACATCTGGTGTTAGAAGTAAATAGAAAGCCAACCTTTATTTCTTGTATTCTCTATAACTTATTCTTACCTTTTATCACCAAATGAGCTTAAGCTTCCCATTAGGCTATGTAATTGATTTCTTCATTTTCAAAATGTATTTTAAAAATATATCCAAATCATGATGGCAATATAGTAGAGTCAGGATAAGAGCAAACTGTGGAATGGGCTATCTACTTTGAATAATGACCCTACTGCTTATTAGCAATGATGCTGACTTCATCATTCCCACCCTCAGTTTCCTCACTGTAAAATAAAAATAATTATAGTCCCTGTGCCTCATGAAGTTGTACAGATTATATGAGATAATATCCTTTCTAATAAAATTGGCATCTCCTGCAAATCTGCAAAAATAAGTTTAATTATCTGTGCCCAAATTCAGTTAAAAAAATACTGAGTAACTGTTATGTGGTTTTGAAAATGGCCACATGGTTTTTGCCTTTAAGAAACTTACAACCTAGGTGTGATAAGACACGTACAAATAAAGAAGGAAACATATTAGCACCATAAGTGAGGTACAGATAAGGAGATCAGTGAAAGGCTTTCTGAACAAGGTGGCATTTGAAATAAACTTCATCAGGCAGAGTTAGTGGGGAGGATATTCCAAGCAGAAGCAATGGTTTGAGCCATGGATGTTTGAAGGTGGGAAATAAAGGCATACTTAAAGTATAGTAAATAGACTACTAATAGTTGGAGCATAGCTTCCTTGTTTGGTAGTAATGGGAGATGAAGCTGAAAGGGTTGGTTGTGGCCATGGTTTAAATACCATGTTGAAGGGTGCAGTTTCTTGTTTTTTTTTAGGGTTTTTTCCCCAAACATTAAGCAGGTAGGTTGAACACACAATGGTAAATAAAAACAGACATGATCATTGCCCCATGGAGTTTATGACCTGGCATTAATATATTAACCATAGACATACATATGAAATTGCAACTGTGATAAATAGTAGCAAACAAATAATAAAAGGTACTTTGTGCTCTGCAGGCATTTAAGGAAAAAAAAATTGACCTTTACAAGGAAATCAGGGAAGGTTGCATTTTAAAAAATGGCGAATTGAGATCAGAGGAATGAGCAGCAGTTAATTAAGTGAAGAAAGATAAAGAAAGGTGGAAAGAATGTTTTAGGTAGGGAGAATAGCATGGATAAAGGCCCTTATTGGGTGGGAGGGGGGACATGTCAATATGAGGGACTGAAAGAAGGCCAGGGTGGTAGGAGCAGAAAGAGGTCAGGCTTTGTAGACTTCAAGGACTTATGTCTTTATCTTAAGCAGTGATAGGACATAATTAGTTTTAATTTTGAAAGTACAATTCTAGCCGTAGTGTGGAAAGTGAATCAGTAACGTCCAGTTTAAATGGTTCTATAAATTCACACATTGATGTAACACTTCTGCACCAAACACATATCAATGATAGGTGAAATATAGAAACCGAAAACAAAAAAGATGTTGCCAAGCTAAAAAAACAAGATAGAACATTCAAAGCAAAAAAATCTTAAGTAGAGCTGAAACCACAGACTTGCTTATCTCTGTGTCCCAGAGCAAGCATAAGGAGGCAGGGAATTCAATTCCTCTGGGGAAACAGAGACCCAAAGTGTGCCACCCAAGATGGGTGCAAAGCCAGATTTACTGCTTAAAGATGCAGCAAGGATGAGGCTCCTCAAAGTGGCCAAAGAGGCTGAGATAAAGAAAAAACCCATTAACTACTATTTGAAGTTATGGTCTGTAACTAGCTGTAAAGCCAGGAAGGCAGATACGAACAACCCAACAGTGATTGGATCTATGATATTCCCCATTTCAAAACAGGGCTCAGAAAGTAGAAGGATGAATAATCCCAAAACTTTTGGGCAGGGACAGCATCAGCATAGAGTAAGTTAAGGAGAGAGGAAATATAACAGAGAGAAAGGACAAATAAAAACTCTTAACTAGAAAATGAGTTTGCAAACCAGAATTCCAAAATGTGAAAAAATTTAATGCTAGGACAACAAAAATCAACAATTAAGACATAAATTTATAAATGAAATTAATTCTGTGAAAGTTTTAAATATTTTAAGATGTTGAACATGTTCAGATACACATGCATATATTCCATTTAAGATGAACAAGATAATGTGAAACAAAAACTGGCAGAAATGAAACACAAACAGATAGATGTTTTAAAAAATCAGTTAGAAATCTTGAATGAATAAGTTATTAAATAAAGAATTCAACAGTTGTGATAAACTCTAGCCTGGTCACAAAGAAAGAAAAAAATTATGAATTGGAAGTTGGTACTGAGATATTCACCCAAAATACAGCACAGAAATAGAGATTTAGAGATGGAGAGACTAAGTTGGAAGTGGATTATGGAGATGAGAAATTTTAAGAGATTTTATTGCTATTAATATCATAGTATGAGTAGATCTTTTTGTGGAGAGGAAGTATTATTATAATCGGAAAGTTTTCATTTAGATTAATCCTGTTACTTTATATATACAAGCAACTTCTGGGCATTTATGATTTAGAAAGACTAAATGAGAAAAATGGCCTACTGATTAAATTAAATGATGTCAGTTTGAGTTTGCAAGCTTCTTTTTCACATTAAAGAAATGGTACTGAAATAAAGAAATGGTACTGGCTATAATTACTTAACAAACACCAAAGACAATTCTGATACTCAAACCCACCATAGTATCTCTTTAAATCTTAGAGGGTTTACTATATAGGAGGTATAAGAGGTTATATACTTTCTCACAAGATTTTTGAGAACTGCAATGAAAAAAAAATTTTTTTTTGAGATAGGGGAAGGGAGGGAGAAAGAGATGGTGAGAAACATCAATGTGAGAGAGAATCATCAATCAGTTGCCTCTCATATGTGCCTGACCGGGACCAAACCTGCAATCCAAACATATGCCTTGATGAGGAATCAAACTGAAGACCTTTTGTTTCGCTTTGCAGGAGGACGCACAACCAACTGAGCCACAACAGTCAGGGCTATAATTATAAATTTTTAAAACAAGATCTAGTACTGCTATGGATTACTGTGGAGCTGAAGTAAAAACTCAGCTTACCCATTTTTGAGAGAGGTCAGGAATCATGAGTTCTGCTACCAAGCCTCTGAGCAATGTCAGAAAGCCTTAGTGATGCTGAGTTAGAGAGGCCTCTCTCCAGCTCACACACTGTTCTTCTGACCACTGCTGATGCTTACACAATCTATTTGCCTGGTCATAACAAGGATATTGTGAAAAGCACTCAGAGTTCCCACATGGCCATGCACCACCAGGGCCCACAAGAAAAATCTCTTTGGTTTAAATACTAGCTTTAGTGGGAGAAACCTAGTTCTTTTTGCCGATGCAGTATAGAATTACAGATCAGCAGGCCCACTAGTATGTAAGCAGGATTTATTAGTGGTATGTTCTCATGGAAGAGAACAGGCCTTGCTGAGGTGGGATGAAAGGCAAGAGCCCCATGTGCTTTGTCTGAGGACTTGTAAAGTTGGTGGGATGGGGGTGAAGAAGTGACATACTGACTGACGGGTAAAGATGGTGCCAGCTTTCCCGGGGGGACATGACTACCCAAACTTGGGTATGTTTGGGGTCTGTTAGCCCAAATCCTTATCTTGCTCCAGGCTCCATTTGTTCATCTTGTTGTAAAACATATGTGACAGGAAGCAGTTAAAGTTGAAGCAGTTACCCAAAGTTATTTACAGGTTCTTTCTGTAAGCATTAGGGGTTTCCTCATAAAACAGATAGTGACCAGAGGCAGGCAATTAACCGAAGTTGTTTTATGGGCTTTTTCTCTGGGCACTGGGTACTCCCTCCTCTTCCCTCTTCCAGGCCTTAGGATGCATATACAGTTTCAAGGCTTTCTTTCCCAATAGCGAAATGATACACAGAATTTCAAAGACTTTCCTCCCGCAGTGCTAACACTGTGTTTCTTGTGATGTTGGAACACCTGGCAATATTATTGGACCAGGCTCAGGACTGCTGAGTTAGTGGGTGAGACATGCCTCCTGCCTCCCCGCCCCGCCTTGGTTTACTATCCATCCTGCTTTAGTGCTAAAAGGTGTTTCCTGGCAACCAGGACACTAGACACTGGCCAGCAACAACAGCAGTCTCAGAGTTCTTCCCATGCTATCTCCTGCCTCATTAGGACTAATAGTATTCTCCCTAAATGACTCGTTTCTAGTTGATCTTATAAATTATATGATTCCTACAAATTAATCTGTCTTATAGTGGAAATAACTTCCTCGAAAGGTATGCCAGAATTGGGCATCCTCAGGCTCCTCCACTTTCTGTTCTCTCCCCACTCTTTCTGCCCCTATCCCAGCACCTTTGAGAATCTCTTGAGTAAAGAGAGGTGTTCAAGATGGGAATGGAGGGTACTTCTGTAATGATGTGCAGGCACATAAAAGGATGAACCCCCCACTCTTTCAGCAATTATGTTTTCATCTTAAAGTGTGTTGACAGTATTTATAGCCAAATTAATAGAGTACATTATGGTATGAATTTTGTGACCCACCCTCAAACCTCTTATTTTTCCCAAGCTAATTTTACCTTTGTGCTCTTTTCTTATTTTAACTTAGTTTAAATTTATTTTATTTTCTGCATTGTGTATATTATTATAACCATTTAATATCTCTTATGGAACAAAGTTGGGCAGAAAAAATCTGTAAATAAAGAATATCCACTTTGGAAGTGAATATGATATAGCCGTCCTAAAACTATTTAGAAAAAAAAAACATGTCTAGATAAAACTGCAATAAAAACTTAAAATTTGAATCAACTAATCTTAATTGTATTTGACTGTAAGAAAAACCAGCCTTTACAAGTCTACAATAGAAACTATTTTAACAGAAAAAAAAATTTTATCTTAAAATAAATAATACAAAAGTTAATAATAAGGTGTTACCATTGCAGTAAAATTAGGTAAGAATAGTTTATATAGATTCAAAAACATTTTTAAGTAAATTTACTACTTACTCTGGAATTGCTGCTTACCTTATAGATTTAACAAATATATATTTTTAATTTTTGTTTAAAGTGATTATTATAGTTTCATAGATAGCTTCTACCTACCACATCCCTGAGAAGCGTGTTTTAAAATACTGTCATAGAAGCAAGGTACACACAATAATGACTCACAAAGACACCCTCACCACACCCCCGAATAGTTATCTCACAAATGTTATCAGTGACACATCAAGAGGAGAAGCAACATGCCATTAAGATTTTGGGAGCTTGACCACGCTATGTTCCTAACAATGCTGCTCTAAGATACTGGATCACCTGACTAATGCAGTTGGGGAAATTTTGTTTCAAACAATATGTAAAGTATACCTTTTGGGGAGATTTGAAAAGAAATATATTTGAGGCCAAATTCACTACAGAAACTTTGCCTTTATCTTCCTACTTACTCACTTGATCACATCACTAAAAACCCACCTATCTGACAGTTGATCATTGAATTCATTAGCAGCTGGTACACTTAAGAATAATCTGAGCCCTGGCTGGCGTAGCTCAGTGGATTGAGCAAGGGCTGCGAACCAAAGCATCGCAGGTTTGATTCCCAGTCAGGGCACATGCCTGGGTTGCAGGCCATGGCCCCCAGCAACCACACATTGATGTTTCTCTCTCTCTCTCTCTTTCTCCCTCACTTCCCTCTCTAAAAATAAATAAATAAAATCTTTAAAAAAGGAGAATAATTTGGAGCGGTGCAGACTATTCTAGCAGTCATATGACAAAACAGAATGCCTACAATGCGTCAGGCAGGTGGAATGGGTAGAATAGCAGGTGGATAAGAAAATCTAGTCAGTCTGGCATTGCTTAATTTGGGGCAACATGATTTCCCTGAGTTATGATATTATGAAAGATGAATAGTAAGAAAAAAAAGAACCATTTTTTATGTCCTTCAGTGAATCCTTGATTGGCATCCACTAATGCCTATTTATTTCCCCAAGTCTCTTAGAGTAAGCCAGATGTAACTCTTTTTTTAAAAAATATTTTTATTTATTTTTAGAGAAGGAAGGGAGGGAGAAAGAGGGAGAGAGAGAAACATTGAAGTGCGGTTGCTGGGGGCTGTGGCCTGCAACCCAAGCATGTGCCCTGACTGGGAATCAAACCTGCGACACTGGTTCGCAGCCCTTGCTCAATCCACTGAACTATGCCAGCCAGGAGATGTAACTCTTTTAAAAATAAGGAGTAAAGATTAGATTTACTTTGTCCCCCTCCCCACCATGTAATAAGTATATAGATTAGCCCTTCCTAAACCCTAGTGAAATAGTACTTAAATGCTGCTACCTGATTAGCTTCCTTAAGATTCACAGTTCAAGTGTAGGTTTCCACTAATTTTTTTTTTTTAATTTTAGGCTTACGAATACATACCAACAATGACTTATCTGAGTGATTATTTCATATTTTCTAGAGCAGGGGTGTCAAACTCATTTTCACCAGGGGCCACATCAGCCTTGCAGTTGCCTTCAATGGGCCAAATGTCATTTTAGGACTGTATCAATGTAACTACTCTTTAACTACAGGCAAGGAGCTCAGCTCTGCCTCCAGGTAGAAGCAAGGTGCTGGGCCGTATGAAACAAGGTGCAGGGCTGGATTTGCCCACAGGCCTTGTGTTTGCCACCTGTGTTCTAGAGAGTAACATGCAATTGCATTGGTTTGATAATGTACAGAATTGCTTTCACACTCAGGTTTCCCCAACTAGCACATTTTCTATGGGACGGCTGACATATTTTTTAAAAAGTAGTACTCTATTTAACTTAAACCACCATAATGCTAATATAACTACTTGATAACTAACTGTTGGTTATGGGAATACGATAAACTTCTATTTTGAAAGTGGAAGAAGTATATTATTCTTAGGACCAAGTTTCAGTACCTTAAAATGAGTTTCCTATATTTAGTTTAAAAAACAAATTCCCAACCTAAGAATCACTAAGACTTCTAATGATTCTGAGTGTTTGACTTCAATAATTTCTTGTTTCTGTAAAGCAGTGTTAGTGCACTTCTGAGAAGCTGTTCTTGTTTAACAGTGGTTTTCAAAATATGGTCCCCAAACCAGCAGTATTAGCATTAACTAGGAACTTCTCAGAAATGTAAATTACAGCCCCACCCCAGATCTTCTGAATCAGGAACTCTGGGTGCAGGCCAGCAATCCCAGTTTAGCAATCTCTCCAGGTGATTCTGATGCACATTCAAGTTTGAGAAATCAAAATTCTACAATAAAAATATTAGTAAGGTTTATAATATTTAAGTTTTATTTTAAAGTTTCTTATCTTTAAAAATATAAAGTTTTTAAAAAATGCAATAAGTACTTGTAAAAATATCTAACTGTATAAAATCAAAAGTGAAGTCCCTCTTGGATTAAAGTTTAATCAGAAATAATTGGATTAATAACTCCTAGCCTGAAAAACACAGAACTAACCACTTCTAAGTTCCATTAGGAAGAAACTGTTGCTAACCAGTTGACTAATATTAAGAAAATGTTTAGGAGTAATCTCCAATCACTTGTCATTTCCAACCATTAGTAATCAACAAAACTTAATAAACTGGGAAAAATGATAAGTTTTCAATTCTAGATTACAATATAGAAAAATATTACTCAAACATGTTCTCAGAGCAGACATGGGATAGTATATTCTTTGAGGGAAATATAGCAGCATGACACCCAAGTTTTGAGGCCCAATGAATAAGACCAGCTGGCTACTTCTAAAACCAGCCCTTAAGAGAGCGGGAGGAACAATTACGGTATATGAAGAAGAGTATTTAAAAGTTAACAAGGTATAATAAAAATTCCTCTTCAATACCTAAGCTAACATTTGCCATTGCAAACACTATAAGGTATTTATGAGTTTCCTTGCTACTTAAACATTACTGAAACATAATGTCAAGCACAGTTTGTGTCAAACTCCACAATTTCTACAAATTTGGGCAAAAAACTGCCCAGAATTATACACATGTAAACACGGAGCACAATTTATTGTACCTGAGGTTCTTTATGTTATTGTAACATTTACAAGAGGTTATATAACTCAACAGGAAAAAAATAAAATAACTTGGGTGGCAGGGAAAAAATGAAAAAGTCACTGCCAAGTAAATGCTACTGGTAAATGACCTTTAATGGCTAATAACACTTGCCTTCTCCTCTCACTGTAGTAAAACCAACTAAAAGATGGCAATCAAAACAAATTCTGCAGTGTTTCAACCACACTGCTTTCTATTCAATGGCCCAAGCATGCTGTAAGAATGAAAGCCTTCAGTGCTGATGTCTGGCCATAATTCTTTTAAATCACAATGTAAGTTTTCATTCTGTGAAACCATTTTAACCAATTCTCAGTTATCTACAAAAATAGGGAGCAAAGTTTTGAACAGCTAGCAAGATTAACTAAAATGATGTACACCCTCTACAAGACAAACTTATGAACAACTGAAAATCCAAACTGCAAAAGGAACAAGGGACAAAAATATTAGGACTGAATCATGTCCTGAGTAGGTGGGTGGCGGGGGGTAGTTGAGGAGGAAGGAGAGAAAGGGAGAGAAAATGAGAGAGAAAATGCACGATAAATAGCTTTCCACATTATACTCTTTTGTTTTCTGGGTGAAAGGTTAGTATGTTGTTCCTGTCCCCTCAAGGCAATCTCACATCACATGTTACTAATGATGACTTGCTAGCTCAAGAAAAAAACAAAACAAAACCCATTTTACAATGAATGCTGTGAAAGTATGAGTCACAAAGACTATAGAATTCCTACTTGATCACTCTAGAAAAAATGACCAACAAATGCATCAGTTCTTTCCACATAAAACTACAGTGAAGGAATTTGATATTGAGAAAAAAGAACCTAGGCAAACACAGTTTGCATTGTCATGTTGAAACTCATTTCTGCTCCTGGGCTAGATGTGACTAATGTAAGCAGCAGCACATCACCAACCTCAGTGTGGTAGTTATTAGAGTTGTTCAAATACATGAATTATCTTTTTCCTTTCGGAAACGTGGCAGAATTGCTTTTCCCACCCTGCTAAGCTCAGGGGTAGCTATGTAACTTGTGTTACCTGCTAATAAAGGATGAGCAGAAGCTTCGTGTGTCAGTGTGCACTTTACCACTTTCCCGTTTCCCTTTGTCACAGTGACTGGCAATATTCCAGAAAGTTATTTTGTGTCCTAGAATGAGGATGATGACACAGATGACCAAGAATGGACACATAGCAGGAAAAAGAAATAATTTGTTTTAAGCCACTGAAATTTTAGGTTTATTGCTGCAGCATAACCTAACCTATCCTGACTAATATAACGAGTCTTTTATTTTCTCTATATTATTGATACATTTTTTACTTAGTTACTTTACAGAGAAGTTGGCCCTTATTTAAAAACTCAACTTTAGATTTTAGGCATCAGTTCAAAAATAATGGAGACCCCAAAATGAAAAAACTGAAAAAGTAAACTGTCAGTTATTTAAATTAGAAGACTAAACACATCATAAAAAACTACCATGCTATTTCTTCTATAGTGTAAAGGCCATGGACAACTAAATGCACTCACAAGGTTGCTGGATTGTTTTATTTTTTCCTTTTAAGTTTATTTAACTGTGTACCGGGTAACTGCAGTAAGTGCTTTTTACGGATTAGCTCATTTAATCTTCATATAAGGCAACTGGGAGTTAAATAACTTAGTCCAATTCTCATAGCTAGCAAGTAAGAATAGCTGCAAGTGAAGTAAGAATAAAAAGAAGTCTAGTCTTTCAGAGTTAACCCTGTAAAGCAAATGTTATTTCTAACAGGTTATAATTTACTGTATATACATCTGTTCATCCTCTCATTCAGTAAGTATCTAGTGAGCACTTATTATGCTCAAGACCCTTTTCGCAGTGCTGAGGATATAACAATGAGCAAGACACATTAGATCTTTAATTTCAGGGCATTTATAATGAAGAAGACATATAAAGAAAACAAAGACATGTATAGGTAATTGTAGATACCAAGTGCTATGAAAAATTAAATCAGTTATTTATTGCTGTGTAATAAACTACCCCAAAACTTGAGTTAAAATAACCACTTAATTTCTCATAATACTATGGGCTGGACTCAGCTGGACAGTAATTCTGTTCCACATGGTATTGGCTAGGCCCATTCATGTTCTGTATCCACAATCAGTTGGCAGGCTGCCTGGAGGCTATCTGGTTCTGGATGACCTTGCATGTCTAAAGTCTTAGGATGATTGCGAGCTCTTCTCTCTTTCTCTCTGCATGCTGCTCCCCACTCCCTTCATATGGTATCTCATCCTCAAGGAGACTAGCTTGGGCTTATTCACAAGGTGGTGGTTCCTAAAGAGTGACAGCACAGCTGCATGGCTTCTTAAGCCCTTGCTTGGAAGTCCCACAATATCACTTCTACCACATTCCACTGGTCAAAGCAAGTCATAAGACAAGCCGAGATTCAGGAGATGGGGAGATAGACTCCATTCTCCTGAAGAGAGAAACTGCAGAGAATGTGTGCCCATTTTTAATCTACATAGTGGTAACTTAGGTTGCTATAATTGAAAATACAGGAAGAGGGTGGGTGTGCAGAGTGGTGTTACTGCAGAACCAGGGAAGATATTTGAGGTGCTGATAATGGCCCAGCCATTTGAAGAAGGAAAAACATTAAAGGCTGAAGGAGTAGCAAGTACAAACATCTTGAGGTGGGTATGGGTTTGGTATGTTTGAAGAACAGGAAAAATTCTAGTGTAATTCAGTGAAAGATAAAAGAGAAAAAAATCAGAGATGAAGTTGCAAAGAGAAGCAAAGATCACATGATAAAAGGTACTATAATCCATGATAAGAAACTGGAATTTATTCTAAGTGAAATGTAAAGTCACGGAGGCAAGGGTGAAAAAGTAAGGAGCCCACTTGGAGTTTAGGTGAAAAATGATACTAATGGTGGTGGAAAGAAGTCATTAGATTACAGGATGTTTTGAGGGGTTATGACCAATAAAATTTGACCGTTAACTGGATATGGGGCAAGTGAACAAGACTAATTGAGACTAGAATCCTTGTTTTTTTTTTTGGCTTGAGCACTTAGGTGGGTAGTGGTACCAATTACTCTCTTTAGCTTAAGAAGGTAAATATAATTTAATTTCCACATCTCCTTATCGATGCAGTGCCTTTCCTCAGAAGTATTTGTAAAAGTTCAAATAACATATTGTTGGGGGGGTCAGTGTTCATACAAAAGAAACATGTGACCTAAAACTGCTCTAAAAAATTACGTTTATCAAATTAAAAGAAAAGAAACCCAATCCAAGAAAACCCAAAACACTGTATCTTACAGCAGGTAATGAGAAAGATGTTAGTCCAAGTACTTTATAAAGGCTGACTCAAGGGCTAATATACAAGGGTTTATAACTAACACTTTTTAATTTAGTAATTATTTCTCCAAAATTAAAACATAGTCAGCCCTGGCTGGCATAGCTCAGTGGATTGAGCACGGGCTGGGAACCAAAGTGTCCCAGGTTCAATTCCCAGCTAGGGTACATTCCTGGGTTGCAGGCCATAACCCCCAGCAACTGCACATTGATGTTTCTCTCTCTCTCTCTCTCTCTCTCTCTCTCTCTCTCTCTCTCTCTCTCTCTCTTTTCCCTCTCTAAAAATAAATAAATAAAATATTAAAAAAAAACATAGTCTGTAGAACTAAATGTTACAAAATCATTTTTGCAATAGTTATTTTAAAAAATTCTTACCCAAATATGTTGGGTAAATATTCTCCATTCTAACATTCCAAGTACATTTGTTTTTTAAAGATTTTATTTTTTATTTTTAGAGAGAGGAGAAGGGAAGGAGAAAAAGAGGGAGAGAAATATCGATGTGTAAGAGATACATCGATCGGCTGCCTCTTGCACACCCCCTATAGGGGATCTGGCCCGCAACCCAGGCATGTGCCCTGACTGGGAATTGAACCAGTGACCTTTCAGTTCGCAGGCCAGCACTCAATCCACTGTGCCACACCAGTCAGGGCTCCAAGTAAATTTTTAAGAAAAGAGTCACACACAAACACAAGAATCACTGTTAAGAGACAACAGGCTGTACACTATACTATGAAGTTCGTGTTTAGATAATGTAACCATTAGTCTAATCATGTTCCTAGCACTGCCATTATTGGCCTCCAGTCATATCCTCATACTTTAAAACTGTTTCTGGAATGGAATAGGTGCTTAATAAACAACAACTGAATCTGTGTTGTTATTTCCCATGATATGCTTTGTCCTTCTCTAAATGTAGACTATGTAATTAATCTGCCAGTCACTTCTTAAAAATGAAACTATAAACCAGAACTTTTCTAGGAATTAGAAAACAAATATTTTTTAAAGCAGAATACATTTTACATTAAAAAAACATCTACAGAGTGAGTAGCAAGTCTTATCATGCCCTGATTTATAGAAAGTTAAATAAATTAGAAAGGGCCAAGGTTAGCCCATCTGAATCTCACTATACTATAAATTATGTTGGCTTATCATCTACTCAAGACTGTTACTCTAAAAATGCAGACACTATGCATGTAGAAACTAAAATTCTTAGAAGAAAACAGGCATAAACCTTCATGACCTTAGATTAGGTAATAATTTCTTAAATATGACAACCAACAAAAGAAAAAAATAAACTGGACTTCATAAAAATTTAAAATTTGTGTGCTTCAAAGATTGCCATCAAGAAACTGAAAAGACAATCCAAATGGGAGAAAATATTTCCAAATCATACATATGATAAAGGTCTAGTATTCAGAATATATAAAAAATTACAATTCAAAAATAAAGACAAATAAGCATATTTAAAAATGGACAGGAGACTTTAATAGACATTTATCCAAAGAAGATATACAAATAGCCAATAAGCACACAAAAAGATGCTTAATGTCCTTAATGTGTCATTAAGAAATGCAAATCAAAGCCACAATCAGATACTACTTCATACCTACTAGGATGGCTATAATAAAAAAAGACTGGTAATAACAAGTGTTGGTGAGGATGTACAGAACTTAGAACTCTTCTTACACATTGTCGATGGGGATGTAAAATGGTGCAGCTAGAGAGATCCAACGTGGCAGCAGAGTAGGTAGAAGCTACACTCACTTCCTCCCAGGACCAAACTGAAATTACACTAAATTATAGAACCATCATCCTGAATAACCAACTGAAGTCTAGCTGAAGAGAAGTCTTACAACCAAGGATTTACAGAAGAAGCCACATCAAGACTGCTTCAAACAGGTTGTTGAGGGCTAGTCACCAGCAGCATCTTACACTGATCTGTACTAGAGTCCTTCCCAAGAGGCCCAGAACCAATACACCCAGTGACCAGCTTAAGACAACATCAGAGCAGGATCCAATAAGCTTCACAAGCACCATATCCAAAGGGAGATTTCCCGTAGGAACCAACTCCTGCTGAGGTGAATTCTGCTCCATGTAGTCAGCTCCTGCCCAGCAGCTTACATGCCATGGTCAGGGATGAGTCTCACAGCCAGCCTAAGGGTAGATCCCATGCACGAACAGGCCAATAGAAATCAAGACTCAATGACAACAAGAGGGCCCACATAACCCACATAAGAAGCATACCTGGAGTACCCAGCACAGGTGATTGAGAAGACTGTACCACTGGACCCCACAAGACACCTACTACCTAAGGCCACTCCATGAAGACTGGGAGTCATAGCAGATCTATCTAATACATAGAAACAAACACAAAAAGACAGCCAAAATGGAAGGACAAAGATACATGCCCCAAATGAAAGAACAGGAAAAATCTCAAGAAAAGAGCTAAATGAAATGGTGGTAAGCAATTTATCAGATACAGAGTTAATAGTAATGATTATAAGGATGCTCAACAACATGAAGGCCACAGAAACCATAAAAAAGGACCAGTCAGAAATGAAGACTATAGTATCTGAAATGAGTAATACACTGGAGGGAATAAACAGGTTGGATAGGGCAGAGGATCGAATCAGTGATTTGGAAAATAAGGTAAGAAAAAAACCACCCAATCAGAGCAGAAAAGGAAAAAACATTAAAAAATGAAGATAGTTTAAGAGACCTTTGAGACAACATGAAGGGTAAAAATATCCTCATCCTAGGGGTACCAGAAGAAGAAGACAGAGAGCAAGGGATTGATAATGTGTTTGAAGAAATAATTGGTCCTGGCTGGGTAGCTCAGTTGGCTGGAACATTATCGTGACTCACCAAGGTTGCAGGTTTGAACTCCAATCAGTGCACATACAAGAATCAACCAATGTATTATGCATAAAAAAGTGGAACAACAAATTGATATTTCTTTCTTTGTCTCTGTGTATGTGTCTCTCTCTCCCCTCCTTACTCTCCTTCTCTAAAAATCAATCAATCAATAAAAATAGTAGTGAAATAATGACCAAAAGTTTCCCTAACCTGGTGAAGGAAAAAGACACACAAGTCCAGGAAGTGCAGAGTGTCCCTAGCAAGATGGACCCAAAGAGCCCCACACCAAGGCACATCATAATTAAAATGGTAAACATTAAAGACAAAGAGAGAATCTTTTTTTTTTTAAAGATTTTATTTATTTATTTTTAGAGAGGGAAGGGAGGGAGAGAGAGAGAGAGAGAGAGAGAGAGAGAGAGAGAAACATCAATGTGTGGTTGCTGGGGGTTCTGGCCTGCAACCCAGGAATGTACCCTGGCTGGGAATTGAACCTGGGACACTTTGGTTCCCAGGCCGCGCTCAATCCACTGAGCTATGCCAGCCAGGACAAAGAGAGAATCTTAAAAGCAGCAAGGGAGAGCTTCCTTGAAAGCTCCCTTACAAGGGAGCTCCAATAAGGCTGTCAGCTGATTTTGCAACAGAAGCATTTTAGACCAGAATGGACTGGCATGAAATATTCAAAGAAATTAAAAGCAAAGACCTACAACCAGGACAACTCTATCCAGCAAGGCTATTACTTAAAATCAAAGGTGAAATAAAGAGCTTCCCAGACAAAACAAACAAACAAACAAACAACAGAAACCCTAAAGGAGTTCATTAACTATCATACTGTATAGTGAGAATTGTTAAAGGGCCTGTTTTAAGAAGAAGAAAAAAAGGAAATAAAAAAAGGAACATAGGGATAAAGAATACAATGGCAATAAATAAGTACTTATCAATAATAACAAGTGTAAATGGATTAAATGCTCCATTCAAAAGACACAGGGTAGGTGAATGGATATGAAATCATGATTCATATACATGCAGTCTACAAGAGATCCATCTAATAATAAAAGATACACACAGACTGATTCACAAAGTGAAAGGATGGAATAAAATATTCCATTTTTTTGTCTTTCAGACAAAATGAGTCCACAAGGCAAACAGTGACCATAAACCACATACTGGATAAGATGGATTTAATTGATATTTATATTTATAGAATATTTCATCCTAAATCAACAGAATATACATTCTTCTCAAATGCACACAGAACATTCCATAAGACAGACCACATGTTAGGACACAAAACAAGTCTTAATACATTTAAGAAGACTGAAATCCTATCAAGCATCTTCTTGGATCACAGTGGTATGAAACTAGAAAGTAATTACAATACAAAAAACAATGAAAAACATTCAAAAACATGGAGGCAAAATAACATGTTATTAAACAATGAATAGGTTAACAATGAGATCAAGGAGGAAATCAAAAGTTATCAGGAAACAAATGAAAATGAACACACAACAACTGGAAATCTATGGGTACAGCAAAAGCAGTAGTGAGAGGGAAGGTCATAGCATTACCAGTGTACCTCAAGAAGCAAGAAAAATCTCAAATAAATGATCTAACCTCACACCTAAAAGAACTAGAAAAAGAACAACAAGGCACAGAGTGAGAATAATGAAGATCAGAGCAGAAATAAATAACAGGAAAAAAAAGGATCAATGAAACGCAGAGCCAGTTCTTCAAAAAGATAAACAACATTGACAAATCTTTAACCAGACTTATCAAGAAAAAAAAGAGGACCCAAATAAATAAAATCAGAAATAAAAGAGGAGGTAACAAACAACAACACAGAAATACAAAGGATTGTAAGAAAATACTATGAACAGCTACATGCCAACAAATTGGACAACCTGGGCGAAATGGAAATTCCTAGAAACGTACAATTTTCCAAAACTAAATCAGAAAGCATAAGAAAACTTGAATAGATCAATTACAACTAATGAAATTGAAGCAGTAATAATAATTTAAAAAAACCCTCCCAGTAAACTAAAGTCCAGAACTGGATGGCTTCACAGGTGAATTTTACCAAACATTCAGAGAAGAATTAATACCTATCCTTCTCAAAATATTCCAAAAAAATTCAAGAAAAGGGAGGACTTCCAAGCTTTTTTTACAAACCAGCATTATCCTAATTCTAAAACTAGGTAAAGACACTACAAAGAAAGAAAACTATAGATCAATATCCCTGATGAATATAGTTGCTAAAATCCTCAACAAATATTAGCAAACCAGATCCAGTAATACATTAAAAAGATCATATACCATGATCAAGTCAGATTGATTCCTGGGATGCAAGGTTGATACAGTATCTACAAATCAATAAAAGTGATATACCACATAAACATAATGAAGGATAAAATCCACATAATTTTATCAACAGATGCACAAAAGCATTTGATAAAATTCAGCACTCATTTATGATAAAAACTCCCAGGAAAGTGGGAACAGAGGGATCATACCTCAAATAATAAAGGCCATATATGAGAGACCCACAGCCAATATCACTCAGTCGGCAAAAACTAAAAGCATTTCCTGCTCTGGGTGTGCAGCTCTCAGTTGGTTGGAGTGTCATTCCACACACTGAAGGGTTGAAGGTTCTATCACTGGTTAGGGAACATACCTACGTTGGGGGTTCAATCCCCAGTTGGGGTGCATGTGGGAGGCAATCTATTAATGTTTCTCTCTCACATCTCTCTCTCTCTCTCTCCCACCCCCTTTAAAATCAATAAAAATCAATAAACATATCCTTGGGTGAGGATTAAAAAAAAAAAAAAGCATTTCCCTTAAGATCAGGAACAAGAAAGGGAAGTCCGCTTTCACCACTTTTATTTAACATAGTACTTGGAAGTCCTCACCACAGCAATCAGACAAAAAGAAGAAATAAAAAGACTTACAAATTGGAAAGGAAGAAGTAAAACCATCATTATTTGCAGATGATAAGATATTGAACATTAAAAACCCTAAAGACTCCACAAGAAAACTACTAGAATAAACGAATTTGGAAAAGTAGCAGGATACAAAATTAATATTCAGAAATTGGTGGCATTCTTATACACCAATAATGAACTCTCAGAAAGCAAAATTAAGAAAATAATCTCATTTACTATTGCAACAACAACAAAAAGAAATGTACTTAGGGATAGAATTAAACAAGGATGTAAAAGACTTGTACTCAGAAAATTATAGGATACTGAAGAAAGAAATTGAGGAAGATACAAATAAGTGGAAGCATACACTGTGCTCATGGATTAGAAGAATTAGCATCATTAAAATGTCCACACCACTAAAAGCAATCTTTAGATTCAACACAATTCCTATCAAGGTTCAATGACATATCTTACAACTCTAGAACAAATACTCCAAATATTTATATGGAGCCAAAAAAGACCCCATAGAGTCTTGGCAATCTTGAGAAAGAAGAACAAAGCTGGAGGCATCATGATATGTTATATCAAATTATATTATAAGGCTACTAGGCTACTGTTATCAAAACAGCCTGGTACTGGCATAAATACAGACATATAGACCAATGGAACAGAACAGGGAGCACAAAAATAAACCTATGCTTTTACGTGCAATTAATATTTGACAAAGGAGGCAAGAGCATAGAGTGAAGTAAAGATAGTCTCTTCAATAAATGCTGTTGGGAAAATTGGACAGACCACCCACTTACAACACACACAAGAATAAACTCAAAATGGATAAGAGACTTAAATGTAAGTCATGAAACAATAAAAATCATAGAAGAAAACACAGGCTGTAAATCCTCAGACATCTTTTGCGGCAATTTTTTTGCCAACATGTCTTCTTGGGAAAGGGAAATAAAGGAAAAAATAAACAAATGGGACTACATAAAGTATGGAGCTTTTGCACAACAAAAAAGAAAAAAGAAAAAAAAAACATAAAAAATGAAAAGGCAATCCACTGTATAGGAGAACGTGTTCACCAATGATACATCTGACCTTATTTCCAAAATATGTAAAGAACTTATACAACTCAACACCAGGGAGACAAAAAACCCAGTTAAAGAATGGACAAAGGACCTGAAAAGACACTTCTCCTCCAAAAAGGACATACCAATGGCTAACAGATATATGAAAAAATGCTCAACACCACTAATCATCAAAGAGATGCAAATAAGAACCACAATGAGATATCATCTCATATCTGTCACTATGGCTATCATCAGTAAGTCAACAAACAAGCGCTGGCGAGGATGCAGAAAGCAGGGAGCCTTCATACACTGTTGGTGGCAATAGAGACTAGTGTAGCCACAGTGGGAAACAGAATGGAGTTTCCTCAAAAAATTAAAAATGGATCTGCCTTTTGACTCAGTGATCCCACTTCTGGGAATAGATTCTAACAAACCTGAAACACTAATTCAAAAAATATATGTACCACTATATTCACTGTAGCACTATTTACAATAGTCAAGCTCTGTAAACAGCCCAAATGCCCAGCAACAGATGAGTGGATAAAAAAGCTGTGGTACATTTACACGATGGGACACTCCTCGGTCATAAAAAATAAAGAAGGAACATTTTACCTTTTGTAACAGCATGGATGGACCTGGAGACTATGATGCTAATTGAAATAAGCCAGTTAGAGAAAGACAAATACCATATGGTCTCACTCATCTACAGAATCTAATGAACAAAATAAACTGACAAACAAAATAGAAACAGAGGCATGGACACAGGGAACAGACTGGGAGATGTCAGAGGGGAGGTGTTGGGGGACTGGATGAAAGAAGGAGAAGGGATTAAACAAAAAAAAAGCATATATATGACACAACGGCATAGACAACAGAGTGGTAACAGCCAGAGGGAAAGGTGGGTGTAGGCAAATACAGGAAAGGGAAGAAAATGGGAAGAAAAGGGAAGAAAAGAGACTGCTTGGGGCAACAGGCACATGATTCAATGTGTGTATGATGTTTTGAGTTGTACACTTGAAACCTATATGGTTTTACAAACCAATGTCACCTTAATAAATTCAATTAAAAAAGAGGATATACAGATGATCAACAGACATATGAAAAGATGCTCAATGTCAGTAATTACCAGAAAAATGCAAGTTAAAACCACAACAAAGTATTACCTCCCACTTGTGAGAATGGCCATCATCAATAAATCAACAAACAGCAAGTATTGGTGAAGATGTGGAGAAAAGGGAACCCTCATGCTCTGTTAGGGGGAATGCAGATTGGTGTGGTATCACCCCAATAAATTCAATGAAAAGGAAAAAAATTAAATGGTGCAGGTGCTTTGGAAGTTTGCCAGATCCTCTAAAGGTTAAACAGAGAGTAACCATATGACCTAGTAATTCCACACCTAGATAATTTATGTATATCCAAGAGAATTAAAAACATGTCCATACAAAAACTTGTATATGAGGTGTTCAATGTAGCAGTATTCTTAATAACCAAAAGTAAAAATAATCCAAATGTCCATAAACTAATGAATGAATAAAATGTGATATATCCACATAATATTATTCAGCAATAAAAAGAAATGAAGTACTAATTCATGCTTTATGCTAAGTGAAAATATGAAATGTCTAGAACAGGCAAATCCATAAAGACAGAAAGGGGATCCGTGGTTGCCAAGGACTAAAGGGAAGGAGTTGGGAATAACTGCTAATGAGTTGGGGGACACTTTGCGGGGAATGAAAATGTTCTGGAATTAGATAAATTCCAGCTGAAAAACTTTGTGAGTATACTAAAATCCAATGAACTGTACATTTAATGGAATATATGGTTTATATATTAGATCTCAATAAAAGAAAAATAAAACTAATGTAGACACTAAAGAATTGAGATATATGACTTGGTCAAGACACTAAATTATGTCAAAAATGAAATCTAGTCAGGGACTTTACTATCTCCAATTCCATTTAGTATATCTGTGCTTGTATGAATATCAGAAATTAGAAAATTAACCACTGGTTTAGTAATCATTTTTAAGCAAAAAAAAATCTCTTTTTCAGTAACCAACAAAATCATATATTAATCCATATAGTCCATACCCTATTCTTTTTTCAGAACCACAAGTAACATTTAAATATAAACCTTCATATCTGAGTTAGAGGCTCTTCCGACTCACTTTTAGCCGCCGCAGCTCTCTACAGCCTCATGGGGACGTGTTATATAGCTTCTCTTCTTAGAAACTGTTCTTCATCTTGAGTTTTTTATCACTTTTAGGACCAACACCAAAGGCAGACTGAAGAATACTCAGGCTCTACCTGTATTTCACATTTGATTATTGCTTTTTCTTTCAATGAATTAAACCATTCTATAAATTAATCAGCTTGAATATCTATGGGAAGCTTTTGGCAGACAGAAGTTTGCGGTCTGACAGCTTTTCAAAATGCAAAAAATAAAAAATAAAAGTTGTAACAACTTCTTGCTTTAAAATTCTGTTCCTTAGTCTAGAGAAATGTGTCGATTATCACTCCCTGTTACTGCATTGTTAGAAAATCTTCAGCAAAATTTTAAAGTTAAGATTAAGGTTAAAATTAAACAGTGTATGGACCTGCCAGTACAACTAACTCAAATGAGGTGACACGCGGATGAACAGACTATGTGCTGTGTGCAGCTAAAGTTGCCCATACCCATGCACTGACAGCCACCTGTAAGTCTCAACTCTACATGGGAGCTGGCAGATTTAAATAGTTATCTATATCTATCTATAAATAAATATAAGATGCATATGAAAGTTGAGAAAGTAAAATAAACTCACACCCAGAACTTACTTTTAGCTCCTTAATCTGTCACCCCTGGGAAGTAGGCTCTGAGATCAAGCCATGTGGTCATTGTCTACTCTCTAACGAATGTAAAAATGGTCTTGTCTCACTTATGAGCTTACAGAGAACAACGCTGTTTATACAATTAACCATTTATGGAAAAGGACAAAAAACAATTTGTAATATATTATGCAGAGTTCATGGGAAGAACAAAACTCATCTGTGTATCTGGCAATTTGGAAACTTCTCCACACAAACATGAAAAAAACTCAAGACTCAGAATTAGGATTTCTAATTCCCTTATCTATGCTTATAGGCAACTGTATTGAGAGAGATAAAGAAGACAAATAAGACAGTCAAGATTATTTCCTTCCTGAACTGTTTTAACGTGGCTTACAATTTATTAAAAATGTTTGACCTGAAAAATGGGGGGCAAAGCTGTCCAGCTCTTTTCACTTAGCAGGTTCATGGCACAAATGTAACTAAATAGTTTAAGCAATCATGTAAGAAGAGACCTTGAAGAAATGTGTTCTATTTGGGCACTTTTATACACTGTTGGTAGGAGTATAAATGGCTATAATAATGTGGGTAAGCAATTTGGCAACATGTAGTGAAACCTTTACAAATATCCATGCCCTTTGACTCAAGAGTTTTATTTCTGGGAATCTATTCTAAAGAAATCTAAATGTTCACAGATATCTTCTTCCAAGCATTATTCACCACAGTGAAGAACGGTAAACAAGTGAATATGTTCATGAACAGGGAAATGATTTAAAAATTGTGGTACATCCTTAAGATACAGAGTATTATACTTATTTCAGAATATTTACCAAGAATACTTCTTTACTTTCTCCTTTTCCTGATGTGGATTTTTTTCTTATTTTAAAGTAATATATACTCATTGTTAAAACAAAACAAAACAAAACTGAAATCCTCTCATTCTCTTATACAAGGTGGGTTGGGGACAAAAGTAGGTCTACAGTTGTTTGTATGGACACTAATACAGTAATCATAAATAATAATACAAAGATAAAGTGTGTTTCTCATACTCACTACTGTAAACCTACTTTTTGCCCCACCCTGTATTCTATCCCCAAAGTTAACTATTGTTCAGTTTTCACATGTATATAACTTTGAGAGATTTTCTAGACATATACAAACTTATCTAACAAACATTTCTATATTGGTAATCCTTTGTTTAGTTATTAACATAAGTGGAGCCATACTAAGCTTGCTGTTCTTCAATCTGTTTCTTACATTTATTTTGGCTTTTGTTCTATCTCGGCACATACAGATCCACTTCATTAATTGACATGAATGTCTTGGACTTCTGGCCAAGATGGGGGCATAGGTAGTCGCACTGTGCCTCGTCGTGCAACCAAAACTAAGGACAACAATTTACAAACAAAAAACAACCAGAACAGAGAGAAATGAACCGAATGGAAGTCTGACTACCATACATCCAGACTGGTAAGAAGGGGCAGAGTCGGAGGCCTACAGAGAGGGGTTGAGGGGTACCAGCAGGAAAAAGCAGCAGCTGGCAGATGTGGGCACACAGGGCACAGACAGCAGTTGGCAGACCTCAGAAGCGCAGGGGCAGCTGACCAACCGGTGGCAGACCCTGGGCACGGGAGGAAACGAGCAGACCCAGGGAGGTGTGCAAGGCTGCTGGCTATCAGCAGCCACACATTCGCATGCGGACAAACTAAGCAAAAATGGGCAGGGACACAGAGCAATCCAGGGACCCAGCGCCAGGAAACAAAGCCTAAAGGCACTGACTGAAAACACCTGTGGGAGTTGAGGCTGGGAGATTCTCTCAGCCTCACAGGAGGCTCCCTGGGGAGACCCAAAGAGTCTTGTTATGGAAAAGATGACTCAGATGGCCTGGGAGTTTACGAAGTGGGGTTTATTCACGCATGCGGACCCAGAGGAGATAAATCCAAATTCTGGGTAAAGAGCTTAAACTGGAGTTTGCTTATATTCTTGTTACAAGGCAAAAAGGGACGGGGGAACAACTGCTAAAAGCAAGCATACAGAAGCAGAAGCGAAGGTTAGTGTTTTGGCCTTGAGATAACTGCTTATCGGGAAAGGCTGCTGTCTGGGAACGGCTGCTGGTCAGCTCCTACCTAACAATGGCTACTGTTCAGCTATGTCCTGTCACAGTCTGAGAAAGTACACAACCCCACCCGCCCAGGAGCCAGCACCAGAAGGGCCCAATTTGCTTGTGAGAAGCAGCAAAGGGGACTGAAATCCTAGAGAGAGCGGAGCAGGCACCATTGTTCCCTCTTGGACCCTGCCCCCACATACAACCCAGCAACTGAGGTGCCCCGCCCTGGTGAACATCTAAGGTTCTGCCCCTCATATGTAACAGGCGCGACCAGACCAAAGGGAAAAAATAAAATAAAATAAAAAAGATGGCTCAAACAGAGTTAAAAGCCCCAGAGCCAGTTTTTTTAAGCAACCAAGAGATAGCCAACCTATCAGATGCACAGTTCAAAGCACTGGTGATCAGGACGCTCACAGAATTGGTTGACTTTGGTCATAAATTAGATGAACAAATGCAGGCTACAATAAGAGAAATGAAGGAAAATGCACAGGGAACCAATAGTGATGTAAAGAACACTGGAACTCAAATCAATGGAAGGGAACTGAAGGAAGAAAGGAACAACCAAACAGAAAAGAACGAAGAAACAAGAATTCAAAAAAATGAGGAGAGGCTTAGGGACCTCTAGGACATCTTGAAACGTTCCAACATCCGAATTATAGGGGTACCAGAAGGGGAAGAGGAAAAACAACAAGTGGAAAAGTTATTTGAACAAATAATAAAGAAGAACTTCCCCAATCTGGTAAGGGAAATAGACTTCCACGAAGTCCAGGAAGCTCAGAGAGTCCCAAAGAGATTGGACCTAAGGAGGAACACACCAAGGCACATCAGAATTACATTAGCCAAGGTAAAAATGAAGGAGAGAACCCTAGAAGCAGCAAGAGATAAGGAGACAGTTAAGTACAAAGGAGTTGCCATCAGACTGTCAGCTGATTTCTCAAAAGAGACCTTACAGGCAACAATGGGCTAGAAAGAAGTATTCCAAGTCATGAAAGGCAAGGACCTACATCCAAGATTGCTCTATCCAGCAAAGCTTTCATTTAGAATGGAAGGGCAAATAAAGTGCTCCTCAGATAAGGTCAAGTTAAAGGAGTTCAGCATCACCAAGCCCTTATTATATGAAATGTTAAAGGGACGTATCTAAGAAAAAGAAGATAAAAAACATGAACATTAAAAAAAGACATCAACCTCACAGTTAGTAACAACCATACCTAAAACAAAAGCAAACTAAGCCAACAACTAGAACAGGAACAGAAGCACAGAAATGGAGATCACATGGAAGGTTAGCAACAGTGAAGTGGAAGGAGGAGAGAGTGGGAAAAGGTATAGAGAATAAGTAGCATAGACAATAGGTAGAAAATAGACAGGGGGAGGGCAAGAATAGTGTGGGAAATGTAGAAGCTAAAGAACTTATGACACATGGACATGAACTAAAGGGGGGGAATGTGGGTGGGAGTGGGTGGGCAGGGTGGAGGGGAGTGAAGGGAGAAAATGGGACAACTGTAATAGAATAATCAATAAAGTATATTTTAAAAAATAAAAAAAATAAATGAATGTCTTAATATATATTGGGTCCTGGCTTGATAGATATTTAAGTTGATTAGCCGTTTCTGCTTACAAACAATACTATAACTAACATACTTGGATATTTAACTTAATGTACTAGTGTTCCTACAAGTAGAATTTCAACATTTTAGGCATTCAAAGTTAATGCCAAATCACCCTCCAAAAATATTGTACTAATGCCCTCCTCCCTACCTCTCCAAAACATTTGAAATACTGGATACTAGTAACTTTTAAATCTCTGCCAACCTAAAATATAAATATTTTAATTTGCATACCTATAAATATGAAAATAAGGTTAAACCACTTATCTTTGCATGGTTCATCTTTTTCTCATAGGTTTCTAAGAGTCTTTGGAACAGTTAAGAAATTAGCCCTTTGTTCTATGCCTTGTAAAAAATGTTTTCAGTTTGTTGTTATCTTTTAACAGTGCTTATAGTATTTTTACCATCTAGGAAATTTCTTCCAATTAGGGATCTTGAATCTTATGTGTGTTTCAAAGGCCCTTCCCATCTCAAATATAAAAGAAGCACATATTCTCTTCTATTCCTTTTATAATTTCATTTCTGTAATTTTCAACAGGTATAAGTTAAAATGTGGATATATAACTATTTCTACATTTGGAGCTCAAATTATGTAATAAAAATAGAAAAATATATCAAGGAAATAAATAAAACATTGACAGCGATTATTGCTAAATGGTAGAATTATGTATGATCTTCTCTTCTGTAATTCCCAAATTTTATAACATTACCTGTATAACTTTTATAATCAATAACTTTATAATCAGCAATCATGCATCACTTTTAATATCAGAAGAAAATAAAATTTCTTAAATTATCATATTTAAACATTTTCTTAAGTTTTTGATGGTACTGGCTTTAATTCTCAATCAAGTATTGAGTGCCTGACATATTTTGAGATTAATACTAAGGCGAAGCTTTGCATTTTCTTTTCGCTACATTGACATGATTGACATGACAGGAAAAAAAAGTCTTTTTTTAAAAAAAATATATTATTTATTTATTTTTAGAGCGGGGGTAAGGGAGGGAGAAAGGGAGAGAGAGAAACATCAATCAGTTGCCTCTGGCATACCCCCAACCAGGGGCCTGGCTTGCAACCCAGGCATGAGCCCTGGCCAGGAATCACACCGGCAACTTTTTACTTCGTGGATGACGCCCAACTCACTGACCCACACCAGTCAGGGCAGGGAAAAAATCTTAAATTGCCAAATAAATGTCTGTTGAAAGCAGGAATTATGGTTCCATTTGAGAAGTTCATTTCAATAATAATCACAATTAACAGTTACGCTTATTAAGTACTTACTATGTGTCAAGCTTACACGCATGATTAGCTCATTTACTTTTCACATCTTTTCTTAAAATGTGTTTTATTGATTATGCTATTACAGTTGTCCCAATTTTTTCCTCCTTGCCCTCCTCTGCCCAGTACCCTCATTACCTCCATCAAGTTCCCCCATACTTCATGTCCATGGGTCATGTGTATAAGTTTGTTGCCTATTCCAATTCTTATACTGTTCTTAATATTCATTCTCCCATTTCATCCCTACCAATATGTACTTCTTAGCCCTGCACCTTCCCCCCATATCTCCCCTTGCCCCTCCCAGCTGATAACCCTCCAAATAATCTCCATATCTGTGATTCTGTTCCTGTTCTGCTTATGTGCCTCAATTGTTTTTTAGATTCAATTGTTGATAGTTGTGCATTTGTTGCCATTTATTGGTTATAATTTTGATCTTCTTTTTCTTATATAGTTCCTTTTAATATTTCATGTAATAAGGGCTTGGTGATGATGAACTCCTTTAACTTTACCTTGTCCAGGAAGCATTTTATTGGCCCTTCAATTCTAAATGATAGCTTTACTGGATAGAGTAATCTAAGTTGGAGGTCCTTGCATTTCATCATTTTGAATTACTTCTTGCCAGTTTCTTCGAGGCTGCAAAGTTTCTTTTGAGAAATCTGCTGACAGTCTTATGGGAACTCCTTTGAAGTTAACTTGTTGCTTTTAAGATTCTCTCTTTATCTTTAAATGTTGGCATGTTAATTATGATGTGCCTTAGTGTGGTCCCCCTTGGGTCCAACTTGTTTGGGACATTCTGTGCTTCCTGGACTTGTATATCTATTTCCTTCACCAAATTAGGGAAGTTTTCTTTCCTTATTTGTTCAAATAGGTTTTCAATTTCTTGCTCTTTTCTTCTTCTGGTACCCCTAAGATTTGGATGTTGGTACATTTGGAGATGTTCCAGAGGATCCTTATTCTATTTTCATTTTTTGAATTCTTTTTCCTTCTCGCTGTTCTGATTAAATGCTTTTTTCTTCCTTATGTTCCAAATCTTTGATTTGAAGCTTGGCTTCATCCCTTCCATTGTTGGTTCCCTATGGATTTTTCTTTATTTCACTTAATGCAACCTTCATTTCTGCCTGGGTCTTTTTTATGCTGTTCAGTACCCAATGATTTCTTTGAGTATCATGATAACCAGTATTTTGAACTCTACAACTGATAGGTTACTTATCTCCATTTCATTTAGTTCTATTCCTGGAGTTTTGTTCTGTTCTTTCATTTGGGCCATGTTTCTTTGTCTCCACAATTTGGCAGCCTCCCTGTGTTTGTTTCTGTGTAGTGGGTAGAGCTGCTTTGACTCCCTGTCTTAGTAGCAAGGCCTATTATAGAAAAGACACCCATAAATTGTGTGGGGCAGAGCCTTAGGAAGTCTCCAGGGTGGGCCAACCCATTTCACCACTTTGTGGCTCCATGTGGGGGAGGGTTCAGAGAGGGGACAATGCCATCCTTAGACCCTGGAGTTTGCCCAAGAGGAAGCTGTCTCCCTGGCAGTCACCCCCTTGCCAGTCACTTCACTTTCTCCCCTTTTCCCTATATGCCACTTGTGCCCTTCCATTTGTTACCCTGGTGCTAAATCCCAGAGGGGGTGGGTCTGTGTGAGTCCTAAGTCCACTGCAAGCCCTTTAAGAGAAATTTCTTGAGAACTGCACAGTTTCTTCTGCTGCCCCAATCCCCCAGCCAGAAATTATGGGGACTTATCTTCCTGGTGCTGGTACCCTGGGCTGGGATCGCTCACTTCCAAGGTACCCCTCCTGATTTTTACCCACCACATCTGAATGTGGGATCACCAGTTGCACTGCTTCTCTGTGTCTCTCCATGCTTCTGCCCATCCTACCCATCTGGATGAACGTGGTTTCTTTAAATCCTTGGTTGTCGGACTTCCATACAGCTCAATGTTGTGATGAATCTGGGTGAAATTTGTTTTGTAGTTTAGCTGTAATTTTTTGCTGTGGTTGTGCACGGAGGTGAAGCGTCTTTACCTGCACCTCCATCTTGTCTAGAAATCTCCCTTTATTCTTAAAGCGCACTGGTTTTGATCAAACCCTCCAAAATCTCCCCACTCTCACTGAATGCCTGGATGTAGTGGATGCTTGGACCAGAATCTGCTCTATTTCTCACAACATCTTTATAAGACAGGTACTACTATTATCTCTTTCTTACAGGCTGGGAAACTGAGGCACAAAGAGGGTAACTTGCTCAAACTATGAAACCTATCAAGTGGCATGGCCAGTATTGGAATTCAAAGGGTCTGGAGAATCCCCATTCCTAACTTCTAAATGAAGATGCTGTTTAAAAGACTAACAGAAAAAGTGGGAAGCCACTTCTTTTTTTAAAGATTTTTATTTATTTATTTTTAGAGAGAGGGGAAGGGAGGGAGAAAGAGAGAGAGAAACATCCATGTGTGGTTGCCTTTCACGTGGCCCCCACTGGAGACCTGGCCCGCAACCCAGCCATGTGCCCTGACTGGGAATCGAACTGGCGACCCTTTGGTTTGCAGCCTGCGCTCAATCCACTGAGCTACAACAGCCAGGGCGAAAGCCACTTCTAACAACCTAGAAAGTGTTAAAAAATGAAACTAAGACGCAAAGGGCCTTAGATTTATCCAAAACAATTTTAAAAAGGGGGAACCTATGGAAAATATAGTATGTCTTTATTATTATTTGTTATTATTTTTACAAATCTCTAGCTATAGGGATTTGAGAAAAAACTTTAGAAGCAAGTTTATTTCCTCCTTTCTTTCTCAGGTGGTGTCTCCAAACTGAGTCTGAATTAAGGTTTCCCAAATATAACCTCAGTGCACTGCCATGAGATAGCAGTGCCCTAGTCCTGGTGGGTGTGGCTCAGTGGACTACTCCCTGTCAGGGCACACACCTGGGTTGCAGGCCAGGTCCCCAGTTGGGGGTGTGTGAGAGGCAACTGATTTGATGTTTCTCTATCGCACTGATGTTTCTCTCCCTCTATTTCCCTCTCTCTAAAAATAAATAAAATCTTTAAAAATATATAGCAGTGCTCTAAAGAGTTGGGTAATAATAATTACATTTTTGTCACATGAACTGTTGCCAGCATAAAATTCTGTAAAAGCTAAAAGTAGTAGTAAATGCCTATGATTTCCCTGGTTGATATTTTATTCTTTGTCCATTTGCCAAAATCTGCTAGAATCTTTCAAAATTGTGCACATTTTCCTTCCATAATGCCACTACATCATCTTCAATATTTTACTTTTCCCACTAAAAGTTAACCCCAATTCAGGCTATATTTTTCTGGCAAGCCAATTTTCAGTGCTTTGTGTGAAGTTGAAAGTCAAATAAAAGGTAAACAAATATGACACTTTCTATTTCTCCTTGGGTTACAGGTTAGGACATGGAGATTTTGGCATTTCAGTTTCATCATGATGATATGTGTCCATTTAGCAGACTAGATGAGATGAGGAACTTTTAGAATGAGCCCCAACTGATTATGAGCTCTAACAAGCATTAGTGACAATTTCATGTTTTTTCCTTTTTTGGCTTTGCCTTTGTCAATATTGCTGCCTCAAAGACCCCTTTTCAAGTACCTAAGAGACAAAAAACATTTTCCACTTGCTTTTTTTTTTAAATAAAGGATTAAAAAGTACATATTACTTAACCATAAAAAGGTATGCATAAACATAAAGAAAAGGCGTATAAAGAAATTTCTGTAAATGAGCCCTGTCTTTTGTTAGTACTTGTGAGTTTTTCTGAGTACAATGATAAAACTGGACTAGTAGAATCTCTGAGAAAAAGCTTTTAAGTTGGCACCAATTTTAAAGAAACAACAGTTTAACTACAGGTGAATGGCCATAGATTGCCAGTGATAACAGTTACAAGCCTGAAACCCTGGAGTTCTCTACAACCTAATTTTCATGTCATGACTGCTTTCTAAGGAGTTACTATACAAAATTAGTCTCAAATTCTTATTTTCTAAACTGTAAAATGAAAATTAAAACAACCACTCACTCTTGCTATAACAAATCATGATATTCCTTTTAGAAATACTACAACATTTATAAATTGAACAAATTATTACCTTATAAAAACCTGCTTAGGTTAATTTACAAACATACTATGTTTGAAAAAACAAATGTGAGTAATAAATGATTGTATTTCTTCATAGTATATGCTGATAATTTTCAAATAGAGGGAGGAATGTGACCCACAGGGAAATGATAGAGTAACACCAAAGAGAGAGTAGAGGCGTAGAAAAAAAGTTAGCTGAGGGTTACATGTCCCCTGGTGTCATAGAAGGAAAATATGCACATTTTGAAAGATTTTAGCAGATTTTGGCAAACAGAGAGACAAAGAACAAAATATCAACCAGGGAAATCATAGGCATCTACCACTACTTTTAGCTTTTACTCTTAAAAAATGGACTTTTTAATCTCTCATTCTTGCCCAGCCTGTAAGAGCTACTTACTGTTAAAGATGCCATAGCACCTTATTTTTAGAGGAAGGGAAACCGGGGAGCTATGAGTTCCAAGGAAGATCACAAATGGGTGCAATAAATATTTTCTAGAGATTTGGAATAACAAAATAAAACTTGTACTCACAACTTGAGACTCACGAGCTTTAGGAAACATTTTGGCGACATTGAGCCCATCGATGACAATATCAAAAGGAGGACAGTATTTCACAAAGTTCTGGAATCTCTTCAGTTCCTAAAAAAGGAAAAATCAGATAAAACATTAATAAGAACATAGGAAAGACTTTATTATAAACATATTGCTATGACTTTTATGATTGTTTTGGCAATTCAAAATATGCACTTCTTACAAATGCACACACACAAAGATATTGTACTTTCAAAATGATATCTGAAAAAGCCAGCCTAATATATGCAGCTGCATATAAGTATCTGACACACCTTATAATTTCATTGTGCTTTCTTTACACTTCACAAAGTACTTTCCCATGCTATTTCATTTGATCTGTAAGCAACTAGTTAGTCTGCTAAACTGACCCAAATGATAGTAATGATAGTAATGATACTATTAGATATAAAGATATAGATAAGCTATGTATATAGTGAAAGGCAGGGAGAAAATATATATCAGTAAGCTTAAGAAAGTTAAAGTGGCAACATTAACGTTAGACAAAAGAGGCTTCAAGAAAAGGAGTATTACAAAAAATAAAAATGGACACTTCATAATGACAAGACCAATACACCAGAAAGTCATACTCATATTTATGAACAGAACTTTGAAATACATGAAGCAAAACCCGACAGAACTAAAAGGAGGAACAACTAAGGCTACAATCATAGATGGAGATTTCAACACTCCTCTCTCCTTAATGATAGAACCAGGAGATAAACACCAGTAAGGATAGAGAAGACATAAACTATACTACTTTGACTTGATTGGTATCTGAAGAATTCTACACCCAACAATGGCAGAATATTCATTCTTTTCAAGTACACATGGAACAAAAACACACCCATAAGCTCTGGGCCATAAAATAAGTCTCAAATATTCAATATTTCAAAACAGTAAAATATAAAAAAGTATGTTTGCTAATCACACACATGAATCAGAAATCAACAGCAGAAACATATCCATAAATGTCCAAAATCTTTCTAAATCATACTTTTAAATAATCTATATGTCTAAACAGAAATTATACAGGATATTAGAAAATATTTTGAACTAAGTGATAATAAAAGATTTTACATCAAAATTCATAGTATGCATTACAGCAATACTTAGAGGAAAATGTATAGCTTTAAATACTTATATGAAAAGAAAGGTCTAAAGTCATTGATCTGAGTTTTCACCTTAAGCTAGAAAAAGAAGAATTAAATGTCAAAGAAAGCAGAAAAACAAAATGCAGAGTCAAAGACATAGAAAACAGAAAAACAAGAAAAGTAACTAGAGAAAAAGTTGGGGAAAAAATGAACCTCAATCCTTAACTCAGATCACACTAAAAAATTACTTTGAAATAGATCATAAATCTAAACCCAAAATACAAGACTATGAAGAAAACAGGCAAATTCTTCATATAAGGATCAACAAAAAATGTCTTGGGCAGCACATAAAGTCATCACTGATATTCATACAGTATGCCTCTTGATATGAAGCCACTGAGAAAGACATAGCAGCATTTTTGTGATGTTTTTGACAAAAATTCATAATCGGAAACTAATCATAAGGAAACAAAGATAAAGCATTTCTCAAACAGAGAGACACTCTGCAAAATAATAAGCCTATAGTTTGCATTTTTTTTTAAAATGGAGGTCCGAGAAAGGCAAAAAACAAAACAAAAAAAACTGACTTTTTTTGTTGTGAATTAAAAGAAATCAAGGACACAAGATAGCTAAACCCCAAGTGCGATCCTGGACTGGATAGGGAAAAGGAAAACCTTATAAAGGACATTATTGCAACAAAGGACACACCTGAGCATCAACCATGGATTAGATAGTATTACTGTATCACTGTTACAAAGATAAAGATATTCAATATAATTAGTCATTAGGGTAGTGCAAATTTAAAACCACAGCGAGATATGATTATACAGCCACTTAAAGGCTAAAATGAAAAAGAATGACCATCACAAGTAAGTGGAGCAACAGCAACTTTCACACATTGCTGGTGGGAATGGAAAAATGGTATAAACACTTTGGAAAACAATTTGGCAAGCTTCTTTTAAAGTTTAGCATACATATTTATCTTACAATTCAGCAATCCCCTGTTGGGAACTGCCCTGCCTGGTTTCAGAAGCTGTAACCCCCCCACCAAGGCTAAGGGTGAGGGAGTGACCTGGGACCGTAAGCCAGCAAGGAGACAAAAGCTTATTTCCCTTGCAAGAGTGCTGCTTCTGCGGCTTCATTCACAACTGAACCCCAATGCTTGGTCGGTTAGCCAATGATAGGTAAGATTCCCCAAGGGGGGATCAACCTAAGACAGGCACGATCACGTGGGAGGCTCCCAAAAAAGGACTTTGGGAGCTATAGCAAAAGGGGGTGACGGACCCTCTCTCCTTGGCTGTGATATAGCCTGAGTCCTCAAGTCTGGGAGAAAATCTCCTTATCCCTTGGATGCCTTACTTCCCTTGCTCCACCTAAGCCTGAACCAATGACAGGGTGGTGCAGCTCTGTGCTGAAAAGAGCATTCCGATGATCAGGCCTAAGAAAGAATATGTAAAATCCTGTGAAACCTGCTTTGTTTAGAATGCTCTCAGTTGAATGATAAGGGTTCAAGGAAGAAATAAGTTTGTTCTTTAAAGTTTTACAGCTCTTTGACCCTGACTCAAAATAGGCCCTCAGACTTCCTTGTTATCTATAGTTTGATCCTTACTTTCTAGCAATGAGTAACGAGCTTTTACCTGAATTCTTATTCAAGCGAAACCAATAAAAAGCCTCTCTGGAGGGGGAATGGGGCGCACTCCCCACGGAAGGAGTGGCCAAGCAGCGCCCTCCAGGAGAGAGGGTGGCCAAGGCGCTCCCCACATGAGGAGTGGCCCTTCTGTTCCTATTCCCCCACAGGACCTGGTTGTCTCTGTGTATGTCTTTAGCATGTTTCAATGAACATCCGCAGCCGAGATAGATACTGCAGGCTGGTACCCTCCACAATCCCCACTCTGGTTATTCATAGAAGAGAAATGAAAAGACTTATACACAAATGTTAATAATGACTTTATTCATAATTGCTGAAAACTGTAAACAATTCAAATGTCCATTACCTGGAAATTAATGGGAAAAAAAAGTGGCAAATCCAGACAAGAGAACCCTGTATTCATCAATATTCATGAATATTCATCAATAAAAAGAAATTATTGATACACACAACATGGATGAATCTCAAAAGTATTATGCTGACTTACAACCAAGATGGAGGTGTAGGTAGACACACTGTGCCTCCTTGCACAACCAAAATAAGGACAACAACAATTCAGAAACAAAAAACAACCAGTACCAACAGAAAACCGAACTGTACAGAAGTCTGACAAGCAAGGAGTTAAAGCAGACATATTCATTCAGACCAGTAGGAGGGGCGGAGTCAGGTGGCAGGGTGGTAGAGAGGGGTCGAGGCCAAGCAGTGGCGGGTGGACCCCAGGCACGCAAGGCAGCAGCTGGTGGACCCAGTGATGCAGCAGATTGTGAAGACATGCAGCTCACAAGGCAGCTAGTGGACCAAGCAGTCCCACATCCATGTGCAGATAAACCAGGTGAAACTGGGGAGCAAGATGGGTCGCACAACCCAGGGTGCCAGTGCAGGGAAATAAAGCCTCAAAACATTGACTGAAAACACCTGTGGGGGTTGAAGTACTGGGAGAAACTCCCAGGCTCACAGGAGAGTTTGTTGGAGAGACCCACAGGGTCCTAGAATGTACACAAGCCCACCCACATGGGAATCAGCACCAGAAGGGCCCAGTTTGCTTGGGGGAAGCAGGGGAAGTGACTGAAATCCAGCAGAGAGAGGAGCAAGTGCCAATGTTCCCTCTCCGACTCCTCCCCCACATGTAGCATCACAACACATCAACTGGGTTGACCTGCCCTGATGAACACCTAAGGCTCTGCCCCTCACTATGTAACAGGCACGCTGAGACAAACAATGTGGCCCAAATGAAAGAACAGATCAAAGCTCCAAAACAAACACAACTAGGTGACAAAGAGATAGCCAGCCTATCAGATGCACAGTTCAAAACACTGGTAATCAGGATTCTCACAGAATTGGTTGAATTTGGTCACAATTAGATGAAAAAATGAAGGCTATGCTAACTATGCTAAGGGATATAAGGAAAATGTACAGGGAATCAATAGTGATGGGAAGAAAACTGGAACTCAAATCAATGGAATGGACCAGAAGGAAGAAACATCCAATCAGAAAAGAATGAAGAAACAAAAATTCAAAAACATGATGAGAGGCTTAGGAACCTCCAGGATATCTTTAAATGTTCCAACACCCAAATTATAGGGATACCAGAAGTGGAAGAGGAAGAGCAACAAGTGGAAAAATTATTTGAACAAATAATAAAGGAGAACTTCCCCAATCTGGCAAGGGAAATAGACTTCCAGGAAGTCCAGGAAACTCAGAGATTGCCAAAGAAGGTGGACCCAAGGAGGAACACACCAAAGCACATCAGAATTACATTAGCCAAGATTAAAATGAAGGAGAGAATACCAGAAGCAGCAAGAGATAAGGAGACAGTAACCTACAAAGGAGTTCCCATCAGACTGTCAGCTGATTTCTCAAAAGAGACCTTATAGTCAAGAAGGGGCTGGAAAGAAGTATTCCAAGTCATGAAAGGCAAGGACCTACATCCAAGATTGCTCTATCCAGCAAAGCTTTCATTTAGAATGGAAGGGGAGATAAAGTGCTTCCCAGATAAGGTCAAGTTAAAGGAGTTCATCACCAAGCCCTTATTATATGAAATGTTAAACGGACTTATCTAAGAAAAAGATAAAAAGCATGTATAATAAAATGACAGCAAACTCACAATTATTAACAATCACACCTAAAACAAAAACAAAAGCAAACTAAGCCAACAACTAGAACAGGAACAGAAGCACAGAAATGGAGATCACAAGGAAGGTTAACAACAGGGAATTGGGAGGAGGAGAGGGGGAAAGGTACAGAGAATAAGTAGCATAGATGGTAGGTAGAAAATAGACAGGGGGAGGGTAAGAATAGTATGGGAAATGTAGAAGCTAAAGAACTTATAAGTATGACACATGGACATGAACTAAAGGGGGGAAATGTGGGTGGGAGGGGGGTGCAGAGTGGAGGGAAGTGAAGAGGGGAAAATGGGACAACTGTAATAACATAAGCAATAAAATACATTAAAAAAGTATTATGCTAAGTGAAAAAAGGTAGATATAAGAAACAATTTACATACTGCATGATTTCCATTTACATGAAATTTATAGGAAAAACCATACCAACAGAAAGCAAATTAATAGTTCCAGGAAGTGGGGAGAGGGAAGTGACTGCAATAAACACAAGGGAACTTTTGGAGATAATTTCCCAAATCTTGATTATGGAGGTTTATTATACAATTGCCTACATTTCTCAAAACTCACTGAATTTTACAATGGCTAAATTTAGTATATATAAATTATACCTTAATAAAACTGATCAAACAAAAAAAGAAAATCCTAATACTATACATATTTCATCTTTAACATAATCATTGATCCATATGCATGCTTTTACTTCTCATTTGACTTTTTCTATCTTCATCAACTCTAGTTGCGTGGGACCAACCTCTTTCCCTTCTATTCTGCAAAGCATCTTGTTTTAAAATTTCTCTACTCAAATATACCTCCTACAAATGTTCAGAAAGTTTCAGTTAATACCAAAACTAACTAAATATTGGTTAGAATAGAGATACTATTTTTTTATAAATGGAAATCTATCACAGAGATTAAAACAGTTTACATATAATATGACCATTTTTTGTCTTACTCTGACTCAAGGGAAATGGAACAAGTGCATTAAATTTCTAAAATTCAGGTTTCACTAATAATTAACATGAACAAAATTTCCTACTACACTTCCAATTTATCATTTTAGTGCTACTCTTAGTACTACATTACATTGACCTCAGAAATAATGACAAACTAAGGTATTTCAGTATTACTGGCAAAATGGACATCTGTAAAAATCGAGTTAAACTAGATAACTTACAAAATCCCCTTCCAGGTCTGACATTGTTTATTAACAACACTTGGAAATCCCTTAAAATCACAGAATGGAAAAGGGTACACTTGAGATGGTTTGTTTGAAAGGTGAGTCGCAGGAGTCTATCTAATCTCAGGATATGTTAAAAAAAAAAAAAAAAAAAATCCCCCCCAAAGACTATTCTCCTGATCCACGTCTTCTAATAGACAGAAAATTCCAAGATGTCAGGTTAGGCTTTTCCCCCCATTATTAAAGCTCTATTACTAAGTATAAAACTAACTAGTCTGGGATTCTTCGTAATACTTCCTTCCAGTGAGTCTCTAAAATGCTCATTTTTCAAACAACACAAATTTATGTCACTAGAGTCAAAAGCCTCTGAATCATGCTGAAAAGGCATGACAAAGAAAGAGCTGACCTTCTGAGACAGCAAACTAACTTTGGCATAGGGTATCACGAATCTGCAAGCTTAGTTGTTTTAATAGAGTGTAAATTTAAAAGAAGAAACAATTATTTCTTTGTAGGGCTACTGATGGGATTGTGCTTGATTACAGATATGGCATAGGAAAATTCACCAATCTTCTGATAATTTTTTCTTGACTATTAATAGAAGTTCTTAAAAAACAATTTTATTAAGATACAACTCAAATACCATTTAATTAACTTGTTTGAAGTGTACTATTCAGCTCACAGGTTTTGTAACATTGCCACAATCTATTTTTAGAACACTCTTGGCCCTCCTTAGAAGAAACTTTATCCTCATTAGCAGTCAATCTCCATAGAGCAACTTCTAATACAGCAACTACTAATCTACTTTCTGTCTCTATAGATTTACCTATTCTGGGCATTTCATATAAGCTGAAGAATACAAATGCACTGTCTTCTGTGATTGACTTCTTTCACTTTGGACAATGTTTTCAAAGTTCAATCCATGTTGTAGCACAAATCAGACTTCATTCCTTTTTATTTTTTTTAATGTATTTATTTTTTTTAAATAATATTGCATTGTATGGATATATCACATTTTATCTATCAGTTAAAGAACAGTCAGGTTATTTCCACTTTTTGGCTATTATGAATAATTCTCCTGTAAACATCTGTATACTAGTTTTGCATGGATGTATAACTTCACAGAAATTGTAAATACTGCGACTTGCAACACAGGTTGTTAATTTAAGTGCTTTACAGAGACCAGGCAGGTGACATAAATAAGACAGGCCAAGTCTAAGAAAACATAAGAGAACAGGCAAAATGATAAATAGTAAATGGCACAAGTCTCATTTTCTAAAACTTGACAGAAACAGGTGAAGCCTGTGACAAACTGGAGAATGTAGTTCCCAGAGCTCAGTCCAGCTCATTGTCCCCACACAAAAGTAAAGAACTGGGGCTAGCAGATTTGGTTTTCAAGGAAAGTGAAAAATCTGGCATTCTGAAACATGTCACATAACTTTTTTTATGAGAGTAAAACACAAAGAGGCTCCAACAACAACGAAAACATAGGGGCTAGATGCTACCCTTAGGCCGTAAGTTTGTAATACATGTGCTTGGTCAGTCAACAGATGTTCATTTCACACCTATTATGTACCAAATGATGTTTGAATTCCTAGGAACAAAACAGTTTAAACAAATGCCCTGCCCTCAAAGAATTTACATGTTAGTGGAGGAGACAATCAAAACCAAGGCAACACAATAGATAATTAATTCCAGAGAGAGAAAAGTGCCGTAAAGAAAAATTAAGCAGAGTAGGTATTAGCACCAATCTCCTGAACCCCTCTCCATTTCAGATGTGGTGAAAGGAAAAGGCCTTTCTAATGAGGTGACATTTGAACAGACCTGAATGTATCGAGGGAGCATGCCCTCTGGGGGAAGGGTCTTCTAGGCAGAGGAAAGAACTGCCAGGGCCCTTACTAAACACCAAAGAGCTTTGCGTGGTTGAGGCATTAGCAACAACTAGGCAATCTGGAAGCTCAAAGAATAAGTATAAAGTCTTTATGGAAGTCAACTCTTGCTTATTACCACAATATGGGAAAGAGTAAATATATGTAAAATCAATTCTAAAAGTTAATCAAGAGTTTTCAATTTGCTAACCTTATTCAACTTCCTGTTGTTTTGTGGTTATTACTTAATCACAAATGAGTAGCAAAATGATCCAAAGATGTGCAGCAAGAAAGAGAAATAAAAGAATGGCACAGCTATGTAACTACAAATGACACACACGCTCCAGAACAGAGGTGATCTGGCACCCACCATCAAAGAGCTGGCTTCGTAATTAGAAGTAACTCTAACAACATACATGGCAGTAGAACTTGACTCGTCTATTTATTACTCCTCCTACATTATGGATGAGAAAGCAAACAGGTTAAGCAACTGATTTTTCTCAACAAACGAAATGAAAAAAGCCATTAAAACTTTTTAACTTTTTCATTTAAAAGAGGTTAAAATGCTTAAATTTTTTTGGAATGATGGTCCAAATGTGTATGATAGTTTACTTCTGTTCTCAGACTTTGATACAAATCTCACCGAGAAATTCAAAATAGATCTCTCATTTATTTTATGTAGTTAATGTACTATTCTAGAACAGCAACCAAGGAGAAATAGGAAGACTATATAGTTATGTATACTCAAAACTTTATGTCATAAAAGAAACTGATTTTTAACATGTTAATTATACTCAAAGTACTGAAAAAAATCAGATAATACACATTTTCCAAAGCAAAGGGCTATTAAAACAACTGACATTCATCATAGTGAATATGGAAAAATAGGGGATTACCAGCTATTTTGGTTGGAAGCACTTCTTTTAACTTGGGAACAACAATAAAAAAATGCATCTCTTCATCTAATGGCCAAATTTGTGAGCCTTCTTCAAACCAGGGATCCAAATAATTCATGAATAAAAAGAACACTAACATGATTGCCTTAATGTAGCCAGGGAAAAATAAAGTCACATGTCTGGAAAATGTCATTGCAATCTAACAACTAATCATCTAAGAAAGCTTATACTCATTTAGTAACAAGCTATGCTTTAAGAGATTTTTTTCATTTAGTAACTATGGCTGTAATTACTATAGTGTACTATCCTATTTTAAAATACTTATAATCTTATCTTTTCTGATTCTAGTAGGATGAAAACAAACAAACAAAAACCTTCCTGATACAAATATCTTAAAAGGTTGTATAAAATACAACAAAAAGACTTAATGCAAGGCCGAACTTGAAAAAAAGAGAAAAATAAATCTCCAAGTGCCAGAAATGAATTCAGATCTGAAAATCAGAAGTAAAGAGGAAAAACGGGATGGTTTTCAGCAAACAGACACTTGGCCTTTGACACTCAAATGGGAACTGGAGAACTATCAAACCAGGGCCCAAATGAGGGGAGAAATTAGAAGTGAACTCCTGAATAAAAGAGGAACCTTTGCAAATAAGCACACTGATGTTTACTGTGCAAAACACAACATGCCAGCTTCTCTATCTCTTCTAGGGATCTAAGTAGGAAAAAAAAAAAATCCCCTATGAATAAGAAACTTCAAGCTTTGTCTTAAATGGGTTTGGAGTACAAATTTAGACAAACTGTGTGATATGAAATCATCACACTCCACCAAAAAAATTATATAAAAACTGCTCTGGTCTAGTACTATCTCTTAGGCACTTGGCAGAAGCAAACACAAAACCTTTCTAGAGAGATACTATCAACAATTCAGGCAACAAAGGGATTCTCATAGAAACAGCAAGCCCCTCTAAAACTGTACTCACCAATTTAAAATTACAGAACAAGAGTAAACAATCCATCATGTGTGAGAGTTCTCTGACACAACAGAAGGATTAGAGCCAAAAGAATTCAAGATAAAGACTAATAGAAAAATCAAAGAGACAATATAAAGTAAGTCTGTAACAATAATTTAAATGTAAAAGAACAATTAGAACTGTAAGAAAAGACAGAGACCATGAAGAACTGAAAAGGAAAATTTGAAGAAGTTCTAAAATTAAAATCTAAAATAAAACTAAATGAATGGAGGAAAACCCAAATATCCATCTGGTGAACAAACAAACTGTGGTCCATTCATATACCAGGACACTACTCAGAAACGAACTACTGATACATGTAACAACACAAACTCAAAAACATATTTAAAACTAAACCTAACATATTGTAAAAACAAATAATATCATGTTAAGTGAAAGAAGGCAACAATTACAGATTATATGTTCTATTTATATGAATTTTTTTAAGTAAAGACAAAACTACAGAGACAAAGAACAGATCAGTGGCTGCTGTAGCGAGGGACAGGAGCAGGGATTAACCTCCAAAGGGCATGATGAAACTTCTGGGGGTGACAGAAGTATTCTAAAATTGAACCATGGTAATGGTCACACAAGTGTATAACTTCACTCAAAATCACTGAACTATACACTTAAAACAGGTTAATTTTATGGCCTGTTAATTATTGAAACAATAGGGGAAATACCCCTAAATGAATGGGTAGAGAGGAGAACAGACACATCTGAAGTGAGAAATAGTAAACTAGAGGACAGATCTGAAGAAGTCAACCAGAATGCGATTTGGAGAGATGAAGAGATGAAACATGAGAGGGACAGTGAGAGACAAGGAGGGGATGTGAAAGGGCCCAGCAAGTCTAACGGTAATTACTATTAAGTTTAATAGCAATTTCAGGAGAAGCAATATTTGAAGATATAGGGGCTGAGACTGATTTGGAATTGTTTCAAGATGTGAAACCTTCAGAGTCAGGAAGCTCAGCAAATCCTAAGAAGGAAAAATAAATACATGAATACATACACACTGTGGTGAAATAGCAAAAGTGAGGAAAAAATCTTAAGAGTGACGAGGAGAATAGGGATATCTACAATGGAACAAAAATTGGACTGAAAGCAACTTCTCAACCGCAACTAAAATAGAGGCCAGGAGACAATGAATACTATTTTCAAAGGGCTGAGGGAAAACACTAAAATTTATATAGTTAAAAAATCATGCAAGTAAACATTTTCAGACAAACAATAAAATAGTTTACTACTCTTATCTTGTCACTTAAAGAAAGTTATTCGGGAAGATGCCCAAAAGGAAGCTGGAATTCAATGAGTGTGAGGGCTGCAGCTATACAGATCTGCGTGCCACTGGCAGGTAGGTGGTGGAGAGAGCCAAAGGAGCGGGTGACAATGCACAGGGAGGTGGGTGGAGAAGAAGAGGAAAGAAGCCCTGGGAAACACCCAAAACTTACGGGATAGGCAGAGGACACACTTTGTTATTGTCTTCTTACCGTAAAAGTACAAACTCATTTATCTACTAAGAAAGAGCAATGAGCTTTTAGGAGAGAAGAGCAAGAGATGTAAAGGGATATGACAAAATTAAAATGTAAATTTATGAAAAAACAAAACACAACAGCAAAATTAAAATCTTCATTGGAAGTAATACACTAGAGACCATGATTATTGTGAAATGCAGCACAAACTTTGACAAATTCTATTAGAATTCAGAGGAAAAGAACAAAAAGAGAACATTAAGAGAATGAATGTTATAAAGGCCAGAGAATACAGCTTCAACCTAAGCCTCACAGGGACATTCCCAAAGTATAAATCAGAACAAAAAGTGAGAGCTAATCATCAAAAACAACAAAAAACACTTTCCTATGATAAAAACATCTAAGGGCTCATGAGATTCAGGAGAACAATGAAAAAATCCACACAGTCCCCTTCCCATAGACATTTAATTGCAAACTTAAAGAAGAAAAATCCTATGTGCACAGGCCAAATAATAATAACGCAAAGACTTCTACGGTGTTTTCCATATGCCATGTAGATCACAAAAATATGGAAAAACGAGAATTCTAAGTGCTTCCATGTATTAACTCTTACTCAATGGCATGAGGTAGACATTACCATTTCCTCCACTTGAACAAATTAGGAGACTAAAGCACAGAGAAGTTAAGTAAGTCGCATAACTAGTAAGTGGTAGTTAGGTTTAGGATATGAAATCTATCAGAAATCTATCACCTCATCATTCCACTGTAAATCAAGCTGGGAACCCCAAAGCCAGATCACAACCCAACAACTATGTTTGAAGATGGTGAAGCAGTATCCACATGGACCCCCTGGCACATCTTGTAACAGTTTTTCCTTCTTCCTGAACAGCAAATATTAGTAAGTTGTGGCCTGTGTTCTTAAGAAAGGCATGCCAATCAAGACTACTGCCCTTCCTTCAGGGTACTTGTGAACAAGGAGAGAAATGCAAATGCCCTTCAGTAGTCCTTTTGTTGAGAATCATATTTGCTTTGATGTGGTCTCCCTAGTTTATTTAGGAAGGGATACCCCTCATTCTTCTGCTCTCCCCCTCCCAAAAGACTAATAAGGAGTATTGGGATTTTACCTGAATAGAAGTCTAATGAGGTGTTTTTCAACTGCAGGTCACAACCCATTTACTGGGTCATGAAATCAATGTAATAATTTGCAACCAGAACATTGGGGGGAAGTAAACAATTAAAATACAGTGTAATACATATAGTAAAAGCATGTAATATTTTGTATGCAACTTTTTTCAGTTATAAAATGTTATGTAAAGTTATTCTGTACTAGACTTATAGTAAAAAAAATGTTTAAAAGCAGCCCTGGCTGGTGTGGCTCAGTGGATTGAGCACCAGCCTACAAACCACAAACCAAAGGGTCACTGGTTTGATTCCCAGTCAGGATACATGCCTGGGTTGAAGGCCAGGTCCCAGGAGAAGGCATGAGAGGGGCAACGACACATGGATGTTTCCTTCCCTCTCTTTCTCCCTCCCTTCCCCTCTCTCTAAAAAATAAATGAAATCTTTTAAAAAGTGTTTAAAAGCCACTGGTAATGGGACTCTGCCATATGTACAAAATATGATTTTGTCCAAGAACATTATTAATATATTTCATCATAGGTCTATAATATTTACCACTTGAAAGTTTATTAAGGGGCCAGAACCCCAGTTCTAAGAATTAGCTTTACCATATATTAAGACATATAATAAAACTATAACACGTAATCAAAATTGTGTGATCATGTGCAGAGATTAATGGATATGAAAAGAAAGTTCAGAAACAGCCCCAGAATAAATGGGAATTTGATATATACTAAAAGTGGCATCCCAATGTAGTGCAGAAAAAGATGGGCAATTAGCTGTGGGCGGTGGAAATCAAAATGGAACTACATACCTCATTTAAATCAGAAAAAAATACCAAATAAATAAAAAATGTAAGGAAAAACAACAAAAGTAGTAGAGAGAAAAGGGAGGTTTTTGTGTGTGTTCGTTTTTAATAATCTTGTAATAGAAAAGACCTAAGTATGAAACCCTGGGGCTGTAAGAAAAATGCTGGGTAGATTTGCCTATTTAAAAATGCACAGAAGCTTTCGGCTAGGAGAGGGCAAAAGTACAACTTTCTTCGGTCCTCCCAAATCTGGGTTCACCCGACACGAGCCGCCTCCATCATGCCCCAGAAGTTTCACCTCAACAACATCAAAATCATACACCTGAGGTGCACCGGCGAGGCAATCAGTGCCATGTCTGCCCTCACCCCCAAGATCAGCCCCCTGGATCTGTCTCCAAAAAAGGTTGGTGATGACATTACCAAAGCTACTGGTGATGGGAAGGTTCTGAGGATTACAGTGAAACTGACCATTCAGAACAGACAGGCCCAGATTGAGGTAGTGCCTTCTGCCTCTGCCCTGATCATCAAAGCCCTCAAAGAGCCACCACGAGGAAGAAAGATGCAAAAAACAAACAAACAACCCCCCCCCCAAACTAAACCATTAAGCACAGTGGAAATATCATTTTTGATGAGATTGTCAACATTGCCCGACAAACGTGGCACTGATCTTTAGCTAGAGAACTCTCTGGAACCATTAAAGAGATCCTGGAGACTGCCCAGCCTGTGAGCTGCAATGTTGATGGCCACCACCCTCATGATATCATAGATGACAACACTGGTGTAGTGCAATGCCCGACTATTTAAGAACTACAAAGGAAAATATTTCGATAAAAGATCATTTGAAAACCAAAAAAGAGTGCACAGAAAAAAAAATCATACTAAAAAAAAGACCTCAAAAAATTGTAATCCAAATCACTTTTTCAAATAAAGAGCTCCTACAAATCAACAATAACCCCCCCCCAAATAACTCAGGTAAATAAAAAAAATGGGCAAGACAGAAGCAAGCAGTTTGCAGAAATTGATTTTAAACCTATGAAAAGATGCTTGGCTTACTCACTAAGAAAAATAAGAAAACTGGAAGACCAGGAGGAAGGCAGGCAGACGAGGAGGAGCGGGGGGCGGTCCCGGGGCACGGAAGTGAGCAGCAGGAGCGCATAAACACACGAGGGAGGACAACCGCAGCCAGTTAAATTTTTTTTGGTTGTCACTATCGCTGTCGCTGCTGCTATGACCAAGGTTTGCCAGAGGATGTCTCAGCCTGCACCTTGCGGTCCCCAAGCTCCATGCAGTGGCAGCAGTGTGGGCCTCTAAGGGCCCACAGCCCACATACAGGCAGAGTGCCCACGCGGGCTGATGAGGCTTAGTGCTGGCTGGGGCTGACTGCGCAAGGGCTTAGGCATGGGGGGCAGGCAGCGGCTCCAGGAGCAGCTGTCCAGGCTCCAATCTTACCCTATCATGGTGGCCAGCACCGGGCTCTGAAGCATGGAGGGGGTGGTTCTGCACAAGTGGTTCAACTATCTCACAGGTTGGAAGCCTCGTGGGTTTGTTTTAGATAATGGAATCCTGTCCCACTGATTCACAAGATGATGTTGACAAAGACAGTAAAGTAAGCATAAAGGTGGTAGTTTGTGAAACTGAAGTTCATTCAGCAGACAACACAAAAATGGAATTAATCATTCCAGGAGAGTAGCATTTCTAGATGAAGGCAGTGGCTGCAGCTGAAAGACAGAGGTAACTAGTTGCTCTGGGGAGCTCTAAAGACTGTTTGACACTAGGACTAAAAAAGAAAAAAAATATTAAAATAAAATAAAAATAAACAAACAAAACAAAACAAAACAAAAAAACCGAATTAATCCCCCAAAAAAAGAAAGAAAAAAAATAAGTGAAACCAGTGAATCTTTGAAACCAAAATGTCTGAACTTCACCTCTATTGTGACCTTTATTTTTATTTTTTATAAAAAAAAAAAATCTCTGTTTTTTAATTGGTCAACATTGGTAGGACTTTGTTAGAAAACTGGTATTCTGGAATGTGGGGGGAGGGGTCCACCCTGTCAGATATCAGTGCTGGGGCCAGCACAGCACAGAGCCCTGTGGTGGGCTGTATTCGCCCCTACAGAGAGGGCAACAGGGCCAAACATAGTTGCTGAAAAGGGAGAGATCCCTGAGGCCATTCTTCTTGGCAATGACAAAGGGTTTTTCCCCTCGATCTTGCCAGTCCACAATGATTACACCCTTCAGGGGCTTGTCCCCACCATCCGTCTTGGTGCTCTCCACCTTCCATACTACTTCCATGTCCTCTAGAACTCTGCTAAACACTATGTGCTTGCCATCCAGCTAGGCTGTCCTAACCATAGTGATAAAGAATTGGGAACCACTGGTGTCTTTGCTGGCATTGGCCATGTTCACCCAGCCGGGCCCATAGTGTTTTAGGTTGAAGTTCTCGTCAGGGAAGCGTTCACAGTAGATGCTCTTACCTCCAGTGCCATCTCCCTCAGGGAAGCCTCCACCCTGGATCATGAAGTCCTTGATCACACGATGGAATCTGCTGTTTTTGGAGCCAAATCCTTTCTCTGCTCTCGCTAAGGCCACAAAAATTATCCAGTTTTTGGAACAGTCTTTCCAAAGAGACTTATGACCACCCAGCCTCTATCTTCATCTCCACTTCGCAGCACACCTTTGACGGTGACTTTGGGCCCCTTCTTCTTCTCATCGGCCGTGGAGCATCTTGGCAACAGCAGGAAGAAAACAGAGCCCACAACAGGACAGTGGAGAAGAAAACCTTCATGTTCTGCTCCTAGAGGTGCGGCATCCACCAGGAGAAGCAAGTTCTACTGTGACCTTTAACACAGGAACCAAGTTCATACCATTTGAGAATCTGTTCACTGTGATGAGGATCACTGACCTCCCAGCAGACAGAACATGAATGAAGCCTCTTCACTACTTAGTGCCACAAGTAAGTAATATGTTCATGACAATGCTTGAGGAATGTGTGAATATAACAAATGCCAAGTTTGAACCTGAAATGTTTCAGCTGTCCCATATGGATCCCTTAGTTTCTCCTGGGTCACCTTCTCCTGTTCAAATGCTGAAGCATTTGTCAGCCACTCTGGTTCTTGCAGTTCAGAGAGGAGCAGAGATTGTAAGAAAACCAGTATCTACACCTCACCTTTCCACTGTTCAAGAAATACAGTTGCCCTGCCAGTGTGGCTCAGCTGGTTGGAGCTTCCCTCCTCACCAGTGGAAAGACTGCGGGCTCGATTCCCAGTAGGAGAACATGTCTGGCTTGTCTGTTTAATCCCATCCACGTGCCTAGGGAGGCAGCCAATGTATGCTTCTTTCTCCCATCGATGTTTCTCTCTCTCCCCTCCTTCCTCTCTTTCTAAGAGCAATGAAAAAAATGTCCTCAGGTGAGGGTGAAAAAAAGACATGTACAGTTAGTTAATGGAGATTTGGCATCAGCAACCATTCCTGAAAAATGCAGACTTATACTGCACCCCCACAAAAAAATATGAATTGGAAGATCCTATTTCATCCTCCTCTTCCTGAGGAAACAGAAGTGTCCAACTTCCTATAAGTTGCTTCCTTCCTATGCAAAAGCTGCTATAATTAAAACTATGTTATAGGGAGCAGTTTTTTCCTTAGGATTTCTCTGTACTTTATAAAATATTGTAAAGCAAACAAAAATCCACGTACCTTTGAAGTGTATTTTTTCTTTATTTAGTTTATTTACAAGAGTAATTTTCCTAATAACCTCACGATATGAATGTGCATCCTTTTTTTTTTCTTTTTAAACAAATGATGGTGCAACATTTTGACATCCGTAAGGACAAATGTAGGTATTTTTCTAAAAAACTGAGGGACTGACAGCTTAGTCAGTGAATTGTGGCTTATAATCATGAGATCTTATAAACATAAGATATCAGTCTGAGAGAACTGTGATATGTGCAACTTTTGCCATGGGCCAGACGGTCACTTTATCGCAGCTGAACATGAGTTATGATAGCAGCTTAATGGTGATTATACTGTATTCCTTTAAGCAAAATGAAACGTTTAATATTTTAAATATTTTTAGCCCCAAAACCATGACATTGAGAATTTTTTACAAACTAGGCCATGCTGTCATTCATATGTGGACACTACAGATTTGTCAGTACCAAATGTTGGGTTAAAGTGTTTAATTTTAATTTATTTATTTCTCTGTTACATCAAAAAATGACCTGCCAAATTTAAGATGTGTATACGTTGTTATTTACACTGTTCTAGAAAAGCAGTTAATGTTGTAGTGACTTTACTCACTTCCACCAGAGAAATGACTTTCCATGGAGGAAAAAAAAAAGAAAAATGTAAATTAACCCTATAATGAGATTCCATTTTTTACTTCAGATAGGCAAAGATCAAAATGTTTGATGACACGCTGAAACACAAGATTTCTCATACTGTGCTGATCAGTGTATATGAATACTGATAAAATTTCCACAAAGGCCAAGCAAAATCGATACATCTCTGATGTCCTAACAATTCAATTTTTAGGGATCTACTTTACTGCTCTCTCAGAATAGTGAGGCATTACAAATTTATACAGTGATTCACTGTGGCATTTTTGTAACAGTAAAAGACATAAAGCAACCTAAATATCCATTAATAGAAGATTGAACAAGTAAATTTTGGTCATTCTACACAATGGGAAATTATACAGCTAGAAAAAGAGAGAGAAAGGAGTGTGGGAGAAGAAGGCAGAGATAATCTATCTTGAAATACAAATATCCATTACACAAAGGACTGCAATTGTTTCACTAAAGAATTCTCAACCTAGCATCATCAGTTAAAAACGCACGTTCTCTAGCAGCTAGGTATATTTCCAAGTAGACTTTTATTACTAAATACTCAGAACGGAATTTACTTACAAGTATATAATTGTTTCTTTTTTTTTTTTATTAATCATTGTTCATATACAGTTTTCTCCTTTTTACTCCCAATCCAGTTCCCCTTCCCACCCGCCCCCCTTCCCTCCCATTACCACCCTCCCCTTAGTCTATGACCATGTGTCCTTTAAGTTTGTTCCTGTGAACCCTTCCCACTGTCCCCTTAAATTCCCTCTTCTCTCCCCTCCGGTCACCATCAGCCTGTCCTCTATTTCAGTGTCTTTGGTTATATTTTGCTTGTTTCTTTGTTTTGTTATTTAGGTTCCTGTTAAAGGTGAGATCATATGGTATTTGTCTTTCACTGCCTGGCTTGTTTCAGCTTAGCATAATGTTTTCCAGCTCCATCCACGCTGTTGCATAGGGTAGGAGCTCCTTCTTTCTTTCTGCTGCATAGAATTCCATCGTGTAAATGTACCATAGTTTTTTTATCCATTCATTTACTGATGGGCATCTAGGTTGCTTCCAGCATCTAGCTATTGTAAATTGTGCTGCTATGAACATTGGGATGCATAGGTTCTTTTGAATTGGTGTTTTAGTATTCTTAGGATAGAGTCCCAGTAGTGGAATTGCAGGGTCAAAAGGCAGATCCATTTTTAGTTTTCTGAGGAAGTTCCATATTGCTTTCCATAGTGGTTGTACCAGTCTGCAGTCCCACCAACAGTGCACTAGGGTCCCCTTTTCTCCACAACCTCTCCAACACTTGTTGTTTGTTGCTTTGTTTATGATGGCCATTCTGTCTGGTGTGAAGTGGTATCTCATTGTGGTTTTAATTTGCATCTCTCAGCTAGCTAGCGATATTGAACATCGTTTCATGTGTCTTTGGATCCTCTGTATGTCCTCCTTGGAGAAGTGTCTATTCAAGTCCTTTGCCCACTTTTTAATTGGATTCCTTGTCTTCTTAGAGTACAGTCGTGTAAGTTCTCTATATATTTTGGAGATTAGACCCTTGTCTGAGGTGTCATTGGCAAATATGTTTTCCCATACAGTTGGTTCTCTTTTAATTTTCATACTGTTTTCTTTAGCTGTGCAGAAGCTTTTAATTTTGATGAGGTCCCATTTGTTTATTCTTTCCTTTATGTCCCTTGCTCTAGGGGACACGTCATTAAAAAAGTCTCTTCGTGAAATATCTGAGATTTTCTTACCTACGTTCTCCTCTAGGACTTTAATGGTGTCATGTTTTATATTTAAGTCTTTTATCCACCTTGAATTTATTTTTGTATATGGTGTAAGTTGGTGCTCAAGTTTCATTTTTTTGCACGTGGCTGTCCAGTTCTCCCAACACCATTTGTTGAAGAGGCTATTTTTATTCCATTTTTATGTTGCTGCCTCCTTTGTCAAATATTAATTGACCATAGAGACTTGGGCTTATTTCTGGGCTCTCTGTTCTGTTCCATTGGTCCATGTGCCTGTTTTTATGCCAGTACCAGGCTGTTTTGATTACAGTAGCCTTGTAATATAGTTTAGTGTCGGGTATTGTGATCCCTCCTACTTTACTCTTCTTTCTCAATATTGCAGCAGCTATTCGGGGTCGTTTATAATTCCATATAAATTTTTTGAAGTGTTTGTTCTATGTCTGTGAAATATGCCATTGGTACTTTAATAGGAATTGCATTGAATGTGTAAATTGCTTTGGGTAGTATGGACATTTTGATGATATTAATTCTTCCAATCCATGAACACGGTATATGTTTCCATTTGTTTGTGTCTTCCTTGATTTCTTTCTTCAGTGTTGTGTAGTTTTCTGAATACAGGTCTTTTACCTCTTTGGTTAGGTTTATTCCTAGATATTTTATTTTTTCTTTTTGCTATTTCAAATGGGATTTTTTTCCCTTGATCTCTGCTTCTGCTGTTTCATTGTTGGTGTACAGAAATGCCTTTGATTTCTGGATATTGACTTGTATCCCGCTGTTTTGCCAAATTCATTTATTAGGTCAAGCAGTTTTTTGGTAGAGTCAATAGGATTTTCTATGTATACTATCATGTCGTCTGCAAACAGCGTTAGTTTTGTTTCCTCCTTTCCGATTTGGATGCCTTTTATTTCTTTTTCTTGTCTGATTGCTGTGGCTAAAACTTCCAGTACTATATTGAATAGAAGTGGTGAAAGTGGACAGCCTTGTCTTGTTCCTGATCTTAATGGAAAAGGTTTTAATTTTTTGCCCATTGAGAATGATGTTGGCTGAAGGTCTCTCATATATGGCCTTTATTATGTTGAGGAATGCTCCCTCTATTCCCACTTTGCTGAGTGTTTTTATCATGAATGGGTGCTGTACCTTATCAAATGCTTTTTCTGCATCAATTGATATGATCATGTGGTTTTTGTCTTTGCTTTTGTTTATGTGATGTATTACATTTACTGACTTGCGAATATTGAACCATCCTTGCATCCCTGGAATGAATCCCACTTGGTCATGGTGTATAATCTTTTTTAATGTATTGTTGGATGCGGTTTGCCAGTATTTTGTTGAGGATTTTAGCGTCAATGTTCATCAGTGATATTGGCCTGAAGTTTTCTTTCTTTGTTGTGTCTTTATTTGGTTTTGGAATTAGGATGATGTTGGCCTCATAAAAAGAGTTTGGGAGACTCCCATCTTTTTGGATTTTTTGGAATAGTCTGTGAAGGATAGGGGTTAGCTCTTCCTTAAATGCTTTGTAGAATTCTCCTGTGAAACCATCTGGTCCCGGGCTTTTGTGTGTTGGGAGTTTTTTGATTACTGCTTCAATTTCTTTTGTTGTTATTGGTCTGTTCAGACTTTCTGCTTCTTTTTCATTGAGTTTTGGAAGATTATATTTTTTCTAGAAAGTTGTCCATTTCATCTAGGTTTTCAAATTTTTTGGCATACAGTTCTTCATAGTAATTTCTTACAATCCTTTGTATTTCTGTGGTATCTGTTGTAATCTCTCCTCTTTCATTTCTGATTGTGTTTATTTGGGTCTTCTCTCTTTTTTTCTTGATGAGCCTGCTTAAAGGCTTGTCTATTTTGTTTATCTTTTCAAAGAACCAGCTCTTGGATTCATTGATCCTTAGAATTGTGCTTTTAGTCTCTATATCATTTAATTCTGCTCTGATCTTGGTTATTTCCTTCCTTCTGCTTGCTCTGGGCTGTCTTTGTTGTTGTTCCTCGAGTTCTTGTAGACGTAGGGTTAGGTTGTTTGTTTGGAAAGTTTCTAACCTTTTTAGGTGGGCCTGTATCACTATGAACTTCCCAGTATATAATTGTTTCTTAAATCTTACCTGGGTTAGGGAAAAAGAGATCTTATTCAAGTAATGATAGTTTGAAATTAATTTTATTTTAAATTAAACTTCTAGACAGAAAAAAAAGCTATATTCTTTTTAATCCCACTCTCCTTTCCTTTCCTATCATCCTGACAGACCTACAGAGAGTAGCTAAAAGGAAGGCAGAAAGACATATTTTTCATTGCAGAATCTTGCTCCTAAGTTAAGAAGAAACAAATCAGGAAAGGAAAGGCAATAACATGGCTTGTATCCTGCAACTCAGAGATGCTGCTAACCACATTTTTTTTTTAAATTCTGCTTTCAGTTCAAGTACATCTCCACTTACACACCCTGGAAATCCCCTCTGCTTCACAACCAGCCAGGCACTGGTTCTAAAGTACCAACACAGTACTAACTTCCCTTCCTTCTTTGGACACACAGAATATCCAAGTCTTTTCACTGGGTGATCCCCCCCCCCCAAAAAAAAACAACATAAAAGTATTGCACATATAAAACTCAATGGGAAATTTTTGAAGAAGAAATCAGAAAGTAAACACTTGTTTTTCATATAGGGGAGAAAAAATCTTGAAGAAAAATTTACCACTATATATAAATGGAACCTAACTAAAAACCATCAAAAAGAATTCCTAGGGAAAAGAAATTACAAGAGGGTTGCCCAGGGCTCTTTTTAAGAATCTTGATAAATTTTTCATTGTTTACTCTTGAAGAGTGACCAAACTCAAAATGTTTAACAAAAATTTTGGATACCATATTATTATTATCCTCCTCGGGTGCGTGCACAGCCCTCAGAAGAGCCGTGAGGACACTACAGGAGCCTGGACTAGCCATCAGCCCATCTGGGTTTGCGTCTTCTCTGCTGGGCTATCCATTAGCTTATATGACTTCGATAAGTTACTTCACTTTTCAGGGCCTCAGGGTCCTGAGCAATGAAGTAGGGCTACTTACTTCAAAGGAATATTGCAAGGATTCGATAAAATTAAGTGATTTGACTACAAAAGTCTCTATATGTGTTTCAGGTAAGTAGCAATAATGGTACAAGCATCATCAACAGTCTGTCGCCATTTAAAACTCTTTGGGTTTTAAAATAGATACAAGCAAAATAACTTTCCCTGCTTCCTGTTCCTGACTTAGAAATGGGCTCTCGTCCTCACATGCAGTAAAGTAGAGGGATCCCTGTAAGTACCAATAAGCTAACTGCCTCCATATGTATTCCCAAGTTGTTCTGATTTAGGGGCCAAAGAGACTGTCCCCTTCAGAAGGACTCTAGACTGAAAGGAAATCCACTGTCCTTGCAGTATGCACATATAAGATGATTCATAAATCAAGTTCTCTACTGCGGACTGCCTGTAGTACATCCTTGTAGATGACCTTATGTTTTATAATGTACATACATCTTCTGATGCTAACCTTAAAACAATCCTCTGAGAAAACTGAGATGCAGAGGGAAACAAGACCAAGTTAAAAATAACCTCTGTTTCCAACTCCTACTTAACTCATCACTTCATTGAACTGAATGAGCTATTTGTTTATAAAGCAGAAGAAACCATTTATCAGTTGTACCATCAAAATTCACAACTCTCTCATTACAATGAAGCAGAGTTTACTATCATCTGTGCTTAATTTTATTGCTGATTAAAAAAGAAAATAGTTTGGGTTGTCTTTTTTCTTCTTTTAATGAAAAAAAAAAAAAAGAACAGAAAAGGGAGAATAGAGCCAGAAAAAACATCTTAATTCCTGGAATTTCTAGTGTCTAAGATAAGCAATACTAAATCTGACTAATGTTAAGTAAGCATAAATAAATCTTTTTGCATCACAGTATAAGAACGTAGCCAATGGAAACTGTCCAGGTGGAGGGCAGAAAGAGAATGCAAGTGACTTTACTCTGAAAAATATCAAACAGTGAAAGAGTCAAACAGCACTCAGGAGAGGCACGAATACTGAGGTAGAAACCTTGGGGATATCCCAGGATCAGTCATTAGCTCAAATGACGTGTCTTTTACATCTCATCAGTGATTTTCCCTCCTTTGTCTACCTCATACAAATATTGAATAACTTAAGAACAACGCACAACTGGAAGGTGAGTCATTCCACCAGTAAGCAATGAGATTAAGGGAAATTCTATTTTCCTGTTAACTTTAACACAGTTTGCATCTGTTTTATTATTCCTGCTAGTTATTACTGCTAATCCATGTTAGCACACCTTTTCTTCTGCTGCCATTAATAAAGTAATAGCAAACTAAGTGTTAAGCACTCTCCCACCCCCGAAAAACATCTATCAGACCTATAAGGTGGTAGAATTACTGGTAAGTATAAACAGCATCTATAACTGAATCTAAAGATCTGGGTTTGAATCCAACCTTCATGACTTAAATTCTGTGACTTTGGCAAGTTATTGAACTTCTCTGAGCCTCAGTTTCCTCATCTGTAAAGTATATAAAAAATTCCTTCCCTCAAAGTGATTGTAAAGATTAAACAATATAATTAAATAAAGGGTAGCTATTACATTAAAAAAGTAAAATAGAATGGTAATGTATAAATAACAATATTTATTGCACACTTACTAGATGACAAGCATTGTAGAGAACACAAAGAAGGGGGCCTTGTCCCTGGACCAATTTATAATGTAGCTGAAGAGACAAAAGACACTGATGTGAAAAACCAAGCACTAAAATAAGAACATGCGGTATGGAATTAATAGCCAAGTATATGTCGGGGTTAATAAATGCCACAAGTTCAAAGAAAGAAAAGAAAAACACAGGTCCTGGCTGGGTAGTTCAGTTGGTTAGAGTGCCATTCCAGTATGACAGAGTTGTGTATTTGATCCCCGTCAGGGCACAGATAAGAATCAACCAATGAATGCATAAAAATGTCGAACAACAAATCCACGTTTTTCTCTCTCTTTTTAAAGATTTTATTTATTTATTTTTAGAGAGAGGGGAAGGGAGGGAGAAAAAAAGGGAGAGAAACATCAATGTGTGGTTGCCTCTTGAGCACCCCTTACCAGGGACCTGGCCTGCAACCCAGGCATGTGCCCTGATTGGGAATCGAACGGGCAAACATTTGGTTTGCGGTCTGGCGTTCAAGGGTTCATGTTTTTTTCATTTTCTCTCCCCCTTCTTCTCTCTCTCCAAAATCAATAAATAATATTTTTTATAAAGATAAACACACTATAGAAGTCAGGAAAGACTTTGTGACAGAAAAGACTTGACACCAAATTCAACAGCCTAGAAGAAATGGATAAGTTCCTAGAAATATATAACCTTCCTAGACTAAATCATGAAGAACTGAAAAATCTAAATAGACCAACAAGCAGTAAGGAAATTGAAACAACCATTAAAACCCCCAAAATACAGAAGTCCAGGACCAGACAGCTTCACTAAGTGAATTCTACCAAACATTCGAAGATGATTTGATACCTATCCTCAAACTCTTTCAAAAAATTGAAGAGGCAATAATACTTCCTAACATTTTATAGACCAACATAACCCTGACACCAAAACCTGGCAGGGAAAACAGAAAAATAGAAAACTACAGGCCAATATCTTTGATGAATACAGGTGCAAAAATCTGAAACAAAATCCTAGTAAATTGAATACAACAATATGTTAAAAAAATACATCACTATCAAGTGGGGTTCATTCCTAGGGCACAAGGATGGTTCAACATATGCAAATTGTTCAATGTAATATGTCACATTAACAAAACAATGCACAAAAATCATATAATCTTATCAACTGATGCAGAAAAAGCATTTGACAAGATACAACATCTTGTTATGATTAAAACAATAAAGTAGGTAGAGAAGAAAAGTAACTCAACATAATAAAGGCGATATATGACAAACCCTCAGCCAATATCGTACTCAGTGCTGAAAAACTGAAAGCTCCTCCTCTCCAGTCAGGAACAAGACAAGGATGCCTGCTCTCACCACTTTAATTCAACATAGTTCTGAAAATCCTAGCCAGAGCAATCAGGCAAGAGGAAGAAATAAAAAGGCATCCAAACTGAGAAGGGAGAAGTAAAAGTGTCACTTTTTGCAGGTGACATGATTCTGTATATAGAAAACCCTAAAAACTCCACAAAAATATTATTAGAAACAACAAATACAGTAAAGTTGAAGAATACAAAATCAATGTACAAAAATAGCCTTCCAATACACTAACAATGAAACTTGAAAAAAAAAATTTCTTTAGCAATTGCAACAAAAAGAATACCTAGGAATAAAATTAACAAAGGATGCGGTTCATGGATTTTAAGAATCAGCATAGTTAAAATGGCCATATTACCCAAAGCACTATACAGATTTAATTCAATCCCCATTAAAATCTCAATGTCATTTTTTGAAGAAATAGAACAAAAAACCATCAGATTTGTATGGAACCACAAAAGTCCCTGAATAGCTAAAACAATCCTGAGAAAAAAGAATGAAGCCAGAGGTATCACACTATCTGACTTCACATTATACTACAGAGCTATGATAATCGGCATGGTAGTGGCAGAAGAACAGACACACAGACCAGTGGAACAGCATCAAGAGCCCAGAAATAAAACCACATGTATATGGGCAAATAATTTTTGACAAAGGAGCCAAAAACACACAATGGAGAAAAGAAAGCCTTTTCAATAAATGGTGCTGGGAAAATTGGAAAGCCACATGCAAAAGATTAAAACTAGATTAGTTTGTCCTTGTGTACAAAAATTAATTCAAAATGGATCAAAGATCTAAATATAAGATTCGTAACAATAAATTACAAAGAAGAAAACATAGGTATTAAAATTATGGGCCTTCGTTGTAGAGAACATTTTATGAATTTGACCCCAAAAGCAATAGAAGTAAAGGCAAAAATAAATGAATGGGACTATATCAAACCAAAAGACTTATTCACAGCAAACGAAACCAACAACAAAACAAAAAGGCAAACAACCTAATGGAAGATGGTATTTGCAAACAAGAGCTCCAACAAGGAGTTAATATTCAAAATATATAAAGAATTCATATAACTCAACACCAAACAAATAATTCAATTAAAAAATGGGCAGAGCCCTGGCCAGGGTGTCTCAGTTGGTTGGACTCTTGCCCTGTGGCCAAAAGGTTGCAGGTTCGATTCCCAGTCAGGGCACCTGCCTGGGTTGCGGGTTTGATCCCGGGCCAGGGCAGACAATCCCTGGACCAGGTGCTTAGGGAGGCAGCTGATCAATGTTTCTCTCTCACATCGAGCTTCTCTCTCACATCGAGCTTCTCTCTCTCCTTATTTCTCTCTCTAGAAGCAATGAACAAATGTCCTTGGGTGAGGATGAAAAAAAAAATGGGCAGAGGACCTGAACAGACACCTCTCCCAAGAACAGCCAACAGATATATGAAAAGATGTTCAACCTCATTAGCTATTAAGGAAATGCAAATCAAAACTACAATGAGATACCACCCACACCTGTCAGAATGGCTATTATCAACAAGACAAGTATTAGGTTGGCTAAACAGTAAGTACAGTTTTTCTGTAAAATAAAAGATACATTTTTCATTTTTACCAATAATTTTATTGATTTTGATATTTTGAGAATGTCAGTAATCTCCCGAGTGGTATAATGTTGATTGTTCTCAATGTCACAATTTGATCACTAGCAACTTCAACTGGTCTACCTGACCGTGGAGCATTGCCCAGTGAGAAATCTCTAGCACAAAACTTTGCAAACCACTTCTGACGTGTTTGATCAGTTACAGCACCTTCTCCATACACTGCACAAATCTTTTTTGCATCTCAGTTTCATTTTTATCTTTCTTGAAATAATAAAGCATAATATGCCAAAAATGTTACATATTTTCTTCCATCTTCAATATTAAAATGGCTAAACAAAAATTCACCAATTTTTATAAGTTTTTTTTAATGCACAATGATGTGACAGCTGTCACAGTACAATCTAACAAAATTGTTTCAAATGAAGTTAGAGACAACTAGGTGCTACTAGAGCCATCTGACAGAAAAAAACAAATGAACTTTTTGGCCAACTCAATAATAAGTGTTGGAAAGGTTGTGGAGAAAAGGGAACCCTCATTAATCACTGGTGGAAATATAAACTAGTACAGCCACTACAGAAAACAGTCCAGTAGTTCCTCAATAAATTAAGAATAGAGTTACCATGTGACCCAGCCATCACTCTCCTGGGTATCTACCTGAAAAACTTGAAAACATTTACCGTATTTTGCCATGTATAATGCAGTCTTCTGTATACTCCACACCCATGTTTTAGGCCCAAACTTTCAGGAAAAAAAACTTTTGTTTTATTTTTAAAATTCATTCATTTATTTATTTATTTGTATTTAGAAACAAAATCAATGATCGTATTCCAGGGTATTATTTTGCATATGGATACCATTATTGCTTTCTAGAGTTATAATTTTAATGCATAAGCATGAATAAAAGAATTAAAAACATTTATATAGACAAAGAATTAGTACTACCCATGTGTAATGTATATCCTTATTTTTCTCCCCAAATTTGGGCAAAAAGGTACACAATAAACATGGCAAAATATGGTGTTCACAAAGATATATGCACCCCTATGACACATGGAAACAACCAAAGCATGCTTCGATAGATGACTGGATAAAGGTGTGGCACATCTATACTATGGAATACTCCTCAACCATAAGAAAAGATGAAACACTGCCATTTGTGACAACGTGGACCTTGATATTATTATGCTAAGCGAAATAAGTCAGTCAGAAAAAGCTAAGAACCATATGGTTTCACTCATACACGGGATATGAAACTGAAACCCATGGTCAGAGACAACAGTATGGTGGTTACCAGAAGGAAAGGGGTTGGGGTTTAGTGAGGACTACAGGAGGACAAATATATGACGATGGAAGATGGTTTGACTTTTGTTGGTAGACACACATATAGTATGCAGAAGATGTATAGTAGAAATGTACACTTGAAACCTATATGGTCCTACTAACCAATGTCACCCCAGTAAATCTAACTTAGAAAATAAAAATAAAATGTCATAAAAGGAAAAAAAGAAAAAGAAAAGGGACTTGAGAAAGCCTTGGAGAAAAAAAAGGACTTGGAGATAGGAGTACAGTTTAGATGGGGAAAAGCAGTCCGGATACAGTGAGTAGCCAGCTTTAGCTGAAGCAGATGTTTGCAGAGGAGAGTACTAAAAGATGAGGCTTGGAAAGTAGGCTGTAGAGAAACTGAAGGAATTACTTTCAGGATAGGAATGGGAAACTGCAGGATTTAGGCCAAGGGAATAGTGTGATTAAATCAGCATTTTGAAAAGACTGAGCTTGGCAACAGTGTGAAGAAAAAAATGGAAGAAGAGTATAGACACAAGAAAACCAGTTAGGAGGTAACACAGAAGTTGAGGTTGAGATGCTAAAGGCCTAGACAAGGTGGAAGTAGCAGAAACGGAACAGCAGAGGTAGAGTTGAGAAATGCTGCACGACAGGATTAGTGACTGATATGACACAAAGGTTAAAGAGTCAAAATCAGTTTTAATTTCTCCAATTTGGGTGGCAAACAGGAAAAACACAAAAGAAAATTCAATAGTATGTGATCAGAGGCTAAAATTTTACTCTTGATACATTTAGTTCAAAATGGTGTATTCCATAGAAATGTCTTACATGCAATTGGTCATGATGATGTGGCATTTAAAATAGTAACCAGGATTAACGAAACCAATTTGGGAGTCATTTGAACAAGACAGAACTAAAGTTAAGGGAAAAATTCCATTAGGAACAGGGCTCTGGGGCTTCTTCCAAGAGAAAAATACTTGCCTTCATTGCAGAGAAATGGGTTTTCTCCTCTAGTGAGACGAGGACATTGAGTCTAGGAGAGCCCCTTATTCATAAAAGTCCTCTTAAAGGAGGCATGCAGGTTGTGGTGTCTTTGTGAACAGTGATGTCAGCCTAGGTATAAAAGGTCTGTGATGCAAGGTGAATTAAGAGAAGGAGATCCTACCTTGGGTGGACACTGTCACAGGCTGCCCAGGCCCATGTAGGGACTCCAGGGACTCAGAGAAACTGCCGAAATACACTGCGCCTGCTTCTGCTCTGGTCATTTTCTAATACATTTTGGGGTCCTCAGCTTTCTATACTGGGAATTTAATCTAATTTTATGTGTGATGTCTACTTAAGTGGCCTACAATGCCCCTAAAATTCTGCACACAGATTTACACAAAAATTTACCAAAACTTCTGGGGGTTCAGAATCTAATGGAACAAAGTCTGAAAACTGGCAGAGTTAATCACAAAACAAGGAAAAGAATTATGGTCCTTTCCTCAAATCCATTATCATTCCTTTACTTATAAGAATATTCTACTTTGAAAGTTCTACTCTTACAAATAATGATAAATTAAAAGATTTAAATGCTAATTTAGCCCTGGATGGCATAGCTCAGTGGATTGAGTGCAGGCCTGAGAACCAAAGGGTCACTGGTTTGATTCCCAGCCTAAGGCATATGCCTGGGTTGCAGGCCAGATCCTCAGCGGGGGCCATGTGAGAGGCAACCACACAGTGATATTTCTCCCCAGCTCTTTCTCCTTCCCTTCCCCTCTCTCTAAAAAATAAATAAAATCTCTTAAAATAAATAAATACTAATTTAGCGTCACTGGTGACAGGGACAATGAATGCTGTGCTTTGGATCTGATCATTCGGCTCCGCTAGTTCTGGAAGTGATTTTTCAGGTTATTTTGGTACTTAATAATAATCAGTTCTTTACAAATATCAAATCATTATGTTGCAGACTTTAAACTAATATATTGTTATATGTCAATTATATCTCAATAAAATTTGAAAATTAGTGTTTAAATCAGCCATATAGGTAACTCAATCCATACACAATCCACTCTTCCAACTATAATTCTCCAAAAGAAAAGATAGCACTCTAAGTGCAGGAAACCACATTTTACTTCCCTGCAGCTGCTTCAGAGCTGAGGAGAATGTAAAAACAAAGGGGAAATGTGCCTGGAGATCTTATTAACAAAGAATGGAAATCCCCTTACTCCATATCTCCCAATTAGCATTGCTGAGGACTGAAAGCTCTCAGGTTCAATTTCTCTTCGTGGAAGTCCTAACCACACCACAATTAATCTGCAGTTGCCACCTGCACTAAAGGTAGTGATAGAAGCACACTAGAACATTCCAGATCACCACTTTAGCTACAGTTTTCATTACATAATGGGACTTTTTATTTTAAACTCCAAAACTAATGTTAATATCCCTTTTGCAAAGGAAAAGCAATGCAGTTCAGTAGAAAATCCCTCTCCAGCTCTTGATATAAATTTCATCTCTCATACATTTCATAATCAGAAAAAGGAATATATTACTATGTGCAAATAAAATGACAATTTTTAGTATTTTAAAAATACTATTGGATTAAAAAAGGGAACTTTTGCTTTCTATATGGACATTTCTGAACTATTTTCATCTTTTATAATGAATGTATGTTTGGGGAAAAACACTGCAGAAGATGCTGCCTCTTCATGAAATTCACTCAAGGGCCGTTGCTTTGTAATTTCCCTCTTCATAACTTCTAAAGTCATATATGTATTTACTTAATATGTTGGTTTTTTAAAACAGATTTTTACAATGTAAATTTCAAGCATACACAAAAGTAGACAGAATTATGTGAGTCCCAATAAATCTACCTTTTTCTACTCTTGGCCAATTGTGTTTCATCTGTAGTGCCACCTACTCCATCTCCTATTTCCCAGTTATTTTGGAAGCATATCTCAGACATCACATCATCTCATCCATAAATATTTTGGTATGTAGCTCTAAAATATAATGAGTTTTAAAATATAACTCACTAGCATTATTACATCTAAAACAACCAACAATACTTTATTAATATCTTTATCAAATGGTTTTCAGATTCCTTTGATTGTTCAAATCAGGAATTAAAGGCTCACGGCAGTCCACATACACAAATCATTGATACATGACAAATTGTTTTGGTCTACAGGTCTTTTCTTTCTCTCACCCCTCTCCCCCAATCCCCTTGCGATTGTTTTTATTGCAAGAAGCTGGGTTGTCTGTCTTACAGAATTTCCTATGGACTGGATTTAATGGGTGCATCCTTAAGGTATAACATATTCTTTATATTCTCTGTAAATTGACGCTAGATGCTTAATCAGATTTAAATTTAATATTTCATATACCAAATTCTTAACTCTTCTATTTTCTATTTCTTGAAACTTTAAGGGAGAAGAACTACTGGCTAAGTTTCAATTTACAGCTAAAAGCAGTGCCAGATAATAAGGAGGTGGCATGTGCTCTGCTCAAGACTTGAACAACTTCAAATTTCTACCTTAACATATTAAGTAAGAACTTCTGGCCAAGATGGATGTGTAGGCAAACACACTTTGCCTCCATGTACAACTACAGTAAAAATTATAACTAAACTACAAAATAAATATCACCCAGATCCATCAGAAAACCGAGCAAGTCTAACAACCAGGGATTTAAAGAAGCCACATTCATCCAGACAGGCAGGAGGGGTGGAGACACGGAGAGGTGGTAGAATGGGTGGTTCCACATTCACATGTGGTGGATACATATTAGAAAGGATAACTCAAACAAGCAATCCAAGGCCCAGACCAAACCACCCAGCCCAGGTTTCCAGTGCCAGGAAGATATGTCCCTGTAACTTTGGGCTATAAAAACCAATGGGGGTTGGGGTGGCAGAAGAAACTGTATGATTCTCCAGAGATTTCCCTTAAAGGGCCTGCAATGGACTTAGGACTCACACAGACCCACCCCATCTGGGATTCAGCACCAGGGCAACAAATGGCACACTGGAAGAGGTGAAGAAAGTGAGGTGACTGGCAACAGCGCAAGTGCTGGGAGACAGCTTCCTCTTGGGCAAACTCCAGAGTCCAAGCACGGCATTGTCCCCTCTCTGAGCCCTCCCCCACATGGAGCCACAAAGTGGCAAAATGGGTTGGCCCACTCTGGAGACTTCCTAAGGCTCTGCCCCACACAATTTACGGGTGCCTTTTCTACAATAAGCCTTGTTACTGAGACAGGGAGTCAAAACGGTGCTACCCACTTCCCAGAAACAAACACAGGGAGGTTGCCAAATTGAAGAGACAAAAAAATACAGCCCAAATGAAAGAACAGAACAAAACTCCAGGAAAAGACATAAACGAAATGGAGATAAGCAATCTACCAGATGCAGAATTCAAAACACTGGCTTTCAGTATGCTCAAAGAAATCATTGGGTACTGCAACAACACAAAAAAGACAGGCAGAAATGAAGGTTGCATTAAGAGAAATAAGAAAAATCCACAGGGAACCAGCAGTAGAGGGGATGAAGCCAAGTTTCAAATCAAAGATTTGAGACATAAGGAAGAAAAAAGCATTCAATCAGAACAGTAATAAGGAAAACAAATAAAAAAATTTGTAATAGAATAAGGAGCCTGTGGCACATCTCCAAATGTACCAATATCCAGATCACAGGTGTGCCAGAAGGAGAAGAGGACGAACAAGAAATGGAAAACTTATTTGAACAAATAATGAAAGAAAACTTCCTTAATTTGCTGAAGGAAATAGACATACAAGTCCAAGAAGCACAGATTATCCCAAACAAGGTGGACCCAAAGAGGACCACACCAAGACACATCATAATTAAAACGCCAAAGGTTAAAGATAGAGAATCTTAAAAGCAGCCAGAGAAAAGGAAAGAGTTACCTACAAAGGAGTTCCCGTAAGACTGTCAGCAGATTTCTAAAAAGAAACCTGGAAGGCAAGAAGGGACTGGCAAAAAGTATTCAAAGTGATGAAAAGCAAGGACCTCCAACCTAGGTTACTCTATCCAGCAAAGCTATCATTTAGAAATGAAGGGCAGATAAAGTGCTTCCTGGACAAGGTAAAGTTAAAGGAGTTCATCATCACCAAACGCTTATTATATGAAATGTTAAAGGAACTTATTTAAGAAAAAGAAGAACAACAAAAACTATGAGCAGTAAAATGACAATAAACCCACAACTATCAACAACTAAATCTAAAAAACAAAAACAAAAACAAACTAAGCAAACAACTAGAGCAGGAAAAGAATCACGGATATGGAGATCATTTGGAGGGTTATCAGCTAGAAGGGGGAAGGGGAACAATGGGGAAATAGGTACAGGGATTAAGAAACATAATTGGTAGGTACAAAACAGACAGGGGTTGTTAAGAGTAGTATAAAATGGAGAAGCCAAAGAACTTATATGTATGACCCATGGACATGAACTAAGGTGGGAGACTGCTGGAGAAAAGGGTGGTACCAGGTGGAGGTAGACAAAGGGGGAAAATTGAGACAACTGTAATATCATAATCAATAAATATACTTTATAAAAAAACAATAAATGACCCTGGCTGGTGTGGCTCAGCAGATTGAGCGCTGACCTGCAAACCAAAAGGTCACCAGTTCAATTCCCAGTCACGGAACATGCAAACCAGGTCCCCGTACAAGAGGCAACAGGTTGACGTTTCTCTTTCTAGATTTATGTTTCTCTCCCTCTCTTTCTTCCTCCCTTCCTCTCTCTAGAATTAAATAAATCTTTTAAAAAGCAAATAAGATATCAATATAACAGGGTGAAGATGGAGGCATAGGTAGAAAAGCTTCGCTTCCTTGCACAACCAAAAGAAGGAAAACAATCAATTTAAAAACAATAAACAACCAAAACTACCAGAAAAGCAAACTGCATGGAACTCCAACAACCAAGGAGTTAAATGAAACATTCATCTAGACAGGTAGGAGAGGCAGAGATGGGCAGCTGGGCAGGCGAAGAGGACCAGTGGCAAAGTGGTGGACCGAGAAGGCAAGGAGGGGCTGGATGGCCAAAAAACTAAGGACTCAAAGACCTCTAGCTGTAAAATACCATGGGGGTTGAGGAGGCAGGAGAAACTCCATCTTACAGGAGAGTTCGTTGGAACGTGGGGCTAGAGCAGAGCGAGCAAGTGGCATTTCTCTCTCTCTCTCCCCCTCCCCCACAGCCCCACAGCACAGCTAAGACGGTTGCCCACCCCTGCCCACAAATACTTAAGGCTCCAACCCTCATACAACAGGTATGCCAAGACAAAGAAATATGGCTCAAATGAAAGAACAGGTCAAAACTCTAGAAAAAGAGCTAAGTGACGAGGAGATATATAACCTATCTGATGCAGAGTTCAAAACACTGGTAATCAGGATGCTCACAGAATTGACTGAGCTCAGTTGCAAAATGAAGGAAGAAATGAAGGCTACACAAAGTAAAATAAACCAAAATATACAGGGAACCAACAGTGAAGAGAAGGAAACTGGGACTCAAATCAATGATTTGAAATAAAAGGAAGAAATAAACATCCAACCAGAACAGCATGAAGAAACAAGATTTCAAAAAAGTGAGGAGAGGCTTAGGAACTTCTGGGACAACTTTAAACATTTCAGATCATAGAGGTGCCAGAAAGAGAAGAGGAAGAGCAAGAAATGGAAGACTTACTTGAACAAATAATGAAGGAGAACTTCCCCAATCTGGCAAAGGAAATATATTTCCAGGAAGTCCAGGAAGCCCAGAGAGTCCCAAAGAAATTGGACCAAAGGAGGAGCACACAAAGACACATCAGAATTACATTACCCAACATGAAAGATAAGGAGAGAATCTTAAAGGCAGCAAGAGAAAAGGAGACAGTTACCTACAAAGGAGTTCCCATCAGACTGTCAGCTGATTTCTCAAAAGAAACCTTACAGGCAAGAAGGGACTGGAAAGAAGTATTCCAAGTCATGAAAGGCAAGGACCTACATCCAAGATTACTCTGTCCAGCAAAGCTATCATTTAGAATGGGAGGGCAGATAAAGTGCTTCTCAGATAAGGTCAAGTTAAAGGAGTTCATCATCACCAAGCCCTTATTATATGAAATGTTAAAGGGATTTATCTAAAAAACAGAAGAAGATAAAAAACTAAGAACAGTAAAATGACAACAAACGCCTAACTATCAACAACTGGACCTAAGGAAAAAAAAAACGAAAGCTAAGCAAACAACTAGAATAGGAATGGAATTACTGAAATGGAGATCACATGGAGGGTTATCACAGGGAAGGGGAGGGGAAGAATGGGGGTGGAAAGGCACAGGGAGTAATAAGGATAATTGGTAGGCATAAAATAGACGGGGAGAGGTTAAGAATAGTGTAGGAAACAGAGAAGGCAAAGAACTTATATGTATGACCCATGGACATGAACTAAGGTGGGGGGGTAGGAAATGGTGGAGGGTGGGGGGTGCAGGGCAGAGGGGGGATAAAGAGGAAATAAAAATTGTTACAACTGTAATAGCATAATCAATAAAATATACTTTTATAAAAGCAAATAAAATGTATAGTGAGTCAGATGGTGATAAACAATATCAACAAAAATAAAGCAGAGGCAGAAGACAGGGAATGCCTGGGTGAGGGTGAGGGTATATAAGAATACATGGTACTTTAAATAGGGTGGTCAGGATGAACCATTCTAAGAAGGCAATACTTAAGAAAATAGCTGAAAGAAGTGAATGGATAATCATACAGATATGTAGAGGACGAGGAAGTAGCAAGTGCAAAGGTCTTGACACATATCTGGTGGGATTGAGACCACCAAGGCTGGAATGGAATTAAGGCCTGAGAGGCTAATGGGGACCAGATTGCAAAGAGCCTTACAGGTCTCTGTAAAGACTCTTACTTACAGCTTGAGTGAGAGGAAAAGCTATTGGTGAACTACAAGCAGAGGAGTAACAGGATCTGACATGAATTTATTTATCTATCTATCTATCTATCTATCTATCTATCTATTTATGCTCACTTGAGGATCTGCTTAGAGAGAAGAAGTAGGGGATGTAGGGAGAGAGAGCAAGAAACATCAATGTGAGAGAGAACCATCCATCAGTTGCCTCCCATATGCACCCCAACCGGAGATCAAACCTACAACTCAGTGTATGCCCTGACCAGGAATCTAACCCACAGCCTTTTGGTGTACAGGACAATGATCCAACCAAGCTACCCAGCCAGAGCCTGATATGAATTTAAAAGGATCACTCTCATTGAACACATCCTTGGGCAGTGGGAGACAGGGAGACCAGTTAGAGAGCTATTGTACTTGTCGACTTTAGAGTGGCTTGGATCTAAAAGTGTTGGCAGTTATAGTACTAAGGTAAGAAAGACTGCAAGAGGGGCATCTTCATAAAATGAGGAGTTTGTGCTATGGAGAATGGAGAACGCCTCTGCTACTCTTTCACACTGCTAGTTTTCCCTCAGAAGTAAGCTATCTTGTGTAATAACCAGTGTATTATTTCTAATCTTATTTACAGTATTGTGTTCTCCTAGTAGACCAACTGAAAAGGCAATAAAAACTGATACATTTAGTTAAGAGCAAAAGCAAAACTGAGTCAAAAATCTGAGGCAGCACTTTCTAAGTAAAAGAAAACTAAGTGTGGTCACTCTGGGTAGTGCCTCACTTCCAACATACCGTTTCTAAAAATTCACCTGTAAGATGGGTATTTAAAACTTAGTACTCTCCCTATAAATACAAATTTATAAAAAGTGATTTAGGCCCTGGTTGGGTGGCTCAGTTGGTTGGAAATACCAAAATATCTTCCTGTATACCAAAAAGGTTGGGGGTTTGATCCCCAGTCAGGGCACAGGTACCTAGGCAGCAGGTTCGATATCCAGTCAAGGTACATATGGGAGGCGACTAATCTGTTTCTCTTTCTCCCTCTCACCAGTAAATATATCTTTGGGTGAGGATTAAAAAATAAATAAGTAAGAAGTGATTTTGTTGCCATGCCTAAATATAATGGGACTACTGTATCATAATAGTGCCATGTTGAATCTTAGGCCCTTGGCCTAAGAAAAAAATAAGTTTCTCTTTTGCACACTCTCACCTTGTTCAAAACTCCTGAAATTGCCTTTATCCCTCTGCCTTTAGCACTGCAATCTACATGAAACCTCCTACTCTAGCATCCTTTTTCAAATTTGTCCCGGAAAACATTCTCCATGTCTAAAAACTGCCCATCCAATTTTAAAACAGCAGCAATCAAACACCCATACCGACTTCCAATTCTCATTCCTTTGTAAAACAGAGCTCAGTTAGGCATCAGGAGCAAATGCACTACTTCAAGCTGGTTCTCATTTCAAAAAACAAACAAACTGGATCCCAGTTGGTAGAATTTCAGCAAGTGTTTTATTAGAGAAAATAAAGAAGAATAAAGAAATGAAAGAAAAAATGTGGTGCGGAGACGTCCACTGCAAGGAGTCAACCTGTCTCTCCTTTATCCTTTCTGTACTTCTGAACTCACTGATTTTTCTAGCGGTTCCACATTTAGGCCACAATTCTTTGGGCCCAACACACCTGGATGATCCAGAGATAATAAGCCTATTTTTCAGTTTTCAATTGTGGAGTTGAAGAAGAGGCAATAGGGAATTGTATGGGAATAACATTACTGATTAAGTATGCATTGAGTAAAATGTTCATAAGTTGAAGACTATTTATCATTAATAGGCTTTAATAAATAGAGAATTCAAAATACATGACTTTAAAACTATACTTTACAGATAATTAAATTTCTTTCTCAGTTTTCTGACTTAACTACCAAACCCCCAAAGTCTGCCATTTACCACTCAACATCTTTTAAGTATGGGGGAAAACCTTTCAGTTAATCTTAGAGATAACCACATCTTCAGACCCAGAAGAGAGTGGAAGGTTCTGAAAACTGATGCAGAACTCGGTTAGTTCACACACATCTTTCATAGTCTGCAGCTGCCACTCTCAAATTAAAAAACAAAAGCGAACCTACATTAGATCAGTTCTTATACTGACATTTCATTTGGGTCACATTTACTTCTAAAATCTGTAATTAGAAAAACACCAGAAGGCCTCCCATCTGTCAATTACCTAGAAAGATATTATCAAGCAGAACAAATGACTTGATTTAAACTTAACCCAAAAAGTCAATTAAATGTACTACAGGCAATTTGCCTTTCTCCAATTTCTTTTTCAGAAAACAGAATCCTAAATCATTAGTTTCATTTAAGAAGTTCTAAATCACAGGATTATGGGAGAGTGCTATTGTAATTAAAGTTTCATTAGAAGTTCAAAACAAGAGGGCTATGTTGGGCTATTATCTCCTTTAGCGTTTTCTGTTTTGTTTTTATAATTAGAAAAAAAACCCGCCCATTTGGAAAATGAAAGATGATGAAAGAAGTCTCAAAAAGAACTGAAGGGGCGGGAACTAAGGGACTAAATGGTAATGAAAAAAAATACAATTAAAAAAAGAACTTAAAGAGAGAAGAAACTAAACAGAAGATACTCTGAATAGTGAGACTTTTTAACTTCCTTTGTTAAAATGCTTTGTAATAAAACTAAATGAAATACATTTTACTTAAATTTTCCAAATAGAGAGAAAAAGGAAATTATCTCTAAAGCAGAGTATTTCTAGAGCAGTGGTTCTTTTTTAAAATTGTATTTTATTATGCTATTATAGTTGTCCTGATTATTCTCCCTTTGTCCCCCTCCACCCAGTAGCCCCCGCTCCTTCAGGCAATCCCCTCACCATTGTTCATGTCGATGGGGTATGCGTTTAAGTTCTATGGCTATTCCATTTCCTAAACTGTACTTTAAATTCCCATGGCTATTCTGTAACTATCTCTTTGTATTTCTTAATCCCCTCACCTCTTCACCCATTTCCCCACACCCCCCCCAATCTGTCAACCATCAAAATGCTCTCTATATCCATGATTCTGTCTCTGTCCTTGTTTGCTTAGTTTGTTTTTTTAGATTCAATTGTTCATAGATATGTATTTTTTTGCCATTTTATTGTTCATAGTTTTTATCTTCTTTTCTTAAATAAGTCCCTTTAACATTTCATATAATAATGGTTTGGTGATGATGAATTCCTTTAGTTTTCTCTTATCTGGGATACTTTTTATCCACCCTTCGATTCTAAGTGATATCTTTGCTGGGCAGAGCAATCTTGGCTGTAGGTCCCTGCTTTTCATGACTTGGAATATTTCTTGCCAATCCCTTGTAGCCTGCAAAGTAGCTTTTGAGCAATCAGCTGGCAGTGTTACTTATGGGAACTCCCCTGTAGGTAACTAACTTCTTTTGTCTTGCTGCTTTTAAGATTCTCTGTTTATCTTTAACCTTTGCCATTTTAATTATGATGGTTCTTGGAGTGGACCTCTTTGCATGTCTTGTTTGGGACTCTGTGCTTCCTGGACTTGCATGTCTATTTCTTTCACCAAATTAGAGAAGTTTCCTTTCCTTATTTTTTCAAATAGATTTCCAATTTCTTGCTCTTCCTCTTCTCCTTCTGGCATCCCTATGATGTGAATGTTGGACCTCTTGAACATGTCCCTGAGGCTGCTTATACTATCCTCATTTTTTTTTGGAATCTTCTTCCTTCTTGTTCTGATTAGTTGTTTTTGCTTCCTTATGTTCCAGAGCATTCCACTCTACTGTTGTTTCCCTGTAAATTGTTATTCATTTCAATTAGTTCATCCTTCATTTCTGATAGGATCTTTTTCATGCTGTTGAGGTCCTCACTAAGTTCCTTAAGCATCCTTATAACCAGTGTTTGGAACTCTGCCTCTGACAGATTGTTCATCTCCATTTTACTTAGCTCTTTTTTCAGGAGTTTTGATCTGTTCTTTCATTTGAGCCATGTTTCTTTGTCTCCTCATTTGGGCAGTCTCCCTGTGTTGTTTCTATGTATCAGGTAGAGCTGCTTTGATTCCATGTCTTGATAGTGTGGCCTAATGTAGTAGGTGTCCTTATAGAGTCCAGTTGCACAGCCTCCCCTATCACACAAGCTGGGTACTTGTGTGCACCCTTTGTGTGGGCTTAGTACACCCTCTTCTTATAGTTGAGCCTTGGTTGCTGTTGGCAGATCAATGGGAGGGATTTGGGAGGGATTTACCCAGGCCAGTCAGCTGCAAATATTGGCTGTGACCACTGACCACCAACCTCCACATTCCATGAAGGATCGGCTGTGCAGGGGCAGGGTGGTGGTTCTCTGATGTGGTCTGTAGCTGTCTACTGGGTGTGCTGACCCTGGGGTTTCCGGGGTGATGTAGGCCAAGGTCAGCCCCTACCTGTGTTTGGCCTGGGACACCTACATGAGCTATAAAGCAATCTGAGATGGCTGCTACTTGTGCTGAACTTGGAGATTTCCGGGTGAAGCCAACTTTGAATCTAAGTTGGCTGCTACTAGTGCCAGACCTGGGGCTCACTGAGGCCAGCTATTGCTTGTTTGATAGGATTTAGGAAGTTGTGCAGCATGAGCCAAGACCAGCCATTCATATGCAAAAGAAGCTTGAGTGGGCCCCTAAGTTTGGTGGGGTGGGGTCTTTGGGGACCTCCATGGCAGGTGGAAGTGTTAGCCAGGTTGATGGAGTCTCAGATATGGCACCAGCTCAGATATTGGCTCTGTGGCGGGAAGGTTTAAAAAAAGGACAATGGCCTCTGCTCACCTGATGCCACACACTTCAGTTTCTCCCTGTATGCTACTGGTTCCTTTCAAGTTGCTACCCTGGAGCTGGAGTTCAGAGGCAGTGAGTCTATGTAAGTCTGTGTGCAGGTTCTTTAAGAGGAATTGCTTGGGGCTCCAGCAATTTCTTCTACTGACTCAGTGCCTGCTGGGTTTTGCAGCCAGAAGTTGTAGGGACTTATCTTCCTGGTACTGGAACCCTGGGCCGAGGGGTGTGATGTGGGGCTGGGACTCCTCACTCTAGAGATATCCCTCCCGAATTTTTATCCACCACTCGTGGGTGTGGGACCAGCCTGTTCTGTGTATGTGCCCCTCCTGCCATTCTGGATAGATGTGGTTTCTTTAAATCTATAGTTGTCAGACTGCCATTCAACTCAATTACTGATGGTTCTGAAAGATAGTTGCTCTATACTTTAGTTGTTCTTTTGATGTGGTTGTGTGAGGAGGCGAGCAATGTCTGCCTATGCTGCTATCCTGACTGGAAGTTGAGCAGTGGTTCTTAAACTGTAGTTTGAGGACAATGTCTACATCCCTAAGACCCTTTCAGAGTATCTGTAAGGTTAAAACTATTTTTAGGACTTCCGGCCAAGATGGAGACATAGGTAAACACACTGTGCTTCCTCACAAAACCAAGAATAGGGACAACAACAATTTAGAGACAGAATAACAACCAGAACTGACAGAAAATTGAACTGTATGGAAGTCGGACAACTACGAAGTTAAAATAGACACATTCATCCAGACCGGTAGGAGGGGTGAAGTTGGGCAGCCAGGTGAGGGTTGAGGGGCAGAGAGCAGAGAGTGTTGGGTCCAGGCGCGTAAGGTATCTGGGGCATGCAAGGCTACAGCAGGTGGACCCTGAGCGCACAAGCGGCAGCTGGCAGACCCCTGCCAAGGGGTGGCAACCAGCAGACCCAGCAAGGCAGCGATTGTGAAGCAAGTCACTGAGTGCAACCCAGGATCACAGTCCTGGGAAATAGAGCTTCAGGACACTTATTGAACACACCTGTGGGGGTTGAGGCGCAGGGAGAGACTCCCAGCCTCACAGGAGAGGTCGTTGGAAAGTCCCACTGGGTGCATAAGCCCACCCACATGGGAAATGGCACCAGAGGGGCCCAGCTTTCTGTTCCGGGGAAGCGGCAGAAGGGACTGAGGTCCGACAGAGAGGGGAGCAAACACTATTGTTCCCTCTCAGACCCTGCCCCCACATACAACATCACAACCCAGTGACAAGTGTTACCCCACCCTGGTGAACACCTAAGGCTCCGCCCCTCTGCCAGATTTGGTCTGGCGTGACCAGACCAAAGGAAAAAGAAAACAGAATTGGAAGCACCACAAACAGTACTTTTAAGCGACCAATAGATAGCCGACCTATCAGATGCACAGTTCAAAGCACTGGTGATCAGGATGCTCACAGAATTGGTTGATTTTGGTCGCAAATTAGATGAAAAACTGCAGGCTACAATAAGTGAAATGAAGAAAAATGCACAGGGAACCAACAGTGATGGGAAGAAAACTGGGACTCAAATCAATGGAGTGGACCAGAAGAAAGGAAAAAAAAAAACCAATCAGAAAAGAATGAAGAAATAAGAATTCAAAAAAATGAGGAAAGGCTTAGGAACCTCCAGGACATCTTTAAATGTTCCAACATCCAAATTATAGGGGTACCAGAAGGGGAAGAGGAAAAACAACAAGTGAAAGAGTTATTTCAACAAATAATAAAGGAGAACTTCCCCAATCCAGCAAAGGAAACAGACTTCCAGGAACTCCAGAAGGCTCAGAGAGTCTCAAAAAGTTGGACCCAAGGAGGAACACACCAAGGCACATCAGAATTACACTGGCCAAGATTAAAATGAAGGAGAGAATCTTAAAAGCAGCAAGAGAAAAGGAGACAATTACCTACAAAGGAATTCCCATAAGACTTTCAGCTGATTTCTCAAATGAGACCTTACAGGCAACAATGGGCTAGAAAGAAGTATTCCAAGTCATGAAAGGCAAGGACCTACATCCAAGATTGCTCTATCCAGCAAAGCTTTCATTTAGAATGGAAGGGGAGATAAAGTGCTCCTCAGATAAGGTCAAGTTAAAGGAGTTCAGCATCACCAAGCCCTTATTATATGAAATGTTAAAGGGACGTATCTAAGAAAAAGAAGATAAAAAACATGAACATTAAAAAAAGACATCAAACTCACAGTTAGTAACAACCATACCTAAAACAAAAGCAAACTAAGCCAACAATTAGAACAGGAACAGAAGCACAGAAATGGAGATCACATGGAGGGTTAGCAACAGGGGAATGGGAGGACGAGAGAGGGGAAAAAGGTACAGAGAATAAGTAGCATAGATGGTAGGTAGAAAATAGACAGGGGGAAGGCAAGAATAGTATGGGAAAAGTAGAAGCTAAAGAACTTACGACACTTGGACATGAACTAAAGGGGGGGAATGTGGGTGGGAGAGGGTGTGGAGGGGAATGAAGGAGGGGTAATGGATAGCATAATCAATAAAATATATTAAAAAAATTAAAATCTTTTAAAAACTTTTTAAAAACTATTTTTATAATAATATTGAGATATTATCTATCTTTTTCACTCTCATTGCTCACAAGAGTCCAGTGTTCTAGCATAATATCAAAGAATAACTATAATTTTCTGAAAATGCCAATAAAATATTCTTACCTTTTCCAACTACAGTAAGTCTCCATTTTCTTCATGTACTTCATCGAAAATAACTTAACACAGTAAACTGATTAAGCGGCTTAATTAAAGAGATTTACAAATATGTAAGACAATGCCTGTCTCCTCACATTTTTTTTTGGTTTTGGACAATAGTTATTATTTAGAAAAATGTTCTTTATATCAGCGTGTTAATAGTTTTTTATGTTATTTTACATAAATTGATACATATTTTTAAAGAGTCTCAGTTTTAACTTTTAATGATGTAATTACCAATAGATATAATTCTGCATAAACAAAAGCTTTCAGGAGTCCTTAATTTTTAAGAATATAAAAGCACCCTGAGACCAAAAAGTTTGAGAATTGCTGTTCTAAAGTATCTCTTATTATATAAGAAAAATATTACTCTACATGAAGGGGTGTGTTTTAAGATAAGAGAAATAAATAAAACTGCTTAAAAGTAGATTTATAATTTATAAGACAAATGATTATGTTCAGATTTGCACCACAAAAACCTGAGGAGCAAGGGAGGAATGGGTAGATATATAAATGAAAAAGAGTGGCCATGAGTTAGTAATCACTGAGCTAGGGGTTCATTATACTAGTCTCTTCACCTCTGAATATGTTTTTTTTTCCCTAATAAAAGTATTAAACAAAGAATTCATAACTCAGCAGTTAAAAATGAAAAAGTAAATCTGACTGTAATTTGATGTTATTATTAAGAACAAAGGAGACGATCAGCTGTGCCAAGACAAAGAAATATGGCCCAAATGGAAGAACACAGCAAAGCCTCAGAAAGAGAACTAAGCAAGCAGGAGATCGCCAGCCTACCTGACGGGGAATTTAAAGCCCTGGTAATCAAAATGTTCACAGATCTGATTGAGCTTAGTCGAAAAATGAAAAAAACAAATGAAGGATACCCAAAGTGAAATAAAGGAAAATATTCAGGGAACCAACAGTGACAAGAAGGAAACCAGAACTCAAAGCAAAGATTTGGAACAAAAGGAAGAAATAAACATCCATCCAGAAGAAAAGAAACAAGAATCCAAAAAAATGAAGAGACTTAGTAACCTCTGGGACAACCTGAAACATTTCAATATATGAATTATAGGGGTGTCAGAAGAAGAACACCACCAAGAAACTGAAAAATTGTTTGAACAAATAATGAAGGAAAACTTCCCTAATCTGGCAAAGGAAATAGACTTCCAGGAAGCCCAGACAATCCCAAAGAAGCAGGACCCAAAGAGGAACACACCAAGGCACATCATCATTAAGTTACCCAAGATTAAAGATAAGCAGAGAATCTTAAAAGCAAGAGAAAAGGCAACAGTTACCTACAAAGGTGTTCCCATTAGACTATCAGCTGATTTCTTAAAATAAACCTTGCAGGCAAGAAGGGGCTAGAAAGAAGTATTTGAAGTCTTGAAAGGCAAGGAGCTACATCCAAGAATATTCTATCCAGCAAAGCTTTCATTTAAAATGGAAGGGCATAGCCCTGGCTGGTGTAGCTCAGTGGATTGAGCGGGGGCTGAAAACCAAAGTGTCGCAGGTTCGATTTCCAGTCAGGGTACAAGCCTGGGTTGCAGGCCATGACCCCCCAGCAACTGCACACTGACGTTTCTCTCTCTCTCTCTCTCCCTTCCCCCTCTAAAAATAAATAAATAAAATCTTAAAAAATAAAAAATAAATAAAATGGAAGGGCAGATAAAGTGCTTCCCAGATAAAGTCAAGTTAAAGGAGTTCATCATCATTAAGTCATTATTATATGAAATGTTAAAGGGACTTAGAAAAAGAAGATCAAAACTAAGAACAGTAAAATGACAACAAATTCACAACTATCAACAAATGAACCCAAAAGAAAAGAAAGACAACAAAAACAGAAACTAAGCAAACAACCAGAACAGAAACAGAATCAGAGAAATGGACATCACACAGAAAGATTTCAGTGGGGAGGGGGAAGGGAGGGACAGGGAGGTGGGGAGGTACAGGGAAGAAGCAGCATAACTAGTAGGCATCAAATAGATGGGGAGTGATAAAAAATGGTATAGGAAACAGAGAACTCAAAGAACTTATATGTATAACCCATGGACATGAACTAAGGGAGGGGTGGATGTTGTAGGGTTGGGGGGGCAGGGTGGAGGGGAGATAAAGGGGGAAAACTGGACAAACTGTACCAGCATAATCAATAAAAAAAAGAAAAGAACAAAGGAAAATAAAAGAAAAAATATAATTAATACTAAACTAATACTATCCACATAGTTCCAAATTCACTTTTTGATCTTCATTAATGTCCTCTCAATTAGTCTCACGTAGCAAAACCTGTAGTGTACATGAATACATGAAGTTCTGCTTTGTTCACTTAAAATTCAAGTATATACCCCCCATCATTATCTACTATCAACTAATCTAATTTAAACAAAAATGACAAAGATCTTTCAGTACAATAATAAAAGAAGCTCACCAAATTGTTTAACCTGATTGACTTGGCTATGCATTATAACCTAGTGTAATTGTTACATGTTACACTATTGCCATCTGCTGGCTGTGATGTCTAAGTACAGTAAACAAAGGTTTCAGAAAAGCTAAAAATTCACTTATGACTTTAAGTTTTCTCCCAAAGTATCCTGAAGAAACTGCTATATATACAAGTACATTAGGGTCCTTAAAAATCTCACGCTACAAACAGTGGTTCTCAACCCAGGCTTCACTTTAAAATCATCTGGGAGCTTTCGAAAAACTGGATAACTGGGCCCTGAACCAGAGCAATTAAATCAGAATCTCTATTTGATAAAAATGAAAGGCAAGCCACAGACTGAGAGAAAATATTTGCAAAACATATAGCTGGTATGGAACATGTATCTAGAATACACAAACAACTCTTACAGCTCAATAATAGAAAAACCCAATTTTTAAAAAATCCTCACTGGGTTTATGTTTATTGATTTGAGAGAGAGAGGATGAGAGAGGGAGAGAGAGAAACACTGATCAGTTGCTTCTGGTACACATCCCTGACCAGGAATTGAATCCACAACCTAGGTACGTGCCCTGACTGGGAATCAAACCTGCTCTAACCAACTAAGCCACCTGGCCAGGGCAACAACCCAGTTTTTATAATGGGGAAAAGATCTAAACAAATACTTCACCAAAGAAGATATATAGATGTCAATTAAGCACATAAAAATGTTCCACATCATTAGTCTTCAGAAAAAATGGAAATTAAAACGATAGTGAGATACTACTTAATATCCATTAGAATAGCTAAAGGTAAAGAAAGTGACCATATTAAGTGTTGACCAGCATGTGGAACAGCTTTAACCCTCACACACTGCTAATAAGAATGTAAAATGAGACAACCATTTTGGAAAACAGTTTGGAGGTTTCTTTAAAAGCTACACACCTACCATAATACCCAAAGGAAAAAAGTAGTGGGTTGAATAGTGTCCCCTCCAAAATCCATGGCTACCTGGAATGTGACCTTATCTGGATGCAAATGTAATTTCTGGGTTGCCCAAAAAGTCCATTTAGTTTTTCCATAACATAAAAGACACATTTTTCATTTTTCACCAATAACTTCATTGATTTGGGCATTTTGAGAATGTTGACTACCACCCGTGTGGTATAATGTTGATCGTTCTCAAAGTCTCAATTTGATTACTAACAACTTCAATTGGTCTGCCAGACTGTGGAGCATCGTCCAGCGAGAAACCTCCAGCACGAAACTTTGCAAACCACTTTTGACATGTTCAATCAGTCACAGCACCTTCTCCATACACGGCATAAGTCTTTTTTGTGTTGTGTTTTTACCTTTCTTAAAATAATAAACCATAATTTGCCAAAAACAGTGCATATTTTCTTTCTTCAATGTTAAAATGGCTACACAAAAATTCACCAATTTTGATAAGTTTTTTTAAAAAATGCATGCTGATATGACAGCTGTCACAATACAATCTAACAAAATTGTTCTGAATGAAGTTAAAGACAACTAAGCATCACTAGAGCCATCTTACAGGAAAAAAGAAAAACTTTTTGGCCTACTTAATAGTTAAGATGAGGTCATACTACAATAAGGTAGCTCCTAAATCCAATGACTGATGTCCTTATAAGAAGAGAGGACACACAGAGAAGAGGAGGCAGAGTGGAGTGATTGGGCTAAAAGCCAAGAAACAGCAAGGATTTCCAGGAGCCGGGGGCTTCTGAAACTAGGAAAAAGGAAGAAAGGGTCTTCTTCCTAGAACCTCCAGAAGCAGCACGGCCCCACCAACACCTGAATTTTTTACTTCTAGCCTCCACAACTATGAGAGGATGTTATTTAAGGCCACCAGTTCACAGTAATTTGTTACAGCATCCCTAGGAAACAAATACAAAAGCACAAAGTCAAAGATCTGCAGGAGAATGTTGTTAGACACAGGGATGCTCAAGTCTTTTATATAAATGGTACAGAACAATGCACACAATTGGCCCTCCACATCCACAGATTCCCAATTGTGGATTGAAAACTGTTTTTGATCAGTGGTTGGTTGAATCCCTGGATGTGAAACCTGAAACACAGAGGGTCAACTGCATATTTATTGAAAAACTTCCACATTTAAGTCGACCCACAGAGTTCAAACTCATGCTGTTTAAGACTCAACTGTACTGAATTAAGAGATGCCGGACCAAAAAAGACTATACATTATATGATTTGATGGTGTTTAACCAGTGAGGGGACAAACAAGAATGGGAGGTGGATACAGGAGAAGTCACTTTAAGGTGGCAGGAGGAAACTTTTTGGGGGTGATAGATATATTCATTACCTTAACTGTGGTGACAGTTCCACAGGTGTACACATGTCAAAACTCATCAAGTTGAAGGGAAGATGGCAGAGAAGGAAGTACCAGGATCTGTCTACCCACCCAGACAAGTGCACACACAGAACCTGTCTAATGTTAGCAGTAACTATTTTAGAATTCTACAATCTGTTGAAGGCTTGCAACTTCCAGGGGAAGCCTTGAGCATGGATGATAAATTGTAGTAATTTCAGTTTTCATTCTTAGCACAACAGCACCCTCACTCCAAGCCGCATAGCAGACAACAGTAACCATGCTCCTGGAGCAGCTTGCACACAGTTCGTGAGAGCTAGGTGGGTGGCCAAAAAGACCCTGTCTTCCAAATATCAGGAATATGGGTACTGATTGCTGATTGTACTTTTAATCACAAAGACAAAGAGGCATAATCAAGAGGAAAAATAAAATCTGAGTACACTTATACATAGTTTGGAGAATGAATCAGCAATCAAAAATCTCCCAACCACAACAAAAAGTCCTGGACCTAATGGCTCACTGGTAAATTCTACTGAACACTTAAAGAAGAACTAACAGCAATTATTTTCAAACTCTTCCAAAAAACTGAAGAGGAAGGAACACTTTCAAACTCCTCCTATGGGGTCAGCATTACCCTGATACCAAAGCCAGAGAAAGACACTACAAGAAAACCAGAGACCAATATCCCTTATAAACATTAATGCAAAAATCCTCAATAAACTATTAGCAAGCAGAATTGAACAGCAATAATAAAAGGAGAATATACTATGACCACATGGGATTCATTCCTGGAATGCAAGGATGGTTCAATATATGAAAATCCATCTGTAATATATAATATTATAATTTATTATCAACAGAATAAAGGGGAAAGAAACACATGATCACTCAACTGATGCAGAAAAAGCATTTGACAAAATTCAACACCCTTTCATAATAAAAATACCCAACAAACTAGGGAAAGAAGGGAACTACCCCAACATTAAAGCCATATATAAAAAACCCAAAGTGAACATCATACTCAGTGGTGGAAGAAGGTTTTCCTTTAAGATCAGTACGAAGGCAAGTATGACTGCTTACAGTACTTCTATTTAGCAAAGTACTGAAAGTTCTAGCTAGAGCAATTAAATAAGAAATAGAAAATGAAGGCATCCAGATTGGAAAGGAAGAGGTAAAATTATCTTGGCAGAGGATATGATCTTATATGTAGAAAACCCTAAAGATTCCACACTCAAAACCAATTAGAACTAATAAATCAATTAAGCAAAGTAGCTGGATACAAGATAAGCACACAAAAATCAGATGTATTTCCATAAGCCAAAAATGAATAATAAGAAAATTATAAAAACAATTCTATTTACACTAGCAACAAAATAATGAAATACTTAGGAAGGAACTAAACCAAGGAAGTGAAAAACTTGAACAATGAAAAGTATAAAACACTGCTGAAAAATATTAAAGACATAAATAAATGGAAACATATTTCATGCTCATGGACTAAAAGATTTAATATTGTTAAGAAGTCAATGCTGCCCTGGCTGGCGTAGCTCAGTGGATTGAGCACGGACTGAGAACCAAAGTGTCGCAGGTTCGATTCCCAGTCAGGCCACATACCTGGGTTGCAGGCCATGGCCCCCAGCAACCACACATTGATGTTTCTCTCTCTCTCTCTTTCTCCCTCCCTTCCCTCTCTAAAAATAAATAAATAAAATCTTAAAAAAAAAGTCAATGTTAATTATAATGATCTATAGATTCAATGTAATCCCTATCAAAATCCCAGTGATGTCTGGAATCTCAGGGGATACTGAATAACCAAAAAAATCTTAAAAGAACAAAAGTAAAGGACTCACACTTCTTGATTCCAAAACTTACTACAAAGCTACAGTAATCCAAACAGTGTGGTACTAGTATAAAACAGATATATAGACCAATGGATCAGGAATAATCCTGTTGCATTTATGGTCAAATGATTGTTGACAGAGATGCCAAGGCCATTCAAAGGGAAAAGAGCAGTCTTTTCAACAATGGTTTGGAGAAAACTGGATATCCCCATCCATGTGCAAAAGAATGAAGTTAGACCCTTGCCTAACATGACATGCAAAAATTAACTCAAAATGAATCAAGGCACTAAATGTAAGACCAAAAACAATTAAATCTCTTAGAAGAAAACTCAGAACAAAAGTTTCATGACATTGGATTTGGCAATGATTTTCTTGGATTTGACACCAAAGACACAGGTAACAAAAGAAAAAATGAAAAACGTGGATTTCATGATAATTAAGAATTTTTGTGCACGAAAAGACACTATCAGCAGAGTAAAAGAGAAACCCACAGATTGGGAGAAAACATTTGCAAATCAAGTATTCGATAAGGAATTAATATGCAGATTATACAGAGAACACCTAAATTCAACAGAAACCCAATTGAAAAACAAAGGACTTGAATAGACATTTCTCCAAAGATAAATGAATGGCTGAGAAGCACATGAAAAAAATGTTCAACATCACTACCATAAGAGAGATACAAATCAAAACTATGAGATAGACCTGGCTGGCATGGCTCAGCTGGTTGGGCATCATTCCACAAAGCAAAAGGTCACCAGTTCAATTCCCAATCAGGACACATGCCTAGCTTGTGGTTTTGGTCCCCAGTTGGGGTACATATGAGAAGCAACCCATTGATGTTCCCCTCTCATATTGATGTTTCTCTTCCTCTCTTTCTCCCTCCCTTCCCCTCTCTCTAAAAAAAAGAAAAACTACAATGATCTGACACTTCACCCATTAGGATAGTTATATAAACAATTAAAAAAACAACAAGTACTGGCAAAGATAAATTGGAACCCTTGTACAATGTTGGCATAAATGTAAAATGGTATAGCTTCTGTGGAACACAGTTCCTCAAAAGATTAAAAATAAATTTACCAATTCCATTTCTGGGTATATAGCCAAAAAATTACAAGCAGAGCATCAAAGAGATACCTGTATATCCATGCTCATAGCAGCATTATTCACAATAGCTAAACCGTAGAAGGGATTCAAGTGTCCATTAACTGATGGATAAACAAAATGTGGTATATACATACAATGGAATATTATTCAACCTTAAAAAGAAAGGAAATTTCACAATATACTACAACATGGATGAACCTTGAGGATGTGATAAGTGAAATTAGCCAGGTGAAAAGGCAAGTACAGTATGATTCCACCTACAAGAGGCACTTACTATAGTGCCCTCATAAAGACAGTATAACAGTGGTTTCCAGGGACTGGGAGAAGGGGAGAATGGGAAGTTACTGTTTAATGCACATACAGTTTCAGTTTTATAAGATAAAAAGAGTTGTGGGGATGGGTGGTGGTGAGGGCTGCAAAATATGAATGTATTTAATACACTGAACACTTACACTTAAAACCAAAACCTCCAGGGAGTGGGGTAAGGGTATCAGTTATTTTTAAACAGCTCCTAAACTATTCTAACCAGCAGCCAAGGTTGAGAACCACTTCATCAGGCAGTGCCATCTTATTTACTTTATTTTCAACAAGAGTTTTACTTGGTGAAAACATATAAGCTTGAAACAATTTTGATAATGCTCACTCTAGATGTTTATGGAGGTCAACTGAGATCATAAATATTTTTAAGTAAACAAAGAAACTAAAAATGGAGTTAGCACTTACTCCTTGGTTTATATCTCACATTCCCAAATAATAAGCAAGCTTTAGAAAGCAAAATTGAAGACAATTCCAATACAAAATAATTTAAAATGCTGAACACAATATAATTTTAATACATATTTTCGATGAATGGTGTTAGGAACTTAATTGTGGCCAGTCCAGAAATCTTATGTTGAAGTCCTAAATCCCAGCCAGTATCTTGGATAGTGATTGTATTTGGAGATAAGGCCTTTAAAGAGGTGATTTAGGTGAAATGAGGTCATAGGGCAGGGCCTTAATCAAACCTGACTGATGTCCTCACATGAAATGGAAATTCAGACACACAAAGAGACACTCCGGTGCTTGAGCACAGGAGGCTGTATGAGGACAAAGTAAGAGTGAGGGCCATCTGCAAGCAAAGAGAGAAGCTTCAAGAGAAACCAAACCTGCTGATTCTGGACTCCTAGCTGCCAGAACTGTGCAAAAATAAATTTATGCTATTTAAATGACTCAGTCTGTGGTATTTTGTTATAATACAAATGGTGAGCAAAGAAACCCAAAACATGAAAAAACAAAAGATGAAAAATCTATGGGAAATGGCAGTCTGGAGCTAAACTTTACAATGGAGCACTTACCAAACCTTAGTAGCCTGACCCTGGATCTGGCCAGGACCGAGAACAGCTCTTCCTCTGAAATCTTAGCCTCAAATTTCATCTGCTTTCTGACCTCAGTTTTCTAGTATTCACTCTTTTATTTTCCCTACCTATACCTTTTCTTCTACCCCACATTGACAGGACCGTGCCCTGGAAGCCTCCTGGGCAGTACTCTGGCTTTCCTTCCTTCCCTATCTAGTCTGGGCCCTACTTGATCATGTGATCACATCAACTACTCTGTCAGAACTACCCTCACCTAGTCCCTATCATGTTGCCACACATAAGCAACACCATCCTCCCCTCAACAAATCTCCAGATTTCTACTCTCCTTTAAGCTGGCTCTTCAACCTCCATGAGCCTTCAGTCTTCTTTCATCTAATCTGTGAGATCCTACAAATCTTTACTTCCTATCAACTTTGCTCTTATGGTCCATTAATTGACCCATCCTCTCACTTACACCCTCAACTCCTGTTTTCCTCTTTCCCTCAACTGTACCAGACTAGCAAAATCCCGTACCCCACATCCAACTGCCTTTTCTTTGCATGCCTGGATGGCTCAGCACTGCTGAAAATGGCTCAGAAGTCAATGACCCCACAAATGTATGCCCACCACCCCCAGTTGCAACTTCAGCACCAATAGGCAATACTTTCCCCAATCCTCTCACAAATAATCCAAACTTCCAATGCTTAAAACTCCTCAAGCTCCCTTGGACTATCATACCTTCTCTCTCACTTTCAAATGACTGATTTGTCCTCAGAAAAATCAGAGGTCTGAATACAGCTCCCAACTCTTTGCTGTACCTATATATATACTCAGTTTATCCAGTCGGTTTTACTTCAACCCACCAGCAGTGCTCTGGATTGATCCTTGCCCCTTCTGCCTGACCAATACTACAAAACTAATCCCTGTGCCAATTCAGCCATGTGCTGTCCTTCACTACTCTTTAACCATGGACACCTATCTTATCCTGACCTTCCCCATCCTCAAAACGGGGATATCATTTCTAGATTGTTGTGAGTATAACAGTACCTGACATATAGTAATCATTCAATAAAGAGTAGCAATTTTTTTATCCTCCCCTGAGGAAATAGTTATTGCTTTTACAGAGAGGGAAAAGGAGGGAGAGAGGGAAAGGGGGAGAGAGAGACATCAATGTGAAAGAGAAGCATCAATCACCTCTCATACATACCCCAACAAGGGACAGAACCAACAACCCAGGCATGTGCCCTGACCAGGAATTGAACCGGTGACGTTTCAGTTTATGGAAGAACACTCCAACCAACTGAGCCACATTGGCCAGGACAGCAATTATTATTATGTTGAAACCTTAAAGGAGAAAGGCAGATGACAAGAAATGGGATACAGAATTGGGGAGTTGCAAGGGAAAAGGGGAAGGATATCTGGAAAAAAAAGGAAGAAAATAATTTCCCTTGTCATAAAATGTCCCAATTCTTCTATGACTATATTCAGTTGTTCTGTGAATTATTGTAATCAAATGTGTGACTCTTTGCTATTCTCACCATACTCAGGAGCCTGAAACTTCTCTTGCAGAATACCACTCTTGAAAGAGAAGATGTGCACTGGGTTCTAAGTCTTTGTCGGCAGAGAAAAGTAACAAAATTTCCTTCTATTAATACAGAATTAAAGTGATTTTCACTTAAAAAGGAATTATGGCAATGTTTAGCCATTGATAATATTAAACAAAAGTATTGAATTAATGATTCCACAACTGGAACAGGAGCACTTTAAGGTGAGAGCCTAGGACATATTGTGCCAGAAAGCATAAAAATGCTCAAAAACTGATTGAGAGGAAAACTGATGGGGCTAGAAGGAGAGATGTAAAAGACACAGGAACACCCTGGCTTGGTAGCTCAGTTGGTTAGAGCATTGTCCTGATACCTCAAGGCTGCCGGTTTGATCCCTGGGCAGGGCACATATAAGAATCAATCAATGAATGCATCAAAAAGTGGAACAACAAATCAGTGTCCTTCTCTATCTCTATCTCTCCCTTCCTCTCTCTCTAAAATCAATTTAAAAAAAATTTTTAAATAAATAAAATAAAAGACACAGGAACTATCTTGAAGGAGCTCCCACAGGCCAAATTTGGGACAATTTGAACATCAAAAAGAATAATGATGGCCATAAAATCTAACATAGTTAATTTTAAAAAACAGCCCTCATGTCCATACAGATAATTTTTTTAAAAAAAATGATGAGTGAAAACTTTTATAGAATAATGTCAGCTCACAAATGCAAAGGAAATTAAATAATCACTACTTTGCAATCTCCAAATGTAGAGAGTATCTCCATGATTCTAGAAACACTGAGTGAAGAATTAATGGGTGATAGGTCATCTCCATAGTTTTGAAGTATTACTTCACAGATCATTTAATTGATCATTTAATTTTTAATTACAAAATTGCAAAAGAAAAAATTACAAAGAAATTATAAAGGGAAAAATGTACCTTTACAATGGAGCTATCTGGCAGTTACCCTCTTAGTATAGTGATCAAATTTAACACCAGCAACAGTAAGCATAGCCTGACAGTATGTGGCTGCTGTGAGTCAATGAGAAGCACACAGCACCACTCATGTAATCTACTCAAATGCTTTTATACTGAATTAATGAAAAGAAAATAATCAAACAATTAGTACGAGGTCTTGCTACTCAATATGTAGTCCAAAGACCATAAACATATCACCTGGGATCTTATGAAAACACAGAATCTCAGGCCCCACTCCAACTGAACCATAATTTGCATTTTAACCATATCCTCAAGTTATCCATAAGTGTGAAGTTTCAAAAAACCTTATACAAGTCAAAACATCCAGACTTTTCAAAAAAGTCAATGTCATAAAAAGAAAAAAGGACAGAGGAGACTGTTATGTATTTAAAGAGACATAACAACCAAAAGCAAAGAATGAATCTTGATTGAATCTTGGACTGAAGGGGAAAGAGTTATAAAATACAATCTGGTGGACAACTGGGAAAATTTGAATATGTACTTTTTATTAAATGACACTGAATTGCTTTCACTGCTCTTATTCAACATAGTACTCGAAGTCCTGGCCATAGCAATCAAACAAGAAGAATAAAAGGCAATCAAATTGGAAAGGAGGGAGTAAAACTATAATTACTTGCTGACCATGTTAGAGTATATATAGAAAGCCCTAAAGAACTCACCAAGAAATTACTAGACCTAATGAATGAATTTGGCAAAGTAGCAGGATACAAAATCAATACTCAGAAATTGGTGGCATTTTTATACAACAATAATAAACTATTAGGAAAAAATTTAAGAAAACCATCCCATTTACTATTAAACAAACAAACAAACAAACAAACAAATTGGGTTCCTAGAAATACATTTAACCAAGGAGGTAAATGACCTGACTTCAAAAACTATAGGACACTGAAGAAAGAAAATAAGGAAGATACAAAAAGTAGAAGCATATACCACATTCATGAAGGCAAGAGCATACAATGGAGTAAAGACAGTCTCTTCAATAAATGCTGTTTGGAAAACTGGACTGGTACATGCAAAATAATGAAACTAGACCACCAACTTATACCATATACAAGAATAAATACAAAATGGATAAAAGGCTTAAATGTAAGTCACGAAACCACAAAAATCCTAGAAGAAACACTGGCAGTAAAATTTCAGAATTCTCACATGGCAATATTTTTGCCAATATATCTCCTAAGGCAAGGGAAACAAAGAAAAAAATAAAAAATAAACAAATGGGACTATGTGAAATTAAAACATTTCTGCACAGCTAAAGAAACCATAATCAAAATGAAAAGGGAACCCACTGTATAGGAGAATATTTTTGCCAATGATACATCTAATAAGGATTTAATTTCTAAAATATATAAAGAACTCAACACCATGAAGACAAACAATCCAATTAAAAAATGGATAAAGGCCCTGACCAGTGTGGCTCAGCTGATTGGGTGCCATCTGTAAAAGCAAAAGGTTGACAGTTTGATTCCTGGTCAGTGCACATGCCTGGGTTGTAGGTTTGATCCCTTATTGGAGGGCATACGAGAGTTAATTAATATTTCTCTCCCACATTGATGTTTCTTTCCCTCTCAATTACCCTCCCTTCCTCTCTCTCTAAAAATAAAATAAGATTAAAATCTTTAAAAAAAACTTTTTTTAAATTGGCAAATGACCTGAATAGACACTTCTTCAACAAGGACATACAGATGGCCCATAGACATATGAAAATATAATCAACATCACTAATCATTACAGAAATGTAAATTTAAACCACAATGAGGTATCACCTCATACCTGTCAGAATTGCTACCCTCAATAAATCAACAAACAACAAGGGCTGGTGAGGATGTGGAGAAAAGAGAACCCTCATAAACTGTTGGTGGAATGCAGACTGGCACGGCCACTGTGGAAAACAGTATGGAGTTTCCTCAAAAAATTAAAAACGGAACTGCCTTTTGGTCCAGCAATTCCTCTTCTAGGAATATATTCTAAGAATCCCAAAACATCCATTCAAAAGAACATATATACATCCCTATATTTGTAACAGCATTATTTACAATAGCCAAGATCTGGAAGCAGCCCAAGTGTCCATCAGTAGATGAATGGATAAAAAGCTGTGATACATTTACACAATGGAATACTCTACACAGCACTGAAAAAGAAGGAACTCTTACTTTTGGGGATAGCATGGATGGACCTGCGGACTATTATGCTAAGTGAAATAAGCCAGTCAGTGAAAGACAAATAACATATGATCTCACTTACATGTGAACTCTAATGAACAAAATAAACTAGTGAACAAAACAGAAAGAGTGGCATATAGATACATGGAACAGACTAACAGCTCTTGGAGGGCGGGAGGAGGTACAACTTGACAAAAGAAAGAACCAATGGACACTGACAACAACATGGGAATTGCTTGACGGATGGGGGACAGAGGTGGGCAAAAGGGGAAAAAGTAGGGACAACTGTAATAGCATAAACAATAAAATATAATTTCAAAAATAAAATAAAATAAATGACACTGAATTAATGGTAAGGTTCTTAAATGTGATCATGCTATTTAATCACATAAAATTTTCTTAATTCTTAGAAAATATTTGCTGAAACATTTATAGCAACATGTCTACAACTTATTTTTAAATGGTTCGTAAAAACACATATGTGGAAAGAAAGTATTTGTGCCATAATAACAACTGGTTACTCTAGATAAAGAGTATGTAGGTATCCACTGTGCTTTTTCATTTCTTTAGGTTGAAAATTTTACTAAATATAAAACTGGAAGGTGGGGCCCTGGTCAGGGAGTTCAGTTGGTTAGAGTGTCATACCAATACGCCAAAGTTGTGGGTTCAGTCCCCAGTCCAGACACATACAAGAATCAACCAATAAATGCATAAGTAAGAGGAAAAATAAATTGATGTCTTCTCTCCTCTCTCTCTCTCTCTCCCCACCCCTTCCTGTCTCTTAAAAAATCAACAAATTAAAAAAAAAACTATCAAATTGTTTTTTTAAAAAAGGAGGGTAGAAAGAATGTTCAAGCCCTGGCTGGCGTAGCTCAGTGGATTGAGCACGGGCTGCGAACCAAAGTGTCGCAGGTTCGATTCCCAGCCAGGGTACATGCCTGGGTTGCAGGCCATAACCCCCAGCAACCGCACATTGATGTTTCTCTCTCTCTCTCTCCCCCTCCCTTCCCTCTCTAAAAATAAATACATAAAATATTTTTAAAAAAAGAATGTTCAATTAATCCACAACAGAAACAGAAATGTTAAGTTTTTGGTAGCAAACAGCATTATTCATACAACCTTGCATCTCTCTTAACGCCTACTTCACAAATGTCTATACTCACAAATGTTCAACAGACATTTGATAAGAGGAAGGAAATGTTTCATTCATATTTTAGCTGACAGAAATTCCTATGGCATTAAAGAGCTGCTACAACCAGCTGACTGTCAGCTACAGTTGTTACTAAAAATTTTTATTCCATGAATGGCAGTAGAGTGTAACAAAAAAGATTTACAGGGGTTGGGGTGGTGGTGGTCAAACCTAGATTTTATTAGCAAGGTATCCTCTAGCAAATTTAATCTCCCAAAGTCTCAATCACTCTATTTGTAAAACAGAAATAAAACATTACCATCTAGGATGGTTATGAGGATTAAAAAAGACATAAGATAATGAGCCCTGCCTGGTGTGGCTCAGTGGACTGAGTGCCAGCCTGGGAACCATAGGGTTGCCAGTTCAATTTCCCGTTGGGCACATGCCTGGGTTGCAGGCCAGGTTTCTAGTAGGGGCCGTGTGAGGCAACCACACATTGATGTTTCTCTCCCTCTTTCTCCCTGCCCCACTCTGTAAAAATAAATTAAAAAGATATAGGATAATGAATGTAAAGTATCTAGCATCACTCGACAAATGTTAACTAAAATTTTATCAATAAAGTCAGCTAAAAGGTATTCCATAAAATGGAGATACTGTTTTTATGGACCAGATTTTGACTTTATTCTGAGGATTAAAGCTTTTCTTATGATCTAGGGGTATTATCTGACAACATTAAGTCAAGGTGAGAAGGCAAAACAATTTTCACTTCTTGTTTTTATTTGGTACTTTAAAGAAAAAGCATTCAGTGAGATGATGGGGTAGCCTCTCCCCAAGGTAAAAACATTTTACTTCAACTTAATCTTAGTAAACCAGCATCAAGTACTGAAGACTAGGAAAATAATGCTATTAAAAATGACCTAGAGGATCAAATTTAATACTAAGGATACTTGGAAATAATTTTGTTAAGATATCTTAAACTCTCTTGACTGGAAAAGTTGTGAGAAACCATGTTTTCATGGAAGCACTTAGACAAAAAATAAGCATCTATCTTTTTGGCTTAAGGGCACTTGTGCCCAGATGAAACAAGACTGACTTCAGTAGATGGATAATAGTCTAACTAAACTGTTCTATGAAATTCTAAAGCAATCTTTCTTAAAGGTTCATAACCATGCCCAGCAGGCCAAATCCAGCACATTGCTTCTCTTTGCATAAAAAAAAATTCCACCGCTTGCTTATTATGATACAATACTACTGAAACACAGCCCTGCTCATTTGTTTGTCTGTGGCTGTTTCCACTACAATAGCAGAGCAGAAAAGTTGCAACAGAGACTGTATGGCCCACAAAGCTTAAAATATTTACTATATGGCCCTGCTGGGTGGCTCAGTTGGTTGGAACATCATCCCATGCACCAAAAGGTTGTGGATTCAATCCCTGGTTGGGACACATCCAATTGATTTTTCTCTCACATCAGTGTTTCTCTCTCTCTCTCTCTCTCTCTCTCTCTCTCTCTCTCTCTCTCTCTCTCTCTCTCTCTCTCTCTCTCCTCTTTCCACTCTAAAATCAAAAACATATCCTTGAGTGAGGATTAAATTTTATTTTATTTTTTACTATCTGGCCTTTTACAGAAAAAACTGTCATCCCCTGCTCCAGACACCAAGAATGCAATAAAACCTGGTCCAGACTCACCTGAGGTGTTGTCTTTCTGTATTGGTCACCTCCATCTATCACATCCCTCAGAATTTTTCTCTTGAGAAAGTCATACTCTTCTGGACTCAGATGAATAGACTCTATGGTTTTTCCACAGCCCAAACACTGACCACTGTAATTACAATAGTTTCTATTAAATAGTGTCCTGGCAAAGAACTTTTTCTAAAATGAATAATCCTGGGACATAAGGAAATTGAAAGATAATTTTAAAAATATTAAACCTCTGATAATGACACGCATTATATGATTTTTGTAAACCTGATAATGTCACACATTAGTGAGCCAGAAAACCCAAGAGAGTAGACTGTTGGGCAACCAGATAAAGTTTTTAAAGTTAGTCCTAAAACACAACTAGGGGAAAACATCCTTGAAACTTCACACCAGGCTCACAGCACCCAAGGGAAAAACACTTTGAACGCTGCAAATTCTCTATGTGCAAAACATGGCTTTTTTCTTGGTAATTCTAACTCTTAATTATATTATCTCTAAAGTATCATAAAAACTTTTTGAATGGTAGCAAAAAAACCTATTAAAATCTGAATCAAACAACTTAAAAATAAAATATTGGCCTTACCTTTTCTGGATTGTGGTAAATTGTCCTTTCCACTGCTCTCCAGGAACACTACAAAAAAGATTGCAAAATCAAATCATCAGCTCAGATTCCTACTGAATCCAGAGTTTCAAAACTCAGTAGGCTAGAGCTCTGAAAGTTCAGACTATTTCCCTAGAAAGTTTCATTAGAACAGTGGTTGATACATGGTACTGAGGCTAAGGAGCCGATGGTACTCCCCCCCCAACTCTGGACCTCCTTCTTCCCTTCACTTCTCCTCTGGTCATCTGATCTTCATCTTCAAGTTTAAATCTACCTTCACAGAACCTGTACAGAAAGCAACTGATATAAATGGTAACCTCTAAATTAAACTCAACTCTAACCTTCTCCATAAAGCTGTCAGAGATTGTTCCTGTGCAGAGTAATTTCTTCTCTCATCCTGTATTTCTATTATCTACTGACAAGTATTGCATTACCAGTTGTGAATGAGATCATAATAGATCTTACAACACAAAATACCTTCAGTGCCTGGCCCAGTTAGAGGCATCCAAAATACTTATTTGCTCAATCAAAATATCATTTCTTCTTTTCTCTTACGTATACTACCATGACTCCATTGATTCTATGACTTTCTCTCCATCTTCAGTTCTTAATTCAGAATCTCATCTCTTTCATTCAAACCTACAATCGCCTCCAAACATATGTTTCTGATTTGAATCCCTCTCCAATCTTCTTTTCTCACTGTTTGGTGGTTACCTTTCTAAAACTTGAATCCAAAACCAACTCTTGATAATAAAATAAAATCCAAAATCCTTGGCAGTCAAAGATTTTCACAATCTAGCTCTTCTGTTGATATTCAGTAAGTTTGTTAAATAAGATCATTCAGCTTGATTGCTACTTCAAAGCTCTGATGATACATAGTAGAAAGCAATAGAAAATGAGAAATGGAATAAATTTTCAGGAAATAACCTGAAACACATGAATGGTAAAGAAATAAATTAAAAAACTGAGGCAGTAAATAGGCATGAAGCCAGTAACATGAATAAAAGCAACGAAACAGCAAAGGAGCAAAGGTGAGAGCCTTGGAGAGTAGGTCAATGATGGCAAGATCTAAACTGAAGTGGAGGAGGAAGGTTTTCCATGCTAATTTTGCATGTCAGGTATGATCAGGATCCCCTCCCTTTGCTCTAAACATCTGAGATGATGAAATGCATAGATTAAACAGAACATTTTTATACACATTATACAAGTCACTAAGTTTCAGAACTTCTGAAAATACTAATACAAACCCAAGACAGCTAGTTTTCTTGCTATTAACTCCAGCCACAAGTGCTATTGGTAAGTACTCACACGATGCCAGTCACCTCAGAATACAAAATAAATGATCCTTCTACGCAGAAAAATACATGAAAACTACAGATTCTGTGTAATTTCCCTTTTGTGATAGTAGAGATTAGCACAACTTGTTTACCCTATTCAATACTTTTTTTAGAGAAAGAAAATTTTGTCTTAAAGAGAAAACAAATCTGAGAGATGGGAAAGGTACAATAATCTGAATAGAGTAATTTCAGCAACTGACAGGATAAGAAGGCTACTTTCAGGTATAGGTATTAAAATAAAAACATACATAAAAAGAAAGATCAAAATTACCTCTCAAACCATGTTTTTATACTGTGTGCAAACGATTCCCCAGGATACAGCTGATTATTTCTTAGATACAAAAGAATGTCTAGTAGTTTGTTTGAATATTGATCATCTTTTATGTCTTTTCCCAAATCAAAAAAGGCTTTTAAAGTTTCCATCATAGGAACAAGACCATGACTTAACAATTCCTCATGCAAATTCCAAGCTATGTTTACATCTTGATGAAGGAGAGCTCCCTGGATACAGTCATTATAGTTCTTTTTTGAAGGGGTCATGACCTTTTTGATGTCTTCTAACAGCACCAAGGCCTCTCTCCATCTGTCTGAATGGATTAATCCCCGGATGAGAAGAGTGTTTGCTCCAGATTCTAAACTCTTGTATCTGGCTTTCATAATTTCATAGACATCAAAAACTTCTGATGTCTGCTTATGAAAAACACAGAGATACAAATACTTGACCAGCAAATTATAGCTTACAATACCATTGTTTTTTGTAGCTACCCAGGCCAGCAAAGATTTGGCCACATCTACAGAGCTATTGTGTTGAGCCATCTGTGAAATGATCCAATTTTCAAAATTAGCTTTTCCTTTGAAATCTTCCTTAAGTTTATCCCACTGCTCTGAATTCAAAGGTTTTGTTGGGAGTTGAATAATGTTGCTCACAGGTGGCAAGGCATGATCTTTACTCTGAGGATTCATCTGTGATCTCTTCTTAGCTGCTCCAGCTGCAAAAAGATGAGGAAACTCAGAAGAAATTTCACTGCTGCCTTTCCTGCGGTATCTGGCCTTCACACTTAGAAGATTTATTGCCTTGGTATTTTGTGGAGATGCTGTTTGAAGGGAAAACAACTTCTGCTGGTTCCTGATGCCATAACAGTCTTTCAAAAAGAGAGAGTTATAAGAGTGCCCTGGGCCTAGCCCGAGGTATGGATTGTTTTTCCAAAGCTTAGGGAAGCTTCGAATACCAGTAAAACAGAAAGTCATTATGCAGTGAGATCAGCACAAAATAGTGAAGAGATGTTCAAAAAGCCCTACTTTACACCATAATCAAGGAATTTGGGGGGGGCGGGGGAAGCAGGGAGTCGAAGCGCAACCTCTTAAAAGATGATTTTCAGTTTCTCGCAGAAAACTCAAGGCTATGCTTTTAGGGCTACTTAAGCAACGAAATCCGGCGACTTTTCTCCACTAAACAACGACGATCCTGGGACAACCAACCTAGATCGCATTCCGGAGAACGAGCAGGGGACAGAGCAGGAATCTCTGATGCCTGTTATATTCCAGTCCGCGAACCTGAGGAAAAAGCACAAGGAGGACCACGCAATTCGACTCACGTGGATCACAACCGTCCTTGACAAGGGGCAGGATCCCATGGGTGCCTTGCTAAAGAAGGGGCGTAAAGTCGAAAACCGCGACGAAGAGCCCCCAGCCCCACACCCAGCAAGGAAAGTGGGGAAAGCCAAAGTCTAGGGGCCCTGGCCCTGCAAAACGACTGTCCACAGACTGCCGAACTCGTCAGAGGAAATGGGTTGGGATAGGTGGGGAGAGAGCCGAGCGAATAACTCAGGGAAGGAAGGAATGTCTTCAAAGGGCACTGCTTACAGCACACTGATCGATCACAAACCAAGTTCACCTCACTCAACAACTCACCGGAGCACTCACGCTTTATTAAGGCAACCATAACTGCGGCAGAAACTACCGCGCCCACAATGCACCGCGACGACCCGGCCTTGAGGGCGTGGCTGACCTGGATAAAAGCTCGGAGGCGAGAGAAAGGCGATTTTGAAGGCTTGAATGGCAGACAGTGCTGACCGGCAGTATTGAACGTGTCTGTTACTTTCAGGGGAATCTTTAGGGCCTGCAGTTATTCGCAAGGAAATGTCAAAGGATTCCTGAGTCACGTGGTGCCCACGCGTCAAAGGCCCAAGATGAAATAAAAGTAAGGACTCCCTTATCCTGCCTTTTAAAATCTCCATTGTAAAATTGGGAAGCTGCCTTAAGGATACCATTTTCCATCTCTTTCGCATCTGCTTCCCCGGCTGTTAGTGCGATTTCCATATTCTACGCAGTGATTACATTAGCAGCGACTACATTAATCGTTTTTGCTTCCCTAGCCGGCTTCCGCCAGTGTCCAAGATGGCGGTTGAGCAGCCTTCCCGGTCTTTCCGAGGTTAGGTGGTGTGTGACTTCTGAGCTAGCGGCGGGTGTAGTGGTGAGCATATGCCAGGGCTGCTTCGCGGGAGTCATTCATGGACTGGAAAGAAGTTCTTCGCCGGCGGATCGCGATGTCCAACATCGTTCCAAACAGTGAGTTTGGGAGGGGCCGCCCGCTGAGATAGCCCGGCCCTAAACTCCTAGTGGTGGGGACAGAATGGGTGGAGCAGCAACTCGGAGTCGCGCTTTCCGGTTCTGTAAAAACTCGCCTGACTAAGCAGGCAGAGTGGAAGGAATGTGGTTTAGAGATCCAGAGAGGTATGATCCATAGTTCCCTGGGAAAGGATTTGCGGGAATGAGAAGCACACAGTTTTAACCTAAGACTTGTGAGGAATGAGAACCCTGTCTCCAACAATTCTTGGATCCTACCACAATCTAGAATCCATTGATACTACCACCTTTTTACCATCATTTTTCATTTCCCTCCTTATCCATTTCAGATTGCATAATCCATTTTTCTTTGTCCTTGCCCCCTCCTTCACACTTGCTTGTTAACCAGCCTGGTTAAAACTATCTTTATTGTTTCTCACCTTCACCAGGGCAGCTGAAAATGGCTGGAAAAAAATGGAACATGGCGCATTGTCTCACTTCTAATTCATGTTCCTTAATCTAAAGTAGGTGTTTCAGTCATTCACTTACACTTCAGTATTTCCCTACACATTCACTCTCCTGCACTCTAAAGCAGTTCTCATCTCCCAAACCTCCAATCTTCCAATATCGCCTACCTACTGCTTACCTTTAGGTGATGAACTTATATACATAGATATTTGAGAAAGGAGAAGCAATCGAAGAACCTCACCTGTTCCCATTTACCATTTCTATCAGTCCCTTAACTCCATAGTTAAAATGGAGTTAAAATGGTGTGGCTCCGTGGATTGAGTGCCAGGCTACAAACCAAATGGTTGCTGGTTTGATTCCCAGCCAGGGAGCATGCTTGGGTTGCGGGCCAGGTCCCCAGTGTAGGGCAGGTGAGAGGCAACCACACGTTGATGCTTCTCTCCCTCTCTTTCTCCCTCCCTTCCTCTCTTTCTAAAAATAAATAAATAAAAAATCTTTTTTAAAAAATGGGGGACTGCCTATGCTCCTTTTCGAGACAGTCCTTCCATTTCAACACTAGATTGTGTCCCCTTTTATTCACTGACTTCACTCTGGCCTTATCCTTTCTCATTATTATCCTCAAACTTTCCTTATCTACTGGATCGTTTCCATCAGCTCTAACAAACATGCTGTAATATCCCCTATCTTAAAAAAAAATCATTGGATGTCATATGCCCCTCCAGCTTTAGCTATGTTTCTCTGCACCCTTTATAGGAAAACATCTTGAAAAAGCTATCTGTATTTGTGCTTTCTCCTTCCCTTCACTCTTAAAACCAACTTCATTGCATGTCTGTTATGTACCAAGTACTCTTCCAGGCTACAGCAGTAAAAAAAAAAACCACAAAAACCCTTTTTCTTGTAGAACTTACACTTCAGTGCTGGAAGAGATGATAAGTAAATCATATAGGTGTGTACAACTTCTATTTAAGGTTGTTTCTTTCACTGGTGTGCTAGATCCTCCTGTGTGTTGGATCCCATTTTTGCCTACTCAAGGAAATGTCCCCTCTCTCATGCATCATCAGTTTTTCTTTCTCAGTCATTCCCATGAGCATATGAACATGGTGATATTTCTCCCGTCTTAAAGAAACTCTTAAAGAGATTCTTGTCTTAACTTCCACATCCAGCTCTGCCTCATTTCTCTGCTCCCCTTATAGCTCTCCTCTTATACATACTTCTTTTTCTTGGTTTCTGAGAGATATACTCTTAAGTTTTTCTCCTGCCTCACCAGTCATCCCATTTTAGTCTTTGCGTTTTCTTCTTTTTCTCCCCAACAACTTAACATTGAAGTAATACAGGTTTGGGACTTAGAAAGTAAACTATAAAAGTTGAAATGATAGAGGAAGACGATTAACAGAAAAGAAGAAAAGGTCAGAAAATAGTAGAATCAACAGAGTGTGGCCTCACAAAAGCTGAGAAAACATCAGAATCATCAACGGTATCAAATTTAACAGAAACCAAAGATGGGTGCGTCCATTAAACTAAGCAAGGGGATAGGGAATACTAAAGGGTAAAGGGGGCCAAATATATGGGGACGGAAGATGATTTGACTTTGGGTGGTGGGCACACAATGTAATAATATACAGATCATGTAGCACAGAAATGTATACTTGAAACCAATATGATCTTCTTGACTAATGTCACCCCAATAAAATTAATTTAAAAATTAATAAAATAAAACAAGCAGCTAGGTCACTGGTTGCCCTGGCAAGAACAGTTTCCATAGAGTGAGTGGTAAGAGTAGAAGCAGAATTTCATAAAGCGAGGATGAGAGGTAAGAAAGCAGAAATGGTCAACATAGACGCTCACTTGAAAAAGTGAACAAAAAAGGAAGGAGTTATGTGTGGCAATAGATAGAAAGGAAGGAGTTTTGGGGGGTGATGGGTGAGACCTCTGTATTTGTAAGTTAAAGAAAAGCCAGTAGAGATGAAATTGAAGATACTGAAAGTGGGAGGGATACCTCTCTTCCTGAAACTGGCTGAAGAAAGTAACGTACAGATTTGATACCTACCTGCTTTCCTACTTCATTTACATGTTTATGGGTATCCATGCCCAGTACTCTGCTTTTGATGACCTGGGAGAGATTGTCATCTATTGAGAGTGAACACAGAGGAGGTTTGAGGAATTTAGTGACAATTCGGAGCAGTCACTAACCAAGTGGAATAAGCCAAAGAACATCAAGGGCAAATAAAATATGTACTGGTGTTTTGAAAAGCTGACTTGGTAATTAGTAACCATGAAATAAATTTGTGGGGCCAAAATTTTGCAGTTTCTCCCATGGTATTAAACCATGATAAAGAAAAAGATAGATTATAAGATTGGTCCCAGGGTAAAAATTTTTAACATGATACATATGGCGGAAATGCAGGCATAATAGGAGTTTAGGGGAAGAACTAACTACAGGCATGTTGAGAAGGAAATGAGACCAGGAAAAGGAAAATAAACCTTTGAGGAAACAGACGATTGAATTGAAGATCTCAGTGAGGCTGAAGTGGAGGTATTATGGCAGTGAGGTTTTGAATAACCAGAAGAGAAAAATGATCTAAGAATATATAAGAGTTTAAGATTTTAGAAGAGGAGCAAGTAAGACCTATGGTCTTGCCATGGAACTGAGTGACACAGTAGAGGTGAAAGCCTTCAGAGGTGAGGAGTTACGGTCACCCACATAAAAGTCTGTTCTTCCTTGATGATTGCAGGACTTTGAGGTAAAAAATGTTGTGTACCAGTCATCATGGTCCATAATCAAGTGTGGAGGAATGGGCCAAATGACACAGCTACATGCCAGCAGTAGGTGGATTGGAGGGTGGTAGTGTCCAGATATGTGACCTTCAGATGAAAGGATTTTGCAGTAGGTAGAGGCACAGTGATTATGAGGCTGAGATTCCATGAGGTCAAGGGCTGTGCCTGTTTTCTCACCACTGTAGCACCAATGTCTAGTATAGTGTTCAGTATGTAGTAGGTGCTTAGTAAATAGATTGGCCTGAATGAATTAAGAACCTGCCAGATATCTATAAGAAAGGCAGTGACTTGAAGAAGAGAAGAGTACAGTGATTAAAAAAAAAAAAAAAGTGGGCCCTAGATGGGTAGCTCAGTTGGTTAGAGCATTGTCCCAATAAGCCAAGGTTGCAGGTTAAATAGGTTAAGTCTGTGGTCAGGGCACAGATAAGAAAACCAATGAATGCATCGGTAAGTGGGAAAACACATCGAAGTTTCTCTCTCTCTCTCTCTCTCTCTCTCTCTCTCTCTCTCTCTCTCTCTCTCTCCCCCGCCCTCCCTCTCTCTTTCCCTTCCTCCCTCTCCCTAAAATCAATGGAAAAAAAAAAAGTGGAGGGCCAGCTGAGAGTGTTTGAACATGTAGGGGAGGCTCTTTCAGTGTATGGTAGTGATTCTTGGTATTTCAAGAAAGTTAATATAAATGTTTAGTGTCTAAGCACAACTATAAAGGTTTTTTAAAGGCTGTTATTAGATTGTAGTAGATAGCTGACCTGAGAAAAGTATTGTTTGATTTTAAAAGTGCTTTTTTCCAGGTGCAGGGATTAAGAAGTACAAATTGGTAGGTACAGAATAGATGGAGGTGTTAAGAACAGTATAGGAAATGGAGTAGCCAGAGAACTTATATGCATGAACTATGGACACGAAGTAAGAAGGGAGCATTGCTTGAGGGAATGGGGGATACCAGGTAGAGGTAGGCAAACGGTGAAAAATTGGAACAACTACAATAGCATAATCAATAAAATATAATAAAAAATAAATAAATAAAAGTGCTTTTTTCCCCTTAATCTATTTTGCTACCAGAAAAAAAAAGTGAACAAGAATTAAAAGATGAAGAAATGGATTTATTTACCAAATACTATTCAGAATGGAAAGGAGGTAGAAGAAACACAAATGAATTCTATAAGACCATTCCCCGGTTTTATTATAGGGTAAGTGGTATATAAGCAAATGTCTTGCAGAGTTTATAAGTAAAATGCGATTTTTTTAATGAGATAAGAATATTTTACAAATAAATTGAAGTTTATATCTAATAAAAAGCCTGAAAACATAATGCAATAGCATAACCACCACTACTAATAAAAATTAGAGAGAAAAGCCTATAACTCAAAAAGAAGGGGAACTTTGGGTTCTTATGCCAATTTACATGAAAACTCAGAATTTTATCAGCTCCAAAATAATAAGATGAACTAGAATGAAAGAAATATATAAATGTAAGATATAACCTTCCCAGAGCAGGGCTGGGGTTTAAACCCCTGTCGATCTTCATATAGTCCTAGTTTAATTCCATATTAGTCTAAGGTTACAGTGGAAGCAGTGCTCTAAGAACACAAAGTGAACTTGGGCTACATACGCTATTAGCTGTTCTGGGTAGGGGGTCAGGTCTTTTGGTCACTGATCTCTGGATCTCTTATTAAATGAACTTTTTAAAGGGATGATGACTTGAAGCAAAATTGAGGTACAAAAAGTAATTTGAGGCAGCAGAATACAGTTATTTTATGAGCCTAAATACATTTTACTTAATACTCAATCCAGTAGACTAGAATTTAAATGTAGAAATTAACTCAACAATGTATTTTTAGCTACCAGCTGAAGATGAAGTCTTATTACAGAAATTAAGAGAGGAATCCAGAGCGGTCTTTCTGCAGAGGAAGAGCAGAGAACTCTTAGATAATGAAGAATTACAGGTAAGAATGGAATAAAAGTTTGCTTGGGATGTTAGCCATTTCTTGTTTGTACTACCAATACCTAGTCATACAGGATGTCAAGGCGCCTTAACGTAGAGGTGCCAGCACAGTGGGTAAAAGCACCAGCTCTTGAGAGATGGTTCCCAGCAGAATCAGCTGCAGAGCTTGTGTGGGCCTGTCTCCTAGGATAGTTTTGTTTTTTAAAGTCCCTAGGTGATTCCAAAGGGAATCCAAAGTTGAGAACCACTCAACTCACTACTGTAGGGTCAAACTGCAGGGGTTCAAATCCCAGCCTTGCTCTGTGATCTTGGGCAATGGACTTAACATTTCTGTGCTTCAGTTTTCATCTGTAAAGTAGGCATAATAGTATATATATATATATATATAAATAAGTATAAATATATGTATAGATTAAAGAGATACCATATATGTCTATTTTTTTGTGATGTTATTAATCAAAAGGATAATAGGGGATGAGATTCATCTTAATATTAACTCTGCTATCAGACTATAATTGTAATGTAAATTACATATTTGACTACATTTTTAAATTTTGTTCTATTAATTGTAACATCTTAAATGCTGCATTTCTTCTAAGAACTTATGGTTTTTGCTGGACAAGCACCAGACACCACCCATGATTGGAGAGGAAGCAATGATTAATTATGAAAATTTTTTGAAGGTTGGTGAAAAAGCTGGACCAAAGTGCAAGTAAGAATAATGTGCTTAATAAAGGAATATGTTACATTAAGCATTTTAACATTTAATTTACTTTTTTTAGAGAGAGGGGAAGAAAGGGAGGAAAAAAGGGTGAGAAACATCAGTGTGTGAGAGATACATTGATTGGTTGCCTCCTGTATACACCCCCAACTGGGCACCAAACCCACAACCCAAGCATGTGCCCTGACTGGGAATAGAACCTGCAGCCTTTTGCTTTGAGGGACAATGGTCAACCAAGCCATACCAGTTAGGGCTACATTAAGCATTTTAGATGCCTCAAATAAATGTTAATGAAAATTTAAGTCAGTAGTATGACAATTTGCGTCAATTTTCAGTTAATGAAGTTTAACAAAATTAGGAAAGAAAGTTACATTGGTACAAAGTTATTAAAAGAAGTATGATTTATAACACTACAGGCCTTTGTTCTTAAGACAATAGGATGCAAAGACATATGACAATATTTTTGAACTGTAGTTCTGATTTTTTTCACCACTTTGGTTTTTACTTGTTTGAATTTATGCTGTTGTTTGCTAACTCATATAGAAGTCATTTTTATGTTACGTTGACAGATTTTAATCTTTATTTCCTTTCTTTAGGCAATTTTTCACAGCAAAAGTCTTTGCTAAACTCCTTCATACAGATTCTTATGGAAGAATTTCCATCATGCAGTTCTTTAATTATGTCATGAGAAAAGGTGATTTCATTTTCATTGTGGTCCTTCTATCTGGGAATCAAGTGGGTTTTTGATCTATGTTTTTGTAGTATCCCTTCCATTTGAAACATCTCTTCATAACTTTAAATAGTAAAGTTTCTCGTCTTTTGACCAATATTTTTTTACCTATTATGATTTTCTCTTGAAACTTATTAGAGCTGAGATTTTCTACCATAAATTTGATTTCATCATTTTAGAAAAGAAACAAAAACTTCACATATCCTAAAATTACTAGCTAACCAGATATATCAAAAGCTGAACGAAGACTTTTAATGTATGGTGTTTTGAAATAATTTTAATTCATTGGCCATTTTATCTCACCACTATCTTACGGGTTAAGATGTCTGATAGTTTCAAACTCACAACTATAGCATCAGATTCAAGGAGTTTTTACTAACTAGGAGTTGTTATGATTCCTGTAAGTTCTGTAATGACCTGTGAAGTCCTGTGTGTACCATCTTCAACTAATATTTGGTTGCAGTAATTAACCTCAGTAGAATAAAAGCAGCTCGTTGAAAACAACATTACACTCACTGTCCCTATTTGGTGGAACACCAAGTTTAATAAGAACAATATCCTCAAGGACATCAACTTTATTGTCATTTTAGGCATGGCAGAATTGTTGATATTTGCCATTAATTCTATGGTATGTTTTGTTTTCATACAATTTGGGGGTTAACAAATAAGTAATATGTGTGAGAATAAAGATGATCATAGAGTTACTAGCTTGTCCCTTTAATCTAGTTCTTTATCTCCCTTCGTCCATATATATGCTAAAGGGATAGCTCTTAATACATCTTATTTTCTTGTTTATTCTCAGTTTGGCTTCATCAGACAAGAATAGGACTCAGTTTATATGATGTAGCAGGACAAGGATATCTTCGGGAATCTGTAAGTATAATCTACTTTATTATTATAGACATCAAAATGTTAACAGTAGTTATCACTGGGTGTTGGAATTACACATGATTTTTTTTGTTGTTTCTCTGCTTTTGTTTGTTTTTACAAATAATGTGTTACTGAAAAACTTTTAAAATATATATTGACCACAAAAATTCCTGTAAAAGCTTTTTACAGGAGAAAATAAGAAGAATGTAGTGCTTTAATAGGATTAAAATCATTGAAGAAATATTGGAGAATTTTTGGTTATTCATGAGTGTTGTCAGTGTGTGACTGTTTTAAAATGTAAGAGCCAGGAAGGTTTCCTCTTTTAGGAAATATAAAAGAGAAAAAGAATGTGACTGTTTCCCTGCCTATGGGTTTGGGTTATAACATCAGTTATCAAGAGGCTGTTTATTTTCTATTAGGTATTAATGTATAAGGCCAGGTTATCAACAATCATAATCTCATGATACAAATGGCTATGCTTCCTGTAAGTGTAGGTATCTAAATTATATAGACATTCTTCTTTTCAGCTCAGGCTTTCCCCCCCAGATATGGAGTGCTTTTTAGTGTTGCCAGGAAAAGGGTAAGGGAATTAAGCATAAATATGAACCAAGTTAATTAATCACTTCAATAAATATTCATATAGAAGATTTAAAAACATTCCGTTATAGATTGTCTCCTGTTATAATTTGTTACAGTCTGTTTTATCCACATTTATGTAGAGAGAATGTTAGATCATACTGAAGATTAACACTTAAAAACCTTTCTAGGGCCCTGGCCAGTGTGGCTCAGCTGGTTGGATCATTGTCCAGGAAAATAGAGGGTCATGGGTTCTATTTCCAGTCAGGACACATGCCTAGGTTGTAGGTTAGGTGCCAGGTTGGGGCATGTACAAGAAACAACTGATTGATGTTTCTCTCTCACATTGATGTTTCTCTCTCACATTGATGTTTCTCTCCTCTCTCTCCCTCCATTCTCCTTTCTCTAAAATTAATGAACAGCCCTGGTTGGTATAGCTCAGTCAGCTGGAGCATCATCCAGTAAACTGAAAGGTCATGGGTTCCATTCCCAGTCAGGTCCCATGCCTAGGTTGCAGGCTTATTCCCCTGTTAGGGCAAGTGTGAGAGGCAACCAGTGGATGTTTCTCTCTCGTTGATATTTCTCTCCCTCTCCCCCTCCTTTTAGAGAGGAGAAATCTCTCTAAAATCAATAAGCATGTCCTTAGATGAGGATTTGAAAAAAACTTTTTAGGGACACAGTACAATTCTTGAACTTTAAGGTTCAGATCAACGTGACAATAAAAGGTTCTTGCTTATATCTGTTTCTCTATAGCAAGGAAGACATATTAGCCACCTGTTGATACTTACTCAGATCACATATTGGAGTAGCTCTGAGAAATCTTGTCAGCAGTTAGTTGGTTACAAGGCATACTTCCTTTTTTCTTGCCTCTTTCCATGAATGGAAACAAAAATTGAAAAAGGGATAAAGGAAGGGGAGAGGAAAGCACCAATATCTCTAGTTGTGTTTAAAAGGGAATAATTTTCACCCTGACTGGTGTGACTCCATGGGTTGGGCGTCATCCAGCAAACAGAAAGTTTGCCAGTTCAATTCCCAGCCAGGGCACATGCCTGAGTTGCAGGTTAGGTCCCCAGTTAGGGGTGTGCAAGAGGCAACCAATGGGTTTCTCTTGCACATCTACATTTCTCTCCCTCACTTCTTCCCTTTTCTTTAAAAAATAAATAAATATTTTTTTAAAAAGGGGGGGAGTCATTTTCCTTCTTTTAAAGAAAAGAATATTTCTTCTACTCTGGGCACTTTGCTATGTGAAACCAGACTTTGTGTCTTCCTTAAGACAGTGGTTTCCAGAGCCAACATCTGTAATTTGAGTAGCATAGGCAAACTTTCATTCACTTACTAAATCTTAAGCACTTACCAAAAAATTAGTGCCAAGTACTATTCTAAGCCTTACTCATATGGAACTTTTTTCTAGCAGATTGGGGAAGCAGACAGTAAATTATAAGCAAGATAATTTCAAATAATGACACATTCTACAGAGAAAAATAGAGACTGGGAAAGAGTATGACTAAGGTTGGGGGGCTATTTTAGATAAGATGAAAGGGCTGCTTCTTTGAAGTAGTGATTGAATTTTAGCAGTGGTGAAGGATTATGAAAATGTAGTAAAGCGGGGACAGTAAGGTCAGTGCCCCCAAGGCAAAGTTAAAGCTGGCCTGTTCTAGGTACAGGAGGGAGTCAGTGTGAACAGAGCATATGAGCAATATAGTTAGAGTGACAGGAGATGAAGCTGGAGAAGTAGGCCAGGACCACGTACAGGGCCTTTTGGGACCATGGTAAGGAGTTAGGTTTTCATTTTGACACTAATGGGATGCCCTTAGAAGTTTTAAGCTGAATCTGTTAGAATATGATTTACATGTGAACAGATAGCTGTGGGTGTTGTGTGGAGAACAGGTTGTAAGGATAGAGTGAACAGAAGAATAGCCAGGCAACTGCAGTAGTCCAGGTGAGGGACAGTGGCACCGAGACCAGTGTGATGGCTGTAGAAAAAAGCTAGTAATGGATTAATTTAATATGTATCCTGGACACACACACACACCCCCCAAAATTTGCTACTGGATTAGACACTGGAGGTAAGGAATAGGATCCTTAGTGAAGGAAAGGTAGGAACCAAAGATGAGTTTACAAATTTTGTTTTGAATGACTGTCAGAATAGGGGAAAATGGGTGAGGATTAGGGTTGGGGATGGTAAGAGTCCCATTTCAGACACACCAAGTTTGAGATGCCATCTGTTCGACAACTTAAATTATAAAGTATCTCTGATGAAGTAGAAAAATTATACTTTACAATAGCTAAAGCAAAAGTAACAAAATTATTACAATAAGGATAAAAATTGAGAGGTTTTAAATATAGAATCTTGGAATAGGAAAGCCTTTCTAAATATGACAAAAGTCAGTATAAGCAACAATAAATTCAACTTAATTTTAAAAAACCCATAGACTCAGTGAAGATATAAATAGATAAAACCTGTAGGCTATAATAAACAAAGCTAACAAAACAAATTGAGAAGAATACCTGAAACTCAGTCATAGACAAATAGCCAATTAATTATCTTAATGTATAAAAAGCTCCTAGACATCAGAAGAAAATGACTCCTAAACCAAAGCAAAACTGGGCAAAGGAGTGTATTTTGAAGAAAGCAATATACAAATGATTCTTAATCACAAGAAAAAAATCTTAACTTCACATAATAAGAAAAATGTCAAGTAGGTCTATTTAAAATGCCACTTTTCATATATCGGATTGACAAACTCAAACAGTTTGATAATGCTTTAAATGAAGGAATGTAAAATAGGCCACAGTTTCTAAAACTTTTTCACTTCACAGCACTCCTATTGCCTCAATGGCTTTTTAAAAAATTATATTCTATTAACTGTGCTATTACAATTGTCCTGATTTTTCTCCCTTTTCCCCATTCCACCCACTACTCACTCAGACAATCCCCCCACCATTGTTCATGTCCATGGGTCATGCATACAGTTCTTGGGCTACTTGCTTTCCTATACTATACTTTACATCCCCATGGCTATTCTGTAACTACCTATCTGTACTTCTTAATCCCCTCACCTCTTCACCCATTTCCCCCCTCCCATCTGGCAACCAACAAAATGCTCACTGTATCCAGGATTCTGTCTCTGTTTTTCTTGTTTGCTTAGTTCGTTTTTTAGATTCAATTATTGATAGGTTTGTATTTTTTTGCCATTTTGTTCATAGTTTTGATCTTTTTCTTAAATAAGTCTCTTTAACATTTCATATAATAATGGTTTTGTGATGATGAAATTCTTTTTTCTTGTCTGGCAAGCTCTTATCTGCCCTTCAATTTTAAATGATAGCTTTGCTGAGTAGAGCAATCTTGGTAGTAAGTCCCTGCTTTTCATGACTTGGAATATTTCTTGCCAATCCCTTCTAGCCTGCAAAGTTGCTTTTGAGAAATTAGCTGACGTTGTTATTTATGGGAACTCCCCTGTAGGTAACTAACTTCTTTTGTCTTGCTGCTTTTAAGATTCTCTGTTTATCTTTAACCTTTGACATTTTAATTATGATGGTTCTTGGAGTGGACTTCTTTGCATCTATCTTATTTGGGACTCTGTGCTTCCTGGACTTGCAAGTTTATTTCCTTCATCAGATAAGAGAAGTTTTGTTTTATTTCTTCAAATAGATTTCCAATTTCTTGCTCTTTCTCTTCTCGTTTTGGCACCCCTGTGAGTCACATGTTGGAATGTTTGAAGCTGTCCCAGAGGCTGCTTATACTATCCTCATTTTTTTTTATTCTTTGTTCTTCTGGTTGTTCTGATTGGTTATTTTTTCCTTCCTTATGTTCCAAATCATTGATTTGGATCTTGGCTTCATCCACTCTATGGTTGTTTCCCTGTAAATTGTTCTTTATTTCAGTTAGTGTATCCTTCATTTCTGACTGGATCTTTTTTATGCTGTTGAGGTCCTCACTGAGTTCCTTGAGCATCCTTATTACCAGTGTTTTGAACTCTACCTCGGATACATTGTTCATCTCCATTTCATTTAGCTTTTTCAGGAGTTTTGATCTGTTCTTTCATTTGAGCCATGTTGCTTTTTCTCCTCATTTTGGCAGTCTCCCTGTGTTTGTTTCTGTGAATTAGGTAGAGCTGTTTTGACTCCATGTCTTGGTAGTGTGGCCTAATGTAGTAGGTGTCCTGTAGGGTCCAGTGGCACTACCTCCCTACCACCCAAGCTGCGTACTCAGTGTGCTTCCTTTGTGGGTGCTGAATTCACCCTCCTCTTGTAGTTGAGCCTTGGTTGCTGTTGGCAGATCCATGGAAGGGATTTACCCAGGCCAGTCAGCTGCAAATATTGGCTGTGACCACTGACCACCAACCTCCACATTCCATGAAGGATCAGGTGTGCAGGGGTGGGGTGGTGGTACTCTTGACGAGGTCTATAGCTGTCTACTGGTTGCGCAGGCCCTGGTGTTAACCTTTGCAACCATTCCACAGATGTGGTTTAATTCCATAATTGCCAGACTTCCATTCAACTGAATTTCTGGTGGTTTTGAGTGATGGTGGTTCTACATTTTAGTTGTAACTTTAAAGTGGTTGTATGATGGGGTGAACAGTGTCTGCCTAAGCTGTGATCTTGACTGGAAGTTCCCTCAATAGTTTTTGAATAGTGCTTCTAGGCCAAAAGAAATACTTAAGTTCCATTTATTAACCAGTGAGGTTCAAACAATTTAATGAAAGTATTCATTAAATTTATTCTGTTAGCCATTTGAAAAAATAATACTCTTAAATTAAAAAGTATATTTTCATGGAATGTGTATGCCTAGGAGGCACTATACGATGACTCACCCTGGGAATTAGGTTGCACAGTCACCCTCAATTACTCTTTCACACTTAATTTTCTTGTGGCACTTGCTTTATTACAGCAACCACAAAGAACCTAGCTTTGCTAAGATTGATGTCATCAAAAGGAATGTATATTTTAAACTATGGTGCAAATGTTAACTGCCTTGAGCCAAAGCTCATGCAGTGTCTGACAGATGTTATGTTTCCCACGAAAATTTAAAATATCCTGCTGCAGCCTTGTGTAGCACTCCTGGGGCATGATTTGGGAACTGTTAATACAGCCCTCACATTGCTGTGTTAACAATGGTGGGAGTATAAAATGGATGTGGCCTTTATGTGGAGGTGGGCAGTTTACCAGTGTCTATCAAATTATAAATGTGCACATATTTTGACCCAGCAATTCCACTTACGGAAACAATATCCTATTATTCTCCCATATTTATGAATGAAAATTTTGCTTAGCCACTATAGTATTGTTTTAGTGTTGCAAAAGATTAGAAACAACCTAAAGGTCCATCAGTAGAAGACTAAATAGATTATGGTATATCTGAAACAATACATAGCTATTTTTTTTTAAATAGAAGCTCTCTGAGAGCCAATGTGGAATGACTACAAAGTATGTTAAGTCATAAAAGCAAGATACAGAAGAATGTGCATAGTGTGCTGCTATATTCTGTATAAAAGAGTAAGGGAAATTATACGTATGTATTTATAGGCTTGTGTGTGCATCGGAAGCTGATAATGTAGGCTATGTCTGGACAGAGCAGACTTGTAAGAGAGAGACTTTTCAATGAAAACTTTTTCATTTCTTTTGAATTGGGAACTGCAGAATGTATCACTATTAAAAATATTTTAATATTTAAATAAAAAGTAAATTAGTAGATGTGAAAGACAAATAACATGATCTTACCTATAAGTGGAACCTAATGAACAAAATTAACTAACTAGCAAAATAGAACCAGAGGCATGGAAACAAGGAACCGACTGACAGCAACCAGAGGGGAAGGAGAAGGAGGGTAAGAGTGGAAAGAAGGGGAAAGGACTAGACGAATAACATGTATGAATGACCCATGGACACGGACAACAGTGTGGGGATGGACTGTGGAAGCAGGGGGTGGGCTGGGCAGAGGAGGGCAAAGGGGGAAAATTTGGGACAACTAAAATAGAATGACAATAAAATATTTTTTTAAAGATTTTATTTATTTATTTTTAGAGAGGGAAGGGAGGGAGAAAGAGAGGGAGAGAAACATCAATGTGTGGTTGCCTCTTATGTGGCTCCCACTGGGGACCTGGCCTGCAACCCAGGCATGTGCCCTGACTGGGAGTCGAACCTGCGATGCTTTGGTTCGCAGCCTACGCTCAATCCACTGAACTACACCAGCCAGGGCTAGAATAACAATAAAATATTTAATTAAAAAATGAAAAAGTAAATTAGTAGAAACAAATTTAATATAAAAGTTTCACCACTAAGCTAGTTATGAATTTATTACATCATTAATATAGTATTAATATTGAATAATTTTTAGGACTGAAATTATATTGCAGTAGCTAATGAAGAAACAAGATCAGACATTTAACACTTTAAAGTTTTGTTTTCTTCTTTCAGGATTTAGAAAACTACATATTGGAACTTATCCCTACTTTGCCACAATTAGATGGACTGGAAAAATCTTTTTATTCCTTTTATGTTTGTACAGCTGTTAGGAAATTCTTCTTCTTTTTAGACCCTCTAAGAACAGGTAAAAGAAAATCTATCTTAGATATTATAAAAATAGTATTACTTTTAAATCTCAGTAACTAGAAAAAAGTCTTGAAATGTCATTTTTTTCTAATATGTTATTGCCATTAATATATAAAGATCTTTTTTTACTTGCACCAGCTGTCACCGGCTGGGTGACAGTGTGCATGTCTCCAAACCTCTGATCGTTTCTTAATCTCTAGAATGAAGTATGGACTGGGAAATCTATGGCTGTTTCCAGTGCTAAGAAGCCAGTTATTCTGATACAAGTTGCTATCCTGATATGTAATATATTTGAGAGTTATGCTTTTTGTTGAAATATATGAATTGGGAGAATGGAACCATTTAGCCATAATGTATTTTTCTTTTTCTCACTTTATCCTATATGAGTATCAGATTAACAAATTTGGCCTCATTAACAGTAAATTTTATCAACTGTTCTAACCTATTGAGACTGAAATACATATAAGTGGGGCAGAGGAAGGGATAGACATGAGGCCCACATCAAAGTCCTTGAGGATCTTGTCCTGGAAAATCTAGCTATGAGTCTAGCACAGTATGTGGTAGCTGACAATCTTTTTTTTAAAACACCTCCATTATAGGTACATACGCATCTTTTCCCTTCAAACTAACAGTTTTAACTGTTACCTACCAGGTACTATGCTAAGCATTATACATTGATTCTTTCATTTCCTTCCCATAACCTTAAATGGAAGGTATTACTTTTATCCACATTTTATGTGTGAAGTGGCATTTATATTCCAGTCTGTCTACTTTTAACCATGCCTCTGTATTACTCCTATTCCAGAACCTGCCAAAGAAAAATGGAGATAGTCTCCTTGTTTGATTACTAGCTGCATCCTTTTCATTTCCACAAAATACTCAGAACAAGTTTTTGGAGAATCTGATATCAGTGTAATTTGGGAAAGAATATACCAATTGGATTTATGTAGTTGGGGGTATACAGGTAGCCATATGAGGTAGAAACTGTTAAATATTCCCCCACATTTCCCTTTTTATAACAATATATAATAAAGATGTTAGAGCATAAGAACTAAGAAGCTTTAAAATATCAATTGTGTGACTGTTCCTGTAAAATAATACTATATAAAATTGAGTTGCTCGTTTTTAAAATGCATTAAGTAACTGTATTTTTTTGTTTTTTAAAGGGAAGATAAAAATTCAAGATATTTTAGCATGCAGCTTCCTAGATGATTTATTGGAGGTAAATATGCTTTTAAAACTACGTTTAAATTACATCATTTGACAGTTGTTATCTTCTAACTGTCTCTGTGTTCATTTAGCTAAGGGATGAGGAACTGTCCAAGGAGAGTCAAGAAACAAATTGGTTTTCTGCTCCTTCTGCCCTCAGGGTATATGGTATGTCACTGTACTAACGCCAACATTTGAACTGCCCATTCCTTAGTTAATTGGTATTCAAAGGACATTTTTATACATAAGCTAATTTATCTTAACATTCCCAGTATTCTAATTACCTTAAGATTTAGTATTCTAGATTACTAAAATACTAAAATTTAGTTGTTTTTAAATACCAATATTTAAAATTTTTGTAGTGTTTTAAGTTATTACTTTCTCTTTAGTAGAACATACAGAATGTAATTTGACCCTTTTTGATTCAGAAGCATTATGAACATCAACCATGGTCTTCCATTGTGATGAAGTGCTGCCCTTAGGGTCCCCAGAGGGAGGTATTCTAGGGCCTGGTTTCCAGTTTTCTTAAATTTCATTAGTTTGTTACATTGTTCTGTTGGGTGGTCTTGACTTATTTTGGCATTCTTGACCTCTGCTTTCAAGTGCCAGCACTTCAGTACTTTTTGTTGACCTCTCCCAGCACCTAATTTAGAATCTGAGGAAGTTCTAAAAGGTTGCATACTGAAAACAAATAATGATGTAAGGAAAAGAGCCCAAATTCCATGGCCTTTGAAATGGGTTTTCTTTGACTGGTTCTGGCTTAACAGTTGTTTTGATAGAGAGTGCAGAGATAGATGATGTTAGGGCACTACCCTTAGTGTAACATAATTTGAAAATCAAAATATTAACAAGTAAAAAACTTTTTTTAGATTTTACTTATTTATTTCTAGAGAGGGGAAGGGAGAGAGAAAGAGAGAAACATCAATGTGTGGTTGCCTCTCACGTGGCCCCACTGGGGACCTGGCCCACAACCCAGGCATGTGCCCTGACTGGGAATCAAACCTGCGATGCTTTGGTTCGTAGCCCGCACTCAATCCACTGAGCTACACCAGCCAGGGCTACAAGCAAAAAACTTTTTGTTAGTGATTATTCTTTTGTATTTAATTAGAATTTTATTTGGTCACAAGTGTCTTTTTATTGTCTTTCTCCTCAAGGCCAGTATTTGAATCTTGATAAGGATCACAATGGCATGCTCAGTAAAGAAGAGCTCTCCCGCTATGGGACGGCAACCATGACCAACGTCTTCTTAGACCGTGTTTTCCAGGAGTGTCTCACTTATGATGGAGAAATGGTAGTAGTTCAAATCTGACAAGCTTTAAAAATTTGGGTTCCCATAATTTTCAGAAGCCTTTTTCTTGATGTGATACAGCATTTTTTAATACCAGTGTGTAATGGTATCTTAAAATGTATGAAATGATCAAAGTATTTGAAATTTGGAGACTTTAATCTTAAGGTAAATTTGATTTACAACATGATTTGCCTTATGGATTCAAGGCAAATGGAAAATTTTAATATTTTGTTCACTTCATTGTCAGTGTACCTATTGTAAAGGACTGTGAAGTAGGTAAAATAAAAATCTGAAAAATTGGTAAATCCTATTGACTGTTTTCATATACATGGTTCATCCATTAAATACATTACTAGGTCAGACATAATACCACATATGCTATGATTTATTTTTTAATCCTCACTCGAGGATATGCTTATTGATTTCAGACGGGAGGTGGGGTGGGGGGGTGGGACAGGAAGAGAAAGAAATACATCGATGTGAGAGAGAGACATCAATTGGTTGCCTTCCACATCCCAACTGTGATTGAATCTGCAACCTGAATTTCTGCCCTGACTGGGAATCAAACCCACAGCCTTTTGGTGTATGGGATGACGCTCCAACCAACTGAACCACCCAGCCAGAGCCACATATGCTGTGGTTTCAGTCTAAGAGTCAGGTTGTATTACTCTCCGTAAGTGGCTATATTAGTAGCTAAAAAGATTGACTGATGTGTACATGTTGCGAAATACTTGAGAATAAAATTATAATAGTATTTCAAAATTACAATTCTTGCTATTAAAAGTACGTGTTAAAGATGTGATAAATTTTCCAAACAAATAATGCTTAAGAAATGATCATACTGTCAGAAGAGAATTGGGGTTCTAGGTTTTATCACTTAGCTTTAATGGCAGTTTTCTAGATAACGCCATTGTTAGCCAACTGCAAAGGAAAAGGGCAGAGTTGGGGGGAAGGCACAGAAACTGTTTGGTGGTTCCCACAGCTGTCTACAGTTGACAGTGAGAAGCTTTACTAATGACTTCTGGTGAATAAAGGAAATCAGAAGCTATGACTACACTTGGAGTATGATAAGGCCACTACATCTCTCTAGCTCTTTGTACTACAATTTATGCAAAAGGGAATTCTTAATATTGGCCTAAAAAAATCTTTTCCAAGAATGTCAATTTCTAAGTGAGACTTTCCCAAGTATTTTACTTCCTTTCACTATACAGAAATAGTAATCTGTGACTAGATTTAAAACTTTAAACAATATATCAAAACAGCCATTTAAATATTCTGTTCTATTCATTCCAGGTCATTTTTTTTTTTTTTCCCCAAAATGACCACACTGAAATGATTATATAAATTTACTGGCAATGTACAACAGCTTAGTCACTGTCCTGTCCACTTTAAAAGCATGATAAAAGAAAACTATGGTTTAACACAGAAAATCTCTTCTCATAAAAAATTAACTGTGTCCCCAAAACTGTCCTGTACAGATTAACTGTTGCATAGAATTCCTAGAAAACAACATTAAGTATACAAGTGGATTTGTCATATATTTTTAAAAATTGCCACCTTTAATTGCAAAATAGCTTCAAATTATTAGATACTCACTTGAAAAGCTAATTCCAAATATGGCCTCTAAAGAACACTTTCTTTTCTACAGGACTATAAGACCTACCTGGATTTTGTTCTTGCATTAGAAAACCGAAAAGAACCTGCAGCTTTGCAGTATATTTTCAAATTGCTTGATATTGAGAACAAGGGATATCTGAATGTCTTTTCCCTTAATTACTTCTTTAGGGTAAGTTTCATTGGTATAAATTACTCATTGTTCCTTAACAGGTGTTATACTGTTTGGTTCAAATTACCTACTCAGTGACAATTTTATCTAACTTTTGATGTCTAAACTTAACAGAAGGATTTACATAACAGATTTTAGAAGGATATTGAGCCTGTTTTTAGTTTCATTTTTGTTTTTAAATATAAACAGGCTAAATCAATGCTGATTTAATTACATGTAGAATATTTAAGAAGTGTAAAATATATGTCAGGAGCTATACTAGCCAGTGGAGATACAAACATGAATGAGAAATTCTGTGCTCTGAGTGATCAAACACTAGTGTGTAAAATCCTACAGAAGCTTTAATTGAACAGGAGTTTTGTAGACTTTGGTAGTTGTAGATTGTTTTCATTGCTGTGCTATTAAAAAAAAATTTTTTAATTGGCTAGGCTTGTGTGCTCCATTTCAGTGTGAAACATATTTGCTGATTTTTTGCCTTAGTTGGCTTGGCTTTAGAGAATAATGTGATGAGCTCTGAAGTGCAATTTGATTGTATCTTATAAGCATCCAGATGCAGCAGGTATAAAAGAAGGAATATCTGGCCTTTTAAGACAAATCATTCTTCAATTTGAGTGGTAACTTTTCTACTTGGAGTATCTTCGTACAGTAGTTTTCTACTCCATCACCACATTTCTATAGCTAGTTCTTAGAAGACCATGTGATTTATATATGGTTAAGGTCAAAGTGGGGGGCGTTTTTTTTTTTAACAAAAATAACATTTTCACATCTTTGGCATCAGTCATTTTTTCCACAGAGGCATTTTCTTTTCCACTTAAAACCTTTTTGGTGCTTTTAAAATAATTTCATCTGGTTTCTGAGTTTCATAGTATTTTTTTCATAACTTCATGTTAAATATCCTAAACGGCTTTCCAGTATGATCTTCTAAGTAGTGATGACTGCAAATATTAGGACAAATTACAATCTCAGTATTAGGATGCATTTTTTTAAAAGTAGGTTTAAATCAATGGCTGATTTGAAAAGATAATACCAACCCATCATAGGGATGCCCCCACTTTAGGCAGATCTGTTAAATGAAAATTCCATCTAGGGAAACAGTAAATATATCTTTTGGTGATTAAACACTCTACTTTTTCATAAAGATTTCTTTATAGTATCTTCTACTTTTAGAATGTTAAATTTCATTAAATACATTGAAAGTATTCAATATATTTACACTTGGTGGTATGGGCTAAGGAAAAGAATTACTGGGCTCTGCACTCCTGGGCTGTTCATAGAGCCTTTGTACGTCAGTATGCCAGTGATAAAGCTGGGCCTGGATGGTGCACTCTGGATCATGCCACCCAGGTCTGCTACACTAGTAGCTAAAGTATACTCTGATTCTCATCCACTTCAGAGTTTCCCTGTGCACACTCTGATATCAGTGGTACCACATACAGAGTAGGCACTTGGGACATATTTAGTTGACTATTTTACAAGAGTTTTTTTTTTACTTTATTTTTTAATCTTCACCTGATGTTTATTGATGAGAGAGATAAAAACATCAATTGGTTGCCTCCTATACACGTTCCAACCAGAATCGAACCCACAACCTAGGTGTATGTGCCCTGACTGGAGACCAAACCCACAACCTTTTGGTGTACAGAATGTTCCAACCAATTGAGCCACCCAGCCATGGCACCAAGAATTTTAAGCTTCACATTTTCCAGTGATTGACTATCACCCAAAATGTTTGTCAAGCTGGGTCACACACAATACAGTTGACCCTTGAACAACACGTTTTTGAACTGTGTGTATCCAGTTATAAGCAAATTTTTTCAATAAATATATTGAAAAAGTTTTTGGAGATTTCCTCACTACTGTGAAGCAGTCACATCGATTACACTTAGGCTACTGTAAAGCAATTGTATTGCTACTAATTCACTCTCCATACATGAACTATCCATACCTGAAAATAAGTATGAATTTTTTTCACATTTTTCATTTCTGGTATCTAATATAAGTAATATGCATAGCATCTACAGTGTTTTGTATCATGTAAGACAATACTAATGTAGGTACTGACAAACTTGTAAGATTCATCTTATGAACAGAGGACAAACTTATGGTTCCAATGAATACAATACAGTATTGTAAATGTATTTTCTCTTGTGATTTTAAATTTTTCTTTTCTCTAGCTTAAAGAATATGTCATACATTTAATACATATAACATGCAAAATGTGTGTTAATCCACTGTTTATGTTATTGTTAAGGCTTCTGGTCAACAGCAGGCTTTCAGTAGTTAAGATTTTAGGGAGCCAAAAGCTATTCTGATTTTCAATTGTGTGGGGGTTGGTGCCCTGCAACATTCAAGGGTCAAATGTACTTTCTTCAGTATTTTTCTTTTGTTGAGGTTTATAAAAGAGACGAGTTCAAGGGAGATTTACCTCCATTTTTTTTCTGTCTAGTCTAGGAGATGGCAAAAGTAAGGTAGGAGGGGAGGTGGTGGATTGGGTGTGTTAAAAGAATGGTGAAGGTAGGAACAGCGTCCCTGGGTAATGGGAAAAGGTCGTAACAATAATTGCTAGGCTGCGTTAAAGGCTCATCTAAGGTTTGAGAACATTCCTATGTAGTAGGAATAACCTGTAGTCCTGCTTACTTTCTTTCTGAAGCTCTCTAGCTAAGGTGTGGGTCTAGAAAGGTTGATGGGTTACCCTGATCCTGTCTTTAGGTTTTGCTGAGTAGATGCGATAAGCAAGGTCAAGGATGTTGAGAATATTGGCAAGAGTGGTTGAAACAATGAGACTTGTGGTCTAATGGGAAAATGGAACTAGAAAGAGGCCATGGGACAGGAGGAGTGGGTTGTTGTATATTTTATTTTTTATTTACAGATTTATTTCTGCTAAATACAGGCCATACAGGAACTAATGAAAATCCATGGACAAGATCCTGTTTCATTTCAAGATGTCAAGGTTACTTTATCCTTTAATTTACATAACATTAGATAACCATTTGTATTAAGTGAAATTTTATATGAAAACAACTTATGACCTATAAAGTACTGAACCAAACCAAGTATTTGCTCTTATTGTTCCAAAGATATATAAGTCACTAGAAACTAAGGCCACGTTTTGACTAATGATTTTTGTAGTTTGATTTTAACATTTTCCCTCTTCTGTTCTCATTGAAATCATTCCTTCATTTTTATTGAAAATTAAGGGAATCAATATGGCTTGCATCTTTGGCAAACCATTCCAACATAAACTGAATCTTGAACTTGGAAACTGTTTAGGTCGGGGCACATGTTTAGTTTAAAGAGACATCAATCCTACAGTATGAAAAGTACCACTATTGAAACACATGCTGCTACTTGGTACTTTAGTATTGAGACTTTCCCCCGAAGTAAGTATCCAGCATCAATTCAGGTTCAAGTTGAGTAATGTAGTAAAATAACTCATTGAATTTTAACCAAGTATAAGAAAAAGAGCTATTTGGTTTAATATAAATGAGATCAGTTTTAAACTATTGCAACAGGCAATTTAAAAACTAGTTTGTTTTAAATGGCCACCAACCTAGAAAAGGAAGTTTCACAAACATATAAAAGTGCATACATTTCATTTACCTGAATTGTTCTAGTCTTTTAAAAATGCAATTTTCCTCCTTTAATGATATTAAATACTGAGTTTTACTCCAAAAGCTTAGAAAACATATACTAATTCCTTATAAATATTCATTCATACAGTACATTTCATAACAGAAGTTCTTCCATCTATTCAGCAAGTTTTAGCACAATTTCATGTCATTCCGGATGACTAATTCTTTAATACCAACCCCCATCCCCATCCTAGGTCCAGAGTAAAAGGTTGACATCAAATTTGGAAATAAATCTTTATCATAGTCTTGGTTCTGAAGCATTTAAGTTTTTACTTTGAGCTGAATTTGCATTTAAATTAAATGAAGGCTTTGTTTTACCACCAACAAAAGAAAAGTAGTTAACATGCATTCAAAGAACACTGCATTAGACAGTTTAGCTATTAATTAGCTATGTAGGTTGTGTTAGCTCAGACCCTGAGCCTGTTTATTCCTCAGTGAGGGATAGTTATCACCTACCTGAGGGACTCTTCCAGTGCAATTCTGTGATTGTACATAAAGGAAACTACCTATCTGTTGAATGGAAAAGAAAAAACTGGAATATAAATTTTACATAAGCTTAAGTGCTGAATTTTAGGTCACTGTGTGGTAGAAATTAAGTGAGTCATATATCAGATTTCATTGTATTTTTTCTCTCTTGCAGGATGAAATCTTCGACATGGTAAAACCAAAGGATCCTTTGAAAATTTCTCTTCAGGATTTAATCAACAGTAATCAAGGAGACACAGTCACCACCATTCTGATCGATCTAAATGGCTTCTGGACTTACGAGAACAGGGAAGCCCTTGTTGCAAATGACAATGAAAATTCTGCAGACCTTGATGATACATGATCTCTCAAAGACTAGACTATATTCATTAAGATAAGTTGAATGCTGTATGTAAAACCTTTGAAGCAGAATCCTTAGAAATGGTCTAAATAAAACACTTCACATGCCTATAGAACACAGCAAATGTTCTCATTATTGGAATTAATAGTTTGGAAGCAATAGTATCAAATTAGGAAGCAGTAAATTCTGGTTCCACTTAGCTCAAATAAGGCAAGTATGATCTGGTGAAGGTAGAAGAGGTCCACTTAAAATCTGTGTAACCTTTAGGAATAAAGGAAGTTTTCAGGGAATGTTTCTGACATTGGTCATTAAGAACCTGAATATCTATCCCTGGCTGGTGTGGTTCAATGGACTGGGTGCCAGCTTGCGAAGCAATGGGCCACTGGTTCAAATCCCAGTTGGGGCCCATGCCTGAGTTGCGGGCCAGGTCCCCAGTGTGGAGTATGTAAGAGACAACCACTCATTGATGTTTCTGTCCCTCTCTTTCCCCTCCCTTACCCTCTGAAAATAAATAAAATCTTTAAAAAAATTTTTTTGAATATCTGAAAAATAGTTTAAACTATAATGTGGTAATTTAACCTTGAGTATTCTACTAAAATATGTATATCAGAGATTACAAACTTTCCCATTCATTTCATTTCTGAGTTAGAAGTGTTTAGATATGATAAAAAAAAAAAGTAAGTTAATATTTTACTTTAATTGAAATCATTGGTATAAAAAATATGTCTAGCTTTATTAACCAGCACCAGGGTTAACTTCATTTGTTAAGGATTGTCATTAGAGAATTGAACTCACTGTAAAAGGTCTCAGTTACACTATGTTTAGTTTGTAAGATATGAAAGATTAGAAGAGGAGACAGAATATCATGAACTATGATCCAGAGGGAATGGTAAATATTAAAAGGGTTGAAAGTAAGAAAAACTAAAGGAGGCTTAAAAATAAGACAAAACCATTTAATGCATTTATGGGAAATGTTCTAGTTTGCATAAATAAAAATATAAAAATTTAAGGCACACTGTATAACCATATAAACATTACAAACTAGCCATTGTTGGACAAGAAAGTAAAATTCAAGAAACATAAAACATATAATAGAAGTCATTATCTTCCTTCTGCTATAATTAGAAAAGTTTCTAGTTTTCAGGTTACCATGCTTTAGAGCTACTGGTAAACTATAATTTACAGTGCCATTAATTACATAATCTGATGATTAGTCCCTGAAACACTAAATTGTGTAGTTTATACCCATGACTAATAAGATTACTGTCACATGCCATGAACCACACTATGAATCCATGTAACCAAATATTCCTAATGAAAAATTATCTTCCATAAATTCTTCAAATTTCAGTTAAAAAACTGAACTTAGTGGCTAGATGTTCATTGATAACAGAGGTCCATAACAGGCCCACTGTATGTGTGTTGTGAGTTTCTCTGTATTTTACATAGATATATTTGAGATTGAAAATTTAATGCTGTTTAGATGGCTATCAATACTCATTAATTTCTAAAGGCTTTTTAAGTTTGTGAATAGGCTTTTAATAGCAGCAATATCTGAACTCTGCTACATACTCTTCCTTTCCTACATTTAGTTACAAATCAAAATCATACATAAGATTCTGAACCCATATTTAAGAATATTTAAAAATTAGTTTCATACTGTATTTTTATAAGTTTGGCTAATAGCACAGTGGATAGACAGATGGCCCACCTGGGTCAGGCAAACTGTCCACTTTATTGTTGTTACTTTGAAGTGGTAAATGACAACTACCTTCATTATGCTACCACTGCACCTCGTACAATATTTAATAGTGAGCCCGTGGTGGGTTAACTCTTCCTCTGTCTCCCAATCCCAGGCTCCTCCCTGTAAGTACCTGGCCCATAGGAGGCACTGAGGACTGAATGAGTGACATAACCAGGATGCCATGTAGATAATCAGTAGGTACTGCCACTTGAAAACAAATACATTAATAAATTCATTCAATAACTTAGTATTTTTAACATTATGTTCAAAGATAATTAATTTGAATAACTACTGAAAAGATTAAATAACCTACATGAAAAAAAAGGAAACCTATTTTAATATTTGGTGTTATAAATTCAATCACCTTTCCACAAAATATATCCAAGAAAATAAAATTCAAAGTGCTTTTATCTTGCCCCTTTTATTACAAACTCAGTGAATCATCCTTAGTATGAAATTAATGGTTAGATATATAAATGGAAGAAATAACAGTGAAAAGATCTAGGGGAAAAAAATCCTCATTTTCCTTTGAAATTAGGAACATCAGCTCCAATTAGCCTTAATCAGCAAGTTACCAATTTTTTTTATAAACACAAATAACAAACAATCATGATAATTTAACTCTTCTTAATTGCAGTTAGGGGTCTAAAATGTCCTTTACTTTTTTATAAATATCATTTTAAAACCAAAACACTAATTTGACACACAGTAAAAGCATAGTACAAATATCCAAATTTCAGATCTGACTTTTGCTAGATAGAGCCTAAGGATAAAGAAACATTTTCCCCTTTCCAGGAAATAATTTAAAATATAAATAACTATATTAAGTATTACTGAATAATGTCAAAGTTCCTGATATGAAAACCACCTTAAGGTTTGAAGTTTGAGAGTCATCACATTCTATGGTGGAACAGAGACTGGATTTTGTTTGCTTTCTGCAATTACTTCACAATCTCCCTCCATTTCAAAATTGAGATTCACAAATGAATTAGATACCACTGTTTCTGGTTGATCTGTCTGAACAGTGGAATCAGCCTGCAGCTTCTTTTGGTATTGTCTTTCTGCTTCTTCAGACATCCTGTTTTCTTCTTCCTCCTCCTCCTCCTAAAAAGAGGCAACATCAAGAATCACTGAAATATAAATGTCCAAACGAAATAGTATTTGTTCTCCCATTTTTAACTGCTTGTGTGTGTGTGTGTGTATTTTAACCAAAACAGTATCGTGCCTAATTCACTTTGGACTAATTAAGATATACTTCCTTCTTCCCTGTTCCCAAATTTAAATGAAAACTATTGTATGACATTTTAAGAAAAGTGGTGTTATTTTTAAAACACAGTACAGCACTGCTTGGCTTAGATGAAACCTGAACTAACTCTGACAGGAGCAATACCTTTTCAGATTAATTTTAATCTAAAAAAATTAGCTAATACTATATCACTTCAATTATAGGGTATCAGCCTATTCATGGGAACACTAAATGATATAGCATAGTCTATGTTCCTATAAGCACCTGGATACAGATAAGGCAATCTCTGTCCTCAAAAAGTTTACAAGCTAGGAGAGAAGTTAAGATGTAAAAATAGCATTAAGACAGACAGGAATAAGCACTACAGAAATTTAGAAAGAGTACCTTCTAGTTCCAGAACTACTAAATTCATGGAGGAGGTGGCATGTGTATTGGTCCCTGCAGTGTGGGTAGATGATGCAGAATTACTAACCTGTTGGGAAGATTAATCTAGAGCTTGCTTGAGAGTGAATGAGAAAGACCATTTAGGGAGGACATTTCTTTACTCCTGATGAGGTAATGAGCTTTCTAAACAAGGCTGGTTGTGTTGAAAAACACTCATTCAACAAACATTTTTTGAAACCACATAAATATAAAGTCAGCTGAGCTTTCCGGATTCATCTACAGCCACTTCCCTGTTGTACTCTGTGCATCGGTGACAATAAAGTAGTAGTCTTGCCATTTCTCCAAACATACAAGGTATCTTCATTCCTTTCTAGGTTTACCTAAATTGCCCTCAAGTGCTTGAAAGAGAATAATAAAAAGATACTAATACTGATTTCACATTCACCAATATACACTAGGTGCTATTTTACATATTAACTCATTTAATCCTTTGAGCAACCTTGAGCATGGAGGCTGCAACTTTCCTCATTATAAAGTAAACTGAGTAAACTGAGGCCTATGGAGGTTAAGCATCTTGCCCAAGATGACAAACTTAGAAATGGCACAGCCAGAATTTGAATTCAGACTCTGGTTCTTGAGCCCACACTCTTAAGTGCTAACTAAGGCTTTCTCATAGTTTAAGGCTAAACTACTTTCACCCCCACACTAAGACTTCACTACAGACAGAACTGCCTCACATCTTTGTGCCTTCACAACTGGCACTTACACATTTCTAGTTCTTGTAATTTTCTGTGCATCAAACCCACTCCAGTTCTTCATCCAGTCTATATGTCCTAAGTACAGAGACTGTGTTCTGTTATCTTAAAATTGGAATAATCCAGAGAGAGGTGTGTGAAGATTAATAACAAATATAAGATACCTGACAGTAGCTAGCACAGTGAAGTCTAGCTTGGCTTTACAAATAGATCTCAGGGAAATTGCAGCATTAAAAATTATAAAATGTAGGCTAATTTGATAAAGAAGTGAATGTCTCTGAAATGAAATGCCTAGTGTTAAGGGAGCTATATTTAGGCACCTAGAGGATACATGTGTTCATGACACAACTCATCAAGTCCACAGCAAACCAAACTGAATCAAGAAAATGTAAGAAGGAAACATACCTCCTTCTTCATCCGGTAATACTCATCAATGGCATATTGGTATTTTGGGGTGCTGATGCCCAAAACAGACGCAATCTTCTCTCCGAGAAAGTCACACACTAAAGATACAAAAGTTAAATGGCTTACACAATTCCATAAATATTTCTTGTGCACTTGCTATGTGCAAGGCACTGCAAAAATACTAAAGTTATAATCCCTGCCCTCAGGGAGATTAAGAACATTCAGGCCATCTCTTCTCTGTGTAATTCCTTGACTTCCCCAAGAAGCACTTATGGCTCCTTACAGGCTTCCAATAACATTCCCAGTAATACTTACCACTAGGTATTATAACTATTTGTTACATGTTTCTTTCTTTTTAAAAAAAATGTATAGACACCAGAGCTTCAATGGCAGAACCAGTTAGTGTGTGGTACTTATACAAAAAATGTACGCACGTAAGAGAGCTGGGATGCCACTGGGCTTGAGGAGAGCTTGCACCAAACATACACTGAGGGCCCACCACGTGCCAGGCACTGTGAATGGTTAGACTCAGAGAGGCTGAAGAACTTGACAAGCTGACAGAGAAAATCCAAAATTCAATCCAGGTCTGCATGTAAAGCTCATATTCTTTTTACTTTACCAGACTGTCTTGCATATACTGAGTACTCAGTTAATGTTTGTTAAATGAATGACTACTCAAAATTAGATCTAATAAAAAGCAGAATAGAAGCTATAAAGGAGTTAAAATTGAAAGCAGGGACAAGCTCTATGATTTAAAGTCTATATTTAAAGTCACCATGATTAAGTCATAAGATGATCATTTATTTCCTTCAAATATAACTTAGCCATATTTCAATTTAAGAAATAAAATATTAATGAAATAAAATTAATGATAACTACAGGATTTAGAATAAGCAGAGAATGAAAACGATATCAGTACGAAACCAAGTGAGAAAATAACAAAACAGTTTCTAACAGAAAAGTTTCAAAAAAAAAGCTTCACATGACAACAGAATAGGTGCTAACCGATAAGATTCATGAATATGAAAATTATATCTAAATGAATATAGCCATTTTCAGTCCTTAAAAAAAACAACACATAACCCAAAGCTAAAGAATGTTTTAAGGTGAAGTACAAGTTAGATTAATACCTTTCAATACTAGCTACCTTGAGAGTGATTAATTCCCTATTGTTTCTCCTTCATTTCTGGAACACCCCATTTGGCAAAGCTCCTGAAGCATTTACAGTAGTTATAGAATATTCAAACAGAAAAGTAATACCTGAGAGGGTTGACGTGGCAGCTCGAAGCATGTAAAACCATAAGTAGGGGCCCCAGGTAAGTTTTGTCTGCAACAAGAAATCTGGTTAGCAACATTCATACCTAAACTCATTCTATTTATTTAGGCCAAAATTAAGTAATCAGTACTTGGTGGGCATGTAGAATATTCTATGGTACTACAAATAAATTACACTCCAACAAATATGTAAAGCCTTTATAGCTAGAACTCCATGAAGACATTTTATGTTCACTCATATAACTACCACCACCTTAAGTCCCTGGAATAACCAAAAAAAGCAGCAGCCACTGAAATGGAGTTAGTCACAGTCTTGATTATTTAAAAGTTGATATTTCAGAGCCTTTCTCTTCCTGTCGAATTGCTTTTTTTGTATTCATTGTTTACAGGCACATCAGAGAAAGTGTGCAGTCATGGACAGGGTCCTTAAGAAATCATACAGAACAGCACACTTATGGTACAGTGGGGAAATGAGGGTTCAAAGAAATTAAGCAAGATAAGAGCATAGCAAATGAATTTTAATAGTGGGAAAATAAGTAACCACTAAGTGGCAAGATGAGTTTTTGTTTCTTTAAGGACTAAAAAGGGACTAGGCCATATAACCCAAGACAAGCTCAGTGTATATTTTGTAGGCCAGGACCACGGGGAGAATGCACTCTCGACTGCACAAGTTAATCTTGGTGCTGTGAGTCCACAGAATGTTTTTGTGAACCCCGCCCGCCACATAGAGAACAGGTTTTATCTGTGGATGAAATCGGTAATACAAGCACGCTTCTCTGTACCAATACATATTTTTGTTTATCAAAAGAAAACACAGTATAGAGCCTGCAATCAGCCAGATACATTAGTTATTTTGATATTGGTTTGATATGTTAATGATTACAAGATCATTAAAAAAGCAAATACAGAATATCTGTAGGACTGAAAACCGCAGACCCTGGAAACAACTCTCTCTTCTTTGTTGGTAAAATGAAAGTATCTTCCTTTTCTGATATGTAAAGCTGATAAGGTTGTCAATTTTCATGCTACTTGCATTTCTTCATGGTTAAAAGAGAAAACTTTTCAATTTTTTTATTTTTTAATTACAGTTGATATTCAGTATTATTTTATATTAGTTTTGGCTGTACAACATAGACAATCAATCATAAGATTTAGAGTGATCCCCCAGTAAATCTAGTACTCACCTGGCACCACACCTAGTGATGACACACTTATTGATTGTATTCCCTATGCTGTACTTTATACCCCTGTGACGATTTTGTAACTACCAATTTGCACTTCTTAATCCCTTCCCCATTTTCACCCCACCCCCAAAACTACCCTCCAATTTGGCAACCACGTTTGTTCTCTGTATCTATGGCTTTGTTTCTGTTTTGTTTGTTCTTTTGTTTTTAGATTCCATATATAAGTGAAATCATATGGTAGTTGCCTTCCTCTTTCCAACTTATTTCACTTAGGATAATACCCTCTAAGTCCATCCATGTTGTTGCAAATGGTAAGATTTCATTCTTTTTTATGGCCAAGTAATATATCATTGTATGTATGTACCAAATCTTCTTTATCCAATCAGTTTCTACAAAGGAAACCATCAACACAATGAAAGGACAACTTACTGAATGGGAGGAGATATTTGCCAATGATCCGTCTCATAAGGGTTAATATCCAAAATTAATCAATAACTTATACAACTCAACACCAATAAAACAAACAATCCAATTTAAAAATGGGCAGAGGACCTGAATAGACATTTCTGAAAGAGGACATAGAAATGGCCAACAGACATATGAAAAGAAGCTAAACATCACCAGTCAGCAGAGAAATGCAAATTAAAACCACAATGAGAGGGAAATTTCTTTTCCTGATGATTTTCAAAGTCATTTTGAGTGACCACGGACTGCCTTATCAACTTGTTTTTATTCAAGTGAATTAAAAAAAAATAAAGTTGTATCTTATGTATATATGTATATATGTTTGTATGTATGTATGAGAATATCTGTAAGACTGGGAAAGATGTGCTAAAGCAGAGAGCAGAAAATGTAAAACACCATCTCCCCATGACAAGCAGTTATGCCAATTGCTGTGATAATATTCTTGAAAAAGAAACACAAGTAAGGTAGTTCCTTAGTCTCTATTTATGCTGAAATTAATGTCCTAGCAAACAAATTCAATTAGGAAGATACTGTATATTTCTGACTCCCTGATTCATCTGCTCTATCTTCTATATTTACAGGAGTAGGTATCTCTTATTTGGGGATAAAAGCTATTTTAAGGGCTCTGTTTAAGATATTGACCTTGGTGTTTACCTTACAATTTTTACAGCAAATGAACAGTGCAAAAATATAGGGAATGGAACAAATTCTATAACACATGAGAAATGACAGGACCAAGAACATAAGAAAAGTATAAAGAAGAACTAAATATAGAAAAAGGAATAAGCATGCTTTTGGAGGAAAGCATATATTTTTCTTTTTTTAATTTAATTGTTGTTCAAGTACAGTTTTCTGTCTTTTACTCCCATCCTAGCCCACCCCCCAGCCCTCCCCAACTCCTTCCCATTTCCACACCCCCTAGTTTTTGTCCATGTGTCCTTTATACTTGTTCCTGCAAACCCTTCCCCTTTTCCCCTGAAATTCCCTCCCCTCTCCCCTCTGGTCACTGTCAGCCTGTTCTCTATTTCATTGTGTTTGGTTATATTTTGCTAGTTCATTTGTTCGTTGTTTAGGTTCCTGTTAAAGGTGAGATCATATGGTATCTGTCTTTTGCCGCCTGGCTTATTTCACTTAGCATAATGCTTTCCAGTTCCATCCATGCTGTTGCAAAGGGTAGGAGCTCCTTCTTTCTTTCTGCTGCATAGAATTCCATTGTGTAAATGTACCATAGTTTTTTTGATCCATTCATTTGCTGATGGGCAGCTAGGTTGCTTCCAGCAATTAGCTATTGTAAATTGTGCTGCTATGAACATTGGGGTACATAGGTTCTTTTGGACTGGTGTTTCAGGGTTCTCAGGATATAGTCCCAGCAGTGGAATTGCTGGGTCAAAAGGCAGATCCATTTTTAGTTTTCTGAGAAAATTCCATACTGTTTTCCATAGTGGTTTTACCAGTCTGCAATCCCACCAACAGTGCAATAGGATCCCCTCTTCTCCACAACCTCTCCAACACTTGTTTGTTGCTTTGTTTATGATGGCCATTCTGACTGGTGTGAAGTGGTATCTCAATGTGGTTTTAATTTGCATCTCTCTGATAGCTAGTGATACCAAGCATCTTTTCATGTGTCTCTGGATCCTCTGTATGTCCTCCTTGGAGAAGTGTTTGTTCAAGTCCTTGGCCCATTTTTTATTGGGTTGCTTGTCTTCGTAGAGTGGAGTCATGTAAGTTCTTTATATATTTTGGAGATTAAACCCTTGTCTGAGGTATCATTGTCAAATATGTTTTCCCATACAGTTGGTTCTCTTTTTATTTTAATACTGTTTTCTTTAACCGTGCAGAAGCTTTTTATTTTGATGAGATCCCATTTGTTTATTCTTTCCCTTATGTCCCTTGCTCTAGGGACAGTAAAAATATTGCCGTGTGAAATATCTGAGATTTTCCTGCCTGTGTTATCCTCAAGAACTTTAATGGTGTCACGGCTTATATTTAAATCTTTTATTCACATTGAATTTATTTTTGTGTATGGTGTAAGTTGGTGCTCGAGTTTCATTTTTTTGCACGTAGATGTCCAGTTCTCCCAACACTATTTGTTGAAGAGGCTATTGTTACTCCATTTTATGTTGCTGCCCCCTTTGTCGAATATTAATTAACAGTAGACTTGGGTTTCTTTCTGCACTCTCTGTTCTGTTCCATTGGTCCATGTGCCTGTTTTTATGCCAGTACCAGGCTGTTCTGATTACAGTCACCTTGTAATACAGTTTGGTATCAGGTACTGTGATCCCTCCTACTTTGCTCTTCTTTCTCAAAATTGCAGCAGCTATTCAGGGTTGTTTATGGTTCCATATAAATTTTTGAAGTGTTTGTTCTATGTCTGTGAAATATGCCATTGGTACTTTAGTAGGTATTGCATTGAATCTGTAAATTGCTTTGGGTAGTATGGACATTTTGATGATGTTAATTCTTCCAATCCATGAACATGGTATATGTTTTCATTTGTTTGTGTCTTCCTTGATTTCTTTCTTCACTGTTGTATACTTTTCTGCATACAGGTCTTTTACCTCCTTCGTTAGGTTTATTCCTAGGTATTTTTTCTTTTTGCTATATCGAATGGATTTTTTTTCTTGATTTCTGCTTCTGCTGTTTCATTGTTGGTATACAAAAATGCCTTTGATTTCTGGATATTGACTTTGTACCCCACTGTTTTGCCAAGTTCATTTATTAGGTCAAGCAGTTTTTTGGTGGAGTCTACAGGATTTTTTAGGTACACTATCATGTCATTTGCAAACAAGGAGTTTTGTTTCCTCCTTTCCGATTTGGATGCCTTTTATTTTCTTGTCTGATTGCTGTGGCTAAAACTTCCACTACTATATTGAATAGAAGTAGTGAAAGTGGACAACCTTGTCTTGTTCCCGATCTTAGTGGTAAAGATTTTAGTTTTTGCCCATTGAGTATGATGTTGGCTGTAGGTTTCTCATATATAGCCTTTATTATGTTGAGGAATGCTCCCTCTATTCCCACTTTGCTAAGTGTTTTTATCATAAATGGGTGCTGTACCTTATCAAATGTTTTTTCCGCATCTATTGATATGATCATGTAATTTTTGTCTTTGCTTTTGTTTATGTGATGTATTACATTTACTGATTTGCGAATATTGAACCATCCTTGCATCCCTGGGATGAATCCCACTTGGTCATGGTGTATGATCTTTTGAATGTATTGTTGAATGTGGTTTGCCAGTATTTTGTTGAGGATTTTAGCCTCTATGTTCATCAGCAATATTGGACTGAAGTTTTCTTTCTTTGTTGTGTCTTTATCTGGTTTTGGGATTAGGATGATGCTGGCTTCATAAAAAGAGTTTGGGAGTCTTCCATCTTTCTGGATTTTTTGGAATAGTCTGTGAAAGACAGGGGTTAGATCACCCTTAAATGTTTTGTAGAATTCTCCTGTGAAACTGTCTGGTCCCCGGCTTTTGTGTGTTGGGAGTTTTTTGATTGCTGCCTCAATTTCATCTGCTGTTATTGGTCTATTCAAGCTTTCTGCTTCTTCTCCTTTGAGTCTTGGAAGATTATGCTTTTCTATAAATGTGTCCATTTCACCTAGGTTTTCAAATTTCTTGGCATACAGATCTTCACAGTAATTTCTTACAATCCTTTGTATTTCTGTGGTACCAGTTGTAACCTCTCCTCTTTCATTTCTGATTGTGCTTATTTGGGTCCTCTCTCTTTTTTTCTTGATGAGCCTGCTTAAAGGCTAGTCGATTTTATCTTTTCAAAGAACCAGCTCCTGGATTCATTGGTCCTTAGAATTGTGCTTTTAGTCTCTATGTCATTTAATTCTGGTCTGATCTTGGTTATTTCCTTCCTTCTACTTGCTCTGAGCTGTCTTTGTTGTTGTTCCTCAAGTTCTTGTAGGCATAGGGTTAGGCTGTTTGTTTGAAGTGTTTCTATCTTTTTTAGGTAGGTCTGTATCGCTTTGAACTTCCCTCTCAGGGTGCCTTCGCTGTGTCCTATAAGTTTTAGATTGTTGTGAGTTCATTATCATTTGTTTCCAGAAACTTTTTTATTTCCTCCCTAATTTCATTATTGACCCATTCATTGTTTAATAGCATGCTATTCAAGCTCCATGATTTTGAGTGTTTGGGGTTTTTTCCCTTGGGGTTAGTTTCTAGTTTCAGTCCTTTGTGGTTGGAGAAAATGCTTGGTATAATTTAAATTTCCTTGAATTTGTTGAGGCTTGTTTTGTGTCCTATTATGTGATCTATCTTTGAAAATGTTCCATGTGCATTTGAAAAGAATGTGCATTTAGCTTCTTTGGGATGAAGGGCTCTATATATATCAGTTAAGTTCATTTCATCTAGGGCATTGTTCAATGCCACAATATCTTTGTTGATATTTTGTTTGGAAGATCTGTCCACTTTTGACTGCAGGATGTTAAAATCCCCTACTATAATTGTGTTGCTGTCAATATCTTTCTTGAAGTCCTTTAAGATTTTCTTTATGCATTTGGGTGCTCCTATGTTGGGTGCATATATATTTACAATGTTTATATCTTCTTGGTGGATTCTTTCCTTGAGTATTATGTAGTGAACTTCTGGGTCTCTCTTTATGACCCTTTTTTTGAAGTCTATTTTGTCTGATGTGAGTGTTGCTACCCCGGCTTTTTTCCCCTGTCCGTTTGCTTGGAAAATTTGTTTCCAGCACTTAACTTTCAGTCTGTGTAGGTCTTTTGTCCTGAGGTGGGTCTCTTGTAGGCAGCATATGTGTGGGTCAGGAAAGCATATATTTCTCAGTGGTCCAGTTCTCCTGAGGTTGTTTTTACAGAGAATAATTGCTAATACCCAGGCTGTGACTACAAAAGAGGCAAACTTGCTCCAGAGCTGGGGAACTAGATAAGGATTCCTGAATAAAATCCATCATTATTTCAATTATACAGAATATATTTATAGGGTCCTTTGTTTAGATACTGACCTCGCTGAATCAAAAGGACAGGTGGCTCAAGAGCCAACACGAGAACCCTAGGGCAGCTGCCAGCATCACTACCACTTCTACCATTCCAGTATTAGTGGAACTGGGACAGGACCTTGGGTCTTTAAGACTCCCAGTTTATGGGGCAAACTCAAGTTGATTCATTTTTTCATCTCTAAAAATTTAGGTATATATTACTCCTGAATAATTAAGTATCCATAACTCTCTTCCTTAATAGTGAATTATTCAGACTTCCTATCTTGTTTTTGAACAAATTACTTTTAGATTATAAAATACTTACTTTAGAACACTTAGGAAATGAAGCAAGTATAAAAAAATTCATCACCCATTTTTCAACTACCCATAGATAATTATGATTAACATATCTCAGTGATTTCCCCATCTTTTCCTGAGCATACATGTGTTTTAAAACATTGTACTTTCCCCATCCTGCTGTTTTTCCAATTAACTATAATAAAATATTAAGCATATTTCCCAAATGCTTAAATTCCTAAAGTGGAATTTTTAGGCCAAAAATATAATAATTTGGAAAGCTTTTCCTTCAGGCTGCAAAACTTTACACCAAAAACTTTACCAATAAATTCTCAGCAGGAATGCATGAGATGTCCATTCCCTAATACCTTACCCCACAGCATACTGTCTTTTCCTTTTTAAAAATTTGATGCGTGAGGCCCTAGCTGAGTGGCTCAGTTGGTTAGAGCATTGTCCCAGTACACCAAGGTTGGGAGTTTGATAGCCAGTCAGGGCACATACAAGAAGCAATCAATCAATGCATAAATAAACGGAACAAATTGTTGTCTTCCTCCTTCTCTCTGTGTCTCTTCCTCAAATTAATAAAAAAAAAATTGACAGGTGAAACATGATCCCGAGTAATTTTGAGTTCTTACTATATTATGAAAGGTATCACCCCATTTATGTAGGTTAACAACTATATGCATAACCAATTTTTTAAAACTTTTTTATTGAATTTATTGGGGTGACTGGTTAATAAAATTACATAGGTTTCAAGTATACAATTCTTGAATTGTATAGGTTCAATACCTAAAATTATATAGGTTTCAGGTGTACAATTCAGATGTTATAACACATCATCTGTACACTGTAATGTGTGTTCACTTCCCCAAGTCAAGTCTCCTTCCATCATAACTTATCCCCCTTATATGCTCTCCGCCACCCCCCTTTCCCCTGGTAATCACCATACTGTCGTCATCTGTATTTATGAGTTTTGGTGGCTTTTTTTGCTTGATCCCTTTACCTTTTTAAATCCAGCCCCACAATTCCCCTCCTCTGACAGCTATCAGTCTGTTCTATATCAAATTATATATATATATATACTTATTTATATTATATATATATATATGTTTAGATAGATATATATACACATATTTGAGTAACTTAAAACTAAATCAAAGCTTACAGGAATTACAAAAAATATGTTTATTTTAAAGGCACACCTAAGGTAAAATCTAAAGGAAAGAATTAACACAAGATTGGAAAAAAGATCTAAGTCTCCATTTCTTATTTTCTATCAAGAATGGCAGGAGTATTATTTTTAAATCTTTATTTTAAATGTCAGGTTTATTTTAATTGAGTCTGTTTTTATAAATCTATTATATAAATATAGGACACTATCTTCAAAATTTTTTTGTCCTACCCAATTTATGATGCATTAGAAGCAAATAGAAAATGGAATACCTGTTCTTCCCATCAAGTAAAGCCAGATCTGTCTTCAGTTATTAACACCTGTTAGGATGGCTATTTTCAAAACAAACAAAAAGGTAAGTGTTGGTGAGGATATGAAGAAACTGAAACCCTTGTGCACTGTTGGTGGGAATGTAAAATGGTGCAGCCATTATGGAAAACAGCATGGATGTCTCTCAAAAAATTAGAAATACCAAATTCTGGTCAAGATGGTGGCACAGGTAGACACGACTCTCCTCTTTGCACAACCACATCAAAATTACAACTAAAATATAGTACAACTACCACTCAGAGCTGTCAGAAATCTAGTTGAGTGGAAGTCTGACAACTACGGAATGAAAGAAACCACATCCATCCAGACTGGTAGGAGGGGCACAGATGCTGAACAGGCTGCTCCCACACCCACATGCAGTAGATAAAAATTCAGGAGTGACATCTCGGGAGTGAGGGTCCCAGGCCCACACCAGGCCGCACATCCCATTTTCCAATGCCAGGAAGATAAGTCCCCACAACTTCTGGCTGCAAAAACCAGCAAGAATTAAGTCTGTAGAAGAAACTTCTGGAGTCCCAAGTAGTTCTCCTTAAAGACCCCAGACACAGACTTACTCAGACTCACCTCGTCTGAGCTCCAGCACCATGGTAACAGTTTGAAAGGCACCAGTGGCATACAGGGAGGATGGAAGTGTCTGGCATTAGGTGGGACTTGGGGGACAGCTTTCTCGCAGACAGAAAGGTGGGCAGAGGCTACTGTCCTTTGCTGAGCCCTCTACCCACAGAGCCACAGCCAACAGGCAGGTGTCGTATCTAAGACTCCATCAACCTGGCTAACACAATTTGCCCTGCATCTGAGATGCCCTGAGATTCTGTCCCACCCAATTATGTGCCCACTCAAGCTGCTTTTCTGAATGAATGGCTGGTCTTGGCGCATGCTTCACAACTTTCTAAATCCTATCAAACAATCAACAGCTGGCCTCAGTGAGCCCCAGCCCAGCACTAGCAGCAGCCAGCCTAGATCCACAGCTTGGCTTCACCAGGGAATCTCCAAGCCCAGCACAAGTAGCAGCCATCTCAGGTTGCTTTATAGCTCAGGCAGGGTGACCCCAGGCAGAGCACAGGTGGGGAAAGACCTTGGTCTGCACCACCTGGGAAACCCCAGGGCCAGCACACCCAGTGGACAACCACAGACCACAGCATAACACCAAGACCCTGCCCCTGCACAGCTGATCCTTCATGGAATGTGGAGGTTGGTGGTCAGTGGTCACAGCCAATATTTGCAGCTGACTGGCCTGGGTAAATCCCTCCCATGGATCTGCCAACAGCAACCAAGGCTCAACTACAAGAGGAGGGTGAATTCAGCACCCACAAAGGAAGCACACTGAGTACGCAGCTTGGGTGGTAGGGAGGTAGTGCCACTGGACCCTACAGGACACCTACTACATTAGGCCACACTACCAAGACATGGAGTCAAAACAGCTCTACCTAATTCACAGAAACAAACACAGGGAGACTGCCAAAATGAGGAGAAAAAAGCAACATGGCTCAAATGAAAGAACAGATCAAAACTCCTGAAAAAGCTAAATGAAATGGAGATGAACAATGTATCTGAGGTAGAGTTCAAAACACTGGTAATAAGGATGCTCAAGGAACTCAGTGAGGACCTCAACAGCATAAAAAAGATCCAGTCAGAAATGAAGGATACACTAACTGAAATAAAGAACAATTTACAGGGAAACAACCATAGAGTGGATGAAGCCAAGATCCAAATCAATGATTTGGAACATAAGGAAGGAAAAAATAACCAATCAGAACAACCAGAAGAACAAAGAATAAAAAAAAATGAGGATAGTATAAGCAGCCTCTGGGACAGCTTCAAACATTCCAACATGTGAATCACAGGGGTGCCAAAACGAGAAGAGAAACAGCAAGAAATTGGAAATCTATTTGAAGAAATAAAACTTCTCTTATCTGGTGAAGGAAATAGACATGCAAGTCCAGGAAGCACAGAGTCCCAAATAAGACAGATGCAAAGAGGCCCACTCCAAGAACCATCATAATTAAAATGCCAAAGGTTAAAGATAAACAGAGAATCTTAAAAGCAGCAAGTCACAAGAAGTTAGTTACAAGGGAGTTCCCATAAGACTGTCAGCTGATTTCTCAAAAGCAACTTTGCATGCTAGAAGGAATTGGCAAGAAATATGCAAAGTCATGAAAAGCAGGGACCTGCAGCCAAGATTGCTCTACTCAGCAAAGCTATCATTTAAAATTGAAGGGCAGATAAGAGCTTCCCAGACAAGAAAAAAGAGGGATTTCATCATCACAAAACCATTATTATATGAAATATTAAAGAGACTTATTTAAGAAAATGAAGATCAAAACTATGAACAACAAAATGTAAAAAAATATACATACCTGTCAACAATCAAATCTAAAAAACAAACTAAGCAAACAAGAAGAACAGAGACAGAATCATGGATACAGAAAGCATTTTTGACAGTTGCCAGATTGGGGGTTTGTGAGGGAATGGGTGAAGAGGTGAGGGTATTGATCAAGAGGTACAGATAGGTAGTTATAGAATAGCCACGGGGATGTGCAGTACAGTACAGGAAAGCAAGTAGCCAAAGAACTTATATGCATGACCCATGGGCATGAACAATGGTGCAGGGATTAGCTGAGGGTATGAGAGGTCCTGTGGGGGAAAGGGGGAAAAAATCAGGACAACAGCAATAGCATAATCATTAAAATATAATTTAAAAAAGAAGAAATACCATATGACCCAACAATCCCACTTCTGGGTTTTATCAAAAAGCAAATCAGGATATCAAAGAAGTATTTCCATTCCCACTTTCATTGTAGCCTTATTTACAATAGCCAAGATGTCAAAACAACCTAAATGTCCACTGACTAAATGAATGGATAAAGAATATGTGGTATACACATATATGGATTATTATTTAGCCTTTAAGAAGGGAAGTCTGCCATATGCAACAACATGGATGAACCTTCAGAACATTATGCTAAGTAAAATAAGCCAGTCACAGAAGAACAAATACTGCTTGATTCCACCTGTATGAGGTATCTAAAATAATCCAACACTTAGAAACAGAGAGTAGAACAGTGGTTGCCAGAAACTGTGGAAAGGAGGGAAATGGGGAGTTGTTATTCAACTGGTATAATGTTTCAGTGATACCGGATGATTGAGTTCTAGAGGATCTTTTGTAAATAGTTAGCAATACTGTACTGTACACTTAAAATTGCTTAGAGGGTAGGTCTCATGTTAAGTATTTTCATCACAATTTTAAAATATTTTTTAAGTTGATTTTAGAGAGAGAGAAACACTGATCTGTTGTTGCACTTGTTTATGCACTCATTGGTTGATTCCTGTATGTGCACAAACCGGGGAGTGAACTGGCAACCTTGGTGTATCAGAACAACTCTAACTTTGAGCTAGCCAGCCAGGGCTTTATCACATTTTTTTTAAACCAGTGAATGTTGTGAAAAAAGTGTAAGAGAGGGAAACACACTTTATAGGTAGATTTCTTGAAATCCAATGTGTAATTACATTCTGCCGGTTTAAGATTTTTAAAATGTTGAATATTCAAGTGGCAACTTTCTAATGGCATTTAAGAGGTGCTCATTTTGTAAGAAAAAAAATTTTCTAAGTTATATAGGTGGAGTCTTGTTGGCTTAAGCTTTAAAAACCTTTTTTTTTTTAATGGAAATCACAAAGGAAGTTAATTCTAACCAAAAAGAGAAAAAGAAAAGGTTCAGTAGACATATCCTTAGTGGCTGAAGTAAACTATAATGCATTCTATTAATGTTTAAATTTCCTACCAAAAAAGACTTAGGTTATTTAAAAAGAAAAAAAAACTTACTGCAAGTTTGATTTATGACCAAAAGTCTGTATTAAGCTACAGCAGCGACGTTCAACCATTGTGCACCACCAGAATTTTTAAAACATCCAATACCTGACTTTTTAGTCAGGGGCTCTGACCTCTTTTCCCTTAGACTGTCAAGTTAAAAAATGACAACAGCCAACACAACAATAGCTGTCTGGTGTGAATGAATCAAAAGTATACCTCCTTGAGCCCTGGCTGGCGTAGCTCAGTGGATTGAGCGCAGGCTGGGAACCAAAGTGTCCCAGGTTCGATTCCCAGCCAGGGTACATTCCTGGGTTGCAGGCCATAGCCCCCAGCAACCACACATTGATCTCTCTCTCTCTCTCTCTCTCTCCACTCCCTCCCTTCCCTCCCTAAAAATAAATAAATATTTTTTAAAAATCTGAAAAAAAAACAATAAAGAAAAAAAAAGTATACCTCCTTTTTTTTTGGTCAAATTAGAAAAAAATATATATTTTTTGGTGTATCACAGAATTTAGTAATTGGTATATGTGTGTTATGAGATGAAAAAGATTGAAAGTTGCTGAGCTACATATAGCATTAAAAAAGAATGGTGACAGACTAATATTAACATATATATGCATAAATAATAAACCAGATGAAGACATGAAGTTTAGGCAGCAATGAAAAATACCAAAAATAGCCCTGGCTGGCATAGCTCAGTGGATTGAGCGCAGGCTGCGAACCAAAGCATCACAGGTTCGATTCCCAGTCAGGGCACATGCCTGGGTTGCAGGCCACGGCCCCCAGCAACTGCGCATTGATGTTTCTCTCTCTCTCTCTCTTTCTCCCTCCCTTCCCTCTCTAAAAATAAATTAAAAAATAAAAATAAAAAATAAAAACAAGGTAAAAATATTTTTTAAAAAAGAAAAATACCAAAAATAAATAAATTGCACCTCTTTCAGCAAAAGATTTAAGTAACTGCTATTATTTTGTTTTGGTTACCTTAGTCAACATGGATAGTCCTATCTGCTAATTATAAATTTTTATAATTGCTTCTTGGCCTTTTGGCCAAGATCAAGTATAAATTCTTTATGAACTGCACTAGATTTTTTTTTTTGTAAGAATTTTATTTAGAAGTGAAGTAAAAGTCAGCTGTCAGCTTCAGGCTGAGTTTCCTACTGGCAGTATAATATACAGCTTATATTATATTATACTATACTATATAATATTTATGTTATATTACATTAATATTTAATAGCAGCTCCTATTTGTCTAAAAATCACTGTACTTAGAGGGCAGGATGATATATGATGATGGCATAAGACTTGACCTGGGGTGGTGAACACACAATGCAATGTACAGATAATATATTGCAGAATTTTCCCCCTGAAACCTATATAATCTTGTTAACTAATGTCGCCCCAATAAATTCAATAAAAAAATAAAAAATAAAAATCACTGTACTCTAGAGGACATGAACTATCACCAAGGGAAACACAACTTTAAAACTTCAGAAGGAATATTTCAAGAATGCAGCCATCAAACAACTAAATTTCATAAAGTCTAAAATGAATCTTGAGTAAGGACTACAGGGAACTTTTTAAAATTAGTCATGAGGTTTTCAAATACCAATGGAGTTCTAAAATTGCCTCCAGTAAGATTTCTTGTGGCACCTATATTTGCTTTGTTAACTCACACTACCTTACATGCATATGGTTGTTAGTAACTTTTAATGAGTCTTCATATGTATTACCTCATTTAATGTTCAAAACCAACTTTGCATACAGATGAGGCAAATGTTACCTTTTCTGAAATAATCATGGAACCCGAAATGCAATGGGAGTAAAGTTTTTGACAAAGCTATGTGACTATCACACAACTGGGCCTGCACCCAGTTTCTGACTACTTATGTTGCCTCCCAGTGAAGGAAATACCAGACAGGTTTCTTATCACCCAGGGACCTGTCAGTTTAAGCCTAAGATTTCAAATAAATTCTACTGGCAACATACTATAAACAAGGTAATTAAAGAGTTTAAAAGTGGCCCTGGCTGGCATAGCTCAGTGGATTGAATGCGGGCTGCAAACCAAAGTGTCGCAGGTTCGATTCCCAGCCAGGGCACATGCCTGGGTTGCAGGCCATAACCCCCAGCAACCGCACATTGATGTTTCTCTCTCTATCTCCCTCCCTTCCCTCTCTAAAAATAAATAAATAAAATCTTTTTAAAAATAAATAAATAAATAAATAAAAGAGTTTAAAAGTGGATATAGACTTCCAGCATAACAGCATGAGACTCCCAGGTGAAACTGGTTCAATGTATTGAAAACATACTTTTAAAACCTCTAGAAATAACCCTAAAAGCATATGACAAATGAAGAAACATCTATTTAAGAAAATATGTGGCCCTGACTGGTGTGGCTCAGCAGACTGGGTGCTGTCCCACAAACGGAAAGGTTGCAGGTTTGATTCCCGGCCAGGGCACATGCCTGGGTTGTGGGCCAAGTTCCCTGTAAGGGGCATGCAAGAGGCAGCAATCAATGTTTCTCTCACACATTAATGTTTCTCTCCCTCTCTTCTTCCCTCTTTTCCCCTCTCTCTAAAAAATAAATAAAGTCAGAATAATGTCTTTCCTTTAAATTATTTTGTAGGTATTAGTTATTTTTATCTGTATACATTTGTGTATATATGTGTTTAAAAAGTTATTGTCTCACCCTGGATGGTGTGGCTCAATGGACTGAGTGCCAGCCATGAAACAAAAGGTTGTCGGTTCGATTCCCAGTCAGGGCACAAGCCTGGGTTGCAGGCCAGGTCCCCAGTTGTGGCCCTCTGGGAAGCAACTGATCAATGTTTCTCTCACACATCAATGTTTCTATCCTTCTCTTTCTCCCTCCCTTCCCCCATCTCTTTAAAAAATAAAATCTTTTTAAAAAATTTAAAGAAAGAGCCCTGGGTGATGTGGCTCAGTGGCTTGAGTGCTGCCTGCAAACTGAAAGGTCACCAGTTTGATTCCCAGTCAAGGCACATGCCTGAGTTGCAGGCCAGGTCCCCCAGTTGGCAGTGTGCAAGAGGCAATTCATTGATGTATCTCTCGCACATTGACCTTTCTCCCTCTCTTCCCCTCTCTAAGCAAATAAAATCTTTCTAAAATTATTTTAAAAGACACTTATTCCAACAGTTCTTTTATTGCATTAAGCACCTCTGTAATATTCTGCATGCATTTGGAATTGCCTTCAGAGTATATTGCACATTCTTTTGAATATTTTCTATAGTACAGAAACTAAATCTGATTTCTTTTTAGTAACCAAAATTTATTTCGAGCCAAATGTGATGAAAAACTAGGAATAACATTTAAATAATCAGATATAAATTAGTAATTCCCTATACTGCTACTTTGCTTTATTTTCTTCATAGCACTTTCCACAGTCTGATAATTATGGTATATATTTGTTTACTGCCTGTCTGTCCACTAGCATATAAGAGCAGAAATATCATTGTCCATTACTGTAATCACCAGTGCCTAAAACAGTACCTATTAAAAAGTGAGTAAATATTTGATTAACTGAACTCTTAAAGTGACTACTGAGAGGGTGGCACTGCTTTTTAAAAAATATAGCTAGTCTTATAATTTTATAAGTCACATCTTTTATAACTTAGAAATTCTCAAATTTAGCTGGTAAAGCCTATACAATTAAGAACTGTACACACCTATTTCTAATCAAAACTTGAGGCAATACAAAAAAGAACTGACAACTCTTAGGTGTTGGATGGAAACTATTATGCTAATACAATCCTTAATTCAAAAGGACTGAAGGTCAAGCACTCTAGTAACATAAACTTTTTTTAGATAGAAGGGAAGGGAGGGAGAAAGAGACGGAGAGAAACATCCACCAGTTACCTCTCGTACCTGCCCCAACAAGGGACTCCCAACCTAGGCATGTGCCCTGACTAGGAAATCAAACCAACCAGTGACCATGCGATTTGAGGGACAACACCCAACCAACTGAGCCACATTAGTCTGGGCTAGTGAAATAAATCTTAAAGAAACCTATCCACGTTTTCAAAGAACTCTGACACTTAAACTATTTCAACTTCCAGTTAAGATGGCAGTATAGGTAAATGCAGTACTCACCTCCTCCCACAACCACACCAAAATTACAACTAAACTAGGGAACAACCATCATTCAGAACCACCTGAAATCTAGATGAATAGAAGTCCTCCAACTAAGGACTTAAAGGAGAAACCACATAAGGGATTTGTAAGAGGGGCAGAGACTAAGAACAGGCTAGTCCCACACCCACGTGTGGCAAATAAAAATTGGAAGGGATATCCCAGCTGCAGAGAATCCCCCCTGAGGATTCCAGCCTCACACCAGGTACCCCAGCCCAGAGGGGCTGTGGGGATAGGTAGAAAAGGTGAAGGGATTAAGAATATAAATTAGTTGTTACAGAATAGTCATGGGGATGTAAAGTACAGTACAGGAAATATAGTCAATAATATTCTAATAACTATGTATGGTATCAGATGGGTATGACATTTATCGGGATGATCACTTAGTAAGTTATATAATGTCTAATCACTGAAGTGTACACCTAAAACTAATTAATATTGTATGTCAACTATAACTGAAAAAAAATGATTCAAAAAATTATTTCAGGCTACTGAAATGCAGGAAATAACTCCACCCATATTGTGTAAAAATACTATCTCCATCCTAGCCAGGTAGTTGAGCTGGTTGGAGCATCATCCTATGCACCAAAAGGTAGTGGGTTCAATTCCTGGGCACATACCTAATGGGCACATACAGGAGGCAACCAATTGCTTTCCCTCTCTTACATCGATGTTTCTTTTTCTTTCTCTCCTCCCCTCCCCTCCTCCTTCTCTAAAATCAATGAAAATATCCTCAAGTGAGGATTTAAAAAAAATACTATTTCCAACCAAAATGTAATGCATAATTCTATAATCAGATTATAGTTGATTAAAACCTCAAAAGACCCCTTCCATTTGATGTTTATGGGGAAACAAAACAATCAAAACAATACCCATTGACAAAAAGATTACCAGCATCAAACCTACCGGATCAACAGTAGGCAAAACATCTTTCTTTTCCAGGCCATCAACTTCATCTTCGTCTGTGCTGTATTCTTCCATTGTTTCACCACTGACAAAATGAATGACTCTCCTTGGGACTTTCTTCTTTTTTCCGATGACTCCCAGTTCTACATTTTCAAAGCCTCTTTCGTGACTCATCTAAAGTCATAATAAATTAAGAAAATAAGAGTTTCAAGTGAGATTTTCATTCATATGACCAAAAAACTTCCAGGCTGCTTTATTTTAGGGAATAAAGAAACATAAACCAATCCTTAAACAGTTAAAAAAAAAAAAGAGTCCATACATACACAAAAACATTAATAGCATCTAAGAAGAGTTTAACGAATAATAAAGCAAACGTCTGCATACTCACTATGTAGTCTATGGAATTCTAATTACAGGCAAATTTCACTCCTGGGTAAATGGTAATTTTAGCTCGTACATGTGGCCATGTGCCTAACTCAGAGTAAGCGCATACTGTGGGAGAGGATGAAGAAACTTTTTCCCCCTGTCATTTTGCCTCAAGTTTAAACTCCTAAGGGAGACTCCAATGAATCTTTTTAAGACTATTTATTTATTTATTTATTTATTTATTTTAGAAAGAGGGGAAAGGAAGGAGAAAGAGAAGGAGAGAAACATGCGCAAGAGAAACAGACTGACTGCTTATCTCATGCCCTTAACTGAGGACCTGGCATGTGCTCAGCCCCGGAATTGAACTGGTGACCTTTCAGTCTATAGGCCGGCGCTCAATCCACTGAGCCACACCAGCCAGGGTTCCACTGAATCTTCTTATATGAAGATTTTGAGAAGGCACAATACAAATAATTGTGAAAAAAATATCTGGCAATAGTGAAATGGGGGAGGATGTACAGGTAAGGGAGTGGTCAGGGGGCCTTTTTATTCATTTTTGTATTTTGTTGTTTGTTTTGCTTTCGTGATGAGAATGTATTCATGTTTACTGGTACAATTTAAAAACTAAACCAAAGCAAAATGACACAGGACTATAGGACTGTCATGATTAGAATCCATGTCAGTGGAATTCTCTAGGATGGTCGAGAGTTTAAAAATTTCATCCTCTATAAAGATTCTTAAACTTGTAAATATGACCAAACATAATTTAAATCCATGATTATTATTCAACTACTTGTTAAGTTCTTTGAACTACATTTGCAGAGATGGAATTGTACTGATAAAAATTAGTGGACTAGAGTTGCCCAGTTATCTAAGTATAAGTAACTTCATTCTTATGCATTGTTCCTCTTAATCCTCTAGGACCTTCTTAGAAAAGAGATACGTTCTTCTCCGTTCTTCGCTTCCCAAAGGTAAGTTTAGTCATTAGCCAGGATTTGAATCCAGATATATCCAACCCAAAGAACACAGGCGTTCACTGTTCCATTACACACATGGTCATCATTGCCAGCAACCATACCTGCTGTATAGCAAACTGAGATCATGAAAACCTTCACAGCTTGAGCTATCCATGGATTAACTAACCTGAAAAAGACAAAAACAACAATTTTCCCTAGCCTGTCCTAAGGGTTCAAACAAATCCCAGCCCTTAATAAATGAAGACCAGCCCATTTATTGTGTCCATTAACAAAATGGACAACATATGGCCCATCCAGGCCACCTTTCTTCTATTCCCGATGCCAGGCCACAGTAAGCCATTCTTACCCAATTTCATTTTACCCCTTGATATAAGATTTGGTTCATGGTTGTCTTGCTATCAAAGTCTCCTTTTGGACCTGCTTATATGCAAGGGGAAGTCAGAAGAGCTACTTTAGATATCCAGTTATCATATAATTGGATGGATCTGATGCCAAAGCAACAGTCCCAGTCAGTGAATAGAGCTGAGACCTTTCACAGTACATCACCATGCTCAATTTAACACCCAACCCATGCCCATCAGAGCAGAAGAAGCTTCTCACTGCTCCCTATGCAATCTCATTTGCTCAACCACTTTATCTTCCTTAGACAACTTTAATAAATCAAAGCACTCTAGCTGGGTCTTAAGAACTAGTATAAACTTAGCTACTATCTCTGTTAACTCGGACTCTTGGTTATATTCTTTCCAAAAAGTTAAAAAAAAACAAACCAAAAACTACAAAAGGAAAGGCTAAAACACGATTCATATTTTTGATTACATTAACAGTTGAATATAAACAGAACTTTGAGTAATATTCTCTCTGTATATATAATATGCCACTAAAATGACATTTTATTTGCTCTAATCATTACATTTCATATAAAGATTTTTATTAAAGAGACTGAAGGGCTTTTTAAAATTTAATATTAGTTTTTGATACAGTAAACCAAATTTTATCACCTTAAGCAGGAGTAAACAAACTTCTCCTGTAAAGGTTAGAAAGTAAATATTTTAGGCTTTGCAGCTATAGCCTCTGTCATAAATACTCAACTCTGCAAAAGCAGCCACAGTCCATACCAAATGGAACATGGCTTTGTTCCAATAAAACTTTATGTAAACTGACCTAGCTGGTGTTGCTCAGTGGGTTGAGCGCCAGCCTGCGAACCGAAAGGTTGCCAGTTCAATTCCCAGTCAGGGCACATGCCTGGGTTGCAGGCCAGGCCCCCGGCTGAGGGCATGCAAGAAACAACTAATCAATGTTTCTCGCACACATTCAAGTGTCTCTCTTTCTCCTTCCCTTTCCCTGTCTAAAAAAATAAATAGAATCTTTAAAAAAAAAACTTGATGTAAACTGATACTTCGTAGGATTTGGCCCACAGCCGATAATCTGTCAACCTCTCATATGAAGAAACCAGATTGGCAAATTTTAAAAAATTTGTGAAACAATCTATGACACCTGACTCCAACCTCTACTTGGGGGGTCCAAGAGGGGGTGGGTATGAGAGTCAGTTAAAGGAGGTATCAATAGGTAAAACCAACTGAGAAGTACTTTGGTACAAAATTTCAAACAATTATAAATGGAAATTATTCTCTGAATTTTGCAAACATTTTATTTTTACAAAAAAAAAAAAAACACCTGTAAAACCTGCAAATAAAAAATGTGCTGTCAATTATACAAATTCCATTTCAACAAACTGCAAAGATCTGAAAAGGCAGTTTTTAGTATCAGGAAATTATGAAATGCAATGCCTATTAACATGTTATTATATTATATAGTTAACCAGTCTGCAATTTGCTAATCTTGTTCCTCAGCACTTATTTTTAATGGCAATATGCTTTTTGTATACTCCTATAGCACCCAGAACTTCTTTAAAACATGCCCTTCCCAATTAGGCAGTTAGCAACATAGGAATAGGCACAGTGTGTATTCCGCATTGTTGTATCCTTAGCCTACAGTTCCTGGCACGTGGTAAGTGCTTGGTAGCAGAGGTGCTAAATAATACTAAGTGGATGAGTAGTAGCGAAATTTTAACTCCTTTAATTCTGGTTAAAAGTCTAGCCAGAGAAGCTTTTGGTTGGCCTGGTTTGAGGCCTAATGCTAAACACACACCCGAGCTCATATCTCTCACTCCCTTTCCTACACAGCACTTGGGATTTCTCAGTTTTGACAAACCAGTGAAAGAGTACAGGATGGCAGCCTCTCCTTCCATCCAAATCCCCACCTCACTGACCTCTTCCCTCTTACTGTGGTCAAACCCCTAGACATAGATCTGGAGTTCCCAGAGATGTTTTTACTTCAGTAACATGTAAATGAGAGAGCAAGAAGGCAAAGTTAGAAAAATAGTTTGTATAGTATGAACCCATTTGTGTTTAACAAGAAAGATTATTATATAAGCATAGGAAAATGCCAGAAAGAATATAACAGAAACTGCCCTGGCTGGCGTAGCTCAGTGGATTGAGCGTGGGCTGCGAACCAAAGCATTGCAGGTTCGATTCCCAGTCAGGACACATGCCTGGGTTGCAGGTCATGTCCCCCAGCAACTGCACATTGATGTTTCTCTGTCTCTTTCTCTTTCTCCCTCCTTTCCCTCTCTAAAAATAAATAAATTTAAAAAAAATCTTTAAAAAAGAAAGAATATACCAGAAACTTAGTCACTTTTGGGGAATGTGAGTGTGAGGAATGGGTGATAGGGTGACTCATATGACTTACTACTGTTGGTTCTAGGGCTTTCTTTACGGCTTAAATATTTTATTATTTTTTTAACCAAGAATATGGAAATAACATATTACCAACCCAAAACAAAGAGCCTTCCTCCAAACATTTATCTGATAAGTCAGTACAGGTATGTTTATTTTGCTATTAGACTCAAAGCGTAAGTGGTGATAAAAACAATTATAGTACTAGAAGAAAAAAAATCAAATGTAAAACAATATCAAGCTCAAGTGTACCTGCCAACAACAGGTCTCAAATGAAGTTAAAAGTGGTTTCCTAATCAATTACTTTGCCCCTGAATTCCTTCTCTCAGGTTACCTTCCTCCTTCTTAAAAGAAAAACAAGACATTACATATAAGACTAGTATGTAGAAAAGTTGTTGTTAAATGCCAACTACATCTTATAAGAGCTATAGTGACATTCAGGTACTATTCTCTGGGAATCTGTAGTTTAGGGGAAATGTCTCACTAACATTCAAGTAGTTAAGTCTCAGAAATGAAGCTACTGAATCAATGAGGGTGGGAGGTTTTCTGTACAAGAGCAAAATGAGGTTTTTAATGGCCGTAAGTGTATATAATTGAGCTGCTTTCTGTTAAAAAAATGTCTTCATTAGTTTTACTTAGCCAAAGATCCTAAACTACTACTTTAAACTACTAAATCCAAAACAAAACAAACCTCCAAATCTTACCTAACTCTCTATACTTATGCTATCCAAAACAGTAACCACTTACCACATGTGGTTAACGCTCACTTGAAATGTGGGTAGTTGGGCTCAAATGTGTAGTAGGTTTAAAATGCAGACAGAATTTCAAAGACTGATACCTAAAGAATAAAATATCTCACTGATAACTTCCCCATTAATTACTTGTTGAAATTTGTTTTTGAAAATTAGGTTGAGTACAACATAATATTAAAATTAATTTCACCGATTTCTTTTTACTATTTTAAAGTGGCTGCTAGAAAATGCACAAAAATTTACAATGCGGCTTGCATTATATTTCTATTGGACCCCTCTAACGCACCTCTGGGCCTTGGTTACCTCACTGGTGAAATGGAAATAACTCCCACTTCATGCAGAAGTTATAAGGATCAAGTGGAAGAGCCTATAAAATCTTAGCACTTACTGGCTATTAGCTAAGCAAAAGGGCAGAGGCCAAGTCCGGCGCTTGCAAAAGGACAGACTGAGACGTTATTGAAGCCGGCGTCACCGGGCCTCCTACCACTGAGGCCACCTTTCGGGGACACGCCTGAGTTCTCTCGTCCGCTGACCCGAAACTGTTGTATCTCCCCCGGAAACTCGAGGCTACCCCAGAATCTGTGGCGCTGCCAGCGGAGGGGTTGGTGAGGGGTCCCTTTCTCCACGCCAGCGTCTTTGCGCAGATTCGGGGATACAGAGGAGAAATTCTGAAACGCACCTCACGCAAGGAGTCCGCTCAGAGGAAGATGGGCCAGCCAAAAAGGCAGCTGGCAGACAAGGCAGAGAGGAGGATGGGCTCTCCCTAGGCGGCCTCACCTACCTGTTGCGCAGAGTCCCTGAAAGCCGCCGCAGCCGCAGCTCCTGAAGCTGCGACTGCTTCTCCTTCCGCACGGCTCACTGGCTCCCGGTCCATCGCTGTCGCCGCCACAGGGCTGGTGGCGCTGACTAGATACAACGTAAAGGCCGATAAACCCACTTCCATCCTCTGCCTCCCCGCCCAGTCGTGAACGGAGCCGAGCCGGAGGTCGGGAAGCTGGACTGACCGCAGCGCCCGCCTCTCGCCACGCCTGGGCAAACTGAAACGGAGGGGGGGGTGGTGGGGGGAGAGAGAGAGAGAGAGAGAGAGAGAGAGAGGAGTGGAAAGGGGCGGGCCAACCCTGGCCGAGGGGCGGGGTCGGCACCCCAGACTGTACTAATCGCCGCCTAGGAGGCAGAACTACCGGCTCAGGCGTTGCAGAGAGGAGGGGATCCGGGCCTGGCTTTCAGCATTACCGCTTCCGGTCCAGCCCACATCCGGAGTTCGCGGGGCCGCTGCCTGGCATCACCAGTGACGTCGTCCTTCTTTACCTGTACCTGGAGCTTTGGCTTGGATGTCCACGCAGTCGCTCACCAGCTTCATCTTGGGCAACCACCCTCCCATACCTTGGTTTCCGCACTTGTGAAATAAGAGTAGGTGCCTAGTGGTCTTCAAAAGTTTGAGCTGAAATGTGGTTGCTGAAAATATAAAATGATCATGCTACATATTCCACCCCTACCTGGATGACGGTCTTAGCCAAAATAGCCTTGAAATAAGGCTCAAAGGTGAATTTTACTTACACTTATCTGAAATACTTAAATGTAACTGTAAAAAGTTTTGCTGGGGAAAAGCAAAAGGTAACAGCAACTCTACATTTTTAAAAATGTGAGGAATAATCTGTTTTAGGGGTGTGTGTGTGTTTATGTAGGCTTCCCATACTTTTCCCTGTTTTCCCAATGTTCAACCGAATTAAAAAGCCATAATTGCAATGATCACTGCATTACTTAAATTAGTTGGGGTATTTCTTAGGGGGCTAGTTAAAGCTCAATCTTAGGAAATTTCAACAAAATAAATTTAAGAAAGCCTATTTAATTACTATTCTTGTTGCAAATAATCAAACCAAATTAAAACTGAATTTAATACAGTAGATAGTCTTGATTTGACTATCTGATAAAAATAAGGATGATTTTAAGGGAAAAATACTGTTTCAATAAAATCTAGAATACACAGTTATGGTTATTAAACTCTAAAGTTTTATTTTTTCCCCTACAAACTCAATTGAATCCTGAATTTATCTAGTTTTCTTTCAAACTAAGGTTCATCCTTCTCCCATTCTTTGACTTGAAATTATGGAAAACTACTGCTGCAGTGTAAGCCGTACAGAATTTACCTGAACACCTAATGACATCACCAGCGATATTTAAACTGCAGATTGTCACTGCTTACTTTCATTCTAGCAAAAGCCTTACATCTGGAAATCTTCCTGATAATCTCATAAACTCAGAAACTAGTTTATAGTTTGCTCTGATCATTAACCTTTGTTTTTTTCTTCTGTTTTCATAGGCACACTCCTTATTAAATACCTGATTGATTGTTTATACAATATAGGTCTCAGTCTCGAAGCCCATTTACATCATCACCTCCTGAAGTGAGATTCAACAGTTTAACTGAATTGACTTATTTTCAGGACTACATATTTAAATTAGTAAAATAAAGAACAATGTAACAGCTTCATTTCTGGAAAAGTTCTGCCACCTTGAAACTGCTTCCTCTTTCCTGCCCAAGAGATTCAGGCAGAAAAAAAGCTACCTCAAAAGGATCTTAGAATATACCCAGCCTAATTTAAATTAAATATAATTTTAAAAAAGGGCTTCAGGCAGCCAACACCTCCATCCAGGAAAGCCCCTCCAACAATTTAATCTGGGACTGCAAAGTCAGTGGTCCCTCCCTCTATCACCTGGTTCTTACCTCTCCTTAGACCTTTAGTTATAATTCTCCTTATTTTTAGGCCATGACTTTAAAAAAAAATCCTCACCTAAGGACATTTTCATTGATCTTAGAGGAAGAAGAAAGGAGGGTGAGAAACATTGGCATAAGATAAAAACATCAATCACCTGACTGGCGTAGCTCAGTGGATTGAGTGCGGGCTGCAAACCAAAGTATTGCAGGTTCAATTCCCAGCCAGGGCACATGCCTGGGTTGCAGGCCATGACCCCCAGCAACCGCACATTGATTTTTTTTCTCTCTATCTATCTTCCTTCCGTTTCAAAATAAATAAATAAAAGTCTTTAAAAAACCCCATCAATCAGTTGTCTCTCCCACGCACCCCAACTGGGAACCAAACCTGCAACCCAGGCATGTGTCCCAACAGGGAATCAAACCTGTGTCCTTTCAGTTTATGGAATGAAGCTCCAACCAACTGAACCACACTGACCAGGGCTAGGTCATGCCTTTATTGATTATCCTATTACAGTTATCCCATTTCCCCCCCTTCATTCCCCTCCACCCTGCACACCCTCTCCCACCCACATTCCCCCACTTTAGTTCATGTCCATGTGTCCTAAGTTCTTTAGCTTCTACATTTCCCATACTATTCTTGCTCTCCCCCTGTCTATTTTCTACCTACCATCTATGCTACTTATTCTCTGTACCTTTTCCCCCCTCTCCTCCTCCCACTACCCTGTTGCTAGCCCTTCATGTGATCTCCATTTCTGTGGTTCTGTTCCTGTTCTAGTTGTTTACTTTGTTTTTGTTTTAGGTGTGGCTGTTAATAATTGTGAGTTTGCTGTCATTTTACTATACATGTTTTTTATTTTTTTCTTAGATAAGTCCCTTTAACATTTCATAAAATAAGGGCTTGGTGATGATGAATCCCTTTAACTTGGCCTTATCTGAGAAGCACATTATCTCCCCTTCCATTCTAAATGAAAGCTTTGCTGGATAGAGCAATCTTGGATGTAGGTCTTTGCCTTTCATGACTTGGAATACTTCTTTCCAGCCCCTTCTTGCCTACAAGGTCTCGTTGGAGAAATCAGCTGACAGTCTGATGGGAACTCCTTTGTAGGTAACTGTTTCCTTATCTCTTGCTGCTTCTAGTATTCTCTCCTTCATTTTAATCTTGGGTAATGTAATTCTGATGTGCCTTGGTGTGTTTCTCCTTGGGTCCAACTTCCTTGGGATTCTCTGAGCTTCCTGGACTTCCTGGAAGTCTATTTCCTTTGCCAGATTGGGGAAATTCTCCTTTATTATTTGTTCAAATGTTTCCACTTGTTGCTCTTCCTCTCCCACTTCTGGTACCCCTATAATTTGGATGTTGGGACGTTTAAAGATGTCCTGGACAGGGAGCCTGATGCAGTGGCCCCATGGTTTACAACACACCCAACAGGAATCCAGGGGTGATTGTGACAAGGGGCATAAGCCGGTGGCCTTACTGTGGACAAACATACCCTACATGTTAAAAAAAAAAATGTCCTGGAGGTTCCGAAGCCTCTCCTCATTTTTAAAAAATTCTTATTTCTTCATTCTTTTCTGTTTGATTCTTTCTTTCTTCTGGTCCACTCCATTGATTTGAGTCCCAGCTTTCTTCCCATCACTATTGGGTTACCTGTGCATTTTCCTTCATTTCACTTAGTGCAGCCTTCATTTTTTGCAACCAAATTCAACCAATTTTGTGAGCATCCTGATCACCAGTGCTTTAAACTGTACATCTGATAAGTTGGCTATCTTTTTGTTGCTTAGTTGTTTTTGCTTTGGAGCTATGATCTGTTATCCTGTTTGGGCCTTTTTTTTTTTTTTTTTTTTGTCCTGTCCTGCCTGTATGAGGGACAGAGCCTTAGATGTTCACCAGGGTGGGGCAACCCGGTCGCTGGGTTGTGACGCTGTATGTGGCGGTGGAGTCTGAGGGGGAACATTGGCGTCCACTCCACTCTGTCAGAGCCCAGCCCCCTCAGCTGCTTACCCCAAGCAAACTGGGCCCTTCTGGTGCTGATTCCTGTATGGGTGGGTTTGTGTACATTCCAGGACCATGTGGGTCTCTCCAACAAACTCTCCCATGAGTTTGGGAGTCCTTCCCTGCACCTCAACCCCCACAGGTGTTTTCAGTGGGTGTTTCCAGGCCTTGTTTCCCAGCGCTGGAACTCTGGGCTGCATGGTCTGTCTTGCTCCCCAGTTTCACCTGGTTTATCTGCAAGTGAATGTGGGACAGCCTGGTCAGCCAGCCATCTTGCTCGCAGTGCCTCACTTCACAATCACTGCCTGACTGGGTCTGCCTGTTGCCACCCTGCACCCAGTGCCACTGCTTTTTGTGCCTGTACCCCTCTCTGTCCGGCCGTCTGCCTCTGCCCTGCCTACCGGTCTGGGTGAATGTGTCTATTTTAACTCCTTGGTTGTCGGACTTCCATACAGTTCAATTTTCTGTTAGTTCTGGTTATTTTGTTTCTAAATTGTTGTCCTTATTTTGGTTGTGTGAGGAGGCAGTGTCTACCTACGCCTCCATCTTGGCCAGAAGTAGGCCATGCATTTTTAACCTTCTTATCCCATTTGTTACCTCTAGGATACACTAATTCTGTGTTGAGATGACAATACTTCAGGGATTCTGACCCGTCCCTACTTTGGAAGATCAACTAACAACCTCGCCGTTTCAGTCTCAAATCTCATTCACTTGTCTCCCTTAGATTAGGCAGAAAGAGACTTCCATACCCCACATAGGCAGGAACTATGATCCTTGTCAGCAGGAAGCAGTTACTAAAGACAGACACTTCTCTCTCATCACCCCTAAAAGATTTCAGACGTGAAAGTCTCTGAGGGGGGAATGAGACAGGCCAGTAAGCCCAGCCAAGTGAGGTGAGGAAACTAAAACAAATGGCTGAGCTGGCCAAGCAATTTTGAGCCAGATGCAGGTCACCTCACTAGAGATACCTAGACTTTAGTTGTATTTCAGCTCCAGGCCCAGAAAAGTAGCACAACCAGGTGGGCAGCCCCCAGACCAGCTGCAATGACCCACAGCCCTGGCTCTGACCAGTTAACAGAGACCATGACCCTGAAAGGGCACACCTGGAGAACTGATGAATATTCTGCTGAAACCCTCTCAGAGACCTCCACTAAGATTCCCATCTGCAAGGGAGACAGAAAAACTCTCAGCACAAAGGACCAGTGTGTACTCCTCCCTGGGGAGCATGCCTGCACCTTCCCCTTCCTTTCTTTCCTGCCACAGGTATGTATCTCCTAAACTAAGGGTCCCCATGAGACTTGCAAACCAGGGGAGAAATGGGCAGTGGCAGCCTGTCCTGGGTTAACCCCCTGAACCTATCTCCAAGGCCCCCTTTTCTCTGACTTCCCAGTGAGTCAAAGCAGCCCTGCCTTGGCCTTTCCTGTGCTTCATCTATGCCAAATCCTTCTTTTTCACTGTCGCTAACTTTAATTAACATTCCCTCAGTCACCTGGACTTGTGTTCTGAAAGCTTTCCTGTGCAAAGTCAAGAACCCCCACGCTACCAGCTGATCCTAGGCAGACCTGTTCTGGGCCAGGTCCCTTTTCCAGTAACAGGCTTCCCAGACCTTTTCCCGTTACTCCCAATGTTCAACCAATTTAAAAAGTCATGTTGCAATGATTACTGCATTAGTTTGACTAGCTGGGGACATTTCCAGGTAAATGAGATTTTTGGTAATTTTAGTATGAAAGTCTTCATGAACTGTAGAGGTCAAAACTAAAACACATCATTTTGGCCATGGTGGATGGGGGGTGGAGTTAATTTGATATTTTAAATTCCATTTTTGTGCCAGTCAAAATTTAGAAATTGTCCACAGTTATGTTCTAGAATGTCTGTTCTTCAGCATGGTACAAGCAGCCAGCCAGCAGAACACTCCTACAACCTTAAATATTCCTTTCTATCCTGTGCAAAAGTTCTTTTCCTTACTCACTGCCTAATAATGCTGTACAGTTTTCATCTTGCTAGAACTATAATAACCTAAAAAACAAACCCAAAACCTTCAAAATAAAAGCTGGTAACTTGAAAACCATCTACATTTTAAACAATGGTTGGAAATTCATAATCTATTCCAGTAATAAAATCAAATTAGCTTGTTGCTGAGGTTAACATGTTGCAGTGACCTGATCTGATGCTGTGTATTGGCTTTAGCCAGGGGCTGAGTCAGTCAAAAATGGCAAAAACAAAGGCTGCTAAATTTAAAAGAAAAATAAAAAGCCAATTGTTAGACTTCATGAATTGACTTTCATAAGCAACATAGTTTTACAGTGCCTCTATTCAAAATCCTATTCCTCTCACTGGCAAGAAGGGTAATCAACAATCCTCATTAAAAATTTGTGGAATGTTCATACATGCAAGATTTTATTTTACAAATTGATAATTAAACATCAAATAACAATTTTCACTGCTGAAGCAGAACTCATTTTCATGGTTTATAAGTACATTTCCTAGTTTACTAAATTAAAATACCAAGCCACATTCCAATATGAACTGGAAGTTTGTTCGTTTTTTTAGGATTTTATTTATTTATTTATTTATTTTTAGATAGAGAGGAAGGGAGGGAGAGAAACATCAATGTGTGGTTGCCTCTCCCACACCCCCTAAAGGGGACCTGGCCTGCAACCCAGGCATGTGCCCTGACTGGGAATCGAACCAGCGACCCTTTGAACTTCCCAGGCCAGCACTCAACCACTGAGCCGTACCAGCCAGGTGAACTGGAAGTATTTCTAAAAAGAGTTATTTTAAAAATAAATATGCAATTGAAGAGCAGTCAATTACAAATAAACCACTCATGGCAACAGAAAAGCATAGAAATTCTAATGGTTTTAGTTTGGGCACTTACATTTTTGTCATTATTTCCAGACTGTCATAGGTCAACTAATAGCAGGCAACAAAGCAACATACCAGATCTCTCACTTTATAGTATGAATTGTATCACTATGACAACAAATTAATTCAGGTATTACTATAATTTATCTACATGAAAACATAATTGTGGTCTAAATTTATCATTTAATAATATGTACAGAGCTAAAAAAGTAAATTTAAAAGTAAAAAAGCCTATTTCAGTGAAAGGCTGGGAAAACAAAGCTGAATAAAATTCAATAAGCAGGACTGTCCATCAAATAAAAAACAAGACTTCCTTGTGGCTTTGACATAGTTACATATATATATTTTACTAGGGCATATTAAGGTTACCCCATCCGTCAAATAGGGAGATATATTTTCATCATCATTGATGCAGAAAAGTAAGGTAGTAAAAATGCATGTTGATTTTAAGCATAAAGATAAAGACATTGTTAACTGTAGTGATTTCATTTATGTAGCCCAACATACTAGGTACTTTGCTTATATTAGCTCTTCTTCACAACTCTGAGATACTATTATAATCACCAATATTTTAGCCCTGGCTGGTGTGACTCAGTGGATTGAGTGCCAACCCGGGGAATGAAAAGTTGGCTGGTTCAAATCCTGCTCAGGGCACATGCCTGGGTTGTGGGTCAGGTCCCCAGTTGGGGGTGTGCAAGAGGCAACTGATTGATTTTTCTATCTCTTTCTCCCTCCCTTCCCTCTCACTAATAAATGAATAAAATATTTTTAAAAATAATGACCAGTATTTTACAGATGAGCAAACAAAGGCTTAGTAACTTTCTCAAGGACACAACCGATAAGCAGCAGAGCAAGATTTAAACCCAGGCAGTCTGATTCCAGAGCCTATGTTTAGCTCCTCTGCCCCTCTGAGAATGAAAATGTCAGAAAAATTCTTAGACCAAAGGTAAGTGGATATTTGGAAAGACTTGCATGTAAATTAGTAAAGTGTACATTTTTTGAAGTCTATTATAAGTAACAGCCATGTGTAAACTTTAAGTGCCTATATGTAAGAAACAAATGAAAATGCCAAGTAAACTTGTTTTATTTGGTGCTATGTGTATACATTTGTTTTAATTGAAATTTGGTCAGATATTTCTGTCATGAGACTATATTATTTATATTCAACTACCAGAATATTTTATGTGGCATTAGTCACAAAATACTAGTTTCTTCATATGATATGCCTAAATACAGTAATCTCAATATTGAAGACCTGTGCATCTTAATCTGAAGTCTGTAGAACCCTAGAGGCCTTCTGATAATACTCTAAAAAAACAAGTATAAAGATATAATAAGGATTTCCACCAGTAAGGATGCCTTTTCTCTTGGGGCAAGATCATCCATTGTATCTTTTAAAACAGAAGGAAATTGCAGAAAATCACAGTACACACACATCAACTGAAGATTTCACACTTCCTGAATTTCCTATCAAATGGAATGTCAAAAAACAGGCTGATAGTTCTTGAACCAATTCTGCCAGAAATGAAATTCTGAACCCCTTAATTGATTTCCCAAAGTCAGAAATTATGGGTCCATGAATATATCCAATAACTCATACCTCCTTTGTGCTGAGGAGCAAATTTCCCTAATTCTATTATAAAACCATAAAAATCAAGCAATCATGATTCCTAAACTATGCAGATATATAGACATTACATTTCCTCCTCCCTTGATGCAGATAATGGGACCTTTCCCTTGAAAAAGGCTCACAAAACTTGGCCATATATTATTTAAGAAAAATAGGCCTCAGGTGCAGGACCTCACTCACATCTGCTTTTCTGAAGAAGGAAAAAGCTTTATGCAGCAGTGTCAGAACCTCAGGCACCAGATAGGGGATTTTCTTTCTCTCAGGTTCTACTGAATTATCCCCCTTACAAGCAGGTACTGTAGTGTAACTTCTTGATCCAATTGCTATATGCCAAGAAATGTATTGCTTTAAGCCAGCGATTTTCAACCTTTTCCAGCTCATGGTACACATAAATTAATTATTATACTAAAATTCTGAGGCACACCAAAAAATGTATTTTATTTTTTGCCAATCTGACCAAAAAAATAGGTATAATTTTGATTGATTTACCAAAAAAGTAATAGTAATTATCTACCTCTTTTGCTCCAAAGGGACGTTTTAAAAAATCAGGTGCTTATACTTGCATACAAGGATTTCTGGTACCAAGAATTAACCAATCAGATGCAACCTTATTATGGGACATGACAAATAAGACACAACTTTCTTACATGACCTATATATTTATGGTTCAGGACAGTGCATTCACACCAGAGAACTACTGCTGTGTTGGTTGTGTCATTTTTTAAATTTGAAATCTAAGGGAAATGCCCCTGACTAGTCAGGTATTACATATTTTATTTTAAAAATTCATGTAGCACAGCAGTTGAAAAATCACTGTTTTAGGCCAGTGAGAGAACCCATTAGGCCAAGTAAAGCTAAAAAATATAACTTGCTGTTGAAATGATTTCAAATGTAAAATAGTGAGAGGATTGCAAACAGTAGCATAGGCATGCCAAACTCAAAAGAACCATATCACATTACATTAATTAATATCATGTTTGAATGTGACTAATGTTAAGCCATAACGTTCAAGCTAGTTATGACCTTGAACCTATGCACCCAATATACATAACAATATTTAAAAAAAGAGTTTGTTTGTATCTCTTAGATCAGCCACAACCTCAGTAGGGTTTAATGTTATCAAAGGAAATGTGCCATACTTATTAGCTTATAAGGTATATTTTCACTTTAAAGTATCTGAAAATTACCTTGTGCTCAATATGCCTGCATTACAGAAAAGAGGTCAGTAGAGGTTAGGGGTGGATTAGCAACTACTCAGCACTGAGCACAAATAATTGTTACCTACCCCTAGTGATAAATGGAGGGAAAAAATTATCGATTTCACATCATATAAAAAACTACTTTATAAAAATAACAAGCCATAGACTACATAACTGCTCTAGAAGTAAAATTTAAATATACTCCCCCAACATCTGATATAAATTCATTCCTGTTAACCCATGGTTTAAAAGCAAAGAAAGTATATATTAGGTTCAATCTACATGTAATGGCTTAATCTTCAGAATATGTCAATTGGAATTTAGAAAATTACTCAGTTTCTAATCCAGTTAATGCTAGTGATGAACAGAGTCATCTAGATTTGAGCTATGATTATGGCCTTCTAGTTTTGTATATTACTTATTTGGTTTTATTAATAATTATTAAGTTATAAAGACCAAAACTTATTTACATTTAGTTATTTAGCTATGGTACTCACTAACATACATATGTATACATGTATTTTAAAGATTTTACTTATTTTTAGAGAGAGGAGAAGGAAGGGAGAGGAAGGGAAGGAAACACTGATGTGCAGTTGCCTCTTACACACCCACAACCAGGGACTTGGCCCACAACCCAGGCATGCGCCCTGATTGGGAATTGAACCAGTGCCCCTTTGTTTCATAGGTCTACACTCATTCCACTGAGCCACACCAGCCAGGGCTGAAATCTCTTTCCTTTCAAAGGTGCCTTTAGTTTTGGGAAAAGCCAGAAGTCGCAGTTGCCAAATATGAACTGTAGGGGGTCTAAGTCACCTGGGTGATTTGATATTTCACCAAAAAACTCTGCACAAGACATGATGTGATGCATGAATGGGTGTTTATCATGATGAAGCTGCCAATCACCAGTGGCCCATAGCTGCAGCCTTCTGAATCATCTAAATAGTTTGTGTGGAGGAATGTTTAAGCTTAACACAAAATCTGATGCAGATTTCATTGCTTTAGTCACTCAGTCATTTATTAATGTGATGGCCACACAGTACATGTGCTCACTCAATGATGTCTACTGCCTCCCCATAGTACAATGAAGTCATCATTGTTCACATATACACATTCCAGTCCACCCTCCTTAGCTGCCAGATTATATCAGTGTCGTGCAAACTGTTCTCGTTACATTAACAATGGATGGACTTTTTCTAGGCAGACCTTGTACGCAAAAATCCAGTTGAAATTCCTTCACATTTATTTTAAATGCTCTGTTCCATTTTTTACTGAAACATTTGCTTATATGTACTAGAGCTACCTATAAAAGACATTTACTCAATTTTATTTTATATTATGGTTTACTTTTAAAAATATATTTTATTTATTTCTAGGGAGAGGGAAAGGGAAGGAGAGAAAGGTCGATATGAGAAAAAAACATCCATTGGTTGTCTCTCGCATGCCCCCAATGGGGACCTGGCCCACAATCCCAGACATGAGCCCAAACAAGGGCTCAAACTGGCTGCCTTTCAGTTCACAAGGCTGATGAACCCTGGCTGGTGTGCCTCAGTGGATTGAGGCTGATCCACTGAGGCACACCAGCCAGGGTTATTATGGTTTACTTTTCAGACTCCCTACATTCACTGAAATAAGGTATGAATATTATATTTATTTTACCTACTTTAATATGCATGAGACTTTAGTTATAGTAAATGTTCTGGTTTTGTTGCCTTCTGTGTAGTAATGTTTGTTAATTTTATTACACTTCTTTTTAGCTATGTGACACTATACTTCTATTCAAGGTTAATATTGAATATCAGAACTTAGGACTTCTCACATTATAATATACTGTATTTATTTGAATAAAATAACAGTTTATGTAACACACTCTAAAATTATTTTTACTACATGATGAAAGGTACTTATTTTTTTCCAAAAAATTCCTCCATAAAATTGTAATGCATTGTGTATATGTGTGTGTGTATATATATATATACATATATATACACACACACAGATATTTTATACATATATCTTATATGCCAACAAATAGGGTACTTCCAGAACACTGACATCCGTCATATTGCATTGTTAATTTGCCCTTTCTCAGTACTGTAGTTTGTTGTTAATTCATTTCTAAGTGTGTTTTCGTTTTATAGTTGCATAAACATTGTAAACTTAAGGAATTACATAACAATTTTATGTTTGTACATATTTAAGTAACATTAAAATAAAATTCAGGAAGAACCCATGTTGTATATTAGGTCTACTAGTGGTCTAAGTTGGTAATATAACATATCAAAAAGCTAAGGAACAAATTTTAACAATAGTGAAAAATAAAAATTGTTCAAATTATTAAAGAACTTAATTTTGGTACATAGTTATTGTGCTATCAAAAATCAATACCTTGATATAAATTGTGAGAACAGAAGGAGAGCTTTTATAATGAAAAATGCCTGGTTGAGGAATTAATGAAATCAGAATTTTAGATACCTTCTCCAATTCCCTCATTTTATAGAAAAGGAAAAAGAAATGGAAGTTAAACTAGGTGTTCTAGACCTTTAGTTGTCCTTTGCCACTGTTATTTTTGCTTCTAAAAAATATAATTTGCATCAGACACAAAAATAACTAAAAACAATGCCTGAAACTGTGAAGTTTGGCCAAGTGTCTCATTCCTTTTCCGGTTAAAATGCAAAAGTAGTACCCTGAAAATAGAAATCACAAAAATGCAAGGCCAGAAAAGGCAGTGTGCATCAGTTTAATTAGAAACAAATTTGGAGAACGATATTTGCTCTATTGTCAAATTCCTATAGCTGGATCTTGTGATGACATTTCTGCAGAATCAGGATACGTCATTTTCTCAAGGTATACAATGTTCTGTAGTAATATTCTAGTTTTTAGATGGTAAAAATAACTTAGTGGGGTATAAAATCTCTACCTAAGCAAGCCGAAAAATCAGTTGCATTCTTTATGTAATTATTTTTTAAAAATACTTTGACTTGAGACCTTAAAACACCTGTCATAAAAAATACTATAAAAACTGGCTATTTCTTTCACTCTCTCATACTACTGTAAATCAATCCTTTGCTGATTTATCCTAGTTGAAAATACATTACTACACCATATCTATTATCTTCTTGATGTCACTAATAAATAGGAATTACTTTTTTAGCACTTTAAAATAATTCCATAACTTATTTAAGACTCATTGTACTAAATGAACTGTGGAGAAATCCAAAGTAACCAAGAACCAGATCAATCTTGTTATGGTTTCACTATTATTAATTTATAATGGTGACACCCTAATGTTCACAATTACTGTCATCAAAGTATATTAATTTCTTCAAGCAAATTTTTGGTATGTAAGAAACAACAAAATTGGCTTTTCAAAACAATCAAATATTGCCATTAAGGCTTCCAAAATATGAGGTAAAAATGCAAGTTATATATAAAACACTATATTGTGAATTGCAACTAAATTCACAATTTCAATTTATTATTTTTTAACCCTCATCTAAGGATTTTTTTTTCATTGCTTTTCAGAGAAAGGAAGAGAGGGAGGGAGGGACAGAAACAATGTGAGAGAGGAACATCAATTGTCTGTTTCCCATACGAGCCTGGACAGAGAAGCGGACTCGCAACTTAGGTATGCGCTCTGTACCAGTCCTGCACCAGGACTGTACCCTGCAACCCTGCAGTTATGCGTGACACTCCTGCCAACTGAGCCACACACGCCAGGGTACAATTTTAATTTAAATGGCAGAGCTAACATTTTCTATGGCAAAACTATCTAAATTATTCTAAGTTAAACATAAATTCCTTGTACTAATGGTTGTTACTCTATCATATTTCCCATTAATGGTATACTTCTAGGGATAGCTTTATATGGCACAGAACTACTGGTTTTCTGTCTGCCTTTTAATTGATACACTGACAGATTCAAACCATAAAGAAAATTAACAAACCCTTAACTTATAACGACTTTGAAGTTTATTTTACAGCACTTTTATTAAGAAATCATGTAACTACTGACCAGGACTTTTTACAAATGTAATGCTTGGCCTTTGCAACAATTAAAAACTTAAGTACTAAAATTTTACATCATGATTTGTTTAACTTAAGAATGTTATGATGGTAAAAACTGACAGAAGAAAATCTAAAGCAAAAATATGATTTCCACAAAAACCATATATTCCTCCCTTTTATCAAAGGGAAGGAGAAAAGAAGGAAGGAAGAAAAGGAAAAATGATGAGAAGAGAAAAAGGGCAAGACAGGCAAGAAAAATACTTTTATTCCCCATTTGCAAAAAGAGGAAACTCTGAGGTCTCAGCAATTAACGTAATCAACTGAGTCAGTTTATATTAAGGCAACTTCTTTACATATTATTGAATCCCATCATGCCTTTCATATTCCCAGCAGCACCCTGTTGAAACTGCCTCATCATTGACTGAAGTCCGGCCATACCACCTAGAGAGAGAGAGTAAAATCCAATAATTATTAAGTAGAACTTGAAACGCTTGTTAATTTTACCTAATAAGTACTTTAACTTCTAAAAATATACTGGGTTCTGACTGCAATTTAGTCATCAGCCTTAAAGAACACACCAATTCAAAATTGTTACCTTCACCAGTATCCTCATATAAATGAGATAATGCCGAAAAAGACCTTAGAACAGTACCTGTCACACAGTAAGGATTCAATAAATCTATACAAAAAGCTTATTTTCTGGGAAGTCCAAAAGAGTTTTATTGTAAATCATAATCAATTTGGAAGGGAAGGGAGTTATTTCATAGGACTCAGAGAAATTAACCATTTATTGAACATCTACCATATGCCCAGAACTGTACCAAACACTGTAACATATATTAGCTCATTTAATTGCCACAATTTCCTGATGAGATATTATTAATGATTTTAAAGAAGGGGCAAATGAGGTTCAGAAAGTATAAGGAACATTTTATAGGCTACATAGTAAAAGTGGAGTTGGGTTTCAAAAGTGTTATATAACTCCAAAGTCTCATCACTGAAAATATCCATGTTCTAAACCAGGACAAAAGGTCACCAGAATAAGCATTAACAAAAGATGATTAAACAACTTGCTCAAAGGGCAAGCAGACAAGTGAATGAAACCTCAGTTTATATAGCACTATTACAACCATTCAACTTAGAATTCAGATGGCTATTTCCTTCAAATCACACATCTGTTGAACAGATTTTCATAATCTCTCACCAGAAGGTTTATCATAACTCAACCCTTATAGCCCTGGCCAGTGTGGCAGCTCAGCTGGTTGGAGCACTGTCCCAAAACCAAAAGGTTGAGGGTTTGATTCCTGGTCAGAGCACATATGTAGGTTGTAGGTCCCATCCTGGTCCAGATGCATATGAGAGGCAATCTACACTTCTCTTTTGCAGTGATGTTCCTCTCCCTCCCTCTCTCCCATCCCCTCTCTCTAAAAGCATGAAAAAAAAAAGTCCTCAGCTGAGGATTAAACAAACAAGTAAAATAAAACTCAACCCTTATAAACTTTGTATTAGCAACTGACAACAACTTTGTATTTACCCATGTGATGAAGAACTCGTGGATCCATCATTTTGGCCATTTGTTGATTCAATTTTGCCATCTGTGACTGGCTCACATTCTTAGACATGTCACCACCTAAAAATAAATAAACATTTTGAGTCACTATAGAATGTAATACAATCAGGGTATAACAGAAAGTTTAATAAATTGAGTAAATAAAAAGTAAAATAATCACCTATAATCTTATCATTCTAACACAATTATTTCTATTTGTACATATTCTCTTTTAATCTATCTCAATTACATATGTACTTTTGAGAAAGTATATGTGAAATTCTTTATTAAGGAAAATTTAAGGGACTTTCTTCAGGGCTAAGATTTTTCTTAATACTTTTAGTTATACCTATGAATAAGCCACTATAAACAAAACTGTATCCAGAGGCCATTAATGTAAGCTACATAGACACTTTTTAAAGAGTAATATGGGAGAATGCCAAACAAAACTGTGTTTACAGATATGGATTAATTAGGAAAGAGCCTGGATTGCTGATAAATGAATATGAAAGGAATGAGTCTGAGAGAACTTGAAAATCTGTATGTATCTAAGAAACTATTCAAAGTAACAGAAAGCTTCAGAGAATAGAAAGATAAATAATCTAACTCCATTTATCAATAGATTTCCACACACAATTAAAACTGCCTTGAAGAAGGCAGCCAATGACAGAGACGTACTCTCGGGTAGAACAGGTAAGAGCTTTCCTTTAGAGAATAACTGCTATGATTAAGGAGGAGGCGAAAGACATCAATTCAACAGCAGTGAATAAATAAAACTGTTCCAACAAAATTATTTCAAAGGAACATTAATTCTGGTACCTCTCAGGAGCATTTAGGAAAATGAAAACCAAAGCTGCCCCTGATTCTCTGATCAAAGCTGGCTAATCTGAGTAATTATATGATCTAAGAACTATGAATAAAAAAGATGTTTTTTAATACAACATAATAAAATCTGTGAAAAATAATTAAACCTGGGTAAAATGCGAATTGTATGTTCATTGGTGATTCGTCGTAAGAGTTTGTTTCTGAGAATTTAAAACTTACACAAGATATTAACAGTTGGGTGTGACAAGGATATGCCCCACAGGCAATGGCCACTTCATCTGGGTTGTGTCTATATTGAGTATCAATGCTTAGATAATATCTGATTGATGGGTCTGCAACAGTTCTATCAAGAACAGTCAGGGTCATTTGGGAAAGATGTTAAACTACACGTATTTATTAATCACCATCTGAAATAGCATGTGATGTTAGGATTTATAACCAATTTTAAATATGTTTGTCTAACTTTTATCCCTTGTCACAAAAGAGAAACTAGGATATAGCAAGCAAGGAAAGTAAGAAAAGTATCAAAGTCAAAAGGTGATAACATCTATAAACACTCATTTTTTAAGACAGCTATTCAGTGGTACTATTCATATTTAGTGTGGACCTAATCACTATTTTTTGAAATAATAAAAACACTTTAATAGTGTTTACAATACAGAAAAAAATTAAAAGAGGACTCGGACAGTTGATTAACTTTTTAAAAAACAAGCTTATTTTTTAACCTTACACAATTCAGGGCAAAATAAATTGTGGATAGGACAAAAAGTAAAACCTAAAATTTAAATAAAACCAAAATGATTACAAGAAAATATAGGTGACTACTTTTGTAGCAACATGGAAAAACTTTTATAAGCATTAAAAAAATCAAAGAAAATTATAAACAGCCTTGGCTACATTAAACATAAAAAACTTCATTAAAAATATTAAAAAAAGACAAGCGAAAAACTGGAAAGAACTATTTGTAGATATAAACCAAGGATTTTAAAGAGTAATTACAAAGCAATAACGGAAAAAATGAAATAAGTAAACAGGGAACCTAAGAGGTGATTCACAAAGAAAATTCAAACCAGCAAATGTACAAGCATGTTCAATTTGATTAGTAATCTAAAAATCACATATTGAAAAACATTTAACCATTAAATTAGAAATATTAAATTTTACATTTACTCAGCATCTACTATGTTTCTGATCTCACAGACAAAATTCCTAGCCTCATGGAAGATGGCACAGAAACTGATGCAAGAACTGGTATTGATAGAGAAGCAGATGCATCAGCCTAAATATCCAACAAAGAAGCATTGCATTAAACAAAAGATAGATGCTCAACTAAAATAGTATTCAGTGGTTAAAAGTTATATTTTGAAAACTATTTGACTATTAATATGGAAAATAGTCATGATGCATCAGAAGAAAACACAAGTTAAATTTTAAAAACTCTGGGGAATAAAGGTAATGGGTTTTTAAAATTTTTTTTTCTTATATTCTCCATATTCTTAAATATGTATTAGATCTTCAAAAAATAAAATCATGATCTGTCTTTTAAAATATTAGGGTTTATTATCTTGAACACAAAAACATAATTCAGAGATTGCAACATGAATCATTATAATGTTATAATTTCATTATAACATGAAGTTCAGCAATATATTTTCTAATACTGGCAGTACTCCTGGTTTTAATTTTTGGTTTTTCAACTTTCTTTGAGTGTGTTAACTAATGATCAGCTTATTTTTCTTACCTTTGAAAAGTCCTTTGATACCTCCCATCTTTTTTACCATCTGTGCAAACTTGGTATATTGTGTCAAAAGTTCCTGAACATCTCTCGTTGATACACCCGATCCTCTGGCTACTCTTTGGATTCTTCCTGGTTGCTTACTAAAAACCTTGGCACCATCCGTACTGTCAAGTTCTGCAGGCAAAGGTCAATTACTTTCATTTACATACAGTTAACATTCATTATCAAAGCAGTTATGTGTAAATATCTTCCTACACACATAAAACAAATATAATTGTCAAGCCACCAGATTTAATAACTGTTATGACCTGTTTGCCTGATTTTTATTTTATTTTTTTATTGGCCTGATTTTTAAAAGTTAAACATGGAAATACATTCAAAAGAATATTCATAATATTCATAAGCTAGGGAAAAACACACATACTTTACCCTACTATTTAAGTAAAACAAAACTTTCTGAAACCCTCTGAGATCCATGTCCACCCTCCCTTTCTATATCTCATATCTAACTGCTCCCCAGAGCATGTACCAGAACTGAAAGGTACATTTCAAAAAAGAACAAAAGTGCTCATCTTATCTCTAAATACTATTAACCTATAAATCATAAGTTCAGGCATATAAGCAAACAGCAATAGGTAATTCTACCTATAATCAATAGAATAATTGTTGTATTTCCTGTAATCAAGTAATTACTACTAGCATTTTAATCCTTTCTGTAACATAAAAAATAAGTTAATTCGCTTCAGTGTTTTGATAACTCTTAGAATATGAGGTACATCCTCCTGGTGTTAATTGCATACAATCTCAGAAATGAGATGACCTTTAGTAAAAATTTTTATTATATCTGCATGCTCTCTACAATATCCCCCAATAAGTGGTCATCTAGTCTCACTGCTAATATCCCCAGGAGAGAAGACCCACTATCTAAAATAATGCAATCTTTGCCATTCTATTTTATCTGTAATTATGGAAAATCTTTTCACATATTAAAATGAAATATGTTTGCCTGATACTTCTTCCTATTTGCATAAATATCTCCTTCCCAAGCACAAAGAATAAGGCTTTCAAATATTTGAGAGGCACATGTCACCTATGAATTTTCTATGTGACAAACATATCCAAGTCTTCTGTTTCTCTTATAATATGGTTTAGAATCCCATTTATCATTCCTCATTTTTCTAAATACAACTTTTAATTTGTCTATGCCCTCTAAGCTTACTGTTTAGAGGGAACTGAAATCCAGGTGAAGTTTGATTACCAATACAACACAAATAAAGATTAAATTGTTTCATAAGAAGCTTATAGTCCATTAAAACCTGTAAATCCATTTCATAAATGCACTTTTAAGCCACATCTTCACTATAAAATATTTAGGAAATGTGTGTCATATTCCTTTCAAGAGCTCATATAGAGTGAGAGAAAAAAGATAAGCTAGTAATAGCACGTCATGGTAAGCAATACAACAGAGTTAAGCAAAGAGCAGAAGGAGATGTAATGTAAAGAAGCAAGGAAGTCAGGAAAGGCTCCATGTGGTAGTTTCTGAGTAGTCCTGAAGGACAAGTATGAGTTAAGTACAGAAGAGAAAGGAGCAAGGGACATTCCAGGAAGTAGAATGTGGCTTCCTGGAGTCAAAATTGTGTGTAGAGGGAACCAAGCATGGGTAAGAGCTGAGATTTAAGAAGTTGCAAAAGTAGGTAAGGACAAAGTTATAACAGAACTTATATGCCAGATTTAAAAGTTTAGAATTCATCATAAAGACAATACCACTGAAAGATTTTGACCCCAGAACTATTATATTTAGAAAGACCATTCTTGTGGCAGTGAGGAAGAAAGATTAAAAAAAGGAGTGAAAAAGAGAAAGGGAAATGTTAAGAGGCTACTGTAGCAAATCCAGATAAGAAATGATGAATATATGGAATAATGCAAGGGATATAGAGGCAAAGAAAACAGGGAATATATGAGAAGAATTTAGGAAGTAGAACTCACTAAAATCTGAAGTGATGTTTAGGTTTCTATATTCCACTTGAAGTAGTAAAACATGGATACAAAACATGTGATAAGTTAAATATATATGTATACTGTAATACCTAGAACAACCACTAAGAAAACTATTCAGAGATACCCTCAAAAACATCATAGGTACATTAAAAGTGTTCAAGTAACCCACAGGCAAGTAAAAAAGAGAAAGCAGAAGAACAAAATCAGCAGGAACAAACAGAATAATAAAATGGCAGAACTAAGTCCTAATATATGATCAATATATCAGTTGAGATTATCAGAATGTATTAAAAGAAAAAAGCAACCCAATTACATGCTGTTGACATGAAACTCACTTCAAATATGATATAGATAGGTTAAAAGTAAAAGAATGGAAAAATTATACAATGCAAAAAAGACTAATTAGAAGAAAGGTGAAGTGGTTGTATTAATATCAAGGAAGGTCAGGAACAAAGGAGGACATTACATACATAATGATAAAGGGTCAACTAACCAAGATGACATAACAATTCTAAATATGAATGCACTCAACAAAAAAGCTTCAAATACATAAAGCAAAACTGACACCATGCAAAAGAGAAAAGTTAGACACTTCAATACTTTATCTCCACAATCAATAGAACCACTAGATAGAAAATCAGCAAGGATATAAATCTAAGTTGACCCCAGTTTCTAGCTTGGGCAACTGAGTAGATAGATGGAAGTATCACTCACCAAGGGAGAAGCACTACATTTTGGATTTGATATGCCTCAGAAAACTTTCAAACATGAAAACACGAGATGTCCGCCCACCATTTAGTGAGTACCTAGAGAGAAGGTGATCCAGAGTGTAGACTCTTGAGCTAGAATAATTGAATTTGAAGACCAGCCTCTCAACTCTTTAGCTAGTAAGGAAATTACTCAACTTCCCTGTATCTCAGTTTCCTGATCTGCAAAAGCTAGATAACAATGGATTTTGACCCCAGAACTACCCCTTAATAGTTGTGAAAATTAAGTGGATTAATATACATTAAGGACAGTGCCTTGGACAGAGTAAGTAATCTAGATATGGCTGCAACTATCAATTCTATATGCAAAACTTTTTGCAGTGTTGGAGATACAGAGATAAGAAAAACGAAATCTTACATAAGTTACTATGAAAGCCTAGAGCTCAAAGAAAGAGGCAGAGACTACAAGGAATGAACAACCAATTAGTCAGTAGACAAAGCATAGATGTGGGAAATAAAAGAAAATAAAAAATGAGAAGAATGATATGAAATACTACCTGAAGACAAAACCCTGTGGCATATATTCACTTACGAGGTGGACTGAGAAAGACACCAGTGAAAGAGAGTGAATTAACAAGAAAGGTAAGGGTTAAAGTGGGAAGATGGTATAAAAGAAACTAAGAAAAAAAGGTGATTAGCAGCCAATGTTGTAAAGGTCAAGAAAGAGACTGAAAAGCATCCATTGGAGTAGATCAGCAGAAGGTTATTAGAGATCTTTGTATGGTCTATTTCAGAGTAATGGTGGGGACAGAGGTCAGATTTCAGTAGTTCAAGAATAATATAAACTATTCTTTTAAGAAGCTTGAGTGAAAAGAGACATGGAGTAAAAGCATGAGGGAGAAGTAAAGCCCAGAAAATGTGAATTTAAGAATATTTATATGCTGATGGGGAGAATAAGTCAGCAGGTATAGCGAGACTGGAGACTAGAGGAAAGGATTTTATTGATGCTGAGAGGACCTTGAAAAAAGCTTGAAAAACAGTTTGTGGCTCTCACAGTCTTACAGTAAGTTAGCCAAAGACAGAAAGAATCCAATGCCCAAAGCCTGTATTCCTTTGGAAATGAGGCCAGGTCAAGTGGTAGAGTAGAAGGCCTTAAAAAAAAAAAAAAAGAAAGAAAGAAAAAAGATATGTGTGGTATACCTGCTGTAGTGAATCAGAAAGGATGCTTAAAAACAAGTAAAAACAGAAGGGCTCATGGGACTAGAAATGCTAACAGAATGAGAACCAATAAAAGGCCTGAAGTATAGAAGGCAGTGATAATAAAGGATTAGAAAAAAAAAGTGATGTATTTCATGTGAGAAGACTGAAAAATGAACAGTCAGTTTCAGAGCAAAATAAGTTGGCAAACATTGTTTAAAGTATCCCTCTTTCACAAATCCCATTTCATGTTAGCATATTAGAACTCTGAGGAGATTTATAATAAATAAACTTAGTTTATTTTTAACTCAGCATTCCACCAAATTTATTTGACTACAGAACTCCCCTTTTAAGTTCTTTCTACCAACATCATGAAAACCTAGTGTTCATTCCATGGAACTCATTTGGGGAAGCACTGCACTAGAACTTTCTCTCAAAGATGTCCATCTAATAATCACTAACCTATGAGTAAGAGCTTTCAAACAAATAGAAATCTACCTAACAAAAATCTTGCAGTTAAAATTTTTCCCCATCTTGTCCACAAGAACACAGTGAAACTCTCAACTTGCTGATATTCAGAACAAGTAATCTACCATCTTACCTTGATCGTTCATACTATCCATTATTGTCATTAATTTCTTTAGCCTTGCCATTGACTCCTGTTCATTTCCTTTGCTCATAAAATCTGTTCCAAAACCAGGAATCATACCCTAAAACAGATATAAATCAGTAATAGCTTGAGATTAATTGTTCAGAATGTTGACATTTAACTAGTGGCTTTAATAACTGACATGAGTTTTTCTTTTTTAGATTTTATTTATTTGTTTTTAGAGAGTGGAGAAGGGAGGGAGAGAAACATCAGCGCGAGAGAAACATTGATGGGTTCAAACTTCAATGAATCTGAAGCTCAGGAGTGTGCCCTGGCTGGGGAATCGAACCAGAGACTTTTTGCTTTGCAAGACGACACCCAACCAACTGAGCCATAATGGTCTGGGCTTAACATTAAGTTTTTAAAGTATATATTTTTACCCAATTATTAAAATTAATTAAAGCTAGTTCATCTGTTCTTAGAAATTTTAATGAAAAACAAAAGAAGTTAGAAAAAAACGTTTTAGGATAACTGACCAAGATTTGACTGAAGGGGCCCATTTTCATGATATTCTGAAATTGTTCATACATGTCTCGCAATGTAAACTGACCTGAAATACAATATAAATGAGTCAGATATATTAGAGAATGTACATTTCATTTAGTAAAACTGATCTTTTCCTTAATCAAGGGTTCACCTTGAAGCACACTTATAAAATATATAAATATTTTGGGCTCAATAACTATTTATTGAGCAGTTACTATGTGTAAGATCATAGGATGCAGTGGAGAATATGCAGTGGAGAATATACAGATACACAGATCCTATCCTAGAGAAGCTTACATTCTATCAGAGAAAATGGAATAAACAAATACACAAGAAACCTGAAAACATGGCAGACAAACTACACCAATTAGGATGACTAAACTTAAAAAGCCTGACCACACCAAAACTTAAAGAAAGAAGATGTGGAGCCTACAGCAATCTTGAGGGAGAAGAATCAAGTTGGAGGATTCACACTATTTGATATCAAACTCTACTACAATGCCACAGTAATCAAAACAGCATGGTACTGGCATAAATACAGATAGACATAACAACAGAACAGAACAGAGAGCCCAGAAATAACCCCATACCTTTATGGTCAATTAATATTTCAAAAAGGAGGCAAGAACATATAATAAGGTAAAGACAGTCTATTCCATAAATGATGCTGGAAAAAATGTATAAATACATGCAAAAAGTGAAACTAGACCATTTTATATGATCCACAAGAATAAACTCAAAATGGATTAAAAACTTAAATTTGGGCTGTAAACCACAAGAAACCTAGAAGAAAACATAGGCAGTAAAATCTAAGGCATTTCTTGTAGCAATATTTTATCTGATATATCTCCTTGGACAAGAGAAACAACAAAAAATAAATATGACTACATCAAACTAAGAAGTTTTTGCTCAGCAAAGTAAACCAAAACAAAATGAAAAGACAACCCACAGTATGGGAGAACATACTCACTGATACATCTGATAAGGGGTTAATTTCCAAAATTTGTAATAGACATACAACTCAACACCAAAAAACAAAAAATCTAATAAAAAAAATGGACAAAGGACCTGAATAGAGACTTCTCCAACAAAGAGGTACAGATGGCCAATAGACATATGAAAAGATGCTCAACATCACTGATCAGCAGAGAAATGCAAATTAAAACCACACTAAGGTGTCACCTCACACCTGTCAGAATAGCTATCATCAATTAATCAAGTGCTGGCGAGGATGTGGAGAAAGGGGAACCTTCGTGCACTGCTGGTGGGAATGCAGATTGGTGCAGCCATTATGGAGAGCAGTATGGAATTTTCCTCAAAAAATTAAAAATGGAATTGCCTATGACTCAGTGATTCCACTTATGGGAATATATTTGAAGAAACCCAAAATACTGATTTGAAAGAATATATGCACCCCTATTTTTATTGCAGCACTACTTATAATAGCCAAGATATGGAAGCATTCCAAATGCCCATTAGATGAATGGATAAAAATGCTGTGGTACATTTACACAATAGAATACTACTCAGCTGTAAAAATGAAGGAAATCTTACCTTTTGCAACAGCATAGATGGACCTGGAGAGTATTATGCTAAGTAAAATAAGCCAGTCAGAGAAAGACAAGTACCATATAATTTCACTTATATGTGGAATTTAATGAACAAAACAGATAAAGATGTGGAACAAGCAGGACTTTCATATATTGCTGGTGAGAATGTAAAATGGCAAACACTTTAGATGATTATTTGGAGTTTTTTAAACAGCTTAGAAGTCTATAAACTGGAAAATGGGTAGACTGTGGATGACATACTTACTACTCAGAAATAAAAGAACAGGTTACAAGTAAGTACAACTACATGAATTAATATAAAAATATTATCCTGAGTCAAAGAAATCATATAGGAAAAAAAGGATGTATTCTAGGATTAAAAAAGGATGTATTATAGGAATCTAGGATTCCTATAATATAGGAATCTAGGATTCCTGTAATATGCTTTACTGGGAAGGGGAATAATTTTTCTAGAGTAATGGAAATGTTTTATGATGGAGCATGGATTATTGAACATTTGTCAAAAGTGATGAAATAATATCCTTACAACCAGAGCATTTAATCACATGCAACTTAACTTCAACTAAAAAACTGAACTAACAAGATAAAGGAGAAAAAGTGCTTTCTATTTATGTCCTAAAGATACAAATGGAAAAGGTGTTTGGTTTTAGGCATTCTGAATTTGAAGTGGCAGTACAATACCTTAAAAAGAAATGTTATAGCAGGCAGCTAAAAGTGCAGAATGAAATAGCGGTAGAGAAGGTTAAGGCTGAAATACTTACTTGGCCATTATAGAGATGTGACAATTGAAGCTGTGATAATATAGGAAACCTGTCATGGCACCCAAATGAAGAGTTTGAAAATAGAAAAAGCAGATAACACTGTTAAATATTGGGAACCAAGGAAAAAGAAAGGTCACTTGCAAATTAGAAGGCCCTTAGTGACCTCAGAGTTGAATAGAATATTAACAGTAGAAGCAAAATATGGAGAGACATAAGGAATGACCCAGGGCTCAGAAAGCAGACTGACTAGGAATATATTATCCAGTTTAGTGTGGTAGCGAAAGCAGTGGTAAGGCTAGTTAGATAGTGGAAAGCAGGGAATTTCAGGCAATAAAGGATAGATTAATTCATTCAACAAATATTTACTAAAGATCTACTGAGTGCCAGAAACTGAGCTAGGTACTGTGAACATAAAAGATAGAAAACAGAACTGTGAAACCTCCCTTCATCTTCAAGCAGGGAAGACAGACATCAAATAATTGTGATGAATAATACAACAATTACAGAATGCAATGGAAATAAAGAGCAAAGGGTTCTTCTTAGCCTGAGAAGCAGGTAAAATGTCCCTGTAAGACCTTTCAGGTGAGACCTGAAGTGTGAGTAGGAGTTAGCCAGTTTGGCTGAGGAGAGGAGGGTAGAAGTAGAAAGAAGAGAGATACCTGTCTAATAGGCAATGTGCAAGGGCAAAGTCCCAGAGCTGAGACAGCAATATACCTTTGAGAAACCAAGAGAAACTCAGCCTGACTAGCACATGGAATGCTAAGAACCATGTCAAAACGTGACATGGAAGATGTGAGCTAGATGGCAGTCATTTAAACATTCAAAGAGCAATGGGAAGCTGCTGAAAAGATTTTAAGAAAGGCAGTAATGAAATCAGATTTGCATTCTGAAAGACCATTTTGGCTACAGTATAAAAAAATTGACTCAAGTGGAAAAGTACAAGAAGTTAGAAGATGTTAAAAGATTTAGAATAAACTAGGCAAAAGGTGAACTTTCATAGATGCAGAGGAGCTAGAGAGAAGGGGAGGTAATGGAGATAATTAGGGGGGACTAATTGAATGATGGGAAAAGGGATAGACTGAATGAGGAAGAGATCAGAGTCAATGACAACATCCAAGTTTATGACAGGCAAAAAGACAAATGAATTTACCATTCATTGATGATGACAATGGAGTGGGATGGGAAGGTAAGGACATGTTGAATTTGAACTATCTATAAAACATCCATGACTGGTCCAGTAAACACATAGATATGAGTAAGAGGTGTAGAGAAAGAAGATGGCCTAAAATGTTCCCTGAAAGACACCAACATTAAAGACAGAGGTAAATGACTAGGTACCTAATGAGATGAGTTAGAAGGAGCAAAAAGGCAAGATAGCATGTGACCATGGAAATTAAGAGTGATACCTCCTTGCATCACTCTATATACCATAACTATATATGGTATAGTTATACCATATATAACTATATGTTAGATTTAAGAACCTGAGCTCTTACTCACAATGATATACTTCTCTATTTCAATGTGAAGAAAATATGCTTGTGTATTTAATTTCATTCTTTTTTTGTTTTTATTGTTGACACTATTACAGATGTCCTCACACTTTGCTCACCTCCACCCAGCCCTACCCCCACCTCCCTTGGCCTTCACCACACTATTGTCTGTATCCATGGGCTATGCTTATCTTTTTTTTTTACATATTTTATCACATATTCATAATTTGTAAGTAGATTAAAAGAGAGTGTTCTAACTTTTAACCTGTTTTACTTCAAAGAACCCAATGAAAGTCTCAATTTTAACTTTAAGGAAATTGATTACAAGAAAAAACATAAAATGTATTTCATAATTACTCAGATGCCTGAGATTTAAAATGGTGTGCATATAAATCATCTAAAAATAAACATCTGAGGAACTGACTTTCATAATAGGCTTATCATTTCAAACAAAATAAAACTAACTTTATTAATAAGAAAATAAGAGAAGATATCTGAGATTAAATGCTTTTGGCTACTCATTATACCATGTTTCAACTTCTCTATAAGTGCTTCATTGTCATCCAACTTCAACTCGTTGACTTTATCTATCAGTCCTTCAATGTCGCCCATACCTGTAATATCCAAAAAAGTAGAATTAACAATAGTACACCTTGCTTTACATTACACAAAATGCATGTACACATGTAATAACCCTGTGAGACAGGCTCTGTTGTTTCTGTTTCCCTTTATAGGTGCGAAAACAAGCTGGAGAGGTTAAGTGACAAAGCCCAGGGTTTAATTCCATATTCCATGCTCTCTATAACACCTGGAGACACTACAGAAGTTTTACTGCCATTACCACTGCTATAACTACAACCACATATTTTTGTATTGTGCTCTAAAACTTTTCCAAAGAACTTGCCATCTAATAACCCATGTTACCACTCTAATCATCAGCCCTATTTGACAAATGAGGAAGATAAATCATGGAAGGAAATTATTTTCCTGAAGTAGTTAGTGAGAGGGCAGGATTACAATCCTAATCTGTCTTAAAGATCCACACTATTTCTTGGAGATTTGTATGTATCCCCCTAGCATACATACCAAGAAGTTTGCTAATGAAAGGCTGTGTTTTGAAAGGTTCAAAATCATCTATATGTTCCCCTGTACCAATGAAAATAATTGGACTTTTTGTGGCAGCAACTCTGCAAAAAGAAAACATAAAAGGAAGACAAATTTCTCACTTCTTTCAAAGCTAACTAGACAAAGGTACATAGCTCAAGTTTCTAGTAACTCCAAAATTTTGTTTCTATTTAAACTTCTTTTACAGATCATATTAGGTCCAATATCAGAACATATTTTAAATGATCAATATGAAAGCCATAAACACACCCACACCCACATAAGCTTAAGATATAGGACAAGAGCATCAATGATACTTACGCACTGAGTGCACCACCTCCTTTTGCATGGCCATCAAGTTTTGTCACTATTACTGAGGCTACATCTACTTTATCTTTAAAAGCCTTAGCCTGGGCTTCACAAGCCTGCCCAATGGAGGCATCCATCACATAAACAATGTTATCAGGTTGCTAGAAAATAAAAATATAAAGTATACATATTTTTACTGACCTTCAGCAATTTCATTATTAGAAGCTATGTAAAATATTTATTATAATTACTCATTCCATTAACAAATATTTATTGAGGGAGTACTATGTATTAGGCACCATTTAATAAGAAAATCCTTCTCCTCATCAGACTTACATTCTAGTCAGAGGAAGCTGATAATAAATAGACAATATTTCAAGTGTACATAACAATTAAAATGGGATAAAGAATATCAGTTTTGAGGTGTCGGAGACTTCTTTAGTTACAGTAGTCAAAGAAGGCCTCTCTAGAGGTATCATTTGAGCCAAGGCATACATAAACAGAAAGAAGTTATACAAAGACCTGGAAGAATCACATTCTTGGCAAAGAGAAAAGCAAAAGTAAATCAGAGAGAAATAAAAAGTAGAAGCATACACAGAAACCAAAGTGAATACAATAGAGGTGAGGCTATTTCCCTTAGTTTGATCAACTACGTCAAAATAATAGCACAGCTAAAAAGAAACTGACTAGCATTAACCATTAGCCAAAGAATTTCTGCCTCCACCCCAATGGCAAAACATTGGTTTATAATATGTGCTACAAATTAGCTATAAACTGCTCCTTCTTTTCAAGTTACTTCAATCACAATTTTGTTTTATTTATTTTTTAACAGATTTTTAAAAATTTACTTTTAGAGATGGGGAAGGGAGGGAGAAAGAGGAAGAGAAACATCAATGAGTGAGAGAAACATTAACCTCTCGCATGTCCCCAACCAGAGACCCAGCAGTAACCCAGAAATGTGCCTTGATGGGAAATCCAACTGGTGATCCCTCAGTTCGTGGTATGATGCCCAACCCACTAAGCCACGCCAGTCACAATTTTAATGAGACACTAAATGACGGTTAATATTTTTGAATGCTTCATTTTGAAAATCTTTGAAAATTCATCTTAAACTAAATGTTTCTAATTTAATGTAAATATTTATAGAAAGGAAATTCAACAGCCACCGAAGGTTAATTCTTAAATTTTTTTTGTTATGTTTTCTCATCCATGCTAATAAGATGAATGAGCTAGGAAATTATTTTTCTGATATTGGCTCATGAAAATTTTATACTTAATGTACAGAAGATTAAGTCCTTATCATAGAGATAAAAGTGCCCAAACAAAAATAAGTTACTTGGAATCTGTTTTACAGGCAAAAAATAATTTATATGGATCGTAAACTCAATCAGGTTTAAAATTAAGTTAACAGTCTTTATAATGTTAAATTGAAGCTTACTTACTATAGCATTAGCAACTTGAAGCATTTCTTCAAACAAAGAGTCTTCTTGTTTATGACGTCCACTTGTATCAACAATAATAATTTCAAAATTTTCATTTTTGAATTTCTCCACTCCTTCAGAGGCAATGATAACAGGATCCATTTCTGTGTAGCTATTTAACACAGACAAATGATTGAACAACCACAACACAAAATTTCCAAATACTAGCAATTTGGAAATTTTTAGTATACTTTTAATCTGTTCTGGAAAAGTCATAATGATCTCAATTTCAGTTTAGAAGAATAAACTCTAATAAATATTAAATATAGCAATTTGCTCGATGGTCCCCAACTTTTTTGGCACCAGGGACAGGTTTTGTGAAAGACTGGAGGCGGAGGGACAAGAAGCGGAGCTCGGGTGAGCTTTGGGGGTTGGGGACTCTTGAATTTACTTCTAGATCAGCATAAAGGAGTATCCAATTTCTCAATTACAAAATCCTGTATGATTCTGCTGCATGACTTTTCTGAGTTGTGTTTTCTTTCATTTTTTTGATCCAGTAATTGAACTTATGTTACTTTGTGTTTCACACATGTCCTTTAGTATAGTAATTGAATTTGCGTTACCTAGGGTTTCACACATGCTTTTCCATTCAACATCCTTTTGTAAGCATTACAAAAACCATTAAATGTTCCTGTAAAACATGACTTCTGGGCTATACAGCATTCCATCAGATGGCTATGCTATCATTTATTAAATAAATGCCTTATTATAGGCTATTTAAGGTCTTTCCAATTTCTTGTTATTAAAAATACAGCCGATATGAGAAATACAGTAGTGCTGTTTCTTTGAAATTGTTATGACACATTTCTACAGGCTGAACTTGGATCAAATGGTCTGATCATTTAGACTTTTGGTTTTTAAAATGAAAATGTCTTCCACAAAGTTTAATTTCATTCCTATTTCATTATACTTTCACAATCCTCAAAAATTGATTAGTGGCAACTTTTTATACATATAGATACTGTCAGGTGAAAAGATAGATAATGTAAAGAAAAAGTTTTCCCCCAAAATTAACAATATAAATTTGGTAGAAATATACTTAATAAGAATATGTGTGAGATTTAATTGAAGAAAGTTACTGGTATGGACATAAAATTTTTTTTAAGATTTTATTTATTTTTTAGAGAGAGGGGAAGGAGGGAGAAAGAGAGGGAGAGAAACATCAATTTGTAGAGGGTTACCCCTTGCTCACCCCCTACTGGGGACCTGGCCTGCAACCCAGGCATGTGTCCTGACTGGGAATCGAACCAGTGACCTTGTGCTTCGCAGGCAGGTTTTCAATCCACTGAGCCACACCAGCCAGGGCCAGGACATAAAATTTTTTTTAACAAAAAAAGGTTCCTAAATGGAACTACACAAACACAGCAAAGATGTCAGTTCTACCTTGAATTAATTGATTTCAAGGTAGTTCCAATCAAAATCTTGGGAAGACTTTTTCTTTTTTAAAACTTAATAAAGAATTATAAAATCTATTCAGGGAAATAAGCTGGTGAGAATAGGCCAGAAAATGTCAAAAGAGAAGATATAGACTAGTTATGACCATGTACTTTAAATGTAAGATCCAATTAAAATTTATAATTGTGCAAAGAAATATGATCAAAGATGTTAATAAGAAGGAAGTTGATTAAATACATACACGCATACAAAGAAATACAATGTCATAAAAAAGAATTATCTTAAACAGTATAGTTTGTGACAGAGTTATTAAGATCCCATTTTTTGCCTTGGCTCGTGGAGCTCAGTGGACTGAGCACAGGTTGCAAACCAAAGGGTTGCTGGTTTGACTCCCAGTCAGGGCACATGCCTAAGTTGCAGGCCAGGTCCCCAAGTAGAAGGCATGCACTAGAGGCAGCCACACATTGATGTTTCTCTCCCTCTCTTTCCTAAAAGTAAATAAATAAAATCTTTTTTTAAAAAATCCCATTTTTTAGTAATTGTTTTGATGGAGTATAACACACATAGAAAAGTTGCACAAATGATCAACTCAATGAATTTTCCTTTCAGTTTGCAGGCTGGTGCTCAAATCCACTGAGCCACACCAGCTAGGGCTCTAGTCAATGAATTTTCACAAAGCAAACACACCCAGATCAAGAAACAACAACCAGCACCTCACTCCATCACTATTTTGTCAATAAGATCCCCTTTTTAATCAACTCTATATTGGTATATCCACATATAATAAAATGCACTATTTTAAATGTTCATTTGGATGAGTTAGACAAATTTATATAACCCATATAATCACTATCACAGTAATTGAAGTACAAAGCACTGTAAGATTCCATTTCAATTTAAAACCATCTATTGCCCTGGCTGATGTGGCTCAGTTGGTTAGAGGGTCATCCCATAAACCCAGAAGTTGTGAGTTCAATTCCCCATCAGAGCACATGCTTGGGTTCAGTCCTGGGTTGGGGAACGTGAGAGAGGCAAAACCAATACATGTTTCTCTCTTCCTCTCTCTCCCTCCCTTCCCTTCTCTCTAAAAGAAAAAAAAAAGAAAAGAAAATAAAGTGATCTATTTATCTAACTATATCTGTGTATTCATTTGTATAGCCACTGAAAACAAGCACAGATGGACAAGCTAAACACTGATAACTGGGCAGTGAAACTGTTAGTACTTGCACTTCTTTCATTTAAAACTTTTGATTAAAATAGTGTTTTTTTAAAAAACAGGAAAAATTATGTAACAGTTCTGTATCTACTACCTCCCCCCACCAAAGGTTATATATATATTTAATATTGCACATATAATTCAAGTTCTTCCCCAGTCCCATTCCCTTCAGCCCTCCATGAGGAAACAAAGCTCACTAATACTTGAGTCCATATGTCATATGTTTTTTTAAGTTAAATGAATAAAGGAGAGATTATTTAATAAATGGTATTGAGAATACTGGTTAAGAATTAATGCTCTGGTTTTGGCCAAAAGTTCAAGTACTTATCAACTATATTGTATCACTTGCAAATTTTGAATCTGACAGATATAACTGTTTATTATCCCATGATTTTCAAATCTATTATTAGAAACAGTTCTTATCCTAAAAACAAAATTCCTAACATTATTCTTTAATATATCTCTTCAAAATTATCATAAAATGTAACTAAAAGAAAAAACCTTTAATGAAGAACATATAGCCAAAGTTCACTAAGTTCAGGTTTTTGGTCGGCCATAAAGGAGAAGAAAATGACTAACAAAATGTCATCTATTTAATTACTTCAAATTTTAGCTTCTTTAAACTTTCTTTCTGAGGGTAAAATAAACCATTTACTTTAATAAAGTTAAGAAAAGTGCTATTTCCTTAAACAAGTCCTTCTATATTCAATCTAGATTCATTTTTTTTCCCATTACTATTTATCCTCTTGATCTCCCACCCACCCCCATAATCACCACACTAGTATCCATGGACATCAGTCCTTATTCCTTTTTGCTGTATCCCTCCACCCTCTAACCCTCCCAGAGTTGTCAGCATGCTCTCTATCTATGAGTCTGTATCTATTTTGCTTGACAGTCAGTGAATATGAGTAAAATCATACAGCATTTGTCTTTCTCTGACTGGCTTATCTCATGTAGCATAATATTCTCCAAGTCCATCCATACTGTCACAAAGGGTAACATTTTCTTTTTTACAGCTGAATAGTATTCCATAGTCCCTTTATCCACTCATCTACTGATGGACACTTGGGAGGCTTCCATATCTTGAGGACTCATTTCTTTTCTTTTTAAAAAGATTTTATTTATTTATTTTTAGAAAGAAGGGAAAGGAGGGAGAAAGAGAGGAAGAGAAACATCAATATGTGGTTGCCTCTCAGGTGTCCCCTACTAGGGACACAGCCTGCAACCCAGGCATGTGCCTTGACTGGGAATCGAACCCACGACCCTTTGCTTCGCAGGCCTGTGCTCAATCCACTAAGCTACACCAGCCAGGGCTTGAGGACTCATTTCTTTTAATTAATCATTATAACATATGCAAACTACCTAACAGAATAGCAATGTATAAAAGGAACGAGAGCAATGATCAGAATACCTAAGATATCTGTAGATTATAAGCCATTTTAAGGTGATCAAACTTTTTAAAATGATATACTAAAGAAAGAGACAGAATAGAATTCACCACTGTATGTTTAATCAAGGAATGCTTCAGATAGGTCTTGACAGAAATAAAACGAATAGAGAAGCAGAAGGAGGTCAGAAGCATGCAAAGGCAGGATGATAAGCAGGCCAGGCAGAATTAAAAAGTAAACAATGTCAATTCTGATCTATCAGGCTGAATCAGAACAGTCATGTTATAATAAAAGTTAATATTATTAAATATATCCCAACTTTGTTCCAGAGAGGATTTATGTTTATAAATATAGATTATGTGACTAGATAGCATAAAATAGACAAGCTAAGGCACCTGAGTATCAAAATTAAAAAAAAAAAAAAAACACCTACCTTCCATAGAATGGAATTCTTGCTTTAGTAGCATTCTGTTTTAGTTGATCAAAAGCCCCTATGAGATAAAGAGTTAATGAGCCCTCAAATTTAAAAATAAAAATTACAGAAAACAAATCTTCAAATTTCAACACATTACCTGCTCTGAATGTGTCTGCACATATCAAACAGGTCTTCCAACCTTTCCTCTGGTAATAATAAGCTAACTGGAAAAGGGAGATTAAAAATATATAATATCAATAAATATAAAGTATTATATACTTTTTTGTTTATCCTTGTTATTTAGGAAGAAAGTAAAACTACTCATATTCTCCTAAGAGTAGTAGTATTAAATTTTGAATACAGCAAATTTCCTAATACATAGTTTAAATTTTAACTGCCATACAGTCACATTCAAAGGATATAAAATGATCAAGCAAAAAATGACTATAGTACAAAATGTTAACAACTATTAGTGTTAATTAAGTATAAATAATCACATAATCCTCTAAGAAATAATTCTTTGCCTTTTTCTAAACCATAACACGGTGAATGCTTGTGAAGCAAAATGTGGTAACAAAGTTAAGGCACCCAATTCTGGAGGAAAGGGTGGTATAATGAATTAAAAATTAGCATAAGGATAAGCAAAATAAAGATCTGTATTATGCTTGGTATGACACGGTGAAAAGGGAGTCTTGAGCCATCAGAGATAAGGTAAACTTTCCATTTTTTTCCTCTAAAAAACCATAGACTCAGCTCCTTTAAAGGACAGGAAGTCTTTCTGATAAAAGAAATAGCATAGTTATACTCAAGTCTATCATTCTTACAAGAGAGAGTGCAGGATTATTTTTTCCTATCCTACAGAAAGCTATACAAATACATACTAGATACATCAAGTAATACAAGACCATAAAGCAACAATACTATAAGACTGGCTTTAACATAAAATTTGATTTATACAAATATCTTCTCCACGACCTTATTTTAGAATTAAGTAAATTTACCTTTGAACATGTGGTAGTTTTACCACTCCCTTGCAATCCGACAAACATGATCACGTTCTGTTTTCCTTTAGTGGGTGTCCATGCTTTAACTCCAGGGTCTACAAGCTACATTCCAAAAATAAACAGAAAATCAGGTTAACATATGGTTGTATTCAAAACCCCTCTCTCTCTCTCCACAACTTTTAAATTGTAAAAATAATTTAAGGACATTTGGTATAAAAGGCAGCCATAACTCTACCATTCTAATATAACTATTTCCCTTTGTATACATATAGTGAAATTTAAGGACTTAAAATAATTCATTGTGCAAGCTTGTATTTCCAAACCAATCCAGAATAAGGATCTCAAAACACTTTTTCGAACAAAGCAGAATGTGAATAAAATGTGAGACCAAGTATGAGTCAAAGGAGCAATCTACATCAGCACTGCAGAAATATAAAAATATATGTAAAGGACACAAATGAATTTTTAAACTCCTAGTAATGGCATTTTAAAAACCAAAACAATTGATGCTAACTTTAATATTGTATTAAATTCAATACATCTAAAATGTTTACATTTCAACATATAGTTGAAATGTTTAAAAAATGAGATATTTTAATATTCCCTTTTCCTATACTAGGTCTTCAAATCTGTGTGTATTTTATACTTAAAGCACATTTTAATTTGGACTAGTCACATCACAAATGTGCCCAATGTGGCTAATGGCTACAATATTGAGACAGCACCTATCTTGATGTTTAATTTGACATGTTTATGTATGAACAAAATTACAAATTACACGTGAAGACTTTCCAGGTCAGTTAAATATCAAATTCTCCAAAGCCAAAGATCTACTGTTGTATAAATTCATTATATTTAGAGGGTTAGTAAAAAATTTTATAAGCTCAGTGGAAAACTAACATTCACATATGAACAGTTCTCAAAATAACAAACTGACTCATTTACAAGTCAGTTGTTTGAAGCTGGAAACATGTATCTCCATGTAATAATAAAGCCATAGTAATAGTTAATGTCCTAGAGCAGAGGCTGGCAAACTATGTGTATAAAAAGTTTTATTGGAACACAGCCACGCCCATTCATTTTACTGCTCTTGTGCTACAACAGCAGACCTGAGCTGCAACAGAAATAGCCCATAAAACCTCATCTAGTTCTTAAGAGGAAGTTTGCCCAGCCCATGCTAAAGGATACCATAAAAGCTGCATAACCCATATTATACCTGAGTTTTGAGGAAAGCCATGTGAAGAGAAGGGAGAAAAATAACACACATTTAGCCATCTCTTTCTCAGGCACAGACCTAGCCTTAAGAGAAATTCTGAAATATCCAAAATCTATCTTCAACTTAAATCTAAGTCCCTCGCCGGGTACCTCAGTTAGAGCATCATCCCAATACACCAAGGTTGCAGGTTTGATATCCAATCAGGGTACATACAAGAAGCAATCAATGAATGCATAAAAACATGGGATAACAAATCAATGTTCCCCTTCTCTCCCCCTTCCTCTCTCTAAAATTAATAAATAAACATTTCAATAAAAAACAAATCCACACCCTTTCTTTCTAGATCCTTTCAGAACACTGATGCTACCCTACATTTACATTCTCTATATCTCATGGCCAAAAAAAGCTCTCTATGAACTTACTACATGAATTATTATTTTATAAATCTACTCTTCCAGCTGCACCTTATAGTAGCAGTACTGAACTTTTTAGTCTAAGGATTCCTTTATAATCATGGTAGTTTGTAAAGGTTAGCTACAATGTGGAGTCTGAAACCATATAAACTGTCATACTCTAGTACAGTGATTTTCAACATTTTTCACCTCATGGCACACATAAACTAATTACTAAAATTTTGTGGCACACCAAAAAATGTATTTTTTGCTGATATGACAAAAAATAGGTATAAATTTTATTCATTCACACCAGATGGCTAGTGTTGTGTTGGCTGTTATCATTTTTTATTTGACAATCTAAAGGAAAGAGGTCAGTGCCCCTGACTAAATAGTCAGGCATTGCATGTTTTAAAAATTCTTGCCCCACAGTGGTTGAAAAATTCCTGCTCTATTACATTAAAATCTGTTATTATATCTTGTACTTTGCATGGATCTTATACTGGTGCATGATTTTCTAACTTCATACATTAGTCATTTTGAAAATATTGGGGTTTGCATTCACTATAAAACATCAAATGATTTTATTTATTAATATCAATACTGATCTCACCAGAAAAGTAAATATTAGGACACTGTCAAATTCATGGTAGAGATATAAATTCCTAGTTTTTACTTGAAAGCTTGAATTTTATCACTGGCCATAATATTGTTAGTTATCTATCCCTAAAATGACTGGCTCACTTTATTTACTTAGGAGAAAATATCTGCCAAATGTCCAAGTCTGAATAGCCACAGATCACCTGTCTTTTGTTAGTTCACATAAAAATGATAATCTAGAAAAAAAAGTGGCTTACAATCAACGATTCATGTGCTTTCAAAACAATCATCACTGCCTTTGTGTTGCCCGTTCACTTTTGGAAACTAGTGAATGTAGTGTTAAGAAAGGCGTAAACTAAACACTTTGCAGCCCTTTCCTGCCCTTGAAGATGGTGTCTTTGGTGTAGGTGCTGCATAAGTAACAATGTAAAACAAAACAAAACAAAAAAAAAAACATCAAATTTCAGTGTGCAGCAAAAGGGCTTTATATGTATTTCCCCTTTCATTACACAAAATCTTATAAAGACATGTATACTCAAGGGTCAAGGTTTAATACAACTAATAATTTTTATTGCTCCATCAAGGACATTCTTTTTTTTTTTGAATTTTTTTTTAATTGATTGATTTTAGAGGGAGAGAGAGAGAGGAAAAAAAAAACATCAATTTTTGTTCCACTTATGCATTCATTGGTTGATTCTTGCATGTGCTCTGACCAGGGGTCAAACCCACAACCTTGGCATATCAGGACAATGTTCTAACCAACTGAGTAACCTGCCAGGGCCATCAAAGACATTCTTAAATGAAACTGGTATTTTTTATTTTTTATTTTTTATTTTTACTGCAAGTAGGTAGTAAAGAGTACAATGACAACCAGTATAGTTTGGTACCACTGCTTTGATTCATCCTAAGGAATTTTACCTACAATTGCTTTTGTACCATCAGTGCAAATATCAATACAGTAAAAGAAACAAAAAAGGCAAATAATGTCTTAGTGTTATTGTGAAAACAATTCAACCTTACTTTGTACAACACTGCTCTGGACCATAAGCTTCTGTGTATAAAGACAAGTCTTACTCATCTGTGTTATCAGCAGCATTTGGCACACTGCCTGGAATAAGGCAGATACTCAATAAATGCTTCTTAATGAAGCACTTGATGCTCCAGAATTGCCTACAGATGCCAATCCCTAAAAATAACAATTTTTCCTCACCCATGCTCACCTCTGGTGCTGGATGAAAAGTCCTACACAATTTGGAAATGAGACCTGTGTCTGCCACTTTCTAGCTATCTCATTTTTCTCAACTGCAAACTGAGAAGTATGACTAGATAAATTCTCTGATCCCTTTCTGCTCCAAATTTCCTTAGCCATTAACTAGTCTACAGAACTAAACTGAAGTGGCATAACCATCTGAGATAACTAGACTCTTACGTACTAGACTCTTAAGTACTAATCAGCTATGCAGGAACCAAAAGAGTAAATGAAATTAATCATGCAACATAGGGAAAAATATTAGGTGACCACTAGCAAACATCTGTTGCTCTTAAAAAAAAACAAGTTTTTTAGTTCCTTCTTTTTTCTCCCCCACCAGTAGACCCATTTATATTTTTTAAAGCTCTAAGATTTTCACCATAATTTTCATGACAGCAGCTGCAATATCAGTTCTAAGGTGAGACAGGGTAATAATATTGATTACATAGGTTATATTTACTACATGCAAAACAAAATTTCACTAATTCAAAATTTCTCATAATCTAGGCAAGAGTTAGGATATTTGGTCTTTTCAAAGGAAATTCTGTACAAAATGAACAATGTTGAAAAGAACATTCACCCAGGGTGACTTTCTATACAAAAGCAAGTCCTTCGATAGGTAAAACTTGGTATTAACTTTTTGGAACACGGCTTTGGCATTTTTTTTACAGCAACAGTGCTGGCTTTCATACCTGTACTCACAATTTTATATTCAGAAAAGTTTATAATAAAAAATAAGCCACTTTAGAAAAGTTAATAATCCTCAATATTTTTAATATTGATGAATAGTCTATAAAAACAGAAAAAAGTTTTCTGAGATAGTATTTCTGTTTGTAGTGCTAATGTATTTTTAGCCATTGAGTCTATAGAAAAATGTAGTGGAGTCTTGATATACTTTTACCTTCACAAGTTCTTTAAATACAGCATGCTGAATCATTTTTCTTTTGTTAAGACCAGATGCCATCTCCTCCAGATCAATAGCAGACCTTCATGATGATGGTATTTGGAGGTAAGAGGGAGAAAAGCCAGTTAACAGACTCTAAAAAAGAAGTTTCTGCCCAAAAGAATGTGGAACCGTTCAATCATTCATATTAAGAGCCTTCTAATTAACATGCATATAATTACTACAAATTCAAAAGCCTGTATCATAAAGAATTTACCATGAAATATTAGATGCAATACTTTGGTTAGTTTTGCAAGGCTCTTTTTTGGGGGGCAATGGGTGTGGAACGTAAATATTAATTTGTCTTCACATCACTGCAAAGTATTAATTTTATTTATTTTTCTTGCAGCTTATCTACTTAGATACCTTTACACCTAGCAGAAAATGAGATTAATTTCTCTCCTACATGTTTAAATGCTAGTAGCTCTACATATCCAGTCTGATAGCATGAAAAGGAAGGACAGCCTGAGTGTGACAAGGGCTAGGATTCAGGCAGTTAACTGAATTGCCTACATTTTTCTCAGTGCCCTGCCCCAGTGCCCCTCCCAATGAACACAAAAACTGAGGCCATACATTACTCCTTCATTCAAATATGGACAAAGAAACCAAAAGGGAAACAAGAGAGAAGACAATTCTCCAATATAATCAGGAGACCAATTAATGCCATCTTGAGTTTGAAGAAGATAAAATGGCACCACTTTTCTTCAAAGAATCTAAATCGTTAAAAAGCTTTTATAATAAAATAAATAAAATACTATACAGTATATGATTGAACCTATCCAAATACAGTAGTAAAATGGAAAGAAATCCATAATGAAATGAAAGCCATGTGTAGCTTATTTTTTGAACAATCATTACGAAAACATACTATACACACAATTTCCTAACATATAAGTTTGATTCTTTGCCAGCGCTGTATGGCAGAAACATTTCATGATACATCAGACTTTTCAAGTTAGCTCTTCATCTCAGTAAACTAAATTAATTAAACTTACTTTACATTTTCTCTTAGTTGTTTCACTAGTTTAATATTAACATCTGCTTCCAACAATGCTGTACATACTTCTTTTAGCATAGCATTTAATACCTGCAAATAAATAATAAAAATTTAAAATACTCAGCGTTATCACTCAATCATGTAAAACAATAGTTGATCAGTCATCATATACTACCATAGCTTAATAAAAACAACATTACACTATTGGGGGAACAAAAAGTTTTTGTTAGAGAGATCATCTTATTAAATGTTAAGTCATTTTGTCAAAATAAGACATTCATTTAGTTTTATTTAAGTAGGTATTAATTACAATTTTATTCATATGGTAAAGTAATAATAAAGACAATATACAAGCCAAAGAAAGTTACTACACAATAGTGCTGCCATTGAAGTTTCCTATGTCACTGAACATCTCCTATTGCTTATATATAACACTTTATCTTCACAATAGCTGCTTAACTGGCCTAACATGGAGGAAAATGTAACAAAAGAAAATGATCTAGTCTGACCTAACCGTTTTACTATTTCCATTTAGAGCAGAGGAACAAAGTAAAAAGAAAATGCTCTTCCACTAATAACTCACTATCATAACACATGTGATTGAGTGGCAAGGCATTGTGATGAAAAAATCAGAAACTATAGTCTTAAGAAAAGATGAGGCTTTTGCTGCTATGTAAATAAGTGTTTATACACTAGCTCCATGAGGGCAGGGATTTTAGTCTATTTTGTTCACTGCTATATTCCTCATGCCAGCAAAAATGTAGGCTCTTAAATACTTCTTGAATGAACTCTCATCTTCGGCTTCCTATGTCCTAAGAGGTTTATCAGATTTCTGTATCCCTCATTAAAGGGATCTGATAAAAATGGAGCTGATCTTTCATTAGAGGGATTTCTTCTTGTTAACTCCCTAGCAGCATAGTATGAAGAACAGAAAAGCTACCAATTCAAGCAATAGCTATTATTCTACCTCCCACCAACACTCTTCTTCCTACTTTCTTTTTTCTCTACAATAAACACAAAGCTGTTATTTGATTTATTCTGAGTTCCAAAGATTAAACAGTGGTTTAAGTTATCATTTATTATTTAATAATCATTATTAGAAAAAGCCCTGGGTGAAGAATTAGAGAAAAGATTATAATCCTGGTTTTTCCAATAAATAAACATGTGAAACTGGCTTTCTACTGCTATTAAATGAGAGGCTAAACTAGCTAAGCTCAAAGATGGTTTCAAAATTATTTAATAGCACTCAATTACTGTGTTGATATCAAATTTAACATTAGAATTTTTTCAAACCTCCACATTAGAAAGCACTTTTTAAGAAACTGTTGACACTATTATAGATGTCCTCCATGTTCCCCCACCCCCCGAAAGTAGTTTTTACCTATTATTTACTTTGATTCTTAAAACCATCTTGTAAGGTAAGTGCTATTTTCTCATTTCATATATTAAGGAATCTGAAGTTGACTTGCCCAAATTTCTATCACAGCTACTAAGTACGATGCTAAACAAGGTCTTCCAAAACCAAGTTCAGTAGTTTTTCATTGGTACCACAATATATATAATTTATTCTCATGGATTATAATCACCTTTTTTTGACTGACAAACCATAAAATACAATGTCTGGGGAAAAATGGGTGAAAGAAAAATCTTAAAACAACAAAGCCAGGAAGAAGAATATTTCAGATACCATACAATGAATCAGCTTACAAAATCTCCAAAAATTGAACGAAGACTTCAGAGAAAATAAATCAAAGTAGCTAAGATGAAAATATTAGCCTTATATAAGAATGCTAAAGAAAAGCCAAGGAGAAAAGGTCAGGTACACACATGCCTAGCCAAGATGAAAGAGGCAGGATACTGAAATTTTAGGCCTATGTCAAGATAAAAAGCAAGAGTATACTTATAGATCTATGCTGTTTTCAAGATATAAAATGTATGTATTTTTACATGTAAGTTAAGATTTTGTTCCATTGTAATTCTTTAGAAAGTTGAAATTAATAGTAAGATAATCAACTCTCAATTAAAAAAACACTAGTATATCCACTTTAGGATTTTATCTACACATATTAAATCAACATCAAGATAAACATAAATACAGAGGTTACTAATAATCCATTTCCCCAATGCTAGTGATGATGTGCAGTAATATATATTTCACAAATTTTACATACCTCTTCATTGATAATGGTGGCATTGCTCAAAGAGCGTAATGCTGATGTTATTTTTCTTCCAAGGTCTGCTAGTACCATCTTGAAGGTTTTGAGACGTGATTACAAGGAAATCTAGGAAGAAAAAAAATTAAATAAAAACATTTGAAAATAATCAATACCAGTTCCCACAATTGTAGACTTCTAAAGAAAAGTACTTAAGTTCAAATTAAGGTATCTAATGTATAACTTCAACATCTATAGCTTCAACCTGCAGCTTTAACACAATCAGGTCGAAAGCTAAAGCGGCCACTTGGTTATGATGCCTTCTGTTTGAACACCTAATTGGAATATTCTATATGAATCAATATATTCAATATGTCAGATAAAATGTTTTGCTTAAAACTGAATCTGTTCTCATTTTGGACACACTTGTGAGTATGAGTAACCGATGTATTGTATACATCTTTAAATGAAAAGAAAGGAAAAAGGAAAAGAAAGAAAGAAAAAGGTAAATTCTCCCCTCAGGTATATTGTCTAATTTAGTAAATTGAAGGACTTTTTTCCCCAATTATTTTGATTCATGATCTAAGCAAAACAAACAAACAAATCAACAAACCCATTCACAAAACAAAAGTTTTATTTAATAAATCATTTAGACTCACAGGGGTATTCAGCCTGTAGCCCACTGGTCACATGTGGCCCAGGATGGCTATGAATGAGGTCCAACACAAAAGTATAAATTTACTTAAAACATTATGAGATTTTTTTCTGTGTGATTATTTGTTGCAATGTATTTAATGTGTGGCCCAAAACAGCTCTTCTTCCAGCGTGGCCCAGAGATGCCAAAAGGTTGGACACCCCTGAGAATTTTCACACACATTGTATTATCTCATTTTATTCTTCTAACAATCAAGAGAAGTGGCATATTATTAATCTCCCTATTTTAAAGCTGTTCTTGACTCCCCAAATCTAAGCCAAGATAACCTCAAAGGTTTCTTCCAGCTCTAAAATATTATGGTTTTATAAAGTGTGTAGACATACCTACTACATGTTAAATCAGGATGCAAAGACTCATGGATGGTAAACAAGTAAATATGACTTGCAGTCCCTGCTCTCAAGTTGCTTATTTCCTAGCTGGCAAGATAAGGAACATATATTAACAGCAAAATAAAATATTGAGAGAATTCCTCTTGCCTGACTGTCTTTGAACAGGGATATCAGCCTTTTCCTGCCTTCAAACTCAAAATGAAACATCAGTCTTTCTTAGGTCTGAAGCCTGCTAGCCTTCAAACTGGAACTGCACCACTGCTCGGCTCTCCTGAGTCCCATCTTGTTGGAGCACCCTGTGGATCTTGGGACCGTCAGCCTCCATGATCACATGAGCCAATTCCTTACAATAAATCTCTTTTTATATGTGTGTATAAACATATACATATCCCCTACTGGGTCTGTTTCTAGGGAGAATCTTGACTAATACCAGGAAAGTACTAGTTCAAAGCTAGCAATAAAAATTTATGGTCAACTACCAATGATTATTTCTGTAATAATTCAAAAGAAGGAAAAACAGGCTCAAGTAAACAGAATAGGCTTTATTTAGAGGGTTGAATATGAATTTGGTCTTGAAATATGGGTAGAATTTGCATAGGTGGAGGAGAGAACAAAGGGAATTTGAAGAAGGTGAAGTGGCAGAAGCAAAAATGACATGGAAAAGCCTGACATGTACTTATACCTAATGTATGCACTGTCCTTATAGATTGAGTATTATTTGGGGGACAATAAATAAAACATTCTGGTCAGGACAGCAAGGTACATAGTTAGAAGGAAATACAGGTTGAAAAAAGCTCTAAAAACCAGATTAAGGAATATCAATTGTCCAACATAGCAACACTGGCAGAAAAGTTCATTGTTTTCAACAACTGTTTTGTTAACCCTTCCAAGCTAATCTAGTCTAATTTAGTAAACCAAGCTTATCATGACTAGGTCTTATCTACAGAGTATACAAGAGATTAAAAATAAGACAAATGGGAGGAAAGAAGAGCTGATTCATTGAGCACAGGGAAAGTGGAGAGATGAGGGAAGTCAAAAGAAAAAGAAAGGGAAAATGCACTACAGGGCCAATCACTGGCAAAGGCATTCTAGGTTGAACTTTAAACTAGATACTACCCTTCCATTCAGGTAAAATGTTATCATTTGTAACCTAAAAAATTACTACCAACACTTGATGGAAATGAAAAAAAAAATGTCCTTACCGTAAATTTTTTACAATTACATTGTTACTTAACTTGAAAGAGCAACTGCTTCATAGAAAAGATGAACTTTGTATTCCTTTTCCCATACTCATTATGCTAAATTATTATTGCTCAAGTAAACATGTTTCAGTTCATCTCCTTTACCACTCACTGCATTACCAGGAGTGATATACTGTAATATTAATTATGACACCACAATTAACTTTTTGAAAGACCATGTCATAACAGATCATCCTCTACTTTAAAAAGCTATACTAGTGCCCTGGCTGGTGTGACTCAGTGGATGGAGTACCAGCCTGTGAACCGAAGGGTTGCCAGTTTGATTCCCAGTCAGAGCACATGCCTGGGATGCAGGCCAGGTCCCCAGTAGGGGTGCACAAGAGGCAACCACACATCTCTATTTCTCTCCCTCTCTTTCTCATTCCTTCTGCTCTGTCTATAAATAAATAAAATCTTTAAAAATATAAAAAATAAAAAATAAACCTACCTTCCCATGTTAACTGGCTCTTTTGAATTAAAAGTAAAAAACTTCTGTGAAGTTTCCCAACACATTTTTTCCTTATGTAAGTACTTATTGGCTGCATATTTTTAAGTATTTTTGCCTGATTATAAAAACCTGTACTTCAGTAGAAGAATAATAATATTTAATGTCATTTATTTATACAGTGTTTGCTCTGCAATTTCCAAGGATATGTTTCTGAAAACTCTGGTGTTAGAATTCTCCTCAAAACCTCAACAACTTCCCATTTTATGCAGAGGGGAAGTCTTTAGAATAATGGACTATAAGGCACTTCCAAACACACACAGATACACACAAACACAAACACATGCATACACTTGATTGCAAATCACACTGACCTTACTGTTGATGCTGCACATTCTCAGGTCAGGGCCTTAGTACTAGCCAGCATACTCTTCCCTGGCTGACAATATAGCTCCTTCCCTTATCTCCTTCAGATTGTTGTACAGATGCAATTTCTCAATAAGATCTTTCCTAACCACCTGTTAAAAATTGCAAACCCCTGACCCTTTTTTCCCTCATTGTTCTATTACCAACTAACACATGACTTATTTATATTGTTTATGGTCTATATATAATACTAAGTAAAGTGTAAGCTGCATGAGGCCAGGTATTTTTGCCTTTTTTGTTCTCTCCTGTGAGCTCCCTGCTTTATCCATCCTCAATCTTACACAGTAAGTTTTAACAAAAATGAGCTTTATGAATGAATTTATTTAAGACTTTAGGAAAAAAGCAAGACTGGGGAACCAAAGTCATGAAAGGTCTTACAAATATCTCTTAAAAACCACTAAAATAAATCAGTGGAGATAATGTGACAATTGAAAGGAAAACCAATGACCTAGGTAACTGATCCTGTACAATTAACATTAATTTGCCATTATTTGAGAATCACACAACGTTGTACACCTGAAACTAATATTGTATGTCAACTATAATTGAAAAAAAATCAATGACCTAAGTAACTGCGATTGTACAATACTTATTTGCCATTACTTATTATAACTTTTCAGAATTTCCCTAAAAAGGATTTCCAACAAGATTCTTGAAAATTAACTTTACCTTGTTCTAATATCACTAAAACGTAAAACATCTTTTTAAATGTTAATAGCTAATCCTGCAACTCAAATTGTTGTGATTTATAATTTAAGGACACTCACTCAAAATTCTCTAGGCTAACTTAAAAAATGTATAGAAGTAAATCTGTGTATACCAGAATTTCATAAAAAAGGAACCTGTACTTAGATGGAGCTGTTGGAAAGGGATTACTGTATAAGCACTACTTCATATAGTTTAATACTTATTACCTTATTCCACCTTCACAACAATTTTATGACATAATCAGGTTAAAGAATGGAACAGCCACTCCCTACAAAAAAAAAGCAAAATAATTTCCCCCAGTCCTTTGGCTACACAGCCTTAGATCCTAGAGTATGAAGGATGCTTTAAACAAGGTTGAATATCCTTGTGGGCAAACTGCAGAGACAACTTTTGCTGCTAAATTACCAGGGAAGAAATCATATTCTGAAAGCAAAAATGCACATTCTCCCTCAGGGAAGAGTTAAGTGTAATGTCCAGAAAAGATGTACAAGGATTGATCTTGGCTCAAGGCACATGTTCTTGTAGTCTGACTAGGAGCTGGGTAGTAAGGTGATGGAAACAGGCTCAAGTTTGGGGTGTCCTAAGTAAGGCAAGCACAGGGCCGAGTATCATACTTACCAGCTGCAGTGTGAAGTACTGGGAAGAGCATGGGCTTTGGAGTCTGACAGATTTGGATTCAAATCCCAGCTCTGCTACATACTGGCTGTGTTATTTTGGGTAAATTATTTAATCTCTCTGAGCCTCACTTTCCTCACCTGCAAAATGGAAATAATACCATTATCAAGGTAGTTACCCTGAAGGGCTGTTGTGAGGACTAAGTGAGACACCATGTACAAAACTGTCTGCAAGTGCCTACTATATTAGCTACTAACTTGCTTTCATAAGTCACACCAACTGGCTCTCCCTATATTATCTAAAGTGTGACTAAACTGGAAATTTTCTGAATAATGCTACTAAAGTACCTGTCTCATTACCCAGAAGCCACCTCTGGAATCTTCAAAACTTAGCACCATGTTGTATGTACCTGGTTATTATTCAATAGAAGCTGGAGTGTCCAAACAGCCACTTTACTGTACATAAACAATTCTAAATATTCCTGCCAGAACCTTGCCTGATCTGAGATTATATAAATAGTTCCTGATGATAAAAGATTTCAAATTCTATTACAGTCATGCACTGTAATGCTCATAATGTTTCATTCAATAACAGACCACATATACTATGGTGATCCCTTATGATTATAATGGAGCTGGAAAATTCCTATTGCCTAGTGCTATCACAGCAATCATAACATGGCAGTGCACATGTCGGTGGCAATGCTGGTGTACAGCGTTTATAAAATCTACAGTAGCGTACATTCATTTACCACTCACTCACTTATTCACCCAGAGAAAACTTCCAGTCCTGTAAGCTCCAGTCATGGTAAGTGCAAGTGTACCATTTTTTATCTTTTATACTGTATTTTTACTGTAGCTTTTTTATGTTTAAACACACAAATACTTACCATTGTGTTATAATTTCCTACAGTGTTCAGTATCAGTAACATGCTGTACAGCTATACAGCTTAGGTGTGTGGTAGGCTATATACCATGTGGTTTGGTAAATGTACTTTATGATGTTCACACAATGACAGAATTGCCTAACAATACATTTTTTTAACTGATTGATTTTAGAGAGAGAGAGAGGAAAGAAGGGAGGGGGAAAGCGGGGGAGAAGGGGGGTGAGAGAAACATCAATTTGTTGTTCCACATACTGATGTATTCTTTGGTTGATTTTTGTATGTGTCCTGATTGGGAATTGAACCTATAACCTTAGCACATGATGTTCTAACCAACTGAGCTACCCAGCCAGGGCACTAACAATGCATTTCTCAGAATGTATCCAAATTGTTAAGTGGTACATGACAATACAATGAAAATCCTTATTTTAAAAAAGTTGTTCTAAGCCCTAGGAATATTAGACTAAAGAACTAAACATACACATATATTATGATAAGTATGTTGAGAAAATCACTTCATTATAAACTTTGTTATAACCTAGTAAATAGCCCAAACCAATACTTGTTTTCCTAACTATAACACTAAATACATATTTTTAAAATTCTGCACAGCACATCTATTCATAGTCTATGACCACAGAGAAGTAAATTTATTTAACATAGCAGCCTACAGGTATTTTATTTGACAAAATTATATTTGAATAACATTATTATGTAAATTATGACATTTATATTTAGGAGTATTTTTTCATTCCAAACCTACTTAATCCTCCAAGGAAATAATTCACCTTTATGCTTTGTGATTATAAGTGAATACACATTCATTGTTAAAATTCAAACATTACAGAAATATTCAAAGTAGAAAATAAAATTCCCCTAATCATAATCTCTCATCCCTTCATAACCACCAATAATAACTGGGTATACATGCCTATAGATTTTATTTTCTAATGCATATAATTTAGACAAGTTTTCACAAGAATCATGGTTTTGGGGGAAGTGAAGAGGGAAGCAGAAATGAGGAAAATTCTTTTGTAAATATGCTTGCTAATAATAAAAATATGCTTAAATGCCTAAAGCAGAACATAAAACTGCATATATCATATAACCCATACTTTGTCTATATACAAATATCCAAAAAATGACAATAGCCATCAGGAAATGAAAAAAAAGACACGATTAGATACCACGCTACACACACACACTAGAATGACTATAATAAAAAAGATAGGTAATAACAAGTGTTGGTGCAAATATGGAGAAATCAGAACCTCATACAATACTGGTAGGAATGCAAAATGGTGCAGTCTTTTGAAAAACAGTTTGACAATTCCTCAAAATGTTAAACACAGAGTTACTATATGACTCAGTAATTCTACTCCTAGGTACACTCAAGATAAAGGAAGACACACATTCGCACAAAAATGTGTACATGAATGGTAATTAGTGGCATTATTCATACTAGCCAAAAAGTGGAAACAACCCAAATATCCCTTAACTGATGAGTGGATAAATACAATGTGGTATTACCCATAAAATGGAGTTTTACTTCATAATAAAATATAAAGTAATGGTACAACATGGATGACTCTCAAAAACATTATGCTAAATGAAAAAACCATAGTGACAAAAGACCACATATTATATGATTTCACTTATATGAAATGTCTAGAACAGACAAATCTATAGAGACAGAAAGTGGATTAATAGTTGCTTAGGGCTTGGAAGTTTGGAGAAAATGAGGAATGACTTAATGGTAACAGAGTTTCTTCATGGAGTGATAAAGATGTTCTAAAATTGATTGTGGTGATGGTTGCACAACTCTAAATAAACTAAAACCACTGAACTGTACACATTGGGTGAACTGTATGGTATATTAATTATATTTCAGTAAAACTGTTAGAAAATAGTATCTGTTATCTCTAGATAGTAAATACTAGTACTCTATTTTATTATTTATATCTTTTTGTAATTTCCAAATTTTTGGCAATGACTAGGTATTTTTTTGTATCTTCACTTAAGTATATATTTATTCTAGAGAGAGAGCCAAGAGGGTGAGTGGGAGAGAGACAGACAGAGACTGATTGAGAAAAACATCAATTGGTTGCCTCCCATACACAGCCCGATGGGAGACTGAACCCACAACCTAGGTATGTGCCCTGACTGGGGATTGAATCAGCAACCTTTTGGTGTATGGGACAATACTCCAACCAACTGAATCATCCAGCCAGGGTTAGGTATTATCTTTAAGTCAATAGAAAAATTAATTATTTTTCAAAGTGGTCTTCATGAGAACTAGAGTAATATTACATTAGGGATACAGATGGAGTTGCCACTTGTATTAATTTATTCATTCATTAAACACCTCCTATGTGCTCCAGGAATTTTCCCAGCATGAGAAAACTTCCAACTCCAAATCAACAAATTATATCAACCTAACAAAAATAAGACTCCTCTGTTAACTTCTAAAGAATAAATTATACATCATACCACCAATGAATTTGCTGTCTTAATTTTGCACCAAAGGTTATACTCAATTACATCAAGTCTCAGAAAATTCTTTTTCATTCTAAATAATCGTTTCCAAATTTTAAAACTCATTTTAATATTAAATCACTGCAACACTTCATAGTTTAATAGCAGAAAAGGTATAAAAAATCAAATTAGTAACAAGGGGTAATAACTCAAAAACAGTGAAAATCATTTCTTTAAGATATTTTGGAGCCCTGGCTGGCGTAGCTCAGTGGATTGGGCGCAGGCTGTGAACCAAAGCATCGCAGGTTCGATTCCAGACAGGGCACACGCCTGGGTTGCAGGCCACGGGCCCCAGCAACCGCACATTGATGTTTCTCTCTCTCTCTCTTTCTGCCTCCCTCCCCTCTCTAAAAATGAAATAAAAATAAAATCTTAAAAAGAAAAAGATATTTTGGCTGTCAGTTCAATCATTAAAACAATCTTTATGTAAACTGTTAGCAAGGAAAAAATTAAAACAAAGTCAAAAGAATTCCTTAGAAATAGTTTGCTTTGAAGTTAAAAAAAAAAACATATGGAAAAGGAGGAATAAGAGGCATATGCTCCAGCAATAATTTATTTCAATGAAATTTAGGAAAAACTTATTAGCTAAAAATTAAATACCCAATCAGACTCTCCAAGGAGAATAACATCAAAATTTTTTATTGTAAGAGCAAAACAAGGCATCTAAATTTTGAAAAATTTCACTGACTATACTGACATGCAGCCAGGGTTAATGATTACTGAGTGAAGGAACACTCCTCAAAGGAAACAACAGTGAAAAATCTGGTCTATAATTTGAAAATTAGAGACAATGTAGCAAATATATTAGAAAAAAACTTGAGAGCAAGGAGACTATACACACTAATAATACTCCAAAAGTCTGGTGGAGAGATGTGAACTTGAACTAGGGAAGCAGAAGGCAAAATGGGAAAGAGGCTAGAATCAGGAGGCAATCCATAAAGCAGAATCTATAGGACCTAATGACCAAATGGTTGTGGAGAATGAAGGAAAAACAGAAGGCAAAAAAGTTTCTAAGGATCTCCAGTCTGAAAAGCCATATGGCTAGTAATGCCATTAACCAATCAATGGAAGGCAAAAAGAGAAGCAGCTGTTGTGAAAGGTACTAGAGAAAAGGTTCCAAGAGTTTAAATGTTAATTGTAATGTTCTTCTGCTTAAGTTGGATATTCAATACACAGGTGTTCATTTTATTATCTTTTTTTAAGCGAACATCAAATAACAAATAATATACAAAATTCACTTAGAAACAAGGGGGTCAAAACTCAAAAACACACTACGAATCACTGCTTTTATACGCTTTTGTATCTAAGATATCGGTAACAATGAAAGAAGAAAATGAAAGGAAGGTGGAGATAAGGAATTTGGTTTTGAACCTAGAGTATTTGCAGAATTAAAGAACTGTATCACTCAGAGATAGAAGGGAAAAAGATCTGGAAATGGTTGCCATACAATGATAATGCCATGGAAACCATGGATGTAGATAAGAACTCTCCAGAAGTTGTGGAAGACCATTTGGGTTATAGCAATGGCAAAGAGCCAACTAAAAGGAGAGAATCAACTAAGACTGAGAATAAACAAAAGGACAGAAGCTTTTACTAATTATTTTTCCCTCTCCAAAGGCATACTGAAAGAAATCAATTTTTAAAAGCTACCATTTATTATTTTCTTACTGTATTTTAGTGGCAGGTCCAGAATTTCCACAGAGCTGGAGTTAGAAGAGTAACCTGTTTGAAGGAAGGCTTGAAGATGCTTTTGCATAGTACTATATTAGGTTAGAAAATACTAATTGTTCATATCAAAAAATTAAGAGAAAGAGGTTTTAGGGAAATATTTATCTTCCCTTTGGGACCACTGCTGCTATACTGTAACTATTACCTCAAATGTATTACCAAATCGTTCAACACTCATGTCTTTAAAAAAAAATTTTAATTAGTAAGCTGTACTTTTAGAGCACTTTTAGGTTCTCAGTAAAATTGAGCAGAGACTACAGAGAGCTTCCAAATATACCCTGTCCCCACACAAGTACAACCTCTTCCACTCTCAGCATCCTCTTATCTCTCATCCTCTTAATATATGTATTAGGTGGATGGGGAAACGAGGTCTAGACTGGAATTGCAACTTTGCTAAGTCAGGGTCACAAATCACCTGTAACTCTCATCTGTATTCCCACAGTTCTCATGGCTCTCTGTCTTTACTAGACTTTCTTATTACTCATCTACATATACTGCATATTTATATGCTTTTCCTTCACTGTACTGTTAGCTCTTCAATGATAGGATTGTGTCATTCATTTCCGTATCTCTATAGCTAAGAAAAGGGAAATATTTGTTGAATTAAGCATATAAAAAAACTAGGTGAGAAGAGCACCAAGAAAGCCAACAAGAGTAAGAGTTTCAAGAAATAAATGGGTAGTAGTATCAAATGCTAGAGAGCCCTCAGTACATCTTAAGTCATCACTGACGTTGGACTGATATTCCTTATTCATTGACTGAACGCCTATTATATACAGGCCAATGTGTTAAGAACAACGAACACGAACATATACAATCTGGTACACGTCGAAAGGTTTTCGGGGAAGAAGTCATATCTAAGTTCTTCATCGGGAGAGCAAATCAAAGAGAGCAAATCAAAGAATCAGGCCTGCAATTGCCTACACATGTAATTTGGTTCGGAAATCTGAAGTCAATGTAAAAGGCTCACAGCGCATCTTTAATAAAACTTACGGGGGCACATGAGATGGAAAAGGGCCAGAGCACCTGAGTGTCGGTAACGACAGCAGGTAGCCAGGAAAGTGGACTCGTTCTGGAGTCTGTAGCCCCCTAAAGCATGGTTGGCGCTGGCGACAGCTGCCAGTCCGTAGTCTGGGGCGGGGGAAAAAGTAGATACTTACCGCAAAAGGCACAGCTACGGCCGTGGCCCAAAGGGGCCAGGGATTCCTTTGCGAGGCCCCACGCCGTGGGAGGAATCAGAGGAAAGCGGGGATCAGACAGACAGGTGCGACGCCACAGACCGACTTTCCAAACTATATAAACGAGGGTCCCAGAGCCCAGCACAGCAACGCCAACTCCCACCAGCTGGAAGACCGACGACTGCCACCGAACCTTCCGCCCAATGAGGAAACGTCACCACTCGGCGTAGTTCAGCCTTTCTCGAAGAGGATGCACTTCCGCTTCCGGGGCACCCACTGCCTTCTTTCTTACAAGGTGTTTGTTTGCTTTCAGTGGCTTTTGACATTCATTTTCTATTGTTCAACAACTGCGGCAGGGAAGTTGTTAAGATAACACGACCTCAGGAAAGGACTACGGCCTTGAGGATCCGCCTTAAGAAAAAGTGACTAAGCTGAGCGCTGCCAACTGAGGGAAATGATGAGAGCTAGGGTGCGTTCAGATGGAGGAATTCCCCTGGCGCTTCAGAGAACTCCAAGAAGGGGCGGGGCTTAGGGCGTTCGCAGCCTAGGAAGGCGGGTTCCACTCGCTCTAGTCAGGTGTCGCTACCGGTCTCTGCTTGCGCGTGCGCAATGCGCATCTCCCGCAAGGCTGCTTTGTGCTGCAACATGGAATTCCGCTCCGCACAGCAAGCAATTCTGCAGCTGCTTGGTACCGTGACTCCAGCAGACCTCCCAGCCCTGCTGGAGTGGATGCGAACGACCCGTAAGCCACCAGAGCCAGAGGCAGGCGGTTGGGCAAAGATGTGGGCACTGTGGAGGCTTAGGGTGAGGTCATTTGCCTTGCATGAGTTCTCTACTCTGCTACCGGGCTGGTTGAAGGGGGCACATCTCACCCTTAGGCAGGTTCACAGTCCAGTTCGGGATTGGGTGCGCGAATATTAAGTGCACGCTCTGAGTTGTTTGTGATTGCGCTGCAGACATCAGACACGCCGCTAGAGGCTCCATGTGCCTAACCTTTTAATGAAGGGAGCAGGGGGACTAGCCCTCCCTCTCCGCATTACTCGCACAAACTTGTGACAGCCACTAGGGAACTACCTGAAAAAGCACTTTGCAAGCGAAGTTTTAAGCTGTAGAACTGGAAGCTTTTACCTTGCAGGCAAAATCACCTGTAGTTAGTGAATCTATTTTCTCAACTGTTATATAAACCTAATAAAAATTTTTATGGGGCCGGGGGAGAAAGAGGGACAAGACTTTGATTCTAAACTGTTAACGAAATTAGTAACAGTAATGTTAAAAAGCACAAGTTAGAGTCCAGGAAATGTGATCATTAGGTTTAGTTATTGAACAATAGGATAGATCTACTAAGGCAAAGTGAGGCCTGGTGAAGGCACAAGAAAATAGGATATACAGTAGCTTGTTTGAAAAATATGTCAAACCATATTACACCTCTAAACCTTTAAGTGTTGATTCCCGTGTCTGTTTTCATCCAGACTTATGACTTGAAATATACCTGCTTGCTAATGATTCCCAGTTTTAGACTTCCAACCCTGACTTCTTTGTGGAATTCTCAATGTGATGTTAGAGTCAATCATTAGGTTCGGGTATTATTTTTATTCTTACACATTTGGGGGGATCCTTTAGATAAGACATCAAAGGAAAATTAACTTGGACATCTGATAGTTTTAGCCTGGACAGGAGAGAAAACCAGAGACTTAGCTTCATATTTATACACACTACAAGATTCAAGATAGGAATTTCCCAAACATGCTGAATCTTCATTTAAACCCTTTATTGCCAGTTCTACATTTCTAAACACAAGGTCTTTCATTTCAAAAGCCCTGAGTGCCTACGAAAATCCCACCTACATTGAAAAAATCCTAGCCATCAAAATTTCAGTTCTTTGGAGCCATTTGTAATATAAATTTCCAGTTTTAGAGCCATCAAATGACACTCCATTTTTCAAAATCAGGAAAATTTCAAAGCATGTTTGGAAGATAATTTTGTAAACAAGAAGACCCAATTTAACTGGCTAAGGAATACATTTTTAAATAGATTTTATTTATTTATTTTTAGAGAGAGGGGAAGGGAGGGAGGAAGAGAGGGAGAGAAACATTGATTTGCAAGAGAAACATCCATGTGAGAAACATCAATCAGTTGCCTCTTGTAGGTGTCTCCTGACTGGACCAAACCTGAAAACAAGGCATGTGCCCTGATGGCAATTGGACGAGCTACCTTTTGCTTTGGGGAATGAGGCCCAGCCAACTAAGCCGTACTGTCAGGGCCATATTTTCACTGCGTTTCTCCGGCAGACCCTATAATCAGAGAAGTTCAAGCAGTTTGTTAAGAAATTTAGAACAGTAGCTGAGTTTCTGAAGAATGTTTATTAACATGAATAATTCTAAATAATTTTTTATTTTTCAATTATAGTTCATGTACATTATATTAGCTTCAGGTGTATAACCCAGTGATTAGACTTTTATATAACTTACAAAGTGATCACCCCGTTAAATCTAGTACCCACCCATCTGATACCATACGTAGTTATTACAATATTATTATTATTAAAGATTTTATTTGTTTATTTGTAGACAGAGGAAAGGGGAGGGAGAAAGAGGGAGAGAAACACCAATGTGTGGTTGCCTCTTGCTCACCCCATGCTGGGGTGAGCCCTACTGAGAACCTGGCCTTTAACCCATGCACGTGCCCTGACTGGGAATCAAACCAATGACCCTTTGGTTCACAGACTGATGCTCAGTCCACTGAGCCACACCAGCTAGGGCTTGTTATTATGGTATTATTGACTATATTCCCTATGCTGTACTTTTCATCCCCATGACTATTCTGCAAATACCAATTTGTTCTTATTAATCTTTTCACCATTTTATCCATATGCCTACCCCCCTCCCATCTGGCAACTATCAAAATATTCTCTGTATTTATGAGGCTGTTTCTGTCCTGCTTGTTCATTTATTTTGTTTTTTAAATTCCATGTATAAATGAAATCATGTGACATTTGTCTTTCTCTGGCTTATTTCACTCAGCAAAATACCTTCTAGGTCCATCCATGTTGTTGCAGATAGAATGATATTCTTTTTCATAGCTGAATCATAGTCCATTTTATATGTGTACCATATCTTCTTTATTCATCCATCTGTTGATGAATACTTAGGTTGCTATCATATGTTGGCTATTGTAAATAATGCTGCAATGAACATACAATACAGATGTATACATATGTCTTTTCCAATTTTGTGTTTTGGGTTTCTTTGGATAAGTACCCAGGAGTGGAATTGCTGGGTCCTTCTTTGCCTCTTGTTATAGCCTTTTTTTTTTATCTATTTTGTCTGGTATAAGTATTGTTACCACAGCTTTTTGTTTGTTTCCATTTATGAAGTATCATTTCCATCCTTTACTTTCAGTCTCTTTCAATCTGAAGTCTCTTGTAGACAGAATATATAAGAGTCTTGTTTTGTTATCCATTCAGCCATATGTCTTTTGATTGAGTATTTAATCCATTTACATTTAAAGTAATTATTGATACATATGTAGTTATTGCCATTTTATTATTCATATTTTAATCTTTTTTTCTCCTCCTTAAAGAAGTCCCTTTAACATTTCTTATAATACTGGTTTGGTGGTGACGAACTCCTTTAAGTTTTTTCTTGCCTAGAAAGGTCTTTATCTCTCCTTTAATTCTAAATTATAGCTTTGCTGCATAGAGTAATCTTGGTTGTAGGTCTTTGCTTTTCATTACTTTGAATGTTTCATGCCAAGTCCTTCTGGCCTGCAAAGTTTTTGTTGAGAAATCAGCTGACAGTCTTATGGGAGTTCCCTCGTAGGTAGCTAATTGCTCTTCTCTTGCTGCTTTTAAGATGCTCTCTTTGTCTTTAACCTTTGGCATTTTAATTATGATGTGTCTTGGAGTGGGCCTCATTGCATCCATCTTGTTTGGGACTCTGTGCTTCCTGGACTTGCATGTCTGTTTCCTTCACCAAATTAAGGAAGTTTTCTTTCATTTTTTTTTTCAGATAGTTTTACAATTTGTTGCTCTTTCCCTTCTTTTTCTGGTACCCTATGATGTGAATGTTGGAACGTTTGAATTTGCGCTATAGGCTGCTTACACTATACTCATTTTCTGGGATTCTTTTTTCTTATTGTTGTTCTCATTGGTTGTTTTTTACTTCTTTATATTCCAAGTCAATTTAATTCTTGGCTTTATTTACTCTGCTGTTGTTTCCCTGAAATTTGTTTTTTATTTCAGTTAGTGTGTCCTTTGTTTCCGACTGGATCTTTTTTATGCTGTTAGGTCCTCACCAAGTTCCTCGAGCAAGTTCTGCATCTGATAGATTGCTTATCTCCTTTCTATTTAGTTATTTTTCTGGAATTTTGATCTGTTCTTTCATTGGGGCCATATTTCTTTGTCTCCTCATTTTGGCAGCCTCCCTGTGTTTGTTTCTATGATTAGGTAGAGCTGCTGTGACTCTGTGTCTTGGTATCATGACCTAATGTAGGTGTCCTATAGGGTCCAATGGCACAGCCTCCCCTATCACACAAGCTGGGTACTCGAGGTGCACCCTTCATGTGGGCTGAGTACACCTTCTCCTTGTAGTTGAGTCTTGATTGCAGTTGGCAGGTCAATGTGAGGGATTTAGCAGGCCAGTCAGCTGCAAGGTCTGGTTGTTACCACTAACCAGCAACCTCTACCCTCCGTGGAGGATCAGCTGTGCAAGGTCAGGTTGGTGGTGCTCTGACATGGTCTGTAGCTGTCCATGAGTGTACAGGTTCTGCGGTTTCCTGGGTGGTGCAGCCAAGGTCAGCCACTACCTGTCTTCCACCCAGGGCCACCCTGCCTGGGGTGTAAAGCAATCTGAGATGGCTGCAACTTGTGCTTGACTTGGAGGTACCCAGGCAAAGCTGAACTGTGACTCTAGGCTAGCTGCTGCTAGTGTTGGGTCTGGATCACTTAGCAAGAGATAAGAGGGCTAGTAGCTTGCTAAGGCCAGCTGTTGATTGTTTGATAGAATTTAGGAAGTTGGGAAGCATGAGCCAAGATCAGCCATTCAGGTGGAAAAGCAACTTGGGTGGGCCCCTGTTTTGGGGGGTACAGAGTCTCAGGGGATCTACAGGCAGGGCAGTGGTGTTAGCCAAGTTGATGGAGTCTCAGATATGGCACCCACCTGCCAGCTCTGTGGCTATGTGGGGGAAGGGTTCAGCAAAGGACAATAGCCTCTACCTACCTTTCTGTCTGAGAGAAAGCTGTCACTCAGGTCCCATCTTGATGCCAGACATTTCAGTTCCTCCCCATATGCCTCTGGTGCCTTTCAAACTACTACCATGGTGCCGGAGCTCAGAGGGAGTGAGTCTGAGTAAGTCTATGTCTGGGTTCTTTAAGGGGAATTACTTGGAACTCCAAAAGTTTCTTCCACTGACCCAATCCCTGCTGGTTTTTGGAGCCAGAAGACATTGGGACTTATCTTCCTGGCCCTGGAACCCTGGGCCATGGGATCTGGTATGTGGCTGAGACTCCTTGCTCCCAAGATATTCCTCCCAGATTTTTATCTGCTACACGTGGATGTGGGACCAGCCCGTTCTGCATCTGCCCCCCTCCTACCACTCTGGATGGATGTGATTTCTTTAATACCATAGTTGTCAGACTTCCATTCAACTCAATATCTGACGATTCTGAGTGGTGGTTGTTCTATGTTTTAGTTGTGATTTTGATGTGGTTGTGTGAGGAGGTGAGCTGTGTTTACCTATGCTGCCATCTTGACCAAAAGTCTCAGTGCCTAGTAGTTCTATGAGCTGCTAAATGTGCAGTACTGAAGTCTCCAACTATAATTGTGGATTTGTTCATTTCTCCTTTCAGCTCTATCAGTTTCTGTTTCATGTATTTTGAAGCTTTGTTTTTGGTGTATGACTTCTTAATGGATTGATTCTTATTAGATGATGTTCCTCTTTGTTCTTGATAATTTTCTTTGCTTTAAAGTAATATTAATATAGCCATTCCTATTTTTTAAACTAATGCTTGCACAATATTTCTTTTCCATTTTTTTACATTTAATCTTCCTATGTCATTCTGTTTGAATTGAGTTACTATTGACAGCATATATAGTTGGGTTGTGTTTTTTAAATCTACCATATTTTTTGAACTATAAGATGTACTTTCTCCCCTAAAATTTGGGAGGAATAGTGGTTGTTAATGCTGCTGTTGAGTTCTGTTTACATTTACATTGGTGAAATATTATGTTATTCATGTTATTAAATATTTTGCCTCATTTTTTGCTTCAAAATTTTTTTCCTATTTCCTCCTCTAAAATCTAGGTACATCTTATGGTCTGAAAAATATGGTGCTTTGGTGAGAAGGAGGTATAAGGGGACTAAATGGTCATGGAAAAAATATAATAAAGATTAAATTAAAAAAGAAAAGGAAAAAATAAAAATATCCACTGACATATTTTTTAAATAAACAAATCTACGTACTTTGCCAATCCCTGTCTTTTAATTGATATGTTTAGACCATTTACCCTTAAAATAGCTATTCATACATTAGAACTTATATGGCATTTTTTTGTTCATTTTTTGTTTGTTCCTTCTGTTTCTCAAGATGTTTTTATCTCCTCTTGCCTTTCTATGGGTTGCTAGAATAGTTTCGAATTCTGTTCTTATTTATAATGTTTCTGAGTTTTTCTCCTTGTGCAGTTTTTGTTGTGGTTGCTCTGAATATTACAATATAATATGTAACTTGCCACCATCTGGTATCAGCATTTTATCACTTGAGTGAAATATTGAAATCTTCCATTTAGATCACTTTACCCTCCCACTCTTTTTGAATATATTGTTTTATGTGTTTCCTCCACGTGGATTGATTACTCTATTACATGGTTTCATAATTTTCAAGTTTATTTATTTATTTGAGAGAAAGAAAGAGAGAAACATCAGTTTATTGTTCCACTTATTTATGCATTCCTTGATTAATTCTTGTATGTGCCCTGACCAGGGATCAAACCCGCAACATTGGAGTATCAGGGCCTTGCTCAAACTAACTGAGCTATCTGTCCAGGGCATGTTTTTATAAATTTTGATTTAATCATCAAATATGGTTTAAGAAACTAATAAGGAGATAGTCTATTTTCTTTATTCTATTTTTACCCATTTTGTTATTCTTTTCTTTGTGAAGTTGCAGGTCATCTTCTGCTAGTTCCTTTCTGTTGGTGAACAACTTATAGCCATTCTTTAAGGGTAGGTCTGCTGGCAACAAATTTTCTTAGGTTTTCTTTATCTGAATATTTCTTTATTTCTTCTTCATTCATGAGTAATAGTTTTATCAGATATAAAATTCACAGTTTGTATCCCTTTTTTTCTAGCACTTGAAAAACTTTGTAACTTCCTTCTGGCTCCCATAGTTTCAGATGAAAAATTCACTGTCATGAATTATATTCCTCTGTGGTAATGAATCAACACTCGCCGGGTGCTTTAAGGTTTGTTCTTTGTCTTTTGTTTTCAGAAGTTTATGTTATGTCATTATGTGGATTTCTTTGGTTCTATCCTATTTAGAGTTAGCTTGGCTTCTTAAATCTAGATTTATGTCTTTCACCAAATTGGGGGAGCTTTTAGTTATATTTATTCAAATATTTTCCTGCCCCAGACTCTTTCTCCCACCTCTGGAACTCTTATACTAAAGTTAGGTCTTTTGTTATTGTCCCACAGATCCCTGTGGCTCTGTTCAGTTATATATATATTTTTAAATTTATTTTCTCACTTTTTTCACATGAGGTAAATTTTGTTGATCTGTCCTCAAAGTTCACTAATTCTGCCCTCTGTCATCTCTACTCTACTACTGAGCCCATCCAGCAAAGTTTTTAAAAATTTTGATTATTGTTTTTCAATTGTTATTTCCACTTTAATCTTTTTTTGTAACTTCTGTTTCTTTGCTGAGATTTTCTCTCTTTTCACTTGTTACAAGAAAATTTATAATTGCTTATTGAAGCATGTTTATGATGGTTGCTTTAAAATCATTGTCTGATCATCTAACTTCTGATTCATTTAAATGTTAGCATCTGGGTTGCTAGATTGAAATTATCATTTTTTCCTGTTCTTGGTCTGATAAATGATTTTCAGTTGTATCCTAGGTATTTGGGGGATTATGCTAAGACTCTTTATCCTATCAATTCTATATTAGTAGGCAGTTCCCTGCTTAGATTCAGCCACTTGGTTCTGGCCTACTTTGTTGGGCTGTAGCTCCAAAAACAATTTATTTTTCATTGCTCTTCCAGTGCTGTTCAGTTCTGCTTTGTTCTTTGGTACTGCTGGGGTTTCTGCTCAATCTAAGCTAGAGTCACCTGCACAGGGAAAGACACTTTCCTGAATCGCTCATGTGGCTGAGCTGCCGCCCATTGGTGGGGGGTATGAAAACAAGCAATACATGGCCTGGTTTGCTCTCTGCCAGTGGGCAGAAGGCTGGAGCTGCCAAGCCTAGGTCTCTTTATGCTACTGGGAGGAGGGCCTGGAGACACTAAGCTCTCCTGATGCTGCCCAGAGTTGTGGCATGGGGGATAGGGCGCCTCAGAAGGTCTCTTGTTCTTCTTTATTGGCCTTTGGTGAGAGGAAGCAGGCTTTTCTTTGTTCTCTTTTTGGCTTTGCCTGTTGTTGGTGGTTCTGGGATGCAGGCCTCTCTGTCCAGGCTACATGGAAAAGAAAACCCAGGGAACTCACCACAATGATTTTCCTTAAGTCCTGAGGTCCCTAGAGAATTCATATTCTTCTTTCTAGCTTTTAGAGTCATTTATGATTGCCTGTTAAGTTATTTCCAGGGTATTTAGTTGTATTTAGAGGGGAGGAACAGGGGAAAGTGAAGGAAGTTGCCATCACGTCTGGAACCAGAAGGCACGTCAAAAATTTTGAAAAATTTGGATAGGGTATTCAGAATAATATATGGTATGTTTGAATACTAAGTAATATGTACCCCAGTGTTGAATTATGCATTGTAAGTCATTAGAGGTAAGGATATGGATAAGTGAAGGCTAGAGGTTAAGGGTAAGGCTTCATGAAGATGAAGTAACTCGGACTAGCCCTTATTGCAGAAAGCAACAGCATACAGTTGAGAGGAACAGTATGAACATGAACGAATATGGAAAACAACTGAAAAGATTTGCCTGTCCTGAGGAAAAATTAGGTTAGTGAGTAATGAGAACAGAAAATAGAATAGTTAGCCCTGGCTGGCATAGCTCAGTGGATTGAGCACGGGCTGGGAACCAAAGTGTCCCAGGTTCGATTCCCAGCCAGGGTATATGCTTGGGTTGCAGGCCATAACCCCCAGCAACCGCACATTGATATCTCTCTTCCTCTCTCTCGCTCTCTCTCTGTCTCCCTCCCTTCCCTCTCTAAAAATAAATAAATAAAATCTTAAAAAAAAAAAAAAAGAATAGTTAGACTGTGGTGATAAGGAGGGCCTTAAAGGCTGGAGTGATACTTGATACATTGAAAAATAGAAAATCACCTAAAAATTGTGAGGAGGGAGAGTGACGTGAAAGTGAGGTTTAAGCAAGATTAGTTTAAAATAGGTGTGTAAGGTATTGTGTAATGAGGAGAAACTGATGTTAAGGAGCTAGTTATGAGTTTGTAATGGTATTTTAAGTGTGAAGTGATGACTTATGAGGTAGTTGAAGTGGGAAAAAAGAAGTAGGATTCAAAAGAAAAAGAGGGGGACTTAATACCTGACTAGATATAAAGAGTGGGGTTTGACTTCTAGACTCAGCCTTAGTTACTTCTCTTTCTCCAGATAGTTAATTAAATATAAGTAGAATATTTTTAAAGAATTAATATTACCCTTTAGAGAAGTTCTTCTTTCTCCACTCCCTTCCCACCTACATGTATAATTTGACAGAAAAACTTTACTGTCCTTAGGCAACTGATTAACATCTTTCTTTAATCTTTTTCCAGCCAACATACTGTTACCACACATTCTGAAATAACTATTATACATGTTAAAAGATGTTCAGCCTCACTAGTAATTAAAGAAATGCAAATTAAAACAACAAAGTTTGTTTTTATGGAATATTCAATGTTACAAGGGTTTAATGAAACATATAGTCTTTCTTTTCTGTTAAAGTAAATTGGTATAATCTTACAGGAAAGAAATTTGACAATGTGAGGGGAGGAAACCCCCCAAAAACAGAATATATTTATTAAAAATGTGTATTTATTCTTATATGTTTAAACTCCAGTCACCCTAAAAGTACTTTCCAGTTGATGCAATACACCTATTGAGATGTTTTTCCCACTACTCAAAACAGTTTTTGAATTCATTGATTTTGATGCCTTTTAGTGCTTCTGCCATTTTTTGTTTCACCTCTTCCACATTGGCAAAATATTTCTCTTTGAGGACTTTTTTCATCCAGAGAAACAAAAAAAAAGTCACTTGGGGTAAGATCAGGTGAATAGGCATGGTGGGGCATGGGGATCATGTTTTTTTTGTCAGAAACTGATGGAACATTCAACACGTGTGGGCAAGGGAGCTTGTAAATCACCCATAGTGAAATGGGCAAATATGTTGAAAGAGTCTTCAAAAATAATTCACTGAAAACCAACACAGCCTCTCACAACGACACCAGCTGGTACAGTGATACAGATAGGTTCCTACAATACTCATCTAGCAGGGAAAGCCTGTATTACAAGGGGCCCATCCTCCAGAAGATAATTCAGATTTTGGGGGGTTCCCTCTCTAAAAGTAAAAGCCTTTAAAATGTCTAAGTTTAATACTTCTAAGAGTTTATAGTAAAAAAAAAAATCAGAAACACAGAGACAATGTATGCCAAATTGCTATTTGCTGTGTTCCCAATTTTTCACAATTATAGAAAAATGTGTAGTAGTGGGAGTAAATGGTTAAATATATACATGATGGAATATTTAAACAGCCTTTAAAAAATAATGTTTTAAGGGAATTTACTTTTAATAGAGTAATTACTTATGATACATTAAATGAATTCCAGTTTCACACACTAAAGTAATATATCCTATGTTTTTGATGTTTTATAGTTGTTATTAGGGTAAAAATGTCTTGTTATTTTCAGAAGTTATTTGTCAACTGCCACAGATATATAATAAAACTAATTTTAACCATATTGAGCTAAAAGTTTTTACAGTGACTCACATGTAGTGCTCAATAAATATTGGCTATTATTGTCAAAGACCTCTTAAGAACTTTCTTTCTAGAAAAGTACACATACATATGTATATAACCAAGCATGCAACTTTAGACCCTTTATGGGCCATATAAAGCCCATACATGGACCCTCTTAACTGGGACCATGTTGAAGAATCCCTGCTGTAACTGAAGAAATCTCATTTTCACTTGATATCTTTAGTATTAAGGTAAAACAAATGCAGTCTTCATTTAACTGCCTCTTTAACTGACTGCATAATTTAATACACAATTTTATGGTATCATCTTGACTGGTGATGGTCATATTAATTGGGGGATTGACTCCCAACTAAACATATTTAACTAGGGAGACAGCTAGAAGTCCATTATGATGGTTCAGAATTTGCACCCATTCTCATCTTCCATTTTTTCAGCTCCCTTGAGCTTTGTTTATTACCGTTTAAGATGTTTGGCTCCCACTGCTGCCACCGCCACTTCCGAATCTATGAATAATAACCCAGCTGCAGTAGCCATCAGGGTCCTAGATGTTACAAAGTGACAGAGGATAATAAACTAAGGTAGCGATGGATTAGAGAACCAGATTGCCAAATTGTGTTCAGTTCCAGGACCATGTTTAAAGAGGCTGTTGAGCCTTGACTGGTATGGGTCAGTGGGTTGGGTGTTGTCTAGCAAATGGAAAGGTTGCCAGTTTCATTCTTGTCAGGGCACGTGCCTAGGTTGTGGGCAGCACCCCTGTTGTGGGTGTGCAAGAGGAAACCAATCAGTGTTTCTCTCTCACATTGATGTTTCTCTCCTTTTTTCCCTCCCTTCCCCTCTCTCAAAAATAAATAAATAAAATCTTCTTAAATAAATAAATAGGCTGTTGAGCAAGTCCAGAAGACAGCAACCAGATGACAAAGGATGTGGCGGTCACACTGTATTAAGAACCATGGTCAGAGCTAGGGAGAACAGAAGACTAAGGTAGTAATAGGAGACCTGTTACCAGCCAGCTGCCTTGTTTGCCATTTTAGAGAGGCTGTATGGTGTAGTAATTAACGACTTTAGTGTTAGACCTGCATTCAATCCCAGCTCTACAATTTTTTTGCCAATATGACCTGAGGCAAGCACTTTAACCTCTGACCTCAGATTCTTTTTTAATAAAATAGAAATGATAATAGTATCATTTATAGGATTCTTAGGTGTTTTACAGTGTTTGAAAATCTAGCATGCTGTAAGTGCTCATTTAATAAATGCATAACATTAAAGATGATGTTTCCTCTCAGACTGAAGTTGGAAAAATGAGTTAATGGTGTGGAGAGGCAGATTCTGGCTTGGCATGAGGAAGAAATGCTGTCACTGAGTGTGTTCAAGCAAACACTGAGCAACTCTCATATCAGAGCTGCATGGGTGCGTGCTGTCATTTAGCAATAGGTCATAGTCTAAGTTCCCTTTCCAGTGTCTAAGACTCATTTTATAAGGCAGACCTACATGAAAACTATTTTATTAACATGGTTATTTATGTTACAGAATTAAGTCCTAAGGAGTTGGGCTTTGAAATATCTTAACTTAACATAATGAGATTTTTATTGGCTTCTTAGTTACACTATTTACAAATTGAGAGAACTTGCTAAAGATCACTGGTATGAGTGATATTATTAGAATTACATGCGAGTCATAGAGGGTTCCAGTGTTTTGTCATTGAAGGGAAGCTAAGCAGATGTTAGTTATTAATTAGCACCTTGAGAACATTTAATTAGATTTTAAGAATAAAATGAAAGGGCCAGGGTTTTTTTAAATGTACCACAGATGCTATTTAAGTTCTACCTGAAACAATTTGGAATGAACCTAATAATATTTTTGTTTTTCTAGAATTTATATTCAGCCTTCTTATAAAAATACTTTGAAGCACCAGCTTAGACTATACTAGATAGGTGAGGAAAGAAAAAAGAGCTAAAAGGCCTTCCTTCCCACATCAGTTCAGAGAGCCAAGTAATATATCTTCATATTAACCACTGTTGCTCTAAGGGAAATCATGCAGAGAAAGAACCTTTATATGTAGGGACATAGTGGTATAGTGAAAGAGTACCTTTATTTAGAGGCAGAAAACCTAGATTTATTTTCTTGTGCTGCTGTTGGCCTGCTTTGTACCTTTTCACAATTCTTTTAATTTTAGAAAACTCAGTTACCTCAGCTGTAAATCAGGGAATATAACCTTGCTTTGTTTTCCTTACATGGATGTTATAAAAGTTAAATAACCTAGTTTCTGCGTGAAAGAACTTTGTAAACTGTAAAGTATTATTCAAATTTTAATTGTTATTTATGACATGAGAATAGCATTCTGAACCAACACAAGAATTATTTTATGTTTAAGAAGGAAATCATGAGCTTACTTAAAAATAACCAAAGATTTGGGAGATAGGGAATGTGGAGACAGATGACATTTCCTTCAGGGTCTTCATGTTTTCCTTCTACAGCTATTTTAAAACAGTAAGAAAGACACAGACTCTTTGGGGTCCCTTTATTCCAGCAAGAATTCAATATAAGAAAGTCTTTTAAGAGAGAAATAAAATATTTCCATTAGTAGTCCTTTCCAGTCTATATTTGGCATCCCAGATAGTAGCCAACTTGGAGTATTTTGCTTCCAGATAAGTTACATTCTATTTAAAATTATATATGAGCTTCTTAGAAATCTTATATTTTTAAAGACAATTAAAAAATTAAACGAAGAATTGAAACAACAGAATAATGAACTCCACTTCCATACTCTCATCCAGAGCCACCAATTGCTGATCTTTACTGTCTTGTCTTTATGGCTTACACACTCCCACACTCCCTCTTTTGCCAGATCATTTAATGTAGGCCACAGCCATCAGAAATATGCTACTTTAATGGTCATTTTATCTGCTGCTCAATGCAGTAGAGCAGCTTGATTGTTGTAAAGTTTCTGTCGGCTGGCGCCAGCTGTTAGCACTTATTATCTGAAGTCTTTGGTACATTTTACTGCAGGCAGGAATTCTCTGATTAAAGTTATCTTCTTAGTAATCCCTGTGTGATACCTCCTAAACTTGTAAGATATGGCCAGAAAAGGAGTATTTGACTACTTACTAGTGAGTTCAAGACCCTACAAACTAATGGCAGTGCTATTCTTGAGTAAAAGTAAACTACTACATTTTTTAAATGCCTTTGTTTTTCTATAACATGCTAAACAATCAAGGTTTATAGTTTCAAGCAGTTTGGAAAAAGGAAAAACTCAATAGTTTCAATGGAACATTTGTTACCATTTGAATATTTCATTGGCTAGAAGGTTTATTTATTGTTATGAATTGATGCTGTGTGACAGAAAATATGCCCATTGTAATCACTTAGTCTAGGTGTGACTACAACCATGAAAGCTGTTTCTTTCCTTTTTCGTTCCAGGAGATTTTGACGAGTTCACTCAGGATAATAATGACACTATGTTGAAAAACATAGCAGAAGATCTTCGGAATTGCTTACCTCTAGAAAGCATGCTTCCCTCAGAACATCTAGCCCTTCAAAAAGTAAATGCATTATTAACGTACTCTTAGTGCTGCTTGAGGATTCTCCAGTTCTTCCTTAGTCCCATAGCCTCTCCAGACTGATAGTCCTGAATTCTACTTTAAATAATTTTTCATTTGGTGCTTCAACCATGTTCCCAATTCTTTTGACTCTCTAGTCCTCTGGCTCCCCAGTACTATTCATTCAACAAATATTTTTTTGAGGGTGTCTTGTTTGCCAAGCACGCAACCACCTTACCGCAGCCCTAAAATCAAGGCCCAGCAGTAATCTGGTCCTACCTATATCACTGTCCTGGTTTTCTCTTCCCTGGTCTGTTTCCCTCACTTTTATCAATGGTGAAGTTTACCTCTTTGTTTCTTTCTCCTACTTTTGCATTGTACAATTTTTGCTTATTCTTCTATTCCTTTATTCCTAGAGTTAGTTCTCATTTTTCTTCTCCATGCAGCCCCCTCATTGAAGTCCCTTCAAATCCCAACTCCTATGGGCTACATATGCTATAAATAATGTTTCTTAAAGCAAAGCTAATGATTATAATCTCTTCTCCCACTGACCTGAAACCAGCAAGAAGCAAAAAAACATATGTTTTTTGGCACATGGTTTTTCAGCGTGTAAGTCCTGAGCAGAGGAACTAAATCCCGTACATTTTTAACAGTGCTGTGCACATTGTGAACACTTAGCAAATCTTAGTAAACATCTACTCATTCAGAGTGGATTCTCAAAGGAGGAAAATAGTGAATAGTGTTAAAACTGAGAGAAATCTCTGTAATACAGTTTGGGTGTTATTAATGAATAAATCTTACCAGTATCATTATATACCACAATACATAAAATGAGGAAAGTATTCATTGCATGTTAATGATTGACCCACAATTCCCTATCCTGACAGAGTGTTTTTATCTTCTTTCCTTCTGATCCTTCTGTATGTTCATATATTTTGCATACTTGTGATATAGATTTTGTGTAGATGTAGATATAATTTTGTAGTTTTCCAAGCAGATAGGATGACAGTTAAGGTAGAAGAAATCAGACATTTTTTCCCTTGTAGCCACTTGCTATTATACAATATAAAATGTACCACAGTATTAAGAGCCATTATTTGTGAGCATGAAGTTTTACTAAGATTTTTATTAATTGAAAACTTTGTCTCTAGGCAAGAATTACTAAGTATTTTGCTGGGTAAGTCATTAACATGTAGGACTCAGAATACCCTTCTTATTAGCTAGTGTCATTTCTTGGGAGAAATCTCTCTGGGTATCAGTTTCTTTATTAGTAAAATATACTGCTTCAGATGGACAAGATGGTCTCAAAATACTTTCAATTAAAATTTTATATATTTGTCATAGCCATGTTTTGCATCATCACAAGTCAAATAAAAAGTTGGCCACTGACGAAATGACCCCCATTTGTGTGATTTCACTGAGACTCATTACCTGAATGAATGGGTGCAATCCATTAGAGAAGCAGCTGACCCCACGAGATGGGGGCTCTTAATCTGCCCTAGCAGAGTGACTGGCGGGCACAGCCCTGGCAACAGTGATGAGAGCTCAGCCTTTGGCTGGCATCTCGCAGCCACTGGGTGACAAAGCTGTACATTCATGTCGGAGTTACCTTTGCCTTTTGTTAAAAGTTGTACCAAATTATCCACTTTTTTTTTCATTTGTACCATTCCTTCAAATAAAGTAATTTGGTCCCCTCCATCCCTGCAAAAAAACAAACAAACAAAAAAAAAAACCTCTCAGAAATAAAATATAAGAAGAGCACAGTTGCCAGCCTTTCTGTGTCTTGTTGCTGGCAGGATTTTAGCATATGAACCACTGATGTTTTGCCTTATTTAGCAATAAAAAGAGACGTCTTTGTACTTTGTTTCTTTTGATGTGTTTCTTCTCTCCACCAGATACAGCAGCGGCCAGAACCCACAGTTCACGTTGATGCATTCCTTTATGATGAAGACTTTATTGATTCATTATGTGAGGAAGGAAAAATGAGCAGAAACTACTGTATGGTGTGTGGCTCACACCAGACAGCACCTTTAGGTGGGCACTCAAGTATTCAAACCTGATGATTCTGTGTGTACTTCTCCTTAGATGTCATGAGTATGCAAATTATTAACAAACTCATTCAATGTTTTCTGAAAGCAAAAGGCCAACCTATAGCATAGCCCTTACCAACTACTGCAACTAGGGAGACGAAATAGAAGTATTGTCTAAGGAAGCTAGGCCACTTAGTGTCTCCTGGGAGTGTATCTGCTTTTCACAGAAACTGCTACTTTTCAGGTAAAAAAACTAATCACAAGTCACTGAGTATAGGGAAACTTACTTAATGCTGATTTATTAACAAGAGAAATATATTAGTTAAATATAGTCAAGGGGCCAAAATGTCTCCCAATGAAAATATTTTGTTGAATGAACATGAACTCAGATAAGAATTATGGATAATCTTAAGAAAGAGTTTATTCAGGCCATGACTTGCCCTAGAGAGGATCTGTAGTCCATCACAGAAAGCCAACACTAATGACAGAAGTTCTCCTGCATCTCTGCCCCCTCAGATGCAGCACGTGTGTCCCAAATGGCAGACTACACCGACTGCATGCTACTACTATATTCTGTTAATATATTCTTTGTCCAAACTGGATGTGATTGTTTAGGATGTTACTTTAGACGTGCTATTTCATTCTCCTTGCTACCTTAGATTTATTGCTTAGAGTGGGCTATCCTCCACATAAGGAAACTTGTGCTCAATACCATTCTCAAAAGTTTACTACTACCAAAGTGGTAACATGTTGCTAATACAAATATATTGTACCTATATTATAATTGGGGATTAAACTTCCCTGATTTGCTGTTTTGAGATTCTTATTTTTAGATAGTATTTATGGTTTCTATTTGAGGTAGTTGAAATTCACAGAATAGAGAACTTAGACAAAAAACAATAGAAAACTAAAAAGTGAATTATAACTATAACACTATCAGATCTGATTTATTAAGATTTATATAATATTTTATAATCTTATGTTCAACAATAAAAATTTGAAGATTAGAATGCATTTTCCCATAAAAATCAGGTTGTAAATAGTGACTGAATACCCATGGCAGCCCAGATAACTGTAGTGAATATGAAAAAGCTACCACCTTGTGGGAGTTTCCTTCCCTCTATGACAGAGGGCTTGTCTCACCACTAATGATGATGATGTAGCTCAGGACAGAAGCATTAGTGTGGCACAGAGGGTAGTGCAGATGAAGATCCTGGAGAGATAAGGACTACAGTGGTCAAAGCCCACCTGCGTATTACTTTTGAGGACTAACCATGCCCTTTATTTTCTTCCAAGTGATTAGCCTGCCTGCTGCCATTTTCTTTGCCACATTCTATTAGTTATGATCAACATTTCTTTCCTTCCAGATCATGTTATGTAGATCATAACAGTGAGTCTTTGAGTTACTTCTGTATCAGAAACAAACAGACTTAGGCTCTCCCAGATATTTCATTACAGAAATAATGGGTTGAGAAGATGGCATAGGAGGCTGGAAATTGTAGCAATTAAACTAAAGAAAAATAACAGTTTACAGGAATGTTTAAACCTCCTTCAGTGCTGCCCCTCTTCTGCAATCCAGAACACATTTTAGGTTGGTTAGGGCTGCCACATTGTGCAACTCCAGAGATGGTCATTCATTTGGTAGTCTACAGTCTGTGCAGCAATATGAGGCAGTTTTGTGGTTGGCTCTGGGGTAAGATGAGAAAGCCAGATGGTATGGGAGTTAGGAAGCAGTCCCAACGAACAATAGGTCATAAGAACAAAAGGAAGTGAGAGGCACAGCGATAGGGACAGGCAGCTGAGTAGCTGTTCCCTGGAGGTCTTTCACATGTCGGAGACTCCATATTTATTCTCTAACACAGTTCAGAGTGAATGAGTGAAAAATTATCACATTAACTTTTTCTGAATAACCTCTGAAGAGCTTTCATTGATTAAGAAAATAAAAGCATGAACCATCCTTTATAAATACAGGTGAAAGATTAAGAAATACAGAATGGAATTATTAATACCGAAGCAAAATATGATGTTCATTCTGTTCTAATTCTCCAGGATTTATTTCTCATTCCTTCTCTCTCATGGAATTGAAGTTCATTTATCATCACGTACTCCCTGATCTGTCGGGAAAGCTCTTGGTTGACGTTGGCTCCAGGCTTGGCACAGTCCTTTACGGGGTAAAGTCCAGCTTGTGGACATACTCAGCATTTGGAAAATACTTTCTTCTCCTCCTAGCAACAGTTTTGCCTGCCACCATCCAAGGTGACAGCTTGGTTTCATTTATTGTAGTAACAATAATAAAGTTAAAACAGTATATTGAATTTACAATTTCAAAGGCCAGCTCTCTGCTTTCCTTCATTAGTTTGTTTCTGTGACACAGATGAAAGACTATCAACAAAACAGAAGCAGGCCACCCTCAACACTTCGCTGCTTTGTCAGCTACCACCGCCTTCTGATTGTTTTCTTTGTACTGTGCTAAAATTGTATACTAGCTTTGATAAGAGCTCTTATAAAACTGACAAATTTACTTGACCTAGGAAATTGCACATGGCCCATAAGAAAGTCACCTAACACCTCTGAGCCTCAAGTTCCTCCCCTGTCTAAGTGAGCAAACTAAATGCCATGCAAGGACACATCTTGCTCCAATTTTCTGTGATCCAAAGTTTGTAGACCTTTGTTTCTGAAATATCACTTCAATGTGGCTTTTTAAAAATTTTAAATCATGAGTATTTTTAATGTTCTTAAATAGTTTAATCAAAAAACTGCAATGTGGTTTCTGGTTGTCATTAGCAAACTTGTTACAACATGTGGCCAACAGCAGGAGAGGCTTATGCCAGAAGCAGGCAGAGCAGTTCCCAGCACCATTGCCGGCGCTGCAAAGGAACAGTTAACTCTTCAGTGATTCATTTACTGTTCAGTGTTAAAACTTTTATTCTGTGATTAGGAAAGATAGCCGTAATGGAAAAATACACGGTTGTCAGATGGTTTTGTTTGGAGAACATTAGAGATTGTTTACCATACTTTGTCCACTGTTGTTCAGTTTGTTTGTTTGATTTGTTGAAAAGGTATATAGTTGAAGTAATGAGCTATGCCAATATGTGGCAGCAGTAGTAAATTTAAACATAGTTATTTTTCTTCGTATTCTGTCACTGAGTCAGTCCACAAAAGATTTTTTAATACTTACATATGCTCTGTTAAACATATTCTAAAATCCGTGATGAGCTATAAATACAAATTTGGTTTACACTTATGTATTAGTTGATGTACAATGATATTCAGAATGTGATTTGGCCTCTCCTTCCAGATACTGTTTTGTTATTGACACCAAATAGATATATAACAATATATAGTCAATTCTTGATTATCCTTGTTAACAAATTGGTCATTATTTTGACAGATTGCCAGACAGCAAGCTGACTTCCCTAAGCCAAACAGAACACACCTCCAGCTCTTCCACTGTTTATGATTTTCCAATTATAGTCCCCACAGGTTTTCTCCTTTTTTGCTTTCCCCTGATGCAACTTGCAAAGAAATTACAGAAATAGGGTATTACATAGAGAATCTGTATATGATCACTTTTCTCATTTTGTTGAATGCACAGTTTAATCAGAAAAAGTAAGAAATCAATCTTTAAAAATATAATTACTTTTAAATAATGGAAATTAATAAACTACAATCAAGTTCCTGACCAGTAGGTCTTTAAGTTCTTAAAGTTTTTTTAAGTTGTAGATAAACTGTAAAATGTTATTTTTTATTTTTACTTTATTGAATTCTGTTTTTAAAAGTTTGACCTTTTACATTTCAAGTAGAAATAAACCCACAATAAAAAGTTAATTCATTTGCATCCTACTGTATTCTCATATTTTAGGGTTACCTTTACAGTTCAGCATTGCAACTGTATGGAGTAGAATTGAATGGAGACTTTTGCCAGTTGCAGGAAATGATCATAGAAAAATACCAGTTTGCTGACAGAATAAAGGTACCATTTTAAATATATATTCTGTTGTTTATAGTAGAGCATAATTTAGCCAAATTTCTTCTGCATTGTTTTTTTCCATTACCATTTAGTCTCCTTATATCTCTGTCCCACAAAAATCAACACACTGTTGTCCGTGACAATGGAAAATCTTTTTAAGATTTTGGTTTTTTTTTTTTAATTTTTTTTAGAGAGAGGAGAAGGGACGGAGAAAGAGAGGGAGAGAAACATCAATGTGTGGTTGCCTCTCATGTGTCCCCACTGGGGACCTGGCCTGCAACCCAGGCATGTGCCCTGACTGGGAATCGAACCAGCGATCCTTTGGTTCGCAGCCCACACTCAATCCACTGAGCTACACCAGCCAGGTGGAAAATCTTTTTGAATCTATTCTTGGTTGCTGTTGTATAGAAACAGGTTTGAGTTGACCTAATATTTTAAAACATTAATAAAGATGAATTGTCATATTCCACTCACATATTTCTCTTCCTCCCCAATTTTATTAGAAAGTAGATATTTTTTTCTTAATTTTCTTCATATCAGCTACAATATTGGTGACGGCATTTTTTACTTTCTAGATGTTGGTTAGAAGTGTATTTAATTAAACTGTAGAAAGTAAGCAAAAAGATTAAGTAACACTCATAGTCTTTCTCTCCTGTTTTCTAAGCTCTCAGGAAGAATTGCAGGTGCCGAAAGATAACAAACAGTTCATAAGGGAATGGAGCCCTGGGTTGGGCTCCAAGAGAAGTTTTCTCTTTTTCAACCTTTTTCATCTCATGGCACACATAAACTAATTACTACAGTTCTGCAGCACACCAAAAATCATAATTTTTGCTAATCTGACAAAAAATGGGTATAATTTTGATTGGTTTACAAAAAAAAGTAATTATTTACCCTTTTTGCTCCAAGTGACCTTTTTTAAAAATCAGGTGCTTCACAGAAGGCAGTATGGTGACTATGAGAAGGAAAGGGGGTTGGGAGAGGAAGAAGAGGGTAGATGGGGAATAAATGGTGATGGGATGGAAGGAGACTTGACCTGGGGTGGGGAAGACACAATACAATATACAGATAGTGTATTATAGAACTGTACACCTGCAACCTATATAATTTTATTAACCAATGTCACCCCAGTAAATTCAATAAAAAAGAAAAAAAATTAGATGCTTGTATGTAAGGATTTCTGGTACCAAGAACTAACCAATCAGATGCAACCTTATTATGTCATGTGACCAATAAGATACAGCTTTGATATATGACCTATATATTTATGGTCCAAGACAGGGCATTCACACCGGATGGCTGTTGTGTTGGCTGTTGTCATTTTTTTAATTTGACAATCTAAGGGAAAAGAGGTCTGTGCCCCTGACTAAATAGTCAGATATTGCATGCTTTAAAAATTCTTGTGGCACACCAGTTGAAAAATCACTGCTATATGTAAAGGGAAAAATAACCCAAAAAAAGGAAAGGAAGTTTTTTGGTCAATGAAGTAATTAACCCTTATTTCAGTAATGATCCTCCACTTTTAATGGCAAAACACTGAATATCTAACAATATCTGGTGTTAAGGTAATCTAATGTTGAAAGTCATATCTCAGTAAGATTAAGGATCTAACCTTGCCCTTTTATACAGAAGGAAATTTCTTCACTTTTTTCCTCCTTCCATCCTTCCTTCTCTTTCGTCTCTCTCTCTCTCATCTTAGAAATAGAGAAGCAAATGATCAAAGCTAATTCACTGTCCAATAATAAATTCATAGATTTTTCTTATAATCTCACATGTATTGAAACAAAACATGACTTTTGCATAGTAAGAATCACATATTAGGACTATCAATTTAATTGGAAATGAGATTTAAAAATTAGGACTTATTAAGATCATAGTTTATAAATGGACAACCAGATACTTTTTTGCTATTTTTAGAAGAGGATGTTAAAGGTGTATAAAATAAATATTTATTAACATTTTAGAAGATATTTACCCCTTGCTTGTCAAAGGAATTATGTGTATGTACACCCATGCACATACTTTCCCAGCTCTGTGGCCATGAGCAGCCCAATGGCAGAAAGCTGTTTTTATACCATTTATTGGCAACCTTAACAGTTAACTTCCTTCCATGAAACTAAAGATAATGATGAATTTGAGGGGCCCTAAGATAACAAAAAGGAATTCTTGGATAATTTTTAAATAATATTTGTTGAAATCAACTAGCCTTCAAGGCTCAGTCTTTACTTTTCTGTTTTGTTTTTGTACTTGTTTGGGTTTTTTGGTTTTTGGGGTTTTTTTAACAGGGCTTTCCTCAGAAGTCTAGGAATCCTTTGTTGTCTGCTCATACTTAAGACTCAGAAACAAAAATGCTAATCAAAGTTCTTTTTTAAAAAATTGAATTTATTGGGATGACAGTGGCTGAAGTTCTGATTGAAGCACTGAAGTGGGATTCTGCGCACTGTGGGCTTCACTGCTGAGTGATCTTGTTTGGGTAATTAATTAGCTGGAAAATATCTGATGAGGAATCATAAGATCTTTCCTCTTGGGCCAGTCTGATTGCCCACAGGAAACCTTTCCAGTCTCCTTACTCCAGGCCAGCAGTATCCTGGGAACTGAGAGGAGTGGGGTTCTCAGCATCCTGTCTGCATATTTCCTTAACTCCCTTGTTTTCAGTATATTATCATTTCCTTTAACTAGGCCTGGTGTCCCTGGCCCAGACACCTTTTTTACCCTTTCTGGAGAACAAACCTCTGTTCTTTTGCTGAAGTAGCAGAAAGGTATATAAGATCTGCCTGTTTCTTAAGTGAACTTTCAACCAAATTATCTTTAGCATTTCTTCTTACTCCGTTCGTTACTCAGAGATAACTGGTACCACCAATTATGAGCCTTTTGGAGATTCTGTAGTATAAACCACTTTTGGTTCTTAACTTTCTATATTTCTGGCTTAGAAATCAGTTTTTTCAGGTCTCCTAAATTCCTTATTACATCCTTTTTTCCTGACATAAATTTTGTGTATGTTATTTCTATTCCCATTCTCCTCATCCTTGTGAGAGTACCCCTTATTGTAATGGGGGTTCAGGAAAGTACAAGAGCCATGTACATGTGTCATATCCATGGAAGACCCATTGATTTAAATTCTTTCTTCCCTTTCCTCCATGCTAAAAGTAAACTTCTCTGCATTCATAGCCTGCTCACTTCCTTTGATGGCAGTTAGAGTTATCAGCATAGCTGTTTTCATTCCATTACTAGATTATGATGTATTTGAAAGCAGATATTGTATCTCATTCATTGTGATATATCTCCCTACATAGTATCTAGTACATAGGAGATACCCATTAGAAATTGGTTAAATTGATTTTGATTGCCTGTGACCTCTTGCATTGTTGGCATTCCAGCTTATCCAGAACCATTCCTTGGGTTTTTTGGGAACCTCTAGAGTAAGCACCTGTCGGTTGCCATAATGGATTGATCCACCTGATTCTTTTTTATCCTGCCTGTGGGGTGAGGTTTGGGGGAGTGAACAGAAATGGGAAAGGAAAAGAAGATATTGTGTAAAAGCTATGTTATATCAGGAGGTTAATTTACATACTTATTTTATATCTAAGCTACATATCTAGAAGATTACAGTGATTGACTATTTTTTCTGCATTCAAAAACATGTCAAAGCTATGCTTCAGAGGTTCTGGGCCACCTTAATTTAAATTATGTTAGCATTTTTATCATTTTAAAAAAGAGGAAATGAATTTTAAAATTAGTCCCAACAACCTCCCGAATATCACACATTTGTAAGGCTGAGTATTTATTGGGAAAGAAATCATGTGATGCGAAGTTGTTAAACTTTTTCTAAAATAAAAGTGTTTTGCTTTGCTCTTGAACAAATAAATGTTTCTTCTTGTTAATCTGTAATCTGTCAGACTTGATGATTGTGGCCTAATTAAGTTTTTGAGGTATATAGTTTTTAAATAAATTGTTTTGTTTGTTTTTTGGACAGATAATACATTCCAGTGAATTTTAGATGAAGAGTCAGGCAAGGCCAATTAATATATTGTATTAAAATTTTATAATTTATAAATTACTTTTATAGTTTTTATGGTCCCATTTGATCTATGAATCAGGACAGATATTATGAATTCTATCTTTTTTTAATATATTTATTATACTATTACAGTTGTCCCATTTCCCCCTTCTCTCCCTTCCACCCTGTACCCCCCTCCCACCCACGTTTCCCCCCTTTAGTTCATGTCCATGTGTCATACTTATGAGTTCTTTAGCTTCTACATTTCCCGTACTATTCTTGCCCTCCCCTTATCTATTTTCAACCTACATTCTATTCTACTTATTCTCTATACCTTTTCCCCCTCTCCTCCTCCCACCCCCCTGCTGCTAGTCCTCCGTGTGCCCTCCATTTCTGTGGTTCTGTTCCTGTTCTAATTGTTTACTTAGTTTCTTTTGATTTTGCTTTAGGTGTGGTTGTTAATAATTGTGAGTTTGCTGTCCTTTTACTATACATGTCTTTTCTTTATCTTCTTTTCTTAGATAAGTCCCTTTAGCATTTCATAAAATAAGGGCTTGGTGATGATGAACTCCTTTCACTTGACCTTATCTGAAAAGCACTTTATCTGCCCTTCCATTCTAAATGAGAGCTTTGCTGGATAGAGCAATCTGGGATGTAGGTCCTTGTCTTTCATGACTTGGAATATTTCTTTCCAGCCCTTTCTTGCCTGGAAGGTCTCTTTGGAGAAATCAGCTGACAGTCTGATGGGAACTCCTTTGTAGGTGACTGTCCCCTTATCTCTTGCTGCTTCTAGGATTCTCTCCTTCGTTTTTACCTTGGCTAATGTAATTATGATGTGCCTTGGTGTGTTTCTTCTTGGGTCCAACTTCTTTGGGGCTCTCTGAGCTTCTTGGATTTCTTGGAAGACTGTTCCCTTTGCCAGATTGGGGAAGTTCTCCTTTATTATTTGTTCAGATACAAACAATTTTTGCTCAATTTGTTGCTTTCCCCCTTCCCCTTCTGGTACCCCTATAATTCGGATGTTGGAACGTTTAAATGTGTCCTGGATGCTCTTAAGCTTTTCCTCGATTTTTTGAATTCTTATTTCATCATGCTTTCCTGCTTGGTTGATTCTATCTTCCTTCTGGTCCACTGTATTGTTTTGAGACTCAGATTCCTTCCTTTCACTATTGGCTCTCCTCCGTGTATCTTCCTGCATCTCTTTTATGGTAACCTGCATCCTTTCATCTAAATTGCACCCAAAATCAACCAGTTCCGTGAGCTTTCTGATCACCAGTGTTTTGAACTGTGCATCTGATAGATTGGCTATTTCTTGGTCGCTCAAAAGGATGAGTCCTGGGGGACTGATCTGCTCTGTTGGATACGTGTCTTTCCCTGTCTCTCCTTTTTTTTTTCCTGGTCTGGTTGCTCTTGTTAGGGTGGGGGGCAGAGCCTTAGGTGTTCACCGGAGCTGGGCACCCCAGTCACTAGATTGTGACGTTATATGTGGGGGCGGGGCGGGAGCGGGACGGGAGGGAACAATGGTGGTAGTTCCGTTCTCCTGGGCTCAGACCCTTCTCAGGGATCCTGGGCTGCGAGCTCTGCCCTGGTCCACAATCGCTGCCTCACTGGGTCCGCCAGCCACAGCTTGCACACTCAGGGATCACCGCTGCGTTCTTGTGCCCGTGATGGCTGTTGCGCCGATTTCGCGCCAGATTTTCCCCGACCTCCGTGCGCCACTGACCCGCACCAGCCCCACGCCCGCCCAGCTCATCTTCTCCTACCAGTCTGGATGTACGGGTCTACTTCAACTTCTTGGCTGTCCGACTTCCATTCAGATAAATCCTCTGTCGGTTCTAGGTGTTATTCTGTCTGTAAATTATTGTCGTAAATTATTGTTGTTCTAATCTTGGTTGTGCGAGGAGGTACGGTGTGTCCACCTATTCCTCCATCTTGCCAGAAATCTGAATTCTATCTTGTTTATGAGGACCTGACTACCGAAGTGTACAAACCTCGTTCATGATGGAGCAAGAACTTGATGACTCTTACAAGTGATAGAGTCTTCCTTTATCTGAGGGGGCATGTTCCAAGACCCCCAGTGGATGCCTGAAACTGTGGATAGTACCGAACCCTATATATATACTGTTTTTTCCTATACGTATATACCTATGATAAAATTTAACTTATAAATGAGGCTTAATAATAACTAGTAATAAAATAGAACAATTATACTGTAGTAAGAGTTATGTGAATGTGGTCTCTCTCTCCAGTAATTTTTATAGTTTTCAGTCCAAACCACTCCTTACTTGTAACAAATGGCTTGGTGTCACTCACTCATTTTAGGGGACCATGTACTGAAGTCTTTGTATAGGCTCAGTGCTTTCTGGCGCAACACGTTGATGTCAATGGGAACAAGTTTTCTGTTAATATCTACCACCCACAAATGTAATGACTTTTCCACAGTAACTAAGCATTCAATGTGTACTGTGGTGATAACTTGCAGTTTGAGATGGGACACAAAACTAGCATAAGTTTCTTTTTCCTTCTTCACAGGTAGAAAGATTTGTTCTTACCATAGATCTTAGCAACCTCAGCATTTCATTTTTTTTCTTTCCTTATTACATCTAGAACTTCCACCTGTTCACTTAAAGGAGGTACTTTAGGGCTTTTCTTTGGCACATCTGAATTGCCAGCATCACTACTCTTTCACTTTGGGGCTGTTATTAAGTAAAATAAGGGTGACCTGAGCACAAGCACTGCAGTCCTGCAACAGTCGCTCCAAGGGCCAGGACAGCTGTGAAGTGACTCATGGGCCAGGAGCATACACAGCGTGGATGGGCTGGGCAAAGGGCGATCCCCTCTGGGCAGGGTGGAGTGGGACAGCGTGAAGTGGGACAGGTGGAGTGGGACAGGGTGGAGTGGGACATTTCTACGTGCTCCTGACAGCAGTTTGCATTTTAAAATTTCATATGAATTATTTATTTCTTGGATTTTCTATTAATATTTTCAGACCATGGTTGACCACAGATAACTGAAACCACGGAAAGCAAAACCATGGATAAGAGGGAACTGCTGTAGTGGGAAAAGCTCCGAACTAGGAGTCAAAAGAGTATATTTATACTATATAAAATATTTCATCTAAAAGAAGAAACAAATTTTCACAATTTTATGGGTTTTATTAGACGTTATCTCCCATAGACAGTCACATTAAATATACTGTCCTTTCTCCCATTTAAGAAGGGTTAACGTTACATATGACCTCACAACATTATTGAACCATAGATATTTCTCCTGTGATTGTATAATAGAGTATCTTTGTTGTCTTAAATGAACTCATTGTTCTTTAGGTACTTCATGCAGACATCTGTACCCAGGATTCCCTTCTACAAAATGCTGATGTTGTTATAATGAATAACGTCTTCGAATATTTTCTTGATGAGGCAGAACAGGCCAGGTATGCCATTTATTCAAGCAAGAAGTCTGTTGTTATCCAGCAAAGTATGAAAAGGGATTGGTAAAGTAGAAATGTTTTCATATTAAACTTTTTTTAAAATGACCTCAGCTGTGAGGAGGTTATATTTAAAAGCAAGGGTGTTCTGTATAAAACAAAAATAAAAATAAACTGTAACCCTCACCGATGTTGCTCAGTTGGTTGGAGTGTCCTGTAGCAGAAGGGTTGCAGGTTCGATTCCCAGTCAGGGCACATTCCCAGGTTGCAGGTTTATTCTCGTACTCTAGTATGGACGCATACAGTCCCTGGTCTGGATGTGTCAGGGAGGCAACCAGTGAGTGCTTCTCTCTCCATTGATGTTTCTCCCTCTTTCTTCCTCTCTCTGAAAACAATGAAAGAGTGTCCTCTGATAAGGATTAAAAGTAAAATTAAATTTTAAAAAATAAGCTAACTTCGTAAAATACTATATCTAATTTTAGACACATAAATTATATCATGACCCACGCATCTGCCTGGAAGTCAGGGATGGAATGAGGTATCATGTCCTAGTGGGCCTCTATACTGATTCTTTTCTGCCTCAGTTTTCTTTTTTCTTTTCTTAAAATCCTCTATCCTATCACAAAATGAAGGGAATTAACTAATGCCTATAAGTGAATATAAAATAAGATATAAGAATATTAACCAAAATTGAGATTAATTATCAAACTTGAAAAATGTTCATGAGGGATAATAGTAGGCTCCTTGAGTTTATTCCACTATTCAAGTAGTGGAAAAATTAACAAATCTGTGATCACTTTTCTGACTTCTCTGCCACAATTTAATGCTTTATGACCCATAAACACCTATAGGTTCCTTTGATTAGAAAATTCCTGTAGTCTCTAGTCTGAGATGCTGATTTTCTGTCTAGTTAGGCTTGCTGAGTTCTTATTTATCATAAGGGCATATGTATAGTCAAGATGCAGGAAAGCTCCTTTCCATAGGTATAAAAGGGAATACACAAGTGGTTGGATTAGTAGATCTCATCAGTAAGAGATCTACCTCAAAGAAATAAAAATGCATATGGTACAAACCATAAACAATTAACACTGAGTAGAATCCTGAATGGCTGACCCTCTTTGTTCTGCCACCTTTTCGCCTTTTATATTCTTCCCCCAGCCACCACGTTCTCACTCACACATGCATACTCACACCCATGACTAGCAGGTTAAGGTCACTACAAAACTGACTATGTAAATAGTTTAAAAAGAAACTACCTCAACAGAAAGCTAATCATATAATTGAAGCTCAGCCACAATGAATAACAATTTTTAGTCACAGGCCAAAGACCAGAAACACAACATGAGCAACTTGTTTTCATCAGAGTGCTCTCTTTTAAGTTTAATTCCCAGTGGACAAAGTATGATTAGCTTTTTACCTTTTAAAATTAATGACCAGTAGCCAAAACATTTCATAATTATTGGAGATGAAATATTACCAAGTTTTTATTGTATAAGAAGTTTTAAAACACTGTAAACTCTTTGGAGATTTATTATAGAAAGAGTTTGAATGCTGAAGAATGATGAAAGCTACTGCTAGACTCAATATTGGAAATGCTGCATGTTAGGATTGTTCTAAAAACTTTCTTGGTGCATTTGTTCACAAACCCTACAGGATTCATTGAGTAGGTATTGGCCACCTGTGTGAGTTCAGTCATTTTTCCTAAATTAGTCTAGTACAATGAGTTCTAAATATAGATAGGTTATTGCCTCTCATGGTTAATTATCTGATCTCCATCTTGAATGCCAGTTGACAGGAGAAAGATTAGAAGATACGGTAAAGCATTCTGATACTGGAATTATTTTGACAAAACTAATCATTTACCCATATCAATTTTATATTGTAGTAAATAAAAGACAATAGATGGCACAGTATATAGCCTCCACAGATCTGCCATCTTAATCAGGATCTGAGAGCAAGTGGAATGGTATTGATATGGGAGTTAGTGTGTAAGAGAAAAAAAATATATCGTAGCCTTGGCTAGTGTGGCTCAGCGGATTGAGCGCTAGCCTGCAAACCAGAAGGTAGCCAGTTGGATTCCCATTCAGGGCACGTGCCTGAGTTATGGGCCAAGTCCCCAGCTGGGGGCATGAGAGGCAACCTATTGATGTATCGCTCATGTAATGATGTTTCTCTCCTCTTTGTCCCTTCTTCCCCTTTCTCTAAAAAATAAATATTTTTAAAAGAAATACATCATAATAATAATGTGTCCTGAGGAAAGGCTCAGCTTTCAGAATAAGTTATATCTCATTACAGGTAACATCTAGATTACAGAGTCATTACGAATTTAAAAGCTTCCTGTATATACCATGACAGTTTACCAGAAACAGCAAGTACTGTTTTGAGAGCCATGCTGAGTATACTCAGCTTCTCCATCCTTATTAAATACATTTGTTAAACACATCATTTTTAAGGAACCACATCAAAAGAAAAAAAAAGAACAGCTCTTGCCCAAACACAGTGATATTTATTAACAAACACTGCTACATGATTTTAGATCTAGCCTGAGGGGGGAAAATCATTTGTATCATTTTGCCCAGTGAATTTTAGAATGTGTTAAACTTAACCATTGCTATAACTAAAATAATTGCAAATGACACAGCTGCCTGTCTGCCCCACTGCAAGAGTTGCACATCCCTGCTTTGCTTGATCATTGCTCCCCAGTAGCGGGGTATGCTGTCAAGACTGTGGAATCCAGTTTGTGTCTGCACTGAAGGTTCATCAGAACCGGTCAGCACTGCCCCCTGACACGTACACATGCACATGGCGTTCAATTGTGCTTTAAACCTGGCTGATCCCACTAAACTTCTCAGGGGTCGTATTGTCCAGAAGGCTTTCCACTGAATATTTATGACAAAGTATGATTTCACTTTTAATGTTATTTTAAAAGATGTAATCTACATATTACATACCGTTATTGTTAGTTTTTGCTTGGTGTCTGGCATCTGTGGACTTTCCCCATGACTCTCCTCTGCCCTGCAGCCCACTTTGATTCTGCAGAACCATTTTTGACACGCTCTGAAGAATGTCAGGGCCTCTAACTGCTGATGCAGCTTTGACTTGTAAATTGGTCTTGAAACTGAGCTTTGGTTTACAGTGCCTTGTATAAACCGAAACACGATCCTGTTAAATCTTATCAACACTGTAACATCATAATTTTGTCAACACTCCTTCAGGCACTGAAGAATTTACTAATTTCTAGTATGTTGTTGTCCTGTTTTCTTCAGGAAAACATGTTTTGCCCACCTGGATTTTGAGATACCACCTGTACAGCATTTTCTTTTGTCATCCTCATTTTAAAAAATTTTTTATTTATTGATTTCTCTCTAGAGAGAGAAAAGAAGGGGGAGAGAGAGAGAGAGAAACATTGATTTCCTGTTTCACTTATTTATCCAGTCATTGGTTGATTCTTGTGTATGCCCTGACCAAGGCTTGAACCAACAGCCTTGGTGTACTGGAACAACACTTTAACCAACTGAGCTACCTGGCCAGGGCTGTCATTTGCATTTTTTAAAAAAGTATCTGATGTCTAGTAAAACCTAACATATAGTTTTCAATGTGTTGTAGAGCCTGGGAATTCATCAGCCATAATGTAAGGAAACAAGGATCATTATTAGTAACAGTACCAAGTCTTGAAGAGTCTCTCTCAGGTCTTCAGGTATGTAAACCTTCCCAGCATTTTTATTGTCAAAACTTTTCTTCTGTGTTTTTCTGATAGCTGTTTCAATATTCTAGAAATATTGTCTGAATATAGTGATAGACAATAGGAAGAATAGCAAGAACTTCTGGCATAAGAACTGGTTTGCAGTTTAACTGGCCTCAAGAGCTCTCACATTGTAATTCTTGATTCATACTCCTTTGCTTCTCTCCACCATTGTTCCAACTGAGCCTTCCCCTCAGCACCGTCTCTGTTACAGTTTTAGGATAACAAATGCTATTACATGTTTGTAAGAGGCTTTGAACACCCACATCATAACTTTTTCCCTTAGAACAAAAGGAACAGAGTTATGCAATGTTCTATAATCAAATAAGTAACCTGGAGGCTTCTAGGTCAGTCTGGAATCTTGCATAAACCACTTTTCCTCAGATTCTTCATATAAAATGAAGCTGATATTTAGTAATAAGATTCTACTCCATAAGTTGATCTTTATATAAAGGTTAATTAGTATTGGTAAAGCTCTTTAAGATCCAGATGAAAGGTACTGTTGTGTTTCTTAATACAGACTATTATTATTTTCTTCAGTAGTGCTTTCCTTATATATAAGCACCACCAAATTTAAGCATATATCTTTTTCCTTTAAAAAAAACTAAAAAATCATTAATACCTTTTAAAAAATTTTTTTCAGTCATCTAAATTACAAAAGTAATTCATGTTTTCCATAACATGGGAACTAATCCATAGATAGAATATATCCACAGAAGATGTTAGTCTCCCCAGTTCCCTACCACTTAATTTTTCCCCGTAAGATCCCCATTCCATAGGTGTGTGATCCTGCCGTACTTTTCCATACTCGTGAAAACATATCCTTTAAAATATGTGATCTCCAATTTAGAATTTCTATATATAATATCTTGAAATAAATCAGTTACTTTACCAAAATAACAACTTTCACACTAAATACACAAATCTATCTAGATAATCATAGGAAAATAATATTTATGAAAGAGCCCTTATACATAAATTCTTGAATAACTTTATTGCTGTCCTATTTGATGAAACTTCTTTAGACAGATAATATGTCCATTGGCAGCCCCAGAATTTCTGTGTCACGGCGACGCAGGTGTGCACTGTGAAGGGCAAGGGCCCCACAGAGGTTACAGAGAGAGATTAGCCCTGAACGCATCCCCTCAGCACCGTCTCTGTATAGACGAGCGGTTTTTCTGTCTTCTCTCTGCATTCCCATTGTTGCTTTAGTCTTTTTGTTTAAGCCTAATGATAATTATTAGGCTATTTACATTAAAACAATTATTCTATTCCATATTTTCTTTATTCTTTAAAATTCCCAAATCAGAGTAAATTAATTTAGTCCAAGAATCTAGACTGTTTAGTACCACAAAGAATTGTTTGTGTGGCAGGCACCGTGTAGAACTTAGTCCTGCTCATTGTACTAAAAGTCTGTTGTGTTCAGTTACATAGTCAGGATTTCTTCAAGAAAATAGGATCACTCTGCATTTTCATGTTTGTTTATCATCTTTTTTTCCAGGTTAATATACAGTTACCTTTCTGGGTTGAAGAGGTGCCACTGAATTATGATGTGTACCCAGAAAAGGACATCGACAGGGAAGCTCTTGAACAAATACATTTATATAAGATTCTCTAGTACTAAAAGAGTCCTACCTAAGTGTAATGTTTTTTGAGTATATTTAAAAATAATGAAAAAGACATATAACCCCAATACTCTTAACACATATTTTTTCTTTGTATTTTTCTAGCCTTTGTACATATGTTTACGTATTTATAAATGGTGCATATGTATATATACAATTTTGATTTGTGTATAATATAATTAAAATATTTATCTGAAAAGATGTGATTTTCCTCTGGTTTCTTTTATTCTGTTACAAATATAAGCATGTCTTCATTTAGTCACTAACTCTGTCTACCAAGTCCAGATATGACAAAAAAAGGAGAAAAAAAAGACTAGACGTAGCTTCAAAATATCAAGAAAAAAGAGTAAAGGGAAGGGAAGTTCCATTGTATCCCAATTACTAGATCTGTTCTTTAAGGTTCCTTGGACACAGCTTTAGCTGAGAGTCTAGCACAGGGTCTAAAATAAAAAATAATTACAGTTGCTAGGGACAAACAAAGCTAAAAAGATAGCCTCCAAAATATAGAGATTATATCTAGGTGGAACAATTACTGGTAATTTTCTTTTCTGTGCTTTTCTGTATTTATTCATTTATTTATATTTTTCTATAATGACTATTTCTCAGAAAGAGCAAAACTTTTTTTAAGAATACAAGGAAACATCAAAACTTGAACACTTAACTGGTTCCAGTAATTTCATATTTAGTATTCTATTTAAATTGCTTTTTAAAACGAAACTAACCCACATTTAGGAATTGTAGGACCTTTTGCAGATCTGTTGAAAGAGTTTATCATATGTTTTTTGTAATTACCTGCTTATGAAAAAGAATTTGCAGTAGCAATCAATTCTAACTTTGAAAAGGCAGTTATTGGTCAATAGGTGAACAAAATGCTAAAAATAAAAAGACAGATACTTGGAACTTTACTTTTCCTGTTGATCCTAATAAGTTTAATATTTAGGATCTGGTAAAATACTGAATATCACAATACATCCTGGAACTCCAATAACTTCTTATTCATACAAACATTATTAATTCCTGCAAACCCATCAAACATTCTTACCATGCTAGTCATCCAAAAAGAAGCTGAAGCACATTTAGGAAGTCTCTAACTACTTCTGGCATCTCAGTAACGATTGGTGGATGTTGCCAGAACGTTATGCAGGTTTTCTGAGGTTTTGGAAAAAGATTTTTAGAAAAGGAGAAAAATTACAAGTGTTTCTAAATAGCTTGTAGCTTTGAGTCATGTGATTATTTTATACATAGTTGTGTTTATTGGTTTATTGTGATAATATATTTAGACACCTAAGTTTCACATACAACAAACAATACTAACTAGCAAATAGTGAGAGCATTACATAAGATACACATAGTAATCATCCATGAAAACATGAGTTCATTAGCAATATAGCACATAATTATAAACATAGGAGTTAGGAATTCCACTTTATGCTATAGCTGTTTTTTTAATCTTCGGCCAAGGATATGTTTTTTGATTTTGGAGAGAGGAAGGGAGAGGGAGAGAGAGACATCAATGTGATATAGAAGCGTCAAGTGGTTGCCCCCTTATGTGCCCCAACCAGAGATCGAACTGGCAGCCTTCTGGTGTACAGGATGATGGTCCAAATAACTGAGCCAGCAGGCCAGTGCTTTACCTATTCTCAAGAAACTGTATTTCCTAAACTCTGAATCTCAGTTGCCCTAGTGCTTATTTGAGTGTTCTTCGGAAGCCCGAACCTCTAAAGCAAAATATGCTGCTGGGCTCTTGGCAAATACCAGAACTCCCATTCTAGAATGCCCCGGACAGGACAGGAGAAGAAAAACGCTAGCAACACTTGGGATTATGAGGGGAGAAATCTGTAAACCTAGTTTCAAGTCATCCAGCTCCTCCTCTGTAAAATAGAAGTATTCAGCTGTCATTAGTGGAAGGTAGTCAAAAATACAGATGAGAAGTGGTTGCCATAGGTATATGGTTAAAATTACAGAAATAAGGGCAATTGTTTAAATATTGTCACTGCTATAATTTTAGACATTAAAGTGAACTATGGATCTTTAGTTGATGGAATGAAAAAAGGTAGAAACAGTCTAAAATATTGGAAAGTATTCTGCATAATAGGTATATACTAGCATGTTTAAATAAATGCCTGAAGCAAATATTAGAACTATAGGATATTGAGGAGATATTCCTATACCAGTATTCATAATACACATGTGGAATTACTTAACTTTATCTTTAATGTCCATATATTTGTCTAGAGACAATAACTGTCATTAAAAAGGCTAGGTCCTTAGAATTTTTGGTGTTGGAAGTTACTCACTTCTCACCGTTTGTGGTTCCCTCAATCCCCCTCCACCCTGCAATTTGCCTGCAGTGTGTCTCAGAAGGCTTGGTGCGGGAAGAAGGTAGTAGAGTTAGATATTTTTATATTTCAGCAGCCGAATGAAAAATACACAAAACAAAAACATTTTTACGTATAGCATTACTTGTGCTCAAACTAAAAACATTACGGTTACAGTAAATGTTCAAATTATTTAGCTCTTTACCTCATAAAATATATAACAAATTTGATAGAAAACAGAAAATAAAGTTGCTTAAGAACATTAGGACTTTTTCCTGCCAATTTTCCTTTAAAATTATTCAACTGCACAGAACTTCTGCAAGTTTTGTCACCTCGTTCTCTTATCCAGCCTCCAGTCTCCTCTACTGATGCAGATGCCCTTGAGGTCCCATTTGGGGACACCACAGGTTAAACCTTCCAGAATATCATAAAAACTACATAATCAGTAGACATTGTAAGATATTTTCTATTGATGGTGAGTTTACAGTTGTGCAACTACTAATTGCACTAACTAATCGTACAAATGTGTATTAAGCTCACACCATATGTCTAGTACTTCTAGTACTTTGTCACTCTCTGCAGATACAACAAATGGTACACTTGGTTCCACCCGAAAGGTGCATTAGTTTATTTGTTTTTATTCATTTATTTTTGTTACAAAAGAGAAATGTCATTTTATTCAGTACATAGTAGCAGGTTTCTGGAGCTGAACTTGAAGGCAAGCTCTTATCTAGCCCCCCAACTGAAACTGGGGAATGGTAAAGAGATTTAAAATCTGTGGCACCAGCAGGGACACGTTAGTGTAGGTATTGGATGAGGAAAGATGTTCTTGGTAGAAGGAACAGCCTGTGCAGAGGCATTTAGCATAATGAGTACTTCCTTTTTATATATCTAGATCTATATCTTCATTTGCAGTTTATATTCAATACTATTTTGTATTAGTTTGTACAGCATAGCAGTTAGATAATCCAATACTTTAAAGAGTGTTCCCCTTGGTATTTCAGTACCCATCTGGTACCATACAGAGTTATTACAATATCATTGACTATATTTCCTATACTATACCATAATGACTATTTTCGTATGACTAGAGTCCAGAGCAGGTTAACAAGAGGTTGGTGAAGTATATGCATGACAGGTCAGGAAGGGCATGGTATGCTAAGCAAACAAGACCACATTTTATTCTGAGAGTTAGAGTGAGCCATTAAAAGATTTTAAGTGGCATATTGATATGGCCACAATAAAATTATAGAAACATGAATCTTGTCTAGGATGATTAAAGGTGGGAAACGAGACGAGGGGACATCAGGAAGTCACTGTGATGGTTCAGTGAACCCAGCAGGAATGAACCAAGAAGGCAGTTCTGGGGATGGAGGGAAAAGAAAGGTGCCAGGAGGTATTTATGAGGACTGGGCACTTTTATGGGGATTACATAAATCCAGAAGTGAAGAGAGTTTAAAAATTACATTTATGAAGATATATAAGAAAATCAATATGGCATGGCAGCAAATTTATTAGGTCAAGAGATAAAAGCAAGAAATCTACTGAATGGAATCTTACACTGTCAGCATAAAAAACAGTTAAATACTAAGTATAGGGCCAAAAAAGAATGCTGGGAGGCAAATGCTAAGACAATAGATTGAAAAGGAACCTGCCAAGGATGAAATACATACAGAAGATAACAAGGATATTAGCACTGAAGTGAAGGATTTGAGTGTGGCATAAAATTCCAAACATTCATCATGTTTCATTCATCATTCATTCATCATTCTTATTCTAAATAAATAAGAATCTCTCTGAGAAAAAGAACACTTAAGGGTTTCCCTGAGTACATGCTAGCACTGTAAAAGATTTCTGCTTTTAAGAAATTTGTTCTGGCCGGTGGTGGCTCAGTCAGCTGGAGCATTGTCTGGCAACCAAAGGGTTGCAGGCTTGGTTCCCAGTCAGGGCACATACCTAGGTTGTGGGTTCAATCCCCAGCCTGGTGCATATGGAAGGTAAAGGCATGTTACTTGCAACAGTGTTATGTTTCCCTCCCTTCTTCTCTATTAAAAAAAAAAGGCAGTGAAAAAAAAGGAGAAACTCATTTCCCAGATACAGTATTAATGAAACAGGCCTTGGAACTTGGCTACTGTTAACTTCCCTAGACTTGTCCAGGTGCCTTAAGCAATTCACTAATTTTATTTACTTTTAATTTTTCAATTACGGTTTACTTCAATATTATTTTGTATTAGTTTCAGGTATACAGGCAAACACTTGTGAAGCATTCCCTCCCTTTTCTCTGGTATTTTCAGTACCCACCTGTTTCACCCAGTCCTCACCTCTGGCATCCGTCAGTCTGCTCTCTGTGTCTATCACCGTTTCTATTTTGTTTATTTGTTTATTTTCTTTTTGTTCTTTAGATTGCACATATAAGTGAGATCACACGGTACTTGCCTTCCTCTGACTCACTTATTACAAACACTTAGCATTATACCCACTAGGACCGTCCATGCTATCACAACTTTAGGCTGCAGTTTATCCCCTTGTAAAATAAATATTTTTGTATCATGAGTTTCACAGAAGTATTAGGTGTATTAGTGGAATGATAAACACCTTGAGATACACACATGGAAGAGCACAAAGAGAATACAAATTGTAATCGGATTTAGTCTCTTCTTCAAGAAAATTAATATAGTATTCATAATTGCATAATATTCAAGGAGCCTTATTTCCAAGAGCACTGAAATTCAAGTTGCTCTTTGCTAACAACAGTGATCATCTGGTTAAATTTTCTGAAACTTGTTGGTTTTCTCAAATTTATACTTTCTTTGAGGGAGATAAGGAAAAGAAAAATATGCCCAAGGTAACTTCCTAGTAATAAACTGAATATGGATTACTGAAAATGTAATCCTGTAGACTGAGAAGAAAAAAATGTATGAAAAAATCTCAACTGAATGTAATGGCAGGGAAAGATCAAAAGCCATGAAATCAGTTCCCAAGCAAGCTCTAGGAAATATGAAAACACTCTCATATTGACCTAAATCTAAAGCAGACTCCTAGACCAGAAAGGTGATATATATTTAAATGCTGAGCCCCCAAAGAGAATTTTCAGAAAAACAAAGACCTACAATTTATTGACACATACTTTATACACAAAATATTAGCTACTGATGACAATAACCCCAGTGAAGTAGGGACTGTTAACCCCATTTAATAGATGAGTAAACTGAGTTTTAGTGAAGGTGAGAAACTTTCCAAAAGTTGTACAGCTAGTAATTAGCAGAGCCAGGATTCAACCGCATTTTCTATCTGAACTCCAAAGCCTATGTTCTTTTATGCTGCCTCTCTATTAAAAATTTCATAACTTAATATTAACCTAGAGGAGAAATCTTCATTTTGCCTTTGGATCCCTGTTCATGTGAGAGCTGTTTCAGTATTTGTCAAATGTGTGAGCTCTAACCGACTGATTAAAATCTATGGGCACTTAAGCCAAGAGGAAAAATGACAACTAAGTCATAGTTCAAAATGCATTGCTCTTTAATGAAAGGGGCACATGATAGCTTTAATATTATAATTGTCATTGCTTAATACTATGAATATAATACCTTAGGTGGAAATTATTAATGTGATTCTATTTTTACATTGAAATTTACCTATATAGAAAGCAGGTTCAGTCTCTTCCCTTTTTTTTTTCCATTTAGTAAATTGTTTATACATTATAAGATAATACCCAAACTTTTCAAAAGTAACTGAAGACTTAGAAATTGGCCAAGATTCTAGCTGGTCGACAGGTGAACTATTAGAGAAACTATATATAAATGATTTACTTAAAACAATGTCTCAGTTTTGGGGCTCCAGCTTTATTTTTTCCTTGCCAAACAGAAATTATTATTTAGCTCAAACTGCAAGGTGAAAATAACAGGAACCATTCTTTCTGTTGGAAGATGAAGAATTTGGAGAAGCACAGACTTTTAGAGTTAGAAGATATCTCTGTATAATCTAGTCCAACTCTATTTTCTGAGAGAAAGAAAATTATATTTGGAGCTTCTTTGCAAACAGGGAAAAAGCAAATTCCTTAAAATGTATCTGCATTCTGGCAACATGGGGCCAACAATTTATGGTCAAATGAAATTTGAAAAGTATTTTAGGTTAATGTTGAGAAATTAGAACCTTCCTGCCTTGCTGGTATGAATATCAAATGGTGCAGATGCCTTGGAAAATAGTTTTGCAGTTCCTCAAAATGTTAAACACAGAGTTACCATATGACCTAGCAATTCCACTCCTAGGTATATACTGAAGAGGAAGGAAAACATGTATCCAACATATAAACTTATAACAAATGTTTATACCACATTATTTATAAGAGCCAAAAACTGGGGTAGGGGAAACAAATATTCATCAACTGATGAATGGATAAATAAAATAGATAAATGTAATAAAATTCAAAATAAAAAGAAAGTACTGATCCTTTCTACAACATGGATGGATCTTGAAAACATTATTTCAAGTAAAAGAAGCCAGTCACAAAAGATCACACATTGTATAATTCTATGTATATGATAAGTCCAGAACAAGCAAATCCATAGAGACAGAAAATATATTAGTTGTTGCTTAGGGCTGGAAAGGGGACAAAGAAAGGATGGAAAGTGACTACTAATAAATGCATTCTTTTCAGGGTAATAAAAACAGTCTAAAATTTAAATAAGAAAGAAAAAAGTCTAAAATTAGATGGTGATAGTTGCACAACCCTGTGAATATATTGGGCCAAAAAGTCTGTGGTGTTTGGGTTTTTTTTTTTCTATTAAGATGGCTCTATTAGCACTTAGTTATCCTTACTTCATTAAAAACAATTTTGTTAGCCCTGGCTGGAGTGGCTCAGTGGATTGAGTGCCATCCTGTGATCCAAAAGGTTGCTGGTTTGATTCCCAGTCAGGACACATGCTGGGGTTGTGGGCCAGGTCCCTAGTAGGGGGCGTGTGAGAGGCAACCACACATTGGTGTTTCTCTCCGTCTCTTTCTCCCTCCCTTCCCCTCTCTCTAAAAATAAATAAATATATACATAATTTAAAATAAATAAAATATATACATAATTTAAAAAATTGGCCCTGGCTGGCGTAGCTCAGTGGATTGAGCGCGGGCTGGGAACCAAAGTGTCCCAGGTTCGATTCCCAGCCAGGGTACATTCCTGGGTTGCAGGCCAGAACCCCCAGCAACCGCACATTGATGTTTCTCTTCCTCTCTCTCTCTCATCTCCCTCCCTTCCCTCTCTAAAAATAAATAAATAAAATCTTTAAAAAAATTGTTAAATTGTCTTGTGATAGCTGTCATATCAGTGTACATTAAAAAATAAAATTGGTGAATTTTTGTGTATCCATTCTAATATTGAAAATGGAGGAAAAGCAACATTTTCAGCATATTGTGCTTTATTATTTAAAGAAAGGTAAAAAATGCATCTGAAATGCAAAGAAAGATGTGTGTAGTATATGGAGCAGGTGCTGTGACTGATTGAACGTGTCAAATGTGGTTTGTGAAGTTTCATGCTGGAGATTTCTCACTAAACAATGTTCCACAGTTGGATAGACCAGTTGAAGTTGATAGCGATCAAATAAAGACATTAATTGAGAACAATCAATGTTATACCATGCAGGAGAGAGCTGATATATTCAAAATATCCAAATCAACAAAGTTATTGGTGAAAATGAAAAGCGTGTCTTTAATTTTATGGAAAAAAAAAAACTAAACAGACTTTTTGGCCAACCCAATACTTAAGAACCATGGAATTGTACATTTTATGTGGTTGAAATTATATATTGTATGGTGTGTGAATTACATCTCCATAAAACTTTTAAAAAGAAAATGGGGTGAAAAAAAGTATGTTAGGTTGTAAACAATGCCTGTGGCTTTATCTTTATAACAGCAGGGTAACTATTTACCACAAATATGCTTATATTACGAAATCATAAAATGAGAAGACTACCTATACTTAGTTTAACAAGTGCATGCTTCCAAGAAATAAACATATACCTTTATCGTCAATATTTGACAAAGGAGGCAAAAACATACAATGAGGCAAACATAGTCTATTTAATAAGGCTTTTGGGAAAATTGGGTAGATGCATGGAAAAAAACTAGACCACCTTCTTATGTCGCGTACAAAAATAAACTCAAAATGGATTAAAGACTTAAGTATTAGACTCAAAACTACTGAGACAATAACCTTCTGAAGATGCTGCTCTATGCCCTACATGTTAGGTATTTCCACTCTTTCTTGCTGGAACACAAATTATTCCTGACCCTGTATGACTCCAAGTTTTATTCTGCTTATTCTTTCTCCAGTATTGGTAGTTTTCTCACATACATATACTAATCAGAAGTCAGCTGAAGACTCAACAGGAACCCTCCAAGCCCTGTGTTTGTATAACTCTCTCCTCTGGTTTTCACCATCAAATTCTGATACTTGTGTTTCCTCTACTCAGAGGAGTGGTTGAGGTCTGTGGGTTTCTCCTCCCTATGCTGCAGCATGGACAACTTCCTGCAGTCAGGGGCCATTATAAAACTAACCGTGTTTGTTTCCTTCTCAAGAAATCACTGTCCTGCACTACCTGCTATCTGATATCTGAAAACACTTTATATATTTTGCCCAGTTTTTAAATTTCTTTAAGTGAGAGATTAAATCTTGTCCTTTTTAAACCGTTCTTGCTGGTAGCAGAAGTCACACCACAATTTTTTTTATTTCCTAACAGTTTCTTAGTCAAATAAATAGTCAAAACTTAAATTTTGTAAATCATTTCACAAGATAGAGGAAACTAAAAAAGGGGGAAATGAGGGAAAAGCCTAAAATGAACAGCTGAGAAGTGAGAAAAATAATCATGCTACTCTGCCATAATGTAGTACTAGCTAATAATTAAGCGACTTAAGTAATGCCTCAAAGGCTTTTGGAACACAGGTCAAAATTATTTTAATCATCCTTGGCTGGAGTGGCTCAGTGGACTGAGCACCGCCCTTCAAACCAAATGGTCACCAGTTCAATTCCCAGTTAGGGCAGGGGCATGTAAGAGGCAATCACACCTTGATGTTTCTCTCCCTCTCTTTCTCCCTTCCCCTCTCTCTAAAAAGAAGTAAATAAAGTATTTCATAAAATTATTTTAATTGTGTATTATATCTTGATTTTACAGCTTTAAGTATTAAACAGATTCTAGGACTAGCAGCTTTTTAAAAACCCACCTTTCTACTGCAATTTTGTTCATAAATAAAATTTGAGAAATGTACTTAACATAATGGAATACATTAGTATAAAACTTAATTTTCAAGTAGCTAGTTGTTACTCTAATGAAGCCAATAACAAGTAGGATCATTATTTACATTACGTTACAGAATAACAGAGCAGAGAAAGCAACTCAGAAGAAATATTTTTTAAAAAACTTTCAAAGTGAATAATAAATATTTTCTCCCAGGAGTATTTTTTTAAGTCACCTTAGATGAGTTATCTCACATTTTTTCAAAGAAGAAAAGGAATCACCTTTGGTGTGCAAAGTTTCCAACACAGTTTTCGTAAAGGACAGTGCAACTCAAAAGGGGTTATAAGACAGTGACCTCTCCAAAAGGCTTCTTGGACCCCGATCACCTAAAAGCTGTATTGTCAGCTTTCCTGTCAAATGGATGAAATGGGCCCAGAAGGGTGCCTCTAGAAGGCACAGTAGAAATGTCACTATGTAAGGGTGCCAATGGACTGGGAATGTGGTTGTTATTCTCTACTAGTTGCCCAACAACAAAGCATCATCTGCCCCTTTCTGAGGCTCCCAATGACCCCCACCTCTTGGTATAATTTCTTCCTGTTGGAAATTACAGCAGGATCTAGTAACTTATTTCTCTCTTTTTTAAAGATTTTATTTATTTATTTTTAGAGAGGGAAGGGAGAGAGAAAGACATCAACGTGCGGTTGCTGGGGGCCATGGCCTGCAACCTAGGCATGTGCCCTAGGAATCGAACCTGCGATGCCTGTGACTGGGAATCGAACCTGCGATGCCTGGTTCGCAGCCTGCGCTCAATCCACTGAGCTACGCCAGCCAGGGCAACTTATTTCTAATGAATATGACAAAGTGATGGAATATTGTATCTGAGATTAGATCACAAAAGACTGTGACTTTCTTCTTTCTCTCTCTCTTTTGCTCTCACTCATTCTGAACTACCCAATGGATAGATCTAGAAAAGCCTCAAGCAACAGCTAGTGAGGAACTGGGGCCCTCAGTGCAACACCCTGAGAGGAACTAAATCTTACTAACATCCTCCTGAGTAAGGTAGAAATGGACCCTCTCCCTGTCAAGCATTAAGAAGACTGTAACCACAGCCAGCACTTGATTGCAGCCTTGGGAGAGACCCAGAGTCAGACAACCCAACTAACCCATGCCTAGCTTCCTCTGTGAGATACATGCTTACTGCTCTAAGTCACCAAGAGGTAGTTTGTTATACAGCAATAGATATCTAATATATATTTCATTTGATAAATATTAACTTACCCCAACTCACCTTTCATTCAATCAAAGAAGAAATTAGCATGCATCTGAGAACATTTCTCCTTTACCCAGTCAAGGTAGTTATTACCCAGGAAGAAACTTTACGTACTTGCCAAATGATTGTGTCATGATTTCACTTTTGAGTTTAGAAATTAATCTTAAAGAATTATAGTTTTCAATCATATTTTTCCATTAAAAATAAGATTCTATTTTTATAATCCATAGGTATCTAATTAGTTTCTATTGTTCTGACAAATAATATACTGCTAGCTCTGTAGGAACAATGCTCAATTCTGGAAATAAGTATTCTGGAGTAGAAAGTAGCATAGCTGTGGACTTGAATAGACATGTTGTATTTAATTAAATGGCCCGCATTTTGTGAAAGCTCAGCTGCAGAACAGAGAATCAAATAGACAATTCTCAGTTAATTTAAGAAATCATTCTCAAGCTATTATTATTCTTTAAAATCTATACATTTTACACACATTTTGGTATGTATGATACATTTCATTATAAAAATGGGGTTAAAAAGCCAAACACGCTTTCTGCCTTATATTTAAGACTGGTGAAAATTCAAGTTTTAAAGGGTACATATGGAACCACTTCAAAAAAAAAACTGTTTTCTAAGATTCCATTAAGTTTAACCTATTTTAATTAATTCTCCAAAAGTTGTGTAAGTTACCTATTTACTGAATCACTTAGTCTGGTCCTTTAGGTTTAATTAATCCTTTAGTTTTAGATGATAAAAACTGAGAAAACAAAAGTTGAAGAGAAGCCCACAAAGTCAGAAAAAGAGAAATTGCTCTTGTAATTATCTTTTGTTTCCATTTTCTGTAGGTTTAAACATCTGCCCACTTAGATTGATGATCAGACCTTTCTCAAATGTTCAGTCAGAACCCCAAGTGCTACCTTTGACACTGATACTATGAACCCCACTATGCCTTTATTGCTCATTCTGAGTTTTAACTGTTACTACTAATATCTAATTACATCATTAATTGGACCAGGAATGGATGCTACCAGTTTAAAGTTTGGAGTTAGATTAAACTTGGTCTGTTTTAGAACTGGATGTCTTTAGAACTTTTGTTTATAGTGTGTTTTTAAAAATAAAAAATTGTATTTACTTAGAAGCATTCAGAATGTCAACAGCTGCAACTTTCTTTTGCAATTATAGAGTGGTATTCAGTCAACAGGACAATTATTTCATATAAACTGCATCAGAGACAACTGAAAATGAAAAAAACTACCATCCCCATATATAACTAATTTGTGCTGTGCACCAACAAGAGCCTGCTTGAAATTTCCATGCCAGTTTACAACCCCCATACTGTACCAGGCAAGGTTCACGGCTATGGAAAACACCACCAGGAAAGAGTTGTCTAAAGACACATTTGGTAGTGTATTAACTGTACAAACAAAGACTCTGTACAGTTCAAAAACAAATCTTACACAGCCTTACATTTCCATTTTCTTTAAAAGAAGTGAGTTGTGAGTGAGTTGTGAGAAGTGAGTTGTGTACAGGAGGATTAAATGATTTATAGACAAGAAAAAAAAAACTGCAGTACAGCCAACATATTCATCATCATCATCATCATCGTCGTCGTCATCATCTTCATCTTCCTCACCTTCCTCTTCTTTTTCTTGCTTTTTCCAGCCTTGATGACTCCCTTTATAGTGTTTTTTAATAAATTCACTGCTTTTACTCCTTTAAAAATAATGGCTCTATTTTTCATTTCTTCAACAAATATTTTTAGACCTTTTGCTACATATCTGGAATGGTACAGGATAGGAGTGCCACAGTGAAAAAGACAATTAAGCTCACAGTCTTAATGGAGCATAGATCCTGCCTGGGGGAGGGGCGAGGATGGGGAGTGCTAGACAAGTCAAATAAATTACCAACCAAAATTTTGTTTGATATGATCTTCTTAATAACATATGGCCTATTGATATTCAAGGAGTATTATATATATTTTATGTACATCTCTATATTGCTGTATATCTAACACAGGTTTACAATCAAGTGACAATATACTCATGTTTCCTTTTCTAAGTTTGTCTTGACAGATTAAATACACACACCTATGATATCTATACATTATATAATCAACATCTTAAATAACAGCTTGGAAATTTCTCAGTGACTGATTGCACCACACTAAAAATCATGATATATACCCTTACTGACATACTCATTGAAATGAGATGGAATTAACCCTTATCATACATATACTCAAAAAAACTTTCTTTAAGTAGATCTGATCTTTCAGTCTATTTATATTTAATGAAAATGATGAAATCTGTTATCACCTCTGAAGGAGAGAAGATTCAGGTGAGAAAGACCTGTGAAGTCCACCTGGAGCAGACTGCTCAGTGCCGTGTGGGAGGCACTTAACAGAAGCACCCTGAAGATGAAAAGAACTGCCCAGAGCTTTCATCCCTTTTGATCTATGTACGTGTCTCACATGACAAGGTATGACACCATCTGAAGCACAAACTTGCCCTCTCCCGTCCAAACACCACAGTGGCAGGATACAATGGGTCAGAGCACCACCTCTCTTTCTTGGGATGGCATGCCAGGGAGAAGAATCTCTGTTTTATAATTTTCCACATCTTCAGAACAAATCAAGCTCTCAAATAAGAGATCTTGTCACCCCTAGAAAAGTACTACCTGTCAGATAGAAGATCCTCATATTTGGCTGATAGGAGTGTCATAAAAGCTTTAAAATGTTTAAATACCTTGACTAAGCAATTCAATTGCTAGGAATTTAAGAAAATCATTTGATGTTTATAAAAATGGTTTGTGTATCATACTTTACTACAGTATTGTTTATAATGATTAAATATTGAAAACAAACTAAATGTTCAATGGCAGGAATTAAGTACAGAGCATCCATATTCTGGAACAGATAGTCAGGTATAGGAGAATATTTCAGGATGTGAAAATATTCACCATATATTATTAGATTAAAAATTATGTTAAACAAACAAACAAGGTCATAGACACAGACAACAGTATGGCAGTTACCTGAGGGACAAGGACTGGGGGAAGGATGAAGAGGGTAAAGGGGTCAAACACGCATATATGGTGATGGGAGGAAACAATGCTGGGTGGTAGCACACGATGCATAATACAGATGATGTATCAGAAATTGTATATCTGAAACTTTTTTAAAGTATATTTTATTGATTATGCTATTACAGTGGTCCCATGTTTTTCTCCCCTTTTTCCCCTTCTGTCTTGATCCCCTCCTCCAGCATCCCCCCCCCCTTAGTTCATGTCCATGGGTTGTACATACAAGTTCTTAGGCTTCTCCATTTCCCATACAATTAACCTCCTCCTGTCTATTTTGTACCTACAATTTATGCTTCTTATTCCCGGTACCTTTTCTCCCATTCTCTCCCCTGCCCTGCCCTGCTGATAACCCTCCATGTGATCTCCATTTCTGCGATTCTGGTCCTCTTCTAGGTTGCTTAGTTTGTTTTTGTTGTCTCTTTTTGGGGGTTCGATTGTTGATAGTTGTGAGTTTGTTGTCATTTTACTGTTCATATGTTGATCTTCTTTTTCTTAGATAAGTCCCTTTAACATTTCATGTAATAAAGGCTTGGTGATGATGAACTCTTTTAACTTTACCTTATCTGGGAAGCACTTTATCCACCCTTCCATTCTAAATTATAGCTTTGCTGGACATGGTAATTTAGGTTGTAAGTCCTTGCCTTTCATGATTTGGAATACTTCTTTCCAGCCCCTTCTTGCCTACAAGATTTCTTTTGATAAATCAGCTGATAGTTTTATGGGAACTCCTTTGTAGGTAACTGTCTCCTTTTCTCTTGCTGCTTTTAAGATTCTCTCCTTCTCTTTAATCTTGGCTAGTGTAATTATGATATGCTTTGGTGTGTTCCTCCTTGGGTTTAACTTCTTTGGGGCTCATTGAGCTTCCTGGACTTCCTGGAAGTCTATTTCCTTTGCCAGATTGGGGAAGTTCTCCTTCATTATGTTTTCAAATACGTTTCCAATGTCTTGCTCTTGCTCTTCCTCTTCTCCTTCTGGTACCCCTAGGATTCAAATATTGGAACATTTGAAGTTGTCCCAGAGGTTCCTCAGCCTCTCCTCACTTTTTTTTGAATTCTTGTTTCTTCGTTCTGTTCTGGTTGAATATTTATTTCTTCCTTCTGTTCCAAATCATTGAGTTGAGTCCCAGTTTCTTTCCCTTCACTGTTGGTTCCCTGTCTACTTTTCTTTATTTCACTTTGTGTAACCTTCACTTCTTCCTTTACTTTGTGGCCATACTCAACCATTTCTGTGAGCATCCTGATTACCAGTGTTTTGAACTCTGCATCTGATAGGCTGGCTATCTCTGAGTCACATAGTTCTTTTTCTGGAGTTTTGATCTGTTCTTTCACTTGTACCATATGTCTTTGTCCTGGCACACCTGTTATGATGTAAGGGGCAGAGCCTAATTTTATTCACCAGGGCAGGATAACCTACTTCACTGCTTTGTGGCTCTTGGGGGGGGGGGGGTCCAAGAGGGAAAAATGCCACTTTTTGGCTCTTGCCCCACTTTCAGTCACTTCCCTTGCTACCCACAAATGAAGCAAATGCTCCCTTCTGGTGCTGATGCCCAGGTGGGTGGTTTTATGTACATTCTAGGAACCTGTGGGTATCTCTAACAAACTCTCCCATCAGGCTGGGAGTTTCTCCCACCACTGCAACCCCCACAGGTTTTTTCAGTCAGAGGTTTTGAGGCTTTAGTTTCCTCATGCTGGAACCCTGGGTTGCATAGTCTGCCCCACTCCCCAGTTGTTCCTCCAGATTTATCCACAAGTGAATGTGGGACTGCCCAGTCTACCAGCTGCCACCTTGCTGCGTGTCCTTTCCACGCTGTCAGCCCATCTCTGCCCCTCCTACCAGTCTGGATGAATGGTTCCTCTTTAACTCCTTTATTGTTGGACTTCCATACAGTTGATTTTCTGGCAGTCCTTGTTGTTTTTTTGTTTTTAAATTGACTGTTGTTCTTCTTTTGGTTGTGTGAAGAAGCAAAGCATATCTACCTATGCCTCCATCTTTTTTTTTTTTAAAGATTTTATTCATCCATTTTTAGGGAGGGAAGGGGGGGATAGGGAGAGAGAGAGAGAGAGAAACATCAATGTACAGTTGCTGGGGGTTATGGCCTGCAACCCAGGAATGTACCCTGGCTGGGAATTGAACCTGGGACACTTTAGTTCCCAGCCCGCGCTCAATCCACTGAGCTACGCCAGCCAGGGCTATGCCTCCATCTTGACCAGAAGTCACTTGAAACTTACCCAATGTTATTAACCAATCTTACCATCAATAAATTTAATTAAGTTAAAAATTATGTTACAGAATGTTACATAGAATAAGATTCAATCGTGTGTGTGTTTGCATGTGAATGTGTCTATGTATGTACATATAAATGAAAATGTTAAAAGGAATATGCCAAAATGTTAAAAGTGATTATCTCAGGAGTGGATTTTTTTTCTTTTACTCTGTTTTTCTATGTTTTCAAACATAAAAGCTACTATTCCTTTTGCTATGAAAGAAAGAGCAGTAATTTTTAAAAAAATTACTATCTTGCTAAGGATTCCATTGTTCTCATGTAGAATAGTCTCCTCTGCCATTACTTTCTGAGTGTTTGCTTATTGTCTGTACCTCTGTAATATCAACTGTCAATGTCTGATGTATATCACAGTTTCACAGTTGCAGGGTTATGAGCTTCTAATTTATCTCAGTGTAGTTCTACTCAACAGGTGTTTGCTACTCAATTAAATTGAATACATTTATCCTTCTGTTAGCCTCTGTGACAGAGTTGCAAGAAGAAACTGTGAGTAATGGGGACTTAGGGTGGGTTATAAATTAATATTATGGTAAATATTAATACAGGAGCCATAGACCTGATACATTTCTTTGCAAAACAACATTATGAAGATGCAATGCTTTAGGCCAGGAAGAAATAGAAAATGTTCCCAGAAAGAAGTGGAGACATTGGGAAGCCAACTTAACATGAAAGTGTTGGGGCCATACTCTAGAAGAAATATACTTGACACAAAAGCCAAAAAAAAAAAAAACAACAAGCCTTTCTTGCCCTGGCCAGGTGACTCAGCTGATTGGAGCATTGTCCCATGTACCAAAAGGTTGCAGGTTCAATTCCCAGACAGAGCACATACCTAGTTTGCATGTTTAAACCCCAGCCAGGATGCATATGGGAGGCAACTGATTGATCTCTCTCTCTCTCTCTCTCTCTCTCTCTCTCTCTCTCTCTCTTCATTTCTCTAAATCCAATAAACATATCCTAAGGTGAAGATTTTTTTAAAAAGTCTTTTCTTTCCTATTTACCAGCACATAGAAAATCTTAAGGGACTCAGAAGTCTTTATTTCTTTTTTGCTACTCCATTTTTTTAGCTTTCTTTTAGTTATATTTTGACAACTAATACAGTGAGAAAAGTTTTTTCTTTCCCCCTAGATCAAAGGCTTGAGGTCTCATGCATGAGTGTGCCTGCTCTCTGAGAGGGTGCAGCTCCAGGCAATCGAGACCCAGGACAGTGGCATATGCACCTGAGGTGGTGACAGAGCTGGGATCCCTCTTCCTTGGAAATCAATATTAAAATGCTCCTGGACAGAAGGAATTACTGAAAAAAAAAATAAGACATTCAGCTGGCTTAGGGGAGAACAAGAATAGTGAGAGTTACCTGTACCCCCAACATGGGGCTATGTTATTGCCCACAGCCCCAGCAGGGACAGTTGGGGCAGGACGAACAGTGGCCGACCCCAACAAACTTTCACCAAACTTTCACCAAAAAGTAGGCAGCTAACCTGAAACCTGTATAATTTTGTTACTCAGTGTCACCCCCAATCAATTCAATAAAAAGGAAAAAAATTAGGCAGCTACAATACAGATGATGTATTATAGAATTGTACACCTGAAACCTATATAATTTTATTAACCAATGTCACCCCTAATAAATTCAATTCAAAAAATTGTTTAAAGTAGACAGCTACAACTTTAGGAGTCCAATTCCTTGGCAGTGATAAGAGCAGCCACTCCATTAATGAACATAAAACTGAAAGCTGCAAGTTACACTTTTTCTATTCTTTGCTTTGCTTTTTCCAGCAAGTCACGTGTTTATCAGACATCTAACTGGGTAATACTCTTTCCCACTTCAGAGATGCCTCCCAAAATAGAGTCAACAATATGCTGTGCTTTGGCTACTTTGGTTTTTTAAGAATAATCACAAATCTCATTTTTAATCTCCCACATAGGACCAGATTGAGAAAGACTAATGTGTTCCAGTTGCCTTGTTCCCCTTTATGACCAAAGCAGGAAGTTTCAGAGCAAACCTCCACCTCTCAGGAAGTTTACGTCAAACTGAATATTGACATCCTGTTTAATATGGTCTGAACTTTTTCCCTCAATTCTAGATACTCGCTATTTGAACTGAAATGTGAGTAATCTGTCCTGAAATTGTTTCTTTTGACTCTCAAAAGACTATATATATATATATATATATATATATATATATATATATATATATATCAGTTCTAAGTGACAAATGGAATATCTCTATGACTAACAATGATAAAAGTTAAAGTTTTTTGTATCAAGTGTCTATAACTACTTACATGCCTATTTCCCCTCCCTTATTCATGTTACTTCTCAAGTAGGTTTTTGTTGATCACATTCTGATTCATTAGTTATGCAGCTAATACACTAAAAACAAGCCACTAAAACTCTCCATGAAACATCCTGGTACTTCTCACCAAGACATACCATATCATCCTGAAGTGAGGGAGGTGACAGGGTGCTGATTCTGAATCGTCCAGAGGCTGGCTGGATGACTTTGGCTAAATCCCTAACCTTTCTGGCTTTAGTTACCTCACCTGAAAATGAGAGGAGTGAGTTAAATGATCTTCAGCACACCCTGTGCAATTACACAATGCGGAAGTGAAAATCTTTATCTCAGATACTGTAAAGTCATACTTCTTAAATTTTGAAAAAACATATTCTAAGTGTAAGCCTCAGGATAAACATGGTTGTATCTTCTCAGATGTATTGTTTGCATTTAATAGAAATCCAAATGGATCTTGTTTAGAAAAGAAAGTGAATTTATCATAAAGGTAAAGAATTGTCTTACAGAATGCAAGGAGAGAAATTCAGCTACACATAAGGAGCCAGGGGGGTGAATGTTCAAATGACTCATCTTCTTTTGTCTCTCCCTATTTTTGTACATCTGATTCAATCCAATTTTTCTCTCCTGACAAGGTTCTTCTGCTTCCCCTGATTATGGAATGGAAAACAGGACACCCTGGAAGCTCTTAAATGTAAAGGTATAGTCCAGACACATGGAGAGAGATGGCTCTCTCTCAGTTCAAATGCCATATTCCAAGAAAAGGCTCTAATTGGCTCCCTTTAGGACAGATACCACCCCTGGACTAATCAATTGTCATCTAGGTTGACAATTGAGACCACTTAGATTGAACATAACAGTTTTCACTACAATCCTGAGGAGAGGAAAGAGAGAAATTTCTAGAAAGAGGATATAAGTTGAAAACCCAATAGATGTTCTCATACTAAAATACCACTTCACACAAGAGTATTGTTTTTTATTTTGAAATAATTATAGATTCACAGGAAGTTAGTTCAGAGAGGTCCCACCCAGTTCCCCCCAATGGTAGCATCTTACATAACTATAGTACAATATCAAAACCAGGAAACTGACTGGTACAATCCACAGATGGTGTTCCGATTTCACCACTTTTACATGCACTCATTTGTATGTGTGTATAGAAATCTATGCAATTTTGTCATATCTTCATAGATTTGTGTAACCAGCACCATAATGAAAATACAGAGCTATCCCAACACCACCAAGATCCTGTGCATTAGTGCACAGCTCAATGAATTTTCATGAAGTAAGTGTAGCCATGTAATTTAGTTCAAGAATCAGAATCACCACCATCTCAGACCTCCCTCTCCAACTTTCAATCATTACCCTCCCTCAAGTGTGCATCGCACATTGTGCACTCTTTTGTGCCTGGATTCTTTTGCTCACCATTGTTTGTGGCATTCATCTATGTTGTTTTAGATCATTAGAGTTCACTCATTCTTCCATGAGCATTAAATTTTGTACAATTTTATTAAAGTTATATAACAGAATAAACTGCACATTTTAAAGTATATAATTTGATGAGTGTTGACATATGTATACACTTATTGCAATACCACAGTCAAGATAATGAACATATCTATTTACTCAAAATATTCCATGAATTTTCAAAGCTAAAAATGAGACTTGAGAAAGGTGAACATCTTAGGATTACATTCCAGATCTTTTGCAGAAGGTATGAATAGGGAATATTTACTTTTCCCTGTTGTTAGGAGGACTTTAGTGACAAAGGTTTATATTACACATGTGCTATCAAAAAAACAAATCTAGCTTTATGAGAGTATAAATCTAAATAATTATTCTAAACTGCCTCTGATAGTGGTTCTGTGAAGAACTTTTATCTCTGACTGCCAGAGAGAAATGAGAAATCCTGACATGAAAGCAAAAATGAAGTCTACACATGCACAAATACACACACCAGCACACACATACACACAAAAGGACTAACTGAAGCACATTTCTGGATTAACTAAAAGATGTAAACCTCAAACTGTAAGTGTAATAGTGATCGTTAGAGGGCTATAGACTAAAAGTATTATTTTATTTTATATTCATATAAAAGTTACATAGCACTATTTTTTAAATGCATACAACATTTATGTAGCTATTATAATGAAGAGTTTTTCATATGCATTTATTCACATATACCTACAATTTCTCTCATTAAATTTATTTAACTGACTTCACCCATTTTGTGGAGGGGATATAAAGAACTCTGACTAATGTTTAAGAGCAATGAAATGGGTAAGACTGGAATTTAGTTCTTTGTTTCTCTTCATTTCATTGCTTAGGTCAAAAAGAACTATCCCTTCAGCATCAGACTACTTTTGCTCTCCAGAGACAATAAATACCACAGATCTGTTTAAAAAAAGAAAGAAAGAAAAGAGAGAGAGGTACTTAAAAAAGAGAAAATATATATGCTATTTGCTCTGTTCTCTTCATATAGGTGATCTGAAAGGTCATATTTTCATATATAAACATTTACTGAAATTCTCCTGGTAGATTGGCTGTCAAGGCAAATACAATATGAAGGGTGTAAAACATTGAATTCCTGTGGATAAGATGAAACACCGTGGATCAGATGATAATGCCATTAGTCCTTGCCTGAATGATCTTGGCCCAAGAACACAGATAAATGTTCTCTTGGAAAGCCCTTCAGCTATGCTGCAGGGCTCTGTGATAGGCTCTGTTACACTTAATGAACATTTTTATTAATAATTTGGATAGAAACTCACATGTAATTAAATTTCAAGATCATATGTAGTTAAGGATTACTAATTTGCTCATTGACACTAAAGAGTCATTTGGAAAACCTACTTATAAAAGCCAGCATTTCAGTTAAAAATCAACTGTATAAGTATAGTTCAGGTAAACATATTCTTTGGCAGTTTTTGGAAGGACAAGAATTTTAGTAGACTATAAGCTTGGGCCTTACTAATTAAAATTACAGAAGGCCAACCAGGATAATAGACATTTGGAACTATATCTTATCACGCTGCTGAATAAATAGTTTTGTCCTGGGCAGAGGGGGTCAAAAGATCTTCAACTATCTGAAGGAGAAGACAAAGCCAGGATCAATGTATAGAAACTACATGTAAACCAAGTTTAGCTCAATACAACAACTTTCTAGCCATTAGAATTGTGGGCTGCTTTGGGAGGTGTGGTAGACAAATGGCATCTCCCAAAGGTGCCCATGTATTAATCCCTGGAATCCATGAGTATGTTGCCATATATAGCAAAAGGACTTTGTAGGTGTGATTAATTTAAGAATCTTAATTTAGGGGTATTCTCCTAGATTATCCAGATAAGCCCTATGTAACCAAATGACCTCTAAATGGTCTTCAAAAGAAGAATGCAGGAGGCAGAATAACCAGAGAGGAAGATGTGACGCTGAAACCAGAGGGCCTGAATCAAAGGGAGATGAGAAGATGCTATGTTGTTGGCTATGAATATGGATGGAGAATGGGACCAGAAGTCATGGAATGCAGCCACTAGATACGGGAAGAGGCAAGGACATAGATTCTACTCTAGAGCCTCTGCAGGGAATTCAGCCCTGCCAACACCTTGATTTTGGCCTAGTGACCTACAGGACTGTAAGATTTTATGCTGGTGATGTTTAAACCACTAAATTTGTGATTCTCTGTTACAATGACAAGAGGAAACTAATGCAGGTGGTAGTGAGTTTCCGTCATCACAGATATATTAGTAGAGCTGGGTTATTTTGTTCAGGGAGGTGAGATTCTGGAAAGGATTGGACTAGAACAATCTATAAAGTCTTTTCTGCCTAGACTGAGTGCTGTGTTTTCATTTTTTAATTTTTTTCCTTGGAAATCTTAGGTATTTCCCATAATTTCAACTATAACCTCTTATGAGTAATACCCAAATTCATATATGTAGCCTGTTTTTAACCCCACATATTTCATTAGCTGGCTTTTTCATTTGGACATCTTGAAATCTCTTTAAATCTCATATGACTCCAGTGAGAAAAGATGCAGAGATCGAGAGTTAAGAATGTAGAGAGGTAAATGTGGTTTTTCCCTGAACGAGGAAAAATAAAGCAAACTTTTCTTCTATACATGAACTGATCCAAAACTGAGCAAAGTCAGTCATGAAGAATTCTGGTCACAAAATTTCAAGTGGTTTTGTGCAGCAAACTACATAGAGGCTTTTTAACCTCAAAGAGGACAGAGTTATGGTGCAAGCTGGGTAGCTCAGTTGGGCTGGATAGCTCAGTTGGTCAGAATGTTGTCCCAACACACCAAGGTTGCTGTCAGGACACATGCAAGAATCAGCCAATGAATGTGTGACTAGGTGGAACAACAAATCAGGAATTCTGGCCAAGTTGGAGGGATAGGTAGAGACCCTTCACTTCCTCACACAACCTGAAGGAGGACAACAACCAATCTGAAATCAATAAACAACCAAAAGCGCCAGAAAATCAAACTGCATGGAACTCCAACAACCAAGGAATTAGAGAAAAAAAATCAACCAGACCAGCAACGCTGCTGCACAGCAAAAAAGGTTGCCCCACCCCCTTACAACCTATCAGCTGTGCCAAGACAAAAAAAATATGGCCCAAATGAAAGAACAGAGTAGAGCCTCAGAAAGAGAGCTAAGCAAGGAGGAAATCACCAACCTATTTGATGGAGAATTTAAAGCCCTGGTAATCAAAATGCTCACAGATCTGATTGAGCTTGGTTGAAAAATGAAAAAACAGATGAAGGATACCCGAAGTGAAATAAAGCAGAATGTTCAGGGAACCAACAGTGATGGGAAGGAAATCAGCACTCAAAGCAACGATTTGGAACAAAAGGAAAAAATAAACATCCATCCAGATCAAAATGAAGAAACAAGAATTTGAAAAAGTGAAGAAACTCTTACATACCTTTGGGACAACCTGAAATGTTCCAATATCTGAATTATAAGGGTGCCAGAAGAAGAACAGCAAGAAATTGAAAACTTAGTTGAACAAATAATGAAGGAAAACTTCCCCACACTAGCAAAGGAAATAGACATGCAAGTCCAGGAAGCTCATAGAGTTCCAAAGAAGTTGGACCCAAGAAGGAACACACCTTGGGTGTGTTCTCCTCAAAATAAGGAGAGAATCTTAAAGGCAGCAAGAGGAATGGAGAGAATTACCTACAAAGGAATTTACATAAAACTATCAGCTGGTTTATCAAAAGAAACCTTACTGGCAAGAAGGGGATGGAAAGAAGTATTTCAAGTCATGAAAGGCAAGGACCTATGACCTAGATTACTGTGTCCAGCAAAGCTATCATTTAGAATGGAAGGGCAGATAAAGTGCTTCCCAGAAAAGGTAAAGCTAAAGGAGTTCATCATCACCAAGCCCTTATTATATGAAATGTTTTTCTTTTTATAAGAAAAAGATGTTCAAACATATGAATAGCAAAATGACAATAAACTCACAACTATTAACAACTGAACCTAAAAAAGCAAAAACAAAAACAAACTAAGCAAACAACTAGAACAGGAATAGAACCACAGAAATGGAGATCACATGGAGGGTTATCAGTGGGGTAGGGGAGGGATAATAGGGGAAAAGGCACACGGAATAAGAAGCATAAATGGTAGGTACAAAATAGACAGGGGGAAGTTAAGAATAGTATGGGTAATGGAGAAGTCAAAGAACTTATATGTATGATTCATGGACACGAGCTAAGGGTGGGGAATGCTGGTGGGAGGGGGATGCAGGGAGGAGGGAGATAAGGGGGAGGAAAAAAATGGGACCACTGTAATAGCATAATCAATTAAATATACTTAAAAAAGAGTATAGAGTTAAAATTTTTATTCTTAAGTTTTACTTTAAAATTTTCTCAAATATTATGTTCTCAACGAGAAAAAATAGACTAAATAATATCTGGCCTTGTTATGTAGGTCTCCAGTCATCTCTCTCCAGACTAGGCTGAAGCTAATGAAATGACAGATGATAAAAGTGAATTAAAACTGCAGGGAGCCATTTACTACAGTGGTTTAAAGTGCAGGCTGTAGAGTCAGGCTTCCTGGGTTAGAGTCAAAGCTGTAATATTTATTGAATGAGTAACCTTGGACAAGCTGGTTAACCTCCTTTGCCTCAGTTTCTTCTGTAAAATGCAGATAAATAGATTACCTACTTTACAAGTCTGTTGTAAAAATTAAAAAAGATAATACAAATAATGTGCTTAGAATGGTGATGGTATATAGCAAGTGCTCAATAAATATCATATTTGAAAAAAAGAACTTAACTATGAAAAGCTCTTGACCATCATCCAAAAGGAGGTTCTAGTTTCCAGATGGCATTTGTTTGCACACAAGATTTAATCCAAGGGTACAGTGGGGTATTTTTTTCCCATGGAAGCCTGACTCATCTGGGTCCCTAATTCCTGCCCTGGTAAGGTATCTATTTTGGTCTCCTAATTCCTGGCTCATTTTAGTCCTGACTTGATGTCAACAACCTCTCTGACATCCCAGTGACTAATTCTGATCATACCACAATGCCTTTCTCATTCCTCCTACCTGCTCTGCTTTGGCAACTTGACCCACCTGTTTTTCAGGGCTTCAGGAATGCACCTCTCCAGGAGCCCTCCAATGAATGCCTTCACCTTTCACCCATTCTAGTAGGCGCCACGTTCCAGCTCTGCCTCAGCTCCAAAAAACCTCTGGTGGTTTAGGTGAGTCCTTACTTAAAAAGAGTTGAAATTGAATAAGGGAGGGGCTTTGTACGTAAACATTTGTACTTCTCTAAATCTAATTGAATATGATGTCCAACATATGCCATTAGTAATTAGATAGGTCACACTGTAAGCCTATTTTTTAAGAATAATTTTGTTTGCCTGAAATATTAATTTTATTTTGTAGGTGAGGAAACTGGAATTCAGAGGTGGTAACTGGTAGAGCTCATCTCATTATTAAGCAGGAGATACAGAATTGAATTTTCTTTTGACTCTTAGCCCTGTGACCTTTTGAAGGCAAGAAGAGTTTCATGAAGAAATTACTTATGTTTTCAAGATTTTCTTGTCTTTGACTTTCAGCATTTTTCCTATGATGTATCTTTCAGCAGATCCTTTATAGTTCTCCTATGTGGAATTTGTTGAGCTTCCTAGATGTGTAGGTTATCATTTTTCACTAAATCTGAGAATTTTTCAGTATGATTTCTCCAAGTTCTTTTTTCTCCTGCTGCTCTGTCCCTTCCTTCTGGTGGTCTGATTATGTGTATGTTAGCATTCTTAATGGTGTCTCATGTTTTTCTGAGGCTCCCTTCTCTTCCTTGCCTTGCTTAATCTCTAGTAATCATTTTTAAAGCTTACTTGTTCTTTCTTCAACCACTTATATTTTCCTATTTTTGAAGTTCACTTGTTCTCAGGGGAGAGCAATGGAAGGAAATGGGGACAACTGTAATTCAACAACAATTAAAAAATAAAAAAAGAGAAAAGTTCACTTGTTCTTTCTTCAACCAGTTAAATTTTACTAGTAACCTCTTCAGTGAAATTTTTACTTTAGTTATTATAAACTTCAATTCCATAATTTTTATTTGTTTTTTAAAACATTTCTTCTCTATTGCTATATTCTATTTGATGGCACATTATGGTTTCCTATAGTTCTGGGAACATATGTACAATGGTTGTTTTCAAGTCTTTTTCTGATAAATCTGACACATCTGATCTCTCTTTCAGGCAGTTTCTATTTGCTAGTGGCTGGCTAAATTATTTTGGTGGACTCTACCCCAAGCCCCTACCTGCAGCCCCTACCACACAGTGTTTAGCCTCTCATGTAGCTGTTCAAGGATGCGTATGCTAACAGCTACTGTGGAAAGAAAGTGGCATTGGGAGGAGTCTAAGACTATTTTTTTTAAATAAATAGACATCATAGAAAAAATGGCTAGGTTATGTTCAGTAAGCACAGAGTGTAGACAGTAAGCACACACAATCTTCTTTTTTATAAAGATTTTATTTATTTATTTTTAGAGAGGGAAGGGAGGGAGAAAGAGAGAGGAAGAGAAACATTAATGTGCGGTTGCTGGGGGCCATGACCTGCAACCCAGGCATGTCCCCTGACTGGGAATCGAACCTGCGATGCTTTGGTTCGAAGTCCGCACTCAATCCACTGAGCTATGCCAGCCAGGGCCAGCACATGCAATCTTAAACCAAGCACAGAAAATAATACACTTTCATAAGTGTATTATTATAAAAATTAATCCATAACATGATAACAAGTAGCCATTTTAAAGTGGTGTCCAGTGACCAATACAATGATGTAGAAAAAAAGAAAACTGTCACTATTGATTAAAAAGATTAAAAAACAGAAATAAATGGTTATGGGACTAAATGGTTAGAAGGAAATGATCTTTCATACAAGTTGTGTATGAAATACAAATTTGTTGAGAAATTAACATTTATATAGCACTTTACAATATGTTTTTATATACTGTACTTTATTTATTCCTTGTAATAGTATTATAACATTGATGATACTATTATTCCTATTTTAAAGATGAGAAAATTAAGAGTGGGAGGTTCAGTAACTTGCCGAAGTTCACAGTTGAAACAGAGGCAGAACCAGGACTTGATCACACCTGCCTTGCTTCCCGGACCACCAGCCTCGCTAGTGCATGGGCTTCATTTAAATGTGTTGAAGAACTTACCTATCTAAATAGGCTTTTAGAATCTCTATTCTTAGGAATCAAGAAGAGAATATATCATTTTAGCCAGCCTTAAGCAAACTTTTAGGCATTAACTTCTTGAAGTTCTTTTCTGCTTTTTGATTTTCGATTACTATCAGCCTACATCTCAATAAACTTTATGACTTATTTCTACCCTATATGAACATATTAACTGAGGTAGCCTGAGCATCTGCTTTGAAAAGGTACCATTAAATCAAAGGCAGTATTGTGTGGGTTACCAGACGGGTAATTGTCTCACTAGGGTCATAATTGTCTGACCAGGCAACAATTCATAAGCTCACAAGTGGATGGTTTCATAAGTGTTTTCAGGTCCCTTCTGCTGCACCCAGCCCCATCCCCCATGACCCAACCTCCATGGTTCACTCCACATGACTTGCTCCTTTGTGAAGCTCTGCTGGTGCGAAAAGGCAAACTTAGTCCTCTGTCTTCCCCAAACAGTTTTGTTTGGCTCTTCCCTAGAGCTGTTCAAAATGTTTTCTGCAGAAATTCTGTCCTAAAACATGCACAGTGATCTGAAGCAATCTGTAGCTCTCTTCGGGCCCACAGCCACCCTCCAGCCCAGGCGCCATTCTGGCAAATTGCCTTTAGGTTAATCTGGGTGGGGCAGTGGCTGCAGGGAGTGTGGTGAGGTCTGCGAGTTCCTCAAATCCCCAGGAGCAGCCGACCAGATGGTGGGGAGGATGGCAAGGCCCGCTGTCAAAGGGACGGATGCGAGGACTGCAGCCTGAGACCCAGAAGTGAGCTCGGCCTAGTGGGAGGGCCGCTTTGCCAGCTACCCTGGGTGAGTAGCTAGGGCCCTAAGGTTTACATTGGGCACAAAACAAAAATGATCTGCTATAAAATACCAAAAAATGCCTTTATTCCACAAGAACATTACAGGACACTTCTACACTTGTTTTCTAATTATAAAAGTCCTTAATGTTATAACCTAAGGCAGGGGTCTTGACACGAACTTGTCCCAAATCCATTGCTGAAGCACAGCATTCATCTCTAGAGCTGGCTCCCTTCCCTAACAACATTTTGGTGGTTGCTTTGTGTTTGTTGTCTTTTGTTTTTTCAATTCAGCCCATGGTCCAGTTCTCTTTTCATAAACCTGAGATCTTTTTCTTCATAGGCTCCCACGATGCTATGGTATAGAGTATACTTAGATGTGAAGTACAATCAACAAAAAAATGCCTTATTGAATTAAATCTACCCATAATGTTTTAAATTGCCCACCATGTAATCATTAACAATATAGTAATCTAATAGTTTTTTAAAGAAAACATAGGATGTAGCTAGCTATTATGATCTTAAGTTTATAAATGAGAAAAATAAATATAACCAAAAGGCATAGGAATATCCCCATGCAAAAGATCGAAATTGGGCCTTTAATTTACACCATAAAAAAACTAACTCAACCTGGCTGGCGTAGCTCAGTGGATTGAGCGCAGGCTGCGAACCAAAGTATCGCAGGTTCGATTTCCAGACAGGGCACATGCCAGGGTTGCAGGCCACAGCCCCCAGCAACCGCACATTCATGTTTCTCTCTCTCTCTTTCTCCCTTCCTTCTCTCTCTAAAAATAAATAAATAAATCTTAAAATTATATTAAAAAATTATCACTTTCATCTATCATCGTTATAAAAAAATCTAACTCAAATGGATCAAAACCCTAAATATAAGAGCTAAAATTATGAAACTGAAAAGAAAACAGGGGAAAAATCTTTGACATTGGATTTGTCAAGGGTGTCTTGGATATGACACCAAAAGCACAAGTAACAAAAGTAAAATATAGATAATTGGACTTTATCAAAAGTAAAACCTATTGCATAACAAAGGACACTATCAAAAAGTTAAAAACAACCTACAGAAAAAATTTTTTAAGGATTGTATTTATTTATTCTTAGAGAGGAGAAAGGAAGGGGAAAAAAAGGAAACATCGATATGTGTGCGAGAGATACATCAGACAGTTGCCCCTTGCTCACCCGCAACTGGGACCTGGCCCACAACCCAGGCATGTGCCCTGACTGGTAATAAAACATGTGACCCTTCAATTTGTAGGCTGGCGCTGAATCCACTGAGCCCCACCAGCCAGGGCAACAAAATATTTTTTAAAGATTTTTATTAGATACATATAGGAAGGAACTGAATTGTCCAGCATCAGGGTGAGAACTAGAAGGTACCTTACACCTGTACAGAATTGCTGGCAGAGACTATTGTTCCTTGTCTGAGTCTTCCCCCAAAAAGAGTCACAGAGCCTTTAGGTGCCATGTCCATCAACCTGGCTAATACTGTTTGCCCACCCCTGAGATCCCCCAAGGCTCTGTACCATCCAACTTACAGCTGTAAACAGTAGCTTTTCCCTATGAATGGCTGGTCTTGGCTCAAGCTTCATAAATTCCTAAATCCTTTCAAACAAGCAATAGTTGGCCTTCGTGAACCCCCAGCCTCCCTACTTCTTCTAAGTGGCCCTAAGTACAGCATTAGCAGCAGCCAGCCTAGATTCACAGCTTGGCTTTGCCTAGGAATCTCCAAGTTCAGTACAAGTAGCAGCCATCTCAGATTGCTTTATAGCCCAAGCAGGGTGGCCCCAGGAAAAACACAGGAGGGGGCTGATCTTGGCCTGCAACACTTGGGAAACCCAAGGGCCAGTGCACACAGTGCACAGCTACAGACCACATTGAGCACCACCATCCTGCCCCCTGCTCAGCTGATCATGCACAGAGAGCGGACAGTGGTGGTCAGTGGTCACAGCCAATTCTCGCAGCTGACTGGCCTGGGTAAATCCCTCCCATTGATCTGCCTACAGCAACCAAGGCTCAACTACAAGAGGAGGGTGAACTCAGCCCTCATGAAGGCGGCACCTCAAGTACCCAGCTTGGGTAATAGGGGAGTCTGTGCCACTGGACCCTACAGGACACCTACCACATTAGGCCACACTACCAAGACACAGAGTTAAAGCAGCTCTACCAAATACATAGAAACAAACACAGGGAGGCTGCCAAAACAAGGAGACAAAAACATGGCTCAAATGACAGAGCACGTCAAAGCCCCTGAAAAAGAGCTAAATGAAATAGAGATAAGCAATCTATCAGATGCAGAGCTCAAAACACTTGTTATAAGGATGCTCAAGGAACCTTGTGAGGACCTCAACAGCATAAAAAAGATCCAGTCAGGCCCTGGCTGGTGTGGCTCAGTGGATTGAACACAGGCTGTGAACCAAAGGGCACAGTTTGATTCCCAGTCAGGGCACATGCCTGGGCTTCAGGCCAGGTCCCCAATGGGGCCACGTGAAAAGTAACCACACATTGATGATTTTCTCCCTCTCTTTCTCCCTCCCTTCCCCTCTCTCTCAAAATAAATAAATAAAATCTTTTTTAAAAATCCAGTCAGAAATGAAGCATACACTAATTGAAATAAAGAACAACAAGGAAACAACAGTAGAGTGGATGAAGCTGAGATTCAAATCAGTGATTTGGAACATAAAGAAGCAAAAAACAACCAACAGAACAAAAGAAGAAAAAGAATCCAAAAAAGAGAGGATAGTGCAAGCAGCCTCTGGAACAACTTCACACGTTCCAACATTCACATCAGAAGGGGAAGAGAAAGAAGGGGAAATTGGAAATCTATTTGAAAACATAATGAAAGAAAACTCCTCTAATTTGGTGAAGGGAATAGACATGCAAGTCCAGGAAGTACAGAGTCCCAAAGAAGATGGATGCAAAGAGGCCCACTCCAAGACACATCATAATTAAAATGCCAAAGGTTAAAGATGAAGAGAGAATCTTAAGAGCAGCAAGAGAAAAGCAGTGAGTTACCTACAAAGGAGTTCCCATAAGACTATCAGGTGATTTCTCAGAAGAAACTTTGCAGGCTAGAAGGGGCTGGAAAGAAGTATTCCAAGTCATGAAAAGCAGAGACCTACAGCCAAGATTGCTCCACCCAGCAAAGATACCATTTAGAATCAAAGGGCAGATGAAGAGCTTCCCAGACAAGAAAAAACTAAAAGTGTTCATCATCACAAAACAATTATTATATGAAGTGTAAAGGGACTTATTTAATAAAGAGAAGATTGAAACTATGAACAATAAAATGACAGTAAATACATACCTGTCAACAATTGAAGCTAAAAAACCAACTAAGTAAACAAGAAGAACAGAGACAGAATCATGGCTATGGAGAATGTTTTGATGGTTGCAGATGGGGGGAGGTGAGGGAGTGGATGAAGAGATAAGGAGATTAAGAAGTACAATAGTTAGTTACAGAGTAGCCATGGGGATGTAAAGTATAATATAGGAAATGGAGTAGCCAAAGAATTTATATGCATGGCCCATGGACATGAACAATGGTGTGAGGATTACCTCCGGGTTTGGGGATGCTGGGTGGAAGGGGGCAAGGGCAGAACAAGCAAGACCACTATAATAGCATAATCAATAAAATATAACAAGAAAATTATAAATGTATTTATCCACTTAGTGTTCAATTTAATTAATTTATTCATAAGCTATTACCACAATATGAAATTATTATTGCTTTATAATATATTTTAGTATCTTCTTTTTTCCAGAGTTAACTTAGATGATAGACTTTAAATGGTCCTTGTTATGAATAAATTTCATCTTGTTTATTTCAACCTGTGAAAATATTTTGGAATCTTAATTCTGAAATGAACTGTTTGCTACTCTATCTTTTATATAATCATTTTAATTACCATGCCTATAGATATTTAATGTAATATAAATTTTCAACCAAAAAGGCTAGAAATAGAGTTCTGTAGCATTGTGGTAGAGCCTTAATATTTTAAATATGATCTGTGAACGAACTATATGTGGAGGTTATTATAAATTCTGACTGAATCTCAGGCCCCAAGCCAGACTTATTAACTCAAAATCTTCCTTTTAACAAGATCCCCCAAGTGATGTACATCAAGAGTTTGAGAGCAGCGTATAACAGAGATTTCCCTCTAGGACAGTCATCCTCAATCCTCACTGCATATTACACTCACCTGGGGGGAGCTTTTAAAAAGTGCTGAGGCTTGGGCTGCACCCCTTGAGGTTGATTTAATTGGTCTAGGGTTGGGACCCTTTCCACTAATATTTTTAAAAACACTTAATTGCAGCCAGAATTGAGAAACAGTGCTCTAGAATTACAGCTTACCATTGTCAGGGTCCTGTTTCTTAAAAACAGGAAAGATGCCTTTATCATGTATTTGATGGAGTGTTACTAGAAAACAACCATAACCCAAAAGTGTTATCTATTGCAAAATGCATTGCCAGAACTTCCTAGCTGTTGTACCTGCCTGGCTTGGCTTTTTCTCTCATCATCTCTTTGGTTTTCTAGATAAGTGGCTCCTATTTCTGATAACTCAACCACCTGTTCATCTTTCTGGTCTAACACACAATAAAAGTTTCTGGTTTGTCTGCTTACTCTAATGAGGAGCCACAGATTGGTCCCTGACTGTGTTTCTGTCCTATTCCTATTCATGAACCTGATACAGTTTGATTCTTACCTACTAGTTCCAGCTTTGGTTTAAGAGATTTTGATTCCTTGTAAATTAAAATTCCATACTCATAAATAGCTATCACAATGCTCAGCTCATCTGCCCTTTCAGCCACAGTGATTAGTGAAGGCAGGCTGTAGAATTCTCCACGTATACCAACCCAGTAACCTTAGCAAAAGAGGAAAGGGAATTTATTTTAATGACATTCTGAATGAACACATGTTAGCTTCTAACGATCACTGTGTACAGAAGTGATCGTTAGAAGCTAACGATGAAAGCTCAGAAGCTATTGTTTAATGAACTTATATATAGCATGCTGCTGGATATCAGAGTCCAACTTTCTACCATGTAATTATTGGAATATAAATTATTAAAATTTCAGTAAGTCACCAGTTTATAGTTTTCCAGAAACCTGCCCCTTATTTCTCAGAACCTCTCGTATGTTATTTCTCAGCAATCACTAACACTGACTCTGCTTCAATGGACAAATTCTTTAAGCATCTAAAGGTATAATTTTCAGATGTCCTAGAGTGTTGAACTCTGCTGAAGTGAGCGAATAGTCCTTATTTCTTCACATATTACAGGCCTGTGGTCTGCCTTTAGGTTTGTTCATTTAACATACGTGAATGAAGCACCATGATGTACTGAACTTGACTTGAACACAGTTGAATAATCAAGGAGTTTACTCTCCACTGGAGGTGATGGCTATATGTCTGTGCCCAACTAATTCACAGCCTTGCATGAACGAAATGGACTGGATGGGTAGATAAAATTCTGTGTGTGAAAGTACGTAGCCTTAAAGTTCTAAATTTCTAATATGATACTAATGGATTTTCAGATTTTAAAGCTTGTTCCAGGGGGTGTGGATAATATTTAGTTTTATCTTGGAGGGGCTAAAGACTAGTTTCCAAGTAGTATTTTGATTTTTTCCAGCTTGAAAGTATTTCTTTTTGCTTGGAAGATGGAAGCAATATAGTAGCCCCACCCTCTTTTTTTTAGCTACTAAAATCATACCATTTCCTCAAGCAGTAGGCCTATTTCTTTTCTGAGGTATGTCTTCCCACAAACTCCTAAAGAGAGTCTGTAGAGAAAAGATAAAGAAAAATTTATATCAAAATACAGATTCAAGATTGTAGGCAACAGAGTGCTAAAGACAGATGGCTCAACAAATATTTATTGTAAGTGACTCATATTTTATTATGTGCCTCAAAATTCATCTTTTCCAACTTCAAAACAGTGGTAGAGGAGACAATTAATAACGATGACTGCATACCAATGTTTACTTTGTGCCCAGTGCTTATTTTATTTGATCCTCACAACAACCCTCCGAGGTAGGCACTCTCATTAACTCCCTTTACAGATCAGGAAATAGGCACAGGTTAAGGAAATGGACATGCACATTGTTTATCTGTAGCTAGTAAGTTCCAGACAGGATCAAACTCAAGCGTGCCTGACTTCAGAGCGTAAGTGAGGAGCCGCCACACAAACTGCTCTCTTTTCCTCTTTTGTCCACTCTGCTACAAATTGGGTGAAGCATGCCTCCCTGCCTTCCTTCAAATTGTCAGTGGGATAGTTAAGACTCAGGCTGGAAGTGATGCCTCCTAAAATAAAACACTCTGCTCTCCTTCTAGGACATCATATAAAAACAAAACAAACAAAAAAGGTGGGGGATGGTCCTTCCGTAGCCCTTCTGCTCTATTCTTTGTGAAGGTTCCTGGACTCAGTGGTGCCCCTACGGCCTATGTGAATATATGCTTTCTTTTCTGCCTTTGGCACTCCTGCACAAACCTGAAACAGGCAGAGATATGGACATACATCCTCTCCCAAATACTTCATCTTATATTCCATTTTCAGATTTTGAACTCAACATCTGATGATGGCCCATGTATCAGAATTGTGTACAGAGAAAAACAGAGAAGGGAGAATAAAAACATGTTTTTCTCCAATAACTTAAACATTCAGTATCTTATTTTTCTAATAAAAAATTAAAACACACATATCTTTAGTTCACTATAAAGTACAATAAATTACCTTACCACTTCAGTATTGGCTTAGCTACTGATTATGATCAACTTTAATAGAATGTTGCGATTACATTACTGTTTTCCTGTAGGTTACTGGTTTTTAACTGCTACAAAGAAAAAAAAACAGTAAAATAAATAGAATACACTCACAGCAATATGAAATTCAGACTATAATTTCTTTCAACACCAAAAAAGGTAACTAAGTACTTCTTAGCTATTTAGAAGTTTTGTTGTCTATAACCGCATTTAGTATTTGAGGTCTATTTTATTTGAACATTGTTTGGAATCAACTGCATAAATTAAATACTCCAGATTATTTGAAAAACTGTGATATAGGATAAATTTTTCAAATGAATACTTTATCTCTGTTTCTGTGGTATTTTTCTACATTTTCTATTTTTCAAAGGAAGTGATTTTCAACCATTTTCATCTCATGCCACACATAAACTGATTACTAAACTGCGGTACAGCAAAAAATATATTTTTTGCCAATCTGACAAAAAATAGGTATAATTTTTTATTCACTCACACTGGTCAGCTATTGTTGTGTTGGCTCTAGTCATTTTTTTGTTTGGCAATCTAAAAAAAAAAGAGATCAGTGCCCATGACTAAATAGTCAGGTTTAGCATGTTTTAAAAATTCTTGCAGCACACAGGTTGAAAATTGCTGTTCTAGGGTGTCTATCCTGCTGCTCACCAAACTGCCTACTATCTCCACCGCAGATTCACTAGCCTGGCTGTTGTCCTTTCTCTCCCTTTCTGCTGTGAGCTTCTATTTCCTACAAGTCTTAAACAGGTTGGTAAGTGATAAGTAATCCAAACTAACATATTAATGGCTAACAGCTGCCATGGCAATTTGGGGAAGAGGTTGAGGATAGGCCTCTTCCTGTGGCCTTCAAATCACCTGGGCAACTGATTAGCTTATTTCCAAGAGTGGTCTTTTCCCTTATCAAATTAATCAACAAGTACTAACAAGTACTGACATTTGAAAAGACTCTCTTGTTTAAATATTAAATAGTTATTTATTAAGGGGGCTATTGCTTAGATTTAATTGTGTCTCCAAGGTGGAAATTTTTAAAAATATATTTAAAAATATATATATATGTTATTACAGTTGCCCCATTTTTTTTCTCTCCTTTATTCCCCTCCACCTTTCACCCTGGAAATTTTCTTTTTTTTAATATCCAGAGTTAAAGTGAGAATTAGGAGTCTAACTCCAAAATCATGTATCAGAAACTTGTCTTTCGACTTCTGGACAAGACAGTGGCATAACCAGACATGGCTCGTCTCTTAGCAACCATATCAAAATTACAACTAAAATATAGAACGACCACCACTCAAAAATACCAGCTGAGTAGAAGTCTGACAATTACGGAATTAAAGAAACCATGTCCATCCAGACTATTAGGAAGAGTGCAGACACAGAATGGGCTGGACCCTCACCCAAGTTTGGTGGATAAAAATCCAGGAAGGATATCTCAGGAGTGAGGAGTCCCAGCCCCACACCAGTCTGCATAGCCCAGGGTTCCAGTGCCAGGAAGATAAGTCCCCACAGCTACTGGCCGCAAAAACCAGTGGGAATTGAGTTGGTGTAACACACTGCTAGAGCCCCAAGTAGTGCCCCCTAAATAACCCACATACAGACTTACTCAGACTCTCCCTATGAACTCCAGTACCAGGGTAGCAACTTGAAAGGCACCAGTGGGAAATGGAGGAACTGGAGTGTCTGACATCAAGGCAAGCAGAAGCTACTGTCCCTTTTCTAAACCCTTCCCCCAAAGAGGCAGCAAACTAGTGTCATATCTGAGCCTCTGCCTAACCCTGAAACCTAACCCTGTTTCACCCACCTTGGAGATCCCCAGAGGCTATGCCCCACCCAATTTATGAGCCCACCCAAGCTGCTTTTCTATATGAATGGCTGGACTTGACTCATGCTTCACAAATTCCTAAATCCTCTCAAACAAGCAAGAGCTGGCTTTAGTGAGCCCCAGGCCTGGCACTAGCAGCAGCCAGCCTAGATTCACAGCTTGGCTTTGCCTAGGAATCTCCAAGTTCAGTACAAGTAGCAGCCATCTCAGATTGCTTTATAGCCCAAGCAGGGTGGCCCCAGGAAAAACACAGGAGGGGGCTGATCTTGGCCTGCAACACTTGGGAAACCCAAGGGCCAGTGCACACAGTGCACAGCTACAGACCACATTGGAGCACCACCATCCTGCCCCTGCTCAGCTGATCATGCACAGAGAGCGGACAGTGGTGGTCAGTGGTCACAGCCAATTCTCGCAGCTGACTGGCCTGGGTAAATCCCTCCCATTGATCTGCCTACAGCAACCAAGGCTCAACTACAAGAGGAGGGTGAACTCAGCCCTCATGAAGGCGGCACCTCAAGTACCCAGCTTGGGTAATAGGGGAGTCTGTGCCACTGGACCCTACAGGACACCTACCACATTAGGCCACACTACCAAGACACAGAGTTAAAGCAGCTCTACCAAATACATAGAAACAAACACAGGGAGGCTGCCAAAACAAGGAGACAAAAACATGGCTCAAATGACAGAGCACGTCAAAGCCCCTGAAAAAGAGCTAAATGAAATAGAGATAAGCAATCTATCAGATGCAGAGCTCAAAACACTGGTTATAAGGATGCTCAAGGAACCTTGTGAGGACCTCAACAGCATAAAAAAGATCCAGTCAGGCCCTGGCTGGTGTGGCTCAGTGGATTGAACACAGGCTGTGAACCAAAGGGCACAGTTTGATTCCCAGTCAGGGCACATGCCTGGGCTTCAGGCCAGGTCCCCAATGGGGCCACGTGAAAAGTAACCACACATTGATGATTTTCTCCCTCTCTTTCTCCCTCCCTTCCCCTCTCTCTCAAAATAAATAAATAAAATCTTTTTTAAAAATCCAGTCAGAAATGAAGCATACACTAATTGAAATAAAGAACAACAAGGAAACAACAGTAGAGTGGATGAAGCTGAGATTCAAATCAGTGATTTGGAACATAAAGAAGCAAAAAACAACCAACAGAACAAAAGAAGAAAAAGAATCCAAAAAAGAGAGGATAGTGCAAGCAGCCTCTGGAACAACTTCACACGTTCCAACATTCACATCATAGGGGTGCCAGAAGGGGAAGGGAAAGAAGGGGAAATTGGAAATCTATTTGAAAACATAATGAAAGAAAACTCCTCTAATTTGGTGAAGGGAATAGACATGCAAGTCCAGGAAGTACAGAGTTCCAAAGAAGATGGATGCAAAGAGGCCCACTTCAAGACACATCATAATTAAAATGCCAAAGGTTAAAGATAAAGAGAGAATCTTAAAAGCAGCAAGAGAAAAGCAGTTACTTACCTACAGGGGAATTCTTATAAGACTTCTCAAAAGAATCTTTGCAGGCTAGAAGGGATTGGCAAGAATAATTCAAAAGTGATGAAAAGCAGGGACCTACAGCCAAAATTCTCTACCTAGCAAAGCAAAGCTATCATTTAGAATCAAAGGGCAGATCAAGAACTTCCCAGGCAAGAAAAAAACTAAAGGAGTTCATCATCACAAAAATATTATTATATGAAGTGTTAAAGGGACTTATTCAAGAAAAAGAGGATCAAAACTATGAACAATAAAATGGCAATAAACGTATACCTGTCAACAATTGAGTCTAAAAAACAAACTAAGCAAATAAGAACAGAGATAGAATCACGATACAGAGAGCATTTTGATGGTTGCAGATGGGATGGTGGTGTGAGGGGATGGGTGAAGCAATCCGAGGATTAAGAAGTACAAAAAGGCAGTCACAGAATAGCCAGGAAGATGTGAAGTACAGTACAGGACATGGAGAAGCCAAAGGATTTATATGCCTTACCTATGGACACGAATAATGGTGGGGTATTGCCTGAGGGAGTAGGGTAGTGCTGGGTGGAGGAGGGTAAAGAGGGAATAATTAGGAAAACTGTAATAGTGTAATCAATAAAATATAATTTAAAAAAGAACCATCTTTTTCCTAGCTTTTTTCACTATGCATTCTTTAAGTTAATAGTTTATAAAATAGGAATAAAATGTGGTAATATTTCATGGGAACATCATGGAAATTAATGATTTCATTACATTATAAATGTAAATATAGACTAACTAAATAATAGTTATGATATTTAAAATCATAGTCTGATTTTCTATCATTTATAACACTATCATTTATAAAATTACATAAGAATAAATATAGCATTACAAATTTATAATTTAAAAAGTGTGAAATATTCATTCATATAAATATTCAATCAGGGTGGATAAAACTCTAAAAGTGTTAAAGACTCAAAGTGAATTTGCTGTAAATTTAATTTATGTGTGTGTGAATATTTTTCCTAATTAGCAAGTCAGAATAAAATAAGAAAACTACTGGCTCTTTACATCAGTGCTAATTATAGGTTCTAAAGCAATACTGCTGATTGATATAAACTGTTATAATTTTCAGTTTCATGCACAATATATAACCCAAGTAATGTTTCGTTTGCAGATCTCATGGGTTCTATTTTTAAACTACAGTACCTAATTTGAGTTTCCTCCTAAGTGCTTAGAAGTGGGGGAAAATTGGCATAGCTGTGAAGGCAAAATCGTTTTTCAGCAATTACATTGAAAAGTCCTTGTATATGTTTACCATCATCCAGATAGTTTAATCTTAACTACTTTTGTGGGCAGTTTGCATAATATGTATTTCTTTCAGTTAGACAAAAAATTTTGGATTTTCACATAAGCATGATCAAATATTGTACATCATTTTAATTAACATGATATTTACTCATATCTTGCTTGTATGAATGGTGAGTCGTAAGTTTTTGACTAATCAGTATCCATAGATTTAAATGTGCAGGCTGCAGAGGTCATCTGTCGCTTCCGAAGGTGGTGCTAAGGACATTAGACTTTAAAAACAATGGTTTTAAAGGTTTTAAAGTTGAAAGTGACATAGTTATGTTTTATCAAAAAGAAAAAAGAAAAACCACTGGCTCTCAATGGTGTGGGTCAGTGGTTTGGATGTCATCCCACAGACCAAAAAGTTGCCAGTTCAATTCCCGGTCAGGGTGATTGACTGCGTTGCAGCCAGGTCCCCCGCTGAGGGCATGCAAGAGGCAACTGATGTCTCTATGATCAATTAACATTTGACAAAGGGGGCACGAGCATACAATGGAGTAAAAATAGTCTCTTCAATAAATGGTGTTGGGAGAACTAGAACAATACATGCAAAAAAATGAAACTAGACCACCAGTTTACACCATACACCAGAATAAACTCAAAATGGATGAAAGACTTAAATATAAGTGATACCACAAAAGGCCTAGTGTAAAACATAGGCAGTGCAATTTCAGATATCCCACATAGCAGTATTTTTTTGCCAATATATCTTCTAGGGTAATGGAAATAAAAGAAAACATTGAAATTGGGATTACATTAAATTAAAAAGCTTCTGCATGGCTAAAGAAACTATCGTCACAATGACAAGGGGACCTACTTTTCATATCTGCCAATGATACATCAGACAAGGGTTTGATCCCCAAAATACATAAATAACTTTTCTGACTCAACACCAGAAAGAAAAGCAATCAAATTAAAAAGTGAGCAAAGGACCTGAATAGACACTTCTCTGAGGAGGACACACACATAGACATATGAAAAGATGCTCAACATCACTAGCCATCAGAGAGATGCAAACTAAAATTGCAATGAAATATCACCTCACACCTGTCAGCATGGTGATCTTTAATAAATCAACAAACAACAAATGTTGGTGAGGTTGTGGAGAAAAGGGAACCCTAGTGCACTGTTGGTGGGAATGCAGACTGGTGCAGCCACTGTGGAAAACAGTATGGAGTTTCTCAAAAAATTAAAAATGGAACTGCCTTTTGACACTGCAATTCTACTGCTGGGATTAAACCCCAAGAATCCCAGATAACCAATTCAAAGAACCTATGCACCCCAATATTCATAGCAGCACTATTTATAATAACCACGTGCTGGAAATGGCTTAAATGCCCATCCTTAGATTTGTGGATCAAAAAACTGTGATACATTTACACAGAATACTATACAGAGAAAAAAAGAAGAAACTCCTACCTTTTGCAACAGCATGGATGGAACTGGAGACTATTATGCTAAGTAAAATAAGTCAGTCAGTGAAAGACAAAAAAACATATGATCTCACCTATAAGGTAAATCTAGTGAACAAAATAAACTAACAAGCAAAACAGAACCGGAGACATGGAAACATGAAACAAACTGACAGCAGCCAGAGGAGGGGATAGGGGAATAATTGTGGACAGAAAGAGAAGCGACTAGTCAAAGATCATGTACAAATGACCCATGGACATGGACAGGGGTGTGGGGTTCGAATGTGCAAGCAGGGGGAGGGCGGGGTGGGCTGGGCAGAGAAGGGCAAAAGGGGAAAAATTGGGACAACTGTAATAGAATCACAATTTAAAAAATTAAAGGTAGAAACAATTTTAAAAGGAAAAAAGAGGCAACTGATCGATGTTTCTCTCCTTCCTCCTCCCTTCCTTATCCTCTCTGTAAAAATAAATAAATAAAATCTTTGATTAAAAAGATCACTGTAGCATGGAGAGCTGCTGGAGAGAAGAGTAAATACAAACAGATTAGGAAGCTATGGTACCATTTAATGTAAGAGATGATTGGTTTGGATTTGAATGGCAATAGTGATGATGGTAGAAAAATTAAACTGATTTATGTGATGTCTAAAAGAAAAAAAGGGACTTTTATGGAGCGGATAATGGGAATTAAGAGAGAATAGAGTGGTTTACCATGAAATATGACCATGTTTTAGAGATGAAGTGATCTGCAGGTTCATTATATTAACAACCACCACCACAACAAAACAAAACAAAACCCTCTTAAAATATAGCTGAAGATTAAGTTCTATGAAGAAAGATGATATAGCTGAGCTAAAAATAATTGACTATAAAAAGCACTAGTAAAAATTTGAATTATTTCTAATTTTGGTAGCCATGATATGACACATTTGCATGACTTCTTACAAAATTTGAAATGGTATTTTAGATGCATTTTTAAGTGTGTGTGTGCAGATTGTGGTTGCACTGCTGATAATGATGCATTACTTCTGAATGTCTTTCATCCCAGCATGGCATAAGCTTTTATAGATAATAAAATTTACACCTCTGACAGTCAATAAGTAATTAACCTCTGTGATCTACCCACTTGATATATGAATCAGTTCCTAGTTAATATGCTGTCTTACACATTTAAAATGAAATTAAAAAATTTAAATAATATTGGCACAAGCCATAGGAAAATTTAAAATAATCATGAAAACTCCTAAACTTAAAATAGAGCTCCTTTAGAAATATGGGAAACTTTATGCTTGAACTAGTTTAAAGTGGAACTAAAATATTAAGAATTAATTCATTTTTCACCCCCCAAAATATTTTTGAGGCCCAGTGTGCATCAGATATATGCTAGAGGTAGTTATACAAATGATACATAAAATATGGCAGGGTGGGCACTTGTCCCTGAGGAACTAGCTGTCTAATGAGAGAAACCATCAAGGAAGCAAAGAACTGTAATATGAAATAACAAGTGCTATAAGGCACGTGTCTATAAAAAGTGCTATTTTACTAATGGGCTGTTTACAATAACAACAGCTGTTTCCAGCACTTGGTTATTATAAATAGTGCTGCTATGAACATTGGGGTGCATAGGTTCTTTTGAATTGGTGTTTCAGGATTCTTAGGGGATAGTCCCAGCAGTGGAATTGCTGGGTCAAAAGCCAGTTCCATTTTTAATTTTTTTGAGGAAACTCCATACTGTTTTCCACAGTGGCTGCACCAGTCTGCATTCCCACCAACAGTTCACTAGGGTTCCCTTTTCTCCACAACCTCGCCAGCACTTGCTGTCTGTTGATTTGTTTGTGACAGTCATTCTGACCAGTGTGAAGTGGTATCTCATTGTGATTTTAATTTGCATCTGATGGCTAGTGATGCTGAGCATCCTTTCATGCATCTCTGGGCCCTCTGTATGTCCTCCTTGGAGAAGTATCTGTTCAGGTTCTTTGCCTACTTTTTAGTTGGATCATTTTTCTTCCTGGTGTGGATTCGTATGAGTTCTTTATATATTTTGGAGATCAAACCTTTGTCCAAGGTATCATTGGCAAATATATTTTCCCCTACAGTAGATTCCCTTTTCATTTTGCTGATACATTCTTTACCTGTGCAGAAGCTTTTTAATTTGATGTAGTCCCATTTGTTTATTTTTTCCTTAATATTCCTTGCTCTAGGAGACATAGTGGTAAAATATATTGCTGTGTGGAGTATCTGAAAATTTCCTGCTTATGCACTTCTCTTGGGCTTTTATGGTGTCACAGCTTATATTTCAGATTTTTATCCATTTTGAGTTTATTTTTGTGTATGGTATAAGTTGGTGGTCGAGTTTCGTTTTTTTGCATGTAGCTGTCCAGATCTCCCACTATCATTTGTTGAAGAGGCTATTTTTACTCCATTTGATTCTCTTGTCCCCTTTGTCAAATATTAATTAACTATAGAAACATGGATTTATTTTCCCATTGATCTATGTGTCTTTCTTATGCCAGTACCAGACTGTTTTGTTCATGGTGGTCTTGTAATATAGTTTGATATCAAGTATTGTGATGCCTCCAACTTTGTTCTTCTTTCTCAGAATTGCTCAGGCTATTCAGGGTCATTTTTGGTTCTATATAAAGTTTTGAAATGTTTGTCCTTTGTCTGTGAAATATGTCATTGGTGTTTTAATAGGGATTGCATTGAATCTATAAATTGCTTTGGGTAGTATGGACATTTTGATGATGTTAATTCTTCCAATCCATGAACATAGTATGTGCTTCCATTTGTGTCTTCCTTAATTTCTTTCTTCAGCATTCTGTAGTTTTCTGAGTTACAGCTTTCTTTTATCTCCTTAGTCGGGTTTACTCTTAGATACTTTGTTTTTCTTGTTGCTATAGCAAATGGGATTTTTTTTCCTGATTTCTGCTTCTGATATTTCATTGTTGGTGTACAAAAAATGTCTTTAATTTCTGAATATTGACTTTGTATCCCTCTGTTTTGCTAAATTCACTTATTAGGTTGAGTAGTTTTTTTGGTGGAATCTACAGGGTTTTCTATGTATACTATCATGTCATCTGCAAACAATGACAGTTGTACTTCCTCCTTTCCAGTGTGGATGTCTTTTATTTCTTTTCCTTGTCTGATCACTGTGTCTAGGACTTCCAATACTGTGTTAAATAAAAGTGGTAAAAGCAAACACCCTTGTTTTGTTCCTGATCTTAGTGGGAAAGCTTTTAGTTTTTGCCCATTGAGTATGATGTTGGCTGTAAGTTTCTTGTATATGCCCTTTATTATATTGAGGTATGCTCCCTTTACTCCCACTTTGCTGAGTGTTTTTATTATAAATGGATGCTGTACCTTATCAAATGTTTTTCCTGCATCTATTAATACAATCATGTGATTTTTGTCTTTCTTTTTGTTTATTAGATGTATTATGTTTATTGATTTGTGAATATTGTACCATCCATGCATCCCTGAGATGAATCCCACTTGACATGGTGTATAATCTTTTTATACATTTAAGGTTATTATTGGTAGGTACTTATTCATTGCCATTTTCCCCCTTTGTACCTGTGTTCCCCTCACTCTTTTTCTTCTTCTTCTTAAAGCAGTTCCTATAGCATATCTTGCAATGCTGGTTAGGTAAAGGATATTCTTTTAGCTTTCTTTTGTCGGGGGAACTCCTTATTTCACCTTCAATTTGAAATGAGAGCCTTGCTGGGTAGAGTAGTCTTGGTTGCAGGCCTTTGCTCTTCATTACTTGGAATATTTCTTGCCACTCCCTTCTGGCTTATAGTGTTTCTGTTCAGAAGTCAGCTGCTAGCCTTATTGGAGCTCCCTTGTATGTTATTTCCTGTTTCTCCCTTGCTGCCTTTAAGATCCTCTCTTTGTCTTTGAATTTTGCCATTTTAATTATGTGTCTTGGAGTGGGCCTTTTTGGGTTCATCTTGGATGGAACCCTCTCTGCTTCCTGGACTTGTGTGACTTTTTCTCTCATCAAATTAGGTTAGTTTTCCATCATTACTTTTTTAAACAGGTTTTCTATTCCTTGCTCCTCTTCTTCTCCTTCTGGTATCCCTATTATAATAATAGGGATATTATCCATAATAATAATGGATATTATTATGTTGCATGTTGTCCTGCAGTCCCCTTAATTATTCTTTGTTCTTTTTGAGCCATTTTTCCTTTTCTTTCTCTTTCTGGGATTTTTTTTTCTACCTTGTCTTCCAGCTCATCGATTCAATCCTCTGCTTCATGTAGCCTGCTTTCAATTTCTTCTACTTTGTTCTTCAATTCAGAAATTTTATTCTTCATTTCCTCCTGGTTCTTATTGATAGTTTCTATGTCTTTTTCATGCTGATGTAGTTTGTAGTAAGTTCCTTGTGGCTTCCATGTAGTTTTTTGTAATTCTATCTGACTCATTGAGCTTTCTTATAATTATTGTTTTGAACTCAATATCTGATAGTTTACTTGCTAAATTTCACTTAGCACTCTTTCTGGGGGTTCCTCTTTTCCTTTTGATTTGGGGTTCTTTTTTTGTCTTCCCATTTGGGGGGAGACTCTTCTTGTTTGCTTCTGCTTCTTAAATTGATCTGTTTTGACTCCTTGTCTTTATGACATAGATTTCTATGGTAGGAGACCTGTGGATTCCATGGTGCAGTCTTCTTGTTCTCCTGAACTTGATACTCTTGGGGTGCCCTTCATGCCATTTATGTTGGCTCTCTGGATGTAATAGGGTTTTGATTGTTGTTGGGTCACTCTTTGGTGGGTCTTTCCCTCTAGTTGCTTGACTGAGAGTCACTCCATCCACTACATCTTGTGTGCTGTTGTGCAGGTGCTGCCAGGACAAAACCACCAAGCCCAGGAAACAAACCCACACCCACAAAAATAACTCCCACCCACAGTCCCACTATCAACAGCAAATGAACCAGTATTAATAAGGGTGTAAAGAGATTGAAAGACTATCATAAGAAAGGAGAGTGAATATGAGATGATGTACTGAAAGAAAAATGATTTTGAGAGGGTAGAGGGAGGAGCAAGAATAAGAACAGGAATTTGAACAATGCAAAGACAGAAAGTAAAATTTACTTCATAAATAAAAAAGGGAATGAAGAAGGTGGAATGGAGTAAGAGAAGGGAAGCATATAGTATTAGGCTTAAACAGAAATTAAAAGAAAAGAAAAGAAAGTGTAAGAGAGAAATAAAAAGGACAAAAGTATGTAAATAAAAAATAGGAACCCAATTGGAGAGAAAGATTCACTATAGTACTATCACCAACAAATGAACTAAAATTAATATAGGTGGGATAGGAATAAGAGGGGGAAAAAAGAAAGAAAGAAAAGCTTAAGAGAGGTCTAGAGGAAACGGAAGTGACTTTGAGATGATGGAGAAAGAATACTAAGAGTGAGGAATGAAAACTAGGCTAAGATGGGGAAAAAATAAAATTTGTGATGAAAAGAAAAAAGACAGACAGGATGAAAGAGAAAAAAAGAAAAAAAAACAGGCCAGGACAGGACAAAATTAAACTTTGAGACAGAAAAAAAAAGAGAGAGAGACAGTAAGAGAGGGGAACAGTAAAATTTGAGATTTGAAATACAAAATTAGTGAAGATCTAGAAATAAAATTGAAAAAATGTAACAACAACAACCCTATCTACAACCAATGAACAAAGATTGCTATTGGAGAGAGAGTGCAGGTTTTTTAAGAGCAGGAAAAAGAATGTGAGATGACCATTGACAAGAAAATTGTTTTTGAGAGGCTGGATGAGGGAGAAATAATAAGAGTGCAGAATAGAAACAAGTTGTAGCAAGAGAGAAAACAAAATTTAAAATGAAAATAAGAGGAAAGAAGATGGTAAAATAGAGTAAGAGAAGTTCAGGGCAAAAATATGTGAATTGAAATAAACAATAGTATAAAATCTAGTGACTTAATATGCACAGACTTGAAGGACAGGAAATGAATGTTAAAAAGCTATGAAGGAAAGAAAATATTGCAAATCATGGAGAAGATTACAGTGGATTTTGTCTTGGCAGCATCTAGTATCTACTACTGTTTTTTTCTTTCTGGATCTGGCTCTGGTAATGTCAGATGGTGATACCGCCTGACCTTTGGCAGCCTGTTCCAAGACTACCAGGAATCTACTGTCTGTGGCTGATTCCTTCAGTTGTTAATCTAGTCACATTGCACTCAGCAGTCAGGTTTAAGCACCATAGGGTGAGGCAGAATACCTCCTGGAGTCAGGGCTATTGTTTACCCTCAGGCTGCAGCTTGGAGGGGTGTGGTCTGCCTGAGCAAGATGGCTGCTGCAGTATGGGAGATGACGCAGCACTGGGATCCCAGCAGCTACTCTCTGGGTTCTCTCCCCAAAGCCTTTGTTCCCAGTCTCTCCTTAGGTGTCTCTAGCCCACTCTGCCCCCCGCCTTTGCCGGAGCCCAGGGTAAGATGGCTGAAAATGAAAATTTATGCATTGGCCCTTTAAATGTCTTTTTGTGTCTCCAGCCATTCATCTCTGGCAGAGAAACCCTGCTGCTTTTTGCCACTAGATGTTATTGGTGTATTTTTTGGGCTCCAGTGTTCTGGGCTGGGGATTTCTCCATAATTTAGTTGTAATTCCAGATTGGTCCTGGGAGGAGGTTAGTGTAACTTCTATTCACTCCTCTGCCATCTTGGATCTGGAATTCTTTATATATTAAATTTACATAATTCCTTTGGTGGTGGATATTTGCAAATATTTTCTCCCAATCCATAGCTTGTCTTTTCATCCCCTTAACAGGGTCTTGGGCATTATGGATCATGATTTTTGGTGACCAGACAAGAACTCTCTGCCTAGCCCTAGTTCCCAAAGATTTTTCTTCTTCTAAAAATTTATAGTTTCTAATGTTTTACAGTTAAGGTTGTGATCCATTTGGAGTTAATTTTATATTAGGTTTGAGGTTTATTTATTTATTTTTGCCAATAACTATCTAATTACTCTAGCACCATTTATTGAAAAGGCTACACTTTCTCCATCATTTGCATCTTCACCCTTGTCAATGATCATTTGTACATACTGTTTGGAATTATATGTGGCTCTCTTCCATTGATCTATGTGTCTATCTCTCTTTAATATTTTTATATTTATAAATTTACACTAGGTTTTTGTTTCTGGTAATCTAAGGTTCACTTTAATACTTTTTTCCAAAAATGTTCTTGCTGCCCTAGCTCAGTTGCTCAGTTCAATCCCCATCAGGGCATGTACGGAATGCAACCAATCAATATTTCTCTCACATCAATTTCTCTCTATTTCTCTCCCTCCCTCCAACTTCTTCTCTCTCTAAAATAAATAAACATATTCTCAGGTGAGGATTAAAAAAATGTTCTTGCTCTGGTGAGCCAGTATAGCCTAATGGTAAAGACAAGTGGCTCCACCACTCCAGTACTTATGTGACCTTGGGCAAACAAACTAAAGTCATTAAGTTTGTATTTTCTCATGTGAAACTGAAGTTGTGAGGACTAAATTATTTAAAGTGCCATCATATTTGACATATAGTAAATGTCTTTATCCAGTTGTCTAATGTTGTAATAAACAACCCCAAAATTTCTTACTTGTAAGAAATAAACTACTCCCTGTTCATGCAACAGGCCAGTGTGGGTGATCCTGGATGGGCAGCTCCCTGGAGCATTTCTCTTCTAAACCATGGTTCAGGGACCTAGGGTCCTTCCATCTTGTCGTCCTGCCATCTCTAAGTCTTTGGAATATTTTCATTTAGTTGATGGGAAAAGAGAAGGGGAAGTAGAAAAATGCCTGAGAATTTTTTCCACTCCCACCCCTGCTTTACAAGTGGCACTTTCTTCCTTATTACATTGGCCAGAATTCAGCCACATGGGCCCATCTAACTACAAAAAAGGCTGGGAAATGTGTTCTGTGTACCCAGAAGGAAAAGAAAGTACATGCAAACATACATAGCAGCAGTCTCTGCCTGGGAAAATGCTTAATAGTGTTAGGGCCTAGAAAGGGGAGAAGTACCCTAAAGGACAGACAGGTGAAATGAGAAAGGAATAATGAGAACAGCAGACATACAAAGATGTAGGGAAAGTGTTTGAAGCAGGAGAGATGTCAAGTGCAAAGGCCTCAGTCTGGGCTCTTTTTGAATGGGATCTTCCTTCCCCTGTATTTTCCAAAGGGTTATTACTACTGTAACAGGAAAGTTATCTTGTAACTGAACATCTTTCTGAGCCTCTCTTGTTAGTAGTAATAGTTTTTTTTAGTTGACTCTTACTTTTCCAGTTAGATCATCTATACATCCACATATAATTAGAGAATTATAAATTTCTTTAATATTTTAATATCATGCTTATTTCTTTTTCCTGTTTTACTAGCTAGCTTCCTGAACAGATATGAATAATGGTAATAATAGTGAGGATTTAAAAAATTTATTGATTGATGTTTGAGAGATAAAGAAATATCTATTTGTTTTCCTGCTTATTTATGCTTCTTGTATGTGCCCTAATCTGAAATGAACCCTACAACCCTAGTGTATTGGGACAATGCTCAAACCAACAGAACTACCTGGCCAGGGCAGGATTTTTTTATTGTTTACAGTTTTGGTGGAAATGTAATTGAAGTTTTAAAAAAATATTTTTAATCCTCACATAAGGAGATATTTATATTTTTATTTTTAAAAAAGATTTTATTTACTAGAGAGAGGGGAAGGGAAGGAAAAAGAAGGAGAGAAACATCAATGTGTGGTTGCCTCTTACGTGCCCCCTACTGGGGACCTGGCCCACAACCCAGACATGTGCCCTGACTGGGAATTGAACCAGTGACCCTTTGGTTCACAGACCTGTGTTCAATTTACTGAGCTATACCAGCTAGAGTAGGAGATGCTTATTGATCTTAGAGAGAGGAAGGGAGAAAAAGAGACAGGAAGAGAGAGAAAGAGAGAGAGAGAGAGAGAGAAACCTCAACGTGACAAAGATATCTATTAGTTGTCACCCGTATACACCCCAACTGGGGATGGAACCCACAACCCAAGTACGTGCCCTGACTGAGAATTGAACCCACAACCTTCTGGTGTACAGAACGATGCTCCAACCAACTGAGCCACTCCACCAGAGCCAGGGCTATAATTAAAGTTTTAATGTCTGTTAGACATTTGCTGTTTATGCTTCTTTATTTTCATTTTTTTTTTTTTACAAACCAAGATTAGAGTGAATTTTATCAAATTCTCTTTTGTTCCCTCTTGAAGCAATCTTGGATTTTTACTCTTTTGATTCATTAATGTATTGAAATTTACTTGTTGATCTAATGTTGAACCATCCCTACAGTCTCAAAAGAAGCCCTTGTTGTGAGGGTGTGTTATTCTATAAATATAATACTGGATTTGACACTAATACTATATTTGGGATTTTTTTTGCATTGGTTTTCACAAATGATATTACTCTGTGGTTTTCTTTTTCTGTGTGTGCCACGTGCCATAGATTTTGTTCTCGGATTATGCTAACTTTGTAAAATGAATAATAAAACTTCCATAGCTTCCTGTTTTCTAGACTAAATATTATTGATTATAATGCATGAATGCCTTAAAGTTTTGATAGAATGTGCATAGAAACATTTATAAGCATAGAATCTACCTAGGCTCTGTATAGGTAGTACACTCTCTATAGATGAAGAAACTTTGTTTCCCAAGGTTTTATGTGCCAGAGGGAAATTTAAAAACCCAGTCTTAACAAAGGCATTTGCCTTGGGCAACAGCATATTGTTTCTCTAGCATGATTAATTACCCTTAACTATATTGTAGGGATGTCTGGCAAATAAGGGATTCATTCTTCTCTTATTTGAAGGAACAGAATTTACCAAAACCTTCAATAGTCTGACAGGAGGGGAAATGAAACTCTTGTATATTTGTGAATTTCCCATACATGATCACCCAGTGGTTAGCTGTCCCTCCTTTCCCAGCCCCCACTGCAGCTTTACTTTTAGCCGTGGGACCAGTCAGGCTTACAGTCAGGCTTATTCTCTCAAAAATATTTTCTGGTTATGAGACCAGTGGTCTTCTACCAAAGCCACTAGAACCTGATTGGAGTCCAGGTTTTGAGCTGTTGTCTTCTCTCTCTTCAGGCCTTGGAGGGACTGTCGAACAGGGTTCACCTGGCCCCCCTGTTCTTGTAGACACCACAAAATTTACACATGAAACTTTGAAACATAGGTAAATTTCTCTAAAGCCTATTGATAAAATAATATTTTCCCTATATTTGCTGGTTTCAAGCTCAGCCCATAGAAACAATGACTCCATGTTGTTAGGCAGAGCAACTGCTAATCTTTTCTTGCTTTGTTCTAGAAGCCCAATGGCAAATTAAAGAGCCATGATGGCTGCCCTTTGTCCTTGTTCTACATAACAAAATTTATTCCAGTTATTTGAAACCATTTAATAGGAAAATCTTTTAAAATGTAAAAAGGATATCACCAATGAAAAATCTAAATGGCAAATAACATATAAAAACTTATGTGAATTTAAGCTACAGTGAGCTATTATTATGTAACTACTAGAATGTCTAAAAAAAAGACATTGTCAGGTATCAGTGAGAATATGCAGGTCACTGGAATTTATATAATGCTGCTGGTGGGAGTGCCAATTTATATAACCACTTTGGAAGACCATTCATATCTCTTAATGCTAAAAATATGCATATTCTATGACCCAACAATTCTACTCCTACTTACACACTCACATGTCCAACAGACATGGACAATGTTATTCATAGATAAAACTGTAAACAACCTGATGTTCATCAACAGAAGAATGGATAAATTATAGTGAATGTATACAATAGAATACCACATAGCAACAAAAATGAATAAAGTACAGCTATGTATAACAACATGGATGAATCTCATCCATGAATAAATATTGGAGTTCAGGCTATCTTCTCTTTCTTTACCTGGGTAGTGTTTTTCTTTTAAAGATTTTATTTATTTATTTTTAGACAGAGAGGAAAGGAGAGAGAAAGAGTGGGAGAGAAACATCGATGTGTGGTTGCCTCTCATGCACCCCCTACTGGGGACCTGGCCTGCAACCCAGGCATGTGCCCTGACTGGGAATCAAACTGGCAACCCTTTGGTTTGCAGGTCAGCACTCAATCCACTGAGCCACACCTGCCAGGGCTGGGTAGTGTTTTTTTACGGTAATTCACTGGGCTGTATGTTTATTTTGTGCACTATTCTACGTATTTCACAATGGGAAGGGTTGAAATATATATGTGTGTTTACATAGTATATACGTACTCAGATTCCTAAATAGTATATTGAACATAATTTTATCTTTTCTCAGTGATTTAGAAGCACTATAATAAACACCATCATTACTAGACTGGAATACACTTGATTTATGTGGGACATTTTGTCCTCATATTAAATGACTCCAAATCTGTGCTTTAAAAATCCTTGTATCTGCTTCTGAGTGTGTATCTTGAGTCAGAAGCAGTTCTGAGTCACCTTCTGAGTGTTAGAAATTATATCTGACTTTTATACTAGCTTGTAGTTATATTTATTTTCCAGTAAAATGCATGACCCAATGAACATGAATGTGTCATCTTATTTGTATTAGAAAAATCTTAAGACATGAAAAGAAATCCTGTAGATGATTTCAAGAAAAAATTACCCAAACTTCTGACTTACTCAACATCTTATTATAAAGACAGTATTCACAGGAGAAGGTCCCTATTCCTTCTTCTTAAAGATACTCATGGATATAGACACACCATTCTTTTAAAGCCAGAATAAGGTGACTTCTCTTCAGTCAAGGCAGGAGTTTTCAGGAGTGGCCAGCATGGCTAATGTTGTGGAGAAATTGAGAGGCTTGAGGACTGCAAACAAGCTTGGGAAGGAAAACAAGGTAACAAAAGGTTAGAAAGCTGAAAGAATGAATGCTGTGGAATTCAGGGAATGGAATGGAGCAAGAAAAAGGAATGGAAATAGAACAAGTAGAGGCATTTTTCAGGATGAGGTTTCTGTACATTTAATGTAGTTGGATGGAAGTGGAAGAGGCAATCATTGATTAAGCCACATTTCAAAGGAGATCTCTGATAAAGACAACCTAAGTAGAAGGGTTAATCTTAGGAAAGCACATTTTATTTTATTTGTGTAGCTAGGTGGCAGGGGAGAAGACAGAGGAGTTGTCAGCTACTAAATATAAGCATCAAGAGTGCAAGGATCTCCTGTTTTCTTCCCTGATGTAGCCCAACTCCAGCACAGTGAGTGTCTGGCATAGAGAAGGCACTCAGAAACATTTGCTGAGTGAATAGACTTTCACAGCTAATCAATCTAAGTTTGGATCCCAGCTCTTCTATTTGTATACTGTGGGAACTTGGACAATTTCTTTATCCTGCTAAAGCTCAGCTTTATTATCTACAAAACAGGAATAATAATATAGAATATATTTCTATAGATGCCCATTACTGCTTTTTTAAAAGTTTTTATTAATTTGAGAGAGAGAGAAAGATCAACTTATTGTTCTACTTATTTATGTATTCATTGGTTGATTCTTGTATGTGTTCTGACTGGGGATCAAACTTGAAACCTTGGTGTAACAGGATGACACTCTAACCAACGGAACTACCTGGCCAGAGCCATTATAGCTTTCTCATACTTCAATATTAAGCTTAGTACTTGACAAAACGCTCTATACCTAGCTGTTGCTCTCTAAATGATTTTAATTGAATTTTTATACTTAATTGTAAAGAATAAACTTGCACTACTGTAAATCACAATATTCTTAAATATTTTTCAGAAGATTTCTAGTTGTGGGTACTTAATTTTATAAGAATAGTATAAAACATTTTATTTTTATAAAATTACAGAAAGAACTCTTTCTAAAAGTTGGTTATAAAAATTAATTTGTTTTTAAGTATTTCATTCCTGACCCTTAGATCCAAATACTTTGCCTCACATTCTGGCATTTTCTCTAACTTCATCAATAATAAAAAATGTAGCTATAGTGGAATAGGTCTAAAAAGTAGTTTTTTAGGACAGAAGGAGAAATGTAGGTGTATATGTAGAATACAGAGGGGGAGGCACTGTCAACCTTCCTGCTAGAAAGTTCTAAAATATAAAGTAAATAACTTTTATAAAGTAAAATTGATTGTATCTAAACTAATAATGAACAAAATTAGTATTCTTATAGTGCTTTCTAAGTTCAAAATTTGACTGCTCATTTCTCTTGCTAATATCTACATTCATTGCTTAGAGATTGTCCAAGACTCTTTTTTACAGCCTTAAATGAATACAATTGCTATTATAGACACCAGAGAAATCCTGTTTTACGATTAAGAGATAACTATCACCTGACAACTCTAAGTGCATTTATACTCTTAACTCATTGGAAACAGATACAGGCAAAGTAATATTACATTATTTATTATTTCTCAGATGTCAGCATCCCAAATCTCACAACTATTTCTTGATTGGTCATAGTTGAAAACATTTTATAATACGAGTTGCCACATGATTTCTGTGCTACAGTAACTTACATTTTGGTGAGTGACACAAACACAAAGGGCACATAACAAAACCATTCTACTGAAAATTCAAACCACTTTTGAGATTACATACAATTGTACAGTTTATACTAGTCAGTGACACAGAAAATGAGTGATAAGATGGTAGCTCTAAGGGAATCAAAGTGAAGTAAAAAGGTTTTTTAAAGAACAAGGCAGGCTTGCACATGTACGTAGGTAGGCCAAAAGAAAGGAACTGAGGTCTTCCGGCCACGATGGAGGCATAGGTAGACACACTATGCCTCCTCACACAACCAAAAGAAGGACAACAACAATTTAGAAACAAAAAACAACCAGAGCTGACAGAAAATTGAACTGTATGGAAGTCCGACAACCAAGGAGTTAAAGAAGACATATTCATCCAGCCAGTAGGAGGGGCGGAGATGGGCAGCTGGACAGAGAGGACTCACCGCAAAGCAGGGGCTGGTGGAGCGGGTAGTCCCATATTCGCACGCAGATAAACCGGGAGGAACAGCTGGGGAATGAAACAGACTGATCAACCCAGGGCCCCAGTGCGGGGAAATAAAACCTCAAACCACCGATTGAAAATACCTGTGGGGGTTGAGGTGGCAGCAGGAGAAACTCCCAGCCTCACAAAAGAGTTCGCTGGAGAGACCCACAGGGTCCTAGAATGTACACAAGCCCACCCACATGGGAACCAGCACCAGAAGGGCCCACTTTGCTTATGGGTAGTGGGGCAAGTGACTGAAATCCAACAGAGAGTGGAGTGAGTGCCATTTTTCCCTGTCAGACCTTTTTCCCACATACAGTGTCACAACACAGCAACATGGTTTGCCCCGCCTGGATGAATACCTAAGGCTCTGCCCCTCACGACATAACTGGCACATCAAGATAAAAAAAAAATGGCCCAAACGAAAGAAGAGATCAAAGCTCCAGAAAAAATACAACTAAGCAACAAAGAGTTGGTCAATCTATCAGATACACAGTTCAAAACACTAGTGATCAGGATGGTCACAGGATTGGTTGAGTATGGTCACAAATTAGATGAAAAAAATGAAGGCTATACTAAGTGAAATAAAGGAAAATGTACAGGGAACCAATAGTGATGGAAAGGAAACCAGAACTCAAATCAACAGTGTGGACCAAAAGGAAGAAGGAAACATCCAACCAGAAAAGAATGAAGAAACAAGAATTCAAAAAATGGGGAGAGGCTTGGGAACCTTCAGGACAACTCTAAACGTTCCAACATCCGAATTATAGGGGTACCAAAAGGAGAAGAGAAAGAGCAACAAGTGGAAAAGTTATTTGAACAAATAATAAGTACTACCCCATTCTGGCAAAGGAAATTAACTTCCAGGAAGTCCAGGAAGCTCAGAGAGCCCCAAAGAAGTTGGACCCAAGAAGGAACACACCAAGGCACATCAGAATTACATTACCCAAGATTAAAAATGAAGGAGAGAATCCTAGAAGCAGCAAGAGATAAGGAGACAGTTGTCTACAAAGGAGTTCCCATCAGACTGTCAGCTGATTTCTCCAACGAGACCTTACAGGCAAGAAGGGGCTGGAAAGAAGTCTTCCAAGTCATGAAAGGCAAGAACCTATATCCAAGATTACCCAGAAAAGCTTTCATTTAGAAAGGAAGGGCAGATAAAGTGCTTCTCAGATAAGGTCAAGTTAAAGGAGTTCATTATCACCAAGCCCTTATTTTATGAAATGTTAAAGCGACATATATAAGAAAAAGAAGATAAAAAATATGAACAGTAAAATGACTGCAAACTCACAGTTATTAACAAGCACACCTAAAACAAAAACAAAAAGAAACTAAGCAAACAATTAGAACAGGAACAGAACCACAGAAATGGAGATCACATGGAGGATTATCAACAGGGGAGTGGGAGGGGGAGAGAGGGGGAAAACGTACAGAGAATAAGTAGCATAGATGGTAGGTAGAAAATAGACAGGGGCAGGGTACGAATAGTATGGGAAATGTAGAAGCTAAAGAACTTATAAGTATGACACATGGACATGACTAAAGGTGGGGATATGGGTGGGAGAGGGTGTGCAGGGTGGAGGGGAGTGAAGGGGGAAAATGGGACAAGTGTAATAGTATAATCAATAAAATATATTTTTTTAAAAAAGGAAGGAACTACAGTGGGGGAGGTATTGAGAAAGAGGTCTTGGGATAAGGTCCTGGAGGGTGAAAGAAAGGTGATCAAAGGCACAGATACAGCCTTGGAAAGAAGACAATAGGGAAGGAAAAAAGGGTGGGGTGAGAATAAAAGATAATTGGATTCAGAACAGAAGTCATATTGAATGGCCCAAATATTATAAATATATTTGGAGGCAAAGTGAATGTTGAGAGCAAGATAAGACTAAGAAGGGAATATCAGGTTGGAGGCTTGAGAAAAATGAAAAGAGGCTTAGAAAACTTGTGTAGGGATGTTCAATAGAATGTCAACTTAAGATGACCTAAAATGGAGTTTAACATGTCTGTGAAGGCCCTACGGCTGGAGAGCATATTTCTGTAGTATCTTGCAGTGATAGACCAGGAAGAAGCAATAGAAAAAGCAAACAGTGGGGGTTACTTATGATGGAACAGAGAATTATTCTGGAGTGCTGTTGAATACTGGTGAATATCTTGAGCATCCAGGTGCTTCCACTGGGAAAGAACATCAAGGGATTTATTTATTTAGCAAATGTTAATTACTTACTGTATACCCATAAACTTCAGTAGCTTTTGTTATCTTATTTCTGGAAACAGTTTCCTAATTTATAGCCTCAATCCTGATTTCTCTTTTGGTTTCAGAGCCCAGTCTTTCAATTGCCCTGTAGGACATCTTGGCTTTGGTGGTCCATATCTAAAACAGAATGCTTCATCTTTCTCCTAAACCTATCTCTGTACCTGATTACCTCATTTCTGTTAATGATGTTATTAGCTTTCTAGTCTCCCAGGTTTGAAACTTTTGAGTCATCTGTGCCATTTCCTCTTCTTAATGTGTCATCAAGTTCTGTCACTAAATACAGGTGTACCTTGGAGATATTGTGGGTTCAATTCCAGACCATCGTGATAAAGCGAGTGTCACAATAAAATGAGCTGTAATCTTTTTTGCTAGTGTAGCAGCATCTTGCCTTCAGTTTGTAAAAAAAAAATGCAACACCTGTGAATCACAATAAAGTGAAGTGTGGTACAATGAGGTATGCCTGTATTTCCACTGAAGTATTTCCCCAGCTTTTCTTCCTTGCCATTGCCAAGGTGATACACGCTGTTGTTGTTCTGTGCCTGTATTTCTCTGCCTTCTCAACTGGTTTCCCTGCCTCCAGGCTCTACCCAATCCAGTCAGTTTTACATACCACACCCAGATTAATCTTTATAGAATGTCAGTTTGATGAGTCATTCCTCATCTCAAAAATCTTGAGGAGCTGTGGTAGAGTCTCTAAGAAAACAGAAAGACCCTAGAGGAGCTCACATTCCAGTGGGAATGGGTGCAGTTAACCAGAGAGAAGGTGAAGCTGATTTACAGAAGGCTTCCCTGAGGAGTGACCAGAGAAAAGAACAGATGGGGAAGAGAACTGGGAAACCCCAAGGTTTAGGGAGTAAGTTGTGGAGAAAGAGGTGATGCCAAGGAGACTCTGGACAGTTCAGAGCAGGAGGAGAACCAGGGGAGAGTCTACCACAGAGGTTAAGGCAGGAGAGGATGTCAAGGAGCAGAATGAATAAGATGGACTCTTACCTGGTGAGTCTTGGATTTGGCAATTAGGGAGACAATCAAGAGCAGTTTTAGGGGAGCATTAGATAGCTGAGGTGGCTAAGAAAGGACTGGGAGGCAAAAAGGTCCAATTAAGAGCTTTTATTTGAGGTGGGACACTTCGATCAGGTGGGCTGAGTACAGGCAGACTAAAGCAGTGGGGGAAAAGGTAGGAGGATTTTTAAGGGTGTGTGGCAGACCCCCAGGGAGGGTGGCTCATCCTGCTGATCAGCCCCAGGTGTCCTGGGTATAGGTGTTTGTAATATCCTCTCACCAGGGATGGCTGATTCAGGAACAGAAAGTCCAGGAGATTTATGAGCCTTGCCTCTGGGAAAAGCTGGAGGGACAGGGGAGGGGCAGTGAGGATTCAACTGGTTTCCAGCAGGATACTAGCGGCTATGCCTCAGTTGCTTCTGGTAATAGGGCACCTTCAGGTCAGGTATTTAGCCGGTGACGCAAACCAGGTTCTTTGTTCCAGCATACTTGGTGACTTAGATCCTCCAGGTCCCAGTACATTCTAACAGGGAGTATAGGGAGGCTATAGAGGGATGAGAAATAAAGCAGAAACAAGGGACATAGGTTTCCTTTTTTAATCTTTGTTGAGAGAAAAAGAACCTGCTGAAGATAGAGATGTACTTAATTTTTACCCCCACAGTGAAAGAGGCTTGCACTAGATTACAGCCCAAGGGCAGAGATCTCAGTGGTGAAGGGGAGCTTGATACTAGAGGGACATTGACTGATGGAGCAAGATCCCTAAGTAGGTCTGAGGAGACAGACTCTAATGAGGGAAAAAAGTCTTTGTCCATTTATAATAATTTCTTAATGCATATATGCTGATATTGACTATATATATTTTCATTGTGTGTGGTTAAGGTAATGATGCATTATGAAATGATTAGATGAGTTTTTGCAACTTGAAAGGTAGCAGCAGGATAAATCATTACAAAAAATTCTAGGAGTTCCTAATAACCTCAGGTTGAAAGAGCAAAATCATTCCCTAACATTCAGAGGTATCTTTTACTATTGCCATGAAAATCAGCTGAGGATTAAGAATATTTTCTGACTGCAACTGGACGTATTAGTTTTCTATTGCTGTTCTAACAAATACCAGAAATGTAGCGGAGGTCAGAAGCCCAACACAGGTCTCACTGAGCAAAAATAAAGGTATACACAGGACTATGTTTTTTTCTGGAGGCCTCTAGGAGAGAGAATCCTTTCCTTTGCCTCTTTCAGCTTGTTTTTAGAGACCAATACATTCCTGGGTCTCTTCATTCCAACTCAGCAACCCCTCGTAATTCTCTAACTTTTCTTCAGTTATCCCATCTATCTCTAACCACAGCCAGGCAAGGTTCTCCACTTTTAAGGATTTGACTGATTAGATTGGGCCCACTGGGGATAATCCAGGCAAATCTCCCCATCTCGAGGTCCCTACCCTTAATCACATCTGCAAGTTTCTTTTGCCAATATAAGGTAACATACTCACAGGTTCTGAGAATTAGACCACAGACATCTTTGAGGTCTATTACTCTGCCTACCACACTGGAACTCGGGGTGTGGTCTCTATTTTAAGAGGGAAGTTTGAAATGGGAAAAAGAAAGATGTCTACTATTGGGGAATTTGGTTTTTGCACTTGAAATGGGTAAGATGCTTGTTCTGGTAGGTAAACTGATTCCTAGGTGTCACGTATGTGGTGTCTAGATGCTATGAAGTTATTGAGAAACAGTTTACTGGTAGCTTAGAGAGAAATTAATCTCTCTTTCAATAAAAAAGATAACATTTTAGTTGTGCTAAGAAAATAAGAGATGGGTATTTTGACCTAAGCATTTAGACTAGAGAAATTAGGGTATGAGTGTGACTCCTGGTTTCTAAGTGTGATGATAGCAACAGAAATAAAAGAGAAAACTGTAACTGTTTTATAGGCTCCTGTAGCATTAGAATATGTTTCACTAAGAAGTCTTACATTAGAATTTAGCAACAATATGTTCAGTACTGGGTTCTGAATTTCAACTATCTTAATTCTCTCTCTTCATCCATAATTGCCTAGTTGTCTATGGACACATGCATTGAATATGATGCTAGTTATTGGTATCAAAATTGATAATACCACAAGAGCTAACTGGTAAAAAAAGATATGGTCCTAATTATGATACCATAAATTGGATATTATAAATATTACAAAAATATTATAAGAAAAATGAAATTCAATAGTCTTTTAATAACAGGATTTGAAAGCCTACTATGTTCCAGGCATTGTAGTAAATATGTTTTAAAGATTTAAAAAATTGTGTAGTAATATTTAAAATGGTATCTGATAGTAGGTTATAGCCTGAACCATATGAGATGACAAATATATTAGTGCAACTTTTCTCTGATAGCTATTTTACTATGCACAAACTAAAACTTAAAAATTAGTTTTGTAGTTGATAAAAATAAGAAAAAGAATCCTGTAATTCATATTTTAAAACCTACTTATAGGTTTTATAGGACTTATTTTTTAAAACAATAATAAATCTATTTGAACATTAGTAGGATTTGTTCTGTAAATTGGTATATAACTAGTCATTAGCAGAAGCGATCTAGAGAGTTTTTTGGAAATGTTTAATCTAAATTCTTTTTCCATGTTAAAATGACAGTAACCATCCGATTCTATTTATTTCACTGTAATCAAATTAAATTTGCATTTTATATATCCATCTAAACACTCGTCTATCCAACAAATGTGTATTGAATTCTTGTCATTGGAAAGGCACTATGCTAGGTCCTTTAAAATATTTAACACAGACATATTTTACTTTGTATTTGCAATCCTAAACCCAGTTGTGAAAGACTTCATTACATCAGCTATCTGTCCTGACCTGCCTCTCTACCATCTAATCTCTGCATCTTAAAAATTTTCATCCATCTTTCCACAATTGAAAACCTCCGTTTCATCCCTGTCTCCAGGCATCTGTGTTCCCAGAGACAACCAGTATGTTATTTTCCTGTATTAGCCTTTCAGGTGCATTTTATGTATCAAGCAAATATGTATATATTAAACCCCATACATAGTTTTCTGCATTTTGCTCTTTTTAACTTCCTCATTCTTTCTTATGTCTTCATACTATTCCATTGTATGGCCATATCATAATTTATTTAATTATGGACATTTCCATTAATTTTAATATTATGCTATTCCAAAGTAAACAGTCTCCTATTCAGAAATTTACAGGGTATCTTTCTAGAGATTGAACTTCTGTGTGCACTTATAATTTGGCATAAATATTGCCAATTTGCCCCTTATAGAGGTTGTGCCTTTTCCCCCGAACTTAGGAAACATATGATGGTGATTTCTGCAAATCTAAAGGATGAAAAATGTCATCTCAATGTAGTTTTAATTTATATTTCTTTTATTATGAATGAGGTTAAGAATCTTTTTCAGATATTTTTAAAGCCATTTGTATTTCCTTTTCTTTTTCTCTTGGGTTACCATGATTTATGATTATTTATATAATAGGAAAATAAGAAATTATTTGTACATTAGGGAAATTAGCCCTTTGTTAGTGAGTGGCAAATAATTTTTTCCCAGTTGATATTTGCCTTCCAAGTTTGTGGCAGCTTTTGTTGTGTAGAAATTTTTATTTTTATTTTATAGAGCTATCTTTATGAATTCTGGACTTTGTTATATTTAGGCTTTACCCACTCTGAGATAATTCTTCATAGTTTCCTGTAGTACTTTTATGATTAACAGACATTCTTAATCATCACAAGTTCTAAATTGTTTAATGCATAGGATCAAGTTCCCTGTTTCAGTTTATATCTGAACTATATTAGCAAATCATTCCATGGAAATATGGAATAGCAATAAGGAGCTTGGACTCTGGAGTTGATAATTTGAGCTTTTCTGTTTCTCGCTGTATAACCTGGGCTATATGCTACTTAACCTCTCTGAGCCTTTATGACTTCATCTGTAAAGTGGAAATGATAAATAGTACTTAGTTTATTGTGAGAATTGCATGAGGTGTTTCATTTAAAGCCCTTAACATAGTGCTTGATAAGCTGGAAGCATTCATTAAATGTAAACTATTACTGTGATCATGATGATGGCCATAGACTGTTCTTTCAACTCCTACTACCATGCCATAATTCATTATTTTAGTCACAAGGGGCTGAATTAAAAAATGCATTCCAAATTTGCTAACATTACCACTTCAGCATTAACAATCCAATCTCCTCTAGAGAACATAGTAGTTCTCTACCATGGCAGTACATTAGGATCACCTGAGTAGAATTTTAACATCCAAATGTGTAGGTCCCTACCCCAGAGAGTGTTTTAATTGGTCTAGTGTGTAGCCCAGACATTATCATTGTTCCAAAACCCCTTTGGTGATTTCAATGGGCAGCTGAAATCTAGAATCTCTATCCTAATACTAGGCCAGTGATTTCAGATATGAAGGGAAACATACTAAGTGCTTCTAAGAAACAATATATAGAAATCTTTTATAGTAAAATGCCATGAACTATTTTGGAAAATATTAAAGAGAATACAGACGGTATCAGAGATATTGAAGAAGAGAGTTACAAAGTTAAAGATATTCCTTGTATGTATTTATAAGACATCTTTCTCAGGAGACCTTAGGGTAGCTTTGAATACTTTTATAATTGCTACTTCAAAGTAAGGGACAGTAAGTGTTTATATTTGTTAGATGTGTTAACTGAAGAATTTAATATTCTTACTACCCCCATTGCTTTCCTGGATAAGACTCAAAAATAACTTATTTCTAAACATGAATAATATATCTTATTCCCTTACACATTTAGCAGTTTAGGAAGGATTTGGATTGGTATTTTAGCTCATTTATAGATACAATATGAGTAGGATACATGAGAAAATAGATATTACTGAATCCAAAGAAAAAGCAGCATGGTCTAGCAGGGGCATCTAACCTTTTGGTGTCTCTGGGCCACACCGGAAGAAGAGTTGTCTTGGGCCACACATTAAATATACAACACTAACATACACTGATGAAAACAACAACAAAAAGGTTTCAAGTAAGTTTACCATTTTGTGTTGGGTCACAGTCATAGCTATCCTAGGCCGCATGCAGGTGGCGGACCGCAGGTTGGACACCCCTGAGAGAAACTGGACAAGGAGTCAGAAGGCCAGGAGTCAAGTTCCTGAGCTTCAGTTTCCTCAGCTGTAAAATGAGAGATGAGTTCCTAAAGGTTTCTTTCAGCTGTCTCACCAAGTGACCTAAATAAAGCCTTTCTTAGTAGAAAATAGAAAAAGATTCCCGTTCAAGTTTTTAAAATATACATAGCTCACAGTCCTGTTTTGTCGTTAGCCATGTAAGGCAGTATACCTTCTCAAGCATTAAACTGTCTTGATGATGCTAGATTAATACATGTCCTGCCTAAGTAGCGTATTTAAATTTTACATTTGATTATGGGTCATTGGTATCTTCATCCAGGGGGGTAACTAATGTACGAGTATATCCAGAGGAGTGTACTTTTTTGAGGCCAGGATACATTTGTACTGTATTCCTCACATGAGCTAATGCAGTGCCTTGGCAGATAAAGGAGCCTGACAAATGTTTAATTGAATGAAGGTGCTAAAAATTATTTTATTTTTTCTGTGATACTGTACCGTTCAGTTTGCATTATAGTATTTCAAATTTTTTTACACCATCCTATTACACAGTTATATTTGACAAGTGTCCTTTACTTTCTGAACACAGCAATGAGCTTTTCACTCTCCAAAGCCTAGAAGTAGTAATTAATAAGGCAAGAAAGTAATCATGATACCAAAATTAAAAAATAATGTATTCAGTAATATTTTGGTAGTAAATGTGTAGGATAACTTAAAGAGAAGTGGTATTTTGAGGTAGCATAGATATACTATCAATTTGGTCAAGTATTGAAAACACATCAAAACTAAACTTTTTAACATATTAATTATATTTTGATTTTTAAAGATAATTTATTGGCTGTTAGCTTTAGATTATATAACACTTTAGTTTAAAATGATTTAATACACAACACTTAAATGTATATCCAAGTAGTTTATATATTATTGCAGAAGCAATAGGAAAATAATATTGTTTTACTGTATACATGAAGAGAATTTTTAAAGTGAATTTTTAAAAATTGTTGTTCAAATAGTTTTCTGTCTTTTACACCCATCCCAGCCAACCCCCCCAGCCCTCCCCACCTCCCTCCCATTTCCACCCACATGTTAATTACAATTTACTAAACTTATTCTGAGTTAACAAAGAACAACTATGTATATAACATTTATCAAATGTCATAAATCATTAAAATGCATGTAACTCAGAATTGTGATATGATAGTATTCAAATGTGAGTATAGTAGAAGGGAAATTGAGTATGACAGTAGTTTGATGAAGTAAAATAAAATTTCAATTTTTAAGTTAGTATAAAAATACAATAGTTTAAAAATGTGTACTTAATAAAATAAACATCATTATTTTTAATAACAAAATTACTTTAAGTTTATCAAATAGTGATATCTAAGAAATATAAATACTATCCATTCAGAGGAAATGTCATGCTTTTAGCTTAATAGTTAAGCTGGGATTTTGAATTGTGAGAATGTTTTAATAGTGGTTGAAAATTGTTAATTCTCCTTGTCCCCTTTTTGAGTCTACCTTCTGGTAACTCTTGAGACTTGGATAAATTCCTTACATTTTCAGCTCCAATGTTCACATGTACTTAATTAGAAGATGCAAAGATAATCCCATATTGTTTCTATAACTATGATAATTTCACAGTATTGGTAATTAGTTACATTCTTTGTTGGATGACTGTTCTTCAAACTTACTGTCTTCTAGACTTATTCTTTCATGTTAGTCTGCAAATAAGCAGCTGTCGAGGGCAATAGCAAAAAAAGACCATTTAAAACAAAGCTGGCAAACATTTGGAGTTATTTGTAGTTTCAAAAATTGTTTTTAATTCAAGTCATATGTTATATGCATTAAAATTCACTTCACAAATGAAAATTACAAATATGGAAAAGTTGCTTTCAGGGAAATTTCACTAGTAAATTCATAATCTTTAAAATTCTGAGTGAATTAAATATTGACCATTTGCAAAACATTTTCACGGTGTATTCTAGACATTACTCTTTAAAGGTGTGTTTTTTTAATTTTAAATATTTGGGGTTAGGGTGTCCAATAAGCATGACATTTTCTAATGTATAGTTTTTTGGTCTTTTTCTCCGCTGTACCTTTGAACTGCCCTAAGTATTAAAGAAAACTGCTGTCAACAAAGTTATTTTCTTTTCAAGATGGACGTTTACAAAAGCAAAATATTGTTTCAGACACGAGAATTCTAATTTTGAAGATCAAAATACTTTTTTTCGTATTCTTCATTCCATGTTTAAAATATAAGTTAAATCTTAATTGTAATGGTTTTCCCATCATGTAATAAGCGATGGTGTCAGACTTGATGATGAAGGCTTTACTTTGTTAGCCCTGTGTTTATGAAACCCCAGCGCTTTCTCTAGATCTTTTGGCTGATAATCTCAAACATGGAGGATGCTTCTGATTCTTCACAAGGGGTTGCTCCATTAATTAATAATGTAGCTCTCCCAGGCTTTCCGCCGTCTCTTCCTGTATCTATGACAAGCTGTAAAAGTCATCGAGTAGCCAATAAAAAGGTAGAAGCGAGAAGTGAAAAGCTCCTCCCAACAGCTCTTCCTCCTTCTGAGCCGAAAGTAGATCAGAAACTTCCCAGGAGCTCGGAGAGGCGGGGAAGTGGCGGTGGGACGCGATCCCCCGCGCAGAGCCAGGCCGTGGCAGCTGGAGAAGCGGCGGCTGGTGGCGAGGCGGGGCCCGCAAGAGGCGACCCCCTGGGAGGACAGAGCCTCCCCTCGCTGCCCTTGTAGCTGAGAAGGTGGAGAAGTGGCAGTCGGCGTGCTCGCAGGTGAGGGGCTCTGTGTGGTCCACTCGGGAGCTGGCCAGTGCCGGCAAGGAAGTGTAGGCGAGCCGGGGAACAAAGCGGAGGGGTGCCGGGGTCCTTCCGCGGAGAGCTGCCTTGCGGCACCGGGTCTGCCGGCTGCTCCCCGAGCACGTTGTGAGCTGGCGGCGGCTGCGGGCGGGGAGCTGGTGCTGGGGGAGGGGGCCGCTGGGGGAGGGGGCCTCGGCTGCTCCCGCACCGCCGCCGCCAGCCCTCCGCGGGGTGTCCCGCCCCATTGTGAGCCCGCAAACCGGCGTGCGGAGGTGGGGCGCGCGGGGAGGGCAGAGGCTGCGGTGGTTCAGCTTGCTCAACACCCAGGCAGCGACAGGAGCGACCTCGGCTCAGGTGGCAGCCGTGGAGTGTCGGTCACACAAAAGACAGTCGAGCTTCCCCGGCGCGTGGACCGGCCCATGCCACCGCCGATCGCTCTCCACCTTACCGGCTTTCCTTTCCCTCCAATTTTGATAGGGAAGCGGGGCGGACGCGGGCGGCCGAACGTCAGAGTGAGTCCGTGGTCGGACAGGAGATGCCGCTGCTACACCGAAAGCCGTTTGTGAGACAGAAGCCGCCCGCGGACCTGCGGCCCGACGAGGAAGTTTTCTACTGTAAAGTCACCAACGAGATCTTCCGCCACTACGAGTAAGGACCGAGCCAGCGCGCGGGGGAGGGGGAGGGGGAGGGGGAAGGGGGGGCGGGTTGCGAGTGAGTGTGGGGCAGACTCCCTCCCCAGCGTCCTTTTGTCTCTTTCCCTTTCCTCCAGCCCAGGCTTCTGGCGGGGAGACTTGAAAGTGCCGGGTAGCCGTGGGCCTTCGTTTCTCTAGTTCCTGACCCCGACCCGGTGACTTCGAGGGCCCCCCGGGCGGCCCGACAGGCAAGGGAGCACGTGGGGTTGAGCGGGCAGGGGCGCAGAGGCTGGGGTCCCGGTGTGGACTGCCTCTAGCCGCGGCTGCCACCCGGCTGCCCGGCGGGGGAAACTCCCCGCCTCGCCCCTCCCCGCTGCGGCCACACGCGTACTCCCGGGCCAGTTCCGGGATCCCCGCCCGGCAGCGGAGGGGATCCCCGCTCGGGTCAGTGGCAACGGGCAGCCGTCCCCCGGCCCGGAGAGGGAATCCCCGCCCCCGGGGCCAGGAAACCGCCGGGCTGGGCGTCGTTTTCTCGGACTGTTGTGGAGCCTGACACTGAAGCTGCCTAGGGTAGAGGCGGGAGGGAGCGGAGTTGCGAGTCGGGGAAGGAGGAGGCTGGCCTCGGGCTCTGGAGCCCGAGACAAGACTGTCCCCAGCGGCCTCCGGTCCGGTGCGGCTAGGCCTCGGAGTTTGGGACGCGAGCCTTGTGCTCTGTCACCGCCTCTCCTGGGTGACTAACGCCCGGTCTCGGGGAGCCCAGCGTCTCCGCCCCGGGAGACCGGGTGAGGAAGGAGTCGGGGCTGGGCGGGGGAAGGGGAGGAGTAGAGAGCAAGGCCCCGGGCGCACCGGGTTTTCACTTTCGCGCTGCGCTGAGGGGCAAGATGGGAGTTGGGGGGAGGGGGTTAAGACAAGTTCAACGCCAGCCTCAGCCAGCCTCTTTATCCCCTTGCGCATGTGGGCTGCCTGACATGTGCCATTCGCTATTGTTTTGATAAGAATCCGGAGCTGCTGCGTGTGTAGTTCCAACCCCTAAATTTTCAGTCCTTCGCCTGGTTTATCCCAAGAGATCCTGTTGTCCTGCTATTTGAAGCACCAAACAGGGAGGTGCTTCAGGGATCCTGTGTTTTAAACACAGTATCTCCAAGAGAGAACCTGAATTGATAATCACTAAAACAGCCTGATTCTCTCTCTTTTTTAAATGTTTTATCCTCTCCATTCAGAAGGAATCCTTTGTGACTGAGAAACCAAGTGTTACAACAACCAAATAAATTGTGTGTTAGACGCATCTTTTCCGAGTGGGGACTTGATCCAGGGAGTGCTTTTAGCCAAACTGCACCTGTCTGAGAAATGAATACATAAGAAAGTTAGAAAAGTCAATTCCTTTGAGCTGTTAAGTAAGCCTTTTTCTTCAGCTCCACGGAAGGAGTTACACAAGAATATGTTAGATCTAGAGAAGTTTTTCAGCAGACACTACTTTAAAATAGGAGTGCACATCTTACTCTGCTCCTGTACAGACTTGTTTTATTACTTGTAGCTACTTAAGTGAAGTTGGATTAGGTAACTTGACAAGGATGGTGCCTTATTTCTTTTTAAAATTTAAGTTAAAATCGTTGGTAATAATTCCAAAAATTTTTAACAAATGTACTTAAGAGTACTAACAAAATATGAAACAGGCTTAGATTTCATACTGCTCTGTCCTTTGATATAAGCAATCTTTTTAAGAGGTTCTTCTCAACTTTATCAGGGAGACCGAACTTGGATGTTATCTTTTTTAATTGAATACCTTTAATATAATTTGGTTCTTGATGATTTACTTAATCATGGAGAAATCTGAAATGCTGAAATAAAGGAAGAGATTTTTGGTATTTCCAATCTACTACCTTCCATTAAGATTAAGGAACTGTGTCTTTTGTAGCCTTATGACATTGTTTTGTTTTTTTTTAAACTTTTTTAATATCTGCTGATGTGCTTGGGTTTTGGGAAATTACAAGCAGTTCAGGAGATCTGATTTGGGAGCAAAGATATTTAATCATTTACCTTAAACAAAGCAGAACTACTGGTATTCTTGGGTATTAATCTTTAGGACTTTGAATTGGCAAAATTGGAAAAATGTAATTGTGTTAAATTTTGTACTTTATCTTTCTCTTAGATAATTATAAAGAGACCTTTACAAAAAATGTTTTCTCAGTGGATGGTATTGTATATGGTTGTCTGCAGTGTTGTGATAATCTGACCCTTGCCACAAGTCTGGAGAAATGAAGGAAACCTCTGTTTTCACTCATTCATTAAATCACCAGTTGGTTTATGTGAATTTGTTTGAAGATTATCCTTTATTATCTTGAATTTCTTCTATATTTGTCTGCAGACCCCTCTGCTCACCTATTTGCTCGTTTTTGGTTTTTGTTTTTTTGTTTTTATTTCTTGACTGTAACTTTCTCTGCAGTCAATCTCAGAGATGTTCTGTACCACCCAGCCTTGTTCACTTCCCAACACAATGCAAAGTACCTTTTACCCTTAATTCGGGTTAGTAGAGGTTGCTAGTGACGGTTTAATAGCCACGTACTTTTCTGTCTTTATCTTACTTAATATTATAGTCTCACACTTCCTCCTTTGTGCGTCTAGGCAGCAGTGATCACCCCCTCCATTTTATCTAGTCTAACATCTGCTGTTAATGCACTGCAATGCATTGTATTTGTTGCCTCACATTTTCTCTTTTCCTAGACCTTGAATTCTTCAAGACAGGAACTATGACCAGGATAGATCTTTAGTGATTTTGTAATACAAACTCCTTTATTTTGTTTGTTTGAACTACATGCTCTTTAACTAATTGCTAACTCTTGTTTCACCTGCTTTTCATAAGTAAAGACGACTTGTTAAAAGTAGCACATTAACTGTAGACAAATGCATAAAGTGCAAAAAAATGAAATTGGTCAACTATTTTACAATGTAGAGAAGAATTAACTTAAAATGGATTAAAGACAAATGTAAGAGCTGAAGCCATAAGACTCCTAAAAGAAAACATAGGTGATGCACTCCTTGATATCAGTTTTGGTGATGATTTTTAAAATTTGACATCAATAGCAAAAATAAACAGTGTGATTACATCAAACTAAAAAGCTTCTGCATAGCAAAGGAAATCATCAACAAAAATCAAAAGGCAACGTACTGAATAGGAGAAAATATTTGCAAATCATATGATAAGTGGTTAATATCCAAAATATAGAAAGAACTCATACAACTCAATAGCAAAAAAACGTACAATCCAATTAAAAAATGGGCAGAAGATCTGAATAGATATTTTTCCAAAGAAGACATACCAAGGAACATGAAGAGATGCTTTAAATCATTAATCATTAGGCAAATGCAAATCAGAACTGTAATGAGTATCACCTAACACCTACTAGAATAGCTGTTTTCAAAAGGAATAGAAATAACAAGTACTGGTAAGGATGTAGAGAAAAGGGAACCCTTCTGGTGGGAATGTCAATTGGTGTGACTACTATGGAAAACAGTATGGAGGTTCCTTGAAAAAAATTAAAAATAGAATTAACCATAGGATCTACCAATTCCACTTCTGAGTATCTATGTGAGGAAAACAAAAACATTAATTGGAAAAGATATATGCATCCCTTGCCCTGATCAGTGTGGCTCAGTTGGTTGGGCCTCATCCCATGAAGCAAAAGGTCGCAGGTTTGATTCTTTGTCAGGGCACGTGCCTGGGTTGTGGGTTCAGTCCCCAGTCTAGGTGTGTGTAAGTGGCAACCGATTGATGTCTCTCTCATCAATGTTTCCCTTCTTCTCTTTCTTCCTTCCCCTCTAAAAATAATTTAAATCTTTTAAAAAAAGAGACAGGCAATCCCCAGTTCATTACAATATTATTTACAATAACCAAGATATGAAAACAACCTAATTGTCCATTAATGGTGATAATACACTGGGATAGCTTTTTCCACCAGGTGGTCTTTAATCCTCAAAAGGCTAAGCTGGGCTTCTTCACCTGCTGGTCTCAGGGTTCTAACAGGGTGAGAGCAAGTCTCTCAATGTCATTTCTATATTTTGTTGGTCAAGGCCAATATCAAGGCCAGCCCAGATTCAAAGAGTGGTAAAAGAGACTCCACTTCTTGTAAGAAGAGTATCCAAGTCATATTTTTCAGGAGCCTGCATACCTTCAACCCTTTTTTGCAAACAGTCTACCACAAAAGCACTTGATCAGATTTCATACTTAGGTCATCAATCATGATTGGATATTTGGATGTTCCCTGATTAGTTCTTCAGTTGATCCCTCTTCCTATCCCCCTTCCCAGTAACGAACTTTCTCTTCAAAGATTCTCAAGTTTTTTATGTGTTCCTCTGATGTTGTTCCTCTACCATACTGATGATTCTTCTGTGTATTCTATCTTACCTTATTTAATTTTCATATTGACTGCTTATGAAAGATATTACTTGCATTTTACAGAAGGGGAGCTGGGTTCAATAAGCTTGTGTAACTTAACCCAAATTCACATTCTACAGGTAGTAAAGCTGAGATTCAAACAGTTTTCTCTCCTTTCCATTCACAGATGCACTTTTCATGTCTAAATACAGAAAAAAAAGTTAATGACTGCCAATGAGAATACATTTGTTTATTTTTTAAAAAAAATATTTATTTACATATTATTTTCAGACAGAGGGGAATGGAGGGAGAGAAACATCAATGTGTGGTTACCTTTCACACACCCCTACTGGGGACCTGGCCACAATCCAGGCATGTGCCCTGACTGGGAATCAAACCAGCAACCCTTTGGTTCACAGGCTGGCACTCAATCCACTGAGCCACACCAGCCAGGGCCATTTGTTTATTTTTGACACCATACTTTGGAGAGTTTTTAAGATGCTGAGATAATTTGTCCCTATAATGAGAAATGAATGTGTATAACACAATCACATATGTGCTATGGGAATCAGTATAATGGGAGCATAGAAAATTGAGCTGGTAACTACTGTGGAGTGAGAAAACCCCAAATTAGGAGAATCAGAGCTGTCAAGACACATTCTCTCTAGGCAGAGAATGCTCTGAAGAATACTTTTTAAGCAGAGAAAACTATAATAAAAAGGCACAAAAATATGAATTTGCAGTTCTTTTGAAATTCACCTTTTTCATGTTCATTATTGTTAAGCTAGGACATTTGTTAACCTAGTATAAAGTTTCACTTGTTGATTTCTAGTTACGGTTTTATTCTCCAGATTTAAAAACTCTTTATTGCCATAATGTCATCTGCAGCTTTTAGGAGCCTGCCTTGTATGCTGTCATTATTTAAGTCTATCTGGTAGCACTAAGTAAAATGCAAAAGTAATATTTCATTAGTTTTTTAAAAACTAAACTTTACATTTTTAAATACTCAAAAAATTTTTTTCTGATTATTTATTAGGTTGGCCAAAATGTCCATTTAGTTTTTTTCTGTAAAATAAAAGACACATTTTTCATTTTCACCAATAACTTTATTGATTTGGATATTTTGAGTATGTCAGCTATCTTCCACGTGGTATAACGTTGATTGTTCTCAATTAATGTTTCCATTTGATCTCCATCAACTTCAGCTGGTCTACCTGACTGTGGCACATCATCCAATGAGAAATCTTCAGTTCAAAACTTTGCAAACCTCTTTTGACATGTTCGATCAGTCACAGCACCTTCTCCTTACACTGCACAAATCTTTTTGTGTGTGTGTTTCAGTTGTGTTTTTAACTTTCTTAAAATAATAAAGCATAATATGTCAAAAATGTTACATGTTTTTTATCCTCAATATTAAAATGGCTGCACAAAAATTCACCAATTTTGATAAATATTTAAAAAATGCTCACTGATGTGACAGCTGTCACAATACAATAACAAAATTGTTTTGAATGAAGTTAAAGACAACTAAGTGCTACTAGAGCCATCTTATGGGAAAAAAATCAAACTTTTTGGCCAACCCAATAATAATCTATACCAGCTTAAATGTATATTCATTAAAAACAGTACTTTGTATTTTATCAGTTTTTACTTACAATAGTAAAATGTGCTTGTAAAAGTTTCCTTTTATAACACAGAAATTGAATAAGCATGGTAACCTACCCTCTTAGAGCACAGGTGGCAAACACAAGGCCGGAGAGCTGCCCTCCACCTTGTTTTATCAGTTGTTTCTACTCGGCAGCCAAGCTCTCGCTTAACTATTAAGGAGTAGTTACATGTATACAGTCCTAAAATTACATTCCGCCCTTTGAAGGCAACCACCAGGCTGATGTAGCCCCTGGTGAAAATGAGTTTGACACCCCTGCCCTAGAGTTTAGTATTATTAATAAAATCCTACATATTTGAGTGGGTGTGATGAATGAATAAAGAGCAGAATTAAAAAGTGGGAGAAAGTGAAGGTAATGTTAGAGATGGGGCCATGCTGGTAGGGGGTGATGAATAGGAAAAATTCCCCTGCTTTTCCCCTTGCATTAAAATTGCCATTGTGTTAGTATGCTGTCCCGCTTCCCTCCCCCCTCTCCTCCTGTGGGTAGGTCTTTGTGTACAGCAGGGCTATAATATAACAACAGCTTTGTAGAGTAGATAGACACAAAGGAAACAAACAGTACAAACACTTTGCAGGAGGTGGTGGCAACTTGCTGTAGTAGGGCAGCTGTAAGTCACTGGTTACTGACTATCCAATTTTTCTGCCTGGCAACATAGTTTGGTAGAGATTTCCGGCACTTGTGCCATTGCCCTCCTTGTTATTTTGAATAGTGTTAACAAGCATAGTGTTTATTGCAGCTCAGTATATAGTCTGTTCCCCTGCATTGGGACCTAATACCTGTACACCAAATACCTCAGGCTACCAAATACTGATATGCTTTGGCTAGAGCTGTGCTATCCAATACAAGAGGCATTACTTGGCACAAAGGTTAATAATAACTTGAAATGTATCAGAATAAAGATGTGCAATAATGCCCTGGCTGATGTGGCTTAGTGGGTTAAGTGTCAGCCTGTGAACCAAAGTGTCACCAGTTCAGTTCCCAGTCAGGGCACATGCCTGGCTTATGGGCCAGGTCCTCAGTAGGGGGCACACGAAAGGCAACCACACATTGATGTTTCTGTCCTTTCTCCCTTTCTCTCTAAGAATAAATAAATAAAATAAAAAAGAGATGTGCAATAAGTTTAAGGTATATACTAGACTTTGAAGACCTGGTATCCCCAAAATGGGGATAATTCAATATTGATTAATAATTCAATATTGATTACATACTGAAATGAAATTATTTTGGGATATATTGGGTTAAATAAAAAAGTATTTTTTAAAATGTTGCTACTAGAACATTTTAAACTATATGTGTGGCTAACATTCTATTTCTGTTACCACTGTTTTAGAGACTAATATGGAAGATGTCTACATTTGAGGTTTGTTTTTCTTAAATAGTACTATAGTTTAAATTATTAGAAGTATACATATTATATTATGCTATGTGTTGGCTTGAGAAGCTAAGTGTTAGAGATATGTTTGTTTCTATAGAAAAAAGTTTTAAAATCTACAAAGTTATCTAAGTGAACTGCAGTTTTAGGCAGTAAAAAAATTAAATAAAACCTCTTTCAAGATCTATCCATCAGTTTATTCTGCACTATTAATAACCACCTATTGGATATGTCTGTTGCCTCCCTTTTAGCTAGTAAGTTTTTGATCTGACATAGATTTTCTTGCTTATAAGAACCAGATTATATTCCTTTTTTTTCTCTGGCATTTCTTGCTTTGACTCTTACGTTTTCTTTATGACCCTAACTCTTCGGTGTCACTGCCTTCAAAACAGATTCTAGTATTTCTTGATCTTTTTTGCTTGCTTCTCCTCCTCCCTTCCTCTGAATTCCTGAAGGATAGCTGCCTCTGTCTTATAAAGATAATCACTTTTTACTTTGTATTTTAATACTGTATATCCATTATGTGCTCTACTAAAGGGTACATACTTCAAAAGGATCTTTGTACTGAATTAGAGTCATGTAACTTGACTTGTATTCTATCTCTTTAGATCTCATTTGTGTTCAAGTATGATTAGTTTCCTTCCTTCCTTCCTTCCTTCCTTCCTTCCTTCCTTCCTTCCTTCCTTCCTTCCTTCCTTCCTTCCTTGTTCTGCAGAGAGATATACAAATGAGACTATCCTAATGGGATTACCCAAATCTGTGGAGATCAGAGTACTACAGGAATAGACTAAACAGATAATAGTAACCAGGAAGTAAACACCTAGCAGTTTCAGTACTTTTTAGAATAATGGGAGAAGGAAAGAGGGATTTCTGGAAGAAGAAAAAGGTAGAGGATGGTAAAATATATTGGTTACATATAATTATTGCAAAGTAGACCAGAGTATAGATAAGGGAAATACACATATCTTACCATTTACAGGCAACTATTATTAACCTTTTTACATATATCTAACCTCTTGTATTTGCAAAATATGTTTATTATAAAAATAATACAAGTACATGATCATTATAAAAATTCAAACATAGAGAACTTCCTGCCAAATGGAGGCATAGGTAGATATGCTTTGCTTCCTTACACAACCAAAAGAAGGATAACAACAAATTTAAAAACAAAAGCAACCAGAAGATTGAACTGGATTTTCTGTATGAAGTCCGACAACCAAGGACTTAAAAGAAACATCTATCCACACTGTAGGAGGGGCAGAGATGGCAGCCAGGACAGAGAGGACACGCAACAAGGCAGAGGCTGGCAGACCAGATGGTCCCACGTTCTCGAGCAGATACACCGGGAGGAACAACTGGGGAGAGAGACAGACTGAGCAACCCAGGGTTCCAGCATGGGAAACTAAAGCCTTAAAACCCCTGACTGTAAAAGTCTGTAGGGGGTGCAGGGGAGGGAGAAACTCCCAGTCTCATAGGAGAGTCCACTGGAGGGGCCCACAATATCCTAGAATGTACACAAGCCCACCTACCTGGGAATGAACACCTGAAAAGGCACAATCTACTTGTGGGAAGTAAGGGAAGTGACAAAAAGTGGGGAGAGACCCAAGCAAGTGGCATTCCCTTTCTGACACCTCCCCCACATACAGGACCACAACACAGAGGCAATGTGGGTTACCTCACCCTGGAGAATACCTAAGGCTCTGCCCCTTACAATGTAGCAGGTGTGCCAAGACAAAGAAGTATGGCCTAAATGAAAGAACAGCTCAAAACTCCAGAAAAAGAACTAAGCAATGAGGAGATAGCCAACCTATCAAATGCAAAGTTCAAAACACTGGTAATCAGGATGCTCACAAAAATGACTGAATATGTTTGCGATATAGAGGAAGAAGTGGAGGCTATGCAAAGTAGAATAAAGAAAAAATAAACAGGGAACCAACAGTGAAGGGAAGGAAACCAGGATTCAAATAAAAGATTTGGAACAGAAGGAAGAAATAAACATTCAACCAGAACAGACTGAAGAAACAATTAAAAAAAGGAGAAGGTTAGGAACCTCCAGGACAACTTTAAGAAGATCAAAACTTTGAACAGTGAAATGACAACAAACTCACAACTATCAACAACTGAACCTAAAAAACAAAAACCAAGTAGACAACTAGAACAGGAACAGAATCACGGAAATGGAGATCACATAGAGGGTTATCAGCAGGGAGGCATTGGGGAAAGAATGGAGGGGGGAGGTACAGGGAATAAGAAGTATAATTGGTAGGCACAAAACAGACAGGGGGAGGTTAAGAATAGTATAGAAAATGGAGAAGCCAAAGAACGTATATGTACAACCCATGGACATAAACTAAGGGAGAAGAAATGCTGGAGGGAAGGGGGCTGCAAGTTGGAGCGGGATAAAAGGGAAAAAATGGGACAATTGTATAGCATAATCAATAAAATATATTTAAAGAAATTCAAACATAAAAATATTTAGTATAACAAATTTTCCTTTTCTTTCCTTCCCAATTGTTCCCTTTCTCCATAGGGAACATCTCTTTATATAGTATTTGTATAAATATACACATGTTTATTTTTATAATCAATGTATATGATATTGTGTTATTCAATGGTTTGAGTTTTTTCTACTCAGTACACCTGAGAAATGTTTCCAAATTATAGATCTCTTGCATTTAAAAAGTGACAAAATAGAATTTTTTTAAAGAAGTGCCCTTATTTTAAAATTCCAGTAATGCAGAAAAGGACTGAGTAGAATGGTCGCCTATTCCAATCCCTGCTCTGTAGCTGCCACCTTGATTTTTGTATAACATTCCAGAAATTTTTTATGTTTCCCTAGGTTCTCTTTTTCTTCCTTTCTTTTTTTTTAATTCTAACACAAATAAGACCATATTACTTTATATATATAAACTTGAAAGTTTTTTGCTATTAACATTATTTAAGAACTCTCTTTATTCTGTTTAATGACTAATTTTTCATCATATGAAGTACTATACTGTACTTAACCTTTCTCTTATTGTTAGATGCTTAGATTTCCCAGTTTTTCACTATTATGTTAAAGTCTTTTAAAAGTCATATTAAAAAAATAAATAAAAATAAAATTCACAGTTAAGCTCTTGAATTAATTCCAGTGTTCTGATGGCTTTGGAACAATAAACTTAAAAATTAGAATGTGCCCTGGCTGGTGTGGCTCAGTGGATTGAGCGTCAGCCTGTGAATCATGAAGTCACAATCAGGGCACATGCCTAGGTTGCAGGCCAGGTCCCCAGTGTGGGGCACATGAGAGGCAACAAGACATTGTTGTTTCTCTCCCTCTTTTTCTCCCTACCTTCCCTCTCTAAAAATAAATAAGTAAAATCTTTTTTTAAAAAAATTTGAATGAAAAGGAAATGTTGAGTTTATTTTTAGTTGCACTTCCAGTTTCAAAACTGATAGAAATCAAAGTTTAATTTTGGCTGAATATACTTTTAAATTGCAAAATATCAATGTCTGGTTTAAATATACTCTTTCTTAGGTTTGTATTAATGTGTAAGTTCATCAGTTACTAAATCCTTATCTGAGTTCTATGATTCTATATAAATTTTTGCAATAGAGGCACAGCTGTTTATCAGCTTCCAATGTAAAATTTGTGAAATGATAGGTAATGGATTTTTATCTTTATTTTTTAATTAGTGACTTTTTTGAACGAACCATTCTGTGCAACAGTCTTGTATGGAGTTGTGCTGTGACGGGTAGACCTGGACTGACCTATCAGGAAGCACTTGAGTCAGAAAAAAGAGCAAGACAGAATCTTCAGAGTTTTCCAGAACCACTAATTATTCCAGTTTTATACTTGACCAACCTTACCCATCGTTCACGCTTACATGAAATTTGTGATGATATTTTTGCATATGTCAAGGATCGATATTTTGTTGAAGAAACTGTGGAAGTCATTAGGAACAATGGTGCAAGGTAAAGTACTTTTAATTTTTTTCTTTTGATAATGTATAGTCCACATTGCTTAAAATTCAAAACACACAAAAGGCTGAAATGAAGAAAGCTTCCCTTTTACTACCCTTCAGCTTACCCTGTTGGCCCTCCCCACAGAGCTTTGGTGTTAGCAGTTTCTTGTGTATTTTTCTGAAGCTAATTTGTATATAAACAACCAAAAACATGTATATGCACAGTCTCCTACCCCCTTTAAATGCAAAAGGTAACATACTATAGGCTAGACCTTTTCACTTAAAATATCTGGAGGGCCAAACTATTGCTTTATAAATCACCTTCCTTCTCTTTTGTATTTACTGTATAATAAGATCCATTATATGTAAATTTCATCTTTATTTAAAAGTTTAAAAATATTTGATGAAGATATCTACTGTGTTCTCATTATATTACATGATAGTTTAAATATATCTGTTTTTCTTGCTGGTTTCAGTGGCTCCTTTGATGAGGACTGAGTTTTATGTACTTCACTAAGATCTTTTTTTAACTCAGGTCTTCAAGAAAAAAAGATCTTTTTATGTATGAAAATTTAAAATGATATTATAGCCTTCTTTACTTTAGTGCAGTGACTATAAAATGTTTTTTGACTGTTTCTTCCCTCTCTTTATTGACCTGAATGCAGTTTTTTTCCTACATTTTAAACTCTAGCAGTCAGAAGTTATTTAATTATGTTCTTTATTTTATTTTGGAGAATCATCATGAGCTTGTATGTAATTTCAGAATATCTTAAAATACTATGATCCATTTGAGTTGTCAAATGCTACTATACATAAATCTTAAAAAGCCAAGAGATGTTTTCCTGGCTGGGTCACTCAATTGTTTAGGGCATCATCCCGACACACCCAAGGTTGTGGGTTCAATCCCTGGTAAGGGCACATACAAGAAATCAACCAATGAATGCATAAATAAGTGGAACAACAAATCTACGTTTCTCTCTCTAAAAACCGAAGAATGTTTTTGAAGCCAAGAAATGTTTACATTAAGATCTAAATTTGTTTGGATTTGACTTTGATAGATAATTGGATAATTTTTTTATTAATTGTAGAAGCAATGAATGGTAAAATTGAAGAATTTTTATGTCTAGTGACTTTTGGAAAAAAATTATATCTTTATTTTCAGGGGAGAGATTAACATGTCACCAGTAATCCCACGAAAAACATATCCTTTTAAAAAGAGATCAAATTATAATACTATTTTGGAGTATGTTTTATGGTTTTTGGTGATCCATTTATAAAACAAATTTTTGTGTTTCAATCTACAGTATATCACCAAAAGGAATAATTGGACCATGTTAGGGTAGCAAGACAGCTTTTTTTCTCCCTGTAGTCATTGTTTTTATTGGACTTATGCTAAAAGTATTTTCTAATTTACAAATCACTGGGATGCATTAAACTTTAACATTAGGACTATAGCTTACATCTGGAAATGTAGTGGTGCATTGTGTTTTGCACAGTTTTGTTGTTGTTGTACTTTAAAAGTGGACTTTAGGTAGTTGTAGCTGTTAACAGTAGTAGACTAGGATGCATTGCAGAAGTAGGAAATCTGGGAATCATAATTTTATTGATTATTATTCATCAGGAAGCATACCTCTTCTTGCTTAAGAGGTATTTAAATTATAAAATATAAGAAATTGGTATTTCTCTGCAAACTTTGACTTAATTTTTATAATATGCATTGGCCATTCTTAATCTTTGTGAGGGAAAGGAGAAATTATAAGAGACTCTGACTTTCTGCCTTTGGCAACTGGATGGATGGTAAGATGCAGAAGCCCCAGGAAGTAGTATTATGAGTCTAGCCAGCTCTGCTTTCAACTCAGATCCAGATACTTCTGATTGCTCTGATACTGTGTTTCACATGTTGCTTAGTGATTCATAAGTGCCACTGACAGGACACACAATGGATTGGGTACTGGGGGTACAAAAGGGGTTAAGATGCCCTTCAAGATTCATTTAAGAAAGAAATAAACATTTTGACTTGCCAAGTATTAAAATAAGTAAATGTATGGGTGTAACAATTCAGGAGCATCCAGATCCAGAGTGCCATAAAAGCTAGGCCTGCGTTCCCTACATTTATGCTAACACTAGATATTTTAGTTTTTTAGTCTTCGCCAAATCTGATGATATCTTAAGTGTTTATTTGCTTGTTCAGGTTCTTTGCCCATTTTTCTTTTGGCTTGTTTATCTTCAGTAGATATGTAAGAGCTATTTATTAAATACTATGCATAGCACTGGCTGGTTTGGCTTAGTGGATTGAGTGCTGGCCTGCGAACCAAAGGTCACTGGTTGGATACCCAGTCAGGGCACATACCGGGGTTGTGGGTCAGGTCCCCAGTTGGAGGTACAAGAGAGGCAACCACACATTGATGTTTCTTTCCCCATCTTTTTCCCTCCTTTCCCCTCTCTCTAAAAATAAATAAATGAAATCTTTAAAAATAAATAAATAAATACTAGGCATATTATACTCTGTCTTACTGTTACAAATATTTTTCCTTTTTATTTTTTCTTTTCATTTTTTGTTGTTTTTCCTAAATATGTGGTTAATATAATTAAAAAAAATAAAACAATAGTGATATCATTAAGGACTAAAGAATAAAAGTACAATCAATATTCAGTGCATTTACCACTTTATTTTATTTTATTTTATTTTTGTTTAGATTGTAGAAACTTTACTCTTTTCCTTTATTTACTGTTGTGCAATTACAGCTGTGCCCTTTTCCTTGCATTATTCTCCCCTGCCCTGCCCACCCCCACTTCCACATTCAGTCCTCCCCCACCCCATTGTCTTTGTCCGTGGGTCCTTTATACATGTTCCTTGATGGCCCATCCCACTTCGTTTTAATAGAATACTTTTATCTTTGATTTTTGTTTATAGTTGGAGAAAAGTTATATGTTTCTAATTTTATAGGGGGCAGAATAATATGATAGTGAAGGATCTAGGCTTTGGAGTCAGAGTGACTTTTTGGACAATGACATTCTGTCAGATTGTTATGAGACTGAAATAAGAATGCGTTGGGGGTATGCATTTTGAATTGCCACATAAATGGAATACAGTAGTAGCATTTTGTGGGGGGAATAAGGGTGCTATTGGCTCAAGAGATTTATATGTAAGTTAGTATTTTTTCTATTATTGGCTAGCTTTTCTAATAAAAATTACCTTTTATAATTAAGCTTCAAGCCTGACTTAAGATGTCTGCTACTTTAGATGCTAAGTTCCTTTTACCCTTTTCACTTAAATTTCAGTTAAAATAACTTTATTATGTAAACTTGCCTAATGACTAGATTTTCTTTGGTTGGAACTGACTCTACCACCTATTTAACACTTGCATAACTTTTGAGCAAATTTTTAACATCACTTATCTCTCCTTTGCATACTTAGTAGAATTATTGTGAAGATTAACTGAGATGCTGCATGTGAAGTGCTGGGTACACAGCAAGTGCTAAAAAAACAAGTAAAAAAAAAGTCAATTTTTCCATTTTGATTTTGGAGTTCTCTGTCATGCTTCTAAACTTTTATTCTAATTGTAGTTTCTGGGTTTTCTGTTTGGGTTTTTGTTTTTATAATTTGGATTACAGAGGGGGTGGAAACTTTAGGTAGCCAAGAGAGCCTTGTTCTTACGGAATCAGTGACCATTCCTGTGTTCCTGGCACCTTCAAATACTGTATAGTGCTGCTCTGTCCTGAGGACAGCTTTTAAGATGACCCTTTTAATTCGTTCTCTTGCTTCCACATGTGGTGGTGAAGGTATCTGTCCCCTTTAATAAGTCATAGTCAATAGTCTTGATTTCATTATTATATGAGTAGCTTCCCCTGCTGTTTTCCATAGAGATGTTTTAAGGGATAATATGTAGGTACTGGCCATCTTAATCTCCAGGCTGCTACAAACCAGTTGAATAAAGATCTTTTAAAATTAATATTAGAGCCCTGGCTGGCATAGCTTGGTGGATTGAGCGCGGGCTGCGAACCAAAGTGTCGCAGGTTCGATTCCCAGTCAGGGCACATGCCTGGGTTGTGGGCCGTGGCCCCCAGCAACCGCACATTGATGTTTTTCTCTCTCTCTTTCTCCTCCCTTCCCTCTCTAAAAATAAGTAAATAAAACCTTTAAAAAAATTAATATTAGAAAATGAAACAAAACAAAAAAAACTCTTTCAATCTATTATATTGATTGGTATGGGGATATGACTTGGCATGATGTTTTTCATCTGGAATGTGTTCTGGACCCCCAAGGATATATATATCACACTGGCTTCACATCGACTTGTGTAACTTTGGGGATTGAGTTCAATATTGAGACTGGTCGTGGTAAGCCCTGGCATCCTCAAGGGATGGGGTAGGGCAAGCCAAGCTTCCATGATGAGAGAAACTCCTGGTTGAATTTCCTAGGTATTCCCATTGATTTTTATTTGTAGGCTCCTTCGGCCTTTCTACCTGACAGTGGCATGAGGTTCATCATCAGGGGGCTTATTTAGAGAAATAAATGGATTTTCCTTGGTGACTGAGAAATAGCAAGCACTTACATGGGGCCCACTAGTATGAGATATCTGTGTTTCCCCTCCCACCTTATACTCTTCATCCTTTCTCCACAGAATATGAAGTTATACGAACTTGCTTAAACTGCATACATTTTCATCTCTGCCTTTTTTTGGTTGTTGTTAAATGAGCTTTATTGAGATATAATTCACACACCATAAAATTTGTCCATTTAAAAGGTACAATTCAGTGGGTTTCAGTATATTCCCAAGGTTATGGGGCTATCACCACTATCTAATTGCAGAATATTTTCATCACCCCAAGAAGTTCTGGACTCTTTAGCAGGCACTCCTGATTACCCTCTCCCCTCAGACTCTGGTAAACCACTAATCTATAATCTGTCTCTATGGATTTGCCTATTCTGGATATCTCATATAAATGGAATCATAATATGTATCCTTCTGTGTGTGGCTTCATTCACTTACTACATATAATGTTTTCAGGTTCATCCGTATTGTACAATAGCATCTACCAAAATTTTATTTCTTTTTATTGATAAATTCTGCTGTATGGATCTATTACATTTTATTTATCTGTTTATCAGTTGATGGACATTTGGGTTGTTTTCACTTTTGGGCTATTATAAATAATGCTATTAAGAACATTCATGTACAGGATTTCGTGTGAACATGTGTTTTCAGATGTCTTGGGTATATATCTAGTATTCTAGTAATTGCTAAGTTATATGGTGTCTATGTTTAGCATTTGAGGAACCTCCAAACTATTTTCCAAAGCTGCTGCATCATTTTATGTTCCCATGTGCGAGGTATGAGACTTGCAGCTTCTCCATATCCTCACCAAGTCCAAGGTATGGACAACTTGTTATTTTTGTCCATCTTTTTTATTTTGCCATCCTACCATGTGTGAAGTGGTATCTCACTGTAGTTTTGATTTGCATTTCCCTAATGACTAATTATGTTGAGCAGCATTTAAAGTGCTTATAGATCATTTGTATATCTTCTTTGGAGAAATGTCTATTTTGGTCCTTTGTCCATTTTTAAATGGGGTTATTTATCCTTTTACTATGTAGTTATAAGTAAGCATTCTTTGTTTTTGGAATTAAGTCCCTTAGCAGATACATGATTTACAAATATTTGCTTCATTCTTTGAATTGCCTTTTCACTTTCTTGATAGTTCCATTTGCAGCACATTCTCCCTTTGTTTTTAACTTTTGTTTCTATTTGTCCATAGCATCTATCTTTTGTATCTATCTCTGTTCACAGTACTACTCAGTGTTCCTAAAGACTGCTTCATCCATTAGACTTACATTTACTGGAAAGAGTATGCTAACTCACAGAGAAATGGTATAAATAGGGGTTGAATCAGTATAGGCACTCTGGATCTTCTCACTTCAATATTCTTTTCTTATTGTCTCATTACCTTTAGATATCCCTCCTCACTTTCTTCTTGCATCTTACAAGTATGACTAGGTGCTTCCCTCCCCATCAAGACTTTCTGTTTTGAAATAAGTAAACAGATTCTTCTAGGAGATCCTTTGTCATTGCTATGACAGAGGAAGTAAAGACAACAACTAACTAATTGACTGAGCCAACAGTTTAGTTCTCTGCCCTCCCCATCGTGATTACCACCCAATATGCCTGCATGTCATGCTGACATTAGTTCTCTGCTCCTTCCTTAGAGCCTAAAGGAGTGAGAAGATGTATGGTCATGTGGAAAAACATTCAACTAGGTTGGAGTCAGGTCTAGTAATTCTGAAATACCTACCAGATGTTTTGTGTACACATTATATCAGCAGATATAAGGCAAAAACATGTTTAATTTACAGATGAGGAAACAAAGATCCAAAGAAATTAAATAACTTTTTGTAATCATTCAGCCTGTATGTACTGATCTCCTGCTATTAACTTGTACTGTTCTAGACCTTGGAGATATAGCAGTGAACAGAACAAAGACATAGAGCTTCTATTCCAGCTTTACAAGTAGTGGTAGGATTTAAATTCAGGTATGGCTGACTTACATAGCCATATCTTTCTCTTTTTTTTTATTGTTGTTCTATGACAGTTGTCCCAATTCCCCCCACCCCTGCCTCTTGTTCTCTCCTGCCCCACCCACTCCTCCTCAGTCAATCCCCACCCTGTTGTCCATTACCATGAGTCCTTTATACCTGTTCCTTGACTAGACCCTTCCTCTTCTTTCCCCAGTTATTTCCCTCCTCTCTGGTCACTGTAAGTTTGTTCATTATTTCCATGTGTCTGGTTCTATTTTGCTTATTTGTTTGTTTGTTCATTAGGTGAGATCATATGGTATTTGTCTTTTGCTGCCTGGCTTATTTCACTTAGCATAATGCTCTCCAGTTCCATCCATGCTGTTATGAAGGGGTGGAGCTCCTTCTTTCTTTCTGCTGCATAGTATTCCATTGTGTAAATGTACCACAGTTTTTTGATCCACTCATTTAGTGGTGAGGACTTAGGCTGTTTCCAGCACTTGGCTATTGTACGTTGTCCAGCTATGAACACTGGGGTGCATAGATTCTATTTAATTGGTGTTTCAGGGTTCTTAGGGTATAGTCCCTGCAGTGGGATCACTGGGTCAAAAGCCAGTTCCATCTACAAAGCCATTTCTTTCCGTGTATAACTGTCTCCTTGGTTTTAGATTCTTCCCTTTATGATTAGCTGTATAGCTTTGAGCAAGTAGTTTGAACTCTTGAAGCTTTAGTCTTTTTCATCTATTAAATTGCCTCACAGGATGAAATGACAATGTGTGTGAATTTTAAAAGCTATATTATGTAATATTGTTATTTGATTTAAGTATCTCATACGGGACAGGGTGTACAGGGGAAATCTCCGTATCTTCATTTCATTTTTGCTGTTAATCTAAAACTACTCTATAAAACTGAAGTCTTTATATTTAAAAAAGTTATATGCTCTGCTTATTAAGATTGAACTGTATAGTTTTTTAAAAATCTGCTTTTTATCTATGAAGATTCATATATATCAGTACAAAAGGTGAAAGCCTACAGTGAATTTCCCAAATCCTCCCTTCAGAGATAACTTACTATAAAAAATTAGTGCATAGTTTTCTTCTATACTACATTAAAGTTTTAAAAAACAGCAAGCAGCTTTCTCACTTAGTGATGGTTTGGATGTCTTCCTATGTCAGAAGATGTAGATGTGCACCATTTTTAATTGCTTTTGCATAAACTAGATAAACTATCAGATCCTAAGAAGCTTACTTGCAACATTGCCTTTTTCTGAGGATGAGGAAAGTTATTCCTTTTGCTGACCTATGTGAATTCTGTCTTTGAAAATAATAAAGTGCATTTTCTTCCAAATAATCCTTAATTTTGATTGACAGACCTTTTCCCAAAGTAATTTAAATCAGTGGAATAGCAGAATTGGACTTACACAAGAGTTTCATTTGTAGCTATATTTTTCCAAATATTATCCCAATACTATTTAGATTGAAAATTTATAATTTAAAATGTTACTTAGTCAAGAAGGCTAAAAAAAAAAACACTGTTCACTTGTTTTTAGAGAACTGCCTTGTAAAATAAAGATTATAGATACTTTTTAATCTTACAAACTGTATCGATTTTGGAATCAAATAGTGACCAGTCAGCTAGAACTCTTACCTGTTGAACTATAAAGGATGTCCCCTGTGGCCGTGTTGCATTGGTGGAATGCTTTAAGCACTTTAATCTAATGCAGTAGGAGAAAATTAAGCATAAAAACCTATCATACAAGAGAGTGGGCACTTAATATACATTAGAATTGGAAATGAGAAAATGAACTTTTTATATTACTAGCCTAAATGGCATCAGTGATTCATAATTAATTAAAATGCATTAATATTTAGGATAAAGAGAAATACCAAATATATAGAGAACATAGTAGGAACAAAAGATATAAATGAAAAAGTGCAGTTATTTTGATTTAAACATACATGCTTTGGTGTCAGTAATGGGGTCCAGGTGGGATTAACCAAGGAGAAATTTTTGGAAAAGAGTTTAACTAGAAATGGGAAGGCAGAGAAAGTTATAAATTAATAGAAAGTATTAAAAGCAGAAGGCTCCTTATTTTGGTATAAAAGATAGTATAGAATTTTTATCAACATAAACTTATTATAGCTCTTCTTTGAACTCTTTAAACAGAAAGAAGTCTTTCTGTTGGTCAGCTTCTGACCAACACTACTGACCTTCTAAGGTCAAAATTCCTGGTTCTCAGCCAAGGAGAGTACTAAGAAACATCCTAAAATTGTTTTTAATCTTTAGTTCCCAGTGAACCTAATATGTTGATAATGTAATTTTTATTAGAAACAAAAAGGAGGCTATTTGGGACAGCTGGGAGGTTTTATTTTGTTTTTGGAATTCTCAGTTAGAGTGGAACCATCTTTAGACAGATAACTGTGTTGGTTGTATGTACCAGTGACCTGTCCTCACAACCTCACTGACTCCCAGATCGTCATTGCGAGTATAACACTTACAATTTAGAATCCTTATGTACTTGCATAATAGCATAAATTGGGAGACCATCCTGGAAATCTTTTTAATATCCTAAAAATTGTGATTTGTTAGTTGTATATATAATAAATTTTTAAAAATTCTTATTTCTATGTACTGTATTTTGATGTGTAGAAATCATCTGACTATTTGACTTGACTATCTCAGGTTGTAAAAGAGTACACTAGTATATTGAACTTCTTTAATGAAAATTAGGGACTTTAAGATGAATTTTTATAATGTTTATAGTTGAGAAGGAAGCAGACTGGAGGACAGCACTCCCTTTGCATAGTTTCTGCGTTACCCAGAGCTCTCTGGCAAGTCTTCTGATAAGTGTAGGCTGTAGAGGACCAGTCAGTACTTCAGTGAGATCCAACAAGTGGGCCTTCTGCAGTCTGCCATTCTCATCTGTGTTAATATTTTCAGAAAAGCAATAAATGTTTTTCTTTTAAGTTAAAGGAGAATTTAAATAACTTAAAATCAGTAGGCCTTTATCCTAAGTAGTCTAATAAAATCTTTAATAAAGTACATTACTGTCTAATGGTAAAATTCATCCTTCTTAGTGTATAGTTCTGAATTTTTACATCTACAGTCATATAACCCACCACAATAAGACATAGAAGAACATTTTTTTCCTGCTCCCAAAGTTTCTTTGTGCCCCGTTGTAGTCCACCCTTGCCCCTACCTCCTAGCCTCTGTCAACCACTGACCTGTTTTCTTTCCTTATAATTTTGTCCTTTACAAAATATAAATATAAATGGAGTCTTGGATCTATTTCTCGACTCTCTCATATATCCATATGGCTGTCCCTTTGCCAGTACTACAGTATTGTTATTTACTATACTTTTTTAGTAATACATACAGTATATATTACTCTTCCATTGATTTTTTTCTTGGTGTGAAATGAGTATTAATTGGAGTTAATGCTTTTCTAATATTTGTCATTAGCATTTTTAAATTAAACTTCATATTTTAAAAGAACTGTAGATTCACATGCAGTTGTAAAATAATACAGAATTTCCCCCAGTAAGACTACTGTCTTGCAAAATTATAGTACAGGGCCACAGCTGGGATGTTGATGTAGATATGCCATGACACACGATGTACCTGTTACTGCCAAGAATCCCTCCTGTTGCTCTCTTATAGCCACACCCACAAATCATAGATTGTTGAACTTATTTTCCTTCTTTAGATTTTCAGTCTCCTGACACATGTGTGACTGAAATCTGTATTGCCAATAACAAGGTAACTTCCAAGTTTGAAAATCTTATTCAGCTTTTATTGACTGAATTGAGTAATACAACACTCTGACTCAAAATAAGTTTAACATAGACAAAATGTTTATAAACCATCAGTATTTAATAAAAATAGCCAGTACAACTAATAGATTGCCTATTGCTTTTTCTTATCAGCCAGAATTTGACTTGGTGCAGATAAGAGAAAAAAATTTAGTGGCATGAACAAAATAGAAATTTCCCTTTCATGTAAAATTCAGTACAGAAGTTGTAGTGTGGGACTGGCTGTGCAGGCCCACAAAGTTGTCAGGAATGCAGGCTTCTTCCTGTTTTCCGTTCCGTTACCCCAAGGTTATGACCATTGTTTTCTTCATTCAGGATAACAGAAAGCTTGCTTCTCTGCCTTTATCCATTCTTCACATTGAAGCCTATTTAAGTGTTCTAAAATAATACTATTATCACCTTGAAAGCAAAGGTTCTTGTTGCTAAGTCTGTGGTGGGTTTTCATTTTATTGAATGTTCAGTTGTCGCTGATCTTCATACATTGCTTGCCTCCTCACAAGGTTATCATCGCTTTGTACGCGTTGGCATCAGTACGCCAGGCCAGTGTACAGCTGAGCCCACAAACACTTGGCATACATATTAATCTAAATAATAAACTAGTTGGAATTTTTAGGTGTTTTGATAAAGCTTTAATTACTTTGGTTGATACTTCAGTCAGACTAACTCATGTGGCTTTAGGGTAATAATTTTGAATACTAAAGAGCTTAAACAGCATGCTGATAATATCCTGGTGTTCGAACTTATTAGAAATATGAAGGATTTAATCCATATATTATATCCTGAATTTTTCCCAAGATTTTTATTTGTACTATATATCATTTACTAAATAGACTTAGTCTTTAGTAAGAATCTGATGATTTTTGTTATCCTTTGATATTCAGGCTTATAATAGGTCAAATGCCAATTGTAGAAATTACAAGACCTGGTTCTCTGGTCCATGAAGAGTCTTGGGGTGTAAAAAAAATGTCTTGGAACCATTTAAAATGAAATATTCTTTGAGCTACTCTAATCAGTTAGTCTAAAAAGTGAGGTGTTACACACAAAACATCCTTGTCTTATTTCCACTTCTCCACTTAGGAGTAATCAACATAATTCACAGTCTTGCTTGATGTAGCAGACTTGTTAACTAGTTTCCTCCACTTAAAATGAGTTATCACATAACTCATTTAATTTGAGTTTTTAAACTCTAAACTTCAAATTAAGCAGGTCTACTCTATATCTACCTATAAAGTTAAGGTTATTATCTAAGCACAGCATTAAAATAAATGTTTAAGAAAATAAAATGTCACTGAGGCAGCACAGGAGGGCAGGTATAAAGTGTGCCATAGATTCAATGTACCCCTTTTTAGAGACCTGAACAGAGAGGGGCAGTCCTCCTCTCAAGCAGGTCTCACGAGGTTTCTAGTCTTCTTTCCTTTTGCTGTTAGATGTTTATCTTTTACCCTAAATGCCTTGTAAAACTTCTGCATATATTTCATTCAGTTCTAGAATGTTTTATAATTTGCTATTTTTTAATAAACTTGTATTTTGAGATATAAGTTGAACTATGACTATTAAAATAAAATAAATGACTATAAAAACAAACAACTTTTTAGGGGGAGAGGTATATGCGTATACTATTCCAAAATATTCTCATAAATGGCTATTTCCTTATTTAGCTTGTCACTGTTACAGATTTATGTCTAACTTCTGCTGTGTCTTCCTTCTGTTCTTGCTGTTGTTTCACAGACTTGACTTCACTCAGAAATGAGTTTAAGTAGTTGACACTTTAGGAGTTTCTCAGTCGAGAAGCTAGACTTAAATCTCTGAAATACCCTGGAGTCAATATAGTGTTGCTATTCCCCCTCAACCCAGTAATAGAGTGGAAAATTAGAAAGTATATGGGCTTCAGAGTCATACAGTTAAAAAATTGGCTGTACCATTACTGGTTTATATGACTATGAGCAAATAATTGAACTTTTCTGACCCTGAATTTCAACTCCTGAAAACTGTTTAATTTGAGCAGAGTTGATATGGGGAGAGCTGGCACACAGGAACTCTAATAATAACCTCCATTCTGTCCTCAAATAATTGAGCATAGCTTTAATTTAGAAAGTTTCTGTACTCTTAAAGATGCACTAATGGGGTCTTATTTCATGATTCTTTAACCTTTTTTATGCTCTAATCTTCCCTAGAACCAAGTAATTGTAGCAAGTGGATTTGAAAAAATAGACTAAGTATTACTGGAAACCTGTTAGAAGGTGTTGACACCTTGTGTGGTTAACTGAAGTTTAAGCATTAACAAGAGGCTTAGCCTTTATTAGATTAACAAGAACTGATACCTATGGTTTGGTGTCTTATAAAGTTAACAGTAGCATTGATAATAACTAGTATAATTTATAAATAAAACGTCTGCTACATTCTAGGCAATGTCCATATGCTATACTGATTTCTTTCCCCATTATTCCTCTGTTAGGGAATTGCATTTCTAGCTGTTAATTGCTTATTGGTTTTAAATAAGTTTGTTCTTAAGTTATTGTAGCTTTGTGGGCCTCACTAGGGTCATGTACTATTCCCTTAAATGTACTGTCAAGCCATTTTAGGCACCAAATCAACCATACCTGCACCCAGAATAGACCCATTTACTTTGTTTATTCCTTGTGACCACCATCACCACTTAGGGGACTCGGCTACACCCTGGCAGTGAAAACCATTTCTTTTTCTAACTTGAACACCCTTGTCCAAGTTTCACTGAAAAGTATTCTTTATCACCTCCTGGAACTCTGAGCTGTATGATCCCTGGAAGTGATACCCAGATACTTCAAAAGTGGGTCCACTTGATTCTTTGCATATATTTGTGCAGTTCATGTCACTAAATTACAGAACCTATTTGTTATTAGTCTACATAATTACCTAACAAGATTTTATATGACTTTCTGTAGTTGCTCTTCTTTAGAAACACTGGTTTAGTCCTATTAGCCAGTGGTGAAAGTAAACCTTGAGTTCTTTTGATACCATTTCCATTTGCTGCCAATATAGTCCTGGTAATTGAGCCTTCTTAAGCTTCACTTTTAGCACAAAAAAAATTCTTTTTTAAATTGTGGTAAAATAAACATAAGTTAAAATTTACCATTGTGACCATTTTTAAGTGTTCAATTCAGTGGCATTAAGTATGTTCATGGTGTTACATAAGCATCATTACTATTTCCAGAACTTTCTTATCATCCCAAACAGAAACTGTACCCATTAACAGTAACTCCTCATTTGTCCCTTATTCCAGTACCTGGTAACCTTTATTCTATATATTTTCTGTCTCTATGAATTTACCTCTTCTAGATACTTCAGATAAATGGATTCATACAATAATTGTTCTTTTATGTTTGGCTTATTTCACTGAGCATAATTTTTTCAAGGTTCATGTTGTAGCATGGATCAGCTTTTTATGGCTGAATAATATTTCATGGTACGTGTATACAAGGTCTGTCCAGAAAGTATCCAGCCGTGTGTGTGTGTGTGTGTGTGTGTGTGTGTGTGTGTGTGTGTGTGAGAGAGAGAGAAAAATAAAGGCATTTATTAAAGAAAATACAAGAAACAAGAATCATTGTACATAGGACAATGATGCCTCAGTCCCTTTCAAAGTAAGCACCTTGGGACCTCACACAGTTCTCCCAATTGCCATCAGCTGCCCATTGTATTTTCCTGAATCTCATTGACTCTGAAATCTTCCCTTTCAAAGATGATTTTAGTTTTGGAAAAGCTAGAAGTCACAGGGTGCCAAATCTGGGCTATAGGGGAGCTGAGTTACCTGGGCGATTTGATGTTTTGCCAAAAAGCTCTACATAAGACATGTAGCATGAGCGAGTGCATTGTTGTGATGAAGATGCCAATCACCAGTTGTTCATAACTGCAGCCTTCTGAATTATCTGAGTATTTTCCATAGAGAAATGTGCAAGCTTAATGCAAAATTTGATGCAGATTCATTGCTTTCCTCACTCAAGGGCCACACAATATACAGGCTCACTCAACAGCGTCTACCACCCCCACTGATTAGCATAGTAAAGGCATCATTGTTCACACATGCACATTCCAGTCCACTCTCCTTGGCTGCCAGGTTACATTCGTGCTGCACAAACTGTTCTCATTATATTAACGAGGGTTAATATAATGGACTTTTTCCCAACAGACCTCATGTACAACATTGTGTTTATCCATTCATCTGTTGATAAGCACTTGTTGTTTCCACGTTTTGGCTATTGTGAATAATACTGGTATAAACATTGGTATACAAGTATCTTTTGAGTTCTTTTTTTCTAACAGTGTCAAATATCTTTAAGTTTTGGTGCTCTGACTGGGAATTGAACTGGTGACCTTTCAGTTTGCAAGTCAGCACTCAACCCACTGAGCCACACCAGCCACGGCTTGAGTTCTCATTTTCATTTCATATGGGTGTGTACCTTGAAGTAGAATAGCCAGTCATCTGATAATGCTATGTTTAATCTTTTTAGGAATCGCCATATTATTTTCCACGGTACTGTACCATTTTACATGCCCACGGGCAATGTGCAAGGGTAATAGTTTCTCAATATCTTCACCAATACTTGTCATTTTTCACAATTTTTTGTTTTTTTTAATGATAGTCATGTTAGTGGAGGGGGAGGCAGAAAACCAATAAAGAAATTAATAAAATAAAATAAAATAAAATAAATAATAGTCATGTTAGTGGGTATGAGTGGATCTCATTGCAGTTTTGAGTTTTCATTCCCTTTATGACTAAAGAGCCTGAATATCTTTTCATGTATTTATTACTATTTGTGTCTTTTTGAGGGAAATGTCTGTTCAGGTTCTTGGACTATTTTTGAATAGGATTGTTTGTTTTCTTGTTGAGTTATAAGAGTTCTTTAAATGTTCTTTCCTCTTCAGTATTTTTGGAAGATTTTGAGAATTGGTCTTGATTCTTTAAATAGTTGGTAGACCTGGGGATTTTTTTGGCGGAGGGAGGTTGTAAATTACTGACTCAATCTACTTGCTAGTTATACATCTTTTTAAATTACCTAGTTCTTCTTGAGTCAGTTTGCGTAGTTTGTGTGTTTCTAAGAATTTGTCTGTTTCACCTAGGTTATCCAGTTTATCAACATATAACTGTCCATAGTATTTTCTTATAATCTTTTTAAATAATATACTTTATTGATTATGCTATTACAGTTGTTGCATTTTTTTCTCTCCCCTTTATTCCCCTCCACCCTGTACCCCACCTCCCACCATCATTCCCCCACCATAGTTCATGTCTACGGGTCATACATATAAGTTCTTTGGCTTCTCCATTTCCCATATATTCTTAACCTCCTCCTGTCCATTTTGTATCTACCATTTATGCTTCTTATTCCCTGTACCTTTTCCCCTATTCTCCCCCTTCTCCCTCTCCACTGATGACCCTCCATGTGATTTGTATTTCTGTGATCTGTTCCTGTTTTAGTTGTTTGCTTAGTTTGTTTTTATTTTTGTTTTTTTTAGGTTAGGTTGTTGATAGTTGTGAGTTTCCTGTCATTTTACTGTTCATATTTTTATGTTCTTTTTCTTAGATAATTCCCTTTAACATTTCATATAATAAGGGCTTGGTGATGATGAACTCCTTTAACTTGACCTTGTCTGGGAAGCACTTTATCTGCCCTTCCATTCTAAATGAAAACTTTGCTGGATAGAGCAATCTTGGATGTAGGTCCTTGTCTTTCATGACTTGGAATACTTCTTTCCAGCCCCTTCTTGCCTGCAAGGTCTCTTTTGAGAAATCAAGCTGACAGTCTGATGGGAACTCCTTTGTAGGGAACTCTCTCCTTTTCTCTTGCTGCTTTTAAGATTCTCTTGTTATCTTTCATCTTGGGTAATGTAATTCTGATGTGTCTTGGTGTGTGCTTCCTTGGGTCCACCTTCTTTGGGACTCTCTGAGCTTTCTGGACTTCCTGAAAGTCTGTTTCCTTTGTTAGATTAGGGAGGTTCTCCTTCATTATGTTTTCAAATAAGTTTTCTGTTTTCTGCTCTTCCTCTTCTCCTTCTGACACCCCTATGATTCAGATGTTGGAACACTTAAAGTTGTCTCAGAGGTTCCTAAGTCTCTTCTCATTTTTTTGAATTCTTATTTTTTCATTCTGTTCTGGTTGAGTGTTTATTTCTTCATTCTGCTTCAAACCGTTGATTTGAGTCCCAGTTTCCTTCCCTTTACTGTTGGTTCCCTGTACATTTTCCTTTATTTCACTTTGCATAGCCTTCACCTTTTCCTCTACTTGCAACCATACTCAGCCTTTTCTGTGAGAATCCTGACTACCAGTGTTTTGAACTCTGCACCTGATAGGCTATTTCTTTATCGCTTAGTTGTTGTTGTTTTTTTTTTTGAGCTTTGATCTGTTTTTTTTCATTTGAGCCCTATTTTTTTTTGTCTTGGTGTATCTGTTACATAGAAAGGGCGGAGCCTTAGGTATTCGCCAGGGCAGGGCAACCCACTTGGCTGCATTGTGATGCTGTATGTGAGGGAGAGGTCTGAGGGGAACAGTGCCACTTGTTCAGCTCTTGCTGGGCTTTCAGTCACTTCCCCGGTCACCCACAAGCAAATTGAGACCTTCTGGTGCTGATTCCTGGGTGGGTGGGTCTGCGTACACTCTCGGACTCTGTGGGTCTCTCCAGCAAACTCTCCTGTGAGGCTGGGAGTTTCTCCTGGTGCTCCAACCCCTACAGGTTTTTCTCAGTCAGAGGTTTTGAAGCTTTATTTCCCTGCACTGGAACCCTGGGTTGCTAGGTCTGTCTTGCTCCACAGTTGTTCCCCCTGGCTTACCTGCCCGCAAATGTGGGAACACACACTTCGCCAGCTGCCACCTTGGCATGAATCCTCTCCACCCTGGCTGCCCATCTCCACTCCTCCTACCAGTGTGGGTGAATGTTTTTTCTTTAACTCCTTGGTTGTCGGACTTCCATACAATTTGATTTTCTGGCAGTTCTAGTTATTTTTTGTTTTTAAATTGGTTGGTGTCTTTCTTTTGGTTGTGCAAGGAAGCAAAGTGTCTACCTACACCTCCATCTTGGTTGGAAGTCCCCAAAATGAACTGATTCTAAATATACTACTTGTCTTTCTGGAATTGTATACTTCTGTTTATTTTGGCTGTGTCAAACCCTCATTTTGAAAAAACATATGAAAGGGTAAATTGTCAGTTTATTGAATCAAAGGAAAGATTAACCACCTAAATCTGAAATGGCAAGGTACATCTAACTCTGAGGAAGAATAGAAAAGAGAGAACTCATTACCTCTAGTAGTACCCTTGCCATTTCTCTTCTCTCTTCTCTTCTTTCTTGTAAGCTTTTTTAAATCTTCTGTCACTGCATACTGACCCACTCCATGTGATAGGAAATACGTGTGCCAACAGCACCAAAATTTTATATTTTATAGATTCTGTGATGGGGTAGGAACTGATTTTAACTTTCTAGATTCCAGATTTTAAAATCTTAGAAAATGATTTGTTGTCTCAGCAAAAGGTGCCCACTCATTGTCCACTAACTCTAGCCAGGGTCTTGTGGGAGTTTGACAGCTCTACCAGTAGTTATACAGAAGAAGAGGGGTGTGTGGAAAGAGTGAAGTTCTCAGGAGAATTGGGCTGGTGAATGGACAGGCAGGCAGTCTTATGAATGCCCACAATATCTCAAAACTTGTTTATGGCATGGGATGACCAAATGAATGCCACAGTGAGCAAATTTTCTAATCTTGAGCTGCTTTAGGGAATAGAGATTTAAATATTGGTAGTATATATGTGCTTTTAGACATTCTTGGTTAATAAAACCTCCCTCTGGATTGTCTAAGAGTTGCAGAAGTGCCATAGATATAATTCCAACAATGCGCGCATTTTCTCTCCCTCCCTTACTCCTGTACCCTTGTGACCTCCTTTTACTTGTGACTGCATTTACTTAACAACTTGAGATATATTTCACATACCATAAAACTTACCCATTTAAAATGTACAGTTCAGTGATTTTTAGTATATTCATGCAGTTGCACAACCATCACTATAAATTAGTTTTAGAACATTTTCTATATCCCCAAAAGAAAGTCCATTCCTATTAGCAGCCACTGCCCTTTGTGCTCATTTCCTACTCTCCCCACACCCCACCCCCAAGTTCCTGAAGTTCCTGGCAACCCCTCATCTACTTTATGTCTCTATAGATTTGCTTATTCTGGTTTTTCATACAAATGTAATCATATGTGGCTTTTTACATCTGGTTTATTTCACTTAATGCTTTCAAAGTTTATCCATACTGTAGCATGTTATCAGTACTTCGTTTCTTTTCCTTTTTTTTTTTTTGCTGAATAATATTATATTGTATAAATATACCACATTTTATTTATTTTTTAATCCTCACGCAAGGATATGTTTGTTGATTTTAGAGATAGAAAAAGGAGGAGAGAGAGAAAGATCAATGTGAGAGACAAACATCTATCAGTTACCTCCCTATGCTCTCCGACAGGGGATCTAGCTCACAACCTAGTCTTGTGCCTTGACTGGTATGCAGACCTACAGCCTTTTGGTGTACAGAACAATGCTCCAACCAACTGAGCCATCTGGCCAGGGCTGGCTATGTAACATTTTATTCCAGTTGAAAATTGGCACAGTAAAATGGGATTGAGGAATATTTCAGTTATGGTGAATGAATCTGAAACTGTAGCATATAAAGCCCAGATAGAGTGGGCAGAGGTAAGGGAAGTCAAAATAGGGGTAATAGAATTAGTGAATAGGAAGCTTTCCAGAGATCAAAAATCACAACAAAAGTTACAATGAGAATGAAAGAAACTATGATCAGGAAAATTTCAGAATTTAAAATATTGGAGGTTTTGAAAAACTATAAGGCCTATTCTGTATAATGAAGTATTATATCAGAATTTGATTTTCTAAGTAGTAACTTTAGTTAATGATATAATTGCCAAGAATCTTGATAAATTGACCTTTAAAATAGTTTTATATTATTTTAAATTATAGCCAACCTTTGCTTAAATTAGATTTACAGATTCTCTTTTGTATAAAGTTGGTTACATCAATCAGCCATAGTTTCTATAAAAGAAAAATCTTTTTCAGTGCACAATAGATTGTTTTGAAGTGTTTGATTGTAAAATATGAAGTGATTTGTACTTTTAATGTATAATTTTCTTCCAGGTTACAGTGTAGGATTTTGGAAGTCCTCCCTCCATCACATCAAAATGGTTTTGCTAATGGACATGTCAGCAGTGTAGATGGAGAAACTATTATTATCAGTGATAGTGATGATTCAGAAACACAAAACAGTTCTTTTCAAAATGGGTAAGTGATTTTTATTAATTTTTAAAATATGTATCAGATTGGCTAATCATATTCCGTTGAAACAGTTTTTTCTTTAGTCCCTTCCTAAAGAAAAGGACTTTCTTCTAGTTATACTGTGGTGTACTATTTAGCTCAATAATGTGATTCCACAACACAGTTAGGGTTTGTAAAACTGAAACTTATCTAGTTAATTCTAGGTAGCAGTTTAAGAGCAATTGAAGCTCATCTCATTCAATAACACATGTTCCACTTTTGTTTACTTGGGGAAATTAATTCTGTACTTTATCAGACTTACTTACTTTATGGTACATATGGTAAAGAAACTGTACCCTTCTGAAATTCAGTCAGTTGACAACCTGCATCAGCTAAGTGCTCTCTTGGAGAAAAAGCACATGAACATCTAGATAGGCGCTTCCTGCAGGTAAATTTAAAATCTCAGCTAGCCTTCAACTGATGAGCCTGTTTACATGTTTTAACTCAGCTCCTTCCTTTGTTCTCCACAGCCACCATCTAATTCTTCACTGCTTCATTCTGTTCCCTCTCTGCCTTTGAAGAATCTCAGACTTAAAAATGCTTTCTCCAGCCTGTCTTGTGTCTTTCTTTTACCTCCCTATTTTCAGTAAATAGTACCACAATCAAATAAGAAGCCTGAGACTACTCTTTCTTTTTTTAATTTATTGATTTGAGAGGGGTGGGGGAGGAAGAGAGAGAAGAACATCAGCTTGTTGTTCTCTCCTTGTCGATTCCTGTATGTGCCCAGACTAGGGATCGAACCTACATCATTGGTGTATCAGGTCAATGTATAACCAGTTGAGCTACCCAACAAGAGTTCTGCTCCTGAAATACTACTTAGTAACTATCAAGTTCTGCCTTTCAGAACCTTGTAATTCAAGTTCCCTTTTTTCTGACTTTAACTCTTGTATCTATATTCAGCATTTCAGCATTTACTGTGTCCTGGCACTATGCTAAGTGCTTGCTTTACCTGTTTGTCAGTTCTGGAAGAATATTGTTACTTTTACTTAACAAGAACTTGAGCCTTAGAAAGGTTTATTGGCTTTGTATGAGGTTATCTAGCCAGTACATTGGCTGACAAAAAAAAAATATATTTTTGGGTGAATGAATGAAGCATGATATGGTTCGATATACTAAGTCTTTCGATATACCTCACTATTTTTTCTTGAGTTACCACTATTCAGAAAAAGAAATTAATAGGTCACTTGTCTGTATCTCTTATTGAATATGTAGTTTAGCATGCAGAATTGGTGGATATTGTGGTAGTTAATGCACATCCTTTAGCAGCTCTGAGAGTAGTTTTACTTGGGAAGTAGTTTATCTGGGGGTTTTTTGGACTTTGGCAAAGATTGTAATCCTTCGAGTTACATATTAGATGTGTTTTGAACAGTTAAATACAGATTTTGTACATATTTTTTAAATGTTTAAATATGGTAACCATGTGTTTATAAAGTGTTTCGTAAAATAACTTACCATTTGTGGTTATTTTGTAGTGACTTAATATACTCTTGATTGTTTTTGGTGCTTTGGGATGAGGAATGTCTAGATTCTTAGGTTCAGCACTCTATTATTAAGCACGTTAATGTCCTTCTTTTTAGATTTTAATATGAGCTATCTGCATATTTGTGGCTAATTTGTTAATTTGGGTACAAAGCAAATTAATTCAGAATCTCAATTAGTGTGTGAACGTTTTGTCTGTTATATGTAACATTTAGAAGAATATTTCTATTTGTAAATCCTACTTGTGCCACTTATAAGAAGCTCATCACAAAGTGTAATTGAATTTGGCCAGAGGAGTAATTAGTAATACTTTCCTGCCTATGTAGTCTGTGCTTTCTCCTTTGAATATAGGTACTTGGAATAGACCCTTGATACAAGAAAACTGAATAAGCTAGGCTATTACTTTATTCATAGATATATTTAACCTGTTTATGGTTCTCAGAGAATCTGAGCTTTAACTATATATCAAAACCATAATATGTCTGGTTGTTTATATTGCTGTGGTATCCAGAGATATCAGGAACAGTAAAACATAGTCATCTTTGGATCTTTGCTCTGTTATTTCTATTAATTCCCTAATTTAAGTGATTTACTTCTGGCTTGCTCCCAGAACAAAACATAGTCTGGATTTTCTTATGTTTGAGTAGGTAGGGTGAAGGGAAAAGAACAATTCTTGATCAGGCATTTTCCACGAGTTAAACTGTGTAACAGCCTCCACATGTTTGTTTATTCCTCACACCCATTCTATAAGGGTAGATGGTCATATTCTTACATTGTTGAGGAGCAACAGAAGTTCCAAGTTAGAACATTTGCCCAGTATCACATAGTTGATAATATCTGCAAGATATACTAAAGTAGCATATTTGGAATTGTAGGTCCTCAAAATGATCACCAGCATTTTATGGAAGAGAGTGTGAGGCAGAGGCAGAGAGAGAGAGAGAGAGAGAGAGAGAGAGAGAGAAAGAGAGAGAACGTGTATAACATAATCATTTGCCATTTTAACCATTTTAAGTGTACAGTTTAGTGGCATTAATTATATTCACAGTGTTGTACAACTATCATTGCTATTTTCAAAACTTTTTCATCTCTCTAAACAGCAGCTATACCCATTAAGTAATAATTTCCCATTTACTTGTTCCCTCACCTCCTACTAATCTCTAATCTGGTTTCTCCTTGAATTTACCTATTCTAGATATTTCATATAAATGGAGTCATAATATTTGTCCTTTTGTGTCTGGCTTATTCCACGTAGTATAATTTTTCAAGGCATATTCATATTGTAGCATGTTGAAATTTATAACAGAATGAATGAAGGAAGGAAGTGAATGCACCCTCAAAGAGATGAAAAAGTAAGAAGTTGGTGGGGGTTCTAAATGTGTAGCTTCTCTGCCAATTCTTTTTTTTTTTTTTTTTAGATTCTGTTTATCTTTAGAGAGGGGGGAAGGGAAGGAGAAAGAGAGGGAAAGAAACATCTATCAGCTGCCTCTCACTCGCCCCCAACAGGGGACCTGACCTGCAACCCAGGCACGTGCTGTGACCAGGAATCAAAACAACTTTTCTGCCCTGGCTGGTGTAACACAGTGGATTGATCATGGGCCTGTGAACCAAAAGGTCACCGGTTAGATTCCCAGTCAGGGCACATGCCTGGGTTGTGGGCCTGGTCCCCAGTTGCGGACACATGAGAGGCAGCCACACATTGATGTTTCTCTCCCTCTCTTTCTCCATCCCTTTCCCTCTCTCTAAATAAATAAATAAAATCTTTAAAAGAAAACAGCAACTTTTCGGTTTACAGTCCTACATACAGTCAATCCACTGAGCCACACCAGGCAGGGCAGCCAATTCTTAAAACAGGGTAAATTACATTATCTCCACTTTTGCTCTCAGATTACAAAGCTACGAAGAAGAAATTTTTTTAAAGATGAATCTATTTTTTTAAAGATTTTATTTATTTCTTATTTTTATTTTTTAGAGAGGGAAGGGAGGGAGAAAGAGAGAAAGAGAGAAACATCAATGTGCGGTTGCTGGGGGTCATGGCCTGCAACCCAGGCATGTACCCTGACTGGGAGTCGAACCTGCAACACTTTGGTTTACAGCCCATGCTCAATCCACTGAGCTATGCCAGCCAGGGCTTCAAAGAAGAAATTTTAAAAGCAAATATAAGAACTCTTTGTTTTACCTAATTTTACAAATTCTACCTAAACTGGGTACTCTGCTTATTATTCTCTAGTTATTTTCTTCACCCAAAGAAAATATATCAAGTGAGTAATTAGAGTACCTACCTGACATAAAATAGTGCTTTGTATTTTTTTGGCTAACAGAATGGTGAGGGGTATCAGTAACATATAAAATCCTAGCTAAAATAAATACACATTAGATTGTATTATAGTACTCATGTGTTCTTAGAAACTGGATTTCCATTTAAAATCTCACATTTCCACAAGAATAATTAACTGATTTGTGTCTTTGCTCTTTTTAGGAAGAAAAGAGATGCAATTGATCCCTTATTGTTCAAGTACAAGGTGCAACCCACTGAAAAAGAATTGTATGAGTGTGCCATTGTTAAAGCCACACACATCAGGTAAAATTCAGTGTCTTCTCTGCTGTTTTAAAGTCATATAATTATGTTAGGTTAAGAGTTGGTGTAAAACAAATGGGTAGCGTTACAAGTGGTCACTTCTTTTTTTAAAATGAATGGGCATTAATATGCTCATAGACTGATAAAGTGGACCCTGATAGATTCTATGAGCCCTTTATTAGCAACTATCCTCAAATAGTCTTCACATCTAAGAAATTATGAAGGATCCTATTTATGGTAGAAGTGCTGCTCATTAGGGGACCCAGTTTTCAAAGCTGAGAAATCTGATGGTACTTAGAAATGTGTCAGTCATATATATAATATTTTATTCATTAGGCACAAACGTCTGATCAGTCTCTTCTCATTCCTTAAGAAAGTTAAATAATAAAAGTTGAGTATCTTTAAAAATTCATCTTTGAGACATAATCAAAAGAGAAAAGTAGTGAGTGGTTTACATTTTTGAAAATCAGCACTATGCATAATACATTGTGGGACATTGTATTATGCCCCTTGTATTGTATTATCCCCATTACTGCCCATTGAGGTTAGGCTCCTAGACGCCCGAGAGTGAGTTGACGTCGCCAGCCAGCTGTCAACTCGCTGCGTAGAAGTTGGTGTTGTATTTCCTTTGATGTAAAATATTTCCACTTATTCTCTCATCTCTGTTGCCCCATATATACTCATATGTTCAAAGAAAAGTGATAATATTGGGAGGACCTCTACTTAAAAACATTATAGTTTATTTACCCATAGAAGCTTTTAATGTGGCCTTTTCTTAAAAGAAATACATTGAATTTAATTTTAAAAAATTACTTTCCAGAAATACTTGTAAGTTGTTTATTGTTTTTGTTTTGTTATAGTGGTGTTTATTACTGTTATTGTTACTCTATTTGAATTTGGGAGCAAGAGATGATCAAAAATAGTATATTCTTGGGACCATAAGAATTCTTTATCCTCTTTAATTTTAGCACCATGAACTTGTTGGCTGCCATGTGGAATTTAAATACAAAATATTTAAGAATTTTATAAAAATTCATGTTCAACACTGTTCACAATATCAGTTTGAATCTTGGTTTACATAGTGTTATGTGATACCTGGTAGGCTGCTGATTCTAATTTTTTAAAGAATTTTAATGTTGATAATTTGTAGAAATGATCTTCTAATTTTACAAGATTTGGTTTATTCTTTATAGTATATTTTTCTTGAGGAATATTTGATTTCTAAGTGGCTCCTAAGCAATAAATGCATAGACAGTCATTTTTTATCCTCACCAGAGGATATAGCCATTGATTCCAGACAGAGGAAGGGGAGAGAGAGACAGAGAAACACAGATGGTTGCCTCCTGAACACACCCCAACTGGGGACAGAACCTGCAACCTAACCATGTGCCCTGACTGGAAATTGAACCCACAGCCTTTTGGTTTACTGGATGATGCTCCAACCAACTGAGCCACATTGGCCAGAGCACATATACTATTTTTTAAAGATTTTATTTATTTATTTTTAGAGAGGGAAGGGAGGAGGAAGAGAGAGAGAAACATCAATGTGCACTTGCTGGGGGCCGTGGTCTGCAACCCAGGCATGTGCCCTGACTGGGAATCAAACCTGTGACACTTTGATTTACAGCCTGTGCTCAATCCACTGAGCTACGCCAGCCAGGGCTTGCACATATACTATTTTTAATGGACTTTTATAATAGATCCAATCAAGTTGATCTTATTCTATATAAATACTTCTGTATAAAGTTTCTTGTTACTTCTACATAAATAGTATTAGAAAATGAAATGTCCTTTTCCTAGGCTTGAAATTGAGGTTGTTATAGATTTACAGAGATTATGGAAATCAGATTGAATTCTTTTTTTTTTTTAATATTTTATTTATTTATTTTTAGAGAGGGAAGGGAGGGAGATAGAGAGAGAGAAACATCAATGTGCGGTTGCTGGGGGTTATGGCCTGCAACCCAGGAATGTACCCTGGCTGGGAATCGAACCTGGGACACTTTGGTTCCCAGCCTGCGCTCAATCCACTGAGCTACGCCAGCCAGGGCTAGATTGAATTCTTTGATACTAACTTTCCTCTATCTTCTTTTTCCTCTTTAGCCGGAGAAAGCACCTATTTTCTCGTGAGAAACTAAAGCTTTTTCTAAAGCAACACTGTGAATCACAAGATGGAATCATTAAAGTTAAGGTAATTAGAACAGTAAAATTATTTGCTAGGAAGAAGAAAAAGAAGAGAAATGAGTGGTGATATAAAGCTATAACATTGCATAAATATTATATCAGAGTTGGTTAAAAATAGCTCTCTTTTTATCTAGGGCCAATTTTTAGTAATTTTCTGTTTATTGGATTAAATGCTGTTTTTGCAATTGCTAGAATTTCTAGGGGTACAGGTGCTACCACTTTTTTTTTCCTGGTAAAAAAATTAGCCAGGTGAGAATAGATGGTAAACTTGACAAAAGAAAAGTTGTGGGGTGGGGCAACTATAATTTTTTAAGTGTAGTTCTGCCTCACAAAAACAAATAAAAAGAACAATGCTAAAACAGATCCCAGTAGATAGGAGAACAACATATAAAAAGGACATCAGAGGTCAATACCAAGCAGGTAGATCATCTTTTACTCATAACCATTAAAAGAGGGAAAAAAATCAAGGTTAGAAACTTTGCATTATACACTGAGTAAAAAGTTAAATGGTAAAACTAATTCTTTAAAATGAAAAACATTTAACTCACATTGGGAGAAATGCCAAACCTAAGTAAAAAAGCAATAGAATGGGTAAGAGAGATGTATACATGTGTCAGAAATTAGCTATTGTATGCTTAAGATTGATTCATGTCTTATATGTAAATGTTCATCAATAGAAATGAAAACAAATGAATTAGTTTACTCTGTGTGAAAAGTAGCATTTTAAATCTCTAAAGATCAGGATAGATTGTTTATTAAATAAAAGTGGGATATTTGGTTAACTATTTGGAAAACTAAAATTAAATCTAACTCAAAAAATGAAATGAAACAAATCTTATGTTTTATGCATGCTGAAGTACTTTGAAAGAGCAATAGAAAAGAAATAACAATGATGAGATTGATTTGACAGTATAAACATATGTAGGTTTAAAATGTCATAAATAGATTTCAAGTGCCAGAGGAAAAATACCTTCAGTGAATATAATGAGGAGCTCAAATCAATTAGAAAAACACGAGCACTTCGGTAAAAAATAGACTAGACGTGATTAAAATTCATAGCAGATAAAATATAAAAATTTGAAAATATAAGACAGAATTATCTGAAAAATAATTTTTAAATCTGAGCATATTTGGGTATTTGTCTTGAGAGGAGAATGCTTAATTATGCTTTATCTATAAGCATTGAATATCATATAGTTTTGTAAAATGATGCTTACAAGAAGTTAACAATGTTTTTTAATCCTCACGTGAGGATATGCTTATTGATTTTAGAGAGAGGGGAAGGGAGGGGGAGAGAAAGGGAGAGAAACATAAATGCGAGAAAGAAACATCGACTGGTTGCCTCTTGCACAAGCCCCAACTGGGACCAAACCTGCAATCCAGGTATATGCCCTGACCAAGAATCGAACCCATAACCTTTGGTTTGTGGGACAGTGCTCCAACCAACTGAGCCACACAGGCCAGGGCGATGTTTATAATTTCTTTAAATTATATGGATTTTAGAGAGATGGGAAGGGAGAGAGAAAAAAGGAAACATTGATTTGTTGTTTCATTTATTTGTGTATTCATTGGTTGATTCTTGTATGTGCACTGACCAGGGATCAAACCTGCAACCTTGGCATATTGAGACAATGCTCTAACCAACCAATCTATCTGACCAGGGCTAACAATTTTGCTACTTGTCTTAAGTGACTAGAACAGTGCCTGGCACTTGGCAATCAGTGAATATATGTATGAATACTTGTGTATGTATATTGTAAATAGCCAATTGGCCAATTCCTCTAATTTACAAAGGTCTCTTACACATCAATGAACAAAAACAACTCAGTTGGAAAAAGTGGTGAAGGACATCAGCAGTTACTCACCAAGGAAAAGAAATAGTCAGTAAACGTGGAAGGAAGTTCACTTTAATAAATAAATGAAAATTAAGATGACAGTCAACATTCTACCTTTAGAGTATAATGAGAGATTGTTAATGGGTATCTGATGCAAGTGTGCATGTGTACACACACACACACACACACACACACACACACGCACGCCTGCCCTCCCCAGAGCAACAGAGTTTGATACCCAGTGCAGTGAGTATAGACTTGTTAGGAGTACTTTTGCAAGTACACAAAGATGTAGGTATTTATGTTTGTTGTGATACATGTGTGTAAATAAGAAACCTTAGTAATTAATGTATGCAAGCCTATTTTGACCTTTTTGAGTTTATATATTTGAAAAGAAAACCACTCATGCTTTATATTCATACTTAAAAGACAATTCTGTATATTCGGTGGTTTATTTATATGGGATAGACAACCATGTTAATGGAAGTTATGTAAAATTTTAATAAAATCTTGATTTATTATAGCCAGAACTAATTGAATTTTAGATATTAAAACCTATGCTTTACCCAAAAATGGAAATATATAGAAAATCGAATTCCTGATAGAAGTAGTCCTGTTTTAATAATTTAAAATTGTGTATCATTTTCTTACACATTTGTGAAAGATATTTCTGTAAATGGCACATGTTTTCTTCAAGAGAAAGAATGATGATTTTGACAATTAGACAAAAAATAATCTTCAGAATTGCTAGTCAAAAATAAAAAATCTACAGTTGGATATGAATAAAAGGTGAACAAATTCTGAATACAAAGTAAACAGACAGAAAACTCTTTTGGATTTAGCAATTATTCTAGAACCACACCACTTCTATAAAGGTGAGGTTGATTGGCCCTGGCTGGTGTGGTTCAGTGGATTGAGGACTGGCTTATGAACCAAAGGGTCACCGGTAGGATTCCAGGCAAGCCACATGCTGAATTGCAGATCAGGTCTCCAGTAGGGGGTGTGTGAGAGGCAACCACACACTGATGTTTCTCTCCCTTTCTTTCTCCCTCCCTTCTCCTCTCTAAAAATAAATAAATAAAATATTTTTTAAATTAAAATTTAATTTTTTAAAAATGAGGTTGATTGCTCTGAATTGAAATTCTGAGTTGAACCTTTAAAGAAATTTGTCAGTATTTCTGCTTTTATCCAGATCAGCTTTAAAATTTGATACATAAAAATATTTGTTATCACCCCAAACTGGTAGTGGGAAGGACCTAAATGTTCAGTGGTTAGGAAGTGGTTAAGAAAAATTTATTGGTTAATACAGTGGATTTTAATGTTAAATATATAGATTATTTATTTACATTGAAAATCTCATAAAAAATAATCAAAAGCAACTAAAAAGGGATTCTTGTATAAATGTAATTTTGAAATAATTTTAGAATTCAAGAAATTGTTGAAACATTCTTGAGTATTTTATTTCAGTTTGTGGATTTCTTACTGGTAAAGCTGATTATATAGTTTTTAAAAGAATCAAGTAAACTAAAATATATAACACTACATAACAGCACAGAAATTCTAATGTTTTAGACCTGGCTTAATATGTTAATCATAGAACATGTTAGAGCCAATCAATTATGCTTTACTAATGTGTCATTATTGTACCCTATATCTTTTTTTGATAAAGGCGTCATCTCTTTCAACATATAAAATAGCAGACCAAGATTTTTCTTATTTTTTTCCTGATGATCCACCCACCTTTATCTTCAGTCCTGCTAACAGGCGAAGAGGGAGACCTCCCAAACGAGTATCTATCAGTCAGGTAAGTAGAGAATGGATAAAAACTGCCTTATAGCTCTTAATAAAACTCTTCAAAGTTAAGAGTAGTGTTTGGCATTCCCCACCTCCATAGCCTGTAGGAAGGAACACATTCCTTCACACACAAAAATGTGTGTCCTGTATGGTGACAACTGTTCAGCAGTGAGGCTTGTAGAAACTTCGTGTGAATTAGACACGGCTCTCAGGCCACAGGGATTTTATACCACCATGGAAAAAGGTGCGTAAGCAATTTCTAAAATGTAAACCAGGATGAAATCGAGGGAATAAATGATGGTATTGAAACATTAAGCATATACTTAAAATATGAGGGATAATGAAGCAGGTTAAAGATATTACTTTCACAAGAAATATAGTAAAAATAAACTTTTGACATTGTTTAATTGACCACAGAATGTTTCTGATATTTTTTCTCTACCCCTTACATATTTGATGTTTACACCATCTAGTTGATAAGGACTTTTTTTGTTTTTCTAATGCATATTTTTTAAGTCTCTATAGGTTGCCAGTTGTTTTCTCCTAGAAGGTTTTTGTACTAATTTGTAGACTGTAGAATTAACTCATATTCTGTGTGTTACTATGATTAAAGTTATTAAAAGTTCAGCTATAAGTCAGGCAGAAAAGGACAAAAGCTGTATGATTTTATTCATGTGGAATATAAGACAAAGTAACAGATGAACTAACGAAACAAAAAGAAAACCTAGATTCAGATACCAGAATGGTAGTTACCAGAGCGGGTGGGGGAGGGCAGATTGGGGAAAGGGGGTCAGAGAGTCAAACACATAGCAATGGAAGGGAACTAGACTTTGGGCAGTGAAAGTGCAGTTATGACTTAGACCAAAAAACCTCATTTTTGTATAAAGAAAATACAATTGAGGAGGGCTATTAAAATTTTTGTTTTCTATTCTTACTGTAAAAACAAGGCAGACCATCTCTTTGTAAAAGTTGTGGTTCTACAACCTTAGTTTCTTGGTTTGTTTTTTTTTTAGGAGGACAGTGTTGCTAGTAAACAGACTATTGCAAGTTATAGGAATAAAGCTACTAAAGAAAGAGACAAACTTTTGAAACAAGAAGAAATTAAGTCACTGGGTAAGTTTAAATATTTCCTCCAAAAACTGTTTAGATACAGAAAAGAATATTTCTTTGGGCCCAAGTGGGAAATGTTTCTACAATGGCATATTTCTGGATTTTTTAAAAAGCATAAATCATTTTTTCTTTGAGGTATCTATTGATTTTTATGATAAATGAAACCCCTGCTTATTTCTTAAAACTATTTCAGGGTATAGCATATACTTTGCTATACCTTAGCATATATAGCATATCCCATGTTAAACTGATCTAATGTTAGATTAAGCACAATTTGGAGTTTCTAGAGCTTGCATACTATTTGGGGCCATTTTGTTTAACTCACACAGCCCTATAAAACATGGCTTTGCAAATTTGACTGTTCCTATGAATCCCTTAGGAACAATATTCATAATGAATATTCTGCCCTGGCCAGTGTGACTCAGTTGGTTGGAGCCAGAAATGAAAGTTTCTGAAATGAAAGTTTGCAGGTTTGGTTCCCAATTGGAGCATGTACCTAGGTTGCTGGTTTCATCCTGGTCCTGGCATTTACGACCCCCCAGTCCAGGTGCTTGCAGGAGGCAACCAGTCGATGCTTCTCTCTCCGTTACTCTCTCCCTTCCTGTCTTTCTAAAAGCAATGCAAAAATATCCTCAGGTGAGGATAAAAAAGAAAATAAAAGGACCCTGGTTGGGTGACTCAGTTGATTGGAGCCTCATCTAGTGCATCAAAATGTTGCAGGTTTAATTCCCAGGCAGGGCACATACCTGGGTTGCCGGTTTGGTCCTTGGTCAGGGCTCGAACGGGAGGCAACTGATCAATGTTTCTCAGATTAATATTTCTCTTTCTCACTCTCCCCTTTCCCCCACCATGCCAAATCAAAAACATATCCTTGGTAAGGATTTTTTAAAAAATGAAGATTCTAAATTAGTAGGTATGGGTAAGAGAAGAGATTCTGCATTTCTAAGGTAATAACCTAACTGCTGGTCTTTGGACCATGTTTTGAGTAGCAGGGCTTTCAGAGGCAGGTAAATGTTTATCCCACTGCAGTATTTGGTCTGAAACCCAGTCAACTTTGTTTTCAGATTTCAGTTACCTGCTGGTTCCCTCCAGGAATTTACAACCCCTGTGAATCTCTGCTGATCCCATTTAACCTTAAATTATTTCAGGATTCTTTTGTTGCATTATAAAATGTGTTGTTTTCTGTCTGTGTGCAGTTTTAAATTTGACCTTCTCCACAGCTTTTGAAAAGGCTAAATTAAAGAGAGAAAAGGCAGATGCCCTGGAAGCAAAGAAAAAAGAAAAGGAAGATAAAGAAAAAAAGAAGGAAGAACTAAAGAAAATTGTTGAAGAAGAGAGATTAAAGAAGAAAGAAGAAAAAGAAAGACTTAAAATAGAAAGAGAAAAGGTATTCATTTAAATATATTAGTCATGTTCTCTATATAGAGTAAATAGTACTTTACACATTTAAATTCATGGTTAATTTACCATGGATGAATTTATCAGTAGAATGCTTTTACCATTTTCATTCACATTTATAGTTGTGCACAGAGCACTGATAAAATATTTATTTGATCTCCCTTTTGCTTTGAAAAATTTAATGAATTATTTAAGGTTCAGTATATACATACATGCCTTTACACTTCAAAGCTTCTTTTAGAGTGTAATTCTAAAATTTTCTTCATCTTTTAGACTTCCAAATTTAGGGAAGGTGATATGCATAAACCTTTAAAAGTAAAATACATAGTTAGAAAAATACAGTAAAATCTGTGACTAAGAAGACTTATTACAGAGTTATTATTCTCCTTAAAGAATAAGGTATCTGTGATAAAAAGATATTTCAGCAATTCTTTATTATAATCTTTAGTGGTAAATATTTCTTAGAGAATTCTTATCTGTTTTTTTTCCAAAGACAGTCTTTATCATTGGTTTTCTGAGATACTCACCAGTAGCCTCAGATGACCATGTTACATACAGTGCTTGTTTGCACTGCCTGAATTTCATGAATGACTTCACATAGGCCGTTGCAGTAGGGAGTAGAGGTGTCTAATACACACTCATGCCAGTATAAGAGAACTAAAAGACCACTTGTAATCTAAATGGTAACATTTAAAGATAGCATTGTTAACGCTTTGATTATTTCTAATCTTTATTCTGGACCTTAAAAAATCCAGCATTTATAATTTTGTATACTTTTTGTTTAACATAAGCATTTTTCCATGTTATTAAATAAACTAAGGTGGAATTTTCAGTGAATGCTTAATAGTTAATCAAATAGATGTAGCTAAGTGCTTTATAATTTTTTACCTGTAAATAATGGTATTCTGTGCAAATTTGTGAATGAATTTCCTATTTTGGGATTATTTCCCTGAATAAATTTGTAAAGTAGAATACTAGGTCAAGGGGTAAGAACATGTGTAAAACTTTGTATATATGTACATATTTGTTTACCAAACATGTTGTGCTTATTTACACTCTTAGCAAAAATGAATGAGAATACTCATCCTATTACACGCTATAAAAATTATGTTGGAGTGGGGGAATGACTCATTTCAGCAGACTACTCAAAGCACATTAATAAGTTCTGTAATCATCTAGTCATTCTATGTTGAAAATTTGATTAAGTGCACATCTGTTTACCTTTGGTATTTCTAAATTTCAAAGAAAGAATATTAACATAGTTAAACATGAATTGGAAAAAATTATAACATATTTTATTTATACTCTTTATTAGAAGTGTTTGGGGGTCAGTATTTATCTTGCAGTTTCAAATATCAGAACCAAGAAGTAAGGGTTTCAAAAGACTAAGTGAGCAAGAGAAATGGCCTGGGTTAAAAAGAAAGAGATGTTCACCAACTGTATTCTAGTATTGCTTTTACTTACTGCTCCCTCTGTGTGTCTCTAGGCTGTCAGTTGGGTTTAAATGAATCTTGAAAACAATAAATGTTATGCAAATATAAGGGGAGGTTTTATTTTAGGTTCTCTAATAATTTGTTACCTATATTGTTGGGATACTAATTGATTTGAAGTATGGGGAGAGCTGCTTTAGGCAGAGTTACACTGAATTAATATTTATCCAAGAACTACCATGTGGGACACTTCCCATCTTTGTAGCAGTTATGTTGGGTAGGCATTGTTTTGATCAGTTCTACACTTGAGCATGCATCAAACTCACCAGAAAGGCTTCTGAAAACATCAGTTGTTGGGTCCAACACCAGGGTCCCTGATTCAGTAGATCTGGGGGAGGGCTCAAGTATTCATATTTTCTTTTGCACAAGTTCCCAGGTGATGCTGATACTACCTTATAAATTTCTCATAAGAATTTTTAAAAGAATTTATTTATTGATTTTTAGAGAGGGGGGAAGGAAGAGAGAAAGAGAGGGAGAGAAACATCTATCGGCTGCCTCTTGAACACCCCCAACTGGGGACCTGACCTGCAATCCAGGCATGTACCCTGAATGGGAATCAAATCAGCAACCTTTCAGTTTGCAGGCCTGCGTTCAATCCACTGAGCCACACCAGCCAGCACTCTATTTATAAGAATTTTTATTAACCTTTTGTTTTAGGAACGAGAGAAATTACGCGAAGAAAAGCGAAAATATATGGAACACTTAAAACAGTGGAGTAAACCTAGAGAAGATATGGAATGTGATGATCTTAAGGTATAAGTTTGTTATGTGATGTTTTCACACACCCATATTTGTGAGCTTGTGTGGCTTTGTTGATGAAATCTTTCTTTATAATAATGGCCTCTTCCTATTTAACCAAGAGGAAATAGCCAGTTAAGTAGATGCATATTTAGACTTTCAAGGTAGCATTCCTAACAAGCTTTAATAATGATTTTTATTCTGCAGAAATCATTGGTCATTTCTGTGATTCTTGATAATCCAATTAACTATGGGGGGGGCAGGCATGCAATTAGCTTGGTTACTAGGTAAAGATTCTTCCTATCTCCAGAAAATCAAAATATTCAAGCCAAACTCATTCAGCTCTATTTATAAGGAAGTATCTCTAAGTTAGTAAATAGCAGATTAGCTGTTCCGTTGAAGATAATTGGCACAACTGTCTTGACCCCAGAATCTAGGTTAAAAGTTCCTCTTTGCTAGGAAATGCAGTCAGAAATACATTTGAGCCTAAAGTAATAGTCTTAATTTAATGAAGGAAAAAAATCCTTAAGAGACTGTGGTTTAGTAAAGTTGGAATGGAGCCAGGCCATCCATAATTTTAAAAGTTCTGAAAGTGATTATGGTTAACATTCAGAGTGAAAACCACTAGTTTACATGAAATAATTCTTATTAGGTAAAGAGTATATCATAATCTTCCTTTTATAATTTCCTATATTTGGTTCAAATAGGTACATAAATTGTTTAATCTTGCAGGAACTTCCAGAACCAACTCCAGTAAAAACTAGACTACCTCCTGAAATCTTTGGTGATGCTCTGATGGTTTTAGAGTTCCTTAATGCATTTGGAGAACTTTTTGATCTTCAAGATGAATTTCCTGAGGGAGTATCCCTAGGCAAGTACTATTGCTGTGTTGTAGTTCACCCTAAAATGAGTGGCTTAAAAGGACAAATTATTCTCTCTCGAAGTTCTGGGGAGCCATTGGACCTAGCTCTCTAGCCCTCTCTTGGGTCTCATGTGGTTACAGTCAGACAGTGGCTAGAACTGGAGTCATCTGAAGGCTTCCCTGGCTACCTATTTAGGTTGGCCCCTTCACACAAATGCCTGGTGCCTTGGCGCCCCTCCACACAGTGTCCTCCTTCATCAGGGCAGCCTACACTTCTTATGTGGCAGGAAACAGAAACTGCCGGCTTTCTTAAAAACTGGGCCTGGAACTGACAGGCATTGTTTCTGCCATATTCCATTGGTGAGTCCTGCTGAGATTCAAGGGGGTAAAAGAATAGACTCCACTTCTTCAGAGTAGCCTGGTAGATAAGTGCAGGGAGGGAAGGAATTGGCATCAGGTGTATTTGGAGATAAGCTGATGCCTGCCTTTAATTTGGGATCCTGTTCTGCCTCTGTGTATACTTTTACTTTGTATAAATATTTTTCAGAGCTAACTTAGTATGAGGAGAACGTTGTATCGAGTTTTGGATCTTTAGCTGCCAAATAGTAAAATAATTTCTTAAGATCCAAGACCCTCAGAGACAGAATTATAATGCCACTTTTATTTTAATAAGAGTCTATTCTTCAGGAGGGCTTTTACATTCCCTCAAATTCTCTTTATGAGGTAGCTAAGGTATGGATCATTGTGCCTTACAGATCCTGAGGGTCTAAACAATGCTGGTTTAGGTAAGATGAGTTAGATAAGAAACATTGATGACTTTGATGCGATGTTAAGATTACATCTACTGCTGCTAATTATCTCTCCTATGCACTGTTTGTACAAGTAATGTCCCACATAGCTTTTAAGAACATGGGGAAACAATAACAAATCTTTACATTGTTATTCAAATTAGAATAAAATGGTAATTAGAATAAAATTGTAATTTTAAAGATATGCCTTCATTTGCACCTCAAATTTCAACTTAGATGAAATATTACATTGATCTACTGAGTCTAATTTGGCTTTCTTGAATGCAGTGATTTTGGGTTATGATGGTATTGGAATTTATTGTAATCGTTATAACTGTGTTTTTATTTTGCCTTAGATAATACTTTGCTTTACTTTGATAAATGGTCACTTAAGAAAATAGTTAAACGGGCTATCATTGATTGAAATGTTTATTATTCCATTGGAGTTGTTTTTTTCAGTACATGAACAGAACTTTAAATTCATTTTAAATATTTTATTCACAGAAATGTTAGAGGAAGCCCTTGTAGGAAATGACAGTGAAGGCCCACTATGTGAATTGCTTTTTTTCTTCCTGACTGCCATCTTCCAGGCAATAGCTGAAGAAGAAGAGGAAGTAGCCAAAGACCAAATAACTGATGCTGACACCAAAGGTCAGAATTCATATTATTGTTGATTGATAGTTGCTTTGTAGTAACACTCGTTTTTGAATGCTATTTAAAAATTAACTTGGCTTTTATGGTTATAAAATATAGTTGTTCAAATTACCAAATTCTTGAGTCATATGCTAGGAACACATTATCAGTTGTTTTATAAAAACTTTGTTTTAATGTATCCTGTTTCTGATGACCTTAAAAATATTTCCTCCCCAGCCTGTCTTGATTTTTATTCCTTTAGAATTCTTCCATGATGTAGTAGCATTACAGATTTCATTGATTAGTATCTGTAATTCCAAGAGATTCTGCTAAGTAACATCGGTTTTTTTCCTCCACCTAAGGAAATACTTTAATTATTGTTTTTAATACTTTAAATTGAAAATACTACTGCTGGTTTCATTTTACATATGACAGTTCTTAAATCAGAGTTAAGTAAAATTTAATTTTTTATTTCACTATTTAGTTTGAACTAGAAATTTTGCTCTTTAAATTCTATGTACTTAAAGATAGCTAGAGTCAGTGTGTTGTACATATTAATATAGCAATAATTTTATTAAGAGATTGATTTGGCTTCCTAAATAATACTCTCAGTGAACTTGGTTACCTATGAGATTTAGGATCAGAAGCTTTATTCAGCAATACTTTAGTGTATTCCATAAAAAAATTCACAATAAGAAATAACTATTGGGAGACATCTTAATAACAGAATCTTGGTACAAAAAGGTAGGATATTCCTCCATTCAAATACTATTATTGGCCTTAGATAATTTGAGCCCACTTTCCTTTATGCCTGATCCTTAGAGCAGCAGGATAATGATGAGTGTGTCTCCAGTGTTAATTGCCTTTTGATTTTACCGCCTGAGTTCAAGCAAAATATATTCTCTAGCTTGAGTGCTAAGCAGCATAGATCCCTTATCAAGGCCATTTTAGCAGTATGGTCCCTGTTGTCATCACAGATAACTTAATCAGTTAAATGAGATCCAACTAAATGGAAGACAGAAGGGTAAATCTGTTTTTAAAACATCTGAAGATTATCTAAGAGGACAAGTACCAGCACTACAGATTGATTACCTGAGGAAGACAATTAGCACATATTCATTCTTATAGCTATTAGGTTGTCTTAATAACCAATACCATCACAGTGTTATCAACAAAGTTCTGACCTTCATGCAAGACATAAAACTATTTAACGCAGGACTTGGAGCTGATGAATGTTGTAGTTTTGGAAGTCCTAGTGACAACAAGTGGGTGACAAGAAAACTGTGTTGGAAAATCAGCTAGTGTAAAGGGAAATATATGTGACTGTTGGCACTTGTATTGTCATTATACTTTGTATTCATGACTTGTTTGATCTGTAATTTTTATAGCTCTTCTCCTTTACAGAACTGTCTATAAATATACATGTAAGGTTACTGAATAACTATTGGCCGTTAAATAAAGTTTTAATTCTCCTTTTAAAAATTTAGATGTTAGGGAAAAAAACCAAACTTTAGAATTTTTCACCTTTCTTTCACTTTCCTATTATTACCAACCACATCTTACATTGTGATTTCAGTCTGCACGAGGGCCCTAGGTTGTTCCCCAAGTGTCTCTCATGCGTCTTGCCATCTCGGTAACAGAAGCACTTTCCCACAGTTTTCCTGAAGCAATTCAATAGTCGACGGGATTGAATAGTCTCTTGCTTCCTCTGTTGCTGGCCTTAATAATAAAATGTTTTCTAGAAAGAGAGAAATTGGGCAGAAAACTATGGACTTATCTTAGTGATGAGAAAACTGAGGTTTGGTGAAATTATTTACAGAAGATCACATAGCTAATAAGTGATATATGACACTATATATGCATTATTTAATTTAATCCTCATATCACCCTTGAGAAGTAGATATGATTATTCTCTGCTTTTTACATATAAAGAAATTTATACTTACGGAGTTTAATGAACTTGCCCAAAAACACGCAGCCAGTAAGAAAGCAATAAGATACAAACTCAGGCAGTCTGGTCTAAAGCCTTATAATGGCAATTGAGTTGACAATTTGAATATTTGTTTACCTAGCATTGTCCATAAAATTATATGTTTTCAAGAAGATCTAATTTCTGTGGCCTTTGGTCTCTCTGTTGTTATAACAAATCTGGGAAATTTTCAGCAACAGTTTTTAAACTCTTACATTAAAAATATCTGTTCCTCACTTTAGTCTTACATTTAAACTTATAAGCCCTTCAAAGCATAGGAATATCCCCCCCTATAGAATAATCTTGTATATTTGCTGAGATCTCATTGTTTGGTATTGGAATTTTATATTCATAATTCTAGATTACTATGATGATAGAAGTATCTTTTAGATAGTTGTAACACATATGGTTCAACTACATATTGTCTTGGTATGGTGTACCAAAGTGACCGTCCCTAAGCAAATCCTAGAGTGGCATTTACAATTCCTGGAGAGCATAGATAAATTGAGTGAAGTAATACATATTTTAACATGTTAGTTTGACACAATTAAAAGAAAACTAATCTTGTTGGTTGCCTGTTTCCTAAGGCTTTTATAACTTACTATAGAGAAACAGATTGAACGTGCGATTGCTGCGAAGGAGGAGTGCCAGCACACTTCTGCAGCTCTGTGCCCATGACTCTCAGTAATTTTAGAGTGCCATTTAATTTTAAGTTTGTTTGGTTTTATATGTAAAATGAAAATTGAGGAAGTTTTATGTCTAGTATTTCCCTGGTGAGGAAGAATATGTCTGTGGACTAGATTCATGGCCTGGTAGGAATAACTTCTGCATATATGTAAAATTGAGATAATTTCTTCTGTGTGCTACTGTTTATGCCTTAAGTGCCATGAAACTGTCAATGATTGTAATCAGACAGGATACCAGAGCTGTCTTTTTCCTTTAGTAAAGGACAGTAGTTCTGTTCTTTAAGGTTCATTTTGTGAGCTAGTGAACTTTGGGAAGGAAATCATATAGTAGGAGATTAATGAACCACAGAACCAGTTTAGACCAGTGATTTTCCAAAGTCTAATCCATGCAGTTCAAGTTGTACAGGGATTCTGTACCCCATTTTAACAAAGGCATCTTTTATCTCTTTTATACTGGCTTCTAAAAAATATTTGAAGAATTTTAAAACTGCTGATCTAGACTCATCCATTTAAGAAAAACGAAGCCAACTAAGTGACTACATAACATGGAACTAGGGGCTGGCAGAGCTAAGACCAGAATACACATTATTTGACTTTTAGCCTGAAGCTGTGTCCACTATACTATGACATTACAGAAGGATTTTTTGTAAGCTTAAAGCTTCTCTTAGTTGACACTTCTAATTTTTTCATCATCTATATTATAATTAGAAATAAGTATATATACTAATGCTTTAAATACATTTGTTCTTGTAGATTTCTCTTTAGTCCTATTTATAGGCTAAGCACTGTTTTCAAGGCTAGAGTAATTTACTTAGAAAATACAGGAAAATCTTCCTATTGTTTCTTGGATCGGAAAGTTTTCAAAATGAAAACAAATGTATAGGATAAATCAATGGTTAAGTGACAAAAGTGCTGCCTTTGTTCTTTTAGCTCTTTTTCTGCGCTTGTTTTCTGATGATTACAACCTATACTTTGTTAAGATTCAATCTTAAAATATTTCTAAAAGAGTGAATATCTTCAAGTGGATTCTGATTTTCAAAGTTGACTTTTCCGAAGTTATATTGAACAAGGAGATTTGTTTTTAATTTTAAAGTGTTTTTTACCATCTTTTGGAAGGTGTATGTGCATCTTGTTGGTAACTTGGAAGTTGTCTTCTCTATGTTAAGTAAGGAAAATTTAATGTGTAGTCCACGTCACAGGATTTAAAGTTTTAAGTGGAGACTAGGTAGAATGTAAATGATGCTTGTACCTAGAGTTGGTTCTTTTGAGGTTTGTGAATGTTAAGCTGTTTGCCGTTTCTTTGGTCATTGTAAAAGGGCATTGTTCCCAAATATTCAAGCTTTAATTTGCACTAGAATAAAGTATTTATTTCCTTAAAGATTTAACAGAGGCTTTGGATGAAGATGCAGACCCCACAAAATCTGCACTGTCTGCAGTTGCATCTTTGGCAGCTGCATGGCCGCAGTTGCACCAGGGTATGTGTGGGCTTTTTTTTTTTATTGGCTTTTTATTTTTATTTCATAAAGGTACACTTTACATTGCTGAGGATTTATGGTTTATGTTCTAAATGACTATTTTCATTTCTAACTATAGGCTGCAGTTTGAAAAGCTTGGATCTTGATAGCTGCACTCTTTCTGAAATCCTCAGACTGCACATCTTAGCTTCAGGTGCTGATGTGACATCAGCAAATGCAAAGTACAGATATCAGAAACGAGGAGGATTTGATGCTACAGATGATGCCTGCATGGAGCTTCGTTTAAGCAGCCCCAGTCTAGTCAAGAAACTGTCAAGCACTTCAGTGTATGATTTGACACCAGGTAAACTTGCAAGTTGGAATTTGTATGACCTTTTCATTTCCACCCTGTTATGCCTCTTACACCCAGAAAACTAGGTAGCCAAGGAGAAATTTTAGGTGATGAGCAGTTTTAAAAGAGAAAGAGAGAAAACAGTCTTTTAAAAAAGACTGTTGGAATACCAGTAGTGACCTACTAGTAGTGACTACTATTGTTGTTCGTGTTAGCTTTAATTACTTAAGATTTTCTTTTCTTTTCCATTTGGGTTTTTTACTATTTAGAAAGGTTTTAGTTTGTCTAATGAATCTACTAAGTTTAAAAGAATAAGTGAGAACTAGCTTTCACTCTTATTAATTAGTATAGAAGATGTTTAAGTTGTAGCTGCTCAATTCTCACATTTGCTTTAATAAGTGTTCAAGGTATGAGAAACAGTATAAAAGTTAAGATAAAGTCATTTTTCACTTCCTTTTTATGTAAAAAATTATAATATAAAAATATATAGGGTTTAATTTGATATGATTAAGAGAACAGAACTTATAATAGAAGTAGAGACCTTACTTCCTAACACTCATACAGTTTTCAGAATTTATGCCTGTGTTTTTGAGCAGTCGTTTCATAGTCACACTTTGCCTATTGTCATTTTTTTAAAACCCTATGGTTATAATTTAGTTTTGATTTGAACCTTATATATACATGAGCCTAAAAATTAAAACTTGAAAAATAATTCTTTGTAGTTAGAAATGTTTTATGTCTACTTAACTGTATTTGGTAGTCATTAGTTTTTGAAATGCCTTATATGCCCTGGCTGGTGTGGTTCAGTAGTTGAGTGCCGGCCTGTGAATCAAAGGGTCACTGGTTTGATTCCCACTCAGGGCACATGCCTGGGTTACAGGCCAGCTCCCCAGTAGAGGGTGTGTAAGAGGCAACCACACAGTGATGTTTCACTTCCTCTCTTTCTCCCTCCCTTTCCCCTCTCTAAAAAATAAATAAATAAAATTTTTATTAAAAAAGAAATGCCTTATATATCACAAAACTGTTAAATTGGACTCAACATTGCTTTTTTTCTGAAGACATGCCATTGATATGTATGATCCTAAGAGACTTCCCCTATTCTTTCTTAAGCATTTTCACCTTGAGTCACATATTAAAATTTTTCAAACACAATTCCTTCTTTGTCATTGATAATAAAAAAGTTATTTACCAATTTTTGACAGGAGAAAAAATGAAGATACTTCATGCTCTCTGTGGGAAACTACTGACCTTAGTTTCTACTAGGGATTTTATTGAAGATTATGTTGATATATTACGACAGGCAAAGCAGGAGTTCCGAGAGTTAAAAGCAGAACAACATCGAAAAGAGAGGGAAGAAGCAGCTGCTAGGTAAGAGACAACTGTAGTTAGTTGTGCTAATGAAGATTGTTTATTTATTTGCACCTGGAACCAAATTTCACATTGGGCTGTAATGTGACATTGACTCCCACTGATGTTTGCTGGCTTTACTAAAAGATTATGACAGGATTGCTCCATTATGGTTTTATGATAACATTTGGAATACTTTCCATAATTTGATGATTAAAGGCAAGATGCTAAAGTTAAAAACATTAGATAGGCTATAATATGTTATTTTAACTTTCAGAATTCGTAAAAGGAAGGCAGAAAAACTTAAGGAGCAAGAACAAAAAATGAAAGAGAAACAAGAAAAACTGAAGGAAGATGAGCAAAGAAATCCAACTGCAGATGCATTTATTGGGTATGGTATGAATTACACTGTTCATCTGACTTTCCATAAGGAGTAAATATCAGCACCTTGACCTCTAAAATGCTTTCAAAATTTTTAGAAAGCCCATTTCCTATAGGTACAATAGTTGTGTAGTGAGCCTATGAAAGGTACATAGTATAGATGGTCCTCAAGAATACATGTGTTGTGTCTAAAAGTATTTCTAAGGGCCCTGGCTGAGTAGCTCAGTTGTTTGGAGCACTGTCCCAGTGTGTCAGGGTTGTGGGTTTGATCCCCCATTAGGGCATGTACAGGAGTCAACCAGTGAGTGTATGATTGGGTAGAACAGCAAATCAATGTTTCTCTCTCTTTCTTTCTCTCTCTTACTCACTCCCTTCCCCTCTTTCTCTAAAAATCAATATAAATAAATAAAAATAAAACTACTTCCAGGGAATCTAAAGCTCATTTTCTCATAGAATTAATGTTATTAATGATAATTTCCCAGAAAGCTTTTAATAGGCTATGTTTAACTAGTAATATATTTTTTAGCATTAGGGTAGTGTATCGCCCCGTCCACCACCACCATCATTATAGTTGTACACTGTGTTTCACACTTATATGTAAAAATACCTTTTAAGTTGGAAGGTCATAGGTCATAAAATTGCCACACCTGTATTTTATGCCATTGATATGTATGGTCTCATCAACACTTTAAGAAATTGAATTTGGATGCCTTTGGAAAGTTAATAGATAAGACACCTTAAACACGAGCAACCAAAAGAAAAACAGATCATTGGACTTCATCAAAATTAAACACTTTTGTGCCTTAAAGAACACTGTCAAGAATGTAAAAAGATGCTTCTTCTCCTGCTTCCGGCCAAGATGGAGGTGTAGGTAGACACAGTGAGTCTCCTCGCACAACCAAAATAAGGACAACAAAAATTTAGAAGCAAAAAAACAACCAGTATGGACAGAAAATTGAACTGTATGGAAGTCTGACAACTAAGGAGTTACAGAATAAACATCCATCCAGACTGGCAGGAGGGGCGGAGTTGGGTAGCCAGGTAGAGGAGGGTTGCAGCAAAACAAAAGCAAAAAGCGGTGGCTGGTGTACCTCAGGCACCTGGGGCAGCAGCAGGGGAGGCCCAGTGAGGTGGAGGATTGTGGAAGGGTGCTGGCGCGCAAGGTGGCTGGTGGGCTGGGTGGTCCCTCATTCAAGCACAGATAAACCAGGTGAAACTGGGGAGCAAGACAGATGTCCCAACCCAGGGCCCCAGCACAGGGAAATAAAGCCTCAAAACACTGATTGAAAACCCCTGGGGGGGTTGAGGTGCCGGGAGAGACTCCCAGCCTCACAAGAGAGTTCGTTGGAGAGGCCCACAGGGTCCTAGAACATGCACAAGCCCACCCATACGGGAATCAGCACCAGAAGGTCCCAGCTTGGGGGATGCAGGGGAAGGAACTCAAATCCGGCAAAGAGCAGAGCAAGTACCATTGTTCCCTCTCGGACCCCTCCCCCACATACAGCATCACAACCCAGCGATGTGGATAGCCCCACCCTGGTGAACACCTAAGGCTCCATCCCTCACTAGTAACAGGCGCATCAAGATAAAAAAAAAAATGACCCAAACGAAAGAACAGATCAAAGCTCCAGAAAAAATACAACTAAGCGACAAAAAGATAGCCAACCTATCAGATGCACAGTTCAAAACACTGATAATCCAGATGCTCACAGAATTGGTTGAATTTGGTTGCAAATCAGATGAAAAAATGAAGGCTATGCTAAGTGAAATAAAGGAAAATGTATAGGAGACCAATAGTGATGGGAAGGAAACTGGGACTCAAATCAATGGAGTGGACAAGAGGAAGAAAGAAACATCCAACCAGAAAAGAATGAAGAAACAAGAATTCAAAAAAATGAGGAGTGGCTTAGGAACCTCCAGGATATGTTTAAATGTTCCAACATCCTAATTATAGGGGTACCAGAAGGGGAAGAGGAAGAGCAACAAGTGGAAAAGTTATTTGAACAAATAATAAAGGAGAACTTCCCCATTTCTGGCAAAGGAAATAGGCTTCCAGGAAGTCCAGGAAGCTCAGAGAGTCCCAAAGAAGTTGGACCCAAGGAAGAACACCCCAAGTCACATCAGAATTACATTAGCCAAGGTAAAAATGAAAGAGAGAACCCTAGAAGCAGCAAGAGATAAGGAGACAGTTAACTACAAAGGAGTTCCCATCAGACTGTCAGCTGATTTCTCAAAAGAGACCTTGCAGGCAAGAAGGGGATGGAAAGAAGTATTCCAAGTCATGAAAGACAAGGACCTACATCCAAGATTGCTCTGTCCAGCAAAGCTTTCATTTAGAATGGAAGGGCAGTAAAGTGCTTCCCAGATAAGGTCAAGTTAAAGGAGTTCATCATCACCAAGCCCTTATTTTATGAAATGTTAAAGGGACTTATCTAAGAAAAGAAGATAAAGAAAAAACATGTATAGTAAAAGGACAGCAAACTCACAATTATTAATAACCACACCTAAAGCAAAACCAAAAGAAACTAAGCAAACAACTAGAACAGGAACAGAACCACAGAAATGGAGCATGGAGGGTTAGTAACAAGGGAGTGAGAGGAGGAGAGAGGGGGAAAAGGTACAGAGAATAAGCATAGATTGTAGGTAGAAAATAGACAGGGGGAGGGTAAGAATAGTATGAGAAATGTAAAAGCTAAAGAACTTATAAGTGTGACACATGGACATGAACTAAATGCGGGGGAGGTCGGGGGGAGAGGGTATACAGGGTGGAGGGGAGTGAAAGGGGGAAATGGGACAACTGTAATAGCATAATCAATAAAATATATTTTAAAAAAAGAACTCATACAATTCAACAATAAAAAGACAACCCAATTAAAAAATAGACAAAGGATTTTAATAGGCATTTCTCCAAAGAAGATGTATAAAAAGCAGATGAAAAAATGCTCAATGTCATTAGTCATTAGCTAAATGCACATCAAAATCGCAGTGAAATACCACTTCACATTCACTAGGATCGTCATAGTGCAAATAAGAGACAATAACAAGTAAGAAAGTGGAAAAAAATTGAAACTTTCATACATTGATGGCAGGATATAAAATTATACAGCTTCTTTTAATAAGTTTGGCAGTTTCTCTAACAGTTAAACCATATGATACTATATGACCCAGAAATTCCACTCATAGGTACATACCCAAAAAAATTAAGAACTTTCATTCACTCAAATATGTACATGTGAAAGCTAATTAGCAGCATTATTCCTAAGAGCCAAAAAATGGTTACAACCTGTCTGTCAATTGATGATGGATAAACAAAAAGATGTGTCCCTTCAGTGCTGTACCCACACAGCAGAATGTTACTCAGCAATAAAGAGGAATGGAGCTCTGTTACATGCTACAGTGTGGATGAACTTTGAAAAAATTATGCCAAGGGAAAGAAGCTAGTCCTAAAATGTCAGGTATTGTATGGTTGCAATTATGTGAAAAGTTCAGAATAGATAAATCATAGCAGAAAGTAGATGAGTGGTCACCAGGGCCAGTGGGGAAGAGAAAATGGAAAGGGACTACTATGGGATTTTTCTTTTGGAATGATGAAAACATCCTGGAACTAAATTGTGGTGATGATTGCACAGCCTTGTGAGCATCCTATAAACCTCTGACTCATGCACTTTAAAACAGTGACTTTTATGGTATTTAAATTATATCTCCCTTTGTTTTTTACATTTTGTAAACTTTTTCCAGTTATATTGAGATATAATTGACATAAAATATTGTATTAGTTTAAGCTATAAATCAAAATTATTTAATATATGCATATATTGTGACATGATCACCATAATACATTTAGTTAATATTCATCACTTCACATAGTTAAAATTTTTTTCTTTGTGATATCTCATTTTTTAAAAAAGAAATAAACACTTTATAGGTCCCACAACTTCAATTTTTTGTTCTCATCTAGCCTCACTCATTTACATTATCTCTCTGGCTCCTGAATACATCTGAGTTTGCAAACCTCACTTTGTATGTAGACTATAAATGGTAGAATTTACTTCAAGATTTATACAATTCTAGTTTTAATTTGGACAGTATAACCAATTAGTAAAACATTTATATTGTGTTCATTCTACCTTATATCTGAAATTTGTCTACCTTTTTCCTCCACTATTTGTCTATTTATCTTCTTTCTACCCAGCCACCATCACCTCCCAGCCAACTACCTAGACAATTTTAGCAGCCACTTGGCTGGTCTCCCCTCATCTACTTTTTCTGCCAGATAATTTTCTACAAAGCAGCCAAAGTGCTTACTAATCATACCATTTCCCTTTACTAAACTCTTTTAGTTTGCCATTGCCTTTTTTCCTTCTCTCTCTCTCTCCTTTTTTTTTTTCCATTGCTTTTTGAATAATGCCTACAAGGCCCAGTATGATCACCCATATCTTGGATTACTTCTTTTTATTTTACACTCTCAAAATTATATGCTCTTTCCTGTTCCCTTCAATTCAATGCCTGTACATATTATCACCTCTACTAGAAATGGAGATTTCTTCTGCCACCTTATTCCTCCTGAGTCTCTCAATTTAAATGGCACTTCTTCAAGCAAGCCTTTTATTTTTTCTTTTTATTAATCCTCATCTGGGGATATGTTTATTTGTTTGAGAGGGACAGAGAGAAACATCAATTGGTTGCCTCCCATACACACCCTGACCGGGGATCAAACCCACAACCCAGGTATGTGCCCTGACGGGGAATCAGACCTGCAGCCTTTTGGTGTATGGGACTATGCTCCAACCAACTGAGACAACCCAGCCAGAGCCAACCAAGCCTTTCTCTCTTGATCCTGAGACTAGATTTTGTTCTTGAAATGTTTTCATAGCACCTTGAACTTCTCCTTTCTTGGTATTTATTATATATATTAATTTCACAATGGTTTATGTTTTCTCTGCAAGACTATAAACTCTTGTCCACTACTTCCCAAGCATAATGCCTGACACTTAGTAGGCAGGCAGTAAATATTTTATGAATGGAGTCATATATTCATTGATGAACATAATCTTTGTTTTTATCCTAAAGGGAGGAAGAAAGGGAAGATTTTGATACTAGCACTGAGAGCAAGGAAATGGAGCAAAAGGAACTGGATCAAGATACAGTCACCGAAGATGAAGATGACCCAGGATTACACAAAAGAAGCAGAAGGGGTAATATAGAAATTTCTTAAGGACATGCTTACTTGTTTTTAATTGAGGCACTTTATTACTTCAGCTATTCTGAAATATATATTAACTTACTTTTGTTTGTGATTCCATTTGTTTTTTAAATGCTCAACCCATAGCGGTGACCATTCTGTCATTAAATGGTGCTATGAAGTTATGTTAGTATATTTATGATTAGGTCTTTATTTACATGTCATTTATACTTTAGGGGAAAGAGACCGTATTCCTATCTCTTTGATAGGTTAGTTTCTTGTAACTTCCATGTTTGGTTAGTCAGTGAGTTTTGTTGAGTTTTTGTATTTACTATGTTATATTAGGCCTAGTAGAAAAAAATTTTTTTCTATAGGTACCCATTCAACATTCATTTAGTGCCTTTTAGATAGTAGAGATTCAAAGATCAGTAATGCTTGTAATTGGTGTCATATTTCTGAAAATGGAAATCTTTACTGCCTTAAAATAATTTCACAAATTCCTGGGTCAAAGGGAATACATTTTTTTGAAAGCTGTTGAAACAAATTATTTCTGAGGATCTTTAACCATCTTCATTTAATAACTGTTGGAGGAGATCCTTAAGTTTATTCTGTGCTTGTAATTTGGATGCTACTTTTTTCTACATTATTTTCTAAATGGTTATTATAGATAGAAAATCTCCTGTATCAAGGAGGCTGTATTCTCTGATTGCAATGCAATTGATTTAGAAATTCAAAACAAATAAACTTCATATGATTGGAGTTTTAAAACATAGTTCCAAGCAATGGGTCAAGCAAAAGGAGTAACCATAATGAAAACTAGAAAATATTTTAAACTAGTCAACACTGCATGTTAACATTTGTTTAATACAGTCCCTGTACATTGAAGAAATTTAAATTAGAAGTGGAAAATAGAATAATCCCTGACAAATACAGGGAAACAATAGATTAAAATGAATTAATGAAAAAGTTAAAATGTGAATAGTTCTAAACCATTAAAGATCTTGAATTAGTACTACAAATCTTCCTCCAGTACTGGCTGGTGTGGCTTATTGGATTGAGCACCAGCTTGTGAACCAAAGGGTTGCTGGTTCAATTCCCAGTCAGGGCACCTGCCTGGGTTCTGGGCCAGGTCTCCAGTAGGGGGCACACAAGAGGCAACCACACGTTGATGTTTCGCTCCCTTTCTCTCTCCCTCCCTTCCCCTCTCTCTAAAAATAAATAAATAAATAAATTGTTTAAAAATAAATCTTCATCCAAAGAAAACATTAGCACTGGACAGCTTTATAGGTAATTCTGCCATTTTAAAGAAGCAAATAATTTCAATCTTATACAGACTCTTTCAAGCAAAAAAAAAAAAAGTAGAATGAAAAAACACTCCCCAGACATTTAAGCAATTTGACAGTGACTGAAATAAGAGAGAGGAGTCCAGGCAGGGCACCAGGAGTCCAGGCTCTTTCTATCTCATTGGTGCTTCCATCTTCATGTTCCAAAGTGATTTATCATCATGTGTCCATTTCAGCTAGTCAAAAGAGGGAAAGAAAAAAGAGGGGCACAACCCTGAAGTTACATGTAATGCTTTTGTTCCCATCTCTTTCACCAGAAGTTTCTCGTGTAACCATGCCTCCTGGGGAGAGAAGATCTGGGAAATGTCCTTCTTTTGGATTGCTAGATAGCCACCTAAAAGTTAGGGTTTCTCTTACTTGAAAGCAGTGGCTGGTAAACTAAGCTCCTTGGCCAAATCTGCCCTGCCCCCTGCTTTTATATAACCCATAAGCGAAAAATGATTTCTACAATTTTAAATAGTTGAAACAATTTTATAAAGAATGTTTTTTGACATGTGAAAATGATATGAAATTCAGATTTCAGTGATTGTAAAGTTTAATTGAACACAGCCATGCTCATTTATTTACACATTGTCCGTGGCTGCTTTCATGCTATAATGGCAGAGTTGAGTCTTTGTAGCAGAGACCATATGACCTCTACAGCTTAAAATATTTACTGGCTAGCCCTTTTTAAATGTAGTTTGCTGACTCCTGATTTAGAGGAAGCACTGACTATATATCCTGCAGAATAACAGACTCTGACACACTGTCCTGTATAGCAATGACAGATTTGTGTGTGTCCCTCTATATTTAAGTGTACCAATTTCTTATCAACATAGTGTTATTAGTCCGTTAGTGCTGCCATAACAAAATACCACAGATTAGGTGGCTTAAACAACAGAAATTCATTTTCTCACAGTTCTGAAGGCCAGAAGTCTGAGATCAAGGTGCCAGTAGGGCTCATTTCTGGTGAGGCTTCCCTCCCCAGCTTACTGGACAGTACTTTCTCACTGTGTCCTCAACCTCTCCTCTGTACCAGCAGTGGGAGGAGAGAGAATGCTCTGGTCTCTCTTTCTCTTCCTAGAAGGACTAGTGTCCCACCCTTATGACCTCATTTAGCCTTAATTATCTTCTTAAAGGGCCTGTCTCCAAATACAGTAACACTGAGGTTTAGGATTTCAACTCATGAATTTGGGGGAATATATTTCAGTCCATAACACATGACTGGAGGTAGCCTTATATTTTTCTAATGAAAATTTAAAATGTGATGATGATCAAATGTTGTTTCATCTATAGGGAAAGGAGGACAAAATGGATTTAAAGAATTTACAAGGCAAGAAGAGATCAACTGTTTAACAAGAGAGCCTCTCACTGCTGATGAGGAAGAAGCTTTAAAACAGGAGCATCAGCGAAAAGAGAAAGAGCTCTTAGAAAAAATCCAAAGTGCCATAGCATGCACCAATATCTTTCCCTTGGGCCGTGACCGCATGTATAGGCGATACTGGATTTTCCCTTCTATTCCTGGATTGTTTATTGAAGAGGATTATTCTGGTCTCACTGAAGACATGCTGTTGCCTAGACCTTCGTCATTTCAGAATAATGTACAGTCTCAAAATGCTCAGGTATCCACTAAAACTGGAGAGTCTTTGATGTCTGAATCTACCTCCAACATTGACCAAGGTCCATGTGATGATTCTGTGCAGTTGCCAAAACCAGTGCATAAGCCAAACCGGTGGTGCTTTTACAGTTCTTGTGAACAGCTAGAGCAACTTATCGAAGCTCTTAATTCTAGAGGACATAGAGAAAGTGCCTTAAAAGAAACTTTGTTACAAGAGAAAAACAGAATATGTGCACATCTAGCTCGTTTTTCTGAAGAGAAATTTCATTTTTCAGGTAAATTTTCAGTGAAAACTACTGCCTTTATTTTTCTCTCCCCATAAACTCTGGTTTGGGATTAAACATTTTCAAACTATTACAGTTCTATTAAAGCACCATATCTTTCATTTAGATGATGCTGTCGGTTTGAGAGTTAGAGAAAGTTTGCCAATTAGGAAAACAAGGTTCTCTAGATTTCACTGGGTTCCACTTGTATTATGAGGAACACATCTAGCAATGTGAGAAGATGCATAGTCTTCCTGATCTCATTCCTTTACCCGCAGGTTCTGAATACCTGAAGCTCTAAGGTTACCATCAGTTTTAGAGATCACGACTGGGTGAGGTCACTCGTTAAGGGTTTTGGCTGAGGGTCCAGGGACAGGTTCTGCTAGTGATCACTTTGGAGATTAGCTGCAAAGGCAAATCAGGCAGCAACATTTTCCATTCGATGACTGGTCCGTTGATGACAGATATACTTAAAAATGTGTTACTGTTTTTTCATAAGTTTTTATATTGCTAAGTGAGATTCTCTAGGTAAAGAACTCTGAAATTTGGAAGATATTACCATACTACTTTAGTTCTCTTCAGGATTAAAAACTGTGGCTCACCATTCTTTTTTTTAATGGCTTTTTTAGATTTAATTCATACACCATACAATTCACCCATTAAAAGTGGACAGTTCAGTGGGGAGGGGGGCGGTTAGTATATTCACCAATATTGTGCACCTGTCACACAGCCAGTTTTAGAACATTTTCATCACTTCATAAAGAAGCACCTTATCCTTTAGCTGCCACCCCCCATAGACCTAAGCAGCCACAAATCTGTTTTCTGTCTCTGCAGTATCCCTGTCTGAACATATTACATGAATGGTATTATATAACATACGGTCTTTTGTGACTTCTTTCACATAGCATAATGTTTCCAAGATTCATCTAAGTTGTAGCATGTGTCAGTACTTCTTTCCTTCTTGTGGCCAAATAGTATTCCATTGTATACCACACTTTATTTATCCATATGTTAGTTGATGAACATTTCTGTTGTTCCCACCTTTTAGCTATTTTGAATAACGCTACTGTAAACATTTGCATACAAGTTTTTGTGTCTACATGTTTTCATCTCTCTTAGGTATATACCTAAGAATGAAATTACTAAGCCATATGGTAATTCTGCTCAATCATTTGAAGAACTGCCAGACGATTTCCCAAAGCAGCTATACCGTTTTATATTTCTGCCAACAGTGTGTAAGGGTTAAGATTTCTCCATATCCTTGTCAACACTTGCTATTATCTGACTTTTTGATTCTAGCCATCTTAGATGTGTGAAGTGATACTTCATTTTGTTTTCGATGTTCATTTCCTGAATGCGTAATGATGTAGAGCATTTCATCATAGTCTTTTTGGCCATTTGTATGTATTCCTTAAAGAAAAGTCTATTCAGATAAGCCCTTTTTAGTGGGATTATTTATCTTTATTATAAGAGATCTTTTTGTATTCTAGATATAAGTCCCTTTTCAAATATGTGATGTGCAAACATTTTCTCTCCCTCCCCTTTTTTTAGTGCCTTGAGGATTTACTAAGGGTTTTTAATATCCATCATATCATGATCATAATACTCACAGGGGGTAGATTGTATTTTTAATAAGGAAATCATAACAAAGGTCAATACCTTTACCTTTTTATGATAACTATTTCAGACAAACCTCAGACTGATAGCAAACCTATATATACTCGGGGAAGAGCTTTCAATGCAAGTGATCCATCTCAGATGTCTGCAGAGAGGCAGCTTGAATTGAGGCTGAGAGATTTTCTTTTGGATATTGAAGATAGAATCTACCAAGGAACATTAGGAGCAATAAAGGTTTGTACCTGTTCCCATTTTTAGTTTATCTAATTGCCAGAGTTTTGGTCATACTTGTTAATTTCTTTGATATAGGCAACCTATATGTGTTTTGAATAAATGCTAGTCAGTGATATTCTTTATAAAAAACTGTTTATAATTCCCCTGTATTAAAATGTTTATGTATGAATATAAAATCCTTCTTAAATATGCTATATTACTAACTGCTTTCTTAAATAGAATTTAGTGAACAAAACTGACCTTTGTAATATTAATTTTTGGTATTTTTTAAAATACCTGTTTTAATGATATTTTCATCCAAGATGTTGAAATGTGTAAGGATATTTTCTTCTTCCTTGACCAGCTCCTGCCTGCTTTGCTGAGTCTGGTTTGTTTATTGGTTTCTTTGTTACCTTTTTAAAATCTGTAAGTAATTCATGCTCGATATGTGTGTTCTATTCATTGCTTTGCTATCATCTATCACTTTTTTGATGCTATCACTGACCAATCTTAGAATTATTTATAATTTCCTTATATAGAGAGCAAGATACTAAAGGTTCCATCTATGAATGACATGAATTCCATTTTGACCACTTAGTAATCTTATTTTTAGATTCTTTGTGGATTCACAATGTGTTCTAGCATATTCATGAATTTTTCATATGTACATTGAACCTCATACTCCTTAGGAACAACATATATCTGTTTTCAGGGTGAGTAGTTTGGGTTTTGTTACAGGTTGCAGACCGACACATCTGGAGGTCAGCATTAGAAAATGGACGGTATGAGCTGTTGAGTGAAGGAAACAAGGAAAATGGGATAATTAAAACTGTGAATGAAAATGTAGAAGAGATGGACATTGATGAGCAAGCAAAGATCATAGTAAAAGACAGGTACAAAAAGTATTTTTTAAAGTAACTATCACTTTTCCTTGCCACTCTAATTATAATTTTTTTCTGATGTAAATGTTTCTTTTTGTTTGGAAAAATTTGCTTTAAAATTTTATTGTAAGGACTATAATATTTATAACCATTGAAATGATGATTTTGCTTAAATCTCGCCAAAAGACAACTTAAGATCATGATAATTTCTCAAGTTTAAAAAAGTCTTTGAGCCCTGGCTGGCGTAGCTCAGTGGATTGAGCGCAGGCTGGGAACCAAAGTGTCCCAGGTTCGATTCCCAGCCAGGGTACATTCCTGGGTTGCAGGCCATGGCCCCCAGCAACCGCACATTGATGTTTCTCTCTCTCTCTTTCTCTTTCTCCTTCCCTTCCCTCTCTATCTAAAAAATAAATAAATAAAATATTTTTTTAAAAAAAGTCTTTGAGCCCTGACCAGTGTGGCTCAGTTGATTGGGTGTCGTTGCATAAAGTGGAAGGTCACTGGTTCAGTTCCAAGGTCAGAGCACGTGCCTGGGTTGTGGATTCAGTCCCCAGTTGGAGCACGTGCGAGAGGCAACCAACCAATGTTTCTCTTACACATCGATGTTTCTCTCCCTTTCTCCTTCCCTTCCCCCTCTTTAAAAATAAATAAATAAAATTTAGAAGTCTTTGAACTTAAGGTGTTATTAATTTCAAAAAGTAACTTTATACTATCCATTTTTCCTTTCCATAGGAAATTTAGTAAATTGTGGTAGACTTAAATATTATTTGAACTAATAATCAGAACCTCTTTATCTATAAATAGGTACTTTTACTCTTTTGGAATTATGTTGGATAATGTCTGCCCTTAAGGAGTTTATTGTCTAGAAAGAAATGGTAGAGAGACATTAAGCTAGCAATTATAGAACAGGTGAGAGTTCTGATAAAAGTAAATATCCAGTGCAAATGTAGTACGTAGAAGGGCTATTTATCTTGTAGAACATGGAAAACAGCAAAGAAAATGCCAGAGGAAGTGATTCCAAACTTGAGACCTAAACTTGGGGAAGATAGGATGCTGGAAAGGAAAACAGTAAACCAAAGACTTTGAGTGAATGGATTTGTCTTTTTAAATGACCATTGTAGTGGCAGAAAGGAGACGTACTGCAAAAGGGAGTAAGACTGGAGGCCAGGGAACTAGGCGGGAGGCAGCTACAAAGCCCATGCAAGAGAAATAGAGATGAGCTGCCTGAGATGCTTGTCCTCTAAGGCCCGTCACAGTCTCTTCTCTGAAACCTTTCCCTTGTGCCATGTCTCACTCTCCTTCCCTCCTCCAAATATGTGCCCTTCTGACCTCCTTAAATAACATGATATTTAGGTTAGCCCTTGATCCATGTATATATCTCCCTTTCCTACACTTTCATGAAAGCTTCTTGAGATTGAGGAAACTATTTCTTACACAGGTATAAATAAGCATTTGGATAAATGAGTGAACTCAAATCTCACCTAACAGTGTTTTTAAGTACCATAAACTCTTCATTGTTTTAATTGTAGACTTTTGGGCATAAAAACAGAAACTCCAAGTGCTGTCTCAACCAACGCAAGCACACCACAGTCAGTGAGCAATGTGGTTCGTTACCTGGCAACAGCACTCTTTCAGATAGAGCAGGGCATTGAGCGGCGTTTCCTCAAAGCTCCACTTGGTAAGTGTCTGTTTAATACAAAATAGTAGTTACATTTTAAATTATTTTGAAATTACCCTTTAATTAATAGAACTTGATTGGCTGACATAATAAAATTGATTGACTGACTTGAAAAATTTAAGATTGTATTTATATTTTTATGAGTTCTTTCAAGTGAGACTTATTTTTTAAATAATACTTAAATACTATTTTTAAATGTATTCTAGATATTCATTCATTTTAATAAATGTCTTATTAATTATTTCTGTCAATCTCTTCTTTTGTAAAACCTTCATCACCTGTGGCTAGCCAGACCCTGAATAATCAGAGATTGTACATAAGATTTTTTGTTATTATTTTAAAATGAACCCCAAAGAAGCTACTTAAATGTCCACCATTAAGGGCATAATTTAATCATGGGGTCACTAACCTGAACACTTTATAAGAAGTACTAAATCAGAAATACCAAGTGTTAAACAATACACAGATGAGTAAATGTTCTATAATTTATGGCTAGGATGATACAAATAATACTATGTAGATCATGTTTCAGCAATTTATGAAATTAATATGCTTCTAGGGACTAGCCAAGGAACTATAATCATTATGTCTTTAGGAAAATAGGTGTTTCAAATTCCAAATTAATTTTCATGTCATCCTCTATTTCCCTGTGGCCTTTGAAATGTTGAATTAATTTATAGTTCATCATCTCAAGATAGTTTATATCCTATATCTCAATAATAGGATACTATAAGAAGCAGTTTTTTAAAACCATATTTTCTGGTCTCATATTGAAAGAGCAACTTGAATAGACTAAAATCCTTTAAAAATTATTTGAATATTATCTGTTGAGCAGTGAGAACAAAGTTTTATGAACAGATAGTGCTATCAGAACAAGTTTAGAATGTGATCATATTCGTAAAGTGAGTGTTTTTAAGTTGAAGAGCTTCTGGCCAATATCTCATTCTTATAATAAGCCTATTCATATTTTTATAAATTAATCATTCTACCATGAGCTTAATACCTCGCTTTTCACATTGAAAGTAGTATTTGTAAGAAATAAAATACATATGATCACATCTCACAAAGACATCACAGTTTGTATTTACTATATCACTCTTATTTCCCAGTCTGAAATATTTTTTAAGTCCACCCAATCTGTGCCAGTCTTCAATATTTCTTAATATTTTCTGTCTAAATCAAACTACATGATGAGGGTTCTCTCTATGTTATTTCTTACAACCACATGTTGAAGCTGCAATAACTTCACTTAAAATTTCAATTAAAAGTTATTTGTAAATCATCTAGCTTTTTATTCTAGGGATTAATCACATTGGTAAAACCGCATTTTTTAACTAGGGAAGATAATTATACTTCAAGTAATTATTTTAGGTAAGATTTGTGAAGATTATTGAGGTCAATAATTTTGTTATTTATAAAATCATGCTTATAGTTTAACCCTTACGCTGTGAAAAATCCTCAAAGTAACTTTTTGGTTACTTTCAAAGTAACTTAAAAGGTAACACAAATTAATAAAGATAAAAAGGGAGATGGGGGAAAAAAGAGAAGGAAAGATCAATCTAATATGAGAGATGGTAATTTTTAACTTTTTAAAGAACTTTGTCTTTTTGTTAAGAATAGTATAGGAAATAGAGAAGCCAAAGAACTTATAGGTATGACTCATGGGCATGAACTAAGGGGGTGGGGGTGCAGGGCAGAGGGGGAATAAAGGAGAGAAAAAAATTAGGACAACTGTAATAGCAAAATCAAAATATACTTAAAAAACGGAAAAAAAGAACTTTTTAAAGAATTATGATATTACTTTATATATTGCTGAATACCGGTTTGCATATTTAGCTTTTGAAAGAAAATACCTTGGATTTGATATTTTGGAAGGGAATATCATCTTTTTAACATTTTCCTTTCTACATTTCATACCTCAGCTAATCAAACTCTTTTAAGTCTATATTGAAAAAGTTAACATTGGTGAATTAGCATACTTAGGTGTTAGTGAAAAGATTGAAGAGCTCGGGAATGCATGTTCACTTATTTTGCACATGGTGTTTATTCGTGGCAATTGTTTCTGTTACTGGTACAGGGAGATTAACAGGTAGGAGTTTTTGTTGTTTGAGCTCCCAGAGAAGCCTCTCAGCATGGTCGCGTGGGTTACTGTACGGTGGCAATTACCAGTAGAAACCTCCCAGAGTAATATTTGATCATGCAACTCTACCAATGTTCTGTGTTAGTGAAGCCCTCTCATTTAGTAATTTCTTGAGGAATTTATCCATGCTAGCAAAATGGAAGATAAAAAAGAAACAAGATATTTCTGCCCTTGAGCATGTATAATGTGAAGAAGAAGCAAGGTTTAAGATTTTTTTAAAAAAATAGGAAATGGAATCAATTGTATATACTATTTTTATCCTTATTTGAATACTATATGAAAATAGAAAAAGACAGATATCCATTTATATTTATTTTATATTTTGAACATTTTAAAGTGGGTGGGAGTACTTATAGTAAAAACTGGACCTTGAGCTACCACTGGTATAATTTTGTAAAAGCTCTTCTTTGATCAAAACCCATAGTGTTTGACCAGCCTTTCAGTTAAAAACCACTCAAACTGATTTTCAGAGTTTCAGATCTCCAGAAGATCTTCGTGATTTGTCTTTTTCTTCCACTCTTTCACATTGGCCTCTGCAACCTTGTTTCTTGCCATTACCAGTAAGAATGCCCTCTGGTTTATCCAGAAAGATTTCTGCAAGATCTTTGAATTAGCAGTTCTTACCATCTTTTTCCTTGAGGGTCCCACTCAGGCCAGAATTTTTCCTGAAGCCTTATATCAAAAACCAAGATAAATAGCACAAAATGAGAGGGTAGAAGTAAATCAAATGGACTGTATTGTGTTTATTTCCCACTTTGCTAATGTTTCTCTTCAGCTTCGTCTGAGGAGGCATTTGAACCAGGGATGCATTTTTTTCCTCTCCCATTGGGTGATTAATCTCTATTATTTTTAGAAGTTCTGTCGCTTTTCAGCTGCTTATTTACCCATATTTTCAAATGTTTATTTCTTTTATCAGTTGGTTGCCTCTCACACACCCCCAACAGTGGGAGGTGAGAGGACCCGGCCTGCAGCCCAGGTGTGTGCCCTGGCTGGAATTGAACCGGAAACTTTTCAGATTGCAAGCCAGCACTCAGACCACTGAGCCATGCCGGCCAGGGCTCACATGTTTATTTCTTAAAACATATTAAACAGTTATTTAATATTCTGTATATAACTCAAGTCTTTATGGGTTAGATTCTGCTGGCTCATGTTTATAGTGTTTTGTTTCCACATGTGCCTTGTGGGTTTTGACTATTGACTCTCATTCCTCAGAACTTATCTATGGATATTTCTTCAGAGGGAGTTTGCAAAAATTTGTACATGTTTCTCCATTCACCTGAGATCACTTACTGACACTGGACCACTGTAAAACCTTAGCTTGTGGTTTTTCAGGTTTTAAACCTGTTCAAGGCTCTGCTTATGGTTACATATTCTTAGGGTATCTTTATTTCCCTTTCTACCCAACACTGAGCTCCAAATGTGCAGATTTCTGTGCTTCTTTCTTAGCGCTACCCTTTCCACATTAAAAGTATAGCTTTTTGGAGTCCTAGCTTTTTAGAGGGCACTCACCACATTGGGTAGGAACCTCAGTTTTATGTCATATCTCTCTCGCCCTGCCTCATAGTCAAGCAGGAGCTCAAGACCCACTAGTGTTGGGCAGATCTGTTGCTTTATGACTTGAACTCATTGTGTACATCTTCACTCTCCCAGCTCTATTACAATTTCTTAAAGGTAGGGACCATCGAATAGATTTGTTTCGTATCTTCTAAAGTGCTACGCATAGGAGGAACAATGTAAAGTAACTTGCAAAGTAACGTGCCCAAGCTCCCGTGGGGGGACTAGTACTCACCTCAAGGCAGACTGACTCTGGAGCCCACGTTCTCTTAACCATTATGCGACTGCCCAGGAGGTTTTAGTTGAGGATAATAATAGGAAATATAGCATGAATAGGACCAGACGATGTATGGAGTTCTTATATACCTTGCAGAATTTTAATATGATGTGGTAGGCCCTTTGTAATTACGTATAATTTCTTAGGAAAACTAGGGTGGTAGCAATATTAAAGATTAATTAAAGATGGAAATCACATGCCATTATAAAACGATAGATTGGCTAGAGTAAAGGCATCTAGTCAGATGATTCTATAAATTTTTAGCCCAGAAGACAAATGGATGCTGTTGTTAATGGTAGAAGGTTTCAAATGTTTCTACAGAAATATTGGTGTTGAAAGTTCATTTTTGGAGGTATTAACATTTTTTATTTACCTCACTTTAAAAATAATTTTTAGAGATAGGAGACTATGTTGTCTTTTGTTGGCATTTATACATAATTGAAATTTTTTAGTAACAGCTATATTGAGGTATAATTCACATATGAAATTCATCCTTTTAACATATATAATCAGTGTTTTTTAGTATATTCACAGTTGTAGAGCCATCCACTACTATTTATTTTCAGAACATTTTTATCAGCCCCAAAAGAAACCTCATATATGAGTAATATTTAACTGAGAGCAATTTTTCATCTGAAACTGAGGAAGTAAATCCTTGATTCAAACGAATAGTACCTCTCTTGTAACCACATTTTGCCAGTTTTCTAAATTAGATCAAGATTTATTACAGAAATTAGATTGAGAGCACATTGCCTAAGTTATTTTTTAACTCTTGACATCCCCAAGCATTTGATGTACAGATTTAATATAAACAAGATGTGGCTCAGCAAATATTTTCTTTAATGTAAGGCTTTGTTTTTAATATCAACATGGTATTTTTGTTAAATGTTACAAGAGAAGAGCTGTAAAATTTATCCTGTTTAAACTACCAAGAAAGTAGTTCTAGGAGATGTCTGGGGTTTGCTTTAGAAACTTTAATCATTCTTCCTTTTCATTTAAGATGCCAGTGACAGTGGGCGCTCTTATAAAACAGTCCTGGACCGTTGGAGAGAGTCTCTTCTTTCTTCTTCTAGTCTGTCCCAAGTCTTTCTTCACCTCTCCACCTTGGATCGTAGTGTGATATGGTCTAAATCCATACTGAATGCTCGTTGTAAGATCTGCCGAAAGAAGGGCGATGCCGAAAACATGGTACTTTGTGATGGCTGTGATCGGGGTCACCATACCTACTGTGTTCGACCAAAGCTCAAGGTATTTTTTTCTTCTTCTAAGTCTCAGATTAGAAATGAGACATTGAGATTTTGAATGACAGGTGATTAATGAACATTTATGTGATTCATCAGACTGTGCCTGAAGGAGATTGGTTTTGTCCAGAGTGTCGGCCAAAGCAACGTTCTAGAAGGCTCTCCTCTAGACAGAGGCCATCCTTGGAAAGTGATGAAGAGATGGAAGACAGTATGGAAGGTGAGGATGAGGACATTGATGATGATGATGAAGAGGGTCAAAGTGAGGATGAAGAATATGAGATAGAACAAGAGGAAGATGACTCTCAAGAAGAGGAAGAAGTCAGGTAAGCCCTAACATGCAATAAAATGAGGGTTCGTGAATGTTAACTAGACAGTCTGTGACTACTGAAATACAAATGGAGTGGTCAGGGTTCATCATCTTTTTTAAACTAGTATGTAATATAGTAGCTTGAAGTTAACCATGCTGTATGTATTATGAACATTTGAATTTTCCCCAAGAAAATATAGTAGCTGTGTGAGCTTAGCCAGATCATAAAATCAAATATGAGCTCAAGTTTGGACAGGAACACCAATCAGGCCCACATTGATGTTGATTTTACTTAATTTTTTATCTAGAGCAGCAAATAAACAGTCCAGAGGATATTTATGAGATAAAGATGGAAGGCACTTCTCAATGCCTCTCTTACTTTTACAAGGACTTAGTTATACCCAAATTTTGGTGATCTTGGTAGTCTATACAGAGAGAGAGATGTCAGGAAGCATATTATATTTTTATACTCCTATCACATCAGCGTCCAGAAACAACTTCTATACTACCAGATAATGAAAAATTCTACAACTGAGCAAAGTGTGTCACCCAGGTGTAACCAACGTGTTTAGGGTCTGGTTTATCTACTGTGCCAGTGATGGGGCAGTTTCCCTTATTTGTCCCTAAAACCTTCCCCCTTCTAATATTTGAACCCCATTCATGTGGAATCAGGAAAGTGAATATGAAGCAACCTAAAACTAATGAAGTACAAAAAGGCCACAGTCTGAGGAAGGTAAATAGAGAGAACCACCCCACTGATTTGAAACAAATTATTGGTTTTTTAATAGCTCCAACTAGCAGGAGCCATATTTCCTACAGCTTAAAAGGGCAATATTATGTTAAGTGTAAAGATGATAAAGAATTTGGAAAATTCTTGGAAATATTTTAGGGAAACTGGAAGTCTGGGTATATGAGGAGATGGATAAATGGGGGATTTAATGGAGCTATTTCATTCTTGTCTACAACTTAAATACAACTAAAAGATTGAATCTAGTTTTGTATTTTCCAGTAGAATAAAGATGGCTTGGTATTTAGGAACAAAAGATTTAAAGCCTATTTTAGTTTGTTGGGGTTTTTTATTTAAACCCTCACTCAAGGATATGTTTATTCATTTTAGAGGGGAGAGAGAGAAACATCAATGTGAAACAGAAACATCCATCAGTTGCCTCCCATAGGCACCCTGACTGGGGATTGAACCTGCAACCTTTTGGTGTAATGGATGATACTCCAACCAACCAAGCCACCTGGCCAGAGCTTAAGGCCTATTTTAATGGCAGCTTTTGACAGAAACTGTAGGTTACCTCAGTATCAGTGATAATAAGGAAAGAAAAGATTTGCATTTTAAGATCAGTTCATCATTCTTTAAGTTTTACAACATGATTAAATCTATTTATTGGTTATTCTATAGATTTTATTATCATTTATCACAGTTTAGGCTTTGATTTTCATGATGATGATCTGGAGTTCCTAAGAAAATAATAAATATTCCCTTTGCATTACAAAAAAATATATAGCCCTGACTGGTATAGCTCAGTGGATTGAGCGTGGGCTGCGGACCAAAGGGTCTCCACTTTCCATTCCCAGCCAGGGCACGTGCTTGGGTTGCGGGCCAGGTCCCCATTGGAGGCCATGTGAGAGGCAACCACACACTGATATTTCTCTCTTTCTCTTTCTCCTTCCCTTCCCCTCTCTCTAAAAATAAAATAAATAAAATCTTTAAATACATAAACACACACATACATATGTATAAAAACACAGTTTAGATTTCCACTAAAATTTAATTGGCTTTAAGTTTAAAGAATTGAGCCAGGATAAGTCTCAGTAATACAGAAAAGTAATATGTAGAACTCATTGGCTGAATACTAGGGAAAAGAATAGAAGTAGTTGTATATTTATTATGGCTCTGTACAATAATCATGTTTTCTCACAACATTTATAGCCCACCAAAACGAGGAAGACCACAAGTTAGATTGTCAATTAAAACAAGAGGGAGACTTAACTCTTCTTTTTCAAGTCGTGGCCAACGAGATCCTAGAAGATACACTTCAAGGAGTCAGCAGAGTACACCAAGAACAACTGTTTCTTCTAAAGCTACTGGTAGAAGCCTAAGAAAGATAAAATCTGCTCCTCCTACAGAAACTAAATCCTTAAGAATTGCCAGTCGTTCTACTCGTCAGAGTCATGGCCCATTGCAACGAGATGTATTCATGGAACTACTTAGTCCTCGTAGAAAACGCAGAAGCAGAAGAAGTGCTAATAGTACACCAGAAAATAGTCCCTCCTTCCCTAACTTCAGAGTCATTGCCACAAAGCCAACTGAGCTGTCAAGATCTCTAAATGTTGCTTCAAAATTTTCTCTCCAAGATAGTGAATCCAAGAGAAGAGGCAGAAAAAGACAATCTCCAGGTATGAAGAAGTCTGATTTAAAGTATCCTTACCTAAGAAAATTGAATAATTTGGAAAAATTAAGTGTTGAGATACTTTGGATTACTTTTTAAAGGTTGTCACTAAGATATACAGAGTTTTAGGGAACAGCCAGACCTGAACGAAGCACAATATTCATTGAAGGAAAGGAATAGCTATTTGGGGAATAAAGGTAAACTGTATTACTAATATTTCTACTAGTAGAACAGCATGGTTGTGAGAAATTTGCAGTGTTGTTTTTGTTTTATTGTTGTTCAAGTACAATTGTCTCCATTTTTACCCCACCACGCCCCCTTTGGCTTTGTCCATGTGTTCTTCATACATGTTCCTTGATGCCCCCCTCCCTTACAATCCCCTGTTATCCCTCTCCCCTCCTCTCTGGTTACTGTCAGGTTGTTCTTTATTTCAATGTCTCTGGCAGCGTTCTGTTTTTAATGGAGAGACTTGGCCAACATTTGAACAGATTCAATATACCACATTATAACACACTTCATTCTCTTCCACCTTAAGACACACATACTCATCTTCTCAACAAGCTTTGGGTTATTTGGTAAGGTTTCCATTTGATATACTGAATTTGGGGCAGTAGAGAGTTGGGGGCAGTCATATTGTTAGAGAGTGATCACAGTCTATCTAATTCTGATCATTGTTATTTATAGTAACTTTATCCATGTAATAATCTCTTTAATCCTTTTTTTTAATGTCATTAGTAATAAAAACTTCATTTCCAAAAATGAAGCGAAACATAAAATGCTACTATCCTTGGAAGAACTGTAGATAGGTTGTATTACATTATTCAAACAATGACAGGAGTAAAGAATTTTTGGTGACACAATGGGATATAACTAGTCTGTTTTTTTAGTCACCATTTGTCAGGTTTGGGGGGTAAGTATCAGGTAACTTTACACCAAGATCTAATTAGATGTTCTTATCTCTTTATCTGTTTTGCTTTTCTCTGAATCTGAACTCCAAACTAGTGCACATGAAACATTTTATTCAAAAACTCTGCTGAAAAAAAATATTTTGTTAATATTTTGTGAAGTCACTGAGTCTAAGGACATATAAAGGGGGGAATCTTGGGGAGCGGGGGCTGGACTGGGAGTAAGAAGGAGAAAACTATTTGAACAATGATGAAAATAAAATTTTAAAAAAGGGGGGGATGTGTGAATTTACGTTTAAATAGAAAATTTGAATTCATATGTAGATTATACTACTACCCTTTTCTACTAATTTGTATACCTTACATTTCATTATATACCTTAGAGTTTCTGAGAAAGCATCTTGCTTCAAGAAAATTCCCCATATAAAATTAAAGTTATAAAAATAATCTTCATTATTGAGAATTATTTTTCACTATGCAAGGCAATTTACAAAGAGGTCTCGTTTCTAGATCTGAAGAGATAATTTTCCTATTAATGTGTTTTAGGAAATAGTGGAGCATTGCTTACTGTGATTTTACTATAGTTGAAGACGTATTTTTAATAAAACTGAAAAATCTACAGACTTTGTGTTCTAGAATTTTCTTTTGTATTATACTCATTTTACAATCTGTTCCCAATGACTGTTTAATGCAATTGAAAATTTTTAATATCAGAAGGAAATAATGACTATTTGGTAGAGATTTTCATACCTCAAAATATGTTAGTTTAATATCTCAGTGCCTAGATTGTCACTTTTGTCTGAATTTAGTTTGTATTTATATGCCCTGTTTAGCTTGTAGTGATCAAATATTTTCTTTGTCATCATCTGAAAATAATTTAATTATTTATTTAGAATCATCTCCTATGACACTGAATCGAAGAAGTTCTGGCCGACAAGGAGGAGTTCATGAACTGTCTGCTTTTGAGCAACTTATTGTAGAATTGGTACGGCATGATGACAGCTGGCCTTTTTTGAAACTTGTTTCTAAAATCCAGGTAATATTTCTAGACTTTGTAAAATGTATCCCTGTATATTATTTTATTTAGTCTGCATGGCAGTTTTGAGACAGTCCAAACACCTATTAATTACTATGCACTTTTTTTAAACACTTGAAAAGTTGGTCTCAATATTGGAAAAAATGAAAATAGATATCATAGTCTCCTCAATCCCTTCTAATTCTGTGACTGATTCTTATACGTGATGACAATGTGTTGTAATAGCCCCAATGTTTTTATTCAGGGTAATGAATCTGAATAGAGTTAATTCAACTGAGTACCGTTATTGGTATTTCTCTTATGTAAAACAGTGGTTCTCAAATTTCAGCATACTCCAGAATCACCTGGAAAGCTTGTTAAAACACAGATTACCGGCACACCCCAGAATTGTTGATTCACTAGAGCAGGGATGATGCCCAATCATAACTGACAAAATCCCCAGGTAATGCTGATGGTGCTGGTCCAAAGACCACAGTTTAAGAACATTGATTTAAAAACTAAGTACTCTTCAATGACAGAGATGACCTAACCTAACTAAGGGATTAGAGTTTGTGCTGTACTTGTTTATACATTTGACCCTTGAACAATATAGGTTTGAACTACAAGGGTCCACTTATATGTGGATTGTTTTCAGTATATATTGGAAAATTCTTTGGAGATTTTCTTACTACCATGTAGCAATTATATTGATTACACTAGGCTACCATAAAGCAACCATATTGCTGCTGCTTTGTTACCAATATATGAATCATACCTGTAAATAAATATGAGTTTCTTCACATTTTTTTCATATTTGATGTCTAGTGTTAGTAATATATATAACATCTACAGGGTTTCATATCATGTAAGACAATATTGATGTAGGTCCTGACAGGTGATTCATCTCATAAATAGATGGTGTAAAATTATGACATCAATAAATGGGTACAGTACTGTATGTTTTATTTTTATTTATTATGCTATTACAGTTTTCCCAATTTTCCTCCTTTATCCCCCCACTGCCCTGCCCCTCCTACCCTCCAGCATCCCCCCATTAGTTCATGTCCATGGGTTGTATATGTAAGTTCTTTGAGTTCTCAGTTTCCTATACCATTTTTGATCTCTCCCCGTCTATTTTATGCCAAACTAATTATGCTTCTTCTTCCCTGTACCTTTCCCTCCTATTCCTCTCTTCCCCCTCCCCACTGAAATCCCTCCATGTGATGTCCATTTCTCTGATTCTGTTCCTGTTCTAGTTGTTCGCTTAGTTTTTGTTTTCATTGTTTTTCTTTTCTTTTAGGTTCATTTGTTGATAGTTGTGAGTTGTCATTTTATTGTTCATATTTTTTATTTTCATTTTCTTGTAGATAAGTCCCTTTAATGTTTCATATAATAATGGCTTGGTGATGATGAACTCCTTTAACTTGACCTTATCTGGGAAGCACTTTATCTGCCCTTCCACTCTAAAAGAAAGCTTTGGTGGATAGATTAATCTTGGATGTAGGTCCTTGCCTTTCATGACTTGGAAGACTTCTTTCCAGCCCCTTCTTGCCTGTAAGGTCTCTTTGGGAAATCAGCTGACAGTCTGATGGGAACTCCTTTGTAGGTGACTCCCTCCATTTCTCTTGCTGCTTTTAGGATTCTCTCTTTATATTTAATCTTGGGTAACTTAATGATGATGTGCCTTGGTGTATTCTTCTTTGGGTCCAACTTCTTTGGGACTCTCTGGCTTCCTGGAAGTCTATTTCCTTCACCAGATTGGGGAAGTTTTCCTTCGTTATTTGTTCAAATAAGTTTCAATTTCTTGCTGTTGTTCTTTTCCTTCTGGCACCCCTATAATTCAGATATTGGAAAGTTTCAGGTTGTCCCAGGGGTTCCCAAGTCTCTCTTCATTTTTTTGAATTCTTGTTTCTTTATGCTGTTCCAGTTGGATGTTTATTTTTCCCTTTCGTTCTGAATCATTGCTTTGAGTCCTGGTTTCCTTCCGGTCACTGTTGGTTCCCTGAATATTTTGCCTTATTTCATTTTGGGTATCTTTCCTTTGTTTTTTCATTTTTTGACTAAGCTCAGTCAGTTCTGTTAGCACTTTGATTACCAGGGCTTTAAATTCTCCATCAGATAGATTGGTTATCTCCTCGTCGCTTAGCTCTCTTTCTGGAATTTTGCTCTTTCATTTGGGCCATATTTCTTTGTCTTGGTGCACCTGATAAGTTGTAAGGGGGTGGTGCAACCCTCCTTGCTGTCTGTGGGGGAGGGGCCAAAGAGGGGACAGTGCAGCTCCCCTGCTCTTCTCTAGCGCTTTCCAATGGACTCTTGTGAAACGGAGTTTCTCCCACCACAGCAACTGCCGCTGTAGTTCACAGTCAGCTCTGAGTCTGTTTCACCTTCAGCCACCCTGCTCGCTTGCACAGTCTACTGCCTCGCCGTGGGTTCTTACTGGTCTGGTTGTTCTGGTTGACTTTTTCTTTAACTCCTTGATTGTTGGAATTCCATGCAGTTTGGTTTACTGGCACTTCTGGTTGTTTACTGATTTCAGATTGGTTGTTATCCTCCTTTCAGTTGTGCAAGGAAGCAAAGGGTTTCTACCTATGCCTCCATCTTGGCCAGAACTCCAATCAAATATGTACAATACTTTAAATGAATCATCCTAATGATTAGCTTTTTTCTTTAATTAACCTCGGTTTCAAACTTTATTCCCAAGCTTCTTCAGCTTAATTAGCTGCAAAAATGATTTGTGTAGAAGCAAAAAACGAAAGGAGCTGCAGTGTCCAAGGGACTAGGACACAGGTGGCAAACACAAGGCCTGAGGGCCAAACCTGGCCTCCACCTTGTTTTATCCTGCCCCGCACCCTGTTTCTGCCCAGCGGCAGCACTGAGCTCTCACTTAACTGTTAAGGAGTAGTAACATTTATACAGTCCTAAGATTATATTCAGCCCTTTGAAGGCAACCACGAGGCTGATGTGGCTCCCAGTGAAAATGAGTTCGACACCCCTGGCTAGGGCTCAAAAATATTAGAGACCTAGATTTTATCAGATCCATAAACAAAATTTGAAAAAGCAGTCATAATATAAAATAGCAGCTCCCAGTAACTTCTTCAAGTTCATCTTCTTCACAAGTTGACTCAATTCAGTTTGCTTAATTCTTGGAAGCCTCATAAAAATTCTCCACAAGATCTGGAACTTCATCATCATCTTCCTCTCATGTAGCAAGTGGTGCTTTTCCATCCACAGATTGTTTGGGCAGAGCTTCAGCGAGTCTCCTTAAACTAGTCAGACTGTCTGCACCACACCGATTTAAAATGCTAGGTAACATTTCTGTCAGCTGCTTTGTCTCAACATGGCTCTAAGGGTGAAAGTGTTTGGTAGAGATGCCTGAACTTTAGGATTGTTAAACTGGATCACTGTTCCTTGGTTTGTGAACATTATTTACCTCTTCAATACCAGAGATATTGTTTACCCCTAACTTCTTTAAGGAGAACTGAAGTTTTTTATCATCTGCTGTAACTGTTCTGTGAACCACCTTCTTCTTTCTATGAGCAGTGCCTTTCCCACCAATGCGCACTTGTGCCTGCAGTTTGGCGAGTTTCTCTTGGTTCATGATAGTTTCTTTCATCTTGGAGAGAAAACAGGGCTGTGTGGGGGACTAGGGTTGGCGCGCAAGGGGCCTTTGGCAGACCAGCTGAGAATTCTGATTATCTTGATAACATTTTCTTTTCTCTAGCTAACTTTATTGTAAAAATACAGTGTATGATCTTGGCCAGGTGGCTCAGTTGGTTGGTGTGTTGTCTGTCCTATACACCAAAATGTTGCAGGTTCGATTCCCAATTGGGGCACGAATGGGAGGCAACCAGTCAATGTTTTTCTCTCACATCAATGTTTTTTTCTCTCTCTCCCTTAACCTTCTCTCTCTCTAAAATCAAGAAAAAATAGCCCTGGCTATTGTGGCTTAGTGGATTGAGTATCGACCTGTGAAACAAAGGGTCACCAGTTCGATTCCCAGTCAGGGCACACTCCTGAATTACGGGCCAGGGTGTGTGAGAGGCAACCAGTTGATGTTTCTCTCCCTCTCTTTCTCTCTCCCTTCCTCTCTCTCTAAAGATAAATAAAATCTTAAGAAAAGTAAATAGCCCTGGCTGGCGTAGCTTAGTGGATTGAGCGCAGGCTGTGAACCAAAGCATCGCAGGTTCGATTCCCAGTCAGGGCACATGCCTGGGTTGCAGGCCACAGACCCCAGCAACCACACATTGATGTTTCTCTCTCTCTCTCTCTTTCTCCCTCCCTTCCCTCTCTAAAAATAAAATAAATAAAATCTTTTAAAAAGAAAAGTAAATAAGTAAAATCAATAAAAATAACCTCAGATGGGGATTTTTTAAAATACAGTATATAATAAATACATATAATGTGTGAAACATGTGTTAATTGACTGTTTATGTTAGTGGTAAGGTTTCTAGTCAGCAGTAGGCTTTTAGTAGTTAAGTTTTGGGGGATTCAAAAGTTATACACAGATTTTTGACTGCAGTGGGTTGATGCCCCTAGCCCTCACATTGTTTAGAGTCAAATATATATATGGCAGAATGTGATATGCTACAGCAGAGATAGGACAGTGTTATGACACTATAATAGAAGTTATATAAAGCTCTTTCAGAAATAAAGAAGAAAAGGATATTGGTTTGAGCATTTCAGAGGAAAGGAATAGCAGAACTACTTATTGAAGAACTGTTTAGTCTGGTCATTGAAATAAGATGGAATTTCAACAGTGAGAACTGGAATAAGGCAATTTCAAGAAGAGGGGACAATAAAATTGAAGACCTAGAAATGAGAATTTGGGAAATGATGGGTAGTTTGAATGGAGCAGACTAGTTGGACACAACTAGATTATAAAGTGCCTCACTTGTCAGTGTTAGGTGAAGGTTTCTGAATTTTAAAAAATTCAGAATGACATCATCAGAATTCTACTTGAGATTTCTAGAGCAAGAATGTAAAGAATTAATTAACATTGAGTAGCATCTTGTAAAAATTGAATCTCAATTTGACTCAACTAATTTTTCCTGAGTTCTTATGCTCAATTAAGTTTTGTTGCATATATTTTTATTTTTCATTACAAATGGAGTAATGCTCATTAAATAAATTTTTACAAATTTATGTATTTATATAGAGAGACAGAGACAGCACACAAAACCATTATTTTTTCTTTTCAGAATAAATTGACACTTTTTGTAGCATCAAATAGACTTTTACAGCATTAAATGACTGAAATGTAGTATTCAGAGGTTAATATGTTATTGCTTTTCAATGCAGAGCCTTCATGTATTTGACCACTTATCTCTGATAGATTTTATACAAGAGAAATAATACTCAAATTATTTTACAGGTCCCAGACTACTATGACATCATCAAAAAGCCCATTGCCTTAAATATAATTCGTGAAAAGGTGAACAAATGTGAATATAAATTCGCATGTAAGTAATTTAAATTTTTTTCTATGTTTTTGTTTAGAGAAGTAGAAGCTGTTTTTCTTTGTATATGATGCATACTAATGTAGCTATGTAGATAGAATCCTAAAAAGTCCTTAAAATGCTTATCCATGTATATACAGTGGTGAGAGATGGATGGGGATTGAATGAGTGAAAGGTATTTTATAGAACCTGATCTTAATAGAAGTTATTTATTGAAACTGTGCAATTATACCTAATTACTATATTTTGCGGACCATAAGATGCACCTAGGTATTAGAGGAGGAAAATAGGAAAAAAATTTTTGAAGCAAAAAATGTGGTAAAATATTTAACAACATAAAAAACATAATATTTCACCAATGTAAATGTAAACAGAACTCAACAGCAGCATTAACAACCATTATTCCTCCCAAAGGGAGGGGACGTGCATCTTAGAGTCTGAAAAATACTACATAATTGCAGTTACACTAAAACAGTTTTAAAGTATTTGTAGTCAGTTTTAAGCTTCAGTTCTGCTAACCTTGTTTTCATTCTTCAATGTCTATAAAGAAAAAAGTGGACTTCTGTCTCTTGATGACATTTCTAGACAAATACAAACAAAAATTTTACTTAAAATTCTGTACTTTCATTTTAATCTCATTTGTTTTTTTCTTTCTAGCTGAGTTTATTGATGACATTGAGTTAATGTTTTCGAACTGCTTTGAGTACAACCCTCGTAACACAAGTGAAGCAAAAGCTGGAACAAGACTTCAAGCATTTTTCCATATTCAGGCTCAAAAACTTGGACTTCACATCACACCTGGGAACGTGGATCAAGTTAGCACGCCACCACCTGCAAAAAAATCACGAATCTAATTTTGTCCTTCTAAAGGATATATTTAAGGAAAACAAATTGTTCGTGAAGTGAAACATTAAATCATGCTATAAAGCACACATATATGTATAAAGCAATAACAACTGAGTGACCACTTTGGAGTGTGGCCTGCACTATATTCTCAATTTTAATATTAAGCACTCAGGAGAATGTAGGAAAGATTTCCTTTGCTACAGTTTTGTTCAGTATCTAATAAGTTTGATAGATATATTGGATACAGTACTGGTTTACAGAGGTTTTTGTACATTTTGAGATCATTCATGTGTCCTAATATTTAGAAAATATTTTTTTTGTCTATGATTTATTTTGTCATTGACGACTTGTCTTAGACATGTGGTATTAAGGAAGATTTATCTACACAGTTTATAAACTGTTATATTGCACAGTTTATAAAAAAGGTCTATGTGTAGGAATTTTTTAATGAGCACATTCTTTCAACACTACACATGAATGAATCTGATTTTATACCCTTGAAGTGCTGTACCAGTGCTGGCTGGAGATATTAAGTCTGAGTTTATTAACTAGATATTTATTTAGATACAGAGTAATTTGTGAATTTGTTTTGTATTTATAAAATTTCTACCTTGAAAATGTTCTTTAATTTTTTAAACATTTTATTGTTTTTGTTTTATATCTCTTAACTTCCTTAATGATCAATAAAAGGTAACACCCTCCCTTTTCCCTGAGAGTTCTTCCAGTTTTACAGAACTGTATTATAAGTTTCTATGTACAACTTTTTAAGTGTACAAATAAAGTGATACATTTTTTCAAGTATTCTGAATTTCTGGAATTTTTCTAAATCAGAATTGGACTTCTCCACATGATACATAGGAACCAATGTTTTATTGTACCTGAATCTTGTGAACAGTGGTTTGTATCTTTTTCTGCCCCAGCCCTTGAGGAGTGAGATACCTCCCATCAGTAACAGTAGACATTCTATGGCAAGGATTCTCATTAAAATGAGGAAAGTAAGTTCAGACTTGGTTAAGCAACACCACTCCGGAAATTTTTTAAAAAATAAAGTGCTATATCTTTGGTATGGAAGACATAGAGGGGCTTTGGTTTTGTAGGAGTAGCTTTTCCTTATTTGGGAAGTTACCCCTCTTTACTTTCATTTCTTTCTCAGATACTTTGATATTATAAAATTTTCCAGATTCTTTGCATGAGTATGTTCATATCTATAAATTTAGTAAATTTGTAATCATTTCATATGCCAATAACCAAATCTCTTTAAAATTTTATTTAGCATTTAAGCACTCAGGAGGGATTTCTAAAATACAATCATTTTAAAGTAAATTATCTAATTACTTAATATTCTTTATTTGTTAATGTTAATAACAAGTAACTTTTATATTTGCTTTTCTTCTATAAAAGATACATCAGTTGGTTGCCCTTCACATACCCCCACCTGGAGACCTGGCCCGCAACCCAGGCATGTGCCCTGACTGGGGATCATACCCATGACCTTTCGGTTCACAGGCTGGCAGTCAATCCACTGAGCCACACCAGCCAGGACTTATTTTGGTTTTTAGTTCCACATAAAAGTAAAATCATATGACATTTGTTTTCTCTTTCTATGGTTTATTTTACTCAGCACAATACCCTTCAAGGTTTTACAACCCGTGGCCCACAGGTCACATGTAGTTCAGATGGCTATGAATGTGGCCCAACACAAAACTTTAAATTTACTTAAAACCATTTTTTTTTTTTGCTCATCAGTTTTCATCAGTGTTTGTGCACTTAATGTGTGGCCCAAGATAACTCTTCTTCCAGTGTGGCCTAAAGACACCAAAAGGTTAGGTACCCCTGCCTAGATCCATCCATGCTGTTCCAGATGGCAAGATTTCATTCCTTTTTATGGCTGAATAATATTCCACTGTATAGACAGTGGTTGGCAAAAGTAGGTTTACAGTCGTGAGCACACAAAACTATTTTTCTTATTATTTGTATTACAAACTGTAAACCTATTTTTGCCTACCCTTATATGTACCACAGCTTCTTTATCTGTTTATCTATTGGTAGTTTGCATTCATATTTTAGGTATTGTAAATAATATTGAAATAGACATAGGGATGCATGTCTTTTCAATTTAGTGTTTTGGGTTCCTTTAGATGAAATACCCAGAAGCAGGATTGCAGGGTCCTTTTTTATTTCTTCTTATAGCCTTTGTTTGAAAGTCCATTTTTTGTTTATAGAGGAGAAGGGACGGAGAAAGAGATGGAGAGAAACATCAATGTGTGGTTGCCTCTCACGCACCCACTACTGGGGACCTAGCCCACAACCCAAGCATGTGCCCTGACTGGAAGTCAAACTAGTGACCCTTTGGTTTGTAGGATGGCACTCGATCCACTGAGCCACACCAGCCAGGACTAAAGTCTATTTTTGTCTGGTATAACAATTGTTATCCCTGCTTCTTTTGTTTCTCTTTTTCATGAAATACCTTTTTCCATCCCTTTACTCTAGTCTGTGTGTGTGTCTCAGACTGAAGTGAGTCTCTTGCAGAGAATATGTAAAGATCTTGTTTTGTTATCCATTCAGTCAGCATATATCTTTTGATGGAAACATTTAATCCATTTACATTTAAAGTGATGTTGATAGATACCTAGTTATTGCCATTCTATTATTCTTATTTTTGTCATTTTTTTTTCTTCTTAAAGACCCTTTAATGTTTCTCGTAATACTGGTTTGGTGGTGATGATCTTCTTTAGCTGTTTCTTGCCTAGGAAGCACTTTATCTGCCCTTCAGTTCTAAATGATAGCTTTGCTGGATAGAGTAAACTTGGTCGTAGGTCCTTGCTTTGCACCATTTTGAATATTTTGTGCCAATTCCTTCTGGCCTGCCTGGAAAGTTTCTGTTGAGAAATCAGTTGCCAGTCTTATGGGAACTCCCTTGTAGGTAACTAACTGCTTTCCTCTTGCTGCTTTTAAGATTCTCTCTCTGTCTTTCACCTTTGCCATTTTAATTACAATTTGTCTTGGCTTGGGCCTGTTTGGGTACCTCTTGTTTGGGACTCTGTGCTTCCTGGACTTAAATGTCTATTTCCTATACCATGTTAAAGTAGTTTCTTGTCAATTTCTCAGATAGGCTTTCTGATAGGTTTTGCTTTGTCTCCTCCTTTTGGCATCCTCATGATATGAATATTGGTGTGCTTGAAGTTGTCGCTGAGTCTCCTTAAACTGTCCTTATTGTTTTGGATTCTTTTTTCTTTTTGCTCTTCTGATTGAGTGTTTTCTGCTTATATTCCAAATTGCTGATTTGATCTTTGCTTCATCTACTCTACTGTTGATTCCCTGTAATGTATTCTTCATTTAAGTTATTATATTCTTTATTTCTGACTGTTTTTTGCTAATGTTTTCTATCCCCATTTTTTATTTTTCTCATCTCTTTGTTGAAATTCTCACTAAATTTGTCTACTCTTCCTCTACGTTCATTGAGCATCCTTATAACCAGTATTTTGAACTCTGCATCTGGTAGATTGCTTGTCTCCATTTTGTTTTAACTTTTTTCTAGAGTTCTGTTCTTTCGTTTCAGAGATGTTTCTTTGTCTCATTTTGGCTGCCTCCTTTTCCATGTATTTAGTAGAGCAGCTACATCTCCCAGTCTTGGTAGAGTGGCCTAATGGAGTAAGAGTCCTGTAGGGCCCAGTGGCACAGCCCCTCTGTTTACCTGAGTTGGTTGCTTCAGGCCCTCCCCCACCCCTGTCCCTGTGTAAGCTGTGAGTATCCTCCTGCTGTATTTGAGCCTTGATTGCTGTTGGCATATCAATTGGAGGGAGTTACCCCCCAGGCTGATCGTTTTCAAGGACTGACTTCAACCACAGTGGAGGATCTGCTGTGTAGGGACTGACACCACTGAACCAGACTCACCTGGTACCTGATAAGTTTTCGCCTTGATAGTATTGCTCATGGAGGTTAGTTGGGTGGTGCTACAGCATGGTCTGAAGCTGTCCACCTGATGTGCTAGCTCTAGGACCTTGCGCAGGTCAAAGTCAGCCACCACCTGTGCCTGCCTGGAGTCACTCAGCATGAGCTATAGGGCAATCTTCAGATGGCTGCTACTTGTGCTGGGCTTGGAGGTTCCTGGAAGAGGCCAAGCTGCAACCAAGGCCAGCTGCACTTAGAAAGAGGTATGGAGCTCTCTGAGGCCAGAGGCTGTTTGGGGTTTATGACTCCTTGAGAGAATTTAGGAAAGTCCTCAACATGGCCATTTGTGTGGAAAAGCCACTGGAAGTTGCTTCAGTGGGCCCAAAAGTTGAGTGGTGTGAGGTCTCAGAATCACCAGGGTGAAGTGAACAGTGTTGACTGGGTTGATGGAGACACAGATATGGCACCTGCCTGTCAGTTCTGTGTGGGGTGGACTCAGCAAAGGAACCATGGCCTCTGCCAGTACTTCTGTCTAGGAGAAAGCTGCCCCTCTAGTTCTTGCTGGACCATTCTGTTCATCCCCGTATGTCCCTGGTGCCTTTCAAGCAGCTGTCCCAGCACTGGAGCTCAGAGCGAGTCAGTCAGTGATGAAGTCTGTACCCAGGCCTTTTAAGAGGAACATCCGGGACTCTGGCAGCCCACCTCACTCAGCCACAATCCTTGCTGATTTTTACAGCCAGAAGTTATGGGAACTTTTTTCCTGGCACGGGAATCCTGGGCTGGGGGTGCTGGTGTGGGTCTGGGACCCCCTCACTCCTCAGCGGGACCTCTGAAGCACAATACCCCTCCCATGAGTGTGGAACCAGACCATTCCTTTTCTCTACCACTCCTACCAGTCTCAAAATGTGGCTTTTTCTTTATATCATTAGTTACAGGACTTCTGTTGAGTTAGATTTCAGGTGGTTCTCAATGATATTTGTTCTGTAGTTAGCTTGTAATTTTGATGTGGTTGTGGGAGGATGCAAATACCACATTTACCTACTCAGCCATCTTGACCAGAAGCCCTAAAGCATTCGAAGCAGAAACAATACCTGTGCCAAGCTTTGAAGGTAACTGTTCTTCCAAATAGTTCATTGTCTCATTTGTTGCTGCTTTCTCCTCTATATTAAAGTGCTAAAATGTTTAGGCTTTTTCTTGAGAGAATAGGAGATTTGGTGAGTTTCACACATGGTTTGATCTAAAAATAATGGGCAGAGTGCTTAGGTTAATTTCACTAATAATACTAGAAAGATTGTGCTTACTACTCTGCATTAGCCTTTATATTCACTATTCAAGAGCTTGCCGTGTTAAGATATCAAAGCACACTTCTAGATTAGAAGAGATATGCACAATGGCAGTGTATAAGTAATTTAATATGCAAACGACTGAGCAAACCTTAACTCTTTCTATTCATTTCTTTTTTTCAGTAAAAGTTTTGTCTTGGGAGCCAGCTACCCTTTCTATCAAGAAAATTTGCGAAAACATATTCAGCGTAATGATGAACAAATCTCTACAATTTAAGGTTATGATTTAAGCCTTTGATCTGGTCAGTATTAGAGGTATATTTAATATATTTCCCCAGTAAAATGAGAATTTTACTTCTTCTAGTCATAAAATTAATGAAGAGTGATTGTCCAAAAAAAGAAAAAATAAAACAATATGTGAAACAAAAATAAATTTGTTGTATAATTTTTTAGATTATTTTCTCCAGCAAAAAATGGGATCAGAGCATACAAAGCATATTTTGAGCAGCGTTTTCACCTACTGCAATACGTTGTGGACACTTACAGTCATTTATATGCGGTCCAGTACTCTACTCGATCGGGGACCCGCCTCACTTCGAACCCTTTGCTCAGACATCCCAGTCCTGCATGTATTTAACCAGTTATCTGATGACAAGTTATAAAAAGCTATCAATTTCCTTGGGATATTTTGGCTAACTACAATCAACTCAAGTTAGTAATCATTTCTATATATATAACAGCTGTTTCTCTTATTAGACAATGATCTGCTGATCAGAGGAGTGACAAACTAAACAATGGATAATGGGGCAATGTAGTATTTCTACAGCCTATAGGCATTTAATTTAAATATTTTCCTGCCTTGGCTTCTTGTGGTGTTTTTTCTTGTGCCTGATCCCAGGCACTTTTTACTGTTCAGTCTGCACAATCCTCTAGGACAGGGCTTAGCAAACTTTCTGTAAGGGTCCAGATAGGAAATATTTAAGGCTTTTCCAGCCATCTATGCTATAACAATTCGATTCCGCCATTGTAGCACAAAGGTAGCAATACAGAAACTAATCTGTGATTGTGTTACAGCAAACCTTTATTTGGAAAAACAAATGGTGGGCGCGATTTGGCCTGCAGGCTATAGTTGGCTGATCCCTGATCTGGGATACATAATGCTACAGATCATTTATACAAAGGCATTTGACAAACAGGGAGAATTCTTAATTCCTTTCAGTAGTCCTTGCTTTGGCTACTCCTTAAAAGTTGAGATTCACCTGGGCTCTTTCATCTTTGGTTCTCTTTTATCCTAAGTCTGTACATAGTCCCATACAGTCCCAGCAATCACATACAGTCCATGGGGAAACTTAGCTTGACCTCTGAAACTAGGCTGGGCCTTGACCCATGAAGGAGGAATTAATACGGGATCTGACACCCTGCTAAACTACTAGAACAACTAGTAAACAACTAGAAAACCTGACAAGCTATCAACAAACTGTCCATGCATTGGAAAACAGGCAATATAGCCCTCTGCAAAATCTACCCATGCTGTACCTCCACTTTCTAATAACAAAACTAAGCAACTCAGTTTCTTATCTATGAATTTCCTTTCCTTGTTACCTACAATGGGATTAGTCTGGCCAGCACAATCTGACACCATTCTGTCAGCCTCCTTCGTAACTTCCCACCACACCATCTACCTGTTGGTTCCTGTCACACTAGACTTTGTTATTTCCCAGGTATTAGGACTCTTCTAAGACTCCGTGCCTTTTCACTTGCTGTACCTTCCACCTGGAACGGCTTTCTACCACCACTTCACCAGCAGGAAGCACATAACTTAAAAACTTGTTTAAAACACCCGGAACAGAGTTTCTGTTTGAGATGATAAAAAGTTCTGGAAATGGAGAGTTGTGATGGTCGCATGACAGTATTAATGTACTTAATGCCACTGGATCCTACACTTAAAGATAGTTAAAATGAAAAGGTTTATGTTGTATATATTTTACCACAATGTATTTTAAATGGTAAGTTTTGTTATGTATCTTTTACTGCTATAAAATATATAAATAGATTTTTAAAACACCCAGAAATGCTAGCCAAAATACATGAGCATCTGTTAAAATTCAAAGTGCACAAATCAGAGAGAGTGGTTGACAGCCTGTGTGGCAGTGACGTGTGCCGAAGCTGTGGGGTCCTGGTGAGGAGGGGCAGCAGGTGAAGGGAGGTGATGGGCTTAATTCTGCAGGGGCCTGGTTGTAAAACCTACATGGAGATAAGTCCTGAGGCTCATTCAAATCAGATTTGAACTGAAAACCCATACAAAACCAAAAACCTCAGAGGACTTTTCCTTTACTGAAAATATAAGCAGGCCCCGGCCAGGCAGTACAGTTGGTCAGAGCACCATCCCAACACACGAGGGTTGCAGGTTTGATCCCCGGTCAGGGCATCCCTCCTTCCTTTCCTCTCTCTCTCTAAAAATCAATATGTAATTTTTTTTAATTAAAAAAAAAGAAAATATAGATGAGAAAAAAATGTGCCAACATGTGGTCCAAAACACACAAGGAGAAAAGCCAACTTTAAAAAGGGATCCCTAGGCACACTTCCACTTCCCTGATCCTCCCACCCACTATAACTAAAAACCCTGGACATTACATATCAAACAAACTTAAGACTGAAAGGTATAGAAAACCAGAAAGAAAAGAAAAAAATAAAGGCTGAAAGGTGGAGAGAAGGCAGACTGACTAAAGAAAGACAAGTGTTGAATTCCCTGGGTTTTCTTTTTGACTCACATCTAAACACTGCTGAAGAAACTGGCAACCCGAAATTCCAGGTAGCACCTCCACCAACAGCAAGAAGCCACAACAAAAGCTTTCTCCAACCAAAGGACCAAGAAAGGAGCAGCCTAGCAAGAAAACACCATTTAGATATAACTGCTCTCTGTCCCAACCAAACACCACAGAAAAAAACCTGGCCTCGCCACCACTCACACCAGCGAAGACTAAATGGGGAGCCTAGACTTCGGCCCTTGCCAGGATAAAATGAGCCCCACTGGAGTGGTGTCAGAGAAGCCCAAGGAGGGAGTCTGGACTTCCGTCCCCACTGACCGGCAGTGCAGTGCCCCCTCCTTTCCCACAGTGTCAATGGAGACCACGTGAGGAGCCAGGACTCCCCACTCCCCAGCAGTTGGGAGGAGCACGCCCCTCTGGTGTCAGCAGAGGCTGGGTGGGAAAGCTGGGCTTCCACCTGCATATGGCAGTGACAAGGTAGTGCCCCTACTTTCTGGGTCAGTGGGGTCAAACAGAGAAAGCCAGCTAAGACAGAAAGTGTAAATAAGATCCAGAGTCTCATAATGTAATGCAAAAATGTTCATATTTCAAAATTTGAGTAATACAAAAATTACTCATACCAAGAACCAGGAAGATCTCAAACTAAATGAAAAAAAAATGCCAACACCAAGATAACAAAAGATTTTAAAGCCGCCATAATATAAATGCTTCAGTGAGCAATTATAAACACATTTGAAAGAAATGAAAAAATAGAAAGTTCCATTGTACTAGTTTTCTGTTGCTGCTGTGATGGATTACCAAAAACTTAGCAGCTTAAGAAATGCTAATTTATTAGCTGTAGGTTAGAAGTCTCACGTAAGTCTGACTGGGCTAAGATAGAGTTTCTGAATTACTGCTTTCCTTTCTATGGACTTTAGGGGAGAATTCATTTCCAGACTCTCTTCAGCTTCCAGAGGTAACCCCGTGCCTTCGCTCGTGGCCCCCCTTCCTCCATCTTCAAAGCCCCCAGTGTCACATTCCTCTGTGCCTTTCTTTGCCTTTCTTCCTCTGGTCACTGTCAGAAAAGGTGCTCTGGTTTTAAGGACCCATGTGATTAGATTATACCCACCCAGACAATTCAGGACAATCTCCCCATTTTAGGTCCTTAAGTTAACCATGTCTTTAAAGTATCAAGAGAAATTAAAAAGTATATTGAACAGAATGAAAATGAAAAAAAAATGACATATCAAAATTTGTGGGACACAGCTAAAGCAGAACTGAGAGGGAAGTTTAGAGTACTAAATACATCTCTATTAGAAAAGAAGAAACGTCTCAAGTCAATAATCTAAGCTTCTACCTCAAGATTCCAGGAAAAGAAACCCTTAGGGGCTAATCATACCTGCTGTCCCTAACAGAAACAAATGCAAAACTATTCTGGATGGACTGTGCCTCTACCAGAGGCCTCTGTCCAGGCTGCAGAATATTGCAGATAAAGCCCCACTGAAAAGGAATCAGCCGCTCAAAACTACACAAATGTACGTAAGTGCCCACTGAGTGGCAGTGACCAGCACTGTGTAGTCCTTTAATTCAGAGATATCAAGGTTCAAGTCTTGGCTCTGTCTCATCAACACAACTGCTGTGATCTTCAGTTTCCTCATCTGTAAGATGAAGATGGTACAATATGCATCATGGTGCTTTTTTTAAGGGTTAAACAAGGAAAAAATCATTCAAAAACTCTTTGCACACAGTACCTAATTTTTAAGTTTTTTCATTTCAATGAATTTCTTTTGGGGTTTACTTCCAGGAGAAAACTGTTTCTCCTTACAAATATTATGCTTCTTTTTATTAGCTAATTTAGAGCTATTAACTCAAGGACTTTCTCTTTTGCCTTGACCAATAAGAAACTTAAGGCTAAACTTTATTTTATCATCCCTGTGCCCCTTAAAACAATTGAAATGTAATATATGGATAACAAAGTGCAATATCTCAACCCTGTGTCTTTTAAGCAACTTTAAGCCCCTTTTTGGAGGAATTACAGTGTAAAAAATAAATGGATGGAACAATGCCCCATAGTCATTTTCTCATTGTTTCAGACTCTATTCAACTTTATTCAACTATCTCATCTCTGTTATTCTGGGTTTATCCCAAGATTTCAAGTTTCTATTCGAAGGGTTCAAAAAGCAGTATGACTCAGAATGATTCAGTATGCAACATCATGGTAGCAAAAGAACTTACATTTTCAGAGTTCTTGGATGCTGATACTAGGTTATGGATCAAATGATGAGAAATATACCAGTGGGTGGTAGAAATGACATAAACTCATCAACGATGTACTTTTTGTCTGAGTGCAAAGTGGAAGCTACAGAGACAGTTAAGTATTTGATGTTCTTTTTCTCATTTTATAATGGTTCTTATTTTTACAGTTACTAAAAATTGAGGATTGGTAGAGATGAGCATATCTCTTCTCTGGGTCTCTCAGAAGTTATCTATTCTTAATCGCAAGGACAGATAAGCAGAGACAACCAGAATGCACTCCTCTGAACACTGTATATCTGCTTGAAGAACTATTGCTGAGTTGTCTGCAATAAGACAATAAGAGATTAGTTAAGGCTTTCTGTAGAAAGAGTTGGGCAAATAGAATACCAGGCACATGGTGGATACTCAATAAAATACCTTGGTTGTGGAACTTGCAAGAAAGCAAGCCAAGAGATGTGTGCAGGTTGCATTATAACAGAGCATTTAACTTTATCCTGAGATCATATGGAGCCCAATGAGACTAGACAGTCTCACTTTAATTCTCAGGAAGAAAAAAAATTTTTCAAGCCACAATAGTCTTCCTAATACTCTTCCTCCATTTCAATTCAGATTTATTTTTCCTCTCTAAAGTCTAAACTAACTATAGCAGAGTCTGCACAGTACTGTATTTGTTTAATTTACTAGATGGCCTAATAGTGCCATCTCTTAGGAAAAAGATAAAGTGTCCACCAGTCCAGACCATCTCTTAACAATTTCTTGGAGGGGAATGAGCACACTACAAATCAAAAGACCATCTGGAAATCCATCCTGTAAAATAGAAAGCAAGATATCTGTAAATAATTCCAGTTATAAGTTGATAGATTCACTATGAACAATCTGGTTACATCTGGTAAAATTAGAGCAAATATGGTGAGAGTTCACATGTGTTAGAATTCCCAGGAGATCAAAGACTCTTAGCTTGAATTCTTTCCTAGGAGATCTAAGAACATCTGCCACTTCCCCAAACTCAAATGTGGAAGAAGCGCTTCCTCTCTAAATGTGCATCTACTCTGAAGATAGGCATTCCAAGGGCAGAATATAATGATCTAACTCTTTTAGATGAAGGCTTTAGAAAAATTATTTTACTAGTTAAAAATTGCAGTTATCATATTAAAAAACTTTGGACCAATGGCCAAAAAAGAATAAATAGTCAAAGAAAGACCAAGTGTTTAAAAATATCTTAAGAAATGTCAAGTACTTCCTTTCTTTATTCTTATTGCATAGCCAATAATGGGCTTCATTCTTCACATTTTGGTCACAAAGTGTGTTTCCACACAGCCAAGACAAACTGTCCTCATTGGTTTAGAAAGGGCTTTCCTAGGACAAAGATTGTCATAGGACCCCACCAACCTAACAAGCGTTCCTTCCTAACCAAGTGTGAATAGCCCAATAAAGCCTGTTCTCTGGTTCTCTTCTATGGTGTTCCTTCAGAGCCACCCAGAGATTAAAGGTGTAAACACACAAAAAAATAAAACTTTATATAGGAAAATATTTTATATAGGAAAATATTGGAAAGAGTTTCCTCTGTATTTTTATGCTTTTATTATAGGAAAATTTAACATAAACAGAATAGCATAATGAACCCCTGTGTACCTGTTGCTCAGCTTTGACAATTACCAACTCATGGTCAATCTTGCTCAATGTGCACCTGCAATTTCTGCCCCATATTATTTTGAAGAAAAATCCACTCATCACACTATTTCACCTGTAAATATTTCATACTGTATCTCTAAAAGAAAAGGGACTCTAAAAAAAGAAAAAGAAAAAGAAAGAAAAGGGACTCTAGCCCTGACCAGCATGGCTCAGTTGGTTGAGTGTTGTCCCACACAGTGAAAAGTCATGGGTTTGATTCCTAGTCAGGGCACATGCCTGGGTTGCAGGCCCAGTTCCCAGCTGGTGCACGTGAGAAAGGAAACCAATTGATGTTTCTCTCATACATCAATGTTTCTCTCCCAATTTTTCTCCCTCCCATCTCTTCTCTCTAAAAATAAATGTATTTTTTTAAAAGGGACTCTAAACAAAAAACCTTAATACCATTATTACACTAGAAAAACCTTAAATACTAATTCCTTGAACTCATCAAATATCTGATCAGGAAGGATTTCTTGAAAGAAAGGAAGAAGAATCTTGGAGAAAGAAGAAGATAAGCTGAGGAGAAAGAAGGGAAGGAAAGAAGGAAGGGAGGGAGAAAAGAAGAAGACAAACCATAAACGTAAAGCAAAAGGCACAAACCTAAAGGAATAATTTGATGCATTCTATCACATAATTTTTTAACTTCCTCACTTACAAGACACCATAAACAAAATTAATAGAAAGTGTAGAGAATGGAAGATATTTTCAATGCGTATAACAGACAAAGTTTTGGTACACTGAATATACAAATATAAAGAACTACTACAAATAAGGAAAATTAAAAATGACCCTGAGAAAATTTTATAAAGTATGTGAACTGGCATAGCTAAGGATGGTCGATAGTACTAGTAATCAGAGAAGTGCACATTAAAATCATAGTGAAATACCAGTTCACGCAATCAAACTGGCAGAAATTAGAGTTGACACATACTAGTGTTGGCAAAGATGTGATCAATGGGGATACATCTGCCACTGGAGTGAGAAAGGATTTCCCTACTCTATATCAGGGACCCTGTTATTTTCTCACTGGACTACAAGCTCCATAAATACAGGGACCATATGCTTGAAAATATTGGATTTCACCGAAATAAGAAAAAAGAAAATTGATCATGACAAAGGCATTATCAAATTTTTTGATAATGTACAGTAAAAACTTAACTGTACAGAAAAATTTTTTAAATGTTATGTACAGGAAACTAACAAAAAAATCAAATCCTTATTGTAACATTCAAAGGGAAAAAACTCATCCTACTGAAACCAGTTTTGGCAAATCAGAAAAGAAAATGAAAAAATGATCTAACAGCAATGTATAGAAAAACATGTTTGAGAAATTGGAATTTCTCAATTACATGAAACTGGAATTCCACATGTAAATATCTCCTTGATAAAAATTCACTTTATACTCAGTGTCTAGCACAGTTCCTGGCACATAATAGGAACTCTATACTTAAATAAATAAATAAGTAAACAAAGCATTTCCCTTGATATATTTACTAAGAAATAAATTTTCAGACACATAAGTAATCTAGCTGTAAAAAACAAGAGAAATATTTTTTTTTCCTCATTCAAGGACATGTTCATTAATTTTTAGAGAGAAGGGAAGGGAGAGAGAGAAAGAAAGAGAAACATTGATTGGTCACCTCCCGTGTGCACCCTGACTGGGGATTGAACCGGCAACATTTCAGTGTACGGGACAATGCTCCAGCCAACTAACCCACACCAGCCAGGGTAAGAAATCCCTTATCAGTTTGATTCATCAGTAAGCAATTATAAACCTAAAAATTGATAGCATTTTAGAATATGATTGCTGGCATTATTTTAATGGCATTCAAAAACCAAATTTCAGGAAAAGAATAATCTTTTCAACAAATGATGCTGGAACAACTGGATATCCTCATGCAAAAGAATGAAGTTGGACCTCTACTTCATCATACTAAAAAAGTAACTCAAGATAGATCGTACACCTAAATATGAAATTGCAACTCTTATTAAAAACATGGGAGCAAATCTTTATAAACACTGATTAGGCAATGGTTTCTTAGATATCCCACCAAAAGCACAAGGAACAAAAGAAAAACTAGATAAGTAGAGTTCATGATGAAAATTTCAAAGTTTTTTGCTTTAAAGGACAAGTTAAGGAAGTATAAACCCACATTATGGAAGAAATTTTTTGCAAATCATATATATAATAAGGGACTCATATCCAGAATACATAAAGAACTCTTACAACTTAATAAAAAGACAAGTAACCAATGAAAAATGGACTGAGGATATTAATAGGCATTTCTCCAAAGAAGGTATATAGATGGTCAATAAGCATAAGAAAAGATGCTCAACATCATTAGCCATTGAGAAAATGCAATTCAAAAACACTATGAGATACTTCACGCTCACTACGATGGCAAAATAAAAAAAGTCAAACAGCAGCAAGTGTTGGTAAGAAGGTACAGAAACTGGAGCCCCGTACATACATTGCAGGTGAGATTATAAAATGGGGTGGCCACGTTGGAAAAGTTTGGCAGCTCCTCAAAATGTCAACCATGAAGTTACCATGGAACCCAGTACTTCTACTCCTACATATAAACTTCAAAGAAATGAAAACATATGTTTACAAAAAAGTTTGTACATGAATGCTCATGGTAGCATTATTCATGATAGCCAAAAAGTGCAAACACTGAAATGCCCACCAGTCGGTGACTGGACAAAGAAAATGTGGTCTATCCATGCAACAGAATATTATTTGATCATAAAAAACAATAATGTACTGACAGATACTGCAGTGTCGATGAACCTTGGAAACATTATGCTAAATGAAAAAGCCAGTCACCAAGACTACGTATGACACGATTCCATTCACATGAAATGTTCACAACAGAGAAATCAACAGAGACAGAAGAGTAGTGGTTGCCAGGGGCTTAGGGGAAAGGGGAATGTCGAGTGACAGTTAATGTGGGGGTTTCTTTGGGCGGTGATAAAATGTTTTAAAATTAGATAGTGGTAACGGTTGCACAATTGTGAGTATCCTGAAAATTACTGAATGATACTCTTTAAAAGGGTGAGCCCCGGCTGGTGTGGCTGAGTGAATTGAGAGCCAACCTGCAAACCGAAAGGCTGCCGGTTCAATTCCCAGTCAGGGCACACACCTGGGTTGCAGGCCAGGACTGCAGTAGGGGGACTGTGAAAGGCAAGTAATCAATGTTTCTCTCACACATGGGTGTTTCTCTGCCTGTCTTTCTCCCTCCCTTCCCCTCTCTCTAAAAATAAATAAATAAAATCTTTTTTAAAAAATGAGTGAATTTTATGGTATGTGAACAATACCTCAATTTAGCTGTCATTAAAAATACACATTTGAAAAATCTCTATTATCTACCTCACTGCCAGCAGAATAAAATTCTGCCTGTGATTGTATGCAAGGCTCATTAAGAGCTGATACCTCCTACCATTCCATCTTTATTCTCTACGAAGGGTAGAGACTCCCTCTATAGCAAACTGCTTGGGGTTTCTTGTGCTCTACTCACACTGCTCTCTGCTTTGACTGCCCTTTCCCTACCTGCCTAGTTAACCCCCACCTGTCCCTATGACCCAACTCACTCCAGAATGAGCTGGTGGCGCTCCTTTGTGCTCCCAGGGCATCCTGTTATATGCCCTTGTAGTGTGCATGGGATTACTCCACACATAATGGCTTCCTTGCCGTATTTTCACAGAACGGCATTTCTTCATGCTTTCTTCAAGGCAGAGTCTGTGTTATTTTTATCTGTGCATTCCCAGCCCCTAGCAGAGGTGCTCAATAAATGAAATGAAAGAATATATGAATGAATGAAATGAATAAACTCTTCTCATTCCTGGTTTTGATCTCTTGCCTTCTCATATTCATGTCTATTAACATATAGTTTTCACATTACATTTTTTGTGTCTGTATGATTTTCTTCTATGATTTAAAGACTGCCAGCTTTTATAATAAAGTAAGCTAAACAAAAGATCACCTTAAATAAATTACTAGCAAGTTGCTTTTCTCAGATGCTGTTTTTATATTGTTTGTATAATTTAGGTAACTGGTTGCTACTTACTATGATGATTGACTTACTATCACAAGCAACTGATAGTGGATCTGATAAATGAGTCTGTGAGTTAATAGTTGAAACTAGCATTTATAAATATAGAATTTGAAACCGTTTTAAGCTACATTTCACTCTTACTACATTTCCTGCTGCTATCCTCTAGTCTAGCTCATTACCTCTTCACGTGACACAGACTGCCACATTCCTTCATTGTGAGGTCACGTTCCAGAATTAGAAAGAATTAGAGATGAGCCGTGTAAGACTCAAAGTGAGTTTTGTGGCTCAGAGAGTGAGTCACAGAGACTAGACTCCAACATATCTCCTATTACTTTTATTTTCTAGTTCTAAGATCAAACTTAAACTTAGAAAAGTACATGACTTGCCTCCTTACTAGCCTTTTAGCTCAGGCGGCGGGTAGGAGGAATGTGTCAGAGTAAAGAAGGCACGTGGGTAGAAAGGTACCTTTTGACATTGTGAACGTCTTCATGTTTACATTTGTCTTTGTCAGGAAGAGCCTTTGGGAACTGAGAGTGATGTGTCTTGACAAGAAGAGAGGCTTGAACAGAATTTTTCTGCATTATCTTCCAAATTTGTTGTTTCAGATAGAACTTGAAAAATGACTTTAAACTTTTACATGCCACAGAAACCTCATCTAGATTGGTTCTCGGGAGAAGATGCATTAGGAGGTGCTCACTTTCCAGATTTTCTAAGAAATCTTGAGTGAACAAACTAGCTGAGTCTTATAAATCAACACCAGTGAGGTTTGGGATGCTTTGGGACTGTTGCCTGTGAGGCTAAAATCATGCTCTCACCTTCATTCTGCACTGATGATAACAGCCCCAGGGTCCCTATTCCTGTGCTGGTAGGAGCTTTACATACATTACCTCACTTGATCCTCACCATGACCCCAAGAGGGAGGAGGTAACATAGTCCCCATTTTACTCGAGGAAACAACCTTAGAGCAGTTAAATAAATGACACTACTGTGTCAGAGCTGAGATTCCATTCAGATCCATCCTCCTTGAGATTGCTCCCACTTAGTTCCTAATGGTGGGTTTATGCTGCCATCCCTGTGTCCAGCAAAGGGAAAATGGTAGCTTAGATGTGTGTTCTAGTACTGGATTGTTCAGGGTCCTTCTGTCCCACCAGTCAATTGTTTGTTTGGGCTTGAACTTGCTAAAGGGAACAGATGTGGTATGATAGGCAAAATAATGGCTCCGAAAGATGTCCCTGTCCTAAACTCCAGAACCCACAACACAGCAAAAGGGGTAGCACATGATTAACAGAATGATTCCAGATGGGAGACTATTCTGAATTATACAGTGGGTCCCAACTAATCACAATGGGCCTTAGAAGTGAAAGAGGGAGGCAGGAGAGAGAGTCAGAGATATGATGACTGAAGCAGGGGTGGGAGTGTGCAACTGGAGCCACACACCAAGGAACGTGGCAGCCTCTAGAAGGTGGAAACGGCAAGAAAACAGATTCTTCTCTACAACTTCCAAAAGCAATGAAGTGAGGCTGATCCCTGGATATTAGCCCTGTGAGAATCATTTCTGACTTCTGGCCTCCAGAATTGTAAGATAATACATTTGGGTTGTTTTTAAGCCACTAAATATGTGGTGATGGAAACTAATATACATGATGTATGACACTCAGACCCTTCCACTGCACAGGGGCCAAAATTCATGCAACAATGCTTGATAATGCTGTCCCTTTACCAAATAAGTGGTGTTAGCTCTTATAAATAAGTTACGAAGAGAAGGAGTTGCTATAACCCTGAGATTCTAAGATCCACTCTTACAAGAACATGTAGAAGTAGAAAGGCCTTACAATCTTCAGAAGACTCCTTTTTGTTCTCTTTATAGGACTAAAACATCTTAAATTTATTACTTCATCATCTATTGAACACCTACTATGTACCAAGTTCCAGAAATTCAAAGATGAGAAGGACTCAGATGCTTAAGGAGCTTACAGTCTGGGGAGGGTGAAGGACACAGGGAGGTTTGGAGAAGGGTTGACATCACAGCTGGGCATGCCCAACATCTTTAGAATCCCCAGGTTTGGTGGAAAAGGTTCTGACACCTAATCTAGGTGTCCATAGATCTGGTCTCCGTCAGGGCTGCGGCCTCTGTGGAATCTCTTTGCTGTAAATTTTAAGCTGAGAAGGCAAGGAGACCCTGAGAGGAGGAGTGTAGGAAGGAAAAGAGTTGCCAATACCTACACAGAGCAGAGTTTTGGAGCCCTGGAGATTCATTCTCCATTACTTCCTTGGGATTTCAGAAGAGATGAAGAGAAAGGTTTCATAAACTATAATGTACCAGCTAAATGTTAAAGTGTTATTATCTACTTGCTTGGGATTCATGCTTAGACATTAGGAAATCTCTTCTCAGTTTTTGTCTCTAAACTTAGTCAATCTTCCCATTAAGAGAATATACACAAGCTATGGATATAAAAACTAGATCTATGTTTCATGGGCAATACCTAACATGCTCCATTTAAAATGACTTCATTTTTTCTTTTTTTTTTTTTAAAGATTTTATTTATTTATTTTTAGAGAGAAGGAAGGGAGGGAGAAAGAGAGGGAGAGAAACATCAATGTGTGGTTTCACATGGCCCCCACTGGGGACCTGGCCCACAATCCAAGCAAGTGTCCTGACTGGGAATCAAACTGGTGACCCCTTGGTCCACAACCCGTACTCAATCCACTGAGCTACACCAGCCAGGGCAAAATATATTAAGTTTTAGACACAATAATTTATCACACAAACTGGGGTATAATCGCCTCTCATTATGATTTTCCATCCCTAAACTTACTTAATCCTGAGAACATATACACTTTCTTGAGAAACACTGATATACTAGGAAACTGAATTTTAAAGCTAAAAAGGACTTTAAAGATAATTTAATCATAACTTGTTTAATCAGGGACTTATCTAAGAAAAAGAAGATCAAAAATATGAACAGCAAAATGATAACAAACTCACAACTATCAACAACTGAACCTAAAAAAAAAAAAACAAAAACAAAAGAACCCCCACAAAACTAAGCAAACAACTAGAATGGGAACAGAATCACAGAAATGGAGATCACATGGACGGTTATCAGCCGGGGAGGGGAGGGTAGGAGGATGGGGAAAAAGAAACATAAATGGTAGGTACAAAATAGACAGGGGGAGGTTAAGAATAATATGGGAAATGGAGAAGCCAAAGGACTTACATGTACCACCCATGGACATGAACTAAGGTCTGGGGGTGAGGGGAATGTTGGTGGGAGGGCAGTTGCAGGGAGGAGGGGAATAAAGGCGAGAAAAAAATGGAACTGTGATAGCATAATCAGTAAAATATACTTTAAAAAAGTTTCACTATTGATCAGTTTCAAATTCATTTTACCAATTTCACAAATGAAGAAAGATAGAAACCATAAACATTTAGGAAAAAAGGAGGCATAAATCAGCCCAAAGTTATTAAACAATGAAATCTTTTTCATTATAGATAACACATAAGGTGTTTCATTTATAACATTTTCATTATAAACTCATAGTTTACTTACATCTTTATGAAAAATTTCCTCAAAGGATAAAGTGACTTTTTTTTCTCTGATAAATGGCATACTTTTTTAGTATTAAAAAGGGTAGAGAAAAGCGTTGGCTCAGTTATACAAGCTTCGCTAGAAGAGGTTGTGACTGCCAAGAACAGGGAGTAATCTCCACCCTTGGGTCCACTTATTTGATGTCAGCTGTCATAACTGAGGCTTCATGAAGAAAAAAGACTGCTAGCGGAGACAACTTCCTACGCGATCTGATATATAAAACGATATTATTACCAAGGGATGCTACTACCAATTTTTTCCCCTATTATTTCAACCACAGACTTTGGAAAGTGATTTTCCACCTGTTTATCATTTTGTTTTTCCCGAAGAAATTCAATCAACTGGGTAAACCCCTAGAGTGTTTATCTCATTTCATTGGAGGAAGGAGATCTGACAATTCTCGCCACCTCTGTACGGGGGCTTTCCAAAATGACTCAAAACGCTGGAATCCGGCCCCTATCGGTGGAAACCTCGGGTGAATAAAAGCAAGACACCTTGGTGAGCCGTTCCCCTCAAACGCACCGACCCCGGGAGTAGCACCCTCGCGCAGGCAGCGTCGAGACGTCCTTTCGCGAGCCGAGCGCCTTCCCCAGACTGCGACCGGTGGTGCCCAGAGGCTAGAGGCTGCTCCGCCAGGCTTCCAGGCTTGGGTCACCGCCGAGTAGCAGACAGGCCCTGCTGGGCGCGCGCGCCCGGGTCAGGTCGAGGACGCGGGCGGGGCCTGGAGGCTGAAGGGCCGGCCCGGGGCGTGCCCACGTGACTGCCCGCCTGCCGCCTGCAGCCCCCCAAGCCGCCGCCGCTGCCGCCGCTGCCTCTCCGGCTGCAACTCCCGGCGTGCCTCGCACTCGCTGCTGTCCGCCAGCCCCTCCTTCTTCTCCTCCCAGTGCCACAGAGCAGGAGCCCCAGCCGCCGCCGCAAATACAGCCGGGGGCACTATGGTGAGGCGGGCGTATCAGCCGGGGGGTCGAGGGTCGGGGCGCGGCGAGCTACCGGCCCTGCAGGGCCTGGGAGTGAGGCCGCCATTTTAACCTGATTTTGGCCTCAAAGGTGGGCGCTTTTGCGTTGCGGCCCCGCTACTCTGTCTCCACCCGGGCGCTGTCGCTCTTGGGATTCCTGGGGGCGGGGAAGGTCCGGGCGCGGGTCGGGCCCGGGCGCGGGTCGGGGCTCCGGGCTCGGGCCTGAGAGGAGCGGGAGGAGGCAGGATGCGTCGCGACACTGGGAGCGGCTACCGGGGCTCTGGAGGCTGCGGAGCTCGCTCGCTCCCGCCGTGTTTGCCTTTAGCTGCCTAATTTTACTTAACTGGCGCGATCTAAAATTGGTACGTGTTTTGAAGCCCTTGCTGAAGGGTCTGGGTGGCCCGTAATAAAACTCATCTGAGGGAGGTTAGGGAGGTGGGAAAAGTCTTAAAATGCTTTCTCGCGTTAAAAATGCTTTTACACTAGATCCGTTAATTTTGGTGTCTGCATTTGCGCTGCGAGGCAGTTATATTGAATCTGTGGGCGGTTTGGAGTTTACACTTGATTCTCTTTCCTTATGAGGAAACGGCACTGGCTAGGATGACTTTAAAGAAAAAAATAGTAGAAGCATTAACTGAAATCCTAAAGTGTTTTTTTAAGGCCTGCAGAGTTGACACAATACAGAAGGTATTTTACTGCTGTTCCTGAAGCTCTGACATCACCCAGTGAAAGAGGAAACATTTCAGGGATGGGACAGCCTGTATTTGTCCCTTTCCTTCTGCCTTCTATTTACTTCAGCCGGCAAACCACTTTAGAAAAGATGAATGGGGCAGGATGAGTTAGAATCCTTAGGTACATCATATACTGATACTTAAAACGTGGCAAATCTGATTGGATTACTTGCATGGAAAGTTACAATTTTTGATATCCAGACTAACTTGAATCCTCTCCAGGCAAATAGTAATTTTGGTTAAAACCAAAATAGGTGTTCTGAATTACTGTTTTTTTATTATTATTTTTAGGCTTCTGGAGTTACAGTGAATGATGAAGTCATCAAAGTTTTTAATGATATGAAAGTAAGGAAATCTTCTACACAAGAGGAGATCAAAAAAAGAAAGAAAGCAGTTCTCTTCTGTTTAAGTGATGACAAAAGACAAATAATTGTAGAAGAAGCAAAGCAGATCTTGGTGGGTGACATTGGTGATACTGTAGAGGACCCCTACACATCTTTTGTGAAGTTGCTACCTCTGAATGATTGCCGATATGCTTTGTACGATGCCACATACGAAACAAAAGAGTCTAAGAAAGAAGACCTAGTATTTATATTCTGGTGTGTAAAAACAAAAGAAAAAAGTACTTTTAAAATGCAAGGATTGTTGTTAACATAGTCAGTTTTGCCTTTGTTTTTCTTTTCATTGGGATTCAATAATTGTTTTTTCTTCTGTAGGGCCCCTGAAAGTGCACCTTTAAAAAGCAAGATGATCTATGCCAGCTCTAAAGATGCCATTAAAAAGAAATTTACAGGTACAAACACTGAATATTTTGTGCAGAGGAATTATTCTTTCTTAATTATAATAAAGTAATGGGATTTTTTTCTTTGTAGGTATTAAACATGAGTGGCAAGTAAATGGCTTGGATGACATAAAGGACCGTTCTACACTTGGAGAGAAATTGGGAGGCAACGTAGTAGTTTCACTTGAAGGAAAACCCTTATAAAATGACAGTCAAGTGCCATCCGGATCTTAAGGAGCTTTCATTTCTCCAGCTCAGTCATTTGGAATAGTATTAGGTTTTGTTTTTGTTTTTTTCCTTTTCCCACTGGGTCCTTCCAACATAATGAATGAAGGAGATATCATTCATGCAAGCAGCCTATCAGTGATTGCCATTAGACTGTTTAATACTGTTACTTTGATGTAGAATCCAAGGAATGCCTTCCCATGATATTTTAGCCAAAACAACTGGTTATATGCCTCCCTTGCAGCAAGCACTACAACGAATGTGATTGTCAATGTGAATAGCTTAGAATACTGCAAAGGGTAAGCTAATTGAATGCCTTGAAAGTATTATCCACTGGTCAGATGGTAAACTTTATTCAGTATTATTTATAGTTACATTTGATTGCAGTTCTGTGAGGCTCCAGCATTCATACACCTCACCTGCCTTGGCAAGCCTATTTTTGTGACATGGCAGCACAGATATAACACTATGCATTGAAAGCACTTTTTGTATTGAGTTTAACTCCCCAACCCAAAAGGAATGCCAATTAAGTTGTGTTAACTGTCATCAACTTATCCTAGTACCTCAGTGTTCATTCCTGTTACCTGCATACCTTCTTAAAAGAACTAGCTGTTATTAATGCCTTTTTGTTTTCCATTGAGTGTACACTACTGAGTAAGTGTAGGAGTTTTATGTTTACCATGTAAGTCTTGCAACACTAAAGATATTTTATCAGTCTTGATGGCAATTTCTGTATAAAAGAGCCTTAAATGGAACGTTTTTGAAATCAAACTCCCCATCCTCACAAAATGGCCACGTTGCAATAAAAATTGTGGCATATTACGGAACGTTGCCTTGTTTTCCTTGGAAATTTTGCATATGTTATGTGAAGCAACTTCTTAGGTAAATGCTATTAATAATCTGCACTGGGCATTTAAGAAGTTTTTTGTACAACATTCATGCATGACATTTTCCAGTTTGTTGGGTTTATTTGGTTTAAAAAATACACTATCTTAAAGCCAACTAATATAAGATATTTAGTGGAATACTTTTATAAGCATTAGTTTATTTTCTTATGTGTTAATATGGAAATCAGAAATTATTTTTTTTTTGCACTTTAACATAAATACCCTTCAATACCTGATTTGTTCTCTAGATAAATTAGGGTGGTTATTTTTTAATTCACGTTTACATTTGTAAGTGGTTAGGTAGTAGAAGGAAGCTCTTATTGTGTCTTTGATTATAATGAAAATAATTTGTAAAATGTCCTTCACAAGTTTAATAATGCTCATATTTATCACTTGAGCTACTGTTTCTTAATATATTCTGCAAATTGGGAAAAAAGAATTGATATAGCAGTTTTAAACAGTACGAGTGGGATTTGGCTGTGGTCCAGACTGCTCTCCTTATAGAGAATTTGATCTGCTCACTGTGAGCAGTTTGCTGTTAGCCAGAGCTATTTATGGCAAACACATGCTTTTGTATCTTGTCATAGTTATCCACAAATGGCAAAACTGGACTGGATTCTACTGGTATGCAAAACAGGCATACTAGTAAGCAGTCAGTCGTAGCTTTGAACTTAACCCTTAACCCCATAGCTCCGAAGAATGTTCTTATCCCAAAACAGGAAATAAAAAATCTCCCCTTTTTTTAATGTGTGGAAGTAATTTGATTATAACTAGATATTTCTCCACATTTTCAAAAGATTTTTCAGTTGAAAACAAATAGTTAAATGTGTAGATTTTCATTTAAAATTATATGAATGGCTTGGGATTTTTTGCACTGAGCAGTTATTTTAGGCTTCCAGCTGTCCCTGTGAATTACCCTAAAAATTCTGATGGCTTTTTGGTAAGGCCAAACTCCTAAGTAAAGCATGAAAATACTGGCATACACCAAACCATATGTATAACTGACATTTGTACCATGGAATTTTCCTCATTTTTCTAAAAAATAGGAAACTAAATAAGTTAAGTAGTATCTTTTGTTTTTATAGCCGGTTTCTCAACTTATGTGCCTCTTTAATATAATAATTTCAGAGAGCAAACATTGCTTTAAACTGTGGTACTTTGATTTGTTAGATTGACAGAACTGATTTGACTATTAAGTTCATCTTTGAAATACATCTTTGCGCAAAAGCCAAAAGTAATGATAAAATTAATGGTTCACATGTTACTTGAGACTGATTTGGCATTTGAAATGATCATTTTATTTTACAATCATTTACAATGAAACTGTTCCAGTTAGCTTTAAAAGGTATACGGTGCTAATTAGTAAAATATTAAGGACAATATTTTACTGCTAGCTTGCAAAATTCTAAGTGTTAAAAAATAAAATATATGAAAATATATAAAGCTGTTGAGATATGTTTACTTATACTTCAGAACATTAAAATTTTTGAGACTAATATTTCAAATCAGAGAGGCACTATTATCTTGAGTCTTTTTTAGGATTTTAGTTGATTATGCTTTCTCATTTAGAGATAGTGATACTCTTTGAAAACTGTTGTAGCAGTTAATTTTTTAACATTGTCAGGCAAATGGGAACAGTTGGCATTTGTCCCATACTGGCTATCAGCTGTTGTTTTCCATCATTATGTAAAATAATGTGGCCAGCATTGGGTGTTTAATGTACCTTTCAGTAGATTAGAAGAAAAGCCTCTTGTTAATTTGGAGTTTTTCTGATATTAGATCCTTTGTAGCAGCTAATTTATGGAATCTGGCAAATGAGCTTTAGGAGAAAATTGTTTTAAAAAAGTGTTTTCACAGTAATGGATAGTTTCAGCAATGGTAAATCACAGAGTGGTTGAGAACACCTTTCATTATGAACATTTGTCACTCAAAAAATAATCTGGTTCTGCTCTTTATAGGTCCTGGTTTTGTTTGCAAATTTAATAATAGTTTGAGATCCAAAACAAATGAGTATTCATTTTTCTATGACGGGAGAGAGGTACAGGCAGGTCCCAGTGAATATTGCTTTTCAGACAGCATAGGTGTTCTGTATTTTATCTCAGCTAACAAGGAAGTCTGAGACTTTTCTTTTACTCTCAAGCATTTAAGTAATTGCTTTCTTTCCACATAGAATTGGGAATCATCACTCCACTTCAATTTCCTGTCATAATTGAGCAAATTAATCTGTGAGCCTCACTTTCTTCATAATAGAGAATGATAGTATCTGTCCACCATAGTTGGTTCTGAGGATCAAATATGGAAATACTTTTTGCAAAATAGGAAAATACTATATTAATGTAATCATTTCAACCATTCTAAATAAGTGCAGTTAAGTAGGTAGAAAAGTCATGTTAAAAATAAGTATTATAAGTCTCTGAACCTCTTTATTTTTGTAACCTACTTACTCTCACAGTTTAAAGACTTAATTAGCTGATACATAGTATCTTTTTCAGAAGGAAGTGTAAAGTGTAGCCTGTTGAGTTGAAGTTCATGACTACTATTAATCTTTTTATTGTAGTTTGCTTTTTCGAATGTGACCTATTAGATAACTATTTTTCCTCCAAATAATTTTGAAGTAAAAAAAAACAGGAAATAAAGTTAGAGAAATACTGTTTCCTAAGAAAGTCCATGCTCATAAAAATTTGAACTATTAAAGTTTTACCCTTCAAAGATTTTCTTAGATGTTTCAGTATTATGAGTTTATGAGATGGTGGAATCATAAGGACTATATAGACATTTTCCAGAAAGCTAATACCTCATTTTTTTTAATATTTCTTAATTCTTCTAAAAACTTGGATATTTCCCTTCCCTCTCCCCTCCCCCTCTCCCCTCCCCCTCTCCCCTCCCCCCTCCTCCCCCTTCCATACCCATCTTCCTAGGAAAGACAGTACTGTGTATTACAGTGTTTTAGGTACTAGGACTTTGGTATCAGATGTCTGGGTTAGTCACATGTAGACCTTGAACACTTACTATCAATCTTAGGAAAATCATTTAACCTCCAAAGTCTTAGTTCATCTATAAAAAGGGGACAATAATTATACCCCATTTTATAGGATTGTGAGGGTAAATTAAAGTAACTGGAGTAAATAGTCCTGGCATGTAGTAAATACTCAGTAGGATGTCCCCTGAAAGTTGTAGTCCAGTCCATGACACTTGAGAATGAAAAGGAGAGCCAGTAACAATTATGCCAGACAACAGGCTTGATTAAGCTGGGATGTCCCAAACAAATCAGATGTGATCACCCTATCAAGTACACAGATATCAAAATGTATACTTGAAGGAATTGTATTCCTTCAAGTATAGTCTCAAGGTCATCATTAATTTCAATTGTATAATGTGCTAGCATGCTGACTTGAGAGTCTCCTGAAGTACGGGAATGATTGTTCAAAGTAACCTTAGAAGGGTCAACTTTGGCTTTTGATGTCTTTTTTTTTTTTTTCTTTTGACTTTCAGGCTTTTAAACTCAGATACTGCATTTCCTTATTATCAGTGTACTTTGCCTATAGTACCTTCTCATAATTGTTGCTTTTCATCTTGTGTGGATTTGGAAAGCCAAGTTTGTGTAGAATTGTGTTTAACAAAGTGCATAGACTCAGAATAAGTTACCTTTGAGAGCAGTATGCCTGAGCACATGAACCTTCTAACATTTCTGTTGGCTGTTTAAAGAACTCTGGTGTACTTTCTGGGTTTGGGTTATAACTAAAGTATGTAAGATAGCTGAGCTGTAGATAAAGAGCTATTACTCCATCTCAGCAAAGTGTCTAAAATATCAGTATTTAGATAAGGCATATTTGCCTTTTTATCTGTATCATTAAAGGCACACAAACGAATTTGTTTCCATTAGAAAGAAGGTTTATTCTCAATCAACTTTTTTAAATTATTAAAAGAGAAGCAATCTTTAAAAATGTAAAATTCCAATTGACTTCTTCTTAGCCTATTAGATTTTTCTCACATATACCCTGACATGTTAACTTGAAAGTAGCTATGATTACTGTTCATTTATATATATACTTTTCATTTATTATTGACTTCTGACAGCTAATTTGATTATGTATACACAGCATTTTAGTAGTTTGGCATAATAACAAAATTTTGAAACATCTTTGTTCAAAAGTATAATTTTCTCACTGAAATGAAAAAACACTCATGCTAATGAATACTATTTTCTTGTAGCTCTTTTTGCTCATTTTATATATTTTTTAATAGTGGAATTTCAAATATTTCCTTTGGGAGGTTCATAGTTACTGAATGAATCAGAAAATTCTTGGGCATATGGCCCAAAGCTGCCTAGTGTTCCTGTGAGCTGATGGGGCCTTTTATTTTTATTTTTATGTTTATTTTTTGATTAGCTACAAACTCACCAAATAAAAAGAAAGGCAGTTCCCAAATTAGCATAATTAAACAGTTTTGTAAAAATTGGAGCAGATTATTATGTTCTAAATCATAAAACTTTGCCATTCCACACAAAATATGAAATAAGTGGAAAAGAATTGTACATAAGGATTAAAATACGGCTTATACCTTTTTTGTAAAGTAGCTGTTGGAAGATTGAAAGTCATGTTCCCTTTATTCATTACTGCTTATTGATCATTGTGTTATGAAGAAACATAAATTTTATAGTTTCCATTCCAAAAAGTCTTATATGAGGGTGAAGGGGATAAGTTAAAACTAGTGTTAGCCATTTTACTAATTTGAAATATATTTAGATTTTAGAATGGTTTCAGGGTTATTTTTAAACTTAACTGATTTTTTAAGGTAAAATAGTTGATTTACAGTTTTTATTACATATTGAGTACATGTGTACACTTTGAATAGTTGCTGCACTAGAATTATATTTGTTATGAAGTTGATTTAGCAGTATTTCCCTCATTTTGGTTTTGCTTTTATCTGCCTGCTAAAGAATTGGTGCTTTATAATTATCATAGTACAGCACTTTTTAAGAACTACCAGGTGACTGAATTAATATCTTGTATCCTGGCTATAGAAAAAAAAGTTTTAGCCCTGGCTGGTGTAGCTCAGTGGATTGAGCGTGGGCTGCTAACTAAAGGGTTACAGGTTTGATTCCCAATTAGGGCACATGCCTGGGTTGCGGGCCAGGTCTCCAGTAGTGGGCACACAAGAGGCAACCACACATTGATATTTCCCTTTCTCCTTCCCTTCTCTCTCTCTAAAAATAAATAAATAAAATCTTTTTTAAAAGTTTTTGAATTATTTGAAGTATCATTCAGTGTCATTGCAACAAATAGTTTCCTTCTGAGCTAGATATTTTATTTCATTAGATATTCTCTTGGCACGATTAAAATAAATGAATAGAATTCTAGAAAATGAGCCTTAGATGAAACAAAAAAAAACAGTCTAATGACATTCTCATAGGAAAACCAAAAAAATGGACTAAGCTGATATGGTTGGTATTCTTTTTTTTTTTTTAAGATTTTATTTATTTTTTAGAGGGGAAGGGAAGGAGGAAGAGGGAGACAAACATCCATGTGTGGTTGCTCCTCTCATGCCCCTAACTGGGGATCTGGCCTGTAACTCAGGCATGTGCCCTGGCTGGAAATCGAACCAGTAACCCTTTGTTTCGCAGGCCCGTGCTCAATCCTCTGAACTACACCAGCCAGGGCTGGTTGATATTCTTTAAAATAATTGTGTTTTTATTTCATAAATAATGGGGAACTTCTGCAAAATAAAAGAACAAGTAAGAAAGTTAAGCCATGAGCTAGTTTTAAATACTGCGGACAACTTACTTGTGTTAAACTCTTAGGGCTATTAGGGATATGCCTGTAATTAAAATTAGTCTTAAGTTATTTGTGTATGCTGACAAGAGGAGAGACTTTATTCTGAAATACAGGGGTGGGCAAGAGTAGGTTTATAGTTCATATGGAGAAAGACATACAGGTTATGATTATTAAAAGAACGTCACAACTGTAAACCTGCTTTTTGCCAAACCCTGTATTGTTTGTGCAAATTCCCTACTATTTTTCATCCCAGAAAGAGAACTTTGTTATGGCCGTAGTCACAGAAAAACAGATTTGGGGCTTGAAGACAATTCTCCTTAATGCTTGCCATTTGCTATAAATACTTGAAGCCACAAAATGTCCCTGTGTTTGTCGTGCCACCTACTTTTGTTCTATTGGGATTTGATAATAGGCAACTCTGGTATAATTTTTACTGTTCCCAAAAGGAATTATTTCACAAAATAGTTTCCAGTGTTTCAGGACCCTGCTTTTCCTGGTACGGCTACATAACATTTAATAGATGCTAGTTCCTGGTGGAAAGTGAGAACTAAATAAACCTTTCTTTAACATAGTATACATTTTGCAGTAAGCCAGAAACAATTTATACTGTAGAGTTTATGTTTTGCGTGCTATTCCAAGAGGGTCTGGTGATCCCTGTGATTAAAGACACAAAAGATTTATGTTTACTGTAGAGAAACATGATCATCCTGGCCATTGTGTGTCACTCTGGTAACTTAACTTGTGTTTCCCAATTACTCATATCATTAAATCAAATTCAGTTCAGTTCAACAAACATGAAGCACCTTTATGGTCTCATAAGCTTACAGTGCTATAGGAAAGGCAAGCATATAAACAACTAGTTATCATACAGTGTGATAACAGATTAGTTTTGAAGTAGGATGGGCTTCAAGAAGGCCTTACAGAAAGAAGTAATATTTGAGCTGAGTTGTGAAGGATGATGGAGTTCACTAGAACTCAGTATGAAAGGATGGTCTGGAGGAAGAAGAGCTGTGCAGAGGCCTGCAAATAGCTGACGACAGCTGAATCATTTAGCGTGAAGCACTGGGAAGAGAAGTGCAGAAGGTGGGTATGACCAGGTCATTGAGGGTCATGGATACCGTGATAACAAACATGAAAACTGTACAATGAGAGCCAGAGCAGAGTTTTAAGCAGAGGAGTGGGATGATCTTGGAACCACACACCTCATCGTGTTGGGAACACAGGGGAGGGTGAGGAAATTGAAGGCAGTTACGAGGGGAGGCCTGAATTAAGGCAGTGGCAAGTACATTTGGAGCATATGTATTTGAGAGGTACATAGGAGAATTGACAAGATTTAATTAATTTCATAATTAAAAGGTGTAAGGCTTTAATCATTTGGAAAAAGTTATATTTTAATATTGACATTTAAGGTTATTTAAGTATCAAATTGGCTCAGAAAAGGCAACAGGAAATCTAAATGTGAAAGGAAAACATTTTTTAATAATAAACATTTTGAAAGCATGAAATAAACCATTGACTAAAAAGTCACAGGTCTGCTATTTGAATTTAGACCAACGAGCCTGATTTGCAGTAATTTTCACATAATTGGTTTCAGTAGATAAAAATTTCAAAACTGCTACAGCTATAGCATCTTTGAAATGAAATATCCTATAATTTTAAAAATCACAGTTGTATTTTCCATTATTCTACATGTGAGCTTTTATTGTAGGATTCTTGTCTGCCCAATATAAGCCATGGCTAATTTCCTGGATAAAAGATTTTAGAAGGAATTTAGCAATGTTTTCTGTCACATCATCTGCTCATTAGAGAAAGCCAAGCCAGTATGGTGGTGATAGAGAATGGAATTTTCAGGTCATCTGAAAGATCACTTTCTATTAAAGAACATTTTTAATTCTTTAAAAAAAAACATTGTATTTATTTTTAGAGAGGGGAAGGGAGGGAGAAAAAGTGGGAGAGAAACATAAGTGTGTGGTTGCCTCTTGCATGACCCCTACTGGGGACCTGGCCCACAACCCAGGCATGTGGCCTGACTGGAAATTGAATCAGCAACCCTTTGGTTCACAGGCCCGTACTCAATCCTCAGAGCCACACCAGCCAGGGCAGAATAATGTTTTCATGTTAATAATGTATATGTTGTGTATCATCAAAATTGTGATACCTTAACATGTAGCCTTAACACTACATAACAATACCTAGTAGCAGTGTAATAACTACCATTATATGTAGTGATGAATGTAAATTATACTTTGAGATAGCTGCATGAATGTGGCTGTGATCTCTCTCTATGACTGCTGATACTGTGTGGTATATGGCCTATATTTACACTTGAAGGAACTGGTAGATTTCAAGTAGTGGTTAGTTAGAATAAAGAGGTAAGTTTTCATGGTTCCCTGAATTCTTTCCATGAATCCTTTGGGGGTCCAAAGATCCCAGGTTAAGAAATAACCAGTTTAGCAATTACCTGAGAAGCCCCGGTAAGTAAAAGACTGAATGGATATTGTTCACATTCATTTTGAAGAAACTGCTGTTCTTTTGTTTTATATATTGGCATTCCATATGAGATTTCATTTGGAGTAAAAATGGTTTCTCGAGCTGAATAATGTATAATTTTGAAAATTGTAAATGAAAAAAGACAATTCTCTGTTTAGCTTGCTTTTTTACCTTAAAATGGATTTGTTTTTGCAAGTGTTCTAAGCACATTAATGTAGCATTGAGTTTATAATACTGGAGAGAGAAGTTTAGAAGTCAACAGTAGCCCCGCTGGCGTAGCTCAGTGGATTGAGTGCAGGCTGCGAACCAAAGCATTGCAGGTTCGATTCCCAGTCAGGGCACGTGCCTGGGTTGCAGGCCTCGACTCCCAGCAACCGCACCTTGATGTTTTCTCTCTGTCTCTCTTTCTCCCTCCCTTCCCTCCCTAAAAATAAATAAATAAAATCTTAAAAAAAAAAAAAAGAAGTCAACAGTATATAGTTGAAGCTGTGGAACATCAGTAGGATTGTCCAGCAATAACCTGTGTGAGTGTAGTATGGGAAGAGAAACAGGCCAGGAGCAGGCAGAAGAGAAGCCTGGAAAGAAGACAGAAGGAGTTGTTGGGTAGCTCTGGGAACATAATCTCTGTAATGTTACAGAAGCGAAGGGTGTCAAAAGCTACAGAGATGTCACATATGATGAAGACAAAAAAAAAAAGAATCCACTGAACCTGGCTGTAAAGGAGGTCAGTGACCATTCCTATGGCATTTCTTTTTTTTCTCCCTGACCTGAGGACATTTTTTTTTTCATTGCTTTGACAGCGAGAGGAAGGGGAGAGAAAGAGACATCCATGTAAGAGAGAAACTCAATTGGTTGCCTTTTGTATGCACCCCCACTAAGGATGTAACCCACAGCCTAGGTATGTGCCCTGACCAGGAATCAAACCCACAACCTTTTGGTGTATGGGATGACACTCCAACCAATTGAGCCACACCAGCCAGGGCTCCTCTGACATTTTTAGCAGAGCAGGAAGGGCAGATGCCAGATTGAAATGATTTGAAGACTGAATAAGAGATCAGTGGAGTCAGTATTGGTGTAGAGACCAGTGCTTTTCAAATGTTGTGGGGAAGCACAGTGTCTGTAATTTTCAATGTGTTGTGGACTGACGACAGCCCTGCTATGTGACTAGTATGCCACTTGTGCCAGACACCGGGTACCCTAAGATCTGGGTAACAACCAAGCTGGTCTATATTCTGTTCAACAAGACAAATCTGCTGGTAACAAACAGGCTTGAATGTTGTGGCCAGGTCAAATTGCCATAAAAGGTCCTAAATGCTTATTCTTAATTCTATACAGTAGTAGAGGTATAGACTACTTTTAAAAGAAGCTTATTTGTCAAGGAAGAGAGAGAGCCAGTACTCTATATTAAAGGGTCGAGAGAAAGTATCTACCAATATTATTTCTTGCAACTTTCTCCCCTGTCTCCTAATGTTCTTCATGTTGCACATTCTTTTCAGCCCCTAACTAGCTGGAGAGCAGCTAAAATAGTTCTGGTACATAGAAAGTATTTAAATTAAAAGGTTGTTGAACAAATGAATGAAATTTCATGTGCACTGTGAAGGATTTAAGTAGTCTGTGTTTCCAGATGTTACAGTAGAATATCCTGCCTCAATTTCTGGGTATTTATTTTGACATTAGAGAATGATCAGGGAGGTGCATAATCGTCATAGTCTTTGAGTGCATTAAACTGCTGTTCTCTGTGTTCAAAGATGAAATCACTCACTTTTACTTGGTAGGAGCTGTGCTTGAGTTGCATTTGTTTGTTTTCTCAAAATTGGTAGTGGATTTGCCTATTGCTTTGCCTTCCCTTCACTCTTAAAAGATATATGTTAACAAAAGACTAAATAACAAAAACAATGTACAAAAGAGGAAAGAGAAGCACCCAAATAACCAATGTTTTTCTAATTAAAGAACAAATTGACTTGTAATTTATGTAAAACAATAATATGTTTTTAATTAATAACATATCAATACATTGTTATAAATAAAGCTGAGAATTTGATGGGGGGAAAAAGGATAAACAGGTTTGGGACTAACCACAGCCACAGAATAAAGAGAACTGAATTGACCTGCTCAGAGCTCAAACCCTGGTAGTTCAGTATAAAAGAGCTGTTGGATGTTGTTGGTGGTGGTTTTTGTAAATCACTTCCTCTTTTTCTAATTGGGCTGTTTTCAGACTTTCCTTTTATTTTCTCATCTACAGCATTGCCCCTAGACCACACAGTGGAACTCAAATCTGGGCCTACGAAAATGAGAATTCCAATATAAAACGTGGACAATATGAATAGGAGCTGAAGAAAAGCAGACAACTTTAGTTATTCATACAACAGGCATTGACTGAATGCTTAGTGTGTGCCGCACACAGCGCTGAGTGCCAGGCATGTAATTTCCCTCGAGGGGGGGAGCGGCGGGGTAAAACTCAGGTCCAGTTGGGTGTGGCAGGTTAGACTTCTATATTTAATAATTCAACCAGACTTGTTTCCATGGCAGCTAGAAGGCTCTTCACATCCATACAGCTTACACAGTTCCAGTCTATCCTATACTAGATTGTTTACCTTAATCAGGCATTATTAACAATTTTAAGGAAGAAGCAGGAAAATTCCAGCTATGTATGTGTGTATGATTTGTGGAGGAGTAGAGATACAGGTGATTAAATGGGAACTTTCAGTACTTTGGGGGTATAAGCAGTAGTTTTTAAGTCTTTATAAGTTGTTCATAGTTACTTGCCTTATTCTTCATCTGGTCCTTAGCACGAAGTCCACATCTGTAGGAAAATCTGTTGCCACATTAGAGCCAATGACTGTTGAAGTGTGTGGCTTGTATGTATCCATTCATTCATTCAAAAATAATTGAGTAAATACATTCTATGTTTAGAATCCTTAACTGTGCTGAAGGGTCTTGGCTGAGAAGAGAAGAAATATGTGTCAATAGCCGTAACACAAGGTGGAAAATGTTCAGTGCTGTCCTTAGATCAGTGATTTTCAATGGGTATCCCACAAGAATTTTTAAAATATGTAATTCATGACTATTTAGTCAGGGGCACTGACCTCTTTTCCCTTAGATTGTCAAATTTAAAAAATAACAACAGCCAATAGAAAAATAGCTGTCTGGCACAAATGAATCAAACTTACACCTATTTTTGTTAGATCAGCAAAAATATACAGGGTCCTGCAGAATTAAGGTTTGTTTGAGTGGGAATGTCTCGCACGAGGTGAACAGCAGTTTGAACATTTCACCTAGAATGTTATATGGTGTGCTTGAGTGTGATATTGTTATGTAACAGAATTACATGCTTACGGTTTTGTAATAAAAAAGGGGAATTTTTTGTGCCAGGCCCTGTATTTCTTTCTTTTTTTTTTTTTCTTTTTTTTTTGGTGTGCCATAGAATTTTAGTAATTAGTTTATGTGTGCCATAAGATGAAAAAGGTTGGAAATTGCTAACTAGATAATACATAATTAACTTCATTAACCTGGTCGTAAGACATCCCAGGGCCATTCAGAAATACCACATGCATAGAGGAAAAGTCTGCTTGTTTCTCCCAAAACCAAATTGTGATCTGTTAATCCCCTGTGTGTAAGAAGATCAAGCTCGAGACATTTAGGGAATAGTAAATAAATAATATCACTTTGGCATAAAATTATGCATTTTTTAGCATATTGATTTCTCATAAGCAGTTAAATGATTCTTAAAGCACCTTCTATAAATGTATAATATACTACAAACAATACATCTGCTCTGGCAGACAAAATCACATGGTAGCAAAGCCTGGCTTTTAGAGTCATGTGTCATCTGAATGTCCACTCCTACTTACTACTAGGTTCATGATCTTGGATAAACTTTTCACTTTTGTGGGCCTCAGAGTGCTCATCTTAAAAATGGGAAAAGAACAAAACTCTAGGGTTGTTGGATAATCAATAATAGCTAACATTTATTGAGCATTTACTATGGGCACTTCACATAAATTATTTCATAGATTATTTCCCTAAACAAGGCTAGTGGTGGTGACACTTTTCCTGTATTCATATGTTAGAAACTGTAGCTCAGAGGTTAGACTATGTGCCCAAGACTATGTGACAAAGAAGTGGTACAGATGTATACAAATCCTGTCTTGACTCCAGACTCATTATTTTTTCTTTTTTAAAAACAGCTTTATTTATTTATAATTCATCATATAATTCACCCATGTAAAGTACACAATTCAGCAGTTTTTAGTATATTCACAGTTATGTAAGCATCACCATAATCTAATTTTAGAACATTTGAATCCTCCTAAAAGAAACCCCATACCCATTTAACAAGCACTCCACCCATAATCTTCTACTCCTAGTCCTAGGCTGCCAATAATCTTTCTATTCCTATAGATTTGCCTACTCTGGACATTTTATATAAATGGATAAAATACGTAGGGTATGTTACTAGCTTCTTTTACTTAGCATAATGCTTTCAAATTTTATTCATATTGTTGCATATATCAGAATTTTTTATTGCCAAATACTATTCTATCATGTGGCTATGATTTCTATTAATCCATTCATCAGTTGATGGGCTTTGGGGTGGTTTCCACTTTTTGTTCACATGAATAATGGGGCTATGAACATTTGTGTATAAGATTTTTTGTGTGTAGATTTAAGTTTTCAGTTCTCTTGGTTATATACCTAGTAGTACTATGTTAAGTTATATGATAACTTTATTTAACTATTTGAGGATATTCTTTATTTTAATTGTGAATATTTTTTAAAAGATGAAAGAATAGTGCAGAGTACATGTATAACCTCCATTTAAATTCAATAATTGTTCATTTTTTGCCAGTTTTACAAACCCACTTTTTTCCTCTGCCCCTACCTTCCGCCCCCCCCCCACCCAACTCTCACTCTCTCATTACATTTTTAGAGCCAGCCCTCTTAACTAATAGTTTATATTTATCACCAGTTACATGACTGGACATTGGTAGAATAGTTCATATAATGTATAATTCCTGGCCAATAATAGCTACTCAATAAATGTAAATTCCCTCCTTTCCTCTTTTCCCCAATACTTAGAAATGTTGTGTACACTCTGGAGCTGCTAGCTCTACAATAAGATGAGAGAAGTGAGACATAAGTAAAGACCTGGGGATCTTACTTCCTATAGTATTCCAAGGTCAGGGGACTAGGTTCGTGACCATCCAAACTGTGGTGATCCAGCAGTCCAATTTCTGGTTGACTTTATTAGGGTGATAATTAGGAATAGCAAGATGGATTCTATGAAGAGACTGTTTTTTTACCTCGGCCTCAGGCAACCTCCTCCTATGGCCCCTCCCTTCTCCTCCTCAGTGATCTGTTCAGATCTTTTATAATTTTTACAGATACTGTGTTCAAACAATGGTCTAAAGTCCACACATTGCATTTGGTTTCATTCTTCATTAGTCAGCTCGTAATCTAGAATAGTCTCCAACGCACCCTTTTTTAAATGCCATTGAGCTGTTAAAGAAATTCAGTTAGTATATACTGTAGAAGTTCCCACTTACTGTATTTATCTGATGATTTCCTTCTGATGTCATTTCCCTTCTTCCTCTATCCCCTATAAGCTGGCAATTAGATCTAAAAGGTTGGTTAGATTCAGGTTAAACATTTGGCGAGAATACTTCATAAGTGATGCTGTGTCCTTCGTACTGTATCACATCAGGTACACACATATCTGGTTGCCCCACTGATAATGAGGCCAGGATTGATGCCTACCATTACAAAGTTGTGTTTCCTCGTATGACCAATTAACTAACCCATGGGGTGCTACTTTGGTCTTGTATTTACTATCACTGTGTGCAGTAATCTTTCAAGTTCTGGAAGATTAAAGGGGAAACAAAATAAATAAAGAATTATCTTTGCTCTTCTATTTTTTTAAGTTTTTTAAAAAAGATTTTACGTATTTCTTTTTAGAGAGAGGTGAAGGGAGAGAACCATCAATGTGTAAGAGAAACATGGATCTGTTGCCTCTTGCACACCCCCAACCAGGGACCTGGCCTGCAAACCAGGCCAGTGCCCTGGCTGGGAATTGAACCAGCAACCTTTAAGTTTGCAGGCCTATACTCAGTGCACTGAGCCACACCAGCCAGGGATGTTCTTCTATTCTGAATCAGTAGATTGAAACAAATCATGTTTTCTAATCACAATAAAGTGAAGTTAGAATTTGATAATGGAAAGAAATTTAGAAAATTCACTAATATGTGGAAATTAAACAAGTCCTATTTTTTCAGTTAAACCAAGACTGAAAAAATTGGCTCTTTACAAAAGAAAAAAAAAAAAGATTGTCTAACTCAGCTTTATGATTGTAGCCCCTCCTCCGTATTTGCTTCTTTGCCAGGATTCCTGATGTAGGGACTATGTCTCCAGTTCAGCCAGTTCAGTAAGTCAAAAACCAGGCAGCATCCTGTCGCCGCCTTCTCCTTCACCCTTCCATAACCAATCCATCGCCAGCCCTCCAAGTCTTATCTTCTAAAATGTCTATCAGATTTGTTCACTTCTTTCGGACCAAAGTTGACTGTGGATAACTGAAACTTGGGTAAAGGGGAACTACTATGTACCTTTTGCTATGTACCCCCTGGCCCAGGCCACCATCATCTCTCACCAGGATTAACTGTTAAATTTCCTCACGGTCTCACTGGATCTCCAGCCTAACCTCCACACTGCAGTTTATCCTGTTTATAATCCTTCAATTTTATTTCATTTTAGGAGAAAAATCAAGACCTACAATGAAGCCTCCAGAGCCCAACTCTCACCCTCTTGCTACCACCCCCACCTCTCTGGCTCCCGCACCCTGCACCCTCTTGCTTGCGGGGCTACAGCGAGTCCAGACTGCTCCTCAGATGCCCCATGCTGCTTGCTCTCAAAGGGCCTTTGCATTCACTGTTCTCAATGCCTAGAATACTCTTGTCCAGGTTCATTGTTCATCTGGCTCCACTTTTCACTTGGATCCCAAGCCCAATATTACTTCCTCCAAGAGATCTTCCATAATCCACCAGACTAGGGAAGGTCTCTGGTGGTGTATACTGTGATTGACATGGGCCTTCCCTTTTTATCATAGTATGCATTCACAATTCTAATTTATGATCAGTGGATTACTGTAGGTTAATCTCCCTCATTAGATTGCTAACTCCCTGAAGGATGGGACCATGCCTCTTTTGCTCACCATTATTTCTCTTGTGCCCAGCACAGTAGCTGGCGCATAGGAGTTCAATATGTGATCTTTCTTATGATCATTCATAAGAACTGAAGAAAAAATTTAAGTAGATGTTCACCACAATTATAAGATAGGGAAAAAAGACCAATATAGAGGTTAAATTGTAGGGAATTTACATGATGAAATAAGTTTCTAGGGGGAGGGAGGATGGAGAAAGTAAAGGGAGAGAGAGAGGCAAATACGTAGTGATGCAGGGAGACTTTGGGTGGCGGTGGTGTGCAGATAATGTATCATAGAGTTGCACACTTGAAACATATAGTGTTGTTAACCAATGTCACCCCAATACATTTAATAAAAACTAAAATAAATTAAAATCATGTTTTCTGAGTAACATTTAATGATACTGAAAAATATTCATTATGTAATGTTAGATGTTAAAAACGTGATGAGTATAGAGTAAGAGTCCTATTTATCATTTCACATTTTTTAAATTTTATTTATAGACAGAGGGAGAGGGAGGGAGAGAGGGAGATAAACATCAATGTGTGGTGGCCTCTCATGCACCCTCCACTGGGGACCTAGCCTGAAACCCAGGCACGTGCCCTAGAATGGGAATTGAGCTGGCAACCCTTCAGTTCGCAGGCTGGCACTCAATCCATTGAACCACACCAACCAGGGCTCATTTCACATATATTAAACAAGTAGTTATTCCATGTAGTTTTGTTTTTTGCTTTTCACTTAATACTATATGCAAATATGTATAGTATATATACATGCAAAAGGTACATAGTAGTTCCCCTTTACCCAAGTTTCAGTTATCCACAGTCAACTTTGGTCCAAAAATATTAGATGGAACATCCCAGAAATAAACAATTCAGAAATTCCAAATCACACGCTGTTCTAACATGAGTAATGTGATGAAATCTAGCAAGCCCACTACATCCTACCCCAGATATGAATCATCCCTTTATCCTGAATATCCACACTGTGTACGATATGCTGCATACACTACCAGCCTATCAGTCACTTAGCGGACAGCTAGGTTGTCAGAAGACTGACCTGGCATCCCAGGGCTTGTGTCCAAGTATCCCTAACAGTAGCCTGATACAACGTCACAGTGCCTACGTCATTCACCTCACATCATCTCATCAGGTAGGCATTTTATCACCTCACATCACAAGAAGAAAGGTAAGTACAGTACATTCTGATATTCTGAGAGATATAGAAAAAGACCACTTTCACACAACTTTATTATAGTACTTTTTATAATTGTTCTATGTAATTATTAGTTATTGTTAATCTCTTACTCTCTTTCTGCATCTAACTTATAAATCAAACTTTGTCATGGGTATGTATATATAGGAAAAGGCATGTTATATGTAGGATTTGGCACTATGCACTATTTCACGTACCCAGTGGGGGTCTTGGAACCTATCCCCCCCACCATGAATAAGGGAGCACTACTACATAGTGAAGAAAAAGATTGACAACAATGTCACTGGTGATTTATCTTGGAAGATAGGATTTTAGAGGAATTTATTCTTCAGACTTTCTGTACTTTCCAAATATTTTTACAATAAACATATGTTTTTGTAATTAGGATGTAGATATAATCATATCTGGGGTAGGATGTAGTGGGCTTTGGTGTTAGCTATGTCTAAGTTCTAGTTTCAGCTCTACCTCTGTCACCCAGTAGCTGAGTGACTCGGCATGTTATTAACCTCCCCTGTGAGGCTCGGAAGAATACCTGCCAACAAGGCTGCTGCCGGAAGCAAATTCACATAAATCATTTAGTACAGTTTCTGCCATGTCAATAAATAGTAGCTCTTGTTACAGATTTTGATCTGATAAAGATGACACTTCAAATTTTTTTAAAGATTTATTTTTAGAGAGAGGGAAGGGAAGAAGAAAGAGCGGGAGTGAAACATCAATGTGTGGTTGCCTCTAGCACACTCCTCACTGGGGACCTGGCCTACAACCCAGGCATGTGCCCTGACTGGGAATTGAACTGGCGACCCTTTAGTTCACAGGCCTGTGCTCAATCCACTGAGCTACACCAGCCAGGGCCTCACTTTAAACTTTTTAAAAAGCTTTTCCTTGGGAAAGAAGAAACAAAGATTAACCCACCTCTAGTTTCAATTGTATTTTCAAAAAGAAAAAAAATTAGTTTAAAGTCACCAGAACTTTGAAATGTGAGGGACTACAGGACCTGGAGGATCAGCTGTAGAAAGCAAGATAACTGAACGTCAGAAAATTAATTCCTGAGTCACTTTCTAAAAAGCAAAAAACAGACATTCAGTGGAGACAGGAGCAACATGGCAATTCCAGACAGGCAGTATGGGCTTATTTTGCCAGAGAAAACACAGCACTTGCACCCTGTTTTGCAAAAACCATCAGTGTTTGGGAATGAGTCTGATGATGATGAAACCTCCGTGAGTGAAGCCTTCAGAGGGAAGCCGCTAAAAAGCAAGCAATGAAACCAACCAAACTGGAATCCAGAAGGCCCTTGCAGAAGATTCCACTGTATATGAATATGACAGTATTTATGATGAACTGAAAAGAAAGAAGAAAGAAAGAAAGAAAGAAAGAAAGAAAGAACTGAAAAGAAAGAAAGAAAGGAAGGAAGGAAGACTCAAATTGCTTCTGGGAGTAGATCGAAAGCCCAAGTATATTCACAACTTACTAAAAGCAATTGAGATCAGAAAAAAAAAAAAGGAGCAGGAAAAAAGAATGGAAAAGAAAATATAGAGAGAACAAGAAATGGAAAAGGGAGAGTTTGATGATAAAGAGGCATCTGTGACATCACAAATGCTTATAAGAAAAAGAGAGAGCCCAACAGGAGGAAAGAGAAGAGAGGGCTGCTGTCCTCAAAGCACGTTCGGATGTAACCAAGCAGAAAGATCTCAGTGGATTTTATAGGTATCTATTAAATCAAGCAGTTGGTGAAGGGGAAGTACCTATAGGCAGCTTTCCAGAAGCTGATACGGGACTTAAGAGTTGGAAAATTTTAGTTTAAGTAATAGCTAATAAGCTTAGTAATCAATGCTGTAAAAGCTTTTGCTCCAGGAACTAAAGGTATGACCCACCCTGACTCCAGGAGACCATAAGCAGTCCACCTCTGTGCGTCAGGAAGACTGCAACAATCAAGATGGTACCTGAGCCATTGTGCTCCAGGGTGAGACCCCCACCTCCTGGGACACAGGTAAAGACCACCACCCAGGACACAGATGAAAGAATGCTGCAGATTTTTATCTGATTAACTTTTCCCTGAATTCCAAACCCCTTACCTACACTTTGTTCTCCTTACAAAAATAGCCATGTTAAAATGGAATTTAAGATGGTCTGTTAGGGTATGAACCCACCATCTTCTCAGATCACCAGCCATCTGAATAAAGCACTCATAAAGATTCAATCCCCGCCTTGACTTATTGGGTTTGGCAGTGACAGGCAGCCTGAGCTCTAGCGTCTTTTCTGGTTTCAAAGCTAGGTCTGGGATAAAGGAGGAGGAATTAAGGGGTTATTCCAATGAGTAAGTTCAGAGAACAGAATGCCACGTGAGAAAGGCATTCTCCAAACTGTTGTGCAAGGAAAACCAGCTGCGGACAGTGACTTTGATTCTAATGACAGTGAGGATGATGGAATGGAAGGAAATAATAAAGTGAAGAGCACAAGGGAAAGAGCACAGAGACCTCTGAGAATGACTCCAGGCATCACAGGAAATGCACTCACTCATGGTCATCTAGTAAAGAAAGAGAGCATGGTACCAAAACCCACACAAAAAGTTCCAAGTCAGGGGGACATGAGAAAAGGGAAGATAAGCCCCAAGAGAGACAATCCAGGGACCGGGAGAACTACTTTTACATTGACCGTGATTACTGAAAAGGAAAGAAAGATTCCCATAGGCACAGAGAGGCCTGTTCTAGAGATTCCCATTGGAAGAGGCATGAACAAGAAGATAAACTGAAGGGAAGAGACCAAAGAGAAAGAAATGACAGAAATTGGAAAAGGGAGAAAGACAGAGAGAGCCCACAAAAGAACAAGAAAGAGATAGTCAATGAAACGATTATGACTGACACAGTGAGAAGGGAGGAGAGAAGGAAGAGAAAAGCAAAGAAAAGGAAGAACATATGAAAGCAAAGAAAGAAAGATACGAAAACAGAGATAGAGGAGAACGAGAAGTAAGTGTTCAATCTTCAGAAAGAAAGCAAGACAGGAAAGCAGACAGAAATCTAGAGCAAAGGATAGGTTTCTTGACCAGGAAAGATCCAATAAAAAGAGAAAAATGGAAAAGAACAAAGAAAGAAACCCAGATAAACTCTCTAGTTGTGAAACATCAGTGGGAGAAAAATACAGAATCACAGAGGAATGCCAAGAGATTGGCAAAGAAAAAGACCACATGAGACACTGAGCAAGTTTGCAAAACAGAGCAATGAAGAAACTGTAACGTCAGCCAGAGACAGGTACTTGGCCAGGCACGTGGCATGGGTTAATGCAAAGACATACATCAAGAAAAATGATTGACTTCCTGTAACATGCTGTGTGAACACATAAAGGAGTATGTTAGAAATGGTAAACTATATATATATTTTAAAGAGAAATTTTTTAAAAGATTTTATTTATTTATTTTTAGAGAGGGAAGGGAGGGAGAAAGAGAGGGAGAGAGAAACATCAATGTGCAGTTGCTGGGGGCCGTGGCCTGGGACCCAGGCATGTGCCCTGACTGGGAATCGAACCTGTGATGCTTTGGTTTGCAGCCTGCGCTCAATCCATTGAGCTACACCAGCCAGGGTAAAGTATATTTTTAAGATTCATTTTTGGTTTAGGGTTAAGTCAAAAGTCACTCCTTTTATCTCAAATGTTTGACTGAACTGATATATAATAATTACCAATATCGCATTCCTGGTTGTATTCAAACAACCTAAAGAGTGCTAAATCCTAGTAGGTACTTTACGAGGACAACTAGCTCCACTATAACCATTAAAAAATAGTTTAAACAACTTTGCTAATGTTGGTTATGTTGAAGGAGCTGCTTGTTTTATAAATACAAATCTGTGTTTCAGATAAAATTAAGTGGATTTGAACACAGAGAATATTGTTACACTTTATATTTTGAAATTTGTATTACAGTATAAAATATGGATATATACACATCTTTAACTTTCTAGCTCAGGCATACTTGGCTTAAATGAAAATAAAAATAGTGATATGGTTGTACTTAAAAAAATAGAATGAAATGGAAAGCAAAAACAAAACCCTAACATTTTTAGCTTAAAGAGAAGTGAACAAATAAACACTGAGTGGAGTCACGTACTGACAGGCAGCTGCCGCAGCAGAACCCCTCAGAGCTGTTTGTGCCATGGTGGTGAGCGGGAAATAATTCAGCCAAACCGATTTGACTGGTGTCAAGAACATAGAGGCCAGCTTTGAAATCTGGAAAACCCTCTACTCAATGGGCACAGACTTACATGACCTCGGCTTCTCTATAGCAAATTGGCAAATTGGCTCCACAACCAGGCTGACAATTTGGGCATCGTGTTCCAGTCCGGGCAGTGTGAAGTCAGGGGAGACCAACTTTATAACAATTGTTAGGTTTTTCTCTAGTGGAAAGACCTGGTTTGAATCTCAGCTCTGCCACCTACCCAGTTTTATGATTCTAGGCTAAAACTTAACCACTCATGAGCTTTGTGTTGTCATTTGTCACTGGGAACAATGGTTGGTACTTCCCCAGGAGGCTGTGCAAATGGAAAAAAGTGATTATGTGAAAGTCTAGAACAGAGCCTTGCAACTGGCAGGATCAAGGCATTACTTCCCACCTCCAAGCTCGCCATGCCTGTATCTGAGCCCAGCTAGGGCAGTGAGGCATGCAGCCCTCATCCGTGATGGGATGTGTGGCCAGTGAACAGGGCTTTCTGCCAAGTGGTGGAGGCCTTCTGGCAGCGGACTGACGCAAGCCCTGCCTTCAGGAAGCAGCAAGCCTAAGCAGCCCTTCCACGCATCAGAGCAGTTCAGACTGTTAGTGGTTTTAAATAGACGATGATCACATTTGCTTTCTTGAATGCTTATACTTCCGGAAATTTCTAAATATAAACTTAAACCATGATACTCCCAACACACACACACACACACACACACACACACACACACACACACACACAGTACTTGAATCAGAAGAGTGGCTTTCCCCCAACTTTTTACTTTGAAAAATTTCAAACATATAGAAATGTTGCCAGTAGTACAATGAATATCATGTGCTACTCATTTAGATGTATCAGTTGCATTTCACTACATTTGCTTTCTCCCTTTCTGTTCTTTTATTTTTTCATTTGTTGGTGAACCATTTCAGATTTAATTATAGACACTGTGACACTTTATCCCAAAATACTTCAGCATGGTTTTCCTAACAACAAGGACATTCCTCCTACAGAACCATAGATTAAGTGTTTCAGGGAATTTAACATCAGTGCACTGTATTACTAACACACAGTCCATAATCAAATATTCCAATTGTCCCTAAAATATCCTTTGTAGGTTGTTTTTTAAAATGTAGACTTCAAAAAACAGGAAAAAAATCACACATGCCTTCTAATTGTCAGGTCTTACCCACTCACTCCGAAATGCAGCCCTTTCCACTTCGGCACTAGAGCTAATTGTTTTCCTTTTCATTGTTCTTTATATCAGTGAGCCTCAAAACTGAAACCAGCAACCTCTCATCTTCAGTTTTGACCCCTGTACTGAAAAAAAAAAAAGGGGTATGTGGCTTGTACTGAATATAATCCCACTACTTTTTAAAATATATTTTATTGATTATGCTATTACAGTTGTCCCATTTCCCCCCTTCATTCCCCTCCACCCTGCATACCCTCTCCCACCCACATTCCCCCCTTTAGTTCATGTCCATGTGTCATAAGTTCTTTAGCTTCTACATTTCCCATACTATTCTTGCCCTCCCCCTGTCTATTTTCTACCTACCATCTATGCTACTTATTCTCCATACCTTTTACCCCCCTCTCCTCCTCCCACTCCTCTGTTGCTAACCCTCCATGTGATCTCCATTTCTGTGGTTCTGTTCCTGTTGTTGTTTGCTTAGTTTGTTTTTGTTTTTGTTTTAGGTGTGGTTGTTAATAATTGTGAGTTTGCTGTCATTTTGCTATACATGTTTTTTATCTTGTTTTTCTTAAATATGTCCCTTTAACATTTCATAAAATAAGGGCTTGGTGATAATGAACTCCTTTAACTTGACCTTATCTGAGAAGCACTTTATCTGCCCTTCCATTCTAAATGAAAGCTTTGCTGGATAGAGCAATCTTGGATGTAGGTCTTTGCCTTTCATAACTTGGAAGACTTCTTTCCAGCCTCTTCTCGCCTACAAGGTCTCTTTTGAGAAATCAGCTGACAGTCTGATGGGAACTCCTTTGTAGGTTACTGTCTCCTTATCTCTTGCTGCTTCTAGGATTCCCTCCTTCATCTTAATCTTGGCTAATGTAATTCTGATGTGCCTTGGTGTGTTCCTCATTGGGTCTACCTTCCTTGGGACTCTCTGAGCTTCCTGGAAGTCTATTTCCTTTGCCAGATTGGGGAAGTTCTCCTTTATTATTTGTTCAAATAACGTTTTCACGTGTTGCTCTTCCTCTTCCCCTTCTGGTACCCTCATAATTCAGATGTTGGAAGATGTTTAAAGATGTCTTGGAGGTTCCTAAGCCTCTCCTCATTTTTTTGAATTCTTGTTTCTTCCTTCTTTTCTGTTTCGTTGTTTCTTTCTTCCTTCTGGTCCACTCCATTGATTTGAGTCCCAGTTTTCTCCCCATCACTATTGGTGCTCTGTACATTTTCCTTCATTTCACTTAGTGTAGCCTTCATTTTTTCATCTAATTTGCAACCAAATTTAGCCAATTCTGTGAGCATCCTGATCACCAGTGCTTTGAACTATGCATCTGATAGGGTGGCTATCTCTTGCTTGCTTAGTTGTATTTTCTGTGGAGCTATGATCTGTTCTTCTGTTTGGGCTATTTTTGTTTTGTTTTGTTTTGCCCTGCCTGTTACATATGAGGGGCAGAGCCTTAGGTGTTCACCAGGGCAGGTCAGCCCAGCCTCTGGGTTGTGACAGTATGTGGGAGTAGGGTGACACACACTCTGCTCTCTGTCAGATCCCAGTCCCCTCCGCTGCTTTCCCCAAGCAAACTGGGTCCTTCTGGTGCTGATTCCCATGTGTGTGGGTTTGTGTACGTTCCAGGACCCTGTGTGTCTTTCCAACGAACTCTCCTGTGAGGCTGGAAATCTCTCCCTGCACCTCAACCTCCACAGGTGTTTTCAGTCAGTGCCCCGAGGCTCTATTTCCCGGCACTGTGACACTGGGTTGCGCAGTGCCTTGCTTCACAATCGCCACCTCACTGGGTCTGCCCGTTGCCACCCCTCGCCCAGGGTCTGCCTGCTGTGGTTTTGCATGCCCGGGATGCCTTATGCTCCAGGTCCCACCGCTCTTTGTGCCTTGACCCCTCTCCTCCCAGCTGCCCGACTCTGCCCCCCTACCGGTCTGGATGAACATGTCTATTTTAACTCCTTGGTTGTCCGACTTCCATACAGTTCAATTTCCTGTCAGTTCTGGTTGTTATTCTGTTTCTAAATTATTGTTGTCTCTATCTTAGTTGTGTGAGGAGGCACAGTGTGTCTACCTACGCCTCCATCTTGGCCGGAAGTCCTAATCCCACTACTTTTTAAGTCTAAACTTTAAATCATATTTAAACCAAATGTCAAGAAATGTTAACAGTATCTACACAATGACAGAGCGGGGAAGGAGCCAGGCATTCAGTCTGAAGCACCTTCAAGTGAAAGTAATGACAGAATACTCAGGTGACAAGACCAATACATCTTGATTGGAGATAGGAAACTGAATCTCTCCCTAGGTAAGGCAAAGTAAGTCACCTACAGAGAGGTGAGAGGGGAAGCCACAGAATGGGTAATTTTCCCAAGGGAGGGACTACTTTGTGAGAAGAGCCAATCTGAACCTTGGGAGACTTCCAGGCCAGAGGGGAAGGAGCAGGGCATGCTGGAGACCCAGAAGAACCAGAGAAGTGGAGTGTCCTAGGAGCCAAGGAAGGAGAGGGGTGCGCAGGTAATGAGGAAGAAAGAATGAATCCCACCCCTGAGCTGCTTAGGGTTTTTAGTTCCAGGTGCAAATTAATTCTCAGGACCAGTCCAAGAGAAGGGCCCAGGGACCTGGAGCTAAGACAGCTGGAGTCAGACCAGATAACCTTCCTGAGAGGCAGGATGGAGGCCAGGATAGACACATAAGCCCCACTCCCCAGATCTCCTGAGGTGAAACTCCTTCAGGTAAAACTGGAGACAGAATCTGAGAAAAATCAACAGGAAGTGAAGTTGCTAAGGAGACCGTGAAGGGACAAGCTAGGGGACAAAAGCCAGTTCAGTTGAGATGGCCGAGGAACAAGTGGAAAGAATCTGTGTCCTTGACAACATTGAGCCACTGAATTAACAAACTCCAAAACTGCCCCACCTTTGGACTAATACCACTTAAAATAATAAATTTCCATGCTATTAAGAAAAACAAGAGGAGCCCTGGCTGGTGTGGCTCAGCAGGTTGAGTACCAGCCTGCGTGCAAACTGAAAGGCCATTGGTTCGATTCCCAGCCAGGGCACACACCTGGGTTGCAGGCTGGGTCCCTGGTTGGGGGATGTATGAGAGGCAACCAGTCAATGTATCTCTCACATAGTGATGTTTCTCTCCCTCTTCCCCTTTCTTTCTCCCTCCCTTCCCCTCTCTCTAAAAATAAAATAAATAAAATCTTTTTTTAAAGAGGCAACCTAAATCAATAAATTAAGAAAGTCTCTTGAAAAGCATATTTACCAAAAAGTCTTAAGAACCAAGAGAATGAAGTAAAAATATCAAATAGGTGAAGGTAACATAGTCACAATCACTGCAGCAAATTCACTCAGCTTGTTACATAGATCTTATACAGATGATCATATTTGGAAGCTTGTGGAGAACAAGCCTATCAACCATTAACTCAGTGATTATAAAATATCACAGAGGAAAAACCAGAAAAGTAGGCAAAAGGAAAATCTATTAAATAAATTCTGTTTCTTAAAACAAAACATATAAATACATACACACATGTGTATATTACATGTGTGTATATACATGTGTATGTGTTGTGTGTATACATGCACATGATGGGTGTACACACATATATGCATCTATGTACTTACAATATATATGTTTATGTCCACAAAATTTGTCCCACGCAGGAAGCACCAATGAACCCATAAGCATTTCTTATTGCTCAGGTGGTGAGAAGAGAAAGCAGGGTCCAGGCTGCTAAGAACTGAAAAGGGGCTTGAGGTGCTCTTCCCACCTGACAAGGGATTGTGGCCACAGTAACTAGAATGAATGGAGCTTTAACAATGCACCAGTTTTAACGCAGTTTCAAAGCAGCGTGAGTCACAGAGGAGGGGAAGTGTCACGACACTGTTCCCACTGTGGAGCTTCTCTGCGTCAACTCTTCTCAGCAGACACTGAATCATCAGGGTGGGGTGGGGGGAGGTTATTAAACCCTTTCTGGGTCTAAGAAATTAACACCATAGCACTTCAGTTTCGCTACAAACCTTACTTTAGAGTTGTTTACAGGACCGTGAATGGATTTAACAGGCTCCAGTTTGTAAATTTAACCCTAAAACACTTAAACTCATTTCCTTTCATTTATTATTAAAATAGTCTGTGCTGGAGTTATGAAGAGGAAAAGGGAAAGCATATTTTCCCCCTCGAATTAATGGTATAACTGTAGAAGTGAAACATCCTTTACCTCACTTACAGGCAGCAGTACTGACTGCTTCTTCCCTGTTCCTGAGGCCCTCTAATCCTGGGGGTGGTGCTGGGGGGGGGGGGGGCGGGTTGAACAGCTGCGCATTTCCAACATAGTATTCCCTAAATGGTGTCAAATGACCGGGAGTGAAGTTTTGGTGACTGGATGATTTATTCACTTAGTCATCGCTGTTCCATCAAGAGAAACAATAAGAGTCTTTTGTTTGTGTTTCTGTGTGTAGGGTGTAAGGGATGAAGAGAAGAAAACAGCTATATAATGAAATCTTGGTCCTCCTTTTCCCTCTCTCAACAGAAGTATTTATCTTCAAATTACTACATATATCATAAAAATAGAATATATACTGCATTGCGGCTCTTTCCACATTTTTTCACGTTTCTGAGAAGGTTCTTTTTTCCTTCTCTATAAAAAAAAAGTAGTGCGTGAATATGTTCTGATCATGAAATAGTCAAACATTACCGAGGAATACAGAGTGCCAAACGAAAACCTCCCTTCACTGTCCTTGGCCAATCCCCTTCTCCCACGATTCAGCCCCCACAAAAAAAGTTCTTTTTTTGTTTTAAACTTCAATTACCCGGGTTTAGGGCAGTTTCATAACAGCAGATGGCATATTTCAGACAGCAGGTGGATTCCAAAATACAGACTATTAGGAATCACTGAAAATGAACCTCATTGTGGAGTGCCGTCCCAGACAGTGCCAGGGAACATTATCACACAATGACCAAATACAGATGAGGGTCACTCCCCTGCAGGAGGGCACACAAAGCCAGAACTCTGAGTTTGCTTCCACCCTGCCGCTGGCCGGTCCTTGGGCAACTTTTATTTCCCCTGCTGTGATGTAGGCATGATAGTAGGAGCAGGAAATGACACCATGTGTATGAAACACCTCACAAGTGCCTGATTTATGCTATGTCTTTGGCAAATATTAGTTTCCCTCCCACATCCAGAGGAGCTTGTTACATCGAAAACATATTTTGGGTTGAATTGGGTGAAATTCTAGTTACCCCTGAGTGTTTATGAGGAAATTTATAATTCTGTTTTGTACGCTGTTTATCAACAGTGAAAAAGAGCATGCTTTGTTTTCCTGCCAAACTCCTTAGTACACACACTATTTACAGGTTAATTAAAGGCTAATTGGAAATAGATCTGCATTGCATTTTGGTTCAAGCAATGTACAGGGGTGGGTGAAGTAAGTTTACAGTTATAATAAATATTGTACAAAAATTAATAAGTAATAATACAAGAATAAACTGTGTTTCACGTACTCAAAACTGTAAATGTACTTTTACCCACCCTGTATGTGGATTCAGGCAATAGTGTTCAGGACTGAGAAATCCTGATAATCATGGGTTTCTCATTTGCAGGAATTCTGAATCATTAAATGACTGATTCAAAGAACAAGTTGAAAGTTTGGGAACACTGATGCAAGAACATTGGATTATTTGAAAATTATTAGTGTAAGGTTAACATGACTATTTGGAAGTTCAGAAATTCTGGTTTTCATTACCAAGAAAACTACTCTGCAATCATCCAATTGGCAAGCTCATAATAAGGTTATAGTCTCTTGCAGGAGGTAAAAGATTAAGGCTTCTGAGTGGATCCAAGAGCTTCCTCCCGCCCCTCTCATAGACTACGAAGCCTAGAGTTCCCCCTACTGGTTACTTTCCAGAAAGCCAGGCAGCTAATGGTTTCATAGAGGACTCGAAATTTTGATACACTATAAACATAAACCTTTCTCTCTCTACCTTTCCTAATAAGTGACTCTCTTCTAAAGGCTAATTGTTTGAAAAAAATCAGTGGCTTTTTCTGATACCAAATTGTTCCCTTAATCAGAGGTGTGTATGAGATACCATTTTTTAAATTATATTTTATTGTTTATGCTATTAAATTTGTCCTAATTTTCTCCCCACATTCCCCTCCACCTACTCCACCACACTCCCTCGGGAAATTTCCACACCACTGTCCATGTCCACGGGTCATGCATATACGTTCTTCGGCTGCTCCATTTCCTATGCTGTGCTTTACAATCCCTGTGACTATTCTATAACTACCTATTTGTACTTCTCAATCCCTTCTCCTTTTTCACCCAACCCCTGACTTGCCTCCCATCTGGCAACCATCAAAACATTTTCTACATCTATGATTCTGTTTCTGTTCTGCTTCTTTGTTTATTTTCTTTTTTTAGATTCAATTGTTGATACACATATATTTATTGCCATTTTATTGTTCATACTTGTGATCTTTTTCTTCTTCTTAAAGAAGGCCCTTTAATATTTCATATAATACTGTTTTGGTGATGATGAACTCCCTTAGCTTATTTTTTGTCTGGGAAACTATCTGTCTCTCAGTTCTAAATGACAGCTTTGCTGGGTGCAGTAATCTTGGTTGTAGGTCCTTGCTTCCCACCACTTTGAATATTTCTTCCCAATCCCTTCTAGCTTGCAAAGTTTCTTTTGAAAAATCAGCTGACAGTCTTATGGGGGCTACTTTGTAGGTAATTTATTGCTTTTCTCCTGCTGCTTTAAAGATTCTGTCTTTGTATTTAATCTTTGGCATTTTAATTATGACATGTCTTGGAGTGGGCTTCTTTGGGTCCATCTTGTTTGGCACTCTCTGTGCTTCTTGGACTTGCATGTCTATTTCCTTCACCAAGTTAAGGACATTTTCCGTCATTATTTTTTCAAATAGATGTCTAATTACTTGCTCTTTCTCTTCTCCTTCCAGCACCCCTACTATGTGAATGTCAGTATGCTTGAAATTGTCCCAGAAGCTCCTTACTCTATCCTCATTTTTTTATTCTTTTTTCTTCTTGCTGTTCTGATTGGTTTTTTTTTTTTTGCTTTCTTATATTCCAAATAGCTGACTTGATTCTCAGCTTTGTCCACTCTATTGTTGATTCCCTGTAAATTGGTCGTTATTTCAATTAGATCCTTCATATCTGATTGGATCTTTTTTATGTTGTTGAGGTCCTCACTAAGTTCCTTGAGCATCCTTATAACCAGTGTTTTGAGGTCTGCATCTGTAGATTGCTTATCTCCATTTTGTTTAGTTATTTTTCTGGAGTTTTGTTTTTTTCTTTTGTTTGGGCCATGTTTCTTTGTCTCCTCATTTTAACACTCTCCTTATCTTTGTTTTTATATAGAGCTACTACATCTCCCAGGCTTGATAAAGTGGCTTAATGTAGTAGGTGTCCTATAGGGTCCAAGGGCACAGCCTCCCCTATTACCCAAGCTGGGTACTTGAGGTACACCCACTGTGTGGGCTGAGTACAGCCTCCTCTTGTAATTGAGCGTTGGTTGCTGTTGGCACATCCAAGCTCAGCCACCACCTATATTCTGTCCACAGTCACACAGCATTACCAAAAGGCGATCTGCAGATGGTTGCTACTTGTGCTGGGCTTGGAGATGCCCAGGCGAGGCCAGGCTGTGAATCAAGGCTGACACTGCCAGTGCCAGGCCTGGGGCAAGTTAGCAAGAGGTACGGGGCTTGCGGAAGCCAGATGCTGCTTGTTTGAGAGAATTTAGGAAAATCTGAAGCATGGGCCAAGACAAGCTGTTCGTATGGGAAGGCCACTGAAAACAGCTCGGATGGCCTGAAAGCTGGGTGGGGCAGGACCCCAGAGAATCACCAAGGCAGGGCAAACAAAGTGAACCAGACTGATGGAGTCTCAGATATGGCACCCTCCTTCCAGCTCTGTGGGGGGAGGGCTCAGAAAAGGAAAAGTAGCTTCTGCCAGCACATTTGTCTGGGAGAAAACTGCCCCCCAGCTCTCGCCCAGATGCCAAACAATTCAGTTCCTCCATGTATGTCTCTGATGCCTTTCAATCTGCCGCTACAGTACTGGAGCTCAGAGGGAGTGAGTCCAAGTGAGTCTGTGCACAGGTCCTTTCAAAGGAACTGCCTGAGACTCCAGCAGTTTCTTTCTTCCACAGCCTCAATTCCTGCTAGTTTTTACAGCCTGAAGTTCTAGAGACTTATCTTCCTGGCACTGGAACCCTGGGCCAGGGGGCCTAGTGTGAGGCTGGGACTTCTTGCTTCTGAGATACCCCTCCTGATTTTTATCCACCACACATGGGTGTGGGACCAGCCCATTCCGCATCTGCCCCTCCTGCCATCTAGATGTGGTTTCTTCAATTCCAGAGTGGTAGGACTTTCATTCAGCTCAATTACTGATGATTCTAAATGATGGTTGTTCTCTAGTTTAGTTGTAATTTTGATGTCCTGAGATACCATTTTAAGTGTGATCAGTTATGTCTGTTGTATCCTAAGATCTAAAGTAATCTGCATTTCAGAAGAATAATTAAATGGAATAAAGTGACCCAAAATATTTAACTGGGTTTTACTTTTTAACAATATATTTGCCTTGGCTGGTGTGCCTCAGTGGATTGAGCGCTGGCCTCTGGACTGAAAAGTTGCTGGTTCAGTTCCTGGTCAGAGCACATGCTTGGGTTAGGGACTGAGTTTCCAGTTGTGGGGCCTGCAAGAGGCAACTGATCAATGCTTCTCTCTCACATCAATGTGTCTCTCCCTCTCTTTCTCCTTCCTTTCCCCTTTCTCTAAAAATAAATAAATAAAATCTTTACAAAATATAAAAATAAAATAAATAAACTACATTTTGTTGTAGGCTGCACTAGTCTCTCTGCACTTCCTGTGAATCCATAATTATTTCAAAATAAAAAGTTGAAAGAAAAATTCAGTGACTACTTCACAGCTTTAAATCATTTAACTATTCCTTTGAACTTGTTGAACCATAAATAAAAGAAAATACCAGTGACAAAGATAGAAATATGTGCATTTCTTGAAATTTTTATTTTCTATTCTTTTCCTTTTCCTGCTTCTCCCTTTGCTGGTAACCATTAGCCCTTCCTGATAATCCTTGAGGGACCTGCAATAATCCAGCAAGAGTAGGTATGCCCACACTCATAGGAAATCAGAGCTAGCCAGACTTCTAGTGTAAATTAACTCACTGCTTTTCATACATGTGTTGTAGAGCAGAAACCTTGTATTTTAATGCAGTGTTACCCAGTATTCATTTACTTTTCATTCATTCACCTGTTCATTCATTTATCCAGTTATTGAGCACCCATTACATACTATACACTGTCTACACGTCATGAATGTGTGTCCCTTCTATCAGACAGAGGTCTAAAATATAATCACATTCCTTATAACATTAAAACTGAAACTTTCTCACCCTGGCCAGTGTGGCTCAGTTGGTTGGAGTATTGTCCCATGCACCAAAAGTTTGTGAGTTCGATTCCCAGTCAGGGCAGAGGCATAGGTTGCAGGTTTGGTTCCCTACCAGGGCATGCCTGGGTGGCAAACCATCAATGTTTCTCTCTGACATCAATGTTTCTCTTTCTCCCTCTCTCTCAAATCAATAAATGTATCCTCAGATGAGGATTTTCTTAAAAACTAAAACTTTCTTTTTTCCCCTCCCCAGACTTCCTTTCTGTAATAAATCATGAACTCCAAAGAACAGACTCAGGCTAGGACCCCCTCCATCTCTCGACTTGCCTACTGGTCTCTGATGGAAGTATAGTATAGGGACTTAGACTTGAACTTGTTTCTATTGCTCCCAGCATCGCCCTGGATTGTTCCCCACCACAGATACGTGCAATGGGACCTAGAAAAAGGAGGGATGATGTTCTTCCCCACACAGCATGAATGAGCACCAAAGGCAGAAATCCCAAACCGCTCTTTAAACACATGCACAGCCCAGAACCCACCTTTCCCTGGACACCTTGTAACAGGGTGCAGCCAAGAGGGGGACCCCTAATAGGGATTTGGAATGGGGTCCAGAACTCAAGGTGTCCAGGAAATATTAGAAAAACATACAGGATGTCCTTCCCCCTCCCCCGCACAGGTGTGAGTTGGGGGAAGGTACACATGGAGCAGGGCCATTGAGAGCTGTTTTGCACAGCAGCAGCTTTGCAGCTAACCCCTGGCCTGGTCATTTAACATATCTATAACCTTTAACTGGGTTATAGATATGTTAAATAGCTGTGGCCCTGCTTTGAGCCAGGGGGATGGGAATGACTTTCACCCAAGATGTAACTGGGAGGCAACTCCCCCTGGTTACAGTGCCTGAGTGAGAGCTTGGAGATGATTGGCTCTACGTCATGGGGCCACGCCTGCCCAGACTCACTATGGCAGCCCAGTAAAGCTGGAAGGATACGGGAATGCTGGCAGGTGTAACCAATTATAGGAAGAGTTGGAAATGGGGCTGCAGAGGAAGATTGGCACGGGGATTTAAACCCAAACACGGCAGCCATTGGAGAGGGAACTACATGGCTTTGGCATAGTGGGGACCCCCGCAGCTTTGGCGAGAGAGAACCACAAGGCTCTGGCAGATTTGGGACCCTGTGGCTTTGGGGTACTCCCTTTTGCCATGTGGCTTAGGAAGGAGAGACTTTTCCTGGAAGAAAAGACTCTTACCAGTGGGCGATGAGAAGATGCCACATGGCTTTGGATTAACTGGAGATCGTGGCAGCAACACAGCCAATTGTGCCAGGAGCCTGAATCACAGACTTCTGCTTCTTTTCCTGAGATACGGTACCCCAGACTAGGGCAGAGGGAGAAGGAAGGACTGTACATCTGTGGGTATTCTAAAAGACTTTAGTATTTTAATGAAGACATTAAGTCAGTACTCTAAGTCTATTTAGCTTTTAAAACTGTGTTTGTCTGCGGGTATTCTAAAGGACTTTAGTATTTTAATGAAGACATTTAGTCACTACTCTAAGTCTGTATTGCTTTTAAATAAATATGTCCTTCCATTTTCACAAATCTCTGTCATTGAGAGATGTCTTTCCTTTGGAGGTGGGCATAGCGAACCTAGTGGGGGGTCCTTTTGGTAATAGTATATCATACACCCCCTTGGGTCTGTTCGGTAACAAAAGTCTCAGGAAGAAACAGATGGTACACTCAAATTAGGGTAATTCAAGGTCAGTTTAATAAAGGTATTACTTATACTAGTGTGTGCAGTGTATAGGGAGACTACAAGAGATAGAAGTATCAGAGTGTGTGTAGTGTGTAAGGAGACCACAAGAGAGCAGTATAAAGGCATCCAAATTTGGGCCTAGAAGGATGAAGAGAGGAACCAAACTCTCCAGAGAGGCTTGGAGAAGGCTCTCCAAGAGTTTGCAGGAAGAGAGCTTGTGACCTTTAGTCAAGGGACCAGGAAGCCCAAGGTGACCTTTTAGGGATAAAGTTGGACAACTATAACATCACCTTGATTTTTTCTCAATTCTTCTGATCTCTGCTGGGGATCTTCATTGGTTGAACCCAGCTGGAAGTCAGGTGCATTGAACTAGTGAAGGGTAGAGAGTGGATCTAGAGGGCAAATGGAAAATATCCTTTCTACAAGGCTATGTAAAATTTAGTAAGGGAATCCTGGAATTATCTAATGGTGGCTCATTGTGATATTGTGATTTATAATAAGAAATATGCATTTGGTCTTAGTCCTGGTTTCTAGAACAGAGCTCCTAAAACCTTTGGAATTTCCCAAGCTGACAGTGATAAAAGTGTCATTTGTTATGTTAATGAGGTGACTTTTTCACCCACCTCATGAGAGAGACACAGCTGGTTGCCAGGAAAACCCACCCTGTGATTAGGGAGTTTGAACTTTCAGTCCCATGCCCCTGACCTCTGGGGAGGGGAGAACAGCTGGAGGATGAATCAACAATGGGGCAAGGAGTTATGTCTGTGTGATGAAGACTTCATAAAAACCCAAAGGACTGGGTCTGGAGAGCTTCTAGTTTGGTGAACCAGAATGCTGCCACATGCCACTGTGCCATGCCCCAAACTCCATTAGGACAGAGCCTCTTTTGTTCAGGTCTTTTAAAATATCTTTTGTAATAAACTGGTACTCTAGTGAGTAAACCAGTTTTCTGAGTTCTATGAGCCACTCTAGAAAATTAAATGAACCCAGGAAGGGGGTCCTGGGAACCTTTGACTCATAGCCAGTCAGAAGAGCAGGTAACAGCCTGGGCCTTGTGATTGGCATCTGAAGTTCAAACAGTCCTGTGGGACTGAGTCCTTAACCTGAGGGATCTGATGCTGATTCCAGATATATAGTGTCACAACTGAGTCAAATTGGAGGACACCCAGCGGGTCTCAAGAACTGCTTGATGAGGGGAGAATTGGTGACAGAATCATAGTCATCTAACAATGGTGGCGACATAAGAAATGCCCAAACTTGCCTACGGCCATAGCACCCTGAATGCGCCCAATCTCATCTGATATTGGAAGCTAACAAGGGTGGGGCCTGGTTAGTACTTGGATGAGAGAAATGTCCAAACCTGTAGAGAATTTTTATGAGTTTACTTGAGCCAAAATGATGACAATTACCAGGAAGCAAAATCTCAACTAAGAAAATACCCGCAAGGAATAGGAGTTTTGTAGGTTACTTTATACTTTAGAATAAAAGGAGGAGTTGTAGGGAGAGTTACATGAAATCCATTGGTGGTAGATTAATGGGGCGGGAGAAAGCAGAGTGGGGGAAAATCTCTGGGATTGTACAAAAAGCAAAATGGAGAAACACATACTTCTTTTATACTTGTGGGTACAGAATAGGTAATAATTAACATTTATAACACATAAAGACAGTAGGCAGGGAAGAAGATAACTATGAAGGCTTCTGTGATCTCGCTCTCTAGTGCTAGTAGTTGTGCCTTTGATGGGGGACTCAAGAGTTGGAAAATTGTAGTTTAAGGAAAATAGTTGTAAGCCTAGTAGTAATGCATATCTTAAAGCTATTGCTTCAGGACAGCAGATAAGGCCCATCCTGACTCCTGGGGAAAATAGCTGCTAAAGATTACGGCCTGGGGAACAAGTGGAGATATCCAGGCCACTGTGTTCCAGGGAGAGACAGATGACTGTCTGTCCGGGGTGGGGAAATGGCTAACCACCCAGGGTGAGAATGCTGCAGTTTTCTTTTATCTAATTTTCCCCGAAATTCAAACCCCCTGACTGCACCTTGTATATTCTCAGTTATAAAATGGCTGGTTGCCGAGAAAATGTAAGATGGTCCGTTAGGGTGCAAATCTGCAGTCTTCTCATATTGCCAATCATCTGAATAAAGCCCATAAAGATTCAATCTCTGTCTCTGCTTATTGGGTTCGGTATGTGCAGCACAAATGCAGGTTTTTGGGTTTTTTCCCTGTTTCACCTTGAGTTCTGGCAAAGATTATTCTGACATTCAAAAGGTATGTTATCTTTGACGCAAAAGGACAGTAGATGGGCTCACTTATGGTAAAGATTGACCTTTGTCAAGGAAGCAACAGGTCTAGGACGTGACTACCTGCCATGGCTCGATTTTAGTTAGGAATTTTTATGTTCAGACCATCCTGCATGGATACTTTCAGTCTCTACTTTGTAAGGTCACTATGCGGGCCTATTCTGAGCTTGTCAGATTGAGTATGTGGTCCTTTTCCATTCACAACAGGATCCCAGGTTCTGGGGAAAACAAAGTGCAACAGGTCTGTGGGAGAGGGCTTTCCCAAATACCCTCAACTCATACCGCACAGCCTATACTGGAGTTAATGTTAATGTGGCCTGTTGCTCTCTATATTTTTGACACAATCACATACAGGGATTTTTATATGAGAATGTTGTAATTTCTTTCTTTTTTAACTTATGAATTTTAGAGAAGAAGGGGGAGAGAGAGAAGGAGAGTAATATCACTTTGTTATTCTACTTATTTATGCATTCATTGGTTGTTTCTTGTTTGTGCTCTGACTGGAGATCAAACCCACAAACTTAGTGTATTGGGATGATACTCTAACTAACTGAGCTAGCCAGACAGGCCCAAAAGTGTTATAATTTCTTAGGTCCACACAGGTGTCTGGGCAATCCCTCAGAGTATTGCCCAAGCAAAGATGGAGAGCCTTGCTTAGAGTCAAAGTCATCACAGGGGTTTAGAGTCATGCATTCATTCCAAGGGGAGACCTGAGGTAAAATGGAAGGAATTTCTGAACTTCACATAAATATTTTTTCCAAATAAGAGCTAGTAATTACCCAAAGATTTCTCCAAAGTAAAATGAAAACATTAGTCAAGATGGAGGCATAGGTAAATAGGGCTCACATCCTGGCATACCCACATCAAAATTACAACTAAAATATAGAACAGCCATCACTCAGAACCCTCAGAAATCAAGTTGCATGGAAGTCTAACAACTACAGAATTAAAGAAACCACATCCACCCAGACTGCTAGGAGGGGCAGAGACAAAGAATGGGCTGGCCCCATATCCATGTGTGGTGGATAAAAATCCAGGAGGGATATCTCAGGAGTGAGGAGTCCCAGCCTCACACCAGGCCCCCCAGGGGCAGGGGCAGGAAGATAAGGGAAGATCAGGGTTCCAGGGGCAGGAAGATAATTCTCCACAACTCCTGGCTGCAAAAACCAGTGGGGATCAAGTCAGTGGAAGAAACTTCTGGAGCCCCAAGCAGTTCCTCTTAAAGAGCCCACACATGGACTTACTGAGACTTCCACTGAGCTCCAACACTGGGGTAGCAGCTTGAAAGGCATCAGTGGCATATAGGGAGGAACTGAAGTATCTGGCATCAAGGCAGGAGCTGGGGGACACCTTTTTCTCAGACAGAAGGGTGGGCAGAGGCCATAGTCCCTTTACTGAGCCTTCTCCCTACAAAGCCAGAGCTGGCAGGCAGGTACCATAACTGAGACTCCATCAACCTGGCAAACACTGTTTGCCCTGCCCTGGAGATCCCTGATACTTTGTCCCACCCAACCTACAGGCCCATCCAAACTGTTGACCATGACTTTTCCATATGAATGGCTGCTCTTTTTCATGCTTCACAACTTCTTGAAACCTATCCAAGAAGGAACAGGAGGTCTCAGCGAGTCTCCAACCTCCATACCTCATGCTAAGTGATCCAGGCCTAGCACTAACAGCAGCCAGCCTAGATTCTCAGCTTGACTTCTCCTGGGAATCTCCCAGTCAAGCACTAGTAGCAGCCATTTCAGGTTGCTTTACAGCTTAGGCAGGGTGGCCCTAGGTAATATACAAGTGGGGACTGACCTTGCCCTGCACCACCTGGGAAACCCCAGAGCCTGCTCACCTACTGGACAACTACAGACCATATCAGAGCACCACCACCCTGCCCCTGCACAGCTATCCTCCACAGAGTGTGGAAGGTGGTGGTCAGTGGTCACAGCAAGTTCTTGCACCTGACTGGTCTGGGTAAATCCCTCCCATTAACCTGCCAACAGCAAACAAGGCTCAACTACAAGGGGGTACTCAGGTCACACATAGGGTGTTCCTCAAGTACCCAGCTTGAATGATAGGGGAAGCTGTGCCAATGGACCCTATAGGATACCTATTACATTAGGCCACATTACCAAGACAGGGAGTCATAGCAGCTCTACCTAACACATAGAAACAAACACAGGGAAGTTGCCAAAATGAGGAGACAAACATAGCTCAAATGAAAGAACAGATAAAAACTCCAGAAAACGAGCTAAACAAAATGGAGATAAGCAATCTAGCAGATGCAGAGTTCAAAACACTGGTTACAAGGATGTTCAGGGAACTTAGTGAGGACCTCAATAGCATAAAAAAGATCCAGTCAGAAACAAAGGAGACACTAACTGAAATAAAAGAACAAACCAGAGGGAAACAACAGTAAAGTGGATGAAGCCCATAATCAAATCAATGATTTGGAACATCAGGAAGCAAAAAGCAACCAATCAGAACAGCAGGAATAAAATGGCAATAAATACATACCTGTCGACAATTGAATCTAAAAAACAAGTTAAGTAAACACGAAGAACAGAGACAGAATCATGGATATGGAGAGTATTTTGATGGTTGGCCAATGGGAGGAGGTTGTGGGAGAATGGGTGAAGCAGTGAGGGGATTAAGAAGTAAAGTAGGTAGTTACAGAATAGCCATGGGGATGTAAAGTATGGTCCCTGAAATGGAGTAGCCAAAGAACTTATACGCATGATTCATGGACAATGGTGTGGGGATGGCTGGAGGGAGTGAGGGGTGCTGGGTGGAGGAGGGCAACGGGGAAAAAATTGGGACAACTGTACTACCATAATCAAGAAAGCATAATTAAAAAATAAAAAGAATAAAATTACACACAAAAAAGACATTAAAAAAGAAAAGACCTTAGGAGATTAAAGCTACTCTTTTTTCTTGGCTAATTTATTAATGGGCATAACTTTAAGTTTTGACTTAGTTGAAGTAATCAATGGGCTCTTAAATATCAGATTATATCATGGATGCCTTTAAAATATGGTTTAGTTTAAAAGAATATTTAAAATGCAAACTGCATTTTTAGTTTTTTCTTTAAATAAATTAATAGAAAAGAGCTTATATATGAAAAAAATCTTGAAGAAGAAAATATATTTTAAACCATTTATTTTGTCCTGTTGTCCTGGTGGATCGGTTTTTTGGAGCATCATCTTGTACTCCAAAAGGTTGCAGGTTTGGTCCCCAGTCAGGGCACATACCTAGGTTGCAGGTTGATCTGCAGCTGGGGCATGTAAGGGAGGCAACTGATCAATGTTTCTCTCTCTCTATCTCTCCTTTCCTCTCTTTCTAAAAATCAGTAAATGTATCCTCAGGTGAGAATTTTAAAATAAAATAAAAAGTATTTACTTTAATAAAAACACCCAACCACCCCCAAATTATGGGAAGATAGTTATAGCTAGTACTTATTATAACTTCACATAGTCCAATGAGGTAAATAAGTTTTTCTTGAATAAGACTGAGACTTCAAGTGGATAAGTCTGAGCTATGATGGAGAAGTAGGATGGGCATTGGAGTGAATCTTTTGTAACAAGCAGTCAGAGCTGGGGAACCTATACATGCAGCAAGATTCTAGAAGACAAAAAAAAAAAACCAAAAAAAAAAAAAAAACCAGAAATCATTTTAGTCTTTACCTTTCATGCCATAGCCAATCCAGTCCCTTAATGGAGGTAGTTCCATCTTTTATAAACATCTTGGTCCATTTTTCTAACCTCCAGTTTAATTGTTACTCACTTAGTTGTGCTCCCTACTGCATCATAGCTGGATACTGTGATAGCTTCCTAATTAGTGTCTTGCCTTTAGTTCCCCAACTTCTACCACCTTTATCCAGGCAGAACTATTTCTAAGATGCAAGTGTAACCATTTATTTCCCTGCTTAATATCTTCCTTTTTAAAAAAAAAATTATTTTAATCGTTGTTCAAGTAGTTTTCTGTCCTTTACTCCCATCCCAGCCCACCCACCCATCCCTTTAATATCTTCCAATGATTTAACATCACCTCAATACATCTGTGTCAGTAATAAATTATTCTAAATTGTAGTAGCTTAAAAGCGGCAATAATCACATACTCTCTCTCTCAAGATTTCTATGGGTCAGGAATTTGGAAAGGAGTTGGCCAGGAAGTTCTTGCTTGAAGTGTTTCAAGAGGATGCAATCAGAGTTTGACTGGGGCTGCCCTTATCCAAAGCAAGGTTCACAGGAGGCCATCTTGGAGACTGGCTATTACATATCCCTACCGTATTGTCTCATCTTGAAGTCCCCTACAAGGCCATTCACCCTTGTCATCAGGAACAAGGACCTGCATGTCCTAATACATCTCCAAGTTTGCTATTTCAGAAGTAAGGTAGTTCTTGATTTATTTACTCCTAAGGCCCAATAATTAGAGGTGAGGGCTCTACTCTAGTTGGCTAATTTATTTTTATTTTCTTGGGAAGGGTTAGTGATACCCAAAAATAAAACATTCTTTGATTAGCATTACTGACAAATACAAATTATTTATGTCATGTATATAAAATACTATACATTAAATATATATGTAAAGCAACATAATACTTAAAGTTTAACATGTTTTTTAAAGATTTTATTTATTTATTTTTAGAGAGAGGGGAAGGGAAAGAGAAAGAGAGGGAAACATCAATATGTGGTAGCTTCTTACGTGCTCCCTACTGGGGACCTGGCCCACAACCCAGGCATGTACCCTGACTAGGAATCGAACCAGTGACCCTTTGGTTCTCAGGCTGGCGCTCAGTCCACTGAGCCACTCCAGCCAGGGCATGTTTAATATATTTGATAATTTAAGTATACTGTACTCAATATTTAAACAATAAAATTCAGTTAATAAAATGCAATATACCCAATATTTTTCATCCGCTCTCTCTTCCTAAGACAAGATAATCACAGCACTCTTCTGTATTTCCTCTTATAGCATCTTCCAGCCCAATTCTTAGCATAAAGTAGATGGCCATTAAATATTTGTTGAATTGGATTGAATAATACTATGAATAAATAATCCCCCAGTGTTTGCAGTTCCTTCTGAATTTCTGCAGAGCAGTGGATAATATTATGTTCAAGGCACTATGTTAAGCACTTTACATGTACTACCTCATTTAATATTTATTTATAACAATCTTATGGGGGTAACACTTTATTTTACCCATATTATAAATGATAAAATGGAGGCTTAGAGAAGTTGATCTCTAATATTCATACCCTTTCCAAATTCTTTATATTTCATGGTTTCAGTCTAGAAAAAGATTATTCTGTTAACGTGATGCTTAGTTATGAATATACAGATCCTACAGTTTTTATCTGAAAGAATATTATGCATGTATGTAGCAACAATATTACTGAAAATGCTTTTTCTTCAGGATATGTAGGAAGGTGCTATAGAGGACCTAAACAGAAAGCACAATATTTCTTGCTTCTAGGATACAGTTTTATTGTTCTCATTTTAAAGTTTTGAAATCAAGACATAGCTTTATCATTGCTGTGAACATTTAACACATTGCCTTTTCTTGTTCCCCCAAATCCTGTTGGTACATCTCAGAGTTACAGAAATTCATCATGTCAAATATGTGGCTGGCTCATGTCTCTTGCTTCCCTGTGGCCTCTTAAAGAATGTGATGACTATGATAATATACATGCTTTGTAAAGCTGGGCTGACATCCTGTTTTCTTCCAGGAACTTGCTGGCTTTCTGCTATACATATACATTTACCAAATGAATCTGCAGAGTTAAGCATTTTTAAATTTGAGAGCTTAAAACACTTTACAGACTCTTATTTCTGTCATAAACAGGGGTATAATATGCAATCTCTTACATGTCAAATAAATAACCATTGATTTTCCTGAAAAAGATCATTTTCTCTTTATATAATAACTTAAGCATATTTAATTACTTAAGGGTTATTGTCATTATCTTCATCATTACCACCATCATCATCATGTTCATGTAGTAAAGGGAAAAAATCCAACACCCTCATGTCCATTCCAGAGTTATAAGTGTTAAAGTTTAAGAGCACATTTTAAAATTAATCATAAAGATGACTTTTGTGAATAATTTGAATAGCCTGGAGCCGATAAAGAAAGGACTAACCTGCTCTGTAAGAAACAAGTGAGAATTTGGAGGACAAGTAAGTTAGGGAAGGATGGGGGCTAAAGCAAGATGAATGGCCACGGGGGCTGAGATCTGGCTCACTTTCTGCTGTCAAGTTGTGAATTGCAAAAACTCCTGAAGGAGAGCTGCCTTTTCTAAATGTGCACAAAGGTGTCACATAGGCCAGCAGTGACCCCAAGAAAGACTCAACTCAATGCCAAGAGACTACAACCTCAATGGAAGAGACACAGGGTGATTTCTCCATAGGAAAGAAAGGACCATGGAATTTTGAGTTTAGAAATGGTGGAATCTGCCTTAGAATATCACCTCCTTCGTGGCTCTCCCTTTGATAATGTCTGTTCACATGCAGTGTGGATGAGTGGTGCTTCAGGAAGAAGAGATTGGGCAGGCTCCAGTGAGGGGATGAGATGGGGAAAAAAGAGAAGAAAGACTGGGTAGAAGAGCTATAGTGTTGCTAGAAGCAAAACCTCAACCAGAGGACACCATGGGGAGACTAAGGCCCAGAGTATTCTCAGAGACACTGGGGTGAATATTTGGACCATATGTTATTTGAATTTCAAAGATCTTGGGGACATCTATGTAGCTGACATTTGTACTATACACATACTAATATAATTTAAAATCATTGGACACCCCTATATTCATTGCAGTATTATTCACAGTGGCCAAGACATGGAGACAACCAAAGTGTCATTTGATAGAGGATTGAATAAAGACAATGTGGTACCTGTATACAATGGAATACTACTCAGCTGTAAGAAAAGATGAAATGCTGTCATTTGCGACAACATGAATGGACCTTGAGAATATTATGCTAAGTGAGATAAGTCAGTCAGAAAAAGCTAATAACCATTTGATTTCACTCATATGTGGGATATAAAACTGAAATTCATGGGCACAGACAGCAGTGTGGTGGTTGCCAGAGGGAAGGCGGTGGGGAGGCCCAATATATGGTGACAAAAGCTGGTCTGATATTAGGGAGCAGGCACACGGTACAATATCATCTAGTATCATAGAAATGTACACTTTAAACCTATATGACCTTACTAACCAATGTCACCCCAATAAACTTAATTCTTAAAAAAGAAAAAAAAATCTTTGGAGTTTTCAACTAACCCAAAAGCACTGGCTGGTATAGCTCAGTGGACTGAGTGCCGGCCTGCAAACCAAAGGGTCACTGGTTCGATTCCTAGTCAGGGCACATGCCTGGGTTGCAGGCCAGGTCCCCAGTAGGAGATGCGTGAGAGGCAACCACACATTGATATTTCTCTCCCTATCTTTCTCCTTCCCTTGCCCTCTCTCAAAAAATAAATAAATAAAATCTTTAAAAAAAGAAAGAAAATAACCCAGTAAAAAAATAGGCCAAAAACCTTAACAGATACCTCACCAAAGAAGAGATGCAGATGGCAGATAGGTATAGGAAATGATGCTCTGCATCATATGTCATCTGTGAAATTAAATGAAAACAATAATGACATACCACTACATACGTATTAGAAGGGCCGAAATCCAGAACACTGACAAAGCCACAGGATGGTGAGGATGTGGATCAACAGGAATTCTTATTCACTGCTGGTGGGAATGCAAAAATGGTACAGCCACTTTAGAAGACCATTTGGCAGTTTCTTACAAAAGTAGGTATACTCTGACCACACTATTGAGTAATCATGCTCCTTGGGTTTTACCCACAGGAGTTGAAAAACGTAGGCCCATACAAAAACCTACACACAGATATATATATAGCAGCTTTATTCAAAATTGCCAAAACCTGAAAGCAACCAAGATGTCCTTCATTAGGTAAATGGATAAATAAACTAATACATCCATAATAGAATTATATTTAATGCTAAAAAGAAATAGTCTAGCAAGCCACAAAAAGACATGGAGTAATCTTAAATAACCTTAAATGTGTATCATTGAAATGAAAGAAGTCAATATGAAAAGGCTACATACTGTATGATTCCAACTATATGACATTCTGGGGAAAAAGGGCAAAACTATGGAGACAGTAAAAAGATGAGTGGTTGCCAGGGGTTGGGGTGGCAAAAGAGATGAATAGGTGGAGTACAGAAGACTTTTAGGGCAGTGAAAGTACCCTCTATTATACTATAATGCTGGATACATGTTATCGAACATTTGTGCAAAACCATAGACTGTACACCACCAAGAGTGACCCCTAGTGTAAACTATGGACTCCAGGTGCTAATGATGAGCAAATGTGGGTTTATCAACTGTACTATGCATACCACTCTCGCGGGGGATGTTGATAATGGGGAAAGCTGTCCATGTGTGAGGGCAGAGTGATAAGGGAAATCTCTGTATCTTCCAGTTAAATTTGCTGTGAACCTAAAACTGCACTAAAAAAAAAGTCTATTTTTTTTTAAATCATTTGAGGAAGTGAGGTCTGAGAGGTAACCAACTTGCTCAGGGAAAAAATAGCTCATCTCTAACTGAAATACAGCTCCTGGGACTTCTGCTTTCTGTTATTACAGAGTAATAGGAACTTGCTGCCTTCCTTAAAAAACTAAAATACTGGACAAAATATTTGAAACAGCAGTTTCAGACATTGGCCAACAGGCAGCATAAGACAGCAATTCCTGAAGGGAAAGAAAAGAGATGAGCTCCGTGGTTGCCTCAGCTCACTGCCTGGAGAGAATTCCCAGACAGTAGCACAGAGGGGAAGAAACAAGGTGTCGCCCTGAGGGATTCTGAGTTGGGGAGACAAGAGATGAAAATTTGAGAAAAGTCCATTTTGCAGGGCAAAGTACCAGAGAGATTAATGGAGAAAGAGGGGGAGGCAGAGGGGGAGATAGAGACAGACACAGAGACTGAGAGACAGAGAGACAGAGAGAGACCTAAAGACCTGAAGAGGGTCCCCCTTGAGTCTTGAGCTGAGTACTGCTAGTGGGGAAAGAACTTAACCAAAAAAATGATTGCTGAAGCTCACACAGGACTAATAATAGTTTATATTCTCAAAAACCAGACTGAAGAAAACTCCTAATCAGGGTATCAGAGTACTCAGAAGGCTATTTGCTTCAGTAATAATGCAATCATTTAACCTTACATTAAAGGCTGCTCTGATACCACATAACAAAGCTTAAAAACAAATCTCTAATGAACCAAATTAGTTATTTAACTGTGTACCAAAACAAAGCTCAAAAAATATTTAAAGGAATACAAAAAAGTCCAGCACTCAATAAGCTAAAATTTCACCATGTTTGATACCTAACTAAAGCATGAAAAGAAGAAAATAAAACCAATAGTGAAGAGAAAAATCAATCAATAGAAAGAAATCCAGAAATGAAATAGATGATATAACTAGTATATAATGATATTAAAACAACTATTATAAATGTACAAGCGCTCCTTGACTTATGATGGGGTTACCTCCTGATAAATCCTTTATAAGTTTAAAATATTTTAAGTCAAAAATGCATTTAATATACCTAACCTACCGAACATTATAGCTTAGCCTCAACTACTTTAAGTGTGCTCAGGACACTTAAATTAGCCTGGAGTTGGCCAAAATCATCTAACACAATGAATAGACTACTGTAGGGTATTGGTTATAGTTTATGATTGTGACTGAACTAGAAGCTGAAATTCTCTGCTGCTTCCCAGCATCACTGGCCTAGGAAAAGATCAAAATACAAAATTTTAAATACAGTTTCTAGTGAATGTTTATCACTTTCTCACCATCATGAAGCTGCAAATATCATAAGTCAAGGATTGTCTGCACTCCATATTTGAAAATGATAATGAAAAGATAATCAAGGTAAAGAGAGACATAGAAGATACAAAAAAATCCAAATCCAATTTCTACACATGGAAAAAAGAAACTGTTTATGATGAAAAATACACTGGATGGTATTACTGCAGATTATGCACTGGAGAAGAAAAGATTCGTGAGCTTGAAGACAGCAAAAGAGAACACACAGAAGAAAAAAAGACTGAAAAAAAAATGAAACAGAGAATCAGTGAGCTATGGGGACACCCTTCAAGAAGCCAAATATACATTAGATTTGACTCCCAAAAGGAGGAGGGAAACAGAAAAAACATTTGAATAAATGGCTAAAGTGTTTCTAAATTTTATAGATCTCAGGCAATAGACTCAATAAATATCAAGCAGAAGAAATATAAAACTACATCAAAGTGTTTCATAATTAATGTGTTAAAACCAATGAGTAAAAAAATCTTAAAGCCAGTTAAGAGAGCTCAGGCCTGATGGCTCAGTTGGTTGGAGCATCATCCCATACACCAAAATGTTGCAGGTTCAATTGCCGGTCAGGGCATATACCAAGGTTTTGGGTTTGATCCTCAGTCAGGGCATATGTGAGAGGCAACCAACTGATGTTTCTCTCTCACATTGATGTTTCTCTCTCTCTCTCTCCTATCCCTTCCTCTCTTTCTAAAATCAATTTTTTAAAAAAACATATACTTTGGTGAGGATTTTAAAAAAACAGCCAGGCCCTGGCTGGTGTGGCTCAGTAGATTGAATGCTAGCCTGCAAACCAAAGGGTCGCTAGTTCAATTCCCAGTCAGGGTGCATGCCTGGATTTGGGACCAGGTCCCCAGTTGTGGGTGTATGAGAGTCAACCACACACTGGTGTTTCTCTCCCACTCTTTCTCCCTCCCTTTTCCTCTCTCTAAAAAGTAAATAAATAGCCCTGGCTGGTGTAGCTCAGTGGATTGAGCATGGGCTGTGAACCAAAGGGTCACCAGTTCGATTCCCAGTCAGGGTATGTGCCTGGGTTTGGGGCCAGGTCCCCAGTAGGGGGTGCATGAGAGGCAACCACACATTGATGTTTCTCTCTTTCTCTTCCCCTATCTCTAAAAATGAATAAATAAAATCTTTTTTAAAAAAGTGAAAATTTAAAAAAGTAAATAAATAAAATCTTTAAAAAAAAACAGCCAGAGAGAATATCATATATTTTATACAGAGAAACAAATATAATGACTATATACTTCTCTTAAGAAACAATACAGTTGGGAAGTCAGTGGAATAGTATCTTTAAATTAATGAAGGGAAAAAAACTGTTAACCTAAAACTCTATAGTCAACAAAAATATCAGTAACAGAGTTTCAAAATAAATGACCAAAAACTGATAGAACTATAACAAGAAATAAACCCACAATTATAGTAAGAGTTTTCAACATATTTCTCAATAACTGATAGAACAAGTAGACAAAAAATCATGAAGCCTATGAAATACTTAACACTGTTATCAATGCAACCTAGTTCACACTTACAGAACTCTTCCCCCAAAAGCAGAATACTCATCCTGTCTTAAGGACACACAGAACATTTATCAAAACAGACCATAGTCTGGGCCATAAAACAAGTCCCAATATTTTAAAAGATTCAATTATACAAGGTATGTTTTATGACCACAATAAAATTAAGTTAGTAGTCAAAAATAGAAAGATAATTGGAAAATGCCCCAATATTTGGAAACCAATCAACACAGTTCTAAATAACTCATGGGTCAAAGAAAATATCAGAGAGAAATTATCACATGTGGCCTTCAACCTACATTTCAATTCAGTGAAATAAGCTTACCCCCTCAAATGCTAATTTATTACATTTCTTCAAATCCCTTCTCCTTTTTCTGTCCAATCATCATGCAGAAGTAATCTTGTCATGATATCTTTAAGGTTAAATATACATGTTTTATTTCTGGAGATCTATTTTCTATTCCTAGTGAGAAGTACTGTTTTATAAATAGTCATCTTTGTAAATTGAGTTGTAGGAGACTGAAACCCAACTCAGACTAGTTTAAGTAAAAAGGAAGATTCGTAAGAAGGATCCTGGAATAGCTCACAGAATTGAGGAATGCCATGTACATTAGTTTCCTATTGCTGCTGTACCAAATTACCATAAACTCAGTGACTTAAAATAATGTGTATACATAATCTTTTTTTTTTCACATATATTATCTTACAATTTTAGAGATCAGAAGTGAAAGAGTCTCCTTGGCTAATATCATAGTGTCCCAGCCCTGTGTTCTATCTAGAGGCTGTAGGAGACAATATGTTTTCTTGCCTTTCCTAGCTTCTAGAGCTAGCCACACTCCTTGGCTTGTGGCCCACTTCTACCTTCAAAGCCCGCAATGCTGGGCTGAGTCTCACACTATCTCACACTATCTCACACAATCCACAATAATGCCCCCATCTCAAAATCAACAGAATAGAAATCTTAATTCCATCTGCAAGCCAAACTTCCCTTTGTTGTGTAGGTAGGTAACATGCTCACAGGTTCCAGGGATTAGGCAACAGATCTCTTTGGTGGCCAGTGTTCTGCCTGCCCTACCATGTAGACTACTTGGAATTAGAAATGTGGCATTCAATGTCATCTGTAATAAGGACAGGAAGCTTTGAGCAACTTCACTGGGAAATGAATTTGATATCTTCAGGGTGTCTTTTTTTAAGAGTTTAAAGTGAAAGAGTTTATTAGTGAAGCAGTGAGACAGGGAGTGAGCTACTCTACAGTCAGAGCAGCCTCCTCAGGGTGTCTTTAAAGCTGCAGAAAGAAGTTTATATGCACTTACAGGTCCTTTTTAGGAGGACGACTCAAACAAAAGGCCCATTTATCCGAGGACTGTCTTGTTATCAGCAAATTTAAGTTCTACAAAGGACACACAGAATACTCTCCTGCTATTTCCTGTCCCTTTAAAATTTATGAGATCATGAAATTAGCCAGTTGGTACAAAACCAATTATTAAATAAATGTGCTAGTGGAAGACTCACTCAGCAGGAGCTTCAGTATAGTCTCACGATAACTATCGTTTAATGAAGTCTTCCCATCCCCACTGTCTTTCCTCTTCTGGGAGCCTGAATCAGACAACAGAACAAGGACAGCTTATCTTTCCAAGTAGAGATCTCACCTTCCAATTCCTACTTCACCTTCCTTTGTTTCCATACTAAAGGGATTAGGAAGAGGTCTCCCACTCCGAATTACCATTCTCAGGGTCATTCTAGCAATTCTAAATTTTCTTCTTTCCAAGATGTATAGCTTTCCAATTTCAAGCCCAGTTCCTCTTATTCAGTGGTGACTCAGGTTTGTAGTCTTCCATCCCAATTCAAGTTCTGTCATTATCTTTGATCTGCTCTTCTCCAGTGACCTTTGCCTCCACTCAGCTTTATCCACTCCCTTCCCTTGTTACCCCCTGCCCTCCCCCATCTTGCTGTCACTGGGAAATGCTACCCCACTGGAATAATAGATTCCAACTCCCCACCTTCTGACCACAGAATTCTATTCTTCCAGGTCCCTCACTCACTATCCCAGCCCGTGTTTTAGTCTAACTGCTATAATAAACAAATTAAAATCTCAGTGTTTATATTAGTTAGCCATTGTCTTCTAGTGAAACACCTTAAAGTTTATTAGGTTAAAACAGCATTCATTATGAAGTACAGATCTGAGGGTCATCTGCAGTTTGGCTGATCTATACAGGGCTCGTGGCCATGACAGAGACAAATGAGTGCAATCAGAAGCACAAGTGATGTCCTAAGGCCTAGGCACACTGGCAGTCACTTCTACTCACATGCAATTGGCCGAAACAAGTCACCTGGCCAAACCCAAAGTCAAAAGACCAGGAAGTACAAGGGGCCTTGGCAAAAGTGTGGACATAGGAAGGATGGCAGCTCTAAGGGCAATAATTCAATCAACCACAGTGACTTAACACAATATAAGATCTTTCTCCCTCATTTCACAGTCCAGTGTGGTCAGCAGGGAAACTCTGCCCTACTCAGTCATTCAGTGACCCAGCTTCCTTTTATTGTGTGGCTCTCCCATCTTTTTTGGCTTTATCATTCTCTGCAATTAGCTGGCAAATTTGGAAAGAGAGACAAAGTGTGTAGGATCAATATAGTAGGCTGACTAAAGACCCCCAAAGATATCTAACTCCTAATCTTCAGAATCTGTGGATGTTATCTTATATTGCAAAAGGGATTTTGCAGATATAATTAAGTTAAGGATCTTGAGATGGGGAGATTATCCTGGATTATCTGGGTGGGCTCTAAATGTACTCACCAGAGTTCTCACGTAAGAGGGAGGCAAGAAGGTCAAAGGACAAAGTAAATAGGAGATGTGAAGATCAAAGACAGTAGAGGAAGGGGCCATGAACCAAGGAATGCAGTGACCTCTCCAGAAGTGAAAAAAGGCAAGGATGTGGATTCCCTACTAGAGTGTACAGAAGGAACCAGCCTGCTGAGACCCTGACTGATGGCCTCTAGAAGTAAGAGAATAAATTGTGTTGTTCTAAGTGACTAGTTTGTGGTAATTTGTTACAGAAGCAATAGGAAACTAATGCAATTATATAAGAGGTTTTTCATGTGCACATTGAAAGGGTAAAGCCAGAGCCATTTGCTATTGTGGCACCACTTGCTGAGCAGGACTGCGACCTTGTAAAACATGACTCACACTTAACTCTTCTGAGTTTATGTCCCCAGGACTGGAAATTCCTGGAACCAAGAACAGAACTAACCGTTCCCTGAAGCCACAAGTGGAAGGTAACTTTTGAACAAACTGCAGCATCATGTTACAAGGCCCCCGACAGCCCAAGGGCCACACAATAGCAACCCCCCATTCTTTCTTAATTCAATTATAATCCAAGAAAAGGTCAAAGCCTCCACCCCTCAATGCTGGAGTATCTCTCCATACCATGTCCCTCCCTTTTCTTGGAGAGCAAATAAAAACTTGATTCTCTACACTTCTCTTTGTGAATTCTTTCACAGCTTGTGTCACCAACCACCCTAACACAACTTATTTTAACTCATGTTGATGGGAGACTCAAAAGTTGGAAAATTTTAGTTTAAGTAATAGTGTAACCGGAAAAGACACCGGCGTTGGGGCTGCCTGTCACTACCAAATCCAATAAGCAATGACAGTGATTGAATCTTTTATGGGCGCTTTATTCAGATGGCCGACGATCGGATAAGATGGTGGGTTCATACCCTAACAAACCATCTTCTCCTTTCTTTCCTGGCCAGATCTTTTATAAGAGGGTTGGGGGAGGACAAACGAGTCGGCAAAAGCCTTGAAATTCCAAGGGGGAGGGGTAGTTGCCTGGTACGGATGTCTCTAGGCAGTAATCTCTAGCCAGCACCCTAGAAGGTCAGCCGCTTTTTCTCAGGCACCAGATGGGCCTTATCTGTAGTTTCTGAAACAAAAACTTAACATACACATTACTTGCTGGATTTATGGCTATTTACCTTAAGCTAAAATTTTCCAAGTCTTAAGCCCCCTATCAATAGCTGATAAATTTAGTGATCCATGCAAAAGCTATTGTTCCAGGAACTGAAGGTATGACCCTCCCTGGCTCCAGGAGACCTTAAGCATTTCCACCTCTGTGCATCAGGAGGACTGCAAGCAATCAAGATGGTACCTGAGCCATTGTGCTCCAGGGTGAGATGCCCACCATCCAGGGCAGGAATGCTGTAGTTTTTTAATCCAGTTAACTTTTCCCTGAATTCCAAACCACTTACCTACACTTTGTTCTCCTTACAAAAATGGCCATTTAAAAATGGAACTTAAGATGGTCTGTTAGGGTACAAACCCTCCTTCTTCTCAGATTGCTGGCCATCTGAATAAAGCACTCATAAAGATTTAATCCCTGTCTCTGCTTTTTGGGTTTGGTGGGTGATAGGCAGCACGAACACTGGCTTTTCTGGTTCCAACATCCCATTGAATTTAGTCAGACATCCACTCCTAGCTCTGCGGTGTCTGGGGAATGTAGTCTGGGGAATGTAGGGAGACTAAATTTCCCAGGAAAAAAAGGGTAGGGGGAGCAGTTGGTGACTGTCCAGTCAGTCTCCTTTACAGCCCTTCTGGAAACTTCCAAACCATGGACCCCAGCAGCCAAATGGAACATCGTGTAGCACCCAAGAGCACCGTGCTCCTGCCCCACACCAGGCCTTGACTAGTACTGCCTTCTCAGTGTTGCAGTGAATCCTGTAGCAGATGATGATAGTTTTTACCAAATTTCTGAAACCTTCCAATGCCAAGTTTATACAGGGTCTCCATTCAGTTAAATGCAAAAGGGAAAAAAGAAATATCTTTAATAATTTACAATTTAGTGTGTGCTGCCAAGAGGCCTTTAAAATGAAGATACACATGTTCTGACTTTAGAAACTGCAAGGCAAAGGAATTTGTGTAAATATCAAGGTCAAAGTAGTAACTAAAAAATGTGGTTGTAGAATATAAAAGAGTAAATAATTCAGTACATTTTCTAAATCAAAGAGCACAAAGAAACCTCAAGAAGTCATTTGGCCCAACTCTGTACTTCTGAGAAGGCTCAGACTGAAATCACCCCAGACTGGCAGGGGTCTGGGTTGGGAGGTCAGAAGGAGTGAAGTCAGGAAAGTGGGCCAGGGAGTATGATCTGTTCTGTTCCAAGATCTGTAGGCTGGAGAAGGTTGTGTAGACTTTTCCAAAGTGTCTGAGTCCCCAAAACATCTCCACATAGCCAACACTCTCAATACTAAATTCTGCTGGGTGCCTTACACCTGGAAAACCTGCTATCTTCTGACTTTGAGGAAGAGCTAAAGGTTGGGGAAACTTCTGGGCCTCAATCATATCCCAAAGAAAGGTACACCTCAAGACTTCTGTCTGTCCTATTGGGCTGCACTGTTAGGTTAGCAAGTGGCAGCCCTCTGGACTACTCGTCTTGGAATCCTAAAACTGAGCATGAACCAGTATGTCTCCCTACTGTCAGCATGTACCTCAGTACATCTGATGTCCTGATGCCCTCCAAACCTAAATTTTGAAGAGAGGAAATCAAGATCCATGTGTCTATGCATACCCCATGTGCTAGAGCCTCCTCTGGTCTGCACAGTCCCTCAGGGCCAGAAGGAGCTAGCCCTACTATCTCCCTCTCCACTCGAGCCTCAAAACTTGGTGTTAGAGGTAGGCAAGAATTTCTTGTTTACACTATCAGAGGAGCTCTAACTACCATGTTCTAACTACTCCACCATCCAAATGTCATGCAAACAAGGGCAAATGACTTCTCTCTCTTGCTCTGGGACAGTAAACTTCTAGACTCAGGCCAGAGATGGAGAGCTAGGGAACACAATTTAGGGACATATTTATATTCAGCGTTTTAATATTTTTAAAATGTATTTTATTGATAATACTATTACAGTTGTCCTGTTTCTTTTCTCCCCTTTATTTCCCTCTGCCCTGCACCAACCCCCCACCAGCATTCTCCCAACCTAGTTCACTTCCATGAGTTGTACATATAAGTTCTGTGGCTTCTCCATTTCCCATACTATTCTTAACCTCTCCCTATTTGGTACCTACCATTTATGCTTCCTATTCCCTGTACCTTTTCCTCCATTCTCCCCTTACCCCTCCCCAATGATAACTCTCCATGTGATCTCCATTTCTGTGATTATGTTCCTATTATAGTTGTTTGCTTAGTTCGTTTTTGTTTTTAGGTTCAGTTGTTGATAGTTGTTTGTTGTCATTTTACTGTTCATATTTTTGATCATCTTTTTCTTAGATAAGTCCTTTTAACATTTCATATAATAAAGGCTTGGTGATGATGAACTCGACTTCATCTGGGAAACAATTTGTCTTCCCACTCCAAATGATAGCTTTGCTGGATAGAGTAATCTTTGATGTAGGTCCTTGCCTTTCACGACTTGGAATACTTCTTTCCAGCCCCTTCTTGCCTGCAAAGTCTCTTTTAAGAAATCAGCTGACAGCCTTATGGCAACTCCTTTGTAGGTAACTGTCTCCTTTTCTCTTGCTGCTTTTAATAGTATCTCCTTATCTTTAATCCTGGGTAATGTAATTCTGATGTCCTTTGGTGTGTGCTTCCTTGGGTCCAACTTCTTTGGGAGTCTCTGGGCTTCCTGGGCTTCCTGGAAGTCTATTTCCTTTGTTAGATTGGAGAAGTTCTCCCTCATTCTTTTTTCTAATAAATTTTTCATTTCTTGCTCTTCCTCTTCTCCTTCTGGCATCCCTATGATTCACATGTTGGAATGTTTTAAAGTTGTCCCAGAAGTCCCTAAGCCTCTCCTCATTTTTCTGAATTCTTATTTTTTCTTTTTTTTTTCTGGTTGAATATTTATTTCCTCCTTCTGGTCCACATTGTTAATTTGAGTCCCTGTTTCCTTCTTGTCACTGTTGGTTCCCTGTACATTTTTCTTTATTTACTTTGTATAGCCTTCACTTTTCCCTCTATTTTGTGACCATACTCAACCATTTTTGTGAGCATCCTGATTACTAGTGTTTTGAACTCTGCATCTGATAGGCTGGCTATCTCTTCATCCCTTAGTTCTATTTTTGTAGCTTTGATCTGTTCTTCATATGGGCCATATTTCTTTGTCTTGGTGCACACATTATGTGTTAAGCGGCAGAGACTTAGGTATTTGCAGGGCAGGGCAACCCACAAGGCTGCATTGTGGTATTGTATGTGGGAGAGAGGTTTGAGAGGAAAAAAATGCTGCTTGCTCACCTATCTGCTGGCTTTCAATCACTTACAAGCAAATTGAGCCCCTCTGGTGCTGATTCCCAGGTGGGTGGGTTTGTGTGCATTCTAGGACCCTGTGGATCTCTCCAACAAACTCTCCTGTGAAGCTGGGAGTTTCTCCCACCTCTGCCACGACCTTCACAGATTTTTACAGTCAGAGGTTTTGAGGCTTTATTTCCCCTGGCTGGAACCCTGGATTTTGGGGTCTGTATTGCTCCCCAGTTGTTACTCCTGGCTTATCCACATGCAAATGTGAGACTGCCCTGTCTGCCAGCCACTGTCTCGCCTGGTCCACCAGCTGCCACCTTACTGTGAGTATTCTTCACCCCAGCTGCTCATCTCTGCCCCTCCTACCAGTCTGGACGAATGTTTCTTCTTTAACTCCTTGATTGTTGGACTTCCATTCAGTTTTATTTTCTGGCAGTTCTGGTTATTGTTTTTTAATTTATTGTTGTCCCTCTTTTGGTTATGTAAGGAGGCAAGTGTATCTACTTATGCCTCCATCTTGGCCAGAAGTCTCAGTGTTGTAGTATTTACAAAACATTTTATTTCACTAAGTAGCAAAGTCTGGACTCAAATAAAGTTCTGTCTGACTGAAGTTTTTGCACTTGAAGAAGTCATTCTTTAACTTCCCTGTTCAAGGTCAGCCTTGCTTTATAATGTATTTTCCAGCTTTAAAATTTCATTTTATTGTAATTTAATTAAAACTTTTTGAGGATACATTAAAGATTCCCTTCTATGTTCCTGCTATGGTAGAATTAGCTCAGCTCTCAAGAAGATTTACATTCTTTGGGGTTTTTGCTGGCCCTGGTCTTCAACTTGGAACTTTTACCATAGTAAAGCAAATGAACTGTCTTGGAATCTCTTTTTAAAATTTATGTATTTATTTAGTTAGTTAGTTAGTTAGTTAGGTTTTTTTTTTAGAGCGTGGAGAAATGAGGGAGAAAGAGAGGGAAAAAAACGTTGATCAGTTACCTCTAGTACATGCCCTGACCTGGGACTGAACCCACAACCTAGGCATGTGCCCTGACTGGGAATCAAATCCAAAAACTTTTGCTTTGAGGATGATGCCCAACCAACTAAGACACACTGGTCAGGACCCTCTTCGAATCTCTTACTTTGAGTGTGACATCTGTTTCCTATTAGAATCCTGACTGATAGGAAGTACCATGTTTTGCCATGTATAATGTGCTCCCATGTACAATATGCACCAAGGTTTTTGGCCAAACTTTCGGGAAAAAAATCTTTCATTTTAATTTTTTATTATTTTTTATTTTTGTCAACTTTATATGTATTTTACTTTTTATTATATTTTATAGATTATGCTATTACAGTTTTCCTGATTTTTCCCTCTTTGCTCCCCTCTCCATCCCCTCAAGCAATCCTCCCACCCTTTGCATGTCCATGAGTCATAAGAGTAAGTTCTTTGGCTACCTCTTTTCCTATACTGTACTTCACCTCCCCAGGGCTATTCTGTAACTACCTATCTGTACTTCTTAATCCCCTTAGCCCTCACCCACTCTCCCACAGGAACCCACCCATCTCTCTGAAACTAGAAAAGCCAGTGTTCATGCTGCCTGTCACTTACCAGACCCAATAAGCAGAGATAGGCTTTGAATCTTTATGGGCACTTTAATCAGATGGCCCGTGATCTGAGACGACAGCAGGTTTGTGCGTTAACAGACCATCCTACATTTCCTTTCAAGCCAGCCTTTTTATAACAGAACAACATGTGGTGAGGGAGGTGGAATTCAGGGAAAATTAGATTTTAAAAAACTGCAGTATTCTCACTCTGAGTGGTCAGCTCTGCCCCAGGTGGTCATCTGTCTCTTTCTGGATCACAGCGGCTCTCAATACCACCTTGATTACTTATGGTCTTTTGTGGAGCACAATGGTCAATCACTGTGGTCTCCTAGAGTCAGAGTGGGCCGTACCTGCAGTTCCTGAAGCGATATCTTTTCACATGCTTTAACTACTAGACTTATTAACTATTACCTTAAACTAAAATTTTCCAACTCTTGAAGCAATGATCAGTTGCTTCAGTTGATCAGTTACCTCTAGTACATGCCCTGACCTGGGACTGAACCCACAACCTAGGCATGTGCCCTGACTGGGAATCAAATCCAAAAACTTTTGCTTTCAGGATGATGCCCAACCAACTAAGACACACTGGTCAGGTCCCCCATCATCTTTACCTTTAACCTTTGGCATTTTAATTATGATGTGACGTGGAATGGGCCTCTTCACATCCATCTTGTTTGGGACTCTGTGCTTCTGGGACTTGCATGTCTATCTCCTTCACTAAATTAGGGAAGTTTTCTTTCATTATTTTTTTAAGTAGATTTCCAATTTCTCGCTGTTTTCTTCTTCTGGCACCCCTCTGAAGCAAATGCTGGATTGCTTAAAGTTGTGTCACAGGCTGCTTACCCTATCCTTGATTTTTTGGATTCTGTTCTCTTCTTGTTGTTCTGATTGGTTGTTTTTTGCTTCGTTGTGTTCCAAATCATTGACTTGATTCTCGTCTTTATCCACTCTACTGTTGTTTCCCTATAAATTGTTCTTTATTTTAATTAGGGTTTCCTTCATTTCTGATTGGATCTTTTTAATGCGGTTGAGGTCTTCGTTAAGTTCCTTGAGCATGCTAATAACCAGTGTTTTGAACTCTGCATCTGATAGATTGTTTATCTCCATTTCATTTAGCTCTTTTTCTGGAGTTTTGATCTGTTCTTTCATTTGAACATGTTTCTTTGTCTCCTCGTTTTGGCAGCTTCCCTGTGTTCATTTCTATGTATTAGTTACAGCTGCTTTGACTCTGTATCTTGGTAGTGTGGCCTAATGTAGTAGGTGTCCTGTAGGGTCCAATGGCCCAGCCTCCTCTATTACCCAAGCTATGTATTCAAGGTGCACCCTTCATGGGGGCTGAGTACACCCTCCTCTTGTACTTGAGCCTTGGTTGCTGTTGGCAGATCAATGGAAGGGATTTACCCAGGCCAGTCAGCTGCAAGGATTGGCTTTGGCCACTTACCACCACCTTCCACCCTCCATGAAGGATCATCTGTGCAGGAACAAGGCAGTGGTGCTTCCACATGGTCTGCAGATGTCCACTGGGTGTGCTGGCCCTGAGGTTTCCCAGGTGGTGCAGGCCAAGGTCAGTCCCAGCCTGTGTTTTGCCCAGGGCCAACCTGCCTGAGTTATAAAGCAATCTGAGATGGCTGTTTCTTGAGCTGGGCTTGGAGATTTCCAGGCAAAGTTAAGCTGTGAATTTAGGCTGTTAGTTCCTGATTAGGGGCCCATTGAGGCCAGCTGCTGCTAGTTTGGTAGGATTTAGGAAGTTGTGAAGCATGGGACATTCATATGGAAAAGCAGTTTGGTTGGGTCCATAAGTTGGGTGGGTCCATAAGTTGGGTGGGGCAGAGTCTCTGTGGATCTCCAAGGACAGTCAAACAGAGTTAGCCAGGTTGATGGAATCTTAGATATGGCACCAATCTGCTGTCTCTGTGGGGGAAGGGCCCACAAAAAGGACAGTGGCCTCTGTTTTCCTTGATTCCAGATACCTCAGCCTCATCCTGCATATCACTGGCACCCCTCAAGCTGCCTTTCCAATGCCAGAGCGCAGAGGGAGTAAGTCTGAGTAGGTGAGTCCATGTGTGGGTTCTTTAAGAGGAACTGCTTGGGGCTCCAGAAGTTTCTTCCACTGACTCAATCCCCTCTGGTTTTTGCAGCTAAAAGGTGTGGGGGCTATCTTCCTGGGCTGTGGGGCTTGTTGTAAGGCTGGGGCTCCTTGCTCCCTAAATATCCCTCCCAGATATTTATCCACCACACATGAATATGGGACCACTTCTTTCTGTGTCTGCATCCCTCCTAACAGTCTGGATAGATGTGATTTCTTTAATTCCATAGTTGTCAGATTTCCATTCAATTCGATTTTTTCAGTTCTGCGTGATGATTATTCTATATTTTAGTTGTAATTTAGCTGTGGTTGTGTGAAGATGTGAGCCATGTCTGCCTCCGCCGCCATCTTGATTAGAAGTCTCATTTTAATTTTTTAATTCAAGTTTTTATTTATTTATGTTTAGAAAGAAAACCAATTATTGTATTCAGGATATAATTTTGCATATGGCTATTATTACTGCTTTCTAAAGTTATACTTTTAATTCATAAGCATAAATAAAAGAATTAAAAACATTTATGTAGATATGGAATTAGTACTGCCCATATATAATGCACATCCTTATTTTTCTCCTCAAAAATATAGACAAAAAAGTGTGCATTATACAGGGCAAAATGCAGTATGCAACTCAACTGCTTGAACTCAGGTAGTGGATGGCTAGCTGAGTCATCTGCCCTTCCATTAGGCAGAGTCATTGCTACCCAGCCCAGGGATTACTGGCATTTCCCAGACTTCCTAGGTTCAAGACAGACCATGTGACTGAATGTGGGCAGAGATATTCCTGCCAAGAGGTCTGGACCACAAAAATTTCTCAACTCAATTTTGGTGCTATGTTTTTGTTCCTAGTAGTATCTGAGGCTCTAGGGCAGTCCATCTTAATAATTTTGTGCTATGAATGCCTGAATCCCTTCTCAGAATATTTTCTAAATAAACTTTATATTTTGAAATGAATTTAGAGAAGTTGTAAAAATAGTGTCTTAGCCCCTTAGGGCTGCTATAACAAAATACCATTGGCTGGGTAGTTTATAAACAACAAATTTGTGTCTCACAGTTCTGGAGGTTGGGGAGTCTGGGATCAAGGTATAGGCAGATTGGGCATCTGATGAGGGCCCACTTTCTCATGGACAGTTGTCTTCTTATTGTAACCGCACATGAAAGGGTGAGGGATGTCTCCAGGGCCTCTTTTATAAGGACACTAATCCCAATCATGGGAGGCACTGATCACATCCCAAAGAACCCACCCTCTAATACCATCACCTTAGGAGTTAGGACTTCAGCATGTGACTGTTGGGAGACACATTAAGACCATTGAAATAGTAGAGAGAAGTTCTATATGCTCCCTACTCTGTTTCAGCTTCCTCTAATGTTGTCATCTTACATTACTGTGGTACATTTGCTCAAACCAAAATTGGTATGCTACTATTAACTAAACTCCAGACTTCATTCAGATTTCATCAATTTCTCCATTAACCACCTTTTTCTATTCCAGGTTCTAGTCCAACATACCATGTTGTATCTAGTTGTTATGTCTCCCCAGTCTCCTTTGGTCTGTTACGGTGTTCCAGTCTTTCCTGTTTTTATTTTTTCCATGACTTTGACAGGTACTGTTCAGATATTATGTAGAATTCTAGAATAATGTTTTAAATGTATAAAATAGGATTAAAAAGAAAACAAATCATATTGAAATATAGATATTAGAATTTTAAAAATCGTGACACAAAAATGTGTGGTTTTTATTAACATATTAAATAGCTAGATCTAGTGATGGGTCTAGTAATTATCTTAATTTTTAAATACTGATGAATATAAGCATAATTTGGAGATTCTGTAACCACTGTAGTATATAACATGAAAATGTGTGTGATTTCTCTTGGTGGCAAAGTCTTGGGTACTGCTGTGATTTGTTGCCTAAGTAAATCCTAGAGAAAATAAAGATGTAAATTTTTTTTCATCCAAGTTTACAGATTCTCTGAATCTGTTTCCTCTATAACTGCCCTAAAAGGGATATCAGAACCACAAGATGAGAGGAAGCTGGCTCTGCTCCTGCATTATCTCCTAAATATCTGCATATAGCAGTGATTTCACTCTCAAACCATCCCCCATTGTCAAATATTGTGCTATAATGAAAGAGGTTTCGAGATTTCAAAGTATTTCTCCACTGAATGTAGTGTCTCAACCCTGTTTCAAACCCACTGCTAAATTGGAGAACTTTGTGTTTGTGAACATTCTTGGGCCAGCTGGGGCTGAGCAACAGGAGGAAAGAGACAAACAGAAAGGGGTGCCCAGGGCCTTTGGCTGCGCCTCCATGGGGAATTTCTAAGCCCTTTGCCCTGGGAGTTAGAAGGGTTCCCTGATTCTGAATGTTTCCTTTCTTGGGACTCCTAGGGCAGAGGTTGAGGCCACTTCATAGGCTTCCTAGGGCTTAACTCTATTAGTCTTTTCAGGAAAAATTGTCCTCACCCAGGTACTCTTAGATCTTAAACAAAAGCAAAAATTACCCCTAGAAAGATTAAAGCAGTAGGGTAAAGCAGGTTTTCCAAACAAGCCTTGGGGTTTGTAAACATTATTCATTCTCCTTTATGCAGCCCGGCCCGTGGATAGCTTTTCAGAAAAGAATGCAGTGACCTTTTGGAGTATCTTTCTTAAAGGCTCTGTGAGTAGTATCCTAAGAGCTGCACTCTCTGCCCCAGGGTACACCGGCACCTTCCACCCCTCCTCCTTTCACCCTCAGGCTCATTACCTTTGTCTTTGCCTCTCCTAAACTCCAGGAGCTGTTCTTGTGCCCCTGTGCTTGTTTCCTGAGCCCATTCCTTCTACCACTCACTCCTTCCACCTCCGTGCCTTTTCTCTTACAAAAAAAGGGTACTTCATTCCTTTTTCTTTAAATTGGGATATAATTCACATATCATAAAATTAATTCTTTTGAAGTGTACAATTCAGTAGTTTTTAGTATATTCACCATCTGCAACCATCATCACTATCTAATTCCAGAACATTTTCCCTCACCCTGTGAGGAAACCATATAGCCATTAACTGTCACTCCCTTTTCCTCCCACCCCCCAAACCCTGGTAATCACTATCTACTTTTAGAGATGTATGTGTGTGAAGGGAGCATTTTCCATTTATTTTCTGATCTTTCTCTTTAACACACACAGCAATTAATATCTGTCATTTCAATAAATGGTGTAAGGAAAACAAGATGATCACATGCAAAATAATGAAACTGGACTACTATCTTACACCACACAAAAATAACTGAAAATGAATGAAAGACTTGAAGTAAGACATGAAACCATAACATTTCTAGAAGAAAACATAGGTGGTAAGCTCCTTGACATCATTCTTGGCCATGTTTGTTTGTTTGTTTGTTTGTTTGTTTTTGTTTTTTGATCTGACACCAAAAGCAAGAGAAAGGAAAGCAAAAATAAATAAATGGGGCTATATCAACCTAAAAACCTTCTGCGCAACAAAGGAAACAATCAACAATGAAAAGGCAACCTACTGAAAGGGAGAAAATATTTGCAAATCATGTATCTGATAAGGGGTTAGTGTCCCAAGTATGTAAAGAATGCACGCAGCTCATAACAAAAAGCCCCAAATAATGCAATTAAAAATAAGCAGTAGATCTGAACAGACATTTTCTCAAAGAAGACATACAGATGACCAACAGGAATAGAAAATATGCTCAACATCACTAATCATCAGGGAAATGCAAAGCAAAATCATGATAAGATATAACCTCATACCTGTTAGAATGGTTATTTTAAAAAAAAGATGTACAGAAAAGTGAACAGTTGGGCACTGTTTGTGGGAATGTAAACTGGTGCAGCCACTATGGAACACAGTATGGAGATTCCTTTAAAAATTAGTGATACAACTATCATATGATCAAGTAATTCCACATCTGTACACTGTGAGTAGAGGGAGTATCCAAAGATGATTAGAAGTTTGCTAAGTTTTTGTTTTTGGAATTAATCAACTCTTCTGGAGACATCTTGAGTCATTGGCATTCTTTACACGCCAGTACTGTAAAATATAATTTAGCTTCCAAAATAGAGAAAAAGTGGAAGTGAAAAAGCTTCACACACAAAAGAAAAGGGGATAAAAAGAAACCCAGAGAAGTGGTAGAATGTCTCATTTGGGGAAAGTGCAGTTTTTATTCTTAATGGAGAACTTCTCTGTTAGAAATGTGCAAGACAAAGAGACAGGAGGAGCCGGATGATCTGATCCACGTGCCTTTATTTGAAGGTGCACTTACTAGCAGGCTGAGTCTGGGCAGACTGCAACGGTGAAGGGAAGCAAGAATGGGGTTTTTAAAGAAAAATTGAGGGGTCGTGGGGGAATAAGGGAAAGGTTCATCTCTTGTTCTTCTGAACTGTTGCCTCAGGGTTTCAGGATGTGAGTCAGGACAATGGATTAGGTAAAGGGCCGGGCGGTTCCCAGGTGCAGGAAGGTCAACCGCCTTAGTGGCTGGTGCCAGAAGTCTTGTGCAAGATAGGAGAGAGTTTCCATTAAGCCGGGAGCTATCAATCTAGTCAGGATAACCGAGTCATGAGCAGCCTGGCAGGTCAGAAAAGCTGGCCTGATCCTTTGACTCTTAACTAGAGAAACAAAAAGTTACACCCCGCATGGAGTCCAATAATTTAGTGAAATATGTTAAGACACAGCTTCCATCTCATGTTGCACAAAGGTGTGTTCTTGAAAATCAGGGTTAAAATGTAATTTTTTGAAATTAGATATTTTAGATGTTTGAAAGTTTTCTGACTTTAAAAGATCAGAATGAACCCTGGCTGGTATGGCTCAGTGGATTTGAGTGCCGGCCTGCAAACCTAAAGGTTGCCAGTTTGATTCCCACTCAGGGGACATGCTAGGGCTGCAGGCCAAGTCCCCAGTTAGGGGTGTGAGAAATGCAACCCAATTGATATATCTTTCACACACTGATGTTTCTCTTCCTCTCTTTCTCCCACTTTTTCCCTCTCTCTAAAAGTAAATAAATAAAATCTTTTTTTAAAGTGTGCTTTTTTAAAAAACAAGAATAATCTCTGAGTAGAATCCTTCTCACAGGTAATAGACAGTAGGGGTCTTAGCCTGCTCCACTGTACTTAGAACACAACTTAAGTCAGATATTTTATTTCAAATAATAAAGATTTGAGTTCTTGTTACTTTTCTGTATAGCCTGAATCCTCATGTGAAATTATGGAACATGACAAAAGATGAGATAAAATATATCTAAATAGAGCTTGGTTTCCTTTATCCTAAAACATTTTACATCTGGGCTTAGTGGGTTGGGGAATCTTAAATTTAAGCCCTTCTGACCACTTATAAGTGTGATATTTCAGGCATTATCCCATATTCCCTCCAGGTTTTATGTATTGTGCATTCACTGCAGCTCTGTGATGGAAGAATAAGGTCATCAAATCATCAATCACAAATGTAACTTAGAAGTAATTTAATATGTGTGCTGCTATTGTTCTAGAAATGGAGCAAAATTAAACTGTCTTCTACATCTCTCCCTTTAGGAACTCATATTAGAAATAAGCAAAAGAAAATATGCTAGGCTTTAGTTTAATAACCTTTGGCTTTCAAATAGAGTTACTGACATTAATCAATTAATCTGCATGTGCCCTGAGGTCTGGGTTCTATAGAGATCATGTCACTCCTCCTGGTCGTCAGGCATCATGGTCAAGATCAGCTGGTTCCCCACTGGTGCTGATTCGAAGGTTTGAATCCCAGATAAATGGGAGTTGATTATTTCTCTTAAGAGTAATTTTTATCTCTGGAACATTAGCCTTTCTACCCCCAATCTGCTGAGACATGACTTTTACTCTTTTGACCTACATATGGTGTCTGTGTTGCTTGTTTGCTTATTGATTTATTTAAATAAAGTGTTTGCTTTTTTTAACTCCTAAATTATGGGAGAAAATCAATAAGCCATGAGATTGACAAAACTATTTTGTTCAACTGATTTGGTTCTTTAATTGAAGTCAATAACTTTCAATGTAATAACTTACCAGAAAAAATTATGGATATTTATGTAACTGGGTCTTTTATGGCATTATCACTAAAACAGAGGCTTAAAGGACAAGAAAACTGATGCATCTAAGTACATTAAATTTAAAAACTTGTGCCTGTCAATACATCATAACCAAAAATTAAGAGGCAAATTAATTTAAAAAATATATCTTTATCATATATAATAAAGGGATTTAATCATAAAGAGCTTTCAAAAGCAATAGTAAAAATGTATGTTCTTAGTCTACACTAAGAACAGAAATAGGTAATTCACAAAAGAAAAAATACAAACATCAAATTAATGAATAAACAAAAATTCAAAGTGACTTTAAAATAATGAGATTGCATTTTTACTTTGTAAATAAATTATTCAATATATTTTTTATGGCTACTGTGTGGCAGGTTGTATGCTAGGTACAGAATGTAGAAAAATGATGTGAGGGAAAATGGACATTTAATACAATGTTGGTGGGAATATAAGTTAGTACAACATTTCTAGAGAGTAATTTGGGAATGTGTATTTAAAACTTTTGACCTAATAATTGTACATCTAAAAATAATCAAGAATATTTCCAAAGATTTAACTAGCTTGTTGTGCTTTACACTATTTTTTAAAAATAACAAACCAAAACATAATGTCAGTTTCAAATGATAGAGATTGGTTAAATGCATTGATAACATCTAAGCTGATCAAATAATATACAGTTACTAAAGTTCATGCTGAAAAACAAACATATACTTAATAGTAAGACATAATATAAATATTAACTTTTTTAAAAGATTTTATTTATTTATTTTTAGAGAGGGAGAAAGAGAGAGAGAAACATCAATGTACGGTTGCTGGGGGCCATGGCTTGCAACCCAGGCATGTTCCCTGACTGGGAATTGAAACTGCAATGCTTTGGTTCGCAGCCCCAGCTCAATCCACTGAGAAAATATTATCTTGATTATGTCAATAAAAATAGTACATGAGATATATGCACAGAAAATATTTAAAGGGATATGTGCCAAAATATGAACAGTGTTTATCCCTATCTCTAAGTAGTAGATTATGAGTGATTCATTTTCTCAGAGCCTGGCATTGCACCTACAGATTGCGCAGTGTCAAAGAATGTGTCTTTGTTGATTGCTTTGTTTGATTGCTATCATAGGAGACAATGATGGCTTTTTACCCCACATCCATTTCCCTTTCTCTCCTTCCTGGAAATTCCAATTTTATTCAGGTTCCCACACTCTTTTAAGAAGCCTTACAGTTCGGGGAGGATAGCCCCAGTCCTAGTCCCAGCAATAATTCCTGATTGGACCAAAGTCTTAGACTCTGAACAAGTGATTTTCAACCTTTTTCATTTCATGGTACACATAAACTAGTTACTAAAATTCTGCAGTGCACCAAAAAAGAGAATTTTTGCCAATCTGACAAAAACTGGGTGTAATTTTGATTCATTCACACTGGACGGCTGTCGTTCTGTTGGCTGTTGTCATTTTTTTATTTGACATCTAAGGGAAAAGAGGTCAGTGCTCCTAAATAGTCAAGTATTGCATGTTTTAAAATTCTTGCAGCACACTGGTGTGCCTCTTGTGGTACACTAGTTGAAAATCACTGCTCTAAGCTAATCTTAGTTATACCAGTCCCCTTTAAAGATGGGTATGTGATCCAATATTAGTCTGAAATATGAGAGGTCTACAGGAAAGAAGGAAGGCTTCTAAGCAATTTTTTTCTACTTGTGGTTGTTATGTTCAGATGGGAAACCTAAAACTGCCAAAGTCACCTTGGATCATGAAGAGAACCAGCCTTAGAATGAGGTGGTCACTGAAGACAGCAGAGTGGAGAGTTGGGAGGCATCTAGCTCTTTGATGGTACCTTTAAGCTACTGATTCTACTGTTCTGAGAGACTCCTTATTTCTTGACTTTTTTGCTGTGGGATAATACATTTCCTTACTGTTCAAGTTTATTTGAATTGACAGTTTTGTATCTTGCAGCAAAAGGCATCCTGATCATACAGTACATGCTAGACAAAATGGAGTTTGGCAATCTTCCTGTACAGAATTTTGTTGTAGCTTAACTTCCAGGAAGAAGGAGGGAAAAATTAGGACCCAAAGGTTGTCCAAAACAGAACAGGGTCTCCTAGAATTTGAGGAACTAAGGAATTGATAAAAATATGTTTTGGTGATATCTTCTTTGATCAGAACATGATAAAAGGAATTAATGTTTTATTCTCCATCTAATTAAATAACTATTTCATATTTTTAAAGTCTTTCTTTTAGATAAAACTTGATTTTTGTTTGACAAAAGTGTTCGAGGCAAATATAATTTTTGATTTCCAAAATTTAAAAGTAACTCACTAATTATTTAAAGTTTTATTCTTTTCTAAATCTTCTAATACACTTGTTTTTGTTTTAAGATTTTACATTTATTTATTTTTAGAGAGAGTTGGGAGGAAGGAGAAAGAGAAGGAGGGAAACATCAATGTGTGGCTGCACCCTGTGTGCCCCCAAATGGGGACCTGGCCCACAACCCAAGCATGTGTCCTGACTGGGAATTGAACCTGTGACCCTTTGGTTTGCAGGCCAGCACTCAGTCCACTGGGCTACACCGGTCAATGCCCAATACATCTGTTTTTGAAGCACACCATTGGGAAACTATTCCAAATTATAAAATTTTACTTTCATGTAGCTAAATCTTTGAAGTAATCACATTGTGATTCAACGTAATTTGCTCATGAAATTTATATAGAAATAGGTAATTTTATAGAAATCTATCAAAACAAGATGAAGATTGATTATTTGGTTAAAAGTTTTAGAGGAATCGTTCAACATTAATATCTTATTTATTTTGTTAGTAGAAAATGCAGTTATGTGAGCTTAACTTCTTTTTATTTGATATTCCTTAGTTTCTATTGCCTTTTTGATAGCTGTTAGTATTAGTTACTGATAATTCCTTTTTATCATTCACAAAATACAGCTTGAGACTTTTGCTCAGAAAGAAAGGCTCAGGTATTAATGAACAACTTAATTATTTCAAGGTCAGGTTCTCTATTCATATGAGTTTTCAGCTCTTGATTTTAACTACAGTAATTACTGTATGCCTTTTTTGATCATTTTGTTGGCTACTCATTTTAAAACCTGTTTTTCATAACTAGTGATATTAAAGTTTAGCATTTGAAAATTTCAGTGTTTCTGTGCATTGTTTCTGGACTTGGCTTAATTTTTGAAATTTAAAGCCATTGGTTAATGATCAGAGGTCTCTGATGTGGTCCTTTATGACACTTCTTGACCCTTGTCCATAGAGACACACCTGACCCTTCTATCTGTTGTACGCTCACTCTTATTAATTACGCTCACTCTATTAATTGTAGCTTCACTCTTCTCTCTCCACCTAGGAAGTGGAGCTTTATAGGCATTACCTGCAATCTACAAACAGATCATTAGGCAATATTAGCATTTTTTTATAAACAACAAATTACTGGAACATTCCTCCTGTCACATCATCACACTGACATCGAATGATGCCTCATGACTCCCAGTGAAAAACATTACAATATCTTACAATGCACTGGGAAACAAAAAGGAAAGGACAAAAAAAAATGAAGTCATCCCACTCATATTGCAAAATAACCCTTGTTGGGACAGTAACTTAACCTCTCTATGCCTCAGTTCTCCTTACATACAAAATGAAAGCTACAAAGTCTCATGAAAGTATTTGTAAATTTAACATTATTGTTTTGAGAGCTTCTATTCAATAAGATAAGACAATGGGCCTGGAAAAACAGGGAGAGAAGCAAATATGGAGGGCCTAAAATCAATGGCTAAGGAGCTGGATTTTTATGCATGGAGACTCATAAAGAATATTGCAAATATCCAGAGGAGAGATCCTGAGGGTAATTGTTGTAGAAGGGCATTGGGATGAACAGGACCAATTTAAGAAGTAAGCAGATAGTCAATTACAGAAGCAATAAGATATGTTTACTAAATGGTGTGATGAGGGAGGGGCAGGATTTGAATAGGACTTTGAGGTTTTCAGCCTGAACATCTGAAGATGCCATTAATTGAAGGGAAGCACAGGATTGCGTGTATGTATAAGTAAAGTGGTATGATGTTAAGGAATGGTTTTGTTTTGTTGTTTGAAGTGAATGTGGACACCCGTATGTTGTTACACAGCTGGACAGTTAAAGTAGGTCTGGGACATTTCTTGCTATAAAGGAAAGTAATACTCTTGTAATGCCAGCAGTTCATTTTTATAGTGCTCAACCACCCGTGCCCTTAACTCTCAGGTACTTATTACCTCACCAGCAGTAAAAACTTGATTACAGCCAGATTGCTGTGTGAAGGCCCTTGATTCCCGCAACTACTCTGGCAAAATATTAATTGTGATTAATTATCCTGTAGCACAATACAAAGATTAGATGATTTATTGTGGCTTCTGGAGGGCGCTTGCTTGGTTTTTCTCTGCAGCCGTCAGGCAGAGAGAACTGGACAGCTCCCGGTGTGGCGGTAAGTTCTTCCTGCGTCAGAGCGAGTCTGCCACTAGACGCACCCAGGCGTGAGTGAGTCCCGGCCTACTGGCCCTCCGACTTGGGTGCGTTGACCTTGGACACAGTGCGGCTCCTTCCTTCTTCTGCCTCATGGACCCCAGCCCCCTGCGCCCAGGCGGGGCGGGGCTGCTCCGAGGCCCCGCCCCCTCCAGCAGCCGTCTGCTCCCTCTAGATTCCCCGGTGCAGTGAGCGCCTGCGCTGGCCCTTGCCTTGGAGCAGCCATGATGGTGGGTGTTCTCTAGCAGCGCTGAGCCCCTGGCGCGCGGTGGGGGCGGTGGGCGCGGGGCAGGCGTGGGGGCCCCCACCGGCCTGGCACTAATGTCTCCCTTTATGTCTTCCTCACTCCATCCTCTCTCCGGGTGCCGGGCCCTATCGATCCCGCAGGAAGGCCTGGACGACGGCCCCGACTTCCTCTCGGAGGAGGACCGAGGAGTAAGTTCTGCCTCTTAGCTTGTGGGATCCTCCCTCCCCGCCCTTGGACTTGGGGTGTGGTATGCGGGAGGGCCCTGGCAGCGCTGCACCCCTTCCAGCAGGCCTCCTTTCGGTTTCCTCACCGTAGTACCACGCACCGCCCTCCTGCAGGCCTTCCTCCTTCGGGGACCCGCAGCCGCTCTTATCCCTGACCCCAGCTCGGACTCTGTGGTGGAATTCCTCCCCTTCCCAGCTGGGGTGCAGGTGGGGAAGTGGAATCTGGAGTCGGACCCTGACCTTCTTCCTTCGCCACTTTGGGGGCTATGAAAACCCATCTTCAGACCTTCCGGGCGGCACCCTCAATGTCCCCTGTGGATCTCAAATCCGCTCCCGCCCACCCTTCATTCTTTCTGTAACATAATAGTACAGGTTTGTTCTTAATTATTCTTTGCGAGAGATATTACAGTCACCGAATCTTAACTCTTCTCCAGTATCCTACCATATTTTCCAAGTGCTTATAGCCCACAGTATGTAGCCCACATTACTTAATATCCAAAATAAACACCTTTTGCAGAGTTACCTTGGTGTTATTTTGAGGCAAATTGCATTCCACTTCAGAAAGGACGTTCGGGGCTGCGATTTCTTCCTCCCACTCTTTCCCCCCATTTGCCTTGGCTGAAGGGTGATAATCTTTATAGTGCCTTGTACAAGTGAGCACTTGAAAAATACTGATATATGGTGATTGAGGCTCAGCAAAGTTCCATGATTCCCTCACATTTAACAGCCTGCACTTCAGTTTTCCATTTTGCTTTTACTTATTCATCTTAGGTAATGTGAGAGACCCATCTATTAGTCGATTTTTGGCAGATAATAAATATTCTTTTAGAAATTTTTAAAAATAAGATATAAGGTAGTATTCTCTAATGACCTTTATAAAGCTTTCAAATGCTAAGACAGATGCAGATGGTGCTGCATACTTTTACTTGATAAATGATGAATTAATTTCTCAGTTTACACAAAAGCACCATTTAAAATTTTTAGTTAGTGCAAAAACATAGGATTTGTGGTTATTTCTAAAAGTTGTAGTTTCTGATTAATTTTAAAATGTGTGTTTGTGCAAAAGTGTATATGTATCTTCTGGGATAAGACAGTAGACTTGCAAGCTGTATTTTGAATTTTAAGTAGGGGAAACCAGCAGAGTTCTTCAGTGAAAGGAAACTAATTGATTATAACACCAACTGAGTTTTCTAAATATAAAGCATATGGCCTTTTCTTATTATTTTTTTAATCCTCACCAATGATATGTTTTTATCGATTTTTGAGAGAGAGAGAGAGAAACATCTATGTGAAAGAGAAACATTAATTGGTTGCCTCCTGTATGCATCCTGACTGGGATCAAACATGCACAATCTTTTGGTGTATAGGAGGATGCTCCAACCAACTGAGCCACCCGGCCAGGGCTGGCCTTTTCTTTTTTTAGATAACAACTGTGGCTTATTTTTGTGGTCTACCAGGAAACAGGATTGGCTTCCTTGTAAAAAATCTGACTAATGTTCAGTAAAAGTATTAATTTTTTAGTATTTATGTTGATAATAGAGTATTTTCCAGTAAACATTTGTGTTCCTGGCTTTATGCCTTTGGTAAGAATTACTTATGGAACCGAAACCATTTAAGTAATGTGTCCAAAAATGTTTTTCATGTATGATAAAATTAAAGGGAGAGGAGGACAAAGAACATGCCTGACCAAGAGGTTCTTGTAGAATCTTGTGGTTGAAAGTTTTAATGCAAAAATGGAAAACATTGCCATATATTAGAAAGCATTTAGAAGACCATGATGAATATGGGTGCATGTCCAGATCTTTCTTATTTTTGACCTGTGGAATAGGGTGAATCATAATAATTCTAGCTGGGCACTGTCTAAGCATTTTTTTATTATATTGTCTCATCATCCTTGTGAAGATTTTAATATTGCTGTTTTACAGATAAGAAATCTGAACCTCAAAGAAAGTAAGTCTCAGGTCACATGGCCAGTGTAGGAGTAGGAAAAGTGGACTTCAAACCTATGTTTCTTTATTTTTTGAAGATTTTATTTATTTATTTTTAGAGAGATGGGAGAGGGAGAGAAACACTAATATGTGGTTCGCTCTGGAGCGCCCCTACTAGGGACCTGGCTGCAACCCAGGCATGTGTCTTGAACTGGGAATTGAACCTGCGACCCTTTGGTTCACAGGCCAGCACTCAATCCACTGAGCCACATCAGCCAGGCTCAAACCTGGGTTTTTGACATCAGAGCCAGTGCATGTATTTCTCAAAGTGGCCTTGAAACACTTGCATCAGAATCACTTTGGGTGTTAGAAAAACAAGTTTCTGGCTCTGTGCCCTAGTAAATCAGGCTCTTGAAGGGGGAGGAGGACAGAAGACTACTTTTTAAACAAGAACCCAAGAAGATTCCATTGTGCCCTGGAGTTTGATTACAGCTGCACAAAGTTATCCTGCTATTTCCTCATTTCAGGAATAGAAATAGCTAGCCTTTTAAATTTCCTTGTATTGTGCTTGTTCTGATAGAAATAGATTGCCATAATGAGAACTTTTAGATATTGCACTTATAGTTTAGATTACCTTGGTCAGCCTTTTAATAGAGTCTTGGTAGAGAAAAAGCATGAAGTGCACATTTGATATGAATTGCAGAGGGAATGGTATGGATTCAAAAATAATGATATAAGCATTTCATTCAGAGCAGCAAGTAAGCAGAATTAAAGTCAATATGTTTAAATACATTTTTAAGGAGCTTTAGATTTTCATCATGATATTTGAGATAGAGAATCTTACAGCCTTAATAAAATATTGTTTTGTGAGAAACTTAAAAGACAGACTTTAAGAATACACAATATTGAAAATTATTGGCCACTTTTTAATCTCTTCAGCCATACCTTTACATAATAGGGTATTTTTCCCCAAACAAATAAACATTATTTAGGAAACAAATGAGCCCTTTGAACTGGACACATTTGCTCTGATGTGCCTATTAAATAAGAGTGGTGGGTGCCAGTGTGATGTCATGATTCTCTTAGCATTTGATTTGAATTTAAGTATATTGTTTCAAAATTACTTCAGGTGGAGTAGCCACACGTCTTCTGGACTCCTAGCCTTGTTCCTCCCTCTGTATTCCTTATCTTCATAATGTCATAATTTTCCAGTTGTGCAAGCAAAAAAACCTCAGAATCATATCTTCTATCCCCATAGCAGAACATGCACTGAGGCACCTCAGAAATGTCATGTATCCTGTCTTTCATTTGCATGGCCCCAGTTAAGGTCCTTACCTGTCATTGGTCGGTGTCCAGTCTTACTACTTCCCAATCCAGGCTTTGCAAATCATATAGCTCCACTAGTCAGAAGGACTTAATGGACCCAATTCTTTTTGCAACAAGGCCCAAATTCCCTAGGCTAGAATTAAACACCATTCATAACCCTTTCAAGGCTGACTTCATTTCTCAGTATTTTCTCCAGACACATACTTCAGGCATACTCTAGTCTACTTGTCACTGCCCAGACACCTCTTTTTGCACTTTGTTGTCTGCTTTATGCATGGTTTTCAGTGTTGTGGAGTGCTTTATTTTTTTCCTTAATTTTTTTTTCCTCTTGAAATTTGACTTATCTTTCAAGACTTGGCCTAGATGTTTGCATTTTCTTTTGTACCTGCACAGCATTTAGCTTGAACATATTGTACACTTACTGGTAGTTATTTTAGATAAAAATGTGACATAGATTCTGTTGGCAGAGGAAAATTCTTGTCTTGTGACCATCACAGTGTAATGAGGGACTTAAGTGCAATAGGAGCACAAAGGAGAGAGTGCTTAACTTTGTTGGAGGCGGAATAGTGAAGATAAAATGATAACTATACACTGATAAAACATTTACTGCATGTCAGGGACCTTCCATATATTAATTCTCATCCCTGCGAAGTAGCTGCTACTATTATTCCTACTTTGGAAAGGAAAGCTGGGGTAGCACAGATTAGCTAGCCCAAGATCACATAGCCAGTACAAACTGGAATCAAACTCAGGCATTCCAACTCCAAGTCTTGGGCTCTTAACCACCATGCTATAACCTAATGGAGCGAAGCCTTAAATGGTTGATCAGGAATTTTGTAGGTTCTCAGGGTAGAGGAATGCTTGCCTGCAGTGAGCATAGCATGTGTAGATAATTTGGTCCTACCTGGAGCACTTGTTCTTACTGGAAGCAGGGTAAATATTAATACTATATAAAGGATAAAGTGCATAATGATAAAGGCTCCAGGCAGGGGAGACCTTCTGAGGTATTTTAACCTGGAAAGATTTATGCCCAGGTGAAATAGCATTGTAAATTACTCTGATGTTGGTGGTGGATTTATTCTTCCTTTTAGAAAGCAGAGAAACCAGTCAGTAGGTATTGCAACAGTGCAAATGAGCTAGAACTAAGGCAGTGGAAGAGGGGATGGAGGTTTAGGAGATAGAATTGACAGGGCATAATGACTGAATAATACATGAACTGGGCATAGGAGAAGGAGAAAATGAGGGATGTAGAAGAACAGAGTTAGAAAGTAGATAATAAGTTTGGTTTCAGATATGCTGACTTTCAAGTACCTATGAGGCATCTGATCTCTTCCCTGCTAAACTAGAATGTCAGGTCTGTAAGGGTGAGGATTGTGTCTTTTCATTGCTCTATCGCTAGCACTTAGGATAGTGGCTGGCACATTGAAGGCATTCAGTTTAATTGAATACACCCAGGTGGGTATGTCTGCTTGGTAACTTGAAATTGTGAATAGGAACTTAGAATACGAGTTTTGAGTTGAAGATACAAATTTAGGAGTTATAGTCAAGAATGGCTGAGATTTCCAAGGCTAGATAGCACCCAGGGGAAACCAACATTTAAGGTCCGAGGGGAAGAAATAGGCTAGTTGGCAGGACTGGAGAACATAGGAGCAGAATGAGAGGAGTCCCCAGAAGTTAAAAGAGTTATAAAGGAGTGGCTGGAATGATCACCAACGCAGAATAATGCAGTGAGGTCAAAAAGATTGAAGAATAACTGGATTTGGAAATTAGGTACTCACTATGTGAGGGTTTTGTGAGATCAAGGCTACCTTGTGAGAGAAGTGTATGAGCAGGTCCTGGAGCAGACAGAAAGATTAAATGCTCAGGTGGACAGACATTTCAGCCCTCCACAGGACACCACTTCTGAGAATGTGGAGGAGATGATGAGGCTAGATTTACTTGTGGAAAGGTTTATTGATGTGTCTGAGTGAAAAACAGCTGCTAGTGTTTGTTTCTTTGGGGTGTGGGAAGCCAGGTCACTTGTTGAGCGTGGGGATGGAAATGTGGTAAAGGTTTGAGGTGGTAAAAGTTCGGAGTAGTTGCTAAAGGAATCAGAAGGGGAGCTGGTGGGGAGTGGTGGGAAAATGGAGACAACTGTACTTGAACAACAATAAAATAAAGTTATGAAAAAAAGGAGAGCTGAGTAGATGTGCTCTGGATTGTTGAATAGTTATAAGAGCCTAATGTAATTTGGAGACACTTAATTTACAGTATAAATAATTATGACTTTTCTCTAGCCACACTCAGCAGCTCAAAAAGAAAACGTTAATGGTCATCTAATCCTGAGTGTGGGAATTTGCCAGCCAGGTATGGCAGAAGAGCAGTGTGAGTTGATAGGACTAGTAAGAAAGGTGTTGTAGTGACATGTGAGTGGACTGGAAAAGAAGGGAAGCAACAAGGGGGTTAACAGACTGGAAGTACATGGAAAGGTCACAGGACTAGAGGGATTGATAAGGTAAAATTGTACAGATAGTAAAAGTGGTGAGAGACTATTTTATTACACAATATTGTCTGCCTCACTACAAATAGATTTCTTGAAGGCAAAGTGGTTTTTTTGTTTGTTTGTTTAGCTTACACCCTCCATAATGCCTAGGACAGTTGTTTGCAAATAACTGCTAAAAAAAAGTTTATTGAATAAAGTCATATTAGTATATTGTCTAAAGAGTAAAGGGTTATATATATACTGTCAGTAATATAACTTTGACTTGGAGGGAATGCATAGCTAAATACCATCAGTACTACTAATGTACTGGTAATGTTTTATTGTTTCTGGTATGGTCTGTGAGGGGAAATCTGGTTGCAAACACCAGTTGTGACTTTTCTCTAGCCACCTTCAGCTTCTCAAAATGTAAGAGCAAAGTTGATGGTACAGTTGATCCTAAATGTGGGACTTTGCAAGTCACTTATGGCAAAAGAGCAATGGGAGTTGATGAAACCAGCAGGAAAGACATTGGAATGACCTATCATGTGACCCCAGAAAGTTTTGTTGTACCTGGTGTGGTATATGAATGGCAATCTGGTTGCAAATACCAGTTTCCAGAAAATGTATGTGTAATCAACCATTGGTTTGACTGCTGGGTGTACAGAAGATAGAGTAATAATGTAAATGATATATTACAGGACTTCAGAAATCATAACTGCTCTAGGAGTTAAACAAGTACTGGGCCTGAAATAGTGAAATTAATGGAATTTACTTCTGTCTGTAGCATGGATTTTTGAATTGATAGTATCATTACCTGAAAATACTTTCTTAGCCTTGTTATGGCTACCACTTTTCTTTCTACTCATCCTTTCCATTCAACAAATATTTGTTGAGGGCTCTCCCTGGGAATATAGCAATGAACAAAACGAACAAAAATCTTTGTCTTCATAGAACTGACAATCTAGTCAGGGAAGACCATTAAAAAACAATACATAAGATATAATAGATGGTGAACAAGTGCTATGAAAAATGAAGGGAGGGCTCAGAATTGTTGGGGGGGTGGGACGTGAGTTGCAGTTTTAGATAGGGTCACCAGGCAAAGCCTTCTTGAGGTGACATTTTAGTGAAGACTTGAAGGAAATGAGGGAGTGAGCCATGCAGATAGGCATCTGGGGCCAAATGTTCCAGGTAGAGGGAACAGTAAGTGCAAAGACTGCTGAAGTGGCAGCATGTCTGAGTTCAAGGGACAGGCCATATGAGCCAGAGGAGTAGCAGCTTAGTCTGAGACTCCAGATACAAGCTGCTACCATAGCAGCATGTCAGATGCAAATTATATAGGGCCTGTTGATCCACTGTAAGGACTCTGGCTTTTCTCCAAGCAAGAACCTCTTAGATTTTGAGCAGATGAATAATTTCTAATTTAATGGATTGTTCTGGTAGCCCTCTCTATAAGGGATAGATTGAAGAGGGAAAAGGGCAGAAGCAAGAGATCAATTGGGAGGCTGTTGTAATAGTAATTTTTCTTTACTTTTTCCTCTGTTATCCATCCATCTTTATATATTTGCTTTTCTGGCAAAAGATAAACTAATTTTAGAAATGATTCTAAGGTAGATACTTTATTTTTTTGTAAATTAAAGATTTTATTTATTTATTTTTAGAGAGAGGGGAAGGGAGGGAGGGAGACAGCAGTATGTCGATATGTGTGAGAGATATATACATTAGTTGACTCTCACATCCTCCACCTGTGGACCTGGTCTGGAACCCATGCATATACCCTGACTGGGAATGGAACCAGCGACCTTTCAATTCGCACGTCTGTGCTCAATCCACTGAGCCACACCAGCCAGGTCCTCTGGTACATGCTTTAGAGTAAATGAGTCAGTGTAATAAGCTAGTAGTGAATGTCTTTTTTATTAAATAAATACTTGGAGAGAATTATTCTATTGACAATAGGGCAGTGTCTTTAAAACATTTTTCTAATGATATTGTATTTGTGTTGCCTAATCCATTTTCTCTTCTAGTTTCTCCCTCTCTTTTTCTTTAATCCTCATCCAAGGACATTTTTTCATTGTTGAGAAAGAGAGAGAGAGAGAGAGAGAGAGAGAGAGAGAGAGCGAGCATTGATGTGAAAGAGAAACATCAATTGGTTGCCTCTTGTAGACTCATCCACTGGGGATTGAACTTGCAAGCTAGTCATATGCCCTGACTGGAAATTGAACCCACAACCTTTTGGTGTACCAGCCAGGGCTAGTCTTTTTCTTGACCTTGACACAAGTGTTTAACTTAGTTGGTCTCTGGCAAAAGAAAGTACAATGTTTATTGGCCCAGATAAGGATTAAATCAGTGACTGTAGTCTAATTAGAATTTCCTCAAATGGACCTCACTAGTTATAGAAAGTTAATTAAGTGTTGGTGAATCACAAGTTCTTTGCTTTGATTTTTTTCCCCTAATAAAAATGCTCTGTGCCCTGACTGGTGTGGCTCAGTGGATTGAGTGCTGGCCTGCAAACCAAAAAGGTCTCTGGTTCGATTCCTAGTCAGGGCACATGCCTGGGTTGCAGGCTGGGTCCCAGGTAGGGGGTGTGAAAGAGGCAACCAACTGATGTTTTTCTCAAGCGTCTGTGTTTCAAAGAAAAAAACTGCTCTCAAATCATTGACTTTTCTTTAAACAGAAAAAAAAATCTGCCATATATTTTATGTAATTAACACTAAATATACAATATGATTTTATCAAATGTAGGGTACAATTGATTGGAAGATATATTTTCTTTTATACCACTAAGGGAAAAAAAGCCAGTTAAACTGTGATTTGTATCAATTGCAAGGCATTTCTATTTCATATTTGTTAAAATGTGACAAATATGCATCTAGAATTTAAGAAATAAAATAGCAGGTTTGGCTTTTAGTGGAATTTTTGTATTGATGTGGAGATTATTTTATTATATTGGCTGGCTTTATGACTCCTTTTTATAAATCCCAAAATCCTTAATTTAATCTCACCTGCAATAGTCCTTTTTTTTTTTTTAATTAAGGGCATTCTGTTTTTTTTTTTTTGTTTTTTTTTGTTTTTTTTTTTAGAGGGGAAGGGAGGGAGCTAGACAGAGAGAGAGAAACATCAATGTGCGGTTGCTGGGGGTTATGGCCTGCAACCCAGGCATGTACCCTAGCTGGGAATCGAACCTGGGACATTTTGGTTCCCAGTCCACGCTCAATCCACTGAGCTACGCCAGCCAGGGCTTTTTACCAAATAAGGTATCATCCACAGGTTCCAAGGATGTGTGTGGATATTTTGAGGGGGAGCCTGAATATGAGTAAATAGAAAAAAGAAAACAGTTTTCTTAAACTAGAATTATGGTAATGGGTTGGAGAAGAGGTACGAAGAGGTATGAAGACCTAAATAAAACTAAACAGAAGCAAGAACACCAAAAAACAAAGTATTCTCTAATGTTTTCAATATTGGAAAGGCAGTGAGATAAATGGAAAATGGAAAAGAAAACTTCTTTGTAATTCCAGCCAACTTTTTATTTCATTTCTTTTGTCAGACTGGGCTACATGTAGCAATGAGTATGATAACAATGTTTTACTTTTTAAAGTATATTTTATTGTTCGATTCCCAGCCAGGGCACATGCCTGGGTTGCAGGCCACGGCCCCCAGCAACCGCACATTCATGTTTTTCTCTCTCTCTCTTTCTCCCTCCCTTCCCTCTCTAAAATAAATAAATAAATAAATAAATCTTTAAAAAATCTAACTTTAAAAAAATATTTTATTGATTATGCTATTGCAGTTGTCCCGTGTTTCTTCTCCCCTTTCTCCCCCTCTGCCCTGCATCCCCCCATCCCTCCAGCATCCCCCCCCCCCCACTTAGTTCATGTTCATGGGTTGTGCATATAAGTTCTTTGGCTTCTTCAATTCCTATACTACTCTTAACCTCCCCCATCCTCCCACCTCCACCTTTCCACTGGTAACCTTCCATGTAATCTCCATTTCTGTGATTCTGTTCCCATTCTAGTTTGCTTAGTTTGTTTTTGTTTCTTTGTTTTTTTAGGTCCAGTTGTTTATAGTTTTGAGTTTCTCATTTTACTGTTTATATATTTTTTAAAGATTTTATTTATTTATTTTTAAAGACAGGGGAAGGGAAGAAGAGAGGGAGAGAAACATCAATGTGTTGTTGCCTCTCACAAGCCCCATACTGGGGACCAGGCCTGCAAGCCAGGCATGTGCTCTGACTGGGAACTGAACTGGGGACCCTTTGGTTTGCAGGCCCGCGCTCAATCTACTGAGCTATAGCAGCCAGGACCACTGTTCATATTTTTGATCATCTTTTTTTTTTTTTTCTTAAATGTCCCTTTAACATTTCATATAATAAGGGTTTGGTAATGATGAGCTCCTTTAGCTTTACCTTCTCTGGGAAGCACTTTATCTGCCCTTCCATTCTAAATGATAGCTTTGCTGGATACAGTAATCTTGGATGTAGGTCCTTGCCTTTCATGACTTACAATACTTCTTTCCAGCCCCTTCTTGCCTGTAAGGTCTCTTTTGAAAAATCAGCTGATAGTCTAATGGGAACTCCTTTGTAGGTAACTCTCCTTTTCTCTTGCTGCCTTTAAGATTCTCTCCTTATCTTTAATTTTGGGTAATTTAATTATGATGTGTCTTGGTGTGTTTCTCCTTAGATCCACCTTCTTTGGGACTCTGAACTTCTTTGGCTTATATGTCTATTTCCTTTGCCAGCATGGGGAAGTTTTCCTTCCTTATTTTTTCAAATAAGTTTTCAATTTCTTTCTCTTCCTCTTCTCCTTCTGGCACCCCTATGATTCAGATGTTGGGACATTTAAAGGTGTCCCAGAGGTTCCTAAACCTCTCCTCATTTTGTTAAATTCTTGTTTCCTCAATCTGTTCTGGTTGAAAGTTTATTTCTTTCTTTTGTTCCATGTCATTGAGTCCCGGTTTCCTTCCCTCCACTGTTGGTTCCCTGTATATTTTTATTTCACTTTATATAGCCTTCACTTCTTCCTCTATTTTGCAACTGTACTCAATGATTTCTGTGAGCATCATGATTACCAGTGTTTTGAACTCTGTATCTGGTAGGTTGGCTATCTCCTTATCCTTTCGTTCTTTTTCTGGAGTTTTGATTTGTTTTTTCCATTTTGGCCATATTTCTTTGTCTCAGCACACCCATTACCTTTTAAGGGGTGGAGCCTTAGGTATTCCCCAGGGTGGGGCAACCCACGTTGCTGCTGTGTTGTGATGCTGTATGTGGGGGAGGGGTCGGAGAGGGAACAATGCTGCTTGTTCAGCTCTCACTGCTTTTAGTCAGTTACCTGGCTTCCCACAAGGGGATTGTGCTCTTTCAGGTGCTGCCCTGGTGTTGATTCCCAGGTGGGTGGACTTGTGTATGTTCTAGGATCCTAGAAGGGCCCCTCCAGTGGGCTCTTCTGTGAGACTAGGAGTTTCTTCTGCCGCCACAAGCCCTCCAGGTTTTTACAGCCAGAGGTTTTGAGGCTTCAGTTTCCCAAGCTGAAACCCTGGGTTGCATGGTGTGTCTTGTTTCCCAGTTGTTCCTCCTGGCTTACCCACACATGAATGTGGGATCACCTGGTCCGCCAGCCACCGCCTCATGCCCAGTCAGCCAGCCACTGCCTTGCTTCACGTTGTCTCGGCCCGGCTGTCCATTTCCACCTTTCCTTCCAGTCTGGATGAATGTTTCTTTAACTCCTTGGTTGTCAGACTTCCATACAGTTTGATTTTCTGATAGTTCTGGTTGTTTTTTGTTTTTAAGTTGGTTGTTAATCCTTTTTTTGGTTATGCAAGGAAGCAAAGCATATCTACCTACAACTCCATCTTGGCCTGATCCAATACTAGTTTTTTTGTACATCATTTTTAAATGCGCTGGATGGAGGTAGACAAAGGGAGAAAAAATTGAGACAGCTATAATAGCAAGAAACAATAAAATGCAAAAAACCCCCCACAAACTTTGCAATAAAAAATACTGATAGTGTCGCGGTTCGATTCCCAGTGAGGGTACATGCCTGGGTTGCAGGCCATGAACCTCCAGCAACCACACATTGATGTTTCTCTCTTTCTCTTTCTCCCTCCCTTCCCTCTCTAAAAATAAATAAATAAAATTTAGAAAAAAAAAAGAAAAAAATACTGATAGAAATTTAACTTAAACTTATTAAAGTTATCAGTAAAATTTATATTAAATGCCATCATAGTATCATTCAAATTAAATAGTGATTAATTTCTTCTATGTCTCTTAAGTTTGATTTTATATAATGGTATTTATCTTTAAAAGCATCCACTCAGTCTAGGACCAATAGTGCAAAACATGAAATAGAATGTTACTTTTTTCATTATTAATAAAGTTAACTTTATTTAATGAAAAACTTAAAACTAATCTTTTAATAAGTTACAGGATTTCTGTTTAAAGAAGGTTTTGCCAGTTTATAAAAGTAATACATGTGTATTTTGGACAATTGAGAGAATAAAGAAATATATAAAAAAGAAAATCCACTGCTATTCACATAAGCAATTTATATATACATTTTTAAATATGTAATTATGCTTATAGAATATAAATAGTTTTGTTACCAGCATTTTTTCCATTTACTCTGTAAATGAAATTTGAAATGCTAATGACCAGGTGAGATCATCAGTATAAGTTCTGGGTTTTACAACTGGAGTAATTGAAGCAGGCTAGTTAATTAGACTTTAAATATTTTATATCTTTGTAGCTGGCTGAGACTTATTTTCTGTTTTAGTGTATTTGATTCTTTTGTAAGTTTCAAAATTACCTAACCATGTTAGAATGCTTATTTGTTTGAAGGGGAATGACAATGAATGAAATTTAAGAATTGTAAGTGGAAGTCTTTCCATAGACAAGTAAATGTAAGTGCTAAATAGGAGACCACATCCAACTCTTCTAATATACTAAAGTTTAGAGAATAAGAGGCGAAATTTAATTCATATGACAGTAGTTATTGAGTGCTATATATTACGATTTTTTAGCACTTATATGTAATATATTTAACTGTATTTAATAGTTTCATTGTATATGTCCAAATTAAAATAAGGAATAGAGTTAAAATTTTTGGCCTAGTTTTAAAATTATTTTTCTTATTCTTAAACATAGGTATTTCTTTAATTTTAGAGAATTTGAACTTTAATGAACCATCTTCTTGAAAAATAGTTTACTTTAGGTGTGAAACTAATGGATCAGTCATAGTTAACACATTGACTTATACAAAGCAAAGTATAGTTGGATGGTATAGAATGAAAATTAGTTAAGATACTAATATACTCAAAGTAACTGCTGTAGAATATGTATGTAGATTAAATGAACTTGAGTATTTTTTAGATTTAAGATTCTTTTGTTACTTTAGTTTTGTTTTTGTGTTGTTTTACTATCTGGGAGAAGGGTGAAATAATATAAAAGCCCACAGAATTTTCATTAAGGTATTATTTTCTTTTTCTAGCTTAAAGCAATAAATGTAGATCTTCAAAGTGATGCTGCTCTGCAGGTGGACATTTCTGATGCTCTTAGTGAGAGAGATAAAGTAAAATTCACTGTTCACACAAAGGTAAATGTGATTTTGTACTTGTACATTGCAGCTAGCTGTTGTGCTAATGTTACATATGTAATAATGTATTGATTAGAAGTTTGGTTTTGGACATAATTAGAAAGAAGTTTTTTTTAGTTCATAACTCACTGCTGCTATTTTAACAAAAATAGTTTTAGGGAAATGTACCTTTTTAAGGATTTTAACATTAAGAATGAATCATAAAAAAAGAATGAAATCTTACCATATGCGACAGCATGGGCGGACCTAGAGGATATTATGCTAAGTGAAGTAAGTCTGTCAGAGAAGGACAAGTACCGTGTGATTTCACTCATATGTGTAATCCAAAGAACAAAGTAAACAAGCAAAATTGAAAGAGAATCTTAGACAAAGAACAGGCAGGCTGATGGTTGCCAGAGGGGAAGGGGGTTGAAGGACTGGGTGAAAAGGTGAAGGGATTGCAGAGTACAAATTGGTGGCTACAGAATAGTTACAGGGATGTAAAATACAGCATAGAGAATATAGCCAATAATATTGTAGCAACTATGTGTAGTGCCAGGTGGGCACTGGAAATATGGGGTTGGGGGGACACTATAAAGACTATGATTGTCTAACCATATGCTGAACACCTGAAGCTGATACAAAATAATACTGAATGAAACAGTAATTGAAAAATAAAATTTAAAGTTCTTTTCAAGAAGAAAAAGAGACACAAAGTGTCTACTGTATGCTAGGAATATTTAGTGCATAGCACTAACAAAATGCACTATATACATTGCACGAGTAGTCAAAACTTAAGCAACTCACTGCAATAAGCAGACAGACATACACACTTAAGAAATGCTGCCTTTTTTCTCCCTAAAAGGTACTACAACATTTCTAAGATGTTTAACTGGTTGCAACCTTGCATTGTATTTAATACATTTAAGAATTGCTGAGGAGTTTTTCTCTTAGGATTTCAAACACCTTACCTTTTTCTCAACATTATGTGTACAGATTGTGTTTGTGGAGAAAACTAAAACATACATGTCTGTATCTAATTAGAATTGTTTTAGTTTCCCAGACTATTAAAAGTGACTTATAACATGAGTAGTTGAAAGAAACAAAACAAAACAATAGCATTTGCAGAGAGATGGAGCTTGGAGTAAAATTCTAAGTGTTTGAATATGTTGCTACAGCATGTATTATGCCAATAAACTTTCTGCTGTAAGGAAACAGGTCTCCATTCTCACTAACATTTACTAGAGTCTGTGATGGTTAAAGGGTCGACATGATGTTTTCTGCACCAGTCTATACTTCCCGTGAAAAGGTGTGTTCTTCTGAACATGGTATATTCACTTCCCTTCTTTTGGCAGCTGATTGTGAAGAGGGAGAAGATTATGTAAAGATATTACTATAGGTGAGGAGTCATCAAATTAGGGTCCTCAGGCCAAATCCAGCTGCCTCCTGTTTTTTTAAATAAAGTTTTATTGGAACACACATGCATAATACAGATTTAATTTTCTCTAGACTTTTATTAATATGTTTTATCACTGTTTTCAATTTTGTTGTGTTCCTTCAGTTAATCAAATGACTGTCTTACAAATTATTTTCACTTTACATTTCAGCTTTCAGACACATCTTCAGATTGCAGATCTATTTTCCTTTGAGTAGTTGAGTTTGATATATATTAATAGAATAACCTTTAAGTAATGATGAAATGTTTATTAAAAGCTTTTTAGTATAATTTTAATTTTTATTCACAAGCATTTCTATCTTTGCAGAGTTCATTGCCAAATTTTAAACAAAATGAGTTTTCTGTTGTTCGACAACATGAGGAGTTTATCTGGCTTCATGATTCCTTTGTTGAAAATGAAGACTATGCTGGTTACATTGTAAGTGTTGAGGTTCTATTTTATCCCATTTTTAGGCACTTCATAGATACTTCATGTTGAAATCTTTGTTAGCATTTTTAATGAACTCGTGTAATTTTCAAAAATTGCTGGTTGAGATAATTGGCTACCACCTTTAATTTCGAATTGCCTTGTTTGGGGGTGTGAAGTGTGGATATGTTATACTCCCTCCTTTAAAGTTAAATTCTTACTGTGTATTAGAGTTGTAACAGGTTTATCTTGGGGATTAAAGGGATGTTACAAACCACACTGGATTTGAACCCTCAGGTACATAGATTAAATTTAGAGGTGGAGGGCTGTTTAAGAGGTTATTTCATCTAAATATGTACCAGACGTTGTGCCCCAGCTATCATCTCAGCTGTTGACCACATTTGGATTTCATGAAATCATCCTAACCTGATTCCATCTCCATCCTGTGGCCACTCCTTCTCAGTCATTTGCTTCTCTTTCTGCAAATAGTGGAAAATTGGTAGTGCATTTTCGTTTTTATACAATCATCAGTTTATATAAAGGATACAACTCTTCAGAAACAACCAAATGGAAGAGATGCATGGGACAAAGTGTGGGGAGGGGGCAGGGCACAGAGCTTTCAGGCCCTCGCCAGGTGCCCCTCCTTCCCCCTTCCCAGCATGTCAGTTGTGTTCACCAACCTAGAAACTCCTTTTTCTCTCCCTGTGTTAGCTCTTTTTTTTCCCTCATCTTCTTGACTGATGGCATTTTCTTACTACTTTCTCCTTCTGTAGACTAAACACTCCTCAAAGATCAAGACCATGTCTTAATTATCTTTATGTGCTCTTTGCTCAGTCAGCATCATGCCTGATGCATAAAAGATGCCATGTGCAGGCCTCAACAGTGTGTGCCAGACTATACTTGATGTTTCTTGTTGTTTTCCTTGGTATAACCTTTTTCTTACAGTCATTTCTATTTAATCTTTCCCCTGCCTAACTTTTCTTCCTTTTTTCTTACCTGCTGTCTTTAATTTTCATCATTTCCTCTTAATAGTTCTTACTTGTAGGCTCTTGCTCCTAAGTTAACTTTTTTCTTATATCCTTTCTTGAATGATATTTCTCTTACAGACTTTTTTTAATGTAAGTGCTTATTTATCCCCTTACTGTGGGTGAATAGAATGGAATAAGTAAGTAATCTGTGTCTTGTTCTTTTCCTGTTTTTAAGCCAGTACTTTCTGCTTCTGGTACACTCCTCCAGTCTAGGAACCCTTTTTAACATTCCTCGCTTGATCTTGTTGTTAGCACTCATTAACTAAAAAATAATAATAAAACACAGAGTAGCATAAAGGCACTATGAATTCATTAATTTAAAAAATACATTTGTGCCCTGGCTGGTATGGCTCAGTGGGTTGAGTGCTGGCCTGTGAACTGAAAGGTTGCCAGTTCGATTCCCAGTGAGTTTGTGGGCCAGGTCCCTGGTTGGGGGCATGAGAGAAGCAGCCAATTAATGTATCTCTCACGCATCGATGTTTCTCTCCCTCTCTCCCTTCCCCTTTCTCTAAAAATAAGTAAATAAAATACTTTTCAAAAATTTGTATTTAATCATACCATTTATATACTTTTGACAACGGTGTGCATATTTGCTGTACATATTTATTTAGTGTGTAGTCAGAGCTTAATGTGCATATACATTTGAGGACTATAAGTTGCTATATAGGAATCTGCAGATTAAAGTTTAGGAACTAATATTCTAATACTAGAAAATAGTGGTCTGCTATTTTTCTTTTTGGTATGAACAATATCAAGGATTTTAATTTCTAAACCTAATCAGATTCTCAACCTGACTTGGAATTTTACTGGTGCCCAGTTCTCATTCACAAAGTCTTTTATGGTGGCTGTAGTACAGTTACTGCAAGAAATAAAAGTCTGTAAGATTAGTGATTTGGTTCTCTTATCATAGATCCCCCCAGCACCACCAAGACCTGATTTTGATGCTTCAAGGGAAAAATTACAGAAGCTTGGAGAAGGAGAAGGGTCCATGACAAAGGAAGAATTCACAAAGATGAAACAGGAACTGGAAGCGTATGTGATTTTTGTTAATTGTGCTTGTTTATGCCCCCCCCCCCTTTTTTTTTTGCTCTCCAATATCCCATCATTTTAATCATTTCACCACAATGACCCTTCCTGGAAGGTGCAAATTTAAGTCACACAACCAGTGTTAATGATCATGATCAGAGCCTACAGGAAAATTATAGAATAATCATCTTCATTGTAAAATTCTTAAAATTAATGTTTTAAATAGACTCTGAAAATTGGTTATGGAGGACTCAAAAGTTTATTAAAACAATAGTAGAAAAGGAAATAATGGCTTTTTAAAGCAGAATAAATTGTTTTTTTTTTATTTACAAGGCCTTACTCGTTAGCAACCTGGTGATCTTCTCTCAATGTGTGCATACTGCCAGATCTTCTGTTTCTCATAGAAGTATGTGATGAGCAACTCTGCCTATATCCTGTTTTCTTTTTCTTTTTTTTTTTAAGAGAGAGAAAGAGTGTGTGTGTGTTTTGTGTATGTGAGTGAGAGGGAGAGATTGATTTCCCCCCTCTTTTCTCTTCCTATAGCTTCTGGCTGAAGGGAAGAGAATAGATTTAAAATGTTTTTTATTATATGATAATTAGTTGCATATATACTAGAAATGTACTAAATCTTTGAAAAGTTGAGACAATTCAATTTCATTTTTAGCATATTTGCTGAAAATACAGAATGTTTTCCCCTTTTATTAAACATTTAATTTTGGAATTGCTATATATTGTTTTTCTATATTTTGAGACTTAAACAAGGAAATAATTTTCCTTGCATTGTCATCACCCCCTTCACTCTTTTTCTAGTCATTTGTCCCCTTCACGCTTTTTCTTTCTCCTCTTCCACTTAGTTTCAGTTTTTAAGCATATATTCACCCTGCTGCTAGACTCCTCTTCAGAATGCTAAACTCTCTTGACCAGATAAATTAGCAAAGTAGGTCTTCTTTGTCAAAGAGTAAGGTGACAGATATTTTAAGAATTCTGTCAATGCTGGGTGCAAGCAGTAGTCTGATAGCCCATACTTACTTTTATAGTTTGTAAGGCTGCAAATTAGCAGAGCACATTAATATTGAAGAATCTGTGGTTTTCCAGTGGCCCTGATCATGATTCTTTTGTGGTCTGGTTAGGGGTTGGATAACAGAGAACCTTGGGTTTATTCTACTGCTACCTCCATCCTCTGCATCCTTCTTTTTTGTCTTCACTGAATGACTACCCTCACAGAGATCAAACTTCTCCCAACATTGGTCCTGCTGGTTTGCTGGTATGTAAAACTTATCCTCCTTGCACGTAGTTGAAGCAAGAATATTGGGCCTTTTCCTTGAGTGGTGTTTGTTTGTTTTCAAACTGACATGTATTACTGCAGGATCGCTGTGATTCACTGATATTAAAATATTTTAAACACAATGCTCTGATGTAATGGCAAATATTAGTCTCTTTGTGGTGTGTTTTTTTTTTCTTGTGTTTCTGGGTCATTAGATGAAAATATTTGTTACTGTTGAAAATACGCTTATCTAGGTTTTGGTTTTGATATTTTTTTATATGAAGGTGTTTATAAGAAATTGAATCGTTAAGGTTGTACCCAGTAATTTGTTGTATACTTTCTCTGAAGCTGAAATCAGACATCCCTGTAGTTACCTTTAAAATGAACTTGCATAGAAAGAAAGATTCATAAAACCAAAAATATTAACATTTAAATGTAATAAATACTATTAACTAGCATGAAGCCTTTTTCAGAGCTGGATTTTACATATTTTATTAACAGTCCAACTAAAACCTTTGTTCACCTGGATTATATTTTTATATCTCTAATTTTGCATTTAGAATTCAGAGTATTTGCTGAAAATATTGTTGCAGATGCTTTTCTAGTTGATGTAGTATTTTACCTTTAATTTTGTGTATTGTTTCCAGTGAATATTTGGCCATATTCAAGAAAACTGTTGCAATGCATGAAGTATTCCTGTGTCGTGTGGCAGCACATCCTATTTTAAGAAAAGATTTAAATTTCCATGTCTTCTTGGAATATAATCAAGATGTGAGTATTGAATTGATTAAAAGTACTATTTTAAAGAGGCATTGGAAAAGGCAGGGAGTAGTTAGAAAAGGCTTAAGGCTAAGGCCTTCTCTTACAATTTCTTACTTTTTAAGGCAGTTTAAAATGATACTTTTTCAGTGGCAGCATATTATTTTAGTAGAACTTGAGTAGATTAAATGAAAAAATGACAGTACTCCATGTCACTGCATGGGACATTGGTTTTCATCCTGAATTATGAACTTCTTAAGAAGTAGGGTTAGCCCTGGCCCTGGCTTTTGCGGCTCAGTGCATTGAGTGCTGACCTGTGAACCAAAAGGTTGCCCCTTTGATTCCCAGTCAGGGCACATGCCTGGGTCGTGGGCCAGGTCTGCAGTTGGGGGAATGCGAGAGACAATAGATCAATGTATGTATCACACATTGATGTTTCTCTACACCTCCCCCTCCTTTCCCCTCTCTCTAAAAGTAAATAAGTAAAAACTTTAAAAAAAAAAAAAAAGACAAGAAAAGAAATAAGGTTAGCCCTGGCTGGTATGGCTCAGTGGATTGAGTGTCAGCCTGCGAACCAAAAGATTGCCAGTTTAATTCCCAGTCAGGGCACATGCCTAGGTTGCAGGCCAGGTTCCCAGTTGGGAGCATATGAGAGGCAGCTGATTGGTGTGTCTCTCATACATCGATGTTTCTCTCCTTCTTTTTCTCCCTCCCTTCCCTGCTCTCTAAATAAAAATTTAAAAATCTAAAAAAAAGAAACAGGGTTATAGCCCTGACTGGATGGTTCAGTTGGTACATCAAAAGGTTGCAGGTTCAATCCCCAGTCAGGGCACATATGGGAGGAAACCAATCGATGTTTTTGTCTCACACATTAATGTTTCTCTCTCTAAAATCAAGAAACATATCCTCAGGTAAGGATTTTTTTAAAGGCAACATTTAAAAAAAGAAAGAAAGAAATAGGGTTATAAAATTGATTAATGTTTCAGCTATGGTTGGTGTGGCTCAGTGGATTGAGCATCAACCTGTAAACCAAAAAGTCACTAGTTTGATTCCTAGTCAGGTCACATTGCCTGGGTTGCAGGCCAGATCCCTAGTTGGGGACAAACTGGGGAGCTGTGAGAGGCAACTGATCAATGTTTCCCTCACACATTGATGCTTCTCTCCCTCTCTTTCTCCCTCCTTTCCTCTCTCTCTAAAAATAAGTAAAATCTTTTTAAAAATCTAGATTATTTTTGGTTTAATCATTGACTCTTGATTTGTTTAATTGATCTTCAGTGCTAATCACTCTTAATCCTTCCCATTCTAAAAACAGTGATAGTGCAGAAAAAGAGATTGAGATGGTTGAGCTTTAAAGATTTCTTTTTTCATCATGCTGGAAAAAGAAGTTTCCAGTGGGTGGGTGATACAGATCTTGGGGTCTATCTTTGAATGACAACATTAACTCATAATATTAGCAGAAAACAAATGTAGCATACTGCTTTTTTGCTTACAAGTCAACATCAAGATCAAAAAACTTTTTGTATATAAATTTGCTCTTCTAGTTTGGTTGCATCAGATATGACAATAACATGGCCTAAGCCTAGCTAGCAGTAGAGAAAATGGATTTTTTAACAGGGTTTCACGTAACTCAGGGTCACATAAGTATAGCAGTTTAAACATAGGTATTTTCACAAGCATAAATGTGATATGTGATACTGTCATGTGGTCTTTTATAAATAGAAATTATAAAGAATGCTAGCTATATTGTAAATTGTAAGAAGCTAAAAATGATTCATAGTAGAATTGCTAAACCTATGTAAAGAACACATGATAGGATGTTGTCATCACTTTTGTATCTTTATGAGTTTGTTTTTTCTGGACCTTATTTATTTCTTTGCAGGACCTTATTTATTGGCCTTAGTATAGTAATTTGGTGGATTGTATAGGCGTAAAATGAGGCATGGATGCATTAGTACAAGGCCACTTGAGCCAGGGAAGCAGCAGCCTTATGTTCCAGGTTCTCTGTCCTGTTGCCACAGCCTTAGGACTATCTGAAATTATGTATCTATACTTTTAAACTTTGTTTATATGTAGGCTCTCTGAAAGTAAGACTTTAATTTTTCACCACTTTATCCTCACTATTTTAGAATAGTGCCTAGCAATTAAGGTGCAATAGAAACATTTGTTAAAATAGTGAAAGATTATTAAATGTTTAGATCAGCTGTGTAAGTAGCTTTCAGAACTCTTAGGATTTCATAAATTTTCTCCCACCAAAGTAGATTTTTTTTCATTGATGGTACACTTCTTTTTTATGGTATTGTCATATCATTATGACATTTTTATTTTTCATTTTTAAATCATCTTTACTTTTCAGTTACAGTTGACATACATTATTATATTAGTTTTAGGTGTACACCCCAGTGATTGGACATTACATAACTTATTAAGTGATAATCCTGATAAATCTCAAGCTCCTTTGACACCATATGTAGTTATTAGAATATTACTGACTATATTCCCTATGCTGTACTTTACATCCCCATGACTGTTCTGTAACCACCAATTTGTACTTTTTAATCCCTTCACCTTTTCCACCCACCCTCTCACCCCTCCCCCATCTGGCAAATATCAAAATGTTCTGTGTTTCTATGAGTCTGTTTCTGTTCTGCTTGTTCATTTATTTTGTTTTTTTAGATTCAGTTATTGATAGATAATATATTTATTGCCATTTTATTGTTCATATTTTTATCTTTTTTGGCGGTACCAAATTACTTTATTTGAAGGAATGGTACAAATGAAAGACATAAGTGGATGATTTTGTACAAGTTATAGAAAAGGTAAAGGTAACTCCAACATGTATGCACTGCCCTGGTGACCAGGGAAGTCGCCCCATGGCTATGGGAAGCCAGCTTAAGGCTTAGCTTTCTTCACTGTCTCCCAGGGTGTGCTTGTCAAAGAGAGACTCTGCCCTGCCAGTTTTAGGAGCCCCTAACCTGCACAAGTTGGTTAAGTGGTCACCCATTTCTTTGATGGATTTCACCTGCTCATTCAGGTAGTGAGACTCAATGTAGTCACATAATGAGGGTGGCCAATTAGTGCAAGTCCAGTACTCACTGATTGACACTTTTTTCCAAGTGTAACACACACTCCGTTGCATTCAACCCATTCTCCCAGTCATCATAGCCTGGTTTCTTGATATCCTGAAGGAAGATTTCAACCACCTCGTTAGTTCCACAGCTTCATTAGTTTTTTAGCGTGTTCCCTCTCCTAATGAGATTGAACAAAATATTTGACAAAGTTTTTCAAAGCCACCTCATCATGGTTGAAGTAGTAACACATGGACAGGTGGATACAGGAAGAGTAGTGTTCCAAGTTGATCTGGTGGTTGATGGCAGCCTCCAAGTCCTGGTGTGATTCTGGCACACCTGTGAGGTGGACATAGTCGTCATGATGAGCGGTTGAAGAGAGGTGACTTCATGACACTGGAGCAGTGACAGGGGCCTTAGGGTGGTCTGAGGGCACTGTGAGGAGGTGGTAGAAGGATGGGTCTGGGTGGCTGGCTGGGATGGGGGTCAAGCACCTGGTTCCGTTCAGGTACTGTTGAAATAGGAAACCATGGCAACTCTTAGGGAAGACTATGTGATCTTTTTTTCTTCTTAAAGAAGACCCTTTAAAACATTTCTTGTGATACTGGTTTAGTGATGATGAACTCCTTTAGCGCCTTCTTGTCTGGGAAGCTCTTTATGTATCCTTCGATTCTAAATGATAGCTTTGCTGGGTAGAGTAATCTTGGTTGTAGGTCCTTGCTGTATTTTTTTTTTTTGAAGATTCTATTTATTTTTAGAGATGGAAAGGGAGGGAGGAAGAAAGGGAAATAAACTTGGATATGTGAGAGATACATTGACTGGTTGCCTCTGACACACCCCCAACCAGCGACCTGACCCGAAACCCAGGTATGTGTCCTGACTGGAAATCGAACTGGTGACCCTTTGGTTCGCAGGTTGGACGCACAATCACTGAGCTGCACCAGCCAGGGCTAGGTCCTTGCTCTTCATCACTTAGAATCTTTCGTGCCAATCCCTTTTGGCCTGCAAAGTTTCTCTTGGGAAATCATCTGACAGTCTATGGGGGGACTTCCTTTTAGGCAACTAACTGCTTTTCTCTTGCTGCTTTTAAGACTCTCTCTTTGTCTTTAACATTTGGTATTTTAATTATGTTGTGTCTTGGTGTGGGTCTGTTTGGGTTTATCTTGTTTGGGACTCTGTGCTTCCCAGGCCTATATGTCTATTTCCTTCACTACCAGGTTAGCAGTGTTTTCTGTCATTTTTACTTCAAATAGGTTTTCAATTCTTTTCTTTCTCTCTTTCCTTCTCATACCTCTATGATGTCAATATTGGTACACTTAATGTTATCCCAGAGGCCCCTTCAAGTTTCCTTATTTTTTTTTTTTGGATTCTTTTTTCTTTTTGCTGTCTGATTGGGTGTTTTCTGGTACCTCATCTTCCAAATCGCTGATTTGGTGCTCTGCTTCATTGTTGATCTCCTGTAATGTATTCTTAATTTCAGTTATTGTAGCCTTCATTCTGACTAGTTTTTTTTATGCTGTTGAAGTTCTCACTGAGTTCCTTGAGCATCCTTTTGAACTCTGTGTCAGGGCATTGCTTGCCTCCATTTTGTTTTGTCTTTTTCTGAAGATTTCTCCTGTTCTTCCATTGGGTTATGTTTCTTTGTCTCCCTGTTTTAGCCGCCTCCCTATTTCTGTGTGTTAGGTAGAGGTGTCACATCTCCTGGTCTTGGTGCTATGGCCTTATGTAGTAGGTGTCCTGGGGGCCCAGTGGTCCAGTCTCTTTGGTCGCCTGAGCCAGGTGTTCCACATGTATCTCTGGTGTGGGTTATGCGTGCCCTCCTCTCGTAGTTAAGCCTTGATGGTTGTTTGGAGGCCTTGACCGTCAAGCTGACTGGTTGTGAGGACTGATGGTGACCACAATGGAGGAGCTATTGTATGGGAGGTGACCCTCCTTAGCAGGATTTGCTTTAGCAGGGCTTTAGTGCCTGCCAAGTCTGCTCTTTGAGTGTGTCGTTTGTGGAGGTGGTTGGTACTCTGGTGTGGCCAGAAGATGACCACTAAGTGTATTGGTTCTGGGGCCTCTTGGAAGGTGCAAGCCAAGATCAGCTGCTGTTTGTGCTCTGCCTGGGCCACCTGGTATGAGCTACAAAGTAATCTGCAGATAGTGGCCACTTGTCCTGAGTTTGGAGGTGCTTAGGAGAGGTAAAGCTGTGAACCAAGTTCAGCTGCCCCTAGTTCTGAGCTTGGGGCTGCTTAGCAAAAGGTATGGGGCATGCTTAGCAAGACGTATGAGGCCAGGTGCTGCTTGTTTGGTGTTCATGAACCCTTGAGAGATTTTTGGAAAGTCCACATCATGAGCCAAGACATATCATTTATATGGAAAACCACTGGAAGCAACTTGAGTGGTCCCACAAGTTGGATGGGGTCGGCCCTCAGGGAATCAATCACCAGGGCCCTATGAAGAGTGTTGGCCAGGTTGATGGAAACCCAGATATACTGCCAGCTTTCATCTGCAGGGGAAGGGCTCAGCAAAGGAACAGTGGCTTCTGCCAGTGCTTCTATCGGGGAGAAAGCTGTCCCTCCACCTCTTGACCTAAAGCCAGACATTTTAGTTCTTCCCTATATCTTCCTGGTGCCTTGCAATCTGCTGCTCCAGCACTGGAGCTCACAGAATAAGTCTGTGCGTGGGCCCTTTTTAAGAGGAACACATGGGACTCCAGAAGCTATCTGTCTTACCCTCCATCTCTGCTGGTTTTTACAGCCAGAAGTTACGGGGAATTCTCTTTGGGGCACTGGACACTTGGCATGGGGCTGGAACTAATAGCTCCTCAGGGGTGTCTCTGCGGTCAAGATATCCCTCTCAATTTTTATGCACCCTGTGGAAACAGTCCGTTTTGTGTCTCCATCCCTCCTACTAGTCTCTACATGGCTTCTTTTGTATATCCTTAGTTATAGGACTTCTCTTCTGCTAGACTTCAGGTGGTTCCCAATGATGGTTCTGTGTTTGTAATTTTGCAGTGATTATGGGAGAAAGTGAGTATAGTGTTTACTTGCTCTATTTTTCTTTCCTACAAACAAATATGTGCTTAGTAAAGATGATGATGCATTATAATAACCCTTTTAATATCAGTAAATGGTGTTTTGGAGAAAGCCTAAAAAGATGGACTGGAAAATTCTTTAACTAATAGCAAGTGTATTAATAGGTTGTAGATTATAGGCTCCAAAATAAAAGGTTTTTCTAAATCTTGTTTCTAATGTTGTTTCTCAGATCTTTATTCAGTTCAGTGGTGCTGGAAAAGAAATCTATGCTGTTCTGTTATCTGTGTTTCAGAGGGTCATGGGACTGATGGGCTACTGAAGTACAGCCAGGGTTTCTTGAAATCTAAAAAGGCCATGGGGCATCTGCGAGGTCTGGAAAAACTTGTTTCAGCATTTAGTTGTATGAGGAGTGGTAATTGCTGTGACCGGATTGCATGTAGGATTGCTTTGCTTGTGCAGCTGTGCATCTTCTGTTTCTAGTAGATACAGTTTGAGTCTGCCTAATAGTAGATTAAGTATTTAACCTATTTAACATCCCAACCTCCATTACATTCTTGCTAACTCCTCAGTGGTCACTCCCAGGACCTTGCCTTTTGAGTCCTTAAACCCTAATACTATGGATTCCAAACATAGCCTCTGTCCTATAGGTCTCGTTTTCCCTAAACCCATTACAGTTGTTCTTTGACCTCTCCTGCATTTTGACTTTGTCAATAACCCTTATGTCGTTACTTCTTTCTCACCTAGCCTAGAGTGCCTGCTCCATCATTTATAACAAGGTTATGACTTTTGACAGCTCTGTCCCATTTTCCATGAAAGCTTATTTCAACTCAAAACAGTTCATCTTGATCAGATTCTTACCTTGTTCACTGTGAGTGGAAGCCAATCAGAAATCAAATCTCAGAACTCTTTTTAAAAGTATATTTTACTGATTATGCTATTACAGTTGTCCCATGTTTTTTTACCCTTTAGTCCCCTCTGCCCTGCACCTCCCTTCCCACCAGGATTCCCCACTCCCGCCTTAGTTCATGTCCGTGTGTCATACATATAAGTTCTTTGGCTTCTCCATTTCCTATTCTATTCTTAACCTCCCCTTGTCTATTTTGTACCTACCATTATTCCCTGTACCTTCTCCCCCGTTCTCCCCAAATCTCTGATCTTTCTATACCCCCCACAACCCTCACCTGCCTTGGCAGCCACGTTCATTTTGGGGCATTCTTTTTTTTTTTTTTCCTTTACATCTTCCTTTCCAGTCTGGATGTCCTTCATACTATTTCTTTTGTTTGCCTAACTACCCTGGGTAGAATGTATAGTACAGTGTTAAATAGAGACAAGAGTAGGCATCCTTGTCTTGTCTCTCATCTTAGGAGGGAAGCATTCACTATTTCATTGTTAGGTGTGATGTTAGCTGTGGATTTTTCCCAAATGTCGTTTATCAGGTTGAAGAAGCTCCCTTCTCTTCCTAGTTTGTGAAGTGCTTTTACCATGAAAAAAAAATACAGCTATTGAGATGATCGTGCGTGGTTTTTGTTCTTTATTCTATTAATATGATGTATTTCATTGTGCTTATTTTGACTAAGATGTTTTTCTAACTATGTGGAATCCCATGTACTTCTGGATCTTTGGGATCTCTTCTGAGTTTTCCTCTTAGCTCTGTGGCTACTTCCCAGATATCCATTCATTTAAGTCTGATGCTTCCAAGATTCCTCATTGAGTTCTCAAGTCTAGAGGTTCCTCTAGACTTCTAGGAACCTCTAGACTTCTGATTCCATAAATTATCCCTAAGTATCTCATCCGCTCCTATGGCTTCAGATACTCTACTATGCTGTTAACGTATAAATCTGTAATACTCGTGAGTCCCAGCTCTATTTATTAGACAGCCTCCTGAAAAGCTCCATTTAGATGTCCCCTTTGCATTTTACCCTTAGTTGAACTGTTCTTTAACCTATGCCTTCTTTTATATTCTTTATTTCAAGGAAGGTACTGTCACCTTCCAGTTCCTTAAAACTTGAAAATTACCCATTATTCTTCCTACTCCCTCTTCATATTAGGAGTCACCAAATCACATCTGTTTTACTCCTTGACTGTGTTAGGAATGTGTCCACTTCCTTCTTCCACCAGACCTAAAGATTATTCTGACTTTCATAGTCCTTTTCTGGATTATTGAAGCTGCCCCTGACTGGTCATTCAGTCTTTAGTTAGTCTTTTCTTTCTCACTCCCTGAGTCTGTATTAAGCTCCTTGGGTGGTCCCCCTGGTGTGTTATGGATGCCTCTAACATTATACTCCTCACAGTATATGCTTAATCATACGCTTGCTTCTCTGTATCCTCCTCTACACCATAAGTTACTTTTAAGAACAGGGACCTCTTAAATATCTTTAGATTCTTAGCACTTAGCATAATGCATGACTGTAATATACATTTGTTATTGGTTTGTTAAATGAGTAAATGAATGAATTAATCAATATCCCCCCAGAAAATGCAGTTAAAAAAAAATGAATGTGTGTTGGGAGGCCTGAAGATAGAGTAGTAAATTCTAACCTGGAAGGGTTACATGCAGAGATGCCTTTTAATTTGGATGTTTAAATCTGAATAGCAGTTTTGGTGGGAGAGGAGGTCCCATTTCAGGTACAGAGGAACCTAAAAGTTCAGAGCTTCTTTTGAGAACTATTTGGAACATAAGGTTCTATGGGGGTAAGGTAGTGGGTGGAAAGCTAAGTTGAATCAGATTGTTGAAAATCTTGAATATCGTACTAAGGAGATTGGCCTTTATTTTCTTAACATTGTGAATCTCTTATTGAGTAAGGAAGAGATGCTCAAAATTTGATTGGAAAGTTATTCCAAAGCAGCAGAATGGATAGGATTGAGATGAAGGATGTTGCTACAAGTTCCGTGTAGTAGTCCAGGCAAGCGATAATATGGACATTTACTAGGATAGTGGTTGTGTAAAAAGACAGATTTCAGCCATTTGCTGGCAGAATTTGAGCTGTGAAAGAGCAAAATAAGTTGTAGATTATTTCAAGATTTTTTAATGAGAGGTATGGGGTTTTAGGGAGTATGTAGGAGTGTGAGAAACTGGTTGGGTCCATTAATAGGGAACCAGGCAGAGGAAAACTTTGGAGTTTAGATTATAATGAGTACTGTTTTAGACTCATCAAAAGTAGGTTAGCAGAATCTCCATGTAAGGATATGATATAGGCAATTGGATCTGAAGATCAGGAAAAAGCTTAGGAGTAGCAATAGAGATTTGTGAGTTATTTACATTAAGGTGAGCGTTGAAGCCACACCAGTAGATAAGGAAATTAGAGAGCATGGTCCCTTATGGGACACCCTGATGCAACAAATGGTAAAGTCAGAGTTAGCTGCTTCTTAGTTTTGCCTTTAGATAACCATTCATGCCACTCAAAGTCATCTTTTGTGTCCCTTTCACTAGAAGTTGCTGACATCAAAAACAGGACAGGAGATGATATTTGGATGAATTTGGAGTGAAGAATTTGTATAATGTATTTTTGGAGCTTTTACAGAATCATAGGATGGTATATTGTAAACCAATTAATTTTATGTTTAAAGGAACTCTTGAGTTTTCTTTACATTTATATAGTAGTGCTTGACAGAGTATGATGAGAGGGCTACTTGCAACAGAATTATTATTAAATATACTTTCAAAATTTGAGATTCCTAGGCCTTATTGTAGATCAGCTAAATCTGAATTTTGGGGTGAGGCCAAACTTCTCTTTAATTCCCCAAGGTTTGAAAATCACTGATCTACATGATAAAATTGCTACTTTATTAAGTTTAAAAAACTGGGATTCTTTTGGAATTGCCGTTTTGACATCATAAAATAAAGGAGACATAACTTCCCATTTGTAATTTTTTAAATGCTAACTTCTATTTACCCTTCTTTTAGTTGAGTGTGCGAGGAAAAAATAAAAAAGAGAAACTTGAAGATTTTTTTAAAAACATGGTTAAATCAGCAGATGGAGTGATTGTTTCAGGAGTAAAGGTAAGATTTTATTTGATTAACCGGAGTATTGGTGTGAGAATTAACTCCTTTTAAGAGGAAGCTGCATTGATAGACGTACAGATTATATTGGAGTAAAAGAGAAGGTTGGGCGGTAGAATCCTTAGGCCTGGGAAACTGGGCCCCCCACCCCAGGCACAGCGTTTGGAGAGTTCCCTTCTCCAAGGGTGAGAGATCCGCAGGTCCGGTGGGATTTGCCCACCTGGAGCCTCTTCCCTTCAAAGCAGACTGTGCTCCAGTTATCCAGAGCACTGTATTTCCTTGGCCAAATCCCAAGCCTTCCTCGAGGTCTTATATGGGCTTTTTTCCTTGAGTTCATCCTCTGGTAGGTGGACTGTGACACTGGTGTGTGCACTCCATGGGTGGTCAGGGGATGATGGTGGGACAGCTGGGTAGAGGACCGGCACAGGGAAGACCAGAGTACAGGATGCACTGTCCAGCTACAAGCATGTGAGGTCTCTCTGGGTGCCCTGCAGAGCTGCAAGGTGGGGCCCAAACAGGGACTGCTTTAGTTTGTACGCTTGCTCCTGGCCTTACAAGTGTTAGGGGCCGACCTGGGTTCAAACTGGGAATTAGAAGAGCTAAGTTGAGGTTTTAGTCTTGTCTCGTAGTAGCTATATGTCTTTGAGTAAAGTCTCTTTCTCTGAATCTTAGTTTTCCACTTTCAAAATGTGGTTAACAATATCACCTGGCTCACAGGATTGTTGGAAAGATTGAATGAGATAATATGTGTGAAAATACTTCAGTTATTTACATAAATAACATCTAAATTTCTCTTAATGATCTAATAATGGTACAAGACTTCATTTGTCTGAAGACTCTTATCATTAAAGTATAAGAGGAAAATGCTTATATTATGTTTTCAAGCAATTACTTAGTGATAATACAGGTTCGTCATCATTACCTGCTTTATAGATACATCTACAATGAAACTTAGGAGTGAAATACTGTTTATTTGATATATACTTTGATTATTCAAGTACTTCAAGTACTATATACTTTGATTTTTCAGAGACAGGTCAGTTGATATACTGCCTACGCGTGTGCTATGACTACTTTCTAACAAGAACTCAGCTTACTTCCATTTTGATGCTGTTTATGCACTAATATTGAACATTTTTCTTAGCATTTACTGTAAACCACTGTATTGATTAGGATTTTGATAGAGTAATAACTAGCATTTTTTTAAATGTTTACAATGTGGTATTTGGTAACCCACAATATTTTTATTTAATCTTCACTACAATCCTGCAAGTTAAATAGTGTTACTCCCATTTATAGAGTTAGGAAAACTGGTACACATGAATTACAGATTTAGATTTAGATTAATTTTCCTTCTAGCGTTCTGTTGATTTGGGTTTTGAATTACATCATTTCAGCTGGTGCTTTTTCAATAAAGAATGGGCATTTTAGAAGGGAGGAAAGTACTGTTAATAATTTTTATTTTTAATGTTTATCTCATTTTGTTTAAAAAGAAAGTTAAAGACAGTGGTTGATACAATAATTGCTCTCAAATAGTTGCTTTGGCCAGGCTCCCCAAAGCAGTCAGGGCCCTAATGACGGGAGGCCTGCCAGCCTTCTGGAATGGCCCATAGTACATATAATAGACCAGGAGAAATAGACTTACGTGACTATCAGAATTTTTTTCTTGAAACCAGTTGGTCACTCTCACTGGCAGTCACGTATCTGTTGGAGTGTAGAGGCAGAGCACAAGTAGGAACATGTTTCAGAGTACAACTTGTGAATATGAGTCTTAGGGGAGTCCTAAGCCTTCAGTGGCAAAACCATAGAAGATTTGTTACTTGACAGATAGAAATTCATATATGTTCAAGTCTGAACTTGTTGGTGAAATCAGTATGATGTCTAATTATTAGAGGATAGCACTGCTGTGTTACTGATGATCTTTTATGATTATAATGATAACAAAATGGTTTACATATTACACTAAAGCAAATAAGTGAAAAGTTCATATTTTCTTTTGATCCCGTAGGATGTAGATGATTTCTTTGAGCATGAACGAACATTCCTTTTAGAATATCATAATCGAGTTAAGGATGCATCTGCTAAATCTGATAGGATGACAAGATCCCACAAAAGTAAGTTTTTTTCCTCTGTGACTAAGCTTATATTTTTAATGGCATAATTACATATAAAGTTATTGTGTTGTTTACAGTTTGTAAAAAGTCTTGATATAGAGCACCATTTCTTAAACTGTGGTCTATGAAGCCTCGACTTGAAGGCCCTGGCTAGCAAGTTTGTGAAGTCAAAACTATTTTCATAATAATATTATGATGCCTTTTGCCCTTTTACCATGTTAACATTTACACTCATGATGCAGAAGCCGTGATGAATAAAATTGCTGTTGCTGTAGCACAGATTAAGGCAATGGCATCAAACTGTACTAACAGTCCCTGTATTTCCCTCAGTGCATTTGCAGTTTAAAAAATGTTAAATTAAGAATGTCCTTGCTAAAGCAGTAAAAATTATTAATTGTAAAAAATCTTTCATGAGTGTATGTTATTATATTCTGAGTGATGAAACTGGGGTTACACATAAAGCATTTTAGTGATTGAGTTGAAACTGAGCTAGCTACGTTTTTCATAAAACATTCTTTTTACTTAAAAGAATGGCTGACAGGCTATGATTATCCAGATTTCATTATTTGGTAGACATTTTCTTAAAAATTCACTAAGCGAGCTTGTAACTTTAAGGAAAACAACTGACAGTGTTGGTTGCAGTTGTAGAAGCCGGGCTCTTCAGCAGTTGCCATGAGCTTGCTTCCTAATAATTAAAGACTTGTCTGAAACTAATGATAATAATAGTGACAAATGATCAAATGCATGATGTTATAAAATTGTGTATTTAAATGATCCATTCAAAATACAAAATGGGCTAATGGGGTTTTTTTAAATAGCTTTATTACTGTATAATTGGCATCACTAAGATACAATGTTCAAAGTATACATTGTGATAAGTTTTGACTTGACATATGTATGAAATCACTACAGTCAAATCAAATGAACGTATCCATCACCACCAAGAGTTTCCTTTGGGTCCCTTTGTGATACCCCTCTTCCCACCTGTGTCTCCAAGCAACCACTGTGATCTGCTTTTTGCCTCTATAGATTAGTTTGCATTTCAAGTGGAATGACAATCCGTACACTTTATTGTCTGGCTTCAAAATTCAATACAGTAATTTCGAAATTTATCCATGTTGTGTGTATCAATAGTTCATTGCTTTGTATTGCTGAATGGTATTCTGTTTTATGGATATACCATGATCGTTTATCCTGATTCAGCTGTTGATGGACATTTGAGTTGTTGCTAGCTTTTGGCTATTGTGAATAAAGCTGACATGAGCCATTTTATTAAGTCTTTGTATAGACACGTGCTTTCATTTCTCTTGGATAATATTGATACCTAGAAGTAGAATGGCTGGGTCATGTGGTAGGTGTATAACTTTTTAAAAAATTGTCAAACTTTTTTCCAAAATGATTGTACCATTTTACATTCCTACCAGCTTTGCATTAGAGTTTTTCTTCCTCCATGTTAACAAGGATAATCAGTCTTTTTTAATTTTAGCTAATAGGTCAGTAGTGATCTCTCTTTAGATTTTATTTATTTATTTTTAGAGAGACGGGAAGGGAGGGAGAAAGAAAGGGAGAGAAACATTGATGTGAGAGATACATCAGTTGGTTGTCTCTCACATGTCCCCAACGAGGGAACTGGCAGCAACCCAGGCATGTGCCCTGACCAGAATTCAAACCAGCAACCTTTTTGGTTTGAAGGCCAGTATTCAGTCCACTGAGCCACACCAGCCAGGGCCATTTGCATACAGATTTTAGGATCAGCTTGTCACTTTGTGCAAAAATGCTTGCAGGGGTTATGATTGAAATTGTATAAAGTCTGTAGATCATTTTGGGGAGGACTGACATTTTTAAGTTTATGTTCTATACATGAATATGGTGTACTCTCCATTTTGTTAGGTTTTTAAATTCTCCCAACAGTGTTTTATGTTTTGCACTGTGCAGATCTTTAGTTAGATTGATTCCTAATTGTTTTTGATGCTTTGTAAATGATGTTTTTTACCTTTCAGTTTTTGGTTGGTCTTTGCTACTGTGTAGAAATGCAGTGTATTTTCAATATTGATCTTATATCTTGCAACCTTGCTAAATAAATCGCTGGTTCTGGTAACTGTTTTGTAGATTCCTTAAGATTTTCTACATAGATGATTGTCTGCTACTAAAAAAAGTTATACTTCCTTTCCCATTTAGATGGCATTTCTTTCTTTTCCTTGCCCCATTGTACTATATTTTGTCTGTCCTCCACTACAGTACTGATGGAAGTGGTGAGGGCACAATAGATTAGTTTATATTTGCCTTGTTCCTTTGTTTCTGGGGAAAGCATTTAGTCTTAAACTATTAATTACGATGTTAGGTGTAGATTTTTCCTGGATCCTTTCATTTGGTTGAAAAAATTCTCTTGAATTCCTACTTTTCTGAGAGGATTTTTCAAGTCAGGAATAAATGTTAGATTTTGTCAAATGATCTTTTTGCAACTTGAGATAGTAATGTGGTTTTTCTCTTTTAGTCAATTAATATGGTTAATTGCATTGGTTGATTTTCAAATGTTAGATCAACCTTATATTTTGGGATAATTATAATTTATACCAGTGGAGTTTAATGTAATAGAATATAAAAAGTTATTAATAGGATTTTAGATTCTCTATTACAGCTAACACTTAAACAACAGCTTCTCGAGTTTCAGTGTAGTGTTAAAGAATATTCATAATTATCTGAAAATGTTAGTAAAATAGCTCTTCCTTTTCCAGCTACATATCTGAGGCTGGATTTTCTCCACATACTTGAAGAAAAGCAATAATGTGTCACAGTAGATTGAATGCAGAAGCATATTAGAAAATCTAGCTATCTTCTGTTAAGCCATACACAAAAGAGATTTGCAAAAATGTAACAGTGTCACTCTGATCACTAATTTAAAAATATATATAGTTATTTTTTTTATTTGGAATGATACTTATGTTAACATATAATGGTTTTAATAAAATGTTATTATTTTATTTTATTATTTATTTTTAGAGAGGGGAGGGGAAGGGAAGGAGAAAGAGGGAGAGAGTGTGTGGTTGCCTCACAAGTACCCCCAGGGATCTGGACCGCCACCGAGGCATGTGTCCTGACTGGGAATCAAACCAGTGACTGTTTGGTTCGCAGGCTGGTGCACAATCCACTGAGCTACACCAGCCAGTGCTAAAAGTTATTTGTAAATAAATTAGTAAATATTAAAAATTTTTAACCAAAAAAAGTAAGTGCATGTTCATTGATATAGCCCACATAAACAAAAGCTCTTTAAGGTCCTCATTAATCTCTAAAAGTGGAAAGAGTCCTCAGATTTAAAAGTTTGAGAACTTCTAATAGACAACAAACAAGTATAAGCCTCCATTTTGGAGTATTGTTACATGCCATGATAGAAAGGAAATAAAGAAGTCTCTGGCTTGGTAACTTCTACACTGTCATTCTTTTGGAAGAGTTAAAAGGTTTGTTTATTTGTTTGTTTGTTTGTTTTATTAAAATTTTGTGAGATTTACCTTCCCCCCGAAAGATTTTATTTATTTTTAGAGAGAGGGGAAGGGATGGAGAAAGAAGGAGAGAAACATCAATGTGTGGTTGCCTCTTGCGTGCCCCCTACTGGGGACCTGGCCTGCAACCCAGGCATGTGCCCTGACTGGAAATCAAACCAGTGACCCTTTGGTTCGCAGCCCAGCACTCAATCCATTGAGCCTCACCAACCACGGCTAAAAGTTTCTTCATAAAAGATCAATTTTACCCTTACCAATTTAATATACTTTGTACAACGTAAGAAAGTATAGTGTGCTCTGGCTGGCGTAGCTCGGTGGATTGAGCGCGGGCTGCGAACCAAAGCATCGCAGGTTCGATTCCCAGTCAGGGCACATGCCTGGGTTGTGGGCCAGGCCCCCAGTGGTGGTCACGTGAGAGGCAACCATACATTGATGTTTCTCTCTCTCTCCCTTCTCCCTTCCCCTCTCTAAAAATAAATAAATAAAATCTTTAAAAAATTTTTTTTTTAAAAAGTATAGTGTAAGGATTGCTGTTTCATTAGGAAACAAATACATTAAAGCCTTGTAATAATACTGTTAATATAGGTGGGAATTTTACTTTAGAAATGTCTTGAATTTTATGAATTAGCACTGTACTTACTATGTGCTGGGTATACAGTAACATTTATTAACTTATTTAATTCTCCCAGTAATAATGTGAGGTGGGTACCATTATTATCCTGATTTCCAAGTGAGGAAACTGATGCACAGACAGGTTAAGTGATATATATGCCTCAGGTCATATAGCTGGTGAGTTGGGAAGCTGGGATTGGGTTCTAGGCAGTTTGGTTCCAGGTCCATGCTCTTAACCAGTGCACTATTCTATCTTTTCTCTGAACCAAATGGACACATCTATTATAATCTTTTCTCAACAAGTGCATTGTCCTTTAGGGCAAGCCCTAGGAAGAGTGTTATGCTCAAGTTTAGTACTTTGCTTCTAGTACCCAAGGGTAATGGTGCCGCCATTTATCTAGCTTCCCAAGGTCCATAATTTCCCCTCCTACATCAAGTCTACTGTTTGTAGATCCTGCCTGTTATGTTTCCTAAATATCTTTCAGCTTTGTTAGTGTGTCTGCGCTTACTGGTCCCACTGTCTTGATCCTGGCCTTCAGTGCTTGACACAGCAGTTTCGTAGTTGTAGTATTTTTTTTTTAATATAAAATCTTTACTGGATCGCTTCTTGGCCTTTTGGCTTAGATCAAGTGTAATGTCTGTTCTTATAACCTTGATTTTACTACTACTATGATTGTAAGATGTTTAATAACACCCGTGTCTTCAAGGTCAAATCCAAGCTTTATCATGGCTTACAAAAACCTTTTTTCTTCAAGATGCTTCCAGTTTATTTCTTCATCTTCAACTCCATCTGTTCCCCATCTGTACCCTTCAGTGACGTAGTCCCAGAAGGCTCTCTGAATATACTATGCTCTTTTATAACTACCTCCCTGGCCTTGATCCATGCTCTTCCCTTTATCCAAAATGCTCTCGCTTCCACATTACCTGGTAAAGATTTGCTCATTCCACAAGCTCAAACTCATTCTTTAGTGTCTATAAATCCTTTCCTGACTTAGGTGAAATCATGTTTCCCTTGCATCTAGAGTAGTTTATACTTATTTCTAATATAATATTCATCATATTATAGTTGTTTTGTTTTGTTTTGTTTTGTTTTTTTCATTTCCTTCACTAGATTTAGGGTATCCCATACTACTTACACATTGTTTGGCAGGTAGGTCTCAGTATTTTTCAATCAATGAATAAATATATTAAATTCTTTAAACTTTTTCCATAGGTGCTGCAGACGATTACAATAGAATTGGTTCTTCGTTATATGCTTTAGGAACTCAGGATTCTACAGATATATGCAAGTAAGGATTCTGATTTTTAAAAAATATATAGTAAATAAATAAAACAAATTTTGTTGGCAGCCTGGGCACACAATAAATACTCAAGACCTAGTGGACATTTTGGGATAATTTTGTCAAAACACAAGGAGCTTCTTTATAAACCTAGGTCCATCTCAGTTTTTCTCTTCCCTTTCTCTTGCAGTGGACCTTAATATATATATTTTTAACCTTTACAAAGTTTTATTTGATGAAACTAAGTAAGGGTGTGTGTATTTAAGAGAGAGGACGAGACAGGATTTATGTCAAAGCTATCAATTTGTAGTTTTTTACAAGGCTGGCTATTCTAGCTTTTATAGTTTAGTGAATGTTAGAGCAGTCGGATGGATAAGGAAGGTGTTCTGCATGTTAGTGCGAAATGCTCTCTGGAAGTTTGTTTATACAGTTATTCTTTATTTACTTTATGCTAGTTTTTCACTTCAGCAGTAGTTAATATTATAGTTGCTCCTATAATATTGTTTAAACCCAACTCTTCACTGAAGAATAATTCACTTATTTTTGAAAGATTGATTGATTGATTGATTGATTGATTTAGAGGAGAAGGGAGGGAGAAAGAGAGGGAGAGTTTCTCTCAAACACCAGTGTGTGAGAGAAACTTTGATTGTTTGCCTCTCATGTGTGCCTCAACTGGGGACCTGGCCCACAACCCAGGCAGGTACCCTGACTGGGAATTGAACCTAGTAAACTTTTAGCTTTGAGGGATGACGCACAACCAACTGAGCCACACGGGTCAGGGCTAATTCACTTTTTAAAAATGTTAAGTGGAAAAACTTTTCGTAGTTCATGCCTTTCTCTAAACCACATCCTTGAACTTTTCTCTAGTATATCCTCTCTCAGTAGATGTATAAGATCCAAGTTTTTCAGCAAAGCAAAGTACCATACCTTACACTAATTAACATGCTGCCTTCCCAAAGAATCAGTTCTTAATTTTTTGATGAGAAGAAAAAAAGGTCAACCTCACTCTGTGTTATCTGACTTAACCCTGTTAAAGCAAGTTCTTTTTAGTAAAGCGAAGTTCGTAAAATTGTGCTTTAGGTTTCAGTAGTATTTGCCCTAATCCAATTATAATGTCATCTATAATTACATATTTTACAGAATACTCTTTAGTAGTTTGGCTTTGGGGTGTGTTTAGTTGATTGTCAGCACTTGAGAGAGGCTGTTTACTTAAAAGTGAAAGTGAATTCTGAGATAAATGGGTTATTGATTTCTCTTGTTTACCAAAACAAAGCAGCCCTATTTAAAATGCTTAAAACATAATTATCAGATATCTTCAAAAACTGCTCCAACTTGTGTTTTTCCTTATAAATCAGCCTTTAAAAACATTTTTTTAATTCTCAGCCAAGGACACTTCTTGCTATCAGCGGGGAGGAGAATTTTGAAGGTATAGGTTTTATTTAGTGTTATGTGGCATATTACTAAAGAATATCAAAAGATAAAATTTTTAGGTTTTAATGCGTAACTTAGGCTATTATCTTGAAATGGGCATTTTTTTCTGTAATAGCAGATTTCAAATCATTTGTTATGGGTGGAAGTACAGAGATATTTAGACTAAATGAAGTAAGCAAGGCTGTTAAATATTATTGTCATGAGACAAGAATGTTCATTATTCATATAATTTGGGTCATTATGTTTGAATGTTTGAAATGGAACAATTTCAAACATTATCTCTGAATGTTAGAAATGGAAAATTATTTAAAGGTAGCTTCTGATGAAATATTTTTCTCTCCCAGGTTTTTTCTCAAAGTTTCAGAACTGTTTGATAAAACGAGAGTAAGTACTACTAATTAACCTTTGATCATCTAAATCTCTGCATACAGTTGTGTTTAACTTGTTTAGCTTTATTGAGGAAGATGAGTTATATATACTTCAAAAGGATGAAGAAGCATTTAAATTTGAGAGTTTTTTAAGAAATTCAGTTTTGTTACAGCTTTTTGGTATTTATGTAGATGTTTATATTCTTGATCAGAAAACATGTTGATTATGAAGACTGGGTTTGTTTTTATGAAGAATAATCCTTTTCTGGGGCTTTGTAAGCTAGAAGAAAGTCTTAGGTTCATCATAACTGTACCAAGACGATATTGCTTTTGATCCCCCTTGGTATACTGGGTTAAAAGTGAGTTGTGTCATTTATACAACTGCAGAAGGTTTCATTCATAGTAATAATAATTTAATAATGACATAATCTTGGCTCATAGGGATCAGTCTTTTTTTTTTAATAATTATTTTTTATTTTTAGAGAGAAAGAACAAGAGGGAGAAAAACATTGATCGGTTGCCTCTCCTACTTACCCTGACCAGGGACTGAACCCACAACCCAGGCATGCGCCCTGACTGGGGATTGTTGAACCGGTGAACTTTTGCTTTGCAGGATGACGCCCAACCAACTGAGCCACACCAGTCAGGACTCTGGGATCAGTCTTAGATACAATAATAGCTAACATTTTTATCACTTGAAGAATAATGAAAATGCTTCTAGATGTTTAATGATGTTTAGCTGAGAGTGATAGTGTCTAGTTCATTGTAAAAATCTGATTTCAAGATGATCTTTTCAATTGAGTGATAATGTGGTAGAGACAAGTAAAAGAAAAGAAGATAATCTCACAAAGGAAAAAGTCCTTAAATATATATCATGTTATACTGGGGTCCAGATAGTCCATTATTCTGCCTTTGATATTTGTATCAGTGAGCATCTATGGGCAGTTAGAGGTTTTTTATGTGTGCATTTACATCATAAGAATAGGGATATGTATCAAAATAGCCTTATGTGTCAGTTCTTCTAGAAACATGTCAAGATGGGACTGGATGTACAAGAGATTTATTGTGGGGAAGAAAGAGCAGAAAGCGCCTTCAGACCACAGTGTAGGTCCACACCTGTGAAAGAAGAGGGCAGAGGAAAGAGGACTAGATAGGAAGAGTTTCAGACTGTAGCATAGTTCTGAGAAAGTTTTGTTCAGGTCAAAGGGGAGTCTTTGAGCCAGAGTTGCCCATTAGAGGAATTCTGCATCAGGCAGGAATGGGCTGGGGCTACTGCTTTGTCCTTGCCTCGGTACAGCCGTGACAAGAAGGGGAGGATGGAACATAGCCATGGTATGAACATGATTTCTGGATCCAGAAAGGTTACAGTTGGGACTGTCAGCAGCTATGCTTCTTGCAGCAAGTAGTTTCTCTTGAACAAGATCTGAGTGGCACATTTTTATGGCTACCACAATCCTTATTTCTTTTAGTGTTTGCATGTTGTTCTGGTTATTCTTGCTGTGTAACAAAGCAGCCTAAAAGTCAGTAGCTTAAAACAACAGCCATTTTTTATGCTAATGAATTCTTTGAGTCAGGAATTCAGAAGGGGCACATCAGTGATGGCTTGCCTCTGCTCTGTGATGTCCTCAGTAGGGAGATAGGAAGGCTGGGTGCTGGAATCATCTGAAAGCTCTCACTCAGGTCTGGGGTTGATACTGGCTGTCAGTTGGGACTTCTGCTAGGCCTGTTGGCTGTAACACCTACACTTGGCTTTTCCAGAGTTGTTTAGGCTTCTTTATAACATGGTGGCTAGGTCCCAAAAGTGAGCATCCCAGAAGATTGGAAGTGGAAGCTGTTAGTTTTGTAAGTCCTGTGCCTGGAACTTTGGCACAGCATCCTTTTGTATTGGTCAGGCAGTCTCAGAGCCCAGATTCAAGGGGAGGGGCACATACCCTACTTGTTAATGTAAGGAGAAGAGCCATATTAAAAGCATGTAATCTAAATTTATCTAAACTGATTTAGCTACATCACTTTTGAGTATATGGGGGGTGGGGGCTTCCCTCCAAAACAGAATTATCTTCTAGGGAGCAGGCCCAATGTAGTACATACAGGTTTCCCCTGCTAGATGAGTGACTGTTCCAGGAACCCATCTGTGTCAGTGTACAAGCTGGTGATGTTGTAAGAGACTGCGTTTGACTTCGATGAAATTTTATTGAATACTCTTTTAAACTGTGCCCACTTCATGATTTACGAGCACACCTGCCCATATCACACGGAATGTTCAACAATTTTTGACCAAAAATGGCATGACCCCTGTGCCCCACCCTCCCTGTTTACCCAGTCTTGCGCCAAGCAACTTTTAGTTGTTGTTTCCTGGGATGAAAAAAGTCCTTAAAGGGAAACATTTTGCCAGTGTGGAAGAGGTGAAACAAAAATACGGCAAGAGCACTACAAAGCATCAAAATCAATGAGTTCAAAAAACTGTTTTAAGCAGCGGAAGAAAATATCTCAATAGGAGTATTGCATCAAATGGACAATACTTTGAAGGTGACTGAAGTTTAGACACGTAAGAATAAGTACACAAGTTTTTATAAGTAAATGCTAGGTTTTTTTGAGTCCCCCCTCTTATTTCGTGTTTATGCTCTCATCTGTTAGGTTAAAAAGTTTCATAAGTTTATTTTTCCATAAAGTAATATTTTTAGAAGCTTCAAATCTTTATATTGAAGTATATTATACATGTAGAAAAGAACACCTATTAGAAGTATACTTCTCAGTGAAAGTTTATATTACCTACATAATGAACAGCCAAACCAAAAAAAAGAATGTTGCCCTGGCCAGTGTGGCTCAGTTGGGTGGAGTGTCGTCCCGTACACTGAGAGGTAACCAGTTCGATTCTTGCTCAGAGGACATAACTGGGTTGCAAGTTCCATCCATGGTTAGGGTGCATACAGGAGGCAACTGACTAATGTTTCTCTCTCTCTCTCCATTCTTCTGCCTAAAAATCAATAAACATGTTCTTGAACAGGAAAAAATAAAATATACACCTTCTCAATGACTTTACTCCTATATCTGAATACACCAAATTAGATCACACAAAATTTTAAAAAAGAAAAAAAAGTGAACATTACCAGCAGATGCCCTGTCCCCCACTTCAGCCACCTTCTGAGTTACCACCTCCTATAAGGCTAACCACTATCCTAGCTTCTAACAGCATAGATTAATTTTATTTTCATATTTTATATAAATGTATTATGCAGTATACATTTGTTTATGTCTGGTTTCATTATGTACATAAGATTTATCCTTGTTGTAATATGTAAGTATATTTCCTTCATTCTTATTATTATATAGTATCCCCTTGTAGGGATATACCTAAATTTATATGTTCTATTGGTAGACATTTGGAAGTTTCTAGTTAGGAGCTCTTTATAAATGGTACTGCTAAGATCATTCTTGTATATTTTCAGTTGAACATAAATGTATATTTCTGTTGGGTGTACATAACCAGAAGGGGAATTAGTGGGTCATAGTTATTATTTATAACTTTGATTTTTTTACTGTAATTAAGAAAACACTGAGTGTAGAATGTAAGTGATAATTAAATGCCCAGTTTTTCCCTTTTTCAGAAAATAGAAGCAAGAGTGTCTGCTGATGAGGACCTCAAACTTTCTGACCTTTTAAAATATTACTTAAGAGAATCTCAAGCTGCTAAGGTAACTGTATTGTTAATTGTTGTTTTTTTCTCTTTTTTATTGAATTTATTGGGGTGACATTGGTTAATAAAATTACATAGGTTTCAGATATATAGTTCTATAATACATCATCTGTATATTGTATTGTGTGTTCACCACACCAAGTCAGCTCCTCCTTTCATCACCATTTAACCTTCCTATACTCTCTCTTACCTCCCGCCAATCCCCCCATTTCCCTCTAGTAATAACTATACTGTTCTCTGTGTCTATGATATGTTTTTGTTGATTTGTTTTGCTTAGTCCCTTCACCTTTTTTACCCAGCACCACAACACCCCTCCCCTCTGACACCTGTCAGTCTCTCTATCTGTGAGTCTATTTGTTTTGTTTGTTACCTTGTTTTGTTCATTAGATCCTACATATGAATGAAATCATGTGCTACTTGTCTTTCTCTAACTGGCTTGTTTCATTTAGTGTAATATTCTTCAGGTCCATCCATGCTGCTACAAAAGGAAACATTTCCTTCTTTTTTTCAACCAAGTAGTATTCCATTGTGTAAATGTACCACAGCTTTTTTATCCACTCATCCAACACCATTTATTGAATAGACTATCTTTACCCCAGTGTGTGTTTTTGCCTCCTTTTGTCATGTATTGACTATAAAGGTGTGGATTTATTTCTAGACTTTTTTTTTTAAGATTTTATTTATTTTTAGAGAGAGGGGAAGGGAGTGAGAAAGAGAGGAAGAGAAACAAGAAACATCAATTTGACTATTGAGAAATGGCCAGGATGGAGGCATAGGAAGATACACTTTGCCTCCTTGCACAACCAAAAGAAGGACATGAGCAAATTTAAAAACAAAAAATAACCAGAACTGTCAGAAAATTGAACTGTATGGAAGTCCAACAACCAAGGGGTTAAAGAAACCTTCATTCAGACTTGTAGATGGGGTGGAGAGGACACAGAGTGAGGTGGCGGGTAGAATACTGGTCCATCCCATATTTGCAAGGATAAATCAGGAGGAACAACTGGGGAGTGAGGCAGACCGTGCAACTCAGGGTACCAGCCAGGGGAAAAAAAGCCTCAAAATCTCTGACTGTAAAAACCTGTGGGGGTTGCAGCTATGGGAAAAACTCCCAACTTCACTGGAGAGTTCACTGGAGAGACCCACAGGGTCTTAGAACTTACACAAACCCGCCTACCAGGGAATCAGCACCAGAAAGGCCCAATTTGCTTGTGAGTAGTGGAGGAAGTTAATGAAAGCTGGCAGAGAGCCCAGCAAGCAGCATTGCTCCCTCTCTGACCCCTCCCCCACAGATAGCGCCCTGTCAGTAGCCAGGTGGGTTGTCCCACCCTGGTAAATACCTAAGACTCTGACCTTTACAACATAACAGGTGCACCAAGAAAAGGAAATATGGCCCAAATGAAAGAACAGATCAAATCTACAAAAATAGAATGAAGTGATGAAGAGATAGCTAGCCTATCAGATGCAGAGTTCAAAACACTGGTAATCAGTATGCTCACAGAATTGGTTGAGTATGGTTGCAAAATAGAGAAGTGAAGGCTATACAAAATGAAATGAAAAATATACAGGGAACCAACAGTGAAAGGAAGGAAACTGGGACTGAAATCAACGATTTGGAGCAGGAGGAGGAAATAAACATTCAACCAGAACAGAATGAAGAAACAAGAATTCAAAAAAATGAGGAAAGGGTTAGAAACCTCCGGAACAACTTTAAACATTACAACATTCAAATCATAAGGGGTGCCAGAAGAAGAAGAGCGAGAGATGGAAAACTTATTTGAAAAAAAAGAATGAATGAGAACTTCCCTAATCTGGCAAGGGAAATAGACTTCCAGGAAGTCCAGGAAGCTCAGAGAATCCCAAAAAAATTGGACCCAAGGAAGCAGACACCAAGGCACATCAGAATTACATTACCCAAGATGAAAGAAAAGGAGAGAATCTTAAAAGTACCAAGAGAAAAGGAGAGTTACCTACAAAGGGGTTCCCATTAAAGCCTATCAGCTGATTTCTCAAGAAACCTGGCAGGCAAGAAGGGGCTAGAAAGAAGTATTCCAAGTCATGAAAGGCAAGGACCTACATCTAAGATTACTGTATCCAGCAGAGCTATCCTTTAGAATGGAAGGACAGATAAAGTGCTTCCCAGATAAGGTATAAAGTTAAAGGAGATCACCATGACCCAGCCCTTATTATATGAAAAGTTAAAGGGACTTATCTAAGAAAAAGAAGATAAAAACTATTAACAGTATAATGACAAACTCACAGCAACTGAACCTAAAACAAAAACAAGTTCAGCAAACAACTAGAACAGGAACAGAATCACAGAAATAGAGATCCCAAGAAGTATTGTCAGCGGGTGGTGGAAGCAGGAGAGTGGGGGGGGAAAGTTACAAGAGAATAAGTAGCATATAAAATAGACAGGGGGAGGTTAAGAATAATACAGGAAATGTAGAAGCCAAAGAACTTATATGTGTAACCCATGGACTTGAACTAAAGGAGGGTAATGCAGGTGGGAGGGAGTGTGCAGGGTGGAGGGGAATAAATGGAGGGAAATGGAACAACTATAATATCCTAGATTGTGGGCCAGGTCCCCACTTAGGGATGTGTAAGAGGCAACTGATTGATGTTTCTCTCCTCTCTTCCTCCCTTCCCCTGTCGAAAAATATAAATAAATAAAATATTTTAAAATATAAAATAAAAATGCAGTATGCATGGGTTTGGATTTATGGCAGACCTGCCACCATGGGCTCTCATAGTGCCCCGTGCCAGAGCAAACTGTAGCCTTGAACCATTGCTGACCTCTGCCAGTAGGCTGTAGGCACTGAAGCAATTTACACAGTAGGAAAAAGTATATAACTGGTTTGTGGATATTTGTTTTGTATCCTGCAACTTTACTGAATTTATCAGTTCTGGTAGTTTCTGGAAGAATCTTTGGGGTTCTCTATATACAGTATCATGTCATCTGCAAATAATGGCAGTTTTACTTCTTCCTTTTCAGTTTGGATGCCTTTTGTTTCTTCTTGTCTGTGGCTAGGACTCCAGTACTGTGTTGAATAAGAGTGGTGCAAGTAGACATTCTTGTTTTGATCCTGATCTTAAGGAAAACACTTATAGTTTTTACCCATTGAGTATGATGCTGGCTGTGGATTTGTCATGTATATGGTCTTTATTACACTGAGGTATTTTCTTCCCTCTGTTCCACTTTGCTGAGAGTTTTTAAACATAAATGGGCACTGTATTTTATCAAATGCTTTTTCTGCATCTATTGATGTGATCATGTGGATTTTATCCTTCATTTTGTTTACATGGTGTATCATGTATCATTGTTTGTTTTTATGGACTTTTCTTTTTCTTAGATTTTAGAGAGAGGAGAAGGGAGGGAGGGAGAGAAACATGTGAGAAAGATACATCTCTCAGCTGCCTCTGGCACACCCACAGCTGGCGAACTGGCCTGCAATCCAGGCGTGTGCCCCGACTGGGAATTAAACCAGCGACCTTTCAGTTTGCAGGCTAGGACTTAATCCACTGAGCCACACCAGCCAGGGCTAAATGAACTATTTAACAAAAAGCCTTCTCTTTAAAGGTTGTTAGACTTGCTCTGACTGGTGTGGCTCAGTGGATTGGGTGTTGCCCTGCAAACTGAGAGGTCACCAGTTCAATTTCTGGCCAGGGCACAGGCCTGGGTTGTAGGCCAGGTCTCCACTTGGGGTGTGCAAGAGGCAACTGGTTGTTGTTTCTCTTGCATATCAATGTTTCTCTCCCTTCCTTCTCTTCCCCCTCTCTGAAAATAAATAAATAAAATCTTTTTTTAAAAAACGTTGTTAGACTTAAGCTTGTTAAAGACTATTTATCTCTTGATTTTATATTATATTTTGAAGTGGAAAATTTTTTTCTCATTTTAGAAATTGTAGGTCAGGGAACCCCACATTAATAGTTTCTTCTATAAACTTCTGATACAGTATAATCTAAAACTTTTTCTTATGAATTTGATATATTTATTTAGATAAAATGTCTGCAATAACAAAAGTAAAACCCCAAATAATAGTTGTATAGCTAAATGATTCCTAATTTGGTCTATATAGGTTCTCCATTGAAGGTGAGAGAAGACTAAAACATACGAGTTTAGCAAGAGCATCTTAAAAGCACAGAAAACTTAGTAACTCAGATACCACAAAATCAACGTTAATTAATGAACTGAGATATTGCACATAAATTTTCCATTTGATCAGTGATACTTTGAAGACCATTCTTTCATGTCTTATCAAATTATAAATAGCCCTTTTAACTTTGAGGACTTAGGTACTTGCAAATATAACATCCATATGAAATTGTTTTAAATCAGATTCTGTCTTATGAGTGATTTACATTGGATGGGCCAGGATAAAATTGTTTACTTTTTAAGACTTTAAATTCATTATTTTATAATAATAATATGTAGCTGTTAATAGATAACTTTTTAGAATGGAACATGGCTTTAAAAGTAAATCCATATTTTACCCTAGCTGGTGTGGCTCAGTGGATTGAGCACCAGCCTGCAGGCTGAAAGGTTTTTGGTTCGATTCCTGGTCATGCCTGGATTGCTGGCCAGGTCCCCAGTTGGATGTGTGCAAGAGGAAACTGACCTGTGTTTCTCTCACATGTTTCTCTCCCTCTCTTTCTCCTTCCTTTCCCCTCTCTCTAAAATAAAGATATAAAATGTTAAAAGTAAGTCCACATTTTCTATAACCACAACAAAGAATCGAAACTTAATTGTAAGAATTAAAACTACAGTGAGGTATCACTATACACCTTAATTAGAATGGTTAAAATGAAAAAAATTCTCAAAAATTATAGCAACCGGAACTTTTACACACTATTAGTGGAAATACGATATAATACTTTGGAAAAGTGTCACCATTTCTTTAAAAATTAAACATAGACTGCCCTGTGATCCATTCATTCTCATTTAGGTATTTGAAAGCATGTGTCTTTACAGATGTTAACATCAGCTTTATTTGTAATAGCTGAAAACTGGCAAAAACAACCCAAAAGGTCACCAGCAGGTGAGTGGATAAATAAATTAGGATATAGCTGTATAATTGAATGTAACTCAGCAGTAAAAAGTAATGAACTACTTAATCATACAAGCAACAACATGGATGAATCTCAAAATAAAAGATTGTGAAAGAAGTGAAACAAACAACATAGTTTACACTAGAGTTCACTCTTAGTGTTATACGTTCTATGTGCTTTAACAAGTGTGTGACAACATGTATCCACATTATAAGTATCATACAGAATAATTTCACTGCCCTAAAAATCCTCTGTGCTCTAGTCTATTCATCCTCCTTCCCCTAACTCTTGTTTGTCTTTTTAAAATTGTCTTCATAGTTTTGTCTTTTCCAGAATGTCATATAGTTTGGCCTTTCTACATTGCCTTTTTTTTCACTTAGCAATATGCATATAAGTTTCCTCTATGTCTTTTCATGGCTTGATATCTCATTTCTTTTTAGCACTGGATAATATTCTGTTGTCTGAATTTACCAAGTTTATTTATCCACTGACCTACTGAAGGACATCTTGGTTGCTTCCAGGTTTTGGCAATTATGAGTAAAGGTGCTATAAACATTCATGTGCAGGTTTGGGGATGCACATAAAATTTCAACTCTTGAATAAATACCAAGGAACACAATTGCTAGCTCATATGGAAAGAGTATGTTTAGGACTGCCAAACCATTTTCCAAAAAGGCTGTACCGTTTTGCATTTCCACTAGCAATGAATGATTGTTCTTGTTGCTTCACATTCTTTTCAGCATTTGGTGTTATTGGTGTTGTGTATTTTGGCAATTCTAACGGATGTGTGATTTTTGTTTCTTTGTTTGTCTTAATTGATTTTAGAAAGAGAAACATAACTTTGTTGTTCCACTTATTTATGCATTCATTGGTTGATTCTTGTACATGCACTGACCAGGGAGGATAGAACCCATGACCTTGGTGTATCGGGACAACACTCTAACCAACTGAGTTACCCGGTATCTCGTTGTTTTAATTTGCATTTGCCTGATGACATATGATGTGAATGAAGCATCTTTTCACATATTTATTTACCATTTATGTATCTTCTTTGGTGAAGTGTCTGTTTTAAAAAACTGGCCTTTAGCTCGTCCATTTTTTAATTGAGTTTATTTCCTGTTGTTGAGTTGTAAGAGTTCCTTGTAGCAATCCTTTATCAGATACATCTTTCATAAATATTTTGTCTTTGTTCTGTGACTTGTCTTCTCATCCTCTTAATAGTGTCTTTTGCATAGCAGAAAATTTTAATTTTAATTTTAATGAAGTTCACCTTATCAATTACATCTTTCATAGATATGTCATTGGTGTTACATCTAAAAAGTCATCACTAACCCTAGCTGGTGTAGCTCAGTGGATTGAGTATAACATATGGACCAGAGGGTCACTGGTTCAATTCCCTGTCAGGGCACATGTCTGGGTCACAGTGGGTCCAGGTTGAGGGTTGGGAAAGGTAACCACACATCAATATTTCTCTTAACTCTCTTTCTTCCTCCCTTTCCCTGTCTCTAAAAAATAAATAAAATCTTTAAACATAAATTTTAAAATGTCATCACCAAACCCGAGGTCACTTGGATTTTCTCCTATGTTATCATCTAGGTGTTTTATAGTTTTGGTTTTTATATATAGGTCTGTGATTTATTTTAAGTTAATTTTTGTATATGAATGTCCAGTTTTCCCAGCACAATTTGTTGAAAAGACTAGCTTTTCTCCATTGTATTGCCTTTGATCCTTTATAGTCAGCAAAGATCAGTTGACTGTATTTTTGTGGGTATAGTTCTGGGCTCTATTCTGTTCTGTTGATCTATTTGTCTATTTTTTTCCACCACCACACTGTTTAGGTTGTTGTAGCTTCACAGTAAGGCTTCAAGAAGGAAGTGTCAGTCCTCTGACTTTTTTCGCTCCCTCAGTGTTGTTGGTCATTCTGTGTCTTTTGCCTCTCTGCATAAACTTTAGAATCCTTTTGTTGATATCTACATAAAAAGTTTTCAGCTATTACAAATATAGCTGATGTGAATCTGTAACTCAAGTTGGAAAGAACTGATTTTGACAATATTGAGCCTCCCTGTCTATCAACCTGGAATTATTCTCCATTTATTTCTTTATTTAAATGTTTGTATTTATTAATTTTAGAGAGAGAAACATCAGTTGCATTCATTGGTTGATTCTTGTATGTACCCTGACCAGGATCAAACCTGCAACCTTGGCTCATGGGAATGATGCTCTAACCAACAGAGCCACCTGACCCTGGCCTCTCCATTTATTTAGTTCTGTGATCTCTTTTATCAGTTTTGTAGTTTTCCTTGTATAGATTTTGTATATATTTTGTTAGATTGATACTTAAGTATTTCATTTTCTAGAGTACTAATGGTATTTTTTTTAATTTCCAGTTTTACTGGTTCTTTGCTGATATATAAGAAATCAGTTGACTTGTATATTTTGTTATATCCTTACAGCTTCATTATTCTCATTTATTAATACAGGAGTTTCTTGTGATTTTTTTCAGCTTTCTATATAAACAGTCATGTCATCCGTGAACAAAGATGGTTTTATTTCTTTCTTCCCAATCTGTATACATCTTACTTCCTTTTCTTATTGCATTAGCTAGGATTTCCAATACGATGTTGAGAAGGAGTGGTGATACAAGACATCCTTATCTTCCTAATGTTAGTGGGAAAGCTTATAATTTCTCCCCATTATGTGTGATGTTAGCTGTGGTGTAAGTATTTTGTAGGTGTTCTTTATCAAGTTGAAGTTCCTTCTATTCCTAGTTTGCTGAGACAGTCAATTGATTGTTGACAAGGATGCTAAGACTGTTTAGTGGAGAAAAGAAAAGACTTTCAACAAATGGTATTGGGACAGCTGAACAGTCATGTGAGAAAGAATAAAGTTGGACTTTTTCCTTCTATCATTTATAAAAATGTACTGAAAATGGACCAAAGACCTAAGTGTAAAACCTAAAACTGTAATATTTTTTAATATTTTTATTTACTGATTCATGAGAGAGACAGACAGACATCAATCTGCCATTCCACGCATCCATGTATCAATTGGTTGCTCCTCATGTGTGCCCTGACCAGAGATCAAACCTGCATCCTTGGAGTATCGGAGCGCTGCTCTAACCTACTGAGCTAAGACTTAGCCAAGAACTAAAACTATAATATTTTAAAAGAAATGCATAAACATAAATTTCTGTGACCTTCAATTAGGCATTGGTTTCTTAGAATGACACCTGAAGGGCAGCCAAGAAAAAATAATAAACTAAGACTTTAATAAAGTTAAAAACTTGTGTGTGGCAAAGAACACTATCAAAAAAAGTAAAAGGGCTCTGGCTGGTGTGGCTCAGTGGACTGAGCACCAGCTTGCAAACCGTAGGGTTGCTGGTTGGATTCCCAGTCAGGACACATGCCTGGGTTGTGGGCCGGGTCACCAGTTGGGAGTGTGTGCGAGGCAACCAACTGATGTATCTCTTACACATCAGTGTTTCTCTCTCTCTCTCTCTCTCTCTCTCCCCCCCTCCCTCCCTCCCCCTCTCTCTAAAAATAAATAATAAAATCTTTAAAAAAAATTTTAATTAAAAAGAAGAAAAGTAAAAAGATAATCCACAGAGTAGGAGAAAATACTTGTAAATCATGTGAGTCCCTCTAAGTGGCTGCAATCCATAATAAATAAAGAACTCTTGTAACTTGATAAAAAGGGAAATAGCTCAATTTTAGAAATGGGCAAAGAACTCAAATAAACATTTCTCGAAAGAAGATACAGTTAATACCTCAAAAGATACTTAACAGCATTAGCTATCAGGGAAATGCCAATCAAAACGACAGTGACATATTATTTCACACTCTCTAGGTAGCTTTAATCAAAAAGAAAGTGTTGACAAGGATGTGGAGAAGTTGGAACACTCATACAGTGCCACCACTTTGGAAAACAGACTGTCAGTTTCTCCACAGGTTTAACGTAGGGTTACCAGATGTAATACCAATCCTAAGTAATTAGATATAAAAAAGTTTTTAAAATCATCATAATTAATAAATAAAAGAGAAATGAAAACATGTCCACACAAAACTTGTACACAAATGTCCATAACCGCATTACTCATAATAGGCAAAAGGTAGAAACAAACCTAAAATGTCTATCAGCTGATGAATGGATAAGTCAGCATGACAAATTCATACAATGAAATATTAACAGACAAACTGGGAACTTTATGCTAAGTTTAAAAAGCCATACACAAAAGGCCACATATTGTATGATTTTGTTTTTTAATAAAATCTCCAGAATAGGCAATTCTATACAGACAGAAAACATTAATGTTTGTTCATGGTGATTGGGAATGGAAAGTGACTGTTAATGGATATGGGACTTCTTTTTGAATGACAAAAATATTCTAAGATTGATTAGAATGCCCTGACTGGTATAACTCAGTGGATTGAGCCCATCCTGCAAACTGAAAGGTCACCAGTTCGATTCCTAGTCAGAGCACATGCCTGGGTTGCTGGCCAGGTACCCAGTTGATAGTGTGCAAGAGGCAACTGATGTTTCTCTTGCATGTTGATGTTTTCTTCCTCTTTCTCCATCTCTTTCCATCTCTCTAAAAATAAATCTTTTAAAAAATAAAATGAAATTGATGGTAGTGATGGTTAAACTACTCTGTGAACATCCTAAAAACCAGTGAATTTTGCACTTTGAATGAATGAGCTATATGGTATGTACATTATATCCCAATAAAGCCATTATTTAAAAAAAAAAAAAAAGCAGAAGAGTAATTGGCATGTGGTATTTATTCCTGAGGACAATTAGGTGGTGGTGGTGGCGGCAGAGGCAATAGTGGTGGTGGTAGTTGAATGTAACTACCAGAAATGTGCAGCATGTATTATTGTGAAGTGTTTTGTTCTATAGGATCTCCTCTATCGAAGATCTAGGTCACTAGTGGATTATGAAAATGCTAATAAAGCACTGGATAAAGCAAGAGCAAAAAATAAAGATGTTCTACAGGCTGAAATGTCCCAACAATTATGTTGTCAGAAATTTGAAAAAATATCAGAATCTGCAAAACAAGGTACTGTTATATTAATCTTTAATAAGGTATGCTTTATACTGGTATGTAAATTAAATAGTTAATTTTAATTTCTTTCATTCACAGAACTCATAGATTTTAAGACAAGAAGAGTTGCGGCATTCAGAAAAAATTTAGTGGAACTAGCAGAGTTAGAACTGAAGCATGCAAAGGTAATGTCATATTAAAGGTATAATAATTTCAGGAACTTATAATTTAGAAATGAGTCAGTCCATTCCCTAGAAATTGATTCCAGGGAATGATACCATCCATAAGAACTATTCCTGGATTGAAATTACATTTTCTAAGATTGTTTTACTCCTTAAAAATATTTGGTTTTAGTAAAAAAAAATTCTCTTATGGTATTTTTTACAGCATTTGTTTACTTCAAATTGAGCCCTCTCTTGTAGTTAATCTAAAGGTTGGCCCAAACTTTATGGGAATTTTTACAATAAAAAAATCTTAGAATTGAGAGAAAATTTTAAAATTACCTAATTCAAGAAAGACTCTTTTTTTGTCAGTTACCCATATTTATTGAGTATGTACATTAGGAGGTGTACTTTATTGTGTGACATAGAAAAAATATGGGAAAAATTAAGAACACTAAGAATGATATCTGTAATGTCTCTGATGGTCACCTCTGCAAGCTTCTAGTATCTGCTATGGAAACAAATACCACTTTCTTTTCTTTTTTATTTATTTATTAGAGAGAGGGGAAGGGAAGGAGAAAGAGAGGGAGAGAAACATCAGTGTGTAGTTGCCTCTCGTGCCCCCTACTGGGGACCTGGCCTGCAACCCTTTGGTTCACAGGCCCGCACTCAATCCACTGAGCTATATCAGCCAGGGCCAAATATCACTTTCTTGACTAGTTGTTTAAAAAGTAAATTTTCTGAATATAAACAAACATACTTGAAAATTTAAAATGTATTCAAAATCACAAAACTATAAATAAGTATTAAATTTAAATAAACTTTTAATTTTTATATATTTATAGCATTTACACTTCTAAAATTATTAAAGCTTAAACAAAAATCTACATGTCTGTAGTATTAACATATTTGTCAAAAGTTTTGTCATGGAAAATAAAAGGTTTTTGTTTTGTTTTTTAAGATTTTACTTATTTATTTTTTTAGACAGAGGGGAAGGGAGAGAGAAAGAGAGGGAGAGAAACATCAATGTGTGGTTGCTTCTTACTGCCCTCCGTCCCAACCAGGGACCTGGCCTACAACCAGGCATGCACCCAGAATGGGAATTGAACCAGCAAACCTGTGCTTTGCAGGCTGGTGCTCGGTACTAAGCCACACCATCTAGGGCAAAAATAAAAGTTTTTATTTCTCTTTTACAGTTTACCCTTCAGATACATAAATACTGTATATTACCTGTACATCATCTCTCCTGCAAGATAGACATCTTTAGACTAAATATTTGTCTTTCCATATGCCTCAATAAGCTTTTTATAATATTATTACCCTCCTGTTGTTGCTCTTCTATTTGTTTATTTATTCATTTAAAGATTTTATTTATTTACCTTTAGAGAAGGGGGAAGGGAGGGAGACAAACATTGACGTGCCAGAGAAACATCGATTGGTTGCCCCTTGCACACCCCTACTGGGGACCTGACCCACAACCTAGGCATGTGCCCTGACTGGAAATCAATCCAGTGACCTTTCAAGTTTGTGGACGGCACCCAACACCCTGAGCCACACCAGTTGGGGTCTGTCATTGCTCTTTTAAAATATTGTGCCCAGAAGTCAAAATGCTTTTCTATACACAGACTGATTAGTGTACACATTTCTTTTTTGTTTTTGTTTTTATAAGTATTTATTTGAACCAAACTGAGGACAGGTCAGGAAGCAAGATCTCAAGTGCTCCTGTTGTACAGCATGTTTTATATGTGTAAGATAATGGGCGTTTTACCTGTCATATTGTACCAGCTTGAATTTTGACTTATAATCATACCTTTTTTGTTTATGTTCTTATGGGTCACTTTTGAACCTCCAGTCTGTATGTGTAAATATTTTTAGTTTGTTTGTTGTTGTTGTTGTTGTTTTTCATTTTTATGGTAAAAAAAATACAAAATTTACCATGTTAATCATTTTTAAAATTTTTTTATTGATTTCTTTAGAGAGAGGGGAAAGGAACAGGGAGAAAGAGAGAAACATGAGTTTGTTCCATTTATTTATGCATTTATTGTTGATTCTTACATGTGTGTACTCTCCTGCAGCTGCAGCTTTTGAACCTGCAACTTTGGTGTACTGAGAAGATGTCCTAACCAACTGAGCTACCCAGCCAGGGCATTCACCATTTTTAAGTGTATTGTCCAGTGCTGTTCAGTACACTTACATTGTGCAAAAGATCTCTAGGATTTTTTTTTATTTACTGAGCAATTTAACAGCTCTATTTATAGCTGTTACATTTTAGATAGGTAGTTTTAGACCAGAACACTCATATCTTTTAAAAATAGGATTTGATCATGTAGCATTTACTACTATACTAATTATTTGTACAAAGTGGTAGACATTTGTAATTTGTATGAACTTGCCTTTTATGTCTTTATTGAAACTTTCTGAAAGATTTTATTTATTTTCAGAGAGAGAGAGAGGGGAGGGGAGGTAGAGAAGGAGGAGGGAAAGAAATGTCAATCAGTTGCCTCTTACATGCCCAAACCAGGGACCTGGACTGCAGCCTAGGCATGTGACCTGACCAGGAACTGAACCGGCTACCTCTCAATTTGCAGGACAACACCCAACCCACTAAGCCACAACAGTCAAGGCCAAATTTTAATTTAAAAGAATGATCCAGGACCAAAGGGATCAATATTCGTTAATCTAATTATAAAAGTACAAGGCACCAAAAAAGGCTAAATTTTTAGTTCCCTTTCTTTTGCACTAATTGGTATTAACTTATTAGTTAATATTCTTTGGTTATAGTTTTGTTTGTTTCGGGGGCAGGGCACAATTCAACCCAGAACAGGCATAGAGGGAATACAGTATGTCGATATGAGAATATCCAAACCTGTAGAGAAGTTTTCTAAGTTTATTTGAGCCAAAACTAATGATATGTGTTTACCGAGGAGAAAGAGCCTGAATTTTTCTGGTTACAGTTATTCAGATAGTTATGAATTCACCTGTTTATAGTACAGTATCATCAACTATCATCTCTTGATTTTACCCAAGAACCAAATTTTTCATTAAAATCAAGATATATGTTATCTGATTTCTTGGTCTAACAACGCCATCAAAAGAAAATGTTTAGACTTCTGGTCAAGAAGGACACATATGTAGATACACTTTGCCTTCTCTCACAACAAAAAGGAGGACAACAACAAATTTAAAAACAAATAACCAGAACTGCCAGACACTCGAACTGTTTGCAAGTCTGACAACCAAAGAGTTAAAGTAGAAACATTCATCCAGACAGGTAGGATTGGAGGCGGGCAGCTGATGCAGAGAGGACTTGCAACAAGGCGGCGGCTGGTGGACTGGGTGGTCCCACGTTTGTGTGCAGATAAACTGGGAGGAACAACTAGGAAGCGAGACAGACTGTGCAACCCAGGGTTCCATGGTGGGGAAATAAAGCTTCAAAACCTCTGGCAGTAAAAACCTGTGGGAGTTGCAGCAACAGGAGAAACATCCAGCCTCACAGGAGAGCTCGTAGGAGAGAACCACAGGGTCCTAGAAGACACACAAACCCACCCACCTGGGAATCTACACCAGAAGGGCCCAATGTGCTTGTGGGTAGTGAGGGAAGTGACTGAAAGCTAACCGAGAGTTGATCAAGCAACATTGTTCCCTGAGGGACCCCTCACCCACAGACAGCAACACAATGCAGCAAACTGGGTTGCCCCACCCTGGTGAATACCTAAGGCTTCACCCCTTACAACATATCAGGTGCATAAAGACAAAGAAATATGGCGCAAATGAAAACAGATCAAAGTTACAAAAAATAGAACTGTGATGAAGAGACAGCCAATCTATCAGGTGCAGAGTTCAAAACACTGGTCATCAGGATGCTCAAGAAATGGTTGAGTATGGTGACAAAATGGAGGAAGAAGTGAAGGTTCTGCAAAGGGAATAAGGAAAACTATACAGGGGACCAAGAGTGAAGGGAAGGACCCCAGGATCCAGATCAATGACTTGGAGCAGAAGGAAGAAATAAACATTCAACCAGAACAGAGTGAAGAAACAAGAATTCAGAAAAATGAGGAGAGGCTTAGGAACCCCTGGGACAGCTTTAAACGTTCCAACATCCGGGAACGTAGGGGTGCCAGAAGGAGAAGAGGAAGAGCAAGAAATGGAAAACTAATTTGAAAAGGGAATGGAGGAGAACTTTCCTAAGCCGGCGAGGGAAATAGACTTCCAGGAAGTCCAGGAAGCTCAGAGAGTCCCAAAGAAGTTGGACCGAAGGAGGCACACACCGAGGCACATCAGAATTACGTTACCCAAGATGAAAGATAGGGAGAGAATCTTAAAAGCAGCAAGAGGAAAGGGCCTACGAAGAATTTCCCATAAGACTATCAGCTGATTTCTCAAAAGAAACCTTGCAGGCAAGAAGGGGCTGGAAAGAAGTCTTTGAGGTCTAGAAAGGCAAGGACCTACATCCAAGATTACTCTATCCAGCAGAGCTATGATTTAGGATGGGGGAGCAGATAAAGTGCTTCCCAGATATAAGGTCAAGTGAAAGGAGCTCATCATCCCCAAGCCCTTATTATATGAAATGTTAAAGGGACTTAATCTAAGGAAAAGAAGATGATCAAAACTATGAACATTAAAATGATAATGAACTCACAACTGTCAACAGCTGAACCTAAGAACGAAACCAAACTAGGCAAACAACTAGAACAGGAACAGAGTCACAGAACTGGAGATCACATGGAGGGTTATCAGCGGGAAGGAGTAGGGGGGAGAATGGGGGGGAAAGGTACCGGGAATTAGAAGCATAAATGGTAGGTACAACACAGACAGGGGGAGGTTGAGAACAGCATGGGAAATGTAGAAGCCAAAGAACCTATGGGTACGACCTGTGGACGTGAACTAAGGGGGTGGGGAGCGCTGGTGGGAGAGGGAGGTGCAGGGCAGAGGAGAATAAAGGGGAGAAAAAAATGGGACAACTGTAATACCATAATCGATAAAATATTTTTTAAAAAAGAAGAAAATGTTTAGATAAGCTTGGCATGGTGTGTATTTACCGAGCCCCGTGTTGGTTTCTAATGTTCCGAAAGAGGTTATAAGCTCCCGAGGATTTTGTTCCGGATCAAGAAGGGGTTGGCCAACTACAGCCTATCAACCGGGAATGATGTTTATGTGTTTGAATGGTTACTTAAGTTACAAAAAGAAGACAGCTGTTTCATTGCATGTGATATATTATATGAAACTCGAATTTAATCTATAAATAAAATGTTACTGTAACAGAGCCAAACTCATGCATTATGCTTTGTGATTGCTTTTGCAAAGGTGAGTAGTTGAGAGAGACCCGGTGTCTCTCAAAGTCTAAAAGGTTTCCTGCTCAGCCCTTGACAGGAAAAGTTTGCTGACTCCTAGCGTACATTGATGTCAACCTCTGGTTTCTGGATTTTATGCCTTTTCAAACCCTTTCTGAAATGTGTCCTTTATGTTCAGTGTTGCCTCCCAGGAGACATTTAGCAGTTCCTGGAGACGTTTGTGGTTGTCACGACCGGGGGTGGGGAGAGGCCGGGGATGCCGCTGAGCATCCCGCCACGCACAGGACGCCGCACGCAGGAAGAAGGGCTTATACGGTCCAAAAGATCGGGGCGGCTGGGGTTGAGAAACCCTGCTCTGTGTGAGGTTTCTGAAGGAATTTGTAAGTCTGAACAGGGTGCCGCTTTAGTCCCAGAATTCACGTCAACTATTCCAAAAAGACTAGACATTGGTTACATTCACAGCAAGATGGTTGGACGCTACTTTGGATTTCATCTGTTATAACTGGGATATGTGCTGTCACGTCATTGAAATGTTGTCATAACAGAAACCTAGTTAGGTCACATTTGTGTCCTTGAAAATAGTTTCGGATTCTTTACTAACGAAGTATGAATGTACGACAAGGGCAGTTAAAAAAAAAAAAAGTGATGACCCTGGCTGGGGGCTGTGAAGTGAGCCCTCGAATGCCCCGTTGGTAAGGCGTGGGTCGGCGCACGCTCTTTTGCGAGGCAGCGTGGCCGCGTGTCACAGTGCAGGCTGTGCACCCTTTGACTAAGAGTCGGCTTAAGGAATATACCTTTAAGACCATGTGTCACTGTGTGTTGATTTGCTGCCCCCCCCATTGTTAAATGTGTACGTTCACTTAATTTCAGACTTTCAGAGAGTTCTAAGAAAAATCCAAAGAATTGGACGCCGCTGCTGAAAGCGTAGACCTACTGAATGCCCCTCGATTTGGGTCTCGTTATTGGGTTTAGGTTACGCACTTTCGGCAGAAATACCACAAAAGCGATGCTCGTGTCTTCTCACTGCATTATGTGATGAGGCACGGGCTGTTTATAACTTGGATCATTTGGTTGAAGTGAAAAATCCAAAGAATTGGATTTTTCTGGTTGCTTTCCACCCAGATTTCCCCAAATGTTCAGATGATCACATTTGCTTTGTCCCTCCTCTTTGCTGACAGACAGAGACACACCCACACATCGGGACACACCTCATTTTGCCTTAAGCCATTTGAGTGAGTTGCAGGTACTATGCCTCTTCACTCTTAAACACTTCAGTGTGAATCTCCTAAAAGTTGTCACGACAGCAATAAAGATCAGAAAGTTAAAATTGATCCAATGCTTATCTAATCCACAGGCCTTTATTGACATTCCAACAGTCGTCCCGGTAAGGTCCTTACCAGCAAAAGACAACTCCAGATACTGTGTTGCGTTTCGGTGCATGTCTTTTAAGACTCCTCTAATCCGGAGAAGTCCCTGAGTCTCTGTATTACACAACACTGGGACGCCGCTGCTGAAAGCGTAGACCTACTGAATGCCCCTCGATTTGGGTCTCGTTATCGGGTTTAGGTTACGCATTTTCGGCAGAAATACCACAAAAGCGATGCTCGTGTCTTCTCACTGCATTATGTGATGAGGCACGGGCTGTTTATAACTTGGATCATTTGGTTGAAGTGATATCTGCAGGTTTCTCAGGGGCAAGTTACTGTTTTATGCTTTGGAATCAAGGAGTGTTTTTAATCGCCTAACTGTCTCATCACTCAGTCACCGCCGTCCATCGTGGTAGCCACTGGCCTCGTGTGGCCATCAGACACTTGAAATGTGGGCAGTGCCACTGAGGGACGGAGCTTGTATTTACTTTTGATGAACAGAAATGTAAACTATATCTAGCCGCACATAGCTAACGGCTGCAGCATTGGCATTTTAGCACCTATTGATGATTTTTGCCCGAATCAGATACTGTCACGATGGCTGCCTAATGGTCATTTTCCAATTCCATCATTCATTATACATTTTGGTTGACTCTCTCCTTGAAGGAAGATGTTTTCTGACCTGACCGGTGGGGCTCAGGTGGTTGGGCGTTGTCCCGCAAGTCAAAAGGTGGTCAGTTTGATTCCCAGTGGGGAGGGCCCCCCCCTCCCCCCACAGGCCTGGGTTGCGGGCCAGGGTGCAAGAGACAACCACCCGATGTTTCGCTCCCTCTCTCTTTCCCTCCCTCCCCCTCTCTCACAGAGTAAAATAAATGTATATTTTTTAATTAAAAAAAAAGAGGTTTTCCTTCACCCCCATTTATGTATGATGTCATCTGCATATTCAGGTGGGGCAAAAAAGCAGGTTTACACTTGGTATGGAAAACACTACAGTAATTACAAATAACAATACGAGAATAAAGTGTTTTGCGCATTCACAGCTGTAAACCTACTTTGCCCGACCCTGTACCTAAATTTGTCTTTACGCGTCTCTAAAATTTGGATGGCGGTTTACATGTTTTGCAAATGGGTAGTTGGGCATGAATTTGATTAATTCCTTTTGTATGTAATCTTACTCTTTTTGTAAAAACTGCTATAAATCTACGCTGACACGTACGTTAATGGCTAAAGGAAAGTGATGAGAGCCTGTCTCACAGTCAGAAAATGTTCAGTAGTTTAACTTGGACACGAAGGGCACGTTTTCTCCCTCATTGAAACGTGCCAAATCAAAACACGCGTGTCAGTCTAGATGGAAATTTAGATGAAGAATCTAGTGTGTGGAAAACAGCGTACGTGAAACAGGTAATATAACTTCATGTCTTCGAACCTTTGTTATAATAAGTAGCTATTTCCAGAATTCTTATATCTTAACAAATTAAAAGTTATGTGATTTCTAACACTTTGTATTTTTCAACAAGGCTCTTCTGAACTGTCTGAACTGCATCGTTGACTGTCTCCCTTCCTTTGCAGGGTAACCTGCAGTTGCTGCAGAACTGCCTGGCGGTGTTAAATGGAGACACATAGGCCACACTCCACCCTCGGTTTAAAAAGGGCTGCCTTCCTTCAGACTTTACTTCTGTTTTCTTAATGATGTTAGGCATTTACTCTTTCACTGGAAGCAAAAGCAGCAGCTGACAAAGTGCATCTCCTCTCCTTTCTGAGAAGCGGCGGAGCGCTGCTGTCCACGGGTGCTGCGGGCCCGCGGTCGCCGCTGCGCTCCTGCACCTGCTGCTCCCCCCAGGGGCGGTCGTCGTGGCTCGTGCGCGCCTCCTTTTCAAAAGCCCAAAGTCCAGTCTTTTTTTTAAGTAGCCTCTATAACTGTGTTTATTTTATGAATAGTATTCCTTATGGCTGCCAATCTTATTTACCTTTAAGTGATTTCTGAAGTTTAACCCTTTCAAAATATATTCTTCAAACAAGATAAAGATTGCCATTTCCTTTTGTTTGTTCATGTATCCTGGTAAAGCATCTTAATCAGACTTATTTTTAATTAATGAATATTTCTTAGAAATTTTGGGACAGACTTTATGTAATCTTTCTAAGTATGATTTCTGAAGAAAAGCAAATGCATTAGTATGTTTGCCTTAAACTTGTAGACTAAACCAACTATTGTCGAATAAACCGTGATAACAGTGATGGTTTTTAACTCTGTGTCATTGTATCACTCTACAATCTGGATTAGCTATAATAAATCTACTCCGGTGTCATGATTTACAGAGCAGGTCTTAGTTTTTTGGTATTTCCTGTAAAAGTGACGTATTGAACCAAGTTCACCAATCCCTTTGGAAACAGAATGAGCTGCTGCTATGCTTTTAGCCCTTCATAGAAGATAGAATTGGGCAGAGGCAGGATAGAGAGGACAGCTTCTCTTTTCTTGTTTTTCCACCCCCGAGAGAGGGGAAGGGAGAGAGCAAGAGTTACCAGTTGCCATTTGCACACCCCCAACGGGGACCAAGCCAGCCATGTGCCCTGAATTGGGAGTCAAATCGGCAGGCACCCTTTCAGTTTGTGGAAGGACACCCAGTCCACTGAGCCACGCCAGTCAGGGCAGAAGGACAGCTCTTTTTAAAATACAGGAGCCGACGACATGGCCTGTTACGGTTTCCTGGATTCCACCCTCGGTGTGGCCAAAGAACCATGTGACGCAGGCCACCGAGCCCTTTGGTAGTCGTGCCAGTGTATAGGTCCGTGTGTAGAGAGAGAAGTCTGCTATGGGAACAGCGCTTGTAATGTGAGTGAACGTTATGCCGTGCTTATTTAAAAATTAGATTGAGAGGTTGGGTTTTTTTTTCCATTGTCCTTTTTAAGGTTTTCTTTATTTTTAGAGAGAGAGGAAGGGAGGGAGAAAGAGGGAGAGAAACATCGACGTGAAAGAGGAACACCGGTCGATCGGTTGATCGAGGCACCCCAACCGGGCACCTGGCCTGCAACCCAGGCGCGTGCCCTGACAGGGAATGGAAACACACCTTTCACTTCACAGGACGGCGCCCAACCAAAGCCACGCCAGTCAAGGCACCACAGTCTTTTTCTAAAGTTTTCCCCCCTTTGGAAACCACAGGCTGGTTTGGGTTGGTCACCCTTCGTAGTTTGCAAACGTCTTCCCAAGCCATCCTGAAGAATGCCTGGCCCAGGTCCCAAGGCTGGTCAGGATGATTCCGGTCTTCCCCGGCAGCCTCACTGCCGTGCTGGTTAATGTTTCGGTCCTTACCTGATGTTCTCCGATGCCATTTGAACTGTTGATTTTTCTGTTGACTGAGAGAGCTCTGTTTTGTCCTTCATGTCACCTTCACCGGTGAAAATATGCCCATGCAATGCTTACCAAGTGAGTGGATGTGGGATGGAGAAGCCCAGCTTCTGGGTTCGGTGGGGTTCCTTCATCACAGGGTGCCCTTGTGGCCTCAAGCAGGTTCTCTTGACCTCTTTCTGCTTCGGTTTCTCTATGAAGGACATATTGACCTACCTCACAGGGGTGTTGTGAGGATTAATAAATGTTGGTACAGTGCTTTGGAAATGTGAAGGCGCTCTATAAATGCTAAGAAATCGCAAGTACAGGGCAAAAACCTATACGTGTCCATCAGTTCCTCTGCTTGTGCCAAGGTGACCTTGGGGGGAAGGAGGTAGAGCGGAGGGTGCATCCCTTGGCCCCTTACACTTGAAGAGCACTAATTGGAGTGGGGGTAGACTGGAAGCAGCAGTGTGGGGGCAGGGAGCAGAGGGTTGCTTAATATATGAATGAGTTGACCACTGCATTTGGCAAGGGTCTTCTCACAAGCAAATCCTGTAAATTAGGTAAAGAATATGTCACTCCCTCAAGGACATACTTAGGAAAGATTCTACTTTGCATCTTCAGAACAAACTTTGGTATCCCATAGCTCACTGCTTGTTTGGCCCCAATAAAAATAGCCAGCCTGGGGGAGTCCATAGTTGGGTGGGAACCAGGGGAATGTGCGAGGAGAAACTTTTATTATCGTTATTTATTTACATATTTTTTAAGATTTTTTTTTTTTAAGAGAAAGGGAAAGGGAGGGAGAAAGAGAAACACCCATTGGTTGCCTCTTGCTGGAGGGCCCGCGACCCAAGCATTTGCCCTGACTGGGATCGAACCAGCAACTTGTCTGCTTTGCAGCAGACGACCAAGCAAGTGAGCCATGCTGGCTAGGGCGATGAGGGGCTTGTGTTGAGAGTGGAGGATGGCAGGAGAAGAAACTGCAAAACAAAGTGAGTCAGACCTGTACTGTAGACCAGTGGGGCTCAGAGACTGGCAGCACCTAGTTTGGAAAAGCTTATACAATATTCTTACTTAATGGGTTGGTTGTTTTTCCGTCACTCGAGGATCGAACTGCAACCTGGGTATGTGTGCCCTGACGGGGAATGGAATCTGCGACCTTTCGTTCTATGAGAGTACCATCCAACCAAAGGAGCCACACTGGCCAGGACTATTCTTAATGTTTCGCAGTAAAACCATCCAAGTTGAGCTTAACCTGATCTTTATTTGAAGCGGGGGCACTATGGAGAAAAGAGTAAAACAAAATGGGAGAAGGAACACGGACACGGCTTTAAAAGGATAAGGGGTGTGGGAGAATAAGGAAGCGACTCCAGGCCTGTCAACCAGGGAGTGCAGTCTCACCTGAACCTTACATTAAGCTGCCTGGGGGCAGAAACACCATATACCCCAACCTCCGCCCACACCGACTGAGTTTTCACATTGCTCTCAATCCCAGCCTGGACGACCCACCCCCAACCAGCGGCCCTTTTTTGTTTTGGGCAGACGCCTTACAACTTCGTGCAAGCGGAAGTGTGGAAGAGCTCCTGCACGCTTTTCATTCACCTAGCGGAAAAGGAATCTTCCTCACGTAGAAAACATCCTGAAAAAGTGGAATAGCTGCAGATAGCGAGCAAGCGAAGGAGAGAAAAAACCACTCTGATACCAAAGAACTAAAGAGAGCATGCGCAACCTTGCTCCCATGCAAAGAGCCACAGTCTAACATTGTGACACCAAGAAGCCAGGGGAGAGCGCGAACGCAGTCCCCCACTACCACAAATTATGCAGTCGAGTTTCCCACATTTGGGGAAATCGCAGGGGTCAGCACATCCGGAGTGCAATGGATAAGCCTCGCCCTGGGAAAACCACCTTCGTGATCATGGTATCTCCCCTGCCAGGTAAGTATGAGTTGCTCTGCCCGCCTCCCTGCGAACCCTCACGCTCGCCTCCCTTTACACCCGAGGTAACCTTTCTCACGCCGCCTCCGCACCCTCGCCGCCTGAGCGTCCCCCACCCCAAACCTGCCCACCGTGAGAACCACCTCGGCTGCATTTGCGTCTCGGGATGCGGGACGCGGAGTCGCAGACGGAATATGACCGGCAGCCTCTGCGCACCTGCTCATCTGCATACACGAGACACGCACAGGCGCACACAGGCGCCCCACCCCCTGCATGGTGACCTTCCCGGCGCGGTGTCCTGCATTCTCCCCGGGGCCTGTCGAGGATGGGTGGCTGCAAGGCGAGGAGTGCCGACCCGGCAGGACGTGATCTCGCCGCACCGTGCGCCCAGCGGTCACGGCCCCACCGAGGCAGTGGCTCAGGAGTCCGGCTCTCGCCTTCTTTTAAAAGCGAAAAGGGCGCGCAACCGAGTGTCAATTAAATACTAAAGTCCGAGTTTCGTCACCAATTTAACACGAAACTGTTTTAATCCTCATTCCAGGTCTTTCAGATTACGTAGTAACCTAATCTCGCAGCAGTGAAAGGAAAATTTGAACAGAATGTCCGGTCAAGGCTCCATTCCCGAGGCAGACTTGTGGCAGGCTTGTGGGTCGGAGAGGGGTGTTCCTTGCCTTTGAAAATCGGATGAACAGAAATGTCACACTTTCGTCCGGGGGGGGTAGGCTGCCTCTTTCAGGCCTCCCGGGTTTATCCTTTTCTTCCATACAAGAGTCTTTCTTGAGATCGAGTGGAGGTTAGCATGGTGCTTCCTCCCTACATGTGAGCAAAAGGATTGAACTGCGGTGTGTTCCCGAATGGTCAGTGCAATTGGAGCAGAGCAAGGCAAGAGGCAGGCCTAGAGGGCCAGGGAAGGTTCCAGCCTCGCGAAGACCCCAGGATGCTACGTACGGTAGCATCCTTTTTGATGGTCGGGTGTTTCAGGGCGTGTCCTTTCTTCGTGCGTATTTCAGACGGGAGGAGCCGCAGGAGGCTAGCTGCGGGAGGAGGGGCGGAGACCCCCTCCCTCCTCGCTAGACCCTGCGGGAGGAAGTCTTTGCGCTGAGCCTGCGCAAGTCCGGTGGAATGTCTGGCTAAGGGGAAAGCCCTCCTATTTCCTTCCCGACCCTGGTTGGACGTGGGAGCCGAGGAGGCAGCAGCGCGCATGTAACTTGGAGGTCAAGATGGCTGCAGCGGGGAATGCTGTGCGGGAGAAAGACCTGTCAGTCTAGCGTGGGGAAAACACCGGATTGGTTGGGCGGGGCTACCCTCCTCGAGCGCGTGGAAGTTTGGGTTGGGAGTTGTAGAGACCGAGGAAAGGGGCAGAGGAGACGTTTCTTTGACGCACCTCGGGGACTTGGTGGCCTCAGATTGCGGGGGGCGGGGGCTCCTGGGGCTCCTGAGACCTTTCTGGCCCTGAAAGCCACGTGGCTGATGGCGGCAGAGGCCATACACGTGGGACTCCAGGAAGGAGCCTGAAGCCGGACTGCAGACGGGAACAAGGCACCTGGATGATTGTGTGGCAGTCGCCTGCGGTTTCCGAGGGGGGGCGGTATTTCTAAATGGGAGAAGGAACTCGGGGCGCAGCCTTGGGTTGGTCTGGCAGAGGGTGGCTGGGTTTTCCTCTGGTTGTTCTGGAGGGGATGGGCTTTGAGGCGGGAGCTTGCCATCCCCTCCAGAAACCTCTGCCTCCGGAATTTGCCTGTGGGTGGTGGCGAGAAGCCAAACCCCACTTTTGTTCGGTAACATTTCCTAAAACCACAGGATTCTCTTACCTAACCCCAATGCAATTATAAACATCAAGAAATTAACACTGATACAATATTATTATTATTATTATTATTATTATTATTTACACTACAGGCATTATTCAACTTTCTATTTTCAATTTTTACAATTGGTTTTGTAGAGGGAAAGGAAAGGGTGAGGTGGGAGAGAGAGAGATGGATTTTGTTTTTCACTTATTTATGCATTCATTGGATGATTCCCGTATGTGCCCTGGCGGCGGGGTATCAAACCCACAACCTTGACGCATCTGATCTACCCAGCTAGGGGGACATTCTTCAATTTTTATCGGCTGTCCCTATGATGCCCTTTACAGCAAAGAAAAATCCCTCAAAACCACACAGTGTATTCAGTCATCATGTCTCTCTCTCTCTGTCTCTCTCTTTAAAATTTTGCTCCACAAATTGAGGGACTTCCGGCAAGATGGAGGAATAGGTGAACGCACCGTACCTCCTCGCACAACCAAGAATAGAACAACAATAATTTACAAATATAATATCACTCAGAACTGTCAGAGGATTTATCTGAATGGAAGTCGGACAGCCAAGAAGTTGAAGTAGACCCGTACATCCAGACTGGTAGGGGACGACGAGCCGGGAGGGCGCAGGGCTGGCGCGGGTCGGCGGCGCGCGGAGGTCGGGAGAAATTTGGCGCAAAATTGGCGCGACAGCCATCGGGGGCGCAAGAACGCAGCGGTGATCCCTGAGTGTGCAAGCTGCGGCTGGGGGAACCAGTGAGGCAGCGATTGTGGACCAGGGCAGAGCTCGCAGCCCAGGATCCCAGGGAAATGTCTGAGCCCAGGAGAACCGAACTGCCGCCATTGTTCGCCCCCCACCCCCCGCCCCCGCCCCCGCCCCGCCCCGCCCCCACATATAACATCACAATCTAGTGACTGGGGTGCCCAGCCCCGGTGAACAACTAAGGCTCCGCCCCCCACCGTAAAAAGAGCAACCAGACCGGAAAATAAATAAATAAATAAGTAAATAAATAAGTAGGAGAGACAGGGAAAGACAAGACATGTTTCCAGCAGAACAGATCAGTCCCCCAGGACATCCTTTTGAGCGACCAAGAAATAGCCAGTCTATCAGATGCACAGTTCAAAACACTGATGATCAGAAAGCTCACGGAATTGGTTGACTTTGGGCGCAATTTAGATGAAAGGATGCAGGTTACCATAAAAGAGATGCAGGAAGATACACGGAGGAGAGCCAATGGTGAAAGGAAGGAATCTGAGTCTCAAAACAATACAGTGGACCAGAAGGAAGATAGAATCAACCAAGCAGGAAAGCGTGATGAAATAAGAATTCAAAATATCGAGGAAAAGCTTAAGAGCATCCAGGACACCTTTAAACGTTCCAACATTCGAATTATAGGGGTACCAGAAGGGGAGGAGCAACAAGTGGAAAAGTTATTTGAACAAATAATAAAGGAGAACTTAACCCAATCTGGCAAAGGGAACAGTCTTCCAAGAAATCCAAGAAGCTCAGAGAGCCCCAAAGAAGCTGGGCCCAAGAAGAAACACACCAAGGCACATCATAATTACATTAGCCCAGGTAAAAACGAAGGAGAGAATCCTAGAAGCAGCAAGAGATAAGGGGACAGTCACCTACAAAGGAGTTCCCATCAGACTGTCAGCTGATTTCTCCAAAGAGACCTTCCAGGCAAGAAGGGGCTGGAAAGAAATATTCCAAGTCATGAAAGACAAGGACCTACATCCCAGATTGCTCTATCCAGCAAAGCTCTCATTTAGAATGGAAGGGAAGATAAAGTGCTTTTCAGATAAGGTCAAGTGAAAGGAGTTCATCATCACCAAGCCCTTATTTTATGAAATGCTAAAGGGACTTAGCTAAGAAAAGAAGATAAAGAAAAGACATGTATAGTAAAAGGACAGCAAACTCACAATTATTAACAACCACACCTAAAGCAAAACCAAAAGAAACTAAGTAAACAACTAGAACAGGAACAGAGCCACAGAAATGGAGGGCACATGGAGGGCTAGCAGCAGGGGGGGGGGTGGGAGGAGGAGAGAGGGGGAAAAGGTATAGAGAATAAGTAGCATAGAACGTAGGTTGAAAATAGATAGGGGGAGGGCAAGAATAGTACGGGAAATGTAGAAGCTAAAGAACTCACAAGTATGACACATGGACATGAACTAAGGGGGGGAAAGTGGGTGGGAGAGGGAGTACAGGGTGGAGGGGAGTGAAGGGGGAAATGGGACAACTGTAATAGCATAATCAATAAAATATATTTAAAAAAAAGAAAAAAAAATTAGCAAAACCAAAAAAAAATTTTTGTTCCACAAATTCACAGTTTGAATTGTTTTTTTTTAAGTAGAGGGGAAGGGAAGGAGAAAGAGGGAGAGAAACATCAATGTGTGGTTACCTCTTATGCTCCCCCCCCACAACTGGGGGAACCTGGCGGGCCACCCAGGCATGGGCCCTGACTGGGGATCGAACCCCGGGGGCCCTTTGGTTTGGAGGCCCGCACTCAATCCACTGAGCTACACCAGCCACCGTTTGTCGTACCTCTCTAACCTACTTTAACCCAAATTAGTTTCTGCAATGGGAAAAGACACCAGCGTTCGGGCTGCCTGTCACTACCAAATCCAATAAGCAATGACAGCGATTGAATCTTTTATGGGCGCTTTATTCAGATGGCCGGCAGTCCGGGAAGATGGGGGGTTCATACCCTAACAAACCATCTTCCCCTTTCTTTCCTGGCCAGATCTTTTATAAGGGGGTTGGGGGAGGAAAAAACGAGGGTCGGTGAGAGCTTTGAAATTGAGCAGCTGCAGCATTTCTGTCCTGGGCAACTAGCCGCGCGCCCCCCCCTCCGGTCCCGTCGCCTGCTTCTTCCCTGCACGGATGTCTCCAGGCGGAAATCTCTAGCCAGAGCCCCCAGGAGGTCGACTGCTTTTTCTCAGGTGCCAGGATGGGCCTTATCTGTAGTTTCTGAAACAAAAGTTTAACATGCACATTACTTGCTAGATTTATGGCTATTTACCTTAAGCTAAAAATTTCCCAAGTCTTAAGCCCCTATCATTCCCGACCGTTAGTATTAAGCTATCTCATTTCTATGAGATCAGTTTCCTATGGAAGTATTCACTTTGTTGCCGTGCCTGTTGCTGGGCGCTGGATTGTTCAGCGGGGGTTTTAGGAACACACTTAACTGCGGACTTACATAAGGGGGCAGGCATACTGTATATATGATACTGAAGAAAATGACAAGGATAAAAACAATAAAAGCTTCTCGAAGACCAGATATGCTGGGCAGCCAGGAGGTTAGTTTAGACCAATCAATGCCAAAGAATCCTTCTCCCTGTCTTACATTAGACATCACATTATTTACTTGCTTTACTTTTTGTTCTATGAGCTGTGAACTATCAGTTAAAACAGCAGAGCCCTTTTAAATTTTTCACATCCATGATTATGCTTATAATAAGGCAGTCTATAGCTGCACAATCATCTAGTACTGCTTTTCTGACTTGTCTTAGTTCTTGACTAATGGCACTGATGGCTTGCAAAGTGGCATTCAAAGCTTTTGCCACAGCGCAGGCTAATCTGCTCATTTCTACATTAAATAAGTTACCATGGTGGACATTACAAATATAGTTAAAGACACGTATTCAGCAGGGCTAAAGAAGTGTAAGTCACTGATGCAATCAGGTGTACGGGAGACATCCCGTCAAACCCGGGTTAAGTGGGGCTTCTGAGGCATAAACACCGTCAGTCTTCCCAGAGAGCACGGTCCCCCAGAGCTGTCTGCTGGAACATAATGATAGGGGTTTAAGACTTGGGAAAATTTAGCTTAAGGTAAATAGTCATAAATCTAGCAAGTAATGTGTATGTTAAGTTTTTGTTTCAGTAACTACAGATAAGGCCCATCCTGGCACCTGAGATTCAGCAGTTGACCTCCTGGGGCACTGGCTGGAGATGACCTCCGTCTGGAGACTCTGTACCAGGAAGAAGCAAGCGACTACCCTTCCCCCTTGGAGGCAACTTGTTGAATTTCAAAGGCTTTCGCTGACACCTTGTTTGCCCTCCCCCAACCCCCTTATAAAAGATCTGGCTGGGAAAGAAAGAGCAAGATGGTTTGTTAAGGGTATGAACCCGCCATCTTCTCAGATCGCTGGCCATCTGAATAAAGCGCCTATCAAAAATTCAATCACTGTCGTTGCTTATTGGATTTGGTAGTGACAGGCAGCCCGAACGCCCGGTATCTTTTCCGGTTACAATAAGAATAGACTGTCATTCCACAAATCAGGAACCATCCTGTTGGCAGCTTAACATGGGCACAAGCATAAGATACATCAGTGGTGGTGGTGCAATTCATTTTTACACCTGCTGAGAGCACAAGACAGTTTTTAGTGCAGTTGACAAAAATTACACATTCTCTAGCCGGGGCTACATTAGCGACTTTCAATGAAAACATTTCCCTGTCTTTTATATTTACTACCGGTCCCCAATTATAAATGTCAGAGTAGGTCATTTTCTTTTCAATATGCTTAAACACAGTATAGTTTCTAAGGCTTTCCAAAGGGGCACCGATGCCTATAAGACATGAAGTGAAAGTTTGTTCTACATAAGTTCCTCCTGCAAGACAAAAGTCAGAAATATTCAGGACATTTTTTGCCAAATATACCCAGATGTTTTCATCCCGTTTGAATGGAATAAGTTGTCCATAACAAGGGGTTAAACAGGAGGCAATGAAGAGAACATAAGTCACTGTTTCCGAAAGATGACTTTCAGGTCTTCCTGAGGCTCGGCGATCCATTGTTCCTCTGGTGCTTTCTTTATCCTGGTGTGATGAGTCCAGGGTTTTATTCCTGCCAGCTTCACTGCAGTCCGGGTGGTGAGGAGTATATCCCAAGGTCCAGTCCACTTTTCTTCTAGTTGATTTTCTGGGGATCCTGTCCTCTAGGCCTTGAGCGGCACCTTATCTCCTGATTTGAACGAATGCAGTGGACCTATGGGAGAGAAGTCCCAAAGACAGGCAAAGTCATTAGTTACAGCTAGGGTTTGACTTAAATGTTGCACATATTTTTTTACTTTCATTTCTTGACCTATATACATATCTCCTACCCCTATTGTAGGCTGAAATGGCCGCCCATACACAATTTCATAGGGACTCAACTGAATCCCACTTCGAGGAGCCACCCTTATCCTGAGCAGGGCAATAGGTAAAGCTTGATCCCAATGAAGATGAGCTTCTTGACACAGTTTGGCTATATTTCTCTTCAAGGTGTGGTTCATTTTCTCTACTTTTCCAGAAGCCTGGGGTCTCCACTTAATTCCTAAGATTTTACCAACCTTCTGTGTGATTTCTGAAACAAAAGCAGGTCTGTTATTGCTCTGAATGCTGTCAGGGAGACCAAAGGGAGGGATTATTTCCTTCAATAATGCTTTTACTACTTCTGAAGATTTCTCTGTTCCAGTGGGATAGGCTTCTACCCATCCTGAAAAGGTGTCCACAAAGGTTAACAAATATTTCCACCCTCGGAGCCTTGGCATCTGGGTAAAGTCTATTTGCCAGTCCTCAAATGGGCACTGTCCTCGATATTGCTTTCCTTCTTTCTTTTGGTGGGGTTCTGTTTGGGGGCTGTTCTTCTGGCATACAACACATCTAGCAATTACCTTCCTTATTTCTTTAGAAATTCCGGGACCTGTGAGCCACAGTTGACATAGGTGGTCGATGAGTCTTTTCCACAGTGTGTGGCCTAGTGCAAATGCTTTATGACTGGCTCTACTAAATGTTCAGGAAAACAGTATAGCTCCTTTCTTATTCTTTTCTATTGGCTATCAGGACCTTCTTCATTAAAACTCCATTCCTTAACTTTTTCTAAGTCTGCAGTCAAATATTCAGGGTCAAATTTTGACAAGTCCAGAACAAGTACTAATGGCATCATAAATATTCCTTCAGCAGCCTCTTTTGTTGCCCGTTCAGCCAGATTGCTTTCTCTAGCCACTTCAGTTCCCTCTCCTTGATGCCCCGGGCGGTGCATGACTGCCACCTGTAAAGGTGCCTGGACAGCCTCTAATAACTTTAGAGTTTCGGCTGCATGCTTAATTTCCTTTTTATTGGAGGTTAACAGTCCTCTTTCTTTCCAGATCGAACCATGTGCATGCAAAATCAAAAAGGCATACCCTGAGTCGGTGTACACATTTACTCTTTCTCCTGTGATAATTCCAGTGCCCTCGTCAATGCGATCAGCTCAGCCTTCTGGGCAGAGGTTCCTGGTGGCAGGGCCTTGGCCTCCACTACTCCTTGAAGAGTCACAACTGCATATTCAGCCTCTCTGCTTCCTTTGTCCATATAACTGCTTCCACCTGTACAGAGAGTCCAGTCTGCTTCTTCTAAAGGATGGTCCTGTAAATCAATTCTGCTAGAATACACTTCGTCAGCTATTTCAGCGCAGTCATGTATTAGTGCAGCCGAGTCAGGGTCTGGGAGAAGAAAGGCAGGTATTACTTTACTTATAGTTTTGAGGGAGACGTTGGGATTGTCGAGAAGAAAGGGCTTGGTACCTGCCCATTCTTTCAGCAGCGAGCTGCATATTTCCCTTTTGCTCCAGCAGGCTCAACACTTGCTGCGACACATAACTGGCATGGGCTGCCCCAAGGCAAACTTTTTCAGCTTCCTCCAAGAGCTCGCAGATGGCTGCCATTCTCAAGCAGGCTGGCCACCCCTGGACAGTGTGATTTAATTTCCTCGGCAATTATGCGATGGACTGCAAATGTCACTAAGCATTTGGATGAGGAATTCTAGGGCAACGCCCTGTTTCTCACACACATATCATTGAAAGGGCTTCAGTAGGTTTGAAAGCCCCAAAGACTGGTTGCTGAAGCCAGGTGCACTTTCAGGGACTCAAAAGCCTGAGTGCGCTCCTTTGTCCACTGTAAATGGGCTATATTCCGGTCCCTTCAGAGCCTCACACAGTGGATTAGCAGTGGGCCCAAAGCTTGGAATTCAAATGCAGCAGTCTCTTGCCATCCCCAGGAATCTCCTTAACTGTTTCCTGGTGTTGGGAGGGGTCCTCTGTGGACTTTCACTGCACGGCCTGCACCATACTCAGACTTTTCTGCTCAGGGATGTCTTTCCCCATTCCCTCAAGGAGGCGTCTCTTATAATGCTCTAAGAGAGGAAGGACATCCCCTTTAGGGTCCCAGTTGGGCTCAGTTACAGGTATTGCCCTGGAAAGGCCCAGAGCCCCATCTGGGTTTACTTGGTGTAACCTCCGAGCCTCTTCATTTGCCTTATCCAACACCAGCCTCTGCTCATCCCCCTTACTGAAGCAAAGAATTCAATAAGGCTCCTATGTCTGCCCAGTTGAGATGATAAGTGGCAAAAACTGATGCAACCAAATCAGTCATTGTAGCAGGGTTATGTCCATAAGAAGGGGTTGAGCTCTTCCAGTTTAACAGATCCAATGTAGAAAACAGAGTATGTGCCCAAATAACATCTAGCAGACTGGCCGTCTGGTCTTACTCCCACTGAAAGACTCCAAAAAAAGGATATTGCCCTGCCCCGGTAGGGGCTTTTCCTCCACTAAATCTGGTTCCTTGACCAACTCAAGACAGCGACACCAGTTCAGGCGCACTTTTCCCATTTCACTCATAGGAGTGGGTTCCCTGGGGCTGCAGGAACTCTGACCAGCCTGCAGCGGTCATAATATCTAGATCTTCCTGGCCCCTCTCCTCTGACCTTTTATCTTTCACGTGTATATTCTCTTTTCTCTGAGCCATTAACTGATTTTGCTCTTTTTCCTTTTTTTTTTTTTAACTCTGCATGCACTTTTATCATGTAAACCCAAAAACTTCTAGATAAGGCAATTTGTCCCACTTCCCTGACTTTTGACAAAACAACTCTAGTTACAGTATAATACGGTACTTTAAAGACTCATACAGTGACCAGCGCTCTCCTGAGTCTAAGTTATACAGGACACAAACAAAACAGTACTACAACAAAACAACATACGCTTTCGATATACGCTCATACGTCGATCAATTTACCAGAACCCACCCCAGCGGGCTGTTTTTTGGACCGGAGAGTCCCCCCCCATATTACCAGACAGATGCCCTTTCGGACCAGACGGAGCTCCAAACAGATGCCCTTTCGGGGCCAGAAAAGATGTCCTTTCGGACCAGACGGAGCTCCAAACAGACGGTACCCAAACAGAACAGATGACCTAAATTGTGACCTGGGATTTCAACCTGAACCAGAAAGTGCAACGATTCAATCTAGTGTGATGCGCGACGAGAGGTGCTGGGAGCAAGGGGGTGAGAATCCCCAAGTAAAATCACTTGGCAGCTGCTTGGGATTCTCTGACCCCAAACCCCCAGGGCCCCTCAGTCCAGGCAGCCAATGGGACTCCCCGCCAAACACCCAGACTTACCGGAGAGTCCCAAAGTCTGTACCGGCATGGAGTCGCCAAAATATGTAACTGGAAAAGACACCGGCGTTCGGGCTGCCTGTCACTACCAAATCCAATAAGCAATGACAGCGATTGAATCTTTTTATGGGCGCTTTATTCAGATGGCCGGCAGTCCGGGAAGATGGGGGGTTCATACCCTAACAAACCATCTTCCCCTTTCTTTCCTGGCCAGATCTTTTATAAGGGGGGTTGGGGGGAGGAAAAAACGAGGGTCGGTGAGAGCTTTGAAATTGAGCAGCTGCAGCATTTCTGTCCTGGGCAATTAGCCACCCCCCCCGAGGGGGGAGGGGGAGTCACCTGCTTCTTCCCTGCACAGATGTCTCCAGGCGGAAATCTCTAGCCAGAGCCCCAGGAGGTCGGCTGCTTTTTCTCAGGCGCCAGGATGGGCCTTATCTGTAGTTTCTGAAACAAAAGCTTAACATGCACATTACTTGCTAGATTTATGGCTATTTACCTTAAGCTAAAAATTTCCAAGTCTTAAGCCCCTATCATTTCCAGGTTGTTGTTTGCAGGCCAGTTATTTTGTAGAATATCCTTCAACTTGGGAGTTGTCCTGTGTTTCTCCATAATCACATCCAGGTGTGCATATTTGAAACGAAGACCACCTGCATGATTTTGTGACTGTTGGGGATTGACTTGTGTCCCTCCAAAAAAATATCTTGAATTTCTAACCCCTGGTGCCTACAAATGTGACCTTACTCGGAAATAGGATCTTTGCAGATACAATCAAGTTTAAGGTGAGGCTGCCAGAGCGGGCCCTGATCCAATGTGACTGTCATCCTTATAAGAAGAATAAGCCATGTAAAAGAAAGAGACTCTCGGGGAGAACGCCACGTGATGACAGAAGCAGAGCTTGGAGTGATGTGACCACAAACCAGGGACCGGCTGTCACCATTAGAAACTCCGAAGAGGCAAGGAAAGATTCTACCCCAGAGCCTTAGCGGGAGCTTGGTCCTGCCCAACACCCTTGACTGTGGATTTCTAGCTTCCGGAACTGTGAGAGAATAAAATACCTGTTGTTTTCAGCTACCCAGTTTGTGGTAGAGGCATACCTTAGACATATCTCGGGTTCCATTGCAGTAAGAAAGCAAGTATCACAAAAAGCGAGTCATAATCCTCGTGCTGGTGGATGGTCTTGCCGTCTATTGTTAAAACACACAACACCCGTGAAGCACAATAAATTGAGGTGCAAAATACGAGGTATGCCTGTACTTGGGCAGCCCTAAAAAATTAATAGAGTGCTCTTCTCTGGGCATCGCATTTTGGCGCTATGCATTAAGTCCGTCTGTTCAATTATTGGTGGTGGTAACACTGATTACTTGGTTAAGGTGCCGTATCAGTTATCCATTGCTGTGTAACAGACGGCCGTAAAACTTACGTTACTTAAAATAATGACCATTCGCGCTGACGGGTGTAGCTCGGTGTGTTGGCCGTCGTCCTGCAAACCACAAGGTCACCGGTTCAGTTCCCAGTCAGGGCACGTGCCTGAGTTGCGGGTGGGTCCGAGGTGAGCGGGGGGGGCCGGGGGGGCGTGTAAGAGGCAGCCCATCGATGTTTCTCTCCCACCCTTCCCCTCTCTAAAAGTAAATAAATGAAATCTTTAAAAGAACGACCATTCTATTTGCTCACAATTCTTTGGATCAGCAGTTTTGGCTGGGCTCAGCTGGGCAGTTCTTCGGGTCTCCAGTGGGATCACTCACACTGCTGTCAGTTGGCTTGCAGTCAGTTGGGGCCTGGTCAGTCTGAGGGACCTCAGCTGACATGGTTCATCTCCATCAACAGGCTAACCCAGGCTTGCTCCAACGGGCTCCAGCAGGCCAACCTAGACTTCTTCTCAGGGTGGTCGCAGGACAGCAAGTGAGAGCAAGTCCCAATAACAAAATGCTTTTCAACCTTCTGCTTGCATCACGTTTCCTAATAATAATGTTCCATTAGCCAAAGCGAGTCCAGAGTCAGTCTGGGAGGGTGCTGCAGCAGCACACGAGGTGGGTGCACTGGAGCCAGCCCTGCAACCTCCTGCCGCTGGAGGTGTTTACCAGGTGTGCCCTGTGTAATTATTCAGCAATTTGTGTGCAGATAATGTGTAAGTATTCAGCTACTTATCAAACTTGTGCACAATAGTTTTTAACCAAATCCTGATTTTCTAATCCCATCATTCATTGTACATTTATTAGTTGGCGGTCTATGGTAAGGAAGAACTTTCCCTCCTTCCCTTAGGTACAATTAATATGAACTCGTGGTTGTTATTCAGTTGTTTATAATCCATAACTGTTTTTATTTCTTTTGATATTCAAATGCTGTCAGATTGAGCCCACGAAAGCCCCCTTGAAGTTTAGCTGCCTTTTGAGATGTTCGTACAATTTTTGGAGCATTTCCTTATTCTCTGGCACAAGATGTTCCAGGCTCACACAGGGAAGGTGACTTCTTGAAAATTGTCTATTTCTCCAAAGAGCCTGGGTCTTTTTATTGGGGAATGGCGTTTGGAAAGGAAGAACAGGGCACTGGGTATGCTTATTGTTACTGGGTGTCTTCACTTCTAGGCCCCTTCAGGGGCTAGAGCTAGGAAATACATGTACTTCTTACACATACCTATACCTATTAAAAATAATGAGCAGGGCCCTACCGATATCTCCAATTCCAGTTTGCAACTTAACACCTCGTGGTTCCTCCTTGCCCTCCCATTCCATTCTTGAGTCCCAACATCCGTTTACCCGTTCAGTCAATCCTGCAATACGCACAGCATTGTCAGAATTGTTACAGTCATGTAGCTATGAAAAACGACCCCACTATGGGACAGTTCAGTATTTGTTGGCAGTTCTTGTCCTTAGACTTGAAGATGCTTGCTTACAGTCAACGTACTTGCTTTTAGTCATTTTGGTTGTTTTGTTTGGGGGTTTTTGTTTTTTCTATTTTTCACATTTTTTTTCCTAGACAAAGGGTAGCATACTGCATATACTAGTGCATTTACTTTTTCCCCTTAACAACAGTCAATGAGTCATACCTAGAGAAACCTAGAGGTCAAGCAAACCTGCCCTAACCTCTTCCAGACCACAAAGGCAGCCCAAGAAAAAGTAAACATCCATGCCTGGTGTGGGGACTAGAAAGGTCGCGGGTTCATTCCGGGTTGCAGGCCAGGTCCCCAGTTAGGGGGCGTGTGAGAGGCAACCGGTGGGTGTTTGTTTCTCTCCCTCTCTAAATATAGACAAAAATAAAATCATAGAAAGAAGACAAACCATAAGCCCCAAACTTTGACTTTCCCACTGCGAAAAATTTTAGAAAAAAGACGGTAAGAAAGATGGCACTCCTCAACCTAACTATAAATTGCAAACTAACCTTTGCTTTAACTAGAAGAGCCACAGCCGCTCTCCCCGTGAGTCGGGCTCCGGGTGGAAGACAGGACCACGGGGCGTCACGACGAGGGCGTGGCGTATGCAGATGAACAGGGGCGCAGAGCCTGCCGGTCGTACTCCGCCGGCGCCTCTGCGACCCGCGTCCCCACACGCAAACGCAGCCGAGGTGGTTCTCACGGTGGGCAGGTTTGGGGTGGGGGGGACGCTCAGGCGGCGAGGGTGCGGAGGCGGCGTGAGAAAGGTTACCTCGGGTGTAAAGGGAGGCAAGCGTGAGGGTTCGCAGGGAGGCGGGCAGAGCAACTCATACTTACCTGGCAGGGGAGATACCATGATCACGAAGGTGGTTTTCCCAGGGCGAGGCTTATCCATTGCACTCCGGATGTGCTGACCCCTGCGATTTCCCCAAATGTGGGAAACTCGACTGCATAATTTGTGGTAGTGGGGGACTGCGTTCGCGCTCTCCCCTGGCTTTCGGAAGTTCAATGTCAGAGTTGTTGTGGTGGTTTTTGTGCTCTAGCGGTGCTTTTTCTCTTTTCTTTCCTTGCTCGCGTCGCGCCCTCTGCCTAGGTCTTTTTCTTTCTTTTCTCCCCGCGGGGGCGGGGGGCGGGGGGCGGGGACCTGTGCTTCCCGCCTGTTCTTCCGATACACTTCCCTTTGTGCCAGCGGTCTGTTGAGTGTTTTGCCCGTTGGGCTCAACGGAGGAGTTGGGGACAGACGGAAGCTAGGGGGTTAAGTGTGACTTCCTTAACGTTTCGTGGCTCCCGGTGCTGATTGTTGGTCACTGTTCCCACTGGGCACCTTGAGAAAGACCACCAAGTGCCTAGGACTGAATAGCCAGGTGTATGTAAGGTTTAAAAGTCCTTGTGGCTCTCACCGGTTAAGTCACGGAGTGGTAAGGGGAGAGAACATGGTAAGGATTAGGTTTTTACAAAGAATGTCACGTACAGTCACACGATCACGAAAGAGAAAAGGGGAATCGCTGCTATACGCAATGAAGTTTGAGAAACGCTGATTTTGACATAACACATCCATTTCAGTTTTCTAATTTTACCCACGGGAGTGTGAATTCCCCGCGACCGGGGATTCTTGGCTGTTCTGTTGATCGCTCCCTAGTGCAGGGCTATAACGGGCTTTTAATATGCTTAGTGAGTCAATTTCTTGATCTCAGGCTTCAAAAAAGAAGAAGAAAGTGTTTCCGGCAGGTTCCCAGGTTCTCCCCCTGGGGACGGTGAAGGCTGGCGTCATAGCCAAAGTGGAGTGCTTGGCAAAGCCGCACTTGACTTGCTTGCATCTGGCAAGGCGGATCAAGCCAGCAGCTGACACAGCCAGAACCTGCGAGGGTTGAGAATGAAATACATAGTCGCAAGCTTCAGCTGTATGCGCTGGAACTTTTGCAGAAAACACATATATCCATTAGATAGCCTGGGGACGAAACAATCTGTTCCTGCAGCGTGTCCCTAAATTTGCAAAACGTCCTTGAGCTCTGTCTAATCAACCCCTATAAAATAAACTCGGAGACCATGTTCAGGGCTCATTGTCTCCCCATCAGAGGACGATCTCCCACCTGGTCCCCGCTTTGCCTTAAAGTGTCTGTGTTGTGTCCTTTCTAATCTCCCGTGGCCCCCCACTCAGGTACCCCCCCCCCCACTCCGCCCCACTCCGCGCTGGTCGAGGCACTCCTTCTTGAGTCCAGATCAGATTAGCAACACTGGTCCTTCCTGTAGAGAAATTACGGAATTGGGAACGCTCCCTTGATCAGCTTCATCAGTGATGTCTCTCAACACCATTTGCTTGAACCCCTAAGTAAAAGCTATACAGTCCCTGATCTCAGGGAGAGGATCCTCTGGTCCACAGAATTAGCCTCCAACCTAGCCTCCCCTCCACCTCTTCACTGTAGGAGAATGTGATCATTGTACAGACGTCAGAGCAAGGGAAAGGACCTCGTTTTTCTTACATACCTTCTGTTCATCCATTGCTTCGCCCTGGGTCAAGCGGTAGTGCAGTCAAAACTTCCCTTTCACCCTCTTAGGGTCTCCAATGGAGCCTGGGAATTAAAAAGGACCTGAAACACATTAATGGGAGAAAAACATACAGATTTTTACACGTACGTAGGGAGCCCCCCATGGGAAAAATGACAACCCAAAGAAGTGAGGCTAGGCAGGACTCCAAAGAGTCCTGGTTTCTTTTATTGGAGAACAGTATTTAGAGACCAAGATCTAGTCCTTAGTGTTTATTGACATTGGTGTGTCATTGCTTTTAGGCCCCGTACCTATTTTATTCAGTGGATTATAATCCATTATCATTAACTCGATTTGGCCAGCGGGAACCCTTTTCAACTGGCTCTTGTGTTCTGGGCATGACCCCATCAGTCACTGTACATTTCTTTATTTTTTAGCATAGCTACATGTTCCAAGCTCAGCCCCTATTTTCCCCTGGCCTCCTCCCCCACACCCCCCCCAGCCTGTCCCCCCCTCCTGGGGCTGATGTGCCCCTCAACCCTCCTGCCCACAATGGCCTAAGCTTGCTTTGTGGCCCAGTGAGGCTTATGGAGAAGCGATGGAGAAACGATGTGAGGCTAGCCGGGGAGACCACTCCCAGGGCTTCATGAGGCACTCTGGCCAGTCTGGGGGCTTAGCTCCCCTCCTCTTGCCCACTCACCCGGATTCCTTCGGCAGAGGCTGCTGATTCCTGAAATATAGGTCAAAGTTCTGGGGCTTCCTGAAGAGGTCCTGGAGTCTGAGATGGAGAGGTAGAAAACATCGGTGTCCGGGTTGGACTCTCCCTGCCCCAGCTCCATGTATTTTACAGACCTGGGCCCACCATCCCAAGACCACTCAATCACCCAGCGAAAGTCCGTCCCACTTAGAAGCATCGCAAGCCATACCGAAATGTGTCCCCACCCTCTGACTGGGCGGCAGGCACCTCTGCACCTTTGAGGATGAGGGGCAGTGCCTTGGAGGCTCCCTGATACTCTCAGCTACACCCCAGACAGGAAGAAGAGTCGGCCATACCCAGGCACACATTCACGGGTGCTGGACATCAAACTCAGCCCCACCCCCCCAACCCGCACCGCCGCCGCCCCCGCCTCCCCAAGAACCCAAGGTAGGTTCCCAAGGATTCCATACCTCCACATTCCTCGGGGGCCACATCCAGTGAAGGCCTAAGGTTCCGTCTTTGGCCCTGTCCGCTGGTCTCCGCAGGTGGTGGCATTGGAGGCCGGGGTCTCTCTCTAGCTGCAGAGCAATAGAATGTTCCCGAGGGTCCCCTATCAGACTGCAATGGTATGGCCTTGCGAACCCGTGGAGACCGCAAGGCTCGGACTCAGCGCGTCTTAACAGTGGGACAGCAGCAGGGAAGGCTGAAACTGCCGGGGGTCGGGGAATCAGCCCTCCAGGAAAGGAAGACGTGTGGGGAAACGCAGCTTCCAGTTTGAGAGGCAGAACCAGAACCGACTATGACTGTGGCCTCAGGGGTCAGGGCAGAGCACACGCTGGGCAGCCGAAGCTTCAGAGAGCCACCCTCCCATTGCGGTTCCACTTCCAGTCCGAGTCCACTTGCACATCCAACCTCCGGAGTTTCCTCCCCTCAGCTGGGAAGAGAGCAAGGACCCCTCACTCCCTTGCCGCCTCTGTATGCACGCTCCCTCACTCACAGCCCCTTACTTCCTGGGTGCCCTCTCTGGTTGGACCTCCAGACCCTTCCCTTCAGGCCCTGCCGATTCAGCCTCGAGGGCCCAGAGCTAAAGTTAGACATCTGGTCAAACCCCCTCCCCCCCGCCCCCCAGGCCTGGGCGCCAGGCGGGGGAAAGTGTGCCTTTCCTCGTGGAGGAAAAAACGTCAGGCATCTCCTTCGAGCCGGAATCGAACCAGCGACCTAAGGATGTCCACACAGACGTAGCCTACAGTCCTCCGCTCTACCAGCTGAGCTATCGAAGGGCGCACGCTGCTGGGGCCGGGCCGTCACTTTTTCCTGCCATGACGGACGCCAAGACGCTGGAGCGGCGCCCGCAGTCTGACCGGCCTTGGGCTTGGCCCTCTGAAGGGAGCCGAGCACGCGCCGCCCCCGCTCCCTTTCCCGGCGGAGCGGAGCAGATCCTCAGCCGGGGGGGGGGCCCGCCCCGCAACTACGATGTTTCAGGACGCCTGGCCCCGGACTCTCACCTGTTGCCTCGTTTCCCCTCCCTGTGCGCCTTTCTGCAAGGGGGGGGGGTGGGGGGGGGGTGGGGGGAGGGGTGACGACAGCGGTCCGATCCGTGGCGGGAAAGCCGGCAGGAACGCGGGGGGGGCGGGCGGAGAGGAGGGGAGCGGCGCTGGCGAAGCGGCTGCGTGGGGCGGGCGGCGGGCGGAGGCCTCCCTCCCACAGGGAAGGAGGAGAACTCGGCGGCACCGGCACGGTTAGGCGGCTGCTAACCGCCAAGCCGCCTGCTGGTGTTCAAGTGCCTTTAGTTCAAATTTATCCTTATGCCAAAAATGCACACGCCAGCATCGTCTTGCCCGGATCGTGCGAGTCTCCTGAGCGAGCTCCCTGCTGTGGGCCCTGCCACCCCGTGCTCAAAGCCTTCTGGTTCGCTCAGATTTAAATAGCCTTACAATGGCCTACAAGGTCCTCATGACCTTGCCCTCACCTAGTCACTTCTCTGACTTAATTTTGTGCGACTCTTTTTAAGTTTGCTCCAGACACAGGGCCTGCGTGCTGTTCTCCGAACACAGCCTTACCTGGGCTTGTGCTCCTGCCGATCTGAGCGCTAAGGATGCCCCTTCCCCCAGACATCCCGGTGACCAACTCCCTCACCTTCTTCGGGTCTCTGGCTCACATGGCACCTTCTTTCTCTCCCTCGTTTTTTAAGATTGTTCATTTTTATTTTTATTGTTGTTCAAGTGCAGTTGTCTCCATTTTCCCACCCCCACTCTCCCCCGCCCCACCCACCCCCACCCTCAATCCTACCCCGCCCCATTTGGCTTTGTCAATGGGTCCTGTTTTATAGCTGTTCCTTGACGACCCTTCCCCTTATTTCCCCCTTTATCCCCCTCCGCCTCCCCTCTGGTTACTCTCAGTTTGTTCTCTATATCAATGTCTCTGGTTCTATTTTGCTTGCTTGTTTGTTTTGTTGATTAGGTTCCGCTTATAGGCGAGATCATACGGTGTTTGTCCTTCACGGCCTGGCTTACTTCACTTAGCATAATGCTCTCCAGTTCCATCCACGCTGTCATGAAGGGTAGGGGCTCCTTCTTTCTTTCTGCTGCATAGTGTTCCACTGTGTGAACGTGCCCGTTTTTTGGTCCATTCATTTACCTGTGAGCACTTAGGTTGCTTCCGGCACTTGGCTATTGTAAATTGTGCTGCTATGATCATTGGGGTGCACAGGTGTTTCAGGATTCTTAGGGTATAGTCCCAACAGTGGAATTGCTGGGTCAAAAGGCAGATCCATTTTTAGTTTTCTGAGGAAGTTCCATACTGATTTCCACAGTGGCTGCACCAGTCTGCAGTCCCACCAACAGTGCACTAGGGACCCCTTTTCTCCACAACCTCGTCATGGCGCCTTCTCAATGCGGCCTCTTCTGACCACCCGGTTTAACACAGCCACCTGCCCCTTACTGCAACTCCCGATCCCCTTTCCCTCCTTTTTGTTCCTTTGTTCCATCGCTCTTAGCACCTAACGCATTAATTAATTTACCTAATGTATCCATTGTCGATTTTCTCCCACCCCACTCCAAGAGGGCTTTATGTTCCCAAATTCCCGAACAGTGTCTGGCACGGTGTATGCACTCAATACACAACTGTTGAATGGAGAAACTCTCAGTGTCGTGAAAGAGGAGATCAGAATATAAGAGAAGGGGCCAGGATTCACCCAGGGGGAGTGCAGTCATCTTATCTGATCACAAAACAGAATTCCTTAAGCTGCCAACCGCAGAACTCTCAGCATATAGCACCCCACCCAAAGCGCTTCCCGCAGCAAGAGCCTTGACTAGCCACCAGCATGGCTCCCAGCAGCATCAGGTCCTGTCCCTAGGAAGGACCTCCCATCCCCCCATTAAATGCCTGCCTGAGAAAGTCCTAGAGGTTTATACTCCTTTGAAATGTAATGGGGGAAGGACAGAGCCTGTCCCCCGGTCTCTGGGAGGACAGAATCCTAACTTCAATCACTGCTTGCCAAGGAACACGGCTGGCCTAACTGCCTTTATACGGACCAACCCTTGTAGTTTTTCACTTCCCTGACTCTACTGAGCTCTCCCCCACCCCCCATTCTCCTTTTAGAGACGCCTCGATCACCTCTGCACTAATCGGAATGGAGCTCGGCTTTTCCCACCCTGTCGGTAGTTACTGAAAGAAATCCGTTTCACCACTCACTACTGTCTGCTGTGTCCATCTTTGGCAGAGTCCGAGTCAGAAAGGACCAGGGGGCACTTTGGGGCCACCGTGTTGCGCGTGCTGGGGCAGAAGGGCGCCTGACCCTGGCCAGTGGGTTTCCCGGGAGACCCCCCCCACCCCCACCCCACGCCTGGCTGCGGCTGAAGGGGACCGCTCAGCGCTTCAACCTGATTTTCTTTCTACAAAATGTAGAATCCTGGTATGTCGTTCCGCCTTACTAGGTTGGGCTACCACATATTCCGAAGCACGTTGCGTCACTTTGACCCAGAAAGACCCCGTAAATAAACATTATCACGATTTCTTATTAAGCCACTTAACACTTAATGTCAACCGGCAAAAAGGCCTTCCCTGACTTTTCGATTACTTTGAAGATGAGTTCCAGCAGGCGAGGACAAAAATAGGGCGAAATTATCTTTTGCTGCGCCGAAGGTGGGGCCGTAAGTGCTGGGCGCAGACTGCGGCGGGATCCGGTCCTCTCGGGCCGGGGAGTGGTGGCCTCACCGCCAGCGGCGCGCGTCCCGCGGGCGGCAGAATGGAAGGCAGGGCGTCCGGAACGTCATGACAAGGGCGTGGTGTATGTAGATGAGCAGGAGCGCAGAGGCTGCCTGTCCTTCCCCCCCGCCAGCGCCTGCACGACCCGCCGCCCCCGCCCCCCCCCCGCTCCCCCCCCCCCCCCGCCCGCGGCCCGAGAAGCAAACGACGCAGTGGTTGTTTTCGCCACGGGCCAGGTTGGGAGCGAGGGACCCTCAGGCAGCGAGGGCGGGGCGATGTAGGGCGTGAGGAAAGTCACCGCGGGTGTAAAGGGAGGCGAGCGTGAGGGTTCGCGGGGAGGCGAGCGAAACAACTCATACTTACCTGGCAGGGGAGATACCATGATCACGAAGGTGGTTTTCCCAGGGCGAGGCTTATCCATTGCACTCCGGATGTGCTGACCCCTGCGATTTCCCCAAATGTGGGAAACTCGACTGCATAATTTGTGGTAGTGGGGGACTGCGTTCGCGCTCTCCCCTGGCTTGATGGTGATTCAAAGACAGGACTTGGTCTGCTTGGCTTTTGCCTGTGCGTTCCTTCTCGTTAACGCTTCTCTGCCGCACCTCTCACGTCGCGTTGAGTCCCACTTACTGTGTTTGCTTTCTGTCACTTTGTCCTGGAGGCGTGAGGGAAGGGGGGCTTGCCACCCGACGTGCCGACTCATACATGGTGTCAACTGGGTATTGGGGGCGTTGAGGGGAGGAATGCCACGTGAAGTGTACGACTGCCTGCCCTTATACTAGCGGTAGCTGTGCACCTGAACCTTTGCCATAGACTTGACCTTTGCAGTAGTTCCTGTGAGTTCAAGGCGAGAGAAAAACTCGCTAGTGCGTTTACTCCTGAGTATGCTTCGCTCCCGTACTCAGTGGATTCTTCTCTTCTGTAGAGGTTGTCCCAATCGAGCCAGGGAGCGTACTCAGTGGATTCTTCTCTTCTGTAGAGGTTGTCCCAATCGAGCCAGGGAGCGTTAACAGCTTTGTGTCAAATTTAGGGGTTGAGTATGTGAACACTATACTAGCTTTACTTTGGTATTGAAGATCACATGTAAAAGACATATATGGACATAGGCAGATACGGCTTTCTATGACTTAATTTGTGATATATAAAACAGGGGAAGGGAGAGAGACATCCATGTGTGAAACATTGGTCAGTTGTCTCTTGCATGGCCCCAACGGGCAGCTTTGCCCCTCAACCCAGGCATGTGGCCGGACTACAATCCGAATCGGTGACCTTCCAGTCTTCCGGATCATGCCCAACCCACTGAGACACACGAGCCAGGGCCATACTTTATTATGCCTGTGGTTTTAGACCCTGAGATATTTGGGGTCTTTACTTTCCAAAATATTTTCCCCAATATATTGTTTACATGTCTTACTGTTTATTCCATTACAGTTGCCCCAATCCCCCCCGCCTTTGCCCCTTTCCACCCAGCCCCACAGTCAATCTCCACATGGCATATATGTTCTTTGACTTACCTTTCATCGTCTTTCAACCAGTCCCCACCACCCCCTTCCTCTCTTGCGGCTGTCAGCCTGTTCTATATATGTCTATGCTCGTTGGTTTATTTTGTTCATTAGATTCCATTTATAAGTGAGATCATATGGTATTTGTCTTTCATTGACTGATGTACTTCACTTAGCATAGTAGTCTCCGGTTCCATCCATGCAGTCAAAAATGGCAAGAACTCCTTCTTCCCCCTCCCCACCCCCAAAGATTTCATTCATCCTCTCTTTAGAGAGGGGAAGGGAGGGAGAAGGAGAGGGAGAGGGGGAGGGAGAGAAACATCAACGCGTGGTTGACCCTCAGGTACCCCTCACCCGGGACCTGGCCTGGAACATGGACTGGGAATGGAACCGACATGTGCCCTAAGCAGGAATGAAACCTGGCGACCTTTCGTTTTGTGTTTCCTGCCTGGGGTTAAATGAGGTCACAAAGGTGGGGGCTATAACTCATATGACTGGTGTTCCGTAACAAGAAGATATCAGGGATGGCTGCAACCCAAGGACAAGCCTCAGAAGAAACCAAACCTGCCCACACCTTGGTCCTACATTTCCACCAGGCAGAATCCCCCTTCCTGTGGTATTTTGTAATGCCAACCCAAGCCAATTAATACAGTCTTTGCAATTTCTTTAGTGGATTGACTGTGATGCACATATGCTTTTTCCATGGAAACTGTAATAAGTGAAAGCTGTATGTTATTAGTGGGAGGAGCTAAGACATTAGAAGATGGTTTGTAGAAAAGGACTCCGGGATTGGGACTTCCGGCAAGATGGAGGAATAGGTGGACGCACCCTACCTCCTCGCACAACCAAGAATAGAACAACAATAATTTACAGATATAATATCACTCAGAACTGGCAGAGGATTTATCTGAATGGAAGTCGGACAGCCAAGAAGTTGAAGTAGACCCGTACATGCAGACTGGTAGGGGACGACGAGCTGGGCGGGCGCGGGGCTGGCGCGGGTCGGCGGCGCGCGGAGGTCGGGGAAAATTTGGCGCAAAATCGGCGCAAGAACGCAGCGGTGATCCCTGAGTGTGCAAGCTGCGGCTGGGGGACCCAGTGAGGCAGCAATTGTGGACCAGGGCGGAGCTCGCGGCCCAGGACCCCGAAGAGGTGTCTGAGCCCAGGAGAACGGAACTACCGCCATTGTTCCCGCCCGTCCCCGCTCCCGCCCCCGCCCCCACCCCCACATATAACATCACAATCTAGCGACTGGGGTGCCCAGCTCCGGTGAACACCTAGGGCTCCGCCCCCCCACCGTAACAAGAGCGACCAGACCGGGGGGAAAAAAAAAAAAAAGGGGGGAGACAGGGAAAGACATAAGACATGTTTCCAGCAGAACAGATCAGTCCCCCAGGACTCATCCTTTTGAGCGACCAAGAAATAGCCAGTCTATCAGATGCACAGTTCAAAACACTGGCGATCAGAAAGCTCACGGAACTGGTTGACTTTGGGCGCAATTTAGATGAAAGGATGCAGGTTACCATAAAAGAGATGCAGGAAGATACGCGGAGGAGAGCCAATAGTGAAAGGAAGGAATCTGAGTCTCAAAACAATACAGTGGACCAGAAGGAAGATAGAATCAACCAAGCAGGAAAGCGTGATGAAATAAGAATTCAAAATATCGAGGAAAAGCTTAAGAGCATCCAGGACACCTTTAAACGTTCCAACATTCGAATTATAGGGGTACCAGAAGGGGAGGAGCAACAAGTGGAAAAGTTATTTGAACAAATAATAAAGGAGAACTTAACCCAATCTGGCAAAGGGAACAGTCTTCCAAGAAATCCAAGAAGCTCAGAGAGCCCCAAAGAAGCTGGGCCCAAGAAGAAACACACCAAGGCACATCATAATTACATTAGCCCAGGTAAAAACGAAGGAGAGAATCCTAGAAGCAGCAAGAGATAAGGGGACAGTCACCTACAAAGGAGTTCCCATCAGACTGTCAGCTGATTTCTCCAAAGAGACCTTCCAGGCAAGAAGGGGCTGGAAAGAAATATTCCAAGTCATGAAAGACAAGGACCTACATCCCAGATTGCTCTATCCAGCAAAGCTCTCATTTAGAATGGAAGGGAAGATAAAGTGCTTTTCAGATAAGGTCAAGTGAAAGGAGTTCATCATCACCAAGCCCTTATTTTATGAAATGCTAAAGGGACTTAGCTAAGAAAAGAAGATAAAGAAAAGACATGTATAGTAAAAGGACAGCAAACTCACAATTATTAACAACCACACCTAAAGCAAAACCAAAAGAAACTAAGTAAACAACTAGAACAGGAACAGAGCCACAGAAATGGAGGGCACATGGAGGGCTAGCAGCGGGGGGGTGGGAGGAGGAGAGGGGGGAAAAGGTATAGAGAATAAGTAGCATAGAATGTAGGTTGAAAATAGATAGGGGGAGGGCAAGAATAGTACGGGAAATGTAGAAGCTAAAGAACTCACAAGTATGACACATGGACATGAACTAAAGGGGGGGGGGAACGTGGGTGGGAGAGGGGGTACAGGGTGGAGGGGAGAGAAGGGGGGAAATGGGACAACTGTAATAGCATAATCAATAAAATATATTTTTTAAAAAAGAAAAGGACTCCGTAGAATGTAGAAATTTCAAGAAGTGAATCAGAACAAATATGTGGAACTTAATGAACAAAATTAACAAAATATACCCATAGCTGTCAGAGGGGAGGGAGTAGGAGGGCTGGGTGAAAAAGGTGAAGGTGTTAAGCAAAACAAACAAAAACGGGAAAACATAACAAAACACCTCGTATAAATGGTGATATAAGGAGACACGACTTGGGGTGGTGAACACACAATATACAGGGGATGTGTTATAGAGTCGTAAGCCCTAAACTTATATAAAAAAACCTTTAGCTAAGAACTAAAGCTTCACCTTTAGCTAATTGGTCAATTGAAGGAATCCCAAAGGTGGGGAACCACAAAGGTGGGAACTGATGAACTAACCATATGTATCAAAAACTCTTAAGAAAATAGCCTTACCTTTTCTGATACATACTGGTGCTCCTTACTCTGCAGTTTCCTGGAAATGTTTTACTTTCCATCGGATGACAGATCAACAGATTGTTGGTTTTCTGTGTCACTTTTTCTGCACTTCCTAGATAGATAGGCCCTCTGACTGAGGAACATATGTTCTTTCTCCTGAGACTGCCTCTAACCTACTGAAGAGACGCTGTGCAAATAAAAGACTACCATATTCTGTATTGAAGATAGAATGTTTGTAGAGTTCCCTGGAGAAAAAGGCCCCTTATTTGGAGAAAAAAGCCCTCCGATTTGGTACTTGTGTGTGTTCTGAGAAGAAGAAGGAGGAGGAGGAGGAGGAGGAAGGAGGAGGAGGAAAGAGGAGGAGGAGGAGGAAGAAGAAGAAGCGGCAGCAGCAGCAGCATAAAGCATTTTGAGCTATAAAAAATTGATGTATGGAGAGTTGGCACTTAAATTAAAAAAAAAAGTGTAAAAGTATATGAGTTGTCAAAAAGTCACTTAGAAGGAATAAAACCAGTTATAGAAGAATTAGAGAAATAAGATAACTTTAAAAAAATATTTACCTCTGGCTGGTGTAGCTCACTGGTTTCAGTGCTGGCCTGGTTCGATTTCCAGTTGGGTCCTCAGCTGGCAGAGTGCAAGAGGTATATCTCTCACACATGGATATTTCTCTCTCTCCTTCTTCCTCCCTTCCCCTGTCTCTATAAGTGAATGAATAAAATCTTTAAGACTTGCCCTGCCTGGTGAATACCTAAGGCCCCGCCCCTTACAACTTAACAGGTGTCCCAAGACAAAAAATGGAGCAAAACTGAAGAGAAAGAGCTAAGCAATGAGATGGTCAACCTATCTGATGCAGAGTTCAAAACACTGGTAAGCATCAAGATACTCAGAACTGATAGAAGTTGGCCTTAAAATGAAAGAAGAAATAGAGGATACCCAAAGTGAAATAAAGCAAAATATTCTCGGAACCAACAGTGAAGGGAAGGAAACCAGAGCTCCACTCAATGATTTGAAACAAAAGGAAGAGATAAGCATCCTACTGTAACAGCATGAAGAAACAAGAATTCAAAAAAATGAAGAGAAACTTAGGAACATATGAGACATCTTTAAATACTCCAATATTTGAATTATAGGTGTGCCAGGAGGAGAAGAAAAACAGCAAAAAATTGAAAGCTTATTTGAACAAATAATGAAGGAGAACTCCCCCAATCTAAGCAAAGGAAATAGACTTCCAGGAAATAGAAGCTCAGAGAGTCCCAAAAAAGTTGGACCAAAGGAAGCATACACCACGGAACACCAAAATTACATTAGTCAGGATGAAAGATAGGGAAAGAACCTTAAAAGCATCAAGAGAAAAGGAGAGTCACCAGAGCAGGGCAACCCACTTTGCCAAGTTGTGTTGCTGTCTGTGGGGGAGGGGTCAGAGAGGGAACAATGCAGCTCTCTTGCTGGGCTGAAGCCCCACTTTCCAAAAATCTCTCGTGTGAGGGTGGGAGTTTCTCCCACTGTGGCAACCCCTGAGGTGAGATGAGCCTGTTTCCTGTTCAGCCAGCCCCATGTGCACAGTCCCCCGCCTTGCTCCGGTTCCTTTCAGCCAGCCTCGCCCACAGGGTCCGCTGCCTTGTCAAGCACTGTCTCCAACCTCCTGTCTGCCCTATCTCCCTCCTACCAGTCTGGTTGGTCTGGTTGTTTCTTTTAATTCCTTGGTTGTCAGAGTTCCATACAGTTAGATTTTCTGGCACTTCTGGCACTTTATTGTTTTTAGACTGGTTGCTGTCTTTCTTTTCGTTGTGAGGAAGAGAAAGGTTTCTACCTACACCTCCATCTTGGACAGAAATCTCTTAAAGATTTTATTCATTCACTTATAGAGACAGGGGAAGGGAGGAAGAAGGAGAGAGAGAAATATCCATGTGTGAGAGATATACCTCTTGCACTCTGCCAGCTGAGGACCCAACTGGAAATCGAACCAGGCCAGCACTGAAACCAGTGAGCTACACCAGCCAGAGGTAAATATTTTTTTAAAAGTTATCTTATTTCTCTAATTCTTCTATAACTGGTTTTATTCCTTCTAAGTGACTTTTTGACAACTCATATACTTTTACACTTTTTTTTTAATTTAAGTGCCAACTCTCCATACATCAATTTTTTTATAGCTCAAAATGCTTTATGCTGCTGCTGCTGCCGCTTCTTCTTCTTCCTCCTCCTCCTCCTCTTTCCTCCTCCTCCTTCCTCCTCCTCCTCCTCCTCCTTCTTCTTCTCAGAACACACACAAGTACCAAATCGGAGGGCTTTTTTCTCCAAATAAGGGGCCTTTTTTCTCCAGGGAACTCTACAAACATTCTATCTTCAATACAGAATATGGTAGTCTTTTATTTGCACAGCGTCTCTTCAGTAGGTTAGAGGCAGTCTCAGGAGAAAGAACATATGTTCCTCAGTCAGAGGGCCTATCTATCTAGGAAGTGCAGAAAAAGTGACACAGAAAACCAACAATCTGTTGATCTGTCATCCGATGGAAAGTAAAACATTTCCAGGAAACTGCAGAGTAAGGAGCACCAGTATGTATCAGAAAAGGTAAGGCTATTTTCTTAAGAGTTTTTGATACATATGGTTAGTTCATCAGTTCCCACCTTTGTGGTTCCCCACCTTTGGGATTCCTTCAATTGACCAATTAGCTAAAGGTGAAGCTTTAGTTCTTAGCTAAAGGTTTTTTTATATAAGTTTAGGGCTTACGACTCTATAACACATCCCCTGTATATTGTGTGTTCACCACCCCAAGTCGTGTCTCCTTATATCACCATTTATACGAGGTGTTTTGTTATGTTTTCCCGTTTTTGTTTGTTTTGCTTAACACCTTCACCTTTTTCACCCAGCCCTCCTACTCCCTCCCCTCTGACAGCTATGGGTATATTTTGTTAATTTTGTTCATTAAGTTCCACATATTTGTTCTGATTCACTTCTTGAAATTTCTACATTCTACGGAGTCCTTTTCTTTTTTAAAAAATATATTTTATTGATTATGCTATTACAGTTGTCCCATTTCCCCCCTTCTCCCCTCCACCCTGTACCCCCCTCTCCCACCCACGTCCCCCCCTTTAGTTCATGTCCATGTGTCATACTTGTGAGTTCTTTAGCTTCTACATTTCCCGTACTATTCTTGCCCTCCCCCTATCTATTTTCAACCTACATTCTATGCTACTTATTCTCTATACCTTTTCCCCCTCTCTCCTCCTCCCACCCCCCCGCTGCTAGCCCTCCATGTGCCCTCCATTTCTGTGGCTCTGTTCCTGTTCTAGTTGTTTACTTAGTTTCTTTTGGTTTTGCTTTAGGTGTGGTTGTTAATAATTGTGAGTTTGCTGTCCTTTTACTATACATGTCTTTTCTTTATCTTCTTTTCTTAGCTAAGTCCCTTTAGCATTTCATAAAATAAGGGCTTGGTGATGATGAACTCCTTTCACTTGACCTTATCTGAAAAGCACTTTATCTTCCCTTCCATTCTAAATGAGAGCTTTGCTGGATAGAGCAATCTGGGATGTAGGTCCTTGTCTTTCATGACTTGGAATATTTCTTTCCAGCCCCTTCTTGCCTGGAAGGTCTCTTTGGAGAAATCAGCTGACAGTCTGATGGGAACTCCTTTGTAGGTGACTGTCCCCTTATCTCTTGCTGCTTCTAGGATTCTCTCCTTCGTTTTTACCTGGGCTAATGTAATTATGATGTGCCTTGGTGTGTTTCTTCTTGGGCCCAGCTTCTTTGGGGCTCTCTGAGCTTCTTGGATTTCTTGGAAGACTGTTCCCTTTGCCAGATTGGGTTAAGTTCTCCTTTATTATTTGTTCAAATAACTTTTCCACTTGTTGCTCCTCCCCTTCTGGTACCCCTATAATTCGAATGTTGGAACGTTTAAAGGTGTCCTGGATGCTCTTAAGCTTTTCCTCGATATTTTGAATTCTTATTTCATCACGCTTTCCTGCTTGGTTGATTCTATCTTCCTTCTGGTCCACTGTATTGTTTTGAGACTCAGATTCCTTCCTTTCACTATTGGCTCTCCTCCGCGTATCTTCCTGCATCTCTTTTATGGTAACCTGCATCCTTTCATCTAAATTGCGCCCAAAGTCAACCAGTTCCGTGAGCTTTCTGATCGCCAGTGTTTTGAACTGTGCATCTGATAGACTGGCTATTTCTTGGTCGCTCAAAAGGATGAGTCCTGGGGGACTGATCTGTTCTGCTGGAAACATGTCTTATGTCTTTCCCTGTCTCCCCCCTTTTTTTTTTTTTTCCCCCCGGTCTGGTCGCTCTTGTTACGGTGGGGGGGGCGGAGCCCTAGGTGTTCACCGGAGCTGGGCACCCCAGTCGCTAGATTGTGATGTTATATGTGGGGGTGGGGGCGGGGGCGGGAGCGGGGACGGGCGGGAACAATGGCGGTAGTTCCGTTCTCCTGGGCTCAGACACCTCTTCGGGGTCCTGGGCCGCGAGCTCCGCCCTGGTCCACAATTGCTGCCTCACTGGGTCCCCCAGCCGCAGCTTGCACACTCAGGGATCACCGCTGCGTTCTTGCGCCGATTTTGCGCCAAATTTTCCCCGACCTCCGCGCGCCGCCCGACCCGCGCCAGCCCCGCGCCCGCCCAGCTCGTCGTCCCCTACCAGTCTGCATGTACGGGTCTACTTCAACTTCTTGGCTGTCCGACTTCCATTCAGATAAATCCTCTGCCAGTTCTGAGTGATATTATATCTGTAAATTATTGTTGTTCTATTCTTGGTTGTGCGAGGAGGTAGGGTGCGTCCACCTATTCCTCCATCTTGCCGGAAGTCCCAATCCCGGAGTCCTTTTCTACAAACCATCTTCTAATGTCTTAGCTCCTCCCACTAATAACATACAGCTTTCACTTATTACAGTTTCCATGGAAAAAGCATATGTGCATCACAGTCAATCCACTAAAGAAATTGCAAAGACTGTATTAATTGGCTTGGGTTGGCATTACAAAAATACCACAGGAAGGGGGATTCTGCCTGGTGGAAATGTAGGACCAAGGTGTGGGCAGGTTTGGTTTCTTCTGAGGCTTGTCCTTGGGTTGCAGCCATCCCTGATATCTTCTTGTTACGGAACACCAGTCATATGAGTTATAGCCCCACCTTTGTGACCTCATTTAACCCCAGGCAGGAAACACAAAACGAAAGGTCGCCAGGTTTCATTCCTGCTTAGGGCACATGTCGGTTCCATTCCCAGTCCATGTTCCAGGCCAGGTCCCGGGTGAGGGGTACCTGAGGGTCAACCACGCGTTGATGTTTCTCTCCCTCCCCCTCTCCCTCTCCTTCTCCCTCCCTTCCCCTCTCTAAAGAGAGGATGAATGAAATCTTTGGGGGTGGGGAGGGGGGGAAGAAGGAGTTCTTGCCATTTTTGACTGCATGGATGGAACCGGAGACTACTATGCTAAGTGAAGTACATCAGTCAATGAAAGACAAATACCATATGATCTCACTTATAAATGGAATCTAATGAACAAAATAAACCAACGAGCATAGACATATATAGAACAGGCTGACAGCCGCAAGAGAGGAAGGGGGTGGTGGGGACTGGTTGAAAGACGATGAAAGGTAAGTCAAAGAACATATATGCCATGTGGAGATTGACTGTGGGGCTGGGTGGAAAGGGGCAAAGGCGGGGGGGGGGATTGGGGGCAACTGTAATGGAATAAACAGTAAGACATGTAAACAATATATTGGGGAAAATATTTTGGAAAGTAAAGACCCCAAATATCTCAGGGTCTAAAACCACAGGCATAATAAAGTATGGCCCTGGCTCGTGTGTCTCAGTGGGTTGGGCATGATCCGGAAGACTGGAAGGTCACCGATTCGGATTGTAGTCCGGCCACATGCCTGGGTTGAGGGGCAAAGCTGCCCGTTGGGGGCCATGCAAGAGACAACTGACCAATGTTTCACACATGGATGTCTCTCTCCCTTCCCCTGTTTTATATATCACAAATTAAGTCATAGAAAGCCGTATCTGCCTATGTCCATATATGTCTTTTACATGTGATCTTCAATACCAAAGTAAAGCTAGTATAGTGTTCACATACTCAACCCCTAAATTTGACACAAAGCTGTTAACGCTCCCTGGCTCGATTGGGACAACCTCTACAGAAGAGAAGAATCCACTGAGTACGCTCCCTGGCTCGATTGGGACAACCTCTACAGAAGAGAAGAATCCACTGAGTACGGGAGCGAAGCATACTCAGGAGTAAACGCACTAGCGAGTTTTTCTCTCGCCTTGAACTCACAGGAACTACTGCAAAGGTCAAGTCTATGGCAAAGGTTCAGGTGCACAGCTACCGCTAGTATAAGGGCAGGCAGTCGTACACTTCACGTGGCATTCCTCCCCTCAACGCCCCCAATACCCAGTTGACACCATGTATGAGTCGGCACGTCGGGTGGCAAGCCCCCCTTCCCTCACGCCTCCAGGACAAAGTGACAGAAAGCAAACACAGTAAGTGGGACTCAACGCGACGTGAGAGGTGCGGCAGAGAAGCGTTAACGAGAAGGAACGCACAGGCAAAAGCCAAGCAGACCAAGTCCTGTCTTTGAATCACCATCAAGCCAGGGGAGAGCGCGAACGCAGTCCCCCACTACCACAAATTATGCAGTCGAGTTTCCCACATTTGGGGAAATCGCAGGGGTCAGCACATCCGGAGTGCAATGGATAAGCCTCGCCCTGGGAAAACCACCTTCGTGATCATGGTATCTCCCCTGCCAGGTAAGTATGAGTTGTTTCGCTCGCCTCCCCGCGAACCCTCACGCTCGCCTCCCTTTACACCCGCGGTGACTTTCCTCACGCCCTACATCGCCCCGCCCTCGCTGCCTGAGGGTCCCTCGCTCCCAACCTGGCCCGTGGCGAAAACAACCACTGCGTCGTTTGCTTCTCGGGCCGCGGGCGGGGGGGGGGGGAGGGGGCGGCGGGTCGTGCAGGCGCTGGCGGGGGGGAAGGACAGGCAGCCTCTGCGCTCCTGCTCATCTACATACACCACGCCCTTGTCATGACGTTCCGGACGCCCTGCCTTCCATTCTGCCGCCCGCGGGACGCGCGCCGCTGGCGGTGAGGCCACCACTCCCCGGCCCGAGAGGACCGGATCCCGCCGCAGTCTGCGCCCAGCACTTACGGCCCCACCTTCGGCGCAGCAAAAGATAATTTCGCCCTATTTTTGTCCTCGCCTGCTGGAACTCATCTTCAAAGTAATCGAAAAGTCAGGGAAGGCCTTTTTGCCGGTTGACATTAAGTGTTAAGTGGCTTAATAAGAAATCGTGATAATGTTTATTTACGGGGTCTTTCTGGGTCAAAGTGACGCAACGTGCTTCGGAATATGTGGTAGCCCAACCTAGTAAGGCGGAACGACATACCAGGATTCTACATTTTGTAGAAAGAAAATCAGGTTGAAGCGCTGAGCGGTCCCCTTCAGCCGCAGCCAGGCGTGGGGGGGGGGGGGGGGGGGGGGGTCTCCCGGGAAACCCACTGGCCAGGGTCAGGCGCCCTTCTGCCCCAGCACGCGCAACACGGTGGCCCCAAAGTGCCCCCTGGTCCTTTCTGACTCGGACTCTGCCAAAGATGGACACAGCAGACAGTAGTGAGTGGTGAAACGGATTTCTTTCAGTAACTACCGACAGGGTGGGAAAAGCCGAGCTCCATTCCGATTAGTGCAGAGGTGATCGAGGCGTCTCTAAAAGGAGAATGGGGGGTGGGTGGGGGGAGAGCTCAGTAGAGTCAGGGAAGTGAAAAACTACAAGGGTTGGTCCGTATAAAGGCAGTTAGGCCAGCCGTGTTCCTTGGCAAGCAGTGATTGAAGTTAGGATTCTGTCCTCCCAGAGACCGGGGGACAGGCTCTGTCCTTCCCCCATTACATTTCAAAGGAGTATAAACCTCTAGGACTTTCTCAGGCAGGCATTTAATGGGGGGATGGGAGGTCCTTCCTAGGGACAGGACCTGATGCTGCTGGGAGCCATGCTGGTGGCTAGTCAAGGCTCTTGCTGCGGGAAGCGCTTTGGGTGGGGTGCTATATGCTGAGAGTTCTGCGGTTGGCAGCTTAAGGAATTCTGTTTTGTGATCAGATAAGATGACTGCACTCCCCCTGGGTGAATCCTGGCCCCTTCTCTTATATTCTGATCTCCTCTTTCACGACACTGAGAGTTTCTCCATTCAACAGTTGTGTATTGAGTGCATACACCGTGCCAGACACTGTTCGGGAATTTGGGAACATAAAGCCCTCTTGGAGTGGGGTGGGAGAAAATCGACAATGGATACATTAGGTAAATTAATTAATGCGTTAGGTGCTAAGAGCGATGGAACAAAGGAACAAAAAGGAGGGAAAGGGGATCGGGAGTTGCAGTAAGGGGCAGGTGGCTGTGTTAAACCGGGTGGTCAGAAGAGGCCGCATTGAGAAGGCGCCATGACGAGGTTGTGGAGAAAAGGGGTCCCTAGTGCACTGTTGGTGGGACTGCAGACTGGTGCAGCCACTGTGGAAATCAGTATGGAACTTCCTCAGAAAACTAAAAATGGATCTGCCTTTTGACCCAGCAATTCCACTGTTGGGACTATACCCTAAGAATCCTGAAACACCTGTGCACCCCAATGATCATAGCAGCACAATTTACAATAGCCAAGTGCCGGAAGCAACCTAAGTGCTCACAGGTAAATGAATGGACCAAAAAACGGGCACGTTCACACAGTGGAACACTATGCAGCAGAAAGAAAGAAGGAGCCCCCTACCCTTCATGACAGCGTGGATGGAACTGGAGAGCATTATGCTAAGTGAAGTAAGCCAGGCCGTGAAGGACAAACACCGTATGATCTCGCCTATAAGCGGAACCTAATCAACAAAACAAACAAGCAAGCAAAATAGAACCAGAGACATTGATATAGAGAACAAACTGAGAGTAACCAGAGGGGAGGCGGAGGGGGGGATAAAGGGGGAAATAAGGGGAAGGGTCGTCAAGGAACAGCTATAAAACAGGACCCATTGACAAAGCCAAATGGGGCGGGGGTAGGATTGAGGGTGGGGGGTGGGTGGGGGCGGGGGAGAGTGGGGGTGGGAAAATGGAGACAACTGCACTTGAACAACAATAAAAATAAAAATGAACAATCTTAAAAAACGAGGGAGAGAAAGAAGGTGCCATGTGAGCCAGAGACCCGAAGAAGGTGAGGGAGTTGGTCACCGGGATGTCTGGGGGAAGGGGCATCCTTAGCGCTCAGATCGGCAGGAGCACAAGCCCAGGTAAGGCTGTGTTCGGAGAACAGCACGCAGGCCCTGTGTCTGGAGCAAACTTAAAAAGAGTCGCACAAAAATTAAGTCAGAGAAGTGACTAGGTGAGGGCAAGGTCATGAGGACCTTGTAGGCCATTGTAAGGCTATTTAAATCTGAGCGAACCAGAAGGCTTTGAGCACGGGGTGGCAGGGCCCACAGCAGGGAGCTCGCTCAGGAGACTCGCACGATCCGGGCAAGACGATGCTGGCGTGTGCATTTTTGGCATAAGGATAAATTTGAACTAAAGGCACTTGAACACCAGCAGGCGGCTTGGCGGTTAGCAGCCGCCTAACCGTGCCGGTGCCGCCGAGTTCTCCTCCTTCCCTGTGGGAGGGAGGCCTCCGCCCGCCGCCCGCCCCACGCAGCCGCTTCGCCAGCGCCGCTCCCCTCCTCTCCGCCCGCCCCCCCCGCGTTCCTGCCGGCTTTCCCGCCACGGATCGGACCGCTGTCGTCACCCCTCCCCCACCCCCCCACCCCCCTTGCAGAAAGGCGCACAGGGAGGGGAAACGAGGCAACAGGTGAGAGTCCGGGGCCAGGCGTCCTGAAACATCGTAGTTGCGGGGCGGGCCCCCCCCGGCTGAGGATCTGCTCCGCTCCGCCGGGAAAGGGAGCGGGGGCGGCGCGTGCTCGGCTCCCTTCAGAGGGCCAAGCCCAAGGCCGGTCAGACTGCGGGCGCCGCTCCAGCGTCTTGGCGTCCGTCATGGCAGGAAAAAGTGACGGCCCGGCCCCAGCAGCGTGCGCCCTTCGATAGCTCAGCTGGTAGAGCGGAGGACTGTAGGCTACGTCTGTGTGGACATCCTTAGGTCGCTGGTTCGATTCCGGCTCGAAGGAGATGCCTGACGTTTTTTCCTCCACGAGGAAAGGCACACCCCCCCCCCGCCTGGCGCCCAGGCCTGGGGGCGGGGGGGGGAGGGGTTTGACCAGATGTCTAACTTTAGCTCTGGGCCCTCGAGGCTGAATCGGCAGGGCCTGAAGGGAAGGGTCTGGAGGTCCAACCAGAGAGGGCACCCAGGAAGTAAGGGGCTGTGAGTGAGGGAGCGTGCATACAGAGGCGGCAAGGGAGTGAGGGGTCCTTGCTCTCTTCCCAGCTGAGGGGAGGAAACTCCGGAGGTTGGATGTGCAAGTGGACTCGGACTGGAAGTGGAACCGCAATGGGAGGGTGGCTCTCTGAAGCTTCGGCTGCCCAGCGTGTGCTCTGCCCTGACCCCTGAGGCCACAGTCATAGTCGGTTCTGGTTCTGCCTCTCAAACTGGAAGCTGCGTTTCCCCACACGTCTTCCTTTCCTGGAGGGCTGATTCCCCGACCCCCGGCAGTTTCAGCCTTCCCTGCTGCTGTCCCACTGTTAAGACGCGCTGAGTCCGAGCCTTGCGGTCTCCACGGGTTCGCAAGGCCATACCATTGCAGTCTGATAGGGGACCCTCGGGAACATTCTATTGCTCTGCAGCTAGAGAGAGACCCCGGCCTCCAATGCCACCACCTGCGGAGACCAGCGGACAGGGCCAAAGACGGAACCTTAGGCCTTCACTGGATGTGGCCCCCGAGGAATGTGGAGGTATGGAATCCTTGGGAACCTACCTTGGGTTCTTGGGGAGGCGGGGGCGGCGGCGGTGCGGGTTGGGGGGGGGGGGGGGCTGAGTTTGATGTCCAGCACCCGTGAATGTGTGCCTGGGTATGGCCGACTCTTCTTCCTGTCTGGGGTGTAGCTGAGAGTATCAGGGAGCCTCCAAGGCACTGCCCCTCATCCTCAAAGGTGCAGAGGTGCCTGCCGCCCAGTCAGAGGGTGGGGACACATTTCGGTATGGCTTGCGATGCTTCTAAGTGGGACGGACTTTCGCTGGGTGATTGAGTGGTCTTGGGATGGTGGGCCCAGGTCTGTAAAATACATGGAGCTGGGGCAGGGAGAGTCCAACCCGGACACCGATGTTTTCTACCTCTCCATCTCAGACTCCAGGACCTCTTCAGGAAGCCCCAGAACTTTGACCTATATTTCAGGAATCAGCAGCCTCTGCCGAAGGAATCCGGGTGAGTGGGCAAGAGGAGGGGAGCTAAGCCCCCAGACTGGCCAGAGTGCCTCATGAAGCCCTGGGAGTGGTCTCCCCGGCTAGCCTCACATCGTTTCTCCATCGCTTCTCCATAAGCCTCACTGGGCCACAAAGCAAGCTTAGGCCATTGTGGGCAGGAGGGTTGAGGGGCACATCAGCCCCAGGAGGGGGGACAGGCTGGGGGGTGTGGGGAGGAGGCCAGGGGAAAATAGGGGCTGAGCTTGGAACATGTAGCTATGCTAAAAAATAAAGAAATGTACAGTGACTGATGGGGTCATGCCCAGAACACAAGAGCCAGTTGAAAAGGGTTCCCGCTGGCCAAATCGAGTTAATGATAATGGATTATAATCCACTGAATAAAATAGGTACGGGGCCTAAAAGCAATGACACACCAATGTCAATAAACACTAAGGACTAGATCTTGGTCTCTAAATACTGTTCTCCAATAAAAGAAACCAGGACTCTTTGGAGTCCTGCCTAGCCTCACTTCTTTGGGTTGTCATTTTCCCATGGGGGCTCCCACGTACGTGTAAAAATCTGTATGTTTTTCTCCCATTAATGTGTTTCAGGTCCTTTTTAATTCCCAGGCTCCATTGGAGACCCTAAGAGGGTGAAAGGGAAGTTTTGACTGCACTACCGCTTGACCCAGGGCGAAGCAATGGATGAACAGAAGGTATGTAAGAAAAACGAGGTCCTTTCCCTTGCTCTGACGTCTGTACAATGATCACATTCTCCTACAGTGAAGAGGTGGAGGGGAGGCTAGGTTGGAGGCTAATTCTGTGGACCAGAGGATCCTCTCCCTGAGATCAGGGACTGTATAGCTTTTACTTAGGGGTTCAAGCAAATGGTGTTGAGAGACATCACTGATGAAGCTGATCAAGGGAGCGTTCCCAATTCCGTAATTTCTCTACAGGAAGGACCAGTGTTGCTAATCTGATCTGGACTCAAGAAGGAGTGCCTCGACCAGCGCGGAGTGGGGCGGAGTGGGGGGGGGGGTACCTGAGTGGGGGCCACGGGAGATTAGAAAGGACACAACACAGACACTTTAAGGCAAAGCGGGGACCAGGTGGGAGATCGTCCTCTGATGGGGAGACAATGAGCCCTGAACATGGTCTCCGAGTTTATTTTATAGGGGTTGATTAGACAGAGCTCAAGGACGTTTTGCAAATTTAGGGACACGCTGCAGGAACAGATTGTTTCGTCCCCAGGCTATCTAATGGATATATGTGTTTTCTGCAAAAGTTCCAGCGCATACAGCTGAAGCTTGCGACTATGTATTTCATTCTCAACCCTCGCAGGTTCTGGCTGTGTCAGCTGCTGGCTTGATCCGCCTTGCCAGATGCAAGCAAGTCAAGTGCGGCTTTGCCAAGCACTCCACTTTGGCTATGACGCCAGCCTTCACCGTCCCCAGGGGGAGAACCTGGGAACCTGCCGGAAACACTTTCTTCTTCTTTTTTGAAGCCTGAGATCAAGAAATTGACTCACTAAGCATATTAAAAGCCCGTTATAGCCCTGCACTAGGGAGCGATCAACAGAACAGCCAAGAATCCCCGGTCGCGGGGAATTCACACTCCCGTGGGTAAAATTAGAAAACTGAAATGGATGTGTTATGTCAAAATCAGCGTTTCTCAAACTTCATTGCGTATAGCAGCGATTCCCCTTTTCTCTTTCGTGATCGTGTGACTGTACGTGACATTCTTTGTAAAAACCTAATCCTTACCATGTTCTCTCCCCTTACCACTCCGTGACTTAACCGGTGAGAGCCACAAGGACTTTTAAACCTTACATACACCTGGCTATTCAGTCCTAGGCACTTGGTGGTCTTTCTCAAGGTGCCCAGTGGGAACAGTGACCAACAATCAGCACCGGGAGCCACGAAACGTTAAGGAAGTCACACTTAACCCCTAGCTTCCGTCTGTCCCCAACTCCTCCGTTGAGCCCAACGGGCAAAACACTCAACAGACCGCTGGCACAAAGGGAAGTGTATCGGAAGAACAGGCGGGAAGCACAGGTCCCCGCCCCCCGCCCCCCGCCCCCCGCGGGGAGAAAAGAAAGAAAAAGACCTAGGCAGAGGGCGCGACGCGAGCAAGGAAAGAAAAGAGAAAAAAGCACCGCTAGAGCACAAAAACCACCACAACAACTCTGACATTGAACTTCCGAAAGCCAGGGGAGAGCGCGAACGCAGTCCCCCACTACCACAAATTATGCAGTCGAGTTTCCCACATTTGGGGAAATCGCAGGGGTCAGCACATCCGGAGTGCAATGGATAAGCCTCGCCCTGGGAAAACCACCTTCGTGATCATGGTATCTCCCCTGCCAGGTAAGTATGAGTTGCTCTGCCCGCCTCCCTGCGAACCCTCACGCTTGCCTCCCTTTACACCCGAGGTAACCTTTCTCACGCCGCCTCCGCACCCTCGCCGCCTGAGCGTCCCCCACCCCAAACCTGCCCACCGTGAGAACCACCTCGGCTGCGTTTGCGTGTGGGGACGCGGGTCGCAGAGGCGCCGGCGGAGTACGACCGGCAGGCTCTGCGCCCCTGTTCATCTGCATACGCCACGCCCTCGTCGTGACGCCCCGTGGTCCTGTCTTCCACCCGGAGCCCGACTCACGGGGAGAGCGGCTGTGGCTCTTCTAGTTAAAGCAAAGGTTAGTTTGCAATTTATAGTTAGGTTGAGGAGTGCCATCTTTCTTACCGTCTTTTTTCTAAAATTTTTCGCAGTGGGAAAGTCAAAGTTTGGGGCTTATGGTTTGTCTTCTTTCTATGATTTTATTTTTGTCTATATTTAGAGAGGGAGAGAAACAAACACCCACCGGTTGCCTCTCACACGCCCCTAACTGGGGACCTGGCCTGCAACCCGGAATGAACCCGCGACCTTTCTAGTCCCCACACCAGGCATGGATGTTTACTTTTTCTTGGGCTGCCTTTGTGGTCTGGAAGAGGTTAGGGCAGGTTTGCTTGACCTCTAGGTTTCTCTAGGTATGACTCATTGACTGTTGTTAAGGGGAAAAAAGTAAATGCACTAGTATATGCAGTATGCTACCCTTTGTCTAGGAAAAAAAATGTGAAAAATAGAAAAAACAAAAACCCCCAAACAAAACAACCAAAATGACTAAAAGCAAGTACGTTGACTGTAAGCAAGCATCTTCAAGTCTAAGGACAAGAACTGCCAACAAATACTGAACTGTCCCATAGTGGGGTCGTTTTTCATAGCTACATGACTGTAACAATTCTGACAATGCTGTGCGTATTGCAGGATTGACTGAACGGGTAAACGGATGTTGGGACTCAAGAATGGAATGGGAGGGCAAGGAGGAACCACGAGGTGTTAAGTTGCAAACTGGAATTGGAGATATCGGTAGGGCCCTGCTCATTATTTTTAATAGGTATAGGTATGTGTAAGAAGTACATGTATTTCCTAGCTCTAGCCCCTGAAGGGGCCTAGAAGTGAAGACACCCAGTAACAATAAGCATACCCAGTGCCCTGTTCTTCCTTTCCAAACGCCATTCCCCAATAAAAAGACCCAGGCTCTTTGGAGAAATAGACAATTTTCAAGAAGTCACCTTCCCTGTGTGAGCCTGGAACATCTTGTGCCAGAGAATAAGGAAATGCTCCAAAAATTGTACGAACATCTCAAAAGGCAGCTAAACTTCAAGGGGCTTTCGTGGGCTCAATCTGACAGCATTTGAATATCAAAAGAAATAAAAACAGTTATGGATTATAAACAACTGAATAACAACCACGAGTTCATATTAATTGTACCTAAGGGAAGGAGGGAAAGTTCTTCCTTACCATAGACCGCCAACTAATAAATGTACAATGAATGATGGGATTAGAAAATCAGGATTTGGTTAAAAACTATTGTGCACAAGTTTGATAAGTAGCTGAATACTTACACATTATCTGCACACAAATTGCTGAATAATTACACAGGGCACACCTGGTAAACACCTCCAGCGGCAGGAGGTTGCAGGGCTGGCTCCAGTGCACCCACCTCGTGTGCTGCTGCAGCACCCTCCCAGACTGACTCTGGACTCGCTTTGGCTAATGGAACATTATTATTAGGAAACGTGATGCAAGCAGAAGGTTGAAAAGCATTTTGTTATTGGGACTTGCTCTCACTTGCTGTCCTGCGACCACCCTGAGAAGAAGTCTAGGTTGGCCTGCTGGAGCCCGTTGGAGCAAGCCTGGGTTAGCCTGTTGATGGAGATGAACCATGTCAGCTGAGGTCCCTCAGACTGACCAGGCCCCAACTGACTGCAAGCCAACTGACAGCAGTGTGAGTGATCCCACTGGAGACCCGAAGAACTGCCCAGCTGAGCCCAGCCAAAACTGCTGATCCAAAGAATTGTGAGCAAATAGAATGGTCGTTCTTTTAAAGATTTCATTTATTTACTTTTAGAGAGGGGAAGGGTGGGAGAGAAACATCGATGGGCTGCCTCTTACACGCCCCCCCCGGCCCCCCCGCTCACCTCGGACCCACCCGCAACTCAGGCACGTGCCCTGACTGGGAACTGAACCGGTGACCTTGTGGTTTGCAGGACGACGGCCAACACACCGAGCTACACCCGTCAGCGCGAATGGTCATTATTTTAAGTAACGTAAGTTTTACGGCCGTCTGTTACACAGCAATGGATAACTGATACGGCACCTTAACCAAGTAATCAGTGTTACCACCACCAATAATTGAACAGACGGACTTAATGCATAGCGCCAAAATGCGATGCCCAGAGAAGAGCACTCTATTAATTTTTTAGGGCTGCCCAAGTACAGGCATACCTCGTATTTTGCACCTCAATTTATTGTGCTTCACGGGTGTTGTGTGTTTTAACAATAGACGGCAAGACCATCCACCAGCACGAGGATTATGACTCGCTTTTTGTGATACTTGCTTTCTTACTGCAATGGAACCCGAGATATGTCTAAGGTATGCCTCTACCACAAACTGGGTAGCTGAAAACAACAGGTATTTTATTCTCTCACAGTTCCGGAAGCTAGAAATCCACAGTCAAGGGTGTTGGGCAGGACCAAGCTCCCGCTAAGGCTCTGGGGGTAGAATCTTTCCTTGCCTCTTCGGAGTTTCTAATGGTGACAGCCGGTCCCTGGTTTGTGGTCACATCACTCCAAGCTCTGCTTCTGTCATCACGTGGCGTTCTCCCCGAGAGTCTCTTTCTTTTACATGGCTTATTCTTCTTATAAGGATGACAGTCACATTGGATCAGGGCCCGCTCTGGCAGCCTCACCTTAAACTTGATTGTATCTGCAAAGATCCTATTTCCGAGTAAGGTCACATTTGTAGGCACCAGGGGTTAGAAATTCAAGATATTTTTTTGGGAGGGACACAAGTCAATCCCCAACAGTCACAAAATCATGCAGGTGGTCTTCGTTTCAAATATGCACACCTGGATGTGATTATGGAGAAACACAGGACAACTCCCAAGTTGAAGGATATTCTACAAAATAACTGGCCTGCAAACAACAACCTGGAAATGATAGGGGCTTAAGACTTGGAAATTTTTAGCTTAAGGTAAATAGCCATAAATCTAGCAAGTAATGTGCATGTTAAGCTTTTGTTTCAGAAACTACAGATAAGGCCCATCCTGGCGCCTGAGAAAAAGCAGCCGACCTCCTGGGGCTCTGGCTAGAGATTTCCGCCTGGAGACATCTGTGCAGGGAAGAAGCAGGTGACTCCCCCTCCCCCTCGGGGGGGGGGTGGCTAATTGCCCAGGACAGAAATGCTGCAGCTGCTCAATTTCAAAGCTCTCACCGACCCTCGTTTTTTCCTCCCCCAACCCCCTTATAAAAGATCTGGCCAGGAAAGAAAGGGGAAGATGGTTTGTTAGGGTATGAACCCCCCATCTTCCCGGACTGCCGGCCATCTGAATAAAGCGCCCATAAAAGATTCAATCGCTGTCATTGCTTATTGGATTTGGTAGTGACAGGCAGCCCGAACGCCGGTGTCTTTTCCAGTTACATATTTTGGCGACTCCATGCCGGTACAGACTTTGGGACTCTCCGGTAAGTCTGGGTGTTTGGCGGGGAGTCCCATTGGCTGCCTGGACTGAGGGGCCCTGGGGGTTTGGGGTCAGAGAATCCCAAGCAGCTGCCAAGTGATTTTACTTGGGGATTCTCACCCCCTTGCTCCCAGCACCTCTCGTCGCGCATCACACTAGATTGAATCGTTGCACTTTCTGGTTCAGGTTGAAATCCCAGGTCACAATTTAGGTCATCTGTTCTGTTTGGGTACCGTCTGTTTGGAGCTCCGTCTGGTCCGAAAGGACATCTTTTCTGGCCCCGAAAGGGCATCTGTTTGGAGCTCCGTCTGGTCGAAAGGGCATCTGTCTGGTAATATGGGGGGGGGGACTCTCCGGTCCAAAAAACAGCCCGCTGGGGTGGGTTCTGGTAAATTGATCGACGTATGAGCGTATATCGAAAGCGTATGTTGTTTTGTTGTAGTACTGTTTTGTTTGTGTCCTGTATAACTTAGACTCAGGAGAGCGCTGGTCACTGTATGAGTCTTTAAAGTACCGTATTATACTGTAACTAGAGTTGTTTTGTCAAAAGTCAGGGAAGTGGGACAAATTGCCTTATCTAGAAGTTTTTGGGTTTACATGATAAAAGTGCATGCAGAGTTAAAAAAAAAAAAAGGAAAAAGAGCAAAATCAGTTAATGGCTCAGAGAAAAGAGAATATACACGTGAAAGATAAAAGGTCAGAGGAGAGGGGCCAGGAAGATCTAGATATTATGACCGCTGCAGGCTGGTCAGAGTTCCTGCAGCCCCAGGGAACCCACTCCTATGAGTGAAATGGGAAAAGTGCGCCTGAACTGGTGTCGCTGTCTTGAGTTGGTCAAGGAACCAGATTTAGTGGAGGAAAAGCCCCTACCGGGGCAGGGCAATATCCTTTTTTTGGAGTCTTTCAGTGGGAGTAAGACCAGACGGCCAGTCTGCTAGATGTTATTTGGGCACATACTCTGTTTTCTACATTGGATCTGTTAAACTGGAAGAGCTCAACCCCTTCTTATGGACATAACCCTGCTACAATGACTGATTTGGTTGCATCAGTTTTTGCCACTTATCATCTCAACTGGGCAGACATAGGAGCCTTATTGAATTCTTTGCTTCAGTAAGGGGGATGAGCAGAGGCTGGTGTTGGATAAGGCAAATGAAGAGGCTCGGAGGTTACACCAAGTAAACCCAGATGGGGCTCTGGGCCTTTCCAGGGCAATACCTGTAACTGAGCCCAACTGGGACCCTAAAGGGGATGTCCTTCCTCTCTTAGAGCATTATAAGAGACGCCTCCTTGAGGGAATGGGGAAAGACATCCCTGAGCAGAAAAGTCTGAGTATGGTGCAGGCCGTGCAGTGAAAGTCCACAGAGGACCCCTCCCAACACCAGGAAACAGTTAAGGAGATTCCTGGGGATGGCAAGAGACTGCTGCATTTGAATTCCAAGCTTTGGGCCCACTGCTAATCCACTGTGTGAGGCTCTGAAGGGACCGGAATATAGCCCATTTACAGTGGACAAAGGAGCGCACTCAGGCTTTTGAGTCCCTGAAAGTGCACCTGGCTTCAGCAACCAGTCTTTGGGGCTTTCAAACCTACTGAAGCCCTTTCAATGATATGTGTGTGAGAAACAGGGCGTTGCCCTAGAATTCCTCATCCAAATGCTTAGTGACATTTGCAGTCCATCGCATAATTGCCGAGGAAATTAAATCACACTGTCCAGGGGTGGCCAGCCTGCTTGAGAATGGCAGCCATCTGCGAGCTCTTGGAGGAAGCTGAAAAAGTTTGCCTTGGGGCAGCCCATGCCAGTTATGTGTCGCAGCAAGTGTTGAGCCTGCTGGAGCAAAAGGGAAATATGCAGCTCGCTGCTGAAAGAATGGGCAGGTACCAAGCCCTTTCTTCTCGACAATCCCAACGTCTCCCTCAAAACTATAAGTAAAGTAATACCTGCCTTTCTTCTCCCAGACCCTGACTCGGCTGCACTAATACATGACTGCGCTGAAATAGCTGACGAAGTGTATTCTAGCAGAATTGATTTACAGGACCATCCTTTAGAAGAAGCAGACTGGACTCTCTGTACAGGTGGAAGCAGTTATATGGACAAAGGAAGCAGAGAGGCTGAATATGCAGTTGTGACTCTTCAAGGAGTAGTGGAGGCCAAGGCCCTGCCACCAGGAACCTCTGCCCAGAAGGCTGAGCTGATCGCATTGACGAGGGCACTGGAATTATCACAGGAGAAAGAGTAAATGTGTACACCGACTCAGGGTATGCCTTTTTGATTTTGCATGCACATGGTTCGATCTGGAAAGAAAGAGGACTGTTAACCTCCAATAAAAAGGAAATTAAGCATGCAGCCGAAACTCTAAAGTTATTAGAGGCTGTCCAGGCACCTTTACAGGTGGCAGTCATGCACCGCCCGGGGCATCAAGGAGAGGGAACTGAAGTGGCTAGAGAAAGCAATCTGGCTGAACGGGCAACAAAAAGAGGCTGCTGAAGGAATATTTATGATGCCATTAGTACTTGTTCTGGACTTGTCAAAATTTGACCCTGAATATTTGACTGCAGACTTAGAAAAAGTTAAGGAATGGAGTTTTAATGAAGAAGGTCCTGATAGCCAATAGAAAAGAATAAGAAAGGAGCTATACTGTTTTCCTGAACATTTAGTAGAGCCAGTCATAAAGCATTTGCACTAGGCCACACACTGTGGAAAAGACTCATCGACCACCTATGTCAACTGTGGCTCACAGGTCCCGGAATTTCTAAAGAAATAAGGAAGGTAATTGCTAGATGTGTTGTATGCCAGAAGAACAGCCCCCAAACAGAACCCCACCAAAAGAAAGAAGGAAAGCAATATCGAGGACAGTGCCCATTTGAGGACTGGCAAATAGACTTTACCCAGATGCCAAGGCTCCGAGGGTGGAAATATTTGTTAACCTTTGTGGACACCTTTTCAGGATGGGTAGAAGCCTATCCCACTGGAACAGAGAAATCTTCAGAAGTAGTAAAAGCATTATTGAAGGAAATAATCCCTCCCTTTGGTCTCCCTGACAGCATTCAGAGCAATAACAGACCTGCTTTTGTTTCAGAAATCACACAGAAGGTTGGTAAAATCTTAGGAATTAAGTGGAGACCCCAGGCTTCTGGAAAAGTAGAGAAAATGAACCACACCTTGAAGAGAAATATAGCCAAACTGTGTCAAGAAGCTCATCTTCATTGGGATCAAGCTTTACCTATTGCCCTGCTCAGGATAAGGGTGGCTCCTCGAAGTGGGATTCAGTTGAGTCCCTATGAAATTGTGTATGGGCGGCCATTTCAGCCTACAATAGGGGTAGGAGATATGTATATAGGTCAAGAAATGAAAGTAAAAAAATATGTGCAACATTTAAGTCAAACCCTAGCTGTAACTAATGACTTTGCCTGTCTTTGGGACTTCTCTCCCATAGGTCCACTGCATTCGTTCAAATCAGGAGATAAGGTGCCGCTCAAGGCCTAGAGGACAGGATCCCCAGAAAATCAACTAGAAGAAAAGTGGACTGGACCTTGGGATATACTCCTCACCACCCGGACTGCAGTGAAGCTGGCAGGAATAAAACCCTGGACTCATCACACCAGGATAAAGAAAGCACCAGAGGAACAATGGATCGCCGAGCCTCAGGAAGACCTGAAAGTCATCTTTCGGAAACAGTGACTTATGTTCTCTTCATTGCCTCCTGTTTAACCCCTTGTTATGGACAACTTATTCCATTCAAACGGGATGAAAACATCTGGGTATATTTGGCAAAAAATGTCCTGAATATTTCTGACTTTTGTCTTGCAGGAGGAACTTATGTAGAACAAACTTTCACTTCATGTCTTATAGGCATCGGTGCCCCTTTGGAAAGCCTTAGAAACTATACTGTGTTTAAGCATATTGAAAAGAAAATGACCTACTCTGACATTTATAATTGGGGACCGGTAGTAAATATAAAAGACAGGGAAATGTTTTCATTGAAAGTCGCTAATGTAGCCCCGGCTAGAGAATGTGTAATTTTTGTCAACTGCACTAAAAACTGTCTTGTGCTCTCAGCAGGTGTAAAAATGAATTGCACCACCACCACTGATGTATCTTATGCTTGTGCCCATGTTAAGCTGCCAACAGGATGGTTCCTGATTTGTGGAATGACAGTCTATTCTTATTGTAACCGGAAAAGATACCGGGCGTTCGGGCTGCCTGTCACTACCAAATCCAATAAGCAACGACAGTGATTGAATTTTTGATAGGCGCTTTATTCAGATGGCCAGCGATCTGAGAAGATGGCGGGTTCATACCCTTAACAAACCATCTTGCTCTTTCTTTCCCAGCCAGATCTTTTATAAGGGGGTTGGGGGAGGGCAAACAAGGTGTCAGCGAAAGCCTTTGAAATTCAACAAGTTGCCTCCAAGGGGGAAGGGTAGTCGCTTGCTTCTTCCTGGTACAGAGTCTCCAGACGGAGGTCATCTCCAGCCAGTGCCCCAGGAGGTCAACTGCTGAATCTCAGGTGCCAGGATGGGCCTTATCTGTAGTTACTGAAACAAAAACTTAACATACACATTACTTGCTAGATTTATGACTATTTACCTTAAGCTAAATTTTCCCAAGTCTTAAACCCCTATCATTATGTTCCAGCAGACAGCTCTGGGGGACCGTGCTCTCTGGGAAGACTGACGGTGTTTATGCCTCAGAAGCCCCACTTAACCCGGGTTTGACGGGATGTCTCCCGTACACCTGATTGCATCAGTGACTTACACTTCTTTAGCCCTGCTGAATACGTGTCTTTAACTATATTTGTAATGTCCACCATGGTAACTTATTTAATGTAGAAATGAGCAGATTAGCCTGCGCTGTGGCAAAAGCTTTGAATGCCACTTTGCAAGCCATCAGTGCCATTAGTCAAGAACTAAGACAAGTCAGAAAAGCAGTACTAGATGATTGTGCAGCTATAGACTGCCTTATTATAAGCATAATCATGGATGTGAAAAATTTAAAAGGGCTCTGCTGTTTTAACTGATAGTTCACAGCTCATAGAACAAAAAAGTAAAGCAAGTAAATAATGTGATGTCTAATGTAAGACAGGGAGAAGGATTCTTTGGCATTGATTGGTCTAAACTAACCTCCTGGCTGCCCAGCATATCTGGTCTTCGAGAAGCTTTTATTGTTTTTATCCTTGTCATTTTCTTCAGTATCATATATACAGTATGCCTGCCCCCTTATGTAAGTCCGCAGTTAAGTGTGTTCCTAAAACCCCCGCTGAACAATCCAGCGCCCAGCAACAGGCACGGCAACAAAGTGAATACTTCCATAGGAAACTGATCTCATAGAAATGAGATAGCTTAATACTAACGGTCGGGAATGATAGGGGCTTAAGACTTGGGAAATTTTTAGCTTAAGGTAAATAGCCATAAATCTAGCAAGTAATGTGCATGTTAAACTTTTGTTTCAGAAACTACAGATAAGGCCCATCCTGGCACCTGAGAAAAAGCAGTCGACCTCCTGGGGCTCTGGCTAGAGATTTCCGCCTGGAGACATCCGTGCAGGGAAGAAGCAGGCGACGGGACCGGAGGGGGGGGCGCGCGGCTAGTTGCCCAGGACAGAAATGCTGCAGCTGCTCAATTTCAAAGCTCTCACCGACCCTCGTTTTTTCCCTCCCCCCAACCCCCCTTATAAAAGATCTGGCCAGGAAAGAAAGGGGAAGATGGTTTGTTAGGGTATGAACCCCCCATCTTCCCGGACTGCCGGCCATCTGAATAAAGCGCCCATAAAAGATTCAATCGCTGTCATTGCTTATTGGATTTGGTAGTGACAGGCAGCCCGAACGCTGGTGTCTTTTCCCATTGCAGAAACTAATTTGGGTTAAAGTAGGTTAGAGAGGTACGACAAACGGTGGCTGGTGTAGCTCAGTGGATTGAGTGCGGGCCTCCAAACCAAAGGGCCCCCGGGGTTCGATCCCCAGTCAGGGCCCATGCCTGGGTGGCCCGCCAGGTTCCCCCAGTTGTGGGGGGAGCATAAGAGGTAACCACACATTGATGTTTCTCTCCCTCTTTCTCCTTCCCTTCCCCTCTACTTAAAAAAAAACAATTCAAACTGTGAATTTGTGGAACAAAATTTTTTTTTGGTTTTGCTAATTTTTTTTTCTTTTTTTTAAATATATTTTATTGATTATGCTATTACAGTTGTCCCATTTCCCCCTTCACTCCCCTCCACCCTGTACTCCCTCTCCCACCCACTTTCCCCCCCCTTAGTTCATGTCCATGTGTCATACTTGTGAGTTCTTTAGCTTCTACATTTCCCGTACTATTCTTGCCCTCCCCCTATCTATTTTCAACCTACGTTCTATGCTACTTATTCTCTATACCTTTTCCCCCCTCTCCTCCTCCCACCCCCCCCTGCTGCTAGCCCTCCATGTGCCCTCCATTTCTGTGGCTCTGTTCCTGTTCTAGTTGTTTACTTAGTTTCTTTTGGTTTTGCTTTAGGTGTGGTTGTTAATAATTGTGAGTTTGCTGTCCTTTTACTATACATGTCTTTTTCTTTATCTTCTTTTCTTAGCTAAGTCCCTTTAGCATTTCATAAAATAAGGGCTTGGTGATGATGAACTCCTTTCACTTGACCTTATCTGAAAAGCACTTTATCTTCCCTTCCATTCTAAATGAGAGCTTTGCTGGATAGAGCAATCTGGGATGTAGGTCCTTGTCTTTCATGACTTGGAATATTTCTTTCCAGCCCCTTCTTGCCTGGAAGGTCTCTTTGGAGAAATCAGCTGACAGTCTGATGGGAACTCCTTTGTAGGTGACTGTCCCCTTATCTCTTGCTGCTTCTAGGATTCTCTCCTTCGTTTTTACCTGGGCTAATGTAATTATGATGTGCCTTGGTGTGTTTCTTCTTGGGCCCAGCTTCTTTGGGGCTCTCTGAGCTTCTTGGATTTCTTGGAAGACTGTTCCCTTTGCCAGATTGGGTTAAGTTCTCCTTTATTATTTGTTCAAATAACTTTTCCACTTGTTGCTCCTCCCCTTCTGGTACCCCTATAATTCGAATGTTGGAACGTTTAAAGGTGTCCTGGATGCTCTTAAGCTTTTCCTCGATATTTTGAATTCTTATTTCATCACGCTTTCCTGCTTGGTTGATTCTATCTTCCTTCTGGTCCACTGTATTGTTTTGAGACTCAGATTCCTTCCTTTCACCATTGGCTCTCCTCCGTGTATCTTCCTGCATCTCTTTTATGGTAACCTGCATCCTTTCATCTAAATTGCGCCCAAAGTCAACCAATTCCGTGAGCTTTCTGATCATCAGTGTTTTGAACTGTGCATCTGATAGACTGGCTATTTCTTGGTCGCTCAAAAGGATGTCCTGGGGGACTGATCTGTTCTGCTGGAAACATGTCTTGTCTTTCCCTGTCTCTCCTACTTATTTATTTACTTATTTATTTATTTATTTTCCGGTCTGGTTGCTCTTTTTACGGTGGGGGGGCGGAGCCTTAGTTGTTCACCGGGGCTGGGCACCCCAGTCACTAGATTGTGATGTTATATGTGGGGGCGGGGCGGGGGCGGGGGCGAACAATGGCGGCAGTTCGGTTCTCCTGGGCTCAGACATTTCCCTGGGATCCTGGGCTGCGAGCTCTGCCCTGGTCCACAATCGCTGCCTCACTGGTTCCCCCAGCCGCAGCTTGCACACTCAGGGATCACCGCTGCGTTCTTGCGCCCCCGATGGCTGTCGCGCCAATTTTGCGCCAAATTTCTCCCGACCTCCGCGCGCCGCCGACCCGCGCCAGCCCTGCGCCCTCCCGGCTCGTCGTCCCCTACCAGTCTGGATGTACGGGTCTACTTCAACTTCTTGGCTGTCCGACTTCCATTCAGATAAATCCTCTGACAGTTCTGAGTGATATTATATTTGTAAATTATTGTTGTTCTATTCTTGGTTGTGCGAGGAGGTACGGTGCGTTCACCTATTCCTCCATCTTGCCGGAAGTCCCTCAATTTGTGGAGCAAAATTTTAAAGAGAGAGACAGAGAGAGAGAGACATGATGACTGAATACACTGTGTGGTTTTGAGGGATTTTTCTTTGCTGTAAAGGGCATCATAGGGACAGCCGATAAAAATTGAAGAATGTCCCCCTAGCTGGGTAGATCAGATGCGTCAAGGTTGTGGGTTTGATACCCCGCCGCCAGGGCACATACGGGAATCATCCAATGAATGCATAAATAAGTGAAAAACAAAATCCATCTCTCTCTCTCCCACCTCACCCTTTCCTTTCCCTCTACAAAACCAATTGTAAAAATTGAAAATAGAAAGTTGAATAATGCCTGTAGTGTAAATAATAATAATAATAATAATAATAATAATATTGTATCAGTGTTAATTTCTTGATGTTTATAATTGCATTGGGGTTAGGTAAGAGAATCCTGTGGTTTTAGGAAATGTTACCGAACAAAAGTGGGGTTTGGCTTCTCGCCACCACCCACAGGCAAATTCCGGGAGGCAGAGGTTTCTGGAGGGGATGGCAAGCTCCCGCCTCAAAGCCCATCCCCTCCAGAACAACCAGAGGAAAACCCAGCCACCCTCTGCCAGACCAACCCAAGGCTGCGCCCCGAGTTCCTTCTCCCATTTAGAAATACCGCCCCCCTCGGAAACCGCAGGCGACTGCCACACAATCATCCAGGTGCCTTGTTCCCGTCTGCAGTCCGGCTTCAGGCTCCTTCCTGGAGTCCCACGTGTATGGCCTCTGCCGCCATCAGCCACGTGGCTTTCAGGGCCAGAAAGGTCTCAGGAGCCCCAGGAGCCCCCGCCCCCGCAATCTGAGGCCACCAAGTCCCCGAGGTGCGTCAAAGAAACGTCTCCTCTGCCCCTTTCCTCGGTCTCTACAACTCCCAACCCAAACTTCCACGCGCTCGAGGAGGGTAGCCCCGCCCAACCAATCCGGTGTTTTCCCCACGCTAGACTGACAGGTCTTTCTCCCGCACAGCATTCCCCGCTGCAGCCATCTTGACCTCCAAGTTACATGCGCGCTGCTGCCTCCTCGGCTCCCACGTCCAACCAGGGTCGGGAAGGAAATAGGAGGGCTTTCCCCTTAGCCAGACATTCCACCGGACTTGCGCAGGCTCAGCGCAAAGACTTCCTCCCGCAGGGTCTAGCGAGGAGGGAGGGGGTCTCCGCCCCTCCTCCCGCAGCTAGCCTCCTGCGGCTCCTCCCGTCTGAAATACGCACGAAGAAAGGACACGCCCTGAAACACCCGACCATCAAAAAGGATGCTACCGTACGTAGCATCCTGGGGTCTTCGCGAGGCTGGAACCTTCCCTGGCCCTCTAGGCCTGCCTCTTGCCTTGCTCTGCTCCAATTGCACTGACCATTCGGGAACACACCGCAGTTCAATCCTTTTGCTCACATGTAGGGAGGAAGCACCATGCTAACCTCCACTCGATCTCAAGAAAGACTCTTGTATGGAAGAAAAGGATAAACCCGGGAGGCCTGAAAGAGGCAGCCTACCCCCCCGGACGAAAGTGTGACATTTCTGTTCATCCGATTTTCAAAGGCAAGGAACACCCCTCTCCGACCCACAAGCCTGCCACAAGTCTGCCTCGGGAATGGAGCCTTGACCGGACATTCTGTTCAAATTTTCCTTTCACTGCTGCGAGATTAGGTTACTACGTAATCTGAAAGACCTGGAATGAGGATTAAAACAGTTTCGTGTTAAATTGGTGACGAAACTCGGACTTTAGTATTTAATTGACACTCGGTTGCGCGCCCTTTTCGCTTTTAAAAGAAGGCGAGAGCCGGACTCCTGAGCCACTGCCTCGGTGGGGCCGTGACCGCTGGGCGCACGGTGCGGCGAGATCACGTCCTGCCGGGTCGGCACTCCTCGCCTTGCAGCCACCCATCCTCGACAGGCCCCGGGGAGAATGCAGGACACCGCGCCGGGAAGGTCACCATGCAGGGGGTGGGGCGCCTGTGTGCGCCTGTGCGTGTCTCGTGTATGCAGATGAGCAGGTGCGCAGAGGCTGCCGGTCATATTCCGTCTGCGACTCCGCGTCCCGCATCCCGAGACGCAAATGCAGCCGAGGTGGTTCTCACGGTGGGCAGGTTTGGGGGTGGGGGGACGCTCAGGCGGCGAGGGTGCGGAGGCGGCGTGAGAAAGGTTACCTCGGGTGTAAAGGGAGGCGAGCGTGAGGGTTCGCAGGGAGGCGGGCAGAGCAACTCATACTTACCTGGCAGGGGAGATACCATGATCACGAAGGTGGTTTTCCCAGGGCGAGGCTTATCCATTGCACTCCGGATGTGCTGACCCCTGCGATTTCCCCAAATGTGGGAAACTCGACTGCATAATTTGTGGTAGTGGGGGACTGCGTTCGCGCTCTCCCCTGGCTTCTTGGTGTCACAATGTTAGACTGTGGCTCTTTGCATGGGAGCAAGGTTGCGCATGCTCTCTTTAGTTCTTTGGTATCAGAGTGGTTTTTTCTCTCCTTCGCTTGCTCGCTATCTGCAGCTATTCCACTTTTTCAGGATGTTTTCTACGTGAGGAAGATTCCTTTTCCGCTAGGTGAATGAAAAGCGTGCAGGAGCTCTTCCACACTTCCGCTTGCACGAAGTTGTAAGGCGTCTGCCCAAAACAAAAAAGGGCCGCTGGTTGGGGGTGGGTCGTCCAGGCTGGGATTGAGAGCAATGTGAAAACTCAGTCGGTGTGGGCGGAGGTTGGGGTATATGGTGTTTCTGCCCCCAGGCAGCTTAATGTAAGGTTCAGGTGAGACTGCACTCCCTGGTTGACAGGCCTGGAGTCGCTTCCTTATTCTCCCACACCCCTTATCCTTTTAAAGCCGTGTCCGTGTTCCTTCTCCCATTTTGTTTTACTCTTTTCTCCATAGTGCCCCCGCTTCAAATAAAGATCAGGTTAAGCTCAACTTGGATGGTTTTACTGCGAAACATTAAGAATAGTCCTGGCCAGTGTGGCTCCTTTGGTTGGATGGTACTCTCATAGAACGAAAGGTCGCAGATTCCATTCCCCGTCAGGGCACACATACCCAGGTTGCAGTTCGATCCTCGAGTGACGGAAAAACAACCAACCCATTAAGTAAGAATATTGTATAAGCTTTTCCAAACTAGGTGCTGCCAGTCTCTGAGCCCCACTGGTCTACAGTACAGGTCTGACTCACTTTGTTTTGCAGTTTCTTCTCCTGCCATCCTCCACTCTCAACACAAGCCCCTCATCGCCCTAGCCAGCATGGCTCACTTGCTTGGTCGTCTGCTGCAAAGCAGACAAGTTGCTGGTTCGATCCCAGTCAGGGCAAATGCTTGGGTCGCGGGCCCTCCAGCAAGAGGCAACCAATGGGTGTTTCTCTTTCTCCCTCCCTTTCCCTTTCTCTTAAAAAAAAAAAATCTTAAAAAATATGTAAATAAATAACGATAATAAAAGTTTCTCCTCGCACATTCCCCTGGTTCCCACCCAACTATGGACTCCCCCAGGCTGGCTATTTTTATTGGGGCCAAACAAGCAGTGAGCTATGGGATACCAAAGTTTGTTCTGAAGATGCAAAGTAGAATCTTTCCTAAGTATGTCCTTGAGGGAGTGACATATTCTTTACCTAATTTACAGGATTTGCTTGTGAGAAGACCCTTGCCAAATGCAGTGGTCAACTCATTCATATATTAAGCAACCCTCTGCTCCCTGCCCCCACACTGCTGCTTCCAGTCTACCCCCACTCCAATTAGTGCTCTTCAAGTGTAAGGGGCCAAGGGATGCACCCTCCGCTCTACCTCCTTCCCCCCAAGGTCACCTTGGCACAAGCAGAGGAACTGATGGACACGTATAGGTTTTTGCCCTGTACTTGCGATTTCTTAGCATTTATAGAGCGCCTTCACATTTCCAAAGCACTGTACCAACATTTATTAATCCTCACAACACCCCTGTGAGGTAGGTCAATATGTCCTTCATAGAGAAACCGAAGCAGAAAGAGGTCAAGAGAACCTGCTTGAGGCCACAAGGGCACCCTGTGATGAAGGAACCCCACCGAACCCAGAAGCTGGGCTTCTCCATCCCACATCCACTCACTTGGTAAGCATTGCATGGGCATATTTTCACCGGTGAAGGTGACATGAAGGACAAAACAGAGCTCTCTCAGTCAACAGAAAAATCAACAGTTCAAATGGCATCGGAGAACATCAGGTAAGGACCGAAACATTAACCAGCACGGCAGTGAGGCTGCCGGGGAAGACCGGAATCATCCTGACCAGCCTTGGGACCTGGGCCAGGCATTCTTCAGGATGGCTTGGGAAGACGTTTGCAAACTACGAAGGGTGACCAACCCAAACCAGCCTGTGGTTTCCAAAGGGGGGAAAACTTTAGAAAAAGACTGTGGTGCCTTGACTGGCGTGGCTTTGGTTGGGCGCCGTCCTGTGAAGTGAAAGGTGTGTTTCCATTCCCTGTCAGGGCACGCGCCTGGGTTGCAGGCCAGGTGCCCGGTTGGGGTGCCTCGATCAACCGATCGACCGGTGTTCCTCTTTCACGTCGATGTTTCTCTCCCTCTTTCTCCCTCCCTTCCTCTCTCTCTAAAAAATAAAGAAAACCTTAAAAAGGACAATGGAAAAAAAAACCCCAACCTCTCAATCTAATTTTTAAATAAGCACGGCATAACGTTCACTCACATTACAAGCGCTGTTCCCATAGCAGACTTCTCTCTCTACACACGGACCTATACACTGGCACGACTACCAAAGGGCTCGGTGGCCTGCGTCACATGGTTCTTTGGCCACACCGAGGGTGGAATCCAGGAAACCGTAACAGGCCATGTCAGTCGGCTCCTGTATTTTAAAAAAGAGCTGTCCTTCTGCCCTGACTGGCGTGGCTCAGTGGACTGGGTGTCCTTCCACAAACTGAAAGGGTGCCTGCCGATTTGACTCCCAATTCAGGGCACATGGCTGGCTTGGTCCCCGTTGGGGGTGTGCAAATGGCAACTGGTAACTCTTGCTCTCTCCCTTCCCCTCTCTCGGGGGTGGAAAAACAAGAAAAAAAAAAAAAAAAGAGAAGCTGTCCTCTCTATCCTGCCTCTGCCCAATTCTATCTTCTATGAAGGGCTAAAAGCATAGCAGCAGCTCATTCTGTTTCCAAAGGGATTGGTGAACTTGGTTCAATACGTCACTTTTACAGGAAATACCAAAAAACTAAGACCTGCTCTGTAAATCATGACACCGGAGTAGATTTATTATAGCTAATCCAGATTGTAGAGTGATACAATGACACAGAGTTAAAAACCATCACTGTTATCACGGTTTATTCGACAATAGTTGGTTTAGTCTACAAGTTTAAGGCAAACATACTAATGCATTTGCTTTTCTTCAGAAATCATACTTAGAAAGATTACATAAAGTCTGTCCCAAAATTTCTAAGAAATATTCATTAATTAAAAATAAGTCTGATTAAGATGCTTTACCAGGATACATGAACAAACAAAAGGAAATGGCAATCTTTATCTTGTTTGAAGAATATATTTTGAAAGGGTTAAACTTCAGAAATCACTTAAAGGTAAATAAGATTGGCAGCCATAAGGAATACTATTCATAAAATAAACACAGTTATAGAGGCTACTTAAAAAAAAGACTGGACTTTGGGCTTTTGAAAAGGAGGCGCGCACGAGCCACGACGACCGCCCCTGGGGGGAGCAGCAGGTGCAGGAGCGCAGCGGCGACCGCGGGCCCGCAGCACCCGTGGACAGCAGCGCTCCGCCGCTTCTCAGAAAGGAGAGGAGATGCACTTTGTCAGCTGCTGCTTTTGCTTCCAGTGAAAGAGTAAATGCCTAACATCATTAAGAAAACAGAAGTAAAGTCTGAAGGAAGGCAGCCCTTTTTAAACCGAGGGTGGAGTGTGGCCTATGTGTCTCCATTTAACACCGCCAGGCAGTTCTGCAGCAACTGCAGGTTACCCTGCAAAGGAAGGGAGACAGTCAACGATGCAGTTCAGACAGTTCGGAAGAGCCTTGTTGAAAAATACAAAGTGTTAGAAATCACATAACTTTTAATTTGTTAAGATATAAGAATTCTGGAAATAGCTACTTATTATAACAAAGGTTCGAAGACATGAAGTTATATTACCTGTTTCACGTACGCTGTTTTCCACACACTAGATTCTTCATCTAAATTTCCATCTAGACTGACACGCGTGTTTTGATTTGGCACGTTTCAATGAGGGAGAAAACGTGCCCTTCGTGTCCAAGTTAAACTACTGAACATTTTCTGACTGTGAGACAGGCTCTCATCACTTTCCTTTAGCCATTAACGTACGTGTCAGCGTAGATTTATAGCAGTTTTTACAAAAAGAGTAAGATTACATACAAAAGGAATTAATCAAATTCATGCCCAACTACCCATTTGCAAAACATGTAAACCGCCATCCAAATTTTAGAGACGCGTAAAGACAAATTTAGGTACAGGGTCGGGCAAAGTAGGTTTACAGCTGTGAATGCGCAAAACACTTTATTCTCGTATTGTTATTTGTAATTACTGTAGTGTTTTCCATACCAAGTGTAAACCTGCTTTTTTGCCCCACCTGAATATGCAGATGACATCATACATAAATGGGGGTGAAGGAAAACCTCTTTTTTTTTAATTAAAAAATATACATTTATTTTACTCTGTGAGAGAGGGGGAGGGAGGGAAAGAGAGAGGGAGCGAAACATCGGGTGGTTGTCTCTTGCACCCTGGCCCGCAACCCAGGCCTGTGGGGGGGAGGGGGGGCCCTCCCCACTGGGAATCAAACTGACCACCTTTTGACTTGCGGGACAACGCCCAACCACCTGAGCCCCACCGGTCAGGTCAGAAAACATCTTCCTTCAAGGAGAGAGTCAACCAAAATGTATAATGAATGATGGAATTGGAAAATGACCATTAGGCAGCCATCGTGACAGTATCTGATTCGGGCAAAAATCATCAATAGGTGCTAAAATGCCAATGCTGCAGCCGTTAGCTATGTGCGGCTAGATATAGTTTACATTTCTGTTCATCAAAAGTAAATACAAGCTCCGTCCCTCAGTGGCACTGCCCACATTTCAAGTGTCTGATGGCCACACGAGGCCAGTGGCTACCACGATGGACGGCGGTGACTGAGTGATGAGACAGTTAGGCGATTAAAAACACTCCTTGATTCCAAAGCATAAAACAGTAACTTGCCCCTGAGAAACCTGCAGATATCACTTCAACCAAATGATCCAAGTTATAAACAGCCCGTGCCTCATCACATAATGCAGTGAGAAGACACGAGCATCGCTTTTGTGGTATTTCTGCCGAAAATGCGTAACCTAAACCCGATAACGAGACCCAAATCGAGGGGCATTCAGTAGGTCTACGCTTTCAGCAGCGGCGTCCAGTGTTGTGTAATACAGAGACTCAGGGACTTCTCCGGATTAGAGGAGTCTTAAAAGACATGCACCGAAACGCAACACAGTATCTGGAGTTGTCTTTTGCTGGTAAGGACCTTACCGGGACGACTGTTGGAATGTCAATAAAGGCCTGTGGATTAGATAAGCATTGGATCAATTTTAACTTTCTGATCTTTATTGCTGTCGTGACAACTTTTAGGAGATTCACACTGAAGTGTTTAAGAGTGAAGAGGCATAGTACCTGCAACTCACTCAAATGGCTTAAGGCAAAATGAGGTGTGTCCCGATGTGTGGGTGTGTCTCTGTCTGTCAGCAAAGAGGAGGGACAAAGCAAATGTGATCATCTGAACATTTGGGGAAATCTGGGTGGAAAGCAACCAGAAAAATCCAATTCTTTGGATTTTTCACTTCAACCAAATGATCCAAGTTATAAACAGCCCGTGCCTCATCACATAATGCAGTGAGAAGACACGAGCATCGCTTTTGTGGTATTTCTGCCGAAAGTGCGTAACCTAAACCCAATAACGAGACCCAAATCGAGGGGCATTCAGTAGGTCTACGCTTTCAGCAGCGGCGTCCAATTCTTTGGATTTTTCTTAGAACTCTCTGAAAGTCTGAAATTAAGTGAACGTACACATTTAACAATGGGGGGGGGCAGCAAATCAACACACAGTGACACATGGTCTTAAAGGTATATTCCTTAAGCCGACTCTTAGTCAAAGGGTGCACAGCCTGCACTGTGACACGCGGCCACGCTGCCTCGCAAAAGAGCGTGCGCCGACCCACGCCTTACCAACGGGGCATTCGAGGGCTCACTTCACAGCCCCCCAGCCAGGGTCATCACTTTTTTTTTAACTGCCCTTGTCGTACATTCATACTTCGTTAGTAAAGAATCCGAAACTATTTTCAAGGACACAAATGTGACCTAACTAGGTTTCTGTTATGACAACATTTCAATGACGTGACAGCACATATCCCAGTTATAACAGATGAAATCCAAAGTAGCGTCCAACCATCTTGCTGTGAATGTAACCAATGTCTAGTCTTTTTGGAATAGTTGACGTGAATTCTGGGACTAAAGCGGCACCCTGTTCAGACTTACAAATTCCTTCAGAAACCTCACACAGAGCAGGGTTTCTCAACCCCAGCCGCCCCGATCTTTTGGACCGTATAAGCCCTTCTTCCTGCGTGCGGCGTCCTGTGCGTGGCGGGATGCTCAGCGGCATCCCCGGCCTCTCCCCACCCCCGGTCGTGACAACCACAAACGTCTCCAGGAACTGCTAAATGTCTCCTGGGAGGCAACACTGAACATAAAGGACACATTTCAGAAAGGGTTTGAAAAGGCATAAAATCCAGAAACCAGAGGTTGACATCAATGTACGCTAGGAGTCAGCAAACTTTTTCCTGTCAAGGGCTGAGCAGGAAACCTTTTAGACTTTGAGAGACACCGGGTCTCTCTCAACTACTCACCTTTGCAAAAGCAATCACAAAGCATAATGCATGAGTTTGGCTCTGTTACAGTAACATTTTATTTATAGATTAAATTCGAGTTTCATATAATATATCACATGCAATGAAACAGCTGTCTTCTTTTTTGTAACTTAAGTAACCATTCAAACACATAAACATCATTCCCGGTTGATAGGCTGTAGTTGGCCAACCCCTTCTTGATCCGGAACAAAATCCTCGGGAGCTTATAACCTCTTTCGGAACATTAGAAACCAACACGGGGCTCGGTAAATACACACCATGCCAAGCTTATCTAAACATTTTCTTCTTTTTTAAAAAATATTTTATCGATTATGGTATTACAGTTGTCCCATTTTTTTCTCCCCTTTATTCTCCTCTGCCCTGCACCTCCCTCTCCCACCAGCGCTCCCCACCCCCTTAGTTCACGTCCACAGGTCGTACCCATAGGTTCTTTGGCTTCTACATTTCCCATGCTGTTCTCAACCTCCCCCTGTCTGTGTTGTACCTACCATTTATGCTTCTAATTCCCGGTACCTTTCCCCCCATTCTCCCCCTACTCCTTCCCGCTGATAACCCTCCATGTGATCTCCAGTTCTGTGACTCTGTTCCTGTTCTAGTTGTTTGCCTAGTTTGGTTTCGTTCTTTTTTTTTTTTTTAGGTTCAGCTGTTGACAGTTGTGAGTTCATTATCATTTTAATGTTCATAGTTTTGATCATCTTCTTTTCCTTAGATTAAGTCCCTTTAACATTTCATATAATAAGGGCTTGGGGATGATGAGCTCCTTTCACTTGACCTTATATCTGGGAAGCACTTTATCTGCTCCCCCATCCTAAATCATAGCTCTGCTGGATAGAGTAATCTTGGATGTAGGTCCTTGCCTTTCTAGACCTCAAAGACTTCTTTCCAGCCCCTTCTTGCCTGCAAGGTTTCTTTTGAGAAATCAGCTGATAGTCTTATGGGAAATTCTTCGTAGGCCCTTTCCTCTTGCTGCTTTTAAGATTCTCTCCCTATCTTTCATCTTGGGTAACGTAATTCTGATGTGCCTCGGTGTGTGCCTCCTTCGGTCCAACTTCTTTGGGACTCTCTGAGCTTCCTGGACTTCCTGGAAGTCTATTTCCCTCGCCGGCTTAGGAAAGTTCTCCTCCATTCCCTTTTCAAATTAGTTTTCCATTTCTTGCTCTTCCTCTTCTCCTTCTGGCACCCCTACGTTCCGGATGTTGGAACGTTTAAAGCTGTCCCAGGGGTTCCTAAGCCTCTCCTCATTTTTCTGAATTCTTGTTTCTTCACTCTGTTCTGGTTGAATGTTTATTTCTTCCTTCTGCTCCAAGTCATTGATCTGGATCCTGGGGTCCTTCCCTTCACTCTTGGTCCC